>NW_024543075.1:26410000-31452500 GCF_018167655.1 Microtus oregoni | reverse complement strand
CTGGGCAGTAATTTAATACAGATGTCGGCCACCTAGAGCCTGGAGCCATCTAACTCACCTCCTTTAAAGATATAGAGAAACATCACAACGGTCATGTCATGTATGGGGAGAAAGACGACATCCTCCCAGTGTTCCCTTTCACAGCTTTCCTGGACCCTGATCTGAGCCTGTAACTGACCCCATCCCATCCCTGGCGGCACTTGCCTCATTTCCTTCTCACTCCAATGGTCTTGCTTTCTCTCTAGGTCATCGCTAACACACAGCCTCCTATAGAGCTGGTTTTCCTGGAAGTTTGGGTGCCAGGCAGGTTTAAATATGTCACATTAGGGATCCCAGCTCACAATCCAAAACAGCTGATGGACATTCCCCTACTGTGTGAGGTGTTCTCTTAGTGGGCTCCTCGGGAGGCCAGGCTGTCAGTATCTTTTTCCCTGGGCATCTTCTTTGCTCCCATTGACCAGCTCTATCCTAACCATCACATTTCTATTAATTTCACAGTAAGAGAACCTCACCTCTTCACTCTCCCCACAAACCTGGGACCACTTGTTTATTCAAGACTTCTTAAGAAGTTCTACTGATATGCTACCTTTCCAGAACTTTCTTCAAAGTTTCTACAAGAAGCCTGGAGGTTTACTTTCCCTTTCATCTGTCAAACTCAGAATACTACCTTCCTCCTTGATCAAAGAACTTGCTTGCAGGGCGTGTTGGTTTTTCCTCCTCCATCTGGTTCCCTGGCTTCCTGCTCACCTACCTTAGCTAAATTCTCTGCTCTACTTAACCCCTGGATTGATCATGAGGATGCCTGGGTTTGATTTCATCTTCTGGTCTGCTCTTGGCCACACATGCTGCTGCCTGGGCCAGGCACCCACTCCAGCTGTGCCCTGTGTCATCTGCGTGCCCTCTGGAGAGAGAGGGTCTGTGACAGCTCTTTGGATGGCCCTGGTATTAGCTCATCCCATTTGTTTAGTGAGTGTCCCCCTGTCATTTAGTGCATGGGGGTTGGAGGCAAGCATTTGAGGCCACTTCTAATGTGGGGATGTCAACATTAAAGGGGTCCAGAGAGGATCAGGGAATCCATAACGTAGAATGAACTAGTCTTGGGGATTGGCCACTTGGGAGTTCTTCTACTCCACATGTTAAAACTGAGGAAACTAGGAGATGACCAAGGACAAAAGGCCCTGAGGAAAGCAACTGGGAAGACAGGTCTGAAGCCTGAAGAAAAGAAGAAGATGGACACGAAGGGGGCAGGGAAAGCATCCCTAGACCCAGAAAAGCTGCCTGCTGGTTTGCTGTGCTTTGCACAGCTCCTTGAGAGCCAGTGAAGATTTCCTGTCTTCCCCATGGGGTCAACCGCACCCTACACCTTGGTCCCAGCAGCCCTGGTACTTAACGGGCACAGGCAGGCAGATAATGTGCTCTGGTGTTCAAGGACAATCAGACTCAGCTAAGCGTGAAATCAGTTTTCTCCAGCGAACTCACTCTGGTCTGAAAGAACAGTTTCTATCGTCAGAGAAAACCTGTCATTCCCTGAAGCAATTTACCTGTTTCAGCAGGAGTGGACATCCTTTCAAAGAGTGAGGGCGCCTGCACTGGACCAGACCCAGGTGTCTGGGTGCAACTGGAGGCACAGAGCCCAGAAGGCAGGCTCACTGTCTTTCCTGTTTGGATCCGAGGACTGAGGACCCTGGCAGCTGTCAGGAAAGCTCATGTATCTCTGCAGGTTAGGGCCACTGGGAGCCAAGAAATGGGTTTCATTCCTTAGTTTGCTCAGCTTGCATTCACTAAGCATATCTGTGCATGAGCGGCTGGGCCCCACTGTTTCATAAAGAGGATGGGGAAATGCGCTTGGGTTTTGGGCTCCCAAAATCTGGAGCCTGACTGTGTCTGTTTAAACCCTGTCTCCACCATCTACAACAGGCAACATCGAGCAACTTGCCTCTTATTTGTATCTATTTGCATCCGAATTTCCATACTAGTAAAAATGGAAACATTGTAACCACTAAAGTACTTGTTCACAGGTGTGAATACCTGAGTTTAGATCCTCAGAACCCTTTTAAAGCCAGAGCTGTAGCATGTGTTCATCTCAGCATTGACCCAAGGATATGGCAGGCAGAGACAAGGCACTCTCTAGAAGCTAGTGGTCCAGCTAGCAAATAAGAGACCCTGTCTCAAACAAGGTGGAAGATGAGGACCCAACACTCAAGATATTCCCCAAACTCTATGCATGCTCCATGGCACCTGCCCATTTTTGCACACATGAACACATTCACACAGATACTTTTCAAAAGTTGTATCTACTCGGGGAAAATAGTCTAAAGATTCTGACCCAGGTAAAAGCTCACAGAAACATGCCTTGCCCACTCCAAGTGTTCTTTCCATAAGGGCTAGTTTAGGAAATCAAGCTGGTTTAATTCATGCTGTATTTGCAGTGTCCAAGGACTGATGCTCCAGGTTCCAGAAAAACCCCAATCAATGTATGACCAGAAAATGTATCGTACGCTCGCTCACTGGGACTCCTAATGGCTGACCTCGAGGCTCACGAAGGCAAAGTCCAGGTGATGAGGAGAGAATAGATCAACTGGGTCCGAGATCAGAAGGCCTTGGATGCTGTGCAAGAACACTTTGTATCTGATAATGTTCTGTAAAGATGATTCTGGAATCGTTTCTGGGATGTAGGATGCTGGGCTGTAACTCACTCGCCTGGGAAATAGTCTCTCGTCAGGAAGGTAGAATTATAGTTTGTTTATTTTTAACAAAATTGGTTTTCCCCCCCAAAAAACCTCTCGTCCCTTTGCCAGGAAAGCATTATGATTTCAGTGCGGCTTCATCAGCTGGGGCCTGTGCTAGCTGAAGTGTAATAATTGTTTTTCCTTCTGGACAGGCTAGAGCATTGCTCTGTAAGGCACAGTTCAAGTTCGAATTAGATGGCATTGCTCCCTGTTAGGTCTACCTGCCCTGAATATTTACAAATCTCGGGAAAAACTAGCAACTAAAAAATTGACAATGTGTGGGGATCTTAGGCTGATAGGAGACTGTCCTTGTAGCGACAACTGTGCCCCCATGTGTGGCTCTCACAAGCACGTCTCCCTAGGTGCCATATGGAGACCTTGAAGGAGTGTTTAAAGTGTCCTTATCAGGAGATTTCCTGTTTCTGCAGTGACCATCGCCTTTTGTCCAGGAGATGGGTTCCCAAGACAATGCCATTTGGTGCTTTAGGAAGCACAGACTTTGGTGACAGGACGTGGCCTGGTGCCACTCTCTCCCCTTTTCCTCCATTCATCAAATAGGTGCCCCGGTTCATGAGCTCTCGGAGTGGCACGAGGGTCGAGGGCAAAGAGAGAGGGAGCCACGAAGATTAACTTATGAGAGAAGCTTGTTGGCAGAAAAACTGGAGGGCCCCTGTTCCCACCCTGCAAGGCTTCACATGGGGACAGAGCATGCTGAAGAGTCATGAGCAAGCCGTAGACGTGGGAGAGGTGGGTGCAGTATTATTGGCCTGTGAAGGGTCGTGGTTGGATCTGCCCCAGCTTACTGTCCACTTCCATGCTCAGGAATGCTCTCCTCTAGTAATGAGCCGTTCCTAATTCTATCACTTTCCTTGAGTCTTGGGTCGAATTCTTTGTTACAGAACACAAGAATGTAGAACTCTCAGTGGGTGCCTTCAGGACTCTGACCCATGTCTGCAATGAAAAGGTGAAAAAAGCTCTAATCTGTAGTTAAAGCATGGGGTAGACAAGAGTCGTTCTCATTGTTCACTCTGACATCCTTCGGGGACTGATCGTCCCTCTACAGCAGCACGGGGTCACACTTCTGCAGCGCACACAGGGTCACACATCTACAACAACATGGGGTCACACTTCTACAGCACATGTGAGGTCACACTTCTACAGCACACGTGGGGTCACACTTCTGCAGAACACGTGGGGTCACACTTCTACAGCACACGTGGGGTCACACTTCTGCAGAACACGTGGGGTCACACTTCTACAGCACACGTGGGGTCACACTTCTGCAGAACACGTGGGGTCACACTTCTACAGCACACACGGGGTCACACTTCTACAGCACATGTGAGGTCATACTTCTATAGCACACGTGGGGTCATATTCAGCATTTATTTCCACTAAAATGACTGTCCAGCACTCAGGACAGGCGTGGGGACCACTGCTGTGGGAGATGGCTTATGAAATATCCTCAGCTACCCTCTGGTTACAGATGGCAGGGGCTAATGTCCTGGCCCTGGGCCTGCCACACAGGAAGCCATATCATTTATCATCTGAACTGGGTCATCTGGGAAAATGAGAGGAGGGACAGTCCATAATTACACTAGGACACCAGGTCAGACTGGGGCAACACGGAGCCATGTGTCCCCTGCGCCTAGAAAGCGTTTTTATAACCGAGAGTTAGCATCTCTGAGTCTTCAATGCAAACTGTAAGAAAGAGAGGGTACTGCCTCACTGTCCCCCTCCCGCCCTCCCTCCCTCCCTCTCCCTCTCTCTCTTCTTTCCTTCCTCCTTCCCTTTTTCTCCCTCTCCCTCTCTCTTTCATACTAACTTTAAATCTAGGGTCTCCACCATACAAAGTGTTTTACCACTGAAAATCCAATTTATTTTTTTAGATTTATTTTGAGAGAGGGTCTCACTAACTTGCTTAGGCTACCCATGAGTTCACATTGCTGCCCCAGCAGCCTTGAATTTGTGGTCTTCCTTCTTCTGCCACCCTGGTAGCCAGAACACAGGCATGCATCACCAGACCTGACTTGACCTATTCTTTTCTGTTCTGAAAAGAGGGCACGCTCCATAGAAACAAATGCCTGATATTTATAAACAGCATGTGTCAACTGATGAGAAGATAGTGGCCAGCATGAAGAACTGCCAGATGAAGTCACTAGTTCTGTTCAACTGTGAGTATTTTTTAATTAATGAATTACTTTTGTGTGTGTATGTGTTCCATGACATATGGGTGGAGGTCACAGGACAACTTGATTTCCTCTGTGATAGTTTGAATAAAAATGGCCCCATAGGTCCACAGGGAGTGGCGCTATTAGGTGTGGTCTTGTTGGAGTAGGTTTGGCATTGTTGAAGGAATTATGTCACTGGGGTGGGCTTTGAGGTTTCAGAAGCTCAAGCCAGGCCCAGTGGCTCTTTGTCTCTTCCTGCTGCCTGTGGATCCAGATGTAAAACTCTCAGCTACCTCTCCAGCACCATCTCTGCCTGTGTGCCACCATGCTTCTCACCATGATGACGATGGACTAACCCTCTTAACTGTAAGCCAGCCCCAATAAAATGTTTTCCTTTATAAAAGTTGCCATGATCATGGTGTTTCTTCACAGCAAAAAACCCTAAGGCGCTCACCTACCACGTGGTCCTGAGAACAAATTCTGATCTCAGGCTTGGCGGCAAATGTGTTTACCCACTGGGCCATCTCTCTGGTCCATTATCATTTTTATTTAATGTGTAGTGGGCATACTATAAAATTATTTGCTGTTTATCTGAAATTTAAGCTTACCCATATTTGAATATTTTTAATGGTTAAAATGACAGTTCCACCAAGATAGAACATAGGGTTCTATAAATTTTAATTATTAAATTAAATAGAAAATTCTTTGGGGACATCTTCTATGTGCCAGGCAAAGTGCTGTGTGCCAGAGAAGAATCCCAAATGCACAGAACACACCTTCTGCTACCAATTCCTAGGCCACAGAAGGAGGGAGTAGGAAGGAATTGGGGTGATATTTACTGAATCTATTTGGACCTAGAACCTGATTTTTTCTGGTTCCCTCAATAAATCCTCACTCTTGTGAGGGTTGTTCTAGTTTCAGGTGAGGGCATTAAAGACCAATGACAAAGCCTGGGTCAGAGCCCAAAAAGTTAGCTAAGGCTGACACTGGGTCTGCCTGCACACTAACTTTCCCTGCTGTGACAAAGGACCTGAGTTGAAGAATGGAAGGGAGGGAGGTTTCCCCGGGCTCATGGTAGCGGAGGTTTCAGTGCTTGTTCCATGGCAATGGCCCCTGGAGAGACAGCACAGCAGGTCGGCAGAATATGGGGGAGAACCAATTGTTCAGGTTGTAGTGTCCAGGAAACAGAAGGAGAAAGGAGCCTGGGCAAGAGATTCCTTTCAAAGATCCCAACCCATTCCCCTTTTCCCACACACAAACGGAGACCTTACTTTCACTGACCAGGAAGGACTGTCTCATCCAGTTTGAGCTCATTAGTGGATGAACACACTGATCAAGTCAGAAGCCTGCTGATCCAGTTACCTCTCCGTAATGGACTCCACCAGCTTGAGGGGGGGGGGGGTACACTTTCAACATCTGAACCTATTAGGAGACAGTCTCTGTTAGTATTCAGGCATCTGTACTAACCTTGGAGTATAGGTCCTCAGCTGTGGCCTCTAAGAGCGCCTCCTGTGCATGTTCACTATGCTCCCCTTTAAAAGGGCCCTGCCTACCCTCCCCCTCTTTGTCTCTCTTCTCTCTTATCTTCTGCTACTCCTGTCCCCAGAGGCTGGTTTCCCTTCTCCCCTCTCCCATTTTCCCATTCACTCTCCCCCCATAAAAACTTCTCTACCTGAGCTCTTTTGCATGGTATCTTTCTCTTGCGTGTGCCACTTTTTCTAAAAAAACTATACCACTTCCTATACTAACTGTAACAGTTTGACTCCAGAACCACATTCTTTCCCATCTAAAGGTGTCTTCTGTAAATTTACATACAAATGGTTACTGCAGCCACCAAAAGTGGTGTTGTCATCAACTGTTTTAGGTCCAAGTCCAATGACGTCATCATCAAAGTGAGGGCTGGAGTTAGTGTAAGAACGATCCACGGATGGGGTAGGGAGAGGGACACGGTTGGGAAGATGTGGCATTTCTGTAGACCAGCTGCTCTCTGTATCTCTTTCAGCCTGGCGCTCTTTCTTTTGGAAACCCCACCTTTTATCACCTCTCTTCGCTTAGTCATATGCTCTATGTTGTCAGAACTTTGACCTATGAACAGTCAACATCATTTTGTAGTCTCAGAATCTATCTCAGACTGCCAGATTCAAATACTTATTACCAAATGGCTAAGTATTCCAAAACTCCTGGTTTTACTTTGTCTTATTTTGCTTGAAGACAGGTCTCCTGTGTCTCAAGCTGATCTTAAACTCACTACATAGCTGAGGATGACCTTGAACTTCTGATCCTCACGCCTCTACTTTCTGAGTGCTAGCATAACAGGCATGTGCCAGTATACCCAGTCATGCAGTCCTGGGGGGGGTGAATGCTGGCCTTCCACAGTGCTAAGTAAGCGTTCTACCAAGTGAGTTACATCTTAAGTCCCCTGGTTTAATTTTTTAAAACAGATTTATTAAGTATTAAAATTTGTGTACTATAAATTCAGCCGCCTGCTACTCTAAGTATGCTTTGCAAATGTCCGAGCTCCCCTGGCCAGGGATCCTGATGTTGCTCTGACAGCTTTGACATGGCCTGTCCTTGAGCAGCCTTGCTCAGACTTGTGGACCGTATGTTACTGTGATTAGATTCTCTAATCAGAGGATTCTGAAGGGTGACATTTGCTGCAGGTCTTGAAGGAGGCATTAGCTCTAAGCAGGAAGAACAAAGAGAGGGAAGAAAGAGAAAGCCATTCTTGTCAGGGGCACTCACCGGGAGTGCAGAGTCCTAGACGGGACTTCCAGGTTTCAACCATGGTAATCTGGATAGACACAGGTGACATCAAGAAGGTTGTACTTCTCTAAAGCAGTGGTTCTCAGCCTGTTCATGGCATCTTTGGGAGTCACTTGTCAGATATTTACATTGTAATTCACAGCAGCAGAAAATTTACAGTTATGAAGTAACAGCTGAAGATTTTATAGTGGGGGCCATCACAGCATGAGAAACTGCACTAAAGGGTTGCAGCCCTAGGAAGGGTGAGAACCACTGCCCTAAAGAAAGAGAAGACAGAGGAGGCTGGTGTGGACACATGGGGCTTGAGCTTCCAACACCCACATGGGGAGAATAGCCTGGAAGGTTGACAGATACAGTTAGAAAGAGCCTGCAAGGTTAACCGACACAGAAATCTACCGTCATCTTCATCACAGACTCCACTAAAAATAACCCCTTACTCTGCTGCTGAGATCCAAGACAGGCTACCAGGGGAGCAAGGTCATTCTGCAGAAGAATGCATACAAACCATCCGGGAGGCAATGGCAGTCCCCACCATATCCTGCGTGTTGATTCAGCTCAAGTTCAGCCTCTGTGTGTCTGGGCGTGGCGGGTGTGTGTGTGAAGAAATATTCCACGGAAAACCTAGGCTTAGCAGTTTAGATATTAAATATTGAAAAGGGAAGATAACCTGCTATCATTACACATTATTTCCCTTAGAGTAGCATGGATAATATTTTTAAAAGAAAAAAATTAATAAAATAAAAAAAATTACCTTAAATTTTGTAACAAATACATTTACTAAATTTTATTTCTTTTTGAAAACTGTTTTTTTTTTTTTTTTTTTTTTTTGTGACAGGGTCCCTGACTATCCTAGAACTCACTCTGTAGATCAGGCCGGCCTGGAACTCACAGAGATTCTCCTATCCCTGCCTCCCTAGTGCTGGGATTGAAGGTATGTGCCACCACAGCCATCTTAAAATATTTTTTACATTAACACATGTGCTTGCTTATGTGAAGGTCAAAGGGTAACTCGGGAATGGGTCCTCTCCTTCCATGGGAACTGAGCTCGGGTCTCAGGCTTCCAGGCCTCTGAGGCATCTTCCCAGCCTGAAATTAATTTTAATTTCTAAGTAATAGTGCCAGATTTAGATGTCAATTAAATCAGAAGGGGTGTGGATAAAAGCACCCTGATTCTGTCTCAGCTCCCTCACACTAACGGACAGAGGTAGTTTTGGTGGACTCTGTGCCCACGGCACTTGTCAGTCATTCCTGATTTCTGCTGCCCAGCATGCTGGATTTCGAAGCCACGCTTCTTAGACTTCTCTATTCATGCCTCTTCTGGTCTGAGAATTTCCTTTATGTGACCCAGGTATATAGGTATGTAAAGTAGCAATACAAATCCAAAATTTACTGGTAATAAATCATAAAGAAATTTATTTTGAAGGAATTCATTGGCATACATATATTTTGCCATTTATTAAAGATGGAAGCAAATTTTCATACTAGTAAGTGGAATATGCCTATTTTTTACATGAAGAATTAAAATCTTGGCTGTACATTTGATACTGTAGGACATGGAGCTTCTTCAACATCTTTGAAAGTCAATCAATATTTTGATTTTATAATTACCAAGGCACAAAATGCCTCTCTGCATAAGATCGTAGTATGAAATGCCAGGACTCTGTTTAGGGTCATCTCAGAAATTGTTGGAAATTCTGTCCTAATCCCAAGTCAAAATTTATTTAATAGTTTTTTATAAGCCTGAAGTTAGCAAATCAAACAGTAATTTGGAATATCAAACATTCTACCATAATGCACCCCAAAGATAAACTTTGAAACTTGGATGCTGAGGAGTGCCGGTAGGGAAGCATTGCCTTTGTTTTCCACTGTTAAGTGGCTGTATTTCTGGAAGGGTAGGAAGCTTTCCACGTGCGGAGAAAACACTGTAGTTCATAACTGAATCTGAGGCTGTTCCAGGTAACACTGACCAGCACTGCATGTTGTGATGGTGTGCACAGGGCAGAGGATGCATGTGTGTGCTCCCAACCAGGACAGCAGGGGGGGGGGGGGGTCACATGATATAACACAGCCAGATGCTGTCAGGAACACCTGGGACTCACTACTTGTTTGATTTGGGATTAATTTTTGGCCATTGCCTGTCCAGAAGCCACCTCATTCAGTAATGTTGGGATCAAGATCCCCAGTTTAAGAAGCTTGGCTATACACATGGTGTGTGTCTCTCTAGTGAAAACCCAATAAGATTAGACAAGACATAGACTCCAGTTTCCCAGTCACTCACCACGACTTAGGTGCTCTGTCCTCATGCAGCTAGAAGCCACCATGTTGGACAGGATAGTTATGGAACATGTCACTGTTCTAGAAGCTTCTGCACAGTGCTCTTCTGGGTGAAAATACAATATGAAAACAGATTACTTTTGTTTTCTGGTTTGTCAACTTTAGATTGCGTCAATTAATCTCAACTACTTCTTTTCAGATAAATCTTCATCACTTTTAGAAATTAAAAACACAATATACACATGGCAAGGCCTATCTGTCATAAACATGAGCAGTAACAATTACCATAAACCAACAGACTGAGTCGAAGCAATCGATGGGCTATTACTGGGAACCTAAATGCTATCTGATTTCACTCGGTCACTAACAGCTCCTTCTGGCTCCCCTTCTGCCACCCTGGGCTGGCTCTACCTCTTACTGGCCTTTTCAGACTGGCTTCTTCCACTCACAGTAGGGGGAGAACAAGAGCTCCTTCCCGGTAGGATGGCTACTGATGTAAGCATACGATCACTCTGTTTGCTTGTCCTGTCTATACACCTGCATATCTGAGTTGCTACTGAATTCAGGTCTATATTGTTTCTGGATTTTCCATTCTAAGCGTAGAGGGGCTAAGGTCTGTCTTGTTTGGGGGCTGTGTTTGAACCTTGCTGTGAGTGTCACCTATGGCTCTTCTCACTCTGCTGAGTGGGGACAGAGACCGTGTTTCCTGCAAAGTCTAGGATTTACATTCTGGCCGCTCTCATCAAGCGGTCGGTCACTTCTTCAGCTTTTCTTTAAAAGACCGTTCTCGCACAGACGCTGCAGTCGCTTTAATTGCTGCGATGTTCTAATCCGTCTTCATTCCTGGTAGAGTCAGCCTTCCACCTTCCTTCAGGACAGAATTAGCCCGTCTTTATCACTGTGTTCATGTATAAATCACACCGATATACTGGGGCTATAAAAATACTTTTATATGGGGTCTGGAGAGAAGGCTCGGCTGTGAGAAGTGCTCAGAGAAGACCTGGAGTTTGGTTCCCAGCACTCACGTTGGTCAGCTCACAACCACCTAGAGAACTCATGTTCTCTTCTAGGCTCGGCAGGTACAGCATGCGCAAGGCGCACATACATACAAGTGGGTACAGACACATATAAAAATACATGAAAAAATGTTTAAATGTCTTTATATAACTTTACACACATATAAATAAAGCTAAATAAAAGTTTAAAATGCTTTTATGCCAATTACATAAAAATTTGGGTACACTGTTATGTAAATTACTACTAGGGGTAAATCTTTCTGTGACACTGCATTTTCTCCTGTAGTGACATTTTATCAGCTTTGTAGTATTTAATAATACAAGTAAACTGTAATATATTTAACCAAATAAGTTGCTTGCCTGTGTATCTTTCTTATTTTCCTATCACCCTATTAAATTGTAAATTGCTTTTTTAGATTGTATTCTTTGGTGAAGTAATTCCATTTATGGAATCAAACCAACATAAATTATCTGAGATGAAAAATACATAGTGATGTTTATTGTAGCATTAGTGATAATCATGAAAAATTAGAAATGGCCAGTTAATTGACACTTGGCAAATGGCTGTTTACAGCACCGCCACACTCATCAGAGCATCATGCAAATGTCTGAACCCACGGTCAAGGAGACTGGCAAATTACCACCAGGCGTTTTATGTAAAATGCACCTGCGCTCTGATGATGAACGTTAAAGTGGAGCCCTTAGTAAAAGACACACGGTAATGTACACCAAACTGAAGGCCCTTAGTGCTGGAGAAGGCTAACACAGCGAGAGGGGCGGAGAAGCGTGTTTGTGAGAGAGAAGAAGGAGACAGTCTTCCCTTTTATCTCTTGAATCTCACAGAACTTATGTCATCTCATAATAAAAAAACATTTGAGAATTCTTTTTAAAATAGACCGCATGATGCATGAAATGATAAGACAGAGATATTCCAGGGGAAAGCTCAGCTCTGAGAAAAGCAGTGCTGGAGATGTAGTTTTCTGAGTCTAGACACAAACACGGTGGGTTAAAGGGGGACTGTACACCCCAGCTCGGCAGACATAGCACAAGGACATAGAAGTCCTGGAAGACATCGGTCTCTCTGAACCTGAACTCTCTTAGTCATACCAGGGACCTAAGGACCAGCCCCTTGGTGAAGATGCTCTAGCAACTCTAGGTCCTTAAAGATTTGGTCAGAATAAGTTTTTAAGGTTCTCATTTCTGAGTATGAGCTGCAAGTAAGCCCAAGAGATGCTAGAAGATGCAGTGTCTCCCCAAGACCTCCTGTGGTCTTGGGGAGACACTGGAGACTGGCCATAATCTGGCAGGTGGGTAAGAGTTTCTCTGAAAAGGACAAATACCCCCAGTAGTCAGTCATCTTGGGAAATGCTCATGAGGCAGGTCTTTGGATTAGTGCAGAAAGAGACATTAATCTCCCTTGCTCCCTCTCATCAGCTCACACCCTACCCTCTGGGCACAATGGACCTGGGAGACTATAGGAGACCCAGAAGCGTTTTGGTGGTTGATAGGTGCCATCACTGAGGTGGCAGGATGGAGGAAAGGCTCTAGAGTTGGGGGAAATAGCAGCTACAGAGTCCATGGATGCTCTTCCTGCAGCTGACGTCCACCTGTGGGGGCAGGGTCCACAGACCCCAGCAGCTGCCCTCAAAGGGCTCATGCCTTGTCATTGCCGTTAGAAACAACACCGACGCTTGAATATCACTGCAAACCAACTCAGTCGTAATGCTTAGGGGAGCTGCCTAGGCCCGCTTGTCCCAGAGCTTCCCCAGTCAAGCCCAACTCCTAGCTGGCTCTGAAAGCACAGCTTCAGGATCAACACTCTCCCCACCCGTAAGTGCCAGGCTTGTAGAGCTGTGTCTGACTGGGATTACACTGCCCTGCAGATTAATATTGGGTAAGAGCTTGGTTCATCGCAGGGCACAAAGTCCTACAAAAGGATCCCATTAGCCCTGGCAAGCTGCCAGCTCGTCTTTTCTGTCTTTGCCAGAAAATTAATGAAACCATTTATTGGAGTGTAGAGGACCAAACAATGCATGCAGTGGTGCTGCGGGTCACACTGTCCGTGTTCCAACCCATCCTTGCTATGCTTCCATTAGGGGGGAAGGAAGGAGACAGACTCTGGTGAGCTCTGAGCATTCTTCCTGCGTGTTACTTCTCTTAATGTCCGTAAAGCGGCCCAGAGATGGAGAACCACTATTATCATCCATTCAGAGACAAAGACACCACGATGGAGAATGGCTAAGAACTTGGTCAAAATGACATGGGGAGTGTGACTAGCAAGTGGAAGCTGGGGAAAGACAGATCTCGTTCCAAAAGCCTCATCTGTCTTTCTCTTCGTTACACCTTTCCCTCCTCCTTCAGTTCCTTGTTTAACTGAATGCATTTGATCAGGGAAGCCGTCTGAGGCTGAGCTGGGGGATAACCCACTGAGCCTGGCTTTGGTGGAGAAAAAATGGGCTGCAAGTCATGTCTAGGTGAAGAAAACTCCCGGCCTGTGGTTCACCTCCTCAGTCCCAGTGTGGAGAGTCTCACTACACCTGTGGGCACAAGTGGGGTGATTAAGGTTCAGGTTTGTTCAAGCAGAAAGTGCTTGATGGGTTAAATGCTTTAGAATTGCAACAGTTTATAAGCAAAGCTTTCACCCAGTACAGGACTAGGAGGCCGTGCATCTCCAGTGTCTCTGTGACCTCCTGGTGCTGTCTTCTTGGCAGACATGGGCTTCTCTGTGGTGCTACAGAGAACGGATAAGACAGGCAAGACCATGTCAGACACAAGACTACGTTAGAACCATCACAGTCTGGCCCTTCGATACAGCAAAGCTCAGCTTCTCCCAGGGTGAAGAAGGGTCACGTGGTGGGCACCTCTCCATCACTCCTGAATTCTCATTGGCTGTCACCACTGTCAAATCTTCTGGGATGTCCCATGCTGGACACTGGCCTCACAGGAGCAGAAAGATCCTCTGAGTGAGTCCTGTCACTTCAATGAGATTTTACTAAGTAATGAGGCCTAATAAGGGGAAATCCTAGCAAGTATGAGCCCCAAAAGAGGCATTGGAAGCAAAGTTGTGAAATCTCTTCTATTCAGTCATGAGTGGTTCTGTCCCGGTGCGTTTTCCATCAGGGTCTTCCACATCTTTCCTCCCTCACACTGTCTTGGTTGTCTCTAACAGGCCCAAACCCATCTCCCAGACACCCTTGGTCTTTCAGGAAAAACAACCAACTTCACATCTAATGCCCCCATATGTTTAGACTATGATTAGAAGGCCATGGCCTTGTTTCTTCTGTTGGTTCCAGTCTTGGTCACAGACATGCAGATACAAACACACACACACACACACACACACACACACACACACACACCTGCTTCTCCGTTAAGAATCCTACTTCTCACTCTCCCCAGGGGACTTGACTACTTGGATTTCAAAGCAGAATGACATCTCAAATCCTTACTGACTGTAAGGATAAATATCAGCTCAGGACTCCAAGACCAAGTTCTCAGCACAAAGGAGATTTATTTGTCCCAGAGGAATGTAGGGCAGAGAATAAGAGACAAAGACAGGAGATAGAGGACAAAGGAGAAGTGGCAGGGGCATTTGTCCTGGGGGACAAAGGACTGTCTCTGGATAAAGGTGAGACACATGTAGCCATTAGGAAAATGGCAGTTTATAAAGGGAAAGGGAGAACCATGTGCTAGGATAAGGTGCTGAATTTTACCTCACTCAGGATAGTGTTTTCTATTTCCATCCATTTGTATGCAAAATTCAAGAAGTCCTTGTTTTTTACTGCTGAGTAATACTCTAATATGTATATATTCCATACTTTCTTCATCCATTCTTCCGTTGAAGGGCATCTAGGTTGTTTCCAGGTTCTGGCTATTACAAACAATGCTGCCATGAACATAGTTGAGCATATACTTTTGTTGTATGATAGGGCCTCTCTTGGGTATATTCCCAAGAGTGGTATTGCTGGATCCAGGGGGAGGCAGAAATCCTTAATAAATAAATAAATTTAAAAATAAATAAATAAATAAATAAATAAAAGGTGCTGAATTTTAATTGGGCATATTAATTAAGTGAACCAAAGGGGGCTTTTGATTGTTAGACTTTAATACTTTGACAGCTGGACCTTGGTGGTCAGTCTCAGGAGGTGGAGGGGGCCAAATAAGGGAACAAACCTTGGTGGCTAGCTCTAGGAATGGAATTTAATGGATTACAGTAAGGCGTAGGGAATGAGGGTGAAGGGCAAAGCCCACCCACCAGAGCCACGTTTGCCATGCTTGAGCTGGCTAGAGTCCCGTCACTGACTCTACTACATACACCGTAACCAACTATCATTTTTTTTTTTTTTTTGATTTTCGAGACAGGGTTTCTCTGTAGCTTTTTGGTTCCTGTCCTGGAACTAGCTCTTGTAGACCAGGCTGGCCTCGAACTCCCAGAGATCCGCCTGTCTTTGCCTCTCGAGTGCTGGGATTAAAGGCGTGCGCCACCACCGCCCGGCTCCAACTATCATTTTTAAATACAGGAATCATGGACATAGCAAAGACTGCACTTTTTCAATTCTATTTTGAGTAAGGATGACCACATTTAAGTATTTCCATCAGCTAATAAAGAAATGGACATTTTCTTTATGACTTTCAAGTTACATAGAGGATATGTCCCTGGAATTTTTTAATCAGGAACTCCAAATTCTTACTAATGTAATGCATAAGCAAAAACCATAAACCATGTACTGGTTGTTGGATGTGGGGACTTCTTCAGAGGAACAGAATCTGTAGCAGAAATATATTTTTCTAAAAGCGCATCTGCTAGCTCAGTTTACACAGTATTGTCTGGATATTCCAACGATGGCAGCCTCCACAGTGCAGAGACTGAGGACCCAGAGCTGCTTAGCACAGCAGGCTGCATGTCCCCACAATCTCAGTCTGCCTCTTAAGGCCAGGAAGACTCCTGGGGAGCCAGTGGTCTTCAGTCCATCTTGAAAGGCTGAAGAATCAGGGTTCTGATGGCAGATGATGGTGGTACAGAAGAAAGAACTAGAAAGCTAAGCAGGCAAAGAGCAAACACTTTTTCCTGTAGACCTCTATATCTGGGCCACCTGCTGCTCACATTTAGGGTGAATGTTTCCATTGTTATTAACCTGATCTAGAAACCCCCACAGATGTTCACAGAGGCTTCTCTCTTAATTGATTCATATCTGGTTAGTTTGACAAAGTTAACTATCATGTGTATACAGGGACAAGATGAACTGTGTCTTTGTCCCTGCTGTTTATGTTCTCATTAGTCCCATAAGCACAGACAGTAGAGACACAGCCCTCCAGAGATATAACAAGAGATGGTGCTCGGGCATTGTGAAGCCACCCTGGAGAGACATATGCCAACCGTCAACAGTCATGGCCTTTGCAAGACAGTAGCATGAAGTAGCTATAAAAGGCTGTGACTAAAACCCAGCAGGAGCAAAGATGACCAAGTGTGGGACAGATACACTCATCCCTGACAGGGAACCGTCAGCAAACTGCGCATACCACCGAAGTCCACTTGTTGAACCCATGAGTGTAATAAGAGCTGCGTGCCTCTTCCCACAGCCCGGCTCCTGGCTGCCTGGCTAGCTTATACCCTGAAATAACAGCACACAAACTGTATTCATTTAAACACTGCCTGGCCCATTTCTATTAATGTGTGTAGCACCGAAGTGCGCTTACCGGGAAGATTCTAGCCTATGTCCATCCTGGGTCAGAGCTTCATCACGTCTGCCCAGGAAAGGGGAGCATGGTGTCTGGGCTCCCAGCATTCTGTTCTGTTTACTCCACCCACCTATGTTCTAACCTATCAGGGCCAAGCAGTTTTTTTTATTAAATAACCAATGACCTTCCTCCATCATTTCCCCTTTTTCTGTTTAAACAAAAAAAAAGGAAGGCTTTAACTTTAACATAGCAAAATTACATATAACAAAACAGTTGTCAAGTAAAAATTACAATATTTACATCTATTTTATCTTTATCATAACTAAGGAAAACTATAACTATAACTATTCTTCAGCTCCATTAAAGACTCCAGAAAGATACAATATTACCTAAGCAAACAAGAAATAAGCAACTTTCAAACTCTAGGAATGACAGAGACATCTCGCTGCTTTGACAGTCACCCAGAGTTTCTCTGTATTGTTGGGGCATCCATCTTCGGCTTACAGGCCCACAGTATCCAGAGACATTTCCATGAAGCAGGAAATTTCAAAGTCAGTTCAGTCACTATCTGTTGTGTCCTGCAGAATGTCTCACAGACTCTTTCATGAATCAGGAACCCTGAAAGATCATCTCACCTTAGGCAAGTTCAGTAGTCCTCTCTCTGTGGGTTCTCTGTGTCCAGTTTATGCAATAGTCCAGGCTAGAGCAGTTTCTTGCCCAAATGGCTATCAAACTCCATAAGGATCTTCTTCGATGCCCATCTTCTTCTTGAAGTAGATTGGTGTTTCCAGGAGCAAACATGTCTCATTGTCATGAAAAACCCTAAGTTATTAAAACATTAAATAGCATATTCTATAGTCTTTGAAAGATATGAAGAATGCCGATCTAACTGAAATATATATCTATATATCTAGAAAATCTAACTAACATGACTACAAACTTGACTATTATTAATGATTATCCATCAACAACCTATATACATTACATTTTTAAATGAACTACACAATCACAATACCTTAATCAAGATCAGAAACACATATACATATAACAAAATTGACCTTACATTTAAATCCATATCAATGTAAATTATTCATACCTATATCATATCCCCCTTTAATTGTAAAAGAACATTTATAAACAATATTTGGGAATATGGGCGCAGTTATTTCTCTCCAAACTGCTTCCTGCTGTATGGGGGCGCTGTTAATCAGATATTTCAGGGTATAACCTGTGTGCTAGGTTCATCTCAGTCGTCAATTGAGTGAAGTAATTTTTTGAGGGTGTTCACAGCAACCTTTCAGGAGGGCGTGGTCTATCATGCCATATTGGGATAGAAGCAATCCACAGGGTTTCATCCTCTGTGAAAACAAAAGAACAATCTCTTTTCCAAAGTATCATATCCTTAGATCCAAATTCTGAAGTCAAGGTATTTTCAAAATATCTATGTTGGGTTAGTTCAGCAGCATTTATAAACAAATATCTTTTAGCAGCTGTTGCTCCTTCTTCAGCATTCAAACAATTCAAAGAGAGCATAATAGCATACAGTATCAAAGTTCTCTGTTTATTTTCCATCTTTGTACGGCTTTATTTTAACTCTATTTTGTTTATTTTTACTTTTTTGAGACAGGTTTTCTGTATATCTTTGTCCTGGAATAACTCTGAAGACCAGGCTGTCCTTGAACTCTCAGAGATCTGTCTGTCTCTGCCTCCCAGGCATTGGGATTAAAGGCGTGTGCTACCACACCTTGAAGTCACAGAGGTCAATCTCCCTCTGCCTTCCAAGTGTTGGGATAAAAGGTGTGTCCTACCACACCCAACTACTTTCTTTCTTCCTTTTTTTTTTGTTTTTTACTTTAAGAACTTTAACTTTTAGTCTGCATATATTTTCAACACACTGTAAATCATTTAGAGGTTTTCTTTGTTTTTGAATCTCTCTTTATTGTATCTCTCTCTCTTTTTCTGAACACATGAGCCTTTAAATTATGGAGCAATATGGGTAGGATTAAAGCCGTGGCTTTGCCAGCTAGATCCAGCCCATTCCTTAGCTTTCCAGCCTCATGGCAGAGGTACCGCCTGTAGCCATGTTTATTGCCTCAAGTCTAAGTCTATGGCGTTTCAAGGTCCCTGCCAGCAAGCAAGCTGCAACAGACAACACTCAAGTCCTCTCTATGTAGTCGGCCCTCCTGCCTCAAACAGTCAGAGTTTTCCCTGGATGGAAGGCCCAGAAAGCCGGCATTTTAAAACAACACAGGTTTTTTCCTGCTACTGCTGAAAACAAACAAGCATTCAGTCAGCTTTTATCAACACCCTTTAAGTGTTTCGTGACAGGACCTCTTAAGAGCTGCAGGGTTTTGCAGCTAAAGCTGAGTCAGGAAGCCTCTCTTAGATGAGAGTGCTTGCTTGCCTCTAGCAAGCAGAGCAGACCCAAGAAATTGCTGCTACCAAGAAGCCATGCTGTACTCTATTCTTTCCCAAGCTTTCTCAGGCTTTCTTTGGATATAGTTGTCCACACGTTGGGGGCCATTCTGTTGAAGGAGCTGCGGGTTGCATTCCTGCTGCCTGCCTCCTGGCCACCTGGCTAGCTTATACCCTGAAATAACAGCACACAAACTGTATTCATTTAAACACTGCCTGGCCCATTTCTATTAATGTGTGTAGCACCAAGGTGCGCTTACCGGGAAGATTCTAGCCTATGTCCATCCTGGGTCAGAGCTTCATCATGTCTGCCCGGGAGAGGGGAGCATGGCATCTGAGCTCACTTCCTCTTCCTCCCAGCATTCTGTTCTGTTTACTCCACCCACCTATGTTCTAACCTATCAGGGCCAAGCAGTTTCTTTATTAATTAACCAATGACCTTCCTCCATTACATGAGTTATACTGGGGCTACCTACAGGAACAGAAATTGCTCAAAGTCAGCTGTATCACCAGAGGCCACCCCAGTGTGGATGGTCTGCGGGCAATGCAACAGGCTGGAGAGGGTCTTTTCCAAGTGCTTCAGTTGATCTAAACCTCTTCCAACAGCTCAGAGCGTTTCAGCTTCCTACAGGCAGCTGGCCTTCTCTGAGTCTTCTTTGCGGCTTAGCTTGGCGAAGAGGCACTCCTCGCAGTTATTTCTTACTCTGATGGGGAGGGGCCTAGTGAATCTGATCAGTTTCAGGGACTTCCTGGAGCTATTTTGAGTTGTTTACCTTCCCACTTAAGGAACTTCTCTGCAGGGTGGAATGATTTAATCTCTGAGAAAACTGTTGTACAGCACCAAGGAAAGAATGATTTCAAAGAAAATGAAATTGCCCTGACAGGATTCATATCTGCACTTGAGAACTTAGAAGCAGTAGCAGAAGTACCAAAAAAATGGCCCAGCACAGTGAGAATGAACTGCAGAAGGTCTCCCAGAATTCAGAGCAGGGAAGAATGCAGACAAGCTCCTGTGGCTGCCCCTTCATTCTGTGAATACCACTGAGTGCTCTCTCTCTCTCTCTCTCTCTCTCTCTGCAGGGTCCTGAGCCTGCCAAAGGGCAGGTGGTATATATCTGTGCAGAGTGCTGGGGTCAGCATGGGTGTCCAACTGTATGAGTAAGCTTTTCTGAGCCACAGCAGAGGTGACAGTAGTCAGATACTGGATTATGTTGGGCATCAGGGGCTGAAGTCCCTTTTCCTGTCTACCTTGTTCCTACACAGGATTCTGAACAGTCTGAGAATAACAACTTCTAAGTCTTCCAGGCTGCCACTCAAGGGTGTTTGCTGAGGTCAACAGTAGAACTCATTTCCTTTTAGGACTTTGTTTATTTGAATGATAAATTTTAAATATTTAGACAAGTGGTTTGGAAGGTTTGTGACTTTTATATCGGGAGCCCCAGACGTGTCTGGGGTGTATTTGCCTTGCAGCTTCCCTTAGTCCTAGGTATGTGAGGTCCAGGATACCACACCGTTCACTGGCACCTCACAAGCGATTTCAATAAATAGACTGTTTTCACATTGTTCTATTTTGAGTGGACCATCTGCTTCCTGTGGAAACCCCCTATTGTTTCTGCAGGTGTTTCAGACAGAGATGAGGTGCTAACCTCCCCTCACCACCAAAACCTCAACACACATACACACGTGCACACACACATACATACACACATGCAAACACACACACACACACACACACACACACACCCTTATTTCAGTCACTCTGTAGTTGCAGAGAGTGAGATGGAAAGAGACACCCAGGGAAGTGGAATGGCCCAGAGTCACCATGGTGGTTAAGCCTGTGTGTGTGTGTCTGGAAATAAAGGTGCCATCTTGGCTCTTTAGTCTCCTTTTTCTCACAGCTCAACTCCCACCTCTGTTAGGACCCGGATAGCAGGAGCTCAGCCCTACATCTTCAGATGCGTGGTGCCCTAGGCATCTCCTAGTGCAGAGCAATGAGGCAGACAGCAGCATCTTCCTTCTAGGAAGACTGCATTTCCAGTTTTGCTCCCTTACCACCCAAGACCCACAGGAAACAGGCCAACATCTTCCATACACTGTGTATGAAAGTGGCTCAGATGAGAATCCCAAATAAAAATGTAACTGGGGTGCTGACTAAGCACCCCTCTTTCAGCAAGTGCCATTTTGCTTTGGTTAGTCATAGCACCTTGGCAATTTATGCAGAAGGGATAAATCTCTGCCTGCTCTACATGGTTCTCCAGCAAGCCCACAATTGCTCTGCTAATCTCAAGGATTAGGTGATTCTTCAATTAGTTTAAACGACAACACTAATTTAGGAATTACAATGTCCACCCTCAAACTCTGGTTAACTTTGTTTCTCCTTCTTCCCCAGCTCGGGCTGACCCTGATGGGAGAAGGGTGTGGTATGCCTGGTGCCTCCGTTTCCTTTCCTGTTGCTCTGATAAACTATTCCAGCAAAAGCAAGTCAAGGGAGAACGGGGTTATTTGGTTCACAGTTCCAGGGCCTGCCCATCACTGCAGGGAAATCAAGGCAGTGAGAAGTTGTAGCAGCTCGTCACATGCTTTAAATCCACGACAGAAAGCAGAGAGCAGTGGGTTAGTGCATGCATGCCAATGCTTCGCCTGCCCATTTTCTCCACTCTTCTACAGCCCAGAATCTTCTATTTAGAGAATGGCGCCTCCCACAGTGATGGGCATTCTACACAACCCAATTAAGACCATCCTTCACAGATGGGCCCACAGAGCAACCTAATCTAGACAATCCTTCATGGAGACTCCCTTCCCAAATGATTCTAGATGGAGCCCAGTTGACTTTAAAATAATCCATCATAGCTGGTGCTGCCATCTCCCCTCTTGGCTCCTTTGTGGTCTGTTCTCAAACGAGAATGGGATAGGAGAGAAGAGGGAATGGAAAATGGCTTACACGGAGAGGGCTGTCTCATCTGCTATCAGGTTCCTCAGTTCTAACAGATGCTCATGCTGTTTTTTTTTTCTTCTGAGGTACTTTCTCTTATTCCTGTCTTGAAGGAACTCATAATGAATCTCTTTTATCTGAAATTCTCTCTACCGAGAGGCAGACATCTGTTGTATAGGTGGTGCCAGAGTTTGAATATGAAACGTCCACCCCCAAGTTTGAACAATATGTGTTTGAACTCATATTGTCTGCCAAGCATTTGTTGAGTCAATCCATGGGAAGCTTTTGGACAAATAGCAGGTACCTCATTTAAAACATGTTAGTTACTAACCCTATGCTAGCTTCCATATTTTCTGGTCTAAACACAAATCTGTTATTGTGTCTTTACTGTTTGTCAGTCACCTTCTGTATTTATTGCAACCCTCCAAGCAGTGAGGAGGACTTTAAGTCATGCATCTGATTTGCAACTCAAGCAGCACAGAGAACAGGTCACCTACTCTCCAGTGATCATCTTGGTGTCTGCGTCTCTGGAGACTGCCTTAGTCAGGGTTTCTATTGCTGTGCAGAGACACCATGACCACAGCGACTCTTCTAAAGAAAGCATTTAATCAGGGCTGGCTTACAGGTTCAGAGGTTTAGTCCATTATCATCATGGCAGGGAGCATGGTAGTGTGCAGGCAGACATGGTGCTGGAGAAGGAGCCCAGAGTTCTGCCTCTGGATCCTCAGACAGCAGGAAGAAAGAATGAGTACTGGGCCTGGCTTGACCATTTGCAACCCCCAAAGATCACCCCTAGGGACACATTTCCCCAACAAGGCCACACCTATTCTACCAAGGCAACACCTCCTAGTAGCCGAGGATGACCTGTGAGCCTATGGGGGCTGTTTTCATTCAAATCGCCACAGAGACCCATCAGAAGGGCGTGGTTCTGATGACTCTGACCTGCCTCCTAGCTGAGACCTGGGCTGAGAAGATTCTGAAGGTGAGGTATAAATAAGACAAGATGGCAGGCACTGTTTGACAAATGGCAATGAGATCTTTACAGCCCTAACCTCTCAAAAACCAACGATACTGTGTTACATAAAATAAGGACATTCTCTGTTTCCATGTAGAACCTGCCAGGAGCTTAAACAATGCAGAAAAGATGGTGACAGCCTGCTGTGCTCCTGACCCCATTATACAGCCAATGCATGAGAAGTGTCTTCTCGGAAAACAAACAGCTATTCATCAAGTTGCCTCTCACTAGTATAGTATAATTATCTCCCCAAAGTCATGAATGAAATTATAGGTTCCTGACAGAAAGAGTGTGATGCTAGGCTAGGTTTGGCTGTGTTGCTTGGCTCCTAGAGAAAGGTTAGCCTGCCACTGCTAGCTGCTTGTGCCTCTGAATGCTCGTGTGTGTGTGTGTGTGTGTGTGTGTGTGTGTATGTGTGTGTGTGTATGCCACGGATGTGTTGGTGTCTGTGGAATCCAAAAGACTGCTGGATACTTTGACATCAAAACTTACAGGGAGGGGGGCATTTTCTGGAATCTGATCTGGGTTCCAAGAACTGAACTCAGGTCCTCTGGAAAAGCCACAAGCGCTCATAACCACTGAGCCAGCGTCTCTCCAGCCCCCAAGCTTTGATTTCGATTAGATTTCTTTTGTTATTGTTACTGTGACGCAACTGGGTAAAGCTTCTTCCAAGCACTATTTAGGTGACTACAAGGGTGGCATATGCTCAATAGCCAGTCGTATCTGTGTTTGTCTAAATGAAGCCAAGTACCTTTACAAGACACCATGAGCCCTGATGATACAGCCTATAAATAGCAGAATTTGGGGAGCTTATATTTTTAAAATTTTTAAAATGGCATATGTTGATCCTGTCTGCCTACATGCACACCACATGTGTACGGTGCCCATGGCGGCCAGAAGAGGGTGTCAGAGGCCCTGGAGCTGGAGATACTAGAGTTGTGAGCCACTTCATGTGCTTCTAAATTTATTTATTTATTAAGGATTTCTGCCTCGTCCCCACAACCGCTTCCCATTTCCCTCCCCCTCCCCCGATCAAGTCCCCCTCCCTCATCTGCTCGAAGAGCAATCAGGGTTCCCTGACCTGTGGGAAGCCCAAGGACTGCCCACCTCTATCCAGGTCTCATAAGGTGAGCATTCAAACTGCCTAGGCTCCCACAAAGCCAGTACGTGCAGTAGGATCAAAAACCCACTGCAATTGTTCTTGAATTCTCAGTATTCCTCATTGTCCGCTATGTTCAGCTAGTCCGGATTTATCCCATGCTTTTTCAGACCTAGGCCAGCTGGCCTTGGTGAGATCCCAATAGAACATCCCCATTGTCTTACTGTGTGGGTGCACCCCTCGTGGTCCTGAGTTCCTTGCTCGTGCTCCGTCTCCTTCTGCTCCTGATTTGGACCTTGAGATTTCTGTCCGGTGCTCCCGTGTGGGTCTCTGTCTCTGTCTCCTTTCATCGCCTGATGAAGGTTAATATTCCTGAGGATGCCTATGTGTTCGTCTTTGGATTCACCTTCTTATTTAGCTTCTCTAGGAACATGAATTATAAGCTCAATGTCCTTTATTTATGGCTAGAAACCAAATATGAGTGAGTACATCCCATGTTCCTCTTTTTGGGTCTGGCTTACCTCACTCAGGATAGTGTTTTCTATTTCCATCCATTTGTATGCAAAATTCAAGAAGTCCTTGTTTTTTACTGCTGAGTAATACTCTAATATGTATATATTCCATACTTTCTTCATCCATTCTTCCGTTGAAGGGCATCTAGGTTGTTTCCAGGTTCTGGCTATTACAAACAATGCTGCCATGAACATAGTTGAGCATATACTTTTGTTGTATGATAGGGCCTCTCTTGGGTATATTCCTAAGAGTGGTATTGCTGGATCCAGGGGTAGGTTGATCCCGAATTTCCTGAGAAACCGAAACACTGCTTTCCAGAGTGGTTGCACAAGTTTGCATTCCCACCAGCAACCTCTCCAGCAAAGGCTATCATTGGTGTTTTTTATTTTAGCCATTCTGACAGGTGTAAGGTGGTATCTTAAAGTTGTCTTGATTTGCATTTCCCTGATCGCTAAGGAAGTTGAGCATGACCTTAAGTGTCTTTTGGCCATTTGAAGTTCTTCTGTTGAGAATTCTCTGTTCAGATCAGTGCCCCATTTTATAATTGGGTTGATTAGCCTTTTACGGTCTAGTTTCTTGAGTTCTTTATATATTTTGGAGATCAAACCTTTGTCAGTTGCAGGGTTGGTAAAGATCTTCTCCCAGTCAGTGGGTTGTCTTTTTGTCTTAGTGACAGTGTCCTTTGCTTTACAGAAGCTTCTCAGCCTCAGGAAGTCCCATTTATTCAATGATGCCCTTAGTGTCTGTGCTGCTGGGGTTATACATAGGAAGTGGTCTCCTGTGCCCATGTGCTGTAGAGTACTTCCCACTTTCTCTTCTATCAGGTTCAGTGTGTTCGGACTGATATCGAGGTCTTTAATCCATTTGGATTTGAGTTTTGTGCATGGTGATAGATATGGATCTATTTTCATTCTTCTACAGATTGACATCCAGTTTTGCCAGCACAATTTGTTGAAGATGCTCTCTTTTTTCCATTGTATACTTTTAGCTCCTTTATCGAAGATCAGGTGTTCATAGGTTTGTGGGTTAATGTCAGGGTCTTCTATTCGATTCCATTGGTCGACTTCTCTGTTTTTATGCCAATACCAAGCTGTTTTCAATACTGTAGCTCTGTAATAGAGTTTGAAGTCAGGGATGGTAATGCCTCCAGACAATCCTTTATTGTATAAGATTGTTTTGGCTATCCTGGGTTTTTTGTTTTTCCATATAAAGTTGATTATTGTCTTCTCCAGATCTGTGAAGAATTTTGATGGGATTTTGATGGGGATTGCATTGAATCTATAGATTGCTTTTGGTAGAATTGCCATTTTTACTATGTTGATCCTCCCAATCCAAGAGCAAGGGAGGTCTTTCCATTTTCTGGTGTCTTCTTCAATTTCTTTCTTCAAAGACTTATAGTTCTTGTCAAGTAGATCTTTCACTTCCTTGGTCAGGGTTACCCCAAGGTATTTTATGCTATTTGTGGCTATCGTGAAAGGTGATGCTTCTCTGATTTCCCTCTCTGCTTCCTTGTCCTTAGTGTATAGGAAGGCAACTGATTTTTTGGAGTTGATCTTGTATCCTGCCACATTACTAAAGCTGTTTATCAGCTGTAGGAGTTCTTTGGTAGAATTTTTGGGGTCGCTTATGTACACTATCATATCATCTGCAAATAACGAAAGCTTAACTTCTTCCTTTCCAATACGAATCCCCTTGATCTCCTTATGTTGTCTTATTGCTATTGCTAGAATTTCAAGCACTATATTGAAGAGGTATGGAGAGAGTGGACATCCTTGTCGTGTTCCTGATTTTAGTGGGATGGCTTTGAGTTTTTCTCCGTTTAATTTAATGTTAGCTGTTGGCTTGCTGTAAATAGCTTTTATTATATTTAGGTAGGACCCTTGTATCCCTATTCTCTCCAAGACCTTTATCATAAAGGGGTGTTGAATTTTGTCGAATGCTTTTTCAGCATCTAGTGAAATGATCATATGATTTTTTTCTTTCAGTTTATTTATATGGTGGATTACATTGATAGATTTGCGTATGTTGAACCAGCCCTGCATCTCTGGGATGAAGCCTACTTGATCATAATGGATAATTTTTCTTATGTGTTCTTGGATTCGGTTTGCCAGTATTTTATTGAAAATTTTTGCGTCGATGTTCATGAGTGAGATCGGTCTGTAATTCTCTTTCTTGGTTGGGTCTTTTTGTGGTTTTGGTATCAGGGTAACTGTAGCTTCATAAAAGGAATTTGGCAATGACTCTTCTGATTCTATATTGTGAAATACATTAAGGAGTATAGGTATTAGTTCTTCTTGGAAGTTCTGGTAGAATTCTGCATTGAAACCATCTGGTCCTGGGCTTTTTTTCGAAGGGAGATTTTTGATAACCATTTCTAATTCTTCGCGAGAAACCAGTCTATTTAGATCATTCACCTGGTCTTGGTTTAGCTTTGGTATATGGTACTTATTTAAAAAAATGTCCATTTCTTTTGTATTTTCCAGTTTTGTGGCATACAGGCTTTTGTAGTAAGATCTAATGATTCTCTGAATTTCCTCTGTGTCTGTGGTTATGTCCCCCTTTTCATTTCTGATCTTATTTATTTGCGTGTTCTCTCTCTGTCGTTTAATTAGTTTGGATAGGGGTTTGTCGATCTTGTTGATTTTCTCCAAGAACCAGCTTTTTGTTTCATTGATTCTTTGGACTGTTTTCTGTGTTTCTATTTTGTTGATTTCAGCCCTCAGTTTTATTATTTCCAGTCTTCTACTTCTCCTGGGCGCGTCTGCTTCTTTTTTTTTCTAGAGCTTTCAGGTGTGTTTTTAAGTCCCCAATGTATGCATTCTCCGTTTTCTTTAAGTGGGCACTTAGTGCTATGAACTTTCCTCTTAGCACTGCTTTCATTGTGTCCCATAGGTTTGAGTATGTTGTCCCTTTATTTTCATTAAATTCAAGGAAGACTTTAATTTCTTTCTTGATTTCTTCCTTGACCCAGGTGTGGTTCAGTAGTTGACTGTTCAGTTTCCATGAGTTTGTCGGTTTTTTGGGGGCAGCGTGGTTGTTGCCTTCTAACTTTAATCCGTGATGATCTGATAAGACACAGGTGGACACTGATATTTTTTTGATCTGTGGAGGTTTCCTTTGTTTCTGAGTATGTGGTCAATTTTTGAGAAGGTTCCATGAGCTGCAGAGAAGAAGGTATATTCTTTCCTATTTGGGTGGAATGTTCTATAGATGTCTATTAAGTCCATTTGCTTCATTACCTCCAATAATTCTCTATTAGGTTTCTGTCTGATTGACCTGTCCCTTGGAGAGAGGTGTGTTGAAGTCTCCTACTACTAGTGTGTGTGGTTTGATGTCTGCCTTCAGTTCTAGTAATATTTCTTTTACATAAGTAGGTGCTTTTATATTGGGGGCGTATATATTCAGGATTGAGACGTCCTCCTGATGAATTGTTCCTGTTATGAGTATAAAGTGACCATCTCGGTCTCTTCTGATTGATTTTAGCTTGAAGTCAGTTTTGTTAGAAATTAGTATGGCCACACCTGCTTTTTTCTTAGGACCATTTGCTTGAAACACCTTTTCCCAACCCTTTACTCTGAGTAGGTGCCTGTCTTTGTGGTTGAGATGTGTTTCTTGCAAACAGCAGAATGTTGGATCCTGTTTTCATATCCAATCTTTTAGCCTGTGCCTTTTTATAGGTGAATTGAGCCCATTAATATTAAGTGATATTAATGACCAGTGGTTGTTTACTCCGGTTATTCTTATTGCTTTTGGTAGTAGAAATTGTGTGTCTCCCTTATTTGAGATGTGCTCGTGAAGGGTCATTAGATGCCTGGGTTATTGTAGGCAGTGTTGGCAGTGTTGGATTCCTTGGGTTGCGATTTTCCTTCTATTACTTTCTGTAGGGCTGGATTTGTGGCTACGTATTGTTTAAATTTGTTCTTATCCTGGAATGTCTTGTTTTCTCCATTGATAATGAACGATAGCTTGGCTGGGTATAGTAGTTTGGGTTTGCATCCATGGTCTCTTAGCTTCTGCAGAACCTCTATCCAGGACCTTCTGGCTTTCATAGTTTCCATCGAGAAGTCAGGTGTAAGTCTGATCGGTTTACCTTTATAAGTTACTTGCCCTTTTTCTTTTGCAGCTCTTAATATTCTTTCTTTAACCTGTATATTTTGTGTTTTGATTATTATATGGCGAGGAGATGTTTTTCTTTGATCCAGTGTGTTTGGTGTTCTGTATGCTTCTTGAATATTTAAGTGAATATCTTTCTTTAAGTTGGGAAAGTTTTCTTCCATAATTTTGTTGAAAATAATTTCTGGGCCTTTGAGCTGTGACTCTTCTCCTTCTTCTATTCCTATTATTCTTAGGTTTGGTTTTTTTATTGTGTCCCATAGTTCCTGAATGTTTTGTGTTGAGAATTTGTTGGCTTTGCTGTTTTCTTTGATCTGTTCGTTTATTTTCTCTATGGTGTCCTCAGCATCTGAGAGTCTTTCTTCTAGCTCTTGTATTCTATTGATTATGCTTGTTTCTGTAGACTCTGCTCGTTGGCCTAGATTTTCCATATCCAGCTGGTCCTCAGTTTGTATTTTCTTCTTTATCTTCATTTCAGTTTTCAATTCTTGAACTGTTTCCATTACCTGTTTGATGGTTTTTTCTTGGTTTCCCAGGGTATCATGTACGTATTTACTCATTTCTTCAAACTTTTTGTTATACTTCTCATCCATTTCTATAAGGGCATTTTTTACATGTTGTTTAAGGGACTCTATTATCTTCATAAAGTCGATTTTTTCCACTTCTTCTTTGTTAGGTTGTTCAAATACTTCTGTTGTAAGATCATTGGGTTCTGATGTTTTCATGTTGTTTTTCGGATTATTGGGTGAATTCTTGCCTTGGCGCCTGCCCATCTCCTCCTATTGATCCTATCCAATGGGTCCTTTAAAAACCAGGTTTCCGTGCTGGCCAAGGGCTCCGCTTACAAAATGCCCTCACTCTCTTTCGTGGTTCCTGCTGCAGGCCAAGAACCCTCTCACCCCTCCGAAGGATCTTCAGGACAGGACCAGGCTCCCCTTGTGCCACTGACCTGGCCAACTAAAGGCCTACCTCTTTGATTCAATTGTAGTAGGGCGATCTGCTCTCCTTATTGCACGCCTGTCCTCGCCTCTTGGGTCTGCCGCTGTGCTGGTCCCCGAAAGCCTCTTCCTGTATGCGGTGTTGCTCTGCTGTGTCTGGCCGCGCCGCCGCTCCGCCTCTGTGCGTCTGGCCGCGCCGCCGCTCCACCTCTGTGCCCATGTGGTTCTGAGTAATGTTCTTCAAATGATATTATTCTTCCAATTACCCATACTAGGAATATATTCCGGGCTGTGAAGATCACTCAGTAGTTAAGGTGCTTAATGTGTAGTTGTAAAGACCAGAGTTCAGATCCCCAGGATTTCAGCCTCGGAAGATAGAGACAAGAATCCCTAGAGCAAGCCGGCCAGCTAGACAAGCCATGTTAGTGAGCTCTGGGTTTGAGTAAGAGACAGACCCTCCCCAGATCAAATGAGGTGGAAGAGCAATGGAGAATGGCTCCTGACATCAACCTTGGGCCTCCACATACACACATACACATGTGTGCCAAAACATGTACACCACACACTCATGAAAATGAATAAAAAAAGAAAATACAACACTGCTGACCATTGCTCTGTCTCCTACCTCCTTATCCGACAGTCTTGCGCTCCTGCCGCCAATCCTGCCTTGCTCTCATTCCTTTACCCATCCAAGTACTAATCAGGCCTGACCCTGCTTAGCTTCCAAGATCAGAGGAGATTGGGACTGTTTGTGGAGGTATAGCCAAGGGCTTGTCACTCCTTGTCAACCGCCCACTTCTGATGACTTTGGCAAACACAATCAAAGAGGCACCACACAGTTTTGATCACAGTCTCAAGAGGACAAATCTGCACTGGGGTAACATAATACCAGAATTAACCACAGATCCTAAACTGACACAGGGAAGCCATGACCAAAGGACAGAGGGAAAACAAGGGATTCCCTTATAAAGTGAGACAAATTAGTGCCCTCAAGCAGACACCTGATGGTGGCTGGGAGCTTCAGAAGGAGGAGGTGGCCCCACACAGTAACGGAGATGCTTCACTGCCTGTGGCTCTGCACGCTCTAGAAATACATTAAATGTTGTCAAAGACTTTGTGACAGGAGCCCCTGGTCAGAACAGCTAGGCAGACAGTGATGGAGAGGTTCCCAGGTCTGAAGAATGCTTTCTTCTTCTTTCTTTTCTCAGAATGGATGCTTGGGAGTACCCACCCATCCAATTAGTGTAGACTTATTAACCCTGATCAGACTTAATGTCCACAGTGTATCTTCTGTGCTAACTGACTTCCCCTCCTGAACCCTCCCAACAGAGCCATCTTTTAAAGGACACATCTGAGCAGTCTGGTTACTCCTCAGAGACTGTCAGTAGCAGACTTCCCTGCTGTTCACAAATAAAGTCAAAATTCCAACAAGGTAGTCAAGTCTTCCCTTGAGCTAGGTCCCCCAGGATCCCCAGCACCATCCCTGTGTCCTTTCTTGCCTCCCTGGAGGTTTGGAAATCCTCAGGGCTCAGGCACTGAGTCGTGCCCCACCCCCCACTTCGTACATAGCAAGCTGTTCCGATCACCTCTCCACACCCAGCAGCTCGTGTGCTTATGGTCTCTGCTGCGACACAGCTCCCTCCATTTAAAATCTTCCTATCTCCGTCCTCTTGTTAAAATCCTTCAAGGTCAAGTTGGTCTCATCCATAAAAACACCTCGGTTCCCTAGCCTCCCACAGCACATTGCCGCCATCTTTGTTAGGCCTCTCCTTCCTTCTGACCTCTATCATGTTGGCTTGGTTATACATTTGCTCAGTCCCTGGATATCTGTGGGTGACCAGTTCTGGGCACTGTATTCAGCACCCAAGACGAAGTTGAGTGTGAGGCTGAAATTCCATTTCTTCCGTGGACGGTGAAGAACACCCTTCCTAGGACCTCAAATAACAGGGTGGGGGAGGGGATCAGATCAATGGAGCATACAGTCTGGTTCTCCCAGTATGGCTTGGTTTTGCCACACTGAGAATGCAGTTTGCAGGAGTACTGGATTGCTTGGAACAACAGAGGAGATACTCAGAAGTGCACGGTAAAAAGCCAACAGAAAAAGAGAGTCCTTAGAAAGTTGATCTTTCTCTCAAGGGAAGAGCTGCACAGGAAGCTATCTGAGAGAGCGTGGCTTATGTGGGGCTGAGCTGTCTCAAGCTAAGTTAGCGATCTGTGGGAGCACTCAGCTCTGAACCGAGAGCACACTGAGGACCAATCATTCGTATCTGTTACTATTGTTGCTGTCATTTCACTTCTTTGTCTGTGTCTATGAAATCATTAACGCCAACTAGTTTTGTAGCCCCCTCCTCCAGGAGAGATACGTTCCTAAATGCCTATGGGAGCTCAACCCTTACATTTCATGGGTTTTCCTACTCTATATACATATCTACTATATTTAGTTTATGAGTTATGACCAGAATAAGATGAATAATAACTAACAATAAAAAACCAATTAACAATAATATACTCTAATGCAATAATGACTCTAATAGTTATATGAATGTGGCCTCGGTCTCATTCCTAGCTACTACAAGGTGGTAGCATGTACCACATAGATATGGTGAACAGAAAGATGATTCATGTCCCATGCAGAATAAAATGTCATGGACAGATTTTATCATGCTACTCAGAATGATAATTGACAATTCATAAACTCTATTTTAGAATTTTCCATGGATTTTTTTAAATCTTGGTTAATTAACTGAAACGATAGGAAGTAAAACAATTGATAAGGAACCTACTGCACTTTCTAACGCTTCTGGACTGGATTCTTAGGTCTGGGAATTGTGCTAGATACACTAGCTTATGGTGAACTTAGAGGCAAAGCCAAAGTTGCTCAAAGAGGACAGATCACATATGAGGGATATAACATTTATTAGGTGCTTATCTTGGGTTAAGAATTGGCCAAGTATTACCCTAATACATGTTATTTCACATAATCCTGAAAACAGCACTCCAACCTAGGTGCTGCTATTATCCTCGTACAGACTAGGAAAGTGAGGTACCAAGAACACAAATGTTTTGCTCAATGTCATACAGTGAATAGAATCCGTATTTTAATCACTTGAGTGTTTCATTTATTCTATCCCCTCACCTACATGTGTTTAGCTCTCTGAAAAGGTAGTATTCCAGGAGATGTGACCTAGGATGTTACCCTCAGGTCACAGTAGCAGAACTGAAACTCTGGGAAGTTACATCACGTGCCGGCGTACTTGGCTGTCAGGATGAAAACCCTGTCCTTTCAATGCTACTCAAGGACTCCTTCCTGTCCACGGCTGACTTGTTTATGAGCAAACTTCCACGGCATACACGGCTGCTGCTTCTATTCCTCGGCTGCTAGAACCACCAAGCCCCATCCAGGACTACAGTCTTCCATTCACAGCCTTATTTTGGGCTTGTCTGGGTTATTTAAAGTTGGGACAGACTAATGGGTGATGGTGGCTTTGCAAATCCATGTTCAACTTAAAGGGGACAATGGCTGCTGAACTTCTGCTCTGAAGAGGGACTCTGATTAGACCCAGATCGCTGTATTAGGGCTGCCTCCATGACTCTGTGATTGGTTTGGGAAAATAGCTACAATTCAGAAAGATGGTGCATGGGAAAAAAAGAAAAAGAAAACCTAAATTCCCAAATGGACTTCTGAGAAGTATGGAAGGTTTCTCTGAAATATTTCACCAATGTCTTTTGAGGCCACTAAGAAAGTGCCCAGGCAGAACCCACAAGTCCCTTAATGGTTATTGCTACATAGCAGTTGAATTATATATAGTGTCACTCAGCACCTAACTTGGATCACATTGAAGCAGGTAGTTTGAAAATTAGATACAAGTGTTCAGGCATAAAAATGGGTTGGCTGGTTCCCCCAATACAACCTCCTGCCATCTCCCAGTAAAACCCATGGAGACCGAGAAAAATGTTACAGATGCAATTTTAAATCTTCCAGCAAGGACTGACAAGTGACAGCTGGAATCTAGGACAAGATGACAGCCAGCTAAATGTCAGCGAAATTGCCCCAGGAATGTAGATTTTTGTCCTCTTGTTCTGATGTTAGGAACAGGGGGAAGCAGCTGGCTGAGAACAGAGTAGTTGTTCTAGAAGGGAATGCTCACCGAATGCAGACTGTCGGAAGCATTCTGCACAAACCAAGCTCCAAATTGCTCAGCGATGCTGACATGGGCACTCTTGTGTCTCCCAGTTTTCAGACGGGAAAATGAAGCCCAGAAAGGCCGAGGGCCAGCAATTCGTGGGCCACACAGAGATAAAAGGAGATCCTTCTCAGCAATCTGGGCAGCCATATCTCTACATATCCAGTGAAGGCCAAGAATAACGTTGAAACTCCAGTGCCAAACAGCAAAACATCTAATGGCGGATTAAGTCCAAGGCCAAGAGCATGGATGCTCCCGTCCCTTGTGTAGAGATATTTGCAATAACCTGAATCAACCTCCTATATAGTTTAGGCTATTTCTAGATTCCATGTACTACCCAATATAATATAAATATTACAGAAATAGTTGTTTCTTGCATTATTCAAGGAATATGGCAAGAAAAATATCTGGGCATTCTCAACACAGAGCACATTTTCCCCCTAACATATTTTTGATCCTTGGCTGTGTTAGGGATTTGAAAAACTTAGATATGAACAGCAAAATTTATATCTATGAACACCCCACTCCCTTCCCAAATATACTGTGTTCCAATTTGGAAGGAACAAACATTCAAAACCATTACTGTTTAACTATGGATAACTGATTAAAATAATTTGTTTTAGAGTTTAAGAAATTCATGTATTTTGAGGTACACAAGACCAGAAACAATGGGAAGCTAGTGCCCCCACAGGCCTGGAGGAGGTGTGGCAGTTGTTTAAATGTGGGTGTGGGTGTGTTTATTTATAGGGACATGCATGCGTAGGAGTACACACGAAGCCCAATGGCTGTCATTTTCTGTCCTCCTTTACTATTTCCTACCTTATGTTTCAAGACAGGGATTCTCACTAAGTGTGGAACTTGCTGATTCAGCTAAACTGGCTGTCAGGTCAAGAGGCCCCAGGGATCCTCTTGTTGCTGTCCCAGCACCAGGGTTAGAGGCTCACACTGCCGGTCTTTACACAGGGGCTGGAGAGCTGAGCTGAGTTCCTGTGCTCATGAGGCAAAGCCTTACCCACCGAGCCATCTCTAAAGCTCTAAGGTGTGTGGATGCTGAAGTGTCTTCACATAGCTTTCTTTTTCTGTACTCTTCTCTTGAATTCCTCTTCGCCTGGGTGGCCTGCACTTGACTGAGCAGCAACAGTTAGTGTATGTAAAAGTGTTGACTCAAGATCCAAAGGCACATGGCTTCCTTCTCATTCTCTAAAATACTATTTTCCTGGAGTAAGGAGGACTCCTCTGCCATTCACTTCAATACCCCAAAGTGCCCACTGCAGGATAGGATCCTGAGACCTTCTGCCAGGGACCAGGTGACTGCTCTTGGATCAGCCCCAGGGGAGCCTCCAGAGGACAGCAGTCTCAGCAGACACTTTGATTAACATTTCATGGCAGACTGCAAGCCAGAGCCACCAAGCCGAGCAGCTTCCAGACTCCAGAAAATGTGTGGATAGACGCTTGTTGCCAAATTGGAGAGGGGATAATTTGCTACATTGTAACAGATATTTAGTCCAGGGAGAAAAGTATTTCTAGGGAGGTGAAGGCTTCTATGGAGGAGGAGCTTCCAAGCAGCGGCTGTTGACACTGAGGATGCTGTTGACATAAAGGATGCAGTTGAAGTCAGAACATGGTCCAGGCAGGCATAGAGAGAAAGTCTATGTTTCCGTCAATGCATAAACTGACTAAGCCTAACACAAGTTAGAGGGCAAGTTAACCCCAGTGCAACAGAGTGTCCCTAGTGCAAGAGTGAAGCTTGCCACAGAGCAGATGTTAGGACACAAACAGAGAGATACAGAGTATATTTAGATTAACCTCATTCCTGAGCTGTGTTCTGATCTGGCTTTGCTCAAAGAAGGAGAACCAGTTGAGGCTACATAAAATAGGGATGTATGGTGTGGATTGGCCCTTTGGTGGGTGCTGTCCAAAGAGTTCATACGTGGGTTGCCGATTCTGTTTTAGGGGAATAGAGCCTAAAGACAGCAAGGCATTTAGAACTGGAAGAAAGATGGATGGCAATTGGCGACAATAGAAGTGTAACCCCTGATGACAGATTGGAGCCTGCATTGGTCACCATCAACAAGTATCCCCAGAGGAACTGTACATCCTGAACCCCAACTGGCTCAGAAGATGAAGTTGAAAGCATTGTCCAATAAGATCAGGAATGTGACATGCTATGAGTAGCATTGGGTCCTGGTGTCCTGCACCAGTTTGAGAAAAGACTGGGCTCAAACTTGTGGCAATCCTCCTGCCTTTGCCTCTCCAGGGCTAGGATTAGAAGCATGTGCCACCATTCCCAGTTCACATGCACATTAATCTCACAGGACCCAGTTAATCTAGAACTATATAAAGAGAACTCTGGAACACAGTGCCAGCTAAACCAGGTTGGTACAATGCAAACCTACGAGAGAACTTCCAAAGGGCAAAAATATAACAGCAGCAAAATAAAGTGCTAAGAGAACAGCCTACCCCAGCTAAACCAGCTTTATTCTAGCCGCAAGGACAGTGTTGTGTTAGAAGAAAAGTCTATTAATATACTGACAGCTTTTCAATATGAAAACCCACATGATAATTAGCAATAGATGACAAAAAGCATTCAGATAAAATGCAATATTCATGCACAATCGAGAAAAAGGAAGAACTAGGCATAGGAGTGTGATGGCTAATAGTGGTTTTCAACTTGACAAGGTCTAGTATCACCTGGCAGGCATGCCTTTGGGTGTGCCTGTTGGGCATTTCTAGATTAGTGAATTGAGGTGGGAAGCCACTCCAGCTATGGCAGCATCTTCCCAAGGAGTAAGATCTAGAAGAGCTACAGGCCCAGTTGCTGTCGTATCTCATCAAGCTAGCTAAAGGAGTGTGACGCCCTGTAAGCCGCCTTAGGTTCTGGTGTCCTGCACCAACTTTGTTGATGGAGGAAGGTCATTGGTTAACTAAAAAGAAACTGCTTGGCCCTCATTGGTTAGAAGATAGGTGAGAGGAGTAAACAGAACAGAACGCTGGGAGGAAGAGGAAGTGAGCTCAGACTCCACAGCTCTCCTCTCGGGAGCAGACGCCTCAGAGAGACGCCATGCTCCCAGCTCCCAGGCAGAGGCACGCGATGCAGCTCCGACCCAGGATGGACATAGGCTAGAATCTTCCCGGTAAACGCACCTAGGGGCGCTACACAGATGATTAGAAATGGGCTAAATTAATATGTGAGAATTAGCCTAGAAGAGGCTAGATAGAAATGGGCCAATCAGTGATTAAATGAATACAGTTTGTGTGTTGTTATTTCGAGCATAAGCTAGCCAGGCAGCTGGGGTGCTGGGGATGCAGCCCCGCCGCCCTTATTTCTACAAATGGCGCCTGACGTGATGGACTAAACCCACTTAAAAAACCTGAGAAGGCTTAAAAATAAGGGAAGGAGAGTTTAACACAGATTTTTGCTGTTTGTTGGTGGCATGCTGTAGAGAGATTTCCTGATTCGGCAACAGCAGCAGAAAAAAAACGCTGTGTCATTTTAAAGCGCAGCTTCTTGGGGCTGTGCTGCCAGCGTGAACTCTGGCTTTAAAGCATTTGTGGCACTCTGCTTGCTAGAGGCAAGCAAGCGCTCTCATCTAAGAGAAGCTTCCTGACTCAGCTTTAGCTGCAAAACCCTGCAGCTCATTAAGAGGTCCTGCCATGAAACACTTAAATGGTGTTGACAAAAAGCTGAACGCATGCTTTTCGGTTTTCAGCCGTAGCAGGAAAAAAGCTGCGCCATTTAAAAATGCCAGCTTTCTGGGCTGTCCTGCCAAGGCAAACTCTGACTCTTTTACACAGGCGGTTCGTGCGGTTTGCAAGCACAGGCTGCTGAAGCTTGCTTGCTGGCAGGGACCTTGAAATGCCATAGAGTTGTGGCAGTAAACATGGCTACAGCCAGTACCTCAGCCATGAGGCTGGAAAGCTAAGGAATGGGCTGGATCCAGCCGTCAAAGCCACGGCTTTAGTCCTACTGAGATTGCTTGGTAAATTAAAGGCTCTTGTGGTCAGAAAAAGAGAGATATACAGTAAAGAGAGATTCAAAGACAAAGAAAATTTCTAAATGGTTTACTGTGTGTTAAAAATATATGCAAGCTAAAAGTTGAAGTTCTTAAAGTAAAAAAAAAAGGAAGAGAGTTGTTGTGTGTGGTAGTACACACCTTTAATCCCAACACTTGAAAGGCAGAGGGAGATTGACCTCTGTGACTTCAAGGTGTGGTGGCACACGCCTTTAATCCCAGTGCCTAGAAGGCAGAGACAAACAGATCTCTGTGAGTTCAAGGTGTAGTAGTGTACACCTTTAATCCCGAATGCCTGGGAGGCAGAGACAGGCAGATCTCTGAGAGTTCAAAGACAGCCTGGTCTACAGAGTTACTTCAGGTCAAAGATACAGAGAACCTGTCTCAAAAAGCAAAGAGTTAAAAGTAAAAATAAACAAAATAGAGGTTAAAACAAAGCTGCACAAAGATGGAAAATACACAGAGAATTTTGATACTGTATGCTATTATGCTCTCTTTAAATTGTTTAAATGCTGAGGAAGGAGCAACAGATGCTAAAAGATATTTATTTATAAATGCTGCTGAACTAATCCAACATAGATATTTTGATGCCTTGACTTTAAAATTTGGATCTAAGGACATGATGCTTTAGAAAGGAGTTTCTTATTTTGTTTTCACAGAGGATGAGACCCTGTTCATTTCTTCTATTCCGATTTGGTATGATGGACCACGCCCTCCTGAAGGGTTGGTGTGAACACCTTCAGAAAATTGCTTCACTCAACTGCCAACTGAGATGAAACTAGCACACAGGTTATACCGTGAAAGACCTAATTAACGACACCCCCATTCAGCAGGAAGCAGTTTGGAGAGAAATAACTGCGCCTATATTCCCAAAAAATGTTTATAAATGTTCTTTTACATTTAAAGGGGGATATGATATAGGTATGAATAATTTGCATTAGTATAGATTTTGCTTTATTGATAGAGATTTACGGTCAATTTTGTTATATGTATATGTATTTCTGATATTGATTAAGGTATTGTGATTGTGTAGTTCATTATTAAAATGTAATGTATAATTAGGAAATATAGGTTAATGGATAATCATAAATAATGGTCAAGCTTGTAGTCATGTTAGTTAGATTTTCTAGATAGAGATACATTTCAGTTAGATAGACATTCTTCATATCTTTCAAAGACTGCAGAATATGGCATTTTAAATGTTTTAATAACTTAGGGTTTTTCATGACAATGAGACACTCTGCTCCTGGCAGCACCAATCTACTTCAAGAGGAAGATGGGCATCGAAGAGGATCCTTATGGAGTTTGATAGCCATTTGGGCAAGAAACTGCTCTTGCCTGGACTATTGCATAAACTGGACACAGAGAACCCACAGAGAGAGGGCTACTGAACTTGCCTAAGGTGAGATGATCTTTCAGGGTTCCTGATTCATGAAAGAGTCTGTGAGACATTCTGCAGGACACAAAGGAGTGTGAAGATACTGGAACAAAGAAATCATGGAAAGTGAACTGAGCATCACCATACCACTCTCCCTGCTTCCTGGCTGCAGATGCAGTGTGCCCACTGCCTGCTGCCCAGGTGCCTGCTGCCCAGGTGCCCACTGCCATTCCGTTCCCAGGAGTTTCTTCACAGCAACAAGACAAGCGACAGACACAGGAGGCTACTCCACATGAAGCATCTCAGGTAGAGCCTGTCTTCCTTCAGGTTGAAACCGCAGAACTGTTCCAATCAGCGTTAGGAGGGCAGCACTGCTGCCTCCCAGACTTCATATCACTGTTCTGTGAATCACATCTGCTATGAGCAGACATGAGGCAGAAATAAGGGGGATTGCTGGAAAGGAAGACACAAAATTACAGTTATTTGCAGACAATGTGCTTACATATCTTTTAAAACTAGAACTGGAAGCTCTTGACATTAGTTCTTAATACATAAGATAGAGTGGCTTACCAGGAAAATGTACAGGAACCGGTGAGTGTCCCTGGGCCAGAAGCACACTCAGACAGTGTAATGGGGGAAGAAATGCAATTACGACTGAAGTTAGGCCCTGGTAATGCCTTGTGACATCGATATTTTTTTTAGGAACACAGACCATTTATTTTGTTGAAGGTCTCTCAACTTGGGTCTATCCATTGTATCTCTGATTAGATTCCAGGCATTCATTTTTGAAAGGAATATCTCAGAAGTAACATCGCACCCTTCTCCCTGCTCCATTTAAGACAACGATGGCATCATCTGTGACATCACTGCTGAATTCTTTGTTAGCCTGGTGTCCACGGTGCCTCTCTACTGTGAATGACTAATTTTCTCCTTGTAGCTAGTTAAATATCACATGGTAATTTATTTTGAAATCATGTAAATATCTTGGGCTTTTTTTTGGTCAAAGCTTCTCTAATGATCGACTCCTTTAAATGATGGTACAGGCATGGTGAGGTCTATTTTTTCAGGTGGGTCTCATGAGAACAGAACCTGGTCCCATGCACCCAAAAGTCTTGAACTTGTCCTCCTGAAGAATGGTCAAAGATGTAGTCTTTATCTGAGAATCCAGTTCTAGGACTTTATTCTAAGTGAGGAAATAATGGATAAGGTACTGGTGGACAAAGAGCTACTAAATAATGTTGTTTAAAGATACGGCTTTTGTGTATGTGCATGTATGCATATGTGTGCGCATGCGTGTGTGTGTGTATGTGTGTGTGTGAGCATGTGCATATTTTTGTATTTGTACATGTGGGCATGTACACACTCCTCTCTCTCTCTCTCTCTCTCTCTCTCTCTCTCTCTCTCTCTGTGTGTGTGTGTGTGTGTGTCTGTGTGTGTGTGCCTGTGTATGTGTCTGTGTGTGTGTGTCTGTGTGTGTGTGTGTGTGTGTGTGTGCAGACATGCTAGTAATTTAACCCAGAGAATTCTGGCACATGCTAGGCAAGCATTCTACTACCGAGATACATCCTCAGACCTCTTTCTTACTCTGAGACAGTGTCTCACTAAGTTGCTCAGCCAGGCCTTGAACTCATGAACCTCCTCCCTGTTGGGAAAGGAGCACCCAGAACCAGCATATGTTCAGCCCTCCAGATAGCCGCAATGACAGGTCTACACCTGCAAGTCTGACAAAGAGTTTTGAAAAATAGGGTGTACTTCTTCTGATGCACTGCCATTCGGGTTATATTTGTTTCCAAGGTTAGGTTTGTTTGTTACCCTGACCATCCAAGGCTGTGCCTTGAGCATGTCAGGAAGCTCCTTCCACTGAACAAATTCACTAGCCCCTACGAGGGAACTCTTACAGGTAATTCTCAGTTTTTCTTTTCTTCGCTCTATTCTCCCTGTGTTTGACATTATTATATTTTTATCACAGTAACAATAAAACCTTAGAGAAACCCCATGTACAAACCATTTTTCCTGCACATCTTTCATGGGCAATTTTATGGACAATGTGTTATCATTGTTGAAATCAGGAACAAGGGTCCGTGGAAGCAACTGACAAAGCCGGTAGAATCACTGAGCTCTGTTCTGTAGCATCCAAATATGGCGTTTGATCCTGACACATCCGTCTGGTCACACCGTCTTACTCAGCTGTACTGATTGAAGCAGCAATTGACCCAGGATTTCAGGAGTATCTTACAGTTTGCAGAGCACTTCTGTGTGCACTATCTTTCTTATGGTTATTTAAATCTGATACGGTAGAGAAAAATCGTTAGGACTTCATTTAAAAAGAAGTCCCTTGGCCTCTGTAGACCCTGCCTTCCCCAGCTTAGAAGCACTGTAGCAGACAGATCGGGATACGAGAGGTTTTTCTGTTCTTTATCAGCACTTGCCTGTAGGCCAAACCCCAGGCAACACTGGCTAAGATACCCAGCATGTGAGCTGTGCTGAGCATCAGAAGTGATGGAACATGGTCTCTCTGAAACACCTGTATCTGTTTCTCTGTGCTTCATGTCCCTCATCTTGGGAAGGAACACTTGTGAAGAATTGACTTAGCTGTATCCGGCTGTAGTTCTTCTGTGGTTGGCATGTCACTCTCTTCCTCACCTAGTACCCCCAGTTCTTTTGTGACATGGAAATACCAGCAACCCCTGTACCCTTGTAACATAGCTGCAAAATCAGCATCATAGGGTACCTGAACAAGTTCCTATCACAAGGGGGACTGTATTTTATTAAGACACCCACAAGTCTTGAGAAAAACCGGCATTGTTTCATTTCAGCAGAAACTTTGGGCATCTGGCATGATCCAGTTCTTCAGGGTCAACTTGTTTTCCACCACAATCCCAATGAAAGACAGTCGGTCATGCTGCTCAGAGAGGCCTCATAAATGAGGGTACAGGGTTAGACACTGTGCGAGATGGCAGGTCATACTACTCCAGGCTCAATACAGTGCCTCAGATAAATGTTTTGTAGTGATTTGGGAGAGATAGGAGACAAGGGGAGTTCATACCCCAACTCCTTCAAAGATCATACCTTGGGCTTCTATTTACAAGAAGAGCCTTTTTGATGGACCCCACATGCCGGCCCAGCAAGCACTCTGAATAAAATGAGCTCCTTACAGAATAAAGTCAGTTTCCTTTTTATTGAGAATTCCATAAATGTATATGTTTTAATCAAACCTACACAACCCATCTTCTTCAATTCTTCCCCAGTTCCCTCACCACATTTTTATTCCACTTGCATGTTCTCTCTCTCTCTCTCTCTCTCTCTCTCTCTCTCTCTCTCTCTCTGTGTGTGTGTGTGTGTGTGTGTGTGTGTGTCCCTCTCTCCCTCTGAGACTCCTTGGCGCTGCCTGTGTGTGTATATGGGTGAAGGATGTCTCCTGGAGCATGGACATCCTCTCAGGAAATGCATCTGCATCTTTGGAGAACACAGACTCTCTCCCTTCACCAGCCATTAGTTCTCAGTAGCTTCTTAGATGCAGGTGTGACGTTGTGAGTCCCTCCCTAATCCGTTGGCTTGGTCTTGTGCATGTTGTCTCACTCACTGTGAGTTCATATGTGTACAGTGGACCTTTCATGCCTGGAAAACACACTTTCCCTGCAGACACTCATTCCCTCTGGCTCTCGCAGTCCTTCTACCCCCTCTTCCATAGGGATCTCTAAGCCTTAGGAGGAGGTGAGTTTTCTTTACACCCATTTTCTACTCCATCCCCACTTCATATTAATTCTCGAGTTGCTTCATCTGAAATCTGCTTTGGATAAAGTTTGAAAACATCGCCAAAATTTTAATGCTCCAGTTTTTTTTTTTAATTGAATCAGGGACTAGGAAGAAGATCACGTATGTTAGGCACCAGTCGTAGTATGGCGAAGGTAAATTCTAGTCATTAACCCACACCACCTTGTAATCTGTCTTATTTTCCTTTTGCCAAGGGAGAAGAATGCCTCACGGATTAAATGTGTTGTGCTAGGCATACGCCGAGACAGTCTTCTTGATGAGGTCTGTGTTCTCTCTGCTATACCTTAGCTCCCCAGCCTGGGGAATTCTGGGTAAGTTGTAGCCTCTATTGCTTTGCCAATACATGAAGGTTTATTCACTTAGCAACATTTACTGACTATCCTCTGTGTTGGGAGTGTATGAGGATGTATGAGCAACACTGTGGCGGGGGTGTGTGAGGTTCAAGGAAATTCACCACTGGACAAAACAGCAACAACAAATGCAAAAAAGACTCTCCTGTCCAAGAGGAGGAAAGATAGAAAACCGAATAAAATGTACAATACCTAGTGTGTGCATTGCGCTGAGTGTTAAGGACTCTGTGAGTATCTGGTCTGTTTGGGACTTAGTTAATTTCGAGATACTTGTTGTGCCCAAAACAAATACAAGACAAAAGAAACTCAAGGAAGGAAGGGTTGTTTTGGATCACAGTTGGAGGGTACAGTCCACATGACTGTGGGTATAATAGAAGACATTGGTCACATTGCACCTAAAGTCAAGAAACAGTGACAAATGTCAGTGCCCAGTTTGCTCTCTCCTGATTATGCAGTCCAGGATCCCGGCTCAGGAATGGTGCTGTCCATATAGAGTGGGCCTTTCCACCCTCAACTAACCCAACCTAGATATTCCCTAACAGATACATCCAGAGATTCGACTTCAAGGTGACTCTAGATTCTGTCAAGTGGACATCAAATAAACCACCACATCTGTCATGGATCCAGGTGAAGATGCCTACAGGAGTTGGGCCCTGTGCCAAGGGAGAGTGACATAGAGGCATCATCTGGGAAGCCCTGGGAATGTCTCTATCCCAGATTCAATAGCCCTCAGGCTTGTGTCTGCCAGGTACTGCAGAAAGACCCACAGACATGAGAAATGGAGCACTTGGGAAACCATCGGGGGCTCAGCATAGCAGGAGTGCAGATGTGAGGGAAAGCACGCAGAGAGAGACTGGATGTATCTGAGAGAGACTCAAAGGGGCGGAGGTAGCTTGGAAATTGTCAAATTGTCTAGATGAGAACTAGAGCACAAAACAGCTTCAAAGAGAGAAAATGTAGATATTTGTTTTGTTGGTGTGACAAAGCACCCGGCAGACTCGGCTCATACTTTGAAGGTGCAGTCCGTCATAGTCGGGAAGGCCTGATGGGAGGAATGAGGTGGGTGGCCTCTGGCACAGCCAGGGAGCAGAGATCATGAATGCCACTGCTCAGCTCCCCTTCTCCTTTCATTTAGCCTGGGACCCCAGCACTTGGGATAGTGTACCTACAATTAGGTGAACCTAATCTAAATTCCTTCAGAGACAGACTCGAGGGTCATCCCCTCGCTGACTTTATATTCTGTCGAGTTGACAATCAAGATTAATCATCGCATAGGGCATAAGCTGCAGAGGGAAACCTCTGGCTTCAGTAAATGCTGAACTAAAGGGCAAGGCTGGAGTCAGGAAGCCTGGTGGAAGTTGCTGCCTCTGCCTCTGCCGCTGCCACTGCCGCAGCCCAGGTGGTGAGACCAGAGGGCTTTATGAAGTTAGAGGGTGCTGGAGAAAACCATCCTAGTTCCAGCTGCCCATGCAGATAGAAGCAGCAAGGCTTAGTGACTGATGGGGACTGAGGTGAACACAGGATGCCCCAGATGTTCAAGATTCCAGCTTAGGCACTGGGCAGAAGGCTGATTAGGAGAGGTCAAAGATGAGTTTATTTTTGCATCAGTTGAGTTCCATGTGATTGTACAAAGTTCAGGAAGACAAGTGTACAATACGTAGACCCAAAACTCATTGGTAGAATCTAAACTCTCTCTCTGTTTGTCTCTCTCTCTCATAACATCACACACACACACACACACACACACACACACACACACACACACCCCACAGGGCAGGCTAGTGTGAATCATTCAAATGAATGCAGCCAGAATTCCAAGGAATTCTACATTGTACCTACAGGCTAATTTATTACTTAACAAACTTACATTGAACTGTAATGTTTTGGTTTCCTACAGAGTCCAACAGTTAAACCACTATAGGTGTGTCCTTGCTCTGAGCACGGGACATGCTTTTGGGTGACATTTGCAACCCTTACACACCAGATTCATGTTGGTCACATTTATTATATGAGTGACGTGCATGTAGGCATGTGAAGAAAGACTGAGTGTACCCCTCAACACCTTCTGAGTGCCCTTATGTGATATCCCACACAAGCTACAAAGACGAAGTCGTATTTTCTGTTTTTGTGACTTGAGGCTAGGATATTTGGGGATGGTTTTGCACTAAATGAAGATCCAATATCAGCATGATAAAAAACCAAGTTTTAGGAACTCAGAGGTCAGACAGGCTCGGGAAGGTGGTTAATACATGAAAATATTGGCCTTTCATGTCTGTCAAGTGAGGAACTATGACAATTTCCACACGTTCTTTCCAGGAGGAACTGGTAAGGCGAAAAGGTGGCTAAAGACTCACTCTGCAAGAAGTGTCACAAAACGTCACAAAATGTGAAGGTTTTTGCTGTTGCTTTTTGTCCTTGTGGGAGTCCATGGGAAGAAAGGGGTTTCTATTGATTCTATTGATTCTTAAGAGGAGCTTCCCATGTGGTCTGATTCCAGATGCAGGGACCGAATGGAGGCTTTTGAAAGAAATGTGGGAAAAAAATAATAGATAAGGGGTTGTTTCTCTTGGGAATTGTTATGCCATGTGATTTAAAAACATTTTAAATCTCCAGACAGAAGACCACCGAAATGCAGTCATTTCACTGTAGAACACACTGGAGGTGATATTTAACCCCTCGACTGTGCACCAGAGGGAGAAAGATTACATGGTAGAATTGGGGGGGGGGGCACATTCCCTCGTCTGCAGAGCCTTCTGCACCTCAGAAGCAGCCCCACACTTTCTGTGCCGTTGCGCACAGCTTAGCCACGAGATGGGAGCCATACGTTTTCACAAAGGAGAAAAGAAAGCCATGTTCCAAGTTTGTTTCCATAGCAACCATATTTCATACTTTCTTTTTGTGTGTCTACACATGAGCATGTTTAACTGGAGAGGGCGGGGCAAAATTCTTCCAAACTACCCACGTGCTCTTAGTGTTTTGTCGATGATGGCCGCTCACCAGGCCTTGTGTGCATACCTGCCATGAAAATACAGGCAAGTGGAGCTGAGGTCCTGCCTTGCATTTGGCTAAGGCTGAATGCACCACAGTGGATGCCTGTAGATGTAGCCGTACAACAGAGGTGCATCTGAAGAGTAGAAGGGAGCAACCAACAACCTCAAACCCTGCTCTTGAGCTTGAGATAGACATTTCACTTGGTCTTGAATGGCTGATGGACTTTTGCTAAGACAGAGAGCAGGAGATGAAACCCACACATATAGGCTACAAAGAAGGAACAGTGTCATGGATGGAGAAAAGGCATGCGCGTGTGTGTAGGGGAGGGGTGTCTAGGATGACGTGAGAAGAAATACATGTATCTAATTCAAAGGTAAGGATTTGATCCTGAAGATGATTGGACCTATGAATGAAAAGGCTATCTGATCGCTGAATATCCTCATGAGCTAAGGATGGACGACAGGAAGGTTGGGGAGAGTTGTGGAGATGGAAGCAGAGAGACCCTGAGAGGATTCCTCAGGTTGTCTGAAGATCCGAGAAAGCGTGGAGATGTAAAAAGCTATGATTGGGCTCCAATCTTAATCTCGTCCAAACCTAGTGTGGAACCATAGTGAATCTCGAGTTTCCGTCTTCAGGTCTGCTGATGAGGAAGTTTGGCACAAAGAGAAAAGTAGCCAGCTCAGATTTACAGAGCTACGGGTCGGTAGGGTTGAAATCTGAACCCAGGCACTCAAATTTCAGAAGCTGGTGAATAATCATACAATATGCCGTCATCACCATCTTGAAGGGTTTGTTGGAGAGTCCTGGATTCCATTCTCTTTGTCTAAGAGGATGGGTTATTTCATCTGAGACACTGGAGCCAGCCAGGTGGCATAGAAATTTGGGCTCTGCTTAGGGACCCAGTGGAGCTGGCTCACAGAGGAAGAACTGGGAACTCTGCGGCCCCTAACCCTTTGAAACTGGCGCTCCAGATTCCCTTCCCACCTCTTGTCTGCTGCTAGCAAGTTCTCCTTAAGGTCATGTCATTCTGAGTGTGCTTCTGCTCCCTATAGTCAACTCTTCTTGGTCACTGCAGAATGACCGTGGTGGTATTCTTGTGTGTGTTTCATGTGTCTTCAATAATAACTTACATAAGAACCAGATTCAAAAAAAATTATCAACTCCATATAGAGGCTTAGCATAGGAATTAGATTTCTTTGCTCATAATTTGTAATAATGTTTTTAAATAAGCTGTTTCTTTGCCTGCTACCCCCACAAACCTCTAGGGAGTGCACAAAAGGGGGCCCCCTAAACCAGCTCTCTGCAGATCATTCCCTTAAAAACACCTAGCTGTTCTTCACCTAACAGTTTGAACAAGCCCGAGGAGCCTGTTTGTAACACGTGTTTAAAGTCTGAAGCATAGAGCAGAGCAGGGACCACTAACACATTAGCATTCAGGTACTCTCTGTGCTTGTAACTCATGGGGAAAAGGGGGAAGGGAAGCAGACACGTGTGTGTGCGTAGGGGGGTGTCCACTACACAAAAGAAAGTGCCTTCTGAAGCCATAGCCTTTCTGATTTTGACAGTGAGCTATGCCAGGTGGCCAATTTGAATGACCATTAATCAGGGCAATGGGATGTCAAAGGAGGCAGGAGTCATTAGGAAAGTATTGTCCCTGAAAGGCTTTTGCAATTTGCCAAATTAATTCTTACCTGAAGAGACTCATGAGGTTCCAAATGACATATGTGTCCCATTTATTCCATCATAGCCAGAGTGGCGGGGCACCAAGGCACCTGACGAAAGTTAAAGCCACTCAGACTGGAGGGTCTGTATTCTGAAGGGTCAGGGCCAACTCCAAGAGGGGTCATCTTAAGGACAGCGTAGGGACAGTGTCTAAGGAGGTGAGTGTGAAGTAAATGGACCCAAGTGGGTTGAAGGTCCTAATATCATGAGATATTTAGGGCCTGGTGTCAGCAGGCGCATCCCATCCTGGGCCAGCTACGGCATGGGTCTAGGTATTCAATAAGGAGAGGCTTCTAATCAAAGTACCCAGTCTTCAAGGAACAGAGTTTAACTTGTTCCAGCCGAGGCCTCGAACATTTCGATTAAACCATAAAACTGTCATGAAAGGAAGCATGAAGATTAATAGATAATGTTCTTTAGCACTTTAATTTTGTAGAATTCAAAATGTAGGAAAATGAATGTCCTGGCCTCTCGCCAAAGCAGATATAAATAAATAGCGACTGAGGTTCTAATTCCTGAGAATTTTAATAAAGAGAAATATTTATGGCTTAAAATTACCCCTGAAATTATGCAGCAGAGAATAGATAGTTTATGACTTCAGAGAACAAAAAGAAACTTGCAAATACTTGGTGTTGGCAGATCAATTAAGTGGCAATACAGGCTACATTATAATTTTAATCACCATGAAATTAAAATATGGTAATGAGCGTTAACATGACTTCATCCTTTCAAACTATGATTTAATTTATGGAATTCTTCTTGACTGCTGCCTTATTTCTCTGTTTTTTTTTTGTTTTCTGCCTTGATCCCCAGGCTTCTTTAGATTACAGCCTTTCCAGTGGGTATAATTCAAGACAGTCACTAACTAAATGAGCGCCTCTTTCCTTATCAATTAAGGATCGTGTAGACTATTCTTACTAATTTTAATTTAGTTCTTCGCCCCACATAAATATGCAGGGAATTAGAATAACTTGTTTTTTTAAGCAGAAAGTCCTCTCTTTGGTTTCCATATGGTATCTTTTTCCTACTGACACAAAAAGCAGGCCAAATGTCAATTTGCTTTCCTCAAAGTTACCTTCCTTGAGCGTATTTGAGGGAAGGGACAGTGTGTTCTTCGTGTCCTCCATGGACAGCGCTGGTCCCCTTGCCTCTCTGCTATCACAGCTCCACAGTGTCCTCAGGAAGGAGGTCACCCAGGAAAGGCCACTGAACCCCCAAATTCCAGGCATCTATTTACAAAGCTCCTTGTTGGTGGCTCTGACGCTTACGTCCAAGAGGCAAGAAAATGGTTTTAATAGCACATTGAAAAGACCTCTCAGCTGCTCTAAGAGACAAGAACAACAGAAAAAAGTGGCTCCGCTCTCCGTGGTTCCCACGGTGTGCTGTCTCTTCTAACATCACAGCTCTCCGCTTGTGCAGCACCAACTAGACAAGTTGTCCACCCTCTCAGTCATTCTCACACTAACGACCCAGGGTTAGTGTCACCCCCTCAGGTAAGGGCTCTGTCCTACAAGACTGCTCTAGACACAGGCGCAGGTCCTAATTTTCCACAGCTTCTTATTTTTTTTTTTAGATTTATTTCATTTTATGTTTCTGAGTGTATTGCTTGCTCATACGTGCACACCATGTGTCTGCCTGGTGCCCGTGGAGGTCAGGGGAAGGGATTCCTGCTGGAACTGGAATTACAGATGGCTGTGAGCCACATGTGGGTTCTGAGAGTTGAACCCATGTCCCCTGTAAGAATGGCAGGTGCTCTTAACCTCTGAGCCACTTCTCCATCCCCTACATGTACCTTCTTACTCCCCAACTCTGAATCAGAGTTTATGCTAGTTCACTGGAACAGTGGTTCTTGATTACGGCTGAGCAGGAGGAGACCACGACCCTGCCCATTGGAGGCAGTAAGGTTCTATTAGGTAAGTCAGTATATGGTGGGCTATGGGAGAGAGAGAAATGGTTCACGTCTTGTGGATAGAGGCAGAGCCGAAGAGGAGAAGGCGATGGGGAGTAGGCTGAGGTGGGTCTCTTTCTACCCAGGGCCGTGGTGCTGTCTGGGCCTGAACTGCTGCCTAGGCTCATGTCTGGGTCAGTGGCCCTGCTGCAGCCTGAGTTTGCATTGATGTCCTTGGCTTCTGTCACCACCAAAGGGCAAGAGTTGTTATCACGGAGGGCTGCACAGAATTGACCCGACCCTCACAGGCTACTACACTAGGAAGAACTGGTCCTGCCCCTCACAGGAAGCAGCACTCTGGATATTGGGTCTTACACCTCACCCTAGGAAGCACAAAAGACCCTGCTGGCTGAAGCAGGCGTGAGCTTGCCCTAAGGGTGTGAGAGTGGAAGAGCTGGTTCTGCCCCCTCATCTGCCATGTGGTGACGTGGGTGAGGGAAAGATGCCCTTCCCACCTTTCCCCTTGCCGCTTGTGGCAGGTGAGGGAGCTGATCCTCTCCCTTGCCAGATGCAGCACTTGGGCAAGTGGGCTCTGCATCTTACCTGGGCAGCACAGTAGAGTTGACCCTGTTGACAGGATTAGGGTGGGGGCTAGGGGGTTGCAGGTGAGCCAGTCCTGAGAACATGAAAGCCCAGGAATCATCAATCATCGTGTCCATTGCTCCTTGCTGCCTAGGGTGCACTAACTGGGGCATTGTTGGAGAGCTCACCCTGGTGGGGAGGACAAGGGGGAGCTGGCAGGCTGACCAACCTGCAACTACCCAGGCCCAGAACCAGGGTTATGTATTGGCCCACCCCAACATCCACCCCATCTGCGATCTGCTGGAGCACATGAAGGGCTGGTCCTGCAGACCCAAAGCTGCAGGATCTCCACGACACAGGGCAACAGCAGGATAACTAAGGGGAGACCCACTGAGGGCCCAGCATTGATAGCGTAGCGGAAACCAGAAGCCTCGAACCAGACCAATGACTCTTTGCAATGAATACTTGCAAGTAAAAATATATGGACAAAAGGGTTTATGGCATGACTAACTGTACCACATTGCAGCTTTCATGAAGAGATTTTTCTTTCCTTTTTCTCCCTCTTTTTTTCCTTTTCTCTTAAATTTTATTTTATTTTGGGGGAGAATGTTGCAATGGCAGAGGGCAGGTATGAAATGATGGCGAAGTGAATGGGGTCAAGATGCATGATGTAAAAGCTATAAAGAATAAACAAAAAAGTTTTTAAAAAAACAGTGGTTCTCAACCTTCCTAATGCTGTGACCCTTTAATACAGTTCCTCATGTTGTGGTGATCCTCAACTATAAAATTGTTTTTGTTACTACTTCATAACTGGAATTTTGCTACTGTTATAAATCATAAATATCTGATATGCAAGATATCTGATATTGGACCCCTGTGAAAGGATCAGTCAACACCCCCTAAAAGGGTTGCAACCCACAGGTTGAGAATCTGTGGCACTAGAGGGCCTTTCATAGTTCTTGCGAGCTGTGTCCCTGTTGTCAGATTCCTATGAAGGATACACCTTAGAACTACCAAGTGGAAGAGAAGCTCAGGGCAAGGCTGGGGGAAGGGCACTGAGCTTCCACACCTCTGCTCTGAGCAACCTGGAGGCTCTGAATCTGTCAGGAGCTTTAGTGAAGCAATCTGCAGCCTCCCCTCCACCTCCTGAGTTTGGAGGTACCAGGTGGCACTAAGAGTCCCCCTCCTGCAATCATATGATTGGCAGTTTCTGCTTTCCTCTACCTATCACCTGCCCAGAAACTATCTAGCGGCCCCCACCTGAGGAGTTGGCAGAGACCCAGGTGTGTTCTGTTGTCTGTTATTGCTCATGTGGGGAATCTCAAAATTTGGGGACAATGACCACTCTTAGGAGCTTCATCTTCCGGGAGAGTCCCATGATGCTTTACCCAGTGTGGTAGTTAAATGTGATTGTCAGCATCACTGGACTGAGAACAGACATTCCTGTGGGTTTGTCCTGAAGGAGTTCCCACAAAGGCTTCACTGAGATGGGGAGACCCACCAGGAATATGGGCCGCTGAGCACCCACATCCCTCTGTCTCTGCTTTCTGACTTGGATGCAATGGAGCAGCTGCCTCATGTCCCTCACTGAGATGGACTGCAGCTTTAAACCAACAGCCAAAGTGAAGCCTAAGGCATTTTGTTACAGCACCGGGAAAAGCAACTAATGAATCAACATTTGGTTTTTCACTTGGGGATCAGGATGCCCCTCTGTCCCTGTAGAATGCCTGTCTTCAATCCCCACTCATAAGAACATTACCTTTCTCCCACAGTGGGCAGCCTTGACATAGCTATTGGAGAAGCAGTTCATTCTGTGTACTGGGTGATCCTAAAATAACAATAATCCCTTTTCCCAAGAGCATTTTAAAATTCTAATTCACGCAGTTAAGAACGCTATGAAGGGCTTAGACGATGTCCTTAATGACAGGTGTGGAAACAAGACTATCTTGAACACATTTCTGTACTGACACCATATAATCTCTTCCCTTGCACCAACCAGCCCTGGAGCCAGGCACACTTGCCTGTAACTGTGGGAAACAACCTTGACACTGTGCAAACACAACACACTGGTTGTTCTAGAATAGACCAGCTCATATCTGTGAAGCTGTGGGTCAACTTAAGGAGTAAATCATGACTAAAAGTCACTTCAAAGCCCTCAGTGCCTTTCACCCGCCAGTTGGAAGGTGCTAAGCCATCTACCCAGTCCTAACACATCTATGGCAAGATTTGCTTCCAAACCCTCCAGCAGAAGTCCCTGTTGGAGTCTTTGATGGCTGCCCCTCAGTTACAGGGCAGAGTGGAAGCTTTTAATGAATTAATCCTGTTTAGTTGAGCATTCTCATCTCCAGCACTCCCATGGTTGCATGGTTTGGAACTCTGAAAAACCAATCATTCCATCAACCCATCCACACCAAAATGTTCAGGTCTCATTGCCTTTGTCTGTTTTAGGCATGGTTTTAAGTGCCCTCCTCTTCTCTCCTTGTTGCCTTGGGTAATCTCTAGTCAACTTTTATTAGTACAAAGTTTATTTTCAGGGAGCTTTTGCTGATCTGAGATTTTTTTTTTTGTATCATTGTGACCAAGATGCTCACAGGTAAGTGGGCATCTAAGCAGGCTTTCTATTGCTGTGATAAATACCATGACCAAAGGAAACTCTGGGAGAAAAGGGTTTATTTCCTCTTAAGCCCTACAGTCCATCATGAAGAAAAGCCAAAGGAGGAAGACAAGGCAAGAACCTGGAGGCAGGAACTGGAGCAGAGGTCATGGGGAATGTGTTGATTATTGACTTGTGTTTCCCTATCCTTTTCATGGCACCAGAGTGGGCTGGGCCCTTCTATATCAATCATCAATCAAGAACGTGCCCCTACAGGTTTGCCCACAGGTCAATATAGCAGAGGCATTTGCTCGATTGAGGTTCCCTCCTCCCAGATGACCCCACTTGGTGCCACATTGACAAAAGGTCAACAACATATGGAGAAAATACTTTGACTCATATCAAAGAAGGAGTTCTGTATGTTGAAGAACAGAAGGTTGTTCCCATCATGACAGACCAGGAAGCAGGAGGAATACTTGGGACAAAGGTTGGGCTATAACACTCAAATTCTTGTCCCCAGTGACCTACTTCTGCTGGTCCCTAAAGGCTCCATGTGGTTTCAAAATTGTGCTATAATCACTCAGAACAAGAGCTTGTGGGGGACAGTCCAGATTCAAATCCTAACACAAAATCTTGTCTTTCTTCTGGGGTCCTTCTATGCCATGTACACACCTGTCCCTGCGCATGTCTGTTCCCTGCTCTCAGCAGAACTCTAAGAACAGAGTGTCTCATATACCCAAAGGATGCTCAATTGTACCACAATTCCATATGCTCAACTGCGTTCATAGCAGCATTGTTTGTTATAGCCAGAACCCGGAAACAACCTAAACCCACCTCGACTGAAGACTGGATAAGAAAAATGTGGTACATTTTAGACATAAAAGAAAAACCAGCCTACAATTCACAACCCCGGAGAACCTAGAGGACCCTAAAGAGACATACATGGATCTAATATACATGGGAAATAGAAAAAGACAAGATCTCCTGAGTAAATTGGGAGCATGGGGACCATGGGACAGGGTGGAAGGGGAGGAGGGAGAAAGGGAGAGGAGCGGAGAAAAATATATAGCTCAATAAAAAAAGAACAGAGTGTCTCCTGAGATTGGCACCCCCACCCTTGACAATACTTAACAGTTCTCATTACCTGAGCGCTGCACAGCAGACATGTGTCGAACTGAACCAAACTGGATTTTGCCCTCATAGCTGAAGCGAATATTTCTCTCGATTTACTCTTTGCCTTTAATTTGGGTTGTGTGGAGCTTTGACATAGAGCAGGTTTTAATTTTTATGGAGTTGAAAGTATCGATCTTGGTGTGATTTCTTCCATTGATTTTGAGCTTAAAAAATGAAGGACTGGTTTTAAAGAGACCCTTTGTGACTAAGCTGAGAGATCTTGCCACCTCGCCCTTCTCATTGAGAGGAGGACAATATGAGGCAGAGACAAAGGAGACACTGTAGCGCCCATTCTCAGAAACCCACAGCTCTTCTTGCTGTTCTTCCCAGTAAAGAATGGTATCTGGGTCAAAGGCACAGGTCACATTTTGTATCTCAGCTTTTATGGTTTCCATCAGTCTGTGAAAGCAAGGATCTTCAGGCGCAGCAATTCCATTTGTCTCTGGGCCCCAAAGGACAGTTTCTGTGTTAAGAGCTTTCGGATGAAAGAAAAATAGCAACTTAGGCTGTTTTACTGTTTGCTTATTTTATTTTCTAAATGGGTAAAATGGCAACTGACTCAGCAGAGTGTGTTGGCCTGGCTCAGTGCTCTGTCCTTGGGGTCTCCATCTGAAATGTTAGCTCACTCCCCCATCCGCGGACCAGCTCCAAGGTCAAGGCCTTGGTAAGAAGCTCCTCTGGCCAGCTTCCTCTGCTTCTACCCTCCCCCTGCCCTATTCATACATGCTCGTGTATAACAATCCCATAACACAGGCGGCACAGAGGCCTGACTGAAGTGGTTCATTTGCTGTCCCAACATAACTAGGTTAACCCTGACTGGCTCTCTGCTAATAGTGAACAACATAGGCATGAGCCCAGTCCTCATGGAACTCACAGCTTACCAGGAGAATCCGCCATTTAATAACTAACCAATTACATATTTAATTGCAAACTTGCAAGTCGCTATGAAAGAAAATGTGTGGGAGGATAAGAGAACGCACGAAAGAGGGGTGAGGGGAAAGCATTCAGGAGAAACTGCACTGGGAAGTGATATTTTAAGGCTGAGTAGGTGGTAGCTAAGAGGCATGGAAGATGGGAGGACAGGGGATTCCAGGCAAGAGAAGACATGTGCAAAGTCCCTGAGGCATATGGCTGGCTAAGGGTTCTGCCTTGCCGAAAAAGGTACTAGAACACAAGTAGAAGGTTAATAAAGTGGTACTTAAGATCTCCTGAGTAAATTGGGAGCATGGGGACCTTGGGAGAGGGTTGAAGGGGAGAGGAGAGGCAGGGAGGGGAGCAGAGAAAATTGTAGAGATCAATACAAATTAATAAAAAAGAAAAGAAAGTGGTACTTACTAAACAGGTAATATATTGTGTGAAATAATGTTTCTTTTCAATGTTCAAATATGCTCAGCTCTTGATATGGAAGCATCTGGAGTGAGATTGACATCTGTGAATCCACTGGTGAGGCAGAACGGGATCATGGAGAGAAGACTTCTCGAGTCGGACAGAGTTTAAATCTTACCGTAATCATCTATACCAGGTGTGCAATCCCGGGGAACTTGCTTAATTTTTCTATGCCTCATTTCTTTCATCTGCAAAATATAACGATCATAATGATAATAATAATAAAAATTAAAAGAGTTCCTACCTCATGGGATGGCTGCAGTTCTTCATATAAACACTGACAACACTTAAAAACTACCATCTTGGGTCAAGTATAGTAGTATATATTCAGTCCCACACTGGAAAGGCCAAGGTAGCAGCCACAGAGGTTTGAAGCCAAGATGAGTTACATAGGGAGTTCCAGTCTTGCCTGGGTTACATAGCAAGATTCAGTAACAGTGGTGATTTGAAAGAAAATGGTTCCCAAAGGGAGTGGCACTATTAGGAGGTGTGGCTTTGTTGAAGTGGGTGTGCCCTTGTTGGAGGAAGTTTATTACTGTGAGGGCAGGCTTTGAGGTCTCATATATGCTCAAGCCACACTATAAAAATTTGTCACTCATATTAGTTTAATAAAACGCTGATTAACCAGGCAGAAACTATAGGTTGGGTGACCAGACTAAGAGAATTCTGGGAAGAGAAAAGGCAGAGAGTCAGTTACCAGACAGACACAGAGGAAGCAAGATGAGAACATGTTTTACTGAGAAAAGGTACCAGGCCACGTGGCTAAACATAGGCAAGAATTATGGGTTAACTTAAGTTATAAGAGGTAGTTAGTAATAAGCCTGAGCTAATAGACCAAACAATTTATAATTAATATAAGCCTCTGTGTGTTTATTTGGGACTGAATGGCTACAGGACTGTGTGTGATAGAAACTTCCATCTTCAAATGGTACCCAAACATTTGACAAGAATTTCCATATTAAGCCTGAGAAAACTTTTAAAAAAAAGATTATAGACAGACAAGAACAGAGACAAGCACAGCTTCTTGGTAACCAGCTTTTCTCGGATAGACTCTGCTGGTAGTGAGCAGTGGTGCAGATCTATTTATTTGTTTATTTGTTTGTTTGTTTATTTATTTATTTATTTAAGTTTTCTGCCTCCTCCCTGCCACCGCCTCCCATTTCCCTCCCCCTCCCCCATCAAGTATCCCTCCCTCGTCAGCCCGAAGAGCAATCAGGGTTTCCTGCCCTGTGGAAAGTCCAAGGACCGCCCACCTCCATCCAGGTTTAGTAAGGTGAGCATACAAACTGCCTAGGCTCCCACAAAACCAGTACGCGCAGTAGGATCAAAAACCCATTTCCATTGTTCTTGAGTTTTCAGTAGTCCTCATTGTCCCCTATGTTCAGTGAGTCCAGTTTTATCCCATGCTTTTTCAGACCCAGACCAGCTGGCGTTGGTGAGTTCCCGATAGAGCATCCCCATTGTCTCAGTGTGTGGGTGCACCCCTTGCGGTCCTAAGTTCCTTGCTCGTGCTCTCTCTCCTTCTGCTCCTGATTTGGACCTTGAGATTTTAGTCCTGTGCTCCAATGTGGGTCTCTGTCTCTGTCTCCTTTCATCGCCTGATGAAGGTTAATATTCAGGAGGATGCCTATATGTTTTTCTTTGGGTTCACCTTCTTATTTAGCTTCTCTAAGATCATGAATTATAGGCTCAATGTCCTTTATTTATGGCTAGAAACCAAATATGAGTGAGTACATCCCATGAGGAACCTGGGGTGCAGATCTTTTAAGAGAGGATTCTTGACTCATCATTAGATGCTAAAACCTTGCTGCTCTTTTAAGAGGCTCTGCCACTGCCACCAAACACTTAAATGGTGTTTATGAGCAACTGGCATTAAGTTTTTTAATGGTGGTATGAACCTAGAAACTCCACAGAATTGTGGCAATAAATATGGTTCCTGCCAATACTTCTGCCATGAAGCTAGACTCTCAAAAAGCTAAGGAATGGGGTAGGGGCAGCCACCAAGCCTCAGCTTTACCCCTAGTCACATCACTTAGCAGATTAAAGACTCATGTGGTCAGAAAAAGATATATACAGTAAAGAAAATTCAGATGGAAAAAACCTCTAAATAGTTTATAGTGTACTTAAAAATATTGGTAGACTTGGGAGAGAAAAGAAAAAGGATAGAAAAAGTAATTTAAAAAACCAAATAGAGTAGCTGGTTGTACTAGCACACACCTTTAATCCCAGCACTTGGGAAGCAGCAAAAGGCAGATTACTGTGAGTTCAAGGCCAGCCTCATCTACAGAGTGAGATCCAGGACAGTCAAAGATACACAGAGAAACCCTGTCTCAAAAAAACAAAAATTAAAATTTAAAATAAAATTTAAAAAAATCGAGTAAATAAAAAAGCCATGTAAAGATGGAAAATACACAGAGAATCAAGATACTGTATGTTATTGTGTTGTCTTTGAATTGTTTGACTGTTGAGGAGTAGAAACAGCTGCTAAAAGACATCTGATTATAAATGCTGATTAATGCAACCTATATATTTTGAAAATGCTTTGACTTCAAATTTGAAATCAAAAGTTATGTTACTTTGGAGAAGAGGCTTTGCTTCTGTTTCCACAGAAAGTGAAAGGCTGTGGATTCATTCTGGGTTAAGAAAAATAAGGTTTGATCAAGGAAGACCCTCTGAAATATCTCTGATAGAAGCAGATGGCACAGATGATCCAACATTTTAGAGTACCTCTGTTACAGTTCCCTCTGAGTTCTGCATCCAGAACAGCTTCAAGACTGCTGACTGAGATGATCCAGCCTCAAAGAATACTCCAGTCAGGACTTGACCATAATCCTAAATTTTCTTTTGGGTTCCCATAAGATTATGAGCACTGCCAGTCAGCATGAAGTAGCCTAGAAAACTAAGCTCACATTCCCAAAAAATGGATTATGAATTTTTGTATTTTTTAGAGTTTTGGTTACAAGTTGTTATGAATAATGGCCAGGAAAAAAGCTAAACAAAAGAAATTAGATTCAGGGCTTTTGTTTTGAAAAGAAAAAAAAGGAAAATGATGTGAGATAATGCTCTTGTACCCTGTAAAGATTTGCCACTCATATTAGTTTAATAAAATGCTGATTGACCAGTAGCCAGTTAGGAAGTGTAGGCAGGGCAACCAGACTAAGAGAATTCTGGGAAGAGGAAAAGCAGAGTTAGTCACCAGCCAGATGCAGAGGAAGCAAGATGTGAATGTCTTACTGAGAAAAGGAACCAAACACAGATAAGAGTTATGGGTTAGTTTAAGTTGTTAGTAATAAGCCTGAGCTAATAGGCCAAACAGCTTGTAATTAATAAAAGCCTCTGTGTGGTTTTGGGGGATTGAATGGCTGTGGGACTGGATGGGACAGAAACTTGCATCAACATACCATCATGATAATGGACTAAACCTTTAAAACTATAAGTCATCATCAATTAATTGTTTTTATTTATAAGAGTTGCTGTGGTCATGGTGTTGCTTTGCAGCAATAGAAACCCTAACTAAGACAGTAACAAAAACAAGAAGTAAAAAGAAAGAAATAGAAACAACTTAGAAAGAGAAAAAGAAAAAGAAAAGTAGTGGTCAGTGGTTAAAAGCATATATTGTGCTTCCAGAGGACCCTAGTTTGGTTTCCAATACACATCTCCCCACCACCTGTAACTCCAGTTCCTGGGTATCTGACATCCTCTTCTGACTTTTGAAGGCCATGTATACATAAGGTATACACTCAGGTACATACACACACATGCACATGCATGCACACATACACACACATGAATTCAATATGCCTTTTTAAAAAGAAAAAACAACCTTCATCATGTTCAAAACCATGCAATAATATTTGTGACTGTTTCAACATCATTAGATAAGTGAATATCTATTTGGGTTTGAATAGTACTATCAGTTATCAGAGGAAGGAAAAGCACGATTTTTCTCACTTGCCTTCTACCCAAGGAATCTCCCTCCTGAGTATGTCTATATATAGCCGTGCTGGTAGAAAGTGGAGCAGAGAATGCGATTCCCAAATGATAAAATTATATTTCCGTTTCAGTCATAATTACATACCTTTCATAGCTCTGCTCATGAATCCCAAGCAGACTCTACACTGCTTTCACTTTTAAATGCCTATCAGTCTTGTAAACCTTTTGGCAAGATTCAAGCTCTTCCCCAACTGGGGCGACTTAATCAGCTTCCCAACTCCTTCCTCTCTTTCAGGAGTGATTGCTCAAGCTTTTGAAAATCGCCGTGGAAACCCCAAATGCAGCGAATGTACTGGAACACTGGACTCTATCTGTATCTGAGACAAAACCACAGGAAGGAAGTGACTTGTGAATGATTAATAACTTGATATTTACACTCTTGTAGCTTTTATTTCCAGCTTCGGGATCTGCATTTAATTTTGGGAAGATGTCAGGCTTCCTCTTCCATCTGGAAGTTCTGCACTGGATTGACCAATTTACCTTCCACCCGATGGAGCCAGACAAGAGGCAAAATGAAATGGAAATACTGGAGGGGCACCTGAATTGGAAGAGAATGGTCATGAATGAATGGACTATTGACACTTCATTTGTTTGCCTGGATGAGGACACGTCCTTTGAAGGTGGCTAAGGCCACCAAAGTTGGTGCATGGCTAGACAGGAAATCTGAGGAGCCTGATAGCTCTTTGAGCTTCTGACTTGCAGATATATGAAGCACATTTGAAGGTGTGCATGTGTGCGTGTGTGTGTGTGTGTGTGTGTGTGTGTGTGTGTGTGTGTGTAGGCCGGAAGTCGATCTCCACTCTACTTTCAAGAGCCACCCATCTTGGTTTTGGAGACAGGGTCTCTCACCAGGGAGCTCGATGAGTAGACCAGGCTGAACAGTTATCAAGCCCAAGGGATCTAGCTAACTGCTAGTCTCCTTCTTCCAGCTCCTGGAATTACAATGTGCTACCAAGGCCAGCTTTCTCTACATGGTACTGGGGGTGGAAGTGAGGTCCTTGCACTTGTATGAAAAACACCTTACCCTGCAGCTCAACTTATCATTTTCTTGAGTTAAAAACAAACAAGCAAACAGATCGGGAGAAAGAGATAATGAGGGATGTTTTACTGTGTGTACTGGCTGGTTTTGTGTGTCAGCTTGACACAAGCTAGAGTCATCAAAGAAGAAGGAGCCTCGGTTGAGGAAATGCCTCCATGGATCCTTCAGTAAGGCATTTTCTCAATTCACGATCAATGGTTGAGAGTTCAGCCCATGGTGGGTGGTGCCATCCCTGGGCTGGTGGTGGTCCTGGTTTCTATAAGAAAGCAGGCTGAGCAAGCCATGATGAGCAGTCCAGTAAGTAGCACTTCTTCATGGCCTCTGCATCATCTCCTGCCCCCAGGACCTGCTCTGTCTGAGTTCTCTCCTGACTTCCTTCAGTGGTGAACAGCAGTGTGCAAGTGTAAGTCGAAGGAATCCTTTCCTCTCTAACTCGATTTTTGGTCATGGTGTTTTGTTGTAGCAACAGAACTTTAATTAAAACAAGGGAGAAAGAGATACATAACTTCCAAAACAGTATAATTGTTCTATTTTATCATTATTTATTTAATGTCTCCTGATACCTATTTTATAAAATAAGCTGTCTCGTAGCTTATATGTATAAAAATATATAGTACATGTAGGATTCAGTACCATTTGTAGCTTCACGGGTGCTTTGTACTCTGCAACATATTGAGAGCAAAGATCCCAAGAGGCCCAAAAGCTGTGATTCCTAACGCAGAGGGATTTGCCACGTGGGACCTCTACTCGGCCAGCGACGCAATAAGTGTTTCCTTTATGCTAACTGTTTAACTCGAACTGTCGCCCTGTGTTCCTCATTGTGATTGTGTTTCGTGATTGTGCTCATCTTACGGGGAGCTTAGGTAACCTGTCCAAGGTCATCCAGGTAGCTGGCAACTGGCAGGGGACCCCCACGCGTTGTCACACACAGCCTGCTTCTCTATCAACACGGTGACACGATGGTGCTGACTGTGTCATCTGCAGTCAGGCGTTCTGCGTTTCAATGCTGCCTCCTCCGCTTAGCCATGTGACCCTGAGCAAATGAATCATGCTTCCCACACCTCAGCTGCCTAATCTGCCAAGAGGGGCCGATCCAAGTTCCCCTTCATAGGACTTCTAGGTGAATTAAATGAAATATATGTCATGTTTAATGTTCGCTCAACATTAGCCACTTTTATCGTAAATAAACTCTGTAAACAAAACATCACAAGGGCACGTGATATATTTTAAGGCTGCCAAATGTTGCCATTTGTCTCTGCTGGAAAGGGAAAACAAATTCAGACTAAGCTGCAGAAACACCAAGTCTGTTGGCCTCCGTTAACCCGAATTCCAGTCAATGACTTTGACAACCCGAGTCTTGAGAGCTAGTTCTGTGTATCTCTCCTTCCACCCCCAGCGCTGCTAAGGGGCCTTGTGTAGGGTGCTGATCCCTACTCACCTAAGAGTCTCTTGCCTCATTAGGAAAGGGCCCAGCTGGGCTTGTCATTGGATGGCTTTGGAACCTGACACTCAGGAGATGGGGATGACAGCAAAGGAATCAATCTAGACATCCTTAGAGGTTTCAGATGGGTAAGATCCATGCTGCAGTGGGCTCTTGTGCGGAGGAGAATGCGGCAATAGGATTAGTTAAAGAAGGGACTCACAGATGTGGGATGCATTTAAACATAAAGGCATTCTGTCCTCAAAAAGTTGGGCCTTTGGCATAGCACCAAGGTCAGCCTGACATGGGACTGGAGAGGCCCAGGGTGCAGTGTGACTTATCACACTAAGTACACTTGTCTCCCACGGCAACGAGTTACTGGGCAGCCAGAGCCAGCAGGGCTGGGAAAAGCATTCAGGGGAAGGGTCAACAGGGAAGCGCTCTTTGCATATTTATCCGGGTCCAGATTTGGTGGATGGCTTCAGAATACGTTAAGTCGTCATCAGCATGCTCAGCTGTTCTTGAGGGCACCGTCGCTCCGGAGGGAAGAGGAGTCTGATTGACTACTTGGAAACTTATTTCAGAAAAGCCAGACATCTCGGGAGCCAGGCCACGAAGGCAAGTCCAAAGTATGCAGATGGGCAGACAGACACACCACAGTGGCTCCGTAAGGATTCCTCCAACTTGAACTGTCAAATTTAATAAATATTTATTCCTCCTCTTCCCCAAAGAACTCCTAGGGATCTAAATGCATTGCTAACACATGCTTGCACGTGTTTCTGCCTACCCGTTTGCAGATTCAAGGGGGACGGGGACCACATGTCAGTTTCCTGATAGTTCTAAAGTCTGGCACAGGATGCAGACTATAAAACATGCTGAAAGAAAAAAAAGGAAGTAGAATTTTATGAGTATACACAACCTTTTAACCCAGGCTTCTACTTAATTTAATTATCGCATTAAGTTCTTTATTAACCTGCTTTAACAGGTGAGGAGATGGGGTGCAGAGAGGAAATGCAACCTGGACAAGGTCCTTCGGTTGGGGAAGCTAAAACAGAATTTCAGGTTGAACGTCTGATGGGTGATTAAGACTCACATAAAAATCAATCAACCTATTATTACATTAAGACACTAACTAGGATGGCTGAAAGAAAGTGCCTGGGAACTTCAGGATCATCTGAGAGCTTGTATTAATTGCCTTTCCGGCCCAAGGCACAGTGCTAAGCACTGAGACAGGGAATCCACCCAGATGGTAGCGCTCTCCGGTGGATTTTTTTTTAAAATAAAAGCCTATATGTTAAGTACAATTATGTATAAGAGGAAGATTATCACCACAGTGAGCTGATTTAAATATGGACGCGATGGATGAGAGTACTCTGGGAACAAAGACGGGGCTGCTAGAATTGCCACTGTCCTGGGACACCCGCACCAAGCTGGTGCCCGGGAGTAGCTGATAGAGGGACTCCAGCCTACGGTAGGAAGGTTACCAATCCCTGTGCCTAACACAATGCAGAAGTCAGTAGAAACAGGGTCAGAACGGGCGTGTCCTCCCAGGGGATGTTATTCCACAGGAGGTGAGAGCGGTAGGAAAGGTGTGTTGACTTGACTATCCTCAGGATCAGCTTTGCAGCTCTGGCCACAGACACTGGGCATGTGATCCTGGCTGTGCCGTGTGATCATACGAGAAGGGTGGAGGAGGACTCTCCTGCAACAGCAGGACCTTCTCTTCCCCTCAGCTCAGGAAGAGTTAGAAGCTCAGAGGAAGAACTAAGCAGGTGGGCAGAGGATAATGCTGGAGGCGGAAGTTCTGGAGGGCACCTCAGAGTCCAGGGAAAAGCAGTGGGATGGTGGGGCTCAAGATGAGAGCAGAGCATGCTGGATAGAGAGCCTGGGACCCGGGCTGTATAGAGAATTAGTGCTAGGATTAGTATTGGAATTAGTGTATAGGAAATGCTAGGAGAAGCATGTACATTCAACAAGGGAGTGGGATATAATACGCTGGGAGTAGCACATACATTTATGAAAGAGGTGGGGCCGGTAATGTCTATAATAGTCATTACAGAAATTGATACATTTCATTATAGTAACCGTTGGCAATACAAGAATGTATTATGGAAGATGCACAAGAGTTAGCTCCAGAATTTCAGCTTAGAGTGGACTGCAGATACGGACGTGGCCAATGATAACTATGTGGGAAATGGAAAAAGCAGAGATGGAACAGAATATTATAATAATTTCTAAAATGGGGCAGATAAATAAGCAGCCTGTGAAAGCTGGTGCATTACAGTAGGTGGAGGGGATTGAATCTAAGCTTTAATTCTCTTTTATAGGGATGCAGCCTAGCGTGAGCCATCTTGTCTTATCTGAATTCCATTGTCTTACCTGTGGAGTGGTGGAGTGCCACCTTCTCATGAGAGTTTGTGAGGACTTAAAGGGTGTGTGTGTGTAACTGCTTAGCACATGGTCTGTCATGGTAACAGCCACTGAATATTAATTCTTGTTACAGCCGCTGCCGCATCAGCTTCAGCCGGGAGACACTGTGCTAAAGATTTACTTTGTTCAGGCTCCGCATGCATTTTCCTAGCTGGTTACTGGCAACCTAACTTAGTAAGAAAATGTGATCCGTGTGTGTTTGCCACTGTCTAGGACTCACTTGCACGTGGTACCGATTTCAGAAAGTCTCCTTCATTCACTCCTTCCATATTTTATTCATATGACCAGTACCTACAGACACTGCCTAAGCTTAGTTCTTGGACTCTACAAATGAAAGCAAATATAAGGATGTTATGATTGCATTTGAAAACCTAATTATATTAGCCTGCGTTTATAGTAATTATTACTATGCCCTAAACTGGATGCTTTTCATATATTAACTTACTTGTCCCACTCAATAGGGTTCAATGCTTTGAATTAGAAACTGCTAGTGTCTCCGTTTTGCAGATAAGATTAAGTTGTGTATCAGTGACAGACTATTTTTAATGTATTTATTTAATTTATGTTATATGTATGTTTTTGCCTGCTTGTTGGTGTACCATGTGCATGAAGTACCCAAGAGGTCCAGAAGAGGATGCTAGATCCCTGGAACTAGGGTTATGGACAGCTATGAGCCATCACGTGGGTGCTGGGAACCCAACTGGGGTTCTTTCTCTGTAAGAGCAGCAAGCGTTCTTGACTTCTGTGCTGTCTCTCCAACCTGACTCCTGTTCTACAGGCGGAGAGGGGCTGGACCCCAGACTATACTTTGTTTCATCTTTTACTCTAGTTTTTTTTCCCTTTATTATTATTAGTATCTCAAGGGCACTGTTCAGTCTAACAATGCAGTTGTAGGTCTGCCCCAATGGGGATATGAGAGGAAAAGGGAACACGAATTTGGAAAACTGGCACTTTACCTCACGAATAGCAAAGAAGCGCAAATTAGAGTAGACACAGTGCTAATTTAAGCCTAAGTTATTTTGTACGAGAAAGCCCACATCCACAGGGAGGTGGCTCCGTTTCCAGGGCCAGTATAGGCGTGGATAGCCCCTGGACAGGGGATTCTCACTAGGTAGTAATTCTTACAATGGGGCAAATCCATCGAGGTCATTTACTCACTGGACATAACCTTGGTGCTGCTTGAGAATTTAGTATAATACCATGAGGGAAATCCCTTTCTTCCCATGAGTGCTCCCCTTAGAAAGAGGCTCTATGTTACTATTTCCTCTTCCCTCACTGACTGTCAATCTGATTTCTCTCCTCTGGGGCTGGCTGGGATGCCATCTCTGAGACAGGGCTTCATTCGTTACTGTAGCACCCAGGTATTGTGTATCCAGAGGGGACCCCTTATCACTATGGACAGGGATCTCATCTCCAGCTTCCTTGGCAGCAGCTGCCTGCTTACTCTGTCCACAGCTGAAAGGCTAACTTCATTGCTATGATTCACATTCTCCCCATCTCCTCTTAGTGACCTGGATGGTCCATCCCTTGAGCCCTAGGGATGCAGACTTTCCTTAGCAGTCCTCCTCCTTCCTGAGTACCACTTCTGGAGGAAACAGGACAGCACTCCCTCAATCTTCATCACCCAACCCTGATCCCATTCCCCTCCCAGCAGCCTGGAAGCCCTGAGCAAATAAATCCATGGTCATGACCTTCCCCTGAAGTCCACCTGGACCTGGTCAACTCCGTTCTCGATGCCCTCCAGGTCTTGGAGTGTACACTTTTAAATTTAAGTCTTGTTAGCTTTGCCTGGGCAGGGAGGAAGTGGGGACGGAGGTCACAGGGAGCAGGGTTAGGCGTTCTCAGGCTCTCCCCACTGCCTGCTATTGATTTTTCTCCTGTCCCTCACTCTTCCCTGACCCCATAAAGAAGTCTCAGTAGTAAAGCTGTCAGGACATTCTCTCAAAGGAAGATGTGCTGAATGGGAGCGTTGTCAGAGGCTCTTAAACAAAGGCGAGGGCTGCTCTGTGGGAGTGTCTGTCCTTGCCCAGGCTGTGAGAGGAGGATGGGTGGAGAGATCCACATTGTCAAGGCGATGGTTACTCTTCCTGTAGCTAAGTGGAATATTGGGGCCGATTACCCCCACCCCAAGTCAGATTCTTCTTCTACTCCCCCTGTGCTGGTTCTGTTTCTGGATGTTGAATCTGAAGGGAGGTCCTTGGGTCAACTTACAGTTTCTGTGGCTGCTTGGATTGCATTCTCAATCCAGCAGAGAAAGGTCCATGGGAGCGCCAAAGCTCGTTATTCTGTGCATCATTTTTTCTGTACACATACACGTATTATTTTTGCTGTGACAGTCTTGGTTCAAGACCCGCTTATGCCACTTGCTGGCTCTGCGGCAGCAGGCAAGGTATGTAAACTTCTTCAGCTCCAGATCCCTCATCTTCAAGACTGGGGTAAGATGTCTTGTGGGAATGCTCTAACTGTAAAAGCAAAAGCTGCTAAAAAAGATCTAATCTAGTGTCTCACACGTGTTCAATATGTGCTTCCTTTGCCTCTCAGTGATTGGCTAGAGCCCTTAGCCCCATCTCTGCAATAAACATCTAATAAAGGCTTATAGACCTGTCTTGGTGTCTTCCTGGTAAAACAAAGCCCCTCTAATGGCTAAAAAAGCCTTCTTGTATCACAACATAAAACAGAACACCACAGCCATGAAAGCAGGAGACAGCCAGCCATTTGTGACAATGGCCCCACACAGCAATGGGGTTCAGTTGGTCATCTTCACAGAGACTCTGTTCACAAAGACTCGGGGCTAATGCCTGGCTCAGAGCAAGCTTTACTATGTGGTAGGCAATTTAAGGACAGTCACCAAGATTCCTGTCCCTCATCACAGAGGTCCCTTGTAATCTCCATCCTACCTCCAACTGTGGGCCAGTCTTGGGAATGAGTTGTCCCCTAGTGAGATAACAAAAGGGAAGGGATTTTGCAGCTGTCATTAGCCACCATGTTCATCATATAGGACATGATCTCGGGTAAGTTGTTGTAAGAAAAATATCAAGGAAAGAGTAGGCCCTTCCTGGAAGGTGCTGCAGAAGCCAGTCAACACAGGCTAGAGCTGTAAGGAAGTGACCACAGCTGACAATCAAGTGCACTTGGATAAGAACTCAGGCCCGAAGTCAAGGCCAGCACCCCAACTGGACCGAGCAGAGGATCCAGCTCTACAGGGCTCAGGTCACAGAAACCTGAACAAGCAATCCCTCAGATCACAAATAAACCCTGTTTTAAAGAGCAACATTTGTAGAATTCTGTTAGGCTGCAACAGAGAACCATAAAAAGTGTTAGCATAGTTGCTAGTGGTAAAAAATAAGACAGACTCATCCCACACAGGACCCTCGTCACCATGGCCCAGAAGGACCCTATAAATAAGGTCCTGGGCTTTTAGGAAAATGGCTGACTTCTACCCAGGAAAGCGAATCTGACTTCCCCAGTTCCAGCACATTCTTCTGAACAAGTACCCACATGCCACCCAGTGAGGTGCATCTTAGGATCACAGAAGCAAAGGTTCCAAGGGCCTGCTTGGTGGAGGAAAGACTGGTGGGTTCTGAACTGCACGCTTGGCAACAGGAAGCAAATGAAAGAATAGTTTGAAACATACACATAATGTCTCCTCCACTCTGAATGAGACCATTCTGAGCTTCTAGTTTCCAGGGGGACAGGGCCTATAAGAATGGAGAAAACAGACCCTTTTCTGGTTCTGGTTTGTAGAAAGAAAACCCAGTCCTCCAAGGCAATAGAAAGAAATAAAGAAAACTGGGGGAAGAAAAAACAGATGCAAAGATGCAAGCTCTGCTTACCTCTGAGAGTGGGTGGGACACATTTAGAGAAGGCTGAACACAAAGCTGTGGCTCTCCCAGGAAGTGGGGCTGGGGGCCAATGGGAAGTGAGACTGAGCTCTGCCAGGCTGAGTTTTAGCAATATAGATACAGTATTAGTTACTACTTTTCGTACTAACAGAATACCTGATAGAAAGCAATGCAAGGGTGAAAAGTTTGCTTTGGTTAATAGTGTAAAGGGGATCTAATCTGTCATGGCAGGGAAGGCACAACAACAGAAGCGTGAGGCAGCTGGCCATGGTACACCCATAGTCAGGAGGGAAAGGGAGAGAGATGAGCACTGGTACTCAGCTCACTTTCTCCTTTTTATTCGATCCATGATCGGATCGTACTGGGCCGTTCCCTTCATATTCAGGGTGGGTCTTCCCGCTCAGCTGAATCTTTCTGAAAACACCACTATCTACACACCCAGAGGTATGTCTCTGTGGTGACTCCAAGTCCATCCAAGCTGACAGTGAAGACTGATCATCGCAGGTGTATAAGAAGGGGTGAGTCGAGAGTTCACTTCTGGGAGACTCATTGAGGAGAAGGGGTAGATTTCCAGGAAGAAAGGGCTGATGATAGATCATGACATCTGCTTCCCTTATGACTACCCCTCCCTTACCTTCTCCATCACTGTCTCCAGGCAGCTTCTGTGGGTCAGTGGAGCATCAGTGAAGTGAGGCAGCATGAGCTCAAGCTGTACGGGGAACTTGCCTTTTCTCTTGCTGCTTTTGGAATCCACCTGCCACATGCCTAGGCTGGCCTTTCAGAAATGCATACCCTGCCCAAAGACAGTGCCAATGATGAGTGAAACCATAACCCAATCCTGCCCAAGTAATCTGGTCACAGATAGTTGCTGTGTAAACTTGGCTACATAAATGAGTCAAGGCAAGATTAACACAGGAACCACCCAGCTGAACCCATTTGTCCCTTAGAACCCACTGTTGTTAAAATCATCACCAGGGATGATCGTATTGTGACTAGTAAGTTGCTTAGCAAAAATAACCAATATGGGGTCATATAAGGAAAATACTTCAGAAGAAGATGTGCTTTGGTGTAAAACAAATAGCTTGATACAAAGGAACTAACCAATGAACCCTATGTTGTTTCACATCTGGTTTGAACCAGGAACTCCTATTCTGTTTGATTTCCCACACTGACCCTGAGAAATGAGATTTTTTTTTTTGAGGGTTCACATAACTCAGGCTTAAACAGTTGTGCTAAAGCACCTGGTTTTCCACCAAGTCCAAATCTGCTGTGTCCTGGATTCTTGCAGCACATGGTAGCATTTGCCACAAGGGTGTAGACAAATCTTAGATGGGGCCTGGCATGTTTAGTAGGGAAGTCCCTTGTCCTTTCCGAGTTCCTTTCAGACTGTGTCCCAAACCTATAACCTACTTACCATAGGCTGTCATCCTAAAGCAAACAGAAGGGGTAGAAGGAAGAGGGGGAAGGCTCTACGACACAGGAGCTGACAGCTTCCTTTTTGCTTAAGGATAAATGGAAAAAGCCTGAGAGCCCCCTTCTGTTTGGACAGCTGAGCCAGCTGCCTTTTCCCTCAGCAAGCACCCCAGGACACTCGGCCACATTCTAGCTCTACAGAGTCAAAAGGGCTTTCCAGGGCATAGGCAGATTTTCCCTGGTGACTCAATAGTTCCATCTTCCAGGAATACCTCAAAACATGTCTGTCTTGATTTTCTGTCACACCTGATTATCTTTCTGCTCCCACCAGTCTCTGAAGTTGGAGTGACAAAATGTCCGACCTGTGCTATGGAGGAAAGAGGAGGAAAGGGCATCAAAAAAAGAATTTAATTCATGGAGTTTCAGATTGGGAAATTGTCATGGGCCTTGCAAGCCACAGAAAGGGCAGAACTCTGACATGAGGTCTTTCTTCCTGAGGGTTCTGACCCAGCCTACAGCTTTTGGAAGATCCTGGAGTTAGACAAGACAACCAGATTCCACGGATTGATACCAGAGTCCACTTTAGCTATGGTCCTTCTCAAAATGCTGGATCTTTGCCCTGCCAAAACTCAGGTAAAAACTGGAGAGGTGGGTCAATCAGTAAAGTGCTTCTTACATAAGCATGAGGACCTGAATTCGATCCCCCAAACCCACATTTTAAAAAGCTAGGCACAGTAACATGAACTTGTAATTCGAATGCTGGGAAGATAGAAAAAGACAGATCCTAGGGCTTACTAAGCAGCCAGTCTAGCTGAGCAGGGAGGCTTCAGGTTCAGTGTGAATCCATGTCCCAAAAACTAAGGTGGAAAAAATTGAGGAAGACACCCAAAGTCGACCTCTGCCTTCCATAAGTTTGTGCACACAAATTCACATACACTAACATGTATGCACATATCTACACACCAGAAAAATATGATAGAGAATCCCAGCTCTCTCCCTCACAGGTGGATGCTCTGTGGCCTTTGTCCCCATCTACAAAGCAGGTACAGTATTGCATGCTGGGTAGGTACCTACCTGGAGCAGCACACGGAAGCGTCTGATATGGTCTCTGCACATCTGAGGGCCTCCTGGTACTGGCATTCACAGCAGGCAATCAAGAGGCATCCAATTTTCCTCAACCTTTTCACATGAGTAGGTATTGGCTGGTGAGCGGCCAGCAGGTTATAATTTTCATTTCATCCCAAGAGACAAGAAATCTTTATTTTGTTTACAGAAGGCAGGAACTCTCTGTTCAGCACTCCAAAAAGAAAAAAAAAACACCCAGCATATTTCTAAAGACTGTTGGGTTCTCTGTTAAATCAGAAAAATCCATCCAGTCCTTCTAGAAAGGACACAGTGAATCACCTGTCCAGAATTTGTCTGCTACTTCCAACTTCCTTTGCATGTGCCCCTGCCGCATAGCACCCCACTTTCTTACATATGTGTATGCTCTTCCTTGGCTACGTGGTCCCCACCTCAGCTCCAAGGGAATTCTTTCTGACTGGGTTATACCAGGACTTCTTAGTCTCGGTGCTGTTTGTTTGTATTTGGGATAAGCTATTCCTTGTAATTTGTATTAGATATTTTGTTCTTGTGGGATACAGCACCCTGTGCATTGTGGGATGATCTCTGTCCTCTACCTATTAGATGCCATTAGCACCTGTGTTCACCAATTACGATAAAAAAGTGTGTCTCAAGACATTGTAATGTCGTCTGAAGTAGGGAAAGGGTGGGGCACACAGTCGCATCTCGTCAGAACCCAGATCTAACCTAACCATAGCCACCCAGGTCCCTTCACTGCAACTGATTTAGGTAATTTTGACTAGCGCTGAGGAAACATTTGCTGAGACTTCTGAAGAAGTTTCTTCACTCTCTGGTTAGGATGACCAGAGCTGCAGCAGCCACACTGTGAAGACAAGTGTAAAGACAGGACTAACCCACCAAAGGGTGGACCAAACCTGAATCCTTGATAGTATCAATGAACCATTGGATTAACTAAGCCCAGAGCCCATTCACCCTATCAATGACTTGTTTGTTCAGCAGATATTGAGTGGATGTCTGCTGTGTCTGTGTTACTGTCCTGGGAACAGGTTGCACCAACAGGCAAGATGGACAGTTGCCCTGCCTTTACATCTCTCACAGCCTAGTGAACTTGATGCCTAGGCCACATCGAGAGGATGTCCCATAACTTGTTGCCAATGACAACCAAGCCAATATACCTAGCAGATGCTAAAACTTGCCAATAGTATTCAGATCTTCAATGTTACCAACAAGCTTTTATTTCTCTCTGCCCAGTTCCTATGCCATCCTTTATACAGATGTTCCAAACTCTCCATCCTCTCCTAGAGCCTCCGACCAACAACTGTCACCTCCATCTTAGCCTTACTACTTTGAGTTAGCATCTCGCTGTCTCAGCAACCCCTGTACACACATGCTTGTTTGTCTCACAGGTTCCATCCTGCTGGCTTGATTTGGTTTGTCTGTGCCAACCCTGGGTACTGAAGAGGAGATAGCTGGATTTAGAGGCATCAAAACTGAGTAAGTGATGAGACCATGAAGAGATAGCTTCTGGGATGGAATAGCATGAAGTAGTGACAGCTTTCTGTTGCCCCTTCCAGTACCCACAGGGTAGTGCCACAGATCTACAGAAAGAACCCATGTGTTTGAGCCCAAGTCTACGTGTCAGGGGTCAGAAACTGTATTCCACTCTTCCACCTCAGGGCTTAAGGATAGTTTTCCTTTAAACTGCTTTTTCAACATAATTTTTTTATTGATTATTTGGGAATTTCACATAACGCATCCCGATCACACTCACTTCTCAGTCCTTCCAGGTCCACCCTCCCTACCCTTGTGACCTCCCCCCAAGAAAAGAAAAAAGAAAACCTATACCAAGTGCAGTTGATGTTGCACATAAACTCACTGGAGCATGGTCAAACTCCCAGGGTCAGCCCCTTAAAGAAAACCGAGTCTTTCCCCACCCCAACTCTCACCAGAAGCCATCAACTGGGAAGAAGTACATCTTAGCATGCCTATCACAGGTTTTAAAGTTCTCTTCAATGTCTTCGGTTTAGACTGTTTCTTTGGAGGGGGAGTTGTCACAGAAACCTCTATGCTTTTCATTCTCAACTGTGAGTGTGCAGTCATTGACCCCACTGCAAAAGAAGCTTCCTTGTCCTTCGCAGTCAGGGGCAGCACTGATCATCGACTTCGACCTGGTTTCTGGTGACAGCATGGACCACGGACATCGACATGGCCTCTAAGGTCAGCACAGACCATGGAGGTCTTTTAAGGAAGCCCAATCCAGAAAATGAACCTTTCTCCATCTCAGACATCCTGCCATTGCTCAGCTCATGGGAAGATCGGAGATCATGGGGTTGGACAGCGTGTTTGGGGCAGAACCCGTGCAAGCTCCGGGATACTGCATTCTACCCTTCAAGCCTTACTAGGCAACAACGTCCTGCCCCATCCGCTGCAGCCTTCCTCCACACCTGCCATCACTGTGGTGTCCCTAGTTCTGTGAAGAGAGAGAGGAGAGGGGAGAGACCACGCCCCAATGGGCTGGTATCTCAGCAGCTATAGGCTGGAGGAAAGGGAGGACCTCCCGCAACAGTTCTGCCTCTGTCCCCATGCACATGCTGCTCCATTCCTCCATTCCCCCCATCCAGCTCATATTTGTTGTCAAAGTGGCATCACAAACCTCAGTGTGACACACAGAACATCTTTTTTACCTCATTAGCTTTACCTGCAAAAGCTCATTGTAAGGAGTCATCAGTCTGGTTCAAGATTTCTGGCTTCTGAAGCACCATAAATACTGGGACCTCCCTGGGACTCATCTCAGATGCCCTGCTGTTGCCCAGAGTCAGGGTGATCTTGTGGCTAATCGGGGTGTCTAGGGGCAGGATCTGTGTGAGCTACAGGGCACTGCACACCTTCCGACCCTTGATATCTGCTGCCACAATGCTCACAGGCACTACTGTTGTGCTTGCAGCCTGTGGGCAGTGCTGTGAAACACCCTTTTCCCAGCAGGGCAAACAGCAACAGAAGCTCCATGCTGCAGGCAGGTCCATGGGCTGAGGACCAGCCCTGTTCAGTAATGCCATGTTCTTTGTCTGCTGTGGCTGCACCCCCATATGACTTCCATACCTTTTGCTGCCGTCACTGTCCATGACTCTAATATCAAGGCTCCGCTGAGATTCCTCTTGGAGCCTCCATGAGTCTTTCAGGACCCTCAGAGATGCTTCTTGGTCCCACAGTTGCCAGTGGCCACATTTTCCTTCAAACTTTTAAGTGGTTGTGGAAAAAAAACAGAAAAAATATACTAGATTCAAATTTTAATGTTCATTAATAAAGGCTCCATAGAAGACAGCCACATTCACTTGCTTATGTAATACTTATGGCTACTCTTATATTACTGTTGTGGGATATTTTGATCACACCCTGACACTCCCAAGGTTGACAATAAGTTTACTTTGAATCTGAGGGTGGAGATTGCTACTAGTTGACCAAAATTAGCCATAGAGGTTTTGGAAGATCATGGACATATAGAGAGACACAGAAGTAGTGGGGAGGGGCTTAGAAAGAGGCTCAGGTTTTTGGATCGAGGAAGGGGGGAGAGAGAGAGAGAGAGAGAGAGAGAGAGAGAGAGAGAGAGAGATCACTGACTGCCTCTCCACAACTTCTCTGATCAATCAGCTTTTTACCTCAATAAATGACTCCCAAGTTTTTATTGATAAAAGAATATTTAGATAAACACTTCATCTGGTACCCAACATGGGGCATGAGATCATGAGGCAGCCTCTTGCCACTGGTTTTGAAGCCTCCAGAGACACTGCTACAGCTGGCTTTCCCTCCGTCCCTCAGGCCTTCGGCATGAGTCTGGGGGTTTTCCATTGCAGCCTCTCTACAGCAGCTTCCAGCTGCCACCCATCCCTGGCATCAAGGGCCCCAAATACCACCAGAGTTAGCTATCCACTACTGGCAATTCTGTCCTTCAGGTGGTGCCCGTGTCCCTGCTTTCTGCCATTCAGGCTCCTTCTACATGTCCCCGTGTCTGTTTTTCAAGCAGCTGACCCCCTTCTCCCCATGGGATGTGGGCCCACATTGAGTGCCAAATGTAGAAAGCTTTTTTGTTGACTGCCAGCTCACAAGTAATGACATGGGAAATTATTATTAATTATGAAAACTTGGCCTTTAGCTTATGCTTGTCTCAACTAGCGTTTATAACTTAGGTCAACCCATTTATATTAATCTGTTCTGGCACACGGTTCAATACCTCGTCTCCGCACTGCCCATCCTGCTTCCCCAGTGTCTGGCTGGTGACTCTGCCTTTCTTCTTCCCAGAGCTCTCTCTCTGTCTTGAAGTCCTGCCTCTACCGCCTGCATAGCTACTGGCTGTTGAGCTTTTTATCACATCAATCACAGCAATTCGTCTTCACACAGTGTACAAATACCCTGCAACACATCGCAAGGGCCGTGCTGAGACGACTGTGAGCATACAACATGCAGAGTCTACAACGCTCTCATCTGAAAAGGTCTGCTTTCCTGGAATCCTTTCTGAAATGAGATACAGAGAATGCATGATAGATTATTCCGTGAGCTTTTGATTGAGTTGAGATTGGGTTGGATGGAACCATCTTCAGTTCCTAGAGAAACATTGAAAAGGGATTTGGATTTAGCCTGGCAAAGAATATAGCTACCTGGCTGGTCTAAGAGATAACCACGTGAGACATCCAGTTCTCTAGTGGGTGCTTTTCCAGGTCCTGATCAGGATCCTCAGTGTTGCTACATGAATACTGTGAAGAAGGACAGTTGGCCTATAAATGTGTGCAGAGTAGAAACAAAAGACCGCTCAGTGCACGCAGCTTCTAGCAACCAGGCAGTCCCAGCTGAGCTCCCATGGTTGACTGAATTCATTAGTTTGTTCCTATCTTAGATACATTTATTTGATCTGCAAATATATATTAGGAGTCATGTGAGGAAGGCTGGAGACAAGCAGAGATGTGCAGAATTGTCGAGATCAGCAGAACAGCTTCTTCTGTAGAGAAACACGACATGTGCAGAGCCAGGGTCTGTGGCTGCAGTAGAAGGAGGAAGATCGGGGGACAAGAAACAGAACTAGGCTTCTACTAGGCTATATTCTAGAGCGTCCTATGGTTGGCCTTGAGAACTACAAACAAGAAATAGGGAGAACTGGCTAGGCCCAAGTCTGTATCTCCTGCACTGAACAGATTTCCTTCCTAGGCATGAATCTAGGTTTTCAGTAAGATCCCTATCCCATCAACAATGGAGTTTGGTGGTGCTGGAATCAGAACATTGTCAAATATATCCATGTCTGGGTCATGAAAGAAGATGGAGTCTTCAAACTCCAAAGCTGTAGGGTTGATACTGGCCAGAATTCTAAGACAGCTGTATCCTGTTTGTCTAGCAGTAATTAAATCCCCCAAACAGGCCAACTTGGGTGCTTCCTCATGGTAAAAGCAGTTTTAAGGCAAGCATTGCCTTCATCACTCAAAGATGTCAGGACTGAGGGACTCTTGGCCTTTCCCTATTGTCACTTCACCTCAATATGGCCAACATCCATGTTTGTGTTCCAGACAAAAGGAAGGGAAAACTCATGAGCAAACTTGCTTGTATCAGCTATCTCTGGTCTGTGTTCCCCTGTGTGTGTGCATGTGTGTATGCGCACGTGTGTGTGTGTGTGTGTGTGTGTGTATGCATATGCATGCAGGTACACACGACGCAAGGCCAGTACCTCCACACTTCTTTTAGTTGTTTGTTTGCAACAGGGTCTTTCACTGATTGGAGTTCACTGATTACATTAAGAGAGCTGATGAGCAGGCCCCAGGGATCCACCTGTCTCTATGTCCCCATCACTGAGATTACAAGCACACACCGCATGCCCAGATTTTTGCACAAGTTTTGGACTGAACTCAGGTCCTTAGGCTTGCATAGCAAACATGTTGCAAACAAAATTATTTCCCCAGGCCCTCTATTCCCCCTTTGATGTACTTTTGTTGAAGTTCTACTCAAAACATCCACCTCGACATGATTCACCTATCACTGAAGATACCACATACTTATGTTGTCAAACATGGAGAAATCAAACGGTGCCTAACTAGATGCTTCACCCCTACTGACTAGCATCCATTGTACTGGAAAACACTTTTTATGCTACCAGAAGAGGCAAGTAAGTTTCTATGAGTCTGTGGCCATCTAAGTGTGCACAGAGAGTTCTAGACCAATGAGAGTTACATAATGAGACCCTGTCCCAAAAATAATAAAAAGGAAGCTGATTGCTAGGAATTGCCAAGAGTGTGCGAAGGAGCCTCCAAACTGATGAAGCCACCTCCTTTAACGAAGGCGTTACTACTCTGGTAGAAGAAGGAAGAGTGGTAGAAACAGTAAGCACATTTGTCAGTCAGCATGGCACTTGACAGTCATCTGTGATGTTCTTAAGGATAAGACAGAACTGTAGCCCAGGAGACAGTTCAGAGAGGGAGATTCATAACTCAGATGATGGCTGTCAGCACATGACCATGAATAGTTCATGTGAGTTCCGCACACAGTCGCTATTACTATCATATCATAGTAATAACAATTAATAATTATTATCCTTCCATACAGGGAGATAATGTCTGTTCTGTTGTTCATGGCATTTCTTGCACCTCTCTGCTCAACCTGTACTCCAGTCTTCCTTACACAAATGCTGATCTCCCTCATGTTAATTAATAACAGACCTAAGAATGATAATAATATCAGTTAACTGATGGGCATTAAATGTAAAAACTCTTTGAACTCTTCTGTATGTTTGAATTTTTATAATAAAATGGAGTGGGAGGATAACTCAAGGGAACTGACAGCATGACACAGCCTGTCTACATGTGATGGGCCACGGGATCTGACGGCACAACACAGCCTGTCTACACGTGAAGGGCCACGGGAACCGATGGCATGATACAGTCTGTCTACATGTGATGGGCCACGGGAACTGACTGCATGACACAGCCTGTCTACATGTGAAGGGACACGGGATCTGAAGGCATGATACAGCCTGTCTACATGTATGAAGGGACACGGGATCTGATGGCATGATACAGCCTGTCTACATGTGAAGGGCCAGCCTCTCCCTTTAGGGATAGCACAGTCATGCCTTGATTCTGTTTTCAGCTTTGTGTGCCAGATTTTTACAGAATTGATGAGAAGCTACAGTGTGTCCCTGTGACCGAGAACAGAAGAATGAAGAACCCAGGAACCACATTAAATCTAGGAAAGGGAAGAAATTAGCAAAGGTCTGTGTCAGTCTCAAAGAGCTTTGGGAAGGACTGTGTGTATATTAGCATTCTTTTCTTTCTTTTTCTGAGCAGAGGTCTCATAGTATAGCTCAGGATGACATGAAATCCATGGATTTATAAGTATGAGCCATTATACCTGGCTTGACTCTTTATTGCTATTCAAAATTCATATAAAAATAGTGGTTAAAAGAATAACCAATATTTACCATCTTGTGGTTTCTTTAGACCAGGTTTTCAGAAATGATTTGGCCAGTGGGTAATAACTGCCTGGACTTCTAAGTAGAATGTAGAAACTGCATGTTTGAAGGCTGGGTTGGAACTGGGGATGCTCTTCCAGGATGATCATTGTGTAAGTCAGGGTTCTCTGGAGGAACAGAACTAGTTTAATATATATACATATATGAAAAAGGGACTTGTTTAATTGGTTTATATGATAAGGGCTTGGTAGTCAACAATGGCTGTGTGCACACTGGAGAGGGCAAGAGCCCAGGAGCTGCTCAGTTCATGAATTCAGTCCACTCACCTTTGAGAAGCAAGGTCAGAGATGTAGGTAGTACTGCCTTCTCTCCAGCCTCTCTCCATCTGGGAATTTGGGTCAGCCCCACTCTAGGGAGGATCTACCCCATTCCATTAACCTTTCCTGTAAATACCCTTCCAGCCCAGCTCAGGGGTGCCTCATAGTTGATGACAGTTGTGTTGACAATCATGAATAACCATGGCACACATCCACACAGTAGGACACTTCTATTTCTACTACCAGGATCTCCCCAAGCATTGCTGAGTGTCTTCACGGCATGGCAGTTAATCTTGCCAGAGTACATTCTGCAGAGAGCAAGAAGTGAGAGTCCCCAAGACACACCTTAACTTCAACATTCTGTCACTGGAAGGAAACCAGAGTCTCCAGCTCACACTCATAAGGGATCAGGCTCTACTCCTTGATAAGTGGAGTCCTCAGAACTTGAGGGCATATTTTATAATTACAACAGGCCACTTCTTGGAAAAGTTGGTCTTGTTCTGTGAGGACTTCAAAAAGAGGTTTACTCCAATAAAAGGGAAGGTTTACTAACGATCCTCTGAAAGGGAAGGGAGGGGCTGGTGAGTCTCCTTTCAGCTGAAAGATCTGAGAAGAATTCAGACAACTAGCTATGGCTATGACCCTGATGCTTCCACTCAATATTGTACTGGCTGAGTTATATCAAGTATTTAGGATGTGCCCTTCACTGGACAGGAACAGTATGTAAGACTACACCTATATCCCTGCACTTTACATGTCTTGAGAGAAGACAATAAACACTGATAGTAAATAAAATGGGTTGATAATGGATGTTATGAAGGCAATAAATAATAGATGATTGGAATAAAAGTTTGGAAAATTCTATGTTCTGGTTGGGTTTTATCAACCTGACACAAACCTAGACATATCTAGGAAGAAGGAATTGCAGCTGAAAAAATTTTCACTATCAGCTTGCCTGTAAACATGTTCTTGATTAATGGATTGGTATGGGCAAGCCTATTCACTCTTGATAGTACCCTCCCTAGGTAGGTGGTCCTGTGTTTATAAAAAAGCAAACTTGTAGGCAGAGACTGCTTGTTCATTTTCCATCTGCCCAGACCCAAAATATTCACACAGAAATTGCGTTATTATAACACTGCTTGGCCTATTGTTTATGCATATTTCTAGCTAACTCTTACATATTAAATCAACCCATTTCTATTAATCTGTGCATCACAATGAGGTTGTGGCAAGGTTCCAGCGTCTGTCTCCTCCAGCTGCTCCATAGCGTCTCTTTGACTCCACCTACTCTCTCCTCCTCTATCTCCTTGGAACTCCTGCCTTGCCCTATTCTGTGCTGTAGTAGGCCCAAAGCAGCTTCTTTGTTTAACCAATAACAATAAAACATTCACAGCATAAAGAGGGGAATCCCACATCACCTCATCTTTTCTGTCTAAATAAAAAGGACGGTTTTAACTTTAACATAGCAAGATTACATACAACAAAACAGTTATCAAGCAAGAATTATAGTTACAATATTTATATCAACTTTATCTTTTATCACAAATAAGGAAAACTATAACCATCTATTCTTGAACTTCATCAAAGACTCCAGAAGGATATATTACCTAAATAAACAGAAAGTATATTGTAAGCAACTTCCAAAACTCTAGAATTGACAGAGACATCTTGTTGCCTGGACAGTCACCCAAAGTAGTTCTATAATGTTGCAGGCACCCTTATTCATCCTACAGGCCCATTGTATCTGGCAGACTTTTCCATGAAGCAGGAAATTTGAAGATCTCTTATGTCTTGTATTGGCAAAGTTCATTAGTTGCTTCCTTCTGTGTCCTGGAAAATGTCTGTCAGTTCTCTCATGAAGCAGGAACTCTGAAGGACTGTCTTGTCTTCTTTAGGCAACTTCAGTAGTCATTTTTCTGTGGGTCCTGCATATACAGCATATCATCAAACAGTTCAGGCAAGAACAGTTTCTTGCCAAAATAGCTATCAAACTCCATATGAAACCTCTTTGATGCCCATAATCCAGACTCTCTATATATATTCCATCTTTACGTGGCTTATTTTTCTTTATTCCTTTAATCTATAACTGTCTGTACTCTGTCTCTTTAAAGATTTTGTTTTATTTTTTTTAAATCATTTACTTCCTATCTGTTTATATTCTTTTTCTTCTCTCTCCCAAGCCTACGTACATTTATCCAATACTGTGACCAATTTAGAGGTTTTTTTTTTCATCTGAATCTGTCTTTATTGCATGTCTGTAATTATTTTCTAACCAGGAGTGCTTTTTTTTTTTTAATACTAAGCCAGTGTGGCTAGGACCACCTCTAGGGTTCTGCCTGCTGGTTTCACCCAGTGCAATATGGTAGAGGCATGTTTGTTGCCCCTGAGAGCCATGCATGCTGCCCCAGCTTCAGGGTCACAGGGGCTCTATGTTACCATTAAGCAACTAGTAGCATGCTGCTCACAAACCCCATTGAAGTGCTCAGCCTCCGGAAAGAGCCATTCAAGCAACTAGCACAAACCAGGAAGCTCCCATTTTGAAACTGTGCAGGTTTATTTTTTGTTTTGTTTTGTTTTGCTGCTAATGCTGAATCAGGAAGACCTTTCATAAAGAGAAGCTACCAGCAAACAGAGCCCATCCAAAAAACAAAAACACTAGCTACCAAGAAGACATGCTTAACTCTGTTCTTTTGTGTCTAGAATTCCTTTCCAAGCTTCCTCAGGTTTTATGTGGATGTAGTCAGCCCCACATTGGTGCAGCAATTGGTACTTGGAGACTGCTGATTCATTTCCCCGTTGCCCAGACCTAAAATATTCACTCAGAAACTGTATTAATTAAATCACTGCTTGGTCTATTAGCTTATGCATATTTATAACTAACTCTTACATCTTAAATCAACCCATCTCTATCAATCTGTATATCACCACAAGGTTGTGACCTACCAGTAAATTTCCTGTGTCTCTCTCCTCCGGTGGCTATATGGCATTTCTTTTACTCCGCCTATTTTCTCCTCCTCTATCTGTTTGGAATTTCTACCTTGCTCTATTCTGCACTGCAATAGGCCCAAAGCAGATTCTCTATTAACCAATGGTGTTCACAGCATCCCACCTCACAAACTGAGCAAGCTATGATGAGAAAGCCAGTAAGCAGTTCCCTTTTATTTGTTCCTGCCTTTGCCCCTGCTTGAGTTCCTACCCTGGTTTATCTCTATGATGGATTGTGAGTGGGGCATGTAAGTCAAATAAACCCACTTCCCTGCAAGCTGCTTTTGGCCTTGGTGTTTGTCCCAGCAAAAGAATGCAAACTAGGAGTAGCACCAAGTGTTCTTGATCACTTCATTGTCTCTCCAGACCCTACTTCAGTTTGATAGTGAGAATTCATATATGGGATAAAGCTTTGGACCAGATAATTCCTCACAGAATGTGTAAATAACCATTCAGTATTGATCCAGTTGTTCATTTGGATGATTCTTACCCAGCCTCTCTCGTGTACCAGGTACTGCAAAGGTATTAGTGGTATAAAAAACAGTTTTTTTAAGGGCTGGGTCTTATGTGAGACAACCAAGTGTGTGTGTGTGTGTGTGTGTGTGTGTGTGTGTGTGGTGCGCCCATGTATCAAATGCTCCTCGAGTTATGAACAAGGACCCTTGTGCACACAAGAGTGACAGTCCTGCATAAAGCAGTCAGCTGAGTCTTCAGAGAGGTGGCATTTGAGCAATGTTTTCAAGGGACAATCTGCATAAGAATCTCTCTAAAAGGTCAGCATCCATCTAAGATGCCAGACCCTGTTAAGCAGAGAGCAGGAACAGAGAGGAAAGTGAAGTGTGGGTTTAATGAGTTAATGGTGCCTGGAGAATGGGATGCACCAGAATCCTGGGTCCTGTACCGTTGCATTAAAATGCACAGAACTAAGAACTAACACACATTTCACATTGAAAACTCCTCCAGAAACACCCTGATACTACAGAGTCATCACCCCTTTGACCCCTTTGCAACACCTCCCTGTGGTTCCTGCCCACACACCTTATTTTTCGCAAACTGTATGGGAGGGGATTGCTGGCCTCTGTTACAGTCTGCACTGCTTATAATGACTTTCTCTCTGTTAATTGGTTTGTTTTTTCATGTATCTGTGTGTGTGTGTGTGTGTGTGTGTGTGTGTGTGAGAGAGAGAGAGAGAGAGAGAGAGAGAGAGATACACTATGTACAAGGAACTCTACACTCTATCACTCTCTCTACTTTATTCCCTTGAGACAGAGTCTCTCACTGAGCTTTGAGCTCAGCTAGCAGGCAGCAAGCCTCAGTGATCCTGCTGTGTCTACTCCCCTCCACTTGTCCTGGATTTACATGTGTCTGTGACCATGTTCATGTTTTAAACGTAAGTTCATGTTTTAAATATAAGTTAGGATTTGAGCTCAGGTTCTCAGCTTTCTACTAAGTACCCTCTTATGTTTTCTATCATACCCATTTATCCAGTTCTACCATCTCCCTAAAACCTTTGGACCACTGCAGCCTGCAAAGGTTTCTTCAAATGATGGGGATACTAGGTGAAGAATGAAGCCTTCATCATGAATTGGCACTGAAAAGTCTCTGCTAGGTTTACATTGACTTGATTTACCTTATCAGTAAATTGATAACAAAATCTATTGGTTACATAGGTTACCATGGGGATGGCATGGATGACTGTGTGGGAAGCATTCAGAACAGTGATTGCCCTGTCCTAGTCATGACATGCGCTGCCAGCTGTGGGACTGCCCTTTGTAGACTGAAGGCAAGCCATCCCGTTTCACAGGGAGGGCCTAGCCTTGTTAATGTCAGCTGTGTCTGCTGAGTGAATAACTGTGCTTTATTTATTCTAACTCCCTCTTAAAGCTCAAACCACCAGCCTTGGCTCGGATTTCTGAGAAAAGCAAGATTGGAAGATGAAGGGTGTGTGACCCCATCCCCCACCATAGCCCTTTGATCTGCAGATTTCAAGCAGTAGTCACATGACGGCATATTTAAAACCAATTCAACTGGTAACCCTGACACTTCGGCAATTATATGTCTAGAGTTCGAGAGGAGCAAAAGTTAGACTATAGTTAATTCGAAGGCGAAGGGGGCCCTTTTATGGCAGCATGTGAACCCTTCATTGTGGGAACAGGAGGGTGGGAGCATCCCCCTCTCTGGATCTCAGAAACTCCTACATGCTCCTTGTGCATCTGATCCACTTGCTGCCCATTTTTCTTATTCCTCATTTCCAGTTAACTTTACTGTCTCCTCCTCTGTTCCGTCTCTTCCTCATCATCAAGCCAAAAAGATGAGTCCTTTGTCCTTTCTCAGACCTCCTCCACTCCAAGTGCTAGAAACAAGCATGGGTGTTCTTATGACAAGCCTCAAGAATCCCCAGCTACGTTCCAGGGTATAGAGTCTATTATCCACCATCTTTGACTCGACCTGGAACACCATTTGTGGTCACTAGAAGAGCCAGGTGTCACCTGATAAGCAAGGTAGGGAGCACATGGCTGATACTTTCTCCTTAGCGTCTGAAATCTGAGCACACAGATGAGGAACAGCAGCAGTAGAGAGAAGTTGGGTTCTGAGAGTGTACTGAAGGCTGCGTGGAGCACAGTGCCCGAGGAGCTCCCACCTCCCAGCTTTTACCCTGTCTCTTGAGCTGGGAACCACTATCATTGCCTGCTATGGAATAATCCTTTTATACACTGTGAAGATTTGTCACTTGGATTGGTTTAATAAAAAGCTGACTGACTGGTAGCTAGACAGGAAATATAGGTGGGACAGCCAGACATAGAAGAGGCTACAATGAAGAAGGGCAGAGTCAGTGGAGTTGACAGGAGACGCGGAGGGAGAAACACATGCTGAAGGAAGGTAATATCACAAGCCACATGACAATACACAGATTAATAGAAATGGGTTAATTAAGAGCCAGTTGGTAATAAGCCCAAGCTATTGGTCACACATTTACAATTAATATAAGCTTCAGTGTATTTATTTGGGAATTCTAACAGAACAAAACACTCTGCCTACAAATGATGCCCAAGTGTTTGACAACTACATCCACATAAAATCTGAGAGAGTTAAAAAAGAAAAAAGATTCTAAACACACAAAAGAACAGAGTCAAACATGATTTCTTGGTGGCAGCATTTTCTCAAGTAGGCTCTGTTTGCTGGTGGTGAGCAGAGGTGCAGCTCCTTTAAGAGATGTTTTTCTGGCTCAGTGCTAGTGGCAAAAATTATGTGGTTCTTTTCAAGGTCCCTGCTACCAAATACTTAAATGGAGTTTTTGAGCACACTACTCAGCATATGGACTCAGAAACTTTCCGGAGTTAAGGCAATAAACACGACTCCCCAGGCTGGCAGTAAATGTACCTTCACCATGAGACTAGGCTCACAGAGAACCCAGGAGGAGAAGCCAGTCACCAGCAGGCCATGATCTAAGTTACATGACAGTTTAATTTTTGTTCATGCAGACAAAAAAAGATTATAGATGTGCAATAAAGAGATTCAGACAGAAAAAAAAACCCAAAACAGTTACAGTGTGCTTAAAAATATACGTAGACTTGGGAGAGAAAAGAAAAGGTATAGATAGTCATTATATCTATGTGTATATATATATAACAAAGTTCTTAAAAATGTAGTAAAGTAATATAAAGAAATAAGGCACGTAATGATGGAAAATACACAGAAAGTCTGGATACTGTATGTTACTGTGTTCTCTTTGAATGTTTTGGTTGCTAAGAGACACTAGATTATGAAAACTGCTGAATTCAACCAACCTGTATATTTTTAAAAATTGACTTCAAAATGGAAGTCAAAAATATGTGTTTCTTTGAGGGAGATGCTATGCTTTTATTTCTATAGGAAATGAGAAACTGGATTCATTTTAGGTTAAAAAAATCAGGTTTGATAAAGGAAGACTCCCTGAAATCCTGACTACTACAGACATAAAAAAGTAAACCTAAAAGAACTACAATATTCGTGATGTGTATTTTACCTGCTCAAACATAAAACAAAAAAGTCATCTTTGACTGACTGTGTACAGCTCACAGTCTATATCTGTATTAATACAGATATGTATGTTACCTTTAAAAGTTTATAAATTTTCAGAATAAGGGAACCAGATATCAATGAAAACAGGTTGCACAGGTAATCCAGCAACCAGACAGCTTCAAGGCTGCTGTATGAGATGGTCCAACCTCACAAACTATTCCAGCTAAAACCTAACAATTATCCTGATTTTTTCAAAGTTTCCCCAAAGGTTACCAGCACCCTCAAACAACAGGAAGTAGTCTAGAGAATGATGCCCACATTTCCAAAAGATATATTATAAATATTTATTATCATTTAAGGGGGGTTGGTTGCAAGTTGTTATTGGTAATAGTCAGGAAAATTGCTGAACAAAAAGCATTAGATTTAGTGATCTTGGTCTGTAAAGGAAAAGGGGGATATAAATAATAGGACAAAAGAGTAGATCATTGAATCTACTTTTAAACTGAAATGTCAACCACCAGTCTTAAATATTTTAAATTGTTATAGATTTTGGTTTATTTACACAAATTTAAAGTTAATTTTGTTATAGTGTATGTATTTTTCTACTCTTTTTTAGGGTATTGTGTTTATGCAGCTCACTTAAAATGTAATATAAAATTAAGAAATGAAGATTAATAATCATTTATAGTAGTCAAACTTATAGTCATGTTAGGTATGTTTTCAAGGTCTTAAACAGATATATATGTATATATATATATACACATATACATACATACACACACACACACACACATATATAGTCTTCAAACAATTCAAAGACCTATAGACTATGGCATTTAATATATTTAATAACTTAAGGCTTTTTATGACAATGAAACATGTCTGTTCCTGGCACCATCAAGATCCTTCAGAGAAGATGATAGACATCAAAGAAGCTCCAAATGATGTTTTCTTTCATTATAGCAAAAGCTAGCTACTGGGCAAAGAAACTGCCCTTATCATAATTACTGACAATATACTGTCCAAACTGGACTGTTGGGGAATATTACTTCAAGGTGTGTTACTTTTGTTTATGCTTTGTTAGTTTAACTCTGTGAAGTTGTGATTCTTTGTCTAAGACACATGATGGTCTAATAAAGAGCTGAATGGCCAATAGTGAGGCAGGAAAACAGATAGGTGGGACTGTATAAATAGAAGGAGAACTCTGGAAAAGGAGAAGGAGCAATGAGAGAACAAGGAGAGGAGGACATCAGGGGCCACCCACCCAACCAGCCAGCCTTGGAGCAAGAAGCCAAGAAAGGTATACAAAATAGAGACAGGTGAAAGCCCAGAAGCAAAAGATAGATAGGATATATTAAGATAAGAAAAGATAGCTAGAAACAAGCTAACAGGGCATTTATAAGTATTAGGTCTCTAAGTAATTTATTTGGGAGCTAGGTGGCAGGCCTTGAAAAGAGTAAGAAACAAACAAAAACTTTTTGGTGCCCAACATGGGGCTAGCATAAACAAAAATACAGCTACACTGGATCAGCAGGATGTAAAAGAAAGAGACTGCCAAACTTTGCCAAGACAAGGTAAGACAGTACTTCAAAATTCCCTGCTTCTCAGAGATGTCTGTCAGATATACCACGCCTGTCAGCCAAAGTTGGATACTCCAACATTACAGAAGAACCTAGGATGACTGTCCAGGCAGCTAGACGCCCCTGTCATTAGGTAACATTTCACCGTTCTGGGGTATTTGATGGTATTAAAGATTAAATAATTAAAGTTTCCTTAGTTATGATAAAATGGTAAATGAGATATGAAACCTTAGCCTCACAAAGAAAAGATAGATAATACAATATCTTCTCTGATTTTGTCAAATACAAATGGACTGGATATTATAACTGTAATATTAAATATTGATATTAAATATTCTTATTTAATAACTGTTTGCTATATATAGTTCTTCTATGTTAAGATTAAAACCTTCCTTTTTTGGTTTCTTTCAAGACAGGGTTTCTCTTTAGCTTTAGAGCCTGTCCTGGAACTCACTTTGTAGACCAGGATGGGCTCAAATTCATGGAGATCTGGCCATCTCTGCCTCCCAAGTCCTAGAAATAAAGGTATGTACCACCACTGCCCAGCTCAAGACCTTTCTTTTTAATTAGACAAAAAGTGGGAAATACTGTAGAATAATCCTTTTGTACACTGTGAAGATTTGTCACTCAGATTGGTTTAATAAAAAACTGACTGGCTGGTAGCTAAACAGGAAGTATAGGCAGGACAGTCAGACCCAGAGAAGGCTGGGATGAAGGACAGAGTCAGTGGACAGGAGACACAGAGGGAGCAAGACATGCTGAAGGACAGGTAAAGCCATGAGCCACATGGCAATACATAGATTAAAAGAAATGGGTTAGTTTAAGTTGTAAGAGCTAGTTAGTAATAAGCCTGAGCTATTGGTCAAGTGTTTACAATTAACATAAGCCTCAGTGTGTTTATTTGGGAGCGGCTGGCCTGACAGAAAACTCTACCTACAATTGACAGTCTACTATTTAGCCTACTTTGAAAGACTCCTTAAATGTTACTTATCACCAAGCTTGGTGGCTCATACCTGTAATTTCATCAGAGACAGAGGAAGGAGGCTTGTATTGAGTTCAAGGCCATTTCTGTACTACATGGTGATTTTTCCAGACCAGTTTAAGTTATAGTGCATGATGCTGCTTTATATATATATATATATATATATATATATATATATATATATATATATATATTATTGCAGCCCACCTCCCCTTTGCATTATCCCTGCTTGTTACACTAGAGCTGACATCCTTCACCCACAGTGGCCTAGGAGATAACCCTCAGAGCCATCCCTTAGCTGCTCTTCACTTCCCACTTGTCTTTAGGACTCCATCCTCTCTTCCCTCAGCTCACCTTCTAAAGAACCTCCCAGTCTTCCCTTTTTTTTCCTGTCTTGGCTCATGGCTATCCTTAAGACTGCCATGAAGTCCTCTAATGGCCCACTCCTCCTACTAACTCCTCCTACCTCTATACCCAAACAGCTTCATGTCCTTAAGGAAAAAAAATCTATGGAATTCAATTTGTGCTGAGATCTCATAAAGCCCAGACTGGCCTCAAACTTGCTATGTATCCAAGAATAATCTTGAACTTCTGATCCTCCTGCCTCTACCTCCGAAGTGCTGAAATGAGTGTACATGATACTGAGCGTGGACCCGAGGCTTTGTGTGCACTGGGCAAGCACTCACCAAACTTAACCACACCTGCAGCCTAAGTCTGTCCTTTCTCCCTCACCTGGGCACCCTGTAGCTACACCTGCAGCTACACCTGCAGCCTAATTCTGTCCTTTCTCCCTCACCTGGGCACCCTGTAGCTACACCTGCAGCTACACTTGCAGCCCAATTCTGTCCTTGCACACCCCTGAGCACCTTCTTAGAACATTCAATGTCTACTCTATTAATTCTCCTTCCAACATTGTTCCAGCATTAGTCTATCAGGAAAGTGCTGAGCACATCTTCTTTGTTACTCTTATTTGGGCATATGTGACCATCCCCCTTTGGACTCCTGTTTAATGCATTTTATTACATATTATTCTTCATTTTGTCAATTATCTGCTTTTTCTTAGTTTTACCTTCTTGTGCTTAATGTTTGCTGAATAAAAAGCTTAAAGTTCCCAAAATTCACAAAGCACCTACTTCATGTAAACAGATTGCTCTTTCTTAACGCAGCAGGAAACCCTGTGACTGTTCTCTAAGTGCCTCCTCCAAGGAGGCAGCCTCAGGAATGACTACCCTGGATGGAGCCCTTATTTAACTCTGCTGCACAGTCACATCGTGGTCACCAGGTGGCAGTGATGTGCTGTGGTCATGTGGCCCAAGCCATAAAATTTCCAGAACCTCAAAAAGGTTGGACCTGAGTCAGGTTGATCGATTACCAGTGACAGGCACATAGGAAGGTCTATGCGTCCCTGCCTTGGTTCTGTGTGTGAATAGATGGCAAAGACTCACTCTTGGAGGCCGACCACAGATCCACCAGGCGTTATTGCACCTGATGCAAGGTGCTGCCATAAACTGCAGGAGGGGATACTGGGAAGGCTGCAGACTGGGGCCATAACCACACCTTGGAGTTCCCCTGAGCTACTCCCAGGGGTGAGTTCCCATTCTGCCTTGCAATGATAGGACTTTTGTCTGTTTTAATTCAGATAACTCTGATGGCAAGTAAAAGGGTCTTGGATAACCTATCTCCGTTGGGGCAAGTTCAATACAGTGTTATATGTGCTCATTCCAAATTGTACTGTATGAAGTATTAAAGTGCAAACGGAGGGAGGGGGAGGAGGAAGTCAGTGACAGGCTCAGTCTCCTACCAAGTGTTACACAATCATTCAGCTCATCCCCCAGGACAGGAGAGACTACCTTGTTTTTACAGCCTAAGGATATAGACAGAAAGAGAAACAGAAACACAAGACAGAACAACAGCTAGATGCATGTTCCACAGAAGGAAGAGAGGGAGAAGTCTGGGCAGAGAAGATAAGAGATGAGGAGTCTGGGGGCGGTTCATCCCAATGTCCTGTAATGGGGGAGTGAAATAAGAGTGCAAGTTACCTCAAAAGGAACAAGAATAGCAAGTATGGATGGGAGTGACTAGATGGGAGAGATACAGCACCAAGAGAGAGAAAGGGAACTGATTAGGGGATGGCTTTAGCAATTATTGTGAAGACAGCATTCAGGAGTGTAGAGTGGAGCAATAGGCGGGGCTATCGATTGTACCGCAGCAAAACTCAGAAGTCTGGAATGGTCCACTGTGATCTTGATTGGGCCTTCGTTTGACTGGAGTCACAAAGAGAGAGGGAGACAGAGACAGAGAAACAAGAGTGTTGGTGAGGACATGGTTAAAATACTTAAGCAAGGTATCTGGGTTGGTCAGGAAGGGAAGGAGCTGGCAAGGTGTGCTGGGCAAATGAAAATGGTCACAGCACCATAGGCCCCCATGACATGAAAGGCAGAAACACTGGACAGGGAAGAGAAAGAGCTGGAATGACAGGGAGCTGTTGGGAGCTTGAGCTGTCCAAAGCCAAGGGTGTTTCTGTGGAAGAGGACTGTAGCCTGGAGAGAGGCCAGGTTTATTGGCCCAGAGCATGGCTGACTCACCAGTTCAGACTTTCTAGTGTCCAGGTCTGTAGCACAAGCCTGGAGGGGCAGCGATCCAGAGAGCTGGTGGCAGAGTCTTCTCTGGCTGCAGGGGTGTGACCTGGATCCTACAGAAGATGGAGCTAGGCCGAGGGAATACCAATTAGTCGCTGTGATTTTAAAGTGTAAGAGGCTTTTGAATAATATTCGAGAATGCTGGTCTGGACCGGTCAGTGGGGAACAGAAATGTAACAGAGGAAATGCAAGATGAGATGAAATGAAATTTGAAAATGGCTGGAGAAGTTCGGACCTTAGGTAAAGCTATGGGCTAGACACAGTCAGGGTCAGAATTCACAATGTGATGTTACTATACTGTGTTTAATCAATACCCAGGAGGGGTCCTGAAGAAATAGCTTCTAAATGAATTGATATCTTTGCTTGTGGCATCTTTAAAAAGTATTTTTACTTTTAAATAGTCGTTGTTTATTGCTTAGTCTCAAAACCGGATAGTTCACATAAAGACAGCTTCCGAGATTTGTTTTGAGATATTACCAGTAATAGATTACTCTAGGTAACTTACCTACCTTTAATGTCTATTGGCTTCCTATTTCTAGAAATCTCTTCATATAAAACTTCAGATTTAATTCTATGAATTAGAGGAAAAAGAAATAACATTACTGGGAACTTTTTAATAAATAAATACTAACAATGGTAACTGGGGTCTTTTTGGGGTGAGTTAGTTTGAAATGTACAAATTATTATCTCCACTTTGGATTTGTTTCACAGAATCCTGCGAGGTAGGCACAATCCTATGACTGCTTTTAGCGTTTCTCATAGGTGATTTAGAGAGACAGTTTGGCTCCCCACATGGGTGAGACAGATGGGTGACATGTATTTCTAGTATGACTCACAAGCTCCTGGATGGGGGTTCTTTAAACTTTGCATGAGTTTGTTCGAAGCACATATTTGATGAGTCTTTGATGAGGTTCTGGAATCCACATCTGAAGCAGACATCTGATGCTTGTGTTTCAAGGATCAGAAGAACAGAACACTAATCTAGAAAATTACTTTTTCTGTCTCTCTTAGAGTAAAAAGGAAAGAAAAAGAAAAGAAAAACACCAAGTGGCTGATCTACCTCTTACCAATCAAAGGAAGTTTTTTTTTTTTCCTTAGAGAAGTAGAGCCCCTAGCTCTTCTCTTCAGCAACCTACCCACACACACTGATAAAGTTAATTATCTGCCCTGGCTAAGTGACTTTCCCTAGCAACATCCTAGCAACCAACATCAGCTCTGCCTTAGGCTACAAGGCTGAAAAGATATTTTTTGAAGTCCAGTGTATTTTACACCAAAATAAAACATCTGAACAGGAAATTAAACAGAAGTCAACTAGATTCATTGCTAGTAGGTGAGACCCGGACACATGGGACAACGTGTGACAACTGAGTGACATACTAGAAAAAATAAGAGTTCTCTCCTGGAGGCACTAAGTCCAGAGATCACAAGATCTCAGTGCACGGAGCAGGCTAGACAACAGAAGGATGGCCTTGAACACCGATCCTCCTGTCTCTACTAGGTGGTTACTGTGATAGATGTGGTCAGATGGTAGATGACTCTGAAGACTAACTTAAAGACTTGGGTTTTGTTAGAAGGCATTGGGGCATACTTACAAAAGATTTATCATTGAGAGAACAAAAATTTATAGATCCCTACTATGAGCCAGGCACTTTGATATAGGTGGAGGTCCCAGCAGGAAAGTCCCATTCAGAGCTTGGAATTTAATGATAAAGACAGATACTCAACAAATACAAAATTTAAAAATCAAACATGCAAATGAATATATAATTTTGAAGATTATTAAAAGAACCACTACGAAGATCCAGGAAAAGTCAAGAGCAGAGTCTTCTGTGTTTTGTAAATCAAGAAGGGCTTCTCTGACGGATGTAGGATTGCAGAACATTGCAGGATCCCAGGCATTGAGGACAGAGCAGACAGAAGTTCACCAAAGTGAGAAGCTGTGGAGCTGGAGCCCAGAAGAGAGATGGAACAGGAAGGGCCTGGGAGGCCATGCGAAAGACCCACCTTTGATCTAAGGTCCTGAAAGCCATGGGAAAAGCAAAGTGGTTTTAACTTTGGGGTCTTTGTTCAGATCTGCATTTCCACCAAGATCTCTTGGGATTCCATAGGGACAGAAGCAAGGACAGATAGGCAGGCCAATCAGAAGGCTGAGAGAACATGACTTCTGAGCAAGAGAAAAGGCAGAAATTGGGCAGATTGTACCTGAAGAACTGGGAAAGTGGGACTGATGGCAGAGTGATGGCTTGGACATGTGGAGGTGAGAGCGCAGTGCAGTGTGGAGGTGAGAGCGCAGTGCAGTGTGGAGGTGAGAGTGCAGTGCAGTGTGGAGGTGAGAGCGCAGTGTAGAGAGAAGAGTGCAGTGTGGAGGTGAGAGCGCAGTGCAGTGTGGAGGTGAGAGTGCAGTGTGGAGGTGAGAGTGCAGTGTGGAGAGAAGAGTGCAGTGTGGAGGTGAGAGTGCAGTGTGGAGAGAAGAGTGCAGTGTGGAGGTGAGAGTGCAGTGTGGAGAGAAGAGTGCAGTGTGGAGGTGAGAGTGCAGTGTGGAGAGAAGAGTGCAGTGTGGAGGTGAGAGCGCAATGCAGTGTGGAGGTGAGAGCGCAATGCAGTGTGGAGGTGAGAGTGCAGTGTGGAGAGAAGAGTGCAGTGTGGAGGTGAGAGCACAGTGTAGAGAGAAGAGTGCAATGTGGAGGTGAGAGCGCAGTGCAGTGTGGAGGTGAGAGTGCAGTGCATTGTGGAGGTGAGAGCACAGTGCGGAGAGAAGAGTGTAGTGTGGAGGTGAGAGCGCAGTGCAGTGTGGAGGTGAGAGCGCAGTGTAGAGAGAAGAGTGCAGTGTGGAGGTGAGAGCGCAGTGCAGTGTGGAGGTGAGAGCGCAGTGTAGAGAGAAGAGTGCAGTGTGGAGGTGAGAGTGCAGTGTGGAGGGGAGAGCACAGCGCAGTGTGGAGGTGAGAGCGCAGTGCAGTGTGGAGGTGAGAGTGCAGTGTGAAGAGAAGAGTGCAGTGTGGAGGTGAGAGTGCAGTGTGGAGAGAAGAGTGCAGTGTGGAGGTGAGAGCGCAGTGTAGTGTGGAGGTGAGAGCGCAGTGCAGTGTGGAGGTGAGAGCGCAGTGCAGTGTGGAGGTGAGAGCGCAGTGTAGAGAGAAGAGTGCAGTGTGGAGGTGAGAGTGCAGTGTGGAGGTGAGAGCGCAGAGCAGTGTGGAGGTGAGAGCGCAGTGCAGTGTGGAGGTGAGAGTGCAGTGTGGAGAGAAGAGTGCAGTGTGGAGGTGAGAGTGCAGTGTGGAGAGAAGAGTGCAGTGTGGAGGTGAGAGCGCAATGCAGTGTGGAGGTGAGAGCGCAGTGCAGTGTGGAGGTGAGAGCGCAGTGCAGTGTGGAGGTGAGAGTGCAGTGTAGAGAGAAGAGTGCAGTGTGGAGGTGAGAGCGCAGTGCAGTGTGGAGGTGAGAGTGCAGTGTGGAGAGAAGAGTGCAGTGTGGAGGTGAGAGCGCAGTGCAGTGTGGAGGTGAGAGTGCAGTGTGGAGAGAAGAGTGCAGTGTGGAGGTGAGAGCGCAGTGCAGTGTGGAGGTGAGAGCGCAGTGCAGTGTGGAGGTGAGAGCGCAATGCAGTGTGGAGGTGAGAGCGCAGTGCAGTGTGGAGGTGAGAGCGCAGTGCAGTGTGGAGGTGAGAGTGCAGTGTAGAGAGAAGAGTGCAGTGTGGAGGTGAGAGTGCAGTGTGGAGGTGAGAGTGCAGTATGGAGAGAAGAGTGCAGTGTGGAGGTGAGAGCGCAGTGCAGTGTGGAGGTGAGAGCGCAGTGCAGTGTGGAGGTGAGAGCGCAGTGCAGTGTGGAGGTGAGAGTGCAGTGCATTGTGGAGGTGAGAGCACAGTGCGGAGAGAAGAGTGTAGTGTGGAGGTGAGAGCGCAGTGCAGTGTGGAGGTGAGAGCGCAGTGCAGAGGTGAGACTTCTGTGCGGAAGTGACAGTCAAGCTGAACTGGGAAAGTCTACATGGTGGTGTGGAACTGGAGCTTGGGAAACTGGCTGGACACCTCTGTCAGAGCCCAGATGATGGGGACAGCACTGGGTAATGGCAAGCACCCCAACTTGGTGCCAGCAATGTTGATTTTGAAGCCTAGCTCTTCCCCTCACTATCATAGCATATCACCTAAACAGGTCATATTATCTCTCATAATCTAGAAAACGGACATGAAGGATGGAGACAGGAGGCTGGATAAATTCACTGCCTCCCACAGTTTTCTTAACAGACAATAAGAAATTAAAATATCCGTGCCTATTCTGTGCCCTCCCGCCTTCCAGTATAAATTTAAACTTGTTGATCAAAATATAAAGACTTTCAAAAGTACATATTTGGTCAATCAGGCATATAGTCAGTTCCATGAAGACAAAGGTGCATTTTATTCTTCTCTGTAATTTCCTACGCCAGGCATGTTCTCCTGATCCACTCACTTTGGTATAGCATGTATCACTACTGTAGCTCAATTTTTCATAGAATCATGCAATTAATATTTGCCTTTACCATGAGATTATAAGAGCCACAAATGCAAGCATCATGTCTGCCTTGTGTCCTACTACCAAGCCTTTACAGACCTTACAATATGAGGGAGGGAGTAAAGGAGGGAGGGAGGGAAGAGGAGAAGCAAGTCGATTCTACCCAAGGTGTTTGGAAGGAAAGACATGATATGGGATATGTGGAGGAGGAAGTGGAAGTCTTTATCCATTCAACACAGATGGGTGGCTCTATTCAATGGATGATGGATGATTGAATGGATAGATTGTTGGAAGGATGGAAGGATGGATGGATGGATGGGTGATTTTTGCCCTGTCTTGCACAGCCAGGCATAGTCTTATTTTAGATGCATGCAGTAAAAGCTTTCTGGAGGAGTGGGAACTGGAACGTGGAGTCAGGCTGGAGCTCTGAAGCAGCTGACTCACTGGGGACACAGCGTGGATCTGAATGTCCACTTAAAAGAGAGCTGGGGCTGCTGAGGGCCAGTTCTCATGCTTTCTCCAACGGCTGAGAAGTGTACAGTTAGCTTCTGTCCATAAGGCCTTTCTCCAGTGACCTCTGAAAGATAGCACACTGTATTAGGCCTTTTCTTTTGGGCCCCAACCAGCTCCCAAATCACTACATAGAGACTTATTAGTTTTGAATGTTCTGCCTAGCTTAGGCATGTTTCCGGGTAGCTCTTTTTAACATAAATTAACCTGTTTCTCTGTATCTACCATTTTCCTCGGGATTTACTACCTTTCTTCCTTCTGTATACCTTACTTTCACTGCTTCTTTATGTCTGTCTGTCTGGCATCTGCCTGGCTTCTTGTCCCGGGCATGTCTCCTCTCTTTTCTTGTTCCTTCTTTTTCTCATGAGCCTAGATTTCTCTCTACCTGTCTTTTCCCCACCTGTCTTTTCCCTGCCTAGTTAGTGGCCAGTCAGCTGGTCAGCTCTTTATTAGACCAATCAGGTGCCTTAGGCAGACAAAGTAAAACAGATGCAACCCATCTTTACATCATTAAACCAAGGCAGCATAAACAAAAGTAACACACCTTCACACAGTTAAAGTAATATTCTGAAGGATAAACAAACGCAATGCATCTTTCCCTGGCTAAAAGAATATTCCACAACAGCACCCAGTTGATAGTGGTAGCAGGAGTCACAGTACAAGGACTAAGGAATCAGTGGTTGGTGGATGGAGTGAGGAATGGAATTTCCAGTGCTGGTGGCTTCCTTGGGCTCCTTGTAAACCCCAGGGAAAGAGAAAAACCTAATCTGGAAAGTAAAGGCCATTGCTTGCTAGATGCAGGCTTTTGGGAAGTGTTCAAGGCCCTGGGAAAGGAGAGAACAAAGAAGGGTTCAGAGTACAGAGGGAGGGATGCTCGTGCGCAGCAATGGGATGCAGGTGTGCAGCAATGAAATGCAGGTATCTCCAAGTACGGCCTCACCTGAGGCAAAACATTTTACACGAGACATTTCATTGAGTTTCAGCACACACTGCTCTGGGTTGGTAGCTCCCATGCCCTCCTGCCCCATGCGTCCTGGGCAGGAACAAACTTGGAAAGGTTGACTTAGTAAAGTTTCACAATGGGGAAGTGAAAAGTTTGAGGCTTGATTCAGGTTCCCCCAGGGGAACCCTGGGAGAGATTCCTGCTATGCCCAGCTAAAAGTCTGTCCCTGGAGGCTAAGAGCCCGAGCTAAAAATCTAAGCCAAGAAAACACAGGCCCTTCTTTGAACCTTTCAAAATGGCCAGGCTCTTGGAGGACCTTCTAAGCAGTAGGCACCTTCCTAAACCTTCTTAAACAGTTTATGATTGCATACATATACCGATGAATAAACTAATACGTAGCAAATTTTTTTTCCTCAAGATAAACTTTTTCCACTTCGTTTTTTTTTTTTTTTTTTTTTTTTTTTTTTTTTTTAGAAACGTTTTTATAGATCTCCAAAGATGTTGTGGCCAAGGCACCGTCTCTGCGCTCCTTGGTGGTCCTCCAGAGTGACATATTTTAAAGTGGCTTGGGAAGAGCAATGGAGGCAGCGGACCAGGACAGCGAAGGTGGTCCGTAGCGATCTGCTTGTCTAAAAATAAGTGATTGCGGTGTGTGGCGCTAGCGCAGCCTGGCACAGAGTAGGTGTGCAATAAAAGTTAGTTGACAGATTTTCCCTCCTCAGAGAACTGTGGTCCACAGGACCCAGGGGCTAGCTGGGAGCTGAAGAAGCAGCCTTGTTGATGGCGGGGTTGACTGAGTCTGCACGTGTCTGCATATCCCTGCTCTCTCCCACCAGACCCTGGGAATCCAGCTTCGCAAAACAAACAGCAGAGCGCCTGCTAATCGCCAGCTCGGAAACAAAACCGCGCTGCTCTGGGGATCCGGGCGCAACCAGCCCTCCCTCTTCGCGCTCCTTCGCCACCGCCCGCCCCTCGGCTCCGCACACTCAGCTCGGCTCAGAGCAGCGCAGCTCCGCAGCCGCCAAAGCGAGGCGGGCTCGGTCTCCCCACCACCAGTGCCACCCGGGCTCCTCCAGGTTTCGCCTCTGCCGCCCGCTTCACTTCGGGCACGAGTGTCCTGACGAGGGTCTAACAACATCAGCACAAACTTGGGGGACCCTCGAGGATGAGGATGTCTCCAGCGCCCCTGAGGCTTAGCCGGGGTCCTGCGCTGCTGGCTCTGGCGCTGCCCCTGGCCGTGGCGCTGGCTTTTTCAGATGAGACCCTGGACAAAGTGTCCAAGTCGGAGGGCTACTGTAGCCGCATCTTGCGCGCCCAGGGCACACGACGCGAGGGATACACAGAGTTCAGCCTCCGCGTGGAAGGCGACCCTGACTTCTATAAACCAGGAAGCAGCTACCGCGGTAAGTCAAGTGGCATTGGGGACACGGGATCCAATGCCCCCTAGGGCCTTGACCCGAGCAGGGCTGGAGCGGGAAGCATATTCCCCGGGCGCACGGTATCTGCGCATCTTGGCTTGGGGTTGTGTCCTGGCTGCCCTGAGCCTCTTAGCTGCCAGCTCTGTACCCATCAACCCAGCATTGGGGGAGGAGGGGGCGGTCGCGGGGGCCGCGGGCAGGAGAGACAGCCCGGTCTCCAACACAAGGTTCCCGGGCGGGGAATACAGAGAGCCACACATCACGCCGGCCTGACTGGGAAGGAGCCAGGCTTCTACTCCAGCTGTTGGCTGGAGTGAAGTGTACCCGCCTTCCTCCTGATTGCTCTCTGTGGAAGAGGGTACCCTCAAGTGGGTCCCAGGCAGGGCAGCTCTATCAGCGGCTTCCAACCTTAAAAGAGAGAGAGACCAGCTTCTGGATCAAGCAGGACCCTCGCTTCCTGGAGGGGTCCTTAACCAGTCTTAAGGTGCGGGGAGGAGGGACCAGAAGGGTCCACAGAAAGACGCCTAAATTACTCTCTATGTTCCAGTAGACCAAGAGACCCTTGAATTTCCAGGACAGGTTCTAATGACGATGGGGTCCTCAAAGAATCTGGGTAGTCTCGCAATAGAAGGTGACAGTGGTGATTGAAAAAGAGATGCAGGGTTCCCAAGACTCTTTGAATGTGGAGGAACCTTGACTCTGGCAGCCTGGAGACTGTGAGAGCTGGTGATGCCCAGCTTTGTGGAGAGCGGGTCTCAGAGCACAAGGAAGGGCTATACAAGCAGGTGGGCGATTTCTCATATGGCCAGCACATAGACCCGTACCCACCTGAGGTCTCTAAGACACCTTACTCCATCCTCACGCTCCACCGCCTTCCTGTTCAGTAGGTCTCTATGCTCCCCAGATATCTTTTCTACAACCCTTAGCTGCCTGTCTCCAGGTGGGACACAGGGCGAACTTACTTGCATCTGGGGTCCTGCCAGGGTGCTTCACCATACAACCCTGGTGCCTTGTTGGAGCACTTGGTGGGTCAACGGGGCTCCCAGCTGCTGCCTCCCTGTTTCCCCCAGAGAGGAAATGTTTGGAAGCACTGGGAGAAAGTTTGGGGCAGTGTCAGCTCTACCAGTACCAGCGACCACACTTCCCAGAAAGCTGCTTCTCTTTCCCGGGGAGGGTGGACCTGTTTTTCTCCACTCCAAGCTACCCAGTCATGTTCTGGGCTCCTTGCATGCACTGGTGTCCTCAGTCTTTGGCCAGGATCTGCCTCGTTCCTGGAGGAGTCCACAAGATCCTTCTTTCTCCAGAAAGAAAGATGTTGGGTAAAACCCACAACGCCCAGCCTGGGAGGGAGCACGCAGCTTGGTGGAAGGAATCTTGGACCTGGATGTACAAAACAACCAGGTACTCTGCAAACCTGGGAAGATTGGCCAAAAGCAAAGAAACCTCATTGACCTTTTGGGCCCACTAAACACAAGTCTGAGTTAACGGGGGAAACAACAGGGAGAGGAATGAAAGGGATTTGGGGCTGGTAGCTCTGTGACTTTGTGAAAGCTATTCAATTCCCCTGGGCCTGATTCCTAGCTGGGGTGGGGTGGGGGCATTTACTCAAACAAAGGTGAGTGTGTATGAGAGACAGTAGGTCCCCCAAAATTCATTAGTTTGGGTAGGGTGGGAGACTTTTCTTTATTGGCTTAAAAATGGAGGGATTTTTGTCTAGTCTCATTGTTGTCTGTGTGTGCACTACTCTGGTTTAAAAGTTTGTCAACACTCCTCCAGTCCAGCTACCAGTGAGCAAACAAATGATTGCCCTTTTCTGGTTCCTCGTGAATTAATTTAATGATTGAGTAAATGTTATTTCTCCATACTAGGGGCCTTATCTATGGTTAGTCCCTAATTTAAACCCAAGAAAGGAGTGTGTGTGTGTGTGTGTGTGTGTGTGTGTGTGTGTGTGTGAGTGAGAGAGGGGGGGGGAAGGAGAAGGGAAGAAGAGAGAGAGAGGAAAGAGAGACACACATACACACACACACACACACAGAGAGAGAGAGAGAGAGAGAGAGAGAGAGAGAGAGAGAGAGAGAATTTTGGCTAAGCAAGGGCATCCTGGAGTCCCTTCTCATACTAGTCCTTCTGTCTGGCTGAGCACTCGTGGCAGCACTGGGAGGGGGCACATGCCGTAATCACATGTTCAGAGTCATTCCAGAACTTTTAGATAAAAGCCAAGGCCTAGCAGGGATGATTTGAGACCAGGTCAGGGGTGGGCCCTGGACCCTTCACCCTTCACCCTTAGACCTTGGAATATGGTGGTACCTGCTCCGGCTGCAGGTGGGAATACAACCTTTTCTCCCTTCCATGGCCAGGGTATCCTGAAAGAAAGACCTTGGGAAAGCCATGCTAAGGTCTCTTGGGTGAGTGTTCTGTGATTAACACATCAGATACAGAGCTGCGAAAATGCACTGGCTTAGTCCGTGACATTTTCCATCAGCTTGTATTTCCTTACAGTATCACATTAAAAGTAAATTTAGTGTGTTCTACTAGGTGACTTGACTCAGGTTTTTTTTCTTTTCTTTTCTTTCTTTCTTTTTTTTTTTTTTTTTTTTTTTTTTTGAGACAGCGTTTCTCTGTGGTTTTGGAGCCTGTCCTGGAACTAGCTCTTGTAGACCAGGCTGGTCTCGAACTCACAGAGATCCGCCTGCCTCTGCCTCCCGAGTGCTGGGATTAAAGGCCTGCGCCACCACCGCCGGGCTTTGACTCAGGTTTACAGACCTTACCATGCTCCTGGTTTCTATTTGCTTTTTATTTTTTTTCCAATTTAACATTCATCATCATTCTTGGAATCGGTGACTCCTTCTTTTGCCTCCAATCTTTGCCCTTTATTTCAGTTTATCACCCAATAGCATTTGTGTTCTGTTCTGTTCCCCCCCCCAATCTGAGGATAATCTTTGGCTATTCTAGTTTTGAATAAAAGGGTCCCTATTTTAACAAACTGAGCCATGGGGCTTCTTCCCCACAGGCTGGGTGCAGTTGGGACAGTTATTCAGCCTTTTCCAACTTGCTAGTGCTGTACTGACTTCCTTTTCTCCCCCACCCCTGCTCTCTACCCTCCCTCTCTCCCTCCCCCGCTTTCTTGGGCCACCCCCCAGCCCACTGCCATAATTGTGCTTTAGAAAGCCCTGAAAGACCCACTCTGTTTCTGGCCGGAGCCTCCTTTGAAAGGCGATTACAGTGATTAAAAATAACAACTTGAGGATACTCCAGGGGCTTCTCTTCTAGGGCGACAATTTGCAGGGCCAGCCTTTCCCAGATCACAATTTCAAGCCAAATAGCAGGAAATCAGCTGCAATGTGCACGAAGTGACGGAAAGTAAGAGAGGCTCTTTTGTCTGAGCGGAGGTCTGTTTATTGGGAAAATAAAGTCAGACCCCAGCTAATGAGAGTGTCTTTTCCTAGATGCTGCTTAAAGGGAAATTTCAAGGAACTTGATGGGAAAGGAATGTTCAAGAGATTTCAAAAGCCGGTCCAACTGCAGGCATAATTGGGGGATTTATTTAAAGCCAGAGGTTTGGAGACCTCCAAAGCAGCTTGGCTCTTTCGTCTTTGTCCCAGTTCGGGACACACACTGCTAGCATGAGAGGCAACTCAGCCTCCTAGACAGAGCATGGGGTTTCATGATGCATGCATTCATTTTGGATTTCTGCTTGGCTTCATAGTCACTGTGCCATGGCAGGCAATCCACTACATGTCTCTGAACCGCAGCTTCCCTTTCTGCAAAGTGAGAGCATTTGAGGGGAGGGCATCCCCAAAGCATCATGAGAACTGAAAATAAGAGTCAACAGAAGTGGGTGCCACATGTATGTTTGTGTGTGTGAGCACACACAATATACATAAATACATGTTATGAGAGAGTTCATTTGGAAGTTTAAAAAAATGCTTATCATGACACCAGAAAAGACATTGTGTTAAATTCTTCCCACTCAGCTCCCTTATTCCTCACGGTCCTGTAAGACAGTTTATTCTATTTCCATTTTATAGATGAGACTTAGTGTCAGAGAGGCTGGTTCCTCACAATCATAGAGCTACAAGTCAAGATCCAGTCTCGGGTCTATGCGACCCTTCAGTCTGCACCCTTGCTAGTCCTCTGTGCCAACCCATAACTGATTTGGGAGTAGAAACACTTCATCATACTAGCCTCAGCCTTCTGGGTAGTGAGATTTCCTTGAAGGGGAAAAGGATCAATAAATTAAGAAAATCACATCTCAGGGCACAGAGTAACAAGGCTGCGAAGACTTCCTGCACTGGCTTCTTATAGACTTCAACATTGCATTTCCCCATAAACAGAGGTTCAGTCTAGAACAGCAAGGGCCTTGTCGGTCTTTGAGAGATTCCCTTCGTGGGAAGGCAGGAATAAACCGGACGAAGGAGGCAAAACCTAACTTGATGAACTGTTTCACCCACATGCAGTTGTTTTATAGCAAGTCTGTAAATGCTTATCTTTGAGCATAGCTAGGCGGGAGCTGAGAAACTGAAGCCGGGAAAGACCTTTTAAATAAAGTTTCTTTTGTTCTGACTTGCTTTTTCAAAACAAGAACTCTCCATCTTTCCTCTGCTCTTATACTACTCTTTCCCTTTTATTATGTGGTTTTAAATTTTAAATTCTTGCCCCATTTAATATTTAGTTTAAATTGATATTAAAGATCAAAAGATGCCAAAGTTGGTTGTATGCATGCTATCATCCTAGGAATCAGAAAGCTGAGGCAGGAGGTTCACGAGTTTGAGACTAACTTTGGCATACATAGTGAGATCCCTGGAAAACTCAAAAGGAAAACAAAATACAAAAGCTGCATCAAGTCTGATGCTCAGTGGTTGTGGAAGTTGCTGTTGCTTTCGAGTGTCAGGCAATGGGGGAAGCATCAGAACATATAAAGTAAGGCACAGCTAATTAAAGGTTTTCAAAGTCGGCTACTTGAGTGCTTTCTCCTGCCCAGGTAAGTTGTTCCTTTGCAGCTGACTCTAACTGGAACTATAGGTTGGAATGATAGATCCACACACTGAAGCAGAGCTAAGATCAAGAGATTTTTGCTACCATAGTCCCCTTTTATATTCTTTACAGAATACAAGATATAGGTCAAGATCAATTTCTATGGGGAGTAAAATTCTTATTTAGTCAAGATATAGGCTAAGCTCATTACAAAGGGACTCCAGATGATTTATTACACGTGAGATAAATAGGAGGCCAGACATGATGGATCTCTTGGCTTCATGAAATCAGCCAGGAGCCCAGGTTCCTTCAGCCTTGTTGCTCTCCCTCTTCTAGGACACTGCTACCCACCAGGCAGCTGCTAGCGAAGCCAGACCATCACATACTTCAAGTGTGCCTAGTCTGAAATGAGGTGTGCTCTAATGTATTGAAGAATTCAGGTGAAAAAGGAGCATAGCTCTTACTGGTAATTTTCAAATAAATTACATTTTGCAAAGGACATTATATATATATATATATATATATATATATATATATATATATATGTTGGGTTAAATAGCATGTTGCTAAAATTAGTTTCAATCATCTTACATTTGTTTCTTTATTTGAATATTGGCTAACACAGTCAAGTTTGTGGGACATTTTATTGGATAGCATTCTCCAGGGATCATGGTAACCAACTTGTTCTCATAGCCAAACTCCATCTGGTACATAGTGTTGAGGAGAGGGATAGAAATAGTGGACAGCTTTAGTTGAATGATGTGTCTTGGAGATTGTGCCTAGCCCTTCTAGACATGCTCTCTAGGCGAAGGTTTAGTCATGTGATCACATTCAGTTGTAAGGGAGTCTGGGAAATATAGTTTTGAGTTTTGGGGACATACATCCTGCTAATACTTTAGAGTTTTTTTAATGAAGGAGAAATAGATTTGGTGGAGCAGTTAGAGACTGTTCCATTTTTTAGAAATTGCTTTAAAAAACTTTTGTGTGAGTTTTGCCTGTATATATGTCTGCACACCATGTGCATGCAATGCCTGACAGGACCAGAAGAGGGCGTTTGGTCCTCTGGAACTATAGTTAGAGCAGTTGTGGGCTGCCATATGGATGCTGGAAGCCAAGCCCAGGTCATTTGAAAGAGCAGCCACTGCTCTTAACAGTTAGGGCATCTCTCAGCCCTGCCCCAAGTTTTTAGTGACTGTCATATCCCCTAGTTCAGTGAAGGTTCTTCTAGGTGGGATTCGTGAAAGAGTGAGCTGATATTCCTGCTAAATCCATTGACAGAGAGAGGAATGTTGACTGTGTGTATATATGTAAGTACGTGTGTGTGATTTGTGAGTTTGTGTATATTAAAACATTGACTTTATGTAAGTGTATGTAGGCAGCCTATTCTATCTTACTTTTCCCTCAACAAAGGAGGAATCAGCAAGGAAAGAGGAAGGAAGGAAGAAGTGAAAAGAGCAAGAAAGCAATGGGCATGTGTGGGAAGAGAAAGAAAAAAGCCACCAGGGTAGGCATTCAAAACGAAAAGGAACAAAAGAATCTGAGTGCAATGAATACCTATCCTAGCCGAGGCTGAGATTCAGGGGCAGATGGGAAGTCTAAATCATATAAGTCAAAATTATCCCTTCAAGGTCCCTTGAAGCTGTGCATCACATGCAACACGGAGAGAAGCTCCAATCTGGTCTGATTTATGCGCCCTCCAGGGATTTCCATTAGCAGGGATAGCAGCGCGTGGGCATTTCTCAAGTCCAGTGCTATCCTCCCTCCAGCGGTGGAAGAGAGCTGTGCTTCTTCTGTTGGGCAACAGAGAAAACTGTTGATTTCTCCTCCTTAGACACTAGCAGGCAAGTAGGAATCCCCGGCCATGTGACTGAGTAGGGAAACTGAGGCAACATGGCTTGCTTGTAAGCATGGCAGTGAGTGGAGCGGGAAGTGCCTAGAATCACTTGATTCACACACACACACACACACACACACACACACAAACACAAACACACACACCAATCTCTTCCTTTAATTCATCGACTTTGAAATACCTACGGGTGAGGTCTCACAAAAACTCTTTGAGATGCTAGTAAGTTTTGTTGGCGTAAAATGCCGCATTTTCACAACTGGTTTTAGTCGAGGCTCAGATCTGAGGAGGCAGGGAGTGGAGCACCCACCCCAGAAGCCTTTTGCGAGCAAACTCCATGTACATGAGATTATTCTTAAACTACAGAGTTTAGAGTGCCTGAACCCTTGCTTGAGGCCTGGAGGCGGGGGTGGGGGGGGTGGGAGGGTAGGGGGGTGGGAGGGAAGGGGGGTGGGAGAGTGGGAGGTGGTGGTGGTGGTGGTGGTGGTGGTGGTGAGGGGGCACTGTGGGTTAGGGATTTACAGATCTGTTTTCAAGGATTGTGTGAGAGAGATGGGGGAGATTTTCAAGAACCAATCATCCTGTGCAGTTTGGGAAAGTGGGTGGAGTCAGAAGCGGACCCAGTGGAAAATAAAGTCCTGTGGTCCCTGCCACCCCCCCCCCCCCCATCTCCACCCATCTTACCCCACCTCCTGCTTCTTCTCTTCCTGTCTCGGGGTTTTCCTAATTAATCTCCGCAATCCAAAGGGAAGCCTCTAGGGACGTAGTTTGCTCCCAGACCTCCGTATGACTGATTCCTCCTCTCTAAGTCCTTGTATATTAAGTCGCATCCTAAGGAGGCTTCTCTGGCCACCACTTTATATTTCCCGTTGGGTTTCCCCCCTCTGATTTATTTCTTTCTCATCCCTTAAGCTCTCGCTGAAATTATCTTGTTTATCATCTGCCTCCTCTATCTAGAATACAAGCTTTATGAGAGCAAAGCCTATGTCTTTCTTATTTTATCTCCAGTCCCCAGAATCCTGTATGGAGGGCAGGCACTAAATCATTATTGGTTGGGGGAAGGGGAGTGCTATTTACACTCAAAGGTCCCGCGGTAAGATCTGCCAGCACCTCCCATTCTTATTGGCTGTTCTCGAGGGAATCCTGTCTCTCTCAACCAGAAAGGTGAGCGTCCCTGGATGGCACTGGAAGAAGACAAGGCCGTCCAGATGGTGGCAGCAGAGAGAAAGGACAGCCAATGCCCTGGGACAGAGGCTGGCGATGGGTGGCAGGCAGATGGACTCTGTGCAAGGTGAGGGTGAGCTGGTATAAAAAAGCAGGTGGATGCAGAAGTGGGCAGCTGCTGCAGGCAAAGGGCAGAGGGAAGGCTGCCAGTTCACCCGCGGGCTCGCAGGGCAGACACTCAAGCCCATACAGATTGGGAAGGTGAATTTTCCTGGAACCAGCTATAGCGATTGGCAAGCCCAGTAAAGAACTGGATCCCAAGACCGTATCCGTTCTTTTAAGGGAAGTGGCCCCTTTCCTCAGCTTCCCCAACAGCGCCTGTCGCAGTAACATGACCTGACTACTGCACCTCTGAAGTGCCCTCAGGTCTGGCCCAATTTTGCCATTCTTTTGCCTTGGCAGTGTGGAAAGGGTGCAGAGGGCAACCGTGAGCCCCTTCAGCAGCAACACTCACAGACTGGTGAAGCCAGACCCACACGGAACCGGTATTTCTTCTCTGCTGCCTCTTAGGGAATTTCCACACTTTCCGAGTTTCTAGTCTTCAGAATCACACAAAATAAGGTGTTTCCTCGGCCATATGTCAGCCTTGAGGTGCACATGGGCAAACAGCTCTCTACCCTGGCTCCTCTTCTGACTAAAATGCCACGCCCTATGTCTTTACCTGTCCCTATAGGCGACGTTCCGTCTTCCTGGGCTTTGTACTCCAGATGCACTTTGATAGGGACAGAATGATTTTCTTCCTGTCCTGGACACTGCGCGTGTCAGCTTGCCAGGGCTTGTATTTGCTTTCTTGGCAGCCCTGATGTGCTCTGGAATCACCCTCGGGGTGCAGCCAACTCAGATGTTTGCTATTTTCTGGGAAGGCCGCTGCCTTTCCTAACTCCTATGGTTTGAGCACACATGGCTAATATCCCCTGGAGGTCCATTCCAGGCTTGCTCCCTGGGATGCTGGTGTGGGAAGGTGCTGTGGCCGCTTGGGAGGTGGGGTCTCAAGGACAATGGGTGTGTCATGACTCCCTGGTCTTACTCTCTCCCTACTTCTTAGTTCAAGTTCTAAGTAGCTCTTCCCACCACATGACCTTTCTCTCAGAGCAGCCCCCAGACCACGGTTCTGTGAAATTCTGGACTGTACCCCCCAGAACTATGAGCTAAAATAGCTGGTTTCTCTGCTAATTGCCTCTGCTACTATGCTATAGTGAGAGAAAACGATTGATAGATTAACAAATTTTGGTATAACTGGTTCACTTGAAGAGGGGATTGAGACAAGGCCTTGCTCTGTAAACCTAGGCTAGCCCCCAACTCAGGAGCATCTTTACCCCAGCCCTCAGCCTCAGTACTAGAATTACAGATATGTGTCCTCCACCCCCACCCCCACCCTGAACATATTTGATATGCTTTCCCATTGAATTTCCAGCATGATTTCTGGTCAATCACTCATGGAATCCTAGTTCTGTCACAGGGGACTTTATCTACATAATGTTATTTTAGATTAGCCATGGCTCTTATAATCAGGCCCAATAAACCTTCATCTAAACAGTTCATGGAATCTCGAGCAGGCTAGAGCTTAGGTAAGAGCTTTCCTTAAAGCAACATCTATAGTTCAGCATTTACAAGTAAACATCCTGTTATCACTACACTGATATTTATTAACTGATTACCATCCCCTGGTTGTTCACCTGGTTTTACTTATGAATAAATTTACGTCCTAAATCTTATGGCAGGACTCTAAAATGCCCTGGAAGTTTTACGCATTTAGCACTTGACTGACAACGTATGGACTTTGAGGAAGTAACTGGACCGTGAAAACTCGGACCTAATTGGTGATGGATCCAATGATGGAATCATGACTTAATGACATCACAGAGTCCTATGTTCCTGTTGCATTTTTTTGTTGCTATGATAAAATACCCTGGACCCCCAAAAACTTAGGGGAGAAAGTTTATTTGGATTACAAGCCATCATTGTGAGAAGCCAGCTAGTCACATGACATTCAAGAGCCGAGAGAGAATGCATGTATGCATGTTAGGGCTCAGCTAGCTCTCATTAGTCTTAAAGTTGTCTACTTTGTGGTTGGGTCTACACACACATTGACTAAAGGCAACCCCCACAGACATGCTCACCGGCCAACCTGATCTAGACAATTCCTTCCTGGGACTCCCTTCTCAGGTTCTGTCAGGGTTATCTCACAGATAAAGTAGGCCGTTGGATGCTTTTGAAGAGTCTCTCTTGTCTACATCTCCCCCCCCCCTTCTCCTCCTTCCCTTCCCGGCTTCCTGGCGGCCATGGGGTAACCAGCTTCTTCTACTGTGACTTCTTCCCATGATGCTTTTCCCCTGCATGTGCCTAAAAGCAATGGGGCCAATGAATGCAGATGGACGGAATCCCCCGAAGCCACCAACCTAAACAAAATCTTTGCCCTTTGAATTGGTATCGCTCTGGTAGTTTGTCTTAGTGACAGGGACTAATAGACGGCTGAGGATTGTTACAGTCCGTGCAGAGCCATTGGTTCCTTTGCTTTAAGATTGGCCAGTAGTTTTTTCATTGGCACCAATAGGAACAAGATCAAACTAACTGGGGCAAAGAATGGAGCACAGTGGTCTCCACATCTGAGAAGCCCAGAGCTAGGTCTTGCTTCAGGCATAAATGGAGCGGGAAGCTCAAACAGACTCATCACCCACCCCCTTCCCATCCATGTTTTCCTTCTCCTTTCCAGTTTAGCTTTGCTCCTTCCCTTCTTTATCTCCTGGTTGCCCTTCTGTGTGGTGTCTTCATAATCTTCCTTATTATAAATCATTTTTCTCCAAATGACAGAGAGGATAGCTGTCATCGACCTCAGTGAAGAGTCCCTCGGCTAATTCTGTGACTAAAAGAAAGTCCCCTGCCCTAGAACTCTAAGCTGAAACATCGCGGGGAAATGAATCCTGATTAGTCCTGCGTGAGTCCCGTGCCCAGAGAACTAGGGCATGGAGGCAGACTGGATCTGGGTTCAGTCTCTCGTGATTGTGTTTAAGGATGAAGACAGGAGATTGGCCATATGGCCAGCATGAAAGGAGCCATAGGAATCCCCTTTAGCTTCCTCCCTTCACCTGTATTGACTGACATATGGCCATTCTCTCAGGAGGACCTCCCTATTTGTGGAAGGCAGTCTTATAGGGCAGTGGCAATGCATATGAGGCAATCAGCTTTCTGGAAGAGATGTTGGCTAGCTTCAGTCCATGGTCAGGTGACTCTGCCTGGCTAGGCTCGTGGTGACACATGGTAGGAGAACATATCAGGTGAGGAATCTCGTTTGCTTCCTAGCAATGAGAGGGAGGGAGGGAGGGAGAGAGGGTGGAAGAGAAAGAGTTTCTATATCATCTATAAGAGCATAATCCTAATAAATGAACTTCCTTCCACTGGGCCCAACCTCCTAAAAGTCCATCACCCCCTTCATACCCTGAATACATGGGCCCTAGGAAGACATTCAAGGTTCAAAGTCTAGCACCATCTTTCTCATTTGGCGAGCGTGTTGTCCAGCTCAGGACTTGCATCCGGCTCTAAGCTATACCATGAGGGGTGACACTTGAGAAGAACAAGCCCTCGCTGTGACATCACATGTGATTTATGCTTATTACCTCCTCCAATGCTTGCAGCAAATCCACAAGCTGACAATTATGATCCTGATTTCATGGAGGACACTGATTTATTTTTTAATGTATTTTATTGATTTAGCAAACATTTTTATGGGCTTATGATTATGAAGTCATTAGCTAGCCTAAAGACAATACAAGGCACACAGTATTTCAGCTAGTTTACATAGAAGGAAACCGAGACAAAGAAAAGGTTAGTGCCCTGCCCAAAGTTGTACAAAATCAAGAAAGGAGTTTGGAACCAGGCCTTTTAGCTACCTCCGTTGTGTAAAGATGACCTTTGTAATTTTAAGGGTACACAATCTCATTTGCAACTCACTTAGAATGGGGGGCTGAATCTCTGCCTAGAAATACTGAGAATAATTGGCTGACAAAGGGAATTTAAAGAAATGGCACAACCCAACCCCACCAGCCACATTTTCTTGCTCTAGGTTACTAGCCCCATCTTCCTGTCCACCAGCCCTTCCCTAGCAACTCTGCCCTAATGGGTGGGTAGAGAATGGTGTCAAATTTCTTAATGAAGCACGTGACTTCACTTCCTGGGACTCTTCAATGGAAGATGGGGAGTACCTCATCCCTTGGCTTACTTACTTCCTCAGTGATCTTTATGAGCCCATGGTATAAGCTGGGAGAGATGCTGAGGTCCATTGTGGTTGAGGCTGTGACATGAAGTCTCAGGCAACTCAGTAACACGCAGGATGAGAATGACCAGGGCCTGGTTATATGGTCATGTTGGGATCTGATTCTGGGTGGAGCCAGGGAACTGGGAATCTGGGGTTCTGGTTCTGGAACTCCAGAGAGCAGGCAGGAGAGTGATAGAAATTCACAGGACCTGAAAGGGTAGCAAACACAGAGCTCTTGTCAGACTGTTGGAGCTTATATATTTGAAGGACCCAGAAAACTCTTGGGAATTAGGTGCTCTTGAGAGAGTTCACGAGGTGGGTATACCAAAGGATGGAGACTCTGGTCTGGGTGGGGGTTTGAGGCCAGACTTCCATGTGGGATAGCCTTCATGCAAACAAGGCCAGAGAACCTCTTCTCACTGAGGTAGCTTTTAGCAGAAAAGTATAATCCGGTATTTATACAACCCCCAGCCTTCCTAAACTATAAATCTGGAGGGACTGCCCATCACAGACCCATAGTGCTTCTCAACATCTCCAGATGATATCCACACTTCCTAGAAAAGCCTCTGCGGCTAGTTCCTACAACTTAGAAGATCCAGAATTAGCTCTGGTTTTTATGTGGCTAAACAAGAGAACCAGACCACCAGAGCCTCGCTCAGACTCAAAGGCAAAGCCTTATTCAGAATAAAAACTGCCAGTCTCTCCCCAAGAAAAGGGATTGCAGCCCTGCTCGAAAAGGAGTTTTGTAGTTTGGGGTTTTATAGGGTGCTTCAGTTGGGCAGGAGAGCATCACAGAAAAAGGAGCTGTCACAGGCAAAAGAGACTGCAGTAAGCAAAATATACAGGGTGGTGGGAGGTTCTGGCGTTAGGATAATAGGAGGCTGTGGTCATGCTGTTTAGAAGAGACAAGGGGTCAGCAGGCTTCTGAGAAGTGTAGAACGCTCAGTTTTCATTTCCCTAACTGGGACCCACACAGGCCATCCATCTTGGTATCATAGGTGAGTCCATCTTGGGCCAAAGATCTGGGTCAGTCCAGTGGTTCCTAGAGCCAAGGCTAGCCCATGTGCCTTCCTTACTTCCAAGATGGCATTCCTTCTCTCCGCTGGACAAACCCAAACCCCTGTTCCTCACTGACCATGCGACTCAGAAGCCTCATCCACTTCAAAACCTCCTTCACCTCACATGAGGTAGACTCTGATGTTTCTTCTTCTGATATCCCAGAGACCATTCTTCATATCCCCCATACCAGTTACATGTAATCAAGAATATCTGCCGATACATTTTTCCTCCCAGCCATTAGATTATGTGTTGCTAGGAAGCCGAGGCCGAGACTCCTTTTTATCTCTAGAAATGTGGGAATGGCTATTACAAAGGATGCTACTATGAACATAGTTGAGCACATGACCTTGTAATTGAGCATTTTTTTGGGTATATACTTAGCAGCGGTATTGCTGGATCTTGAGGTAGGTTGTTTCTGAATTTTCTGAGAAATCGCCATACTGATTTCCAAAGCAGTTATACAAGTTTGCACTCCCACCAGCAATGGAGGAGTGCCCCCCTTACCCCACATCCTCTCCAGCATAATCTGTCATCATTGTTTTTGATTTTGGCCATTCTTAAGGTGTGAGATGGAATCTCAGAGTTGTTTTGATTTGCATTTCTCTGATAGCTAAGGATGTTGAGCATTTCCTTAAGTGTCTTTTAGCCCTTTGAGATTCTTCTGTTGAGAGCTCTCTGTTTAGGTCTGTACCCCCATTTTGTATTGGGTTATTTGTTCTTTTGATTTCAAGTTTCTCGAGTTATTTGTATATTTTAAAGGTCAGTCCTCTTGCCCTATGTGGGGTTGGTGAAGATCTTTTCCCAATCGGCAGGCTGTTGTTTTGTCTTGTTGACAGTGTCCTTTGATAGCTAGAACCTGGAAACAACCTAGGTGCCCCTCAACTGGAGAATGGATACAGAAGATGTGGTACATTTACACAACAAGTACTACCCAATGGTAAAAATAATGACATCTTGAAATTTGCAGGCAAATGGATGGATCTAGAAAAAAACAAATTGAGTAAGGTAATCCAGACCAGAAATACAAACATAGCATGTACTCACTCATAAGTGGCTTTTAGATGTAAAACAGAAAAACCAGCCCACAGGCCACAACCCCGGAGAAACTAGACAATAAAAAGGACCCTAAGAGAGACATACATGGATCTACATAGAAAGGTAAAAAGACAAGATCTCCTGAGTAAATTGAGAGTGTGGGGGTCACGGGAGAGGGGTGAAGGGACAGAGGTGGAGAAAATGTATAGCTCATTAAAAACAGAAATATGGAAATGGGATGGTACAGAGCAGGTACTCAGTAAATGAAGGGTGAGGCTGGGGGAGAGACAGCTACCAACCATCCCTATCCAGTCGGGGTTTGATGTCCAGCACTGAAAAATAGCAACAACAGAAAGGCAGATGGATGAGGGAAGCTGGTGTGATACACCATGAGTCGTAAGAACTCTGGACCAGAGCAGAAAGGAGCACAGTGTACACAGAAGACAACTGAGCCTTCACCCACCACTCACTCTCCAGCTCACTCCCACTCACTCGCTCGCTCTCTATAGAAGGACTTACTATGCAGTAAGAACTATCCAGAAGGTGGGCTGTGGTGGTGCACTCCTTTAATCCCAGCACTCCGGAGGCAGAGGCAGTCGGATCTCCATAAGTTAGAGGCCAGCCTGCTTTACAGAATGAGTTCCAGTATAGGCAGGGCTGTACAGAGAAACCCTGTTTCAAAAAACCAAAAATGAAATGAAAGAAAAATAAAAAGACTTTGCAGTTGTTAAAGACACAGCTTAAGGCAGGGCTGGTCTGTATTCCCAAGGTTCTGGATTGTTAGGGAAGGTATGTGTTTATCAAATGTTATCACAAAGATATTTAATTAAGATTGACTTAGATGTATTCAAGAAACACACGAAGTGTTATATTATGTAAAAATAGAAGGAGCAAGAAGGCCCCCCCCCCCACATGACTATGGTGGACCACAAGATGATTCAGTGTATTGTAAGGATCGAGCCAAATCATCCTCTAACTCGGCACTGTAAGGAGCACTCCCAGAGATTGTTGCCCCATTGTGGTCCCTCCCAGTGGTCTTTGGATGGTGCTCACTGAGGACCAACTCACTGTTGGCTAGTCAGCTGCCACACATCGTGGTCCTCATTACTAAGGCCTTAGCATTCCGGTCATCACTCTCATCACCATCTCCCCCATCCAGGAGTCATCACCACCCCCACATCCCGCCCCCAACCATCCTTGACCACCCTCGTCCGTCCGGCTACAGATGCTGTCGTAATCAACAGGAACTTCATTCACTTTTACACTCCTGTGAGAAAAGAGTGTCACTCAACCCTCCCCTTTTTAAATGAGGGAAGAGGACAGTTAGGTACAGCCCGTCATTAGCCAATAAGAACTCTGGAGTTCTAATCCTGAATCTCCGCCCTTTACCCGTTCCTGTGTGTGTCCATAGGTTGACTCCAAGTAGCCTTTCTCTCTTTTTTATTTTGTATTTTTAATGCTTTGTAAGCATTTTCCTCAACGTTTTAGATCTCTTCACAGCCTCCCTTGGGTGGAGTCATTAGAGAAAAGAGTCTACTATTTATTGCTCAGCAGTCATCTGTGGTTGCTCCGGAGATGCAGGAGTGCTGTATCTTTGTGTCTTTCTTTCGGGAGAAGCGTAATGAAGCCCACCAGATGGGTAGAGCTTCCTGACTTCTTTCAAATCAAACTGCAGAATACCATCATTTCCAGGGGCAATTATGGACTGAAACCCCATGCCGAGTTCAGCTCAGCCTCCAGAGCCTCCATCTTGTGTGATATATTTAATAAGGCGGGAAAGGGTACGATCTTAGTTTTCTAGAACCTGCAGGGATGTAGCCATCTGGGAAACTGTGCTTATAGCTAGTTTGTCAAGTGTACTGAATAAATGTATAGGAGATGGCTATTTGGGGCCAGGAAAAATTAATAATTTAATCACACCATATGACTCAATGATTATCACATGGTGAAGAAATCTATGAAGCCCACATTTGCAGCAAAACAGGGACATGACCAGGGCTGTAGTAACACCTGTGTGCCCTCCACATCACTCTCCCTGCTCCTCCACATCTGAATCTAGCACCAGAGAGTGCCCAATTTTGAACTTTTACATCAACACTTGCCAATGCAACCATGCCATTTGTATTCTCTCTCTCCCCCTCCTTCCTCTCCCTGCCCTTCTCTACCACCTCCTCTCTACGCATGTTTGCATGTGGTACCTGTATGTGTTCACGTGGTGTGTGCACCTGTGTACTGAGGCCTGAAAATGATATCACATGTCTTCCTCTTTTTCTTACCATCTTATTTTTTGAGACAAAACTCCTCACTGAACCTGAGCTCATTGATTCAGATTGTCAAGCCAAGGAGTTCCAGGGATCCACTTGTTTCTGCATCCCAGTTCTGGTTCCAGATGTGTGCTGCTGTGCTCAGCTTTTATGTGGGTGGTTGGAGATCCAAATCCAGGTCCCCATGCTTGCACAGCAAGCATTCTACTGACACCACCATCTCCCAGCCCTGCCGTTCGCATCCCTCTGTGTCATCGTGTACAGCACAACTTGCTCATCTTCATCAGACACTTGCTTCCATGAGTAGGTCACTATTTGTGTATTCCAATGCAGTGACGTCTCCAGTCAGGTGCTATTGCTCCAAGCTTTCCTCTAAGTACCGCTGGTGCACACAAGCATTTCAGAGTTGTGTGGTTGGGTCACGGGGTATGTGTATGTTCAGCTCCAACGGAGTGCTGAAGAATTTCCCAGCAAATGTGCTAATTTTCACTTTCATCAACAATGTGTGAAAGTTCCAGTTAACAACATTTGGTATTAATTCTTCACATTTAGTCAATCTGGTGGTTATGCAGTAGTATTTTATTGTGAATTTAATTTGTATGTTCCTGTTGGCTGATGAGGTTCAGATTTTTTCATGGGTTTTTGGTGGCGGGGCACCTTCACCAAGTGTTCATGCATCTGCCTATTGTCTTTTCTGTTGGGTCGTCTTTTTTCTTGATTAGCAAGATTTTTCATCTTTTGGATGACAGTTAGATACCGCCAGTAGGATTACAAACATCTTTTCCACCGTGACTTGCCTTTCCCCCTTTCATAGTGTCATTTGAGAAGAGAAGTATGGGAGCATCTCATACACATCTTAGATTTTACGACCCATGCTTTATTATTGGCCTCTTCAAATGCTTTCTGCTCCGAGGTCATTTGCATGCCATCTTATACCACCTCCTCAAAGCGTTACCATTTGCTTTCACATGGAACGTGACAACCTGTGTAGATGTGTTTTGGGTATGAAGTAGTGAGGACCACAGTGGTTGGCCTTGAACCACCGTTTTTCTATGCTGCCATGGATTCTTTATCACCACAGTTCCCTCAGCTTCCGGGAACTCTTCTGAGCCCTCCACGGTTTAATTGGCTCACTTTTCTTTCCTTGTTGTAGTGTACCAGCTTCATTTCCAGAGCTCTGTAAGTCCTCATATCTGGCAACAGCAAGCCCTACAACTTTGGATTTCTTTCTCAAGGTTGTCTGGAATATTCTTAGCACTTTGCATTTCCATATGACTTTTAGAAGCAGGTTGTCAATATCATGGGAAACACACGGAGACGTTCGTTTGCACTGCACGAAATCTATACAGCAGTTTGCAGAGTATTGACATTCCTGGTGATGCTGGGCCTAGCTGACTATGAGCACCGTTCTGTAGGCTTTGCTGTCTATCACCTTGTGCTGATCACCGTACTGAGCCAGATGTAGTTCTAGCCCTTGAAGGGCTGACAAGCCTGGAGACAAACACAAACACAAAGCACATTGCACTGTGATAATCTTATCACGGAATACAGTAACTACTACTATATTTTAAAAAGAACTCTTTGTTTTAAAATTGTTTATTTTAGCATTACTATTGGTGTGTGTGTGTGTGTGTTGTGTGAGATATGTATATATAGACATGTGCTTGTCATGACACGCATGTAGGGGTCAGAGGACAACTTTGTGGAGTCAATTCTTCTACCTTTATGTGAGTTCTCCGGATCAAACTCAGATCATCAGGCTTGCGCAGTCAGCACCCCACTGAGCCACCTCACCCGCCCTAAGTATTATTGTTCACCTTGGCATATGCCAAGTTATGATCTTAAAGATATCACATGTACTCATGCGTTTCCATTGCATACTGATGCTTGGAAGTAAGCATAGATAGTATGCTAATTACGTAGGTATTTTCATGTAAAACATGCTTATTATAACCCTTTAGAGCTTTAATATGGTGCGATTTCTATAGGCTTTTTTTCCAAAGAGAAAATAGATTCCAGATTGTCTTCATCATCTTAGAGATTGTTTTCTTTTTTTGAGATTCATGAGAACTAGTGGGTCTCATGATTCCTTTTCTTCCCTTTTTAAAGTTTTATTTATTTCATTTTATGCGTGTGCATACACCTGCATGTATGTTTGTGTACTGCATGCAGAAGGGGGTGTCAGATCCTCCAGAACTAGAGCCACCTGATGGGGACTCTGGGAACTGAACTTGGGTCTTCTAGAAGACCAGACTTCTAGAAGCATCGTGCAGATACTGTTATGGTTTTCAGTCATGAGAAATGCTCTTGACTAGGGGCAAAGCACCTGGATTCCAGGTGACACCCTGACTGGTGTGAACTTGAATAAATCTCTCTGCTCTGGACATCAGAAGACTAGTCACGAAGTTGAAGGGGTTAAATCAGGTCATCGTCCTATAAATCCAGGGATCAGTGCAACGACTTCAGGTTACTTGGGTCAGTGAATTTAGAACTTGTGTTAAGTATATAAAATGACATTTATTACACACTTTAAACTTTTTGAGTACTAGTCTCTCTCTATGTGTGTGTGTTTTTGCATATGTGAATATATATGTTATGTACATTCAAATATATTTTTTTTACTATCCTCTTTATGATTGGCAATAAAATGTTTCCTGAAGGATGTGTCCTATTTAGCTTTAATTGTTAACACAGCCTAGATCAGTGGTTCCCAATCTTCCTAATGCTGAGAGACTTTAATACAGTTCTTTATATTGTAATGGCCCCTGACCACAGAATTATCTTTTTTAAGATTTATTCATTACATATACAGCATTCTTTATGTGTGTCTGCCTGCAGGCCAGAAGAGGGGACCAGACCTCATTACAGATGGTTGTGAACCACCATGTGGGTGCTGGGAATTGAATTCAGGACCTTTGAAAAAGCAGGCAATGCTCTTAACTGCTGAGCCATCTCTCCAGCCCCCCACAGAATTATTTTTACTGCTACTTCATAACTGTAATTTTGGGCTGGGCGGTGGTGGCACATGCCTTTAATCCCAGCACTTGGGAGGCAGAGGCAGGCAGATCTCCGTGAGTTCGAGACCAGCCTGGTCTACAAGAGCTCATTCTAGGATAGGTACCAAAAACTACAGAGAAACCCTGTCCCCAAAATCCCCCCCCCCAGAAAAAAAACCCTGTAATTTTGGTACTGTAATTGTACATTACATTCTAATGTAAATACTTTTGAAGATAGAGGTTTACCAAAGGGGTTGTGAGCCACAGGTTGAGAACAGTTGGTCCGAATCATTTGAGACTAAAGTCTTCTCTGAGGAATTGCCTCGACCAGAAAGTCTGAGAGCATGTCGGGGAGGGGGGAGTGGTTCTTAGTTATTAACTAACTCAGGAAGTCACGGGCCACTGAGGGCAGCACCATCCCTAGGCAGGAGGTCCAGGGGCATATAAGAAAGCGATTTGAGAATGAACCTGTAAGCCAGCTAGCAAGCAGCATTCCTCCATGGTTCCTGTTGTGTTTCCTTGACTATGAATGAGTTCCCCGGTCAGAGGTAATTCTGCTTGAAATAGCAGGCAGGCCTGCCTTCTGCCTCCTGCCTTGAGTTACCTCAATGGTGGACTGTGACGTGGAAGTGTAAATCAAACCCTTTCCTCCTTAAGTTGCTTTTGGTCACATGTTTCTCACAGACACAGATTAAAATTAATTATAGAAAGTAATTTTCATATCTTATTTTTATTTTGTGTTTTATTTATTGGTTTCATTTAGAAAAAAATTCACTGTCTCTTTTTATAGCCCAAGGTTTCGTCCCTTTTTCTGGAGATTCACCACCTTAGCCAAGGCTACCTTACTCTTGTAGGGCCTACGACCTGGGAGAGACGTCAGCAGAGTTGAAAGCCAGTCCTTCTTCCTAGCCAGGGGCTGCTGTAGCTCCATTCGCAGCTACACATTTGGGCCACATTTTCCTTGGAGCAGGGTCTGGCAAGCTTGGCTCTGGTGATACAAACCTGAGGACCAATGGCTCCAGGAGCAGGGAAGGAAGTGATCTTCTGGATACTTCTCTGGATTTTACTCTTGTTGGGCTCAGCGATCTTCTTACGTCAGACGTTAGGAAGGGAAAAAACATACTAGAGGCCCAAAGCCCTGTGTCTGTGAGGACCTGCTTCAGCCAGATACCAGGGCCAACATCCCTTCCAGGGGAGAACTGTGAGCATTTCCCCTCTTAAGAGAGCTCAGGTCTTTACGATGAGGTCAGAGGAAGGGTCATGCAAAGGGAGGGAATTTACCCGTTTCTGAAGTTTTGAGAGAATGGAAGAAATTGAATGTCACAGGTCTATGAGTAGCATGAGAAAATGTCTGTAGGGTGGACTGGTGGGGCTCTTCCGAAATTGCCAGTGGGTGAACCCAGGAGGTGGACCATGGGGCTGTGATTGGCGGGGTTGCCGAGGCTCTTGGAGTTTGCGCTCATCCTGGGGGCAGTGGCTGTGAAGCAACAGTCATTGGTCTGTGGTCGGCTGGGTTCCCTGCAGCCCACTGTTGTTGCATGCCAGGGCCCTGGTAATTAGCTTGTTATCTCCTAGTTCTGATGTTTAAGGGCCTGACATCAATGGGTCGGCAGAGGTGATCCTTGTGACAGTTCTGAGGAAGTCAGCTTTCTCCAGCCTGACTGCCAGCCATCCTTGTTATTCCTTGTCTCAAGATGATTCATGTTCACCTCTACCTTGTAGTCATATGCAGTATGTCCCTTGCATGGTTCGTATGTCTTCTAATAAGAGCACTAGCCATACTGGATGTGATAACCCTCCTTCTCACCCCACAGTCTATTATGGCCTCTTCCACAAAGACCCCAATTCAAATAAGGCCATACTCCAGGAGCCCAAGGCCACAGTTTCAACATAACTTTTTGTAGGACATAATTTAATCTATAACCTATAGCTTCCAACGAAGATTTAGATGCAGGTGACTTGCGAAGGAAATGTCCCCAGGGGAGACCAGGAAGGGTCTATCAAAGGAAGGACACAAACAAGCCTGTGATCCCAGGCAAAGTCCTCGAGAGTGCTTCTAATCTGATTCTGTGGCCAGCTTGGAATGTGTTAATTATGGCTTCAGTTGCTGTGAAGAGACACCATGACCACAGCAGCTCTTATAAAGAAAGCATTTCATTGGGACTGGCTTACAGTTTCAGAGGTTTCTCTTATTATCATGGTACATGGCATGCAGGCAGACACGGTGCTGGAGAAGGAGCTCAGAGTTCTGCATCTTGCTTCTCAGGCAGCAGAAGGAGGCTGCATAGCACAGCGGCCAGACTTGACCTTTCAAGACTCAAAGCCCACCTCCAAGGTGACACACTTCCTCCAACAAGGCCACATCTCCTAATAGTGCCACTCTGTATGAGCCAAGCATTCAAACACATGAGTCTATGGGACCATTCCTATTCAAACTACCACAGAATGCAAAGAACCCCTCGGAGGTGACTATCCTCAGTGGAAGAGAGTTGGGGCTTCTGTAAGAGGCTCTGGTGATGTGAGAACAGTCCTCTGAAACAGAGTCACAGATGCTTGGTAAATGGAGGTCAAGATCCATCAGTCCCAGGGGCACACTAAAATGATGCTAATGCATTTGAGGACATCCTGGTGGGGCATCCTTGCTGCCAGCAGCTCTGTACCCCCGTCCTCCTTTCATCCCAGGGTCTTCAGAGCTCTGATCCTTTCTCACAGAGCTATTGACTTCTGAGCCCCACGCTTTTATTACTCCCGTTTCTCCATCATTCTTTCTTCCCAGCTTTCTATTGGATTTTTTAAATAGATGGATATAGCTGGGCAGGATGCGCCTTTACTTTGTGAGATGAACTGACCAGTAACAGTATGATATTTGGAATTTTTAATTTAATTTTTTATTTGTTTATGTGTGTGTGTTGCCTGTGTATATGTGCGTGCACCCTATATGCCTGGTGTCTGCAGAAGCCAGAAGAGGGCATCAGATTCCCTGGAACTGCGGTTGCAGGTTATTGTGAGCTAACTGGGAATGGAACCTGGGTCCTCTGGAAGAGCAGCCAGTGCTCTTAATAGCTGAGTCACCTCTCCAGCTCTTAAATTTGTACTGTACGTGCCTGTGAAGTTCCTCTGTGAGATATCTTCTGTTGGCGGCTCACGAGCATCACTCTATTACCTGAGACAGTAGTTCTATTGTTTGCGATTTTAGAATGATTAGGTAGTGGTTTTACTGTTTGCATTACTGCGTCTATTTTAGGGAGTTAGAAGACCACATACCCCTCCCAGAAGGGAAATGGTGTAGCAGAATTATGTCAATGATGTAAGCCAAATGCATTGATTTTTAAACTTCAGACACATCCGTCAATACTTTTAAAGGAGCCATATCAAGATGAATACATTCAGGGCATGAGTTCATGGGCGGAGTGTTAAGCTAGGGAGGAAACCCCTAATTCAGCGACCTTGAAAGTGTCTGTTCACCTCTCCATCTTGGATCCTTACCAGAGACATTGGAACCCTGGACTAGAGGATTCCTGAAAGTTCCAACAACCCTTCAGCCCAGATCTAAAGCCCAGAGTCTAGAACACAGGATAGAGATACATTCTGTGTATTCATCTGAAGAAACTCGAGCCTGTCTTAGATCCCGGTGCTGGGTTGTGTGGATACAGGGGAATGAAAATGGCCCCGCTTTCTTGAGTGAACTCAGACTTCTGCTGGGTCCCTTGATTTGGCAGACAGAGAAAGGAGAGGGAGAGAGGAAGGCTGTGGGTAAGGCCTGTGGGAGGCAAACTTGGAAACAGGTATATGTTGAATGTCCATGACACCAGGGGCAGAACTTAGGCAAGCACCTGGGGGTAGGGGATTGGAGGGGTGGTATAGTTGGGGTTACAGAAGATAAGGGCAAGGCCAGGGAACAATATGTGTCACCCAAGACATCCGAAAGGAATCTGGACTCCTCTTGGGTCACTTTAATAGAACTATAGCAGGATGAGATAGTTGTCAAGATGGGAGTTTCTGACCAGGGTGATCTTTATCAAATTGAGATTATTAAGACAGAGCTCACCTTACCTCTGTCTGAGCAGTGCAGGAAATTTTGAGGATGCTTAGGAGGTCCTGGCAAGATGACAGTGATGATTTGAGACCAGTTTGGACTACACGATGAGGTTCTGTCTCAGAAAACAAATACACAAATAAGTAAAGAAATAAATATAAAAAGGATTTTCAGATCAGACTTCAGATCTGGCATTTAACAAGCTCTTATATAGAAGAGAGATCCGAGCCTTTCTCATCCTCCCCCCCACCCGGCCCCTGTACTCCACAGGGATGGGATGTTGACAAAATGCTCAGGTCTGGTCCTGTAAGTCAAACAGAACACAGTTGATTGCTGTGCTAACAGTGGCTTTCTTGCCTCTCACAGTGACACTCTCAGCTGCTCCTCCCTCCTACTTCAGAGGCTTCACACTGATAGCCCTCAAAGAGAACAGAGAAGGCGACAAAGAAGAAGACCATGCTGGCACCTTCCAGGTAAGACACCAATCATTGCCACAGGCTTTTCCAGTGGCTTTGCCTTCCTGGCAGGTAGAAACCAAGTAAACTTGGGCTATGGGGAGGAGTCTATGAAAAAGGAGAGGTTAAGGCCTCTTGTGCAGTTTTTCACATGCTTCCTTGATGGTAGAGGTAGCCATGTGGGCCGCCTCCACTAGAAGGACCCCTCAATTGGTAGCAAAGGCTGCAGGTCTGCTTGAGCGGGCTTGGTCACCCAGCAGGGCATGTTTCACTCTGGTAGAACCCACTGCTGGGCGGCTTTGGGCTCTCTGTGCCCTTGGCAACAGGCAGTGTGCAATGTGGAGCGAGTGCTTAGAACCTGGCTCCTATCTGCTGTTTCCCCTGAAGTAGGCATCTTGTGATTGACAGGAACAAGAGCTGGGACGGTCAGGTTGGAGGGGGTTCAAAGCCCAGGGAAAGGGTGGTAAGGGAGTGTGGAGGCCGATTTGTGAGGGAAGGATTAAAAGAATTACACATGCTTTGCTTGGCTAAATGAGCAGACAAGTTTAGGAGGTGGTGGTCTATGACGGGGAGTGAGGGGTGTGGGAGGGGGCGTCTCTGCCCGCCACTGTGCCGAAGGCCACAGCAAAACGAAAGTGGGTCAGGAGAAGAAAGGGAAGCTCAGAGGCAAAGCCCTAACAATAAGTCATATTTCACTGTGGAATATTCTTCCGAGGGAAGGTGGCAGGAACACTCATCCCTCTCCAGCTAGATGTCAGAACGCATCCCAAAAGGGCTGTGGTGATTCTAGCGGGAGTTCTGGCCGAATCTATCCTGATCATTTCTGGTCTCCATTTTCCGTTGTTCTGGCATTCATTTTTGTCTGGCATTTGCAAACTCAGAAGAGAAAACGAGATGCCAGGAGAATGCTTACACTCAGAGCTGGCTGCTGGGGACTCTGGTGTGATGTATGAGCTTCTCGGGAGACCCTGCCCCAAATAGCTTGTCCATTAGTGTCTTTTAATCACCTGGGGCCAGTTTGTAATCACAGGTTGAATCTTCTACCTTAAAATTTTTATATTTTAAAGACATCTATTCATTTGCATGTGCACGCATACATGTGTGTGCCGTGGCATGCAGTGGAGGTCAGAGGACAACCGTCAGGAGCTGGTTCTCACCTTTCTCCACGTGGGTTCTGGGAATTGAATGCAAGGCTTCAGGCTTGGTAGCAAGTGTCCTTGTCCTATGATCCATCTTGCTGTCTCTTTCATTTGTTTGTTCATTGAGGGAGAAGAACATGGTCTTGCCGTGTAGTCCTAGATTCCCTGGTGCTAACTACGTAGCCCAGGCTGCTGTCAAAGTCACGGAAATCCTCTTGCTTCAACCCTCTGGGAGTTACAGTGGTCCCCATCATGCTCAACTAAGTCTCTTTTCTATGCACAGGAGTCCAGGCTTCTGGTCTAGTGAAATTGTTCGCTCTATGCCCATTTTGACTACCTTTCATGGGAAGAAACTCTCGGTAGGCATGCAAAAGAGTGGTCCCATAATGCCACCAACAACTCAGTGTGCTTGCTGCCTGCCAGGCTCTGCGCTAAGGGCTGTCTCTTATTTTAGCATGCCTTACCTGAGCTTGGATCTCTTTTGAGCTTTGTATCTCTACCTGATTTTTCCTCACTTTTCCCTTGGGGCTTCTGGCACCCTTTTTTGTTACTTGGCCGCGGTGGTGTTACCAGAAGCATCCGCGGCACGTGGGAACTTGTAAATGTAGAATCTCAGCCCACAGAGACCAGATGAGTCAGGCCTCAGAGCAGGGTCTGCCCCTGTATTTTAGCAAGCCTTCTGGGGAACGTGAGGCCCTGTGGATTGAGAACCTCGGGTGTCATGAGACATTGAGGAACTCATGCCTCCTCCACCAGTCATAACAGGGGCACATCCTTCTACTGCTATCTGTCTTTTGATTGTCTCCACCAGCCCTGGGGAGTAGAGTGGGTAAGAACATGAGAACACCGATTTTCATAGTTACAGCTACTGGGCCATCATGCTCGGGAGTCAGGAACTTTCTGGTTTCCATTGACCTGATCCTCAGAGCAGCCCAATGAGGTGAGCACCGTTGCTCTCTCTACACAGTGGATGCGTTTGGGGTCTCAAAGAAAGTAAGCAACTTCCCTAAAGCCACCAAGCTCTGTATGATAAAGCTGGGCTTCAAATCCAGCCCAGGATCTAGGTTCCTGTTTATAACTATGGTGTGGCAATTGGCGTTTGCTTGTTCAGGGCCAAAAGGAGGCCGTGTGTGTGTGTGTGTGTGTGTGTGTGTGTGTGTGTGTGACAGCAGTGTGTGTACAGGGTTCCTGATGGAATCTAATTCTATTTCTTTCTTATAGCAACCTTCTGAAGTCAGGGTTGGCATTCCAATTTCTCCCAGAATAAAACTGAACCTTCATGGCCCTAAGTCAGAACAGGCTGACACCACCAAGCTCCACAGGCTGGACTAATATGCTTCTCTCATAATGAATGTCTTGATTCTTACCTTACCTTTGAACCATTAAATGCACACTCCACTGGTTCTCCTGGTTCCAGGGATTAGTGGAGCTGGGGGGTCATAGACCAGATTCCCAGCTTACCTCTCCTGCACCTTCCCGCTGTAGCATGAACATATTTGAGAGCTGTCACCTTTCCTTGACTGGGTGCTTCCTGTGCCATGAGCTGACTGAATTCAGCACTGGGGACCATGGTAAGACAGAGTTGTCCCGACCTGGTGAAGTTTACTGTGCCCTCCTTGCCGTCATCCAGTTAAGTCAACCTCTATAGCTGACAGGCGGAAGTCAAGCCACCCACTCGAATAGAAATAGAAGAATTATAATCACTACTGCCATCTTTGAAAATGACATTTAAAAAATAGCTAGATACACATTTTCATCTGATGCCTTCCCTCCCTGAAAACCCCGAGGACTTCATAACAGAGAAATTTGCACAACCTGGGGCTGGAGAGATGGCCCAGCAGTTACGAGCACTTGATGCTCTTGCAGAGGACCCTGGTTTGTTCACAGCACCCACGCGACGGCTCACAACGGTCTGTAGCCCCAGCCCCAGGAGATCCAATGCTTTTTGTGAGCATCAGGCACACATGTGGTGCACATACATACATGCAGACAAGACACTCATACACATTAAAGAAAAAAATATATATATATTAATTTTGTGTAACTCTAGATAAAAGATCACATATTTCTTTTAAACATTTTAAAAATATTTACTCATATGTGTGTGGAGGGGATGGGGTGGCAGAAAACTTGCAGGAGTTAGTTCTCTCTTTCCATAGTTAGGCTGGGCATCAAACTCTGGTCATCAGGCTTGGCAGCAGGCACCATTATTCCCTGCTGAGCTGTCTTGCTGCCCTCCTCTTCCCGGTTCGCAGGGGGTGTCAGTTAGCTGGTTATGCTTCTCAGTGCCTGGGGACTTAGCAGAAAAGCCAGACTCACCCACCACATGTAAAAGCAACAGAAGCATGAAGCTGCCTCGGGCTCAGTGGAGAGGAAAGGGTTACTGCTCTGCTGGCTGCTGCAGATGTCCCCGAGAAGAGCTGGGGTCCCCTCCTCTGCTCCAGCCATGGGTTCCAGGGTGGCAGCGTTGGCACATGAGGGTGTCTGGCTGCCAGAGTGGGAGAGACACTGGCGCTCTTTATGGGTGTACTCACGGCTAATTGCGACTGACAAGGAGTTCAGAGACCGTACTGTCTGTACAAAAGTGAACTCGCCAATCTTAACAATTCAGCTCACTAAAAATACACTGCTCCCTGGTCCCAGGCCCAGAACAGTCTCGCTCACTCTCTTGCCTCTAGCAGGTCTCAACCCCAGATGTCCTCTTCCAAAGGAACTCGGTCGTGATTTCCCTTCCCCGTTTAAAACCACACTGCCCCCACCACTCTGACCCTGAGCTGGATTCTTTGTTCTTTGTGTTTATTACCAATGACACACTACCTAATCTGTTTCTGTTGCAGATCTGTGTTTTCGTTCCTTCGCCAAGCCTTCTGGGAGGTGGGGTTGTATTTATCTCCTTTGTGGCTGTATTCTCCACCCTCAGCGAATCTGCTCAGCACAGGGTTGGGCACACATATTTCCTGACAACATTTTCAGCACACCATTTGCACTGAAGTTGAAGGTGCTAACCTATTACACCACAGCTTTATGCTTGATTCAGGACCTGTGAGTGTAAACTAGTCAGAGATAGTCTAATGAACATTCGCCCAAGATGAGCCCCAAACAAAAGCCTTTAATTCTTCTGTATTCCTAAAGTATGTTTCCATGACCTCATCACCAACAATAAAAGTTTATTAGCGTCTAATGAGTTCGGAACCATTTTAGAACCCCAAAAGATGTTTTGAGACACTTTTCTAAAGCTGAAATACTGTTGCACACTTATTCTCAGAAATTGTATCTGTAAGAGATTTTCTTCTCATTACATTAATGTCCCCTGATGTGAAGGGCGGTGTAAAATGCTGCCCCCTGGTCAGGACTGGCTGTTGCACTGTGGCTACCTGCACAAGACCTGTGCAAAATGGGGCCAGTCAATATACCATCATGGGTGGGGGAGGAGCTAAGGAGGTCATGTCCCTCCCCAAGGAGCCATTGACAGTTGATGGCTACCAGGAGAGAGGGAGGCACTTTCTTCAGTGGTGGCCACTGGTTAGTTCCCCATGCTCTAGTAAATGACCTCCCACCCATACTCACGCAAGCATCCATCATTAAACTCAGTGGGTCACACACACGCACACATGATGAGGGGGAGCTTTTTTGGAAATAAGTGTTCAGTGGGAGAGGGTAATGGGGTGTAAGTAATCAAAATATATTATACATGTGTATACAATTGTTAAATTTTAAAGGATGTTAAGGATGTTAGGATTTTTTTGAACTTATATTCACTCCTATAAAAGATGGAGTAAAACCACAGAACCGGTTTCCTTATTTGACCTTCACTAGGACAGATTCTCAGAACCATAGCTACAAGTGTGAATGAGTTGGGCGTTTCTGTGGTTTTGGTGCAAGTACACACTTTTCTCATTTCTGTGAATGAACATCTGAAAAAGTTCAGGGAGAAAAGAGTTAATTTTGGCTCAGCGTCCGAGGATGTTCCCATCATGGCAGCAAAGGTTCGTGGCAGTGGGACCACCTCCTGTCCATCGTGGCAGGAAGCTGCTTCCTGGTAGGTCAGGAAGCAGAGAAAGGGGATACTGGCACTCAGCTGGCCCCCTCCTTCTCTTGCTTTTTAAAAACATAATTTAGTCCTTTGACAGCTTCTTAAGCATGCACACTCATGCACACACAGACACACACACACACACACTGCATTGTGGTTTTTCTCCCCTGCCACAGTCTCTTATTTCCCTCCTATCACGATTATTCCCACTTGATCCCTTTCATTCACCAAGATTCATGTGTGTGTGTGTGTGTGTGTGTGTGTGTGTGTGTGTGTGTGTGTGTGCGCGCGCGCCCCAGTTAACTTTACAGGAGAAATTTGTGTAACTATTAGTTTAGGACTAATCTTTGGAACCTGATGGGCTCACTGGTGAGTACACAGCTGAAGACAATGCCTCCCCTTCTCCCTGGATCTATCAACAGCAGAGAGTTAAGCAGAGAAGGGTGGACCCCTGAGCCTCTCCACTATCCTGGCTATCTATGGGCCCCTTTCCATGCAGACCAGAGCAGGCGTCCGCAGGGGCTGAGTCTCTGCTTGCACTGGCCGTGTATTTGCCCAGAGAATAGCATTTCACCACTCTCCTCCGTGTCTCCTGGTTTCTGCCTTTTCTTCTTCTGCAGTGTTCCCTGAACCTTTAGGGAATGGTATGAATGTCCAGGCAGACATTTATTGGTGTAAAAGGGAAAGAGGTGTCCCCGATTAGCGCTATGAGTAGAGTTTGTCTGTGGGTATCAACATAAATGCATAGAAGACAGTGTATCTGATGCCAATTTAGCTAAGCAATAATGTTATCTTCTCCCTAGGTTTTACAATCTCCCTGGGAATGGATTTTTTTTAAATCAGGTTTACATTATGAGGCAGGGGTTAGGAATGTAAATACTGCTCTTGCCGAGGACCTGAGTTCAGTTCCCAGCACCATGTCAGGAGACTCACAACTGCTTGTAACTTCAGTTCCAGGGATTCTGGTGCTTTCTTCTGACCTCTGAGAGCACCCACCCAACATATGCATATGAGTGCACACACACACACACACACACACACACACACACACACACACAATGACTCACACACATATTCATAAAAATAAAATAAATCCTAAAAATGAAAACACTCATGTGCAGAAAATTCAAGAACAGGAAACATTGTAGGGAGATGGGAAATTCTGAGCTGTCCCTTGAGGAGGACAAACTTTGTGGCTGAACAAGCAGGGAAACAGGAGGATGCCTGTGAAGACCTTCCCTGGCTCTGTCTGAAAACCCATGTCAATGCTCCCATGGATAGTTTTGACAGGTCACAGTAAAGATTTCTGTTAATAAATAAATGAGCTAGAGACTTGTGACATCGTTAGGCCCACCCCTTCCCTTCAGGAACTTAAATGGGGACAAATATTTCTATTGGGCCATGATGCTAAGAGAACAGTCACGGGAGACACTGCCAAAGTGCAGAGATTATAGATGTGCATTGTAGCACAGATTATAAAAACCCAGAGGCAGATATTGGGGTTCAAGCTGAAGATCAGAAAAGCAAAGCAGATGAACTACTAGAGAGTTCTTATGTCTATCCTCAACGTGACTGCAGACTGCAATGTTCTCCACCAAGCCTCAGACTGCACACTGAGCCCTGAGCTCCTGTCTCTTCCCATCTTATATTCCTCTCTAGTGCTGGGATTAAAGGCGTGCACCACCACTACCTGGCCTCTATGGCTAACTAATGTGGCTGCTGGGATTAAAGGTGTGCGCCACCACTACCTGGCCTGTATGGCTGACTAGTGTGGCTAGCTCTGCACTCTGATCTTCAGGCAAGCTTTATTTATTAAAACACAGATAAAATATCACTATAGTGCACCGCCACATCTGGCTTAATTACTGACTGTTATCAACATCCTCAGAGCTGTATCACTAGACATGGAAATCAAATTACCATTTGACAATAGTCTTCATAGCCACACTGTCTCTTTGTTCCCTACAGTACTTTAATTCTATTCCTCTCTGCGGGAAGTTGTGAGAAGAGCAGCTGCTTTCTTTCAGGACAACGTGTTTGGTGCTGAGTTCACGTCTTACACATCACCAGAGCTCAGCAAATATTTGTCACATAACATGAATTAACTTTCTCTCAGCTGTCTTCCCATGCAGTGGGCATTCGGGGCTAGTTAGTTTTTTGTCAACTTGACACAAACTAGGGTCATCTGGGGGAAGGGAACCTCCATTAAGAAAATGTCTCTAGTCGCGTGGTAATGGCACATGTCTTTAATCCCAGCACTCAGGAGGCAGAGGCAGGCTGATCTCTGAGTCTGAGGCCAGTGTGGTCTACAAAAGCTAGTTCCAGGATAAGCTCCAAAGCTACAGAAAACCTTGTCTCAAAAAACAAAAACAAAACAAAAAAATGTCTCTATCAGATTGGCCCTGGTAGGCAGGTCTATGAGATGTTTTTTGTTTAGTGATTGATGTGGGGTATCCAGCCCACTGTGGAAAGTATTACCCATGAGCAGGTAGTTTTGTGTTATGTAAGAAAGGTAGCTGGGGAGCAAGTTTGTAAGCCTCCAGATTCCTGCACTGACTTCCCTCTGTGACGAAATATAACCTCTAAGCTGGACAAACCCTTTCCTCCCTAACCTGCTTTTGATCATGGTGCTTAAAACAGTATGGATCACCTTTCTATTGCTGTGAAGAGAAACCATGACCAGGGTGATTTATATAAGAAATAGTTTACTGGGAACTTGCATTCTCAAAGGGCGAGTCCATGACCATCATGATGGGGAACATGGTAGCAAGCAAACATGGCGCTGGAGCAGCATCTGAGAGCTCACATGTTGGGACAACAACCACAAGGTGGAGAGAGAGCTAACCGGGGATGGTGTGGGCTTTTGAAACCTCAAAGCCTACTGACAATGACACACCTCCTCCAACAAGGCCACATCTCCTAAGCCCTCCCAAGTCGTCCCTCCAACTGCGGAGACTAAGCATGCAAACATGATTCTACGGTAGCCATTTTCATCCAAACCACCACACACAGCAATACAAGTCAACAAGGATACCGTCTTATCTTCATTTTCAGGCTAGGTAATACGGACAGAATTTGAAGTCTGATCCAGGCACAGAACCAGTAAATGGCAGTGAACAAGGATTCATCTGCCCTAGGTCTGTGACATTTTCTCCATTTCTGCCCTCTCGCTCTGATAAGGGAGAGAAAGACAGATAGGGATCCATTGCTGGGCTCCCTAAGTCCTTGCTGGATTGTTCCAAAGACCACATCAGGTTTATGATGTCATATATCTGCCGTGCCACAGGTCCTTCGAAGTCGGATCTCTCCTGACACCCATCTCTCCTTTGATCCCACTGAGGGTCTCTGCTGCTGTCCCATTGCTGAGGTCTCCAGGGCTCAGTACAGCTCTGTTCTGGTTCTCTGCACACCATGCTGTCCTGATGTATTAGCTCTTCATTCATTCATGGGATCATCACAAAGACAGAGCTGGGCCACGGCTGCCTCTCTGTTCCCATGGTCTCATCAAGCTCTGGCACGCCGGTTGGTTGATAAGGGCTTTCCAAGTTGATGGCTGGCTGCTGATGGAATGTCTGGCCCTGCCCACGTGCTGGCATGAGTTGGCCTCATACTTTCCTTCATGGGAAGCAGCATTGTTTCCACATCTCTTTCTAAAGGTCTGGAAATCACTTCCAAGTTCATGATAAAATTGTTTAGTAGCCTATGACTTTTATAGCCGAAGGACATTGTGTGCATTTATTAAGGAGGTTCTAGGCATGCAGTGAGTCGGGCTGAGGGTCGAGCTCAGTGGCAGAGCATTGGCAGCTTGGGCAAGGTCCTGGGTGAACCCTGTATGACAAAACTGACACATCTCTCTTCCAGGTCTAGCATTTGGTGATGTAGGTCTTAATTTTGGTTTTGCAAGTGCTTAAAGCTGTGTTTGTTTTTCTTAAGAGTTAAATTTAGAATAAGTGGGTTATAATTCACCAGAAACAGTGGCCTACTCTAGGGTATTTTGGTTATGTTAATATTATAATTATTTAACATTGTGCATCCTCATAAAGATAACCTTCTGTAGAAGGAGCAGCGGGCTGTGTTCCTGGTGTCCAGTCGCCTGGCTGGTTTTCATCCAAAATAATTACACAGAAACTGTATTCTTTTAAATGCTGCTTGGCCCATTAGTTCTAGCCTCTTATTGGCTAATTCTCACATCTTGATTAACCCATTTCTAATAATCTGTGTAGCACCACGAGGTGGTTGCTTACCAGGAAAGATTCTAGCCTACATCCATCTCGGGTCGAAGAATCATGGTTGACTGCCTCACTTCCCTTCTTCCCAGCATTCTGTTCTGTCTACTCTGCCCACCTAATTTTCTGCCCTATCAAAAGGCCAAGGCAGTCTCTTTATTAACCAATGAAAGTAACACGTAGTCAGATGACCCTCCTCCATCAGGTATCTTTTCTCCAAGGCAGCTGATCACTGGTTTGAAGAGCAACGGAGCTCTGTAGCCTCAGCCACTGATGCCTGTCTCATAGCTGGCTTCCTCTCCTCTCTACGTGGAATGTTCTTCTTAACACTCACAACCCTAGTCCCTCACTTCTACAGGCTTTCACTCCAGTGTCACCCCATCAAAGATCCACTTAAAAAACAACACCCCAACAACTTGCTTTATTTTAGACAAGATCTCATGTATCCCATGTAGGTCTTAAATCTTCTATGTAGCAAGGGATGTCATTGAATTTCTGATCTTTTAAAGTTCTGAGAATACAGGCCTATGTTACTCTGCCTGGTTTATATGTGGTGCAGGAAACCAAACCCTGGGCCTCATGCAGGCTAGACAAGCACTCTACCAACTATGCTATATCTGTGGTTTACCTCATCATTCTTTTTTTTTTTAAGGTTTATGTATTATGTATACAAAGTTCTGCCTGCATGTATGCCTGCACACCAGAAGAGGGCACCAGATCTCATTATAGATAGTTGTGAGTCATCATGTGGTTTCAGGAATTGAACTCAGGTCCTCTGCAAGAACAGTCAGTGTTCTTAAACTCTGAGCCATCTCTCCAGCCCATTTTTTAAAAAAAAATTATGTATGTATGTATGTATGTATGATGGATACAGTGTTTGTTTTGCCTGCATTTATACCTTCATACCAGAAGAGGACATCAGATCTCATTATAGGTGGTTGTGAGCCACCATGTGATTGCTGAGAATTGAATTTAGGACCTCTGGAAGAGCAGCCAGTGCTCTTAACCTCTAAGCTATCTCTGCTGCCCCCACTTTGTCATTCTTAATCTCAGTTCCCAGATGTTTGTTTGATTTGACTTAGCATTCCTTGAGACTAAGACGTCACATGCATGTTGCTCCCCAGCAGTTTCCCTCACAGCAGCACGGGCTTCACCAGGGATGGACACTGTTTGGTTCAGCAGGATATCTTTCTGGTCCTTCCAGCAGTGCTTGGCACACAGTAGGCACTTAGTAAATATCCATCACTTTATTAGGTATACCTTTCAGAAGCCAGCCTAAGGGAGAAGTTTTTAAACAATGAGATGACTCTGATTCTGCAGGACTCTAGAACCTACTTCCTGCCGATTTCCTTCCCGGAACTGGCTGATTTTCCCAGAATTATATCATATGTACTGATATGATATGAAGACTCACACACACGCACAAGCATACAGACGCACATACATGCACACACGCACACATGCACACACTGTGTTAGTTTGCTTTTCTATTGCTATGATAAACAATCGACTCCAGAAGAAAGGGCTTATTTGGCTTGCTTATTCAGCTCACAGTGCATCACTGCATGAAGCCAAGGCAGGAACTAAAACAGAGCAGGAACCTGGAGACAGGAACTGAAGCAGAAGCCATAGAGGAACACTGTTTACTGACTTGCTCCTCTGGGCTTGCCACCCTGCTTTACTACATAATCCCGGACCACCTACAAGGAGGTGGCACCACCCACAGTAGTCTATGTCCTCCTACATCAATCAATAATCAAGAAAATGCACTATAGACATGCCTACAGGCCAGTCTGGTGGAGGGTTTTCCCAGTTGAAGTTCCTCTTCCAGATACATCTACCTTGTGTCAAGTTGACAAAAATATCTAACCAGGACACACGTGTATGCACACACACACACACACACACACACACACACACACACTGCATAGATCATCATCATCATCATCTGAGTTCTTTCCAAAGCAGTCGGTACATGCAGTGTCTTTTGGGCCTTAGAATAGGATTTCACCATTTGGGCAGCAGTATCACACACCACACATTGACTATACGAGCTTCAGTCACTTTATTTACTTAGCTGAGCTTCAGTTTCCTGGCCTGGCTGTTTGGAATAATGTTAACTCAAGGAGTTGGAAAGATTTGATGAAGTTCTTAATACCATTATTTCATTGTCACAGCCTTTTCTGTCCTGGAGGAGGGGTCGTTAGTCAGTCCCATCCTTTCTGGTCTTTCTGTCTTACAAGGAAGTCAAAAAGACTGAAGGTCACAGCCCAGAGACTCCAGTGCAATGATGTCTGGAGATGGAACCCCAGGATAAGAGACTTTTTCCTCTTGCCAGCAGCACAGGGCAATGGGTTATAACTAAGACAGTGGCAAGGCTGTTTATGAGGGCGCTTCTAGAAAAATCAACAGCATCAGACCACGATATTGACCCTTGAAGCTTCTGCCTTCAAACACCATAGCAAACTTGAAACATAGCCTGATTCTGGTCAGATGACCGTGAATGCCTCACCCATAGGTGTTTATTTCAGCTCCATTGCCCTATTGTGCTCTGACTAACTTTTGTCACTAAGTTAAAGGTGCCAACATGCAGAGTGACAAAAAAAGAGAAAAAGAAGAGGAGGACAGAAGGAAAGAAGAAAGTAAGAAAGGGGGAGGGGATGTGATAGAAGGAAGGAGAGAGGAAGGGGAGGGGATGGGAAGAGGGGAGGGAGGGAGGCTACAGAGGCTAAGATCTAGACCAAGACATGGCAGGCAGAGGTTTGGGAATCAGCAGACCAGAATTTAAAATAACTATAGTAGTGGAGGGCTGGGGACGTGGCTCAGGCAGTAAAGTCTTTGTCCACAAGCATGAGGACCTGAGTTCGGATCTTCTGCGCCCTTGTAAAGATCCAGGTGTGATATGTGTCTATAACTGCAGCACTAGGAAGGCAGAGACAAGAGGGTCCCTGGAGTTTTCTGACAAGTTAACCTGAGCTCCAGGTTCAACCAGAAACACAGCCTCACACACACCACACACACATACACACACACACCTACACACACAAGCATACACACATACACCTACACACAAACATACACACACACCTACACACACACCAACACACACAAGTATACACACACACCTAAACACACACACATACACACATAAGCATACAATCACACATACAAGCAAATTCCTCTGATTGCCATGGTAAATATCTGGTGGAAATAGTGGGCAGCATGCACGAACCCATGGGATGTAAGCAGAGAATTCAAATCTCTAAGAAACAGTCAAAAGGTAGGACTAGAAATCAGACGTGAATAAAACTTTTGACTGATTTACCAACCAGTCCCTGGCTAGGAAAGTACCACGAAGCTTGGGGGTTCATCCAAACTAAATTACAAAAGAATAAAGAATGGAAAAAGTCAGAATATCCAAGAACTGGAGAAACTATAGAAGAATCACTATATGCATAATGGGAAAACAAAACAAAGAGAAAGAGAGAAGAAAGAGTGGAAAATTACACGAATAATAAAGTCAAAAAACGACAAAGTAAGTAACTGGCTCACAATGAGTCATCAACAAATGCTGCTATTGGCATCATCATCACCATCGTCATCGTCATCACCATCACCACTATCCATCAAGAAGCCACAAGACTATAGGAGGAAAGAAGGGCTTAGGGAAAGGCAATCCTTTAAAGAAAGCTTAGTCTTGACACTTCTTTCTATTTTCTTTCTTCTTTCTGCTTTTCTGTCTTCTCTTTCTTATCAGGTTCTCGCTTTACAGGCCAGCCTGAACCAAAGTCTAGATTATGATGCCTGACTTAGCCTCCCTCGTGTTAGAATTTTAGAAATGTTGTTATCAAATCTGACTCTTAACTTCTTTCTTGACATGGGTCCAAAACAGAGTGACCAAAACACATGCCAGTTGAGGAGGATGAGGAGGAGCAGCAGGAGGAAGAGCAGAAGGAAGAGCAGGAAGAGCAGTAGGAGCAACAGGAGGAGGAACAGCAGAAGGAACAGGTGGAGGAGAAGCAGGATGAGGAACTGGAGGAGGAGCGGTAGGAGCAAGAGGAGCAGGAGGAGCAGGAGGAAGAAGGAACAGGAGGGGAGAAGCTGGAGGAGAAGGAGCAGAAGGAGGAAGAAGAAGGAGAGGGAGGAAGGAGGAGAAGGAAGAGAAAGAAGGAGGGACAGAAGGAGGAAAAAGGAGGAAGGAGGAGAAAGAGGAAGAGGAAGAAGGAGAAGGAATGAGGGGCAGAAGGAGGAAGAGCAGGAAGAGGAGGAAGGAGGGTGAGAAGAATTCAGAGGGTATTTTACACATGATTCCAAGTTTTATAGTAATACCACCCTCACAAGATTATTCAGATTGCTCCTGTCCACCTAAAGGGACAGGAGTCAGGGCTGAGGACTCTGCATTTTCACAGCTCTTCTATGGGTATCTGGTTGATGTGCCTATCCGACTGTTCTTTAAATAAAATAAGCTATCCCCATGTCGGTCAGAGTTTAACCTGAAACTTGTTCAACAAATGATTCTCAAGGAGGCAGTAGCCAGATGACCTGCACATGGGAGGGGACAGGGCTGAGAACAGAGGAGACAGGCTAGGGACAAGAGCACAGGAGAGTGGAATGGGGTCTGGGGGATGTGGACGCCCTGAAGGATTGCCTGAGAAACGCAGATACTCTGGAGGAGGGCTACCCTTCCCCTGGACCTGTGACTTTCCCCATCAGGTCTCAAGAACCTGATTTAGAAGCTGGTGGCACTTTGCACCGAGCTGCCTTGGATGGGATTTGTCTCTCAGAAGTACTGAGCTATACCCTTGACCCCACTGTGGTACTGTTGAGGTTATAGGACCTGGGCAAGGTAGCGCCTACTGTGAATAATTAATTAGACCACGAGGCAGCCCCTCAGAGGGGACCAGCGCTGACTTTGTATGGTGAGATAGCTTTAATAAAAACAAGATAATGTAAGTGTATCTATCCCTTGCATGTGGTCCCTTATACAAGGCTCGAGCTCCTTCCATTTCTCATGTTGTGATCCAGCCCAGGGAACCCTCGCTAGAGATGGAACAGAAACTGAGAGGGATGACTGATCTCGGACTCAGCCTTCAAGCCTCTTAGAGAAGCAACCCTCTTTTATATATGTAGTGACCAGTCACAAAGATTTTATTATAGCAACGGAGAACAGATTAATACATCCAGCAAATCCAGATGAGGTGAAAAAGAAGCAGGGCATTATTCAGAAAGATAATCAGGGGTCATAGTGACATGGAAGTCAGAGCTTAAAATCCATATCATTTGGAAGAAGTCCTAGGACCCCATTCTTCCAGTCACTGTCTCCTTGTCTATCCCTCTGCAGATCCACGTTCTCCAGAGGGGTATGCCTACATGCTTCCCTAGGCCTTCACTGTCTATCCATTTTCTGCTTTCCATCAGTCTGGATGTAACCCTAGTGTTGGATGATATTGCCTGAAAATTTGGCAGGTTCTAGAATCACCTAGGAGACAAACCTCTAGGCGTGTACATGAGGGGACTTCTAGGCTGGGTTAACCAGGTGGGAAGACTCACCCTAAATGTGGCCAACACCATCCCCTGGGCTGGCATCTGCATTTATCTCCCTCTCTCTGGCTCATGGCACTGAACACAATGGGACCTGCTACTTCAAGCTTCTGCTGCCATTGTTGATGGTATTGCCATGCCATGATGGACTGTACCCATCACCTGCGAGTCAAAATAATTCCTTCCTTCCTCCACTAGCTCTTGTTAGGAGCTTTGTTAGACCAGTGAGAAACGGAATGAATGCAGTCTCATTCTCCTCCCCAAGTCCTCCCTGATGTCGGTGGGTACATCCTTGTCCCCTGAGAGGGGACATCCACATGTCCTCGCAGAGTCACAGAGAACTGGTCACTTACTACATCCTCACTCATTCTCCTCTCAAGTCTCCCAGGGTTTTTATCTTTAATTCCTCTCGCTCTTTCCTTATGTGCCTCTCCCTTCTCCTTGCCCACCAGATCTCTGCGGTCTAAACAGGGTTCTATTGATGTGTGTGAAGTCATATAATTTTGTTCTTGGTGGCTGTACCGTCCATTGCAGAATATATGGCGGCACCCTTTCTTCAAACACCCACACTTCAGCAACCACGATAGTCAAAATGTTCCCAGTTATTGTCAGTCGCTCCCCGGGAACCAATTTGTCCTCACGGAGACCTACTGCTCTGAATGCCGTGTTCCCCCAAGTTCGTTCCCATAAGTCGCTGCTCTACCCTGCTCCGGGTTTGGGAACACAAACCCTGACTATGACTAATGCGGTAATAATTAGTCATTACAGACCCACACTCTGGTGAGAAGGCAAATTAATCTAATTGGGCTCTTTTGGGGGGAATGAGAGAGAGAATGAGGGACTTTTTGACAATTGTTCCCTCAAATTCTCTGACTCACTGATGGATTTGCAATCGCTCTTGCCAGAAGTTCCATTAACTTGTTGCCTGGATATCAGTTGGGTCTTCCTGGGGTGGATTCAGCTCACGCGCCACTCGGCTCAGACTACAGTACTATTCTGAAACACACTTGTAGGTGCCCAGTTCACTCAACTTGAGAATCCTGTGGACTGTATAACTTCTGTCTTCTAGAGCTGGAGAGCAGCTCTGGATTGTAGGCATGCTAGGCAAATGCTCTGCCGCCGAGGGCGACGGCCCAGGACAGCTTTCTCCGGCATCTCACCGCCCTCCGTCTCGGGAAACAGTTCGAGTGGCCCCGGACCTGCACTGTCTGCCAGTAACTTCTCTTCAACTTCCAACCAGGCTCAGCTGGGGACTGGAAATTGTGCTGTGACCCCTTAGTAGCAATTGGGCTTCTTAAGTGTGGAAAGCCATGCATACGAACCAGAAGGAGGGTTTGAGGAGCAGGGAGAGACACGGCAGTGTGCTAAAGACACAAAATACCCCATTTCCATTGAAGCATATCAGAGGTCAGAATGAGCCTCCATGATATGCACGTGGCACATAGGATGCCTGGCCCAGCAGGAGTTACTCCATCAGCAGTGTGTCTAATATTCAGTGGCAGCTTAAAGTCCAGAACCATGGCCTCTTGGGTCTTACATGCCAGTCTGCTCAGTTGATGGAGACTATCTAGCCACTGGGGAAAGACTACAGCAGTGTGGTGCCATTCTGTGTGGAGTCTGGGCGGCAGGTGTGTCCTCTTCATGTTGTGTCTTCGGGAGCACACGGAGGAACATCCACCATATGTCCAGTGACCTGAGGAACACAGCACACAGAGAGCCCCTGACCTGCTTCTTACATAGAGTTGTGACTTTTAAGATAGGTTTTCTAATGTATTCGTCTGCTTATTTTAGGGATTTATTAGTATATATTAATTACACATAAGAATGGTTTTAGTATGACATTTTCATACATGCACATAATGCATTTAGATCGCATTCACCCCTTACCCTGTCGTTTCTCCATCCCGGTCTCACAGGACCCTTTTCTTCCCCCCAACTAGCTTCTCCTTTCACGTCTCTCTTTTCTGTGTCTTTTGCTACCCAGGAAGTTTCCTTAGGGTTTTTTTCTGGGAGCTTGAGGAAAGGCTTATGTGCAGGGGTGTGGTTGCCTTACATGGGGCTGCACCATTGGTAGAGTCTTTCTCTCCCCCACTAGCCAGTAACTTATAGATCTTCAGGGGGAGGTGGTTCCTGTGAGCTCCTCCTTCCCTGAGAGAGCACTGACGAGACAGAGAGTGTGCAGTCCTCATAGCTGGTGTGAGCTCCAGGGTGCAACAGCCATGTTATGCCCAGAAGCTCACATCTCATGCTGTGTCCCTCTCCATTAGTCTAGCTATCAAACACTAAGTTTACATTATAGAATGATATGGACATTTATGAAAATTATAATTGTCATTCTAGGGATGCTACTATTAATGATCATACAGACTTTTGTTTTGTTTGGATTTTATCTAATACCATGCAAGGCAGGCACTCTGTCAACTGAGCTCCGTCCCAGTCTCTTTAATTTTTTTTAGTTGCATTTGTCACTATACATAGTGATGAATTCACAAAGACCTTCCATTGGAGCATAACTCAAGCACTTTGACTGAATTTACCTTCCCATCCTCCTCCTTTAGCCCTCCCCATTCCTGCTAGCCTGTCTTTCAAGAAGCAGAATTCTGGATAGACATTGTTTTTGTGGGCACAAAATAGTTCACTAAGCCTTCCCACAGTGAGGAGTGGCTACAGATTATTTCCTGTTTTTCACTGGAATATACACTATTATGAATTTTACTAGTCTCAGTCCATTCCCGCTGGTATAACAAAATATCGTTATATGTCCTGAGAAATACACCACTGGGCAGCTTCGTCATCAGGGGGACATCACCGTGCACCTGAAGCTTCACTAGATGATGTAATCTTATGGGACCACTGTGCCACATGAGGTCTGCTGTTGACTGGACTGGATAGATGCAGTGTGTGGCTGTGTCACAGACTGGGTAATTTATCCACAATAACAATTTTATTTTCCCTTGTTTAGAGACGGGAAAGCGTGAGATTTAGGTGCTGATGAGTTCAGCATCTGTTGAGGGCTGCATACTGTACGAGACGGTGCCTTACTGCTGTGTCTTCCGGAGACACTGTGTGCTCACACGAGCAGAGGGCAGAAAGGGTGAACTGATGCCTCTGGAGTTGTTTTCTAGGAGTGTCAGTCCCAGCTATGGGGCTTTCAACTCTGTGACTCCCCCTTCTAAAGGGCCCACCTCCTCATGCTATCCCGCTGAGGTTTACTTAGCAAGCTGCTTCTGAGGTGCGCTCAAACATGGCAACCAGAAATGCTTTCTTACAGATTAGAGCCTTTACTAAGCTATTTAACCAGAAGTAAAATTGCTATATGAAGGGTTAAAAACATGCTTAAGATTTTTGATAATTTGTAAATTGACATTTCAAACAACTGGATAAAATTATGCTCAGTAATAAAGGCCTTGTGTTTTTTTTCTGTCGTAGAATGAAAGACAGTCTAAAATCTCCTAGCCTCTGTCTGTGTTTGTCTGCCTCCTTATTAGGATCAGTCACACTACCTATGTGACCTGTGACAGGGCCTGGAGTCTTAGGGACACCTCTCAGACACTAGCCAGGTTCTCGGCCCCCTTGGTTTTAACTGACTTCACTGACTCTTTTACAGCAGGCTGAGGAAGGAGCCATGGTGCCAGGACTCTACAAGAGATCCTGAAACACCAACATATACTACCTCAGTTCCCCAGAGTTCAAGTGCTGGCGGACACAGAGAGCTGTGCGCCCGAGGACTTATTCCCCAAGGTCAAGTTCATCAGCCTAGGGAATGAGTCTTTTTGTATGCCGTTGGAAGGAAAAGAAAGGATGGAGGCTCCAGGGGCTCTGTCTGTGCATGGGCATTGCTGGTGCCTCGGGAACTTTGTTCATACCAGGATCTCATCTCCATGGGAACACCACCAACACTAGGCGCTCTCACACCTGTCTCATTTATACAATCCATTTCAACCAAACACTGAGAATCCAAGCAGGGCAATTATCCAGCCTCTGCCTTTTCTCTTGAACAGGCCGTGAGGGGACTAAACTGGTGAAGGCATTCAGTGTCTCAGATGTGTGAGCCACACGTCAGTGAAAAGGCAGAAGCATGTGTATATCGGAGCATCCATCAGCTTGGAAGAAGTCTCCAGTAACTGTAGCCCCAGCTTTGCTTTCTCTGAATTTGACTCGCAGTCAGCTGCATGTACTACTCATTTATTGCTAATGAGTGCATCGAGGCAAGTTCGCAGTAGGTCTTTCACTTTCCTGATACATTTTTATATTCCCATCAATAAAGGAACACATACCCAACCTTGTTCAAAAAGAATTTAAGATAACTCATACCTGGTTTAATCTAAAATTGATACTCAGAAAATAGAACTTTAACATGGTCATTCTAGAGAGGTTCTAGGGTCTTAAATTAAAGAAATCAGAAAGTTGGGGAAGTTATAGTTAGTAAAGAAAATATTACAAATCATCTTTCAAGCCCAAACTGAACAAATGAACTGGTATAACTAGTTGAGGGCCCCCAAAACGATGTCATTAAAAAGTCACTTTTTAAAAAAAATTAAAGCCATTGAGGTCCCCCACAATTATTGAAAATCTAAGAACTCCTCAGCCCTTTAGTTATTAGAGAGAACTATATCATTTTTAGCTGATCAATTTATGCTTTTCTTTTTTAGTATTTAAAACAATTTAAATATATTTTTATCATATTTTCCTCCTCCCTAAGTCCTTCCAGATCCTCTCCTCCACCCATCCAACTATGTTTTTTCAAAATAAAAAAAAGCAACCCAATATAACAAAAACTTAGAAAACAAAATACCACCCCCCGAAAAATAATCACCAAACTGTAACCAAATAAAAGCACACACACACACAAACCGTGGAGTCCATTATATGTTGGTCAACTACTCCTGAACATGACACCTACTCTGGAGTGGTTGATATACCCAGTACCACCCCATTGGAGAAGACTGATTTCTATATATGTGTCCAGCAAGTATAAAAGACCATTCAGTTGTTAACCTTTGCCCTAGTAGACATCCATCCATCCATCCATTCATTCAATTTTTTAAAAAATAACAAAATAAAATATAATGTGATAAGACAGAAACTATCACATCAAAGTTGGCTAGAACAAACCAACAGAAGAAAAAGAGCCCAAGAGAAGCGCAATAATCAGAGACCCACTTGTCCACACACTCAAAATTCCATAATAACATTAAACTGGAAACCATAATATATATGCAGAGGACCTGGTGCAGACCTGTGCAGGGTTTGTAGCTGCTGCTTCAGTCTGTGAGTTCGTACAGATAAGCTTTGCTCCTGTTGATGTAGAGGACATCTTTGTGTTTTTGTTTTCTTTGGATCCTCCATCCCCTCTGCTTCTTACACTCTTTCCACCTCCTCTTCTGAAGGGCTCCCTAAGCTCTGGGCGGGGGGATTTAATGGAGACTTCCCATTTAGGGCTAAGTGTTTCAAGGTCTCTCACTGTCTGCATAATAACTGACTGTGGGTTCCTATATTTGTTCCCATCGGCTATGGGAGGAAGCTTCTCTGATGATGGCTGAACAAGGCACTGATCTGTGAGTATAGCAGAATGGCATAAGGAGTAATTTTATCACTGCTTTTGCCTTTTTTGTTTGTTTTTCTGTCTTTTTTTTTTTTTTAGACCAGTGTTGGTTTTGCCCTAAGTCCCTGGGCTATCTAGTCTCTGGTTCTTGGCCACTCAAGCAGTGCCGGGCACAGGTTCTATCTTATGAAGTGAGCCTTAAGTCAAACTTATTGGTTGGTTACTCCCACAAGGTTGGTGCCACCATTGCCTTAGTATATCTTGCAGGTAGGATACCAGTGTATAGATAAGGGATTTGTGGCTGACTTGGTATTTACATTTTTCTTTTGATAGCATGCAGAGTACCTTCTTGTACCAAAGACACCAGAACATAGGGATGGAGGCTCTGTGTAGGCACTAGCTTTACATCTCCATGTTCAATGAGTTGTGTGGGTGTTGTCTTCAGCAAGGGGACCTTGCTGTCAGTTTTTGGAGAGCAACCTATGGTCTTGGGAACAGCTTAGATTGTTTGGGGATTCCCATGGGGCCGCCTGAGATTGGAAACTTCATTTGGTGACAAGAGATGGCCAATTGTGTCTCTCTTTGTCTCCCCATTATTGCAATTTCATTTAGATCGCAATACACACACACACACACACACACACACACACGCATGCATGCATATATATGGGAGTTTCTATTGTATTAGGTTTCCATACTTCCCCTCAAATGTCCCTTAATTTTAGCTGTCTCTCTTCATATTCCCTCCCACAACCCTCTCTATCCTCCTCTTCACTTGCTCCTGCCATTCTAGTCTACCCCATCCATTTATAATTATCTATTCTATTTCCCACTCCAAGATCTATCTGTTCCCCTGAGTCCCTTATTCTATACATACCCTCTGTGGTTCTATGGATTATAGTTTTGTTACTATTGATTTAATAGCTAATAGCCATAAATATTATACACACACACACACACACACACACACACACACACACATATATATATATATATATATATATATATATATACACCATATTTGTCTTCCTGGATCTGGTATACCTCACTCAGGTTGTTTTTTTCTACTTCCATCCATTTGCCTGCAAATTTCACGATGCCATATTTTTAACGGCTGAGTAAATACTCCATCGTGTAAATGTACCGCATTTCCTCAAATATTCTTCTGTTGAGGAACAGCTAGGTTGTTTCTAATTTCTGGCTATTAAGAATAAGGCAGCAATGAATATGATTGCGTAAGTACCTCTGTGGTAGGAAGAAGAGTCCTTTGGGTATATGACCCAAAATGGTGCAGCTGGATCTCGAGGTAATCGATTCCCATCTCTCTGGGGAGCTGCCACATTGATTTCCACAGTGACTGTAAGAGTTTGCAGCCCCACCAGCCATGTATGAGTGAGAACCATACCTTATCTTTTAAATTAAGATCATTGATTCTCAACTGAGCATTAACTAAAAGATTTTTCAATTAGCATAACAATATTTTTGTTTAGTAACCTGTGAGTAAAGCTTCTTTTCTCTTTGGGCTCCCTTCAAGGTGGACTGAGCTCTTATCAGAAAAATCCTCCTCATGCTTCTGGATCCTGCAGTCATGTATAGATTTCTCATGTTTTGGAGGGTGCCATGATCCTGCAGTCATGTATAGATTTCTCATATTTTGGAGGGTGTCATAATCCCGCAATCATGTATAGATTTCTCATGTTCTTGAGGGTGTCATGATCCTGCAGTCATGTATAGATTTCTCATGTTTTGGAGGGTGTCATGATCCTGCAGTCATGTATAGATTTCTCATGTTCTGGAGGGTGCCATGATCCTGCAGTCATGTATAGATTTCTCATGTTCTGGAGGGTGCCATGATCCTGCAGTCATGTATAGATTTCTCATGTTCTGGAGGGTGCCATGATCCTGCAGTCATGTATGGATTTCTGCTCTCACATGAGCCTCACCCCAACAGCACTTTGGTTGAGGCAGGGCTAGGTCCTGATTCAGATTTTCTCAAAGCCCAGGGCTTAGGATGTGTGTAGAGCAATAAAGCCCCGGTGTTTTGGGCTCAGTCCTCGGTGGTAAACACACTAACAAACTGCTGCTAAACTTCCTTCTGTGGGGAAGATGGAAATAGGACCCCAGTGGGAGAGCAAGGCTTACACTGGGGAGCCAATGAGAGTACTAAGTTTACTATAGAGTGTGAACAAGGAGTTATAGGCAAGAGCACGGGTGGACTCTGAGCAGCCACACCACACACTCTCAGGGCTACACGCAGCATGGGTGGTGACTCCTTTGGGCCTCATAGATGGAGCCCTGTCCCTTGGATCTTCCTTGCCTTTATACTCTCCCCTGAGACCACATGCAGTTGAGGCAGAATTATATGCAGCTGATTTGGAGGAATGGTGGGATACTCATAGGCCCCTCCCCACCCTTTCTTCTATAAGAGGACATCAACAGATGATAAGCCCATCTGTGATGATCTTTTGCAAGTAGTACTGGCTAATCTGATAAAGATGGTGGCAGTTTGGCTCAGAGGACAGTCCGGTACAACATCCACAACTGTTGAGTGACTTGCCTAGTCACCCAATCAGAAAGTAACAGGGCCACAGAACCCCTAGTTCAGACGTATTTCAAGAAGCTATTCTTCCCTCAAAATTATTTGCAAAACTGGCCACATGAATGGAAGACCTTCACCCAAACTGTGTGTGTTTCAGCTAGTACAAAAATTACTTGTTATATGTCGCCAGGTAGCTGAGGGTGTTGAAGAACACACATATCCTGAGGATGGGTACACTATATCAAGGAAGTATTTTTTGACTGCCTGTGTTTTCATTCTTGGTAGAACTTTGTCATGTATTGAACAGGTCAGTGAGCTGGAAACTGTTTGTAACGAGTAGCTCGCTCTTATCGAATGCTCTGTTTGCTATAGTTTATTGATCACTTGTCTAATTGATCAACTTAAGCTCCACTTGGTTCTAAGAAGATATTTGTCAGTGCTACCAAATGGATCTTTAATTTTTTTCAAGGCAGGGTAAGTTTCTAGTGACACTAGTTAGGGCTTATTGATAACACATAGGTCATAATGGTGAGGTGTTAGGTCATGCACGGAGGTCAAGCATAGATGGTGGAGATCATCTGTCGGAAGGTGAGCCACCTTCCGGACAACCATTTCCATCTCTCAGCTCTGTAGAAAGCCATTCCAGGTCTCAAACAAAAATGAGCCCTTCTCGACAGGGTAATAGAGATACTAAATTCCATCTATTTCTTTTGTGTATCTGTGGAGAGGTGGGCGGGGATGTAGAGCCCAGAAGACGACCTTGGGCATCATTCTCCACACTCAGTCCTTCTCCTCCTCCTCTACCTTCTTTGACATGGGGCCTCCCATTGACCTGGAAGACTAGTGAGTCCCAGGAATCTCTATGTCTCTGTCTCCCCAGCACTGGAATTAAAAATACACATCACTGCACACATTAAAAATGGATCCCAAAGGATTGAACTCAGGTCGTTATGCTTGCAAGACAGTCGCTTTGCCAACTCAGCTCTCTCTCCAAGCCAGTTTACAGTTCTCTCTCTCTCTCTCTCTCTCTCTCTCTCTCTCTCTCTCTCTGTGTGTGTGTGTGTGTGTGTTTGTGTGTCTCTGTGTGTGTACATGTGTGTTTAGAACATCTCCTAGCAGGATTGATAACCTATACATAGTTATTATCAATAATTATGAGGTTCAAAGAGGGACCTACATTAGTGTAGTCAAGGGGAACATTAGCATAAGACCTCTATGACCCCATGTTGAATTACAGGAAACAATATCTAGTCAAGATCCTTATCCAAGTTTTTGGTTAGCTAGTTTAGAGAGCAATGACTTTGGTGTTCTTCCTGCAGCTCCTGTGATGGCAGGTTTCTGAGTTTATGGCTGTGACTTCCTCTCCTGATCTATATGGTGCTGTCTTGGCTGTTCCTATCTCGCTTCCACCACAGTGCTCCAGTTAGGAGGAATTAGCTTAGAAGAGGCTAAAAGGCAGTGCTCTCCCACCAGCCCTTCTTATCAAACAGGAAAATTCTATTCCCTTAGCAAAATTACTCCTATATCTCAGTGGCCAGAACTGGGTCACATGTTCACCTGTAGCTCCAGCAAAGAGGACAGGATAGTCAATGATCTTTGGGTCCTAGTTAGCCTCAATAGATGTTTTAAACCCTTCTGAAGCCTGAGAGAGACATAGAAAGCTAAGAGGCCATGCAGTGGGAAGAGATTCTTTATTCCAAGATGTGGAGCAATCCCATTGGCTAGTAGTTCTAGCTTCGGCATAGACATTGCCTGCAAAGCCAATCTCCTTTTCCTGAAGACATCTCGAACACAGGTGTTGAAACAGGTCATATCAAGATGACTGCTGTGAGACAGTTTCTTCTGGACAGGACAAGGCTGCTGGACTCTCAATAATATGGCCACCTGCATATGATCTGCAAAACCCACACCGGGCTACATGCCAGAAGGATGCCTGGAAATCCCCCAAAGCTCTACCCCTTGCTCAAGAGCCAATGGCTGCCAAGGGAAGGAGAACTGGTTTTCTTCAGGGACTAACCTCCAGTCCTGAGTGGTCAGCCTTAAACATGTACATACAGGAAACACAAATTGAACTCAGTACGGTGTATATATAGAAGCAATAATCATAGAGGGAGTGGTTATGTGTTCAAGAGAAGGTGGTGGAGGAGATATGAGAAGAATCGGAGTGGGGAGGGGGAGAGGTTTAAATGAGGCAAATTCAGCTTTCATGCATGAAACTCTCAAGAACCATAAATCCAAACCAGAAGCAAGGGAACCGTGCTTCCTTAGGGCCTGCCTGTAGAACCTTTGAGTTCAGCCACGTCTGCTGCCATCGCTCACTCTCAAACCTAAACAATGCACCGTCTGAAACCACTGACAGTACCACTTACAAAAAGGAAATTCTTTAAGAGAAATAAGTAAAGCAGTTCATCTATTTTCACTTAATTTGTAGACTTTGCTTAATCTTTGAACTTGGTGCCCAAGCGTATCCTTCAAGCAATATATCTTCAAAATCCACAAAGTCATATATGGAGCTATTTTAAGGAATTAAGGGGCAGCTCGCTCATTAAGAAGCCCATGATCGTGTCTTAGGTGTAGTACAGGGCCTGTCTTCCTCTCTTAATGCCCCTGGCTCCTCTTTGTCTTGTTTTAAAATTCATTTCTGTTGTTTTGAGGACTCAGCCTTACCCGAGTAAAGATCCTCACGGGAGGGATTTCCTTGTGCTAAAGGAATCAATGCTGGACTGTCATTCTGCTGTCGCTGACCCTTTTGTCAAGGCAAAAAGAGGGAAGGCCTGTTAGACCAGAAACTAAGAAAGCTGGCACATTTGGGAAGGTGGGGGGGGGGGCATTTAAAGCAAGAGGAGAATGAGGCGAGATCCAGGACCCTGTGGCATCTATAGCTTACACAAGAGAAAGGGTCGTGAAAAAGATTTCAGATGCCAAGGAAACAGGAAAAGTGGGCACAGAAGAGTGCTCAGGGGAACCCCGGGGAGAGGTTCTGGGAAAACATGTCTACAGGAATCCATATGCCAGAGCTTTGGGCAGGGTGAGGCTGTAAAGAGCTGCCAGATTTGGCAGTGAGGAGTGACCATTGCTCGAGCCAATTCAGTGAGGCCCAGGGCTAAGAAGGGAGCACTGACCCCTGTTCCGTGCACTTGGAAGGGCTGTAAATTAATCCAGAAATTCTTTCAGTTTGGCACTGTGTGTCAAAATTTGAATGTTCATACCCTTGAATTCTGAAATTTCACAACCAGGAATTAATCCAATCCACAGATTTGGACAAGTGGAGGCTGATGTAGCTACAAGGCTGCTGATTGCAGCCTTGTTTATTACCACGAAAAACGAGGAGGCCATTCATTTAAAAGTCCATCATCCAAGATTAATTAAAACAAACCACAGCTTTGCCCATGGAATGCCAGGCACAGTAGGTAAGAGCTCAGTTCCTACAGTCAGAGTTTGAGTTCTAACCGGTCCTTTACCAGCTGTTATCTCAGCTCTGAGGAACTTTCTGAGACTCGGTTTCCTTGACTGTAAAAGGAACCGTTGTGATCATGATGGAGCTTCAACGAAGTCTAAGACAGTTGACGGAAGTAAATAGACTGAGTATACCCAGCCCATGTTATTAGGCCATAATTCAGAAAGATTCATTAGCTGTGTGTGTATGGAAAGAGGGAGCTATTTGTAAGCCATTAAGAAGAGTAAATAAAGTCACAGAAGGACAGTGTGATAGGATTCAGTTTCACATCAGCTTTCTCTGGAAGGTGAAATCCTGGGTACAGTCCACTAAGGATACTTAATATCTGATTTACCAGACCCATGCCAAGACCCAGGAGGAGAGGCAACAAAAGAGGAAAGGCAACACTTTTGTTTTGTTTTGTTTAACTCTACATCATCACACCTGATACATTGCAGACAGACAATGGTTGCAGAATGAATGGATGGCAAACAGGAAGTTGTGTTTAGAAGGAAATTTCAGAGTTGGCAAGTTCAAAGCTGCAGTATCTGTGTACTGGTGAAGCCTGGAGCAGACCTCAAGGGCAAGTTGTCAAAGCTGTCATCAGAGAGGATGCTGTAGCTTCCTGAGGTGTGGGCAGCATGAGAGGAAGAGGAAGCGGACACAAAGCCCTGGGATCCAGTCTCTGACTGCTCAAGATGCTCCAGACAAGCAGAATATGAGGACAAAACCTTAATGTGTTAGTAGTGAGGGTTTTGGGGTGCTATTGAGTCATTTGCACATCAGAGAACAATGTAGTTCTCATCTCAAAGGAAATAAGCTAGACATTATTCTTGGAGCTAAGTATGAGTGACCAGGGGCCAGGAGCATGGATGAAAAGTGCCAGTGTGAAAATGATATCATGAAGTTTATATAGTTACAGAACAAAAGGAAGTTATGAAAATAATGAGATTTTCTTTCTTTTTTCTTTTTCTTTTTGGCTTGTTCGAGACAGGGTTACTATGTGGTTACTATGTAGCTTTGAGCCTGTCCTGGAACTCACTAGGTAGACCAGGCTGGCCTCCAACTCACTGAGATCCACCTAAGTCTGCCTCCGAAATGCTGGGATTAAAGGTGTGCACCACCACTGCCCAGCACGATAAATGATGATATTTTCTAAATATCTTGGTGGGATCAGCAGGCAGTCAGGTGGCTTAGTTACCTTTCCATTGCTGTGATAAAACACCATGAGCAAAGCAATTCGTTTAATTTAGCTTATTGTTTCAGAGGATTAGAGGCCATGATGGTGGAACAGAGGATCACCTGAGAGCTCACATCTTGATCCACAACTGCAAGGCAGAGAGAGAGCCCTGGGAGCTGTAATAGTCTTTTGAAACCTATCAATGAACTGAACGCCAAGTGACACCCTGCCTCTAACAAGGGCACACCTCCTAATCCTTCCCGAACAGTTCTATTAACTGGAGACCAAGATTCAAACATTTGAGCCTATGGTGGCCATTCTCACTCAAACCGCCACAGCTGGTTTGCTTACTGTCTATCTCCTTTTACTCAGTTTGAATCAAGCATCACCGGGAAGCCTTTGCTGTAGGTTTTAGATACTATCTGATGACATTCTTAGCTTTGGGGTTGGCGGAAGCTAAGTTAATATATTCCAAAAGGTTTCACTTGGCACACAAGTGGCTAATCAGTGGCTGTTACGGGGTGGGTAGTCCTTGACTGTTTTGGCTCTCAATTTGTAATATTCTAATGTGTAGAATCTGTGTGGCTTGTTTTCATGGAAACTTTTGTTCCCCAAACTAAGGCCCAGAAAGGCCAAGTGAATTCTCAAGTCACCACTGGACTTGGAGTATACCATCCACACCTGGGCCAGATAACTCTTGCTGTAGGGCTTGCTCTGCACTCAGAGACAGTGGCTACTTCTAATATAGATGAAGCTGTTTTGAGAGGACAGCCATTGGTTCCCTAAGAAACAAGGTTCCCTTAAGTACAACCCAACAGCTTGCATCTCTAAACTTCACTGACCTTCCATCACCTTTTCTTTGAAAAGAACAAAGGGATAAGGACCGTAATTAATTCACCCACAGCTCCCATTGTCCCCAAAGCTTAGAGTAGGCATTGACTGTGGTTTCTATTATTGAAGGCAGGATTGTTCTCTTGGCAACAAGCAGAGAGAGGGAGAGTGGGGGAGGGGGACTCGACAGGTGAGAGTGGGCTGGCTTGACCTTATGATTGGAAGAAGAGTAGCAAAGGCGGGCACACGCTAACCAAGCAGAGGGTCCTTTTGCGTTGGTTACTGGTCTACAGTGATGGAGCAGAATGCTTTTGGAAGGGGGAAATAGCATTTGATTATTTTCAAGTACATTAGTAACTCGGAACCCTAGCCAGCGGAGCTCCCAAGCACAGGTCCTTAGTGGATTCCACTTAATGACTGTTTAAAAGCAACTTGTTGCTGGGATAGTACAATTAGCACTGGGGAGCAGAGGGCAGGGCTTCCTGGGGAAATCAGCCTTTTCTGACTTCCGTATCCAGATCATCACTTACCAATGTGTTCTTGTGTGCTCTGATGTGGAGGCTCTTCAGGACATCACTTGCTTAACTGAGCCCAGGTTTTCCCTTGTGTGAATGGGAATCAAACTTAGGTGTGGTGCCACGCTCCCATCATCCCAGCCAGTACTAGGAAGGCAAAGGCCGGAGAATCAAGGTCAAGGTCATCCTTAGATCCACAGTGAGTTAATGCACAGACTGCCCTGCTGCTCCCACAGAGGGTTATTATGCTGATTAAACAAAATTATACTTAAAAGGCCCAACACACAGTTTAGCAGGCTCCTGGTCCCCGGGTCCCTCTCTTCATTGGCCATCTGAGAGTCCAACTTAGAAATGACTGATTAGGGAAGGGAAAGCACTGTGTGTGGTCCTCTATCCACACTTCACACACAAATGTCACTCTATCCACAGATGCCTGGAGCTGTCCCATACACCTGCACACTAAGGTGCGGCAAGATGCCGGGCTAAGAGCAGGCACATGCTGCCCATGCCTTGAGTGTCTCCAATTGACTCCTCTTTCTTTTCCTCCCTCATCCTTCTACTTTGTAGGTGGGATGCCATAAAATGGAGACAGTCAAGGGACCCTCCAGGCTCTGGGGTAGAGTGAACTCTACATGTCTAAGAGACTGGACTTGGGGTAAGGCCAAGAGCGGTGGGAGGTGCTGCCTGAGAATTTGGCAGGGACCGGAGCAGGCAGACAACTCCAAGATGACATTGCAAAGACTCTGTTGTACATGCCATGGAAAACCTCTGAAGTCCCCTGAGGAAATGACATGCTTTGATTTATTATTATCTAAAATATGCACACTAGGTTCCCAGGGAAAGTGAAATTGCAGGTTTGTGTATGGATGCAGGCGACAACTTCAAAGGTTGCCGCATTGCTTCGTGGCGTTTAGGTGTTCCTTGGGCGAGAAGAACTGTGAGGACAAACTCGGGAGGCACGCAGGGATGAGGCTTACCCGAGATCGTGGGAAGGAGGCAGCGGGAATGTAGTGGACAGTTAACAAACACAAGAGCCCTCCCGCCTCATGCAGCAGTACGCATGCTCCATCAGAACTGGGTTTAGGGAGCGGGTGAGCAAACCATTGCATCTTCTCAGACGTGGATTTGTTCTTAAGAGAAAGGCTCAAGGAGCTGGAGCTCAGCTCCCGGACTGCAGGCTGCCTAGAAGGAGCGCTGGTTAAAGGAGGGAGAATGCAGAGAGACAAGGATTGAAGAAGGAAGGGGAAAGAGATGTAAAGGAACCAGCCAGCGATGCCCTGACATAATTGGGGGCATTGCTGTGTGTGGAAGGTCCTGGCTTAGAAACTAGATTTGTATGTTTAAGACTGGCAGTATGCAGGGGGGGAGGGGGTTGCTAGGGACATACCTCAGTCAGCAGAGTGCTTGTGTGTGAACACAGGGGCCTCATTTGGATCCCTAGAGCCCCTGTTTAAGAGAAAAGTGGAGTGGTGGCCCAGACTTATGTTTCCAGCACTGGGAAGGTGGTGATAGACAGACCCTGGGGTTCGCTAGCCAGTCAGCTCAACCTACTTCGCAAGTCCCAGCTGCCTCAGCAAAACAGAAAGAAAGTGTATGGCGCATGAGAAATGACATCCAGAGACATGTAATGGTTTTTTTTCTGGCCTCTTCACACACACACAAATATGCACACACACACACACACACACACACACACACACACAGAGTAGCATCACAGGTATGTCAGGCGGTCTGCTCTGGCTAAGACTTTTCTGGAGGTTGTGCTACATAGCTCCTCATCTTAGGAAAATGAGTTGAGGGCAGAGAAGCGACTTGGATAAGCCTCGCGGAGGGCTGTGGGGCTCGCGGAAAGTCACAGTGCGAAGCGGTCCATTTTCAAAGGAGAAAGGCCTGACCCGAGCTCCTGTTCTGTGTTAGATCTGCATCTGGGCACTGGGAACACTGGAACAAGATAGACAGGGCCCCCTCCCCTTGCACTTACACCCTGATTTCCTCCTCATAAAGCCGTTTGGCCAGTATGTGCTCACAGTGGGCTCCATAGCCTACTTACTCTTCTTTACAAAGGATGCCCATACACCTCTGGTTACAGAGAGTCCGTCTGTTTGTCCCACAAATACTGGTAAAGCAGAGACTATGTATGAGGCCCAGTGTGAGGTGCTGGTGAGCCAGGGGTAAGCAAGGTAAGCCCAGCATCTGTCTTCGGATAAAATGAGCTAGATTCAAGATGTTAGCATATCAAATAGTCTTCCAAATCACCTGGAACCTTCAGGAAAAGTATCGGCCTTGGACCTGTGCCTGGAGCCTCGCAATGAGAGAGTGAGAAAGCCAATCATGTACGCAGGGAGACGTGCACTAACCAGAGGCCCGAAGAAGGGTCCCCAACGGCTGAAGGAGTCGCAGATGTGAACCCTGACCACGGTCTTTGGATCCTCCGCACTCAGACCACTGTCGGCCGCGTTTCCCTCTCCCTTGTTCTTCTAACCCCGCTGCGTCTTGTAGAAGTTCACCGTGCCCTGTGCTGACAAGACAGTTGCTTGTCCAGCTTCTGATAATTACTCGAAAGGCTCTCCCGTCATCCACCCCGTATTCGCAGCCCCTAACAAGGCAGGAGTGCACCTCCACACTTCTCACAGCCTACTGCTCACTTACTTCACACAGATCTGGGGAAACTCGCCATTCTCCTCATTGTTGGCTCTGCACATTTCCCCTCCAAGGCCACCACCCTCGGGCACCACTGCAAAAAAAAAAAACACCTTCTCTTATGAGTGTTTGATCAGCTTTGTAAATTATCAGTGCCCACTGGTGGATAACCACACTGGGTGTGTTTAACCAATACCCACTGATTATTCCTATAAACCCATTGGTTCAAGTGCAATGCTTTGTGCTGAGACAGAATTAGATCAGAGTTTGGCATTGTTCCAGAGAGTGGAGACATTCTGAGATGCGGGCCATATTGAGTAAGATATGCATCTGAGTGTGATGTCTGCCCTTACCACTCCAGAAGCAGAGAGAAATCCAGCATGCTTTTATGTCCTATGGAATGAAGACAGACAATGAGACAGCCCTTGGTAGACACTTAACTCCTTCTCAAGGCAAAGGCTGGGAGGGAGGGGGCGGGTCTGACACCTCTGACCCTGTGCCCATTTCTGCTGACTTAGGAAGGGACAAGCAAGTGTCGGGGTTTGGAGGGGGACCGGAGGGTGGAGAAGGAGATCAGTAAGCCTGCTGGGAATGACACCGCCTTCTGCTGGGGTGAAGGCAGAGGGAGTCACCCCCTTTGTATTTATGATCCTCCGAACGAATAGTAAAAAGTAAAAATAGAGAAAACGATTACTTTTCCTGTCTGTGTAGTCAGCCCACTGTCTCCCCTCCCCTCCCACTTTTGACATGTGAGTGAGACCAGAAACACCAGGAGCCTTCTCATCCAGGCAGCCATCTGTCCACACATGCCTGGAAGCCGAATCTGCCAACTCCCACTCTGGGGACTCTTGGGAAAGGCAAGATAAGTTGTGCTCTGATAAAGTCTGCAGCCTCAGCTGACGTGGTGGAGCTGGGAGGCCAGGTCCATGGAAAATTGTCCCTTCAGGAAGCAGGTCTAGCTCCCTCTCGGTCTGGAGGTGTTGACATCATAAAAAAATTAATAGAATAGTGTGGGAAAAGAGAAACATGGACACCCCAAAGGCTTTAAGGGGGCACAGCTGCAATCCGATCTGATTGGGATCCATTTTCCTCTGCATATGCCCCCACTTTTCTTCTCTGCGGAATTCCAGATCCTGTCTCCATGCCCAGGGGCCTTGTGGTGCTGGGGAGGTGGTGGTAAGGTTATTGATTTGGAGCTAAACTTCTTGCTGGGAGTTCACGATGAATTTGGTGAATCTGGTCATTTTGTCTTGTGAGATGGAGACAGAGTTTCCTCCCAGGGTGGCTGCAGACTTTTAAAGAAGTAGATGGAATTTATGCATATAGCCCCCTCCCCAGTGACAGAGAGACTCCGCAAGCTCCGTTTTCACTCTTACCGTTTTATTTGCTGAAGGAAGTCTTACCTCTGCAAACTCTACTTGTGCACAAGAGATATTCATTTGACCACATGCTCCACAAAGGTGTCTGAGCTACTCGGGCAGAGCAGGATGGCGACACACACATTGTGCTGAGCTGATCGTAAATCTGAATGAAATAATTATGTAAAGTATTCAAGAGCAATTCTGCAGGAAGATGCCTCATCTGCCTTGATGGCCTTCTCAATTACTCATTTTTAGTATTGCATTATACAGTTCTCTGGCAATAATTATTAAACATTTGGACTGCACTGTGATATAAAACTTAAAAGGCTGATTTATTTCCTAGGCATTAGGCCACCTAGTATAAAATTTCCCGTTTATATGACTCTATTTGTTTAAAGCTATTTATCAGCACCGAGTAGAAACTACTACAAGCCCCCTCTACAAGTGAAAGACAGAGGGTGAGCGAGGTGGGTCCAGCTACCTGGTCCTGTGGGGTGTGACCCCAGGTTCCCCGCTTGCTAGTCCCCACTTCTGACTCTGTAGAGAGGGAGTTATTCCCACTTCACATGGTCAGTGAGGCAATTATGTGAAATACATGTGAAGTGTTGAGAGCGATGTAAGGTATGGCCCAGTAAACACTAGATTCTATTACTAGGATCCCTTGGCTCTCACACTCAGCAAATGAGAATCTTCCCAGAAAGTGAATAGCAATCCCTTGCCAGGCTTCAGACACTGAGGGTGCTGTCAGAGCTTAGTCATGGGAGGTAACTGGGTACTCCAGACACCCAGGCAGGCAGACACAGCCAGATCAGGACACCAGATCAGCCAGATCAGAGATATAGAGAGGTAGGATTTGCTGAAGAAGGCGGAGGCAGGAGGATCACCAGAGGTGGGTAACTTTATCAAGGTCTGTCAGTTACCAAAACAAAAGTCTGATCCATGTTTGCACATCTCCAACTTCTGAATTCTCCCTCCACCACCCCAGGCTTCCTCTGAGGATGCCAAGAGGCATATTTCACCTGGGTGGAAGGAGCGTTCTGCTCTCTCTTCCAGATTTTTCTAGAGAGCGATCTTTTATTACCACCTTGAGGATTTCCCACCCCTGCTAATTAGCTTCATCTCTACTCTACTCAGCATCTTCCAGTCTTCATGCATATTCTCTTCTCTCTGGGGCCACACTGAGTGATCTGGAAGGGGCTAGAGATACACATCCATGGTTGCTCTTCCAGAGGACCTGGGTTCGAGTCCCAGCACAGACATGAGTGCTTACAACCATCTATAGCTCACCCAACACCTTGTATGGCCTCATGGGCAACACACACACACACACACACACACACACACACACACACAACACTCATACACATAAAATTAGAGCATAAATAAATTAAATTAAAATGAAAATAAATACCAGGAGGTAACCACTATGTTTCTACCTATGTGCACACACCTGTTCACACACACCTGTCTTAGGTCCAAAGGAGCTGCCCAATGTGCTCAAGTCTCCCCAACTGCACTGGATTTCAGGGTGGGCCAGCATGGGTGGTGCCCTGGATACCAGGCTACAAGGAGCAGAACGTGTCTGGAAATGTACTGAGATGGGAAAATGATCTTTCCCACAATTGTTGACAGCTAACATGACAGGAGAATGATAATGATAGTATTTATGATAATAATACATGGTGATTCTAACACACACGCTGAGAGCTTTGTGCCAGGGACCGCTTAGTGATTTGTTGATTGTTTCATTAAAACCCTTCCAGCCCGCAGAAGGGGATACTGTCATTACCACCCATTCTACAGAAAAGAGACTCGCTCAGTCCAGAAAGTTATGCTGACAGTGAAAAGGACTGCTGGACTCGGTCAGATCCTACACCTACACCCCTGCCTGCTGGCAGAGGCAGCAACCCCCACCCCCCACCTCCTCTCCACATCCCTCAGAGCTCGCCAATGTCAAGAACTGGTGCAGGTGCTGTCTCCAGGCCTCTGAGGTGTAGCGCATGGGTCAGAGCCAGGCTTCTGCTTGGGGGCATAAGGAGAAGCACTGCAGAGCCTACAGTCTTTCCAGACTCCTTCTCCCACGCAGCACTCAGCCTCTTCCTCCAAGAGAATGTTGGGCAAATATTTAGAGAACATCACTGTAAAAGGAGGCCAAGTTCCTAGTCTGCCCAGTGCACCCACATGTCTAGCCCTGCTCCCGAGTCGGGCCTGTGGTGTTGGCTTCCTTGTGTACAGCAACCCACACAGCATAGAGGACTGGTTTCATCCATCTTTAATGCAAACAAAAGGGCTCTGGGAATGAGGCCTTGGTGGATTCGGGGAGCTGTGTGTCCAGGCAGGGGTTCCAGAGGGGCCACAGACAGTGCTTGTTGGTGAATCACCTCCTGCTAAATTCCAGAGTGTTTCTGTGTGGAAGCAAGATAGCCCCTCTGGGGATAATACAATACAGCAGGGAGGTGAGGCTCAGGATCTTGAATTTGAGGTCCCTTTGGGCTACATAATCTGTTTGAGAGCAGCATGGGCCACATGCAGAGACCCTTTCTTAGGAAAAAAAAAAAATAGGGCTGTCTATCCAAAGCCAACAGCACAAATCTTCAGGTTGTGTTTCTGATGGGTTTGGACGAGCCTGTGAAAGTGTTGAGGTTCCTAGCACACACACAAAACAAACACAGCTTGTTACAAATTTCCGAGCACAGATGGAGAAAAGGCTACAAGGAAACAAACCAAACTTTTGAAACAGTGGGGGTTATGTCTCCTTTACTTTTCTGTCTCTGTAAACTTTTCCATAAAGATCTTACTTGTTGGAGTAATACAAGCACAATCTTTAATTTTAAGAAATCGGCTTTGAAAGCTCCTTAATAAAAGACAGAAGTATCTGTCTTTCCATCCATGGTTTTCAAACAAAAACAACAAAACAAGCAAGCAACAATAAATCTCAGGTGCTGAGGGCTGGAACAATGGTTCAGCAGTTAAGAGCCCTGGCTGCTCTTGCAGAGGACTTGGGTTCCATTCCCAGAAACCACATGGTGCTGTCATACCAGGAGACATAGCACCCCCTTCTGATCTCTGAGGGAACTGCACGTGCCTGGTGTACAGACATACATTCAGGCAAAACACTCACCTAGATTAAATAAAACAAACCTTAGAAAGGCTCCCGCAATAAACTAGAAATAGGCAATTTGGTGAATATGGTTAGTTTCTTTGGATTCTCTCAGATTCCTAGACAGACTCAACATTAATAACTTATTAATATTTATTATATTATAACTAATATAATAACTTATATTAGTTTCACATGCAGAAGACCTAATGATATAAAATTAAGGAAGATCACAGCAATCTCAAATTATGAGCAACATATGCTCAACATTTTGACATTTGTTATTTAAATAAATAAAGTGGACTATGTTTCAACCACGAACCGTTATATTGAGATTACATATTGAATGGAAAAGAAAGATGGTATGATATGTTATAGATTGAAAAAGTGGATTACAAGATAATTGAAAGGCAGTTTATGAGTATGGTAATAACTCTGCATTCTAGAAATGTGTGTGTATGTATGTATGTATGTATGGTGTGTGTTTGTGTGTATGTATGCATGTAGGCATGTATGGTGTGTGTGTGTGTGTGTGTGTGGTGTATGTGTGTGGTGTATGTGTGTGGTGTATGTGTGTGTGTGCTGTAAAGATGTAGACAAAAATGTCAGTAACTGTTGGGGAGTGATACAATCACAAGTGCTGCCTTTTACCTCTCCTCTCTGCCTTCGGATTTTCCTACAATGAACTGACGCTGTTAGTGCAGTAATAATAAGGGCCATTCCTGCTTCTGTTTAGGGCATCTCTCAGACTGGTCAACTCCTGATGTTGAGGGACTTCCTGCTTTCGGAGATGTGGAGCACGCCTGGTTGGAAGGGTGCCCACCATGAAGAGGGAGTTACAGTAGACTCAGGAATATGTGCCAGATGTTCTAGGAAAACTATTTCAAGCCAAGCAAGATGGGTCATGTTATTTGCGTTTTGCAGGAACACTGAATGAGCATTTCGGAGGCTTAACCAAATCATCTGCCTAGAAAGTGGCAGAGGGGTGTTTGAACCCAACCTCACCTGACTCACAAAACACTGACTCGTGTAGTTTCTGCTCTGCTCACCCCTGCTTTCTCCACAGAGGAAATGCTGGAGGTGGGTACCATGGCTCTTCTCGCCTCATTTTTGATCCCTGTCTGTAGCAGTCCGTGCTCCGAATACTCCCAGACTTAGCAATTCACATTTAGGAATTCTAATGCCTTGTCCTCGTGCCTCAGTTCCCTCACAACTCAGATCAATCAAGTCTTCAGGACCATCTGCTTAAGCGGCCACTGTCACCATCTGGAGACACTGTCCCTGGCAGGCACCTATCATCGTGACACCCCAGCATTGATTGCTGGGCTCCTGTGTTGTCCTCGTAATCACACCTCATGCTCCCTACAGATGAAACCAGTGTTGCTCACAGAGTCAACGTTTCTAACCTTCTTGCCAACTACGCCCCAAGTTCATGTTCTTAGGGCCAGTTTCCTGCTCAATTAATCGATGCTTCTCCAGTTACCCTGGGGGAATGACTGTTCTGTTTAATCTCTGTGCTGGAGGCTCTGCTTCCCTGACACAAGTGTTCATTATGTCACCAAGATGGACATTTGAATGACAGTCGCCTAAGCGTGCTGTCGTACACCCTACTCACCTGTCTGAACACGTGTGACTTCCTCTGGGCCCTTGTACCAAGCACTTCTCAAGGCTGTGCTTGCTGGACTAGGAATGTGGCATGAGACATCAGGACAAAGAATGCAGATCAGAGTTGAGGAACCGGACCAGGGATAGACTTAGGAGACAAACGTTATGTATTTGAGTCTGGAATGACAGATAATAGGATGAGAAGGGGACAGACACTCTGAGAGCAGATGTGGAGCTTGATTAACATTTCAGAAGGACATGGCGAGGGCTGTGTGTGACCAGCAGAAAGTCCTGGAAGCCTGGAAAGTTACGATGTTAAGGTGGCTTCGAATACCCTGGGATGGAGATGTGATCTGGAGACTCAATACCCAAGTTCAATAACGATCATTGAAGAGAAAAAGACTGAATGTCCCCAATACTTGAAAGAGCCTATTCAGGACAGACACTCAGCCAGTTGCTTTGGCAACAGGTCTACAAGTGATCTGAAAGTCAAACCTCGTGTGTACATAGAGACCCTGGTGGGTGTCTGCCTCACCTGGCTGGCTGGAGACTGGTCCCAGAGTGAGACCTCTGTGCCTCTGACAGGGAGCCAACCAAGCAGTCACCTTACCAGCAAACCTTTCTCAGAATGACTTTAAACTTGTAAATAATATGAAAAGCTTTGATTTGACCTATGTATAAAAAAGAAATGCAAACCTTAGGATGTTTTAGTGATGTGCTTTAAAAAAAACTTCACTTAACATAATACATTATCATTATAGAAGATACAGAAACTATAAAACATATAAAAGGAAATAAAAATAACCATAGTTGGACTGGAGAGAGGGTTCAGTGAATAAGCGCATCGGCTGCTCTTCCAGAGGACCTGGGTTCAATTCTCAGCACCCACATGGCAGCCCACACCTGTATGTAACTCCACTTCTATGGGATCTGACACCTTCATACATATATACATACATGAGAAACACCAACGGACATAAAATAAAAATAAATTATGGAAAAAATGACCATTATATTGAAGTGCCTGAAAAGTTTCTGCACCCCAGTAAGACTCTCGGCTGATGCAATCATTCAAATCAGACCAAGTCAAACTGAATTAGAAAGGCCCAGGTTTAATGGATACTAATTCTCCCAGATGGCTTTTCCGCTCCCCAGAGAGGAGATAGGAAAGGAAGACCGGAAAACCATGTTTGTTCTCTGGGGTACAATTTAAATACCCCATGGAGTGGCCTTGAGCATCTCTGAGGAGGGGTCATCATTTGGCCAGCTTTCTCATAGGTAAAGTCTAAACTGAGGGAACTCCCAGGGTAGGGGGCTTGGGGTGGAACTTCTGCTCAAACATTCCAGACTCTTTGTGTATTTGGATACCAGGGGCTGTAGTGTGGCCTTAGCCCAAACATTCCAGACTCTGGGTATGTGGATGCCAGGGACTGGAGTGACACATCCAATCAAACATTCCAGAAAGGCACACCAGCTCAAGTCTGGCTACTTCCTGCAGGCATGGCGCGATGTGGGGGAGAGAGGAGTTGGGAGTTGGTGGGTTCACGTTCAGTGGGAGGTGTGGCTGGAGAAGCATCAGGTTTACTGCCATCCTGGAGACCTCAGGCATCTGTTCCTTGAGAGAGAACTGAGAAGGCAGGTTGCTAGGAGAAAAAAAAAAAGATTGTTATTATCAGCCATATAAATGGGGTTAGCCATGGGAAGGGCGATTAACTGTCAGAAAGAATGGGACGGAGAAGTGCCCTGGTTGTACAGGAGAGGCAAGGGTGAATGAGCGGGACATAGAGCAGATATGCCCTTTCAAACAGATTTTAGTTGCTGGGTAGCTGCCCATTTGAGCCTGGAGAGGTGGCACCAATGGTGAAGTCCCAGGAGCTGGTGAGTTGGTGTAGGTGCTAGTGTTATCTGGAGAACACTCTGCAGGTTGGTCTTGGCCCAGACAGGAGTAACCTGTAAAATATGCTCAAAACTGGGTGGGGTCAAAACAGGCTCTAGAAACAATTAGTTTTCACCAGACCAGATTTCTCAATAAAGCAGCAGAACTTCTCCCAGGAACCTGTAGGTATCTGTAAGACGGCGGAAACAGATTTACAGCTTGGTGTCATAGCAAAAGGCTATGGCTTTAGGTTAAAAGGCATGGACATTTTAGAAGACAAAGGGAAGTGAAAACTCTGAACCTCCAAAGATACAACTAAAACCTGTTAATTCTGGACTCTGAAACCTGTGAAAGAAGCACACTTGTCTGTATTTTTAGCAGGAAACTTAACAAATGAAGTAATGAGCTACCAGCACCTTAAGTCATCAAATGCCATCAGACAAATATAAGATGGATAAATGAGCACAAGTGATACAGCTTTTTTCAGTTACCCAGGCAATCCCAAGGCTCTCTGTAGTCTTTGGCAAACACCAGTCTCAGAAGCAGTACTTGCCTTTAGCTGACAAGCCCAAGTGGCCTGATGGATTTTCCTGAGGTGGTGGGGCTCGGTCTACCTGTCTTGGTAGGATGAGACAATCGATCCCTCAGTGTAATGCCCAGGAAGCTGATGAGGTGGAAGGCATTTTGCGCTATGAGTGGCTTTGCCATATCCAAAGGCAAGCCTCTAGGTGGAAGGTCTTTTGTAACCATGCATCTTCTTGGAGGAGCTATAGAATGCTGCAGGAGCTGGCATGTCTCTGGGATAAGAAGCTCTTTTGTTAAATGCCATGCCCTCAGATCTGTAAGGGCACTTGAGAATCAAGGTACCGTTACCTGTCACCTATATCTAAATTAGACATATAAGTTAAATTTAGACATATAGTTTACCCAGTCAGTTATAGCTTACCAATATCAGTAAAGGCAAGAAGATTAGAAGGAATATTTTAGTAAGCCAAAGTATATTGGAGAGAGAACATCTCTTTGGTAGGTCCAGCACACATGGGTACTCTCACCAAAGATGGCGCTGAGATTTTCACTTTGAACTCAATCAAAAAATGGCCACTATCCACATGTTTGCATTTTTCCAGAGCTGTTGTAATCTGGAGTCACAAGTTTTACAATTTTAAAACAAGCACACATACGCACACAGGCATAGAACAAGCACACTGTGCCCACATTTTTACATATATACTAACAGACAGATAAACAAAACTTTTTCCAGGAAACTGTCAGCTGACCAACTTCAAAATCCTGGGGTAGGCTGCAGGAGCCAGGCAAGCACACATGCGGTCCCGTTGAGGGCCAGATCAGCAGACGCTGTAAGGAGAACAGAAGCATAAGGACGGAACACCTATGCAGCTTAGAGTGGAAGGACAGAGGAATGGATCCATTACAGAGAGAGTCCCACCATGACCAGATCACATGCCAGGAATGCAGGCAAACAGCAAACAGTGAGAGAAGGGGGGAAGGGAGTGGGGAGGGAGAGTGGGAGCACAGCACCCAGAAAACACGAGGGGTTCGTTTAATTGTTTCCACACTGGCAAAAAGTTTTAGGCATCAAGGATGTATGGTGTCAGATAGCCCCAATTTAAAAAGATCTTTTAAAAGTCTGTCCAAGAGCATCGGGGATTCGGTTTCGAATTGTAGGTATCCATTTCACAAGTCTGTGCCAGGACCCATCGCCTAGTGCAATGCGTCCACTGTGGTAGAATTTGGGTCAAAACAAACCAGAGGGGTGTGAGAAATACTTTAAAGAGGACATTTCCTGAAAAGGGGGCCCCACAGAGCAAGGCAGGTCCTTGTCCCAGCAAGAGGTCAGGCATCTGGTGTGACCACATCTTCCACAGGACAGACCAAAAATCACGTGAGGCCCTGGGCCTCTAAGGCAATGACTTGAAACTCGGAACTTACCCACATGAAGCCGATCTTAGCCTGGCAGAGAACAGGTGTGGGGGAGAAGGGTGTTTTCCCACCACGTGGCCCTGGGCCAGTGGGAGAACAAAATACCCCCTTGGTGGGGCCTCCAGATAAAAAGTTTCTGCACCCTGATAAGACTCTCCACTGATGCAATAATCCAAATCAGAACAAATCAAACCAAATTAGCAAAAGCCCAGCTTTAATGGATACCACCGTTCCCAGATGGCTTTCCAGCCCCTAAGAGAGGAGACAGGGAAGGAAGACTGGAAAACCATGTGTTTGTTCTCTGGGGTACAATTTACATACCCTGTTGGAGTGGTCTTGAGCATCTCTGGGGAAGGGGGTCACCAGGGATTTGGTGGGCTTTCTCGGAAGTGGAGTCTGGACTGAGGCAACTCCCAGGGGAGGGGGCTTGGGATGGAACTTTCCACACGAACATTCCAGACTCCTTGGGTATACGGATGCCGGGGACTGGGGTGATGCTACCAACAAACACTGTCCACTGTAATAGGTTTTAATTTTCTCATCTTCAGCGTTGAGGAAAGAAACTAGGCTGAAATGACTGTCGTTTAGATGGTGACAAGCATGGTGGAGTTCCCAGGTCCGCTAGGGACAGTGCTGGAGCGTGAAGCCGGTTAGGGTTAGAGAGAGAAGAAAGGGTTCTTGCAGACCCAGCGCTGTTTGGGAAGAAGCTGGTATTTTCTGAGGAGCAGAGAGCTGTTGAGTGTGTTCTCTGAATCCAAGGAAACAGCCCCTTCTGTTCCATGTTTAATCACCATCTGGCTACCGAGATGGAGGATAAACAGCCAGATTTACCTGAGGTGGCTTCTGTAGCTTGGAAAACATTCTTTGTTGTTTCAGTTCTGGGTCAGGGGCCTTAATCTTCTCCCCAGCTAGAGTCTATGTCAGGGTTCAGTTGGACCAAATGAAGGCTTGGGTTTAGAGAACTTTGGATCAGAATCCAGACCAGATCACACCAAGCTTTGCGTCAAGGGTACAATGATATGAGCGTGTTACATACCCAGTGGACAGTAGATTCTTATAAAATATTTGATGTTTCTGACTTTCCCAGCATGTTCGACCAGATTCCTCCCACGGATTTTAAAGGCCTAGGGCTCAAGGGACCTTCAGAAGTTCTCTGTAACAGTGAGCACAGGGAGTCTCATTTGTGCAAACCCAAGAAACTCACACTGTTGAGAAATCCACAGCACTGCACAGGGGTGCCAAGTACCCTTTAGGAAAACATAAAGCAAAAGTGTTGTTTGTGTGAATTAAGTACTTGGTGTTTGGGGTAGGAGTGTTTTACTGTCTAGGGTTTCTCTCATGTTTGTGGTTTCATGGGACAAACTAGACTAGAAAGAAACTTCTTGTCTGGCATATGAGGGATAATGCCACAGAAGGAGGAAATGGGCATTCCAGTCAAGGAGGCCTGCACTCCAGTCCAGGCTCCGCCACCGTGGAGTGTGGAGCAGCTGACCTCACCGTCTACATTGTAGTGGCTTACCCAATATTGCTTCTTTTTCAGTGTCTGAGGGGAATGGGAATTATGCATGTACAGTCTCTTACCAGAAGGAAGCCCTAAAAACACGACTATTACTAGTGTCAAGGTCATTAACAGTATCTGGGAAAACAACTCACTAAGGCAGAAGCCCAGGGAATTGCCATGGATGGAGTTCAGGCGGAGACTGTAGCCAAGACGTAGACAGAGTAACCTTGAACCAAAAGGAGGAGGCAAGTTCAGTTGGTTCTCTATGTCTGCACCAACTGGAGTCAAAAAAAAAAAAATACTTTATCTTTTAAATAAATTCTTAAAATATATGCGGACTTGTTACTGTTTTCTAAACAATAGACTGCATTGTTGATTTCCATGCTGTAGGTACTACCAGCAGGATATGCATGCACTATATGTACGTGCTGTGTAGTTCCGCACATTGCTGGAACCGGTTCCCCACTGATCCGGAGGCTGGCTGCACACATCGTTCTTAAGGACACATCTGCTATGTGCCAGGCACCATGCTAAGTCCTGAGGAAATGTGGATTTTTAAAGAGGCCCAGGAAGTGGGAATTGACCAGACTTTGGCAGGAGGAAGCACACAAGCAGAGAAGCCAAGAACAGAAACCCAGTAGAGAGATGGAGCAGAGCTGGGCTTTGGGGTGGGAGGGCAGAACAGACTCTCTCAGAGCCCTTAGTCCCATTCTGGAGCCCGGAAAAGCTGTGCAGCTGACTTGAGGAGGAAGACTGTAAAGCTTTTTGTGTGGTTTTCAAAGGTTCCTCTGGCTTTTGGGATGGAAAAAGGTCAGAGCGAGGCGAGAGAATGGTTTTAGATTTGCCCAGTTTAACCTGGGCAATAGTGAGGATGGGGGCAGAAACACAAGTGCCCTCCGCCCTCCAGGAGGTGAAATAGAATGTGGGTGCGGGGAAGGGGGGCGAGCAATGGCGAGCCAAGAAGGACACCTGTTGTTTCTGAGTTGCACAATTGGAGTAAGACCAGATCGGAAGGAAAGTGATTAGATCAGTTATTAGCAAGGTGGCTTTGAGCTGGTATTTTTTTCGGGGGATGGGGGGTTAAGTAAATCCCAAAGTAACCAGAACTAGAAGACAGAAGCTTGAACATGGAGCTCAGTAAGGCCACCAAGACCGGAAATGTCAACTCATGAATCCTTCCATGGAAGTAGTAATTAAAGTCAGGGGTTGAATGGGAACACCTGCAGAGACAGACTAAAGGAGGCTCTAAGAAGTGTTTAAGACCGAGCCTTGAGCCCATTGAAGGCCAGTAGAGGAAGGTGAGTAGGCAGAGAAAGGAGAAAAAGAGTGGATGGAGAAGGTCAGGCTAAGTGTAGAAGAGAGACCAAGATGAAGATAAGCAACAAGGCAGGGCTGGGGTAGTGGTGTGGTAAGAACCAGGACAAAGGATCTGTTGAGTTAAACATTCCAGGAGGTGTAGCTAGAGGCCCTTCAATGGTATGAACTAAAAATACACAGGACTGGGTTAAGAGTGAGGAGGAGGTGAAGGCAGTAGGTTCAGTCAAGTTGTTGGGTGATTTGATTACGATGGAGAGGAGAAAGGTAAAGTGTCTGGGGTATGGAGGGCTGAGGGAGAGTCTTTGAACTTCGAAATGGAAGAGTGGGGTGCTTAAAAGGGTCACAGGAAGGAATTTGGTTGCAGCAAATGTTGAATCTGGAGAAGGGGGACAAAGCAGACGTGAGGAAGAAGGAATGTGTCTCTGTCAACACAGAAGTGAGGGGAGCAGCGGGGTGGCAATGCCTGGGAAAGAGAGCGTTTTCCTGATAAGAGCTGGGTTGTTTCTGCAAAGGGAAAGGACGAGAGAGAGAGAGAGAGAGAGAGAGAGAGAGAGAGAGAGAGAGAGAGTGTTTTAAACCTCTGTTATGACTGGGAAGGAGGCTGCATTCACCATATGTGTGCGGCAGTGTGACAGGGCAGAGCTGGGGTTGGAGACAATGAGACTGGACTCAACTGACCAGATCCCAAAGTTCTGTGAGACAGCAGAAAGATTTCGATCACACTAGAAAGACAAAATGACCACAACATAAGGGGCTTGCATATACCCTTCGGGAATAGCAACACAAGTAGCTAGCATAGGCATGAGGTTGAGCAAGGAAGGGAGACCCACCATCACTTTCTAGATGTCAGAATATATTATAATACAGTGTGGGGATGGTCGCATGGGGAGCAGACTAGAAAGCCCAGAAACAAATGAGTTTTGGGTGACCTGGTACATGTTAAGATCACTCTCACTGACTGAGAAAGTTTGGTTTCGTTTGTTGTTTCAGAACCATTAATTGCAGCTCTGGGGATGGGAGAGTCTTGTTCATTGGTAGAATGCTTGCTGAACACGTGGAAGAGCCTGGATTTGGTCCCCAGCTCTGCAAAGAGTACCCTAAAAAGAGTATCTAATTTGGATAATAAATTACAAGGTCACTCGGCATGAAAAGAAAAGCAGGAAAAAGCAGAAGTGCCATTAAGTGGAGGAGGCGTGGCGTGTCAGGAGCCGAAAGGTGCCTTTCTGAATGAACAGAAGAACCTACAAGTCTTTTGAGGACTTGCAGATAAAAGAGGTCACAGGGTACCAGTGTCTGAGTGGTTGTGACCCCTGAAAGCATATATGCTCGCTCCTGTTCGCCAGCTTGTCTGTATTAGAAGATAGACATCGGTGTGATTGAATGAGGAGGGCGGGAGCCATCAGGAACTGATTCATGCCCCTTCACAAGAGGCTGGAGGGGACTTACTTGCCCCCTCACTGTGTGAGGATGTGATACAGTAGCGCCCTCTGTGGCGAGCAGCACCTTAACCTTGGCTCCCAGCCAAGGTCAATAAGACATGTAGCACTAGTCCTTACTAGCCCTGGCCTAGAGTATTTTACTATTACCACCTGAAAGGACCACGCAGAAGGGCTAATTGCTGCCCCTGATGTCAGAGAGGCAGACAAGCAAATCCACAGAATCACTACTTAACAAAGACCTTCATGGGAACCTTGGCCAGGGCAGGAAAACCTGCCCCATGACAGATGAGTTACTGGGGGTTCCTGCACATCTTTTCAGGAGGTTTTTCTGCAAACATCAGAGATAGGTAAGCCTTAGAAAGTCCCAGCATCTTTGTGAGTTTAACACCAGAAGGTCTACCATGCTCTCACAATGGAAACTGGGGGGAAATATCTCACGCTTCCAGTATTTTATAAGAGTCAAGTATTCTTCTTATTACCATGCCTGTCGGTAGGCTGAGCTATGCTAGCTCTAGGCAAGAGAAATGCCCGTCTCTACACCTCTGTTCCAGCGAGAGAGGAAAACTGAGAAGCTCAGATGAAGTTCCTAGGCCAGGGTCACCGACTCACCAAAGGACAGAGGCCCAGCCACGGCACTGGAGACCATTTCCATTGCCCCTGCAGCCCACAAAAGCCCTATGCTTAGCAGCTGCATGGACCCCATCTATCACGTCTGACTTCCAACAGGAAAGGATAATGTCCATTAAAGGAAAAAAACACAGTTCAAAGAGACTGAGCAGAGTCAGAAGTGGCAGGAAGTTTTGGAATTAGGGTAGGAACAGGACAGTTAAAATGCCAAGAGGACAACGTGTAAGAACAGATGGGGAATGTAAGCAGGGAGTGGGACGGCCATGGAAATCTGGTCCCGAGAGTTTGCAAAGGCTCGCAAGCAAAGACAGTGTCACAGAAATGAAGAATGCCTTCGGTGGATTTGCTAGAAGACAGCATGGCTGAGGAAGGAATCTCTGAGCTTGGAGGTGCATCTTTGGGAACTCAGAAAAGAGAAAATAGAGAGAAAAATGGGGGGGGGGACATAGTATCTAAGAATTTTGGAATGAGCACAAAAGGTACAAAATGTGTATAATGAGAATATGAGCAGGAGGAACAAAGAGGAAAAGGGAAGAGAGTGATTTATAATTAAAGTTGGGCACCACATCCCAGACCTAGGAAACAGAAACAGGACATCTTAGGCCAGCCTGAGCCAAATAACTAGACCCTGCCTTAAAAAGAAACAAACAAACAAAACCAAAATAACAACAAACCAAAGGAAAGTAGAAAATAAGGAAAGAATGAAGGGAGATAGCATGTTTTAAATGTTGAGAGAGAGGGAGGGAGGAAGAGAGAGAGAAAGACAGAGAGAGAGAGAACAGAACTCCAAACCTAGAATTCTGTACCCTACAAAATTATCCTTAAAGAGTGAAGAAATAAAGGCTTTCTCAGATAAATAAAAATTGAGGGTGTTTGTTTCCAGTTAGAATTACATTTCTAAAAATGGTTTTAAAAGGTATTCAGAAAGAAGGCAGATAATATAGTTTAGAAGAACATCGAGAAAAAAAAACTCCTTCCTTTGTCTTCATTGATCTAACAGGTGACAACTTGTTCAGAATAAAATAAGCAATGTACTAAAGATGTGTGTGTGTGTGTGTGTGCGTGTGTGTGCGTGTGTGCCGCACGTGCAGTCGTGCCAGGTGTTCATATGAAAGCTTGTGTTTAAGCGAAATTCTTGACAATAATGACATAAAGGATGGGAGAATGGGAGAAGGAGTTGGGAACATTTTGTTAATACAGGGCACTTATAGCACTGTGAAGTAGTTTGCGGTAATTTGATTAACTCTGAATGTATGCTGCAAATAGAAGGATAGCTATTGAAAATAGCTTTTATTTTTATTTTTGGTATATGTGGTACATACACGTGCATGTGTACATATGTGTGTGTGTGTGTGTGTGTGTGTGTGTGTGTGTGTGTGAAAGTGCCCATACATGCGCACATCGGGAGGTCAGTGGTCGACAGGTGTCTACTCTCCGCCTTATATTCTTGCCAATGTCTCTCATTTTCATTGAGAGCTCTCCATTGCAGGTGGACAAGCTGACCAGCAAGCCCTGGAATCCATCTCTCTATTACTCCCCAGGCTAAGGTTACAGATATGTGTGCTTGGGATCTGAGCTCAGGTCCTAATCCTTTTAAAGAAGATGTTTTACCCACTGATCTATCTCTCCAGCATCTAATTTTTTTTTAAAGAATTAAAAGTGTGCAGCTAAGAGGGGAGAGAAAATAGAATAAAATGTGTTCAGTGTTGACTGGGTATAGTCACAAAAACAAGAAAAAAGAGTGAAAGAGAAAAATGGGCAGGAAGCAAGGATAAAACATAGGAAGGAGTAATAAATACAATCAATCCACTAATCACATTGAATGTCAGTGGTCTAAACCCACCAGTTAAAAGACAGAGGTCATGAGAGAAAGATCCACCATGCTAGTGCCAATCAAAAGAGAGCAGAGAGCAGCTTGCTATGGGACTTTTAATCCGAGACAGCATCAGAGCAAGAACATCCATTGGAAAGTGGAGCATTACATAGGTTTTAAGAAGCTAATTCTTGAAGAAGATACAAAAATCTTTCTACATATTTGACCACACAGATTTGGAAGTGTTCAAGGAAAAAACATCAAGGAAAAGTCAAGCCCTTATCAGAGCTAAGACTTCAACACACCTCTAGCAGGTGAGGACAGATCCAGGAAGCTGGGGAAGGAGTAGCAAGAACTTAACTGAATCACCTGCTCACTAGTATCATTGGCCACTTTACCTATTAACAGTACATCCCACATTCTTAGGCTTATGTGGTACATTTTCCAAGCTAAAGAGCACCCCAGCCCTAAAACAAGCTTCACTAATTTAAAAGAACAGACATCACACAATGCCCATTCTTAGCCTACACAAGAATTAAGCTGGAAGCCAATAACAGAAAGCTTGAAATTCTAAAGCACTTGGAGTGTAAATCGCCCATTTCTAAGAAGAACTTCAAATAAATGAACAGGAAAACACAGCTTATCAAAATATGTGTGATGTTATAAAAACGGTGCTTGGAGAGAAAGTTATAGCATTGAAAGATCTTTTTCAATAAAGATCTAAAACTCAGTAGTCTAAGGTTTTACCTTAAGAAACTAGAAATACTGTAGCAAATGAAATCCGGGACATTTTCCAATAAAAGAAAGTAATTTTTAAAGCAGTAGAAATCAATGAAATTGAAAATATGGGATCAGTAGAGAAAGATAACAAGGCCAAAATCCGATGGTTTCTTTTTAAAGATTAATTAGCTGACTAGCCTTCCGTCAGCCTGAGAAGGAAAAGACACCAATTACTGAAGTAGGAACTAAAGAATAGACATCACTGTATACCCAAGGGTTACAAATATTTTAAGTAAACAATGTGAACAACTCTTATGACCACAAATTTTATAACCTAGATTAAAACCATTCAATTTCTTAAAAATCATAATTTTCCAAAAGTATTATCAGAATAAAAGACCTATGTCTATTAAAGAGATCAAATCAATAATAATCCCTCAAAAGAAAAAACACCAAACCTAGACACAGTCACTGGTGAATACTTTCAAAAGGTTTAGTAAGAGATTACACCGAGTGTATAGGCTCTATTGGATGATAGAAGCAGAGGGACACTTCCTAATTCCATCTATGAAGACACTGTTACTTTATTAACAAAACCAAAGATATTACACAAAAGAAAACCACAGAGCAATAGCTCTTGGGGCCATAGATTTAAAACTCTCAACAGAAAGGTGATTAGTAATCATACTTGACTGAAAAGCCTACAAACTGGAACAGTTATCAGAATAGAAAGGTATACCTACAGGTACAATAGTGGCATCTTGGAGGTAACCACCGGCTGTCTTATTGGGCATTAGGCCCACTCAGTTGGGGAAAATTCTTGCCTGGAACCATCAAAGTAGCCAACCACCCATGGCTGGTAAAGTCATGGACCTACTATTCCCACTTTCCTAAAACAGTTATACTGCCTAACTGCATTCTGAATACGTAACACCCACAGGTAAGTGTAGCTCTCACCGTTCATCAAGGAAGCTTCTTTCTGCAGCCAATGGAGACCATTACAGAAGTTCACAACTGGTCAGAATGCAAGAACCACTGGCCATGAAGTGCTCAACTCCAGCTGATACATCTACAACACAACCCCTATCCATAAGGCTCAGGGAACGTCATGGGAGAGGGGGCAGAAAGAGAGTAAGGACCAAGGATCAGGATGTCTGCAGAGAGATACTGACTCCTATATATGATAATGCAGCTGCACCCATAAAATTTCAATAAATACCTAAAGAAGACCTGGGTAATGATGTGCCTACACCCATGGGGAAATTTCACAAGGCCGCACCCCTAAATGAAGACCTAAAGGCAATTAGTACTTGCTGGGAGAGGAGGGCTCTCCAAAAACAAGTTCCCTGATGGTTTACCTAATCCCAAGTGATCAGCACTAAACACATATACATATAAACAACACCACATAGACTAGGTGATTGTGTTTATGTATACATATGTGCATACAAAAACAGTAATAATTAAAGAATAAGTTTGAGAAGAAGCTGGAAGTTGGTAGAAATGGAAGGAATTGAAGGAGGAATAAGAGAGGTGAAAATGATATAATTCTTATATATGAAATTCTCAAGAAACAATTTTAAAAAACTCAACAAAATAAAAAATTTAACCCCCCAATTTTTTTAAGTATAATTGTTCCATATGACTTTTTTCAGGAGTTGTGCTAGTTTTATGTCAACTTGACACAAGCTAGAGTCATCTGAAAGGAGGGAATCTCATTTGAGAAAATGCCTCTGTAAGATCTGGCTGGCGGTAGGCAAGCCTGTAGGACATTTTCTTAATTAGTGATTGATGTGGGAGGGCCGAGCCCATTGTGGGTGGGGCTATCTTTGGGCTGCTGGTTTGGGTTCTATAAGAAAGCAGGCTGAGAAAGCTCTGATCAGCAAGCCAGTAAGCAGCACACCTCCACGGTCTCTGTATCAGCTCCTACCTCCAGATTCCTGCCCTGCTTGGGTTCCTGTCCTGACTTCCTTCAGTGATTAACAGTAATACAGAAGTGTAAGCCTAATAAATCTTTTCCTTCTCAACTTGCTTTTGGCTATGGTGTTTCATCACAGCAATAGTAACTATAACCAAGACAGAAATCGGTACCAGGATTGTGGGGTATTTCTGTAACTGACCTGACCGTGTGTTTTGGGGTGGATTGTGGAAGGACTTTAGAACTTTGGACTGGAAAAGCCTGAGTGTTGAAAACTTGGTAAGATGTTCTGTGAGAGCTTGGAAGATGAGAATGTTAAAAGCTGATGGACAGTGGTGGTGCACGCCTTTAATCCCAGCACTCAGGAGACAGAGGCAGGCAGATCTCTAAGTTCCAGGCTGGACTGATCTACAAAACGAGTTCCAGAACAGCCAGAGCTATTACACTGTATTTGTCTCAAAAAAGAAAAAACAAAACAAACAAAACAAAAAGAATGGCAATAGCATTGCAGATGATGGAGGCCTGGCTTGCAAATTTTCAGAGGAGTCTGAAAATCCTTTAATGACTCTATCAGTACAGTTAGCTATTCTGAGGTAAGAATCTGTTGTTCTCAGCAAAATTCTTCACAGATCTCAAAAGAACAGTACTCAACTTCATATGGAAAAGCAAAAAAAAAAAAACCCAACAAACAAACAAACAAACAAAAAACAGGATAGCCAAAACAATCCTGTACAATAAAAGAACTTCTGGAGGCATCACAATCCCTGACTTCAAGCTCTAATACAGAGCTGCAGTACTGAAAACAGACTGGTACTGGCATAAGAACAGACAGGAGGACCAATGGAACCGAGGAGAAGACCTGGATATCAATCCACACATCTTCGAACACCTGATTTTTGACAAAGAAGCAAAAAAATATCAAATGGAAAAAAGAAAGCATATTTAACAAGTGGTGCTGGCATAATTGGATATCAACATGTAGAAGAATGAAAATAGACCCATATATATCACCATGCACAAAATTCAAGTCCAAATGGATCAAAGACCTTAACATAAAGCCAACCACACTGAACCTTATAGAAGAGAAAGTGGGAACTACACTTGTACGCGTTGGCACAGTAGACTACTTCCTAAATATAACCTCAGCAGCACAGACACTGAGAGAAACAATAAATGGGATCTCCTGAAACTGAAAGCTTCTGTAAAGCAAAGGACATGGTCAACAAGAGAAAAGGAGAGCCTACAGAATAGGAAAAGATCTTCACTAGCCCCACATCAGACAGATGTCTGATCTCCAAAATATACAAAGAACTCAAGAAATTGGTCACCAAAAAAAAAAAAAAAAAAAAAAAACTGGAGCACAGACCTAAACAGAGAACTCTTAACAGAAGAATCTAAAATGGCTGAAAGACACTGAAGGAAATGTTCAACATCCTTAGTCATCACAGAAATGCAAATCAAAACAACTCTGAGATTCCATCTTACACCTGTAAGAATGGCCAAGGTCAAAAACACTGATGACAACTTATGCTGGAGAGGTTGTGGGGAAAAGGGAACACTTCTGTATTGCTGGTGGGAATGCAAGCTGGTACAGCCCCTTTGGATGTCAGTGTGGCGATTTCTCATAAAATTAAGAAACAGCCTTCCTCAAGACCCAGCAATACCACTTTTGGGTATATATCCAAAGGATGCTCAATTGTGCCACAAGGACATGTGCTCAACTATGTTCATAGCAGCTTTGTTTGTCATGGCCAGAATCTGGAAACAACATAAATGCCCCTTGGCCGAAGAATGGATAAGGAAAATGTGGTATATTTACACAATGGAGTACTACACAGCAGAAAAAAATAATGACATCTTGAATTTTGCAGGAAAATGGATGGATCCAGAAAACATTATTTTGAGTGAGGTAACCCAGACACAGAAAGACAATTATCACATGCACTCACTCATAGGTGGTTTTTAAACAGAAAGCAAAGAAAACCAGCCTACAAAACACAATCCCAGAGAACTTAGACAACAATGCGGACACTAAGAGAGATTTAAATAGATCTAATCTACATGGGAAGTAAAAAGTAGAAAAAGAAGAGATCTCCTGAGTTAATTGGGAGCACGGGGACCTTGGGGGAGGATTGAAGGGGGAAAGGGAGAGGCAGAGAAGGGAGCAGAGAAAAATGTAGAGCTCAATAAAAATCAATAAAAGAAAATCCCTTAATGATAAAAATAGAAGTGGTGGGGAAAAGAGATCCGGCGAAGGATACACAGAAAGGGCAGTTAGTGAAGTAAGAGGAAACCTAGGAGAGCATAATATTCTAAAGTCAAAATAATGAGCATGCTCTTAAAAACAGTATAGTCAGATGTTCATGGTGGGTCAGATATATGTTAAGGACTGTGAAATAACCTTGATCTCATAAAGTAGATGTAATTGGGAGAATAATATTGCCAGATCATTTTGAGTAATAACCTAATTCACTCAAATTATTTTTTCAGAATTCTTATGCTTTTACTATATGAAGAAGCAAGGATTAAATTAGTACAATGCAATGTGTTTTTTCTGCCTTATCAATAAAAATAAAAGTGTTAAAAAAAAGAATCTGTGGTTCTGATTATCTGGGACTGAACCAACTGTGGTTAGGAGATGGACACCATCAAGGTGAAGTCCTCTGGGAGGTGTCTCCTAACGATCAGCACACAATAACTGTGTTCTAGAGGCAGCCAAGTTTGTGCCTTCTGCTGGTAGCTAAACTCGCTAATGTCATAACCACCCAGGTGGCACTGGTTTTAAAGGCATAAAGGACTCATAGAGAGCAGCTGGGACTTGGTGCTGTGTGGCAGGGTTGGAGTCCCTGAAGAGAACCGAGGAGAGGCTGTCGGTGAAAGTGCAACCCAGCTCCAGCAGAAGAAGCCAGCATGGTGGAGATGCTGGTACATAGGATGACTACCAAGGAGAGCAGGGCCAGTGGAGGAAAACAGCCTGAGCCTAGAAGATAAGCTGTGTGTGCCGCAGAGGAGCAGAGCCAGAGAAGTGGTCCAGTCCCTTTAGAGAAACCCAGAGGATGGTGGGTGGATCCCAGACATTGGACGTTGGATTATTTACACAGTTGGAGTTTGGTTGTGCTTTGTTCAGATTACAATTGAGCTCTGGTTCTTAACTTTTTAAAGTAAAGAAGTATTTAATTTATTTTTGATTTTTTTACAATAACCCACAGGTAAGAGACTTGAAACTTTTAAAGAGATTTTGGAGTTTAGAAAGACTTTGGATTTTAAATGAGAGTTTGGTTATTTTAAAGACACTTTGAACTTTCAAGTTTTTGAATTTTTAAAGACTGGGACTTTTAAAAGTGGGACTATTTCATATTGCAATGTTAATATTAACGTGTTCTCTTTTGGAGGGATAAGAAAGGGGGGCTGTGGCTTCACACTGATGTGTTTATGTGTCAAGCTGGCAAGGGATCCATTGTGCTGGCTAGATTTATGTCAGCTTGACATAAGTTACAGTCATTTGAGAGGAGAGTACTTTAATTGAGAAAATTCCTCCCTGAAATCTGACTATAGGCAGGCCTATAGAGCATTTTCATAATTTGTGACAAATGGGAACCCATTATGGGTGGTACCACCCCTAGGCTGGGGGTGCTGGGTTCTGTTGAAATAGGAGCAGCGGGGCTGTGTCCCGCCACCCAGCCGCCCTCATGGCTAGCTTTATACCCAAAATAATTACATGAAAACTGTATTCTTTTAAACACTGCCTGGCCCATTAGTTCCAGCCTCTTATTGGCTAGCTCTTACATATCAATCAAACCCATTTCTAATATCCCTGTAACACCATGAGGTGTCTTACCAGGGAAGATCTTAACCTGCGTCTGTGTCCGGTAGGAGAATCATGGCGACTTCTTGACTCAGGTTCTTTCTCCCAGCATTCTGTTCTGTTTACTCCGCCTACCTAATTTTATGTCCTATTAAAGGGCCAAGGCAGTCTCTTTATTTAACCAATGAAATTAACACAAAACAGAAGACTCTTCCCCATCAGGGTTCTATAAGAAAACAGGTTGAACAAGCTAGGAAGCAACACCTCTCCATGGCCTCTGCATCAGACTCCAGGTTTTTGCCCTGTTTGAGTACCTGTCCTGACTTCCTTCAAAGATGGACTATTGTCTTAGTTTGGGCTTCTACTGCTGTGAAGAGACACCGTGACCACAGCAACTCTTATAAAGGAGAATATTTAATTGGGAATAGCTTACGGTTTCAGAGGTTTGGTTCATTTTTATTATTGTGGGAAGCATGGTGGTGTGTTGTAGTAATAGGAGCGGCAGGGCTGCGTCCCCAGCACCCGGCTGCCCACATGGCTAGCTCTAGCTTTACCCAAAATAATTACACCGAAACTGTATTCTTTTAAACACCGCTTGGTCCATTATATCTAGCCTTTTCTCGCACCTGGACTAGCCCATTTCTAATATCCGTGTAGCTCACGAGCTGGTTTACCAGGAATGATCTTAACCTGCAGCTGCCTGGAGTGGGAGAATCATGGCGACTCTCTGACTCAGCTTCTTTCTCCCAGCCTTCTGTTCTGTTTACTCCTCCCACCTATGTTTTAACCTATGAAGGCCAGCCAAGCAGTTTCTTTATTGCTTAACCAATGAAATCAACAGATTGATATATGACACTCCCCCATCAGTGTGTAGCAGGCATGGTGCTGGAGAAGGAACTGAGGGTTCTACATCGTGACCCTCAGTCAGCAGGAGCAGCTGTGTGTACCACACTGGACATAGCTTGAGTATAGGCAACCTCAAAGCCTGCCCTCTTCCCCCACAGTGACACACTTCCTCCAACAAGGCCACACCTACCCCATCAAGACCACACCTCCTAATAGTGCCACTCCCTATGAGTTTATGGGGGCCAATTACATTCAAACTACCACAACTATGATGATATGGAAGTGTAAGCCAAATAAATCTTTTCCTCCCCAGCTTGCTTTTGGTCATGTTGTCTCATCATAGCAAGAGTAACTCTAACTAAGATAGCTGGTTGACCCCAGATAAGTTTCCCATGCTTTCAGTAAATAACTTCCCACACATGCTCATGGGAGCTGCTCTAACTAAAGCCAGAAGATACACAGCACACACCAGGAAAGCAAGAGAGGTACTTGCTAGAAAGAAGGATTTCTTTGGAGGAGGGGAGACAAGAAAGGGTAATGGGGATTGAAATTAACTAAAAGTTATTATAGAAGCATATGAAACTGTCAAAGAATTAAAAATAAGAAATAAAGATAATAAGCACAATTGGATACAATGGCTTTCACTAAAGGCACTTGCTTTAATTCTTTGAGAGGGTTCTACATGCAGGCAGAAGAACTAACACAGTCTGGAGGAACAAGAATGGTTACTATTCGATTATAGTGTCCTTCAACATTACTGGGATTATATTTGGAAAAATATGAAGACCAATTAAATAGAAGACATAAGTAGAAGTTACAAAGGTGGGTATTGCAGGAAACTAGGTGACTTCTGTGTTTTTTAACAATTCCTCCAGGAGGGCGTTTTAACATTTTAGTTAAGTTCTAAAGCTGGAACTCAACAAAGTTCAGACCAGGAACACCCTCCTCCTCCACCTCTGAACAGGAGATGCGTAGGTGATTGAGGAGCCTTGTGCAGGATCGTCACCTAGGGGCTGGTTCCTCCAAGTGCTGGCACAATGTCTGGGCCCAGAGAGCACAGATGTGCCAGATCTCTGTAATCACACTGTGCTAAGCACTATTCCGGGGCCTGGGGATCAGAGGCTGCTAATGCAGAATGATGGATCTAGAAATAAAATCGAGTCAAGTCAGACTCCCCAGAGTTACTCTCTCCACCCCCAGAAGGACACTGCGTTTTAATGTGTTTATTTGCCTCTGGTTTTCACAGATCATAGATGAAGAAGAGACCCAGTTTATGAGTAACTGCCCCGTGGCAGTCACTGAAAGCACCCCTCGGAGGAGGACACGGATCCAGGTGTTTTGGATAGCGCCACCAGCAGGGACAGGCTGTGTGATTCTGAAGTAAGTGAGCATGGCCTCTTCACCTACTTTTCTGCGGTGATCAGAGATGTCCTGTGTGTCTTCAGGAAGAGGTGTGGCTTCTGGGGCATCAGGCAAACCCTTCCCTGGGTCTTCCATTTTCTCCATGCTAAATGCATAAGGAATCAAGTGCCCATCTTCATTCAGTATTAAGAGTCCATTCTGTGCATCCATAGGTAATAACGCACGCACCGGTTAAGAAAAACATAACCAAGCAAATAATACAAGCCTGGTGTCTTCATTTGGAATTAATGTGGGTTTTTTTTCCTTGTGATTTGAAGCATCCCCATTAACTAGCATCCTTAAACTGTGCTCTGCCTGACCTAATGCCCAATTGCAACCTCCAGTTGCCCAGGTTCCTCTTTACAAACTTTTCTTCCACCTTGGTTGGCAAAGGCTTGCCGAATACACACCAGGTGTCAGGTCGGTCCTCCAGCCCTGCACACACCGTGAGCAGTGCACACCTGCAATCCCAGCACTCAAAGATAGAGGCAGAAGGAGCAGATGCTCAAGGTTATATTTGGCTACAGAGTAAGATTTGAGGCTAGCCTGAGCTACACAGGACCAAGTCTCAAATAAAATTGCCTTCATCACCACTTCCCAGGCAGCCGCTAGGTAAGTGGCCACATGGAGAGCTTTGACCAGCCAGAATCATTTCCTCTGAAAGGCAGCATTGTCTCAAAGCTGCATCTCCGGCTTATGAACCACAAGGTGATGTTCTTTGAGATATAAACAGAAGGGGAGGACAGTTATTTCTGCAGCCAGATACATTTAGATGTTGCATACTGGATCTCCATCTTACAGACCGATAGCGTACTAGCATGGTTGAAGGCTTTGCAAAGTCCTACCAAAAGCTAACAAACAAGCCAAACACTTTGTCATTTCAGTGGCGTGTCCCAAACTTACCTGATGGGAAAGCCCCTTTTAAATCTTTTATCTTATGGCACTAGTTCTTTGGAGTAGGTTTAAAGGCCCATTTCAATTGATGTCTGATGGAGGAGGGTCATTGGCTAATAAAGAAACTGCCTTGGCCCATTTTATAGGTTAGAACATAGGTAGGTGGAATAAACAGAACAGAATGCTGGGAGAAAGAGGAAGTGAGCTCAGACTCAATAGCTCTCCTCTCTGGGGCAGACACGATGAAGCTCCGACCCAGGATGGATGTAGGCTAGAATCTTCCTGGTAAGTGCACCTTGGGGTGCTACACAGATTATTAGAGATGGGTTAAAGCAAGATATGAGAGTTAGCCAGAATAGGCTAGATATAATGGGCCAGGCAGTGTTTAAATGAATACAATTTGTGTGTTGTTATTTCGGGGCATAAGCTAGCCAGGCGGTTGGGAGCAGGGCGGCAGGAATGCAACCCGCAGCTCCTACTACAGATGTCGAGACTTTTAGGATTTCAGACATACAAGCGGTCATGAGCAGATGGCAGGACTCCATTTCAAGCACCCAAGGCGTCATTTACTGCTTGGTTCAGTATGTTGGCACATGCTTGTAATCCCAGCACTTAGAAAGTAGAGCCAGGAAAACCAGAAGTTCAAGGTCAGCTTCATCTACATAGAGAGATCCAGGTCACCCTGGACCACATAAGACAAGAGACTCTTTTCTCAAAAAATATGTACATGATCTTTTTCGTGGAGGTGGGGGATGGAACTTTCCCAGCCATGTTCTGTACTGAATCCCCAAAGGCCTTTTCTGTGAATTTGCTTCAATTGATAAATGTAGACATGTAGAACCCCCACTGCGATTGATCCAGCCCACCCACCTCCAAGAGCGGCTGATAATAGGGTCTCCCATGACTTCAGCTACAGCTGGCCAATGGGAAAGAAACCCACAGAGGCCTCTGGAAACACCTGCCTATTGCTAAACTCGGCCTCATCTTTCTGGCCTCCCTCCACTGACACATCATTTCCTCCTCCCTTAGTTGAACATGCGTTGAACATCTTTCCCCCGACTTCTTGACACGCTTACCTCTTAGCTCTTATGTACACTGATGGTCTAAAAACTCAAGCTGTAGGATTTTTTAAAATGAAATCACATCTATAAATCACAATACTAAGCGTGTACTGGTTGAAATGTGGGCCTTGAGGGACTAAGCAAAGACCACTGAGAAGGGAGGCAGTGCACGCCGCAGCTGACTGTACCCCGGGGAGTCAGTTACCACCACAGGTTTTCAGCAGAGAGTGAAAGGCAGGAGGGGGCAGGCAAAGCCTCTGGGGTGGATGTGGAGGTGTGAGTGAGTGTGTGTGTGTGTGTGTGTGTGTGTGTGTGTGTGTGTAATGGCTTCAGGTCCACTCTGCTGAGAGGTTGTTGCCATGGGGAAGCTGGTGGCAGGCTGACTGGAAGGGAAACATCTTATATGATTAGTGTGGAGGGTACATTTGGATTCCTAGTTGATCCTCAATTGAGAATACGCAAGGTAATGGAAAGGGGAGACTTGGCAGTCAACAGCTAAGTCCCGAGGAGCTGGTGAGGATGTGGGGTAGCAGGTTCCCACAATTCCTGTCACATACAGTCTTTATGTATATCAGTCCCTCAGCTTGGAGACTGGGTTCCAGGCTTGGCATTCTAGTACCCAGAGCCCTAATCCATGGTAGCCTGGTCCGTCGACAGAGCCTGGGCTCTAAAGATGAAGCTTGGAAGCAGTCCGCTGGGTCACAAGTCTCTCTGTTCTCAAAGCCCTCGTTCATCTGGCCCCGCATCTTGGTTTTCTTTTCTTTCTTGTTTTTGCAAACTAAAGCCATTTGATCTTCTGGTAGAATCCAGAAAGGCATCCTTTGTTTACCCACTGACAGTCAGCATATGCGAATGTAGGTTTTTCTGTTTTAACAATGAACATATGTGGCCCGTTTTCGTTCACTCCTCTGACAAATGTAAGTGAGCTCTTATTTGCCTGCCCTTTTGGGCATTGGAGGGTTTCAGCCCTGCACCGTCTCACAGGTCAAACGGGGAAGAGAAAACAACCAGGCAATGTTTTCTTCATGTCAAGAACTCAGCTTGCACATTCAGTTACCTGGCAGGCTTGGGCTAATTGACCTGCATAGCTAACGCACACAGGAGGAGACAGGCTCCCTGGAGCAAGACAACTTGAGAGTCTTTACTCTTCCTTTCTCCTGAGGGAATTATATCTTAGCCACAGTGCTGTGTTTAAAAACTTATAATTCTATAGGTGAGATGAAAACACAGACACATTGTAAACTTTTAAGCAACACAAAAAGAAGTGAGGTACAGAAAATATATATTAGAATACAGAAAAATTGAAAAACCCTCGACAGTCTCCTCAAATATTCCCAGTATTCCCCGTGATGCCAGCAATCCATATCAGCCTTGTGGGTGTGCTTTAAAGTTGTGTGTGTTCACTTACATTCTGAAGGTACGTGGAGCATGCGTAATACCCTGAACTTGAATGGATGCTCACTCGGGAGAACTTAGCAGAAGCATGTCTGGATCAGAATATGCGTATTTATAGTTGATTTTTAAGCTACTGCATGTTATCTGCGGTATGAATGTGCGAATCACGCTCCAAGAAGTTCACATTTGGATTCTCTCATGGTCTCTTTTCTGTCCCTGCTACAATCAATGATCTATAACAGACAACCAAGTGCATGCCTTTTTGAGTAAATACTTACATTTTTATTCATAGCAGATGACAAATCACAGGGCTATAAGGTATGCATATTAATGATTTCTACAGACACTGCCATATTGTCCTCAAAATTAGTGACAGAGCCTATAACCTTACCTGCTTAGCAGTCCCTGACATTACCAATTTCAAGAGACTTCTGTGTGAGAATCAAAATAATATCTCAGGTTAATTTACTTGCTACTTTTGTACTATTAATGCAGACTGGAGTTTACATCTTCAGCACCCACGTAATTGCTGTGTGGGTATGACAGCTCCCCTCCCCCATTATTGCAGTCCTCTGTGATGACCGAGTTTTCTGTCCCACCAGGTCCTACATCCATTTAGTCCCAAATAAACACACAGAGGCCTATATTAATTATAAACTGGTTGGCCTAGTAGCTCAGGCTTCTTATTAACTCTTATAACTTATAATTAGCCCCTAATTCTTGTCTGTGTTAACCACGTGGCTTGGTACCTTTTTCAGTGAGGCAGTCACATCTGGCTTCCTCTGTGTCTGGGTGACAACTGCAGACTGAGCCTTTCCTCTTCCCAGAATTCTCATTGCCCTGCCTATACTTCCTGCCTGGTCGGCCCACCTATACTTCCTGCCTGGCTACTGGCCAATCAGCATTTTATTAAAATACGACTGAAAGGGTACAGACCATTGTCCCACAGCACTTCTGAAGGAATAGGCAGAGGCTCTCTGGAGCAAGCTGGGTAGTGAGACCAATTGAATGGGCAAGATCATCACGAGACCCTGCCTCAATATGTAAGGTTCAAAGCAACCGTGTAAGACACTCAATGTCAACTTCTGGCTTTCACACATATACTTACACATGTACTCACACTTGCACATACATTCTGCCCCCACATATGTGAATACTCATCTCTGTCTCTCGGTCTCTCTCTACATACATAAAAATGCCAAAAAAAGCTTGACATTTTGATTAAAAATATGCATCTGTGCTTTCCCTTAGGAATTTAAGTTTTACATCTTAATCAAAAAATAGATTTTCTATACCCAAGGTTATAAATATATTTCATATTTATATTCCTAAAGATTTTAAAATAGGCTTAGACCTTTTGTCTTCCTAGAATTTGAGTTTGTTAATTACATGGTATCAGTAGACCACAACAGAAAATTCATGGTCTGCTCAGCTCAAAATGAGGTACCGGAGGAAAGTTGGAAAGCTGTGAGAAACATCTCTATGGAAGAATGACGATGGAGGGAGACTGATATCACACAGGTCTGAAGGCACAAAGAGAGTTGGGGGAAGGTGGGAGAATGTTCACCCCTGACAGGAGCTGAGGCCTTCATTTAGAGAGGCAGCTAGCCTGAGGGAACCCCACAGAAACTCCAGCCCTCTTGCATGGTTTCCCTCTGGGTTTCCCCTTTGGCCTGACGGATGGACAGAGGTCCTGGAGCCCATGTACGTGGTTCATAAAGCGCATCTATCCAAGTGAAGCCCAGGGGTGGAGATCTGGGTAGCTCTCTGGAGGCGCAACCTGGAGACGGCAGCACAAATGGGAATCAGAAAGCAGTCTTCTTGACAAAGTAGAGTTAGCAGTCCCCCGTCTATTTGTTGACTGGTGCATTCTTTTCCCAATGGCGTGGACTGCTACTTCATGAAAAGCAAAATCTGTGCATATCTCTCCTCCGTTTGGCTGCTCTTTTCATCTTGTCTTCCCTTTATGAGTCCTGTGCCGTTTTTAGCATAATTCTGTTTTGGTGACAAGTTAATCTTCTCAGCATTCAAAGTATGTGTGTTTATTCAAGCAGACTCATATTCCAGGTGAATTATATAAGTGTGCTCTGTCCAATAAAACCTGATGTTGGGATTTTGAATGATGCTACACTAAATTAATAGTTTAATATGGGGAAAGCCACCGTCCCTGCTATGTGTTTTCCAGTCAAAACCAGGACATCTGTCTACTTAAGCAGGTCTCTATCTTCCACAAAATCTTGTGTTTTTTTTTTTTATTAAACCATGCATTCTATGCAGGCTTTTCCTCCATGGACAACTTTGAATTTTGTTGTTCTTCATAGCAGGCATTTATGGGGGGCTACCCACTAGCTCCCAAATCACAACATGGAGACTTATTATTAATCACGAATGCTCTGTCCTAGTTAATGCTTCTCCCACTAGCTCTTATAACTTAACCTGCTTCTCTTCCTCTATGTTTTGCTTCAGGGCTTTTACCTTTCTTTCATTCTGTATGTCCTACTCCATGTCTGACTGGCTGGCTGGCTGGCAAGCAGTTGCCTGGCTAGCCCCAGGCATCTCCATTTCTTTCTCCTCCATTCTTCCATCTCTTTCCTTCTTTCCTACTTACTCTCTCTGCCCACCAGCCCCGCCTATTCCCTTTACTGCCTAGCTATTGGCCATTCAGCTTTTTATTAAACCTATCAGGTACCTTAGGCAGGCAGGTGAAACAGCCACATATCTTTGGAGTAAACAAATACAGCATACACAAATGCAATGTGTCTTTACATAGTTACAGTAATATCCACCACAGCTTTCGTGAATCTGGTCTGTTACCTGGTTATTCTTTCTGATTACTCACCATTCTTATTGACTAGAGTTTTTGATTTAGACAATACTACATTTTCTCAGTAGTTCTAAAGGTTTGTTCTTGCATTCTTTAGAGGTTGAGTATAATTGTTGATATCTGAAAACTATAATAATGAATACTTATACCTTTTGTTCTTTTATGTTTTGATTTTAATGGGAATGCACCGTATTTTATTTTAAAGTATTTTATGTGGTTAGAAAAAGTTTCAAGTTGATGTCATCAGTAAAGTACAGGAAGACTCTGGCTGGCTGGGCCAGTTTCCTTGCTTTTCATGTTGAAGGTAGCGTCTGCAAGACCAGCCAGCCAGTACACCTGCCAGATACCAAAACTGTATACCAGAAAACTGAGAAAAACTCAACTTAGAATGTAAATAATGATCCCAACTTGCAAAAACACTTTTAGCCTAGCTGTGGTATAAATAAAAACATGTATGCAAAAATTAGCAACCCCAAGACAAAAAGAGTGACAAGCTCAGCATGGTTAGAATTTAGAGAGAAGATGGGTGGGGAATGAAATCACAAGAGCTTCTTGGAAATATCAGCAATTATGTCTCGGTGGCAATGATGAGTCGTCTGGGCAAATGTATGGGAAGAGGTTACTCCAGGCAGAAGAGCATCAGAACCGGAATCTTAATGAGGACTTGGAGGTGAATGCTGCTCCGAGAGACAGTTAATAGACAGACATGTTGATCAGGAGATCTCCGGGGGCCAAAATCCATTAACATATCAGAGATGTCATCCAATGTCAGCATGAAGAGACTCAACCTGATTCAGGAGCATCAAGGGAACGATTAGAGGTTATTAAACCGCGAGGCTGTACAGTGGGAAGTTTTATTAAAGCTAACAAGGAGGTTTAAGATCTAGCCACAGAGTTCTGGACAGACAAAAAAGGAGAGGCAATGATAACAGTGAGTGATTCTGTTGGGGATGTGGCTCACTTGGAAGACTGTTTGCTCAACAGGCACAAAGCCCTAGATTCTATCCCCAGCCCTGGATAAAACAGCTTTAGTTCAAGGTCATTCTTAGCTACAAAATGAGTTCTAGTCCAACTTGAATTAAGTGAGATCCTGTTGGGAATAGGGAGGGGAGAGGAAGCAAGGGAGGAAGAGGGAGAGAGCATATGAATGGAAAGGAAGGAAGAAAGGACGAAGAAAAAGAAGCTGCCAGCTGTATTGCAGAGCCCTGATTTGAAGAAGGAGCCTTTATCATGCCATGCCAGACTAGTAACCCTCATAGGAAAAGCTGGAGTTTGCTCTAAAGCCACATGGTTGCTTGTGAAGGCCAGCAAGCAGCAATGGTGACTTCTCTCTTGGTAAACCTGATGCTGCTGTTTCCACTTCGCATTTGCATACAAATCTCGGAATCAGTGCTGGTGTCTCAGGCAGCGCTCTCCAAAGCTCTCTCTTCAGGGGCCCTGGCATGCTGTAAGGCTGCAGGGCTGCTGCAAAGCATTACCACTGAGTAGTGGATGAAAAGACCAAGGATAAAAACAAGAGCCTTAATGTAAGACAGATACTTTCAGACTACACAGAAGGATGTCCTGTCCTCTTCAGCCTGACCAAATTTTGTGTCTTGAGGGGTCCTCTCTTTTCTGGGCATTCATTATCTTCAGGTAGAATTCCAGCTCTTGCTCATTCCCACAGGAAGGATCTGAGAGTGGAAATTCTCCTGAGGGCAAGGCAGATCATTTGAGGAATTCAACTTTTATAAAGCAAAGGAGACGATAGCCAAGAGTCAAGCACTGTTCTGGGTTACAAATACTCCTTTCCTCTGTAAAGGAGCCTGGCGGTGTAGGTGTGAAGGAGAAAGCTGAGGCACAGGGAGGATAGGAAGGAGGCTAAGCAACTTCTCAAGGTCAAAGAATAGGCGACTTAGCTACAAGCATTGGAGCTCCACATTGCCCTTCAGCACTTCAGACAGGGGCTGTGGGTCAAGCTGAGATTCCACATCTCACCTTCAAACACTATTAGTAGGCAGGCCTTCAAGTGGTATGTGCTGCTTTTTTCTGTTGTTACTTTTATCCATTGCCCTATCCACAGACACTTTGTATCTTACTGTCAGGGGAATCTCTGACATGATCACATAAGCTCCTTGCCCTCCAATCCCTCTTCCCCTTGATGTTCTGATGCTCTATCTGTCTAACAAACCCAACACAGCTTCCTATCACCCTAAGATACAGTTCAAGATCCTGACCCTGCCATGTAACTCTCCCCATTTGCTCTGGCAGGATATCCCATCATTAGCCACTCAGTGAACCGGCTCTACAGCCTTTCTCCTCTGCTCATTGCTTTGGTGGCATTTATTGAGCACTTCTTGTATGCAGTCACTGAGGGCATGTGATGGTGCCTTTGACCCAAAGACAATCTATAAATAATACAAACCAGGTGCACAGCCCTTCGTCTGCAGTCCTGAAATCCAAACACTGAGATTAAAAAGATTTTTCATTACTCATCGAAGGCCCAGACCTTCCCTGGACTGAGATGACTACCATCTTTAGTGTGAAATGAGGGTGATGACGAGACCCTGTGGGTGTGGAATATATACTCTATTATCTTTATGTAACCCCAAAATCAATTCTAAAGTATATCTGGCCTCAAGGGTGCATGTCCTTGTTCATGCAATTCAGAGTGGGACCCTGGAAGCTTTACCAGGGTGTTACAGAAGTGAGAGGGGATAATTGTGTACTGGACCCCTAAAAGGGGACAATTCATCTTCCCTGAGTGAAATACCCTGATCCAGGCCACAGTTGCTGTAAGCTCTCTGAGCTCATTTGATGTTCTGTGTGGCCAAAAAGTGAAGTCAAAATTCTCCAGCAGTGTTTGAGGCCCTTCACAGCTTGCTTTGGTCACTGTTCAGTGCTAGGGATGGAACTCAGAGCCTTGCACATACTAAGATGTGTTCTACCACTGAGTCACATCCAAGCCCTACTGCATCCATCTTTATATTGTTTACGCAGGACTATGAGGTTTACAAAGGCAGGCATCCACTTTGCTTTTCTTTGTCACTTTAATGTGAAAGATGATAAGGCACAGCTCATGGGTCAAGTCCAACCCTCTATATTCTCTCTCTCTCTCTCTCTCTCTCTCTCTCTGTCTCTTTCTCTCTCTCTCTCTCTTCTTCCCACCCTCCCTCCCAAACCTCCCCTCTCTCACACACACACACTTCTACTGGAGCACAGCCATAGCCTTTTTATTTATCTACTATTTAGTGTGGCTTCCGTCATCTAGCAGTGGAACAGAAAGCTGCATCAGGCTGGGGAGATGCTCAGTAGTTAAGAACACTGACTGCCCTTGAAGAAGACTCAGGTTCAGGTCTCAGCACCCACAGGATGGTTCACAACCATCAGTAACTCCAGCTTCGGGAGGATCAGTGCCCTCCTCTGGTCTCCATGAGCACTGTTGGCATGTGCACTAGAACAGGGACCACTCAGTTTCTTCTACAAAGGGACAGAACGCGAGAGGTACAGCAGGCAGGAAAAATGTGCACCATCCAATTCCAGCGAGACGTATCTGGTTGCCGCAATGATGGTTGCAGTCACAGGTGGGCTGGGAGGTATAAAGAGATACACAGAAGTGACTCCTAGACTATGTTCTTCTCCTAAAGGCCCTGGTGTGATAACATTGGGAGAGACTACTGGATGATTGGAGCATGAGGTGGGGGCCACAGTGATGGGACCAGTACCCTTATGGAGGAGACAGGAGAGCTTTCTTCCTCTCTGTGCAAGGTTATGGAAGCCAGCCATCTGCGTCAGCAAGAGGGCAGTTGATGGCTACCCAATCTGCCAGCATCTTTGTCTTGGCCTTCCCAAACTCTATAAATAAATTTCTGTTATTTGCTAGCTATATTAGTTGATAATATTTTATGATAGCAGCCCTAATGTATGCAGTGTGTGTATACATGTACATGTTTCTGTCTGTCTGTCTGTCTGTCTGTCTGTCTGTCTGTCTGTCTGTCTATACGAGTGCAGGTGCTCATAGAGGCCAGAGAGGGTTGAATCCCCTGGTGCTCAGGCAGCTGTGAGCTGCAATGTGGATGAAGGGAGTGGAGCCCAAGTCCTCTACAAGAGCAGCAAGCGCTGTAGCGACTGATCTCATCTCTTCAGCTCCAGAAACCTTATCTCACAAAGCTCTGCAAAGACCTCACTAAACTGAGGCTCAGAGTCTCCATTCTGGGGAATAAAGCAGCCATGTTGTGAACCTGGGACTTAAACCTGCTGCCACCAGACTCCTGGTCAGCCAGTAAGTGACACGGGCGAGGTTGGCTTTCTCACGCCCTGTTCTTGATCTGTGAGATGAAGCAGAGTCCTTTCCGAACACAGAGGCTCAGAACCAAGCCTGTGAGAGCCGATGCTGTTCCCTCAATTCCATTCAGAAAACGGGGAAAGAAAGTGGCAAGAGACTGGAGGGAGAAGGCTAAGCATTAAAGAGGACTTAGCCGGTATTCAATACTTTACAACTAACTTATGGCTCACCAACGCTTTTCATCTGAGAGAAAATAGCATAGGAACTCTGCATGTGATGACAGTGTGTGATTTGGATGGCACAGCATGGCTGGGAGGAGGTGGTGTGACTGAGGTAAAGCTTCCTCCGTGATTTCTATGACACTGGGTAGAGAGAAGAATCACAAACTTGTTTGTCATAAGACAAGGTGGCTTCACTTGCTGCCTATGACTTCACTACAACGCCAAGGAGTTAATATGAGAGATGGGAAGAGCCAGCTCTGGCTACCCTGGCAGCTTATTGGGAGAGTGTTTGGGAACAGCAATGTCATGGCAACACACTTGGCTTGAGAAAGCCCTGGATCCCCGGGACCAACCAACCTCCAACAGGTGGACTCCAGATGCCGGGAGTTCCTGGAAGGTCAGCTGTGGCATGGCTCCAGGGTGGGGACAGTCCACTGGCAGCTTCGTTTCATTAGGCAGCTGGAAACCCAGGTGCAGGATCCAGCCCTCGTGGGAGGAAGCTGGCAAGAACAAACCAGGAAATGCTGGCTACAGAGTGCTAAGCATTGCAGTGAACTAAAACCCAGGAGGGAAATGAAAGCTGGGATCTCCAGAGAAAGCGAACACAGTACAGATCTGGCAGGTCATGGCCGCAGGACAGCCTGCAGAAGTACAGAGAAGCCTGTCTTACTCGTGTACCGGGACCTGGTTCTGAAGCAGAGGGATGGATCCAGCCCTCTTCAATGAATGGAGAAGAGTCACCACTGTATACTGTGGTCCCAATCATGTGGGATTCACCAAGGATGCGCTGAGCTGCGAACTTCCTTGTTGTTGGTAAAGTTAGACTAGTTTAGGGCTGGAGAAGTGGCTTGGTGGGTATATAAGCATGAGGACCTGAGTTAAGATAGCAGCACACACATGAAAAGCCAAGGTTGGCCCTGCACATCTGTAACTTCAGCATTGCTGGAGACAAAGGCAGAGGGGTTGCCACGATTTTTTGGCTGCCAGCCCGGCTCCAGTTTCAGTGAGAGACCTTGTCTCAGAGGAATATGGTGGAGGCAGATGGAACAGGACACCCGATTCTTTCTTTGGCCTCCAAGCACCTGCACATTTATATATCTGACACATTTGTGCACATACATCAAACTCACACACACACACACACACACACACACACACACACAAAGAAGTAAATAATTTAAGTAGACCATTTTAAAGTTATCAATTTGGTAGAATTTAGTACATGTTCAATGTTGGAATCTTTTATCAACGTTATCTATTTCTGTCATTCCAAAGTGAAATCCCTTTTCCCATGAAGCAGTTTCTCCCCATGCTCCTCTCCCCCAGCCTAGGGCTGTTGCCTATCTGCATCCTGCCTCTGTGGGTGACTTCTCAATCCTTTATGTAATTGGAACCTTCTGGTATATGGCCTTTTCTGCCTGGCTTTTTTCACTTAGTGTAATGTTCTGAGGGCTTATCCATGCTGTTGTGTGTATCAGCACAGGCATGGCCTTTCTCCAGCATTCCTGGGACGTTGATTCCAGGACCCATCGTAGACTCCGTAGCGTAAGGACACTCACATCCATTGTGTAAAATGCTACATCTAACCTACATACTTAAATCCTCTCCAGATTATATATAATGTCTAACACAGTGCAAATTCTGTGTAAGTAGCTGTTAATGCTGCATTGCCTAGGAGTGATGGCCACAGGAGGTATCTGTACACATTCAGTATAGACGGAACTGCTTTTAAATGCTTTTGATGCATGGTTGGTTGAGTGTGGCGGTGAGACCTTTGCAGCCAACTCTTCTTTTATATAGTTGAAGCACAATCCGTGGTATTCATATGTCAATTGATTTTATTCCTGTGAACATTTGACCCAAGATTATCAAGGGATATAAATGGGAGCAGTAGGAAAGTACCAGGTGACGCCTTACCTGTAACTCCTTTTAAAAAAAAAAAAAGAAGAAGAAGAAGAAGAAGAAGAAATACACATATACACAGTCAATGTGTTTTCCCATGCCAGGGCCTCAGTCTAAAAGACAATCATATCTCTTAGACAGGATTGAGAAAGGACAAATTGTTTGTTCACCTATGATCATATGTCATTCAGCACTGGGATGTGTTCCCAGCATCATGTGGTATACATGCACACACTCTGGGGGCTCCAGCATCCCTGTGTGATGGAATCTTCCAGGCCTACCCTCGCCATATGTGTGCTCTTGTTAATGAGCCTTCATTATGAAGCATGTGGCCTCACTCTGTCTTTCATGGTGATGAAGTAAGTGTGAAGCCGCCCAGCACAGTTTCTATGTGACTAAAGATGTCCTGGTTAGATCGTTTACCCTCATATGGGACCACCGTGTAACAACTACACATCCAGACATTGCTGGCTAGAGCAAAGGCTGAAGCTCACTGAGCGCACCATGATGCTTGAAAGAAACAAGGCGAGACCCTCAGAGAACCGCCTCCAGCAAGGCTCACCAGTAATTGTCAACTCCCAATCAAAAGTTGTTCCTGAGTCATTCGCCTCCCTCCAAGCCTGACAGCCACAGGGACTACCCCACTTGAAGCCAGCAAAGAAACAAAGGCAGCGCTGTGGGAATGCCTCGCCCCTGTGATTAATTGTTGCCAGCTGATCCCACCTCTACTTTTTCCACGGCCATTTCTCTAAGGGTTCACGTTTAACAGCAGTCAGGAAACCAGGGGGGCAAAGGCTCCTTTATGCCTTAGTTCTGTGCTACTCATAAATGAAAATCATTGTTAATTTAGAGTTTGACAGCTGTGGTGCACGGGTAAGTCCACGACAGCTGTCATCGGGACGCCAGCTTCTTTTCTAAACAGATGTTTAATTTGACTTTAGTGCGCCTGCCAATTTTTTTCGGCAAAAAGGAAAGGGGAAGCAAAAACAAAAGTCATCATTATGTTCATCATTTGGTTTCATTTCAGGACATAAATGGAATGATTAACAATGACAGAAGAATTACTCTAATTACAGTTTTGGGTTCAGGACCAGTTAGCTATCATCTCCTGCATGGTCCAGAGTCCAGCTTTCATTTTCTTTAATTTTTTTTTTCTAAAGTAAGAGGCTGTTTTTTGTGGTAATTACACCCAGGCTCTGAGCAATGCTCCCGGCTTCCCAGAAAAGCCTCCCAAAATGCAGGAAAAATCGGAGAGCGGTGAAGGAGGAGAGAGAACCCAAGATGACTGTCACAGGGCTGGACTTGTCTATGGCGCTGGAGTCAGGATGCTGTGGAGGATGGAAGGAGCTTGCAGCACAGCCGCCAGGCCCCCTACCCGTGTTCATGTGGTCAGGCAGCTGGTTCCGTGCACTTCTGCAGTACACGAATCAGCCACAGTGTCTAAATTCAGCACGTCGGTGGCTCCGTGTAGAAACTCGATGTGTGAGGACCCACCTGATCAGCCTGCTGTTTCCGTCCATGTTGCTTGGAGGACTCCCACTCCGAGCCAGCTGTGTTCCTAGGTAACCCACGTCCCAGCTCTGCTTTCTTCACCCTTGCTTTTGTGTGTGGTTTCAGTAGTCTGCTTGGAGTTGGCTTTTATTGATCAGTGTTTGTAATGTCTCATCAATAGCCCATGGTACCTTGTGGGCAGTGCCTCTGTCATGGGGGCTTTAGCAACTCTGTAACAAAGGCAACAGCACACAGCCACATAGTTTACTTGTTCCCATGCACCTTGAAGTGGAAGACTCCCGCTAGCTTCGTCAGTCTGTTAACTCATGTGCGTGGTACTGAAGATATTTCCATCTCACCTGGTTCCTGTTGACTGTCAACTTGACGACATCTAGAGTCACCCAGACAGCAAAGCTGAGTGTATTGGTGTAGGAGTGTCTGGTCTGGAAACACAGAGGACGGAAGACCTAACTTAAGTATAGGTGACAACACCCTGTGGGCTCGGCTCCCAGACTGGATAGAAGGTAGAAGGCAAGCTGAGCTCCGGCATGCACCTCTCTCTGCTTCCTGACTGTAGACACAGCAGGGAGAGTTGTTTCAGGCTCCTGCCACCCCACCCCCACCAGGGTAGACTGCATCCTTGAACTGTGAGCTCAGACAAACTCTTCCTTCCTTACACTGCTTTTGTTTCAACACAAGAGAAAAGTACTAACATCCCACCCCAGAGCAACCTTCAGCCTTCCGGCAGACACCTTGAAGCCCAGCTCTGAAACCAAAGTCTGACTGAGGGATGATGTACCTTGTCACTAGACCAACAGAGACAGCAGAGCCAAGAGCACAGCAAATCTGACCCCAGAACCTCTGGCTCTTCTGATTTTTAAATGCAAAATGAAGGCTTTTCACTAGAGACTAAGTCCTCTGTGACCGTAGAAAGACCAGATTTCTGCTAGGTTGACTTCCGAGGTATTCTGGAGGGACCAGTGAAAAGCCATAGCACAGAGTAAAAACCATGGGCTACTGCTATGTAGGCCAGCCACGCACCTGGGCGCTGCTTCCTCTGCCTCGGCTCCAGGTTTAAGCTTAACAGAATGCCATCCCTTAATAACTGAGGTCAAAAGTCAATGGCCAAGGGGAGGTGACTGGAAGCCCAAAGCATTCCCACGAGGGCCCAGACGAATACCTGCCATAGGTCTGGCTGTCAACAGGACCCAGGACTCATGTAGTATTTGCACAGGAGTGCAGGTACATGGCATGACCAGGAGAGGGCTTCAGCTGTCCCGGAGCTGGATTTACAGGTGCTTGTGAGCCACCAGACCTAGGTGCTGGCGATCAAACGTGGGTCCTCCTCAAGAGCAGTATACACTCTTAACAGTTTCTCTGACTGATGAACGATTTGGGGCATACAGTGTGCCGTGGAGAAGTCTCAGAACCTGCCTCCTGGGGCCCTGGAAGGAGTGAGACCCTAGAAGGTACATATAGCAGTGGGTACAGATTGCTCACTGTGTGACTGTTCCTACAGTGAGAATGGTCGGGAGGACAATCAGAGCTTCCTCAGGCATTGTTGATAACAGTTCTGCTACTAGCAGGGTCCTCAGGTACAGCCTCCCTGCAGTGCTGAGGCACCAGATGCTCTTAGCCTCTGGCGGTTCAGCCTGAGAGCCTAGATTCTCGTGAGCCCAGTGAAAGAGAACCACAGAAACAGGAGCACCCGACTGGGATTCCCTCCCAGTCCTGATGGCAGTGTGTGGTCAGACAAGGTGCAGGGCTGGCAGTGCCGGGAACTGAGTAGGTGGGCGGTGGCAGGAACTGAGCTGTCTGTCAGCCAGGAACAGTGCACAGCTGGAAATTGGGGCCGCCGCTACCTGGCAAGTTCTTCTTGGCCCTCTTTGGCGATGCACACCCATGAGCAGGAAGATAGCTGAAGTCAGGGCTTTTCTTCTCCCGGCTCCTTCATCTGTAACTTGGGCCCAAAGAGCAAGGCAACGGCCAGAACCACAGAGTGAGTTAAGACTCTTGAGTATGACCCTCCAAGAGGAAATGAGGTAACAGGAACCATGTGGGCACACGCCTTCAATCCTGCCTCTGCTTGAGCAACACACAGCTGTCCATACCTTTAGTGTCAGAGGGCAAAAGATCCAATCTTCTGGTTCTTAAGGATAGCTCTCTTCATTCCCTCTCTTGCAATGCAGCCCAGCCCCAAGGCACACAGCAGGGTTAGGTTGTAATCGCTCTTCCCGCCAACACGGGTATGCAAATGAAGTAAGAATCTTATGGGCTTCAGAGACTGGAATGTGCAGGGCCTCCTGGCTTGGAAACAGCTCAGATTCAGTTGGTGGCTCCCTTCTCATAATCGTTCTTGGCTATGGCACCACAGAAGCCCAGTGGGAGATGTTCTGAGATCCAAAGCCAGGTCAATGTAAGCTACAAACTTATGAGACCCTATGGCCTCCCAGCCGCTGGGATTGCCGGTATCCACGTGGTTGTGGTTGCTGAGTGTTAATTTGTTCACTCTTACCTTTGCAAAGGGCGTGTCCCCCTCTGTTTGTCAGGGAGCCACACCCCTGAGTGTTCTTACTTCCTGGTCTTTGAATCTTACAAGGATTCTGCCTCTAATCTCTCTGTTTCTAGTGTTCCCCTTTCCTCTGGCCACTCCCTCAGATTGAGGCTGCTTTCTTGTTATTTTGATCTTTGTGGCAGAGACAGTGAGTTCTGGGTGCGCATATTCAACTATCTTGAATAGCCTCAGGCACCTGAAATTCCCAGTGCCTCAAAGTATGCCCCTGTCAAATGGGGACAGTGGCAGTAGCTGCCTCAGGAGTCGCTACCAACATCAGATGAGTTCTTATATACGAATATTATTTGTCAGAAGCCAGACACAAGGCCACTTCACTGATGCCTCTGCCAGTGTGGTGGTCACTTTATATCTAAACTAAGACAAAGATCATCATCATCTCTGAAGACAAAGCCTACTTGTTTGGGTTTCTGGCGTAAGTCTACTTTGTGAAGGTGGTTGTAGAATTTCAAATCATGACTAGGTAAGGGTTGTGACTCTAGCTCACTTAGCAGCGTGCTTACCCAGCATGCAGTAGGCCTGGGTATAGCCCTTAACACTGCATGCCTTTGATGGCATATGCCCGTTGATATGGGGAACCCACCAGAGATGGCCACTCAGATACAGTTTACAGTCAAACATGGTTATTTCAGCCAGCTGGGATTATACTCAGGTACTCGGAAACCCAAGGGTAACCCCAAGTGTCCAGAGCATGGAGTTTAAGAAGGTAGAAATCACATCCTGGCATCTTGCTTTCTCTGAAGCTGCAACGGGGCTTGGGGCATTAACAAGCAATTGGACAGAAGCTAAGATAAGCAGTTAGCTGGAGATGAGGCTCGCACCAGCAGGCAGTTTAACAGAAGCTATGTTAGTTGGGCATCTTAACCTCAGGTTCCTAGAATAGAGTTGGGTAATTTTCCACGGGATTTTCCATCAAGGAGATCAAATTCTAGTTCAACTTGAAATGACCTCAGCAAGAATACAAGATGGAGGAACCTCTGCACTGTCTTTTCCTGTTACACACATAATCCTAGCACCTGGGAGGCTGAGGCAGGGGGAATCACAAGTTCAGTGGCAGCCTAAGTTACAAAGAGAGTTAAGAGCCAGCCTGAGCTACATAGAAAAATGCTGTTTCCTAAAAGCAAAACCAAAAAGTGAGGCCTTGGTTTCACCTGGCCTCCATTCCTTTTGTTTGTCCCTTGCCAGCTACCATAGAGGATATGAAGTGGGCTACCCTGGATTGCTTTCTGTTGCTGTGATAAGACGCTGACCAAAACCATGTCATAGGGGGAAGCCAGGGAAGACCAAGGCACTGAAGGAACTGAAGTAGAGGCCATGAGGACTGAGCGGTGCTTCCTGGCTTGCTCTCCGTGACTTGCTCAGGCCCCTTTTAAAGTAACCCAGGACTGCCATCCTAGGGGTGGCCTCGACTGTGGTGAGCTGGGCCCTCCCACATCAAACATTAGTTGTTGTTTTTTTGTTTTAAAAAAAAAAGGCTCTGCAGACATGTCTCCAGGCCACTCTGATGGCAGCAATTCTTCAGCTGGGGTCTTTCTTCCTAGGTAACTCTAATTTGGGTTAACAAAAACTAGCCAGCACGGGTCTTATGAAAAACATAAAATAGCAATGCTAAGTTGAAAAAGAAAAAGTCAGGAGCAGAGAAAGTAAATGCTGAACTATAACATCAAAACAGGAAGAAAACGACGTGATTGCCCACAGCTCAGTTCTCATTCAACCTTTTCAAGAGCAGTATTTTACAGTCTGCTATACAGAATGGGAAACCATAGGTCACCAGTCATATGCCAATCAAAACACAAATGACCCGTTGAAAAGTTTATGGTGTAACAGGGTGTCGGTGCAGCCTCAAATCTGCCTTCAAAATGCTTTGTAACTTTGTAAAATGAAAAGTGGAGATTTTAGGGTGAAGAAGTCTGGAAGATACCTGGATATCTAAATTTTAGTCATGTGCCACCTGGTAGGGCACACATGCCTTCTAGAATATTCCCACTCATGATCCAGACGCTGAACCTGATTGTGAAGAAACACCAGACAAGCAAGACATCTTACAGAATGAACAGCCGTGCCGTGCAGTTTTCTCCACAAAAGCCCAGGGCAGAGCAGGAGGCTGTTGTCAGCTGCAGGAGCCTAAAGAGACAACATCCCTGTGCAGCAACCTTACCCGAATGGGATGCCTTGGCTCCAAAAGTGCAACTGTGGAAACTTGAATAGATAAGAGGATTAGCTGAATCCATGTTAACTGTCTAAATCTCATAGCTATATTGTGGGGATGTAGATGCTTTTAGAACACACGTATGACTGGGGATGGAGTGCCTGTCTGGTATTCATGAATCCCTGGCACCACACAAACTGGTTGTGGTGCTGGTGTTCACCTATAATCCCAGCCCTAGGGAAGTGGGAGGCATAAAGATCAAGAGTTCAAGGTCATTCTTGGTTACCTGTAACGCCAGCTTGGACTACATAAGGTCCGTAAAGAAAGGAGAGGAGGAGAGGAGGAGAAAGGGAAGAAAGAACATTCTTGACGTGACCATGTAGCGTGTCAATCACTCACTCCCAAGTGCTTCAGCATGGGGGAGGGAGTTCTTAATACTTCCTTTGCTGCCTTTGCTCTTGAAGCTTTGTCTTAAAGGCTCCAACCTTAAAGTTCTGTAAGCAGCTACATGAGAAGACAGTGGGCTGTGCAGGCAGACAGGATTTGCTGGCCTGGGAGGTGATGCTGAGTTCATTGGTTTCTTCCCCAGGCACAGACTCCCAGCACCCCATCTCATGCCAGGCCCTGCCTGACACTAGGATGCTGACGAGAGTGGGATGGAGCCAGGAACTCACAAAGCACTGGGAAATCAGCCTCGTGGGACAGCAGCCCCAACATGGCAGCAGCACAGAGCTAGGCTAGGCTGGCCTCCATCTAGTTGAAATCCAGAGGATACAGCTTCTGAGGGAGAAAGAGCAATAGCAATGGGGAAATAGAGTGTGGGGTTGGCCTTATGTTAGAGAAAGCAAGGACCATTTGGGGATCTGCATGAAAGTCACAAAGGTGGAGCAGAAAGGAGTGGGGGTGACACCACAGGGGTAGTGTTGAAAGATTCGACCAGGAGAGGGTCCTTAGTAAACCTTTTGTTTTGATTTGATTTGTTTACTTTTTTTTTCCCATCCCTTCATTTGCCATAACATCCCTTCTCTGGGAATTCAGAAGGATGCTAGTCTGAATATTTAATAGCCATAATAGTAATGGCTATAATGTGTGTCGGTGACCCAAAAATGAAAATACTATTGAGCCAATGAGAGGGCTCAACGAGAAAGGGTAGTTGCCATCAAGGCCTAGAACATGAGTTCCATTCCTGAAACCACGTGGCGGAAGGAAAGAACTGGCTTGTTCCTATTGGTTGCCCTCTGACCTCTACACGTACTCCATAGCATGTGTGTACCTGCCCATGCGCATATGCTCACATGTGTGTGCACACAGAAGCAGACATGCTCAAATGTACTTGTGCACGCACACAGATTACGATGAAATAGTTTTTAAAAATACTATATCTCCTCACCTATACAGAAGAGGACACTGAGGACATTTATTCCGCTAGCATCCTGTAGCAGAGCTGGGGTTTCAAACCCTGTAGCCAAAGGTTTTGGTCTGCCACTGTGCCGGATGCATCTCTAATGAGGCTGACGTCACAAGAAAATTGACTCAATAGTTCTCTAACCAGAAAGGCAATATGGCAATATGGTGTTTGCAAACTGCCGTTGCATCTGCCATGCAGACTGCTTCCCCCACCCTACTCTCACTGCCCTCAGTGCCTGCTCTGCCCTCTGATATGTGAGCCTTACCACGGGGCTAGAGAAGCTTGAAGCCTGGGCTGGATCAGGTGGGGCTTAGCTCAGATTGGTTGTTGATATGACAGCTCACGGTGGAGGACGTGAAGGCTACAAAGCATCAAAGGAAAAAGAAAAAGTGGATCCTCCATGAAAGGAGGTTGCAAGGCAAGAAACAACACAAGCTAAGTCCATGGGGCAAGGTTCAGAATGGAAACCAGACAAAATCAAAAGGACAAAACCTACGAAAGGCTCTTTTAAACATGGCGTCCTCATAGGAGGCACTTATGGGGTGACATGTGTTCACCAATCCATACTGTCTCATTGCAACAGAGGACTCAAGTGAGCTTTGGGCGAATATTTAGTGAGTAGCTACTGTGTGCCAGGCTTGGGCCAAGAATGGGAGAGGGAAAGAAAGAAGCAGGCAGAATGTGGATACCCACCTGACAACTTGAGTACCATGCCCGTTTCGGCTGCACGCTGTGTTTCCCTGTTTCCATTTCCACACCGCCTCCTAGAACACAGTCAGGAGTTAAGGAGGGGGGTACCAGCTTGGGAAAGCTGAGGGAGGGAGCAGAGCTCCTCTCCAGGGTCCCTGCCTAGATCACCTCCAAGGTAACTTTGTTTTACAGAGCCCAAGAATGAAATCATTATTCCTCCACAGCCAGGGAAATCCTCTCTTTCTGCCACTGCCTGGCAGTCACTGAAAAGCCTGCTGCTCATCGCGCTCCTAGAGGAGCCTGGAAACAAAGTCTGTACCCAAGTAGACTCAGGGGTAAGACAGGTAAAAGTCATCAAGCGAGGTTCTACTCAGTATGACTTGGTTTACACAGGACTTTTTGCCACCTCTCAGCTCTTCCCCAATGGGGAATATGATCGTGGTGAAGAATTAAAGTCAATAGGATTTGAGCAGGAGCAAAAAGACCCAGAGGACTATCCTGGACCAGCTAGGTTTGTCTCTGCTTTGCCAAGATTTGATGTGTTTTCTTCCATGATGGTCAGCATCCTCTGGGGACGGCAGTAGTCACCCAGATGCATTTGCCTAGTAGATTCAGTTTGGAGTTCTTTTGTCACTCAGAGGGCAGAAGAATGAGGGGCAGGTAGGTCAGACTCCTTGGGCTCCAGATCCACTGCACCTCTTCACGGCTAGATGGCCTTGAGACATACCTCTGCCTTGATGTTTTGTTTGTTTAGTTTTTTTTTAATCAGCAGAAGAAAGTCTTTATTGGTGTGCTGATGCGTCTTCGTAATGCCAGGACTTGGGTTTTCTCAGGGGAAGATCAGGAGTCCAAGGATACCCTTGGCTACATATCATTTTGAGACTAGCCAGACATATTTTGTGAGGTCTTGTGTGAAAGGGGAAGGAGGAGGAAGAGGAGGAGGAGCAGGAGGAGGAGGAAAAGAAAAGATAGTAATTCTGTTAGAGGTGGAAGACTTAAACAAGGAAATAATGACGCTTCTCAATCCTGACTGCACTTTAGAATCATGTGTGTTAGTTTTAACCCTGTCACTTCTCATTTCCAACCATTCCTCATCTCTGGAAATTCTGTTCTGAAATGGTAATTGGGGTGGCAGCAATCAGAACTCTCCCAAGTGATTCCACTGATTGGCCAGGGCTGAAAACTAGGACACAGCGAGTGTTCGGTGGCTGCTAGTTACTGTGAAACTATCTGATTACGATGCTGAACCGGGCGAGCCGGCACTGATGAATCGTGAGGACCCACCCGTGGACCCCAGCTACTGGGTGGTGCCGTATAGGTAGGTGTGGAGGGGAGCAAGAGAAAGCCCGTAGCCAACTCTCTAGTTGTATAGGATATAAGCCACGAGACAGTAGAGAAAGAGGGACAGATAACAGCCTTCAAGCATGTACCTCATACCAGGCAATTTCTACACCAGCTCAGCCTTTGAGTGCTCACAAGGGCACCATAAAGTAGACACTGAGCCCAGACTGAAGGGCAGAAAACAGATTCCAGGAGATCATTCACCCTCTACAGAGCCAGGGTCAAACTCGATCTGCTTGATCACAAAGGCTTATCACACCACATCTATGAAAATGAATGATGAGTTAATGGGGATAATAATTTAGAAGTTTCACCTCTCAATCCATGGGTATACATATCTAGCTCTCTTCTGCCTGCCGCTCTCCACGTGTATAAAACCACCTAATCCTGTTTCCCCATATAGTTGTAAAATCAGATTTTTCAACTTAAGCAAATAGTTCCGTTGATAAGTCAGCTTTTGGGGTAAATTTTAATGTTCTGCTTTCATGAATAAAGTTAATAAAATTAGTATTAAGCTTTATAATATATCACAAAACCAAGAGAAATGGGATTGCTTGAAAGTATGCTAATAGCATCAGATTATTTAATGTAGATGAGCCAACAATCCTAAACAGCAATACAGATAGAGGAAAACAAAATTAATGTGATTAAATGTACCCTGGGACTATTTATTCTGTTGGTTGTTAAAATTTAGTCAGCACTCAGACTGCAAAGAGACTTTGCAGCTGCGGCCCCAAAATAGCCAAGTCTCTCCTCAGCTGTGGCTAATTAATGTGATTTTCCTAATAACAGTTTCCTAATAGAAGACAGACAGTAGCAAATCAAAACAAGTTCATTTTCATGCTGATGAGGCCTAGCAGCAACAACAACAACAACAACAAGAGCCCAAATGGATCCAAGTGGAAATGTAGCTCACTGTGGGCTTCTGTGTGGACTTTCTCGTGCACAGTTGACCTCCAGTGCTGGTCTATTGCTCACGTGAGATCATGCTGGAAGGCTCCAGAAGAAGAATATTCTAGATAGTTGCCCCTTACACTGTACCTAGACCTGGCCCACATCTCTTAATTTTCTTGTAGCCAAACTTTCTTTTGGTCTACCAGCTCCCAAATAATGACATGGAGACTTCTTATTAATTCTGAAGGCTGGACCTTGGCTTAGGTTTGTCCCACCACAATCTAAATTATACTTTTAATCCATTTTTGCCACATGGCTCTTTACTTCTCCTCAGTACTGTGCATCTGACTTGCTCCCTGTCTTGCTGGTGAAACTCATAAGCTTAGCTTCATCCCCTGAGTTTCTCTCTCTGCCCAGAAGTCCCGCCTAACCTCTTTTGCCTAGCTATTGGTTGTTCAGCTTTTTATTAAACCAATCACAATGACACATCTTCACGTGGTGTAAACCAGTATTCCGCAACATTTTCTAGTTCCCTTCCTCCAAAAATCAAAGAATTCAAGTTGGCCGATTTGCACTGTTCAAAATATACTGTCTCTCTGGGGCACAGTGACCACACTGCAGACATGGCAAACGTCCCTCACATCCAGCCCATTGATGTCTTTGGCTTAGATATTGTTCAGTTATCTTAACCAGCTGCCACTAATAAGTTTCACCAAACCATGTTGCAAGTCAGAATAATTTACCCCTCTGCAAACTAGCCTACACCACCTACGGATTTATTAACTTTTCTGCTGACTGTCCAACACTATAGCATTGCAAACTGGGCCAGATGGTGACATTAGACCTCTGGCCACAAGGGTCTCCTGGGCTTCTCCAGCTCAGCGTGAACAGAAAAGAATCCAAGTTAACTGAAACTTGAATTACATGTTTTGAAAAGTAGCTCCATCAGCCCAAGGAAGCATGGTGCATATTGATGCTTTTGGATGGAGGTATATTAAGTCTGTGCAGTGCCATCAGAACAAATTCATTACTAAACAGCCTCCTAAGATACAATCCCGCCCGCTCATTTTCTTGCATTTCTTGCATTATGATACCTTGTAACAGAAACATTGACACAGACTCCTCCAGAAATGCATGTCTCAATCTGATGGCAAAAAAAAAAAGTGCTTTTTTTTTTTTTTTTTTTTTTGCAAAAACAAAACAAAACACTGACCAGGACACAATCTGACCTTTGGATCTACCCTGTGAAGACATGTCCAGGAAGTCCATTGTGCTGCCCTCATGGAGGTGATGACTGTTTCTTGTGGTATTCTTGTTCCCTCACAGAAAAGGGTAAACTGAGGCCTCCCCCCATTTCTCTCCGTCTACTCTGTCTTCTACTGAAATTTCTCAGATCCCTTCTTCGTGGAAATCTCACGCTGTTCCCCAGGAACAAAAGCGCTGAAAGTCTCCCCCCACCTTGCTCGAAGGCATGCATCAGGTGAATGTAGGCCCCAGCATTTTGCAACATGATGATAGATAATTTTAGGATCTGTTGGGTTTTAATTTAGTTCCTAGCCCTTGAAAGGATTAGCAGTACTGCAGCTTGTTTAACGAGCTAGGATGCTTTGGCAGCCTTCCCAAACCCCCATCACAAGCATTAGTGGTTTACCTTTTTAAAAAAAAAAAAATTCTGGTCTCTTGCATTCTACTATCTATTAAAATAAATTCTCATTAATTTCTTCACATTTTTCATTAAGAAAACTAGAGCTCTCTGGGTATTTTCCCTCTCTTCCTTCTTCCTCCCTCATTCTCCTCACCCCTTACACCCTCCCTCCCTCTCCCCCTGCCTTTCTTGTCTCTGAAAGCATCTTCTACAAGGACTAGAAAAAGAAAGGACCATCCATAGCCATATTTTAAGGCTTTCTTGAAATCTCATGTCATTGATCCAGAATCCTGTGGGATTCTGTGATGAGTTCATGGGACATAAGGATGGAGTCAGGATGCAGACACTGAGAAGAGAGACATGAGACAAGTCAAGACAGAAGAAAGTAAAATACCCTGGGCAATCAGCAAGTGTCTTTCCCATAAAGAAAATCTCTGTCTTTGGCATGTCCTCCTGCTGGTGGACAAGCCACCATCCTACTGCTTGCCAACATGGTGAATGACTTTTGAATTCAATCCGAAGGACTCCTTTGGGGAACAATGCTTGCATCAGTCCAGCTGGGTGGCTTACACAAAGCAAAGTAGATGTGAGTGGCCTTTCCACAGTGGGAAATGTTTCTCGGTCAGACCAGTCACTGTGCTGATATTCTAACACCCTGGGTGAGGCTCTGAGGATTGCTGAGGTCCTTATACTTCTTGCCAGCCCATGGATGTCAGACACTCAGAACTGTGTGGTGGTTACAAACTCTGAATGGTCATTAAGGTACAGTGTTGAAAATGCATCAGGTGGGCACATTCCCAGAGCCTCCTGGGTAGACGTGGTGCCAGGTGTTAGAAGGGCTGTAAAGGTGCCAAACACCCACCCTCAAAACCCTCAGATGTCACTCAGAAGTACGAAATGCAAACACATAGGGAGGCGAAGAGTACTGCGACTTAGGAAACAAAGTTTTAAAACAAACACCAAAGCAGCAAATGCTTGCTGAATACTAAAGGCTGAAGCTGTTCTAGGAGACCAGGCCTGATGGTCCAGGCCAGTGATGAGGGGGTAGGAGGGAGAGGAGTAGGATGGGACAGGAAGGTGTGGAGTCTTGGACTTTGGGTGTCACAAGACTAGGAAGGTGTGCTGCTTAGGTTGTTGGTTTTGTCCAGCTATATAATCTAGAGTCATGTGTGAGACGGTAACCTTAATTGAGAAGTAAGTCCTCCAGTCTTAATCATCTAGGCTAGTCATCCAGCTAGCCTGTAGACAAGTCTGGGCATTTTCCTTGATTGATGACTGATTAAGGAGGGTCCATCCCCCTCTAGGCAGTGCTATCCTAGACAGATGGCCCTGGTGGTATAAGAAATCAGGCTGAGCAAGCCACAGAGAGTAAACCAGCAAGCAGTATTCTTTCATGGCTTCTGCTTCAGTTCTTGCTCGTAGGATGCTTCTACATCCCATAGAAGAGAATATAGCCTGACTTCCATTAATGATGGACTGTAACCTGTAAGAGGAGGTAAACCTTCCCCAGACCCAGTTGCTTTTGATAAGTATTTTATCACAGTAATAAAAGGGCAAACTAGAGTGGAAGGACCGTATGGCCCATACTCTACACACAGGAAGAGGCAGGCAAACTAGAGTGGAGGGGCCATACGGCCCATACTCTACACATTGGAAGGGGTGTAACTGAGTTTGTGGGAAGGGAGTATGGTCGTCTGAAACTTTGTAAATGAGATTTATTTTGTTCATGGTTTTGGAGGCTCAAGGGCATGGCACTGGTGAAAGCCCCTTTGGGTATATGGAATAGTGATGACGTCATGGCAGAAATGCATGTGAGGAGGAGAGATCATATTGCAAATCAAGAAGTCAGGAAGATACTGGGAGCCACAAGGATGCTCCTAATTCCTTTGAAGGACATCACTCCCAGCCATCTCCCATGAGGCACTGCTTCTTAACGATTCCACCACATCTTAATGCTGCCCCACTGGGGACCAGTCTTCTAACACACCAGCCCTTGGAGACAAGCCAGTCCCAAACCATAGTGGGAGAGTGTCGGCTCTCACAGGTGGGTTGTGCCTCAGGGTTCAGGACTGCGGGTGTGTGCCCAAGCCTACAGACTATGATGTACTGGTGAGAGAAAAACCAACTCTTAGCTAGACCCTATGTTGTCTATGTGAGGCAGTGATTATGAGCTAGAGGTGACAGATGACCCCCCAGGGCAGAAAGTAGGGACACTGGATGTGTTGGGATGGAGAAGGGACAGTTAGGAAGGAATTGGAAATGTCTAACGGGAATCTTTTCATTTAATCTGATCTGTGCAGCCTTCCTTTGGGCATGACTAGAAAAAGGGCTCAGAGGGTACTAAGGTGGGCAAATGCTGGCTTTTAGTACAGAGCGCTGGTTCTTACAGAATATCTCCCTTATGCAATGCAAGTGTTTACAGTTTTTCCATTCTGTTTCCATGTGTTCTTTCTGAACCCCTAGAATGAACCACAAGTTCCCAATTAAGAACAATATCCATACCCTCATACCCCCAGCCCAGCCCACATGGGAAAGCCTCTTCAAGCACTCGGTCCTACTGCCCCACAGGACACTTCCATTTCTACAGTAAGACGCTAGGGGTGATAGGAATGCTCACTGGAAACAGCAGGAATGGTGGGTAGCCTTGCACTGCTACCTGAATTGCCTTCTTACACAGCAGGGGACAGTGGCCTGGCTACCAGTCCTGACTTAAAGGAACCCACACAAGAGGACAGAGACAAAGTCGGGTAAAAGCTGCATGAGCTACAGAGGAATGAATGAGTAAAGTCAAGTCAGCCAGAGGGAACAAGTGACATTTTCTCTTCCTTCCAGGCAGGGGTAATTATGTGATCATGCCCACACTCTGTGGAGGAGCAAGGACTCTACCCAGAACACCCGAGAAACCTAAGAGTGAAGCTTCAGTTCCTCTTTCTTCTTTCCCAGCTCAGATAGGTTAGACTTTAGATCAAAGCTTGGTCTGAAGAGAAACCAGGTGAAGCCTTTGGTACTTGGAATAAAAATTTAGCCTTAATCTTTAGGGGGAATAAAACGGTTTATGCCCTAGTTGGAGACTATTAACTAGAATGATAGTCATATCATCTTTTATATCTACCCTCAAGATTCTCAAGGTTTAGGGAACCCCCTCTGAGAAGTAGATGGAAGGTAGGAATTCTAAACTATAACACATAAAATCTGTGTGCAAACTTCAGGTTAGGAACCTTGAATTTAATAAGTGTTGACTGTATTCTCTGCCAGGTTTCAGGGCTACATAGCTGGATGAAGCATATCCCTGGACTCAGGGCCTAGTGAGAGTTTATAGTTGTGAAAAGGTGGAGGGGAATTCCAGAGGCCACAAGAGGCAGGTTAACTGTGGGGGTCACTAAGCTCCATGGGTTGATCATCATCAAAGAAACAGTAAGCCTGTCTGTTGTCCCTTGGTCAAGAATGTTCATGTTTCAAAAAACTGAACAACTTACTGAAGCTGATGGGGAAACGAGCCTTTTTTTAAGAACATCCAACCAATCCTTTGTTTATGTATTCTTTGAAAAAAATTACCAAGTACAGGTGTTGTTCTAAGTCATTTATCTTTTGAAAAAGATTTTATTTTTATTCATTGATGCATATGTGTGTATATCTGTGTTTGTGAACTTGTGAATGAATAGACCAGCAGAGGCCAGATGAGGGCATCAGATCCCTTGGAGCTAAAGGTATGTGTAGTCTTAAAGAAGAACAATATGTGCTGTAAACCACCAAGCCATCTCTCTACTCCCAACTGTCCCTGTTTTCTTAAGAGAAAAACATCTAGGGCCTAACGGTGTGTGTGAGATAATGTCTCTAGATAGTATCTCTCCTACCTCATGCTTCAGAATTAACCAGAACTCTTTGCAAAGCAAAGAGGTCTTGTAGCTAATTTCAGCCACAGAGAAGAAACCATTAATAAGACCAAATGCTATTTTAAAACTATAATAGTTTAGCTTAGGGCAACTCTTGAAAATGAAGCCTGGACCTGTCTACTACCCAGAATTGCCTACCTATCCATTATTATGGCACATTTGGGGCTTCACCTGAAGTCTGCTTCATCCATGTACCTTAGGAGCCCTTATAGGCCCTGATCTAGCAGGAATCCCTAAGGATTTCTACCTTTTCCTTAGTCTTTGTTTGCATACACAAGAGAACTATTAGGGGAGGGAAGAACAAGTCCCACACTTGTATCCCCCTTCTTGCTTGTACTTGGGCCTCTCTCTCTGGGCACATCTCTTTGGACTGGAGTTACACTGAAAGCCAGCCCCAGCAGAAAATGGCAGGGAATTCATTGTTTAATCCTGGAATCAAGGCCCTCTTCTTGGAACCTTCTGATTGAAGCCTCAGTGATGGTTCATCTGCACTGTCGTCTTGGGTTTATTGAGAATCCCTTAAGCAACACACCTCTGGGTGGGGCTATGAGGCCCTCTCCAGAGAGGGTTAGCTGAGGAGGAAGACTCGAACAAGCAAAGGTGGCACCACCTTTCAGAATGGTGACTCAGCTGAATAAAGAGGGACAAGGAAGAAAACCAACTGAGCGCCAGGATTCCCTTCATTTCTCTCTGCTGCTAGATACACCCAGATGTGCAGGTAAAGCCACACCCCCGCTGCCATGCCTTTCCCCACCTCTCTGAATGCTGCCATTTCAGACTGTAAGCCAAAAGAAAGACTTCCGCTGCTTTCTGCTGGATTATCTCATCACAGCAATGACAGGCAACCGAAGCTGAATCCCTGTCCCTGTCCGTGTTCCTCTCTGTAGCCAATCATAGCTGACTCTCCGGGAGTGGCAGCTCCCAGACCCTCCTATGCGTTTGAACTGTCACCTCCTGTACCCTCATATCACTTTACCTGAAGAAGGACGCTTAAAAGAAATCCCACACTAGCTCAGAATTGAGAATAATAGAGGGTTATTTATTTAGGGTAGACTTACAAATCAATATCCTCTGCTGGACCAGAGAACAGCAACCGAATCCCGCAGCTGGAAAAGAGGCCAGTCACAGGCTTTACATTGGCATAAATAGTATAAGAGGCCATGTCCCAGTGGGTGGGTAACTGAAAGGCTACTGGATGTAGGATTTCCTACAGCACTTTACCCCTACCCCTTTCTATCAGCTAAGCATGCTTTTCAGAGCAGAATTCATGAGAAATTTTAACTAATGACGGTTTCAACAAATTGAGTTTATTTTCTTCATGGAATAGGAAAGCCAGATATTGTGAACACTGGCACTGTTTGAGAAACTCCATTATGACTGGGAGTACACCAGGGATGACCACTCAGACACAGTGTAATCCAGCCAGCTGGGACCACACCCAAGTCCTCAGGGACATGGGGTGGCCCAGCTGCCCAGAACATGAGGGTTTTAAGGGCAAAGATCTCATTCAGACATCTCGCTGGGCACCTGCAAAAAGGGCTCTGCCCAGAAAGCAGTTTGAAGCAAGCAGCCTTAAAAGAAGCTAAGAAAGGCAGTTAACCAGGCGGAGGGGGTTCTACACAAACAGGAAGATAAGAAAAAGGGCTCACTGGAGGAGGCTCCACGCAGACAGTGTTAACAGAGGCTAGGAAGTTAGCTAGGACATGCTGACCTTTGGTTCCTAGAACAGAGGTGGGTATTTTCCATGGGATTCACCACTAAAGAGAGCAGATTCTCATAAACCTGCAAATGGCCCCAGCAGGAATCCCAGATTGAAGAGCCTCTGCACTGGCTTGCCCTGTCACAACATGATGTCAAGACTAGAGTCTCTGTGATTTCTCTCCACAGTTTCCTCATAGTGGCAAAAAGGTTCTTTTTGCTTGATGTGCTTGCTCGAAATTGAGGTCAGGCAAAGAGGGGCAGGTTAAGTTGGCCATAAGTGTCCTCTAACTAGAAAACAAATCCTGCTCAGGAAATATTTTACTGAGGCAAATGATAGGTCATAAGTTCCTGCCTTCCATCTGTAGGGAGGATTGGGAAAGCAGGGATTGGCTCTCATGATGGAGTTGCCTGGTACCAGTCCAAGTTAAGTGACAATGCTCTGCCCATGAATGATAACAGGAAGAGATATCCATAGACTCTGGCGCTTGCTGTATACTCTTGATTCTTGAGGGATTTCATTTACAAGTTCCTCTCCAGGCTGACACACACAATCTTATTCATCATTGCGCCTCTAAGTCTCAACACATTCTCCTACCTTTTTAACACATTCATGAATAATGAAAGTCTAGTTTGAATGCCTCTCACATCTAAATGAATTTTTAAAGAGACAATCCAGTTTTCTTCTCCTCTTTTTACACCCCTCTTGAGATGTAACAATCGATTCTTCATTAGATTTCTGTTGGATGGGTAGAGGCTCTCAGCAGCAACTGTAGTCAGGTCAGCCTTGGGGAGTGGAAGCCCGTGTTGTCAAGCTCATGCAGAAACTCTGTCTCTAAAACCATGGCCATGTTGTTCATGCTCCATTGGGCAATGGCAGGACGGCTGGGGAAGAGGCTGACTGTCCTGTGAACTTGACCCCTGACCTCATCCTCAGCTAATGTCACCTTTTGATGAGCATTTACCTGGAACCCGAGTATCTTCACATCCTTTTCCCATTTGGAGAGATCTGTGCACATGCTTCTTACCCTAATATTCTTCTCACCAGTTTTCCAATCATGCTCTTCTCAAGTTCCTGACCATCTAGCCAATCCATTGACTATGGCCTATGAATCAGTGAGCAGTTACATGTCTGGCCATTTCTCCTTCCAGACAAAATGCATGGCCATGTGTACTGCCCAAAGTTCTGTACATACTGAAGGTTCAGCAGTTTATCTCAGGGTTGTCCCAGAAAGGAACTGTAATGCTGCAGCTGTCCATTTCTGGGTAGTGCCTGCATCATGTGCAGAGCCACCGTAAACTCAGCCCTAGTCATCTCTTCCTCAGCCAGACAATCACAGGAAACACCTCATGGGGCTTATGTGAGTGCTTAGCATCAGCAGCATTATTAATAAGAGTAGAAGCCACAGGCATTTGGGCAACTTTTTCGTGTAACCTGCTTGTGCCTGCAGGACCTCTTGAGCTGGATAGTGTATATACCACTTCCATCTGATAACAGACAGCTGCTGTGCACATCCTACTTTATAACTTGGTGTGTTGGATAGCACCCAGCTAGTGATAGGAATCTCGGGGGTTACAGGATAACTTGCAGGCCCATTGTCAAATGCTCAGTATCCACTAAGGCCCAATAGCAGGCCAACAGCTTTCTCAAAGGGAGAATAGTTATCAGTAGGTGTTGGTAGAGTCTGACTCCAAAGTTTCCAAAGGTCTGTTCTGTCATTCACCTATGGTGGTCTGCCAAAGGCTCCATGCAGCATCCCTGTCTGCCACTGACACCTCAAATGCCATCAGATCTGCTAGATCATATGATTCAAGCTGAGAGCATATTGCACAGCAGCCTGGACCGTTGAAGAGCCTTCTCCTGTTCCAGGCCCCATACAAAGTGAACAGCTTGCAGAGTTATGAGTCATGCTACCAGAAAAGTACCTTTGCCTGTGCCGCCCATTATAGGTTAAGCCATTATGGAAATTGCTCTGTCTATCCTGCCCATTAAGATAACTACAGTCATCTTGCCTTTCGTGATTCAGTGCTGTCAACTGGCCCCTGCTACTTTGGGGTCCAATTAAACCCATTGCATTTAATTCATCCAGCTGAGTATCAGTGTTTCCAAGTCTAAGGTCTGGCACAAAGAAAAGGGGCAACTGAAAGCTCTTTATATGTGTGTGTACCCCACTCACCATTTGGCATCTTACAGGATTAGCGAAGGGTGTGTCTTCTGGGCCTTCCCATTGCGGAGGATTAGGTTTTACACATAGCTCCCATTCTAGCACCGCAATTTCCCTGAGACTTAAACATCCCTTCATCAACACCGAGTCATGGGCTATCAGGCATCTCCAGATCCTTTTCAGTAGCCATCTCTTGACAAATGCTTCAGTCAACCATTCAAACTTTTGAATCTGCCCTCTCACACTTTTTAGCTGCGTGGGCTTCTATCCATTTTAAACCTAGAATCCTCACTCAATTGGCCTATATCAAGAAACTCAGCCTGATCCAGTTTTATGTTCCTTCTACCATTCCCACACCCTTCAAACCCATTCCCACACATATTCCCGAATTAGCAAACTCATTAAGCTCTTTAGTATAGTGCACCTTCTCATGGTCTACACTTCCTACCCCCCTCTAGGAGCCTGCTTAGCCTTAAGTGTTAAAGTAGGTCTAGGGGCAACTGTTGGTGGACATTGAAGGAAATCAGTATATTGTCTTGCCTGGCATCTCCTTCAGAGAAAGTCACTACTGGTTCAGCAGACAAGGAAGAATTAATTTCCTCAGCCAAAGCTGGAAATGATGACATTTTAGGAGTGGAGAAGGAGAGCACTACTTTGGCTAAGGGTGGAGAGACTACTTCCTTTCATGAGATAGACCCTTGGGAATCTGAGGGTTCAGAGTTCTCAGCTTCAATAGGGTCCTCCCACACATCCCCATCCCAAGTTCCAGGATCCCATTCTTTACCAATTAATGCCCTTACTTTAACCACCACAGCCTCCAAGGCTGGAGCTTGAATTTTCACAGTAACTCAACCAATCTCATAATGAGGGCTTTGGTTTGCTCGTGCTCTGTGACTGCGGGAGAGATTCTCTTAGAAACCTTTAGATTGTTTATATGTGTCTGGAGCCAGTCAATTTTGTCACTAAGTTCATTGTTGGCCTTCACTGTGCTCTGAAATGCTTAGAATTTGGTTAATTTTATCACAGAGCACATTCTTTTCCTTTGTCGATTTATTCAGAGATGCTAAGAGCAACCAACCAGCACTATAATTTTCCTTATTTTTCTACAAATTGTCCAAAGTTTTATATGCAGAGTCACCAAATTTGTTGCCTCTTATAAGTGGTGAGTCAGGATAATCAAATGCATGTGTCTCCTTAAGTCTGTAAAATAGTTCACACCATGGGATTTCAAGTACTCTAAGAGAGGCCTCAGTAGCTGTAGGTGTTGGCAAATTGGAAAGCCAATTCCAGATAGTTTTAAAAAGTCATCTTCATACTTCTGTTGTTCTAGAACCACTGAGTCCTGCTCACTAGAGGAACATAATTGATAGAATAAATCTCTCTCTTTAAAGAGAGAAAGGGGATTTATTAAAATGGCTTACAGGCTTTGGTCCATCTAGTACAACAATGACTACCAACAGGGGGTCCAAGAACCCATTAACTGTTAAGTCCCTGAGGCTGAATGTCTCAGCTAGTCTTCAGTATTGGCAAGAATCCCAGCGAAGGAGACTCTAGTGCCAGTGGAGGAAGAGACTCACCAGTGAGAGTGAGAACAAGCAGGGGCAAGCCCTTCTTCCATGTCCTTCATTTAGACTACCAGCAGAAGGTGGGGCCCAATTAAAGGTGGATCTTCCACCTCAATAGATCTGGATTAAAAGTGGGTCTTCCCATTTCAAATGATTGAACTGAGAAAAAAAAAAGTTCCTCAAAAGATGTATCTACTCACTTGAATTTCAGTTAATTCCAGATATGGTCAGTTAACAATCAATGATAGTCATCATATTAATATTTATAAAGCACATAGAAAAATATTGTCAAAAAACTAAGATATATCTTAATCTTCTCTTTTTGTCCCAGGTCCAAGTTATTGGGTTAAGTTATTGGGTCCTGAGAAATCTTCCATGAGCGAGTGTTACAGAGTCTCTGTTTCTGCACCCTCTCTCTGTAAATGTTTCATGAATGAATGATAACTAACCTGTAGCTATCTCCTAGAAATTATCACAAATACCCAGAGCCTCTTAGACACTGGGTCCCGAGAAGTGAAACTGTTCTGGACTGCGTTGGGCCTTGTTAGATGGAGTGAATCCCTGGAGACCTCACATTCCATTACCCTGGCCCTACTCCCTGTTTGTTCTTTGGTCTCTGACTATGACACAGTATGACTGTATACTCTGGCCCCCACATCTTACCCATCCATTGTACGAGGCTGCTTGTTCATTTCCCGACCACCCAGACTCCCGAAATAACCACACAGAAACTGTATTAATTAAATCATGGCTTGACCCATTAGCTCTAACTTTTTATTGACTAACTCTTACATCTTAATTGAACCCATTTCCATTAATCTGTGTATCACCACAAGGCTGTGGCTTACCAGGTAAAGTTCCTGCATCTGTCTCCTGGCTACATGGCTTCTCTAAACTCCTCCTTCTTTCTCCCAGCATTCAGTTTAGTTTTCCCCACCTACCTATATTCTGCCCTACACAGGCCTAAGACACTTTTTTTTTATTAACCAATGGTATTCACAGCATACAGAAGGGAATCCCACATCACCCATAATTATAGACTACAGCTGTTAAATTCTTATTCTCTAGTCTGGTTTGCTTTTCTATTGCTATGACAAAACACCATGACTAAGAGCATCTTGGAGCTGAAAGGGTTAAATTCATCTAATACTTCCAGGTCACAAATTCACCCTGGTAAGGCATGAGATGAGGGTAGGAACTGAAGACAAAAACCTGAAGGAATGTCATTTCTTGTTCCCTCTGACTTGCTCAGTTAAATCTCTTATAAAACCCAAGACAGGCGTGACACTGCCCAGAATGGGTTGGGATTTCCCACATTAATCAAGAAAATACTACCACCACCGCTGCCACTGCCACCACTGCCACCACCACCACCCCACTTTCCTGCAGGTCAATCTGGTTGAGGCGTTTTTTTTTTCCCCTTCAATTACAGTTCCATTTTTTCTGAGTGATACTAGTATAAGTCAAGTGAACAAAAGCCAAATCAGCATGCTATACCACTCTCTGAATCTGTCTTTGTAACCCCTGAGCAGAGATTATGACCTTACTGTTAGGCAACACAGGGCCTTGAAAATATTCCACTTTTCTTCTCCCCTGAATACATTATCATGGGCTACCAGAATCTCTGCTAACTCCGAGATATAGTTCTAAAGTCAAATAAAAGGTTGGTAAGGGTCTCCACGACGGCATGGGCACACCTCACAGCTCTGGAGAGTGAGGCCATGACCAAGTTCACGCTGGGCATGTTGGTGAAGGAAGGTAATACAGCAGCCTCAGCATGGATCACGCTGTCTCCACGATGGCTCCATATTTATTCCTGGATCTTCCCAAGGCACTGGTAAGATGAAATAAATTTTGCTGAGTCTACACTGGACCACCTCCATGGAAAACAGCCCTGAGATCACAGAGAAATTTTACAAAGTATTCCAAGAAATGTCCAGTAAAAGAAAATTTACTGGAATCGGGGAAGAGGTTGGCAAGCGCCATCTGGAGATGACAAACCCAAGCTTCATCTGGCCATCTGCTATCTCTGTCTGAAGCAGCTCAGTGAGGAAGCTCCCTCGGGCCCCTCCCTCCACAACAGAATCAGAGCTGACTTCAAGCATAATAATAGGGATTCTTTATTAAGCATGAGCCAGGACCTTTATCAACTTCAGTAATAATGACCACCACCACTGATTAGTTACTGAGGGCAGCATACTCAGTAGGACCTTCCAGGAATTGTCTGAACATGGCAATGAGCAAGCCACAGAGGGTGTAAGCATATATTCTCAGGGACATTTCAATAACTGGTTATCTTCTAAGTCCAACAATTTCTGAGATCTTTCTCTGTTGGCTCTTTTTAACACTGTACAGCAAACCCACATCACAGCAAATTCTAACTTTACCCCAGCAGGCAAATACCCCAAGGAAAAAGAATATCAAATAAATAAACCCTTTAGACAGAAAAGGATCAAACACTTAGGGGATTGGGAATGATGTTTCTGGAAATGTTCATACGGTTTTAAAAGAAAAGTTTGGAAGTGTTCGGTGAATTACTTAAGACGTTGATACTCCAGAGTCTGAGATGCCAGCATACCGAGAAATTTAATTTAGATTTCTTTAACATGCTCTCTCCTGATAAGCGAGCATTCAGTATATAAATGGGACGCAACATGACTGCCAAATTGCAACACAGAATAGAGAAACTTTGTCATTTTGAAAAGCTAAGGGAATTCTTACTAACTGCATTCTCATCTTGTAAAACTATTATTTTTCTGAACCATAATGTAATTTATAAGCCTCAACTGAATTTTATACTTTTGATGGTTATAGTCTCAAAGTAAAGAATGCATTTTCTCAGAATACAAAACTCTCTTAGGAGCTGACCAAATGAGGGATAGAGTGAAGCAATTCCTGCAGCTAAGAGGACAAAGTCTTGGTCCCCAGGAACACATTTGTGCGTGAGTGTTTGTCTACCTCCGCAATCGTGGCTCACTTGGCCTTTTTCTTTTTCTTTTCTCTGCAGCTTTGGAGCCTGTCCTGGAACTCACTTGGTAGACCAGGCTGGCCTCAAACTCACAGAGATCCGCCTGCCTCTGCCTCCCAAGTGCTGGGATTAAAGGAGTGTGCCACCACCACCAGGATTTTTATTTATTTGGGGGGGGGCACCTTTTCTTGCTCTGAATAATTTCCAGGGTGACACCCACTGCCCAGATACTACAACACTGTCCTAGGTCCAGTGCCCGCAGTGCTCCTTCAGATCCCCTCAGACTCCTGCAACGTTAAAGGTCTCTGTATCCAACACTCGCCAGATGGATCTCTGCTTCTCCTCCTTGAATCATAGCATTGAAACAACACCAAAATCTATAGTAATATTTAGTCTTAACTCTCAAGAAGCTTATAATCCAGCACAGGAATCAAGGAAAGAGCAAGCAGTTACACCATGGGTTAGTGAGTATGTGTGTAGAGTAGCCCAAGATCTCTGGCTCTTGTAGGAAATAGGTGTTGGGTGTGAACCAGGTAACGTGTGTGTGTGTGTGTGTGTGTGTGCGCGCGCGCGCGCGCGCGCGCATGAGGCTCCCTGAGAATAGGAATTACAGGTGGTTGTGAGCTGCCTGCCATGGGTTTGAGATCTAAACTTGGGTTCTCTGGAAATGCAACAAGTATGCTTAGCTGTCAAGACAGCTCTCCATTCCTACGTTTGTTTTGTTTTAAGATAACGATTATTTCTTTAAAGGGGGTGAGACACCATACATTTTATATAGCCTCAAGGGTTGAAGACCTGGACAGCTTGTAGGAAGGTACATATCTTCCACTTGAGTCACTATAAAATTTTACAGTCATATTCATCAAAAATTAGGGGTAAGGACTGTTCATGATCACCTTTAAAATAATAGCTTTGCCTGTATGCCACAAAACTGGAAAATGCAAAAGAAATGGACATTTTTTTAGATAAGTACCATATACCAAAGCTAAACCAAGACCAGGTGAACGATCTAAATAGACCTGTTAGTTGCGAAGAATTAGAAACTGTTATCAAAAATCTCCCTTCCAAAAAAAGCCCAGGACCAGATGGTTTCAATGCAGAATTCTACCAGAACTTCCAAAAAGAGCTAATACCTATACTCCTTAATGTATTTCACAATATAGAAACAGAAAAGTCATTGCCAAATTCATTTTATGAAGCTATAGTTACCTTGATACCAAAACCACACAAAGACCCAACCAAGAAAGAGAATTACAGGCCTATCTCACTCATGAGTATCGACGCAAAAACTCTCAATAAAATACTGGCAAACAGAATCCAAGAACACATTAGAAAAATTATCCATTATGATCAAGTAGGCTTCATCCCAGAGATGCAGGGCTGGTTCAACATACGCAAATCTATCAATGTAATCCACCATATAAATAAACTGAATGAAAAAACCATATGATCATTTCATTAGATGCTGAATTAGCATTCGACAAAATTCAACACCCTTTTATGATAAAGGTCTTGGAAAGATTAGGGATACAAGGATCATACCTAAATATAATAAAAGCTATTTACAGCAAGCCGACAGCTAACATCAAATTAAACAGAGAGAAACTCAAAGCCATCCCACTAAAATCAGGAACACGACAAGGATGTCCACTCTCTCCATACCTCTTCAATATAGTGCTTGAAGTTCTAGCAATAGCAATAAGACAACATAAGGGGATCAAGGGGATTCGTATTGGAAAGGAAGAAGTTAAGCTTTCGTTATTTGCAGATGATATAATAGTATACATAAGCAACCCCAAAAACTCTACCAAAGAACTCCTACAGCTGATAAACACCTTTAGTAATGTGGCAGGATACAAGATCAACTCCAAAAAATCAGTGGCCTTCCTATACACCAAGGATAAGGAAGCAGAGAAGGAAATCAGAGAAGCATCACCTTTCACGATAGCCACAAATAGCATAAAATATCTTGGGGTAACTCTGACCAAGGAAGTGAAAGATCTATTTGACAAGAAATTTAAGTCTTTGAAGAAAGAAATTGAAGAGGACACCAGAAAATTGAAGGATCTCCCTTGCTCTTGGATTGGGAGGATCAACATAGTAAAAATGGCAATTCTACCAAAAGCAATCTATAGATTCAATGCAATTCCCATCAAAATCCCATCAAAATTCTTCACAGATCTGGAGAAGACAATAATCAACTTTATATGGAAAAACAAAAAACCCAGGATAACCAAAACAATCTTATACAATAAAGGATCGTCTGGAGGCATTACCATCCCTGACTTCAAACTCTATTACAGAGCTACAATATTGAAAACAGCTTGGTATTGGCATAAAAACAGAGAAGTCGACCAATGGAATTGAATAGAAGACCCGGACTTTAACCCACAAACCTATGAACACCTGATTTTCGATAAAGGAACTAAAAGTATACAATGGAAAAAAGAGAGCTTCTTCAACAAATTGTGCTGGCAAAACTGTAGAAGAATGAAAATAGATCCATATATATCACCATGCACAAAACTCAAGTCCAAATGGATTAAAGACTTCAATATCAGTCTGAACACACTGAACCTGATAGGAGAGAACGTGGGAAGTACTCTACAACACATGGGCACAGGAGACCACTTCCTACGTATAACCCCAGCAGCACAGACATTAAGGGCAGCGTTGAATAAATGGGACCTCCTGAGACTGAGAAGCTTCTGTAAAGCAAAGGACACTGTCACTAAGACAAAAAGGCAACCCACTAACTGGGAGGAGGCAGAAATCTTAAATAAATAAATAAATAAATAAATAAATAAATAAATAAAACAACTTAAAAAAATAATAATAGTCTTTGCCATTGTCTTATTCACAGGAAACTGAACCACACTGGGTCGTTCCTCACAGGGCCTTGCAGAGTTGACTGGGATGAGGTATTTAGCTAAGACAGAATAACATCAAAATTATAGAATCCCGGGGGGCTTGGCAGGCAGGGTTGGCAAGTGAAGCCAAGGGTGTCTCAGAGGACTAGTAAAAAGACTTCCAGCGTCATGTTAGTGTATTATCCTGGCGTCATTTGGAAAATGTCCCCTTCAAGCTGATATGTTTGAACCCTCCCCCCACCCAGAGGTTGTGGAACATTTTGGAGCTTTGCTTCAGGTTGTGGGTCTTTGGAGGGCAACCTTGAGGTTTGTAGCCCCGCCTTGCTTCCTGGTCCACCTCTGCCAAGAGTCCACTGAGATGCAAGCACGTGGTTGGTGGCTGCCACGCTTCTGCCTAGACAGAGCCCTGCATTGCCAGGCCTTCCCTGCCATGATGAACTGTGTTCCCTCCAACTGTGAGCTGTTGTTCCTTCGTGTTGTTCTTTGTCAGGTATTTTACCTAAGCAATGAGAAAAGAAACTGACTCAGTTAGGTTTCTGTTGCTGTGATAAGACATCATGACTAAAAGCAGCTTGGGGAGGAAAGGGTTTATTTTATCTTATATCATATCTTATATCTTAATCCATCATGGGAGAAAGTCAGTGTAGGAACTTGAAGGCAGGAACTGATGCGGAGGCCATGAAGGAGGACTTCTTACTGGCCAGCTCCTCATGACTATCTCAGTCCGTTCTTCTTACACACCCAGGACCACCAGTCCAGGGGTGAGCTGGGTCCCCCCCCCCCACACACATCAATCATCAATCAAAAAAAAAAAATACCCTACAAAACTTGTCCTACAGGCTAGTCTGGTAGAAGCATTTTCTCAGTTGAGGTTCCTTCTTCCAAAATGACTCTACTTATGTCAAGTTGACATAAAACTAGCCAGCAGAGAAACTAATATCCCTACTGTCCATTCATTTTCAGACATTCGTCGGAAGAGAACTTTACTGACATAAACCTTGATTTGCCTGGGACTTCTATCCCATGTGACAGCCTGCTGTCACACGCTGGCCCAACTGGTCGTTTCAAAGAGCAGATCTGGTTACCTCCACCTTAGGGCATGTCCCTCAAAGACATCTATGACTTGGAGTAAAAGGCCATCTCCCAGCTGGCCCTGGCTGACGTGGTGATGGGCTCACTCACCTCTCCACTCACCTCACATTAGCTCCTTGACTTTCTATGCATGCGTCTTCCAGAAAGCCCATGGCCTCCTACCCCAGGGATGTACAAATAGTACCCCCTCTTTTTTCTGCTCCCCTCTGATTGCTTGGTTGGTGCCTCCTCTCCCAGTCTCAGCTGAGCTGTTCTTTGTCAGGGAAGTGTTTTCCAGCTTGGTTGGGCTTCCCTACTGCACTCTGTAGATGTTTCCATGGTAGCGCTCAATCACTGTTAGCCTCTATCATTAGCTGCGGGTTGGGTTGTTTCATGCTTCCCCCTCCCATGATATGAACTCTGAGAATGAACGAGTGGCCCGGTCTCTGTTGTTCGTGATAATGACCCTGGTGCCCTCCTCAATGCCAGCCGCAAAACATGCCCTCGGGCAATAATTTGTTGAAAACGTGCCCATAAATACTACAAGAAGACAAAAGGGAGGAAGTTTCTGTGGTTGACATGAGGAGGGAGCTCTCCACTCAACCAGAACTGTGGATCTTAGGCACGTCCTAGGAGGTCTACTCTTTACCCTCCTGCAGGGGTCTCTAGGCACAGGAGGACCCCCTGAAAAGGGCTGCTGTAGGTGGCCGAGAGCTCTGATGAATAAAAGGCTTTATTATTTGGCTTTGAGGTAAGGAGGACTATTACTCTCTTGGCCCGAGGGAACTTTCCCACTTAATGGTCAAGAGAATGGATCAGATGATCAAAGTCGTTTTGTAGAGACAGGAAGCATATTTCATTGACTTATTTCAACATCTTGTCTCTCTTGGGTGGGGAAAGACTGTAAAACACATCTGTTAAACTGGTCAGAATTGTATTCTTTTGTACAAGACTGGATGTAGCACAGACATTTCTTTGGAAAGTCATCTTGGCCTTGGCCCAGACCATTGGGGAAATCGTTTCTACCCAGTACAGATCCCCATCGAAAATGTGGGCCAGCTCCTAAGTCTGGGCTCATGAGAGTCAAACAGTTATTCAGTGTGGTCAGCTGTAATGGAGTCAAGGGATGCCTTTATCTGTTAAATAGGGTGAATCGAAGTGAAAATTACCTTTTGATTGAGTAGCATTGCTGAAGAAAATCAATAGAAATGGCTCGAGATTTATCGGCACCAGCTCAATTTCTAAGCACTGTAGACTCTTAAATTGCTGGAACACTGGGTTGCAGGATCCAACCTTTTCCAGGCCAATGGAAAATAAACAAGAGAGTGAGTTAAAGGAGAAGCAGCGTGTCTGCTCTATCCCAGAGGAAAGGGAAAATATGTGCTGATCAAAGCTAAATCATTTGCAACCTCAAAATACGTGTTCTAAATTCTCAGAGCCCACGTTTGACGTGTTTGAGAGAGAAAGGCCACAGCTGACGTTGTCTTTGTTCAGAGTATAGAAGATGATTTTGTCTAGACTTTCGAGAATGATATAGAATGACATTTTTAGAACAAATCAAAAAATATTTTTAAATTCCTCTTTTCCTTTCAGGAAAAGAATTTGATGTGCTTCTAAACTCTGAATATGGTGGGTCTATAAATGGCCTCCATCATTTAATAGGAAGAGGAAGGTAAGATGAGCCATTGAGAAAAGACGCTGAAAATGCCATTGGTTAAGTTTCTTACCTCAACAGCAGTGGCGTCAATAATAGCCCAGTATCTAATGCTGATGGTTTCTAGGCTCCAGCTAGGCTGTTGACATACATGTTCTGAAAATTCTCATGGCGATGCCATGGTGCAGGTACTGCTTACCTGTTGATGGATGAAGAAACAGGAGCATGGAGAACAGGGGGGATAACACACAGCGCCACCAAGCCATGGACAGTCGAGCAAGGACTGCAGTTGACTGTCCCTCCAAACCTGCCCCTCTCATCACTGTGTTGATGTCTTCTTCCCCCACAGGGCCAGCATTGTACAGAAACGCATTATTTATTTTCAAGACGAGGGCTCTCTGACCAAGAAGCTGTGTGAACAAGGTAAGAGGCTGCAGGTGGAGAGAGAGGGGCCCGTGAAGGGGGAGCTCTTTCAGTTGGAGCATGGCTGCAGGAATTCAGGCAATGGAGCTCTCTGAGTTCCCCTGGGCTCTGCCTCCTCACGTAGCTCTGATTTTTAATCTGGTTGTGTGCTATGGATAATTGGATCCGCCTTAAGCTCTAATTACTCAGCTTGATTCCCTGGGTAGGAGATAATGTACCTTGTATTGGTGCTGTCTTCTTATTTTTGTGAAACAGTGATTATTCTGAAGAGGTTCCTCGGAATAATTCACAGGACTTAATTAAGGGATGCACAGTTGTGTGCCTTTAAAAAGCCTACAGTGGCTCTCTGGGAAAATCACCCCCGAGAACTTGTGTGCAATCTGAGTAATATAGGGGATCTTCTCCAAAAGAGACCAGTAGAAGATAAGAGTGTCGGGGTGAAAGGGTAGGGGACACTAGCCTTGTGATTTTACCTTGTTCAAGTCTTATGCATGCTAGGCAAGCACTCTAACACTGAGCTACACCCCTGCCCAGGACCAGAGCATCCTAGTGATAGACTAAAGGGGTTTAAAAAAGCCACCTGGGTTCAGATCAGGTCTGGGCTTAAATCTGCTTCTATTGCCTTCCCCAACCATGTGACTTAATAACATAAAATAGGGCTGCAAGATGGCTCAATGGGTAATGCTCTTACCATGTAGCTGTGAGGGCTTGAGTTCAGAGCCCCAGAATCCACATAAAGGTGGGCATGGTGCTTCAATTCTACAATGCCATCATCCATGTGTAACATTCAAGATTGAAGCAGGGAAGGGAATTCCTAGGTGCTCCCAGGACAGTTGGCCAGAAGTCAACAGATGAAAACAAGAGATCCTGTTTCCGAAGAAGGTGGAAGACAAGGACTGACACCTGATGTTGCCCTCTGATCTCCACAGAAGTGCTGCAGCATGTCTGCATTCACAAACACCAACCCAGGCATGCACACACATCCTACATGCAAGATTGAATGTGCATGTGCTAGTGTGTGTGTGTGTGTGTGTGTGTGTGTGTGTGTGTGTGCATGCATGGTAGCTCTTGCTATCTATATTCAAAAGTTTGTGTATTAATCTGTCTTTAAAAATAAGACTTAAACCATCTAATCCGGTTTAGAAGTTATTAGGTAACTCAATAAAAACAGGAAAAGCTCTGTAATTATACAACTTAGCTACCACCTTCTACTCATTTTTGCAGAATTTTATTTGCCTTTTCAGCAATTAGTCTTTTCAGAAGAAATAATCTTCTCCAACTATACAAGTCATAAACTACTAAGAAATGTTGGAGAGAGTTCTACTGGGGAAATAATAATTGCGAATAATTTTGAGTGTTCGCTACATGACAGGCCCTATCTAAACATTCATTAATTATGCAATCTAGACAATAGCCCTGTATGATAAAGGCTATTGGATCAGCCCTATTGTCGATGAAGAGCCTGAGACAGAGACAGTTCAAGTAGCTCTTTACAGCCAGAAATGGAGGGCAGGTTGACACCAGGGAGCCCGTGCACTGAACCACTGCCCCCTGTCAATGTTGCATCCTCCTGTGTTGAGTAGTTTACATCTCTGTCTATAGCAGAGCAATGCACTGTCTTCTTGTAAAAAAGCTAGAGTCAAAATGTTAAGCATACATTCGTGGAGAGAGTCAGATGCTTGGTGTCAGGGTGGGAGTTCTAGACACTCTGGCCAAGAACCTTGCTAACTTCTTGGTGAGCACCACTTCACATGGGATGAGGCCTTTCCTCCAAGTCGCTTAGTAGATAAATGGTTCAGTCAGCTCTTTTCCAAACAAGGTGCATTTCCCCCACTTTAGGCTCTTGGTCCCTAAATGACAACCTCATGCTCCACCTTCCCTCCTGAAGGAGGAAGGTCATTGGCCAATAAAGAAACTGCTTGGCCCTGTGGGTGGAGTAAACAGAACAAAATGCTGGGAGGAAGAGGAAGTGAGCTCAGAGACTCCACCGCTCTGCTCTCGGGAGCAGACGCCTCAGGGAGACGCCATACTCCCAGCTCCCAGGCAGACACACGCCATGAAGCGCGACCCAACCCCATGAAGCTCGACCCAGGATGGACTAGGCTAGAATCTTCCCGGTAAGACCGGTGCTCACCGATTATTAGAGATGGGTTGATCGGGATATCAGAATTAGCCAGTAAGGGCTAGGGCAGAAGGGCCAAGCAGTGATTAAAAGGATACAGTGTCCGTGTAATTATTTCGGGGCATAAGCTAGCCGGGCAGGCGGTTGGGGTGTTGGGGACGCAGCCCCTCTGCCGCCCTTATTATTACTTCACCCTCCCTGAAAGTTCTTAGGAGAAATTTCCCAGACACCCCAAAGCAATGACAGAAATCCCCTAGAGCCTGAGTCCTGAACTTAGGAAGTCTTATCTGAGCTCACGAGTGCTAAAATTCGGCGGGTACAGTGATGATGAAATAGCATGGCATGTCTTGATTGTTTCTCTCAGGCTGAGCTCCTAGGAAAATGACTAATCACGCCATCTACACAAAGACTCCTTGCAACTTGATGGACTGAAAAGGCCCAGCAAGTCCTCATGCTGTTGGCTTTTGTGTGCTTATAAATGATCCCTAGAAACAGCAGACCCTTGAGAAAATTAGCATCAAAGTGATCACATTAAGAAAACCATTAAAATATAAGTCGAGCAAAGGGATTTTTTTTTAATGTATTCAATCACTTAGCAAACTCCAGCTTTTCATCAAGTCTCTATGCTCCCTGCTTCCTTGTTGAGTCAAATCAAATCTGTTCAGAAAAGAAATAGTGGAACTCGGAGGTCTCATTTTTGCCCCCAATTACAGCCATTCATCCATAGGTGATGAAATATAGCCTCAAGCATAAAAAGTGGTGAACACTAGTGTTGTGAGTGCATGTGTGTGCACATTTGTATGCATAAATATGGGCATCTATTCCAGGCAAGGTGGCTCATGATATTCCAATGAATTTTCTTGTTTTTACTTCCCATCTCTGTTAAGAGTACAATGACAGGCATTTGTGCACACACCTATTTTACATGGGTTCTAGGGACTCGAACTCTGGTACTTATGCTTGTATGCCAACCACCTTTACCCGCTGATCCATCTCTACAGCCTTTGATTTCTAAAAGCAATGCAAATGCAAATTACTTGCAATTTAAAAATAGAGAAAGACAACCTATTCCAGAAGATGGTCTGTGATAGACATATGGTCACACACTTGGATACTATGTCACAAACAGAAGGGAATAACAGGAAATGATGGGAGAAGGAAAAACCAGAGAAGAGAGAAGAATGTAAGTAGTGGACAGAAAAAAGAGGATGAGAGAGAGAGAGAGAGAGAGACAGAGAGAGAAAGAGAGACAGAGAGAGAGACAGAGAGAGAGAGAGAGACAGAGAGAGAGAGACAGAGACAGAGAGAGAGAGAGAGAAGAAGGAGAAGGAGAAGGAGAAGGGGAAGGGGAAGAAGAAGAAGAAGGACGAGGAGGAGGAGGAGGGAGGAGGACGAGGAGAGTCGAAAAGCTAGCTGGGTCAGTAAAGCACACACTTTCTAAGCATGAGGACCCAAGTGCAATCTCCCAAACCCCAAGAGCCACATAGGAGGTTAGATGCCATGGTTCTACTTGTAAGCCCAGCACTGGAGAAGGAAGACAGATGAATCTTGAAGCTCACTTTCCAGCCAGCCTAACCAGCCTGTTTGGTGAGTTACAAGCTGGTTAGAGGCCCTGTCTCAAGAGCAAGGTGCACTGGTGCCAGAGAAGTGGCTCCAAGTTTACGAACAGATACTGCTCCTGTAGAGGACCCAGTACCCATGTTGGATGTCTCAGAACCACCTGTAACTCCAGTTCCAGGGGATCCATCACCCTCTTCTGACTGCCATGGACACCTATTGCATGTGCTCACATGCAAATATCTATGTATGGACACACATGTATATACATAATTTTTAATTTTTTTAAGTAAAAAAAAACAAGATGTATGGCCACTGAGGAATGACAGCTAAGGTTGTCCTCTGTCCTCCACACACATGAACACTCTTCTACACTGGCACCTACACACCCAGTTCACACATACATGAACACATGCATGTACATATGCATATACACAAATAAAAAGAGAGAAGGAAAAGGGGGATGATGTGGAAAAGAGGACCTAAGAATCACAAAAGAGAATTTTAAAGGCCAACAAATTCAAGATAGAAATGAAGAAGGTCAGATGTGATAGGATTGGCCGAGATGATACACTCATAGTTTAGAAAGATGAGATAGAGGATTGTGAGTTCAAGCCCACCATGGGCTACACAGCGGAACTCAGTTTTAAAAAGTAAATCGGGTGCTGGGTGTGTTCAGTGATGCAGCAGTGACTTAGCACAACATGACCTTGGATTTGATCCCCAGTACTGCACAAAATAAATAAAATAAAGCTGGCTGGGGTGGCACATACCTTTAATCCCAGCATTCAGGCGACAGAGGCAGTCAGATCTCTGTGAGCTCAAGTCCAACCTGATCTATATTGTAAATTTCAGGCCAGTCAGGGCTACATAGTAAAAATTATATGTGTGTGTATATGTGTTGTACATGTGTGTATGTATGTATGTATGTATGTATGTATGTATGTATGTATGTGTAATAAATGGGAAGAAAGGAAACCTCCTGAAGCCCCACTTCCAGACTGAGGTTACCTGGCTTAGCACCCCAGTAACACAGGGAGTATGTTGGTCTTGCCATCACTGCCCTTTTAAAGCCTCCTTTGTTAGCAAAAGACCTGCCCTTCGTAGGAAACCGTTCTCCTTTCAAACCTAGAAATTTAATTTTGAGATGGAAGCTTATTTTCCAAAGGTCTGTCATAAATTCATTTCTGTAACGCCAAAGCAGTATCTTTACCTTCACTGTCTAAATCTAAAAGCCCTTCTGATAAGTAAAGCTCCCAATTGGTCTTATTTTGGGGGCTTCTAGAGAGCATTGCTGCCTCATTTAACAGCACCTGGTAGTTAAGATTGAAATCTCAGCATGGATCTCTCAGTCCTGAACCCCCTTTTCAAAATTAATTTAGATGTATTTTCAATGCAGCTCATCCTTGTGGGACTGCAAAAGGACCGGATCTTCTGGCTCAAGCTACCTCTCCTAAAATCTACTGGGTGGGGTTTGTCCTTACTACTCAACCTGCTCACACAGGAACCGAGTCCAGGTTTTACGCACATGTGGTAGTGGGCAGCCGACTCCTAGGCATAGACAGCACTCTAGCCTCTGCCCGATTCCTGCTCTGGGTGACTGCAGCCTCTTTGGAGCCACTTTAGAAGCCTGTGAACTCAATCAAGCCACCCAGCCTGCTTCTTCCACTTGATGTCTTAGTTACTTATCTGACACTGTCACTAAGTAAAACAGCAGCAAGAAGAAAGTGTTGATGTTAGCCTACAGTTCAGAGGGCGCAGCCCACCACGGTGGGGAAGAGATGGTGGCAGGAGCAGCAGACTGGCTTGTCACCTCGCATCTACAAAGAGTGCACGGGAAATGAGGTTGGGTAACATAGCCTTAAGGCCCTCCCCCAGTGACCTACTTCCTCTAGCAAGGTTCTGCCTTCTAAATGTTCCATAGTCTTCCCAAACAGTGTCACCAATTGGGGACCAAGTATTCAAACACAGGAACCTATGAGGGACAGTCCACATTGAACCTCAAGGGATAAGCAAAGTACCTCCTAGAACATATATGGAAAGGGATTGGCACATACAAGGGGCCCAGTGCATTGCTGATATCACAGCAAAGTCTCACACCTTGTCTCCATCCCCAAACACACGTCTACCCATCATTGATTGATTTTGCATGTTCAAACCTGGCGAGCTCAGCGAATTCCTAAAGAGATTGAAAAATGCTGTTTCTGACGTGCAAAATGGTTTTCAGCCCCTTGGCTTCTGCTCTTTGTACAATATTTAAGAAGAAAAATGTCCAACTTGCAAAACAGGAAGATTGATGCTAACACAGCTGGAAGGACTACAGAGAAAGTCATTGCAGCAGGTGGCGTCGGCAGGCATTGTCCCCTCTCAGGCAGCTGAGCAGACTGGGAGCACTAAGGCAGCTAGGGCTGTGGGCTTAACAATCAGAAATGCTGAATTTATTCATGTAATCTCTCTTTCCCTACTTATCAGCTACTCACAGCTAAAAATGGGGGCGGAAAAGGAATCTTAAGTTTCCCTGGCTGCCACTACGCTCAGAAGTGAGCTCGTGAACACATTTGCAGCTTTCTCCCCTCCTCCCAGGATAGTCTTTGAGAGCACCAGAAGAGACACAACTGCATATGACTCCCTCTTAATTTCCAGCAATTCTTTAAGCCTCCGTTCGCTCTCACTTTCCTCCCATCCCTGCATCCGCGCTGCTCCAGTGTTTGGACCCTGAAATAGATACGCGTTGCTCTCAACAACTAGTAGAGAGACGCTAGTGTGAAAGAGATGGAGAGGAAGCCGGATAGAGAAAGAACAACGGGGTGAGGGCTGGAGAGGCAGTTCCCTGGTTAAAAGCCCTTGCTCCTCTTGCAGATGACCCAGGTTTGGTCCCCGGGGCTTGCATCGGGTATTTCACAATCATCTGTAACTCCAACTCCAGGAGAACTGGCATCCTCTTCTGGTCTTCTCAGGCACCTGCACACATATGCATTCACACACACACCAAAAAAAAAAAATCTTTACAATAAAAAGAATACCTGGGCAGTGGTGGCACACGCCTTTAATCCTAGCACTTGAGAGGCAGGGGCAGGCAGATCTCTGTGAGTTCAAGACCAGCCAGCCTGGTGTACAAGAGCTAGTTCCAGGACAGCCAGGACTGTTACATGGAAAAATCAGAAAACCAAACCAAAACAAAAGGAGTAAAAGCATTGACTTCCCAAAAGTCTCCCCATCCTAAAGATTCTAGACTCTTGGTTCCATAGGATACCTCAGATTATAAGAACAAGAGCTTTGACTTCTTTTATTTGAAAACTAGATACTCATAGTTGAGAAATATAAACTCCATAGCAATCCAAGCACTGGTCCTGAGTCTTGCAAACCAATACAAGTGCACTGTGCCTTCTTTATGTGGGGATCAGGGATGAGACAAGCGGCTGCAAGACTGCCTCTTACAAGGCCCCAACTGCTTTCTAACTTGGCTTCCTGTTCCAGATCCCACACTCGATGGGGTGACGGACAGACCCATCTTGGACTGCTGCGCCTGTGGAACTGCCAAGTACAGACTCACGTTTTATGGGAACTGGTCCGAGAAGACTCACCCAAAGGATTACCCTCGTGAGTACAGCGGCTACTTGATGGGTCATGGGAAGCACATTGTTGGTGCTTTGTCTGATCACAGGATCCACGGGCTGAGCTATGTCAGACCTGCTCGTTATTAGCCACTGATTTGTGAAACTTGCACCCCAACAAAGTACATTCACGGCCACATGCAGACATAACCCTAGTATGCTTTTAGGGCTTTTATAAAAATGTTGTTCTAAGAGTTTTGTGATTACTTGAGGATCTTAAAACAGTTCCTGAAGTCCAGTTACTGTGTCTTCAAGCCAAGTATTTTATAGCCTCAGTCCTCCTAAAACAGCTGTATCCATGTTATGGAATAGACCATTTGTTAGAGAGAGCTGGCAAAACGGAGTCTCTTGACTCCACAGACAGTGTAACAATTACTCAGTATCCTCAACCATAGTAAGGTGTCAGTCATTAATCAATACACCATTTCTCTCCTGATTCCAGATGTCACCTTCTAATGCCACATGGCACCAGGCTCAGAGCAGCCAATACCAATCTATGAGAGTTGTCGGGAGGCCCCAAACTTGCTATGCGAGGGACTAGAGCCTACAATAGGACAGTCCTCCACTGTTTTTAGTCAGGCAGTTGTCTAACAAGTCTGTAAAGAGCCAGGCACTGTGCTAAGCCTGATAGTCAGGAAGAAAAAAGATGCAGTTGCAAGTCCCATATTATTTGGGAAGTCAAGTAATCACGGTAAATGTGTATCTGTGAATGGTGAGCTGAGCACACGTTACCCAACACGTTTGCCGATGGCATATCCCTGAATTGGAAACTACGTTGCTCCATGGATAAACTTCTTGAAAAATCAGAAAGAGGTCGCCATTTGTCTAGATAAGCAATGCTCTGCCTTCGCTTTAAGACCTGGGAGGGCCCATTCTCTGTGGCCTTGGGAAGCAGGCTGGCTGTGGGTGGCACTGGGCGTATTGTGTCTGGGCAAGGCCTGATTTGTTCTGAGGCATCTATTTCACTCTGAAGTTACCACAGCTGGGAAGATCTGCAGAAACAGGAGAGGAGATTAAAAAGAGGGAAAGGGCACATGGCAGGGACTTAAGTAAACCCTGGGCATATCAGAACCTCCCTGGTGCCCACGCAGCCCACCCAGTGGGGACTGCAGCATTCCTGGCTAGATCAAGGCTTTATAATTTAATTTAACCCACATAAAGTTGAAGTTTGGGATCTTAACAGCCGCTGGCTGTTCATTCCTCAGACTCTAGGATTCAGCCTGCTCTGCTCTCAACTGGGTGGGAGACCTGTGTGAACAAACTTGGCTCCTCTCCCTGGAAGGGACACTTAGAGCCAAAATGCTGCTGTGTGGCCGGGGGGTGGGGGTGGGGGAGAGGAGATATGTCCTACGGTGTCCCCACTAACAGAAGAGAGAAAATGGCTGGGGTCATTACTCATTTTTTGTGACCCTAAGGAGTTTTTCTCATTTCTATTTGACTACTGTTGGCTCCCAGAATTTAGGTGGTTGTGGGGAGAGTATAAAAATCATTGTTTCTGGGCCTCTGGGGCAAACCACATGCAAACCTTTCTGTGGTGTCGCCGAAAGCTTAATCCATGCAGCAGATGTGTGTTCCTGGTTCCTGGGATTGTGCCACTGTCAGGCATCTCATTACAGAGCCAGGCTCTGCCCTGATTTTTCTGTTGGAAAAATTCATCGCCAAATACAGACTAGCACTTACCACGGTGTGTGGGATTACCTCCTTGGGAAGTTTCTTCCCTAAGACTGGGAATTCTGGGAGAAAAGTCGTGAGATTTGTCCTTGCACCTGTCCCTTTCTGAGAATTGGGTGGCAGCTGTGGGACACACCTGCTGCCATCTGGGAGGCAGGGGTCGAGCGGACACTGAGTCCTGATGGTCAGTGCTGAGCAGGGAGCATGGATCAGACCTTCCTCAGAGGGCAAAGGGTGAACTTGGATGCCTGAAGGACCGGAGCCACTGGGAAGGACACAGACAATGTCAGTGATGGCTTCTACTGATCTAAGCTGCAGGGATAATTCTGTCTTGATAGCCAATGCTGTTGTCAGGCCAGAGAAGCTTGCTGACAACAAACTGTCAAGAGCCAAGTCCCTTGTATCCTTTTAATTAGTCATCCAAAATGTCATTTTCCGAGCAGGCAGGAATCTGGGGACAGTGGTTCTCAGCCTCTTCAGTTAACATGATTAAGAATCACAGAAAGCATGGATATACTTCTGTCAAATCTCTCAGTGTTCACCTCAGAAACAATGAGCTTTTTAATTAGTAATTTTTAAGTACATATAGTAGTAATAAACACATTGTATGTTTAATAAATTTATCACATGTCAACATAAAAACATTATATTTAATTAAAATGATTGTGTTATCCAAAAAAGTAGTGAAAAGAATGTCATTGTTCTCTGTAGTATGTTGGGGGAAGGGTCGCTTGTTCGTCCCAGCTGCCCAGTCATGAAATAACCACTCAGAAAACCATATTATTTGCAATACTGTTTGGCCAATAGCTTAAATGTTTTTCTAGATAAACTCATATCCTAAACTAACCCATCTCTATTATTCTGTATATCTCCACATGGCTGTGGCCTGCCAGCAAAGTTTCAGCATATCTATCTCCCGCGGCGGCTCCATGGCATCTCTTGCTGCTTGGCCCCTTAGACAGGACCTCCCACGTCAGTAGTCTGTCTGGACTGGTAGAAAGCACATGGACTGTATTCACCTTTGTTTCTGCATTCACTCTATTGTGATATGTTTTTGATAAAAATACATGAAGAAAATTCTAGACAACATGCATGGAGAAAGGAACAGTGTTTTGGAGGGTTAGAGAGATGTCTCAGTGGTAAGGGCACTTGCTATTCTCACCAAGGCTCTGGGTTTGATTCCATGCACCCACAAGGCGTGGCTCACAACAATATGTAAAGTGAGTTCCAGGGAATCTGACGCCTTCTGCTGGCCTCTGCTGGCCCCTGCACACATGTGGTACACATGCAGATGAGCAAGCATGCACACATACACATAGGAACAATTTTAAAGGTGTTTTAATAATATTTCCAGATACCAACATATAATCTTTGCTACTATACCACAAACTACTTCCAAGTCTACCAATAGTCGAGTTTTGCTAAGTCCAGTTACAGTGTGGGATATGAGGTTGTGCCAATGGGTTTGTATTCTGTGGCTCAAAACCACTGTTCCAGATGGATCAATTGCAGATCCATGATGGTGTGGCCCTGATGCTGACCGTTTGGAAAATACCAGATTATTGACAATCATAGATTATCCAAATGCCAAGATTTCACATTATCAAAATCATATCCATTTCCATATCATTTTCTGACAGAGCCTTTCAGGAAAGTGTTGGAAAACCAGGAAACTCTCAAGTTCACAGTAACAGCCAGAAGTTGTCCAAGATTCTGACTTTTGCTTGAAAACTCAAAGTTTATTACTGGAGACAGATACTGGCAGTTGTTTTCCTTGAAGTGACAGACTCGCTTCATTTTTTGAGGAAAATGTCTGCCAAATTCCCAAGTCTGAATAACCGTAATTTGCCTGTCATTAGTTCTTTCAAGTAAAGATGATGTTTATGAATGTACAAAGTGGCTAGTCTGACTTGCACCTAAAAGAATCATTAAGTACATCTACTGAGGACGATCAGAGTCCATAGAGAAGAACTTCTTTGCATTTTATATTGCTTTTCCATGTCCCAATTAGTCACTCTGAATAATAAGGTATGAATCCATCAGTAAAAATTTCAAGTGACTCATTTCTCTGCTACATGGAGGACACTCGTGTGAAATTGAGTCTTTTGTTTGCTGTGAACATGTGGCCCTGAAGAAGGCATCCACTACTAATACAGGCCAAGGCTGTTGCCTTGGCCCATCTTCAATGCCTGTGCCAACATACTACAGCAAGAACATAATATCTTAAATTTGTTATGAAATGGTTTTAATTTCTCAGATTCCCCGAAATGATCACAGGGTTCCCAGGAGTCTGTGGATCACACTTTGATAACCTCTGCAATGGGATAGTTGGGTGTTCAACTCTTAGGTGTCTTTAAGTAACTTAGCTTTGAAAATCGAAGTGGATGCTACATGAAGGACTGAACAACAGCATGCACCTTCAGCCTCCTGTACCTTCAGCTGTCACGTACCTCAGCTACTATGCACCTTTAACTGTCATGTGCCTCAGCTACCATACACCTTCAGCCACTACATACCTCAACCAGCATGCACCTTCAGCCATAGTGAACCGTATCTGCAGATCTCTCTTCTCACCATTGTACAAAGTGGTGTCTCCTAAATGATGCTTCTGGGGTTCTTTCCATGGGAGAACTCTGCATTCCTCTCTCTGGGAGGGGCTAGGTATGATAAACTGAGATGGAGGCAGGAGGATGGAGCAAATCGCTTCTGGTACTCCTCCTCTCTGGTAGTGTCTGCATCTCTGCTGGACATCTGAAAATTGTGGAACTCTTTCAAAACACGCCCATTCATGAAGCTCTTGAAATACATTTTAAGGCTGGACCATTAAGTTTTACCTCTGAATTTTGGAATGAAAAGGTCTTGACACACAAAAAGGTAGCATTACAAGCTCAGATAGAGAATATCTGAACCAAAATTAAAGCTCAGACAAGATAATTCCTTTTTCCTCCCCTTGGGGTCTATCATGAAACAATCGATAGTTGGAGAACGTCTGAACCAAAACCAAAGCTTAGATCCAAATGATTTTCTTTTGCCTTCCCTTGGGGACTGTCATGAGACAATCACTCCTGCCCTCTGCAGTCAAATTGAACATCTAATAGACAAGCATCTTCTAATGTGAAGTCAACCAATACTAAATTCTATACCATCCCACCTGCTGTTCTGCGCAGTCAGGCTTAGAAGCCAGAGAGAGCATGTCCGGGTTTGTTGATCTTGAATAGCATTGCTGTAACCCAATGCAAGCATCATGGTCCTAGACATTGCCAGACTGCCATTCCCAACCATAGGAACCATGGTAGGTAGTGCTACCCAGAAACAAATGACCAGGCCCATAAAGATGTCTTCAGGGATAGACACATGTCCAGTCTGCACGGAGCTGGGAACTTCGTACCAGATGCTAAGTATCTTTAATCACTAGCTCTTATGAAGATCCTGGGTTCTCGACAAATGCTCGCCCCAGGACCAGCCATGATGCATAACTTTCTCCCCTCTGAACATAGCATCAGTTAATACTGTTTGACAAATCAATATTGAAGAATCTTTTTCCAATCAACTTTTAATTTGATGACACATTGACTAAAATATTAATCTGCCTCTTGGAAATATATTCTATATATTTAATTTTACAGTGACAATCAGCCATCTTCTTCATTGAGACTCTTGCTCAAGAAAATTATGCCCACGCCCATAAAAAACTACCAAACTAGTACCAACTTGATGACTCTTAATATTTTTATCTTTTATTAATCTAGTTATGTACAAAGTTTCTACATTGTGCCCAATTCATTGTATCCTAATTTTATGACTAATTTTCTCTCCCATCTATAAATCCCAACCTTGTCATATTTCAGACAAGTTATATAGCTATTCTTTTATTGGTCACTAACATGATGTCAGGTCTCTAGCTAACCAAGAAAACACTGGAGTTAAAAACTACACATATGAATAATTTCATAGTAGTCCATCAATACTGCCTTCAGCTCTACATCTGCATGCAAGGGTAAGTCATTGCTGGGTTTTGAACCTCCTTTTCTATCTGATGTTAGCCTCAAATCAACTACTTGTTACCTACCGGTGTCTACTAGAAATTAATGGTTAGCAAATGCAGAGACCCACAGCCAAACATTAGGCAGAGCCTGGAGAACCCCAAGGAAGAAGCGGAAGAAGGATTAAGGAGCCAGAGGCATCAAGGACACCAGGAGAACACAGTCCACAGAATCAACTCATAGTGTGTCACAGATACTAAAGGGCAATTGTGGAGCCTACATGGCCCATGCTAGGTCCTCTACAGGTGTGTTGTGGTTGTTAGCTTGGTGGTTTTGTGGATCTCCTAAAAGTGGGGGTGGGTGTGTCTCTGACTCTTTCTCCTGCTCTTGGGACCCTTTTCCTTCTACTGGGTTGCCTCATCCAGCCTTGATAGGAGGGTTTGTGACTGGTCTTATTGTATCTTGTTATACCATGCTTGACTGTTATCCCTGGGATATTTGCTCTTTTCTGAAGGAGAGTTAGATTTAGGGAGAGGGGAGATTGTGGGGAAGGAGGATTGGGAGAAGTAGAGAGAGATGAGGCTGGGGTTGGGGTGTATTGTATGAAGGAAGAATAAATAAAAAGGAAAGAAATAAATTAATAGTTGGAAAAAGTCACTTACAGGTCAGGCAGTGGTGTCTCATGCCTTTAATCTCTCAGGCAGAGGAAGGTGGATCTCTATGAGTTCAAGGCCAGCCTGGTCTACAAAGCAAGTTATACGACAGCCAGGACTGTTACACAGAAAAAAAAGTCACCCAAAACACGTATTGCTTTTCCCATAAATTCTTCTCCAGTTTCTTCATCAGTTGTTGGTATAAATGAGTTTTTTGTGTTGTTTTATAATTTTACCACTTTCCTTACCACCCACCCATTTTGCACAGGTTTCCATAGTACTTATCAGACAACTATAATAGAGGGGAAGCTCTTTCTCCTTTATTTCCTGACTAATCTGGATTGCTTCTATCTAATAAACTGTGCTAGCTCCTTAAATAATACCATTGTTATCGCTTCCAATTTGCATACTTCTGCTTTTATGCATCCTATTATCTTCTATTTCTTTTGGATGGTCCCTTTGTTCTCTTGGTAAATTTCCATATTGTTTACTTTATGTGCTGACTTCCCGCCTTTTGTATTTTTGTTTTCATTCATAATTAATGCACTTGAGGCTGTGAACTTTCCTCAGTTGGTCTCTGAGTCTTTCCCAGAGGTCTTACTAGGACCTCTCATGCTCGCTAGTCTCTTGGTAAATGTTTTTGTGCCCTTTATCTTCTGGACATAGTTGTTAATTCGTGGAGTGTTTTAAAATCTCTGAAAGGTGGAAGATTTTTCATTTGTATATTGGTTTTGATTTTGTTTATTTTGTTTTGATCAAAGACTATGTGATACATAGCTCCTGCTTTGTTCTATTTACTGAGATTATTTATTTTAATAACCCAGTGCATGTTTGCCTTAGCAGGCTTTGTCTCTTCCTCCTTCTTGGGTACCAAGGGTATACTCTTCCCCACACAGTGCACAGCATCACCCGTCCATGTCAGCCCACAGCCCTGCACTATTTGCCTTTGATCTCATTTCACATATAACACCATAATTAACCATACTAATTTTTTCTTCTAGTTTCATTTTATATGCTCTGATTATCCTATCTTTTTGTCCCTTTTTAAATTTTATACTTTTTTCTTTCTATTGCCCAGTTGAATCTTCTTCTGGCTGAAAATTTAACTGAGCCAAGTACAGAGGCATGTGATCAGGTGAGCAGGGAACATGAGGAGTCCAAAGTCAGCCTCAGATACAAAGCAAATTTGAGGCCAGGCTGGGCTCCTTGGGACCCTGTCCCCGTCTCAAAACAATAACCACAAAAAGTTGTCCAATTCTCTTTTGTTTCTTGTAGTGATTGCCTTTAACTTAAGACACATATTTGTGTTAGCTTCACAGACATGTTGATGTCATCTCCTTCCCCTGAACTTTTGTACACCCTTATGATCCTTAGCTCCCTACCATCTTTCCACCAAAATGCACTCTTTATGTTGATTGATTTCTAGAATTTGACTTCCTTATCACTAAAATTTCTTTCTGAAGTCTTTAGTCTTTGTGATTCTCAACAGACACACCCTTGTCTGAAGTTTTGGTTGCCCCTTGACCTTTGTACTTCTCTCACTTGGGTACTTTCTGCAGGGACGTTTTCCTAACTGTGTTTGCAGGGCAAGCCCATCAAGGTTCTGCATGCCTGGGAATATTTTGCTACATTCTCACACTTGAGTGACACAGGGCTGACTTTGAGACTGAGGTTCAAAGGCGTTTTTCTGTCTACTATTAAGCACGGTGTTCTTACATCCCACTATCTGGACAGGCCATGTCAGGTTGATTACTGTTGCTTGCTATTCGGTCTGCTCGTTCCCTCTGCTTTTCAAGTGTTCCTTCCATCTCTCATCTGTCTCTTTGATGTTCTTCATCTTTCTGTGGATAGCACTGGGTATAGACTTAAAAAAATAGTTCCTTCTTTAGCAAATCCTTTCCACGTAAGATCTTGCTTTTGCCTCTTCCTTTAATACTAAAACGTGATTGTTGTCAAGCCTTTTGCCTCCTGGCCTCTTGCCTCCTCTTATTTTTCATTTTTGAGTCTCTGCCCTCGTTAGCTATACCTGTCACCTTGACACTGCCTAGATTCATCTCTCTGAGAAGGAAGTCTCGGCTTTTACTCGTAAGACACAGGCATGTGTGTGCGCTGCTACTCCATAGCTCTTCCGTGCATGCTCCCTGAGAAAGACGTTCTTGTATAAAATTGCTGTATGCTTAATCCTGACACTGATACAAATGATGCCTAATCTGAATGCTTTGTTTAAGTTACAGTAATCATGCCTCTACTGTCTTCTTCATGGAGACCACATGATATCATATAATGCAAGCTTTCTATCTGAGTAGCATGGGCAATGTTAAATATTCTAGAAGCTACGTTTAAGAAGTAAAGAGAAGCAATAAAATTAATTTTTTAGATTTATTTTATGTGTATTAATGTTTTACCTACATGTATGGGTGTGTTCCATGTGCATGCCTGGCTCACCTGGAGACCAGAAAGGGTCTCAGATCCCCTGGAAATGGAGTTGCAGACAGTTGAGAAACACTATGTTGGTGCTGGGAATTGAACTTCAATAGGAACAACAAGTGCTCTTAACTGCTGAGCCACCTTGACAGCCCCCAATAAAACTAAATTTAATGTACTATTTTATTGAAGCCAGACCTCAAATCATGCCATGTTAGCATATAGTTAGCCTGAAAATTCATTACAGACATATTTTGCATTCTTTCTGCAATGCTAAGATCTGGTACCTATTTCGCATCCAGGCTCGCCGTATTTTAGTCACACAGTAGCCTTGTGTAAATATTGGCTACCATATTGCCCAGAACAGCCCTGCAGCAAGGAAAAGAAGAGTTTTCACCCAGAATCCCATCCAGTATTTCACACTGCAGTCACTTGTCATGCATTTTTCATCACCCTCAAGACGAAACACTTCCTTGGGCTTTTTGACTCTCCTGCCATGGATGTTTTTGAAGAGTGCCCAGAAGTTATCATACAGACTGTCTTTTGGTTTGGGGTCATTGATGTTTCCACTCGATTAGATTGAGGTTATGCATCTTCAGAAAGGATTCCATGGTCTTTATGGATGTGTGTGTTAATTGCTAACTTGTGTTTCGTTCTTTTCTTCTACTTGTTTGGGTTTTTTAGTTGTTTTTTAAATGTTCGTTTACTTATCATATATATATATATTTATATATGTCTGTGGCCCTCCTGAGCTTGCATGTATCACATGCGTGCAGGTACCCTTGGAGGCCAGAGGGCATCTGATCCCTGGGAACTGGAGTTTGTTGCCCGATGTGACTGCTAGGGACCAGACCTGTGTCCCCTACAGAGTAGAAGGTGTTCCTGAACACTGAGCTGCTTCTCCAGCCCCCTTCTACCTGTATCTGCTTTGGGTTATTAATATCTTCCTCTGTCTTTGAAGATCTTGCTGTGCTTAGGTTTTATTTTTGACCCATCTGCTGTTACAAAGCTGCTTCCTGCCCTGCTTGCTTCCTGCTCAGTAGCTGTGTTTGCCAGGCCTCTAGTTCCTCTGCAGGATCATGTGTTTCTCTGCCGAGGTAACTGCTAGGCCTGTTCTGGAAACAGGAGGAGGTGAAGCCAGGAAGGGAGGCCCAGGCATTGGCTCAGTGCTGTCAAAGCGCTTCTTTGCTTCCATTCCACAGAACCCGGTGCAGAACCACCTGGGATCCCTTCAGCACCTCAGTGTCTCAACTGATTCGTTGGACCTTGTGTTTTCCTCGACTTAAATGTTTCCCAGGACAGAATGTAGAGGACAAGGAGCGTCCTTGGGAGCCTGCAGAAAAATTCCAGCTCAGACACTCTAACTCTAGACAACGTCTGCCCTTTCTGCTATATTGCAGGATCTTTGGTTAGCTTTTAAACATCTACCATCTACTCGTCATTATGCTATTCTGATAGTGGGGGTACGAATACTTTGTTCTAAAATTGTATATGTATTGATTTCTGTACTTTACTGTGGTTACTTTCTATTTATTGCTGTGTTCTGTAATATCATTGCATTCTCATTAACTCTAGCCTCTGTCATTGCATAACTAGCAAATTATCTTATTTTAATCACTGGTGCCTTAAAGTATATCCTGCCTACAGTCTTGCTTGGTTTTTGTTTTTTCTGATATATCTTAAGTTAGTTTACTTATTATTCTTTTTAGTAATTTCATACTTTCTAAGGTTTTCAGATCTCCTAGGAAGTCACCGAGTTCACCCTATTGGAAGCCACACCCTTGTTTTGTTCTGTTTTGCCTCCCAAATCTTTTGCACTTACAGTAGCCTGGTCTCCCGCCGGTTCTTCTCTGCTAGGCTACTGTCCATCTCCCAGATGACTATTGTTTTAGACTTTCTTTGGTTTAACAAGGACAGTGCGTTTGTTTGGCTTGGATTTTGTGTGTGTTTTGTTCTCGTTGTCACCTGTCTGTTTTTTCTCCCCCATCTAATTAGCTGTCAGTTTATAAGAAATGGGCTGGGGGATGGAGCACAGTGGTAGAATACTTGCCTTGTATGCTTGAGGCGCTGGGTTCAGTCCTCAGCTTTGCAAATATTAATTATTAATTAATTAATTACAGACAAGTAGAGAGTTGGAGAAATGGCTCAGCAATTAAGAGCACTTGTTGCTCTTACAGAGGACATGGGCTTAGCTCTCAGCCCTGAGGTGGTAGCTTCACAACCATCCACAGCTCAGTTCTGGCAATCCCCTGCCCTCTTCTGCACAGGCGCTGCAATCTTATTGTACACATAACATACATGTGTGTGGGAAGTAAAATGGATATATAGGAGAATGAGTAAATCTTAAAAATAAGCAAGGATTTCATTTCTAGTTTTTCTGTGTAGCCACGACTTTTTGGAATAGCAACTTTGATTCACTTCATCAAAAACTTTTGAAATATTTTTCTCAGCCCTTCCCACTTCCATTTTACACTGATTTAATTTGGTGCTTGCTTTGTTTCTTTTCATCGGCCTTTATTCTGACAGTCCTTAACTGGAAATTCCTTTCCCAAACAACAGTTCTGCTAGGAGTTGTAATTATTTATCTATTCAATTAATACTTATTAATTCAGGATTTCTTACAATCTTTTACAGCCTTATCTTTATTCTTTTAAGACCTATTATTTTAAGGATACTAGGAAGCCAGTGCTCATTCAATAGTGCATGATTTTCGTTCTTACATTTGAACATTTTTAAAGTTATTTTCACTTGGAAAATAACTGGATTAAAAACTCAAATCCTTTTTTATTAAAGCTTTATTATAAAGAACTTGTAAATAAAAATAGCATCACATACCAAAATTAACCGGAGCCAGAGTCTATACATCTCAGTGAACTTCTATACAGCTAGAACAATCATTCTGAAGCTGTGAAGCCTCACGTTGAATTTTACATTATCAGTACTGAATATAGTTTATTGCACTTATCCTCCAACAACAGCAAAAGTCCATGACAGAGTTAAAACTAGAAAAATAATTGGCCTTCTGTGTCTATTGTAGATTTTTACTGTATGCTTTGTACATGGTTTTCCATTTTAGTGAAGAAACATGGTCTCCCTATACTTACAACCAGATTCCTTAAACAGAATCTGTAGCTTCGCTCCCTGTGGGATATGTGTTTTTCTTTTGCAGCTGAAATATTTTGTTGTTTTTTTGTTTGTTTGTTTTTTGTTTTGTTTTTATCTCGGCTATGTTAAGTCAATATGAGGGTTCTATTCATCCCTCCATCTGTTTCATTCACAGTGACATTTTTCTTCTAGTTGGTCTTTTATTTTATTTCTTTCTCCTTTTGTTCTTTGCTGTTTGCTCATTCATTCCATGCACTTAGTTTGTGCTTTCTCTTGCCTTAGGAATCCCTGCTTCTCCCAGAATGCCCCAGCCTCCATTTCTGTTTGTCGTTTGTCCATTTTCCTTCATGCTCTGCATATGGCACTCTGTGGCACTCTATCATGTATCTGGCACTCACCCTTGCTTGCTGCTGGCTGCCCCTTCCTCCCACAGGATCTCTTCTGAAACAGGCAGAATGTCTTTCTTACGTGTTTACCACACATCTTGTAAGTTTCCTTGATCATGTTTTGATTCTAGCTTCATTTTATGGTTTGTTGATTTCTACTCCCTACACCTACCCTACTCTGTACCAGATTTTCCATGTACCTTCCTTCTCATGCTGCCCAATGCACAAGGGTGCCTGGTTCTCTGCTACTCACTCTTCCTTGACTTTCTCTTGATGATATGGTATTTTTCTCATTGCTGTCATAAAAGCACCATGACCAAGACAACTTATAAAGAAAAGGTTTAGTTGAACTTACAGTTCCAGTGGGTAAGAGTTTGTTGTGGTTGGGAAGCATGGCAGTAGGCAGCAGGCATGGCAGCTGGAGGAGAAGCTAGGGGCTCACATCCTGAACTGTAAGAAAAAAGCAGAGAATGTGAGCTGGGAATGACATGTGGCCTTGAAACTTCAATGCCCACTGCTAATGACATACTTTTTCTAGCAAGGTTTCTAAACCTACCCAGACAGCACCACCAACTGAGGAACATCTATTGAAACATCTAAGCCTATGGGAGGCCATTCTTATTTAAATACTACAGAAGTCCTCACTACACCCACTGAGGACTTCTGAAACCTTCGCCTCCAACCGTTTCATTGGCATTTGAGTGGGTCATAAAAGTGGAAGAGCTAACGCCTCTTTCTTCCTTTATCCTCCCCCTAGAAGCTCAAATATGAAATCTTTTGAGCACACCCTTTCCTAAGTAAGATGCAACTATTTAGGAATGGCCATCCAAAATTCTGTCTTGTATAAAAGAATTGTGTATCTCAGAGATGACTTCCATTACCCCTGAGATAAGTAAGTTGGCTTTCTGATACTCTCTGGCCATTTACTCCTGCTGCCTGGCAGTTTCCAGAACACGTGATTGCATCATCATTCACATGGCTTAAATGGCCACCTGCTCTGCAATGATTTGATTGTGGAGAGGGGAGGGATGGAATTCATTGGCCAGTCATGGATTCATTATCATGGAAGTCTAACGCTACCCATTTCCCAGAGCGGGAGGAAGTATGGGCATTGACTGTGATGTTTGACCCCAACCCAGCAGTTTTCTTTAACAATTTCCTTCAAGCCTGTTTGAAAAACCCTGAGATGCGATTTCAAGAAATGTAGGTTTTAATAAGAAAGGCTTCACTTGGTGTGGTGGTGCATGCCTTTAATCCCAGCACTCAGGGGGCAGAGGCAGGTGGATCTATGAGAGTTCTAGGCCAGCCTGGTCTGTATAGTGAGTTCCGGGCCTGCCAGGGCTACATAGTGAGACCCTGTGTCAAGGAAGAAAGAAAGAGAGAGAGAGAGAGAGAGAGAGAGAGTTAGTTTTAATTTTCCTTCTGTGTGAAACTATTCTGACCCCCCCAAAAGCCTATGAAATTGAGGGTGAGGGCACACAGAGTCCATGAGCGATAGCCTTCCTTCCATATGGTTTCCCAGGAATTTGCACACAAAACTCTGCTGAAGCTAACAGCATTTATGGACTTAAGTTTTCCAAACAATGAGTTGAGAAATACACCCTCAAGAATTGTTTATTCCAAGAAAGACCAGATATTTATAAGCACGAATGGGGTTTCTGCAAAGGTTGGTGCCAGGCACTCTAGCCCTGGCAAGCGTCCCTCTCAATCTGCAAGAATCCTACTACTCTGGGGTTTGAAGCAAAGCAGAAGCATAAAGAAGTCTTTGCAGCTTTTCCCCAGCCTCAGCTAAATTCAGAATGGAGGAACATAACAAGGGGACAAAAGATAACAGGAAATCTCAACACAGACAGCTCTCCCTGATCAGAGCCATTGCCTGTGAGAAGGGAGGGGGTGGTGTTGTAATTCCTTTACTAAACTGCTGAGTTGATTGGTTAAATTGAAAGTTATGAGCCAAATGCCCTGAGAGCATCCTGGAACCTTCCTGCGTCTGTAGATATTCATGTGGTCCTAATGACCCTCACTGGAGGGGAAAAGGGAGGACTTCCTACAGGGAATGCATGAAGAAAGGCTTGGGAGGAAACAAAACTTTTAGAATAGCCAGCAAGAGTTTAATTAAACTCTAGCATTATACGCTTGCCTCTAAACAGCAAAATGTACCACATTTCACCCCCACATGGAGCTGCTCCGGGTCCTTGCAGCTCAAGTGGAAAGAACAATGGGACGTATAAAGCTTTCTCTCCACATCTGGCTCCTTGAAACAGGGCTAAGAGGTTTCTGGAGGGTCTCCTGGCTGGAGCAGTTACTGTTTACAGATGTGCGTGGCTTTCAGTCATTGAATGCAAATGGCATCCGCTTTGTTGTCCACACCCTGGGAAAACCAAAAGGAGGGAATAAAGCGCCTTTATCCGCCCACCCACATTGGGATTCAGAACACAGTCTTTTCAGGTTTACTGGGTCCCTAAGCAACCTTTGAAGAGAGCTGTCCATCTGTCTGACTGCCCCTTCGCCAGCACACATGGATTCCTTTGACTTTGCTTCTCTGGTCTCTGGTTCCATCTTTGGTCCATCGACTACGTTTTTTGGTGAACGTGTCTTACATTCAGGGATCCCAGGCTAATTCTGCCTGCCTTGTCAGTGCTGGTTGGTATTCTGAAAGCAAGCTCATCAGCAGGAATGAAGAGGACAAGCTTTTAAGGCAGAGGCTGAAAAACAGAAAAACAGAAAAGAAAAAAAAAAACCTGGAGTAAGGAGAAGAGAGCGAGCAAGTTTCTGCTGGAATTCTTAACCTCGACACCAAATGTCAGCAACGTGAAAACTGAATGAGAGCATTTCAGAAGTGGGAGGCTACAATCCATGTTTCTTTTACAAGCAAGAGGCCAAGAGTGGCCAGGGGTTCAGCAGTCCTCTGCTGAAAGACAAAATATAGCATGCAATCTAGACTAACCTAGAAGTCAGAATCATCCAGCAGTTTCAAACCGGAGACTTACTAGAAGGCTTAACGCAGATTGCCTTACTCATTTCGTGCCTCAGTTTCCTCATTTGCAAAGCAAAGCACACCCCAAACACCACATGGAGATGTCTTAAGAATAGCCTAGGTTCAAAGTGAACCAGCCCCTAGAAAGACACTGCTCAACCTTGAACAGCCTTGGTGCATGGTGTGAGTTTATCAAGTGTTGTTAGGTACAATGTACTATTTATAGTACATTCATGGCTTTTTAGCTCAATGCCAGGCACACAGCACATGATTCCTGAATCTGATGACTTGTGTTTCTCTACTCTTATCACTATTCTACCCTAACTCTCAACCTCCCAGTGAGTTGGCTCTCATGTCGTTCTGTTGGTTAAGTCCTTCTATTAGCAAGGGAAAGCCTGTTCTGAAGTCTCTACTTCCTCCATGTCTCAAACAGAGAAAAGATTGAGTTTCAGAGAGATTTTTATCATTCCTAACTTTACAGACTTAAAATTGAAAGACAGGGTCTGGGTGTGTGGCTCAGTTAATAGAGCACTTGCCTGCCGTGTACAAAGCCCTAGGTTCCATTCCGGGACAGCATTAATTGAGTGTGGTGGCTCACACCTTCAAGGGCAGCACATAGGGGTGGAAGCAAGGAGGATGGGAAATTTAAGGACATTCTCAGCTACATCATGAGTTCAAAGCCAACCTGGGATATATAAGACATTGTTTCAAAAATAAGTAAAAATGAAATTGAAAGACATTGTAGAAAATGTCCCATAATAAAAGTGTAACTGTTAGGAATTTTTCCTAACATAAGCTCTCTTCCGATGCAAAAATCCCAATTAAGCCAAATCACAACAAGCCAAATTAAAAAAAATATCCAGGTTTAATGGGATTCCTGTGCTCTCGAGTGGTCCCAAGGGGGAACTGGGAGAACACAAACACAACGGGGCTGGGAGTGGGGGGCATATTTCTCCTTTGGGAGCTATCTTAAATACCCTGTGGGAGTAGTCCTGAAACCCCCAGGGAGGGGTCAGGACCTGGCATGCTAGAATTTGGAGTCCAGACCAAGACAACTCTCAGGCCTGAGGGCTGGGGGCTACACCCCCAACTTAACAGTAACCATTAATGTGAAAAGAGTGGCCTAGTCCACACCAGAAAGGAATTCAATAACAAATACACATTGCACAATAACCCAGACAAACACATGGAACCCGTCTGCTCACTGAATCACAAGGTGGTAGTCACTGACCAGTTTGTTTGGAATAGGGCACATAAACAGAGTTTGGAATTTGTATGTTCTGTGATTTCTACTGGTCAAGGTCAGTTTTACCCAGCTTCCCTGCCCGTGTGAGCTGCACAACAACCAGTTCCAGAAAAAGCAAACCTGGGGTGACAGCACAAACTCAGCCTAGTGGCTAGGAAGATGGCTCAGTGGACATCTTAGCCTCTCTTCTACTGCTATGAAGAGACGCCATGACTGTGACAACTCTTATGAAAGAAAGCATTTAATTGGGGCCTTGCTTACGGTTTCAGAGGCTTAATCCAGTATCATCATGGCGGCAAGCATGGTTCTGGAACAGTAACTGGGAGCTACGTTCTTGTCTCTGGAAGGGAACGTAGGAGAGACTGGACCTTAAAAACTGCCCCCCCCCCCCGGGCATGATACACTTCCTCTAAAAAGGCCACACCTACTACAAAAGACCCCAACTTCCTAATGGTCTAATCCTGCTTAAGTAGTGCACCTCCTTGGTGTCTAAGCATTCAAATGTATGTGCCCATGGGGGCCGTTTTTATTCGGACCACCACAGTGGAGAAAAGGGCTTATTGCACCAGTACAAATCCCTAGCACCCACATGAGAAGGTATGTGTGGTCTCTTCAGGCACCTGTCACCTCAGTCTTGCGGGGTGGGAGGGGCATAAGGACAGAATTTGTAGGGCTAGGGCTTGCTGGCTGGCCACCTCACTTCAGGTTCAGTGATAAAGAGCCTGTCTCGAGGGAATAAAACAGAGAGTAACAGAGCAGGATCCCCAACATCCTCTTCTGACCTCTGCATGCATATGGGGACATGTGCACCCCCACTCGCACCTGTGCATACACCCCCCCCACACACACACACTATACATGCATACACTACGCACACAAAAACAACCAACAAAACTTTTGAGCTAAGCCCTGGGATGATTTTTCTTTGTGTCTAACTAGGTTTCGCTTGCCTTATTATTTCAGCCCAAACCATCTCTTCTTCAAGGCACCGTCTCTGACATTCCTCATTGGCTATTCCAGTTCTCAGAGCCTCTTTAGAGCCTGTTGTACCCTCCTCACTACTTATGGTTTAGCTCAGCTACTGCTGGTTTCCAGTTTCCCAAGGATAGCTATATAATTTAAAGCTTACAAAACTCAAGGTTAATCCTGAAGGAAGATTAAGGCTGTTTTCTCAAACCAACTGTACAGTAGAATGACTAGAGAGTAAAAGTGACATTGAAACTGACCCAGCAGCCAGCTTTGAGGGGACGATTCCATGGAAAAAGAGAATTTGCATTGCTTTATATTTTGCTCATCGGAGGACTTTATTAATAGATGACAAGTATTCAAGAAACCTATGAGAGCCTGAATAGAGTAGCAAGCACTTGTATTCCCAGCACTCGGGAGAACCTCAGGCTAGAGGCCAGCCTAGGATATATTCTCCCCATTTACAGGGCTTCTTTGTATTTCTTGTTGGAAATCTACTATGAAACTGCTCCTTCAATACAATTTGCGTGGCTTTTTTGTCTTCATTAAACAGGCTACACTGGTTGTAGCAATGGCTTAATTTTGAAATGATTACTTTATTTCACAATAAAGAGCAACAACGACGACGGGAGGACTAATGATGCGGAGGCCAATGCCTGACCCTCTAAATATCTGAAAATCACTCAGAGGAGAGTGTGTCCTGTCAACTCCAGCAGCACAGCCTGGGTCCCCAGTGATCCTGACTGATGCAGGGATGTCTGGTGTGTCTCCTGTAGTAGAATGAGACTATTCCCTCAGGATAGAGACCTTGTCTTGTTCATGGCTAGGGTCATTGCTACCCAGCCTATATAAAACAGAATAGATGCCTACGACTATTAGATGAATGTATGAGGATGAATAGATGGACCAGGTTCCTGGGCCCACTCTGTCCCTTACTGAGAAAATATTGAGAAAATCTTGCAAAGGACAAAATCTAGAGCTTCTTGCAAATTTCCCTCAGTTAAATGCATCCTGCCCCCATTTAATCTCTAAAGCTTTGTGGAAGATTCCTTGTATTATCCTAAACCCCGGAGCCTGTAATTATACTTAGCATTTTAAAGATAATCCAAATACCAGGAATTGCATTGGGCAAACCCTCCTATTTGGAAAACACACTCTTTCCTCCGCTGTCTACTTTCTGTGTCCTTGTTTTATGCTGGTCTTGCATGATAACATTTTTTAGATGAAGGTTTGTGCATTCCAGATTGTACCAAAACCAACTTTGAACTTCTGATCCTTCTGCCTCCAGCTGGGATTACAGGTATGCACCACCGTATCTGGTTGATTCCATGCTTGGGTTAAACTCAGACGCTAATTTTTTTTTTTTGACAGACTCCAGGGAAAGACAGTAAGAGGTGTTGGAACTATACCCTTAGCCCCAGTACCAGATCTGCTAAGGCAGAAATGTCTTCATTTTACAGAAAATATTCTAAGTATTCTAGATAGTCTAAGACACTCATAAGAAAGGATGCTGTATATGTTCCAAAAACATGAATAAGATGACTCAGAATCACAAAGCTCTGCTGAAGCTTCCAGCATTTATGGGCTTAAATTTTCCAAACAATGAGTAGAAAATACACCCTGAAGGACTGTTTCTGCCAAGTAAGGCTGACTGTTCACAATCGTAGCTGGCTCATGAGTCATGTGCCAGCTACTTTAGTTCTGCCAAATATCTTCCCAGTTTGCAGGGATTCTTGGGTTTTGTGTTGCAAATGGAGTCTTAAACTTCTTTTCCATACCACTTACAAGGCTTTTTCTTCATTAGTACTTAGGCTACCCTGATGTGAGCAACATTGTAACTGTTTTGAAACAATTGTTTTATTTGACAAAATGTCATGAGTTTTTAACCTAGTTGCCTGGAATAAATGAATGGTTTTATTAGTTCCTTTACATGTTGTTGTAACCAAACACCCAACAGGAAGCAATTTAAACAAGGATGAGGTCCTTTTGGCTTGCAGTTCAAAGGATACAGTCAGTTATTGTGGGGAAGGTATGGTGGCTGAAGTATGGGGTGACTGATCTCTTTGCATACACATCAGGAAGCAGATAGTAAATGGGAAGTAGGGCCAGAGCAAGATGTCTCAAAGGCCACATCTGGTGAGTGACTCATTTCCTGCAGAACTACTCTGCCACCCTGCACAACTTCTCCAAGACAACCTTTCATGACATCTCCAGCCTACAGCACCAAATCTCTGGAAAGAGACTAAGGTAGCAAGTCTGCCTGTCAGGAATTTTCTGACCACGTGGTAATAGAACACATTAGAGTCTGCAGAAGGCTAGGTTCCCACTGTGATTTTTAGATAGTAATTTTATACAAGGGAAATAAAGTGAACTAATTAAGCTTGCTTTTGTTTTTGTTTTGTTATGGGTTTTGTTTTGTTTTTTAATGAACTGGCTGAAAATCTTTCCAGCTCAGCCCAACCCTGAGTTCTAGAAACAGCAAGTCATTATGTCTGTAAGAATTTTTCAAGGGATTAGTGTCCCCATCCTATTGCTGTTCTAACAAGGATGCAATAGTTAGCAATTGGTGAAGACTGGGAACTCTGGTGTCACAGTGAATCTTTATTCCACTTAGTGCTCACTCATGGGCTATTAGAGTAGCAGTCAACCTCCCTGTGTCTCAGTGTCCTCATCTAGAAAATTTCTTTTCCCAGGTTCCTAAGGTATGCAACCAAAGATGGCAGCTGATGGCCTATGAGTCCCTGGAACCCCGATAAAAGAGAAGAGTCTGAGTTATCTACCCAGGACTATTGTGTGGATAAAAGAAAATATAAGATAGACAGACAGACAGATGGATAGACAGGCAGATGGACAGATACATACATACATACATACATACATATAGATGATTGATAGATGAGGGATGGATAGATAAATAGGTAGATGAATAATTAGATAATGGATAGATGATAGATAGATAGATGATAGATAGATAGATAGATAGATAGACAGATAGATCCTTTCAAAAGAGCTCTTTATGTATTAAGTGTCATATATTGTATCCTATTATATAGAATTTTATACAATGGCTAACTACTATTATAACTTAACTTTAATGTCTGTTTCTTACTTTTAACTACCATTCTCATAATGGAATCTAAATCCTCGCATGTGCTTTGATTTGTAGCTATTTAAAGACTGCCTGATATGCATTAAGCTTTGTCCTTCTTTGCTGCCTTTTGTCCCATTGAGGCCCATGTACAAGACCTCACAGGGCAATGTTCTTCCCTTGATTCTTGCAAGGAGGGGGACCTATGAGAACAACCCAATCTACAAAGTGCTTGCTGAACAAACAAAAGGATTTAAGGTTGAACATCAGGATTCATGCAAAAAATAAATAAAAAATTTAAAAAATGCACGTAGAAGCATTTTTTTGTCATCCCAGCAAGGGGGAGCAGAAGCAGGGAGATTCTTAGGATTCACTGGCCCTCATCCAATATATCCAAGTCAGCAAGCTTCAGGCCAGGGAGAGACCGACTCCAAACCAAAGTAGACTGCTCCTGAGGAATGGTCCCGAGGCTGACGTCTGGCTTCAGGACAGCTCCAGTACAGACACCCACCCTACCCCACTCACAAGCATGAGAGTATTGCATGGAAGCTCATATTCACGGTGAAACTGGATAAGTTCTACTGGAGGCAAAGCAGAAGTGACTGGCCCAGAGCCCCAGAGCTGAGAAGCGACAGATCTAGGATTAAGTTGTGTCAGCCTGAGTTAAAACACAAATTCTTTGACTGGCTTCTTGGCACTGCGCCTGGGCCAGCCTCATCTGCCCTCCGAAACTGTACTCTGGATCCGCATCTGGTCTGTTCCCAGATGCCTCCTGCGCCTTCTGTTCTGCTCTCCAGGCCTGTGGACACGAGGGCCGTGTCTCACGCTCACAACTCTCTTCCACGGGGCTGATTGCGGCCTGTCTTCTGATTCCAGCCTAAGCCCCATTGCCCGGAAACCTTCCCACCTCCCCTCTGAATCGGTGACTGCCCCTCTCTTCTGCTCTGTGGCTAGGCTGATCCATATGGAGTCAGATGCGTAAATCCCCATCCTTGTGTTTGATCCTCCAATCCCCTGGGGGCCTCTAGAGCAGAGTCCAGAGCTGGCTTTCCTCTGAGGTCTCAGACCATGTCTTATTCTTAGAATGTGTGCGTTAGATTAAGACTGACCAAACTCCCGGAAGTCACCTTTCTGATGGGTCAAAGCCCAATAAAAATTCCAGTCTTACAGGACCTTCCTGATTGGTCCAGGCAGTATTCCTGAGTCAGCATAACTGATTTCTGACTTAAATAAAAAATAAAAATAAACCTGGTCTTGCAAAGTGGATGTGGGGAGAGTTGGGAGAGTCAGAATATAATGAAAATACAAAGAACTAATTTAAAAGTACTTTTTAATGCCTGATGTAACCTTTGACCTCTGACTTCACTTACTGCCCAACTCTGCCATCTATTTCATCTCCCTGCCCCACCCCAAAAGAGATCAAACTTCCCTTTCCATTCAATTTAAATCAAGTACTTGGGAGCCAGAGTAGGGCTCCAGAGAAGAGAAAAGCAGCCCACCTCACCCATAAAAAAAAAAAAATGTAAAGGCACCTGACATATGTTTGATCCCTGACTGAGAACCACAGGGTAGAGAGAGAACCAGCTGCTGCAAGCTGTACACATGCACACCGATACACCACACACACACACACTATGTAAATAAGTATAAACTTTAAAACTTTTAAAATAAGCTTGTTCTTGATTTTGTTTAGTTTTAGGCTTTTGTTTTTGAGATAAGTTCTCGTGTACCCCAAGGATAGCCTGAAACTTAGAACATATCTGAGAATGACCTTGATCTTGGATTTCTAAGGTTTCCGCCTCTACCTCCCAAGTTCTGGGACTGCAGGTGTGTGGCTTCATGCTTGCTAGGCAAGCGCTCTACCAACTGCGCTGCATCTCCAGACCCCGGAAGAACTTGGTATGGGGCCTACAAATGCAGAAGGGCAGGGCCAACGTGAGCAGAGGGGCCGCTTCACATGAAGTCAGGAGTGACCGGGGCTCCGGCTTGCCTTCTAGGCTCCACCTCACCCTAACAGCAACCATCTTGACTTCTCCCCGGCTTTATTATGCCTCTTTCATACCTCTTTATACATGGGATCTTACAGTGGGCCCCTTTCTGGCTTGCTTCATTCAACTTCGTAGCTTGTGAGACGCATTCATGTGACTGTAATGCTTTGGGCTTTTTCATTGTAATGGCTGGGGAAGAGTCCGTTGCATAAACACAGGCCATGTTTCATTTGTTTGCTGTTGTAGATGAGTTTTTGGCTAGTTTCTGATTCAGGTCTATTATGAACAATTCATCCATATGTGTATCCTCTGGGCAAGATGTATATACATTTCTGTTTAATTGAGATTTTGTCATACGTAGAGACAAATTTGCAGAGGTTTGACAGCTTTATATCTTAAGTCTTCTGACATATATATAATATATAAATATATATAAAATTTGAAAATTTGCATATGTACAATTTTGTACTCACAGTTCCTGACTAATCTTTACACCTTCTCTTTCTGAACTTCTCTTTTTTTATTGAACTCCATCAAACCACCAGTAGTGTTCAGTAGAACATTGAATGCTGAGCATTCTTATCTTGTTCCAAAAATTACAGAAAAACTCTTTAATTGTTCTCATTTAGTATGCTTTGCACGGTAGGGGTTTTTAGATATTTTTGTAGCAGAAAATGAATACTTCTTTTCTAAGTGTGCTGAGTCTCTTGTATAATGAATGGATAGTAAATGCCGTCGAATGCTGCCACCACCGGTGTGTTTGCTGTTAGCATGATTCGGATGCTTGAGTCTGGAGTGTCAAATCACCCTTGTTTTACCAGAACGAACCTCACGTGGTTGTGAAGTTGAATGGCTTCCTAAATGTCTGGATGTAGAGCTTGGAATGTCTTATTTGGACTTTCTGTTCCTGCTGTCATGAAAAAGGTTGGACTTCTATCTTTCCTTTTTCAAAGATGTGAATTTATTTTTATATGTGGGGTGGGGTACCTACAGAGACCAGAAGAAAGTGTCAGATTACCTGGAACTGAAGGCAGAGGTGGCTGCAAACTGCTGACCGTGGAGCCTGGGAACCAAACCCAGGTCTTTTGTAGGGCACTGTGCACCTAACCACTGGGCCATCTCTCCAGCCCCTTGTCTTCACATTTATCTTTAATTTTGTAGTGGATTGGTTTTAAATACAGCTTGATTCTTCTCTTACTACTCATAGATAGGCACACACACATGCATGCTTCCTTCAATAGATTTTGGTTCTATTATTACCTTAGCAAACTGCACTAAGCTTCTAGTCTTTTCCTTATTAAAACAGAAAGCTTTCCCAAAGATAACACAGTCTTGAGCCAAGTCCTGTTTTAGCCACTCAGTGGCCATGTGTCCCCTGGCAGGTCCCAGATCCTCTCAGCCTGTTTCTTCATCGATGACATGAGATTGTGAAATAAATTAGACAGATCGTAAGAAAGCACCTGGCACAGGCAGAAGCCCGGTGAGCCCTAGTTCTTACCACTTCCTTCTGCTGCGGCAAAGACTTCCAAACCCAGAAAAATATCGCCTTCCATGTGTACAGGGCTCGGCTGAGAGCTAAGATTCCAGTGTGGAAAATTCAGTTGGAGCAGAAGTCTGTAATGTTCTGTAGTGTTTTATAAAATTTTTAAAAATTTAAAAAAATTTTTAGTGCCTCGATTTTAAAAATTAGATAAATGTTGCCAGAATTATCATAGCCAATGCCACAAATTCCTCCATTGGGCTTGGTAGTAATGGTGTGTTGAGCATTTGGAAGAGGCAGAGATGCAGTCCCTCTCCTGGATAAAACAGTCTATACGTGGAGAAGTCAGAGCAGGAGCACACTTTCAAACAAAGCGTCTCTTTCTGCACTTGTAATTCCAGTGTTATTGGCCAGTATTCATTAAACCATCAAGCAGGCCCTGGAGCAGCAATGGGGAGGAGAGTTCAGAGTGCCTGGAATTATGGCCTTTGCCTTTGAAATGAGAATCAGGTGGTTGTCTAGGTTCTAGCGGTCTCTAAAACTAGAGGCAGAAGTTCAGAACTAGGCAGAAAAGACCAGAATTGTTTTGTTTTGTTTGACACAGGGTCTCTCTGTGTAGCCCTGTTATCCTAGAACTCACTCTGTAGACCAGGCTGGCCCCAAACTCTGATTTGCTTGCTTCTGCCTCCCAAGTGCTGGGATTAAAGGCTTGCACTACTACCACCTAGCAGAAAGCTGAACCTTTTGAACACGAAAAGCCAGTGCTCCAAATAGCACCATCATACTTCTCCTGTTATTCTTGACTCTCAGTGAGAGCCATATGTTTACCTCTGCGCAAAATTTAGCCTTGGCTCCAACTGTGAGCCATTTGTGACGTAGATATGGTATAACTGAAGTCTGGAAGACAGTCTATCTCAGGCCTGCTACTTGCTAGCAATGACGTTTCCACACCCATAATGCAAAGTATAGTAAATGCCTGCCTCGCAGGACCACCATGAGAATGGGAGGATACTTGCTCAGGTCTATGAAGTGTGTGATACCAGGAACACGTTCAGGAAATCACAGTGGCTGTGGTGCTGATGCTGACGGGTGATAACGACAATGAGGACAGCATCCCTCGCTTTGGGAGAGAGAATGGTGAGACAGCATCTGTATTCTTTTTACAAAAGCTAGAGGAGAATCTTGAGCCAGCTCTGGTCTAAAAGACACAATTACTGTATGGAACCTAAGCCTAGATACATGGGCTTAAAAGAATGAGCCGTGTCGCAGGTTTAGGTTTCCCCAAAAGTATAACCTGAGGCAGGAACTGCAGGTAGTGTTTACAGAGGGCAGAGGACAAAGGGACAGGGGAGAGAAGGAACATCAGCCTAAGCATGTATTATTGAGGTCACTGAAGGTCACCATACCTTGGAGATGTGTACAGTCTGTGGACCAGGGCTAGCTCTTGCAAAAATGGCCTACTAGTGTCTTTAATGCCCCCATAAGCCAAAGGGGTATCTTTAAGAGTTCTCCAAGGCACTTGTCAAAGCTTCAGAAACAGACCCTCTTGCTGTGTGAACTCAAGTTGTTAGAGTCAATTTAATCATCTGTGAAATGGGAATGGTAGCAGAAACCATTCCCGATGGTTTCTCCTGTGTTATTCCTGGGCCATGAAAGCAAATCAATATAGATTCCCTTGGCACGGGTCCTGCTGTGTCAAAAATTTCCATAACTAGTTATACTTGATCTTAATATTTTAGTTCCCCAGGGAAGGTTCGACTGTGAGCACACCAAGACACAAAGGAAGGACCCGTCCAATTGGGAAGGGCGTAGCATGGAGCATTGCTAAGAGATGGAACTAGTGTAGCTTGGGGTTCAGGTGTGCCAGCACCAGGGGTCCAGAAACCCACTGGACAGGTAGAGCGCATGGTAGGATACTAGCAGCAGAATGACTCAGGCCTGCAGACAGACAGCAGGGTCTCTGACATAACTGGGGTACACAGTTAAGGCTCCTGCTTCTGGAGTTAGGGCAGGGAGCTGACAGAGGTGAACTGGAAGGAAGGACCAAAGCAACACCATTATATGAAGGAGCTCTATGGGCCTGTGAGCAGACAGGAAGACAAGGTAGGAGCCCAGGAAATGAACCCTGTCCACAAAGAGGATCTCAGGGCTCCTTTGGATAATAAATTCAATTTAAGACTGTGTGCTTATAATAATTATAGTACTTATAATCTGAAAATGATTGAACTATAGGGAAAGAAACCAGAGCCTGTCAGGAGTGGGGTGGTGAAATGGGATTGATTGCAGTCACATGAGAACTAAGGGGACCCGAGGACTGCTCTGTGTCTTCACTGTGGGGGTAGCTACCTGACAGCATGCTGTGGCCAAAACTTGCGAGCCAGCATTTTAAGAGGGGGGACTGTCATTGAATTGAAAGCACGCTTGTATTTTAACGGGAAATAAAGAAGGCACACAATAGTATTTCTCCAAGTGTCCCCAGCACCTGCCCATCCAAAGAAAAGAGAGCAGCAAAAGCCAAAGCCTTAAAGCCTGGGTAGAAGAATGGAGGGGGAGCTGGGGTTCAGGCTACAAGGAGAAACACACAGGGGAGCAGAGAGTGGGAACAGCCAGCCCAGGCTTGCGAAGACAAAAGATAGGCTCCGTGCAGGAGAAGACAAAAGATGGGCTTTGAAGAAGAGAGCACTGATGGAAGTGGTCGCCCAGAGAGGAGGATTTGAAATTCTGCTCAGAGGGAGAGACTCTTCAGTGGCAGGGAGAGCTGAAAGATGCCTCTCACCCACGCATTTACCATTTCCAGAACTTTCCATCGCTTCATGCAGATATGCACAGCCATCTGTTTTCATTTCCCTTCGGCCTGAAGAACTTCCTTTAATATTTCATAAGCTACAGATGTGCTAGTCATAAATTTGCTCAGCTTTCATTTATCAAAAAAATATGCTTTGTTTTACACTCATCACTGAAGAATATTTTTACAAGGTAATAGAATTCTAAGATGATGGGTTTTATTTCTTTTAAAATGTTAAAGGTGTCATTTCGTTGTCTCTGGGTCTGCCTTGGTTTTGAGCCAGGGGGTTTTTCTTTTCTGTTCTAATTGTGATGTGTCCTTTATTGCTTTTTAAGACCTTAATCGTTATCTCTCTCAAATGATGATGGCTTATCTGTCACTTTCTTTCCTTTATTTCATTTTATTGGGTCTTCGCTTCATTTTTTTAGGTGTAATTTGCTTTGCTTTTTTATCCTTGGTGTGTGTGTGGTAGGGAGTGGAGAGCTTCTGGGATTTGGGAGGTAGGTACTTTTCCTAGGATTTCAGGAAATTTCGAGCCTTGTTTGCTCAGATACCCCCCTGACTCAGCCACCTTTCTATCCTACCCTGTAGGGCTCCATTTAACCCACTGATCTTCATTCGTCTGTCACTGGGACTCCAGGATGAGTTCTTCCAGCCTTTCTTCCTTCTTTCCTTCACTCTGAGTTGTGTCTCCATGATCCTCTTTCGGTTTACTGGTATTTTCCTTTACTGTATCTGAATACGGTGTTCTTGTTTCCACGTCTGAAATTTGGTCTCTCAAAATATTTCTCTGCCAGTATTTCCCATCTGTTCACTCATTACATCCATCTTTTTCTTAAATTCTTGAGAATTGATAATAGCTATTTTACAGTCCATGTATGTCACTCCTGTCTGTCTATAATCTCAGGAACTCCTTCTATTAGCTAACTTTCCTCAGGATCTTGACCATATTTTATTGTTTCTATGTGTCTCTAATTGTGTGTGTGTGTGTGTGTGTGTGTGTGTGTGTGTGTGTGTGTGTCTGGTTTGTGTGTTAGCACACATGTACACATATTGTGTGTGTGTGGATGCCAGAAGCCAATGGTGGGTGTCTGTTTCAGTTTCTCTCCCTTATTTTCTGAAGCAGAGTCTCTCAGTGAACCTGGATCCCATTGGTTCACCTAGTCTGACTAGCCAATGTCTCCACTTGCCTAAACCTCCACCACCATCACACCCCTCCCCCAGCACTGGGATTACAGATGTGCTCCACCACATTGCACCTGGCTTGTATACGGTCACTTCTTTATTGCATGATGGACACGGTGAAGGCTCCATTGCTGAGTGCCTGGACTTCATTTAGAGGGCTGTGGACTTTGCTCTGGGTAATGGTTAATTTGTTGGTGAATCTGCCTGATTCCCTTTTCAAGACCTATTTTCTGGACTTGGTTAAAGTAAGTCCAGGTACGCTCTCCCATTAAGACAAAGTCGCTTTACCACTAACTGTGGATCTTAGTAGGTTCTCAGTTCAGTGCCTGGAGTGGTCAGCAAAGCCTCTGAGCTATGGATGCTTTAGAAGTCCCGTATCTCCAGCCTCTGGACTCTCCATTGGGCTCTTATCTCTGCCAAGCCTTGTGGAGTCTCGTCCTACATGCATGCCACTTAATTTTGCATGCATTATGGGGACAATGCATCTCCCTGAAGCTTCTCTCTCTGTAGCTTGCTTCTCTCCGGCATTCTAGCCCATAAACCCTGTTTGCCTCAATAGTCCCCATTCCTGTCCACACCTCCTCAGGTCAGCTAGTCTGCCTTATCCTCTGCCCCATCCCACCTTTCTTCATTACAAACCAGAAAGCATCTTTTGTTGTAACCCAGGAAAGCACGGGCTCTGCTCTCGTGTTCTCCCTTCTCTCGGGGCCTGGGACCTTTGCTGTCTGTTCTGAGCATCTGCAAACAGGAACTCTGTATAATTTTCTCTGACTTATAGCTCCCTCAGAAGCAGAAGCCAACTGAGCTGACAGGTTTGATGGGTTTTACTGTAGATAAAATTAACTTATTCTAGCCACAACTCATAGATAAGGCCTGCTATCTCCATGACTCGAGAGGCTAAGGCAGGGGGATCTTAAGTTCGAGGGTGGAAGACTGGGGGTGTAGATCAGTGGTTTGAGCTCTTACATGTGTGAGGCCCCAGGTTCAACCCTAATTACTACTAGAGACAGAGAGAGATAGAGAGGATGGTGGATTTGTTCATTTCTTTGCTTTACATTGCCTTCTAGGAAAAATTAAAAATTCTTATTAAGACCCAATTCATATCCCTTCATGATCTCCTTGACTTCTTTGTCCCATCACAGGTCATTCATTCTTTATTGAAATGGGGGGAGGGGCACTTGCAGAGGCACTACCCTGATGAACTCATTTAACTCCTATCCACTAGACTATCTCGTCTACCTCTTCCAGGAAGCCTGCAGCACTGTCTAGGCTAAGCATCTGCTCCTTTAGACTTTCATATTCTGTCATCTTTGTCAAAGTTGTATCACTCATACTTTGTTGTCATTGTCCAGTTAGGGCCGGTCCTTCCCACCCTTCACCCCACCTCCAACTGAATGACTCACCTCAGAGTTGCCATGGCTTGGCACAGGTCTTGGCAAACAGTTTATAAAGGGCCAGATGGTGAGTACTTTAGACCTTGCAAACCAAACTACTCGACTTTGCCACTGTAGCACGAATGCAATACATAGATGATGAATAAAATATAAAGCTTTATTGGAACAAAAACCAGGCAGTTCTAGCTTGGTAGTCCCCCGTTGGATGCACAGTGTGAGCCAAGTAAGTGTTCACTGATGATGTAATAGGTAACAATGGAGTCTTGCTGAAGGCATCAGAGGAGATGGAAAAGACAACGCCGATCAAATCCGTTTCCTAAGAACAGGGTTTTCTGGGTTGAAATGGACTTTCCTTGAGCCCTTAGTGAAGGAAAAAAGTGACAGCTGAGTGGAGAAGCCAGGAAGATGGGAATGGAGGAGTTCCGGGCTGTTAACAGAACCTTCTCATGCAGGTTTTCTGTCACATGAGGACAGGGTCCTGAAGAGCATAGGGGACAGGGTCCCTGGAGTGTCCAAGAGCGGGAAGAGCCTGAGCGTACATATAAGCTGTGTCCTGGGCAGCACCCAGCTGCAGTTTGACAGAAGCCAAGTTCTGTAGCCAAATCCGAAGCATTGGAAATTAGACAGAGCCCGGGCTCAGGCGGGCCGAGGGGCCCTGTTGCAAAGCCAAGCAGAGAGTGAGGTCTAAGACAACGTAAGTATATAAAACTGTCAGCTCCTCAACAGTTTCCGGTTAGCTGCTGGCCACATGGTGCATGCAGGAGTCTGTAGATGGCTTGACCTTGATCTTGAAGAGATGTAAATGATAAGGTCACCTAGTAAGAGACACAGTTCAGTCCTACTGAGAGAAGACAGAACATAGAGATCAGAGAACCGACTGGTGTGGCTGCTACACCAGAGTCCAGCAAAGACCCAGAACAAAGAGGACTGTGCACGAGGCTGGGGTGAGGCAGCAGGGCTTGAATGGATCCATCACTAAGGGCTAGTACATTCTGCTAGGAAGCCCTGTGAATAGACATCAAGGAAATGAATGGGTGCTTGTACCGGACTAGGTTTGGCAGGAGATCTCAGCAACTGGCCAGGAAATGTGGGCTGTTGCTGAACACCTGCTGAGTTAGTCAGCATTCTCCAGAGAAACAGAAGCAGGAGGTTGTGGATGCAAATCTATATACAAAGAGATTAGCTATAAGGAATTGACTCACTCAGACATGAAGACCAAATATACAGTTAGTAACCTGGAGGCGGGGGCCAGACAGTGGTACAGTTCCTATCCTGCTCTGAAGGCCTGAGACCCCTCTAAATGTGTAGTTCTACAAGACACCAGTTGGCTCAAGACTCAGCAAGACTCAGTGTTAACAGCTCAAATCCAAGGAAGCAACGATGAAATGATTCCCTGGCTTGGAGGCAGATAGACAGCAGGAAATCTGCAATACTACAGAATCAACCTTGGTGTTCTACTTGGGTCCTCAGCTGACTGGGTGGGGTCCACTTCTTCAGAGAGAGCAATCGGATTTAGTGTATCTACCAATTCAAATGATAGTCTTCTTTTGACACCCTCAGAGTTGCATTTAGAATGTCTGGCCAAATGTCTGTCTTCTCCTTAACATATTCAAGTTGACATATTAAATTAACCATCACGCAGAGGACCTCAAAGACTCTGCCCAACATAGAACGTGCCTGCCTCAGCACCAGACAAAATGTGGATGTGTTTCTCCCATGATGGATTTGCGTCTTTTGGCATATTTGCAGACACTGGCAATTTACTACCAGAGCTGAGAGCAGAGAAGAGACCAAGGAGGCTGTCAGTGTATAAAATATTGAATACATACATTTAAGACATCAGCCTGACGTGCCTTTTTAGGCAAACACACTTGGTCATCCATCAGCATCATAAATGCACAGATATACTCATTCTTCCTCACAGTTTCCCACATGCCTGTTCCACGAACGTTGCATCTAAGCCCTTGGAAATACATGTTTAGGCCTGGTTTACATGGCTTTACTTGTTACTTACGGAAATGTGGGTGAGGGGTGCTTTTTCTGTTGCTGTGATAAAAACACCATGACTGAAACAACTTCTAGAAGAGTTTATTTAGGCTTACGGCTCCAGAGGGCTAAGAGTCCATCATGGCCAGGAATCATGGCAGTAAGGGGCACACACGTGACAGAGGTGAGACAGAGTGGAAAGCTCACGTCTTCAGCTACAAGCATGAAGTGGAAAGAGTGAAATAGAGATAAACGAGACTTTTAATGTCAGGACCTACTCTAGAGACGGACTTCCTTCTGCAAGACCACCTAAAACTTCTCCAAATAGGGCTACCGACCAAGGACCAAGTATTATTCAAATACCTGGGACCATGAAGGATGTTTCTCATTCAAGTGGGTACCTCACAGTTGGTAGACCCCACCTCAGCATGGTGACAGCTCAGGAAAGCTGCGTTCCTGGCGCTCTCTGCTTGACTTGCAGGCAGGTTTGCAGGTCAGAGTCTCTTCTCTCCCCAGCAGTTACTGCTGCTTATGTAACACTGGGGGCTGAGCCCTGTAAGTCTTACAGGTTTTAGAAGCTTCCTGAGTCTTGTAAGTTTCATTTACTTCCTGAGTCCTATGAGCTTCTTTTAATGCCAAGGAAGTAGCCACACAACACCAAATTGGTGTAGGCCACTTGAACCCTATTGGAGCTAGTGAGAGGCTTGCCAGGCCAAACAACTATGCCCCCGCCTATGAAGAGAAAGGGTTAGTAATGGTCTCTGGCTTTTCTCTGTCTTCTAAGACTGAGGCCTCACTGTCTCACTGGGGACAACAGGGGTGACATCCTGATTATTCTTTTAAGAGATCTACAAGCATTAATCTTACCCCTTATAACCATACCTTCTAACACCTGGGTCTTCTTCCTCTCCCCTCCCTTATTTTTGAGTTTATTCCCTTCTAACTAACTGGAATCTATTGACCAGCTCATTCTACTAGTACCGTGCTACTGGGTCCCATCCAGATGATTCTACATTCAGACATTTTTATACCCAGTATTCCTGTCTTCTCACCCTACTGGTTCTCACTGCCACCCAGTCGCCCAAGCACATTCCTCTTGGCCATCATACCTTTCAGAAGCTGATCTGGCTTTGTCCTGCTCTGTTCAGATTTAATTTTATCGGCTATTTTTATTTAATGGACGTCAGCCTCGTTACAACACTGAGAGTCTGGTGATATCACCCTTCCCTTACTACGTCTTTGGATTTGAGCTGTAACACTGAGTCTTCCTGGGTCTTGAGCCAACTGGTGACTTGCAGAACTGTGCATTTAGAAAGGTCTCAGGCCTTCAGGACAGGATAGGAGCTGCACCACTGTCTGGCCCTGTCTTCAGATTGTATATTTGTGAGTTCATGTGCGTGGTTTGCCTGTGTGTGTGTGTGTGTGTGTGTGTGTGTGTGTGTGTGTGTACCATGTACATGCAGCACCCAGGGAGACAAGAAGAGGGTGTCAGAACCCCTGGAGATACAGGCAGTTGTGAGATGTCATGTGTGTGATGGAAGCTGAACCTGGGTCTCTTGCAAGAGCAGCCAATGTTTAACCACTGAGCATCTCTCCAGCTCCTAGATTCTTGTGCATTCCCATGGGGCATATTCTCTCTCTCTCTCTCTCTCTCTCTCTCTCTCTCTCCCTCTCTCTCTCTCTCTCTCTCTCTCTCTCTCTCTCTCTCTCTCTTTCTCTCTTTCTGTTTGTCTCTCCTCCCCAAACCCCACCCCAGGGTAATAATGAGAATGTTCCAATGGAGGTCTCTATCTGAAGTGATGCAGAGAACATCTTATGACTTTCCTAGTTCCTTCCAAATCAGCCCAATTAATTTGTACAACTCAGAGAGATGGTCAAACTTGTAACTGTTACCCATATTTTAAAAGAGAGGAGAATTTGGAGTGTAGCTCAGTGAATAATAGGGTTCTTGCTACAGTGTGGAAGGTGCTGGGGTTTGGTCTAAGAACCACATGAAGCAAACAAACAAATCCATAAATAAAGGGGAACTGAATCTCTCAGAGGTTGAAGCTTCTGGCTTCAGGTCACCCTGTCTCTTTCCCTGTACTGATCTGCAGCTGAGTGATTGATGTTTGGCTGCATGGATGCCCCTTTTGACACCAGCTGTCTTCCCATTGGTGCTTGCCTTGCCCCCTTCCCCTGAGGATGGCGTCTTGCCCCTCGCCCTAGCCAAGCGCCTTGCAGAGTTCTTATTGAACTGATGCCACTGTGTTGAAATTTGAAGGCAGGCTCTGCAAAGTCACTCTGGGGAACTAACCACTGCGGTGCTTAGCAGGTTGAAGGCACAGAGTGAATTTTAGTCGAGAGAGTAAGAGAGTCAAAGACAGAGACCCCTCTGGGGGTGCCTGCCTCTCTGCACAGGCTTCTCGACCTTGAGTCATTGCATTTAAGGAATTTGGAGTTGGCTCTTTCATCCCCTGTGTTATTGTATGATAACCCTGATGAACTAATCTGCTCTTCCATCTGTTTCCCCACCCCAGACTGTGAGTCCCTCAGGGCAAGTGCCATGTCCTATTCCTGTCAGTCATTATGGCCTGCCACTGTGTTTGGCACTTAGCTAATGGGAGTTGAATGGGTAAGGTAGAGAGACCCATCTGGATCCATCTTCTGATTCCCCATGAACATGCTCATTCCCATCCTCTTTCTGTCATAATACATATTTGTTTCTCATAGTGAAGTAAGGGTAGGCTTCAAGTCTTTCTCATTTTTTAAGCTACTCCAACAGCTACAAAATGGGTGAGCCATATTTATTGTCTGCTCTGTCCCGGGTTGATGTCATGTATAGATAACATCTCATTTTTTTAATAATTTCATTTAACTCTCCTAAAAGGTCAGTGTGGTAAGTGTTCTCATAGTATGAACGAGGAAGCTAGAATGTGGGTACATAAAGAAACTGAGTTTGAGAGTTTGTACAGCTAGAATATGGGAATGCGGGGATGGAACCTTTGTCCCATGGCTCAAGAGCCCAATGCCCTCTTATCGGCCTTTGTTTTCCAACAGCAGAGAGCACTGCGGAGTCCTTGGTTTAGTAGAAGTCAGGGTCCGTGCTGCACCGAGCTTGAATTTAACTGTGTTGAGTTAAATTGTGCCCATGTGACCCCAGAGTTTCAGGCACTTTCCCATCTGATTATGTAAGCATGGAAGCATGAGGTGAAAGCACACCTCGGGAACAGGGGTGAAGACAGACTCCCTCATGAGTCTACACCCTAGCAGGTCTACAGTGATAGTAAATATGGTCCGTACTGTTGGGGACACACGAGGCAGGAGCCTAAGTCAGCCAAAGATGGCCTTGGGAAGCTTCTGAGTGATCATTTAGTTTCCTTTCTCTTGCTGTGACAGACATCACTGGCTTACACCTCCATGTCACAGTCTGTCATTGAGGAAAGCCAGGGCAATAAAGCAAACAGAAACTATAGCAGCAACCATGGAAAAATGTTGCTTGCTGGCTCACTCATTCACTTAGCTAGATTTCTTAGACAGCCCAGGACTTCCTGCTTAGGGAATGCTGCCACCCACCATGAGCTGGATTATCCTACATCAATTAATAATCAAGACAGTCCCCCTAAGACATGCTCACAATCTGACCTGGGCTTCCCCCCTCAGATGACTCTAGACTTTATCACACTGACAGTTGAGATTAATCAGGACAAGCACAAAGGAGGAACAAAAGTGATCCAAGCCAAGAAAGACAGTACAGAGGAAACAATAATGCTCCTTAGGTACAGAATTTCGGCTAGGACAATCCTTAACATAGGGGATATTTCAGTGGAACAGCATGGTGGAAAGCAAGAGATGCTGAAGTCGATCTCCCTGTGTTTATCTTACAAGCAAAGGATCACCGTGGATTACCAGGCTATGCCTTTACAAGTATCCTCATAGTTAAATGACAGCTAAGCCTTTCTTACTGCCCAGGAAATGAGTTATAGAAAGAGCTGGTCACGTCTCCACCTGTCTTTTCTGGGGATAAACATGAAGGTTGCATTTCTCCGATGTATAAGAAATAGCAACAATTGGACTGACCCACAAGGTGATGTCATCTGCCTGGGAGGGGTGTGGCTGCCCTCAGGAGGTTTGGAGGGTACCACTTGACTTTATGTGCTTGTACTTGATGTGCCCCTGGAGTAGGAAGCCTTTGGGGGAGTGATGGCTGCTGTAGAAAGAGACCAAGCCTCTTCAAAGTCCTTCTTGAATATGATGGGATGGAGTGAAGAGTTCTGCCTACTCTAGGACATACAGTGGTTAACCAAAAGTGTCATTTGGGTTTATCTAATTCAAATTTTCCCCTTCACTGTGCCTGTAAGGGTTCTTTAAGACTTTGTAAAACCAGCCAAAGAATGACTGAAAATTGAGCCAGTCCTATGAAATGTACGTGACACTTCTGTAGTATTTGCATCTACACTCTATAGTATTTGTGTCTAAAAAGAAGCCCAGCATGGTACTGGCATTGAGTATCAATTCCCTGTTCTTCACTTCCTTAGCAACTTTGATAGGAATCCTCAAACCATGTTCTATTATGGTCTTGTTCAAATATTGCTGAGATCCCTCCTGCACCCCACTACTGCCCACCATCCCTCTGTGATTGTCATCACCAATCCTCTGTGGTCTGGAGGCCACCACACACCCAGATTGCCCACCCCACCCTCTGAATGTGGCTAGCCCGCTCACCCCTCATCTGGGAATGTAATAAAGTCAACGGAACAAAGCCATGTTAAGTCCTGAGAATGAAAGCCTCTTCCCACCCACACTTCAGTTTCTGCTCTTTGCTCACCTCCCAAGATCTCCCCTCCATTCTGCTCCCTCCGCTGCATGCCCCCCCCCCCGCTGCCTGGGTGACTTGTCTAAAATGCAAATACAGTCACATCACTCCCCTGATCAGAGCCCCTCAGTGGCTTGCAGATCTCCGATGGCATCCCAACGCACTGAGAGTGGTACCCTCTGTGAACAGGTTCCTTCTCCCTCCATGACATCACCTCCTAATTCTCCACTGACAGCGGCACTGCAGCGCTGAGTTACTGATGGTTCTCCAAGCACACTGTTAATCCATGTTTCTGAGCTGCCAGAAGTAACCCTTCCTTTCTATTTTGCCTTACAAATTTGACCAACATTTCAAATTCTCTCAACTGGCCCCCTCTCAGAGAACCCCTTAGACAGAGGTGTCTTAGACTGTCTCCTTGAGGCGCCTGCTGTTCACTTTTCTGCATCATCTCCAGACTTCTGGTTAGTAGAGATTCTGCCTAATCCCTAAGTAGTGTTGGATTAAGACAGAGCAATACCTGATCAGTACTGGCTGAGCCTTTCAAGTTTCCCCTCCTCCCCATCACTGAGGAGGTTCGAATTTCAGCCCCATCCGCACTGACATCTGCATCCTGATTGACTTCCAGGTCGGGCCAATCACTGGTCTGCCATCATCGGCGGGTCCCACTCCAAGAACTATGTGCTGTGGGAGTATGGAGGGTACGCCAGCGAAGGTGTCAAACAAGTTGCTGAACTGGGCTCACCAGTGAAAATGGAGGAAGAGATTCGACAACAGGTAAGAACAGGCTCCCGGATAAGCCGACAGCTAGAAATGAGGTCAGAGCATCCCTGGGTTTCACTTCCAGGACTTTGAAATATGCGGTAGAGTGTCTGTGCTTGAGGAGGGCTTTCTGGGCTACACTGGAGTCTCAGTTTCTCTCCCTGAATTCAAGCATCCTCTGGCTTCTGTATGCTAAATGCCGCTGTCGACCGCTTGCTGGGATGACAGATTTCTGGTCTCCTGAGAGGGCAAAGGGTGATTTATGGTTTCATACTATGGCTTTGAGGGTGGAGGATGACGTTCAAGCTGTCTAAACAAATTGTCGCTTCTGAAAATAGACGCTTTATGTGTTGGCATGTGGTGTTTTGCAACAGTGTCTTGAAGCGCCTGATGTCTGATAAATTTGCTGGTCATTAGTCAGAATCGTCATGTGCTGATACAACTCCTGTGAGCCATATCATGTGAGCCCAGCGGATCTGGAGCTGCCCCATTATCGAGGTCCTAGCATCTACTGAGGGAAGCAGAATGAATGACCCATTATTCTCGTCAATGTGTTTACCTGACAATGGGCCATCCCTCATCAAAAGCCTGGGCTAGTTAACAGCAAATAGAGGGTGAGAAGAGGGTCTTCCAGGAACAGCAGTTTTGTTCCCACAGAAGCCCCTCCGGCGTGAGAGCGCTACTCAGGCATTCATGCCTCACTGACCCCAGCTGTCTGGGACAAGAGAAAGGCGAGCTGTGCTTGGGGTGTGGCCATTGCACAGTGCAGGTCACTGAGAGGCCGCCATTCTCCTTCCTCCTGCCTTGCGTGTCCCAAGATGATGGAGGGGGGCCCAGATACATGGCGCCTCTGTTGTGTTCTGATGGGTGTGTGATCAGAGGCTGAGCGGACTGAGAGAGTGAGCAGAGCCCAGACCCGGGGCTTCCCTGAAGTCTACCATCTGGCCTCCAAGCTGTCCACAATCCTGAATTGAATGCAGCTGAAGTCACCCTGCTCCTCCATAATGCCCTGGGGATCCTTTTGGACTACAGGCTAGGTGTTTGATTCAAAGTCTCTATTTGTTTGAGACAATGAAAGGTTTGGTTAAATTTTTTAACATTGCATGGTATTAATTATCAAATCACCCTTCTCTGTAACTGAAGATGACCTGGGATTCTCAGTCTTCCTGTGTCCACCTCCTGAGTCCTTGGGTTGCAGGCATGCACCACTATGCCAAGTTTTGTGCAGTGCTTGGGATCAAACCTGTGTGTTAGGGCACCATGCTATTAACTGAGCCACAACTCCAGCCCACAGTGTCAGCCTTCTAACTGCCCAGTTTCTCTGACTCAGGCATGCCTCACAATGGCATAACTCTTCAGGCTATAGCCAAGCCATGAGTGTCCCCTCCTGTGGCGCCTGCACCACCTGGAACCACCATCTGGCAAGAGTTTGGGGATTAAAACCACACAGAGACATGGGTCACTCTTGAAACAAGAATGCCCCCTTTTATTGTGTTCCAGGACAGCTTATATAGCGCTCTCCTTGACTAATGGCCATGCCCTAGCTCTCGGGATTTTTCAGCTGCAAGCCCACCGGAAACCACTCCCCTGTCATCAGGAACTCATGAGGATCTCATGCCCAGAGCAGCTAGCTGTAAGCACAGAAAAACAAGCTGTTTACTCCGGCAGGCAAGGGATCATAGAAAATTCAGGGTCTGAGGGTCCACGGTGCCCAACACCTTGCACGTTGGTGCTAGTGTGTCTGACTTGCCAGTGGGGACCCTTTGTCTGGAATCCCAAAGGTCCATTTCCTAGCTCTAAGGCATGAAATCATGATCATCCAGCTCTGAGGAATGGGATGCTGAAAGCCATTTGTTATAAAGAAAGGATGAAGCTGGTCCATGAATTCAAGACCAAGGTGTCTTCCCACCAGGGCCAGTCTCGCTTGTTGACATTCTGGAGAGGGTCCTGTAATTAGAGACATATGCAGAAAGCATTCAAAATTGAGGTTACAAGCCAGACAGATGGCTCAGCAGGTAGAGGCACCTGCCACACAAGCCTGGAGATCTGCACATGAATTCAATCCCTGGAAGCCATGTAAAGATGAAGGAAGAGAACCAACTCCTTAAAGTTGTTCTCTTATTTCCACATATGTGTTGTGGCATGTACACACACACGTGCACGCGCGCACACACAACAACAACAACAGCAACAAATTTTAAAAATTTAAACTGGTATTATATTTCATTGGTAAACATAAAGTCTCGTTGTCATGACAGGTTGAGAATCATGGGCAGGACTTCAGTACTTAGAATACCCCACTTCAGAACATGCGTCTGTGGTGTGAACCTAACCAGTTGGCTATAGGGAGCCTACATGACCCAGCTGGCAAGTCTCCCGGCTTGTGTGTCTACCTAAGACCACGTCCCCGACCTCCTGTGTATTGGATATCTCTCATTACCCCTCCTTGCACCCAAGTCTGAGAGGACCACGTTAGTATTCAAGTCCTACAGATGAGGAGAAGGTGCAGTCAATCACAGAAAAGCCCAGGACTTCAAACCCAAGTTTGTCTGGCTCCAAAGTCTATGCACAGAATCTGGTGTATGAATTGTAGGACTCCAAATAGACATGGAACTCTTGTTCCAAAGCTGATGAAGATTTCAACATGGCAAATGCTGTGAATTTCACAGCATGGATCCCATGATACTGAACAGACATTTCCCACCCATGGACCTGCCCAATTGCACCCCACCACCCCACTGCCTACCAACTCTGAATGGAGCCTCAGCTGGCCATGGCACCTATCTTTAGCCATGACACCCTTCTCCTAGTTCCTTGAAAATCCAGCTCAGTTCAGTGATTTCAAGGTCCTTTCAGCTCCAAACGATTCATGGCCTTAAATATCCTTCCCTGCAAGCACACAACTTACATTTTCCTGCAAGTCAGGGAGGAACCAACATAAAAAGGAGCAAGAAGATGGATCCTCCTAGAATAGAAATATGTCCTCTGCGTAACCAGAGGGCTTGTTTGAAAACTTCAACAAACTCTGCTCCCAGCCCTTTGTGCTTTATATCCTCCATCAAAGCGCCCCATTCCAGCCATGATGCAACTAAAATTTCTTTTCCCACAAAAAAAAAAAAATGTGCTTTCCTTATTAGGGACTTATACCTCACAGCCATTTTCACAAGTATTAAAAACCACAATTGGTATTATTGGATATAAATTTTATGCTAATGGATTCCAAACATAAACGAACAAAAATACTAATCACATTAGTAGTGAGGAATTACCACAATTCTGTTGGGTCCAAAGCTTATTGTTACTGTAACTGTAAAATCCCAAGAAAACTGATGACAAATTACTACAGAGGCTTTGGCAGTGATGATGCTGCAGGCTGGAGACTCTGGGCACAGAATATGCACCCCTTCTTCAGGAGAAGAGAGGCCACTGGGGCCTAATGGGGCCTTGGGATTGGAAATAACAGAGTTGTCATTGTTAGCCATGTGTATTTCTTCTTTTGAGAAGTTCTGCAGTTGGGGTGTGTGTGTGTGTGTGTGTGTGTGTGTGTGTGTGTTGGGGATATTCACAAATATGCACAGGAGTACCTACATATATGTACATACAAGTGGAGGACAGATCAGTCTTGGGTGCCATTTCTCAGTAGCCCTTGCCTTGTTTGTTAGACAGGGTGTCTCACTGAGACCTAGCACTCACCAATTAGGCTAAACTAACTGACCTGTGAGCTCTGTTTCCTCCCGTCTCTGTCTCCTCCATCCTGGGACCACAAGTGTACGACCAGCTTTCCTATGTGGGTGCAGGAAATCAGACTCAAGCTCCCAAAGAGAGCACCTTACCGGCTGAGCCATCATTCCAACCCTATTTTCTGATCTTGAATTTGAATGACTTGATGGATTTGTTGTTCATAATTTTTGTGTTCCTTAAATAGCTAGTATATTAATCTTTGTCAGATGAACAGTTGGTGAAGTGCTCTCATGTTCTGAAGATGTCTGTCTGCTCTGTTGTCTGTTTCCTTTGCAGTGTGATTTTGTTCAGTCGATGCAATCCCATTTCGTTATCCTGTTGTCTGCATCTTGAACTGTTTCTCGCTGTTTTCTTCCAGAAGTTTCTTAGTTTGCAGTCTTATTTTCTTGGGTCTTTGGTCTGTTTTGAGTTGATTTTGGGGTAGAGTGAGAGGGGTTTGCATGGAACTGAAGGATACTGTGTTAGGTAGAGTAAGTCAGATAGAATATGTTCCCTCATGAACAGACACTTAAGGAAGTAGAGCTCAGTGCAGAATAGTGACGAGCAGTTAGGAAGGGAGGGGAGATAAATGACGGCTGGCTTTGATTAGCACACTGGATGCACGTATTCAAATATGACATCGAATGCTGTGGATGCATGGAATTTATGCAGACTAATAAAAGTATATCAATAATGTTTATGACAAGAAATACGAGGCTCTGGCTAGCCTGGCAGGCCACTGATGGCTAACCCCAGGCAGGAGGAGGCAGGAGGAGGAATTGGAAGATCACTCCAGGTAGGAATAGAGTCCAGAGAGACAATGCAAGCTCATTGCTTAGGGACACTTACCCCACTGCGGCCACTTTTCAGTCAGCAGCTGCAATTTTGCGTGGGTGTCTGTTTTCCTGCTGGATACGTGGTGTCCATTCACCCAGTTACCCATGCTAGAGAGCCAAGTGCTGCCCTCAATACTCACCGCACGCCAGCATCTGCCTCCTCTTTTAGGTTCATTCCTTTCGGTCCACGGGCGTCACCCTGCTCACCCCTAAGTGTCCATCCTTTGTGTACACATCAGCAGTAGTCTCCTGATGGCCCTGTCTTCAAGAACTCTTCCAATTACCCTTGCTGCCCATGGTCAGCTTTATAAAATTCAGCTCATGCCATCCCTCGGGTAGGATCATAACCACTTCCTTTTAAAGAGCCCTTCAGCTCCAGGGTAGGGGGGAGAGGCAGAAAGAAGGAGGAATGGGAGAGAAGGGCAGAGATTCCTTCATGAGCCTACATTCTAACAGAGACAAGAAAAGGAAGAGATAGGGCTGGGGTGTGGCTCAGCAGGAGAGAGCTTGCCTAGCACACGCAAGGCAAATAAGGGGGGCTTATAAATAATTAGTAAACAATTACAAATTGTGGTGGATGGGAAGAAGCAGGTGGGTGATGACTTAATGAAGCCTAGGAGTAAGAAGGACTTGTGGGAATTGAGAAGATTACTCTGGGTAACAAGCATTTAAGTTGTGGCCCAAAAGGAAAGGATAGGGGGGAAATAATGTTATGTATAGTTGAAAACATACACAAAGGCCCTGAGACCAGATATATATCTTATTGTGCTTGCAGAACTGAAAATAGGGACCGTGTGGCAAAAAAGAGAGGGCATGAGTGGGCAGTTGCACCAAAGAAGAGTAGGTTTGGAGTAAGGGACCATGTTGTCTCTGCTACGAAGAAATTCGTGGTAGCGGTAGGAAAGGTGGGCTCATGCACGTGCGCGATCATGCGCACATGCGCACACATGTCTCCCTACAGGCACTTTTGTTTCTCTCAGGGAACTTTCTGCCCTCAACTGGAAAAGTACAAGCCCGCACTGGACTGCAGTGGTTTTGAGTGACTGCCGTTCTAAGTCACCGAGACCTTGATAGCGTCTGTTCCCTTCTTCCTCTGCTCTTTTTAGCTCACAGCTCCTGGTCTTAGTTCAGCAGTGCCTTCTCTGGGAAGCGTGGGTCTGCTGTTCCTCTTCTGGACCCCCAGAGCTCCTGGTGTTGTCCCTGACCTGGGCTGACACACCACTGCTCGGCTCTTTCTCTTCTCAATAGACTGCGTCCAACTGGGTGGAGCCTCCTCGCTGCCGGAGTCTCTGCTTCCTTCCGTGCCAGTCCGTTCCTATCCGGGCTGCTTTACCTCTCTAACATTAGACACGGACGGGGTCTAGCTTCGTGTCTGTAGCCACAGGACCACAGGGACATCTCTTCCTTTCAACTCAACTGCTTTGTCTCTCGCTAGCTTCCTTTCTGCTTTAGGGTGCTTTATCAGCCTCCCACGGGATTTTCTTTTTATCTGGAGAGAAAAATAAATTTAAAAATTTTTAAATTAAAAAAAAAAACCCTCATGAGCTGATATCTTCCCAGGGTGACCTTGTTTTTCCTCCTCCTGGTCCCACCTGAGTCTTCTGTCATCTCTTAGTTCTGGACTGCACACTGCACAGCTGGAATATGCTAGGACTTTCTGCCCCTGAGCATATGAGAACCCAAAGGTCCAGGTCAGAAAGGTGCCCACATCCCCAAAGGCCTGATGGCGGGGTTTCTTGTCCCATGCTCACCAATGGGGCAGTCCTTCAAAGCAGCCTGTTCTATGTAGGAGTACCATCCACTGCCTCACTTCCTACCAGCACGAGATGGCCTTTCTCTTCCTTGTGCATGGACTTTCAAACCTTGGCTCTGATCCTGAGCCTGAGTCCCAGTCCCCGGCATCTACAGCTCCTCACTCGGGCTCCTGTTCCGTCACACTTTCTCCTCATCTCCGGTGGTCAGGCGATTCTTCTAAACCCAGTTATATTTTTAGAAATGTGTCTTGCTCTCTTTGTCCAGCATTTCTGTGTGTCTGTGGCAGGACAGAGATCCTTTGGCTTCCATTTGCTTCTCTGTGATTCCAGATGTCTCCAGCACCCAGCTAGCATCTGGAGTGACTTACTGAGGGTCCTACAGACACCTGTAAACTTTGGCTGTCCACCCCTCCTGCTAGAGCCCTAGAGAGGTGGTTCTCAACCTACATCATGCTACAACGCTTTCATACAGTTCTTGGTGTCGTGGTGATTCCCCACCATAAAATTATCTTCATTGCTATTTCGTAGCTGTAATTTTGCTACTGTTATGAATTGTAATATAAACATCTGTGTTTTCCAGTGGTTTTAGGTGACACCTGGGAGAGGGTCATTCAAGCCTCAGAAGGGGTCATGACCCACAGGCTGAGAACCGCTGTCCTAGAGAGTCACTGCATCGTTCGCGTTTCCCTGAGCTTTCAGGATTTCCCTGGCAGGAGAGGTCAGGTCAGGGTGGGCTCTGATATAGGCTCAATTGATTGGTCTCAGGGATTCCCAGCCAATGGAAGCCAATGGAAGTCCCACACTCAACACAGGATAATCAATAAACAAGAAGTGTTTCCAATTTAAAACTGTTTATTTGGTTATGGTACCTAAATCTCCGTTCTCACCTCTTATAAATTGCTAGAAATGACACATATCTGTCAAATCACACAGTTCATATGATTTTTGCTTTTGAGACTTTTAATCGCTGTTCTGTAATTAAAACCATCACATAATGGTAGTGTATACCTGCTATTGAAGCACCCAGGAGATGGAAGTCAGAGGGTCATGAGTTCAAGGCCAACCTGAGCTAACTAGTAAATTTCAAGCCAATCTCAGCTACCTACAAAGATCTTGTCTCAAAAGCCACAAACACACACACACACACACACACACACACACACACACACGGAAGGGGTGATCTAGTGAAGTCTTGATGGCTGGCACCTACTCAAACTGGCCCAAATACAAAGGGAACTTTGTTCCTGGGACCCATGAGGAGACAAGTCTATACACAGCCAAGGAGAGCCCCTTCTCAAAAGCTGGACCTAGAAAGCCCCCAATTAGATGATCATGGTCACCCTCCTCCATGCCACCCAGAGTCGCATGGACTTTTCTATGCTCATTTGTGTCACTTTCTTTCCCCACTGGTAGAGCTTCCACCTCCACTTCAAGTGCCCATAGCCCCAAGGTTTGGCCATGGGATCCTCCCACAGTTAGCTGGGCAGCACGGGTGACATATAGCAGAAGTAGGTAGATCACTGGCCCCCGGTGCCTTGCCTTGCCTCAGGGTCTGCCTTTAGTCAGCAACCTGGCCCACAGCCGCATGCAGGCCCCCAGACAGGCAATTCATGGTGAGAACAGAATTGCAAGTAAAAGTCTCTCAGGGCAGTGATGGACCAACAAGGGTCAGAGTGAATCACAAAGCCCTAGCCAAAGGGCAGGGACTCAGGCAGCTTGTCAACACTGTAGCTGGGAGGGATGGTGAACGAGAAACCCACGGTGCTGAGCTTTGCCAGCCTGATGACATGATGCCAGGTCTAGAGGTTGGTTTAGTGGTTGAGGTGGGACCAAGGGACAGTAGAAGACTGAAGTACATGGATTTACACAAGCAGAGATCAAAATAGGGCACTAGGCAGAAACACACTTGAGACTATTCCTGAGCCCTTGAGACTTGGTGCCTCCCATTTTTACGGACCCAGGAAATAGAGCAGGGCCAGTGGGGGATTTTAATGTGACTGAAGTTTGTTACCTTGAGTAGATGACCAAACCCCAGGGGTCCTCAGTGTTTCCATTCCCAAATGGGAATGCTGGCAGTGTGGGGCAGAGCTGTTGGCTATGGAATAGTCTGTGAGTGATGCTTGGCTTGGCATTTGAGCATTATTGTTCTTACGACTGGGATATAAAAATTAATCAGGAGTATTTGTAATCCATCTTCCCCTTCAGAGGGAATGATTTGATTTTATTGGGTGGGAACACAATCAAAAGAAGTAAATAGTGTATAAAAGAAGAAGGGGAGGAGGAGGAGGAAGAAGAAGAAGAAGGAGGAGGAGGAGGAGGAGGAGGAGGAAGAAGAAGAAGAAGAAGAAGAAGAAGAAGAAGAAGAAGAAGAAGAAGAAGTTGTTCTAGAAGAAAATCTAGAAAAGGAAAAGCAGGAGACAAGGTGGGCTTGGAATTCTCAGGAGTAAGAAGTGTAGTTGAATAGCCGGATTGAAAAACAGGGAGAGAAGGGGAACCAAAAAAGACTTTGAGTGAATTTGTGTGGTAAAAGAGGAGGCATCAGAAGAACATTGTAGCCCTGCACTTTGGAGAATTGCAGGATGGGATTTCTCCTTTGCAGCCTCCTCGGGAAACATCTAGTCAAGACCTGTGGCACTTGTGTCTTCATTTGCTTGCTGTAGCTGTAAAACAGAGAAGCTGAGACTAGAAAATTATACACAATTGACACTTCCTCCACGGGTGATGCTGGGGACAGGAGCATCCAGGCTGTCATCTTGCTTCAGTTGAGGCTGAAGACAAATAGAAATCCCAGTAGCACAGGCTGCCCCAGGCCAGAAGGGTGCAGGCGTTCTCTGAGCAATGGCTCTCATGCCACAAACTTTTACCCAACAGCACCAGATCCTGGGAATTCTGAAAATCTGTGTGAGAAGTGGGTAGGGGTGTTTATTTGATCAAAACTTACCCAGCATTTAACTGAAAGAAAAATCTGATTTTACAGTAACTGAAACAAAGTAGTCCCAATGAAAGGCAAATTCAAGTGGGAGATAATTGATAAATTGTCTTAAGATGTGCAGGACAATACAGCAATGCTTGTTAAAATTGTACGCCGTCTTTTTTATTGTAGCAATAAAAACAAGGCATCTGTTTCTAGCATAGCCATTTGTAAGGACATAGTTGGACAGTGCTAAAGATATTTGTATTGTCAGTGTGCTTCTTTGTTTGTGTTGTTTATTTGCTGAGACAGCATCTCACTGCATACCCCAGGCTGGCCTTGAATTGGGAGACTCCTGCCTCAACCTCCCAGGTACAAGACATACACTTCCATGCTTGTCAGTTATGAGTTCATCTTTATCCATTCTAGATCACTGGTTCCCAACCTGTGGGTTGTGATCCCTTTGTCAAACTTCTATCTTCAAAAAAATATTTACATTATGATGCCTAACAGTAGCAAAATTAAAGTTAGAAAGTACCAACAAAAGTAATGCTATGGCTGGGGGCCCCCACAACAGCATGAGGAACTGAATTAAAGGGTCCCAGCATCAGGAAGGTTGAGAACCGTTGCTCTAGCTGGTAATTCTGTACTGGGGACTGCTTTTAGGAATGTTCTCACATAAAGGTATAAAAATAAAGATGTTTGCTACAACATTGTTTAAAAATCAAGAGGTAGAAATAGGGTAAGAGTTTCATCAGTAGAGGACATTTTAAGTTCTAGCTACATTGTATAGTAAAGAACCACGTAGCTCTTAAAGGGGATGGGACTGATCTGTTTGTGTCTACATGGAATGCTCCCCAGTTCATATTTCAAGGTGGGAAGAGTCAAACAGTGTGTAGCATGCAGCCATCTGGGGAGAAAGGCACCTGGGTCACAGTGAACTGACTGTATGCACATAGAGAATTTTGCATGCAAAGAATTTCTTTTTTTTGGTGGGGGTGGGGCAAGGGTCTCACTTTGTCACCCAGGTTGGACTGGAACTCGATCTATAGCTAGAATGACCTTGAACTCCTAGCCATCCTCCTGTCTCATCCTCTGAAATACTAGGATCATATGTGTGAGTCCTCCCCACACTCAGTTGTGTTCAGAATAGCTTGATGAACACACACCAGAGTCTCATGCCTCCAGGGCCAATGGGGAGGAGAATAGAACAGAAAGGCTTGCTCAGGATTTCCCATCTGCCCTTCCAGGCTGTTTCAGTTTTACCAGTACACACATAGTAACTTCCCCAAGAATGATACTTATATAAACAAATAAAACATTGATCTTATAAACTGAATACCCCCATAAGGACTCAGTTTATAAGAGTCTTATGTTCCACCAAGAACTATGTGGTTATTTTCTGACTATAGAGGCTGATTCTGTAGAGATGGAGAGCTAAGCAGTCAGAAATAGCCACAAACTGTCGGGGAGGGGGGATGATAGAGTGGTGAGGCTCACCAAAGCAAATATTAAATCAGCATAAAATAGCATCGACTAAAACTTCGAAGCTAGAGCATGAGCAGACGAGTCAACAGAATCCAATGCAAAGTCCAAAAATAGACTTGAATTCCTTGTTAATTAAGTACGCGGAAAAATACAGTTTCCTACCAGCTCGGGAAAGTGGAACAACTGGAAACATCTAGAAAAAAGACGTTTTCTTCAAGTCTCAATCTTTGAGCCAAAATATGAATTCTGGTTATACTGACGACTTAAATCTTTTAAAATAAAATACATCAACACAGGAGAAAACATTAAAAAAAAAACAGTGCTTAGTGTGGAATCAAATTCTTTATAAGTATACCACATAACCCAGAGGTCATTAAAGAAGACATAAGACAAACAAGAAATTTTAAAGGATTTTTAAGAATTATGTTTGTGTGTCCACGAGTACAGTTCCTGAAGAGAGTCAGAAGAGGGCCTTAGGCTGAGCATTAGAGGAGGCATCAGAAGAACATTGTAACCCTCTGCACTCCTTTAATCGGTGGTCGTCTTAAACTATCTGAATACCAAATATTTACATTATGTTTCATAACAGTAGCAAAATTACAGTTTTGAAGTAGCAAGGAAATAATTTTATGGTTAGGGAAGTCACCACAACACAAAGAACTGTATTAAGGGATCACAGCATTAGGAAGGTTGAGAATCACTGATTCAGATGTATATATCTCAAATAGCTTGTAGCCCTGGTTGGCCTTGAACTCCTAATCTTCCTGCCTTTGTCTCCCACACATTGGCATTACAGACAGGTGCCAGCACACAAAACAGGTCAATTTTTAACACCATCAAACCAATGGCAAAATAATATAAACACATGGACAGGTCTCAGAAAGAAACTAGATGGGTTTTAGATGTTTTTAAAAGGTGCTCAATTCATCTACAGTTACAGACATTCAAATTGATCCCATAAACCTATACCTTTTGATCTATTAGCTTTTGATAACCGTGTGTTGCCAGTGGTGCAGAGAAACAGACAGTCCTACATGCACACTGTAGCAATGCAGGCCAGTGTGACTTTGGAGAAGGCTCATTTTCCCGACTTGTAGCACATACGCAGACATATTCATATCTAAGCACATGCTACTTACTGAACACTGAAACACACACCCACATTGGTGTGTTAATTGCTTTCTGCTGCTATGAGAAGACACCATGACCAGAAGTAACTTAAGGGAAAGTATATTTTGGCTTCTACTTTCAGAAAGAGAGTCCCTAATGGTGGGAAAGCCATGGCAGCAGATAGTCAGAGAGGGAAGCTGAGATTACATTTCCATCCACACAGGAACAGAGAGAGCAAACTGGAAGTCGGGAAGTGAAGCTGTAATCCCTGTAGCACTTCCTCTAGCAAAGCTCCACCTCCTAAAGGTCCCATAACCTCCACAAACTGTACCACCAACTGGGAAATAAGTGTTCAAATACCTGAAACTACAGGAGACATTTCTCATTCAAGCCACCACAGAAGGGGCATCTTAACTCTCCCTGAATAGGGAACCATTTCATATAAATGTACTACTAAATATTTCCAAGACATATGGCTTCATTAGAAGAGCTTGTGCTGCAGAGAACCCACGTGTGATCCACTGGATCATATTGTTAAAGATGTGTCATGGCATCTCCTACGTTCACAACTGCCTGTCAAGTGAGGACCTAAGCACTCGTGGAAGAAGAAAGAGAGGAGGCCTTTGCCAAGTTCTGTTTCTGCCTTTTGAAAATTGTATCATGTCTTGTGTTACTGATTCAAAAGGTGAATTTATAATCCAAATCCTTAAGAAATAACCCATCCAACAAACACCAGGGCTGGGGAATCTTTGGAAAGACTGCACAAGAAAGCATGTGGTTGTCTATTTCCCCTTGCCAGGGGAATCCGTGTATGTCAAGAGTGGTATTGCTGGGTCTTAAGGTAGATTGATCCCCAGTTTTCTTAGAAACCACCCTACTGAGTTCCAAAGAGGCTGCGTAAGTTTGTACTCCCACCAGCAATGGAGGAGTGTTCCCCTTACTCCACATCCTCTCTAGCATAAACCATCTTTAGTGTTTTTGATCTTGGTCATTCTTATAGGTGTAAGATGGTATCTCAAGTTGCATTTCCCTGATGGCTAAGGATGTTGAGAAATTCCTTAAGTGCCTTTCAGCCATTTGAGATTCGTCTGTTGAGAGTTCTCTGTTTAGATCTGTACCCAATTTTTTAATTGTATTATTTGGTATTTTGATGTCTAGTTTCTTGTGTTCTTTGTATATTTTGCAGATCAGTCCTTTGTCAGATGGGATTGGTGAAAATCTTTTCCAGTTCTATAGGCTGCCATTTTGTCTTTTGACTGTGTCCTTTGCCTTACAAAAGCTTCTGGTTTCAGGAGGTCACATTTATTAATTGTCAATCTCAGTGTCTGTGCTACTGGTGTTATATTCAGAAAGTGATTTCCTGTGCCAATGCATCCAACACTACTTTCTCTTCTATAAGGTTCATTGTGGCTGGATTTATATTAAGGTCTTTGATCCATTTGGACTTGAATTTGGGGAAGGGGATGAGGAGGGTGAATGGGAGTGAGGAGGGTAAAAAGGGATAGGGAAGAAGAACAGAAGAGATTATGAAGGTCTAGTTGGGGGAAGGAGAGAGAGAGAGAGAGAGAGAGAGAGAGAGAGAGAGAGAGAGAGCAAGGAAAGAGATATCTTGATAGAGGGAGTCATTATGAGGTTAGAGAGAAACCTGGCACTAGGAAAATTCCCAGGGATCCACAAGGATGACCCCAGCTAAGACCCTAAGCAATAGTGGAGAGAGTGCCTAAACTGCCCTTCCCCTGTAAGCAGATTAATGACTACCTTAATTGTCATAATAGAACCTATATCCAGCTACTGATGGAAGTAGGTACAGAGATCCACAGCTAAGCACTGGGCCCAGCTCCTGGAGTCCAGTTGTTGAGAGGGAGAAGCAATAATATGAGCAAAGGGGTCAAGACCACAATGGGGAAACCCACAGAAACAGCCTACCTGCGCTAGTGGAAGCTTATTGACTCTGAACTGACAGCTAGGGAACCTGCATAGGACCAAACTATGCCCTCTGAATGTTGGTGACAGTTGTGTGGCTTGGGTACTTTGTTGGGCCACTGGCTGTGGAACCAGTATTTATCCCTAGTGCATTAACTGTCTTTTTGAAGCCCATTCCCTGTGGAAGAATATTTTATTCAGCCTAGATACAGGGAGGAGGGCTTTGATCCTACCTCAAGTGCTGTGACAGACTTGGTTGACTCCCATGGGAGGCCTCACGCTCTCTGAGGAGTGGATGTGGAGTGGGGTGGGGGAAGGTAGGGGAAGTGGGAGGAGGGGAGGGAGAGGAAACTGGGATTGGTATGAAAAATAAAATAATATTGATTAAAAAATAAATAAATATGGAAAAAAGAAAGAAAGCATGTTGCGCAGCAGTTAAGAGCACTGGCTGCTCTTCCCGATGACCTGGTTCAATTCCCAGCACCCACGTGGTGGCTCAGAGTGTTCTGTAACTCCGGTCCCTGTTCTGGCACATGCAGGCAAGTTTCCCATATCCATAAAAATAAATCTTTTTAATTAAAGAAAGAAGAAAGCATGTCATGTGAACTTCCTGGTTTGTTGTCTTCTTGGTAAACAACAGCTGCAGGCCACCAGATTCATTTTTAAATGAAAAAAAAAAAACTGAGGCTTACAAAGTATATACTTGACTGTCCAAATACTAATAGCAAGACATATGTGCAACACAGATTTCTTGACTTTTCCCTCTCTTGCTCTATAAGAGAAATGCAGAAGGCATTTCTGAAAATGTTATCTAGGTATATACACTTACCAAGCATACTGAAAATGTATTTTATTTTCACCAGGTTCTATATTTCTTAGGATCTATGCTAGACTTCCTGATAAATACTTGCCATCTAATGGATAAAAAAGTGTAGGGGGTGTTTCTCCAGCCCCCCTCCATTGTCCTCTAACTATGAGAACATAATAACTTAAAAGCTATTATAGAAATACAGGTAGAAGACAAAGATGAAGTATAAAATGGGAGCATCACCTCACACCGACTGTGATGGTAATGGCTTGTGCTACCGAACAGGTAGGCAACCTCTACGAGTTTCAGAGTCTCCAGTCCATGCTCAATTGGCTATTGTCTTTAGGCCTATGGTAAGAAAAAACATACTGGCTGCAGGCACTTGTCAGAACAAGTTGCTCACTTCAAGGTGTCTGGGGAGGAATAGCGAGGTGGGCTAGGGTCTCATATTCCCCCTTCAAAGTACAACCCAGTGGCCTAACTTCCTCCCACTAGGTCCCACCTCCTAATGGCTTCCCTAGGAGCATACAGATTGACAGGCTGTTAGCATATGGGCCTTTGGGACAGGAAAGACAGGCAGTTGTAGTTACAGATTGGAGAGTGTCATTTCAGAGGACAATGGACAGATCCACCTAACTCTGTCTCCAAATGAGTGGCTTCCAATCATCACAAGCCCATTTTCAAAGATGAGTTTTCCTGCTCACGATGAGGAAGAGCAGGACTCATGGGGCTTATATCATGTAGCTGCGTCTGAAATGCTGGTGGCTTGTGGCACACTGAGAAGCATCCGTTCAATTGAGGAGTATGCCTTTTCCCTCTGTTTCCCAATGGTTCTCTGGCTGCTCTGGTGAAGCTAACCATTCTACCCCCTTGGTCTCCATAGTTACCATCAGTTCTCCAAACTACAGCTATTTCCCAATAGGCTCCAGTTACAGTACGTTTTAATTTGTCTTCTAATTCAAAAACAGAGTTACTGCTTCATTAATCAATGTGTAAAGAAAATCAAAAGTCTATTAACTAAAAAGCCATGCTATTCCAAAGGCATTGATCCACATTTGTTATGGGCAGCCTGTTCAGAAACTGTAGTTGCTGAGAGTAGCTCTCTGGGGTGCCACTGGGGGGAACCGAAATAGGCCTATAAATACCTTGAAATGCATCTGACACTTATTAGAAGTTTATTTGGTGGAGAATGGAAAAATAAGAATATTTTCTTGCTGATAATATCATATACATATTATTTTATGTCACAAGTATATATACTGTTGAATATTCACTGACAGGTATATACGTGTTACAATGAGCAGACAGAATTTAGGCTTTATTCCTCTGGAATGTTTATTTTAAAATTAAATGCATGATAAAAATACAAAGAATAAGTGACTGTATTAACAACCCCTCCCTAAGGCCAGGAACCATTCCAGAAGAGGGGGCAGAAAACTTCTAAGAACAGGACGTTGGGAGGACCAGTGTGAAACAGTATCTCTGGACATTACAAGATGGCTACACTCTTGAACTCACAGCAGGCATACCCTACAAAATGTCGAGCCAATCAATATTACAGCATGGAGTGGGAAGGGGGCTCATCAGCCCCCACCCAACCTAGTAGCTACGGACAATAAATGTTTTCTGGGGAAGAGAGTGGCCCTTGGTAGGTCAACCACACTCCAGTAGTTGACCCCCCTCCCATGAGTGTGTGGCAGCAAAATTGGAGTTCGTGATATATAATTTTAAAAGAGAGAGGACACAAAGTTAGGGGAAAGGGAGGTTGAAATGGCTCTGAGAGGAGTTGTGGAGGGGAATTAAGGTGAACATGATCAAAATACAAAATTCTTGAAGAATTAAGAAGTTTCTTTTTAATCAACACAAATATAAAGTATGTATCCATCTGGCTTATGATCTGTGATCATGACTACAAGCATAGTTAGGTTCTTTGAGATGAAACTTTCCTCCCTACCAATATTTAGTGAGGTTTTCTTCCTCAGATGGATTTTATGATAACTCAAAATGCACCATGAATATTGGTGACCCCATCTTGTGCAAGGACACCATGATAGGCGAAGGAGTGACAGTGGGAGCTAACAATGGTATTATCTAGATCATCTGTGTGTCTATTTCTCTTGTCTGTTTTATTCCATGATTTTCCTGTGATGCATCTTTTTATTGAAAACTATAAATGAATACTAAGTATTGCAAAGCCCAGCTGACAGCCCCTCAGAGCATCTTTGTGTTCACTTTTTTTAGGAAGCAGATCACCGAGTCAGCCTTGGGCTGAGGTGTTTTGAATCTGGAGGTCAGTCTTTGTGAGGTGTCTTCCTGGTTCTGAGGAAAGTCACTCTGCAGGGCTCCCCACTGAGCGTGCCTCTGCCCCTTTACCACTTCTCTGCTTCCTGCTCTAACCTCAGAACCCAAGGTTCTCAGAATCTCTGCTGGGAACCCAGGTTAAACACTCAGCTTCTCATTCTGCTCACAGTTGCCAATCGTGTTCCTTCTGAAGCTCAGAGACCTGAAACCACCCCAGAAGAAAAAGCGGTAACAGGCTCACTTCTCTGTCTCCCTCTCTTCGGGATCTGACATCAGCTATTTGATTTTCTCCCAGTCCCTAGAGACTGTTAGCTCAGCTTCTCAAGCCTTTTAGCTTTCTGCAGCTGATGCAAATGCCACGCTGGAGCTGGGGAGGGGGCTTGGTGATTAAAGCTCCTTGTGTAAGTGTGAAGCCTGGAGTTTGGATCCCCAGAATCCACATAAATTCCAGATGGGCATGGCACCCCGCCCATTACCTCATAAGACAAAGAGAGGATCCCCAGAACAATCTGGCTAGCAAGACTAACCATATCGGCAAGCTATGGGCTTGACTGAAAGACTTGACCTCAAAGAAAAAGATGAAGAGTAGTTGAGGATGATTCCTGACATGAACCTCTGACCTCCACATACATTCTCACCCATGTGCACATGTACCCACACACGTGTAAACATGCATAAACACAAAAGAGTGCAAACAGGAAAACATAAAAAGCCAATTCCCAAGGGGGAAATGCATTTTGGAGTGCGTGACTCACTTCTATGCATAGCCCTTGCCAGGTGTATCTCTGACCTCGGTCTGATCTGTGTCCAAGCCCCACCTCCACTCACTGAGAACTGTTCTAGGTTGTAAATATGAATGACTATGTTTCCAGCTACATGTGTTCAAAAATTCATCCCTAAGACATAGTTCTTGCTATTTTCTTACTCTTAACTTAGACTGGAAAACACAGTCTTACACCAGGTTTTACCCCCTTGCATGCAAGTGCTTTGGAGGAGTCCACCATGAGGAAGAGGCTGCTAATACCTTGACACTTTGATTGACAGATTTTCCTGAACTGAATGTTTCCACATAAGTCTCTTCAGCACTCAGGGCACTCTTTCTCTGTGTCCAGTGTCACACAGGCACAACCCCTCTCCACGGGAACTGCCCGTGTTGAGCCTGAGCCCAGCCTAACTGCTTGGGAGCTCTGTTATTTGCCTGCTTGATGCTGTTGTACGTGGATGCCAGACTTTCTAAGAATAGAATGACAAATGCTAAAGCAGTTCAAAATCTTAAGACTTAAATAGAAAACAGCTCTGTGGATCCAGAGTAATGACTTACAGTAGCCAGCCATTAGGACCATGGCAGATTCTTAACTAGAAGATGCCATGAGGTTGTTTCCACTTTTTTCAATTGTTTAAGCTATTAGCTGTGAGTTGGGTGTTATCAAAGACCTTCTTGATGCCTTTGAAAAGAAATGCTAATAAAGTAATGAGGGTTGTGTTGAAAATCTACAACGAGGTTTTGAGGCTATAGATCAAACATCGTGTGTGTGCGTGTGCGTGTGCGTGTGCGTGTGTGTGTGTGTGTGTGTGTGTGTAGCTACTTTGGCAGATGCCTTCCATTCCAGCTCAACTGAGAATAGTAACTGATCACTGCAGCCTAACAAGGATATATTAAAACAAGGAATTATAGGAATTAATATGTGCCTATATCAAATATTTCATTTTAACCTGCATTAGTGTATTTTTAAAATATGTAGCTGATGTTTGTGATGCGGTGGTGTGCATTGCCACAGCACATGCCTAAGAACAACTTCATGGAATCAATTTCCTTCCTACAGCTTTACAGAGGCTGCAGGGCTCGAACTCATATCTCTAGGTTTGCATGTCAAGCACCTTTACCCACTAAACCATGTCACTGGTCCACAAATGTACTCTAATCACAAATATATCACACTAATAATTTATTTTCCTTAGTCTTCAGTTTAAAGTTCTTAAAAATGTATCTGGTTCTGAAAGACATGAACAGAGCAATCTGAGAACAAAATCCCAATCTGTGTCACTTCTCCACATCTGTGTGCGTGTGTGTGTGTGTGTGTGTGTGTGTGCGCGCGCGCGCGCGTGGGTATGTGTCTGTGTGTGTGTAGCAGCCCTGGCTGTCCTGGTACTCTCTTTGAAGACCAGGCTGGCCTTGAACTCACAGAGATCCACCCACTTCTGCTTCCCAGGTGCTGGGATTAAAAGCGTGTGCCACCACATCTAGCTTCTCCACTTCTTTTATAGCTGCCTCACTCTCTTTAAAATTAATTAATTGTACGGCACCTTTCCAACAACTTGCCTTGGACGAGTCCTTTCAAAGATGTCACAACTAGCACAATTCTTATCTATTCCACATCAGCTTCACAAAGCTTGGTTGAGTTATGGAAATAGAGTGTAAGAATAACCACCATACAGAGGTTTAGATCAAACACAGCTCACTCTTCACAAACACAGAGCTTTCTGACGGGAGCATGTGTGGGCAGCCAGGCAGAGCTCCAGACCAAGGCGTCAGTACACTGCACAGACTCCTTATCAAGCATTGGTTGGTCCTGAACGGAGACTAAATGTGGCTTCATCAAGGGAGCTTCTAGAGTACACTTAGGAATCCAGTTCTTTCACTCCGGCTTGGGCTAAATCTAAGGCTGTTTTAAAGAGCCTCGCTTGCTGGAACACTCATCCACCTATTATTGGTATGGTGTCGCAGTGACTGAAAATGGCTCCTGTCAGCTCTACAGTATGACCTAACTTTAATACCAACCGTGAACTCCTGGGGTGTTACTAAGAATCAGACTGGGAAACACTTCGCATGAATGATCCCATCCGATCTTTGTGACTCTGCGAAATGGGTTACCATTGTCTTCCTTTACTCTCGAAGGAAACTGAGGCACTGAAGAAGGCAGTTGTTGCCTATATTCTCATAGATAGCAACAGCAGATGAAGAATTCAAGTCCAGCCCGTAAGAACTCATAACCCATATTTTGTCTCCATACACTGGCTGAATTTTTGACATGGGATTGGGAACTGGTGTCAGGTGCCCTCAGAACCCACTGCCTACTTGCTCCAGTCACCCTCCTTAAACCCAGCCCACTTGCCTTTCTTTCAGGAGTTGCATCTTCCCTTCTGGTCCCCAGACATTCTGCCCATATTTCCTGCTTCTGTGACTCTGGGCATATCCTTGTAGGCTCCACCTGACTTAGGGATTTTACTGTTCTCACTCTTGAGATAGGGTAAGAAGGAAGACACGTGCAGAAAAAGAGAGATAAAGGCTCCACAAACAACATGCTTGGGTTTTCTATAGTAGAATTCTTTTAGGCCTCTGCTGGGATGGGAGCCAAATGCACGCTTAGACTCCATTCCTCTATTGTATATTCCTGAGAAGTCTGCCCTACTTCCCGCTCCCTGTTTGGCAACAACCTAGTCCCCTCACATCCATAGTATCTCACTTTTTCAGCCCAGTGTCCCCTTGTTTGCAATGCGGTCTGAAGCCCTTCTAACTGGTGACAGCTGTTCCCAGAATTCCCCGCCCTCCCCTGGCACACATTGCAGTGATACTGATTTTCTTGACCTTTGCCCCATTTAGGGGTAAGCGTGTGGACTTCTGGAAGAACTCCCAAAATATCTGAGTTTTATCTGGAACGATTAAGACTGAGTGGCTAAAGCTGAAGAGTGCAGCTTCTGTAACCACCAACCATCAACCCCACAATTTAGCTTTGCTCATCTAAAGAACACTTAGCGGGAAAGGCCCTGCTGGGCTGGGCTAAACGAACAGGAATCAGAAAAAGTCATGGGTAAGTTTCAGCTTCCGCTATTAGATACGGCGCTCCTAATGTGTGCCTGGTATCTGGTCTCTCACTAAATTTTCATATCAATATGCTAATTGTCAGCGGGATTATAACCACTCAGAGCAAAAACGACCTTACCCAACTTTACTTGAGTTATCCATATCAGTGAACTAACTTGTGGCCAACAAGAAAGAATAAAAGAGAGTAAAATTTCCCAAAAAGACATGAGAGAGAGCATGCTCCTTTCTGTCCCCTGAGCCCTCCATCTGCAGAACTTTCCAGAATTTTATTGTATTGTAGAGTTGTTTTACTTGTAGATATGCCTGAGTTCCACTTGCATGCCTGGTACCCAAGGAGGTCAGAATAGAAAGTCTGATCTCCTGGAACTGGAGGTACAGATGGTTATGAGCCAGTATGTGGGTGTTGAGAATTGAATCTGGATTCTCTGGAAGAGCAACCGGTGCTCTTAACGACTGAGCCATCTCTCCAGCCACCACCCAGGAACATTTTATGTAAAAGAGAAATAAATGTATTCTTGCTTTAAGCTGATATTTGATTTCTAAGTCATATGTAGTCAGACCTTAATCCTAACTGACATAGGTTTGAGCCCTAAAAGTATTTGAGAGATTGAGGGATTTGGGCTGTTTTCTCTTTCAAAATACTCATCACATAAAGGATGATTGCCCCTGGAAGATGGTTGATCAGATAAAGGTTGGTTCTGGGGTCCCCTGGAACTGGAGGTGCCCAAGCCATTTGTGCCAAATGGAACCACAGTCACATTCAGCCTGTGCACTCTGTGCTGTAGACTCAAATCATTACTTCTCCATGACTTTAAGTGCAAAGTAAGTCCTGTGCCAAGCTGTGCTCTGCTGTACTGATGAAGGTGCCTTCCCAGAGACGAGCCTGCACACATTCCGCTCTGAAGTCAGTTGGTGTGGTGTGTCTCTGGATGTTTTCCATCCACAGTCCATTGACCCTGAGAGTGTGGAATCCATGCAGAGAGAGCGCACTGTCTGGATATCTAAACTCAAGAGTCTCTGATTTTTTTCCTTCCTACCTAACCTTAAGACACGTACACATAACTTGGTCTCCATTGACAGAGGAAGTAATTTGGTCTCATGGAGTATTATATTCTATATACAGTTCTTCAATTAGAGGAGAGTTGAGACACCAGATACTACACAGACTCCTGCGTAAATCTGATTTGGGCTTACAGCCAGTCCCTACCCCATTCCGTGGATGGGAAAACAGATGAAATCAGCCCTCCTTTTGTTTCTTTGGGTTAAAGTGGTGCAAGCCCTGCAAGGAAATGGGAGTAGATATTTTGGAGACTGAACATCTCACACCAGAAGTCACCAATAAATTCAACAAATGCGGAAATAAATCACAGCTAGAGTTAATAAAGTAATTATTCACTATCAGGTGGTTCCTATCAAAATCGCGGAAGTGTCAATCTTCGTGGAGGCCCCAGTCCCATTCCAAGCGACCTGCTAATTACACTCCTTTTGTTTGCCCTGCACCTCTGCTATTGCTTCGTCTCCTCCCACCGCTCAATAGGTTTTAATTGCTGTTGCTGCAGCAGACACCTTGAAATACATTTCCTAGAGAGGCCATGGCAGGCTGCTAGACTAGCCAATGGTGATTAATTTCATTGACTTGAATCACAGAGGATGAAGAAAGCCAGTTCCATTTTAATTACATCTGCAAGAGAGAGTACAGCTTTTTCTGAAGCACATCTCTTGAGAGGGAAAGAAATGCAGGGCGTGGTGGCCTCTCCTTTCTTCAGCTCCTTGTACCATGACTCGGTGGGCCTGGTGGGAGATATTGGCAAGCCTGGGGATTTGCAAACAGGATGGAAACACGAAGCAAGCATTGTTCGATTCACCTCTGTTTCTCTTACTTGAGCAATTAATAGCCATTGAACAGATTTAAGATACAAAGTATCTTACCCCTGCAGCAGATGTTCTGCATAAAACGGACAAGAGTCATTAAGCCTGACATGCGAATATGTTTACTTACTGTCCCAGAAGACAGAGCCAAAGACATTCCTGGGGTTTTCCAGAACACTCTCTACTCATTCATGTCCTTGGATGCTGGCATACGCTTTCCCAATCTCTCGCCCTTTCCACTTGAATAAATAGCAGTTTTCCACAAAGCCCCTCTCAGCTGCTACTCCTGCTTGCCCTGAGGAGACATGAGGTGAAGAAATAATATACAGTCCTAGGGCTTGGATATATGGCTCAATTGGTAGAATGCTTGCTCAGCATGGATTCTGGGTTTGACCCAGAGCACCAAATACTCTGAGTGTGGAGGCACATACGTGCAATCCTGATATTCAAGAGGAAGGAGCATGAGGATCAGAAGTTCAAGGTCATCCTTAAATATGTACCAACTTTGAAGTAAGCCTGAGATACACGAGACACTACCTAAACTATGTGTGTGCCTTGGAATGCCAGCTCCGTATGAAGCAAACTACCTAAGCTATCTGAAACCCAGAAAGCAGCTCCTTAGCTTTCTTCCCCTCTCTTCACACCTTTCATTTGCTAAATGACCACCAAACTCCTTGAAGTGTCATATGCATTGCTAGTGAGTTGAAGTAATAAGGGCGGCGGGGCCGATTCCCCAGCACCCCAGCCGCCTGCTCAGCTAGCTTATGCCCCGAAATAACAACACACAAACTATATTCATTTAAACACTGCTTGGCCCATTCTCTTCTAGGCTAATTCTCACATATTAATTTAGCCCATTTCTAATCATCTGTGTGTAGCACCCCAAGGTGCGCTTACCGGGGAGATTCTAGCCTAGTCCATCCTGGGTCGGAGCTTCATCCCGGGAGCGGGGCATGGCGTCTCTCTCTGAGGCGTCTGCTCCCGAGAGAGCTGTGGAAACTCTGACCTCACTTCCTCTTCCTCCCAGTGTTCTGTTCTGTTTACTCCTCCCTCCTATCCTCTAACCAATAAAATAGGCCAGGGCAGTGCCTTTATTAGCCAATGACCTTCCTCCATCATTTCCCATTTTTCGGTTTAAACAAAAAAAAAGGCTTTAACATAGCAAAATTACATATAACAAAACAGTTATCAAGTAAAAGTTACAATAATCTTTATCATAACTAAGGAAAACTATAACTATAACTAACTATTCTTAACTCCATCAAAGACTCCAGAAAGATACAATACTATCTAAGCAAACAAGAAAAAAAGCAACTTTTAAAACTCTAGAAATGACAGCGACATCTCGCTGCCTGGACAGTCACCCAAAATTCCTCTGGGGCATCCATCTTCAAGCCTTCAGGCCCATGGTATCCAGCCGACATTTCCATAAAGCAGGAAAATTCAAAGTCAGTTCAGTCACTATCTGTTGTGTCCTGCAGAATGTCTCACAGACTCTTTCATGAATCAGGAACCCCGAAAGATCATCTCACCTTAGGCAAGTTCAGTAGTCCTCTCTCTGCAGGTTCTCTGTGTCCAGTTTATGCAATAGTCCAGGCAAGAGCAGTTTCTTGCCCAAATGGCTGTCAAAACTCCATAACGAGCCTCTTCGATGCCCATCTTCCTCTTGAAGTAGATTGGTGCTATATCATATCCCCCTTTAAATGTAAAAGAACATTTATAAACATTTTTTGGGAATATGGGCGCAGTTATTTCTCTCCAAACTGCTTCCTGCTGAATGGGGGCGTCGTTAATTAGGTCTTTCATGGTATAACCTGTGTGCTAGTTTCATCTCAGTTGGCAGTTGAGCGAAGTAATTTTCTGAAGATGTTCACTGCAACCCTTCAGGAGGGCGTGGTCCATCATACCAAATCGGAATAGAAGAAATGAACAGCGTCTTATCCTCTGTGAAAACAAAATAAGAAAATCCTTTCCAAAGCATCATGTCTTTAGGTCCAAATTTCAAAGTCAAGGCATCAAAATATCTATGTCGGATTAGTTCAGCAGCATTTATAAATAAATACCTTTTAGCAGCTGTTGCTCCTTCCTCAGCATTCAAATAATTTAAAGAGATCATAATAGCATACAGTATCAAAATTCTCTGTGTATTTTCCATCTTTGTTCGTTTTATTTTAACCTCTATTTTGTTTATTTTTACTTTTAACCTTTTGCTTTTTGAGATAGGTTCTCTGTATCTTTGACCTGAAGTAACTCTGTAGACCAGGCTGTCTTTGAACTCTCAGAGATCTGCCTGTCTCTGCCTCCCAGGCATTCGGAATTAAAGGTGTACACTACTACACCTTGAACTCACAGAGATCTGTTTGTCTCTGCCTTCTAGGCACTGGGATTAAAGGCGTGTGCTACCACACACAACAACTCTCTTCCTTTTTTCATGTTTTTTACTTTAAGAACTTCAACTTTTAGTCTGCATATATTTTTAACACACTGTAAACCATTTAAAAATTTTCTTTGTCTTTGAATCTCTCTTTACTATATATCTCTCTTTTTCTGACCACATGAATCTTTAATTTACCAAGCAATATCAGTAGGATTAAAGGCGTGGTTTTGCCGGCTGGATCCAGCCCATTCCTTAGCTTTCCAGCCTCATGGCTGTGGTACTGGCTGTAGCAAGCAAGCGAGCTTCAGCAGCCTGTGCTTGCAAACCGCACGAACCGCCTGCATAAAAGAGTCAGAGTTTGCCCTGGCAGGACAGCCCAGAAAGCTGGCATTTTTAAACGGCGCAGCTTTTTTCCTGCTACGGCTGAAAATCGAAAAGCATGTGTTCAGCTTTTCGTCAACACCGTTTAAGTGTTTCGTGGCAGGACCTCTTAATGAGCTGCAGGCTTTGCAGCTAAAGCTGAGTCAGGAAGCCTCTCTTAGATGAGGCGCTTGCTTGCCTCTAACAAGCAGAGTAGACCCGAGAACACAGCGAGTCTAGTTGCCATCAAACAAATTGTAGCACTTTACTCCAAATGCTCTATTCAAAAGCTCTGTCTCCCGCAGGAGCCAGACAGAGATCGCAATGGTGGCACAGCCACAGGAAGTCGCGCTTTAAAATGACACAGCGTTTTTTCTGCTACTGTTGCCGAATCAGGAAATCTCTCTACAGCACGCCACCAACAAACAGCAAAAATCTGTGTTAAACTCTCTCTCCCTTATTTTTAAGCCTTCTCAGGTTTTTTAAGTGGGTTTAGGCTGTCCACACGTCTGGGCGCCAAATGAAGTAATAAGGGCGGCGGGGCCGATTCCCCAGCACCCCAGCCGCCTGCTCAGCTAGCTTATGCCCCGAAATAACAACACACAAACTATATTCATTTAAACACTGCTTGGCCCATTCTCTTCTAGGCTAATTCTCACATATTAATTTAGCCCATTTCTAATCATCTGTGTGTAGCACCCCAAGGTGCGCTTACCGGGGAGATTCTAGCCTAGTCCATCCTGGGTCGGAGCTTCATCCCGGGAGCGGGGCATGGCGTCTCTCTCTGAGGCGTCTGCTCCCGAGAGAGCTGTGGAGTCTCTGAGCTCACTTCCTCTTCCTCCCAGCGTTCTGTTCTGTTTACTCCTCCCTCCTATCCTCTAACCAATAAAATAGGCCAGGGCAGTGCCTTTATTAGCCAATGACCTTCCTTCATCAGTGAGTGGTCCATTCCCCACTTTCTCCTCTGTACATGGAGAATGAACATTCTCCTGTATCATGGCTGTTGCTAGGCTAGAATATGAAACCTTATGTAGAGCACTCAGGTGGATGGCTGGTCAGAGAGGGGGCATGAAAGATGCAAGTGTACTGTTCTTCATCTCCCAGAGTACCGTTTGTTTCACTCTTTATACTGCTAATTGAGAGGCAAGCCAGGAAACGGAATTTAAATTAGACTGTCCTTTTCAGCTGTCCTCTAGTGAGCGTTATTAAACGTAGCTGTCTCGGCTTGTTTCACAGCCATTCCCTCTTTTTGGTCCTCACTGCTAACTTCCTCGTCCACACGGGGTTTCTCCATTCATCTTGAATTAATGCATTAGTCTCCTCATAAATAGGCAAGCCTCTCCAGCCATCTCCTCCGTTGCATCTTCCACGACGCTTCTCTGGTCATTGGTCTTGCTGCCTCCTGTAGCAGCCACCTCTCACTCGTTCTTCAAAGATTCCCGGATGAATGTAAACGAAGCCCCTAGGAATCTGCCCTTGCCTTCCTCTCCACCTCCATCCTCACCATGCCTGCCCTGTTCACTGCACAAACGCAGACACGTGACTTTGGCAATAGTGGTCCCTGTAGACCTCCTCCATGGGTATTTTGTATTCTTTCTCTGCCTAGACTTACATCTGCCCTTGAAGTTGCTTCTAATGAGCTAAGCCCGCTCCCTACTCACTTCCTTCGGCTATCTCCTTCAGATGCTCTTTCTATCATCTGTCTGATTTAGCTGTTCTTCCACAGTCCTGCCTGGTGCCCTGCTCTGATCTCTGAGCTGCCTTCTTTCCCATTTCACTGGAATTATGCCCTGTCTTTCCTTGTAGATAAAGTACCCTGCAAATGGAGAACATGCCTTCTTTATCCTTGTAAGTCTGGGAGCTGACAGTAAGTGCTATTCGCTAAATGGAATGAACAAATGAGTTATATGCATTTACCTTCCCACTTCCGCTGTCCAATGACCCCTTCAAAGTCAAAAAGGACATGGTCACAATGACAAGTTATGAATGAGTGAGTGAGTGAATGTCCTACCGCTTGCATGCAAGCCTGCAATGAGGTTTGTCTCAGGGCGAAATACACATCCTTTTATCTGTATACTCCCTGGACTATGCACCTGGGTAGGGTTCCAGCTATCAAAACTATATACAACCCCAGGTGGCTTTGGCTGGAGGTCACTGGAACTCTGACCTTTCCTACAGACATAAACTTCAAAAGAAAACAATTTGTCCGAAGGCTGAGGTTAGGTCTAAGAAAAGTCTCAATTTTATTCCTTACCCAGCAGAATATGAAGGCTACTAGAACATGAGGGAGAAAGCTGTACCAGACAGCTTTCCCACTCCCGAGTGATGGAATACGTGCTTGCTTCCGCTTCTGCCGTGGTTCGGTCTCCCTGGAACTTGGCATTGTACAGCAGGAGTCCTTCTGACAAAGCAGACCTCACTGCCCAGCGGTAGGAAGTCAGGCAGCAGGCCACGTCCACCCATTGTCTCCAACCACCTTTCCAAGTCAAAAATCTGCAACTTTATCCCCAAGAAAACTTTTATGGCCAGTTGACTAGGAAGCTTAGCAATGAGTAAGACCTCAAGGGGACCAGCAGGATGGAGAAAGTGAAAGACGTTTAGAACGACAGAGGTTATTCCTGAGAATGAGTGTAAAGTAGAGAGAGGTTCAAGGCATGGTGGACACAGAGACCTGAATTCCAATGCACACTCTTCTGTGAGCTGCTCTTCCCAGTTCATTGGCCAAAGACTTTGTTCTGCTAATCTGGACAGTGAGAAGAAGAGCAAAACTCAAGTGTCTCAAAGTATACTCAGTTAATGGAAGTTCCTTCCCCTTTCTTGCTTTCTAGTATATTTGCTGAAAGGGTTCTTTTGCTCAGGACTTCCCTCTCATTTGTAACTTTTTTTTAGACAGGGTTTCTTTTCTCTGTATCTTTGGAGCCTGTCCTGGAACTAGCTCTTGTAGACCAGGCTGGCCTCGAACTCACAGAGATCCGCCTGCCTCTGCCTCCCAAGTGCTGGATTAAAGGTGTGCGGCACCACCGCCTGGCTTCATTTGTGACTTTCTTAATAGTGATAATACTCAGAGGAAACTGGGATTGGTATATAAAATAAAAAAGATTGTCTTAATAAAATAAGATAAAAAAGATTGCTTTCAATAAAATCAATTTTAAATATGTACTTTTTGAGTCACTTTTTTCTTTTTATTTCTTAATCATAGTAGGTTTTCCCCTAGAGCCTATGACCTGTCTAGCCACAGGTTCTTACCCCATTAATGGTGCCAGGTATGGTTTTAATCTTGTGGAGCAGAACTTAAATACAATCAGAAAGTGGTTGATGACTCCTGTGATGTCCGCGCCAAGACAGTCATTATTGTGGCTCACAATACTCACAGCTGGATAAGATTGATGACTATGTTTCTTCCTCTGGTAGCATGTGTAATACTTTTCAGATCTACGAAAGCTAGCCAATAAGAGTGAAACTTCTGGCTAAGTACCATATTGAATTCTTTATGTTCTATGACCCAAGTATGTGGTGTCTTCAGCAATGGGATTTTACCATCAAGTCCTGAAGAGTAGCCAAGGCCAATGGCAATAGTCTGCCATGTTTAGGGCTCTATAGGTCTTCATTGGCAAACAACTTTAAAAAGATGACCCCCTCCTGACTCTGGTCTTATTTCTTAGCCTGTGGTGTCTAATAGAGGTATTGTCACCCATTAGAGAATAACTCCATCTAAACTCTTTATATATATATATTTTAGGAAGTTTCAATAATAGTAGGTTTCAATTTGACCATTTTGAAACGTCCCAGTTATCCTTTCTCATATTTCCTCCTCTGCCCTGCCTTTCCATCTTCTACCCCAATTTAACCCTTGCTATGCTATATTCCCCTTTATCCCTTTAAACCACTGCATCCTATCTCCCCTTTCTTGAAAGCCCCCAGACAAAAATTTTGGAACTGGACGAAATTAGAACTCTCAAGGGATGTCTGGGAAATGTAGCAGCTCTGTCTATAAACTGACCATGAATAAATAAATAAAATAAATAAATAAATAGTGGCTTGTAAGTAGCTAGGAGACTCCAGAAAGTTCTAGAAACATTGTTCCACTTTAACCCACACTTGCTCTCCCAAATGTCAGTGATCACTGACACTCTTTTTTAATTGGTTTTATTGAGCTATATATATTTTCTCTGCTCCCTCCCTTCCAATCCTCTCCCCTTCTACACTCTCCAATGATCCACATGTTCCCAATTTACTCAGGAGATCTTGTCTTTTTCTACTTCCCATGTATGTCTCTCTAGAGTCGTCTTTGTTGTCTAGGTTCCCTAGGATTGTGAATTGTAGGCTGGTTTTTCTTTGCTTTAGGTCTAAAAGCCACTTATTAGTGAGTACATATTATATTTGTCTTTATGGGTCTGGGTTACCACACTCAATATGATGATTTCTAGATCCATCCTTTTTTTCGGCTATGTAGTACTCCAATTGTGTAAATGTACCACATTTTCCTTATCCATTCTTCAGTTGAGGGGCATTTAGGTTGTTTACAGGTTCTGCCTATTACAGATAATTCTTCTATGAACATAATTGAGCATATGTCCTTGTGGTATAATTAAGCATACTTTGGGTATATACCCAAAAGTGATATTGCTAGGTCTTAAGGTAGGTTCTTTACTAATTTTCTGAGAAATTACCATACTGATATCCAAAATGTCTGTACCAGTTTGCACTCCCAGTAGCAATGGAGGAGTGTTCCCTTTACCCCCACATCCTCTCCAGCATTAGTTGTCATTAGTGTTTTTGATCTTGGTCATTTTTACAGGTGTAAGATGGAATCTCAGAGTTGTTTTATTTGCATTTCTCTCATGAGTAAGGATGTTGAACATTTCCTTAAGTGTCTTTCAGCCATTTTAGATTCATCTTTTGAGAGTTCTCTGTTTAGATCTGTACTCCACTTTTTTATTGGATTATTTGTTTTTTTATGACAATTTTCTTGATTTCTTTGTATATTTTGGAGATCAGTCATCTGACCGATGTGGGGTTGTTAAAGATCTTTTCCCATTTTGTAGGCTGCCATTTTGTCTTGTTGATCATGCCCTTTGCTTTATAGAAGCTTCTCAGTTTCAGGAGATCCCATTTATTAATTGTTATTCTCAGTGTCTGTGCTACTAGGGTTATCTTTAAGAAGTCGTCTCTTGTGCCAATGCATTCAAGTGTACTTCCCACTTCCTCTTCTTTGAGGTTCAGTGTAGTTGGATTTATGTTGAGGTCTTTGATCCATTTGGACTTGAATTTTGTATATGGTGATAGATATGGATCTATTTTCATTCTTCTACGTGTTGATATCCAGTTATGTGAGCACCATTTGTTGAATATGGTTTCTTTTTTCCATTTTATATTTTTTGCTTTGTATACCCCATAGTTTCTGTCTATAGACTCACCAATGAAAGCCATTCAGCTTTTGTTAATGATGACTATCCAGACACCTTCCAAAGGCCGCTTGTCTTTGAAAATCACGTCTAAGCTGGGTATGGGGGTACATACCCGTGACTGAGACAGGTGGGTTGTCAAGAGTTCAAAGCCAGCTTGAGTTACCTTGTGAATACAGAAAGCCTGGACTATGCAAGGCCTTGTCTCAGAGCAGGGGGCAAGGGACAGAGAAAGACACACAGAGAGAGAAGGAAAGAAAGAAAAAAAGAAAGGAAGGAAGGAAGAAAAGAAAGAAAGAAAGAAAGAAAGAAAGAAAGACACACCACCACCACCACCAACACACACACATACACATACGTATACATACACACATACAGTGGGCAAAAGATGAATACCAATGAAAAATGGCACAGTTTCAAGCCATGGGAGATACTTAGAGGGGCAGAACATTTCAGAATCAGGAACCTAACTTCTAGCCCCAGCTACTTCATCTCTGTACTGTACAGATGCTTACATCTGTAAGCAATTAGGTAAAACTTCCAATGGCCATCTCTGAGTCCAGTGTCTCATCCAGTAAGACCCTTTTTTATCACATATCTTGAAGACAATCCCCCACCTCTGCAAGAAGACAGTCATCAGTTCTCGAGACGACTAGGTAGGCCTGTACCCTACACATAGCCACCTAGCTGAACAGACAAGTGGGAGCGGAAACCCAGTCCCCGTGCTTCTTGTCAAGCTGGGTGCCCCTCAGAGATGCTTTTTCCTAATTTAATGCCCATAAGAGACTTTTGAAAACTTTTTCAGTTGTATAATATAGTCTTGTGGTGACCCTGTCAGGTCAATGTCCTCCATGGCTCACTGCAAAACTGCAGAGGGTGGTGAGAGCCGCTGTGCTTTTGCTCTTGTTAGCCATGGCCCTGACCTTCAGTGAGTCTAGGTGTTGAGGGGCGGCAGTTAGCATCATACTAACGTCTCCACAAGAGACGAGTATGGCAAACTGAGGAAGGACCTGCGGAAGCAAACTGGGCTTGATTATTTATTAAATTGCAAAATCTTTATCCATGGCTGAGAAATAGCTTTATAGTTAGGAAAATACACTCATAATTTTATTAGGCAGCAATTAAACTTAAATTCCTCTTAAACTATATTTGATGTCATCTTTTTTTTCCTGGGCCTATTAGAGTAACATTAGGTGTTTGTGCAGAGAGCTCAGTCATTTCAAATTACTTCCCTGTCTAATATGGGAGCTTTAATAGCACACTCAGGTTGAATTCAATTTTTGAGACACCAGGCATGCTAATTAGATCGTCTCCGTGTTCTTTGCAGTAGAAGAACTGCTTCTTCCCCCTCCCCTGCTTAGTGGATCAAACCCAGAAATAAATGTGACTTTATTCCAAGTAAGTATGATGTCAGCTGAGTTTCTAGATGTACCTTCTCTCAAACCTTGGTGTCTCTGAATTCTGTAGAACTTTAACTCCATATCTAATGCTACCCAAAAAAGCTGGGGAAAGGAACTAGGGAGGTAGCTCAGCGATTAAAGTACTTACCACAAAGGAATGAGGACCAGAATTCAGATCCCCAGAATCACAGAAATGCCGGGTTAGCATGGTGGTCTGTCCATAATTCCATCTTTGGATGGGAGAGATGGGACATCCCAGAGCAAACCGGCTGGTGAGAGTAGCATGCTCTGGCCTGGACTGAGAGATCCTGCCTAGAGAATAAGGGGCAAGAGCGATTGAAGATGATTCCTAATGATACGACACACGTGAAAACGGAAAAATAGATAAATAAATAAAACCTGGAGACCAGAGCACTAATTAACCTTAGGCTTTGGATTCATATAAATTAGATTTGAAAGAGAGAGGGAGGGAAGAAGAGTGGGGTATTGACTTGGTTACTTCCCTGTTTTTGTGAGAAACCACCATGACTAAGGCAACTTATAGAAGGAAGTTTATTTGGAGCTTATGGTTCCAGAGAGTGAGTTCACGACCACTATGGCAGAGAACATGGCAACCAGCAAGCAGACACAGCGCTGGAGGAGCGGCTGAGAGCTCACATCTCAATCCACAAGCAGGAGGCTGAGAAAGCTAACTAGGAACAATCTAGGCTTTCAAAATCCCAAAGTGTGTCCTCAGTGACACCCCTTCTTCAACAGGGACACAGTTCCTAATCCTTTCCAAACAGTTCCACCAGCAGTAGACCAAGTATTCAAACAGATGAGCCTATGAGGAGCATTCTCATCCAAACCAGTACAGTGAGAAAGGCTTGGCCTAAGTTCCATGGGTGACATGATGGATTTTTCAGTGACTGAGGTGCCTCAGTTTCCCCATCTATAAATGGGCTATGCAAGTCATCATGGATTATATGGCATAATAGTACATGCAAACATGCAACAAAATAGTAATTGTGTTCCCTAACCGCTTCAACCAGTCTTAGTCCCTGACCTGTTTCTGGCTGTGTAATCTCTGCTCATTTAGTGATTGCCTTCCCCAAGCCTCTTTCCTCACTCACCTGTTAGCATCAATTCATTTCCAAACAGTCTTTGTACTTAGCATTGGTTTCCTAGTGATTCTTATCATGATTGCCTTTACCATCTGGCTACCTCCAAGGCTGTCATCATTTCCTTCAGGTTACCATGATATGGAGCACTGATAACTCCTGCCTCCAATCGTTTGTGGAATGGGATAAGGGGTTAGTTTATTCATTGACAGACTAATGGCTCATAACTGTTGCAATCACCGTTAATTGCTATTGCTTTTAAAACATGAATGGTTGTTGAGGGAGGAAATCATAACAGTGAGGCAGAAGGGACTGTTTCTCCCCCTCAGGTCAGCCAGGAAATGATTAGAACCTGCTACCATCATCAGCCAGATAGATAAAGTGAAAGCCACCTTGTGAGCATGAGAAGGTTGTCACAGAGCATGTCACAGCTGTCTCAAACGATTCTTTTGTCTTGTCTGGCTCTAATTTGACCTTCTCTATAACCACTGTGGTTCTTACACTATTATACTCCCAGCCCTGGGTAACTGGCACCTCCTATGCCCCAAGACCATTCTCCATCTCGGATTCCTCAGAGCCAGCAGGGCAAGATGTGAAAGCAGTGGGGCTGCCAGCCTCTACCATCCCTGAGGCCTCTGCACAGTCCACTGTTTGCCTGTGGCTTTGCCGCCAATCTTTGAGAGTGCACGCATCCCCAAGCACCCACAGCCCTCCAAAAGCATGGGTGATAAGAGATTCAAATGCTCACAGTCAAGAAGTCAAGTGAAGGTCAAACCAGAAAGGTCCTGGGTTGTTCATCGGCCCACTTGCCTTCACTACCAGCTTTCCTGAAGGAGAGCATAACCCTTGTAGGACCCCACAAATGTCTCGTGAAGGTCTCTTAGCCATGAGATATTTCTGTTCCGTTAGGAGAGATAGGCCCAGGCAAAGCCCAACTCTTACTCCCATTAAGCAGGCATAGTATCACACCCTATTCCTCACATAGTGCTTGTCTATAACACGCCTGCCAATGTACAAGTGGACCCTTTCCCTTGAATAGTGTAACTGTTGGTCATTGCTCCTGGCTACAGTGTTTAGCCTACAGTTTTACACATGGCATATGCCCCATCCCTTGCCATCCAAGATCTGTTGATAAGAATCTTTACTACCAACCTTGACTTGTCTGTACATCCAACTCCTGACTCTTGGGAAAAAAACCTTTCTCAGCAGACTCAGCTGCTCTCGTGACTCATCTATGAAACTGTGCAATGGCTTCTCTGAAAGAACAAGAAAGGAAGGATGCTGGGCTTGTTACAGTAAAAGTGTTAGTTCAATCTGGACCTGCATGGCTGTCTTAGTTGGGATTTCTATTGCTGTTAAGAGACGCCGTAACCATAGTAACCCTTATAAAGGAAAACATTTAATTGAGGTAGCAGCTTACAGTTTCAGAGGTTCAGTCTATTATCATCATGGTGGGGAGCATGCAGCCGGAAGTATGGCGGTGTGTAGGCAGATATAGCGCTGGAGAACCCTGTGTCTTTGATCCACAGGCAACAGGAAGTAAACTAAGACTGGGTGGTATCTTATATATATCTGAGACCCCAAAGCCCACCTCCACAGTGACACACTTCCTCCAGCAAGGCGACACCTCCCAATAGTGCCACTCCCTTTATGGACCATTTTCTTTCAAACCACCACAGTGGCTGAGTGAATTGTATACAGGTCAGCAAACAGGTAAAGTGGATGCACAGCTACCTCACACACACACACACACACACACATACACACACACACATACACACACACACATACACACACACACATACATACACACACACATACACACATACACACACACATACACACACATACTCACACACATACACACACACATACACACACACACACACATACACACACATACACACACACATACACACACACACACACAAAGGTATCACGAGTAAAGTCCAGGTAAACTGAATTCCTGTCACACAGGACTTCAGGCAAGCTCTTGGCCTGAGCTGAGTGAGTAGACCCTTCCTGGGCCTCCACAGTCTGTCCCCTCTGCATTGGTGGCACACCTGTGGATGCTGCAGATCCTCCTCTGAATAGGATGAGCAGTTCTTCTCTCAGCAGACTGGCCCCTTCCTTAGATCACCGTTAACGGTTACTTGTAAAGGAGTCTTCATGTTTATGCAAGTCCACCAGGTCTGGCTCGAGAGAAACAGGAATGGTGAAGTTCAATGGCAAATGCTACCTTTGGTCTTACAGTCACTATAATTGTTAGAATAAGTTCTAATGGCAGCGCACATTAGAGTATGTCGGATAAGACATTGCATGTATGTGGTTAATGTGTGTATAATTTGGAAACCACACGAATCTGGTTTCTATTGTGATTCTCTAAAATCTCTTCCCTGTCAGTGAGTCTGGCTTGTCCTTTGGACTCTTGCATCAGAAAAGCAAGCCAGACACATGTGATGCGTTGACTAGGCATAGAAGATATTTCTGTCTGTTCAGTTCAACAACAGTAAATGCATCATGAGACAGTTCATGATTATTGCCAAGGGAATTGTGAGAAGAATAACTGCCAGAAGAGTATGAACAAGCAAGCATGTCTCTTAACTTCTGGGGGAGGGAAAATGAGGTTCAGGCTTATGGAAGAACAGAGATTTGCCCTGGATCTTGTTGGACATGGGTTGGAAGGAGAGGCATTCCAGGAGAGACTTTTCTATCATGCTGGGGGAAATGCTAGGGATTGGGGTGTTGGGGTTCATTTGGCAACAAAGGGAAGAGCATGCCTTGGTATGGTGGGAAACAGCAAATAATATTGTCTTCATTTTGTCCCTTTAAAAAAAACCCAGATGCTTCTACCACAGCTCTAATCAACCTCTCGAACGTTGGCTCGACCCCACTCCTTGCATCCTGGCTGTTTGATTCCTAATCTGGACTACCCTTCTTATTCACAGAGCCCTGCTCAGACTCTGAGGATTTGATTCTACTTTATGGTCTAGACAGTTAATTTCTCAACTTCTATTCAAGCCCACACGGATTAAGCTAATGCTACCCCCAAAGTCCTATGGGAGAGCATTAAGTGTTTGGCCCCATTTACTCCTCGGAATAGCCGTGTCAAGCGGCATTGCTGTCTGTGTTTTGCAGAGTTGGAAATGGGGTTTGGGGATGCTGGTGGTCATACTGAAATGACATGGTAGAGTTGGGACTGGAACTCAGGCTCTCTGACTCCATAGTCTACTTCCCAGTCACAGTTTCTTAGTCTCTGAACCCAACCCATTGGTTCTTCCTTGTTTAGTGACCATTGGATGGCGTGTTTTATCTAGTCAGTCTTTGGAACCGAGATCAGCCTGATGCAAACCCTGAGTGTCAGGTACATGCCATGCATGGGAATTTTCAGAGGAACCCTTGGTTTTGAGTCCTGCAAAATGTTCAGCTCTGAGATTTGCATATGATTTTATAGCAGACACAAGCCAGCGAAAGCTTTCAGGTACCTGTGAGCTTCAGGAGAGAGAGGCTAACTCACAGACTCTGGTTCAGGACTGTCTAGTCTGGTCTGTTCCATTTTCAGCTCAGAGGAGGTGACAGGAGGACAATTTTCACCTGTTTTGTGGTTAAGGTAATATGATAAAGGTTTGAACTGTAGTTTGTAGTAGTGGAAACAGCCAGAATATGACAAAAATCAATTGGTATTACTCTAAAGTAAGACTTATTTCTTCCTTTTCATCTTTATCTTTTTTAAGACAGGGTCTCACACTATGACCCAAACTATGGCACTCCTCCTGCCTCACTCTCCTGAGTCCTGGAATTACAGGTGTGAGCACTGTTCTCTGCTAGCCTGGCTTTCTTCTGAAAACAAACTGTCACTGATGATATCGTCTGTAAGGGACCAGCTTGTAGCCTCATAGCTCTCAGAATGTGCCTTGGGCGCATCCTTGCTCCTTGGTTTGAGCACTTGGAACAAATGGAGGCAATGTGGAATGGAAGAAACGCTGAGGCTTTAGAGATAAACCCGGGTTTCAGCCCTGCCACGCCACTGAGCATGGGACCTTGGGAATGTGCTTAATCTCACTGAGCTTGCCTCTTCATCTGTGAAAGCAGCAGAACAATGTCCGTCATGCCACATTGTTGTGAGGATTAAATAAAACCATGGCTAGAAAAGCTATGATTAGCACAGAATAAATGTCAGATTCGGTACTATCATTTCTGAGCCAAACATCTCATTAAAGGCCTGCATAATCACCCATAAAATCTTGTTTGAAATAAAAGTGATTGGGTTCAACCAACCTCTTGGAAAGCAATTTGGCTTTCCAAATGCTCTCCACTGTATATTAAGACACATAAAATATGTTCCTCTCCTTTGACCCAGTTGTTCTACTTCTCAGAATCTATTCTTAGGAAATCGTCCTCAATACAGAAAAAGTCCAGTGCACAAAAAGGTTTGCTGTGTGGACAGTTATAACCGAAATTAAAGGAGGAACAGATCACGATAGAGTCCTCCTGCAATCTGCTGAGGCTCTAAAAATGCTTTAAAGCCCAGATTAAACAGAGCGAGAGTGGAAGGTGAATCAAGAAGCAAACATTTTCTTACTTTTATCAATTCTCCAGTCCCTCTCTTCTGCAGGGTTTCCCACATATTCTCCCCCCACCAGTGATCGCATCCCCTTCTCCCACTCAGAGCCCTGCCATGTGGGCGATTCCCACTGGCTTTGTGCCGGAGCCCACTGCCACAGACCAGCATTCTACCCTGCTGCTGAAGCCCTCTGCAGAGGCTGGGGATCTCTCCAAGCCTGCGTGTCCTTGGCACTGCTCTCTGCCTCCAGAGGCTTCCTGGCAGACACAGCTTCTCAGCTCTGGCCCCACCTCCCATCCCTGCTGCCACCCTACTTCCAGCTTCTCGCCTTGCTGTTGCCACCACAACTCATTACATCCTTCTAAGTCAGAGACAGCATCTTCTCAGATGTCGGGAATTTATCCATTCAAGTCAGCACAATGGGAAGAAGCAGTGTGATGTGTAAGCTGATTTTTGAAGCCCACTTAGACACTGAGTTTTGATGCTTTAAATGCTTTGTGAAATCCCTCAAGAGAGGACTGAAATTCATGAAACTATATCCTTTCAAAAACCAGCCAGCAAGGAACATGGGCAGTGAAACAGGAGAAAGAATCCAGGAACATCACTTGGTGCTATCTTAATCCATGAGCTGGAATTCTCCTGATAATACTGGGAAGGAGAACATTTGGTTTTCTTGAGTTTGATTACGTGCATTTTGCAATGTTCTGGGCCTTGGCACGCACAGGGTAACGTTTGGCTGCAGCACTTTGAACTCCGAGGACAGTTTCACAACTGGGTGTTTCCTGTCAGCTCTAACATCTGGACCACAGTGGCCCAGGTCAGCGTGTGCTGAAACCCTATGTGAACTTCCCCAAGAGAGCGTAGAGCAAGCTGTGAGTCTGGGGGCCTGTGCCCAGGCCTTCTTCAGCAGCTGCACAAGCTAGGGCCAGTACAAAAGTGGATAAGGGGATCGTTTTTCAGCGTTCCCTCATTGATTGGACAACAGTCAATATCTGTTTTGACCTTCTGTGTTCTCACTGTGTGCTGGGATACATGGGAGACTCCTGTTGCTATGGCCTGATCCGTCTTTCTTTCTTTCTTTCTTTCTTTCTTTTCTTTCTCCCTTCTTTCCCTCATTCTTTCTTCCTCCTTCCTTCCTTCCTTCCTCCCCCCTTTTTCCATTTCTTAGGCCTTGTGTAGACAATGCTGACAAATAAAACAAAAGAAAAAGAGGATTCAATCCATGACTAAACATATTCTATGTTTAGACAGGGTCCCACTGTGTAGCCCTGGATGGCTTGGATAGCACTATGTAGACTAGGCTGGCCTAAAATTCATAGAAATCTACCTGCCTCTTCCTCCCACGTACTGGGATTGAAGGTGCATGCTCACTTTTCTCATCCTACCTCCTAACCCTGGAGGGTGGCATCTTTATCAGACTGCTATGTGTCATTCTGACCTTTTATCATATTTATAGCGATGTTGCCATCTATCCATATATCCAGACATTACCTATGATGAAAGAAAGATGCTATATTGTTGGATACCATACTATTTTATTATTATTAACTCTAATAGGCACCTTTCTATACATAGCTCTACCTCATTCTTATTGGTATTAACACTTCATTAAAGGGAAGTCTGTACTTTATTCTACTTTCTCCTAACAGACCATTAGCTTGTTTTCTGTTTTTGTTATTGCTGCTGTAAACAGCACCTGCATATGTTTATATATTGACCTGTTTCTTATTTATTTATAATAGATTTTTAGAAATTAGATAGTTGAGTTTATGTGTATGTGTCTTTTTCAATTATTATAGATATCACCAAATACTTCCCAAACAGGCAATGACCACCCATTCTCTACAGCAGCATAGGAGAGGGTCCATTTTCCTCCCCTTCACTAGTTCTGGAAATCCTCCTCTTTTATTTTTCCTGATTTTGTAGACAAAGCAACTGTTGTCCCGCTTCATATGCCCCCAATTTGTGATAAAGTAAAATATCTCTTATATCTGTCCATGGGCACTAATTTTTTTGATTCAGTTTCTATGGGGTTCATGGTAATTGTCATGACCAGCTGATGTTTGGCGCTCTTGCTAGGCATGCAGTACCATGTTAGCTGCTTGGCATGCATTCTCCTCTTTAACCTTGTGTGAAACAAACATGTTACCACTGCCATCTGACAGATGAGAGTGACACCTGAGCACAAGGCACAACACCACTTTCTTGTCAAAACCAGAGGGCAAGTGGCCTAGCACCTCTCCTGTTAGCTCTGAGCGTTGTTTCTTCCCAGCCTCCTCTCCCACGTGTGATCTCCTTTCGCTCTTCCAGGCTTCCGAGTCTTGGCTGTCTTCTCTGGATGATGTTGTCCATCCTTCTTTCCTAGGGTCCTCTGTTGTCTCTCAGGGGTCCCACAGTAGCCTTGGGCTGGGCACCCAATTCTTGCTCCAACTGGCCCCTGAAGAAACAGAACTTGAATGAGGAAGAACCAGTCTCTACCTGGAGAAAACTCTTACATGACATTTACAGGCGAAGAATTGTGTGTAGACCTTAAACATCCTTCCTAATTGATGACCTCGGGTCTGAGTATCCCCCAAGGTCTTCTCACACCCTCTTCCCCCAAGAAGAGCTCTTTAAATGTAGAGGAATTTGCCTCCTCATCCCCCACTCCTTCCCCCTCCTCCTCCCTCCTCTTCCTCCTCTCCCCATTTAAAACAGCCAGGCACATTTTGTTCCCTGTCAGCTTTGGGGACTGAGCACACAGTGTTGATTAACAAGTAGGAGTGACAGCAAAGGCTGCCTGGCTTTATGGCTCTGGAAATTTCTTCCAGACAGAGTTAATATCCAGTTCACTCTCGTACAGTCCTGAACCAAAAGATTCCAAATCAAAGCAAAAACCTGTCCAGAGAGTCCTGATTTAAAACGTAAGGAAACAGTCTGTACATATTTTTATAACAACCCAGAAAAAAAATACATCTGTGACTTGAAACAGCTGGAAGTCTACTTTTTTTTTTTGCCAAAATTATGCCGATTACAAAAGCCATAAGGGTCGGACAAGAGGCATCCAGGATCCAAGCCATCTTGCCTTTTTATGTCTTCAACTTTCAAGTAATTGTTGTTTTCATGCATTGAGCACTGGCCCCTCTGAACTGCCTTCCAAGCAGCAAATGGCAGCCAGTCATACCGTTTACACGACATCTTTATGTAATCATTGGGGGATTTCATTGTATTTTGTGCTTTTATTGGTTTAGTTTTAAAAGTGATAAACAGAAGAACAAAAGCAATCAGATGCATAAGTCTTATAAACTCACAGCACACTTGAGAAAATAAAAGACATTAAGAGGTAATCTGACACCGGAGTAACTTTGGGCTTGGGTAGTCATTGGATATGAACCCAGTGGCCATGTTCAGTTCTGTGGGGAAGCAGAAAATTTTAAAAATGTATGTAAAAATGTTGAACACGCTGGTAGGAAGCTGTGTCTTTAACAGTCCTGAAAGCAGAGTCTTCCCCTACTTGGGACCATACCAGGGCAGAGCTCCCTTGTAGGCTTCGCCTATAATAGATGATCTGGAAGGATCCCGTGAATAAGCTAGGGGTATGACTCACTTGGTAAAGTGCTTGTCTAGCATAGACAAAATCTTGTGCTCAATCTCCAGTGGGCACGATGGTGCACTCCTATAATAGCACATTGGAGGTGAAGTTCGAGGTTCAGATTCTCCTCATGTAGCATCCTGCGGGCTGTGTGTTGAATGTATCAAGCCTTTATTACATTGACGTATGATACTTCTAGACCTACTATTCATGGTTTTTTTAACACGGGAGGGTTGAGTTGTATCAAATATTTCTCTGCATTTATTTTGATAACCATATGCTCTTATCATTTATTCTGATGATGTTGAGGGTTATGTGCACTGGTGTATATGTGGGCCCATACTTACATTTCTGAGATAAGGCCAACTTGATTATGGCAAATGATCTTTTTGATGTGCAGTCAAATTTCATTTTTAACGTAGAACAGAATTTCATTTTGTTGAAAAGTTTTACATCTATGTTCTCTGAAGAAATTGATTTCGATTTTTGTTGTTATCTCCTTCTTTTGGCGGTGAAGCAACAGTGGCCTCATGAACTGGGTCTGGAAAGGCTCCTTTCTTTTCAGTTCTATTCAATGCTTTGATAATGACATCATCTCTTTAAAAGTTTAGTAAGATTCTGCCAAGGATGGTAGTGCACACCTTTAATCCCAGCACTTCAGAGGCTAGTGTCGTCTACAGAGTGAGTTCCAGGACAGCCAGGGCTACATAGAGAAACCCTGTCTCAAAAAATAAACAACAAAAGTTTAGCAAATTCAGGAATGAACCTTCTGAAGAAGGCTCTCTTTGAGGAAGCTTTTTTTTTTTTCACTAATGCAGTCTCATTAGTTATTATCAATCTGTGCTGACCTGTGAGACCTCATGCTTCAGCCTGGATTAAGGGATGAGTCTAAAAGTTTGTCCATTTTTTTCTGTTTACAAATTTGTTAGCATATAGCTTCCATAGTGACCTCCAACTTCTGTCAGTGGTAATATTTCTTTTTCCTCTCTAATCTTATTTCCCTCATTTTTAGTCTAAAATTTATCAATCTTTCCAGAGAATAAATGTTTTGTTTCATTGTTCTTTAATATGATGTTTTTAGTCTCTATTTTGTCCTTTCTACTAGTTTCTAGTAATTTGTTCTTGCCTTTTCTAAGTCTTTATAATGTATATTAGGCTGTTTATTGAAAAATCTATTCATAATATAGGCACTCATTAGTATAAAATTTCCTCTTAGTACTGTTTTCGCTTCATCCCAAAAGTTTTAGTAAGCTATGTTTTCATTTTCATTTGTTGAAAGAAATTTGGTGTGATCATAAGTGATACAAGATATGATTCCAGGTTTTTACGTTTTTGTTGAAATGTTTTGATTTAATGTATGGCATGTTTTAGAGACGGTCATGTGTTCTTTGACTGATTGATTGATGGAATGCTCTATAACTGCCTGTTGGATCCATTCGGTGTGTGCTATTGTGCCACTCCAACGTTTCTTTGTTGACTCTTTTATCTAAATGCCCTGTCCCTTGATGAAATGAGATATTTAGCTCTAACTACTCTTACACTGCAACCTATACCCCTTCTTTGGGTCTAATAGTGCTTGTCTTATGAAACAGAGTGTTTCCGTGCTAGGTACGTCATGGGTTTACAATCATGTTTTTGTTGTTGTTGTCGAACTGACCCTTTAATCACTATATAGTAACTTTCTTTGTCTCTCAGTTTAAGCCCTAAAATATGTTTGGTCAGATTTAATCATAGCTACTTCTGTTTGCTTTATGTTTCCATTTGTTGAGACTCTTATCTTCCATCCTTTCTCTTCCAGTGTGTGTGTGCATTTGTTTGTAAGGTAAGTTTATTATAGGCAGTGTGCTGTTAGGTCATGCTTTATCCATTCAAACACTCTGTGATTTTCTTATTTGGAGAATTTAGTCTACTCAAGGTTACCATTGGTAGTTAAGGACTTGTTCCTGTCATTTTGGTGAGTCCATTCTGAATATTCCTTGTTCTTTCTGTCCTCACCGGTTCATCTTTGTGCTTTGATCACCTATTCTATTGATAGATATCCAATCTCTTCTATTTGCTCTCATGGATCTACTCTTCTAGTGGGATTTACGCTTCCAAAGGCTCTCATGATGGAAACTACCTTTCCTTTTCTTCCAGATGCTGGACTCCCATAAGCCTCTTTTGTGAAGCTAGTCTGGTGGTCACAAACTCCCCCAAGTTTGGCTTGTCCTAAGAGGTCTTTATTTCTAAAGGATAGCCTTGCTGGATATAGAGTTCTTAGTTGTAGGTTACTTTGCTGTGGGTATTCTTCTCTCTTGGGTAAGGTTTCTGCCAGTAAATCAAGTGAGAATGCACTAGAATGGGACAGAGTGCTTTTCATTTACAGAGTTTAAATTTCTTTCTCTGTCTTGTGCTTTTAGAGTTTGGCTTCAATATACCACAAGTAAAGAACTTTTTTTTTATTTCTTTAGACAATCTGACTAATAATAGGCCACACTGGCCTTGAACTGCAATCTCCCCTCCATCTTACAGTTGCTGCTTGAAGGACTCAGCTTGAAGTCCTCTCTAGCCATATCTTTTAGAGTCCTGTGACCCTCGTGCACATAGGCGTCTGTTTGTTTCCCGGGATGAGGGATACATTCTGCCACGATTTCACTGAATGCATTTGCAACACTCACTTTTTCTTTCCACTTTCAGGCATTATAAAAATATGTATATGTGCTTTTCCATTTTTGTTTTTTTTGAGACAGGATTTCTCTGTGTTGCCCTGGCTGTCCTGAAACTCACCCTGTAGACCAGACTAGGCTGGAACTCAAGATCTGCTGCCTCTGCCTCCCAAACTGAGAAAAGGTACCAAGCCACGTAACTAAACATAAATAAGAATTATGGGTTAATTTAAGGTTAAAGGTTAACTAGGAGCCAGGAGGTGGTGGCGCACACCTTTAATCCCAGCACTCCAGATGCAGAGGCAGGCAAATCTCTGTGAGTTCAAGGCCAGCCTGGTCTACAAGAGCTAGTTCCAGGACAGGCTCCAAAGCTATAGAGAAACACTGTCTTTTTAAAAAAAGATAGTAATAAGCCTGAGCTATCGACCGAGCATTTATAATTCAGATTCAGTCTCTGAGTTAGTTGGTTATTTGGGACTAGGCTGTTGGGCCAGAAAACATTCAAACATCCAATTACATAGACCCTCCCCTCTCTTTGGATGTTTGAATGCTCAAGATTATTACTATCTTTCATAAGATTAATGGTGTGTTCTCTTGAACGTTAGAGATAGGAGTCCTAATATGATCTGTGCATATGGCAAAGCGTTAGTTAAAATGGGAATAGGTCCACAGTCACCACTTCCCTCCAGTGAGAATCTATGAACTCGGTTATTATTCATGTAGTCTGTTCTGGCTTAGGCCCAGCTGAGTGTCCCAACACATCTGTGTCCTAATGGGAAACTGTTATTCTCTCTTCCTAATGAGGAGGCACTAACGTATATCATTAGTCTATCCTCTGCCATGACAATGGGGGCCCATGGCAAGGCAGCTCAAACCACACTGCCTTGTTCATCACTGGGCTTTTGCAAGAGTTCCACAAAGCAATGGTCATTAATAACTATTGACAGAGCTGGGGACGTGGCTCTGCAATTAAAGGCATGGACTACTCACTCCTCTAGAGGACCCAAGTTCTAAGTTCAAGGTCCAGCACTCATGTCATGTGACTTATAATCACTTAAAACTCCAGTTCCAGGGGATCTGTACCCTTAGCCTCAATGGGCACCTGTATTCAGATAAGGGACACACACACACACACACTTCAACATATAATAAGTCTTTTAAAAACTGCTTTTGAGGCTTTCTGCTTACTCGAGTAGCTCTTGGGTGGTTGTTAAGAATCTCAACAATGCCACTAAGAAGCAGAATTCTACAAAAGGACCCCCTCTGAGCCTCTGTGAAGGAGAATTGATTGTATTACTTGTGTACAGAACATAGTTCTTTAGAAATTTTAAAAATTTCCACTGAGACTACGGCAGGGGGAGGCTGTATCTGTAGCTCTCTCTGAGGCCCCTCTTCCTGTGGCGCTCAGTTCGATGATTCTAGTCCTTTAGGATGGAGCTACATCTTCCCCGAGTTTCCAGCTCACACCTTGCCAATGAAAAGCTGTCTATAAAACCTTCCTAGTGGCACACAAGATTCAGTTTCTAAAACTTTTGGTAGATAGTATATTCTTCTTCAGAGGAGCACTGATGAAGTATGGAGCTTTGAGTATGCTCTTGAACAACAGGACATCCCATCATACTCTCCAATAAGCAAATAAATGCAAACCAAACCTCATTAGTGACTCAAACTTAAATGTCAAATGCCAGCCACTGGGTCAGCTCAAAGCTCAAGGTTAATTTCAACCGTGAAATGCCAACACCAACCCCCACATACACAATGCAGAAAGGGCATTGGAAAACACAGTGAGAGGAACCCAAGCCATTTCACACAGAGACAAAGGATCTGGGTTGACTGGGATAATGAATGTGTGTACTCACTCATCTCTGTCATTACAAGGAACCAATCACAAAGATATTTATTTTGTCTTCTTCCCTGCTCCAGTGGGCTAATTACAAAGTAATTCAATTAGCGGCAGAATAAATTAGTTATCAAACTGAAAGTTAGAGCAGCCCTCTAAAAATTATTTAGACTAAAGCACTGAATGAATTTTCAAACTTATTTTTCTAATATGTAAATTCTTGAAGGGGAACATTCTAAATGTACAGGTCATTATTCATCCTACTGTTGTTGACTGAGGGACAGGAACACCAATGAGTTCTAGTTTCCGTTCCACTGCTGTGAAGAAACACTCTGACCACAAGTAACCTAGGGGAGGGATGGGGTTAACTCGGGTTAACCCCATCCGTGATGGAGGGAGGTCAAGGCGGAGACTTAACACAGAAATCATGGGGGAGCACTTTCTGCTGGCTGCCTCTCAGATTCAGGCTTAGCTAGCTTTCTTATACAGTTCAAGACCACCAGCCCAGGCAATGGTGCTGCCCACAGTGTGCTGAGCACACACACAAGATATGTCCACAGGGCCGGGCGGTGGTGGCGCACGCCTTTAATCCCAGCACTCGGGAGGCAGAGGCAGGCGGATCTCTGTGAGTTCGAGACCAGCCTGGTCTACAAGAGCTAGTTCCAGGACAGGCTCCAAAACCACAGAGAAACCCTGTCTCGGAAAAAAAAAAAAAAAAAAAAAAAAAAAAAGATATGTCCACAGGCCTATCTGATCTGGGAAATTACTTAATCGAGACTCCCTTCTTCTCAGGCAACTCCAGGCTGAATCAGGTTGACAAATAAAGCTAAGTAGGACAGGGAGCAAGCTTGAATCTATTGAAATACCAGAGGGGACAGTCCCTATGAAATGTGTTCATGAACGCCTTTACTGGTTAGGATCACTGCAAATGGGCTCCTGCACTAAGGCCATCCACCCAGAGGGAACCTTCATCTGGTGATGGATGGAGATAGAGACAGAGACCCACACTGGAGCACTGGACTGAGCTCCCAAGGTCCCAATGAGGAGCAGAAGGAGGGAGAACATGAGCAAGGAAGTCAGGACCGTGAGGGGTGCACCCACCCACTGAAACGGTGGGGCTGATCTAATGGGAGCTCACCAAAGCAAGCTGGACTTGGACTGATGGAGCACGTGATCAAACCGGACTCTCTGAACATGGTGGACAATGAGGGCTGACTGAGAAGCCAAGGACAATGGCACTGGGTTTTGATCCTACTGCATATGCTGGCTTTGTGGGAGCCTAGTCTGTTGGATGCTCACCTTCCTAGACCTGGATGGAGGAGGGTAGTACCTTGGACTTCCCACAGGGCAGGGAACCCTGACTGCTCTTTGAATTGGAGAGGGAGGGGGAGGGGAGGGAAATGGGAGGAGGAGAGGAGGTGGAAATTTTTAAGTAAAAATAAATTTTAAAATGTGAAAAAAATAACGAGAAAAAAAGATCACTGCACATGGAACTGTCTTTAGTGTGAAGAAGCGGGGTGGGGTTAGTGGTGCTCGCTCTGCATACACCAGCCGATTTCATATGTTTACCCTGTGCTCAGTAGTCAGCAGTAAGGGCTTTTTCAGAAACATATACTCTGTACTCTTTAAAATTGCACAGTCCTAACACTGTGCAAGTTCTAAATTACATTTCTATTAGATGTCACACAACGTCCAGAAGATATTGTCTGTCAACTTGGTTTGCAGAGCCCTTAATGAAGTAACTGTTATTTGAACACAGAAAGGTCTAAAGGTGCCTTGTAGTGAACGCTTCGGGCTTTCAACTCTCTGGAAAGATGAAGGTTTCTTATGAGTTGAAAGTGTGAGATATTAATGATAGATGAAAATAAGTGGAAAGGGCCTCAGGTCAAAAGACAAGAGCTGGGATTCTTAAATGTAATTCAGGGGGAGCTGGCGAGATGGCTCAGTAGTTAAGAGACCGTATTTCTCTTCCAGAAGACCCGAGCTTGGTTCCCAGCATCCATGTGGGGCAACTCACAACCACCTGTGATGCCACCATCAGGAGATCAGACACCCTTTTCTGGCCTCCACAAGCACCTGCACTCGGTGCACACACCCACGCACAAACCCACGCACAAACCCACGCACAATCTAAAATAATACACACAAAATGTTAATTATGTAGAATGCCCCAACCAAAGGCACTGACGCCACAGACTACTTTGTAGCATGTGTGGGTCAGTCAGCCCCTGTGGTCATAATACAGTCGAGTACAGGGTACTATCGGGGGCCTAACAGCAACAGCCAATGGCAAGATTAGAGAGTGGTGGAGGGATTTGAACTGGCGTGAAGGCCTGAGGATGTGGCTCAGCTGGTAGAGTGCTCCCTCATCATTTACACAGCCCTGGGTTTGAGCCCCAACACCTCAGAAACAGAACATGGTAGTTTACACCCCTAATACCAGCACTGGGGAGATGGAGGCAGGGGCTTCAGAGATTTAAGAACATTCACAACAGCACAGAGAGTCCAAGGCCTATCTGGGCTACCTGAGACCCTGTCCTAAAACAAAACAAAGCAAGACAAATACCAAGCAGGCTTTAGCAAACAGCGAACTCTATCAGTGACTGTGCCCAACAGCTGCAAGAAGGCCATTGTGCACATGGACAGTGTCTGACGCCATCTGGAACAAAAATTCTTTTTTTTTTTTTTTTTTTTTTGGTTTTTCGAGACAGGGTTTCTCTGTAGCTTTGGTGCCTGTCCTGGAACTAGCTCTTGTAGACCAGGCTGGTCTCGAACTCACAGAGATCCGCCTGCCTCTGCCTCCCGAGTGCTGGGATTAAAGGCGTGCGCCACCACTGCCCAGCTTGGAACAAAAATTCTTGTTGGGAGCCCTGTGCAGGGGACTGTGGGGGACACGCAGGTTGCAGCCTCTGCTAATACACAATTCCGTTTTCAGTGTTGGTGACATTGCTATGATTATCGGTGTACACACATCTATGAGGCATTCTTGGAAATGGACAGGGATCATCCTAAAGGCGGAACTTCTGAGCATGAGTAAATGCACGTTGCCAAATGGGGCTCCAGCAAAACAGCACAAACTCAGTTGCTAACAAGAATGCTCAAAAGGCCTCGCCTCCCCAGCTCTTTACCATTCCCCTCCTGCTCCTGTCTAGGACTGGATTTCTTTTTTTTTTGTCTTATTTTTTATTAATTTATTTATTAAAGATTTCTGCCTCCTCCCTGCCACCGCCTCCCATTTCCCTCCCCCTCCCCCAATCAAGTCCCCCTCCCTCATCAGCCCAAAGAGTAGTGAGGGTTCCCTGCCCTGTGGGAAGTCCAAGGACCTCCCACCTCCTTCCAGGTCTAGTTAGGTGAGCATCCAAACTGCCTAGGCTCCCACAAAACCAGTACGCGCAGTAGGATCAAAACCCAGTGCCATTGTTCTTGACTTCTCAGCAGTCCTCATTGTCCGCTATGTTCAGCGAGTCTGGTTTTATCCCAGACTTTTTCAGACCCAGTCCATCTGGCCTTGGTGAGTTCCCGATAGATCATCCCCATTGTCTCAGTATGTGGGCGCACCCCTCGCGGTCCTGAGTTCCTTGCTCATGCTCTCTCTCCTTCTGCTCCTGATTTGGACCTTGGGATTTCAGTCCGGTGCTCCAATGTGGGTCTCTGTCTCTGTCTCCTTTCATTGCCTGATGAAGGTTAATATAGGACTGGATTTCAAAGTCAGTTCTTTCAAGCAGAAAGATACCTGAAATTCTGTTCCTTTCATTTCTAGAAGGATAAATGATGTGTTTTCCAAGCTCATAATAGAACTCTCAGGCCAGGGTGGTGAGGGTGGTGGAAAGGATGCTGGGGGAAGATCTGCCTTAAGCATGACACAAACTAAAACTTGGAAAGGCCCTCATAGGCAGATCGATAAAAGTAGGTCAGTTTGCAGTGGCCTGGGCTTGGAAAAGGGAGGGGAGGTAGAGGTAACTGCAGGTAGGCATGGGGGTTAGGCTTGAGCAAGACATTTTAAGTCAGTTGTTTTGATGGTTACATAAAACTATGACTAATAAAGACCATTCCACTGCCCACTCTAAGTAAGTCATATTATGTAAAACATGTCTCAGAGAAACTGCAACTATAGAGCAGGAAGGTGAGCTCAGGAAATGTTTAAGGAGAAAGGAGAGGATGCGTTCCTGTGCCGTGGTTTCTGGTGACTGTCTCCAACCTTCTTGTGTCTAAGGAGAGCAGGTCTGACTGTGCCTGAGAAACAGCTATGCATTCCTAGGAGGACTTTGCAATCTGTTTTAGTAAATGTGTGTGCAGTACACACCCATCTGCCTCTTCCTAAACTTTTGAGTAAAGAATTGAAAAGAATCTGTGCTTCTGCCTGCTACGATCCCTGAGAATCTAGTTCAGGGCAGGCCACAGGGTAGGCATTTGATGGACACATGTTTATTGATCTGCTTGTGAAATGGAGATAAATATTAGCTAAGAAAGCAGTGACATAGCCTTATTTCCTAATATCACGCCTAATTTTCCCCAGCTGTCAACTCAGGCTCTGTAAATCAGGCTGCAGTGAGCCTGTTGGGTGCTCGGGCACTGGCTTCAACTCCTGACATTTCGTTGCTGTTCTTGTCTCGCTGTGCCTTTGATGCCTGGAAGTAGAGGACTTATTTAGGGCTCAGGGACATTAGGACATTGAGAGTGTCACAGGAAGGGACTAATCTGGAATTCATAGACTTCAACTTAGCTGATGGCCAGATAGGAATGCAGAGAAGATGCAAGCCCTCAGAAGGCGTGCAAGGAGGGTCTTGGCTTCCCTGGCTTTCCCGTAGGCCTGTCTCTGGCAGAACTCATTTCTCTCTCCTTTTGAGTGAATTTTATTTCATTTTTATATTTAGAAGGCCACTTTTAGAAGCAGTTTAACATGATAAGCCTCCTTGCCTCTCAGTCCTCTTAAAAATACAAAGTCTGAGTAATTGTTAGCTCCCCAGACCACCCTGCCATTAATTAAAACATAACCCAGCCTCCCATCTTACATGGAGCAGAGCTTCAAAACTGGGGCATAATGTAAAAACTGTGCACAGTCATAATTGTCCTTTTAAAATCTCCAGTTGCCTGTTAGATAAGAAGTCTGTGGCTTGATGCCTGTGACATTGTTGGTAGGTTGTGCACCACTGCGTCAAAGGGCAAAAGGACTATCCACTTCCAGATGTCTGTGCACATGACCCCTCCTGAATCTTCAACCTCAACAGGAGGCACAACCTCAAGGAGGTGGTGTCTACCTGAGCTAACTCCATTAACTCGACTAATACTGAGCCTTTTTAAGCTTATTAAATGCTGGCCTGTGGTTATGGAGTCTTAAAAGATTATCTGCCTGTAAGCTGGTTGGCCAGGACCCCACACAGCAGCTACTCTGAGAATTTCTCTTCAATTCTATTGTTTATTTTTTTTCTTTTGTCCTCTTTGTCTGTATGTGTGTGCATATGTTCATATATGTGCATGTTGTATGGGGATGCGAGTACGTGTGTGTGTGTGTGTGTGTGTGTGTGTGTGTGTGTGTGTATTATAGACACTTGCCACCATGGCTAGCTTATTAAGTGTCTGCAAAGAAACTGAACTCAGGTCCTTGTGTTTGTATACCAAACATGTTATCAACTGGGCCATCTCCCCCTCTCCTTCCCTCTCTTCTGTCACCATGCTTTCCAAGTCTAGACTAACCTCAGGTTGCAGGGCTCCAGCAATCTTCCTGCCTCAGCTTTCACTAGCTGAGAAGACAAACCAACACCACTGTGTATATCTATTGTATTTTAACCAAGGTTTTATTTGGCTAGATCTCTGTATAAGGATAGTACCTTCCAATCTGGTGGGGGTGGGGTTGGGGTTTTTTGTGTGGGGGGGAGCAATGGAGATTTGACAGATATTTAAACACTATTCCATTCAACAACAAATATAAAAGTACACATTATTCTCTACCTGAATTCTCTACTAAACTGGATACATTGTAGGCCACAAATAAACCCCAATTGATACAAAAAAAATCAAAATACTTTCTTAAAATTTTATCCAACAACAATGAAACAGAATTAACTGAACATCATGAGAAACCCCAGAAAAGCACAAATTCTTAGAGACTAAACAATATACCTTCGAGTAAAGAGCGGATCGCTGGGAAGGTGAGGCAGAACAATAAAAACAAAGCTGGTGGCTCTCAGTCATGGCTGTAGTACATGACCTGCATACTCAGTCAGGGACCCTGGGCTCCGCATCCCTTCCGAGGTAAAGCCACTGTGGCTAAGACTCCTTTTAGTTTCCTTTGCTTGGGCAAATCTCCACTTAAAACTACCTCTTGGGCTGGAGAGATGGCTCAGAAGTTAGGGTGTCTTATGTTCCTGCAAGGGACCTGAATTCAGTTTCTGACAGCCACATTGAGTGGATCACAGCTGCCTGTCACTCCAATTCCAGGAGGCTCTACAGCCTCTGGCCTCCAAACACATAAGCATTCATGTGCATCCCCACCATTTACACACAAACACATGCACACACACACACACACACACACACACATAATTCAAAGCAAAAACAAATCTTTAAAACTCTTTCTCCTTACGGCTACTTGTAGTAAATTTACATAAACAAATATTATCTTGAAATGAAAATATTTACTTATTAATTTATTGCATTTGTTCTTAACTTTTTAAAGTTCAAGCTTAGGAGAGAAGACGTGCTTCTATTCATTTATGTTTTTTAATTGACTTAAATAAGACAATGATACAGATTGCAAATGACAACCAGAAGCTGAAGTAAAGTTGGTCTCAGGGCAGGAGCAAGTTTTGTTCCTGCTCTCACACCGAGCTGAAATCTAGCTGTTATCAGTCATGGCTTCTCCAGCACAAAAAGTGCATGACACAATCTCTTACTTTGGGTTGAAAAAAAAAAAGTGGTCTTTATGAGCAGGTTGGCTTTGACCCTGAATGTCAGCCGCACTCTGTAACATGAGGGCCAGCTTGTTGGCAAGCCCCAAAGAAAATCACACAGAGATCTCCACAAGTTATAAAACTAATTGGCCCATTAGGTCAGGCTACTTATTAGCTCTTGTAGCTTATATTAACCCATTATTCTTATCTATGTTAGCCACATGGCTCAGTACCTTTCTCAGCAGTGTAGCTCACATCTTGCTTCTTCGGTGGTCTGGGCAAGACTGTGGAGGGAGCTTCCTGCTTCCCGCTTCCCAGAATACTCCTGTTCTCATCACCCGGCCTCTACTTCCTGTCTGGTTGACCCACCTATACTTCCCGCATGGCCAATCAGCTTTTATTTAAAACATGATTGACAGAATACAGAAAATTCTCCCGCACCAACACTCTAGATGCAGGGATGCAGAAAGGGGTCACTAGTACACAGCCTTGACTGAAGGTCACATGTGCCTGAAGATGTTTGCTCCTCCCATACTCTGCTAGGGAGACACAGCCAGCTTTCAATGTACCCGTCGCTGGAGTAGAGAACTGCATCTGTCCAGTGTCTTCACAGTTACATTGCTTTGTGCAAAAATTCCATCTTCAGTGTTCAGCCCAGACCCCAGAGGTTTCCCCAGGGCACTCTGTTTCCTCAGTTCTGATAGCCCTAAAACACCCCTGGAATTCCTCTCCTCCCTGTCCTTAGCACTCTCCCTACCCCCTGAACTTTCCCCTCTGCCCTCCCCCGACTCCTTGCCTCTTCTTGACCCTCCTCTCCTAACCACAGTCCATGTCTCAGAGTCTGCTTGAAACAGCTTTCTAAACACTGGTCTGAGCCTGCCACCCTCCTGTTCCAGTTGCCCCATGCTCCCCCATCATGTCCTGCAGCAACCTTCACCTTTGTGTCCTGTTCCTCACAGGGATGCTAGATTTGAAGGTTCACTGGATTGGGTTGTGTGTGAGTCAGAACCCAATTATAAGCTTTATAAAACCCTTCTAAAGGGTGGGAGGAGGGGGAGGGAAATGGGAGGCTGGGAGGAGGTGGAAACTTGTTTTTTTTTTCTTTTTTCTTTTTCTCAATAAAAAAAAATGGGAAAAAAAACCCTTCTAAGCAAGGTTCCCCTTCTAAGAGGTCCCCTTTGAGGGGAAGCTCTGGCTTGTAGCAGAAAGCCCGAGCTTCATGGTCTTGCCTATGAGCTTCTTTCTGGTCTGGTCTGTCCATATCTGTACCCCACTGGGGCTGTAGCTCTGGGGTAGAGCACTTACCTTGGATGTATGACACCCAGATTCAACCTCCAGTGCTGCGTATATTCAGCCTTCTTCCTGGTCATTCGCCTGTGTCTTGTATCATAGTCTGTTTCAAATTGCTTCCAGTACCACCAGAGAGGGCACGCCTCATGGATGTCTACATTCTTCTCTTTTCTTTAAGTGTTTCCCCCATCCAACACACAGCCCAAGAAACACCCTTCATCCAGCCTTCCATGCTCCATCCAGACACCTTGTAGAGTTCTGTGTTCTTCGTTCATACTCAATTCTTTTTCCCTATGTTTTCTTTTATTTGTTTGTTTGTTTGTTTATTCTACATCTAGACCACAATCCTCTCTATCCCTTCTTTCCTCCAAGTCCCTCCCCCCACTTCCTTCTGCCCCCCCCAATCCCACTCCTCCTCAGTTTCTATTCAGAAAAGGGCAGGTCTCCCATGGATATCAACAAAACATGTCATATCAACTTGCAACACAACTAAGCCCCTTATACTAAGGCTGGGCAAGGCAACCCAGAATGAGGAATAGTCTCCCAAATGCCAGCAAAAGAGTCAAGACAGCCCCTACCCCACTGTTAGAAGCCCCATAAGAAGACCAAGCTATGCAACTGTCACATACATGCAAAGGGCCTAGGTCAGTCCCATGTAGGCTCCCTAGCTGTCAGTTCAGTCTCTGTGAGCCCCGATGAGCCCAGGTTAGTTGGTTCTGTGGGGTTCCTTGGGGTGTCCTTGACCCGTATGACTCCTACAATCCTCCCTCCTTCTCCCATACTAACTCTAATCAACAGTGCAATCAAGTTCATGTCTCTCCCACTAAATCACAGCTTCTTAAATGGTGGCCATAACCTCATATGGAGTTTCTCTACTGAATAGAAGAGAGATTTTGAAGTCAGACTTTTCTTTGGACTGCCAGTTCATAAATAACAACGTGGAGACTTCTTATTAATTGCGAAAGCTTGGCCCTACCTTAGTCTTTATCCCAACTAACTCTTATAACTTAACTGTCTCTATGAATCCACATGACTCAGTCACCTCTCCTCTGTCCCATATGTCCAACTTTTTCAGAGTCTCCCTGGTGTCTTTGCATGCCTAGATTCCTCCTCGCTGTTCCTCTCTCTGCCCGGAAGTCCCGCCTATTTCTTCCTGCCCAGCTATTGGCCATTCAACTCTTTATTAAACCAATCACAATAGCATCTTTACACAGTGTAAACAAATATTTCACAGCAAGATTTAATGGCAAAATAAAGCTGGAGAGATGGCTCGGGTATTAAGAAGACTGGCTGCTCTTCCAAAGGACCTAGGTTCAATTCTTAACACCCACAGAGGGACTCACAACTGACTGTAATTCTAGTTCCAGGGGATCCAATGCCCTCTTTTGACCTTTGTAGGGACCAAGCACCCATGTGGTACACACGCATACATTTACACAAACACTCATTCACATAAAATAACAATAATTTTTTTTTATTGGCAAGTGAGATGAAGCGATGACTCCATGGCTAAAAGTGCATACTGCTCTTGCTGAGGACCTGAGTTTGATTCCCAGAACCCACACGGCAGCTCACAACCACTGTGACTCCAGTTCCAGGAAGTTCAGACACCACTGGCCTCCACAGACACCTGCACTCATATGCATATACTCACACACATAATTTAAAAAAAATTTTTTTGATTGTCAACAATGAAAGGTTTCTGGGCATGCAGCCACCTTCAGATCAGATGCTCAATGAATCCTACATGTTTCTGGTGGTGTGCCCCTGAACTGCATGGCATTGTTTCACTGCAGCCTTGGTTCTGAATACACAATATGTGCACTTTGCACTGTGCATGCCCTCAAGCCACACAACACCAATGAACACACCTAAAACACCAGGTTTGGAGTAGAGACTACTGCACACTATGGTCTGCAATGCTTTCACTGTGTGTACCGTTCTCTGCTCCTATAGAAACATAGCAGTTTTGTTATGGGAAACATTTTCCTATCATTGTTCCTCAGTATGTAAACATTAAATTAGCAAATCATGTTGTATAAGAATGTCTGAGTTTTTAGAACATTTGATTTTTTTAATTTACTCTTTGAGTTGCTGACTTGAGTTTTGTTTTTTTGGTTGTTTGTTTGTTTTGGGTTTTTTTTTTTTTTCAAGACAGGGTTTCTCTGTAGCTTTGGAGCCTGTCCTGGAACTCCCTCTGTAGACCATGCTGGCCTCAAACTCATAGAGATCTGCCTGTCTCTGACTCCTGAGTGCTGGATTTAAAGGCATGTACCGCTACCAAGTTTTATTTTAAAAAAAATCATTAAATGAGTTTGAGCTTGGGAATAAGGTAGAATTTCCAACAATTGCTGAAAGAGCGCTAAACATATTTTTGCCATTTTGGACTATGTGCTTATTCAAAGTAGTGTTCTCAGCACAGGCCATCATAAAATCAAAATATCAATCAACACTGAAAAAACATTGAGGATATTCAATGACCTACAGTATTAAAGAGTCCACCAAGACTTAATCTTTACATAAAACTAATAATAAGGAAGGATATCTCACTACTATATAAATTGACTTTTATCTTTAATAAATTATCAAAATATATATACAAATTATATATCTAGATATACACTAAATAATTGCTTATAAGTAAATTTCTTGACTTATTATCAGGAAATATTCCATTTGCACACAATTTTTTTAACTTTGTGTGTGTTTGGGTTGGGACCCACAAGTGGGTTAAGATGCAGGCGTGTACGGTATACAGATAGAAAACAGTAGACAGCCATGTGTGGTGCAGGTGCAGGCATGTACAATATACAGATGGAAAACAGTAGACAGCCATGTGTGGTGCAGGCATGTATGGTATACAGATAGAAAACAGTAGACAGACATGTGTGGTGCAGGCATGTACGGTATACAGATAGAAACAGTAGACAGACATGTGTGACTTTTTGCATGGGTTCTGGGGATCTGAACTCAGGTCCTCTTGCTTGTGAGGCAAGTACCTTACAAATGGAGTCATCTCCCTGGGCCCTGTTTTATATACCTATATGTCTAAAGTTGCACTAAAAAGAAACAAAAAAAAATCTCTTGTGTGAGAAGGGACAATGAGCGGAAAGTGCCTAAGCCCTGCTCTGGAGAAAAGGCTGCTTGGCTCCAGGAATGTTGACTTGTTCATGGTTAAGACCTCAGCATCTTGTGCAGCTCAGCACCCTGGGGGGTTGCTCATTTTTGTGAAAGGAAAACAAGAGAGAAGTTGAAAAGTCTGCTCTCATCATTTTATTTCTGTCAAGCCGCAGAAAGAAGACCACACCCCTCTTCCTCCTCCTCCTCGGCCTCCTCCTCCTCCTCCTCTTTCTATTCTTCTATCTTCCTTTTCCTTTTCCTCTTTACCCTTTTCTCATTCTCTCCCCTCTTTGAGACAGAGCCACAAATAAGCCTATTTGATTCCTTCTCAGCCGCTTGTGATATACATGGCTTTGGCAAGCTATCTACCCTCTCTGAACCTCTGTTTTCTCATCTACAAAGGGGGAATAATAAACATAGCCAATTCTCTACTGGGCATGGCAGTGCACACTTTGAATCACAGCACAGTGAAACAGAGGCATCTGTGAGTTTGGGGCCTGGTCTCTATAGTAAGTTCCAGGTTATCCAGAGCGACAGAATGAAACCCTGTCTCAAACAACAACAACAACAAAATCCAAGCTAGCAATTCTATATTACTAGTTTGAAATTTAAATGAGAATATGTGTACAGTTGAATAAATATCCATAATGTTCAGTAAGCAATGATGATTATCATAAGGACAAGATGTCTGATCTTAAGCTATGGCTTTAATATCAGGTGCCTGTCAAGAAAGGAAAAAACAAATTCCACTCTGAGAAAGAGATGGCGGGGAAGCCACATTTTCGTCTAATCTATTTTGTTCATCTCTTATAATTAAGCTATGATAGTATTCCTTTATCTACAAAATGGATAAATTCTTGATTATGTTGACTTGCTCAAAAACCTATCATTCAAGATGGAATGAATTCCCCCTTAATATCGTTCTCAAGCAAGATTAGATTCTAACGTGAATTTAATTAATTCTAAATTGAGTGTCCTGATTGAATAGTCATGACTGAACGAAAAATAGGAGTCAAAGCTGTTGCCCTTTACAAGTTTCAGTGAGAAGCATCCATCAGTCTGTAGAAGGGCCTCCCATAATACCAACAACAACAACAATAATAATACCAGGGCTGGAGCTCTGTTAGCAGAAAACTTGCTTTGTCTAGCACACATGGAACCCTGGATGTGGCCTCCAGTACAACATAAAACCAAGCTTATTTGTGCACATCTATAATCCCAGCACTAAGAAGCAATCAGAAGAACCATCTCAAGGTTATCCTTGGCTATGTAGTACCTTGGAGGCTATCATGGGATATAAAGAACGCTGTCTCAAGAAGAAGCAGGTGATGATGGAGAAATAAGAGGAGAGGCAGAAGAGGAGGAGGAGGAGACTTGCAACAGGGTATCAGGTACCCAAGTTGACCTTTCTACCCTCTCAGGAGAGTAATACCTTTATACTGCTGACTGTCTTTGTAAGAGAAAAGTACTTGCTAATGACCAACACACTCTGGTCCTCTCTCTAGAGAAGCAGTTCTCAATCTGTGGGTCACAGCCCCTTTGAGGGTCAAGGAACCCTTTCTCAGGGTTCACCGAAGATCATTAGAAAACACAGATATTAACATTACAATTCATAACAGTAGCAAAATTACAGTAATGAAGTAGCAATAAAAAATAATGTTATGGTTGGGGTCACCACAACACGAGGGACTGTGTTAAAGGGTGGCAGCATCAGGCAGGCGGAGGGCCACTGCTCTGGAGCAGCCTCCCCAGGGTTTCTCATCAGCACATATCCCAGCTGGGGTAGGAGGAACTTTTCGTGCTCTGAATTCCAGACCAGAGTGCCTACTGGAGAAGAGCTAAGGCTTCACATCCTTTCCTCTAAATGCCCTCACCTTTCCCCCAGTCACCCTCTGTCCTGTCTTCATAGCCCTCGTCACTTTGTGAGACTGTCCTGTACCTCCCTTGCCTTTTTAGCGCCAACGTCTTCTGAGGGCACAAAGACCATTCTTTGTGTTCACTGCACACCACCGCATGTCCAGGCCAGTCCATGAGGGTAGCACGCGGGAAACATGCGAAGGAAACTGTGGAAGGAAGGACAGCAAGTGATGGCTGGGATTTGCTTGCTGCAGAGCTGTGGCTCAGACCCTTTCATCAGCATAAAGTCTGTGTTCATGACTCTGTTTTCCAAGTTTACTGGGCCCTTTTGAGAACCACTCCTCCTCCCCCAAGAGCCATTTGCTTAACCTTGAGTTCCATCGCATCAGAGCCTGTTCTTGGTGCTTGACCCTCAGGGAAGCACCCTCCTTCTGCAGGTGGCTAATATCACCCATCCCATCACCCATTCAAGTCTCAGAGGGTAATCTCCTCTTTAACACATCTTCCAAGTCCGTCTCACCATGATCTTATGTCACTGACTTTGCTGGCCAAAGTCAGGTAGAAGTGTAAATGCTACACTTATGGATCCATCCAGAAGGTATGTGCTCTTAGTCTCTGCTATGTGGATGCTAAAAGTGCTTATCAATAATCTCCATTAACCCAACCTTCACCATGCCCCAAAAGGGAAGGTAAATGCCAGGCCATAAGGAGCAGACTGAAGGAAGCACTCAGGCTCCCAAACTTGCCTCTTTATCACCACCAAGGTCTATGATGCTCAGATTGAGCAAACTGATCTGCTCTCTCCTCAAATTCCTCTTTAAATACATCCCAAAGTCAAATGCCAGTCATTACGTTTCTCTGCAAAGAAGAGGACAAAAAAGAGAGAGAAAGAAATGGGGTTTTGTTGTTGTTTTGTTTGACATGGCAATAATAGAAACAAGACTGTGTTTCTATTTTATGAAACCTCAGAGGGTAATTCATTGAGATACTGACATTTTATATCATCTAATCACCTCAGTAGCAAGATATTTGCATTGGCTCCATCAGTCCCACACACAGGCATGGCTGCTGGTGCTTACTGGAGCCCATTGTTAGGTGGCCTGCTTTCAACACCCAAGGCGGGATTTGGCAGGAAGAAGCGGCACCTGCTTTATTGAAAGACATCTTCATATTTAATCTCCTGAAAGAGAAATGTGAGTGTGAATGTCCTTAAGAGATGATTATCATACATCAAGATGTCCACCCCAAAAGCTATCACACCAGCTGCCACATCACACAGAAGTCACCCAGAAGGAAGGTAGCAGATGGAGCTTCAGAAAGCAAATTTGTGTACTAAGTGTCTGCCTACTCCCAGTCCATGCCTACACAGGTAATTTGAGTCACACCTACCTACTCAAAAGGCCAGATTCATGCTTCAGAGAGGGCTGGGGAAGGAACTGACCTACAAGGCTCTTGCTGCCCAGGGTCTGTAAATACACATAAGATACCCTGCCTCAGCCCAGAGATTGTTATACACAGATTTAAAGGAACAAACTGAGGACACAATGTCACTTGACACATTAATATTGGTTCCCTGGCATCAGGGGAAATATTAACGTAGGGGACTTTGCCTCTCTACTTTTCAAAAATTGGAACAATCATTCCAACAGCGGGAAGTACAAAATCCATAATGTTTAGCAGCTTGGGAACATAGAAAATGATATCAGAAACCCAGGGTGTTTCACTACTGTAGATATAAGTCTAGCTTTGGATAATATCAGTCTTCTAAATTCCCACACAGTTTGACTCCTGCATGTCTGGTTGAGTTATTGCCTGTCTGAAATTCTTGTGTGGCTGTTATTCCTAGGGCCATGTATGTCAGTTGCTGCATGAAACCCCAAATAAAGCTCCCCCAGGACCAGTGGTGAGGAGCAGGAGCAACCCTGGAGTGGACTCCCCCTGTTCTAATCAGTTCTCTTTCCCTGTGTTCTCTGTTGGGCTTCCAGGATAGATTTCCAACAAGGAGGTTTTAGACTGAGAAACAGTTGGGGATGGGTTTGTCTTAGTTTGTTTTATGTTGCTATTGCAGAACACCACAAACTGGAGAGTTGATTAAAAGAAATTCATTTTTCCTAATCCTAGAGGCCAGAAAATCCAATATCATGCAGGTTTGATATCATACAGACTCCAAGTTCACAGGGATCCTTTTGCACACTCTATGTCCAGGGACAGCGAGTGATGGCAATAGTGTTCAGTGGGTATAGTGAACGAAACTGTATAGTAGCTGGGATTCCTTTGTGTTGTGAAATGCTGCTTCTGGGGAGACATGAACAAACATCTGTTCACCCCTGGTAAGAGCCAACAACAGACTAAAGTAATGATCTACTGAAGCCCAGTATGGTGAACCAATTGGTTTACTGGGATTACGTACTGTAGTATAGATAAGGGGGTTCTTACACGAAATGGGAGAATGCAAAGGCTTACCCCAGCATGGGTAATGATTCACTAAGCTGAATTCTACATGATTGGCAGGCATCTCAACAGGTTAGAGGTCTTCATTTCTTCAGCAGTCTTGACTTCTAGAGAAGGAGAGGCCTTGTGAATCTGGTCAATGTCAGGGACTTCCTGAGACTCCTGAGTTGTTTACCTCTGAGTCTTGATGCAATTCCTTTAGAATTTCCAGAGTCTTAAACTTCTCTTTCCAGAATGGGTCATTCAAATGCAGGGTAAATTGTTACAGACGACCTTGTAGTCGTAAAACTGTGCCTGGTTGACCAGATCTTATTTCACTGTGCTTGTGATGCTAACATCTACACAGGGCCTTTACACCACATCATCTTATCAGAAGTAAGAAGAGGGGCTAAGAGAGACCAGGAGAGAGGAAGTGAGTGTCAATCAAACCCATGACTGTGATAATGACATCAGTCCTTTCATGATGGAGCCCTGATGACTTCTTTGCCTCCTAATGGTTCCACTTCACATTAAAGACTAAGTTTTCAATACATAAACTTTAGGGAATGAGTTTAAACTATAACAACTAGTTTCAGGAAAGGTCTTCCATATTCTTTATCCCAACTACGCCTCAGTCATTCTCCCAGAACTCCCAAATAACTTGTTTCCCCCTGCTTTCTGTTCCCTTTAGCTGGGACATCTTTCTTCCTCCTGTCTCTGCCAGGTAGATCTGTGTTCTTCTCTTAAGATTCAATTCACAGTTTGCCTTTGGCAAATGACTCTTCCTGTCTTTGCAATGATGTTGCATTCCCATGGCCTTTGTGATTGTGCTGACACTACACATATCTGGATCTCAGAGCAGTGTGCAGACTTCTGGGAGACAGAGTGTATTCTCTGCCTTGTTTATTTCCTCTTCCCTCCTCCTTTAGGGGCTGGCATGCAGTGGGCACTAGAGCATTTGATGGATGTGTGTGTATCTGTTTAATTCACCACCAGATAGCAACTTGGCACTTTCCTAGATAGCTATAGTCAAGAGGAATTCAAAGACAGAGCCACAGTCTCAAAATCAATACAAGTCCCTCAGTGTTAATAAAACATGACTTCATCATTTCTGTTTGGATCTAAACTTTGTGGGGTTCTTTTCTTTCGAAATTCACCATTATAAAACACTAAAAATAGGGGCTGGAGAGATGGCTCAGAGGTTAAGAGCATTACCTGCTCTTCCAAAGGTCCTGAGTTCAATTCCCAGCAACCACATGATGGCTTACAACCATCTGTAATGGGGTCTGGTGCCCTCTTCTGGCCTGCAGGCATACACACAGACAATATTGTATACATAATAAATAAATATTAAAAAAAAACACTAAAATAGGTAGAGGTCACATGTTGATTTGACTGGGTGACCTCCCCAAATCAAATTCTTGTGAGACTCTCTGTTACCCATGACTTTCCAACCACTCCCATGGGGCTTTAGGGGTTCCAGGGGCATCGCTAAGACTGAAGCCAGCATGTAAATCTGACAGAAGGAGACTCCAAGCCCATCACTACAATCAGAACTTTATTTTTTCTATTTGGCTACATTTGAGCCCAGCCGTTTCCCAGACCTCCATCACCCGCCTCTCTTCCCCAGTCCATCTCCCCTATGTGGTTTCTGACGTGATCTGAGCTTGTAAATAACCGTTCACCCCAGCCCCCACTGTCTAAGCCAATGGGTCACAACCTGTGAGTCATGACCAACCCCTTTGGCAAAACTCTATTTCCAAAAACATTTATATTACAATTCATGACAGTACCAAAATTACAGTTATGAAGTAGCAACAAAAATAATGTTATGGTTGGGGAACTATGCACAACACAAGGAACTATACGAAAGGGTTGCAGCATCAGGAAGGTTGAGAAGCAGTGTTGTAAACATTTTTCCACTTCCCTGCCCTTTTCCAGGTCTGGAGCAGGCCTGCGTGTTTTTACATAGTTCCAAGTATGTCAATAACATTTCATATGCCAATTTCTTCTCTGAACACCATGCCACAAACATTTTCCCAGAATGTGAGATACAGTCTTAAATGGGGACTTTTTTAAATGTCAAAATTTTAAGTTGGTGGGTTCCAATCTGTCTGAGTCTTCAATATCACTAAGTTAACTTTTTATCACCATGCACAATACTCAAGTCCAAATGAATCAAAGGCCTCAACATAAAACCAACCACATTGAACCTCATAGAAAAGAAAGTGGGAAGTACACTTGAACACATTGGCATAGGAGACCGCTTCCTAAAGATAACTTCAGTAGCACAGACACTGAGAGAAACAATTAATAAATGGGATCTCCTGAAACTGAGAAACTTCTGTAAAGCAAAAGACATGGTCAACAAGATAAAACGGCAGCCTACAGAATGGGAAAAGATTTTCATCAGCCCCACACCAGAAAGAGATCTGATCTCCAAAATATACAAAGAACTCAAGAAACTTTACATCAGAAGAACAAATAATACAATTTAAAAAAAAAATGAGGTACAGACCCAAACAGAGAACTCTCAACAGAGGAATCTAAAATGGCTGAAAGATACTTGAGGAAATGCTCAACATCCTTAGCTATCAGAGAAATGCAAATCAAAACAACTCTGTGATTCCATCTTACACCTGTCAGAATGGCCAAGACCAAAAACACTGATAATAGCTTATGCTGGAGAGGATATGGGGTGAGGGGTACACTTCTGCATTGCTGGTGGGAGCGCAAACTTGTCCAGCCCCTTTGGATATCAGTAGGGCGATTTCTCAGAAAATTGGGAATCAATCTACCTCAAGACCCAGCAATACCACTTTCGGGTATATACCCAAAGGATGCTCAACCATGCCACAAGGCCATATGCTCAACTATGTTCATAGCAGCATTATTTGTCATAGCCAGAACCTGGAAACAACCTAGATGCCCCTCAACTGAAGAATGGATAAAGAAAATGTAGTACATTTACACAATGGAGTACTACTCAGCAGTAAAAAAATAATGGCATATTGAAATTTGCAGGCAAATGGATGAATCTAGAAAACATCATATTGAGTGAGGTAACGCAGACCCAGAAAAACAAATATAATATGTACTCACTCATAAGTGGCTTTTAGACATAAAGCAAAGAAAACCAGCCTACAGGCCACAACCCCAGAGAACCTAGACAACAAAGAGGACTCTAAGAGAGACATACATAGATATAAACAGAAAGGAGAAAAGACAAGATCTTCTGAGTAAATTGGAGCATGGGGGTCACAGGAGAAGGTAGAAGAGGAGAGGGGAGGAAAGGAGAGGCGTGGAGAAAAAATGTATAGTGCAATAGTTTAAAAAAAATGCTGTGTAAGGAAGGCACAGTGGTCATGCCTTTGTAATAACAGCACCTAGAACATGCCTGTAATAACAGCACCTAGAACATGCCTGTAATAACAGCACCTAGAACATGCCTGTAATAACAGCACCTAGAACATGAAGGCACAATGGTCATGCCTGTAACAACAACACCTAGAACATGAAGGCCAAAGGATCGTGAGTTCTGTTTAATGAGTGTAAGACCAGCCTGAGCTGCCTAAGACACTGTCTCAAAAATGTAAGAGAATGAAATGATTAAGCAATGCTACATAAAATATCCATGTCCCGGTTTGCTTTCTTAAGTATTTTTTAAATATTTATTTTATGTGTATATGTGATTCCCTGCATGTTTGTCTATGCAGAGGCCAAAAGGGGGTGCTGGGTCCCCTGGAATTGGAGTTACAGATGGTTTTGAGCTGCCATGTGGTTTCTGGGAATAAAACCCTGATCCTCTGGAAGAGCAGCCAGGGATCTTAACCACTGAGCCATCTCACCAGCTTTCTGTGGCTGTGATAAAAACAATGACCAACAGCGACTTCAGGAGGGGAGCTTATTTCAACTTACAGTGTATAGGGCATCACCGAGGAAAGCTGGGGCAGGACGTCGCCATGGAGGAACATAACTTACTGACTTGCTTCCCATGGCTTGCTCAGCTGCTTTCTTATACACCTAGGACCACCTGACCAGGGATGCCACTGCCCACAGCAGGCTGGACCCTCTCACATCAATCATTAATCAAGAACTTTTCTATAACTAAATATGATAGAATTAATTCTTCAACTGAGGTTCCTTCTTCCCAGGTACCTCTAGCTTATAGCAAATTGTCAAAAGACTAACCACTATAGCCCTGTACATGTCACTTTTTCCTGCTGATAAGTATATTCCCGACTTAGCAAGTTTCTTATATGTATTAATTATACCACCTAAATGCAAATATTTCTTAATATGCTCCTTTTAATTTCTTATATTTTTAGGATTGAAGTATATTAAATACTACCCAATTGAATCTCATTCATCTCTTCTTTTATTAATATTTATTTATTTATTATGTATACAATATTCTGTCTGTGTGTATGTCTACAGGCCAGAAGAGGGCACCAGACCTCATTACAGCTGGTTGTGAGCCACCATGTGGTTGCCGGGAATTGAACTCAGGACCTTTAGAAGAGCAGGCAATGCTCTTAACCACTGAGCCATCTCTCCAGCTCCCTCATTCATCTCTTCTATTGTTGAAGAAATTCTATCATCTTAAGCCAGCAAAAGTTTTTAACAGGGGGACCAACAGGAGGGGCAGATGAGACAGGGCAGTGAGATTACTCTGGTCAAAGCACGTTGTGTACATGTTTGACAATGTCATAACAGGGCCAGGGTGATGGTTCAAAGGGAAAGGGACTCACCAAGTAAATCTGGTGATCCAAATTCAATCCTTGGAATTCACATAGAGAACCATATCCAGTGGTACACATCTGTCATCCAACACTCCTGCGTGAACTGGGAGACGCAGACAGGAGACCGCCCAGAACTTGTGCACCAGCTAGCATAAAGTACACAATGCAGCAGCAAAAACAAGAAAGAACCTGCCTCAACCTGGCTAGAATTGAAAATAAACTGTCCTCTGACTTCTCTTGACATGCTATAGCATGCACATGCCTAAACTCACACACACAGTAAGTACATACATATACATATATATACACATGCATACAATTTTAATTCTATAATGAAATCCACTATTTTTTTATAATCGATATAAATTCCCTAGCACTCGGGAGGCAGAGGTAGGTGGATCTCTGTGAGTTCCAGGCCAGCCTGGTCTGCAAGAGCTAGTTCCAGGACAGGCTCCAAAGCAACAGAGAAACCCTGTATCAAAAACCAAAATAATAATAGTAATAATAATAATAAATAATTGATATAAATTCTTCATGGTTCATTACACATACATAGTTTCTTAACTCTTACAAGAGAGTCTGTTCTCTTTTCCTTTAGTTGTTCTGTAGATTTTTAAAAGGTGTGTCTGAGTCTTTAATTCATCTGGGCATGCTAGGTACAATTATAGGCAATAAATGTTTAGATTGATGACATCCTCATTTTGCCCATTATTTTCCACCTGTCATCTATCAAATTGTCATATAAAGTAGGGTTATCTAAGTGTTGTGATTGTCCTGTAATTGTTGTACATTTCTGGTTCTGCCCCAATGCCTTGATATTTTAATTATCTGTGCTTTATAATACTTGACACTTACAGTCCTAGCATTCTGCTCCCAGAGAATTATCTCAAATATTGATTTTTTTTATCCTCTTTTTTTGAGAATTTAATCTCTGAGTGCTGTGTTGATGTCAGTTCCATCATTTCCTCTCCCACCCGTGACTTCAGAGCCCATTTCCCCCACTTCCTCTCAAATTCCTGACCTCTTGTTCTTTAATTATTATCACTGTATTTCACATACATGTCTATGCATGTACATACTGTACACATGCATATGTATATATAAATAAATACAACCGCTGAGTTCATTTAATGTTGATTGCATGTATCTGTGTTTAGGGCTGACCACTTGAGATTGGATAGTCAGGGGGTTTGACCCTGGAGAAGACTGATTCTCCCCCTCTTATCAGCTATTAATTGTCTGTAGTCTTCATCTAGGGACGGGGTCTGGTGAGATTTCTCCCATCCATGCCAGCACAGCAAGTGGTGCTATCTGTCATTGTGCTGGTCTGATTCAGATGGCCTCGGTGGTAAGATTTCATGTGCCGTATATAGAAGACACTGTCTCACAAGAGACATCCTTGTCCTGTGGCTCTTAGAATCTCTCCACCCCATCTTCCACATTGATACCCGAGCCTTAGGTGTAGGGGTTGTATTGTAGATGCATCCAGTGGGGATGTCCCCCCACACACACACACAGTTATTTGGTCTCTGAATTTGGATCAGTTGTGGATTGATGTCATAATGTCTGTCTGCTGGATAAAGAAGCTTCTTTGTTTATGGGTGAGGCCTACCCTTACCTGTGGATATGTAATAAGTGTTTAGAAGACAGAGGAGAATGATTTTGGTTTGGGCAAGTGTCAGTAATACGTTCTCTTCTTGGGTATATAACCTCACCAACCATAGGTAGTTGGCTAAGTTTACAATACCAAGCATGAGTTCCCTCCTGCTGAGTGGACATTAAGTCCAACTAGAAGGCTGTTGTTTACCCCCAAGATATAAGTAGCACTATGCACCCTTGAGTATATCTTGCCATGGTGGTAGTTGCTGTAATTTATGGACATTACACTGGGTAGGACTATTGATTACTTTTCTTCCTTGGAAGCATGCATAACCATTTTTAGCACTATGAGAGCTAGTCCTCAGGGACGGTTCCTGGTCAGTTCCACGGATTCCTCCAAGTCCTGTGTCCAGAGTGCAATAGGGTCTTACCTTCAAGTTCTGGAAAACATCCAAGGACAATGGTGATAGCTTTTCTTGTTAGTGGAATCTTTTGCGCACCCCTGACCAACAATTCAAAGGCAGGTTTCCCATGCCTGGCACTGGAGTTTTTGTTAGATAGTCTGTGGCTCTTGAGGTAGGGGTGCATCGTTCCAAGTTGCATAACTTCACTTCAGCTATTTATATGTGCATGTCCACGAACTTTTATATGTTACATAAGTCTTTGCAGAGTAAATCTAATATAATGTTTCCCAGTGGCTTTTGAAGTCACCCTTAGTGTTCTTTATCCCTCATCCCTGCTTTTCTTTCCATATTGCCCTCCCTCTCCCAACCCCAGATAAAGCCCCTCCCTCCCTTTTCCCATTTCTCCTTCCTAACACCTGTGCTCTACTATCCCTACATTTATGATTGTAGGAAACCCCCACCCAGAGTTTTTCCCAAATATTGTTTTACGCGCTTGACATTTTGCTCACATAACCAACATTAGAATGATCTTAATGAGTTGTTTAAAAAGTGGTGGTTTTGACTTAGAATCTATTGTCTTCATAGTTCTTAAGTCAACACATGCCTTCCCAGGACTTTGTACTCTTGTGCTCCTATGTATTTACTTTTCCTACTTCGCTTTGCTGCTGCTGTCTAAACATCACAACCAAAAGCAGCGTAGGGAGGAAAGGATTTGTTTGGCTTACGGTTCACATTCCATGATGAAGGGACGCCAGGCAGAAGCTAAGTCAGGAACTGGAGCAGAGGTCATGGAGGAATGTTGCTTACTGTTTGCTTCCTCTGGCTTCCTCCGCTGTCTTTCTTATACAGCCCAGGCCCACCTGCCCACGGATGCTACCACATGCGGTAGGTTGCAGTATATCAACTAGCAATTAAGAAAATGTCTTGCCGGGCAGTGGTGGCGCACGCCTTTAATCCCAGGACTCAGGAGGCAGAACTAGGTGGATCTCTGTGAGTTCGAGGCCAGCCTGGTCTACAAGAGCTAGTTCCAGGACAGGAACCAAAAAGCTATGGAGAAACCCTGTCTCGAAAAATCCAAAAAAAAAAAAAAAAAGAAAAAAGAAAAGAAAATGTCTTATACACACGACCATGGCCAATCCAAGTGATTCTTCAGCTGAAGTTCCCTCTTCCTGGGTGGCTCTAGGTTTAGGTCAACTTGACAGCGGAAGCTATGACATACACAACTATAATGTGTGATAATGTATTACATAGACCAATGATGCTAATTTTTTTACATCTTCCTTTATGACAGTTATTGTTTATGGTTTTTGCAATACAAAGCTGGGATGATATTGACACTCTTGGTTCTGCCTACTTTTTAAAAGTAAAAGTTGTAATTTTATTGTTAGTATATGATTTAAAATAGGTATATCGAGCTAAGCTAGTCAGTTGTTTCACTTGAAGGACTTCTCTTTTGCTATATAATAATTGGTTATTTAACCTGGTGTTAGTGTTAGGATGCTAATCTTTTATTTGTTATTTTTGTATTCTTGAAGTAATCTCCATTAAGGTCAAATTTATCACATAGAATTGAATTAAATGGAACTCAGCCTGGGTTGTGACACAATAGCAGGGCTTGGCAGGCTTCTGTTCCATGGAAGTTTAAAGGACTTCAATAGTTCTGTGAGCTTTTTTGTTTGAGATAGTCTAAAAAATTATTTTTCACCAGTAAGAATGCCTTACTTCTATTGTTTCAGTCAACATAGCTAACATTTCACTCTGGACGAGCAGCCAGGTCACTCGGCGGTTTAGTCAACTAATGTATAAGAAGATATGTATAGTAGTCCGTGAAGGCAGTTTATATAAAATATTTCCATATTTTATATAGAATCAGACAAATTTTCATACAGGTTCTGTCACTAATTTCTATGTAACTTTAACCATGTAACATGACACCTGACACCATCCCTCCACACACAGGAGCTAGACTATCCAACATAAGGTTGTTATAAGGATTGCAGTAATGAATGTAAAATTGTTAGCTCAGGGTCCTCCATCCATGAACAGAAGGTGGTACAGTGTTCTCCGGTGTTGCTCACTTGTCTTTCTCTATTATTCTCTATAGATCTGCATGAGGTGTCCATATTTTCATGGTCTTTTGAACATTTTCAGAAGCAACAGGAAACAGTGTGGGGATGGTAATGGCTTTTGAGGAAAGAGCTCCCCTTCTGTTTTTTTTTTTTTAATTATTTATTTATTATGTATACAATATCCTGTCTGCATGTATGCCTGAAGGCCAGAAGAGGGCACCAGACCTCATTACAGATGGTTGTGAGCCACCATGTGGTTGCTGGGAATTGAACTCAGGACCTTTGGAAGAGCAGACAATGCTCTTAACTGCTGAGCCATCTCTCCAGCCCAAGAGCTCCCCTTCTGGAAGCCAGCATGTGAGCTTGATTTGTGAGTCATCGCAAGATAGCCCTGGGCTTTGAGAAATGACAGAATTGGCAGGAGACCGTCTACACTCGCCTTGCCAAGTGGGATGTGAAGCCATAGGCCTGTGTGATCAGTGATCACAGAGTCCAGAGCTCAGGAGGGCCACTTTCAGGGGCTCCTAGGAGCGGGAAGTTGACCAACTGGCTCCCAGTTGTCTTCCTGCAGGATCCCAGTCTGTGGAGCCTGAAAACAGGGATGCTGACCAGCACTGTAACCAGGCTGAACTGAGCTTTAAAGGGGGACATAACCAGCTTCGTTCATCCTTTTGAAATGGGGTCTAATTATGCTTTATTAATAAATGAAACTGTGGCCAAATACAGAAAACACTGTAGAAACACACACACACACACACACACACACACACAGAGAGAGAGAGAGAGAGAGAGAGAGAGAGAGAGAGAGAGACAGAAAAATAACTGTGTGTTGGAAAAGAACCGTGAGGTTTTCAGAAGAAGCTAAATCGGAGAGGAACACGCAGCATCTCACCTCTTCTCTTGTCTCTCACCCTGTTTTTCCTTAAACATGTTAAACTCTTTTACCTAAGGTTTAATTTTTGCTCCTTGGTGATATATTTCTGTGTAAATAATATCATTTGGAGAAAAAAAATACACCATTACAAACATTCTTAATCCATTTATTAATGTTAATAGGAAAAAAACAAGTCAAAAGATTGACAGTGGCCATTAATCAAAATGTGTTTATTGAGTACTTTGCATGTACGAAACACTCTGGAATATTATATGAAAGAATAAGAAACAGTCAATTCTCAGAGGTCTTTTAATCCAGTTGGGGAAATAGTCAAGTAATTGACTAGCTGTCATATAAGAAATATTGAAATAAATACTATTATTAGTTACTAGGTCACACCCTATACCCACTGGGTAAACACTATTTTCCTGAGCAAGGCGCATTAGGCCAAACACATCTTCCCTCAAATGTTTCGGAGAACCAGCTATGCCAATGTTCTATGTCCTCAGGTGTCATGTCGCAGGTTATCTACCATGTGTGCACGTAAGCACACAGCACACTATGGCCATCTCGTCTTATCCCTCATCTTATCTGCCCCACATTCTCCTTTAGGAAATGCCTCTGGCTCTCTTTGGTTTGCTGTGTGGCTTTACAGTGCTAATCTTTTCCATGGGTCCTTGCTCCTGCTGCTGCTGCTGCTGCTGCTTTAATCCCTACCATGATAGTTTTTGTTTTGTTTCATCTTGTTTTCTGCCCTTTCTTCCATCTCGTCTTAGTAGAAAACTCTCAGGTTCAGTTCTCCTCCCATCGGGTCCCATCCCTAGACAGACCAAGTCTCGCTACAGGAAAACAGTTGGAAGAATCCCCTTTGTTACCGCGAAAGAGTGGTGGAGGTGACTCTAGAAGACCTTCAGAACAGCAATCTGACCTGCCTGGACAAGGGGTTCACTTCACAACCAGCTCATTGCTAGAATGGAGGATGGTGCTTCTATTGCGGAGCTCAGAGGCTGGCTGTGGGTACTTCTGTTTTTCAAAGCCATTCAAGGTGAAAGAAAACTCCTTGTGGGCTCCCAGAGATTTCCTTCTACCCAAAACTGCCATTTCATTGTCTTAGTCATCCTGAGGACCATGCCGGCCTCCTACATACTAGGAAGCATAGGGAAGTCAGATGAGCTATGCCAAGGAACCGCTGCTTTGTTGACAGCCAGGCTAGAGTAGCTGGAAACTGTGCATCAAATTGTGGGGGTGCCTGGGAGGACTGCCTGATGCTGACAGCCAGGGTGGGGAGTGCTTCACCCCATGCTCTGCTGGTAACGTCATCAAAAAGCCGGAATATGGCCTTAAACCCATCCACACCCTCTGGTCACTGTGAAAAAAAGACCTCCTGAGAGATAAATGAGAGTTGGTTGTGTTTGTCAGACAACCAAAAGCTACTTCTAGCCAACAGTAGCTTAGACAATATGGCCTTTTACTGTCTCACTGAGTAGAAAGTCAAATGATGAGTGGTTCTAAGGTTGATACAGTGTCTTTCTGCGACTTCTCACTTGAGACACAGTGTTTCTCAATTCTGCCATTTTAATTTGTCACCAGTGGCGACTACTGAGAGCACAGGTTAGAGGAGTCGTGTGACACATTGTCTCTCCATGTAAACTGAATGAGTTCTCGCTGAGCTATTGGCCAGGCTACTTACGATGTTCAGCTGGCAAGCATGCTGATCATAATAACCGTAATAATATTTATGGTGATTTAAACAAGATAGAAGTTTGCTTCCCTCACTGGTAAGAGTTTTTAAACGAACATGAATCTGATGGCCTGGCCCTTTCGGACTTGGCTCCCACAACTGCATCCCAGGAGAGGTTCTCTGGCTATTACGTTTCTCCAGCAGTGATAAAGGAAAACTGAGAATGATGGACAAGCATTTCCTTGTGAAAAAGATGATATGTAGACTGGAGAGATGGCTTAGAAGGTAAGAGTATTTGCTGCTCTTTCAGAAGTCTGGAGTGTGATGCCCATCGTCTACATCAGGAAACTCATGACTACCTGTGACTCCTGATCCAGTAGACCTGACATCCTCTTCTGGTCTCTGCCAGCACCAGCACTGGAACACATGCACATGAATAAAATAAACACCACTCAAAAGGCAGGCAATGGTGGCGCACACCCTTCATCCCAGAACTTGGGAGATAGATGCAGCAGATCTCTATGAGTTCCAGGCCACCCTAGGCTATATAGAAAGACCCTATCTCACAAAGTAAATCTTTAAAAAAGATGATATGTATCCAAGATGACACTGGCTTAGTGTTAGTCATATGGCCAGTTATTGCCAAATAGGACGATAAGAAGAATGGGTGTTGGGAACAGTTACTTCCCTGGTTTCTGCTGATAATACAAAAATAAATAGGTTGTATTGAATGAATTAAATGCTAAATAAGGATGTTGGCATCTGGCATAGTTTATGACCAATCCTGTATATAGAACGTCCCTCACATGTAGGGCTAGGCGTGAGCTAAAGGCATTGTGAATATGCCTATAGTTCCTGGGCTGTTCACCCAAACAGAAATAAGTAATGAACAGACACCCTCCAAGGAAGCGGCTGCTAATTTCCATCTGAACGTGTATTTGGATAACAATAGAAATCGAGTTTGTTTGGTGGAGTCCTCTTTAGAAGTATTAGAGGAGGCTCCTTACTCTGAATTTCAGACACTGGGCTCGTTAGTTTTTTGTCAACTTAAAGTCAACAAGGAAAAAAATTAGTCATCTGGGAAGAGGGAATCTCAACTGAGAAAATGCCTCCATCAAACTGGCCTCTAGGCAAGTCTATGGGGTATTTTCTTGGTTAATGATTGACAGGGGAGGGTGGTGCCATCTCCGGGCAGATAGTCCTGGGAGGTAGAAAACTGGCTCCATTCCTGCCTTACCTTTCTTCCATGATGGACTGTGAGCTGTAAGGTGAAATAAACTCTTTCTTCCTCAAGCTGGTTTTGATCGATGGCTTCCCAACATCATAAAGCAAACTAGGCCAGAGCCCACAAAGAATTCGTTGCTTCCAGGAATAAACAAAGCAGTTTGCTGGGTAGCTATAGTTGTTACTTTTCTCCTCGTTGACAAAATTCCTCCCAGAAGCAGCTTACAGGAGGAAAGACTAATTTTGGCTCAAGAAGGACCATCCCACCGTGGTGGGTGGGGTTGGTCAAAAAAGGCATATCAGCACTCCTAGTGATGGGAACCTGTGGCCAGGACTCCTCACATCTCAGCAAACAGGGACGTGGTGACCAGATGTACAGCAGGGTCAGTCTCTACATTCAAGGCCCAGCCCTGGATCTGAAAGGTTTGAGAACACTGCCAGCTGGGAACCAAGTGCCCATGGGTACATGTCACAATGAAACCATAACACTGTCCTTTGAGCCAAAGCTCTGAAGAAGACCTAGCCATGGATAGAGGCACAGCAAGGCAGACATTTTAATGAAACAGGCTTCCCAGCAGCATTGGCCTCACCTAAGCAGCCATCCCCACCCCCAAGGGTGCCAGTGAAGCCCTTGCAATGGAGAAGTTGGCAGGGTCGTGGGTGTTTGCCTGGATTCCTTCTGGTTGGTTCTGAGAAACCCATTTGCAGCTGGATGGCTGCCTTGTTTCTGTCAGTGCTAATGCTTCATTGGGGAACACCCGAGGTGTCTGCCCCACAAGGCTCAGACCACCAGCCTGTGCTCCCACAGAGCTGAAAGCCGCCCCAGTCCTGTCTGTTCTGTATTAGAGTTCTGAGCAAACTTTTATTTAACTAAATGTGTTTCATTGCTTTAAAAGAGGATTGATAGCTATTGGTTTAGGAGGCTCCTTGGGCTCAGCACAGAGCCAGCTTTGGCTCTCTCCATATATTTTTACAACAATTTTCAAAAAACAAATAGTCTCCACCAGTTCTTGGGGGATAATTTTAATAATATATTTGGTGGAATATTTGAGATGGAATAGGAGCACTATGTCGGCGGACTTCACTTATTTATTGTTGAATCTCTTCAGCTTCTGTATTAAAAAGGAAAAAGGAACACTTCTCTTTTACTGGGCAGATGGGAGAGAGTGGCAGAAAACACATGGATTTTTCCACGCAAACAGACTTGGATTTAAATATCATCGCTGCCACTTACAGTTGTGTGATATTGGAAACACATTGTCATCTCTGGGTCTCCTTTAACTTGAGCATAAAATAAAGATAATGAGGTGGTTGGAGAGATGGCTCAGCAGTTCAGAGGACTAAGATAGGGTTCCCAACCCAATATCCTCTTCCTGTTCCCGCGCATTCCTGCATGATCATAGTGCATGCGTGCACACACACACACACACACACACACAAATGCATGCATGCGTGCACACACACACAAATGCATGCATGCATGCACATACACACAAATGCATGCATGCACACACACACACGCACATTCACACACCACATAAAATAAAATGATAATAGTAAATAAAGCCTTCAAAAATAAAATAATATTCCTGCAATATAGTACACTACTGTGAGAATTAAACTGCCCACATTATGTGAAACACTCAACACGGGGCCTAATACTATTAAGGACTATTTGTTATGGGTGACCATTTGGAAATCCCTTCAGGCCTAAATGTAAATTCTCCACCATCTTCCCTGGGAACAGCCACTCCAGGCCTGGGCCCAGCAATCTGCTTTAACAAGCCCTCCTGGAGATTCCAAACACCTTGAGATCAGAATTGGAAAAGGCGGTTCTCCACCTACAGGGCATTCCAGCTGCTAATGTATGCTGAAGTAGATGTAGATACACCCTCCTTCCTTCCCTTCCCTTTAATGATGGCTCTAGCGTCTCCGTGACTCATATCTTACTTAAGAAAGCCAAACTTCTTACCCACTCCCCCTTCCTGGGCCTGGTATTGCTCTCTAGGGAGTCTGCATCTCCCCTCTAGGGTGCCTGCATCTCGCCTCCAGGGAGTCTGCATCTCTCCTCCAGGGGGTCTACATCTCCCTGGTGTCCATAGTTCAGGAAATACCCAGTGAGAACTCAGCCCATCACCCTCAGGCCAGCATCTCTCTCACTTGTCTCTGTGTATTCCCATCTGTCCGCTGATAAAATACAGTTCCCTTGAGGGTTGGAATTACATCTTAATCATCTCTGTGTCCCCAGCACCTGGTGTACATAGTAGACACCTAAAGGAGGGTGGCGAATGAATGAAGTGTCAGCCTCAAATCAGAGGGGCATTTGTTCCTGAGGCAGTCGGGTATTAGGCAGGCTCGAGTACCCAATCTATTTCTGGGGCTGATGACAAGTAGGCAACAGGAGTGCCTGGAGACCATTGAAATGTTACTTGAGCCCCCTCCACCCTTCGGCTCCTTTCAGTGCCACGAGGAAAGCTGTGTGACAGACTCTCAATAGATCAGAGCCACTTTAGAAGCAGCCTAGGAAAGCAAGCTGCGAGGGTCCATTTCTTTTCTCTGTCATAATTTGTTTTCCCAGTTGCCAGAGAGGTTGAAATGAGCTCTGCCGGATGACAATTTGGATAGAATAACTTTCCCGTCTCATGAATTCTGAGCAGCTGAGGACCGTACTCTACTCTGGAATGTGGAAAATGAACAAAGCCCTTGGAGGGATGGGTGGAGATGGAGCACCATCTCAGCTAAGGATGAGTTTGGCACTGCTCTGAGGCTCTCTCTGGAGTTATTCCTGCCTTCCAGGTCTTTCTATGCTATGTCCACACAGTTATCGTGCTCACCACCTTTCCCCCACCCAGGGCCACCTGTGTTGGGGCCATTCATCTAACCCACTTAGATGAGCCAAGATGAATATAGATTTTCTCCTTCACACATTAATTTATGGGCCCTTCCTATTCTCGTGGCAATGTCCCCAACTGCCATAGTCACATTCTGCTTTATTGAAAAGCAGCAGGAAATTCATCCTTCATGAGAAAACTTTAAGTTAAATTCAGACTATTGGGGAAAAGTTGTCCTGGTTACAATTTCTCTCTAAATCAGTGCACAGCAGGGGTTGGGTTAAGATGGGAAGCCCCTGTAATGAGGACAGCAGGTGATCCCTGTGAATAGGGGTGGGGAGCAGTGCAGAACATGTGGGCTAAACCATGTGATCTTGGGAGCTGGCCTTTGAATGGATGGTGGCCAGACTCCAATCACCATAACTAGGCTGTGTTCTTTCAAGTCACAGGACCTGCTTGTGTGTCCTTTTATAGCTTGGCTGAGAAGATACAGAGGAAAACAAGAGGTCTTCAAGGCCTCTCGGAAAAGAATAGCCAGAGAAAAGGTCTCATGCCATTCCAGAGAGGAGAGACATGGCATGACTTGAGGTTTTTATCTGCAAGGCAAGGCTATCCCCATGATGAAAGTAAAAGCATTTGACTTAGCTCCACAGTAGTAGTCATTAAGACCATCTAGCCAAACCATTTTCTTCTGTACAATATCTGGGAAATACTGTTCAGATTGGAGCTTCTCCTGAGATGTCGTAATAGGAGACTGCTCATTTGTTTCCCGGCCACCCAGACTCGAATAATCACACAGAAACTGCATTAGCTATAACACTGTTTGACCAATGACTCTGGCATATTCCTAGCTAACTCTTACATCTTAAATTAACCCACTTCTATCAATCTGTGTATCCCCACAAGACTGTGGCCTATCTGCAAAATTCCTAAAGTTCTAGCGTATCCTTCTCCTTGGGCAGCTACATGGCATCTCCCTGACTCTGCCCACACTCTTTCTTTATTTCTGTTCAGATTTCTTACCTGGTTTCACTCTGCTAAGCCATACAGAAGGACATCCCACATCATCTCCCCTCTTCTGTCTAATTAAAAAAGAAGGTTTTAACTTTAACATAGTAAAATTACATATATAAAACAATTATCAAGCAAGAATTATAGTTACAATATTTAGTCCACTTATATTTGACAAATTAAGGAAAATACTCTATCATCTATCCTATCTTTATAAGTCTAAAGTTTTATATTTAATTTATCTTTATATTAAGATAAATTTATCTTTATATTTAGTTTATCTTAACTAAGAGAAACTATAATTAAAATATTTTTCTTCAACTCAAAGACCCCAGAAGGGTATAATATTACCTAAGTAAACAGGAAGTGCATTGTAAGCAACTTCCAAAGCTCTAGAATTGACAGAGACATCTTGCTGCCTGAACAGTTACCCAAGTTTTAGAAAACCTAACTAATATGGCTACAAGTTTGACATTATAAATAACTACCTATTAATCTGCAATTTTTAATTATACATTAAATTTTAAAATGAGCTATCTAAACAAAATACCTTAAACAGGAACAGAAATACATATAACAAAATTGACCTTAAATTTGTGTCAATAGACCAAGATCCATACCAATGAAAAATATTCATCACTATATCATATCTCCCTTATTTTTTAAAAAAAAGAGATTGACTGTGACCATTAATAATTTATACCCAACCCCTCTTAAGTGAAAACAAGCATTTATAAGTAATCATTTGGGAAATTTGAATGTAGTTTTTTCCAAACTGCTTCCAACTTTTTGTTGGGCAAAGTATTTTTAGGGTTCATGGAGAACTTTCAGGGGGGTCTTGTTCCATCAAACCACAATAGCCTGGAATGAATTCACAGGTTCTCATCTTCTGTGGAAACAAGTAATAAGGGCTAGTTTAAAAAGAAGCCTAAGCTATAGGCTGAGCTTTCATAATCATTAAGAAGTCTCCATGTCATTATTTGGGAGCTGGCTGGTGGGACATAGAAAGACTTGTTACATCTAAGCCTGGACCAACCAACATCTTTAGTAAGAAAGTTATTGAATTAGACCTTTGGAAAAGGATTTTTCGCCCCATCTTCAAGGGACCAGTGTTAAAGGTGAATAACAGCCATAGTCCTCTGTCTGTTGGGCTACTTTAAGTCATGCTTTGAAATGATTTTCTTCCTCAGCTTTCGCATTTTTGTACACTGCATACGTGAACAGATGTTCATGCCGATTGGTGATAGGAAATGCAAACATGATAAGAGATAGACTCTGGCCTTAAGAACATCCATAATATGACACCATAAACTATGGCTAGAAATCCATTTCACTTCTGCATTACAGATCTCTGACTTACTGGTAATTTCTGTCATTTAAATATTCTAGTGAGCTGATGGCCTACTTGGATTCTTAAGGAACAAACTATTTCTCCTGCATTAAGAGTTATTACTTTAATTGAGTAATACTGGGCTCTCATGTGGTGATGTTAGCATTATTACACATCTTGGTGATATTCACCCCACTGTTTCCAGAGAAAGTATAGCTCATTAAATGGACACAGGATTAAAGCAGGAAAAAAAAAAGCTTTGAATATTTCATTATGCCAAGGTCAGGACAAATAAATTACCTTGATCTTGAAATAGAACAGAAGACATGACCTGGACTAACTACTAAATTAAAAGAATTCTAAGAGAAAGAAAGCCTTTCACCATGGCAGGACGCACTGGGTTATGTCAATAATGTGTGGTTCTGAAAATTAGTGTTCATTAATTCGTTTCGTTTATTTAATTATCTACTCCGCTAGTCACCTGTATGATACTGTCAATGAAAATACTATGGCAACTGAAGTGGTCTTGGCATCATAAGATGTTTTGTTCCACAAGATCAACCAGAAGATCAGTAATGATGGCACAGAAAGGCCAACACCCTTCTCAAAGGAGAGAACTTGAACAAAATTTGTGAGTGAAGAGGACAGGTTTAAACTCTGCCTTTTCTCTTATAATACTTCAGCTTCATCTGTGCTGTTTTGTTCCTGCTATACTTCCTCTGTCATGGTCACAAGCCAGGTCTATTCGGGCTGTGACAAGTGACTGGAAGTATGATATAACAGGGGACCTGCTTAGAAAATCAACATTCTCCTGGTCACACCTTACTGTCTTCTTCATTTTGACACACACACACAAAGCTTTCTTTCCATCTGCCATCCCATGGAGCAGAATCACTTTGAGGACTTTTTTTTAACTATAGATTTCTGCACCTAGAAATTTTGATGCAGTCTTTCGGAGATAGGGCTTTTACTAGTATTTTATGTGTGGCTGGAACAAAATAACTAACAAAAGCAACTTGAAGGAGGAAAAGTTTATTTCGGCTCATAGTATAGACTGTCACATTGTGGTGGAAGTCATGGCAACAGGAACAGGAGGTACAGATTGTCATGGTGTGGAGTCGTGGTAACAGGTACGGTAGATATAGGCTGTTATGGTGGGAGTCATGGTAATAGGAACAGGAAGTACAGACCATCATGGTGGGGGTCATGGTAACAAGAATAGAAGGTATAGACCATGATGGTGGGGAGTCATGGTAACAGTAATGGGAGAGAGGTATAGATCATCATGGTGTGGAGTCATGGTAACAAGAACAGAAGGCAAGATTGTTATAATGGGGAGTCATGGTAACAGGAACAGGAGGTACAGGCCATCATGGTGGGAGTTGTGGTAACAGGAATGGGAGGTACAGGCCATCATGGTGGTAGTCGTGGTAACAGGAATGGGAGGTAGTTGGCAGTTTGTGTAGTATCTTCCTCCATCATTCTGCACTTTTCTTCTTTAGACAGAGTCTCTGACAGGACATAAATAATAGGATTCAAACTCGGATCTTCTTGCCTTTTTGCCCACTAAACCCTCTCCCCAGCCCTTGTCATTAAAAAGCAAAGAGAGATGGGGAAACGAGGTCTCCTTTGTATTCAGTCCAGAACTCCAGGCTATGGAATGGAGGTGGAGAGTTATAGAGGGAGACACCAGTGTTTTCCTTTGACCTCTGCACACACAGGAATATATGCACCCATAACACCCTTGACACACAATCAATCAATCAATCAACTCCTTTTTAAAAGAAAATTTCCAAAGCCAGGTGCCATTCCTCTAGCTCTACTCTACGTCACAAAGGGGCTAAGTGACAAAAGTAAATTTAACAACAACAACACCAGGGAGTCCAACCACCTTCTGCACCACTGAGAACCAGACGTCCTTTACAAATGGCTGGTTCTGTCATCTGGCTCCATCACAGCAAAAGTTCAGGGGAAGTATTCTCTGAGCTCCATTTCCCTTAGTTCTCTAAGCCACTTCTGTCAAAAGCATCATAAGCAAATCAAGTTGGAAGTCTGTTTGTGGGCCACTGTCGATTCACTCACCCGTCAAATGTGTGCCCACTCTGCCCCTTGTGCCCAGTGCTGTGCTGAGCTATGGAGAAGAGAAATAGACTATGTGGATTCACACCTGCCCCTCTCCCTGAAGCACTCATGGTGAGGAGAGACAAGAGGATACCACACTTTAGTGAGACAGACACCACTCAGGCCAACCATAAAACCACCTCATGGGACCTGCGGAATGTAGATTACGTATTAGCACCCTCATAACTGGCACACAGACACACCTAGGTCTTAGTAGCTGGCCTGGTAATGAGAATGAAGGGGAAGGGGCCTGAATAAAAAGAGGGTGTGGAGGTGGAGTGTAAGGAGCAACTCCTGATCAAATGCAGTTTAATGCCAGCTCTGATGGGCGGGCCCAGAGTGGGTGAGGAAGTACAAGCTGAGGTAAAAGGCCTTTGCACTGCTCTAAGGCACCATGAAGACCCCATGGTAACTATGCAGTGTCAGGACCGCTCTAGAGTGTCTGTGGAAGCCATTCCCTTGATCTCCCAGACTCTGGGATGTGACAGCTTCACTCACTATCAGTGGGGCCCACGTGGGTAATAGACATCAGCACTGAGCGCCAGGGTGGTTGTAAATGTCATACTCAGATACAAATGTGCCCCTTTTCTTCCTTTTTTCTTTTGGCTTAAAGTATAAACCACAACTGTGGCTATCTGTAGGCCATGGGGTTATAAATTGTTTTGATAGTGTTTCTTTTGCCTAGTTCTATTTTCTGAATATTCTACAATGAACATACTTAGAAATAAGGGGGGGGGAAAATCTATTACAAAATGGTCATACATTCACCAAAACAGCAGTCCTTGACTGACAACTTATGATATAGTCAACTGAATTACAGATGAGGGGAATTATTGATAGGATCCAACTTTAAACCTCTAAGCGATTTCTTTTGTCCCCTTTGCTTTCCACAGTACCAAGGAAGACAGAGCTGTGTAAACAATCTTGAAGAGTTACTTTTATTGCTATAGCTTAGAGCACAGATTACTTTTATGATTTATATTTTAGGAAACTTTGAGTATAGGGAAAATTGCCCAATTGTTAGAGATGATGGAATTATCAATATCTACTTTTCAAAGAAAAGAAAACATTATATCAGAGAGATGTCTAGTTGATAAAAATATCATGCTATGCAGCCTGGGCTGAGGGAGAGCAATCAAAACACGAATGAAAGGGTGAATGGATGGATGGATGGATGGATGGATGAATTTAAGCAGTTGAAGGTGGGTTGTAATTTGAAATGTGTGAAGTTTTAAAAAAACTTCAGATGAGGATGTAATGACAATCATTTTTACACATCCTGTAGCCATCTTTTGTAATGTATGAGTTTTGCCATATATATACATACATGTGCATACATATACATTACATATACATGTGTACAGTACTTGAAGAGACTAGAAGAAGGTGTCAGAACCCCTGGAACTAGAGTTGTAGATGGTAGCAGCTGCCATGTGCGTGCTAAGAACCAAACCTGGGTCCTCTCTAAGAGCAGCCAGTGCTCTTAAGCACCGAGCCATCTCTCTCCAGTCCCTTGGCCCTTTCCTTAAAAGAAAGTATCCTCATTACAGTCTTCTTGCAGCAGATGGAGGTCATTACAGAAAGCCACAAAAAGAGGTCAAAATACAGAGAACACCTGACTGTAGGGTGCTTGCCCAAAGTTATGCATTTATAACACAACCCCCACACTTAAGACTCAGATAACAGAAGAAAAGGGGCAAAAAAATGTGGTAAGAGCCAGGGGACCAGGACATCTGCCTTGAGATAGCCGAGCTAGGCATGGTGGGGCACACCTTTAACCTTATTACTCAGTAGGCAGAAGCAGGTCTAGAGTTCAAGGCCAGCCAAAGCCATGTAGAGAGACTCTGCCTTAAAACAAACAAAAAAGTAGGTGGGAGGTGAGGAGAATGGAAGAGTCTGGGAGGAATTAGGGGAAAGAATTGGGGCAAATGTGATCAAGATAGGTTATATGAAATTCTCAGACTTAATAAAGATATTAAGACAATTTTTCCTTAGTCATCAGAGAAATGCAAATTAAAACAACCCTGAGATTCTATCTTATACCTGTCAGAATGACCAAGATCAAAAACACTGATAACAACTTATGCTAGGGAGGATGTGGGGTAAAGGGGACACTCCTGCATTGCTGGTGGAAGTGCAAACTTGTGCAGCCATTTTGGAAATCAGTATAGTGATTTCTCAGAAAATTGGGAAGCAATCTACATCAAGACCCAACAATAGCACTGTTGGGTATATACCCAAAGGATGCTCAATCATACCACAAGGACATGTGTTCAACTATGTTCATAGAAGCATTGTTTGTCGTAGCCAGAACCTGAAAACAATGTATATGTATGTCCCTCACCCAAAGAATGGATAAAGAAAATGTGGTACATTTACACAATGGAGTGCTATACTGCAGTAAAAAATAATGATATCTTGAAATTTGCAGGCAAATGGATGGATCTAGAAAAACCATATTGAGTGAGGTAACCTAGACCCAGAAAGACAAATATAGTATAAATTCATTCATAAGTGGCTTTTAGACATAAAGCAAAGAAAAAAAAAACAGTATACAATTCACAATCCCAGAGAACCTAGACAACAAAGAGGACCCTAAGAAAGACATACATGGAAGGTGACATACGTAGGAAAATGAAAAAGAAAAAATCTCCTGAGTAAATTAGAAGCATTGGGGTCACAGGAGAGGTTAGAAGAGGAGAGGGGAGGAAAAGAAGGGAGTGAAGAAAAATGTATATCTCAATAAAAACAATTTTAAAAGAATTGATAATAAGATAAAAAGATAATAAGAAAATAATGGCAATAGTTTGCATAGCTTGATAGTCTATAAGGAGTGCTGACATTTAGCCCCACAACTTTCAAATGTTTAGGTTAACTTGAGCTCCATGTTGGAGAAAAGGTCATGGGACTTTCAGAAGCTTGCTGACTGGTCTGCAGACTTGAGCTGGGCAATGGAAAGGCACAGGACTCAAGCCAGCTCTCCAGCCTTGAATGCCACGATCCTTCAACTTCTCCCTTCTACTGGCCACACTCATTAATCAAAGAACAAGTGAGGCTCACAGATCTCACGACAGTTTCTGTTGCTGGCATCACACACCACTCCAAATTTGGCCTAAGCCAATACATACTAATTCTCTTACAGTTCGGGTGTCAAAAGCCCAAAGGAATAAAGGCGTGAGCAGAGCAGGGGAGCCTCCTTCAGCCTCTGGCTACTGGCTGTTCTAGATAATTCCTCGGCTTGTGGTCAGTCATTCCAGCAGGCTTTCCCAAATACATTGCCTTCTCTTTTTCTAGCAAAATTTCCCATATCCCCCTCTTTTGATGACATTGTTGTGATTAAAATGTGAAGGAATTGTCTAACTTGGAATACTCGGTTCTCAGCACTTGGTAGCATTGTTTGGAAAAGCTGAAAGACCTTATGGAGGTGTTTTGGAAGGCTGTGGAACCTTTAGGAGGAAGGCCCTTGCTGGAGGAACTGGACCGCTGAATGTGGCCCTCGAGATCTTATGATTGAGTCTTACTTCCGTTCCACCAACATATGTGGTGAGGAGCCCCTAGCTGCACGGTCCTGCCTCATCCCTTCCCTTCCATGATGGACTGTATGGCCTCAAACTGTGAGCCACAAGAACCTTTCTCCCTTAAATTGCTGTTTCTCAGCATAATAATGAGGCAGTAACTAATGCACTTACATTCGGGAACCCCTGATAATCTAGGACATATTCCCAACCCATGATCATAATTCAACCCTATCTTCAACGTCCCTTGGGATACATGAAATAACCCTCCGCATCCAGGGTTTAGGATGTAGCTGTCTTTGAGGGGCATTAATTAGCCTATGGCAGGAATATTTATTTCATTGTTGAGTACATCTAAATGAAAATTCCCTGAGGGTAAATTTTGGTCTCAATTCCTTGTAGTTTTCCACTTTTAATCTGACCTTTTGTGTGCCTTCGGGCTTGGGTTTGGTGTGCTTACTTTTAAGAAAATTACCTGGCTTTTGACTGGAAGTAACTTACCTGCAACCCTGTTCTCCTGCTGTTCATCAGGGATGGGCACAGAAACCTGGATTCCCAGGCCTGACTCAGGCTGAACTTGCTGCTGAGCCCCTTAGCCTGCCTGTTGCTGTTTATTGAGCGCTTACTCCGTGTTAGAACTGTGTGAGCTCGCCTTGGTCCTGAAGTGAGCCTGTGAGGTAGAGGCCATTATCCTCATCTATAGCTCGGGAGCTCAAGGCTCCCTTCAAGGAGTCCAGGAGCACATCCAAGGTTACACTTTGAAGCCACAGAGCCTCAAAACCCAGGCTCCAATGCTATGCTCCCACAAAAATGGGTAATACCTAAGCTTGAATACAGTCTAGACCTCTTATACAGGGCAAACCTTGGCTTCCCAAGTACCCAAGCTTAAGTTGTAATTGCTTGCATCTTAGCATTAGTATTTAAATATGTATAAAAGTAAGTAGATATTAATTCCTTTTGCTTATAGCTCTTGGAAGACTATAGAAGCAAAATAATGACAGCAATAATCATGCAGAGAAACTCCAAGCCCTCTTAAAATGCTAATTCAGACCACGGCTCTAATATGAAGGGCAATGCTATTCTGTGAGAATTCAATGGTTGCTTGCAGTCCATATACAAAGCCCAGCACCCTGGCCCAGGCCTTTCTGAGTTCAGCACCCAGACACCAGGGTTCTTTGGGACACTGGAGTCCTGTGGGCAGACTCCTCTCTCCACTATTCTCCTGCCACTGACACTGTCATGTGCTGCCACACGGGTTCTTTGAGCTTCACCTGGGAACCATGTCATTGACTGATTGACTGCCTCTTCTTACCCTCCAACTACTCCCATGCGTGCTGGGGCAGGGTGCTGGGAGTCCAGTTACTGCAAGGGAACCACAGTTATGGGACACAAGGAGACAGTGAGCTGGGTAGCCTGTCCTAGTTCCTGCTGAGAGCACTCCCTTGCCTTGGGGGATGACCTTGGTTTCCTGGGTGCTCCCTGGTGGAGACTGCCCCCAGAATGAGTGAGGCTGTGATCTCATGCTGAGACAGTTTGTCCCATAACTAAGAGTCCCATTTTAGCATTGCTCCTGCCACCAGGAAGTCATCTCTGCTGGCCCACAGTGGCATAGTAGATGGGGCTGGCGGCTGAGCAGATGCGCCCTGGCACCTGAGACCACCTGCTGATGCTCTGTCAGAACACATTGAGATGATCCATCATAAGTGTCTGCTGCAAAACAGAAGAATGCTTAGCCCCACAGAGAGCTAAGATGTTAACAGGGGTCACAAAGCCCCAGCATCGCCCAGATCCTGGGGGATAGTGAGGCCTCTGATCCTGTTGCCTCATCTGTGAGATCCCAGGAGAGTGACACTCCTTCTTCAGGTCACAGTCACGCTGTCCAGATCCTCTCAAGGTGTCCATGAAGCTTTGGGAACCGACGCTTCCTTTGACCAAACTCGGCTCAGTGTGCTTGAGCAAACACATGCTAGGAGATGTGTGCTTTGCTAGACATCTGCCAGGACAAAGAATGACTGTGACCAAGGGCTGGAAGAAGATGGCTTGAGAATCGAGGGCATCTGAAAGGGTTTTCAAAAGGACCGTTCCTGAGGGGACAAGGGATAATTACAAAAGGACCCTGCACAAAAGCGCAAGCCTGGAGACAGCTGGGCATGACAGGCAACAGGTAGCATGCCTTGTTCCGTTGTTCCCTGGAAGGGAGCGCAATGGAGAGAATTGCTCTTGGGAAGACGGGCAGAGCCTGCCAATCTTCCTTCTCTTCATCTGGTCTGGCCTTCTCACACATTATCTCGCTTAATCCTGATGCGTGCAATTAATCCACTAGATGACAGGCTCCACAAGGCTGGGGAGAGCATCTACTGCCCTGCCCCAGCCCCAGCCCAGCTCAGTAAATGTGTTCTCCAGATAAAGAACCAAGCTCAAAGAGGAGAGCAATTTCCTTAAACAAGCACAGCACTTACATAGTGGAGTAAAGACAGGACCTCATTTGCCCTATCCCACCACACTGTTCCACCACTTCTGCTCTGTGGTCTAATGATAATAACTAAAAAAGGAACCTTCACTTGTGGAACCTGTGTAATTATGGATAGACTGGAAGAGGAATACCCCGTATATGTAAAAACATCCAAGAGGAATACCCCATATATGTAAGAACATCCAAACTTCCTGGTGAGGATCTCCACTTAGGGACAGTCAACACCCAAAGTTTCTCCCATCCTCTCCCAAATCTGCTCACACCTCAGCTGTGAGAGGGTCTCAGGAATGTAAAGGGTTAAGTCCCCACCATTTAGCAGGGCTGTTACTTTGCATTTAAATAGCACCATTTGAGAAAGCAGCATTCCTAGGAATCTGATTTGAGTCTAATGTGCTGGAGCACCTGAAGGCTTCCTTACTTCCCGACCAGGTCATTTGCAGCTTCATTACTTAATAATTTGAAAGCTTTTTATGGAAATCAGTGGATAAAAGGAGATGATGAAGCGAAATGTTATTATATTTAAGGACCCAGCAAACAGGCTGCCAAGACGACCATGCCTGAGTCAGACGCTCTTGCTGGGAAGGGAGAGCTGTTGCTGTTGCTGCTCAGATGGTGACTTCTTGCTCCTTTTGAAACCGCTTTTATTTGAAAGACATTCTTTCCCTAACAAAGACTAACAGGCTTTGAAATCCTCCAGAAAAGAGTCCATCGGTGCTGCCTCATGATTCCTACCCTTCGTTGGCGCTCCTGCCCCTCTGCCCACCTTCCTGGCTGCTGCTGTGTTGTCCGCCTGTATATGGCTATAAGATTGTCATAGCCCACTGCAGTGGTCTCACGCAATGCCACTCTCAAAAGTCTTCATTGCTGTCCAGTTGAGAAAAAAAAGTGGGAAAGGGCTAGGATATGGCTTGTTTGGGTAAAACCCATGCCATGCAAGCACAGGGTCCAGTGTTCAAATCCCCATAGCCCATGTAAAGCTGGGTGGAAAGTAGAGATAAGAGAACCCATGGAATCCCACAGGCCAGCTAGCCTGACCTATAAACAGCAAAAGAGAGATCCCATCTCAAAGAAAGTAGAGGTGAGGCACAGCACCCAGGGTTGTCTGTCTTCCGTTCTCCACATGCACACACTAGTATAGATGTGCTTACATTCACATGCATGAGCGTGTGCATGCATCTCTCTCTCTCTCTCTCTCTCTCTCTCTCTCTCTCTCTCTCTCACACACACACACACACACACACACACACACACATTGCCACCGACTCAGTGTTGAAGACTTGTAAGCGACTATGTGAAATTGGTGACAGCTGTTGGGAAGGATGGGAGGATTCTAGGCATTTAGTTTTGCTTTTTCCTTTCATTCCCTTTCTTGGTCTTCAAGCACAGTTGTCTTAGTTAGGGTTTCTGTTGCTGTGATGGAACCGGAACACCATGTCCAAACGTAACTGGAGGAGGAAAAGGTTTATTTCAGCTTGCACTTCCCCATCACAATTCATCACCTGAGGGAAATCAGGGTGGGAACTACCTGGAGGCAGGAGCTGAAGCAGAGGCCATGGAGGAGTGCTGCTTACTGACTTGCTTCCCATGACATTCTCAGCCTGCTTTCTTATTTACCCCAAGGCCACCTGCCCACAGGTGGCACCACCCACAATGGGCTGGACCCTCCCCACATTAAGCACCACTTAAGAAAATGCACCACAGGCTTGCCTACAGCCCAGTCTTATTGATGCATTTTCTTGATTATTTTTATGGTTCCTCTTCTCAGATAACTCTAACAGTAGTCATGCTATCTTTTTAAAATTCTACAATTCTGAAGACTATGCTTGGGTACACGAGATATATTTTGTTAGACTAGAATGGCTGCCTGGCCTTAATCATATATGTGAGCATCCATACCTTCAACCATAAATCCCTTATAAATCAATTAAGGTTTCCCCTGCATACTAAAGGATGAACCCTCCTGCTTTCTCCCCAGCTGTGGCCCTCCTTGTTGTCATTCTTTGATTTATTCCTCCAAAAGAAGCAAGTCGTTTTGGATATTGTGCGCTTTAGTTGGACCTAGAATGTCCCCCAGAGACTACTGTGGGGATCTAGCCTATGGGGCTATAGGAAGTGATAAGAACCCTTAGGAGGTGGGGCTTAATGGAAGGAAGTTAAGCCTTGTGTGCTCTTGAAGGAAATGTTAGGAAGTTGGCCCTTTCCCCTTTCTCTTTTGATCTTGGCCACAATAAAGTAAACAGGATTTCTCCACCACACATTCCTACCAGAGAGTACCAGTGCTACCACAGGCCCAAGGCAGCAGGGCCTACCAATTGTGGGCAGAAACCTCTGTAACCATGAGCCAAGAGAAACCTTTCACCCTTACACGTTACTTGGCTGGGTTATGTTGTCCGCAGAAGCTCCTAAGAACCTGCTCCTTTGTTTCCCCCTTCCCCCAGCTCTGGCAGCTCTGTGAGCACAAGGGCAGTGGTCTGCATCTTCAGCAGTGGCTGAGCCTCCTATAGATCAGTTCTTAGCCAACACCTGCTGACCAAAAGGGTCCTTGCCATCAGCCGAGCAACGTCGGGAACCTACAGCTGCCACACTCTGCCATAATCTTCACAACCTTGCAAGACTGGAAGACATCTTCTTCCTCACAAAGTCCTCAGTCCAGCTCCTACCTCCCCCCATTAGATCGGGAACCAGAGCCCCACAAGCCCAGCCTCTCTCTGTCCCACAGCCTCAGTTTCCCTTCTTCATTTGATTATACCCTTTGAATACAGAATTGCCCAGGTATCATTCATTTCTGTACTAAAAAGTAACTGTCTGTGTTCCACTGACCACCACTTTCTTGGTCCCTTTCCTGGGGAGCCCTACAAAGGCAGGCACCTGGGTTTGCTGGCTTCACGGCTTCCCCTTTTCTCTTTCCTAAACCTGCTTCAGTGGCCTGTCTGGCAGTGACAAAAGATGAACGGGCACTGGTAGCCACAGGGAACAGGCCGTAGGCTTGCAATGGGCAGAGGGACAGCGTGGGGCATCAGATGGTGTCCTCCTTCTCTCTCAACATTTTTCTTTCATTTTTTATTTTTTATTTTTTTAAATTATTTATTTATTTATTATGTATATAATGTTTTGTCTGCTTGCCTAAAGGCCAGAAGAGGGCACCAGACCTCATTACAGATGGTTGTGAGCCACCATGTGGTTGCTGGGAATTGAACGCAGGACCTTTGGAAGAGCAGACAATGCTCATAACCGCTGAGCCATCTTTCCAGCCCCCTTCTTTCATTTTTTTAAAAGAATTTATTTAGTTTTATTTTATGTGCATTGGTATGAAGGTGTTAGATCCCTTGGAACTGGAGTTACAGACAGCTGTGAGCTGCCATGTGGTTGCTGGGAATTGAACCTGAGTCCTCTGGAAGAACAGTCAGTGCTGTTAATCATTGAGCCATTTCTCTAACCCTCAGCATTTTGCTTGAAGCTCCTGGCTCTTCCTCCTCTTTTCTGCCAGCTTCCCTACTCCTAGGGGAGCTGTCTTATTCTACCACTAACAGGCTTCTGGCTAAGATACATACCTCCTTCCTGATCTCTGCTTAAACTCCAGTCTCATGGGTCCGGCTGCCCCTAATGACTCCTTGGACCCCCACCCTCTTGGTTTCATGCCCATGGCTGTCAGCTCTCGTTGACTCTACCTTGGGTGCTTATGTGTGACATCTCCCACTTTGCCTCTCTACCCTGTCCCCTCCCCAACACTGCAATGGCCTCCTGACCAGTGTCACCCCACACCACATCCCCTTCGATTTTACTTCCCACAGCTGCCAGCAGACCTCTCTAACAATATACATCTGATCACAGTTCCCTTTTCTTCACAAATCCTTCCCTTAGAACAAGACCCTTTAAGCAACCCCCAAGGGCAGCAAAGGCCAAGACTTCCTCTAGCTTGTCATCAATGATTTAATTAACTAATTCATTATTCATCCCTTGAATATCCTCTTGCACACCTCCCGTGTGTAGGGGATGGCGCTGAGGTCACAAGTGAAGCAGTTCATTGGCTCTACCACTGGCTTCAGAGATGGGGCCTGTCCCTTGGGGAGCAAGGTGAGACTGGGAGACAGGACCGCAATGTCAAGAGCTGTGCCGCTGAGATCACACAGGTGCTTCTGTGCACAGCAAGAGGGGCTGCCTTTCCAAAGGGAGGCATCTCCTGCCAGCACTGGTGTGAGGTGTGGATCGCCCTCCCTGGGCTCGCCCTGGCTTTCCTGCAGCTGCTCCTGTTTGAAAGCACAATGTTTCTGCTTAGTGCATTCTGTCCCCCATGAATTTTCTGTCAACCCCAAGAAATAAGTGTCACCTTGCCTGGCCCTCTGTGCCTCTCAGCTGTGGTACTGGCACAAAGTTTTCCCTATTCACTGAAGAGGAAGAGAAGGTGAGAGGGACAAGGACCTGGTGACACAAGAGAGATGCTCATGCCCCACCCTTCTCTTCAGGCTCAGGGGACAAGGGGGCTGTCGTGAACACAATAAGGACATGATAAAAACCCAGGAAATGAAGTTAAACCCAACCAAAGGGAAAGCGAAGGGGATGCCTGTGACCAGTGCAGGTGACAGTAGGCCTTGGTGTGGTGCAGGACCTCAGAGCTGCCAGCCCAGCCCAGACAGCCCTGGCTGGGGCATAGAGAGCAGTGAGCTGTGCCAGGGCTGCTTGAAGAGCCCTTCCTCTCCTGCTCCAAGATTGCCAAGCCACGTCCTCAAAAACATCTCGGGAAAATTGTTATCTGCAAGCATTATGCAATTTTCCCATTGGAAATACAGGCTGTGTTTGAAAAGAAATTGAATGTGAGATCATCTTCCGTGCAGATCTTAGTTAGAGTGGGCTTCAGGTGCTTTCTCTAGCTCTGAAACAGCTGGTCAGATGGTAGGTCGGGGTGGCAGCTGCTTCCTGGGAGAGGCAAGGCATGGGATGAGCACTTGCTTATGGCCAGCACTGGGTTGCCCCAAAGACGACGACTCGGAACCGGTGATCTCAGCCACAGATATTTGCTCCTTCTTATTGTGATGACAGAATACCTGATCAATGCGACTTAGGGAAGGTGGGGTTTATTTTGGCTCCCACTGGGCGGGTACAGGGAAGGCAAGGTGGCAGGATCTTGATGCAGCTGGCCACAGGTAGCCAGAAAGCAGAGAGATGAATGCTAGGTCTCGCAGCTCGGTTTCTCCTTTGTATTCAGCCCAGCTCTGGAGTGGCTCTGTCCACATGCAGGGTGGGTCACCCTGCTTCAATTAGCCCCATCTAGACAATCTCTCTGAGACGGCTTGTCTCCTAGGTGATACTAAATCCTCTCAGGTTCACAAGCAACATGAATTATCACACCTGAGCTCGTCAACCAGCCCCTGTGTTCCCTTCCCCCTCATCTGACAGCCTGGGGGCTCTCAGGTCATTTGGCCGATGCTGCTCCCAACTGTTCCTGCTGATCCCCAGCTTGACTATGATGGTATCCCAGCCCAGGGCCCCAGTATAGTCCAGCGCAGTGCAGGTGAATTGGGGATGCAAGGGACACCAGCCTCTTGTTCACCCCAGCCTCTCATTCCTTCAATTCCGGCGGAGCTGGAGCGTGTGCTGGGACAGAAGTATAGGCAGTAAGCAAAAACGAAAGCCCTTGCCCTCCCACTGCTCCTCCAGCAGGGGATGGAAACTAAATAAGCAGATACCCAGGAAGCTGCCCCATGGCAAGTGTTACAGAGAAAATCTATTTAGATGAAAGGATGGCAGTGTTGGATGGAGGGGGGTGGGGTGAACTTCTGTGGTCATCAGAGGTTTCATTGAAGAGGAGACATTTAAGTGAAAAGCTGGAGGAGAAGGAATGGGTACTCTGGGATCTGGGGGAACAGCATTGAGGACATAGGGAACAAGAAGTTCAAAGTGCACTTGACATTGAGGAGACAGGGGACAGCACGTTCAAAGTGCACCTGACATATCGGAAGAAAAGCAAGGAGTCTGTGATGCTGGGATACAGTGACAAGAGGAGCAATGGATGCGGTCAGAGAGGGAAGGGAAGAGAGAGAAGGGAAGAGAGAACAGATCACAGGGGCCTAGCAAGGTCCCCACCCACTGTGGGCTTCAAGGTCAGAGGGTTTCAGCCAGCAGATCATGATATGGCTGCCACGCAAGAAAAGCCCTATAGAGAGGTTCTGGGTTTGTTTTACCACATTCACAGTGGTGCCCACAACAGCTTGGCTCTGATGAGAGAGAGCCTCCCTGTGAAAGTCACCCCATGGAGGGAGGTGACGTGAGGAGCAGGTACAAGAGAAAGAAATCACCCTTTCAGATTTCCACAATCCCCGGCCTGATGGCCATCTCTCCTTGAGAGCTAGAATCAAGGTCTAACAGTTACACTCCCCCACCAGACCACACCTCCCAGAGATCCACACCTGCTTCTAACTCTGCACCCTGGGGAGAAAGCCTCCAACTCAGGAGCGTCTCAGGGCACTCGGGTTAGTACAAAGCACACCAAAAGAGACTTGCTAGCAGGTACAGCCATCTAGAGCCACAGTGGTGGCCTAGGCCAGGGCAGCCATGCAGATGGGGCGTAAGCTAGAAGGTGAGGACATTTTGGAAGCAGATCTGGGGGCAAGGCTGATGGAATGGATGTGGCCCGTGAGAGAGACCTCATGGGTGGCCACCTGGAATGTTGGCGTTACCCCACAATGATTCGGGAAGGATGAGGAATGGGGAGAGAAGGTAGAGTTTGGTTCCAGCTGAAATATTACACAGCTAGTATACAAATCAGAGGCAATGCTGGCATACATGATTTTGGGCGTGGAGGTACACATTATTGGAACTCATGTACAAGGGCCGAAGAGAGGGAAGGGTAGTTGCGAGTGGATACTGATCATGTAGGGGATGGGGTTCAGTTCCCAGCATCCATGTCAGGTAGCCTGGGAGATCTGGAACCTTCTTCTAGCTACCATGAGCTCTGCACTCATGTGTCTACACACACACACACACACACACACACACACACACACACATATATATATAAACTGAATCTTAAAAAAAAATCCCATGTACAATTGACTGTGTAAGGCTTAGACTAGGCAAGATGACTGTGGAAGAGTGGACAGAACATGAAGAAAAGAGGACCAGAGTTGGGCACTGCTGTGGTTAGAAGATAGTGAAGGGGTCTACAGAGAAGACCAAGAAGGAGTGGCCAAAAGGATGTTGAGGAAATGAAAAGGCAGTGAGCCCCGGGAGTACGAGCTGGGGAAGAGGGAGAGGTCCCTTTGCCAGGCAATGTTGAGTACTCCCGGGTGCAGCCTTTGCCTTGAGCATGGAGAGGTCACTGGTGACCTCCACAAGAGCAGTTCCAGAGGCGAGATGAGTCCTCGTTACCTCTTCTGAGATCTGAGGAGCATATAGCTGCCTGCCTCAAAGGGCCACAGTGAAGAACCTAGGAGATCTGGGCAAACTGTAAAGTGCCACCAGAAAATTCCTGTCCTTATTTATAACCCAATAAACCCGAAGCCTGCCAAAACGATGGGAGTCTACCGTTGGGCACAATCGATTTGAAGGATGTGGCAGTCCTGTTATCGCTTCGTAAAACGGCTCATTTCCAGCTGTTCGTCCCTGGATGCCACCAAGGGATGCAAAGTTACCCGCGTAGCTAGAGTCCTCCGAAGTGGATGAGAGTAAGTGGGGATCTGGGAAAGGGCAGAGCAGATAATGGAGGCACACAGCGCTCAGGGGGTTTCCACCCAGGGTTCCAGGTTGTTCATCAGTGAGAACCAGTGGTCTGTGCCTCATGGAAGGAACTCCTTGAGAAAACTACCAAATGGGACCAGGGGAGCACAGACTAAATTGGACAAAATGACGTGGGTCATTGGACAGGTAGAAAGATGTGAGTTGTAGGGTCAGACATCCTGCGCTGGGGTCCGTGTTCCTGAGTGGAGTGTAGAAGTCACTTGACTGATGGACACACGCTGACGTGTGGTGGGTGGCAGAGTCTCTACAGGTGCTTTGGTGTTTTAGGGGTGCCCTCTTTTTAGTAGAAGCTCTTCCCCTTCTCAAGGAGCCCGTCCCACCCTCATTCCCCCTCATACAGACCACCAGCAACCACTGTTCCTATCGAAACTAGTACTCCAGACAGCGTCACCTTTATGGTTGTTGTGAACACTGCCTGCTAAGCCTCCTACTGCAGCTTGCTATTTAGAACTGAGAGCCTCCAGGACATAGCAGGAACAGCATGAAGAGATGGGGCCAGCTCTCCCAGGCCACCCTCACCCCTCGCTCCTGTGCACCTGGGATATCTGGAGTCAGCCTTGCCTAACTGAGAAACTGCTTTGGCCAAATAAGTATGTTTCTGGGGAATATGTATATATATATAGAATGTGGATTAAGTGGGATACTATATACAGGTAATTGTCAAGCTGCATGTACATGGCTTTCAAAACTTTTCCACTCACAAACCCCTTCTGCAGGAGAAATTTTTTAACAATTCTGGGTATTTAGGTAAGATGGGTATATAAACTACTTTCTGACAATAACCCATAATAGGTCTTATTTTAAAACAATTTGTTGAGCACATATGATCTTACCTTTTATTAAAGTCAAAAGCAAACTCACACACTGACAAGGTGCCTGTACTTATCTGTTTTTACATAAAGAATTAAACTCTGGTGAAATATTTGACTCTGAGGGATGTAGAGCATCTTCAACGTTTTCCAGAGTTGACTGATATTTTGATATTTTAATTGTCAGTGCTGAGAAGGCCACTGCACATATATATATATATACACTGCAAATGGCTAAAATATGGCTAGAGACATTTCATAAAATTGCTAGAAATTCTGTTCTTATCCCAAGGCAAAATTAATTTAGTAATTCTTATAAAAATCAAATCAGCAACTCAAATAGCAACTAGAAAAAATAGATACTATAATATAATACAATGAAAAATATAAAAATGTGATGCTTATATGTTGGGGGCAGGGTGGGACCTTCACCCAATGCCGGCTATGCCCACAGTCAGAGACTGGCTGAGTCTGTCACCTCCTTCCTCCCTGGTTTCTAGGCTGCTTTATTTCTCTTTATTTCTCTTGATCAAATCAGTGTGTATCTATAAAAGCAGAGAATTATACACATAACAGGACTGCATTTTCTAACATGCAATAGTTTTGAGTCTGAGTCAAGCATTCATTGGCCTTGTGTAGTGTGACATCCTACTTATAATAAAGAGCATACTGTGTGTTCAGAACCAAGGCTGCCGTGAAGTCGCTAGATACAATGTGGGTGAGTGCATCTCGAAACACTTTGGATTTAATAGGTCTTTGTTTTTTAATTCAGTGTGCATTCATTTGGTCATTGTACATTCTGCAACCTTCCACTGAATCACACAGCCTTCATGTTCAGTCACATGATCCCAGTGGGTCATGCCATCATAATTTAAAAAGCTAGACCTGACATATAAAAACAGGAAGTCATAGTTGTTTGTTTCAGCTTTTTCCTCCCCATCACCAGCTCCATCTCCCTTGCCTTCCTGGGAAGAGAGAGCACGTTCTTTTGTACCTCAGGCAGGGTACCCAAGCTGGTGTTAATGACAGCCTCAGAGCTGCTAGGAGCAGAGGAAGCCTCAGAGAAAGGAAACAGCTTTGGTGTCTGACTGAGAAATGACGTCAAACATGAGGAGTCAGACAGGTGCCAAGAGGAGCCTAGAAACCAGAGAGGAAGGAGGTGATAGACTCAGCCAGTCTCTGGCTGTGGGCATAGCCGGCATAGGGTGAAGGTCCCGCCCTGCCCCCAGATTCCCAGCTCCCACCACTCATGCCCTTTCTGCCTCCTGCCTGTTGTCATTCAGCATGAACCTCGCCTCTCCAGCCTGACTGACCCCATAGCCTGTTTAGGGCCATGCGTTTCCCACATGGCACAAGTAGCTACTGCTGGTGTGAGTCCAGCTGCCACAGCCTCCAACGAGTTTACCCAGAGCAAACTGTAAGACAGGCACAGTGACCTGCAGTTTCCTGGGGGGGAGCTTATTTTAATTGGCGCGTCTTTGGAAACGTGCTAACGGCATCTAAACAAGGCTTACCCCGTGGCTGCCTTGAATACTTCATTCGAAAAGCATCCTGTGGGAGGTGTAAAGGGGCTCGACGGATCCTTGAAAGATCCTGGCTGTGCCTTGGAGGCTTGTTAAAACAAGCTTTTCATTTAAGCCTGACGTGTAGATTGCTTACTCTGAATTTAAGCCTGTTGTTCTTCAGGGTATGAAATGCCCAGAGCCCCAGGGGCCCCATCTATGCTCCTCTGACCACAGAAACCCCCCTGCAGCTGCTCATCAAGACTTGGAGGTTGGCTGCACCCAAGGAAGCCCTCCCGAGGCTCTGTGGGTAGCTACAACTGTGACCTCCACTCTGAACTAAGAGTATCTCCAGTCTAAACCGCTCACTGTGAATGTACCTGCAGAGAGAGGCTGATATTCCTGGGGTGCTTCCTGTACAATCCCAGCACTTGGGAGGCAGAGGTAGACAGATCTCTGAGTTCAAGGCCATCCTAGTCTATAAGAGCTAGTTCCAGGACAGCTAGGATTGTTACACAAAGAAACTCTGTCTCAAAAAAAAAAAAAAAAAAAAAAACCACAGAAAGAGAGAGAGAGAGAGAGAGAATAAAAGAAAAAGAAACAAAAGAATGTGTCATTTTAATGAGTGCCTGTGGGTAACCAGCTACTTGGATGTGGCCATGAGTAAGTCAGCCTGTCCCCAGGGCTGTAGGATTTAGTTTTACCAGAAAGAAAAATCAATGTTCAAAAAAAAAAATACTTGTTTTGTTAGTTTTGCAGGGGTTTTGGTTGGTTGGCTGGTTGGATGGATGGATGGATGGATGGATGGATGGATGGATGGTGGTAGAATCCCCTTATGTAGCCCAGGCTGTCCTCTAACTCAAGGTCCTCCAGCCTCAGCCTCCTAAGGATTGGGATTGCACTCGTGGGTGTGTGTGTTCTCATACCCAAGAAAAGTATTTCATATCTAAAATGAATGTTCCAACATGCTCCTTTCTTATTTCAGTAACTAAAATGAATTATCACAAAAGGAACCAACCATAAGCTGTAGATGGGCCCTGCAGAGTAAGCACTTGATGAGACCATTTACAAGAAGGAGTTGTCCTGCCCACACACAGACCCAGCATTTTCTGAACATCTGTACAATGAAAATAAAGCAGATAAATAAAACAGTAATGGACGGTCTAGGCTATTGTTGCTGGGTAATATACTGCAGAAGCAAAATCAATATGTCATTAGCTAGGACCCAAAAACCATGATTTAATTGTAAATCAAGGTGAATCTGTAGGACCAGCTGGCCCCGTGACTGCCTCAACTCCACCCACATTGATTTTAGTTCTGCAGTGAGGTATTTCTTAGTAGACAACATCTCATCACTTGGATCTGCTATCATAGGCTTCATTTCGATGTCGTGAACTGGCTTGCCATGATTTGAAGATTTCCAGCACTTGAAAATTTTTAATCGTGAGCTATGCTATTCTGTGGCGTCTGTAGACTGTTCTGAAAGAACATCTCTCGTGATGTGGCGTGAAAGAAAGTGTAAAAGTCAGGGTGCAAGGCAAGACTCTCAGTATAATGAAGGCTTTATGAGGGAAGGCGTATACAGTCCACACACAAACACACGGAGGGGCAGACGCTAGCAAGAGGCCTGAAGGATCTGTGCCTAGCTGTGCTGTTCTGGAGAAGGAAGAGGAGACAGAAGGCAGGGGAGATGCTGAAGCAGGCTGTACTCAACGTTTACGCTGTGTGCTCCTGTGGTGCTAAAAATTTTCCACAATAAGTGCATATTATTCTGAAATTGAGTAGCAAAGAGGAAAGTAGTTCCAGCACTAGATGATAAAAGTCACATGGTCCAAATATAGGAAAGAAGACATGATCATGGAAATCATACGGAGCCATTGACGGCTCAGGGTGAGGCATAGCTTGGCCAGTTTGTGGGCATGAGTGCAAAGGTCCTGACCAGGGTGAGGGGCAGAAGTTGGAGGGAGCTGGTGATGGTCCTCATCTGCACAGGTGTCTGGTGCATGTGACTTCGATACAGAAGGGGCCTCTGGAGGAGAAATGGGTTCGAAGGCAGAGGAAGGACCCCATGTGGACATGGATGTTGTGGGAGATGCCGAGTTGGCATCACAAAAATAACTCGTGTCCCATGTGTGACTTCATGACGGACAGCTTCTGTTAGCCCGCCCCAAAGATGTATCAGAGTGACACATTGTAAACAAACACATAAATCTTCTGTGAGAAACGGAAGCCCTCAGGAGGCTTTTCCTGCAGACCTGCGGGTGTGGGGTTATCTACACACCCAGGGACTCTTTCCTCCAGCCACAATGGACAACCCAGGGAGACTGCGCTCAGACAGACGCTGTGAACTCTGTCAGCTTGTCCCAGCTCCTGCCCCTCTCCTCATCCAACCCAGGTCACCAGAGGTCCAGACCAAACTGTGTGTGGATAAAGCCCCTTCCTTGCAGAGGCCTGTGCATGCCCCCTTTCCTGATGGTGGCCAAGGCCCTCAAGCAGAGAGGAGTTTCTATGTTTGGCCGAGGGCTCCTCTGGCCCCTTACTTCAACTTTCTCGGTGCTCTGGGAGTTCCAGGGAGCTCACTAATTTATTCCAAGTAAGCTCTAGGCACCTACAGCCAAGCATGGCTCTGAGGACAGAAAGTAGCTGTGAGGCAGGCGGAGGGGTATCTGAACTCAGAGGTCTGTGCAATTGTCAGCACAGTTCTGTTGTAAGGAGGTTGCTTGTTTGTCCCCAGCCGCCCAGAACCGAAATAATCACACAGAAACTATTAATTAGATCACTGCTTGGCCTAATAGCTCTAACTTCTTGTTGGCTAGCTTTTTCATTTTAATTTAACCCATCTCCACTAATCTGTGCCTCACCACGAGGTTGTAGCCTATCAGCAAGGTTCTGACGTCTGTCTCTTGGGGGACTACATGGATTCTCTCTACTCTGCCTCCTTTCTCCCAGCATTCAGCTTAGTTTCCCCCCACCTACCTCTATTCCCTGCGCAGGCCCAAAGCAGTCCTTTATTAACCAATGGTATTCACAGCAGGCAGAGGAGAATCCCATGTCACAGCTCTTCCTGCCCCAGTTGGTGCTATTCTGGTTGTTCCTGTGTGTTATGGTTGATAGTGGCTGAGCTATTGGGTCCAGGCTAGGGGAAGGCAGCAACTGAGGCCAATGAAGTCCAATCTGAGGAGATTCTGGAGCTATGCAGAACTGCTCATGACACCCTTCACCTCTGTGTGTAACTGAGAGTGAAAACCCAACTCTATCTCAATGTCAAGTCAAACAAGACCCCAAGATTCTGACCTTTGCCGCAAGATGACCACATAATGTTTGCCTCCAAGATACTAATTCTCAAATTCTTCCTCAGAAGTTATTTGAGGTCCCCCATAATTTAATGATGCTCTGTATACTGTCCAATCAAAATAGAGCAGATGCCACTTGGGGAAGGAGTATGAGAGCTTTGGTCTGGCCTTCCTGTCTGTGAGAGTGGTGTCTCCACAGCAGGAGGGTGCCTCAGGGTGGCAGCACTCAGGCTAAAGGGCTGGCTGCCTTAACAGAGCCCGATGACCAGCGTTGACCTGGGCCAGGCCCTTCGCAGTGTCTGGACCCTGTGCTCATGACTCAGCCCTTCATTCTGAGCAAACGGGGAAGTCTAGCCAACAGAGGTGAAGTCTGGGTTACAGCTGGATCCAATGGGGAATGGGCTAGACGGAAGAATTCAGGTGTAACTGGGATTATCCATGTACAGATTACACCTATACACTGGACCCCCAGTGCCACCTTCTGGTGTCGCTGGAGGAAAAATGGCTCCACAGCACACGGCAAAATAAAATAAGGATAGACAATCTGACTCCACCAAATTCCTCTTGTTGTGTAAGCCTAGCTCACTACATTAAACATGTGTGGTTCTCTTGCAGAGTGATGAGGTCCTCACTGTCATCAAAGCCAAAGCACAGTGGCCAGCCTGGCAGCCAGTCAACGTGTAAGTACCACTTTCCCTCCCGGTCCCACCTTAGCCTTGCCCTAGAAGCCGCCTGGCTCACCACTTAATGTAAGTTATGCCATTACAGCTAGTAATACTTCTCAGAAGAGCAAGATAAGGAGGCTTTACCCATGCGGGAAGTCTTGTCTTCTTGGGAACGTAGGTCTGGCCTCTGTTTTCTCCAATGGTCCTCCATCCACCACACAGAACCAACTCAGATACATGAGTAACCATGGCATGTTCCGTGTGTCCTCAGCCCAGAAGACTGAATACACATATGTTCTATTCTCTGGCAACTCAGATGTGCTCACTCTAAGCAAGTCCCAGTTCTCCGTCCCTCTCTTGTCTCTGTCAACCCTGTCCCTTGAGAGTTATCTGCCCTGAAGTCTTTGGTGGCCCAGGGGGTTCTGCCAGTTTCAAACGACCACAATCCCAGATGGGCGGGTGGATGACCAGACCACAGATCAATACCAGATGATGGATGGATGGATAGATGGATGTATGGTTGGGATGGAGAGAGAGAGAGAGAGAGAGAGAGAGAGAGAGAGAATATGCAATAAATAGAGTAATGAACAGAATGGATAGAAAGATGCAGAGAGAGAGGGAGAAAGAGAGGTCAGTTTGGGAAATACCTCTTTATAGATGGCCAACACTGAACTTAAACTCATCATGCCCAAAATGGAACTTTTCACCTTCACACAAACCTGTTCTTAGCCGGCTGTGGGAGGCAGAAGCAGGTGGATCTCTGTGGCTTTGAAGCCAGCCTGGTCTACAGAGTGAGTTCTAAGTTAGACAGGGCTACATGATGAAACTCTATCTTAAAAAACACAAGCAAACACATCCTGCTCTTCTTCATGTGGGGAGACACCTAAAGTGCAGTACTCACAAAACCCCACTTCCTCTCCTACTGTCGCACAAGTCAGGCCTTACCTGGCTGTCTTCTACGATCAGGTCAGACTTCTGTCAGCCTCCCATTCCTGACCTGCTTCAGGTCATTTTACCATTTCCCATAGTTCAGTTCAGCAGCTGTACCATTATACATGATTTTTTTCAAGAATCTAACCTTGCTGTGTTCCTCCTCTTCTTAGCATCTTTCTGTTCATACACACACAAAAGAGTGGGTTTAGGGTGGGGGATGCCTCTCCTTATAAGCACCCACCAAAAGCCCAGTTACCTCAGTCTACCCTAATGGTGACCTTTTACAGATGTTGAAACTCCGATGTGCCCCTTCTATGACAAGCCCAGTGTTACCTTCTAGTTCTGTTGAGGGTGGAATGAGAGTGCCAGCCATATCCAGATGTGGCCCTAACCCACCTTCTCTATCTAGAACAAGATCCTCAGATTCAGTAATGTCATAATCGTTTTCTCACCTTCTAATACATCTCTCTCTTAGTCAAGCTTCTGATCAGCCTGAAACTAATAGCAGAATATCAGTAATAAATTGGCTCTTGTCTCACAATGACAGGAAACAAAATCCGACCTCCACTTCACCCCGAATCCTTCAAGCAATGACAACTGAAGCGCTTCATTGATTCAGTAGCTACTTACTGAGGTCTCCAAAGACAGGCTCCACAGTGGGGAGTGGGGAAGGGTACTGTGGTGAGGAGAACTCTCCCTGGCGCCAGCCCTTCAGTGGGACAGGTATTTAGCAAATATGTATATGTAAAGGAAAGTCATGGTGAGGTCAGAATGAAGAAGAATACAGCACATTCAAAGCATTAAAAGGTTTCTAATTTCTGCATAACTAGATGCAGAAATCAAAGGTGAACTGCGTGTGGGGCCAAGCTGTGCACCATTAAAAAAACTTAAGAATGGTAGGGTCGTCAGGAGGTTGGGGTAGGAGAGACATGGTCAAAGTATAGTATGTATTTGTATGACGATATCCTTGTGGAATCCAGTCCTCTGTATAATAAGTATACCAATAAAAGGGGAAACTTTTTAAATTTTTTTCAATTAAAACACTGAAAAGTTTTCAGCAGAATATGATCAGAACAGCATTTGAAAATCAAAAGGCAGTAGCAATGCCAAGACCCCAATATGAAAAGTTTGATGAGGTGGGAAAAACAGGTAAGCAGGCAGCTGCAGAGAGCCAGGAGGGAGGTGACTGCCACTCCTGCTGGGATGGCAATGATGGGAGGGGGAAACGTTAGAGATGCCACTAAGTGATAAGATGTAGAGGGTAAAGCTGACAGCTTTGGTGACAGACTGAGGGACAAAAAGATGAAGGAGACAGAGTGGTCAAGATGCTTCTCAGGTGTGGGGCTGACCCAGCTAGGGAACTAGTCCCATCCAGGACTGGGGACATTAGATGAAGTTTTATGGGAAGACCCATGAGATCAACTGACAATGACATGTTGTTAAGATGTCCTCAAAAGGTTTATGTGAAAATCAAGTACCCAGATCATTACATAACTTTGAATTTCAGGGCTAAAATCTCTGCAGATGTAAAACTGAGTCAAGAATGAACGAGAGACTTTCCAAAGAAGCTTAGGAATAAGAGGCAAGGACTTAGGACAGAGTCCCGAAGCCTCCCCATTCTTCCTGGTGAAGAAAACTTGCCTTCAAAGGAAACCAAAAAAGAACAGCAAAAAGGTCCCAAAGAAAGCTTGGTTTCTCTAAACCCAGAAAAGAGTGTTTAAGGAGAGTGGCCAGCAATGCCCAAACCAACAGAGACATGAAGTTAAGTCAAGACTACATAGTATTCTTTAGATTCACAGACATTAAGGTCATTGTGACCTTCTACTGTGGGATCGGGGAAACCCTGCACACAGAGGATGAAATCGGGGCAGGGTGAGGTTGCAGAGTCACAAATACAAATGATTCAGTTACGCCTGCGCAAGAAGACTAAGGACTGCCTGGACTGTGGCTGCAAAGAGATGAAAATCAAGTAGAGCTGTGTGTGTGTGTGTGTGTGTGTGTGTGTGTGTGTGTGTGTGTCTGTGTGTGTCTGTGTGTGTGTCTGTGTGTGTGTGTCTGTGTGTCTGTGTGTGTGTGTGTCTGTGTGTGTGTGTGTGTGTCTGTGTCTGTGTGTCTGTGTGTGTTGGTGGCCCAGAGGTGGTTTTTTGGTTTTGTTTTTGTGGGGGGTTCTCTTTTATCTTTTTCTTTTTCCAAGATGTGAAAGGCTTTGTGAAAAATTGAAAGACGTATTATTTGGGGATACCTTCCCACACTTCACCTATCCCTCAGACTTCCTGAGACCCAGTGGAAACAAAAAGATTAATTGATGGCAAACACTCAGCCCCCAAAACACCCAAAACCTTTCCACTCCACACTCTGGGCTTGGTAAGGGAAAGGAATTTTCCTTTGATTTGCCCAAACCCTCGACTCCCCTTTCCTTTTCCAAATCTCATTAGGAAGTCAAATTAGGAAGCCTACACTCAGCCAAGTTTTGTTTTGCCCTAACAGCCCTCCCCCTTCCCTGAAGCCTGCCTGATGGAGGTTAATGGGATTCCAGCCTCCCCAGCCCGGTGGAGAGCCAGGGTGACCTACTTTCAAAGCCCCTTCTGTTGAAACTGACTTGTTTTTCAGCATCTTCATCCCATTCCCAGTGCCCCTTCTCAAAGGACAGTCGTGAGTGAACAGATTAGCTGGTGACTTGTTTAATTCAATAAATCAAGCCAGCACAACTGACAGCCCTCTGTTCAGGTAGAAACAGGAAAAGACAAATTCTGGGCAAAGCCACATCCTTCACTGGTTCCTCACAGTCACAAGTGGAAAACAGTTCCTACAAATCATTCTGAATTTGCACTACTCTGTTCCTCCAGGGTGGTCTGAATGCTAAGAATTACCGGAACTTTCAAAGATATTTATCTCCTGGAAAGGACTGGCATTCCCCCTAAATTATTCCCATCCATTCTTGGTTATCTCTGGCTTAGACAGCGGCCCATGTTTGTGAGGTCTGCGGTGTAGAGACTGAGTCAACTTCTCTAGAAATGAAATCAGAAATATCTTCCATTTAAATTAGCCCCCGGGTTCCAGGGCCCCTCCTGCTTCCTAGTAGAGTCACCTGGGTCCATCCACACTTTCGGGGGAGTGAAGGAGCACGGACTAGAGCAGGTGGTAGATCTGCGTGTCCAGATGGACTTGGAGTCCCAGATGCCTTATGGTTAGAAACGAATGTTGCAAGAACCTGACAAACCCTGAGCCGCCAACTCAGGGCTTCAGCCAAATGAATGGCTTGGGCGCCCCCTGGTGACTCAATGGAGTTTCTGCACATGAGAAAAAGGAACTCGTGAGACAAAACTAAACTTTTAGGGACTGTTCCAGGTATCACTGGTGTGCACCTGTGACTAGAAGTCAAGGATTGGGGTCTAGATGAATCACAAATATCATGTCTTGCCTCTTTTCCTCATGTTGTGTTTTGGGAAATTTTGTTGCAAATGAGGCATAGTATTGTCAGGAGCCATGGAAGCAATTTCTTCACAGTAGGTGAGGTTACAAACCCCTCGTCCCTGTGCCCTCATCCCATGCGCCACACTCTCTCACAGGACTAAAGAAGACGTTTCTCCATGTAGCCACTTATTTTTAATTTGTGCATGTGTGAGTTATCTGTTTATAACTCTCCTGACACTTTCCAATAACGCTAGATAGGAACATTTTTGAAGATACGCCATTTTTCTTGGGACCTGAGGTGTCCCAGAAAGCTAAAGGCTTGGTTTCCAGCTCGTGGCACTCACGGGAGGTGATGAAACTTCAGGAGTTGAAAAGAAGCTAGGCCTATGGAGGTCTGTACTTGGAAGGTCTAGGGCCCAGCCAGCTTCTCTTGTGGCTCCACCATTATGTACCGTCGGCCACAGTCCCACAGGCACATGGTCAAGGGACACGGACTCAATCTCTGTCACCAGGAGCCTTTCTTCTAAGATACTTTCCTCAGTTGTTTGTGACAGTGACCGAAAACTAGAGCAAGAAGGGCCACAAGAATTTTTAAATCTCAGAGTGTGTGCGTATAGATGTAATGACATATCTTAGGGATAGAGCCCAAGTCACAACATGCAACATGTCTCATGTGCACCCTCTACACACGGAAGAGTCTGCGCAGTATTTTAATGCACCTGCAATTTGACTGCAGACTATCGCGTGTGGCTAAGGGCGGAATTCTCCACCTGGGTTTTGTGTTCCTGATCAGAAAGGCTCAGATTTGTGGCTTTGAAGATTTTGAAGATTTGAAGATTTTGAAGATTTGAAGCACACACCATTCTCTTTACTATACAGAGGTTTCAATTGATGTATAATTCAGTCGGTTTCCTTTGCAGTTGCTTTTCCTGTTTCAAATCTAAGAAAGGTAACATTGCTCTCACAGAACGTTTTCTCAAATGTTTGGTGTTTTTCTACTATCTAGATGTTTTCTCTTTGGTTCTAGAGCTATTGTCTGCTGTATGGTGTTCAGTATGAATCCGGTATTTTCATTCTAGTGGTCTGACACACTTGGTGAGCGCTCTTTCCTCTCAGGCTCCCTTGAGTAGATGACTTCATGCAAGAGCAGTCTCTAGACTCTCCATTTCGGGCCACTAATTTCCATTTCTGTTTTCCTTTGAATATCCTATTATTTAAATTAGACATGTCATATACTCTGAATGTAATAATCTGTATCAACTCTCTCTGCTTTAAAAAAAAGGATTCATATTTAAATCCTAGATAAAAGAAAATTAGGACATCAAATTGGCAAAATGTCATGTCTTGGAAAACCTGGCATCAAAAGAGCATAAATAAGAACTTTTTATTAAAGTTTGATTAAATTAAAGAGCCCCAGTCCTGGCTAGCATTTCCTAAGAAAAAGTCACACATGATGCTTATCCATTTCATTATTTTAAATAAGGTTTTTTTCTAAGAGAAATAATAAATACTTTGAAGCGACCTTTAATTAAATTTGAAGGTCAACGGAAATAGAAAAGCTCCACATTCATTTCCTAGATTAGTTCATTTATTTCAACAAACATTTGGAAGGAGCCCACTGCATGCTAAGATCTCTACCAGGCACCAAAATGTAGCTGAAATAACAAAGGCGGGGGGGAGGCCTCTACTCTATTGGCACCTAATGGGGAAAGTGACATTAAACAAGAAATTCTGAGTGACACATTAAGTCAGCGAGCAAAGGTAGGCAGGCACTCTGAGCAGTGTCGGAGAGTAGGGGAAAGGTCTCTCATGCAAACACTGCAGAGCCTGGGGGAATTTTCTCATCCTGGATAAGAGAAAAGGACAAGGTGTGTCTAAAGATGCTTGAAAAACTTTGCTCCTACACCCTTCCACATCCAAAATTGCCACGTTACTCGACAGAGGGTCAGGCATTTGGGGTCCAGCTTTCCATCCCTTGAAGTCCTCACCAGGCCCTGCAGGCTGTTGGCTGTGTTGACTGAAAATGCTTCGGTGGGGTCTTGTCTTTGAGCGGTGTCTCAATCACATTGATGTAACAGAATGAATACCTGGCAAAAAGCAATCTAAGAAAGGATAGGTGTGTTTTGGCTCATGAGTTCAGGGGATGCAGTTCACCAAAACAGGAAAGGCAGTAACAATGGGAGCATGAGGTCACCTGCAGCCAGGAAGTTCAGAGCTGCAGACTGGTGCTCACCAACTCACTTTCCCCTTCCTTCCCTTTTGGATTCCGTCAGGGGTGTCAGCCCATGGATGATGCTCCCCACATTGTGAGGGGTCCTCAATTAGTCTTCTTTGAAAACAGCTTTTTTTAAAAAAAAAATTATTTATTTATTATGTATACAATATTCTGTCTGTGTGTATGCCTGCAAGCCAGAAGAGGGCACCAGACCTTATTACAGATGGTTGTGAGCCACCATGTGGTTGGTGGGAATTGAACTCAGGACCTTTGGAAGAGTAGGCAATGCTCTTAACCTCTTAGCCATCTCTCCAGCCCTGGAAATAGCTTTGAAAACACTACCTGCGATCCTAGGTGGCTACCAATATAGTTGAGCTGACATGAAGACCAACCATCACACAAACTTATGTCTGTGAGGCGCACAGGTACCAGTTTATGCCAGATTGGAGTCATGGTGGGAGGAGTACTATTCTCTAGATTCCTCAGTAGAGCTGGATTCGTCGCCTTAAGTCATCATTGTGAATCATGTCACTTGTGGGGTTCAGGATAACATGATTATCTCTGGAATCACATACTGGGGAAGTTGGGGAGACAGCAGGTCAAGTAGTAAGTCTTTGTGGCAAGGAAGGAATAGGGCTACATCCCAGGGGAGTGCTGATCAGGCACTGTAAAACAGGCCGGCCACTCAATACGAGGCTGGATAGGCAGTGCCACGGCTCAGACTGGGGGCCCTGTGGAAGCTGGGAATGGAAGTTCCCCCCGGGAGCTTCTTAAAACAAGCTGCAGCCGGCTGGGAAGATGACTCAGTGAAGTGCTTGCCAGGAAAGTTGGAGGACCAGAACCCACAATTTTAAAATGTCAGCTGTGGTACCACATGCTAATAATCCCAACACTAAGGAGGGGAAATAGGTAGACTTGGAGCTTCCTAGCCAGTCGGCCTAGCCTACTTGAGGAGTTCCAAAAAAAAAAAAATGGGCAGCAAATGAGAAACCACACCTGAAGTTGTCCTCCAGCCTACACACACACACACACACACATACACATGTTCACCACCGCACATGCACACACACCATGTATACATGCACACACCAGATACACAAAGAAGTTGTTAAAAAAAAAAAAAAACCACTGGCCCACAATCCAGAGGAATTCTTAAGGAACGTAAGAAGAGGAAATTGGGTCCCCATATCTACCTAATCATACAGAAAGATAGGCGTGTCTTCAGGTGATGTCTTACCATTCTCTTGCCATGGCAAAGCACCACGACCCACAACTTATAGAAGACTTGGCATTTAATTGGAGACTTGCTTACAAGTTTCTGAGGGTTAGTCCACTATTATCGTGGTGGGGAGGGCAGTGGCAGGCAGATGTGGTACTAGAGCAATAGCTGAGAGCCCTGAGCCAAAAGAAGGAAGCAGAGAGAGAAAGACTGGGCTTGGTGTGGACTTTCGAAACCTCAGAACCCATCAACAGTGACACGCCACCTCCAAGAGGCCACACCTCCTAATCCTTCTCAAACAGTTCTGCTCTCTGGTGAGCAAACATTCAAACAGATGAGCCTATGGGGGCCATTCTTACTCCACATATATAGGTGATAGGAGCTTTGAGACCCAAAAATGGTGAGCAGGATTTTTAGGATCAAGAAACAATAAGACCAATTCCATCACTACCAGATATACATGTTAAGCTGACCCACTGGGGTCCTCCATACCTGGTGAGCACCAATAAAGCCCAACCCTGAGGAACTCCCCCAAAAAGAAATTGTTTGGAAGCCATTTTAATTATAATTCTGGGGCAGTGGTGGCACATGCCTTTAATCCCAGCACTTGGGTGACAGAGGCAGGCAGATGTCTGAATTCGAAACCAGCCTGGTCTACTAAGTGAATTCCTGAACAGCCAGGGCTACACAGAGAAACCCTGTCTCAACAAAAAAAGAAAAAGAGAATTATAGGTCTTTTTCTACAGAGGCCTGCAGGACATGTGAGCACCAACAGACTATGGTCCCTACCCCCTCCAGTGGGTTGGAAAGGCTCCTGGAGGAGGTGACACATGGAACATTTGAACTTGAGCTGCAGGAGACCAGCTCCAGAGATTGTTAAAACAAGTGACTGGGCCCTACCCCACACCCCTAATTCCCCAAACCTGTGTGGGGCAATTTAACCTTTGTTTCTGATAAGTTCCTAGGGGAGCCAAGGACCCACACTTTCCAAAGTGCTTTAGTATAGAAGTAAATGCCAGGAGCCTGCTCCCAGGCTGGGCACAGGAAGGTTCTAGGAGCATGGGGTTTGGGGACAACATCCAGCCCCTGTTGGCCTGCTGATGCCGGAGCCAGGCTCTGACTTTGGCTCCATTCATGTTCCAGAGCCTAGACTGGTAACAGCCACAGTGGGAAGCCTGTTCAGAAAAACCTCCACACACACCCTTGTGTTCTCATATTGAACTCATGGTCTTTTTCTCTGCACAACAGAGAAAAACCAGTGTGTTTTAGCCAAAACACCCTGCACCAGAGGAATTTCCGATTTTGAAAATAGTACATGTACATATACATGTATGTAATATACATACATATACATAATCATGTATCTTGGGGATGGAATCCAGGTCTAAATGTGAACTCATCTGTTTCATATACACCTTACAAAACAGCCTGAAGGCCGGGCGGTGGTGGCGCACGCCTTTAATCCCAGCACTCGGGAGGCAGAGGCAGGTGGATCTCTGTGAGTTCGAGGCCAGCCTGGTCTACAAGAGCTAGTTCCAGGACAGGCTCCAAAACCACAGAGAAACTCTGTCTCGAAAAACCAAAACAGCCTGAAGATAACTTTGTACAATATTTCATTAATTTTTTAATTAGCATACAAAAGTTCCCTCATGGCGTCTTCAGGTGTGTGGCACACTTATTCACACTTACCCCACTCCTCTCTAGCTGCCTCTGCCTGGCTCCCCGAAGCCTTTGCCTTCTGTTCTCATGGGCACATGTTAAGTTACTTCCTCCTGTGCTCCTTACCCTCCTCTCCCATGATCCCCTTTCTAGTTTCATGACCTAAAGACACACACACACCACACACAAACCACAATCACAAGCACACACATCTGTATATAGTTTTCTATAGATAGATAAAAACTGCAGTATTTGTGAGTGTGACTTATTTTGTTTAACGTAATGCTTTCTGGCTCTACGCATTTTCCTGCAGATGTCGCGGCTGAATAAAATTCTATTGTGTATGTATAAAAGTTACCCATTCCTCTGGTGATGGACATTTAGATGGGAGTCATTGGCTGGTTATATTACAAATTTTCTAAGAATTTTGTGTATGCAACTATTTCATGATATGGAATTTTCTATTTGTGGGATTGTGTCAGCACCCAAGCTGCTGTGGAGTCTGGAGTATTCCAGCTTTGGGGTTTTCAGAGCAAAGATGTTAAACCTGTGATTATAATCATAGCAGAGGTGCCAAGCACTGGACTGGGCAAACTATGCAGGAGAGCTGGTTACTCCCTGTAACCTCTGACACAGACATGTGATCCCCATTTTAAAGGAGTGGAAGCCGGGGCCAGAGAGATGCTGTACAAGCAAGGGGACTTGAGTTCAGGCCTTCCGGATCTCACAGAAAAGCTGAGCATGGCTGTGTGTGCCCATGAGCCTGGCACTGGGGAAACAGGAACCGGTGGGTCCTGGAAGCTCACTGGACAGCGAGTTTAGCCAAAACAGTGAGCCTTGGGTTGAAAGAGAGATGCTATCTCAAACAATAAGATGGAGAGTAATAGAGGAAGACCTTTGACATGGCAAGGTACATGCATCCACATATATGTGCACATACATAAAACACAAATAAAAATATTTGGAAAATGATTTTGATGCTCAGACATGGAGAAGGACACACCGCTCCATGGGATGCTGTCAAGACACACACCTAAGCTTTCCTCCCCTCTGCTTGTTGGTTGGTTCCATTTGTCTGCCAAGGACCAATGATCTAAATCAGGGGGACCCACTGGGTCTGGAGCCATCACTCTCTAGGCTGGGTGAGGGTAGGCAGAAGCGCAGATCTCAGCAGAAGCCACAGGGTCTCTCAAACAGCAAGGGCTGACCAGCTACCAGATGGAATGAACAGATCAGTTGGCGACTAGCCAAGGATTCCCCACAGCTAGCGGCCTAAGGCTGCAGAGTTATGCCAAACTGCCTTTAAGTCTTGGCCCCTGCTACCCAAGCTCATTCATCCCAATACACGTACATTGCCTCTCAAACAAAAACAGGGTCATAATTCTACCCTTAGCATGACCAATGAAGGGAAAATGGAATAGGATGGATCTGTCACCTAGAATGTGCTAAGAGAATGGGACTCTTCCTCCACACTCTCTTCCGTGAGCCCCCTCCATCGTCTCTTACAATGCAGCCTCTCTTGAGATCTTGCAACCTAGGGAGATGAGGCTGAAGAGCTGCACATGATAGCTGGAGTCTGGAGACATTGTTTCCAGCAGCTAAAACATTTAGCCAAAGGTTTCTAGCTCTCCAACTCAACTGGTAACCAGGGCAACCAGATGGTCATGCCCTGATGCCAGGCAGGTCCTTGGGTGATCTCTTATGGTAAATAGAGGCAGAAGGCATGGGAAGACCTTTGGTACTCTGGAGATCTCAACTGAGTGGGGAGGAGGAGACTTTAGGAACTGATAGTGGAAAGAACATTGACCTTGAACTCACGTTTGTGTGGATCATTGTCTTCATTCTGTCCTGCCCCTTAATGTTGTGACTTTGGACAAATTCTACAACTCTCTTGAAGAAGTCAGAATCAGAATCAATATTCCTTGCTTTAGTTCTGTTGTAAAGATGAAATGAAGGTATGTCTTAGGACCATGGAATAGTTACTGTTTTGCAAAGTTCATCTCACATCCTAGACACACACACCTGATTTCCCAGAGCTTTACAGTGCAGTGAGAGATGCATCAGTCCACAGCTAAGCAAATAAATCATAGTTGGAAATTCTACAGAGGTGTTCAAAAATGGACAGTGGGAGGCATAAACCACAGATGCCTGAGGAGTCTCTTCCCTCTCTGTCCCTCTCAGTTTCTAACAATGGCCAAGCCACACGACTCCCAAGTATGTGCACAGCCCATCCCGAATGTAATAGCCTCTGTATTTGGTTTTCTAGGAGAGCAGCACCCTCAGCTGAATTCTCAGTGGACAGGACACGCCACTTAATGTCCTTCTTGACCATGATGGGCCCTAGTCCCGATTGGAACGTGGGCCTGTCTGCAGAGGATCTGTGCACCAAGGAGTGTGGCTGGGTCCAGAAAGTGGTGCAGGACCTGATTCCCTGGGACGCTGGCACTGACAGCGGGGTGACCTATGAGGTAGGTGTGTGCCCACAGCAGAAGGCAGAACTCCTTAGCAACCTCTTCTGCTCTGCCCTAATCTAGGTGTCTAGGGTGTGACTCAGTTATGTCCTACAAGTCCCTTGTAACCAGCATTGTTCTGTGTACCAACTGCATTAAAGTCTGGAGCCATCACAAGGCCGAGGAGGGGGCTAGGTTGTTAAGAGCACTCATTGTTGTTAGGAGGACAAGTTCAGGGGCTGGAGAGATAGCTCAGTGGTTAAGAGCACTGCCTGCTCTTCCAGAGGTCCTGAGTTCAATTCCCAGCAACCACATGGTGGCTCACAACCATCTGTAATGAGGTCTGGTGCCCTATTCAGGCATGCATGCAGACAGAACATTGTATACATAATAAATACATTTTTAAAAAAAGAGAGAGGACAAGTTCAGTTCCCAGCCCCTGCAAGGCAGCTAACAAGCATCTGTAATTCCAGTTCCGGAGGATCTAAACCCCTCTTCTAACATCCATCCATGGGTACCAGGCGCACAGGTGGTATGCATACAAGTGTGCAGGCAAAAAACAAAATAAAACTTTAACATGTAAAATAAATAAATCTTTTTAAAAGATATTTTTAAAGTCTGGAACCATCAGAAAACCAGTAAGAGAGGGATAGGCAGACAGCTACTTCAGTGACGTTCTTGCTAGGCAAGCAGGAAGGAGTCAGTTCCCCAGAATGTAGGTTACAAAGTCAGGCAGGGTGGCTCACGTTGGTGATCCTAGTGCTGGGGAGGGAGAAACATGTGGATCCTGGAGAGCTTGCTGCCTGCCACACTCAACATTCTATCTGTAATCTGGGGCTGCCTTCTCACAGCAATGACAGAGCTGAGTAGTCACCAGGCACAGCGTGACTCACATTTGACCAGACACGAGAACAGTCCGCTGCCTGGTCCAGCAGAAAAAGCCTTGGATCCAGGTCAAGCTGGCTCAGCCACTTCTAAGCTTGGATGACCTCTTTGGCACTTGGCTCTTCCAGCTAGCCACAAACTTCTGGTGTGCGTGGAAGCTTCTAAGATAGGGTTATGGATTTCCAAGCACAGGGTCTATACAAGTGGAATTCCATGAATATACCTTTTTTAAGATTTGTTTTACGCGTGCAAGTGCTCTGGCTACATGTACACCTTTACACTAGAAGAGGGCACCAGATCCCGTGACAGATGGTTGTGAGCCACCGTGTGACTGCTTGGAATTGAACCCAGGACCCCTGAAAGAGCAGCAGTGCTCTTAACCGCTGAGCCATCTCTCCAGCCTCGTTATACTTCTTACATTCCAACCAGAGCATGCTCTATTTAATCCCCAAAAGTCCTAATAGAGTTTTTGTTCTGATCTCAATAAACACATTACTCTGAGGTTTTCCCATTGTATTTCCCACGCTGTCTGTTTTATTCCTGCAGTCACCAAACAAGCCCACAATTCCTCAGGAAAAAATCCGACCCCTGACCAGTCTGGACCATCCTCAGAGTCCTTTCTATGACCCAGAAGGTGGGTCCATCACACAAGTGGCCAGAGTCGTCATCGAGAGAATCGCCCGGAAGGTAACGTGAGGAGGGCCATTGTTCCTGTACACCTTTCTAGAACCACTGGAGTCTCTGCTTCCTAGCAGCTCTGGATATGGGATTTCTGGGCCACCTGAGGTCTCAAGCATGAAAATTATCTTTTAGAGTGAAGCTGGGTTCAAATGAATGATTTGATCCAAGCAGATTAGTTTATCCTAAGTTCTACAATCAGTTGCTAATGTCTACCATGGTCAGGATATCTGTTTAGTCAATGCTTTTTTTTTTTTTTTTTTGCATTTCTTTTCACTTAAGCTATAAGTTCTGTTAGCCCAGAACTCCACTATCACGTGGGTTTTGTGCCAAGGCAACATTAGAATTAGGTATTCCTGCTCTCCCTTGAACATTCTCTTTTCTTGACTGTCTACTCTCCATTTCTTTGGCAGGGAGAACAATGCAACATTGTACCGGACAATGTGGATGACATTGTAGCTGACCTGGCTCCAGAAGAGAAGGATGAAGGTACGCTGTTCTCCTCTGTCGCAGGTGGCAACATAAACTGACACTGTGTTCCCATCTCTGAAATAATCAGGATGCCTGGAGGCAGGGGAACTCAGGTGTCTAAGCATGTGCTTAGCATGTACCAATCCCTGGTCCCTATTTCCAGTATCATAGCCAAAGAAAAGACTAAAATCCAAGACCAACATTAGGTACTAATATAAGGCAATTGGTGGAGGAGAGACATCGGAGCAAGTATTAACATTAGTTCTCTATGGCGGCCATGGAGACGGCATTTGGTGGGTTTCGCAGTATCCAGACTGCTGTCTGCTTTGCTGCTTGTCAGGCGGAGACAAGTCCATCTCCCTATCATCAAGGACAAAGTCCAGGCTTGACAGTCAGGAGAGAAAGGCAGAGCCTTGGTTTTTAATTTCCTCACAGAACCTTGACTTCATGAATCTGTAACCCTGACAAGAAGCTAACCTTCCCATCTCTCTTCCCTCAACTATGAAATGGGTATCATAACAGATGCTGCCTCCGAGAAAATGAAAATCAACAGGCCCAGTTAAGTGAGGTTCTTAGGATGCCAGCACAGGGCAAGTGCCTGGGGAGCTGACACTTGTGGGTGGAGCCAATGGAAAATGTGTGAGCTTCTCAAAACTGCCCATGAAATGCCCACCTGCTTGGAAACAATGCCTGCCAAGGGCAGGTGGTGTTGGGAAGATACACAGGTACAGAAGGATCTTACAGGAAGAGAGGAGTCCCTTGTCATTAGATATTTACCAGCAGGAATTTTTTTAAAAAAATTATTTATGTGTATTGGTGTTTTGCCTACGTGCATGTCTGTGTGAGGGTGTCAGATCCCCTGAAACTGCAGTTGCTGACAGTTGTGACCTGCCATGTGGGAATTGAACCCAGGACCTCTGGAAGGGCAGATAGTGCTCTTAATTGCTGAGCCATCTCTCCAGCCCCTGGAACATCAAGGGAAGAAAACACCTGCCTCTGTCCCTAGAACACACAGATAAGCCTTTATGCAGAGAGCAGCCATGGCTCCCACAGGCTCCCAGGGATAACATGTCAAACACTCTTTGCAGATGACACCCCGGAAACCTGCATCTACTCCAACTGGTCTCCGTGGTCGGCCTGCAGCTCCTCCACCTGTGAAAAGGGCAAGAGAATGCGGCAACGCATGCTGAAGGCGCAGCTGGACCTCAGTGTCCCCTGCCCTGACACGCAGGACTTTCAGCCCTGCATGGGCCCTGGCTGCAGCGATGAAGGTAAGGTAAGGCCTAGGCCAGCCAGAGAAGGCTGGAAAGAGAGGCCCACCTAGCAACATGGGTCCCTTTCGCCATGACGGGCAGTGTTCCCAGAGAGGCATCATGGTCATTCATCTCCATTGCTCCAACCAGAGCAAGGGCCTCCTACAGTATCTTGAGGTCTCTGAACACACAGCCCATCATATAACAAATTTCCGAGACTCACCCTTCTTCCTTCATGCGTTACTTGAATGTCACCTAGACCAAAATGCCTGTCAGGAATTTGTCGGAGTCAGAGGATTTAGTCAGCAGTTGCTTGATCTCATGTACTTCATGGCACCCCAGTAAAATATGGTGGTAGAAGAGTGATCTACTTTCTCTAGCTAGACCCCACTTCCTAAAGTCTCCCCAATACCCCCAACCACCACAAGATACTGTTAGAAATAAGTTTGGGGTCACAAAAGAGACCACCATTCTGACTGAAGGGTCTGGACAATGGCAAGCTTTACTCTTGCTCCAGAGGGTGTGTTCAGGAAGAGGGAACACGTGGACAGGAGGTTCATTAAGTTTTTATTCTAACTCAGGTGACGGCTGTGTCTTCCTCATTGGCTTGGGTCCAATCTCACAATCGTACTCTGTCAGCTAGTCTGAAAAGAATTGGTGCATAGGAAATAGCAGAGGGAATAGGGGGTCACTAGAGGTGAAGGGCCACTGGAGGTGAGGGGTCACTGCTCCAAAGGAAGAGGGTCCCTTCTCCAGGCTATCCAATTCTTAGGATAGAGCAGTGGGCCTCACCATATAGCCCAAACCAGTCTAGAGCTCACTCAGTAGCGCCATGTGGGTCAGGAACTCATGATGCCCCTGCCTCCGCCACTGGAGTGCTGAGATTGTTGGGCTCTCAAATGCTTTTAAGTAATTGTTATTCCTGGCCCCTCTTCCAAACCCGACCTGAGCCTTACATGGAGCGCGGCGCACTTGTTTCACATAGGGGCCTTCAGCTCATTGCTCACTTTCTCCGCTGGAAACTGCTCAAAGGTCAGGCTTGCTTTCTGCAAGTCTGCAAAACCTACGTCACTACACATAGCTTTGGAGATTGCAGGACGGTGATTGTGGGGCCAAGGGCAAAGGGCAGCTACCTGCTTCTGCGTGACTCTTTCTGCCTGTACAGGCCTATGCTGTTTCCTATTCTTATTCTGAAGAGGGCTAGACAGGCTATACTTATTCTGTGGCAGGGCCATTCAGGCTGGAATGGTGCCTCGCACAAAGAAAAGCAATTCCAAGCAGGGGCTAGCTAAAACAGTACAATCTCCTGCACACCACTTCCCAGCTTTTCCTGGCAGGAGCCTGGCCTGCCTCTCGGGGCTTTTCTCCCACAGGGGTCATTGCTAGCCATGTGGGCCTCAAACGGAGCACCATGGAGAAGAACAAACCCTGCTGTAGACAAGCCTACAAGGAGACAGGGAGAAGAAATTCACCGTCAGCCCTGAGGCTCCTTTGGGGGTACAAGAGCTAGGCAGCTAATGCCAATAGTGGTGCTGAAGTTTCTAAGTATAGCCTAAGACTCCTCCACAGGAAAGCTGCCACTATTATATCAGGCAGGCGGCCCCAGGAGGTACGGCGGTACTAAATTGCTGGACCTGGACCTTTTCTTTGGACCTGAGGCACCTGCTCCACTCCTTAACTGCCTCTCCTCCCAGAGCCAGAGTTCTCCTGTGCCAACCCCAGTTTCTTTCCTGCCCCTCCTGAGCATGCTCAGTGTGTTGCAGATGGCTCCACTTGTACCATGTCCGAGTGGATCACCTGGTCGCCCTGCAGCATCTCATGTGGCATGGGCATGAGGTCCCGGGAAAGGTACGTGAAGCAGTTCCCAGAGGACGGCTCGGTGTGCACACTACCCACAGAAGAGACAGAGAAGTGCACAGTCAACGAGGAGTGCTGTGAGTAGGGCAGGGGGAAGGGGGGCGGGGTACCCCTAGGTGGGTGGGGCAAGCAGGCAGGCGGATCCCTGCACAAACCGCAAAATTCCAACTGTGTGGACTCCCCCAGCTCCTAGCAGCTGCCTGGTGACTGAGTGGGGCGAATGGGATGACTGCAGCGCCACCTGTGGGATGGGCATGAAGAAGCGGCACCGCATGGTCAAGATGAGCCCCGCTGACGGCTCCATGTGCAAGGCGGAGACGTCGCAGGCGGAGAAATGCATGATGCCCGAGTGCCGTGAGTGGGTATGGGGAGGGCTTTGGGCAGCGAACCTCAAACGGACAAGAGACACCCAAGTTCTCCCCGACTAAGTGGATGAATAGGGACCAAGAGAGAGCAGGGTTTGGTCTTGTAGGGCACTGTCAGGAGCAAGAGAAACAGAGGTGTGCGGGTATCCCACCAATTAGATCCAGACAGGCCCCCTGCAGGTGTTTTACACACACTGGTGACTTCTGGATAGAATTCACCTGCAGCTGCGTTCTCTAGAAGCATTTCCCTTGGGGGCAATGGACAGGGATAGTAAATTTAGGCAGGACATGCTTTGAACTCTGCCAAGTCATTCCTGGCTTTTTGTTTGTGGGGTTGAGACAGTCTCATTGTGAAGCCCTAACTGGTCTGGAACTGGCTAGGTAGACCAGGCTTGCCTTGAAGTCATAGAAATCCCACTGCCTCTACCTCCCACATGCCGAGATTAAAAATGTGCGCGACTATGGCCAGCAATTCTGTTTTATGAAGGCCTTGTTAGGTGTCATAAGGCACAACTATGCCCACTCCAGGTGTAAATGGATGAGCATGTGCACACAAGCGCATGCGCGCGTGCACGCACACACATTCTAGGGATTTCAGCTCAGACAAAGCAAAACTGCAGGCACTGAGTTCCTGTCAGGGCACCATGAGGAGTGTTCTTAGTGAGGCCCTACTAAATCTATAGATTATTAATTAAACTTGGTGACTCCATTAAATCAGTGATGTCTCTGTTGAGAACTTGCATTCTGCTTCACTGACCGTCACCTGGTGTAAGGTCATGACCACCAACTGGGCCACTTCCTGCTCCAGGCTGTTCACTCTGAACCTAGGGTCCAGTTCCCTTCTATCCCAGTGGCTAGTGCAGGTGGGGGTTTTACAGGGCCAAGATCAAAAACAACAAAAGGTGCCTGTTCTCAGTGCCAAACTCGGCTCTTGACCTAGATACCATCCCGTGCTTGCTGTCCCCCTGGTCCGAGTGGAGCGACTGCAGCGTCACCTGTGGGAAGGGCATGCGGACCCGCCAGCGGATGCTCAAGTCTCTGGCAGAGCTGGGCGACTGTAACGAGGAACTGGAGCAGGTGGAGAAATGCATGCTGCCAGAATGCCGTAAGTCCCAGGTCCTGGAAGCCCACCCCTCGCTTGGTCCAGTGAGCCCCCAACCAGCTACGTGCTAATACTACCAGACGGGGAGACAGCTAAGTGGATAAATCACTTTGTGTAAAAGCGTGGGGACCAGGCTTTGGATCCCCAGAACCCACATAAAAGCCCAGCAGGCATACTGGCTAGCTAGACCAGCCAAATCAGTGACCTGTAGGTTCACAAAGAGACCCTCTCTCAGTAAATACAGCGGAGAACAATGGAGAAAACACCAGAAATAATGTTTGTTCTTAAGACATGCCTGTGCATACACATACACACACACACACGCAAAAGATTGTAGACTGTTAAGATCCTATAGTGAGACTAATTTGTCTTGGAGAAAGAGTAGAATTTGGATCTGTGTTGGCAGAAACACTTCAATTTCATTGTTGTCTGCAAAACAAACACACAGAATGGCCGTGAAGACTAAATAGGAGATGGATACTAATGCTGTAGCACACCCAGTCCTTGACCTCCCCTGCTCAGTCCTTGTTTTCCCCCACCCCGCTGAGAAACTTGTCTGACCAGGAACTTTGTAACCTTTCAATTCTATCCCAGTACCATGTGTTTTATTTATTTACCTGTGACTGGAGGCTGGCCATTAAGTCAACACTCCACAAGGCTGGTAAGAAGGGGAGAGTCAGGTTCTCAAAAACATCTGCCCACATCTGCCTCTGCAATCTGTGTAGTCAATATCGCTGATTATTATTCCTGTTTCCCAGTTCATACAGCAACAAAACACTTCCCAGGCTACTGTGAGGACCAAAGCCAGCTCCTGGCACGAAGTGCAAGCAGGTGCAGGCCCCCATGGGCCTCAGCAGCCTTGGGCTCTTACTACCCATAGTCAGGACACAGTTACCTCAATGACTGGGCTCTAGAGCCTTCATCTAGTGGTGACGGTCACCAATTCATACAAGTGTTTATATCCACAGGGTCTACTCAAGGGGATCAGGAAATGAACATCCACAGGGTTCTGCTGGGAGCAAATAGCTCATTTAATCCTCATAGCCTAATTTAAGAAAATTACAATTATCCCCATTTGGCAGACAAGCTCCTTCAGGGAAAGGGGCCGGAAAACACTGAGTTGAAGAATGTGGAATCATTTGCCTCCTTGGACACATCTTGAAAAATCAGACCAAAATGCTGTTTCCCCTCATACTGCGAGGTGCTTGCTTAGTAAGAATGCTAGATCTTTGTTATGATAAACCCTAAAACAATTTTTGCACTTGATCCTTTGTAGAACTTCCCATCTCGGGCTCCTGTGTTCTACACAGACCACCACATACAGGAGGCAGCTGAGGTGCAGAATAAGAAAAGCTGTATGGGTTTGAGAAAGCATGGGTTCATGTAGGCAAGTCACCTGCAACCTTGTTCTCTCCAAAGGCTATGTAGTGGATGGCCATTCGCTGAAGAACACTATGGCTCCCCTGAGGAAATCTAGGTTCCTTGAGACGAGGGGGGGGGGGGGCTGGTCAGTGCCACTAGAAATTGACATGATTATTCCAGGAAGTCACAGGGCAAGGCATGAGGTTACAAAAACACCTTCGATGTCCCCTATCACCTTAATCACAGAGGAGCCAGAATGAGAAGAGTATGGGTTCATGATCTGCCAACAGCATTGCCTCTACTGCTCCAGATAATGCCATTGCTTCTAGATCCCCGTTTCTTCTGATTGGCAACATGACTGAGACAGTCAAAGGGGATACACTCAACTACTCTGTTTCCCACTGTCTCTATCTTGCTAGCCATTGACTGTGAACTCAGCGAGTGGTCCCAGTGGTCTGAATGTAACAAGTCATGCGGGAAAGGCCATATGATCCGAACCCGGACAATCCAAATGGAACCTCAGTTTGGGGGTGTACCCTGCCCAGAGACTGTGCAACGCAAGAAGTGTCGTGCCCGGAAATGCCTTCGGAACCCATCAGTCCAGAAGCTGCGCTGGAGGGAGGCCCGAGAGAGCAGGCGCAGTGAACAGTTTAGGGAGGAGTCAGAGGGAGAGCAGTTCCCAGGTACAGTTCCCCAAAGGCCAGGGCGGGTGGGGCTGCTCTGGGCTCAGAGAGAGAGGGGCACTTTGGACTATTCAGACTATTCAGACTGATTCCCAAATACTATGAAAGCATACTTTATACAGAAGAGATTGGGTGAATATTTGTGTGTGTGTGTGTGTGTGTGTGTGTGTGTGTGTGTATGTGTGTATGTAACTGCCAAAATAGATTTTCAAGCAAAGAGCCTTTGGAAATTGCACACTGTTTTTTCTTCGCGTTTGTAAAGCACCTTGCTCACAATCAGCTATGACTAACCAAGCCCATTTACTTCTGCATAAAGGGAAAATGATGGCACAGATGCATACGAGAGCCCTGATTGTTTAGGAAAATCTTTATGGCTCATCAGATCAAACCATCCCTATAAGTGTAGGGCAAGTCTATCCTGGCCGGTGACTTCTCAGTTTAATGTTAACCACAAAGCTTAGCATTTGGATTTATTTCTTCCAGCTGATGTGGAGCCAGGCAGCCACCTAAGTGGTAAACACTCCAGAAGAACAATGAACCAAGTGCAAAGGAAGCCAGAGAATGAGCACAGAACTAACTGGAATCTGAGGAAATGCAGGACAGAGAAAGCTAGACTGACTCCTACGGAGTTTTTAGGAGCTTGCCATATGATAAGCATTCATGCAGATAAAAATAAATTAGAGGGGGCTGGAGAGATGGCTCAGTGGTTAAGAGCAGTGGCTGCTCTTCCAAAGGTCCGGAGTTCAATTCCCAACAACTACCTGGTGGCTCACAACCATCTGTAATGAGATCTGGGCCTTCTTCTGGCCTGCAGGCATACATGCAGGCAGAACACTGTATACATAATAAATAAATAATCTTTAAAAAATAAATAAATTAGAAACATAAACCCATTCTTTAAAATCACCATCACCCCTAGGCTAGAGAGATGGGTACTCTTTCAGAGGACCCAAGTACAGTTCCCAGCACCCAAATGGTGGCTCACAACATTCTGTAACTCCAGTACCAGGGGATCTGATGCCCTCTTCTGACCTCCACAGGCATTTGTGTGCATATGGTGTATAGATAGGCAAAACACACACAACACACAGAAGAAAATTAAAGAATAGTAATAACCCCTACATGGAATGGCACTGCTGAATGAGCTGGTCCAAACCAAAAAAAACCCCAAATGTTTGACAGGCCAACAGAATGAAGATTTGAGGCAATCCGTGGTTAAGTCCTGGGCACAGACCATTAACCATTTTTTGAATTTTCTGAAGGCAAACACAGCAGCCATGGAAAAGTTCAGTGGCTCTTCCTTAATACAGTCCACCTCACCTTTGATGAGCGAGAAGAGCGCATGCCTTTAATCCCTGCACTTGAGCAAAGCTAGTTCTAGTACATCAAAGGCTACACAAAGAAACTGTGTCAAGAAACCAAAATGTGGGGGGAGAAGGAAGGAAAGAAGGAAGGGAGGGAGGGAGGGAGGGAGGGAAACAGAGGGAGGGAGGGAGAAAGGGAGGGAAAGGAAAGGAAAGGAAAGGAAAGAAAAGGAAAGGAAAGGAAAGGAAAGGAAAGGAAAGGAAAAGGTAGCTCATTCTCCAGTGTAGAGATGAACTAAGTCGACAGGCCCTTTCTTTAGGAATATTCTATACCAAGATGTCTGTGGCAGGCAGGCAGTCATCAGTCCCAGTTAAAGGCAGCTATATGCTCAGCAGTTTCTCCAGGAAACTTTGCTGTGGTATGGTAAACAGTCATACATAGTCATGAGCATGCTGTCTTCAAAGATGAGATGTATGAAGGGCTGCTGGTGTGTGCAGACAAGAAAACCCCTGCCTCCCGAGTGCTACTGATGTATGCAAACAGGAACCTCATCGCTGGTGGTCAGAGGGATTCCTTTGAGGAAGGCATCGTCATGTTTCATAGGAAGAAGAAAAGAATTGTTCATTTGACTTAGTAATGGGTAGGCTGAGACCTCGGGCAGGGAGGCTCACGAAGTAGTTCAGTGCTCCGGGCTGGTTACAAGTCGGTACTTTAAACAAACCTTTAGCCATGATCCTGTGGCACAGAGGCCAGCTGGCTTGGTATCACTCTTCTGAGGTTTGGCTGTGTTAGACTCATTCTCGTTTGCACAGCCACAATCAAGAGGAGCTGGAAGAGCAACCCCAGGCTCACCTGCCTTTCTGGGGCCTCTTGCCACAGGGTCCCTCGAATGAGGTCACCCCGACTTGCTCACACCTAAGTTGTTTTCAGGCACAATTTTTTGCTCGTACCCCATTAGCCAAAGCAAGCCAAGCCTAGGTTCAAGGGGTGGGGAAACACTCTGACCTTCGACAGGAAGCGATCAGGACATTAATGGTCATAGCTTTTGCAACCCACCATATATATGAGCTAGCAATCCCTAATACAATCAGTAGGCATTAATTAATCCAACCACTCATTACATGGAGAAGCAGAGAGTGGCAGACAACTCATGGAGAGTCCTGCTGGAAGTCACTGCTCGCATTCTGCCAGCCTAACTACACATTCTCACTTTCAGGCTGTCGGATGCGCCCGTGGACAGCCTGGTCAGAATGCACCAAACTGTGCGGAGGCGGGATCCAGGAGCGTTACATGACTGTGAAGAAGAGGTTCAAAAGCTCCCAGTTTACCAGCTGCAAAGACAAGAAGGAGATCAGAGCGTGCAATGTGCACCCTTGTTAGCCGGGGTGCAATTCCCCCAGGGCTGCATCTCAGATTCCAGTCACCAATAAGGCTGGGTGGTTTGTTTGCTTGTTTACGATGAGTTAAATTGTGTCCATTAGTTTTCATTTTTACGGCGTGGTTTGCCCAGTAGTCTTATGGATGCCAAGGGACATCCTGTCTGAATACGTCTTGGTGGGTGCAGGCCAAGTGGGGCACCCCTGTCCTCAGGCAGCCCTCTTCCTACACCGAAGTGAGTAGCATTGGTTCACCTTGTACTAAACTGAAATGTGTCCCTCTGGAGCATCCCCCTGGCCAAGCAGGACAGAGACTCTGGCCACATCCACAAGGAGAAGCAACCAGCATGCAGGAGACACCCATCAGATGCAGAGGACAGATTCCCCTTTCTCGCCTTTGGCCTGCGACCCCTGCAGAAGCCATTTCTCTTCTTTTCACTTAGCGCAACTTCAGGTATCTCTCGGTAAAGCCTCGCGCACGAGCTCTCCAGGCCCTCAAGGAAAAGCAGGAAGGCGGGGTGGCTTTTATTCTACAAACCTGACACTGGTTTGTGACACCACAAAAGCAGCAGGTGACGGTGGCTGCTTTATTTAACCGTAGGCGGTGATAAAGGAAATGAGGCATAAACTACGTTTCTCTTGGGTTTCGATTGCTGGTGCCATAGTTGTCCTAGGGTGCCAGGGCATGACCCTCTTCTCAGCAGATTCCTCTTTGGACCAATGGAGGCAGTAAACTGGATAACTGTCCCAAATGTGACTAAAATCTTCTTACAGATCCAGACCCTTTAGGTTCCCCAAACTTCCTTAGAATAAGGCATCTTAACTCTTGAGAACTACCTGCTAAGTTTGCCAGCAAGCCCCCGTGTCAATTCTTCAACAAAAATGCTATCTTCCTACTTATTAAGTCCCTGATAGTTTATAGTTAGAGAGGAGAAAGGCAACCTATTCTCATGATTAAGACACAAACCTAGAGAAGGTTTATTCAGCCATGCCTGTGCCTCAGGCATGTTCCCCGTGGACAGTCCAAAGGAAGGCCAGGGGTTTCCACCGACGTCCAAGCCATCAGCAGCGCACTGAATCCATGTCTAACAACAACCCACAAGCAGAAAACAGGGACATTTGTCTCTGTTGTGAGCTCATCGGCAGGTTCTGCTCATGCATCTGTTGAAACTATCTTCACATTCTTTTGCAAGTCTGTGTTTATTACCGCTTCGTCCAAATACATACTGTGGGCAAGACGCCCACAGTACTCTGGATATACTACTTTAAGAATCTGCATTAAACACATCAGGATTATTTCCAGTCACATCTATGTACAACCCCCAAATATGTATTTTCCTTAACACAAGAGCGCCTGTTCAATAAAAAAAATAAATAAAAAATAAACCTTAGTGGGCCTGTCTTTGTTTTTAGGCCATTAAATGGTGGGAGGGTTGGGTCTTTTTTCAGTTTGTTACCCCATTCATTTTCAGGAAAAGATGGGGCGTCTGTCCCCTCGAGGTGGGCCACTGACATCATACCCCTTGCTCATCTGAAGCTTGGATTATTTCCAACATTATTTTTAGATATTTTAATGAACTGCTTTCTCTTTCAAAGGAATAGAATACAAAGAAATGAGAAGCTTAAAATTCTACTGGGGACCCCCAACACCCACCTCCAAAAAGTCCTGATGAAGAATCTGCCCTGCCTACTTCTTTTTTTTTTATTGAAAGAAAAAAAAAGAAATTCCCGCCTCCTCCCAGCCTCCTATTTCCCTCCCCCTCCTCCCACTCTTCTCCTCCTCCCCCCACTCCTCTCCCCCTCCCTCTCCAGTCGGAAGAGCAGTCAGGATTCCCTGCCCTGTGGAAAGTCCAAGGTCCTCCCCGCTCCATCCAGGTCTAGGAAGGTGAGCATCCATACTGGCTAGGCTCCCACAAAGCCAGAACATGAAGTAGCCTACTTCTGTAACATCCTCCATGATAACCGAGGTTCCTTCAGAGTGTGGCAGGGTTCACTAACATATACTCTTCTTCTCTGATCCCAGTTGGGGATAATTTTCATCCTGACTTGGGAGACTTTTGAAAACCCAGAAAACTGGCTGGTGGCCAAGAAGAGACTGAGAAACACACGTTGTTTGCAGTGGGGAATCTGTGATGTCAAATCTCTTTCTTACCGAAGTCTCATGTCAGGTGGTTGTCATTCTTTCCAGCTAATCAATCATTTTGGAAATAAGATGTTTTTAACTACAAACGCAATCTGTTTGGACTCCCACTTGGGCTAATAAAAGAGAACCCACTTGTAAGACGTTCAGAGCTCTGCTTCCCAATCAGACACTTGGTCAATCTCCTGTCACCAGGCCAATGTGGTATTTTTGGTTTTGGTTTTCGCGACAGGGTTTCTCTATGGAGCGCTGGCTATTCTGGAACTCGCTTTGTAGACCAGCCTGGCCGCGAACTCAGAGATCTGCCTGCCTCTGCCTCCCACAACCACCGGGCTTGCCCAATGTGCTTTATCTGAGGTAAATCTGCTAGAGCGGATGAGACTAAAACCTGGGCTCCTTTGGACTCCCAAGTGAAAAGCTTGCAGAGAACATGTGCTGTGCTCCCATTTGCACTAGAGCTCATGCGCATGCTTTCAGCATCCTCGAGGGCTGCAAGCAACGGGAAAGTGCACACTGCAGGCCTCCGGCACTCTGACACCCACATCACAACCTATCCGCAGTAACTGCGTGGCTGTATCAACACATCCTCTCCGTCACATGATCTGTGCCCAGTTTTCACTAAGCCTCCACGTTTCAGACAATAAAAAGCAAAAACAAAATCTTGGATCACACACAGTGGAAGCTGTATTCCGTACACTAGAGAGGCCATTCTAAGCCAGCAAAGCCTACCTCAAAAATGAATGAATGAATGGGCTGGAGAGATGGCTCAGTGGTTAAGAGCACTGACTGCTCTTCCAGAGGACCCAGGTTCAACTCCCAGCAGCCACATGGCAGCTCACAACTGTCTGTAACTCCAGTTGCAGGGGACCTGACACCCATGGGAAAAACACCAATGTATATATAATGAAAATAAATAAATTAAAAAAAAAACTTTAGATTTAAACTTTTAAAAAAAAAAGAATGAATGAATGAATAAATAGCTTGTCGAATCCTGGGAGCTCAGTCGCATGGGCCTCAGCAGACATTCCACGACAGTCTGACACGGAGTTTTTAAAGCCCAGCTTTAAAAATTCTGTGACATTGCATTAAACTGCAAAGAAGCCCAATATTTCCACCCTAAAGAAATGCATCCTACTACCCAAGCAAGACCAAACCATGAACGTTTAATTTCTTCTTAAAACTCAGAACCAAGAAAGACAGCCATTTCCTCCACGTTGCTATTTGGAACTGATTTCAATACCCCCATTCTTCTGGTTCCTTCATACTGCCCTAAAGAGACAGAAGGAAAATCAATCCCCTTTGAAAATGACTGGAATTCAGTAACAAATTATAAATAGCAGCTACATGTTAATTAGCATAGGGCTAATTCTAATTCTTCAATTTAAATCCCGTGGAACTGAAAGCAAAAGATCTGTATTAAATGTCACATTTAAAGGAGGCACCTGTTTCCAAACTCCCAGGGGCTCAGAGGCAGTGATGTAGCCAAGGGTGGAAGGGCAGAGACCATAAAGGTGAAGCCCAAGGTGTGGGTTCGAGCCACAGACACACCTCTGCGGAGCTGCGACAGCTGGCCCAGTCATTTCCTCTGTTCTGGTCTCAGGACTCACCGGCTCTTCCTCACACCAAAGAGGTCTTCATTCTCACCTTCCGAGAGAACGGGTCTCACAATCCCCATCTCTGTTCCACCTGCCCCTAGCTGCATCGTTAACCACTAAGGGCCCACCTTTGTGCTGAATCTGACGAGAGCTGAGATTTGGTCATCTGTAACTGAAGATGTCACGACAAATAAAATTTACATGCATAATTTCTAACGGTTATCATCAGACTGCACTGCAATTTCAGGCCATTTTCACTTAACATTCACGGTGTCGTCACACAAGATGGCATTCATCATCATCTCACAGTGCTCAAAATACCCCTCTCTCGAGCATACTGATTAGTAACAGGCTCATATTTTAAGCCATTACATGCTCAGACAATTTTCCTTTACCTCAAGTAATTTTTAAGAATTAAGAGAAGAGCAGGGGCGGGTGAGATGGCTCAGTGGGTAAGGGCACACACCACCAAAGATGACCTGACTACAGTCCCCAGGACCCAGATGCTAGAAGAGAACCAACTCACACAAGCGTGTTCTCTGACCTACACAGCGTGCTGAGTGAGCCTAACCTGGACTAATCAGCCTAGCCAGGACGTCAGAGGGGTCGCTTGGAAACACCATCTCCAGCCGCACGTGCACCACTATGGCCTGTGCCCTTGCACCACCAAGGGCGGTCCCCGTGGACCACCGCGGCCGGTGCCCGTGGACCACTGCGGCCGGTGCCCTGCACCTCTGCAACCTATGCCCTGTACCACCGCGGCCGGTGCCCGTGCACCACTGCAGCCAGTGCCCTTGCACCACCGCGGCCGGTGCCCTGCACCTCTGTGGCTGGTCCCCGTGTACATCTGCGGCCGGTGGCCCTGTACCACTGCGGCCGGTCCCCGTGCACCACCGCGGGCAGTCCCCGTGCACCACTGCGGCTGGTCCCCATGTACATCTGCGGCCGGTGCCCTGCACCACCGCGGCCGGTGACCTGCACCTCTGTGGCCGGTCCCTGTGCACCACTGCGGCCGGTCCCCGTGTACATCTGCGGCCGGTGCCCTGCACCACTGCGGCCGGTCCCCGTGCACCACCGCGGGCAGTCCCAGTGCACCACCGCGGCCGGTGCCCCTGCACCACTGCGGCCGGTGCTGCTTGAAGCAGGACCTGCACTTTAATCACAATTCACAAAGGAGATGCAGAAACAGAAACCACGTGCTGAGAAACCTTTATAGTAACTTGACCTTGCGGAGATATCCGAGAGGATGGTTACTCGCCTGGCTCATTTCACTGCACTTAGTGTGTCCGCAACATGGGGACCAAGATGTTTTACACGGATTTAAGCAGCCCGGGAAGCACTGAACTATGATTCTCAGGCACAGAGGTCATTACCTGTCCCCTACTCCTTTTCCCTTTCCACCCAAACATCTCTCCAGGATCTTCCGATGTAAACCACTATGACCTTGAACTGGTGATTCTCCTGCCCTAGTCTCCTGAAGGAATGAATTATGGGCCTGCTCCAGCCTATATGGCCAAACCGTAGATTTCTAACTCAGACACTAAGTATCTAGATTTTAACAACTACTTCCCGCTTTGCATCCCTGCCTTCCTCAACTAATTACTTTGCACTGACTGGCTCTTACCACTCAGTTTGGTTTTCGAGACAGTTTCTCTGTATAGCCCAGGCTGTCCTGGAACTAGCTCTGCAGACCAGGCTGGCCTCAAACTTCGAGACCCGCCTGCCTCTGCCTCCTGACTGCTGGGATTAAAGGCGTGCGCCACCACTGCCTGGCCTTACAGCTAATTCACTAACAAAATTTCTGCCCTCGACCCAGCTTCACCAAAGAACTTCCCCAACAGCCTTCGCTCGCTTCCTCCATTCCCTTAGCTGCCAATCACACTGCAATTCCTACCTGGTTTCCATAGTCTGAGGGCTCGAATAAAGCTAACCAAGTCTGGCTATTGATGGCTCCTCCCTCGCCACTCACAGCTTCTTAACATTCCAGGCCTAGGCTTCCGTAAAACACAGGCTCTTGGACCAGGAAGAGTCTCAGCAAGCAAGCCTGAAGAACCCCCAGAGTTCAGTCTCTGGAACCCATGTAAAAAGCCAGATGCACATCTGTAAGTTCAGTGCTCCGACAGCAGAACTGCACCAGAAGCTCAGGAGACATCTGCTCTAAGTGCACAGAGTAGAGACAGAAGTGAGACTCCACCACGGTGAGGAGGAAGGCAGGAGCCCACTCCTGGAAAGTAGTCCTCTAACTCGTGTGGGCCGTGGGAGCATGGTAGACGTGTAGGCGCGTGGGAGCATGGTACACGTGTGGGAGCATGGTACACGTGTGGGCGCGTGGGAGCATGGTACACGTGTGGGCGCGTGGGAGCATGGTACACGTGTGGGCGTGTGGAAGCATGGTACACATGTGGGAGCATGGTACACGTGTGTGAGTGTGGGAGCATGGTACAGGTGTGGGAGCATGGTACAGGTGTGGGAGCATGGTACACGTGTGGGAGCATGGTACACGTGTGAGCATGGTACACGTGTGAGCATGGTAGACGTGTGTGAGCATGGTACACGTGTGTGAGCATGGTACACGTGTGTGAGCATGGTACACGTGTGGGGGCATGGTACACGTGTGTGTGTGAGCATGGTAGACGTGTGTGAGCATGGTACACGTGTGGGAGCATGGTACACGTGTGGGAGCATGGTACACGTGTGTGAGTGTGTGAGCATGGTAGACGTGTGTGAGCATGGTAGACGTGTATGAGCATGGTAGACGTGTGGGAGCATGGTACACGTGTGGGAGCATGGTACACATGTGTGAGCATGGTACACGTGTGTGAGCATGGTACACGTGTGTGACCATGGTACACGTGTGGGGGCATGGTACACGTGTGTGTGAGCATGGTACACGTGTGTGAGCATGGTACACGTGTGGGAGCATGGTACACGTGTGGGAGCATGGTAAACGTGTGTGAGTGTGTGAGCATGGTAGACATGTGTGAGCATGGTAGACGTGTATGAGCATGGTAGACGTGTGTGAGCATGGTAGATGTGTGTGAGCATGGTAGACGTGTGGGAGCATGGTAAACGTGTGTGAGCATGGTACACGTGTGGGAGCATGGTACACGTGTGTGAGCGTGGGAGCATGGTACACGTGTGGGAGCATGGTACACGTGTGAGTGTGGGAGCATGGTACACGTGTGGGAGCATGGTACACGTGTGGGAGCATGGTACACGTGTGGGAGCATGGTACACGTGTGGGAGCATGGTACACGTGTGGGAGCATGGTACACGTGTGGGGGCATGGTACACGTGTGTGAGTGTGGGAGCATGGTACACGTGTGGGAGCATGGTACACATGTGGGAGCATGGTACACGTGTGGGAGCATGGTACACGTGTGGGAGCATGGTATACGTGTGGGAGCATGGTACACGTGTGGGAGCATGGTACACGTGTGGGAGCATGGTACATGTGTGGGAGCATGGTACACGTGTGGGGGCATGGTACACGTGTGGGAGTGTGGGAGCATGGTACACGTGTGGGAGCATGGTACACGTGTGGGAGCATGGTACACGTGTGGGAGCATGGTACACGTGTGGGAGCAAGGTACACGTGTGGGAGCATGGTACATGTGTGGGCGCGGGTGAGCATGGCATGGCACATGTATTGGCATGTGTGAGCGTGGTACATGTATGGATGTATGTGAGCGTGTGGGCCGTGGGAGCATGGTACACGTGTAGGTGTCTAAAATTCCCAGCTTGTCTGTTAGGCTCAGCCCTTTCCTCAGCTGCAATCCTTACCCCAACTTCTAGGCTACCTTGCACGAGTTCCACACGTTTCCATCACGACAGCCCCCTGTGCTCCTTATTTAACCACGGCACCATCACTGTTCTGCACGCCCACGCTCAGTGCTTGAGAGCCTCACACGTGTACCAGGACACTGCTAAGGTCCTTCAACCACGTTACGTCAACACCATCTCTGGAAACGACGCAGGTGACACATGTCCTATCCTCGCGTGCTTATGATACTAGCACAATCATCTGTCCCCTCCTCTGCCAGTCACATGACAATACATTAGATCCCAGTGTCTCCTCTGCACAATCCCGGGCAGTACAGAAGGGCACTCAGCAGTGGACCAAGCTACCCCTAGTTTTAGAAGAAGACCCAGAAGGTTCCAATTCCACAGCAATATACACAAGGTGGTTTCCAGGACAACGCTGAAACCTTCCAATGAAGAAGCTACGTATCGACCGACACCCAAAAACAAAGTACGTGATGTCCATTATCCGAGAAAGATTCAAATTGTGAGAAATCAGGATCATAACTAAATAAAAAACCACACAAGAGAAACGAATACAAACTACATACAGAGATGTGAGTTCACCAGACTATAAAGCGCTACTATCACCACATTCAATTACTCAGAGTTCTGCGAGAGAAGTCAGCCCTGTGGAGCTCTCTGTGGGGTTATTTCCCAACACGCCTCGCCATTCTAGATGCACAACAGGCGTCAGGACTCAGCTCTCTGAGAAAGGGTGGGAAGGGCTGGTAAAGAGGAATGCATAAGAGAACGAGGAGCAAGACTAGAGATGGAGAGAGAGAGAGAGAGAGAGAGAGAGAGAGACAGAGACAGAGACAGAGACAGAGACAGAGACAGAAAATTGCTGGGCATGCCTGGGGTGGCATACACCTATACTTCCAGCACATGGGAGGTAAAAACACCTCTCATGATTGCTACAAATTCAAAGCCAGGCTGGCCTACACAGTGAATCCTCGGCCAGCCAGAGCTATACAGAGAGATAAGAACTTCAGAGAAGAAGGGGAGGGAAGAACTATGAGAGGAGAAGGGAAGGGAGGGGACAGCAAGGGAGGGGACAGGGAGGAGGGGAGGATAGAGAAATAGGGGAGGATCAAAAAGAGCCAGGAGTGGGATACGCACCTTACAGCCTCAACACTCAAACTCAAGCAGGAAAGTTTGGGCTCAAGGTCAGCTTGAACTACATAGTGAGTTTCAGATCAACCTGGGCTACTTCGTAAGACCTTATAAAAATTCTAGAACACAAAACGCAGTCTGAAATAAAATTCACTGGAGGGATTAACAAGTGCAGAATAAACCGTGGGAAAGTTGAAGACGGCAGCCCTGAAAATACACAAGGAAAAGGACAGAGTGAAGAACTCGCCAAGACCCCCGGCTGTTAGAGTCTAGCTCTTAGTATCTGGTCACTTATGACAAACAGGAAACCTTCCCACCAAGGATATAATACAACATTCTGGTGAGGCATCGGAGGCAAAGAAAAATCCGCTAGCTTCCGGGCAGTAATTTTACCAAAAAGTTGAACAATAAGTCTATATTAACATAATCATTTATGAAACAATAAAATTAAGTGATTTTGTTTGCATTTAAAATAAACATATGGTCCTCTTTGCCAAAGTCATTTTAGAATTCATCCTCAGGGGCTCTATGGGACTAGAGTCACCTCCCTCTCTCCTCTATAGCTGAGGTTTCTCTGTTAAGGACACTTCAGAGAAAGAGTTACAAATCACTGACCTCAGGAAACCACGGAACAGTGAGTTCACCAGTAGAACTCCCTAAGACGCCATGCGCAAGGGCACGGGCTACTCAAATCAGTTCTGTATTGCTCACAGAAGCCCTGGCATGAAAAAGGAGCCGTCAAGCGCCGTCTGGTGATAACAGATCAACTTTAATTCTAGCACCTGAAGCTATACAAGGGTTCACTTTATAAACTTCATGGGACTGTTGTACACATTCAATAAAGTGACCACTGTGCAATACCACTGAGAGTCGCAAAACCAGGAACACACTTTTGAATTGCTTAAACACAATCCACAGAGTTAAAAACAAAATCAGAAGCCATCCACAGTTACACTAATTGTCAAGTAGAGGTTTTACATGTAATACTTGATATAACAAGTCAACATCTAGCAGGGACATTGAGCGCGACTTCACGGTCTCGTCCTGTTGGGCTCTGTTGGGAAGTTTTTCTGATTATTGGCCACCGGTGGATGTAACAAGGACCAGGGGTTTCCACTTTCTCCTCGTCAGTTAACAGTGAACAGTGAGAATTAAATACTTGTCTTTACATATACACAAGGTACGCCGTGAAAGCATATTCGCTTACAAACATATAAAAATACTTGTTAACTAGTTTGATAAGAAAATAACGTATAAAAGTATATAGCAAAAACATTAATCATCTCTGACTCTGGAAAGATCAATTCCATATTTTATATTACATCAAACAAAAACAGTTTTAGTTTGGGGTGGGTTCTTGTTTTTGTTTAATCCCGCAACCAGGAATACTCGAAAAGGAAGACAGATAGGAACCGCTCACTCTTACCCTTAGCACGGCTGGGAAAAGAAACCAAGTTCATTGACACACCTAAGTGCAGAACGAGTCCAAACATTTGGCCACAGAGAATATTGTCATCTTGAAGGAGGCATAATAACAAAGGCTTGATCAGCAGTTTTTAATCCATAACTACAACAGGAATTTTGGTATTATGGCCACTGGAAAACAAAAGCCACAGCGTCAGGAAAGGCCTGAGATGCTCACTTTTGTAGATTCCATTCAGTGTATTTAAAACTAATGAGAGTTGACATCAAAAGCTTTAAAGATAGGTAGAAATTCACATTTAAAAAAAAAATACCCTCTGTATGCTTCTATTTAGAGTAACAGTAGGCAACACGATTCCAGAAGTTAAAAATTACTTCACAACCTACCACTCCAGCTTAGCAAACAGCTTAGATTCCAAACTTGGTTCATCTATTAAAATGTAAGCCCTTAGAGAATGCATCTGTGTGTGTAGTCGTGTGTTTTAAAGGAATCAGATCATGTCTGAAGCAGCCTTAGTGTTTCCTTTACATCGGTCTGGGTCTGAGAAAGACCGTTAACATGAGCTTCGCAGAAAGAATTAGCCAGCTTCTTGGTGTAAGGCTACCACGGTGATCATCAGTCTAAGGCTACAAAGGTACCGGCAGGATGTAAACGGTAACAGAGGCTTCCCTGGCAGTTGGCAGCTAAATCTCAAGGAACTCTTAGGAAACGACACAATGACAGCCTTTCTTGTCTTTTTCCTTCCGGGTTGGTTCTGGCGACGGAGGGCATTCTTGCTCTTGAAATTTCCTGTAAGACAGAGAACTCTGAATAGTATCGCCATTAGTAATCTCCCAATACAAACACAGGTTAGTTCTGGACCTGTGGCATCGAAACACACGCACTTCCCAGTGCTCCTCACAGATGTTAGGAGGACTTAAGACTCTGTGACGTTTAAAAACAAGAAATCATCTACCTCCCTTCCTCATGCCTGGGTGATTGACAGGTGAGAGTCAAGGATTCCTGAGAGTCGAAAGGAAAGACTGGTATTTAATTAAAGGAGTTATTATTTTTAAGGAGGAACTGCTTCGTCGGGTGAACACGAAAACCGAAGTGGGATGATGAGGGCTGGCAGGCAAGGCCTCCAGGACAACACTGTAGAGTTACAGTCAGCGGTGTCCAGTCTGTTCACACGGCTGAGTAACTGCCACGGCCGTCTACTTCTGCGGAGCTGCAACTGGCAGAAACCAAACCTGCAGCCTCTCTTCTTCCCTTCCACAAAAGGAAACCTCCACCTCAAGTTCCCCCAGATTCACAGTGAACGAGGGCCCCTCCACATGCCTATCAAAGCCATCTAATCAACAGAGAGCCAGGTGACAGGGAAGAGAGGAGGAACCAGAGCCACGAGGACTCCAAACAAACCAATCACCAGCAGCTAACTCTGTCACATGCACAGCTGACCTCATCCACCACCTCAGGCAGCTCCCTAAACCAGAGGCCTCTGAGGCCACCTACCACCCGCCTCTGTGGACTGGAGTGTTGTTCATCTATGTCTCCCTGGGGCCAAACACCTGAGAGATGATGGACTCTCTGCTGCCTGAGTTGCTCTTAGCCTGGCAGGGGTTTGGCAGGAACTAGGAATCTGAGATTTAGATTCAAGTCCCAGGGCTTAATGGACAGGGAGTGTAACGGATACCATTCAGTTCTCCGGGTTGTAGCAAGGATTAAATGTAGTAACGTTGAAAGAACGTCACTCAGTGTCTGACAGAGCCTTGATTAGCGGCTGTCACCGCTACCGTCAAAGCATTTACTGTTTTCAGAATCCTTACATGTACTTTCTACTTCAACTTAAGATAATGAGATTTTTATGGGTTGGAAGTGTCTAGAATATGCTATGTATCTAGTTGAAATTTAACTCATAGTGTACCCCAACCCCCTAGAAAACAATCACTCCTACTAACAATTCCCTCTTTCATCACCAATTAAAACCCACACCTAACACGTGTCTGGCTTACCTTATAACTCGGACGAGTTCATGGAAAGCTTGATCTACATTCATCCTGATCTTAGCCGACGCCTCCATGTACGTGACCTTGAGCTGCCTCGCTAACTGCTGCCCTTCTTCCTGCGTTACCTGAAATGATGCAGCGGTTGTGTTTAAGGCACAGTATTAGCAATCCCATGGGGCCCGACTAAGTCTGGCTACAGGCAGAAGGTACTACTGTGCCTCCTAAAGCCAGGCTGACTCATCGTAAGGAACGGACAGGTACCACAGTGCCACACAATCTGACGCCCACCTCCGCACAACTCAGAAGGATGCACCTACAATAGAAACACAGTTGGACTGCAATATCCATGGGCTCAACCAACTGCAAATCCAAAACCCCTCGAGCAGAGCTGAATGTGCTGGCACACTCTTAGAATCCCAGCACTCTGGAGGCAGAGGAAGGAGCATCAGGAATTCAGGGCCATACTTGGCTAGATAGCAAGTTTGAGACTACCTGACTTGTCTCCAAAACAAAATAAAACCAACCTCTAGGCTGAACGGTAACTGTAGTGAGCATGTGCACATTCAATCAGGCCATTATTCCTAAACAACACAGAACAAGGGTTTACATAGCATTTATGCCATATAAGGCATTATAAGCAATATAAAGATGGTTTCCAATCTACAGGAGACTATGCATAGGTCATAAGCAAGTTCTCCGCTTTTGTATAAAATGGGGCTTTCAAGCATCTGAAGATGCTGATGTCTCTGGGGGTCCTGGGACCAATCCCTATTGCTACCAAAGGACATCTGCACTAACTCTCAAGGTTTAGTTTAGAGATATCAGAAGCATTAGCTCTAGCGTTCCAGGAAGAAAAAACAGAAAATGCTAGAAAGGTGCCGCCTAACCCTATAAAGGGGGTCAGGGAGAGCCTGCCTGAGGAAATGGTCTAAAAATTAAATAGAGTCTGTAGTTCAGTGGCAGCAGAGTAAGAAACAGCCATGGCAAAAAAAAGAAAGGGAGAGGGAGGGAGGAAGAGAGGGAGAGACAGAGAGATGAGGGAGGGAGGGAGGGAGGGAGGGAAAGGTGAGGCAGAAACCATTAATTATCACTAAAAACCCTCTGCATTTTAAACACAAAAGATCCCAAAAGCAAATATTTCCCGAAGTCAGAACACTGTTATTTGTTTATATTTACATAAATCCCAAAGCTTAAATTTGAGGTCTCCTGGGGCTGGAGAGATGGCTCAGAAGTTAAGAGCATTGCCTACTCTTCCAAAGGTCCTGAGTTCAATTCCCAGCAACCACATGGTGGCTCACAGCCATCTGTAGTGGAGTCTGGTGCCCTCTTCTGGCCTGCAGGCATAGACACAGACAGAATATTGTATCCATAATGAATAAATAAATAAATATTTAAAAAAAAATTGAGGTCTCCTGGAACATGCATCTCACTACTATCCTCAAAGTAAAGACTCGGGGAAAGGCTACAAAACTCACATGAGAAGAGTACCTGGCACCTGTCTGCCCCCCCCCCCAAAACACACACCCTTCCATTCTTTTCAGTCATTAGCTTGTCCACTGTAAGAATGCAGTGATAACTGTTACACAGTTCATACTCAGAACCATTCTGCTCATCCAAGTTTCCGTACGTTCGCGAGCCTTTCCCACACTGCTCTGCAGATCCTGTCTGGTGCAGAAGCCTCGGTGAAGGCTTTCTCTGGCCTCAGTGCACCTCCCAGCACTGCCCATCCTCAGTGAGAGGGGTACTCCTGACTCATACTCTGCCTATCAAGTATGCTGTCAGCTGCAGGATTTTATTTAAAATGTCCTTTACCCAATTAACAAAATTTCCAGCCATTCTGTTTATAAAGGGAATTATCAAGAACAAATGTCAGATATTATCAATTTTTTTTTCTACTGAGATGGTGTGATTCTTTTCCTTTTATAATTTTTTGACAGGATGAATTATGATAGTTCATTCCCACTTCTGAGACTCTATGGGAAGATTGCCTACTGTTATTTATTAAAAAATTTTTACATGTAGACTGGAAAGATAGCTCAGAGGCTAAAAGCACTGGCTGCTCCTCCAAAGGTCATGAGTTTAATTCCCAGCACTCACCTAGTGGCTCATACAACTTATAAACTCTCTGGTGTGCAGGAATACATGCAAGGAACATTGTATACTAAATAAATAAATAAATAAGTAAATAAATAAATAAAGCTTTTATTTTTTTTTTTTAAGAAAGAAGAATTTTACAAGTACACTCAGCAGAGAGACCAGAACATGATTTTTCTATCTGGTTTTGATTTCAGTGTAATCCTGCTTCATATAACAAGCTGGAAGAGTTCTCGCTTCTTCGATGTTCAAGGATAGTTTGATACAGGGAATATTCCTTCCTTAAAAGTTTACTATAATTCAGCCAGGCAGTGGTGGTGCACACCTTTAATCCCAGCACTCAGGAGGCAGAGGCAGGAGGAACTCGGTGAGTTCAAGGCCAACCTGTTCAACAGAGTTCCAGGATAGCTGCGGCTACACAGTGAAATTCTGTCCCAATCAATCAATCAATCAATCAATCAATCAACCAATCAATAGTTTAGTATAATTCACCAGCGACTCCATCTGGGCTTGACATTTTTTTGAAGGCAAGTGTGACAAATGTATTTGACAGATGGGGAACTATCTGGCCAATCTACTTGCATCTTGAGCAGCTTTGGTGGTTTGTACCTTTCTGGGAAGGGGACCACTGTATACCTACTTTACTAAATTCACTGATGTCAAGTTCTTTACAGCATCTCTTTATGCTTTACACATTTGTAAGATGTGATGGAATGTCTTTCATTCCATATACTGATTTGTGGTCCTCTCTTCTTTCACTGGGACTCAAATCTAGAGGCTCATATGCATTAGATAAGCTCATGTTGGATGGATGGATGGATGGATGGATGGATGGATGGATGGGTGGATGGGTGGATAGACAGACAGACAGATAATAAATAGACACTAACAAATAATAGACAAAGACAGACAGACACATCTGATCTTTCTGATTATTAAGTCTGGTCTGCCAGTTTGGGGTTTTTACTTATTTCTGTAGTTTTTACATTCCTTTTTTCTTTTCTTTGTGGGCAATGGGCCTTGCACCTACCATGCACACATTCAACCACTGACCCAGACTTTCTCTACTTCACTTTCCTCCTCACTATGGCTTTAATTTGCCATTTTTCTACTCTAATATGTCTATTTAGTGATGCAAGCAACTCCTATAACAGCCCATTAATCCTGACATGCTATATTTGTGTTTAAATTGCATCTCTGTAATTTGGGATTCTCTGTAATCTCTTAAAATCTTTTCCCTTCTTGAGAATTTGACGATTTCCTCTATGGTATTAATGCCCACATCAATGCCACTGCCACCAGAATGTACGTGTTATATGATAAGGCTTCCTTAAATTTGAGGCTTGTTTTATGATCTGTTCTTATTTCAAAATAATGCAAACTCCATGCTGTTGAGTTTATCCATTAGGGGTCAATTAGGCCAAGCTGATGGACGGGTCCTGGGCAAGTCATCTCTGCACATCTCTCGTTCTCTCTCTACTTCTCCCTGCAATTCTTTTAACTCTTACTTCAGGATTTTGAAGCTGTTACGAGGTATGTGACCGCCTAGGATCATTATATCCTCTTGGTGAATTAATCTCTACCTGTGAGCAACCCTCTGTACCCCTGGTAAAACACTGGGTCAAAAATCCACTTACGCGCTCTCTTTATGGCCACTTTCGCTGCTGCCAACACAGTATATCCTACCCCAGCCTTGGATTCTAGGTAGGCTGTGTGTCTATAAGCTGAAAGTAGATGTCCTGCTGGACCTGGCTTTTTCATCCCGCCTGACACATTTGTCTTTCCACTGAGATCCCGAGACCTCCTCTCTTGACTCTGTGTGCACCTGTTCACCTCCTGGGCTAAGAACAGTTTCTACACTGCCTATTCTGCCATGGGCTAATTTACCTCATGTCTGTTAGAGTACCTCAGTGGCTGTTTGGGACAGCACAGTCTACACTTTAATTCATCGTCATATTCGATTGTGGCCAAACCGGTTTAAACTGGCCTACACATGGCATGAGACCTGTACAAGGCTGCTCTGCCCTCTTGCTCTTTTCTAGTGTTACCAGCTTTTACCTCACATTATTTCTGCCTCAAACATTCAGTTATGCTTGGAAGAGGTTTAAATAACAATGACGTCATTTTTACTTGCCCCGGTCCTCTGTGCTGACTCAGATTCCCGTTTGGGGTCATTATCTCCCTCAGTCTGAGACATCTTCATATTCCCGGTAACTCAGGTCTGGTGGTGCTGAACTCTTACATTTCGTATGTTTGGGAGAAATCTTTTTAACTCAGCTTCATCATTGAGAGACAACAGGGTTTTGCTCTCAGTACATACGAGATGTCATCTTATGGCTCAAATGGTTTCCAGTGACAAACACTGTTACTGCACACGGCTGGGACAGAAGACCTGACAAAAGGACTCATAGCTTCAAAGCACAGTCCTTTACGGCAGGAAAGTCACGGGGGTGAGAGAGATGAGATGGGGGTTGGGGAGGTGGTAACATGACCTCCACAATCAGGAAGCAGAGAACCACATACATCAGAATGCCTATATTCAGTTCACTTTCTCATTTTCATGCAGTCCAGAACCCCAGCCCATGGAATGACACCACCCACATTCAACTTTCAGTTAAGTAATGTAGATAACCCCTCCCAGACATGGCCATGTCTGCCCTAATCCAGGTAAAGCCTCCCAGAGGCTTGCCTCCTCCTGTTAAGGAGACAGTCAATACTAACGCCACACCCGCTGCCTTTAACTCCTGCTCCTCTGGGAGCGGTTTCTCTTTAGCTACTTCCCAGATTTTTGTCTTTATCGTGGGCCATCAAGCACTTTATTACAATCTGTCTTGCAACAGTCTCACCCGTTTGTGCTCTGGGTTTGCGTGTCTCGGATGTAAGCAATGCAGTTTCCACCCAATTCCGAAATCTTCAGCCATTACACTTCTCTGCAGCAGCATCTGGTGCATTCATCATCTCATTCGCTTCAGCTTCTGGAGGTTTGACTTGACCTCTGTTATCCCCACGTCACACCTACCTCACGCAGCCAGTGCTTCCTAGAGCCTCGGGATGCAGGGAGAAAGCCGGCCCCCACTCAGTGTCTGTCTAGTGAGTCTGTTCTTCTGTAACTTCTAGGTTAAATAACTGGTCTCTTCTTAACACACAGGTTGTGCTTTGGGCTTTCTTGACATGACTGATATTTCTGAGTGCATACATGGAATTTAAAATTTCATTCCCCAATCTCAGTAACTCGAATACAATAGCCCTTCATTACTGTAAAGCCCAGCACTGCTTCACATGGTCCGTGTCCTGTTGCAGCCCAGCAGAGGCGCACACAAGTCTCACACAGGATTGCCACACCGACATTTATATGATTTTTACCTGGACTTTCTTCAAAACAACATTCCTGCCCTAGGACTATGAGGCTGAAATACCTACTAGATTCTATCTACAAGCAAGAAATAAGTTAGGAGGCCAACTGAAAAAGGGGGGCTTCACAGAACACAAATTTACAAAGAAAGGTTTCTATTTTAAGAAAACCAGTCACGGCAAATCCCTTCCTACAAAAAAGGCTTCATGTAGTCACAATTTCTCTTTCTTTCTTCCTACAGTATTATTCTTTATCTCCCAGGGGAGGGTGTGGGTGTGCACACACACATTTGTTCACACACACGCAGAGAGCAAAGGTCTGTGTTGAGAGCCCTCCTCTATTGCTCCTCACCTTATGCTATGGCATACGGCCTCTCCCTAAAGCAGGCAGCCTCCTGTCCTTGGACACGGGCCTGAGCTTTTCAGCACACACATAACCTCTGTCTGTGCACACACTTCAGATGGAAGAATCCATTCAGAAAAGCCTACTCCACGCTAACCACTCAAATCTTTACGGGGACAGAAATATGACTTATCTCCTATGCTGCTTCTCCTACTCCTGCTTATTTCCCTGAGACTCCATTACATTTTTATTTACAGGAACATATTTATAATCCCGTGACACATAAAACAGGCTGTGTCACAATGCGCTGAATACCTGCAGACAGATGGAAACTATACACTACATACGGGCAATCTTTAGTGCATAAATAACTTTAAAAAACTCACACAGAGCCAGCAAAATGGCTAATCAGGTGAAGGTACTTGCTATGCAAGCCTTGGAATCTGAGCTCAATCCCCAGAACCCATGTAGGGTAGGAGAGAACTAACTTCCAAAAAGTTGTCTTCTGATCTCCACAAGGATGCTATATCATATGAGCCAACATATGTTACACACACACAATAATAATAATAATAATAATAATAATAATAATAATAATAATATAAAATACATGTAGGGGAGCTAATAATGAGCTCAGTTGCTTCCAGGGGTGCCCCCTCCTGCTGGTCCCCAACTGCTACCACCTGCTCTGGAGACATCTACACAACCCACGTTGCCCTCCCATTCTTTCACCAGAGTAACCACAACAAAAACATCTGAGAAAAAAATATTTCTACAATGGAGGCAGGAAGCAGTGAAGGGTGGGCAGAAGTGAGCACGAGACAGGAGCAGAGCCCTTCTCTGCATGTCCCCTCTGCCACCCCTTCCCCACCCAGCAAAGCACGTGCTGGAACACACACAGAGCGCCCCCTTCAGGCAACAGATAACAAATGTACAAATACCCATATTGTACACTTGGCACTGACTTGCTGTAGAGATCACATTTTTGTCACTGTAACTTTGTAACAATTCAGATCAGAAAAAGGTCTAACTGGAACATTCAGTCTCCACTAATAGCAACGAGGTACTTTTCTGAGGTTTAGTGTGAGACCAGGTGTGTCTCACTTGCCGTCTGCATGCTACACACCTCCCAGAGCAGCCACTAACTCGGCTTGGTACATCTGTGAATGACAACATAGCAACACCCACAGGCTGAATACCAAGTTAGAGCTAATCACCCCCTTACGTTAATGTTTCAGATTCAGTATGCTTCCAAAATATTTACAGGGTTGGAGAGATAGCTCACTTGCTGCTCTCCCAAGACCAGAGTTCAGCTCCCGGAACCCACATCAGGTAGGTTACATCTATCCGTTCCTACAGCTCCAGGGATCCAGTGCCTCTGACTTCCTTGGGCACGTGCATTCCTGTACAACATGCCCACATGCAATCACACACACACACACACACACACACACACACACACACACACCACAAACTTAAAAAAAAATTAAAAAAAATTTTGAACAAATACAGCACTGATCAAGGTTGCGTTTTAAACAATTAGGTACAAAAGGAAATCTGCCTCCATGCTAGGTGTCAATCCATTTTCCCGATGTCTGTACTGTGCCAACAAAATCCTAAGAATCTATTAACGGGCTGGTGGCATGGCTCAGCAGCTATTTGCCACACAAGTCCGGCAACCTGAACTGACCCCAGGTAAACTTGGAAAGAGAGAACTGACTCCAAAGCTGTTCTGACTTACACCTACACTGTGGTTCCAACAGACAAGCACGGGCGTGTGCACAATCGCACACACTGTAAGCACACAGGAGACTAACAAAATAATAGTAATAAGCCATAAAGTGAAAATCTGTTAACATGAGGTTACAAGAAAACAAGGGAAAATATTGGCAAGAAACAATTTCAATGTGGGACAGAGACTAAGGAATTCTCAAGAAGAACTCCACAACAGAGGTAGCTGATTCTGATCCCAAAAGGCAGGGTAAACAATGCATAATAAAGAGGGTTCAGAGAAACTAACACTGAAGGTCACCAGCGTCAGAGCTGTCCAGTGGGAAGCATAAGTGAAAATTCAGTTTATTAATCCAACTAGAGAAAAATCCAAAGCCAGGTGTCACGGTGCGTTCCCATAATCCCAGAAGGCTAACGTAAGAGGATTTTCCTTTTGTGATCAACGCAGACTACAAACTCCAGGCCAGCCTAGGCTACCCAGGAAGATTAGCTGGGAATATCTGCATACTGGAATTATATTACAACTATCCTTTAAATAAAGGTGATTGTGGAGACGCAGTGAACAGATTAAGCATGTATGAGTAGCTTTATGTTCTGCGTGAACTAAGCATGATAGCACTTGGGAGGCTGGGACAAAGAATCACAAGTTCAAAACCGGTCTGGGCCACACAGTAAGACCCTACCCGAAAACAATAAAAAGGGAGGCAGGAAGAAGATGTGATCAAATGAAGATTCTTCATAGGAGTTTGTCAAATTGAATAGTTGTTGTAAGATGAATTTGCTTTTGTTCTTTCTTTTTCTTTTTGGTTTAAAGAAGAAAGGTAATTCAGTTTTCTTTAAGAGGAAAGGGAGGGGGACAAAAGATGATCTTAACTTATAGTGTTTAGATGTTATCCAAGAAACCACACGAGCCTGGCACATGACATATATAGACTTATATACAGACATATGTAGGCTTAGAGAGAGAGCTTTCTGGGATTCTGTGTAAAAATAATGAAAATACAACTCCCCCCAACTTTCTTCACACTTTGTGCATGCCATTCTGTGCGACAGTGTGCCAGACCCATCACCAAGCTGGTGCTGTGACACCCAGGCTTTTGAGCAGGGGTGTTCTTTGTCCCCTGAGGAAAAGGCTCCGTTTCCACAGCCTCCCAAGCACGGGAATCCCCAGCTCTCACCTGTCTCTGGTGATCCAGGTCAGCTTTGTTGCCAATTAAAATCATGGGGAACTCATCACGGTCCTTTACTCGGAGAATCTGTCTTTGAAACTTATAGATTTCTTCAAAACTGAAAAGCAAATAAATACATTGTGCTAAGAATCAAAATTCTGTGTTTCATTTATTACTGTACCGTCATATTTCTACTGTAAAGACATGGAAATCTCAGTTCCATAAAATAGCAATCTGGGGGGCTGGAGAGATGGCTCAGTGGTTAAGAGCACTGCCTGCTCTTCCAAAGGTCCTGAGTTCAATTCCCAGCAATCACATGGTGGCTCACAACCATCTGTAATGAGGTCTGGTGCCTTCTTCTGGCCTTCAGGAATACACACAGACAGAACATTGTATACATAATAAATAAATAAATATTTAAAAAAATAGCAATCTGGACAGAGCCTAGCACTCCTGATTTTAGCTCTTATTAGCAATACTATATTATATAATATATATTATATATATATTATATACATAATAGTGGGTTTCTATATGACATTTTCACACATGTATCTATCCCCACACTTTAGCTGGCACCAACCTGCCCCTATCCGTGACTGAAAAGACCAGCAGGAAGCCCTCGCCGGTCCTCATGTACTGCTCTCTCATGGCTCCAAACTCCTCTTGTCCGGCTGTATCCAAAACTAAAAAAAACAACAAAGAAATCAGTGCGTTCTCACTTTATAAATCGCCTCCCCACAAGGGCAGCCCCCTCCCCAGTCCTCCCCAGAGCCTATTTGATGTAAGAGGCAATGGCAGTCCTGTCTTAATATTTCATTTCTAACACCAAAGGCAGACATAGTCTAATGGCAGACAGTCTCAGAGTTTATCTTCATCACGCAGATTGATTTTGTGGCTAGAATATATTAGCATACCAATTACAAGGTTAAAAATATCAAACACATCCAAGCAGATGGAACCAAATCAGCTCTAGAAATCACTTGGCTATTTATCTTCTCCATGTAAAGATCTTGGAAAAGATGTCTGTAAGTTCAATCAGGAAACCGGGGGTGGGGCTGGGAAGAAGGCTCGGTGATCAAGCACACTGGCTGCTCCTCCAGAGAGCCCAGGTCTGCTCCCAGAACCTACAGGGCAGGTCACGCCTGCTTCAAACTCCAGTCCCGGGGAGTCTGACACCCTCTTCTGGCCTCCTTGGCATGTAATACACATACATCCATGCAGGCAAAACATTCATGCACATAAAAATAAATCTTTAAAAAATTATGGTTGATTCATTTTGTGTGTGTCTCTCTCTCTGTCACTCTGTGTCTGTCTGTGTCTGTCTCTCTGTATCTGTCTATGTTTCTTTGTGTCTGTCTCTCCCTCTCTCTCATTAGTCCAGCCACTAATGTGTTTCTTGATCTTCCTACTAGTTAAAACAACAAGGTTTTCTTCAGTGGGGAAGGGTTGTTAGTGTTAAAGCCTCGAAAGCTATAAACTCTCAGTTAACAAATACTGACTCTCTCTATGACCACTTCCCCTATCCTAACACTCACCAAGAGACATGAAGAGCTGAGCCCTGATGTTTCTTCCAATGACCCCATGTTGTGTAACTTCAGCAAGTTACATAACATGATCAGTTTCACCACAACAAAAATCAATCTGATTACTGTTTTCCTTTCCATCTGCTGAGGAGTATTTAAATTGATCAGCATGTAGATTAATCTATCAGGACCAATGACAGTGGAACAATAGCCAGGACTAGCTCAGAGGTAGAGACCTTGTCTGGCACATGCAAGGCCCACTGTTTAATCCCCAGTGGGGGTGGGGGTGGCGGGGATGGGGAGAGAGGGCATGGAAGCTCTCGGGGTTTACTTACTGTCCAGCCGGGCCGCTCGGTCATCGATGACACACTGCTTTGTGTATGAGTCTTCAATGGTCGGGTCATAGTCCGTCACAAAATAGGACTGGTAAAACAATCAGAAAAGAAAAAGATTATTTTAAAACTCATGTTACTTTCTACCTAACAGCATCAGTTTTATTGAATTCTGCTTTTCAGGAAATCACACATTTTAATTGTATTAGGTTATCTTACAGAATTTATTTTTAATTATGTGTACATGTATCTGTGTGCATAATTTATGCATTCTGAGTGTAAATATGCACACAGATCAGAAGAAGGGATCAGGTTTCCCGGAGCTGGGAGCAGCTGGAGTTAACCGTGGTTCCGAACCACCCCCTGTGGGTGCTGAGAGCGGAACTCATCCTGTGCAAGAGCCTACACAAGTCTAACCTCTGGGCCATTTCTCCAGCCCCTGCTTTAGCTTTTAATTCTGCCAATTTCACAGCAGTCTCCCCAATACACTCCTTAAGACAAAATACTAAATATTCTGAATTTTCCCTTCTAGAGTATTCAGAAAGAGTGCAAAAGATCTATTACATTTTTCCCCCTAATCGTTTGGGGCTAAGTATCTGGGAAAATCAGGAACTGTAATTCAGACCTATTCAACTCTGCTAAGTACCAGTTTTGAGAACGGAAACAGGTAAAGATGGAGACAGCAGTAAGAGGGCAATGTGTGCCATGTGCCATACTGATAATTTCTTTGTGTTTTAACAAATAAAGCTTGCCTGAAGATCAGTGTGCAGAGCTAAACTATTAGAGGCAAGGCAGTGGTGGTGGCGCACACCTTTAACCCCAGCACTCCAGAGAATCTCTGTTAGTTCAAGTCCACCCTGGGCTACACAAAATTAATCTAGTCTATAAGAAAAAAAGAGCTCAAACAAAGGTAATCCCAGCACTTGAGATCTCATACCTTTAATCCCAGCAGTAGGGAGGTAGAGATAGGAGTGTTATGGCAGGACAGAGAGAGGACTATAAGACAGGAGGCAGGAGCTGGTATGCAGTCTGAAGCAGTCAGTCTGAGGACAGGATTGCCCTTTGGGATAAAGCTGCTTCTACTTTGAGAGTTAGGGGAACATTTTATTTAATGAGGAGTGGGGGCTTCAAAGGAAGGATCTTGAGTAGCCCAGCTGACCTTGAACCCCTAATCCTCCCACCTACACATCAAGTGCTAGATTTCAGGTGTGCACCTACACCTGGCTCATGAATTTCTTCTGAGTTTCTTTACAGCAATCTGATGCTTCCTGCAATGACTTTATCCTGTAAAACCTGAATGTTATTACTCCTTCCCTCTGCAGTACTAGGAATGAAACCGGGGGCCTTGCAAATGTTTGGCAAGAAATGAATAGATCAAGTTGAAAAGAAAAATCAAGGATATGAGTGTAAAGATGAGCATAATAATAATAAAAATACTGAAGGAAAGTGGGGTTGAGGGTGAAGGGACACAGCATGGATAGAGCCATACCAACTCCTAAGGGTGGACAGGAAAGATGAAGGTCCCCACTCCTCCAGCTAAAAACAAACGAAGGAATGAGTGAGCAAGTGTTTTTATACTTTTATAAATGTCGACGTAATCACTGGACGGCTTCAAACACGATAGTGTTTTGCCCTATGAGACTGAAGGAAAACAGTGGCATGAGCTGTCTGCTTACAGGACCTTGAAGCACAAGGCAGTTGTTTGATTTTCCTTTTAGTACCTACACAAGTTTGCTTTGAAGAATAATCTTTGGAACACAATCTTTAATATTTTAACAATGCCACTTTCCTAACATGGGCACAGAATTTTTTCCGTACTTTTTAGTGTGTTAGTGCGTGTGAGCACACATACATGCACATGTATGTGATGTATATGCACATGTGAGAGGATCATGCGTGCCTTCTGAGGCAGTGTCTCCCTGAACCCGGAACCCCCTGGTTTTGTCTAGAATAGAAGCCAGCAAGTCTCAAGTCCCTACACCCCCAGTGCTGAGATATGCAGGAACATGGACGCTGCCAAGCCAACTCCAGGTCTTGACCTTGAGGAATAAGCACTCCTAACTGCTGAGCCCCTCTCTGGCCCCAGCACCTACACTAACCTCCAGCGCTAGCCTGGTGTGGTGGTACACTGGGGGGTGGAGGTAAGGGGACCAGAACTTCAAAGTCAACCTCAGCTACGCAGTCAGTTAGTTCTAAGCCAGCCTGCGACACAGGAGACCCTGCCTTTAAAGAACACTACCACCGTCACCTGGACTTAGAAACAGAAGGCAACAATGGGTCATCAATAAAAAGCAGTCTCCCTGGGCTGGAGAATCAGTTCCAGGGTTAAGAGCACTAGCTACTCCTCCAGAGAGCCTGGATTCAGTTTCCAGCACCCACATGGCAGCTCACAACCATCTATAATTCAAGTTCCAGTGCATCCCATGCCCTTTTCTGGCCTCTCTAGGTACTGCACACACATGATAAACAGATATGCCTGCACTCAAAACACCAATACAAGTAAAATAAAAATACACCTTTATTTTAAATAAAAAGAAACAGCCCCTGGTAATGTTGAGTTTAATTCTAACTGCTATTTCCACGCTTTGGGGTCTGAGGCAAATCTCTGGGGCTCAAACCTTCAGCACCCAGAACAGGACCAGACGGACCAGGCGGACCAGGCGGACCAGAGCAGTGCTCAGGGAGTGTGATCGCTGCCGTGACACACTTTGGTCATAGCAATACCTGGGCTGCCAGTGGCAGTCAGCCCCATGCTGCATCATCTAAAGCCGTGCTCCCCTGCAGCAGAGAAAGGGCAGCTGTAATGATTCAGCCCCAGTTACCCCAGACCCGCCATGAGCCATCTGGAACTTGGTGTCTGAATGTTATGAATCCAGATAAGCTCCCATCTGGGCTTCGGAAAATATTCTCAGGATTTAAGTGGCAATTACACAGATAAACACTGAGGCGAAAAGCTATCTTGCTCATTTAACATGTGTATACTTTGTGTGTGTAAAGATTACAACCATACAATAGTTCCCTATTTCTCCTTAGAATCGGTGGTTTATTATCTGTCTGGTGATTGCTTGTGTGTCTGGGGTGTTGGTTTTTTCCCACAGCACTGGGGGGGGGGGGGGCGGAAGCTAAGACTGGGGCATATCAGGCAAGAGCCCCAACACTGAACCACATCCCAGCCCTCCTCTTACTTTTGACTTTGAGACGTGACCTTACTAAGCTGACCAAGCAGGTCTTGAATTTATGATCTGTGCACTTTGGTCTCTTGAGGAGCTAAGAACAGCTTGTGCCTCCAGGGGTGACCAGCAATTAGTTTCTTACACAGTACACAAAAGCTTTTGAGTTTGTGCACGGTTTGATAAGCCCTTTGGTCAGTTCTCCTACGCTCTTGGTTCAAAGTTACAACTATAATATGGATGAACACCCACTTTCTACTCCTCAACGATGGAGCTCAGCGATAGCGATCCCTCTGAAGAACACTCAATCATTGTGCTACGGTCGGAACAAGAGAATTACCAAGACATGGTGGGGCTGTGGCTTGGTAGCAGGGCACTTGCTGGGCATGCTCAGGTCAATTCCCAACAGCAACAAAATAATAAGAAGGATACAGACAGGTTAAGCCAAATAGAACCATCATGAAGTGCCAATGCCATGCTTGCTCAGAAGACAACAAAATAAGAGGCTACGGCTGCAACTACACATGGAGCTGTGTGCATATCCACAGCACCCCAGGCTGTGACTACACATGGAGCTGTGTGCGTGTCCACAGTGCCCCAGGCTGTGTTGGAGCTGTGTGCATGTCCACAGCGCCCCAGGCTGTGTTGGAGCTGTGTGCATGTCCACAGCGCCCCAGGCTGTGTTGGAGCTGTGTGCATGTCCACAACGCCCCAGGCTGCAACTACACATGGAGCTGTGTGCATATCCACAGCACCCCAGGCTGTGACTACACACGGAGCGGTGTGCGTGTCCACAGCGCCCCAGGCTACGGTTACACGTGGAGCGGTATGCGTGTCCACAGCGCCCCAGGCTGTGACTACATACGGAGCGGTGTGCGTGTCCACAGTGCCCCAGGCTGTGACTACACATGGAGCTGTGTGCGTGTCCACAGCGCCCCAGGCTGTGACCACACATGGAGCTGTGTGCATATCCACAGCGCCCCAGGCTGTGTTGGAGCTGTGTGCGTGTCCACAGCGCCCCAGGCTGTGTTGGAGCTGTGTGAGTGTCCACAGCGCCCCAGGCTGTGTTGGAGCTGTGTGCGTGTCCACAGCGCCCCAGGCTGTGTTGGAGCTGTGTGAGTGTACACAGCGCCCCAGGCTGTGACTACACACGGAGCGGTGTGCGTGTCCACAGCGCCCCAGGCTGTGTTGGAGCTGTGTGCGTGTCCACAGCGCCCCAGGCTGTGTTGGAGCTGTGTGCGTGTCCACAGCGCCCCAGGCTGTGTTGGAGCTGTGTGAGTGTACACAGCGCCCCAGGCTGTGACTACACACGGAGCGGTGTGCGTGTCCACAGCGCCCCAGGCTGTGTTGGAGCTGTGTGAGTGTCCACAGCGCCCCAGGCTGCGGCTACACATGGAGCTGTATGCGTGTCCACAGCGCCCCAGGCTGCAGCTACACATGGAGCTGTGTGCGTGTCCACAGCACCTCAGTAACCAACCAGAAAAAAAATCTCCAGCTGCAGAGAACACTGGGGGAAGGGGTGCTGAGCTAGACAGTGGAGCTTCAGGAAATCCAGGTGGACCAAATGCATCAGAAGAGAGGGTGGTTTGCTAACAGCACCCTAAAGGATATATGGAGAAGAGTCCTGGCCAGAAGAAAGATGTCCACTGAAAGGCCAGGGGGCATCCCACTGGAGAAGTTATTCCACTTGGGTGGAGAGATCTAATGTCCCTGATAAGAACTGGTCTGTACAGCCAGCGGTGGTGGCACATGCCTTTGATCCCAGCACTCAGGAGGCAGAGGCAGGCGGATCTCTATGAGTTCGAGACCAACCTAGCTGAGTTCTAGGGTGGCCAGGGCTACACAAAGAAATCCTGTCTCAAAAAAACCAAAATCAGAAAAAAGAAAAGATCTGATCTAGGTAAGGCTGTCCTCCACAGCTCAAGACTGCTGGGATGAGCAGACAGGCTCTGGACCCTCCAGGGTACAGGCTCTCTGTTTGGTGGTGTTGGAGGTCCTTCTGTCTGTGTGTTGTTTTTATTGGTTAATAAATAAAGAAAACTGGCTTGTGTCTCGATAATGCAGAACGAAACTAGGCAGGGAAACCTAAACTGAATGCTGGGAGAAAGAACGGTGGAGTGAGGGAGAAGCCGTGTAGCCCCGCCAGAGACAGACAGCAGGACTTTAGCTGGCAAGCCACAGCATCATGGCGATACACAGATTAATAGAAATGGGTTAAATATGTAGAGTTAGTCAATAAGAAGCTAGAGCTAATGGGCCAAGCAGTGTTTTAAATAATATAGTTTCTGTGTGACTTTTTTCGGAGGGGCTGAGCACCAGGGAACCAACAAGGAACCTCCTCCAGAAGTCTGGCCTCTTAAGAGGATGACAAACTCCCCAGCTGCAGACTCAGTGAAACAGGAAAATGGGGAAGAGAGCTGTCCTTCCGCATTCCAAGGGACAAAAGCGACAACCACTTTCTCCTGAGGCAAACCTGGTGGGAAAGTGCAGTTCCCAAATACCGCCACAGGGCGGAGTCTGTACCACACAGGGGACTAGGGATCCGGCACTATGGTTAATTCCCACACTCTTGCATAAAGAGGAAAAAAGGTTAGCTCAGAAGTACCTCAGAGGAGGCAAACACATCTCTGCACCAGGCCCATACCAATCTTAGAAGTCTTAGGGGTTTCCTGAAGGACACAATGTGGAAGGAGTATAAAAAGCGTAAGAGTCGAAAAATCTTTCAAAGTACCAGATATGGGTGTGTGTTATATTGTCAACAGAACTCATAATAGTTGACTCTCTAACTCATTTCACCCCAATTTTAAAATAAAAGTTGTGGAGTGTCAGAGCTAGAGTCAGCTAGATGAAGAGGGGTCTGCAGATGCGGGGCGGGGAGGAACACACAAGACTGGCTAATGGAAGTGAATACAATCAAAACATCTGTATGGAAATCACCTAATCATCACTGTAATTAGTACACGCTAACAAAATCATTTTTAAGAGAACCATGTGGTCAAATCAAGAAGCTAAGAGCTGATTCCGAGCTTACAAATGACCTCAGAAAACTTGTAGGCCTGTTCTTCCTTCCTCCCTCTCCTTCCTGCTCGCTCCCTCTCTCAACTACACACGGATCTTATGGTTACTTTTCTAAAATTACATTGTGTCCATTTCTTCCCCCAACCCAGCCAGAACTTAATCAGGGTAAAGACCAGAACATTGCCTGAGAAGAAAGGGCTAGAACTTCACCACCAAATGTAGCACCAGTACTCTCGGCGTGGGGCGGAGGGGGGCGGGAGGGGAGGTCCTGCTGGGCACCTTCCAGCCAGACCACCGAGCCTCTCTGCGGGTGGGCACACTGGCCCTCCTTCCTTCCTGCCCCCATCACAGAACAGCAGGCAGTGGGGCTGGGCCCCTGCCTTGTTTACTACTTAACAGATTTTCTCATTTAATTCTCACGGTGACTCTTCCAACAGAATCCCCCCTTTTACAAACATCTCTAATCAGAGAGTTAGACTTTCTTCAAGGCTGACCAACTAACAAGCAGGACTGTGATGTAAGTTCAGACCTGATGCTAAGTCTATAATATCCTAAGAATTTTGCTATTTATTGAATAGGAAATTCTCCATTGACCTATGAAATAAGGAAACATACTACCAAAGAGAAGAGGGAGAGAAGAGAGGATGGAGAGGGAGAGAGAAAAGACAAGATTAACAAACCCACATACATCTTGGTGAGCTCCTGCCCAACTCTCCTAGGAGGGATCTTGAAACATTCTAGACACAAAGTCCCCAAAGTCCTCATGTCCACTGTAAGTAAGCATCGCCTTACTGACACTTCTATCCACAAAACAAGTCTTACTTTTCTCTCTGCTATTATAAAGCATAACCTGTGTTTAATAACTGTTTGGTACCTTTGATTAGAGGCATTTATAATGTCTTTTTTGTAAGCCTCTCTAAGCGTCTTCCTGAAGGCAACATGATGAGAAAATGAGGGCCTCTGGAGTCAGGGGATTGAAATTCAAATCCAGAAGCCACACTTGACAGATGTTTGAGCCCTTAGATGAATTCAGAATCTCAACAGGGATGGGGGAGGTAGCTGAGCAGGTAAGAGCACTTGCTGCTGTGGCAGAGGACCCAGGTTCAATTCTCAGCACTCACATGGTGATGGCTCACAACCTTCTGTAACCCCAGGATCAGAAGTCTTCTTCTGGCCTCTTCAAGTACCAGGGTACACATGCGCATATAGATAAACCGCTAAGGCACGTAAGATAAATAAATAAAGCTTTCTTTTTAAAAGGTATTGAGGTAGGCATACACCAAAGTGCACTTCACATGTGGAAAGAAGGAAGACAACCTCCTAGAGAAGAGGTGCATAGCCCCATTCTCACTTCCGGGGACCAGAAGTCCACACAGTTGCCTCTGGAATTCAGGCTTCCAGTTCCTAGTGACCACTGCACCCTCCATTCTCCTCCCCCAACACAGGACAGGCTGGCTGAGTTTCCCCACCTCCATTCTGCTGTGTGTTCATTGTGTAACCACCAAGGGAGGCAGCAGAGAGCGGCAGGACTGAGGTAGGGGACAAGTTAGACATCGAGGGTGTGGCTCTATGCTTGTCCTTCTTTAAGAAGCCACACAGCTCATATACATGAACCTCAGCTTCCTTGTTTGTGAGACAGAAATAAAACACACAATATATGACACACACTAGCCCTATCATGGTGCATACACTCCAACTGCTCCTTAACAGAATCACAATTGCTTTCAACCTTTAACTATGATCTTCAAGTTGTTTTCAGAAACATTCTCCTTTCCATGCTCAGTGTGCCCAGTTCAGTGTCTCAACTGTGTCAGCGCTCTCCTAAGCCTGGGCTCCCCCCAACTCCAACTCACATCCTTCTGTCCCTAAAACACCCCCAACACTCACCAGAAAATGATCACTCTCCACCTGTTCCCATCCCAGCCTCTTCCCTTTGGTACTGAGAGGGCAGCTCTATGGTAAAGAGCTTGCCTGCAATACACAAAGCCCAAAGTTCCAGCCACAGCAGCAAACTTCCCCTTCAAACACACACACACAACACACACACACACACACACACGCGCACGCACGCACGCAAATAAAACACGGGGGGGGGGGACTGTGATCAGTGGAAGAAAGAGCAGCAAGGCACACCTGATAAAAATACACTGTACATATAGATGTGTGTGCGTTTGTCTACACACACACACCATAATGAAACTTACCAGTATGTATGGTTAGCAATGCTAGTAAAAATAAACAACCTCCCCTTGTTTCCAGAGGTACGCGATGGACTGTGTTACACTCAGTGTGGCGTCTCTCGCGCTACCTTTTCACAAGGTGCAGAGTGACGAAGACTCTCAAGGCCCCTCTACAAGGTGTTCCTTCCTCCTTAACAGAATCACAATTGCTTTCAACCTTTAACTATGATCTTCAAGTTGTTTTCAGAAACATTCTCCATTCCATGCTCAGTGTGCCCAGTTCAGTGTCTCAACTGTGTTAGTCAGCGCTCTCCTAAGCCTGGGCTCCCCCCACGCAGCAGTGCGCAGAACCAAGGGTGGGCATGGCAGCACCTCTCACCTGGCCTTTCTCCTTTATTTTGCACCTCTCTTGCCCACGCCCACATCTCTGGCTCCTTCAGGGTAGGAACTGAAGGAGTGGGTAGAGACAGGGAGGGTCAAAAGACCACACCAATGAACTTTGATGCTCTTTCTCATGAATGCCTGCGGGTTTCCTGGGAGAGTCCCCAAGATGGAGTGTGTGACGTAAAACACGCAGGCCTTGAGTGAAGCCTACTTACAACTCCCAACCTTGAATCTCAGAGGCTTTCTCGGGTCCCTCCTGACTCAAGTCACCTTTCAAGTGGCCAACGATGCATGCTGGGCCTGCCTAGGTGGCTTTACACCAGTTCCACCCAGCGTTACCACTTTCCCAAATCCAGACAACTCACCATTTAGTGGCCTCCTTTCCCTCTGCTCCACCCACTTGGAGCTATAGCCACCCTGATCAGTATGTCTACCCAAACTGCCACGCTCTCTGAAAGAGTTTGTTAAAGGGCCCCTCCCCACAATTTGGGCTACATAAAGACTTCAGAAGCAACCCCCATGGGTGAGAGAGGTGACTCTGGCTAGCTTCCAGGGCGTGAGTTTGATTTCCAGCACGTACATCAACCTGGTGGCTCACAACCACCTATAATTCCGGCCCCTAGGGCACTAGACACCCTCTTCTTGGCCTCAAGAGGAAACCAGGATTCATACATACAGAGAGGCACACGCACACACACACATATATAAATAAAAATACATCTAAAAACAAGAAGCAAGTTTCGCGTTTACTCCTCTAGGCGTGGAAAGAAGGCAAACAGAGCACATCCCAGCTCTCCACAAACATCCTTGCTAGAACACTGAACTTCCAACACTTCCCTGGAGGTAGGTGTGACCTCAGCGTGCAAAATCCTCTGCACCGGTGGGTCCTTGGAACATGACAACTGGGCACCACCTGTTTTACTCTCGATCTTTGGGGCTTCAACAGAACTAAACATTCTTGTTCCAGTTAAAATAACACCACGGACTCCCTAGGTCAAATGGACCTTGGCCTGACTCCACAGGGTGTAGCTCACACTTCTCAGAACGTCTCCGGAGTCAACACCTTGCCATCTTGATCATAGCCACAACCTCAAAACACGGGTTGTGGGGAAAGCCAATCAGTGGTGGGGAGGGAGCAAGGGCCCTCCCACCAGCAGTCTCTGGTCTCTACACAAACAGTGGGGATTCCTCTGCTAACACCAGTCCTACAGCTCCAGGCAGCTGTGGCTCTCCCTTGTGTCGCTCTGCAAGAGCAGCTGTCAAGACACAGAGAACCTTTGTTCTCACCACCACCCTAACCTTGATGTCAAATGCTCCCTTATGATTGACAGCCCGCAACTGACTAGTTTCCCCCTAAATGAAATTTCAAGGAACACAATTGATTACAGTTATGGGCATGATGTACGCCCTGGGATTCAAATGCAGATTAATAAAAGTTTCACTAAGTCCAGCAAGCCCTTTAAGTTTATCTTATTAGCAAAACTGAGACCTTTGGTAAATGCTAATCGTCCCAGGCTGCCTAGGGACTCGAGGTCCCTTCTACCCACCTTCAGCATGGAGCTGTAGGGGACTGGACCAGCTACACCATCACTGAAGCAAGCACAGTCCATTACAAGCCTGTCCCCGGCAGAGCTGTTTCTAAGTCAATTATGTGGGTCTCAGCTCCCCCAGGGAATTTTTTCTTTCTAAACTGGGGTTATGCCCATAGGCCAAAACACAGAAACAAGTCCTGAGCCAGTACCAGCCCCTGGTTCTAAGCTCTAGGGCACTGTCACCTGGTCCAAGAGGAAATGGGAAGTGGATTTCTTTGGCTTTTCCAGGGTGCAGGGCCAGCCAGATGGAGACTCATCAGGAGGAAAACTGTCCTCAGGAACCTCTTGTGCACCCCAGCCTCGTCCACCCACCTCCACTTCCCATTCCCAGGTTTCCGCTTCCTTCTAAAATACATTCTTCACACAGCATCACCTAACACCTCCTGTTCTCCCACTGTTCCTCCATTCCCTCCGGAACCCTCAACTCACCCAGAGGCAGCAGGTGGGACAGTCCAATTTGGGTACGCTGCAGTAGACAGTTCAACTCAACCTACCCACCAATGTCTCCCCTTAAAAAGAGCAAAATCCAGGCTAGGGTGTAGCTGGGCGGCCAGACACAGAGTAACAAAGCCTTGGGATCAATACTCAGGGCTGCCCTCCATCCCCCAAATAGTCTGAATTAAAAGGAATTGTTAGTAACATTCGGGTCAAAATGAAAAGGAAGAGCTCCATTCTCTGTGGAGGGAAAATTACGAGGGGTAAATTGCCATTTCGCGGTGTCAGCGCCCTAACAGCCTTGGCTTATAAAGCACCTTTTATTCTCCCAAATACACAGGTTCAAAGGAAAAAAATAAAAGGTTTCTTCCTGTTTTCTCCCTGTTCCTCCACAATCCTACCACACCTATAAGGCTAACCTGCTAGACAGGTTATTCCCACAAGAAGAATGGGAATGGACAAGAAGACACAAACGCTCTGTGTGCAATTTGAAAACTGCACGGGGGAGGGAGGAGATAGGGGGGAGGGGAGGATGGAGGGGCTACTATGGCCACGGGCACTGTATATACACATAAACCATTTGGGGATGAGACAAGCTTAACTACATTACCACCTACACAGCTATCTACTTATCTTCTGGAGCTGACATAACAGTTAGCAGGCAATGGGCAACAGTAGGTCAATGGCCTATTTCATGTAACGTGATAAATGCTTATTTATTGCCAAAGCCAAAGAGATGGCTCAGTAGGAAAAGGTGCTTGCCACCAAACCTAAAGACCTGAGTTCAACCCCAGTATCCACAGGGTAGAAGGAGAGCACCAACTCCCATGAGCTGTCCACAGCATTACACACACACACACACACACACAGAGAGAGAGAGAGAGAGAGAGAGAGAGAGAGAGAGAGCAACTATTGTATTTTTATTTCAATAGATAATACATAAACACTGAATACATATTTAAGAATAAGAATTAGCTATGTTTAGCTGCACATGCCTACGATGCCAGCGACCAGTACTGAGGCAGGAGAATCGTGAGTTTGAAGCCAGTCTGTGCTACATAGTGAGACACTCACTGTATTCAAGAATACAAAAAATAAAAAGAATGGCAGCACAGACAGAAGACACACAACAGAGATAGCCTGGCTGCATGTCATCTGTGGAGGATCTGAGTAAATCCGTTAGCAGTGGCTCTTTTGAGCTATGTATGTCCTTCTGGTGTCTTCCGGTCCTTGCTCGGCTGAAGCTCACTCCTAGGGCGTTCACAAGTTTCCCTTGTCCTTTGCACTCCGGTAGCTGCTGCCTAATTTCCTTGCCTCCATCTCAGGAAGACCACAGCTGCCTGAATAGCACTCCTTAGCTGGACTTCTGGGGCACGCAGCTGCCAAGGCTTCTTCTGAACCCTGCCTCTCTGTACCAGGATCCTCACTGCCCCCTCTTGTCCTCGCTGCAGATCAGTCAGGCCTCGAGTCAGCAGAGAGTTTCAGAATCGTTACCTTCAGGACTCATGTGACCTTGACATAAAGCAAAGGTGACCACTGATTGCTTCTATTTGACCCCCAATCCTAACACCGCCACTGACGTTGCCAACCACGGGGCATCCTAGTTCCGGGGTGATTTCTTAGATGGTTGTCTTCTTCCCTGAAATCTTTTCTAACAGTGATAATCTTTTTAGCAATCCCGGCTCTTCCCAGAATCCAACCACACTTTCTTGTCTTTTCCTTATCTGTGTGTCTGTGTATACATATGTGCACATGTGTGTGCACTCCACAATGTGTATGTGAAGACTGTAGGGCAACTGGCAGAAGTCAGTTCTCTCCTTCCATCGCATAAGGTCAGGCAGGGATCTAACTCAGCGCTTTTACTCACTGAGCAATCTCTCAGGACCTTTTTGGTGTAAAACCTATTATTGGAGTACAATTCACATCCCAGAAAACCCACTAGTGCGAAGTCCACCACTCTAGGCCTTTTCCACCTTTGCAGGTTGTGCAACACCACTGTCCCCAAGAATATTTTCAATACCCCAAGAAAGAGCCCCTTAGCCACTAGCTGCTCCCATACCCACTCCCACCCTGAAGTCACCAACCCAGCCAGCTGCTGTCTCTAGACAGCTACACGTGGTGTCACCGTACATGGTCTGTCTAGCTTCCCGTCACGTTTCCAGGGTCATCCATGTTTACAGCCTGCTGTCATCAGCGCTTCTGTTGTAATAGGAGCTGCGGGGCTGCGTCCCCAGCACCCCGGCCGCCTGCTAGCTTATGCCCTGAAATAATTACATGGACACTGTATTCTTTTAAACACTGCTTGGCCCATTATATCTAGCCTCTTCTCAGATAACTCTCGCACCTGGACTAGCCCATTTCTAATAATGTGTGTGGCACCACTAGGTGCGCTTACCGGGAAGAAAGATTCTAGCCTACGTCCATCCTGGATAACAGCTTCATGGAGTCTGCCTGGGAGAGGGGAGCATGGCCTCTGTCTGAGGCGTCTTACCTCACTTCCTCTTCCTCCCAGCATTCTGTTCTGTTTACTACTCCCACCTATGTTTTAACCTATGAGGCCAAGCAGTTTCTTTATTATTTAACCAATGACCTTCCTCCATCATGCTTCCTTCCTCATTCCTTGTTTCACGTCCGTGTTTGTGTAAACACACTCCATCCATTCACTATCTGCAGGACAGTGTGGCTTTTTCTGCACGTGGGCTGATATGTGAACACTAGTTGTTGTATGTACATGTAAAAATACTCAGGCATGTCTACTTTCCTTAACTATGTATTTAGTGGCAGGTGGCGGGATCATATAGTAACTTTACTATTTGGTCTGGTTTTGGTTTGAGTTTTGTTTGTTTTGAGACAGGTTCTCACTATGCAACCCTGGATGACCCAGAACTCACCACGTATGCCAGGCTGGCCTCGAACTCAGAGATCTGCCTGCCTCTGCCTCTGGAGTGTTCAAAGTAGTGTGCGCTACTTTTAGCTTTCTGGGGAGTCACTAGTTTTCTAAGACTGTGGCACCCCAGTTCATATTTATGCATTGTGACCCCTTATGTCTGGAGGAATTCACCTCACCTAACGCATGTATCTAAAATACAGCCTTTCTGACCATCACTGTTATCGTACACACTGAAATATTGCCTCACCAAAGTTTCGGTCTGGATTTCCCTAACAGGATACTGAGTGTCTTTTTAGATACTTATTGGCCATAAGTACATCTTCTTGGTAGAAATGTCTATTCAAATCACTGCCCACTTTTAAACAGAATAAGAAACTATTTTATAGCCAGCTATAGTGGCACATGCCTTTAATCCCAGCACCAGGAAAGCAGACTTAGGAAGATCTCTGTGAGTTCAAAGCCAGCTTGGTCTATACAGCGAGTTCCAAACCAGTCAGAGCTTCATAGAGAGACCCAGTCTCAAAAAAAAAAAAAAAAAAAAAAAAAAAAAAAACCCTTTCTATACTCTGGGATATAAACCCCTTACCAGATAATGGTCAGTGCTTCTTTTCTCCCATAGCTTCATTTCTATAAAATCTCCCCGCCACAAATCCAGACACAATTTCTAAATCTCATCCTGGGGCCCAAAGCCCTGTTATTACCAATAAGTCTCGGTAAGCTCAGCATATACGTAGAACCTGTTCTGTGTACACAGATAATTGGATAATAATATCAGCCATACAGAGCTGTCTAAGGCTGCTACTGCCCGTCCACTTTTAGATGGATCGCCTGCAACATTTGAGAATTTCTACAGGTTGAGTCATTTTGGACACTTCTGTGTTGGCAGTGTTTTAATAACTGTTCCCATATCTCACACACACACGTGCCCTGTCCTTCCGTGAATAGCTTTCCAGAGTGTTGACTGCTGGTCCAGAAGATTCCTACTGCTGTAGCCACACTCTAACAACCCATCCTCCTGCCAGCCCTGAGCTTCCTCATCATACTGGACTCCTCTGTCTAGACCACGCCCTTGTCAGGTTCACCTGATCCAGTACATGAACACATCCCTCAGTCAGATCTGAAGTCCCATCAACAACATGCCTTGTGCCAAGGAGAGGGAAAACACTGCCACCTCAGAAGGGTCTCGGATGACTCACTTGCAGAACTACTCAAACGGTGCATCTATCTAATGGTGGATAGCAACTCTGTATGGCTGAGGATGTCCTCATTTCACAGATAAAACCATGCAGGCTCAATGGTCAGATAATCTGTCGAAGGTCACGAAGTCAGTAAATTGGCAAAAGTAAGATCCAAACCAGATCTGACTAAATGTAAATAGACAGACAGACAGAGAACCAAACCACTCTTCCAGTGCTGCATCCGTCAATCTGCCGTGCTAACATCGAAGTTTACAGCCTGTACTGTCTTTTGTTGTTGCTGCCCTGTGACATCGTCGGTCATGAATTTAGTTACAGAGGGTGTGACAGTTCCACTTCTGTGTAACTCTAACTAGATTTGGAATCACCTAGGAGGCAGGACTCTGGGAGGGTATTTCCAGACAAGTTTAACCAAGAAGGGAAGACCCGTCCAGAATGTGGAGGCACCATCCCATGGGCTGTGGTCCTGACTGAATAAAAGGAGGTATAAAAAGAGAAACTGAGTCAAGCACCAACACCCACTCCTCTCTGCATCCTGACTAAAGTACCACGTGACCAGTGGCCTCATGCCTCTGCTGCCATGTCCTCCCGGCATGATGGGCTCTATACCTTCTCCCAAACCATGAGCAGAAACAGATCATTCTCTTAAGCTGTTCCCTATCGCAGATTTTTTCACAGTCACAAGAAAAGAAACCAAACAGCTGCCGACAAAGAGAAGAGACAGCAAAAGCAGAGTCCAAGTCAAAATGCTGTTTCTACATTCATAACAGCACAAGGGTATCAGTGTTTAAAAAAAAAATTTTAAAAAAAACCCACAAGGACTGAGAATATAGGTCAGCAGTTGAGCACTCAAAAATAAGCTTTGTCCCAATGAGTTCACGTCAAGAAATCTATACCAGAAATACATGTTTCTCTGTGAAAAACCGACATAATTATCTTTCAATTCTTTCAAAATCAATACAGCACAAAAGAAGGGCAGGGACTAAGGGTATGGGAGGGTGACTGAAGGGTGGAGAGCCTGCCTAGCATGCAGAAGGCCCTGGATATGGTGTCCACACCACAAGGCAAAACAAGTCAGAATGACTCTGTGTGCTAACAGAGTAATCTCAAGATACGCAGTTGAGAAAATATGCCCGCTTTACATATTTGCTCTATACATAAAATGCTTCTAGAAAGATACAGAAAGTGATCAACCTCCATTACATATGGAAAGAAGAACTGGGTTGCTAGGGACATCAGTGGGAGGAAGTATTTCTGAAAGGTTTTATAGCATGTGAATAAAAAAAAATCAAACGTGGGTTTTGAAAGACCCAGATAAATTAAATACACACGCCTTGGCAATAAAAGTTAGATCCAGTCTCTCTTTGCTTTTAGGTATAAATGAACAATTTGCTCTTTCTGGTCAAGGTTTTTTCCCAGCACTGTAATGATACTATGATATACCTAGCTTATACAATGTATTAAAAATAACAGTGGGTGCTGAAGAATGCCTGAGTTTGTGATACACGGGAAGGTTAGAGTTTCTGAGAGGTCTGGTCACAATCAAATCTCAGCTACTTTGTAGCCATAGGGTTTACAATCATTCCTGGCCACCACGGCTGACAACAGGGTTGCTTGCTTACTAAGTTAGAATGATAACTACTTGCCAGAGTTTGTAATGACTGATATGCAACATGGGAAAATTCTCTAACCCTGCAAGACCGTGTGAAATCTAAAGAACTGAACGGACGCTCTCTCCAGGTTTTACACAGTGAGTGCTGGAAAGAGCATGACCTCCACTGAGTCATCAGACCAGGACATCTCACCTAAATGCTACATGACTCAAAATGTTTCTTAATCTCTTCAAACTCACTTTCCTCACCGATAACATGGATATAACTATTCATATCTGAAAGGTTCACTGAGCAGATTAGGTGATATTGTAACATACTTGCTATATGGTTTGGCTCAACATGGAAATTCAAAACTTGCCTCTCTTTCCTTCCAAACACAGAAAGAAGGGAAGGCTGCTCTGGCTGCAGGTAGGTGGCCATCTCACCCTAGCTATAACTCTTGCTACCACAGGCTCCAGCTGTTGCTTCCTTTTTCACTTCCTTTCCTCATCCACTGCTGCCCACCCAATGTCCTAAACTCCAATTTCATTTCCTAACTCTTCTAGAACAGAGAAAAGTCTATAAACATAAAACCAGAAGCCCCAAAAGCAGGGTGCACACCTTTAATCCCAACACTCAGGAGGCAAGGCTTGCGGATCTCTGAGTTCGAGGCCAATCTGGTCTACAGAATGAATTCCCAAACATCCAAGAATACAGAGAAAAACCCTGTCTCGAAGAATCAAAACCAAAAATAAAAATAAAACCAGAAGCCCACATCCCATTGAACTGTAAAAACTCCACTGAACCTCCCTCAGATTCACTCAGCAGCCCTCACCAATCTACACATACCAAGAAGCTACCACATGCCAGTCAGTCACTGTACACGATCAAAGCCTGGCTTCTCAGACACTGCTTGCAAGTTCTCAGAAAGCCCTCCACCAACAAATGAACACTGATAAATCAATGGAATAAGGACAATAAGGAACAGGGAGATCGACTACAAGATGTGAATGGAAGAAACAATGGCCAGAGTTGGCTTCACTAATCCTGACACACTGAGAGAAGCTATGGTGGAGGGAGTGAAGGAGTGAACCCTGCTGCTCCTAAAGAGAGGATCCAGAGAGAGAACAATCCCTGGGGGCACACTTGAGGAACAACAAGGGAGTGCAGCCTCTGAAGTCAAGCAGGAGGCAGGCTCATCCTTGAGGGTCACAGTGAAGACTTGAGATATTACTCAGAGTGAAGAAACCCCACTGGCGTGTTTAAAGCAGGAGTCAGCTCTTTCACACCAACGGTAACTCTGGTCACTGCAGGAGTCTGGACTGTGGAGGGTGGTGAAGGGTGGCTAGAGCCTATCACGAGGAGAGTGGCTGCGAGCCAGAAGAGGCCGGCTCTGTGTGGAGGCCCCACAGTTGACAAACTGGATGTGGATATAGGGTCTGTCGGCAGGGACCGGATGGCATGAGGACTTCTGCCTGTAACTGGAAAAATGATCACCATCATCTACCAAGCTTCTTCCAGCGGCGTGAGAGGGCGGGAAGAAGAGAAGTGGGAACTGACAGGGCTCTGTGTTCTGCTGTCACACCTAGGACACAAACACTGGGAGCAGGGTCCTTAGATCAGAGGGGAGCAGATCTGTGGTCCAGTATAGAGGGGTCAGGACAACACCCATCCAGGCAAGAGGACCAAGAGGTAAAAACTGAAAAATTGTAAGAAAAGAACAAAGAAAATGGTAGCCAGGGGTTGGGAGAGGGCTCGGTTAGTAAATGTGCCCACCATTAAACCTGAGGAGTCACACTCGGTTCCCTGGATTGACAGTGGAAGGAGAGAGCTGACTTGACTCCAACAATCTCTAACCTCCCAAGTGTGTCATGAGTGCACACGCACACACAGCTAAATAAGTACTTGTAATGAAAAGAATTTTAAGGGGAAAAAGTAGTCGGACAAAGTTGGGAAAGATAAGCAGGTGTCAGAGGTGGTCTCCTCACTGTGAATAGACCGCACTTCCGTGGCCTCCAGGGTGGGCCAGGCGCTGTTCTCCCTACACCAGAGAGGCACACAGGTGATTGTGCAGCTTGCTTATAAAGCTGGACCGCAAGGAGAATCCCAAGCTCCCAGGACTCCAGTTGCCCTTGGGTTAAACACCTGTTTCAGACAAGGAAGTTCTTTTTTCCTTAGCTTGTCAGTGTCCACCTCTTCTCTCACCCTGGCTGCACTTTCCTTCTGGCCCTGTCAGGCAATGGCCAGAAGGGTTCTACTACTTCCTGTCGAAGGACGTGTGTCAAGAACCTTTCAGACACATCAGGAGGATCTGTATCTTCACATCACCCTTGGTACTTCTCTAAAGATTCGGGGGGCAGGGTGGGGGTGGTTCATTTGGTTTGAAAACATTTCAATAGGCCAGCCATACGGGCACACACCTTTAATCTCAGCACTCAGGAGGCAGAAACAAGGGGACCTCTGTGAGTTAAGGCGCCTGATCTACACAGTGAACTCCAGACAAGCTACAGTAAGACCCTATCTTAAAAAACAATAATGAAAATTTAAAGTCAGGCGGTGGTGGGACCACACCTTTAATCCCAGCACTCAAGCCCAGCACTTTTCTGTGAGTTCAAGGCCAGCCTGGTCTACAGAGCAAGTTTCAAGACAGGCAGGGATACCCAAAGGAAACCTTGTCTCGAAAAATCAAGATGATGATGATGATGATGATGATGATGATGATGATGATGATATAAAAATACTGTATTTAGGAGAAATCAATTTTATTTGAAAGTCATTTTGGCAAGATATTTTAAAATGTGCTATTTCACAGAACATGGCCAGGAATGAAGGAAACCCACCGCACAGTACAGAAGGTCTACTAGCATAATGTGTCCTAGCAGCTGCTCCTAGAAACAGGTAATAGCCTGCACGTCCCTGAAGTGACCAGGTAATCCATGGCAGCACAGTAATCAGCCATTAAAAGAAATAAGCCAAGGACGTGGAAAGTCGGCTGGGTGAACTGCAGTTCAAGTGTGAGTACCAGCCAAGCGGATGCCAGGCCCTTGCTGCTAGGTTAGTCTAGTCCAAAAGGCAAGCTTACTGAAAGGCTCTATCTCAAAACGTACGGTGGAAAGCAACAGAACAAGACACCTGACATCGGCCTCTGGCCTCCACAGGCTTGCACAAACGGGTGAGCACATGAAGTGCATGCACACACACACACACACGAGCAAGAATCCACGAGTGAACTGAAAGAGTATCCACACGTACTAAGTTCATTCATTCGACAGATACTTGAAGGACGCTTTGTGCCTAGGAGCTGGCAGTTCTATCCCTGAACTTTACATTTCAGCAGAGATAACACATGAACAAGACCATGTCTTGAAATGCAGGCCACAAAATACCACAACAGACTGAAGTGGAAGAGAGGAGAAGGGAAACGGACGGCTGTTTTCACGAACTAGACTGCCAAACAGTACAGCCGGAGGCTTGTATCATTAAACTCTGCAAACAGTTTTATGAAATCCACAAGAATTAAAAATGCTCAGGCCCATCCTCTCAGAATGGGAAAGGGGAGAACACCCTCACCAGTTTCCCTCCAAACCACACACCTGGAGGCTGGGCCGGGGTTTCTCAGAAAGTGGCAGGGCCAGCCTCTCGCTCCTGATGGACTCATTTCACACAGCCACTGGGAAGTTGCTGTTGTTTTGTGAAAATTCCCTTCTGATGGCACACAGATCTAACTCAGACCACATCGCCGGGCAGACTGTGAATCTTTTAAGTGGAGACACGCACGACTTACATTAAAATGAACCACAAAAACATTTGTCTTAGAGAAATAACCAAGAACGTGTAGGCTTTCTCAATTCAAGACAAAACGGCACAGTCACAGAATGTAAGACCTTGCTCACACCGTTTAAAGTCTAAAATTACAGCTTGTGTGTGAGCTCTGGCTAACTTCACAGCACAAGACCGCCACATCAAGGGTAACCACGCAGCTGAATTCCGAGTCACATTTAGAGTGTGACGTAGCAGCTAATCCATAACTATTATTACATTGGTAAGAAAGTACTTTCACCTGCTCATTAGCAAATTTGCGGTGAAGTTAACTCACTGTAGTGGGCTGAAACGGGAGCACCAAAAACACATACACACCCGACTCCTAACCCCCTGGTGCCTGCGACTATGACCTTATTTGGAAATAGGGACTTTGGTAGATATAATTAAGAAGCTCAAGGTGAGATCATTCTGGAACTAAAGCCAGTGACTGCTATGCTTAGACAGTGGTCTGAGGCACAGACGAGACCCACAGAAGGCCGTGGAAAGGAAGGCCCAGGCAGACTGGAGTGAGTTGCCAACACCACCCAGTCAGGTGGGCAAGTGGTTCTCCCTTTGAGAGCTCAGAACTGAACAACCCAACCCACAACTCTGGGGACTTTGGGCCTACAGAAATGAGAATATAAATTTGCCTTGCATCAGCCACCAAGGTTATGATCCTTTGCCAGAGCAACCCCAGGAGGTAACACTTACCTATCAATATTTGCTGCTCCTGTGTGTATGTGTGTTTAAAAACCAAGAGGCATTCATAACAAAAGTCCTTGCTCCTCTTCAAGCTAATAGAACAAAAAAAAAAAAAAAAAAAGCAAACTATCCCCAGTTCATCTTACTGTAGGGACAGCAAAACAACAGGCTTGTTTCTTTTCCCTGGAGATTCAGTTTTTTTTTAAAAAAAAAAAAGCACAAAAACGAAAGTGTGGGGAATCTTAAGTCATTTCAGGAACGTCATCAGAATAACTATTTGTTTCACAGTGTATTACGAAAGAAAGAGAGAGAGAGAGAGAGAGAGAGAGAGAGAGAGAAGAAGAAGAAGAAAGGAAGGGAACCATTCAGACTGTAGTACGGCTTGGTGGGAGAGCACCTGCCTCCTGCCTGAGCCCTGTGCCCACCCCCAGCATCCAACAGACTCACACACAGTACAGCCACTGCAGAATAAAGGTGGATGTGCTGGTCCACACCTACAGTCCCAACTACTGCTCCCTGTGCCCAAGGCAAGGGTCCTCAGCTGAAGAATTAGAATAGCCTTAGAAACAGATCAAGGCCCCATGGGCGGAGGGGGTAGGAGGACTTGGTAGACCACACCTTTAATCCAGGCACTGGGGAGGCAGAAGCAGGTAGATCTCTGTGAGGCCAGCTTATTCTACAGAGTTAAGTTGTAGTCCAGCCAGGGCTATATAATAAGACCCTTTCTCCCCACCCCCATCCAAAAAAATTAAGAAGGTAATTTTACTATTTGAGTTTGGTTACTACTTTAAAATAAACATTTCAAGCAGAAAAGCTGGAAAAATCTTGACACCCCCCCCACCCCAAAAAATTGTAGGCCTCACCTTTAGAATCCAACCCCCTCTCGCTTACATTTTCTCAGCTTAAAATGTGAAGCTAAATATTTATTTTTCTACTTTGCAAGGCCACTGGCTTTCTGAAATTGTTCAACCGAAGTATAGCCGGGAAGGCTTTTGTTTACCATCGGGTTCACAGGGCAGTTACATATAACTAGGAAGCCGAGAATCTAAGATGGAAATTCTGATCTAATTATAACAGAAGCTTTGTAATTGAAAGAGACAAATGGGAACTCCAAGGAGAGGTCCACTGTCATGGGGGTTTCCAGCAAGGTGCTTTCCCTTGGGCGGTTTGTGAGACCTGAGCTGCTCTGGTCTATAAGTCTAATTTACATATCAACTAAGTCCTCGATTTAGAAGTAACAAGAAGTGCAGAAAAGCAATAAGGATCATCAAAATACTAGAAAATTTTATTAAACTATCTTTGACCAGTGATATTCCAACATTTCCCTTTCACTGTGTTTTTTTAAATATATGTACATATGCATGTGAGGGGCACCCAGATGGCATAACAAGCTGAAGCAGAGGCTGGAGAGATGGCTCAGAGGTTAAGAGCACTTGTTCTCGCAGAAGACCTGGCTTTGATCCCCAGCACCCACATAGCAGCTCACATCCGCCTCTAACTACAGTTCCAGGAGGAGCACAAGTCCTCTTCTGGCCTCTCTAGACACCCAACTCACACAGGATATATATACATATCCATACAAAGCGTTCATAGACATAAAATATAATATAAAATCTAAAGAAAAATAGCCAGGCATGATAGCATGTAACTTTAATCCCAGCACTCTAGAGAAGAGGCAGCAGACATCTCTGCATGACGTCAATATGAGGCCAGCCTGGTTTACACAGGCAGTTCCGCGCCGGCTGGGGCTATCCTGGGACATGCAGTCTCAAAAGACAAGAGCCACACGGCAGATGATGAGAGACTTTTCTACAATGTCAACAACTAAGGTGACAGCGAGGAAAAGCTTGATTGTTGCTAAATCAAATCTCTGAAATGCACTTCAATTTGTAAAAGGTGTTTAGTTCATCTCATCTACCGATGAGTTGCACCTGCGTGTTGGCATCCGGTGTCAGGCCCACTGGGTGCACTGTTGTGAGCCATCACTGTGGGTGCTGGGAACCGAACTTGGCCTCACTGGAAGAACTCTCAACCGCTGAGCCGTCTCTCCAGCTTCTCTAGGTGCATTTTTAAAGGCTTCAAATAGCCATATTTTTGATAAAAACATTAATTTCACTAACCAGAGAATAAATGATTACACTACCATCCTATTTACGTATATTTATTCAAAATTACAAGGCCAGGCATGGTGGCTAGCACCTTAAATTCCAGTACCCTGGAGGCTCAGGCAGGAGGATTTCTGTGAGCTTGAAGACTGCCTAGGCTACATAGTGAGACCATGTCTCAAAAGCAAAACAACAAAAATTATATAACACTCCACATATTAAACACAAGCTATGAATAATGACTTCCTCCTAAAGAAAACAGTAGACAGCGGAGTCCTTAGAGACTTTTCAAAGACAAAGGTGGCCTCAGCAGAGGGTCACAGTCAACTTAAGCAGTCCTAAAGCACAGGCCCATCTGCACCCTGAGGGTGACGCAATGGAAGGCACTTTACCCCGGGTCTCACGTCCAAAAACCGAGCTCTGCCGTGAGAAAAGCCAGACACACTCCACTAGAAGGGTACTCTATGAGACTCTCAGAAAGTCGGGGCCATCAAAACCAAGGAAAGCCACCCAGGAGGAGGCCAGGAAGACATGGAGTTGCAATGTGTTACCCCAGTCAGACCTGGAACAGAAAAGGCATTATAGATGAACCACAGAAATCTGAATAAAGATAGCTGGAAATTCTATATACTACCTTTTCAAGTTTTCCGTCCACCTAAAGTTCTTCTTAATAATAACAGCAATATAGAGGTGGGAAGACTGAGGTAGGATGGCAGTGAGTTTGAGATCAGCCAGAACTCCACAATGGGATGCTGTTTCGGAATCCAAGGTCTAGGGATAGGCCTCAATGACAGAGCACCTGCCTAGGGAAAGCACAATTTATTCATCTTCAACTGCACGTAGTCATTCCTGGACAACTGCTTACTAAGCAAGGTTCTAGATAAGACTTTTCTAATCACTCACATTGAAGAAGTTAATTTAAGAAAAGCAAGCACCACGCCAGTTCTTTCAGTGCTAAGATTAAATCTAAGTTTGGGGGCACATGGGGGCCCAATTAAAAGGAGACTAGACCAACTCCACCTAGTCAAGTAAACAGCTGGTTCACTGTGATCCAGGTGTGAAAACCAAAAGCCTCACAACGGCACAGCTATTTATAATAAGAGGCTAAGTCTAAACTTCATAAACATCATGATTCTGAAGATGCTTCTAAAGCAGAAAACTAATCCACAGGCCTATATCAGACACTCACTGAGAAAGTCTGGCCCTTTCTCCACCACCAAGGACTAAATTTTATGCCATGGTTCCTCCCGGGTTCTCATTTACATACTAGACAGTGATATTGGCTCCGTGCAATAAACAAAAGATGATCAAAATTTCACAGTGTAACATACGTAAGAAAACGTAGGAGACAAGATGTTTCAGAGGAAAACAGAAAAGCAGCCTGCCCCCTTGACTGACCGAATTCACCAAGTGTTCTGAAGAAACTGTCACTCCAGTCTGTAGCTCATCAAAAACAGAATTATAGATGTTAATCAGTTGCCAGAGGCAACGAAATAAATATCGCCTCCCTTAGCCTCAAGGAGTCTACTGGGCGGAGGCAAAGAAGGAAAGCTCTCCGGCTGTCCAGAAAGGTGTGTCTAGGGTGGGAGACGAGAGTTTCACAGTGGGTTAAGCATGTCTGCAGAAGCACCTACCTTTCGGAACTACGTGAATGGGAGAGGGATCCCACAGACTTCATTGTCTACATAAACAAAAATAACTCAAAATTTATACACCTGAGTCACACCTGCGACCTGGATGCTTAGGGGCAGGAGGATCAGGAGGTTTAAAGAGAATACTGCTTCTTCCAGAGGATTCCAATTTGGTCCAGCACCCACTTCAACAGCTAACAGCCACCTACAACTCTAGCTCCAGAGGATCTGACAGTCTCTTCTGACCTAGGCAGGCGCCCATATGTGTGGCAAGCACAGGTAAAATAAGCTAAGGACCCTGTCCAAAGGCAGGAGGCTAACAGCTGCTAGAACTGACTAGTCCCAAGCCCTCTAGCAGCTACCTTAAGAAACAAAGCGAAGCAGGCAGGGTGGCGTGCGCCAGCACTCAAGAGTAGGCAGGAAGACAGACTCTGGCTCACGCTCAAGGCCATCCCGGTCTCAAGTAGGAAGTTCTAGGGAAGCCAGGGCTCAAAGTGACTGGTCTCAACAGAAGGGAGGCAGGGGAGAGAGGGAGGGAAGGAACAGAACACAAGCTTTTATTTTCTCCAGACATTGCAGTAAAATGTCCAGATTTTTTCAAATCCTTCTCCCACACACTCAGTCAACCCTGGCATTTGGCAATGACACCAAGCTGGAAAGCAAAGAGGTTTTCCTAGGTATGCAAGCCCTACCTCTCTGCCTCCTACAACTGCAGATAACTGGGCCTTAACCACACATAAGGAAGGATTTCCTTTCCTTGCCCTCAGAGGAGATTCTCAACCTATCTAGCTCATTCCTAATATTCAAGTGATCAAAGACTGGCAGCCTCCTTAGGAGCATGTGGTGGGGATACATAGTTTTATTCTTCAGGAGGGAAAAAACTGTGTGATCAAAACAGCCAAAAACTTCTAAAATAAACTAGTGAAAAGAATCCCATAGGATATCATGAAAAGGATTAGTGCCATCAAACACAATGTGAGGACCTAAAAATGCAGACCTGCACCAACAAGGAGCTGCCAACCCAAAGAGAAAAGGAGCTTGCTGAATAAACGGTCCCAAGTAGGATTAGACAGACAGCTACCAGACAACAGTCACAGTTCTTCTACCGCGGGCTAACCATTGGGAAAATGTTTAAAGAACAAAGAATGATACCAGAAAAAAAAAATCAGTGTGAAGAGTACAAAGATGAAAGGTTTTTCTTCCTGCATAATTCAATTTGTTTATTTGGTTGTAGACTACACACCCACCACACCCCACAAAAAAAAAAAGAACCCGGTTCACTTGAGGGCTTTACCTCCTGCTATTTCCTCTACACTGAGGCTGCAAAGGGACGCTGTCACCGGCTGTAATCTGTTCATTGAGCAGAAGGCAACTGAGTGAGACACAGCCCCCAAGCCTCGGGCACCCCGTGAAACCACAAGAGAACAGATTCTAGTTTTCCCATGTTCTAACAGATCTTTTCAAAGCTGTTTTTCTTCAAGGGCGCAACACTTGTCTAGAGTCACATGCTAGGTACCAAAAGCCAAAGGTCACTTGACACTGGCGGCTATAAATTAATCAAAACAAAGATTTTTTTAAAGAGACCTCTTTCTTTCTGTGTGAGCCTCAGTTACCTACAGTTTTCTTCAGCCAATTTCAATCTACAAACAAAATAAGAATAGCAGACACGATTTCCTACAGAAACAGTGGCCGTCTTCAGAGCTAAGCCAGACAGGCGAAAAGATTCCTTTATCAACTTTTTGTTGCTTTTAGGAAAGGTTATGCAAAATTAACTAACAGTGGTATGAAATAAAAGTCGGCTAAAGAAACTTTTCCAAAACACCATCAATTCCGTTTACGAGCCTGAGCAGGAAAAGAAAATATAAAATAAAGTCATTTCCAATTTATTTCTTCACAACCACGACTAAGAGTCATGAGAAATAGTACGACGCGGGCTGGAGAGATAGATCCGCCACCTGGCTCGCGACCCTCTACCTGCAGTTAAGAGCTGGGGACTCCACAGGGTGGCACTAAAGCCCTTCCTTCCTTAGACTCACACTTTAAGAATGAAGAGGCTGGGAACACACAGCTGGGCCCTTAGCTGGAGCTCAGGTACTACATGAGACACGACAGTGCGTGGTGGATGCATCCCAGCACTGGTGAACAGAGCAGCCTAGTCCACTGCTCCTTACTTCCGCCAGCCATCAGCGGTTCTGTGAGTGCCTGTTTGACCACCCAGGACAGTCAGCATCAAGGAGATGGTGTCTCTAGCCCTGAAGACCACTGCAAACCATACACAGCCACTTCACCCGGGTGAACGGGAGTCTTCTTCAGGCTGCAAGGCCTGGACTCGGCTCCCCTTTCCACTCCTCGGCTGTTGATTTAGTCTCTCACTGATGGGGGAGAGTCTTCTGTTTTGTGTTAATTTCATTGGTTAAATAAAGAGACTGCTTGGCCCTTTAATAGGACATAAAATTAGGTAGGCGGAGTAAACAGAACAGAATGCTGGGAGAAAGAAGCTGAGTCGAGGAGTCGCCATGATTCTCCTACCGGACACAGACGCAGGTTAAGATCTTCCCTGGTAAGACACCTCGTGGTGTTACAGGGATATTAGAAATGGGTTAGATCGATATGTAAGAGCTAGCCAGTAAGAGGCTGGAACTAATGGGCCAGCAGTGTTTAAAAGAATACAGTTTCCATGTAATTATTTCAGGTATAAAGCTAGCCGTGCAGGCAGCTGGGTGGCGGGACACAGCCCGCTGCTCTTATTACAACATCTCACTGAAGCTTCGACCTCTCCTGGATAGCTGGACTCGCTGTGTTCTTACACACAGCCCTACCTCCTCCATGAGTTCATCCTTGCTGAGGGGAAGGGAGGTAAAGACCATGTCCTAGGAGTCCCCATGAATCCAGCAATGCATAAAAAGGTCCACCTGATCCAAGCACAGCTATGTGCAGGTAGGTCCTGGAATCAGATGTGTGATAAAAAGCACACACTTACAAAGCAGTTCAATGACTAACGTAGGACTGCACATCGATACTTGTATGTATCTAGCTGTAATATGGTTGTCATCTACTCATTATAGTTTTTTTGCTCAAGTGACCAAAAAAGGAAAAATATAATTATGTAATACTATAGAAGTGTTCTACGTACACAGATTGTTGAAATGTTAATTTTACTTCATGATCCCCATAAATTGTATAAATCACTACTGGGGGCTTTCCCACAGAACCTGACAAAGCTGATTCAAGAAACTACGTGTGTAAGCTCTGAAACTGTCTTTGTTTTGGTTTAGTCCTTTCTCCCAGCACCTAAACCATCCATGGCATGCCACAGTTGTCAGACATGACTGAGCTGAACTTGATTTTTATTACAGAATACAGCAGAGGGCTGGAGAGATGGCTCAGTAGTCAAGAACACTGGCAGCTCTTCCAACGGACCCAGGTTCAATTCCCAGCAACTGCACGCCAGCTCACAACTGTCCGTAACTTCAGTTCTAGTAAATCGGCACCTTTACACTGACATACATGCGGGTAAAATACCAATGCACATGAAAATTAATAAAGTCTTTTTTAAAAAAGAAAAAAAGAAAGTTTAAAAAAAAAGAATAGAGCAGAGACTTATCCATTTCTGAAATTTAGAATAGAATGGACATAGAAAGACTAACAGAGTAAAACAGAAGGCCCAGAAACATATGCCCATACATGAAATTTAATACAGAAAATAGAGTGGATCATAGGTAGACTCTTCAAGAAAGGATGCTGAACCAGGCATGGGGGATCATGCCTATAATCCTAGCACTCTGGGGGCAGAGGCAGGTGGATCCTCTGAGTTTCTTGAGTTCAAAGCCATCCTCTCTTCAGAGCCAGTTGCAGGAGAGCCAGAGAGGAAGAAGGAGGAGGGAGGGAGGGAAGAGGATGGGGGAGGGGAGGAATGCAGGCTACAGAGTAAAGCAGAATGTGGGAGATGAAGTGAGAACAGGTGTATAAACCAACAGATTCGGTCTGCACACTCTGGATCACTACAAATTTTATATTATAAACATATTTGGATGACATTTTAAATGTGAGTTTATATAGAAATTTACCCAGAACACTGATGTTTAATAATGTAAAATATCTGCTACACATGATGGTGAGTGCTAATTTTACTTCAACCTGACAGAATCTAGGCACACCTGGGGTACCAGCCTCTGGGCATATGTGTAGGGGCTTCTCTAGACTACTTCTGAGAAGGCCCACCTTAAACATGGGTGGACCACTGCCCAGGTAGGGGATCCTGGACTATGGAGAGAAACAGAGCTGAGCACCGGAATGGATGCATGCACTGCACTGCTGTGTCTTCTCGGGAATACAATGCAATCAGTCAGCTGCTTCAAGATCCTGATGCCTTGGACTTCCTGCAGGACGGGCTGTACCTTGGACTGTGAGCTACAACAAACCTTTTCTCCCTCCTTCGGGTTGCTTTCATCAGAGTATTTATCACAGTAACAGGAAACAAAGACACTAAGAGTTCACTGTTTTCCTCACGTGTAACCTCAAACCCACCTTGCTCTGCCCCTTCCTCACACTGCACTTTATCTTATTATTTCTTTTTATGTTTACGGATGTTTTGCCTACATGTATGTCTGTGTAGCACATGCATGTAATGCCTTCAGAGGCCAGACGAGAAACTGGAGTCACAGACAGTTGTGAGCCAATATGTGGGTGTTGGGAATCAAACCCAGGTCCTCTGGAAGAACAAATGCTCTTAACCACTTAGCCATCTTTCCAACCCATTCACCCCCAGAGACGTTTCTTGAGCTCTGTCAGGCTTGACTATTAAACACCCACATCATGGAGACCAACATCTGGTGGAATTTGCTAAGAAATGGTGCTGGTGGTGGTTTTACTTTGTTCGGTTTACATGTATGAATGTTTGCCTGCACGTATGTATGTGCACCACCAGGGGGAGGCTACAAAGGGCATCCACTTCCATGGAAGTGGCATTTCAGAGGCTGTGGGACACTGTGCGGGAGCTGAGAACTGAACTCAGGTCCTCTGCTAGAGCAGAGCAGCCAGTGCTCTCAACCTCTGAGCCCTCTCTCCAGCCCCCAGCCAGTGCTCTTAACCTCTGAGCCCTCTCTCCAGCCCCCAGCCAGTGCTCTAAACCTCTGAGCCCTCTCTCCAGCCCCCAGCGTCTTTCCTTGATCCTTAGCATGTCTTTATTTCGAGATTGGAATTAAGTTGATTGGCTAACTTTTTAAGCTGACATAGTTTTGAACTTTGTACCATCAGAACCAATAAAAAGTACTTTTGTTTACTTAAGCACTTCTGGGTCACCCTTGACTGAAGGAAATTTTCGATCACCTAGCACCAAACTATACAGTGTTTAAGCTTTTGAAAGAATTGCTTTTCTGTGTTCTTCTGTAATTCGGTTTGGTTTGAGACAAGGTCTCACTTACAGGCTGAGTTCAGACTCCTTCTGTAACCAAGGATGACTTGAACTTTCTGACCCTCCTGCCTGTACCTCTCTAGAATTATAGACGTGGGCCTAAAGAGCTACATTACATGCCCAGCCCAGTACTGATTTTTGTTTGCTGTTGTACAAATGCATCCCCTTCATTTTACCTTTCAGTTTGTAAAAACGTATGGCTTTGCCTAAAAGACTGCACTACCTTACCTAACACACTGCCCAGTCATGGGACTAAATGGGGACTAAGGAAAGACAACAATTAGTTCTATTTTGAGCAAGACTTTTCTCATTAACTTCCTCAGATTGAAAACTTTAAATTCCTAAATCCACTCAAATATCCCAATTCTCCAAGTGAATTGGGCTTTCTTTTGAGCAGCAATCAAAGTGACCTCCTTATCCCACAGCACGGCAGTAACGGTGGTGAGAAAAGCTTCCATATAATAGCGACAAACCCGACAAATCAGGAAATCTCACAAAGCACACCTAATGCCATATTTGCAGAAAACTGGAAAGCAACAGCCTAGCCCAGCAAGTAACTGGACTATTATCCAGCTTCTAGGCTGTGGTTGTTACAAAAAGCAGGTCGAGGTGGCTCAGCAGGCAAAGGTGCTCGCAGCTGAGCCTGATACCCTCAAGTCCATCCCAGGACCCCACATGGCAAAAATGAAGGGACTAACTCCCACAGACTGTCCTTTGACCTCTCAGGAGCACTCTCTGACACCCACACCATACCCACATAAATAAATGTAACTCAGTTTCCTCAGTGCTACTGCTACCACGCATTACATAGTGTAAGTTTGGGTTGGTTGTGGGAAATGTGGGGCGTTGTAGTAGGGGGGCTGCCGGTTAGGGAACCCAAGATCTCACACCTTGAATAAAACTACCTCTAAGCTACCCCATACCCAGCATTCTGACTCAACTTCTCTTCCAGGAAGTATGTCACTGTCCTAATATCTGTTTTTTAAAAAAGTAACCACACATCAAATTAGATTCTTCTACATAAATTACCACAATAAAAGATCTCAAGGAACCTGTTCCTTTTGATGCTGATGTTTGAGAACAAACTAACCAGTATAAACTTTCAAATTTCACCAAGTCTAAAACTGGCTCGGTAAACCCTCTGTAACACCAAAGAATAATTTTAAGGGATAAAAATTCTATCCCTTTATTCCAGTAGCTGAGCATCCCATCCCTCTGAGGGCACAGTTCCCTCCACCGAGAACAAAGTATTGGGCTAGTCTGTGCCAGCAACAGCTGGAACTCATGCCAGCCTGTCCATCATTCACCATGCTACAAAAGTTAAAAATCGCAAACCCATTATGATTTGCTATCTGATTTTGCTATTTGATTAAGGTGTATAAAACCAACTACTCGCTTATTAAAAAAAATCATGGGCTGGACAGTGCCTCGGTGGGTAAAGTGTTTGCTACACAAACAAGGACCTGAGTGTGGATCCCAGATCCCAAAGCTGGGAGCAGAGACGGGAGGACAGGGGCTCACTGGCCAATCTGATGAAAGGAGAAGCTCCAGGTTCAGCAGGAGACCCTCTCTCAAAACCCTAAAGTGGAGACACCATTGAAAGATCACCATCACAACCTCAGCCTCACAGACACCCACACAGGGACATGCACCTGGAACACGGTCACACGCAGGCAGACATCATACACCCACAGAGACAGACAGACAGACGCACAGACAGAGAAAGAGATGGAACAGAAATTGTACAAACCAAATTAAGTCAGAACAACAGTGAGGCTTTAAGAGACATGGACATGCATGAATTTCATTACAGAAGACAGAGTTACGAATGTACCTAAAGTAGCATGTAAAAACAAAAATAGCCCAGCAGCGGTGGTCAGACCTCAAAACGAGGGCTAAGTACCACCCAAAAATGCAAAATAAAATAGGTGTTCACACAGTCAAAGGGAAAAAACAGACTCAAAACCCACTCTACTGCACTGGGGGAGGGAGAAAAACAATCTGTGTGTCTTCCTGAGTGAGTAACATGCTCAATTTACTAAGAAACTACACAGTGGTATTCCCACTTTCCACCTCCCTCCTTCCCCCTCCGTTGCCCCCCACACACACTCAATTGCCCGAAAGGATCCCATAGGAGGTAGGGCTGGTGAGATGGTTCTCGTCAACGCTGACAACTTGACTTCAATCCTGTCACCCCACACTGTGGAAGGAAAGAACGTCTACCACAAACTGCCACCTTCCATGTGCTCTCAACAGATGCACAACCACATATACCACACACACACACACACCAATACATACACACAGATTAAATAAAAACATCTTTAAATTTTTAACTTAAAAAGGCTTACCAAGAATAAGCAGCTACCATATAAACTCTCACTTGATTCCATTTGAAAGTCAGATGGCTACTAGAATCATGACAAAAAGCATCTCTGCCAAGCGGTACAAACACCTACGTTTCCTCTGAGCCATGCTCTGAAGATTCTATAAGAAAAGGGAAATCTGAAATGCAGAACTCTGCTCAGTTCCAACCATGTCTTCAGGGAATCATCTACTGCTTACAACTGCTTACCAGAGACACGTGTCATGGACGAAAAGGTTTATTTGCTGGGCAGTGGTGGCGCACGCCTTTAATCCCATTACTCGTGAGGCAGAGGCAGACGGATCTCTGTGAGTTCAGGCCAGCTTGGTCTACAGAGCGAGTTCCAGGACAGCCAGAGCTACATGCTGAGAAACCCTGTATTGAAAAGGAGAGAGGGGGGGAGAGGGAGGGAAGAAAAGGGTTTATGTACCCACTCCCCTGGGTACTGAAGAGAAAAAATGCTTCTGCTCATCACTGGAAAATAAGGCCTAAAAAAAAAAAAAAACCTGGTCAGACCTGGAGATGCACGAAGGGAAAAACATGAGGCTGCTTCTGCCCAAAGGTGACTGCGACGAAGTTAAACAGCTTCCCGGGATAGAGACTGAGACGGCACCTAACAAGAAGGGGTAACGATGTACCAGAGTGAGATGATACGGGAAAAAGCATGAACGTAGGGTTCGATGGCATGAGTCTCATCTGGAGTCAGAGGTGGGAGGATCAGGAGTCAAATCACCCTCAGCTCATTCTCAAACTGAAGGTCAAGCATGGGTTATAAAAGACTCTGGCTCGTTTATAAATAAATAAACAAGTCCTAAATATTAAATGAATATTAAATAAATATGCTCTAAAGAAACGTCTGACAAAACTACTATTACAAACATTAAATTAAAAAACATTCACACGATATTCAGGGAACTCAACCAAAAAGTATGATATATTATGTATCATGGCGAGGAAAACAAATCAGCAACAAAATGAGATCATCTATCCACTGTCCCCATTTTGATCCATTTTAAAGGCTCTAGGAGCACCTCAGAGGTAGCCCCCGCCCTTGTCCCTGCCACAGGTTTGATCCCCAGCAATGGAAGGCTAGGAAGAACTTTCCAGCCAAAGCACTACAGGACACTAGTAAATACATAAAGAGCCCAAAAATGCCTGTAATGTCATCACTTTGGAAGGCAGAGGCTTCCACGTTCAAGGTTATCCTTAACTATGTGGCTGGCTTTCACAGCCTGCTTAAGCTACATATAAGACTCTGTCTTTAAAAAGAAAAATCTATAGAATTCATTTACACAGGGAATCCAATTTGCAAACCACAAAAGATCTGAAGAGCCAGCGAAGAAGCTGCACGTCAGCCACCGCGCAGTCGCAGACAAGCTCACCACTAGTCATTAGGGAAGAGCAGACCAAAACCACGGTGAGACACCTACCCACTCAGCTAAATACATGGGTTTCCAGCCACTGCCATCATCACACACGGCTGGCAGGCTGTAAAACGGGACCAACCTTTTATGGAAAACTGCCAGGCTGCATTCCAAATTGATGAACCCAACAGTGTATCAACTTCCAAAGTAACTTTATTCACAGTTCCTAAACACTAGAAACAAACTAAGAGTTCCATCAACAAGTAGACAAGGGGCAGACTACTACCAAATAAGGATCCAACGACCAAGAGAGCCAGCATCGCAGATGAATCACAAAGCCAACACGCCACCCGCCAAAGAGAACACACTGCAGTTACATCAGGTCAAGACAGAGAACACGCCAAGGCCTGGGAGATGCCTCGGTGGGCAAAGTGCCTGCTGCCCAATTGTGAGGACCTGCGTTTGGGTTGCCATGGCATCTATAATCTACACACGTCTCCCAGTACTGGAGGCTCAGCAGCGACAAGAGGATCCCTGAGCTCCAGATTCGGTGAAAGGGATGGTTTCAAAGCTAAGGCCGGCGAGATGGCCAAGTGGGTAAAGGCACTGCCTGAGACTGATCCCCAGAATCGACACACAAGTGGGTGGAGAACACTAACTCCAAAAAGTTGTCCTTTGCCGCCACTCACAACATACCATGTATATGTACACATATAATATAACAACAATAATACACAAGGTTGGGCGATTGAAGAAAATACCCAAGGCAACCTCTGGCCTCCACACAGACACACAATTACTAAATTAACTAACTAAATAAAAATAAAAAAGCATGCCAAACTAAAGGTTGATGGAAGTCAGAGTGGTGGTTACCTGTGGAGGGTGCTGACTGGGGTAGGGCACAGGGACCTCGGAGTACCAGAAATGTCCTGGCTTGTGATGAGGATTACATGACGTACTCATTTGTCAAAACTCATACAACATGTTTATAACGGATGTGCTGTCACCTGTGTGGTTACTACTCCTTGGTTAGCAAGTAGGCAGCAAGAAGACCAAGGGAAAAGCTCTGGCCTCCCATGGCAGTCTTCGGAGTCTCTTCTGTCGGGCCATACACTAAGGCAAGCACTTTCATTTTCAAAAGCATTTGCTCAGTTTTCTCAATCAAAGAGACAATTACAGGGGCTGGAGAAATGGTTCAGCATGTTTTTGCTCTTACAAAGGACCTGAGTTTGGCTCCTGGCACCCACATGGCAGCTCTGAAATCTGCAGCTCCAGTCCCAGGGGATCTGATGCCCTCTTCTGACCTCTGAGGGCATGACATGCACGTGGCACACATACATACACACGTAAAAAAAAAATGCTCATATACATAAAATAAAAAGAAATATTTTGTTTTAATATTTTAGTAACTATATTTTAAAAGAAATATTTGTCATAAATATTCTTTTAATGAGAAGGGAGGTTCCTAAATTTCTCTCAAATTGGTAAAATGACGATCCTGGCAGACTGCAGTGCTGTGTATATAAAATGTAGGACCGTATGTCACGTGAGTGCCCACCACGAGCTCTCGCCCTCAAGCACCATGACCACGATACAGCATACAGATGCAGAAATCAAGGCTCGGAGCTGTAATGGCACAGGTTCCAGTAAACAGCTGAAATAAGACTCAAAGCTAAGGTCAAATGGCTATAAATCTTGGTATTTTTCCCTAGCTCATTAAAATCGGGTTTTTGAGTTCTTGGGATTCAAAACTTGGGGGTGGGGAGCTAACGACTCTGTTTACTAGAACTCACAGGCGGCCACTGGTTTAGACTAAGTTTCTACACTAAGCCTTACAGACAAAACCAACATGCCACTCACTCTGAAAATTACACCCCAAGCTGAAATTGACTTATTTGTCTGACCTCTCATGCAGTGGAGCGAGAACGATAGCCCAGTACCAGGAGCAAGCCAGCTGTCACAAGTATGATGAAGATGCTCCCTCCAGGTTAACCCTCCCAAGACAGCTAGCTGCAACGGCCAATCAGCACTGGCTGCCTCAGCTTCAGATGCTGTGCGCAACCAATCAGCACTGGCTGCTTCGGTTTCAGTTTCTGTGTGCAACCAATCAGCACTGGCTGCTACGGTTTCAGTTTCTGTGTGCAACCAATCAGCACTGGCTGCTTCAGCTACAGAAGCTGTGCGCAACCAATCAGTATTGGCTGCCTCAGCTTCAGCCGCTGTGCAAGAACCTGCAAACAGACTACAAAGCCTAAGTATAGAATAAATATTATTTAAAAAAAAAAAAAAGCCAATTCACCCTTTAAATCCGATGTGATTGTATTCAGCAATCAGGGAAACAAGGGTGGCAGAAGCACCTATGACCACCACCAACAGAGATCAGATCTGGGGCAGGGTAGGAGACACCTATAATCCCAACTCTCTGAGGCATGCAGGATTCCATGTTCGAGGCCAGCCTGGTCTACATAGCAAGACTTTGCCTCAAAGAGAAAAAATGTTTTTAGTATGTTGATATCTGTGTTTAGATGTATTTGCTTCCCTTTATAATTAGATAATATAGCAATTAAAATAGTATTCTGGGGTGAGAGTGTATTTCAGTGGTAGAACGCCTGTCTACATGAACAAGACCCTCAGGCCATCTTCAGCACAGTTTTACTAATGTAGAGGAGTACCACCTAGGCTTTAACAGACTGACAAAAAATCCTTCACACACACACACACACACACACACACACACATACACAAATGGAGGGGTGGGTCTTCCAGGAACTGACAACAGCCCATTTTCCAAACTTGTTCCATTTCAAGATTTTTCAGAATGTCTATCATCATCATCATCATCATCATCATCGTGTGTGTGTGCACACATACACATCCCCAAACACCATCATCACTGTGTGGGAGCGCACAGACACACCCTGGATCATCATCATCACTTTGGGTGCACATACACACCCTCAAACATCACCATCATGTGTCTCTGTGTGTGTGTGTGTGTGTGTGTGTGTCTGTATGTATGTGTGTGTATGTGTGTGTGTCTGTATGTGTGTGTCTGTATGTGTGTGTATGTGTGTATGTGTCTGTATGTATGTGTGTGTATGTGTATGTGTGTGTGTCTGTATGTGTGTGTATGTGTGTGTGTCTGTATGTGTGTATGTGTCTGTATGTATGTATGTGTATGTGTGTGTGTCTGTATGTATGTGTGTATGTGTGTGTATGTGTATGTGTGTGTGTCTGTATGTATGTGTGTATGTGTATGTGTCTGTATGTGTGTATGTGTATGTGTGTGTGTCTGTATGTGTATGTGTGTGTGTCTGTATGTATGTGTGTATGTGTGTGTATGTGTGTGTGTCTGTATGTGTGTGTATGTATGTGTGTATGTGTATGTGTGTGTCTGTATGGGTGTATGTGTATGTGTGTGTGTCTGTATGTGTATGTGTGTGTCTGTATGTATGTGTGTATGTATGTGTGTATTTGTATGTGTGTGTCTGTATGTGTGTATGTGTATGTGTGTGTGTCTGTATGTGTGTGTATGTGTGTATGTGTATGTGTGTGTATGTGTATGTGTGTGTCTGTATGTGTGTGTATGTGTGTGTCTGTATGTGTGTGTGTGTATGTGTATGTGTGTGTGTATGTGTATGTGTGTGTGTCTGTATGTGTGTGTGTATGTGCATGTGTGTGTCTGTATGTGTGTATGTGTATGTGTGTGTGTCTGTATGTGTGTGTGTGTGTCAAACATGTGTCATCGTCCCTGTCATCATTTCTTCATACAGAAAACTTGGGGCAGAATTAATCATAGCTTCCCGTAACTACCAGGATCAAATCAGACACAGAGCTTTAGAGTAATCTTTGGAAACATTTTGTGTTTGATTTAGAGATAGGTTTCTCTGTGTAACAGCCCTAGCTTTCCTGGAATTCACCTGTAGACAAGGCTGACCACAAACTCAGAGATCCGCCTGCCTCTGCCTCCCGAGTGCCACGATTAAAGTCGTGCACCACCACCTGGCTAACGTAAAGCCATTTTAAAAGCAAATCATAACACACACACACACACACACACACACACACACACACACACCAGTTTTACCCACAAACAGGAATTTTTTTTACCATAAAATCTTAACTAATTTTATTGTTTGAGTAGGCATAGAGAGAAAGTTATTTCCCACCCTGGAGGAAACCCCCAAAAGAATACCTTTCTGTCCTGGTAACAAATCATGATACCTTCAGCATCAAATCAAGAGCTAGGTTTCCATCTGACTACATAGTTAAGTCAGTGTATATCCCTTGTTCTTTAGCTATAACTAACTATAACTATAACTGTAACTCAGAAGGTGTTATAAAGGAAAAAAGGCAGACACGCACACTTACCACCAAACTATTGACGACGGGAGACTCTGGTGTTCCCCTCTATAGTCATCTCCCCCACCCAGCCAAGATGTGACCAATATCCAGAACCTGGTATGTGCCTCTCGTGCACTGACACAGCCCTGGAGTTCCCAGGATGGAGGGCTCGGTTTTCCCAGGCTACATTTCAGAGAAGATCTGGCTCTATGGCAGCTTTTTTGGTAGCCATGGTTACCAGAGTTAGAAGAAAGAATACACAGGGCCATCATGTGTGCTCCCTCCCAGCAACCATCAGTGCTCCTCTCGGGTTCACAAGGAAGCAGGGTCCTCGGGATGCAGAGAGGGCTCAGGGCGTAAGAGGGCATGCTGCTCTGACAGAGGACCTGGGTTAGGGTCCCAGCGCTCACACCAGGCAGCTCACAACTGTCTAGATCTGGCTCCCACGGGGATCTGACACCTCTGGCCTCCATAGACAACAGAACTCACATGCACAGACCCACACGCAAACACATAACTAAAAACAATTAAAGATTTTTAAACTGTAACTACTCGTTTAGGCCTGAAAATTATGAAGACATGAAAAAATATGCCACAAAGTGCAAAGGAGACGCAGAGGGTCATTTATAAGAAGGGGGTGGGTATCAGAAAGGAAGAGATACAACCCAAAGGCCGAAATAAATCAGTCATTGAACTGGTCTCCATATCCCAACCACATGGCTGTCTGCTCAAACAAAGGCAACAACAGCATGTCTCGGTGTTTAGCTACGCATAGGTCTCCTGCCACCGATAAGGGGACAAGCAGACAACACATGCCTCTTCCATATGATGTGCTGGAGAAAGGCTCAGCAGCGTTGTGTGAGAACATTGCCCAAAGCACACCATTTAATTCTGGTTAGTACCTATTCCACAAATCCAAAACGTAGGATCTCCTGCAAATAACTGGAAGTCTAAAAATACATGACAAGATCAAAGCGACATGCAGTCCTGGCTGAATCATTTTCTTTTTCCTACAAAGGACGTCAGACGAAGGTAAACTAAATTAAGTCTGACTATGATTTCCTGGTTTTTATGACAATGGTATGGTGTGTGCGCCTTTAGATGACAAACACTTAAGTGGGGGCTTCTGCAACTGAACTCCCCAAATGCTCAGAAAGATTGGGGTACAGCACAGTGACCACATAGGTGCTTGCTATACAGGCAAAGTTCTGGGTTGTACCTCAGCACAACAAATACAGAAAAAAGTCTAAAAAAAACAAAAAAAAACAAAAAAAATCTAAGCAAACAAACAAAAAGTCCCCAAGATACTATGGAAGCAGCTAGAAAGGGCAAGGTCTGATTTAAAGGCTCACTCAAGAAAGGTGTGCTCAGATAAAAACTGAGCCAGAGGGATGACTTGAATTCTTGGAAATAACAGGGCAAATGAAGACAGTAAACAATCAACTCCACAAGGGTTTTGTATATGACTGTGCTAGCTGAAACCTTTCTACAAATGAGAGTTTAAAGCCAGCATCGCGATGCACACCATTAATCCCAGCATGAGGCAGAGGCAGGTGAATGCATGTGAATTCAAATCCAGACTGGTCTACAAAGCAAGTTCTGGGACAGCTAGGGCTTCATACTAGAGATCCTGTCTCAAACAAATAATAAATGAAAATAATAATAACAACAGAATGAGCGTTTAAACACACTAGAAGGCATGAAGAAAAGGAAGAGAGAATACACAGGCTGGTAGCAAATCCACTGTGAGAGCTGGCATTCCCCTAGGTGTGAGGCAGAGGCTTGAGACAGGCTAGCTTTGATGACTGCCCAGTTGGGAAAGGAGAGTGGCCTGAGAATCATCTATAGAAACAGCAGAAACGGGTCACAGATCAAGGAGCAGAAGGACAGAGAAAGCAAGAAGGATGCTGAACACTGTGCTGTGCTTCCCATTCAACCCAGCTCTGCATTCAAATTAGCCTGCGCCCATTCTGAAAAAAGAGAGAGAGAGAGAGAGAGAGAGAGAGAGAGAGAAGAGCATCTGCAGTGGTGTGGAAACGTCAGGGTTAGTTAGCCAATCCACACTGGCTTTATAATCAGAAAATGTGAATTCAAATCAAATCTGTCACCACTATGGGTTTTGAGAACGTACTGAACAACTGAGTCTGGGTTTACACATCTGTGAACAGAAACACTAACGTAATCAGAGATTAAGTAAGTTAACTCGTGGAACATTTAGCACGGTGCCTGACACAGAATCCTACATGCAGCCAGGCTTGGTGACACACACCTTTAATCCCAGCACTCAGGAGGAAGAGACAGGCGTAAGCACAAGAGTCCCATGCCAGCCTGTCTAACTTAGCAAGTTGCAGGCCAGCCAGGGCTACATTGTGAGAGACCTAGTCACCATATAACATAGTACTACATGGCTTTTAAATTTACAATTCTATTCAAACCTACTCATACAAACACAGATTAAAATAAGAAATCAGTAGATCCAGGTTCATTACCCAGATACCAGCTACTCACTTGAGACATCATCAGACTTTGGTGCCCTTTCACGTCAATCACCTAACTCTTTTAGATCCATATTTCACAACTGTAACATTAACTCACAGCCCCAAATTACCAAGACCGCAGGGCTTAAATCAGTTACACAATCCATGCTGGCATCATTCTAAGCAAATGGTGATTAGTGGAAAAGTTGCCCAAAGCAATGATCACGAGGACCCACTTAAGTAATAGTCTCGAATACGACAAGAGGTTAAAAAAAGGAATGTGGGGTATTTTGTGACAGGCAAGCAGGACAGCTGGAACGAAGCTGTTGAGCAGCAGCTGTGCGCCACACACTGCTCATCCAAAACCACAAACTCAAGTAACCCGTGTCAGACAACTTCATCTGACTAATGCCTGCTTCCTGAAACCCTGGCTGCCACCGAGATGCCTCAGCTCGGCTGGCGCAGCACACACTGCAAGGATAGGGAGGGGAAAATAAAAGAGTTGGTGCCTGCACCGGTTAAAACTGGAAACGGAGACTCCCTCTGCACTGTTTCCACACCTACTCAAACAATGTGTGCGGCGTCGTGCCTGGAGTCCCAGCTGCTCAGGAGGCTGAGACAGGACGACTTGAGGCTAGGGTCCAAAAGCAGCCTCAGGAGACCCAATCTCACGAATAAAGAAACTGCTTTGATTAATGAATTAATTAAAGGTCACAGAACCTCCCAGACTCCACAACGGTAAGGAATCCCAAGATTCAACCCCCACTACTCACACCCTGTTCTTTACATGACTGTGAATGAAAAGGGCTTCTGCATAAACATAGAAGTAGTTACAAGAAAAATGTTTTCACATTAAATAGTAAATGGGTTGCTAATTTAAAAAACAGTTCATTAAATCAAATTGTTGGCACGAACATGTCAGCATATTTCCTGAAATAATTAATACATGGTTGGGATACATTATAAAGCTATCTAAACATCAAAACTCATTAGGCAATTACAGACTTAAACCTTTGTTTTAAAATCTATTTCCATTTCCTTTATTCCGAAACCCCACAAACGTCTAACTTACAGAGTCTCATTTACGTAGCCCAGGATAGTCTCAAGCTCGTGGTGATCATTCCACCTCAGCTGGGGTCACAGCAAGTGTCACCCCTCTAAGTTTAAACCCACTGGAACTGAGTTGAAGACATGCATGCCTGTGTGTACATGGACAGAAATGGGCGCATAGAGCTTAAGGCAAACCCCTACCTTAGCTAGCTGGCTTGTCTTAAATTCAGAAGCAAATGACCTGAAATCACAAATTTCATAGTCATGTCTTTCCAACATAATTTCTTCCCTATCACAAATCTCCCTTGCAGCCGGGCTTGACTGCCTGCTTCCCACGCCTTTCCTTCCAGCTAACAAACTGCTGACTCTTCTCATCTCAACCACATGGCATGGCGTAACTAAAGACAAGGCATCAGGAGAAAAACCTGCCAAGAAATAAGACACAAGTAGCAGTTTTTCAAGTCAGAATTTCCAGAGAAATTAAAATAAGACTACCTTGTCCAAAGACCATTTTGGATAAAGAATATGTGTGGATCAACTATCGTACTGTGTGTGTGTGTGTGTGTGTGTGTGTGTGTGTGTGTGTGTGTGAGAGAGAGAGAGAGAGAGAGAGAGAGAGAGAGAGAACAACACACATGTACAGAGCTTGTCGCTTGTCTGGAGGTCAGAGGCTAACTTGTGGTCCTCTCTGTCTGTCTATCATATGGGTCCCGGATTGAACTCAGATCTCACCAGGCTGGACAGCAGGAACACTGACAGCAGAGCCATTTTGATGACACATTTTTTGAGACGGTATCTCTCACTGAACCTGGAGCTTGCCCTTTTGGCTACCTAGCTGGCCAGCAAGTCCCTGGGATCTGCCATCTCTGCTCCCCAGCAAGGAGGTTAAAGGTACACACTAGTGTGTCTGGCTTTTATGTGGGTTCTGGGGATCCAAACTTCATGCATGTACGGCAAACACTTGGCCATCTCCCTACTGAAACTAAAACTCCTGCTGAAACTAAAACTCAAGATTCAAACCTGCATGCATTATATATGATCTTGTCATTACAGAGAAACTCTGAAACCCAAATGAGAGCTGGCTCTTGGTCCTCTGCAGTACCAGCTGCTATGCCGACAGAAATAGGCACAATGCATTTCTTCCTAAGACCTTTTTTTTTTTTTTTTTTTTTTTGGTTTTTCGAGACAGGGTTTCTCTGTGGCTTTGGAGCCTGTCCTGGAACTAGCTCTGTAGACCAGGCTGGTCTCGAACTCACAGAGATTCGCCTGCCTCTGCCTCCTGAGTGCTGGGATTAAAGGCGTGCGCCACCATCGCCCGGCCCTAAAACCTTGTTTTAAAAGAGTTACAAACAGCCCAGGCTGGACTCAAACTCACCACACAGCCAAGAGTGACCTTGTACTCAATCCTCCAGCCTCTACCTCCCCAGTACTAGATACAAGTGTGGACCATCATGCCTGCCCCTAAGATCACTTTGATTTGCAATTAAGTTTTATTCAAGACCAAGTGCTAGCAGCTGGAGAGATGGCTTGGCAGTTAAGAGCACTTAACTGCTCTTCCAGAGGTTCTGAGTTCAACTCCCAGCAACCACATGGTGGCTCACAACCATTTGTGATGGGACTCTGAGTCTCTCTTCTAGTGTGCATGGAAACAGTACTCATATATGTAAAATACCTGAATAAACAAATCATTAAAAAAAGCAAATGCTAACAATTAATAAACATCAACCCATACTTGGCACTGTGCTTAGCTGTGTATAACCAAGGTAGGTCTGTGATTCTCAAAATCCAATTATGAAGAATAAAACATACAAACAAATACAAATATGATGCCAAACAACCAAAAGATAAAGACAAAGTAGTCAATGAACATGGTTGTTTCTATGCCAGCACAGAGAGGGCCTAAAATGGTGTCAAGGTGAATAGCGCCGAAAATGATGTCAAACCTGAAGTCCAGGTGGAGATGGAGAAACTTGTCCAAAGCCATCCAGGCGTACCCCGCTGAACCAGCACCTAAATCTGACTCACAAGCAGCTTATCCCAGATGAACTGGATAAACTGTCTGGTGGAGACAACAGTACTGAAGCCCTGTTGTTTAATTTCACGAGACCACGAGTCAGGAGGATTCAGTTCCCAAGAAGCAGTCTCTATGTCTAGAATCATGTCTGCACTGACATCCTCAATGCCAGAGAAATAAGAGAAAGCAGCAAGACCAGGTTTCAGGCTAGGCTACAGAGTACAAGTCCCTCTCAGAACACAGAAGAAAATAACAAAATTCTTAAAATTGCTGAGAACAGGAGCACAAGCCTGCACTGCACTCTTGGCTACTGGAGGATTAAGTCAGGCGTATCATCCTCTAGAGGTCAGACTGGCTGACCCAATAACAAGACCTGAGCTCAACAACAAAACCCATCATTAATGCTGGCTCCAAGGATGTAGCTCAATGTCAGAGCAAAGTCCTGAGCTTGATCCCAGCAAGTTCTAAGACACAAAAAATTTATAGGTTCTTTTCTTTGGCCTTTACAATCAAAAGGACGTACTCAACTTTCTCCAGGATAAGTTCTCTAAAACTTAAGGGGCTGGGGACGAGATGGCTCAGCAATTCAGAGCATGTATCGATCTTACGGAGAACTCCAATTCTGTCCCCAGTCCCCCTGTGTGGCAGCACACAACTCTCCATTGCTCTGGCTCTGAGGATCCAACACCCTCAGCCAGCCGACACAGGTACTTGCTGTCACTTGTGCACAGGCCCATATACAGATGCACACACTTACACATAATTCAAAAGTAAATAAATCCGAAAGAATTAAGAGGACACCCAAACTAAAATTACAGTGTTCCAAGAATTAAGTACTAAACACAATCTAAGAAAAAATAGTTAGCTTAGAAAAAAAAAAAACTACAGTGAGAAGCACGTGAACATTTACCTGATTGTAGAATAATGAAACCAAGAAAAGTTTATATATGAAATCATGAAAAAAGATAACAATATTCAATGTGACGGCATACACATACATGCATGCACGGGCGCGCACACACACACATCTCCCCAATCTCTTTCTACTTGCTCCAGTGTTGAAAGATGAACAGTAAAGGATTTAAAAACTTGAAAGCTGGGCTGGCATTGTGGCTAAGTGGCAGAGCATTTGCCTGGCATGGGCAAGTCCCTGGCTTCAATTCCAGCATGATGCCAAAAAGAAACCTGGAAACCTTCTAACCTCTCTCCAAAAATGCCTCTCTGCCAAAAATCCAGGCTAAGCAACCACACTGAACTTCTCAAGTCAAAATCTTATTGACAATCTAAAAAAGTAAAAAACAAAACAAAACAAAACTTGAAGGTCAACTCGCCCTTCTGTATCAAAACAAAGGACAGTTCAGAACCCTGCAGGAGCATCTCTGAGCATGGGCCAGTTCTTGACTTCCAACATCAAGAATGGTTCTTCATAAACAAATATGTATTCTTCTAGGCAAAAGCAAAAGTAACTAATTACCCTAGAAGAAATGGCTTCATTAAATAGTATGAAGATTTAGAAAAGTAGCAATTTTGTGTCAATGTTAAGAAAATATTGCCAACATTTAAATCAGACTGAGTCATCTAAGATCCTAGTCCTGTTTTACACAGTTTCACCAGACATCCAGAAAATCCTGTCTGCTACAAAGGCAAATTTGACAGACTTTCCTCGAACGGAGTAGAACAGTATGGAAGAAACACTGCACAGCCACTGCAGGAACAGCCTGGCATTTCAGAGTTAACAGGAAAAGATAAATACAAAAATGGAGAAGAAAATCTTCCCAGGCCTGAGAGTGTTTCAGCACTTCCCCAAGCAAGCTAGGAACAAAGAAACTTTTAGTGGCATCCTGAGAAATGTTTCCACTCCAATGAGAAGTGGGTCAGGCACACAGGGAGAAGTTACTTCTGCCGGAGAGAAATCCGACAGAGCCAGATACCAGCAAACAGTTCTCACCATTTTCATCCATCTGCCCTCCGCCAATTGTCATCACCACACAAAGTGAATGCAACCTTACACAGTCTCATTAAAAGTCTCCGGGAGTTATTTAAGGCATGATTCCCCCCAAGAAAAAGAATACAGAGTGGTAGCCAGGCGGTGGTGTCATTTGTATCTTTAATCCCAGGATTTGGGAGGCAGGCAGAGACAGGAGGATCTCTGAGTTCAAGGCCAGTGTGGGCTACAAAGCAAGTTCCTGGACATCCAGAACTGTTATACAGAGAAATTCAGTCTCAAAAAACAAAAAACAAAATAAAACAAAAAAGAAACAGAAAGGAAAAGAAAAGAATAAAGAGTGGCTGGAATGGAAGAGAAACGTCACAGACACAGGTCACTCACGGGTGCTTATTTATCACACTCAAGGTCCTGGGAGTGGAAGGAGGGAAAAGTAAACAAAACAAAAAAAACTAACTATTGGAAAACCATAATTAACATACATACTCTTTATTCCCCACAGGCTCACACATTTGAATGTCTAGTCCCAAGCTGCTGTAAAGTCAGGATGAGGAGGAATGGCCTTATTGGAGAAAGTGTATCACTGAGGGCAGGCAGATTCAGTTCTCTCTCTCTCTCTCTCTCTCTCTCTCTCCCTTTCCCTCCCTCCCTCCCCCTCTTCTCCTCCCTCTCTCCCTCCCTCAGGATGCAGCTCTCAGCTACTTTTCCAGCACCCCAACTGCCTGCTGCCACCCTCTGAAACTGGAAGCCAGGACGCAGTTAAATGCTTTCTTTTAAGAGTTGCCTTGAGTGGTGCACACCTTTAATCCCAGCACAGCCTGGTCTACAGAGCAAGTTCTAGGACAGCAAAGGCTACACAGAGAAACCTTGTCTCGGAAAAAATAAAAGCTGTCTTGGTCATGTTGTCTCTTCGCAGCAATAAAACAGTGACTATGACAGAAAGTTACTGAGACATTCTACAAATACACATGCACACACACGCATGTGCATGCACATACACACGCGCGCACACGAACACAAACACTTCCAAACACTGTTATATACACATATACAACTTTATGTCAGTTTTAAAAATGAAAATTATTTGGGTGACTGTCCTGGTTAGGGTTATTATTAACCAACGCAACTTGGGGTAAAGGGTTTATTTAGCTTACACTTCCACATCACCGTTCAACATAGAAGGAAATCAGGACAGGAACTCAAAAAGGGCAAGCACCTGGAGGCAGGAGCTGACAAAGAGGCCATGGAGGACTGCTGCTTACTGGCCTGCTCATTTTGGCCTGTTCAGCTTGCTTTCTTACAGAAGCCAGGACCACCAGGGGGATTGATGGACATCCCCACCCCACCCCACCCCCCACCATCAATCACTATTTAACAAAATGCCGTATGAGGCTGAGGAGAGGGCTCAGTGGTTAAGAGCACTGACTGACTGCTCTTCCAGAGGACATAGGTTCAACAAATTCCCAGCACCCACATGGCAGCTCACATCTGTCTGTAGCTCCAGTTCCAGGGCTTCTGACACCCTCACACAGACAGACATACACGCAGGCCAAACACAAGTGCACATGAAATAAGAATAAATTAAAAAGAAAAAGAAACTGCCCTACAAGCCAAATCTTAAGGAGCCATTTTCTCAGTTGAGGTGCCCTTCTCTCCAATGACTCTACCTTGTGTCAAGGTGACATAAAACTAGACAGCACACCAACCAACCCCTGGTCAACTTGACACAAAAACACATCCCTGTCAAAGACACAACCTTTCTTTTTTTGTTCATCCCCACGACCACAAATATAAAACATTTTACAAACTTAAAAAGTCCCAGTCTTTAAAAATTCAAATATTTAATAATTCGGTCTCTTCTTAAAAAATCCAGTCTCACCGGGCGGTGGTGGCGCACGCCTTTAATCCCAGCACTCGGGAGGCAGAGGCAGGCGGATCTCTGTGAGTTCGAGACCAGCCTGGTCTACAAGAGCTAGTTCCAGGACAGGCTCCAAAACCACAGAGAAACCCTGTCTCGAAAAACCAAAAAAAAAAAAATCCAGTCTCTTTGAAAATCTACTATCTCTCAAGAATGAGCTCCTATAAGATCAAAGATAAGTTAAATATTTTCTTATTTCAACCAGGGCACAGTCACAATCAGATCAAATCGAAACAAACACCAACTGTGTAAATGTCAATGCCCAATATGCTCATGATCTGGGCTCCTCCAAGAGGGTTGAGTCACTTCTCTGGCTAGGCCCTCTCGGCACACATGGCTGTCCTCTAAGCTTGGGTGGACTCCACTCCACAGCTGCTACTGCTCCTGGTGGTCACCCCATGGTACTGGCATCTCCAAAACTGGGGTCTCTGCCACAACTGGGCTGCACCTTCACCAACAGTTTCTCTTAGGGTCTCTTTGTGGTGCCAAAACTCAACTTCTCTGCATGACCCCTTCAATCCTGGGCCTTCACCTGCCACTGAGGCTGAACCCTAACCAATGGCCTCTCCTGGCCTCTCACAGTGCCAAGTCTCAGTTGCAACCCATAGCCACTTCATGCCTTCAAAACCAGTAACACATGGGTGACGCTTACACTACCAAGTTCCGCTGCCAAAGCAAGGTTCAACCTTGGCCACAGGTACAACTCTGGAACATAGTTTCTGTGTGATGATTCGGAAGAAACACTACCCAGATTTCACCTCAATGACCCTGGTCTCTTCTTAATCACTAATCATTCCTTAGCTCCAACTAACCAGCATCAATTGTCCCAGTAACACAAACATTTCATTCATTTCAATGGTGTTGGTCTCTCTTGATTCTTCAGTCCCAGCTGACCAGAACCACAGAATCATAATTCAAAATAGCAACTCTGCAATGGTCCTGATAGTCTTTAAGTAATTCTCAAACTTCCCTCTGGACCGCTACAAGCTAGACCTCCTTGGTCTATAATTCTCTCAGCACTAGTTTCTTCCAAGCTCACCAAGCTTTGAACACTAAACGGCTTTCCTCACCCTAAGTTCCAAAGTCCATCCACAATTCTCCCCAAAACAACAGGGTCAAGTCTGTCACAGCAATACCCCACTCCTGGTACCAATTTCCACCATAGTTCGGGTTACTCTTGCTGTGATAAAACGCCGTGATCAAAGCAACTTGGGGAAGAAAGTGTTTATTAGGCTTACGCTTGCAAATTAGTATCCATCACTAAAGGCAGTAGAACATACAGGAACTCGGACAGGGCAGAAACCTGGAGGCAGAAGCTGATGCAGAGGCCATGGAGGGTGATGTTTACTACTTTCCTCCCCTAACTTGCTCAGCCTGCTTTCTTACAGAACCCAGGACTACATGCCATGGTGCCCTCCCTCATCAACCATTAATTATGAAAATGCCCTACAGGCTCGCCTACAGCCAGGAGGCTGTTCTTTCTCGGTTGAAGTTCCCTCCTCTCCAATGACTCTAGCTTTTATCAAGTTGACATAAAACTAGCCAGCACAGTGGCTCGCACCTGTAATCCCAGCACTCAGGAGGCTGAGTCAAAAGGACTCTAGTTCAAGGTATGCTACATAGTAAGTTACTGGCCAGCCAGAACTACAAAGTGAGACCCTATCTCAAAAAAAAAAAAAACCAAATTAAAATATATATATATATATATATATATAGAGAGAGAGAGAGAGAGATAGAGAGAGAGAGAGAGAGCTTGTTGTTCATGAGGATTGCTTGTAAGAACTGAAATCAGAATGGAAATGAAAACCAAATGCAATAATCCTGAATGACAAAGTCCTTCTTTGAGGGTTAATTATTCTTACAACAATACACAAAAGACAAAGAAGTGTGCTTAAAATAGTGCAGTTTCACACATTTGGCAGTTTTAAATAAGGGGAGTACATTTAAAGGAAAGGATGAATTCAGGAAAAAAGAAAGATAAACCCGCTATGGGCAAGTGAGATGGCTCAATGGGTAAAGGCACTTGCCACCATGCCTGATGACAAGGTGCGCACATGGTAGAAGGCAAGAACTGACTCCCACAAATTACCTCTCACCTCCAAATGCATGCCATGACACACACGTACACACACACAAACACACACACACACGTAAACAAAAGTTAACCCTGCTCAATACTTTCATTTTTCCATAACTATTTCAATAGTATTTCCAATACTATTATTTCTATTTCTGGTTAAGCACGTTTAAGAAGATAAATAATTTTTTTTTAAGATTTATTTATTATGTATACAGCATTCTGCCTCCATGTATGCCCGCACGCCAGAAGAGGGCACCAAATCTCATTACAGATGGTTGTGAGCCACCATATGGTTGCTGGGAATTGAACTCCGGACCTTTGGAAGAGCAGCCACTGCTCTTAACCGCTGAGCCATCTCTCCAGCCCAAAATAAATAATTTTAAGCTAAGTCCCAGTAGAAAAAAAAAAGAATACACAAAGTCATCTACACATCAAAAGACACTTGATACAAAGAGAGGAAGTCGTTAGAATAAACAACTTGGCCAAAGTATGTACTGGCCTAACCTACGCTTACCATTCTTCCTCTCCCAAGACATCCACTACAAACTTAGAAAAGATGTCTTTAAGGAGAAAAGGTTGACCCCCCCCCTTTATGGCGTGGTCGGGTTGTATTAGGCATAATCTTGTTTAGTGCCCAGCTATTCTTTAACTAGAACTTCATTGGCATAACCAAACAATATGGAGCATCCTAAGTCCCAGAGAGGTGACAATGCCTAGTGATATCATCTTAGTGCCAGTTAGTGTAACTCTGTGCAGAGCACCTCCCTAGGATGCCCTGGGGGCTGACTGTGGGAGTCTAACTCTGTGCAAGGCACCTCCCTAGGATGCCCCCGGGGCTGACTGTGGGAGTCTAACTCTGTGCAGGGTACCTCCCTAGGATGCCCTGGGGGCTGACTGTGGGAGTCTAACTCTGTGCAGGGCACCTCCCTAGGATACCTTGAGGGCTCACTGTGGGAGTCTAACTCTGTGCAGGGCACATCCCTAGGATGTCCTGGTGTTCCAGCAATTCTTGATATCAAAGTGAGGTCAGCCAGGTCCCTCCTGTTAGAGAAATACCTGTTGACTACGTTAAACCCAGCTACTTTCTCCCTACATAGCCCACACTAGCCAAGACTCAGGATCCTCCGAGTGTAGCCTCCCCATTGCTGGGATCACCAGCATGTCCTACCACACCCACCCACTCACTAGTTTTAACATCCATTTATGGTTCTTGCTTAATCATTACAATTGCTGAATCATCATTTTCTCTGGTTCTGCTACTTCCTGTGTGTTCATTCATTCATTAGTCAGAGTTCTGCTCAGTCACTTACCTATTACGTACTCACAGATCAAGTTTGTGCTTTCTTTTGAGACATGTAACCCAGGTTGGCCTCAAACTCATGATCCTCCTGCTTCAATTCCTCCCAGTGCTGGGATTAACTGCATAGATTCTTTGTCTATCTTAGTGATAAAACCATCCCCAGTTCAGCACGGAGGAACTCTCCCAGGCTGGCTTCTGACTTTCTCTGACAAATTCCCATCGTTTTCTTGTTTTGTTTTTGTTTGTTTTTTCCTGAGGACTTCCTTAGACTGAAAGATATTCCAAGCTCATCTTGTGTTTTCCTACCCCAGCCCTGGAATCAGAGGTTCCTCCAAAGTCCTACCATTTCTGCAGCTCTCAGTGGAGCCGGAAATGTGTTGGGGTGTGCTCAAGGGATAGGCATGCATAGGCATTTCTGGGTCTATAAACTTTTCAAACTGTGAGTTCAGGCCAGTATCCTCAATGTCAATCAAACATCCGAGTTCATTTTGCCCTTCCCAAGCATGCAGCCTCCCTCTCTCCAACAGTAAGACAATGACCCCTATTTTTCAAAATACATTTGCATATTTGCTAATATTGTATACAAAAGTGCCACAAGCTGTAAACCAATGCCCATGTGAAAAAGAAAGGAGGGGGTGAGGAAGGGTGGGCAAGACGGAGGGAGAAGGGGCAGAGCCCATCACCAGAGCTCAGCATTTGCCTCATGTTCTTTTCTATCCTGAGGACACAGTCCAAACACTGGGTTCAAAAGTTACCTGAAGCATTTCTCCTGGTCCTTCCAATATGTTTGCTGTTCACCTGACAGGTTTATCTGTATCCCGTCTTCTGATCTTTGTTTCTTGGGACAAGATCTCACATAGCCCACACTGGCCTTAAACAGCCGGCCCTCCTAACTCTACTTCCCACGCTCGGGATCACAGGAGCGCACCCCCCCCCATACCTGGCAGTACCCCACGTAAGACATCCATTTTCTGTCATCGCTCAGTTGTATTAGTGTTTGCTACTTATATACCGAGTGATTAAAACATTAACACGGTTCTAAAAGTCAGAAAACGGTACTCAAGAGGGTCACTGTCCCCTTCCCACCCACTTCCACTTCATTTCTACTCCCTCTCTGGGTACCAGTCCCTTCAATCTCTCAAGCATCCTTGTGTCCTGTTTTGGTTTAGTCTCCATGCGCAAATACACCTTTATTTTCTGAGTTCTCCCTCCTGCCATACACTAGAACAGGAGATTTTAAAAATGTGTTGAGAATGTAGTGTATGTATATGCACGGGGGTGCACAGGAGTATGGAAGTTTAACAACTGTGTGTGGAGCCCAAAGGCTGAGGTTGGGTGTCTTCCTTAGTCACTCTCCATCTTATAGTTTGTGGCAGGGGCTCTCCCTTGAGCCCAGAGCTCAGGGACTCAGCCAGTCTAGCTAAGCAGCCTGTTCCTGAGAGCCGGACTCCGGACCCACATTGCACAGCAAGGGCTTTGCCTACTGAGCCACCTCCTCAACCCCAGGCATTACTGCTGAATTTATTTTTATTTTTCTATATGTATGAGTGTTTTCCTGTATAGGTGTCTGTGCACCATTTGTGTGCCTAGTACCCAGAAGCGCCAGTCAGAGTTACAGACAGTTGTGAGCCACCACGTAGATACCAGGATTCGAAACCAGGTCTAGGAAAGAGCAGCCTGTGCTCTTAACCCCTGAGCCATCTCCAACCCCTCGTCATTTGGGGAGGGGAGGGGGGCACAGGGAGACATTGTGGTGCTCTAAAGAAAATGGCCCCCAAAGGGAGTGGCATTACTAGGAGGTGTGACCTTTTTGGAGGAAGAGTGTTACTGTGGGGGAGGGCTTTGAGGTCTCTTTTGCTCAAGTTTCCCCCAGTGTGACTTTTAGTTGGCTTCCTGTTGCCTGCCTATCAAGATGTAGAACTCTCAGCTCAGGCACATCTGCCTGCATACTGCCGTGCGACCTGCCATGAAGAACTGAACCTCTGAAACTGTAAGTGAGCCCCCACAATTAAATGTTTCCTTTATAAGAGTTGCCATGGTCACGGCGTCTTTTCACAGCAATACAATAAACCTTAACTTTAGACAGGCATGGTCTCCCTATGTAGCCCTAGCTGGCCTAGAACTCACTATATAGACCAGACTAGCCTGCAAATCACGGAGATCTACCTGCCTCTGCCTCACTAGGATTAAGGGTGTGCTCTATCACGCTGTCCCTTAAGTTTTTTTTCATTAACCAACGTATCTTGAGGAAACACTCCACAGTTCACTGGGATCTTTCTCAATCATCCTTACAGCTGTATGCTTTTCTGGGGAACACAACATTTTATTCTGCGATTCTACTTTGTGGGCGGCTTCTAATCTGTGTAATTTACAATACTCTCACAGCCTTGTGCATGTGCGTTTTCATGATGCTCAAAGTGGATCTTTAAACCTCTAGACTTAAGATTGAGACAAAAGGTAAGCACATAAATAATCAAATACCCATCGATTGTCCCCTAATCACCCAATACAGGCACTAAAAAAAAAAAAAAAACCACTCTGTCGTGGCAGTGCACACCAGAGGGAGAAACAAGAAGAGCAGGAGGCCAAAATCATCCTCAAACACACAGCAAACTCCAGGCCAGCCTGGGGTATAAGATCCTATCACAAAATAGTTAATTAAATAAAATTTAAAAGTTGTCTGGATGAAGTGGTGCATACCTTTAATCCCAGCACTCAGGAGGCAGAGGCAGGAGGATCTCTGTGAATTCAAAGCCAGCCTTGTCTACAGAGTGAGTTCCAGGACAGCCAGAGCTACATAGAGACTATCTTTTAAAAATGAAGGGAGGGGGCTGGAGAGATGGCTCAGTGGTTAAGAGCATTGCCTGTTCTTCCAAAGGTCCTGAGTTCAATTCCCAGCAACCACATGGTGGCTCACAACCATCTGTAAAGAGGTCTGGTGCCCTCTTCTGGCCTGCAGACATGCACACAGACAGAATATTGTCTACATAATAAATAAATAAATATTTTAAAAAAATGAAGGGAAAAAAAGGCCTAAAAATTCAAGTTAGCACACAGAGACACACAGATGAGGTTTGGTTCTCTCCTTCCATCATGTGGTTTCCAGAGACTAAACTTTGAGGCAGGGCTTTGCCCACTGAGTCACCTCACCTGCTCTTTGGTAGCTAACTTCTAACTACAGCATGTCTCTAAGATGCAGCAACAGAACAGCACTGATGTTAAAGGTATAGCCTTGGCCCATGGATCAACTACCTGCCGACACAAAGGATTCCAGAAGTATACCTAGGATACATGCCCCAAGAAAAGATACGGAAAAGGCACTCCCCAACAGGCAATGTCTAGGAACAATGTTCAAGTCAGGGTAACAATGTCTCAAGACTAACAGTGGAGGATGAGAAACAGAAGCAGAGCACAAACCTGCAATCAAACACTCATGAGGCTGAGGCAGGAGGACCTTAAGGTCCAAGCTAGCCTGAGCTATATAAAAAGGCCACCTAACCCCTATACAGCTGACAAACAGGTAAGTACAAAGTTAGGATGCTAAAAGAACAATCCCAGGATACTTTGTGTCTTTAGATCCATGAAAATATAAACAATGTCTTCTCAGGGCTGCCAGAGAAACCATAAGCTCCAAAACTTAAAGCTTTAATTATTTTGGTTCCTCTCTTTGTTTTCTACAACTGGGAGCTGAACCTGGGGCCTAGCAAATGCTGAGCACATGTGCTCTAACTGTCCTGACAGGGCAGTAGAGAGAGCAACTTGTGCCATCCGACTCACTGAAACAATGGACCGCAAAGAATTAAAACTTCCTCTGGGAATCTCAGGTTGGGAGAAGAGAAAGTCTGGATGCGTGATGTCAGTCAGAAGAGGAGTGTGCGGCCCAGGATGAGATTTCACATGATTCCGACATTGTCAGACCATCTGAAAGGACGGTTGGAACTGAAAACCACTTCCCAACCAGGCCTTCGTAGCTATGCATGCCTCTTTCCTTCTATTTAAACCCGAATCTCATGGCAGTACCCCAAAGACAGACTTGGGCATCACTGGTCCCTTTTATTTGTTCTTCTTCCCAATGCCATATTCAGTAAATTTACTTTCTCTGCTTTTCTCTTCAGTTGGTATATGAGGGACAACAGGCAAAGCCTTGCTTGTTTGTGCTGTTGGAGACCAGGCTTGGACCCTAGAATAACACTACTAGCACTAAGCTACGCCTCAGTCCCGTCATTTCTTAAAATCAGTTCCAAATTAATCTAGTTTCTCCAACTCTAATGAAATCAAGACTCATCAACTAAGTACCTCATGGGAAAGGGGGGGATGGGGCGGAGGTGGGAACGGAGAACACTGAAAATAATGGACTACATTATGGATTAAGGAAAAACTAGGATTTTGTTTTGGAAGAACATCAAGATACTGAATCGCCACAAATAGGGTGATCACTGACTTCCTCAGTCATGGCTATGCTGAGTGGTTTGATTTGCTGGTGTTTTATTTACTCCGAAAACCCTAAGCACTCTGTTATGCTCCCTTGTCAAATGGGAAATTGGGACCTAGAAAAGTCAAGAAACTAGACCAAAGACATCAACTAGTCAGGACACAGAAGAACCGTAGAATTACAAAGAGATAGAGATCTGTTCAACCAAACTCAGTGCTTTATAGAGATGAATTCAAAGCCCTAAAGGAAAGATGAGAGTTGAACAGGAACCACCCCTCTTACCTGGGCTAGAAGAAGCTCAGATACCCAACTCTCTGCCCTCCACTCCATGTCAAAATCATGTCCTAACCAGAGGTTACTCACCACTTAGGTGTTCTAGTCACCAACGGAATGTACCATGTTTTTGTAAAAAGTCCGAGCAGCCCGGCTGGATACAGACCTGTAATCCTAGTTACCTGAGATGCTGAAGCAGCAACATCAGTAGTTCAAGGCTAGCCTGGGCTACAGAGCTCAAGACTATCCTACGAATCTGAGCAAGATTCAATATTAAAATAATAATAAGTTTTAAAGGGATGTGACCAATGGTAAAACACTGTCGTTTCGATCCCCAACAGCTGGTGAAGTAGGTGGTGGGAACAGTTGGAAGTGGGGAGAGAACAAGACAAACTGGAAGGCCATCTACACAGGCACGCCCCTTTTATGGGGGAGGAAGATTGTGAGTGTGGTATGGGTGTGTGTCTATCTGCGTGTAGATATAGATGATAAATTGTGACTTTAGATCCATAATCTAAGGTTGAAAGAGTAATGACTGTAGCCTTCCAATGACCCGCACATTGTCGGAAACCCTGGATATGCTAATTCAGTTGACTTTCACGGCTGTATAACTTTATTACCCCCGTTTAGGGATGACTGGAAGCCAAAGCACAGACAGGTTAAGTAACTTACATCACTGCTCAGAAGAATGGCGGAGTCTCCACACAGGTGCTGGGCCTCCTTCCTCCTCACCAAGTCAACCTCAGAGCCTATGTTCCTGTTTCACGAGCACCAAAAGCCCCAAGTCACACGAGCCTCCCCCACTCCCAGCTCCCCACACATCTGCCTCCTCTTTCCAGTCTGGCCTGTGACTCCCCACCCTCATCACGGTCCCACTCACAAGGTACTAGGGATCAAAGGCAGGACTTCCCCAACGCAGGACAAACCACTCTATACTGAGCTACATCCCCAGCCCCACGAAGTATTTTTAAAAAAGACTTACTTATTTAATGTACATTGGGGTTTTTCCTGCATGTTTGTCTGTGTGAGGGTGTCAGATCCCCTGGAACTAGAGTTACAGACAGTGGTGAATTGCCATGTGAGTGCTGGGAATTGAACCCACGTCCTTTGGTTATGAGCAGCCAGTGCTCTTAACCACTGAGCATCCCCAGCCCCCACAGTGTATTTTTTTAAAAAGCCTTCCCACGTCGACTTTTTCAGATCTGAATTCCCTTTGCATCTAAACATCTCACACGCTTACGGAAATGGTTACTATCAACAGAGTAGACTCTGCGTGCTCAATACGATGCTAAGATCTTCCTTCTAATGGAAAGGTTAAAAAGGATGTGTACGGAGACCTATTTAACTAACAAGAAAATTGAGACTCAAAAAAGGCTGAATATTTTGGGTGTCATTTTAATAACCGATAAAGAAAAGGCAGACCGCTCAAGTCTGGGATTCTAAGCTCACTCCTGGTCCTTCTCTGTACCATCACCACACAGGTCTTTACTCACTCGGTCTCACTCTAGAGCCCTGAGGGAGTAGTCAACAAATGGACAGTGATTACCTGGAGTGTAAGAGTTTCTAACACTATTTCTCAAATACCGTGGAAGCAATCATGGTCAGATAGTCCCTCCCTCAGAAAACGTAAATGCTTCCGAATTAAATCTTCTAAGCAATAATATGCAAGAGTTCTGGAACTCAGGATTGTCCTCTGGCTTCTGGACTCCCTCCAACCAAAGCCGTCAGAGAGAGTTAGCTGTGACTTGTTTTGCTTTGTCAGTCACTCAGAAGGCTCTCTTGGCCCCAGGCAAATAGCAACTCGCTAAAAAGCCTGACTAACGTCGGGTAAACTTAAAGCAATCTCAACTTCTCAATTGGCCTGACCCCCACCACAACCTCGAGCCATACTGTCACCTCACCGCTCAGGACATAAACACTCTCTCGGAATACAAAGGTTTGAGCAACACATTTTAATTCCATGGACTATCACAGAAGCGATTATTTTCCTTCCCTCAGATGTGAAAGCTGACAACCACACTTAGGTTATGGTACTGAGAATCTTAATGACACTATAAACATTACAGCTTATAACAAAACAAAATTAGCTATTCAACTCTACCTATTAACAAATGTATGAAACGGGGGGGGGGGGAATATTTTGTTACCCGCACTCTTTGACACAGTAAAAATACCTTCTTTGTTACTTAGCAGGGTACCTGTGCTCTCCCAACATATGCCACGCCTTTCAGGATGACAAAAGCAAAGAGATCTACAGTTGCTTTTAAAAACAAAAAAGAAAAAAATCACTCGGACCTCTTAACCAAGAATAAAGTCTAAGGATGAATTTCAACTCCCTTTTCTTTGACACAATTCGACTTTTCTCCTCCAGCAACGAAAAAAGGCGGGGTAGGGGGGCGGGGGCGGGGGAGGGGGGCGGGGGGGCGGGGGCTGCAATACAGAACTCACACTCCTCTCCTAGCTGGGTTCAACCCAAACTTCACCCAAGCGCGAAGCAGGCAGGCACCGGGAATTCCAAGGAAATGGTCTCGCCCCTATCAAAGCACAGTTTTAACTTCCTCGAAACCATTATTTCCCTAGGGCACGATCAAACACTCCTACCCGGACGTACCACCTAAGAGACTACTTGTAAGAGAAGCTCAAACACACACAAAGAGAAAACACTGTTGGGAGCCGGCGGCGCGGAGCCGCAGCCAAGTAGCCTGGCCTATCGCGGCCACCGAGGCAGGCACTGGGTCCCCGCTCCGGCCCTGGGGCTGGAAGCCCCGGCTCCGCCGCGCGGCTGCTCCCCGCGTGCTCCCGCCCCGACCGCAGCGATAAGGTGGAACTGCGCTTCCCACCCGGCCAGCTCCGCCCTCCGGGCCACATTCCTGAGAAGCCCAAGTCCCCGGACGCCGCGCCGGACGCCTGGCGGGCAGCAGCGCGGCGCCGTGGCCGCTGGGCAGGAGAGCAGCACTGGCTCCTCACTGTTTCTGCCCTGCCCTCACAGCCGCGCGCCCTGGCCCCGCGCAAACCGCACCCGCGCGCACCGCACGCGCCGGAGCCCCGCACCCGCGCGCCCCGGGCGGGGTCGCCACGGCCACAGGTAGCGCCACCCCGTCGCCCCCAGCCCGCAGGCCCGCTCCAGGCACCTGGATGAACTGGATGGTGAGCGCCGACTTGCCCACGCCGCCGCCGCCGACCACCACGAGCCGGTACTTCTCCTGGCCGGAGCCGTCGCGCCAGCCGGCCGCGGCCATCGGGACGCCCCGAGCCCAGCCCGGCCGCCGCGCGCCCTAGGCCCGGCTCCGGGGACGAGTGCGGCCGGCTGGGCTACAGGCGTTAGGGTGCGAAGGACCCGTGGGTAGCCTGAAGGGCCGCGGAGTGCAATTCCCCGGAACGGCTGGGAGTTGCCCGAGACGCGGGGTAGCCGGGAAGGCGCCGGGGCAGAGGACGCAGCGGCCAGGGAGCGCGCTCCTCTCCGCGTTTCTGCAGCGAAGCCGAACGCAGCCGCCAGCACCGCTACAAATGGCCGTCTGGGGGCCGGGCTGCCGGGCTGGGGTGCTACATATGCATGAGGGGGCGGGGCCAGGCCGCGCCCGCCCTGGCCGTAGCTCCGGAGCGCCCTAGGCTGCAGACCCCGCGAACCTGCCTCCCGGAGCACGTCGAGGCAGAGAGAGAAGAAACCGGGAAGACTCACGGTGGTAACAGTAATTGCATAAGTCAGGGATCCTGTTCGTGAAACAGCCTGTGTCGGCGGGGATAGAAAAATAGAACTGTTGTCATATTTACTCAACTCTCTACCCTGTTTTCGGAATGCAGATGGTCTGTCTGTATTAAAAAATAAAAAGTACAAGTCAGTGATTGAGGAAGATGAGAATTGTCACGGTAACTAAACATGTGATGGATGGACTAGTAGCAGTGAGAGCAGGTAGGCAGTGATTGAACTTGTATACGGCCACAGTACCTGTCGACAGATTTGGGGTACAGATCTCCATTTCCGTTCCTATTTATGTGTGGGAAATGTGTGGTAACTGCATATGAGGGTTGTGAGAAATCTGCAGACAGTGACATGCCAGGAGAACGTTCTTTCCCAGCACAGCTTCTACGCACACGATCACGTCCTTGGAGTCCAGTTGGGGAGGCAGCGGGAACAAAAGGCACCTTGTGAGGCATAATAAGGACAACTACCCAGCACTGTGAGGTCCAAGGTGCACTCACCCCAGAGCTGGCCAGTCAGAGGTTTTCTGAAAGACCTGATGAGCAATCTTGTAAACAGATGAGTGGCTGGAAGACAGCATTCCAGGGAAAGAGAACTCTGTTGGGCTGCACATAGTGGCCTTTAGTCCCAGTATTCTGGAAGCAGGAGCAGGCAGATCTCTGTAAGCTCAAAGAATTCCAGGCCAGCCTGATCTATGTGGTGAGTTCCAGGCCAGAGCCTCACAGTGAGACCTGGTCTGAAAAAGAAAGGAGGAAAGAAAGAAAGAAAGAAAGAAAGAAAGAAAGAAAGACCATCAGTGCAGCTATGTAGAAGGCAGAGCTGACAAGGGCCATGTTCTGTTGTGTGGTTTTGAATGTGCCGAGGGGAGTTTACAAGCTAGCAGTTATAAATAGGAACTCATTGTATGTGCGTCCGCTTAGTTGAATACGGTAGGAACGGATCTCTCTGTAGAGGCACTGTAAGGTTAAGGCTGTGGTTCTCAACCTGTGGGTCGTGACCCCTTTCTCAGGGATTACCTAAAACCATCTGCATATCTATGAGATACTTACAATACGACTCACAACCATAGCAAAGTTACAGTAATGAAATAGCAATGAAAATAACTTTATGGTTGGGGTTACCACAACATAAGGGATTGTAATAAAGGGTCTCAGCATTGGGGAGGTTAAGAACCACTAGGTTAAGGCCATAGTCTCAGGGGGTAGACTGGATCAAATTCCTCCTCTTCTAATGGCCTGGTGATGAGAACTTAACCTCTGTGCCTCAGCTTCCTTTTCTCTTAAATAAGGGCACTGGGCCAGTGGACGGTTCAGAGAATAACAAGCCTTAAGACCTGGTCTCTGGAACCCACTGGAAGGAGAGAACCAACTCCCCAAAATTCTTCTCTCCCCTCCACATGTGTGCCGTGGCATGCACACACCTTCGCTCACATACATACATCACACAAACACACACACACACACACACACACACACATACTCAGAGGAATGCAGCAATAAAACATCGCTCTTATGGGGTAAGTGTGGTGGTTTTACAATATGGTTTCAAGTTCTTAAACACACTACTACTTATATGAAGCCAATTGAACTCGGTGGAGGAGATGCAGACAGCTTCCGAGGCCACAGTAGAAAAGACCACAGAGCTTTTACCTCTCTCTTGGGATTCCTGCTTTGAGAAAAACCAGGTGAAAATTGATTACTATAAGATGTCCATGTATACACACCAGCCAAAAATGCTCCTGAATCCGGAAGGAGGGAGCCAACCCAAAAGAAGAAGTACATGGAGAGGGCAGTGTAGGAGAAGGGCAAACTTGAATGAAGTGTCATAGCACATGTATGTGGAAATGCCATGGTGAAACTTACCTCTTGCTTTGTAGCTATCTTTTAATTTAATTTAAGAGCACAGAAAAATGTGGAGCATTGTTGTCTGAGGTTTCTGTGTATAATAACTCCCCAAGCTCTCTCAGGCTTTTAAGTAGATTTGGTCAGACACACGTTGGGACACCATTCTGTTGCAAGGAACCACTTGTTTGTCCCGACCACCCGGCTAGCTTACACCTGAAATAAACGCACAGAAACTATTAATTAAATCACTGCTTGGCCCATTAGCTCTAGTTTCTTATTGGTTAATTCTTACATCTTAGTTTAACCCATTTCTATTCATCTGTATATAGCCACGTGGCAGTGGCTTACCCGGTAAAATTACCAGCATCCATCTCCGGCAGATCCGTGGTGTCTCTGACTCTGCCTCCTTTCTCCCAGTATGCCATTTAGTTTTCCCCACCTACCTAAGTTCTGTCCTACCAACAGGCCCAAAGCAGTTTCTTTATTCATTAGCCAATGAAAGCAACACATTGACAGAAGGACCTCCCACACCATGCAACAGAGCTTGGTGGTACATGACTTTAATCCCAGCATTCAGGAGGCAGAGGTGGGTGGGTATCTATGAATTTAAGGCCCATCTGTTCCACATATTGAGATCCAGACCAGCCAAGGCTACAAAGCGGGACCCTGTCTCTAAAAAGGAAAAAAAAGGGGGAAAGGGAGCCCAGGGGTTAAGATCATTTGCTGCTCTTGCAGAGGACCCAAGTTTGACTCCCAGCACCCACATCAGCCAGCACACAAACTGCCTTTAACTCCGACTCCAAGGGATCCCATGTCACTGTCGCATGCTCTCCCTCTTGCAGCCTCTACAGGCACTTCCACAATGTTGCATACATATAGATAGAAATATTTTTAAAACACACACACACACAAAAAAAATGAGTCAGGCAGTGGTGGTGCACACCTTTAATCCCAGCACTTGGGAGGCAGAGGCAGGCAGATCTCTATGAGTTCAAGGTCAGGCTGGTCTACAAGAGCTAGTTCCAGGACAGGCTTCAATGCTACAGAGAAACCCTATCTTGAAAAACCCAAATAAATAAAAACACAAAAAAATGAAATAAAGTATACAAGGGTCACCTCCTTCCCTAGATCACCAGCATTGTCTTCAGCCATCTAAGACATCCAGGACAACCATCCCAGTGCAGACTTCTGAAAAATGCAGCCCCTGCTGGCCTCTGAACGTGGACTCCAGGAGAGATTGCCCAGCCCCACCCTGCCTTAACTCCTGACCCATAAAGTCACAAGAAAAAACAAAATTATGACCTATGTGTTCCGTGTGTGTGTTCTGTGTGTGTATGTGTGTGTGTATGTGTGTATGTGTATGTGTGTGTATGTGTGTGTGTATGTGTGTGTATGAGTGAGTGTGTGTGTGTGTGTGTGTGTGTGACACAGACAGAGAGAGAGCTGGAAAGAGACTTCAGGGCCTCTTGCATACAGCATATTTTGACAATGACACACATCTTCACACAGCTTTTTATTTTTAATTTTTCAGATTATTTTATTTTTTGCATATTAATGTTTTGCTTGCATCTATTTCTGTGCACCAAGTGTATGCCTGGTGCCCACAGAAGTCAGAAGGTGTTGGATCCCCTGGAACGGGAGCTGCAATGTATGTGGGTATTGGGAATCGAACCTGGGTCCTCTGTAAGAACAAGAAGAGCTCTCCTATAATTCCTAACCATTTTTTAGCCTCATTTTCCCTCCCCCGCTTATGGGATCTTATTATGTAGCTCACATTGGGATCACAGTGGCAGAGCACCATGCAGGACTCAAGCAGAATCTTTTAAAGATTTGTCTCACGCCTGGCAGTGGTGGCACACATCTTTAATCCCAACACTCCAGCAGCAAAGGCAGGCAGATCTCTGAGATCAAGGCCAGTCTGATCTACAGAGCTAGTTCCTCGACAGCCAGGGCAACACAGAGAAACCCTGTCTCACCAACAGCAACAGCAACAACAAAAAGAAAGATTTGTTTCACATCTTGAAGACATGAAGAAATTACTACTCATACGAAAAGAGGAAGCCAAGACAGAGAAGAAGGGAGCGAGTGAGCGAGGGAGAGGCAGGAAGAAGGAGGAACCTGTATCAAAGGAGTGCGGAGAAGGAGTCTGTGATGATTGCCATGGGTGCTTCTCCTGTGTGCCTGACCCTGCAGCTTCCCATGTGTGCCATAATGATCACTGCATGTGGCTGATATCCAACATGGAAGCCATGCCAGCAAACCCATCCTGTAGACTGCTTCCCGGGTTTCCATTTTCTCTTCCCCTTTCAAATAGTGCAGTGCTCCATTATTCTGGGGACTAGGATCCAAATCCCACACCGGATGCTGGGCACTCAGCCAGAAACTGATCCTATACATACATACTATGGCTAAGTTTAATTTGTAAGTTCGGTATTAGTGAGAGATCAATAATAACCAATGACCAACATTATAATGTGAGATCTGAATACCTCTGCCTACCAAGTGCTGGGATTAAAGGCGGGTGCCACCCGACTACTGTCTGCACTTCTTAAACACTGAGCCTACTACCATATCCACGTTAGATGACAAAAGCCAGACCCATCAAGGACAGAGTCAATTGCAAAATCAAGCTACAAGGCAACAAGTGCATGCTGTAACCCCAGCACTCTAGACAGAGGCCCGAGGATCAAGAGTTTAAGGCCATTTTTTTTGGTTACATATTGAGTTTGAGGCCAGCCTAGGTTATGTGAGACATTGCCTCAAAATAAATAAATAATAAATTAATAAGACAAAGCAAACTGGGCTTGGTGACATAGTCCTCCAGCCCTGGGGAGGCAGAGGCAGGTGATCTCTGTTAGTTTAAGGCCAGCCTGGTTTACATAGCAAGTTCCAGGCCAACTTGAGCTACATGGTGAGACCCTATCTCAAAACAAAAATTAAAAGCAAGGAACCTAGAGAGATGGTTCAGACTTGTTACTCTTGCAGAGGACCAGGGTTCAGTTCCCAGCACCTACAGGGCAGCTCACAAACATCTGTAAGTCCAGTTCCAAGGGATCTGACACTATTTGGGCTTCCACAGGTACTGCATGCCTGTGATACACATACATATATGCAGGCAAAACACTCACACACATTGTCTCAGTTAAGGTTTCTATTGATGTGACACCACAAACATAGCAATTCTTATAAAGGAAAACATTTAACTGGGGCGGCTTACAGTTCAGAGGTTTAGTCCATTGTCATCATGGCAAAAACCATGGTGGCACACAGGCAGACATGATACTGGAGAAGTGGCTGAAAGTTCTACATCTGGATTGGCAGGCAGCAGGAAGAGCAAGCACTGGGCCTGGCTTGAGCTTCTGAAACTTCAAAGCCCACAGCCACTGACACACTTCCTCCAACAAGGCATTGTCAACTCCAACAAAGCCACAGGACCTAATCCTTTCAAATAATGTCATTCCCTATGATCCTATGGGGGCCATTTTCATTCAAACTACCACACACATAAAATTAAAAAAATAAATAAACCTTTCAAAGAAAAGAAAATGTGTGCCGGATGGTGGTGGCACATGTCTTTAATCCCAGCACTCAGGGGATAGAGGCAGGTGGATCTCTGTGAGTTCTAGGCCAGCCTGGTCTACAAAAGCTAGTTCTGGGAAAGGCTCAATAGCTACAGCGAAACCCTGTTTCAAAAGGAAAAAAAAAGGTATATCCACACAAAAACTTGTTTATGATCACTCATAACAGCATCATTTATAAGAACTAAAATAATGGAAACAGCCCAATTGTCCTTCAGTAAATAAGTAAATGACAAATGTGTTTTCATACAGCAGAATGTTACTTGAAAATAAAGTGGAATGAAGACCTAATATATTTTACAATTATGAGCAAGAATATAGACACAAAATATCATATGCTGTCTGATTTAGTTTTTATGAAAAGTCCAGGATAGGCAAATTTAGAGACAAAAAGTTGACCGTGGCTGCCGGTCAGTCAACAGTGAGTGATAAGGGTAGAGGCAAGGTGTCTATTTGGGGTGATGAAAATATTCTTAAATTAAATAGGGATGTTGACTATACAACTTTGCATATATACTGAAAACCACTTACTATGTATGTTAGGCAACTTCACATCACCATGATAAAAATACTTAGAAAACAATGAAAGAGGCAATGTTGATTTTAGCTCATGGTTTCGAAGGTTTCGGTTCATAGTCTGAAAGCCCCAATGCTTTGGGTCTGGGGTGAGTTGTTGGTAGCAAGGAAGGGGAGAGAGATATAGGAAGAAGTCAAACAAAAACAATATCAAAAGTATTTCAATAAATTGCAGGCCAAGGAATACCTACTGGCCAAATGCTGTCCTGCATCTGTCTGCTGACTTCTCTCAAACAACCAGATAGCCGTTCTGTCACATTGTTTACTGTGGGTTTGTCTGGAGCTCTGGGCAACACCAGGCCTGGGGCAACGTGCTCAGAGCTGAGTCAGGAGACCCATGTCCTAATCCTAATGTCGTTTAATAATGAGCTTGGTGATGGTGGTTGAGAAATTCCCTCTGTAGGCACAGAATTTCTCTCTGCAAGGTATGGGGGTGAGAAGGGCCCTTGAGATGTTTATCATCTTTTCCAAGTTCTAGGTCCTTCTCATAAAAACTCAAGTGCTCCTCTATTATCTCTCATAGCCCAGGGACCACCACACCTGGCAAACACTTAATTTACGATCATGTGAAGCCTTGTCATTGAGTCCTTTTCACAATGGCTTTGTTGGGACCTGGCTTCACTCACAATTTACTCATTTAGAGTGTTTTAATGTTATTTCTTGATACTGTAGATTAAACCCAGAGATTGCATAAAGCATGGACTCTGTTGCTGAGCGCTACACCAGCCTCAGTTTAGTGTTCTAAAACAGTATTGTGGGGGCTGGAGAGACAGCTCAAGCTAGGAGGCCTTACTGCTCTTCTAGGGGATCCAAGTTTGGTTCCCAGCACCCATATTGGATGTTCACAACTGCCTGTAGTTTCAGTTCCAAGGAAATCAGTGCCCTCTTCTATGGAGAACCTGTATACATGTGGCAAACACGCATACACATACGCACTCATACACACACACACAACTAAATAAATACATACATAAAATGATTATGTTTGTATATGAAGTGTCCCGACCCCAGCTGTCAAAAAAAGAGAGGGGGAGGGGGAAGGAAGGAAGGAAGGAAGGAAGGAAGGAAGGAAGGAAAAGGCTCATGCATTGTTGAAGACTTGGTCCAGCTCATAGGATTATTGAGGTGATTAGATGATTAGATCACAAAGCCTACAATCAAATAAATCACAGGATCATGATGTGATAGCATTGTTAGGTGATGATAGAAGGTTCTGGAGGAGGGGCCTGTTAGAGGAAGTAGGACTCTGAGGGTGCACCCGTGAGTACAGATATCCAAGGAAGTCAGCAGAGGGCCTTAGATTCCCTGGTGCTGGAGTTACAGGCAGCAGTGAGCTTGCTAACTCCAGTCTTTAATAGAACAGCATGAGTTCTTAACTGCTGAGCCATCCCTCGACCTCCACCCTTCATTTTGGTGGGGTTGATGTTGTTGCTGTAGCTGTTTTGAGACAAGGTCTCACTATGTTGCCTCGACTGGACTAGAACTCACTATATAGACCAGGCTGGCTTCAAACTCTGATTCCAGAGTGCTAAGATTAAAGGTATGTGCCAACAAACCCAGTCCATTTTAGTGTTTTTTTTTTTTTTTTTTAGTTTTTCGAGACAGGGTTTCTCTGTAGCTTTGGAGCCTGTCCTGGCACTAGCTCTTGTAGACCAGGCTGGCCTCGAACTCACAGAGATCCGCCTGCCTCTGCCTCCCGAGTGCTGGGATTAAAGGCGTGCGCCACCACCGCCCGGCCATTTTAGTGTTTTTAATATGAAGAAACAAGGCTTCACCTCTAGACCTGCTGAGTGAGAATTTCTGGGGTTGGGAGTCCAGAATCTGAATTTGCTTACTTAAGTATCCAAAGTGATTCTTGCCGGGAGGTGGTGGCACATGTCTTTTATCCCAGCAACTGAGAAGCAGAGGCAGGCAGATCTTTGTGAGTTAGAGGCCAGCCTGGTCTACAGAGCTGGTACTAAGAAACTGTGAGACCTATTGGAGCAGTGGAGGTCTGATGTGTCCAGTTTTTATTTCAGGACAATTACCCCCTCGTCTGGATGCTGATTACCCAACACCATCAAAATCCACTACTGACCAAACCGCAGCCCTGACCCATCCCAGAGCAATGATCTAAGGGTGGAATGGGCAGGGAAGCACCGAAACCAAGATTCCCCTGATCTCATCCATCACTGAGTCAGACAGAGTCCAGGCCTGGTGACCAAAGCCAGCCAGGCACTGCTTCCCTGCGTCAGGAAGCCGGCAGTCCTTATCCTGGTGGCTGGACGGAGAAGGAGCAGGATCCTCTCATTTCCTTAATGGGCTATTGCTTTTTATGTGAATGAATGGCTGAGCATGAAACAGCTCAGCAGGAGCTGCGTGCATCATAGATGAGGCAGAAGCACAAATCTATTCCTTGTTTAAAGATCACCCTGCTAAGAATAGAAACTGAAACACACGCTCAAGCGTGCGCACATACAGCTCTGAGGAAGGGCACGTTCAAGTGGAGAAACCCCTGGCTTAATAGAAGAGGGTCTGAGATCACAGAACCTCCCAACAGGACAGGCAGCCAGCAGCCGTTCTCTCTGGAGCATGTCTGTTACAGAAGAAACGAAGGCCCAGAAAGGCAGTACCCAGCATGGCCTGGGGAGTACCACACACTGGACTCCAGGTTGCTGTCTCTCAGTTTCAGGCACATCTCTTGGAAGCCACCAGCTCAGAAGGCTAACCAGGGCCGATATGGCACAATACTTCCAGGACTTGGTGCCAGAAGTATTAAGAAAGAGCATCCAGTATCACCCCCGTGCCTAGAACATGCCACACACAACAGTGACACATTCTCAGCCAGCGCCACCACATTCGCAAAACAACAACAACAACAAAAAAAATTTTTTTTGTTTGTTTTTCGAAACAGGGTTTCTCTGTGTAGCCCTGGCTGTCCTGAACTAGCTCTGTAGATCAGGCTGGCCTTGAACTCACAGAGCTTCACCTACTTCTGCCTCCAGAGCGCTGGGAACAAAGGCATGTGCCACCACTGCCTGGCACATAGTTATTTTTAAAAGTTGAAAACTAGGTGTCCAATAACAAGAATTTGGTCAAAGGTCACTTTCGTGGCACATACTTGTGATTCCAGTACTCAGAAAGCTGGAGGAGGAAGGCTGTTATGAATCTGAGCCCAGCCTGGGGCGCAAAGTGAATTTCAAGGCAGTCTGGGCAGAGTGAGAGCCCTTTCTTCAAAAAGAAGAGGGGGAAGAAAAAGAGGAATTGGGGAGTAGAAGAGTGAAATTATAGCCATCATACAGAATGTTCCACGTCCATTAAAAACAGATCTTCTGGGCTGGAGGAAAGACTCAGCAGAGAAGAACACCGGTTGCTCTTCTAGTGGACCCGGGTTCAGTTCTCAGCACACACATGGATCACACTCAGCTCACAACTGAGTGAAAAGAAGAAATAAAAAAGAAGGACATGACCACTCCTAAGGGTTGAGGGGAAGGATTATGGGAGATAAAAGGAAGCACACAGGAGATGGAGGGTGAGCATAGCCGGAAGCATCCGGAAGGGTCCAGAGTGAACATAGCCAGACTGCACACTGGACCTTGTGAGGGGAGAAAAGACAGACATAAAGCCAGGAGACCAGGAGATAGAGGGGCAAAAGGGTAGAAAGGGTAAAAGGACCAGCGTAGCCAAAAACAGCTGGATTCTATAGGGAAGAGCAGCTGGAGGAAGGCCATCCTGGGCTGGAGAGTTCAGGGCAAGTGTTAGAGTATGCCAGTAAGGAGGACCCTGTAAAGGTAGGGACTGAGGGATGCTGAGAGAGCCTGGCAGCCAGTGTCCACTTTGATATGTTAAACATGCACCTCAGACATTTTTCCAGGGTTTGATGTCTAATAATGACTATAACTCCAGTTCCAGGGGATCTAACTGCCTCTTCTGACCTCATAGTGCACAGACATACATGCAGGCAAAACACACAGACACAAGGAAGGAGGAAAGGAAGAAAGGAAGGGAGGGCGAGAGAGGGAGATAAGAAGAAGAAGAAGGGAGGAAGGGAGGGAGGGAGGGAGAAGAAAGCAAGCAGTTTTTATGTGCCGGTGCATATGCCTGTAGTCACAATTACCTGGGAAGCTGATAGAGAACAGCTTGGTTCCTAAAGTTCAAGTCTAGTCTGAGCAACATATCAAAACCCTGTATGTATATGTATGTATATTGAGACAGACAGACAGAGACAGAGATCTACTTACACTGAAAAAAGAGAAACAAAAAACGGAGGATGGGAGCCGTTATCAGAATACATGTATCCGCCCCAGATTCTAAGGTTGAAATCTGATCTCCACTGAGTTGGATCTGTTGCTGGAATCTGAGGTGTGCCATTTGACACCTTACCAAAAAACAGACGACAAGAATTTGCAAAAAGGAAATGAGATTACTTCTAGTCTTGTCCAGAACTGGGGAGAAAAAAATTCTCAGCTTCCGTCACCTTGCGGGCAGCAGAGGTGCAGTCTCTAGAGATGGCGAGATGACGAAACCAAGGCTAGGAGGAGACGGGGCTGTGAGAGAAACGCTCAGATTCGTCTTTTCCTGGGAGACAGCTTATCCTCTGGAAAATGAGAGCTCCTGGAGAAATAGTAACCCCTTAGAGCCCTGGCTGTAGGTCTTCCAAGAGGTGATGAAGTAATTAGGGGCTAAGCAGCAGAACCCCACAGCGGTAGCAATGCTGGGCCCACTGGGTTAGTGCCCCTGTGGAGAGGCTAGGGAGCCTGTCTGCCCCTTCCATCTAGGAGGTCAGAGTCACACACATACACACACACATGCACATACACAATAATGTATGATCTGAGAGTTAATATTCATAATTAAGATTGTAATAAAAGAACCAGTGACTACTAATAGCCAGCTATCCAGGGAAATCCAGATGACTTGGTAACAATGTGGTTTATAAATGTATTGTAACTCAATAAATCCTGGCATTGTGAAGAGACACAGACGTGTGTTCTGACATAATGCACTCACAACAGTTATGCTTCTGAACAGTTTTAAAGATGCAGACAAAGTAGGAGCCAAACTGTACGTCTATCAATTGGTCATTAAGAACACATGACTGGCTGGCAGTGGTGACGCACACCTTTAGTCCCAGCACTCAGGAGGCAAAGGCAGGTGAACCTCAGAGTTCAAGGTCAGCCTGATTACACAGCAAGTTCCAGGACAGCCAGGGCTACACAGAAAAACCATGTCTTGAAAAAATAAAAATAAAAACAAACAAATAAGTGAAAATAAAAACAAACAAAAATCACTCATGATTGCTCTTTTTAGAAAGGAGAATTAACCTTCCTGGGAAAACTAAAGATGAAGTTTAAGATATGGGAACTATATGTTGTTGTTTTGTTTTGTTTGAGGCAGAGTTTTTCTGTGTAGCCCTCGCTGTCCTGGAAGTCACTATATAAACCAAGCTGGCCTTAAATTCAGAGATCCACCTGCCTCTGCCTCTGCCTCTGGAGTACTGGGATTGAAGACATATGCCATCACTGCCTGGCTGTGGTTTTTGTTTATTTTGTTTTGGGAAATATATACATATGTATTTATATATACATATATGTATGTGTGTGTATAAAACCTCATTTTATTTATTATTACTGTGTATAGGTGTGTGTGATGAGGGACGCACCCCCACCACTGTCGTTATGTGGAGGTCATAGAGCTGCTGCTCAATGAAATCTGTTCTCTCCTCCTCCTGTACAGGGGTCTGAGGGATTGAACTCAGGTCAGACTTGCACTGCAAGCGTTTAACTGGCTGAGCTATCTTGCTGGCCCAGGGTATAACTGAGAGCCTCCACCCCGGAGGCTGAACTGTGTTGGTATCTTTGTCTCTTTGTCACAGGTTTCTAGGTAGAGGCAGCCCTGGGGACTGAGTTCTGACAACTGAGCTGGCTGTAACACCTAGGCTTAGGTTTATGGCTTTGAACAGGAGCTTGTTGTGTTCACACCCTTAGCACATCTGTGGCTTCTTTAAAGATGTGTGAACTCAAAAAGGAGCAAATGATGTTGGGAGGAGGAGGGAAGTCCTCTCTTCCTTCAAATGACAGGCTAGCAGCTCCAGCTTCCTGGACCCAGGCCCAGGCCGAGTCTCAGGAGCCTCTCTGTTTGGAGTTAGGTTAGCTGGCAGGAACTGGAAACACAGTAAGCCTGGCAGCTCCTGGGAGGATCTTCTAATCACACTGGGCTCTGGGCCCTCCTGCTGTCCCCACAGAGCGACACTGTTTCAGGACAGGACAGAAAGGAAATGCAGTGTGATTGAGATCGACCATCCTGTGTCCCAGGGGCCCTGGATGGGCGGCTCAGCTCCTGAAGGTGCTACAGGAGCCGAGGACAAACAAGGTTTGCTCCCAATAGCTCTCAGGGTCCCTGGAGAGACAGTAGGGATACAGAGTGGTGGAATGTGCTGGGACTCAGAACTTGCCACACCAAAGATGACTGCAGGAGACCAGAATATGCCACCCCCAAATAGAGCACTCCATTGGCATATTTTAAGCTGGTTATTCTGAGAAACTGCAGGCACCAGAGACGCTTTCAAATCTGTTTTGTAAAAGAAATTTACATCTAGAAAGGAAATCAACTTGGGGGAAGGAACCGAATCAAGAAGAGAGCTCCTCCTGGGACTGGAGAGATGGCGCAGCCATCAGGAGCACTTGTTGCTCTTGCGAAGGATCAAGGTTCAGCGTTCACATGGTGGCTCACAGTCATCTATTAACTCCAGTTCACAGTACCTCCTGTTTTGTCTATCCCTTGCTCACTTTCAGTCCAGATGTCTCCTGTAGGGAAAGCACCAGGCATACATATGTATGGCACTATACATAGATGCAGACAAATCATCCATCCATATAAAATAAGATCATCAAATCTTTAAAACAGAGAACTCCTCTCCTGACTGTTTTTGCCTGAGGGCACACCTGCACACCAAGACACCCTCCTGTAACATGACACATCTCTTCCCAGCCCCAAAGTCCCTTTCCTTTCTGTATTTCAGATATAATATGAGACTTCTTCAAGACTCCTGTTTTGTGGAACTTAATCCATGCATAGATGTGTAGCTAAATATGATTTCGTGGGCCCAGGAGATGGTTCAGTGAACACACTTGCACAAATGGGAGAAGCTGAGTTCAAATCCTCAGTCAGAACTGAAGTTAAAGATAGATAGCATGGATACCTGTAATCCCAGCACCCCTTCAGGGGAGATGACAGACAGACCGAAAATTCCGAGAAGCTCGTGAGCAGCCAGCCGTGGGCAACAGCAACAAAGAGACCCTGTCTCAAATGAAGTAGAAAGCCAGTACAAACAGCTGAGCTTATCCTGTGACATCCACGCGTGACTGTGGCGCAAACACTTCTGTAAGTGAGCCTCATTCATGTTCGTGTGTGTGTGTGTGTGTGTACGCACGCGCAATATAGCCAGGAGTTCTTTCTCAGTCACCTGATACATACCTATTTCGTGACAAAAATCACACACACACACACACACACACACACACACACACACTGCAGTAAGTCAGGAACTCCGTGAATGTTTCCAGGCCTCTTTCTTTCTAACTCTCAAGGCTCTGATAGGTCCTGAGATCTATGGGTCTCTACAGATCCATAGGTCTGTAGTCTGAGACAACTCCACTCCACTCCCATCCTTTCCCCTCAGCCAGTGTTTCCTACCCTTCTGTGTGAAACACATCGCCTGCTGGCATCTCCCCCTGGAGTTTCAGATTTAAGAATATCACCTAAAAACTGACATCTCTGTCCAAACCCAAGGTGCCCTGGTGCCACTTTTTCCTTTTCCTTTTAATACTTGTTCTAGGTAGTTTCTGGCAGAAAGGGAGATTTACCCTCTCTCAGTTGTCCCCTCCCATACTGCTCAAAAACAACAATGAAAACAAGAGAACAAGTATTCATACAAACACTCGAAACCGGACTTGAATTTCTTTGACAGGCAACAAACACTTGCGCCCCATCGTGGGGCTTGAGCCACCGCTTCCTGCAGAGTTCTCCAGCAGCCCCTGGAGATGCAGGTGGGGCCAGGCCCACAGGAGACAATCTGAACTGAAAGTGAGCAAAGGGTTAGATACCAAACAGGAGGTACTGGGGAAAGATGCTGAGGGGCTCCAAACAGTAGGAGGTACTCCCATGCTTGTTGAATGAGAGCCGTCAAGGTGAGCTGGCTGTTCTATTTTATCCTACTTGTAAAATATATGTGTTTCCTCTACCCAGCCATATACTTTGTTTTTGTTGTTTTGTTATTTTGAGATACGGTCTCACTCTTAACCCAGGTAAAGGCTGGAACTCACTATCTAGCCTAAGCAGGCATATCCTCATGCCTCAGGCTCCTGTGGCATGTACCCCTATTTCTACCTTTTCCCCTTATTTTTAAAGATTTATTTTATTTTTAACTGGGTTTACGTATGTGAATAATTGCACTTGACTGTAGTCATCCAGGGAGGTCAGAGGCATCAGATCCCTCTGAAGCTAGAGTTACAAGCAGTTGTGAGCCACCCAACAAGAGCACTAGCAATCAAATTCAGGTCCTCTGCAAGAGCAGTATAAGCTCTTAACTACTGCCCTTCCCTCTTCATTTTTAAGATAAGGTCTGGCTATGTAACTCAGGCTGGTCTAAAACTCCTCAAGTTAGGCAATCCTCTGCTTCACCTGAGTAGTTAGGACTATAGGCATATGCCAGTACACATACCTGGTTTGTGTTACTATTTTATTATTATTATTATTTTGTTGTTGTTGTTATAGGGTGCCACAGCATGTATACAGACATCAGAGGACACCTTCCAGGGCTAAATTCTCTCGTTGCTTCCACCATGGTCCTGAGGATTGAACTCAGGTCTTGAGTTTTGGCAGTCATCACCTTTACCCTCTGACCTCTCTCACCAACCCTAATAAAAATGCTTTTAAAAAGGCAGTTTGGGCTGGACCGGGTTGTGCACGCCTGTAATTGCAGCTGCTTAGGAGTCCGAAGCAAAAGGACTGCAAGATCAAGGTGTGTCTTGGTAACTTAGTTACCCCTACACTCCCCAAGAAGACCAAGACCATGACAAGAGCAGTTTGGTACAACAGGAAAAGCATATTAAGAGCCTTTTCCTCCTCCTCCTCTTCCTCCTCCTCCATGACACAGAGTCAGAAGCATGCTGGACAGGCACTCTACTACTGAGCTAACCCTCAGCCATAAGTCCAGTATCTTTTTGTTTGCTTTTTTGTTTTTTGAGACAGAGTTTCTCTGCCTAACAGCTCTGGCTGTCCTGGAACTCATGTCATAGACAAGGCTAGCCTCGAACTCACAGAGGTCCTCTTGCTTCTGCCTCCCAAGCACTGGGATTCAAGGCAGGCACCACTGAGGACCTTATCCAGTGGCTTACTTCACAAACTGCAAACCACATCTCCCAACAATGGCAGCAGGCGGTAGAACAGAACGGTGCTGGCTGCAGCTCCCGGAAGGCTCAGAGGGAACCTGAGCCTGGAGGTGACTTGGGTGGAAGAACTGGGCTTCCAGGCGAAGCAGTGGTAAGCAGACTGTACAGTCTCCGCTCTTACCCCAGAGAGAACTGCACTCATAGCTTCCTCCTTCAGGGGCGGTGTGGCCAGACTAGACCAGGGAGGCTGCCAAGGACAGGAAAGAGATTATCCTCTTTGTTGCTGACCTCGCAGAGACCTGAAGACAATGAACATGCTGGGGAACTTGGTGCAATATCCAGAGACAGCTGAATTGTGACGAAGGGATAGAGGGCACAGTGACCGCCTTCATGACCACCCCTGCCCCTTCCAGGCATCTTGTTCTTTGAGATTTCACATCTCTTTGTCTCTGTTTCAGCTTCTCTCTCTCCCCAGCCCACCCACCCCGCTTCTACCTCAATTGTATAAAGTTCTTTCTTTATTTTACTCCTATTTCCCTCAACAACAAGGCCTGGGCTCCCTGGAAATTTTCCCTCTTACTAAAACCCAAAGCAAAGCAAAAGAAAAAGAAAATGCCCAGAAGCCTGGATTATTCACACCCCCACATGACTCTCCACAGCAGTGTGATAGTTTAGATGCAGATATGTATGCTGCTCTCAAATGCAGAGTTCGGCCAAAGTAAAGAGTTAACTGGATAAAAAGCCAAATCACAGAAAAACTGGCAGGAAATTGAATTGACTATCAGATCTTGGGAGGAATGGCATATTGGAGAACGGGGATGCAAAAGAAGCGACCACGAAAGGAAAAGAAGAACAGATCTCATTACACAGACGATAAAAAGAAAAAATAGAATAGGGAAAATATTTGCAGCAAGCCTTAGGAGGAAGCACGTCTAAGTTATGCAAAATTCCTATCAAAAGAAGAGAAATTAAAGTTTGGATAAACAGCTATGTAAGTTAAAATGTAACTATAAGACAACACAAGGAGAAGTATTGTTCTTTTTGTTTGTTTCAAACATGTGAACAAATACAACATCAATAGTGGCCATCTCTGCCTGGGCTAGCAAAGAGTAGAACAATACTACCCAACGCTTGCGGTTAGGTAACTTTACACAATATTTTCGGAATGTTATTTGGCAATAATTATCAAGAAACTTTAAACTATTTGTACCTTGCCCCTTAATTTCATCCCAAGGGGTTTATCCTGGGGCAGCCGAGTTTTAAAATAAGCTTTTTGCAATTCCAGAAATGCAGTAGAGCTGCTGTGGAACCAGCCAGAGTGCGTGATAGCTAGGACAATACCGGGGAGGATAGAATCGGCCACCTGAAGTGAAGGGTGCGTGATAGCCGGGAATATACCCGAGAGGATAGCCTCGACCACCTGAAGCGAAGGGTGCGTGATAGCCGGGAATATACCCGAAATGATAGCCTTGAAGCAAAAAGCATATACCCTAAAAATAGCTGAGGCTGGAAGACTGGAGAACCTGGTTCTGAAAATATATAGGAAATATAAAATTCCCAAAGGCCATCTAGCTGGAACCACACATAGGTCACAGGAAGGAACAAGCATGGGGCCCTGCAGCTGACCTTCAGTCAAATCCATAACTGTCCCACACTTCTAATATAAAAGCACAGAAAATAAGTCTGACTGACAGAACCAGGCTTTACCAAGGAGCATGAGGTGGTGCTCAAGAATCTAGGGCTTTGCTTTCTAACTGGAGATGGGTCTACTTGCCATGTCTACACACATTTGTGGAGGACCCTGGAACTGCGAGTCTCAAGCACTAAAACTGCAAGGTGATACGGATGGAATGATTGACAGCTGTGAGACAGGAAGTAGTAAGTGTGGGCTGAGCATGCACACGACCCCAGGTTCAGTCTCGGCTGCATAAACACTAAAGTAAATAAATTATTAGAAGTAATGTGGGACCAAATGGCAAGTAGCCTGGGCTGGCCTGGAAATTCTAGATAGAGCAGGCTGGTTTGGAACTCACAGAGATCCGCTTGCCTCTGCCTCCTGAGTGCTGGAATTAAAGGCATATGCCACCACACCCAGTCAAGTTGTATTTTGTTGTTGATTGTTTGTTTGTCGAGACAGTGTTTCCCTGGCTGTCTGGAATTCACACTGTAAACCAGGCTGACCTCAAACTCATAGATATCCACCTGCCTCTGCCTCTGCCTCCTGGGCGCTGGGTTAAAAGCAGGCTACCAATTTGTATTTTTGAGACGGTCTCAAAAACTGGCCTCCTAAATGGATCTCCAACTTGAGACCCTCCCACCTCAGCCTTCTAAGTGTTGGATTACAGATGCATGTTGTCATGCCCATTTCTATCTATAATTTTTTAAAAAGATTTATTTATTTTATGTGTATGGGTATTTTACCTGAATACATACATGCATCACATGTGTACCAGGTACCATGGATTCCTTGAAACTGGAGTTACAGACAGTTGTGAGCTGCCATGTGGATGCTGGGAATTGAACCCCAGATCCTCAAGAGCAGGTCCCAGTGCTCTTAACTGCTGAACCATCTCTTCAGTCCCTATTGATATATTCCTTAAGGTTTAGCCCCTGGTAATTGGCCTGCCCTCTAACCCAACCCCCAATCTCCACCCCCTTTGATCATGGTCTAGTGTGGATCTGCTGCCAACCACACCATCAGATGATGGGGCACAAGCCACATGACACAGAATGTGAAGTTTTGTTGTTGTTTGTAGGTTTTGTTTTGAGACAGGATCCTGCTACACAGTCCATGCTAGAACTCATAGTGATTCTTCTACCCCAGCCTCCCCAGTGCTGAGACTAGAGGTATATGCCACCCATAAAGGACATATGCACTTGAGAGGCAGAGACAGACGGATCTCTGTGAATTTGAGGTCAGGCTGGTCTACAGAGCGAGTTCCAGGACAGGCCCCAAAGCTACTGAGAAACCCTGTCTCGGAAAACAAAACAAAACAAGACAAGACAAGACAAAACAAAACAAGACATATACTACATGGTTCAGAACATGGTTATGTGGTTCTTAGGACTGTTCAGCTCACTTTCTTAAAATGTGACTGATCGCCGGGCGGTGGTGGCGCACGCCTTTAATCCCAGCACTCGGGAGGCAGAGGCAGGCGGATCTCTGTGAGTTCGAGGCCAGCCTGGTCTACAAGAGCTAGTTCCAGGACAGGAACCAAAAGCTACGGAGAAACCCTGTCTCGAAAAAAAAAAAAAAATGTGACTGATCATTATAGGCAGCTAGGTTTTACTTATAGTCCAGCTACATAGATACAATGTGTATTTTAATATTTTAGTTGTGGGGGACATAAAGATTTCAGGATGTAGTAGTTGGTGTACACAGTGGTCTCAGCTATTCCAGAGACTGAAGTAGGTGGAGCGTGAACGGCAGGCTAGTCTGGAGTATGTAGTGAGGCTCTGTCTCTGGGGAAAAGAGGCTTTTTAATTATCCATCTTAATCAGGCCTTGTTCATCTGGTACATAGGTTATAATTAATTTTAGTTCTGGGCATGGTGGCACATGCATTTAATCCCAACACTCAGGAGGAAGAGGCAGGCTGACTTAGAGGCTAGCCTGGTCTACAGAGTAAGTTCCAGGATAGCCAGGAATACGCAGAGAAACCCTGTTCTGAAAAACAAAAAATTAATTTTAATAATTTTAGGTTTTTTGTTTTCGAGAAAGGGTTTCTCTTGCAGCCCTGGTTGTCCTGGAATTTGTTCTGTAGACCAGGCTGGCCTCAAACTCAGAGATCCATTTGTCTCTGTCTCCTGAGTGCTGGGATTAAAGGCATGCGCCACCACCACCAAGCTGTTTAGTTCTTTTTAAAAACAGTTTAGGAAATTCTATAAAGAATAATTTATCTAATATATGTGTGTATATGATTTTTCTTTTAGAGATATTTAGATGCAAAGAATTTATCTAATATTTTATTTTTTTAATTTTAACTTTTTTGACAGAGGGTCTCAGTAGGTATTGCTAGCAGATCTAGAACTCACTAAGTAGACCAGGCTGACCTGACAAAAACAGGGAACTACCAGCCTTGGCCTTGGCCTCCTGGGTGCTGGCCTTAAAGATAATGTATCACTATGCCTGATTGAATTGTTTTTTTTTTTTCAAAACAGGGTCTTAGCACAATATGTTACTTCTTTGTTAATTTAAAATACCTCAACAAAAGCAATGTAAGGGAAAAGTGTTTATCTGAGCTTGTAGTTCCTGGGAGATGAAGTCCTTCAAGGTGGGAGAGGCATGGGGAGAGCTGGGTAATGAAGCTCAGCCCCTGAACAGGAAGCTGTCTGCTCACAGTGCATGGGAGGTCTGGAAGCACTGACTGAACAGGAAGTGTGGGTGGACTATAAAGCCTCAAGGCCCAGCCCCAGAGGCCCACTTCCTCCAGAGAGAGCCCACCCCTAAAGGTTCTGAAACCTTCCCAAACAGCTGAAGACCAAATGTTCAGACGTAGGAGCCTGTCATGAACGGTTCACATCAAATCATAACACTCTTGAAGATCCTGCCTCAGTCTCCCCAGATTAGAGGGATACACTGTCATGTCAAGTTATTTGCTTTCTAAGAGAGGCACTTTTCCCATGTAAGAAGACATGCAGAGGTGGGTAGGTGCTGGCCTTGGTTCTCGTGGCTTCACTCATATTCTCCAAACAGCTGCTGACGTTCCAGTCAGGACAGCAGTGTGAGAGGCAGAAAGGTGGCAGGAAATACCTGTTAGCTTTGTTTGTTCTTATTACCCTTAAATATCACAGTATACATGGACTCACACCTCATGTAACTACAGTGGATACAGGTTTATGTGTGTGTGCGTGTTTGTCTATATGCATTTGTCTGTATACAAGTACACGTGCACATATGTGTAGCTGTGTATAGAGACCAAAAGTCAATGTCATGTGTCTTCGTCTACCATTTTCCACCTCGCTTTTTAGACAAAAGCCCCAGAAGCCTCTGGTCCGTGCCCACAACAGTGCTGGGGCTTTACTGATTGGCTGAGCCACCTCCTGGCCTCTCACGACTGGAAACTGTATAGCTGCACCTCTTTGTGAAGGAAGTCAGAAGACCAAACGCCTCTGCAACCTCTTCCTCTGGATGCAAGCAAGGAAGGAGAGTCTGGAGCATTATTAAACCAGTCTTCCTGGGCTGGGGGTAGAGAGCAGGGCAGAGAACATGCTTAGCCTATGGTGAAGTTGCAGAAACCTTACCTTGATGGGAGTTCTGTTTGGAAGAGCTCTGAAATTAAGTCAGTCTGGTTAAACCGAGGATGGGGATGAAGCTACGCCTGAATCCTAGTTACCCTGGAGGCTGAGGCAAGAAGATCATAGATGCGACTCCTGCCTGGACTGGGTCTGTACAGAGTGAACTTCAAGGCTAGTCTGGGCAACTATTAAGACCCTGTGGCAAAATAAAAGGTGGGTAAGAGAATTCAGATGAAGAGGAGCAGAATCTAGAGAGACATGAGCCAGTGCCCAAGAAGCAAGATGCCCTCAGACCAGTAATGCCACGGTTATGTTGCAATATATAGATTAACAGAAATGGGTTAATTTAAATGTAAGAGCTAGTTAGTAATAAGCCTGAACTATGGGCCAAGCAGTTTGTATTTAATATTAAGCCTCTGAGTGATTATTTACAAATGGCTGCAGCATGGGGAGAAACAGAGAAACCACCATTTACAAAGGGTACCCATTGTTGTCAGAAATTTCCATGTAATACCTAAAAAAGCTTTTTAAAAGAGTCTAAACACACACAAGGAATCAAACATAGCTTCTTGATAACCCTCTTCTCTCTAATAGGCTTTGTTTGCTAATTGTGAACAGAGGCATGGCTACTTTAAAAAATGACTTCCTGGTTCTTGGCTGGCTGCACAGAGGGCTCTTTTGGGAGGTCCTGATACAGAGCACTTAAATGGGGTTTGTGGCTGGTGGGCTGCACACACTACTTGGTGGCAGCATGGACCACACAGCTTCCCAGAGTTGGGGAGGTGAGCATCATGTGACTCCACTGAGCTGGGTGGAGCCAGCAGCCAAAGCCGCTGCTTTGGGGCTTAGCAGTTTTAAAGACTCTTGGGGTCAGAAAAGGATTACAAATATTCAGTAAAGACAGATTCAGGCAAAAAGAAACCTGTAAACAGGTCACAATGTGTTTTAAAAATGCCCATAGGCTTGGGGGAGAGAGGAAAAAGAATAGAGACAGTCACAGATTAAAAGAATAATTAAAGATAATAAAGTAAGGTCCTTGAAAAAGAAAAAAAGTAAAAAAAATTATAAGTCACATAAAGAAGGAAAATATATAGAGAATCTGGATTATGTATCATATTGTGTTTTCTTTGAATTTTTTGACTGTTAATAAGCTAACTGCTGAGATACATTTGATTGTGGGAAGCTCCTAGATTAAACCAACCTACATATTTTAAAGGTATATTGACTTCAAAATTTGAGCCTAAGGCTATGTTGTTTTAGAAAAGAGGTTCAGCTCTTATTTCCACCGAAGATAAGAAGCTGTAGATTCCTTCCAGGTCAATATGGTTTGATCAAGGAAGGACCCCTGAAAGGTCTCTAATGGGAATTATGTCCCAGGTGATCCAACGTCTACAACAGCTTCAAGATTGCTGTCTGAGAAGAACCAACCACACAAAATACCCCGATCAGGACTTAGCCATAATTTTAAATTTTCTCATGGTCCCTATAAGATTACCAGTACCCCTATTAGCATTAAGTAGTCTCAAGAACTATGCCCATGTTCCCAAAATATTATTTATGAATGTCTTTTTTCATTTAAGGGAGGTTGATTATAAATTGTTATTGGTCATAGTCAATCTTTTTCTAAAGAAGAAAGGGGCATTTAATACAGAAATTATAAAAAAGGGTAGATTATTGAATCTACTTTAATCTAAAAAAAACTGTTAATCTTAAAATATTTTACATTAGTATGGATTTTAGTTTATTGATATAAATTTAAGATTAATTTTATTATACTGTATGTATGTTTTCACTCTTGTTTAAGGTATTGAGTTTATACAACTCAATTTAAAATGTAAGGTATAATTAAAAATAAAAAATTACAAAAATACAATTAGTCATCTATAAGAGCCAAACTTTTAGTTATGTTAATTACATTTTCTAGATATACAAAGATATATTTCAGATAGATAGGTATTCTTCAAACATTTTAAAGACCTATAGAATGTGGCATTTAAAATGTTTTAATAACTTAGAATTCTGTTGTTGCAAGACACATCTGCTTCTGACAGAACCTATCTACTCCCAAGTTGAATGTTGGCCACCAAAGACACTCCATATGGAGTTCTTTTTCTTCTTGGCAAAATGGGCCAATTGGCAAAAAAACTGGCCTTGCCTCGACGGCTGACAGTATGTTGTTCAACCTGCACCAGCAGGACACAAATAAAAGTGACTGCCAAAATTTGCCAAGACAGGGTAGGGCAGTCCTTCAAATTTTCCTGCTTCTGAAAATGCTCTGTCAGATATTTTAGGCCTATAAGACAAAGTTGGGTGCCCCAAAGTCACAGATAAACCTTGAGTGACTGTCCAGGCAGCAAGCTATTTCTGTCATTTTTCACATTTTTAGAAGTCATTTGCCTGCATTTCCTGCTTACTTGGGTAATATTATTTCTTTCTCAGGTCTTTGATGGAGTTGAAGACTAGATAATTATAGTTTTCCTTAGTTATTATAAAAAATAAGTTAAATATAAAACTTTTTAAACTCAACAAGATAGGATAGATAATTAAGTATTTTCATAGTGTAACTGCAATTCTTTTTTAGTATTTATTTATTATTTATACAATATTCTGTCTGTGTGTATGCCTGCAGGCCAGAAGAGGGCACCAGACCTCATTACAGATGGTTGTGAGCCACCATGTGGTTGCTGGGAATTGAACTCAGGACCTTTGGAAGAGCAGCCAGTGCTCTTAACCACTGAGCCATCTCTCCAGCCCCATAACTGCAATTGTTACTTGATCATTGTTTTGTAATTTTACAATGTTAAAGTTAAAACCTTCCTTTTTGATTAGAAGAAAGGGGGAAATGCTGTGGAATGGTCATTCTGTATGCTGTGAACATGTATTCCTCTCATCGGTTAATAATAAAAGCTATTTGACCAATAACCAGGCAGGATATGGTTAAGTGGAACAATCAAACTGATAACTCAGATGAGGAGGGGTGGAGTTGAGAGAGACTAGAGCCAGCTGCTCAAGAAGCAAGATGGCGGCAGACTGGTAATGCTACGGCCATGTGGCAATACATAGATTAATAGAAATGTGTTCTAGAACATTGTTTTAAGGTTTGTTGCTTTTGTTTATGCTGTGGAACATTTGTTTAATGATGCAAAGATGTGCTGCTCTTGTTTATGTTACATTTGTTTAACTCTGTGAAGTTGTACTACTTTGCCTGTCTAAAACACCTGATGGTCTAATATAGAGCTGAACAGCTACTGACAAGTTAGGAGAAAGGATGGATGGGACTGGCAGGGAGAGAGGGTAAATAGAAGGAGAAATCTGGGAGGGGAAAGAGAGAGAGAAACAAAGTGGAGCAAGGACACGAGGACATCAGGGTCAGTCAGCCATGGAGTCAGAGTGAAAGTAAGGTATACAGAAATAAAAAAAGGAAAAAGCCCAGAGGCAAAAGATAGATGGGATAATTTAAAATAAGTAAAGCTGGCTAGCAACAAGCCAAACTGAGGCCGGGCATTCATAAATAACAATAAACCTCCATGTGTGTCTATTTGGGTGCTGAATGGAGGGCCCCTGAAAGAGCAAAGAGACACAAAGGTAAAATAACAGCCAACAACAGAAATGGGTTAAACTGAAGAGCTAGTTAGTAATAAGCCTGAACTATAGGCCAAGCAGTTTGTAATTAATATTAAGTCTCTGAGTGATTATTTAGAAATGGCTGCGAGACAGGGAGGGACAGAGAAACCTCCATTTACAAACTAGAAACTCTAGTGTTTCTGTAACTGGCTTGCTGGGTTGCATTCTAAAAGATAAAAACACGAAAAAGAAATAATGGTGATACTAAGGGATGTGGGCGTCTAAACTAGAGGGCTCAATTTCTTTACCTGTCACGTAATGGTGGTGGCTGTGTATCTAAATAGGTAGCGATGGGTCTTATTAATAAAGACAAATATGTTCTAAAAGTACACATGAGGGGCTGGAGAGATGGTACAGAGGGTAAAAGCATTGCCTGCTCTTCCAAAGGTCCTGAGTTCAATTCCCAGCAACCACATGGTGGCTCACAACCACCTGTAATGGGGTCTGGTGCCCTTTTCTGGCCTGCAAGCATACATGTAGCCAGAATATTGTATACATAATAAATAAATATTTTTTTAAAAAAAAGTATACACGAGCACTGCTTTACAAATTATGGGACTGTGTGCGGGTTGGTGATGGCTGAGCAGTTAAATACTAGGGCGGATTTTTGTTCTTCTAGTCTTTTTTCCCCAGTTATGAACTCTAGGAAGGGTAGTGCTATGACTTAGGAGGTTGGAACAAAGCACTAATGTGAAAATAGGGTTTTAATAGATCTCATTTTTTTAAAAAAAGGTTGTGTGTGTGTGTGTGTGTGTGTGTGTGTGTGTGTGTGTAACATGGAGGGAGGCCCTGCTTGTTTGTTGGGGTTTCTGTCCTGCCCGGTACCCCCAGCTGTTTATCCCCAAAGAGTATCACACATAGGTCTCCATAAATTATAAGCTGATTGGCCCATTAGCTCTAGCCTCTCACTGGCTAACTCTCACATCTTGATTAACCCATTTTTCTGATCTATGTTAGCCATGTGGCCCAGTACCTTTTTTCAGTGGGGCAGATCACATCCTGATGCTTCGGTGGTCTGGGCAGGAGTGAGAGGAATCAACTTCCTCCTTCCCAGAATTCTCCTGTTCTCATTACATCATTTCTACTTCCTGTTTGGTTTTCCCGCCTATACCTCCTACCTGGCCAATCAGCGTTTATTTAAAACATGACTGACAAAATACAGAAAATTCTCCGGCACCATGTGTGTGTGCAAGTGTGGGTATGTGTGCATGTACATGCATGCAGGTGCCTTATGAAGTCCAGGAAAGGGTGTCAGATTCCCTGAAGCAGAAGCTACAAGTGTGGGTATGTGTGCATGCACGTGCATGCAGGTGCCTTATGAAGTCCAGGAGAGAGTATCAGATTCCCTGAAGCAGAAGCTACAAGTGTTTGTGAGTCACCTGATGTGAGTTCTGGAAACTGGTGTTTGGTCATCTGGAAGAGCAGAACCAGTCATAACCACTGAGTCAGTTCCCAGCCCGGTAGATCTCATCTCCACAGATGGGATGTGAATAGACATTGAAAAGTTGCACAGGACAGAGAGGCAGCCAGAAGAGGAGGGGAGGGACTGCACGGCTTAGACCTGTCTCTGGGCGGCAGCTTCTGGTGTGACCTCACTCAGAATCCTGTTGCGACAGAGTTCAGAGACTTCACAAAGTCTAGAAGTCCTAGAAGCTGGGGGTTTTGCTCTAGCTCTGTGAGATGTTGAGAAAGTCACTTCACTTCTCCAGGCTTCAGTTTCCTCATCGACACAATTATTTTCCTATTTCATGTTCTGCTGTAGGAATTAGGAAATTTAGGTTCTGAGGTCAGACTGTCTTGGTTTCTAGCCTCGTTCCTTTCAGGGGAACACAGTGTTCAATGGGTGACAGACACAGACACACAAACAAGACTTACATCAAGATTGTCACAGAAACAGTGTTCGTGCCTCTTGCTCCAGTCTGCATAGAGTGTAGACCAGAATTCAATGTCCAGACTCAACCTCAAACAGATTATAAGAAACATTAATGAAAAGATTAGTCATCGATGTGGCAGGTGCAGAGAAGTACAGCTCCAGGTTGGGGGTGCAATGCAGGAGAACATACTGTGACCTGTAAACCACAGCAGAGATTTTGACTATACTCTGAAGAGCAATCGGAAGTCATCTAAGCAAAGGAGTGATTCAAGAGTCTGTCACAGTGAGGACCAGATTGGAAGGATACCAGGGTGCAGCCTCACGTGGTTCTTGTAGTAATGGAGACAGGGAACGGACATGGAAGCCGAATGAGGAAGGATTCAACAAAGCGTTAGAGTCAGGCACAATGACTCGTACTTGTAATTCCAGTGTTCCAGAAACTGAGGCAGGACTGTGAGTTTTCAGATAGCCCAGTCTACACAGTGAATTCCAGGCCAGCCTGGGCTATGTACTGAGACTGAAAAGAGAAAGGAAAAGGTTTAAAAAGAAGGGAAGATGGCCATGCTGAGGAACGCAACTCAGAACGCTGGAGCTGGTTACTGAGATCCAGGGGCTGGACACATGAGAAGATTTTTAGCTCGATTTGGGTCATGGGTTTTCTAGCGATAGTGGTCATTTTGGGTTGTGTCTGGGCAGGCTGAGTGTTGTGGAATAATGTTCTTGTACACTGAGAAGATGTGTCATTCTGGTTGGTTTAATAGAAAGCTGGCAGACCGATAGCAAGGCAAGATTTTCTCAGGGAAGTGAAGATGCTGGGAAGGAGAGGGGAGGAGTCATGAGGCGATGCGGAGGAAGTAGGACACGTGGAGATGAGGTAGCAAGCCATGAGCCGTGTGGCACTATGCAAATTAATAGAAATGAGTTAATTTAAGTTATAAGAGCTAGTCAGAAATAAGTCTAAGCTATCAACCACGCTTTTACAATTAATTATAAGTCTCTGGGAGCTGCTAGCAGGACAGAGAAAGACGCACTATAGCTGAGTTTGCCAATGAAATTGAAAGGGCAGTTGGAGTGTCCTTGATCAAGGAAAGGATTGGGCTTTGGGGGCAACTGAAACCATGGCAGTTGGGGGGGCGGCAGCCTGTGGCCCCAAAGCACAATAGGGACACTATAGGCTTTGAGACGGCTTATGTTGGTTCAGGGTGGCTCTCTGCCACTACCACCATGTGCCCTCCAACACGTTGCTTAAAATTCCTCATTTGTGAGGTGGACATGATGACTCCTAGCTCCCCAAACTATCGTGAGAATTGTAGTATACTATGATCAACAATTCAAAAGATATCCATCTAGTATGTGGAAGGCTATACCTTGCAGAATTCCATAAGAGGCCGGTGTGAAATCCTGGTGGACTAAAGGCTTGTGTTCCCTAAAACTCTATGTTGAAACTCATCACTCCTAAGGTTCCTAACTCTGGTGGTCTGAATGAGAATACCCCCACAGGCTCAAGGTTTGAATGTTTGGTTCCCTTGGCTGTGGTCTTGAAGCAGTGCGTCACTGAGCTTGCTCCCTTGGCTTCCTGCTCATGGTTCAAGATGCAAGCTCTCTTCTTGCTATTCCAGCCTCCGCACCTGCTGCCTCTGCTCCACCACCATGGACTCTAGCCCAATAAACTCTTCTGTAAGTTGCATTGATCATGGCGCTCTATCGCCGCAACCGAAAGTAACTAATATACTAACTCCTCGTGGAAGTGGGGGACAGTGCTTTTGGACCATGATTAGGCGGTAAGGGCAGAGCCCTTAAGAATGGGATCAGTGCTTTTAGAAACACCCTAAAACCAGATGTGAAGGTTATGCCTACACCTTAGCACTTGGAAGGTAGAGCTAGTAGGAGCAAGACTTCAAGGTCAGCCTCAGCTACATAGTGAGTTTGAAACAAGCCTGGGCTACATGAGACCCTGTCTCAAAAGAGAAACAAAAAAGAAGTGTGATCCCTTGTTCTTCCATCACGTTCAGTTCCAGGGAGAAGATGGCGCTGGATGAGGAAGTTGGCCTTCACTAGATCTCAGTCATGCTGTTCCCTTATTTTGGTTTTTACTAGACTCACACAAATTGTAATATAGGCCTGGCACACGCAAGTGTTCATTGGGTGCCCGTGCTCCTACCTCCCCCCCAGCCCTCCCCCAGCCTCCCCACATCCATCTGCACATATCTGAAGCCTGTGGACCTTCCTCAGGAGCTGTTCACAGAGGAGTCGGCTTTTCTGAGTCCCAAGCCTGCCTCCTCCACAGTGAGCTGGTCTCACCCTTTGTCCTACAAGCGCGACAGATAACACAGAACATTGCCCTGCTGTTCTCTGGTATCAGCTCCTTTCCGTCACTGGGAATGCGAAGACAGAGAGGCTCCAGGCCATATGCTCACAGCATCAGCTGTGTTTCCATGACAACCAGCCCAGCATCACTAGACATCTCAGCAGAGAGGAGCTGTGATACTGGACTCTCCGCAGAATGTGACAAACTAGCTATTATTGTCTCTTTCACCCCGCCCTAAGGACTAAAGCAGGTTGGCTATCACTTGAAGAGGTAGGGAAATTTATGTTTGCATAAGTAGGAGACCGGGTTGGAGAATGCACTTGGCTGCTCATCACTGCAGAAACTGCTTTGCAATTTAAAATGAATCTAAAAACAAAATAAAAATTCAATTGGAAATACCACAATATAGGAAGTTGCCTGTTGTCATATGAACAATATGGATGGGGATTTTGATCTAATTCTCCCTAAAGGTCAATGAAACTTCATTTTAAAACTCCATCGTATTTTATCTCTTAATTTTTAAAAATTTTATGTGTATCTGTCGTACCTGAGTGTGTGTGTGTGTACGTCGCATGCATTCAAGAGCACGTGGAGTTCAAAGGGCAGCTTGCAAGAGTCAGTTCTCGGCTTCCACCACTGGAATCTGAGGTTCAAACTCAGTTCACTGGTTCTTGCAGCAAATGCCTTTACCTGCTGAGCCATCCAGCTGGTCCTTCATGCATTCTGACCTTGTGATGTTTCCATTCATGATAGGATTGTTGAGGGCCCAAACTCAGTGAAAAACAAAGAGCACATGTAGTTAGGACAGTTATCGTTTTGTGGTCTATAGAAGCCCCGTCAGGGCTAGTAATTCAATGGCTCAGAGATATCTGTAAGACCCAAGCACTTTTTGGCATGTACTTGCTGCACATATAATATGTTCCTCATGATGCACGGGAGAGATGAGAAACCTGTTAGCAGCTGCCATAAAATCCACATGAGGAATGGGATCTGAACTAAAGTGATGATGATGGGTGTTGAAGGTGGGAACTAGGAAGACAGAACTGGACGGGTTGTGTGCAATGGATACAGAGATCGAGGGACTAGACCTCAACTTCGACTTCCGGGTTTTGTGTATGAATGAAAAAAGTTTGTTGCCAAATGAACTGAAGAACAACACAGAAAAAAAAAAACTGAAGGTGATTGTCAGCTCAATTGGGCTAAATATGGGGTTTGGAGACGGTGCCATATTAGGCAAATAGACAGTTTAATGCCTAGAAGCTCAGGGATACAGAGCTGGGAGTTGGCAGCATGCGAGAAATCGGTTGAAGCCAAAGGAATGGATGAGGTCACCCAGAGTAAGAAGGGAAGGGTGCCAAAGAGAGAACCCTTAGTGAATGCATTTGAGGAACGAACTATGGCTTTTCCTTTGAAGAAAGCCAAAGAGAGAATCTGGAAAGAATATCGGTACATTAGCCAAAGGAAATAATACCCGAGAAGAGCGGCCCGAGGGTTAAGTACTGAGTGGGGTAAGAAAGACAGGGGCTCATCGTGTGTGTGTGTGTGTGTGTGTGTGTGTGTGTGTGTGTGTGTGTGTGTGTACCGGTGCGGGTGCCCAGGGAGGCCAGAAGCGGGTATCAGAGCCCCCCAGAGCTGAAGTTACCGGTTTGAACTGCCTCATGTAGGCCCTGGGAACCAGTCTTGGGTCCTCAGCAAAGGTATGCTCTCCTCTATGCGCTCCACGACGAAGACCATTTCTCCAGCCCTGGCTTCAGTTTCAGTGACTGATGAGAACCGCTGAGGCGAAGCAGTGAATGCAGGAAGTGAAGGCATCTCTTAAGGCTCAGTGTGAAGAGGAACAGAGAGCCAATGAGGTAACCGGAGCGAGCGAGGGAGACTCGTGTAAACAGGGCTAATGCATGAGCGTGTTTGTAGGCTGCAGGAAGGAAGCCAGGGCAGGGAAATATTGCCCGTACACAGTGCCCGGAATCTGGGTCACTGCTGGAGCAATACTCTGGAATTTAGAATTTTGTCTTTCTCTGGGGCTACTCCAGAGGACACCCAAGGCTGCCCCTCTTAGCAGAAGACTACTAAGCATCCCCTTCCCTCTGAGACAGAGTCTCATGTAGTTCAGGCTAGCCTCAAGCTCACTAGGCACTCCTGACCCTCTTCCTGCCTCCACTCTTCCCAAGAGCTGGGACAGCAGTTGTGCGCTGTCCCCACGCTCACCCTCACCCCCAGTTCTCTGCCTCTGCTCTTAACGGTAGGTGACATATTCGTCCACATGTTCTCATTATCTTTAGAAGATAAATGGGAATCCATTTTGGTCTCATTACTGGCTTCCTGGGAATTATGCAAAATACTGGCTGTCGTCAAGATCACCTCATTAGTGTCACTGGCGGTAATTTCATGGAAATGACTCCGGGCACATTTGATCTGGCTAGGAGGGGGCCATCTACATTTCAGACATCTATCTTCCTTATCTTTCCCGCCTCCTCTGTGGTAGGTAGAGCTGTCCCAGACAGGCTTCCAGGGGGCTGACTGCCTGGCCACTCTCACGTTGTTAGAGTAAGGTCTCCCCTTGTGAGGGTCAGGTGTGTGTTACTTGAAGAAAACCCAGGAAGATCTGTTAGTGCCATAATGGTCTCCTCAATACTGCAGGCAGGCAGTCCTTATTGTCATAGCTCTGGTAGGACACATACTGAAGTATAAGACTCCTAAATGGGCTGGGTCAATTGGTGGCACACGTCTTTTATTCTAGTACTCAGGAGGCAGAGGTCCGTGGATCTCTGTGAGTTCAAAGCCAGCCGGGTCTACAGAGCGAGCTCCAGGACAGCCAAGGCTACACAGAAAAACTCTGCCGCCGAAAAAAGAGAAGATTCCTAAAGAGACATTTTCTGTACACATACAATTTGTTTGACTGTTAAGGCAGACAGCCTGAAATTTAGAGGATGGATGGTGAAAGATATTCCCAGCAAACAGAATCTGAAAGCATGCAAAAATAGCTAGACTCTTCTTATCTGTCAGAGTATGCTTCAAGACAAGCTATACTCTTCTGATCGGTCAGAGTATGCTTCATGACAAGCTATATTCTTCTTATCTGTCAAAGTTTGCTTCAAGACAAAATCAGGAGACACAGTCAGATCACAGTAGCAGGTGACCTCAATACCCCACCTTCACCAAATAGGCCATCCAGTCTCAACACACACACACACACACACATACACACACACAAACACACACGTATGTATGTATGCATGCATGTATGTAAACAGACAGACAGACAGACAAGAAATAACAGCAAAACTAAACTCAGGTCCACAGCAAGAACAGAAATCACACTTGCTTTTTCTTTCAAACTTTTATTGATTCTTTTCAGATTTCACATCATGCATCCTGATTCCATCCACCCTCTGCCCTTGCAACCTCCCCCTCATAACTAAAGAAAATTCAAAAGAGAAACACTGAACCAAACAGAACAAAATAAACAAAAACAAAACAAAGCAAATTTTTAGAAAAGGAGAAAAATCTCGTCATAGAAGCTGTAGTGTGGCCTGGCATGTCATACCCTTTAGTCTTTTCATCTCCATTTGCAAGTTCATTGCCATGATTTGAGGCCTCTGGCGTCTGCTACACCATCAGCAATGGGCTCTCGGTGGGGCTCCTCTTGGATATCCTGTTGTTGTCCTGTGTCATGGGGATCCTGCAGGTTTAGGTCTGTAGGTTCATTCCCCTTCACATACTCCAACAGTTCATAGATGAGGTAGATGATGGGGTGGGCCAGCTCATAGTGCTGGTTCTGGGTCTGGGTGGTAGCTGGCTTAGCCAGACTTGCAGCGATCCCCCTTCTTCACCACCCTGTGAGTTTTCCAGTACTGCCTCAGCCAGCCCACCCAACGTAGCTGCAGCAAGAAACAGGGCCAGTTCTCCTGCTCTCAGGCCCTCGCGTGGCTCACCCACACTCACGCCACCAGGGCCAACTCCACCGTCTGGCCTTGGTGAGGTACAGGTTCCTTTCTCTCCATTGCTGTATGGGGCATATGAAGGGCTGGCCAGCTCTCCTGTTCTCACACCCTAAGGGTTGACTCACCTGTGACCTGACAACAGGGTTAGCTCGAGTGTGCTGCCCTGGCAGAGTACAGGGTCGGCTCTCCTGTGTGCTGCAAGTGGCAGGGTACAGGGCCGGCTCTCCTGTGTGCTGTCCTGGCAGGGTACACGGTCGGCTCTCTTGTGTGCTGCAGGTGGTAGGGTACAGGGCTGATTCTCATACTCTCATGGCCCCAAGGCCCAGAAAGCACTCTTTATCACTGAGCAGTCTCTCAAATGCCGGAAGAGCCATCCTCAAAAATAATAAAAGTCACTTATAACAAACCAGTAGCCAACATCATACAAAGTAAAGAGAAAGAGAATGTTTCTTTTTAAATCAAGAACATGTCAGGGATGATGACTCTTAGTACTTTTATTCAATAAGGTGCTTGAAAGCTTAGCCAGAGTAATACAGCAAGAAAAAAAAACACAAAACATAAAAGGACGCATATAGAAAAGTGTTGAAGAAATCGATTGCACCCTGTTTGCAGATTATAAGATCTTACACTTGAAAGACTAGGAGGCTTCTACCAGATGGCTCTTAGACCTGAGAAACACTGTCACCAAAGCTGTGGACACAAAGGCAGCATACAAACCTCAGCAGTATGTCTATGTACCAAAAATAAACTGACTGTATGCCCATAATCTCAATCATAAGAAACTAAAACAATAGGATCGTTACAAGTTCAAGGCCAGCCTGGGTTATGTAGAGAGTCCCAGGCTAGCCAGGTTACATAGCAAGACCTTGAAAACAAAACCAACCAAACAACGTCTTTGAAAATGAAGTCAGCAAAGCAGTTCCACTCGGGATAGCCACACAAACAAAGCTAGGCATAAATATAAACAAGGCTCCTTAAAACTCTACAATGAAAGCCATGAAGCACTGAAGAGAGGAACCATACAGACTTCCTAGATACATAGAGTGTACCCATGTATGGGCTGGAGAGATGGCCCAGTGGTTAAGAGCACTGCCTGCTCTTCCAAAGGTCCTGAGTTCAATTCCCAGCAACCACATGGTGGCTCACAACCATCTGTAATGAGATCTGGTGGCCTCTTGAGAAAGAGACCTGGTTAGTCGTCCTCATCAACTTAGACCATGAAACCCAGTATGGACAAGTTCAACAGAACCTCCATATACAGGCTACCCATGCATGCTTCGGCGTTGCCAGAGCATAAGTTTCATTCATTCAATTTTATGTTTAGTGGCCACTCCTGCAAACACAGCACTGGGAGATGGAGGCAGGAGGATCATAAGTTCAAAATCATTCTTGGCTACGTAGTGAGTCAGAGTCCAGCCTGGCTCTGTCTAAAACAAAGCAACCCCAAACATCATTATCATCATCATCATCAAACAATAACGATAATGAAGATGCTTAAATGGCCATATTACCAAAAGCAGTATGTATAACCAATGCAATTCTCATCAAAATTCCAATAACATTCTTCAATACAAAAAAGAAAAATCCCTAAAATTTATAAAGAAACACAAAAGATGATGAAGAGCCAGAATAATTCCAAGCAAAAAGAACAATACCAAAGGTATCATCACGCCTGACTTCAAACTGTACCACAGCGCCATGGTACACAATGGATGATGCCAGCACAAGAGCTAATTGGTAAACCAGTGGGACAGAAGAGACAGTCCAGAAAGGAGGAAATATAACTGCAGCCATCTGATGCTTGAGACAGCAGGTGAGTGTTTAACAGCGGTGCTGGGGAAGCTGGATGTCATAGCATGTTGGACACTTAAACGAGGTCACTTTGTAAAGGAAGCAATTCAAAATATACCAAAGTCCTTAATGCAAAGACCCAGGAATTTGAAATTATGAGAGGTAAGCGTAGGGGAATATGTCAAGATCAAGACAGATGCAATTGCTTTTTTTAAATAGAACTGGAATAGCCCAAGAAATAATAGCAAAGGCTGACAAATATGATTGTGTGGAAACATTTAATCTCTCTGCACAGTAAAAGAACCATCAATAGGACAGAGACAGCCTACAGAACAGAAGAAAATCATTGCCAGAAAACCTATGTTATCCAGATATGTATCTAGACTATATAAAGAGCTCAGTACCTAGATGTACAGAGGAGAAAAAGGAGAGAGAGGAGAGAGAGAGAGAGAAAGAGAGAGAGCAAAAGAACAAATAATTCAATCAACAAACGGTCAGTCAGTTGAACTTTTCAAATGAAAAAGTACAAATAGCCAATGAGTACAGATTAAAGAAGAGGAAAGAGACTTGATTGGCTGGACCGATTGGCCAGTAAACTCCAGGGATCTGCCTGTCTCTGCTCCACCCCTGCCCCAACCCCCCAGCATTGGCTTATAGTGTAGCCCTGGGCCTTGCTTTCATGTGGGTGCTGGGATCCGAACTCTGGTCCTCACGGTGCACGTGCAGTAGAACTTTCCTGACCGAGCCATCTCCCCAGCCACGGAAGGCTTAATCTAGAATAATGTAGAAATGTGATCCCCAACCCACCATCTCAGGTGTAAGTTAGGGCCTGACAGCTGACAGCTGGAGCAGAGAGACAAACTCTTGCCCAGACATCTACTCTCCTTTGTGGGAGAAGGTTTCCCCTGACCACTGGTGAGCCCTTTCAAAGTGATTCATCTCAATTAGTGGGACACTCTCCTCTGACTTTGTCTGCGAGAAGCTTGCTTGAGACAGGTGAGGCCTGGCTGATTTGCTGCCTCTACTTCCTTTTCATCATGGAGGTGAGGTTAAGATGTGTTTCCAGTGTCTCCATTAGAGCTGTACCTACAAACAGGATATTGATGGCTTTCCCTTGGGGTAGGCCTTGCTTGAGAACATCAGGAATTGTCTCATCTCTCCCTTTAATATTTCATTTGGTCAGTTCCTCAGTTCTGAAGACTCGAGGCTCAGGGCTATCTCCACTGTATGGCCTACTTCTACTTCTACATGGTCCACTGTCTACTTCGGGAGGCTGGCTGTTTGGTGTTGTTTGAGACAGTGTCTCATTATGTATTCCTGTCTGACCTGAGGCTTGCTATGTAACCCAGGCTGACCTCAAAGTCTGGGTCCTCTTGCCTTTGCCTCCTAACTGTGGGATTATAGGGTGTGCCACCTAGAGTTTATTGGCTGACTCACTTGGCCGTTACTATAAACCATATGCCTTGATTCAGCCTAAATTCCCAAAAAGGGTAGATTTTATCCTTTGTTTCTCCCTCCTTGTGTAGCACTCAGGCAGGTAAGAGGAATTCCCTGAGCCATATCAGAGAATCCGACAGCTTCATTCCTGCTTTAAGCCTAATTCTGCCAGCGTATTGGGGCGCAAAAGAATGTTAAGTAGTCTTCCTCCTGCAGGTTAATCTTTGCTGTCGAGTGGAATTGAGCAACACCTAGACAATGAAAAAAGCACACCCGCTAGTGGATCTCCGAGATGGTTCGCGCAGGGCAGTTCATGCCCTGTTTGAAATTCTGGAGCCAGGGGAAGAAAGGCTGGCGAGTCAGACGGGCTCTGTCGTTCCCTTCTCTTCAAGAGGTGAGAGAGTTACTGTTTGCTTTTTAAGTCATAGACTTCAATGTCAACTGAAGGGCAACAGGAAAAGCCATCGATACCCTGGTATAAGTACAGGTCTAATGGAGACGCTGTAAACATCTCTTGACCGCTTCCATTATGAGAGGAAGCAATGCAAGAAGCTGGATATACTCCTAAGGCTCTTCTTTAAATGCATATACTAAGTTTAAAAAGGGGCATGCATAATATGCACATAATCTTGTAACTTCCTTTGCTGTTTGTAACTAAGAAAATAGCCTGAAGTTTATAAGTTTTCTCAGTGTCGGAAAATAAGGCTGAAAATACAGTAAGTAAGGCAGAAAACTAGAAGAAACCTTCTGGTGTTGATTTAAAATTAAAACAGCAGGGGAAATGTGTATTCAATATGTAGATAGATTTAGAAACAAATATACATATAGGCCAGGTGCATAGGCATGGCTGTAATTTCAGCACAAAAGAGGTTGAGGCAGGAGAACAGTGAGTTCAGAGGCAACCTAGACTACACAGTGTTTCCAGGTTAGCCAGAGCAGACTATATAGGAGATCGTGTGTGTGTGTGTGTGTGTGTGTGTGTGTGTGTGTATAGATAGATAGATAGATATAGCTATATAGATATAAATATAGATATAGATATAGCAGAGTGATGGTGGCTTGGTGAACACCCTTAATCCCAGCACTCGCGAAGCAGCAGCAGACAGATCTATGTGAGTTCGAAACTAGCCTGGTCTACAGAGCTAGTTCTAGGACAGCCAAGGCCACACAAAGAAATCCTGTCACAAACAAAAACAAAAGCAGCCTCCCCAAAATAAACCCCAAACAAAACAAAACAAAAAACCCCAAACTAAATCCACTGGAATAGCACATATACATACATACATACGTGTGCATATGTGTGTGTGCTTAAATTGGTAGTTTGCCAAAGAATAGTTGTGTGGGAGTGGGGTAAGGGGAGTAGCATGGCTGCATGGTTTTAAAACACCTGCTACTAAATACTTATTAATTTCAAAGCGAATGAGAGTGAGATTGTCAGTGGGGAAACCTGGCAGACACCGCTCTAATCAAATGATCAAAGTGAACATAATTAGCACCGGGGCAAATTGAAGCCATGTACCACCTGCTAGGATGAGCAAGTGTATAACATCGTCCCTGCCACGCAGAACCTGAGTCTAATTGCGAGAAAATATCAGACAAGCCCTACATGAAAGATAGGCTGCCAAATCACTAGAAGTGTACTTTTCTCAAACAAGGTCAGGAACATCAAGGGCAGCCTGGACTGTGACAGATGAAAGCAGACGAGAGAGACCTGATGGCTCAACCCAACGTCTGGTGCTGAGCTGGCCTCTTTGATGAAGACGACTGTAACAGGTTAATTGGCGAGAGCTGCACGGAGTCTGAAGCTGAGACGGCTCGTGCTGTAGTCAAACTCCTGACTTCAGTGGCTCCTTGTGAACCCACGGGAGAATGCCTTGTGTATGGGAGGTACACACTGAAGTACTTAATGCGGGCGGTTATTGTGTCGATATATTAGTCTCAAATATGGAAGGTGTCTACCTTTTTGTTGTTTTGGTGACCAGGTTCTCATTTAGCCCAGGCTAGCTCTGAACTGACTATATACCAAGGATGATCTTTAACGCCTAAACCCCCTGCCTCTGCCTCCCTGGGATTACAAGCGTGTGCCAACTTGCTCAGCTTCCTTTCATTCTTATGACTCTTTTTAGAGGTTTCAAACTGTTTCCAACATTTAACTTTCTCCAAGAAGCAGAAGAATATAAGGTACTGAAACATCGATTGTGATGTGTATACCGCACACTGTTGACTACAGGGCTTCACTGTAGCTTGCTTGAGGGTTGTCCCTCCTGTCCACAGTGCACGCATGCACACATGAAGCCACAGCCTCATGCAGGCCTGTCTTAGTGAGGGTTTACTGTTGCTGTGAAGAGACACCATTACCATAGCAACTCGTAAAGAAAACATTTAATTGAGGGTGGCTGGCTTACAGCTTCAGAGGTTCAGTCCATTGTGATCACGAAGGGGAGCATGGCAGCGTGCAGGCAGAGGTGGTGCTGGAGCTGAGAGTGCTCCATCTTGATCTGCAGGCAACAGGAAGTCAACTCACTGTCACACTGAAACTTGAGAAAAAAAACTCAAGGTGTGCTCCCCCACTACAGTGACACACTTCTAACCGAAGGTGTACCCACATTAAAGGTATGCCCTCCAGCCTCAAGGTCTGGCTTAAAGGTGTGTGTCATCCAGCCTCCTCCAACAAGACCACACCTCCTAATAGTGCCACTCCCTATGAGCTTATGGGGACCAAATACATCCAAACTACCACAATGCCAGACAAGTGTTCTACCACTGAACCACACTCCCAGCTGAAGGCAGCTTTTTTCTCTCTTTCTTTCTTTCTTTCTCTCTCTCTCTCTCTCTCTCTCTCTCTCTCTCTCTCTCATTTATTCTCTTTTCTTTTTTCAGGACAGGTTTTCTCTGTGTAGCCCTAGTTGTCTTGGAACTCACTCTGTAGACCAGATTGGCCTCAAACCCAGATATCTGCCTGCCTCTGCCTCCCAAGTGCTGGTATTAAAGGCATGTACCTCACCACCCGGCTGAGGGCTGACTTTTTCACTGGGGGATGTTACCCTCACCTTCCAAGGATGCTGGTGCCTTCAATTCTTGAGGCTCCGGGTGTGCTGCCCATCAGAAGTGACATGTTTCTAGTTTTGGTGGTGAGCATAGCCTTTAATGGCTGAGCCAATCCTCCAACCTGACTTGTTTCTATTTTTAAAAATACAATTTAATTAATACTTTGAGAATTATATATATAATATATATAAATATATAATGTATTTTGACCATGTCATCTCCAATCCTCCCCCAAACTCCTCCTAGATCCACTCTTATCTCCTCCCAATTCTGTATCCTCCCCCCCTAGTAGTAGTTTGAATGTAATTGGCCCCCATAAGCTCATAGGTATTAGGAGGTATGGCTTTGTTGGAGTAGATATGGCCTTGTTGGAAGAAGTGCGTCACTGTGGAAACCAGCTTTGAAATATAATGTATGCTCAAGCCACACCTAGTATCTCAGTTCACTTCCTATTGCCAGCAGATCAAGATGTAGGACTCTCAGCTCCAGCACCATGTCTGCCTACACACCACCATGCTCCTGCCATGATGATAATGGACTGAACCTCTGAGACTGTAAACCACCCCATCAAATGTTTTCCTTTATAAGAGTTACTGTGCTCATGGTCACAGCAATCGAAACCCTAAGACACCCACCAATGGCAATTTGTGCTTCCCAGATACTCATGGGTGTAGAGCCACTCACTAGGGTGTTGGGGACTGTGGACCCCCCCCCCAGACCCTGAATTTCCTGTAAACAACTTGTCTTCTATGCTTGCAGCTGCTTTCAACATGAGACAAGGGAGTGGTTTCTGATGGGTTTGCAACTGAAAATCCCGAGAGCTAGGGTGTGGCCATTGGTCAGGGAAGGTACTATATAAGCTGCCCTGGAACACAATAAGGTGGGTATTCTTGATTCAAGTTGGCATTCTTGGCGTTTTTGTTTCAAGGATGACCCATGCCTCTGTGTGTGTGTGTGTGTGTGTGTGTGTGTGTGTGTGTGTGTGAATCTCCACTCCCTTGCCCAACTCCCAAACGGTAGCGTAGCATGTAGCGTGAAGAGCGCATAAAGCAGGTAGCGTATAAAGCGCAGAGCAGAGTGTCCTTTACACTGGGGCATGGCCAACCTACCAGGAGCCTTAAAGAAACCTGACTCCCCTCCCCTAGAAGCCATCAGCTGCCGTGGCTCCTCAGCTATGGGGGAGGTGCTCCATACCGGAGTGTAGACTGACTGGATCTTGTGCGGCTCTCACGTAGGAAGTCACAGCTTCTATGAGTTCATGGATGCAGCATTCTGTCATGGCCAGAAGACACTTCCTCCCCAGGCCTCCTAACCTCTGGCTCTTACAGTCTTCCCTCTCTCTCTTCAACAACGGTCCCCGTACCTTGCGGGGGGGGGGGGGGGGGGGTGTTGTGTGTGATACAGATGAATGGCTTGCTTCTGCCAGTGGCTCCCTCTGCCAGTGGCTCCCTCTGCCAGTGGCTCCCTCTGCCAGTGGCTCCCTCTGCCAGTGGCTCCCTCTGCCAGTGGCTCCCTCTGCCAGCGGCTCCTGGTTTAATTTGGTTCCACTTGAAAGAGTGAGGCAGGAACCTTGGTGTGGGTGGTTGTCAGGAGATGGTCTCAGGAAACACGAATGAAGACATAAAATAGGTCAAAAGAGAAAACAAGATAGAACGTTAAGATTGTCACCTGGTGGTGGGGGCTGAGGAATGAACCACAGAACTGAGCCTGGTGTACTGGTGTTGCACACGCGGCTAACCTGTTTAGGAGGCTGAGGTGAGATAGCCTGAGCCCAGAAGTGTGAGGCCAACTTGGGCTACATAGTGAAAGATGTAGAGGGAGGATTAGAGTTGGACTCAGAGGGAGAGCGTATGCTCTGCATGAACGAAGCCCTGGGATCAGCCACCAACACCACAGATGTAAAATGATAGTGTTTCTGAGGCTCTGGACACTGGGGTTCTATAGCTGCTCTTCCTGTGATCCCTTTTGGCTGAGGACCATGTCCAGTAATATTAATTACCATCCTACCCGCTATACATTTTCCTTTGAATGAAAAAAAAGAAATAAAAAAGGAAAAGGTATGACTGGCCTCATATTTCAGTGCCACATAAATGTTAGAAAGAAAGAAAGAAAGAAAGAAAGAAAGAAAGAAAGAAAGAGGAAGGGAGGAAAGGGAACGACTGCTCCTAGGTGTGGTGGAGGAAGAAGTTTATTGTAGAAAGAAGGGAGAGCATAGCCAGAGACAAGGACAGCTGGGGGAGTCGAGTGGACATGACCCTGAGCCATGTGAGGAGAGAGTGGGAGAGAGGGGAACCAGGTAGCCCAAGAGGCAAAAAGGTGAAAAAAAGAAGGGGAACCAGGGAACCAAAATGGCTGGATTATATAGCAAAGAGCATCTGTGGGGAGAGCAGCCCAGCCCCTGGGATAGAGGGTTCAGGGTAGAGGGCAGGGTATGGCAATCATATGCTGTAACAGTAGGGACTGAGGGATGCTGGGAGGACCTGGAGGCCAGGTCCACTTTGATGTGTTAAATAAGCACCATAGCTGTTTGTCCTGGGTTTGAGACCTAACATCCCTTGCATGTAAGCCAAGTAGCTTCCATGACATTCATGAAGGACCAGGGAAAATAAATAAATAAATAAATAAACTCGTGAGCTCCATCCTTGGGGTCACTGCTGCTGGCTGAGGTGAGCTGACCTGTGGTCGAAGTCGGAGGGGCTAGACATAGCTCACACGCTTTGTCTTTGCCCGGAGACCATTTCTTCATCCGCTTCCTCTATTTCAGATCACCTCGTGTCATTGAGGATAAAGTCTGTGCTTTTGTGTCCTCTGCATGGAATGGGATGATGTCATGAGAGTTTGCCGGACCACTCTTGATAGCTAACAGAACACTTGCTTGTAGAGTCTTAAGCATTGAGCGCACCTTTGTGAACAGTCCCCAAACTCTGTCCCTAGCCCTCCCGTCTCAATTTCTTTGGCATTGCAGGTTAGCAAAGTGGGGTCTGCTCATCTGAGGCCAACCACAAGTTAGACTCCTGAGCAGGAAGGAATGCCATTCAGGGTCACAGTTCTCATGATGGTTTCGCTTGCCTTTAGTCTTACACGGAAAGGCTGTCTTTAGTCATTAAATGGATGATACAAGCTCTAATCAAAGAACATGACTTGGGACTAAATTAAAAAAAATGGGGGGGGGCAGGTAAGATGGCTCAGAAGTAAAGGCATTTGCCACCAAGCTTGATGACAACCTCAGTTGATTCTAATACCCACACGATAGAAGGAGAAAACTGACTCCTGCAAGTTGTCCTCTGACCTTGACATGTGTGCAGTGGTGTGACTACCTCTCTCCAAATGAATAAATAAATAAACATAAAAAATTAAAACCTTCTTATGGGTGACAGTTAAAACCTCAGCTGAGAGAAAGAGAAAGGTGTAGGTGGAGACTACTCATTCGTTTCTTGGCTGCCCAGACCCGAATAATCACACAGAAACTATATTAATTCCAACACTGCTTGGCCAATGACTCTAGTGTATTCCTAGCTAGCTCTTACTTCTTAAATTAACCCATTTCTATCAATCTGTGTATCACCAAGAGGCTATGGTCTACTGGTAAGGTTCTAGTGTGTCCTTCTCCTATGGCAGCTCCATGGTGTCTCCTTGACTCTGCCTACTCTCTTTATCTCTGTTTGGATTTTCCCACCTAGCTGAACTCTGCTAAGCCATTGGTTGAAACCGCTTTATTCATTAACCAATAAAAGCAACACATATACAGAAAAACTTCCCACATCAGAAAGGAATATGGTACTCTCAGGCAAGCTCAGATCCTCTCATCTACTTTCTCCTCTGTAGTATTTTAATCTACTGTGATTTGATATTTAATTGTGAGGTTCATTGTTTAATGGCCAGCCCTCTGTTATTCCCATAGCTAAGCTTTATGGGAATAGCAACGTGTTACCATTTTAAAACCACTTCCCTCCACACCTAGTGAGCAGTTAGATTCTAATCAATGTTTGCACCTGTACACTTTCAGTTGCTAGGGCTGCACCTCCAGGCAATATGTGCTTTAAGGAGAATGTGGTATTGTGCATAAGAGGAAGGCTAGAAGTAGCATTGCTTCCCAGATTTCTTTGATTCAGAGGCTTAATGATGTCATTGGAATCCAGGTTTTTCCAGCTGACTATGCCACATTCAGTATTGGTGTCATCTTCTAGTGACAAGATGTCTGAAAGAGTGTCAGGCATCATACAGAATCCAGGAGGAAAAACAGAGAGCTTCTTTCCTGGCCTGCCCCTTCCCCCTAGTATTTTGAGAAAAAAAGTCTCATTCTCAGACTGGCTTCTATGTGACTGAGGTTGGCCTTGAACTCCTGATCCTCCTGCCTTCACCTTCCAGGTCTTGGGATTACAAGCATGTGCCACCATGCTCAGCTTCTCCTGGATCTTTCTTTGAAACAAAGTAAACTTCCCAGGATCCTCTTGTAGACTTACCAGAAGTCGACATCACTGGACAGAACATAGTCATCTCCATCTTCCTGCACTGACCGTGGTAGAGAGAGCAAGACTGTGTTTAGAGCTAAGGAAGAGTAGCCTGCTTCCCCTGATACTCTTGCCTATGCGAGGGAGAATCAGGTAGGAAAAGAAATGCTTTTTAAAAGCCAGTCCAAATGGAAGCTGGAGGCAACACAGAGTACCTGCTGTGGATTTACATAGACTTTAACTCATCAGAGCACACTTCTGTTGGACGCTGTTGACCTGAGTCAACCAATGATGTAAGGCATCAACTTCACGTCAGCACCAAAGCACCTTTCCTTGTCACCCACCTCCTTGACACATTCTGGGATCAGCCCTCAGCCATAGCTTTTACCTTCACCCCTCACCCAAGGCACTGTCTGTGTACTTGGTCAGTACCCATCACAGAAGATTCTCTCATGAGTTTCCTCTTGAATTGCATGTCTGTATTTATGGACAAGAATCCTCTCATTAAATAAACAAGGACAATCACATCATCCATCATCCCCCCTTTCTCGAAACCATGGGTCTTCGAGCCACATATAATGCTCAATGGCTGAGTGACCTCATCCCAGGCTCTTGGTACCACTGTGTTTCTCCTTCTCCAGAAGTCCACCTAAAGTCTGGCTGTAGTTGTTTATTTATGTGATAAACTGAGACTTGAAGTGACTGGCTCCCAGAATTGTTGAGACCTTAATAAGGAGAGAACCAAAAGGAACATGGCTTAGTCTAGCATATTCTTCCAGATTGGCAATTGCTATCTCAGATCACAAGTATTAACTTGATTTTTATGAACCAGGACCTCATGTAACACAGGCACTTCTGGAAAGTTCCCAATAGTGGTGACTACAGATGCCTGAGAGCAGCGCTGGCAGCCGGAGTCCTGAGGAGCTAGGTCTGAGCAGCCATTGGAAGCTGTCAACTATAGTTATTCTCCCCAGCCCCTCCCCACTTTTAAATGCCATTGGTTATACAGTTCAGAATGGTCTCTGCTAGGACAAGGACTAATGGTGAGGTTCGGCCTCACTCTTGGGCCATAGGGACTCAGAGGACATCACTGCTCCCTATGCGAGAGCCAAACTGGGTCAGCAGTGAGTCTCCAGAAGAGAGCAGCCAGGACAGGGCAAGCACAATCTCAGAGCTCACTGAAGCAGAGGCAGCAGTGGGGCTGCCTGATGAGGAGGCCTTCTCCCTCTCTGCCTCCCTCCATCCATCCATCCATCCCTCCCTCCCTCTTCTCACCCTCCCTTTCTCCCTCCCTCACTCCTCCCTCCCTCCTTCCCTCCCTCTTCTCACCCTCCCTATCTTTCCTTCTCTCCTTTCTTCTTGTGTGTATTCACTCATTCTTCCTATCATTCTTTTCTGTCTCTGTCCCCACTCATAGAGTTGAAACTACAGGTGCACGTGAGACCACGGCAGGTTTGTAACATGGTGCAGGGATCCAAATGCAGATGCTGGCAGCTGTGCGGTGAGTGCTCTTAATCACTGAGCCATCTCCCCAGCCTCAAGCTTCCTCATTTTTTTTGGTGTGGCTAGTTACAGTGAGCTTACTGGGCCAAAGGTGTAATTCTGACCCACAGTGAAGAGGGACCATCTATTGCTTTTGTTGTTAGTCTTTGAGACAAGGCCTTGTAGCCAAAGATGACCTTAAACTCGTGATCCTCCTGCCCTAGTCTCCACGACTGACAGGAACTGCCTATTTTTGAACACACGTAGAACATCGACCTGAATTATTCTTGAAGATAGATGGGAAAAGCCGGGTAGTGGTGGCACACGCCTTTAATCCCAGCATTCGGGAGGCAGAGGCAGGTGGATCTCTGTGAGTTCAAGGCCTTGGTCTACAAGGGCTAGTTCCAGGACAGCTAGAGCTGTTACACAGAGAAACCCTATCTCGAAAAACCAAAAAAAGAAAAAAAGAAAAGAAAAAGAAGGAAGGAAGGAAGGAAGGAAAGAAGGAAGGAAGGAAGGAAGGAAGGAAGGAAGGAAGGAAGAAAGAAAGAAAGAAAGAGAAAACAGCTGGGAGAATCTATGAATAAAATTTCTTTCTGAGTCTGACACAGTGGCACACATCTGTAATCCCACCTGGGCAGAGTTTACAGAGCCAGCCTGGGCTACAAAGCAAGTTCTAGATCACCCTAGGCAGAGGGCATGTCTGTGTTTCAAAAACAAGACAAGTAACAGAAAGAAGACTTTCTTTCTTGTGTTGAACTGATGGGATAACGATGGGTGATTTGGGCTTATCAATTGGGGTTGATCTTAACTCTCTCAAGTAACAGTTATTTATTACCCTAAGATCATCATGACAGGACTGATAGTTGTTCCCCTAAATCCACTCTCTCCATCTTTAATATGTAGTAGGGTTGGGAACGGGCTATAGGCAAATGGCTAGATGTGTCCTTGTGATTAAATTTACAATAGACTGTGAATGGAAGCCAAGGGAACACCCTGCTTTGCTGCATTTGCTTAAGCACTTCATTGGACTTCTAGGCATTTGTTAGGAGCCAAATCATGCCCTGCCCCGTAGTCCATCCTTGAGCATCCAGCTGAAGCTCGTACTTCGGGGTATTTAGTTAGGCGATGCCCGTGAAGGGAAATGTTCTGCACACTGAAGGTCATCAAACAGGCCTACAGAGAAATCATGTTCAGAATTACTATATGGAATACAAGGTCTGGGATCTTACCACCAAGGTGGGGGAGGGATGAGGTGAGGAGGCAGGACTGGACCCAGAAGCTACAAGTTTCTTGTTTGCTTCTGAGTTGTCGAGGGCTCCCCTTTCTGGATGAGCTGCTGCCCTGTGCTCTCCTGAAGTCTCTGCACCACCGTTAGAGTCTGAGATGAGGGAAGGGATTCTGTTTTTTAGAGGCCTGTAGACTTTCCCACCTCCAGGGAGTTCAGCTTAGTGGCACCTTTCCTCAAGTCTCTTGAGAGAAGCCGAGGAAGATGCTGGGTTTTTCATCAACAACATTATGCAGGGAATAACATGATGTCGGGGTAGGAAGAGAACCAAATGCCAAATCTGGTTACCACTCTATGGCATTGCAACTTGCTTCCGCGCGGGCTCCTAACCTGTCAGAAAGGATTCAGAATAGACAGAGGTCATCTAGTCCCTCTAAAGGTCTCTTTTCCTTGAATGTTCTAAGATGGCCCTCAGCCCCGCAGTGTCAATGTCACCCAGGAAGTTATCAAAAATGTGAATCTTTAGGGTTTACCCAAGACCTACTAATCCAGCAACTCTGGAATGAGACACAATCATTCACAAATGTTGCCCTATAGCGTAGTGTTTAGGTACCCAGTACGTCCTAAACCCATGTCCCACCCATGAAAGTGGACACATGGCAGGCCACTGCTGAAGACAATGCCTGCTGTTCTCTCTACGATTCCATGGGACGTCCTTCGCCTTGCTGGCTTTGTCATTTGTAGATGTTTAAGGCAAATCCCTGGCACATGATGGTAAAGTATCGTGAAGCTGGGACAGGAGCACTGGCGAGATCACTCAGTTGATAAAATGTTTGCCACACAAACAAGAGGATCTGGATTTGATTCCCAGAACCCTTGTAAAATATCCAAGCGTGGCGGCCTGTATGTATAACTCTGGTGCTGAAAAGGCAGCGCAGGGGATCTCTAGCACTTACTGGCCAGCTACCCCAGCTTCTTTGGCAGTCCTTTCAGGTCAGTGAAAGAGACCCACCTTTGCAAAACAATAAATTACAAAGAAAAAGGAACTAGAGAGATGGCTGTTCAGTTAAGAGCTCTGGCTGCTCTTTCAGAGGATCTGGGTTCAGTTCCCAGCAGCCATATAATGGCTCACAACCATCTGTAACTCCAATTCCAAAGGATCTAACTCCCTCTCTGGCCTCTATGGGCACCAGGTATGTACAAGGAGCATAGATATACATGTAAGCAAAACACCTATACACGTAGAAAATAATAACTAGGAAAAAACTAGAAAGAAAATGATAGGTAATGCCTGAGAAATGACATCCAAGGTTGTCTGTTGGCCTGACCTGCTTCCTCTTTCTCTTTCTCTCCCTCTCTCTCCCCTTTGGGATTCCACTTCTCCCCCATTATCTCCCTCTCTATACCCAGTAGGAGGGAAAGTGTGAAATCCAGTCTTCCATAAAGCCCATGGGACTGCCGCTACCTTTGATCATGGTCTTGGGCAGTCTGGGGAGTTGTATTCATTTAATTGAAACCAATGCCTCTGAGGAAGGAGAGCGTCTGCAGGCTTATGTCAGACATTCAGAGAAGCAGAAGCAGGCATGCTGAGAATGGAAATTTTTCAGGTTCCCTACCCTGCCATACAATGGTGTAAAGCTCCCTGTGTCTGTCTAGGAGATTCCCAGGGCCTTCCCAGCCAACACCCGTTGTCATTCCTGCCAAGCTGGGAAAGCAGCAGATCTCATTTTTTTTTTTTTTAACTGAGCTCTGAGTCAGAGGTGGCCCACGTGTCAGAACCCATGCTCTTGTAGTCAGGGGTGGAATTGCAAAACCGTTCCCTCAGGCTCCACACACATCACCCTCAGATTAATAACTAAGCCCTGAAGCAGAAAGTCGGAAATTCTCCAGCAGCTTCTGCAGCAGGCTTCCTCTCAAGGGACTGCCCTGTTTCTGTAGCTCTGTGACCCATGTGTGGGTGGCATTATCCTTCCCTCCATTGCTCAAGTGTCTCTAAATTGAGGAAGGGATGGGGTGAGCTCGCTCGAGAGGGTTGGTGTGGGAAATGACAGGTTTGCTGTAGTGATATTTTGTTTATATTTTAATGAGTAAAGCTCACCTAGTGATCAGAAGGGCAAAGCTAAGCCACTAGAGGTCAGGCAGTGGTGGCACACACCTTTAATCCCAGGATTTGGGAGAAAGAGGCAGATGGATCTCTGTGAGTTCAAGGCCACCCTGGGCTACACAAGATCAAAGCAGAAACAAATCCAGGTGGTGGTGGCCTACAGCTTTAATGCCAGTACTAGGTAGTAACATACCTTTAATCCCAGCACCAGAGGGAATATAAAATGAGAGGAGAGAGAGAGGCTCTGTCTGTTTAGTCTATGGTCGCTCAGCCTTGGTAGAGGCAAGACTTCTCTAGTGATTTGCTTTTCTGGTTTTTGAGTTGAACCCCAATATCTGTCTTTGGGTTTTTATTATTCGTACTACATTTGGTGCCTAACATGGGGCTCAAACCCACAACCCTGGGGTTAAGAGTCTCATGCCCTACTGACTGAGCAACCATAGCTACGTGGAAACTTCTGGCTATAAAGAGAGTCAATTCAAGATCTCAGACCAACCAGTGAGCTAGCACACACCTGTGAATCAACACTCTGGAGGCAGAGGCAGGAAGTTCACTGCAAGTTTGACGCCAGTCTGGTCTATAGGAGTGAGTTCCAGGTAACCAGGAATACATAGCAAGAGCCTGTCCCCCCCACCAAAAACAAACAAACAAACAAGCAAACAAAATCACCACTACCACAACAGAAAGCAATCACAGATCCAGCCCCATCACCACATCTGGGGTCCAAAACTCCACAGATCAGATAATCCTAGCCTCGCAGATCTAGGGCCCTCGAGGTAAGCCTAGCTACTGCAAACATCATAGAAGAAACTTAATACAAGTCATTCATCTGTTAGACCCACAGTCTGTTCATTGTCCCCGTGGGGCAGCCAGCAGCGGTCTCTTGTTTCTAACATGTGGCCCTAGCTCTCTTTGGGCACAGTTGACTAGTAAGGTAGAAATGCAAACCTCAGTCCCAGTGTCACAGACCTGGAAAGGCACAAACACAACTGGTATAACCATGGTGTTGGCTTGGGAACTCAAAGTGAGAAAACCCAAGAAGACAGAGCATTTTGTAGCAAGGCGGGGAGAAGGATGTAGAGAAGCCCTGAAGAATCATAGGCAAACAAATAATAAGAAAACAGGAAGGGCAGGAGCTATGAACAGAGCTAGTATTGAGAACCCAGGGCAAAAGCATGGATGGGCAGGGGTGTGGATGGGCAGGGGTGTGGATGGGCAGGGGTGTGGACGGGCAGGGGTGTGGACGGGCAGGGGTGTGGACGGGCAGGGGTGTGGATGGAGGGGTGTGGATGGGCAGGGGTGTGGACGGGCAGGGGTGTGGATGGAGGGGTGTGGATGGGCAGGGGTGTGGACGGGCAGGGGTGTGGACGGGCAGGGGTGTGGATGGAGGGGTGTGGATGGGCAGGGGTGTGGACGGGCAGGGGTGTGGACGGGCAGGGGTGTGGATGGGCAGGGGTGTGGACGGGCAGGGGTATGGATGGGCAGGGGTGTGGATGGAGGGGTGTGGATGGGCAGGGGTGTGGACGGGCAGGGGTGTGGATGGAGGGGTGTGGATGGGCAGGGGTGTGGATGGGCAGGGGTGTGGATGGAGGGGTGTGGATGGGCAGGGGTGTGGATGGAGGGGTGTGGATGGGCAGGGGTGTGGATGGGCAGGGGTGTGGATGGAGGGGTGTGGATGGGCAGACTAAGCAAGCGAGTCGCTCCAGCCAGCTGGGCACTGAGGACCACAGAACCCTTGCCGTGGGATTTCTTGAGCATTTCTGGGGCCAGCACAGCCTTCCAGAACACATAGCCCAGGCCCCACTAAAGTATGAGAGAATTCTGTCTATCCATCTTTGTTGCTGTCTCCAGTCATTACAAGAGGTAAAAGGACTGATTTTTTCTACTTTCTTAAATTTTTTAAAAGATTTGTCTTATTTTTACTTTTGTGTTTGTGTGGCATGTCAGCATATGCACGTGAGTGCCAGTGGAGACCGGGGGGGTGGATCCCTCTGCAGTGTTATAGGTGGACGCAAACTGCCCAGTGTGGGTGCTGAGAACCAAACTCTGGTCTTCTGCAGGAGCTGTAAGTGTTTTAACTGCTGAGCCATCTCTCCAGCCCTGATATTCTCATCCTAACAACCAATAGAGTAGAGCACAGCCTTATCTCAGATGCTTAAGAAATACTACTTTGTAGTAACGAAAGAGTTGAAAGGTAAGAGAAAGATCACCCATTGTGCTTCCCTTTTCAGAATAATCTTGTTGATGATGATGATGGTGGTGGTCGTGGTGATGGCTATGGTTTTCAAGCACCGATAACCCCTCAGGGCCCGTAGGTTTTACACTGCAAAGTCCCTACACTGAGCACATACAGTCTTTTTTCTTTTCATTGTTCCTTAAACAATACAGCACAGTCAACATACGCACAGTAATTCCCTTGTGTGAGGTGCAGTTAGTACTCTAGAAGTGACAAAGTAGACAGGAGGATGTAGGTAGGTACTATCCAAATGCTTGACCATTCTTTACATAAGCCTTAAGTATCGCTAGATTTTGGAGTATCCTAGAACCAATTCCCCATGAATATTAAAGAGTTTGTGTTTCTATATGTCCTGACACACATTTTACAGACTTATGTTGCAATTAATTATCAGGAGCATCCATTTTTGGCTTTTTTTTTTGTTGGGTTTTGTTTTTTTGTGTTTTTTTTTTTGTTTTGTTTTGTTTTGGTTTTTGGTTTTTTGAGACAGGTTTTTTTTTTTCTTTTTTCTTTTGTAGCTTTGGGGCCTGTTCTGGAACTAGCTCTTGTAGACCAGACTGGCCTCGAACTCACAGAGACCCGCCAGCCTCTGGCTCCTGAGTGCTGGGATTAAAGGCATGTGCCATCACTGCCTGGCAAGGGAGCATCCATTCTAGTTTGGGTTTCTGTTGGCTTATTAGGGCCACAAGAGATATGTAGAGAGGTGTGTAGTTCAGTGATAGACCTTTGGCTGCCCTGTGGTGGAGGAGTGGGCAAGATTCAGACCCCACCATCAAACACTCACAAATCTACACAGAGAAATTCAAAAGGACCAAGAGGAAAAGACTTCAGAGAACCCTGCCACATGTCTATCCTATGTGATGACATAGAACTATGCTATCCAACATTGCAGTCACTGGCCACATGTGCCCATTAAATTTGCTTTTACCTTAATTTCAATTAAATAAAGTAAGCTACTAAGCACATTTCCAGTGCCCTGTGGCTCCATGTGACCAGTGACCCCCATGACAACACAGATACAGAACACCGCCATTATTTCAAATGTTCTACTAGATGTCAGTGGGGGAAAGATCTCGAACTTTCTCTGTAAACGCTATGGGTCTCTTTCACATGCCTCAAGTTTGCTCTTATAGTGTGACAGCAAGCACGGATAACATGTCAACAAACAAAGCACACCCCATGTTTCACTAAAACTTTACAATGACAATAATAACGAAGGGCAGTGGGCCAGATTTTACCCTCCCTCCTGTTTCGTGTGGCAGCCTTTGCTCCAGCTCAAGCCTGCTTACTTCCTGCACATCAGCCCCTCACATCTTTACTGTTCCTCACCTTCCTCTCCACCCCAGACTCCTCAGTTCTGTGAGAGGAGACCGGCTTGACGGTTGATCACACACTGACAGAGACTCCCATACTGACAGGTAATGCTGAATGAGGGCTTAATGCAACCGATCAGCAACTCCCTGGCAACGATACTCACTGGACTGGGAAATTCCAGATGCAGGGGCAGCTGTTTGACAGAAGAGAATGACTTCCCAACGGGATGCACTAGTTTTTGCATAGTTTGTTACTTTTATTACTCTCTGAAGAGAATCTCTTTCTGGTCTGGCTCTTCCTCCTCCTTCTCTTCCTCTGTTTGCTCTAAGGCTTAGAGTGGCCTTTTAAACCCTGACCCTCCTGCCTCAGCCTCCCAGCTGAGATTATATGAAGGTGCCAGAAATGCTGTCCAGGGGTTGATTCAGTGTAGCTGCTTTTTGCACCTGCTCTTCCTGGAGGCTGTGACTGGAGACCCAACCATGGGACAGTTTCCTGGGTCCCCAGCCATGTACCCAAGTGAGGAGACTTCCTAAGTCCCTTAAGACTGTCAGCTTGAGCTCTGAGAATTGAGATCTCTTTCCTGTGTGGTTTGGGCTGAGTTGAATTGGAAAAATCAAATCTGAGACCCAAGGAATTATTTAAATCAAAATTATCCAAATTTCAGTCATTTATGTATCCCTTCATGTTTTTAGTGCATTTCTATACTATCTGTAAATGTTTATGGATCATTTTAACCCTGTCAAAGCCTTGACATGTGGGCCTAGGGTGTGGCTTGGACCTAGAGCCTGGCTAGCATACACAGGCTGAGTGTTCAATCCCCAGTACTGGTGTGGGGTCAGCGAATGTTCTTCAAAATCTTTAAATATTTACATCAGCTTGAGTCGCTCCTGCAACAGCTCCTGTGATTCCTCATCTCTGAATGAATCTCCGTGCCCTTCCCCCTGGCTGTTTCTCTGACCTCATTTCTGCCACCCATTTAGTCCGCTCCAGCCACACTGACCTCTGCGTATTCTTGGAACATTCCTAGCAAGCCGCTGCTCCGGAGCTTGGCTCAACCCGCTGGAATGCTTCCCTCCTCGGATGTCAGGCCCCAGAACGGACCTTCCCCAGCACCCTGTGCAGAACGGTGGCCTCTCAGCTCCTCCAAATCAGTGTCTTGAGTATCCAGAAAATGTTCACACACCCACTGTCAGAGTACTGTTCGAGATCACATTATATTTCTAGAAAAATGTGGGGGAGATAAATAATATACCACATCATGTGAAATTATAGCATACATATTTTTATTCAAGCACGGTGACCACACGCCTATAACCACAACATTTGAGAGGATGAGGCAGGAGGACTGCTAAGAGTTCAAAGCTAGCCCAGGCAGACTACATAGAAACTTTCAGGACAGTTTAGGCTACCCAACAAGACTGTATCTCAAAATAAAATCATACTATGCTTTTCCTCCCCTCCCCTCCTTCCCTTCCCCTATTTTTCTTGCTATGTAGCCTGAGATAGCCTCCTCTCACCTGGGATAGCCTCCTTTCTCCTGAGATAGCCTCCTCTCGCTTGCCTCGACCACCCTAGCGCTGGCCTGGGTGCCACCACACGCGGCTGACCCTTTTAACATCAAGTCTTCTTTTAGTTCACGTTGTATCTCTTTGTTTATTTAGGTTTCAATTTTACATTTTCCATTGAAGTGTTTTCTTGAAAAAGATAAAGCATATGTCTTTTATTGGATTTCTTCCTAGATATATAAAATCACGTTGCTTTTGTGAAGGGTCTCTTCTTTAAATTACATTATAGCAGAAAATGTTTATAAAGCCATTTTTATTTCTAATATTATCCTCCCCACCCCCACCCCTCTCTCCCTTTCTCTGAGCCACGCAGGTGTCAAGGGAGTGGTGAAGCCCTGGCAGTGGCTGAACAGCAATATTATTTTTTGGTATAATGGAAAGTATTGAAGAGGAAGCAAAAGGGAGTGATAAAGTTATTTTTTAGTGTTGGCGTTTGTGCAGAACCCTTAAATCCACTTTACATCCATCTGTGCTACCTGACTTCCACTCTGGGGAACATTGATCTGTTAAATTTCGCAACCATGGTTGACATATCTTTTTGATTATTGGTCGTGTTGGCTTACCCTTGGGCCTCCCTTTAGTTCAGGAGGTGAAGGAAAGAGGAGAAACTGGGAAGGAATCTGAAAGGGGTGGAGGATCCCAGCGTCTGGATTTGCGGAGTGTCCCCAGGCCCACGCTGAGCAGCCCTCCCAGCTCCTGTAAGCAAGCTGCTATGCACCTGTAGGAGTCCCCAGGGCAAAGCACAGCGGGTGGGCAGAGGGTAAAAGCCTCCCGCTTTCCTCCACAGAGGACCAGCCTGTGGGTGTGAAGCAGGAAATGGGGGCTTCTGAGAACCGCCAAGCGTTCCTGGAAGCCTGTAAGAGCTGAGACATCTGGCTTCTGAAGCTCACTCTCTGGTGGCATTTTGGGGCCTGGAGGACAAAGGCCCCTCTGGGAACACATCCTCAGTAGTTGCGAACTCCGAGGCCTCATGGAGAAGGCAGCTTTTAGCTCCGGACTCTTCCAGGTTCCCTCAAATGTGACCCGCCCCTGCAGGCAGTCTTTGTAGCCTTTGCCTGTCAAACCGAGGTATGTCTTCTGGGAAAGCTGAACATTTTTTAGGCTCCTCCTTGTCTGAGAAACCCTTGAACTGAAGGCGGCAGGAAGCCACAGAGTACTGGGTGGGCAGACCCTACCTGGGGTTACCCCACCTTAGAGGGGAATGCAGCTGCTCTGAGTCATCAGAGACGTCTAACAAATAACATTTTTCTTACAAGTTCACCCATCAAAGAGAGGGTGGAGGGCAGCTTACTACTCAGAATAGGAGTGTTTCTGCCTCTGCCATAATTCTAAGACAACCTCTCAGCCCGCGAAAGCCACGCGGCAAGATTATGTCACATAATCCCTCCTTTTTTAGTGTGTAAATGATAATATATAATCTAATATGTATTGAAAATATTTTATTATTGTGTATGTTCATTATGCATGCATGCATGGGAACACACACCATGGCTCTTGTTTGAAGGACATAGGACAACTTTGTAGACTCTGTTTTCTCCTTCCACCTTTAAGCAGTTTCTGGGGGGCAGCCTCAGGACACTGGGCTTCCGTGTCAGGCAGCAAGGGCTTCCGCCTGCTGAGCCACTTTGCCAGCCCTCTAATAGTATTTTCTTGTTGTTGTCTTTTGGTTTTGTTTTGCTCTATTTTTCTTGTTTGTTTTCAAGACAGGGTTTCTCTGTTGAACTCAGTACGTAGGACCAGACTGACCTTGAATTCACAGAGATCCTTCTGCCTCTGCCTCCCAAGTGCTGGAGTTAAAAACATGCACCACCATTCCCTACATAACATGCATTTTATGTGCTGTAGCAATTACGGCATTGCCAGTCACAGTAACAGATAAATTCCCAGCAGATAGAGAGCAAACCGGACTTTCCCTGTCACGTCCAGTTCAAATTGTTTGGCAGTTGACTCTGTTCCCCACAGTGCTTCACAGATCCCTAGCCCTTTCATTCTGCGGCTCTGCCATCCCCCAGGGCTTCAGTGGGCAGAAGGAGAGGGAGGACGTACAGAAGTCACACTCAGTTCCTGAAAGCTTTGGCCCAGAAATGATACAGATTGCAGCTGACATCCCACAGACAGAACTATACACATGGATGTAAAGGGAACTGGTAATATAAATCAGGCCTGAATAGCTGCTTCCTGAAAGTAGCCTGTATCACAGGGGGAGTCAACGCTGGTCAGCACGCTATATGGACAATGTAAAGGCGTGCACACGCAGCCGTCTCGGTGGTGGCTGTGCGTGCCGAGCACAGGTGGAGAAGACACGTGCACTTTTCATGTGGAACAATTAATACTGGGTAGGCTCCAGTTTGCTTTGTAACTTAGAGAAGAACAATGGGGATGGTTCGTTGTAGAGAACAGGACAAGCACATTCCCTGTTGTCATTTGTTGTTAGGTTGGTTTTTCGAGACAGGGTCTTTCTACATAGCCCCCGTTGTCCTGGGACTCACTATGTAGATTAGATGGAACTTGAACTCACAGAGATCTGCCTGCCTCTGCCTCCCAAGTGCTGGGATTAAAGGTGTGCACCACCACACCCAGCTATCTGCTATCATTTTTATCATTATTGATGTTATTACTATTTTGATGTCGGGTATTGAATTCAGGACCTCCAGTACACTAAGCTGGGGCATTGCTCACTCACGGAGCATCACTCCAGCCCTTCATCACTGAGCATCATTCCAGCCCTTCATCACAGAGCATCATTCCAGTCCTTCATCACGGAGCATCATTCATGGAGCATCATTCCAGTCCTTCATCATCACGGAGCTTCACTCCAGCCCTTCATCATCATGGAGCATCACTCCAGCCCTTCATCACGGAGCATCACTCCAGCCCTTCATCACGGAGCATCATTCATGGAGCATCACTCCAGCCCTTCATCATCATGGAGCATCACTCCAGCCCTTCATCATGGACTATCACTCACAGAACATCACTCCAGCCCTTTCTCATTCCTAGAATGAGAAAACCTGATTTCAAGCTTTTTACTAAAAGCAGAGATGTTTTAGGCTGGGTAAGATATGAGAAGAAACAGAGTTGGTTGGTTTTTTTTTTTTTCAGACTTTAAAAAAATTCAATGCCTACCAAAGGAGATTTACAGGTGGGTCCAAATCTAGGAAGCTGTAGAGTGGTGGGGCTTGGAAGCACCTACGGTGAACACTCCATGTGCCTCTCAGACACAGAGACACAAACACCAATAAAGTTCTCAAGAAAATGAGATGCCGCGCCTTGACTCTTTCAGGATACAGGGAATATGCAGATTTTCTCATTTTATTTGAATGCAAAGGTTTACTGTTTGGCAGGTAATTGTCTTAGAAAGGGAGAAGTTTACAATTAACACCACATAGTACAGGAGCAATATTAGCCTGCTCAGAAGATGGCTATCAGAGGATGGGGAGACAGATGGGGGCACATAGATTGTGAGGACTCACGGAAAGAGTAAAGGGGGCATGAAGACAGGTGGTCCAGCAGAGAGAGCGCACCTCGCGAGAAGACCCTCGGACTCTGGAGCAGGTCAGAACTATGTGTTTACTCAACAAACTGTTAATTGTGTCCTTACTGTGTGGGTCAGGATTCTTTTAGGTCCTTATATTAGTGACCTTTCTGTCGTGATGAAACATCATGACCAGAGGCAACTAAAAAACTAAGAATTTATTTGGGCTGGGGGTTTCAGAGAGGAAGTCCACTGTGGCAGGGAAGGCTTGCAGTAAGCAGTTGGAGCAGGAAGCAGAGAGATTCACACACATATCTTCAGGGTAAACCTGAAGCAGAGAGTGAACTGGTAGTGGGGTGAGGCTATGCGTCCCAGCGCTCCCCTCTAGTGATGTACTTCCTCCATCAAGGCGGTTTAATCACCTCCTCAAACAGCACCAGCAATGGGGGTACAAAGTGTTCAAAGACTATGGGGCTATCTCTCGTTAGACTGCCACAGGCCTACACATGCGGCCCTGAGCAATCCCAAATCCCGGCCCTCGTGCCGTTTCCATTGTCCAGGAGGAAGACGCGGTCGACGAGCCAACAGTAGGTGTCAGGTCAGGTGCTTAGCTGAACCGAGTGCAGAGCAAGAGCGCAAAGAGTACAGAGGAAAGGGTGGGCCGAGAGGTGAGAGCTCGGGTGTTAGTTCCTGGAACTGGCCGCATGGCCAAGGAAGACCTCATTAGTTAGGAACTATTCAAGCCAAGGCCTTGAGAGGCTCTTGTGGCCTAGCACACACACAGAAGTATCATAGCTTCTGGTTGTCTCACCAAGGTCCAGTTAACCCTTTCTTCTCAAAAACGGAACCCTCCCACTGGCCAGGATGTAATCAATGCTTAGGTGAAAGTCGACCCCATCTCTGAGCCAAGTGGTTCTCAATAAGATCCAAGTCCACCTAAGCCAATCCTGGAAGCCCAACCTTACTTGCCGGAGACATGTTCAGGAAGCCAGGCTGATGGCAACCAAAATGTAGGAGTCATTTGGCCACTGTCTCTGGTCTAGGAATAGGCACACAACCTAAACTATCCTAAGGGGATTAAAAGCAGGGACTTAGACTTCTATCTGGAAGGAGGAGCTTTTCTCTGAAGTGAACAAGGACGCACGTTGTCACGGTCGTTGCTTAGGACTCGGTGGCACGGCCATCACCAGACAAAGCAGGAGGCCAGGCTGCAGACGGAGCCAATACAAAGAAGAGACCAGGGTGGGAAGAACTGCAGAGAAATGGAGTCAGAGCCCTGATTGTTCCATGCCTGGAGCTGCTATACTTCAAGACTCCCCATTATGTGCCACGAACAAGCTCCTCACTGTCTGTGCCGTTCCACGTAGGTCTTCTGTTCCGTGGTGTTGGGAAGGTCTGAACTAAGACAATAAAGTTCTAGCAGCTAGCAGTTCTCAAGCATGAGCTCATGCCAGACACACTTTTTACATCTATAATTTCATTTATTGCTTTTGACGCTCTTAGGAGACAAATACAACCATTGTCCTTATTTGTAGGCAGCAAGTGGGCTTTAACTCAAGGTCTTATGGGTAGTAAACGGCAGAACCAAACCTGCTGGAGCACACAGCCTGTGCTCTTTGCCAGAATGTTGTACTCGTTTTTACGTGAAGAGGAGGGAAAGCACAGGAGAGCATGTGAGGGAGCCAGAGAAAAAAGAGGAGATGGTAGCATTCTCGTTGTTTCTGTTTGCTTGTGTTGGTTTGCAGTTTTCAGGATCCAGGGCCTTGGACGTGTTAGGCAAATGAGCTTCTGCTGAGCTGCACCCATAGCTCCCTGCATTTTTTTAATTTATTTATTTATTAAAGATTTCTGTCTCTTCCCCACCACCACCTCCCATTTCCCTCCCCCTTCCCTGCATTTTTTTTTTATTTGGAGATAGGGTCTCACTAAGTTGCCTGGGCGGGCCTTGAACTTGTGATCTTCCTGCCTTAGCCTCCTGAGTAGCTGGAGTCGCAGGCCTATACTACCTGGTCTAACTTGTTTTGTGGCAGCGTGTGTGAAGTTGGCTTTGAATTTGCTACTTAGACAAGGCAGCCTTGGCCTTCTGCTCCTCCTGCCTCCACCTCCCAACATAGCAAGTTCAAGACCAGCCTGAATTATGTAACAAGACTTTACTTCCAAAAAAGTTCCAGTAAGTCAGGCATAGTAGCATACTCACACAGTCCCAACAACACGCAGAAGTAAGAGGGAGGAGGATCGAGATTTCAAGGTTATTCTTGGCCACGTAGAAAGTCTGAGGCCAGCAAATCCTTATATATAGTCCAGGCTGGACTTAAAGTTAGGATCCTCCTGCTTCTGCCTCCTAAATGCTGGATCTACAGTTGAGAACCACTAAGTCGGTTCTGCTTTTGTTATAATTCATATCTCCTTAAAGAATAAAAATGACAAAAAAACAAACAAAAAACAAAAAAAAGAATAAAAATGATGACCAACCAAAAAAAGTAAAAAAGAAAAGAAAAGAAACAAAAGAAAGAAAAAAGAAAAGTTTGAGGTCAGCCTAGGCTACGTGAAAGTCTGTCTTCTCACTACTACCAACCTCCAATCCTCTCACAAAAACAAAACAAAACAAACTGTCCCATGAGATGAAGCAAAGTTGAGATTTATTAAGGTTAAGGACAGGAGTGCAGGAGTCTGCCATCACACCTTTCTCTCTGTTAATCCTACAGCCCCTCCTGGGCGCAATGCCTATTCCTGGGGCACCTATTCCCTGCACTTGTTTCTCTGCCCAGTGTCCTATCCTTTAAGAACTTGATTCACGGGCCACACCCTCTATGAAACCTTCCCACACCCTATCTCCCCAAACCTCCAACCCTGGGCACTTAAAAAATATTGTTCAGATGCCCAAATAGCATCACAATGAGCTTGTTTTCATCCTTCTCTCACGAAGCTCAGGGGCCCCCAGAGGAGAAAGACTACCCCTGGCCATCCCCCATGCTCCCAGCGCTCGGCTTAGCTAATTATCAGTGGGACACTAGAATGAGAACATGTGAGACTGAAGAAGATGCACTCATATCTGTCAATCATCACACCCTGGGGATTTCCTGCCTTGCTAACTAGGCTGAGACCCTATGGAAATGTAGGGGTAAAAGGACTAGACCCCCATCTCTCAACAGTCATGAACAAATTGAGGGTGTTCACATCTCCTAATTACACATTACAGAAACTCAGTATGAAGTGGTTTAAAGGAAACAGATATGGCTAGGATGCACCTGGCCCCGCCTGTATACTTCTCCCTGCAGAAGTAGCTGTACCCAAGATCTAAGGGCTCCCAATAAGGCGATTCCAAAGATTAGGTCTCTTCCTGCAACTTACCCATGGTAGCTTCATCCTCGGGAACCCTCTGTCGTTGTGAGAACTCCTGACAACAGCTCTGTGTTTACCCAATCACAACCAAAATTCCAGTTCCAGTCTTTCCAGCTGGAAGTGGTGGTGCACATCTGGAGTCCCAGCACCTGAGAGACTGAGGCAGGAAGACTGTAAACTCAAGGCTAGCCTGGGCTACATGGGAAATCAGAGACCAGTCTAAACTATGTAGTAAGACCCTATTTTAAAAAAAAAGGATCTCAGGAATATTATCATTAAAAATATTTTTATTACGTCTATTTATTTTGTGTATGTGTATATGTGTGTATGTGTCATGGTATACACGTGAAGGTCAGAGGACAACTTGAAGCATTTGGTTTGTCTTCTACTATGTGGTCCCAGGGACTGAATATAGGTTTTCAGGCGTGGCATCAAGAGCCTTTATCCACTGAGCCATCGCACCAGCCCCTCAATTCTAAAATTTGTTTTCTTAAAAAATTCTTAATTTTCCGAATAGGAGTATTTTGCTTTGCATGTAGGCATGTGCACTATCCGTGTGCAGTACCCTCAGAGGACACGAGACAGCACCGGATCCCCTGGTACTGGAGTTACGGCCAGTTGTGAGCCCCCGTGTGTGTTGAGAATCGACCCCAGATGCTCTTGAAGAACAGTGACTGCTCTTAGGCACTAAGCCATCTCTATAACCCCCTCATTTTTTCCCAGTGAAGCAAAGTTGAGATTTATTAAGGAAAGTATAATAGTATACACCCAAGGGTGGATACTGCCTTTTAAGACAATCTCCTCTCAATGGTTTTGATTAAGTGACTTGATCCACTGAGCTAATCACAATGATTTCATCGAAAAGACCTCAACTACAGGCCTACCTCTAGATCCTCGAGTTAGAGTCAACCTCATCTGAACCTTACAGATGTAAAGGGAAGGAAAATCACTGGAGCAAACCCAAGATGTCTTTAGTGAAAGGAAGAGAGGGAAACCAATACATCATCTGTAGATGTTCTGTGTGTGAGTCATGTGCGGGGCTGGAGTGATGCTAACTCAGATGCTAACAAAGCCAGGTTGGAGAAATGGACCACTTCAAGGTGAACCATCCGGGAACATGGGAAGGCAGGGCCAAAGGCAGAGAGGTGGGGCCACTTTGGAAAAATTTTCATTTTTGGTAGAAGCTTTAGGGAAGAAAGGCCATGACTTTGGTTGGGGGTTAGGAGATAAAGACCAATAATGTCCTAGGTTGGGAGGAAGCCCATTGGGTTGACAGAGACCAAGAATAGGATTATTTTCCATGCTGATGACTGGGTAAGGCAGGCTCTTTACTCCACTCCCAACAAGACAGAACAACATGAACCCAGTGTTCTGCCCCGATGCCCAGGACTAGGCCTGCTTCTCCTCACCCACAACAAAGAGGAAGTCTGGGCTTAGATGTCACCAGGATGACCCCTGTGGCTCAGCACAGGACCACTCTGTGGAAAGCTTTCGAGGAAGTTATGGAAACAACCATCCGAGTGGAGATGCACAGAGGCTACCATGATGATTGATCCTGGAAACTCAGCTATGTGACTGTTCATGTCTGCAAGCCCAGCATTCACGAGGCTGAGGGAGGATTGCTATGAACATGAAGCCAGCTACAAAACCATATCAGCTATAGAACAAGACCCTATCTAAGCCTACTTTCCCCTACCATGGGCAAGGCATTCGAACACTGGTGTTAGGTGGGCCTGGTTTTGAGTCTCATGTTAAGGGCTTATGACATTACCCTGGATGCATTTTGTAACTACCCTGAGCCTTTGTTTCCCCACAATAGTAATTACCAGATAGGTAACGAGGTCAGAATCAGATAGAACACGGTAAGAATTTGGCACGTTGCAGGAGGTGGTGGCACACGCCTTTAATCCCAGCACAGGAAGGCAGAGGCAGGCAGATCTCTGTGAGTTTGAGGCCACACTAGTCTACAGCTAGAGTTCCAGGACAGCCAGGGTGGTTACACAGAGAAACTCTGTCTTGAAAACCAAAACCAACCAACCGAGGAACTTAGCATGTATCTGTTTCATAGATTTGTCAATAAGCATGACTTTGCAGAGCCCAAATCCTGTCTCCAGCACAATTACTTATTACTTATTAATTATTTCATTACACTTTCCTCACTGCCTGCCTCCATATTTCCAACATTCCCCCCAAATCAGGACTCGCTCATCACAGTGATGTAGTTTGCTTCCTGTGTCTCCTGTCAACCCACAAGACGACAGAATGTCTGTATAATCAACGTGTCGTATTGGGCTAAGTACTTCATATTCTTGTAACTCAGTTTCTTCAGCTGTAAAATGGGGATGTTAATAGTATCTACCTTATAAAGTCATTGTGAAAATAAAAAATTAGATTTGTTTTGCAAGTTTCTGACATATCATAAAGGCTTTAAAACATTCCACTTTTATTTTTGTTGTTATGTCCGAGTGGGTAAGGGAATGGTAGGAGCACTATAATATAAACACCCAGGGCAGCAGCAGCCTGAGGAACAGCGCGGAGGTAACGGTGGGGTCAGAAGGACAATGGCATGTGACTTAAGTGTGAGTCTTCACGCTAGCACTCAGGAGTTGAGGCGGGAAGATCTTCATCTCAGAACTAGACTGGACTACATAGAAAAACTTCAATCTGAAAAACAAAACCAAACAATGTGCTGGAGGGGGAGGCTGGAGGGATAGGTCAGTCATTAAGAGCACTTGTTCTTCCAGAGGACCCAAGTTCAGTTCCCAACATCCATGTCACGTGGCTCACAACCATTGTAACTGCAGCTCCAGGAGACCACTGACATTCACTCTCATGTGCACAAACCCACATACAGACACAGACAGCTACACATAATTTAAAAATAACAAAAATAAGTCCCAAGATTAAAGAAAGCAACCCTAAGGAAGAGTAGGATGAAGGAGCAGTAGTTTAGAAGCTGACAATGACTGATAGGAAACAAAAAGATACAGGGACAGGCTTTTTAGATGAAGACCAGCCACGGTAGGGTGTGAAGCTGCTGTCGAATGGGGATGGGTTGATGGGCTTAAAGAAATAACCAGACTGGGTCAGCTAGTATATGTCCTCACGGATTTGATATTCCCTAATTATAATAGCTACCCATAGAGTCATTGTTATGTGCCCCTGTGCTAATTGATAGTTATTATAATATTTTTTTATCAAGCCTATGAGTCCTGTGATTTTATTAAGTCAGTTTTGTTAAAGAAATCAAAGTGATAAGCTGCTATGCTCAGTCACATGGCTTTTAAGTGGCCAAGCTGGAATTTGAATCAGGGTTCTTTTTAAACCTGAGTTCTGGCACCACGGCCCACCCTCTGCCACCCTGCTTCTAGAATTCAGGTCACCAGCAGCTCCTCAGTATATCTAGATGCAACTTCTTCCCTCTCCTCCAGCCCCCTTCTCAGGTCTCTGCCCCCTGAGCCCACAAATGCCAAGCTCACAAGGCATCTGTTTTGCCAAAATTCTGTTCCGATTCGATAAACTCTAGCCAGGCCAGCTCACTCAGCATGATTCAGCCAGAGAGAATAGCAAGGCTGCATGCCCGGCATGCCAACCAGCTGAGCTCAGGCAGGATGGGCGGTGTTCAGGAACCTCAGCCTGACAGATGGCTCCACTCGGCTGTCTTCATGGGCCTGGTGCCAGGTGCAGCGCTCACTCTCTGCAGGAGGGAGTTATGGGAGCCTCGTCCTAAGAGTATCGAATGCATGGGTATGTGGGTGTGTGTGCAGGCACATAGAGAGCACACAGGAGTGAAGGTACGTGTGCTCTACATGTTCACTCGCATGTTTGTGTGTGTTTATCCGTGTGCATGCCTGGTTGTGTGTCTCTGTGTATACATTCAGAGGTGTGTGTGTGCGTTCAGGTTCCAAATCTGTATACATTCAGAGGTGTGTGTGTGTGTGTTCAGGTTCCAAATCTCCATTCATTAGGGTTGTGTGTGCTCACAACACAAAAGAGGAGGACAGAGAAATGGGGGACGAGGGAAGGAGAGGTTGCTTTTGATTATCTCCCCCACTCCTGCAGGGGGAAGCTGCCGCATGCCCCTCCACTTAGCTCTGCCTTCATCAGGGAATTAACAGCCAGCAGCAGCAGGAACAGCAGCAACAGCAGCAGCAGCAGGAAGAGTAGCAACAGCAGCAGCAGCAGCCGCCACCATCTCATTCCCGTTGTGAAATGTAGGCTGTGGCTGAATTTCAGGTTTCTAAACACAACTTCTTGATTGTGTTTTCCCATAAGGTAGAGCTATTAACTGTTATTGAACTTGAGAGCCCTCGACATATCTAGTGGACTAGAACAATAACCTCAAACCTTGTCATTTCACACGTATTATCAAGGAGCTCATAGAGTACCCTGCAAAACCCATCAATGGGCTTTAGGTTAAGAAACTAAACATTTTCCAGGTGATGGTGGTGCATGCCTTTAATCCCAGAACTCTGGAGGCAGAGGCAGGCAGAGCTCTGTGAATTCCAGGCCAACATGGTCTACAGAGCAAGTTCCAGGATAGCCAAAGCTACACAAAGAAACTCTGTCTCCGCCCTACCACCCCACTAAATATAAAACTAAACATTTGTACAAACATATAGGGAGTGCCAAGTAGAGGGAGGTTGGATTGTCTACAGGAGTACGGGACATAGATAGATCGCAATAGGGCCCTGCAGTGAGTTTGGAAACAAATGGGTGGAGAAACTACCGGAGGGGCTCCAGGAACCATCCCTTGAAGAAGCAAACATCCAGGCAGGTCACAGAAATGCGAGAGGCAATTGAGAAATTGCCAAGATGAGGAAGGACATAAAAAGCAGAAGAGATGCTGTGCCTGGTCTGAAAGAGAGTCTTGGAGCAGACTGTGGACGGCCTGATGCATGCTAGGTTAAAGATTCTGGTTTGACCTAGTGGGCCACTGGAGTTCTATAAGTGAGAGAAGAGTCTGACCTAATGCGTGATTTGCAGAAATCAAAACACATCTAGCACTTGCCTAGAGAGCAAATGGGAATCTGTTGCAATGGTCCCTTTGAGAGAGGATGAGGATGTGAGCAACAGGAATGTGGGGAAACTAGGGGAAGGGTTTGGACAAAAGAGATGGAGCAGATAATCTGTCAAGAATCAGGCTGAGAAACGAAAGTGGAAAGTGTTGGCTTTCATGTGCTAGCTTGTCGGAAAGGTAAATGCTAGTGCCGTCTGCTGAGCTGGACCCACAGGGCTATAGTGACAGCCTCTGGGAAGAACAGGGATTGGGGGCACAAGGTGAACCGTCCAAGAAGAGACGTACACTAAGCAAGTTGCTGTATAGATATGGGACGCCGAAGAGAGAGATTAGGACACATAAACCTGTCAGCCATGAGAGCTGGAAGATAAGCCAAGTTGTGGGTGGTGGGTGAGAGCAGTAGGGACAGTGGAGAGTCACAGACCAGGGTGGGAAAGAAGTCAGGATTCAGGACTGAAGGAGACAGTGAGAGAGGATTCTTGGGATTTGGAAGGACTGGAATAAATCCAGAAGAGAAATGACTCCTGGAAGCTAACAATGTACAAAATTTTAAGAATGAGGAAGTGATCATTACTGTCAAAGGCTAAAATAAGGTCAAGCAAGCAGAGGGAAGATGGAGAAGCCTAGAAGCGGAATGGGAGGGAGTAGCAGTTTTACGCTCTTGATTAGCACGGTGGTCACAGCGTCCCTGAACCACTCCAGGGAGGATGCACCAAATCTGAACAATGAGAGAGCACACCACACGAGATTGTAGGAGGTTATAGAAAAGAACTCCATATTGAGCCAAGATGGGGTAAGAAGCATCAAATTTAACCTTCTGCCTAAAACAATGATAAACAAGGCAAAAATCCAAAAAGTGACTATTTCAGAGCAGAGAACAGTTGCTCCAGATGCTAACTGCTGTAGTGGGGACAAAAGTAAGATGGGTCCACATACTGTATCTGTTTGCTCCATGGAGGGTTTGCAAGCTGTGGGACAGAGCGGGCCATCCAGGGAGGAACTGGCACCGTCTCTGAGTGGAGGAGTTAGGACTGGTTTTTCAGGGAAGCCAAGATGGCTACCGCTCACAGGGCACAAAGGGACCTCCAGAGTTCCAAAAGTTAACTACCTCGGTGGTTCCCAACCTGGGGGTCGCCACCTCTGTGAGGTCAAGTATCAGATATTTACAGTCTGACTCATAACAGTAGCAAAATTACAGTTATGAAGTAGCAATAAAATAATTTTATGGTTGGGGTCACCACAGCCTGAGGAACTGTATTGAAGGGTCACAGCATCAGGAAAGCTGAGCACCGCCACTCTACCTGAATATAATGACTACATACACAAGAGGAGATAGCTAAAGGCTAAGGAGAGAATGCTAGGGGCAAACAGGTGGAACAACTTTGGAGCTCGCACAAGCTTGGGATTAGTCCATGCTGCCAACAGCCAGAGTAGGGAAAGCTTGTATAAGCCTGGGGAGAACGCCCAGGAGGATGCTGCCTGATACCGAAGCCAACTTAGTCCTAGGATAGGCTTCACATCCCAGCTACAAAGTAACCTCAAGGGTTAACTACAAAACCGTGTCCAAGGAAGTTAACTACATCCTGGAACAAAGTTCCAAACAAGGAAATAAAAAAGTCCAGCGCCGACAAGTTAAAGTTCACAGGCTTATGAAAAGAGGTAGGGAATTATGACTCATGATAAAGAGAAATATCAATGAGGAGAAACAGACCAACACTGGCAGAATGAGAGTATTGGAAGGCAAATAATCAGATAATACAAACATACTTCATAAGGCCAAGAGGATGGAAAAAAGCATGGGCACAGTGAGGGGTGAGTGGATGACATACAAGATCCACATCAAGCTTAAGGAATAGAAAATGCAGTATTCAGATGAAAACATTAATGAACTGGAAGTCATAGAAACAGAAGCTTTCTGAAACGAAAAAAATGTTAAAGTATTAAGAGTTAGCTGGCATTGAATATAGTGGCTCTTACTGGTAATCCTTGCACTCAGAAGGTTGAGGCAGGAGGATCACTGCCAGTTTGAGGTCTCCTTGGGCTGCATAGTGCGTCTGAACACAGCCTAGGCTACACAGTGAGACCATCAAAGAAAAACAATAAAAAGGAAAAAAAAAGTATCTGCGAACTATTAGTTCCCAGATGTATGTCTTACTGGAAATCCCAGAGAAACAGAAAAAGGAATTACCTTAGATTTTCTCTTTCTCACAGAGATCTGTCTGCCTGTGATTCCAAGGTGCTAGGATTAAAGGCATGCACCATCACACCTGGCCCAAAATTTCCAAATTTAATAAAAACTATAAACTCATAGAGTCAAGACCCCTGGGAAGAGAGTGAGATCATCAACTTCCCTATCAGAAAAGTCTACTGCCAGCTTGGTTAAAATCTCACACCAGAGTCCATACAGAAGACCCCAGCCCTAGCTGTGGGGTCCTACCCCACCACACAGGGCTTTTATATGGGGGGGAAAAAAAACAAGTAAATCCACCTGTTTAAAAAAATCAGAAACCATTCACCCAAGGAAGGTAAACAAACTGCTAATGAGAACTTGAGAAGATGCTTTTGTCAATAAGAAGATAAAAGCTAAGACAAATATCATCATACATGCAGAAATAAAACCACGCGTCATTAGCTGCTGAGTATACATGTGCCAACGTAAGGAGCTGTGTCTGCCCACTTCAGACTACAGTTTCTGCTCCTTCAAAGGTTAAGCCTACTGGGCACAGCAACACTCATTTTGATTGCCATGCCAGTTAACCCATTCATGACACCTCAGGGTCGGGGGAGGGGGAGGCAACCCAAACGCTCTGATGTTGCATTACAAGATGAAGGCAGAAACTTCCTCTTGGATTAGTTTGACCAGAGTGGGCCCATATTTGAATTCTTTACTTGTTATCCCAGCTCTTTCCTCTGTCTGCCGTTTGTGGTTACTGGGCTGTCTGTTGTCTGCCTGTTGTGTTTTGTGCCTGTGCGCAAGTCTGACTCTACATCTGTGCCTTTGCTGTGCGTTTATTGAATGGCACAGAAAAGCTAGCATGGGATTCTTCATCAAGGGCTTTAACAGAGCTTCAGAAAGGAAGAGGTTATTTACTGGCCCCGACTGCCCAGGCTAGCACTCCAAACCTCACAAAGATTTAGCAACCTACCCCCACATGTCGCTTCCAATTTTGTGGTGGGTATCTATTTCAAGGCTGCTTTCTGTAAGTGACTACACAATCTCCACGCATTGTTCTGAGTGAGTGACATAGAAGGCTACACATGTAAGATTCAGTATTTGGCTTGGGATTTAAAAACTGATTGCACAGGAAATTCAAGACAGAGTAAGGCTGGTTAGATTGTTTTTTTTAAAGGCAGGTTAAACCAGAACAGGCTTCTGTCTCTGTTACTTTTCTATTGCTGTGAAAGACGCCATGGCCAAGGCAATTTATTAAAAAAAGGTGTTGAGCGTGGTGGTGCATGCCTTTAATCCCAGCACTTGGGACACAGAGACAGGCGAATATCTGAGTTCAAGGAGGCCAGGCTGGTCTACAAGAGCTAGTTCCAGCAAAGCTGGGGCTGTTACACAAAAAAACCCTGTCTCAAAAAAAAAAAAAAAAAAAAGAAAGAAAAGAAAAAGAAAGAAAGAAAGAAAGAAAGAAAGAAAAAAGAGAATGTTTACATTGAGGCTTACAGTTTCAGAGGGTTCGAGTCCAGGATAGTAGAGCAAAGACATGATGGCATGAACAGTTCAGAGCTTACATCTTGATGTGCGAGTTGGAGACAGAGATAAAGAGAAGGATGCTGAGATTGGTGTCTTCTTTAAACTTCCCAGCCCACCCAGCGACACACCTACTAAAAGGCTGCACCTCCTCAACTCTGCTGTGGTGGGTTGAAGGAAAATGGCCCCCAAAGGAAGTGGCACTATTAGGAGGTGTGGCCTCATTGGAGTAGGTGTGGTCTTGCTCGAGGAAGTATGTCACTGTTGGGAGGGCTTTAAGGTCTCATCAATGCTCAAGCCATACCCAGCGAAACAGACCACTTCCTGTTGCCTGTAAGATATAGAACTCTCAGCTACCTCTCCAGCACCATGTCTGCCTGCATGCCGCCACGTCCCTCCATGATAATGGACTGAACCTCTGAAACTGTAACCCACTCCATTAAATGTCTCTCTTTTATAAGAGTTGCCATGGTTATGGTATCTCTTTACAATAGTAACCCTAAGACACCTCCCAAACAGTTCCGCTCACTGGGGACCAAGTATTCAAACATATGAGTCTAAGGGGCTCATCTCATTCAAGCTACTACATGAGGTTGATTGCATTGTTTTCTTCAGTGCAGGTTAAACTTAAACAGGTTGAGCACACAGTAGGACAGCAGGGTAAGTACATAGTCTTAAGTGATGATTAATGTATCTTCAAAGCTTGGGGAAAGAAAGTTCAGTTTCTGTGAAGGCAAAAACTATTTTCAAAAAAAATGCTCCATGACAAACTCCAGCACTCAGGAAAAGGCATGGACCTCTAAAAGTCATTCTGTGTAGCAGGCTTTTTCTTTTAGGCCACCAATCAGTTCCCAAATCATGACACAGAGACTTATTACTAGTTTTGAATGCTCAGCCTAGCTTAGGCTTATTTCTGGGTAGCTCTTTTAACTAAAATTAACCGGTTTCTCTTTATCTACCTTTTGCCTCAGGGCTCATTATCTTTCTTCCTTCTGTAGATCTTACTTTCACTGCTTCTTTACATCTGTCTGACGACTGTCTGGCTTCTGACCCTGAGCATCTTCTTCTCACTCTCTCTTCCCTTCTTCCTCATTCTTTTTCAGCCTAGATTTCTCCTTCTATTTATTCTCTCTCTCTCTCTCTCTCTCTCTCTCTCTCTCTCTCTCTCTCTCTCCCAGCCCTGCCTATCCTTTTCCTGCCTTACTATTGGCCATTCAGCTCTTTATTAGACCAGTCAGGTGGCTTAGGCAGGCAAAGGGAAACAAATACAACACATCTTTACATAATTAAACAAATGTGGCATAAACAAAAGTAATATACCTTCACACAGTTAAATATTCCATAGCATAAACAAATGTAACACATCTTTGCCTAGTTAAAATAATATTCCACAATCCTGGTCTACACAGTGAATTCAAGGCAAGCAGGGGTTACAAAGTGAGGTCCTGTTTTAAACAAAGAAGTTCAACACAAACTAGGTGTGAATGTGCATCCAGTAATCCCCACTCCTGGGAGACTGAGGCAGGAGGCTTTAGGTTTCAGAGAATCCTAAGTGATTTGACAAGATCCTACTGAAAAATAGAAAAGAGAACAACAAGGAAGAAAAGAGAGAACCTGGGGATGGATGGTGTCCCATGGTTGATCCCCCTATAGCAAGCAACTTTATCTCATTTATTTATTCATGTATTTATTTATTTTATTTTGATTTTTTGAGACAGGTCTCTCTGTGTTGCCCTGGTTGTCCTGGAACTCGCCCTGTAGACCAGGCTGGTCTCGAACTCAGAGATCTGCCTGCCTCTGACTCCTGAGTGCTGGGATTAAAGGTGTGTGTCACCACCATCCTGTTAGCACAACTTACCCTCTTTTTTCTTTTTTTTTTTTCTTTTTTTTTCGGCATTATTGAGGATCAAACCCAAGGCTTTCTTAGTTCAGGGTAGGAAAAGCCATTACCAGTAAACTCTATCTCCAGGCCCCCTATAACTACAACTTGCAATACAACTTCCTATCTCAGTTCGGTTTTCATTGCTGTGTTTAAACACCATGACCCTAGGGCTTACATATCCAGACCATAGTACATCACGAGGGAAGCCAAGGCAGGAACTCTAAGGGCAGCAACCTGAAGACCGGAACTGAGGCCGAGGTCATGGAGTAATGCTGATTGCTTTGTTTATGCCAACCCAGGACCATTGGCCCAGGAGCTACACCTATCACAGCAGGGCCCTTCCACATCAGTCATTCATCAAGAAAATACACAGGCCAATCAGATGGAGACATTTTTACAATTAAGGTTCCCTCTTCTCAGATGACCCTAGCTTGTGTCAAATTGACATAAACCTGACCAACACATGTCTTTACACTGCCCAGCCTTCCCACCCCCGTGTTACCCTTTTAACAATGTTTATGTGACACATAGTATTGGATGGTGTGAGATCACATCTTCAGCTACAGCAGGGGAGGGGACAGGTTGAGCGGATTTGCCCACAGTTTCCAGTTTTTAGCCATCCATTGTGAATGTCAAAGTTAATTTCCGGGCACTTGCTCTTGAGTGATCTAAGCACAGCCTTGATCAGTTACAGCTATGATATGACAACACTCCAGCAAACTCCCATCTGAGGCCTCGGGAGCAGTGGGGATAGGATGGAGGCTGAGGGAGAGACTGTCACAGAGTAGAGCAGAGTGCACGGCGCATGGATGGACATGCAGGCATGTAGCACGGTAGCTGACTCGGCAGCTGAACCAGAGCTTCCTGTCCCTTGCAGATAGCATAAAGATAGGAGCATGCTAAAAATGGAGAAGAGAAACCGCAGTGCAGAATCTACAGAACGCTCAAGCTGCAGAGAGACAGACGGGAAGGCCGAGATGAAGCTGGTGATGGGGGACTGTCCGTGGGTATTTCAACCACCTCGGCAGGAATTCCCAAGAAGACACAAAAGGTCAGAACCTTTGTTGTAGTATAATTATTGTTATAAGGCTAGCAACATCCAATTATTGAAAAATATCTTTAAAGGCTACAATGAAGCAAACCAAAGCCCCACCCTTGCCAATGAGTCCCTAGGAAACACCTCATGTGAACAACTGTCTGTGTGGGGGTCTGGATATTGAGTCGGGGTCCTTGGACATGCTAAGCACAGTGTGGCTCTCTCACTAGACAAACACTCCCAGCCTACACTTTCACTTGTATCTAATGTTTTAAAAATTAATACATACCTAAGATCCTTACTTTTCTTGAAATTAAAATACGGTTTTAATTTTCCTTTTCCTTTCCTCCCTCCAGTCCCTTAAACGTGCTCCCCCGATGTCTCTCAAATTCATAGTTTCTGGCCTATTTGTCTCCCATGGTTGTTATATGTGAATTTAAATATTCCTAAATATATAGACGACCTGTTCTATATATTACTTATGTATGTGATTTCAGGGCTGACCACTTAGTATTGGTTAATCAGTTGTTCCAGTTCCTTGAAAAAGACTATTTATCCCACTCTCCACGTTGTTTGCTTGCCTGCAGTTCTTTGGGGGAGAGAAAGGTAAATAGATAGATAGATAGATAGATAGATAGATAGATAAATAGATAGATAGATGATAGATGGATGATAGATAGATAGATAGATAGATAGATAGATGAGAGATAGAGAGATAGAGAGATAGATAGATAGATAGATAGATAACAGACAGACAGATAGAAAGAACCTCAGAATCTCAATGTCCCCTCTTAAAAGCACAGCTCCCTGGATCTAACTTCTTCCAGCTAGGGCCCACCTCCTAAAGCAGTGGTTCTCAACCTTCCTAATACAGTTCCTCATGTTGTGCTGACCCCCAACCATAAAATTATTTTCATTGTTACTTCATAACTGTAATTTTGCCCCTGTTATGAATCATAGCGTAACTATTTTTGGAGATAGAGGTTTGCCAAAGGGGTTGTGACTTACAGGTTGAGAACCAATATAAGAGTCCCCTATCTCCTGACAGTCACAAAGCTGGGACCATGTCTTTGGCATATGGGCCTTTGAGAAATAGTTATGATCTGAACCGTACAACCATATAAACTATGAAGCTTACAATAACCCCCCCAATCCTGTCCTATCTCTCTTTCCTACTTCAAGTCCCCTTGCCCTCTTCCAGCCATATCTTTTGGCATCTACAGCTTTGTTTGTCTAATAATACACTGTTATTTTTGATTGGTTAATTTTAATTAATTAATTAACTTTAGACATGGTATACTGACCTTGTTCTATGATGTCCCAGGATACACAGCTCTTTTATAGTCCATCTCTCTATTGATTCCCCATCCAAAAACAATTATATATTATTGGTTTTTCCTGGAACTAACTCTTGTAGACCAGGCTGGCCTTGAACTCACCTCTGCCCCCAAGTGCTAGGATTAAAGTGTGTGCCACCGCTACCTGGCTTAAAAAACAATGACAATTTTTTAATATGTCAGTATTTAGTGTTTACCTTACTATACCTATTATACCTATATTTGTACTGTTTACAGCATATATCTATTATACTACTACAAGTATACCAGAATCGTGTTTCTTTTCATAGTTTAGTGTTTTGTAAGGAATAAATGCCTTTGGGGTAGTAAGATGGGCTCAGTGGGTTAGAACCGCTTATTATGTGAGCCTGAGCTCAGTCCACAGAATCCATGGTGGAGAGAACAGAGAGCCAAAGTTGTCCTCTGACCTTCACATGCATACCGCAGCGTGCGCGCGCACACACACACACACACACACACACACACACACACTCCCACACACACATATTCTCTCTCACTTTCTCGCTCTTTTTCACACGCACACACACATTCTCTCTCATGCACACAATCTCTCTCTCTCTACCATACACACACACTCTCTCACACACACACATTCTCTCTCTCACGTACACACAGTCGCTCTCTTACACACACACAGTAATGACAGATACATTGACTAAGAAGAAAAACGTTATCACTTCTTCAGTATTTTTCTAATTATTACCAAATAGCTAATCATTCTGGCACCTTCCAGCAATCTTTTTCAGTTGTTTTCCTCATGGACAGTTGCACCAGGTAACCTGTAAGTGCTATGTCTCTCTAAGCCCGGCTCCCATGTCCCCATTTCTGTACCAGGCTTTTTCTTCTGTACTGGCTTTTAAATCATGACACGGAGACTTAGTTAAGAGTGCTTGGCCTTGCTTAGGCTCATTTCTGGCTAGCTCTTTTTAACTTAAATTAACCTGTTTTTTTTTTAATCTGTCTTTTGCCACAGGGCTTTTTAACCTTTATTTCTGGGTCCTATTCTATGTCTGCTAACTGGGGGCTGCCTGGCTGGCCCCCGGCATCTCCCTCTCTCTCTTTGTCTTCTTCTTTCTTCTCTTCTCTCTTGTTCTTTTTGAGCCTAGATTTCTCCTATTTATTCTCTCTGCCCACCAGCCCCACGATCCCTCTTCTACCTGTTTATTGGCAGTTCAGCTTTTTATTAGGCCCACCAGTTGCCTCAGGTAGGCAAGGGGAAACAAATGCAACACATCTTTTCATACTTCATAAACAAATGCAGCACGCCTTTGCACAGTTTAATATTCCACAGCAGAAACAAATGGAACACATCTTTACATAGTTGAAATAGTATTCCACAACACTTTCCCTTCTGTTTCCTTATGTTTTCAAGTATGTCGTTTTACCTTTTTGTTTCCTTGTTTCTTTGTTTTCTGTGCTGAAGAATGAACCCAGAATCTCGTGTGTGCAAGATATCTTAGTTAGGCTTTCTATTACTGTGAAGAAACACCATGACCCCGGCAACTCTTATAAAGGAAAACATTTAATTGGGGCTGTCTTACAGTTCAGAGGTTTAGTCCATTTTCAACATGGTAAGAACCAAGGTGGCATGCTGCTACAGACATGCTCTCAGACGAGGAGCTGAGAGTTCTACATTTTGATCCTCAGGTAGCAGGGGGAGACTGTGTACCACACTGAGTGTAGTCTGAGCATATGAGACCTCAAAGCCGTGCCTCCCAATAGTGCCACTCCCTATGGGTCAAGCATTGAAACATACGAGTCTATAGGACTATTCCTATTCAAACCACTACACAAGACAATTTCTAAACTTCTGAGTTCCAACCCCAGCCCCGTGTACAGATTATTTGTCCTTTGGATTGTGAGCCTTGGCCTTTAACGATTAAATCCTTTCTCTATCCCAGTACACACACTTTTTAAGACACATTGCTCCATTTTTTTTTTCTGACTCTAACTAATATTAAAAATACTGCAGTCTGGGATATGCATGGTGTCATACACCTTTAATTCCATCACTGGGAAGGCAAAGGCAGGTAGATCTGAGTTTGAGGTCACCCTGGTCTGTAGAGCAAGTTTCAAGATGACCAGAGCTACACAGAGAAACCCTGTCTTGAAAAACAAACAAAAAAAATTTAAGTCATTCTCTTTTCTGACTGTGTGAGTGGTAGACTTTTCACTGCTTGGACAAATACCTGAGACAAACATTGTTTAAATATAAAACGGAGAGACTCATTTTGAACTCATAGTCTGAGGTTGTAGACCACTTTTGGTTGGCTCCTTGTTTCTGGGCTACGGTGAAACAGTGTGGTGGTGTGGAGGAGCAAAGCTGCTTATGTCCTGGTCACTGGGAAGCAGAGAGAGAGAGAGAGAGAGAGAGAGAGAGAGAGAGAGAGAGAGAGAGAGAGAGAGAATATTAATATCTTAACAGAGATAAGATATCTTAGTAGAGATAAGATACAAGTTGGAAGAACTTGTTCCAGATTTATCTAGAAAGACCCCATCACCCACCCTCTCCCAACAATACCCGCTAATTGTGACTCTGCCAATGAATTAAGCCATCAGTTAGGGCAGAGCCCTCATTTTTCATGATCAGATCTAAGAGCTATAGATCAAACCTTAAATTCATGAGCCTTTGGGACATAATTCACACTTAAACCAAACAATATTTATTGACACAGTTTCACTATGTAGTCCTGAACCTACTATGTAGCTCAGGCTGACCTCAGACCTGAGGCAATCCTCCTGCTTTGGCCTTAGAAGTGCTGGGTATACTATCAAGCCCCATAGAATCTTCTCTTTGTCCCTGATGCTTGGGAATTTCAGAGTGGATGCTCAGAATTTCATCATCTGCTGAGATAGGGGAGTTTTCATTTAGCATGCTAGGTGTTCTCTGGGCCCTTTCAGTGTGAGAATGAAGCAAACCAAAGCCATCACCCCAGTGAAGGGAAAGTTTTCATTCATCCGATGATTTTTTTTCCTTAAGTTTTCAAAATTTCCCACCATCTGAACATCAGCACCAAAGGCTATGCCTTTAATCTTCTGTTTTTCCTCTGTACCAGCTTCTGAATTTCCCCTTTGTTTTGGGGATATTTCCCTAGCTGAAGTCTCCAATCTTCTTGTCTTGTTGCGAATTTCCCGAAGTCCTCACTATGTGCTGTGCGTGTTCCCGTATTTAGAAAGAGCAGCTATGGGGTGGGGAGATGCTTTAGAGTCTTGCAGCTCTTGCAGAGAACCCAGGTTTGCTTCTCAGCACCCACATGGCAGCTCACAGCCATCAGTGACTCCAGTCCCAGGGAATCTGATAACCTCCTCTGACCTCCTCAGGCACCAGGTATGCACATGGTGCACAGACATACATGTAAGCAAAACACTCATACACATTAGCTAACTACATACGTACACACACACACACACACACACACACACACACACAAAGAATTTCAGCTGTCTTTTTACAGCAGATGTGATCTTTGCTTAGCTCTTTGAGCATATTAATTATACTAATGCAGAGGTTTCTCTTGTCATGAATCATCTTTGTTCCCTCTGAATAACTTTAATCTGTTTGTTTGTTTGTTTATTTGGGTCTTTAACTCTTCTGAGATGGTTTCTTCTGGTGTTTGTTATCCTTTGATTTCCTGTTCTTTCTTAACAATGGACACTAAATAATACTAATAATTGAGCAGGGTATGTCTGGTAGCTCATACAGATTGTCAGAAACTTTGGGAGGATGAGGCAAGAGGATTGTTGCAAATCTGAGATCAGCCTGGGTATGGCAGTTTGAATTAGGATGTCCCCCATAGGCTCATATATTTGACTATTTGGTCCCTAGTTAGTAGAGCTGTTTTGGTAAGGATTAAGAGGTGTGGCCTTGTTGGAGGAAGTGTGTCACTGGGGGTGGGTTTTGAGGTTTAAAAAGCCCACACCAGGTCCAGTCTCCCTCTCTCTCCTTCCAACTTTCAGACAAGATGTAAGTTCCCAGCTATTGCTCTAATGCCATGTCTGCCTGCCACCAAGCTACAAGCCATGGTGGATATGAACTCACCCTCTAAAGTTGTAAACAAACCCCTAATTAAATGTTTTCTTTTATAAATTGCCTTGGTCATAGCAATAGAAAAGAAACTAAGACATGTGGCTATGTAGCCAGATGTGTGTCAGGTGTGTGTAGGGGGAGGTATGAGTATGACATATTGATTCAGTTGCTCACGTGTTGATGTTTTGACTATGCCTTATATCAGGGCAGTTCACATGTCATGCTGGATGTTCTATTTGTTTCTATCTTGACTTAATAGGTTGTTCAGAAAATGCTTCAATAGTCTGTCTTGAAGATGTCCAGATGCCTGTACTTGGTCACCTAGAAAGTGAGCAGCATGGGGTGACAGCCTTCTGTCTCAGCAGGCATGCATACATTCCCATTTCATGACTATACTAGGGAATCCTTAACCCTTCTCCGCTCCTTCCTTTCTTAAGCGTCTTGTTCCCTTTTCAAGGTTCCCTTTCTAGGTTCATGACCCATACCCCACTCCACACATATGAAGATTCAAACCTAAGACCACATATGAGAGAAAATGTGGTATTTATCTTTCTAAGTTACTTAGCTTAATATAATTTTCCATTTTGTCCATTTTCCTACAAATGCCATGCTTTCATCTTTCCTTATGGCTGAGTAAAGCACTACTGTTTATGTGCATATTTTCTTTATCTGTTCATCTTTTGATAGACATCTGGTTCCATTTCCTGGTTTTTATGACAAGTGAAGCAACAAACATGGTATGTAAGTATATAAACTGTGTAAGTGTCTCAATGATACAACTTAAGAGTCCTGGGACTAGAGAGATGGCTCAGAGGGTAAGAGCATTGACTGCTCTTCCAGAGGTCCTGAGTTCAATTCCCAGCAATCACATGGCGACTCACAGCCATCTGTAATGAGATATGGTGACCTCTTCTGGTGTGCAGGCAGAACACTGTATACATAATAAATAAATAAATACATAAATACATAAATACATAAATAAATACATAAATAAATCTTAAAAAAGAATTTATAGTTGGGCGGTGGTGGCACATGCCTTTAATCCTAGCACCCAAGAGGCAGAGGCAGCCAGATCTCTGTGAGTTCGAGACCAGCCAGGTCTACAAGAGCTAATTCCAGGACAGGCTCCAAAGCTACAAAGAAACCCTGTCTCGAAAAACCAAAAAAAAAAAAAAAAAAAAAAAAAAAAAGAATTTATTAAGAGTTCTTTGGTGGGTGGATGCTGGAGAGATGGCTCAGTGGTTAAGAGCACTCATTGTTCTTACAGAGGACCCTGGTTTGATTCTCAGAACCTACATGGTGGTTTACAACCATCCATAACGCCAGATCCTAGGGGATCCAATGCCCTATTCTAACCACGGCACTAAGCATGTAAGTGGCGTGCATAAGAAATTCTGAGGGAGAGAGAATGTACCCGTGAATGGTACAGCTGAGTCTCTTTTTAGTTTTTGAGGAACCCAGTACTGATTTCCACAGTGGCTGAACTAGTTCACACTCCTACCTGCAATGAACGAGGATCCCCCACCCCAACCCCCAAGTTAGCCAGCATTAGTTGTGGTTTGCTTCTTTGAAAGCCATTCTAGTTGGGATGAGACAGAATCTCAAAGGTCCAGTCAGGGGCAACCATACACCCCGACATATCCATTTGCATTTTAATGGCTACGGGAGTTGAACACTTGGCCATTTGTGTCTCTTTGTTTAAGAATTATCTATTCAACAAAATCCCAGCATAGTGAAGGGGAAGTAGGCACCAAGTTCCACCTCTAAGCAAAAAGCTGTTTGTGATGGATCCTGCTTGGAGACGGGAAATCAGCTTTCTTCAGTGGTGGAACACTGGGTATATCAACAGCACTGTAGGGCAAACCCGTGCTCAGGAAGAGTTGACCAACACAAGCAGACTCCATTTGTTGAATGTACTTTTTGTTTTGTTTTGATATTTTGTTTGTTTGTTTGACTGTTTCTTTTAATTTTTGTTCACGTGTATATGTGTGTGTGTGGTGTATTTTCTTATGAAGTTGTATAGGCAGAGAGGTGGGAGGGATCTGGGAGGTGTTGGGAGAGGGGTAAGAATATGATCAAAATATATTGTATTAAAAAAAGCCAATAATGAATCTCTGTGAGTTTGAGGCCAGCCTGATCTACAGAGCGAGTTTGAGGACAGGCAGAGCTACACAGAGAAACCCTATCTCAAAAAACAAACAAACAAAAAACAAAACAAATGAACAAACAAGAAAGCCAATAAGTAAGTAAGCAAGTAAATAAATAAAAAATAGTCTATTCAACCTGTCAGCCCATTTATTGATTAGAATATTTGTTTTGGCATTTTATGTTTGTGGTTCCTTATATTGTTAATCCCACCAGTTGAGAATAAGATCATTACCATAGTTTAAAGCCAAATTCGAAGAAAGCTTTAATTATACACTGGCCAGGTGGATGGGTTCTGACCAGGTCCATACCCAGGATTGCAGGAAATGGGTTGAACCCACAGTCCATATTTCCCAACAGGTCCAATCAGGGGCAGGCAGACATCCTGATGTAGTTCCTGTTTGCCCATGTATGATCAAGCTCATCCAGTGTAGTTGGGTCAATCAAACTTGTTTTGGGCAGTGAAAATCTGTGACTTGCTATCTTCCACAAACAATGTCACTAGAATTTTAGGAAGCATTTGTCCTTGGGTGTCGCGAGCCGTACCACATTGGACTGCTAGATATCATGAGCCACCTTTTTGTGGTGACTTCTGCCGCAGTCTTAGCCATGGTATACGTTCCAGGGTAGGAGCGTGAAGATTAGAAAAGTTAGGTAGGAGGAGCCGAGAAAAAAAAGAATCACAGAGACACAAGACAGTATTGGGACGGCAACTTGGTCTCCTGCATACTGAGTTCTGAGTTCATCTATGTTTAATTTTCCACACACTTTTATACCCCAATACAAAAGTGGGGGGAAGAAGGCAAAAGACTACTTTAACATGACACCAAGGACAAGCAGAACAGTTACCTTCCCCAATACTTGAGACATCAATTCATTAATTCTTGAGAAAAGCATTCTGCTGTTTAGGCAGTAAACCCACCCTAGACCAAGTATCCTGAAGGCAGCCACTCCCTAGGTCAAACCTCCAATTTCAAAAGAAGGGACAGAAGTATGCTTGAATTCTCTGACCTTTGGTCAGGATGGAAAGGATACACTTCTCAAAGTCCAAAACACCAAGCAACCACACCCCAGGTCAGGGTGTGCCGCCACACTTGTTGAGCAAGCTCTAATCCTCTGACCTTCAGACAAGGTGGAATAGGCTCACATTTTTGGGGCATACTTGAGCAAGGGGCTTGCAGATCAGAGGCATTTTTGTTTCATGGGTCTCTTTGCCAGAGTAATTAAAACTTAAAATGTAACTTTGGCTCTCACAGTATATTCTAGATGTTAACTTGAAGTCTGAAGTAGAGTTGTCAAAGGCTCTCCTCCCTTCTGTCCTAGCTGTCCCTTCACTATGCTCAGTTTGCCTCTGTGGTGAAGAAGCTTTTTCATTGCATGCACTACTACTTGCTAGTTCTTGGGGTTTTCCGTGCGTTTGGAGGTCTTTCAGAAATGTCTTTCTTATGTCTAAATCTTGAAGTGTCTACTGTATCTTTTCTCCTAGAAGTTTCAGTATTTAAGATTTTAAATTTAGGTTTTTAATTAATTTGAACTAACTTTTGTGCAGGACGAGAGATGTGGCTCTAATTTCATTCTGTTGGACGTGAGTATTCGGGTTTCCCACCACAGTTTGTTGAAGAGCAGTATAGGAAAACCATGCGAAGAGAAACTACTCATCCAGCCTGTGCTGGGCACAGTGTAAGCCATGCAAAGATAAGAAGCAAAAAATAAGGGTGGAAAGCTAGCCTGTGGCTACACGGTGAGAGCCAAGGAAGTCAATTTGATACACTTAAACTAGAAAGTCAAAGACGTTTTTAAAAATAAGTTTCAAGGGCTGGAAAATGGCTCAGTAACTAAGAACACAGGCTGCTCTTGCAGAGGACCTGAGTTCAATTCCCAGTATCCATGTTGGGAAGCTCACAACTGCTTGTAATGCCAGTTTCAAGAGTGACTGACACCTCTGGCCTCTTAGAGCACCTGGACTCATGTGTGGACATCAAACACACCACAACACACACACACACACACACACGTGATTAAAACATAAAAATTAATCTTTAAATGAAACAAGGCTCAAACTGATACAAGCTGTGATTCCTCTCTGATGGAGAAACCAATCCTGTTTACCTACAAATTTCATATTCAGAAAAACAAAAAGAAAACCAAGACAGGGCAGTGTCCCGTCAGCTAGAGGAGGAAGAAGCTTTCAGAGGCGGATAGTTCCCTGGATCAACTGGTTGATGTATAAACAGGGCAATTGTGGTGGCATTTTCATGAGAGATGTCAGCAGAGAGAAAAGTTTAAAAATCATGCCTGGAGTGATGTTTTCTTTAAAACGTTAAAGTGCTAGGTGACACGGGAATAAGAAGAAGCCTGAAGTTTTAGCAATGGCAGCACAAAACTTATTTGTTTCTTTTCTTATTTCTGAGACAGGTTTCATGTATCCCAAGCTAGCCTCTAACGCACTCTGTAACCAGGGAATACCCTGAATGCCTGCTCCTCCTTGCTGCCACCCGCCAAGGACTGGGATCGCAAGGCCTGAACCACCATGCTCAGATCACAAAGCCTTACGTCTTACACCTACAAGGCAGTGGGTAGGATGGGACAAGCCTGCTTGCTCTACAGATTCACTGATGTGCTCAGAGTGATGGGAATTCCTCTTTCTTTTATTTCACTGAGGATGAAGCCCAGAAGGCCTTGGGCATGTTAGGAGAGAGTGCCCTACCACACAGCCGTGCCCCAACCCTAGTTCCAACATCTTGAGAGTGGAATTCCCAACTTCCTCTCCAACTGATTCATAAACTCGGAAAGCAAAAGGGTCACGGGGGATGAGTTTAGTGCGGGGGAGGGGGTCCTCGGGCCAGCTAATCTGTGCTTTGGTCTCGAGTGCCATACAAGTTAGCCATGAAGCTGCTGGAAAATGCAGGAAGCAGATGGAACATTAGGTGAACACCACCATATCCATTACAGGGAAGGTAGACTATAAAGTCTGTTACGAAGGAAAGGAGAAAGATACGAGTAGCTAGGGTAAGGGATAGAAGAAAAGCTGTGTTTAATTGTTGTGACAGAAAAGTTGTGTTTTGAGGAGTGGCTAAGCAGATGGCATGGTATTTGGTCTTGGAGGCGGTGGAAGGGACAGTGACAGGCCTTAGAAAAGAGACGTGACCCTCTTTTATATGGGCAGGAAGGAAGCCAGGGGAATGTAGTTAGCTAAATACGCACGTGTGGAGGCAGGCGATGCAGGAGACTGAGGGAGTTCGCACCTGAAGCTTGACATTTCCTATACAGTAGAAAGCCAGGTGTAGTCCTGGTGTAGGGGAGGGGACAGGAGATTTGCTACAGTAGACCTTAGTCTCTAAAGTGGAGCACAATTGCAGGACAAGAGAAGGTCCAGGTTTCCACCCTGGAAACCCATGGTTGATGTGGCTCTGTGGCTCTGGTGGTTACTGAGGCCAACAATTAAGAATAAAGAGATGGGGACTGGAGACATGGCCCAGCAGTTAATAACACTGGCTGCTCTTCTAGAGGACCTGAGTGAGTTCTGTCCCCAGAACCCACATGGCGTCCCCAGAACCCGCATGGTTCAGAACTACCCTTAACTCCAGTCCTTGGGGCTCCAACACCCTTTTCTGGTTTGGGGGGTGCATTGCCTGCCTGTGGTATGCATGTATACATACATACATACATACATACATACAGGCAAAACATTCACATACAAAAAAAAATAGTATGAGCCTCTAATACAAAGCCTATCATTCCTTCTGTTCTTGGACCAGCCATATAAACCAAAGGCCCCGGATGAGAGGGTCTGATGCACCCGGTAGGAATGAAGCAAAAGGTAAGCTCCAATGGGGAATGAAGGAAAACACTGCTGCACCGGCACACAGGGAGAGGGCCCAGGGGAGGGCTGACCTTGACGGGCAGCCAAGCGGGGAGCAGTCCTCCTCTGGAAACTAGGGTTGGTAGACATTTTTGTCAGTTTGTTTGTTTTTCAGTAGTCTCAAGGACCGAGCCAGCTGTAAGAGTGCAGGAGGGGAGAGGCCGAGGTCAAAGGTCAGGGCCCGCCACTTATTTGCTGAGCAATCTAGCCTCTGACTGCAGCTCTTTGAGCTCAGTTTTCCTACTGTGAAATAATGAACCCCGTCGGGATTATCACACGGACCACGTGGGCGCGTGGGAGGTGCGAACCGTAAGAACCCACACATACAGGTTGCTATTACTATTACTGCATCATGACTTCATGGCAGCGTTTGCAGCCAAGTGCTTGGTTCTGTGCTCTAAATTTAGAAAGGGCTGGGGGAGAAGGCTGGGTAAACACTAAAACATTTACTGAGCGCTACTCTTTGTCAGTAACTGAGCTAGGCAGGGTGACGGTGAGATGAAGCAGCCAGGACTGATAACTTTGGAGTTCTGAGACCGAGAGATAGACACGGTAACACATGATTACGTCGTGCCATATGGTACAGCAGGGCGACACGGAGCCCTGCGTGAGCCTGGAGAAGGGATGACTGAGTCTGAGTGAGTCGCATTTATAGGAGAAATGCCGGTTGAGCTGACCCTTCCTTCATCGTGCCAGAGCAGAGGAGACCCCACTAGACTCCGGGCTACGGTACCCACAGTTGAGTCTGCTTTCGCATCAATCTTTGGCCAAAAGGGAGGAAGAAGCTTCTCGATCTCATGCAGGAGCATACTCCACGAGTGTGCTGAAGGCTTGGCTGCCATGGGAACACTGCATCCGTATTCTTGCTTAAGCTCTTTGCAATTTACTGTCAACAACATGCTGCGGCTGCGTGAAAGCGCAGCCCCCGTTTCCCAGCTAGGAGGTGTCGTGCTTGCTGTGAACTGAGGGCCACACTTCATTTGGAAAAAGAAAGGCCAGTGGGTCAGCATGTGAACAGCTCTCCCAGGAAAGCGGTGTTGTAGTTTTTAAAGGTCATTTGTCACATGCAGGCTGTGACAAATAATTTCTCCTCTCCACAGATGGAGACAGTGATCCCTAGAAGAGCTGGCTAACCAGACTAGCCACATCAGCCAGCTCTAGGGTCAGCTGAGAGAACCTGTTACCGTGAATGATGTAGAGAGCAAGCAGGCAAGACTCCTGATGGCAAGCTCAGGTTTCCATATGCATGTGGCCCATGTATTCATAGGAACACATACATATTTGCACCCTGTACACACATTGACACGTATGTGAACATGCATACATGCATGCTCACTACACTCACACACACACACACACACATATATATATATATATATAAAAGAAAAAAATCTTAGCTATTCTGTAAACTAAAAGGAATAGAAATATTCTAAAGAGATATTTTTGGAATTAATTTCCTTTTCAGCATGTCTAAAAGGAATTGAAAATATTTCAGAGTTACTTAGGCCCCTCCCTTTGGCTATCAGATGATTGAAATAAAGGACCTCAAGAGCCGGGCGGTGGTGGCGCACGCCTTTAATCCCAGCACTCGGGAGGCAGAGGCAGGCGGATCTCTGTGAGTTCGAGACCAGCCTGGTCTACAAGAGCTAGTTCCAGGACAGGCTCCAAAACCACAGAGAAACCCTGACTCGAAAAACCAAAAAAAAAAAAAAAAGGACCTCAAGAGCCTGAAATTTCTCCCAGGGTCTCATACTGGGAGAAGAAAACTCTGAAGCTTGGTGCCAGCTGGAGCAGGAACTCATCAGGAGATCCACACAGCATTAGCAGCTTCTCAGATGTCCTTGTGAGACAGACTGAACCCCAGACAACGCTGGTTAGTGATGGATGGGACCACACCTTGACCCTGCTTAAACTTTATCCTCATGTCGAGACCCTAGAAGATGGACTTTGGAGGTGTCACTGTATCTCTTCATCCCCCTTCTCAGAATGGCTACATTGACTAAACACCCCCTCTGTTCTCCACAGTGGCTCTTCCAGTTGGCTTGTTGAGTCCTAGCTTGTTAGGACTGCCAGAGCAAAGGGTCTGGCCACAACTCTGGGTGCCCCCCTCATTTCCACTTCACAGTGTTCCCAGTCCCTCCTGCCCTGCCCCGCTTCCTATCCACCAGCTACTCTCTACCTCATCTCTACCCCATTCATCTCTTGCCAGTACTCACTCATGCACTCTGGAAATACCTTAGTTGGTGGCTGTCTCAGAATACAAGCTCGTGAGGGCGAAAACTTTGTGTTTTGTTCACCATTTACAAGCTGGGACAGGAAGAGGGCCTGCCCAAAACAGGGAGTGCCACAAAAGCAAACCCTGAATAGCGCAGTGAAAATGCCCTATCGCCCAACAAAAGTGTTAATCAAGGAAAAGGCCCAGGTGCTCAGGGGTGGAGTGCTTGCCTAGCATGCACGAAGTCCCAGGTTTGATCTGCATCGCTTAGAAGGAAACAGAGAAACTGAGGCAGAAACTCAGAGCTGAGTCCTGTGAACACAGAGCCTGGTAACTGGGACTCCACCCTTGGGGCTGGGTTAAGCCAGAAGTAGGTGCTAAAACCTTTCTTTCTTTTCCAAAAGCAGTTATCTGGTTTTAGTACCCAACACTGGGGGAAGAAGTTATCACATCTCCCCAACCCCCGCTCCCCCCAAAGATGATGGCTCTTCCAAGGAAGGGCACACAGTGCATTCTGTCTGAATGAGCAGATTGGAAGTTCTGGCTGAGTAACTTCCCAAATAATGTGAAAATGATAAGGTTGTGGCATCTGGAAAAACTTGACACAGATTGCACACTAAACCAATTCCACGGAAAATTCTGATAGTGCAAATGGCCACGCAGCCTACGCGACGGCGGTTTGAAGTCGAGACACTGGACACTTGCTGTGCATACTAAGCACCGTCATAACCGGGCTTTTCTGGCCCCACAAGCAGACAGTTCTGGCCAAGTAGGAAAGAAGGAACTGAGGGGAGATTTGAACCAGGTGAGACAAAGTTGTTTTATCTTTGGGTTTTGGGGTTTTAGCCAGCATTTCACTGTAACGCAGGAAGCCCTAGAACTCACTATGTAATTCAAAGTGGTCTTGCACTAGCAGCAATCTTCCGGGCTCAGCCTCCCAGGGGCTGGGTTATAGGCATGAGCCACTTGGCTTGATGCTGAGACCAAGTCTAATTGGATAACTTTTATATGCAATGTACAAACAACCATGCATATTCTCATTCAATGACGTTTGTTTGTTTTGAACCAGGGTCATACTGTGTAGCTCAGGCCGGCTTTAAGTTCACCATGCCTTCGCTTCTGAGGGCTGGGATTTCAGGTATGCTCCCCCAAACCTGGCTGCAGTTAGTATTTATTTCCATTTTCTAGGGTGTGTGTTGGGTGAGGGGCAGAGAAAGGCTGAAAAATATATTTGCTTGAGATCATAGTTAATAAATTACAGGGAAAACTCAGCTCTGGGTTTACTTGGCCGCAAAGCCCACAGGCTCTCTCCCTGACACACTTGCCTCCCCAGCATTCCTGGAAATCCTCACTGATGAAATGCATCGGTCATCTTTTAAAAAACTTTTAAAAGGTAATGATATGATCTAAACGAAAGGAAGCAGGAAGTCATAAAAACAAGCAACCATATGAAATTGCTTCTGACTCTTTAACCCATGATCAGGAACCCTCCAGGGAGTAGTACATAGACTCCCATCTTGTAGAAGGAAGAACAGGGCTGGGATTCCTTCTTTAAAGTAGCATTGCCATAAAAACCTGCAATCTGAGCCCACTCCCCATCCCATTGCAGTCCCCTCCACACCATGTTCCGTCAAAGTCACTCAGTGTGAGTTTGTTCCTTATCTGCTTACAGTCCTTAGCTCTGTAGTCCTGGTGAGATGAAGTGAGGATGTCTCAGTCTATCTTGTCCCTTCCTCCCTTTCTCTCTCCCTCCCTTCCCTTCTCCCTTCCTCCCCTTCTCCCTTCCACCCTCCCTTTCTCCCTTCCACCCTCCCTTTCTACCCTTCTCCCTCCCTCTTCCTTCCCTCCCTTCCTTCTCCTTTCCAGTCCCCCCTCCTTTCTTTTCTTATACTTTCCTCTTTTCCTTCTTTTTTCTTTCTCTCAGGGTCTTGCGATGTAGCACAGGCTTACCTCCAACTCAAGACCCTCTTGTCTCACCCTGCGTGCTGCCATGCCTAGCTTTCAAGCCTGACACTATGGGCCCGACCCTTGGCTCTCATGTTTAGCCTCATGTCTGCCACTGCCTCTTACAAAACCCTGAGTTGAGCAGAACCCACCTCTCTCTGCTACATATTTCTATGAATTTATACAAAGCGTTCTTGGCTAGAACAGCGTTGATTCCCTCTTTCCTGCTCCTTATCTGACACTCAGTGTGCTGGCTTGTTTCAAGACAACTTGACACAAGCTCGAGTCATCCCAGAGGAGGGGACCTCAATTGAGAAACCATTTTTCAAAAGATCTGGCTGTAGGCAAGTCTGTAAGGCATTTTCTTAATTAGTGATTGATGTGGGAGGGCTCAGCCTGTGGTGGGTGGTGCTACCCCTGGGCTGGTGGTCCTGGGTTCTATATGAAAGCAGTCTGAGCAAGCTATGGGGAGCACCCCTCCATGGCCTCTACATCAGCTCCTGTTTGGGTTCCCATCCTGACTTTCTTCAGTGACAACAGCAATATGGAAGTATAAACCAAATAAACCCTTTCCTCCCCAACTTGCTTTTGGTCATGGTGTTTCCTGGCAGCAATAGTACTCCTGACTAAGACACTCAGAGAGCATATTTATGCTTTGTGGTTTAGTGCAAAAGCCATCTGCTTATGAAACCATGCCTGGCTCCCTCTAACAGCCATCGTGTTCTCTAACACTGTGCACAATTTCTAAGACTCGGGTAGTTAACAGTGCTATGGCTCACTGTTTTGTCCCCCGCAGTAAGCAAGTACTCACCAAACCGTACAAACTCTTCTACCGTCAAGACACAATGCTGCTCTAGATAGCCAGGTCATCAGCGAGAGCCTGGGGTCTTGATGTGCCTTGGCTATTCCTTCTACTGACAAGGGAGGAGGAGATCTTACAGGCTGCGGGTGCCGCATAACCAGGGCACTCTCTTCCAGGACTTTTCCAGAGTTGTTAAACTGAAGGCGGAACCCGAGACATATTTATATATCATTCCCAGAGCTTATTTCATAATAGTGCCTATGGCCATCGCTTTGTACACAGTGCTCGAGGGCTTAGACCTTGTGAGCTATATTTTATAGACACCTAGGCCAGGGGTGGGCACCCAGAAGTCAAGCTGCTATTTGTTGCCACCACAAAAATGTTGATGCATTTAATTGAATTTGATGAACAGGGAATGATTTAGTAGCAGAAACACAGTATACAATATCAAAGCAGCAGGAGTACACACAGCCACAAGGACAAACAACAAGACCACAAACCGTCTACCAGCTGACTACTCCCATGACTCTCCTGGAGTTCTTTAAAAGCTCAGCAGCAGGAGTACACACCCAGCCACAAGGACAAACAACAAGATCACGAACCATCTACCAGCTGACTACTCCCATGACTCTCCTGGAGTTCTTTAAAAGCTCAGCAGCAGGTATTAAAGTGCTAAAGATAATTTATGAGAGCTGGACGGTGGTGGCACAAGTCTTTAATTCCAGCACATAGGAGGCAGAGACAGGCAAATCTCTGTGAGTTAAAGGTCAGCTTGGTCACAGAGTGAGTTCCAGGACAGCCAGAGCTACACAGAGAAACCCTGTCTCGAAAACAAAAATTATGAGAAAAAACATAATTATATCAATTTGTGTTATCTTGGGGAAAAGACCATCGCTGTCTGCTTCCAGCTGTGGAACACATGGATCTGCTTGTGGAATCCCAGTACCCTGGCACAGACACTCAGAAAACCATGCTCTCAGCAGAGGAAATAATCACACCTTTCCTTATGGTGAGGGGCCACTTGCGGGGGCGAGGGGGCAGATACAGTGTGACCTCAAACAACTTTGTAGAAAGAAAACCTTTTGATGATTCACACAGTACACATACACACACACACTCGCATGCACACATGCATGCATATATGTGCAGACACAAACATGCATGCACACATACACACACACACACACACACACACACACACACACACGTTGTGTTTTAAGAAATATGTTTCCTCAGCTAGTGCGTCAGTAAATTTCCCAGACCGCTCCTGAAGTCAGAGAGCATTTTCCTGACAGCCTGGCTGGTAAATTCCTGCAGTCAGTCCCCACCCTCCTAGGAGAATGCGGGCCTTTCTCATGAGGGATACCAGCTCTCTGGGTGGGCCCAAACAGGCTGAGGCTTCAGCTATTTTGAAGCCCAAGAGATCAAGATCACAGATCTAAAAAAATCACAAGAGCTGGAATGGGGGCAGGAAGGGTTGGTGGGATAGCTAACATCTCTTTAAAAGCTGTACTAGGTATATGATCAATCTATTTCAATTTCTCCTCCCCTGGAGAGATGGGCAACGTAGCTAACATGCCTATCTGAATGGCAAACACATATATTCTTACTCAATGGTATATCTTCTTACTTACTGTTATTTCACATCCATGGTGTAATCCACAGAATTAAAAATAAATTCTTGTATGCGTGTGTATGTGGGGAGGGGAGGAGTGCACATCCCATGGTACACATGTGAAGGTCAGGGACAACCTATGGAGTCACTCTCCTTCCACTTTATATGGATTCTACAAAGCTAAAACTTAGGTCACCATTCTTGAGATGTAAGTAAATGTCTATTTACCCCAGATAGGGAACAGAACAAAGCAAGGATACCACCAAAGTCCAATTTGTTGAACCAATGAGTTTATGGTTGAGGAATATGGATGAGGGACTACTTCCAGGAGCAGAAATGACTCAAAGACAGCTGCATTACTGTAGCCCGCCCCAGCATGGGTGACAGCTCATCCAAGTTGGAAATCTGCAGAGCACTGCACAGCCTGCAGGCAACTCAACAGGTGGGGGAGTCTCTTCAGGCAGCTTTGCTGATCTGAGCCTCTTCTAGGCAGCTCAGCAGGTCTGTCTCTTTCAGGGGGCTCTTCTGAGAGTGACCCTTAGCAGGACTTATGACGTATATATGTACGTATGTATGTGGAGGGAAGGGCCTAGTAAATCTGGTCATTTTCAGGGACTTCCTGAGGCTATTGAGTTGTTTAGTTCCTGAGCTTGGTCAGCTTCCCTGCAGAATTTCCAAGAAAAGAAACCGTCTTTTAAGTAAAAACAACCAAAAAGCATTCAGGAAGAATATAAAATGAGGAACTAAATTCTGGGGGATGCACAATGAGAGTGAAGATCAGTCTCGCTCATTTTGTACGAAGGGTGAATGGGGAAGAAAAGGAATGAACACTTACAGTGACTGTTTCCTGTATGCCAAATAGCTATGGCATTATAGCACTTCGTCAACTCTGGGAAGTAGACATAGCACCCTCTAGCTGAGGAATAGGGCACAGGGAGACCAGGTAGAAACAGTGATGAGATTAACTGCAATGTGCTGTGGTTTATATTTGGGGCCATCTCTCTTCAGGCTTGAGTAACTAAGTCTCCTAAGACTGCAGCCATAATCTCTAAATGGTGGTACGGATTTTTCCTTACAGGGTCATTATGAGGACTATAGATGCCATGGGAAAAAGCACTCAGCGGTACATCTGACACAAATAAAACATTTAAAAATTTGAGTTTATTTACTTTGTGCTGGAGATCAAAGGTCCTGGCACACGAGGCAAGTGCTCTACCACTTAGCTATACTCCTAGCCACAAGCTTAGCACTTCAGATTGTTGAAGATCGCACAGCAAGTGAGTGGTAGACAAGGCTTTCTACTTAGCAAACTCTAAGGAACCACATTGTCACACCACGCTGTTACTTCTTTAGATACTGAGATGTGGAGGTGAAAGGCGGGGCTGAGTTTTGAGAGAGAAAACACTGGTGATGTACCCAGATTCTGCAGAGTAACACTGTTACATCACACCAAGAAGACTATAATTTTACTGCAATCCTTTTCTTGGTGGGTGGTGTTAAACCCAGGACCTTTGCACATGCTCGTCACTCTACCGCTGAGCTACACCCCTAGCCCTCAAATTCACTCTCATTAGCCTTTTATTTTGTTCTTTGATGTCACCTACATATAAAGTGCTATTATTATAAGCTCCCCTCTAGATACCCTTTTATCCGTTACTCCTCAGTGGGTAATAACTTAAGATAATAACCGCCTCTTCTCTAGAATCTATCAGTAGCCAGTAGTTCAGCAGGGACGGGTAGGGTTCTACAAATACCTTTTTGATTCATTACTGTTTGCCGATAGGTCCAGTCTTGGGGTGGGTTCACTGCAGGCAGCTGCAGCTGCTGTGAATATGACTTCACTGGCTTTGTCATGCCCAGGAGGCGGCATCTCACAGCCCTTCTGATTTTCAGGCTGTCTCTCTCTCCATTCTCTATGGCATTCACTTGGCCTTAGAGGTAGTGGTACAGATCTTCTGTTTAGAGTTGGGTACTTAATCATCACTAAGAGTCTTGCACGGGTATGCATGTGTGTATGTGCGCGTGCGCACATAGAAGCTAGATGTCAATGCAAAGGTTCTAACTCTAGCCTTTTCTTTTCTTTTTTTTTTTTATTCAGAATATTACTATGTAGCCTGTGGTTGGCCTGAACTATATAAATAAACCAGGCTGGCCTTGAACTCAGAGATCCTCTTGCCTCTGCCTCCTAAGTGTTGGGACTAAAAGCATGTGCCACCAAGTCCCCAGATCCACCCATGTTCACTGCCCACTGTAGAGTTACAAAAGTGTGCTGCTGAGCATCCCCCTTCTGACATGGGCTTTGGAGATCTGAACTCAGGTCTTGACGGCTGCACAATAAGCGCTTTGCCCACCAAGCCATCTCTTTAGCCTTCAGTTGTGCTTTAAGAGAAAAGCTATATACAACTGATTAGAATCTTTACTAATGTGGAAGAAACAGGTCACCAGGAAAACTTTATCCAATACATTTCATATCTGAGTCTTTTCAAATGATACCTTGTGTGTGTGTGTGTGTGTGTGTATGTGTGCATTCGTGCACGAATACCACAGAACACACGTGGAGGTCAAAGGACAACCTTCCACTATGTGGGTCCCAGGGATCATCAGGCTTGGCAGTAGGCATCTTCACCTCTGAGCCATCTCACTGGCCCTTGTGTGAGTTTTTAAATACATTTTTATTTTCTGGCCTTTTCACATATTCTGAGTTTTTTTTCCACTCATTTTAACTTCTAAATTATATTAGAAATGTCTGACAGGTAGCAAAACACTACTGCTAACTTTGACATCCAAACTCCTTGGTTTGTCTTTTCCGACTGTCGTGTTACACAGTGATCTTAAATCCACAGTGCTCCTGCCTTCCAAGTACAGGTATGCATTGCAGTAGTTTAAAGAACAAGGTAATTTTCTATCAGTGAAGTGAGCAATTTGCTTATTGTACATGACACCTATATTAACTTTTCTTTGTTCTTTTAGTGAATTAATAATAAAATCACCTTGCCTTTTTCCCTTAGAGGTAAGTTTAAACACAAATCTTATCTAACCTCCAAATGAAAATTGCAGAGAGCTCCCTCTAGTGTCAAGACATGAGGAAAACATAATTAACACTGCCCTGGTACTTAGAGGTCTAACACACTAGGGTCTTAAACCTGTACTTAGTGCCAGGTAATAGTTATGCTTGTTTTCTTATGAGACACTGAAATTGTAATTATACCATATTATCTACTGTGAGCCTCTATGACCTTTAAGTGTACATTACATCCAAACTGTAAATAAATCCTCCAAACAAGTGCCGCTATGCAATTTGGTTCCCAATCATTACTTGCACAGAGAGGTGCACAGAGCAGCTAATGAGGCTAACCACGTTTCAGTTGCCATTAACTTCTGGCAACTCAACTGCATTCTTTCTTTTCTTCTTCTCCTTTATGAATTATAAACAATGAGCTGGAGCTGCTGGCACGGTCCTAGAACTCAGGATGCAAGGCAATCTGAGTCTAATTTCAGCAAAGTTGGCCTGGGAACTGTGAAAATGGTGGCTTGCTCCTCTCCATTAGTAAGTGCCCCAGGATACACTATCCTTGTGACGATGAGACTGTGGCTGCACAGGCTATGTCAACAGGTGTCTGTCCTATGGTGAAGGAGTCTCTGGTCAAATGAAGCTTAAGATATTTTGTTTTCTTAACTGAAGGATTGCTCAGAATCTATAGTAACCTGATATGCACTATGACTCTGTAGTAAGGACTACATGCAGCATTGCCTAAATTATTAGCTGTGGATCCTGTTCCTTCAGAATATCTAATGCTGTGGAATAATCCTGTACACTGTGGAAATTACACTGATTGGTTTAATAAAGAAGCTGACTGGCCAATAGTTGGACAGGATTAGGTTAGGTGGGAAAACCAGACTAAGGACACTGGGAAGAAGAAGGGCAGAGTCTGAGGAGTTGTTAGGAGATGCAGGGGGAGCGAGACATGCTGAAAGACAGGTAAAGCCATGAGCCATGTGCAATACATAAATAGAAATGGGTTAATTTAAGTTATAAGAGCTAGTTAGAAACAAGCCTGAGCTACATTAGTAAGTTTTCATGTGATTGAGAGTGACTGCTGGGACACAAAGAAACTCTGCCTATAATTTATTATCACTTAATGAAATCCATAATGTTCAAAAGAAGAGTGTAGGAAGAGATCTCATCATTCATTCCTCAGCTCCCATCAGGAATATCCACCCTTGGACTCCTCTCCTGATGTGGGAGTGATTTCTTATTAATAAAGAAACTGCCTAGACCCATTTGATAGGCCAACCCTTAGGTAGGCGAGTAAACAGAACAGAATGCTGGGAGAAAGAAGCTGAGTCAAGGAGTCGCCATGATTCTCCCACTCCAGGCAGACGCAGGTTAAGATCATTCCTGGTAAGCCAGCTCGTGGGCTACATAGATTAATAGAAATGGGTTAGATCGATATGTAAGAGCTAGCCAATAAAAAACTGAAACTAATGGGTCAGGCAGTGTTTAAAAGAATACAGTTTCCGTGTAATTATTTCGGGTATAAAGCTAGCCATGCAGGCGGCCAGGTGCCGGGGAAGCAGCCCGCCACTCCTATTTCAACACTCTACTGCAGGCCTGCCTCTCTCCAAGTTTAAAGATCTCAGCGCTCTGGGACTGCAATGTCCTGTAACTCTTTGGTTTACTGATTAAAACAGCAAGTGACTTCATCCTACAAAGTACTAATCTCTGTACATACCTAACAAATCATTCTGTTCTCACTGAAAACAGAAGATGTTATTTCCATTCTGTCAGACCTCATTTATAGATTCAAGGGCAACAAAGAATGAAGCCCAGGGGAAGGACAGAGAGTGATAGTTTAAATTAGATTTAGCAGGGCTGGAGAGATGGCTCAGAGGTTAAGAGCACGGACTGCTCTTCCAGAGGTCCTGAGTTCAATTCCCAGCAACCACATGGTGGATCACAACCATCTGTAATGAGATCTGGTGTATATGTAATAAATAAATAAATAAATCTTTAAAAAAATTTAGGCGGTGGTGGCGCACGCCTTTAATCCCAGCACTCGGGAGGCAGAGGCAGGTGGATCTCTGTGAGTTCGAGACCAGCCTGGTCTACAAGAGCTAGTTCCAGGACAGGCTCCAAAACCACAGAGAAACCCTGTCTCGAAAAACCAAAAAAAAAAAAAATTTAGATTTAGCAAAAAGATCAAACCATCTTAATCTTTCTTAGTATAGAACCCAAAAGACAGCCCAGGCCAGGAAACTGCATTCACAAACACAAGAGTCAAAAACAGAGGCAACTGGATGATGGAACAGCTTGTTGAACCCCCTAACATTAACCCTCCTAGTGTAGCCAGTAACTGGCTAGAGCCACTGTAATACTAACAAGTGCATATACTCAATGCTAAGTGTACACAGTTTTTAAAATCTATTTTAGATTATCTAATTTTCATTATAATTCAGGATCATCAAGAACAGTATTTTGATGTCAGCCAGAGTTTTTAATAACTCCTTTAAGCCAAAAGATGGACCTTTTCCCAAGTAATTTGTAAACTTTTGGGCTGAAGCAAAGTGTGAGAAAAGACTGGGAATTTTAGAGCCGCTGATCTCAATAAGGCAGGACCTGTTCCATTTTGGATCACTGACTTTCTAAGTTTTCTTCATAAAGATGGATATTGTAACAATCCAGAAAGTAATTTAGTTTCTAATGGAAATTTAGACTTAGTTAAAAAAATCCCACTGATACAAATCTAAAATTAAGTAATTTATTTATAAAATAACAAAAATTTATGAATAGATCTGTTTATTGTATTGTGAAAATGGTCTCAGTACATATGAGAAACATTATATACTTTCAGGACAGCATTCAGAACTATTAAGACAAAAGACAAACTATAATTTTTAACTCATCCTTGATTTAGGGGAAAGGCTATAAATTACAAGCTGGAATGCATTCAGCATGAACTCAGAATCCTATATAACATAAAGTATGAAAAGAATACAAAAGATGCTGAAGTCTAATAAGCCCACACCTAAATTTTAACCATAAACCTCCAAGGACTTTTTTATTCATTCTTATAGACTAATCTTCTTTTGAGACAGGTTGATTTTATCTCCAAGGCTCAAAGCCATTCCCTGTAAAGAAGAAAGTAGATGTTTATTTGCTTTATCTAATTCTGTGATGTTGGGGACTAACCCAGGGCCTATACACACTGCGAGAGCACTCCCCAAACTGAGCTATATTGCCAGACTCAACAAAGATGTAATTACTGAAACAATGCCCAAATAGTAGTTGACAACAGCTTAATAAGGCTCCATTCATTCAATGATATCACATACAACATGGAATCCAAACACTTTTAGTGGGTTGATTTTAGTGATGTTGATGCGTACTAGATTTATTTATGCCATACCTGTCAAAACTCTGAAGAATCTGTTCCACAAACATCACACAGGAATCAATGTTTTAGTAATTAGAGTGAGCCGTTTTAAATTAACATCAGCTAAGAACACACACACACACACACTCTCTCTCTCTCTCTCTCTCTCTATATATATATATATATATATATATGTATTTTTATCTCAAACAAAAAAAACATGATTATGACAGAAGACATTAAACTATTGAAATAAGAAAGACACGAATTCTTCCTCCCTTTATTCAGCTCAGAGATGTTCTCAAAAAAGAGATTGTTACCTGACTCTTTGCACGAATTCTTATATGGCCAGTAACAGCGGCATCTGGTCCCTGGTGAACTGGCTTCTCAATGCTGACATTTGCAAGTGCATCCTCTCCAAATATAGAACGAGCGTACAGGTTGGCTGCCATAAAGCCACAATAGCCAGAAAGGGCCTGGGAGAAATGTGTGATAAATTCAATACGTTCCTAGAGAATTACACGCTGGCAAACACAAGGAAGCTATTGTTTAAAGTCTTCTGTGTTAGAGGGTATAGGATCGTATGAACTTACCAAGGCTAAAAACAAACATGTATGTAGAGAGAATTCCCTGTGCACATTACATTCAATACACCTGACTCTGAAGAGAACACTTATTCAAATCTGTACTTACGTATCCAGTGCTTATTTACTTATTTGCCTCTTGCACCAGGCTTTTAACTTCAATAAAGAAAGACTTCTTTTGCTGCAATTGCTGCACTTAGTAACTGCTGAAGAAACTAATATATGAACTAAAACCTACTTGTTTGGCAGTAAACATGTTCGTTCTCTCTCTCTGTCTGTGTGTGTGTGTGTTAGTTATTAGATGTCAAGCAAACATTTTATCACTGAGCTACAGCTACCCAGCTGACAGCAGACTCTTTCAGACTTTAGAATTTTCTGGTAAAATTTTACCTTCTCTGGAGTCAGGCACTTCATGTTGGTTGACTTTAAGATATGCTGTAAATAGTCATTTAAATCAATCATATTGGTGCTAACTGTCACCTGCAGAGGAGAAAAACTCAATAAATCTTACAATGAAAGTTGTGGATAATTGTATTTCACCCTAGAACTGTCTTCCAACTATTTAGGGGAAGAGTAGGCAATAAACAAGTGACCCCCACAAAATGGCCTGCATCAGAGCAGTGCTTTCAGACACAGGTACTCACTAGACCACCAGGAAAGAGAGATCAAGGAAAATCAATGGTCTGGCCACAGACCTCACACAGCCTCACAACATTAGAGCCAATGGTAGATTATCAACCAGACACAGAAGAGGGGGAATCTTGTCTACACTGTCTCCTATTAGTTACAGTAACAACTAGCTAGGCCTGGCGATCACACCTGCAGTGTCTGTGTTTAGAATACAGGGGCTGAGGGATAGGCACTGGAGACTTTCCTGGACTACAGAACATGATACAGTCCCAAGATTCGAAAAAGAACTGCCAATCTATTTAATTCACAACAGCGAATCACTAAAGTACTTGCATGATTTCTAGTTAAGTTAATTCACAGTACAGATAATAAACAACCGTTTGCTTTTCACTTCTGGTGCTTTTTAGTGGGAATTATTTCAAAGAACTCCTATCACTAGTCAAAAGAAAGACAGGTAAAGAAAGCCTCTCAAGGACTAACTTTATTTTCCCATTCAAATTCGGCCCACATCTGACGGAACTCAGCATCAGTGCAAGTTGCAGGCTGGATATAGTCCATGATGTCAATGTGGATGTCACTGAGGACCACACAGTTCCTGTCACTTGCTGCTCCAGACACATCATAAACTGTAATATACATACAAAAAGATCCCCAATCAAAGGGTAGATGTTGGTTAAAAACTACAAATAATTATGTACTAGCAAATATTTATATATACCAGATTCTAAGTGCTTTATAATTATTATCAACTGACCAGTCCATCAATCCTACCTTACCGTTTTCTATCTCCCAGATTAAGAAAGCAGAGTAGTCAAAAGTTGCCCAGGTTTCGCAACTGATAAGCAATAAGACTTACAACTAAGGATTTAGGCTCAGGCACACTTTGCCTTTTGTTGTTAAACAGAGTTCAGTGGCGAGAGTGGGACAGGTACTGTACTAGACACACAGTAGTCCAGTATTCTTATAGTTGGGACCTAGCTAGAAAGCTATTTTTTTCTAATACTTGGATCTATGTTGCTGAAAGTTGGTAACATAAGATCATCTGTCTCGATGATGGTCTTCCATAAAAGACAGTCTGGGACCACTGTGACGGGACATGCCTATAATCCCAGCAGCTGAAGCTGGGGAAGTGGTGTCACTTTACTTGAGGCCAGTCTGGGCTACCCAATGAGACCCTGTTCCAAAAAGCAAAACAAAATAAATTTTAAAAAGTTATGATCTGATCTCCTGAGTAAATTGGGAGCATGGGTACCATGGGAGAGGATAGAAAGGGATGCACGCCTTTAATTCCAGCACTTGGGAGGCAGAGGCAGGCGGATCTCTATGAGTTCGAAGCCAGACTGGTCTACAAGAGCTAGTTCCAGGACAGGCTCCAAAGCCACAGAGAAACCCTGTCTTGAAAAACCAAAAAAGAAAGAGAGAGAGAGAGAGAGAGAGAGAGAGAGAGAGAGAGAAAGGGACAGGGGAGTATGTGAGGGGAGTAGAGAAAAATATATAGCTCAATAAAAAGAATTAAAAAATGTCACCGGGCAGTGGTGGTGCACGCCTTTAATCCCAGCACTCAGGAGGGAGAAGCAGGTGGATCTCTGTGAGTTCAAGGCCAGCCTGGTTTATAGAGCTTATTGTAGGACAGCCAGGGCTACACAGAGAAACCCTGTCTCAACAACAACAACAAACAAACAAAAACTCTATTAGGGTCTACTTTTCTTTGAACTTCTTTTTACTTTCTGGGAAAACTGAGGGTTACCAAGAATGTTTTCCTTTAGTTTACAGCCCATATCTAAATGCATACCCCTAAAGGCACCCTCACCGTCTCCCCTTTATTTTCTTCTCAGCTATGATCCTTCCCTGTGTTCAGGATCCCACTCCACCATAATTATCTCTTTTAGTCTTACATCTGTACTTTTTTCCTTCTGCCAACTTTGTTACCTGCAGTCTATTCATAGACTGCAGGATTTCTTAATTTGTTCACACTTTTTGCTGGTGTGGTTGCACACACGTGCCTGCACAGCACTCTTCATCCCCTGCTCAGTCTCCAACCACTGCTGCCCAAGACAGACCACAGACGTGGTCTATGACCAGTGCCAACAAACCCGGACGCCTGACTTTCAAGTTCTGTGTTTCTTCAGGTACTTTGTTGAAAACTTACTTTTCTAGACAAACTTCTACCACGATACCAACATCCCCACCCCTCCTATTAAATATTTATAATTCAGATTTTTTTCAAATTCCAGACTCATGTATTACCTCCCGTAAGTATACTTAGATTTGAATACTCAATTTGCTTAAGATCAACCCTGTGCTCCTTTTTCCTTTATCAGCCATCTAATCGGCTATGTAAGGGCTACTTGAACCATTTCCTCTATGCTCAATAACTGTCTCTTTAATCGACTGCAGTCAGCCTCCTCTTCACTCTAGTCACTGCTCCTCGGTTTGGGCCTCTCCCCGCATTACGTTTCTTCAACAGCCCACACAGGCGATCTTTCTGCATCGTCACAGAAATAGTCACATATCTCATTGGTAATCCTCCAGTGTCTTCCTGTTTCATGGATAAATGCTTAAATCTTTCACAGGGCAAGCAGGGTACAACTTTCTCTGACATTCCTAATTTATCTTTTCCTAACCACTTTCAGACCCGTTCTAACTGCCAGGCTATCAATTTGTTCTGCCTGCACTCGGAATCATCTGTGGAACCCTTACTGAGCGTTTAAAATCCAACTCAACATGAGCTGGGAAGCCTTTCCTAACTTTTCCAATCTCTCTCTCTTCACATTTTTCAAGACAGGCTTTCTCTGTGTAATAGCCCTAGCTATCCTGGAACTCGATTTGTAGACCAGGCTGGTCTCAGACTCACAGAGATCCACCTGCCTCTGCCTCCCAAGTGCTGGGATTAAAGCTGTGCACCACCACTGCCCGGCCTCCCTCCAATCTCTTACACCAATCACTTTGAGGACTGACAAATCCCTTCATGGACTCACACACTGCTTCTCATACAGGCTTCTTCCATAGCGTTCAGTATTATGTTTGGACATAAGTGTTTACATATCTGTTTTCTCTTACTTGACCTTAAACTATCTTAAGACAGATCTGTTGTTCCTTACTATGGTAGATTATCCTTATAATAGAAATTTCTAGAAAATATATATATATATATTTTTATAAAAAAAAAATATATATATATATATCTTCCTTTTTACAGCTTCTCACATGATACTGAGCCCCGAAAGTATGTTGTGTATCAACCAACCCTAATCACATCTTGTCATTATTTCTGTCTCCTCATTTTGACTCATGGTTTCTTGAGTACCATGAGTCTATGTGGCTCATTCTGGTATATCTAGAATATAATTCAAAAGCTTGGTTACCATAGAGAGTACCTTATGAATAAACAGATTCAGGTTCTGCCCTCAAGCCATGTCAATGGCTGCATACTACCACATTCTTTACTAAAAAGTATTCAACTATTATACACTATATAACAGAATCATACCTATATTGCCAAAAATTATTCCATTTTCTGTTGATGCTACCTTGACATTAGCTTTAATATTTGCAAAATCATGAGGAGCAAGAGTCAAAGGAGAAGGTTTTTCTACAAGTTTCAGATCCCCTAGGAGAAAAAAAAAAGGTTTGGATATAGTTAAAAACACATATATTAATCATAAAACAGTATCAGAATCTTTGTAAGTTAATAGTTTCTAGAAAAATCGGAAGTGTGTGATTCAAATATTATGAGAAAAAAATCAGGAAATACTCTAATATCCTAGGCAATCACATTAATCTTCATAACCTCTATTAAAGGGTAATAGACATAATTCTATATTCTACAAAGAATAACTATATTCAAGAGTGGGAGGGGTACTTTGAATATATCATTTTGTTTTCATAAATGAATATGAGCTTCTCAGAAAGCTTAACCCATATACAAGATAGTCTAAGCTATATACATCATCACAAAGGAGTAACACACCCTGCTTAAGTTTAAGTTTTAACTAAGTGAACTACTTGGTAAATGTATTTTTATTTATTTGAGACAGGGGGCTGTGTAATCCAGGCTGGTTTGGAACTGGTTATGTAGCTGAGAATAACCTCTAACTCCTGAAATTCCTGCCTCCACCCAAGTGATGGGCATACAATCTCGCTGGGTTAATGTGATGCTGGAGATGGAGCCCAAAGCCTTAGGCACGCTAGGCAAGCAGTCTCCAAATTCACACAGCTACCAGATCAAACTCAGAACTGAACCAAGAACACAAGTCAGTCAGTATGACAAAGGTTCAGAAAACTGGTAATTTAAGGAGACAAAATTTTAAACCTTAAACTAAGCCTTGATTAAACAAATGCCATAAAGCACTGAAAGCTCTGACCCTTTCTCAGTAATTCATCATGAAGATCTGTCGTTAAGATACAGTTCCTCACCTAGAGTAGCTAATTCTAACGTGCAGTTCTGCAAAGTATCACTGGTTTGGTTTACAACAAGAACATCCAGGACAATATCATACTGATTGACATGAACATAAGCTTCTGCATACACAGGATCCGAGAAACCTGTCAACTGGGTGACCTGACAAAGCAAAAATAGACATAATCAAATCAATGAAACAATTTAGCCTGCTGAGTTCAATCCCCAGGATCCACACAGCAGGAAAGAACTAAATCCTATTCAGCTGTACTCTAACCTCAGATGCCTGCCAGAATGGTGGCCCAGTGGATTAAGGGACTTGCTGCCAAGCTGGACAATCTGAACTCTACTCCTAGAGTATACTCCCAAACCCACAAAACAAATAAATAAATGTTAATAAACAAATTTTTAAAGAAAATTCTGTTTAAATACTGTAAACATCCTGAATAAAAAAGACATCATTTTATACTCAATGAAAAATTCCAGTCAAAAAGAACAAAAACACAGTGATTCCACTTGTCTGAGCAGTAGTAGTTAAAATCAGAAAGAGAAAGTAGTCTGGTAGTTGCCAGGAGCATCAGGAAATGGGAATGGGGAGCTACTGTTAAATGGGTATAAAATTCAGTTTCACAAGATAGAAAAGTTCTGGAGATGGTTGTATAATTTTTTTTTTTTTTTTGTTTTTGTTTTTGTTTTTCGAGACAGGGTTTCTCTGTAGCTTTGGAGCCTGTCCTGGAACTCCCTTTGTAGACCATGCTGGCCTCGAACTCACAGAGATCCGCCTGCCTCTGCCTCCCGAGTGCTGGGATTAAAGGCGTGCGCCACCACCGCCCGGTTGTATAATTATGTAGACATAAGGAACACTACTGAACCACATACTTAAAAGGTCTCAAACAAGGGTGCTCAACCTTGTGTGCTGGGTTCAACCCTCACCAGTGGAAAGAAGCAAAACAAGACCAGGTTAAAACAGTAAATTTTATGTTCTATAATTTTTATCAGATTAAAAGAGAAATCTAAACCAGGTGTGGTGGTGCATGCCTTTAATTCCAGCACTTGGAAGGCAGAGGCAGGCAGATCTCTGAGTTCGAGGCTAGCCTGGTCCAGAACAGTTAGTAGAGCTATCAAACAGAAAACCATGTCTCAAAAAGACAAAACAAAACAAAACAAAACAAAAGAGTGAGAGAAATCTAAAATATGTGTAAGTGTAACACTGTTGCTAACAAGTTCTAATTTGTTTTTTTTTTTTTTTTTCAAACAAGGTCTTGTTCCAGGCTGGCCTCAAACTTGAGATCTTGCATTCTCAGCTTCCCAAATGCCAATTCTCAGTTTTGAAAAAAAGCTTTAGCAGAGACAGACGGATCTCTGTGAGTTTGAGTTTCAGGACAATCAGAGCTGTAACACAGCTCTCAAAACCCCTGTCTTGAATTTCCCCCTCCCCCAGAAAGAGAGAGAGAGCTTTAGCAATTCCAATTATGCTACTGATTTTTATTTATGATAGTCAAATCAACTTTAGACCGTTAACTCATCTGACAGGTAAGGGATAACTAGCTCATAGAGTGTCTTTTTGCTGGGTAGCTCAGACTGCCCCTGACCTTGAAATCTTTCTCTAAATGCTGAGATTATAGATGTGTTCCGCCAGTCCTGGTTCAAATAAAGTCACAAGGACTTGGTAAAAATGGATACTAGGACTGGAGCTCCAGTTCAGTGGACAGTGTTTGCCTGTCCTCATTAAGACCCTAGACACACAGCACATGCTTGCATGTGCGCGCACACACATGCCCACATATATCCCTCGATTCTATATAGCTAGTTATTTAATTAAAACAACAACAACAACAAAATCACACATGCACAGCAGGACCAGCCACTTCCTGATTACTATATTCTTAAGTAGCCAATTTAAATAACTTTTCAACTGGGCATGGTAGGACAGGTCTTTAATCTCAGCACCTGGGAGAAAGCTCAGCAAGTGTCTATGAGTTTGAGGCAAGCTTGGTCTACATAGCTAGTTCAGATGGACAAGGGTTACACAGTGAGACCCCCACCTAAAATGAACAACTAAACAACAAACAATTCATATTACTGATACTGCGTTACCTTATTAAGTTTGGATGCTAGGGGATCTGCTGCCTCTTTCCTTTGTGTATTACCCATTGCTGCCAACAAGCTCAGCTGAAACTGATCTTCCTTGCAGTTTATTTCATTCTTGGCAGTTAGTTGCATGAAGGAAATGGGGTCATCAGGTTGTACTGTTACATTCCTCTTCTCAGATTCTTTCTGTGTTGGAGAAGCAATACACACGTCTTTGTATATGGAAAGAAATTTTTCACAGGGACAGACTCATACACATACAGACTGAAAAAGCATAAAATTAAGGAAAAAAACCAACTTATAAAGCATTTTATGGACTTATATATCCCTTACCTTTTGGGATAGCTTCTCTTCTTCAAGTTTGGCAGATAACATCTGGGAAAGAGACTGCCGGCATTCCTTATTAAAAATGTCATTCATTAAAGGTGAACATTCAGACAAGACCTTGAGGCACAGGGAAATTCGGTCTACATCATCATCAGTAATTGGCTTCTTAGGAAGAGAGGATTTTCCCAAATGAAGGATAGTTGCCATGAGCAACATAGCCTCCGCAACAAAAGACTACAAAAATAGAGAAATTGATTATTGCTATGATTCAACTGCAGTAAAGTCACTCAAACATAACTGTCAGACAATTCAAGAATTCACCAGAATTAAACCTGAAATTGCCTAGATTTTATTTCTCTTGTTATTCCCATATCCTTCTACCTGCTTTGTTCTGGCAGTTTTCTAAGGCTTCACTGACTCTTGGTTGAAAAATAGCAAGGACTTTGGAACGATTTCCTCTTTAAACACACCAAAACAGCTGAAAGAATAATGCACTCCAGCAACTGCTGACTTTTTAACCACACTTGCTTTGTGTTCATGTTCATGTGGGTGGGTGCACGCATGTGGAGGCAGAGGTCAACCTCAGGTGCTGTATCTTAGGTGTCATCTTGCTTTTTGAGACAGAGGGTGTCACTCTGAGACTTGGGGCTCATTGATTAGGCTAGGCTTGCTGGCCAACAAGCCTCCACTCAGATTACAATCAGTCACTGCACCTGACTTTCTACATGAGTGCTGGGGGCAGGACCCAGGTCCTCAGGTCTGTGTGATAAACACTTTACTAAGCTAGCTCCCTGATCGTCCATATTTGCTTTCTTATCAACTCATATACATACCTTTGGTTGGCCATATAAAAATAAGATTCTTTTTTTCATAAATATACTAGCAACTATTTACTAAGAATGAGGACAATTTCCTATAAAAACAAAGTATTGATTTCTTACTTGATACTGAACAAGGTCCAAATACTATACTCTGAATTCAAATAAATCTTCCTAAATCACTTTGAAATGTTTTTATCCTACTTTTAAGCCAGCATCAGCTTCACACATTTTATCAACTACTATCCAGTCTCTTTTATACTATTTATCAGTTTCCTGTTTTGATTAACTTTTAATTCAATCTTTGTGAATTGTCTATCATGCACACCAATCGCACTCATCTGTCCATCTGTACACACCTTCTGCCCTTGCAGCCTCTCCCACAAATGAAAACAAAACAAAAATTAAAATTAAAAAATGCAAATTAAAGAAAACCAACATTTCACAATGGAAGCTGTGGTATGTCACAGTATGTCACACAGTATACCCTTTTGCTCAAATAGCTTTACTTGCAAATGTTTGTTGCAATGAGTCTAGTTCAAGGCCTCTGGTTTCTGCTACATTATTAATACAGAATCTGTACCGGAATCCTCTTGGATATCCTGTTGTTGTGTCATGAAGATCTTGCAGCTTTGGATCTGTAGGGCTGGCACCTCCATGAGCTCCAGAAATTCTTGGATAAGGTAGACTTTGGATCTGAACCTGGATGGTAGCTGAGTCGGTCAGTCTGCCTGTTCTCCGATGCATGTACCACCAGGGTCAGCTCTCCTACTTTGTTCAGAGGAAGGGAGGAGCCAGCTCATCCAATCTCACACTTTCCTGACCAGGTCTCCCAGACTGTACAGATGAGGGGCAGGACCAGTTCTGCACTCACACTGTTGCACTCAGGGAGGGGGGGCCAGCTCACTGGCATCCATGCTATAAGGGCCAAAGAGGGGGACTTCCTCCCAGACCCTGAATTAGACACAAACCACACCCAAACACCTATTTCCAGAGAGAGAGATCCTTTATTAAGCAGGGAAGAGAAGATCTCTTCAGGCGCAGCACGGGGAAGCCAAGGCAAGCCCCTGGGCACAGCTCTTGCTGGTCGATGATCTTTGTCATCGTCTTCCTCAACGTCGATGAGGAAGCAAAGGCGCGCCCCGGGCACAGCTGTCGGTGGTCCTGGGTGTCACGCACCCCAGGCGAGCCGTCGGTGGTACTGGGTGTCGAGGCGCCGTAGAACCGGGAAGCCGAGGCGCAACCCACGCGAGCCGTCGGTGGCACTGGGTGTCGAGTCACCGTAGAACCGGGAAGCCGAGGCGCAACCCACGCGAGCCGTCGGTGGCACTGGGTGTCGAGGCGCCGTAGAACCGGGAAGCTGAGGCGCAACCCACGCGAGCCGTCGGTGGCACTGGGTGTCGAGTCACCGTAGAACCGGGAAGCCGAGGCGCAACCCACGCGAGCCGTCGGTGGCACTGGGTGTCGAGGCGCCGTAGAACCGGGAAGCCGAGGCGCAACCCACGCGAGCCGTCGGTGGCACTGGGTGTCGAGGCGCCGTAGAACCGGGAAGCCGAGGCGCCGTAGAACCGGGAAGCCGAGGCGCAACCCACGCGAGCCGTCGGTGGCACTGGGTGTCGAGGCGCCGTAGAACCGGGAAGCCGAGGCGCAACCCACGCGAGCCGTCGGTGGCACTGGGTGTCGAGGCGCCAAGGCGCAACCCAGGCGAGCCGTCGGTGGTCCTAGGTATAGAGGCACCGTAGAACTGGGAAGCCAAGGCGCGCCCAAGGTGAGCCGTTGGGAGGCCCTAGGTGTCAGTCGCCCTCGCAGTAGCACTGGGAAGCCAAGGCAAGCACTGGATAACCAAGGCAAGCCCCGGCGCAGCCCTAGGAGAGACCCCGGCGCAGCCCTTGGTCGCCCTTAGCTGTAGCACAGGGAAGCCAAGGCAAGCCCCGGGGGCAGCCCCCAGTGTCGTTGCTTCCTATCTCATCTCTTTGGGCGCAGCACCTGACCCACTACAGGGTGGCCCAGGTGCAGCCCTTGGTGGTCGTCGGAGTCATCACTTCCTCACTACCAGCCGAGGGGTCCCTTGGGTTTCGTGTCTGCTGCTTCCTCAGTGTCTCATCTCTTTTGGCGCAGCACCAGGACCCCAAAGACACGGCACATATGCATGTGGTACATATAAAGACAAGCAGGCCATATATAAACATAAATTAAACAAACATCTGGCCTGGGGAAGCACCGGCAGAAAAGAAGGTAAAATAAGACTCCAAGTTTGTATCCTGCCTTCAGAAGAAGGAAAAGAGGTAGGAATGTTAAACCAGTGTCTGAAAATACTATGACTAAAAATTTCCTAAATCTATGAGAACTGTAAACCCTAGACCCCAAAGCTTAATGAAGTATAGGGGGAACATAATGAAAACTACACTAAGCTATGAACAAATCAAATGTTAAAAATCCATGATAAGAATAATATAAAGCTGGGTGGTCATGGTGCACACCTTTAATCCCAGCACTTGGGAGGCCAGCCTGGTCTACAAAGGGAACTCAAGGCCAGCCAGGACTACTATACAGAGAAGCTCTGTTTCAAAAAACCAAATAAATAAATAAAAATAAAAAATAATTGACTTTTTGGGTTGAGACAGGGCTTCATTCACATAGCTAAGGCTGACCTCCAGCTCCCTCTCTAGGGGAAAACGATCTGGAATTCCAGATTCTCCTGTCTCCACTTCTCAGGTAACTGGGATTAAAGACAGGTGCCACCAAGCTCAGCTCAAATAACTGACTTATTTATGACAACGTATAAAGACAATGTTACAGACACACACACACACACACACAGTACTTTAATTTAGCCTTAAGGAAGGAATCCTGATATAAAACATACGAACCATGAAGATATTAGGACAAGTGAAAGGACAGGTTTCCTGAATGATTTCTTCTAAATACTGTACCTAGAATAAGTAAATTTCTACAGATAGCTGAGTTGGTCCTGTAGGTAAAAGCACTTGCTATACAAGCTTGACAACCTGAGTATGGATCTTCAGAACTCACATGAAAAGCTGGACACAGTGGTAGAGGTCTAATCCCAGCACTCCTACCAGGAGGTACCAGGTTGAGGCAGGAGAATCCCTTTAAAGGCTGTGGACCAGCTAACCTGGGGCGTGAAATGCAATGGTAAACAACAAGAAAGGCCTACCTCACACTTAAGGTTGTTTTTTTGATCGCCACATCCATGCCACAGTACACACGGGCATATACTAACACTATACCACAAACACACATGTAAATATTTAAAAAATATAATATAATATAATAAATGTGACTGGGGTCAGGAAGCAATGCAGAGTTACTGTTTACTGTATATAACATTTCCTTCTGGGATGATAAATAAAAGCACCAGGAGGGATGATAGCCATGACTGCTTAACATGTGAATTTACTTAAGGCCACTTAACTACACAATTAAAAATTGTTAAAATGGTAAGGTTTCAGGCCATGTATCTTTTAACCAGAATCTTTAAACTCGGGAAAAAGAACTTTGGAAGGTGCTTGAATTTTGTCTTGTTCCCAGCTCTCAATATCTGATCATTTCTCATCTTGATCCAGAAAAAAATATTGGAAAAGGGATATTTATATTTTTCCTTTTTTTTTTTTTTTTTTGGTTTTTCTAGACAGGGTTTCTCTGTGGTTTTGGAGCCTGTCCTGGAACTAGCTCTTGTAGACCAGGCTGGTCTCGAACTCCCAGAGATCCGCCTGCCTCTGCCTCCCGAGTGCTGGGATTAAAGGCGTGCGCCACCACCGCCCGGCTATATTTTTCCTTTTCTCCCTGAGACCAAGGAAGGCTGGCTTTAAACAGACTTTCCCACCAAAGCCCTCTCAGTGATTTACAAGTATGTGCCACCACACTGGCAAAACTTATGATACTTTTCTAAAAAAAAAAAAAGAGGGTTATGAAGCAAAATAAGCCAAACTCAGAAAGATAAATATACTATGTTTCTCTCAATATGGGACCAAAATTTAAAATGTATAGTGTGTGTGTGTGGGGGGGGGGGTTAATAAAACTGGAAAGAGAATCATGATAGGGGAGGAAAGACCTTAAGGGAAGGAGAAAAAGAACAGTGAAAGTCATGTGACATGAAAGCAGAAGGGACACATTGCTTAGGAAAAGAACCAGCCAGAGGACAGACAGGGGGCACGAGGGAGGAGGGTTTGGTCGGCGGTATGTGAGGCAGTAAATTAGAATAAATATAATGACACCTATGAAATACAATAGTGAAGTCCACTACTTTGTATGCCAACTTAAGAAATTAATTTTTAAAAAGATTTGTTATTTACAACAAAATAATGATGTATCATAAGTTTATAATGGATATGTGGGTATGAAATGTAGGACAATATTGAAAAGGGTTGGTAGTGTTTGTAAAATGGAAGCACACTATTGTAAATGAGAACATATCCAGAACTTTCAGAAGCTGTAATTAGGTACCAACTATAGATGGGAACTATTTAAGAGATATTTTAAGACAAAATAGGCAACAACAAAGATACTACGGAGAAAAAGCCATTACTATCACCAGCCAATGAGTAACCCTCGCCTACAGAACTGACTTCATAACCCCTCATCAGACTAAACATATTATTTGGATTACTTTGTCAATTTTATAGTCATGTTATACTACTGTGTCTGTTTCACCTACTAAGCCACAGCCTCTTTTATGACATGACTTTTAGCATTAACTTTGAGTTTTTCACTGTTCAACGGAGTAGACACTCAATAGTCAACTACTGGATAAATAAAGAATAAATGAACATACGTTTTGCTTTTTCTTCTCCTGAACCAACGCTACATAGCGTAACGCAATCTTGGTCAGAGTTGTGGCAAGGGAAGCAGCAACAAAGAAATCTCCATCCAGGAGGAACCCTCTCAAGGGTGGTCTGCAAAGAATGAACAAACATGAAGCTCCAACAAATCCTAAAGCAGCTCATAGCTTTTGCATAAATGGTTCAGACACTTACTGTCTCTCTTTGGTGAAAGGACATCAGTTAAATCCCTTGTTAATTCTCAAAATGAAAAAGAAAAATAGCTAGCCAGGCAGTGGTGGCTCACGCCTTTAATCCCAACACCCAAGCAGAGGCAGGTGGATCTCTATGAGTTCAAGGCCAGCCCGGTCTACACGAACTAGATCCAGAACTAGATCCAAAGCTACAGAGAAACCCCATCTCACTAACACTTTTCTCAAATAAGTCAACATTCCAAAGAAGAGAAAGAAAAGGATGTCTAATCAGAGACAGATCTCTGGAGTTAATAAGCTACTTCCAAGGGCCAGCTTCTCTGCCCATTCACAGTGCTGCTTACAGGGCTCTCTAGATCTGAAGTTGTTCTTCTTGAAGATGGAGACAGCACACACTCTCTCAAAGGGTTGCTGTCAAGACTATGACACAAACTACTTAGTAACACATAAGGAAAATTCAATAACATCGTACCCATCATTTTTCTCATCTTTTTATAAACACAGAGAGCAAAATAAAGACAAAAACCATCCAAATGCTACTTTATGGATTAGAAATGGACAATTTAGACATCTGCCACTGCTCCAGTAGGGCTCTATTTCAAGAGAGAAATGAACAATAAAGAAAAAGAAATGGAGCCAGGCGGTGGTGGCGCACGCCTTTAATCCCAGCACTCGGGAGGCAGAGGCAGGTGGATCTCTGTGAGTTCGAGGCCAGCCTGGTCTACAAGAGCTAGTTCCAGGACAGGAACCAAAAGCTACGAAGAAACCTTGTCTCGAAAAATCAAAAAAAAAAAAAAAAAAAAAAAAAAAAGAAAAAAAAAGAAAAAGAAATGGGAAAAACTTCAAAATATCTTTCTGATACTGATAAGCAAACTAAACTTAAATAGCAAAATAGCATTTCCTATGTAAGTAAAATGGTTTTTGTTTTGTTCTGTTTTGCTTTTTGAGATAGGGTTTCTCTGTGTAGTCAGGGAACTCAATCTGTAGACCAGGCTGGCCTCAAACTCAGAGATCTGCCTGCCTCTGCCTTCTAAGTGCAGGATTAGAGGTGTGCGCCACCACTGCACAACTGTAAAGTAAGTTTTAATAGAATATTTACTTCACTGAAAACAACAGGACAAAGCACTAAAATCACAGAGACAATTCATAGGGGAAACCTTATAAACGTACCTTCTTTGAAAGACCTTAAATGGCAAACACTTACATTTAAGCATCAAGAACTATTAAGAGAAAGAAACCCCAAGAATAACAGTACAGCAGTTAAGTGGCAGAGCATGGATGCTGTTACCTGTCTTCTTCTTTCTTGGTAGGTCTAGAGCTGCTGAGGGCACTCTGAGTTGCATAGGTGCCCATCTCTGTAACCAATTTCTGAACTGGCCCAACAGTAATTTCCTCTTCAGGCTTTAATTCACCAGCTTCTTTCTTTATTTCTGACTCTACAATTGGGATCTAAAAGCCAATTGAAAACTTGATTTAATAGTATCAGCAGTAAAGTTACATTGAAATAGTTGATCAACTTTCTATAGAAGACATTTTCCTGAGGGAATGTAGCACTCTGCTCTCCGTTTTCTTTCCTTTCCAGGATAGTGTAGCAGAACAAACTTTAGAGCTGAGGACTCTGATCTGAATTGCCACACAACCACTTCCTACTTATATGATGCTGAATAACATAATGAAATAATTTTGAGCGTCATTTCTTAATCTTAATGGGGAATCTGAATTCTTTCTGAATAACTCCTTAGTAGAGAAACGCATATGACAGTGTTTAGAAAAGCAGGTGTGCACTGGGCCTTATTCCTTATTTCTTTCCCTGAAATATGAATCTAAACAACACTTATCCTTTTAAAATGAAAAGTATAAATAACGTCACCAACCATCCTTTTAGCTGATCAAAGGGCTATGATACAGTTTTTTTTTTTAACACTTTACCTTAAATTTCTCATGTAGGTAAGAACTCTAAGAGTCTTTAAATTATAACTTCTTTTACTTTAGAGATTGTAACAGGCTATTAAGGAACTTAAAGTGAAGGTCTCCGAGCTAGAGCTAATTACTAACAGTGATTGGTAAGAGAATCCACATTTCTTGACAAAGTAGTCCATTGTTCTTTGTATTCTATCATGAATTTGTTTTGGTGAAAAATGTTCCAATATCAGTACACAAACAGTTTAAAGTTAGCCTTGCTCTGAGACATTCTTTCCAAACACATCAGCAACAGTAGACTTTACCAGCTGCTGCCAGGCATGGTGATGCACATCTTTAATCCCCACACCCACAAAGCAGAGGCAGGTAGATCAGTGGATCTTTCAGCTCAAAACCAGTCTACTCTATACAGTGAGTTTCAGTCCAGCCAGGGTTACATGGTGAGACCTTGTCTCAACAACAACAAAAGGAGTAGTTGCACAGACCATTCTGTTCAAACAAGATCTCACCCAAAGGTAAATAAACAATTTGAACAGGTATTATGTTTATCATGGAGGCAGAGAGCACTTCTAGTTTTCCACAGCTCCTGAGGCTTATTTATCTGGATAATTAAAATAAAATTTTCCGTGTTCTTTAGCCCAACAAAAACACAAAAGTGAACAATCACATAAATGTCAATTGCTGGTGTTTGTTTGTTTATGCTAGGCCTCGAACCAGAAATGCACTCTACCACTAAGCACTGCCAGCCCGGCAGGGTTTTCTAAAGCACAAACCAACACCGAAGTAGAATTTACTTAAGTAAGCACGCACCTCCCCAAGGGACCTGCGGACCTCAGTCATCACACTCTGAATGTCTTCCTTTGTACTACAGTATTCTCCCAGGATCCACAATGCTCCTCGATAAATCCTAGAAAAATAATATAAGATCTGAAATATAGACCTGATGCAGAAATGGTTCTCGGTGAATTTAAGCTAATGCAAGAAAACGGAACTTTGTATTTTGATGGAGGAGAGTTTTATAAAGACTGTAACAAACAGGAAGCTTTGTTTTCCTCCAGAAATCACAAGAAAAAAAAGCTATTCTCATCCACTGTATTAGACACATCCTAAAGTCAGTGAGTGAAGCAGTAAAAGTACCAAAAAATGTTTCCCACAGCCTTCATTCAGGAACAATTAAAACAAACTTAGCTTTATGAGAAATGTATTATTTGTTTTAAATTCATTACACTTTTTATCTGTAATCACTTCAAGAGAAAAGTGTCAAGCAGAATGAGAGGAAAAACAAGCTAGGGTGGGTTAGCTCACTGGCATGGTGCTTACCTAAAACATACAAGGGCTGGATTTGATCCCCAGCATAAAAAATATAGGAAGCAATGACAACCAGTTGTGTTAGGTACACATCTGCAATAGAGGCACTCAGGAGGCCGAGGTGGAGGCCAACCTAGGCTATACAACAGTGCTCTGTCACAGGAACAAAACAATTCCTCCATCCCAAAATGTTAACAAAGACAGCAATAATTTTCCATTTTAAAATGTTAAAATGACTCCAAAGCCACAGAAAAACCCTGTCTCGAAAAACCAAAAAAAAAAAAAACAAACAAAAAAAATGTTAAAATGAGCCGGGCGGTGGTGGCGCATGTCTTTAATCCCAGCACTCGGGAGGCAGAGGCAGGCGGATCTCTGTGAGTTCGAGACCAGCCTGGTCTACAAGAGCTAGTGCCAGGACAGGCTCCAAAGCTACAGAGAAACTCTGTCTCAAAAAACCAAAAAAATAAAAAATAAATAAATAAAATGTTAAACTGGATGAAATTTTGACTATCCTTTTCTCTAAGATTTTAACTGATTTTATTCAGAAAAATAAAATCAATCTCAGAAACTAAAGCTCCAGAAGATTATAATTTTTTCTCATAAATGGGACATATCTTACTACTCTCATACATATAAACAGACATACATAATATGTGTATACATGTGCAAATGTATGTATGTATCTCACATTATTGATCCAATATTGCACTGGTCTCATCCTATTTATCTAAGTAGACATAACACAGATCTCTTATGGTTTATCCATTAAATGCAGTAAGAAGCAAAGTTGTATTTAACAACCCTTTCTCATTATCAAAGGCTATCTGAATTTAACATACTGTCAAGATTCAGGATGTGGCTTATATCCTTTTTTTCAATAAATGTTAAGGGTGACATAAATAATAGGAATCCAAAAGAAGATTTTAAGTACACCACTTCAAAAATATGCTTCTTTGTCATTCTGGGGTTCACAATATTTTAGATGTAATCAGAAAAAGAGAAACCTAGTAAAAACAGTCCTATACATTATGATGGGGATGATGATGTGCAGAAGTTATTTATTTTCTACTGAATGATTCGAGATGCTCAACTTTACACTTAAATGTATTTTAAACTTACTTGACAGATTTAATGGCATGGAAGACTTCCAGCATCTTCTCAACAATCAGCATTCTCAGGTTGTCAAAGCGCTGAATAGCTTCACGAACAAACTCCAAGACATCAGCAGCTGCTGCTTCATTACTGTCACTGAGAAACTCCATGAGCTAACAGAAGAAACAGGACAAATAGTTACATAGGACCCAGAAAGTTAGGTAAAGTCAGAAATAACTAATGAACAAAGAATAAAAGATCCAACATCCCTGTGTGCAGCAAAGATTCTGATGAAGATTAAACCAAAGAAATCTGAGCTCTCACCCTAGTTAATATGGGGATACACATAAAGATCAGAAATAGACAGTAAAATTTTTTGTTATCTCAGACAGTTGCAATTTCAGAAGATAAGATGTAAAATAACTCAAAAAGAAAAATAGAAACATCTAGAGAACCTTACAGGTAAGATGATAAGAACTACACACCACAGGAATAACATTTGCAGCCATGTCTGGAAAGCGGACAGAGCAGGAATGCAGAGTCCGCACGAGGAGCTGTCGGTATTTGTCAGTGTCTTCATGCTCAGAAACATTATTTGTTTTAATTACTTCCTTCTTCAAGACAATCACCAACTGGGGGGAAAGCAAAAGCAAATGAGAATTACGTATGTTTGAGCCACTTCCACGCAGTGTCACTAAGTGTTCTCTTTTACCTCTTCAACATTCCTAGAGGAGACCAGATCCAGTGCCAACTGCAGCGTTTTCTTACGCACTTCTAAGTCTGGTGTACTCAGTACTCTGAGGATGTCCATGACAAGATCCTGGAAAAGAACAAAAACTATAGAGTGACACCAGGCTTTTTCTTTATAAGAAAAATATCCTAATTGCACCATAGTGTTTTCTGCCCTTCATCAGTCCAATCCTCTGATTAAGAATGAAATTACTAGTGTTGAAGGAAGATAATGAGACATATTGTAATAACATTACATATGATGTAGTCAAGCTGACAATATATACTTTGACTCTACCAAGTTTTAGATCCAACTGGTTTCATGAAAAATACAAGAGTCAGAGGAACAAGTTAGAGAAATAACCAGTGATACCTAGGAGGAAGAACATTTTACAGGAAAGCTGGTTTAGTTCATCTCCAACAAATCAATGTCATGTAAAAACCTAAAAGGAAATGGTGATTTAAGAGTTACATCTGGGCTGTAGAGATGGCTCAGAGGTTAAGAGCACTGGCTGCTCTCCCAAAGGTCTTAAGTTCAATTCCTAGCAACCACATGATGGCTCACAATCATCTATAATGAGATCTGGTGCCCTCTTCTGGCCTGAAGGCATAGATGCAACCAGAACATTATATGCATAATAACCAAATAAACAAAAAAAAAAAAAAAAAGAAAAAAGAAAAAAAAGTTACACCTCAGCACCTCAGTTACCCAAAATTTACACTGCCAGGCTTCAAGTTCTAGGTTAGGTTACCTACAGTGGCAAGGCTTGAGGATAGTCTAAATATAAAGGATAACAATACTTACCTGGAGAACTCGTTCATGAGCAGGATGCTCTTTTAATTCTACCAATCGGTCCAGAACTATGAGCTTTACATTGTTATCACTCTCCTTAATAATTAAATCAATGTAACACTGAGCAGCAGCCTATAGAAAAAACAAATGCATTCTGAAAATTCAAATAGTATGAAAATAAGAGCTGCCTCTTCCCCCGCCTCCCAGGACACTAAGAATCTAAAATACAGTCAGTAGTCTTTGCACTAGTATTTATGTATTTTATTTAGAGAAATATGCATGTCTTATTATTTATAATAAGCCTCAGTGTTACTCTAGACTACAAGGCATTGGAAAGATTACAAAGTGAAGGATAGAAAGGAGCTGCCATGGGTAGAAATGCTTATGGACTGTAACCAAGGAAACAGGAGAGGAGGACAGCAAATCTGAGCATGGCTATTAAATACCTTTCACATCAAGGATAAAATTTAATACGTCTCTGTATCTTTATTATAGTGATAAAAAACAATAATGTAAAGATAACCTGAGTTAAGAAATACTTTAGCATATATTTAAAACTATTTAGGAAGTAGTGCTGGTGACTGAACCCAGGGCCTTGAACATCCCAATCAAGAGCTTTAATAACCGAGTTACATCCCTAGTAGCCTACTTTCATTTTTACATAAGATTTTAAAGGTACAGTGGTTTGTAGAATGATCAAGTTTAAAAATCAAAGAAAAAATTAGTCAATCTAGAAAAGTTTCCAATAGTCAAAGCTGGAACAACTTGAACAAAAAAAAATAATAACAGTGGATTATGATCTATGAAATAAATTATTCATACTGATATAAATGAAAAAAGGAAGGGAAAGTCAGCACTTCCTTACATGGGAATTCCATAATAACTGTACAATGAGGTACTACAAAACAACCCTTATAGAGTATCTAGTAATAACTGTTGCTGAGAAAAATCTACTTATTGGTGTTAAAATTAGTGGATACCAATCTGAAGAGTGACAGGGCATCTACAGTGTCAGAGCACCTCGAATATATTTTGAATACAACGAGAAAAATCAGAACAGGGAATCAGCCCTTGACCTAACTGATCATGAATAAGGTATATAGATCCTACGTACTAAGAACATGCTACACAGAAGATCAGTTTTGTGGCATTCTTCCCCAAATGCTTAATTGCAGTGATTATGAGAAAACATGAGATGAAGTCAAGGTCTGGAATCTCTTACAAACAAACTAGTATACTTTATGAAGGCATAAAAAATAAGGAAAGTAGAAGAACCCTTACAGATTAGAGGAGACTCAGACAGACAACAAAATAAACTGTGGAATTCTAGAGTGATCATGAAACAGAAAGGGGCATTAATGGAAAAACTAAGAAAAATTTCAACAAAATCTATTTAGTTTATTTGACAATACTATTTCAATGTTAATTTAGTTTTGATAATTATATGATGATTACATAACATATGACCATTATAGGATGCTAGAAGAGGAATGTATGGGAATTCTGTTCTATTTCTGTGATTTCCCTATAAGTTAAAAATTATTTCTAAATAAAAAGTATTTCAAGTATTAATGGGTAAAACAGCAAATTCAACAATTTATATTAGCTGGCTTTGTAGAGTAATAATTCTCTGAATATATTAAAGTTTTTTGATAGTCTTGATGGAATGAACAAAAGAAAAAAAAAGCCTTTTTTTTTTTTTTCCAAGACAGGGTTTCTCTATAGCTTTGGATCCTATCTTGAAACTAGCTCTTGTAGACTCACAGAGATCTACCTGCCTCTGTCTCCTGAGTGCAAGCATACATGGAAGGAATGTTGTATATATATAATAAATAAATAAATCTTAAAAAAAAGTCATCATTATAGATCAGTGAAACTATTTTTTAGGTGTGTGGCTTAGCTGGAATAGGTGTGGCCTTGGAGGAAATGTATCACTGTGGGGTGAACTTTGAGGTCTCCTTTATTCAAGTTTTGCTAAATGTGACACTCAGACCACTTCCTGTTGCCTGGAGGTCAAGATGTAGGACTCTCACCTTCTCCAGCTCCATGTCTGCCTGCATGTCATCATGTATCATGATAATGGACTAAACCTCTAAACTGTAAGGCACCCCAATTAAATGTTTTTCCTTTATAAGAGTTGCTATGGTCATGGTGTCTCTTCACAGCAATAGAAACCCTAACATACTGTTATTCTCCATCTCTTCCTCTCTTTTTACATATATGTGTGAAAACAGGAAGAAAAGGCTGAATTATGTAAGGAGGCAAATCACCTTACAAACTCAGAAGTCTGCTCTAACGCATGTCCTCTCTGTGGCCTGAGAGCAGGGCAGTTATGTTACCCAGCACAAAACTGTACTTATTTAAAGCAGAGTATGAGTGTGTTGGGGGGTATTGATTCCCCCCCCTCTAACTCAGATGTATGGGTCTCAAGCAGGAACTTTGTAGATGTTGTGTTAATGATGTCATAGGTCGGACATACGGGCACAAGTATATCAAGCAACTGCACAATGAACTGCAGTGCCATTAAATTATGATGGATAAGACAGGATACTGAGCATCTAATCCTCAAAGTACCTTTATTGCAGTTGGTGCACTTGACAGTGTCACCAGTGTCCCAGCAGCTTCGTATTTTACAGCAGGGCTAGAGGACTGCAGTAAGTTATAGATACAGCGAATGAAACGGGCCCTTTCTGATGGATTAGCATGACAGACCTGGGAAAATAAAGCATTTAGGCTTAAGTTGATTTCAAGAACATTATTCACATAAAATATAATATGAAAGCTATGATTAATCTTTCAAAGATATACAAAAATACCAGCCAACACCGTGTGAGATATAACAAACACTGATGTTTTCAGAAATCACTGTCGCAGGAGCTGACAAGATGGCTCAAAAGGTAAAGGTGTCTGTGGAGCAAGCCGGCGACGTGAGTTCGACCCCTGGAACTCACACAAAGAGAGCAGCTCCTACGCCACAAAGTTATCCTCTAACCTCCACAGGTATGCTATGACATGTGTCTACACAAAGAAATTAAAAAGTAAATTAAAGTAACTGTCATAGCTACTCATCTCATCATAATTTACATTTCACTGCTTCACATAAAGTCTTCAGTTGGCTTATAAGAGATTTTTATATTTTAAACAAGTGAGAGAAAAGTTAGAGAAATTCACCATTCTACTAATGTAAATGACCTGAAAGACCCTTACATTTTATCTCAATTTTTGTTTTTGTTTTGTTTTTTGTTTTTCAAGACAGGGGTTTCTCTGTGGTTTTGGAGCCTGTCCTGGAACTAGCTCTTGTAGACCAGGCTGGCCTCGAACTCACAGAGATCCGCCTGCCTCTGCCTCCCTGAGTGCTGGGATTAAAGGCGTGTGCCACCACCAACCCGGCATTTTATCTCAATTTTTATTCTGGATGCCAAGCCAAAAAAGAAACATGCTGATAGTAGTGGTAGTGGACACCTGTAATCCCAGCCCTCAGAAAGCTAATGAAGAAGGACTGTGACTATGAGCACAACCCGGATGATATTTACCTATTACTATGACATCAACTCTTTCAAAGACACTGCACACTAGAGTGCAGTCAAGGCAGGAGTTCAAGGCTAGGCTGGGTTGCACAGTCAACCGTTACAAAACCCCAATAACAAAAAGGCTGCCAATGAAGTGCTGACCCTCTCCCTAGTTTTAACAGTACGGAGAGCAAATCCAGGGAGTGTGTGGGCCAGGCAGTGTTCTACATGTTCTTTGGTTTAAGCCTCAGGGCTTCCTACAGTGTCCTCTGAGAACTACCTCAGGGTTTCATGAGAATCCCCCCAACCCCGCTTTTTGTCCAAGACAGGGTTTCTCTGAAGCTTTTTGGAAGTCCTGGAACTTACCTTTTTATTTATTTAAATTATTTATTATGTACACAGTGTTCTGCCTGCATGTATGCCTGCAGGCCAGAAGAGGGCACCAGGGCTCATTATAGATGGTTGTAAGCCACCATGTGGCTGCTGGGAATTGAACTCAGGACCTCTGGAAGAGCAGCCAGTGTTCTTAACCTCTGAGCCATCTCTCTACCCCCACTTTTGTCTTTAAAGGGCAGTAGTCCCCCAAAAATTTTCACTAGGCTTCGCTTCCTATGTTCCAACACTTCTATACCGACACACAGAGACCCAATACTTTTGGGGACACACTCAAACCATATCCAAACCACAGCACCAAGTTTAATTATTTCTTGTACTTGATTCATATTGAGAGAGGTACGTCCTTTATATTCTACTTAATCCAGAGCCACTTTGGGGTTATTAGCTGGTAATATTATAAAATAATGACAGCCGGGCGGTGGTGGCACATGCCTTTAATCCCAGCACTCGGGAGGCAGAGGCAGGCGGATCTCTGTGAGTTCGAGACCAGCCTGGTCTACAAGAGCTAGTGCCAGGACAGGCTCCAAAGCTACAGAGAAACCCTGTCTCGAAAAACTAAAAAAAAAAAAGTTATCCTGAGGCACGCCACCAATCACAATAAATACATATATACAATATCAAATAAAAATTATGATAGCAATTGAAGAATATTCCAGAATAAGACTATTTACTTTTGTCTTAAGCTGTTAAATTTATTTACACATCATAAATTATCATTCTTACCTTATATATTAGTTCAACAATAACCAACTGTAGAATGTCTCCAAATGTCTGAACTTGATCAATACATGTACTTAAATAATCCAAAGCTCGATCCTAAAAAATAAGAATACATTTATCATAATCTTCATTTAGTGTAATGAATACAACTTTAGAAATATTACCCCAAATATAAAATTAGTGAAGAAACTGGGCAAAAAGGAATTACTGAAGGGAGGGGAAGTAAAAAAAGAACTAAGAAAAAAACTGACACAAATGTATATCAGGAAATTAAAAAATTTGTCAGATGGTGGTGGCATGTGCCTTTAATCCTTCCACTTGGGAGGCAGAGGCAGGCGGATCTCAGTGAGTTTGAGGCCAGCTTGGTCTACAAAGTAAGTTCCAGGACAGCCAGGGCTATACAGAGAAACCCTGTCATGAAAAACAAACAAACAAACAAAAAGCAAAAAAAATTTCTGGAATAGGTCACATATGTATTCCCTGAATTTTTATTAATTTAAGTATGTATTTATATGTATGGATGTTTTGTCTGCACACCAGTAGAGGGCATTGGATCCTATGGGACTACAGTTATAGCTGGTTGTGAGCAGCCATATGGGTGCTGGGAATTGAACCCAGGACCTCTAGGCAAGCAGTTAGTGCTCTTAACCACTGAGCCATTTCTCCAGCTCCTGTACTATCTGAATTTCTTTAGCAGGTAGATCTAGGGGAAAATCCTAGTCCTACATGTCAGGATACTCACATAGTTGAAGTAAATTAGCCATTTAAGTGTGTAGTTATTTCTAAATCAGGTGTGGTGGCACATGCCTGTAATCCCAGCACCTGAGGGAGAGGCAGAAGAATTGCTGCAATTTGGGGCCAGCCTGATCTACGTAGCAAGTACTACGTAGGGAAATTCTGTCACAAAATCCCAAAATGAATATAGAGCATAGCTATATTCCTATTACTGAGATCCAAAAGAAAAATCTCCCAACCAGACAACGTACACACAAAACTATGACCTTAAAATCTCTTCAGTAAAAATATTAATACTTTTTTTTTAAGAGATAGGGTTTCTCTGTGTAGCCCTGGCTAACTTGGAATTTGCTCTGTAGACCTCAAACCACAGTACTCCAAACCAACCTACAAATTAAAAATAAGCTAAGCATAGCGGCACATGCCTTTTATCCTAGTACCTGGGAGGCAGAAGTAGGTAGATTTCTGTGAGTTTAAGACTAGCCTGGTTCTAGGACAGCCAGAGCTACATAGTGAGACCCTGCTTCAAAAAACCAATAAAGAAAAGAAAACATGCCAAGGACCTTGCAGCATTTTCAATTTTCATTTTACTATAGAAAGAAAGTATTTTAGGCACATTACCTGATCTGCATGAATTAACATCATAAATGCATTTCTTTTGCAGCTTGCATCCTTCTCATTTACCAGGAAATCATGGATCAGTTCAGGAGCATCAGGTATAAGATGTTCAAAATTTCTTTAAACAAAACAAATAACATCCAGAGTAAATAAAAACCCACTTACTATTTTAGTTACTTTACAGACATTACCAACATTAAAACTTAACTCCATAACACAATTCTTTTTAGAACTGTACATCAACTAGAAGTGGGAGAAGAAATCACAGACTAAAACTTTATCTATTGAATTAACAAATTATTTTCTAGTTTAATCAGATAAAAACGGATTTAATTAATACATATTCTATTAACTGATGTCAAATGACTGTCTTTAGGACTATAGTATCAATCTTCACAGTATTGCAACTTTTCTTAAGAAATATATAGTGAATAAAACAGTCTGTTTTTAGCTGGGCAGTGGTGGTGCACACCTTTAATCCCAGCACTCAGGAGGCAGAGGCAGAGGCAGGGGCAGGGGCAGGCGGATCTCTGCGAGTTCGAGGCCAGCCTGGTCTACAAGAGCTAGTTCCAGGACAGGTTCTAAAACTACAACGAAACCCTGTCTTCCAAACAAAAAACAAAAACAACACAACAAACCAGTTTCATTATTTACTAACACTTCTTTAGAAACGTAAAAGCATTTGTAGTATGCAGAGTAATAAATATTAACATAAAAGAATACTATTTAGGAGCAGGAGAGACAGGTCAGTGTGGCTGCTCTCCCAGAGGACATACATAGATCCTATTCCCAGCACCTACACAGTAACTCACAACTGTCTATAACTCCATTTTCAGAGTATTTCAAACCCTCTTCTGCCATTCTTGAGCACTAGGTACATAAGTGGTGCACATACATAAATGCAGGCAAAACACCTATATACATTAAACAAAACAGTAATCATTTTAAAAAGGAATATGTAATAAAGTATATATCATAACGGAATCTGTTATCATAGTTCCAAAAATTCCTAACTGCATCATACAGCCTGATTGCTGATCAAAATTTCAATTGTCTTCTGCCTCCATTTTTATGAGCCCTGTAAATTTCTAAAATATACATAGTGCCTCTGGTAACATTTAAGAATTCAGTTACATTATCAACAAAATATCACTCTGTCAACAGAGATCATAACATTAAGATAAATGTAATTGTGCTTCAGCCAAGTAATATATTAAAGTACAAAGACGCTTATAAAAATATGCCATGGGTTTTAGAGATAGCTTAGATGGTAAAGTCCTTACAGACCTAAATTCTGTCCCTAGAGCCTACATTTAAAAACAAGCAAACAAAGAAAAAACCAAGCTGGGCATGATGGGTACATGCCTTTAATCCCAGTACTCTGTGAGGCAAAGGAAGGCAGAGCTCTGTGAGTTTGAGGCCAGCCAGGTCTACAAAGGGAGTTCCAGGATCACCAAAGCTCTTAAACAGAGAAATCCTGTCTCAAAAAATCAAAAAGAAAAGAAAAGAAAACAAAACAAAAAACTAGGCTTGATGCTGTGTACTTGAAACCCCAGAGCTGTAAAGGTGGCTGACAAGAAGATACCTGGGGACCTCTGGTCAGCCAGCATAGACTACTTGGTGAGTTTTTGGCCAATGAGAGACCTCATGTCAAAGTGAAAGGTTGATGGTGCCTGATACCTAATACCTGATACACAATACCTAATGTGGTTCTCTAGCCTGAGTATACACATATGCTTATACAAACATGCACATACACAAACATGCAAAGACACTATATATATATATACATATATATATATATATTCTGTTAAACTGGCAGTGCTAGGAATCCAACTCAGGACCACCCTCACACATTCTAGGCAAGGGCTGTTTCTGGGCTCTATCCCCCCAGTCCCACAATCTAACTGGACTGACAACCATGACTATAACAATTTAGTACTCTAGCCTCCTCTGAATCTTACAATCTCTGTTTTAAAGTTCAAAATCTTCACCTTTATTATTTCACTCTAATGATTGCCCAAGGCCTTGTTCCTGCTAAATAAACATTCACCCACTGAGGCATGTCCCCAGCTTTTTTCTTTTTCTATTTTCAGAGATTATTAAATTGTCTAGACTGGCCTCAAGCCTGTCATCCTCCTGACTCAGGCCCCCTAGAAGCTAGACTTAAGAGGATGCACCACTCGTCCAGGGCAAATTTTCTGCTGTTCTAATAACAAGAATCGCAGCCTTTTTCACTAAAAGAATTCTTTCCTCAAAGCCTCTAGTACAAGAACCATACTGTTCAAAATGAGAATTTTAAAACAAGGTTAAGATGCGGTGTAGTGAGCTGCGTGGTGTCACACCTGATGGAGATGTATAATCAACTCCTGAGATGGCTAAGGCCTGACCTATGCTATGATCACACAATGATTAACAGCTGCCTGCATATGCGTGGGCCTATGGGCAATGCCCACCTGGCAATCCGGGATTGGCAACCCATGCCTACTTAAGGGCTGGGAGAGGTTTGCCAAGAGAGAGAGGGAGAGAGGAAAGAGAGAGGAAGGAGAGAGGGAGAGAGGAAAGAGAGAGAGGAGAGAGAAGAAGGAGAGAGGGGAAGGGAGAAAGAGAAAGTGAATAAAGTCCTGGAATAAACTGCAGCAAGAAGAGCTCCGGTGGTCACGTCATTCCTTGCAGGACGAGGCTGAACGTGACAAGTGGTGGCCTCATACAGGGACATGCATATGGGGAACCTCCAAACCTCTCTCCTTGGAGCCCAGAACTTGCTGCAGTCAGGGGGTGCACCAGATAATCCTCAAGGTAAAGATTGGGGATCCACGACAAAAAGCGGGTTTTCCCGCTCTCGCCAGTAGAAGGGAGAGTGGGGGTAAGCAGAGCCACGACCAAAGTGGACGGTTTAAAATGAAAATAAAAGGAAGAATGGGATTTTAGAATGGGCGCTTCAACATCACACCTGATTTTTCTGGCTCTCAACGAGCTGTTACGGAGCGCTTTGGAGAGGTTTGTGGCTAAATGTGACAACTGCTCCTTGGTTTGCCGTCTCTGGCAATCTTAACGTGTCATCCTGGGATAAGCCTGGTAGAGATCTGGATTTTGCCGGTGAACAAGGTATGCTAAGGAAGGGAGGTTTGAATTACCGAGACCTCCAGAGTTTGTAGTGGAGTGTGAGCAGCTGTGGCTCCAAGGCCAAGCAGCACTGAGGGTCTGTGAAGCTGCAAACAGCAGGACCTGCCTTGAGGACCAACAAGGCCAGAGCTAGGCCACTCCCAGCGTGGGCCTCAGGGCATAGAAGCACAGCACGACAGGCTTGAACCTCTGTCCTAGCCGGGGCAGCCCACCTGGGGTTGGGGCCAGCTGCATCACTGCCTGCCTCTATCTCTCCCCTGGGGCTATGACCTGAGTCCTGAGTCCTAGCACGGCTAGAAAATGGCAGTAAATTGCAGTAAAAACCCATAAGAATGCAACATCCCTGCTCAGCAGGAAGTAGCCAGAGAGATTGACAAAGCCCAAATTCCCTAAAGCATGGTGTAAGCGGGGCCCTTTCAGAGCAGAAGCAGGATCAGCTGAGCTGCTAGGGAAGCCAAAGAGGTGCACGAGGGAAAAGGTGTCTTCCATGCACTCAGCTGACAAGAATGAGCCACGGGGGTATGGCAGTTGGGGTATGTTATTTAGGGGACTGCTGAAGGAGCAGTGGTTTCTGACTGCTCCTGAGGTCATGGCAAAGCCACTCCTAATGACAGGAGCAGGCAGAGGAAAGCCAGGGAGGGGAAAGCAAGATTGCCTCCCCTTCCTCTCCTCTGTGCTGGCCCCTCTGCTACCAGTTCTGACTGCCCTTGCTGCTGCCGCAAGCACAGCCGCGGCTGTGGCAATTGGCTCAGCTTGGCTGTGAATGGAAGTATCTGGGGCTGTGTGTGATATGAAAAATCTAAAGAATTGTCTAGCTATCTTTTAGGTAATTGGTCTGGTGAATTCGAACAACTGGAAAAGTTGCGAGTGACGATGGTAACTGTGAACTCCACACGCATGGATACCAGCCTGGCAGAAGAACTATCTTCCTGGATCACTCCATGGATCATCTGAGGGAGTGGGCGGGAATAAGAGCCCTAGCAAGCTTATTGGTGCTTGCCTCCCTGGTATGCCTATGGTGCATTTGCCACATAAGGGTTTCACAGCATCGCAATGCAGTTATGATCATTCAGGCCTTCACGGCCATTGAAGCAGGACAGTCCCCTCAAGCTTGGTTATCTATATTTGAGCACAGGATGTGAGGCTTGCGCACTGCACTTGAGGTAAGCATATATCAGCCTCAAGAAGAGCAAGTCTGATTGCATGTGGGTTGGTGTCTAACTCCCACCTCTGTAAAAAGGCACCGGACAGGTCTAGTGTTCTCTGAGTGGATGACACCTGGACAAACACTAGTACATGTTTCATTTTTAACAGAGATCAGACCTCTACTCTTACCTGTTGCTTTATAAAACAAAAGGGGGAACTGTAGCGAGCTGCATGTTGTCACACCTGATGGAGATGTATAATCAACTCCTGAGATGGCTAAGGCCTGACCTATGCTATGATCACACAATGATTAACAGCTGCCTGCATATGCGTGGGCCTATGGGCAATGCCCACCTGGCAATCCGGGATTGGCAGCCCATGCCTACTTAAGGGCTGGGAGAGGTTTACCAAGAGAGAGAGGGAGAGGGCTGGAGAGATGGCTCAGTGGTTAAGAGCACTGCCTGCTCTTCCAAAGGTCCTGAGTTCAATTCCCAGCAACCACATGGTGGCTCACAACCATCTGTAATGAGGTCTGGTGTCCTCTTCTGGCCTGCAGACATACACACAGACAGAATATTGTATACATAATAAATAAATAAATATTAAAAAAAAAAAGAGAGAGAGGGAGAGGAAGGAGAAAGGAAGAGAGGAAAGAGAGGAGAGAGAAGAAGGAGAGAGGGGAAGGGAGAAAGAGAAAGTGAATAAAGTCCTGGAATAAACTGCAGCAAGAAGAGCTCCGGTGGTCACGTCATTCCTTGCAGGACGAGGCTGAACGTGACAATGCAATGCCTTTAGCAAGTAAATAAACGAACTAAATGAACTGCAACAATACAATTAAAAATGATGGCCATCGCCTATTTTTTTGTTTGTTTTGTTTTTTGAGACAGGGTTCCTCTGTAGCTGTTTGGAACGTGTCCTGGAACTAGCTCTTGTAGACTAGGCTGGTCTTGAACTACAGAGATCCAGATGCCTCTGCTTCCCCAGTGCTGGGATTAAAAGTGTGTATCACCACCGCCGGGCTGGGCCCGGCTGATGGCCATGGCCTTAAAATAGAAATCATACAATACTGTTTAAATGGCACAGTTTTATCTGATTGTTGTCATACAGACACTAGTGTCCATTACTGCCAACATTTTTGATTTCTCCATGTTAACAATTTAATGATAGTAAGGGAAAAAAATACTATGTTGATTAGCAAAACATATTTACAAGTACATACATTCTGCAACCAACCACGCTGGAACCTTTAGTCTAAAACATTTAAAACAGAAATAAAGGTGTATTTTTCCTTACCTGTAGATGGTATAGATGGCCAAAACAGCGTTTCTCCTAACATAACTGTGACGATGTTCCAAACAAGCACGGATAGCGGGCATTAAAGGTTCAAGCAACTCTGCTTCCTTCAATTTGCAAAGGAAACGAAGAGTAGATCCGCGGATAAACTCATTAGGATGCTGAAGATCCTGATATAAAAATTATAGTAGGAAACACTAAGTTTCAACTTTAAAAACTTGTACATTTAATTACGTGTGTGTGTGTGTGTGTGTGTGTGAGTGTGTGTGCGGTCAAAGGACAACTTGGAGGAATCGGTTCTCTCCTTTCACCATGTGGGTTCAAGGGATCAAATTCGGGCATCAGGCTTGGCAGGAAGCACTTTACCTGCTGAGCCATCTCATAGGCCTAAGTTTCAGCCGTTTATAAAAATCAAGTTTTCAATGTAAAACTTTATAATTTGAAAAAATTAATCTTAAGAAAAAGATCTAGATCATTTCCTTCTCATTCCTCTAGAGCAAAGCAATTTTCATGCATTTCACCGGTTTTCTTAGTAACACAAAAATACATAGGAAACATAGGAAAAGCCAACAATATAAATTTTTGCAGTAATTTTTACAGGTATAATATTACAATAAGACATTGTCATCTACTAAGTTCATGCTGAGACACACAGAATACTTACCATGAAAAACAAAATCAAAATTCCCCAGTCCAAAATCTATCAAAAAGTATCAGATAATGTTAGGTTTTTATGTCGGGCAGCATTCACAGATATCCCCAGTGTCATGTACCATAATAGTATATTTGTGTGTTTAATAAATAAAGGTTGCCTGAAGTCAGATAGCAAAACAGCCATACTAGCCAGCCACACAGGCAAGAGAATAGTGGCACACATCTTTAATCCCAGGACTTGGGGAGACAGAGGCAGGTGGATCTCTGTGAATTCAAGGCCACCCTGGGCTACACAGATTGAATCTGTCTAAAGGAGAAACAGAGCACTCAGAGAGGTGATGTCAGCATTGGGATCACATGACTTTAATCCCAGCACTAGGGAGGTGGAGACAGGAGCGATATGGCTGGGCAGAGAGAAGAATAGAAACGGAAGAGAAGGGAACTCAGATGTGTGGAGTCTGAGGTTGGTGGGGAGCACTAGAGGATCGCCCTTTTGTTCGTCTGAGCCTTGGGAGAGGTAAGAATTCACTATGGCTGGCTGCTTTGCTTTTCTGATCTTCAGGCTGAACCCCACTATCTTTAGCCGGGTTTTTATTAATGGTGGAGCAGTGCACCCTCAGCCTATACATAGCCATAAATTGAACACATTTTTGAGCTTACAACTACCATAACAAATATTTACAATTTTCATCTCATCAAAGATTTAATTTTGAAAACTAAAAAAGTATCTATTAGAGCAATTTTATAATTACAAAAGAACAAAGCAAACAGTTATGGTTTGGCTTACTGTTGTAGGAGCTGCGGGCTGCGTTCTGGCCGCCCCAGCTCTGGCATGGCTAGCTTATGCCCTGAAATAATTACACGGAAACTGTATTCTTTTAAACACTGCCTGGCCCATTAGTTCCAGCCTCTTATTGGCTAGCTCTTACATATTGATCTAATCCATTTCTAATAATCTGTATAACACCACAAGGTGGCTTACCAGGAAAGATCTTAACCTGCGTCTGTCTGGAGTGGGAGAATCATGGCGACTGCCTGACTAGGCTTCTTTCTCCCAGCATTCTGTTCTGTCTACTCCACCCACCTAAGGGCTGGCCTATCAAATGGGCCAAGGCAGTTTCTTTATTAACCAATGACCTTCCTCCATCAGCTTACCTTTCTATATGCGTCACACACAAGAATCATTTCATGTAAAAGTCTCCCATCTGGAGTTGTTTTAGGAACTATCTCCCAGAACACGAGAAGCAGCTTTTTGATGGTGTGGTCCTGAAGAGGCAGCACAAAACGGATGATAGTCATCAGGAGACCAGGGAGCTTCTCCCCATTCAGAATCATGATGATTACTTTCTTCAGAGCTTCAGTTTTGGACTTCACATCACCTTTCTCTGATTCCATAATTTAAAAAACATAAACCAAAAAAGCACAATTACTTCAAATCAAAGTTCCTCACACAGTTCAAAAAGCTATGAAAACTTACTATCAGCTGTGGTAATAAGGTTACAAATCCAAATGATGTGCTTGTGGCTCTATTTTGCCTCTGAATCTCAGATTCCTTACACATGATCTGAGGTACTGGATTAGAATCCTGGCCCCTAACCAATTGAGTTAATGTAGTTTCTGGCCTATAGCTACACCACATGTCTTTGGTTTTCAAACAGATGTGGCAGCGCCATTCCCCCAATACCAAAAACAACCCAAGCAAATCCTGTTAAGTACTTCTAAACCCAAAGTAACTTAATTTTATGTGCATTTTCTCAGCTATAACTATTTTTTAAAAAGATAGCATGAACAAAGTGACTTTAAATATTTTAGATATTGTAATAATTTAGAAAATGGTCCTCAATACTCATATAACATTAAAGACTTCTTTTTCTTGTCCATCTGAACAACTGGAAAAAAATTAAAACACCGAGCCAGTAGCCACTGATTAGAATTAAGGATATAGCAAAAAAAAAAGCCAGGTGGTGATGACGCATGCCTTTAATCCCAACACTCGGGAGGCAGAGGCAGGCAGATCTCTGTGAGTTTGAGGCCAGCCTGGTCTACAAGAGTGAGTTCCAGGACAGGCTCTAAAGCTACAGAGAAACCCTGTCTTAAAAAAACCAAGGGAAAACAAAAAAGGATATGTTACTTTTAAGTTTAATGTTAGTAAAAGTAAAAACTACTCAATATCAAGTATTTTATGGAGGCTTTAATCCCAGCACTTGAGAGGCAGAGCAGGTAAATCTCTAAGTTTGAGAACAGCCTGGTCTACAGAGAGTTTCAAGACAGTCAGGACCACACAGAGAAACCCTGTTTTAAGAAAACAAAACTAAAAATTTTTTTTTAAGATTTCATGAAAAAAATTATCTATAATTTCAATTACTAAGAACATTGAAAAATTAATGGTATTCAAAGTCTTCTGGAGCTGAAGAGATGGTTCAGAGGCTAAGAACACTGGCTGCTCTTTTAGATGTCCTGAGTTCAATTCCCAGAGACCATGTGATGACTCACAACCATCCACAATGAGATCTGGTGCCCTCTTCTGGCCTGCAGGCATACATGCAGACAGAACACTGTATACATAATAAATAAATCTAAACAAACAAACAAACAAACAAAAAAAACCAAACTTCTGGGTCCAAAATTCAAAAGCAGACAGAAGTACAGAATAAGTACATTGCTACCATAATTGTGTCTATCATAAAATAAGAGCAGTTAGGAGCACTGGCACAGAGGAGCTGGATTCAAGACTAACACCCTATTCTGACCTCTGAAGACAAAACATTAATAATACCCATAACATAAATGAATCAAATATTTGAAAAAAGAGAGGACAAAGAGAAAGAAGATTTAATCCTATGGCTATGCTACCATAAGGAAAATAATGACAACTGGGTCTAATAATAAGAATGGCTATTGGCAGAGTTCTTGGGACTGGAGAGATGCTGGATAGCTTAGAGCACTTGTTGCTCTTGCAGAGGACCTGTGCTTGAGGGATTCCTAGCAGCCTCCCTCCTCATGGCTCACAAGCATCTCTAACTCCGGTTCCGAGGACCTACACCTTTTTCTGACCAATCTGGGCACCAGACATACATACAGTGCCTATACATAAATGCTGGCAAAACTTTCATAGATGTAAATAAATGAATCTTTAATACTTTAAAGGCAGTTCTTTCTGTCAAAGAGACAGACTGGACTTGACTACTTGTTAGGGTTACAAGAGCTCAAGCTTCAGAGGAATCACACTAAATAAATCAGTTGCTTGTCACTGATTCTGATGGCACTTTTCTGTAACCCAGCAAACTAGTGTGAGGCAGGATGATCGAGAAACCAAAGCCAATCTCATCTACATATTGCATAGAAGGCCAGTCTCAAAAACAAACAAAAAACCCCAAAATATCATCCTAAAGGCTATATATTACTACCCCATAGCTATATCTTCCTATGTTGCAGAATAGAGAAAATCCCCATGTTTGAGTAATTCAAACAATGTTTTAAGTGGTACTCAGAGCCTAAAAGATCTTTTGTTTCTTTAAATTAAGCTCCCTCCCTCTTTAGGTTTTGTTTTGGTTCCGGGATTGAATCTAGAACCTTGTTCATGAGTGTGCGACCACTGGGCTTACCTCCCTTTAGGATGTTTCAGGTGTTTTGTTCCCTATTCTATTTGATAATATAAAAGACACAAAGTCTAAAAGTCATAAAATTAGGTTATTATAATCTTGATGGCTTCTTCTGTTTATAAATTATTACATTTCCAAAAGTTCAGCAGACTAGGTCTCTATTTATTTATTATGTTTGCTTAATTTTCGAGACAGGTTTCTTTGTAGCTTTTGGAGTCTGTCTTAGAACTTGCTCTGTAAACCAGGCTGGCCTCAAACTAAAAGAGATCCACCTGTCTCTGCCTCCCAAGTGCTGGGATTAAAGACAAGCACCACCACCGCCCAGCTAGATCTCAGTTTATAACTATACTTTCAAAAGCAAGTTTAACACCAAACAAAAAACTTATGTCATCTGTATTTTAAACGCCCCAACTTCAATTTCCTTTTATTCTAACAACTTAAACTGAGAAATTTATTTGTTGTTCCTTTTTCTCCCACTTCTACCTTCTTAGTGCTGGGATTACAGGCATGTGCCACCATGGGCAAGTAAAATATTAAGATTCTTTAAAAACTTCAAAGTACCTCCTAAAAGGTAATTTCCAATATTTGAAATATAATTTTCATTATATTTAAAACAATGTTGGGCCAGGTGTGATAGCACACACCTTTAATCCCTGTACTTGAGAGGCAGAAGCAGGTCAATCTCAGTTGAGTTCCAGGGCAGTCAAAGCAAATACTGACATCCTGTCTCAAAATACAAAAACCAAATAAAAAAAGTGTTATCAGTTCGATTTATACTTGCTAATAATTCAACTAAGAATTAAGTATATAAAAATCTTTTCTTTAGTGCTGTGTGGTGGTGGCGCACACCTTTAATCCCAGCACTTAGGAGGCAGAGACTAGCGGATCTCTGTGAGTTCAAGTATAGTTATAAACTGAGATCTAGCTGGGCGGTGGTGGTGCTTGTCTTTAATCCCAGCACTTGGGAGGCAGAGACAGGTGGATCTCTTTTAGTTTGAGGCCAGCCTGGTCTACAAGAGCTAGTTCCAGGACAGCTAGGGCTGTTACACAGAGAAACCCTGTCTCAATAAAATAAATAAATAAACCAACCAAACAACCAAACAAACAAAAGCCCTTCTTTGACAGACCCACTTTGCACACTGGGTATGAAAGCACACACATGAAAACTGGAGCAGGAGGATCTTGAGTTAGCCAGCTCTAGGCAGGCTACAGAGTAGGACCTTGTTCTCAACTCCACACTCTAAAATTACACAGCACATATTTTTTCTCTTCTTAGTACTGGGTATTGAATTCAGGGCCTCCCGAGTGCTCGGTAAGTAAGTGCTATACTTAACAATATCCACAGTCCCTGTCACTTCACCAGGACAGGGTCCAGGGTTGCCCAGACTAGCTTTGAAAGTGGGACCTTCTGTTTCAGGCTTCTGAGCAGTTGGAACTACAAGTACACACCACTGGGAATGGCCAGCACATACTTTAAAAGGAGCAGAGCAAAGGCTTTCAAAACTCAAAACATGTTTCTTTTTACAAAAAATACTTTCAAAATGAAACTATAAAGTTGTAAGAAATATTCACGTTTAGTTCAATAATGACTTCACTTATTTGTTTATACCAACTTATTATCTACTATGTGAGAAATTATATTTTTTTCTTTTTAAAAAAGAATTGCCGGGTGGTGGCGGCAGTGCACGCTTTTAACCCTAGCACTCAGGAGGCAGAAGTAGGTGGATCTTTGTGAGTTCGAGGCCAGCCAGGTCTACAGAATGAGTTCCAGGACAGGCTCCACTAGCTACTGAGAAGCCTTGTCTCGAAAAACCAACCAAACAAACAAAAACAAGATTTTATTTATTGAGAAATCCTGTCTCTAAAAAACAAAACAAAAAGCCAAAAGTTTTATTTATTATGTATACAGTGTTGTGCCTGCATGACAGAAGAGGACACTAGATCTCATTATAGATGGTTGTGAGCCACAAGTGGTTGCTGGGAACTGAACTCAGAACCTCTGGAGAGCAGTCAGTGCTTTTAACCTCTGAGGCATCTTTACAGCCCCCAAGAAATTGTATTTTAAGAGACAAGTAATTAAATGATTTTATTTTCTTAGCTTTACTACATTAGACTGGGATATTATTGTATTTCTGTATGCCAATACTGCAAGCTTAAAGGTTAAAAAAATCCTTTTTCCTAAGATATTCTCAACAATTCTAGATGGGAGGCTGGAGAGATGGCTTAGTAGTTAAGGGCAGTATGTGCAATTAAAGAAATCGAATTCAGTTCCTAACACCCACATCAGATAGCTCACAAGCACCCGTAACTCCAGCTCCAGGGGATTAGATACACCCTCTGACCTGAGGGGACCTGGATTAATGTGCACATATGCACATACAAGCACACATAACTTATTGAAAGAAACTTCTAACAAAACTCTAGAAAAATCAAGCACTTCTAACTATAGGGGAACGTGAAATGTCGGTGGGACCTAAGGTTTACCTCTGGACTGCCATATAGTTACACAGAACATGCACATTATCTGCACACACGGACACATAAGAAAGAAAATACTTCCTCAAGTGAAAAAGGGATTGAGAGTGGAAAGTTTTAAGATGTACCAATCTACATTATCACAGAAGTTGAAAGTAAAAGCTGATTAATGGCCAGTCTTGGGAGGCTGAGGTAAGAGAAATGAACTTACATGGTTTGAGGAGGCCCTGGCCTATTATTGAGTTCTAGGCCAGCCTAGGAAAAAGAGTATGACCTTAATTCAAGAAAGAAAAGAAAAAAAAATGGGGGTGGGAGGATGGTGGTTAACTGAGGCTGGGGAGATTAAGAAGGAAGAATGGGTAAGGATGACCAATGGATGAGTAACAGAAAAGAAGTTCTGATATGACACGAGGAAGATTGCTAAATAGTTAACATATATTTTTTAAAATCTCGATGAAAGTTTTTGAAACGGTTTCAGCATAAAGAAATGATGAATGATAAGGAGGCAATTATATTTGACAGGATTTAAATACTACACAATATAGACATGTGTAAAAAACATTAATTTGTCCAGTCCTTAATGTTCTTAATCTATCAATTAAAACAATTTCCGATAGAATTGAGAAACTATTTACCCAGATCATTTTTTAAGCTTATTTCAGAAGGGGGTTCTGAATCCATGGGCACGTTAATTAACGTATAACACACGTTCTCAGCTGCCGTCATGGTTTCTGGTTATAACCAACCCGACACAAGACAAAAAGGACGAAAGGTGCCAGGAAAATCTACAAAAAATGAACACAGGTATCAATTAGGAAAACAAAACAAGGCAAATTTCGCAAATCAGTCCTGATCTTTATACTGCCTGAAAGTTCTTTCCGTATGGCTTCTGCGGATGTCAATCTACAGTGCTCGCCCTCTCTTCCACGAACTCTAGTGAGAACCACACGGTCCTGATCTGCTCCCCGGCCCAGGGTGTGGAAAGCAGTGGAGTCGAGGTCCACACAACAGTGACAACCCGGAGCACCACGTCACAGGGCAGTGATTTCCAACACAACACAGCCCGATCACCGCCCAGGAGGGCAGCCCGAGAGCAAAGACGCTGCGGGTCCCCGGTGGGTGCGCCCCGGCCGCCCCTCCCCGACCTCCGTCCACGCACGGCCAGGCCTCGGGCTGCTCAGACCCCGGTCCCACAGTCCCGGGGCCGCGGCCCAGCTCCCCGCCCCCACCGCCTGTCGCTGCGGCCTAGTCAAGAGCCCGGCGTCTCCCCGGCCGGTGGCTCGCCGACACCGCGTGACCCACGCAAAACCACGGCTCGGGGCTCAGGCCGCTACCTGGCTCCGAGGGGCGACGGCCGGGAAGGAACCGCTGGACCGTCGACTACGGCTCCAGCCAGCGGCTGCCGGGACGGCTCCACCAAGTCCTTGGCTGACGTGGAAGGAGGCGGGGAGACGAGGAAGGATGCAGCCACAGATCCTGTACGGCGGCCCAGAGAGGCCAAGCCTTCTCCGTTCTGCGGCTGCGCGCTGGAAGGACGTGCTGTCTTCTTCCTTTTTCAGGAGTCGTTTTTGTCTCAGAGAGAGCAAATATTTTAGTTTTTTTCCCTTGAGTCCCCTGTGGTCACTTAACAGTTCCTAGAAACTAAAACTTGTACAAAAGAGAAACAGAAGTCCAGCGGACTCTCTTTTTGCTCTCACTTATAATAAACTGGGAAATTAACTGATTATTTGGCAGATGAGTTTAGATATTAAATTTAATAAAGCAACTAGGTTATAATATGAAGATATACTTGAGGGCTAACACTTCTGGTGATCTGAATCTGACTTTGTTCTGTTGTCCTGGAGTTACGTGGATATCAGAAACTGCCTGGCCACTATTACTATCTACTCTTTATTCAGGAACGACCTCTTTCAATCCTCTCAGAGCTCCCAATAGTTTAAAAGGTTTTATGCATCAAGGGAGCTAGCCTCAAAGGATTTTCCTTTGTCTCCAGAGAACGAATTGTTACAGCTACAATTAGATGTATAGATCTTGTTCATTTGTGGTCCCATAGCCCACGCCAATGTCCTAGTCATTATTAATAACAAAATTTTGGAAAAGCACCATAGGGTCTACCCAAATTACCAGAATGGTCTTCAGAAGGTGGCTTTCCGTTTCTAGGCAGTTCTAACTACAGGCGTGTGTGACATGGATACGTCCTGTGTGTACAGGTCTGATAGGACCTGTTCTGTTGACCTGTTCACCTCATTTGGGGACGCAGACTACAAACAGCATCACCTACACAGAATACAGCAATTCTGACATTTCTCTTTTCTGAAACCATTAAATTAAAAAAAAAATCCCTCAGCACTTAAAATATCCTAGAGACACTGTATGTCTACAGCTCTGTAAGAGTGACCTCTCTGGTGGTATTTTTGATTTTAGATGGTCTCACTTTGAATGCCCAAAATGACCGTCATCTCTATCTACTGTCTCTTGCCTGGGATTACAGGCACACGGAATCACACCTGGCATATGCATTAAGAAAAAAAAAATTCTCCCCCCTCCCCCATTTTTTTTTCAAGACAGGGCTTCTCTGTGTAGATTTGGAGCCTGTCCTGGAAATCGATCTGTATGTAGACCAGGCTGGTCTCGAACTCACAGAGCTCCACCTACCTCTGTCTCCCAAATGCTGAGATTAAATGTGTGTGCCATCACTGCCTAGCTTAAAACATGTTTTTAACCTAGCTAATTGTGGGATAGAATTATTCTGACAAGCCTTCTGGTCATCCCCCAGTCCCTCTGTATCATGAAGTCATCTTGCAGGAAACTGACCTGTATCCTTACTGAGAGTCCACCGGTTTATATACTCTCATTTATGTAATTGCTTCTAGACAACAAATTCAGTTTTGTGTGATCACCAACAGTCAAGATAGAGATCAGTTCTACCAGCGATCCCTCCTGTGGTCCAGATACTGTCACAGCCATGTGCCCACTTTAACCCGGCAACTATCTTTCCATTCCAGTGGGTCAATAGAATCATCCAATGGAATCTTTACGATCAGCCTTCTTCTACTCGGCATTATTCTCTGAGAATGACATGCAGTCAAGAATGGTCCTTTTGTGCACTTTTTTTTCCAGTTGTTTCGAGACAGGGTTTCTCTATAGCTTTGGAGCCTGTCCTGGAACTAGATCTTGTAGACCAGGAAGGCCTTGAACTCACAGAGATCCGCCTCCCTCTACCTCCTGAGTGCTGGGATTAAAGGCCTGTGCTACCACTGCTGGGCTCTGTGCACTCATTTTTTTTTTCCACATGGAATGCAGTCATTGGTTTTCTAGACTCACTTGAAATTACATCACACAAGCAGAGATCAGGTTTAGCAATGAGAAGGCTCAACAGTTTAGGAGGTGTAGACTAACCTATCCATTATGTTAAACTTTAGGATTCTTCATGACTGATTCACTAAGGGAACTTAAAGAATGACAAGATAGCATTTAAGGTGTGCACCTGAACTTCCCACTGGTAATGTGTGTGGTTTTGCTTTTTAAAACTTGGAGTTTCTTGAGATTTAGCAAGACCTTATATAGCTTCACTAATTCTTTTTTTTTTTTTTTTTTTTTTTGGTTTTTCGAGACGGTTTCTCTGTGGTTTTGGAGCCTGTCCTGGAACTTGCTCTTGTAGACCAGGCTGGTCTCGAACTCACAGAGATCCGACTGCCTCTGCCTCCCGCTTCACTAATTCTTATATAAACTATTTTGGGAACTTTTACCCCTAACATACAACCTATCATTTTGAATACTCTCCAAATAACAAATTATTTCAGTGTAAAAACTTTGTATGTCAAAATTACATAAGAACACAAGTCAAGGGCAGAAAGGACTAGAGATTTGCTCCAAACTGCTTAACGGTCAACAGTAAGAGCCATTTTTCAGCTTTTTATTTCTGACTGTGCCAGCTCTTCAGAACTGCACGTGAAGATGCTCAGACTCCAGATGACATCATCTGTGTCCGTAGGAAGACTTCCATGACACTAGGGATCGTCCTGTTCACTTATTCAGCAGACTAAACTGAGTAACTGAGCTCAACAGACTAAACAGACAAGGACATCACAACAAACTCTGTAAGGTCCTTAGAGTGGAAAAACTTTTGTGTGAGGCACACGCATCCGAGTGGAAGGCCAGAGGACCATAAACACGCTGGTCTATCATCCTGATTTACTCTTCCAAGACAGGGTCTCCCTGAACCTGGACATAGACTGGCAGACAGGAAGCAGCAGCAAGCCTTGTGTCCTGTAGTGCTAGTTAGTGGTTGCACAGCATGTCCTTCTAACTTGGTTTTTATATTTCCAAAGTGGAAAGGATTTTTAAAATCCATCTTGAAACTAAAACCACATACATATTGAGAAAAAAACAAAAACACAACTTTTAAAAAGCCAACTTATTTGCCAGAGTCCAGTTCCACTGAGTTCAGAACTCAAAGATGAAGGGTGGAGTCAGTGAGGGGAAGGAGACTGAGGCGAAACTGGGATAGCCGCTACTTTATTCAGAGGCTCTACACCGTTTATACTCTAATACTTGCACAGAGAGAAAGGGGCATGTGAGCTGGGCTGTGCCTTGTGGTGAGGAATTGGTGAAGCTAGCATGACTTTGACAACAGGCACAAGTCGTGTTAACGGAGGGCCCCAAGTTCTTGCCAGAGATAAGAATGACTCCCTTTTTAGCAAGCAGACAACTTTCTTCAAGCCCCACAGGGAATGAGAGCTTTTGTCTAAATGACTGACCTTGGGAAAAGGACTTTCTTGGGGAGACCAGACACTCCATTATAGACTATTGCAGTTTTTTTTTTTAAATATGGCTTAGTTTATCAGAATAACTAAAGTTTAAAAAGTAAGCAAAGATGAAGCTCGACAAATATTAGTGTGAATCTGAGCAGACCTTAGGAATTTATAATTCTTTATTATCAAATATGCCTTAGTTATCAAACATGTTATTTATCTAAATTTGCAAGCATCTTGCTGTTAATTTGTGTGGGAACAGGAAGTTATCATGCTACATGGTTTCACAGTGGCAGGGATTTTTTTTTTTCCAAAGAATTACTTTGTTTAAAGAGGCTACCATTGTATACATCCTTGTTATGGAATAATCTTTTTTTGTACACTGTAAAGATGTATCTTGGTCAAGGTGCCTTCTGATTGCTTTAAAATGCCAAATGGCCAGTAGCTGGGCAGGGAGAGGTTAGGTGGGACTTGCAGACAAAGAGCGTAGAGGAAGAAGGTGGGGTCGAAAGCCAAATGCAGAGGAAGCAGATGAACATGCCCTGTTGAAAAGAGGTGCCACCACGAGGTGGAGAGTAAGATATATGGGCTAATTTAAGATGCAAGAGAAAGTAACAAACCTAAGTTATCAGCCAAGTATTTATAACTAGTAATAAAGTGTATGGTTTTTTTGGGAGTTGGCTGGTGGGTCAGAAAAACCCTGCCTACATATCCTTATCCTCCATTGAAGCCCATGGAAAAGGCACAATAGTGAGAATCATTAAAAATGAGAGTAAAGGGTGCTGCAGAATTGTGATCCAAAGTCAAAATGCTGGAACCTTGTCAAGCAGCATGGTCACTGTGAGCTCCATACCACCTACTAAAGCTGTCCTTAAAATTAAGGTCAATAGGGGCTAGAGAGATGGCTCAGAGGTTAAGAGCACTGCCTACTCTTCCAAAGGTCCTGAGTTCAATTCCCACCAACCACATGGTGGCTCACAACCATCCATAATGGGGTCTGGTGCCCTCTTCTGGCCTGCAGGCATACACACAGACAGAATATTGTATACATAATAAATAAATATTTAAAAAAAATTAAGGTCAATGTAAAACACTGTCACTTTTTAATCTTTAGTTGACTTTCAGCCAAGTAATAGTTTGTATTTAGGAAACAGATTTTAAAAAATAGCACGATTCTTATTTCTTAACAACAAAACCACTCAGCTAAGTGAGAAGAGGACAGGGGAAGAAATTCACGTTATTAATTTTAGCCTCTCTTAAACTCTACACCAAAAGTCCAAGAAGTTAGGAACTCTGTAGTTTTAGTGTTTAGCATGTGCTTGGTGCAACTCTACAGTAGTTCAGTCACATGGTACTGGCGGTCTGTTCCCAAGCTTAAACAACAGGTGTCCGAGGTTGTGTCCAGTGCAGAGACTGACATCATACACCCGCACATAACCAGAGATGATGATAAAGCTGCTGGGTTGTGTGTGCGCATTTTGTTTATATAGTAGTCTCCCTTCAAGAAGTTATAGAGGGATCTAAGCTACTGAGTTTTTTTTTGTTGTTGTTTATTGAGACCGTTTCTCTGTGTAACAGTCCTAGCTGTCCTGGAACTCACTTTGTAGACCAGGCTGGCCTCGAACTCACAGAGATAAGCCTGCATTTACCTACCAAGTGCTAGGATTAAAGGTGTGAGCCACCAAGACCCACTACAAATTATCTTTAAGATTTATTATGGGGGCTGGAGAGATGGCTCAGTGGTTAAGAGCATTGCCTGCTCTTCCAAAGGTCCTGAGTTCAATTCCCAGCAACCACATGGTGGCTCACAACCATCTGTAATGAGGTCTGGTGCCCTCTTCTGGCCTGCACATATACACACAGACAGAATATTGTATACATAATAAATAAATATTAAAAAAAAAAAAGATTTATTATGTATGCAGTGTTCTGCCTGCATGTCTCTTCTGCAGGCCTGAAGAGGGCACCAGCTCTCATTAGATGGTTGTGAGCCACCACGTGGTTGCTGGGAATTGCACTCAAGGACCTCTGGAAGAGCAAGCGTCAGTGCTCTTAAGCTGTGAGCCATCTCTCCAGCCCCCACAAATTCTCTTGACTACAGTAGTTCTTCAAAGGGCTTCTCTATGACAGGAGGACTAGGTGACTTACCTGAATCCTAAATCAGCTTCTTAGGGAACTAGGTCTATACTCTGGGTTACTATCCATACAGAAGGCTCTCTTCTCTAGAAAGGGGTGCGACATTTGGAAGTAACTCCTCCAGGCTAATTAAGTAAACATTTTTGTTCTAAAAAGGACTTCCTCTGATTTTACTCTTCATGGCTTAAGATAATGTAGCAGGGAGGTAGTGACTTACACCTTTAATCCCAGCACTTGGGGAGTCAGAGACAGGCAGATCTCTGTGAGTTCGAGCAAGTTCTAGGACAGCTAGAAACTCTGTCTCAATGAAGAAACAAAATAACAACAAAAAATAAAAACTGTCTTGCTAACTCCAAGCAGAAGGCTCATGAGGGGAACAGAAGATAAGTCTCCAGATCATACTAGATTTGTAGTAAAAAGTTTGAGATGAAAACATCTTTTCTGCTACTTTTGTCAAGTTCCTCAGAGCCCAGAGCTATAACTATTGCAATCTGCTGGCTGGATGCTCATTCTAATAACTTGCTTTGGTGGGGAAGAGGAGGAAGTGGGGTGACTAAACCTAAGGTGACCACAGGTTAAGTGTGGATCTATCTCCAGCTCAATACTCTGCTTCTGGTGGAAGTGGTGACGTCTTACTACGTAGACAAAGTCTCCAACACCGTCGGTAGCAGAGCATGGTCCTTAACTCCTGATCCTTCCGCCTTTACCTCAGAAGTGCTGGAATTAAAGCCTGCACCCCTATGCCTGGCTTGGCTTCTCAGTTTCAATCGGAACGCATCCTGAAACCTGTATTTTGAGACCATCTGCATGGGTTTGCAATGTAGCTAGTCTACATACTAGCAAATTTGAATGTGTTGGTAAAAGGTATTTTTCTGTATCACAAAAAAAAAAAAAAAAAAAAGAAAAAAAAAAAGCAAGCCAAAACAAAATAATCAGACAGATAGGACAAATGACCATTATAACAATGTCAATATGTCAATAGTTGAAACTACTTAAAAACAGAAACTTGATACAATAGGAGGTGAAACAATTTTATTTCACAGTTGTCTTTAAAACTGCAAAGACACTATTTTCTTCATATAAAAACATTGGGATAGACACCTATACTTTCTAGAAAATGATTATGTAGACCCTTTCAAAGAAAATGCACCCATTATATGGTTTCTGTGAAGCTGCTCGGAGAAAACTCACATCTGGACTGATTCCTAAAACCTCCCACCCCATGCTCTGCAGATGTTGGTTTTGAGCGCAGACTACTGCACCAGCGTATGTCCCTCCGTCCTCATAGCCCTGTATGCTTTATCACTTAGTGCTCCATTGGTTCATCCGCCTTTTCTGCAGGTTCATCAGCAGCCTGTGACGGCTTTAAAGAAGAAATAAAAAGATGTAAGGTGAACATTTAATATACACTCCTAAATCACAAGCATTACAATGTAAAAAAATTAATGAGAAAAGGGGGCTAAAAGATATCAGATACTAGATTTTAGTACAGCATCCTGCTAAAATTTTTGAATAAAGCTTAAAAAAAATCACAGTTCTTAAAACTTAAAGATCATTCACGATTAATTCTACATTTTATCATTTGTCTTAAGACTCTCTTTCTTTCAAGATTTTCTTATGTTACACTGCTATGCTTAAAACACAGCCAGCAGCACCTTTTAAACTTCCTTCTCTTCAACTAACAAACAGAAAAACACCAACAAACTAGATACATGGAACTCTGGAGCATTCTTCCCAACAGTGCTAATTCTTTTTTTTTTTTTTTTTTTTGTTTTTCGAGACAGGGTTTCTCTGTGGCTTTGGAGCCTGTCCTGGAACTAGCTCTTGTAGACCAGGTTGGTCTCGAACTCACAGAGATCCACCTGCCTCTGCCTCCCAAGTGCTGGGATTAAAGGCGTGCGCCACCACTGCCCGGCCAGTGCTAATTCTTACTAACAACTTAAATGCAGATTGTACCCTCCCAAACAGCACCAATAGTATATTTGTCAAGCTGAGGAAAACTCAAAGACTCAAGCTGGAAGAAACTCTACCACCACCCCCTTTTGGGAGGGAGGGTTTCAGTGTGCTGGGATATAGGCATGATCCTATAATCTGTAGGGAAAATTCCGAACCACTTTTTCTATCCCCAGCCATGACATCTTCCTCCATTAGTACCACATGTGAGCTGTGTGTGCAGTGCAGGCCTGTATCCCTACAAGCTTGGAGGCTGTGGCAGGAAGATAAGTTTGAGGGGCAAAAACTCAAATGCATATTCTTAAGAAAAATTCATAACCCTAGATTCACCATTTTGATTTTCAGTTTTTAAGTCAGTATTTCTTAATGTTTTTTGGTTGCCATTTATGGAGAGCCAACCTAAATGCCCAAAGATAGCTCCCAATAAGTATTCCCTTCCGGACCTTTCTCAGAAGATCTAGGCTGCCCTGTCTCTCACTTTAATCTAAAGAATTTGCTAAAGCGAGGTTGTATCTGTCAGTCCTAAGGTCTAGCCTTAAGAATGACTGGTAACCTTCACTTTAGAGCTTTTGCAAGCTCTGATCCACCACTTTGTTGGAGGGGCCCTCAGAATACACAGAGCCTACTCATTCTAGTCACCCACAGCCTTCTAGCTGATTCTCTGAGATACCAAGAAAGCAGGTAATAATAAAGTCATCTTAGATGCTCTGCCCCTTCTTTAATCAGACCGCAGCATGTGTGAGACCCCAACTGAAAGCAGCAGTAGAACCATTTAGTTATGCCTTGGTCCATAAGAGAACTCTGAGAAATGTGGTCTAACTCTGAAAATTTTGGGGTCACCTTAAATATGTTACAATAGAAAACCAAACTCTTCTCCCTTTTTGTGTTTATGAGATTACACTTCAATATTTTACTTGACTCCTCGGTTCTTTCTGGTTATTTCAATTATGGGCCTATCAACAAGACAAGAGCAGGGAACGGACACGGTGGTTGTGATAGGAAGAGCAGAGCCTCATGTTACAATTAGTAACATACCTGTGCTTTTCTCTGTGGTCTTTCTTCAAGACCATCCAGGAAAGGAGACACATCATCATCATCGTAGATTGTAAATTCCAAGTCTTTACCAACAATTCCAATGGAAACATTCTGAGGGTGGAAAGGGACAATTGGTGTATGATAAAAGCTGGGCAATAAAGTAGAAAATTAAAACAGCATTTAAATTCAAAATTTGAAAAACTGTATGTAGGAGTGAAAAGAGGCAGGGAACCTTCCTTTGCTCAATTATAGACTCAATATTCACTTTCGGTTATCACGAGTAGCCTCCAAGCTCCATGGTCTCTAGAAACAAAGTCTTCACCACAGCAGTGGCTCTCAACCTTCCTAAGACTGCGATACTTTAATAAAGTTCCTTAGGTTGTGGTGACCCCCCAACTACAAGATTATTTTGTTGCTACTTTGCAACTAATTTTGTTATTGTGATGAGTCAGAAAAATATTTGATATGCAACCCGTGTGAAAGGGTTGTTTGACCCTCCTCAAGGGGGCGGTCATAGCCTACAGGCAGACCACAGAACTAGATACTAAATAGTAATTATCCAATAACCAACCAATAGCTGTACAATGCTATCACATTTAACTGTAGTAAACCCAAGTATACCTCCCCTGCTCTTTTATGTGAATCACACAACTTAGGACCTACACCATCCCACCTCCCCTCTTCCTCCCCCAGTGCTGAGGACTGGCGTCAGGAGCACGTGCTTTATCGCTGAACCACACCTCTAACCCCAATCTCTCATTCTCAGACATTTCCTTAACACTCTATTCTCCTTCAGCTGGAAACCTGGCTTTCTATTTCACTGAGAACACAGAAGCAACTGGAAGACAGACAGGTATCTAGGTTTTTTTTCTTCTCATTACCATAAAAAACACTCCAGTTTTTTTTCGTGACAGCCATCTTTCCACTTCTGTGTTGATAAAAGACATGATCTGGCCATTTTCCTCACATCTTTCCTATATAACTATTTTATTTTACACCGAATTATTATAACCATACAGTAAATGTGACATAATTTCTTCCATCCTAAAAATATTATCATTATTTAGTTTTTGGTTTTTTTGAGGCAGGGTTTCTCTGTGTAGCTTTGGAGCCTATGCCGGAAATCGCTCTGTAGACCAGGCTGGCCTTGAACTCACAGAGATCCTGGGATAAGTGGCGTGCGTGTGCCACCACTGCCTGGCTGCCATCCTAAAAATCTTAAACAATGAAAAATATTTACCTCATCTTCTCCCAGTCAGTACTCCATATTTCTGGGATATTAGTGGAAAAACCCCTATCTCCTCCAAAGAGACATTTCAGTTCCTCTTCTCTAGATTCCATTCCTCTCAGGGCTTTTCTTTCCCAAACAACTAAAACTGCTGGTCAAAACCTTGGGGTACCACTCTGAACACAATGGGCAATTTTCAATTTGCATCTTTCTTGGTTCCTTAGCAGTTCTTCATTTGTCTTCAAGGATGCCTCATTTTCCAGGATTTTGTCTATCTCTGGTTGTCTGTATGAGTTTCTTGCTGATACCTATTAATCTCTCAGTCTCTTAAAAGTCAGCGTGTTTGGCCTAGTCCTCAAAGTCATTATCTATTTGATGTCTTTAGACTCCCAACATTTTAAACTCTAATCTGGACCACTCTACAGAAGTCTGGTGGGCACTGAAAATTGTTTCTTTATCAAATACTGGACAGATAGGCATTCAGAATTTAGATAAACTAACTTACCTTTTTCTATGACTTCTACCCCTAAACCTGTTCCTTTCACTCTCATATCCATCTCAATAAAATTTAACTCTCTCCTCTGGTTTATCAGGTCAAAAACCTTGAAAGCATTCTATTTCAAACCTAAATGCTAATTCCCCAACATCTGACACTGGATCACTCTCCCATCACCGTTCCTGAACACACACAATGAGGCCTCCACTTCAGCTCTGACTTTCTGCCTTCTCATTTTCGTCCTGTTCACTGACTCCACTCTATGAATACTGGGGAAATTTGGCCTGAAGACTTTTTTGCCACATGTGTTTGCTGGAATAATCTTACTCCAGACACCAGTATGACTCACTCACTTTCTTTAGTTCTTTTCTACAAATTTCACTTTGTTCATGAGGCCATCCTTGATCACTGTTTTAAATTACGTTTATTACACTAATGACCAACATTCGATTGCTCATTCTTTCTAGTGTGTTTTTATTCCGTCAGCATTTGTCATTATCTATGTATATAGTTTACCTTCCCATCAGACTCTAATGTCAATACCTAGAGAATGCCTGTGTATGGGAAGCACTCAATATATTTGATAACAACATTAACAATACAGAAAGGGTATGGTGGTGCTGGCTTGTCATCCTAGCATCTCTACAGTGAAAGAGAGCAGGAGGATCATGAGTTCAAGATCATCCCTCAGCTACACAGCAGGCTTGAGGCTAGCCTAGGTTATAGGATACTTGGTTTAAAACAAACAAAAGTAACAACAAACTAAAGACAAAGATATGACTATCTTCTGAAAATAAAACTGAACATTCATACTTACTGATTTTATTGCTGCATGAACTCTCACCCCAATTTAAAACATGACATTTCAAAACCAGATCCTTTTGTGAATAAAAAGGAAATACAAGCCAAGGCAGCCCAATTAAAATAACTTAGGTACATGCTATTTTATTAGTTGCCATTGAGAATTAAACTGCACTGTTAATACCTACAATAAGAACCATGAGTTACCTTTGTGGTCAGGTCCTGCTCTGCAGGGAGTGTTTCTCTTAAGGCACGCAGACCATGTTTAACCAGCTCATCCAAATTGCCTGTATGCAATACATTAAAAATAATCTAATTTCAATATCATAAAATGCTTCTTTTAATTATCAAGTCTATAGTCTGAAATTGTGGCTTGAGCGACATACTGTACAGAATAAAATAGCCGCAAATGTAATGTTAGCCATATAATCTAATCTAATACCAACCAATATCGATGATTTGATGTCTTTTATTAATAAATATGATACTCTTTCACTAGGTTAAATAAAAGTCTTGGCTCACAAATGCCATTCTAGTTTTGTAAAATGTGTTTTATAGAACACTGTTTTTCTTTTTTGGACACAGGGTTGGAGGATATGAGATCAATATAAAATTATCAATTTCTTACAATGGGCAGCCTGCAAATGATATTTCTTAAAACATCATGAAAAGAATAAAATGTGAATGAACTAAAGAAAAAAAACCACAAGACATAAACTGAAAATTACAAGATTCAGTGGTATCTTAAGTAGATATAACAAAATCCCACGTCTAAGCATAAAAGACTTGTATAGATGTTGCCTAACTTACTATCCATAGTAAACACAAATGTTAAGTAAAATGTTCATTCAACACAAGAATCTTGCTTACCAAATGTTATAGCTTAGCAATATGTGATTGTGTGGCTGGCTGAGACCATGTTGCCTGCCTCCCTGCATCATGATAGAGGATCCTACCAAATGTGGATAACCCAAAATTCTAATTCAGGAGTTCATTTCCTACTGAGTGCATGTTGGTTTTGTACATCATAAATTCAAAATACCCTGAGCTGAGGCATCATAAATCAGCGTCATCTGTACTACAGTATCCGAGTAATACTCAAATGCTCTGCAGATTTGGATAGAAACACACATAGCTGCTGTGACATTCACAAGGGTGGGAGCACGAGGAAGCCTGTAGATACCCAGCTTGTCTTTTCCTTCTGTGACCATGCAATGCACCCTTATCCTGCTCCAAGTCTTAGTCAAGGTATGACTACATGCTAAGTGCTTAGCCCTTGAAATTTCCCAAGAAGCAGGTGATCTTGTGAATGTCCAGTTGAATTGTAACTCCTATATTCACTAAGCCTCAAGTATTTCCTTCAAAGAATACTATACTGCCACAGGAACTCTTATAAGACAACCAAGAGAAATCTTTAAAGTCTGGATATTAACTCTTCTTCTAATGCAAAGCAAACACCTGAAAACCAGCTCATCGTCTTATACCCCTCACCCTCTTTTCCACAGCTATATTGCCTTTACTTCTTTATGGGCCACTTAAAGCACAAATTCTATGTGGCCTAAAGTAGAAACAGAAGTACAGACCAGAAGCTGTAAACAGAACTTGCAAACAGCAACTAGTATAATGGTTTCCAGCTCTGACCAAATGCATCAAGAATTCTCAAGGTTGGACACACACACTGTTTCTTAGTGTTTTCAAGACAGGGTTTTTCGGTGTAGCCCTGGCTGTCCTGAAAGTCACTTTGTAAATCAGGCTGGCCTCACACTCAGAGATTCACCTGCCTCTGCTTCCTGAGTGCTATGATTAAAGGCGTGCACACCTGGCTTGACACATTTATGTTTTGGTAAAGTTCTCTTAGTAGCTCAGAAGTACAAGTTAGTATGTGTTACATCAACAACAGACACTTTATGAACTTATTTAGGATTATTAAAAACTAAAGTCTAATAGTTTTTCTCATTTAGGATTGATTTACTAACTATATAAAGGCAAAACAAAATAAAGTGAGCCAAACTACACTTACACTCCATAAATTCAGACATATGTCTCTCCAGGTAAGTACGAGCTGATTGAGAACGGGCTCCAATAGACATGGCTCTGCAGTCAAAATAGTTGGCGGATGGACAAGTTTGGAAAATGTGAGGGCCCATATCCTATGAACAGAAAAACATGCTATGTAATTCTTGCCTTCGGCTGACCTAATAAGTGCAAAGTTTCTAGGCTTTAAACGTTGTTAGGATATAACTGTGGTAACTGATGGTTAATCACTGTTAATCTGACTAGATTTAAATCACCTAGGAGACGCACCTCTAAGTGTGTCTGTGAGGGCATTTCTACAAAGTTTTTTGTTGTTTTCTCAAGATGAGGTTTTTCTATGTAGTCCTGGCTGTCCTGGAACTCACTCTGTAGATCAGATGAGCCTCAAACTCAAGAGATTTGACAGCCTCTGCCTCCCAAGGGCCAAGATTAAGGGTGTGCACCACCAAGCCCAGCACCAGACAGGTTTCAATGAAAAAGAAAACTCACTCTGACAGTGACTAGTACCATCTCATGGGCTTTGTCCTGGACCTAAGCACAGGAGAAATAAGCTGAACACCAGCACTCATTTCTTCCATCATTCTAAGTGGAATGCAGCACGACAGTCTACCTCAAGTTCCTACCATGAGGAACTTTGTCTCTCCTTAGGTTATTTATGTCAGTTATTTTCTCACAGAAACAGGAAAGTAACTAATACAAGAACAACACTCTATGAACTTACATCATAACCAGCAATAAGCAGTCCGACACCATATGGTCTCCGGCCATATCGCTGTGTTGGGATCTGGGTCTCTGAAACTAGTTAAGGAGCCTGTTTCAACAAGGAACAAATTAAAGACTTCCAGTTTCTTTTTTTAGTTTTTCTTTTCTTCAAAACAGGGTCTCATTATATAACCCTGACTGTTCTGGAATTCTCTCTATAGATCAGGCTGGGCTCGAACTCACAGAGATCTCCTTGTCTCTGCCTTCCAAGTATGTGCGCCACCACTGCCCAGGCTCTTTTTAGCCTCTTAATTGTTCCATAATCTTCTAGAAGTAATAGAAAGGCATTCCTTTGGCCTAATATCATACAAAGTTTGAATTCCACCAAAGTCAAGCATGAACACTAACAGAATGATCTCTTCCTATATGGGGATTTGTTTTGGATATAAAGGTCCAGAACTCTGGGGGATAACTAGAACCATTCAGAAACTTTCCTCTCTAAGATTGACGATTGAACAGTTTCCTTAAATTGGGCTTTTGTGTCTGGGAAACATCAACTGTTTATCACGGTTAGTAAAAAAGTGATCCGAAACCTTTACAATCTGATTTACAGTTTATACTACCACATTCCAAATAATTAAGACAAACTTTGTACCAAAACCCTTTACAGTTTACATTTATAAATGCCAACATAAAGGATACTGCTTCCAATTAGAGACACAAGGCGAGACACCGGAAGTGGTCTGTCAAATACAAATCTGGAATCCAAACACTCCTGGCGCATAAAATTACTAAAAAGGAAAACAAAAATTAATTAGTTCATATTTCAAAAAATAAATACAATCTAAACATTAAAAGCAGTTTGATTCCAATTTGCTTGACTGCAAACATTTTCATGGAGTATATTCATAAAAATCAGAAAGATAAGATATAGCCAAAATGGTTCCTCTCCCTCTCTCTCTGTGTTTGTGTGTGCATGTTCAACTCTGGAGCCAAATGAAGATTTAAAAAAAAATAAATAACCAAGTTAGGCAAGGCATTTGGAATCAAGCTTTTAGAAAACGAAGGCAAGAATTCTGAAACTAGTTTCATAATATAAAATGCTTAATACATTAAGAACTAAATAAATGACTGCACTGTTCCTCCGTACAAAATCTTGGACTACAGAGTTCCTACAACTACAGAGGCTGAGCTAAGAAAGCACCCTCTTTCTCCTTGTTCTTTCCACTGTCAACAACCCTATGCCTTAACTTTAGGTTTCAAACCAGAAAAAAAGAGGAAAAACTTTGCTTTTTTCTTCAAAGCAGACAGTTAAGTGCCACTCTAGAGGAGACACAAGCCATCCCACGGCTGAATCTCACTGGTAATTCTGACAAGATCCAAGCTAGGTAAATATCAAGAAGAAAGCTCGTGACTATAAAAGAGGAGCTGTGCTCCTTTCTCTCCACACTGGTTTTCTAGTATATGCAGGTCACAGCTGATGACCAAATTTTCTCTGGGGTGTTTTTTTGTATGTGGAAGTCAAACCCAGGCCTCAAAGGAGATAGGCAAGTCTCCTGATCTCCTGGTGTTAGTATTCAGGCATCTGTACTGGCCTGCCCTTGGGGTCCTAACCAGATACTTCCTCAGCTGCAGCCACCACTAGCACCTCCTCTGCACATTCACTTATGCTCCCTTTTAAAAGAGTCCCACCTACCTTTCATCTATCTTTCTTTCTCTTTCTGTCTCTGCCTCTCTCTTCTTTACTGCTGCCTCTGTCCCCAGAGGCTGGTCTTCCCCCCTCTTTTTCCATTCTCCTACCCCCAATAAAAAACCCCTTCACGTGAGCTCTCTCGCATGGGGTCTTTCTCATTCTGCTTTTTAAAAAATTGCAACACCTGGCCCTCATTAAACGCCGACCATATGTAAATATTAAGCTGTTTAGTATTTTAAAGTCAATTTCCTAAGGCTTGCTAAAATTAAACTACTTAACATGGCAAGGACTAATTACATGTGGGCCTAAGGACTTGGAAAGCAGCTAACTAAAATGTATTTTAAACAAAAGACAACACCAACCCACTCACATCTTAGCACTAAGGCCCTCACACTAATGAATGATGGCCTGGTAGTACTTTAGGTCTGAGTTAGCAGCACTGTGAGCGCACGCCAGACTTCGTATTCTGAGAGCAGAAGCACAAGCAGCGCCGCTCTACTTCTGACCTGGAGACTGGCTGAATAACCTGAAAGTTAACCCATGGCAACACGGCCCTTCCTCTAACATTCTCTTAATCAAACCATGACGGACTAAAGAGATTGCTTTGGCCACTTCCACTCCCAGTCCTCTCCACTTTCTGAAAGCCGCAGTGTTAAGTGTTTTACACGTTTGGGAAAGATTATGTAAGTAACTAGCCCAATGTCAGATACTAAGTTATGAGGTGAGAATTCAATTAGTATGACCTCAAAGTCCTACCACTTCATTTATGTGCTATTTCTAAACAAGAAATATCCATCTCCTCGGGTTAGTCAAAGAAATTTGCCTATTACTCTCTATTTTGCACCTTCTGTTATAAATAAAATAGGTTTATGTTCCCTGAAGACAAGATCTATAATTGAGTCACCTTTCTATACCCATATTATATACTACTGAGCTTTGTGAAAACAAATGTATAATAACTACTGATATAGCGAAGAAAACTAGAATGGTCAGGTCATCCTGGAACAGAGGAGTGCCCAGCTCTTAGGCATACAGGGCCTGAAACAATACACATGCCAATAACTATCTCATTCAGGGACTTTTCAAAAGCATTAGGATGTTTAAGAACGCTATAAGAATAAGGAAACAGGAATACTTAGTAACGCACTCAAATATTATAAATTATAATATACTAGGGGCTGTAGAGATAGCTTAGTTTCTCTTTCAGAGGACGCAGATTCGATTCCAGTATCCACATGGCAGCTCACAACCTTCTGTAACTCTAATACCAGGGAAATCTAATGTACTCTTCTGGCTTCTGAGGGAACTGGGCACACACCAGTACATGCAAACATACACGCAAAGTACCCATAAAGATAAAATAAGTAATTAAAATTATAATATTTTGGGAAACAACTTCCTAAACTATGTTAGTAGGGTATTTTCTAGAAAAACGAACCATTATCAATCAAAGGGACACTTAATTTTTCATGGCCATACATACCATAACAGTCGAGCATCAGCAGTCAGACCAGCAATCGAGATACCAATATGGTTATCAACATGGAGAATTTTCTTCTGGTGAGCTGCAAGTTCTGACTGTGCCCTCTAAATAGAGACAGAGTATGACAAATATTTTAGTTTACAGCTTCATTATTTACCAGTGAGGCTTACATTAATGGTTCTGTTTCCCGAAGAAGAAAGACGGGATTATCATTTCACTCACCTTCAACGCAACCAACACTGCATGTGTTTTTGACTTTAGACCAACTGTGGCAGAACCCTGTTTAACAGCTTCCATTGCATATTCAATCTGATGAATCCTGCCCTAAAGACAAAAAGAAAAGCACATCTTAATGCCATCTTAGAAGATGCTTTTACAAATTCAAAGTTAAAAGTTTCCAGATCTCAGATGAGCATAATTAAATTTCATTTTAAAACCAATTAATCATTTTTCTTTTCTTTTTTTCTTGAGACAGGGTTTCTCTGTGTAATGTCCCTGGTTGTCCTGGAACTTCCTCTATAGACCAGGCTGGCCTTGAGCTCAGATCTGCCTGTCTCCGCCTCCAGAGTGATGCGATTAAAGGTGTGTGCCCCATCACCTGGCTAACTAATTTTAATTCTAACTTTACGTTCACAGCCTATAATTTCACAAGTTTTGTTTCTCTGTCTTTTAAAGGCATGCCCCATCACCTGGCTAACTAATTTTAATTCTAACTTTACGTTCACAGCCTATAATTTCACAAGTTTTGTTTCTCTGTCTTTTAAAGGCAAGGTTCTACTAAGTGCTCAAACTGGCCTTCATCTCCATGATCTTCAGCATCCTGACCAATAAGGATTAAGATAAGCAGCACCAAGCCCAGTTTACACTCTCACAAGCTTCTGAACCTATTCCAGCCACGAAAAGCCACTTCATAGATATGGCACAAAACATTTTACCTGAGGGCTCCAAACGGTGACATCATTGTCATACTGGTTGCGAAACTGAAAGTGGAAGAAAGACAGATTACTATGAGAACATTATAACCCTCAAATTTTAACATTCAGACGTGTCCTTGCATGTGTTTCTGTTCAACTGTTAAAGCCTTTTTGCTAGGGCAACTTTCGTGAGACAGCACTCAGTTTGTAGGTCAATTCTACCTTAACCATGAGATGCTGGGATGAGAGGACCTGGGTCTTCCTAACTTTCTATTCTGCTCCTGTCCACAGCACTCCCCCTTGGCAGTCAAGTACTAAAGTACATACACACTTACTTATTTTCTTTCTCTTTGCTTAAACCATTCTCTTATACTGGGCTCTAAGAATTTGCCAAAGACGTTTAATTGACTCAAACGTCTAAGTTTCATTTTTTTCCTCCAAACTCTCAGTATATCTACTTGTTTTTGAGACAAGCTCTCATGCACCCCAGTTTGGCTTTCATTTGCCGTGTACCTGGGAGGATGACCTTGGGGCCCTCCCTTAACCTAGCAAGCGCTGAGACTACAGGTGTGTGCTTTGGCGCCCAACTCTGTACTTTTTTTCTTTGTAGAGGGTCTCTACACTCTGGCTGTCCTAGAATTCATTACACAGGTCAGAGGCCAGCCTCAAACTCACAGATATCTGCCCGGGTCTGCCTCCTGGAGTGCTGAGATTAAATGCGTGCGCCAACACACCGGGCTTTCTATACATCTCTTTTATCTTTACAGTATGATTAAAGTTATGTCTGGTTTAACTTTGTGCTCTCTCTTTGCACCTTGTCACCGAATGAATTAAGATATACACAAAACCTCAGTAAAGAGGTGGGCACAAACAGTTACAGTGGCAGAACTCCGACAGTTATAATGTCATTACTAAAGCCAGTGTCTGGGCACTTGGGAGAATACTGGTAAGAGTGAGAAAGAAGAGTTCTTATGGCAGACTCGACTGAAGCAGTCCAGGCCCCTTACGTTATAAGCCTTAATTCCATCACTTCCTCTCTCATCTATAACTAGGTGACCAAACTGTCTGAATGGAGTCGTTTCCCATAACACTCAAAGGAGTCGGATAAAGCCAAATGGACCCACGAGGAAGATGGGCATGTTCTAAGGACCTGATTCAGATCCGCGCTAGTGTTGCTTAGAGGCTAAGGGCACCCCCTATCCTCTCGCTCCAATGCAGTCATGAGGGACCACAGGAATCAGCCACTGAAGTAAACTGAGGGGCGAGGGTGTCTAGCTGGCCGAGGAAGAAGCGCCTGGACCCCGTGTGAAGTGGAGAAGCCGCGCGAAAGGTCGCCCCGGCTACCGAGCTCTCCTCGCCGGCCAGGCCGCAGATGCTGAATCACTGCCGGAGTCCGTCCGGGAGCCAAGCTCCCTCTCCCACCGCCCCGCGCCTCGCCGCATGGAACAGAGGCAGATCCCCGACCCTGTGGGCGGACCTCAGCCCCAAACCCTCCGAGGACCCGGGGCTCAACACACCATAGCTCCGGCGCAGCGACAATCACACCCAGCAGCCGACCCAGGAGCACGGACCCAACTCCGGTTCGGTGATCGTCAGAGACGCCTGCGAAGTTTTGACGGCAGCGGCGCAGGAAGTAGAGTCTATCCCAGAGCCACGGATCGGCGTTTAACGCTTCCCCGCCCTCTAGCTCTGGGTGGGCGGGGTCTGGGAGGGCGGAGGAACTGGGATTGGCGGGAAACCCTGGGGCGGGACTGCCTGTGCGCGGAAGGAGCCGGGGCGTGGCCACACGGCGTGCACTGACTTTCCTTGCTCGTTTCCCGGTGGATTGCAGATTCCCGCCAACTCTCCAACTGCCAGGCTGTACACCGCAACCCAGCTCGGGATGACGCGGCCGTGCTGCTTATCATCTGCGGAGCTGCCTGGCTAAAAGAGGCTGCAGAACCGTAGTGTGTGTGTGTGTGTGTGTGTGTGTGTGTGTGTGTGTTGTGTGTGTGTGCTGTTGTGTTAGTGTTCATATTTCTGGCCTCGAAAGAGGCTGCCGAACCGGTGTATGTGTGTGCGGTATGTGTTTGTGTTCATATTTCTGGCCTCGATGGCGAGCCCATCCTTCAGGGTTCCCTGGTCGTTTCGCTCATTTTATGATCATTACTCTCTAGTATCGGACTTTGAACGTCATCAGGGTTCTGTTCTGCTATTTGATGATTCGCTGTTCACAACTACATGCCATGCCTGGTAGATTGGCCACTAGGGGGAAGGTGCGAGTTTTCTTAGGAATTTTTTTTTTTTTGGTTTTACTAGACAGGGTTTCTCTGTGGTTTTGGAGCCTGTCCTGGAACTAGCTCTTGTAGACCAGGCTGGTCTCGAACTCACAGAGATCCGCCTGCCTCTGCCTCCCGAGTGCTGGGATTAAAGGCGTGCGCCACCACCGCCCGGCTTCTTAGGAATTTTTAAAGAGTGTCTTTTGATTTGTCCTCAAATGAAATGGAGACAGCTCTGTGCTCGCTGCCTACCTGACATCTACAGACTGCTAATTCTGTTGAAGGATAAGTACGGAGATTCGGTTGAGGGTCCTTAAAACATGAACTTTGAAAGCAGAGGAAGACATCACTTAAATGTTAACGTTCAGAGCAATTAGTATCACATTCTAAATATTTTCATGAATATATGTATAATATATATTTGCTTTTACGTTTATCTATTTATTTTATGTGTGTGTTTATGTCCCTGTGTACATTTATGTGAAAGTCAGAAGATAACTTGAAGGAGTTGGTTCTCTCCTTGCACCATGTGGATTCTGGGGAGCTGAACTAAGGGCTCGCAACTTGGCAGCAAGTGCCCTGAACCATTGTGCTGGTTCCTGTTTCCTGTTTGTTTTTTTGTTTTGTTTTGTTTGTTTTCCTTTTTTGTGTTTTCTTTCTCTTTCTCAGTTTTTACCCCCCATCCAATGCTCTCAACAGTTTATGAGATTGGTTTGTTCTCTAAATTGATCAACACTGGCTCTTGTTATTTTGTAATTATTTATTTTATGTGCATTGCCTGTATGTATGTCTGTGTGAGGGTGTTAGATCCCCTGCAACTGTTACAGATAACTGAGTTGCCATGTGGTGCTGGGAATTGAACCTGGGTCCTCTGCAAGAGCAGCCAGTACTCTTAACCACTGAGCTGTCTCTCCAGCCCAGGTTCTTGTTATTTTTAAGAAGTATTTCTAACTTTAAATTGATAGATAAAGTTGTTTTATTGCCCCGAAGTAGCACAGTGCCTAGCACATACTAAGTGCTTAATTTGTATTGCTGAATGAATAATAAATTTTGAATAAATGGGCAAGTTAAATACTCATTTAAAAATAACTGTGGAACTGGGAGAGATGGGTTCTGCATTTACCTTGTAGAGGGCTTGGATTCAGTTCCCAGCACGCATTTCGTTCAGCTTACAATCATCTGTAACTCTAGTTTCAGGAAATCTGACTTCCTCTTCTGGCTTCTATGACACTTGCACACGTATGGTGTTCTTACATATATGCAGGTAGAATACGCATACACATAAAAATAATTTTTTAAAAAAGTATCCAGATTAGCTCATCTACCCTTAAGGGAGATTTTTAAAAATATTTAAATATTAAAAATATTTAAAAATATTTTAAAAATCTTCACAATGGGGCTAGAGAGATGGCTCAGTGGTTAAGAGCATTGCCTGCTCTTCCAAAGGTCCTGAGTTCAATTCCCAGCAACCACATGGTGGCTCACAACCATCTCTAAAGAGGTCTGGTGCCCTCTTCTGGCCTTCAGGCATACAGACAGAATATTGTATACATAATAAATAAATAAATAATTAAAAAAAACTGCCTCTGTTTAAAAAAAATCTTCACAATGCTTGTCTATAATTGTGTGCTTCACACAAATAAACAATTTTTTTTTTTTTGTTTTTTTTCGAGACAGGGTTTCTCTGTGGTTTTGGAGCCTGTCCTGGAACTAGCTCTGTAGACCAGGCTGGTCTCGAACTCACAGAGATCCGCCTGCCTCTGCCTCCCGAGTGCTGGGATTACAGGCGTGCGCCACCACAGCCCGGCCTAAACAATTTTTAATCCCCACCTGTCACGCGGGAGACCGGGGTTCAATTCCCCGACGGGGAGCCAAAAAAAAAAAAACAATTTTTAAATAAATAAGATCATATTAAACTGCCTCATACTAATACCCTTAAAAAGTTTTAGTCAACTTATTATGCCTATAAGAAACGACTGCATTATTCTTAGTAGTTGGAGGTCTAGTATATGGGAATGTAATAACTTCTTATTGGTGCTCTACTAGTTTTTTCTCGTGTTTTGCTGTTATGAAAGTAGTACAGTGACTGTTCTTCTACATGAATACCTTTTGTGTACTTGATGAGTTTATAAAGCTCGTGAGGCCAAGGGAAGAAGACACATTTACAGCTATAATAAATGTATGTTAATTATAAGGTTTGTCATCAATTTCTGCTCTGTGATGCCCGACAGGCCACTTTGTATATACCTTCCCCAGCACTGGATATTGTTATTCCTTTTCTGTTCTCAAGTTGCTGAGCAGACAAAGCTAACGGCCTCTATGTTAATTCTAACTGTTCTTAATAAAAACCCAGGGTCAGATATTGGGTGAAAGCTAAGAGATCAGAGAAGCAGAGTGGACAGCCACTAAAAGACATTTTACCTCTATTGAATCCTCAGACTGAAGGGGTGATTGATCCTGTCCTCAGACGGCGTCTCCAGACTGCCCCGAGTTCCTGTCTCCTCCTGCCTTATATTCCTCTCTTCATCCAGCCATATCACTCCTGTCTCCACCTCCCTAGTGCTGAGATTAAAGGCGGGGGATCCCAGGTGCTTGGGTTAAAAGTGTGAGCCACTTCCCCCTGGCTGTTTCTCTTTGAGACTAGATTAATCTAGTGTAGCCCAGAGTGGCCTCAAACTCACAGAGATCCACCCGCCTGTACTCCAGAGTGCTGGGATTAAAGGTGTGTGCTACCACTGCCTGACTTTTATGGCTAGCTAGTGATTTAGCTCTGCACTCTGATCTTCAGGTAAGCTTTATCTGTTAGATCACAAAATATCACTACACCACTAATATGAGTTTGTCTTTTATTTGCTAATGAAAATCTTTTCATATGTGTCTTTCTTTAATGATTTGCCTCTCATTTTGTTTGCATTGTTTTCTCATTAGCTTGTAGTCATGGTAATGTCATTGTGTTCCTACTAAAGAAAGATCTTTCCGGACACAACCAAAAGAAAAACCTTCTGACAGTAGCTCACATAAAAGCTGGTGTGTATTTGTGTGTTTGTGTGTGTTTGTTATAAATGTGTAATAGAAAACCATATAACCATTCAAAGATAGGGATTTATTTATTTATTTTTATTTTATTTTATTTGTAGCCCTGGCTGTCCTGGAACTCCCTCTGTAGACCAGACCAGCCTTTACCCGCTGAGCACTAGGATTAAAGGCAAGCGCTACCACTGTCCAGCAAGAGTAACTTTTAAATAAGAGCAAAGTTGAATTTTCTTCCCTGTGGACTTGCTAATTTCCATAATCATATGTTAGCAGTTGTAACTCTCCGCTGGAGAACTGAGACGGAGCTGGTGCTACATACAAGTGAGTTTGTACCTTCGGGGAAAACAAACCCAGTGTGGACTTGACTCTTCCGTGCTTTCAAATAAAATATGTTATGAATCTCGTGACATTTTTGGTCTATCAGGTTTTTAAAAAAAGCCAACAAATCAGCTAAAGTCAACTAGTCAGTTACCTGCAATCAGTAATAACACATTCCGTATGATCAGACAAATATTAAGGGAGAAATTTCTTGTTTTTCCTGGCTCTAGCCCGCACTGGCAAATGGGGAAATGGTGACTGTGCCCTGCCTGCATTTCCCCTTCACACTCTGTCCTTGCCAACTAGGCTATCTTCTAAGGTGAAACAGGGAGGGAGAAGAAAGTCTTAAATCAGCTGCTTAGTTCTGTGACAGAGCTGGTGGATGGTTACAGTTAACCTGGTCACTTCCTGAGTCCTGTGGAAACCCCTTTTGCTCCAGTGAGAACATATTGGTAATCTTTCACACTTGGCTAAATGTACTGTCTGGCTGGTTTTTGTTTGCTTGTTTGTTTTGGTTTTGGTTTTTAGAGACAGGGTTTCTCCATGTAGCCCTGGCTGTCCTGGAACTTACTCTGTAGACCAGGCTGGCCTTGAACTCAGAGATCTGCTGTGCCTCTACCTCCTGAGTTTTGTGATTCAATGCATGCACCACCACTGCCCGGTGTCAGCTCATTGTTAATCACTAGCATCCTCAGGTACGTGGCTAGCTTCTTTGTGTGGATTTTTTTATCCTCCGATGCGATCCTTTTCAGTAGCCTAGCATGATCCAAAGGAACACTCACAGAGGAGTTCTTTGCCTCAGACCTCAGTAACTGTGGACTTGGACCAAACCCCAAACTCGTTTTTCAGGGCATCAGCAAAACTCCCACCAGCTCGCTGGCTCCAGGAAGGCAGAGAGGCTTTGTTCATTCTGCTCGCTGATTTATTTTAAACATGCTAGCATAGTGACAGTGCATGATAAAGTTATGTGAGCACTGACTGAATAAACCCCTCAGTGTGAGCCGGGCACTGGTCCACTGTGGCCTCTGACTCTATGGTTCTATTAGCGAAACTGCACTAAATCCTTGAAGTTTTTTTCCCTAGGAACAGCCGAGGAGAAAGCTGTTACTCACAATGCACCCAAAATTGCTCTAAAAATCTGTTAAATCCATTTTTTTCCCCCTAAATTAGTGAATAGATAGTCAGGAGTTGCAAAAGGCAGCCCCTCCCCCTCTTTTACTGCGGATTTCTACTTTTGGTGGTTTTCCATTTTATGGTGGAATAGTTGGCATTTTACTTACTTGGAGCCTCCGCCAAAATCGAGACAGAGTCCCATTTTACCACTCACATAATACTTAACTTCACTTACTTGTTTACATATTGTCTCTCTCTATTAAGCCTTGCGCCCCTGGGAGACAGGAACTCTGCCGTGTTCCCCACTGCACACGTACTGAATGTGTCACACAAACTCAGCGCTCAGTGACCTGTAGTTAGGAGAGACAGCAGTAACCGGCAGGATGGTGCAGTGTGAATAATAAACACCCAGGGGCAGATACCGGGGTTCAAGCCGAAGATCTGAAAAGCAAAGCGGCCAAACCACGAAAGAGATCTTACTCTTACCTCTACCAAGGTTCAGACAGACAAAGGGGCGATCCTGCCTCTACGAATTCTCAGACTGAGACTGAAACCTGTCTCCCATTTTATATTCCTCGCTAGCATTGGGATTAAAGGCATGCATCACCACCGCCCAGTCTCTATGGCTAATTAGTGTGGCTGCTGGGATTAGAGGTGTGTGCCACCACAGCCTGGCCTGCATGGCTGACTTGTATGGCTGCTTTGGAAAGCTTTATTAAAACACAAATAATATACCACTATAAGGTGCTTTAGCAGGTGAAGGAGCAACTTGAGTTAGGTCCTTAGGACAACATGGTAGACAGAGAGGACTGGGTCCTGCAGTGTCCTAGGACAACATGGTAGACAGAGAGGACTGGGTCCTGCAGTGTCTTTAACTTCCACATGCGTGTGTACATGTGCATACACAACAGAAGATAAAGAAAGACAGGCTTAGTGATTTCCCCAGACAGTACGATGGCCCACTTTTGCGTCCCACAGCCCTAACAATAAACAGGAGGATTTGGCTGATGATGTCTCTTGATCATTCGCCAGGAACTGCAAGTTGATCAACAAAAACATTGGAGGACAACCAACTCAGCAGAACACTGTTTCTTTAAAGCCAGCTAAGAGTAATTTCTAGGCCTGAAGAGATAGCTCAGAGGTTAAAGCACTTGCAGCTCTTGCAGAGGATCTGGGTTCAGCTCCTAGTACGCCAACAGCCTGCAACCCCAGTTTGAACAAATCCGATGCCCTCTTCTGGCCTCCACGGGCACCTTAACCAATGACTATAATCCTCTAACATATACAATGTTATTTTCAATTCTCACCAGGGGGCAGGAGGCATATGATTCTCTTATGTGAAATAAATTCTTTTAAAGTAGAGTTTACGTTATACTTCTAGAAATGTATTTCACATTTAAAGTTTGTGATGTCAGGAATCCAGGTGCAGGTATGAAATAAATGGTGGGCATATGCGTGGAGGTCTAGACTTTTCTTGTTGCTGAAACAGAATCCCTGACAAATGCTACTTAAGGTAGGAAGGGTTCATTTTGGTTCACAGTTTGAGACTGCGGTTCATTATGGCCGGGAAGGCATGATGGCAGATAGTCACAGGGCATCCATCACCAGGAAGCAAAAAAAAAAAAAAAAAAAAGAAAAAGAAAAAGAAAAAAAAAGACGGATATTTGTGCTCACCTTGCCTTCAGTACAGTCAGGACCTCAGCCCATGGGTTGGTGCTGTGCACTTTTAAAGTAGGTGTTTCACTGTAGTTAACCTGATCTAGGTAATCCCTCGCAGGCTGGACCAGGGCTGTATCTCCTAAAGGATTTGTTTTTAAGAAAAGAGTTCTAAGGATTGTATGCTGAGCACTCCAAAATTATGGTAGATTATGGAAGGTATAAGGTTTTTTTGTTGTTTGCTTTGTTGTTGAAACTTGTTAAATGAAGATCATCTGTAGAGATTGAAGTTCAGTGGTAGAATGTGTACCTCAGCGTGAGAAAGTCTGAAAGTTTGATCGCCAACTCCAGATAGGTCAAAGACGATGTAACTCCTTAGACTCCAAACCAGCTTGAGGAAGAGATGAGGAGAGCTCCTTATGATACAGGCACAGGCAAGGACTCAGTTCCTCAGCAAATAGTCTCAGCACTTGACAAAGGGGCTCACACAACATTCAAATGCTTCTGCACAGGAAGGAAAGAGTAAACGAAGGGACAACCTACAGAGTGGAAGAAAATCTTTGCCAGCTATGCATCTGACAGGATTAATATCTAAACATACAAAGAAGTCAAAAGTATTAAGAAGTAAATAACTCAAGAAATAAGTGAACTAATAAATGGAACAGATACCTCAAAAGTTGAAACACAAATGATTAATAAACACAATAGATAAATAATTAAATTTTATCCTTATCAGAGAAATGCAAACTAAAATCAAATTGAGATTCCATCTCACCCCAACTGGGATGTGGGATGGCAGTCATTAAGAATATATATAATGGCTAGGTGTGGTGGTGCCCCAGCACTCTGGAGGCAGAGGCAGGTGGATCCCTTTGAGGCCAGCCTGGTCTACATAGCAAGTTTCAGGAGAACAGAGCTATATAATAGATAGAACTTGTCTCAAAAAAAAAAAAACAAAATAAAAAACAACCCAAAATAAATGAATAAAAATTAAAAAGAAAACAAAACCAAGTGCCGGCAAGGACATGAACAAAAGAATCCTTATATGGTGGAGATTTACTTCAGTCAATATGGAAATTAGAATGCTGGTTATTTTTTGAATTGTTTATCTATCTATTTATTTATTTATTTATTTTGGTTTTTCGAGATAGGGTTTCTCTGTGGTTTTGGAGCCTGTCCTGGAACTAGCTCTTGTAGACCAGGCTGGTCTCGAACTCACAGAGATCCGCCTGCCTCTGCCTCCCGAGTGCTGGGATTAAAGGCGTGCGCCACCACTGCCCGGCTGTTTATTTATTTTTGAGGCAAGCTTTCACTAGGTAGCTCTGGCTGTCCTGGAACTCACTATGCAGAGCAGGCTGGCCTTGAACTCACAGGCATCCCCTGCCTCTACCTCCAGAGTTCTGGGATCAAAGGCTTTTGCCACTGGTAGAATGGTGGTTCTAAGGAAGAACAACAGCAACAACAAAACTAAAAATTGATTGATCATATGGCCCAGCTTGACCATTGTTAGGAATTTACCCAAAGTATTCAATGGCATATAGAGACACTTGTGTATCAATGTGTATTGTAGCTCTATGCACAGTGCTTAAATTATGGAAACAACCTAGATATAGGAACGGCCAACAGGATAGGAATGGTAAAATGTGGCTTATACACGCAATGAAACTTTCTTAGCCTTAGAAAAGAATTGAAGTTATTCATTTACAGAAAAACGGGAGCAACGAGATCATCACACTGGGCAAATTAGGGAAGTGTTAGAAAGATAGATATTGCGTATTTTCTCTCATTTGTGGTTCCTTGATTTTATGCATACAAGTAGAAGTAAAATTGTCTATGGGGAAATGGTACTAAAAAGAGGGAGCCGAGAAAGTAAGGTATGGGAATGGGGGACTATGCTCCAAACACATTATATACTTGTGTGAAAATATCTTTCTGCATGCTAGTTCATTTCCATTCCTCTGACAGAACACCATGACCAGAAGCAACTCACAGAAGTCTTTGTTTGGGCTTTCAGTCCAGAGACTCTACAATGGTCAGATGAAGTTCAGACTGGACTTGAACTCAGAGATCCACCTGCCTTTCGAGTGTTGAGATTAAAGGTATGTGATATCATCTCTAGTCCCTAAATATTTGGTTTTAGCTTATCTTTCTTGCCAGTTTTACTCAGTTGCCAAGGTGAAGCACAATCATAGAGTACACCCTTAAAGACTGATGTACAGGGTGCCTGATGGATAAAAATAAACCATAGTAGTGGGCTTTGAAGTACAGAGTCCCTGGGCTTGGAGGTGGCTCAGTTAGAGACAGTGGTACACACTTAACCTTGCCCACGTTAGGTGAAGTAGGAGGCAGAGAGCGGAGACTAGTCCAGGTCCAGCTAGCCTGGTGTTTGCAGCAGTGAACAAAAAAACTAGACTCAAACAAGGTGGCATGTGAGAGCCAGCACCTGAGCTTGACCTCTGACCTCCACGGGCAGGCCACAGGTACACATGCACCTGAAGTCACACATATACCATGCGTGCACACAAGTGCAGAAATATAAACTGAGATTTTTTTTCTTCGTTTGTATTTTGAGACAAGGTTTTTCTGTGTAGCTCTGACTGTCCTGGAACTTGGTAGCCTCGAACTCACAGAGATGTGCCTAAACTAAGATTTATAAAGAAGTAAAGACACCTTTCTTTAATATATTTGAGTAATAGTTTCATGTAGAAATTACTTTACCTCTTATAAGTGCTTTCTATTTTTTCTAAATAAGCTTCTACTTACTGTCCGAGCAGAATAAAATATATTTTGGTCTAGATTTTGAAAATAGGAATGTATTCTGAGGTTATTTGGGAAAGTACTCTCTGAACCATGAACAAGTATTTCTCTCCCTATGGGCCACAGCCAGTGTCCTTTGTTGCTGGGACTATCTCTCAGCTTCCTCGTCCTCTGGCCTGTTACTGAAGTAGCAAAGGTAACAGAAGAATGGACATTCCATGATGGAAATAATATTTTTTTAAGTTTATTATTTATTTATTATGTATACAGTGTCGTGCCTGCAGGCCAGCAGAGGGCACCAGATCTCATTACAGATGGTTGTGAGCGACCATGTGGTTGCTGGGAGTTGAACTCAAGACCTCTGGAAGAGCAATCAGTGTTCTTAACCTCTGAGCCATCTCTCCAGCCCCTGGAAATAATATTTTTATAAATAATTCAGACATATGCATCTGCTCTGTTCTATTTTCTTCCCTCAAGGAAAGAGAGAAGGTCAACCCTGCAGTAGGCTAATGATGCCTCGGGTATTGTTCACGATAAAAGCAGTGCACCCTTCTGAAATGTTATTAGAACCTCGGGCTGAAGCTAAGTGTGGGATTCCCCTCTCTGCTGCTAGGGGACAAGTAATGCCTTGGAAAGGGGGGGGGGACCCATTAAAAAATCAAAAATTCTCCCCTTTCTCCATCCACTGTGCTTTGGTAAGGTAAGGTTCTCTGAAGGAAATTCTCCATTTTTCATTTTGTTGAATTTGCATTCACGTTTTCCTTTCAGAGCTAAGAACTACACAAGCAAACCAAACGCGCACAGCCAGTGGGGAACAGGTGGTGTCTTGAAGGAGGTGGCTTCCAGAGTGGGCTTCCAAAGTGTGCTGGAAAGTGATAGAGGAGGGAAATCGCTACAGTTCCCCTCCAGGATATTTTCTTTTATTGTGTGTTTTTCATTTTTACTAAGGAAAAAAAATTCCTACAAAAGTAACTTCATTTGACCCACACTGACATTATGCCTATGTAGTTAATTGTGAGTGTAAATACCTATTACTTTTCAGCTGGCCTATAAGAAAAATACATCTTTAGAAGAACACGATAGAAAATAAAAAGCAACTGTTCCTTCCGAATAATCTATTCAAATTTCTAGCAGAAATATTGAAACTCATTAAGAGTATCTATATACTTTTAAATTTAGAAAGATCTGCTCCCTTTCATATATATGAATGTATGTATGTATGTATGTATACACACACAGTGGGGATCAAACTAGGGCTTTGTGTATGATGGTTAAGACGCCCCATTTCTCTAAGTATGTTTACTCATGTATACATTGTTCCAGTGATCTTTTTGCCAAAGAATATGTGTTGTAGATATTTGTTTTACATAATTCAAAACATCAAATCCCTGTTGCAAGAAGACTCCAGTTTGCTTCTCATACCTAAGACTCTCCAGGCCAAACTCAATGAAGCCCAACACTGAAAAGTTGCTGCTGGCATTCTGGGTCCTCCCAGCATCCAGATGGCCTGTCTGTAGCCTCGCCAGAACCAAACCCTTCCTGCTGCCTGTTCAGCTGGCCCTGGATGGCAGGCAGCCCCAGACTACACCAGCTCCAGTACCCCTTAACTCTTGATTGTCCGAGACTTTCAAGAGGTAGGGCTTGTAATGTGAATTTGGTTGAAAAGGTAAGTCAAGTTTTAATTTAGAAGCTGAGTTTTTATAATATCGATCCCCGTGACTTCCCCGCTCCGTGACGGGCTTCCTCTCACAGCAGCCCAGCCAACTATTGGCAGGAGAGGAGCAGCATTTTGGAAGGGAGTGTGTGTGGGCAGCTTGCAGGTGAGGGCAGGGCTGCCAAGGCAGACCATGCGGTTTGTCTTGCGCCTACACCCAGTACCTGACTCGGGCCTTTCCGGCTTTCCGGAGCTGTCTTATACACAGGGCTGTTCTGCTGTTTGGGGTGTGGTCAGTTTCAAAAAGCATTTTAAAAAGCCAAACACACAAAACAAAACAGAAAGAGAAAACAACCCATTGGCAAGACTTTCACGCAGCAAACAAGAGTGTGTAATGGCAGATATAAAATGACCATACGTGGATTTAAGTGGGGACTTCCCAAACAATAAAAATATTATAAAAATGTTTTTTAATATAATCAAGACATAAAGGAAGTCTATAAAATAAAAATAGCTCCTCTCTCTGCTGATTTGCTGCATTCAATCTGTAGCAACGGGTGGCTACCCACCCAACCCAAACTGCTCAGCAGTCAACCGAAGGGCACTCGGGCACAGGCTTCTTCTGTGGCTCACAACTCACGCTCTTGCCTTGACCCTCTCACCCACTGAACTCTCCTCAGATCTTCACTCCCTACATGTTTCTCTGTGTACAACGTACCGAGTTGCCTCCTGTGCCCAGATCTTGTCCGCTCGCAATGATCTAAGAGTGTGAAAACTGGGCCCGTGCATCCAGCCAGGCTGTCTCAGGCTGGGTAACACTCTTCCCAGTTGGACTCAATCCTTAGGCTCTTTCCTCTGAAACACACAGTGCACTAGAGAGGCGCTTAGGAAAGAGTGTGTCCCCAGGGGAGGTGCACTATCACCACCTGGATGTCACAGTTCAGTGCACACTTCCAGAAAACAAGCCTTGACCACCAACAAGCACAGAGCAAACTGCACACCACTTCTGCATGCGGATGTCTGGTTTTCAGTCCTACGCTTGCTTTTTCTTGAAAAACTGACACTATTTGGCTTGCAGCTGGGTTTTCACAGGACAATAACATACTACCACCATAGAGGAAATGTGAGAAAAATTATTACGAAAGCAAAAAGGGAACTAAATAGGGCTTAGACGTCAGCTTTTCCTCTTAGTACGTCTGAAGATAAGCCCAGCTAAAGAGGAAGATTGGTAAAAAAAGGAGGAAAAGAAAACATTAGGTTGTCTAATGTTGGTTTACTATTCTTGTTAAAATTCTTTCTTAAAGTACACTTTAGTTCTGTGAAAAGAACTTTGCTTCTCATTCATGGGAGAAGACCAAAACTTAGGAGACCATTCCCAGGGTCTAGTGTTAAAGAAAACAGTTGTTGGCATAAAAAATACAAGTTGATACATAACAAGAGTTATTTTTCTCCATTACCACGAAGGCTCCTTTTTTTTTTTTTAAACAGCATCCTTGCATAAAACCCTTTGACCAAATTTCACAATGCTCGACTTATGCTAATAAGTCTTTATTTAGTTTCAGTCTTTCCAAACAAGCCCGTGTGTTTCTGACGCAGCACACAGCACGTACTCATCTGGTCCTCACAGTCCCCTGTCCCTTGACCCGCTATGGAAACCTCCTTCAGTCTGTTCACTTACAAAGCTGAAACCAGACCCCGTGCCCAGTGAGCATGTTTGGTTTCGGTGCAGGGGTCCACACAACTGTGCGGAGCTCCCCTCTCTGACCCAGGAAGGAGGTCGAGACTGGCTGCCATCCAGCCCAGCTGCCTCAAGAGCAGCTCAGTTTGCTTGTGGCTCTTACTGACAGACAGGCCCTTCCCAGCTGGCTGGTAACTCCTCGGCAGGGCTTATGACCGCTTCTTCACTGCCCATCCGCCTCTTCCCTACATAGTTGGAAAGGAACCATCCAGAAGTCCTAGGGACGAAAGGAGTCCTGACTTAGGATTTTCTCCCTTCCTTGGGGGAGTCAGTGGGGCCGTTAAAAGGATGCCAGCACGTTGAGGGAGCAATTTGCCGAGAATCCAGCACTGTCTGTGAGTTAGGGTGGCTGGTTCCCACACATCAGGAGAACACGTTAGCCACCTTTTGCAGCTTGAGGAGATTTTGTCTGCTGTGTGTGTATGGATTGCTGGGGACTCAACCGCTGGGCTACCTTCCAGTGACCAACAAAAGGATTTGAATTTATTTATTTATTTATTTATTTGGTTTTTTGAGACAGGGTTTCTCTGTGGTTATGGAGCCTGTCCTGGAACTAGCTCTTGTAGACCAGGCTGGTCTTGAACTCACAGAGATCCGCCTGCCTCTGCCTCCCGAGTGCTGGGATTAAAGGCGTGCGCCACCACTGCCCTGAATTTATTTTTTTTAGATAAGACTTGGCTGCATGGCCCAGCCTGGCCTTGAACTCTGATCATCCTGGGATTGCAGGCTCGTGCCACCTCACTTCATATTGAGTGATGGTGCTGGGGGTGGGGAGAGTACATAGTTTGTCTTCTGTTTGTAATTATCATAAATATTTCTACTGTGCGGAAATAGATTCCAGGAATTAAATCTCTTTAGGACTCGAAGCTAAAGTTTTTGAAAATGCAAGTTATCTCATATTTAATTGCTTTTAAAAGATACTCAGTCAGTCTTTACTTAAAGTCCTCTACGACATACCCCTCGTCCCCCAAAGAGAGGGTCTTGCTATGTTTGCGACCATGCTGACCTTGAACTCATAATTCTCTTTGGGTGAATGGGGCTACATAGTTGTGCCGCCTTGCCCCGTGGCATTCACTCTTAAAAGGAAAATGGCACAGAGTAGTAAAATTGTGGAAGGGACTTTCCCAGGACAAGGGTAGAACCCTGGTTGTATTTGTCTCGTTTTTGTTCCTTTTGATGACTTCAGCCACAATGGCAATGGCTCAGGTGCATGCTTTTTTCGATTGCTAGCATTACCCTAACAGTGGCCTGTCTTGTTTGAGGGTGTCTGTAACCCAGTCATCTAGCCCCCTTTATATACCTTCCCAAAGCCTGCATTCAGCCTCACCTAAACACAAAGCAAAGCACACTTTCCGTTTGTTGGCAACTTGCAGAAGGCAATTGATGGCTTTCGGGAGAGACTGTTTCCTTCCCCTATTATGTCACCTTTACCCCTAGAGTACTTCTCGGAGCTCTGGCCGAGTCTTCCTGTGAGCGCCAGACAATGGCTTCCTTTGGAAAAAAGAAGTAGTGAGCTTTGCAGACGTGAGGAATTTACTGAAGTAGACCAGCTCTCCTCCAGTCAGTGTCTGCACAGTAAATACTGCCACAGAGACAGGAGGGGACGGGAGGGGACAGGAGGGGACAGGAAAGGACAGGAGGGGACAAGAGGGGACAGGAGGGGACGGGAGGGGCGGTCTTTCCCTCTATTTTACAGCAGAGGAAAATGAGGCCCAGACAAATTGGGCGTCTTCAAATCTAGAGCAAGAGTTCTCCTTTTCTCCGTCATGAATCATCTCGTCCAGCCAAAAAAATCTATGGGTTCCTTCAGAATACTATTTTTTATGGGTTTCCATTAATTAAAATTTATTTATTTTTCTTTTTTTAAATTTATTTATTTATTAAAGATTTTTGCCTCCTCCCTGCCACCGCCTCCCATTTCCCTCCCCCTCCCCCGAGCAAGTCCCCCTCCCTCATCAGCTCGAAGAGCAATCAGGGTTCCCCACATAAAAATTATTTTTTTAAGATTTATTTAATATGTACACAGTGTCTGTCTGCATGCATGTTTACAGGCCAGAAGAAGGCACCAGATCTCATTACAGATGATTGTGAGCCACAATGTGGTTGCTGGGAATTGAACTCGGGACCTCTGAAAGAGCAGTCAGTGTTCTTAACCTCTGAGCCATCTCTCGAGCCCCCAGAATACTATTTTTTTTAAAGATTTATTTATTTATTATGTGTACAGCATTTCTTTCACGTGTGCCCGCATACCAGAAGGGGGCGCCAGATCTCATTACAGATGGTTGTGAGCCACCATGTGGTTGCTGGGAACTGAACTCAGGACCTCTGGAAGAGCAGTCAGTGCTCTTAACCACTGAGCCATCTCTAGCCCCCCAGAATACTATTTTTAAGAGCATAATACGAAGCACACGAGGCTGGATATTTATAAAGCTGTGCAACAGTTTTAGGATCAATTAAAAAATAATATAGGTAATTTATTGGCTTATTTACATTTTTTTATTATGTCATTTTGGTTTTTTTTTGAAACAGTTTCATTGAAACTCATTCATGAACTATCCAAATCATCCATTCATAATATACTATTTGATAGATTTTGGTTGTTGTATAACCATTACGTAGATAATAATTTGTAACATATTATGTCAAAAGTTCTGTCAATAAAGGAAAAAAACTACCTCAAACTTTAAAACTGTTATTTATTTATTTATGTATTTATTTATTTGTTATTGTGTTTGAGCATGTGTGTGTGTATCGTGGAATAATCCTTCTGTACACTGTGAAAATGTGTTTCTCTCTTTTTTAATACAAAGCTGATTGGCCAATAGCTAAACAGGATTTTCAGGGCAGAGAGAATGCTGGGAGGAAGAAGGGCAGAGTCTGAAGACTTGAAGCAGATGTAGAGAGAAGCAAGATGAACATCCTGTGTGGAAAGAAGGTACCACCACGTGGCAGAGGGTAGATAAGAAATATGGGTTAATTAAAAATGTAAGAGCTAGCTAGTAAAACGCCTGAGCTATCAGCCAATCATTTATAATTAGTAATAAGTCTTTGAGTGGTTATTTGGGAGCGACTGCCCAGACAGAGAAACTCCACCGACATGTGTGTGGGACATGTGTATGACCACTTAGAGGCTAGCGAGGGCCAGAGGAGACAATGAGTGTCCTGCTCTATCAACTCCCTGCCTTATTCCCTTGATATGGTCTTAAGTTGAACATGGAGCCAGGCTGGTGACCAGCAAGCCCCAGCATCCTCTACCCACCCCAGTGAAGGATACAGACTAATGTGTGATCACACCCAGCTTTTTGAACAAGAACTGGTGATTTGAACTCAGGTACTCTTAAACAAGTGCTCTTACCCACTGAGCCATCTCCTCAGCCCACAAATTAAATGTTTTGGTTTCTTTTTTTCTTTTGTGATAGGATCTCACTATGTAGTTGCCTTTAGCCTAGAACTTACACCCCCCGCCATGGGCTGGGTGCTTTCTCATCAATCACTAATTAAGAAAACTCCCACAGGCTTGTCTACACACAGCACAAGTCGTATCGTTACTTGAGGTTTGTTTTTCTCAGATGACTATAGGCTGTGTCAAATTGACATAGAACTAGCCAGAACACTATGTAAACCATGCACGCAGAGGAATATGCCTTATCATGTCTTCCAAGGGCTGAGATTAAAGGTGCACCCACTATGCCTGGCCCCAAACTAGAATTTTTATGTTATAAATGCTACACCATCAAGGAAGTGAACAGGCAGTCCACAGAATGGGAGAAAAACATTTGCAAATCATGGGTCTGATAAGGGCTTTGTATCCAAAATATGTAAAGAACATTTGTAACTTAGCAATAAAAAGATAATACAATTAAAGAATGGACGAAAGATTGGAGTAGATAGAAATCTTTCTGCAAAGAAGATAGACACATGAGCTTTAAGAAGAAGGAAACAAGTTAAACACCATTAACCATTAAGGAAATGCAAACAAATCATACAAGGAGAGACTGGATTCATGCCTGCTAAGATGGCTATAATAAAAAAGACAGAATAGCTAAGGTTGGAGAGGACCTCGAGAAATTGGAACCTTTGCATACACTGCCAGTGACGGAAGAGCGTGCAGCCACTTAGGAGTGTAGTCCAGCAGTTCCTCAAAGGGTTAAACGTAGAGTTGCCATGCGACCATGAAATTCTAAGTATACTTCCCTAGACAAATTAACAAGTATATTTAACAACTTCTATACCAGTATTCTTTTTTTAAAAAACAAATTTTTTAAATTGAGTCTTTGGGAATTTCACATCATGTGCCCCAATCCCACTCATTCCCCAGTCCCTCTGTATCCACCCTTCACCCTTGTCATGTCCCCCCCCAAAGAAAAGCTTAAAAAGAAATAATAAAAATAAAAACACAAATAAGAATAGTAATCAAAGCCAGGCGGTGGTGGCGCATGCCTTTAATCCCATCACTTGGGAGGCAGAGGCAGGTGGATCTCTGTGAGTTCGAGGCCAACCTGGTCTACAAGAGCTAGTTCCAGTACAGGCTCCAAAGCCACAGAGAAACCCTGTCTCAAAAAACCAAAAAAAAAAAAAAAAAGAATAGTAATCAAAAAGAAAAATAATAACAAACAAAACCTGCTTTGCTCCTCCGACTTTCCTGCCTCTCCATTGCCTCTTCATCTTAGTGGCACTGGGAGCTCCAGGGTTATCATGAAGTATACACTTGCACAAACAGCTTTACTTACAAATGTTCATTGTGTAAAGCGTTGTTGGTCAGGTACAAGGTCTGTGGTTTCTGGTACACCATCAATGCTGGGCCCTCACCAAGACTCTTCTCAGCTATCCTGCTGTGGCCCCTAGTCGTGAAGATCCTGCGGCTATGGTTCCACGGGCCAACAACCTCTTCACATCCTCCAGTAGGACATAGACTGGGTAGATGTCACAGTGCGCCAACTCAAAGCCCTGGATGTGTGTCTGGGTGGCAGTTGAGTTGGCCAGTCACCTCAGGTGAGGGGTGGGGCCCATTTTCCCAAGGGGGTGGGGCCAGCTCTCTGGTGAGGTAGGGCCACTCTCCCTGGGCCAGTGAGGGCTAGGGCCAGCTTGGCACTGCCCTTGTACTTCAACATGTGGTTCAGCACATTGTTTAACACATGGTTTGCATGACCAATGTCGGAACATGGTCAGTGAACCTCTACACAAACCCAGCTGCATCAGGACCACAGATCCAGAAAATGGCCATCAGCAGCAGCTTGGGCCTGGTTATCACTATGGCCCCGAAGTGGCAGCTCAGGCTTCTTGGGCCAGCAAGAGCACAGCAGCAGCATGGTTCCCGGACTCCAGCATGGCCCCAGGTGGCAGCCTAGATCATGGACAGTTGCAGGCCTTCGGTGAGAACAGAAGTCACAGGTTTCAACACCACAGACCCTGGCTGCGGTGCAGCCATGGACCCAGACATGGTTCCCTGCCACATCTTGTGCACTGATATCACTATGGCCCCAGGTGACAGCACAGGCTACCAGGCCACCCCAGTCTGTGTGCCTCTGGTGGCAGCCTGACCCTCTGGCACGAACATGACCTCAAATGTCGGCCCAGACCTTGGGCATCTGTTACCAGTCTTCGTTGGTAACAGGAGATACGGACATTGATGTAGTTCCTGGCTGCGGTAGGACTATAGACCCAAACATGGCCCTGAGGAAGCTCAGGCCCCAGACGATACCGTGGCACCAGGCATCAACACACTCCGCCCAAATCAGGATGACCCCAGCAACGACAAGTCCCTTGGACCCCAACATGGCCACAGGCAGTGGCTCAGAACCCAGACATCCTTGTGACTTTTGGTGGTAACACGGGCCGTGGCTGTGGTAAGAAAATGACCCAGACATGGTCCTTGGCTGTGACTCAGGCCCCGATGACAGACACCATGGCCCCAGGGCATAGGGCACTCAGATCTGTACAGCCTTGAAGGCAGCATGGCCCTCAGATATCATGGCCCCAAGCAGAGGCATCTACTTCATCCTGGGACCCTCAGGCAGAGTTAATTAGAACCTTGTTGTCACCGTTAGTTTTTATTATAAGCATACTTTGTGTGGGTATGGTATGTACAAGTTTATGTATGTATGTGTGCACATACACATGCACATATATGCATGGAGAGGCCGGAGGCGTCTTGTTCAGTCGGTCTCTACATCATCATCATCATCATCACCACCACCACCACCACCACCACCACCACCACCACCACCACCACCACCATCATCATCATCATCATCATCATTCTCTCACATATCACATCCCAGCCACAGTTTTCCCTCCCTTCCCTCCCTCCAGTTTCTCCCCATCTCACCTCTCCCCCATATTCCCGCCCCCTTTGTCTCCAGTCAGAAAAGAGCAGGCCTCCCAGAGACATCAAGCAAACATGGCATAATATGCTACAATAAGACCAAGGATTTACCATCACATCAGGCTGGATAAGGCAACCCAGTGGGACGAAAAGCATCCCATAAATAGGCAAAAGAGTCAGTGGCCACCCCCACTCTCACTGTTAGGAACCCTACAAGAAAACCAAACCACTCAGCCATAAAATATGCAGAGGGCATGGGTCAGACCCCCACAGGCTCCCTGATCTCTGTGAGCTCCCATGCGTCCCAATCAATTGATTCTGTGGGCCATGTTCCATGTTCTCTTGGTGTCCCTGGCCCCTCTCTGTTCCTCTTATCCTTCCTTCCCCTCTTCCCCAGGACTCCCTGAACTCTGCCTGATGTTTGGCTGTGGAACTCTGCATGTGTTCCCATCGGTTGCTGGAGGAAGCCTCACTGGTCACTTTGATGAGGATTCAGTGAGGCTCCAGTCCCAAAACACTCTGCAGGCAGGACAAACTGCGAGTCCAAGGTTTTGTGGCTGGGTTGGTGTTCTAATTCCTCCATTTAGGGCTTTGCCTGGCTACAGAAGATGGCCAGTTCAGGTTCTGTGTCCCTCATGACTAGGATGGGTTACTCTCATAGGTTGTATGGAGTTGCCATTTCACTAGGGTTTTCCCTAGCCTCCAAGTGCCCCACCATTCCAGTCATTTCTCCCAGCATTTTCTCCCTTCCCCCAGTGGATGCCCCCTGTCCACCAGCAAAATCTATTCTATTTCCCCTTCCCAGGGAGATCTTTGCATCTCCCAATTAATCCCTCATTGTTACTTAACATCTCTGGATCTGTGGACTGTAGCGTGACTATCTTTTACTTTGCAGCTAATATTCACTTATGAGTGAGTAAATACCATATTTGTCTTTGTCTTTCTGGGTCTCGGTGACTCACTCAGGATGACTTTTTTTTAAAACTTCTTTTCTCTTACTTTCTTCTTTTTTTTTTTTAGTTTTTCAAGACAGAGTTTCTTTATATTTCTATAGCTTTGGAGCCTATCCTGAAACTAGCTCTTGTAAACCAGACTGGCCTCGAACTCACAGAGTTCCACCTGCCTCTGCTTCCTGCATGATGGGATTAAAGGCATGCACCACTGTTTTTTGTTTTTTTTTTAACAGTTGAGCAATACTCCGTCATGTAAATGTATCACATTTTCTTTATCCATTCTTTGGTTGATGGACATCTAGGCTATTTCCAGTTTCTGACTATTATGAACAAAACTGCTATGAATACTCGGAGAGATCAGGGATATAAGGGACGTACCTAAAATATAATAAAAGAGTCAAAAAAAATATAATATAATAAAAGAGATTTACAGCAAGTCTATAGCCAACATTAAGTTAAATGGAGAGAAACTCAAAGCAGTTCCCATAAAACCAGGGACAAGACAAGGCTGGCCACTCTCTCCATATCTATTCAATACAGTTCTTGAAGTTCTAGCTAGAGCAATAAGACAACTAAAGGAGATCAAGGGGCTACAAATCAGAAAGGAAGAAGTCAAAGTATTGCTGTTTGCAGATGATATGATAGTATACATAAGTGACTCCGCCTTATTTTTTGAGACAGGGTCTCTCATTGTACCTGGAGCTTACCCATTCAGCTGGACTGGCTGGTAGTAAGGGATTTCCAGTGCTTAGAATTATAGGTGCAGGTCACTGCCCACTTTTACATGGATGCTGAGAATCCGAACTAAGGTTCCGATGTTAGCATGCCAAGCACTTTAGCGAGAGTAATCTCCCCAGCCCTGTAAGCACCCGTTTAACATTTTGTCTGGTTAAAACTGTCAAGAGGTGATGTTTGATGGGCCCTTCCCTTAACTCTGACACCCTCCAGTATGAAACTGCCGACCAAGCGTCTCCCTCATTACAGCCCAGCTATTCTAGACACTTTACATTCATCCGGAGTGTGCTCAGGTGGCAGGAGGACCCTACAACTACAGCTGAACACACACTCTGGTCATAACCGCTCCTGTCAGCCCGCACCAGCTTCTGAAAGCTGCCCGCTAAGCAAAACAAGCCTTGGTGAGCTTCATGTGACCCCGTGGTGCGTCTCAGTCAAACAATAGCAGGATCATTTCCCTTGGTGGTGTTTGTGACTGGGGCCAACACAGTCATTCATTTGCACGAAAGACTGTGTTGTGCTTGGCGCGAAGACCCTAGCCACACATCCTCTCCTCACTATTTAAGCAGGGTCTTTGGCTCACCTTTTGGGTTCTGTGCTGACCCGTGCTGTAGCAATCTTAGGTTTCACTGAAAGTTCACCTCCAGTAGCCTTTCTCTCCCGCGTTAGCCCTTTAGCATTAATAGGGTGGACTGAATTAATAACACGAAGAGGAGGCAGTGGAGACCTAGCAGCAGTTGTGGTAGTAGACGTGGCAAAAGGCCAGCTGAATGGTTCCACAAAGTGACAGGGTCTGAGGGAAGATGGGGAGTAGGGGACAGAGTGACCAAGGCAGTGGAGATGTGGGAAAACCACTGGAAGAGTTACAGGGAGCTGGCGAGACTCACAGGCAGAGAGTTTGAATGAGCACCCAGTACATCTGTTTGAATAGCTAAAAAGAAGAAAGAGTCGGCCGGGAGGTGGTGGCACACGCCTTTGCTCCAAAGCTACAGAGAAACCCTGTCTAGAAAAAAAACCAAAAAAAAAAAAAAAAAAAAAGAAGAAGAAGAAGAAGAAGAAGAAGAAGAAGAAGAAGAAATAGTCAAACTGTCTGATGACATAGATAAATAAAACTCAGTTTAAAGGGTTGAGCTGTGGTGCAGCCTTTGGGCAGTCTTTAATTCCAGCAATCAGGAGGCAGAGGCAGGTGGATCTCGTTGAGTTTGAGGCCAGCCTGGTCTATGGAGCAAGTGTCAGGACAGGCTCCAAAGTTACACAGAGAAACCCTGTCTCGAGGAAGCAACAACAACAAAACAAAACCACAGTTTAGCCACACAGTGGATTATTACTTGGCAATAAAGGGAACTAAAGCTCCAGAGAGCACAGAGGAGTTTCAAGTAACTGACAGGAGGTATAAGTTGATTTTGTAGTGATGAAAACGTCCCAAAATAAGATTATAGTGATAATCACATAATTCTGTGAAAATAATAAAGCCACTGAGTTGCATCCTTTGTGGGACTGGGCAGTGGGGGCAGAGTCTCATCACATATCCCTGGCTGGCCTCGAACTTGTCACATAGCTCAAGCTGGCTTCAATTTGTAGCAATCCTCCTGGTTCTGCATCTCAGATGCTGGTATTATTACATGTACCACTGGGCTCAGCTGATTTATGCATTTTAAATGGGTGGATTTTATATTAATTTTTTGAATAAAGAAGTCTTTTAAAAATCTAAAATACCCAAAGGTCCAAAGAAAAAAAATTCTATTGAAAGCTAATAACTATTAAAAACATTGCATTATAGGAGTGATTTTTCCAACCTGTGTGTCATGAACCCTTTGGGGGCCAAAGAGTCCTTTTATAGGGGCCACTGAAGCCCATCAGAAAACACAGATGTTCACATTATGACTCATAACAATACCGAAATTACAGTCGTGAAGTAGCAGAGAAATTAATTTTATGGTTGGCCAGGCGGTAGTGGCGTATGCCTTTAGTTCCAGCAGAGACAGGCAGATCTCTGTGAGTGTGAGGCCAACCTGGTCTACAGAGTGAGTTTCAGGACAGCCTGGGTAGTTTTACAGAAAAACCCTGTCTCAAAAAGCAGAGAGAGAGAGAGAGAGAGAGAGAGAGAGAGAGAGAGAGAGAGAGAGAGAGAGAGAGAATGAATTGTGGTTGGGGATCACCACAACATGAGAGACTGTATTAAAGGGTCACAACATTAGAAGGGTTAAGAATCACTGCATTATGGGAATAAGTGTTTGTTATTAGACTATGAGAATCACAGTGAGTCTATCAAAATATGACACAAAGTAGTGATTAGACAATATGATGGGTTTTTTTAAATTTATTTATTTTTATGTGCATTGCTAATTTGCCTGCATGTATCTCTGTGTGAAGATGCCAGATCCCCTGGAAATGGAGCTATGGACAGCTGGGAATTGAACTCAGTTCCTCTGGAAGCACAGTTAGTGCTCTTAACCACTAAGCCATCCCTCTAGCCCTGACAATATGATGCTTTGAGATACCCACGATGAATCTAAAAGTCACAGGAAGACAGCTCTGATTTCTCCTCGTGAAATCTGTAAGGTCTGTGGACACCGCAACTGCATTCATTAATAACTAAAGGGCCATAGGCCAGTGTAAACCTACAGACGAGGAGGTGATGATTAGTGTAGATGGTATAGATGAGGAGGTGGGGCAGATCCTGAAGGAGTACTGGGTTCCAGGCAGAGCTAAGCAAAGACGGGATGTAATACTGTTTTCTTTCCAAGTTCACTAACACCCTGAATTCTATTCATAGATTCCATGCGAATCCTCAATCCTGGGTTAGAGAGCTCTGTAGAGAGCAGGAGTGAGGTAGAGAGGTCTCTGGCTGTGGGAGATCGTGGCTCAGCTGATGGAGAGAGGAGGCTTTGCATTTGGTCCTTAACACGACATAAACCCAGGCATGGTGGTGCACGCTTGTAATCCCAGTACTCCATCCTTGACTACATAGCAAGTTGAGGCCAGCCTGGGCTACATGAGACCCTGTCTCTAAAAACAAAAATCTTGTCTCTTGACTCAGTTTCCCCCCTTTGAATAGAGGGACTGTTGACATAAGAAGGATTTTTATTTTAGCTGCTAGACTGGTCCAGCTTTCAAAACAGCAGGGAGTAGGAGTGGGGACATCTGGAACTGTAGGTCGGTCGTCTAACACCCTGGGTCCTGGGTTCAGTAGCTCTCAGGACTCAGACAAATACCCAAACAGACAACCTTTAGACTGAAAGGATGGTGAGAGGATGTTTTTTTCTGGGGGTTTCTGAAGGGGCTTCTATGGCCTTCCCCTCCAGCCTGCCAATGGCCCTCCTCCTGCACTATGACCGCCCAATGATGTGAGCTTTTCCCCTTTAACAGGAGATATTGGCTTAGAGAACGGACTGCTGTCAGAGCTCGAGGAGAAACAGAGATTCTGAAGTTTCCTTAGGAGAGAGACATAGTTTCTAATTTGAGCCCCTGGTGAGGCAGAAGAGCTACCAGCAGAGGTGGAATGGGGGGGAGACACAGAGAAGTTTCACAGTGATGTTTCTGGAAGCTTCTTTGAGCTTCCCTACCATGTGAGATGGAAGCAGTACTTAGACAGTAGAATATGGACTGTGGCTTAGAATTAGAAACGGAATTATGGTCACTTTGGTTCTAGTATTTAACCTTTAAATATGAGAGCTGTTCATATTCAATACAAAAGCCATGTAGGGCACCTGATTAACATTCGTGAGACCATGAGTTCAAGTCCCGACTAGGGGTGGGGGCTCACAAAAGGTTGCATTTTCAGTATGGGATTCTGTATTTATAAAGAATTCATTGTAGGCAAGGTGGGCGGACACACCTAGAACCCTAGTACTTGAAATGATTGCTGTGAGTCTCATGGTAGCCTGGGCTACATGATGAGTTCTAGGCCAGCCTGGGCTAAAGAGTAATACCCTATCTCAAACAAACACCCCTTTATTCCTCAGATTATCGAACAACAAAAAAGAGAATACTTTTTTTAAAAAAAAATAAAATTTCAGTGTAGAAAAAAAGATAATTCTGCTGGGTGTGAGGGCTCACACTTCTTATCCCAGCACAGAGGAGGCTGAGGCCGGAGGACTGCTGTAGGTTTGGGGTCAGCTGGATGACCCAGTGATAGGAACAACAACTGGGGCTTCTTTGTGGATACCGCAGACCAGGTCCCAGCCAAGCCTAAACCTGTAATGTAGCTATCATGGGTTTCAACACAATTTATATTTATTTTATTTTTATTTTTTTGAGACAGGGTTGCTCTATGTAGCCCTGGATGTCCTGGAACTTGCTCTGCAGACGAGGCTGGCCTCAAACTCACAGAGATCTACCTGCCTCTGTCTCCCGAGTGCTGGGATTAAAGGCTTAATTTTTATTTAGTAAAAAGGATTCATTACATTGTCTACCTCTAGCCTTTAATGAAATGCTCCCATGGATTGTTGGGATTTTAATATGAAACACTTCCTGGGACCCCACAACTTATTTTTTGAGCAGAATAAAGTCCTCCAGATGTAAATTAACTTCCTTTGCTCAGCATTTACTGTTCTGTCTGCACTGAGATGGGAACAAGAAGCATTTTGATAAGTGGGTTGAACTGCTTCTACAGCTCACCCTAGACTCTCAGAGAGAGCCCTGCTGTGTTCAGTAATCTGATTCTGTTATTTCCTATAATGGAAACCACATCTAGCATGAAACTCTTGCCACCTCATAGCTCATGGCAACAACAGGCCGCACTCCTCACCCTTACGCCTACTGCATCCTCCTGGCCAAGCCAGTGTCGGAGTGTGCTCGAGACCAGAGTGCCGGCTGGGGTCATGAGAATAAGAACAGATGGGTCCTTATGCTCCACCTGCAAGAGGGCAGAGTCAGTAGCTGGCAGTAAGTGGAGCTGGATCCTTATCTTAGCAAAGCAAAGCACATGAACTCCCCTCAGCCTCCCGTCCCCTTAACACACTGTTTTGGGTACTGAATACCATTTACCTTGGGTGAAGTGGTCTGTACAGGCTGTGAGCACAAGCTAAGAGGCTAAGGTTATCATGTGACTGCCCCCTGGGGCTCTGAGTGTACTTCTTCATTGAGGACAGAGCTAAATACAACCAGCCTATTATTATTATGTAAAGTTTACATAAATGAAAAGGGTCATTACAGATGTTAGAGGCAAGGAGAACTCGAAGCAATGGTTAGAGTGTGTGATGGAAGCTCCTCACATTCTGGTGGATCAGAAAGCAAAACCTTGAGCCAGAATTAGAGCTGGGTTAGTAATCTCAAAATCCGACATCCACTATCCTACCTCTGCCAGGCATATATCCTGTGTCTGCAACCACCCCCAATAACACCACCAGCTGGGAACCAACAGTTCAGACATACAGAGGGGTATATCCCACATTCAGACCATAACACTTTGTGTGTGTGTGTGTGTGTGTGTGTGTGTGGTGTGTTGAATCTTGAGCCCTGGGTTTCATGCATACTGGGCAATAACTCTACCATGATCTGTAGTATATCTTCAGCCTGTAGGGTTTTTATATGTACCTGTGCTGTTTTGTGTGTGCATAAGCATGTTGTTCTGTGTAGTTCTGTCTAGCACATGTGATACTGATCTAGATCCAGCACCATTTCGTTACCATGAGATCCCTCATGCTACCCTGTTCCGTGCACGCCTCTTTTCCCAACCCAGCACTCTAATTTGATCTCCACGTCTGTAGTTTCGTCATTTCTAGAACGTTGTGTAGATGGAATCAAATAGTATCTAATGTTCGAATCCTGTTTGTTTGTTTGTTTGTTTGTTTTAAATCTGTTGCTATCAACCCAATGGCTAACTCCCCCTGGTCATTTTTTAATCAATGAGTCGTGGTCCCTGACAGTAGATACACTATGGCTTTTGTCAGTCGCCGACTACAGGGTCACTTAGGCTGTTTCCAATGCCAGGCAATTACAAGTAAAGCCACAATAAGTGCCCTTATCCTCCCCTTGTGTCTGTTTTTGTACATGTATTTGTGCCCACATATATATTGAGGCTAGTGACAACTGCAGGTGTCATTCCTCAGGGCTCCTTCTCCTTGTTTTTCTTTCTTTCTGTCCTTGTTTTTGACACTTGGTCTCTCAGTGGCCTGGAGCTCGCCAAGCAGACAAAGCTGGCCAGTCAGGGAGCTGTAGGGATCTGCCTGTCTCCATCTACCCAGTGATGACATTAGCCTGAGCCACCACACACCGGCTCTTTTGTGTGTGAGTTCTGGAAATCAAACTCAGGTTCCCATGCTTACGAGTAAGTGGTTTACCAACTGGGCTATCTCCTCAGTCCCCACAGTGAATGCTTGTGTATTGTTTTTAATATGTGAATATTACTCTGAGTAAATGACTAGGATTATGATTACTGGGTCACGTGGTAAGCTCTGGTTTAATTTTGAAATCAATTGTCAAGGCACACGGTAGAGTTGCTATACCTTTTCACGGGTGTTATCTGGGAACGTCAGCTTCCTGCGTCACGTCTGCTGCCGTCACGGCTTGTGCGTGCTGACACGCCAGTGCAACCTCATGGTGGTTTCTGTTTGTGTTTTCCTAATAGCTAACAGCTGGGATGCTCTTTCGCTTGCTTGTTTGTCTCCTTTGCAGAAAGAGTTCCTTATGCTTTTTGTTCATTTTCTGGACTTTTCATTGCCATTTGAAATCTCTTTATGGTCTTTTGGCGGTCGTCTGCTTAACAATGTTTCTTGCCGGGTGATGGTGTTGCACTCCTTTGATCCCAGAACTTGGGGCGCAGAGGCAGGCAGATCTCCTTGAGTTCAAGGCCAGCCTGGTGTACAAAGCAAGTTCCAAGATAGCCAGGGCTGTCACATAGAAAAACCCTATCTCAAAAAAAAAAAAACAAAACAAAAACAAAACCCAAAACAACAAAAAGAAAACAATGTTTCTTTTAAAGACTTGTTTATTTATTACATATACAATGTTAGAAGAGGTTATGGGATCTCATTATAGATGGTTGTGAGCCAACATGTGGTTGCTGGGAATTGAACTCAGGACCTTTGGAAGAGCAGTCAATGCTCTTAACCTCTGAGCTATTTCTCCAGCCCCAAAACAATGTTTCTTATTGCCTCCTCCTCAGGTCTTATTTTTTCATTTTTGGCACGACCTTTTGTAGAGAAAATGTTTTAAACTTGATCAAGCCCAATTTATCAATTTTTCTCATGCTTCATTTTGGGCACCAAATATAAGAACTCCATCGAGCCATAGACCTGGAAGATTTTCTCCCTCTCCCCCTTTTTCTTTTTTATCTTTTTTTTTTTTTTCGGAACTAGCTCTCTCCCCCTTTTTTCTAACCAGAGATTTTTATTTGTTTGTTCTGCTTGTCTGTAGACAGTGTCTCACACAAATCAGGTTAGCCTTAAACTCTCTCTGTAGCTGAGGATGACTTTGAACTTCTGATCTTACTGCCTCCATCTCCTGGATGCTGGAATTATGGTGTTGGTGACTGCTAATGCAGTGTTGGGGATGGAATCTAGGGCTTCAAGCATACTAGACAAGCACTCTACCAGTTCCTAAAAAAAATGTATAATTTGGCATTTTCCTTCTAAATCTCTTAGGTATTTTGAGTTAATCTTTGTGTGATGTATGCGATTAGGCTGAAATTAATTTCTTTGCCTATGGGGAATCCTGACTGTTTGGCACAATTTGCCAAGAGAATATTTCCTCTATTGAATTATGAAGCTAGCATTTCAGTAGTGGTTACATCTTTATTATTCTTATATGATTGATCCGTGTCTATCCTCCACCAATATGATGCTATTCTATTATCCTAAATAGATCTGGTGTAATGGAAATCTCCTTAATTCTTGTTTTGTTTTCATCCGACTCTCGCCATGCTGCCTCTGATGATCTCAAATCCATAGACTCGAGCGACACTTCTGCGTTCCACCCTCGTGCGCTGGGAAACAGGCACAGCCCAGGACAGCCAGCTTGAGCACGGAGTATCTTGTTTTTAAAGTTCTATTAATCTTCACAAAATCCTAAGACATGATCACATTTAAATCCATTCTACAGACAAGAACACTGAATGTGGACAGAGTGGTTATGACATTTGTTTGAGAGATCTGGAAGCTGGGCCTGCCCTCTAACCACCAGGCTATACTGTGAGCACGGTTTCATCTCCTCTCGGAGCTGCTTTCAACGGGCTTGGTGCTGGCGTCTTGCCAGTGACCTACGCTGAGAGACAGGATACACAGTAGCTCTCTGGCACCGTTATATTGGCTGTAGGCAGGTTGAGGATGTGGTTGACTCTGTCACATGGTGTCCTCTTTAGGTGGACAGATGGGAAAACTGTCTCTCAGCCTCAGTATCACAAATAGATCTGTTTCTCCTGAGTAAGTGGTTTGTTTCTGTCTACTGGACACTCTGAAACTGTGCAGATGGTTACATTTCCCACTTTGTGCTGGCTGCTATAAGCTCAGAACTGAACCTTAGCCTCCCAGTTGCAGTAATGTACCCTGGACCTAGATTTGCTTCTGGTCCAGTTTCGTATTTTCTACCCTTAGTATTTTTGTCTCTATTATTTCCCACAACCTGAGTTTTTAACTAACAAACAAACCAAACAAAAGGGCCTAATGAAAAATCCCGTGTGAACTTTGAACGATGACAAGACAGTGGTCCACTGGCCACAGCTTCCCACCTCCGACACTTGGCTGTCCCCCACGGCCACGTGTTGCCACACTGTAGCTGCTTTGTCTGAGGCTTGGAGTATTTGTCTCTTGACTTCACACCGTTAGATTATCTCTTGATTTCCTAAGCAGGTTAAGAGTTGGTTCTGTTGCCTCCGTTAACAACACACCCTCCCTCACCCATTCTTGCCTTTCATTATATCATATTTGTGCTTAAGTCTAGTTTCAGGGCATAGACTGTTTAGATTGTGAAATACTTTCTTATCTGTGCTTTTCATATCTGACATCATTTTCCTTTTCCTTTGCTTGTGTTTTTAAGCTTCGGATCCCTTGCACGAGTTTCTCCCCAGTGCTCCTGACAGTGCTGTGCAGCCCAGGCTGTCCCAGACCTCTGGATGTCAGTGTGGATGCCTTCCCTGGTCCAGCTCTGGTGAGGGGCAGTTTCTTGTCAGTCATCCAGCTATCTGAGAGCCCTTTTTCTTCATTTGTGTTAAAAACCTCTTGTCAATTCCTTCTGTACCAGTCCTTTGCTGGACGGCCTCTTGCTCAAGATCTCCTCACTTTTATCTTCTAATTATTGTATTGAATTAAAAATTCCTGCCAACATACTTTAATTTTCTGATATTTTTTTTCTTGTTTTCCAAGTGTTCCTAATTCCCAACTTCTTTTCCTCCAGAACTCCTAATTGCTTTATGGATCATCTACTTTACTTGCCTCTAGTCCTTCAACCCTTCCCAAAACTCCCTCACCCCAGTGATTTCCTAATTTTTTTTCTAACGTTTCTATTAAATTTAAATTTCCTGCCATAATATTTTTATTTTATTTAAAAAATATTTTGCTTTTTTTCTTTGAAGACAGAATCTCATTATGTAGCTCTGGTTGTCTTGGAACCATGTAGACCAGGGTGGCCTCAAACTCACAGAGATCCTCCTGCTTCTGCCTCCCAAGTGCTGGGACTAAATGCATGGGCCACCTCCCAGCTCTACTTTTATTTTTCAACAGCCTTCTCTGGCTCTCTGAAGGTCCCCTGGTGTCCATTTGTCCTTAGTGTTCTGTTCTTTTCCTTCTTCTTCAGTTCTGTTCTTCTCTGTTCACAGCAGAGGCAATGGGAGTGGAGGAATGAATTGTGTGAAACTCAGATATACACAAAGAAAGTTAAGATAACAGTCATAACCTGAAATCCATTGAAAACACAAACCTGCCCCTTGAGGGTTTGTACAGAAGACCCAAACACTGAACCTTATGATCCACTAAACAACAATTCTTTTAGTGCTTTCTCATGGTTTGCAACGGGAACTTTGTAACAAGATGACTTTCAACTACCTCTTAGCTGCCCCTTATTTAAGGAAAATTGGAAGGTTTGAGGAGTCCCACTTCCTGGACAACTTTCTCTGAGGCCACTGCTTCTCAGGAAAGCGTGTGAGGGCAAAGAGGCTGTGAGGCATCTACAGCGAGGTTACATGTCTTGGTCATGGCTGTGGAGACAAGGCCTGCTGAGATTACAGTCTGCTGTGACGGGGATGGAGCCATCAACTGCTATTGCTGGAAAGGCTCTTCCCCTCAACTGGTCAGTTTTTGCCATCAGAGAAATCTGTTGCTTACGGGTTTACAACCCAAGCGCCCACCCTTCTGCAGACTGAAGCCTATGATAGAGAGGACCAGAAACCACGGGGAAGCCCCACTTGTTCTCACAGTCAGGAGTCCTATAAAAACACCAAGCTAAAAGCTGGTGCAGAATCATGGAAGCCCTGAGCTTGCTGCCTCAGTCTCTGTGAGCTCATAAGTGGCTTGCTTAGTTGGTTCAGAGGGCCTTGTTCTCCTGGTGTCCTTGATCCCCTCTGACTCTTACAATCTCTGTGGGATTCTCTGAACTCTGAGGTGAGGGATTTGATGGAGATCTCCTAGTCAGAATCTCTCTCTCTGAGTAATGTCTGAGTGTGCGTCTTTGCATTTGTTCCCAACTGATGATGACCAGATAAGTACAGATGAATATCATTAGGGGTAATTTTATTGGTACTTTAAAAAAAAAAAGATCAGTAGTATTTAATTTTATCCTAGGTCTCTGGGCTATATAGTTTCTGGTTCTTGGTTATTCTAGCAGTTTCAGGCATGAGTTTCTTCTCATGGAGTGGGCCTTTGGTCAAATCAGACACAAGTTCTGTGCCACCATTGCCTTAACATATTTGCAAGCTGGGCAGATTGTAGGTTACGGGTTTTGTGGCTGGACTGGTGTCACATTTCTCTTTCGGTAGCCTGCAGAGCACCTTCCTGCATCGGCGACACTAGACAGAAGGGGGAAGGCTCCATGTAGGCACCAGTTCTACTTGTCCACGTTCAGTGAGTTGTGTGTGTGTGTGTGTGTGTTGTTCTCAGCGATGGAGCTCCACTCTCAGTTTTCAGAGAGCAAAGCTTTGTCGTAGCAACACGATGGGTTGTTTGGGGATTTCCATGGGGCCCCCTTAGCCAACAACTCAACTGAATGCAATCAGTCCCATCACTGGAAGCCTCACCTGGCAACAAGATGCCCAGTACCCTCCATTACTAGGAGTTCTTATTAGAATCACCTCCATAGATTCCAGGCAATTCCTCCTGAACCAGGCAGGTTTCGGCACCACCCAAAACCCCCCAATTCCAGCCATATCTGCCCATACTCTCTCCCCATCTCATCTCTCCCCCTGCCTGATATCCTGTAACACCCGATTCTGTGTTACCCCCTTGGTACAGTTTGTGTGCCACTGTACCGTAGGCGAGTCAGGCAAGGGCCTGGAGATTGAAAGAACACACAAAGAGACCTGGATCATTCAAAAGGAGATCAGCCGAATGCCGTTTATTCAACCTTGGGGAAATTCTTATATACCTTGCTGCTGTACAAGGATTTCTGCCCAGGCAGGTGGGAAATTACCACACCAAAGATGGAGTCGACAATGCCCTACAGCTAATCACCAGGCGGGGCAGAGGGAGCACAGGCCTCTAGATGGACCCCAGGAACAAGGATAGACCCAGGCCCTACAATATCCCATTCTTGTTCCTGCTCCCACCTCTGCTCCTATTCCTCTCCCCCTTCCCTGCTTCCAGTCTGTCCTAATTTCTCCTCCCAGGAAGATCCACATGCCCTCCATCCACATCCCTCCTCTTTATCTAACTTCTCTGGATCTATAGTTTGTAATTTGGTTATTATTTATTTAACAGCTAATATCCACAAATGAGAGAATAAATACTATATCTTTCTGGGTCTGAGTTACCTCACTCAGGATGATTTTTTCTGGTTCCATCGATTTACCTGCACGTATCATGATGCCATTATTTTAATGCTTCGTGTAAATGCACTACCTTTTCTTTATTCATTCTTACTTTGAGGGACATCTAGGCTGTTTCCAGGTTTTGGCTATTATGAGTAAAGTCTCAGTTAAAAAGGCTGAGCAATTGTCTCTGTAGTAGGATAAATGTCTTTTGATCTTATGCCCAAAAGTGGTATAGATGGATCTTGAGGTAGATCGATCCCCAAATTTCTGAAGAACCTTACCTTATTGATTTCTACAGTGGCTGTACAAGTTTGCTCTCCAACTAGCAATGGAGGAGTGTTCCCCTTGCTCTGCATCCTTGCCAGCAAGAGCTGTCACTTGTGTTATTAATTTTAGTCATTCTTACAGGTGTAAGATAGAATCTCAGGGGCTGGAGAGATGGCCCAGTGGTTAAGAGCATTGACTGTTCTTCCAGAGGACCTGAGTTCAATTCCCAGCAACCACATGGTGGCTCACAACCATCTGTAATGAGATCTGGCACCCTCTTCTGGCCTGCAGGCATACATGGAGGCAGAATGTTGTATACATAATAAATAAATAAAATCTTTTTTTTTTTAAAAAAGATAGAATCTCAAAGTAGTTCTGATTTGCATTTCCCTGATGGCTAAGGATGTTGAATATTTCTTTAAGTGTTTTCCCAGCATTTGCGTTTCCTCTGTTGAGAACTTTGTTTAGGTCTGTACCCCCCTTTTTTAAATAGAATTATTTCCCTTTTTGATGTTTAGTTTCTTGAGATCTCTCTCTCTCTCTCTCTCTCTCTCTCTCTCTCTCTCTATCACATCTCTATCTCTATCTCTATCTCTGAAGCACAAAACTTAAAGACAGATTTTGGGGTTCAACATGAAAACCAGAAAAGCAAAGCAGTCAACCCCTGACTCTTCCCTTGACTTCAGTCCAAAAATGATAATCTTTCCTCCAGGAAACCTCAGAATGAGACCAAGAGCTCTCTCTTCCCGTTTTATATTCTGTCTAGTTCTGGGATTAAGGGCGTGCACCCCTACCGCCTGATTTCTATGGCAAGCTAGTGCGGCTACTGGGGTTAAAGGTGTGTGTCATCACTGCCTTGTTTGTAACACTGACCAATGTGGCTGTTTTACTTTTCTGATCTTCAGGCAAGCTTTATTTATTAAAATACAAATGAAATGTCACTACATATCTCTATCTATCTATTCATTTTTAGAGACAGGGTTTCCCTGTGTAGATTTGGAGCCTGTCCTGGAACTTCTATAGACCGGGCTGCCTAGAACTCAGAGATCTGCCTGCCTCTGCCTCCCGAGTGCTGAGCTGTGCCCACCACTGCCTAGCAAAGTTCTCTCTATATATTTTAGATATTATTTCTCTGTCAGACATGGAATTGGTAAAAATCTTTTCCTATTCAGAGGCTGCCACTTTGACAGTGTCCTTTGCCTTACAGAAGTGTTTCAGTTGTGAGGTCCCATTTATTCAGAGTTGATCTTAGTGCCTGTGCTACCGCTGCTCTGCTCGGAAAGTCGTCTTCTGTGTCACTACTTTAAAGATCTTTCCCCCTTTCTCTTCTGTCGGGCTCAGGGTACCTGGCTTTATGTTGAGGTCTTTGATCCACTTGGACTTGAGTTTTGCGCAGGGTGATAAGTATGGATCTGTTTTCATCCTTCTACATGCAGTCATCCAGTTTGACCACCACCATTAGCTGAAGATGCTGTCTTTTTTTCCAGTGTGTATTTCTGGCTCCTTTATCAAAAGAAATTAGGTGTCCGTATATTTGTAGGTTTAAGTCTGGGTCTTCATTTTCATACAAAAATATTATAAACAAGAATATATATATATATATAATATATATATAGTATGTTCTGATATAAGTAACCTTAAATTTGAATCGATATACAAAATTCCTTTAAACAAGAACATATCTACAGTATGCTCTAACAAAAATAACCTTAAATTTGTATCAATATACAAAAATCCACACCAATGTAAAATATTTTAGATTAATAGTTGCTTTTTACTTTAAAAGTAAATTCAATAATCTACCATTTTATCCTATCATTCATATATCCCCCCTTTATCTTTTCAGAATGAGATCCTGAATCTACCTTCCTTTGCTTAATTTCCTCCCTGACTATGACCAATAACAACTTGCAACCAATACCCTTACACCCTGATACATACCCATAGTTCACCGAACAACCAAAACCCACCCACCCCACCTCTTGGGAATGTTGGCATCCTGTTCTTAAAATTACCTCTTGTCGTCTGGGGATGATGACATCTTTAGAGGACCCCGAGAAAACTGAGATAACGGACAAGTCCTGGGGGAGCTAGCTGTTGCTCAGTGTTCAGTGTTTGTGTAATGGGAAAGCGCAGGGCTTATCTGAAGTCCTGGCTGGGGTAGTATGTGAGGTTGGACCATCTTTGCTCCCCACTTTGATGTTGTTCTGAGCAATTTGTAGTCCAAACCTCATCCTTGTGCAGTGCTTGTCAGCTTAGTGCTATTACCGCAATCCATGTGAATTCACCATTCAGGACCCCATGATTCTGGAGATCTCAAAGGTCACTGCCAGGAATGGTTACAGTTCACTGAAGAAAGCTTAAACATTTAAAATGTCATATGCAGTAAGCAGATTTCTGAAAGGTTAAAGAACCACAGTCTGTTAAATATATCCATGGTACACAGCTTTAATTCCGAGTTACCTACATCAGAGTCAAGACCAAAATCATACACAGGAAGCTGGATGAAGTTTATATTTAGAGTTGGTTAGAACTCTATATGACCATTAATATCACAACAGAAAGTTGTATATATATATGTATGTAATAATCTCATAAATTTTGAGATAGTATTTTTACCTTGAGAAAGTTTTAAGGAATCAAAATAAAACCTAAGAATTGTAAGATTAGTGGCAAAAGAGTAGTCCCTTAATTTTGATTTTCTTCTGTTTCTTACCAGGTGGTTCTGACATGAGGCAGAAATTTTGGATTTTCCTTTGACAAGCATCCTTGGGTTTAGAGAAGGAAGGAGCCGTGCTCCAACTCCAAAGCCAGCATTGATTTTTAATTGAATTGGTACTACAAAAAGACCATTTGCCTTATATGTCTATAGAGAATAGCATAAACAAGCATTTGGGAATATTTATGAAATTCTATCTTGTTGGAAGTGTGTTATACCTTTAGGCCAATTTACTCCTTTTCTTGGTACATTTCTTTTGATGATTTGTCCTTCCTCCAATGTCTCATTTGTCCAGTGGTCTTTAGATTCCTTAATTAAATGCTTTTAGTCTTCTGGAAAGACAAAAAATAAAACCCTGCCCCAACTCTAAGTTTGGGGAGTTCCCTTTTTTTGGCAAGTTGTAGCGGATCAAATGAAAGGCATTTGTTAGTCTTTTTAATTAGTTTAGATCGAATGGCCATGCTGTTTGATGAACTATCACTTCTCCTAATCAAGAGTTCTCTCCTGAAACAGAGAACTCTTAATAGAGGAATCTAAAATGGCTGAAAGACACTTAAGGAAATGCTCAACATCCATAGCCATCAGAGAAATACAAATCAAAACAACTATGAGATTCCATCTTATACCTGTAAGAATGGCCAATATCAAAAACAATGATGACAACTTAGGCTGGAGAAAATGTGGGGTAACGGGAACACTCCTCTATTACTGGTAGGAGTGCAAACTGGTTCAGCCTTTTTGAATATCAGTATGGCAATTTCTCAGAAAATTAGGACACAACCTACCTTAAGACCCAGCAATACCACTTTTGGGTATATACCCAAAGGATGCTCAATCATACCTAAAGGACATGTGCTCAACTATGTTCATAGCAGCATTGTTTGTCATAGCCAGAACCTGCAAACAACCTAAATGCCCCTCAAATGAAGAATGGATAAGGCAAATGTGGTACATTTAGATAATGGAGTACTACACAGCAGAAAAAATAACATCTTTAAATTTGCAGGCAAATGGATTTATCTAGAAAAAACATTGAGTGAGGTAGCCTAGACCCAGAAAGACAAGTATAGTATGTATTCATTAGTAAGTGACTTTTAGACATAAAGCAAAGAAAACCAGCCTACAATTCACAATCCCAGAGAACCTAGACAACAATGAGGACCCTTAGAGAGACATACATGGATCTAATCTACATGGGAAATAGAAAAAGACAAGATCTCCTGAGTAAATTGGGAACATGGGGACCATGGGAGAGGGTTGAAGGGGAGGGGAGTGGAGAAAAATATATAGCTCAATCAAAACAATAAAAAAGAATTCTCTCTTGTTTAATCTAATCTTTATCGATCTTGCTGGTTTCCCTAACTTTTTTTCTCTTGTGGAAACAAAAACAAAATCTCTTTCCTAATGTAACACATATCAGCACATCTTTAAAGTATACGGTCTGATTTAATTCAGCAGTTTTTTCTACTTACTATCTAATGTCTCTTTATACCTGTGATTCCTTCCCTTCCATTCCCTTCCCTTCCCTTCCCTTCCATTCCCTTCCCTTCCCTTCCCCTCCCCTCCCCTCCCCTCCCCCTCCCTCCTTCCCTCCCTCCCTCCCTCCCTCCCTCCCTTCCTTCCTTTTCTTTTCTCTTTCTCAAGACAGGGTTTCTTTGTGTATCCCTGGCTGTCCTAGAACTAGCTGGCCTTGAATTCACAGAGCTCTGTCTGCCTCTGACACCCTAGTGCTAGGATTAAAGGTGTGTGCCACCATTACCTGGATGTCATTCCTTTCTTATTAGAATTTAAAAAATTTAATAAAGCATGTGTAATCTATCTCGGGGGTCTTTATTACACCTTTCTGATTATTAACCATACCTTTTAAAAATAACATTTATTTGTATTTCATGTGCATTGTTGTTTTGCCTGCATGCACGTCTGTGTGAGGGTGTCAGATCCCCAGGAACAGGAGCTGTAAAGAATTGTGAGTTGCCATGTGGGTACTGAAAATTAAACTGAGGTCCTCAGGAAGAGCAGCCAGTGCTGAGCCACCTTTCCAGCCCCTTAAGCACATCTTTTAAAGTATGATGAGATCTTTCTATAACTGCTTGTCCTGTAAGATTGTATGGTAATGTAATGTAATATGCTTTATGGTGTAATATGCAAAAACCTGTTCATTATACTAGAGACACATGCTGGAGTGTTGTCAGTCTTAATTTGTACATGTTTTGCCATAATGGCCATGTCTTCTAATAAATGTATAGCTACATAATAAGCCTTTTCAGAGCTCAAAGCTGTTGTACATTAAAATCCTGAATATGTATGTATGGTACAGTGCACATTCTTATATTTTTGGTTGTGAGCCTAGCCTTTAACGGCTGAGCCATCTCTCCAGCCCACAGTGCACATTCTTTAATTTTCGAAACTCTGCAAAATGAAACACATCCACTTGCCAAATTTCATTTCTTTAAATGTCCTTTGGGCTAGTTCCTGAAGGTAGTGGACTTTGGTTATATAGAAAAAGAGTAGGCATTTCCTTATAATTTTCTTGACTTGTTGCCAAGTGATATAAAAATCTTTCTTCAAACTTTTGCTATTAACATGGTCCTTCTTATGAAATTCTGAGTCTTCTAGCATAGTTCCTACCAATAGCTCATCAATTTCATCATTACCTTGTGCCAGAGGTCTTGGTAGATCCATATGGAATCTGGTATGGGTTATATACAATGTATGATATCTATTTCTCATTACTTGGTATTGTTGAATAAATAAAAAAAGTAGTTCTGAATCATCTGGAATAAATTTAGTGGTTTCAATATGTAAAACAATTTTTTTGCATATTGAGAGTCACTAACTATATCAAGAAGTTCTGGAAAATCTAATAACACCATGAGAATAGCATATAATTCTGATTTCTGAACAGAATCATATGGGATTTGAATGACTTTACTCATTTTTTCCTGACTTATATCCTGTCTTCCCTGATTTATTTGCACCAGTATGGACTGTATGTGCTCCAGAATTTGATGTTCCCTGTATCTTGTGAGAGAGCATCCAAATAGTTTTTTTTAGAAATTAAAGTCTCTTGTTTTGGGGATATTTGGTGCTAATTTCTCCCAAGAAATTATTGCAAACTCTTTGCCAATATTCATTTTTTGCCCATAATGAGGCAATTTCAGAATTAGTAAAAGGCACCACAGTTTCTGCTGGGTCTGTTCTTGCTAGTTGACAAAGTCTCAGTTTTCTGTTGGAGAAGTCTGCTTATTGGTTTCCGGCCACCTGGATAGCTTAGACTCGAAATAATCACACAGAAACTGTATTAATTAAATCACTGCTTGGCCCATTAGCTCTAGTTTCTTATTGGCTAACTCCTATATTAATTTAACCCATTTCTATTAATCTGTACATTGCCACATGGGTGTGGGTTACCTGATAAAGTTCCCAGCGTCTGTCTCCAGCAGCTCCATGGCTTCTAACTCCATCTTCTGTAGTGGGAGCTGTGGGCCTCTTCCCACAGCCCGGCTCCTGACCACCTGCTACCTTTACCCGAAATAACAACACACAAACTGTATTCTTTTAAACACTGCTTGGCCCATTATATCTAGCCTCTTCTCGGCTAACTCTCGCACCTGGACTAGCCCATTTCTAATAATGTGTGTAGCACCCTAAGGTGCACTTACCGGGAAGATTCTAGCCTTCGTCCATCCTGGATCGGAGCTTCATAGTGTATGCCCGGGAGAGGGGAGCATGGCCTCTGCTTCAGAGAGCAGAGCTGTCGAGTCTGAGCTCACTTCCTCTTCCTCCCAGCATTCTGTTCTGTTTACTCCACCCACCTATCTTTCAACCTATCAGGGCCAAGCAGTTTCTTTATTACTTAACCAATGAAATCAACAGATTGATATATGACACTCCCACATCAATCTTCCTCCTCCCATGCTACAGGCCAAGCCAGTTTCTTTACTCATTAACCAATAAAAGCAACACATAGACAGAAGGACCTCCCACACCAATTTTCCTCTCAGAATCAATTTAGAAAACTTTTCTACATAGGTCTTTAACTTTTTATTCTGCTTGTGTTGCAAAAGTATCCACTCTAAAATATTATCTTCTCTCTGCATAAGAATGTGTAGAAGTTAAAATAACTGGAATGCAATCAGGCTCTAGATACAAGAGATCTGCACGTGCATCCTGTAATTTCTTTTCTATCAGAGCCAATTCTCTTTCATCCTCAGCTGGCATTTTTCTTGCACTATTTAAGTCTGTGTCATCCTGTAAGGTTTGAAATAAATTGCTCAGTTTTGAGTTGTTAATCCAATAGTGGGCCACAGCCAGTTAATATCTCCTGGCAGTTTCTGAAAATCACTAAGAGTTCATAGTGGATCTCTCCTGAGTTGTATTTTCTGTGGTTGAATCTCCTGTATATCTATCTTATATCATAGGAAATTAATAGAATTTCCTCTTTGTAATTTTTTTATGAGTAATTTGCAATCCCCAACAAAGCAAAATTCTCTTTACTTCATTAAACCTTTTTTTCTAAGGTGTCTGCATCTGGATCATCTAGTAAGATATCATCCATATAATCAATGGCAAATTATGGATTGAGGAAGCTCTTTATGAATTAATTCTAGTAGCTTTTGTACAAAATATTGTCACAATATGGGTCTGTTTAACATTCCTTGTGGAAAGATTCTCCATTGGTATTTTCTAGAAGATAATTATTGTCAGTGGGCAGTCACCATGAAGGCAATTTTTTCTCTAAGCTATTCTTGTAAAGGTGTAGTAAAATAGCAGTCTTTTAAATCAATCACTATAATGGATCATCCCTTAGGTAAAAAAGACAGCAAGGGAATTCCAGGGTGTAGAGAGCCATTGGCTGAATCACCTTATTTATGGCTCTCAGACCTGTTAGCATTATCTATTTTCCAGATTTCTTTTTAATGACAAATACAGGAGAATTCCAAGGACTGGTTGATTCTTTAATATATTGAGCATTTTGTTGCTATTGTACCAGCTGTTCCGGTGCATGCAATTTTTCTGATGTCAAAGGCCATTTTCCACCCAGACAGGTTTGTCAGTTAGCCATTTAAAGGTAGGGCTGTTGGTACCTCTGAAAGATCAACAGCTCTTGTACCCTGCTTATGTAAAACCTGAGCAGTTGGTGACTGTTTTTTTTTTTTTTTTTTGATTTTTCGAGACAGGGTTTCTCTGTAGCTTTTTGGTTCCTGTCCTGGAACTAGCTCTTGTAGACCAGGCTGGCCTCGAACTCACAGAGATCCTCCTGCCTCTGCCTCCCGAGTGCTGGGATTAAAGGCATGAGCCACCACTGCCCGGCTAGTTGGTGACTGTTTTTGATAACACCTTGGAACATTTCTCTTAGAGGCATTCTTTATTTTGTGGTTTGTTTCTGAGATTTGAGGAATGCTATTCTGTGTTTTCCATTGCTGTAACAAGTCATGTTCCCATAAATTCATTGCTCTGTTAGCCACATATGGCTTTAATTTTCATATCTGTCCTTCTGACTTTATACATGCAACCCACCTTGTACTTTGTTTAAACATGAGATAAAGTTCCAATCCCTAGAAGTTAAATATTTAACCCTTGAATAGATCAATCTGGATGGCAGGATTTGGGTGAAATTATTGTTATGTCTGCACCTTTGCCAACCAAACCTTCAATTACAATGCCATTTTTTTTATTTTTTAGCTTTGGTCTTTGATTGTTTATAGATATTGGACAAAATACTTGTTTTATGGTTTCTCCTGAAAATTTTGTTCTATTTACTAGAACTATTCTATCATCCAGAACAGTATGGTTTTTAACAAAAGGCATTCATTGCTGTGTTGATGAGTTTCTCCAGTGTTGACAGGTCAACGACTGAACCAAGTTTGACACTGGAGCCAGAAATAGGACCTCTAAGGCGTTTCCCAATGGCAAAGGGTGACCTTGCCTGACCCTTATTGCCATGCATTTGTTAGTCCAGTGCCAGCCTTTGCTATATCTTCTGCATACTCCACAAGGCAGGGCCTTCAATTTGGGTTATCTCTAGAAAAAACATTGTTTCTAGGAATGCCTTGCCTACACTCTCTCTTCAGGTGACCTTATTTAGCACAATTAAAACATCTGACATTTTGATTTTTCTTAAAATTTTTAGAAATCACTTCTCCTATCCAAGCACCATCATAAGCATAAGATTCAATATCAGCCCTATTTCTAATCCATTCATCTACTGGGGCTGGTCTTGCCTTTAAAGGCCTAATCACCCCTTTGTATTCTGAATTACATTCTCAAAAACCAAAGATTCAGTTAGTATTTGTCTAACTTCTGGATCTAATACTACTCGATTTACAGCTAAAGTCAGTCTTTGCAAGCATCAGTGAAAGATTCTTTTGGGCCCTGTAGAATTTTAATAAATAGCTCAGATCCATTTCCTAATTCTTCAACCTTGTCCCAAGCTTTCAAACCTTCTAGAAGACATAGGGCAAAGGTGCGATAATCAAATCCAAACTGTTTTTGTGAATCAGGATACTGACCTTCACCAGAATCTGGTCTTGGGAAATATCAATAACTCTGCAAATCAGGATACTGACCTTCACAAAAAATCTGGTCTTGAGAAATATCAATAACTCTAGCTCTATTTTATTCTTCTCTGGTTCTAGCCTCCTCTTTCCACTGAAGACCAGCTTCCAATATTGCTGTAGCTAAATCATTCCAGTCTTGGGGGATAATTCTATACTGAGTTGCCCATGAATTTAGCATCTGCTTCAGATAGGGCAAATGCACCATATGAAACGATTGCTTCCTTAAATCTAAAATCTAACGTTTCTACAGGATTCCCCTTAACTCTACATAGTCCTGGGGCGCCTATCATCTAGTGGTCATTCTTGCACGGCAGCTGGGTAAACTGAGGTTGGTTTTCTAATGGCCTTGGATCATTCCACTCTTCTTTCTTTTCATCATGCAATTGTGTGGTACATTCTGCTGTAAATTCCCCTGTCTGTGTGAATATTTTTCTTAGCTCCATTAGTAGGTCTTTCTGAGGCTTGTATCTTATCAATAGTAAGTCTTTCTCATGTTTGTATCTTATCAGTCAATTTTTCATATTTGGCACAGTTATCAAACCATGTTTTAAAGGATAAAATATGAATCACCAAACTGATAATAATTGGAATTTAAGTTATGCTAATCCCAGCTAATTTGGTTATACCTTCATTTAATTTTTCCATTTTTCAGCCAACCATTGTAAATGGTCCTAAATCCAGAGTCCTAAATCCCTGCGTTGTATTAATGTTCCTCACTTTTAATGTGGGAAGGATTCTTTTTTAAAAAATAAAACCTAATTGCCTCCTTAAGAATTCCCAGGCTAGACAGAACCTGGAAACAACCCAAATGTCCCTCGACCGAAATATTGATAAGGATAATGTAGTGCATTTACACAATGGAGTACTACACAGAAGAAAAAAAATAAGGACATCTTGAATTTTGTAGTCAAATGGATGGAGCTAGAAAACATTATTTTGAGTGAGGTAACCCAGACTCACAAAGACAATCATCACATGTACTCACTCATAGGTGTAAACATAAAGCAAAGAAAACCAGCCTACAAACTACAGTCCTAGAGAACCTAGATAACAATGCGGACACTAAGAGAGACTTACATAGATCTAATCTATATGGGAAGTAGAAAGTAGAAAAAGACAAGATCTCCTGAATAAATTAGGAGCATGGGGACCTTGCGGGAGGTTTGAAGGGGGGAAGGGAGAGGCAGGGAGGGGAGCAGAGAAAAATGTAGAGCTCAATAAAAATAAAAAAAATAAAAAAAAAAAAAGAATTCCCAGGCATCTCACCAGATCTGCTGACTTTTCTGTTTGTCTGCAAAAGTGACTGCAGCGACGGTGGAGTTGTGCAGGGTTAGCCAGTGCAGTGTCGGTGTGTGGCTGTGTGTGTGGGAAGTGAGACACGGTGCCCAGGTGCTGCTGCAGGCTGCCATTGTGTTGCACAGGCTGGGCTAAGGACGCCCATAGCTGCTCACATGCACCCAAGGATTGAGGGTGCAGACTGTGTGTGGCAATGGCAGCAGCAGCAGAAGCCCAAGCAGGGGTGAGCACGTGTCAAAGCCGCTGAGCTGGCGCAGCGGAGCCCAGGAAATAGTCCCACAGAAAGCCTAGGGTGCTTCCTGCGAGGGCATGGACCTCAGGTGGTTGTGATTGCAGTATTCCCTGTCAAGGTTGGTGGCAGAAGGCGTTCAGGGCCAGGGTGTATAGCTGCTGGTTTTCTGCTGCGGAACTGGAGGATGCAAAAGCGTGAGGGAATGTGGCGGCAGCAGAATTATCGCTAGCACAGTTTCGTGCAGCACGTTGGACACCAGATGAAGTGCTTATCTAAATTGTTCTATTATTAATAAAAATTTGGGAGTCAGATATTGGAGTAAAAACTTCATAGATCAAGAAAGCATTGAAGGAATGACCAGTTGACCCTCTCCATGATTCTCAAATAGAAAATCTTGGTAAGATCCTAAGCCCCTCCCTACTCTTTCCTGTGCCTCCAAAGTCTCTATGATTAATTTTGGTCAACTAGTCACTGACTCCACCGTGATTCAAGGCTAACTTTAGCAGTCTCGGAGTATCAGTGTGATCAATTATCCCACAACAGTTTCTATTTCCCTAGGGGCTGCAGGTCGATTTAAATTGTTTACCTGATCTTGATTTAAGTGGCACTTTGGAGAAAAACAACACTTTCTTTTAGATTTTCCTTGGTGGAGTACAGGTTTTTAAAGTATGCCCTTATGATTCTCCAGATTTTCTTGCTATCTGTTGTTATGTCCCCCTTTTTGTTTCTGATTGTGTTAATTTGGATATTCTCTCTCTCTGCCTTTTAGTTAGTTTGGATAAGGGTTGTCTATCTTGTTGATTCTCTGGCAATGGAAGCTGGAGAGAATAGGAACAGTCAGCCCCTCATCATGCACACTGATGGTTTACTCTACTGTAGTTTTCTGAGTCCAGTAAAATATCTATGCAAAACTCTGGGGTGATGGCCAGATACTCCATATTTTGCTTAGATATGGTGTGGGTTGGATCCCTGAGGGCAGAAAAGGTAAATCCATACTTAGGCTACTGTTTGCTCTAGTCAGAACATATTCCCGATCCCTCCAGTGCAACCAGTTCGCTATCAAGCGGATGGATGACTGGTTTTGTAGTTTTGGAGCCTGTCCTGGCACTAGCTCTGTAGACCAGGCTGGAGCCTCAGTGTTGGTGTCTGGACAAAATGGTACTAGCTGGGTGTGAAGGAGCACACTGGTAATCTCTGTTTGTGGGAGCCTGAGGCGGAAAGATCACTATGAGTTTGAGGCCAACCTTAGCTACAAAGTGAGTTTGAGGCAAGCTTGAATTCCACAGTGGGATCCTATCTCAGCAACATCTAAGACAAAGTAAAATAACAACACAATGCAAAATCCATCTTCACAGACAAAACAAAGACACAAACAGGGATGGAGTCGGTGCAGTGACCCAGGAAAAGAGGCTTTCACGGGAACTCTTCTTCAGAGCTTCCTTCATGAGGCGAAAGAGCCTGGCTTTAGACCCTCTTTCTCCCATTATTGGCCAGTTGTTGGAAGTTGCTGAACTCCAGGAAAGGACTGTAACCGTGGGCAGGGCAGCTTTCTTCAGTGGAGGGAAACTCTCAGAAAGACACAGGGCAGAGAGTTGACTGCCAACTCCCTCATCAGGATAGAGAATAGGCGTTTCATTGAGAAGGGGGCAGTTTAATTTAGTATTTTTCATTTACCTATTCTAGTATATGTTATGTCCATACTTGTTACTACCTACTCCTTCTATGGTTATAAAAAGAAACTCTTCAAATAAAAATGAGGAAAATAAAATATTAACTTAAACAAGAAAGCATTTATAAGAAAACTAATAATAATGAGGGGAAGGTTGGGAAATAAGTCACATTAAGGTAGTTTCAGATGATGGCATTGTGCCAAGTGCCTTCATGTCCTTCAGCAGACTTCTTTGTGATCCTTGTTATCCCTGACATGTCCTCTGCTGTCCCCATCTGTCTTGCTTCTATTCCTGGAAGAGATGCCATTTACCTCTGAGTGGACTTCAGCCATGACTTCCTTAACATTCCCTTCAACAGAATAATCAGAGGAGCTCCTTACACTCAAAGAATTTTCCTTATTCTTCAATTTGTTCACTGTTCCACACTGTATATGTGTGCTGTGATCAGACTCCTTCTGCTAACTGCCCTCTCTCTTCTTCCCTAACTCTTGCCCACTACTTCCTTCTCACAGAGTCCCCTTCCTACTTCCATATCTTCCCTCCCTCCCTCCCTCCCTCCCTCCCTCCCTCCCTTCTTCCTTCCTACAGCCAACCCCCTTTTTGAGCAGGTCTTGTGCAAGCAGCCACAGCTGCTGTGTGTTCCTGACTACCATGGTCACGGCATACACAGAAGCACTTCACAGCCCCACCCCCAACCCTCTGGATCCCACGGTCTTCCCACAGCCTCTCCTGTGATACTCCCTGCACACTGGAGGGGGTGACAGATATCCCGTTAGACCTGAGCATCCAACAGCCACTTCTTCACAGGATTTTTGGCCACTTATAAGTTCCTGTTTTGACTGCCCTCCAACGACAAAAAGTTTCTCTAACCAAGGCTAAGACTGCACTGGATCATGGGTATAAATGTAAATACTTGAGAAGAAGTCTACCTACCTACCTATCCATTTATCAAACATCAGTAGCAGAATCCTCCACAGGGCCTATGACCTCCTAGCTACAGGCTTTTGCCTGCTCTACGGTGCCAAGCGTTAATTTACTCCCACAGAGCCGACCCCCAAGCAGACCTCCAATCCAGTCAGGAAGTGGACAGTCTCTGCAGAGCATTTATGCCATATTTATACCAGTGGGTCATATTTTGCCAGGCAACCAGTATGGCAGCCTACAGACTTTTGGTAATTTCTAGTTGTGTTAGAACATCACAATTTTTAACATCCATGAAAACGTTCTGTAACGTATATTTCTTTCCTGGGTAACACTGACGATATGCTTCTTATTGATGTAAAATTTGGGACTGTTTTGTTGCTCTGTCTTATAAAACTCTTAGTGTCCCATCAATTGGTGCCAAATAGGCCTTGGTTGCTTCTCTCAGTACTGTGACGAGTTACCTGGCATACATATGATAGAGGAAAAGCTAACCTTAGCTCACAGTTCCGTTGCTTCTAGCCACAGGTGCAATAGAACAGAGTAGTTCACATCATGACAGCAAGGACATAGAGGGGACTAGAAAGGGGCCAGAGACAGGATACTGCCGAGGACCCAGTTCACTGGGACCCACATTCTTCAGCTAGGTCCCGTTTATCGGAACTTTTGTAATCTCCCAGAATAGTGCCACCAGCTCAGAAATAAGCATTCAGAACATAAGCCTGTGGAGACATTTCATATTCAAACCACAGCAGCATTAAACATGCAAGTGAACACAGGTTGTGCCATTTGTTTAGTCTTCCCAGGTGTGTACAGCATCTGCTATCTGGCTAGTCTGAGTTCCTTCAGCCTGTCTTTAAGGTTTTGGAATTTTTTTATTAAGTTCCTGCTAAATTGGCTCCATAATATTTAAAGGAGTCCCCCTTGTAAATGGGATTGTCTTTACACCTTCACACCCAGGTACCGATGATAAGATCATAGCAATGGCTTTAACATCTGCGCTTCCTGCCGACCACTTGAAAGAGCATTTGTCCAGCGTGAGCAGCGGTGCTTAGCAGAGCTGGATTCCCCCGCCTGTTCGCTTCCATGTTTGTGTCTCTCGTGGACAGTGTCTAGCAGTGCTTGTCCAGTAGCCAGGCGGGTGGCGGTGAACCTTTACCATTTCCCTCTGTCAATAATTCAAGTTTACTGACCCGTGTAAAAACTAAATGCACGCCCCCAGCTAGAGACACAGCACTACAGGCCTGCGCTTTCCCCAGCTCACTTTTGCAGCAACCAAAGCTTCCTGGTTACTTTGGGAGCTGTTGGTTTCTGTAATATTGACATGACAAATTACTTGAGGATTGGTTTCAGATTTTCAATAAACAGATAGGGCTTCTAAACCATGTCTTAGAGTGTGGTGTGCTTTGAAATTACATAAACAGTGTGTGTTCACTACAGAAAAGAAATGAGAAGATGAATAAGCTAAAAATGCTATGGCTAGTAGCTATTCTTCTTTTTTATTGATTTTATTGAGCTCTACATTTTTCTCTGCTCCCCTCCCTGCCTCTCCCCTCCCCTTCAATCCTCCCCCATGGTCCCCATGCTCCCAATTTACTCAGGAGATCTTGTCTATTTTTACTGTCCATGTAGATTAGATCCATGTATGTCTCTCTTAGGGTCCTCATTGTTGTCTAGGTTCTCTGGGATTGTGGTTTGTAGGCTGGTTTGCTTTATGTTTAAAAACCACTTATGGGTGAGTACATGTGATAATTGTCTTTCTGTATCTGGGTTACCTCACTCAAAATAATGTTTTCTAGCTCCATCCATTTGCCTGCAAATTCAAGATGTCATTATTTTTCTCTGCTGTGTAGTACTCCATTGTGTAAATGTACCACATTTTCCTTATCCATTCTTTAGTCAAGGGGCATTTAGGTTGTTTCCAGGTTCTGGTTATGACAAACAATGCTGCTATGAACATAGTTGAGCACATGTCCTTGTGGCATGATTGAGCATCCTTTGGATATATACCCCAAAGTGGTATTATTGGGTCTTGAGGAAGGTTGTTTCCTAATTTTCTAAGAAATCACCACACTGACATCCAAAGTGGCTGTACCAGCTTGCACTCCCACCAGCAACGTAGAAGTGTTTCCTTTACCCTACAACCTTTCCAGCATAACTTGTCATTAGTGTTTTTGATCTTGGCCAATCTTAAAGGTGTTAGATGGAATCTCAGAGTTGTTTTGATTTGCATTTCTCTGATGACTAAGGATGTTGAACATTTCCTTAAGTGTCTTTCAGCCATTTTAGATTCCTCTGTTAGGAGTTTTCTTTTTAAGTCTGTACTCCATTTTTTATTGGGTTATTTGTTCTTTTGCTGATCAATTTTTTGAGTCCTTTGTGTATTTTGGAGATCAGACCTCTGTCTGATGTGGGGTTGGTAAAGATCTTTTCCCATTCTATAGGCTGTCGTTTGTCTTGTTGACCATGTCCTTTGCTTTACAGAAGTAGCTTTTTTTCTAGTGGTTTTCTGTGGGATAGATACGCACAATAACACAAACAAATTTGCATAGTTAAGATATTTCCTTGGGCTGGGAGTGTTTTTCCATGGTGGAGGGACTAGTAAGCATGCTTAAAACCTTAGGGTGATCCTCAGCACTGTGTATCTGTCTGTCTGTCAGCCTATCGCCCAGTTTGAGGGGTATACTTCACATATTTTAACATTTCTAAAACTGAAAAGCAGTTTTAAAAAGAAGTGATTTATTTATTTAAAATTTCAAAATGATTTTCTATGAATGGATGCTTTGCCTGCATGCATATCTGTGCACCGCCTTCTCTTGAAGGGACCAGAAGAGGGCATCAGATCCCAGGGAACTAGAGTTAACGGATGATTGTTAAGTTGCCATGTGGGTGCTGGAAACTGAGCCTGGGTCCTCTGGAAGAGCAGCCAGTGCTCCTAACCACTGGGTCACCTCTGCAGACCATAATGGTTAATTTTAATAAAGTCTCTCTTCTCCTTTCAATTTACTCTTGATTATAGTGAAATGGTTGGAATATAAAGTCTCTGCATGTGAAGCAAAAGAGTAACAAACACAGTGTAACTCGGGTTCTGAAAAATTGCATTTTAAAGTACAAAGTATTCCTTGTGGTGTTTTGACATGCATATGCCATTATATGTTAGTTCATCCCCACTCCGTCTTCCTGATGCATCCTGACTGGTCCCTTCCTTTCTCCACATGTTGTCTCACATGTGAGAGACCAAGAAACAGAAATTCCAATCTGGAGCCAGAAACCTGGAACGATCCCAGAGTGCCACTGATTCCCAGTCCACGTCAGAAACCTGCAAGTGCTTGCTTGCTCTTCTCTTTTTCTTTCTTTCTTTCTCTCTCTCTCTCTCTCTCTCTTTCTTTCTTGCTTTACTTCTCTCTCTCCCTTCCTTCTTTCCTTCCTTCCCTTCTCCTCCTCCTCCTCCTCCTCCTCCTCCTTTTTCTTTTTTGAGACAGGGTTTCTCTGTGTAATCACCCTAGCTGTCCAAGAACTAGCTCTTGCAGACCAGGCTGGCCTTGAACTCACAGAGATCCACCTGCCTCTGCCTCTCTTCTGCCAGGCTGGAAGTGCTATTTCTAACACCAGCAGGAGAATCAGCAGCAGCAGAGGGAAGGGCAAGCCATTATAGGGTCAATAATCATTCTTCTTTTGTGTTTTGTTATCTGGGCTGCTACCAGAAGGTGCTGCCTACATTTTGGGTAGGTCTTCTCATATCGATTAAGGCAATGAAGACAATTCTTCAAGTGAGGCTCTCTGCTCAGGTGGCTCTAAATTGTGGCAAGCTGACATTTAAGCCAACCACCACACACAGGTATTCCATTGGTCTCTCCGTTCTCACCCCCTCCCTCCCGTTAAGATCTTTTCCTCTCCTCAGTATCCCACCCTCCGTTTTACATTTATGACCTACACCACACACACAGACAAACACACACACTACATTTTTTAAGAGAGAAGGATTTGGGTAACCAGTTTGTTGAAATCCTTAAACAGATATGTCTACACTCCGCAGGCATCCTCTGACCTTTCCAGGTCTACCCGCTGCTTTGGAGGCAGTGGTCGGCCCTTTCCTGAGGACAGTGGATCAATAGCCTAGAAGGTGTCCTGGCAAAAAAAAGTTCTACCCAAATATGTGGTGATTAACCGTGCTAAAAAGATTTTTCTTTTAAGCATCTGAACTGAGGAAACAGGAAAAAAAAATTGTGAGCGAAGAAACATTCAGTAGTCAGCCTTCATGAGTAAGCAGAAACCGTGAATAAACAGGAGCTCTGAGCAAACAAAGCCAGGAGGCAACAGAAAGATACACAGAGCGATGACAGAAGTGACAGAGGATAACCAGACCAGACCAGGCTCCCAGGAGAGCCAGGGGCCAAGCCTGGCTGAAGGCCACCCCTGGAGCCAGAGGTGCTCTCAGTTCATCTGTTACAAGAAACGAGAGCCGTGAAAGACAAGGCGATATGACAGGTGTGCAGTGCCCAGGCCATGAAGAGCCTGGCTAGAATCAGTGCCACGGAAGCCAAAACCACATAAGAGCCAGCGTTAGGAGGGTGCAGGAAAGCCAGAGCAGGCAGAGGAAGCCTGTCTGCTGAGAGAAGCAGCCAAGGGCGGCAGACACCGAGAAGCACGGGAGGAAGGCAGAGGACAGAGCCCTGTGGAAGGTGGAACTGTTTCTGTTTCACGCCAGGCCTATTCATGGTGGCCCGGCTGTGACCCTGGCATTTAAGTACTCTCTAAAGGTTAATTTGGGTACATATTTAAATGACACCACCTCCTTCTCCCCTGGGGCTGGAGCTCTGTCTGGCCTGGAATTCACTGTGTAAACCAGACTGGCCTTGAACTCACAGAGGTCCTACTACTCCTGCCTTCTGAATACACAGAAAGATATAGATTGCTGTGCTCAGCAACAGCCTCCTTTTCTACCTGAGCCAGAAAGAGTAGATTTTGGTTTGTGCTCCAAGGAAAAAGGTGATGTATTTGGCAGGAAATTTCTTGTTGTCTTCTCACGTCTCAGGTTGGGGTATGGCAAACAAGGTGCAGAGTGTGCACCCAGCAGTTGGTCTACAGAGCTACCCGGCATCCCAGAAGCACGGTATATGCCTTTCCATCTGATCTGAAGTATGTGGGGGTACCATAACCCAGGCTCAGCAAGGTTTCCTGTAACCCATCCTCATCATGCATACATTCTATAACTGCAAATCTGTGCACTTGATGACGTCTGTCAGCTCGGGCCAACCCTTCTGGGACTCTTCACAGACATGTGCAGAGAGTTAAGACAAACACAAACAGTTGTTCAGTGTGCGTTTTCCCAGCTGAGCTAAAGCAAAGCAATAGCTTACTTTCTGCTCTTCAAGTAAACGCGATTCTTTTTGTGTCCTACTTACTGCAGGTTCTCCCGATTTTTTTTTTTGTGTGTGTTTTTGTTGGTAGTTTCACTTTTTAAAATGGTCCTAACTGTGACACTAACGTGTCATGTAGTGTTCTTAAGCCTAACAAGGCTGTGCATGCCTTACAGAGAAAATAATATGTAAGCATCATTCAGTTACATTTTATATGCACTGGGTCCCAAGTTCATGGCTGAGTCAAACACACACACTCTCTCCCTCTCCCTCCCTTCCTCCAGAAGATAGGATCTCGCTATGTAGCCCAGGCTGGCCTTATTGCTATATAACTCAGGTTGGCCTTAAGTTTGTGGTCCTCCTATTTTAGCTTTGTGTTGAGATTACTGGTGCAAACCCTATACTGAGTGACAGTGGATATTAACTATATTTAAATGAATGGAATGAGGGTAGGTATTGATTCTGATAAAGATGGCGGCTTGCAGGCACCAAAATTTTTGCTTTCCCAGGACCAAGATCATTTGCAAACATTCATTCCGAGGCTACAAACACCTCATAGGGCACAACTAGTGTGAAAAACAAATAAGCTGGGACACATCCAGGCTCAGTCTGTGGAAGGATGGGATACCCAGTTCCAAAGTCAGGCTTCCCTGAGTCTGGAGCTTTGTACTCGCTTGTTCTACCATGCTTCCTTTCAGAAGAGTTCAGCCTCCAGCTTTTCTTCCTTCAGGCAATGATGTCATTCCTAAAAATTATGGCCCCATCATAAAGTCATAAAACAACAGTGAAAATGAAAATTTGCTACATAAACACCATGACAGAAATGTGTAGTAACCTGGTCTTCAGCCTTTTCTTACACTGACAGAAACCGCCCGTTTAGCTTAGCTCCTCTTCCTGTGGAGCACACATGGAGTTTTTTAATTCTTCTCAGCATAAGACTCCAGGTAACCATATCATGCTGATGAGAATTGGACATCCAAGGTGAAACATTCACTCTTCCTTGTATGATGACCCATGACCTCATAAGATACGCATATACTTGGGGGTTGAAGTTTGATGTGGGAGTCCCCTCTGTGTGTTGTGATTACCATTAATGAATAAAGAAACTGCTTTGGACCTATAGCAGGGCAGAACTTAGGTAGGTGGGGAAGATGGAACTGAATGCTGGGAGGAAGAAGGCAGAGTCAGAGAAACGCCATGGAGTTGCCAGAGTCAGACATGCCGAATCCTTGCCGGTATGCCACAGCCCCTCCTTCCTACAGAAGTTGTACAGCAACGTTATCCATCTATTTCAAAGCCTGGACCTCAGAGCATCTCAACTGATTATGGCTTGGAAGGGCCTCATGGAGCCACTGCATAAGATGTGGCTCTTGTAAGAGTATGGTCTTCCTTGTTCATCTCTGAATCACCAATCTAGCATATAGCTGATGTCCAACATGTCTGTTGAATGAATGCCTAGATGGATACCTTGACACTTTTCTGGAACAACAAAGGAGGATGCTGGTTCACAGTGTCAGAGGCGACTACCTACAGCCAGCTGGGTCCCGCGATGAGACCGAGTGTCACGGTGGAGAGTTTGGTGGAACAGAGCTGTTTACCTCACAGCAGTTGGGTGGCAGAGAGAACAAAGGAAGAGGCTAGGGACAGCACACATCCCAAGCACATGACCCCAGTGGCCTACTTTGTCTAACTAGTACCTACCTTTGAAAGTTTCTACCATTTCCCAGCAATGCCATTAAATTATGAATCTGCCCATGGACTGATTCATTGATTAAGTCAGAGTCCACATGCTCCATTCACCTCTCAGTGATTGACTACACCAGCTGGAGACCAAGTCTTCCAACACATGAGACCTTGGTGAGGGGGGGCACTTCCTAGCTAAACCCCAATATCACCTTTCTTCCCCAGGGAGAAAACACTGGTGTAGACTGAGAACAGAATGGGGGTTGGGGGGCACAGATTAGAACTAACATTGCTAAGGGAAGAACTCTTTAGGGCAACAACCAAGGGACAGAACAAAACTGAGCTGGACAACTGTTCCATCAGTTGTCTATGCTTCCTTTGTATTTCCCCCTGTGGCTCACCTCTACGAGTTTCTGTGTGATCATTTCAGGTCTAAGCTATCTGGGAGGCCAGGGACCAACAAGCAGCCTCCTCCAACACCTCTACTTCTAGAAAGATGGACCTGAGTATCTCATGCAAGAGTTAGGGTGGAGGAACCATAAAGAGGAGGCAGGAGTCACAGTGCTTGGCCTGTGATACCATCTTGACTCTGAGCCAATAAGTGAGCTGCAGTTTCCCTACTTGCTAGGCCCACAGTGCTGTGCATGTCATCCAGGGCCCTGGATTCTTATCCCTTCCTCTCCCTAGCCTACGCCCTCGATGACATCTCATCTTCCTCTCCACTTTGTTAGTTAGCTGCTAAGAGAGGTTGGTACCTTAACAGAATAACTTTCAGTGTACTTTCCTTTATTTTCTGCTGAAACTTTCTGGTAGAAGCAAGCATGCCCAGTGGCTTCTTCTGTTAGCCATTTTAACCTTTTCCACACAAGCTGTGCTCCATGACCATGAGGTAAGTATGCCCCAAAATACATCTACTACTGTTCCCCCTTAAATTAGGAACTGAAACTGAGCATGCTCAGGAATGGGCCAACACCTATTAAAAAATACATATAGGTTCTCTGAATAAAATCCCCAGTGCTGCTTCTGCTCAAAGAGATAACCACTTTATAAATAACTCCCACGGTCTTTTTGCTTGCTGCAGGAAAGAAATCCTTTTCATTGGTGGACATGTTTGTCTTGGGCCTTGCCCTTGCCAAGACGAAAACCCATCGTGTTACACTTTCTTCTATCATCTATGCCAAGTGACATTTGAGAGGAAATAAGGATGAAGGAGGGAAGAGAACCCAGGAAGAAATGGGTACATTTGACTGGGAGCCTAAGGCAGAGGTGTCACTCAGGGGGCAATAGTAGCAGGAAGTCAGGACTGGAAGAATGTTATTGATTTCTGAATTGTTCCTTTATTATCATAGGTGATTTTATGTCCAGATCTCAGCCTGATGTAAGGGGCACTTCTGGATCTGGAGGTCCCGGGTAGCTAGAAGTTGTGTGGAGCTGAGGCAGTGGGTTGTGTGGTGTACAAAGGATATGGACTCTGAACTAAGACCGAGCTGGGTTACTACCTCATTATGGGGGACAAACTTTTTAATTCTTCTGGATTTTAGATTTCTACATAAGGGATAAAAAGGTTTACTTTATGGGATCATAGTGATTAAAGGAAAGAAAGGCAGTCTATATTTTGTGTGTGTGTGTGTGTGTGTGTGTGTGTATGTGTATAAAGTGTGCTTATAAAACTCAGGGTGTTTTTGTTCACACTAGTAATACTCTCGTGTCTGGTATTTCCTTGTTGGTAATGATGGCTGTTCTTTTTGGTTCCAAGAAAGTAAGCAAAACACACTGAGTTTCTAGAAATCTATGCAGAAGATGGGCACTCATACATACGACACAGTCCTATCTTCTACACTAGAAGCAATCCTGATAGAATGTCAGCAAGTCTGCAGTCTTCCGCATCAGGGAGAGTAGGTGCTACTGTTAGTTTCCAAAACCACAGAGGACTGACTAGGAAAATCCAGAGAGGCTGACTTTGGGAAACTTTGTCCACATTGCCTACTGCCCTACCTCTGTAGGCCTGGAAAGTAAAGTGTGGTCCTTTCCAGTTGGTCCAGGAAATGATACAACAGATCAGAAAGGCTGGGATGGAGTCACCTTCAGCACTGATGTGTTTGCCTTCGCCTCCCAGCTTCCCTGACACAGAATGCCATAGCCTGAACCTGTGTACTGCTCCCACAAATACACACGCTGCCTTGCACAGGAAAGCCAATGTCTGATGACCATCCACAGCACTGCATTTCTAGTGTTGCCATAACAAATTATCGTAAACTTGAGACCTAAACCACACACTTTAAAAAAAAATCATTTTACTCTTCTGTAGGCCAGAAAATCAGAGCAGTTACACAGATTATAATCCAGTTGTTCCACAGGCCTGAAGACTTTCCTAGGGGCTCCTGAGAAAACAACCTTTTCCCTGCCTTTTCTATTTTCTAGAGGCCACCTCCATTTCTTGGCCTCTAGTCCTCTTTCATCTTCAAAGTCAATAGTGACAGGCTGGGTCCTGATAGTGAGTCATCCCCATCATCTCTGTTTTCATGATCATATCGATTTCTGGGTTATGGTTTGAATATGCCCTTCCAAAAATCATATTGAAACTTAAACTACATTGTGGTGGCATTAAGAGACAAAGACCAACCAGGTTTGGTGGCATAAGCCTTTAATCCCAGTACTAGAGAGGCAGAGGCAGGCAGATCTCTGAGTTCAAGGCCAGCTTGGTCCACAGAGTGAGTTCCATGATAGCCAGAGCTACACAGAGAAATTTTATGTTAGAAAGCAAAACAAAACAAAAAAGGGGCAGGGACTTTCTGGAAAATTATAAAGTACCTTATAAGAGGTCTGGAGGGAACTAGCTTATGTCTTTTGGGGCCTTCAGCATTCTTTTATGTGATGACACATTTGGCCCCTCCAAAGTGTGAAGCAACAAGGTGCCATCTTGGAAGCAAGGAATGGAACCTCAGCAGATACCCATCCTATTGTATCACCTTGACCCTGTGTCTCCCGGCCTCCGGACAGGTAAGCGATGTCTAAGCTTTATAAATGATCCAGGTATTTTATCATGGCAACATTAATGAACTAAGACATTCTGAATCTTCCATCTCTCTCTCCCACATTTAAGGATACTATGATTATACTGAACATGTTCACATAATCTAGGATTATGCCCTTAACTTTAAACCAGCTGACTAGTTACTTTAACTCCACTCACAACCCTTTCCATAATTCTATAAATCACCCTGGTATGTAACATGAAATATTCTTAGATTCTAGGGACTACGGTGTAGATTTCTTTGGGAATAACCAATCTGCCTTCTGAAACCATTATCTGTATTCCTTGCTCTCTGGTTCTAGCTTTAAGACAGAAACTAATAAATGCCTCAGATAGCAGGCAAGTGCCATCCCTCCGTAATGGTTTCTGTAAGTCCCAGACCTGGAGGAATGGTATCTACTTGGCTTGACTTTTTATATAAAATGATACAGTGCATTCATTACACTGAGCATGAAGGTACTTTGGATTCCCTGCAGAACAGGTGAGTAGAGAGAAGACATTGTTTTTTATTGTTTCAACAATACTTATATTTTTTATTGTGATAGACAGTTTAATAAGTCCCATTTGTCTTTAAAGAAAAAAGATGCTAAGCCCACATTAGGTCCTTTTCAATGGCTGTGATAAGACCCTATGACCAAGAAAACTGATAGAGGAAGGAATTTACCTGGGCTTTCAGTTTCATACTGATAAGAATCCATCATGGTATGAAGTGTGGTACCAGGTGGCAGCTACAGTGGCAGGAACAGCAAGCCTCTGCTTGTGAAGTCACACCTCCTAAACTTTCCCAAACAGCACCACCAACTGGGAACCAAATATTCAAACATCTGAGTCTGCGGGGGAGGTGGGGTGGAGGTATCTGAGCCCACTGGGGTAGGGGGAAGGCATCTGAGCACACGGGGGGGGGCATCTGAGCCCACGGGGGTGTGTGGGAGAGGCTTTTGAGCCCACGGAGGGGGGAGAGGCTTCTGAGCTCACGGGGGGGGGGGGGGAAGGCTTCTGAGCCCACGGAGGGGGGAGAGGCTTCTGAGCCCACGGGGGTGGGGGAGGCTTCTGAGCCCACGGGGGTGGGTGGGTGGGTGGGTGGGAGAGGCTTCTGAGCCCACGGGGGTGGGTGGGTGGATGGGAGAGGCTTCTGAGCCCACGGAGGGGGGAGAGGCTTCTGAGCTCACGGGGGTGGGGAGGCATCTGAGCCCACGGGGGTGGGTGGGTGGGTGGGAGAGGCTTTTGAGCCCACGGAGGGGGGGGAGAGGCTTCTGAGCCCACGGAGGGGGAAGAGGCTTCTGAGCTCACGGGGGGGGGGGGGGGGGGGGGGAGGCATTCTCATTCAAACCATCACACTGTCCATCATCCCACAAATGATAGCACTGGCACTGATAGTAACTTCACTAATAGTAACATTTTTAGTAACTCAGTTAATGCTTGGGGACATTCAACATGAACAATGGCTAACAAACACACTTACACACACACACACACACACACACACACACACACACACACACGAGCAGTGAGGGTGATAGGGAAAAGATACTAAACATTTCCTAAAGATGTCTGAGGTGTCATTTTACACTAAGGACAAGAAGAGGGAACCTACACTGAGAACTTGCTCTGTGTCACCAGTTTTATACTCCTAAACTCACCCAGTTTCCATGGCAATGCAAGAAAGCAGCTCTTCTAAAATGTGGTCCAAGGACCACCTATTGAGAGGTTGAACCCAACATCAAACAATAAGTTTGTCTAAGGCATAGCTTTTTTTCCTTCATCTGAGCACCTGGCAAGGCAAGGAGAATGGACTGAAACAGGATGTTCAAACCTGGCCAGATAGTAAGTCCCAGGGATTCACGGAGACACCTGCAGTCACTTGGCACACTGTAGTAAAGGTTTTGGCAATAAGCAAACTGATTGGATTGAACTTAGGCTCTTTTACCTTCAGGACCAGCAATTCTGTTACAAATGTTAAACCTTGGGAAACAAGGTAACATATCAGTGTAAATGGTGTATTAAAAAGTGGGATAAAGTTCTACTAAGTTAGCTTTTATTTTTGGCTTAATACAAAAGATATTTATCAGCAACCGATCATTTCTTCCATCAGTTTTAAACACCAACTAATCCAATACATACTTACTGAGTTTTTCTATAAACTAACAGTCTAAAATCTGTGAAGATATAAACACATGTAAGATATGACTTGCAACAGCCTGAAAAATATAATTTTAGCAAGAGAGATAACAGCACCTCCTTTCAATAATAAGGTTTTATTACTATATGTGTCAAGTGTGATTGGCAATGTATTTCCTGTCACATACTTTATGAGACCAAATGGTATACATAGACTTTTATTAATATTATCATTTAATATAAAAGATAGTAGAATCTGATTTCAAGATGCAACATATAAGAATTCAACTTTGTACCACTTCTGATTTCCACACTAGAGTTTCAACTTTCAAAATCACACATCATATTTTTACAAAACCCTGAACTATCTTCTCTCTGGATAGTTTTTTCCATATAAATATAAAAAATAGGTTATGTGGTATATTTTATTTGTCTTACCACAATTATGCACATCATAAGAAAACATCATCATGGATCTATTATTATAAGCAATTATGTATAAAAGCAAAGAGACTGTATTCATTCATTTTCTTTGGTTAAAATCTACCATCTTAAAGCAGTGCTATAGTTGTGACATTGGATTATTAGACCAGAATCTGACCATCAGCCCCAGGATTTGGAGCATTTTGACATAGTTTTCCTCAGTCAATCAGTTTTTTCAAAGTCTCCCTTTACACTGGATGCTCATGAGGGGTTCTGTAAGGACAACGGTCTGTGGAACGATATTGTGCAGCGAGCGAGTGAGCAATGCAGGGATTACACGGAAGAAAGGAGGTCCTCCCAACAGTCGTCTGAATCAGAGGCAGAGTGTCATCAGGAAGGAAGTCAGCGATCTGTTGGAAACCAGGCTGACTGGACCCTACACAATGGAAGCCAGTACAGAAACAGAAACCCTTACCACGATGGTGATGTGGTATGAGAAGGCACACAGTGCTCTTAAGAATCATTGCTTCCAACGATCCTATGGAGTTAGGCTGTCTTCTCAGAATCTGCCTTGCTGTGCAAAACAAAGTTCCACATTTGACTCTGTAACAGTGATAATGACTTCAAAAATTTTTAAATTGGCCAGGCAGTGGTGGTACATACCTTTAATCCCAGCACTCGGGAGGCAGAGGCAGGTGGATCTCTTTGAGTTCAAGGACAGCCTGGTCTACAAGAGCTAGTTCCAGGACAGGCTCCAAAAGCTACAGAGAAACCCTGTCTTAAAAAAAAGAAAAGAAAAGAAAAAAAAATTTAAGTCGGCATCTAGTAGTTTGCCGTGCCTGAGAGAATCACTATGCCAACAAAGAGTAGAATAAAATGAAAGTCATATCTGTTTTTTCTGTTGTTTTGTTTTATTTTTTATTTTATTTGTGTTTGAAATGCTTTTTATTTGTTCAAAGAAAAATTACATTTTATAGTGTTTATCTACTTGGACTCCCAAAGACTCAAGAGTTTGAGTGTGTTTCAATCAAATGAGTCTTCATCTTTTTGAGACCAAATCTTTTAAATAAATAAATAATAAATAAATAATTTTTATGCACATGGTGTTTGGCCTGTATGTATGTCTGTGCACTGTGTGTGTGCCTGGTGCTCACGGAGGCCAAAAGAGGGAGTCAGATCCTCTGAAACTGGAGTTACCGATGACCATGAACTGCCATGTAGGTGCTGAGAATTGAACCTGAGTCTTCTGCTATTTACTGTTGGTCTCACTCTGCAATTTTAAAAAAATGTGTTTTCCCCTGTCCTTCCACTCTCCTGGCATCTCCTGAACTACACCAGGATTTTTTTAAAGTTGGTCAGCTGACACAGGTTTCTAAAAGTATCCTATTTGTTTGTTAGAATAATGTGGCCACAGTATGTATGAGTGTGAAAATGTGTTTCCAGGATGTGCTTGATTTATATTTCTGTGTGCACAGTCTGCCATCTTTGGTAAGGGAACCTACATATGCTAGTATCCTTTGACTTATTAAAATATTCCTTTTAATCTTCTTGCATATATGGCATTGATAAACGGTAACTAAGTGGATAAAATATATGACTAAATTTAGCTTATATGCCCAGTTTAAAATAACAGGTAATGGCACCCTGACTCTCAAGTGCCTTTACAGATCTGAGGGTATGGCATTTAACAAAAAGAGCCTCTAACACAGAGACATGCCAGCTTCTGCAGCACCCTTCAGCTCCTCCAAGAAGACGCATGGTTCCTTCTGCCTCCAGCTTTGCCTTTGGGTTTGGCAGAGCCACCCACACAGCAAAAAGTGGCCTTCCACTTCTTCAGCTTCCTGGATGCTTCACCCCGAGAACTGATATCCTCATCCTGCCAAGACAGGTAGACTAAATCTTCCCCCAACAGGAAACCTCTTTGGGACTTTTGTGCTCAGCAGCTAATGGCAAACACTGCTTCTAAGACTGGTGTTCTCCAAGGACTAAGTAGAGGATTTGGGATTGCCTGTGTAGCTAAAAAGCTGTCTCATTTTTTGCTCATTTATCCCTCCGAGATCTATCTAATGATATTTGAAGGTACTGATAGCTCAATACTTTATTTGTGAAGTTTCCTGCTAAAATACAGACAGGTATGCCTCTTTAACAGGCTTCATAGTTCAAGATTAACAGGTTTCAGGTATATAAAAACTGATTGCTCTTTGGGCTGACGAGGGAGGGGGACTTGATTGGGGGAGGGGGAGGGAAATGGGAGGCGGTGGCAGGGAAGAGACAGAAATCTTTAATAAATAAATTTAAAAAAAAACTAACAGTCTCCAGAGCCTTTTGCTAACCTCAGCCAGTTTCAAGCATATTTTACAGGTCACTCCTGCTGTCTGGGCCAAGACCAACTCAAAAAGTGCTCTCCAGACAATGCCAACACCTGCAACAGCTCCTGGGACTTCACCATTGGTACCAACTCTACTGGATCAAGGACACCTACCAACTAAAATCTGGTTTTATCTGCTATTGTGTCCCATCCCACAGCTAGTCACATTTCATAAGGCCAATAATAACATGTTTTTCCTCCTAACTACCTGCCTTCTCATCTCCCTCAAAAAGCAGCCACCTAAAGACTCCAGGATGACAGCAAACTGGATGCTGCTCCAGCCACTCCTCTTGCTGAGTGTGAGCCCAACCCCCAGCTCTCCCCTCTCCCATGTTGCCCCAGGAACATAGCTGCAGGAAGTAGCCAGACTTGAGCCAATGCCCCTATATCCAAGGACTCTGGGATGTTTGATCAAAACATCCAGCCCTCTGACACCCCAATATCCAAGAAGTTTGGGATGATTGGAAGTGTCACCCCAGCCCCTGGCCTGGGAGTTGTTTTTGTTCAGATTCCAACTCCCAGCCTGTCCAGCGCTGACCCCTCCCCAGGGAGGGTCAGGACCACTCCTACAAGCTATTTAGGCTCACACGGCCGGGGGGGGGGGGGGGGGGCAGGGGGGAGGAACACAGTGGTTGTGGGTTTTGCATGTGCTCTCCCTCTCTGTCCCCCCCTCCCCGCCTGGCCACCTGGGAAGGCTGCATTTATTAAACATGGGCATTATTGATTTGGTCTAATCTGGTTTAATTGGAGTTATTTTGCATTGGCGGAGAGGCTCTTAATATTTTTCCTAACAATGACAGGCACATGCTTTCATTCCTGGTGTGGCTGATCACTTGCTCCTGCAGCCCCAGTTCACCCTTTGGTGGTGCTCAAAGAAGGACTTTCAAAACAACCATCATTGTGCTGGGGAGAAGGGAGCAGCCGAGAGCATTTGCTATTCAAGCATGAAGATTTGAATTTATATCTACAGCACCCATGTGAAAAGCTGGCCATGGCCACATGTGGCTGTAACTCTAGTGCCAAGTGAGGACTGAGCTTAGTAGTAATACCTTGAAGGGGCTGGGACAAGAAGGGACAGGTTTCTGCCTTTGTTATAACAGAAACAGGAAGACTAAGGTCCATCTGATTCAGTTCAGTGGCCAGAAAAAGGCCCAGATACTCAGCTGGATGCGGCTCAAGAAGCAGCTTGCTCCTCATTTGTGTTATGGCTTTGCCACAAGAACCCGAAGAAAGTCAGTCAAGGAGACATTTAGTTTGCGTCCAGGGGAAAGCCAGCCTGGCAGAAACTCTTCAGCTCCCTCGGTCAGGAAGTAGCAATCTACGTAAACAGGAAGTAGAAAAGGTTGGGGGAGAGGTTGGTGGTTAGCCGGTGAGAAAGAAGAGCTGACTGCAGATGGGTCTAAGCGGTTATATGCAAAAGAGCTAGCTCCTGGCCCAGGGCTTTGCATGTTAAATGCCCAGTGTGTTCCTTGGAGGCTTTTCCTCACCCAGGTGTCTGGGCAGTGTGTGTTGTAAAAGGATACATTTGAACATCTAAATCTGCCAAATGTCTGCGAGGTAGTTTAGTTTCATTTAATTATCTTGGCATTCTGTGAGCCTGGGACTAGTAGAAAACTTGAAAAGAGAAACTCGCTCAGAGTAAGTTACCTTGCTCAACTCCATTTACATGCTATTACTATATAGCACTTTTGGAAAGCTGTCTTTTCTGAAAACCGTTATCATGACCTACTAACAGTTGTGAGGCCCGTGACAGTGAAGTAGTTCTGGGCAAAGACCCTAGCCACCAAGCCTGATCACCTGAGTTTGATCCCTGGAACCCATACACAGGAAAGAGAGAAGAGATTACTAGTCCTTGTCCTTAGAGAGAGCTGTGCCATGCACGTGCTCTGTCCCCAGTAAAATAAGTAAATGTAAAAAAAAAAAAAATTCAAGACAATGTACCACACCCCTGTGTGTGTGTGTGTGTGTTTGCATGCATGTGTGCGTTACCAACTAAGTGCTGACTACCTCAAGATGACCCCAAATACCTTCTCAGACACCAGCTGTCAGAAACTCATTGAACTGGAAGGAGACATGAATGGCCCCAGAAACTGCTGTTCAGAGGGTCTACTTCTAAGTCAGAGATCAGTACAAAATAAGAGTCTTTAAGAGTAACAAAAAACTTATCCTACTCTGAAAATAAAGATGTGTTGAGGAGAGAGACTCAGAGAAGAGGACGTTGATCAAGGAGGGAGAGAAGAAAGGGGTATGGAGGGCATTACAAAGATCGGTATGATCAAGATATATGAATATATGAACATTCCATGATGGTATTATTTTTTTAAAAAATATTTATTTTTAAATTATATGTATGTGTGCATGTGTCTGTATATTTATACACTGTGCACTTGTATGTGGGTACTTGTGGAGACCGGAAGAGGGAGTCTGATTTCCTGAGCTGGGGTTTCAGGTGGTGTGAGCTGACCAGTGTGGATGCTGAGAGCTGAACTTGGGCTTTCTGCATGAGCAGTACTCCCTTTTGACTACTGAGCGCTCTCTTGTTGGGTAACATTTGTTTAACTATGTAAAGATGTGAAAGACGTGTCGAGTTTGTTTAACTATGTAAGAATGTGTTACATTTGTTTAACTATGTAAGAATTGTTACCTTTGTTTAACTATGTAAGAATGTGTTACATTTGTTTAACTATGTAAGAACTGTTACATTTGTTTAACTATGTAAGAATGTGTTACATTTGTTTAACTATGTAAGAATTGTTACCTTTGTTTAATTATGTAAGAATGTGTTACATTTGTTCAATTATGTAAAGATGTATTGCTGTTTAACTTGTCTGCCCAAGACTCCTGGTTGGTCTAATAAAAAGCTGAATCACCAATAGTGAGGGAGGAGGTATAGGTAGGGAGGGTAAGTTGGAGGAGGAGGAAATTAGGCTCAAGGAAGAAAGAAAAGGAGACGCCAGGGAGATGACAGAGTCCAGCCAGCTCCAGACCTGGAGTAAGCAGGAAAGTAGGACATACAGAATGAAATAAAGATAAAAAGCCCTAAGGCAAAACATAGATGAATAGAAACTTAATTTAAAGTTAAAAGAGCTAGAGGAACAAGCCTAAGCTAAGCCAAAAATTCATAATTAATAGTAAGTCTATGTCTTTATTTGGGAGCTGGTTGGCAGCCCCAAGAAAATTCTAACTACACTCTCTAGCCCCTCACAGTGATATTTCTAGTATGACTAGTTAATATGCACAAATGAAAAAAGAATAGATTTCTAAGAAATAGCAAATTGTCACAAATCTCATGGTTTAAACCACAGCAGGAATCTGCACGCACACTCTGAAGGCCAGCCATCTGAAATCCAGGTGTCGTCAGGGCCGCTCTTCTGATGGCTTTAGCAGAGAATCCTCCCTGACCTTGGCCAGCTGCTGATGACTCCTAACATTCATTGCCTTGTTGTTGTAATAGGAGCAGCGGGCTGTGTCCCGTCACCCAGCTAGCTTTACCCGAAATAATTACAGGGAAACTGTATTCTTTTAAACACTGCTTGGCCCATTAGTTCCAGCCTCTTATTGGCTAGCTCTTACATATTGATCTAATCCATTTCCAATATTCTGTATAGCCCACGAGGTGGCTTACCAGGGAAGATCTTAACCTCTGGCTGTGTTGGGTGGGAGAATCATGGCAACTACCTGACTTGGCTTCTTTCTCCCAGCATTCTGTTCTATTTACTCCACCTACCTAATTTCTACCCTATCAGAGGGCCAAGCAGTTTCTTTATTAGTTAAGCAATGAAAGCAACAGATAAGATACAAGACCCACCTCCATTACATTAGCTTGTGGTAACCTAACTATCGTCTTGGTTTCCGTCTCCACGTACCCTTTTCCTCTGCCCTTGTCTCCATCCCTTTCATAAGGATGCTTTAAGGCCAACCTGGATGATCTCATCTCAAATCCTTAAATTACAACTGCAAGAGCCTGCCATCCAAATAAGGCAGCATTTCCAGAGGCTGGATAGTAGGACACCGACATTCTTTCGGAGCCAACTTTCAACCACGTATAAAGAGTATCATTATTATAATACAAATGCGGATTTCATAGTATTTTTAGAAACAATCTTGGAATTGAAAGGAAGATTATCTGGTTTAAAATTTGTATCTCCACATCCATATAGCTTATTTAAAAAACTGTTTAAAGAGAGTTTATTAGAGTAAAGTCAGTGAGTCATCACTGTAGTAGAAAGGTTGGTGGAGTAGGCTTATAAGGGCCAGTGACAAAGGAAAACAGTGATACTGTTGACACTTGATCATTTTAACAGAGACTCACGTATGCCTGCTAACCTAAGCGATAATTCATAAGTTTAGGCAGTTGACAACATTTTTAGAAAGTAGATAACAACATTCAAATAAGGCATTGTAGAAACTTTTACAAGGAACAAAATGTCCACTATAATCCTTTTAAAAGGCTTAGTCCATTTTGAAAGATCAACAATGAATTTTTACAAAAATCAAAAGAAAATTCCCATGTCTAATACTAAGTACATGGCATTTGTATTTTACATGTCTGGAATAAAATGGGCCAGTGTTTAAAACACTGTACAAAGCTTGATTATTTGATTTATCACCATATAAAATAAACATATATCTCATGGAAGATGGTTTTTTTTCTTCCACCCCTCATATTCTCCTGCTTTTGCTAGCCCACAACAATAGTAATAATAAGGGTGTATCTCCACGTCCAGCTAAGAAATCTAAAATGATTGAGGTTTTAAGATGATTGCTCAGGCTAGCTCTGGTGGCCCACCCCTTACTTCCAGCATTCAGGAGCTGAAGCAGAAGGATCATGAGTGAGTCCAGCCTAGGCCACCTAGTAACTTCAAAGGCCATGTGGACTCCAAAGCAAGACCGTGTCTCAAAAGCTAAGGGCTGGAGATGCAGCTCAGAGGTAGGATACCTGCTCAGCATCTGCAAGGCCCTGGGTTGTATCCCTAGCACTGCATAAGTGACACCAGAAGACTTCTTTCCCTTGACTCTAGGATGGTAAATAGTAACACACAGTGATTTTAGTCCCCGAGGGAAGCTGAGGCAGGCAATGTCAAGTTCAAGGCCTTTAAGTTAGGAATATAACGTCCTTGAGAGAACTCACTTACTTTCACGATCCTTTTTTTAATTTATCATGTAAACTACTTTTATTACTATACCTGTTTACTAATTAATTGGTATTTATGTTAAGGGACAACATGTTCTTTGAAAAGCCTGATCTATTTCTTTTTTCTTAATGATGAATGATCTACACCATGCCATGGGTGTGTTCTTATGCTTTTTTTCTCTTTACCATAACTTGTTTATGAAAGCAGGTTATATATTTAAATCAAAGAGAAAAACTGGTAAATCCTAAGACCTCCTCCTCCTTCTTTTCTCTCTCTCTCTTTTTCTTTCTTTTTTTCTTTTTGGTTTTTCGAGACAGGGTTTCTCTGTGTAGTCCTGGCTGCCCTGGAACTCACTCTGTAGAGCAGGCTAGCCTTGAAATCACAGAGATCCATCTATCTCTTCCTCCCAAGTGTTGGAATTAAAGGTGTGTGCCACCACTGTCCCGCTAAAACATGTTTCTTAACCAGAGTAACATCTGAAAATCCAAGTCTTGATTACGTTGTCTGCTGAAATTAATTCAGTGTTTTCTAAAAAATGCACAAAGTCGATTTCTAACACAAACCATATCATCAAAGTAGTTTGAAAAGAAAACAAGTCATATGTTTTGACATTTTTTTTGGTTTTTCGAGACAGGGTTTCTCTGTGGTTTTGGAGCCTGTCCTGGAACTAGCTCTTGTAGACCAGTCTGGCCTCGAACTCACAGAGATCCGCCTGCCTTTGCCTCCTGAGTGCTGGGATTAAAGGCGTGCGCCACCACCGCCCGGCTAGTCATATGTTTTGAAAGGATTTGTTAATGTGTTGCGTATCTTTGTTTGTGTGTATGTGTATCACATGCCTCACCTGTGTGTAGTTGGTCATAGAGGCCACAAGAGGGCATCTGACTCCCCGGAACTGGAGTTACAGTTGGCTGTGAACCGTCTGACATGGGTGTTGGGAGCAGAATTGGGGTCCTCTGAAAGATCAATGAGTGCTTTCTTCTGTGCCACCATCTCTAGCTCCCCAAACAAGTCATATTTTTAATGGACCGAAGGATACATTTTTATAGCAAATTAAAAATTCTGATCAATTGAGGATCTGAGGAGAAATGCAGTTTCCATGACTGTCTTCCATGGTTTTCAGTGTTAGAGCAGCAGTCGCTTTGCAACCTACAACTCATCTATAAATCTGGAAAAATACATAGTGTCTCCCGAGAGGATGTCCTCTGGGGTTATAAAACACCCTTTGGGGGGGGGGGGGAATTCTCTTATGCAAAAGCCTCTAATAAGATATTTTCCCTAAGTGATATGTAATTGTATAAACTTTTCCAGAAAAATATGGAAATTTTATTAGTTTATCATTTCTGGTTGGCTAAAAGGCTTGATTACTTCCAACTGGTGTTTTAATTTTACTCTGAGAGATTAAAAAAATTAACAACTCTGATGTTTTTGAATTGTATATCCATAGAAGAGAAATGGATGCAATATATTAAATGATTTTTAATAGATCAGTCTTAGTATCTGACTTATTTAGGACATCCTTCATAATATCTTGTAACAAAATCAGTAAAAATAATAATATTTTTCCAATAATTCATACAGTGTTGAGTCTTAGGAAAGGAGCTGTTCAATGCAGCTCCTGGTCATCCTGTTAGCTGTTGCCTTCATCCCCAGGCAGTGAGAGAGGCTTTCTGGACCGTTTGCCTAGAAGAAAGCTGGAGAAACGGCTAAGCAGTAAAGAGAGCTTGTTCTTGCAGAGGCCCAGGGGTTGTTGTCCAAGCACTGAATATCTCTAAGTCCAGTTCTAGGAACTCTGATGCCCTTTTTGGGCCTCTGCAGGCACCAGGAACACATGTGGTACATATACATACATCAGGTAAGGCACACATGCACATAAAACAAATGTATCTTTAAAAAAAAATAAAAAAGAAAGCAGAGGGCTGGATAGAGCTGGTTTCTGTCGTAAGTCACCAATCTCTTGATGTTCTGTCTTCCATTAGATTAAGTCAGATGTCCTCCTGTCAAGACATTAATGCCTACATTTCGGGGAGGGTTGAGTTCCATGTGGTTCACTTGGCCGCTGACTGGATGAAACCACTGAGCAGTGAAGCGTCCCTTAACGATCTCAAAGGGCACATTCAGGCTTTTCGCCGTGTCTGGTGAGCCCCACTTGGGGCTTGTGCTTGTGGCCGTGTCTTGGGAAAAGCATCCACCAGCCAGCTTCACTGGGTGAGGTTTTCCAGCTGAGTCATGTGTCAAGCGATACAATCAGGTCTTGGCTTCTTTCTCATCTCGGCTCAGATTCCTTCTTTGCTATTTGTATTTCCAGGCGGCTTCCTGATATCTGTTGGCAGTGTCAGACGTACATTCTCATCGTTCTTAGCACTGGCCCCCGATTCTCCCTAGCACAAACTGGATCGTGTGCTTATTTCTGAACCAGTCCCAGTTTCCCTGATTGGGTAGGCCTGGATCGTGTGTCCACCAAATCAAGGTGCAGTTACCAGGGTAAAAGGCAACAGAGGCAAATAGCGATGGAGTCAGACGGTGTAGAACTCGAAACTTTATAATTTTGGTCTCCAGTAAAAATAATTTAAAGGGAAAAAAAGAAAAAATAATAATTTAAAGGTTTACAACCGGGTATAAAAGTGAGTTTTATTTTGGACAGAAAGGCAAACCTAATGAATGACCAGAATCTTGGTGATACGGGCCATTTTCTCCTTAGATCTAGTTAGGCAGTTTTCCAGAAATGGTAGAACAAACACTCATTCTTGGTGACAATAATCCTGTTTCCTCACCTCACTTGAGCGTTTTGTGACTTCAGCGACCCAGGGAGCTTCACAATAAATCTTCTGGACACGGAGCAAATAACGTCGGGGGGTGTTCATTTCTTGATTGCAGACTGCTTCTTGTAAGGATGGGGAGCTGGATGTGTAGCCAAGCAAATCTGTCCTGGCCACCGCATCTGGGAAACTCAGGTGCTGGCAGTACGCATGATTATCATTTTGTACTTTGTGGCAGGCACTGGCCAAACCCAGCTGAATTTTTGCTACACTGATTTTAACAGCGTTGTGCTCACGTAATTCAGTGCTGTAAAAGGCCATGTTTTCCTTGGCACTGCTGCTCCAGTAAACTTGCAGGGACCATTGGCCTCGGGAGCTGAATGCTGAACCCGTTCCAGCACAGCTCTTGCTTGGGTCCTGATCGCCTCTTCTCTTTTTCTGTCACCTCTTCTTTTCTTCCTTCTTTTTCCCAACCTCATCCCTTCCTCTTTTCTTACTCTCTGATTGTTTTGACAGATCATTTAGTTCAGACAGTACATCACACACGAGGCCTAAATTATGAGTAAATTCCATTGACGTCAGGCCATTTGTACATCCAGTGAATTTGGCTCAGTTTTTGGCATCTCTAAGCTGTGTCCCTTGCAGCCCCAGACAAGTGCCTTCGGGGCAACAGAGGCATTCCAGATGGTAGTACTCAGCCGTGAATCCTCCCCAGCACATGGCCTCCCATCTGGACCGGCACTCAGCATGCCATAGGCCACTGTGGGCACATCCCTGCAGTTGCTGTTGACTCTTGGAAGGAGCACAGCAAACACACTGTGACTTATCAGGGGAAACCTGCAGATGATTAACTCTGGCTTCATTGTAGGGTGCCTTTCCACCCAAGTGGACTCTAGGCTGGGGGTAAAAGCAGAGCAGCAGAGAGGGCAGGGATAGAAAACCAGGAGGTTGATGGTGATTTTAAATGTATTCCCTAGCAAAGGAGACATAACGGTACGGTAAAAAAAAAAAAAAAATCTGAAGCGCTACCCCCACATGGTTTCAATCCTTTCTTTTTACTTCTACCTGCGTGAACCTGGTAGACAGAGGAAGACAGCTGAACACTGTTTTCTTCTACAGTCTCACTGCTGAAAATAGCAGTCTCTTGCCTTGACGACACTCTTCCTGTTCTACATGACCTTAGGGTTCTGTCCTCCAACCCCAAGCCCTTCTTTCCTACCCTCAGCAGCAGTGCCCAGTAGGGTCAGTTGCAGACAGCATCAGAGCTTTTAGACACAGTGAACGAGGCTGAGGGTTTATGCCAGCCCGCTGCTCTCATTCCCTGATAGTTCTCTCAGTTTTTCACGTCAGAACTCTGTAAGAACGCTGAAATGCCTTACGGATGGCAAAATAAGGGAGAGAGGAAGATGGCAGCCTCTGTAGTTGGGAGATGCAGGAGCATCTAAAGTCAAAGTCACGCTTCTTCTCTGAGCCACGCCACCACTGTGCGGGTGTGAGGTGTTTATACACTTGGGAGGCCATTGTGTCAGGGGCGACAGGACCTCGTGAAGAACAAAACAAGACTGTGCTATTTGCAAAGTTTTCTGAAATATTTCACGGATCTCCCTTACCCTTAACATTAAGGACACTAGTTTTAACCTTTTCTGGATGGTTCAGGGTCATCAGCAAGCGCCAACTAATATGGTGTGTGACTTGGATGGGTTCCTCCCTCCCTCGCTCTTTTCCTTTCTTCCCTTGCTGACGTCCAGAGCTATGGAAGGACAGGTTTAACTTTTGACTTCTGGGGCCAATGGTCCCTGTAAGTTTGCTGGAAGCATCACTGCCAAATAAAACAATGTCAGAGGGTACAACTGTCCTTCCTTCTTCCCTCTTCTTCTCTGCCTTAACCTCTCACTGTCCCAACCTGCACTTCCTAACTCCTATTTTTTTTACCTAAGCACCATAGGGCAAGCCTCAAGCAGAATGAGCTTGTAGTTCCTGGCCTCATCTGTCTATCTCTTCCCATCTTGAATCTCCTCCTGCTGTGGTACTCCGGACTTTTGTATACTTCCTGCTGCGAAGTGGGCAGTTTCCCACTGGGTCTCAGCTGTGATGCAGTTCTTCTGTGACAGGACTTTGGTCCTTTTCCTCCTTGCGCGTGGGCACAGTTTGGCCTCCAGTTATTAACTGTATTCAGCTAAGCTGGAGTCGCATGACAAGGGAGCAGATGCTGGTGTTTCTGGTTCCTTTCACAAGTTTTAATGGTCTGGGATTAGTTATCGCAGCAACAAATAACCTTAGGGTAACTACAGAAGCCTCTAGGGTAAGACTGAATGTAGCCGGAACAAGGGGAGGTTATAGAAGATAATAGTACAAAAATTATTTCTCTGGGGAATATCAGTTTTTCATTGATTAACTGAATTACAATTGCACAGCTGGAGCTGCCAAATCTTCAGATTCCTCAGCTAAGATGATGACCAGCCCGGTTCTCTCCAGGTTTTCTTTCCTCTGCTCACTCTCTGTGGACATGAACTAAAGGCTCCCAAGGTTATATGTTCAGTTTATCTCCAAAAAGATGGCATAACATAGTAAAACATAAATGTTGTAGTGAGCCGGACAGGATCACCATTACAAGATGGCGCCGACATCCTGTCTTGTTGGTTATAAACAACTCCATAAACTCCATAGCTGTGCGTCCACCGCCCCCCCCAGCTTCCCGCATGCGGGGTGGATGAGGATCCTTGAGCCTATCCCGTTGCGGTCTGGTGGCAGCTGTTGGTGGCAGCCAATCACGGGGCGACCCATGTGCCATTTCCCTATTTAAGCAGCTGCCTAAGAGCCCTTCACCCCCTTCGCTTCATGCTGTCTCTCCCCTTAGCTCCCTGCCTCTTAGCTCCCTGACCCTTCGCTTCATGCTCTCCCTGCCCTTCCCTTCCTGCCCCTTGTTCTCCTGCCCCCCTCGTTTCCTGCTCCCCATCAATTAAGGGTACTCCAGTAAAATGTGATCTGAGTGGAATCCTGATGTGGTGGTTATTCTTTCTCGCCGGTCGAGAGGTCCGCCACAAAATGTATTGGTGTACATGTTAAAAGTGCATCTTAAAACTTCTCAAGACTTAAGAAATGCTAACATGGTCAAAGTACCACTCTGAATGCACGGATATTCTTGTTTAAAAACATAGGAAGTATGGCAAGGATGAGCCACTCCCAATGAAAAGCTTAAATTAACTATCAACATTCCATCCGTATGTTAAGATCTTTAGTGACCTCTGACCCATCCTATATTCTTAACAACTCGCCAAGCGGCCGCTCTTTTCCTTCCTCTTTCACAGAGCCCACCTCGACATGGAAAGTGCAGCCCTGTAGCCTTATCTCTGATAGAGATGTAGAAATTTGCTCCCTCTGCTCACCCTCCTATTCATTCTATGTCTTATTTTTGCCTCACCTTGGCTCTACAATCATAGCGTAGTGGGTTTTCTGTGTGTGTTGTGTTTTGTGTGTGTGCGTGTGAGTGTGCGTGTGTGTGCGTGTGTGTGCGTGTCTGTGGGTATGCATATATTTTATAGAGGCCAGAGCTCTGTGTTGAGTGCCTTTCTCGGTTTCTCTTCCCCTTATTTTTGAGACAGAGTTTCTCACTGAACCTAGAGCTAGCTGGGCTGGCTTGTCTCCAGCGCTCCAGCCACTGGGATTATAGGCACACCCTAGCTAGTGGATGTCACTTGGGTCCCGGGGATTGAGCTCTTTCTAGCTCTTTACCAACTGAGCCATTCCTCCAGGCATTGTGCAGAGAGTTCTCATCCCGGGCTGTACACTGGATCTTGTCTTGTAGGAAAAAAACCTCTGATGTCTCGATACAAATAGAACTAATTCCATCAGAGTCCCTGAGCCTGGTGCCTAAGCACAGAATTCCGCCCCCTCCCCCCCAACATTTTGTTGAGAAAAATTCAGACAGCAGGAAGTTGAAAGTTTTACCTGTTTAATCGCCGCTTAGAGTCTACCGTCAGCACGTGGTCACACATCAGCATCCCCTGAGCAGTATGCATTTTCTCTCCCAATCTCTAAAGCAATCATTACTTTAGACACCAATCCGTTTTGTTTTTATGTACTGAAATAAATTAATTATGCACGTGAAGGAAGGAAATGTTGAGCTTTTATTTATTTGTTTAGAGTTTTTGTTAACAGGGGATGGAAAAAGTTTAGAAGTTCTGGTTGTAATTGCACAGCATGTGAATATAACACATGTTACAAGACATTTTTCTTCCCTTTTTTTTCAGATGAACCTCATATGAAGCTGAGGTTGGCTTTGAACTCTCAATGCCCCCCTTTAGCTCCTCAAATGAGCCGTCATATGTGGGGATTAAAGCTACATTCTAAATTTAAATTATTGTGCTTAAGAGATAGAGAAAGCAAATGTCTCTAACCTGTAATCCCCATTTGTCCAAGGAGGATAACTTCCTGGAATGCTGGCGGGTGTTGTTCCTGTAAGATAGCCACGTTCTGTTGCTTCTGTAAACAAGCTTGGTTGTCCTGACTGCACAGGATGTGCTTCATCACACATAGGCAGGAGGGACGTCAGGATGCATGCTCGCCCCTGATTGGACGTAGGTGGGAAGTACATAGCATTGTGTGTTTTTCCTTTATAAGCCTCTGACTAATGTAATTTGGTACCATACTCTGGGAATCCTGGGTATGGACCTGGCCAGTATAATAAAGCTTGCTTCAAATTTGAAATTGTGGTAGTGGTCTTCTTCTCACCTGGTGGGGTTAACATTTTATGGAGGTCCCAGTGAGGTCATACCACCTACCTGTACTGTAATACTGGATTTTCAGTCTGGCACTCAGGAGGTGTACACCTTAGGTGTTCTAAGGCTCTGAGTCATGCTTTTGATTTTGTGGACTATCAGAGTTAATTGCCATGCTGAGAGAAACAGCAAGCATCTACAGAGGCTTTCCCTGGAAAGTCATAGTAATTTTCTGTGACATCTGGTCTGCTGGGATCCCAGTCTGGGATGTGCAGGGGTTTGATGTGACTTACATATTCTCTTTCCAGGACAAAAAGCGAGACGCTGCCTGTTCACCTAGTTCTGGTTGTTTGCAAAGCTTTGTCTGTTATTTTTTTCTTTTTCTTTGTCTGTGTGTGTGTGTATTGGGGGTGGGGTCTGTATTTTCTGGTGCGTTCATAAGTTTTGCTGAAAACATGGGAGCTGAGGCAGAAATGGGTCAGGCTCCTCTGGGTGTATGAATGATGGTGGTCTCTATGGTTTGATTTGAGTGCATGAGTTTCTATGTTCTGTGTTTATTGACTTTGTTTTTCGCTTTCTCTGCTGCTGCCGCTACCACTGCTTACCAAGGCTGCTTTGATGGTCAGGGTTCAGAATTTATCTCTGGGTTTTCTGGTCACTGGATTCAGTAGCAGAGATTCAAATGTCTTTTGGGTATGGATACTATTAAGGTTGTTTTATGCTGTTCTACTTTATAGAAAAGCTGGCTCTGGAGTTGGGTTAAGGCTCCCCCTTCTCTAGACCCAAGCATGTTCATTTAAAATCTTTCCTATATCAAAAGACTCTGTGACAGGGAAAAGAGAGCAACACAAAACAGCCAAAAATTAGACTACTGATTTCATTTAATTGGCTCAAACTCTTGCTAAGATATAAGACAATATGAATTTACTCTACCTCAAGATTTGTACGTTTATTGGGTATGGTTAGAAATCTTCAAAACTTGTAACACAAGAGGCTGATAGTTAAAAATCATATATAGATAATCTTAAAGAAACCAAGTGCCATGACTCCCTCTTGGGGTATAAACGTTATGCGGCTGCCACCATCTTAACCATTGTTCCTCATCGAGATGGAGGCAGCCACATGAATGGCAGCCATCTTTGCTAGTGGTGGAGGGGGTGGATCCCATGTGACTTCACCACTGTCTTGATTAAAGGTGACAGCATGGTATAAGCCAACCAAGGAGTCAACAACATTTTTGTATGATAATTCTTGCTCTGAAAACAAAGTCATAAAAATGTTCATGAAAGATCAGATTTAAAAACAATGCTTGTTTAATGAGGCATTAAAGCTGCACCTCCATGCAGTCAAGAATGTACCTTGTGGGGCGGCCAAATTTCGTAATGTCAGAGTCACCCAGGTGGTGTTGGCTTTAAAGGCATGAAGGGGTTTTGGAGAGCAGTTGAGACTTGGCATTGTGTGGCAGGGCTGAAATTCCTAAAGAGGGGCCAGGAGAGGGACCCTAGTAGTTTCGGAGATCCCAGGCCATGTGATGGCCACCAGGAACAGCAGCTGCAATGAAATGGAGCCAGCCGAAGCCTAGAAGACAGACTATGTATGCTGCCAAGGGCAGGGCCAGAGACCAACCCAGTCCCTCTTGGGGAAGCCAGAGGTCCACGACTGAATCCCAGATGTTGGCAATTGAGTTGCTTGCACTGTTAGACTCTGGTTTTGCCTGGTCCAGACTGTGGCTGTGCCCTCTTTCTTCCCGCTTGAAGTAAAAAAGGTACTTGATTTATTTTCCCATATTGTAGGAGCCCACTATGGAGAGATTTTAAAGTTTTTTAAAAAAAGAAATTTCGGAATTTCTTTAATTCTTAATTTTTTAAATTTAAATTAAATTCTTTAAATTTAAAAAGCTGGACTTTTAAAATATGGAGCAACTTTTTAAGTTTTAAATGTATACGAATATGGGATGTTTTAAGAATGTTCATAGAATGTTTTGTATTATGATGCCTTTATTCGTATGTAAGCAAAAGAGAAAAAGCTCAAGAGTTAAGGCCACAACTATGAGCACCCAACACTAAACACCAGAAACTGGGATGCTCCTATCTTAGGATACAGCAAGACCAGCACCTAAGCAGTCTGGCAGAGAGCCTATTGTCCGCTCCTTACCAAAGCTTTAGCTATTAGGGTAAACTGAGTCATAGAAGAAACTATGATGCTCTGTAATAGCGCACTATCAAAGGACTAGGAAAGTACAAAAATTCCAGTCTCTCTACGGACTATATTTATAATTTAAAGTTTTATTTTGATACTAAATGAGCTTCAATAAAAAATTGTTATTTTTTAAGGCTAAACATAACAGGGATAAAAATGCAAATCCTTATCTTACAATAGTTACTAACTTGTTATAAATTGTTAAAGATAATTAGCCATGTAAGTTAATAGTCACTTTATAAATGGTCAATTTATATATATATATATATATATATATATATATATTTTTTTTTTTTGGTTTTTCGAGACAGGGTTTCTCTGTGGTTTTGGAGCCTGTCCTGGAACTAGCTCATGTAGACCAGGCTGGTCTCGAACTCACAGAGATTCGCCTGCCTCTGCCTCCCAAGTGCTGGGATTAAAGGCGTGCGCCACCACCGCCCAGCTTCAAAAATATTTTTTTTGAGACAGGGTTTATTTGTGTAGCTTTGGCTCCCCTAGAACTGACTCTCTAGACCAGGCTGGCGACGAACGCAGATGTCTGGCTGCCTCTGCCTCCTGAGTGCTGGGATCAAAGGTGAGAGCCACCACCACCACCCGCCTTATGGTCACATTCTTTAATGTGCTCAGAATTGTATCTGTAGTCATGCTAAATTCAGATGTAGTTAATTACCGGAATAAGCTTTATTCAGCTTCCTGCATATGTTTTCATGGTTAAGCCTAAAGCAAGTAGCTAAACATAAGTACAGTTCATTTAAAATAGGGTATACTTAATAGATTATGTTCCTCAAACTCTTCAGATATGCTGAATATGGCATTTAAAATGTTTAATGAATAAAGCTTCTTGTGATAGACAGAAATTCCAGCTCCTAGGGTCCACTGTAAGGTCTCTAAAGAAGACTGTGGGGAGCAGATGATGCCCCCTGGATGGTGACAGTCATTGAGAGAAACTGGCCCAGCCCCTGCCTGCTGCGAGACCCTGCCCAAGCTGTGGACAAGCAGGGCAGGATTGTTGGTTACCCCACTCCTCCTAGACAAGATAAGGCCAGTGCCCCAGGTTCCTTCTCCACAGGAAATTTCTCAGCCCTCATGCTTCCGGAAGCTGAAGGCTGATGCTGCCCAACAAAGCCGTGGAGACCACAGGAGCCTAGGGTCATTGTCTTGGTGGTGGGTAATTCTCTGTCATTTTAATTAATACATAGACCGTTTGGGTTATACGTCCTTCTCAGATCTCTGACAATGTTGACAGCTAATTGTAGCTTTGTCGGTTTGAAGAACAAGTACCCAGCTTCTCCTCCAGGGCTGCAGCCACCCTGTTAGTTCATTTCATTTGTAAAACCCAGGCCTTCCTTTTTCTAGAGCTACTATGTCTCCTGCTCAGAAAAGCAGACATGTTTGTCTTGCTAAATAGGTTTCACATGTAACCTTTTATTATTCTTTTATTTAAAAGAATTTGCTTTGCAATGGCGTCTCTCACTAATAAGTACTCAGGGCTCTGATAAACGATTAGATGGAAAGAAAAATGTTAAAGTTTGTGCAGGTTCTGAGGGTCTGGCTAAGAAAGTGTTGTAATTGTCTGAGGATGGGAAACCTTAAGCAGATTGTGAGGGTCTAAACTGTGTATGTGAGTTATAAACGTCTAAGGAACTGATTTAATGGGCATAAAAATGAGGAATCTTTCAGATTTCTTTCCCCTTCTGTGTTATTGTTATACTAAGATTTTAAAGGTTCAGCGTTTTAACATTAACCAATGGAGTTCTGATAAACTGGCAAAGCACTGACTACTGTTTTTAGTCACACGCTTAAGACTTTCCATTTCCTTTGGTTGGCCTCTAAGTTTAGACTTAAATGTGCTTCTCATCATGCTAAAAACATGCACACACTCACATATATATCACCCAGCTCTCTGGACAGAGGAAATAATGTTTTTTAAACCCAAAGCCATAGCTTTTGCTTGACGCAAAGGCTGGAGTCTGCTCCAGCTGTTTGGCAGACACCTGTTAGCTGCTTTTTCTACAATGTGGATTTCAGTACAGATTACGAATGGTGGTATTGTTAATATATCTAAAACGTTTATGTATTTGTAAACAAAAAATTCATGTAAGCATCAGAGATTCAAGGGAGTCTTAGGCGTTGAATCCACCTGTCACAGGTCAAATGGACTTTGGATGAGTGTTCCTGTCACGTCAATCAACACCTTAAGCTTTCCTGCCTATGTGCCTTTCCTGAGAGGGAAACTCCAAATGTAAGATTTTCCTAAATTCCTAATCTTTAACTGTTACCCCGAGCAGATTTCCACTTGACTCACACACCCGACAAAGCTTTGGATTCCAAACTGCTCCAAATGCCTGTGAGCTCTGGGCTTGCTGAAACGTGATGTGAACCAGTCTAGCTGATGCAATTGCTCTGTTTCTTCAGCTGAGTCAGATAAGCGGATGCTGCTGAGAATGCCTCATTGCCTCAACCCCCTCTACACCTTGACTGGCATTCCAGATCCCTGGGTCCTGACAGTGACATCATAATTTCAGCAGTAAATAGTTACAGAAGACAATACATTACCATTTATCCTCAACAGGCTGGAACATTAGGCCAAAAAACCACCACCATCACCATCAACAACAGTACTTCTTGGCATATGGGGACAAAATGGTTACCTATAGTGCCAATTGGTATACCAGGAAAAAAAAGCATTTTAATTTTAAAAAATAGTGCCAATTGGTATACCAGGAAACTTACCTGTTAAAACCAAATAGGCCAAAATTTATCAAAGGTAGATTTATTATCTGAAGTAGTTCTAGAATATGATAGGACACTCAACCTGCTCTATGTAGAACAAGGAGGCTATTGTGTGGCTTTAAGAAAAAAATTGCTCTTTGTATACAGACCAGTTGGGAATCTTTAGAAATACTCTGATTGCATAAAAAACAAAACAAAAAACCCAAACAACAACAACAAACAAATTACAAAAAAAGGGGGACCCGAGATAACATAAAAATACATGACTGGTCCCCATTCTCATTCAAAGTGACTCTTCTGTCAGTCATCACAGTGCCTTTGGCCCTTCTGTTTCTGCTAATTACTGTTGACCTTTGCATCATTAATGTCTTAACTGGGGAAATAAATGCCCATCTGGGTGCCATTAAGCTGATAGCTATTAGATTCTAATATAAACAGATACCCACCCCAGAATTAAGGATTTGATTTAGGATACAGCTCAAAGGGGAATGCGAGGGCTAAAGTTGCATTTCTAATTTATAATTACTGTGCTTGAGAGATAGAGAAAGCAAAATGCCTCTAACCTGTAATCCCCACTTGTCCAAGGAGGATAACTTCCTGGAATGCTGGCGGGTGTTGTTCCTGTAAGATAGCCACGTTCTGTTGCTTCTGTAAACAAGCTTGGTTGTCCTGACTGCACAGGATGTGCTTCATCACACATAGGCAGGAGGGACGTCAGGATGCATGCTCGCCCCTGATTGGATGAAGGTGGGAAGTATATAGCATTGTGTGTTTTTCCTTTATAAGCCTCTGACTAATGCAATTTGGTACCATACTCTGGGAATCCTGGGTATGGACCTGACCAGTGTTCATGGACCTGGCCAGTATAATAAAGCTTGCTTCAATATGGCTCAAAAAATTGTGGTAGTGGTCTTATTTTCACCTGGTGGGATTAATACATGCCAGTTTCACATATATATTTTTAATCAACAATTTTTTCTGTAAATAAACAAAGATAATCATGTCAATTTCTGTGCCTCAATAGCTCTATGGTTGTTTTTCATTACTCTCTCTACTGTGCACATATATTATAGCCACTCCATTTTATCTGTGGAGTAAAGAGTCTGACTATGATTGAATATAGTCTTTGTCCACAGGAAAATACTCGAGATAGTTTCTGTCATCAACATTCTGCTAGTTACTTTTTGTTGCTCTAATCAAACTGAGACAACTTCAGAACAAGAGATTTTGACTTACATTTTTAGGTTTTAGTCCATCATGGCGGGGGAGGCCTGGTAATTTAGTCCATGGCAGCAGGAGACTGAGACTGTTCACATCATGGAAAACCTGGGGAAGAAGGAACCAGAGACTGGGTAATGGCATTCAGAAGTTCACTGCTAGTGACCTATTTCAGCCAGCGAGGTTCTACTTCCCAAAGGTTCCACGATTTCCCCAAATAGCAGCACCAGAGGAAGAACAAAGTATCCCCAACGGGATGCTGTGGGAAATATTTCAGATTCAAGCTACAATAAGCACTTATTTTATTTGCTCACAGATCTACATTTCTGTGGGACTCAACGTTGCTTTCTGCTCTCCTATGGAGAGAAATTGCTGGTCCCAATCTTTCCTCCTTTTGAATGTACATAGCATCTTTGTCATTCATTTGGGTCATTCGATGGTTACCGAGGGATCATATTGATATAACTATTTGCTAACTACCTTAATTGTCTCCCACCCATTAACTGCTCTCTGTGTTACTACATTCCACAGGCTCTTTCTTCTTTGACCTTTAACTCACCTAGGTAGTGAGAGCACCTTAAGAAGTTTGGCAGCAGGAAAGGGGGAATTGCTTACTCTTTTTCTGCTTTTTATGGGACATGACCTCTTGAGCAGTTACCCTGCAGTTTTGTTTTGTCTGTACAATGGGCACACCCTCTTTTCCCAGTATCACCCGTGCAACAAAAGGAATGACTTCCTGATTTCATTAATCTACAGATTACAGATTGCTTCACTATTTTAGATTTGACTTCTTAATGCTTCCATTCATCTGTAAAGAAAAAAGTAATTCCTGATAGACCTGTTCTTTTTCTAGCTAGATTTTAGTTAGACCATGAATAGTGAAAATAGGCTCAGAAGCTAGATGACCTAAATATATATACTATCTATTTTGTTAGTTGATTTATTTCCAGAGTCTAGAACATAGTAAGTGCTTAATAAGCATTGTTTGGTAAATGAATGAACGAATGGCTGATAACCATTCTCCCTGCTCAGGTCTAGGGTAAAATGTCTTTCTTAGAAATGCCATTCTATGATTCCCATCTAAAGCATCTATGCTGATTTGGAAAAAAAAAAACGGCACCCATAAGCTCACAGGGTGTGGCACTCTTAGGAGGTGTGTCTTTGTTGGAGTAGTTGTGGTGTTGTTGGAAGAAGTGTGTCCTTGGGGGTGGCCTTTGAAATCTCAGAAGCTCAAGCTAGGCCTAGTGGTTCACTGTCTCTTCCTGCTTCCTATGGATTCAAATATAGAACTCCCATCTTCTCCAGTACCATGTCTGCCTGCATACCACCATACCATGATGAGAGTGGACTAAATCTCTGAAGCTGTAAGCCAGTCCCAATTAAATGTTTTCCTTTATTAGAGTTGCCATGTTCACAGTGTCTCTTCATAGCAATAGAAATCCAAACTAAAATAGAAGTTGATACCAGGGACTGGGGCTTTGTTATGGCAGGCCTGCGGATGGTTTTGTTGGAGGAATGTGGCCTTTGGATTGCTTTTTTTTTTTAATTTATTAAAGATTTCTGCCTCCTCCCCATCACCGCCTCCCATTTCCCTCCCCCTCCCCCATCAAATCCCCCTCCCTCATCAGCCCAAAGAGCAATCAGGGTTCCCTGCCCTGAGGGAAGTCCAAGGACCACCTACCTCCATCCAGGTCTAGTAAGGTGAGCATCCAAACTGCCTAGGCTCCCACAAAGCCAGCACATGCAGTAGGATCAAAAACCCATTGCCATTGTTCTTGAGTTCTCAGTAGTCGCCAAGGCAAGAATTCACCCAACAATTTGGATTGCTTTAAATGCTGCTTAATGGGCCATACTAAGAGGAGCATGGATGACAGTGTTGCTGAGGGTGATTTGAACTGTGGGGGCCTGGCTTAAGAGATTTCAAAGGAGAATATTTGTACGTATTTCATGATATTTTGGCAAAGAATGTGGTTTTTTTTTTTGCCCTTATCTGAACAGTCTGTCTGGGGCTAAATTAAAGAGATTTAGATCAATTGTTTGGCAGAGGAAATCTCAAAACAGCCCAGTATTGACTCCGTTGTATGGTGAATGCTGTTTATTCTTGTGCAGATCTTTAATAAAAAAAGAGCAAACTGAGTAAGGAAAAGCATAAAATGTGCAGATTGAGGAGAAAAGGGGCATCAGGAAGTGGAATGGAGCAACATCCTGTGTTCAAGGAGATAAACAGATTAAAGAAATACCTCATGCTAAATGGGCTAAGGAATGGTGATCTCAGGGGAAGACCCCACTCAGCTAAGCTTCCAACTTGTGAAAAGGAATTAAAGAAAAACTTAGACGGAGAGGTGTGGTGATGCATACCTGTAATCCCAGCTCCCCAGAGGTAAAGGCAGGGGGACCACTGAGTTCAAGGCCAGCTTGATCTATATTCTAGCCAATCTTAGGTGGTGAAGGAAAGCATTGCAAAAGAAAGCTGGTGAAGATATAATTGAACAAGGGGCCATGCTCCAGCCCCAGCAAACAGCAGAACTTGGCAGCTTTGGCCACATGGTTCTGGCTTTTGAATCACAGATATAAGAAAGAGTTTATGGAATCTCCCTCTGTGACTAAGGAAAGCTGCTAAAGCCAGACATATATCAGGGGTGTCCCTGAATGGAAGCCTAGAGTGGCCATTGTGTGAAGCTGTGACGGGGAAGACGGGATTGCCTTGGAGACCCCAAGATGTTGGAGATGCCAGGGTTGTGGGATACCTGCAAAGGAAAGCTGCTGACAGGGAGCGGAACCAGCCCAAGGGAAAGAAGCATGTTATAGTCAGAGCTAAACGGAGTTAGAGACCTGAAGAGCACTTTGACATTAGACATGGAGATGCAAAGTTTGGAGTCTGCCCAGCTGATCTTTGGTCTTGCTTTGGTTCAGTATCTCCTCACTATGCTCCCTTCCCTACATTTTGGAATGGTAATGTATATCCTGTGCCGTTCTATATTGGGAACATGTGATCTGCTATAAGCCTTTGGGAGCCAGTGAGTGTGTGGTTTGAGAGAAAATGCAATGTTGTTTCTTCACAACAATAGAAATCCTAAGACAACATCCTAGTCCTTGTCTATGTTATGTTACATCCCCCCAGAGGATTCATCACAGTTTGAAATGGTACCATTTTCTTTTTACCTGTTTAGCATTTGTCTCCTCTCCCCACCATCTGACTGCAGGTTCCAGGATACCTGGGATCTTGACATAGATAACTACTAAACACGCCAAGTGAGTGAATGTTCACACACTGTGCTGAAAGCTTCCAATGGATGCCTCACAGGCATCTCGCCGCAAACCCAATTAAGTTTTAAGTGTCATTAGGGTCCCCTTTTCCCAAATGAGAAACACAGGATTATGGAACCTTTACAGCTGGAAAGCAATAGAATCTAGATTTGAACACAGATGATTGGATCCTGTTAATTCATTATTAGTTATTAAATGTTAGGATTCCTCATAGCCTTTAAATGTACAAATTACAAGAAAAAGAAGTATGTTTATCCCTGTCCAAACCTGTATGACCATAGTTCTTTTAAGTGTAATATTCCTAGAGTGCTAGGGATAGATTTTTTTAGAAATAGTCCCAATTTTTTTTCTGATCTTTTGATTGGGAAGTTGTTGAAACTTGTACAATTTAAGAATATAATTCTATGCTTAGGAGACAGAGAGAGATTAATATTACCTTTGTTTGAGCAAAGTCTGAGTAGTTTCACTCATGGTCCTGAAAATTAATTTTAGCATCCACATGAACGAATGGTCGTCAGTGTTGTTTATTCAGCATCGATTGTCTTCTTCATCGCTTCTACAAAACCGTCATTCCCCCGTTATAACTCATTCCCTCCCTGCCAGCCTCAGTGGAGACACTTTTAGAGTGTGCTTCCATACAGCTCACCAGTGCTGGTACAGAAACCAACAGGCTGAAGAGAGTTCTGGGCATTGTTTGGCTGTACATGCCTGAGATTCGAACAGGAAAGAGATGCCGTGTCTACATGTGACGCTGGATGTTGGAGAAAGTCACACTACAAAAAAGACTCCGCATCTATGCTTATTACTGAGCTAGCCCACACACTTACTTGGATTTCGTATCATGTAAGATAAAAATGTTTTGTAAAAAGTTACTTTTTAGGTTTTCTGGCTTTTGTGGGCAATGAATATTACCTGTACGTGTAGCAAATGGGACCCATTGCATCCTCTGCATGTATTCCTGCAGGCCATAGTTCAATCACTAGACAGAAACAGTGCAACATTGAGGAAATCCCCATAAAGAGGTCTACATCTCCTTGGTAAGATATATAAATGAGCGTGGGAAATAGGTGGCAGGAGAAGAGGAATGGTTTCTGCTTATGTTTTTATTGTATCTAGTTCAAGGCAGGTAGATGTACAAGTTAAAAATGCATGTTTTTAGCCCAATATTAATACAATATTTGCTCAATATAATTTAATAAGAATGAGAAATCTGATTTTTTCTCATTGAAATTATGGGTTTCTTTCTAGTGTTTGAAATAAGAGACATCACATATATTGACTATAATTTAATACTTTAACTTATCTGGAATTTAAAAAGATGGCAGAACATTAGATTCTAGTTGTTCTATGTTAGTTAAGGTTAAATGTAACTTGTATGAATGTAGCTATCATTGATTAAACATATATATAATTTCTACTTTTTTTACTTCCTACTTTTGTGTAGTGTTTGTTTTTTGTAGTTTTCTTATATGCTTTTTTTCCTTAAGACACATATCTTCAAATCAATATTTGGTGGGTCAAACTTTAATTTCTATTTATTTATTTTCATGTGTGTGTTTTCTGAGTTTATATCTGTGTACCATGTGCGTGCTGTGTCTGAGGAGTTCAGAAGAGGTTATTGGATTGCCTGGAACGGGAGTTACAGATGGTTGTGAGTCACTATGTGGGTGCTGGGTTGGAACCCGGGTCCTCTGGAAGAGCAGCCAGTGCTCTTAACTGCGGAGCCATCTCTCCAGTCACCAAGGGTCCAACTTTAAACAGAGAAGCAAGCACTCCTCTCCAGTGACCTGCATTCTGCTATACATTATTGGACTCTGTTTTAGGTATTACTTGACTTGCTCAGGATTGGGGGCTTGGGCTTTCATCATCCAACTTGCATAAATTTGCAATACAAATAACCTTAAGGCCAGCTTGAGGGTACAGTCTACTTTTTTTTTTTTTTTTTTTTTTTTTTTTTTTTTTTTTGGTTTTTCGAGACAGGGTTTCTCTGTGGCTTTGGAGCCTGTCCTGGAACTAGCTCTGTAGACCAGGCTGGTCTCGAACTCACAGAGATCCGCCTGCCTCTGCCTCCCGAGTGCTGGGAGGGTACAGTCTAAAATGATGGGAGTGAGACATTGAAATGAGACACGAGTACATAGCTGTCCTATCAATGGTTTAATGGAGGAGCAAAACTATACAGCTGAGGTTTTACAGATTTGTTCTTTTCCTAAAATAGGTTCTTACCTTCTGAATACATGCTTACATAGATTTCTCTAGGTCTTATTTAATTCCCACTTAAAATCCAAAAGGGTTGTCGTTTTCCATTTCAAATCCCAAAACTGGTTCTCTTCTTGCCTTGGAGCCTGTAGTTATCACTCTTTGGCTGGTCTTCCTGGTGGTTGATTGTTTTGGGGGATTCTCTTTGAGCAATTATCCTGGTATATGCTCCCTATAAAGGGAATTCAGATTGCTCCGGGCTTCAGAACCTGCTTTTACCAAACTGATGCTTCAAAGAGTAAAAGTGAGTGTTCCTAGCTCTCAACAAAGCTGCTAAGGTAGTTTGTGTAAGACCACGTATATAATAAATGAAAATGAGAATTAAAATCCAAGTTACCAACTTTCAGCACATATACACATAACTATTAAGCTAAATTGGTTTTCCATCAAAATCTGTGTCAAGTAACCTCCCATGAGAGAAAGCACTGTGATTGGCCTAGGCTTGGAAAGACAATGAGACTTACTTCTTTGCCCTCGTTTAACTATGCTTGATATTTCACTTCTACCCCAAATTCTGTCACTTTTAAATTGATGTTTTTTGACATGAATGTATATATGACTGTAGGCTTCACATCCAGCGTAGGTACAAGACATGCACACTCACCAGGACCACCTATGAGGGTACACCAATCAAAGAAGTGGATCCAGCCATGGAGGAACACGTGATCTGTAGGACTCTCAGTTGCTCTAACAGAGATGGCTACCAGAACTGGACATGTGGGCGAGACAGTCTAGTTCAGTGAGAAAGTTGAGCTATTACCAAATGTTTGGCAATAGTAAGGAAATTACCTCATTCATCACCCTTGTTCTATAGCAGTGTCCTTTCTGAGAGGAAGCTCCTGAGACTGGGGAAGCTCAGGAAAGTACAGGTTCCTAGGGCCCTTTTCCTGGATTATCGGGCAGTAAAGACTTGCTTGGGAGAAAGACTCTGGCGGAGCTGCCTGGAAATTGGGCAGGGAGCCCCAGGGATGCAGCTTTTATCAGTTGTCATGCACGCTGGGGTGAGATTTTTGGTGATAAAGCTGTCTCTGAGTCACTCATGGTCCTTGATAAACTTATTATTTTACCAAGTTGATTTTATTAGAACCATTTCCTTGGTCTGTCATTAGTGCCTCATCTGGGGTGAATAAACATTATTTAATGTTTCCCTAGGAAAAACTACACAGAAATTTGTTTTTTGGGATATATGTTTAAGAGAAGAGTGGATTTTATTTCATAGTCTGTTCCTTGACTTTGGACATTCACTCGCAAGCTCCAAATAGGGCTGGCTGCACAAGAAAACTCAACTGCAGAGAAGAAATATTTGGGCAGGTATTAAAAAATGGTTCCTTAGTCTGGATGTGGTAGCACATGCCTTTAATCCCAGTACCGAGGATGCAGAGGTAGGCAGGCTCTGTGAGAAGGCTATCTTCATTTACATGATGAGTTCTAGGCCAGCCAGGGCTACGTAGTGAGACCTTGTCTCAAAAATAAAACAAAACACAATCAAAAATGGTTTGGTAATGCAATGGATGAATGTTGATTAAATTTAAATATATAAGTATAGATAAGTACAATAAGAGGCTTATGCTATTAGTATGAAGTGTGGAGAAACAAAGACAGTTAAACCTATCTTGAGTATTAATCACATTTACATTGAAAGCAGGGGAAAATGTTTCTTATGGTGTAGTAGAGGGCTCTTCAGAGCAGAACTAATCCATAGTCACTTCACATTAGTATAGAGTTTTACTCAGAAAGGAGAACTAACCCCACATAACCCTACTTACCTAATTTACTCTTCTTCAGGAGTAATGTAAGTGAGCAACAAAAGGCAGAGCATGGGCCCTTCCAAAAATGTGGGCTTCTCTAGAAATACCATGGAGAGAGAAGTCAGCTTTGACTATCACCAGAGTGGAGTGCAGACATTAGCTCTAGCTAGAAGCAACTGTAGTGCCAGACAGATGCTTCCTGTCATGGTTTCTACTTCTCCCTGGTTTAATCTTGGATGAGGAAGAAGCAGCCTAATGGTGAGAAAGGAAGACTAGAAGCACCAAGTGGGACAGAAACACAGTTAACAAAATGGTCTCCTGCTGCCAAAATTGCCTTTTCAGGGGATAGGATTCATCTTTAAATAAAAGTCAGGATTTTATTCATATTTATGTTATAGAACATTTGGATTACTGGATTCTAACAAGGAATACTCAAAAGGTGTGCATTGTTCTAGAATGATCTGTTCTGAATTTCTCTTGAAGGACTAATTTCTCTAAATGGGTAACAAGAAAGTTAGTTTTGATTGTTCTTTTTTTGTGACAGTTATTCTTTATTTTTTAAAAAAGATTTAGTATTATTTTATGTGTATGAGTGTTTAGCACTTCTGCATGTATGCATGTGTACCACATGTGTGCCTGGTACCTATGAAATCCAGAAGAGGGCGTTGGATCCCCTGCTCTGTGAGTGCTCTACAAGACTAGTAAGTGCTCTTAAATGCTGAGCCATCTTTCCAGTGCATGTCTCCTCCCACTTTTAAATTTTTTAATTAAGTTTACAGGGTTGGAGAGATGGCTCAAGGGTTAAGAACATTTGTTGCTCTCATTGATGGTCTGGCTTCAACTCTCAGCACCCATATGGTTGTTTTAAACCATCCTTAACTCTAGTTCCGTAGGACCGGATTTCTTCTTCTAACCTCTGTGGGTACCAGGCATGCACATGGTACATAGACATTCATGTATGCAAAACACTCACATGTCTTAATATTTTATTTGTGCTTTGACCAATAATGCTTGCCTGAAGATCAGCATGTGGAGCTAGCCACACTAGTTAGCCATAGAGGCCAGGCAGTGGTGGCACACACCTTTAACCCCAGCATTTGGGAGACAGAGGTAGATGGATCTCTGTGAGTTCAAGGCTACCCTGGCTACACAAGGTTGAATCAGTCTAAAAGAGAAATAGAGTCAAGTGGTGGTAGCACACACCTTTAATCCCAGCACTAGGGAGGTGGAGACAGGAGTGATATGGCTGGGCAGAGAGAGGAATATAAGGTGAGAGGAGACAGGTACTCACTACATTCAGTCTGAGGTTTTATAGAGACAGCATTCAGTCTGAGGACTTGTAGAAAAAGATGCCCATTCAGTGCTAGGATTTCATAGAGGTAAGAATAAGGGCTGGCTGCTCTATTTCTCTGATCTTTTTCACTTTTACCCCCTAATATCTGACTCTGGGTTTTTATTATTAAGACTAATTTGAAATCATGCTACACTCACCCATAAGTTAAATATAATGCAAGGATTTTAGAGTTTACACTTACATATGTGTGTGTGCCTGCATGCATACTACAACATAAATGTGGATATAAGAGAACAGTGAGGACAATTTGTAATAGTCAGTGGGTCTTGGGTTTTGCCCTCAGGTCATTAGGTTTGGCAGCCAGTGCCTTTTCCTACTGAGCCATCTCTCAAGTCTATGATGGTTAATCTTGATTGTCAACTTAATAGGATCTAGACTCACCTATGAGAAAAGTCCTTGTGTGTGTGTGTGTTTTTTTTTATCTACATTGTTCTATTTACCAGCAAAGACTTGGGAATCAGATATTGGGGTGAAAACTTGATATATCAGAGAAGTTGAAAACCAATCAGCTCACCTTCCCTTTTGGCAGGAGATCCAGAAAGAGAATGTCTCTCTTTTATCCCAAACCAAAGAGGATCACGAATCTCTAAGTCCCTTGCTACTCTTTCCTATTTGTCTATCTAACCATCTAACGGGTCCTCTGGACTCTCTATGACTAATTCTTGTCAACTACTTGCTGGCTCCACCCCTGGTCCAAGGTTAATTATTTTTTTAAATACAGTCTCAGAGTTTCACAAAACAATAAAATATCCCACAATGTTTCCTCTTTTTTGTTTAAATAAAGGGAAAGGTTTTAACTCTAATACAGTAGAACTATATACAATAAAACACTTATCAGGTATGAGTTACATATATGATGTCCAGTCCATTAGTATTCAGAGAAAGTACTTTATTAATCTATCTTGTCTTGGGGAGTCCAAAGTTTTATCACTTTCTATCAGAACTTATATTATCAACCTAAAAATATCTTTTGAGACCTCAAAACCGTCTCTTAAACAACTTAAACTTTTATATCCCTTAACTTCATAAACTTTACATTTCCTTTGTAAGTTTCTTTTTTGAATTTGGTAACAAAGAAAATGGTATAACTATCTAGTCTTCAACCCCCATTAGAGATCCAAATAGGATATATTGCCTGAGTAAACAGGAAGTACAGAGCAAGCAATTTCTAAAACTGTAGAAATAACAGAAATAGTTGGCTGCCTGGACAGTCACCCATGGCTCCTCTGCAACACTGGGGCTTCTGTCTTCAGCCTACAGGCCTAGAATATCAGTCTAAAAGATTCTTTCGTGAAGCGGGAATTTTGTCTACCTTGTCTTGACAAAATTTGGCAGTCATTTTCAGTAAACAGAGGTTTCTCTGTCCTGCCCCATCCCATAGCCACTTCTAAATAACCTCTCAGAGGTTTAATATTAATTACAATCTGCTTGGCCAAACAGCTCAGGCTTATTACTAACTAGCTCTTTATTTCTAAATGAACCCATTTATATTAATCTATGTTTTGCCTCATGTCTCGTGGCTTTACCTGTTCTCTAATACATCTTGCCACTCTGGCAGCTGGATGGTGTCTCTCCCAGCCTCTACTCTCCTCCTCTCTCGATTTTCAGTTTGGTTTTCCCACCTGGCTTTATTCTGCCTTGCTAGAGGTCAAAGCAGCTTCTTTATTAACCAATAAGAGGAATACATATTCACAGCATACAGAAGTGTTGTCCAGTTTGGACAGCATACTATCAACAGTTGAGGCAAGGGAAGTTTCTTGACCAGTGACTAGCTTTGCAACATTAAAGTAAACTACATTTGTAGGTTCTTCAATGCCTATCATCTTCTCTGAAGGAGATTAGTATTGCCAAAAGCAGATGTATCTCACTGTCATAAAAAGCCTTACATTATAAAAATATCTTAAATACAATAGTCTGTAGAATTCTGAAGTGTCTGAAGACCATTTATCTATCTAAAATACATGAGGCTAAATAAAGCTTATTTCTTTAATTAATTAATTAATTAATTAATTAAAGATTTCTGTCTCTTTCCCTCCACCGCCTCCCATATCCCTCCCCCTCCCCCAATCAACTCCCCCTCTCTCATCAGCCCAAAGAGCAATCAGGGTTCCCTGCCCTGTGGGGAGTCTAAGGACCTCCCACCTCCTTCCAGGTCTAGTAAGGTGAGCATCCAAACAGCCTAGGCTCCCACAAAGCCAGTATGTGCAGTAGGATCAAAACCCAGTGCCATTGTTCTTGACTTCTCAGCAGTCCTCATTGTCCGCTATGTTCAGTGAGTCCAGTTTTATCCCATGCGTTTTCAGACCCAATCTAGCTGGCCTTGGTGAGTTCCCGAAAGAACATCCCCATTGTCTCAGTGTGTGGGTGCACCCCTCATGGCCCTGATTTCCTTGCTCGTGCTCTCTCTCCTTCTGCTCCTGATTTGGACCTTGGGGTTGTAGTCCGGTGCTCCAATGTGGGTCTCTGTCTCTATCTCCTTTCATCGCCTGATGAAGGTTAATATCCAGGAGGATGCCTATATGTTTTTCTTTGGGTTCACCTTCTTATTTAACTTCTCTAGGATCACGAATTACAGGCTCAATGTCCTTTATTTATGGCTAGAAAGCAAATATGAGAGCGTACATCTCATGTTCCTCTTTTTGGGTCTGGCTTACCTCACTCAGGATAGTGTTTTCTATTTCTGTCCATTTGTATGCAAAATTCAAGAAGTCCTTGTTTTTTACTGCTGAGTAATACTCTAATATGTATATATTCCATACTTTCTTCATCCATTCTTCCATTGAAGGACATCTAGGTTGTTTCCAGGTTCTGGCTATTACAAACAATGCTGCTATGAACATAGTTGAGCATATACTTTTGTTGTATGATAGGGCATCTCTTGGGTATATTCCCAAGAGTGGTATTGCTGGGTCCAGGGGTAGGTTGATCCCGAATTTCCTGAGAAACCACCACACTGATTTCCAAAGTGGTTGCACAAGTTTGCATTCCCACCAGCAATGGATGAGTGTACCCCTTCCTCCACATCCTCTCCAGCAAAGGCTATCATTGGTGTTTTTTATTTTAGCCATTCTGACAGGTGTAAGATGATATCTTAAAGTTGTCTTGATTTGCATTTCCCTGATCGCTAAGGAAGTTGAGCATGACCTTAAGTGTCTTTTGGCCATTTGAACTTCTTCTGTTGAGAATTCTCTGTTCAGTTCATTGCCCCATTTTATAATTGGGTTGATTAGCCTTTTACTGTCTAGTTTCTTGAGTTCTTTATATATTTTGGAGATCAGACCTTTGTCTGTTGCGGGGTTGGTGAAAATCTTCTCCCAGTCAGTGGTTGCCTTTTTGTCTTAGTTACAGTGTCCTTTGCTTTACAGAAGCTTCTCAGTCTCAGGAGGTCCCATTTATTCAATGAGGCCCTTAATGTCTGTGCTGTTGGGGTTATACATATTGGCATAAAAACAGAGAAGTCGACCAATGGAATCGAATAGAAGACCCGGACTTTAACCCACAAACCTATGAACACCCGATTTTCGATAAAGGAACTAAAAGTATACAATGGAAAAAAGAGTGCATCTTCAACAAATTGTGCTGGCAAAACTTGATGTCAACCTGTAGAAGAATGAAAATAGATCCATATCTATCACCATGCACAAAACTCAAGTCCAAATTGATTAAAGACCTCAATATCAGTCTAAACACACTGAAGCTGATAGAAGAGAAAGTGGGAAGTACTCTACAACACATGAGCACAGGAGACCACTTCTTATGTATAACCCCAATAAAGCTTATTTCTAAGTATATCTAAACCCTTACTACAAATTTGAGTGTTATCTTAATTATCCTAAGCAGTTTTTAATAGTAGCTTTCAAGGACTAGAACTTTACATTACAGTTTTAGATGAGTTGCATAGGCATGATATCTTATAGTATGCTGTAGTAAAATTACCTTAAATTTGTATTAATATACGAAAATTCATACCAATGTAAAAATTTTAGACTAGTAGTTGCTTTTTAGTCTAAACGTAGATTAAATAATCTCTCCATTTATCCTAATATCCTATATTCCCCCTCTTTAGAAAGAGAACCCTGAACATAACCTTCTTTGTGTAGTTTCTTCCCTGACCATCACCAATAACACCTTGAAATTAATCCTCCTTAACAATGACAAACATCCATATCCTACCAAATGATCAAAACAACCCATCCTACCTCTCAGGAATGTGGGTGATATGTTCTTAAAACTGCTTCCTGCTGCCTGGAGGCAAATGGCATCTTTAGGGGACTCTGAGAAAACAGGCATTAAGTCTTTTAATTGCTCTGTGGATGAGTTTCTCCACTGTTGAAAGGGAATGATTGAAACAAATTTGGTATGGGACCTTCAGAAGACCTCGTAAAGTGTTTTCTGATGGCAAAGAGTTACCTTGCCTACCCCTTATTGATCTGGATCACTTTTTTTTAATAGCTCTCAGATATGTTATCATTATCCATTTTCCAGATTGTTTTTTAATAATGAATATAGCAGAATTTCAAGGACTGGTTAATTCTTTATTATGCTGAGATATAGCTACCCCTGTACCAGCTGTTCCAGGGCCTGCAATTTTTCTCATGTCAAAAGACATTCTTCTACCCAGACAGGGTAACCATTTTAAAGGTAGGGTTGTTGGTACCTTTGAAAGACCAACAGCTCTTGTGTCCTGCTTATGTACAACCTGAATGGTCTGTGACTGTTTTTGATAATACCTTTTAATATGTTTCTCAGAAGCATTCTTTATTTTATGGTTTGTTTCTGAGATTGGAAGAATATTAACCTATGTTTTCCATCATTGTAGCAAATCATGTCCCCATAGATTCATTGTTATATTAGGCACATATGGCTTTAATTTTGCTATCTGTCCTTCTGGCCCTATACCTTCCACTCACTTGTACTTCATTTTACCTGAGATAAAATTACAATTCCTAAAAGCTGAATATTTACCTTCTGAAGGGGCCAATCTGGATGCCAAGATTTTGGTGAATTTATGGTTACATCTACACCTGTGTCCAACAATCTTTCAATTACAACGCCATTTTTTCATATTTTTAGATTTGGTCTTTAATCATTTATAGAAGCTTGCCAAAATACTTTTATGGTCTCTCCTGAGTTTGTGTTTTATCTACTGAAGCTGTTCTGTGTTCAAACATTCCTGGAGTAGTATGGTTTTTAAAAACAGGCATTAAGCCTTTTAATTTCTCTATGGACGAGTTTCTCCACTGTTGACAGGGAATGATTGAACAACATTTGGTATCAGGGCCTTCAGAAGACCCCTTAAAGTATTCTCTGATGACAATGAGTTATCCTGCCTGCCCCTTGTTGATCCGCATTCATAAGTCCAATTACAGTCTTTGACATACCTTCTGCATACTTCAGAAGGCTGGGGCCTTTCATTTGGATTATATATTGAAAAAAAACATTGTTTCTAGGAATGCCTTGCCTGAAACTGGATCTCATTTTGTAGACCAGGCTGGCTTCAAACTCACAGAGATCCTACTGCCTCTGCCTCCAAGTGCTGGGATTAAAGGAGTGCACTGTGGCTGCCCAGAAGATGAATTTCCCAAAGTCATATCTTCCTTTAGATTCTAGCTCTCTATGCAAGCTGTTTGGGGAGAAATATAGGAAATGGTCCTAATTACCTGTGGACCCAATGACCCACAATAACCATCTGCCTGACAAGATGTGTTACTGGCTCAGTAGTGAGAGGACTATAATGGGAATGACCAACCACCTTCTTATTAGACTTGAAACCCATTCCACAGGAGAAGATTCATGTCTGGCTCTGGAACTGTAAACCTTGTCAGAAGCTCATGCTTTGGTAAGTCATATGCCCTAGAGGAGAGCTGCTACTGTTGTTTTGATAAATGGACATAGTGTTAAACTGCTTTCTGAATACTTGTGTTTATCCCATAAATTAGTGCCAAATTCTGTTGTCAATATAAGATGCAGCCTGGCCCCCTTGAACTGAGGCTGTGTTAGCTTCTGTGTGCCAGCTTTGTGGAAATCCTTTCTCAGGCAGTTGTAAAGGGAAGGGAAATTGCAACATTTGCAGGTAAATGGATGGAACTGGATATTATTATGTTAATTGAAATAAGCCACACTTAGAAAAACAATTATCACATTCTTTTGCCTATATATGGAATATAGATTTAAGTTTATACACATCTCCATGCATATATACATGCATTCATCTTGATCTTTCTTTCTCTGAATATTCATGTGTAGGACATGAAAGTAGAGAAGGGGCTGTGAGAAGGGTGGGGGATGGGGAAAATGAGTATGATGGAATATGTGTGACATGAATTCAGAAGGAGGTACTATTGTAGAAAGGAAGGAGATCATCATGGGATCAGGGAGATAGGAACTGAATAAGAGAAAAGTATGGTGATATGTTTGTATGAATATATTATAATAAAAATCATTACTTTGGAAATAATCAATTCTTATAAGTTGTCTTCCAACTTCCACAAGTGCACTATTGTCACATGTACATTCCCACCCCCAATAAAACAATGAAAAAAATTACAAAAATAGACAATCAATCTCTCACTTCCAGTCATGGATGAAGAGGTACCTCTGTATATTGCCTCCTTTTTCTGAGGGTTTCATTTGTAGTACTTCTAAAGGTTTTAATATCTCCACATGGCAGCAGCCCTCATCAATAGATTTTACTAAAATTGCTTTCCTTTCTATCTTATTTCTAAAGAGTCCCAGGCTCCTGATTCCTGTGCTAAAAGAGGACTTGTATCTAGTGCAAAGCCCGCTGTGACACCTTACGGACAGATTCCCCAGTCCATGCCACAGTAGCCCATGCTTTCACACCTACTGTGACCTAAGACACCTGTCTCCTATGGATGATCTCCTCTTGTTTCTCAGAGTTGCATTTAATCCTAGAATTTAATTTAGCAGAAGTTTAATTAAGCCTATATTGGAAGCCTGTGCTCCTATTGGTTTTGGGACTCTCTATGTCTACCATGGAGTGCTCAAGGCCTTTCTTTTTTTTTAAATTGATTTTATTGAGCTCTACATTTTTCTCTGCTCCCCTCCTTTCCTCTCCCCTTCCCTTCAACCCTCTCCCATGGTCCCCATGCTCTCAATTTACTCAGGAGATCTTATTTTTTTCTACTTCCCATGTAGGTTAGATCCATGTATGTCTCTCTTAGGGTCCTCATTGTTGTCTAGGCTCTCTGAGATTGTGAATTGTAGGCTGGTTTTTTGTTTTATGCCTAAAAGCCACTTATGAGTGAGTACACATGATATTTGTCTTTATATGTCTGGTTATCTCACTCAATATGATGTTTTCTAGATCCATCCATTTGCCTGCAAATTTCAAGATGTCATTATTTTTATCACTGTGGAGTATTCCATTGTGTATATGTACCACATTTTTCCTTATCCCTTCTTTGCTCGAGGGACATTTAGGTTATTTTCCGGTTCTGGCTATGACAAACAATGCTGCTATAAACATAGTTGGGCACATGTCTTTGTGGTACGATTGAGCATCCTTTGGGTTTATACCCAAAAGTGGTATTGCTGGGTCTTGAAGAAGGCTGTTTCTTAATTTTCTGAGAAATTGCCAAGGCCTTTTATCTTCTTTCCTTTGACTGTCACAATCTTTAACAGCATTTCTTTGGGCTATATCTTTTTCCGAAGGAAAGTGTATTTCTCTCCTGTGTCCTCCAACTCTTCATTAAAAAGGCTCATCTGAGTCTATAACAATTCAGCATGTAATTCAGTGTGTTCTCATTCTTTCTGTGCCTGTGATAAGAAAATACTGTGTTGGACTTTCCTGCTCTCTTGCTTGCTTATGCAGATATCCTCTCCATTTCTTGCCCAGACAGACATTATGTTATATCTCCTCTAGGTTTTGCAGTTTGAGGTATGATGTTTCATTGTGTTTGTCAACCTGACTGACTGAATTAAGAAACTTGTAGCGAGTTCCAGGACAGCCAGGGCTACAGAGTGAGAGAGTGAGACACTGGAGAGAGAGAGAGAGAGAGAGAGAGAGAGAGAGAGAGAGAGAACTTGTAGGATATTTATGGGCGCTGCTTTGAATATATATGAGGGGCTTTCAGAGAGGGTTAACTGAGGCTGAGGAGACCTACCTTGAATGCAAGCTGCATTGTCCCTCAGTCTGGAATTTTGTTGAGCAAAAAGTAAAAGAGGAAAAAGCCAGTTAACCGACAGGATTCTCCTTTCTCTGCCTTCTGGCACACTGAACCATGAGCAAGCAACTTTGTTTTCCTGCAGCCAGAGCCAAAAGCTGCTTGCACTGCCTTCCCTGCCACAAAGAGCTGCTATAACCCTTCACACCATGAATCAATATAAAACCTTCCTCCCCTAAGCTGATCCCTTTAAGGTTATCTGGTCCTGGCAGTGAGAAAAGTACTTTTACACAGCATCTCTTGTCCAGATGTCGTGTTAGTTTCTTTTTGTTATGACAAATATTTTAGCAAAAGAACTTAAAGAGAAAATTATTTATTGTGGCAGTTTAGGAGTTTCCCCCTACTGTGGTAGGGAGGCTCACATCATAGAGGGTGCACATATGGCGACCAGGAGGCGCAGAATGTATGCCTATGCTAGTGAGCTGCTTCTTTTTCCTTTTATTGTTTCTAGTCCTAGGGAACAAATGTTGCTACCCATATTCGGTGTTCCCTCTTAGTTAATCCTGACTGGAACTCCTCGCTGACACACTCACAGGTGTGTTCTGCTAATCTAGATAGGTCTCTACCTAAACAAGTTAACAGTTGAGATTAGTCCTCACATATAGGAGCTGTATGAATTTTGTGTTTACTAAAAGCAAAGAAATTCTCACCTTCACCTTTTTGCACTTCCTAATATCCTCAGAAGACCGTTTCTTTGTAGATTCATATCCTACCTTAGGCTTGACTTATCAATACCTTTGTCTAGCCATGCCAGGTGTGGCCCTTGCCGCTCTGCTGCTGGTTTTGCTGAGAGAAGTCCAGAAAACGTGTTTTCGAGGTTGAAACATCTAAACGCATGGTGTCAATGAAGGAACATCAGTGATACTTGCTTTCGTCAGGGGTCCCATTCCTTACCCTAGACACAGCAGTGTTTCCTTTACCCAACCAATGCCTTAGTAAAGGGGTTTTATTATAATGAATGCCATTCCACAACGAAGGGAAAACAGGATTGAGGAATAAGTGCTCCTCTATAAAATTCGGCAAGATATTTATTGGTGCACCTAAAATGAAGCCTATAATAAACGGTGACTGATCTATAGCCGGACTAAGAAACTGAGATGAAAATTACTTCCCAGTTTGACTACAGGTAGAGCCAACGTAGAGGAGTGAAAATGGAAGCCACCCAGCTAACTGCAACACTGCTTTTTATTTGCTCTCTCAGATTTATAAAATATTTATTTAGGCACTTTTTATGTGTTATGCATCTGTATGAGTTCATGTGCACCATGTATGTGAGGGTGCTTGTGATGGAGGTGGGAAGGTGTTGGAGCCCCTGGAGAAGTTACAAGTGTTTGCATTACCCGGTGTAGGTGCTTGGTAACTGAACCCGGGTTCTCTGGAAGAGCAGCAAGTGTCTCTAACCACTGAGCACCCCCCCCCCCGTCTTTTTGGATTTCAAGACACGGTTTCTCTGTGTAGCTTTGAAGCCTGTCCTGAAACTAGAGCTCTTGCAGACCAGGCTGGCCTAGAACTCACAGAGATCTGCCCACCTTTGCCTTCTGAGTGCTGGGATTAAAGCATGCGCCACCACCGCCTGACTGAGCCATCTCTCTTTAAATACCTTTCTCAGGTACATAAGTAAAAAGTAAAACTCTATGCCTTAAATTGTCTTTTTGGTGAACATCTAGAGTACAATATACCTTAGACAAAAGAACATGATTAAGTCTGTGTTGACTTTTTTTAAATCTCATAACCATAAATTGTATTAATCTTAATTTTTGGCCTTTGCATACATTTCTCATTGGTTCATCCCATTGTTCTTTTTGTCCTTTTTTCTTTCTTTCCCTCTGTCATACTTTCTCTAACTTGTGCCCTCTTAGAAATCTTCAACATCAGTGTTTTGAGTGGAATAGAACTTTCAGATTCCCTAACTTTCCACCTATTGTGTTTTCTGTGTTAAATTTGGAATTTGAATAAACACTGGATGTGACAGGCTTACCACATCAGGAGGGGAAAAAAAAAATCACCATTTCTTTTGATTTCTCTAGAATTTAAGTGCACCCCTAAAGCTCGAAGGAAGGGTGTACTTTTGACTCAAACTTTGCCCTATTGGCCAACCTCAGGGAGTCTGGGTTATGTTAGAGGGAATGCAACAAACCCAACAGGAGACGAGTCTGATGCGGTTTGGAGTTTCATTGTGAAACTTCTGTGCACTTCTGCTTTTCACCCAGTTGTGTCATAGGAAAACAACCAAAACACTCGTTTCAGTTTTCCTGACCATCTGTTTGGAATAACACGAGTGCACACATTTAAATGTTCTGCATTGTCACTAGCAGTTTATCGTAAGATATTGAAACTGAATCATTTACTTATTCATTAGTTAGTTTAAAGCTTTTAAAATGTTTCTTCAATTGTGATTACATATATACATACACATACACTTTATATATATTTACAGCTGTCTCATGGTATCCATGGGGCATCAGATTCCAGGACCTTCCTTGTATACCAAAATCTGAGTATGTTCAGATGCATTATAAAATATGGTAATATTTTCATATAAATTATGTCTATCATCCTATATACTTTTAAATCATGCTAGATTACCTTCATTTTATGCAAGGAAAAAAGTCCCGTATGAAGAAAACATGTTTGTGCTCAATACAGATAATTATTTTTCAATAAGTTTGACCTGTATTTGGTTGAATGTAGGTTAGTTCTTATAGAGGACAAGGTGTGGTCTGATTGATCCCTGACTTGATTCTTGTGCTGCGAGGGGGTCTGGTGAAGTCCCTTTGACTCTCATCTCTTGAAGAGATCAATCTGCCTCCTGCAAATGGTCATTTCTGCTCCAGCGTATAGTGTTACCATAATGGATTATTGTCCTCACCTAGGCGTGGTTCTGTCCTGTGAAGATTTGTTTTTTTTGGAAACCCAAATGACTTCAAGTTTAGGACAGTTACTTACCCCTGTGCTGTTGTGGAATATTTGTTTAATTATGTAAAGATGTATTGCATTTGTTTATGTTAGGATATGTTGTTTTTTCACCTTGCCTGCCGGAGGCACCTGATTGGTCTAATAAAAAATCGAATGACCAATAGCAAGGGAGGAGGTGTAGGTAGGACTTCTGGACATGGGCAGTAGGTAGGAGGAGAAATTTAGGCTCAAAGAAGAAAGAAAAAGAGATGCCAGGGGCCAGTCAGCCAGACACAGAGGAAGCTGGAAAGTAGAACGTGAAGAGTAACCCCCAGTGCAGAATGTAAAAGAGAAACAAGTTAAGTTAAATGAGCTCGTGGGACAAGCCTAAGCTAAGGTCAAACACTCATAATTAATAATAAGTCTTTGTGTCTTAATTTGGGAACTGGTTGGTGGCCCAAAGAAAATTCCAACTACACTGTGCCTTCAGCCAACGGAGACACAAAATAAAGACATGGATATCAGACTTTGATTCTGCTTTCAGTCACCTGTGGTCCAAGTAAGAAGTCGATGCTATTTAGCAAAAGCAGCTTCTAAGTTCCTATTTCATTCATTCTACATTTCATAAGATTCACAGCCACACACAGCATAGTGTTTTTTGAAGGTTATTTTGAACAAAAATTTGAAAGGAGAATTTAAACCAAACAGAGTCTAATCAATGGTGGCTTCCTCCTAAACCGGGATCAAACCAAGGACACTGGCAATGCTACTAGCCCTCTGCTGGAGCCACACCCTCTTTTTTAGTAGGTATAGTATGTCACACAATGGTAGTGAATAAGTTTAGGAGTGAAAAAAAATCAAAATGCTCTACTGTGTCTCCTCATGCAAGACTAATGGCAGACTTCCTGTTGGTTTCAGATAATCAGAACCAGGTTTCTGGAACTTCAGAACAATTATGCTGGGGACTACACAAAAGAAATCAAGCTGTGAGATCATTAACCTATGTATTTAGCCCATGGATTAGCAGGAATAAAATGGCATGTCAGTTCTTAAATAAAGCAGTTATGGCAGACAGACACAAAGGAGAATCCAGCAGCTTAAATAATTCTGCCTGTCTCATGGATGAAGTCAAACTGGGCAGCTTTTAATTCTCTCTTGGTTGTTTTAAAATAAATTACTATGTACACATCAAGCTTATAAAGAGACCAAAATGACTTTAATACAGCCTACTACCTTCATTTATCAGCCTGCCTACCTATCCCGCCACTTCTCCAGTAAATATTTATGATGTAGCCACCGTGAAGGAAAGAGCTCGGCTCATACCAGTATTGGCAAAGGCCTTAGTTGAGAAATAATTACACATCACTGGGATGTGGGCTACAAAGCCGGGTGAAAGTGCTATGGGAAAGTCAGATTTTATTTACAAGAGGGAATGGGTTACAAGTTAAAGGGCAAACAGCTTTCAGTGTTCAAAACTTACAGTTGTTTTTCTTCCCCATAAGAAATAAAAACACTTCAAAACTACTGTGTAACTCTGAACTGTATCCCCAGTAAATAAACAGAAACCCTTCCCATGGTGGAATATCAGTAGTGTTTATTTCCGCATCTTATTAAAGTTGACTTCATTTTATCATGACTCACATTTCTTTTTCCTTTGCTACCAACAGAGGCTCAGAAAAATCTGGTGGGTATGTTTTATAGAAGGCAAAAAACATCCTCTTCCATGCTCACACTATCGTGACTGGCTTGCCCACGCCTCTGCCTATGGGGTTGGCTCTATTGTGCTGTCCATGAGAGGTGCAGGGCCTGCTCTCCCAAGTGTTGCAGTTGGTGATGGGCACGGCCAGCTCTCTTGCCCTTCCGACCTCAGGGTCAGCTCTCCCACCTGCGTCATGCATTAATGGGCATGAGTGGGAACTAGGGCTTCTCTCCCTCACCCATGCCACCACATAACAGATGAGTAATGGAGACAGCTTTCCCATGCTTACAACTTCTGGGCTTACTCACCCATGCATCCACCAACAGGATTGGCTGTAATGGACTGCCCAGACAAGGTGCAAGACCTGCTCTCTTGAGAATTATTTAGAACAAATATATATATTTTTTTATCAACATATGTTCATAAAACATTTGTAAATAAATTTTATTTATCTATATGCTCAAGGTCACATAAAACTTCCCTAAGGAAAAGAACCACAAGTGGGAAAAAGTTTAAGAAGCTCTGTTCTAATGGAGACTATACATACCTGGGTCACCCTTTCCAGCTTAACTATACTCATGTTACTTTCTTTCTAAAATCTTTATATAAATTCTCACTTATTACAGGAGAATTCATAATCTTTCCCTAACTATTTCAAGATCATTTCTTCAAAGAGCTTGTGTTTCTCCCAAATATGATGGTTTCTTTTCTGTTTCTGTGATAAAATGCATTACTAACTAAGACAATTTATTTAGAAGGAGTTTATTTTGGCTTGTGGTTCTAGAGGGTAAGGGTCTATCATGGTGGGAAGACACAGCAGCATGCAAACAGCAGGCTTGGTGGAAGAGGCAGGAATCTGACTGATAACACTTTATAGGAATATGGGAATCAAGAGAGCAAACGAAAAGTACAGTGAACCTATAAACTCTCAAAGTCTGTCCCAGTAAAATACTTCCTCCAGCAAGATTCTGCCTCCCAAGGGTTCCACAACCTCCCCAATCAGTACAATCACTGGCAACTAAGTATGCAGTTAACTGAGCCTATATGGAACACTTCCTGTTTAACCACCACATATTGCTTGTCTAAACAGACTATGCATGTTCTTCTTGTGTCCATGAGCAGCTAAACATGCTAGCTCTTTTCCTGGAAAGTCTTTGCTTATTTCCTTGGTAATCTACTTATCTTCTGCATCTAACTCAGGTATCATGTTCTCTAAAGAGTCATTGAAGTCCTCAGTTTGTTTGCTCTCTGTGATAAACTTAATATGAGACACTTTTTTCATAATTTTCTGCTTGCCCTGTGTCCTTAGAGGTTGACTTTTTTGTACAACATTAATCAGGTTTCTGTCTCTGCTTTCTCGTGGACTGGAACAATCAGAAGCCCTGGAAGAAGCTAGGGAGTCAAAGGAGAGTGATAATGAAGTAGTATTTTTCCAACTCCTCTTGGCAGGGAAAGCATTACTATCATTATATTAAAAGCCCTGGCAGTGTCCGCATTAATCTACTAAATCAGAACTCCCACCACAACTCTTCTATAGGCTTGTTTCTGGATTTTAGTAATAACTTCTTCAGGCCTAGAGGGGTCAAGTGTTGGCCATTTGTAGTAGGCTTTCTTGGACCACCAACCAGCTCCCAAATCAAGACACAGAGACTTACTATAAGTTATAAATTCTTTGCCTTATCTTAAGCTTGTCCCACTAGCTCTTACAACGTAACCTGTTTCTCTTCATCTACATTTTGCCTCAGAGCTTGTTACCTTTCTTTCCTTCTCTGTATTATTGCTTCTCATGCCTGTGAGTCTGGCTGGTGGCTGCCTGACTTCTGACCCCGGGGCATACCCCTTTCTTTCTTCCTAGTTCTTTCACCCTTCTTCTTTTGAGCCTAGATTCTTCCTCCTACTTATTCCCTCTACAAACCAGCTCCGCCTATCCCTCCTCTGCCTCACTATTGGCCATTCAGCTTTTTATCAGACCAATCAGGTACCCTAGTCAGGCAAAGCAGCACATTTTCACATCATTAAACAAATGCGACATAAAACAAAACGTAACACATCTTTGCCTAGTTAAACATTCTACAATAGCCCTTCCTTATCTTCAGTTGTGTACACCTTTGTGAATAAATGTCTTACTACATTCTTTTAAATCATTTCTTCTGAGCTTGCCATCTGTTTACTAGTATGACTGGCTTATGCTTGTGGTAATATATATATATATATAATTCTAATTAGCATATATTATTCCAAATATTGTGGCTTTTCTATTTCTCTTATTAATTTCCCAGAAGTTAGGTCTGGATCCAGAATAAAGGGCAGGCTATGTAGGGAATCCCCATCTTTTCCAAGGAGGGCTGTGTGGTAGAATATGCCGAGGTCAGAGCAAAGAGGAATATGCAGAATGTGATGGACCTGGGAGTCATCATTTGGGTAAAGAGCTAAATGACAGTTTGGTACATATCTTGAATTATCTTCATTTGGCAGAAAGTAGTACATGCAGAAAATAGGTTTTGATGTAACCTGGTCTTGGAAACCCACTTTGCATCTTATTAGCCATGCAACACTGGGCAGGTTATGCTTGCAGCAAAGGAGCTGTGTTCTAGCTGTTTTTAGGTCATTTTGTCTGTGAGGACGTCATCTGCTTCTCAGTGCCCGTTTCATTGCTTATTATGGAATTATTCACGCCCCAGCCCATGGCTTTCTTTTCCATTTTTGAAATATGCCTGCTTTATCTTCCAGACATCAGATTATGCTGTCTGGTGACATGTGACTATCCAGAAATGTGATTGTTCTTCTTACTTCTTTAATTTTTCCTGTTTTTCAAGTTTGAGATTGTATCTCATTTAACTATTTCCTTGGTTACTGATTGACTGAATGGAATCTGGCTTCCCCAGCATTATCTCTGCACTTTAACATCTATTTGAACCGCAGTAGCTTTGTCAAATTGCCCTGTTATTTTTATTGCCTCTTCCAGAACTACTGAAGCTTGTTACCAATGGTCACTTCAAAATACGTCTGCTATTTTAGTCTCTCAATAATTATTCAAATGTAGCACACTTTTCCTTGACGCTTGAAACTTGCATGCTTTGTACCCGGCAGGGTACATTTCTGGAATTGCTATGTGGAATTCTATACGGAATTGTACAAATCCTTAATGTATAGTTAAATAGTCATCGATACACCAAAATACAGAAACGAGTATTTGAAAAAGCTCTCAAGGTCTCATTTTCCAGAATGAGACTTTAAAGCTGTATTACAGGGCAGCTTTCTGCTAACATTCTTCTATTTCCTATTCCTTCCATGCTCCTCTTATTTTAATGAGCTAAGTAAGGTTGGTTTTTTTTTTTTTTGCCTCAGACAGTTGATTCACAGATTGAGAAACTTTTCTACAGTCTCAGAAGTAATAAGCAACGGTGATATTTGATCGATGTTACTCAGGACTTCAAAGTTTATATGGTCTTTTTAATTGCATTTGAGTCTAGAACACAGGATCTTACACGAGTAGCTTTTAAATTACTAGAATAATCATTTCTGGTTAGTTTTTTTTTTTTGAGACAGGGTTTCTCTGTGGCTTTGGAGCCTGTCCTGGAACTAGCTCTGTAGACCAGGCTGGTCTCGAACTCACAGAGATCCACCTGCCTCTGCCTCCCGAGTGCTGGGATTAAAGGCGTGCGCCACCACCGCCCGGCTCTGGTTAGTATTTTTGATATCCTGGCATGTTTCTGCTTCCAAGGAAATTACTCATTAATTAATTAATTCAATTAATATTTATTGATTCCTCATTGTATTAAGCTCTTTATTAGACATCCTATACAAAAAAAAGAGATAAATATAGCATAGCCCTTGTATTTAAGTTAGGGAGAAAAATTTAAGATTAACAAGCAAAAATACTATGTTAAAATAGTGTCATATAGCAGGCTAGAGAGATGGTTTAGCGGTTAAGAGCACTGCCTGCTCTTCCAGAGGACTCCAGCTCAATTTCCAGCTACCACATGGCAACTCACAACTGTCTGTAATTCTAGTTGTATGGCTTCTGACACCCGTACAGGACATACATGTAGGCAAAACACCAATGAACATAAAATAAAATAAATTGAAAAAATATTGTTATATAAATTTATACAAAGAACTAAAAGAATATAGCAGAAGAGGAAGTTATTTTTTGTCTAAGATTTGTGGTGGCTCAGGCGTCAAGAAAGAATTATACAGAAAACCACAAATAAGCAAATTATAAACCTTTCAACAAAATAATATTAAATTTATGTGTTCTTAAAGTATTTCATATAATATTTTTCTTTGGGGCATGTGGGATCATACCATAGAGGGGATAGTTAAGAAATCTAACAAACAAAATAGGATTTCGTAAATCCACAGGTGGAATCACTGTCTTATTATCCTAGACATCTAAGCACTGGATTTTCAGGCCCTGTTACATAAAATTTCTAGGCAATAACTACCAGAGGAAACTTATGCCACATAAACAGAACTTAAGGGTTTTAATTAAATCACTTACTTATCTTTAATAATCATAATACAGTAACTACATGCCAGCAGAGTCTAGGTTAGTATTTTGTTTTTTCAATAGTAGCATTTTAAGTTTCATATTTGAATGGTATTGAGCACACACCCTTAAATATTTTTTTCTATGCTAGGAATTGAACCCAAGTTCATGTACATTCTATCAAGATAGTTTACCACTGAGTTACAATCCTTAATCTTTGAGGCTGCAAACATTGTGTATGTGTCCTAAGGAGTGAGTTTAACATTGTACCACACAAAGAAAATCTTCTTTAGTTCTTTTTTAAAAGCAACTACAACAGAAAGAACAAGCAGGATTTCCTCTGTAACTAATATTGACTTAACTTTACAGGGTCCCATACCTGAATGCCTCTGTTTATTCATGAAAGAGAGTTAGGCTATTGGTTCATTCGGATTCACTTCCAACTTTTGCAGTTCAGACTGTTCAGCCAGTTTAACTCTTGGCCTCTCAGGTGAATTGACTTACAAATGTTATAGAAAAGGCCCCAGCAGTGCTGTTATGAAAGAAACCCATGCCCTGGAACACAGCCCAGTAGACTAGAGTCGCTCAGCGAAAGAGTTTCCACTAGCTACACTTGGGAGTTACCCTTGGTTTTGCCTTTGTCTCAGACCATCTGGATGTCAAAAGTGCTAATAAGCAACTGACTCACTGGTGGAATAAATTCAATCTGTTGATTATGTTCTGGAAAGCTCTGCAATGAAAGAAGTACTGGCAATAAAGGAGCAGAACACTTTCCCAAGTTCTGAGGTCATATAAGCCTAGCCATGAGAAGGCATATTGACATGAGTGGGCACTGGAGACTTAGTATATGGATTTTTTGATGAAAGAAGTCATGCTTAGATCTTGGCCAACAATATTTTTTGGCTCTCTTAATAGTAGCCAGTGTGGATCTCTTCTTAGAGATCTTGGGTTTATGTCACTTTCACTGTGACAATTACTAGGAAAGTTTTATGCAGCCTGGAAGCTCCCTGAGAGTTATCAAAATAATTTTAAATTTGACCACTAAGCTAAGGACAGAGAACAGATGCAAGTCAAAGTATTCAAGAATAAAGATGCCTTAATGAGTCATCTTAAGGAGGACTAGACATGTATGTGTTCTATCATCGTATAATACCTTTTAATTTTCTTGTACTAGCTCTTATGCTGACTCATAACAGAAATAAAAATGTGAATGTGTGAATGTATTTTCACTCTTTAGAGGCAGATGTTTTTGGATGTAGGAGGTGGGAGGACAGGGTTTCTCTGTGTAGTCCTGATTGTCCTGGAACTGATAGACCAGGTTGGTGTTGAACTCAGAGAATTACCTACGTCTGCCTCTTAAGAGCTGGAATTAAAGGTGTACACCATCATGTTTAACTGTAGAGCCAGGGTTTTGATACATACTCAGGCTAGCCTTAAAGCTGATATAGTTCTTCCTTGGCCTATTAAGTGGCTGGTTTATTTTTATATAGAAACAGGTATTTAGGTAACAGAAAACATCACTCTGTGGAATGACTATGGTGTACAAATGTGTTCATTTATTTTATTTCAAAACTATAGTTGATTTTATGATTATTAGAAAGAATCTATCAATAATTTCAACTGGGAAATTTTATAAAACTAACTTGAAAACAGCAATGCTCCTGTCAACCACTGTTTTGCCTCATTAGGGTTAAATGCCTGTTTCTATAAGGAATTATTTTTTTCTAGCTTTGTCATTATTTTTCTCTTTAGTTTTTCCTGGAAGCCTCTTGCTCTCTAGAAAAACATTCCATGTACTTTCACTTTAAAGTGTGACCCATATTGCTCACATTTCTTTCAAGCCTCTAATCCAGGGAGTTAGCCTAACACACCATCTCCTTATCACATCTGATGGTTCTCTGTGGCTTGGAAAAATACAATTGATAAGGTGTAGTGGATGTTTTTTATGTGTCAGTCACCATTGTGAATGCGCTCAATTAGTAGTTACTTAATGCTCATAATAGCTGTGAATTAGAGGCAGGTCATATAAATCTACTTATATTAGTAAGCTTCTTCTTGATCTTCATATTTCGTTCACTAATTCATTTATAAAGCAACATAGTTGCTAAATATTCAGGACTGTGTACTCTATATAAAACATTTAATATGGGTATCTTCTTGGACTTTGAGGAGTTCAAGGTCAAGTAGTTAGCTCTGTTGCAGCAGTCTTGCTGGACATTGTGTAATTGATAACGCAGACGAATAAGGCCTCAGGCGCATAGTATGTGGCAACTGATATGGCGTGTTCCTTTCTATTATAATGGAAGAGTCAGAAGCAGTTCACATTTCCGTGAGTCACGCAGAAATTCAGGTGTCTATTAATTCTGCTGTTTTAATAAACTGTGAAGAGATCTGACCTCCAGATCAGACAGAGTAAACTGAGCAGAATAACATGCTGACTTTCAGCATTCACAAGAAGGGGCTAGTAAGTTAAAGGCTATGATCAAATACGATGTTCCAAAAAAAAATTGGAAATAAATTCTATGAAAATTTAGGGATTCAACATTTCAGTGAAGGTTTTAGGGATTCAGTGGTCAAAATATATCAAGATATCCCCTCTAAAGCAAATAAAATTTTTCGCAACTTCTACTTAGTATAATAAAAATGGAATAAAATATCTAGCAGGCCTCTTTGAGTTTTTAAGGTAACACGTTCTAAGCTAAACTACTGCTCCATAAACAGAGTAATACATTTTTGATTGAAGAGGTTCTACCTCCAGTATAAACAACTATGTAAGTTTGATCTTAAAGCCCAGCAGATCTTACTGTGTTGGCTATGTCAGCAGTGAGAAAAGAGGCAGCGTTTTACTCCTGGGAGAATAATGATTCAGTGCCCTGTGATTCAGCACCAAGGCCGTTTGCTTCATGTAATTACAGGTCTTTTGAGCAAAAGCTCTTGTGAGTTGTTGAGAGAGACACATGGTTTCACACTGAGCACCAAGTGACCGTGGTCTAGAGAAGCACATTGTATGCAGCGTTCTAATGGATGTGTCTTATCACAAAGTTGTGTAGGCTCAGAACCAGACCAGTCTCTAACAGAAATGATGCATTTGGGCTCAAACCTGAGCAGGACAAAAGCCACAGATGGGCATATCCCTCATAACAATGGCAACAACAATTTTCTCAGCTTGCTTCTTTGCCATAGGAATAGAGGGGGGAGCTGCATGATCAAAACAAGGAAGAAAAGTCTACTTTTGGTTTTTGAGTAGTTATATTCTATATATGAGTACAAGCTGAAAATAGGCCATGGCTACATTACTACCATATTCAAGGCAAGCTTTGAAAGACTATGGAGAAGGAAACTTCCCCGTAAGAAGAGCCATGATCAACGTTCTTAGTCACTGACTTTTGGCAGGATGAGGAGTAGCCCAGTAAATATATAAGTGGCAAATGGGTAATGGCTTGGTTGTCTGCTCAGGGTCCTGAATTTAAAATCATTGGAAGACTAGAGACAAATGTTTTAGGATAAAAAATGTAGATGAGTTTCAACACTTTTGTGGCCAAACAAAAAGTACCCACTATGAAAGAAGTAATGAACAACCAAGAAGATAAATTAACTAGAACAACTGGAATAAGTATGCCTTTATCATTGTCCACATATAACTGTCATGATAGACACATGAATGAAGTGGCCATGTTGACAAAACAGACTAGCTCTTGAGTACTGGAGCACAGACTTCTTTCTTATTACCAAAGCTGAAGTAGCTTCTGCTGCTTCTGAGCGAACTTTTCAGCAATAGAAACCAATGCCAGCACATCACTATTTCTTCATGAAGCCAACTGACCATTTAGTAGCAAGTCAACTGTAAGGGCTAAGAGCTGGTTCTTACAGGTATAGGTGCCTATTCTGGATACTACCTTATCTTTACTGATTGCTATGCTTCAGCCAGATCCTGAAGCTTATGGAATGTTGATCCACGAATGTGGAATCTCACACAATGTAACATATATAAACAAGTGCCCCATTCCATAGTGAAGAAATAGGGGATTGGGCCAGGATTTAGTGAGCACTAGCCATATCATAGGACATCAGAAGCAGCCTTCTAGAGGCAGAGCTGAGACAAGAGCTGAGAATTGGTACTCTGAAAGGAGGATTGCCCTTCTTCATTAAAGGGCTCAGAATTTTTCTTCCTCCTTCAGTTAGCTGCATGAAAACCTTTCTTCCTTAGCCCCATTTTATCTAAAGCCAAAGCTGGAGGAGGAACACTGCTCCAATTGTAGTAGATAACCTTGAAATTTGAGCCAAATTAGCTAAGTCTTTGTTGGGTCGTGTCCCTAATAGGAAGAACTTAATGACCACTAGTAGGTAGGATGGCCTCATTTGTTACAACTCCCCAAAACTCCCATAGGAAGACTCTGTGCTTTCTACTTCTTTGATACCAGGTTCCACAAGGCTTGAGGTTCCCACAAAATAGATTTTCTATAAGCTATGAATACTGATAGAATGCTTTGGATTCCTTAAGTCTAGAGATTAGCTAGCAGAAATGCTCATCCTATCTTGCCAGAAGTAACCAACCCTGAACACAAAGAAGAAAGTGTTGCTTTCCCTACACAAAGGCAGAGTATGTGTGGTTCTAAGTTGATCTACTGGGGAGCCTCCTTCCACTCACCCTCTTGGCCTTTTGTGAAGGACCAATGCAATAAATCTGCCTCGAGAAAGGTATGGCTGTTAAGGGCTAAGGCACATAGGAATGCAACTTTGAGACACAGGACTATATAATATATGGTGGCTTTTTAAGGTACCAGCTGAGGTTTTGAGGACATTAGAATGGATCACAGAGGTGAGAGAGGAGGAGCATCAGTGCACTGGAAAACTACTGCAGCCCTGGGGTCTCTGGTTCATCTCACTGACTTCTCTTACAGGCAAGCATTCCTGCTAGAGGAGAAGGCTTACAGACGATCTGGATACTAAATCTGTACAACGGAACCGATCTGTCCAGATCAAGGGATGAACCATTGCAAACATGAAAAAGTGCTGCCAAATTCTTCTGCTTTGGGAACATAATTTACTGTTGGGATCTTAGCTGTCTTAATCTGTCCCTTGTCTTGGACTGGGTTACACTTCTCTTATTTAGAGCCAACAGAAGTTATAACATAGGCCCTCTGCCATTTTAAAAGGAGTGCTTTTATTTAAAATATGACTTCAACCAGAAGCCTCCACTTTGGCCTGGCTGAAGCTTCCTTAAGTCTTTCTAAAGTCTAAGGTTCTTCTTACTCTTGTTTTCCTTCTTCTCTTGTTTCCACTACTGTCACACTGGTCCCACAGTCCGAAACCTCTCCCTGCTTTCCGGATTTCCCTGATCTTCAGAGGAACTTCTCTCAGTCAGTCTCTAGCGTGTCTAATTCTGTCCAGACACCTGCTTCTCAGAGGACACAAACTGACAGTGCCACTGGGAAAATGACACTGTAGCTAAAAAGAAGATTTTAAGGTACAACGAAGAGATTAATTCTCCTTTCCTGTACTGGATCTATAGAGACCTATCCCATGCTCATCTTGTTTTCTCTGAATAGCAACTTGTTTCCATATTTTTTGCAGCCCTAATTTGGAGCAAACACTTGCAAAAAGAAAAGAAAAAGAAACCATTTCTTCTACCTTGAACTACACTTTCACTTTATCTATTATCTACTTATAGTTTATCTTTTTACAGTTTTTTAAATTAGCCTGTACTTCATTGTACAGCCAGGCATTCATAGTACTTAGCATTTGAAAAAAAGCAAGTCTACTATTAGACTATTCAAAAGTTTACTTACAAATTCCCTAAAGGATTAAAAACATAACTCTAACCCAATCTAGTTCAAACAAGTGGGAGAAATTTATTATTGCTCAGCCAGTTGTTTAAGATGAGAAGCGAACATTAGGAATCTTGTATAGAATTGTGATCTCATCTTTGCTTTTGGTGTGCAGATATATCAATTTAGTATATATTATATATTGTGTTAATATAGAGCTAAACTATAAGCACCTTTTCTATGTCAATCATACTTCATGATGTGTGTCTGTGTGACGTAGGAAAAGCAAGATTAAGATTTGAAGTTAGAAGTTCTTAACTTAGTTCTACAACATTTAAGAAATCTAAAAAAGTCCTATTGCCTCATCGAATTTGGGTAGCTCATTGGCTGTTACAATGTTCAAGTGCAGCAGAACATGAGAAAAAGCTTTGCAAATTATAAAATGCTGTATCAGTTGTGAATTTTTATGCTGTGATGATAGTTTGGGAACTTCTTTGGAATAGTTTCTGATATATGACAGATATGTATTACTTAGGAGTAGTAGGAAGTTAACTGGGCTTAAAGTTATTCTGCCAGGGCTGTGCTGATAAAATACCACGAACTGGGTGGCTTACACAACAGAAATGAATTTTCTCACAGTTTTGGAAGTTCAAAGTCAAGGTATTGGCAGATTTTGTTATGAGACTTGAGAGGTCTAAGTCTTGAAGATGGCTGCCTTTTTATGAGGTCCTCTTCTCTGGGTGTGGGTAGCACTAGTGCCTCTTCCTCTTATAAAGATGTCAGTCAGTTATATCACATTAGGGCCCTACCCTTATAGCTTCATTTAACATGTACTTCTTTAAAGAATCCACTTGCTAACACAGTCACATTGGAATTAGGGCTTCAACACATGAATTGTGGAGTAACAATTGAGTCCTATATCATGCATTGTTAAGTCTGTACAATCATTAACTGTGTCAAGTCCATTCATTGTTTGAGGTTCTATTGGAACTACTGGTCTACCTAAGAAAGTTGTGGCTCCTACATCTTCTGTTAAGCGATACTTGAGGCATGGTAAGGATGCAGGTTCTTTATTCCCATCTTGGAATTATGGAATCAGAATCTTCAGTGTTGAAGTTCAGAAATCTTCATTTTTACCATATGGGTACATATTATCTGTGATTTTTACATACAAATTTTAATAATTATTGATATAATGGAAAGCATATAAGGAACTCTGGAGTCACATAGCATGGGTTTAGTCTTGGATTAGCCTATTACTGTATGATTTTTGTCAAATTATTAACTCTCTTTGTGCCCCAATTTCCTCATATGTAAGATGGAGATCTTACTATTACCTGAGTATTGTAAGAATTAATAAGTGGATCAGAGGACTCAACATGTCGTTGCTGTATATTTTGAATTTTAACATTCTCTAACTTTATAACCTGGTGAAACAAGGCTTTCATGAATATTTTCTTTACAGTTACACATTCTTCTTGTTTATAATTATAAACCACTAATTATACCCACTCCTTAAAGATAGATTTTAAATTTGTTTGTGTAAGAGGCAACTGCCCTATCACTGAGCTACACTCCTGCCATAGAGGTATAACCCTATTCAAGACTTGCCTGCTTCATGCGTTCCTTCTGACTCCCATTGCAATCTGGCTATCTTTTAGGACAAACTAGTTTATATTATTTTTTTGTGTGACCATTTATAGCTGATCTCATGTCACATGCACACGTACATGTATCACATCATGGTTCTACGTGTGTCATGCGTTCCTTTAGGGTGTCCAGGATAGATCAAATTAACAAATATTTGCTTAGTGCAATAAAAGGAGAGGTGATTTTTTTCAAAGTAATATTGTATTTGTGAAATTGAGGCTTTTTATGACCCTGATAATAAGAAGTAGGTCATAATTAGGCGCCAACAGTGTGCTAGAGAATTGAAAACAGAATTCTGACAAATATGAATGTATGTAAGGAACTGAAACTAACATTTTCCTTTATTCTTATATCCTGGAAAACAAAAATGTAAACTTTTTTTTTTAATTAATTTTTTTTTTTTTTTTTGGTTTTTCGAGACAGGGTTTCTCTGTAGCTTTGGAGCCTGTCCTGGAACTCCCTTTGTAGACCAGGCTGGCCTCGAACTCACAGAGATCCGCCTGCCTCTGCCTCCCAAGTGCTGGGATTAAAGGTGTGCGCCACCACCGCCCGGCTTGTAAACTTTATTTTTATTATGGATATGTGACTGGAGAAATTTCCTGAGAAATAGTTCTAGAAGATAGAACTTGAGAGCAAGACAGACGAAGGATGAAGGAATTTTGATTGTTAGAGAAACTTGGAGCCCACCGTTTATTCTGAAACTATTTTTAGCAAAGATTTAGTCAGGCTCATTCCTATGAAGGTTTAGAGATGTCTGGTCTTCTTTTATAGCACAATAAAACCTCATGGTTTCCTGGTTGGCTGGTATTTGTTTAAAGAGAGTGGGTTGCTGGTACTGACAATATTGGAGAGGTTATAATTGGGGGAATCTGATGTAAATTTTTTCACTGGTAAAGAAGGGGGTTGCTAAGGATTAAACCCAGGCATGACTGTAAAGAATTTTTGATTTGTTTAAAAGTCTTGTTCATATTAAAGTAGATGTTAGCTATCCTTTTAAACGTGATTAAACACCTCCCAAATGCAGTACTAAAACCTGAATTTATGTAAGGGTTCTTGCTATTGTGCAGCTTGCACTTATATTTAATATAGCTACCAAAGCACCAAGAGTTGTTGCTGGGAAGAGTCCAAGCATAATCTGAGTGAAGATTGATGCTAGGTTAAAACTGAAGCACTACAGTTGATCCTGGTTATTTAGCAAGAAAAGGACACAAAGAACCCTTGGTTTTGTCTGAAATATCTAACCAAAAAGTATTAAAAAATTCTCTAAATGTATAAATTATATTTTGCTTTTAATTAATGGAACTTGTTGGCTGTTTGCTATTACCAGAGTGATGAAAATACAGTGATTTTTAAGCAAAGAACATTGAGCAAGACTAAACGATCTCATCTGAATCTTTTAAAAAATGGAGACATGTCACTGACTTCAAAGGGGTACATGAAAGAAAGAACTGGGCTCATATTGCTATACTCTTTGAAGCTGGATGGATAATTGTTCAATTAAAAGACTTTCAGGCCTGCTGGAGATTCCTGTTCATGTTTGTGCTATGAAGACTGTAGTCTCACTCTCCTGTTTTGTCCTCTTCCACTTGTAAGACATGGGTAGGAATGTAAAGTTATTGCTAATTTATAGAATTTGTATTAAAGACTGGAACTATACCATTAGAGAGAAATCTGTTAAGTTCATTTGTGACCTGGGACTGAAGTCAGGACTTTGTGCACACAAGGCAAGCAGCACAAAGCCAGCACTCTACTGTTTAGTTGCAACCTCAGACTTTTTTTTTCCAAAAATAAGAAATTGAGAGTCTACCTCAGTTGACCAGACTGCTCTTGACCGTGTAGTCTTCCTGCTTCAGCGTCATCCGTAGCTGGGATTTTAAAGTGTGCGGCATGTTCCACCTAGCAATTTTTTTCTTTATACATCCGAAAAAACAGAGGTGTATCAACTTACTATTTTTTTTACTAGATTGTTTAAATTATGTTTGTAAGGCCAAAATTAACAAAAAGTAACAAGACAACTAAAAACGTTATCTCCTGGATAATTTTAGTTAGCTCCTGGGTGATTACTTGGAATTCAACATTTATTTTTTTGTTAATTCCAACACAAGTGTGCATTCATTCTTTAAGTCACCATCAACTGCCTTAGATCTATACAAATGCAAGTGCTCGTTCACATAATAGCAACAATAGTTTCTGTTGGGTGCTTTACTGCTCTTGATCTTTCTTTTTCAAACTGTCCCCCTGTTGATTTGCAGCACATCTATTGCCTGGTTATCTTCATGGCATTGTTTCTTCCTCCACAGTCATCCTTTTGTTCTTTACCCCTTCATGCTGATATTCTACACCTTAAAAAAAAGACCAAAAAACCCCAAAACCAAAAATCTGATTTTTGTTTCACCCACTCTACCTATATACTATAGAATTCCAATCTGTCTTTCCGATCCAAATTGCTCTTGAGTTTCAGATTCATATATCTAAGAGCAAGAAACATCTCCTTTTCTTCAACCTGTTTAAGATGAAACTTGTAATCTTTACTCTCAGATATCCCTCTAATATTTTTATATCACCATTAATATCTTTAAATTATTCTTAGACTAGATGAAAAAACTTTCTTCATAGTACCCATTTAAATCATTTAGAATTGATCAAACTTATTATAATTGTTTTTTAAAATGTTTTTCCTGATATATACATATCAGAGTACTACTCAGCAGTAAAAAACAATGACTTCTTGAATTTTGCATGCAAATGGACGGAAATAGAAAACAATATCCTGAGTGAGGTAAGCCGGACTCAAAAAGAGGAACATGGGATGTACTCACTCATATTTGCTTTCTAGCCATAAATAAAGGACATTGAGCTTATAATTTGTGATCCTAGAGAAGCTAAATAAGAAGGTGAACCCAAAGAAAAACATATAGACATCCTCCTGGATATTAACCTTCATCAGGCGATGAAAGGATACAGAGACAGAGACCCACATTGGAGCACCGGACTGAAATCCCAAGGTCCAAATCAGGAGCAGAAAGAGAGAGAGCACGAGCAAGGAACTCAGGACCGTGAGGGGTGCACCCACACACTGAGACAATGGGGATGTCCTATCGGGAACTCACCAAGGCCAGCTGGCCTGGGTCTGAAAAAGCATGGGATAAAATCGGACTCGTTGAACATAGCGGACAATGAGGACTACTGAGAAGTCAAGAACAATGGCACTGGGTTTTGATCCTACTGCACATACTGGCTTTGTGGGAGCCTAGGCAGTTTGGATGCTCACCTTACTAGACCTGGATGGAGGTGGGTGGTCCTTGGACTTCCCACAGGGCAGGGAACCCTGATTGCTCTTTGGGCTGATGAGGGAGGGGGACTTAATTGGGGGAGGGGGAGGGAAATGGGAGGCGGTGGTAAGGAGGCAGAAATCTTTAATAAATAAATAAATTAATTAAAAAAATAAAATAAAATGCTTTTCCTGGGTTTGGTCGCACAATCTTCCATACTATCCCTATGCAATACTGGTACTGATTTTCAAATGCACAATTGAAAGGGAACATGGCTTACTCCTTTTTTAGAACCTTTAACAGTTCCTTATTATCCACACGATCAAGTTGTTCAGACTTCTCAGTGACCCAAAGGCTTACCTACATTTGGTCTCCACACTTCTATCTTGTGTTTTTTCCCACACCCACCTTCCTTCCACCCCAAATCATACCAACCTGCTTACAGTTCCAGGATTTCTTGTTCTCATGATTCTGTACATTCTGTTCTTTGTCGGGATTCTTTTCTGTCTTCTCATACACGTGGGAAGCCTGTATTTACTCTTCAGTCACCAGGCTAGCATCTCCTCCTCTGAGAACTCCTCTTTCTTCCACACTGCACTTGCTAAGAACTCCCGAACAGTTCACACTGCGCTGCGGTTGTTTACATAGTTTCCCTTCTGCTAAACTAAGGGAAGCGGCTGCCATTTGTCTGAATGTATTTGTAACTTTAGTGTCTAAATAGTGCCTGGTACATGCTAAATGAATGAAGAAACTTCTGAAAAACACAAATATTTTCTTGTCTTCAGGATGTTTGTTATTATAGATGAAATGGGTTGTTAATACCGGATTTTTTTTTCTCCTTGTAATCATGAATAGGCCCCACATCAACTACTTTCTGTAGTATGTTTCCATAGGACTACAGAATAGGCTAAAAAAATACGTAGTTATTCCACGGAAAGTAATATATTAATTCCACAATTTTAGTAACTGGGGCCCTAAAACCCTGTGTCATTTGCTTTGTAATGAGTGAGGGTTGTTAATATACTATATGATTGTGGATTTAGGAAAGCAAAGACATAGAATGAAATTAAATTGAAAGTAGGCCTTGAGAAAGAGTTGAACAAGTGGTGGGATCTAGAGATATTTTGGGCAAAACTCAGAATTAGCAGGATTATGGGAAGTCCTGAAAGGATATGGGAGGTAAGGAGCAGGGTAGATGTAAAAAAAATAAACACACGTGCACAAGCACGCGTGGACACACACACATAAACACACACACTATCTGTTAATTGTTAATATGTCATTTGATTTAATACATAATAAAAACTCCAAGAGCTGGATATAGGCATTTTATAGATGAGGTGGGTAACTAGAGACACCAATAGAGTAGGCTCACAGGGAAGGTTTTTCATTCACGTCCTGCTGCTCCCCCTTTTCCAGTCCTCTCCCAGAGCTGCTGTGCTGCTGCGTACAGCTTAGTCATCCACATACAAATACAATGTTTGCTTCTGTGTAGCAGTTCAGAGTAACACAACTACAATTTCATTTTCAGTTCAACCCCCTCAAATCTATAAAACAATAGTTCACATTTACTGATGATGCTAGTTAATGCATCAGACGATTTCTCTTGAGTTTCTCTTGTAAAAACAACAAGAATAAATTTTAAATAGGTTTAGCAGAACAAGCTGACTCCCAAGTTTTTGTTGGTGTGCTCCGCTCCACTGCTGGCTCTGTTTGGCTGTCTGATGTAAAAGGCATTTTGCTCTTGCTGCCTCCTGGAGATTGCTCTGCCTGGCAGTTTGTCACTCCTCTGGGCAGGTATCCAGCTTGTGGTAGTGAGGTGGTTTTGTGGCAGAACTCCACAATTAACCACAAGTTCAGTGTCAACGGTAGGCTGCCACCGTCGTGGCTGTGATCCTTCAGATCTGCTGGTGTGGAAGGAACTACTGCTTTTCCAAGGAGGGAAGAGGAAGGCTCGGAAAGAGTCTGCATGGCTGTGTCTTGTTCAAGACTGAGCTTTGAGGTGTAAAACAACAACAACAACAACAGAATCCAGGAAATTTCAGAATAATAGCTAGAGATTTAAGACCTTTAACATTATTATATTTTTAAAACTCATAGCAGTGAATTTTTGGCATAGAAATAATTGCTGTTCTGAAAATTAGAACGTAAGAAGGAAAAATTTTCAAGTATTAGAATGTCGTCTTAGAGAAAAAGAAATCTAGGCATTATCACTTGAATTAAAGTTTAAATATCACCTACATTTCTTGTAAGAATTTAGTTTATATTATAATTTAAATCAAATATAAGTGTATATTTTTGTAAACTTAAAGAAAAGTGTCCATTTCTTAATTTTGTGAAAATGAATGTTATAAATATTTTTAAAAATATGGAAAATCTTGTTTCTGTTAAACCTTTTAATGGATTTCTATTAAAATTCTTTAATGAAACAAAAATTCAGAGAACATATAACTGAAAGCTGATCTGTAAATCTGTAAAAATTGCTTTGAGAAACATAAAATGTGTGATCCTTGCAATAGGATGATGACTGTGTTGGTCAGGAGACTGAGTTCGTCTGAATAAGAGAATTTCCATACCTAAAGAGTATAATTTATAGGTATCCAGGTCAATATATTGCGACAACACAAATATTTAATAAATAGGAATGATAACTCCAGTTCCATGTTGCATAGCATCATCTCTAGCCTCCCTCATACTTAATATATCCTTTTTGTGTTTGTTTTTGTTTTTTGGCCACCATACACTTTGTAGTCATAGGGTACTTGGAGGTAGCTGAAAATACTAGGGTGCACAAGTACAGAATTTTGTACTTGCTTGTTTCCCTTCCCAGATTCTCTTTTCTTCCTACTTTACTTAGGTAACTTCTGTTTGCCTTTCAGTACTGCCCCAGATGTGACTTCCTTCACTGCCCCTAGACCCTTACTCCTCACATGATGGTCACATGACAGTCTAGGCAGATGCTCTTGCTCTAGCCTGCCTAAAAGCAAAGAGCCTAGTTCAGTTCTCCATCAATTATTCTATTCCTGGTATTTGGCAATTTTTTTCTACTTCTATATGTTCAACTAGACTATGGAGTATTATCGTTACACTATCTTTGTTATCAGAAACCAGACACTTAAGAAATGATTGCATCTATTAAGGATGGGATAGTAAATGTTTGTGGAGAAGAATATTACAGAGGAAGTGAAAGTGAGGGATGAAAAAAATACAGAAATGAAAAAAAAAGAAAGTATGGAGAGAACTATCATAGAGAAGGAGGGATAGTGAGACAGATACACAGTGGGGACATTCTGACAAGAATAATTTTTCTTTAATAGTTTTCAATACTTGTAATTGTTGTTTTTGACACAGGGTTTCTCTGTATGCAAGGCTGGCCTCGAACTTACAGAGATCTGCCTGCCTCTGCCTCCCAAGTACTGGGATTAAAGGCTTGCATCAGTACCACTGCCCAGCTGTAGCCAAATTTTTATGTGATATGCTATACTTTTTAATAGTTTATGTGTATATGCCCTATTTCCTAGAGACATTTGTAACTTTGAGGAAGCTCTGAAGAATGGTTTATGGTCTTTATGGTCTTTTTTCCCCCTGCAGAACAGTAAGTATTCTGCAAAGAAATACTTGTTGAATCAAGAGTAAGGGGCTGGGGACATAAAGTGCTTGCTGCACAAGAACCAGTTTAGATTCTTACCACCCATCTAAATGTCCAGTAGGCCTGGTATCCCACCTGTAATTCTAGCACTAGGAAGCTGGAAATGCCATCCTCAGAGCAAGCTGGCTAGAAGACTAGAGTTGGTGAACTCTGGCTTCAGCTAGACAGAGATCCTCCCTCAATGAATAAGGTGGTAAATCTTGGGCCTCTGCATGCATACAGATGTACCTCTACCCATTGTATACCCCCATCATGCACACATATATGGACACCACATACACAGACACATCGAAAAACAAAGGAATAAGTAAAAGGCAGACTCTATTCTGAGAAAGGTACTACTTAGAAGGGAAACATTGTTAACCTTTGGGCCACAGAGTTACTTGCATTTTCAAAACAGAATGATCTTTTCTATACTAGAGAAAAAAAAATTTTTCAGTCTGTTTTTTTTTTCAGTTTAAGTCAGTAAATTCTCTCACTTTTTAAGTCAGTTAATTCTCTCACTTTTTCAAAAATCTTACAAGGTTCACATGCACCTTAAGGGAAAATAATATTAGAAATTTGGAACCTCAATGACACTGGTTATTTATTTATTCCTGAAGGTTTCTTTGATACTTAAGATGTGCCAGATTGCTTTCTATCTTTTTTCCTACAAAGTCTGGGTTGCATTTTATTGAATTCTGTGAAGTTATGTTTAGGAAGAACATTAGGGATTTTTTTAAAAAAAATCTTTCCAAGTTTAGTTCAATTAGCATCCCTTTTTCAGGGAGACTACTTCAGAGGTTTTAACCTTTTTTTTTTTTTTTCAACCAAGGGTTCCACAGATGGATTTAGCTCAGAATAGAAAATGCTAGAGACCAACTGAGTGGTTTGAATATTTTTATTTAAAAAAGGGCAGTCTAAGTCTGGGTGTGATGACATGTGCCTTTAATCCCAACATTTGGGAGGCAGTGGCAGGTATATCACTGTAAGTTCAAGGCCAGAACAACCCCGGCTCAGTAGAGAGATACTGTCTCAACAAACAAACACACACCAAAACAAAATGAAAACAGCCTATCATTTGCATAACAGGTCATAGTCGAAAGTGATAGCATAGAGAGGGAACAGTATTACACTTCTTTTAAAGAACTGGTTAATATTATCTTTTCAAGGCCTCTTAGTAAATATTTCATAATTTCTCTACCTCCATCTTTCTCTCCTTGTCTCCTCTGTGTTTTCATTCCTCCCACCTTCCCCCTTCTTTTGGTGTTTTGAGTTAGGGTGTATACTAGCCCAGATTACCCTTGAACTCATGATCCTCCTGCCTCAGCCTCCTGAGTGTTGGGATAACAGTCATGTGCCACCATGCCTGGCTTCTCTTAGCTGTCAGAACCTGAGGAGTTGTCTGATTATGTAACTTTTGTCTAACAATAGATGAGATGCCCAGGTCTTATTCAACTTCCTATCCAATTCTTTTCTACTTATATTCCATAATTATAATTATAATTATAATTATAATAACCACCAAAAGTGCAGCAGTCAGGATTCATTGAAAACAAAAACAGTTTGACTTTGGAAAGGAATGTCTGGGATTATTGCTCTAGAAATGGATTGCTTTACTTTTGGGTTTTAGAGTTAGGAAATGCTCCCACCAAAAACAACAGTTGAAAATACAAGCCAGAAGGATAGGGAATTAGTTACTAGAATATAGAGTAGAAGGAAAAATGGTTGAGATCAATCCTGAGAACTCTTTTGGCTTCACTAAAATACATTTTTGATGCATCAATGACTAGCGCCAGAGATTTCATCATATATAGAAGGCATTCTAACAGCTGGGCAGACCCTAGTGCTGGGATTTCTCAAATGGAACTTGTAAGGAAACACAGGTTGTAGGCAGTTAACATCTGCCAATGGTAAAAGTGTCCTTAGGCACTAAACTAATTTTTAGGGCCAGTTATATGCTCTGAGAATGAAAAGATCAGGACAGGGTTCCTCCGGAGTTAGGGGATGCATTGGTGGTTTATTGGATTGGGTATACCTTTAAGGGATCTAGAACAAAACTCTCACCCTTTGTATACACATAGCAACTCTGGGTATTATTAGAAAAATATAATGCGTGAGGGGTTGCATTGCTTCAGAATGACTAAGGAGATGAGTAGTAAGCACCAGGATTCCATGTCATGGATCAACAAACTGAAAAGTGAAGATATCCACTTGAAAGTGCAGAGATAGGGAGCAAGCTCAATTCAGGCAAAACAAGAATAGTGATAGCTAAGAGAAATTATATATGTCTATATATATCTCAGGATGAGAACTAAGGAAATCTATTAGTTGTTTAAGTTTGGCAGTAGAATAATTAATTTGCCCTCTAAGAAATGCAGGTTAGTAATCTTTGACAAAGTCTATAAATAGAGAAGGGAGCTATTATAAACACAGCTAGCTCATTCTTTTTGTTAAGTAAACTTCTGATGGTCTTGTCACAATCCTTACACTTTATTTTAGAATCCTCAGGTACCGGGTTGGTGTATAGAGGGGTGTGCTTCATCCATTGCTTATTGAGAAAGTTGGAGTTTTAGACCTACAAAGATCTTGATGGCAGCTAAAAGATGTTTAAAGAACTGCAAAATAAAACAGTTTTGTGAAAGTGGCTTTGAATTCTATTTCCAGGCAACAGTTCTTTGTACAAACACCTTCATTTTCATTTATCAACACTGAAAATTTGGGTGGCACAAATAACTCAAAGGTTGGTTGTATCAATTTGAAAGGTAAATCTTAAAGACGCATCTATGGTTTTGGAATGTTGTCATTATAGCTTTTAAAAACAAGAAGATTTTAAAAGTCATTTAAGGGTAATCTGTGATCTACGCATCTTTCTTAGGATCCTTGTTACCTAGCTTCTTTGGGGCTGTGGATTGTAGCCTTGGAACGGGGAAATAGATGAGATCTGGGTAAACTGAGAGGGGGAGAGGAGTGGAGCATGGGAACATGAGGGATTGGGATGTCCGAGTTGGGGGAGGGACAGAGAAGGGAAGCAATCAATGAAAGAGATATCTTGATAGAGGAAGCTATTATGGGGTTAGAGAGAAACCTGGAGCGAGGGAAACTCCAAGGATGACCCCAGGTAAGACTCCTAGCAATAGTGGAAAGGGTGCTTAAACTAGTCTCCCCTGTAATCAGACTGGTGACTACACTAATTGTCATCATAGAACCTTCATCCAGTAACTAATGGAAGCAGATGCAGGGACAAGCACTGGGCCGAGCTCCGGGAGACCAATTAAAGAAAGGGAAGAGAGATTATATGAGCAAGAGGGGTCAAGATCATGATGGGGCAATCCAAAGAGACAGCTGACCCTAGCTAGTGGGAGCTCATGGACTCTAAACTGACAAACAGGGAGCCTCGTCTGCATGGGACTAACCTAGGCCCTCTGCATGTGAATGACAGTTGGGTAGCTTGGTCTGTTGGTGGGGCCTCTAGCAGTGGGAGCAGGATCTGTTCCTGGAGCATGAACTGGCATTTTGGAACCTATTCCCTTTGGTGGGATGTCTCACTCAGCCTTGATGCAGGAGAAGAGCTTGTTCCTGCCTCAACTTGATGTGCCAGGCTATGTTGATTCCCATGGAGTCAATGTTTTCTGAGTGGATGGGGGTGGGGAGGGCTGAGAAAGAAGGTTGGGAGAGGAAATAGGAGGCAGGGAAACTGTAGATGGTATGTAAAATAAATTTAAAAAATCATAAAAAGTCACCTAAGTTAAAATGTTTCCTTTTACAATGGAGCAGAATGAGTTTTTTGAAAGTCATGACTTGCTTGCTATCAGGGCATGAATAGTTGGAGCCCAACTCAAGAAACAGCATCTAGTCCACTACTGTTTTTATTACCATGAATGTGTATTCTATCTCAGATGACAAGCTCAGATTTAAAAATAACAATACAATAACATTAATCTAAACCTGTTCAACAATTTATTACTTTAGAAAAATTACCTAAAATGGGTATTTTAGTAATGTTTTGTCATGCCTTTCTACACAAGCTCTAAATATATAGGCTGTTTCCTAGTTACTCTTCAACTGATTTTGTGTGTGTGTGAGAGAGAGAGAGAAGGGGGGGAGGGGTCCTATGTACAGGCTTTAAAACACAAATTTGCTGAGTTTAGCTAAACTGAGCCCCCACCTTCATTTGTTCAGCAGGAAAAGACCCAATGATTTTTATCATTTATGACATTAGGGTAACTATTGAACACTCTATTAAATACTTTTCCTCTATTCAATATATAGAAAAGCCAAGGAAATTCTGCTCTTTTCCCACAATTGTCAAGCGCTGGTGTTAATCCGTCACTGATTTCTATTATGTATCTGAACTATGACCATATATGAAAATGGTTTGCTTTAGGTCATGGCTGTGGGCTGAGTGAGATTAATTGGGGAAAAATAGGCCTGTTTGTGGGATTTACCACACAGTAAGGTTTCTCATCTCCCTGGAAAAATGTGGAATTAGCTTTTTGAGAAAAGCAGGCCTGTCGTGAGGCTGAAGGGAGAGTTTTGGTGGAGGGAAACAGTTCACGGTCTCTAAGGCAGTTATGCCTGGTTGGATTCCAGAGCAGTCGCTTTGGTCCAGCAAAGTTCTTTTCTCCCACTTTTAAGTCCGTCTTCCCTACTTGAGTCTTTTCCAGCGTCGCCCGTTCCACGGGTCCTTCACAGATGGCATCTTATTTGCCTTCCTTCAAGGTCAGCCCATTCACGTTGACAGTGGTCTTAGGGCTATGGGACTCTCCCGCCTCACCCCGAACACACAAACAGGCTCTTAGTTGGGAAGAACTTTTGGGACAGCAAGTCTACGCTGTGGTGGGATGGAGGGTGTGAAGCTGCGCATGTGTGGCCAGGATGCCCAGCAGAGGACTGGCTATCAGTTCTCAGCCTCATGGAAAGGGCCACTCAGCGAGACTCGCTGGCTGTCAGAGCGCACTCTCCGCCGCCCTCTCCTCTTGAGCCCCTGAAAGGATCCCAGGCCTGCGCAGGGCCCTGGAGTCCAGGTGTAACAGCCAGAGTTTCTCCATCCTGGCTCGGCGTTGGCCGACCTCCCCCTTCACACCTCCATCCAGGCGGTCCCGAGGCACGCCATGACTCCACTCCCGCCTCGGGGTCCGGCTCCCCGAGCCCTCGCGGGGACCTGACTGACTGTGGCAGCGCCTGGGTCTGAGCTCGGGGTCTCGGGACTGTGGACAGCCCCAGTGAGGCGGTCAGAGTGGCGGATGTCCCATGCTCGGGGACCCGCGCGCGCTCCCCGAGGGGGTCCCAGTCTTTCAGCCTGGACGCGGGGACGGGGACAGGGCCTCACGGGAGCGACCGGCCGGGCCGCGGGCGCGCGCTCCCCGCGGGGTCCCGGATGCGCATCCTGACGGGGGCGGCGGCCGCCCGAGTGGCGAGCGGCCCGAGCCGCGGGAGCGCGCGGGGCCGCGGGCGGGGCGCGCACCCGGCAGGGGCAGCCGCGGGGGAGGAGCGCCCGCTCGCGCGCCCAACGGACCAGGCTGCAGCCGTGAGGTAACTGCTGCAGCGCGCGGGAGCGTGGAGGCGCCGCCGCCGTCTCCCGTCCGGAGCGGGCGTCTTGAGCGGGGAAAAAGAAGAGGCGTCCGCGGCGGCCCGGGACGCACAGGAGGCCCTCCCGCCACTCTCCCCCGCCAGCATGAGGCGGACGCCGCCGCCCCTCAGCCCGCGCGCAGGGGAGCCCGGGCGGCGGCGGCGGCGGGCGCAGCCCTGACCGCTCGGCGAAGCTCGGGGCGCCCGGAACGCGGAGGGCGCGGGGGTCGGCGAGCGTCAGTGGCTCCCCGCGACCCGGGGCCATGAGGAAGGACGAGCGCGAACGGGACGTGCCAGCCATGAGGTCCCCGCCGCCGGCGCCGGCCGCCACAGCGGCCGCCTCGCCCCCCGAGAGCCTGCGCAACGGTTACGTGAAGAGCTGCGTGAGCCCGCTGCGGCCGGACCCCCCGCGCGGCTTCTTCTTCCACCTCTGCCGCTTCTGCAACGTGGAGCCGCCGGCGGCCTCGCTCCGCGCCGGGGCACGCCTCTCGCTCGGCGCCCTGGCCGCCTTTGTCCTGGCCGCGCTGCTGGGCGCGGGGCCCGAGCGCCGGGCGGCCGCGGCAGCCGGACTGCGGGCGCTGCTGAGCGCCTGCTCGCTCAGCCTCAGCCCGCTCTTCAGCATCGCCTGTGCCTTCTTCTTCCTCACCTGCTTCCTGAGGCGCGCACAGCGGGGCCCCGGCCGAGGCGCCGCGGGCTCCTGGTGGCTGCTGGCGCTGCCCGCCTGCTGCTACCTGGGCGACTTGGCGGCGTGGCACGGGTGGTCGTGGCTGCGCGGGGAGCCGGCGGCGGCGGCCGGCCGCCTGTGCCTGGTGCTGGGCTGCGTGGGGCTGCTGACGCTCGCCCCCCGCGTCCGCCCGCGCCACGGCGTCCTGGTGCTGCTCTTCGCCGGCCTGGTGTGGTGGGTGTCGTTCTCCGGCCTCGGGGCGCTGCCGCCCGCGCTCAGGCCTCTGCTGTCGTGCCTGGTCGGGGGCGCGGGATGCCTGCTGGCCCTGGCCCTGGACCACTTCTTCCACGTCCGGGGAGCCTCTCCGCCGCCGCGCTCGGCGGGCGCCGCGGAAGAGAAAGTGCCCGTGATCAGACCCCGGAGGAGGTCGAGCTGCGTTTCGCTGGGAGAAAGCGCCGCCGGTTACTATGGCAGTGGCAAGATGTTCAGGAGACCGTCGTTGCCCTGCATTTCCCGGGAACAGGTAGGGATGGGGGGCGAGCCGGGGCTACCGGGAGGGGGAGCTCGGGGGGGACGGGAGAAGCGCGCTGGCTCTCGGTGGAAAGCAGGGGACAGAAACCGCTGCCCCCAGTAAGGGGGTCCTGGGGGAGCCGAGGCCGGGGGCTTTTTATCAGGGAGAGGAGAGGATCAGCCCGCTCTAGGGCTTGACTTCCGCAGGTGGAGGGGGAGTTTTCCAGACCGAGGTGACTGCCTTGAGGTTTCCTAGGCGGACTGCTGCCGCTTCGGACGTGGCTAGGCTCCTGCACATGGCATTTTGGTGCCGTTGGTCTGCTTGCTATCGCAGTGAGGCTGCCTGCCAGAGGTGACGAGCAGCCTTCAGGAGTGGAGTGTGTGCAGACTTGTCACAGTGCGGGGCTGGTCAGGAATGGTGATGACCGAGAGGACAGATGAGTGTTTCCTTAGTTAAAAGAACAGAAAAGTTTTGGAATTGAGACTTGACTTAGATGAATAGGCAGCAGGACACAGTAATGCAATTTTGAAAAGTGCTTTTGCAGACTAACTCACGGACTTGTGTATTTCTTGCATAATTAGGAGAGGTTTTAGCAATTTAACCTTTAAACTTAGTAATGTGTGGAAAGATGCCCGAGACATTTCCTCCCCAACCCCATAGGCTTTCTTTTTTCTTTTCTTTCTTTCTTTTTTTTTTTTTTAAGGAATTGAAATCATCTCGAGGTAATGAACTTGTATCTCTATAGAGTTGGGGAATGCACATAGGACACCAAGAGTATAGCCACTCTGTATAGAACACTTACCTAGTGCCAATACTTTCTCTTCATTGTTTCGGATCTTCCCAAGGACTGCCTTTGGTTGTGTGACATTAACGTCAGTTTAGACAGGCGTGTTTTCAGAGGGACGGAAGACACAGGGCCACAGAAGTGGCAGCCTTAGGGTCTGATGAGATTTCGCACTTCTGAGAGGTGTGTTCTGTGCAACTTCGAGGGCACCCGTAGGAGCTGTCTGGAGGAATGTGTATTCTTAGCTGTCAGATTTTGCTGAGTAGTGATATTTTTCACACTGGGACCCAGTAGACGGGAAACAAACGTGTCTTGTTCTTTACACGTTTGAGGCACTGGTCTCTCTGTCTTGTGTTCTCTTCAAAATAATCTATGAGCCACTACATTGATTTTATGGCCTGCTGAACACTGATCTATGTATAGTATGTAATGTTTTTATTTGACATTTTTCTGTTGCTCCTTGCTTTTTTTCCCCCTTGATACAGAGCCTTGCTGTGTATTCTTGACCGGCTCTCCCAAGAGGGCCTTGAACTGGAGGACCCTCCAGCCTCTCCTACTCCTGAATGTACTACTTTGCTTGGCTTTGAGTGCTCTTTGCTCTGTTATTATTTGGCCAGATGCTAGGAAAATAAACCAGTTACACCTTTTGTTGATATGTTTACTATCAGCAATAATAGACAATGTGTAGACAAATGTTTATCAAGTGAAAACTTGTTAGAAGACTAGCTGTCTTTCTGATGGTGTCAGCTATTTTCATAGATTGGAATACATTTGATTTTTGTGTGACTAGATTGCATTTTTAACTTTTGAAAAGCCCGTTAGCATAGTTTCACCACTTTTGTAGGGAAATTTTAGGAAAACACAGTTTAAATATTTTGGTTGTAATTTGTTGGTAAGTTATGAGCTGTTAGGTCTGTTCTTTTGTAAATTGAAAAATTCTAGTCTTCTTTTCCTAGTCTAGTTCCCTTGCTATCAAAGCAACTTCTCCCCTCCACCCTTTAAGAGCGGTATTATTCCAGATAATATCACTTATTATTTGTATTAGAAGAAAATACAGTTTGTGTTTGTAAAGACAACGTATTTTCTTTTTTCTTTCTTTCTTTCTTTTTTTTTTTTTTGAATTTTCGAAACAGGGTTTCTCCATAGCTTTTGGTTCCTGTCCTGGAACTAGCTCTTGTAGACCAGGCTGGCCTCGAACTCACAGAGATTCGCCTGCCTCTGCCTCCCGAGTGCTGGGATTAAAGGCGTGCGCCACCACCGCCTGGCGACAACGTATTTTCTTAGAGTAGAAAACCCTTACCCAGATTCTGGTCTTCAGTACAAACATTTTGAGCGACTTAAAGTATATGCTAATAGTTGAGAGGCTTATCTGTGGGTACTTACTGTTTAGTACTCTGAGTAATACTATTTGGGCATTTCGAGATAAGGGTATTTTTAGTCTTGCAAAGATTACAAGAATCTATGCTGTTGTTGAAGTTTAACATAGAGGTATATTTATCTGTGCTTTTCAGTGTTTTATGATGGAAAGTTAAGACATTGGTACTTTTATGGAAGTAGAGGATCAAGTGGTTTTCTAATTGCTCAAGTGTTGTATATGATGATTGTAAAAATATTTTTCTGGTTTCAGAAAGTGACAAATAAGAATTTAGGTGAAACTTGATGCAAGAGAAAATGATCTAGATTCACAGGCAGAGCTTCAAGGATCAAATCTTGGCCTTCCTGTTTAAATTTGGAGACATCAGTGAACTTCTCTGTGTCTGTATACCAGTAGATGAATTCTATAATATTTTCTAATTCTAAATTAATTTCAGTCAGTGGTTTCATGCTTTCAGTAGTATATAAATAAAAGTATATGGAGTCACAGATGAATAATTTTTAAAAGTTTTATTTTAATATTGAAGATTGTTACTGCTGTATATTTTTCAAGGTATGATTGGGGAAAATGAACAAAACTATTTTTTAGAGAGAAACTTTCTTTTAAAAAGTGAATTCTTTATCTTTCAAAATTGCTTTGAATGAGACCTCATGGTTAGAGAAGAGGACTCATGGCTTTTTACTTTTCAGAAATTCTTGTTTCTACTAATTTCTGATGAGGGATGTTTAGTGATGGCTCTTCTTTCTTTGAAACGATAAAGAGGTTCCTTAATGATATGTGCAGGGATGAAAATGTATGGGGAAGAGGCAGGAACGAAGGGTGGCCCTTGACCCTTTGAACTACCCAAAGGGTGACACAAACAACGGTGAGAAGCCATGGCATTCACAGGCTCAGCAGACGGAACTGTAGACTATAAGGTCATTTCGGCTCTCTTTGCTCATGCGTCACCTCGTTTTATGCCATTGTGCTATTTTGCACAACTTTCATAGTTTTAGAAAGAGTGTTTTCTGTTAATTAAACATATTTATATTCTAAAAAAGTAAATTCCTGTGATAAAATTGTTGAAATATTTTCTAGAATTTAAAAGAATTTAACATCTTTGAAAACACTTGAAAATGCAAAGCAACATAAATGTTTTTATTTACATGAGATAGAGTTAGAGTAATATTTGACTTTTTGAACGCTATATTAGTTAAGATGCTGAAAATAATGGCATGACTAAAATATATTATATTCATATTATTAAAATACAGTGTATAAGTCAATTCTTAGTTAAGGTCCTCTTTTAGAAACATGCTCAGGAATTTAACATGAAAATCTAATTATTGCTGACTGCAATCTCTGGAGGGTTAATAGAAGCAATAAATTACAGTATGCCAAGAGCAGGCTGAGACTAAGGAAGTTTTAAAAAGCCGGTTGCCTATATGATAGCTATGACAGGCATTGAACTATATTTCTGTTCCATTTCAGTGATATATTTTAGAGTGTGGTGGTCAGCTTTGCAGCACTGTCATTGAATTTTTTTTTAAATGTGAGGTTTAGAAAAATGAAAGTTAGTGTGTAAGATATTTTTCTATACCTAAAATGCCAAGTGCTTTCTAAATGGTTAGGTAAATATTTAAAGATCTTGTGGCCTTAATGCTCATAAATATTCTTTAAAGTGCTAATTTTATTTGAAAAAAGTGTGCATATGTAATGTGAAAACTTAAAAAAAAGATTTTAAAGATTATTTAATGTCCTCAATAATTTGCAAGGCGTTACCTACTCTAAGTTTCTTTAATAATATTGTAAAAGTTTAGAAGTTTATTCTATAGCCTCAGTGAGCCTTTTAGTTTGTGCCCGCCTTTGTTAGTGACAACAGCCTACAAAACAGTTTTCTCCTCTTGTTTCAGTTGGGTGTGTGCTGCCACCAGGTCTCTTTCAAGAATAGAGATTTGGCTAGGTTCCTCATCCTTTAAAAAAAAAACCTCAATGGCTTTTTATTATACACAAGCTAAAGTTCATGCCGTTGACCATTGCTTGCAAGGACCTCATAACCTGCTTTAGATTATTATTATGAATTTATTACTCATTTTTATTTTAGGATTTGTGGATCACCACCCCAGTGTTCATATTAGTTCTAGCTATTGGAAGCTTGCTTACTACTAATGAGCTTGTGGTAGACTTTTTTCCTTTTTATCTTTCCTAATAGTTGAGCTCTCCTTTAGGGAATAAATAGGATTAAGATATTTGGACAGATAGTACCTAATACGTAAGTGGAGAATAAATCTGTACTGTTGTAGAACTGACCATATCTAAGAATACAAGTTGATTGTGTGGTAGAATATTTTTAATTATATTGGATAGTAACATTTCTGTAACATGTTTTTATATACTGAGTGAAAAGCACCTACAAGTAAAGCTGTGAAGTTTATTTTCGTTGTCCTTAGGCTGACTTCTCCAGTGATGGGGCTCATTTCTTGTTCTCTTTCCCTTTTTCCTTTTCTTTACCAGGTTAGCCTATTTCGCTAGCACACTCTCCAGGCTTTCTGTGTCCCCTTTAAAGAAGAGAGAATTTCCATATGCTGAAAAGCTTACTTGAGCGTAAATGTTTGTGTAGATGATACTGGAGAAATTTAGAGTTTAATTCAAATCTCATTACAAAGAAGGGAAAGAAATCGACCCTCAGAAGAATGAGAAGATTGACTCCAGTTTATGATTTAAGATACTGGACAGTGAGATCTAGAGCCTAGATATTGACATCTAGTCCACCTATGCTTTCCTGCAGCTGTAGTGTTCTAAAGCTGTTTCTGGTTTTCCAGGTATTTTCAGTTATGTGATAAAGAGCAATGTCCTTAGTTACAGGAAATCGGGAGAAATAATGGAGAGACAGGGGAGGAGATTCAGGAGGGTTTCTTGAAAACCAGAGTCCATAATAATCATCCTGAAGATGAACTTTACATGCTATGTACCTGACTTGTCAGTGTGTGGCTAGTCTCAAACTCCAGTGCCATCCCGGCCAGCCTGATAATGAATCTCAGAGCAGAGAGTGGAGAGAGGGTAGGGAACAGGAGCTGACAGAGGCCTGCTGGACCAGGATGCCTGCATAGCTGAGCAAAACTGTGGGGAGCTGGATTCCGTCTGTGGGTACTTCTTGACAGTTTATAGCCTTGAGCTGCTGTTTATGTATTTACAAGCATACCAAGGGTTACAAAGGTGTTTGTTTGAAGCTTGTTATTCTTACAGACCTACCAAAAGTCAGAAAGCATATCTCCCAGTGTTTTTGTTTTCTTCTGCAGCCTAGAACTCAGCACTGAATTTTCTAGGAGGTATTCTGTCTTTATAGGTTTTTTTTTCTTGATCACCTACAATATATGTTTGACTAGTTGTTCATGACATGCGTTTCATTTTAAATGTATTTAATTATAATTGAAATTTTAAGTGAGAAAGAACTCTATATACCTTTATATTTTACATAATTTAGAGGAAATAAACAGGTAACATGGCCACTGCTTGCTTCCTTTTAAAGCCCTTTCTTCCTCATCTTCATTCATCATATCCTTCTCTCTCAGGCATTATCTCCACTCTGTTCACTTCCATGCTTATCTTGTAACCGTCTATGAATGTGTACTTAAATAATATCTGTAATCTTGCTTGCTTTTTAACTTTATATAAAATAGAAATATAGTGCATACATCCATTATAACTTTACGTTTTGCTTGACAATTTCTAAGATAGATTTATGTTGAAGTGGATAGTTGTAGTTTATTTTTCAGTGTTGCTATTATTTCATTGCCAAAACATAGTAAATTTATTTACCCTTTTTTATTACTTGTAGATCCTTGGGTATTTTTCAGTTTTTTTCTTTTGCTATTAGGAAAATTCTTGTTATTATCTCCTGTTAGAAGTATGTGTGTAGAAGTAGAATTGTTAGGTTGCAAGATGTGTTCATATTCAGCTTTAATGTCTATAAGCAGAGTAAATAGTACTCTAAAGATGTCTGTGTTCTAATTCCTTGAGTTTGTATGTTACCTTATATACATAGTGGAGGGACTTTACAGTTGAGATCAAGTTAAGGATTTTGAAATGGGGAGATGATCTAGGATTATCTGGTGGGCCTGGTGTCACACAGGTCCTTTAAAAGGAGAATGTAGGCAGACTTTTCTTTCCTGCCTGCTAGTTCCCAAATAACCAACACAAAGGCTCAGTATTAATAAATAAGTGCTTAGCCAATAGCTCAGGCTTGTTACTACCTAACTCTTAACATTTAAATTAGTCCATATTTCTTATCTGTTCTTTGTCACATTGCTTGGTACCTTTTCTCAGTACAGCATGCCCATCTTGCTTCTCTCTGTGTCTGTTCACAGACCTGACTCTGCCCTTCTTACTCCCAGCATTCTCAGTTTGACTCTCCTGCCTAACCTTATCCTATTCAGTTTATTAAACCAATCAGAGTAACACATATTCACAGTGCACAGAAGGAGAAGAGAGAAGCAAGAGGGCAGAGAAGGCAATGGGGCAGTGGGATTGGGGCTGGAGTAAGGCATTGTTAGGCTTCAGTTAGTCTGCTAGTTTGAACTCTGCTGGTTCTGTTGTTATAAGAATCATGAGCCAAGGAAAGCTAGCCAGGAAAGAAGCTGGGAAAGGCAAAGGGCAGATTTCTTCAGAAAGTAGCGATTCCCTGCCAACCCCTCCACTTAGGTCAGTGAGACCTGTGTCAGTCAGATTCTGTCCTGTAGAGCTGTGATACATTTGCCTCATTTGTGTCTTTAAGTTTGTTTCGTTACTGATGTACTAGATTGCTAGAGCTGTAGCAAGAAAATACTACAAGCTGGCGATTTGAAGACTTTAAATAGCCTTACATTTCTGGAGGCTAGAAGATCAAGATCAAGGTGCCCCCAGGCTTGGTTCCTTCTGAAGACTTCTGTAACATTTTTATGACTTGTAAATATCTTTGGATATGCCAAAGATTCTAAAATGGCAAGTACAAAGTATTTCAAGGAGGTCACACAGTAATAATAGAAGATATATAAAGAATTACAATTTGATGTGGCAATTTATGTAATAAAGGTATGAAGTAGGTATCACAAGACATCCAAGAGACAGCCAACCTTATATACAAGTTAGAAAGCCTTCAAGAAGTATGCAACAACTGAACTTAAATTTTAAAGGAAGTTTCTTGATGTAATGAAAATAAAAACAAATTAAAATTTTTACCTTTTGTGCTTTTACAAGGAAGTTTAAAAAAAATCTCTTGTTATCACCACTTCATTCTAAATACAAAAATACATGATCTTTTGAAATCAACCTAGATTCTGAAAAGTTGCTAATCAGTACTAACAACCAAAACAGATATTAAGTTCTCCACCAGAAATAATAACATTAATAGTAAAAAATAATTCAGGAAAATTTTACCTAAGTTTAGAAAAGAGATTTTTATAGTATGAATGATTGTAAAGTGCTTACCACTCCTGTGAACTAAGTACTGGGCCCTGTTGTGCAGCTGGAAACTGAAGTGATTAATTTTCCCCAATCACTTAACCTTGTATGTAGAAAATACTATAAGGTGCTAAGTACAATTTCTGGTGTAGAACATGTAGCACAGATAATAAAAACCCAGAGACAGATACTGGGTTCAACCGGAAGATCAGAAAAGCAAAGCAACCAGGCCACCAAAGAGCTCTTACCTCTAAGAAATCCTCAGACTGAAAGAGAACGAGTTTCTATCTCATCCTGGTTTATATTCCTATTTCTGGCATCAAAGGTGTAGGCCACCACCACCTGGATCTGTTTCTGCATTGATCTTGTGTAGCCCAGGGTGTCTTTGAACTCAGAGATCCATCTGCCTCTGCTCCCAAATCCTGGGATTAAGGGTGTGTGACACCACTGCCTGGCCTTCAGTGGCTTAGTTTTACCTTCTGCTCTTCAGGCAAGCTTCATTTATAAAACATAAGTAAAATATCACCATAAGAACATGCATCTGAGAAATATCCCAGTTCAGGGGGCAGTCCAGATAGCTCAGTCAGCAGTGTTGAGGGGACTGGAAAGATAGTTCAGTCAGTAAAGTTCTTGCTGTACAAACCCAAGTTTGATATCCAGAACCCATTTAAAGAGCCTGATTGTGGACGTGTATGTTTACAATACCATTGCTACAGAGGTGGAGACAGGAGGATTCGTAGGGTCTTCTGCCTATCTCGTCTGATTGATGAGCTCCAGGGTAATGGAATATCATATAATAAAGGAAGTGGATGGTGTTTTTGAAGATGGCACTAGAGGTTGTCCTGTGGCCTTAAAAGCACACACACACACATACCCCTGTAAATATAAACAAGCACACATTAAAAAACTCCCCATTGACACAAACTAGAAGTCAAACATTTAAAAATATCTTCTGTAAAAATCTGTAAAACTGCAGTTGTTGAATTGGTATGATAAGAAAATATTGTTCGCCATGTTCAGAGAGTCCGGTTTTATCCCATGTTTTTTCAGTCACAGTCCAGCTGGTCTTGGTGAGCTCCCAATAGATCAGCCCCACTGTCTCAGTGGGTGGGTGCACCCCTCGTGGTCCTGACTTCCTTGTTCATCTTCTCCCTCCTTCCGCTCCTCATTGGGACCTTGGGAGCTCAGTCCAGTGCTCCAGTGTAGGTCGCTGTCTCTATCTCTATCCATCACCAGATGAAGGTTCTATGGTGATATGCAAGATATTCGTCAGTATTGCTATAGGATAGGGTCATTTCAGGTTCCCTATCCTCATCTGCCCAAGGAACTAACTGGGGACATCGCCTTGTGCTCCTGAGAGCCACTCTAGGTTCAAGTCTCTTGCAAGAGGATAACTATATGTTTTTCCTTGGGTTCACCTTCTTATTTAGCTTCTTTAGGTTCACCAATTGTAGACTCCGTGACCCTTATTTATGGCTAGAAACCAATTATGAGTGAGTACATCCCGTGTTCATCTTTTTGGGTCTGGGTTACCTCACTCAGGATTAGTGTTTTCTATTTCCATCCATTTGCATGCAAAATTCGAGAAGTCATTGTTTTTTACCGCAGCGTAGATAAAACCGGACTCTCTGAACATGGTGAACAATGAGGGCTGATGAGAAGCCAAGGACAATGGCACGGGGTTTTGATCCTCCTTCATGTTCTGGCTTTGTGGGAGCCTAGCCAGGTTGGATGTTCACCTTCCTAGACATGGACGGAGGGGGAGGACCTTGGACTTTCCACAGGGCAGGGAACCCTGACTGCTTTTTGGACTGGAGAGGGAGGGGGAGAGGAGTAGGGGGAGGGGGAGAAGGGTGGGAGGAGGGGGAGGGGAATGGGAGGAGGGGGAAACTTTTTTTTCCTTTTCTCAATAAAAAAAATAAAAAAAAAGAAAATATTAAGACTGGATGTATAGCTCAGTTGTAGAGCAGTTGCCTTGTATATTTGGGCCCCTGGGTTTGCTCTCCAGCCCTACCAAAAGCAAAATAAAAACCTTAAGACTTAAGACACCCCCAAATAATCAAAGTGGAAGCCTGTGAGGTTATCAGACATTGAAGTCAACGTTCACTTGAAGAGTTTCTCCCATCTTCAAAGACCTTAGATATTTACTTTGTCCTACATACTGTGTTAGAATACAAAGCCTAGGCTTGTTGAAAGGAAGGGAACCAGTAGAAAGCCTTACATAAAGCTACTTCCTTTAAAAGTGCTGCTTGTTCTATGGTAAAGGTACATTAATTAAATATGGCCTTCAAGATTGGATTCCTAGTTTGACTTTGGCATAAGGGAGGCAAGAAGGGTTAAATAAATTTCCCCTGAAGATACTTAGATATTATCACTATTATCACAAGAGGGCTTCAATGTGTGTATATGTGTACAAACATATGTATTAATTTTTAAACCTAACTTGAGGTCAAATTTTATAATCAGTTTATGTGCACAGTTTGTTCACAGTAAGTACATTTATGTATTGTGTGGGCATTAACCACCATTTATATATAGAATGACTTACCTTTCCAAACTGAGCAGTATTCTATACTTGCTAAACTAATAACTCTTCTTCATTCCGTCCCTTTAAGCCCCCAGCCACCAACATGTCTCTGGTTTGACTACTTTAGGAACTTCATATAAATTGTCGAATAATAGTTGTCCTTTTGTTACTGGTTTATTTCACTGATACATGATTTCAGGGTATATATGTTGCAGCATATCTTAGAATTTTCTCCCTTTATGTGACTAAATAATATTCTAAGTGTATGCCACATTTTTTTTTTAAAATCTGTTCATTTGGTTGTTTCCACCTTTTAGCACTTGTGAATAATACGATGTTGTAAGCGTGAATGGTTGAATTTCTGCCATCAGTTCTTTAGGGCATATTCCTAGAAGTAGAACTGTTGACTTCTGTCTACTGTACTACAAGCGGCTGCCTTATTTTATATTATTTTCCTGTGTTCCTTATTTATATTATTATTTAAAAAATTTATTCTTTGAATTATAGCCATGTTATGCTGGGAGGAAGCACTTAACTTGGCAGAAGACTAGCAAGGTAAAGGCCCCATGGTGGGAAATAGCTTGGCATGTTTTGGGGTTAGAAAGACAATTGAGTGGTAGAAGTGGTAAGAATGGGTCTCAAAATGCCTTGTAGACCATGTTAGTGTTTGCATTTCATTATAATTGGTTCCTAATGAGAAGTCACGAGACAATTTTATGGTATTTATATTTTAGAAAGGCTATCCTGGCTTTCTTATGGGCTGTTGGTAGAGTAGCTATAGAGGAAGTGGAAAAATAAGAGGCTGTAGAAATAACAGTGACTTAAACTAAATCTCAGGTAATTTTTCCTATCTCTGTTTACTGATACTTAGAATATTCTTTTAAAATAGTTTGTAGTGTTTATAAATATTGTCAAAATATCTTTACCTAGTATTTTAGTTAGGCATGCAACTGCTGTCATTAGATTTGTGGTTTCTTAAGCTTAGGGAACAAGTCTTATCCTTCTTTCTCATATATTACTATTAGCATTTCAGGTAGCACACAGTTACTAATTTGATGTTTGCACTGGTTAGTTTTTATTGTCAACTAGGCAAAACCTGGGAATGGGGAACCTCAAGCAAGGGATCATTCAAATCAGATTGCCTCTTGGCCATATCTGGGGAAATTACCTTGATTATTGATTGATGTGGTAGAGCCTAGTCCACTATGAACAGTGCCACCCTGGGCAGGTGGACTTGAGACTGCCTAAGAAAGTTAGCAAAGCTCCAATAAGCAGTGCTCCATAGGCTTTGCTCTGGATTCTTGCCCTGACTTCTTTCAGGACTGTTACTTGGAAGTATAAGATGAAATAAACACTTTCCTCCTCAAGTTGCTTTTGGTTATGGTGTTTATGACAGCAACAGAAAGCAAATTTGAACAGCATTTAATAAACTCCTACTAAATAAATTCATAGAAGTTACTGTTACCTGAACAGAGGACTTTCTACAGTTAGTACAGATGATATAAATCAGTAGCTACAGTGACCTAAATTTGGTATGGAATAAACCACACTTCATCATACTTTATATAGAGAATCGATACACACAGTATATAGCTAAGAAAAACCTACTAATAGCAAGCAAACCAATTTTTGTAAGAGATGAAACAAATCAGAAAGATTTAGAAAATGAAACCCAGAGATTGTTTCATTGCTCTGTTGTTATTCAGGCTGGCCTGGTGTAGCAAGAGCCAAACATACAGTGACTCAGATATGGTGGATGCCTGTTTCTCATGTGGCAGGTCACACATTAAAGGTGTAAGTTCTTTCATGAGTTCTGGCCTTCTGATGTTTTGTTATCTTTAGGGTCTTATCTTCAAAGACTGCTAGCACTGTAAAGAAAATGATGTTAGTGATTCATACAATTTATTTAGGTCCTATAATTAATTTGAAACTCTTGAAATAGTGGTTAATTTTTAACTTGTAGAAGAATTTTTCCCTAAAATAATTTGAGATATTCAGAATTTTAAGTGCTAAGAAAATATGTACGGGATGCCCCCAAACCCAGAAGTAGGTGGACAACACAGATTGGAGTTATTGGGTTATTAAATTAAGAAAAAAAAGAGATTAAGTTGGTAGTACATGGAGGAGGAAGTGCAGATATGGGAGAAGTTAGGGATAATAGTTGGGGGTGAATATGATCAAAATACATTGTACGAAATTCTCAAAGGATTAATAAAAACACTTATTACATAGAGGATCTAGTCTTTTCCAGTGGTGACTAAAACAGGAAGGTTAAAATGGAATGATCTTTATACCTAATTAAAGATGTAAAAATGACAGTATCTGCTTAACTTAATTTTGTTAAAATATGCTGTGCCTTTATTAAAATGATTTTTAGAGTGGGGACAGGGGATGGCTCAATGCAATTTTGGACACAGGTTCTGTGACTGGGGCCTATGCCTTAAAACAGCTGACCCTGCCTTAAAAAGGTGGAAAGTGAGAACCTTCCTGAAAGTTTTCCTGTGACATGTAGACCTGTGTGCTTACATACTCATATACAGTAAGTAGGTAGTTAAAAATTAAAAATCCCGAAATGTAAGCTTATTATTTAGTTATATTGATGTTTTGTAATATGATACTTTTATTAAATCCACTCGAAATATCTCCCAGACATTCTTTTTGCTAATAGGTATGTAAATGAATAGGTGGGGCTGAACAGTGATGTTTGGTAGATTAAGAGGATTAAAGTGCATTTTAATTTGTGTTTTCAACTTGTGATGCGTTTACTGGAGAATAACTTCATTGCACGTCAAAATGTATCTGTACCCAGAAACAGCAGAAGAATATCCAAGACTAGATAGAAGTTCTTGAAGGAACTTTCCAACTTGGTCTATAAATTGAACTATGATGATATTAAGGAGTTATGAAAAAGGCTCTGGAATTCCACTTTGTCTACTTTAATTTGTCTAACAAGCATTTATTTTGCCTCTTCTTTCATTGGTCAGATAGATTTACAATTCAGTTTATTAATATTCAGTTGATTAGTATTTAATCTTAAATTTTGATTCAGAAGGTAAAATCTACACTGATTAGAAGTACTACTCAGCATTTTCTCAAATTGGCCTTTATTAGACAATACAAAACATGTAATTTTTTACTACATATAGTTTAGTATATTTAAAAATTGATAGGGAACATTTTCCCCCAAATCTACACTCAGAACTTTATCTTTGTGCTGGTAACTGTAAAGTATATGTTTTCATTTTTTATATTGAAATTGTGTTGTTTCTAGTAAAGAAATTATAATTTTCACTTTTACTTGTTTTTAACCATAGGGAAAACATGAGTGTTTTCAAGAAATTAGATATTTTAAAACTTGTAATTACTTTTTATGTCTCAAACAATCCATTGATACTTTATATATGAACTCTTCAGGAAATCAGAGTTGCACGTTTTTAGACTTATAGAAAAATGGACACTGAATCCTAGCAACTGAAAGCAAATAGAAATACGTCCCTACCTGTGTCTAACTGCTGACACTTCTGTCAGTAGTTTGTCTTGTTTACTTGGGAACTCTTGTTCAGTTGTATCTTTACGATGACATCTTTCAATGGAGCATGGCTGCATGACTGAATATGTACTCTGTATTGTCTGAGAATGTTCTGTATACAAACTAAGGTAATGTGTACAGGCTCATTTATTGCTACTTGGTATTGATGTTTAATTCTGTTTATTTTTGTTACCAAGAACATATTACTGTTCCTCTTCGCTAGTTAACAATAGGGTATTGATTTCTTCTAGTATGGCATCTGTGTGTAGGGCAATCACTATGATTCTGGATAAATTACTAAACTAGATCCACGTGGCTGATAGGCTACCTGACTTTAAGAAGTTTTAAGATTTTAGGGGTGTAATAATTTGGGTTTGGCTTGATTAAGGCCTACAATTCAATTGTGCCTCTTTTTAAATGATTATTAATATTAACTACTCATTTAAACTTCACATTGAACATTAAACTGAAGTTGAGAGTATTGTAAATATTATGTTTTTTTGTATCACTATTAATAAAAACCCAGAGGCAGATACTGGGTTCAACCTGACGAAGATCAGAAAAGCAAACAGCCAGCCACTGGCTCTATCTCAGTATTAAATGGCGATCCTGCCTCCAGGAATCTCAGAATGAGACTGTGTTTGAGAGATGTCGCCTCCGGTTTTACATTCCTCTCTAGAGCTGGGATTAAAGGCATGCACCACTACCTCCTGGTTTCTATGGCAAACTAGTGTGGCTACTGGGATTAAAGGTGTATGTCTCCACTCTCTAGTCTGTAAGGCTGATCAGTGTGTTTGTTGTTTTAATCTCTGATCTTCAGGCATGCTTTATTTATTAAAATACAAATGAAATATCACTACAGTTTTTATTGTTTATATTTCTTGTCTGAAGAAAGATGCTTAAAAGAAATCCCATACTAGCTCAGAATTGAGAACAATAGAGGGTTATTTATTTATGGGTAGACTCACAAATCAATATCCTCTGCTGGAACGGAGAACAGCAACCGAATCCCGCAGCCAGAAAAAAGGCCTGACGCACACTTTACACGAGCATAAATAGTATAAGAGGCCACACCCAAGTGGGCAGGTAACTTGAAGGCTACTGGCTGTAGGAATTCCTTCAGCCCTTGTCTAGGTAGAAAAGGCCAATAAGATGCTGGAAATAGTGAGGCAAGAGATATGCCCTCTTATTCAGTATGTTTTATTGGCAGCTGTGTGTCCGAAGGGTTTTGGCCTTGGAATTCATGTAGAATGCAAACTTCTTTTTCTGTCAGGTTGATAATACAGTCACTAGATCCTAAAAGGGAAGATTGTTTGTTTTGAAAGTCACAATTGACATTTAATCATGGGTGAGATTAAAATTTTCAAAAAGTATTTTAATACTGTTATTAATTTGCATTCTTCATGGCATGTAGCATTGCAGTGATGTTTAGGCAGTTTGGGAATTCAGGAAAGGGGAAGTTGAGTTTGGGGTATACATTTCTTTTAGGTGGCATAGATTTATGCTTTTCTCCTGCTATTTCTGAGTATACACACAGCTTGCCTTGCCTTGGAATATATCACAGCAAAGCCACCATAAGTTGAAAATATAAGTTGAAATGCACTATAATCAGCATAACCTGCCAAACATCATAGCTCATCAAGCCTTGTTAAATATGCCTAGAATACTACATTAGCCCACAGTTGGCTACAGTGATCTAACTATAAAGCCTATTTTAAGATAAAGTATTGAGTGTCTTATGTAATTGATGGAATATTGTACTGAAGGTGAAAAATACTGGCTGTATGAATTCAGGAGACACAGCTGGGCACTTGGTAGGCAAGTATCCCAAAACTGCTAATAATTTTATACACAATAGAGCAGCGATTGTTTATATTTGTGATTCTGATGATCGGGAGTTCTAGTTGACTACTGCTGTCCTATGTTGGTTAAGCTTACCTTACAGAACTGTATGTCACTGGCCTGAGTAAAGGTAAAAATTCAGAATTCAAAAGTATGATTTCTCTTGAATTCATTATCATTTCATACCATTAAAAAGTTGATTATTATATGTTCAACCTTTGTGATTTTATAGTATTTTTATAGAGTGATATCTGGAGACATTCGTGTACCCATTTTGCTGACTCATAGCTAGATGCAGTGATGAAGGCCATATGTCTAGAGTGGTGAAACTTTTGTCTTCTGCCTGGCACTAGAAGAATGTGGAAGAGGCTAAGATTGAAATAAATAGAGCTAGAAGCTAGTCTGGAAAAAACTTTTTGGTTTGATACTGTACAAATGAAGGAAACAATTGAGTTTCTTTAAATTTGATAGCAGCATGATATAACCAGCAACAGTTTGAGAATCACAGACTGTATTTTCTAAAATGTAAATAACTGTTTATGAAAAATTGTAATTTTTTTCATATTAAAAATCTGTGATATTCTTACCATATACTCACAAAAGATATGTAATAAAATCCAATAAAATGTAGAAGCAATAAATAGTAGAAGTGTTTTGAGGGGATTATTGATAAAAAATTCTTTTTATGGATTTTTGTGATACCGTGACTCTTTTTCTCAGTGTAAATTGGTTTTATACTTGTAATTAATTTTGATTTGTATTCTTTCTCTTGAAGAGATCTCTATGAATTATATGATGCCCAAGTCCAACAAACTGAGAAGCACAAAATCTTAGTTTATAATGAGTTTCTGTCCCACCAGCCAGCTCCCAAATAATGAATTATTAACTATTTATTAATTATGAAAGCTTGACCTTTAGCTTAGGCTTATTTTTCAATTAGCTCTTATAATTTAAATTAAGCTATATTTTTATTAACCCATATTTTTAAATTAATCTACATTCTACCATGTGGCTCTGCCCTATTTTGCGTGTCTAACTTGTTCTGCCTCTGGCTGGTGTCCCTCGTGCACCTAGATTCATTCTGAGTTTCCTCTTGCTGCCCAGAAGCCCTGCCTATCTCTCCTGCTTAGCCATTGGCCATCTTAGCTCTGTATTAAAGCAGTTAGAAGGTGCCTTAGGTAGAAATACATCTTTACAGTATAAATGAATATTCCGCAACAGTAGTTTACAACAAAAGTGGTTCAAACAAAAGCTGTATGAGTATCTGTTATAGCTGTATTTATTACTGTCTGCCCAAATGAAAACAACCAAATGTCCATAAACTAAAGAGTAAATAATAGCATTATAAATTTATGCCACAGAATATAGAGAATTAAAACTAGTGATACAATGTTTATAAATTTTATAGGCATCATTTTCAGAAAATAATGGATCTAAAAGATGACAAACCACACAGTTCAAAATCAGAAAATGGAAACAATAGAAATTAGAACAGTATCAACAATAATGATTCACAGAGTGAATGAAAATTTCTTCTGAAATGTTAGAAATAGGTATTTCCAAACCGAGGTGGTGACTGTCGAGTATACATACGCCCATTAACTATTCATGAATCATATATCTAAAATAAATGCCTTATAATATATGTGGATGCTCCAATGTGAAAAAAATACCTCCAATTTGGAGAAAGAAAACAGAAGCTTCAGTCTATAATTTGGAGTATGCATGGTAAGGTGATTATTTAAAGAGGGGTAAATCATCCTCTTCTTTGTTCATATAAGGCATACACAGAATAATGCAGAGTAAAGCCATGCCCCAAACGGAGGCCATTAACATTTATTTAGAGTTGTTAGTAAATTGAGAACTCTGTCAATGTGATGTAGACACAACCTTATAAAATTTTATTTAAATTATGCAGTAAAACTATAGTCAGGCGTTAGTAAATATTAAAGACTAGAAAACCGAGGTAAGTAGATGGTGCTTTAATTAAATTTTAAGTGATTTTTATCTTAGTAAACACATTTTTGTTTGCAGAAAACATTTTTCTAAATACACTGACCAGAAGCAATATTTGTATATCCTATCTCGCATTTATTACCTTTCTAAAATACCACTTTCTATAGCCCTCTGTTATCTTACTGTCTCTTATTTTCCTTTTTAGCACATATGTGTGTGTTCATATATATACTTATTGCTTATTTTCCATCTCCTCACTAGAATTTGAGTTCTACAGTAAGGGCAGGCTTTGGTGAGGTTGCTCATGACTATCTCCATGTCCTAGACCTATGCCTGACAAATAATGAACAATTCCCAACACCCTCAATTCTGTACCTTTTCCATACAGCTACAAAACTAAGAGAAAATGTCATGTCTTTTATATTATTTGATTTAAAAACCCAATCAACAAAAGCATGATATATGTATGTATTTTTAAACTTCAAATAATTTCAAAAATTTGGAAACTTAGTTTTAATGTGGTTTTACAGTAATGCAGTTAATAGACTCCATTGTTTCATGAAATGGGTCTTTAATTTTAATTCTGTATATACACATTTGAAATTATGTAACAGCCTGAGCAATAAGATGGATCAGATATTTATACTGCAAATTCCAAATCAATATATTTTGTATGTGGGGAGATGTTATTTGATTGTTTTAGTGCTGGAAATTGATCTCCAAATCTACATATGAGGAAAAATACCCTGTAAACATGTAATTCAAGAAGTTAGGAGGAAACAGTGCACTGACAGAGCTAAAGTTTTGTTTTAATAGTAATTGTGGTAGCTAGGGAAGAGAGTGGGATTTGATGACTAGGAGTTGCTGATGACCTTCAATAGTGGATATAGATATGGGAGCAAGAAATGATGGCTATGCAGTTTTTAAGGAAAGTAGCAGTAGACTCCAAGAACAGTGAAGTTCAGTGACGTCTTTTGTGTGTGTATATTTCAAAGATAGTTAGGTGGACATCCAAATATGGTAAAGAAAACAAAAGATCCCAGTAGCACAGCAGAAAAAAAATAACCACATTGGTTAAAGTGGAAATATTAGCCCGAACATGGAAGCAAAAAAAAAAAAAAAATGGGATCAAGATGTAGGGGCAGACAAGACAGGCATAGCACTGAGGAGTGGTATTCAGTGACTGGTTTAGTCATCACTGTAGGAGGAAGTGTCTGTCCTGCAACAGAAACTTAATTATAAATGATTGGCCAATATCTCAGGCTTGTTACTACTTAGCCCATATTTCTTATCTATGCTTTTTCTATGTGGCTTGATACCTTTTCTTAGTATGGCATATTTATCTTGCTTCTCTTGCACTGGCTCGAGACTCTTGACTCTTCCCTTCTTCTTCCCAGTGGTTTTTTTTTTTTCTTCCGAGACAGGGTTTCTCTGTGGTTTTGGTTCCTGTCCTGGAACTAGCTCTTGTAGACCAGGATGGCCTTGAACTCACAGAGCTCCGCCTGCCTCTGCCTCCCAAGTGCTGGGATTAAAGGCGTGTGCCACCACTGCTCGGCTTTCCCAGTGTTCTTATTCTGGTTCTCCCACCTAACCTTATCCTGTCCAACTATTGATCAGTCAGCTTCTTTATTAAACCAATCACAGTGGCAAGTCCTCACAGAATATACAGGGATTATTCCATAGCACATCACTGTGTCATGATTGTACTGTTTTTGTGTGTATGTGTATATATAGTACTACTTGTAATATACTCTGTATAATATTTGATTTGTTTGTATTATTTTTGATTTCAAGACATTCTTCTTTGAATTTTTACATTTATTTACGAATTTCTCTGTCTCCGTACCCTGAGTGTATGGAGGTCAGAGATCAATGTTTTGTGTCTTCCTCAGTCACTTTTTCATCTATATATTTATTTTTATTAACCAGTTTTCTTCTTTGACAATTTCACACATTTATACAATGCAATACAGTTAGTCTACCTCTGCCTTCTTTTGTTTCCCTCCCACTCCTGTTACCCTTCACTTCTTTCTTACAAATCTTTTCCCCATACTCATTTCTTAATTTTCTTTTTTTTGTGGTTCACAGATTAACTTAGGTTTGTGTGACTCTCGGTTTAGAACTGTCTGGTATGGCCTAGCATGCTCAGTGTAGAGTAGAATGCTATGCCTCCCCATCTCCTGCAATCTGCCAGTTGCCATTAAATCAGCAGCAATAAGGCCCGGTCCATAGCCAGTTGTTAAAATTGTCTAACTTGTGCAGGCTTTTGTCAATGTGCTCCACCTTATGTTTTTGATAGAGTCTCTCACTGAATCTGGAGCTCACCTATTCTGCCAGGGTGGCTGGGCAGCAAACCCCAGGGATCCTCCTGTCCGCTTTGTCAGTTCTGGGATTGTGGCCTACTATACTAATATTTATTTGTTTTTTTGTCTGTTTATTTTTTGGGGGGGGCACTGGGGATCTAAACTCTTCATGCTTGTGTGGCAGGCAGTTACCAGTTGAGTCATCTCTTGCCCCCTCTGCTATTTTAGTTTTTGTCGCTACAATGGCTTACAAGTTTACCAGCAGTGAATAAGGATTCTTTTATTTATTTTCTTGATGATTGCCATTATCTCTGGGACAAGATAGAGTCAGAGAATAGTTTTAATTTGCATTTCTCTGACGCACTTTTTTTAATTTCAATTTTATGGCAATTTTAAAGAAAAAAGTTAAAGGACTTAAACTTGCCAGAATGAAGATATGCCACAGACCAGTAAAAGACAGTCCAACAAAGGCTTTATACAAAGGGTACAAAAGAAGTGTAAAGACCTAATATTAACACATTCAAGACACACAAAGCAATTTAAATCAGAAAATATTTCAAGAGGAATATTCAAATGGAAAATGACTTTACATAAAATGTACTCAAGCATTACTAACATCATAGACACACAAATTAGAGAAATAAGGAGACACAACCACACCCCATACAGAACACATAAACACTTTGCTCAAAGTGTCTATAGATGTAAAGTAACTGGTGCACTCACCTATGTTCATTGGATTAGCCAACTGGTATGACTACAGAAAATTGCAGTTCATCATGTTATCTGCCTTTTGACTCTGTAAATGCCATGGTACGTTTATAGCTTTTTGTTTTTCTTTTACTTACTGTTTTACTGTTTCCTTTGTTGGCATTTACTTTTTGTTATCATATAACCAATGTTTCATAAATTTTATATTTCACTAGTTTCTACATAGAAATGCGGTGGGTAAGCCATGAACTTGTATCAAAAACTTTACTAAATGAACTTACTCTTTATAGCTTTTTATTTGTAGAGTTTCTTGGGTTTTTATGTATTCATGTTGTCTCTTAGTGTGTCTTATTTGTATCCCATCTTAGTACTTTCTCATAATTTTGTCACCTGTTTTCTTGGTTAGAACCTATAGTTTAATGTTGCCTAGAAGCGATGTTATTGAATAACCCACTATTCATCTTAACAGGGGAAAATATTCTGTTTTACCATTGAGATTGGTGCAAGCTGTAAGTGGTTTATGTGTTACTATTGTTGATACTAGATGCCTTTGATCAGATAAGGGACGTTTTCTTCCATCTAAGGACAGTTGTTTTTTAAATAAAGGAATAGTGAATGTTAAGTCTTTCAGTGCTTTTTCCTGTGTTGATAGAGATAATCCTATGACTTCTCTCCTATATTTTGTTAATGTGATGAGTTACTTTATTTTTGAATGTTGGATCAAATGTTTGTTTCAAGAGTAAATTCTAGTAGGTTATGTTTTTTATATATTGTTATTTCTTACATTTTATTCTCATTTTTATTTTTTTATCTATGCTCATAATAGATTCTGGCCTGTAATTTTTTTATATCCAAGTCAGTACTGGTATTTTGATCATGCTGGTCTCATACAGTGATTTAAGTAGTGCGCCCCTCACTCACTGTGTGTTGCTATGCACAAGACTGATTGCTGCTACTTTAAATTTTTATCATTTTTCCATTTTAACATTGATGCAATAGTTATCAAAATCGTCCATAGTTTTCTTCTTTACATGTAAGCTTAGAGAGTTTGAGAGCCACTAGACACAGGCCTCCAATTCTAGCACTAGAGACACTGAGATAGGAGGCTGTCAGATCTGAAGCCACCTTGGCTTACATAGGGAGACTGTTGCAAAACCAAACCAAATCAGACTCTAATTCTGCTTTACTTTAAAGCCAGTGTTGCCTAGTGCAGGAGGAAGAAACTGACTGGCTAGATGAGTCTTACAGAATATCAGAAGTTTTCTTTTGAATACTTAACAGGCATCTCTGGAAACTGAGCCAGGCTCTTTTTTTTTTTTTTTTTTTTTTTTTTTTGTTTGTGGCTTAGCTGAACTTTGTGATTCTTCGGGCTCTGTTGAATAAAAAGTTCACACATTACAAGACTGAACAAATCGACTTTATTTTTATTTTTGTGCAAGAAACAAATAGTTACTTGAAATTTACTGGGATTCTCCCCCACCATTGGAATCCACATAGTCCTGGCCACATTGCCTTTGTAGAAGTTCAGACATTTCCAAACTTGACTCTTTCTGGTATATGTGTATGATAGGATAAAGGAATCAGTTCATCCTGCACTGATAAGCCCATGGGTAAGGGAAGAAGCTCCCTACAATGGAAAGTGAAGCCAGATTGCATCACCAGGGCACCTTTCTTAAAAAAACAAGTTGCAGCTGTGCTTCCTATGGAAGCATCTTTTCCTTTAGTTAAGTGACACAAATCATTTGAAAAGCTGTTCCTTGTTTGTTGATTACTTTAAAAATCTAGTTTTCAGCCAGTTGACTACTAATGAATTATTCAATAGTTACTTGAAGGTTTTTCTTTAGATCGTATTAGAAATGCTTGGCTCCTGTATGACTTTCCACCAGGTCTTAATGCTGTTCAGTTACTACAGTTTACACTGTGCCAGTGATACGATCTTATTTGCTTCCTACAAAAGCCTCACTAAGGTTGCCTCCTATCCAGTTAACTCTAGTAGGAGGTCTGTCTCTCCCTGTAATAGCTCCTCATTTTTAAAACATAAAGTCTTGTTTAGGGAAACCCATGAGAATGATATTAACAAAGATGACACTTTTGAATTTAAAAAGTTCTTTATTAAAATCTTAGAATCTGAGCTAGTGAAAGAGATAATTTGTTTTCTAGAGTTTTTAATATTGCTGTTTCAGTAGGGTAGCTTCCCTGACAAATGTAGTATTAAATACTCAAAAATACATGTTTATATTTTTTAAAATTGTTATTAATTTTGCCCATCTCTAGTAATTGTGATACCGTTTAAAGGAGTAGGCATTAGGTTGTTGGGTCACCTTATAATGGAATTTTAGGTCTTTTCCCTTCCTTGTAATTTGTATATTAGAGATCATGACTCCTCACTCTTCTGTAGGTCTGATAGGTCACCACGTAGACCCGGATGTTTAGCATTAGAATGAGAAGAATTTCATTCTTTTTTGAAATGTTAGTTAATGCTAGTAATCATTTGTGCTGAATGACAAGTTTCGTTTCAGAGGATCAGTACATTGGTATTGAAAACATTTGCTCTGGAAGTTATTTTAAAATTCTGAGTTATAAAAAGTTGATTGATTTTAGTATGACAGTGCTGTGAAACAGGGACAATGAGATTGAGATGTTGCCATCGGCTGCAGAAATAATAAGAGAGAGGAAGATTTGAATTTTATTACTTATCAGCTGGTATCTGTAATGATTTGCTTAAAAATCCCCTGTAGTATTATGCTTTAAACAGTTCTGTAGAAAAGGCTTGCCAGTTCCTTCATATCTAAGGAAATTATTTCTCAAAAAACTTTCTGAAAAAAATACAAAATCCAAGTTGAAGTTTTTCTTCTTGATGTTCTCCTTTCGGACATCCAGGCAGTAGGTGCGGGAAGGTGCTTGTGAGCAGTGTCTGCAGACAGTAACTACACTTCACTCTCGTCCTGTCTGGATGCCATGGCTGTCCTTTTCTGCAGTTGATCTTGGTTTACTTACTTTGTGGGAACCTGATAGAGAGGGCAAAAGGTCAGTTGGAAGAAACATAAGCTGAAACTGAAACTAAGAGTGCTGAGATGTCCACTGGTCATTGTCAGTCCTCCCTGTGTGTTTCCCATGGGGAATCCAGGCTTGTGCTGATTGGTTTTGTTCTTTAGGGTTCCTCAGTTAAAAGCAGTTTCATCATCTGTCCCAAATCTGATTTCTGTTTCTAGTTCACTGCTTAGTGATGAATAATGATTAATACTTTTAATATTTATTATATAAAACATACAGAGATTAATTTTCTTCACATATGAGACTTAATCTTCCCACAGATTTTATTTTGTACATTTCAGTGGCAGACTAAGTAGATTTTCTCATCCTGGATATGAATGAGCAAGTTTAACTGTATTTCTTTTTAGCACTTTTGTGTTACATAAGATGATTAATAAATACCTGTTTCTTGGTTATTTTATAGTAAAAATACTTTCAGAAATTTGAATAATTTAAGTGTAAAAGTGATGTTTAATTTTTATAATTTGAGTTTTTCAGATTAGTATACATATATGTCTAAAAATCAAGCATCAGCCGGGCGGTGGTGGCGCATGCCTTTAATCCCAGCACTTGGGAGGCAGAGGCAGGTGGATCTCTGTGATTTTGAGACCAGCCTGGTCTACAGAGCTAGTTCCAGGACAGGCTCCAAAACCACAGAGAAACCCTGTCTCGAAAAAGCAAAAAAAAAAAAAAAAAAAAAAGTCAAGCATCACTAAAAGATATAAGATGAAAACTAACAATCCCCTGTTTGGTTCTTCCTTAGCATCTAATCCTGCTCCACAGAAGCAGCCATTTCTAATTCTTTTTCCTATTTCTTATGTTTTTTTTTTCTTCCAAACATACTTAAGTTAAAGCAGTACAGGTTTTCTACCCATTTCTTTGCTTATTTAATTCCCTTATAGTAATTAAGCTTGAACTCTGGCTAACTCTCCAGTTTCTTTCAGTTCAATGAACTCTTTGTGTCTTCTTTAAACTCCTTGGATTTTTTCTTCAACTTTAGTTCTTTTAAAATTCTGTGTCTTGGGGTTTTATCTAGGAATTCTCATTGGTGAGCATTTCTGTGGGACTGAATAATTTGTGGGAAGAGGTACTTTCTCGATTTTCTATAATGTTTGTATTTTTGGGTTGAGATATAGGTGCTCCTTTTGGTCTTTGTGGACTTTTGTTAACTCTGTCTGATAATGGACAGAAGAATTTGGGGCAGAACACAGAATGTGGCTCTGAGGTTGGACCTACAGGTGAAAATAGCTTAGGTGGAGTGATGTCAGTTGGATACAGGGGTCTGCGCTGGTGTGCAGGATGTGTATCCAGGTTTGGAGTTTGGGATGATCTGGGAGTTGAGGAGGTCAGGAGGATCAGGCAGATTTACTGTGCTAGACCCTGATGAAGGATGTGCGGGATATGGGTGGGCCGAGAGGTTGGTTGCAGCATGGGAGGGAGGGTCCTAGTGGAGGCCCAGAAATTGTGGGCAGTGCAGGCAGGGGTGAACAGACTAGGCCAGGCACTGGATGTTGGACTAAGGCTAGACCTGGGGGCTTAGTGAGAGTGCTTGCAAGGAAGCCGTCTTACCTTGCTCAACTCTGGGAAGGTTGTACCTTTTTTTCATTTTTTTTATATCAAAAATTTTAAGTATTTCTGCATTTATATTTTTTGATTATGAAATACTGTTTACTTATAAAAAATATTCTACTTTTTCTTTAGTAGCCAAGATTACTGTTGGAAAGTAAAGAACCGTTCTTACTTCTCTTTGGAAACTGGAAAAATTTTCTTTATCTTGATAGTCACAAATTTTGTTATGTAATGCCTTGGTAATGTGACTTTTAAGAAATCTTTAAGCTGGTATTTGCTGGGTCTTTTTATTTAGGAGATTGCTATATTTTAATTTGGGGTCATTCCTAGATTAATTTTTAATTTAAGAAGTTTCCCTTTGTTAGTCCGTCTCTTAGATTTTTGTATTATTTTTCCTTTTTTTTTTTTGGATTTTTCGAGACAGTGTTTCTCCGTAGCTTTTTGGTTCCTCTCCTGGAGCTAGCTCTTTAGACCAGGCTGGCCTCGAACTCACAGAGATTCTCCTGCCTCTGCCTCCCGAGTGTTGGAATTAAAGGCGTGCGCCACCACCGCCCGGCTCAGATTTTTGTATTATTTTTCTAGTTGTCTCTTCTTTATTACTTTCTTCCTACTAAATTGGAAAATTTTTGTTACTTTAGTTTTAATTTCTCAGTATCTTTTTGTTTTTGTGGTGCTTAGGATTGGATCTAGGGCTTCATGTAAGCTAAGCAAGTGCTCTATCACTGAGTTATAGTCTAATGCTGTTCTCATTTTTAACATAACGCATTTGTTTCTTGAAGGCATTGTCGTCTCTAGACACCAACTTTTTTGTGGTGTTAGGGATCAAATCCAGGGTCTTGTTTATGCTAGACAAGCAACATATTTCCCTTTTTTGTGTTATTTGTGTGTTTGCATGTGTGTGGGTATGTCTGTGTGCGTGTGGAGGTCAGAAGTTGACAGTGGATGTCTTCCTTGATCATTGTCCACTTTATTTAATGAAGCAGGTTTTCTTTGAACTTGGATCTCTCTATTTCAGTTAGTCTTCTTAACCTGTTTGCCCCAGGGATCCTTTGTCTCCACCTCCCAAGTGCCCGAGGATAGCCACGTGCAGTTAGCATTTTTGTGGGTGATGGAGATCTGAATTCTAGTTACCAATTACTGGCAAGCACTTTATCCTCTAAGTCATCTCCCCTGGCTGCAACATCAGTTTTTGTCTTTGTAAAATTCTTAATAGTTGATTGGCATTTTTTCCCCATTTCTTCACATTCTTAAATTCTTTTGCTCATTTGATCTTTGTATTTTTAGTGGAAACTCTTCATCAGATTCCTGGGGCTTAAATTTCTTCTTAAGTTACTCTCCTTAGTTACTTTGGTAGGTAAGACAGTGAGTTATAACGTGAGTAGATAGGTGAGCTAGAGAAGAGAGGAAAGACAAAAGTGTATGTGTTGAATAGGTTATTTCTTTGGTTAGTGAGGCTCAGTTCTGTTGGAGATCCTCATAGGCTGTCCAGAGCTGTACTGTCCACTACTCATCTAGTAGCTTCATGTGTTTCTACAAATTAAAATTAAATGGACTAAAATGAGAAAGTGAGATTCTTCTCACACTAGACATATATCCAGGGGCTGAGTAGGCACATGTGACTGGTGGCTCGCATTAGAGCACAGAAGGAACGTTCCCATCCTGGTTTAGAAAATACCTCAATAGTCTCATTGACCCACAGGAAACCAGTGTGCTTCTTGATGGCTAAGGTGCTCCTGGGTATAACTCTTTGACACTTCTGGGCTGCCAGTTCTGTCACTGAACCTCAGGTTGTTGTGTAATACTTAGTGGTGTTAATATTGAGACTCAGTAGCTCTCCTTCACCTCTTGTTCACCCTACTGGGGATTGAACTCAGGGCCTTTTGCCTACTAGATTAGCACTCTATCAGTGAGATACATTGCTAATTTTCTAGTTCAGTTTTTCCAGAGACCAAAATTAAGATCTTTTGTTAATCTGAGGAACGTAGTTCCTTGACTAAGTGTGGAAGAGGACAGTCTTTTATAAGTATGCACATTTTAAACAAAATTGTCCAGATTTTAGGGCAGAGTCTTATTCCAACATCCAGTTAGTATTGCTAAGTTCTGAATCCTTGCAAACTTCCATGGAGTAATTTTTATTATTATTATTTTTTCCCCTTTACCAGAGGCATTTTGGTTTCAGTTAGGTCTGATTTGAAAATCATTACTCTTCACAGCTTAAGAAAAGTTATAATGGATAGTGTTTCAAACATAAAAAAAGCATATGTACAGTTTGTGGACTGCTAGTATAAATCTGACTAGGTCCCAAGATGGCTGAAAAAAGACCAAGAATATCTTGATTAAACTTTAGGGAACTGCCACCACTCTTTGACATCAAAGCTATATTGTCTTTTTTCTTCTATTTTGCTGTTTAGTTAGTGAATATTTCATATCTATTTGCATAAGACATCTTGACCTATTATGTTCTCTTTTTAAAATGTCTTCCTTCATTAAATTTTGATATCAAAGTAATGCTAGACTTATGAAAAAAGTGTTAGTGTTTCTCTGCTACCTAGAATTGAAATTGGATGTTCCTTGAATGCTTGATTTTAACACCTTTGGATCTGCTTATGTTTTGTGTTTCATATTTCTTCAGTCTGGTTTGATGCTTTATAACATACATTAAAAATAGTCCTTTCAGTTTTAAGGTCTACTGGTTACCAGGTTTTTGTTTTTTGTTTTTTTTTTTAATGTTTGAAGATTTCTTTTGAGGGCATGTGTGTACATATGAGGACAGGCTTGTGAGGTTGGTTCTCTTGTTCTTCCTTTACTTAGTTTCTGAGAATCAAACCTAGGTTCATCAGCCTTGCATGTCGGCACTGTCCCTTGAAGCCATGTGCCTAGTTCTGGAAACTTTTAGCTTTTGCTTTTGAATGTTAGTTTAACTGAGCATAAAATTTTAGGCTATCGCCTCCCCTCTTTATTTTTCTTCCTCACATCTTTTTTAGTTTTCAAAATTTTATAGATTTTTCCCTTTTTTGTTGTTTGTTTTTGTTTTTAGAAACAGGGTTTCTCTATGTAGTTCTGTCTGTCCTGTAACTTAATGTAGACTTTGAATTTACAGAGATCTGCCTGTCTCCTGGGTACTGGGTTTAAAGGCATGCACCACCACTGCCAATCCAGATTTGTTCCTACTTTGGAAGTTTGGCATAATTACCTAGTTACTTGATACTTAACCTGAAGTGTACTTATCATATGTTTAAGTGGTAATTAATATTTATAAACGGTGTTCTAATTTCCAGTTATATACTACCAATAGTTATGACAAAACGTACTTAAAACTTCAGGTGTCGTTAATTTTAATAGATGGAATTGACTTCATTTGAAGTGACTATACCTCATTTCTGAAGCATGGTAATTAATGAAAGTACACTGCTGTAATGAATTTGGGGTGGGGATGTAGGTCTCAATTTTCTTTACTGTGCCTAGATAATTCTAAATTGCAAGCAGGGATTAAGAAACAGATAAGCATTGATCATTAACTTCAGTGAATTTAATTACAGATACTGACAGCATGGGTGTACCTGTAAGCATCCACAGAAAAACACAAGCCACACACAAGAAGTACATGTTATCTAATGCCTTTTATGTAAGATTACCAAAAATTAAGGTTTATAGTATCAAGAAGCAAATTGTTGCCTGAGGCTATTGGTTGGTAGAATTAACTAGAAATTTTGTTGCTAATAGAAACATACTTTAATTGTGGTAGTGGTTATATAACAATAACATTTGTCAAAAATTATCAAACTATCTGGGCCTAGTTATGAATACCTGTCAATCATAGTTACTCAGTAAACAGAGGCAGATGATTACAAGTTGAAAACTAGCTTTGGAAGTATAGTGAGACCCTGTCTTAAAAATGAAAATTAGAAAGGGTATTGTGGGTAAAGCTCACTGGTCCAGTGCTTCCCATCATAGATTAGGTCCTGGGTTCAATCTCAGATATCACATACATACAGCTCTCAAACCACACCTTTTAAACAGGTAGAAATTTTGCTTCAAAAAATTTGATTTTAGGAAAGAAATTACTGGATTGAACAGTCTTATGTTCTTGCCTAAGTAGCATAATATATAAATTTGTGTCTTATAAGAACAGGATTTTAAGAAAGATTCAATGTATTCTTTTTAACTGTGCATTTATGTAATCTTTACTTTAAGGTATCTGTAGGAAAGGTCTCTCTACTTTCTGAAATGACCCTTTTCATATGTTCTGAAGGACATTGTGACAAGATGACATTTGTATGTGCTTTGAATGATGAGTAGTCATTCTCTTGAAGGGGCGGGGATGGATTTTCTTCTAGAAATACATCTTAAATGTGGTAAGCTTGGCAGTTAAGTAGATCAAAAGTATACCTGTTGAAAACTATGTACCTCAGAAGCTCTACTTCATCGTCTCCTTACCTCTGTGTCAGCCACCCTGGCATAAACTAGATGATGCTATGGTCCAGATGAGAGTTCAGACTCCAGAAATGGCTGTGTTTTCTTCAGCATGCACACATTTGCTGTGTATTGGTTTGGTTTTCACCAGTTATTACACTGGGAGTCTGGTAATTAATGCCAACCTGGAAATCAGTAGGATCACATTCTACAAACTCCACGATAGTTTTGGTCTTGATGGTAACAGCAGGTTTTTTTTTTTTTTTTTTTTTTTTTTTTTTTTTTTTTGGTAAGTAATGCCATCATGATGTAACAGGTAGAAAAATTTGTGCTTTCTATGGTGAGTGGCATGCCTTTTCACCTTAAGACAGAATGACTTCCAGAGAGCGTTGATGAACTCTGTTCCAAAATGCTATTTTGGTAGGATTTTATTGACAGGACTCACAGGGACGTATATTGTAAAGGATGGTGGATATAGGAACAGGACATCCTATTAGTCTGGGAATCTTGCCATTATGACATAATTCATGATTCTATCAAAATGTTTTTTATTACTATTTTCATTATTTCTTGCGGATGGATGTTTCATCTGAATGCATATTTATGTATTATGCGAATGCTTAGTGCCCTCAGAGGCTAGAAGAGGGCTTTAGATCCCCTGGAACTGGAGTTACGGATAGATGTGAACCACAACGGGGGTGCATAGAATCGAACCTAAGTCCTCTGGAAGAGCACCAGTGCATTTTACTGTTGAGCTATCTCTTCAGCTCCAGTTCCATAAAATTTATAGGAAGTCACAAACTGATGTGCCAACCCATTGCGGTTACTATATATCAGGAGCCATGGTATCAAAATTTCTTAACAAATCATAGGTGGCTTTTTTTTTTATCTACCATAAAAGCACAATAACTTCTATTCCTTCAGTTTTACTATTTTGTATCTTTGATTTATTTCAGGTTGACATGATTTCTTAAATTCTCTATTTTATAGATTATTAAGGTGGTTGTTCAGTTTTTAATATCAGAGGGATTTTACATTGTATTTCTGTTCTCTATGGGTTAATGCTATTGAAGTTGCAGAACATGCTCTAAATAATTTGGAAATTCTTGAGGCTTTATTTATGCACAAACATTTGGCTAATTTATGGATATATTCCGTGCACATTGGAAAACAAGATGAATTCTTCATTGTGGGGTATACTATTGTATATTCAATTGTGTGTTTCAGAGTGTTTTGTCTACTTATGCTATCAGTTGGAGGACAATATCTGTTGATGAATTCTCTTAAGGTTATGTCTTGTTTTTCCATCTTGTTTTGCCAATTTTGAAAATGTTTCAGGTGTTATATGATTTTTAGTTAGCCTCTAAATAGTTCTTCTTCCTAAGATCTTAATCCACTATAATCCTAACTAATCATCTCTCTGATTCTTTTATAAATATGACTGTTTTCAGGCCAGTAAGATGGCTCAGTGAATAGGTGTCTACCACCAAGCCTTTTGATTCCAAGAATCCATGTGACAGAAGGAGAGAACCATCTCCTCTGACATACATACATGTACCATAGCACATGAACCTATAACCATATAATGCACATATGTAACACATAAGTAAATATAAAAGACATGACCTTTCCCTAACTGTAGCTAGCAGGAACATTTTTCTACTGTAAACTTCTGCAGTGAAATAGAAATTGCCATTTTAGTTTTAATGGTAGAATGCCTAGATCCATTTACTATAGTAATGTCAATAATTAAAAATTTTGGAGGTATGGTTTAGAAATGTTTTAGAAGTTTTTATTACTATTTATATCATTCCTGAAATGTAGAATATAAAATTAAACATTCTAAATATATGAACATTAAAATTTGAAACCAACCTTTATTTATTTATTTATTTTAACTAGTCATCAAAATAATATTTTTAAATGTCTATATGTGTAATATGAACTCAGAATTTTATGTGCTCTTTAATTTTTCTTAAAAGTATACTTTTAAGATTCATGCCATTCCCCCCTCTCTGGAAATTTTCTAGTTTGTTTAATGTTTATATTTCTGGTTGGTTTGTTAACAATAACTTCCATGATAATGATTGTCATAGCTCATAATGAGTGCTTTGGCCACAGTCCATGCTAATTACTTTAGATACATTATCCTGGATACATCTCATCTATTGCCTAGCACTGTAGCACTTTAGGTGCTGGAGCAGGGGAGGGTTGGGCCGGTCTCAAGGAGCCAGTTCTTTCAAATTTCTTTAAGCCATGCACTGGTACCAGTAAAACAAAGCAAAACATGTTTCACATTGTTTATGGTCCTTATCTTGATGTTCCATTGCTTGGAGCCAGACTGCCTGAGTAGAACCTTGGCTACACTTTTTAGCTGGTGAAATTGGGCTAGTCACTTAACCTTTGTTTATTCACCTGTAATTTGAAGATTAAAATAATATTTACATTATGATGGTTATATAAATTAAAATATTTAAAGTCTTTAGGGCAGTGTTTACTACCTGGAGGATGCTTTGCAGAAATCAGCTTTAAGTTGTTTCAGTTTTAGTCTGTGCTATTTCCATTTTTGTACCTTTAAAAAACTGATCGCCTCTCTAGTGTTAGTTATGCTTTTCTGACATATAGGTAAATCAGTTATAATTTTGGATTAGATACCATAGTTAATATGGAAGTGTGTTACTTGAGTGACTTCCAGAGTATCAGAATGAAATATGGTTTCTCATATCTAGAAATTCTCTGAAAGAACGCAGTCTTTTTGGGAAATCTCAGCAACCAAGAGTTGGAGAGCCAGAGGACATAGAGTTGGGGACCAGTCTCTGCCACACAAGGCTAGACTGAGCTACACAGTGAAACCCTATTTAAGTTTTGTTGTTCTGAGAAAGGATCTCATGATTTAGTCCAATCTAGATTTGAACTCATTATGTAGTCCAGGCTGGCTTCCAATTTACAATCTTCTCATTTTAACTTAATGAGTGTTTGGATTATGAGATTACAAACTTGTTCACCACACTTGGCTTTCTAACACACATACCCCCTCCCACTTTTTCTTTTTTTGCTGGGCTGAGGATTCAGTGTAGATTGTTTTGTATTATGAATACCCCTTTTCAACCACTGAACTTTACCTCTGCCCTGCGAACTTAGTTGTTAAGAAATGTCTGTGTCCTAAATTACAATAAAAGTTTTTTATTTAAATGTTTGAGATTAAAGGAGATTGAAGTGAACAACTAAGTGTAATAACCATTTCTTGACTGGATCCTTTAAAAGCACACAAAAAATGTTATTGGGTTAGGACAACATTGGACTTGGACTGTGTATCAGTTAGGGTTCTTTAGAGTAACAACTTATAGAATGAATTTCCCTGTATATATGGAAAGGGGATTTATTAGAATGACTTACAAGCTGTGGTCTGGATGGATAGATAGGTAGTTTGATCACACACACTGAACAATTTAGGGTGAAAGGTCACGATATAAGCAGATATAAAGACCTCTACATATAGAGAATTTATATAAATAGGTCCATATGTATAGAGTTCTATAAATAAACAGATTTCTATCTTTCTAACACACAACACACACACAAATTGGTTCTGTCTTCTTCTTCTTCTTCTTCTTCTTCTTCTTCCTCTTCCTCTTCCTCTTCCTCTTCCTCTTCTTCTTCTTCTTTTTTTTTTTAAAGAAACTTTAGTATAAAGTGACCAGAAAAGTATAATGGAATATATAGAATTTAAACCAGATTTTGAACTATTATATAAGTAGGATTTCTTCAAGATGTCGAAAAACACTTCAGGTGGTAGTAGTAGTATATGATGAAAACAATTCTAGTCAGCATAATTTGGTTAGACTTCAGGATGTTTCTATGACTGTATATAAATAGCCTTTTGGAGGAAGGTAGGAAGAGAATACCAGAATTGCCACAAATCTGGCTAGTGCTGGATAGTGGCAGTGGTGGTGAGATAGGTTGAATTCTAAAGAGAGAGGTAGAAGAGAAGGCTCTGTCAAGGATGGAAAAGTAATTTTGGTTTGTCTATCTGGGTGTGTGGTAACATTAATCAAGACAGAACATCAGGAAGAGGACAAGTTTAGTAGTAAAGGTCATTTACTAGTTAGCACATGCTGAACTTGAGATACCTTTGAAGCATTCAAGTTGAAATATTGAGAAGTACTAATATGTTGGGTTGTAAACTCTAGGTTGTTGATAAAAATGTTCAAAAATATGTAAATAGAGGTAGTAATGAAGTAAAGGATAAAAATGCTTTATGACAGGGGTTCAGAAAAAAGACTTTTGAAGTTAGGGAACTTGTGTACTGACTGACTGAAAAGACTGTTGCTTGCAAAGGAGATAGTAGGCTAATTCTTCACTATTCTCACATCAGTTTGTCAACACAAAACATAGCTCTTGATCCAAAGGGAGTAAGAGGCTGTGTACTTTGAGCCAGAATGTGGGCTTCTGTGTCCCAAAAACTTGGATTTAAGTTGCCCTGAGTTCCAAAATATATGTTAGAAGAGGATACACAAACTTTTATAATCACAGAACAAAGGGAAGTCATAAATCAATGCATTTACCAAATATATTGATGGGGATATCAGGCACATTATAGAGGGTCAGGAATTTTTTTTTTTGATGAAGCCACAATTTATTTTACCTTTTTTTTCTTAAATGAACTTAATGTATTTTATATATTAAGCGCGCATTTGTAAAGAGAAAAACAAAATTTCTACATTTAATAATTTTCATTAAATTTTAAAATTTATTCTTTGACAATTTCATGTATCTATATATTTTGGTTAAGTTCACTTTTTTCTCCTTTTTAATTGCTTTATAAATAATACCATTCAAAATTTCCACCTCCTCCCCTCCTCCCATTTCCCTCCCCCTCCTTCTTCTCCGTTCCTCTTCCCCCTCAGTCCTAAGAGAAGGCAGGGTACCCTGCCCTGTGGGAAGTCCAAGGCCCTCCCCGCTCCATCCAGGCCTAGGAAGAAGTGCATCCAAACAGACTAGGATCCCAAAAAGCCAGTACATGCAGTAGAATCAAATCCCAGTACCATTATCATTGGCTTCTCAGTCAGCCCCCATTGTCAGTCACATTCAGAGAGTCCGGTTTGATCACATGCTCGTTCAGTCCCAGTCCAGCTGGCCTTGGTGAGCTCCCATTAGATAGTCACTCCGTCTCAGTGGGTGGATGAATAGTTTGTGATACTAGAGAAGCTAAGTAATAAGGTGAACCCAGAGAAAAACATATACAGATCCTTCTGGAAATTGGAAGCAGACAAGATTGTGGGCAAAAGTTGGGAGCATGGGGGCGGGGGTGGGATGGAGGGAAGGGGAGAGGGGGAGATTGGGGAAATGGGAGGGTTGAGATGGAGGCCGGGTGGATATGGGAGCAGGGAAGTAGATATCTTAATTAAGGGAGCCATTTTAGGGTTGGCAAGAGACTTGGCTCTAGAGGGGTTCCCAGGTGTCTAAGGGGATGTCCCCAGCTAGGTCCTTGGGCAGTAGAGGAGAGGGTGCCTGAACTGGCCTCGTCCTATAGCCACACTGATGAATATCTTGCATATCACCATAGAACCTTCATCTGGTGTTGGATGAAGATAGAGACAGAGACCCACATTGGAGCACTGGACTGAGCCTCCAAGGTCCAGATGAAGAAGAGAAGGAGAGAGAAGATGAGCAAGGAAGACGGGAAATTTCTTCTGTAGGTTTTAGATACAACAGCATTCTTAGCTTTTGGATTGGTGGAAGCTTATCATTTGCCAAAAGCTTTGCCTGATTAATAGCAACAACGTGTTAGCTCAGATACAGAAGTTGGTAGTAAATGGGAGTTAAGGAGTTAAAGATAGTCCAAGGTTATTTTGCCTCTTGATCTGCAGCATTCTGTTTCTCTCCAGTCATGAATTTCTGTGATTTCAGTGTGAAGAACTTCAACACAGGTATAGCTTTTCCACGAAACTCAAGTTCTACACATAAACCTGCACTGTAGTGAACAAAAAATAACTCACTTAGATGGGCATGAGTACTAAAAGGAAATATAAGAGAGTTGTGTGGTAGTTAGAGGGGGAAGATTAGAAGAGAAATGAGGCCTTTAGGACACTGACAACTTCATTTTAGCCATACTACTTTTGAGATGTCTGATAATCTAAGTGACTAGTAATGTATTCTTCCATTTCTCCTCCACCCTCTTACTTCCTTCCCATCTCCATAATCCTCCCTTCTCCCTGTAAGTCTTTCCCCTCATTCATGTCTTTTATTTTTTGATTCATCTAGTTAAACAGAGCTATCATTTTGACCATAAGTTTGGAACTATTTGATGTAGCCTGGTAGGCTCATCAGTGCTAGACAAATGGTGGCAATGACTTCCCTTCTCCCAGAATCTGACAGTAAGTCATAGTTCAGCAGTGAGAGTAGATCCCTTACTGTTCCTTCTTCACCCATATCTAATTTCTTATGGAATCCCAGTGCAGTCAATTTCAGTTGTCGAGTTCATGATTACAATTGTTGTACTTTGCCCAGGAGATAGTGTTTTGCAGTTCTTTCCTCTATCTTTTGGCTCTTACTTGACTCCTCAGTGTTTCCTTAGCTGTAGATTGATGGCATAAATTTCTTGTTTAGGACTGAGCAGTCATTGCCACTTATTCTCAGTACTTTGAGTAGCCGTGGGTCTCGGAATTCAACACTGTTTACTAGAAAGAGGGGCTTCTCTGATTATGTCTGGGAGTAAAATTTTTTTGTGAATATAAGCATATATATTGAGAAAGCAATTTGATGCTATGTTGTGTTAGCCTAAGTCAGCATTAAGTTCTCCCTGAAAGCCATGGACCTTTTTTTTTTTTTTTTTTTTTTTTATAAATTTTATTAGATTAATGGTCCAGGCAGAGATTGCCTTCAATGGAGATGACCTCAGTCCAGTCAGAGGGTGACTGGTCCCCTTATGCCAATATTACTTGTGTACTCCGCTGTGAGTACTACAAACCATAGCACCAACCTGTCTACTCTACTTTTTTTTTGTTTTTGTTTTTTTGTTTTACGAGACAGGGTTTCTCTGTAGCTTTGGAGCCTGTCCTGGCACTAGCTCTTGTAGACCAGGCTGACCTCGAACTCACAGAGATCCGCCTGCCTCTGCCTCCCGAGTGCTGGGATTAAAGGCGTGCACCACCACCGCCCGGCTTCTACTCTACTTTTAACATATGTACGAATCTGATTAATCTGATTATATGTACTATCTCTTTAGTCCATGCCACTGTTTCCTCTTACCTAGACAATTGAAACCTCTTCTCTTTAATATTAATATCATCTTTTTGTAATCTGATCACGCATGACAGCCAGAGTAATCTTTTAAAAATTAAATCTTACCATTTCACTTTTTTAATCAACTCTTTCAGTTTTCTGTAAAATCTAAATACCTACAGTGCTCTTACAAATCTCAGGCCACTTTCATGACTTCATGTTGGAGTGCTCTTTCATTCACTCATCAGGATTCTATGCTGTTCCTTCCAGTATCAGTATTATTCCTGATTTCAGGCCAGCTGCATTTGCTATTTCTCACTTAGAATGTTCTTTGTATTATCACAGTACTTGCTTCTTCCTTAAATAGCAGTTGGCTTAAATGTGACATTATGAGAGAGGTTTTCCTTGAGCTTCCTTTGTATACAAGCATTTCTCCCTCTTTTTATTTTAAACTTATTTATTTTACAAGCATTTCTCCCTCTCTTTTTATTTTAAACTTATTTATTTTACATCCCAACCACAGTTTCCCCTCCTTCCTCTTCTCCCAGCCTCCTTCCCCATCCACTTCTCTGTTTCTATTCAGAAAAAGGCAGGCCTATCATGGATATCAGCAAAACCGTGGCATATCAAGTTGCGCTAAGACTAAGCACCTCCCCTTGTATTAAGGCTGGAAAAGGGATAAGTATGAGGAATAGGGTCCCAAAAGCCAGTAAAGGAGTCAGAGACAGCCCCTAGTCCCACTGTTAGGAGTCCCACAAGAAGGACAAGTTACACAACTGTCACTTATATGCAGAGCGCCTAGGTCAGTCCCATGCAGGCTCCCTGGTTTAGTTTAGTCTCTGTGAGCCCCATAAGCCAAGGTTGAGTCTGTGTTAGTTGAGTTTCTTCTTCTTTTTCCCTCTCTCTCATTTTTTCATTTGACTTATTTACTGATTAATGGGAAGTTTTACATCATACACCTCAATTCTGCTCACATCCTGGTTCCCCTATATCCTCCCCTCACCCCTGCGGGGCCTCCCAAAAGAAAACAAAATAAATAGGTAAACAACAACAACAAAAACCTTTCTGCTTCTCCTTTCCTGCCTCTCCAGTACCTCTTTATCGTGGTGGCATTGGGGGCTTTACTAGTAGATGTTCAAGGCCTCTGGTTTCTGGTCCACCACCATCACTAGATCCTCAATGGAGCTCCTCTGGAGTATCCTGTGGCAGCCACAACTCTTAGAGAACCTGCAGGTTTTATTCCACAGGACCTGCTCCATCAGGTCCTAGATGGGGCAGATGTTAGGGTGGGTCAACCCCAGACCCAGCTGTGGGCCTGGGTGGTGTGGTAACTGAGATTCTTCCTCTCTCTTTGGTTGGATTCCCTGGACTCGGCCTAATGTTTGACTATGGTTCTTTGCATCTGTTTCTATCAGTTTAAAGCTTTTTTTTTTCTAAAAAAAAAAAAAAAACCTGCCTATCACTTTATATTTTCTGAATCCATCTTTTTAAAAATTATGCTTTTATTGTACCTTATTATTTTTATCTCCCCTTTAGCATGCAAAGATTTTTGTCTTTATTTTTTTCTGCCTGGTAGCCTGGAATAAAGCCCAGTATCATAATGAGTATTTGCTGTATGAATATATCTGTAACACAGACGAACTTTCAGACTTGAAATGTAAATTTGATAGTCAATAGCATAGAGATGGATCTTAAAACCATATGCTTAGATGAAGTTGTAAAGGGAGAGTGTATACAGAACACAAAAGGGGACTCAGACTTACGTCTTGGGCCGTCACTCCATTGTAAATCTGAGGAAGAGGACTTGAGAAGAGGAAAAACCAGGAGAGAGATCACTGAAACTGAAGAGGAAAAGATTTGAGGATACAATTAGATTGAATAATGTTGAAGAGATGATACAAAGGTGGTTTTTAATTGGTGTTGGATTTGACAAGGTGAAGACTGTTTTGTCCTTTAAAAATTTACCTTGGCAGAGTGGTTAGGAAATATACCAGATAAAAGCAGACAGAATAGTGACTGGGAGGAGGAGGAAGAGAGGATTCTTCAGAGAAGTGTAGCTGCTAAAGGGAATGACACAGAATTGAGTGCTTGCTGATGGAGGAGGAAATGGATTCAAGAGAGGCTTTTTGTATTCTCTAGAGTGCTACTGAACTTGGGATGCATCTATCCTTGCTGTCTCCTCTTTAATTGAAGTCTCTCACTCGTCAGATTGATTCTGAATTCCTTTTTGCAAGAATGAAAGATTAACTTCTTTTTCAAACTTTCTGTTTACTAAAGTTCTTCTATTTTGTAAAAGTCCTAAGTAAATGGTTCTTGTTTCTTTGCATGATAATTCTTTATTGAAGCTTCTACTTTTCTTGCTGATTTTATTTTATTATGTTGTATAGTTGTAGGAAAATATTTCAGGTGACAATAATAGTGACAATTGTAATTAGATAGCATGTAGTGACATTTACTATGTATGTGGTGGAGCTATTTGAAAAGGCATATTTAAGATTTTTCTATTTGTGTGACACACACACACACACACACACACTTGCCACCAGGCATGTGGTGCAACGGTGTACATATGGAAGTCAGAAGACAACTTTCATGTTTTTCTCCTTTCACCTTGTTTCTGAAGCAACGTCTCTCATATTGTTTCTGTCATGCAGTGTACTCCAGACTAGATGGTCCAGCAGCTTCCAAGTGATTTGTTTTGCTTTTCACCTCCCTTCCTGTGCTGGCATTATTGCAGCTGCCCTTTAACTTAGGTTCAGAGGACTGAACTCAGGTCATTAGACTTAATGGCATTTTTACCACGTTTACTGATCCTTCTTGCTGATCCCTGGTTTTTAAATTTTAACATTGAAAGTCACATGAAAGGCAAGTATGGTTATTAACCTCAACAGAGAATCTATGGACCTGAGAAAGCTACCTGTGTGGTTGCATAGCTTTTCTTCTAAGCCACCTTACTTATTGAACTCTGCATTTACAAAGCAAATGTCTTATCTTATAATTATGTTAAATACATATCTCTTTGATGAGTTATTCCAACAGCTAATTGCATGTTTTTAGTATTGGATAGTTTGTAACCATTTTTGAAATTATCAAATTCTAGAAGTAGATGGGACCTTTAATAAAATAATAATGCAAGTAAATTTACTAATCAGGTAGACTTGTTTGTTAATCTGCTTTCTCTTCATGTTATTTACTTTGATAGCTCTGAACTTGAGTTTTAAATGTATTTTTGCTTATAACAATGAGCAGCATTTGTTTCTTCTTTACATGGGTTCCATTGCTAGAATGGCAGAGTAGGCATATTAGTTTACCCTTCTTAAATTCACTCTTGGTTTTGTGACATTATATTCTGAAAGGGACAAAGAACATGCTCACAGGCATTGCTGAGGAGTTCTGATGCTGTTTTTATGGGTACTCTAGAGATTTCTTATATTTATCTCTTAGAGAAAATTGTAATTTATATATTAGTAAGCATTATACTATATATTTAAAGTTTTTGTTAATAATATGCTTAAGTTGCTAATAGAGTTCATGGATTGAAGTTTTTATTATTTTACTGTCAGAATTAAAAATTTTAAGTCCCAAACTTAAACTTAATTCATTTCAGAAAATTGACCAAAGTGTCTGTGGCTGATTGTGTTATGAAATTATTTTCTAGTAATGATAGGATAAACATTTTTATGGTTTTCTGAAAGTTATTTACTTATAACTTAATGAAAGTATTTCTACTACATCAATTTTGAAATATGATGACATTATAAAGACTGTCAAAGGCAGTGCAGTAGACCTAGAGAATAGGGAAAATGAAGGAGATGGTGTTTGGTCATACCTTTTGTGTTCTAATCAAGTCGGTTGTAGGGAATTTTCAATTCTCATAGAAGTCTTGCAGTGTAAGCATTATTTACAGATGTGGAACTTGAAATGGCAAGTGTTTGCAGTCATGAAAACTGAAATACTCAACTATTTCATATTCAGGTCTCACCTATGTTCTTGCTTTATGGAGTTATTTTTGAGCCTTTAAAGCAGAGTATATTTGTGTCATAGCAGAATTTTTTTTTGAACTAAGAACTTAAATTTTGTTCTCTTGTCATAAACTAGAAGTATTATACTGCCTCTATATTAGCCTGTCTTTTCATTTGTATTAAGTTACATGTTGATACATGTACCAAAGTGCTATAGAATAATTAAGAATACCAAAAGTACTAAATCTTTAAATGTACATAATCATGTGTATTTTTCCACAGCTCAGACAAGCTTTTATTTGTTTGTTTGATTTTTGAGACAGGGTTTCTCTGTAGCTTTGGAGCCTGTCCTGGAACTAGCTCTTGTAGACCAGGCTGGCCTCGAACTCACAGAGATCCACCTACCTCTGCCACCACCTGGCCAGACAGTCTTTTATTACAGGATATCTCTGGACCATGCTTTGTTTACCAACAACCTTGTCTTTACTCCCATTCAGTTCGTTTGTCTTTGTAGGAGTTCCTTGGGTTAGAGAACATTTCCTGCCTTTTCTGTCATAGTGTCAGATAAATTAGACAAGATGTTAACTGGACATATTTTCCCTACCATGTTGTTTAGAACACTGACAGTGATAACATTATTGACTGATGTGAGCAAATGAAATATCATAATACTGCTTCTGATGAAATTCATGCTCAAATATTTTAAGCATTTCAAAAAATGATAGTAATGTCTAAATATGATGGCTCCTTTCTGAGGTTAACTTTGATATACTGACTTTTATTTATTTTCTAACATTTCAAAGATTACATTGTGCTTATTATCCCAGTGACCTCTGGCCAAAAGCAATAAACTTCTGTCCTGTGTAGAACGAGGCTAGTTGTTTCTCAGATTTCCATGGTGAGATATTTTACTCTAATGAAAACAATTCACATTTTCACTACCACTTTTGTTTATTTTTCCTGGTTTCAGAATCTAATTGCATAATAAAATACCAAAATTTTTATAATTTTCTCTATTTTAATTTTAAGCAAAAAGTTTTGTTTAAAAATTTGTATGATGAAACTGGTGTGAAATAAATGATTGCTATTTAGAAGTGACATCTAATTTTTAGTGCTATGTCAGTTATGTAAAATATAGTAGATCCCGTGTGTAAGTACACAAGCAGATTTTGGATATAAAGTGGCCCTTTCTTTTTCTGATAGTCCTGTGTTAGCTCTGCTTCTTTTTTCTTTCCTTCCTTCCTTCCTTCCTTCCTTTCTAGATTTCTTTCTAGATTTCTGCCTCCTCCCCACCACCACCTCCCATTTCCCTCCCCCTCCCCAGTCAAGTCCCCCTCCCTCATCAGCCCGAAGAGCAATCAGGGTTCCCTGCCCTGTGGCCTGGGTCTGAAAAAGCATGGGATAAAACCAGACTTGCAGAACACAGAGGGCAATGAGGACTACTTAGCTTTGCTTCTTTTTTTTTTTTTCTTCTGCTCCGGGAAGTTCTCTTTTATTTAGAAAACTCCTTTCCTCTCCTTTCTTTCTTTTTCTTTTTTAAATTTATTTATTTATTAAAGATTTCTGTCTCTTCCCCGCCACCGCCTCCCATTTCCCTCCCCCTCCCCCAATCAAGTCCCCCCCCTCCTCAGCCCGAAGAGCAATCAGGGTTCCCTGCCCTGTGGGAAGTCCAAGGAACCCCCACCTCCATCCAGTTCTAGTAAGATGAGCATCCAAACTGCCTAGGCTCCTACAAAGCCAGTATGTGCAGTAGGATCAGAAACCCATTGCCATTGTTCTTGAGTTCTCAGTAGTCCTCATTGTCTGCTATGTTCAGCGAGTCCGGTTTTATCCCAGGCTTTTTCAGACCCAGGCCAGCTGGCCTTGGTGAGTTCCCAATAGAACATCCCCATTGTCTCAGTGTGTGGGTGCACCCCTTGCGGTCTTGAATTCCTTGCTCGTGCTCTCTCTCCTTCTGCTCCTGATTTGGACCTTGAGATTTCTGTCCGGTGCTCCAATGTGGGTCTCTGTCTCTATCTCCTTTCATCGCCTGATGAAGGTTAATATTCAGGAGGATGCCTGTATGTTTTTCTTTGGGTTCTCCTTATTTAGCTTCTCTAGGATCACTAACTATAGGCTCAATGTCCTTTGTTTATGGCTAGAAATCATATATGAGTGAGTACATCCCATGCTCCTCTTTTTGGTTCTGGCTTACCTCACTCAGGATAGTGTTTTCTATTTCTGTCCATTTGCATGCAAAATTCAAGAAGTCCTTGTTTTTTACTGCTGAGTAGTACTCTAATATGTATATATTCCATACTTTCTTCATCCATTCTTCTTTGAAGGGCATCTAGGTTGTTTCCAGGTTCTGGCTATCACAAACAATGCTGCTATGAACATAGTAGAGCATATATTTTTGTTGTATGATAAGGCCTCTCTTGGGTATATTCCCAAGAGTGGTATTGCTGGATCCAAGGGTAGGTTGATCCCGAATTTCCTGAGAAGTGTTGATCCTTTCCACTTTGGCTGACAGCTCAATATTGCTTGTGTGATTCCTGCTGTGGCTGTTATCTGAAGACGGTTTTGTTCTTTGTCCATTTGCCAGAATCATGATGCACCTTCTTCACCTGGGAGATATTTTTTGTTTGAGTGGACATAAGCCACATATGATCCAAATCATATTGAATATGATTTACATTACTTTTTTTTACTCAGTTAATTTAGATGATAAAAAAGTAGCCGGAAAAATACTCTCTCTTCTTTTCTCATATTTTTTTCTTTTGTGGTAGGACTCTTAATTTGAAGTCAGACTGGCCTTGTTCTCAACATGTTGCAACTCAGGAGTCTCCTGTCTCAGACTCTGAAGTGCTGGAATTACACATGCACACACCACACCTAGCTTACATAAATATTTTCAGCTCATCCTAAGTATGAAGTGAGATGGATCAGCAAGTAGACATTTGTCACCAAGCATGAATACCTGTGTTCCATCTGTGTGTTTCTGATTTTTGCCTTATTTACAAGAACAGCTAATTTTGTTAGGTCAATATGTCACAGTTCCTTGGGTTTTGTGTTTAGAATGTTTTGGAGGAATTTTATTTATATAGTAAATAATAGCTATATCCCTTCCCTATCATTTTATATTGGTTAAATATTTTAAAGCTTTAAAGGATTTTATTCTTTTAAAAAACTTTTTATATTATATTTTTTCTTTTCTAACTACAGTTCCTCAGTCCACTACTCCCAGCCCTGCCCTCCAACTCCCTTTTCCCCCACATCCACTCCTCCATTTCCCTTCAGAAAAGAGCAGGCCTCCCAAGGATATCAGATGAACATGGCATATCAAGTTACAATAAGATGTATGTGTCTGTATGTCTCTATTTCTGTGTATGTGTGCCCACATACATGGCACATTTGGGAGGTCAGAGGACAGATAATGTTGTTCTTTTTTAAAAAATGCTGCAAAATCCCCTGCAGCAGTAGGCAGCAGAAATGCTGTAGGTCCCAAATGGTGGTGGCAGGCCATGTGGCGGCAGACAGCCGGCCCTGGGAGCAGCCAGTCCCAAGCAGAGGCGGCTGCTGGTCTCAGAGTAGTAGGCAGAAATGGCTGCCAGTCCCAGAGCGGCAGCCCAAGCGGTGGTGGTGGTGGGCCATGTGGCAGCAGACAGTGGGCCCCAGGCAGAGGCAGCTGCTGGTCTCAGAGCAGTGGTGGTGGGCCATGTGGCAGCAGACAGTGGGCCCCAGGCAGAGGCAGCTGCTGGTCTCAGAGCAGTCGTGGCAGGCCATGTGGCAGCAGGCAGTGGGCCCTAGGCAGAGATGGCTGCTGATCCCTGAGCAATGGCTGGTCCCAGGCAGGGAGACACATGGCGGGCGGGCGGGCAGAAGACAGAAACATGGATAGACACAACATGCAGGGTGAAGTTGAATGTTTATTCAGGGGGTTATGGAGGAGGAAGGGTGAAGGGGGGGACAGAGAGAGAGGGAGAGAGAGACAGAGAGAGAGAGAGAGAGAGAGGGAGGGAGGAGGAGGAGGAGGAGAAAGAGACAGAGAAGGGGGGAAGCAGAGAAGTGGGGAGAGAGGCAGAAGCAAAGCTGCTTCTCCGAGAGGAAGATGGAAAAGAGAGCGAGCTCAGGCCGGAAGCTGAAGATCAGCCTGCCTCAGCGGATGGGGAGGGGAATGGGTGTGGCTTGTCTCTTAAAGCGACAAGAAAGCACAACAGATAACCTGTGTGAGTTGATTCTTTCTGCCTTGCATGTTCTGGGGATTGAATTCAGGTTCAGTCAGACTTAGCAGCAAATGTCTTCACCTGCTGAGCTAACTTTCCCAAGATAGCTTTTGCAGCAGTGTTCATCATTCTCTCTCAAACTAGGTAAAGTGTACACACTCATTACATGTGGCTACAGCCTTTTCATAATCTCCAGTCTGGGACATCGTTTTTCCACATTTTTACTATTAAAGTGACTTTTTAGAGAATTTAGATCAGTTGTCTTGGTAGATACTGTATCTATTCTCATAAATTATGTACTTTAAGAACTTTTGGAATCTGACTAATTCAAGATATGTTTTATGTATTATTACAGGATACTGATTTTTCAATATTTGTTTTTAGTGAAACAAATATATTAGTGCTTGTAGCTTTTTGGCTACAATTGATAGTTATGACTGTAGTTTAGCTTACACAGAACAACATAATTGTCTAAGTATTTTTGTGATTAGAAGTAATTATAGTGGTAAGAGAAATCTTAAAACTTTATTTAGACACACACTGGCTACTTATTAGGCACCTAGTGTATCTTTTAAATCAGCTAAGTGCTGGGATGTCCATGTGTCAAACAAGTATTTTTGTCTTCCTAGAGTTGATATGGCAGTAGAGGAACCCAGATCATTAATGTTTAAAAACATTACCAGCCATTTATAAAGAAATATTAGGATAAATTAAGCAATAAAGGTTAAAAGGAGAGGGGTCATTGAAATTTTAAGGAGGATTGTTGAAGAAGACAAAATTAGAAAGGTGACATTTGAGCTCTAAAGCTTGACTCAAGAAGATCAGGGAAGGGGGAACACTTGAATCAGTTAGCCACTTCCTCAACCTCTTGGTATTTCTTACGTTCCATTTTTTAAAACTAGTTACTTTGATTGAAAGGGAAGTAATGCCTATATGAGAAACATGGAAGATTCCTTACTAGGATGTCTCATGTAGGTTAGCATTGTAGTTCTCTTCTTCCTAGCATTCTTCTTGATCTTTTGTATTGATATCATGAAACTTATTTGTGCATTGTTTCATACAAGCCTAATGAAATTTTCTCTTTCCAGTGAAAAGACACACTGTTAGACTATTTTTTATGCGATCTGTCTGTCTATCTCTCTCTCTCTCTCTCTTTGTCTGTCTGTCTGTCTTCATCATCATATCATTGTCATCATCTATCTGAGAGAGTATATATGCAGGTGCTGCACATGTTTGTGGTGTGTATGTGCATACGTGTGTGAAGGCCCAAGGACAGCTTTGAAGATTGTCCCTCAGGGACTTTCTCCTTTTTATCAAGACAAGTTCATCAGGTTGACTAGGTTGCCTGGCCAGTCATCATCCCCAGGGTTCTGCCTCTCTCCACCTCTTTAGCTTTGGGATCACCAGAAAGTGCTATCATGCCCAGATTTATTTTAATGTAGATTCTGGGGATCATTAAGGTCTTTGCTTGCAAGGCAAATTACTTTACTGGTTGAGCTGTCTCTCTGCCCCTAATATTCTTAAACTATTTAAAAAAGCTTGGTACAAAAATTCATTTTGGCAAACTCATATACCTTTTTAGTGACTATTAGTATGTACATTACTTAATGAAATGATATGAAAAATGGTGTTTAGATTCCTTTTCTGAGATGCTTAAACATATTAATTTTTATTCATTAGGTTTCAAGCTTTAATAGTCAACAAGAAGTAATGGAGTTTATGAGAAGGATGTAGAATTTTTGTTTTTGAAATTAAATTCATGGCAGTTATGGCTAGAAGATGCAATTAGAAGGAATTTCACACACAAAAAATTTGAATATGTTTGTCTTTAAGCACACTGGCTAAATAAAGCAATATCCACGATTTTCACTTGGAGGTCTGAAGCAAAGGCTGAGGTACTATTAACTGAGGGAAAGTAGAAAATAATAATAAAATCCAAGAAAGAAGCAGAAAGGAAGCAAATAGGGGCAAAAAGGATTTGGCAATGCATTATATCAAGAAAGTATCTTTGGTTCTGGTTGGCCATAGAAGATCCTAAATATTGTGGAAACCAAGTCAAACTTTGTCCTAGCCCCCTTCTGACAAATTTGTCTCATCTATTGTTTTCTGAGATATGGTATTTATGTTTGAAATGCGCCTTTGTGGAACAAAGTTCATTTCTGACGTAATGGTCTGACCTTCTTCAGGTTGTGGCATTTCTGTTTTCTTGAACACGTGTTTGTCATTATTGTCTTTTAGAAAGTCTTCAGGCAGCAATCATCCAGGAAAAGAAAATAACAGCAACCAAATTTCTCTTTATTATTTCCTTAGGATGAAAGATACTGACTTTTTCAGCTACTCCGGATTTTCTTTCTTTTCCCTTACCATATTTTGTATTAGAAAATTTATGGAGAATGCATACAGAAGACATTATTTTTATACCCATGTTTCTCTTAAAATTATAGTTTTATCTATTTGTAAATAATTACATATTAGTATTTACGCTTCAGACAGTTGTTCTCCCCACCCTGGGGTGAGAAATTATATTCTTTATTTGTTATAGAGTAGTTTTTTCTAAATTAGGTTTTAGAGCTATTAGTTCCATTTAACTAGATTCTTAAGCTTTTATAAACTCTTAAATGAACAATTGTGGGTTATATTTAATGTTAAAGTTAATTATTCAGCAGCTGGAGAGATAGCTCAGAGGTTAAGAGAAATTACTGCTCTTGAAGACAACTGGGGTTTGGCTCCCAGCACCTACATGGGGATTTAAAACCAACTATAATGTCAGTTCCAAGGTATCCAGCACCCTCTCCTGGCTTCCCTGAACAGTGCATGCATGTGGTGTTCTTACGTACATGCAGTCAAAACACTCATAAACATAAACATAAAAGGAAACCTTTAACAATTATTATTTTATTCTCTACCATATTTCATGAGTTGTAGTTTCAAAGTCTGGAATAACATGACATTTTTCTTTTGATTATTCTATAGAAAAATTTTAGGAAGTCTGTTTCATATATGCCAAATTAATTTAACTAAATATATTCTGTGGTATTTAATTTTTATAATAAAAGGTTTTAGCTATTAGTGTTTAAATATTAAACTATCATGGTCTTACTTTTTTTACAGGGTGGTGTTTTTTGTAGTTATCTCAAGATGGTCTTGAACATATATATATATATATGATATATATATATATATATATATATATATGGATATCTTTAAATTCCACATCCTACTGTCTCTGCCTCCCTCCCATACATCTGGGATTGCAGACTTGTAACACATGTCATATATATGTGTGTATATATATGTGTGTGTGTATACTTTTTATTTTACAAGCACCAATGTAGTATTTTCATTTTTACCTGTCATCATTTTATAGATGATTTAGATAACTGGGTAGGGAATGACTTGGTTAAGGTCTCATAAATAGTACCTCTTTGGAATCCAGATGTTTCTTATTCTAATATGCTATAATTTCTGTAATTTAAGAAACATGACACAAATCAGCTTGTTCTGATAATTGTAACATTTCTAAACTAGCTGTTTTGAGTAAGTATTTGATATAAATTACTTGCCCATATTGGTCTTATTTTCATAAAAGGAGACTGAAATATACACACTAGTATAAGCCATTTAAAGTTGGATCTGGTTAACTATTTGTGTTAATCTTGAGAACAAGTTCTCAGTCATTAAGACTTCTATATTTAAGTACTATGCCAGGCACAGAATAGAAACTCTGCTCAATTTAAAAACAAATATCAATGGTAATAGTTAGAAAAATTAACCTTGAAATTAGGTGGGTTCAGGTCCTGATCTTGAATATTTATCCCCTTAAAAGGCAAGTTATTTGAGCAATCTGAGTTCATGTTACCTAATTTAAAATTGGAAATAATAGTGCTTTTATAAAACATGTTCAGCGTGATTTTACATACTGTCCCTTTTGGGAGGTGGAATTGGCTATCGGGTAGTTATCTCATAGGGATCTTATAAAAGAGCTCCATGATCAACCTACCCCTGGACCCAGCAATACCACTCTTGGGAATATACCCAAGAGATGCCCTATCATACAACAAAAGTATATGCTCAACTATGTTCATAGCAGCATTGTTTGTAATAGCCAGAACCTGGAAACAACCTAGATGTCCTTCAATGGAAGAATGGATGAAGAAAGTATGGAATATATACATATTAGAGTATTACTCAGCAGTAAAAAACAAGGACTTCTTGAATTTTGCATGCAAATGGACAGAAATAGAAAACACTATCCTGAGTGAGGTAAGCCAGACCCAAAAAGAGGAACATGGGATGTACTCTCTCATATTTGGTTTCTAGCCATAAACAAAGGACATTGAGCCTATAATTCGTGATCCTAGAGAAGCTAAATAAGAAAGTGAACCCAAAGAAAAAACATATAGGCATCCTCCTGGATATTAACCTTCATCAGGCGATGAAAGGAGACAGAGACAGAGACCCACATTGGAGCACCGGACAGAAATCCCAAGGTCCAAATCAGGAGCAGAAGGAGAGAGAGTACGAGTGAGGAACTCAGGACCGCGAGGGATGCACCCACACACTGAGACAATGGGGATGTTCTATTGGGAACTCACCAAGGCCAGCTGGCCTGGGTCTGAAAAAGCATGGGATAAAACCGGACTCTCTGAACATAGCGGACAATGAGGACTACTGAGAACTCAAGAACAATGGCAATGGGTTTTTGATCCTACTGCACATACTGGCTTTGTGGGAGCCTAGGCAGTTTGGATGCTCACCTTACTAGACCTGGATGGAGGTGGGTGGTCCTTGGACTTCCCACAGGGCAGGGAACCCTGATTGCTCTTCAGGCTGATGAAGGAGGCAGACTTGATTGGGAGAGGGGGAGGGAAATGGGAGGCGGTGGCGGGGAGGAGGCAGAAATCTTTAATAAATAAATGAATTAATTAAAAAAAATAAACACTGCTTGGCCCATTAAAAAAAAAAAAGAGCTCCATGAGATAATTCTGTTGCTCTTCTCAACAAAATCATATCAGTTTCTACCAATTAATGCATACTTACGAGTCACAGTTACCAAACTGCTCAATTACAGAAAATTTTCTTGTCCATCTACTTAACTTTTGTACTTTCTGAAGTCTGTTAAAGGGCTTTTCCTGTTTAGAGATTATTTTTGAAGAAGAGCTTTAATTTATTGACTTTGAGGAAATGACCAAATTGCCAAACAATCACAGGTTAGATAGAAAAGATGGTTTGAACTTTTAAAAAAGACTGAAACAACACATTGTAGAATATGAGTAAAGTACAAAATAAGTTTTTAAACAGAAAAATAAAAGAAAAATGTTCTTTAGTATTATAGTATGAAGTATTTGACAATATCCCAGGCCAAACATACAGAATTATTATTATTATTATTATTATTTTTTTTTTTTGATTTTTGAGACAGGGTTTCTCCGTAGCTTTTTGGTTCCTGTCCTGGAACTGAACTCACAAAGATCCGCCTGCCTCTGCCTCCCGAGTGCTGGGATTAAAGGCGTGCACCACCACCGCCCAGGTACAAAATTATGTTTGATTAGGAGGCCGATACTGAGTACTATATATCATGTTGCGTACTCAAAGTCATTATCTATTTTCTTCAGATCATAGAGCCTAAAAGAGCTCTGTAAGAGTGAAAATACTATATTTGGAAAGTGCTTATTATATATTATTGTATTAATTATAAATATACTGTAATTATATTATGGTACTAATTAATATATACATTATATATATTAATAGAACATTGAATGCATAACAAGACCAGTCATATTTTCAAATTATGGTTCAGCTCAGACAGCATTGATCAACTTTCTAAAATGATACTTGTCATTTATGGTTTGACAATTTTATACTTATAAGCAATGTACTTGGGCATATCCATTCTTGGCCACCCCGCATGCACCCCTATTGAGACCAGTCAGTGCTGCATTCTGGGATGAGGACGAATCTTGTAGGCTTGATCCTGTGCAGGTCTGTTTAGCTAATTGTAGCTATAGTGATTTCCTAGTGTGGTGCCCATGTTATCTTCAGAAGACATTTCACAGCATTTCTTCCACCCTGCAGCTCTCACATTTTTTCTCCTCACCTCTCCGTGTTTCCCTCGTCCTTGTTGTGGGGAAACTGATAGCGATGCCGTATTTATGGCTGAGTACTCAGCACTTATTTTCTTATTCTTGACCCACTATGAGTCTCTGCATTAAATGTTAATCACTGCAGAGAAGTTTCTCTGGCCAAGGTTGAAAGCAGTAGTAAGCTATGTGCAGAAAGACAAATGTCACATTTTTTTTCTCTTATGTGGAGTTTATATTAACTGTACACATATACACACAAACAGAACATAAAAGAAGAATGGGAGAGGAGAAAGCCCCCCAGTGGGAGTGGGGTAGAAGGGTTTTCAGAGTAAATATGAGCAAAGCACAGTGCCATATATGTATCAAAATGTCATAATAAAACTTGTTATCTTATTTGCTAATTTAAATATAGATATAAAAGAAGGAAAAATAAACATGAATTTCATTTCTAGTCTTGATTCCCATATAACGGTATTTCATTATATATACACAAACATGGCAAAATCTAAACAATCTTGACACCTGAAACCAAGAATTTAGGATAAGGAGTACTCAGCCTATTTTACTACTATTTATTTTATTTGGCAGGAAATTGAAAAAAAATTGAGGGTTTTCTTTTCTAGATTCTTTTGATTTTGTGGGACTAGATATCTGAATGAGCCAGGAAAGAGAAGGGATATAGGGCAACTGTCAGGCATGCATTCTTTGTTACTTTGTCAACATTTTCTCTTTAAGATTGAACTATTTATTATATGGCGAGGAGATGTTTTTCCTGGTTCCTGCCGCTGAGAACTCAAGAACAATGGCAGTGGGTTTTTGATCCTACTGCACGTACTGGCTTTGGGGGAGCCTAGGCAGTTTGGATGCTCACCTTACTAGACCTGGATGGAGGTGGGCGGTCCTTGGACTTCCCACAGGTCAGGGAACCCTGATTGCTCTTCAAGCAGATGAGGGAGGGGGACTTGATTGGGGGAGGGGGAGGGAAATGGGAGGCGGTGGCGGGGAGGAGGCAGAAATCCTTAATAAATAAATAAATTAAAAAAAAAGATTGAACTATTTAGCCAGGCGGTAGTGGCACAAGCCTTTAATCCCAGCACTAGGCAGAGGCAGGCAGATCTCTGTGAGTTCAAGGCCAACCTGTTCTACAAGAGCTAATTCCAGGACAAGCTCCAAAAGCTACAGAGAAACCTTGTCTCGAAAAAAGAAAAACAAAACAAAACAAAACAGGTTTAGCTGAGCGGTGGTGGTGGTGTCTGTCCCTCGTCCCTCTCCCCACCCCCACGCTTTTTCTGGAGGCAGAAGCAGGTGGACCTCTGAGTTCAAGGTCAGCCTGCACCACAAAAGCTAGTTCCAGGACAGGCTCCAAAGCATTTATCTGATGTATAAAAATTTTAGAAGAGAATTACTTTAAGGTAGAGTCTTAACAGTACTTGCTGTGTGCACACAGTAGTATATGCATGTCAGGGAGCTGGGAGCAACAGGAAATGGCTTTAAAAATAACTTCTTCCAATATCTTCCTTGCCCTTTTGCTTTGATATTTGAACAAAACAATTTTGGAAAAATAAAAATGCTTTATGTACATATATAAAACATTAAGCAGCAAATAATTTAAAAGTATCTTTATTTTTATAGGTCTAGAATTATTCATGTTAGTCAAGTGCTGATCTGCAGAGTATATGTCAGTCCCCTCCCCTTATTTTGCTACTTTATATTTTGAGACTAAGTGTCACTCATTAGGGTGCCTAGGCACCTGGTCTTGAACTCACTCTGTAGTCTAATGCGCAAAACAATCCCATACCAGTTAGGATTTAAAGGGGTATTTATTTTTGGGGGTAAAACTCACGAAACACCAGCCATCAGGAAAGGAACCTAGTAGCAGGAGCCAGAACCAAGCGCTGGAACCAAGAGAGCAGGCCAAGGCTTGCTGCTCTTTTTTTAAAAGATAAATAGACCACGCCCCAGTGAGCTGGTATTTCAGCAGCTATTGGCTGAAGGAGCGGAAGGTCCTCCCGCAGCATAAACAGGTCTTGAATTTGTGATCATCCTGCCTCAGCCTCCTGAGAAGATGGGATTGTGGGTATCTGTTACTATGCCTGCCATTAATGCCACTTTATAGAACTACAGAAATATTTATGTTCAGTTTGAAAACCCCTTTAATCATTACCTATGGCATGTAAACGAATTAGAAAGTATACTTTCAGCCGGGCGGTGGTGGCGCACGCCTTTAATCCCAGCACTCGGGAGGCAGAGGCAGGCGGATCTCTGTGAGTTCGAGACCAGCCTGGTCTACAAGAGCTAGTTCCAGGACAGGCTCCAAAACCACAGAGAAACCCTGTCTCGAAAAACAAACAAACAAAAAAGTATACTTTCAGTGACTAAATTTTATATTTAATAATTTTACTGCACAATATGGTATAGTATTTTTAACAATATATAGAATATAACCTAAATTCTTTAATATACCACCCTATAATACCTGGAAGAATAGATAATGCATCTTAAAATTAAGTTTCATAATACTGAAGAATCCTTTAGGACATCATTGTAATTTCACATTGGAGCCTAATGTTGAAATTGATTGCCAAATGGGTAACTGTTCTGTGCTTATTAATTGTTCTCTCAGACACATAGCTCTTTATGTTTCAGGTTGGATACAGACCTGCTTGATCATTCACAGCTGTTTTAATTTGAAGCAGATGGCCTGAAGAGGCAGCATCCATAAATTAAAACACCAACTCTTTTTCCTGTGTATTTTTAAATCTTTCCTAGAAACCCAAAGGCTTTTCAGCACACAGTAATTTTAAAGTCACAATGTTTTTTGAATTTTCACGTAATGAGTATATGTTAAATGGGATTTTGTATACAATAGTTTTTAGCTTCGTGAAATAACTAATTACTTCAAAATAAACTAAGATAAAAGTACTAATTATATTTTTATATTATACTTATAAAATAATATTAATTCATCTAAATAGAATGGTTATTATATTCATACTTTTAAACATTTCAAAATTGCAAATGCTATTTCAAGTGAACTTCTTATCTAATAATTCTGATTATTGTTTTTACAGATTTTATTTTTAATTATGTTTGTGTATATGTATGTGTAGTTATGTGCATTTCAATGCAGGTACAATGGAAGCTAGAGATGAGCCTGATTCCCGGTAGCTAGAGAATAGGGGTGGTTGTGAGCCACTCAGTTTGGGTACTGGGAACAAATTCAGGTCCTCAGCAAGAGCAGTGGGTGTTCTTTTTTTTAAAAAATTTATTTATTATGTATACAATGGTCTGCCTGAATATATGTCTCAGCCACTCAGTTTGGGTACTGGGAACAAATTCAGGTCCTCAGCAAGAGCAGTAGGTTTTTTTAAAATTTATTTATTATGTATCTAGTGGTCTGCCAGCATATATGCCTGTATTCCAGAAGAGGGTACCAGATATTACTACCCAGGGTGATGAGCCACCATGTGGTTGCTGGGAATTGAACTCAGGACCTCTGGAAGAGTAGCCAGTACTCTTAGCTGCTGAGCCATCTTTCCAGCCCCGCAGTAGGTGTTCTTAACTGCTGATCCATACCTTCAGTACTTCTAGATGCTGTTAAAAAAGTCATTAATTAGAGTTTTGGACAATTTCTAAGGCAGTGGCTTTATAGTTAAGGTAAAGGTGCAATAATGAAATTTTAAAGTGATGATGCTTTAAAATATGCTGGCTTCATGATAAAGAAGCTCCCCAGCCCTGTTTGTGTATGTAGGTCAGAGATAACTTGAGCAAGTTGGTTCTCATCTTTCATCATGTGAATCCTCGAGATCCAACTCAGGCCTTCAGGATTAGATAGAGGCAACTGCTGAGCAGTTACATTGGCCCCTTCTCCTTGTGAAACAACCTTGTTTTGAGAAATTATGACTTCATTTTTTGGATGTGATATCTAATAGTTGATCTTGTCAAAAGGAAATGATCTGTAGGTGAACTTCATTCCTCTTGCCAGCTCCCAAATCACAACACGGAGACTTAATTATTAATTGTGAAAGCTCGGCCGATAGCTTAGGCTTGTTTCTAACTATTTCTTATAACTTAAATCTACTTATTTCTATTAATTTACTTTCTGCCTTGTGACTTCATTGCCTTTACTCTATACTGCCTATGCTGCTTTTCTACTTTTTCCGTCTCTGACTGGATACTCTTTGTGTCTCCACCCTTCTTATTCCCAGCATCCTCTCTATCCCAAAAATCCTGCCTAGCTATTGGCTGTTCAGCTTTTTATTAAACCAGTCTGAGTGAAAAATCTTCACAATGTACAAAAAGATTACCCTACATTTTCCCCTTTTGTCTAAATACAAAGGAAAGGTTTTAACTCTAACATAACAAAACTACTATAAAGAATAAGAACTATTATCAGGTAGGAATTATATTTACAATGTTTAGTCTGTATTTGTATTTGGCGTATTTGGGAAAAATACTCCATTATTTATTCTATCTTGATGGGTCCAAAGTTCTGTACCTAATTTACCTTCTATTATAACTGAAAAAAAAACTATGACTATATAGTATTCAATTCCATCAAAACCCCAGAAGGATCTAATATTACCTTAGTAAACAGGAAGTGCAATGCAAGCAACTTCCAATACTGAAAGAAACAACAGAAACAGCTGGCTGCCTGGACAGTCACCCAAGGTCCTTTGCAATGGTTGGGCATCCATCTTCTGCCTACAGGCCTATAATATCTGATAGACTTTATTGTGAAACAGGAATTTTTAAAGGCTTTCCTACCCTGTCTTGGCAAAGTTTGGCAGTTGCTTTTCTTTGTGTACTGCTGCTTCAGTTTAGACATCATATCGTCAGCTGTCAAGGCATGGGCAGTTTCTTTCCCAAATGACTAGCTTTTGCCATAAAGAAAGCATACTCCATGTGGAGGTTGTTTGATGCCTATTTTTTATTATTATTGTTTTAAAGTAAATTGGTACTGCCTAGGAGCAGATGTGTCTCACTGTCATGAAAAGCCTTATGTCATGAAAATATTTTAAATGCCATGTTTTGTTGTTTTCTTAAGTATTTGAAGAGCATCTATTTAAAATATATCTGTTTAATATTGAAAACATATTTACTATCACTATAAGTTTTATTGTTATAGATGACTAGCTACTAACTTTTATTTTTTAATTATCCCAAACAGTTTGTAGTAATAGCTTTTAAGGACTGGCACTTTACACCACATTTTAAAATGAGTTGTATAGGTAAAAATACCTTTAACAAGAATAGAAACATATATAGAGTATATTCTAACAAAAATAACCTCAAGTTTGCATCAATACACAAAAATCCATACCAAAGTAAAATATTTGAGATTTTTAAGTTTTTCCTTTTTTGAATTTAATTTTTTTCCTTATTTCTCTTATTTTTTTTTAATTTATTTGTGGGAGGTCAGTGGTGGAGGGCAGATGTGAAGGGACGGGGAAATGAATGGGATCAATATATATGATATAAAAGACACATAGAATAAGTAAATAAATTAGCTATGCAAATTTTTAAATACACTATAACCTCCCCCCCCCCCCATCTAGATCTCTCTTTACTGCTTGACTGTAACCTTGTCTGTCTGCATGAGCAAAACCTTAAACCCGCCATGTGTCTTAGCTCAAGCATTTGGGCAGCTGCCCAGAGACAGTCTGTCTCTGTAGCAGCTGGCATGAGAGACATAAGACTAAGAAGCCACGTTTGACCCCAAAAAAGATTTCTTAGGTTTTATGTGGAAATATATGCTCTCATGGTGGATGCCATTTATAGTTGGACCTTTTTGTCAGGACCACCGGCTCCCCAGTAATGACATAGAGACTTACTATTAATTATGAAAACTTGGCCGGTAGCTTAGGCTTGTTTTTAACTAGCTCTTATAACTTAAATTAACCTGTTTTTATTAATTTACTTTCTGCCTCATAGTTTTATTACCTTTATTCTGTTCTGGCCATGCTGCTTTTCTGCTTCCTCTGTCTTTAGTTGGTTACTGTCCGTGTCTTTGCCCTTCTTCCCAGCCTTTTCTCTATCCCTAAAATCCTGCCTCACTATTGGCTTTTATGTTTTAATTAAACCAATCCAGTGACAAATCTTCACACTGAACAAAAGATATTCTACAACAATGATCACTGGCTTTTTAATGAGTTGATGCAAATGTATATTAATTGCTACTTCATCTTATTTTTTATAAGACATTCTTTAAATTTTGTTAGTTAGCAAGCAATTAATATTAACCCTAGTGGTTTGATTTGGGGTCTTCTAAAAGGCATGCTTGAGGTGGAGACATGGCGTTGGTGGTTTATTTATGATTCTATGAAGCAGAATTATGAATAAAAGTAGAGAAGAGTAAGAGACGAAAGTAGGAGACGCCTATAAAAGAATTCATTATTGTGTTGGTTGTTCTAGATAGGTGAATAGTCTTTCTGCTATTATGTGACATTGACGAATGGTCATAGTCTCTCAGGCTAGGAAGTTGTCATTTCTAGGCTGTTCTTGCTCTTAGCCAAGGCACTAGTACATTGCTTTTAAAAGCTTTGCTACAGAAGGTAGAGAGATGACCAGATGCATGTGTGAAGTGACAGTCTTTATGGACTGAATGTTCTGACAAAGTCTGCTCCAGGTATTATTAAAAATGCCAAGGGGCTTTGACATGAGGCACTAATACTTGCTCATCTTATTTTTTTAAACCTAGCTTTATTTTCCTTTAATCATCGTTTATAGTTGGTTTCTCTGTGTCATCAAAGACCACTAGCAACCCCATTCCTAGTTCTGTCAGTATCCTGTGACTGTAATTTGTCCTGATCAGGGACTTAGATTTTCCCATATTGAACGTTAGTTCTACTATAACGTTATAGCATTTTCTTAAGCCTTTCTAGCCTCTGACTGAGACAAGTGGGACAGGCAAGTTATTAAAGAGTTTTTCTTTATCTTCTGAGATAAGCCCGTTTTCTATTGATTAAATCTAAAATTTTGTTTTTCTTTTGTGCTTCTTTCCAGTCATAGGTAATTTTGAAGACTGATCCTTTGTATCTGCTGGTTAAGTATAACTGCTTTTGTTAACTTCTTCAAATCCCTCCTATCCACTTTTTCTTTGCAAAGTTTATTCTTTGGAATCATTTATTTGTTTAGTGCATATTTCACTGTCAGCTATGACCCATGCACTTTATTAGTTACTGACTTAGGCTGGAGTTATGACTGTCGCTATGAAAATAGCGAAATGTAAATTTAAGGACTGTTTATTTCTGACCATCTCAACTCTGAGCTTAGTTGGCTACTTTTTGTTTTTTCTTTTGACTTCAGTGAACACTGTTTTTTCACCTTTGTACACTACAAAGACTTCTGTCATTTTGCTTTCCCATCCAATTCTTTCTTCTTTTCTTTTTTCTTATTCTTTTTCTTCTTCTAAAGGTTACCTTTATTTTATTTTAGTGTGATTTTATTTTAATATTTTAGTATGATCTGACTTATATTTCATTTATTCTATTGCTTTGTCTTTTCATTAGGGTTTTTCATTACTGTGAAGAAACACCATGACCATGGCAACACTTATAAATAAAAATATTTAATTGAAGTGATGGTTTACAGTTTCAAACATTCAGTCCATTATCATCATGACCAGGGTCATGGTGGCATGCAAGCAGGTGTGGTACTGGTTATATTTTGACCAGAAGGCAGCAGGAAGTTGATTGACTGTCACACTGAATGAAGTTTGAGAACACATACCTCAAAGCCTGCCTCCACAATGACATACTTCCTCCAACAAGGCCATACCTCATAATAGTGCTACTCCCTTTGGGAGCCATTTTCTTTCAAACCACCACATTCCATTTCCTGGCCCCCAAAGGATTATAGTCATATCATAAAAAGATGCAGTCAATCTACTTTTAAAAGTTCCTATAGTCTATAACAGTCTCAAACATATTTCCAAATCCAAAGTTTAAAGTCTCTTCTGAGACCCATGCCAATTTCTTTTACCTGTAAAAATTAAAATAAAAAAAGCAGATCACATACTTCCAACATATAATGGCACAGGATATACATTACCATTCCAAAACATAGGGAAGGGAGCATAGCAAGGAAATTCTGGACCAAAGCAAGACAAAAAACCAACAGGGCAATCCAGACTCTGTATCTCATTGTCTGATGTCAAAACACATTCCACATCTCCAACTCTTCAGCTTTGTTGACTGCAACACTCTTCTTTCTCAGGTTGCTTCCACTCACTGTTAGCAACTGTCCTTGTCAGGCATCCCACGACTCTGGCACCTCTAACATCTTGGATTCTCCAAGGCAATCCAGGCTTCAACTTCACAGCTTCATACAGTAGTTTCTCTATTAGGCCTCTCTTCAGGGATACCCCTGAAACATTCCTGGCCCTCAGCAACTTTATTTCTTAACTCCTTTCTTCTATCCATAACTAATCCCAGAACCACATGGCTGAAGTTGCTAAGTTCTGCTACTTACTGGAACATACTGAAATTTTCCTCTGAAACCTCCTGGCATTTCAAATCATTATCAGCACCGCTGTCTTCTATGCTCCTACTAGTATTCGCATTAAGCAGTGATTTAAGCATTCCATTGCTTTCCTAACCGAAGGTCCCAATGTCCATATTACTCCAAACCAATGTATGGTCAGCCCTATCATGGCAATACCCCACTTCTGGTACCAGATTTTTCTTAGTAAATGTTTCTGTTACTGTGACAAAAACACCATGGCCAAAAAGCAAGTTAGGGAGGAAAGGGCTCATACTTCAGTATTGCTGTTCATTACTGCAGGAGTCAGGACAGGAACCTAAGCAGGGCAGGATTCTGGAAGCAGGAGCTGCTTACTGGCTTGCTTCCCGTGTCTTTCTCAGCCAACCTTCTTATATGTGGTGGTTTCAAAAAAGATAGTCCTCAAAGGTAGTGGCACTATTCGGATGTGTGATCTTGTTGGAGGAAGTATGTCACTGTGGGGGCGGGCTTTGAGGTCTCTTTTCTCAAGCTTTACTCAGTGTGACAGTCGACTTCTTTCTGCCTTCTGGTCAAGATGTAACCAACACCACATCTGTCTGCAAGTCAGCATGCTTCTTGTTATGATGATTTTGGACAGAACCTCTGAAATAATAAGACATCACAATTAAATTACATCACAGACATCAATTAAATGTTTTTATTCATAAGAGTTGCTGTAGTCATAGTGTCTCTTCACAGAAATAAAAAACCCCAACTAAGACATAGTACCTAGGACCAACAGCTCAGGGATGGCACTACCCACCATGGGCTTGACCCTCCCTCATTGATCACTAAATGAGAAACTGACTTACAGGTGGATCTCAAGATGCATTTCATGGCATAAAGATGGTTCACTTTTCATGAATTAGTTATCTTCCTTGAATTGCAAAGATGTTTGTAGAAATTAAGCTTTATTTTTTTACTTAATATTTTGTTTGTTTATAACTTTCTGAGCTATTTTCTTTTTAAAATTTTTATTATTTTTCAGAATTTCATATATGACCACTATATTTTCATCATCTCCACCCATATTTCTCCCTCCTTGAACTCCTCTTGTATTCCCTTACTCCCTCTTAAATCATGACTTCTTATTTTATTATTATTGTTACAAAATACATACACATATGTATATACATACACATATATGTATGTATATACTATAGATAGAATCTGGTGAGGCCTTGTTGGTGTTGCTCAGATATGTGTGTTTAGGGCTGACTATCTAGAACTGAATAAACGATTAGGGGACTCGTCCCTAGAAATGAATGTTTTCCCTCTCTTAGCAGCCATTAATTGCTGTAGATCTCCATCTAGGGGTGATGCCTTATAAAACCCCCCAACCACACTGCCACAGTTGGTGTTATCTTTATTCAGATCTTGTTTAGGCAACCATCTTGAGATTTCATGCTTTCAACTTCCCTGTCATATATAGAAAATTCTTTCTCACTGCAAACATTCTGATCCTCTGGCTTTTACAGTCTTTCTGCCCCTGTTCCACAATGTTCCCTGAGTATAAGAGTTGTATGGTAGATGTAACAGTTAGGGTTGGGCAAACCACAGTCAGTTTTTCTTGCATTTTGATCAGTTATGGGTTTTTGTGATGGTCTCCAGCTGCTGCATAAAGAAGCTTTCTTAATTAGTTGTAATGTATCCACTTACTTGTGAGTAAAGGTTGTTTAGAATGTGGGAATTATACTGGTTTATAAAAGTGGCAGTAGTAAGTTCCTCTATATATGGTACATGACTTCTTGAGCCATGAGAGCCATGTGTTGTGGGGAGCTGCGGGCCTCTTCCCACAGCCCGACTCCCGGCTGCCTGGCTAGCTTATGCCCCAAAATAACAACACACAAACTGTATTCATTTAAACACTGCTTGGCCCACTAGCTCTAGCCTCTAATGGGCTAATTCTCATATTTTGCCTAACCCATTTTTAGTAATCTGTGTAGCACCAGTCTTACCAGGAAAGATTCAGCATGTCTGACCTGGCGGCTTGCTTCATCGTGTCTGCCCTGGAGAGCAGCGGCCTGGCATCTGTCTGAGGCGTCTTACCTCACTTCCTCTTCCTCCCAGCATTCTGTTCTGTTTACTCCACCCACCTATGTTCTAACCTATCAGGGCCAAGCAGTTTCTTTATTAATTAACCAATGACCTTCCTCCATCACATGAGTAGTTGGCTAGGTTTACAGTTCAGGCATGAATTTCCACTTATTGAGTAGGCCTCAAGTACATCTAGATTGCTGTTGGTTAATCTCAGTATAGTAGTGCTACTTTTGTACTGTTGAGAATATCTTGCTTTGCTGGTCATTGTTGTGGTCCATAGGCTTTACAGGTAGGTAGGACTATTGATTACTTTTCTCCCTTGGCAACTTGCAGAGTATTGTTGGCCACTGTGTGAGCTATTCCTTGGGATGAGGCTTCCAACTTGTTTCTCCAAGTTCTGTGTTCAAGGTGTATTATGGTATCTTTAGTAATAACATCTTATCTTCAATTCTGGGAGGCAACGAACGGCAGTGACAATAGCCTGTATTGTTTTGGATACATTTGAACTTCCCTGACCAACAGTTTGAAGGGAGATGCTATCTTGAACATTATTTTAATGTTTGCATTAATAAAAGAAAACTCTTGTAAACAAGTTTCTTAAATCAAGGGAACGCATTAACACAATAGTGCTAAAAAAATTCTATTATTTCTTTTTTTTTCTAGTTTTATCTTTTATTTCTATTATTTCTTGAGATCAGCCTCTATAAATAAGACTGCAACACCATTGTGGATATTACCTCATTTAATCTCTCAATAGCCTGAATATAGGTATTACTATCATTATGTTTATTTTATAGATGAGATTACTTAACAGAATTCTTAGTAAATCTTTAAATCCCTTTAAAAAGGTGAGCAGTGCTGTGGACTATGGGTATTTTCACTCTAGTTTGTATTTTGTTTATCTGAACTTATTGTATGTCAGTAACACTACTGACTTTGCTATTTCTAGATTTCATTTTTTCCATTAAATTTATTGTTTCTCAACATTGTCTTCTTTGTATGTTCAGACATGAACTCTCTACACATCTTCGCCTGTGAACCCCTGTAGTCTTCTTTTCCCCAAACCAGGAACTTAGTAGCCTTGGGAAAAAAGTATTTTCTAAAGCTTTTATCTAGTTAAAATTTTTTAATTAGATTTTTAAATTTTTTTCATTTGAGGCTTGAAAATAAATTTTTTTTCTGAGTGAGAAAAACTATCCTTACCTGCTGTCTTTGAAAATTGTCTTTTACTGCAGACTTAATGTTTTCTAGTAAATTCTACCTAAAACTTCAAGGAATGGCAGAGTCTAAAATGGAAAATATAAAGCCAGGCAAAGGGTTATGCTGCTGTAATTCTACAACTGGGAAAGCAGAGGCAGAAGAATTGCAAATTTGAGGCCAGCCTTGGCTGCATATAATGTGAACTGCTGCAAAAACAGCAACAAAGCAAATGAAAGGGTAAGGTTTATACTGTGACATAAGTAAATTTTTTGTTTGTTTTTCAGGAAAGGGTTTCTCTCTGGCTGTCCTGGAACTCAGTTTGTAGACTAGACTGGCTTTGAACTCACAGAGACCTGCCTGCCTCTGTTTCCTGAGTGCTGGGATTAAAGGTGTGTGGCACCACTACTGGCTGATAAAAGTAATTTTGATCAGAGTGGATGATTGAATCACAAGTAATACCAGGCTATGTATATCACATGTTGTCTAAATAACAAGATCATATTCCCTTACGATTTTCAGTACACATTTCCTTGATTTAATTACATTTATATTGATAGTTTTCAGACCTCTTTCCAGTGGTTTTCCATGTTTCAGATTTTAACTGTAAATTGAGTTATTCCATGTAATCAGTTGCAAGTGATTGATGATGGAAGTTAGAAAATAATTCCATACTAGTTCAGAATTACGTATAATTAAAGGGTTATTTATTTATGGGTAGACTCACAGATCACAGTCCTAGATCACAATACTCTGTACGAATGTGGAACAGGAACTGAATCTAGCAGCTGGAAGCAAGAGTGAGTGCACGCATTACAGCTGCATTTATAGTATAAGAGACCATGCCCAAGTGGGCTGAAGGGGCTCCCTCAGTACCTCCCCCTTTTGTTTAAATAAGAGAGTTTCAAACCTAATATAAAACTGTGTACACTAGGAACAGATATCAAGTATAAAATTAAAATTACAACCACCATAAACAATATTAAGCAAGGCACATATGCTAAATGTTTAATAAACATTGTATTTTAAGGAGTCTAAGTCTTGTATTGGAAATGGCTTGGCTAGATCATAAGAGGATGGTAACTATCTAATTTTCAACCCCATTGAAGGCCTGGAGGGGAGATAATATTACTTGAGTAGGCAGGAAATGCAATTAAGCAGCTTCCAAATTGTGCAGTAGATGACAGAGACAACTGGCTACCTGAGCAATCACCCAAAGTCTCATTTGCAATGTTGAAGCAACCACTTTGGCTAAGGCCTAGAGTAACTGACAGATCATTTTCAGAGTTAAATGAAAGATATGATATAGACAAAATGGGCATGGAGAAAAGTAAAATATTTCCTTAAAATCTATCTTCTTTCTGTCGCATACGAGATGGCTCCTGACATGAGACAGACATTCTGAATTTTTTTAACAACATGCTTAGATTTAGAGAAGGGTAGCCATCGTCCATACATGTCCAGTTAATCAAATTTTACTGTGCAGATGATGCAACATCATAAGTCAGATTTCTCTTTGCTTGTTGATTCTTTCTGGCATCTAGATGTTCAAGGTCTTTTGACTCTTTGAAGATGGGTATTTTCCTGCAAAGACAAGAACAGAACCCTGCCCCAATCCTTAAGAGGTTTGCTTACCACCTGTATGATTGGCACCTCTGTGGATGAGCTGTCATTTCTCTTTATCAAGAGGTTTCTCTTTTTCAAACCAAATCCTTATTAAGTTTTATGGTGTCCATAGCTTTTTGTCTCCTGAGGAAACAAGAGCACAACCCTTTCCCCAACGTAGCACATCTCTTGGTTTCAATTGTGAGTTCAGCACATCCTGAAATACACTGACTGATTTAATTCAGAAATTTTTTTCTATTATCTAATATCTCTCTGCTGCTGTTGTTTCTTTCTCATTAGCGTTAAGAAAATTAAAGGTTAATAAAGCATTATGTAAGGTATTTCCCATCCCTTTCTGTTTGTTTAGCATATCCTTTATAGTTCAATTTGATCTTTCTATAACTGCCTGACCCGTGGGATTGTTTGGTATACCTGTAATATGCTTTATATTATAATAAGCAAAAAAACTGTTTTATTTTCTTAGACACATATGCTGGACCATTTTCTGTCTTTATTTGTACATGTATACCCATAATGGCTATAACGTCTAATAAATGCATGATTACTGAATCAGCCTTTTCTGAACTCAAGGCAGTTGCCCATTGAAAACCTGAATAAGTGTCAATGGTATGGTGTACATATTTTAATTTTTCAAATTCTGTAAAGTGGAACACATTCATCTGCCAGATTTCATTCCTTTGAGTACCCTTTGGGTTACTCCCTGCAGGTAATAGTATTTTGTTACAGAAAGAGCAAGTAGGACATCTCTTTATAATCTCCTTAGCTTGTTACCATGCAATAGAAAACTCTTTCTTTAAACTTTCATGATTGACATGTTTCTTATGAAATTCTGAGGCTGAGGCCTTCAGCACACTTCCAATAAATAACCAGTCAGTTTCTATATTACTTTGTGCTTGAGGACCTGGCAGACCCAAATGGGATCAGATGTGTGTTACGTGTATAGGATAAAGCCTATTCCTGATTATGTCTTGCACTTGAATGAATAATGAAGTCAATTCTGTATCATCTGGTAAAATTCAGTGATTTCAATCTGTAAGAGAACTCTTTCTGCATATTGTGAATCAGTAATTATATTGAGGGGTTCTTTAAAATCCCTTAGTACCATGAGAATAGCATATAACTATTGCTATTCTCTGCCTTTTGGACAAAATTATAAGGGCTTTGTTCTACCTTACTTAATTTTTCTGATTTGTAACCTGCCTTTCCTGATTTATTTGCATCAGTATAAAATGTACGGGCTCCAGTTATTAGTGTGCCATGTACAATTTGGGGAAGAATGCAAGTAGTTCTCTTTATGGGATTAATTCTATAACTTTTGGGTTAATTGCTCTTAATATCTCCCAAAAAATTAGCACAAGCTCTTTGCCATTGTTCATTGTCTTCCCATATTTTTTTTAATTTCATCATTAGTAAAAGGCGCTATAATCTCTGCTGGGTCTATACCTGCTAGTTGATTAAGTTTCAAATTTCCTTTTATAATTGAAAGACTTTTTCCACACCTTTTATTTTATGTTTTTAAATAAACATGTTTTATTTTTTAATATTTTCCCACAGTTTTTTTTTTACTTGGTTTATGTGGTAAAAAGATTTATTCTAAGATAATATCGTCCCTCTGCATTAAAATTCCTGTAGGGGAAATTCTGGAAGGTAATATGACTAGAATACAATTAAGATTTGGATTCACTTGATCTACATGTGCCTCCTGTAATTTCTCTTCAACCACCATCAATTCTTTTTCTGCTTCAGCTGTTAATTTCCGGGACTATTTAAATCTTTACTACCATCTAAGGTTTTGTTAAAATGAATTATTATATCAGACTAGAAATGTCTCCTTACAATCTTTGAAAGTCACTAAGGGTCCACAATTGGTCTCTCCTAATTTGTGCCTTTTGTATTCTAATTTTTTATAAACCTATTTTGTGACATAGGTAATTGACAGAATCTCCTCTTTGTATTTTTTCAGGAGCAATTTGTAATCTCCATTTAGGCAAAACTTTATTCTTCAAACATTCTTTCTAAAGTTTCTGCATTTGTGTCAGATAACAAAATGTCATCCATGTAATGGTAAATTATAGACTTAGGAAATTGCTTGCGTATTATTTCCAATGGTTGACTTACAAAGTATTGGTACAGGGTCGGGCTATCAAACATTCCCTGTTGGAGGATGGTCAATTAGTATCTCTTAGTAAGCTGAGAATTATTAGAAGTAGGCACTGTGAAAGGAAATTTTTCTCTGTCCTTTTCTTGTAAAGGTATAGTGAAGAAACAATCTTTTAAATCAATAACTATAAGAGGCCATACTTTTGCTAATAGTGAAGGGAGAGGAATTCCAGATTGTAGGGAGCCCATAAGTTAAATAACCTTGTTGACAGCTCTTAGATATGTCACTATTCTCCATCTTCTATATTTCTTTTTAACAACAAATACAGGAGAATTTCAAGGGCGGGTTGATTCTTCAATATTGCAAGCTTCTGGTTGCTCCTGTACCAGGTCTCCATTGCCATACATTGCAGTGAGTTTATTTAACCATCCTTGTCAACTATCAACAAAACAAAACAAAAGCCAAGAGTTTATTTTCTTACAGTTTTATGGTAAAATGAACAAACAAACAAAACCAGTTTATCATCACACTAGATGCTTTAATTCTAGCAGAACACTAAATTCCTGTGGCTTTTTCTGCTAAGTGACCAGTTATAATTTAGAAGGAAAAAAAATCAGTGTGTTATTTTTAAAAATAAAGTACTTTGAAATCTAAGAGTCCATTTTATTATTCATATATCTTAATAGAATTACCGGGTTTTCTTTTTCAATATGATTTGGAACTATAAATGTTAATTTTTATTTGAATGCTACTATCAGAAAGTTCAGTGCTTGAAAAATAAATTATTCCAGTTGCTTTCATTTGGATGTGTTAGTTAGAAATTACTTGCAATATCAATTTGATTTGCAAGTTTTTTTAGCTTAGTCTCTCCACACTGTAGTAATCTTCAGTGCAGTGTTAAGTAATTTCTAGGGTTTTACTATACCAGTCTCTGTTATAGATGGGAAATTAGCATTTAGTGGTCTTCTACTCTGCAAAGTTGTTCTTCAAACATTAAATAGTGTTAAATTATTAAATTAGATAGTGTTAAGTTTATTTAATTATGAAACTTTCAAAAGCTTTCTTATGCAAAACAAAACTTTCAGTAAAATTTGCTTTATAACTCTTGAATACCATGACAATCTTTGGAGAATTTGATCTTTTTAAACAAGGAAGAGATTCCTGACTTTCATTTCAAAGTCAGGTTGCTGTGGAGCTACTATCTTTGTTTGCTTAAATTTAAGCTTGGTTACCATGACAAAATGTATTTACTCAGCTAAAACCTAGCAGTGACAAATAGATACTGCTGATCACTTGAATAATTTTGTTTGACCAATAGAAGTCCCAAATAAAAGTGACAATTTTTTATTTTAAATGGAAAATTAATGGTTAAAATTTATTTTTAATTTTTTTGGTTAATTAAAATAAAAATTCTTACATTAGTGCTAATTTTGTTTAACATACATATCTCTTAAATTTAATACTGAGTTTTAAACTAAAGGTGAGTGAGGATAAAGTAAATTTATCTTTGTAAAACAAGATTTTTCCTATAAAAAGTTACTGTTTATGCTCACCCATGTGTTATAGAACACTCTCCTCCAAGCATATCAGCCATCATTTTCAAAACAGTTGTGAGTACTTGTGAGCAGCCCCTGTGTTTATGTTTATTGACTGTTGAGTTCCCTCATAAAAGGAGGGGTTGACGTGGATTATTGTATCATCTTGGGATTCTCTCTGCTCCCTTCTGTACCTCCTGGTGCAGTCCATTCCTATGACATTCTGATCCAATTGCACATGGTCTTGTGGTTGCTAGAGAACACTGTGGAAGGATAGTGGGGACTCCCTATACATTTTTGGAGAATTAGCTCTGTTAAGACTTTTGATGCTTTGGAGTTGAGTCTGTTTCTGTAAGTAACCCAGTATTCATGCTCAGTAGATAAACTCACTGTTTTCTCAAGCTGGACTCCAAACCCATTCATACTTTGGTTTGTCAGTGCCCTATAAGGAGTGGGTAGATGTTTTTAGTTTCTCCAGGGAAAGGGCTACTGTAAGATAAAATGTTAAGAAAACGTTTTTACAGGCACCGTGCTATTTTCCTAGTTCTTTCTGGAAGAAATGCCTTTTATTTCTTTAGAAAACAAGCCATTTGACAAAACCAGTGAGCTCCCACCCCCTTTTGTGGCCCTCACTCAGCATATTGTACTTGCTCAAATTGAGTAACTAGTTTCTAATTGTTACTTTTTTATTAAATTTGGAGAATTTTCAAAAAAACTTTAGACTTAAAGAATATTTGTTCATTGTGTTACTGTATTTCTTTTAAGTGGATAGAAAAGGTAATAAGAGTAAAGAAGTAGGAAGTAGAAAATAAAACCCAGGGAAAAGGGGATGCAGGGAATGCAAATGGCTTTTACTGCTAGATACATTCTCATATACAGGTAAGTGAATGGTAAGGAAGGTAAATTGATATAATTATAAATTTTTATTTCTCTTTGTAAAAGGCTTTTTTTCATCTAAGAAGAAATAGTTAATTTAAAATTGTTTCCTTGAATGTTTGTCTATATAAAGGTTTTTCTTTAGAGTAAGGTTAAGTACAGAGGAAGATGAGTTACTTTGATTCTCGTTTTTTTTTATTTATTATGAAGTGATCTTACTGCATAGAGTAGAATTGTAAAGGGAAATTAGGTTGTTGTAAGTGATGTGATATAAAAACATCGTGACTGATACTGTTGAGTGTGAGAATCATGGTGAGGGTAGAAAACCAGACATATCCAGATTGGATTGAATTAGAGTGAAATGGGGAAGGAGAGGAATTTTTAAAATTATTTGTTCATTTAGCAAGTTAATTCATCTATATTTCATTATAATCATTATTAAAAATAATACTAATACTGATTTCATAATTAAGGTTGATTATATGAGTATGAGTGTGTGTGCACGCACGCACGCACACGCACGTTTTGTGCCTACCTCACAGAGTGAACATGCTATGGTTTGCCAGACATGGACTGAACCCTTTTGAGGTAAAATTTGTTTAAATAGAAGTCAGTCACAAATCTGAGGACATAAAGAGATTTATTAGCTTATCTGTTCACAATGTTTTCTCTTTCAATTTCATGGCTTCAATTATATTTAGATACTACCTACAGTTCTTCATGTCCTGTGTCTGCAAATGGAAACCAGCAGTCTTTGTTTCTGGACTATAACTGGCATTGATAATTTCCATGCTAGAGATGGCAAACTGTAGAGGTTGTTCTTTTGAAGTTGAGCCCTTATAGGGAATTACCAAGATATTTTTCTTGCTTTATTTTCGCTTTTATGCCCCTCACCCCCTGGGGAGTGTGCTGTCCCTCTTCAGTACTGCTTTTGGTTAAAGATTGCAGACAAATCAAAAGATACACGTATCAAAAGAGACTAGCAGTAGAATTCCTAAGCAAAAGGACTTCTGGCAGATAATGTTTGTATTTGGTGGATTTGTTTTCTCTCTTCTATAGGGAAATGATTATTTTACCAGTAAGTCTGGTGGTTTGGGTTCACAAATCTTAAGGAAATCAACAGAAATGTGTGTTAGTTTTGATAGGGACAAAGTATACCCAAGTTGTCTGGTTCCTTTGTTTTACTTGATTTTATGAGGTGTTTGTGGATCTTTTAGTTGTGTGCATTGTGCAGAGCTGCTTTAACAGCCTCCTTAGTCTGTTTGGACCAGATATCAGTAGATGGTGTAACTGTACTATTTAGAGAGTCTGAGTTGTAACATTAGAGTGACTGAATTATTGTAAGTTACATGGAACATCTCTATATTTATTTATAAAGACCACCAATCTACGTAGACAATTTTTAATTTTTAAAGGCCTTATTTTTTAAAATTCATGAATTAAAAAACATAATTATTACCTATTTAGCATAGTGGAAGGAAATGAAATTAGAGGAAGTGAGTCTGACTTCATATTCTGTCATTTTGCAGTAACAGATAAAACTTAGTTATGATAGCACTGAAAGACTTAAGGGCACAGCAGAAAACAGAATTCAGTCAAATATAGTTAAAATAAGAATGTTTTAATAAAAAGTCTTCTAGATAATGAACACAGTTCAGAATATGGCTAAAGAGAAGACTAGACAATTAGAGACTTGCAACAGTAGAAAGCTGTTATCCTACCTGTGGCTTGAAGACCACACAATATTTTCAGAATTTGATCATCACTGAAGCTGTGAAGGAAAGAATCATCTAGTGAAAACTGTAGTCTTAAAGGACCAAGTTGTTGCCAGAAAAATGGTATGCAGATCCCGGGAAGTAGCATGGAAGAATTAATGTAAGTTTCTCCTCCTGAATTCTAGTTTCCTGCTTTTGGCTCCTGCTGTGGAATTTAATCTAAGCAGAAACCAGCTGTACTGTTGCTTAGGTGACACAGAATATAGGGCTTATTTTCCCTGTAGTTCAAAGGAGAACAAAGAATGGGCCTGGAAGGCAAGAGTTGAGTAATCTGTACCAACCTCTTCTCATACATACAATCAGACTGTCTAGCTCCTGTACTTTTACATGCTCTGCCAAGCACCTGCCACACTGTTAGCACACAGCAGTAAATAAAAAGTCTGAGATGGTATTTCATAATGACTAGCAACCCCTAAAGCACCAGAATAAATCTAAAGTATGTCTAGTCACATGACTTTAAACATCTAATTTTTTCTTCTGTGAAGAAGGCCCAGAATGGAGAATTATAATAAAGATTAAAGGAGACAATGTATATTAAGTATCTCACATTGCATTGGTATATACAATGTGGTGAGAATCACCATGACCATAATCCTATTGGTTACTAAGAAGAATAAATAATACTAGTCTAATCCTAGTCCCTTCCCTATCTCCAAGCCCCTTACAGACCCTTTTCCCTATCAGATGTTCTGAATGGGATTCTTTTCTTTTTGTTTCATGATAATCAAACTTTGTTTGCATGTTAGAGTCTATTATAAACTAGAGCTTTAGTTAAACATTTTGTTCACCCTTTTATGTTTTATGTTCAATAAACGTTGAGTTAAATGATTATTTCCACTGGGCCTAAGATAGTAGGCACAGAAATAGAAAAACTGAAGTACTGAAATTTGTTTAGTTTCAATAGCATAGATGTGAACAAGAGGCTCAAAAAAATAAAATACAGCATGTTTTCACAGTTCACTTGGGAACGCACCACAGTAAGTACTCTTTGAAATTTGACATGTGTATGGCAGTTCTGTGAGTCTGATTTGAGGATGCATATATGTTTTTCTTTTGGGGTACATAGGGAAAAATGAAGTAAAACCTCATTGACGTAATTGAACTTGATAACATCTCCTGGTTGCACTGCTGATGATTCGCTGTGGTTTTGGTGGTTTGTAGAACTCTGTAAAGCACGTTAGACTTGTAAACATATTCAAACAGAAACTTTGATCAGGATTCAACTTTGAACCACAAAGAAAAGATGAATTTAAATAAATGCAGCCTCGGGTATAACTTTATCAAACCAACTAATGTTTTTTTAAAAATCATATATATTTCATATGTCACTTAGAGAAAGCTATAGTATTCTTAAAATTACCTTCAATGTATAGTCATAGTTTGTGAAAAAGATAGGTGTTTCAAATAATGCATTGTACTGGCATTAGGAGGATATAGTAATATTTAGAAGTACACTATTACAGAGATGGTTTTATTTGTGATTCACAACTCAGCTTCACTCTTCTACTTAGGTTATTGTAGTGGTATGGAAGTTGGCATTTAGTTGCCTATAGCTTTGCTGACTTGGAAACTGTGCATGCAGAACATTGGCTATCTACCTGAAAGCAAGATTTCAAAAGAGCTACACACTATGTAGGTGAAATAAATAATCGCACCAATGCTTGTAAAACTCAAAATTTATACCTGCCATATACTGTGTGCTCAGTATGTTTGATAGACACCCACCAGTTTTAGGTAAATATATAAAAACAAATTTTTACTACTCTTATAAACTAAAAACAGAATGTTTTTGCCTTACTGGGTGTTGTTTGCAGTAACTAAAGCATTTCTAGTTAGCTCTGTGATAAGTAAATAGGTTACATGCTTTAGGTTCATTTATATCCTGTCATTTTCTGCTTCATTTAAATGAGAAAAAATTAAACCATAGTTATACGAGGGGAGGCACTCAGTGTTTATTACTGTCGGTCCTATACATTTGTGGACTTTGGTGTTATAAATATATTTTTCACTAATATCTACTTTTAGTCTATTAGTCATTAAATTGATGAGCTGTATCATACTTAAATTTTGAGAAATAGAACTATTTCATAGTGTTTAAAATATTTTAGTAATTGCTCCAATTTTTTTTTGTTTTTTTTGAGACAGGGTTTCTCTGTGGTTTTGGAGCCTGTCCTGGAACTAGCTCTTGTAGACCAGGCTGGTCTTGAACTCCCAGAGATCCGCCTGCCTCTGCCTCCCGGGTGCTGGGATTAAAGGTGTGCGCCACCACCGCCCGGCTAATTGCTCCAATTTTTAAAGCATAAGAAAAAAGATAATCTGTAGCCAAAATGTGTTTATATTTGTGCTGTTTATATTGAATCATTCCTAACATGTTTTAAGTACTAGTTTTTTCTTCAAGTAAAAGAATTGGGTAGCTGAGCATGATGGCACAACCTATAATAATCCCAGCTCCTGGGAGGCGGAGTCAGGAGGATCAGAAGTTCAAGATTTGAGGCCAGCTTGGTCTGCTACACAGGGCCCTGTCTCACCCTCCCTAATTTAAAGCAGTATGCATATTTGTGTTATATGGCACTTTTTCGTTCTTAATGAAGCTTTTCGCTTTTCGGATAACTGATGGTGTCTAGGAACATTCCTTGATTCCAAGGCACACTTCCAAGTCTATACTAAAGTTTACAATACAGTGACTGAAGAGGAAAAAGCCAGCTTCTATAACAAGGGTCTTTTGTGACAAACATGTAGAAAGTTAGCTGCTGATCTTTGTGTGTGGAGTGCACTTTATCAAGGGTTGGTTTGCACTTTACCTGAGGTTTTTCATCAGCAGTGAAGTAAAATGTCTGTACAATTACTCCTTCTCATTGTGTGCTTTTTCTATTCTGTCATGTCTTAAGCTGTCACATGGTCCATATATTTTTTTAAAATTGATCTCTTTTCTCTGTTTCAGCCTAATGTTGATGTTCCTTGTGTTTAGTTTTGCCAACTCTATCAGCAGTGGCTCGTCTTTTTAATGTGTTTTTGCAATGAGAAGTATAGAATCTGAATGGTGACATTGATATTTTTTTTAAATTTAGACTAAAAGTACTTTCATCCATGAAAACATTATTTTTTGTTCTAGAAAAAAATGTTAGTTCACCGAAGAGATCTTCATGTTTTCTATAAAAGTTTCTATGTTTTCCTATCATTATTTAACAAGTTTCAAAGTAGACAACATACAGAAGCAGGTAGAGGAATAGATTGCCATTTGACAGCTTAGATAACGGCTATGGCATGTCTTAGTGGCAGTTCTGCCTTCATGAGCATGGGTAATGCTGCCACACCGCAGATTTGAAACATTTAGACTAGGCATTTGTTCTGAGTAATGTCACTACATTTTTTAATGATATGAGTCTTTAGAAAAGCGTAGTTTGAGCCATTTATTATTTCTACATGGGATATAGAATATAGCACAACTAAAGCACAAATCTAAAATGTTTGATTGACATAAAAATACTAATTATTTTGTATTCTTATCGAAAGGCAGCTTTGGATAATAGTGTGATTTTTATAAAAGTAAACTTTTAAAATGATAATACTGAAACTTATTTGGAACTCAGAATTAAATTTATATTTCGCATGTATGAAATACAGTATTTCTTCTGGGAATTCCGATCATGCACCCCAGTTCACTTATCTCTCTGTCCCTCCATATCTGCCCCTCATTCTTCTAGTGTTCTCCTCAAAGGAAATCTAAAAAAGAATAAAAATAAGATAAAAATAAAAAATAATAAAAAAGAAAAACATTTCACGCCTCCATCTTTCCCACTCTCCATTGCCTTTTCATTCATCTTAGTGGAATTGGGAGCTGCTGTGTATCATGGAGTATACTCTTTTGTCCAGATAGCTTTCCTTGCAAATACTCATTGTGTAATGTTGGTCAGATTCATGGCCTCTGGCTTCGGTACACCATCATTACTGGACCCCTACTGACATTCCTCTGTGTTGTCCTGCTGTTGCCCCAATCACAGAGATCCTGTGGCTGTAGTTTCACACATTCCAACAAGCCATAGACTGAATAGATGTGATTGTGCCAACTCCAATTGTTGTAAGAAGGCTGCTTGGTCATTCCAACCACTTGTCAGCTCAGATCCGAAATAACCACGCAGAAACTGTATTAATTAAATAACTGCTTGGCTTATTAGCTCTAGCTTTTTATTGGCTAGCTCTGACATACTGTTTTAACCCATCTTTATTAATCTGCATATCGCCAAGTGTCTGTGGCTTACCAGGTAAAGTTCTGTCCTGCATCTGTCTCTGTTGGGGCTACATGGCTTCTCCTGACTCCGCCCTTCTTTTCCAGCATTCATTTTAGTTTTCCCTGCTTAGCTCTACTCTACCCTGTCATGGGCTCAAGATAGTTTCTTTATTTACTAATAATATTCACAGCATACAGAGGGGAATCCCACATCATCCAAGCACCTTGTGGCAGCTGAGTTGTTCAGTGCAGGCCACTGGAACTACTCTCAGGCGGGTAACGGGGCCAGCTTTCCCATGTTGGGGTCATCAGGGTCTGTCATCCCAGGACCAGGGAGGTCGTTAAGAGGGTCAGCTCTCCTCAGGGAATAGGAGCAGGCTAGTCCAGGCCAGTGAAGGGTGGGGCATGCTCAGCAGGGCCCTTATACTTCAACACAAGGTTTTCATGGGCCCCTGTGGTAACACAGGCAGTGGACATTCACACAGACCCCAGGTGCTGCAGAATCAAAGACCTAGATGTGGTCATTGCCAGCAGCTTGGGGCTGGATGTCACCATGACCCAAGGTGACAGTGCAGGCCTCTCAGATCTGGATGGGCCCAGCAACAGCTTAGTTCTTAGGCTCCAACCTGGCCTCATGTGGCAGTTCAGGCCTTGGAAATCTGCACTGCCTTTGATGCTAATAGAAGCCACAAACCTCAACACAGATTCTGGCTGTGGCAGGGACATGGACACAGAAAGCCCTGCCCCCTACCACAGCTTGGGCCCAGACAACTCCGTAGCCACAGGTGGCAGCGTGGGCCACTGAGGTTGGCATGGTCCTGGCAGTGACATGTCCCTCAAACTCCAACATGGCCCCAGGTGGTGTCCCAGAGGCTGAAAGTTCTTCTGCTTTTGGTGGCAACATGGGCCATGGACACCACCTCAGAGCCAGGTTGCATTAGAACCACAGAACCAGATATGGTCCTTAGTTGCATCCCAAGCCTGGATGTCACCATGCCCTCATTGCCCAGGCCAATGAGTTCAGCATTGTCCCTGCGCAAGATAGCCCTGGGACAACAGCATGACCCCAGATGGTGGCCCAGATCTCAATCATGTGCCCGACTTTCAATGGTACAATGGTGTTCTGTTTTTATGATCAACTCTTTCAGCTTCCACATATGAATGAGAACATGTGGTACTTTTCTTTCTGTGTTTTGTTTGTTTCAGTTGACATGTCTTCTAGCTCCATTCATGTTATTGCAAAAGACAGTATTTCATCCATTTTCATGGCAGAATTATATCTTCTCATGTTTAGCCAATACATTTTCTTTATCTTACCATATATGGAAATAAAGATTGACTCATACTTACTTTGAATAACACTTCATGGGAGTGCAGATAGCTCTGATAAACTTACTTAAATTCCCTTGGACCTATATCCAGTAGTAGATAACTGGCTAATGTAGAAATTTCATGTTTACTTTTGGACAGACACTCCATACTATTTTTCTTAATTTCTGTGCTAGTTTACTCTCTCAACAATGGTGTATATAAAATTGCCTTTTCTTGTATCTTCATTAGAAAATTTTATTATAATTTCTCTTTGTTCTTGAGAATTTTTTTCTTTTTTTTATAAATTTATTTATTTATTAAAGATTTCTGTCTCTTCCCCGCCACCACCTCCCATTTCCCTCCCCCTCTCCCAATCAAGTCCCCCTCCCTCATCAGCCCAAAGAGCAATCAGGGTTCCCTGCCCTGTGGGAAGTCCAAGGAACCCCCACCTCCATCCAGGTCTAGTAAGGTGAGCATCCAAACTGCCTAGGTTCCCACAAAGCCAGTATGTGCAGTAGGATCAAAAACCCATTGCCATTGTTCTTGAGTTCTCAGTAGTCCTCATTGTCTGCTATGTTCAGCGAGTCCGGTTTTATCCCATGCTTTTTCAGACCCAGGCCAGCTGGCCTTGGTGAGTTCCCAATAGAACATCCCCATTGTCTCAGTGTGTGGGTGCACCCCTCGCGGTCCTGAGTTTCTTGCTCGTGCTCTCTCTCCTTCTGCTCCTGATTTGGACCTTGAGATTTCTGTCTGGTGCTCCAATGTGGGTCTCTGTCTCTGTCTCCTTTCATCGCCTGATGAAGGTTAATCAGGAGGATGCCTGTATGTTTTTCTTTGGGTTCTCCTTATTTAGCTTCTCTAGGATCACTAATTATAGACCCAATGTTCTTTGTTTATGGCTAGAAAGCAAATATGAGTGAGTACATCCCATGTTCCTCTTTTTGGGTCTGGCTTACCTCACTCAGGATGAATTTTATACATGTAAATAATAAAATGATTATATTTAGTCTCATTTCCCTTGTCTAACTTCCTGTGTATCTCCATAAAAACGCCCTCTCCAATTTACATCTTTCTCCCTCCCTCCCTCCCTCCCTCCCTCCCTCCCTCCTCCCTCCCTTTCTTCCTATAACCCACTAAATCCAGTTAGTCCTTTCAGTTTATACATGTATATAGAGCCATCATTAGAGTGTGGGTAACCTACTAGTGGAAACACCATCTAGATAGGGTTAGGGTTAGGTTTGAGAACTGAGTGGTGAACCGAATTGTGACCTGAATTGCAAACCATATTACTGTTATTCTTGGGACTCTTCCTCTCCCTTGGCTGTCAGTTGCCAGTAGCATCTTAGTAAGGAGTAGAAGGAAGCAATGTAAAAAGAAATGGGAAGAGAAATAAGAGGGAAACAGAATGAAAGCAAGAGGAAAGGAACAGAGGCAGTAACGGGGTAAACAAGAACAAAGTATAATGGATATGTGTAATAATGAAACTTTCACAATGAAGCTCATTTTATATAACAAATGATAATGTGATCAATTCATCAAAAAGAAATAATTCCAAGCATATATTCATCCAGTAACAGACTACCTCAATTATTGTAAAACAAACAATATTGAATTTAAGGTGGTCACCTACAGTAGCAATAGGGAACTTCAATAGTCCATGTTCATCAAGGAACTGAAAGTCCAACAAGTGACAATGCTAAATATAACAGATCTAACAAACACTCACAATTCTACTGCACAATTACTTTCTTTTCATCATCCAATAGAATGTTTTCCAAAATAAATTGGTAGGCTATCAAGCAAGTCTTCTCAAACATTTGAAGACTTAAATCATACTATGAATCTTCTCTGCACAATAAAATAAACAGAAAATCAAGAGGAGAACTTTAGAAGTTGTAAAGATAGAAATTAAACAGTGTTTTGGGACAAACAAAAGATCAATGAAAAATGGGAACAATCTTAAATTTCTTTAAACAGATATAAATCGAAATACAGTGTACCACAACCCATTATGTATACTAGAACCTCAACTGAAAGGATAGTTTATAGCAGTAATCATGTGAATCATTAAAAAAAGATTTCAAACAACTTAATGATACAATTTAAGGATAAATAAAACAAGAATAAATTAACACCAAAATCAGAAGGAAGAAATAAGAAAAATCAGAGAAAAAAATAGACACTGAATGAACACAAAGGATCAGTAAAAGAAATACTGATTTAAAAAAAATTATTTACTTATTATGTATACAATATTCTGTCTGCATATATGCCTACAGGCCAGAAGAGGGCGCCAGACCTCATTACAGATGGTTTTGAGCCACCATGTGGTTGCCAGGAATTGAACTCAACCTTTGGAAGAGCAGGCAATGCTCTTACCCACTGAGCTATCTCTCCAGCCCGAAATACTGATTTTTGAAAGATAATAAAGTCAACAGCATCTAGCTTGGTATGAGAAAAAATGGAGAGAAGATCCAAATAAATACACCAGAGATAAATTAGGGACCTACAATTTATACCAAAGAAATAAAAGCATCTTGAGTGACTGTTATTAAGAACTTTTAAAAACTTTTCTTAATATTATTTATACATTAGTAAATTGGAAAATTTAGAGGAAATGCATTTTTCTTGATATACAAAAATTGAACCATGCGGAATACCTGAATATATCAATAACCTTCTCTAAAAAGAAAAGCCCAAGATTGGATGATTTTGCTTTTGAATTGTAACCAAATTTTAAAGAGAAAAAAAAAAGAGTGTCACTTGATTTCAAAGTATTGAAAGGGAGAATTTCCACACTGATTACATTGGCTATACCCATTTCCATCTTTATGTGTCTTATTTCTTTATATTACTTACTCCCCTTTTAAGGACTTTATTTTTGTTATTTTAAAACTTTATTTCTTTCTTTATGACTGTCTAAACATTCTCTTTGATCTCCCAAGTCTGTGTACATTTTTAAACACACTATAACCCATGTAAAGCTTTTTTCCCATCTGAATCTCTCTTTATTGTGTATTTGCATCTTTTTCTAACCTCATGAGCCTTTTAAACTGTTGAATGGCATGACTACGACCCAAGCCTCTGCTTCAGCAGCTGACTTCTTCTTCGTGCTTGGTTTCCCAAGAACCTAGCTTTATGACAGAGGTACTGTGGTGAGAACCTTGTTTACCACCCCACCTCTGGGAAGTTGTTGGACTCATGCTGCCATTGAGTAGTATACTGCCCAGATCTCATAAGCCCCAATTAAGTGTTCAGTAATAGGGCCTCTTAAAAGAACCACCCTGTTTTTGCCACTAGCATTGAGTCAGGAAGCCATCTCTTTTTTTTCTTTTTCTTTTTTTTATTTTAAATTTATTTATTTATTAAGGATTTCTGCCTCCTCCCCGCCACCGCCTCCCATTTCCCTCCCCCTCCCCCGATCAAGTCCCCCTCCCTCATCAGCTCGAAGAGCAATCAAGGTTCCCTGACCTGTGGGAAGTCCAAGGACCGCCCACCTCCATCCAGGTCTAGTAAGGTGAGCATCCAAACTGTCTAAGCTCCCCCAAAGCCAGTACGTGCAGTAGGATCAAAAACCAATTGCCATTGTTCTTGAGTTCTCAGTAGTCCTCATTGTCTGCTATGTTCAGTGAGTCCGGTTTTATCCCATGCTTTTTCAGACCCAACCACTCTGGAAAACAGTGTGGCGGTTTCTCAGGAAATTCGGGATCAACCTATCCCTGGACCCAGCAATACCACTTTTGGGAATATACCCAAGAGAGGCCCTATCATACAACAAAAGTATATGCTCAACTATGTTCATAGCAGCATTGTTTGTAATAGCCAGAACCTGGAAACAACCTAGATGTCCTTCAATGGAAGAATGGATGAAGAAAGTATGGAATATATACATATTAGAGTACTACTCAGCAGTAAGAAACAAGGACTTCTTGAATTTTGCATACAAATGGATGGAAATAGAAAACACTATCCTGAGTGAGGTAAGCCAGACCCAAAAAGAGGAACATGGGATGTACTCACTCATATTTGGTTTCTAGCCATAAATGAAGCCATCTCTTAAAGGACCATGTTTCTGTTTCCTTTAGCAGACAGCCTACCTGAGAAAAGTCAGTTACCAAAAAGCCATGTTTTATTTTCGTTTCATATTTTATTTATTTCTGTTGGGATAAAGGAAGGGTGGATATGGGAGCAGGGAAGTATATATCCTAACTAAGGGAGCCATCTTGGGGTTGGCAAGAGACTTGACTCTAGAGGGGCTCCCAGGTGTCTAGGGAGATGTCCCCAGTTAGTTCCTTGGGCAGCTGAGGAGACGGAACCTGAAATGATCCTATGCTATAGCCATGCCGATGAATATCTTGCATATCACCATCTGGCGATGGATGGAGATAGAGACAGAGACCCACATTGGAGCACCAGACTGAGCTCCCAAGGTTCAAATGAGGAGCAGAAGGGGGGAGAACATGAGCAAGGAAGTCAGGATCGTAAGGGGTGCACCCACCCACCGAGACAGTGGGGCTGATCTATTGGGTAGCTGGACTGGGACTGAAAAAAGCACGGGACAAAACCGGACACTCTGAACATGGCGGACAATGAGGGCTGATGAGAAGCCAAGGACAATGGCGCTGGGTTTTGATCCTACTGCATAAACTGGCTTTGTGGGAACCTAGGCAGTTTGGATGCTCACCTTACTAGACCTGGATGGAGGGGGGAGGACCTTGGACTTCCTACAGGGCTGGGAACCCTGACTGCTCTTTGGACTGGAGAGGGAGGGTGAAAGGAGTGGGGGGAGGGGGAGAGGAATGGGGGAGTGGGAGGGAAATAGGAGGCAGGGAGGAGGCGGAAATTTTTTTCAATAATAAAAAAAAAAGAACCCCCTTTTAAAGTTTTGTTAGGTTTGGACTGGAGAAATGGCTCAGTAATTAAGAGCACTGACTGTTCTTCCAGAGGTCCTGAGTTCAATTTCCAGAAACTACCTGGTGACTCATAACCATCTGTAATGAGATCTGGCACCCTCTTATAGCCTGCAGGCATACATGAAGATAGAACATTTTATATATAATAAATAAATCTTAAAAATAAATAGCTTTGTCAGGCCTTTGTGGAAAATCTAGCCCTACATTGGGCACCATTTATAGGCAGAAGTTTCTCTCCCACCTGCCAGTTCCCAAATAAGCAACATGGAAACTCAATATTAATTACAAATGCTTGGCTGATAGCTCAGGCTTATTACTAACTAGCTCTTGCAACTTAAGTTAACCCTTTTCTATTAATCTATGCATTGCCATGTGGCTCATGGCTTTACCTGTCCTCCAACATGCCTGACTCCATCTGTGTCTCTTGCGAACTCCACTGACTCTGCCCTTCTTCCCAGCATTCTCAGTATGGCTGTCCCATATATACTTTCTGTGTGACATTTTCTCTTTGCCTTTAATATTTAACAGCCTGATTACAAAGTGCCTATTTGGATACCTGTGAGCTTTAAATCTGGATGTTCATACTTTCTGAATATTGGATTTTTAAAAATATTATTTAAATGAATATAACTCTTCTATGCATTTCTTCTTTTATTTTTCTATTATAGCAATATTGCTATTATTTCTTAGGTTTATGGTGTTTTATGTTGAACTTGTATTCCTTCTTTACTTCTTTCTCTTCTTCCCTTTCTTCCATCTATTGCTTAGTCTAGCCTGTCATTAAAGCTCTCAGCTATATTTGTTATTCATTGAGTTCTTTATCTCCAAAATTTGTTTTTTACATAATCTCTGTATTTTTAATGAATTCTTTCAGATCATGAATTGCTTTTGTAATTTTGTTGATTTGTCTGTAATTTCTTGTGTCTCACTAAATTATCTTAGAATTATTCATTTTAATTATTCATGTAGTCTGGCAGTTTCCCTTTTCCTCCTGTTTGTTGCCAGAGAACTTTTATGATGTTAATTTTAGTTTTTAAATGTTTCTTTTGTTCTTACTTTGATATTTGTCTGTCTGGAGGATTGGTTGCTTTTACTAATTTAATAAGGTGGCTTTTTTAGAAAACTTTTCATGTATATGCTTCTAGAGTGTTGGTTGAATAGGATATGTGGACATTGGCTAAATAATGGTTGAAATAGTGTAGTAATTGTGTATCCTAACCAGTAATGGTTAATGGTGGTCATGGCTGTGTGTTGCTTTGCTCTCAGTTGGAGGGGTTTGTGGGATTACTCTATTAGCTGTGATGAAACTTTGTTAGGCAGCGTGGTTTTCGCCAATGGCTGTGTGTGTGGCATGTCAGATTTGTGGGTCATTTGTCTGTAGTGCAACTTTAGTGGTGTTGGAAAGGTATATCACAGTATACATGACAGTGTGGGTGGAATGCTGTGAGTGCCCAAGGGCCACAGGCAAGGAGATAAGTACTTACTTACTAAATTGAAGTTTATTGTGTTCATTCAAAAGGCTCAGGATCCAAGTTGTTCAGTGTAGGTTTTTAGCTTTTTCCTGGGATTAAAGGTAGAGCCACCCAACCACTTCTTGGTCTTGGCAGGGCTATATGGATGCTTCCTGAGGTTATGTGAGGGTGGACAGGAGCCACCAGCTGTTCCTTGAGGCTGTAAGATGGCATCCTGGCAGCTCCCAGGGGGGAACTGGCAAGCTGATCCATTTGGTAGAAAGGCCTAGCAGTGTGTGGAACCCTTAGGTTAATGGGAAGTGTCACGCAGTTACTGTTTCAGGAGGTGGGCTGAGTATCCTGACTACTTCATGGTGTTGCCAGATGATGAGTGTGATCACAAAAGAGCTACTTTTTGATTAGTTGGGTAGATAGGACCTCCTGGTTGGTTTATGTGTGTTCCTTTGACATGCTAAGTGTGACCGAGCCATGCTTCCTTAGAGCTTAGCTTCTAATTGTTTGTGTAGCTGAGGATGACCTTAAAATTTTTTACCATCTTGCCACTATCTTTTTTTTTTTTTTTTTTTTTGGTTTTTCAAGACAGGGTTTCTCTGTAGCTTTGATGCCTGTCCCAGAACTAGCTCTTATAGACCAGGCTGCCTCAAACTCCCAGAGATCCGCCTGCCTCTGCTTCCGAGTGCTGGGATTAAAGGCGTGCGCCACCACCGCCCGGCTATCTTTTAACTTCTGGAATTTAAAATGTCTACCACCATGCTGAATTGTCTTATGTGTTGACGAGAACTTTATGTATGCTAGGCAGGCATTGTACCAACCGAGCTATATATTCAGCACCAGCCTCCCCCTCTTTCCAACTTTTTAGGACAGTGTCTCATATATACCAAATTTGACTAGAACTCATTATGAAGCTGAAGATGTTAATTTCTGGATTTACCCTTTTATGGACCACAATTTGCTCTAAAATACAGACCTAAATGTGGACTCCTGGTACATCATTCCTTTTTTATAATTATGTAGAAAACTTCTTTTCCAAAAGGTCTCTAATATTGTTGTTATTAGAATTACACAAAAAGATATTCTATTAGCTTCCTGTGGCTTTTCCTGTATCTGTTTTTTTTTTTGAAATAAGAGAGAATTTCATCTTAAGAACTGCTGCTTTTTGATCATTTTGATCCTATAGAAAGTAGCTGAAAATAATGATATGCTGATGCTTAAGAATTGATTTGAAGCCAACTTTTAGCAAGTACAGGGATAACAGTCCATGTGGAGTGAATTTGTTAAGGGAAATGGCCTGCAGTAGAAAATGCTACTTTTAGAGAGGGTCTAAAAGTAGTGAACAGAGAGGAAAGACACTACACACTGTAAGGTTTAATCAACTTCTAGGATTACAGTGGCTTCTGAGTAAGCCACTTTTCATTTGTCTGAACTCAGAATGTAAGCAAAGATGGGATCGATTTTATAAACAAGCAGCAGGATTTCTTTATCCCCAAATCTCTCAACCTATTTTCATTATAATTACCTATTCCTAGCCAGGAAGCTCTTGAGATATCTTTTGTGTGTGGGATGATTTTCCTAGATATTTTAATACCAAAAATGTACAGCATATCTCCTTTATACAGTGTATCTATTATGCTGTATAGCTTTTCATTAAGACCTCTTGGAGGGGGAGGTCTCAAGTTCTCAAGAATCAGTCTTATTTGTTTAGGGGCAATGGTACCTCCACCAAGAACACTAGCTATGACTACAGATACGGTTTTTGACATTAGTGTAGAACTAACTGAAAGAGTAATGTTGATTGATCAGATGAGTCAGTGAAGTGGGAGAATATTTGGTGATAAACTATACCAATGTAAGTGTGCTTGTGTTAATAAACCCATTTATCTTTGACCAATGCGTCTTGGAAATGAGACATCAGCATTTATTTGATGGTATCTTTGTGAAAGAACGATTGAAGTATAGTCACATGATATAGTACAATTTTTCAAGCTTATAGATAAGAATGAAAATTAGTAGATTATGGCCTATCTCTTAAGTAATTTTTAGTTACATATAATGACTATTTTCACTTATCTGTTATAGATTCTGTTGGTAAACGTGAGAAAACATCAGATTTAGAAAAATCATAGTAACGAGAGGAATGGTGATTAAGCTAGTGATATTCGCAGTCATCAAGAAGCTTTGTCATTCTAAAATAAGGACAGAATTAAAATATTACAGCTAGATCGCCAGAGTGAGTCCTATACAGACAGCATGCAGAGAATGGTCCTACCAGTCTGAAGTAGAGGAGAATCTCGGGGATTTAGGTTATTAGTCTTAATGTCTTAAACTGTATTAGTGTCTTTAGAATCCAGATTGCATGCTCATTAAGTCACAGCCTAAAGTAATTATTGCAGTACTACACTTAAGGCCATAGGAAGCAACTGTATAAATGTAATAATTTTATCCATTAACTTTATCTAATGTAACTTTGTGTCGTTTCATTACAGCCATGTTTTGGGTACTGGTTCATTCTCTTAAGTGGATATAGTATGCTTGGATTTTCTTTAGAAAGAAATAAATTTCAGTAGAAAGAAGAAATTACTTTCTGAAGGATGTTGTAAGAGATAGTAATAATAAACACAGCCCTTTTTTGAATGATAAAGGTGGTGCCTTTTCTAAACTAGCAATCACCAAATTATACCCCACTGAGACTGTCCTCTTAACAGCCTGATTCTGAACTGTTTTTCATATTTTTAGAGATTTTTAAAGGAAAAATAAGCAAGAAAGCAAACAAACATAAAAGAATATGCTATAAAGATCATATTTGGCTTGCAAAGCCTGAATTCTGTTCCGTTACAAAAAGAGCTTTACAGCAACTAGTAAAATGTTGGCATAATGACCAAATAGGTAACACATTAAGATTTTTTGCGACCTTTCCTTTTGCTGTTGCAGCTATTGCCTTGAGTATGCTCAGCCTTTCAAAAGAGGCTTGCCTTTTATGTTTTCTGCTGAGACAAAAAGGAGGTCTGCTTGAACCCCAATAAGACCAATAAAATTGCCACTGCTAGTTCCTACTAGCAGATCTGGAAGCTGATCAAAGGCGGGCTGATCATCTGTAAGTCTGCTACTGTCTGTTCTCGGGCTTGATGCCAGGAAAATACACCTGGGCTAGAGGAAGGGTGTGTGGGCATAGCGAAAGGGTGCTCGTGCTTGAATTGCCGAGAAGGTGACTTGGATGAGAAGGATCGGCTCCTGCAGTGTCTTCTCAGGAGATACTATGAACTTGAGATTAACCACTGCATATATCATAACCTTTAGGGAATATGTTTAAAAACAAACAAACAAAAAACCGAGCACCACCACAACCACAACGAAAACAAGTGGATTTTTACAACCAATCTCTGCCATTAGGTACCACATATAACAGCAGAGAAAAAGAGGCCATGGATTTGAATGAGAAAAAAGTGAGGAGGAATATATGGGAGAAATATAAATTCAAAAACAATTTTTAAATTACACTAAAACCATTTAAAGAGGATGATCAAGAAATAAAGCTTCCCTTTCATGACTTCCCTCACATGTTTGCATAGACTGACCTTAGTGATATGTAACATCAGTCAGTCATTAAAATAAAACAAGCCTTTAAAAAAGATTTTTTTGCAACTAATAAACTTAAACTCAAGGTTTATAAAAAAACATAAAAAAGTGAATTATACAGGAAATTTTAGGATTTTTATTAGAAATATAATAGATCTATTCAATATTAGAGTTAAAAACCTTGTAGAAAATGACCATTACAAGGAATTAGTTAAGTAAAAAGAAGAGACTTTAACTCAAAACAGTTCATAGAAATTTAGGGTATGCCGATGTTCATGGCCCTGCTCGCTTATTAAATTCAAGTTAACTTTGTCTTGTTGAATGCAGTGACTTGCTGTACTAGACCAGTGGGTAGTCAGAAAGCCTACAAAAGTGGCAGAGAAAGCAAGTGTTGTTCTTTTTTAAAAAATGCTGCAAGATCCCCGCGGCAGTAGGCAGCAGAAATGCTGTAAGTCCCAAATGGTGGCGGCGGGCCATGTGGTGGCAGACAGCAGGCCCTGGGAGCAGCCAGTCCCAGGTAGAAATGGCTGCAGGTCCCGGAGCGGCGGCCTGAGCAGTGGCGGAGGGCCATGTGGCGGCAGACAGCAGGCCCTGGGAGCAGCCAGTCCCAGGCAGAGACAGCTGCTAGCCTCTCTCCCCACTTCTCTCTTCCCCCTTCTCTGTCTCTTTCTCCTCTTCTCTACTCTTCTCTTCTCTTCTCTCTCTCTCTCTCTGTCCCCCCCTTCACCCTTCCTCCTCCATAACTCCCTAAATAAACATTCAACCTCATCCTGCATGTCGTGTCTATCCATGTTTCTGTCTTATGCCCGCCCGCCATGTATCTCCCAGCCTGGAACCAGCCATTGCTCGTGGACCAGCACCCTTCTCTGCCTGGGGCCCACTGCCTGCTGCCACATGGCCCGCGGCCACTGCTCTGGGACCAGCAGCTATCTCTGCCTGGGACTGGCTGCTCCAAGGGCCCACTGTCTGTCGCCACATGGCCCGCCGCTACCACTGCTTGGGCCACCGCTCTGGGACCAGCAGCTGTCTCTGCCTGGGACTGGCTGCTCCCAGGGCCTGCTGTCTGCCGCCACATGGCCCGCCGCCACCAGTCAGGCCACCACTCTGGGACCGGCAGCCTTTTCTACCTGGGACTGGCTGCTCCCAGAGCCTGCTGTCTGCCACCACATGGCCCGCTGCCACCATTTGGGACCTATAGCATTTCTGCTGCCTACTGCCGCGGGGATCTTGCAGCATTTTTAAGAAAAAGAACAACAGCAAGGCTGCTGAAAGTTATATCAGTGGTCTTGGAAAGAAACAAAAGCAGTCACTACTTATTTGTGTGATGAAAGGAGTATACTTTGATACTTGAAAACCATTTCTGTAAATGTAATTTAATGTAGGGGTCAAGACGTTTTGTCCATGGGAGTGCCTTTTAGTAAAGAAATAGATTCACAAATGGCCAGCTTAAGATGGTAATGACTCTTTGAGGGGGCATCTGCTGAGAGTTAATTTTCTTACATTTTAAGTGATATGATTTTGGATCTGTTTTTCCTTTTTTGTGATTTTTTTTATACTTAAAAATTTTTAAATTTTCTCATCTACATGTGTTTGTCTGTATGTGTGACATGTGTATGCAATGCCTATAGAGTCCAGAAAGGGGCATCGAATCTCCTAGCACTGGAGTTACAGGCAGTTGTAAGCCACCTGATGTGGGTGATCAGATCTGAACTTGGGTCATCTGTGAGAGCCATCTTTCCAGCCCAATAACAAATATTTGAAGGTTAATATAAGTTACTATAGTGCCTTTGTTCTAAAAATGCTTTATTTTTTGGATTGCTCAGTTATAATTTATATTAATTAATGAAGTAATCTATAAAGAGATTATTTTTATTCTCATCTCTCCGAATTCCTTTTGATGCCTAATTTTGTTGTAGGCATTATCAGTGGAAAAGGGTGCAGCTTGTCTTCAAGTGTGTTTGTTCACAGCTTGTAACTCAATGCTCTTTTACAGATGATTCTCTGGGACTGGGACTTGAAGCAGTGGTGTAAACCTCATTACCAGGTAAGTACAAATGGTACTCATGTCTGTTTAAATTAGCCATCCTTTAGGTAAAGTTACACTCATAGGCTTTCTTTAAAATAAAATGTTCTTTGCCTAAGCTTAGTCATGAAAGTAGATTTTAAAAGTTTATTAAATATAAATGTAAAATAAAATTAGACAAACCAAAGTAGTTGTTTTAAAAGTACTTCTAATGTAATCATTGCAGCACGAATTCTAATTGTTCTTAATAAAAACCCAGAGTCAGAGGTTAGGAGGTGGAAGCTGAGAGATCAGAGAATCAGAGTAGCCAACCACTAGAGAGTTCTTTTACCTCTGCCAGTGCTCAGACGAAAGGGGCGATCCTTTCTTCTAACTTCATTCACCAACTTCGGCTGTCTCCACCAAACCTCAGACTGCCCTGCGCTCCTGTCTCCTCCTGCCTTATATTCCTCTCTCTGCTCACTACTGTCTCCACCCCCCTAGTGCCAAGATTAAAGGTTAGGATTCCAAGTGCTGGGATCACCTTTGTGTGAACTCTGTTTCTCTTTTAGACAGATTCCATCTAGCTCAGAGTGGCCTTGAACTAAGGTGATCCCTCAACCTCTGTCTCAGAGTCCTGGAATTATAGGTGTGTGTCACCACTCCCTGGCCTCTAGTGGCTTAGCGCTGCACTCTGATCTTTAGGAAAGCTTTCTTTGTCAAAACATAAACAAAAAAATCATGACTCAAAATAAGTATGTGATTATATTATATATTAAGGATGAGGTTTTCCCCCCTTTTTGGTATGAGACACTGATCTACAGAGGAAGAATAACAGATTTTAAGTCATATATGAAGACTAAATTAACTGTCAAAACATTCTATTGGGAAAGCAAAATTCTTTACTTTCATTTCCTGAAATATTTCTTATTGATTTTTAACATTAAGTTGTACAGAACAGTACAACGCAGTGAGTTTTCATAGGCTAACTCTTGTGTGTAATTGAGAGACAGCACTCTGACCTCAGAGCCGCATTTGCACTGCTGTACCCCAGAGAGAGCCTGTCCTGACTTCTAGTATTTTTTTCTTATTTTCACATGCTATATATGCAAGTATAAATGGAAATGGAATAATGTGTACTTTAAAGTCATTTTTGATCACTTAAGCATTATATATTAGTATCAGAAAAATGAAAATAGAAGTATAAGGAGAAAGAGAAAAATAATTCTAAAACACCATGATTTATATGTTATATCTGCTAATTTTTATTTTGGTAGGTCTTTTTAAATACAGTCTACTCTATGAAATTGATGATTTCATATAACATTTTGAAGTTTTTTCATAATAATAGAGAAACCTTAGGTATTTATGTTACAGTATTTTTGTCATTCTCTTAGCTTCATTTTACTAGTTGTCTCAACTGATTTTTATTTTATATTTAACTATTTCTAGTTTATTATTATTTTTTTGCATTGTAGCTGTAGGTATGTCTGTGCATGCAGTGCTCCCAAAGGCAAGAAGAGGGTGTCTGGAGTGACAGATGGTTGTGAGCTACCATCTGGGTACTAGGGACTGAAGCCAGGTCCTCTGGAAGAGCAGCGAGTGCTTTTAACTGCTGAATCATCACTTCAGCCCTCTACCCTCTGATTTTTACTTTCAAGCAGTGTGTACAGCAGTAGCCACAATAGCCCCTAGGATGAAAATGCCCTCTGGATCTTGGTAAGCAAAAATAAGCTACCACAGTAATCATAAAGCTAAGGAGGAAGCACACATGACCTGAAATAGGATTCCTCCTCGACTAGTTATGTAGTGGGCTTTATCATCATCCATGTTCACAAAGATCCTCAGTTTCCTGTTAAAAGAGATTCTAAATTACTGATGAAATTTAAAGATAAATAAGCAGTAATGGTCAGAACCATTGGCTTGTCTGACAGGCAGGTATATATAGGCATCTCTACCTTTTTGCTTTTTCTTCTTCCTTTCTAAGAACCCTTATCAAAGTATAGTATTCATGTAAAAGTACACAGCTCATAAATGTATAACCTGATTTATTTTCTCACACTGAAGAATTAACATTCCCTATCCCTTTTAGGCCCTCTTCCTAGTATTCAGCTTTCTTCCAGGGAGCAGATCCACCTCTGTGGGCTGTCTTACTGTCCAAAACACCAAGTAACCACACCCTAGGTCAGGGTATCTTGTTTGTAGGTACTTCTTAAGTCAGACCTCTTGTCAATAACTTTGAAAGAGTGAGAGTAGGCTTAACTCTCTCACCTTCAAGGTGGAGCAGATCCACTTCTTTTCCTTCCTTCCTTCCTTCCTTCCTTCCTTCCCCCCTCCCTTCCTCCCTCCCTCCCACCCACCCACCTAGCTACCTACCTACCAAGTTACCTACCAAGTTTCATTGTGTAACAACCCTGGCAGTCCTGGAACTCACTTTGTAGACCATGCTGGTCTCTGCCTCTGTCTCCTGAGTGCTGGAATTAAAAGTATGTACTACCACTGCCTAACAAAGCAGTTCTTAATTTAAGCTTGTGTTTTGTTTGTTTGTTTGTTTTTCTGTTAGGATCTTGCCTGACTTTTTAAGTCCTAATCTTAATGTTCTTTAAACCTTGCTTGAAATCTGAATTTGTTTCCCCAGACACCTGATGTATTGGGGAAAGGCTCTTTCTATTTCCTGTGAATGTTCTGCCTCCCATCCTCTCTGTCTTGTGCCAATTGTGAATCACTAACAAAGTCCTTGAGGGAAAAAGAATAGCACAGATCAAAAAATATTTTGTGTGTGTGTGTGTGTGTGTGTGTGTGTTCGTGTTCTCAGAAGCCACAGACTAGAGCTACAGGAGCTCTAGAGTTACAAGTGTTTGTCTGTCTGCACAGGTGCTCCATGGCCTGTTCTTGGTAACTAAACCCAGGCCCTCTGGAAGAGCAGCAAGCAAGTCACACTGAGCCATCTAGACTTTTGAGTTCCTTTATTTCTTTCCTTCTTTCTCTTATTTATTTTTTGAAACCAGAACATTTACTTTATGACTGATTGAAATTCTCAAGATGAACTGGATGCTGCAACAGCTGCTCTCTTGGGTTTAGGTGTTTCTTCACAGAATTCATATCTGAATCTGCAATAGACAATTTTTAAGTGCCTCATCCCCCCAGTTCCTGTAGTGTTTTGTCTCTTAGCCTTGGCAAGGTATAACTCCAGCTATACTTTCTCTTGCACTTAGCGGGATAGCTACATTTGCCACAGGTCTACTTCTGAAGGTGGTAGGCCATTAGAGCCACAGTGGTGGCAAATGTGTGCTTCTTATCGAGCTGCTTTCTAAAGGGTGATGTTTCTTTCCTCATCTTGCTTCTGCTGTGCAAAAAGACTAGAAGAGAAGGCACTTTTTCTATTTCCTCTGAGTTCATTTCTATCTTTTCTCTCAGCTCTGAGTCCTTGACCTTTCATGCCCTGAATTCTTGACTGTTCTGTGTTGCCTTGCATGTATGCTATACTATTTAATTTAGTTTTCCTAGTTTTAGGCCACGGTTGGTCTGATACCAACTAGTCTCCCTTATTGAAAGTAGTTTGAGAGTAATACTGGTTTCCTTAGAGAACTGGTTGAAATACCATTTGCTACATAGTAGAATTAAATAAAAATGGAAGCTCATGTTATGTTAATTTTAATAGCAGTAATTATTAAGCATCTCTGAAATCATAGTATAAGAATGATCAGAGACTAAGTCGTTTAGTATTTAAGGGCCAAGTGCAGTCACTTCTAGTGCCCCAGTTGCAGGTTCTCCTCGCTTCCTTCTCCCCCTGTCTTTCTGTCTTTTTCTGTCTCTACTTCAATAACATAAAGATTAAGAAACAATTGTTAGCTTTCTGTACAAACTCAAGAATTTTACTGAATATAAGACAAGAAATGGATTCATGTTCAACGTTAAAATTTATCATGTTGCTGCATTGCTCACTACTTCTCACCTAGAATTTAAGAGCAAGACTTTGTCTTAGACTTAAAAGAATTCACACACCTTAGTAAAGTTTCTTTTTGCGTTTTTGCTTTCTGACTCACCAACTCCCTCCTCTATCATTAATTTTCTTCAAGCTGTCCTGGTGTCCATGTTCTGCCTCAGACAGGCCAGGCTGACTTCTGCTTCTGCACTTTGTGTTTGCTAGACTCTGCACTGAATACTTATTTCTATACTGCTGTCAATTCCTGCCGACATTTGCCTTCTAAGTGAACACTGACTAGCCTCTAAAATTGCATTAGCTCCAATTACCTTTGTTCTCTTTTCTCTTTCCATGCATTTGTCCTTTTTTTGTGTGATTTTCAAAGTCTCCGTGATCCTCCATTGACAAATAACTTGGGATATGATGTTCTCAACAATTGTAAATAGAATTCTACCAAAGTTTTAGATTTTAGCTCCAACTATGCCATTCATACATTTTGTTTTATTTGTTACCACTTGTTCTTTTGAATCCTCATACCATTTTTCTGTACTTTTATCCACATTTTTCATAATAATACTGATACTCTTTTAAGTATGTGCATTATCATTGTTTTATATGTTCTACATGTATTAATCAGATTTATTTTCACATAAGCTTAGGAGGTAGATGTTATCTTCTTTTATAAGTTAAAGAAACCAAAACATTCAGATGTTAACTAAATTGTTTAAGGTCACAGTTAGGTTTAAACTCTATACTTCAAACCTGGGAACCTTTGCAGCACAGGTCTCTCGTGATGCTAGACACTCCTTAAGTAAGGTTATGAAAGAATGGCTTTCCATGCTTATAAGTTTTGCCATGAAGGAAAAGAAGTCATCTATAAATTATTGAAGTAGCAGGGTTGCAGACTTCAAAGTAAACACATATTTAGTTGTGTGCTGGTTATAAAGTAATGAATGTCATTAACATGAAATAGGCTAAAGAAAATAAAACCAGATTATAAATAAAATACCAAAAAAGAAAAGGCTAATGCTTACAGTATCTGTTACACACACACACCCCAATTAGAATTTTATTATTTTGTTATATTATTTATGCCAAGTCCACGTGATTAAAATTTTGTAGTTAATAGGATTATATTATTTAAGTATTATGAGATATACCTTAGTTTAAATCAGAGTGCTTTTTTTAATGTTAAACTTCATGTGTGTCAAATACATAATTTCCCTTTTTGTTTTCTAGAATTCTGGAAGTGGAAATGGAGTTGATCTTTCAGTGCTAAATGAAGCTCGCAATATGGTGTCAGATCTTCTGATTGACCCAAGCCTTCCCCCACAAGTCATTTCTTCTCTGCGGAGTATCAGTAGCTTGATGGGTGCTTTCTCAGGCTCCTGTAGGCCAAAGATTAATCCTCTCACACCATTTCCTGGATTTTATCCCTGCTCTGAAATAGAAGATCCAGTTGAGAAAGGAGATCGAAAATTTCACAAGGTTAAAATACAGTAATCGTGCAGCCTATTTATCTCATTTAATGATTTGTTTTCATTAAAACATTCCTCTAATTGTTTTATAATACACAATTTCCTTTCCAAAGATCAGCTTTTTTTTATATTCTATCACGCTGCCTGTGACTTTACATAGAGTTACAAAATAAAGTAATTCTATGCTCATTTTTCATTAATTTTTTACCAGTGCTGAGGTTCTTATATATGCTGGGCAAATGTTTTGCCTTTAGCAGTCTTTATTTTAAATAGCACTGTTGTACTTAGAAGTTACAATTTATATGCTAAGAACTATTTGATATCATTTTCGTAAGTAGAAAAGATCAAGGAACTTAGTGACTAGCAAATCATGTCATTAATTTCTTTTCTTTTATAGAGTCCAGGAATTACACTTGTTGAACCAAGAACAAATGACCATTATAATAACATATTATTATTACTTAATGATTTTTACAGATTTAAAACCTTGCCTCCCTTTACTCACTGATAATTAGATATGGAATTACTTTTTTGTTTTACTTAAAAAATCAGATTTATGTTAGACGCTGATACATACAGGATATATTAACTTGATATATATTATGTTTGTTCATAATGCTGTTATCTGTTACTGTATTGTGACGTCTTTATTGATAGTTAAAATAATAAAGCTTTAAAACTAGAAATATTTTACGGATTATGGTAGTCCAGTTACTTATACAGCTTAGAGCTAACCAAGAAAAGATAAAATTCCAGTAAGTTAATTCTGTCAAATTGCACTAGTTATATAGAACCTAGGTAAGGAAAATACAGGATTTTTAAGGTCTTTTGATAATTTCATTTTCTCAGCTCTTAGCATTAGGGTTGAGAAATGTTGAAAAATTAAGCAGGATAGGGACTTAAAAACTATTGATCATCTGGATACCTTTTCTGAAAATATAAAAAATGGTGGTCATCCTGGGCCCTAACTTTGTCCTCTAAAATTGATTTTTAGTGTTAGTCCTCCATACCCATTTTTAAGCTCTAAGTTTTTCTTTCTCTTGAAATGATGAGTAAAATGTTAAAAGGTGTAGTCATAAGAGTTCGGGAGCTTTTTTTAATAAGGAAAAAATAAATAGAGCAACAATATGGAAAGTGGAAGCAGGAAGTAGAAGTGAAATGTTAGAAGATTTTTAGAGTGAAATTTTGTTTTACCTGGACATATTATATTGATATTTTCATGTGTCCTTATACATAGCATATTAAAGGATGCTAACTTAGCCATCTGGAATTGTTTGACAGGGACTGAGTGGTAGAACCAGTTTCCCAGCTGCGCAGCTCAGGAGGAGCTCAGGAGCATCGGCATTGCTGGGTAATGAGCACTGTTCAAAGTGGGACCGCAGCAGCGGCAGAAGGCCTCACCAAGAACTAGGCGCTTCAAGGTAAATTCTGAGAGCCTTTTAAACCAAAAGCATCCATTTTGTTTTGACAAATAAAACTTGAAATAGCTTTAAAATCAAGGAAGAGTTGTTGCAGTATTTTTAGGACAACATAGGTAGAAATTCTTAAAGATGGTTACTGTACTGAGACTTTGAACTGGTGTTTCAGTTCTTGTCTCTGTCAAAGAAAAAATGGAAAGATGAGATAAAGCAAAGATTGAAAGTTAATTATAAGGCAGAGAAATACTACTCAAGGGATGAATTCAGGCATGTTACTAGAGAGTGCACTGTGGAATTTTGGTTAGCTTGATAGGCAAACTTTATTGGAGGGAAGTATAGCTTAAGGTATTGTTCCAAAGAGAGGAAAGATCAGGGAATTCCAGGGATGGCTGGAATTTTTTTTTTGGGGGGGTGGGGGATAGGCCTACTCTTTTTTCTGTTTTTATGTGGGGTTTTCAAATGTAGGGCATGACATCAGATGCATGGTGGGAATAGACCGTTTTGGGTTACCCCTTGTTTTCTTTTAAGCCTGTGTAACCCACTTTAGCAATAATAGTTATAATAAAGAAACTTATTCTTAAAAAGAAGGCAACAGTCTCTCAAAAGGTAGGTCAGCTGGGTGCAGCGAATGCTGGAACCTTATGATGGCTGAATTTTCTTCATGATCTCATATCTCACTTCCATTATGACCTTTAAAATAAACCACTATGCTTCTTTCTTACAAAAAACAAAAAACAAAAACAAAAAAACAAACATGTCTGTATTTAGGCAGTGGTTCTCAGCCTTCCTAATCTAAACTTTTAATACAGTTTCTCATGTTGTGGCCACCTCCAGTTGTAAAATTATTTTCATTGCTACTTCATAACTGTAATTTTTCTACTCTTATACATTGTAACTAAATATCTGTGTTTTCTGATGGTCTTAGACGACCCTTGTAAAAGGTCATTCTAATCCACAGAGGGGTTGCTACACACAGGTTGAGAAACATTTGCTTAGGAATATTAAAATCAATTTAACATGTTGTGTTCCTGGACCCTTCCAGCCTCTTCTGCAGAGGCTCAGACCTAGAGGTCTGCCATATGCTAGGCAAGGTTTCTACTATTATGCTGGGGCGGCATTCTAATATATGGAGGCAGTCACCAATCCATTGTGTAGGGTACCAGGGTAGGTGATTCCACAGTTCCTGACTTGGAAAAGAAGAATATTCCTCAGACTTATTACAGTTGCTCGTGTAAGGCAGCAAGAATGTTCCACACCTGTTCTACCTTAAGCTGAGACTTCTTCATATTATATAATCTCCTAAGAGCTGGCTTGAAATGAAACACTGCTAAATCAGAAATCACAGTTAAAAGATGGCTTGGAAAATACAGGAACTGAAATTTTATGAGTACTAATAAATACCATTTTACCTGGTAACAAAGGATTCAATACTTTATCCTTTGAAAGCCATGAAAGATAGGAATCTCTTGTGTAGGTAGACACTTTTCAGTCAGTTACCTGGGTTAGTAGAATTGTAACGAATGGAGATTCCATGTTAAGCTACTATCTTACTGAGCAGGTGTCAAGCTAAACTTTGTTTGAGCTGTGTACAGTTAAACATTTGAAACAGTAGATGACAAGATTAGAGCATAGCTGTTCATATGTTAAAATTTATATTAAGATTCATATGAGAGATACACTCATAATCATAATTCACATTCTTTTGTTGTTCGTTAGTTTGAATTTTATAATATTTGATCAAACTAATTCCTTTCTCATCGAACTTTAATGTTTAGAACAATAAATTGAATTATGAATAATTTATAGTACAGAAGAATGAGAAACAGTACAAATTTTGTCTTGAACTTAAACATGATTTTTTTGTGTTTTTTGTTTTAAATTAAAGTATGATGTGGGGAAATGGAAATAGGAAATAAAAAGTGAACTGAAGATTAGGTTTTTTGCTATAGGAGGAATCACAATCTTGGAAATATGTTGGGTTTAAAAAGCAAGAACAAGGAGGCTGGAGAGATGGTTCAGAGGTTAAGAGCACTGGCTGCTCTTCCAGATGATCTGAGTTCAATTCCCAGCACCCACATGGTGGCTTACAGCCATCTCTAATGGGATCTGATGTCCTTTTCTGGCATGCAGGCATGCATGCATAGTGTTCATCCATAAAATATAAATAAATAAAATTTTAAAAATGTTTTAAAAAAGAACAGAAATGACTGGTTTTGTTCTACTCCTCACATTTGCATTACATCAATATATTTTCAGTTAAAATGTGTAACATATTGAATTCATTTTTAAAATAGAAATATAGTTTAGAGAAATCTTAGTTAAGAAGTGTTCACGATGTAGGTAGTTTCTCTGGTTTCAGTAAACTTATTCAAACAAACTCATATTTTTCACCAGAGATTTAGAAACTTGACCATAAAAGTAATTGGTGCTGTGTGTGTCTCCTTTAAAGAGATGCACACCTTAAATTAGGTTAAATATTATTTTTCTTATATGCAGAAGTCGGAATTTCTCAGTAATAATTTCCAAATGTACTTTACACATAGTTAGAATGAAATAGTGTGTTGGCTAGTATATAAACTTGACACAAGCCAGGGTTATCTGGGAAGAGGAACATCAGTTGAGAAAATGCTTCCATTAGGCATTTTAGGCAGACCAATTGAGCATTTTTTTTTTTGATTAGTGATCAGTGTGGCAGGGCCCAGCTCACTGTGCACCCCTGGGCTCATTGGTGGTCCTGGGTTCTATAAGAAAGCAGGCTGAACAAACCATGAGGAGCAAGCCATTAAGCAACCTTGTAGCCTCTGCCTCCAGCCTGTTGCCTTGAGTTCCTGCCCTGACTTCCATGAGTGATAGTGTGTGACCTAAGAGTTATAAACTGAAATAAACTCTTTCCTCCCCAAATTGATTTGGTTGTGGTATTTAATCGCAGCAATGAAACCCTAACTAAGCCAGTCAGGAATATGTAAACAGCAACCACCCCATCCATGATATACAAAATAAATTTATGCAGAACAAATATTTTATATCTGTACTGTCTAAATTGTGGCCCTTAGCTACATGTGAATATTGATCATTTGGGCTGTGTCTAGGATGACTAATTGAATTTTAATTAAATATTAGAGAATTTTATTTAAACAAAGTCATGTGATTACCAATGACACTTTTATCTAGAAATCTTTAGGGTTAGTAATATATTGTAAAAGTACACCAGTTCCATTCTGTGCTCTCTAAGCTATGGGAACTAGACTGAAAATTTAAAAACACACAAACACAAATTGAGACAGGCAGACAGACAGGGCCACGGGGCATCCTTGAGACAAGAATGCCAAGAATGCCCACTTTATTGTGCTCAGGGGCAGCTTATATAGGGCTCTGGCCAAGTCCCAGCTTATCAGAATCCCCTGCCATCAGAGTCTTGTGCTTAGAGCAGCTGCAGGCTGCTCAGAGCAGAGGAAAACAAGTTGTTTACAAGAAATTCTGGGTCTGTTGGTCCGCAGTCCAGAACTTATCCCCCCTTTTTATATAATTAAACCAGGGTTTTGGATTGGCATGGGCGTGGCACAAATATGATGGCAATAAATTGGAAAATGCCCTAGCAGACATGCTCATTCTATGTATTCAGTGCTGGTACCAGCTATCAGATAGTCACTGCAGCTATCTGGCTGATGGCAATTCCAGAAACGAAGAAGGAGGCTGCAGAGGTGACAGTAGCGCCACCGAAGGTGATCCCAAAGTCAGCATCAGCTGATTAGTGGCAGTTATAAACACTGACCTTCTGCCTCTGCCTCCTACAGAAAAGCCCACTGCTGGCTACAAAGTCTTGGGCACTGCTCGCACCACAAACTCCTGGGCGTGCAGAGCCAGGAACCACCATGGCTCCTGGCACCGCCTCTGGCCCTCTCTGCAAGCACTCACAGCAATGGGTTGCCTCCCTCACAAAGCTGTGCTCCAGCCACCACCTTTCCACTTGCAGGGACTCCAGGAAGCAAGCTTGAGCTCAGGAATGGCTGAAGGGACCTGAGCTCCCTGCATGCCTGCATGCCACTTGTCAGGCCCATAATAGCGGACAGGCTCCCAAGCCCCACTTAAACAATCATTTAGGAAATTTGGGTGTAGTTCTCTAAAATACTTCCTGCTGATTGGGGGTGCTCTATCTTTGGGGGTATTCACAGTGACATTTCAGGGGGTTTTGGTGCATCAAACAACATTAGCCTGGAATGAATCTACAGGTTCTCATCTTTTGTGGAAACAAAAACAGAACCTCTTTTCCAAAGCAACAAATTCTTAGACCCATATTTTAAAGTCAAGATACCTTTCTTAGCAGTTCCCAGAATCAAATGTCTCTCTCCAGTCAAAAAAATTAAACACAATAATATATATAATCTTAAAATCTCTGTGCACATTCCATCCTTTCATGGCTTATAATCTGACTGTCTATACTCTGTCTCTTTAAAGACTTCCTCAAACGCACATACATACCCATCTTTAATCCACCCTCACCATTCCCAAGGGCGATCTCACTGGGGGCCTCTACTTGTAAAACTACACCAGTTCTGTTCCACGCTCTCCATGCTATGTGCTACAGGAACTAGGCTGAAAATCTTAAGACACTCAAACACAGACAGAGTCAGAGAGATGGGACCACGGGGACATCCTTGAGACAAGAATGCTAAGGACACGCACTTTATTGTGCTCAGGGGCATGCCCCAGCTCTTGGGATTGTTCACCTGCAGACTCATCAGAACCCACTCCCCTGCCGTCAGAGTCTTCTGCTTAGAACAGCTGCAGGCTACTCAGAGCACAGGAAAACAAGTTGTTTAAAAGAAATTTAGAGTCTGGTGGTCTGCAGTCCCCAACAGTAGCTCTGTATTCACTCTAATATTGTTTTTTGTTGTTGTTGTTGTTGTTTTTCTCTTTTTTTGACTTTTATTTTTTCTTTATTTTTTTGCTTATTTTTTTTAGTTGTTGAAAAAAAAATTTCCGCCTCCTCCCCATTTCCCATTTCCCTCCCCCTCCTCCCACACATTGCCCCCTCCCCCTTCTCCTCCCACTCCCCACTCCCCTCCCCCTCTCCCATTCCCCCTCCCTCTTGAGAATGAAGAGCAGTCCAGATTCCCTGCCCTGCGGGAAACCTAGGATGAAAGAGAACTATAACAATATTAGAGTGAAGACCTTGGACTCTAATATTGTTACAGTTCTCTTTCATCCTAGGTTTTTGGGTCTTAATTTGAATTCAGCTCTGTGTGTGATTATAACTTCCCTGTCTAGGAATTTACATGATTATAGTTGTAAGCCTCTCTGGATATAACTGAAGCCAGACCTCTCATTCCTCAGCTGTCACTTTTAAAAATCTGTTATCATTGTTTGGCCTTTATTTTTTTTTGAATAATTCTATCTTCTCCTGGCTTACAAAATTAATTTACCTAGAATACTTGGTGTTACTTTTGTACCCTCCACCTCATTCCACAGATAGGAGATAAATCTGTCGGTGTAATGTTGCTCTCTATTTCATCTTCTCCTTTATCATAGTTTTGCTACAGCTCTCTTGGGCTATTGAATTAGCCTCTCATAGACGATTTTCATGTCCTTCATCAATTATTCCATCTTCCTTAAGCAAAGTTTTGATTATATGGCTTTCTAATCATTAAATCTTGGGATCACTTACTGATACCTATCGAGTGAGTCTTAAACTCGTAGTCTGGAAGTTGAAAGTCTGTTGTTACCTTATGACAGATCTGCAGCCTTACTTGGAAAAGATGGATCTCCATGGAGCAGTCTTTTAACATGGGTTAACTCTTGGACTGAAAAACAGAAAAGAAACAACAAAAATGTTGCTGATTAAAAAAAAAAGAGCATTGAAAATAATATAAGCTCTCTACATAAAAACAATAAGCATACAACTTTTTTAGACTTACTGAAGGTTTCTAATAACCATTTAATTTCCAGATATCTCAGTCATCAAAAAAATCCAGTCATCTGAGAAAGTAGTTTTGTTCATTAAAGAAAAGCAATTGGTTTAGCTTGTGAATTTCCTTCACACCTATTTTTTTCCTGTTTAATGAAACTTTTTGCTTTCTAGCCATTCTCACCCATTAGTACTGAAGTCTTTCAATTACATCAAAATGTTTGTTACACTAGCACTGATCTTTAAAGGCAGATGACTGCTTAACAATTTCCCTATAGGAGTATGACATCCATGTTAGATTATGATGTTGACTTTGTGAAGAAAAATACTCAAAATTTCAGAGTAGACAAGATATGTTATTTTGCTAATAACCTAAAGAGTTTATTACTTATTTGCCCTCCAAAGTCATTTGAACATTTTTATCAGTTATTGTGCTGGTTCTGAGAAAGACACAGGCCCAAAAGGAACTCCTCACAAATCAGTGAGAGAAATCCTAGGGTCTGGGGAATGGCTCAGTGAATAAATGCTTGCTATACACGCGTAAAGGCCTGAATTTGGATATCTAGCACCTATATAAATGCTGGATTGGCCGACTCAGAAGGACAAAGTGTTCCTGGATCATGCTGGTTAGCTAGACTAGCCCTATCAGCAAGCTCTGGGCTTAATTGTAAGACTGAGTGAAGTTGAGAACAATCAGTGATGATTCCTTATGTCAGTCTCAAGCCTTCTCATGCCTGCTTATACACATGCATGTGTATCTGCCTGTGAACACACACATGTGCTTATACACTTATGAACATGCATACACAAATGCCCTCATACTACATAAACATTCAAAATATCTTTAAGTATTAAAATTATGAACAATATGGGACCTTTTGTGATAGAAATATGAATAAATACCTCTGAGTTCAAAATTAGCTCTTTGTTGAGTAAATAGAGTTTGAAAGAGCTGGAAGGATGGAAGGAGCTAGTGACGGGCTTACTGAGAGCTGAGCCTACAACACTAAAATGGAAAGAAAGTAGACAGAGAATGTAGTCCTGAGGCCTGTTTAATTACTGTAAAGAGTTAGGCATACTTAGAACTATGAAGAAAAATAGCTGCTAAGTAAATGTCTAACAGGAGTGGCATTCCTTGTCATTGAGGTCACATCTGGAGTCAGCCAATATAAAAAAGTAGGCCAGTAAATATATAAAGAAGGAAGATGCAGCATTTATGTGTTTCAGATACTTTGAAAAACATATTATATATTGGGTTTTATTTATTATCTTAGTGTACTGTGATTAACTATGGATAGTTTATTATCCATATTTAATTTCTTAGTGAAAACCCTAGAATCTATAGTAAATATTTCAGTTCTGTAAAATGACTGGGATGATGGTAGTGTCTGTAAGATATGGGAACGGAAAATAAGGGAAAGCTTAACTTTAGACCAGTGGTTCTCAGTGTGGGCCCTGGCTCATCAAGCCTGCATCATCTAAAACCTTGTTAGAAAACCATAATGCCTGCCCTTACTTGACCGGCCCAACACTTAGCAAATTGGAAAATGTAGGGATGAGACCAGAGTCTGTTTCAAGAAAACTTCCAGGTGGTAACTTTAGGAATGATCAATAAACTACACCTGTTGGGCTTAATCTGTTACATAGTCTGTTTTGAGGAAACTCACCCATGCCAGTTTATACTGTTTGTGGGTGCTTCTTTGCTACTGTGGCAAAACTTAGGAGTTGCGTTAGAGACATTATGAAATGAAAAGTCAGAAGCATTTATTCTTTTTACCTTTTAATAGAAAGAGCTTTAGAAGTCTTATGTCTGAATGTATAAGTACAAACTGGCTAATAGGTTTATCAAGAGAAAAAAGAAAAAAAGGAATTTTTATGATCTAAAAATTCTTATTTTTTCCTTTTATTAGTCATGGGTGCCACCTGAATGGGCCTTTCAGTTCAAGTCTCCTGACAGCTCCAAAGCCAAGGTCCTCGTCTGTGTCGCTGACTCACCATGTGGGTCTGAGAAGAGCTGGTAAGAAATAATCTTTTTTTTTTAAATGCATTTTTAAGAGGCAAGATGTTGCTATTGTACAGACTGGCTTTGATCCCTTTGTGTCAAGGGCTTTTTCTACCACAGCCTTTCAAGTATTTGGAACTATAGGTGTACATTACGTTGCTGACTTACAAATGATTCTTTATAAATATACCTGAGAATCCTCTAAGCATATGGTAATATAAATTCTTACCATTTCACACATTTTAATTTGAATATCATATAATGTGTTGACATGGTTAAGCTGTTTGTGCTGGTTACTATATTTGTCCATTTGTTAGTTCACTCAGCACATTTTGGACATCTATGTACTGTATAATTTTGATATGCATTCAGATAGAAAATAAGGAACTATTGTACTGACCTGAAAATTTACAGATCCAGACAGAAAGGAATTTTTTTCAGGAGAGTGTATTGATTTTGTAAAATTGTGGTAAAAATATTTAGTACTAGAGTAGAAAAATCCCTGATTATCACCTGCCAAATCACTCTAACATAGTAATTTTCAACCTTCCTAATGTTGTGATCCTTTAGTGTAGTTTTCCATGGTGGTGACCCCCAAACATAAAATTTTGTTACCACTTCATAACTGTAATTTTGCTATTGTTATGAATTGTAATATAAATATCTGATATGCTGCCCCCTAAGCGTTGGGGCGGGGGAGGAGTCATGACCCTCAGGTTGAGAACCACTGTTCTAACAGGATAGCTCTTAAACTAAGGATGAATGGAATGAGGAAATATCTCAGTAAGGAACTTAGTTAAGTCGTCAGGTGGTTGTACACTGAAGAGGCAGGAGAAGCTTTGGGGCTCACTGGCTATCCAGGCTAGCCCCAGGTCAGTGACACAACCTGCCTGTATAAAGGAAAAAATCAAAAGGCTGGGCAGTTGCTGAAGAACAATATAAGAGGTTGGTTGTTTTGGCCTCCATATGCACAGGCGCACACACACACACACACACACACACACACACATACACACACATATTCGGATTCACATACATACATAAACATATCACATATAAACACACACATATCACATATGCACACACATGCACATACAGAGAAATACATGCATAGATAACATAAATAAATAAAAATAGTCCAGATTAGAAAATTTTCATAACTCCCTGGATGAAAGATATTTTAAAAATACAAGATAGTGGGGGATGGAGCAATGGCTTAGCAGTTAAAAACAGTAGCTGCTCTTGCTGGAAACCTGGGTTAGATTCCTAGCACCCACATGACAACTCAGAGCCATCTGTACCTTCTACTCCAGGGCATCTGATACCCTCTTCTGACTTCCATGAGCAAGAGGTACACAAATAGTATATAGACATATATGCAAGTAAAACATCTGCAAGCACAAAATAAAATCTTAAACATTAAAAATTACTATATAGTAATAATGAAAACTTTTCAGTATTCTTATATAACAAAACTCTTTAATGCATGTTAAAATATAAATGTGAAGAGGCAGTAAAATATTACCGATAATCAAGAGATATAGGCACCAGAAACAGGAGATTTACATATGATACTGGATTTAATAATATTAAAAATAACAGTGATTGTTTCAAAGTAAAAGCCAAAATATATAGCTATTTCAGACAGAGAATTGGGATGCACAGGACTCAGTGGAACATCTAGAGCTGCACAACGCCCTGTCTTAAGTGAAAAGTTCTTGAGGACTTGCAACAGAAAGCAAAAGCCCTGCCCCTGAAAACAGAGATTAAAAGATGTTGAAACTGAATTACAGAGAAGGACCAAATGTGTAAAATGGGAACACCATAAAAGTTCTAAATATATGTGTAAATAACATTACATAGGAAAGGACAGTATAAAACAGTCTTCTAAATTTCAAAGAGAAAGAGGAAATTCCCCAGAGGAATCAGGAAAAGATTATTTTCAAGGGAAAACACTAACACAATGACTTCAACAGAGACTCTAGAAGCCAAAAAATTTTGAAACAGTAAATAATAATAATGATAATCTCCAATGTTGACCTCTTTATCTAGTGCAGTACCTGTTGAGAGTTACTTGTACAGAAATTGCTATCCACTGTTTTTAGCACACACATGAGCAGACGATGGCTATATGTGAATGTGTTTGTGATATCAGTACAGCTAGAGAAACGTGTTTTATCTGTTCAGGATAGAAGCTAGAAAGCAGTTTTTCCTGTATACCAAGGCTGAATGAATTTGTTGCTCACAAACCTCACTGAAATTCTGCAAAGTTTCTTAGATAGGATGAAAATAATTTACATCCATATATGGAACTCCATAAATAAATGAAAAGCACCCTTTAGCCCAAGTAGGCAAGTATAAGGAAATCATTAATAAGTAACAATAAGTTCTTCGTAGCATTTTTTAATGTATGTATAATAATAGCAGAAAAGGGCACAGAGTGGGTAAATAGATGTAAACGTGGAGGCTCCTAGACGTGACTGAAACAAGGAAAAGAATTAGGACTGCACCCAGGCTAACACGTCACAGATCCATAGAAGAGAGAACAGCTAGCGTTGGTGGTACAGAGGTGTGATTTTAAAAACTGAACAATCCAAAGAATTCAGAAAAATAGGAATTGTGAAAAATGAGTTTCGAAATAGGTTAAAGACTTAAACAGGAAAACTTTCATTTAAAAAGGGGGAAAGTGAATGGAGTTTTGTGAAAAAGGAAAACAGAAAAAAAGGAGAACGTACAATTTTACTACTTATTACAAAGTAGTGGTAATTAAGAGAGTATGTTATTGACATCAATAGAGTCCAGTTTTGGGAAATAGAATTTAGAAATAAACCTTTACATTTATAGTCAGATTATTTTCAACAGAGATGCCAAGATGACAGGAATAGAATGAAGTATTTTCATTTCTGATGCTACTTGAAGTGGTTATGTATATGCAAAGGAATGAATTTAGAGCCCTGCTTTCTCAAAAACTATCTCAAGTTGTGTTAAAGAACTTTTATGATATGCTACCACTGTTGGAGAAAAGGAACCCATAGTTATATAATAGGGATGAAAATTGCCATAGCTAGTCTGGAAACCTCAAAATTTATAGCTAGAAACATGTGAGCAGGAGTTCTTCTAAAGATAACCCAAAAGGAAATGGGTTTGTTGTGGTTGTGCCTGTGCTTCCATGTCCATTACCGTATTATTAACAAGAACCAAGCTACGCAAACAGCCTAATGTCAATGAGTGCATTAATACTTAAAGATGTGTGATAGTCACCATATACCTGTTTCATTGGATCTTTAATTCCCACCAAAGTATTAGCTCTGTGTACCTCTCCTCAGGTAAACCTTCATCACTTCAACTCAATGAGTTCACCAAAGATTCTGCCAATAATTTGAGAGACATGCTACTTGGTCCTGAAGGATTTTTCCTCTTCATTTTATTTGTGTTATTATCTTTACTGTGTTCTAGGCTGATTGAGTTACAGAGATGTTAACGTTTTTTTCTCCATCGTGAAACTCAACACAACACCTATGTTTGCTGGATGAGCTGGAGTTCCTAGTTTTATCTTTTAAAGGGGCCTGTTGTTGTGCTAGTATAATTTCATCAAGTTGCTTAATGTTGTTAAGAATTTTAGTTATTCAGTATTAAATGTTATAAGTTAGAAAAAATATCTAATATTTTGTCATGTGGACAATCAACCTTTTTTTTTTCTTGAAATCACTGGCCTTTCACAAAATGTAAAGATCAAGACCTATTTGTACTTGAAAAATTTGTGCTGCACAGCGCACATATTTAAAGGAATTCTCAGTATTTATGTGTTCTTATGCCAGAGGCTGATGACTACTTATTGCTTAGTAGTAATTAGTGATGACAAATACAACACCTACTCCTTAAATTCTTAGACTGCCTCAAAGCCCAGCATAGGTAGAAATGTATTATTTAATTGAAATTTTTTTCTTTTAGCAGGCAAATGCTATTTATGAAAACTCAAAACACACATAGTAAATAAATACATAATTATTTATATGTCCTCTCTCTTAATTTTTAGGTGCTTTGCCTTGCCTGAGTCTTGTGAATTCTCCAAGCCATGTACCAGTGTCTGCTGGATCTCTAACTAATCGATCACCCATAGACTTTCCTGACACTGCTGATTTCCTTACAAAGCCAAGTATTATTTTGCAGAGATCACTGAGCAGTGTACCCAACGCAGCAGATATCTACCAGTACCTTAGAAACCCTGATAGCAATCTGTGTAGCAGGTAAGTCCCCTAGCCTCCTTATTTCTGTTTCAGTGTATAGGTTCTCTTGAAAGATATTGGCTGTTTCTTGATTCTGTATTATAAGTGAAGGGTGGATTAAGACTGTATCCCTTATATTTAACCTAGTAAATTTTTAGTATGATTAAATATTTTTCTCAGTTCAGTGCTATTAGGCTCCAGATAAATAATCTCCTTCAATGGTGAAACTGGTTATATTCTATTCCTTATAACATTTTAGTAAACAGAGTTATTTGATATACATTACTTAGTGCTTTTTTTGCAGTCCTTTGTTGATTTGGTGTTCTTATTTTGTCTCCAATAGAGATGCAGGTTTTATCTTAAACCCTAATGTTGATTTTCAAAAGCTTATTTCCTTTAACAACACAAAGTAACTTCCTAGAATAAAATCATTCAGGTTTATGCACAGATTAGTATATTAGGGTATGTTACAGTTGGGGTCTTATTTAAAAAGTAGGCAATCCACTAATTATATTCAGATAAAAATCTTTATTTATCGTATACATTTATCTATTTTATTCTATAAGCTGTGGACATCAAATATTCAAATATGTTTCAACATGTGAACCCGAAGGTACAGACTGCCACAATGGAAAATCAGGTGAGATTGCATCAATCATATGTATTTGAGTTCAAGGATACAGTGGTTTTTAACTTTCACGTACCTAGTTTTACGTTTCTGGATTTTTGTTTTTCATGGTGCTGGGGATGAAACTCAGAGAAGTCGCATTGTGCTGAGTGAATACTCGACACTGAGCACATCCCAGGTCACATTTCTCCATCTGCACAGTGGAGAAAAATACAGCATTTTTACTTATTCTTCAGGAACTCCTAAGAATGACAGTGGACAGATAGCGGGCACAATTTGAAGAGTAAGAAATGTGTTGTATAGATGAATATAGTCTTTGTTTATGGCTAGTGAAATTAGTAATGTTGAAACTTGCACTACAGAGTTGATGTTTTCTTGAAAGGGATTACATACCTTCAGACAAGAATGCAGTTGATGAAATTTTATCTTTTAAAAAAATTATCATCATAGAAGGTATGAACTCTAGAAGGCTATATACCCATGGCAAAAGGGATCAAAATGAAATAGGCTCTTATCAATTCCTTCTGGACTATAAAGTTCATTTTTTGTTTGTTTTGTTTTTGTGTGTGTGTTTTATTTTTTCCAGACAGGACTTTGCTGTAGCTTGGAGCCTGTCCTGGTACTCGCTCTGTAGACCAGGCTGGCCTCAAACTCACAGAGATACCTGCCTCTGCCTCTCGAGTGCTGTGATTAAAGGCATGTACCACCACCGCTCGGCTTAAAATTTATTTTTAAAGTATATGACTCAACAGTTTTTAAATTACTTGTTTATTTAATTTAAATTTTAAAAGGTTGTTTAGAAGCAAAAGTGAACTGTGACTAATCCTTCATACAGTCTCACAAAAGCAGAGGTAAAACCTCCCAGCTTACTCTTAGACTTATATTACTTGAACATCACATCCGCACAGAATCATTACAATAGGCAATGAAGTATAATCTCTTATGTACATAGACATAAAAATTCTTAACAAAATTCTATCAGACTAAATTTAGCAATGTAAAAATGTCCCCCCCCCCCATGGTCAACCTGTACTTCAAAAATGCAAGAATCATGGGATAGCCAAGGGTTAGTCATATACACCAAAGTATTGAAATATAGAGGAGCAAAAGAATCATATGATGTACTCAAGAGATAGAGAAAAAGAAAAATTAAAAACTTTTTGTGGTTAAAACAAAGCTTGTAATAACTAAGCAATTCCTTAGGTTGATAAAAGGTATATTTACACGTAACACCCTTAATGAAAAAGAGGTAGTTATTATTATTTTTAAAATTTTTATTACATTTATTTTTTATGTTGCTGAAGCTTGAACCAAGAGCCCTGTGAACACTTGGCAAGGGCTCTTCTACTATGCTACATTCCCAGCTCTCTTAACTTTTAGTGTGTGTGGGTTGTGTGTGAGTAAGTATGTGTATAAAGCACATATGTGAAGGTCAGAGACAACTTTTACTAATAGGATCTTAAACTCAGGTCATCAGGCTTAGCAGCAAGCACCTTTATCTACTGAGACATCTTGTTGACCCAGTGAACATTTTTCTTTTTATATTTCTTAATACTGTTTTTATAGTATTAACAATATATAACAATAATATTTTGTTATTTTAATATATATATATATATATATATATATATGGAATGCAAGTGCCCATAGAGGCCAGAAGTATTTGTTAGAGTTACAAGTTGTCGTGAGCCTCCTAAATGACTGTGCTAGGAACTACAAGAACAGTATGCTAACCCAAAATTGTTCTTACTGGAGAAACACTGTTGTTTTCCAGCTCATTAACAACTGAGGAGAATGTTTGTTCTTTACAGTTCTGTTCAGCAGTATACTAATGGTTTAGTAGGAGAAATGAGAAAGAAAAATAAATGAAGGCATCCATAATCTAAAGGAATATCTATTCATATCATTATCTAGATCATTATCTATGAATTATCTATCATGATCTATCTAATAGAACATTCTCTATCATGATCTATTCATAGATCGGTCTTTTCATTAGAAACTGTAACACACGTACACACACTCTGCCCCCTTCTAAAACTGCTAGAATCAAACAAGTTTAATTCAACTCTGCGTCTTCAGGTTAGAAACAAACTGTTAGAAAAAAAACTGAAGCTAAGAAAATATTTCATTCAAAGTAGTATCAAAAAGAATAAGGTAGCTAGAATAATCTAACAGGACAAGTAAAAGAAAATTCATACACCAAAAATTATGAAACATTGCTGAGACAATACCTACGCAGATTGATATTTCATAGGATTTGAAAACTCAGTAGTATCAAAATGACAACTCTCCCAAATGGATAAAAACCAATTTAATACAATCTTTATAAAATTTCAACCAATTTTTATTTTAAGGAGTGGAAATTGAAAAGTAAGATGTTAAAGCTTATGTAGAAGTACATATGGCCTACAGTAGAAAATGTGAGCTTGAGATGTTTGATGTAGGCACAGGGATGAAGTTCCTGGGTTGGTGGAATAGAACTGAGGATCCAGGGGAAGAGTCTTGCATTAATAGTCAACTAATTTTGACAGGTAAGCCAGCACTGTCGAGAAAGGAAAGGATGACTTTGTCAACAGTTAGTGCCAGGATATCCACTGGCCAGGAAAGGAACTTGAACTCTTTACTACATGCTTAAAAAGTAACTTAAATCACGGTTTTAAAAAACATGAGGGACATTTTGGAGATGACGAGACTGTTCTAAAAGTAGATTATCATGATAGTTGTGTAACCTTACATTTACTCAGAATGTTTAGTTGTATACTTAGGGTACAGGCTAAAATTTCTTTTGTTTTCCCAAAATTCAGATACTAAAACACTGACCCTCAATGTGATTAGAGTTTGGAAGGTAATCAGATTATGAAGGTGGAGCTCTCAGAAGTAAGATTATTTCTCTTAAAAGGAGCTCACTAGAACTTGGTGGCTTTCTTTTCTACTGTGCGAGAAACTGTCATTCTAACACCTGAGAGAACTTTCTCAGAACTCCCTCCACTGCACTGGGACTCGGCCCTACTTCTTGGCCTCGCCCTGTAAGAAATCAACTTCTGTTGTTTATAAGGCACCCAACGTAAGGCATTCTGCTCTGGTGTCTCCCACTGACATGGTAGATTTAAATTGCATATTATTCCACTTATACAGCTTTTTAGGATATATATACACAATACACACATATACATATGTATATAAAGTATATATGATATATATGATACACACACCTATACACACATACTTTTTAAAAACTACTTCTCCTAGTTCTCTGGAATGATGAGTCTCAGTGGGCAGATTCTCACATGTGTACTTTCAATGTGAGTGCAGTAAGAGTTGGCCAGGATAGCAGTCATATGAAGTATTACTGTGCTGAATATTTTTTATTTCTTGTTTAAGATGATAATCAGGCTTCCAGATGTTCATGAATTTCACATTCCACCTATATAGTCATTTCTGTTTCCTACCAGAGCACAGGGTGGTTTATGCTCTAGAAACTCAACTGAAAACATTTCTTCTAACTTGAACTTCCAATGACTAAATATTTCATGGTATAAATTCTAATTATAAATGTTCTCTGAGATTAGAGGACTTTAATTTTCTATCCAAGTACTTTGGAATTTTTAAAAATTATTTTTTTCATTTATTAAAAATATACTTTCTAAATATCAAATAATGTACTCTGATTACAGTTTTCCCTTCCTCTACTCTTTCCTGTTCCTCCTTCCCTCCCCTCCCTTCCCGTCCAGATCCACTCCTTTTCTGTCTCTTATTAGAGAACGAATAGGCTTCTAAGAGATAATAACATAACAAATGAAACATAATATATGATAAGAGATAATAAAGTAACAAATGTAACATAATATATGATAAGACAAAAACTAACATTTGGATTTGGACAAGACAAACAAATAGAAAAAGAGCCCAAGATAAGATATAAGAATCAGAGACCCATTCCTTAGCACACTTAAGAATTCTATAACAATTCTAAACTGGAAGTCATAATATATATGCAGAGGCCCCAGAAGGCCAGTGCAGACACATGCACATCCTATCCATGATGCCTTAGTCTGTGAGTTCATATGAACTTTGATCATGTTGATTTTAGAGGGCTTTGTTTTCTTAGTGTAGTCCTTCCCCTCTTTCTGCTTTCTTTTCCATGGGATTCCCCAAGGCCTGAGGGGAGTGATTAGATGGAGGTGTCCATTTTGGGATGAGCTTTCCAAGGTCTCTTCCTTTCTGAATAATGTCTGACTGTAGGTCTTTGTATTTATTCCAGTCTGTTGCAGGGGAAGCTTCTATGGTGATGGTTGAGCAAGGCACTTGTCTTTGTATATATCAGAATGTCATTAGGAGTCATTTTATTGCTACATTAAAAAAAATAGAACCAGTACTAGTTGGTTTTATCCTAAGTTCTTAGGCTATCTAGTTTCTGGTTCTTGGTTACCCAAGCACATTGGGTATGGGTTCCATCTGATGGAGTGAGCCTTAAGTCAAATTAGATATTGGTTGGTTATTTCCACAAGCCTTGTGACCCATTGCCATAGAATATCTTGCAGGAGGACACTATTGTCCATCCAATAGTTTGTGGCTGGGTTGTGTTTACATTTCTCTTCTGGTAGCATGCAGAGTACCTTCCTGTACCAGAAATTGTAGGCATAGGGGTAAAGGGCCTATGAATGCAATGGCATTCAATACATGTTCAATGACAATGAGTTGTATAGGTGTTGTCATCAGCACCAAGGCCTTGCTTTACATTTATGGAGAGCAAACCTATGGTCTTGGCCTGGGTTGTTTGGAGGTTCCCCTGAGACTCCTTTGGCCAACCACTCAATGAGATGTAACCTAATCCTGGTACTGGAAGCTTCATTTGATATCAGGAGATGACCAGTTAGGACTTTTTGTTTCCCCCATTATTTGGCAATTTTATTTAGATCACCTTCAAATATGTATATATTTTAGGAAGCTTCTACTGTATTTGGTTTCCATACTACCCCTCAAATGGCCCTTAATTTTAGGTGTTTTCTTCCTCCCTCCCTCATCTACATCTTCCACCCACTTCTCTCTTCCTGTTCCCAATGTGCTTCTCCTGTTTCTCCCCGTATCCATCTATAACTATGTCCCTTTCCTAGTGAGATCTATCTGCATCCCTTAGACCCTTACTCTATACCTAACCTCTATGGATCTGTAGATTATAGCTTGGTTATCACTGACATACAACTAATATCAACATAGAAGCGAATATATTCTATTTTTGTCTTTCTAGGTCTAGGGTACCTCACTCAGTATGATTTTTTTCCTACTTCCATACATTTACATGAAAAAAATCATGATTTCATGGAATATTGATCAGATTTACAGTACTAGACAGCCCTCTCATGGAGGGGGTTTTAAATGCGATCAGAAATGATTACTTGTCCACCATAAGTCATAACACTATTCCAGCAGTGCATCTTGCCTGGTGGGTTGTTATTGTAGTTTATGGAGTTCACAGCTGGGTTAGACCCCCTGATAACTTTTCTCCTCCAGCAGCCTACATCACACTTTCTGTCCAGCAGGGAAGAAGTTTCCAGCTCAGTTCCAAGATGAGTATTTCAGCAGTAGGGTTTTACATTTAAAAAGCAACAGTTTGAATCCAACTTGTAGAGTATCATTGTAGCTACTGCCCTCATTTACCAAGAATATGTGAATATTATAGACCCGTTTACTATACTCTTGCCAGCACTGCAGGTATTCTGTAGTTGACTTGATAACTGAGGTGGGTACTAGGTGTCAAACAGTGGGAGCCATATAGCCTGGATACACTGGATGAAGAAGTGGTTCTGGTCCTAGGCAGGCTGGAAGAGGACAATAAGGTATCAGCACCTTCTTCAGACATGTACACAGTTTAAGTTGCATGACTTGTATAGACTTTTCCATGTAGCATTTTGAGCCATGATTGACCATGAGTGACTGAAGTTGGAAAATGAGGCTTCAGATAAAGAGACACTAATGAATTCTAAATTTTACTTTTAAAATAAATGTGTTTTATTTGGAAAAGTAGTATTTTATAAACAATAGTATTTTCTGATCCTAAATTAATGAGTTTGTTATTCAGTAAGTTAGGCACAGAATTCACTAGTTTTTAAATCGCTTACTATGTTTAACATCTGACATCGGGTTAGTTACTATCAACATTTATAGGGAACTTGACATTAAGTTTAAGTTTAAACATCAGGCTTTAAAACTCCTTCTAAAGTTTAACTTCATGAGTATTTTTTAAACTTTCCCCCCCCTCTATGAGATATAGTATCTCTCTAAATTGCCCATCTTGGCCTCAGCTTAGTGACCAGCCTTTCTGTTAGCCGGGCTCAATGAGGGTACTTCAGAACTCTGAAAATCCAGCATCCTGGCTTATGCCTATAACTCTAGCACTTGGAAGAGTGAAACATGAGGCTTGCTGTGAGTTCAAGGCCCAGCTAGAGCTACATATTAACAATTTTAGGCCAGCTGGTGCTACAACGTGAGACATACACACCCAACACACAAACAAACAGAAAATCTAGTTTCACTTTTAAAACAACCAGGCCTATAGTGTGGATGAGGTGAGGAATTGCTAACTGAGGTGAGACTGGGTAGTTTAGTGAGATGCCATCTTAGTAAATAAACAGAACAAAAGATTTACAGTCCTGTGTATTGAAGAACACACATCGGGAGTTTAAAGCTCAATGAATTTTTATACATTGTGTAATGTGTACCCAGATTTAGAAACTAAATGTTATCTTAAAATTTCCCTTTATGCACCCTTGAAGCTGTACCCCCTAAGGTAACGATTTCCCTGTCTTTCAGTGCTCATGTGTACCACTCATGCATATCATTAATTTTTTTAAAGAATTTATTGTGTGTTTGTGAATAATGACAGGTTGGGGGTAGGGAGACCTTCATATCATGGTGTGCATGTGGGGATCAGACTGCTTTGTGGAGTCAGTTCTCTCTTTCCACCTTCATCTGGGTTCCAGGATTGAACTCAGGTTGCCAGGCTGTGTCACAGTCACCTTGACTGGCATTGCCATCTCTCTGGCCCAAATACCAGTTTTGAGACTTTTAAAAAGAGCATCTCATAAGGAGAATAACAGGGTATGGACTTTCCCCCTGCCTTTCTTCATTGATCATTTTATGTTTAAGAATTCACTCGCATTGTATATAATTGCATTTATTCTTGTTACTTACTAGTATGTGAGTTTACCACAGGAAAATTACCCATTAACAGTATTATAAATACTAGTTATCTACTGGAGTTACTCTGCTTTTCCACGGAACTTGAGAAAAATAATATTATTAATCAAAAAAGAAGAGAAATAACTAGAAGTTTTACATGTTGCTTAATTGCATTGACATATAGTTAAGATTTTTGAATTTTTGTATCTGAATCTCATATGAGGATTGTTTATACCAAATTGGCAAGAGGTATCTGTTGATAGGGACTGGCCTTTTCTGTTTCTCACTTTTATAAAGCTATCTGGCCCTTTCTGTCACCCATGAATAGATATGTGAACTGAGTCCCAGATGTGCAGTGCTTGTGCTCTCTAAGCACAAGACCCTACACAGAGTCAGCAATCTAGAGCTTGATGATATGAATAAATGTTTTAAACTGAGTGGCATTGTGCTTCACTCTGTCAGAATAGTTTTAAATCAGTGACCAGTTTTTGTAATAAAGCTGCATATTTAAGACACATTTTGTTTCTATTTATTGCTATGTATGCTTTTTGAAAGGTGAAGAAGATAACCCTGTTTTCACAAAAGAACCATTCAACATTGTGGAAACTAAAGAAGAAACAGCGAAGACAGCCTGCAGGGAATCATCGTTGGAAGGTGATAGTCACCTAATGGAAGAGGCACAGCAACCAAATGTAAAGGATAAGCTTTCAATATCATTATGTTAAGGTGAAATATGATATGAGTTAGTACTGGCTTCATTATTTTTACACAGAACTTAATTATCAATGTAATGGCATTTTAATTTTTTTCACTGAGAAGTCACAATTACTGAAATAATGCCTGGGTCATAAAACATAGTTCTAAGTCTATCATCTAGGAACAACAAAGATTCACTTTTGTGTGAATATTTAGTAGATATATTTCATTCGGTTATTGCTTAATTGTGTTTAAATACAGAGACCATATGTGTAGTCATTAAAAAACAAAGAATAATTATTTTCATGGGCTTGTGGCTCAGTTGGCAAAGGTACTTGCTGACAAGCCTGATGATCTGAGTTTGATCCCTGGATCCACATGATGGAAGGAGAGAACTCTGACTCTGAAAAATTATCCCCTGACTTCTACAGACACACAGCGTGCTACACATGTGAATGCACACACACAAAATACACAAAATAGAACAGTTACGTCTAGTGGTACCATTTTCCTAAGTTCAGTGTGTAAATTTGTGGGACAAAATCCTGTTCATGTACTTGGGATACTATCCTAGTAAGAAGTACTGTAGTGAGACAAAGTTTTTTCCATTATACTTTGCTACATATAATTTCTAAAATGAAAATAATGGATTTTAGATTTCCATAGTCATTTGGAAATAAAATGCTTACTTATCTAACTAAAGTATCATCAGCCTTCTGTTGCTAAGAAGACGTGCTTAAAGTTTTCTCAAGATCGCTTTTAACAAATAGACAAAATAGAAGGCAAGATAAAAGAATATTTGAAAAAAACACTACAGAAAAGAGGGCTAACTGTTAATATTCAGTTCTAAGCATTCTCTCTTAGATGTTAGAAATATGTGTGCTCACATACATAACATACAATAATAGTCCTTTAAAAAGTGCGAGGCCAGCCTGGTCTACAAGAGCTAGTTCCAGGACAGGCTCCAAAGCTACAGAGAACCCTGTCTCGAAAAGAAAAAAAAAAGCTTTTATATTGACTGATATATTGAAATGATAATATTTTAGATATATTGGTTTGAATAAAATAGATGACTTACGTTCACTAAAAACCAAATATCTGTAAAAGATAAAGTTGTTTTTTTCTCCTGTGTTTAGATTGACCAGGAAGTATTACTGGACCCGATGTTAGTAGAAGATTATGACTTGTTAATAGAGAAGATGAGCAGCTGGAATTTTCAGATTTTTGAGCTTGTAGAAAAGATGGGAGAAAAATCAGGAAGGATTCTCAGTCAGGTTTGTTTTCATATCTCTATTATTGTAATTTTTTTCATATGTTTATAAGAGCAAAATCTAAACCTTGATACTAGTTTAAGTACAGATTCAGAAATTTAAATGAAATTTAAAGGTCATTAAATTTATCTTTCAGGTAGTCCTCAAAACATGCAGCTAAGTATACACACACACACATATATATATATATATATATATATATGTATTATATATTATTATAAGTATATAAAAATTCATGTATGAAAATCATTGATTTGACTATACTAATAGATTTAATTTAGGCTAGCATAGTAATAAAGATTTACTTTTTCTTACTCTTGAGGTTTGAAAGGACCTGAAAGATGATTTAGTTCTAACTAACTACTGAAATGCAAACTTCATTTTTTATCTGCCCTTCATCTTCAGACCTTGGCTGAATAAATAGTTCATCTCATAAAAGAAAGAAGAGTCAGAGTTCACCTAATCAGTCTGTGTATCGCTTGGCCTTCCCAATGTAATTCCTTTAATATCCTATCTGTGAAATTCAAAACTTAAAAGGATACCATGTGACAAATATGAGATCTTTCCATTGAATTTTTTAGGGCCAAAATTTTGATAAATATATTTTTTGCCTTTTTTAACACTTGAGAAATAAGTAGAATTTACAATGTCTTTTAGTAAATTTGGAATAAAAAACTAAAGAGAAGTCAGCAAAATATTTTTAGTTGGAACATGATGCATGCGATAAAATTTCTTTGCTTTTTCTTCCTTTTTATTGTTTGGTAAAAATAATTTTTGAGAAGTTCACAATGAACTAACTTAGAAATATGCACTGAGAGATTTGGAGAGATGGCTTGTGATTAAGAATGCTTTTTGCTCTTCCAGAGGACCTGAGTTTGGATCCCAGTTCCCTTGTCAAATGGCTCATAACTACCTGTAAAGTTAGCTCCAGGGGATCCCACAACCTCTTCTGTCCTCCACAGGAACCTTTACATCACATATTTGACACCCTCCTGCCCAAACAAGTATAAATAAAAAAAATATGGTGGACCTGGTGCCACAGTATGTAATTGCAGTTACTTGAGAGGCAGAATCAGGAAAATCTCAAGTTCAAGGCCAGCCTAGACAACTTAGTGAGACTCTACTCTGAAAACCAATATGGACTATGTTCATCACTCAGTGAATAGAGTTCTTGCCTAGAATGTGGAAGCCTCAGGGTTCAATCCCAATACCACAAGAAAAATAAAATGTATGCATGGTTATATTCCTAACTATATCACAAACCAAACTACAGAGAGACATTCAGATTTTTAAAGTGAGTTTCATTTTATTTTACATTTAGGTTATGTATACTTTATTTCAAGACACTGGTTTATTGGAAACCTTTAAAATTCCCACTCAAGAATTTATGAACTATTTTCGTGCATTAGAAAATGGCTACCGAGACATTCCCTGTGAGTATTGGCGATTACCTGGTTGAGTTCATAACTTCTTGTCTTTCTCTTCAGATAAGCCTGTAAATAATTTTTGAAATACACATTTGAGAAATTTTTAAATAGATATTTTAAAAGAATATTATGTCTTATTACCTGGTGTTAACTGACTTGTTGATTGTAATATATGTACTCTAAACCTTCCTTCATATAAATTTATTATACATAAAGTGGATTATAATATTGATACTCATTTATATCCAGTTTTCTTCACTTAAATATTGTATAGTATGTATCATATCATTTTGTGTGGATGTGCACTTGTGTTGTGGGTGTGCACATGCATGTGTAGGACAGACTAACTGAGGTCTACTTTTCTCTGGAGCTCATCAAGTAGCCCATGCTCACTGGCCAGTGAGTCCCAAGGATCTTTCTGTCTCTGCCTACTCCAGCACCGGGTTAGCAAGTATGTACCACAGAGCTTGGCTTTTTTTTTTTTTTAAATCTGAGTTCTTGGGATCAAACTCAGGTCTTTGTGGTTGCAAAGGAAATATTTTACGAATGGAACCATTTCTTTAGCCCAATCATGTATATCAGTTTTTTGAGTCTTATATTTTTAAGTATTAAGGAACGTTAAAACAACAATTTCAGAAAATTGTTCATTTAAAAATATTACCCATAATTTTTTATTTTAAACTGTGTTCTGACTTATGGAATGACTTAATTTTATACTGAATATGATTGGAATTACATGTTAGGAAATGTGTATATCTTTAGGTATTAGACCTTTTTATAGTTCTCTTCATATGAACAGATTAGTAAATTTTTCCTAAATTAGCATAACTAATAATACTGCTTAATAGTTTAAAGTGAGGTACTCAATCTTTAATTTTCATTTAATCTTTATAGGAAACCTAAGAGATGATTATTTCTCAGTTTTTGGCAAAACAAATAGGTATGCAGACTATATAACTGTTCAGTGAGCAAAACTATTTTTCTCTGTGTGTGTGAACATGTCTGTGTGCACACAAAGAGACTAGAGGATGACTTTGGGTATCCTCTGTGTCACTGTCTTTCAGACAGGGTCTCTTACTGGAGACCAGGCAAACTCTCACAATCCTCTCTTCTTAGCCGCCCCACCCTCACCAAAGTACTGGGATTATAGTTCACATACAGTTACGCCCACCTTGTCACTTGGGGCCTGGGATCTGAACTCAGATCTTCATGATTACATTAAGTGCTCTTACCCACTGGGCCATCTTCCCTGTTCCTAAAACTTTTCTATATCGTGTCTCCATAATCCAGATACCATATGTTATAAAAGCCACGAAATAGAAATCTCAATAATTTTTGCCTTCCCTTTCTGTTCTTTGGACTTTTAATGGGTCTTTGTATTTTATCTGAAAACACCCATTTTTTTAAAAAAAAAGTTTTTAATATACTGAGATATCTTAAAAATAAAGCAAAATATAACTATGGGAAATTCCTTTAATATGTCTTACTCATTGGAATATAGTATAACTAGAATTTTTCTCACTTTTCAAACATCTTATGCCAAACCTAATCAGTATGATTCTATAATAAAGTATTTTGGTAATTTCAGATCATAATCGTATACATGCCACAGATGTCTTACATGCTGTTTGGTATCTGACAACACGACCAATTCCTGGCTTACAACAGAGCAATGATAATCATGAAGCAGAAACCGAAGCAGGTACTTATTCCTACAAATCTTTAATTACTTAATTAGAAAAAATAAATCAAGCTGTCTTATGTAGTAGTCTTTAATCTCTAAAGTTTGTATAAGTTACAGTGTTTTACATGACAAAAATTTTAACCTGTTACCATCTTAAGAACTAGATTATGGTCCAGAACTACTATATGCAACATGTTCTTTTTTCCCATTCTACCAATATAATCATTATTATTTTAATGTTATTATTAATAATAACCATTGGATATTTTGATAATTTTTGTTTCAGGTCTACTATATATGCTTAAAATACACAGTAATACCAAACCAAAGGAAGCATTTAAGTGATACTTAAATATATTCACAAACATTGCAATTTAAGTCCCAAAAACTTAATACCGTCTTTCATCATAAATATCATTCTTTAAATAAGCTCCATGTATTAAAAAGTGCCTTCATCTCTTATTTGAACTTATAAAAGAGTGAAATACTCTAGTAAGCTACATGTACCAGAGTAGAGTTTGTATGGATACAAAATTTGCACATTCTGTAGTCTATTTTATTCCTATCTGTTACAATGGTGAGATAATGCTGAGTAGCTCCTATTGACTAATAATAAGTAATGAGTGGGTGCTGGAGCGATAGCTCAGAAGTTAAGAGCACTTGCAGTTCTTCCAGCGAACCCAGGTTTATTTGCAACACTCCTGTTGGATGGCTCATAGTCCAGCTTCAAGGGTTCTAGGGAGTTAGGGGCTCTAAGCGCCTGTTGAGATTTTTGCAGCAAAATGATGGATAGCTGATGAATTTGAAAATCTTACCTATAGGGATCTTTTGAGTTCTGATGGCAAATTTAGGTACATCTGAATACTAAGTATTTACACACACACACACGACACAATACTTTAAAGCTGTGGATTTTATGTGCTACCCAGAGTATGAAAACCATATGAAAAGTTTTCCACTTGTATAAGTTGCATTTCAGACCAATCCATCAATGCTTATGGTATTTTTTACAAATAGCTGTCCTTTCTGGAGCCTCTGTAGACCACTGAAAATCAAGCTATCTTCCTCAGATAGCTGTTCTCCTTTTGGTAATAGTTCCTAGATTATTATTGTATTTTGGTGCATTTTGAAAACTGATCATGGGAACTAAGTTACAACATATTGTACTTAGTGCCCACTGATGATCGGCTTCCTTTATTCATACTTATGACTTCCTGGGAAAGTTTCTGGTACCAGCTAACTGAAGGAGGACCAAAAGACCAGGCTTACTGGTGGATCTTAGTCTGTGCCTTCTGAAAGTAGATGAGTAGAGGTTTATAGGCTCAGACAAGGGAGTCTGTTGACTGGATAATGGGAAAAGTTAAAATTTACCAATGAGAAGTGTGTTAAGCAAGAAGTCTTGTACACTTGGTCTAGAAAAAGAGACGTTTAAAGGAAAGGATCTGTACTCATTTTTAGTCAGTGGCTAACAGATTTAGAAAGAAAAAGATTAGAAATTTGTCCAGAAGGAGTTCTAGGGGTTTGTGTATAGAACTCAGTGGGCACTGAATTATGGATATTAGCTTTGTGGTGTCTTAGTTAGAGTTTACTATTACTGTGAAGAGACACCATGACCACTGCAACTGTTGTGAAGAAAACATTTAATTGGGGTGGCTTGCTTATAGTTTCAGAGGTTCAGTCCATTATCATCATAATGGGGAACATGGTTGTGTGCAGGGAGATATTGTGCTGGAGCTGAGAGTGCTACATCTTGCAGGCAACAGAAAATCAACTGACTTGTCACACTGAGGGAAGCTGGAGAAAAAGAGACCTCAAAACCCGCCCCCATTGTGACACACTTCCTTCAACAAGGCCATACCTCCTAATAATACCACCCCCCCTTTTGGCGGCCATTTTCTTTCAAACCACCACTTCTCTATTTACACACATACACCTAGACACGCATGCATGCACACATGCACGTGCATAACACACACACACACTCACACAACCTAATTTTTGGAGAAACTTGACAAAGACAATTACCTAACGGTATTTACTGAGGCGGTTTTCAGTAATTAACTGGATGAAGTGCTGTCTTCCTGTGATCATTATCAGTCATGTGTGTCGTCTGTCCTGCCTGCCCCCCACCTATCCCAGTTATCATTCAGTAGGCTTAGGAATACAACAACAAAAATAGTAGGAGTAAGGTATATGTATGGGCTCTAGGCAATTACTGAATTTTTATTTCATTTTGCTTTTTACATTTTTTTTAACTTCCCAGAGAGTTTTTATTTAAAGAGGTCAAAAAAACAATGAAAAGCCAGTAAACTTGATACTGGGATCCCATTTCTAAGCCTTGAAGCAAGTATTAAACATTTACATATTATAGTTATCATTTACTTAATGAAATACATTGAAAATAGGGCTTATCCCTCAAAAAGGAGATCTATTTTACTTTTTAGCTTTTGGTGACAGTGGTAGTTTTTTCTAAGTACAGACATTTGTTATGGCTATCTAGGAAAAAAACAAACAAACCAAAAACATCATGATTCACTAGGAATTATCTGGTGATCCACAGTTACCAAGTCTATAGTTCTTCATTTGGTTGACTGCACTGTTTCCTTCTGAATGTAGTATTCTTTTAAGAGTGTTGAAACAACAACATTGGAGCCACTATGAGTAATCAAAGATGTTTAACAAGGGATTCATTGTTGTTTATTTTTCATATTAACACAGTATCTATATACCAAAGATGGTCCCTGAACGCCCAAGTGCTGACATGTAAAGGCATTAGAATTCTTAACTAATTTTTTAGTTTAATAGGGATATATTTTGCCATTTGATTTTTAAAACTTAAGAGGGAACCTATAATGGATATAATATGAGAAAATGTTCAAGATATTGACTTGATATTAATAATTAGAGTCTTTTTAGTAGCAGTTTGCTTACTACATAAATCATGTCCATATTTTCATTTTGTTTTTACAATTGTTTTTAGAAGTGTTAGAATACAGTTTTTAAAAACTCAGTATATAGTTAAAACATAAACAGTATGAAAATAATAAATACTTTAAAATTATCATTAATGTATTAAAGTCATGTTAAAAATATTGTGATAATTGACTCAAATTATGATTAAGAAGTCATTTAGACTTTGACAAGGCATTATTTTTGACGAAGACAACCAAGGATGTCTCATAACTTTTATCTTTTGTTTTATGTGCTCTCTACTGTGTCTTTTATATTTTGTAATTATTCAAATGCTTTTGCAGAAATGATAGCCTGAACATGTAGGCTTGGCTAATAAACAAAAGGAGCAGCAGGTGAGGTGCTGAACTGGAAGCACTCTGAGGGAGAATGTGCTGTTTCTGCTCCCTGAGCAGCTCTCAGTGTCTCAGGCCATTTCATGTTCAGGCATTTTGTTCTGGTCCATTGTGAAGAACTCCGTGGGAGGGAAACGAAGGGAAAGAAATTGTAATTAAGGCAGCATAATGGAATAATTTTTGAGGATGAGAGATGAAAAGCAGTGTCTGTGTTGAGGAGCTTAGTGTAGTGATATATTAAATTTCTACATGTTATATTGTTTTTATAATCAAATTTTATTTTCAGGCTTTGTCCTGTTAGATCTTTTCTATATCTATTATTTATATTTAAAATTTTTGTTAATTTTTTCATTCAGTATATTTTGATCATATTCTTTCCCCTCCTCTAATTCCTCCTACGGCCTCCTCACCTCCTCTCAAAAAAAATTGGGAAAACATCAACAAAAAACAAAATAAAGAACTTAAAAAAAGAAAATTAAACAAAAAATGCAAAACAACACACACAAAACAAAATGTAGAATCTGTTTTGTGTTAGTTAGCTACCTTTGGGCATGGGGCCTGCCCTCAAGTGTGATTGATATACAGCCATTGACACACCACTGAGGAAAATGATTTTCCTTTTTCCAGAAGGTATCAGTTGCTTCGTCTTCTTGGTTTGGGGTGGGACCTTGTGTCTACTTCCCCTTCTTGGTGCTAGGATTCTGTATGACTACTATATTTAGCCCTTAAAAATAAATGTTTAGAAAATTTAGAGTTTCTACAAATTAATTAGCCTGAGCAAGAAAGCATCATCCTGGCACCAGAGTTCTCTAATGGCCTGCAAGATAAACAATGGGAAAAGTAGGTTCTTTAAGTCATCCGCGTCTATTTAAGTTCAACAAATTAGTACTGATTTGGGGAATTCCATCCTTAGCATAATTGTCAGGAAGTTACACCCTAATGCTGGTTTGTTGCTTCTTGTCATACAGATTCCGATGGTAGACTTGGTTCAAGACAGATTGCTTACATTTCTTCGAAGAGTTGCTCTATTCCAGATGAGAGTTATGGCTGCTTGTCTTCAAACATTCCTGCTTTAGAACTGATGGCTCTGTATGTGGCAGCTGCCATGCACGATTATGATCACCCAGGAAGAACAAATGCGTTTCTAGTGGCGACAAATGCACCTCAGGTGGGAAAGAAAGTTTTAGAAGCTTAAGAATAATTCTGGGGGGCTGGAGAGATGGCTCAGCAGTTAAAAGCATTGCCTGCTCTTCCAAAGGTCCTGAGTTCAATTCCCAGCAACCACATGGTGGCTCACAACCATCTGTAATGAGGTCTGGTGCCCTCTTCTGGCCTGGAGACATACATGCAGACAGAATATTGTATACATAGTAAATAAATAAATAAAAAGAATAATTCTGAGAATTTGTTTTTCCCATTGCAGATCTCTCTGTAGTCAGTCCTTCCTGTGAGTCATGTTACCATTAGACTCTTCATTGTAATTAATTCATGAAAACACATGATGATGAATGCTAAAGGAATTTGGAAAAATCAGTTTTTTCAGCTATAAAAAATAGTTTATAAAATAACTCCAAGTTTCATTAATTCAAAATCTTAATAGAAATATTTTTGTCTTTTATCAAATCACTCTGGCTGGCTCTTTTTCCTTCTCACTTGGTCCATGGTATAGCTAAAGTTAAAATGGCCAAGGATATCATTCAGGGTTATCTTCTTCCCATCTTTCTCCTAAGACTGTGACCTTCAGTCTTTTATCTATAAATTTATTAGTGTACTGAGAATTTTTCCTTGGGCTGGCGAGATGCCTTACCAGATAAACGCACCTCCCACCAACCGTGACAACCTGAGTTTGATCTCTGAGGTGCCTACCCATCTGATAGAAAAAGAGAAACAAGTGCCACAACCTGGCCTCAGACCTACACACATGTGCCATGGCACGCACATGTGTCCCCAAACCCACATACACAGATATGCACATACAAATGTGATAAAAAAAAGATCTATACTAATTTATTTTGGTGTAATATTTTGTATGGAAGAAATATAGCTGATAAAGTATCAAATTCTGTTTGGATCATGTCACAGTTTAAATCAAGTAGTATAAACTCCTAACATGAACAATGTACTGCAATAACTTTAAACATGAGGTCTTGGAACTAAACATATGGCCTTTCGAAGAATTTAATGTGATTTGAGATGTTGGTGTAGGAGATTGCTGCAATGTTGTATGTGTGTTTCTAACCATATGCCTTACATAGGAACTTGTTACTGTTTCTGATGAATTTTCTGTCTTCATGTTAGCATTCTGTTTTAACTTTAGTTCTTGCCTTTCATCATTTGTAGCCATTTTCTGTTTATCTTTTTACCTATCTTCTTCAAGCAAGCAGGCCAATGGTTTTAAATGTAGGGGATAAATTATTTTAATATAAAGTTGAGTGGTATAGATGTGTGTGTGTAACACACACATATAGATAGACAGACAGATAGATATAGAGAGATGGGTTAGGAGGAGCATATAACTTATTTCTCTATTGAGACTTAATTCATGGCTCATGTTTTCTATAGTCAGATTCGGATAACTTTAAATGTGATTATTGATATTTGTTTGCTTTTTAAATGTTATTTGGGAGAAATTACCTACCCAGGGATACATATTTGCAGTTTACAAGGTTAGTGGTCACACTGCTTTTGGACCTGTGGTGAGGAATCTGTAGTGAAGCAAAACTCTTGTGTCAGTGCAAACAGCATGTGAAAAGACAGGAGACTGGCGTACAGCAGTCCTTTCCAAGGGCATGCTCAGTGACCTAAGTCTTGAATTTACCTCCAGGTAGGAGGAAGCTGCCTGGATAGATTGAGTTATTAATATAGGTCTCAGTACTCAGACTAAACAGTTCTCAATACAGAAGTATAGTAGGTGGCACTTAGCTAGGAAACAGACCCCAGTCACATCCCCAGAGTTTCTCCTCAGACAGAGACTTGGCTCTTTACAACACAATTCATCCTCATAGCAACAGGTGACGTGGTCTTTCCTCAGCCTGTTCTTAGTGTCCCCATGTATTTGAAGTTTCTAGTATGGAGATTATATATAGATTCTGTTCCTGATTCTGGTTTTTGCTTCCATTTTATTTCTCTTTAGTAATTTCCAAGAACAGTTTGCATAGTAAAGGAACTGGAAACTTACTTTTATTTTACTGCCCTGACTCTGAGAGATTTTAAAGCCAGCTAACTAGCTTCAGAAAATACTTGAACAGTGTGTTAAAATGTTACTGTGTGTATGTGTGGCGGGGAGGGGTGTGCATGTGGGGGATAGAGGACAAATTTCAGGGGATTTCCAACTGTGTGCTCCAGGGATTGAATTAGATCATGAGGCTTGTGTAATTAACACTGTATCTGCTGAGCCATCTTACTGATCCATGAATAGTGTGTGTTTTAATTACCTGGGACTTTCATTACTTCTTTCTGATATGATGGAACTATTTTGATAGCTTATCAATTTTCATTAAATTAAGCATGAATTTTTCAACACTGTTAAGTTGTCCCCTTATGGAGTCTTTGGAGTAAAATCTTTTTAGGGGGATTTATGATGCTTAGAAGTCTCTGAAGATTGATGGGAGGCTTTTATGTGGGTCATAACAGCTTAGATCATTCCATTGTGTAACATGATCACATGAGCATGCAGGTATGCTTACATCTAGGCATTGATGTTTAGATATCAGGTATAGGAATCATGCTCACGTATGTCTCACATGGTACTGTTCCCTCTGTTTTTGTGTCTTCCTTTCCGACTAGGCAGCAAGGACCAGAAAAACACAAACAGAGTTTTGTTTCTGTTTCTTTTTTTTTTTAAATAAGATAAATCTTTATTACTTTTTTTTTCTAAATTTTTTTTCAATTGAGAAAAGGAAAAAAAAAACAAGTTTCCGCCTCCTCCCAGCCTCCCATTTCCCTCCCCCTCCTCCCACCCTTCTCCCCCTCCCCCCACTCCTCTCCTCCTCCCTCTCCAGTCCAAAGAGCAGTCAGGTTCCCTGCCCTGTGGTAAGTCCTAGGTCCTCCCACCTACGTCCATATCTAGGAAGGTGAACATCCAAACTGGCTAGGCTCCCACAAAGCCAGCACATTAAGTAGGATCAAAACCCCGTGCCATTGTCCTTGGCTTCTCATCAGCCCTCATTGTTCACCATGTTCAGAGAGTCCGGTTTTATTCCATGCTTTTTCAGTCTCAGTCCAGCTGGCCTTGGTGAGCTCCCAATAGATCAGCTCCACTGTCTCAGTGGGTGGGTGCACCCCTCGTGGTCCCGACTTCTTTGCTCATGTTCTCCCTCCTTCTGCTCCTCATTGGGACCTTGGGGGTTCTGTTTCTTAATGCCTGACCTTTAACATAACTTGACATGGGCTTTTAAAAAAATAATAATAATAATTACTGCTTTAGTAGTTTTAAAAATGTTTTAGTTTTTAGAGATGGTAGAACCTTTACAAATTCGATATTCTACAGGTTATGAATGTCCCTTAGTATTTTTTCCACTTGTGTGAGGGTAGGGGAAAGCAAGCTCATACTGTTGAAACCAGGATATTTGTAGTCTTACCTGTTTTATGCTTATTTCTCACTACTTATAAACTGTGTCAAGAAGGGAATGCAGAGCCGGGCGGTGGTGGCGCACGCCTTTAATCCCAGCACTCGGGAGGCAGAGGCAGGCGGATCTCTGTGAGTTCGAGACCAGCCTGGTCTACAAGAGCTAGTTCCAGGACAGGCTCCAAAGCTACAGAGAAACCCTGTCTCGAAAAAAAAAAACCAAAAAAAAAAAAAAAAAGAAGGGAATGCAGATTACACCCTCAGATACAGGGGTCGCTGGCTTATCCTGGACCACTTCTTCCCCTTTAGTTAACTCTGTGTTGGCTACAGAATAGAGTTGTACCCTAACCCTGTTTTATATCCCAATGGATTTATTATCAAAAGCTTTACAAATTGAATGTTTACTTCAAAAGCACCTTTCCATCACTTAGGAGGAAGCATGATATTGCAGAGTATTTGAGAACAGTCTTTTAGTTTAGATCTGACATCAGAAGGAAAGGTGTCCCTAGCCTCATTGCACTTCATTCAACTTATTTGTAAAACCATTACAACCTTTCATCGTAGATATTAACATCCTGGTAACACACTTCGTTTGTGGTAGGTACTCACTCTTCTGACCTGTTTTTGACATTGAGTTATTAAAGTTCCTATGTGTAAGGTGCTTGTCTCATTTTTATTTTTATTCTTTTTAGGCAGTTTTATACAATGACAGATCTGTTCTAGAAAATCATCATGCTGCATCAGCTTGGAATCTGTATCTTTCTCGCCCAGAATACAATTTTTTGCTTAACCTTGATCATGTGGAATTCAAACGTTTTCGTTTTTTAGTCATCGAAGCAATCCTTGCCACAGATCTCAAGAAACATTTTGATTTCCTTGCTGAATTCAATGCCAAGGTTTGTTATGTAAAGTAGTGCCTGATTTTGAAAAGGGAAATTGTTGTTGTTAGTGTTATAGATGAAAGGTGGTTTTTGATATTAAGTTGGAATTACATTACACATGAAGAATAAATAACAGATATAAAGAGTTTTTATTATTATAGCACTGTCTTAAAATACTGTGTTTGCTATGCTTTCTTTTGACAAATAGATGAATTTTATTGTAGTTTTTTTAAAAAATTAACAAACCAATTAATTATATCCAAAGTTTTTATAACAGAAGTTGAGTTTACTCAGTGCCAAGTGAGACATTTTATGAAATTAAAGTTATATTTCTAAGAAGCCTCCTTTGTATTAGGAATTTTCTACTGCTGACCTGGCTGAAGGGCAGTTTCTTTTTTCTTCTGTTTGACAAGGATTTCCTCATTCCCAAACTGCCATGTGTGTGTAGTCACTGTGCTGTGGATTGAGGAAGATCAGCTCACAGCACCCCTCAGAGAATTCGTACTCCCTGTGCCAACTGGGATCACTAAACTGCTCTGACAACAGTGATAGTGGCAGTGAGTCCCATGAAACAGAAAAAGTTGAGGACCATTGCTTTACTTTCTTGAAAGAATTATACCCTGCCCCTCTATTGTTCTCTAGCAGGAAACTGCTGATTCCTCAATTTTTATTTCCAAGAGGAAATAAAAAGCATACTAAATTTGCCTATCTAATAAGGATAATTTCAGCTGCCTAAACAATGTTAATTAATATTTACTTAGCCTTTATTATCAGCCAGGCTCTCTGTTTATTCATCCTTGTGGCAGTATTTGACAAGATTACCATCTCCATCACTTCTTTATAGAGGAAGAAATGGATTTGAATAGGTAAAAATGCTGAATTAATATCCTTGTGAGTTAAGCTTTAGACCATGGATTATTTTTTTTCTTTTGTTTTATTTCTTTTGATTTTTGAGACAGGGTTACTCTATGTAACATTCCTGGCTGTCCTGGAACTCACTCTGTAGTCCAGGTTGGCCTCAAACTCACTGAGATCCGCCTGCCTCTGTCTCCCAAGTGCTGAGATTAAAGGCGTGTGCCACTGCTGACCAGCTAGAGTTAAGTTTCTAAGACTCGTGTTTTTGAGCTGTATCTGTGTGGCAAAGCTAGAACTGATTTTTCCTTAGCTCTTTTAAGTGGCCTTTCTTTAAGGTAGAAATAGTTACAATTCTTACGATTTATAGATTCATGTGTACATATATTTAATACACATACATACATTATTCTCTGTGCTAATTACAAATAATGAAACCAAAGCTGATCTTTTAATAAAAAGTTATACTGTCTTTGAAACCAAATCTTAATACTATTTCAGTGGGACATTTTACCAAGTAGGCCCACGTTACAGCAGATTCTGATTTTAAGGAAGCATTTCCTGAAATTTCTTCCTGTTCTTTGGCCAGGAAACAATTTTATGGTAATTGGTAAGAACAAACAAACATTGGAAACTCCTTGTGACTCAGAACCTGAAAAAATTCTCTTTTGTCCAAAATAGGCCAATGATGTAAATAGTAATGGTATAGAATGGACCAGTGAAAACGATCGCCTCTTAGTCTGCCAGGTGTGCATCAAACTCGCAGATATAAATGGCCCAGCAAAAGATCGGGATCTACATTTGAGATGGACAGAAGGCATCGTGAATGAATTTTATGAACAGGTAAGATGAAACATGAGATTGTTGGAATTTTGAAGATCTGCCTTATGAAGAAAGCACCTTTGGGGGCTTCAGTTGATACAGGAAGTGTATGACTTGTCTGGAAAGAATTAAACGTTGAGTGTACCCTGGCTCTTTGTGGTTTCTCAACTCTACCTTTGCTGATAACATTTATTTTATTTTATTTTATGTGTATGGATATTTTGCCTGCATGTATGTCTGTGTATCATGTGTGTGCCTGGTGCCTGTAGAGGCCAGAAAAGGGCTTCAGATCCAGTGGAATTGGAGTTACAGATAGTTGTGAGCTGCCATGTGGATGCTGACACTTGAACTCAGGTCCTCTGAAAGAGCAGCTGGTGCTTTTAACAACTGAGCCATTTCTCTATCCTTTACTGCTAACATAGTAGCAAACAAAAATATATAGCTTATTACTTGCCTGGAACAAGATGATTGTACTCTTGGCCGAATAGATAAGGATAGACTACAGTTTCCAAGGTCATTTTTGAACTGAGAATCTATAACTTAAAACAGTTGATTTCCAAATGAAGTAGTTTTCCCCCTCAAAATAATATTTTTATTAATTATTTGGGAATTTTGTACAATACATTCTGATTACACTCACTTCTCATTCCTCCCAAGTTACCCTCCCACCTTATGCCACTCCGCAAACAAAACAAACAAAAAACCCCACCAAGTCCAATTTGTGTTGCCTGTCTGCTCATAGGAGCATGGTCAAACTCCCAGTGTCCAGGAAACTGAGAATGAAAGGCACTGAGGGCTTCTGTAACAACCCTGCCCCAAAGAAACAGTCCAGACAGGACTCTATTGAAGAGAGTTCTTAAACACTGATAAAGATGCTGCATAATAGCTTAACTCTTCACAGTTGATGGCTTCTGGCGGGGATTGGGGAAGGACTAAATGAAGTAGTTTTTAAAGTTATTTTATAGTCTTTTCAGAACATATTTAACTATCTAAAGACACTTTCAAGTCTGTTATAGAAAGACTGTCTTTGCATTGGAAGCATCCATGGGACAAAACCTGACAGAAAATAAAGGATAGAAGTGAGTTCAAAGTAGATACTGAGTTGTTTTCAAAGATTTGAATTATAAACGTGCTATTTTTTTTATATCTTTTAAAATCTTGACTTTAAAAGATTTTTACCCATTTGCAGAATCTGTGCTGTTTGCGGGAGGGTTGTTCCCCATAATGTAGGTGAAAGCTTCATGTTTCATTATCTTGAAAATATCAAATACCATCCACTTATACCTCTATTTCTCTGGAGTCCTCGACCCTGATAGCCATGAATATTGAAGATATTTATACAGTTAGAGCTTCTGTGTGTAAGAAAGTAGGAGTAATTAAACTGAGTCTGTCTGATCATGCATACTGACCCCATGCTGTATTATAAAAGGTACAATGTCTTTTACCTACACTTAGAGTTATATAATACCATACTGTGTAACCTGTTATTGAGACTGGGAATAGAAATATGCAAATTACATTATAATCTTAAATTAAGTAAATATAGTCATAAATATAGTAATGTAAGTAAATACAGTCATATTAATATGTTATATAGAATATATTATATTACATATAGTACTTAATATTATATAATATGATTATATAGTCATAAGTTAATATGTAATGTGTTACATATTATATATCATGTAATATGATATATTGCATGTATATTACATATAGTAATATAAGTAAATATAATCGTAAATTAAGTAAATATAGTCACTCCAAGTCAAATAATTTAGCCTTAATATATTAGCTATAAACTATTAATTGTTGATATAGAATGTTGCAGGTTGATAGTAAAATTGTTAGTATTTATTTTAAATATATATATATATCTTCCATGTTAACTGAATATCAGTTATTCTAGTTTCTATAAACAGAATATCAGAATACAGTTTTGTTTAAAATTTCTCAAATGGAGAAAAGACAAAATAACGTTTATTTCCTGTGCTGGTAGTTGTTGCAGGTCTCAGGAACCCCTGTTAAACATTTGCCCATCAAGCCATACTCCATCCTAACAATAATCACAGTCATTAGTGTTTTGTGTAAAGATTATTTTGATGTAGACTGTGTTTTTAAAACCTCAAGATTCTGGGTGTGGTAGTGCACACCTTTAATCCCAGCATTTGGGAGGTAGAGGCAGGCAGATCTCTGTGAGTTCAAGGCCAGCCTGATCTACAGAGTGAGGTCCCAGACAGCCAGAGATATGTAGAGAGACCCTGTCTCAAAGCATCAAAAAGAAAGAAAAGAAAAACCCAAGATAATTTTAACAGTAAACTTTAATTGTTGTATTTTGGTTAAATGTAATTTTCTTTTTGAAATGCTTAGGGAGATGAAGAAGCAACCCTTGGTCTACCTATTAGTCCCTTTATGGATCGTTCTTCTCCTCAACTAGCAAAACTCCAAGAATCTTTTATCACTCACATTGTGGGCCCCCTGTGCAACTCCTATGATGCTGCTGGCTTGCTGCCTGGTCAGTGGATACAAGCAGAAGAGGATGATGATACAGAAAGCGATGATGATGATGGTGAAGAATTAGATTCAGATGATGAAGAAACAGAAGACAATCTAAATCCCAGTAAGAATGAAAGGAAACTATATTTTCTTTAATGCTGTTTACTACAAATGTTCTTTAATTTGGATTTAGATTTCTGCATCTTAGGTGCAGATATGTTAACTTCTGTTAGAGTGTTCAAATTCAGTAGTCATGCTTTGGATAACTGCCATGTGCTACTTCTATAGCACAACGGGGACTCTTAATTAATGAAAGCAGCATTTCTCAAGATGCTATCCTCCAGCAGCTGCTCATCTGATCATCTCTGAAGTGAGTCCTAGCAGTTAGACTCCTCATCTCATTCTCTTGGAGCATCTGAACAGCTGAGGAGCACCACTTCAACGAATCAAAACAGTGGGGAGCAAAGAATAAGCTCCTGGCTCTGAGAGAAGAACCAAGGTTTTGATATTAAGAATGAGTCATATAGCAACATATTTTTCTGAAAAATTAGTGGAAAATTTTTAAAAATTGTCTTTGAAACTTAATGAAATGTCACTTCATGTTTATTTTAAAGTAAGATTTAAATTACATCTACTGGGTACTTTTTTCCTAGTATACTAAGAATCAGAAGTATAACACAATGAGAGTTGTGTTTTTACCTATTGGAGGTACTTGTCTGTAGATGCTGTCCTCCAGCCAGTGCTCTTCAGCAGTGCTCTTCCCACTTTAGAATAAATGTCTTGTGTTTAGGGATAGTAGAGCAGAGAATAACCTTATGCCAACTTGAGGTTAGTTGACTGTTTTTTCAGAATAAATAATATTCACCGGAATACTAGTAATTACTTTTAGTTTACTGCATTAAAACATTACAAACTTGAATTTTAACTTTGAATTGTTAGGATTTTCATCTTTGATTTCAGCACTATACTTCCCTCCGACCCAGTATTCTCTGGATGTCATCTGTTAGTTTCTATACAGAACAACCACTATCACTCAGAGCTTTGTTTGTGTTGTTCTGTTAGGACGTGAGCTCCATAGTGTGGATAATTTTTTTCTTACTGTTCACATTTATAGTCTTAGAGCTTTCATAACTACTTAGACTAGAGTGGACTCTTAGGCATTTATTGAATGAGTGATTGAATTTTATTTGCTTTGATATAAATGCTGTTTTCAATTTCACAGAACCACAGAGAAGGAAAGGCAGGCGGCGGATATTTTGTCAGCTAATGCACCACCTCACTGAAAACCACAAGATATGGAAGGAAATCATAGAAGAAGAAGAAAGGCGTAAAGCTGAGGGGAACAAACTGCAGGTGGAGAGTACCTCCTTACCTCAAGCAGATGAGATTCAGGTTATTGAAGAAGCAGATGAAGAGGAAGAACAAATGTTTGAATAGAAGAAAGCTTGTGCTGAAGAAGCCTGGGGTCCTGTGCCTAATGCTCACTGCGCTGGTTCTTAACTGACCGCTCCCATGTGGACAGGCCTTAATACTGTGAGAGAATCCTTGCTGCCCTGGCAGTTCTCACTCCTAAGCACTTTCATCACAAACTAGAGTTGGCTGCAGCTGACGTGTTGCAGAGCCTTTCCTCCAAGCCTTCACTGGGTGTAAACAATTTGTCATGATGCTGCTTTGCTGGGCAGTCAGCTCTTTAGTTTTCATGGCGAGGGAAGGCTAAAATGGGAAATTCAAGAGACTTCAGCTTTCGAAGTGGCCATAACGCTTTTTATGAAAACAGGATTCATCTTGTATTTCCAAATATATCTTTTATGTCTGTGTTTTGGGGTCGAGAAAACAAACCTCTGCCTAATACAAAAAGGAATTTATTGTGGCCTTTCTGAGTGATTTCTGCTCATGGCAGTACACTGTTCAATATGGTTCTCCCAGCTTCATCCATGAAGGACTGAGGACCTTTGTTATACTTAACAAAATCCAGGTGCATCAATTTCTGATGCTTTTTATTGTTGTGTATAATCTACTGTGTGTTTTACTTCTGCCTAAAGTATTCAGGTTTGCTGTGGACATCAGAAGTCTGAATTCTAGTCTTACTGATTTTGTTCCATGGTTGAATTTTAAAGGTGTTTAACAATGAAGGAACTTCATTCTTTAGTCAAAACTGTTCTTATTTTTACTTTTGCTCAGGATAAGTAATTTTAAATATTTAGTTATTATAAACATGGCATAGATTTGCCAGGAAAAAAAAACATTTTCCTAATATTGATGTTATCTTTTATAAAATGAGCACCATTTTAATTAAAGCCAAGAGAAAGGAGATAATCTTGGGCCAGATGAAACCAGTCCCATCAAAGACATTGCCTAAATAATTGGTTATCTTTAGATATGTGTCTTAGGTGTATTGTAGCCTTGGGTGTCTGGTTACAGAAAAACTGATTTTTTTTTTAAATTTCTTTCTGCTCCAAGAAAACACGACAGAGATGACTCATCACTTAGAACTCCACAGAAAACTGGATTCTTAGATGAAGTAAATGATGGGAATACATGCTTAATTTTTACATAAAAACTCTATAAATAGTTCAATAAATAATTTCATACAAATACATATAAATACCTTACTAAGAAAACAGACCACATTTATAATGTTTACATAACCTCATTAGAGTGTGGCTATGTGCCCTAGTTGTGAAAAATTATTGAAACCAAATTATACCAAAATGGCAAATTGATTTCTCATTACTCTTGAAGACTGTACAATATTTTGGAGCCATTCAACTTGATGCATAGTTAACTGTCAGTTTCCATAGTAGTTCCTATAGAGTGTGATGCTGGAGTTTCCTGCCTACCTAAGGTATTTGATATGTCTACAAGGCTGCAGTTAAAGATCTATTGAGTACTGGGGTTTTTGATCCTGCAGGTATCATATTTAATGAATCACTACACTTTATTTATTAAACATGTTGAGTATTGAGTTCCTTTCTGTCACTTTTACTACCACACCCACATTTGTAAATTGGTCCACCATATATTACTGGGTAATAAAACTTTAACTGATAATATATTGAATTTGCGTTTATATACATTCTGTGTGTATATTTCTCTAAAATATATTTTATATCCTATGCAAATTTATTTATTCTGTTGCTTCCTTTCTTACAGAAAACAGTATACATGTGTGTTTAAGTTCATACATGTACAGGCATGTGTTATGAGAAACAAGTCTCTAAATATTGTTACTTACATTTTTTATTGGAATAATTTAGTTTTAAATTCTGTCTTGAAAAAAGCACATTTTACTTTTACTAAAAATGTTACTAGAAACTCATTTGAAAATAATTCTTAAATTATTTAATAATCCTTGCTTAGTAAACTAAATCAAAACATTCCCCCCAAATTAAAATTATTGAAATTACCCATGTAAAAATTTTAAACATTATGATTGAAAGTCATTAATGTGACAATATATTAAAAAATATACATGCTCCTGCTAGGTGGAGTCCTACTTGAGGAATTGTCATAAGCCTTATAAATCTTGTGTGGGGTATGCTGAGTATGGAACCCAGGGCTGCTCGTCTGCTGTATGATTACTCTGCTGTTCTACAGTACCTCCATTTCATAGTTCTTATTTTGCTTGCTGTAGGATCAGATTAATTTTTATTAGGATTTTATCACAAATCTGCTACTGTAAATTATTGTTATAAATATAAAACTGAAATATCTATGTGCTTTCTGACACAATTTTTTCTCCATAGAAACCTATTTTTGTCATTATTATTTATTTGATTGTTTGAAAGCTGTTTCCAGCTACTCTTACCTACATTCCCCTTGCTGTTGGCCTTATCTGCTTATTTTTTTTACAAGAGTCTGGCATTACTTAAGTAATCAAAAATTCTCTCTCTGAATTATAACTCATAGAAACAAACTTTACAAAAGAGATAAGTAGAGCCAATTGGCTCCTTTATTATAATTGCTGGACCACTATGAACAGCTCCGAAGTGCTTGTGGGGTAGCAGAGACAGGTAGGTCAGGGTGAAGTGGTTCTCTGGGGAAGGGAATGTTCTACACTGAGCACCGAAGAATTCAGTTCGTTTTGATGTGATTGGAGTAGAAGAGAAACAACCACAGAGGCCAGAATAGGGGAAATCATCTTCACATTGGACAAGCCAAGAGTTTTATGCTGACTGGAGTAGAGGGGAAGAAGAGGTACTGATAAATGAGAGAGGGTGGTTAACAGAGTCTCTTCTAAAGCATGGTATGGCACTTAAGTTTCATTCTTAAGGAAATAGGAACCAGAGGATTTTTTTATCTGAATGAAATAATTTTTAATATGGGAATCATTATCACACTGTTTTGAATTGTTAAAAAGTTGTGGGTGATCATTGTTGGGTTTGAGCTTCTACCCTCAGCCCCAACAGACAAGACAAAGCCAAAACTTGTCAATGCTATATAATCAGACTGAAACTTCAAGAGAGTAGAGTCCCAACATCTATTTTGCTGAAAAACAGATTTTAGTCTTAGTGAATTGAGCACAGAAGGAAGTCTCCTGTGTTTACACCTAGAACAAAACAAAAGGAAAAACTAACCCTATGTTAATCAATGCCTTTTCAATTGTTCTCTTTCCTTATTCCCACCATACAAAAACCCATTGTTGTGCCACATAGTCTAGTAAGAGAGCGCTTTGTATATTTTCTAGACTCAAGGGTACTTTGCTTTATGTTTGACAGATAAAAACCTATGAGATCTATAACTAAATTTGTTATATATATTTTTTCCTTTGACAGTTCTAATTTTTGCTTTTGACAGAGTGGAAGAACAAGATTTAGAGACAGGGAGACCTTGTGGGTTTTGACTAGGATAGGTTGTAGAGTAAAAGAGAAATTAATGGCTTTGAGATTTAAGACACAGAATCATTTTCTTTGGTGATTAATTGAATATGGTATCAAGGAGGGTGGCAGATTTCTAATTTGGAAACTTGGTCTGAGACTGAGAAAGAGTAGATTTTGGATGCAGTTGAGGGCAAACAGATTAATTCAGATTGAAATTGAGGTAGAAGGGCTTGATAAATTCTGGTGTAGTTCAATAAGTTCAGAAGAGAGATAAGAGCTAATAATACCTGTATTCACTTGATAATGACAACCACAAGGTGGAGTCAGAATACGAAGAGTAATAAGACTGGGTTCAGAACTGACACAACTACATAGAGAAGGAGACTTCTAAGAGAAAGCAGAAAAAGAAGAAAGGGCACAATCAGAAGTCCAAATAAATGGATCTTTCAAGAAAGAAACCTCAGGGCTGGTGAGAAGACTCTGCAGGTAAGAATACTTGCCACCAAGCCTGAGGAACTGTACCTGATCCCCAGAACACACACAGTTGGAAGAAGAGAACTCCCACAACTTCTCTTGTGATCTCTATATGTACAAACACACACACACAATGTTGAAAAAGAAAACTTGAGGCCAGCCTGGGCTATAGTGTGAGACCATGTCTCAATTTTTCTAAAGCATGATGAGTAATGTATGTTACATGCTGCCTGAAGATAAAATCATCATAATAATATGAAAATGTTTTGATTTTAACAAGAATGGCATCACTTACGTTGTTTGCAAAAGGAATTTTGTTGCTGTCATGGGACATATGCCAGAATACCACATGTTGGAGATACAACAAGGTGGTGATATGAGAGATTAAATAATGTACCTTCCCATCACAGGGCTGTTCTGAGAAAAATGTTATTCTGAGTTTTACATATTTTACCAGGTTGTGCTGAAGTAGTGGGTTGTCCATCTTTGAAAATATTCTCTTCAGGAGTTGTTTGGTCTTTGTGGCAGTATAGTACATACAAGACAGCCCCAAACAGCCATCAGCAGCCTGAGAAGTGCCCTCCGTAAAGTATCCGCTCAAGTAAAGCCAGATTCTTGGCTTGACTGCAGAAAAGAATTTCAGAATGAGCTAGTATGCAGAAGGGTTGGTGTTTATTAAAGAGAGATTTTAAAAATAGATACCCTGTCTCGAAAAACCAAAAAAAAAAAAATAGATTTAAGCACTGGGATTAATTGAAAGGCACCCAACTCAGAGGAAGGATAAGATAGTCAATGTGAATGGCTTCCCAAGGAAGATTCATGCTTGAGTGTCCTAGGAGATGTCTTGTATATTATTACAGTTGTTTTCATGTTACATCTAAAAGTGTTGTTTAGAGCCCCCCCCCCTTTTACAAATGGGATTATAAGGTCGCCCTGGAAGTGCTTTGGATGGATTTATTATCCAATAAGATAAAAACCAGGGATTGTAAGGATTACACAGAATTTAAATCATATCCTTTACTATAAATGGGATTTCTTGTAATATTCCCAAGAAAGTAATTTTGCAGCTGGAAAAAAAAAACTTCTTATACGGCTATACCTTAAGAATGGTTCATTGTTATTTGAATAATATATAGGGTCTGAAGAAGAGATGACTTGGCAGGAGTTTGTACTGTTCTTGGAGAAGATCTGAGTTCAGTTCCCTGTACTGACATTGAGCAGCTCACACGACCTGTAACTCCAGTTTCAGGATTTCTGGTATTGTCATCTGGCCTCTTGAGCACACAAACACACTCCCACACAGACCAGACACACAATTAAAACAGTGAATCTAGGGCTGGAGAGATGGCTCAGAGGTTAAGAGCGCTGACTGCTCTACCAGAGGTCGTAAGTTCAATTCCAGCAACCACATGGTAACTCACAACCATCTATAATGAGATCTGGTGACCTCTTCTGGCATGCAGGCAGATTACAGTATACATAAAACAATGAATCTTTAACAAATCATATACAAGAAAGTGTCTCTGTGTTGGTCTTTTTTGCCGGAAACATTCTCGTGCTAGAATTCTTGACTTTCCTGACAATAGGCTTTGACCAGACTCAGATGAGGACCTATTGTGTTTGGAGTGACTTGATACTGCTTCTAGTGTCAACATTTCTAGTCATAGTTTTCACTGAAAGTGTGTTATAGTCTTTTAATTTTGGACACATTCATTGACTGCTACAATTAAATATAATGTAATTCTTAACTCACAGTTGTGAAGGACTTTAATTTTCTTTGTATGTAGAAATCCTAGTATGATTGTTGCTCACATGTCAGGAATGTTATGAGAATTGATTGCTCTAGTGATCACTAAGACACTCTTTGTTAGTAGAGGTATATAATGCTATTACTTAATAAACATAATCCCTTATCACTTTATTTGGTTAACAAAATAATCCACACACAACTGTGCCTTAAAAGCTTGTCATTTAGAATTTGTGATTTTGTTTGACTTGCTGAGTGTGATTGGTAATATAAAATTAAATCTGAAAGTAAAATAATGTGCTGTTTACAAATATGCATAGCACTAGAAATGCTGCCAACTTATAACTGTCACTGTGATTTGTGGAGTGCTCAGTGACAGTGGATGAGTGTAGTAAGGAGCACCAGCAGACTGTGTCCCGCCACCCGGCTAGCTTTACACCCGAAATAACAACACACAAATTGTCTTCTTTTAAACACTGCTTGGCCCATTAGTTCTAGCCTCTTATTGGCTAGCTCTTAGATATTGATCTAACCCATTTTTAATATTCTGTGTAGCACCACGAGCTGGCTTACCAGGAAAGATCTTAACCTGCGTCTGTCTGGAGTGGGAGAATCATAGCGACTGCCTGACTCAGCTTTCTTTCTCCCAGAATTCTGTTCTGTTTACTCACCTACCTAATTTTCTGTCCTATCAAAGACCAAGCAGTTTCTTTATTAATTAACCAGTGAAAGCAACAGATAGATACAAGACCCACCTCCATCAGATGAGCACATCACATATGGATTTGTTCACAATTACACATTTAAAATACAAAAACTAAACATGAAAAATGTTTCTGTATTTCAATATGAAGTTTGGACATGATTTGAAAGTAATAAAAGTCTCATGTATCACAAAATCTTACTCCTCACCCACTTAGTGTAGAACCATTTTTAGCTTATGACCCATGTGAAGTAGATGGCAGGCCAGATGCGGAAAAAATTGATGACACTTGATCTAAACCTTTAAGGTGGAAAATATTTATTAGTTTTATTTCTCTGTTGCCTAACATTAATTCCTGCCTGCCTGAAAGTGGTAATTTCTTTATAGGTTATTAGGGATTTTTAACTTTAACTATGTTTTTGTTTATTTTCTACTTTTAAAATTGGGATGGTTTATTTACAACATTTCAGTTTTTATTGAAAAGGTGCTTTGGTATTCTTTCCCTGGAATATTGCCTTAAATGTATTGTATAAATTCTTATATGGAGAGTTTAAATTGTTTTAAGCACTCACATTTTTATTTTTCCCCTTTTAACAAAGGTTATTTTACACCAAAAATTTAGGATTTAAGGCAAATTTTGTTTTCTAGTTTTATTTTGTTATTAAAACCCACCTTTACATTGTATCACTTTCAGAGAATAGTATACATACTATTTGTATATTTGGAACTTAGTGAAGTTTAATTTTGGTATACTATGTGCTTAATTCTCAAGACCTTTACAAGGCACTTGTAAAGACTGTGTGGAACTTGATAAATACTCACTAGATCCACCTTGCTCCTGATGAAATATTATTCTTCTATATTCCATGTGTCCACCTGTTGATGTGTATGTGTTTGCATATGGAGTTGTAAACAGAGACTACACTTTTGTTTTCCAGCTGTCCAGAACTGAATAATCACACAGAAACTATATTAATTACAACACTGTTTGGCCAATGGCTCATACATATTCCTAGTTAGCTTTCCACCTTAAATTGGCCCATTTCTATTAATCTATTAATCACTACAAGGCTGTGGCTTATTGGTAATGTTCTGGCATCTTTCTCCTTTGGTGACTACATGGCATCTTCCCTGACTCCGCCTATTCTCTCCTGCTATCTCTGTTAGGATTTCCCACCTACCTTTATTCATCAACCAATAAAAGCAACACATATACAGAAGGACATCCCACATCATCTCCCCTTTTCTAATTAAAAAGGAAGGTTTCAACTTTAACAAAGTAAAATTATATATATAAAACAGTTATCAAGCAAGAATTATACTTAATATTTAATCCATTACATTTGATAAATTAAGTAAAATACTCTATTATCTAGCCTATCTTTGTGAGTCTAAGGTTTTATATCTAATTTATCTTTTATCATAACTAAGAAAAAGTATAACTATAACTATCTGTCTTTAATTCCATCAAAGATTCCAGAAGGATATAATATAACCTAAGTAAACAAGAAGGGCATTCTAAGCAACTTCCAAAGTTCTAGAAATGACAGAGACATCTTGTTGCCTGGACAGTCCCTTGTATACAAGATCTCTCCAAGACTTTTTTTGTTTGTTTGTTTTTTGTTTTTTTGTTTTTTGAGACAGCGTTTCTCTGTGGCTTTGGAGCCTGTCCTGGAACTAGCTCTGCAGACCAGGCTGGTCTCGAACTCACAGAGATCTGCCTGCCTCTGCCTCCCGAGTGCTGAGATTAAAGGCATGCGCCACCATCGCCCAGCTTCTCTCCAAGACTTTTATCGTGAAGGGGTGTCAGATTTTTGTCAAAGACTTTTTCAATATCTGATGAGATGATCATGTGTTTTTTCTTTCAATTTGTCTATATGGTGGATTATATTGACAGATTTTCATATGTTGAACCATCCCTGCATCTATGGGTTAAAGCCTATTTGGTCATGGTGTAAGATCTTTTTGATGTGTTCTTGAATTTGCTTTGTGTGTATTTTATTGAGTATTCTTACATCAGTAGTCATGAGGGAAATATGTCTGTAATTCTCATTGTTGAGTTTTTGTGTCATTTAGGTATCAGAGTGACTGATTATGGCCTCATAAAATGAATTTGACATTGTTCCTTCTGTGTCTATTTTGTGAAATAATTTGATGAATATTGACAGTGGTCTAAATTCTGTGCTAAAACCATCTGGCTAGGTGGGCTTTTTCTTTTTCTGAGAGGGTTGGAAGACTTTAATGATTGCTTCTATTCTCTTAGGGGTTATAGTTCTATTAAAATTGTTTATCTGATCTTGATTTAACTTTGGTGAGTGGTATCTCTCAAGAAAATTGTTCATTTTAGATTTTCCAATTTTGTGGAGTACAGGTTTTTGAAGTATGACCTAATGATTCCTTGGATTTCTTCTTTGTTTGATGCTGTATCCCCCTTTTTGTTTCTGATTTGTCAATTTTGGATATTCTATCTCTGTCTCTTAGTTTGTATAAGGATTTGTCTATCTTGTTGATTCTTTCAAAGAACTGACTCTTTGTTTTGTTGATTCTTTGTATTGTTCTCTTTGTTTCTGTTTTATTGATTTCAGTCCTAAGTTCATTTCCTGCCATCTATTCTCTTGGGTGTGCTTGCTTCTTTTTGTTCTAGTGCTTTCAAGTGTGCTATTAAGTTGCTAGTATGAGATCTTGCCAATTTTTTTATGAAGTCAATTAGTGCTATGAACTTTCCTCTTAGCACCACTTTATGTCCCATAAGTTTGGGTATGTTGTGCATTGAATTTCATTGAATTCTAAGAAGTCTTTAATTTATTTCTCCCTTGATCCAGTTCAATAGGGAGTTTTTCAGTTTCAATAGTTTGTAAGCTGTTTCTTGTTGAAATCCAGCTTTAATCTGTGGTGGTCTTACAGGATATAGGAAATATTTCAATTTTCTTGTATCTGTTAAGACTTGCTTTGTGACTGAGTATGTGGTCAATTTTGGAGTTTGTTCTTTGAGGTGCTGAGAAGAAAGTACATTCCTTTGTGTTTGGGTGAAATGTTCTGTAGGTATGCTATGTTCATTTGATTCAGAATATTTGTTAGCTCCATTATTTCTCTGTTTTTGTCTTTTTGTCCATTGATAACAGTGGGGGTACTAAAGTCTCCCATTACTAATGTGTGAAGTTTGATATGTGATTTAATCTTTAGTAATATTTCTTTTATTACTAAAAGAAATATATATGTGGGTGCACTTGTGTTTGGGGGCATAGATGTTAACAATTGAGATCATCTTGGTGAATTTTTCCTTTGATGAGTATGAAATGTCCTTCCCCATCTCTTTGGGTTAATTTTGATTGGAAGTCTATTTTGTTAGATATTAGGTTAGCTACACCAGCTTGCTTCTTGGGTCCATTATTTGGAAAAATCTTTTTCCAACTCTTTACTCTGAGGTAATGTATACCTTTGATGTTGAGGTCTGGTTTTTTTTTTTTTTTTTTTTTTTTTTTTGCAGAAGGATGGATTCTGTTTTATCTTCCATTCTGATTCTGATAGCCTGTATCTTTTGATTAGGGAATTGAGTTTATTGATACTGAGAAATATTAATGGCCAATGCTTGTTAACTCTTGTTACTTTGTTGTTGTTATTGGGGGTGGGAGTGGTATGTGTGCTCCCTTCTTTTGGTTTTGCTGATGTGAGATTATTTCTTTTGTTTTCATGGGTGTAGTTAACCTCCTTGGGTTGTTTTCTCTTAGTATTTTCTGTAGGGCTGCATTTGTGGATAGATATTGTTTAAATTTGACTTTGTCGTAGAATATATTGTTTTCTCCATCTATGATGATTACTGGTTATAGTAGTCTGGGCTGGTATCTGTGTCATTTTAGATTCTACAGGACATCTGTATAGGTCCTTCTGGCTTTTAGAGTCTCCATTGAGAAGTTGGTTGTAATTCTAATAGGTCTTCCCTTTTGTGTTGCTTGACATTTTTCCCTTGCTGCTTTTAATATTTTTGTTTTGTGTATATAGTGTTTTGATTATTATGTGGCAGCAAGGCATATAGTGGGTGGGTTTTCTTTTCTGGTCCAATCTATTTGGTGTTCTGTAAGCTTCTTGTACCTTTATAGGCATGTCCTTTTTAAGATCAGCAAGTTTTTCTTCAGTGATTTTGATAAAATTACTTTCTGGGCTTTTAAGTTGAGATATTTATTCTATTTCCATTATTCTTAGGCTTGGTATTTGCATAGTGTTACAGATTTCCTGGATGTTTTAGGTTAGGAATTTTTTAGATTTAACTTTTTTCGATCAATAAATCAATTTCTTCTATCATATCTTTTATGCCTGGTATTCTTTCTTCCATTTCTTGTACTCTGTTGATGCTTGACTCTGTAATTCCTGTTTGCTCACCTAGATTTTCTATCTCCAGAATTCCCTCAGTTTGTGTCTTATTGCTCCTTTTTCCATTTTCAGATCTTGAGAAGTTTTCTTCACTTCCTTTAACCTGTTTTTTTTTCTTGGCTTTCTTTAAGGCATTTATGTTGAAATGTTTGTGTTTTTCTCTGTTTCTGTAGGGGATTTATTAATTTTCTCTTTTGGGACCTCTAGCATAAGTGTGGTTTCAAGGTCATTTTCTTGTGTTTCAGCTGTGTTAGAATATTAAGGGGTTGATTTAGTAAGATAGCTGGGCTCTGATGGTGCCATATATCCCTGGTTATTGTGTTCTTACACTGGTTTCTAGGCATCTGTCTGGGTTTGGGGTAAATATTGGTCTAGGTACCAATTTCTGTGTTTGTTTTTGTTGGAGGTGTGGTTTATTCTTTGATTTCTGTTTCATCTTTGGTCTTCTGATCCTTGTGGTCTGCATTCTGTATTCTGGTGGCCAGTGTGACCTCTGGTCAAGCAGAGAGTCTCCCTCAGAGTTGGGTATTGGATTTCTGGCCTTTGGCCCAGCACTGGGGAAATGAGGGGCTCTGTGTTTTTCTGACTGGCCTGGCCTACAGCTGAGCAGCAGGTTTCTACCCATGCAGGAGCAGAGGCATGGCAGCAGGTATGGACAGTGGGAAGGAAGAGGTAATAGCAGCTTGGGTCCTTGGGATCTGAACAAGGGCATAGGAGATTTTTGAGACCAGGTGGGCTTCTTAGATGCTTTGAATGGCATGGACTGCCCTTGAGCAATACTCCATTGTTAAAGTACAGATGTTTCATGATTTAAAATTTTTAATTTTGTGGAGTGACATATACTGTCTACGACACCTTATGTTTTGATCCCCCCTGCCCTGCCCTGCCCATGCCATGCTAGTGTTCCATGGCATGATTCTTGTGATCCTGGGCAGCAGTAGCAAGATGCAGGTCCCAGTCAATCATACAATTAGCAGAGGAAACAACTGATACTGTGAAATACACTTTTTTTTTTTTTTGCTAAAGTAACACTCAGTAGGCGAGATGTATTTTACCTTTTAACTCACAATATTCTCAAGCCACTTTGCACTGGGTTAATCTAGGCACAACTATAGGAGGCAATGTTACATCATCACTCATTGTTTTTGAAATTGTATTTTCCCCCTAATGATACAAAAACACATAGCTATTCTGGTCCATTTGTCTCACTTTGTCTTGATTCTGTAGTTAAATTTATTAAACTCTCAATGCAAGTCCTTTTGCTGATGTTTCCCCAGTTACCATTCTTAGGGAAATACACAGATCTCCAGCGTGAATGAAATAGGATTTTAGTTTGTAGATCAGATTAAATTAAATGGCCACAAATATCATATACATATGTCTAGTCTAGGGCAGCAATACCATATACATATGGAAGCAGTACTATCTTCTAAGCATAGTACACACTGGGAGCACATTTTGCACATGGACAAAATGAAAAGGAAAAGAAGAGTAAGGCTGTTACTTTATTTTGTTCATTTATTTGCCTGAGGAATCTGCCAGCTTGGTTTTCTTTAAAAGGTTTACTTTTAATTCATTCTCGAACCCCACCTCCAATGTGCTGTGTGGTTATGTGCACATGAGAATGGGTGCCTGCTGAAGCCAGAGGCATCAGAACTGGAGTTACAGGGGGTTGTGAGCTGCCATGTGGGTGCTGAGAACTGAATTTGGGTCCTCTGCAAGAACATCAAGTGCTTTTAACCATCAAGAATTCTCTGCATTTCACAGCTTGGTTTCTTTTTGCTTTTCCTCTCCTTGCCTAGCCGTCTTGTATGTGCTGTATTTTCTCCATGACTGTCCTATGAACATACACATGCTCTCAAATCCACCTAGGCTGTCAATGGATGATCCTGTTCAGAGTTTGTTCACTCACCTTCTGTCTTTTCAATGTCATTACACTTTCTGAAATTAGGATTACTTTGATAGCATGTAAAAAGAAATAACCATGCTCAGTTGCTATAAGTTGAATCAAAAGTTAGGTTTTCAACATCCTAATTAGTAGGTTATGACTAGTGAGAAACCATTAGTCACTGCATAGGCCCAATATATCTGTTAGTATATCTGCCCAAATGGATATTTTCTATTATGGATTCCATAGTAATTTGCATTCATTTATATTTTATAAAATTTAGTATTTTATCAGTAATTTCAGATGGTTGAGTTAACATTATCTAATAAATACCTACATAGACTAAATTGTACAAATAATTTGGTATAAGAAAAATGTAAGCAAGCCAGGCGGTGGTAGCACACGCCTTTAATCCCAGCACTCAGGAGGCAGAGGCAGGCAGATCTCTGAGTTCGAGGCCAGCCTGGTTTACAAGAGCTATTTCCAGGACAGGCTCTAAAACTACAACGAAACCCTGTTATTCTCTCTGCCTGTCAGCCCCACCTATCCTTTTTCCTGCCTTGCTACTGGCCTTTAAGCTCTTTATTAGACCAATCAGGTATTTTATACAGGCAAAGTGAATACAGCTTCACACAGAGTTAAACAAATACAACAAAAAATATACAACACATCTTTGCATCAGTAAACAAATATTCCACAGCATAAACAAAATAACACATCTTAAACTAATATTCTACAACACAAAACTGATTTGAACCGCAGAAACTAGGAGATTTTTACCAGATGAGGCAAATCCATGTTCTATTTTTAAAAAAGATTATTATTTTTAATTATGTATATGCCCATGAGTGTAGATACCCATGGGTGCCAGAAGTATTGCATTCTCTTGGAGCTTGAGTCACAGGAAGTTGTAAGCCATCTGTTGTGGACAGTGAAAACTAAATTCAAGTCTTCTTCAAGAGCAGTATGTTCTCTTAACTGCTGAGCCTTTTCTGGAGCTCTTGATTCAAACTCATCATGCAAACCATTGTTATATTTATTTACTCTAAGACTACAACTCTTCACAAAACAAGTTACATGAACATGGGCTCTTTGAAGAACTTTGGAAGAAACAATAATGAAAAAATAGCTATTAGTGAATGAATATACATTCCAGTTTGTTTTGGCCTGTGATAATATGCCATTTGTCCTGGTATAATTAGTAATAACATTTCATCATTCTCAAGTTACCCTGTCTCTATAACAGACTTTTGATTTGAATATTATTGGGAAAACCTGCCTGACTGGAACTAAGACCTCAGTAAGGTAAGATGTTTGAATCTTTTAGTTCTGTGACTAGTTTTAGAAATAAGTAGTGCCAGAAACAGTGTAATGACTGTACCTACAAAGAAAGAATAAATAGCCAACTGCATACTTTATTTCCACATACTGAACTGCTGCTTTAAGGATGGATGCTCAGGGATCACAGAAACTCTTATTTATAGAAAGAATGCCACAATTCTTATGAATACATAGTAGAGAGGAATATCTGAAAGCAAGGAGAGGGTCTTTATTAAATATAAAGCTCTTCCATTGCCTACCATCATTATCTAGAATACTTCTGTTGTCAAAATTCATTTATGTGGGTTTTATTTCTTTAGTCCTGGACTGATACCACAGTCTGCTAATCCCAACACTTGATCATAAAGGAGTCAGTTTGGGAGCAAAAAGCAAAGTTCCCCAGGATGGAGCCAGATCAAAGGAACTTTACAATAAACAAGAACTCTTTTTTAGTGCATACATGGCCCCTTTTAATATGTACATAACAGCTGCACCTTTGTGTTGTTCAATACATCCTACAATAGAAAAAAATAACATAGTTAATGCTTGTTATTGCTCTAGTACTATTTTAAACAATGCATATATATTCACTTGGCTTTATAAAACTGTGGCTTTGGCCCAAATACTATTATTGATTAAACCCTAATACAGTTGTTGGGAAATATTATTTTAAGGTGTGATTATGCTGCATTTGTTTAACTGTGAAGCTGTGATCCTTTGCCTGTCTAAAGCACCTGATAATCTGTCTAATGAGCGGAACAGCCAATATCAAGGCAGGAATAAGGACAGGCAGGGCTAGCAAGCAGAGAGTATAAATCAAAGGAGAAGAGAGGAAGGAGGAGGATGTCAGGGGCCAGCCACCCAGTCACAGAGCCAGGAGTCAGAGTGAAAGTAAGATACAGAAGTAAGAAAGATAAAATCCCAGAGGGAAAAGGTAGATGGGTTAATTTAAGATAAGAAAAGTTGGCAAGAACTAAGCCAAGCTAAGGCCTGGCATTCATAACTCAGAATAAGCCTCTGTGTGTGATTTATTTGGAGCTGGGTGGTGGGCCCCTCAAAAAGCCAAAAGAGTAAAACATCACACAATATACAGTTGTGCACTTTCAGCGTTTTTCTGCACAGATGAGGTAGGACTGGGGTTGTAATGTCATGCCCAACCTGGGTTTCAGGTTTGGAACTAGCTCATGTGGAAAATGCAAATGAAATTGCTGAAGTAACGCTGTAAAAAACAAGAACATTTCCATCCGAGCCAGCTGTTCTCCAAGACAATGTCTTCTTCCTGAACAGAAAAGGAAATAAGTTTAAAGACCATTTACTAAAATTAACATCTAATATTTGGCTGTCATTCAGAAAATCAGTAATTTAAAGTAGGTTGAAGACATCATATTATGAGAAGAGTCTCTCAAATCTCAAAGATTAGAAACTAGCACTTCATCGAAGAAACACATACCTTTATTTCCATATATCAGATCATGGACTTCTTAAGATTTTATTCTCATCTCTGAGTTCTACGCAATGCAATAGAGCTTATGATCTACTATAATATCACATGCTTTGGGATGTGACATCAAAGGGAAACCCATTTCAACTGACCTAGTGAGTACTTTCCTTCAGTAAATCCTGCCGGCATGTGTCACCACAACCGGCAAGGAGTACTTTCCTTAGTGATGAAGATGTAGCCCATCTTCCAAGCTGTGTGATTCATGCTATATTTCATAGCAGGAGCAGAATTTCCTAGTTGGAGATGACATGATACACTAGAAGGCAAGATTCTAGCTTTTCTTGGAGTTGCCTTTGTTCCTTTCCTTTATATGGGTTTCATTTTCTCATACTTATTACTGAATTTTTGCTGTAGAAGTCTGACAACAACCCCCACATTCATAAGCTAAAAAGTTTCTGAAATAGCCAGCCATAGCTTTTCAACTTTAGCTTTATTTAATTAACTAAGAGATATTTTTAGTAGAAGCAGGTGTTGATCATTTTAATGAAACCATCCTCTCCTGTAAGAAGCAATGTTATATGTAAGGGGAGGACACCAAGAAAACAAGGCCCTCTAAATCCGTTATGATTGAAGTTCATATCAACTCAGAAGCAGGATATTCACAGGGCCTGCACACATCTGTACCAGGTCCTCTGCATGCATATATACAGTTTAGTTTTTTAATGGATTCCTGAGTGTGTGGATGAGTGGGTCTCTTATTCTTGTGCCTTCTCTCAAGTTCTGTTCCAACTCCATTGTTGTTTTTATGCTAGTTTTTGTCTTATTATATTTTACTTTGTTATATTTTATTACTGTCCCATAGAAGCCTGTTTGTTTTCTAATGAGAGACAAGAAAGGGAATGGATCCAGACGGGAGGGAAGGTGGAGAGGAACAGGGAGGAGTAGAGGGAGACAAAACAGTAATCAGAATATACTATGTGAGAAAAAAATCTATTTTCAGTAAAAAGAAAAAATACTAAAAAGTTAATTTTAAGTATTCAGAATTAAGCACTCTGGAGCAGGTTGTTTCAGATTGAGATGTTATGAATAATGAGTCATTGTTATACTCTAAAATTATATAAATGTGAATGTTTTCTTACCTAGAGAAAAAGGAATGAAAGCTTCCCTTCTAGTAAAATATCCACTGCTGTCCAGAAATCGCTCGGGATAGAATATATCTGGGTCTTTCCAGTACTTTTCATCAAAGTGAACAGAATAAAGATTTGTAATGACTGTTGTGTCTTTAGGAATGGAATAACCACGTACAACTGCATCTTCAGAGGTTGCATGGAAAATCCCCAGTGGAACTATATTACAGAACCTTAAAACTTCATGTAAAACTGCTTCAGTATAAGGCATTTTGCACTTGTCTTCCCAAGAAGGCCTCCTATTGTAGCCCATAATTAAATCAATCTCTTTATGAACTTGTCCTGTCAGAGAAACATATTAAAGTTATTATGGAATTCTTAAAATTATATAAACTTATTTTGGGGGGGGTACAACAAAGATAACCCATAACAAATCAACAGAATATGGGTATATCTAGATTTGAATTTTTCATCATCTGGTAGTTAAATGAATTAACTATATTCCCCCTATATGTTTCATTAGTTATAACCAACACTCTGGGTAAGGTCAAGAAAAGGATTATGAATAAATTTGTAATTAGCCTAGAATCAGAGTAGTATCAGAGTAGCAAGGAAAATAATGAAATATTAGACCTAAATAAGAAAAAGCAGAGTTCAGACACCAATTTTGTAGCTTCCAGACTCTTAACTTTCGTCATCCTTTATAAAACATACATATTAAGGTCTATTTTAAAGTTTTTTTTTAAACACAATGTTATTCTATATATCTCAGGTTGGTTTTAAACTTACTATGTAGGCTGTGGTAGCCTTGAACTTGAGATTCTCCTGCCTCAGCCTCCTGAGTTCTGAGATTAGAGGAATATTACCACCATACCTAACCTTCAGATGCTTTTCTTCCTTTCTTAAATTTGTATTGAAATACTAGATTTGAAAACCATAATTATGAGATATTTTCCTTCTTGGCTACCATAGTCGGAGTTAGTAAAAACTGCTTTAAGCATGGCCAAACACTCTAAAGCACGGGAGTCCTATATGTAAGGAGAGACTGTGAGGTCAAGGTTATCCTTACCTTGAATATTAGGATAAAGGGCCATAAAAAGAATTGCCCAGCGAAGCACATTAGTTGTGGTTTCAGTTCCAGCAATGATGAGTTCACCCACTGAAAAAATTAGATTCTCTTTGGAGAACGTAGATAAAGGATCATTTTTACCTCGATCCATCTCATCTAAATAGGCATCAACAAAATTCTGAGGTAAATGAGGCTTTCTGTTGACTGCAGTTTTTTCAATAAGTCCTACAAGGAAATCGTAAACCACATCTGCATTTCTGAATAGCTTTTGGTGCTTTCCAAAAGGTAAGATGCCAATCCATGGAAACGCATTATACAGGAAGACCGGAGCACTGGCAGCTAGTTCCACGTTCTCACTAAATAACTCGATCATGTGCTGAAAATCAGTGTCTTCATAAGTGAACCGTTCTCCAAAAAGGATCAGATTGGTGATGTTTGAAACAGCGTTTGTTAGTAGTTGCTTGAGGTCAAGAGGTTTGCCTTTGTATGTTTTAATAGCATCAATTAAAAACTGAGTTTCTTCTAAGATTTTAGATTCGAAAGATTTTTGACCACATCCAAAATAGTGAAAACTGTTAACAGCCAATCTTCTGTGATCAGTCCATCCACGGCCATATCTAGAATTGAGTAAGCCTGAAAGAAAAGTATTAAAAATGGTGTGTAATTCATATTTCTCCGTATTTAAGATGCTGTGGAATAAAAAACAGAAAGGAAAAAATCCAAAGATGGATAGTCAGTGATTTTAGCTCCCAATTATCTAAGTACATGATTGTGCCCTAGTTGATGTTGCTCAAAAGCCATAGAACATAGCTAAACCTCATGAAAGGACTGGCAGAAAAGATCTATAATAATCTTTTTTTTTTACAAGAAACCATCTAGTCTTATGTAATCAAAAATATAAACTAGGCCTACATAAATCTATTACTCAGCTTTCCTCAAACATACCTGTAAGATATGTGTGTATATACATATATATGTATATATACATTTATATATATATATATATGATAAAAATAGTTTATAAAAGGCAAGTGATTATATGTTCTATGGACAAAATTTAATTTGGATTTAACAAATACCTCCAAATTCAAAGTTTCTGTTTGAAAGAAATCAGATTTTTATAAAACAAATTTCCTTCTGTTGAAGGAATATGATACCCAACAAGGTAACTATGCCAAAGTCAAGGGCAGCCTTGAATTGTTCAAAGTAGTAGAAATGCTCATGAAATAAAAAAAGAAAAATATGAATTCAAAATCTACTAATGTTATTATATCTGCCATTTAGCTTATTTAAGCAAGACACTAAATTTTTTTTGAAAGTAAGTGTGGAGGTATCATTACAGAACTTAGAACATTACTGTAAAAAATCAGATATCGCCGGGCGGTGGTGACACACACCTTTAATCCCAGCACTCGGGAGGCAGAGGCAGGTGGATCTCTGGGAGTTCGAGGCCAGCCTGGTCTACAAGAGCTAGTTCCTGGATGGGCACCAAAGCTACAGAGAAACCCTGTCTCGAAAAACAAAACAACAACAACAAAAAAATCAGATATCAGTTCTATCTGGTGTCACCATTTTTTTTAGACTTTCTATTGTTGCTTTCTTCTTAATTGTGTCAACTTTCAGCCTTTCTTTCTTGTAAACTAGATAGTCATCCAAATCTGATCATTCCTAAGTCCTACAAAAAGTCTGTCCTTTGTACATGATAAAATGTCTGTCACCAAGTACTCAAGATTGTGACCAAAAGGAAATTTCTGCTTCATGATGTGCGTGTCTTGTGTGTCTGTGCACTCCTCATTTTTTTTTCAGTATTTATCAGGTACTAATTCTTTAAAACATTACTTATGTTTCTTAGAACTGATTGGCAATAAAACTAGCATGTAGTAGCCTAAAACTATTGAATGCAGTCTGATTGTTCCTCAAATCCAGGTTTCACTAAGTACAAAACAATTTGTCTACACTAAAATTATTTAAAATAAGGAATGTGATTTAAAGTAGGTACACTGACTGATGGAAGTAGATGCAGAGATCCATAGCTAGAACTGGACTCAGCTCCCAGAGTCCACTTGAAGAGAGGGAGGAGAGATAATATAAACAAAGGGGTCAAGACCATGATGGGGATACCCACAGAAACAGACGATCTGAATTCATTGACTGCGGACTGACAGCAGGAAAACCTGCGTAGGCTCAAACTAAGCACTCTGAATGTGGGTGACAATTGTGTGGCTGGAGCAATCTGTGGGGCCACTGTTTATCCCTAATGCTTGAACTAGCTTTTTGGAGGCCCTTGTCTCTGAAGGGATACATTGCTCGGCCTAGATATAGGGAGGAGGGTACTGGTGTCAGACTAAAGTGATGTGTCAGACTTTGTTGACTACCCATGGGAAACCTTACCCACTCTGAGGAATGGATGAGGGGTTGAGTGGGTAGAAGGTGGTGGGGAGCAGGAGGAGGGGAAGGAGAGGGAACTGGAATTAGTTTGAAAAAATGAGAAAAAGATTGCTTTTTTTTTAAGAGATCTCAAAAAATAGGTGCATTGAACAGTTGTAAAAAACATACCTCCCATTTTTGTCATCTTCATGAACAAAGGAAAGCATGGTCTATCTGCAAAAATTTCACTTTGATGGACAAGGCATTCCTTCACTATATCATAGCCATTTAGAACCACAGTTGATATGCCTCCAAGATCTAAACTGAAAATCTTCGAGAAGAAAAACAACAATCAAATAGCAAAATGTACAGTGAAACAACAAAATGATCCACATGTTCTAAGCCTATCCCTCTTATTACTTGCCACTTCCTTAAAAACATGAGGATTTGTCAGTTGACAATCTCTAGACAGCTTGATTAATTATACCACTCCATGCCTGGAACCATTTTATAAGGTATAATGGAAAAAGTACTGGACAGGAGAAGCCTGTATTCTACTTTAAGGTTTGCCATTATTTAATAGGTTTAAGGTACAAGGCAAAACAAAAACAAAATGTATTTGATTTTGATATATTATAATTCATTCCATCTTCAAATATTTATTACATAGAAATCTCATTTTATTTCCAAGACAAATTTATAACTAGCATCATCAATCTATTATTATATCATCTTGAAGTGGGGGAGGGGAATTGAAAAGTCAAAAAACAGCTTTGAAATTCAAGCATGTGTGTGTTTGTGTGTGTGTGGGGGGGGGGGAGAATTGTATTTACCTTTCTAAATACCAGGATTCTAAGGGAACCTAACTTTAGAGGAAATATATTTACCATGTGCTGTGGGATAATATAAAGATTTGTCATTTGTATTGATTTAATAAAATGTTGATTGGCCCGTAGCCAGGCAGGAAGTATAGGCAGGGTGATCAGTTTAGGAGAATTCTGGGAAGAGGAAAGGCTCAGTCTGCAGTCACCAGCAAGACACAGAGGAAGCAGGATGGAGAATGCCTCACTAATAAGGTACCAAGCCACATGGCTAAACATAGATAAGAATTATGGGTTAATTTAAGTTATATGAGCTAATTAATAATAAACCTGAGGTAATTGGCCAAACAATTTATAATTAATATATGCCTCTGTGTGTTTCTTTGGAACTGAACAGCTAAGGGACCAGGCCAGACAGAAACTTCTGTCAGCAACAATGTATACAAACGTAGATACCTTTCATCTAAGAGGAAAGCAAAACAGGATAATCCTGTAACTTGCTGGAGTTGTTTGCCGAATGTTCTAGTTTGATTTGTTTTGCTGTGGTAAACACCATGACCAAAAACAACACAGGGGAAGAGAGGGTTTATTTTAGTTTACACTTCCAGATCACAGTCCATCAGTGATGGAAGTCGGGCAGCAATCTGGAGACAGGAACCATGGAGGAACTCTGTTTATTGGCTTAATCCCTGGTTCTATGTTTTAGCTCTTCGCTTTGTTATTCAGCCCAAGTATACCTTCCAGGCTTCTTAGTTGGGTTTCTATTGCTGTGATAAACACCATGATTAAAAGCAACTTGGAGAGGAAAGGGTTATTCCATCTTCTACTTCCACCTCACAATCCATGATGAAGGAAGTCAGAGCAGGAATACAAGGAAGTCAGGAATTTAGAGGCAGGAACGGATGCAGAGGCCATGGAATAGTTATTTACTGACCTGGTCCTCCTGACTTGTTCTTCCCACGTTCTTGTAGCACTCACGACCACCAGCCTAGAGAAGGCTTGCCCACAGCTTAATCTGGTGGGGGCATTTTCTCAATCAAGGTTCCCTCTTCCCCAGTGACTCTAGCTTACATACATACATAAAATTTAGCCATCACACTAGGGATTGTGCCCTATCCCCAATGAAGTGGGCCCTACAATACCAAACATCAATAAGACAATTTCTTTTGAGGCCCTGGGACAAAGTGATTGAGACAATTCTTCAAGTGAGGCAATTTAACAATAAAAACTAGCCAAGATATGATAGGATCACCTCATGTTCACTTACAATGTCATGTGTCCTGAAGTGTCTTTTAGCTAACCTAATGTAAAGGCCTAACCCAGTGAAAAGCCTGTTTATCAATAAATCCCAGGGATTGCATCCTCCCAGGAACTGCCCCAGAGTTTCTCACAGCTAAAAGACCGAGATAAGCCTTATCTTCGTGTAAACAACAAAGGTAGACTTAATCATGATAAATTCTGCTTCAGAAGAACAAAGGAGGTCTTAGCTGATAACAAAAGTTCTTCAGAAGTAAGTCAGCAAAAGTGATAAAGATTATCAAGAAGGAATACAATCAGTTCCACCAGAGGTTTTGGCACAAGGGTGGGCCCTGGGACAAAGAAGTATGTACATTTAGAATGTTGTGGAAAATTTATAGATTTTTGTACACATTGGCGTTAGTTTTAGGCCATGGAGGAATTTTTAGCACAAAGGGTGTTGCTACCAGATAAGCAAATGAGAGATCTTTCTAGTTCCCAAAGCAGTATTAGTGTTGGCAAAGAAAAGTCTTCCCCCAGAAATGTAGTCAGTGAAAATTAAACAGGAATGGCATTAATCTACAGGAAGTGGTACTGATGCAGGAAATAAAACAAGATCATCATTTTACCAGAATGACATAAGACCTTGGGGTTGAAAGCTATGTGAGTCTGAAGGCAGAACAGAGGGAGAATATATTTCAAGGAAAATCTTCAGACTGTGGTCACTAGAAATTATAAAAAAGAGGACTAATCACTTAAAAAAAGCTATTATATAGTTTTATAGTTTACTCAAGAAATTGAGATAGTTGTCTGTTAAGAGAGTAGAACTGGGGGAAATTTTACTTGATCTAGTTGTATATTATACTTGAGAACTTTTAGCAAAGTTTCATCAATCAAACTACAAAAACTTACTTTTAAACTGTTTTAATCTGTGGAAGAGTCCAAGATTAGGTTTATTCAATCTTTGATTTATTGAACAGTTTTAAAATGTCGATTATGAGATAATTGTGCTAGCAGAGATGCATACAGAAATACAGCAAACATTCCTGCCTTCTAGCAGTTTCTGTATCATCTTTACATAACTTCTTCTCCACCCAAACTAGCTCTACATAGATATTTTACTCCATCAGTTAAAACCACACTTTTTAATCCTTCAAGGTGTTCAGTTCCTGTTTGAATGTGAAGTGTCTCCCCGCAGACTTGTGGTTGAACACTGTTATCAGCTGTGAACAGTTCTGAGAGCTAACAGAGCCTTTACGAAGTAGAGGCTAACAGTAGGTAGTGGGGTTGCTGGGACTTGGCAGTGAGGGTCATCCTGGCCCTGATTCCAGCCACGTTGTCTCTGCTTCCTACTTGGTACAAAGTGGTGAGCCACTGTAAACTCTTTACACCAGAAATTGACCCAGTAGCTGTCATAAACTGTACCTTCTGCACCACAACCCAAATGAATCCTTCCTTTCTAAGTTGTTTTTGTGAGGTGTTGAGCATGAGAGATAGGTGACTAACAAAGTCCTGACCCACGTTGACTAGATTTCCTCCCAAGCCACACAGTCAACTGTTCGGCATGTATGTTGTTTCTGCTGTCAAGTTATAAAAGAAGTTGACCAAACATCTTATCACTTCAGATCTTAAATGTATCTTAAAGGCTTATATGTTAAATATGCAGTCTTTAGCTTAGTGCTACATGGAAAGGGCAGAAGTTTTAAGGGACCTGTACCCCTGAAAGCAGGATCCTGCCCCTCCTCTTCACTCCTTTTTGCTTCTTGACTGACATGATGGAAACAGTCTCCTCTGCCACACACTCCTACTGTAAATCGCTGCCTCTCCATAGTTCCAAAAGCAATGCGGTCAACCTAATGACTTAAACATCCAAGACACAACCCACAATGCATCTTTCCTTTTTCTAAATTTATTATCTCAAACATTTTGTTTCAGTAATGCAAAGCTGGCTTTCACAATCTCTAGACTCTGGTTCAAGCCACCTGCATTTCATTCACCCTTAGCATAGATCACATAAGGCTGCTTCTTGTCCTTGGTGTTTGCCCTGTTCTTGGTGTGTTTTTCCCTAAGATGTTCTCATAGCCTGCTCCTTCATTTCCTGTTAAGATGTCCTTGCAACGACACTTGCTCTGACTAACTTACAGTTCAACCCACCAGTACTGTCCATTTCCATTTAGCTTCTGTTGTGCCCCTAAACGCTAATATATTATATACTTTACATACATTTATTTTGTCCATCTTCCCCCAAACAGAATGTATGCCACTAGAGACAGAGATCTCTTGTTCACTACTAAATGTAAACATAAGCTATGATAGTGCATGGCTTATGATGACAATTGATGCATGTATGTTGAATTAATGAATTTGGCAAACATATTTAAGCATATTATTACAGCATCATTGACGAAGTACTAACAGCAAACAAATGCACATACTGCTACTGCTGGTAAGTGACTGCCATATTTTCTACTTTTTTTATTTTTTAAAATTTATTTATTTAACATTTCCACCTCCTCCCATCCTCCCTTTTCCCTCCCCCTCCCCCCCTCCCCCTTGCTTTCCAGACCGAAGAGAAGTCAGGGTGCCCTGCCTTGTGGGAAATCCAAGGCCCTCCCTCCGTCCAGGTCTAGAAAGGTGTGCTTGATCTGTTTCCTCATTTGGAATGTCCCTCTTGATTGCCATATTACCTTTAGAGACTATATCCCATGTAGTTTTTAAAAATATATACATTTTTTTTATTCTCTTTGCTTTGAGCCATCACAGATCACATAAAATCTTTCATGACATTAATTTAATACTAGTTTGAACCTGAAACATTTTCATCTTTCTGGCTTCCAGATTATAAATACCTTTAAAATGACTTATTTTTTTTTCATTTTTAAATTCTCCACAGAGCCCCACTCAGTGCCTTGAATAAGTTCTCAATAAAAGTTCTCCATAAAACAAATTAATAAGCTGCCAGTTCTGTTTGCTGTAATGAAAAATAATCATCTTTATTGCCTGTGAGAGTATTGTCCGAAAGAGTCTGACAAATCTACTTATATCAACTTTGCTAGCTATGGAATGCTGCTCAAAATCTACATTAAGAATCTAAGCACAGCGGAAGCTGAAACAATAAGAGTGACTCCCCACAGAAATGGCACTTTATGCCGCAGCACATTTCCATATAGGATTTCTTAGACAGAAATATGAATCTTGGGCACTGCTATTTCTCTTTCAAAAATTATAAAAGACTCAACTCACAGTGCACAAAAGCAGGGAAGTTCAGATTTGACTACACATCTCAAATGTAAACGGGAGATTGTGGAAAAATAACCCCTATAAACCACTTCCTACAACCTTTCTGAAGTACAGGAGTCTCCTACTGTACAAAAAATGATTAGTATTTTAAAAACTTAGACTAATTTTGACACTGTCAGAATTGAGAACTATCTCTAAGTTAATGGGAGATCTTCAGGGGTGTCCCACAGCTAGCGTTGAGATCAAATGCAGCAGCAGCTTAAAGAGAGTTAATGTCTGGTGGTAATTAAACCTAACAGTACAATGTTTACTATGCAGTGCACACATCTTCAGTTTTGCCCCTTGCAGTTTAGCAGCTATTAGCACAGGTTAGCTTTATTGATGTAAACTGTCACTGTAAACAATGTAGTTTTCTCAGTGTACCAGAAACAAAATTATTCAGGCCAAATTCAATTAATCCAATCAACCTATTCCTTGATGGTAGTCTTCCACGCACTTATATTTTAATTTTAGCTTACTGTAATAGACCTATATCACTTGTCATTTTGACTATTCATAGTAAATAAAGAATTCCTTTCAGCTCAAATATTTATGTATAAAAACTTTAATTTCCTATTCAACGAGAAACCACTCCAAATAACTGGTTTAAAGATAATTTTACATTTGTAGGCATAATAAATTTCTATTGGAGTGGTGTGTGTCTCAGTGGTAGAGCACTTACTTAGCATGTCAGTCTCTATGGTCAACTCCTAATACTATACGTGAAAGGTAGCTGCTTTCACATATAGTAACCAAAATCATTTATAATAGCCAATGCATTTGGGTAGCGTTTTACTGCTTTTGGTTACGACTATCCTAAGTACCCCGATGAAGAAAAGTTAAGGTTCAGAAAATTAAGGGCTGTTTAGTGTTAAACGTAAAAAAAAAAATTAAAAAATTAAATGGCAACCCGCACTAACACTAACCCTGTCTTAGAAACTCACAACGTCTTCATTCAAATTCAGGGGCCACAGGGCCGAGAAGTTCCTCTTAGGGGCAGACATCTCAGACAGGGTACAGGCCATACAGCGCATGCGCACATGCTCGCCCATGGGCGGGGAATCTGGACCCTGAGCGCCTGTGGTGACAGCCGTGGGGCGGCTTCCGGTCGGGGGCACGGCCCTCGAGGCGGGATTCCCGCTGGCCGCTGCTTCAGACGGGAGAGGGTCTGCGTCGCGGCCTACCTCGCCATACACCCGGCTCTGCTTCCTCATGTAGACGTGGGGAAGCTCGGCAGACACGGCCAGGGAGCAGAGGTTGCCAATGAATGGCAGCCGCGGCGGCCCCGGGGGGAAGCCCGCCGGTCGCCTCTGCCTCAGGAGCTGGCGGACCAGCAGCAGAAAAAGCAGCAGGAGGAGCGCGCCCGCGAGCGCAGCTGCACACCTCTGGATTGCGGGAGGCTCCAACATGGGCCCGGGCTAGGCTGCTAACCAGTCGGCGGCGCTGAGGCTGGGGCACCCTCCGGCCCTGCAGCACTCCCGACGGCCCGCCCCTTCTCCACGGCCATTGGTTCGTTGAGTGTGGGCTCAGGGGTCAGCCACCTCCAGGATCTTCCCTGACTCAGAGTCCCGTTTGCAAACCTTTGATTTGGCTTGGCCCTCGGTGAGCACCACCACCGCAGGCGGGCACGGAGCCCACAGGCCCCATTCCAGAATGTGGTCACTCAACTTAGTGGTCATGTGAGCATTGCTCTCTGGGCTAGGTGCTTCCTGTCTCTCTGGATGCCGGTCCTTAAAGTGTATTGACAGTTGCCCCGTCTGTTTATTACACTCTATGGGTGGTGAAGAGGTTATCAGAACTGCAGTCTTAGTAACTGAGTCTGATAATTCCATTACCGAGTCCACAGATCAGTAGGAAAAGGACATAGCCTCCCCTACAATCTCGCCTTTTGTTTCGAGGCATTTCTCCGAGGACTCTTTGAAGATTCTGATTAGTTCAGGTCATCTATCTTTTCACCCTTCTCTGCCCATCCCCCATCCCCAACTGGTTTCTTGTCAGTAATCTCAGAGGCCTCTCTGATCAGGGATAGCCTTCCCTTCATTGTTTATTTTCAAAACACATTCCTTTCAATTCTAGAAAAATTCTCAAATTTGCTTTGGTTAAGGAATCATTTCTTCTTTCCCTGCTACCTTAGTGGAGAGTGCAGAATCACCTGCTACCATCCCTTCTGATCCACAGCCCTGATGGCATGCAAGTCTTCCCCACTGACCCTAAGAATAAGAAATAAGAATAAGAAATAAGAATAAGAAATAAGGAATAAGAGCTAAGGAATAACTAAAACTCAGGGCACAGAACCATCTCTGGAACCATTTATTTTGCCAGTGCTCAAAGATAAATAGATTACTGCACCCTTTTATCTCTCCGTCTCACAGCATTTGCCCTTGAATGGTAGACACTGATCAATACTGTTATTATTATTATTATTATTATTATTATTATTATTATTATTTACTACTACAGGGCTGTTTAGAAGTGGAGATTTCACTGTTACACTGCAGGATTCTCTGATGCAAAGTGGAGTGAGTTCTTGGAGAAATGTGAACACCGCGTGCTGGGCTTTGCCATTTCTGTGTGGAGTGATAATAGTTGTATCGGGGAAGAGGGCAGCCTGTGCTCCAGTGAGAGCCTCGTTTTATTGGCCTTTGGGAGCTGTTATGGTCTGAACATGGTTTCCCATCACCCAAACTGATCTTGAGGCTTAGCCTCTAATATGGCAGTGTTGAAAGTGGTTGGGATCTTTTAGGGGTAATTAGGTTGTGGGCACTTTACACTCACAAAGGGATTAATGTAGCTACCTCAAGGATGAGTTGCTTATCCTGTGGAGGCTTGTTAATAAAGTAAACTGGCTTTCTGTTGCTTCTTTTCTGTCCATTCAGCTCTTCTGTAGGAACCTGCTCCAGTTTCTCTCCTGTCTTTGCCCATGCGCAGCATAGAGCCCTCATTTTAGGGGCCCCACACAGATGCTGGTGCCATGCTTTTGGGCCTACAGAATTGTAAGCTATGTAAATATCTTTTCTTTATATATTTCTAGACATAGCAAGAAACGGAAAACAGTGTGAGGCAGGAACCAACCCTCCTTATCCTGTGAAGCGTTGTTTGCTGAGTCTGGTCCTGGGTGCTTCCTCCCCAGTGCTTCCCTGGCTCAGAGTGATGTGGCAAGCACAAATTGGCCTCCTTTGCATATTCCATTGTGCAGATGTGTGGTGTCTTGCCTTGGAACAGAAGGAAGCAAGAAAGTGTTGAGCTGAATCATATTGGAGCCTAAGGCAAAAGAAAAAAATCAATAATACAGATCCTTCCTTATTAAAAATTTCATATCTTGTTCATGAATTTTGCTTTTTGATCATAAAGTGTTGTATTGAAATACTATTTTGATTACCAGGTTTTATGGTGCTCTTTTAAATTCTGCTCCCAAAGTGACCTCATTTGTCGCACCTGAGTCTGGGAAAAAGGCTATTTAGGTGATGGTTTTGATTATAAAATGGTGTGCAGGACCTAGGTTTGTATACTTGTTTTTTCATGGTATTCTAGGGGACTGGAACTGACATAAGGATGATAATTACATCTGTGGGTGGGATTTGAAGACCCTTTTGAAATGTCTCTCTTCAGCCATAAAAACATCTCCTCCTACCCGTTTCTGGAACCTTAGTTTTTTTTTATAAAATTAATTTGTATGACTTAAACATTCTCGAAAAAAAGACTGATTTGGAAAACACAGCTGGTTGTGGTGGTGCCTAACTATATAGCATACGCTGATGAGGCAGAAATAGGAGGAGCATGAGTTTCAGGACATCCTGGGCTACACATTTACAGGCTGGAGAGCTTGCTCAGCAGTCAGGAACATTGGCTGCTCCTCCTGAGCATCCAGATTCAATTCCCAGCACCCACATGGTAGGCTTACAACTGCCTGTAATTCTTGTCTCGGGGAATCCTATTCTTGGAGCTGCCATTGCTTTGCAAATATTAAGGCTAACCTAGAACTGTGAGATGCTGTGCTTTCGAAGGAGCAATGCCTCCACTGAACTGTGCTGCTTTGGTCAAACACATATGGCAGGCAGAGGGGCTTTTTCACATTTATTTTTTCAAATTCAAAAGGCACATTTCTGAAAAAATAAACTATATATAAATGTAAAAGGTAGAGTCTGATGAATGCAGGATCTAGTTCATAAACATGGTATGTATTAAACTCACATATAAGATGCAGAGAAGGAAAAGAGAGTTTCCATAAGAAACTTCTTTCCCAAAGACTATATCAATTTGGAAGTAGTCATTTTTCTGAGGACTAGAAGCCATTCTTGCTCTTTTCTGAGGCTAAGCAGCCCAACCTTGGTTCTCCTGCTCTGTTAGTTTTCACTGGGCTTTTGTCCTTTACAGCTGGCATTCCCCTGGTTGGGTCCAATGGAAGCCTGAGAATGAAAAACACACTTAGCCTCATGTTGAAGTCTCTCTTCTGAATACAGCACCTTGGAGTTAGAGAGGGTTTGTATTTATTCAAGATCATGCAAGGCCGCACCAGTGAGAACAGAATTTTGGGCTTCGAACATGCCATGTGTTATTACTTCAGTCATCCATGACAAAATGAGTGGGCACTATAAAATGTTGAGTGTCTACTAAGCTAGAGAATGGGGTTATGTGAGCACAACTTGTCATCCCTGCTTTCCTGGGGTTGGCAGGTTAGTGGAGGATGCAACCATTATACAATCACAAATGAGTTTATTGTTACAGCTATGTATTCTGAAGTAAAGCAATAGTTCCACATGCATGGATAGCATGGGAAATGTGATTAGTGTTGGGTTAGTAACTATTCTCTGGAGTTACCTAGGGACTTATCTTCCCTAAGAGCATGATCATGGCAAGTATTACTCAGGTCCTTGAGCAGTAGCTAGTCTTAGATGAGAAACTGAACTCTAAGCAAGAAGTAAAAGGAAAGTGTATGTACCAAACTTCAGTTTAAAAACTCATGAATGTCACTCAAACCTTAAAGTTTTAATTTGAAAGCTTCTTTCTGTATCTTGGCAAAATTTTTATATGTGCCCCTTTAAAAACAGTAGATTTGAAGAAACAATGTGGACAATAGGTTGAAGTAATATTAGAGACAGATACACTAACAATGGCTACAGGGATGTCAATAGGTTATGATGAAAAAGAAACTATAATTATAAAATGTTGATGTAAAAACCGAAAGACACAGTAGTCTGGGCTTCCTTAGGGTGGAACATATCAACTGCACTCCTCTCCAAAGCAGAGGTCAGCTTATGGAGACCAGCAGAATATGTTTTCTTCTTACTGAATGAGCATCCTTGTCAAAGAAGGTTAAGATTTTATGGCTTTAATTTTTTAAGATTACAATATAATATCATTTCCCCTTCCCTTTTCTCCCTTCATATCCTCTCATGTGCCTCTTCATGTTCTCTTTCAAATTTGTGGCCCCCATTTCCATTGCAAAGTCATTTGCTTTTAAATAACACGATTATATAACATGACATGGACTGGAGTGAGTTTATTTTCTCCTTCTGCCATGTGGGTTCTGAAGATTAAATATACATTGTCAACTTGGCAACAAGACCCTTTACCCCCAATCCATCTCACTGTCTCAAAATTAAAGTTACTCTCTGAATAGTCTAACCTAAGGGTACAGTGCAAGTGTGTGGTATATCTCTCAATATTCTGACTTACAAAATTAGAAACAACTCTGAACATTTAAAATATTAACGTCAGTTATCTAGAAAGTGCCGTCAGTGGAAACAAATAATCACCTAGCCGCTACCTTCAACCAAAATGGAATTTTAATTATTGTGGAACAAATTGAGTAATCTTTCATTTTCAGCTCTTAGAGTCACAACCAGGACTTGCAACTGAGCATTGTGTTGAGATATTGTACTCAGCTCACTTTCCCTAGCAACTTTAAAAATGATTCTGGTTTCATAACGGACAACCAGAGGTAGCTGGTGGAGTGGAATGTGTGCTTCTCTGGATCCAAAGACAATAATTCTGAGTGCTGGATGGAGTGGAGAAATTGCAGGCTTACAGGAAATGAAGACTTCCTAGAGCAGAGCCCTGCTGCTGTCTCCTGCCTGCCTCTCATCACATCTCCTCTTGTCAATGTACAAGGTTCATCCCCTCTGAGACTTACCAACACTTGTCCTTGTCACTGAGCACAGTGTTCACGTTGTGATACCCTCTTTTAATTTTTTTCAGTTGATAATTTCATGGAAATGACCTTGGATTCCTGGAGGCAGACTCTTGCCATTCTCCTTTTGAATCACTGCACTCTGGTACATGTTGAGGCACACCCTGGGCCCTGAACTCATGCTAGGTGGTTGGCTGGGCACTCATGACAAGACACCTTAGAGGGCTGAATTTTATCTCTAGGTGTATTAATTGCTTCATGACAGTGACAGCGAAAGCTTTTTTTTTTCTATAGAAAGACAGTTTATTCTCAGAGTAGCAAGATCCCAAATTCAGTGTAGGTCTCTTTCACAACCTCTTGGTTTTTTGTATTATTTATTTATTTTTATTTTGAGACAGGGTTTCTCTGTGTAGCCCTGGCTGACCTCAAATTCACAAAGATCCCCTTGCCTCTGCCTCCTGAGTGCTGGGATTAAAGGTGTGCACCACCACCACCTGGCTATGTAGGCTTTTTTTTTCCTTTCTTTCCTTCCTTCCTTTCTTTCTTTCTTTCTTTCTTTCAGATTTCTGCCTCCTCCCCGCCACCACCTTCCATTTCCCTCCCCCTCCCCCAATTAAGTCCCCCTCCCTCATCAGCCCAAAGAGCAATCAGGGTTCCCTGCCCTGTGGGAAGTCCAAGGACCAACCACCTCCATCCAGGTCTAGTAAGGTGAGCATCCAAACTGCCTAGGCTCCCCCAAAGCCAGTACGTGCAGTAGGATCAAAAACCCATTGCCATTGTTCTTGAGTTCTCAGTAGTCCTCACTGTCCGCTATGTTCAGTGAGTCCGGTTTTATCCCATGCTTTTTCAGACCCAGTCCATCTGGCCTTGGTGAGTTCCCAGTAGAACATTCGCATTGTCTCAGTGTGTGGGTGCATCCCTCGCGATCCTGAGTTCCTTACTCGTACTCTCTCTCCTTCTGCTCCTGATTTGGACCTTGAGATTTCTGTCTGGTGCTCCAGTGTGGGTCTCTGTCTCTGTCTCCTTTCATCGCCTGATAAAGGTTAATATTCAGGAGGATGCCTATATGTTTTTCTTTGGGTTCACCTTCTTATTTAGCTTCTCTAGGATCACGAATTATAGGTTCAATGTCCTTTATTTATGGCTAGAAACCAAATATGAGTGAGTACATCCCATGTTCCTCTTTTTGGAAGAATGGATGAAGAAAGTATGGAATATATACATATTAGAGTACTACTCAGCAGTAAAAAACAATGACTTCTTGAATTTTGCATACAAATGGATGGAAATAGAAAACACTATCCTGAGTGAGGTAAGCCAAACCCAAAAAGAGGAACATGGGATGTACTCACTCATATTTGTAGGCCTTTTTAAAAGAAACATAAAAGCCAAAAGTTGAGCCGGGCGGTGGTGGCGCACGCCTTTAATCCCAGCACTCGGGAGGCAGAGGCAGGCGGATCTCTGTGAGTTCGAGGCCCGCCTGGTCTACAAGAGCTTGTACCAGGACAGGAACCAAAAGCTATGGAGAAACCCTGTCTCGAAAACATCAAAAAAAAAAAAAAAGCCAAAAGTTGTAGTGCAGGTTTGTAACCCTATCTTTTGGGGAGGATGAGGCAATAGGGTCACAAGTTAAAGGCCTTTATGGTCTACAGAGTGAGTTAAAGATTAGTGTGAGTAATTTAGTGAGTTCTTGTCTCAAAACAAAAATTAAAAAGGGGTAGGTGTCCTATCTGATCCCCAGTGTTGAAGTCAACAAACAGGAATAGGTCATTGAGACATGCAGTACAGGCCATAGTGCCCCCTCCCCCCCTTTCTGCCCACTGAGAATGTTTAAAATTCTGTCTGCAGTTGGATCTGAGAGCTATCTAATAGTCCTCTGAGGGATGTAGTTTCCCTTATCACACCTCTGTCCATCTCTGCTGTATATGCACAAGACATAAAGCAAGCTGGTGTTCTAGAAAAGCACTGTACATGCTACATGTAGAGGTAGCATGGCACCACATTTACACAACTCCATAGTATTTCAGAATTGGAAGGACTGTGAGGGAACATGCTTCACAATGTGGAAGCTGGAGTTCTCAGTGGTGAGTGGCTTTTTCATCAGCACACACTGAGTGGCTGGCAAAAGCCAAAATGTGGTGTGAGTTTCTGGGGCCTCTGTGCCCTGTCCAGTTTCTCAGGCAGCCATGTCTGTGTGACAGTAAACAAGTGCCTACCATCTGCCTCTAGGAGGCACTCCAGGCTGAAGCAGATTACAAATATTAGTCCCAATTTGATGTGGGATTCCCCTTTGTATGCTGTGAATATGTTTTACTGCCATTGGTTAATAAAGAAACTGTTTCAACCAGTGGTTAAGCAGAAGAGAGTTAGGCAGAAAAACTAAACTGAATGCTGGGAGAGAGTAGGTGGAGTTGAATAGCCTCCATGTAGCTGCTGGAGGAGAAAGATACAAGCTGCTAACCGGAACCTTGTTGGTAAACCACGAGCCTCATGGTAAAATATAAAATAATAGAAATGGGTGAATTTAAGATGTAAGAGATAGCTAGAAAAATGTTTAAGCTATTGGCCAAACAGTATTGCAAATAATAGAGTTTCTGTGTGATTATTTTGGGTCTGGGTAGCTGGGAAAATGAACAAGCAGCTCTGCCTACAGATTGGTGTGCTAATGTGGCCTGACCACAACTACATAAAACCTGAAAGAGCTTGGTAAAGAATTCTAGACACAAAGAAACAGAGTTTACTGCAGCTTCTTATATTTCAGATGGATAGTTATTCTTCAAATCTTTCAAAGACTAACAGAATATGGCATTTAAAATGTTTGAAGTACTTAGGGCTTTTCATGACAATGAGACACATCTGCTCTTGGCAGCACCAATCTACTTCAAGAGGATGATGGGCATAGAAGAGGCTCCTTATGGAGTTTGATAGCAATTTGGGCAAGAAACTGCTCTTACCTAAACTGCTTAATGCTGTGCTGTATGAACTGGACATGCGGTACTCACAGAGAAATGACTACTGAACTTGTGTAAAGTGAGACGGTCCTTTGGAGTTCCTGCTTCATGAAAGAGTCTCCCAAACATTCTGCAGGACACAGAAGAAAGTGACTGACAAACTGCCAATATAGGTGGAACTGTCTTTGAAATTTCCTGCTTCATGGAATAGTCTTCCAGATACTAAGGGCCAGTAAGCCAAAGATGGGTGCCCTAATGTTACAGAAGAATTTTGGGTGACTGTCAATGCAGTGAGATGTCTCTGTCAATTCTAGAGTTTTGGAAGTTGCTTACAATGTACTTCTTGTTAACTTAGGTAATATTATATCCTTCTGGGATCTTTGATGGAATTGAAGAATAGAGAGTTATAATTATAGTTTTCCTTAGTTATGGTAAAAGATAGAGTAGATATAAATATTGTAACTGTAATTCTTGCATGATACCTGTTTTGTTATATGTAATCTTGCTATATTAAAGTTAAAACCTTCCTTTATAATTAGAAAAGGGGAGGTGAAATGGGATTCCCCTTTGTATGCTGTGAATATGTTTTATTGCCATTGGTTAATAAAGAAGCTGTTTTAGCCATTGACTTAGCAGAATAGATGGTAGGAAAACTAAACTGAATGCTGGGAGAAAGTAGATGGAGTCAAAGAGATGCCTTGTAACTGCAAGCTGGAACCTTCTGGTAAATCACAAACCTTGTGGTAAAATATAAAAATAATAGAAATGGGTTAATTTACAATGTAAGAACTAGCTAGAAATATGCTTAAGCTATTGGCCAAACAATATTGCAAATAATATAGTTTCTGTGTGATTATTTCTGGTCTGGGAGGCTAGGAATGAATGAGCAGCCTCCGCTTACACCAATTGAGCAAAATGGATTGATATTTTTAAGGCAGATTTGCCAACAAAGAATAAAATGTCTTTCCAAATTGTACTTTTCTCTTTAACTGTAATTTAAATGTTTAGGATTTTCTTTGGAGATATATTTTGAATAAATTGGCACTCATACAACCTCATGTTATAAAGCTGGAGATTTCCTGTATTGCAGGGTAATTTATACACTGTCTTTTGTGCCTTTTATTAAGACCAGTTTTCTTACTTTGAAGTCTGAGTAGAAAGAACTAACTAAATTTTCTTTGAACATATATATTGTTCTAGATAACCCACTGTGTTAGAAAATATGGAAGAAATATGTCTGTAGTTTTGTAAAAAGCCTATGCTAGGATTATATAAATGTTGGTTTATGAATTTTCACAGATGAGACTATTACTACTTAACTCAAGTTTAATAATTCATAAAACAAATAGTTTGGGGTCTCAAGTCTCAGTTTGTACTTTTTATTATATTTATGTGCTAATGCCTTTAGAATACAATCTTACAATTAGGTTTGGAGTTAAACCTTTAGAATTTCCGTGTATCTGTTTATGGTAGAGCTATGTACACACATAGCTATGTACATATAGGATTCACTAAATATGAAACAGTTTCTTTATTGTAACTTTCCAAACAGAATGATTTGAGCAGTGCCAGATCCCTAAGAAGAGCCCTCCTCTGGGTACCCTCTGTCTAGACTGGATGGCTCTCTGATGGCCGGGTGTGTGGCAGCTTAGCAATCCTTCCTCTTCCTTTTCCTTTGCTGGATCTTTCTTGAACAATGACCCCTGTGATAGAGGCCTTTGGATCTCTCTTTGAAAACCATAATCTCTGTGCAGTTTGAAAAACTTCAGCTAATTAAAAATTTTCAAATCCTGCCAAGATAGAGGAAGGGCACAGATAAAGAAATATTGTCTAACTCACACATGGATTGCTCCAGTAGCAGTATTTTAACCTGAGCTCTGAAATAATTTTCAGTAGCTATTATCTTAGGGCAAATGAAAACTTTGAGGAAACATAAATTTTGGCTAAATGATGTATTACTATATAGCAGAACTTTATTAATCAGCTCCTAGCTTTGAATCTAATAATAGTCAAGAACTAATCTGTAAATTTAAAATAAAACCTAAAATATCTATTTTATCTCTGTAAAGTGTTTGTGTGCATGTGAATGTAGTATTATAGTCTAAAGAACAACATTTTGTTAATATGTATATAATTAATCCTCTCTGATTATTTTAGAATATAAATATAACAGAGTTTTCATTATAAATTTTGAGAATTTGCTTATTACCAGTAAATAAAAGGAAAATGGACAAGATAGCTATAGAGGCTATATTTCTACATATAAAATATTTATATTATTATAAATATTTATAAAAATATTTCAGAGTTCAATATTGTTTGCTGAATTTTTACTTAACTCTTTGAGATGTATAATAAAACTTTTGAAAATCCAAAAAATAATTATACAAAGACCATGAGTAACTATATATATATATATAAAATAAAACACTAATGTAAATATATAACCTCTTAATTAGTGTAAAATAGAACATCTCTCTGAAATTCCTAACACATTTTTTCAAAACAGTAAGGTTTGGATAAATTGAGTATTTATCCACAGGAGAACCAATAAATAACTGGTGTATTAATGCAGTGAAGTGTAGTGGTATATTACTTGTATTTTGATAAATAAATCTTGCCTGAAGATGAGAAGCAAAGCTATAGCCACTAGAGGTCAGGCAATGGTGGCAAACACGATTAATCCCAGGATTTAAGAGATGAAGTCAGATGGATCTCTATGAGTTCAAGGCCACCCTGGGCTACACAGATCAATGCAGAAAAAAATCTAGGTGGTGGTGGTCTACACCTTTAATCCTAGGACTAGGGAGTCACACACCCTTAATCCCAGCACTGGAGGGAATATAAAATGAGAGGAGAGAGAGATTGATTAGTCTATGGTCGCTCAGCCTTGGTAGAGGTAAGACTTCTCTAGTGAATTGGCTACTTTGCTTTTCTGGTTTTGGGGTTGAACCCCAATATCTGACTCTGGGTTTTTATTATTCGTGCTTCAGTGAAGAACTACTCAATAATGGAAAGGTGAAAAGGACACGTGCTATGCATGGAACAACATAGATAAATCTCCAAAACTTGTGATGGTCTATTGATGGAGGAAGGTCATTGGCTAATAAAGGAACTGCCCTGGCCCATTTTATTGGTTAGAGGATAGGTGGGAGGAGTAAACAGAACAGGATACTGGGAGGAAGAGGAAGTGAGCTCAGAGACTCCACAGCTCTGCTCTCCTGAGCAGATGCCTCAGCAGAGACGCCATGCCCCGCTCCCGGGCAGACACACGCCATGAAGCTCCGACCCAGGATGGACTAGGCTAGAATCTCCCCGGTAAGCGCACCTTGGGGTGCTACACACAGATGATTAGAAATGGGCTGAATTAATATGTGAGAATTAGCCTAGAAGAGAATGGGCCAAGCAGTGATTAAAAGAATACAGTGTCCGTGTAATTATTTCGGGGCATAAGCTAGCCGGGTAGGTGGCTGGGGTGTTGGGGACGCAGCCCCGCCGCCGCCCCTTATTACTTCAGTCTATAGAGATGGCTCAGAGGTTAAGAATGTTTTTCTCTCTGCGGAGGACCTGGTTTCAGTTCCCAGCACCCAACCATCTCTAACTTTAGTTCCAGGCTATCTGATGTCCTTTTCTACCCTCTGTGGGCACTGTATGAATGTGGCATACAGACATATATGCAAGCAAAACACCATATTTATACATTAAAAAAATTAGAAAACAAGCAATAAAAACATTGTCCCCTAGGGAAAATGGAATAGGGACAAGCCGCCCATCTGTAGGGTCAGAAGCACCTCAGCACAAACTCTCTAGCCAGGAGCAGAGTTCACCTCATTTCAATAAGACTCTTGCTATGCCTTTTTCCTTGCAGAGGATGAGGACACAGAAACCAGGGAGACCAGGGAGCTCTGTACCTTGGAATCTTCCCTGAAAATGGGGGGGGGGGGGGAGAGGCAGGGCTGAGTCCTCAGAAGCATTCATTTCGGAAGAAGTTTCATTTGCTGGAGTGTGTGTGGGAAGAAGTTCCTGCAGGATTGTGCACGTGCGTGTGTGTGTGTGTGTGTGTGTGTGTGTGTGTGCAGTTTAGTGTTCTAAATACAAGATATGATTTCCAGTGACACTCTGTGTATGTTGGTGGCATACGCACAGGTCCCAGCAACAGTGCTTCAGGGCATCACAGTGAGTTAGCTAGCAGAAGGCAAGGGCACCAAGAGCTCCTGAACTGTGCCAATTCAAGATGCGCTTCCAGTGAGGATGCTTGTCCTCTGCAAAGCACAAACACTTCTGAAAACGCTGGGCCTGCTGTGTATCCTGTGTTCCTCTGGAGGGTGCAGGAGAATGGGCCACAGTGCGCCTGACCCTTTGGCCCAGAGAGCCTGGCAGCAGGTGAAGTAACCTGCCCGCCCTGTGGTGGCTGCTGTGGAAACAATCTGGAGTTGAATCTCCTGAAGGGCTGCCATTACCCTGATGGGTGGGTGGGAAGTACAACTCTCTGTCTCTCTGTCTCTCTCTCTCCGTCTCTCCGTCTCTGTGTCTCTGTCTCCATCTCTCTCTCTCTCTCTCTGTGTGTGTGTGTGTGTGTGTGTGTGTGTGTGTGTGTGTGACAGACAACCAGACAGAGACAGACTAAATTCTCAAACCTGGACTCCCTGTACTCTCAAGCCTCAAAACTATTCACATTCCCTGGCACCTTTGAAATTCAAGGCAGTCCCTTTGTTGCAGGAAAGCAGCAGCCCAAAGAAGCCTTTGAGAGACATTCTATGCTCAGGTCCCAGAAAGACAGAAGCAGCACTAGAAACCTGGCATGTGACTCCCTGTAACACCCTGTTGGAAAAGGATCCTTCAAAACATGGGGTCCTAGGAGACAATGGGAGTTCCCTGCACAGATACACAACTGAGATGTAAATCCCTGTGAAGGAGCTGGGCTGTAGCGTTGGTGACCAAGTCCTCCACATGGACATGGGTGTTGCCATTGACTTGTAGAAGAGGAGGGAGCATGAGGAGTTACCTCATGGGGGAGGTTGGAATGACTGAAAAGAGAGGAAAATGTGGCCTGGAACATGAAACTCCTAGCTGGGAAATTACTTTGGCTGTAGAAATTTGAGGAAACCCAGGACACTGGCCTAAGGATTTATAGGCATAGGGGAAAACAAGGCCTTCTGGATCTGTTTAGGCTGATGGATTCAGCTTGGCATGGCAGGGGAGAACCATGTACTCAGACAGAAGCTGTCCAGAAACGAGTGTGAAGATTTTTACTTTAGCTGTAGAAAACACAATGAACGTAGTCAGCTGGCCTGGATCAGTTCTTCAGAAAGCAAGAGACCCATGAATAAATGCTTAGTTCAAAAGATCGAGGAAGGCTGTGTGTTGTTTCCGGAAAGCTTGGGATTGGTAGGCCGTATCTGGTGGAGTCCTTCTGTGTTTTCCAGGGTCGTTTTCTGACACTCAGAGTCTTGGTCCATGGGAGGTGGGCATTCCTAGGTGACATCCTCCAGGTGAGTCAGAACAGTTAGGAGCATCGACTCTTCCTTTGTTCCCATAGTCACTGTGTCTCTCCTCAGAGACCACACCAATGCTTGACATCTGGTAAAAGAGCATTTGAGGAGCACAGAGGAACGAAACCCCAAGTCCTGGGAGCCCTGAGTGGGGTGGCCACACCCCAGGAACAGAAGCAGGGACTTGGAAGGCTGCCTATCTCGAGGAGAAGTAGGCAGTGCCTGCAGGGGGTTTGTTTCCCTGCTAAGGGACTATGTGAAGATGAAACCACGGAGCTGGAGCAGAAGGAGGAACAGGAGTCATTTGAGAGTTCCAAGTGAAGCCCGTACATCCCAGTGCATCCAAGATGACTAATCCTGGGTCAGGGGTGAAAGAGAGAGTCCAGAAATTCAGCAAGCTGCCCTTGACTACTAGGACCTGGGGCTCAGATGTTCTCAACTTTCATTGAAGATGGAGGCCAGCTGTAGCTGGAGTGACTATGTTCAGATCACAGAAAAGTTCTGATCATAAGCTGCTAGCAGTTGAGCTAGGAAGACATAGACTTTCCTTCCACTTTCAACATCCGGGGGAGAGTTCTCTAAGGCTGCAATGGATTATGTGCTATAAGGGAGCAGGGCATGAACACCACTGATCTTCCTGAGGCCCTGGCTGGGAAAACATGTGGGCATCTGGTCGACCTATTTTTCTTTCACACCTGCAAGGTGACTTCATTTCACAATTGCTGAGTGAAGGCGAAGGCTTGCCAGTGCGTGGGGACAAAAAAATGTCGGAGGTAGATCTGGGACATCTCTAGAGAATGCATGGTGTGACAGGGCCAGGGAAAAACTCTTCTCTGACCCAATCCCTGTGCACCCTGGACCTAGAAAAGAGACCAGCCCTGGTATGACCTAGCGCTGCCTAGTGAGAGGCAAGGGATCCCCTCTGCTGAGTATTAAGGGCTGGTGGGACACCAGAACAGTTCACAAGTCCCCTACATCCCTGTATGCCGCATATCTGAGTCCTCTTGATTGATGATGTGTGAACTTTCCCACTAGCAAGGTGGTTAAGAGGTTAAGAACACTTGCTACTCTTTGAGTAAGGGACGCATGCACGCATGCACATACACATGTGCGCATACGGGAAAAAAAGGGAGTTCAGAAGCTTTACCTAAAAGAGGCCCCAGAAACCAGAGCTTTCAATGTCCTCTCCAGAATACTTACCTCTGTACACCTCCTGCTATGTGTCTTGAGTCGCAGCGACCGTTTGTCCAGTCTACTGCTGCTCCTAAGCACACTCTTAAGCTCTGAAGTGTGGGCCTGAGTTCCCAAAGGGAAACCACATTCACCTGTTTGCAGGAAGGAAGCAAGGAAAGGGAACAGTAAGAGGAAGGAGCTTAGCTGGTAACTGCAGGCCCCGCAAACTGAAGGAGTCCCACTGCAAAGCTGCTAGCTTAGCTCCTCCTTTTCTCGCCTTTTCAAGGCTAGAGTTGTACACGGCAGGAAGGAAACATGCTCAGTCTCATGGGCACCTGTCCATGTAGCAGGTACCGAGATTCCCTTGCTGAGAGCTAGGGCTATTGAGTTTCAGGGGGAAAAATGTGCTCTGCACTCTGGCCTGGCCTTGTGTGCAGTCAGCAGCAAAGTTAGACCAGGTGCCTGGGAGCTGGGAATCAGGAACCGCCAGGGCTTCTGGACTTGGAGGACATTCTGTATACAGGGGTGATTTTCTCTAATGGTTCTTGTGATTATTTATTTCTATCATGATGTTTAGAAGAAACACCTAATTGATTAAATGATACAGCTCAGTCATGGGGACTTTCTGTATGGATCCCATGAACCAGGCTGCTCAACTCTGGCTTTTTCATAACCTCAGAATCACGGTTCTGAACTTTACCACGTTGATCCCATAGGGGTAGGCTACTTGGCAAACCTCACATTGACAAGTTTTGCCACTGTCAGGAAGAGCTAATAACACTGCCGTCTGACTGTGATGTCAGGCTGGCTGAACAGATCTGGTATTGTGATGAAGACTCATTTTATGACCATAGTGTGGGTTCCAAGGCCTTTGGTCCTGCAGGGCCCTTCAAACCTAAACAGTTGGACTGGAAGAAAGTTACTTCTATCTTGGCCATAGAGGAGGGCCAAATAACACAGGGAGCAATCCATACTCTAAGCCTTACTAGGCACGGGCCATTTCACTTGTTTCAGGAAGGGAAAGTCCAGTGTTCTTTTGTGACACTGAGTTAATACATCTAGGATGCATAAATGGCATTATTTTTTGTATTTGATTTTTCAAGGCAGGACCTTACTATGTAGCTCTGGCTGTCCTAGAACTCACTATGTGAACCAGGCTGGCCTCAAACTCACATTTGCCTGTCTCTGTCTGCTTTCTGAGTGCTGGGATTAAATATGTGTGACACTGTACCTGGCTAACTGGCTCTAATTTAAAGCACACACTATTTAAAAGTAATTGAGATTATTCAGTGTATGGGACCTGACCCTGGGTTCACCGTTCATCCTTTTCTGGCAAGTTACAGGGAAACTTAAATTGTGACTTCCTTGGATTTATGAGAGAATCGTTTTCAACTAGAAACACTTCCACAGAAAATATACTTTTATATCTTCTTTTCATTATTGTAGAATATCCTCTCAATCTAACATATTTATTGTTGGCTCCATGGGGGGGATCACACAAAGATGAGGACAGACCACCAAAGCCTAATAAATCAGAAGCAAACTTTATTCCAGAAACCAGAATCCAGGAAAAAAAATAAAATAAAAAATCTCCATGGGGCACAAAAAGCTTATCAGCTAGCTGAGACCCAGTCAGAGATGGACTCTGTAAAGCTGTGGCAAAGGCAGGTTTCTGAACCCACCTTTTTATACAAGGGGCACCAATCAACATGCCCAATCAAAACAAACCAACTAATCCTAAGGAAAGGAGTTTGGGGGGTGGGGAGTGGGGAGGGTCCCTTTTTCCCTTTATAAACTGTGGTTTGCCTAGGGCCACATCTGTCTCCTCTCCACACAGAGGCAGTCCTTTGTTCTTCCTCTTAGTCCCTGCCCTCCGTCCATCTGAGGCAAATAAATCACCTTTGTGCTGAGAACTTGGTCTTACTTGATGCTGGGCTGTCCTTCCTTTCACGCATTAGTATTTTATTATTTTTAATGGCTGATTAATATTCAGTTGTGTAGGCAAATCTGATTTTGTGTAGCCTTCCATATTTCTGTTGGTAATTTTGAGTTGTTTCCATCTGCAAAGGTTGCGGACAATGAAGTTGTAAACATTCTTACACAAGGACTGGGATTACTACTGTTGCTAGGTTAAGGGTGATAGACCTAATTTTATAGGACTCGCTAGCATGTTTTTCAAAGTACTATATTCTGCAAAGCTCCGTTGTATTCCTTCCAAAGTCTGCAGAATTCAACGGTACCTTTCATTAGCACGACTGGTTGTACAGCACAAATCTTTATCCAGTTCTGTGTACAGGCAATTTGTATTCTTACATCTTCACTAGATAGGTACTAGTATTATTCCCATTTTATGGGTGATGAATCTGAGGCAAGCAAGGTTGATCACTTCGAAAAGCCCAAACCTAGAAAGTGATAGAGCTGGGTGTTGGGGCTCAGGTAGTTTGGGTTCAGAGTCCCTTTTCTTAACCAATACTTACACTGCTCATAGTGATACGTGAAGATAGAGCAGGGACTGGGAGAAGTAGGTGCCATGACTTGACGGAGTGCCTGGACTTGCCCTGTGTTCTTTCTTCCAATCAGTTTGATTCCATTCTCTTTGAGGTAAAGGGTAAACTGCAGGCTGGTAGTTTATCACCACTAGGTGGCGACAGAAAGCTATCTACATAGCAAGAGCTCTTGCTAGTGCGATTAATCCCTGAAGAGGAAATCAACATGAACCCATGGAAATGTTTCTCATTCCTGAATAATTAAATTCACAGGAAAGAAGTGAAGTCGCTGGTGCTTAATTGATGTAGAAATGCCTTGGGGACAGTTGTTGGTGTTCTGCACAAAAATTGCTGGTGATGGTGCATGCATTTGCTCTCTGCAAACCCAGGGGAAAAGAACTCACTGTTAGCACATTAAATGTTGATAGCAATGCCATTTTTTTTTAAAAAAAAATATATTCTTAAAAAATAAATAGTTTTTTTCAGAATAAAGGAAGTTTTCGGTTTTTTCTTAATGGTGTCAAGAAGAATCTTAGGTTTCGTTAAAAATCTTTTCTCCATACATCGAGACAATTGCACGGAGTGTCTCTTTTATTCTGCTAAAATGGCAAATTAAATTGGCTTTTGGGAAGAAAAAAAAATCTGTATTTCAAGTATAAATACCACGTACAGATGAGAACACAAAGAAAGCCAAGCAGCGAGCAACAGAGGTGGCCAGGGTCACTGAAACCGGCTTTCCGGTTGTCTAGGATTACATTTCTATACGTGGGAGATTTGTGCTTCTATTTTCCTTTCTTGGTGATGTCCTCACAAGCTTTGGTGAGGTTAGCTGGCAGATGCATCGGTTTTCTCTGGTTTTTTTTTTTTTTTTTTTTTTGAGTATGTTTCTTTCTTGCACTCTGCTTGGCAGAAACGATTCAAGGTATACATTCGCTCCTTTATTAAACACACAATCACTCCTATTCCCATTTCCCAATGTCTGAATTTTGGCGATGTGTCTGTTTTTCAAAAAATATTGATAGTGTCCTCTTATTACCATTACCATCTGTGTGACCTCTGGTGGGTGCCCTGTTCACTCTGGTGGTGTGTGCTGTTCACTATCTGTATGACCTTTGGTGGTGTGCCCTATTCACTATCTGTATGACCGTTGGTGGCGTGCAATATTCACAATTTGTGTGACCTCTGGTCGTGTGCCCTGTTCACCATCTGTGTGACCTTTGGTTGTGTGCCCTGTTTCTGAGGGTGGCATTTATGTTTTCTCCGGCTGGAAGTGTGTGGATGGTATTCATCCAAAAAGCCACTTTGGCTTTGTTGATTTTTCTTTCTGCTGCTTTATTAACTTCTTCTTTTATCTTTATTATTCCCATCTCTTATTTTGTTTTGATTTATGTTGTGTTTTTCTAGCTTCTTAAAATGGAAGTTGAAGTAAATCATTCTTGAGCCTTCATTTTTTCATAATCTATATATTGAAACATAACTTTTCCATTATTATCTTTTGTTGTTCCACAAAATTCAACAGACCACATATTCATTCTATGTTCAAAAAATTCTCTATTTTCATTTGATACAAGAATTATTTAGAGCTGCACCATAGTTTGCAAATATTTGTGTATTTCACTTTTTCTTTTATTGACTTCTGAATTATTTTTACCATGATTAAAGAAATACTCTCAATTATTCTAATTTTTTTTTCTTTTTTTTTTTTTAAATAATTTTTTTTTATTAAGAAAAGAAGAAAAAAAAAACATAAACAAAAAACAAGTTTCCACCTCCTCCCAGCCTCCCATTTCCCTCCCCCTCCTCCCACCCTTCTCCCCCTCCTCCCACCCTTCTACCCCTCCCCCCACTCCTCTCCCCCTCCCTCTCCAGTCCACAGAGCAGTCCAGGTTCCCTGCCCTGTGGTAAGTCCTAGGTCCTCCCCCCTCCGTCCATATCTAGGAAGGTGAACATCCAAACTGGCTAGGCTTCCACAAAGCCAGCACATTAAGTAGGATCAAAACCCCGTGCCATTGTCCTTGGCGTCTCATCAGCCCTCATTGTTCGCCATGTTCAGAGAGTCCGGTTTTATCCCATGCTTTTTCGGTCACAGTCCAGCTGGCCTTGGTGAGCTCCCAGTAGATCAGCTCCACTGTCTCAGTGGGTGGGTGCACGCCTCGTGGTCCCGACTTCTTTGCTCATGTTCTCCCTCCTTCTGCTCCTCATTGGGACCTTGGGAGCTCAGTCCAGTGCTCCAGTGTGGGTCTGTCTCTGTCTCCATCCATCACCAGATGAAGGTTCTATGATGATATGCAAGATATTCGTCAGTATTGCTCTCGGATAGGGTCATTTCAGGTTCCCAATCCTCAGCTACCCAAGGAACTAACTGGGAACCTCATGTTGGGCACTTGGGAGCCCCTCTAGGGTCAAATCTCTTGCTCACCCTAAAGTGGTTCCCTTAACTAAGAATTGTGGTTCCGTGCTCCCCTATCCACCTTTCCTTTATCCCAATTCTCCTGATTCCCCAAATCCCCCCTCCTTCCCTTCTACCTTTTCTCTCCCCATCTCCCCTTACCCCCATCCCACCCCACCCCCAAGATCCTAATTTTCTCCCCGGCAATTGGGTCTACTTCCCTTAGCCAAGAGGATAACTATATGTTTTTCCTTGGGTTCACCTTCTTACTTAGCTTCTTTAGGTTCACCTATTGTAGACTCCGTGGCGCTAATTTATGGCTAGAAACCAATTATGAGCGAGTACATCCCATGTTCATCTTTTTGGGTCTGGGACACCTCACTCAGGATAGTGTTTTCTATTTCCATCCATTTGCCTGCAAAATTCGAGAAGTCATTGTTTTTTACCGCAGCGTAGTACTCTAGCGTGTATATATTCCATACTTTCTTCATCCATTCTTCCATTGAAGGGCATGCTAATTAACCCAATTAAAAAATGGGGCACTGAACTGAACAGAGAATTCTCAGCAGAGGAAGTTCAAATGGCCAAAAGACACTTAAAGTCGTGCTCAACTTCCTTAGCAATCAGGGAAATGCAAATCAAAACAACTTTGAGATATCATCTTACACCTGTCAGAATGGCTAAAGTCAAAAACACCAAGGATAACCTTTGCTGGAGAGGCTGTGGAGGAACGGGTACCCTCATCCATTGCTGGTGGGAATGCCATCTTGTGCAACCACTGTGGAAGTCAGTGTTTCGGTTTCTCAGGAAATTCGGGATCAACTTACCCCTGGACCCAGCAATACCACTCCTGGGAATATACCCAAGAGATGCTCTATCATATGACAAAAGCATTTGTTCAACTATGTTCATAGCTGTATTATTTGTAATATTCTAATTTTTTGAACTTAAGAATTGTTTTATGATTGGTGTGTGTTTATTTTGGTAAATGTTCTATGTGTACTTAAATAGGTATATATTCTATAGTTGTTCAGTTCGGCTAAGTTGCTGAATGGTGTGGTCCAAATCTTTATAACACTGTAATTTGGGGGCTGCCCTTTCCTCCCTAGATGGCTACTGAGAGAGATGTGCTGACTTCTTCAACAATGTGAATTATCTTTTTATTTTTATATTTCTGTTGTATGTATCTTGGAGCTACAAATCTGTCCTATTAGAGGCACTAGAAATGAAAGGATTTTTCTGTTTCACCTCTTTTAAGATTTTGAAATCTCCTGTATCACTTGTAAGATGTCATGTGTCAAGGCTGGTTTATCTGGTATTACGCAGCCAAACTGTGTACATTGTGCAGATGTTTACATGGCATATCTTTTCTCATGATTTCACTTAAAACATTTGAAAACAGGCTAGTTGTTCATTTATGCAGCTTTCCTTACGGCTTGTTTGGCACAGGGTATCATGTGGATGAAACTGGCTTCAAACTCTAGGTAGCTGCAAATGTCTTTGTCTTCTACCTGCTCCTTCAAGGTTCAGGGATACAAGCATGAGACACCATGCTTGTTTGGACCATCATTTTTATTGGAATGTTTAGTCCACTTACTTTATTTATTTATTTATTTATTATGCATACAATGTAATGACAGAAGAGGGCTCCAGATCTCATTACAGATGGTTGTGAACCACCATGTGGTTGCTGGGAATTGAACTCAGGACCTCTGGAAGAGCAGCCAGTGCTCTTAACCTCTGAGCCATCTCTCCAGTTCACTTACTTTGAAAACAATTTCTGATGTAATTGAGATAGTCTTCTATTTATATTGACTTTGTCCCATGTGGCCTGTGTTCTTTTTTATGTGAAACAAGTTTATTTATTTATTCTTTCTTTTTGTTCCTTTTGCTTTTACTTGATTTTGGTATTGATTTTTTGTCAGAACTTGCCAAACTGCTAATGTAAAATGAATGAATATAATCTTATATAAAATACAGTCATAAAGTTGCTATTTCAGGAAAACAAATAAAAAGAAAGAGATTAAATTTAAATTTGTTTTATTTTTTTAATGTTTTAAAATTTTTAACTGATACATAATTTAAAAGTTTAAGTGATACATACTTATGGCTATGGTGTGATAGTTTGAAACATGTATATAATGTGTGATGATCAGTCAGGGTAATTAGTATGCCCATCATTTCAAATCGTTATCATTCTCTGTGTTGGAAACCTAAAAATCCCCTCTTCTAGCTATTTTGTAATGTACAATATTTTCTTATCAATCACAGTCACCTTACTGGACTAGACATTAGAACAATGTATTTTTACAGCTGGTAGCCAGTTTCTTTTTCCCTCTCTTTTCTAGGAGTCCAGCTTCTGGTGACTGTTTTTCTGGGCTCAGAGTCTAAGAGATCAACTTACTTAGCTCCCACATATGAGAGTGTGCAATACCTTTCTGTGCTTGCTTAATTTCACTTCATATTTTCTAGAATTACCTCTCTTTAAGACACTTTAGAGATGCTGGCCCAGTGCTTTCCATGCAAGCGTGAACACTTGAGTTCAGTCCCCCAGAGTACATATAGAGATGCTGAGCTCGAGGCTTGCTGGACATCTAGTCTAGAGAAATGGACGAGCTCCTAGTTCAGTGAAACACGAGCCTCAACAAATAAGGTGGAGAGCCATTAAGAAAGACACCTGGTGTTGGCCTGTAACTGATGTGCACGTGTGTGTCTGTGAACATACGTGCGTGCACACAGCACACGCATAGCTACATGCAAACATGCACATCTGCACACACAAATAGCATCAGATGACTTCACTTTTGTTTTTTAATCTTTCATATTTTTAACTTAAGAATTCCCCTTGCCCATTTTTGTCTTTATGATCCACGATATTTATTTACCAGCATATTAGTTTTAGTTTATTCTTTACTTCTAAAGTAGTTTTCATGTGTATAATATTTTCTTTGGTTTTGCTAACTCCATTTTTACATCCTCCTGTTCTTTTCTCCAGTATTATTTTTGAGTTATTTTGGTCCAAATTTAAGTTGCTTGTAAAGTTTACTATTATTTTATCTTTTTAGCATTGATACTTTTTATTATTTACATATGTTTTTCAGCTAATTTTTTTGTTTTTGAGAATTTTACATGAGTGCTGTATTATGTGAGATTTCAGTCCTTCCCCTCCACTCCTCTCATTTTCTTCTACTCACTCTTAAATCCATGACTACTTAAAATTTTTAACATTTTATTAATTATTTGATAATTTTATGCAATGTATTTTGATCATAATCACCCCCACTCCTCCTTGTAATTCTTCCGAGATTTACTTCTGCTTCTTCTCTGCCTCCCAACTGTGTATCCTTAAATTATGCTTAAAAAACATTAAGCTTGTTTATTTAAAATATGAGGATAAAGGTTTCCTTTATTTTATATGCATGCCTTTCTGGCTTATTTTCATTTCTTGAGAGAATATAACTTTATGATAATATGTATGAATTTGACTTTTTATTATTCCTCCTGTCTATATTTCAGTAAAATGTATTTGACTGTACTAGAAGGAAAGACAGTCAGTAGGTAGCTTCCTAGTTCATGTTTGGGTGGCGTCCATATACTCAAAGGGTTTGGGATGTTTGGTTTAAAGTGTCACCTCAGCCCCTGGCATCCATATATCCAAAGAGTCTGGAATGTTTGGATGGAAGTTCCATCCCAAGCCCCCTCCCCCTGGCAGTTGCCTCAGTCTAGACTCCACCTCCAAAAACGCAGGCCAAACAATGACCCTTCCCCAGAGATGCTCAAGATCACTTTTTTTTTTCTTTTTTTTTCTTTTTTTTCTTTTTTAAATTTATTTATTTATTAAGGATTTCTGCCTCGTCCCCACAACCGCTTCCCATTTCCCTCCCCCTCCCCCGATCAAGTCCCCCCCCCCCCCTCATCTGCTCGAAGAGCAATCAGGGTTCCCTGACCTGTGGGAAGCCCAAGGACTGCCCACCTCTATCCAGGTCTCATAAGGTGAGCATTCAAACTGCCTAGGCTCCCACAAAGCCAGTACGTGCAGTAGGATAAAAAACCCACTGCAATTGTTCTTGAATTCTCAGTATTCCTCATTGTCCGCTATGTTCAGCTAGTCCGGATTTATCCCATGCTTTTTCACTTCTACAGGGTATTTAAACCCCCTCCCCAAGAACAAACACGTGGTTTTCCAGTAGGTCTTCCTTCCCTGTCTCTTCTCTGGGGAGCTGGAAGGCCATCTGGGAGCGTTGATATCCTTTAAACCTGGTATTTTTTTTTCTAATTTGGTTTGATTTGTTCTGGTGTAGATTATTGTGTTGGTGGAGAGGTTTATTGCGGCACAAAAACTTTTCAATTCAGAGTTCTAGAATTTTCTTCTCCATAGAAACACTGGTTTTTTTTTTTTTTTTGATAGAATCTAGTTTTCTTTCTTTCTTTCTTTCTTTCTTTCTTTCTTTCTTTCTTTCTTTCTTACCTGTTCCTACTTAATAGAGAAGTTTGAATAGAAGCAAGATCTTGTCTAGAATCCAGATCACCTCAGCCACTCTCTGATTTAATTGTGTTCCTTTGTTCTCAGTCAGGAAAACCCTTCATGTTTTGACTGCTGTTCCTTAGGAGAATGTATATAAGGATAAAACACTTGCATTTATGTCTAATTTCTATAATCAAAAATGAAATGGAAACTACTCAGAAGAATGATGGACAAAAATTATAAGCTAGCTGTCCACAGAAGAGAAAATTCAAATGTCAAGTAGGCATATGAGAAGGAGCTTCGTCTCATCTGCAGTTAGAAATGCAAGTTAAATAAGAACATAGTTTCATCTGATTCAGCACTAAGAACACTACAGTAATCTAATACAACTATATATGGGGGCAACATTTAGCTTCTACTAATGGTATTCTGAAAAAAATGACAGAATGACAGAAATGAATGTGATGGCCAGAAAATTCCACCTGTCATGTTCCATGTTCTCTCTGACCTTTGGACCTTTGCTTACACTGTTCCTATAGCTTTGGATTTTCTGTCTGCCTTTTTTTCTGGTTGTTACTCACTTTTCAGGTCTTAACTATTGTAATATTAAGTTGGAAGCATCACCCCAGCCCCTGGCCTGGGAGTTGCTTTGGGCCAGACTCCACCTCCAGAAAAGCCCAGGAAAATGCTGACTCCCTTCCCGGGGAGTGTCAGGACCACTCCCACAGGCTATTTAGGTTCTTGCTGGAAAAAGGAACACGTGTTCACAAGTTTTGCATGGTCTCCCCCTCTCTGTCTCACCACCCCCATGCTTCTGGCCACCTGAGAGAGAGCACTGCATTCATTAAATGTAGGCATCATTAATTTGGTCTAATCTGGTCTAATTGGAGTTATTTTGCATCTGCGGAGAGGCTCTTCTTAAGATTTTTCCTGAGGCTGGAGAGATGGCCCAGTGGTTGAGAGCATTGGTTGCTCTCCCAGAGGACCCAGATTCAATTCCCAGAACCCATATGGAAGCTCACACCTGCCTGTAACTCCAGTTCCAGGAGATCTGATGCCAATGCACATAAAGTTAAATAAATGTTTTTTAAAAAGGTTTTTCCTAACAACTATCATTTTTTTAAAAAAATATTTGTACTATTTTTAAATTTATGTGTATGTGTGTATCTGAATGTGAGTGCCCGTGGAGGCAAGAAGAGGTTGTTGAATCCCCTGGAACTGGAATTGTTCCATTGAACTGGAAGCTGCCCATTGTTGGTTCTGAGAACTGAACTCAGGTCCTCTGCTAGAGCAGCAAGTACCCTTAACTGTTGAACTATCTAACAGATGCCCCAACTGTCTTTTAATATACTTATAAAAAAAAGTCCATTATTGTAGTGGTAGTCATTATTCAAGACATCGTAAGACCTTAAAAGCATGACCGGAGCTTCTTTGAAGATGAAGACATTTCCCTATGAACTGTAGACTCAGATCATGTTTGAGAATTTCCAGCCTTCACTTTCTGATGGCACTGTTACGCCCAGACCTGCAAAGTCCACCCCCCCCCCCAAACCAACAAGAAGACCGAGTCCCGTATGTAAAAGCAAAGAGCCTTTATTTTATACAAGTTTGCAAAGTGGGTCTCTCCATGTCCCAAGCTCAGTTAGTGTTGGGTTGTTATAGTAGTAAAGGTGGGGGTGAGGGATTTCTAAGGTTCAGTACCTGTGATTGGCTGGCATTTGTCTAGTGGTGTCCTAGTGAGTGTGCTGGCAGGTTACAAACAGTTGGAACGTTAGGCATTTCCTTTGGATGATCTGTTCCTGAGCGGTGCCTGGGTAATCTCAGTCTGTGGTTCTTCCTGCAACCAGGTATTACTACAGGGTAAACTACTGAGACTCAGGCCTCCATTAAACTTACTGATGGCTGAGTCCTACACTGGCAGGTGATAATGGTTGGAAAAGTAAAGAACTTCCTTTGGGTGGTCTGTTTCTATGTAGCTTATCATGGCTGGCTCCTACAGGTACCTCTATGAATTTTGGACTTGCTTTTCAAGTTCCTATAATATTGTAGCTATTCTTCATAATGACAATTTTTTTTTTGATTTTTGAGACAGGGTTTCTCCGTAGCTTTTGGTTCCTGTCCTGGAACTAGCTCTTGTAGACCAGGCTGGCCTCGAACTCACAGAGATCCGCCTGCCTCTGCCTCCCAAGTGCTGGGATTAAAGGCGTGCGCCCACCGCCCGGCTCACATAATGACAATTTTACATTTGGTTTAGGTACTTTCTCCGTTGATTGATAAAACACCCAGACAAAAACAACTTAAAGGAGGATACGCTATGGTGGGGAAGTCCTGTGAGTGGAAGCAGGATCTTCTTTTTACCCAGTCCAGGACCTAACCCCAGGGAATGGTGCTGCCCTCCTCAGGTGACTCTTCTGCCTTAACCTATTCAAGGTAACCCCAGGACTAAATTTATCTGCATAATCCCTCACAGGTGTGCCTACAGGCTTGCCTCCTAGTTGTTTCCAGATTCATCAAGCTCATCTTCAACATTGACAATCACAATTTTCATATGCAGATGGAATATCCACCACCCAGAAGTGTTTCAAATTTCATGTAGTATTGAAATATTTGCATATGTGAAGTCAGAAATCTAGGGCATAGGACCCCAATTTAAACAGAAAATTGGTTTATGGTCCACTTACACTTTATATGCATAGCCTGAAGGTAATCTTACACAGTATTTTTAATATGCCTGCATTCTGGACTCCACATATCTAAGGATTCATGGAATAAGTTTTTACTTGTGGGAATAATTTAGCATTCAAAAACTTGAATTGTGAGCATTTGGGATTTAGATTTTCATATTAGAAGTGCCAGACTGTATCTGTATATAGGCAAATATACATACAAATGCATACAGACTCATTTAAACACATGGATTATATGTACACACATGTATATGCATATACTGGCTCTTTTAGTTGTATAAAACCTCACAATTGCTGTATTAGATTGTATATTCATTTGTTTTCTTTCCCATCAGACTGTAAATACCACTAAAGCTTGAATGCTGTCTACCTTATTTATCTTATTTTATTTCTGATATCTAGAATATTGCATGTATTCAAAATTATTGAATGAATTAATGAACTTCCCATGCAAACTGTAGAATCTAAGACACTCAGTATAAAAATTCTTAACAGAACTGCAGTGAACTTCCTTAATGTACTATAGGATTAGAGAAGAGAAGAGTAAAAAGCCTTCCAGAAAGTTCTGGTAAATTCTGATGCCAAATAGTGACCATTCTTGTGGGAAATCATTCTTCTGATAAGTCACTTTGTTTCTTTCATTGGAAGAAAGAAAGCTGAGTGTAAAGGTTACTAATTTCTGTACTACTGAAGAAGTTTCAAAAAATGTTACTGGTATTGATCAAGGGTCATATGTATATTACATGTATGTGTATATATGAAACGTAAGTACTAAAAAGTCAATTGGCCCATAAAAGCAAACACATACGCTAGAACTTTAACTTCACTGTTAAATTCCAATGAAAATTGTCTTCCATCTGAGTCAGCATAAAAGGTATTACAATAATCTATTATGATAAATGTGAAAGAATGCACTGGAATCTTGGCATTTAGCATAGAACAGACACTTTGGATACCTTGTAAGTATTCAAAAAGGAGGCAGGGGAAAGAAAGAAAGCCAGAAGAAAGGAACTGATGACAATGCATCTTAAAGAAAGAAAACACTGTGTCTTAACGTCTTTTTCTTTAGAAAATTTCTGAGTTGTTCCCTTAACCTCTGCATTTCCAAGGAGGCTTGTTGAGGCTAGAATCATCGGATACACCAATGGCATCTCTCTAGGAGTGTTGTGTAGGGGAAGCCCAGCCCAATGGGGGGCGGGTTCGCCTCAGGCTAATGTTTACATATAAATCTGGCGGTCCTTTATGTATCTCCTGCCCATCACTGGATCCCTGGTGTTGTAAGCTATCCCTTCATTAAATTCTGCTGTTTCATATTAAGCTAGCCTGGTTATTAGACCGCATCAGTGTTGCATCTTTAACATGCAGCGAGGTGACTGTGGTATGGAGCCAGTTCCGAAAAGTAAGTTTTAGGGACTTTAGGACACATCCTTTTCTTCATCTCACAGGCCAAGCAAGGTCAGCTTCCTAAAATGTGCTTTCTGTGGTTTATTCTTAGCTACTGGAAAGATTTCTGGGCCGCATTTTATCTGCTTATTCTCCATACAGCATTTCATGGGTGTATTATTTTATAAGATTATAGCATTGGATTTGGAAAAGAACAAAAAGCCATAACATGTGTTTGTTTCTGGAACATTGGTTGTTTTCTCAGTTCAAGCATTCTCCCACACAGACCAGTGAACACGTTGCCATTTGTAGGACTCAGCCAGCCTGATAAGCTTAATAGAACAGACCGCCCAAAGGAAGTTCTTTACTTCCAACCATTATCACCTGCCAGTGTATACTCGGGCATCTATAAGCTTAAGAGAGGCCTGAGTCTCAGTAGTTTACCCTGCAGCAATACCTGGTTGCAGGAAGAACCACAAACTGAGATTATTCCAGCACCACCTAAGAACAGCCCATCCAAAGGAAATGCCTAACGTTCCAACTGCTGTAGATAGGATCACCTGCCAGCACACTCACCAGGACACCCCTAGACAAATGTCAGCCAATCAGGGGTCCTGAGTCTTAGAATTCCCTAACCCCCACCTTTACTATTATAAAAACCCAACTCTAATTGAGCTCGGGGCTTTCCGATTATTCCAATACATTGGATACGCAGAAAGACCGAATTTGCAAACGTATAAAATAAAGGATTTTTGCTTTTACATACGCGACTCGGTTTTCTTGTTGGTTTTTGGGTGACTTCACAGATCTGGGCATAACACCATTCAACCATATCAAATCTATGATAACACATATCCTCCTCAAGAAGGACCCTAGAACACAGATTTCTGGACAAAATAACAGCTGACTTGGATTAGGATATGATATATGATTTTTCTATTAATAGTGTTGACTTGCTACAACACTTGATCCAATATTTCAGAAAGAAGTTTAATTACTAGCAAGAGCTCTAGGCATAAAATAAAATTACAGTTCTCAGGCTCTTGAGTTTAAAACCTAGCTGCACCGCGAATGCAGTTTTTTTAGGGTTTGTTTGCCTTTCTAAAACTGTACAACTTAATCACAAAAATGATGTTTCGTACCTCACATTGAGTAAAAACAGCTAGTCCTCATTCTGGTCAGCCAGTATGTCTCAGTGCTAGAAGAACACTTGCCTATCACGTGTGAGACCCTGTATTCAATCCCCAGTCTCTCTCTCTCTCTCTCTCTCTCTCTCTCTCTCTCTCTCTCTCACACACACACACACACACACACACACACATACACACACACACACACACACACACACACACACACACACACACACACAGCATTAAGTACTGGTAAGATGGCAAATGAATGAGAAAACAGAATAGTTTCTCAACCATCAAAGATGTGATGTTAGTGACCATACAATTTTCATTGTTTTTTTCCCCCACAGGCACGATTCTGATGATGACATCTCCAGAAAGAAAACAAATCTGTAGTTCTAAGGAACTTTATTTTTTAAACCCTTATCAAAGGAAAACCACTAAAGCATGCATATCCTTGTTTCATAGAAACTCTACAAAATATCATTCTGTTAGCAGCCAATTCTTGTAGAATTGAAGAAGAGGTCTTGTGTGCTTGGCTCTGCTTTTCGGGAGCAGCTAGGCTAGCATTTCCCATTGCACATGCTTTTTGAGACATTCGCCAGGTGGATGTCAAGAAATGAGAAGGACTTTAAGTTTCTTCCATTTGAATCTGGATAGACCTTTTTTTTTTATCAATTCAATTATTATAGATTGCAGTTGGGATACAACTTGTGCCTTTCTCTGTCTTTCAGAATTCTTGCCCTTGGAGTCATGCCCCTAGGAGACTGGAACTGCATGAAGAGGCCTGCACACAGAGCACCGGATGAACTCCCAACCAGCAGCCAGCATCAGCAGGTTAAAGTGAGCAGTCTTTGGGGGTGATTCTACAGCTCTTCACTGTATATACCATCAGGTGATGCTGCATGGGACAGGCACATGCTCCAACACCCTGCCAAGATCGCAGGTTTCTGAACATTAGGCTGTGGGAGAGCCTGTTGTGCAGCAGTAGATGACCAGAATAGTGTCAGAATTTCCTGGATATGTTATCACGACTGATTGCATTTCTGCACCCCACAGAGTGCTAGGGTGGAGAAATTCAGTATTCAGTTCACCTGAAGGATGTTACTCAAAGCAGTGTTAGGATCCCTTTTAGAATGCACGCAGTGGATCTCTTGGTCCATTTGTGCTGTTTTAAAACCCCACAATGTGTTTTCTAAAAAATAGAAATTTATTCCTCTTAATTCTGAAGACTATGAAGTTCAAGATCAGTGCATCAAGTTCAGTGTCTACTGAAGGACACTGCTACTTCCAGGAGAGAAACTGCTGCCCTACCCTTTGCAAAGGAAAATTGCCATAACCTTACATGGAAGAAAGGACAACAGGAGAACTTGCTCCTTCAAGGCCTTTTTGTAAAGAGCCAATCACTTTATTTAAACCTTTGCTATGGACATGATTTTTTATGAAATTTTGAGGCCTTTAGCACATTTCCGATCAATAATCTATAAATTTCTGTGTTACCTTGTGCTAGAAGACCTGGCAGACCCGTATGGGATTAGATGTGTGTTACGTATATGGGTCAAAGTCTATTTCTGATTATATCGTGAACAGCTGCCACACCTACCGAGGTCCATGACCTACCTAGTCTCGGGTTCTTGTCCACTTTAGCAATGTTACCTATAGGTTCCATCTCATGGAGTGGTCCTTAAATTCAATTTTGAAATGTGGTTGGTTACTTCCCTAGCATTTGTGTCATTATTATACTAGTGTATCTTGCAGGCCGGTACCTATTTTAGATCGCAGGTGTCATAGCTAAGTGATTTGATGATTACTTTCCTTTGCTGGCAGTTTGCATGGTACCTTCCAGCATCATGGACACCAGTCAGCATGCTCAGGAGTAGTTGGCCAACAAAAAATGGCCTCTGATTTTTTTGTGTGCTTTGGCTTTTTTTGGTATTTTTTTCATTTTTTTTTTTTTTTTTAGGTTTTGTGGGTTTTTTTTTTTCGAGAGAAATAACAAATTTGAGTGTATAGAAAGGCAGAGAGCATTTAAGAGGAACTAGGAGAGGGTAAAGTATATGGTCAAAATATATTGTATGAAAAAATTTTAAGGCCAATAGATACACAGAAAAGATACCTTTTACTATTAATTTTATTTCCTAACTATGATCAGTAAAGAGAAAAATGATGTATGAGTGGATGAATGAAGGGATACTAGAGAAAGGCTAGGAGTGTTTCATGGAAACGATGAGCAGAAGATAAAGGGATTCGGGAATTAATTACAGGACTATGATGATAGAATAGTTTTTAGCAGTTCACCTTGATCTAGAGATGCAGTGCATAGCACATTTAACATTCAGGCATTTGGTTCCTTTTCTTCACTGATTCTTGGTCCTCTGTCAAGCCTCAGTATTGGTGTCAAAGCTTTCTCTAGGAAGCTTTCTTCTTTTGCCAAAAGTGACATGTGGAACAAGAAGAGCAAAATAAGTTAAGTCTTTGGTGTTCCTACCCTATCTTGCAACTTATAAAACCTTTGTATCAAGTGTAGTCCACACAAGCTGAACAGTAAAGAAGTTCTAAATCTGTTCACCTTCGTAGTTCAGAAAGGTTCAGTTTTTCCCTTTTCTGTCTCTTTCAGATGTGGGGCAGAACTTAGCTATGTTTTTATTTTTACTTCCTGAATTTTATACATTGGATTTTCTCACGCTTTTCCTAGAGCCCCTTTCCCAAGTGACTGCTTGTCTACTGATGTGGGATTTCTCTCTTCATGCTGTGATTGTCATTAATTGATAAAGAAACTGCTTTGGAGCTGTTGTAGGTGGAGCAGTGAGGCTGCGTCCCCGGCACCCGGCCGCCCACATGGCTAGCTTTACCTGAAATAATTACACGGAAACTGTATTCTTTTAAACACTGCCTGGCCCATTAGTTTCAGCCTCTTATTGGCTAGCTCTTACATATTGATCTAACCCATTACTAATATTCTGTGTAGCACCATGAGCTGGCTTACCAGGGAAGATCTTAACCTGTGTCTGTCTGGAGCGGGAGAATCATGGCGACTCTGACTCAGCTTCTTTCTCCCAGCATTCTGTTCTGTTTACTCCGCCTACCTAATTTTCTGTCCTATTAAAGGGCTGAGGCAGTCTCTTTATTTAACCAATGAAATTAACACAAAACAGAAAACTCTCCCCCATCATGGACCTATAGCAGAACAAAACTTAGGCAGGGAAAACTAAAGTGAATGCTACCTTGCTTGTTCTCCAGACAACTGACTCTCAGAAGGATTTTGCAAGGTATCCACAGTACAGACCCAACATGTACACAATAGGCAAATTGTCATTCATAAAAAATAATAATACCTCTGCAAAATCATTGTGAAGATGATATATTTCAAGAGCCTTGTGCCTAGAATATCCAACATATGCTACAATTAATACACTTCAATATAATTAAAAAAGAGGGGCGAAATTATTTCTTTAGCTCAGATTGTGCTCATTTCTATGAGTCCAGAGATGCCAGTGAACATGGGAACCCCGATTTAAATAGAAATAGATTTTCATGTGAAAGTCATAGCTCCCTCTCTCCAACACATTCTGTAAGCTTTACTCTAAGGAGTTATTTCCTTAAATGAGACCTCACTGACATTTTTTTCTACATCCTTTGCTCCCTGTGCATTTCTCAAAGTCCTAATGTCAAACGGTATTCCTGCCTCAATCTCCTGAGTAGCTGTGCCTACAGCTATATGTCACCATGTCCACCAATGTATCACCACTGAATATTGTCCCTCATTTTCTCCATCATACAAACACAGCAACGGCTTCACAGGTTAATCTACTAAATGTTAGTTAGTTGAGATTTTTGTTATTTCCATATTCATACCCGCCTTTGTGCAAACAGCAGAGAATCACTAATGAGCAGTAATTGAAAACCACAACGACTGTAATAAACAATTAGGAGATGGTGTGCTTGATTCCTAGGGTTCTTAAAGTGGGATTCCTAGCATCAAGGAAAAGCTTAATGAGGGGAAAATCTGGGACAAAGATGACTTCCAGTCAGTGTTCAGATAACTCCTCCTCCCACTCCTACCCAAGACCATTTTCATATCATAACTCTGGAGCCTGGATTCTGAGTCTTTTGCCAAATCATCCTTTAAAAGGATGGGTGAGAAACACATTTTTTCTGTTTAATAAATAATGCCTTTTTGCAATTAATACAGGATGTTAGGGTACATAACAGTATTTCGCCCTTCCTTTACTGACTGTTTACTGTGTTCCAGGCAATGCACGAGTGCTGGTGACAGTTTTTGTGTTGGGGCCACGAGCCAATGTGAAGACAAGTACATGATATGTATTTGATATTGGATTTGACATCAAAGATACAGAAGAGCAAGAGTATTCCCTCTTGGTAGGGAAAAGTAAAAAGAGGCCACTAAATCCAAGCCTTGAAATTAAAGAAAGAAGAGGAAGAAGAACGAGGTAGGAAGAGAGCGAGCAGAATAAAAGCATTCTTTGTCTTCCACGCAGATTTGGAGTAATGTATGGTGGCGTCAGGTGCTGCTGTCGGGCAGTGAATATTATAAAGCTATACAACACCACTCCTTAAAAGATACGCTGAAGTTTTAATACCTAGTACCTCAGAAGGTGCTTTCATTTAGAATTTGGGTCACTAGAGAGGTGACTAAGTGTACTGTTAAGCTGAGATCCTTAGTTATTAGTTGAGGTGATTACTCAAAGGTCCAGTATTATTGGCATCCTGATACAGAGGGAAGATTTGGACACAGACATGCACAAAAGGACACAGTGAAGAGACACAGGAGGTGCCATGTGAAGAGGATTAGCATGAAACATTCATAAGCCAGAGAACTTTGGAAATACCAGCAAACCTACAGAGTCCGGGAAGAGGAAAACAAACATTTCCTGCAGGCTTGATAGCAAGCATGGCCTGCAGAAACCTTAGCTTTGATTTCTGGGCCTAAAGAGTCATGCATGAAAGAGTATGTTTCTATTGGTTTTGAGCCACTCGTTTGTATTTTGTTACAGTAGACCCAGGAAATGAATGCAGACAATTAAGAAGACACATTGAAGATTGTGGACTGTCAATTCCTGTCTCAAACATAGTGACTTCCTTTTTGTGTCTACTTTAGATTCTTTGGTAAAAAGAGCATGGAAATGGGGCTTGAGAGATGCTCTTCTAGAGGACCTGAGTTCTGTTCCCAGCACCAGCTGGAAATAACTCACAATTACCTGTATCTTGCATTCCAGGACATCTGATACCCTCTTCTGGACTCCATGGAAACTGCTCTCACATACACAAGCACACATGTATAAACTTAATTTAAAAAGTAAACATTTTAAAAAGAATTGTTGGCAGTTGGTCACAATTATAAAAAAAGAGATCATGGAAACTATGTAGACCTTTAATAGCGAGACAGTTGTGTGCTTCCAATCTCAAATAACATGAATTATAACGCAAGTGGCCTAACTACCCTTGTTGGTTCATGCCTTATGGAATTATGGAAGTCTTCAGGTAATAGGAATTTCTACGTAATTTGGTAGAGGCTTTGTTCGAGGTCTGACTTCATGTCTTTGCAGTGTTCCATACTTCTCATGTAATGCTTTCTTCCTCAGCTGACCCGTGTTATACTACACAAGTGATTGTAGTAGTTCTAAGCTTTACCCCACAATGCACTATTCAGAGTGAGGAAGAGCAGTTTTGGAATGGCATTCCCCAGGAGGCCTGAAGGTTCTTGTTGACTGGATCACTCCTAAACCAATTTCTTTGTGCATTGATTAGGTTAGGCCTATCCTGTGGACCAGGATTTACTGTGATTGAGTTGGTCTACATTTCCATTGGTCTTATGTATGTATGTTCAAAACAAACAGAATTAATTAGCACTGAGCCTTTTTATCTGCTCATGGGTCTTTGGGTCGGACCAGGATTTACTGTGATTGAGTTGGTCTACATTTCCATTGGTCTTATGTATGTATGTTCAAAACAAACAGAATTAATTAGCACTGAGCCTTTTTATCTGCTCATGGGTCTTTGGGTCGGACCAGGATTTACTGTGATTGAGTTGGTCTACATTTCCATTGGTCTTATGAATGTATGTTCAAAACAAACAGAATTAATTAGCACTGAGCCTTTTTATCTGCTCATGGGTCTTTGGGTCAGTAATTTAGACAAGGGTCAGCTGGAGTAGCTAAGCCTCTACTGTATCGTGTTGTCTGGGTTCACTTACATTTTTAGGGTCACATGGAAGTCAGTTAGGAGCTGGCTTGTCTTGCTGTAGGAGTATCTCAGTTCTTTTTTTCTGTGTTCTGTCCAGTGAGCTATTGGGTTTATATACAAAATATAATGTTTCATGAGTGTGAGAATAGAAGCTGTAAGACTTGACAACTTAACTTTGGGCTCCTGCGGTATAATACTTATCATGTCATATATTAGTTAAAATAAGGGACCAAATATCCGTGGGAAAAGCTGTACAAAGAAATATGATCATATAAAATCTATTATTCTTATCATTCCTTTCCTTACAAGTGGAGGGACAGTAACAATTTCCAGGAAACCACACCACTCCTAAATGGAATGCGTGCCCTGTAGAAAGCTGGCTGGAGGCTTGCACGAGACTTAAGATAGGTTTAACTTGGACTGTGGCAATTGTACCTTGGCAATTTTGGAAGGGGGATTGATTGCTTTTAAGGCCCATGGTTCTTACCCATGTTTCTAGGATGACATAGCTAATAAATATCATGTTTCCCACAAGTAAACACAATTTAGAAGTGATTTACAGTGGCTTTGCGTCTCAAGCTGAAGGGTGGTTTTAGGAACATTTCCTATAGCACCATGTGTCTCTATATGTGTGTTTCTGCTTTGTAAGTCATACTTCTGGGCAATGAGGAGACACTGATGTCTTGTTCTCAAGTGCAGAGGAAAATTTCAGCTCTGTGGTTAGGTATCAAGGGGTTCCTGAAACACCTCTGAGTTATATTTATACAACCCTTCTTGATTTCCCACAGTGAACACATATCCTGGTCACTTGGGGTTTTCCTATTTCCGTTGTCATGTTACCTTGGAAGAGACATTTCTTCCTGATGGCAAGGTCATTTCTGGTTACTCACATACCATTCTCATTGCTCTGACTTTATCCTACTTTCTAGCCTTAAGAAGAACATTCCAGTTCATCTTATGTGTGTTTGGATCTCAATCAGGGATGTGGTGATAAGCCAATAATCTTTCCTTTTAGAAGTCTTCTCTATGTATCCTCCATCTGCTATGGTCCACATGCCCAAATTTACATAAACACCTAGAGCTAGGGGAGGATGTAGTCTCTGATCTGGAGCATCAGTGTTTGGACTATGTACAATTTATAAAGCGTCTGCTGGGCTATGTACAATTTATAAAAAGAATATGAGATTCAACTTATTTATGGTGAAAATGATTAAATTAATGAATATTGAGTTGGTTGATTAATAATGGATAAATAAATATAACCCACACCCTATCCCCTAGAGAGACAAATGAATTGGCATGAAAAGTTTTCACTAGTGAACAACTCTTCTCCTCAGATCCCTGCAGTCCAGGAATGTGCATCTGAATCCTGGGTTCTCTCTCATAGCACTGAGGAAACCTGAGGAAAGAGGGAAGGTTTAGAACAGGGGAAATATTCTCACAGTGGTCAAGAATAAGACTTTGAGAACTCCATCATCACACTGAGGCAATCAGGGAAAGAACTGTCCACCTATGGGAACAATCGGGTCTTGGGGTAGAGGCAGGGACTGGGAGAAGAATGCAAATAGGAAGAATTTTGTAGGAAGTGTGTGGGGAAGAGGGAATCCCTCCATCTCCTCTCTCGGGGGCATTCCTCATAGAAAAATCTTATCACAAAGCCTTCAGAAGTGTTTCTGAAAGAGTCCTGGCAGTGCCTTCACAAGAACAGTTAGTCTATAAGAAGAGCTTGAAGCCTTAAGTGTTTCTTACTTAATTCGGCAGATGCTGTGAGTACCACTCCATTTGAGCAGCTCGCTGCTGCCTCCACATCCCATCAGAGGCAGCCCTCTTTCACTTCCATTTGGCTAACTACATGGCGTTGGAGAACATGGAGGCTATTTACAGCAGCTTCTGCCATCCTCTGACTAGCCAATCCAGGGGCAGCTCAAAATTGCAGGACTAAGCCAGGCGGTGGTGGCGCACGCCTTTAATCCCAGCACTCAGGAGGCAGAGGCAGGCGGATCTCTGTGAGTTCGAGATCAGCCTGGTCTACAAGAGCTAGTGCCAGGACAGGCTCCAAAGCCACAGAGAAACCCTGTCTCGAAAAAACCAAAAAAAAAAAAAAATTGCAGGACTATTTAATCTGCAGAGTCCATTAGGACTGTCAGCAGAGATGGGGCAGAGATGGAGCAGTAAATACTACAAAAAGCAGTTGAGAAATGCAGCCTGATCGCAACTTCATTAACAGCTCTAGAGCTGACTGGAAGGAGGCCTTGGAGTCTAGCCATGAAGATCAGGGGGGAGGGGCAGGCAAGGCACATCTGGTTTCTGACTCTAGTCCCCAGCTGGTTCAGAGTTCATCCTGGGAGCCCTGAGTGAGTTCACAGAGTTTGCACATGACTATGGTTTTGACTCCATCTTGTCGCCCCTGTGATCAGGATGCAGTCCTACTCATGGTCCTGCTGCCAACTGCCTAAGACCAGACCAACTCAGAGTCCTCACCGAGGAATTAACACTGAGCTTCACCAGTCTCCATAGCTGAACTTCATGTGGTCATCCATCTAGGAATACTCATAGAAAACCAAACAACTGAATAGAGTTGGAAGATGATATGATAGTATACAGAAGGGACCACAAAAATTCTACAAGGGAACTCCTCAGCTGATAAACACCTTCAGTAATGTGACAGGATACAAGATTAACTTAAAAAAAAAGATCAGTAACCCTCCTATATACAAATGATAAAGGGGCTAAGAAAGAAATCAGAGAAACATCACCCTTTACAATAGCCATGAATAACATAAAATATCCCGGGGTAACATTAACCAAAGAAGTGAAAGAACTGTATGACAAGAATTTTAAGTTTGAAGAAAGAAATTGAAGACGGTATCAGAAAATGGAAAGATTTCCCATGCTCTTATATAGGTGGGATCAACATAAGAAAAGTGGCAGTCTTACCAAAAAAGCAATCTACAGACTCAATGCAATCCCATCAAAATCCCAACACAATTCTTCACAGACCTTTAAAGAACAATACTCAACTCCATATGAAAAAACAAAAAATCCAGGATAGTCAAAACAATCCTGTACAATAAAGGAACTTTTGAAGGCATCACCATCCCTGACATCAAACTCTATTATAATTAATATATTAATGAAAACAGCATGGTATTGGTATAAAAACAGATAGGTAGACCAATGGAATCAAATCAAAGATCCTGATATTAATCCACACACCTGTGAACACCTGATTTTTGACAAAGAAGCTAAAATTATACAATAGGAAAAAGAAAACATCTTCAACAAATGTCGCTGGCATAACTGGATGTCAACATGTAGAAGAATGCAAATAGATCCATATCTATCACCTTGCACAAAACTCAAGTCCAAATGGTTCAAAGACCTCAATATAAAACCAGCCACACTGAACCTCATAGAAAAGAAAGTGGGAAATAGCCTTGAACACATTGGCATAGGAGACCACTTCCTAAATATAACTCCAGTAGTACAGACACTGAGAGCAACAATAAATAAATGAAACCACCTAAAACTGAGAAACTTCTGTAAGGCAAAAGACACAGTCAATAAGACAAAACAGCAGCCTACTGAATGAGAAAAGATCTTTACCAACCCCACATCAGACAGAAGACTGATTTCCAAAATATATAAAGAACTCAAGAAACTAAACATCAAAATACCAAATAATCCAATTTAAAAAGTGGGGTATAGATCTAAACAGAAATTTTCAACAGAAGAATCTCAAATGGCAGGGCTGGAGAGATGGCTCAGAGGTTAAGAGCACTGACTGCTTTTCCAGAGGTCCTGAGTTCAATTCCCAGCAACCACATGGTGACTCACAGCCATCTGTAATGAGATCTGGTGCCCTCTCCTGGCCTGCAAGCATACATACAGACAGAACACAATATAGATAATAAATAAATAAATCTTAAAAAAAAAAAAAGAATCTCAAATGGCTGAAAGACACTCAGGGAAACTGCTCAATGTCCTTAGCCATTAGGGAAATGCAAATCAAAATAACTCTGAGATACCATCTTATACCAGTCAGAATGGCGAAGATAAAAAACACCACTGATAGCTTATGCTGGAGAGGTTGCAGAGTAAGAGGAACACTCCTTCATTGCTGGTGGGAGTGCAAACTTGTATAGGCACTTTGGAAATCAATATGGAGGTTTCTCAGTAAATGGGGAATCAACCTACCTCAAGACCAAGCAATACCACTATTAGGACTATACCCAAAGGATCAAAGACATATGTTCAACTATGTTCATAGTAGCATTATTCATAATAGCCAGAATCTGGAAACAACCTAGATGCCCCTCGACCAAAGAATGGATAAAAAGAATGTGATACACAATGGAGTACTACTCAGTGGTTAAAAAAAAAACAACAATGACATCTTGAAATTTGCACACAAATGGATGGAACTTGAAGAAACCATCCTGACTGAGGTAACCCAGACCAAGAAAGATAAGCATGGTATGTACCAACTCATAGGTAAATACAAGCTGTAAAGCAAAGGATAAAGAGCCTATAGTCCATGAACCCAGAGAATGCTAAGTAATAAGGAGAACCCCAAGAGAAACATTCATAGATTCCCCCTGGGAAGGGAAAATAGACAAGATCTTCTGAGAAAATTGGGAATGTGGGGTGGGGGGAAGGGAAGGGAAGGCAGAAGGGGAGGAAAAGGGGAAAAGGAGTAGAGGTAGGAAAACCAGTAGGAATAGGATGGTTGAGATGGGGGAAGGACAGAGATAGAGAACAAGGAAAGAGATATCTTGATAGAGGAAGCCATTATGGGGCTATCAAGAAACCTAACACTAGAGAAATTCTCAGGAATCCACAAGGATGAACCCAGCTAAGACCCTAAGCAATAGTAGAGAGGGTACCTGAACTGGCCTTCCCCTGCAATCAGATTGATGACTACATTAATTGTCATCATAGAACTTTAATCAAGCAGAGATTCACAGTGAAGCACTGGACTGAGTGCCCAAAGTCTAGTTGGAGAGAGAGAGAAGAGCAATAATATGAGCAAAGGGGTCAAGACCATAATGGGAATACCCACTGAAACAGCTTACCTGAGCTAATGGAAGCTCACTGACTCCAGACTGAGAACAGGGGAATCAGCATAGGACCAGACTATGAATCTGGGTGACATTTGTATGGCTTGGGAAGTTTGGGACCACTGGCAGTGGGACCAGGATTTATCCCTAGTGCTTGAACTGGCTTTTTGTAACCCATTCTCTTTAGAGGGATATCTTGCTCAGCCTAAATATAGAGGAGAGGGCCTTGGTCCTGCCTCAAAGTGATGGGCTAGACTTCATTGATCCCTCACGGGAAGCCTTATCCTCTCTGAAAAGTAAATGCAGGGAAGGTTAGAGGAATGGGAGGAGAGAGGGAGTGGGATCTGGGACTAGTTTGTAAAATGAGGAAAGATTGTTTAAAAATAAATAAATAAATTTAAATTAAAAAAATAGGAACATAAATAACACTTCTAAAATTCTGGGATACATTCAAGAGGACAAACCTGGAAATTCATAGTGTAGAAGGAGGAACAGAGATAAAGTAAAAAAGAATAGTGTTGCCACTGGAGGCCATGTGGATGTCTGTGTTCTCTGCTCCCACCAGAGGCCTTGTTAGTGTCTATGATCTGTAGCCTCCAGAGGCTATGTTGATGTTCATGATCAGGGCTGCCACAGGAGACAATGTCGATATCTGTGATCCATGCTGCTGCTCAATTGAAGTCATATTGAATTCCATAGTCTGTGTTACCACTGGCTGTTCTAAGGAGAGAAGCTTCTTTTGCAGTGGTATCTATGACTGCCAACTCAACATTGAGAATGAGAGACATTGAAGGCTTCTGAGGCAACACTCCTACAAGGGGTGAGTGGGTAGGGGAAGAAACAGTTCAGACAGGAAGTCACTGAAGAGAGTCCTTAAAAGTTGTTGCAAAGATACTGAAGCATAACTCTGAATAGTTGAAGGCTTCCGGCAGGGGATGTGGTGGGGTAGGTTTTTTTTTTTGTTTGTTTGTTTGTTTGTTTTTTTGCAGGGAGGTACAACGGTGTGGGGGGGGGGGTGTTCCTGGGAGTAATGGGAATTGAGTGTGATTGGGATGCAGTGTAGAAAATTCCCAAATAATCAATGAAAATAACACATTGGGGAAAAAAGGAATAGACAGATCATTCAATGAAATTAGAGCCGAAAACTTCCCAAACCTAGAGACATACAAATAGAAGAGATATTTAGAACTCTACATAGATATCACCAGAGAAAAATCTCTGTAAGACACATATTCAAGAAGTCAAAAATACAAATTAAAAAAACAATACTAAAAGTGGTATGAGAAAAATGACAACTCACACACAAAGGCAGAACTATCAGGATAAACTCAGACCTTCCAACAGCCCTAATGGTCAGAAAAACAAGAGATAATATATTTCCAGCTCTGAAAGTAAATAGGTATGAACAAAGAATGCTATGCCAAGCAAAGTTATCTTTCAAAATTGATGGAGAAATAAGGATATTTCAAAACAAACACATTAAAATATACACTCCATGAAGGAAACAGATAAACATATAATTGGGAAAAATTAACCATGTCTTCTACAGCAAACCAGCAAACCTCCAAAATTATAGCAGAGAAGGAATAAATATAGCAATAATCCAACAAATTCTTAGGAAATAACAATCCTTTTTCAGTAATAACCTTAAATATAAATGCCTACAACAACTCACCAATAAAAAGTTCAGAATAACCTACTGGGTTTAAACAAACAAAAACAAGAACCAACAACCAAGAGCCAGCTATCTCTTGTTTCTAAAAAACACTTATCCCTCAAAGACATCCAACAACTGGGTATTGGAGGATGGAAATCAAATTATCAAGCAAACAGAAAACATAAGCAAATAAGCAAAGCTATTTTTATATTTTCAAACCAAAACTAATCAAAAGAGATGAGTAGGGCACTACATGTTAAGGGAATAATCCATCAAGAAGATATAACAATTGCAAATACTCATACATTTAATATTGGAGCCCCCAATTTTATACAACAAACACTAAAAGACATAAAAACCACGTAAGTCCTAAGACAATAATATGAGAGACTTTAATACTGTATTCTAATATTCTGATAGACCTTCCAAACTAAAAATAAGCAAAGAACCTTCCAAGATAAATTTTGCCATATACTGACTGGATCTAGCAGCTCTGGATCCAACATGTAGGGTGACCATTCTTCTCAGCAGCTCATGAAACTTGCTCTAAAAATTTCACATTGTAGGATTCAAATGAAGCCTTAACAAATATATAAAACGAGAGCGTTCTTTGTTTCCTATCAGACCACAGTTGTTTCTTTAAAAAAAAAAAAAAAAAAAAAAAAACAAAGCTGGAAATCATCAGCTTTGGTCTAGGTCACTGGCTCAATCCTGCTCCCGGGGGTTTGCTGTCTCAGGCCTGCACCAGTCTAGGTCGCTGGCTCAGTCCTACCACTGTGGAGTTCGCTGTTTCCTTTTTTAATTGTTTTTATTGAGCTATACATTTTTGTCCACTTCCTTCTCTTCCTCTCCTCTCCCCTTCTATACTCTGGTTTAGAACAGAATGCACTACTATACTTCAGAGAGACTGAAACGAGAAATAAAGTATCTATGGTTTGTTGGATGAGTTCCTAGCTAGAGGTGCTAGTTGAGATTGGAATCCTCACTAGTCAAGGTAGCCTCAAAAATACATCTCAAGCCATTACTGTACAACAAAAGTTTATTCTTAGGATTAGGGAAAACGAAATGAATGCCCCAAGGCAGAGGCTAAAGACCATTTTGGCCAAACCTAACTCCTTGAAGTTTGGTTTTCCAAAGTGGCCATAATTTGATAATACCTAATATCAGTGTTGTGATGTGATTCAACAAGAAGTTTGTTTTTTAACGTAGGTGTTTTTTAAGAACAATTAATAAAAGAGAAGAAAGCTCAGAGGTCAGAGCATGGCCAATAGTGTGCCATGTTGAAACATCACTCTTTATGTGTGTGAGTAATGTTTTATTCATCCTAATCATCTTCTAACTTTATAATATTCTACTATGAAATATAGCAATTTTAGAACAGCTTAAAGAATTCCAAAGCCTTTTCCCCTAAGTCCAAGACATTAATGCTGAAAATTAATAAGCCCTGTCCTTTAAGCAAATGACTCACAGGTGTTGTAGCTATGAATAGACATAACTCTAGGACAAGAACCATTAGAGTAAATTGAATAACTTTAATGTAGAGAGAATTTGGACATATATCAGGTTTTATAAATCACATACAAAAATTATACTTGGCAAGGTCTCTGAATTTGTGTTATGATATAGACCCATGCTGGAAAGATATCTGTGCTCCTCTGAAAGGAAGTAAAAGATATAATCTGTAATTTAAATTTTCAAAATTCCAAATATAATATTTTACTTCAGCTTTAATGTATGGAGCAACTTATTCAAAATTTCCATGTGGATGTTTTCCTGCCTATTCAACATAACCAGAAATGTGCAGTTACTTTTATATTCAAAGAAATTCTAATACCTCAAGTTAATAAGATCTTTATACAGAGGAAAGCACACTAGTTTCTTATTCATATTCTTGTTGTTTAGTGTCTATCAGCTGAAACACTAAGCCATCTAGTATTTGAATATACATGAATAAACTCAACACAAGTTTATATGAATAAATAGGAAAAGTAGTATTAATAAACTTGATTTTATTTTATTTCCAGTGTAAATTAACTGATCATGAGTTGGCCACATTCCCAGACAGAAAGTAGATGCAAATGTAAGTTAACACCTGGAGATCTAACCTTGGGGCAGTAAAATTCCCAGTGACTCAGAAACAGCAAAATAAAGTTTCTTAAAGTCACAAAAGTATACATAACATTGTAAGTCTTTATAAGTACTAAGGAGTTCATGCTCTTTAAAAAAGAAAGAAATGTACCCACAAAGACTATTTTTCCCAAAGGCACAGAGAATATTTGATACCTTCACATTTAGTGTATCTTTTTACTATTTAATGATTAGAGAGAATTAGCAAAATTTTATTGTATAACAAAAGGAAATAAACATAAAGATCAGACACAATAATGTGAGCATATAGAAATTATTGGATTTAAAGTCAATTTGTTTCATTCTTAATTCACATAAATTGGCTTATGTCCATTGTACATAGCGATGGATTTCATGAAGACATTTAAATCAAGCACAGCATGGGTTTTTGTCATTTGTTCCTACTTGTTCTTCCTTTTGCCTCCTCACTCCTGTCACTAGTTTTATGTCATGTCTTTATCAACAGCTTATGAATCTATATATTTAAGATCCATGAGGGGAAAAAAACGTGATGTATTTGTCTTTTTAACTCTGACTTACTCTATGAAGATCTTCAGTTTTGTTCATTTTCCTAAAAATGACATAATTTTGTTTTTTATGGTTGAACTCCATGGTTTATATATTTTCTTTATTCACGTTTTTGTTGACAAACCCCTAGGAAGGTTCAATAACTTGGTTTTTGTGAATATTGCACAACTATAAATATGCAAGAGTCTCTCATGTGCCTAGAGTCCTGCAGATGTACCCAGGGGTGGGATCACTGGGTCACATGCTAGTTTTGTGAGGAACCTCTAGAGTGAGGTTCTATCTCCTACAGTGACTTTAGAGAATAGAGACTCCAAGGTTGCCCATTAAAATCCTCTTCTTTCCGGTTGTTCAATGGGAGACCTCATGGCAACAGCCCCTCTACCTGTTCACAGTCACAGCTACAGCCACAAGCAAGATCTCACCACAGTTTGTGATAACGGCCACAAGCTGGGCCACACAGTGTTGAACCTGTGTTGAGTCCTCCAGATCCTCAGGCAGCTCTTTCAAATCTGTCCTGAGTGGCCCTGAGACTAGCCCAATGTCTTACTCTGGTCTAGGTCATGAAGAGATATAAACATATTTGAGTCCCTGTATTTTATCTGTCTAGAAGAAAGACATACACACACATGCATGCATGCATACATGCATGTACAATGCAGTAGTTCCTCTAGTGGGTTCAAACAAAACACTTCATCTGGTTCCTGGTGACTTTTGGCAAACCTTGAAGTTTGTCTGAATCTCCCTCCAAGGCTTCACTCCATTGGCTTTCTGGGAAATTTTTAATTGCTGGGTCTCTAAAAGAAAAATCATCTTTATAAGTTTATTTTGCAAGACTTATCTATGAAGTTTGGCATGTAAGGAATACGGAATATCAAGTTTACAAATAAAAATGAATATGCTATAATCTTTGCCATAAATTCTATAGATAATAGATTATTGCAGAATGCTTCTGTTGACCTTCACTGGGCTTCTGTATTCTAGGCAACTTATGCTTGTAACTGATGAAAGAGAATGCTTTTGATATGAGCATGAATTACTACAAAAATAACTCACAATAAGACAAAGTGAGGCAGTGAAGATGTTCTCAACTTCACTCATGTTAAATCTGACAGTAGTATAAAAACATTGGATGTTAATGTCTCAAATTTTTAAACTAGTCACCACACAAAACAGCTGCAGACATGAAATAACTTAATCTCCAATATAATTATTTTCTCCATTCTATCCTGAGATAGTTAAGTATAGATGAGTTTACTATTTTAAACCTAAAGAATTGGCGATTTAGAAAACAAAATAACATCATAAAAGCAAGCCTTGGTTGGTTCCATTTGCTGATTTCTGTGGTGTAGATACTCCTGCAGTCAAGATCAAGTTATCACGGTGGCATCATTAGGCAAAGGCTGTGAAGAGGAGCACACCTTTGTGTGGTCTCCTCCACACTGAAACCATCCACATGGGGACCCTCAAGAGCACAAAGAGCAGTGATGAGTAGCAGCATTAGCAGGAAGTGATAAATTTCACATATTATCTCCACCCTTGAAAGTTTATTTAGAGCTAGAGAGATAGCTTAGTTGGTAGAGTTCTTGTCTCACAAGCTTGAAGATCTGAGTTTAACTAGCACTGACAGGAGGACAAGGCCGGGGGTAGTAGCCCCTACCTATAATCTCAGTGCTGGGGTGTGGTAGTAAGAAGGCAGCTTATTTCTCGGCTGCCTGGCAGCTCAGACCCGAAATAATTACATAGAAACTGTATTAATTAAATCACTGCTTGGCCCATTAGCTCTAGCTTCTTATTGGCTAGGTCTTACATCATAAACTAGCCCATCTCCATTCATCTGTGTATCGCCACAAGGCTGTGGCTTACAGAGTAAAATTCCAGAGTCTGTCTCCAGTGGGGATACATGGCTTCTCTCTGACTCTGCCTCCTTTCTCCCAGCATTCAGCTTAATTTTCCCTACCTAACTAAGTTCTACCTTGCTATAGGCCAAGCCAATTTCATTATTCACCAATGGCGTTCACAGCATACAGAGGGCAATCCCACATCACTGGGGAGGTGGGAACAGGGAGATCCCTGGAGCTGGCTGACCATCCAATCTGAACAAACCGGTGAGCTTCAGGTTGACTGAGAGAACCTGTTTGAAAAAAATAAAAATAGAGAATGATTGAGGAAGGCACCCAGTGTCAACTTCTGTTCTCTGTACACATACAAACATATGCACACATATACAAGTAAGTTTACACCATTCAACTGTACTTGCGACTCAATGGCATTTAGTAATTAGTTTGATCTTTCTGAAAATTTAGCAACTAACTCTGAAAACCCTATAAGAACCAGTCCCAGAATGCCACTATCTACAACTCTTGTTTTATTTGTCTTATCTTTGTTATGTGTGTTGCCTGTATAGATGTCTGTGTATCACAGGCATGCCTGTTGCTAGTGATGGTGTATCAGAGTTACCATCACTGGAACTGGAGTTACATATGGTTTTGAGTGCTGAGAATCAAACCTGGGCACTGTAGAAGGGCAGCCAGTGCTGTCGACCACTGGGCCATCTCTCCAGCCCCCATCCACTACTCAGAATAAAATGTCTATTATGCAGTGATTTCTCAGAGACAGTATGACCACTAGCATGTCAATTCTTCTCTCAGACCATCCTTGTCAAAGTGACGGGGATAAGGCTAGGTTTGGTTTGTTGCTTTGTCACAAAAGGCTAAATATTTGGTGCTTGTCTCTATTTTTCCCTTAGCATTTCTCCACATTTGTCTGACAAAGCTCAGTCCTGACAGAAAATGAAGACATCTTTTTCCTGATTGTACCGAAAGAAAGAGGTTTGCCCTTTCATGTGTTTATTTATTCACAAGCTTCCGTTTCCCGTCATTGTGACTCGCCCCACCTCTCCTTGCTAATCAGCCCTAGACAAGCCACTGCCTTCATGGCAGTCTGTCTTCTCAGGACAAAGTGCTGTCCCCGGCAGAACTGGGAGAGCTCAGATGGTATGGTTGTGTCTTACGATAAGTTGTACATACAAACACTCACATACACGAGTGTACATCTACATCACCATACTATTAGTACGCAGGCCAACACCAAAACAGCTTGACTGTTCTCTTTCTCTTGCTTCCAGAAACTTTCCTTCTCCGTTCCTGTTGAGCTGTGGATCCTACCAGTAGCAGAAGGCGCTGCTGTGGCTCTTGATGGGCGGGAGGGGCTGTGAGTCAGGGACTCACACTCGCAGCTGGAGCCTCATCTTCCCTGTCCCTGCTGTGAAACTCAGAAACGTCCACAGCTGAGATTCCTATCTCTCTAGGTCCTGAGAGAGGGTGGCTCAGCATGGCGGTAGAGAGACAGGCACTGTAGGGGTAGTGGGACTTCTATCTCTTCCCCATCCCCTAAAGCTGATTAAGTTACTGAAACCTGAACTCCTTGCTCAACTAGAAATCAGAGGTTATTCTTGTTCATAACTAAGTTTCTAACGATTCCATAGTTAGAAAGAAACCTCTCAGTTCTTCTAGACAGCTTGTCTTTATCTAACAAGTCCTTCTAACTCACTGTTAAGTGTTGCCGACTCCAGGTAGGTCGTTTGGTGGACCAACGTCACCTTCTATTTTAGTACATCTCCAAGATTAGGACAACATCATTGTTTTCATGTGGCTTTGCATAGGGAAGGTGATCAAGATGTGAGATTGGCCTAAAAATAGCTGATGACCAGACAGGTGTCCAGCTCTGTGGTGGAGATAGCAAACCACAAGGCCCTGATGATGCTGACTGACAAGCCCCAACAGGAGGAGAGTGGAGCTGTAATAAACCAAACGTTTTCCTCTGCATTTTATCACAATCCTTACACAACTGGGCTACAAGGGAGCCTAGGGGGTGCACAGTACCAGCGTCCTCATTTAGGAGAAGGGAAAGCTGAAGCCTGGGGGAGACTGACCGAGACATGCCACACAAGAAAGTCAAAGCGAAGCAGGAATGGGAAACTAGGATCTTGGATTTCTCATTCTCACACTGGCCAGTCCTCTTTTCTGTATTATATTCTGCTCAATCTGATGGTGTTATCTGCTTGAGAATCTATGCCTGTTCAGCTCGGGGGAGAAAGGCCATTGGATGTAAAGTCATGCTTCGAGTGAGCTAATTGTGAGGTGGTTACAGTTCCTTATTCAGCCCCTGCAGTCCCATTCTCTTGGGGAGTTCAGATATCTGAGTAAAGATGGAGCCATCTATGGGACCCAGGCCTATTCCCCAAAGCTACATAATCCAGCAGAAGCCCAGGAAGAGGCTGCTGCACTCTGCGTCCATGGTGCCTTATTGAGTTAGTGACTCAGCAGCGCTCTCTCCACTCTGCATTCTGCTCAGAGCCCGTTGAAAGGGACAGGTTCCTGTTGAAAGGGACTATGGGGGGTCTGAAACCAAACCATTTGTTCCCTCTGTAGGGACACATATTTGCCTCCTGGTTTGGCCTTCTTTATAAAATCCTGCTTATTCTTAACCCTTCGGTAGACATTCATCTAAATATATCCCAAGACCCTTTTCCCCCAATCCCTTTTAATCCTTGACTTCCTTTCCCTTTAAGAGTAGTGTATAATTTCCTCGATTTTCTTTAATGCGCACTCTTTCTGGTTGTTTTACTTTTACAAGCAGAATCTCAAGTGGCACCAACTGGTTTTTAAATTGCTTTTGTGTCTGAGAGTGACCTTGAACTTTTGCTTCTCCTGTATTCACCTTGCGTGTGCTAGAATTACAGGTAGGTGCCACCTACTCCATTCAGTATAAATCGCAAACACTGGCATACTTAATTCAGTAGCTTCACAAAGTAAGCTGTGAGCATCCTGGAAGATCTAAGTGCTTTGTGAAAGACTACAACGTAAAATACACAATGCTTTCCTGCAAGACACTTAGAATATGTGGGAGGAGACATAGGTGTTGCCTAGTTATAATCATATGCATTCAGATACACTTAAAGCAAGCTATAATCAAAGCACCAAATAAACCTTGCTGTTAGGAAATGATCTTCAAGCCAGTAGCATCATCAGCTCTTGACAGTTTGTCTAATCCCAAGCGGTCAGCCCTACACACAGGGACATCAGAGCAACACTAAATGGATCAAATATACATGTGTGTATGTGTGCATATGTGTGTAATAGTAATAAATAAGATGTCATGAATTTGAGAGAGGGTGGGATGTGGGAGGAACTGGAGGGGGAGGGGAAGGGGTAGAAATGATGTAAATAAAATTTTAAAAAGAAAAAATTTGAGGACATAAATTTGGGCAGGAACAGAAGAGGTTGGATCTGGGAGGAGTTGGGGGAAGAGGTAAACTTGATCAAAATACAATATCTGGAATTCTCAAGGAATTAATCTATATCTTTTGAAGTGGTAAAAATGAAATCGCAGAATGTCTGGCCTCAGTCTAGAATCTGATCAAATATAATTGCACACAAGTCACCTGGTGATGCTAATGCTATTGGGACACCTTGCGGAGTGCAGTAGTAGACAGAATAACAGAAGGGACATCTGCCTCACTGCTGGGGTATCGTTGGCAGCATCACAGAAGAGGCTGCATGAGCACTGGAAAGGGAAGGATGAATGACTTCCCAGAAAATCAGGCAGAGGACCTAACACAAATAAGATACAAGGGCATGGGGGGGGGGGGGGTCTCTGTGGAATGCAGTTAGCAGTTGTATGGGGAAATGCGTGAAGATGAAGCTGAAAATATCGATTGGGATGGTACCTGGAGAAATGCTTTCTGCTGTGCCAAAGACGAGGTGGCAGGTTCAACAAGTTCTTTACAGGAGCAAGAGCAGGCTCTCACTTACCTGAAAAGAGACTGAAGAGAGAAAAACTCAGCAAACTGCTTACTTTTTTGTTGTTGGTGGTGTGAACAAAAGCGACTTCAGGAAGAAAGGGTTTGTTCTGGCTTACAGATGGAGAACACAGTCCATCACGGCAGAGAATCGTGGCAGTAGGAGCTTGAGGCAGCTGGTCACATCTCATCCTCAGGGGGAAAAAAAGAATGCTAGTGCTCAGTGCCTTTTTCCTTTCAATTCACATTGGGATCCCTTCCGCGCCACCCACACTTAGTGTGGGCCTTCCCACTGCAGTAACCCAGACTACAACTCCATTAGAAATGTGCTCAGAGGTTTGTTTCCTAAGTGATTCTAGGTCTTGTCATGTTGACAACCGCTGTTAACTGTTGTGGTTTGAACACAATTGGTCCACAGGCACTCACACATAAAAATGCTTTGTCTGCAGTTGGGAGAGCTGTATGGGAAGGATTGGGAGGTGTGACATTCTTGACAGAGGCGTGTCCCTGGGATAGTTGTTTGAGGTTTCAAAAGCCCACACCATTCCAACTAGCTCTTTCTCTGCTTTGCGGCTCTTGTCTCAATAGGTAAGCTCTTACATACTGCTCCAGCACCATGCCTGCCTGCTGCCATGCTCCTTTACATGGTGGTCATGGACTCACCCTCTGAACTAGTAAGCAAGCCCCCGATTAAATGCTTTCTTTTCTAAGTTGCCTTGGTCATGGTGTCTCTTCAGAACAACAGAACAGTAACTAAGACAGCTATCACATTAAACAATAACAGGAAGCCTGTAGGCGTTTAGTAAAATAATCCAGGTTTGCATGACTAAGAACTGGAGCTGAGGCTGAAAGACCCTACAGACCCCCTCCTCAAAACCCGTAGCTAGCATGCTCCCGGGGGAACATCCTGTTTGCTTTTAAAAGAATTCTCCGGATCAGCAGCCAGCCTGCTCCCGTAAGAACATCCCATGTGCCTGAGAGGGCAGGAGATCTATGAGATAGAGATAGGAAGACTGCAAGGCAAGATGTCAATAAGATAGGACATCAACAAAGCAGGTTAGCTATAAGATAGGAACAGGATGATTGTTGCCAGGCATCCATGCTGAGAGAGGAAACCATTCATGCCCCCCCCCCCCCCCCCCCCCGCCGCATTCCGATAACCACGCTTTTGCTTCTGTAAACTTGCTTCTTGCTGACACCCATGCTGAGAGAGGAAACCATTCATGCCCCCGCTTCATTACGGTCGACCGATAACCACGCTTTTGCTTCTGTAAACTTGCTTTTTTGCTCTTCCCTATAAAAAGCCCGCTCTCCAGTTGGCAGGTGCGCAAATCTTCCGAGAGATCTTGCTGCCCACAGGTACCTGTGTCTACTCAATAAACCTCTTGCGATTTGCATCCGTGTGGTCTTGGCCTGTTCCTTGGCGTTGGGGAGGTCTCCTCCTGAAAAGAGGTCCTCTTCGAGGGTCTTTCAAGGCAATGGCTGCAGGGATGTTTAATTTTAAGTTGATAAATTTGTTGGTAGCCTATTATGTGGTAGTGGATGACTAACACGTATTTTAATACTTGGGAATGGGATGATACTGAGTGACAACAACTGTGGAACTGAAAGACCTGGATAAATCTAGACCCCCTCCCCCCAGCAGGAAGAAAATAGCCAAAACTCTAAGCATGAAGAGAAGAATCAGGAATCTAGGATTAGCCGGTTCAGTGACTGTGTTTCAGGGACTAGCTGAAGATAAAGTTAGACTGTAATCTTGAGAAACAGGGAGTTTCCCCCTTGTGATTATCATTGGTATTTTTGGGGTACCGTGTTTCAGGAACTAGCTGATTATGACCTTGAGTGATCTTGAGGCAGGGAGTTGTCCCCTTGTGATTTTCTGTGACACCTTCCCTGCCCCTTTCAGATTACTGGGCTGTAGTTTCTTTCTATAAAAACCCCTTCTCCAGGTCACTTGTGGTTGAACTCTTCCCCTGTGTGGGTTATGAGTCTCGGCCCCAGTGCACTGGTTCCCTTCTCATCTCATCATTAAACCTTGTGTGATTGCAGCAAGGACGGTCTCTCGTGAGTTACTGGGGAGGGGGTCGTGTTATCCCGAGACTTGAGTGAGAGTCTCCCCAGCACTGGGGGTCTTTCAGAACCAAAGAGAAGGCAGAAGCTAAAAGAAATTTAAAAATAACGTATGATAACATTTAAATTGTCTTAGGAGGACTGTTATTGGAAATCCAGGCTTTAAGGTCGAGTCTGGCATAAGTGAGAAATGCATTACTGGAGAGTAGAAGGAAAAGTCCTCACCTTTTAACAACAGGAACTAAGCAAAATCATCTCCTGTAGTTATGTAGAAAGCGGAGCTTATAAACGATGAGCAGCCATGTATAGCTGCTAAGTGACAAAGTGCCATTTACTTTCTTCCTGCTGTTTGTACAGTAGAGGAAAGATAGCAGTTGAAGGGAGATCTGTTTACTAATAGTAATAAAAAAGCAGGAGTTACATTTTTGGAAATCCTCAGTCTCTCTGGATGACCAACGATATTGGAATTAAAAACCTCACTGTTGGGAAGTCATACTCAAGTGAGAAGTCTGATCTCCCTGTTATGTCTGCTAAAATCTCATAAAGAGAAAGCTGCAGTGTAATCACCACCGCCAATCCCCGAAGGCTGCAGTTTCATTAGAAAGGCATGCTCAGTTGTTTTCAGAGATTCCGGAGGAGCTCTGAGTTCTGAGGGTCTTTAGGAAGTTTACTGGCACTTTCCCTCGGGCATCGAGGAGGATTCAGGGGTAGAGAATGGATTATTTGTGGATGTCACTTTTGTACAACAGAGCAAATGTTTGTAAAATCTACAGAAAGCCACCGAGTTCTTTAAAAGATTGTTTTAGAGAAAGAATGCCAGCTTGAACCAGAAAATTTAGGGAAAGCTGTAGAATTAGAGGAGGCTTTTGGACCGTCAGCCCTCTAATGATTGGGGGAAAGGGAGGGGACTCAGTGGGTTAAGTGCTTGCTGCATAAGTGTGAGGAGCAGAGCGAGCATGCTCAGCACACGCATGAATGCCAGGAAGGCAAGGGAGCCTGGCTGTAACCCTAGCACTCTGATAGAGGAGATGGGGTTCCCAGAGCAAGCTGACCAGTGAGACTAGCCGGGTCACTGAGCTTATTTTTGAAGACAGAGACTGCTTCAATATATAAGATGAAGAATGATGGAGAAAGATGTTCAAGACAAACTTCTGTTTCCCATGTGCACCAGTACTCACATGCGTGAACATGCATACACAATTCATGAGCATCCAAATACACATCTCACTTTGAAACAGATTGCTTATATACTAGTATGTGTCCATATCAGTGCTGAAAGTTGAGTGTGTTGAGGGCTTATCATCTGCCTTTTTAGTTTTACAGGTCCATAGGTGGAAGGAAACTGGTGTATTTTAAATAGATTTTACCCAGGAGCTTCACTGGTACCCAGAACTGCTTGAGATGGTGAAATACGGGCTTTTGAGCTGATACTATAATAAAATGAGATTTTGGGGAACCTTGCAATGCAGTGAATGTGTTTTGCTTGTGGGCAGTGTGTGAATTATTGGGGACCAGAGGTAGAGTCTGTGATGCAGCATTCTAAGATAACTCTAAAATTTCTGCCCCCTATTATATACAAGCTGTATGATGCCATTTTCTCTGGAACAACGCTCAGTGATACAACCTCCCTCTGCACCTGCGCTTTCCTCTTTACATCTACATGGGGGTTTGGCCATGGTCGACTACATGCTACCCTCTCTTGATTTTGATCCTATGATAAAAAGCAACATCTTACTGTGGTTTGCAAGACCCTCTAAATCTAGCACAGTAGTTCCCAACATTGGCAGGAAAAAAACAAAACAAAACAAAACTGAATAAAAAGTATTATGCTCAGGCACCCCCTCTAAAAATGCATATCTGGTCCCATCTTTCCATTTTATCTTTTGCTGCCTGTGCTCCAATTCTTTTACTTTGCTCTATTCTCTGTTTATAGAACAGGATTTGCCACTGCATGTGGTAAATGTTTAACAGCTGGCAACTCTCTGTAACAAAAAGCCAGATTTATAGGTTAGTCAATTTCCTCTGTATAAATACCCCCAAACAAGAGTGAATTCTTGCTTCCAGTGACTTATCTCTGGATGCAGAGCTGGAAAGAGAGGCTTAACACTGGCCTCCATGAGCTGGTGTGGACAAGCACCATCCTGCCAGGAAGACTACGCCTGTACCTATAATGTATGTGACTGCTAGCTCTCAATTCTCTACCTGTACCTCCTCCCAATGCTCTCAACCTCAAATGTCTAAGTAAGAGTTTCTTCCAGTGCCTGTGCTCCATATGTCTATGCTGCACAGTACTTTCCTATTGCTAGTTATGTTTCATATTAGTACTTTATATCAATCTTCTCAGTTCATCTACCTACTAGACCAGGGACCATATCTTTCGTACTCAATGCATCTCGACCAGCCAGCAGTGTTTCAGTACCATGTGGATTTGAAGGAGATTTTGTTTCCTATATCCCTGTGGGACTTCTACTTTACAGAGATAAGAGGTCTGTTCTTTGCTGACTGAAAATGGAAACATTAAGAGGTTTAATGCGTTGGAGTAGCCACTGCGAGAAGGAGAATTAATACTAACTATGAAAGTAAAGTAGATACTTTTCTTAGTGCTCTAAATATCTAACATGAACAATCTAACATTAGAAAGCTTTATTTTGACAATTCAGAGTTGCTAATCCATCACAACATGCAGGGAATTACAGCAGAGTAGTTCATATCAGAGGAGTACAGACAGGTATGATGCCACGGACATTTGACCAATGGGATAGTTTCTTCAGTTAGGCCCTACCTCCCACTTTCTTCATCTTCCAATAATATCATCCTATTGTGAATCAATCACAGGATGAAACCTCATGATCTAACTGTAGTCATAGGAGCGGCGGGCCTGCTTCCCCAGCACCCCGGCCACCTGCTAGCTTATGCCCCGAAATAATTACACGGACACTGTATTCTTTTAAACACTGCTTGGCCCATTAGCTCTAGCCCTTACTGGCTAATTCTGATATCCCGATCAACCCATCTTTAATAAACTGTGTAGCACCAGTCTTACCGGGAAAGATTCAGCATGTCTGACCTGGCGGCTTGCTTCATCGCATGCGTCTGCCCAGGAGAGGGGAAGCATAGTGTCTCTGAGCTCACTTCCTCTTCCTCCCAGCATTCTGTTCTGTTTACTCCTCCCACCTATGTTTTAACCTATGGGGCCAAGCAGTTTCTTTATTACTTAACCTATGACCTTCCTCCATCATCTAACCATCTCTGGAACTTCAGGTAGACCCAGTGAGGTCCTTTACTAATCACCTAGGATCTCTTAAGTCATTGATGACAACATAGAAGATTGACCATAGAGGAAGAAAAAGGGGTTTTTGCTGACCCTTGATTCCATACAAATGGTTAAAGTTTCAAATAAACACAAAGAACACAAACACAAAAATACTGTAAACAACCAGTATTTATGAACACAGAATAGGTAGATAACCTATTATTAATGGTTAATGGGCTTAACGTTGTTTGGGCATGGTTTGAGTACTCTTGGGAACCAGATGAGCTGGGAACCACCTAAAATGAAGCTATATGTGCATCCCTGCTCTAGGAGAGTATCTGGTTGTCTCCTAGAAGCCCTGTGACATCCATTCACCCTCTCAGAACCTGGTTATGTTCCCGTCTCGTTTTAAGGCTGTACCATCATTCATCGTGGGACTCTTAGTAATTTACTAATTTTTAATAAATGGTCAATGATTTTCCTTTGCTTAGGGAAGAAACTTGACATGATTCAGATTACCTGTTATATCAGCTCATTGAGATTCCTGCTATTTCTTATTTTTCCAGTTTTGTTCAGCAAAACACAAAATTGTGTGTTTAAATACTCTATAGCATACCATTTTCCTAGAAAAGTTTTTCTGTGTGAGTTTGGGTAGAGTCTACTGTGCCTCCTTTAAGGACAGAGCTTATCTCATTGTGTTATCATTGCATCCTTGCTTTGTGTCACAAATATGTGTTAAATGTCAACTATTCCTGGAACAAAGTGTTGTGATAGAAAGCAAAATGGTTGTAGCCCCTGTGTGAGTGTCTGAGCATAGAAATTAAGAAATCAGAAAAGGAAGTTAAAATGAAATGGTGGCTTAAAGGAAAGTTACATCTCTACTATTGAAATCAAATAAGGAATAAATATAACCTAGACATGAAGGAAGCAATGCTTAGCTGAGGTGTGAAAAATAAGTAAGAGTTAACCGGGAATAGTCAATGTAAGTGGACTCAAGCCCAGGGCAACATCATGGAGAAAGACCCTGTGTCTGGATGACCATGCTGAGTGTAGCACACTGAGAGAAGGCCAGTATAGCAGGATCTCAAAGAGCAGGAGGGGCTGCATGGAAGTAACGGGGCTGAAACAAGAGTCCGGTGGCACATCATTGCTATTGTGTAGACGATGCTACAGGTAATGTGCAGGGCCTAGCATATTGTTGGCATTGATTATGTAGTCAAGACACCACTCCTGTGAACTTCTTAGATCTAGAGAGGAGCCAAGCTCTCCAGGAAGTACCTAAAGTACCCCTCTTTATGGAAACCATTAATCTTATCATTGCGCTGGCAAGTCTAAGTGAGAAAGATGAGCCCAGACTTATAGTGCTTGGCTCCAGGCCCTGCCCGAGACAAGGACAAGACATTTGTTAGCTCTACCCATCATGGTAATGCAACAGCAGCTTCAGAAATATCCAGAGAATCTTTACCAAAAAAAGAAGATATTCCTGGGGATTGAAATAATTGAAGAGCTTTATTTCCTACCCCAAGATCCATTTTTAGCAATGATTAGATAAGAGTCTGTGGCAAATCCAGCTACTATATCTCATAGAAAACTAAGTCTAGCTATGGACTTCATAGCAAAGAGAAAAAGTGATTTTCTTTACCCACCCAATAATTAATGCCCAGACTTTATGGAGGTCAGCCTTCAGTCATAGCAAATTCTCTCTGGAGGGTCAGCTCAAGAGTGACTCTCACGAGAATCAAATGAAGTAACAGAACAGAGAATGAACTCTGTTAATTTATTAATTTATGTGGACATTTTTTTCTAAGAACTAGGGTGGTCCAGAAATGGAATTGGGTACCTGTGGTTGTTTGAATGAGAATAGTCACCAAAGCCTCGTATGTTTGAATGCCTGGCCATCGGTTAGTGGAACTGTTTAGAAAGGGTTAGGAGGTGTGGCCTTGTTGGAATGGCTGTGACCTTGTTGAAGGAGGTGTGTCACTGGGGTGGGCTTTGATATTTTAAAAGCCTACACCAGGCCTAATCTCTCTCTCTCTCTCTCTCTCTCTCTCTCTCTCTCTCTCTCTCTCTCTCTCCCTGAATAGAGAACAGGATGTAAAGGTCTCAGCTACTGTTCCAAAGCCATGCCCGTCTGATTTCCACATTGATAATCATGGACTAAACCTATAAAACAGCAAGCAAGCCTCCAATCAAATTCTTTCCTTTATAAGAGTTTCCTTAGTCATGGTGTCTCTTCAAAACAATAGAACAGTAACTAAGACTGTACCTTAGAAAACATCTCAAAAATTTAACAATTAAGCAAAAGACCACTTAGGAGATGTTCTAGATATGGGTTGGTCTATAAGACCATAAACATTTCTTCTTACTATGAGGACATCAGAGGCAAATGAATGACTTGAAACAGTTGCTATAGGATGGAAAGAAATGTGACATCAAAGGGGGATAAAAAGCACTCATTACTAAGGACAAAAGGATTTACCTTCATTTAGAGAAGAGTCAACTTATGTCATTACATTTAATCTCTCGTGGGCTTGTGGACCAGGAAGCAGGTAGGGGGGAATCAAGTGGCCTCCAACTTGAACTTGCATTTGCACCTCCAGCAAACTCGAGTGGATGTGCTTTTCAGATTTGAGGAGTTGGACTAGAGTTATAATAGTTTGGAGGGGTATTACTTATCCATTGTGTTGTAGTAAATTATTTCAGAACTTAACAGTTCAGAATAGCAAATACTATATTGCATAATTTGCCAGTGTAAGGAGTCTTGGAGAGACTCAGTAAAGGTGGTTCTGATTCAAGGTCTATCATAAACATGCAGTCAAATGCTTATCTAGGGCTAGAATCATCTGCAGGCTTACAGGGCTAGAGAGTTCGAAACTGAGCTCAGTGCTGTTGTTAGAAGGCTGACTCCTGGCAATTTCCCAGAGACCTTCAACACTTGGGCCTTTCCCTAGCTTACTTGAGAGTTTTCGTAATGTGCCATATGGTATTCCAAATGTGCCATATGGCATTCCATACAGAGAATGATCTAGAACTGAAAGAAATGTGAGAAAGAATCCTAAAAGGGATCAAGGCTAGTATGTAGATACAGAGATCAACTACAACTTAATAATAAGCAAGTAATCTGACCAATCAAAAGGGCCACATATTTAAGCAGAACTACAAAAATAAAATTAATGAGCTGTCAATAAACATAAGGGGAAATTATCAAGAATGAAAATTTAGACTTTGATGGTATACTATTATAGAATCATGGGGATAGCTAAAAAAAATACAAACACAACACCAAACAGCAGCAGCAGCAGCAGCAACAACAACAACAACAACAACAAAAACCCAGCAAAACAAAAACCTGAAAACACCAGGACTGGAAGGATGTATAAAATAGAATGGTCATACAGTCATACTTTTTTGCTGGGAGTATGAAACAGCATAGACATCAGAAATCAGTTTATATTTTGACCAATGACCACCCAACTCACAGATAGTCGTCCAGGAGAAATAGCTTCACCTTTTCCCATTTGAATGTCCTTAAGAAAATCATTCAAAATGACCAAGACCTGTCATCTAATCAAGTGTCTGTCGAACAAGCTGTGGTATACAATGAACTGTTACTTAACCTCCCTCACTGAAATCTTCAAGTTTTAATATACAACAAATCCACCAAATAGCCACATATTATTGCACAATCTTGTATGTAAATCTAAAAACATTATACTAATGAAAGAAGTTAGAGGCAAGAGTGTCTATGTGATCTGTTTTCTGCTTTTCTTTCTGTATATTTGTATGTCTATTTGTCTCTTTCTCTGCCTGCTTAGCTATATCAGTCATCTAGCTGCTATCCATCTGATTTATCTAAAAATGAGTCCAAATAAGGCCAGTGATTTCTTGAGTAGGAGTTCAGGAAGGTGACTTCAGAGTGGTATGAAGAATATTCTGTAGTAATGGAAATATTCTATAGCATTGTTGTGATAATTATTTGAGTTTATGTACCATATACATATATGCTTCATGAAAGTTGACTTTTAGGATAAGAAATATGTACATATATATTATAAAATGTTAGACATGCAAAAGATAAGTCACAAGAACAAAGTAGCCCTGGGAAACTTTATTTACCCATTTTAGTTCTCCAGGATTATTTTTGCAAAAATAATATGTAAAACAATGAAATCAATCACTATTATTACATGCATAAATATATTTAGGTAAACAACTCCAGATATAAAATTCCTATCATAGGAAGATACTTACAATTTATTTAAAATATTTATGACAAGTTATCATATTATAAGCATTACAAAAGGTCTTAATAATTTTCCCAAATAAAATACTGTAGAGATAATTTTATCAAAACATGGTACCAAAACCTAGAACCAAATGATTAAGGTATAGTTTTTAAAAATTACTTTAAAGCATAAAATGTTCTACTTAAAAGCTTTTGAGTCAAATCAGATATTAAAACAAAAACTATAGTTTAAAATATCCAATACCAAGTGGTCATCCTGAAAATATACACACAAGCAACATTATACAAATACATACACTTTAGAATATGTTTTTACGTGTGCATATATGCATGTACAACAGTGAATGGAAAAGGGGGCCATGAATTTGAAAGAGAGCAAGGATGAGTGAATATGTTAGAGGATTCAAAGGGAGAAAGAGGAAGTGAGAAATGTCATAATTATAAAAATAGAAAAGCAAATAGGTACATCTCAAAACATCATATATTATTAAAGAGGAACTCAAAGGATAAAATGCAACTGAAAATAATTTTACATTTAATTAACTAATCCATTAAACATTTATCGAAGGCCTACCAATTCTAGGAAATTTTCTAACTTCAAGGAAATAGCTATAAATATATATAACTTCCCTTTTAAGTTGTATGCTAATTGAAGAACACAGAAAAGTGGTAAGTTCTGTAAATAAAAATAAATGTTAATATAGTAACTATCCATGAGGAGAGATGGCACGCCATTTCGTATTTGTTGAAGTCTTCTCTGGAAAGCTAGTGTATGGGCAGTCTTGAAGGAAGAGAGACGATCAGATGTCAGTCCTGTATACACTGAACCAGTCCATCAAATGGAGTTAGCCTGCTAAAGTCAGAAGAGACAAAATACATATTTCTAAAATGTCCCCAAGGAAGAAGAAGTGCATCATTGATGGGAAAAAAGGTCAGGACAATTGTTTGGGGTCAGATTGTTTGGTATCTGAAAGGTCACTGTGAGGGGAGCAAGGGAATTTCAGAAGGATTTGTGTAGAGGATATATAAGCTATGACTCCAAAATAGCCAGCTCCCTGTATTCATCTGCTCATGCTGCTGTGACAGGATATCACAGACTGAGTGTCTTATCTGATAGCTAGAAGTCATGAACCACAGTAGGTTGGGGTAGTATCTGCTAAGACCTCTTAAACTTCTTGGCACACTTTTCCTCAACTGGAATCTTCTCTGTGTGTAAGGAGAGAGACAGAGAGCATCTCCCCTTCTTAAGAGGATAGTGGTCCCATCAGTTTGGGACCCTACCCTTGTCACCCAACTTTACCTTATTTAGATCCTGGAAGGTTCTACCTTCAAAGGCAGTCATTTGGAGGGTTAAGTCCACTATGGACTTGAGAAGGATACAATTTAACCTTCCAAATCTTATGAAGTACTTTTCTGTTGCCACAATAACATAAGAATAAACTCAATGTCAGTGGATTGGGGACATTTATTTTGTTTGCTTGTGGGTTTGTGGGTCATTGCAGGGGGGGTGATCTCAGGTGGAGCTGTCTGGTCTTGAGCCCAGGTTAAAGGATAGAATGAGCTCCATATCTCATTTTGAATAAGTCAAAGAATAATTTGACAAAGCGTGGGGTTGGGTGGGTTCTTTTTATGACAGCAAAGGCAACTTGAGAGTACAAAATTCAACCACAGAAACACATTTTAAACTTCTTCATGTGTTTTTTTTAAAGCCAAAATAGGTCACATGATCAAAGGGCAGAGGAGTCAACTTCACCTATCCTAGAGTCAAAGAACAGAAGAATCAACTTCATCTATCCATGAAGCCATGCCAAGGATGAGAGTGCATATTAATTCTGTATCATGGTGAAGGGTTGAGAACACTTACCTATTTAGCTACAGCATATACATTGCATCTTTGACTGTTTATTGGCAGCAGAAGATTTCTCTTTCCTGTAGTGGTCCAGGTAGTATGTGAAGAGTAAAGACTGATGCTTCAACCACGCTAAAAGTAATTGTTCCTCATGGTATGATTAATGTGGGATTTCTCTCTGTATGCTGTGATTACCATTAATGAATAAAGAAACTGATTTGCACGTATAGCAGGGCAGAACTTAGCTAGGTGGGGAAAACTAAACTGAATGCTGGGAGGAAGAAGGTGGAGTTGAAAGCCATGTAGCCCCACTGGAGCTGAACAGAACTTTACCTGGTAAGCCACAGACACATGGCAATACATAGATTACTAGAAATGGATTAAATTAAGATGTAAGAGTTAGCCAATAAGAAGCTAGAGCTAATGGGCCAAGCAGTGACTTAATTAATACAGTTTTTGTGTGGTTATTTCTGGTCTGAGCAGCCGGGCAGCCAGGAAACAAACAAGCAGCTTCCTTACAACAAACTGGCACTCCAACATGGTTAACTACATCCATATAAAACCTGAGAAAGTTTAAAAAGGAATCCTAGACACAAAAGAACAGAGTTAAGCATGGTTTGGTAGTGGCATTTTCTTGGGTGGGCTCTGTTTGCTAGAAGCAAGCAGAGGCATGGCTCCTTTAAGAGAGGTTTTTCTAATTCAACAATAGCAGAAAAAAGCTGCACTGTTTTGAAATGGCTGCAACTTCCTGGGCTGTGCTGCCAGTATGAATTCTGACGAGACTCAGCTACAGAACATTTAAATGGAGTTTGTGAGCAGAGTGTGACAACTTGCTTAATGATATGACATAGACCCACTGTATACCAGAAACTGGGGCAATATGCATGGCTTGCAGAGGTGGTGAATGGACTTCCACCATGTTGGACTGGGCAGAGCAAGCAGGCAAAGACCATATATACCATAGCAATATTTCCACTTAGGTTTTTAAGAAGTGCTTAGCATTTTAAAAGCAGTCCTGGTCAGAAGATAATTGTAGATACACAATAAAGAAACATTCAGATAAAAGAAACCTATAAATGGGTCACAGTGTTGGATAATTGTATGTAGGCTTGGGAGATAGTTATAAAAAGAAATAAATTGTTAAGAAACAGTCTTTAAAAGACAGAGTACATACAGTCATAGAGTAAAAGAAAAATAAGCCATGTAAAGATGAAAAATTCACAGAGAGTCTAGATTATATATATTATTGTGTTTTTTTTTAAAATTTTTTGACTGTGAAGGAGCTAAGTAACCAACATATATACTTTAAAGGTATTTTTTCTTCAAAAATTGAGTCTAAGGATATGTTTCTTTGGAAAAGAGGTTCTTCTTTTGTTTATACAGAGGATGAGAACCTGTGGATTCATTCCAGTCTAATGTGATTTGATGGGTCAAGACCCCTTGAAAGGTTGCCTTGAACACCCCTCAAAAAATTACTTTGATGGAGGAAGGTCATTGGTTAATTAATAAAGAAACTGCTTGGCCCTGATAGGTTAGAACAAAGGTAGGTGGAGTAAACAGAACAGAATGCTGGGAGGAAGAGGAAGTGAGCTCATACGCCATGCTGCCCTCTCCTGGGCAGACGCAATGAAGTTCCGACCCAGGATGGACATAGGCTAGAATCTTCCCAGTAAGCACACCTTGGGGTACTACACACATTATTAGAAATGGTCTAGTCCAGGTGTGAGAGTTAGCTGAGAAGAGGCTAGATATAATGGACCAAGCAGTATTTAAATGAATACAGTTTGTGTGTTGTTATTTCGGGGCATAAGCTAGCCAGGCGGCCAGGAGCCAGGCTGTGGGAAGAGGCCCACAGCTCATACTACATTACTTTACCCAATAAGCAGCAAGAAGCAGTTTGGAGAGAGAGAACTACACCCAAATTCCCAAATATTGTTTGTAAATGTTTCGTTACATTTAAAGGGGGATATGCTGTAGAGATTTGCATTGGTATGGATTTTGATTTATTGATACAAATTTAAGGTCAATCTTGATTATGGTGTCATGCTTGTGCAGCTCATCTTTTTTTTGGTTTTTTTTTTTTTTTTTTTTTTTGGTTTTTCGAGACAGGGTTTCTCTGTAGCTTTGGTTGTCCTGGAACTAGCTCTTGTAGACCAGACTGGCCTCTAACTTCCAGAGATCCACCTGCCTCTGCCTCCTGAGTGCTGGGATTAAAGGCATGCGCCACCACCGCCAGGCTGTGCAGCTCATTTAAAAATGTAATGTATAATTAAGAAATACAGGTTAATAGATAGTCATCTATAATAGTCAAGCTTGTAGCATGTTAGTTAGGTTTTCTAGATCTATGGAGATATATTTCAATTAGATAGGTATTCTTCAAATCTTTCAGAGACCTTCAGAATATGGCATTTAAAATGTTTTAAGAACTTAGGACTTTTCATGACAGTGAGACACATCTGCTCCTGGCAGCACCAATCTACTTCAAGAAGAAGGTGGGCATCAAAGAGACTCCTTATGGAGTTTGTTAGCCATTTGGGCAAGAAACTACTCTTGTCTGGATTGTTTGATGTTTTGCTGTGTGAAATAGACATGAAGGACCCACAGAGAAATGACTACAATGACTGCTGAACTTGCCTATAGGTGAGACGGTCCTTTAGGGTTCCTGCTTTATAAAAGAGATTGTCAGACATTCTGCATGACAAAGAAGAAAGTAACTGACAAACTGCCAATATAGGTGGAACTGTCTTTGAAATTTCCTGCTTCATGGAAAAGTTTGCTGGATACTATGGGCCAGTAGGCTGAAGATGGATGCTCCAACAGTAGAGAAAAACTTTGGGTGACTGTCTAGGCAGTGAAATGTCTCTATCAACTCTAGAGTTTTGGAAGTTGTTTACAATGTGCTTCCTATTTATTTAGGCACTATTATATCCTTTTGGAGTCTTTGATGGGTTCTTCAAATTCTTCAATTGATAGAGTTTTCCTTAGTTATGATAAAAATAAAGTAGATATAAATATAGTAGCTGTAATGCTTGCTTGTTAACTCTTTTGTCATATGTAATTTTACTATGTTAAAGTTAAAACCTTCCTTTTTATTTAAACAGAAAAGGGGAAGTGATTTGGGATTCCCTTCTGTATGCTGTGATTACCATTAATGAATAAAGAAACTGCTTTGGACCTATGGCAGGGCAGAATTTAGCTAGGTGGAGAAAACAACTGAATGCTGGGAGGAAGAAGGCAGAGTCTAGGAGAAGCCATTTAGCCCCACTAGAGTCAGACAGAACTTTACCTGGTAAGCCACAGCCATGTGGCAATACACAGATTACTAGAAATGGGTTAAGTTAATATGTAACAATTAGCCAATAAGAAGCTAGAGCTAATGGGCCAAGCAGTGATTTAATTAATACAGTTTCTGTGTGGTTATTTCTGGTCTGAGCAGCTGGGCAGCCGAGAAACAAGCAAGTGGCCTCCTTACAACAGTATGATATTGCCGGTGTGCTGCTAATATCCATTGCTTCTTAGGTTTCTGAACCACTGAACCTGATGCTGTTTGAGGGATCAAATTAGTTACTCTTTCATTCTATGGACCCCTGAGACAACTTGGAGGTATTAACAGGATTCTGATGTGAATTCAATGTAAATATGAAGCAACCCTAGATCCCAAGCTAAAATAAATTTTGTTTTCCTTACTTTTATCTTATCTCCCTAATCATAGGTATCATAGCTAGAGTGTTCCTTGACTTTATGCTGATGATAATTAATAAAATGGATAAGAAGGGTGGGGTTAGATTGTGTCTAGAGTGAAAGAGTGTGCAATGGCTTCAGGCAGGGAAACAGAATTATTAACAAATTTGTGGCCGGGAAAGATTCTGGTCAGTTGAAGAATTCAGTATCCAAGAGATAACTGAAGGTATCTTGGGCAATTAAAACTGAGGAAAACCAGACCATAAGGAACCTGAGAGTTGATCACAAGCTTGAAAGGGACTATTGAGCTGTCACTTACTCACCAAATCAATAACTATTCATTGAGTGCTGCCTGGTTCAGGCACACTATTCTGTATATTGGGGAAGAGCAATTAATAAAATGGACATATCACTACTGATGTGTACCTTGTTTATGGTGAAAGGCACAAACAGTAAATGAAGTAGGAAAAACTATGGTACAGTAACAAGATAAAGTAGTAAGGAGAAAACCAAAATAAATAAATAAATAAATAAAATAAGGAGAAATGCTAAGGTGTGGTGGGTACAGTTTCAGGATACATGACCAAGGTAAGTAACATTTGAGTGAAGATAAGAAGGGGACATTGGGTATGAGGGTTCTGCACAGAGTGACGCTAGCCAGTGTTGACTAACAGTGGTGACTACTTTGACATAGGAATTGAAGATCATGCTAAAGCCAGTGTGGGGGAGGGTAGATGTGGCTGGCCAGGTGATAGGGCTGGATGTGAAAGAAGCTCAAGTTGGACTCTTAAGGTACCACAGTGCCTCAAGGGTTTTCATGGAGAGATGAGGAGTCATCAAAGTGCTTCAGCTGTACGAGAAATGGCTGCAATCCACCTTTTACAATGCCAGCTAGGGTACTATGTTGAGTGGAAGGAGGAAGGAATATAATTCCATATGCCTAAGAATATAGTCAGTGATAGAAGGGACTCAGTTTCCTAAGCAGCTAATACTGATTGCTTGACTTGTATACTAGTGAGACTGACTACCCACTCATCTTGGAGTTCCACTCAGCAACTTGCCACTGGTGGGTCCCAGAAGATGCCAGGGATATAGTTACTGGCAATCTCCTACATGAAACAAAACATCAGAATCAATGACATCACAGCTTCCCATGTGCAGCAGGAGTCTGTGATTCTGCAGTATGTATTGCCTCACTCCCCTAAATAGAGGATAAGCACCATATGGGCAGGAAGCTTTGTCTATTCATTGCTCAACTCCCAGTGCCTACAATAGTAGCAGCATACAGCAATCAGTAAGCAAATGCTTGCTAAATGTGCAGATGTCTCTGTTGGGCTTGTTGCATGACCTTGAGTAAGACTCGTTCATGTCTCGTCCATGCATCTTACATGCTATGAAGTGGATCTGCAAGGCAATGATAACCATTATAGATTGGCTAGCCTTTGGTTCCCATTTAAACTTCAAGCTATTTCTAAAGCTTTTGTAGGCCAAGAAAGGGACTTTTATGGGGAAAAAAATTAGGGGTAAGTAAGATCAAACCTAAGAAATGAAGAATCACAGGTAACCTCTGGGGCTGGGAACCAGGTCACTCTCTGAAAATAAAAGTGTATTGTCCTCTTTGACATATACAACATTCTCATAAATGGAGGAGGTTAACCAGAAACTCAGAGTCTAAGGCACCAAGAATTACCCAAGCACAATGCCTTTGCTTAAGCAAAGTACTCACAGGCCCCCAAAGCTCTCTTGGAAAAAGCAGTATAAGTAACAGCAGAGACTCCACTTGAGGATATCGAAAATACGTTTTTTAATTTTGAGTAAGTTCACAAGTGACAACAATGACATTTCTTTAAACACATAGGCCCATTAAGTCACAGCCCTACCAGGTGTCCCCAGAAGGCGATGGTTTCAATCCTCTTGAGGTTTATCAGAGTTGTCAACATCAACAGGCTGGTTTACGGGAACCGGATGTGCTACCAGATAAGCCGGAGCCATGCTGTCACATTTACTGATAGACAGAACCACACATATAACATGATGCACAAGAGGCAACTATAATGAGCTCACTCTGCACTTAGCTTGAGTTCCTGTCAAAGGGAGAGGGGTTTTCAACACCAAGAAGGATGCAAATATGTATGTCTTCCATCAGCCTTTCCTACACATGACTTTAATAACACATGAGAAGAATTTGAGTTTATCTTTATTGTAACCTAGGAGGGGAAAAGAAAAGAACAAAGTTTAGCTATTGATTGTCGAACTCTTGACATTATTTCATTTAGTTTTCTATTAATCCTGCGGATGCCCCCAGTTTATAAAGAAAGAAATTTGAAATTCAGTGAGAGTTACGTGACTGTTCTGTGTTATATATCTAGTAGAGAGCAAATACGGTTCTCAAATCTTTGGCTTCTCTTAAACTGTAGTATATACTAAAAGATGATGTCACTGGCTTTTGAACCAAAATAGTATTTACAATTACAGTGATGAATATACAGTATCTGTCCCTCCTGGTCCTAGAGCACAACATCACAGGAAAGACAAAGGAGACAGGGAAAAGGGAAAGTTAGGGCTAGGGGCTAAAAAAGCTATAAGATGGAATCCAATTTGCTGCCCCAGTGATATTCAGAGTATGGCTTATGTTCCTAAGTATGTAGACATCTATTTTCACCACTAGCTGTACAATGAAGTCACCTTTATTCCGGGGACTATTACCTGCTCAGGCCTGAAGGTCTCTGCGGCGTCGGCCAAAGGCTTCAGAACCTACATTGGTGGGCACAAAGTTGTCCTTCACCATACCCCCTGACCTGCTCAGCAAACCCGCTAGCCGGTGGGTCATACAGGTGGCAGTGTTGCAGGATCTCTTCTGGGCAGTGATGCTGATATTCAGGATGGAGAGAGAATGAGAGAGAGAGAGAGAGAGAGAGAGAGAGAGAGAGAGAGAGACTGTCAGTGAGGCTGGGGAGGTGTCTGCCCCTTGGAACTATCATGAGACTATTGCTGCTCTCAGAAGCACCAATTAGCTTTAAGTGTTCCTCCCAAACATGGTTATCAGAATAGACAATCACAAGGCTATTATGGGAAATGCAGTGATTGCTTCCCTTAGATAGTCCCAGAGGCATTAGAAAGCTCAAAGTGGATTTTGGGGTGACTTACCATAGAACACAGGGTCAATCATGACCATATAAATAAAATTAGGCCAGGATGGATAAATCCAGACTGAATTTTGATGCCACTTCTGAGCCCGTTCACAAGGACTGTAGAATCCATGCTCCAGTCCCTTAGGAAAGTGGAACCCCTCCCTGAGTCTTACCTGAATGAAGAACGGTGTTGGAACATCCATCCCAGCAATGCTTACCTGCTCCTCGGCGCCTCTCTTGCCACTGCTTGAGCTGAGTCATGGGCACCACTCCCAAAACTGTCTGGTTAACCTTAGGGCTAAGACTACTTCTAACTTCAAGTCCTGAACTCCATTAAGCCTGAGATGTGGGCTAGAGCAATGACCACCATGGCTCAAATCTTTTTAGAAAAATAATTTTATTTCCCAAACGACCAACACTTTCAGAAGCAAGACTGAGAAGCTCTGCCAGGAAGCCGGAGGCCATCCCTTGCTCTCTGCCATCTTCCTGGGTGATTCCCTTTCGGCCTGTGACTCCTTTCTCCTCACCCACTGGGGATTCCAGATATCAGCCTTTGCCTCAGGAAAGCAACCAATAATAGCCCGGAGAGCAACCAGAGAGGAACTACATGCATCAAATTATAGGAAGAAAGCAAAGGGAAATCAGAAAGGAGAGGAAGAGCTTAGTTGCCAAAATGGGTGTGATGGTGTATCTCCAGGTCCTTGGCCACATCCCTTTTCTTGCCAGGTGCTCCAACCCCAATTGCGGTTTGGGGGAAGGTGTGAAACTTGTTGAGGTCCTGTGTGTATGTGCCCAGCATGCAGGTACTCAGATTCCCACACCGCTTAGATCTGGGGTTGTCCAGGCTGCAGGGAAGAGACACGCCAGGCAGTAAGTGCACCAGGGGCTGACTCTGCCGGCAGTCAGCAGGTTAAACCAGGCAGGAGACGAGATGCTGGGACAGAGGGTGGGTGGAGGTCAGCTCACACAGACTCCATGGGGAAGGCTTGGAGTGGGCCCGGACAGTGTGGGGAAGGGCGGAGGAAAAGGATGGCTCTTTCCGGCATCCATGTGCTGTTCAGTTTCTCATGCTCGACAGGGAGTTTGGATGCAGGTCAGCATGCTTTTTCTTGGGTGCTGGAGCCAGGCCAGGGTTGTTCTGTTTCTAGGCTTGGGGCACACAGGGAGGCAGGGGTAGGGAGGGGTGCTTTCCTTGGCTCTGCGACCACAATCACATCCTCACACAGGGTTCCCAGACTTAGGCTTTACTGTTACCATTTTTAACTCATTCTACCCCAGGAAATCTCCCCAATATTAGCAGACTACTTTCTACAGTGATCCACACCTTCCCTTAAGTGCTTTCAGAAATAAATCTTTCAGTGCGATTTAACCACAGTCTCACCAGATGACTTCTGTCTTCAGCGGAGCCTCAGAATAGCTGGGCCCCGTGTCCTGTTAAACAGCAGCCAGATGACCAGTGCGTTCTCTCCTACCTTCTGGGTTCTGCCTTGTTGTGGTTGTGCTAGGCAGGGTCTGGGACCTTACCTGGAGCCCTCAGCCTCCTGCTCCTCCTCCTGCTCCAGCTCCCTGGCTTTCATCTGCACGTAGTCCTGCACCAGGGCGGCCAGCAGGCGAGCTTCCTCTTCACTGAGAGTGGCCACGCCTGGGCTGCTTTCCAAGGTTGACCTGTGGAGGGGTTTTGCTAGGTTGGAGCAAACCTAGCACCATGTCTGATGGCCTGCCTGCCACTTCCCAAAGAGGCTTGAGCCAGTGTCCTCATTGGTGGTGCACTAGAGCCAGGCTAGGAATTTTGCAAGTTAAATGGTAAGTGTAACTGTAATTAAATAATTAAACAACAAAATAATTAGTGTTGAATCTGAAATGGGGGCTCATTTTAATAAACACAATTTTTAAGATTTTTAAGTATATGAGAATAGACCAACAGATTATAAGTTAGTCAGTTTTATTGGTAAGTTATCAGATTAGAGTGAAATTCATATCTCATAGGAATGGAGCAAATAGGTTTGACTATTGATACTAACTTTGGGGAAGCATTTTGTGAGTTAAGGGGCTACGTGAGGTTTACATTGTTAAGTGGCGCCATCTTGTTACTGTCTGAAAATGATGGATCTCCATCTTTATATCAGAAAAAGTTTATAGTGGACTCATGTGTGCATGTACACACACGTATTTCCCTGCACAGAGCTAGTTTTTTTTAAATATTTATTTATTATGTATACAATGTTCTGTCTGTCAACAGAGCTAGTTTTTAAAGGCTCAGCGCTCTACAGTAAACGGCAGGGATCCGTCCAGTCCCAGGACAGTAGAGCGCCTGTCCTTAGACTCACCCGAAAGGCACTGCGTGGAGGCTGCCTGCCTGGTACAGGAGCAAGACGCTGACAACCAGGAACGGGGAGAACTTCAGAAAGCCCATGATGCCTCCCTGCAAGAGAAGAATGACATCATCCTTTTTATTTGCTTCTCTTATGCACCAGTCCAAAGTTCTATGCGCCCACAGACTTGGCCTTCTGTGGGCTCCGGCCTGTGACTCCTGGGCCTTTTGGCTTCATACTGGTAACTACACTTCTCATCACCTTTGCTTCCTCATTGGCAAAGAAGACTGCCAGGTCCAGTGGGAAGGCAGCCTATATAGTTTGGGGAAAATTCTACAGATGGAAGGTGGTGGTGTGTGCCTTTTCATTTCATCTGCCTCATAGGTCAAACTGTTGCTCAGCCTCATGGAGTCCTGGGGGCCTTCTGTCCCTACATTTACCTCCATAGAGAAGCTTAAGCTATCTTCCCTTTGTAGGGCTTTTGTAGACCCCCAAGGATGTGAGAAAGAAAAGCGATGGAGAGGGAATCTTTCTGCCTTGGAATCTGTGAGAAACTGAAGCCTGCGCAGCTCAGCCGCTCCACCCTCTGGCAACTCAGTCGCCTGCAAGAACCGATCTAAACTTTAGATCCAAGACATTTCTCTGTAACCCCAGGGTCCTGAATCCGGGTTTGCAATTGAGACTGCTGGCTAGGTTGGTGCTTGGTCCGGACTCGGAACCAGTTTCTCAGGAAACGTGAATATTGAATGCACCATTTGATGATGACTACTCCTGACTACGTGCTCGATGCCTCGCGGAGAGACACGAGACTGGCGGATCAGGTGTGCCTAGGGCGAGACTGGAGCCCACACTCCAGGGAGACCGGAGGAAGGCTCTGAGGACCAGCGCTTTCGGGTTCTACCTGGATCGGGGTCTGACTTGAACCACGGATTAACAGAGACCAGAACTCTCAGGGAAGACAAACTAGAGAGGACTAACAGCGAGAGCAGGAGAGAGACGGGGGAAAGTAGATGGACACACCTGAGCAGGAATCTCAGGGCTCACCTGGTAAACGGTGGCTTGGAGCAGAGACGGCAGGGTCCTGCTAGGGCCGGGCGGAGATCGCGGTGCGGTGACTCCTGAGCTTGGCAGTGGCTCCGGTGCCTCCCAGTGCCAGCAGCTGCTCTTATTCCCGCCGCGGTGAGTCGGGAGGGGTCCCGGAGAGCTGGGCAGCCAATGGGTGGAAGTGCCCCGTGCCCCAGACAGATTGCGTCACCTCGGTGCTTCCAGAACCCAGAGCATCTAGCAAGATGATACCATTTGAATTTGAATTGAGGTCATTGATGGAAGTGGGGTGGGGGATGGTGGGGATCAGTGAGAAACACCCTTAAAATTAGCGGGAATTTGGAAGGTCTTTTGACGTCACGGTAAATTTTATTTCTTCTTTCCCGCTTAACTCGACCATCTCCTAACACCAATCTCCGAATCTTGAAAAGTAGGGTCCAAGACCTCAGGCACTTCTGCTGCTTGTCTGACTCTAATCGTAATCCCCACCCCGTAGCCCCTGGCGCCTAAATTAGGAGTTCGGGGGCAAGCTTAGGGATGGAACTGCAAGGCTGGCTCCGGCAGCACAGCCCAGGGGGAGGCTACTAGACAGCAGCGGTTGTTGCTGGACGCTTTGCTAGACCTGAGTCTTGTTGCAGCTGTGCCATTGTGTGTTATGTGACCACGGGCATAAACAAACAACAACAAAACAACAAAATCCTCCTCCTCTCAAATCAAATCAAATCAAAACAAAAATCTGCATGAAACCTCAACGCGCTCCTCTTCTCAGTAGGTACCATTGACCTCTCTGAAGGGCCTGCTAGGAGACAGAAATCTTGGTGTTTCCTGGGCTGTAAAATCTCTCCTGTCCTCCGGTGGGAATTATCTACTCAGCGTAATTCTTAATGTGCTGTCCAGCTCAATCACAGTGTGAGGAGGGGTTCCATATTCATCTGGGTCCTGCTTGGAGCAGCGGGGAGCAGGTAGTACGGATGGTGCAAGGAAGGACCAGATGCCTCCGAAGTCTCCATTGTGGACCCCCCCCCCCCCCTTCCTGCCTGGCTATCTATCACGTCTCATTAGGCGGCCTGCCTGCGGGCCTCAGGATTTGCACAGCTGCCCCTTTGCTTCCCGCTGCTGTTTGCCAAGATGTGGCATTTGATCTGGGTCCTCATTCTACCCCCACTCTTAGAGCCCTGACTCAAGAGCTGAAGAGCAGGCTGGCTTGACAGTGCAGTGGAGACGCTGCCCATGCTAACCCTCGTCCTCACTGTCAGCCGCTCTCATCTTAGCAGATTACCCTCTATTTCTAAGTAAGTATCCTCCCAAGGAAGCACAACCCTTCACAGCAGTCGCTGTGGCCCCAGGGGGCGTCCTTGGGGGTTCACAATCAACTTGTCCCAAGCCTGCCCTCAAATCTCTCTTGCAGTCCATCCCACATCCCGCAACTTGCTCGCTCCATCTCAAGAACAAATCTGCACGCACTGTCATGAAGGGATATACCCCATCACACCCAGTGACGGATTAGCTTGATTTGATCCTTCTCATACCCCATCCACTAGTTTGGAGACTCAGTTTGGGCAATGAGCTCCGGGAGCACCTACAGCGGGGAGGTCCTAGCGTAGGCACTTACTATGTGGGGACAAAGAAGCGACTCCGCAATTGTTGAGGTCTGAGCGATCTGTTCTGCACCGCAGCAACCAGTCTAGACTTAGCCGGAGTGGCAAGCACAGCGGAGCATCCAGGACTGCGGGGGTCCACGGGGAGGAGGGAGTACAAGGACCCAGGCTTCCCGTTTCCCTAGACAGAGCAGAAATCAGCTTCCAAGAAGGCTCGAATGGCATGAAGCCACAGGTCCTACCAACACCCCAGATATCTGTCCCCAGAATCAGAGTAATAGGACCTTAGCTTCTGCAGCAGCTACCTGGAGCGAGTACTGAGTGTCAGGGAACCCTTTCCACAAGGCCTGCTCTCAGGACAGCAACGAGACCTATCCAAAGCTGGAAAATGGGCTTGGGCGGACGATGACAGGCAGGAAACCAGAGATGGAAGCTTTCGATTGCCCCTGGGATTAGAATTCCTAGGCACAGTGATCCCTGGCACAGCCGACACGCAGAGTCAGCCTTCCTGCCGTTCAGGCAGTTTAGTTTCTAAGCCCTGGCCTGAATCTTCACGAACGATTATGAGACATGTTGGAGACAAGCTGGCAAGGGCTGAGATGTCAGTGGCATGCAGCAATTGGGTCACTGCCACTTGGGGCTGATGTACAGAATCATTGATTGAGCTCAGGTGCCAAAAGCACCTGGGGAATTGGTTTCTTCTTTCAACTCCAGAGAAGTCTAATTAATATATGTGATCCTGAAATCATTTTCGGCAGATATATTCCTTGTAAGCATTTCCTGAGGGGCAGACCCATACAGTATTGACCACTTTTTTTTTTTTTTTTTTTTTTTTTTTTTTTTTTTTGGCGGTGTCACTGGGTGGGTTTTGAGCTCTGGTCTGTCTGCACGGAGCGTTCTCTTAGACTTCGGAGTTTTCCTTCATGCCACACCACGAAACCTGCACCTCCAAGTCACCACGTCCAGATGGCGCTGCTGTCGCCTGCCGCAGTTGAACAATTGAAAACCTTAGAAGAGTCGGTCTCTTTCAAGAGAAGCTGGTGTTGTCCCTTACTCTGATTTTGTTGGAAGTGCCTGGAAGCACAGCCAAGGGGTCCGGAAGGCTATAGTTCCTTTCTTTGACAACCAGTACCTTACCTGCACACCAGTAGGTTTTCCGCCAATGTCAAATGCATGGAAATCAGTTCGTTGTAGTAAATTCAGTGCTCAGTGCCTCAAAGTCGCTCGCAGAACATCAGGGCAGAGTTAAAATCCCGTCCTGCTGTGTTTCAAATTTAACAGCACAAACTTCCCTCACAGTTTCCTATTTCCTCGATAACGTTTCCAGGACCAAGACCTGGAACTAAGAGTTTTCCTGGAGTGAGATGCAAGACTGTCCTGCATTTACAGAGGGATGGCGGTGCTTTGACCTCCGCCTGCACGGATCTCTGAGATCTTTTCCCTGCTCTCCTGAAGTTGTGAGGGAAAGTGCTGATCTCAAAACAGTCGTTTGGCCAGTTAGCGGTTTGTTTTTTTTTAATGATCAGTCGTTGTGTGACTTTAAAATCCATAAGTCATTTAATTTTGAAACATGTTAGCTTGAAAAAGGACAGTTTTACAACACTCCAGGAAATCCAAATTGTAATATTTATTCTCATTCATTCTAGTCAGATTCCCGCATGTTTTGATTTTGAAGTAAAATTATAGACCAAGTCTTGTAGAAAAATCTTAAATCAGCTCCCATGTAGCCAACGGTTTATAAGTAAAAACTTGATCTTTTTTTTAAAGATTTATTTTGTATATCTTTAGAAACAAAACACTTTAATATATGGAAACATAGAAAACACTAGAGAAAAAAAGAGAGAAATGATCCCTGTTCTTTGGTGGAGGTCTTCAGAGCAGTTGGATTTTTATAGATCTTACAGAGGACATCATTGTTTTATTGACAGTCTAAATCTAAGCTATCTAAAACATGTTGCATGTGTGGTAAGGCTGTATGTTATATAAAATGCATTGCAGTAAAACAAGGACAGAATATTATAAATATTAGAACTGGAGCCAGGGGATGGGTCCATTGGTAACAGGGATTCTGGGCCAATGACCCAATTTCACTTCCTGGAATCACGGTGAAAGGGAATAAATGATTCCTGAAAACTGTACCCTACTTTCCATGTGTGCAGTATAGCACAGGCACACCTATTCTCAATCACTAATAATAAGTGAAATAAAAATAAAAATATTAAAGTTACATTCAGTCTGATCTATGTGCTGCCAACTATATATATACATATAAAATCTTCACATTCTCAGCAGCTTATTGAGATGACTATTATTGTCTGTGGGCAGAGGAATAACAAGAGTGTTTGTTTTGAATTAATTATATTTCCAAGTTTTCTTTTGAGTACTTAAAATGTTAGAACATGGCTTACTAGTTGGCCACATCAGGCAGGAGGCCTGGGCTCTTGGATCTAGGAACAAACTCATAAGGAGCTACAGTTATGTCTCTCTTCCTCAGGGCTAATGTGATTTGTGGTGAGAGGCTCAATGACCAGGCATAAATCATTTACAGTTCCTGGACCAACATTTAGGAGACTGACAGTTTCACAGCAAGAAAGTAAATATTGATGCTACCACTTACGATAAATAAGTTGCTGAAGAATGAAATCCAAGTTAGATTCATAACAATACCCACAGAATACATTTCAATACTTCAAAGCTCACTTAACTTCCCATATTGAGTGTGACAGATTCCTTCACCTTGTCTGATATTGTGGATGACTTCATGGAGTGCATGGTTTGGCCAGTGGAGGTTATGTGTTTGTTGGGGACAGAGTTAGTAGAAAGAGGTAGGAGTTAGGAGACAGGCTTCTTATTCCAACTCCTACTTAAAAAGATGAGACTGAACCAGTCCAGTTTCCATATTTATTTATGACTGTATTGGACTGAAACTCTCAAATTCCCATCTGATTCTGACCTATAAATGAGCTGAAAACATCATACCATATTCATAGTACTTTCTTGGGCTTACTCTGCTTTCCCCTTCTTAATGGAGTTGTCCTGTGAAGGGAGCTGGAGACTCACTGACTGCTGCTCCTCCAGAAGACCTGGATTCAAGCCCCAGCACTCACGTGGCAGCTCACAACTGTCTGTAACTCAAGTCCCACGGGGACCCAGTGCCCTCTTCTGGCCTCCATGAGTACTATATACGCAGGGTGCAAAGACACACATGTATATACAAATCAAAATAATTTTAAAAAGGAATTGTCTTGTGAAGAACAGCTAAAGAAGTCAACAGAAAAGAAGAAGAAAATGGCCTTCTGAGGCTGACACAACCAGAAAAGGTGTTGCCTCCTCTCACGAAGATTACATGATTTTTCAGAAGAAATGAGAGGAAAAGAAAAACAAATATCTTGGTCCTTTTTGCCAAAAGACGTAACAGCGTTTCATGACAGGGAGACAGAAAGGAAGCCAGCTGGACTGGCGGCACTGGTTCCTGACTCCGTGGTCTCATCTGGTACCTTGTCCTGAAGTTGTCAGCAGAAGCTTTGCACAACGGCTCCCTGGTAAATCCACCAAGAACCCAAAGCACGCTTGTTATGGATCCCGAGAATCAGCTCTGAAAGTACTCCTCAGATAGCTCTTCAGTGGGGAGGATGAAGAGTTTAACCTTCAGCCAGTCTTTCAACAAATACATAATGAATAATTTGGTTAGTAGATAAATCAATTGATGTGCACAGGAAATAAATTAAAGAATAGATGCAGTACATGAAATGCATCTTAGAAGGGCTGCGAAATGTAATTATGTGGTATGCATGATTGGAAATACTCTGTATGATTTATTAGAAACAGAAGGAAATAAATGAGACCTTTAATCAGATAAGGGAGGGCTCAGACGAGTTGAGAGTGCGTTTGTCACCAAAGGAGTAAAGAGAAAACTACAACCAGGTAACCGGAATTCAGTGACAGTGGGTTCTGCTACAGCACCTCAGTGAGGCCCCTCCTTATGTTGATTACACTCTGGGAAGGAAAGCCAGGTGCAAATGAAGCAAACAAACAGAGCTTTCCTTGGTCTTAAGAGTGGAGTGTGGAAGTTGTGTTTTGCAGAAATGACAGCAACAGCATGAATGCCTATGCAGAGTTTTGCCTATCTTGGGCCAGTCTGTTGGTGTCCAGCTGCTAAAGCTAGAGTAAATAAATCTATAGCCATTCAGATTGCTTGGCTTTTTTTGGTCGCTCCTATATGTTAGCAGAAGGGACTCTGAGCTAAGATTAGAGTTCACTCTCTTGGCAAAGAATGGAGTTCACAGGCCTAAGGAAAAAGAGGAAATAAATTAGGTCAATTTATTAAAAATGTGTAGTGTCTTAGGGAGATAAAGCCCACACAAATTAAATAACAAAAAATAAAGAATAATATATCTAGTGAATATCTATACTAGCTTTCTGTTGCTATAACAATTGCCACAACTTTTATAGCTTAAAACATTATATATTTGTTATTTCACACTCGTATAGAAGTCCAGCAGCAGACAGGGGTATCCCTAGAATGAAATGTTTGAGGGCTGTGCTCTCTCTGGAGGTCGGGTGGAGGGGTCCATTTCCAGCCTCCAGTGGCCAAGCCTCTAGTGGCCAACCACAATCCTAACTTATGGTCCATTTCCTCCATGATCCAAGCCAGAGCAGAGTGCTTTTCATGTCATATTACCCTGACCTCTTCCACCTCTTTTTTGTGTTAGAATCCTTGTGTTTATATCTAGGCTCAATTCTTGAATATCCCAGTATGATCTTTCCAATACAAAGTCTTCCATTTAGCTACATCTACAGTTTCTCCTCCCCCTATTTTGTCTAGGAATCATGATGTGGCATTTTGGAGAGGCCAGTATTGTGCCTGCCATAATAAGTACGCGTTGGGTTGATTGACAAAGACTTCATACGGTAGAGGCTTAGAGAACAGGCTGCTGTGGCTTAGAGCACTTGAAAAAGACGCCTGGAAAAGGTGGAGCCAGAGCTAGTAAATGACCAAACGGAGGAGGAAGTAGCCTCTGAAGAAAGGTTGCATCCACTGGGGAGTGGTGCAGGATGTAAAGAAATAACTTTTATCAAGTGCTGTTGTCTTTGCCTCTTCTTCTGGGAAGGCAACCCTCCTGAACGTGTCCTGTATGGCTGTCTTCACTCATTCTCCAGGTAGACGATGTGCAGAAAGCATTAACTGTGATGTACAGGGTTTGTTCTTCCATCCGCTTCTAACAAGGCTGTCCTCTGGGCATGATGTGGTCACTGCCATTTTGAAATTAGAGAGGCTGTGGTTGATACTTGCAAAAGACTGGGCCATTTAACTGTCGTTATTAGCAAGAATACCAAGTCAGGTGGGTTTCAGGATAGATCAGGAATGAGAATAAACACCACAGAGGAAGATTGGGGTATTGTGTCCATCAGGTTGTTCTGGCCTCTCGTTCTTGGAGAATGGAATGTCTACCTGGCTGTCTTGTAGAGTTGAGCTGTCTGTTGCTGAGGGGCTGCCCTGCCCAACCTCAAAGGCACCTTTGCTCTTTCTTCCAGACTTTCTTCCAAGGTGCAGAAGCTATTTTAAGGGTGACTTCAGCTGCCAGGAAAGAGCAATATAGTGGACAAGGGCCAGGCTGGTCACTCTGAGAGGTGCATGGACTCAGTGTTTGACGTCAAGGAATTACTCAGGAAGGGCCCCTTTAATATGATTAAAATCCTCCCTTGCCTCAGACTGGGCTGAGAATGGCTCTTTTCTTTTGGCTAGGGATACTGTGCCATAGAGCACAAGAGCTAGAAATAGGAAACCTCTCACTCTACCAGGAAGCTCATCAGAGAGATGGTGTTCTGATATGCTTTGCCAGGGACCAATAAGGGACATGTGGGGATTTCCTGTATGAACTGAGAATGGGGTGCAAGCAGTATGGCTTTGGGACCAAAGGCAGTTGAGTGGGAGTCTTGGAACTACCATTCACTTACTGCCCTTAAGCAGACAATAACTTCCCTAAGAATAGTTTCTGAACATGTGAGATGAGGTTATGATAATAACTCTTATTCTTAAAAAATATCCCTGGGCGGGCTGGCAGAGCCCGCCATGAGAAAAAGCGGCGCGGGAGGGCCCGTGCTGCGCTGGCAGTGGCGGTGGCGGCAGTAACAGACATATAAACACAGGAAATAGCCATATAAGAATTTATTAACAAGGAGAGAAAGAAAGAAAGGGAAAGAGAGAGAGGAAGAGAGAGAGAGAGAGAGAGAGAGAGAGAGAGAGAGAGAGAGAGGAGGAGAGAGGCAAAGCCCCGTGTGTACACCCGGAGAGCGATGGCTGGGCGGAGGTCAGAAGTTAAAAAGAGTGGGCGTGGCTAGGGCAGGGACCGAAAGAATAACAATAACTACCTAGCAGGACTGGGGGTAGTTCATGTTAAACTCCTGGACACATTGCTTGGCATGGTACAGATACTTCAGAAGGGATTTCTATCCTTGCCAATGCCAAATTCTACCAGCTTAATGAAGTGGATTAAGCAAAACCATTGCATATTTTTGGTCTTCTAAAGAAGACAATCTATAAAGTCTTTAATTCTCAAGACAAAATTAATTGCCAGGGCCACAACAGAACGAATCGGCCTCTCCCAGCCTCCTCAGACACATGCCTGGTCATCTTGCAGCCTCGCTGCCCAGAAGGATTAATGATCATATATATTAAACACCTGGCGTAGTGCCTGGTAAAGTAGGCAGTGGGAAGTGGTGTTTGTGGTTATCATTAAAATGAAAGTGTCCCCCTTTCAGGTGCCAAGTTCTATCAGCTCGCAGTATGCGAAAACTTAGAAAAATTAATTGAACTCTTTTCTACCTTCTTTTAAAAAGTGTGTGTGTGTGTGTATTTGTGTGTGCGTGTGTGTGTGTATACCTGCCTGTGCATGCCATGTGCACATATAGAGGTCAAAAGACAACTTTCAGGAGGAGGTCACAGGACAACTTTCAGGAGTCTGTTCTTGTCTCCCATCTTGTTGAAGCAATTTCTTTTGTTTCTGTTGCTGAGCCCTGCACTCCAGGCTAGCAGGTTTCCATAGGTGTTCCTGTCTCTCTCCCATCTTATCTTGAAGTGTTGGTGTTACAGATGCATGCTACCATGTCCAGCCTTTTATGTGGGCTCCAGGGATTAAACTTAGGTATCAGACTTGTGCAACAAGCAATATTTATTTATTTATTTATTGCTGAGCTGTATTCTGGCCCTTCTCTACCTTCTTATGAAAAACAAGCCAGATTAATCTTTATTGCTTCTTATGATTCATTGTTACCATCAAAAGAATATCACTTACTGTGTTGGGCATATTTAATATAGCACATTCTTGGGGGAGGTAAGACAGAGAAGGCCAATAGTAGTAGCACCCCGCGTGCTACCACGTACTCTTTGTTTTTGAGGTCTGCATCTCCTCAGTTCTATGATTATTGCATTTTATTTCAGCCCATCTGGTTGTCAACTATCATTTCTTGATATTGCCATGATAATTATCTTCAACAGTCTATCTATTTCCATTTTCATTTGTTTTACAATGAAGTCAACAACAAACACACACTTTTGGTAGAATGGTTTAGGAACAAAGAACCTACAGGCATTGCGCAGGAACTTGTAAATACTGGGCTAGAACTATAAAAGGAGCACCTGCTTAACTAGCCTAATCAAGAGGACAGGAACAAAGCCGAATGGCATATGGAGCACATGCCAACTGAGTGAGTATCTCTTGTAATGGTCAGGAACATCATGATCTTTGGTAGCACGGGCTTCAACTACTTATGCTCGGGACAACAAACAGAACAAGCAAACAGGTTGGACAGAAGAGCTTAGAGACTCTTGAGTGGGAATTTGACAGCATTAATGGCAGTAATGGATTATAATGACTCCAGTGCCAGTTATCCTGCTGTTGTTTTCTTGGTTTTTCAGTTCTCAGTTAGACCTGATTGAAGGGGTGTTACCAGCCAAGTGATACCTAGTGAATAAATGGCTATCTCTGGAAGTAATGGTGACAAGAAAGTACAGGGTATGGGTGGAGTTGGTGACTCAAGCACCAATCTTATTGGTAGTATGTCTATTGTTAACAGGTCTGAAGACTCAAGTTGAAATTGTATTTCCAGTTGCAGGCACATTTGTTATTGGTCTTCAGCGGAATCAGTCTGCTATCCCTGTTCAGATACTATATCGATTTCTACAATGCTGTTACTCTTTGACACCAAGGACCCCAGATGATCTTAACAGACCTTCCAGAACTGGGGCTACTTATCCTAGGCACAAATTTAAGCATGCGATGAACATGCCGCTGAATGATCAGTGCTGGGCTTGCTTTCAGCACCAATGAGTACCATTCAGAGAAACGCTCCAGTTAGATAAGGGTGTGGTGGAAAGGAAGCCTGCAGAGTCTCCCTCCATCTCCTCTCTCTCGTGGGAAAGCTAGGAAGACTTTGACCCTTTCTTCTTTGTCTCAGAATTCCATCTTCAGCTGACAAGAGAACTGCTAAAGCCCATTATCTTCTTTCTGCAAGGAGATGGGGATATAGGTTCCTGCTGACTGCCAAGCAAGGTAAGGACACGGGGTTATCCCTACTCCTGCCATGCCTCAAGTAAATAAAGCCTCTGGTTTTTGTGTTTTCTTTTCTGCGGTCCCATTAGGTGGGGAGCAAAGATAAATCATTTGTAGTCACTTGGAAAACTATAGATTATATAAGGAAAAGTGGTTTACCATGTTGGCCTTTGTATGTGTGTTTAGGAAATATCCCATGCCACTCAATAGTGTGAGGCCTTTTGGATTTACATTTTCATTTTATTAAAGGCAGGGCATGGGGAAGGATATATAGAAGAATAAAGAAGAGAGGGCAGAGAGGGCATTGCCTGGTGCTGATGAGGTTCACGTGGGCTTGGTTGGGAAACAGGTACTAACCACCTTGCCTTATTTTGTGGGGATTGTCAGCACAGTGGCCATTAACTGCTTCTGGAAGCGGCAGCCATCAAGAAAGCATCTTTTAGCCAACTGTGGACCTCATCTTTTTTTTTTGTCCCAGGGTTAGAGCTCTGTTCTTGATGGAGAATTCCCTTCCCATTGTTGCTTCATCTTCTCTCCCAGGTAAACATGCTGATTTACATGTATTATATCCCCACTCATCTGAGTCACAGACATCAGGAGAGTCCCACAGATGCCTTGGCTAGTCCAGTGATCACAAGGCTGCCACTGATGCTGCCCATTGTGCTGGGTGCTAGGTGCTGCTGAAGGGCCTCAACTTGACTGCTTGCCAGCAGAAAGAAGAGGAGGAACAGGAAGAGCCATGTCTTCTTTTGCCTTCCAAGTCTTATCTAGGTTGCTAACTGGTCTTCAGCTTTAAGAAGTGGGGAACGATCCTGTTTGACTTTTGCAGCTGATGAAAAGTGATTGAGATGCCACTATTACAATGGCACAGTTTCACCAAAGAGCCGAGTGCTTTGACTAGGCCCATGTTGAATGCAGCTCATCGGTAGAATGTTTGCTTAGCTGTGTAAGCCTCAGGTTTGATTCCCAGTACCAGAGTCAGTGAGAGGAGAGAGGGGACAGTAGAAAAGAAGAAGAAAGAAGTATGGAGGGGAGAGAAAGAGATATAAGAACAGAGAAGGAAGAGGAGAGGGGAGAGAAGAGGACTTAGGGACTTAAACTGGAAATCATGGAGTTTGAAGGTATGCTTGTTCCCAATCTGCCATGGACAGGAATTATATAAAAAAATGTATCTTAAGTAATGGAACTTCATCGATCAGGATTTCTGATTCTTCTACCTATTCACAATGGGGTAGGCTCTAATCCTCTTCTAACAATTCTACCTTTTTTTCTAGACATGCCTTGTTGTAATGAATATCCAGGAGAAGGCAGGGCTCTTACTTAGTCTTTTATCTCTTGCTGCTCCCATACTGCCATATATTTTTGTAATTATTTCATTTTATAATTGAGGCAATTATTTAGCTTGTCCAGCATGGGATCCTCCCTTTATCCTATTCTGCTGAAACTACACAGTGCAATGAGCATCCAAGGTCCAGTCTGTGGCTGAAGACATCTAAGAGGAGGTATTGAGTTCATCAGACATTGTGATCTACAATTACCTCCCCAGATAAGTTCCAGAGAGACTTCCCAAGGGCTGGAGGACATCATCCTCTTCTCTCTCGTAACCATCACATTCTGCATGCAGGAATGGTCAGTTCTGGACAGGGCTTCACATTTCCCTGGACACCTGTTCCCTCTGCTGTGAAATAGTCAACCCTCCTTTTCCTTCTCCCTGAAACAGCTCTCACAGTGGAAGCTACAGACAAACATTATTGATCCCTTTCTGTGATTCAAAGAAAAAAATGGGAGGGGGGAGAAAATGCAGGGAGCTATCTTTGTTTGCTGAGCATCGAGAGGACATGATAAATGGCTACAGGGACACTTGGCTTTCTGAAAAACTTTTAGTTATTACTGAGACTCCCCTCCGCACTGTCCCCCAAGGGGCACTGGGGTGGAATGGCATCTCATCAGCTGTGACAGCGGACAGCAGCAGCATCGGGGCGAGTGCTGAGCTCTGCTCTGCTAATGCAGCCAGGGGAAGCATGCCAAAGAAGGAAGGCTCTTTAATTTAAGTGAGCTGGGGATGTTTGCTGAATGAAAATCAATCCTTGGAAATTAAAAAACCAAAACTAAAACAAAAAAAAATGGTCTATTCAAAGATCCTCTCTCATAAGAAAGAACTCAGGCAAGAATGGTCCCAGGATTCCCTTTGTCGATCCTGTCCCTGTTCTTGGTGCCTCCTTCACCTCAATTTCAACCCTAACTCCATGGGAACCCTCTACAGCATCACCCTTGGCTGAGATTTGATATTTTAACAATTCGTGACCAAAAGTCTTATTTTGGACCATGAGACAGCATGACAAGTGGAGGAATCCCCATTTAGCACATCTGTATTGACATCTGGTCTCTAGGCTTCTACTCTAGGCCAAATTACCGTAAAGCATGATCTAGTTTATTAGTGAACGGGGATGATCTGAACTCAGGGAGCAGGGTAGATATGTGCAAATATGGCTGTAGAGATAAGAATGTGCTCTGGGGATGTCTGAAAATGATTGAGACAATGGTCTAAAAACTACGGGGACACTGGAAACTCTTTGATGACAGAGGTAGATTTAGATATTGGAAGATAGAACCACTTTGTGACCTTGAGGTCTGCCTTAGGGCCACACTGGAACTGGTAGCATGATTTCTTTCCTGGAAGGACACTAGAGTGGGAGTTTTCTATTCATACCTTCTACTACATGCCCAGTGTTGTACATGTGGGCATTCAGCCTAAACCTGGGGAAGGTACTCTCATCAGACAAAGGATAGGAAAGACAAGACTACCCTAGAAGTCAGGAAATTAGGGAAGATAGCCCCATAAGGAATGGAAACCACAGATAAGCAAGCCCTTTCTTTATCCTGTATGGAATAGTATGTGCCACTTGCCTGACATGTGAAAGCGGTGTGGCCCATTGGAGAGGTCCCGGAAACACTGAAAGAATTTATATGCATTAACACTAATTGGACGTTACTAAGTACAGTTTCTGGAATGAGGATTAGTTCACTTGTAAGGTGCTTACCTGAGTTTGATCTCCAGCACAGCCATCTCCACACACATCAAACTAAGCACAGTTTCTTGACTTTGGTCTTAGAGGGTGGTCAGTCTGCTTCTGTGTGCATTTAACTAATCCCTCCTCAGTCTTGTAATGATTTTTCACAAGCCAAATTTGCAGGAAACCCTGACTCCACAAATATTTTTTTCAAGGAACTCTGACATGTATTTTGAAAAGTTCTTGAACAGTTGATGAAAATGGTCTTTACTGATACCAAAGCCACTAGTCTCTTGACTATTTAACATTACATGCTGGTTGCAGCCATTGTCATGTAGCGGCCAGTAGCAATTTGGGGAATACACTTCTTGGGTTTTTTCTTTCCTTCCTTTCTTTCTTTCTTTCTTTCTTTCTTCTTTCTTTCTTTCTTTCTTTCTCTCTTTCTTTCTTTCTCTCTCTCCCTTTCTTTCTTTCTTTCTTTCTTTCTTTCTTTCTTTTTTCCTTCCTTCCTTTTTTTGCCATTATTGTTTCTCAACTGAAACAGACAAGGTTTTTGAACTTATGTTTTCTTTTCCTTTGGCTATATAAATAATGTGTCTCAAAAAACTCGACATATATCATAGTAGATGGCAGTTCATCAATCTTCATTTTCAATGGGAGAAATTTATTCATGCAGTCACTAGAGATTTATTGAGTAGTGAGCGATGCATGCTAGATGACACAGTGAGAGACCTGCTTCTGTAGATCCAGAGCAGGCAGGGTGGTCATTCAACAGTGCTGTGATGGCTAGCATTTGCTGCCTTCACTGGACTCTCTCTCTCTCTCTCTCTCTCTCTCTCTCTCTCACTTTCCTTGATCCTTTTTCTAGACAAATCTGGTGAATCAAAAACTTCTGCTTGCCTAAGTCTTAAAGCAAACATAGCTGTATCTCTGCTATAAAAGGGGAGTTATATGTCCTGATGTGACTTGAGAATATAGCATTTAATATACTGTCTAACTAAAGAAAAATATTGAGAGACCCACATAGAAGAGATTAAAAGGCATTTTCATGCTTAATACTTATCAGTAAGCTAACATTTATAGACAATAAGTTCAAAAATTCAGTAATGGGTCGGGCGTTGGTGGCGCACGCCTTTAATCCCAGCACTCGGGAGGCAGAGGCAGGCGGATCTCTGTGAGTTTGAGGCCAGCCTGGTCTACAAGAGCTAGAGCCAGGACAGGAAGCAAAAGCTACGGAGAAACCCTGTCTTGAAAAATCAAAAAAAAAAAAATTCAACAATGAGACAAGGATTTTGTCCATTTTCTCTCCTAATATTTTCATGTTAGAAGGAATTTATGACGTATTTCTGGCACATCAGTTTGCTCCCTGAAATCATCAAACATCATAGATGCCTAGATTGGATTATATAAATATGGGCATGCATCTTTATCTTTTTGGTAAAGCATAATTTCTATGATTTTTAAAGTATAATATTTTTTACTTTTTTGAGATACAAAATATAATATCATAATTTGAGATTATAATATAACATAATTTGAGATTATAATATAATTACATAATTTACCCTTTCCTTTCTTCCCACCAATCCCTCCCATGTATACCTCTCCTTACAAATTCATCATCTCTTTTTAATTGTTGTTATACACACACACACACACATCTATTCATTTTATTTTATTTTATTTTTCCCGAGACAGGGTTTCTCTGTAGCTTTGAAGCCTGTTCTGGAACTAGTTTTTGTAGACCAGGCTGGCCTCGAACTCACAGAGATCCGCCTGCTTCTGCCTCCTGAGTGCTGGGATTAAAGGCGTGCGCCACCACCGCCTGGTTTACGCGCACGCGCGCGCGCGGGCGCACACACACACACACACACACACACACACACACATTTAAATACATAAATACAACCTGCTCAGTCTATACAACGTTACTTGCAGGTGCATTTGGTATTGGATATCCCACTAGGGAGCTCTTCCCTAGGGAAGACTATTTCTCCTCCTGCCAGAATTCCTTAGTTGCCTGCAGGGCTTTGAGGTTGAGGCTTTGTAAACCTTTCCCCTTCTATAATAGTGTGCCTTTTATGGTTGTCCTTGTTCAGGTTATGTTAAGGTTGCCATGTTGATGAGACTTCATGGGTGTTGCTTCTAACAGTTCTAGGAGACATAATCTTACAGCAAACTTACTGTTATTTGGCTTTCAAAAACTTTTCACCCCTTCTTCCACCACCATCCCTGAACCTTAGATGTGGGGGTTGTCTTGTAGATATGTTAGTTGGAGTTTACAATCTTGCATTTTTGTTGGCTGTAGTTTTCTGTGATGGCCTCCATCTGTTGCAAAGAGAAGTGGCCTTGGTGAAGGGTACGACCACTCTGGTCTGTGGGGATAAGGACAAACATTTAGAAAACAGGAATGTAGTTAGGCATTACGTTGATTTAGTAAATTGGTGGCTGTAAGTTCCCCATGATTCATGACTCCACTAACCCTAGGGAGTTGGCTAGGTATCCATTCTGTTTTGTTTGTTTATTTTGTTTTTGTTTTCAGATTTATTCATTTATTTAGTATACAGTGTTCTGTCTGCATGTTTGCCTGCAGGCCTGAAGAGAGCACCAGATCTCATTACAGATGGCTGTGAGCCACCATATGTTTGCTGAGAATTGAACTCAGGACCTTTGGAAGAGCAGGTAGTAAGTGCTCTGAGCCACTGAGCCATCTCTCCATCCCTGTTTTTTTTTTTTTTTTTAATGTATAAAATGAAATCCAAATATTACTAAGTGTTCTGGCCTCTTGAAGCCATACTTCTATTAATTATTCAAATAAAAATGACTTAATATTAAAAATATTTCCCATTTTATATTACCAAATTTGGGTTTTAAAATACCCTTCTTTTTCACTTTAATTTCGCTTGTTTTAGTTTTTGTCATTTATGCTCTTGACCCCTTTGGGAGGACAAGGAGTACTTGAGGCATTCTTAAGAGGTTCTGGACAGCTGAGTGTATATTTCCACATCCGGGTAGTTGATTAGAACATAAGATTGAGGGGCTTGTTGGATGGCCCCGGAGTTAAGTGCTCTTGCAGAGGACTGGAGTTTAGTTCCCAGCACCCACATCAGGTGGCTTATTGTTGCCTGTAACTCCAGCTCCAGGGGATTCAATACCCGATTCTGGCCTCTGCAAGCATTGGCACACATGTAGAACGCACGCACAAACACACACAACCCACTTGAGGAGTTTTATTAGCAGAGTGGGGAAAGGAAAGAGTGGGGTGCACACACCGGCCTGAAAGAAACATGGCAGGAGAGCATGTGGTGAGCGTGTTTACTTTTTAAAGGTAATTCGGTGCATATGTATAGATTACATGGACATGCTGCACATGCGCATAGATTATGTAGGGTGAAAGACCCTAGGGTGTCTAGTCAATTGGCCTGAATGCTGATGACACTGGCAAGGCTGTAGACTGCCCCTCTCCCGGAAAGGCTAATACCTGGGGTGACTAAATACTTTGCCTGAATGCCGACGCTGTGGATCACTGGAGGTGATGGAAATGACAGCAGTGGGGTTATGTTCTCATAAGGCCTGGATGGTTCTGTCAGATCCTAGCCCTGAGGAAACTTTACTGGAAGAGGACACATTCTCCCCACACAGAATCAGTCTTCCCTGGGGTGGGAGGACAAGCCAGACCATCCTCATTCATCACAAAAGCCAAGATGTCGCATAGCTAACTCACCTGCCATTTTAATTTAAATATATATATATACAGGTTTCTCTGTGGCTTTGGAGCCTGTCCTGAAACTAGCTCTTGTAGACTTTAATTCTCATTTTTGACTTTAAAATATTATTTTCGCAATACAAAAAATTCAAAAAAAAATACAAGGAAGCAAAATTATAAGTCCTAAGGCAACCACTGTGCACATTTGGGAGACAGGCCCGACTTTTTTCTGCATTCCTGTGCAAGCCTGTATGTAGTGCCACTCATTTTCACGTGAGGGAGATTGTTTAAAAATTAGAGATATAGCTTAACTCTTTGCTTTCCTTTTCTTAAAATTTGTCTCATTTGTCTCTTTGCTTGTTAATTAGCTAACAATGTTTTCTTCTGGAAATGTCACCAAGCTCATACAGTCACAAAAAGTCACATTAGATATATATCTTCCAAGTCAGGATTATTAATTGCTTTCGGAAAACAGGCTCATTTAACACCTATATATTTCGATATTGCTCTTTCAAATAATAATTAAATAGAAATTCTTTTGAGTTACCCCAAAATGATCCATTTTATTTTATTTTTTTTTAATGCATGAATAGCAATGGTAGAGATTCCCAAAGTTTCTTCATTACTGGTAACCTTAGTGGTTCCATGATTTGTGATCCATTGTTTCAAAGAAATACTGGGGCTAGAGAGTTGGTCTAATGGTTAAGAGTGTATATCGCTCATGCAGAGACTTGAGTTTGATTCCAGTTCCCAGGGCACCTTCCAGGCAGATTCAACAAGGCCTCTGGTCTCCACAGAGCACTTGCACTCAAGTGCATCCCCTAATACACATAGTTAAAAATAAAATAAATCTTAAAAACTCAACATTATATATATCACCGTGAAACCCATTATTTTATATGACTAAGATTATTAGCTTACAAAAAGGAAACACTTAACATTTATACTTCTTAACAGGTTATATTTAGAGAACTTAAACTATTTGTGTCCAAATGATTTAGGACCTAGCTGAATATAGTATGATTAATAAAAACCCAGAGACAGATATTGGAGTTCAACCTGATGACCAGAAAAGCAAAACAGGCAACCACTGGCTCTTATCTCTACTTCAGTCTGAAATGGTGATTCTGCCTCAGAATGAGACTGTGTATGAGAACTGTCTCCTCCCATCTTATATTACTCTCTAAAGCCAATATTAAAGGTGTGCACCACTACAGTCCGGTTTCTATGGCAAACTAGTGTGGCTATTGGGATTAAAAGTGTATGTCACCACTGCCTGGTCTTTAAGGCTGACCAATGAGGCTGTTTTACTCTCTGATCTTCAGGCAAGCTTTATTTATTAGGATACAAATAAAATAACACCACATTTTCCCTTTTTGTCTAAAATAAAAAGACTATAATTAATATAAGAAAAACTATATACAATAAGTATGATGACTACACACAATACATAGGCAATAAATGTATCAGCAATATCTAGTCAATTTACATTTGACAAATTCAGAGAAAATATTACACATCTATCCTATCTTGGTGAGTCCAAAGTCTTGTAATTATTTTACTTTCTTTCATAACTTGCTTTCTGTGTCAGGTAAACAAGGAAAACTATAACTATCTAGTTTCAGCTCCCTCAGAGATCCAAGAAGGAAATAATATTAACTGAGTATGCAGGAAGTGTGAGCAACTGACTTCCAAAAAATGTGTGAAATAACAAAAACGCTGGCTGCTTGGACAGTCACCCAAAGTTTCTCTGCAATGTTGGCCAATCTATGTTTGACCTACAGGCCTAACATATCCAATAGACTTTTCTGTGAAGCAGGATACTCTGAAGGACTGTCCCTCCTTGTCTGGACAATGTTTGGAAGTCACTTTCTTTCATGTCCTGCTTGTCCAATTAGGACAGCATACTATCAAGACAAGGGTATGTTCTAGCCCAGTGGTTTACTTTTGTCACAAAGAAAATAAACCCCATGTGGAATTTCTTCAATGCTTATTATCTTCTCTGAAGTAGATTGATGCTGCCGGGAGCAAACATGTCTCACTGTCATAAAAAAAAAAAAAAAGAACCTATGCTATTAAAACATCTTAAATTCCATACTCTGTAGATCTCTGAAGTGTTTGAAGATGACCTGTCTATCTAAGATACATCGTTGTTTGACCTTGAAAATATACCTAATGTGGCTAAAAGTTTGATTATAATAGGTAACTAATTACTAACCTGCATTTCCTTATTATCCTAAACAGTTCATAATAATAACTTTCAAAGACTAGAAATTTGCATTACATTGTAAAATGAGTACCTTGAATGAGATTAGAAACATATGCACAGTATGTTTCAAGAAAATTAATCTCAAATTTGTATTAATATATAAAATTTTTATACAGTATGCAAAGTCTAATCAAATGTAAAACATTTAAAACTAGTAATTACTTTCTAAGAGTAGATTCAATAATACTCTACCCTTTTATCTTATTTTATTTTATCTTATCCTGTTGACAAAACATGTTCATTAGAAGAAATAATAGAACAAAACAAAATCTTAAATGATGTTAGCAAGCACCTGTACATGTCCTTAGCAACAGTAGACTATTCATTACAAATATGCATTATAACAGATATAACATTAGACAAGGGAGACTACATGTTAAGCTATACAACTACCATGGATGAATTTACATTGACTGAAATGGCATGATATACTATAGACCGCTGTATCTTAGGAAGTTTAAAACAGTAGAGGAAATATAAATGCATCTTATGACTATTGTGGAATTAAATTAGAAACTTATAAGAGAAAGATTCTTGGAAAATTGTTGAGCTACTGGAAGCTAACATTTGCACATATGAATAACTCATGAGTCAAAGGAGGATTGCAAAATATTTGGGGCTAAAATAAAATGAAAACTTGACAATTTGTGTAGTGTAACTAAAGAAGTATGCTGCTGGGGGATTGATAGGCTTCAATGCGTATACTAGAAAGCAGTTCTAAACCCAGCAATCTAAATTTTATTCTTAAAATGCAAAAAAGAACAAATTAGGCAAGGCAATCAATTCTATCTTGCCATAAAATTGACAAAAAGCAAAGTAAAGGGAGGGAAAGGAATGGTAGAAGCAACAGCAGAAATCATTGCAGTAGAAGTTGAACAAATGAAAAAGTCAGGAGCTTTCAAGCTCTCAAAAAAAGAACACCAACCCCACATTGAACAGAGAGGGCTGATCTCCAAAATAAACAGAAAAAAAAATCAAGAAATTGATCATCAAAAGAACAAATAATCCAATAAAAGATGGGGTACAGAAAAGGAGGACACCAGGAGCCAGCTACCCAACCACACAACCAGCCACAGAGTAAGAAGTAAAGAAAGGTATATATATATATATATATATATATATATATATATATATAAAGTAAAAGCCCAGATGCAAAAGATAGATGGGATAATTTAAGAGAACCTGGCTAGAAATAAATCAAACTAAGGTTGGGCATTCATAATTAAGAATAAGTCTCTGTGTGATTACTTGGGATCTGGGAGGTGGATCTCCAAAGAGAAAACAAACAAACAAGCAAACAAACAAAAACCAAAAAACCAAAACTCTAAAAAAAAAGCCCAATCAACTATAATCAACTGTGTTTTCTGCCTTTAAATATTTTTCTTCATTTTGTCAGTATCTTTCTAATTATATTGGTTTCTAATTATTAAGCAACTTTGCATTTCTAAGGTAAATTGTACCGGATTAAGATATATTCTCTTTTGTGCATACTACGCAGTGCAATCTGTTAGTGTTGTTTTGTTAAAAATTTGTTTTGTCAACCTAGATAATGTGACTACCATGTCTGCCCATCCTCATCTATGTAATTTGAAAGATACTGACAAAATGTAGTTTCAGTACTTCTAGAAAACAACTTCATTCTAATATTTACTCTAGATATAATGGCTCTACTAATTTTTCCTCTACATATTTGTTTTCTTGATACTTAGTCTTTTGAGTTCTTTATATATTTTGGATATTGACCCTATATTGGATGTTTAGTGGGTAAAAAATCTTTTCCCATTCTGTAGGCTGCTGCTGTGTCTGAAATGATGGTGTCCTTTGACCTACAAAAGGTTTTCAGTTTTATCAGATCCCATTTATTAATTACTGTTATTAGTGCCTGTGCTGTCAGTGTCCTGTTCAGAAAAATCTTCTCTTGTGCCAATGAATTCAAGCCTATTCTCCACTTTCTCTTCCATCAGGTTCAGTGTCTCTGCTTTTATGTTGAGGTATTTGATCACTTGGACTTGATTTTTATGAAGAGTGATAAACTTGGATGTATTTGAATTCTTTTACTTACAGACATCCAATTTGATCAGCAAGATTTATTGAAGATGCTGTCTTTCTTTCTCAGTATGCATTTCTGACTTCTTTATAAAAACAAAACAAAACAAAAACCCAGGTGTCCTGGATCTTCAATTCGATTCCATTGAACAACATGTCTTGTTTGCAACAATACCATGCTGTTTTTATTACTGTAGTTCTGCAGTACAACTTAAAACTGGGACTGGTGATACTTTCTGTAGTTCTTTTATTATTTAGGTTTTTTTTTTTAGCTACCCCAGGTTTGTGTGTGTGTGTTTCCATATGACTCTGTTTCTTTGTATGTGTCTGTTTTCATACGTAGCTGAAAAGTGTGCTTTCAAGACCTGTGAAGAATTGTGTTGTGGTTTTGATGGGGATTACACTAAACTGGGCTTTGTTCAGTTGGGAAACTTTAATTACTGCTTCTGTCTCATTAGGAGTTATAGGTCTATTTAAATTGCATATCTGATTTTGATTTAACTTTGGTAAGAGGTATGTATCAAGAAAATTATACATTTCTTTTAGATTTTCCAGTTTTGTGGAGTACAGGTTTTTAAAGTATGTCCTTATGATTCTGTAGATTGTGTTTGATAGGATGACAATTTTTGCTATCTTTATCCTACTGGTCAATGAGCATCTTTCCTTCTTCTGATATCTTCTTCAGTATCTTTCTTCACTGTCTTAAGTGTTTATAATACAAGGTTTTCACTTGATTTTTAGAGTTACCTCAAGATATTTTTATTATCACAGGCTATTTTGAAAGGAATTATTTGCCTAATTTCTTTTGTAGACCATTTGTTACTTGTTTATATGAGGGCTACTGATTTTTGTTTATTTTGTATTCTGCTACTTTGCTGTAAGAGTTTCTCAGTGGAATTTTTAAAGTCACTTATGTATGTTATTGTATCATCATCAAATAAAGATACTTTGACTTCTTCCTTTCCAATTTGTATCCCTTTGATCTCCTTCAGTGGTCTTATTGCCATAGCTAAGGTTTCAAGCACTATATTGACTATGAATGGAGAGAGTGGACAGCCTTGTCTTGTTCCTGATTTTAATAGAATTGTTTTGAGTTTCTTTTCATTTAAATTGATGTTGACAGTGGTCTTGCTGTATGCTGTCTTTATTATGTTGAAATGTATCTTTTGTGTCCTAATCTTTTAGGACTTTTATCATGAATGGGTGTTGGATTTTGCCAAAGGCCTTTTCTGCATCTAATGAGATGAGCATGTGGTTTTGTCTTTCAGTTTGTTTATATGGTATTTTACATGAATTGATTTCTGTATGTTAAATCATCTATGCATTTTGTAGATGAAGCCTACTTGATCATGATGGATGGTCTTTTTGATGTTTTCCTGTATTTGGTTTGCAAGTTGATGTGGGATTTCCCTCTGTATGCTTGAATACCATTGATAAATAAAGAAACTGCCTTGGCCTGTTGATAGCACAGAATTTAGGTAGGCAGGGAAAGCTAAACTGAATGCCGAGAGAAAGGACTAGGCAGAGTCAGAGAGAAGCAATGGAGCTGCCAGAGACAGACATGCGGAAACTTTGTGACCTTGTTATGATGCACAGATTAATGGAGATGGGTTAAATTAAGATGTAAGAGTTAGCCAATAAGGAGCTAGAGCTAATGGGCCAAGCAGTGATTTAAATAATATTGTTTCTGTGTGATTATTTCGGGGCTGAGCAGCCGGGAACCAACAAGCAACCCTCTCCAACAGCAAGTATTTTATTGAGAATTTTTGTATCTATAGTCATAAAAAATCTTTTTAACTCTCTTTGCTGAGTCTTTATGTGGCTTGGGTATCAGGGTAACTGTGACTTGTAAAATGAATTGGGCAATGTTTGTTCTGTTTATATTTTGTGGAATAATTTGAGAGGTGTTGGCATTAACACTTTTTTGAAAATCTGGTAGAATTCTGTGCTAGAACCATCTAGGCCTGGGCTCTGTTTGGTTGGGAAACTTTAATTACTGCTTCTGTTTCATTAGGAGTTATAGGTCTATTAAATTGCATATCTGATCTTGATTTAACTTTGGTAAGTGATATGTATCAAGAAAATGACACTTTTCTTTTAAATTTTCAAATTTTGTGGAGTATAGTTTTTTTTTTTTAAAGTAAGACCTTATAATTCTCTGGATTTCCTCAATGTCTGTTTTATGTCCCTTTTTATTTGTAATTTGTTAACTTGGATAGTTTCTCTGTGTCTTATAGCTAATTTAGAAAAGGGTTTATCAATCATCTTGATTTTTCTTAAAACACCAACTCTTTTTTTATTGTTTATTTTATTTTATTTTTATTTTATTGTTTCTGTGTATTATTTTGTTGTTGCTGCTTTTTGTTTCTATTTTGTTGATTTTAACATTGAGTTTAAGCATTTCTTGCCATCTGCTCCTTTTGGGTGTGATTTATTCTTTTTGTTCTAGAACTTTCAGATGGGATTTAAGTTACCAGCATGAGATCACTGGGATTTTTTTCTCTCTCCCTTCCTTTCTCCTCTCTCTCTCTCTCTCTCTCTCTCTCTCTCTCTCTCTCCTTCTTTTTCATGTAGGGACTTAGTGCTACAAACATGCCTCTTAGAACCACCTTTGTTGTCCCATGAGTTTGAGTGTGTTGTTTGTTCATTTTCATTGAATTCTAGGGAGTTTTCATTTCTTTTCTTAATTTCTGTCTTCACCCATTTTAAACTGAATGGTGAGTTGTTAAGCTTCCATGAGTTTTTAAGCTTCCTGTTGCTTCTGTTGTGGATATCCAGTTTAATCTGTGGAGGTCAGACAGGATGCTTCTTCACAGGGTGTCATTTCACTTTTCCTGCATCTGTTGAGACTTGCTTTGTGTTCATGTACGTGGTCACTTTTGAAGAAAGTTCCTTGAGGTGATGAGAAGTTATATTCTTTTGTGCTTATGTAAAATGTTCTGTAAATACCTGTTGGGTCCATTTGGTTTGTAATGTCAGTTAGCTCCATCATTTCTCTGTTTAGTTTTCATCTGGATAAGCTGTCTATTGGTGAGATTGAGACATCAGAGTCTCCCATTGTCGGTGTGTGGGGATAACTGTGTGATTTAAGCTGCAGTAGTATTTCTTTTATGAACTCAGGGCCTGCCGTGGTGCGGTTGCTGGGCCCTAATGGAGACATATTGTCTTGACTATTATTTATTGTGCTTTTATGCTGGTATTCAGGCATCTGGGTTTGGGAAAATTGTAATTCTAGGTGCTGATATCTGGGCTTGGTGGATGTTTTTATCCTCCGTTTCTATTGTCCTCTATGGTTCTTAGGACAGTGTGGTGGCTGTGTGCTTTTTGGTAGAAAATTCTTCAGGGATCGTGATTGGTGTAGCCACTGGGGTTTCCAAGTAAAATGTGCTTTTTAGGTATTAGGAGCTACTCTTAGGAATGGGGAAGAGTTGAGGGTGGTGGCAAAGGAGGGAGGAGGAAGAAAAGCAGGATGCTCCACCAGAATCTGGTTAGTTCCCTGGTCATGCAGGCAGAGAGTGAGGAGAGGCCTCAGCAGGTGGCCTGCTCCAGATCTGAGAATGAGACTTGGGGATTGGACTGAGAGGAACGAAGCAGAGCGGAAGATCTGTAGTTAGCCTTTCTGCTTCACAGCTAAGCTTCCAGTGGTCTGCAGGCTCCCAGGAAATGCCTGTTGGAGCTGGGGGCTGAGATAAAGTAATAAATTGGGGGAAAGAAGTTTGAAGGAGTGGATCTGTGTGGGCCAGGGAGCTGGGCCAGGGAGGGAGACTGCAACAGGTGGTCTCGTACAGAGCTGGGGATAAGACTGGGGGATTGGTCTTGGAGGAGCTGAGAGATAGGTGAGTATCTGTAGTTAACCTATATGCTTCCCGGGCTGGACTGGCCTGTGGGTTCCGAAGCAGTGCCTGCTGGAGCTGGGATCTGGGATACAGCAATGAGCAGGGGGAGAGAGGATGGGGGTGAAGAGTGCTCCACCGAAGATCGGGGAGGCTGTAGCACGTGATCTGCCACAGAGCTAGGGATGAGGCTGGGGTTGGATTTGAAAGAGCAGAAGGAGAGGTGAGGATCTGCAATGAGTCCTACCTGCTTTCCTGGCCAGAGTCCACATCCTCTTTCTGAAAACGCATTTGTTCCTTGGTCTTGGTCTTAGGCCTTCTGCTCTCCCCAATCTGAACTGGTATTCCATGGCTGCCTTTCTTTGCATTGCTTTCCTTTCCTTTATAGACCATATCAGAAGTTGAGGTTCTGATCATGATTTGAAAAAGAAAGCATACTATCTTTGATCTCATTGTCCCTCAAGAGTCCGTCACCGCCGTTGAAACCTTTTCATTTTTAGCATGAGGAATTTCAGCCTTGTTAACTTGTTTTGGTGAACAAAAGCCAATTATTGTGAAACTTTCAAAAGAATCTTAGGGAAAGTGTAACTGCTTTATAAACCACACAGGTGATAAATCTTGCTTGAGCATGTCTAAACGTATAAAGGTCATTGGGAAAATATTGATTTTCCTAGCTAGTCTGTTTGATCCTTTCTCTTAAAGCCCTCACCAAGCATTAAATGTCCACTTCAAAATCACTTAACTCAGGAGTGCTCTCAGAGATTCACAGGAAACAAAATGATCAAAAGAGCAAAACAGATGGATCAAACAAAAATCTAGGGTTCGTCTGTGGTCTCGTCTAACGACTAATGCTCATTCTATTCACTATCCCAAGTGCATTTCCTGCAAATTCTCAAAACTGCTGTCTTCACCTTTTTCAGATACTTCACAGGCACACACACAAAATCACACAATACACACACACAATCACACAGCCATACACATACAAAACCACACAACCATACACACAAAATCATACAACGACACACACACAGGCATACACAGCCATACATTCACACAATCACACACATGCACTCAAACATACATATAAAACCACACACCCACACACAAACACACACCTTTAGTCACAGACATACACACATAATCATACATGCATACACGCCTACCCCTGTATGGAGCTATGTGACTACTTTTCATTTTGTGCACATTGTCAATTCCACATTTAAAAGACATCTAAATGCTTTTAGAGATGTAATCTAGAGTTTGAAAAGAATTTGAAAAAAATGATAACTTAAATTAGGCAGAAAATCAATTTGTTGTGTTTGTGAGGACAGGGGAAACTTGCCCTTCATCCTCTTCAGATTTTTTGCAATAAACTGAGTTGGAAGACAGGGCATGCAAATAAATTAATGTGCAAGAGGAAAAGTCATAAAAGTTTAATGCCAATGTTATTCATAAGTTTATATTCGTTATTTCTATGAGGGAGAACTGGAATATTTGGAGAACTTATAGTAGCTTACAGCAAAGTCTGTTTGGTTAGTACAGCAGAAAGAGGACAAAGAGGACAAAGATATGTGCCAAAGTCAAGCTGTGTGGACATGTTTTAGTTTTCCTTTCTACATCAGGGGTTTAGCTACTAAAATCTGTGCAAGAAGACCAGAGGCAGTCATGTCTCCTTTGGCAACTCTAGACTCCCGTCAGGTAAAGGACCTTTGCAGAACCACTCTGTGTGCCCAAGAAAGATATAAGGTGAGAAGGGCCGTGGCCCAGGAATCAAATGAAGGTCTCTCACCAAAGTCCTAAACTGTGTGAGGCTGCCTTTTGAGCCTCAGCAAGTACAAACTCGATACAATGCTAGACAATATCACCCACCCAGACAACTCACTGGAGAGAGTTCAGCATATTTTACTCCAGAATAAAATTTGTTTTTAAGCAAACAGCATCTTTAACTTATTATCCTAATTTTTATCTTAAGATGTAGGACTTTGGGGGTACCCAAAGGGTCTGTTTATATTTTTTGGTGCTAGTACTGAGAAACCAAGCCTGAAAGACTGTGTTAAAAAAATCTTTAGAAAAATAAAATTGGCAAGTTAAACGATTTTAAATAAAACTGAAAATAAATCTTGTCAACTTGACATCTTATAGGTCGCTAACAATTGGTTTTGAAGCCAGATCACTTCCTGGCATTTACTCCGAAGTGGTGTAGAAAATTGTGATATCGCTATGGCAAAATTTCTCCCAGTTCTTTCTCATTTTTTATGTGAATGATGTTTCTCGGCTTTCATGTTCATTATAACAACTACAAAAATAGTAATAGAACTTCAGCTGGGCATTTTTCATTTTAGTAAGAAGTATTGCTTGTGAGTGGATACTGGAACTGATTAAAAAATATCCTATCTATTATTTTCTTGAGAGATGTGCTTCCAGTAATAATTGACTTTTTATACTTAATAGTATTTACCAATATGTGCAACAAGTTTATGATGTCTTCATCGCTTCAATTAGTAGTTTTTGTAACAATATACTTTAGAAAGAAAATTCATAGAGTAATTATAAGTACAAGAAATAAAAAATACATTCATTTCTTTTTCAGAAGAGAATGAAATAAGTTGAATAAGACACTCAGTCTCAAAACAAAATCCATTATGATGAATATCAAGGGGGAATACAATGTAAACTTTTGGCAATCAAAGAAGAGTCTTCTTTTTCATTTTTAATAGATTGTGTCAATACTAAAGTACTATACTATATACACACAGAGACTATATTTGAAAAAGTAATGCAGGAACTTGGATGGTTCTGTATTTATATTATTCTGGTAGTCCGTATTTTATAGCTGTTATACAATAGGAGAGATGGAATCCCCCTTAAAGTATGAGTAAGCAAATCTGATGTGGGCATAGATGCAGAATAACCTCACCTTGTTTTCTGTTATGAAAAATAGATGCCCTTGAAGCAAGCTTACAGAGCACCATGGGAGTTTAGTGGAGCAACAAAGACCAAGCTTACAGCACGAATGTTGGTTTGATCTTGGTGCTTTGTCAATGTAGGATACTCGGTTGAGATGCAGGGTAAGAGAGGCAGCATGGGAACTCATTAGGCAGCAATGAGAAGGAGGGACTGTGGAGGTAGCGCTAAGCAGGGGATAGGGAACAGGCAAGATCCCAAGAGATGACAGAACCTTGTGTGCTACTTTGTCTGGGTGACACTTGAGCAGGAAACAGGGCAAGTCCCCACTCTTCTTTATCTTTGCGCTTTGTATCAAATTCATGATGCTCATCATGGAACTTAATCCTATGCACAAATCTATGTGCTTGATTTATTTTTAGTGCTGTTTATTGCAGAAATAGAGCCTGTGAGAAATTACGTATTTTGTCTTGTGGGAGGCAAGCTAGCAAGTAGTGAGTTAAGGATCAAATCCAGGTATATTTGTCCCCAATCCCGTGTGAGCTTAATCTGATTTGTTATGCTTCTTCCTAGGAGGGCTGAGGCTGCTGAGCTTTAAACCTTGATTCTAGAAATGGTCCTTTAGGTGGGCCTGGAGAATTCAAAAGCTCACGGATAGCAGAACTCGGCCTAGACCTATCTTACCCCACAGTAAGTGTTAGAATCTGGAGTTGGTTCCCAGAGGTGGTGCCAATATGCCCATGACTTTACTGTCTGTTATTTCTTGGAAGGAATGCATCTCCAATCTTAAGTAGGGTTTACATGGCTAATGTCTTGTTTCTATACTGAAGGAAATCCAATGGGCTCTATGGGCAGGCTGAGAGGGGAAAACAAGACAGTTCTGTTAAGTCGGGATACTTGACTTAAGTTATTCTTGTAGGAATGCTGTATTGGGAAATCATCACAATGCCCTACAGTAGGCCCAATGCCAAGGGTTAGTATAATGATAGAAAGGTGATAATGGAAAGGGTCTTCCAATTTATCTCAGAGGAGGCCTCCTTGGACAGATAAGAAACAAGAGATGCATTACATTCTAAGGGAACACAGAAAAGTGAGAATGTGTTCTCTCTCTCTCTCCATGAACACACACACACACACACACACACACACACACACACGCACACAGAGTGTTTTGTAAATCTTATTAAAAGGAAGAAAGCAAGAGTCAGATTTATAGAAACTAAATGCTTTGGTTAAGAGCTTGGGTTTTGTCTGATGTTGAGGGGAACATGGAACGTCTTTAAGACATACAGTAAACATTTGTCCATCGATATGAATGGGATCTGGACACAGATTAGAAAGAAGGGAGACACTGGGACTAATTAAAGATAGACACAATCCAGGCCAAAAAACATCGCTAAGGGCTCCATTTTAAGTAGAGGCAATGGGATTGGAGAAGAGAAATGAGCATTCCTCTAAGCACTGACCTGCTTCAGAATAAGGACCGGACACATCTAAAAAGAGGTGAATCTTTCTAGACCATCCATAAGGATCAGTATTGGTGGGGAAGGCCAGAAGGTGCCTTCTTTGTCCGGAGCCCCAGGTGATCCTTAGCAGGATTACAGCTGGAGGATGGCGGGGGCAGAGAGACTGGAGGGGGTAGCATGGATTGTATTCGGGTTACAAATGAATCAAAATAGGTCAGCAGATTCAGTGTGGGCAGCACAAAGTAGCTGTCCTCTCCAGCCACTTCAGTCCAAGGGGGCAGAGTGTCCTTAGCAGACTCTACTGTGGGGGTTCTGCTTTACCCAGAACACACTCTCAAAAGAAGCTGCTGTAAAGGAATGAGGCACGCAGACTGGCCTGGGAAGAGGTCAAATCAAAAGGCAGATTCGACTAAAGTCTAGTAGAAGTCGCATCCCGGTGCAGCAGTGTGAACAGCAACTATATGTTTTTCTGGTTTTGAGGCAGGGGTGCTGGTCTTTATGTGCTGTATTGGTTTCCGATGGGAGGCTGAGGGCTTCCCAATGGGAGGAGTAGTCTGTGGAGAAGGGCGTGCTGATGAGAGCAGGAATAAGATCAGGCAGCAAAAGTGTGAGCTAGAGAGGATGGAAGAAGATGCAGCGACAGGGGCCAACCTTCTTCTCAAGACGCCTCTCCATGGTAAGTTCTCTAGAGCATCATTGTTGTCAGACTGAGGCTACCATCTTGTTGAGACAGAATGACTTAGCTTTTGGTCTCTTCTTTTTATAACAAATGACATGTATCAATTACACAGAATTAGATTAGGTAGATTTTATGTGACGAGTTCATGTACGCTTTTGCCTAGATTCACCCTGCCATTACCCATAACCTTCTCTCAGATTCCCCAGCCTGCTGTTCTCTTCTCTGCTCTGTCTTTCCCCAAATAGTTTCCCTTTTGCTTTCATGCCTTTCCTTCCTGTCTGTCTGTCTATCTATCATCTATCTATCTATCTATCTATCTATCTATCTATCTATCTATCATCCATCATGCATTACAGGTATGAGAGAAAATGTTATTTCCCTTGCTTAGCTTTCTTGCCCTACCCTGCCCTGCCTTGTGTCCTCGCACCCATTTCCTTGGGGGCATAACTTTCCAATGTCATATTTTGGATCTTAAGTGTTCACTCCTGCTGCTCTGCTTATGTGTTACAACCTGACCTCCAGCCTGTGCTGCTATGGGGAGGTGGAACCAGTTGGAGGAAGGTCCTTGCAGCATCCCTTGAAGGAAATATTGGGCCTATGGTCCTGTCCTGCCTTGCCAAGTTTTTGCTTTCTGGCCACCACGAGGTGAATAGTTTTGCTACCACATGCTCCCTGCCCAGATATTTTACCTTACTACTAGCCTCAAAACAGCAAAGGCACTGACCTCAGACAGTATCCCTGAAACTGGGAGCCCGAGATTAGTCTTTCCTCCTAAGCTGGTGGTACTTGGGTATTTCGTTTTACTGATGTACAGCTAGCATACCTATGACCCCCTGCCTCAGGCTCTGATTCTAGGAACCCTGACTTAAACTAGAGAAAGGAGAAAATGATACTGTGGTTTGCCCTTCCTTGGGTTGGGGATAAGATGTCAGGTTCTGTTTTGTTCTCCATGCTGTTAGAGAAACACATCAGTCATTTCTGTGTGAAGCAGGAAGGAAACTGGAGCCGCACAGTTAAAGATGCTCAGGCAGTGGGTGAGCAGCGCACCCAGGCTCTCTAATCTTAACCTCTCCGCCGCTGCCCAGCCCTAGCTACAGGTGGGTGAATCAGCTTCCCCACGGGGTTTCCTGCTCCTCTTGCCCTCGGTCCCCAGGGGGTTTACTCACCATGACAGAAGCCATGCTGTAAACCTGCAAATTTGATCATATCATTTTCTATTTTACAGTTTGGTCCACTCTCTGCTTTATTTTTCCATAATACCGACCAGCACCTGACGGTCTGTTTATTTTCCTTTGCTTCCTCTAGAAGTCGCAATAGTAAATACCTTTATGTGCCTCGTTTGCTGTAACATACCCAGTACCTCGGTTTGTGTTTGGCCCATGCTAAGTGCTCAGTAAACATGCTGGTTGCATCGACTAGACCGTTAAACATAGCAAGGGAAACAATTTGAAGACCATCTTTAGGAAGCATGTGGAAATGTTGCATGGGATAGATGCAGCAGTGAAAATATGGACGAAGGATGGCTCTTAAAGAGCTTGTCTCAGGGGCGTGGATAAAACGACCTCATCTTGAAAAGTTGTCCTTTGGAGTGCTGGGAGAACACGGGACCAGGTGGTTAGTAATTAGTAGCACTTCATAGTCACGTTCCTATAGTTAAGCTTGAGGACTTGTAAATCTAAATATTCTGGGAAATTCATAATAAGAGTACATTAAAGCCTGAAAAACTCAAACAAGAATTTAATATTAATTTTGTTTATAGGAAAGCAAACTTATTTGTGCGGAGTATTTTTTCTTTGCTTTAAACGCATGTTCTATATAGTATTTATTAGCCCATGGGTTTCATGTCTTCCGGTGTGGATCAATTCCTGTCTTTGGTGACATCATGCTAAATGCACCTGTTCTTAGTTCATGCCATGAAGGGGTAGAAAGGCAGAAGTGAAGAGATAGACCAGATGGGTGGCTTCCTGGAGTGCCAATGCACGGGGATTAAGGCAGTTTCAGCCAGTCAGTGCAGGCCTGGCCTCTCTGTCCCACAACTGCTGAAGTGGATGTGCCCTCTAGTGGAAATGAAGAGAAGAACACCCTGGCTACTGTTAACCCGGCTTGATGTGCTTAACAAGAACCACTTGTGGGCATTTAATTTTCATTTGTATTAAATACAATCAAATATTCTATTTCTCTGAAGAGATAATGTTGGTCTCCTATAGCACAAGAAGTTGTTAAGTCGGCAAGACAAACTCCCTGGTCCCTGCCCTCTTTGTATTGTCATCTTTCATCTTAACGGGATGTTTTTGTCATGTTATCTCTCCCAAGATCCTCTCCAGAGGCCTCTGGAGAGAACCTATCTAGAACTTGAGGCTCCCATATCATGAGGCAAACTACATCTTTGTCAATAAAGTTCCCATCCTTGGGTGTTTTGTTATAGCTATAGAGAGTAGACCAACAGAACTCTTTTTTCATTTCTTAAACTACCTTTTAAGAAGTAGTCAGTTGTGCTCGCTTCGGCAGCACATATACTAAGAAGTAATTAAAACAAACAAACAAACAAATCCACAGTTTAAATAAGGAAACATGTTATACTAAATATAGTTTTCTTCCAGAATAAAAAAACATATCATTTTTATTTTTTCATATTATTTTGTTAATAGAAAAACCATCTCATTCTACCTGTGATGCAGGTATTGTTAATTTGACAGGAGCTAGAATTACCATGGCGACAAGCTTCCAGGCGCAATTGAGGGATAATTTATGTTAGGCTCCCCACATGCCCTTGAGAGAGGACGTTGAGTAGGTTAAGGTGCGCAGATCCACCCTGAAAGTCAGCAGCACTGTACCCAGAGCTTGGGCCCATCGAAAGGAGAAGCACACCGAGCTTGACTGTTCACCTCCCTTTGCTCCCTGACTGTAGACACAATGGGACCAGCTGCCTCAGGCCCCTGCTGTCTTTTCTTTCCCTGTCAGATGGACTGTGCCCCCAGAACTGTGGGCCAAACTAAATATTTTCTTCTTCCTTTTGCTGCTTTTGTATGGGTGTTTTACCATAGCAATAAAAAAAAGCAACTAGTACAATACCTAAAGAAGATTGAACAAATTTAAAAAAAAAATCTGGGCTTAAAGTACCATGTTTGTGTTAGCTTTTTTGTCTCTTCCCTTTCTCCATGGCTCCCAGCTTCCTCAATAATAGCAAAGAGTGGAATCACTTGGGCTCCAACCTTTTGCTATTTCTGGGACTCTAAGTTGTTCACTAAAGCAACTGTGTGTTATCATGTGTAATCTGGGTTACTTTTTCTGGACCGAACCTGGGCAACAGATAAGAAAACCAACAAGGTTTCTTATGTGGCTGCTTCACAGGGGCCATGGTTATGCCGCAGATAAGATGTGGTAGGATCCAAGCCCAAGCCCCTGCAGCAGTTCAGGTCTTCTTTTTATTGTTCAAAATCATTCTTTTAAAAATCCCAGTCACTCTACTCTTGTGTGCTTCTTTCAAAATTTATCTCAAATATACTTTTTTTGAGCTAGAAAAGTATTAAGAACTCAGTCTTTCTCTTCCCTTTATACTTTTACTATCAAGTGTTTTGTTGGCAAAGACACATTTTTGTGTCCTTCTTAATTTAAATTACCTCTGCTGAGTCAGTTAATTCTATTGCCAACACAAAGTACAGCCTGCAAGATATTTCCAACACTGTAAAACCATGTCCACTACATATTCTACATCAGAATCTTTTATAAAATGCCTTTCTCTGTTTGTTAGCTTAACACTTCCTTTTTGTTTTAATGTAACACATTCCTTTCAAATTAAAAAAAAATTTAAGTTATTTGTTTTGTGTGTGCATGTGGGTCTGTGTATGAGGATGAGTATGGGCCACATTGCTCAAGCACAGCTTGGAGAAGGTACCTTTCTTTTTCCGTTGTGTGTGTCCCAGGGACTGAATTCAGGAGATCAGGTTTGGTGGCAGGTGCCTTTCCCCACTGAGTCATCTTGCTGCCCCAGGATATTTTGGAAAGTGAGTCTGAAAAGGAACTGATAGATGAATGGCCTCTAACAACCACAAGACAAAGGTAGCACCTTACGCTCTGGTTCGAGCGATCTGTATGAAAAGACTTGCAGGAACCGGCTCTGCTGGTGCATTTGTGGTTTTACTTGCTCCTCATTCCTAAATGCATTGGCCATGGGATAGCACAGTAACGCCCACTGAAACAGCCCAGCTGACAGTGCATTCTTCCCTCTCAGGCCTACGGTAATAAGAAGGTTAGACCTCTCTTGCTCACATGTTTACTGAGTTATACATAGCCAGCTCACCAATAAAAGTTGGATCATCAAAGTCTTCCCCCATTCTGTCACGCAGACCTAAGAGAAGAAAGCTACATATAAGATATCTCTTCTGGTAGCCTCTCTGTATGAGATATGCCTCATGATAGTCTCTCCATATGAGATATGCCTTCTGGGTAGCCTTTATTATGAGATATGCCTCCTGGCGGCCTCTCCATTTGGCAAAACAACAGCTGGAAAGGGTCAAGCCTTTGTTTTAATTATCCCTCTAGTCATTTTGTTTGTCTTGTGTAGTTAAATGAATAAGATTAATTTTTGTGTGCTTGGGACTGGCCCCAAGGCTGTGCATGCTGGCCATGACTTCTGTCTCTGAGCTACATCACCAGCCCTAAGTCAGACTCTAAATCTCTGTAACTGTTCTGGGTACAAATTTCCTCAAAATCCTTTCCTTTACCCTTAAAGTCCCTTAGCTTTTCCAATGCATTTCTCTTTTTGCTCACACTCTTTTGGTTGGTTTTCTATCATTTGCAATCAAAGTTGAGGCCAAAAATTTTTGTTAAAGAAACTATGCTGCCTTATTTTATATTGTCATAAATATTTGGGGCAAGATTTGAATCTTGTTCTAAATCACTTTTTAGGTACTTTTCTTCTGGCGTGATAAAGACAATGACCACAAGCAGCGTAGAGAGGAAGCATTTATTTGACTTAGTGTTCCAGAGGAATAAGAGGCCATTATAGCAGGGAGCCATGACATCAAGTGGCAGGCATGAAGCAGGAGCAGGAAGCAGAGAGCTGAAGTCTTCAAACACAAACACAAAGCGTTGAGCAAACAAGAGGTAGGGCAAGACTATAAACGTTCAAAGCCCACCCCTAGTGGCATACTTCACCAGCAAGGTTCCATCTCCCACGACTTCTGCAACTTCCCCAACAGTCCTACCGGCTGGGGATCAAATGTTCAAAGACAGAGTCTACAGGGGACATTTCTCATCCAAAACACCGTCCATCTCATTGATTTTGAATTGTCAAATCTGATGGTGAAGAGATGCGGAACAATAAAAAGAGAAGTTGAAGGAACTAAAATATTAAGGGAGAGAAGAATCTATCGGGACAATGGGAGCCTGAATGAAGCTGTCAGAACTTGCTTTATCCTGCTTCAGAGACCCTCAACCTTTCCATGAGGCTCAACACACTTCCAGTACCCAATTCCCCTCTGTATAACAACTGCCTGGTAGAAAGCCGATTCATTCTTGACACATTTTGGAGTCAACGATCATCTGTCTTGCAGTTTGAGCACCCACCATGTGCAAAGCATGGCACTAGAAACCTGTGAGTAGCCGTGAGGGGAGCGACTGTCTCTATGCTTGCGGAAAATGTTGCCTCATCCCACGGGAGAACTGACTCTCACTTGACACAGCCGTTCAGCCTACTCAGAAAATTCCTCCTGGGCTCCAAGGAAAGAAATTATGGAAATTGCTGAATTATTTAAATGATTTGCTAATGCCTAAGTCTGAACAAGGGTATTATTTAGATGCAAAGAGACTAGTTCCAGACTTGTGATTCTGTGGAAGCGGGGTAAGTTTTATGACCACGCTTTCCACCTGGGGAGTTGCAGACTACACGGTCTCGTTAGGAGGATGCCAGAGGTTGCAGGAGTTCGTGTGCACTTGTTTCATAATCTTCTTTGTTTCCCTTTTGAAATGGCTCTCACATTGTTGACTACACAGGTCTTGAAAACGCACCTCAGTTTCCTAAGGAGTTCAGGCTGTAGGCAGCACCACAGTGTCTCCTCAGTAACTATTTTAGACTAAAACAGTAACATTGCCACCACTGTTATGTAAGTAGTCATTGAAGTTGTCATGCACTCATGTATCCATTCATTTAGTACCTGTGGACCACCCACCAGCTCCCAGACACCGCTGCGTAGTCCACATGGGGAGCCAAACTCAGAAGAATGTGGAAGCCTGCGTGCCAGGTTTTCCATTACTTATAACACTTGGAGAATTTACTGTTTGTGTCAATCAGAATTACACATGGGAAGCCCTTGATCATTTGCCTCTTGGGAGACAGGATGGCAGTCTGGACTTTTCACATCTAAAGTTGGTATAGAAATTGCTAGTATATAAAGGTACTATTCTAAAATCCATGGGACACAGGATAACTAAAAGTCCACATGACACAGGCTAACAAAAAGGATGAACTTTATACTAACTCATGAGTGTTAATAAAATTTAAATTGATTGACAACCACGGTATCTTCTACACACACACACACACACACACACACACACACACACACACTTTCCTTTTTATGTCAGTTAAAATGAAGCAGTTTCTTAAAAGAGTAATGAAATAGCTGTTTCCATGGTAGCAACATAAGAAGATCCCTCAAAGGGGAATTTTTGAAAATCTCCTTAACCTGTCATCAGAGTTCTGTGGTTATTAGTGATCTCAGGAAAATACCAGCGGTGAAGAAAGACACTGCCCAGCTCTATTCTTCGTTCCCTCCTTTATACAGTGAAGACCGTGTGAAGGGAAAACCACAGAGACCCTAAGCTACACAGTGAGCCACGATGTATCTTAGGGGAGTTATTTAAACAGGAAGTGGCATGCTATCTCAGGGCTCTCTCCTGTCACAGCACTGACGAGACCCATGCAGAATAGTTGATGTCTCCGCAGATCATGTTAAATCAAGAAGTATCCTGAGTGTTAAGGAGATGGCGAAGGACTGACTAGTACGACAGACCCAAAAGAAGGATGTATTGGAAGAGTGGAGAGGCTGGGCGTGGCATCCAGCCTCACACTGCCAGATCTCAGCAGCATGTAGCAGTGCTCTCTCAGAGGTGAAGGAGAAACCAAGTTATTACTTAAATATCTTTGGTGGGCAGAAAGTTTTTTTTTTTAAAAAAAATCAAGGTTTATCATTTTTTAAAAGCCGTCTTTCTAGTTTCTAGACTTTCTGTGATTTCTAAATAGATTTAAAAAATTCTAACTTGGCTCTTGATGCAAGGAAGCAGACACCAAATCTGGGATTCATGATGAATGTATTAACCATCGGTTTTAAATCAGTGTATTTTCATTGAATACATGGCCAGCGGGTTTGGATATTTAGTGTATTTAATTGCTTAAGATCAAATTTTCCTCAAAATTAGCAACCTTGACTTTCTGATATTTACATCATAAGAACTTGAGGTCTGCTAGTTTGAAATCACAGACTAAACTAAGACGGGGAAAGAGACCCTGAATTGTATGTAATGTGTTATCCTCATGAAACAGCCTGAGCACCCGATTCTTCACCCCAGATAAATTCTCCTCCACCAACTTTGAAAACAGATCTTAGCTGGTAGGTTTTTGGAAATGTGGGGTGTAGACTTTCTTACTAAGTGCGTGCTAAGAAAAAGATACCTTTTCCTGGGTTCCTGGCTTTACTCAACCCTTCCTATGACTATTAAATTCCTAACCTGCTATCTACACTGGCACAGATAAGTCAGTTCTCCTGATTGAGAATTGCATTTGTTGCGAACATAAATAGAAGAATACAAGAGGTGGAAGAGAGAGTCTCAAGTGCTGAAGCTACAATAGAGGAAATAGACTCATCTGTCAAAGAAAACATTAAGTCTAACACAAAATATCCAGGAAATATGGTCACCATGAAAAGACCAAACCATCTCCAAAGCACAGAAGATATATTTAACAAAATTATAGAAGAAAACTTTCCCAACCTAAAGAAAGATACGCCTATGAAGATACAAGAAGCTTACAGAATACCAAATAGAATGGATCAAAACAAAAAATGTTTCCTTGCCAAATAATAATCCAAACACTAATCATACAGAATAAAGACAGAATATTAAGAGCTGCAAAGGAAAAAAGCCAAGTAACATATAAAGTCAGACCTATCAAAATTACACCTGACTTCTCATTGGAGACAATGAAAAGCCAGAAGGTTGTGGTCAAGCATTATGTAGACATTAAGAGATCATGATTGCTAGCCTAGACTATTACTCCCAGCAAAACTTTCAATCACCATAGATTGAATCACCATGGAAAACAAGATATTCCATGACAGAACCAGATTTAACTAATACCTAGCCATAAACCCAGCTCTACACAAAGTACTAGAAGGAAAACTCCAACCAAGGAGTTGGCTACATCAACAAAAACACAGACAATTGATGATCTCACAACAGCAAATCCCAAAGAAGGGGAAAACACACAAATTAGCATCACCAACAACGAAAACTAAATTAACAGGAGATAACCATCACTGGTCATTAGTATCCCTTAATATAAATGGACTCAACTCACCTATAAAAAGACACAAGCTAACAGATTGGATATGAAAACAGAATCTATCCTTCTTCTGCATGCAAGAAACATCTCAACCTCAAAGACAGACATTGCCTCAGAGTAAAAGGTGCACTCTCTATATGGAGTGTTTGCAGTGAGCTGCGAGAGAAGGCTGAGGGCAGACAATTTGCTCTCAGGTAAAAGCTTCATTATCACAAAGAAAAATACAGCACGTTTTCTTTCAGATGCAGAACCCACGTGTAAAGTTGTGTGTGTGTGTGTGTGTGTGTTGTATGTATTTGTGTGTATACGTGTGTTGTGTATGTGTTTGTGTGGATGTGTGTGCGTGTGGTGTATGTGTTTGTGTGGATCTGTGTGTGTGAGTATTTGTGTGGATGTGATATTTATAGTTGTGTGTGTAGGTCAAGAGGCTAAAGATGGATTCATGAGAGGAGGATGAGTTCTTAGGCAGAGAGGAAGCGATAACAATGGGTACACATGCTATGAAGGTGGAAAGAGGAACTCACTGGGAGGAGGAGGAGTCACAGGGAGTCGGGGCACACAGGGGAGGACAGTGGGAGAGGAATGACTGACAATAGAGTATAGTGACACATACATGTGAAAATGCCAAAATGAAACCCATCGCTCTCATCTTAACCTAAATTTTAAAAAATACAATACTAAAGAATGACAGACTTCAAGAACCTCACTATATCTAGAGGGAGAAAAGATGGTAGGATATCCATTGACTTTAAATTCAGGAAAAAAAAAATAGATTTCCCAGTAGAAAAAAACCATTTCCTGTTATTGGAATTACTATCACATATCTTTCAAAATGGATTTTATTTTTAAAAATGAAAAGCTTTTTGTTTGTTTCCAACGATGAAAGTAATTGGCCAAAGGAAGCAGAGCGAAGTGCACATTTGTCTCTGCCTAACAGCCAACTGAAACACAGCAACAGGATAAACCAGGAAAAGGAAACCTCACTAATGCTAAAACTAGAGAGGCTTTATCTCCATAACACGCGCTCTGAAGAAGGATGCCAGGGGTGGCCGGCACCCGTGCTTCTGCTCCTGAGCACGGTGGGCTGGGACACAGGAGGTGGTGGAGGCCATGCTCAATAGTCCAGCGGGCTTCTGAAGCAGAGGAGCCATGGGTGTAAACTGAGAGGCTCCAAAGAACCTTTGCTGGTAATGGGGTGTCCTGAATGCAAATTCTGTGACTAAATGCTGTTGTCATGTCTGACCTAACTTCCTATGCATCAGGATCTGAGAATCTTTGTTGTAGCTGTGAACCAGAAAGAACAATTTATACTCACATGATTAAGTATGGGCTAAGCATTTAAGGAATGCTGTCAATATTTAAAGCAGGTTTTATAACATGTAGTAATGTGGTCTGATTTAAGAGATGCCCCCTAGTGTAGGTAGATGATAATGAAAGATCCCTATATATTTAGGAAGAAAAACCCCAAGTTAAATTTCCTAGGCTGTAGCTGTATATAGATGCAGCTCCACGCACACCAAGCCACCAAATTCAGCAGCAATCAGAAGAGGTAATATCTACTGTAAAACTCACCCTTTGAGTGGTAGTGCTGGTCAGCAGATAAATAATTCTTGAGTAAATAGGAAGTGAATTAAGGAGATTCAGAAACCCATTCTAATCTGGAACTAATGTTGGACTTACACTAAGAGATAAGTATGCAGGGAAATGTTTAGGATGGAAATCCTATAAACATGATTCATTTAAATGAACATTAGTTCACAAATTTCATAGTAGAAAGGATTAAGGGACATGTAATACAAAAGATGGATGAAAAAGCATTTTGGAACGTTTACTCTAGGGAAAAATTTCAACTGTAAACAAAGCAGAGATTCAAATAGTGAATGGAAAAAAGCTACAGAAAGCACAAAACAGGGGAAGAAGAAAAGGATCACCGTTGAGACATAACATTATACCAGTGTTTATTTCCCTTTTCAATTATACTTTGTTTATGTATGATAATATGTATACCAGTTATACCCATGCAAATACCGATGATAAACGATGTATCGAGAACACTGATGTACAGTAAAAGACATAGTTCTGAGATTTTATTAAATGCTATTTATTGACCTTGAAGATCCATTCTTTTTTCCAGTAAGGAACACCCAATGCAGCTGCCATTCATTTGAATGAGCACTAGTGCACAAATCCGTGGGCATTCATGTGGTCTTCTGCTTCCTGCTACAATCGAGTGGAGAGCTACGTGGATCCTCTGCGCACTCTGGAGAGCATCACACTGGTTTCCTTCATTGCCGTCATCATTTATTTGGCCTCGATGAACAGAAATCAAATTCTAGAGTGGAAGGTGCAATTCTACCAGCCAACATTCGGAGATCTGCTATACTGGTGATGTTTAAGATCCAATGGTTCGGAGCATGCTCGCCTCGCTCTTCAAGATCAAGACCAGGAGCTGGAGAGATGGCTCAGCGGTTAAGAGCACTGACTGCTCTTCCAGAGGTCCTGAGTTCAATTTTCAGCAACCACATGGTGGCTTACAACCACCTATAATGAGATCTGGTGCCCTCTTCTGGCCTATAGGCAGGATACTGTATAAATAAATAAATAAATAAATCTTAAAAAAAAAAAAGAACAAGACCAAATTATTGGACCTTGCACTGTGTGTTGCAGTTGGGCACTTTCCCCAACCATTCCGGAAAATCCAGGAATGTCAGCATCATATGATTCTAGAATCAAGACCAAGGATGAGAGTGGGGTCCTTTCATTATCACACTTTGTGACTTGCTTGGAGAATTTGTGCTTCTTCTCCCAGACACTTTAGGATTAGCAGGTCCTGAGTTGGGAACATGTTTCCATGTGAAGCACAGACAGGGTCCTACCTAAGGCCAGAGTTACTGTTTGATGTTTTTGTTTCCTCTTGTCAGTATGATAAAGGCACTACAGTGTGGAATAACTAACCCTGGTGACCACAAGGAGGCGGATGGACGTTATGTATGTGAAACAGGAGGAATAGAAATGAAATCAGGATACCCAATAGGGCATTAGTTGCATGGAGTTCTCAACTCAGTCTTAACTTTTAAAAAGCAATTACAACAAAGATGACTGAACAGTGACAGTGTCCAGAGGTTCAGACTCCTCAATGACGACAATTAGGGATACTGTACGAGGAAACTGTCAAAGTAAGCAGATATGGTGGAGCTGGTGGGAAGGAAATCTAAAATAATAAAGGAGCTATGGAAAGTCAGTGATGGCCTTGAGACCAACTGTAGCAGCAGGAATGTTGTGGCTTGAATATGTGAACCTTCAAAATTCTCATCTTGGAATTTAGATTTTTAGGGTCCCCAAGGTGGTGGCATTCAGAGGAGTGGCTTTGTTTATTTTTCTTTGAAACTGGGTCTTATGTATTTCAGGCTTTTCTCAAACCCTCTAAGTAGTCAAGGGTAACCTTGAACTTATGGTCCACTTGGCTCCAACTCCTGAGTGCTAAACTCACAGGCATGTACTGCTACTCCCTCTTGCGTACGGTGCTATGTGTATGCTACCCACTGAGCTATATCCTCAGTTGAAAAGGGAAGGCTTTGAGCTATGTGACTACATATTGCAGGGTGGCGGTGGGGTGCGGGGAGTATATAGAGTGAATGAGACTGCTTTTGAAAAGAGAAGTTTTGGAGAACTTGGCCCTTCTGTTTCTACTGCTGGGAGAGGACAGTGCTAGTCCCTTTACGATCTTCTGCCACATGAAGATCTAGAAAATCCAACAACAACACATTGCTTTGTGGGTCAAATCCAGCACTCTCCAGACATGGAATGTGCTGGCATATTGATGCTGAACTTTTTAACCTCCAGAGACAAGAGAAAATCAACTTATCTTCTTTATAAAATTTCTTAGTCTGGAGTATTTGACCAGAACAAGCAAATTAAGACTACCAAATTTATTCTTTTATTTTACAAAAGGACTAAAAACCATGCCATTGTCAGACTTGGATCCCAGTTTTGTTATTCTGGAGAAGAGTGAGAGCTGTCATTGGTGTCTGTTCCCAGGAAATAAAGACACCTCATAAAGGAGAAGACACACACTATCAAAGAAAGTAGAAACCCTATTAAATCATCCCCAGGGCTCCTCATTGTCCTCACGACCCATTTCTTTTACACCCTCAGCATCACAATGCAATACTAATCCTTTGATAGTTTTGCCATGTTAACAATGGGGTTGATCATTTCTCTTAAGAAAAATGTGGGAGAATCCTAGAACCTTTATAAAGATAACCTGTGTCCTTGTGAATGAGCAAAAAACCACGCCCACTTCAGCTGATTCTGGTCCTCCAGCCTTACACACTGAGTCATAAAGGGTATGGATAATGCCAGCACACAAAAGAGACAGTATCATAGTCTGAGAGAGATTCATTAAGGTGGGGAAATTGAATCACAAAAAGAGGATAGAAATTATGAGTCAGTGGCAGAGCTGGAGCTAAGAGTTCTAGTCTTCTTTGTTGGCAAATAGGAAAGTTATTAGTCTTTTATCCGGACTCCTTCAAACCCTCGCTCATATTGTTAGTTCACATTTGATTCTCTCCTAGGCGGAAGCATTTACCACAATGACATTTCATTTTCTGCTTCTCGATATCTAAACCCTTTTATTTTTCTTGCACTCATATATTATTTATAATTTTAAATAGTTACAATGCTTGTTCCTGGTATGAGTGAGAAAGCCTCTAATGTTTTATAATTAAGCATAACATTTTTATGAGGAGAAATTCTTTATTAACTTAGGAAACTTTATGTTCTTAACTGACAAATTTCCTTTTCTTTTCTTGCCTGATGGATGGAGAAGGGATTGTTGATTTTTAAATAGAATTAGTAATTATGCAAGATAATGAGTTTTATAACGATATTTTCATACAGCACCTACCATCCTTTGATCATATTTACCCAGCATCCCTTCCTCTTATATCACCCCTGTTTACCTGTTACACCTTAGCAATAGTATACCTTTACTTTCATGTCTGAAACTTCTAAGTTTTACATGTGTGTGGTGACTTGACTAGGAACGGATCCTATCCAAATACTTATGTGTTTGTAGTTTGACCCTTAGGGAGTGGCACTATTAGGAGGTGTGGCCTGGGTGGGGTGGGTGTGGCCTTCGTGGAGGAAGTGTTAGTGTAGAGGCAGGCTTTGAGGTCTCCTGTATGCTCAAGCCACACCCAGTGAAACAGAATCCTTATGACGCCTGTGGATCAAGGTGTGGAACTCTCAGCTCATTCTCGAGCACCATGTCTGCCTGCACACTGCCATGCTTCTTACCTGATGACGATGAACTAAAACTCTGAACTGTAAGATAACCCCAATTAAATGCTTTCCTTCATAAGAGCTGCTGTGGTCATGGTGTCTCTTCACAGCAATAAAAACCCGAAGACAATGTAAGAAAATCTACAATACTTTTCTATTTTTCTTTGTAAATTATTTTGCTTAATGTGTTGCACTCCCATTCCATCTATTTTCCTGCAGTGATAATTTAATTCTTCTTATGGATGAATAAAACACCACCATGCATGTATCTATCACATTCCTTTGTACATTCACCTGTTTTTGGATATCTGGACAGATTCCATAGCTTGGTTCTTAAAACCAGTGAAGTGGTAAACACCTATGTGCAAAGGTCTCTCTGGCAAGCTGCCTTGGAATTTTTTGAATGTATATACAGAAATGGTAGAGTTGGTGCGCTCTTCCTGGGGAAGACAATTTCTCTTCGCTCTTCCTGGGGAAGACAATTTCTCCTGCTCTCCGCAGGTTGAGGCTTCATGGGCCCCCTAGTCACATTCCCCTATCCACTTTGGCGTGTGGAATGTCCTTGTTCAATGCATGCTTAGGCAGTCGTGTTGGGAAGGCTGTGTGGGTGCCGCTCCTGACGTTACTAAGAGTCAGAGCCGCACAGCAAAATTCTGTTTCTCTGGCTCTTACAATCTTTCCACCCCCTTTGTTGAATATATTCTATTTGTTACAGTCCTTAATTTGTAGAATCATCTAATTTTTAACAAGGTCTGGTTGTAGGTATTGGTAAGAATGTGTATGCAACATGTAACTCTTCACATAGAAAAAGCCCTGGCTGGTGGCAATTTAAAGGAGTTAGTGCTGCAGACTATGGAGTAGGAGAGCATTGGCTGGAGCCAGGATCTTTGTTTACTAACTATACATCTTTGGATAAGTGCCTTGACCTCTCTAAGTCCCAATAAGACTTGAATAATTCAATTTACAAAAACTTTAAAATGATGTCTGGCATATAGTAAATGTTTAATTAATATTTCTTGATGTTATTATTCTTCTTATTTATTTTAGGGAACAACATTTTTGCTGCAATTATTATTTGGATCTAGTCAGTTAGGAATCTATTTATAATAATGTCTGGAAACATTCCTTAACTAAGGGTTATAGAATTAAAAAAAGGTGAACTGAAAATAACTGAACCTGTGTGGTAGAACAGAGAAACAGCTGAATTCCATGCACAACAGAATAATTATTTTTATTTTCATTATTATTATATTAAATGGATTTTGTATTTAGTTGGGCATCTTCTTAGGGAAGTTCTGGGACCAGAATTTCAACTTCTTTCTCTCCCATTTTCTTTGTTACAGCAGGAGGAGGGAGTTATTTGATGATACAGTTTAGGAAAATACAGCAGCAGTCAGACCAAATAGAATCAGGGATGCTGCGATATAAAGTATAGCTGTCTTCTTCTCTGAGGCTTCCAGCTATTAGGGACTAAGCTTAGAGCAAAGATTCTGAATGCTGCCTGGGAGAGGCTGCCCCAGTTCCCGGTTTGGTTTTTTTACCTGTGTTGAGTTCATCTTCAATTTAGTAGAAGCTTCATTTTGGTCTCTGGTTTAATTCACTTCCTTCAATCATTTAAAAAAGATGATTGACATTTTTATGGGGCTGGAAATCAAATACAGGGCCTTTTTCTGTACATACTTGGCAAGTTCTCTACCTCTGAGCTTGTATCCCTCCCCGCTATGATTGACAGCTTGATTTATTTCTACTGTTAATCTATAAGCGTGACAACTATAAAATGAGATACTGTTATTCGTTTCCATTTCTTGAGCCCTTGATTGATTGGTTAATTTATTTGTACACTCATTTGCGCATTCATTCTGGATATTTATTGCTCAATGTTTACTGAGCCCCTTCTGTGTGCCAGAGACGTTCTTAGGGGATGAAACCCATAATGGTGCACAAAACAACAGTTTTTACTGCCATTGGGACCCATGGCAGAGAAGTCAAAGCATAGATCATAAAAGCCAATAGAATATAGAAGTGTTTATAAGTAAAGATGTATACAGTGATGAACGTTTCAGTATAGTAGAACGAAAGGCCTGGTGTGTATGAAAGAGATGGGATTTAATTCTGAATTAGGTGGTCAGGGAAGGTGCTCTTGGAGCAGAGAAGGGATGAAGGAGGGAGGATCAAAGCTTCAGCTGCCTGGAAAAAGGTCCTTGGTAGAATGAGCAGGGTGTGTACAAACCAGAGGCTGAGTGGCAGCGTGTGCTGGCAAAGATGTTGAAACTCACTCTGAGGACAAGCGTAGACTTCAGGAATTTGAGTGCAGGAGTAACCTGGCATACTCTGCTTTTCAGTGGCATACAGAACATAAATTCCTATGTCATGAAACTTTTAGTAGAAGACGTAGACATTAGAAACCAAATAAGTGAAATTCATAGGATGAAAGGTGATATTACTACCAGTGGATAGTCAGTCAAGGTGTTAGGTAACTCTGGATAGTGTGCCAAGAAAGTCTTTGGAGCCCCAGAGATGGATGAGAGTTGGTGTATGGGGGGACAGGTAAGAGGTTGTGCAGAGATACAGCCAGGACATAATGAGAGTGTTGAAAATAGATAGTAACAAGGACATGATGGGTCATGGTGGATTTGTGTCATATTTACAGGACAGCCCAATGTAACGATATCGGGTGTATAGTATGAATGAAAAAGAAGTCAGATACGGTGCTAGGATTTGGGGTTGAACTACTAGAAGGATGGAGTTGTCATGAATTACGGTGGGTAAGACCATGGGGGAACAGGTTTTGGAGACACTGTGAACTTAAGGTTTACCAGACCTACTGGGTAACCATGTAGAGCCGCTGAGTTAGCAGACGAGAGTGAAGGTAAAAGGCTGGAATGGAGTCCTTCTTTCCTGGTCAAGCCATCTTTTAGGCACCCTTTTCTACTCCTGCCAGGAGGCAGTGATAAATACAGGGCACATAAAGTGATTTCCTGGCTCAAGGGGGCCTCCATGTCTTCATGTTTCCAAGCCTGCTGACTTAGTCTTGGCATTCATAACTGTGAAATAACCACACAGCTCACAGTGTTGTGGGAATCAAATAAGTAAGTCTCTTCCATGAGTTTGGCATTGTACCTAGAATAAAATACGTTCAAAACAGAAGGTCTGTGTTATAATGGCAGTGGTGGCTATATAAAACTTCCGCTGTGTGCCAAGCACTGTTCAAAGTACAATATGCAATTTATTTAATTGCGAGAGAGAGGCATACAAAGAGACACAGAGAGAAAAAGAAATAGAGACAGACACACACAGAGATAGACATACAAGAAGGAAGGAAGCTGATTCTTTCCTGTCACCTTGTGAAATCCAGGGATTGGCACTGGTCAACAAGCTTAGCAACAAGTACCTTTACCCACTGAGCCATCTTGCCAATCCCATAATTCTCACATCTGAACCCCTACAATGCAGTTTCTTCACAAAGGCATGAAGACGACTGGAAGGTTGTCCTCTAGGTAGCAGTTGTCCAAGCTAGTGACCAAGCCCAGGCAGTCTGACTCCACAGTCTATAAACATAGAACACCAGATCGCACTACCACTCAAAGCGTGTTAGCCCTGGCTGCTCCTCTCCTGGCTTTTTCTTCCTTTTATTAAGGCAGTGTTTCTTAATCTGCTTATGGACCTGCTCAGAGTTCACTAGAGGTTGTTATTTATCAGACTTGTGCTTCTAAGGAATATTGTTGCCTCCATGTATTTTGCAAAGTATAATTTTGAATTGCCCCAGGAATGACCTACCTTTGCATTTTCCAGGACCCACTTCTGTCCCTCTCTGCTTCCTGTCCCTCTCTGATTTGACAGCCTGTCTTCTGTGTTTGAAGGGCATTCTGCGTTTGCTTTAGCCACACAGGGAATTAGTTCTGCCCATTTCCCAGGAAGAAAATCCTGGTTGAGTATCTATCCGCCATGGCTGCTGCCACTAGGGGGCGTTCTTGTTATACCGTTTCATATCCACACTCAACACAGTTAATAATTGTGTATCTAAGTGGCAACTCAAATACTTCGGTTCTTTTCCCACACCACAGCATGCGTAACATGTATTATTTCTAACAGATGTAAAAGATCACTACCTAGTACCTAATTTGATGAAGAATTAAAATCAAAATTAATAGGATGTTTTTGACAGTCAATAATTTGTAATCATGTAAAAATTAAAAAATATGTAGATGTAATCACAGTATATGTATAATAAAATGATAGCAATGGCTTTGGTGTATTTCTGAAAGCAACAGAACTATATTTTATAAGGAATACTTACTGAAAAATTAACAGCTTTAAGCAATAACAATTTACTACCAACTTCTGGAGGGAAACCAGGAGCAGTGGCAATGGTCTATACTGTTTGGGGATCTATGGAGCTGTCAGGTTGGTACTGACATAGAAACTTCCCCTCTACTGGCTAGCTTTCTTGGTGTTAGAAGGAGCTATGCATCCTCCTGAAGGAGAAAAGGAAACATCAGACATACTGTACGCTGCAATAGTGACTGGCCAGTCAAGACATGCCCCCTGGGACAACTGTGGCACAGACACCATGGGAGTAACCAATTCCCTTTTCATTGATTAAAGCCTGTTCCACAGGATGAAACCTACACACGGTGCCATTATTGGGCTGGGTCATAGGCCCTAGGTGAGAACCTACTGTTTTCCTGCTAAATTGACAAAATATTAAACTAATGCCGAATGACTTATCATGACACCCACAGATCAAGGCATATCCCACCTCTCACCAGAGGAGCTTCTGTCTCCAGTACGTGGAGATCAATACAGAAATCCATGACTGGCCAAGCTGCAAAGAATAAGAGACTGAATGATGCTCATCCCTAAATGGAACAGGTATGCTGTGTCCTGCCTCCCAGTGCTCAGGAATCACTGCAGAAGAGGAGCAGATAGACAGAAGGAAATGGGTTACTCTGGATACGTCAGGGCAGTTGCACGTGTGAGCGCACAATGGTTGTGATAGCACGTACAAGACCTGTCAGATGTAACCTAACACAAACTCCAGCATGGAGAGGGAGCTGGGCATGAAGTCCCACCCCCAGCTGAGGGAACAGAAGTGAGTATGAGCAAAACACATATGGAATTCTCAATGAACTAATAAATTAATTGAGAGTAAAAAACCTGCTCTTTCAACTCTAACAACAGGTGATAGATATATGGATAGATAGATACGTAGATGGATGATGTATAGATAGATGATAGATGACAGATAGATAGACAGACAGACACACAGATAGACAGACAGATAGACAGACAGACAAATATATGGATGGATAGTGTTCATGGGCCAAATCTACCTGCTGCCTGTTTCTACATGGCCTGTGAACTAAGAATTGTTGGTATATATTTTTTCTTACAACACATTTGACCATATTACTCTTCCCCCAACTCCTCCCAGACGCTTTTTACTTCCCTAAAAACCCACATAATTTGTTTCATTTTCTCTCTCAGTCCCCCAACCAAAAAATGATAATCAAAACAAACAAGACCAGCCTGGTCTACAAGAGCTAGTTCCAGGACAGGCTCCAAAACCACAGAGAAACCCTGTCTCGAAAAACAAAAAATAAATAAATAAATAAGCAAAAATCTCAATAAGACAAAACAAAAAAAGCTCACGTTAAAAAAACTTGTTAAAAAAGTTTATTTTGTATTGGTCCTCTACTCCTGGGCATGAGGCCTGCCCTGGAGTGCAGTTAATATAGGCAGTAACACTCCATTGGAGAACATCTTCCCTTTGTCAGCAGGCGTTCTGGTTGTCAGTGGAGCCTCAGAAAGAAATAGAGGTGGGCTAGAAGCAGAAGGTAGAGGAGGAAAGGGACCAAATTCCAAAGGGATGGAGATGGGTTCAGAGGAGGGACTCAGCAGCCAGGCTAAGCAGGGCTAAAGGTTACTTCAGGAAGGAGGCTAAAGGTTATCTGCTTGAGTCTCGGCCTTTTATGGAGGCTGTGGATCCCTGGTAGATGCTGGTTCTCTCTTTCTATATTTTTAAGGGCTAGAAAATAAAAATTTAAATACATGATATTTTATGGCACATAAAAAACCACACAAGGGTTTCTTTTCCGGTCGCAGGCGCTTCGGGAGCCGCCGATTACAGTCCAGCCATGGCCAAGTCCAAGAACCACACCACACACAACCAGTCCCGGAAATGGCACAGAAACGGCATCAAAAAACCCCGGTCACAAAGACACGACTCTCTCAAGGGGGTTGACCCCAAGTTGCTGAGGAACATGCGCTTTGCCAAGAAGCACAACAGGAAAGGCCTGAAGAAGATGCAGGCAAATAATGCAAAGGCCCTGAGCGCATGTGCGGAGGCCATCAAGGCCCTGGTGAAGCCCCAGGTGGTGAAGCCCAAGGTGCCAAAGGGCCCCAGCTGCAAACTCACCCGTCTGGTTTTAATTGCTCACCCTAAGCTTGGAAAGCAGATTAGAAGCTACATGGTCAGGGGTCGTAGGCTCCAAAAACCAAAGCCCAAGTTTCAAGCCAAGGCAGAGGCCTCAGCTGCAGCTCAGGCTCCCAAAGGTGCCCAGGCCCTTGTAAAGGCCCCATAAAGAAGGTCGCAGTCTGCCAATGTGAAGACAGATGGGCTGGTGTGAACACCTACACAGTATTTGCAGTTGTTCAGGACCTTATGCTGTTTTTACAAATAAACTTGAGGCAAGTTCTGTTACAAAAAACAAACAAACAAACAAAACCAAGGTGTAGTTTACAGTGTGTGTAGGTCATAGTTTGGGTCGTAGACGCCTAACCAAAAGCTCACATGTTAAGATCTTGACTGTTAATGGAGATTTTAGGGGGTGGTGGAACTTTTGGGAGGTGAGGACAACTAAACCCCTCATTGGTAGAGCTGTACTTAATGAAGTTATTGAAACCCTGGCCCCTATCTCTCTGACTTTGTTTCTTTGTCACCCAGAGACTCTTCTTGCTACAGGCCCCAAATCAACAGATTCCTTATCACTCATGTGATGGAAGCCATGAAACAAAGCCCAGATAAACCTTCTCTCTTAAATCCATGATCTCAGGCATTTTGTCACAGCCACGGAAGTCTAACAATCATAAATAAAATTTTTATTAAGATAAACATGCATTCACTCTGCTGATGGGTGGTTATTGAGGTTTTACATTGTAGGTAAGCCCCACTAATCCTCTCAGGATCCAGAAGGATCGCTATAGCAAGTGAAAACTGGCTAAAGCTATCTGAGGGTAAATAAAAGAAATTAGCTCACATAAGTCTGTTAATCATGTCTCATTTATTCTTCCTATAGTATCCAATGCTCTTTTTTTTTTAATTTATTTATTATGTATACAATATTCTGTCTGTATCCCTGAAGGCCAGAAGAGGGCGCCAGACCTCTTTACAGATGGTTGTGAGCCACCATGTGGTTGCTGGGAATTGAACTCAGGACCTTTGGAAGAGCAGGCAATGCTCTTAACCACTGAGCCATCTCTCCAGCCCCTCCAATGCTCTTTTAATGTTCCCCATTTGCTGTTTCTTGCTGTTCTACCCATCCCTCATGGTTTCAGTTTATATACCCACACAGGCAATTAGCAAGCATGCATTTCATAGGATCACAAAGGCAGGAAAATCTGACAAGGAAGCCTTAAGACTCAGAGGGGGAGGCGTGGCTGTGAAGCTCCCCAGCAGATGCCAAGAGGAATAATTAAAAACAGGACTCTAAACCAATACTCTAAACCAATACAAAATTCTAAGCAGAAGAAGTTTTCATGCATCAACTACGTCTCTTATGAGTAACTAGTTAATCTAGATGTTTGTGATTAATAACTGTAGAAAACTCAGCAGTGTTGCTGCTCTTTCTGAGGATTTCCACTTATTTCCCTAGCAGCTCGGAGCACAGCATTGTGGTAACCATAGCAACCTGGCAGGAAGACAGAAGTGTTTGCTAGCTGAGTTAAAGGGAATTTCTTTGGAGACTTTGCTCTCAGCCCCTATGGGGTGCCTGTCAGCACCCAGGTGAGAAGGAATTTCTTTCTCTGCGGTTGGTTAAGTGACCCAAGGTTCTTTCCTGTATCTCTTAAGGGTAAAAGCACAAACAGTTAATTTCCTAGATTAAGACCTTGTGTCAAATGAATAAGTACAAAAAATTAATAGCTTGTTAGGGTAGCGCAAATGCCAGGAGATTACACCTTCCTGAATCTGCTGCTAGAGAATTCAGGGCCACCCAGTCATGTTTATGAATAAGAGCAAGCATACTGTCTCTCTGCTCCATGCTTCCTGCTTAGGGCTCCTTTCTTGTCTATGAGTCCGGTCAAAAAGGATAGTTGTGGGGGTCTAGCTTTATGTGGATTTGACGATGGGAACAAAGGTTTGACTGTGTGAATGCTTCCACACCAGGGCCACATGGCGTGGAGAAAAGTATGCAGTTGCCAGTACAGGAAGAGTCAGGCTTAAGGAATGGTTTATACACTGCTGGGATATTTTGGGATGAAACCAATTGTGGAAGGGAGAAACATCATGATTTCATAAAGATTTCTACAGAGTTGACAGTAACCATCCAAAAGACGGGTGTTCCCGAAGCTTTCCAAGTCGGGTTCTCCACCAAGTCACACTCCTGTGGATCGGTCCACGGATCCGACAGCTGTGCTTTACTGTATAGTGCTAGTCTTGTGGCTCTCATAGGATGGTTGCCTTCATGCTGCAACAAAGAAGAGTTGTGAGAAAGGCTGTATAGCCCGCAGAGCCCAGCGTAGTTGCTCTCTAGCCTATTAGTAAAGCTTTGACCCTTGAAACTAACCAGTAAGTAATGGCACACATAGCTTTGCCTAGATGGGCATCCTCATCACCGGGCTGCGGTCTGTCTCTCATCCACTCGCCGCATTTAGAGCCCTCATCTGACGGAGGATGCAGATCTCCATCAGAGGCCAGTGAGATAAGGACATTCAGCTGAGTCATGCACTGCCCTTTCTGTCTCGATGTGGACTTCCTTTCAGAGCAAGACAGCTCTGGCAAATAGTTGACTTGTTTTCCAGAAACAAAGGTGGCGAGTGTGTGGGTGCGTTTTAAATACGAGGCGAAGGGGCGTGCTTGTTTGCCATGAGAAAATTAATGCACTGTTGATTTTTTCTTAAATATTTTTGTGTGGAAGTTACAAAACACAAAGAAGAATAGATAAGAAATTTAAAAAAAAATACTTAGAATCTTGCCTCTCGGTGATGACTGCATTCTGATATCAGTTTACTTCATGGCTTAGGGGAAAGAGCTGCAGCTTACTTTTTTTTTGTTTTGCTTGCAAAAGACAAATTGATATCAGTCTGCAATTGGCTGAAGAGTGATTCTAAGGTGGGATGTTTCTTTGTTTTTATACAGTTTCTCATGCTGTCCATGTTGGGTTGAAACTCCGGATTTAGCTGCCTTATACACCACCAAATTTTGCCCAATAGTTTTGCAGGTAATTAAGAATCATTGGAACTAATTTGAGATTCTAGTCACCGAGGCTCAGGAGGAGGGAGGTATTTTACTATTGTTCTGACAGAGGCCAAGACTCTGAATTTGCCAGTAGAGGGCAGCAGTTCTGTGATTGAAAACACGGCTTTGAAAACAAACAGGGTTCTAAGGTTGGGAAATCCATGGACTCAAAATTTCCCAATAGCTGAATTTGCTCGTGGAGCCAAAGATCCATGGGATCCAGGATGGGGTTGAATCTCAGAGATTCCCAGCATCCCCACTTGGAGCTATGCAGATCATAAGAAGCGTGTGGTGGAACTTGGTGCAACATCCTGACAGAACTGAACTGAATAGAGGGGACATGGACTCTCCGCAACCAGGAAGGAGAACTGAGTGTGAATGTAATGTCTATTTCATTTTATTGTTCATGTTATGCTTACATTTTAAATCTTGAACTTACTTCAATTTTCATTTTTATGTAGTATATGTCTTTAAACTCTTTTAATATATTTACCAAGTGTACATTTGTACTTTAAGTGTTCACTTGATATGTTGTATGTCATTGGGAAAGGCTCATCTATCTGTCTGTCTTTCCCTCAGAATCTGATATACGGTATTTTCTGCACTACCTTCATACCTCTAACACACATACATTTTCATCATGGCTATACCATTTTGCCTCCTTCTCCTGATTCTCATTTTGCTATTTGAATAAACTGATTTCCACAAAACTGTTAACTATATTTTACGCAGCCAGCACCTCTTCTTCTGTCTCCACATCTTCAGGGGACTGATATGGAAAGAACAGGTATCTTCTGCAGCACACACTGGGACTGCTGCTAAGGCCATCACCGCTGGATTGCAGTTGACCGATGCTCTGGATGTAAATGCAACTCAGCAGAAGGACTCACTTGAAATAAAGAGAGGGGATACATACACAACAGAGAAACTCAGAAGACATGAGATGTCATTCCACTCTGAGACACTTCACAAGCCAAATGCTTCCAGAGGCTGGAGGACACATGACAAAGGAGCTGAAATGCCAGAAAAAGAGTCAAGAGGCCCACATTCCAAAGGAACCAAACACCAAATAGAGGACTCAAATGTACACGGGGGATTTAACTGAGGACTTAGACAAGGATGTTATGAATCAGTTAAAAACTTAGACAAGAAAGTTATCAAAGTGGATGAAAGAATCAGTAACACGAAGGAAGATTAAAAAAAATAAAAGAAAAACTCAGGTAGAAAATTTAGACACCAAAAAAAAAAGGAAATTCTAGAAAAGAAAGAAAAAAACAATCAAATAGAAAACACAGTAGGAAACATCAACAAGACCAAACACAAGTATATAGTTCAAGAATGGGAGGACAATGTCAAGACAATTATACATATAGACACACAAAGAATAAAGTTGGTAAATATAGGAGCCAGCCAATGTAGGAGCCAGCCAGGATAAGCTAAATAGAAACAGGCCACCCAAAGGAAGTTCTTTACTTCCTATCATTATCACCTGCCAGATTTGGACTCAGCCATCCATAAGTTTAATGGAGGCCTGAGTCTCAGTAGTTTACCCTGCAGCAATACCTGGTTGCAGGAAGAACCACAAACTGAGATTACCCAGGCACCACCCAAGAACAGATCATCCAAAGGAAATGCCCAACGTTCCAACTGCTGTAGATAGGATCACCTGCCAGCACACTCACCAGGACACCCCTAGACAAATGCCAGCCAATCAGGGGTCCTGAGCCTTAGAATTCCCTCACCCCCACCTTTACTACTATAAAAATCCAACTCTAACTGAGCTCTGGTCTCTCGGTTTATTCCAATACATTGGACATGTGGAGAGACTGAGCTTGCAAACTTGTATAAAATAAAGGCTCTTTGCTTTTACATATGGGACTTGGTCTCCTTGTTGGATTTTGGGGGACTTTGTGGATCTGGACATAACTTTGGGGGCTCATCCAGATCCCCCAAGCCCGTAGAGCCTTCAACCAGCAGGTAATTTTTCTGTGTTTTGTTTCATGTCTGTGTCTTATGTCTTTCTGAAAGCGGGCCCAGGAACTGTAAGAGCTTGTAGACTATCTAGGCGATCTAGGTGGATGTGCAAAAATATCACAGGTGGGGTCCCTGAGGAGATGTCCCCAGGGCCCTTCTGCACGAGGGTGGGCCCGTCTGGTTTCTGTTGAGAGACGTGCGGGATGCATGTCTCAGTTCTGTAGAGAGACATGTAGGATGTTCCTGATGTCTCAGTTCTGTAGATAGATGGGCGGGTCACATCCGCAAAACAGCTTGAGGCTGTCTGTCGTCTTTGGTTTGGTTTGGCGCCAAGAGGGTTTATTTGTTCGTTGTCTGGTGTGTCTGTGTGCTGTGTTTCTGTCCTGACTTAGACTGATGCTGGCAATATGGGACAGACTCAAATCATGACTTCTCTGACTTTGATATTGGGATCACTTACAGGATTGGACTTTAGAGATAGGGCCATAAGCATAGGGGTGTATTTTCCTAAAAGGGGTAAGACAAATAACCTCTACCTGCTGCCTTAAACATTTCATGTAAGAATTCAGCCTTGGCCCCAAGCAAGAGGATTCGGGTCAGCATCCTTGTATGGATGGTTGCTGGGCTATGCAACCTTGTTGCAATGTAGCCAAACTGCCAGCCGCAGTTGTAGGGGGTGGATGTGCCCCCGTAGGATTTCAAACACTGAACAGAGAATCTGGGTTACTTGCTATGGCTGGAGAGGTTAACAATCTTTCTCCCCCATGCTGTATACCACTCTGCTCCCTCCCATGCTGGTGAGTGAGTTCCCTCTGCCTGCCCTGGGGACTGCGTGCCTCAACTCCTGGTTAAACCTGACAAAGGCTTGACTCCACGGGTCAAGAACTCTGGCTACAGGTGTTGCTGCAATGGCCATGATAAGGACACTGTAGCCAGACTTCCCTCCGCTAGAGCTCTTTGTTCATTCAGATCCAATGTGTTATAATTATCTGTCATTATTTAGAGGGGCTGGTTGCAGATTATTGTTGGTTAGGGTGTGAAAAAAACGACTGTTGGTCCCAAATGTTTTACGCTGGTACAGGATTTTATGTGATGTAAATTTAAAGTTATTTTGATAGAGTATATGCATGTTTCTGTTCTTGTTTAAAATGTTGTAGCCATACAATATATCATAGACCACTGAGGGGAACAACAAGAAAGACGTTGGTAAGAGCTTTTATGTTGTCTGAAAGGCAAGAAAGACTTGGGTATGTTGTCTGGAAAGCGAAGAAGAAAGCAGGAGACTGAAGGAATGAAGAGAGGAAAAATGGATTGAAGGTATATAAAAATTTACAGAAGGTCAGAAGGGGATGGGAACTATGTTTGCTGTGGTTTCTCATACATGAGAATACTGAATATGCTTGTTTTGTTGAAAAGTTTGTCTATGTAAGTTTTCTTGCAAGTATGGAGCTGAGACAGAAATGGTCTGGTTATTTTTGCTGTCTCTGCCCCCCATCACTGCTGTGGCCACACTTATAGGCTTGACTTCAGAATTTATCACTGAGCTCTGAATTTGGGTTAGCAGAAATTCAGCTGACTTTTTCGTATAGATAATATTAAAACTGCTATATGCTGTTTTTATTGAAAAGCTGGCTCTAAAATTGGGTTATGGCTCTTCCTTTGTAAGACCCATGTTTTATTTACTTAAAATCTATGCGTGGTAATTTTAAAGAAACCAAAAGGGATTATTTTCTTTTAAATTTTGGTTGCTAGAGCTAAAAAAAAAGAAAAAAAAAAGATGCCACCTGATTTCACCACCATCTTGATTAAAGGAGACCTTGTGGAGTGGGCCTAACAAATCTCTAAGATAGTTTGAATTGGGATAGATTTTTGCGTGATGATTCATGTCCCATTCTAAAAACAAGGTTTCATATACATATGAGTTAATGTATTAAAGCTGCACCTCAATGTTTTTATCCTGAAAAAAATGTACCTTGCTCTGCCAGCTAGACTTTGTTAATTTAAGAGTCACCCAGGTGAAAATGGTTATAAAGACATAAAGGGAAAAGACATAGGAAACAGCTGAGGTTTACAAATGTAAAGCAGGACTGGAGTCCCAAATAATGTACAGTTGCAAGAATAGATCTTAACAGTTTTAGCAATGCCAGTGCTGGGTGATAGTCACCAGAAGTACCAGCTACAGTGAAATGGAGCAGGCTGAGATCTAAGAGACAGATGTGTATGCTGTCTAGGGTGGAACCAAAGAAGTACTTTATTGTTGATATTGCAGGAAGACATTTAAGAGATTTTAATTTTTTAGAAAAAAAAGTTTTGAAATAAATTTATAAGGCTGTGGGACATCTGAGCTTATAAAATATTTTATATTGTTAATATTTGAACTAAAATAAAAGGGTAAAAATTAGGGGCAGAGCCATAAGCACCAAAAGCTAACCAGAAATGGAAATGTTCATTTCTTGTGATGCAGAAGACAATGACCTAGGCAGTTTGGCAGAGGGCTTGGAACAGCATCCAAGCCTATGGTTCTCAATATTTTGGGGGTTGTACAGGGGAAATCTGGGACCACCTGCGTGTCAGATGTTTGAATTAAGATTCATATTACAGGCAAAATTTCAGTTGAAAAATAACAATGGGAAAAATTTTATAATGTGTCATGAAAAACTGTATTAAAAGGTCAAAACATTAAAAATAATTAACTAATGGCTTAAAATGTATTTCCTTGTTCAAGGTCTATTCAGGCTTAAAAATGTATGTTTAGCCTCTTTGTCTTTGCTAACTTTGTTGGGCTTAAGCTATTTGGATAAACTGAGTCATAAATTTTTGTATTGATACTAAGAGGTTTGAACCTCCTCTTCCGGGGAAAGAATGTTGTTTCTATGTCAATCACTCTGGGGTAATTAGAGATTCAATGGCCTTGTTAAGAAAATGGATTAATAATAGAGAACAGATCGCTCACGTGAAAGCTGGATGGTACGAAAACTTGCTCAACTGGTCTCCTTGGTTAACCACATGACTTTCAGCTCTAACAGGCCCCTAATGATCTTGTTTCTTCTTATCAACAGACCGATGGCTTTTGTTCAAGAATGGGTCAATACTGTTTGACTGATGGAATTGAGGTTTTACTATCACCCCCTTGCACCCCTGAACAGACAGGACCCATGATTGAGTCCTGTCATGGGTACTTGCGAAAAGGGAAAAATATAGGTAGAGCCCAGGGCAGCTTTCCCAAGGCAACTTGGCACACACCTGCCAAGATGGGTTCTATAGATCATCAGGAAGGTAGGCCTGAGTCACAGTTTGACCCAGGGCAATGCCAGCTCTTAGACTTCTTCCTGTTCCCATTTCACCCTGGGACCTTTTCCTTGCCTTCCAGAGAGTCATGATTAACAGCTAGATACAAACTTGTTCTGTTTTTACCCTCGGAATGATTAATTCAGTTTCTTTATTAGCTTCAATTCAAAATCATTACAGAGTGTGGAGTTTTAGTCTTGTGAAAGCTGCTAACTCATTATTGACTGTTAGGAAATAGAAGCCAGACATCGTTAAAGTACTGATATAATTAATTACAGGAATAAGCCTTATTTGGGTCCCTGTATATGTTTTCAAAGTCAAATTTAAAGCAAGTGACTAGAAACAAAGTTTGTCTAGTCAGACATACCTAGGCAGCCCTCATACTTCAGAGATCTGCAGGTATGGCATTTAAAATAATCACTAAAAAGCTTATATTAGACAGAGACTCTGAGATCCTAGCAGTAACCCAAGGCCTCCAAAGAAAATTATGAGACACGACGCTATCTCCACATGGATTACGATGACGCTGACCACTGGGCAAGATGCACCAGTGCAACACCTGCTGCCAGGACCCAGTCCAGACTGTGGGCAAACAGCAGGACCTTGGAGAACTGATTGCACCACTTTTGCCTAGACAGAATAAAGTCAGTCTTTTCCATGTCCCTCTTCCACAGGGGAAAAAAATTCACCTTATAGGCCTGGCTGAGACTGTAAGAGTGCTGTTCTGGATATTTCTGCCTCCAATGCTATGGAGACCTGGGTGTGACTCTGTATATGGACTCTGGTCCCTGTCATTTTTAATAGATTTGGAAACTACTTGGTCTGTACTCGGATATACTTTATTTATCTTTCTGGGATCTCTGATAGTATTGATGGCTAGGGCAGTTATAATGTCAGTTTAGAAGCAAAAGGTATCCAGATCCTTCCACAAAGCTATAGCCAGCTTGTTAGCTCATTCTAAAGCTGCTAGGTCTCTTAAAAAGTGTTTTAAGATCTGAGGATATAAAATTTCATAAGCTTTGAGAGTCTAAAAAATGACTTAAGATGTAAATACAGGTTAAGATATGGAAAATGTTTCTGATTTCTTTCCCCTTCTATGGTATAATTCTGACAAGCTGATAGAGCAATGACTACTTACTGTTTGGGTCACAAGCTCAAGATTTTAGGTCTATTCTGGTTGCCATTTAAATGTAAACTTAAAGGTGTTTTTCATCGGGCCAAAGGCATCTCTGTCCAAACCATACATGGTTGCACGGACAGCAGAAAAATATACATGCTTCTAACCAAAATCTGTAGTTTTTGCTAGGACTTAAAGGTATGAGTCTATTCCTTCTGTTTACAGATACCCGTTATCTGCTCTTTTTCCTATAATATGGATTTTTAAGTACATAAATTTTAACTTCTGTTCCTAGTTTTTAAACTTATCTCAACAGGCTTCCACTTGGCTGGCAGACACATCTAAACATCAGTTGCTGAATACAACCTTCTCTGAATAGTAGCAAGCCCTGGACTTCCCAAAAGCTGATGTGGACCAGTCCAGTTGATAGGAACGCTCTCTGTCCCTTCAACAGAGTCGGATGAGTTCCTGAATTTCCTCCCTGCCTTTGGCTAGCCTTTCAACCTGCTTGGGCCCTGATAACAAAGTCCCAATGTCATCTTGAAGTAGTTACAGAAAGGAACGCGTTGTCCCATGCTCCCTGCCCAGAATAGGTTGAAAGGCTGAGACAAGGTGGAACTCCCTGGCATGGGGACAAGATAACTATCTATAGTGTCCATTGATAAACCAGAAAAATAGGCCCAGAGTTGTCAGTTAATGGACTTATTAACTTAAGTAGTTCTTAGGTCCCAGTAATACCTCCCTAAAACCATGAGCAAGCAGGACCCAAGATTGGGTCCTGTCATCGGTGCTGATGAAGGGGGAAAAGTAGGAGCCAGCCAGGATAAGCTAAATAGAAACAGACCACCCAAAGGAAGTTCTTTACTTCCAACCATTATCACCTGCCAGTGTAGGACTCAGCTGTCGATAAGTTTATTGGAGGCCTGAATCTCAGTAGTTTACCCTGAAGCAATACCTGGTTGCAGGAAGAACCACAGATTGAGATTACCCAGGCACTGCCCAAGAACAGATCATCCAAAGGAAATTCCTAACATTCCAACCATTGTAGATAGGATCACCTGCCAGCACACTCACCAGGCCACCCCTAGACAAAAGCTAGCCAATCAGGGGTCCTGAGCCTTAGAATTCCCTCACCCCCACCTTTACACTATAAAAATCCAACTCTAACTGAGCTCTGGTCTCTCGGTTTATTCCAATACGTTGGACATGCGGAGAGACTGAGTTTGCAAACTTGTATAAAATAAAGGCTCTTTATTTTTACATGCGTGACTCGGTCTTCTTGTTGGTTTTGGGGGGACTTCGCAGATCTTGGCATAACAATAAGAATGACCCAAACTGTCAAAAGTCTGGGAAACACTCAAGACACCAAATCGAAGAATCCATGGACTAAAAGAAGGCGAAATAAAGTCAAATTAGATTTACATAATATACTCAGTGAAAATATAGTTGAAAATTCTACAAACTTTGAGAAAGAAATAGACATTTAAGGACAGAAGTATTTAGTCCCCACACAGACGTAAGAAGAAATCTGTACACAGTGTATGGATAATGCTAGCTTACACATAGAGGTGGAGACATCAGAGTAGCTTCAGATCTGTCCTTGGCAACACAGCTACGGGTGTTTCAGGCTAAAAGTAAATAACTGGCAACAACGTTACTATTACTTTGTTGTTATTCCCAGCAAAGCTGTCTGTTACAGTTGATGAAGAAATAAGAATAGTTCAAGAAAAGTATAAGTTAAAGTAACTCATGACTACTAACCCAGGACTACAAAACATTCTTACAGGAATACTATACACAGGCAAAGAGGAAAGACATAGAATTAATCAAGGAGTTGATACTTGAAAAATTTAACAAGATTGGCAAAATATTAGCTAAACTAGTCAAAGAATAATAGAAAAAAACCAAATTAATAAAATTAGAGCTGAAAATGGAATTGTTATAGCAGATTCCCATGAAATATAAATCATAAGATAATGCTTTGGAAATATATTTCAATAAGTAGGAAAATTTAGAAGAAATGGATTAATTTCAAACCATGTATGACTACCAAAATTAAAGCCGGAAGATACAAGCAGTTTAAACAGACCCATAACAAGCAATGATATTGGTATAGCAATTATGAGCTCCAGAGAAAGAAAAACCTAAAACTAGATGGATTCACTACCGACTTCTATCAAACCTAAGGAAGATCTAATGCCAACACTTCTCAAACTACTCCATAAAATAGAAAGGCAAGAAACATCAAACTCATTCTACTAAACCGCTATTACGTTTACACCAAAGCCAGTTAAAGATGCCACAGCCAAAAGGAGAAAACTACAAACCAATTTTCCTGATGAACAGAAATGAAAGTATTTTTTGTTTGCTTTTGCTTTTGGAGACAGGCTTTCTTTATGAAGCTCTGGCTGTCTTGTAACTCGCTTTGTAGACCAGAGTGGCCTCAAACTCACAGAGGACCGCCTTTCTCTGCCCCCAAGAGTTGGGATTAAAGGCATGTGCCGCCACTGACAGACTGATAAAAATATTCTTAACAAAATACTTGCAAAGCACACAGGAAGTGGTGGTGCAGGCCTTTAAACTCTCAGGAGTTAGAGACAGGTTTGTCTCTCATGATATTGATACTAACTTGGTCTATATAATATCGGTGAGTTTCAGGTTAGTCAGAGATACATAATGAGAACCTATTTAAAAGAAAACAACACCAAAAATACTGGCAGCCAAAATTAAAACACATTAGGGTTATCTTGCATGGGCACTAGAGAGGTGGCTCAGAGGTTAAAAGCATTTGCTTCTTTTCCAAAGGGCAAGAGAGTCGGGCTCTAGTACCCACATTGGCTGGCTCAAAACTGCCTGTAACTTGAGTTTTAGGGAGTATGACGCCCTCTTTTGGCTTCCATGGGTACTACATTACACACACACGGGGGGGGGGGAGATAAAAATAACATAACTCTTTAAAAGAATATCATACATGACAACCAGTTAACCCCAGACATGCAAGCGTGGTTTGAAATATACAGATCAATAAATGTAATATACCTTGTATGGTGATTTAAAATAAAATGGCCCGCAAAGGAAGTAGCACTATTAAAAGATATGACCTTATTGGAGTACGTGTGGTCTTGTTGGAGGAAGTACGTTGTCACTGTAGAGGTGGGCTTTGAGGTCTCATGTGTACTCACTGGGCGTGAGCTCAGTAATCAGACCACTTCCTGTTGCCTGCAAGTCAGGATGTGGGACCCTCAGCTGCTTGTCCATCACCATGTCTGCCTGTGTGCCACCCTGTCACACCGTGATAACGGACTAAACCTCAGAAGATGTAAGCCATCTCAATGAAATCTTTTTCCTTTATAATAGTTGCTGTGATCATGGTGTCTCTTCACAGCAGTAGAAACCCTAACTAAGACACCATGTTAACAGTAAGGACAGAAAGCACACAGCCATCTTAGATAGACACTGAAAGATATTTGACAAAGTTAAACATGTCCTTATGACAGAAGAAATATATTTTTTTTTTAAATTGAGATCCAGTTCTGGGATCAGTAAACAGATTCACTGTTTGAAGAAGTAAGCAGTTTTTCCCGCCATTGGCCGCTGAAATGGACATATTTTTAGTAAAATTGTGTAATATTGTGTTAGTCAGGGTTTGCTAGAGAAAGAGGGTCAATAGAATGCACGTATATTATGAAGATGGATCTATTTGATTGGCTTACATGATAGGGGCTAGCAACAGTAGCTGTCTGCACACTAGACAGGCTAAATTCTCCCTGGTTGTTCAATCCATAAGACTGGACATCTTAGCTGTTCCATCTGGGTGCCCAAGTCCTGAAAACTTCCTGGGTTGTTGCTGGTCTTTAGTCTGTGTGGGAAGGCCAAGGAAGCTGGATTCTGATGTTGGTGAAGTTTGGTGGCAGTTGTAGCATATGCGGTCACCAGCAAGGACTGAAACAGTGGGCAGGCTAAGCAGGCCTGTTTTCCCCTTGGACTACATGAGGCTGCTGCCGAAAAGTACTTCCTGCTCTGAGGGAGGGTCTCTCCCACTCAGTCAACCCTTTCTGGCAATGCCCTCACAGGCCCACCCAGAGGCGTGTCTCTTAGATGATTCCAGATTCAGTCAAGTCAACCTTCATGAATGCCCATCTCAGGGCTTTGCTTTGAAAAGTACAGTAAGTGAGCAACATTTCAAAACGCCTGGCATCTGTTAGGATGCAGATAATTGTGGAAAGCATAAAACGTGTCCCAGGTCTGTGGAAACAATCTCAAGTCATCTCTATCACGGGTTCCTACAGGTTTATCTGAGTCTGGGTCTGATGTCTGTAGAGCCGGTGATTTACAACGTAGAGCCCCCGAGAGAGGTGAGCTAAAAGGAGCTTTTAAGAAATGTATGCACCACAGGAATGTCAGCATGCTGTGTGTTGTCCCGAACCTATTTAGTGCAGGTTAGAGATGCTGTGTCATCAGTATATAAACGTGTGCCTCTTTACAAAAACCCCAGAGAAAAATTACACATCGTGACCTGTGAATGAACCCAGGGCATTTATGCTTCCTCTTGGACAAGCTCCAAAATGCCATTAAAGAGTCTTGCACTTACTCATTGGTGGATTTAAGCACAACTGTGCCCTGACTCACCATGCCAAGGAATAGTGGTTAAGGATTGATTTGCTTGTTCCGTGTATTGATACAGTGAACTCCCTCGGAGAGGGTGGGCATAACAATGACTGCAGATGGTATTTATCTTAGTCTACTGGGGCCATACAACAAAGCATCCTAGTAGCAACTTAAATTATAGGAGCTTGCTTTTAGTAAATTCTGAAATTGAAACATCTAAGACCAAGGGATTGGGAAGGTGAGTCCACTCTGGCCCTCTTCTCTTAACTTGTAAGCTTACATCATCCTGCTCTGGGCACTGATACCCTCTGTTTACATCATGATGCATGGAGAGCTCTGATGTCTTTGCTTCTTGTAAGGATGCATAAATATCTTTATCACAGGCATTTCCCTTATCATTGCTCTAAAGTCTGCTTCTTTCTAAGGGTTCCATTTTTGAATATCACCATGTTGCAGCTAGTGTTTCTATGTGTGTATGAATGAGGGTGAGAGTTCAAACATTCAACCCATAAAAGCATTCGGAATGTCAGATGATGTGGGGGCATGTGGCCACACATGCAAAAGATAAAGCGTGGTTTTAACTTGACTTTTCCTCCCTTTATCACAAAATGAGTTTTCTCATGAAAACATTGTTCTCTTCTCCGAATCACACCTAATCACTGTAAAGACAAGTTGGACATCTGAGTATTATTTTATAGTTTATCTTATCCCTCACATGTCACCTGCCCATTTACCAAATACTGCCGTTTTGAATGAAAAATTGCTCTGCATTTTAGTCTGAGCAGAGCGTGCACTGCGTGAAGGCAGAAATTTTTGTAGAAGACTGTATACGAGAACTCTAAGATATGATACGAAGTTTTTCGGTTTTTTATCCATTTACAGCACAGATCACACATCCATGGAGTTTTTTCACCCCCAGCTTATTTAGCACAGACATCCACGGTTTGTTCTTCTAGTTGTGACACTGTGAATATTTCTGTTCCATAAACGGAACTTTGTTGCAGGTATAGTGTCTGTAATTCTCCATGGTAGAAGTTTCTGTGAATGGAACACATCCACATGATCTTCTAACTTTCCATGGGGCTTTGTCCTGAGAGCAGCTGTCTGTATGAATATTTCATTAATGAGTGTTCACTCTTAGCCCTCCAACTTTCATGTCTCCTGAGCAACTGCATTAGCCTCATTCTGTGTAACTAGGCTTATTGACTTTTTTGTTACCAGATACCATTTTCAATTTACCCTATGACTATATAGACTGCCACAGAAGTGATCTCTAAGTAGAAACACCAACTATGGGCTCTTTATGTGTGACATTTGATGTCACAACAACAATAGTGATATTTCAAATAGTGGAATGGAAAAAGCCATACAAGAATTCAGGAATATATATATATACTTTTGGGTGAATATATATTCACGCAAAAGTCACAAATTGGGGCACTGCAAATGTCCCGAGTGTCTGGGTGTTGACTTGAGCTCTAGACCTCAGTTTGCTTACTCTCTTCCTGGATATGTGAGGCTGATACCAACCAAGCTGACTGATGGCTAATGACCCTTCTTTTAAGAACTGTGGAGTTCTCTGAATCCTTACAAATACACCCAAATAATTGATCCATATGCCCATAGGGCTTTATGACTTGTCGATTTCCTGCTTGAAGCTAGCTAGTCACTATCTTTTGGTTGTTCTATTATTGAACATGTTGTCCTTAGTACAGTCCACACGACTATGTTTGGGGCTGTGTTTATAACTTACAAGTGGGTTGTTCTCCTAACATGTGCAGAGCTCTGAACTTGATCCCCAGAACTACAACCCTAATAACTACTTTCTGTCTACCAGGATTCACTGACATCCCCACAGCAGAACCTAAAGTTCTGGAACAAGAAACACTAATTCCTTAAGAAAGTCACCGGGAGTGATAGGTGTCAACGCTATTTCTCCTTAGTTGTGTTTTCTAGTTATCAAGGACATGAAACTCACTTTGACATTAGTGCTGCTCTGGAATTTAAACCATGTTGTAGTAATATTTTGCTTGTGTTTTAACAATAAAGCTTGCCTAAAGATCAGAGTGCAGAGCTAAGCCACTAGAGGCCAGGGAGTGGTGGCTCACACCCTATATCCCAGAGACAGAGGCAGAGGGATCTGTGCTAGTTCAAGGTCACCCTGGGCTTCACAAGACTGAATCTGTCTAAAAGAGAAATAGAGCTCATACAAAGGTGATATTAACACTTGGGATCACACACCTTTGATCCCAGTACTAGCGACACGAAGACAGGAGTGATATGGCTAGACAGAGAGAGGGATATAAGGAGGGAGGAGACAGGAGCTCAGTGCAGTCTGAGGCATCAGTCTGAAGCCGTCTGAGGAGGCAGTCTGAGGACAGGATTGCCCCTTTGGTCTGAGCATTGGTAGAGGTAAGAACTCTCTAGTGGTTGGATGCTTTGTTCCTCTGATCTTCGGCATGAACCCCTATAACTGACTCCAGGTTTTTATTATTAATACCAATTGGAATTCGTGCTATACCATGTTCCTACTTAGTGCAGGCCATTTGGCTCTGTATGCCTTTTTATAATTTGGAACTGTTTAGTTTTGGCGTACATTCAAGAATACTCTGTTGTTCAGATTCTATGCTTAGTAGGTACATTTTATATTTAGTTTGTGGAGAAGAATGGAGCTTATGATGGTAGGGGGGAAGAGGAGATCCTACAGAGACTGCATAGCTATTGACTGACCTTTGGAAATGGAAAGTAATTGTTTGATCTTTTATTTCAAGCCAAGGAATCCTGTATTACAACCAATCAAGATATTAAGCTTAGTTACTAGCCTTGATAAATTCATTTGCTCAGCATTTCAGGTAATTGAGTATCAATTTGTAAGAATCACCTCTTATCAGTAAAAGTTAATATAACAAAAATTATTCTCATTCAGGCATTATTTATTCACACCATTTAAAAATATTCTCTTAAAATTTTAGCTTTCAAAAAATAAGTATGCAAGAAAGAAAACAAATGTTCAGTACCTGCTAAGATACTTGGTAAATTACATGGCAAGTATGTTTATACATGCTGTGGTAGCTTGAAAGAAAATGGCCCCCAAAGGAAGAAGCAGTACTAGGAGGAGTGATTTTGTTGGAGGCAGTGTGTCACTGTGGGGGTGAAATGTGAGGTCTCCTATGCTCAAGCTGCTCCCAGTGTCACAGTCCACTTCCTGTTGCCTTCTGACGAAGAGGTAGCCAGCACCATGTCTGCCTGCATGCTACTATGCTCCCCACCATGATGATAATGAACTGAACCTCTGAAACTATAAGCAAGACACCCCAATTAAATGTTTTTCTTATAAGAGCTGCCATCATGATGGTGCCTCTTCACAGCAATAGAAACCCTAACTAAGACACGTGTGCTATCATTCATGTGTAGAACTTACCTTAGGCATACAGAGAGTTTTATAGGCACATACTTAACACTCAACTTAAGTAATAAAGGAACCTTACATTGTATTATTATGTCATTAAAATGACTCCGTGACAAAGAAGCTGTATTATGTGGCAAAGAATACACCAAGCTGTGAGCTACTGTCCCACATGTTACATGAGTATTACATTCTCAAGCTCAGGGTCAAGGCTACTTCACTTGTAGACAGAGGAGTTCAGATTTGTGGTGGAATTGGGAACAAGATTTTATAAGACATATACAACCTCTTGACTGTGTGCTTTGTTACCTCAGATTTGGCCATGAGCCCTTCAGTCCTAGGGATCACTTGGGCTTTGTTTTTTAAGTTCTTTAATGATCACACACATGAAAAATCTTTCTGCTTCTATCCTGTAGTTCCTGTTTGGTCTCTTTCATTGTGAATCTGGTGTGGTAGAATTGTCTCATAAAGATGGCATATCTCTTCTCTTCCATTCTCTTTTCTTCCCCTTCCCTTCCTCTCCTCCTTATCTCTTCTTGTGCAAAGGTTCCATAGTGCACACCAGGCAAATGCTCTACCATGAGGTTCTGTGTACATCTGGTGTCACATTTTTAAATTTTATTTTATTTATTATTTTTAATTGAGCTATACATTCTTCCCCACTTTCCTTAGTTATTCCCCTCTCCCCTTCTACCCTTCCCCCTGTCCCCCAAGTCCCCAATATATTCAGGAGATTTTGTTTTTTTCTCCTTCCTAGGTGGGTCAATGTATGTCTCTTTTAGAGTCTTCTTTCTTGTCTAGGTTCTCTGGGATTGTGAATTGTAGGCTAGTTTTTCTTTGCGTTATGTCTAAAAGCCACTTATGAGTGAGCACATATTATATTTGGCTTTCTGGGTCTGGAATATCTCATTCAGGATGGTTTTTTCTATTTCCGTCCATTTGCCTGCAAATTTTAAGATGTCATTATGTTTTTTACCATTGAGTAGTACTTCATTGTATAAATGTACCACATTTTTCTTATCCATTCTTCAGTTGAGGAGCATCTAGGTTGTTTCCAGGTTCTGACTATTACAAATAATGCTGCTATGAACACAGTTGAGCAAATGTTCTTGTGGTATGATTGATTGAGCATTCTTTGGGCATATGCCCAAGAGTGGTATTGCTGGGTCTTGAGGTAGATTGGTTTCTAATTATCTGAGAAATCGCCATGCTGATTTCCAAAGTGGGCTGTACCAGTTTGCACTCCTACCAGCAGTGAGGGAGTGCTCCCCTTACCACACATCCTCTCCAGAATAAATTGTCATCAGTGTTTTTATATTGTCCATTCTTACAGGTGTAAGATGGAATCCCAGAGTTGTTTTGATTTGCATTTCTCTGGTGACTAAAGATGTTGAGCATTTCCTTAAGTGTCTTTCAGCCATTTTAGATTCCTCTTGAGAGTTCTCTATTTAGGTCTGTATTCCATTTTTTTTTTATTGGATCATTTGTTCTTTTGGTGTCTAGTTTCTTGAGTTCTTTGTGTAGTTTGTAAATCAGTCCTCTGTTCAATGTGGGGTTCCTATCCTGTAGGGCTGCCATTTTGTCTTGTTGACTATGTCTTTTGCTTTACAGAAGCTTCTCAGTTTCAGGAGGTCCCATTTATTAATTGTTGCTCTCAGTATCTGTGCTACTGGAGTTATATTTAGGAAGTGATCTCCTGTGGTAGCACATTTTTTAGCAGTCCTCCTATCAAACCAGGTCTTGAAACTGCCATGGTTCCTTGAGCTTCTCCTTGTGGACCACTGATTGCCAATAATTACAACAAGGAACCAACAGCACCAATCTCACATTAGTGTCTTTTCTTCTTCTCCCATGACTGAACACTTAGTCCAAAGTTTTCATACTTGTCTTTAGTGACTATGCCTTTCTCTCAACTCTACCCTCCAGTCAGAACCCCAAAATTCTGCATTTAACCCCTCTATATTGGGGGATTTTCAGTCTCTTAATTCCCTCAATTTTTTGTTTGCTTGTTGTAGTGAGTTCTAGAACTTGTGGCTGGAAATGCTTCAGTCTTGAGTGGGTTCTTGACCCCCATTTTTTTTTATAGGGCTGACTATATTAGGAATGAAACATGTGAAACAGTATCTATTCAGACTTCAGGCTAGACATCCCAGCCTTATTTTTGCCATCCTCTGTATTTAGATTGGGTTCCGTAATTCTTCTGCAGAACTAAGGCAAAGGTTCCAGTGGAGGTCCACTAGGACTATGAAGAAAACAAAGCAGCTACCAAGCCCTGTGGTCATGGGGTGGGACAGATGTCTCAGGCGGAGAGGCCGCCCAGCGTGTCTGAGAACATCTTTGCTTATGTCATTGCTCTGCAGCGCTGGCCCTGGCATCATCACTGCTCAGAACAGGGACGTCGTATACACAGCAACGCTCCATCTTTCATTTTCCAAAAGGATTTATTTTTATCTCCAAAATATCCTTCAATTTACTTCTCTAAAGAGTCTGCTTCTCTGGCAGTTTTCCTCTGGCTGCCTTAGTTGGAGACCTCTCCAAACACCTCTGCTTGGCTGCCAATCTTTTTAGCTGACAGCACCCGAGAGATAACCTCTCTGGAAAGAATCGGAGGATCTCTGGGAATAACAAAAAAAAATTTTTTTTTGTAAACACTCTCTTTCCCAACCACTTACCACTTTTTTTTTTTAAAATACTCAACAAATAGAAACAGTTTTATGGACATCTCTCCTTGTTTTGTTTTCCTTTTCAGAGTCTGCGACCCAATTCTATGGCAGATATCGGGGCTATTTGGGTGGAACGGGAGCTTGGAGATGTTGTCCTTGCACATAAAGGCCCCATCTTTAATATCCAGAGTAGGAGGTCTGTAGAAATGTGAACACATTGAAGAAAGATTTCACGGTGTACTATGAATGATGGCAGTGTTTTTAATTGAGAAGAGTGTTGCTGTGCCGGAGCCAAGAGATTCTTTCTGCAGCTGTTGGGATGCATTTCCTCTAAGTTTCATCCGGCAAGTCCATCATCAGGTGAGTGTCTCCTGGGCTACCTGCCAGTTCTTGGATGGTGAAACATTTGCCTGGACTCTGGCTGCTCCCCCTACAGTGCTCTCTGAACAGAATCCGTCAGAGTGACTCACACAGAAAGCTGTTACCTCATTTTGTCCACTTCCATTGTGTAGGCTGAAGGTTGAGCTTGGCTGGAAGAGAAAAGTGGGTATCAGAGATGAGGTGACTAATGGAGGATCTCAATTATAGACCGACACACGAGAACATCAGAGGTCTTTAAAGGGAAGGGACGGTCAAAGCTGTGCCCTCTGCTGGACTTTGCTGCATGGTACCTGTGAGTCATCGGCTAAGCTGGGGGCAGGCACGGTGAGTTCAAGGGGGCTGTGGCAAGGACATAAAGATGTTTGAGTAAACAGCCTGCAATGGCATCTCATGTTGTTATTATTCAACTGTGGTGCGAAACTTCTCTACTTTATATTTCTACAAAGTTGTATCTCATAGATGAAGAAGAATGGCACCTGTTTTGCTGAATGGGAGGCAGTGACCTTTAGAAATGTCTCCAGTAAGTGGCTCCCCTGTTGCCAGTGTACATACACAAGATAGAATCTCTTGATTCCTGGCAAACAAAACTCGGCTCAGAACCTTCACGCTTTAACGTCTAGCTTCTAGCTTTTGCATGTGCTGTCTTTGGTTCTGCCTGTTGCACTCAGATGAAACTCAGTTGTGTGTTTCCATCAATCTTGAGATGCTATCAACCAGCCTGTGTGCTGGGTGCTGCTTCGGGTGATGAGAATGATACTCCAGAAGGGAGTTTACATTCTACTGGAGAAACAAACTACCCATCCAAGATAACATTGGGAAAGGAAAGAAGCGGAGGTCAGGAAACTATTGCAGGAAACTGTTTAGAGTGTCAGCAGGGTCTCTTTAGGTTGCTAAGAACGATTTCTAAGGTAATAATGGAGCTGCATTGACCAGTGATTAAGTACAGACACCAACGGAGTTCTGGTAGGGCCACATGTGTCATAGAAGGGGACAACTACAAGTGAGAACAATTTAGGGCCAGGGCAGGGAGCCATTGCAAAGACTCTGGGGATAGAAAGGACTTGGTGGGTGAGTTGAAGTACCCACAAAGCCAGAGTGGGTTTATGAATGAGGCGAGACTGGAATAAGATGACGGCACAGATGACAAGAGCTGGAGCATGTAGGTCTTAGAAGCTGTAAGAAGGTATATTTTTATCCTAACTGGGTAGAAAATTGTCAAAACAGAAGTGACTCTATATATTGTGTACTTGATCCCTCTGAGAGCTGTGTGGAAATGAAGTAGTAAAATCCAGGGCACTATTTAGGAGACTGTTGTGGTTGAACACGCTGAAGGTTATGGTAGCTGCGGTAGTTTGAATGAGAAGGGTTCCCATAGGCTCATGTATTTGGATGCTTGGTTACCAGAGTGGCACTGTTTGAGAAGGATTAGAATGGTTAGGAGGTGTGGCCTTGGTGGAGGAATTATGTCACTGGAGGTGGGCTTTGGGGTTTAGAAAGCTAATGCCAGTCTCTCTCTCTCTCTCTCTCTCTCTCTCTCTCTCTCTCTCTCTCTCTGCTTACAGATCAGGAGGTATCTCCCAATTACTGCTCCAGCACCAGCATGCATGTTACTATCATGATGATAATTGGACTAAACCTCTGAAACTGTAAGAAAGCCCCCAGCTAAATGTTTTCTTTTAAGAGTTGCCTTGGACATGGTGCTGCTTCACAGCACAAGAATAGTGACTACGACAGTGTCTTAGTTGGGTCCCAAGTAGAGATGAGGATGAAGTGGGGATTTAGAATGTGTTTGAAGGAGAGTAGTTATTAGGGTCTCCTGATGGAGGAGATACGGATAAAGAAAGGGGAATATCCGTGGTGTTATTTGCTAAGATGGGTGTAGTTGGCTGATTTTGGTTTTTGTTTTTGTTTACTCTTTTGGCTCTTTCCTCTTTGGTGGGGCCAGAACTCAGCTCCCAAGTAAACCCATACAGAGTCTTAATTCTTTCTTATGAGCACCCAGCTTTAGCTTGCTTATTTCTAAACAACTTTCTTAAATTATACCATCTTCCTTTTGCCTCTGGGTTTTTATCTTTTTCTATTTTAGTTACCTTTCTTTACTTCTTCGTAGCTTGCTGTGTAGCTGGGTGGCTGGCCCCTGATGTCCTTCTCCTGCTCCTTTTCTTCTGCTCTTCCATCATTTCCTCCCAAGATTTCTCCTCCTATTTATTCTCCCTGCCTGCCAGCCCTGCCCATTTCTCTCCTGAAGAGCTACTGGCTTATCATCTCTTTATTAGGCCCATCAGGTATTTTAAACAAGAAAAATAACACAGTTTCACAGAGTTAAACAAATGCAGCATAAAGGAATGCAACATATCTTTGTATCATTAAGCAAATATCCTACAACATAAACAAATGCCACACACCCTCAAATAATATTCTGCAACAGATAGGTAGTAGTTGGGAACAGACATGGATAGAAAAAATACATTATTTTTAGGAGATGTTTAGTGATAATCACTAAACATCCAAATAAAGTGGTATGTGGCATATTAAATACATACCCAAAAGTATCTCATAAGCCTTCTTACAAAGACTAGAAAATTAAAAAATATTTACCAGGTTTTTTTTTTTCTGGCTAAAATTGTGGGTAAAATGTAGAGTTTTACAGAGGCATTCATGAAGGAGGAGGTGAGCCCCTGATGATGTTAGTTGTGTGTGTCACAGGAGGCTAGAGCTTCTGGGCAGTGATGAATTACTGAGGGCTGAGTTTGCTCTAGATGATTAGCAGGGGACTTCCTAGTAGAGCATTTCGTAATGATGTTGGTTTCTCCTGAATGCATTATTCCTAGCTGTATACCATCCAGACCTGGTTCCTATAAGGAAATGGCCATAGTTTGAATGTGTCCCATACAAGATTCAGGTCTTGTCATTGAAACTGTGTTAAGAGGTTCTAGGGGGTAATTAGATCACGAGGGCTTTTTAAAAATTTAGGTTTATTTTGTGTGTGTATGTAGAGGTCAGAGGACAACCTACAAGAATTAGGTCTTTCCTTCTAACCTATATGTCCTGGAGATTGAACTTAAATTATCAGGCTTGAAGGTAGATGTTGAGTTATCTTGCTGACCCAAGAGGGCTCTTTATTAGCAGGAATATAGTTTGATGTGGGATAATGCTCTTTTACCCTGTAAAGCTTTGTCACTTGTATTCATTTAAAAGACCTTGACACCTGGGAGAAGCCACAGCAGCCTATCACAATTAATTGTCAGTAGCCAGGTAGGAAGTATAGGCTGGGTGACCAGACTAGGAGAATTCTGGGAAGAAGAAAGGCTCAGTCTGCAGTCATCACCAAGACACAGAGGCAACAAGATGAGAATGCCTCACTGATAAAAAGTACCAAGCCATCTGGCTAAACATGGATGATAATTATGGGCTAATTTAAGATGTAAGAGCTAGTTAATAATGAATCTGAGCTAATAGACCAAACAGTTTATAATTAATGTAAGCCTCTGTGTGTTTCTTTGGAACTAAACAGCTACAGGACCAGGCAGGACAGGAACTTCTGTCTACAATAGCTCACGTAAAGGAGGCTTAGCAAAGTGGTCAGTTAAATTGCCTGTCTGCCTTCTGTCATTTAATGACTCAGTAAGATGGGCCATTCCAACATTTATCTTATATTTCCAAGGCTCAGAAATGTGATCATTCTTCTTTTTTAAATTTCCCATTCTTAGCTGTTCTTCCAAAATAACACAACTAGTGTAAAACACCACCCAATAACATTTACAATCTTGTCCTGTTTAAATTAGCTTAGATGGTTTTGTTTTATTCAACTAAAGCACCAAGGTAAATACAATGTTTAATGTATTGTGAATGGCCATATATATGCCATGATTATTCATTCTTTTAGTAGTACTTGGGAAAACTTAGTTTAATCAAAAGAATATAATCCATATATATTTAAGAAGTCCACTATAATTATCTTTCTTGGCCAAAAGAAGCTTCTAAAATGGTAGGTTTGAGAGAATAGAATCTACTCAATAAGAAATAATAGATTGATTGGAGCACTGCCTTAATTACTTTTCTATTGCTGTGATAGGACTCCAAAGGAACTTACAGAAGAGCTTATTTGGAGCTACAGTTTCAGAGGGTTAGTGTCCATGATCATCATGGTAGGGAGTATGACAGCAGGCAGGAAGCATGGTGCTGGATCAATAGTTGAGAGCTTGCATATTGATTCACAAGTACTTGAAGAGAGAGCTAACTGGGAATGGCATGAATATTGCAAGCTCAAAGCCCACCCCTAGTAACACACCACTTCCACAAGGCCACACCTCCTAATCTTTCCCAAACAGTCCCACTAACTGTGGACCAAGAGTTCCAATATACTAAGGTATGAGGTCCATTCTTATTTAAAACACCACAGATGTCCACCCTGATTAAGCTTTTGAACAGTGTGTCCTTTCTATTATTTCCCTTGGAACCAAGGGCCTCTGTGTATCTTTGATTTACTGTTCTAAGAGAACAGAAGACTTAGATGCACCTTAGATGCTGACTGACCCAAGAGGTACTAAAGGGAACTGGATCTAGGACTAAGAGGCCATTCAAAGACCTTGACACCTGGGAGAAGCCCACAGCAGCCTGTCGCAAGCCAAGTCACTCATCTTTTACAGCCCATTCTGGAAGGGAACTTAGCCCTGCCTGTTTGTGGGGTGACTCAGCAGCCGCAGGTTTGGTGTTATGAGCCATGGAAGACTGTCTTGGTGCTTTGCCAGTGTTTACAATTGCCACCTGCAACCCAGCTTACCCCAAAAGCACCTAACCTACCTGCCTGGGGATTTCTGTGGCTGTGGGGGTTAGTCATGGAAGGATAGGTGGGGCAAGTGTGAGACACGCCTTTTACTGTGGCCTGAGGGATGTTCTGGGGATTAAGTGCCAATTGCCTAAAGCAGTAACCCGCTCATTAAGCTCACTATTGCTCTGTAATGCCTGTCTTCCTTCTCTTTCTGGCTTCCTTGTACCCTTACCCATCAACTTCCCATGCAAATGGTTTACCTCCAAATTCTAATCTCAGGATTTGCATCTGGAGAAATGCAAAGCAAGGCAGTGAGTAACAGTCTTGCTCACAGTGTGTGCTGTTTGCTGTACACTGTTGTAAGAACTTGATACCTTACTTGATCCCCGTGTCAGCCTGATGAGACAGGCAACATTATTATCCATTTTATAAAGGAAGATCAGACTTACGAAAGTGTCATTGACTTGCCTCTGGTTATTTGCTAATGAATGTGAGAGGCAGACTTTGACGACCAGATAGTCTCACTGTGTGATGTATTTAACAACTCTATGCAGTAGAAAGAACCAAGCGGCACATTAAGCTAGCCACCAGTTACGTACCACTACTTACTTTTAGCTTCACTAAAATCATATAAAATAAAGAATCTAGTCCCTCAGTTGCGCTAGCTGTGTGCTAAAGAGTGGCCAACATGTGGATAGTGGCTACTGGATTGGGTGCAAACCACTTACTTCCCTAGCTGAAGAATGTTCTATTGGCTGCACTGTTATGAAAGGAAGTTTTTAGCTCACAATCTGCTCAACACTTTTATTACTGTCTTAGGGGGTCTTGGTTGGGGTCATTTTCTCTGCCAGTTAAAGAATTAAATGGTAGGAAGAATCTTGAGCCCAACAGGTAGCAGAAGAGCAATCTGAAACACAGAAGACAGGAGCAGATGGAAGAAGCCGCTGAAGAAAAGCTTTTCTGGGGCTGAGGAAACATATACACCCAGCAGGCACACAGAGACAAAGACCCTCTGCAAAGCTGAGAGGAGAGGGTCTCAGGAAGCCGAAAGCAGTCTCTTCCAGAGGGCTGGGATTTTTAAGTCTCTGTAGAATCTTCTTCCCCTAACTTAGGGCTGGTCAGTTTGAGACAGATAGGAGGATGCTGGCTCGCCTACAGCTGTTGTGTGGGCGTGTCCTGAACAGGCTTTGGCCCCGTGCCAGCCTAACAGCAGGAGACCTATTGGGAGAAGAAAAGAAACCCACACTGCCAGGCTTCTGTCTCAGGTGGGGAGGGTGAGGAAGAGCCAGCCATCTTGGAAGTCCACCAACTTTATTATCCAGTCACGGCCCCTTCCTGGTCTGTCGGCCTACCAGGGGGTCTGCCTAACTCCTAGTCTTTCACATTGACATCATTGAAACACAGAAAGAAGTAGCTGAGGAGTGACTTCTCTAAATCTCTGCTCACGTAGCTCACAGGGGAGGCCTAGAAGAGATAAGAACATGGCGGTGGAATGGCTTCTATGCCAATACGCTAGAGTCCTTTAGAGTCTTTTGCAGGAAGAGACACTCAGAAACTTCTCGCCTCTCGCGTCACTTTTGACTGTTCTCATCACATCTACTAAACGGGACCCTACTAGTCTCTGGCTGGCCTTGAACTGGAAGGTGAAAAGCCATCAGGGTGGATACATAGACAATGACTAGGAGAAACTGTCAAGATTCAAAAACACCATTTTGAGAATCTGTGCTGAAGGAATGGAGCTCTACCCCAAGGCCGTGAGGGTGAAGGTGAGCAGGTTAGCTCACCTGGGTCCACACTTAGAGCCATGAGGGTAAAGGTGAGCAGGCTAGCTCACTGGGGTCCACACTCAGGGCCACGAGTGTGAAGGTGAGCAGGCTTGCTCACTGGGGTCCACACTCAGGGCCACGAGTGTGAAGGTGAGCAGGCTAGCTCACTGGGGCCCACACTCAGGCAGGACTAAGCACACTGTTAAGAGTCTTCCTTGGGTGTTGCCTCGGAGTCCCTGAGAACATTAAGACGAAACTGTCCATCCATGAGGCCTTTACAAAGTGTGCCTCTGTTTCAAGCGTGTTTCCGCACAGCGGGAATTCACCTTGACCAAACCTCCCAGGTTCTGAGAGGGCTGATGACTTTCCGGTGATTAGCGCGACAGGGAAGTTCCAGAACCTGCATTCTCCCTCCTTTGCCTTGTGCAACCGTGCTGTCAGCGCAGACAGAGAGCCAGAAGTCACTTTGGGTCCTGGGAGTCTGAGCCAAGAAAAAATTTTTTAATCATCTCAGAGGAACTAACCTGAGTAATTCCTGACGTCACTGGCTCGAGACTGTAAGCTCTCAGAGTGAGCAGCCTGGGCCCAGGGCCCGTGCTTTGCTCATTCTCTGGCAGAAACAGAGACTCTGAAAAACAGTGTCCAGTAGGGGCTCCTGTGAGTTTAATGTTCCTTTGATCTTGGTTTCTCTGGGCTTGGGCAGAGGCTTGTGAGGAACGGTAGGAATCAGTTGCAGTGAGAGCAGCCAGGGCCCCGGAAGCTCTGTGAAGCCACATCTCCTCTCAGGTCAGCCTTTTCACCCGGTTTGGCGAAACAGAAAACAATGTACAGATACGTGTTCTTGCTGTGAACCTGGTACAGGAAGGAAGGACGTGAGGGAGCATACACCTTAGAAACCCTCAGGGCTTGGAGCAGAGGCTTCTCCTGCAGGCAGTAACACAAAGGATGGAGGGTAAAGTGTCTGCGAGTCTGGGCACTGGTGGGGGGGGCCAGGAACCGGCCTGGGAGTGTTGCGGATGTGTGTGGAGTGGCGCACAATTAGACTCTGGATTTTTCCCACTTCTCCTGGGTCCTAGAAATGATGGAGGATTGCCATAACAAATGGTAGACTCTTAACTCCCTTTCCCTTGCTTTTTGCTTCCCTCCCACACGCCATCATTTTGACCTCCACCCTGCTGCTCCACACAAGAAATTAGAGGTCTCCTCTTAAAGCATGGTGAAGAAACCCAAGCAGAAGACTTGCAACGAGTGCTAGTTTGAGTTTTACCCAATAACATGTCAAAGTTCCTAGCTGGTAACTCTGACCCGCAGCCCACATACAAACAACTCTCCTGCCCTCACAGCTCAGGATGTCATTGCCCCCTCCTGCATATGAAAGAGAAGAGAAGGACTAGAAATGCCAAGGACTGCCCTGACAAAGAAAGAATAACCTAATAATCAGATCATCTATTTTCAATACTCTCAGAGAGCTAGGATACACTGAACTGTTTTTTTAAAAAGCATATAAAAAGGAATATTGAGAGATTAATAAGGCTCTTGAAAATTAAAAAAAATATGATTAAAAGAGTTTAAAAAGTATACATTTAAACAACAGAAACCCCCTTCAAAGTTGGAAGAGACGGGAAGGCAGGTAGACAGGCAGGCACACACACAAATACTTGTGCAAACCCCCCCCCCCACACACACACACAGAGAGAGAGAGAGAGAGAGAGAGAGAGATCAAGAAAATGTCCTACTGTTGGGCATGGAACTTGAGATTGCAAGTATTCTGAGTGTTCAGACAATGAATGAGGATGGACCTCACCTAGGCCGTCATAGGACAGCTCAAGACATGGCTAAGTAGGGTATGGGGGGCTATGACCCCTTAGCAACAGCAAAAGGCTGCACTCGGAATAGACGACAGTCCCGAACATTTTTGCAACGAGCAGTAAAATTGATTTCCTATCTAGAATTCTTTCCACATAGCCACTGGCAATACACAGTTGTGAGCAAGCTCCATAAAAATGAAGAAGCCAATTGATGAGGGGCAGATGGGATCCAAGGGAAAGGAGTAAGCAGGTAGACAGAGAACCAGGCAGATGGAAAGAGGGACTGACCAAGTCAATGCCACCAGACTGCACTGTCTGGCTGAACTAGGCCAGTATTTATATGGTTTCAACAATGCATACCTCAGATACCCATTTGAGACAGAGATCGATGCAATGGCAGCGTGCGTGGGATTGTTTTTATTTGGGGAACAGGGTGTACACAGATCTGTGTGAAGTCCGTCACTGTGATCCAAGGTTGTCAGGGCTTGCACATCGCAGGTCCTCATTGGCGGAAGGAGACCTGGTATAGAATATTCATTCTAGGAAATTCGATAAGAGAACAGCTAGTTGAGACACGGCATTGGTTGTTCTTCCTGTGCCATGACAGAAAGCCACTTGAAGAGGAGGCTTAGTATGACTTACATTTAAGTGGGCGTTTTGAAGTAGGCGTGGCAGCAGGAGTTGAGGCAGCCGATCACATGGCATCCAGTCAGGAAGCAGAGAGAAATGAATGCGTCACCTGCTCTGCTGGCTTTCTGCTCCCGCTGAGGACCCCGGACTCAGCCCCTGAAACGGTGCAGTCCACATTTGAGGTTACTGTAGTCTAGAAAACTCCCTCACAGATATGCCAAGAATTTGTTTTCAGGGCGACTCCAAATCCCATCAGGTTGACAGCTGAGACTGACCATCACAGATACATTTTCAGAACTCCCAAAGTCAGACAGCACAAAGTAGTGTAAAGCCTTTCCAAGGTTTAAAAACTAATGGTTTGTGGAGTATTTAAGCTGAGCATCAAAATATTGAAGAGATTTTATTTTAAAGAAAAAGCCAGCTATGTTCCTAGGAAAGTATTCTTTATGCTAGTTACGTTGATGGGAGACAGCTTGAAGCTCAGGCCAGTTCCAGGGAAATCAAGATGCAATTTCCTCCATTTAGAAAGCAAATTACCATACTGACTTTTTTCTTGTTCATTCACTAATATAATTCCAAGCTGGGTTGAGAGAAAATGTTTTGTTTTGCTTTGCAAGCTGGTGGAGTTTCCTGAGGAGAAGCCTTTAGCACTTCCTCTGGCAACAGACTCCAGAAAGGTTCTCCGGTACACTCATTCTTCTTACTAAATAAAAAGGTGTATGTCTTTGGATCAGCAATGTGTGCTTCCACTTAGTAGCTCTAAATTGGGTCTACAGTCCGGCTTAATTTGGCTAGGAATTCCTTGTCTGATTCTTGTCTAATGACCTAGGCGTGTTTGGTGGGCCACTGTTCCACTCTTTGTGACTTCACCAGTTTGTTCTGTGTATACTGTCCACCATTCACTGGGTAAATGAAAGGAAAAAAAATAAACAGATCAAATAATTCTAGGTGCACAGAGGTAAAACAACCCGTCCTGTGGATCTTCCAAGAAGATAACCAACTTGCTAAACGGGCTGTCCTTAGTTTAGAGGGCAGGGATGTTGGGTACCTGTACAGAAACTGCTGCGTATTCCACCCTAGTTAGTAAGCAGCAGGCTGGGGGCTGTGTAAAGAGTACAGGCAGATCCGGGGAATGTGACCTGGCTGCCCTGTCTGTCTCAACACTTTGGAAGAGTCCTAGCATTGCAGGGCTTGTCTTTGGAGACTATGTGGGCCTCCCAGTCAAATCTCAAAGGCTCTATGTTCCTCTGAATAAATATTTTGGAGGTTTCTCAGGAGACTGATCAGGATTCCGGATATATCCCTCTGCTCGCTTTCCTTTTCCTCAGGCATGTGGCTGATGACTGGACCAGGCTGCAGAGCTGAGGGGTGGGAGTGTCTTCACCCAGGCACCCACTTTATTGATGGCCCAGGGCCCTGGGGAGAATGATGCTGCCTGGAATTGCTGAACCACAAGCTTTGCCAGATCCCAACGACAGTGACTGTAGTGTGGGGACTGGCGGTACAGGTTACAGATGCTCTTCAGACCTCACAAACCTATCTTTCCAGGCCACAGTCACTCCAGGCCTGAAACCTGGAAGAAAGACACAGATGTCACCCTGTTATTTTCAGAACTTTCTGGTGAGAAGGTTCTCAAATAAAGGCCATGTCCATGATTCTCCTTTCAGGAAGAAGTGAGCGCAGGGATATGGATGCAGAGAGATATTGCTTTCATAAAGAAAGCCCTTTAGAGGGCGTTGGTGGGGTGCCCTGCAATGGCATTCATTACAAAGCCATCCTGGGCCTCTGCTGGCTGCAGCTTTGATCTCTCTCTAGCTCCACGACAGTGTTCCTGGGCGAGCTGCCTCCCATTCCACCTCACTGCCTTGTTCGCCAGGACTGGAGGCCCGTGGGAGTTTCCCAGTAGGGTTTTTTTTTCCTTGGGGGAGGGAGATGTCTACTGTCCTTGCTTCAACAAATAGGACCTGGTACAGAAAAATGACTCAGAGGACATGGGCAAACATACCAGAAGTTCTTTGGTTCCCAGAAACCAACCGAGCACTCGGTGTGGACCTCCACAAGCCTCAGGCATAGTCTTTTCTACACATTGCTAGAATCCCCTGCACTCCCTGGGCACTAGGGGAGTCCTTGTGGTCCCTGTGCAGCAATCTCGCTTTTGGGGGAGGAGGGAGCTAGCATCCTTGGGAGTAGGTGGTGGTTCTTTCAAGTAACTTCCGGCTCAGGTTTATCTTCTCCACGCACTGGGAGCAGGGAGAATGGGCAATGTGGACTCACAAAAGTGAGCTTAGGAAAGCCGGAGATAGTCCCTTTTCGTGGGTGTGCTTTGATCAATGCCCACGATTGCGGTAGAGTGGCGATGTGTCTATTACTGTATGCACATAATTCATGACTGTTACTGAGAGCAGAAGCGTGGAGTTGGGTTTTGGCAAGAGCTCAGTGAATTTGGGTTAGTGCACGCACAGCCTTCTGCTGGAGGCAAGAGAGCCTGAGCGTTCCTCAGTGGCTGTGTTAACGCCAAAGCACCCGCAGTCTTGCCTGCTGCTTGTTTAACCAACAGCTGAGCGAGTGTGAAAGTCTCCTGCTGACCCCTGGGTTGCCAGTCGCGCCTGCTGAGGAGGCGGGTGGAGGATCCTGGCTCAGCAGGCAAGCTCTGCAGTGTGCGGCTGTGGAGAAGCAGGAAGGAGAGATCTGGGCACTGGGAGCGCCAGCCACGCTGCTTGGCAAACCCGCCAGGGGCGCAGGGAAGTGTGTTTAAGCTATACCATTGCCGCAGTGTGGGGTCATGGGTTTGGATGGGGGGGACAAAAAACACAGGGCAGCATTTGGAGGGTCTGGTGTGGGAGGAGAATGTTCAGTGCTTTGTGCAGTGTGTTAGCCTGCTCCCCAATACTCTCCAGTTTCTACCGCTTTAGGTTAGCGATGCAAAGGACTGCGGGCAGGCATGCCGGAAGTACCCTAATGGATCCTAAGACCCTCTCTCCCCTTCCCGCGACAGTCACCTTTCTGGCTGTATCAAACTGAAGTCCTTTCAGAGTCCAGGACTATTGCTCACCCTGCCTAAGTCCAGCCAGGGGGTTCAGGCCCCATTGGAAAGGTGAACAGAAGGTTGTAGGCTCGAGTTCAGGCGTTAAAGAGGTCGTGACGCCGAACTCTCTCCGATTTGCTTACACATTCTGGACGAACCCACCCTCTCTCAAGTCTCCTTACCCCACCCCCAGCCCAATTCCTCAGCAGTGACCTCAAGGCAAAGACAGAGTGGACCGCTTCCTTCTCGCTGCAGGAATATAGGTAAACTCCAGCTATGACGCCGCGGAAGCTCGGTCAGATCTCTGATTGGCGGAGAGATCTAGTGCGGACCCCCCCACTCCTACCCCACCCCCAAGACCAGAGAATAAGAGACCAGGGCTCTGGGGGACAAGGCGTGTGCAGCCCTGTGTGCTCTTCTCCAGGGGACACTTCGCTCTCGCTGTGGCAACACTCTAGCTACCAGGTGAGGAACTAACTTTTCAACTCTTTCTGCTCACTCTCCATCCGTTTGTCTACTTTGTTGTTCTTTTTGATGCAATGTTTCACACCGTAGTAATTCAGGCTGATCTGGACCTTACTATTGTTCTGGTTGATCTCGAACGCCCTGCGATCCATCCCGAGGATGCAGATTACAGGCGCACGCCACCACAACCAGCTTGGCTCCCTTTGCTGGCTAGATTAGTTATTCCACATCCATTTCTGCCTTCCTGCAGCCGGGGATCAGTCAGAAAGTGCGGTCGTGGCATTTTCTCTTAACTAGAGTGAGTGGAATTCTAGAGCACACCCGTGGGAGTACCCTGAAAGCTGGGCGACCCCACCTAGGCATGCCTGTGGTTCCTCCTTGGTAGCAGGTGGTCTTACCGCACCCTATCCAATTTGGGGATGGGAGATTCTTGATCTAGGTCTAGGGAGTACCGATCTTTCCTCAGATGTTGGCAGTCCCCAGCAAGCAGCTGGGGTGCACCGTGGAGCACCAGGTGCCGAACAGCTCTTCTGCGGTTCGGAGACGGTTTAATTGGGGCTCAAAAAATTCTCCCGACGTTGCAGATTGGAGAGAGATTAGTTCTTCTTTCCAAGATACCTTTCCAGCCTCCCCAGGGCAACTGCTCAGAAAAGGTGGTTTTAAAATTTTCAGCCCGTAAGAAATCCAAAGCAGAGGTCCGGCAAATCTGCTTCAGGGAGCCCTGGGTGGTTCTTGCTTTCTTCAAAGATGAGAGCAAAAGGGGCTTTGGTACGTGTGTGCTGCTGCAAGCTGGGGCTAATGAGAGCCTTTAGCTCCTCCTAACAGAAGAGAGAATGCAAACCACACCTACCCTCCCCCAGCCATTTCTGCTCTATCAAGCCACTTACACTGTATCTTTTGAGATCCTTAACATCCCTCTGGCAAACAAAAGAACAGTGGTGGGGGAGATGAAGGCAAAGTACTTGTGTCAGGGGCAGGACTAGACCCTGGGTCGACAGTCCTCGTGCAGTGTACCATTCTTCTCTTTTTACAGAGACATCATGGTCTTTGGAAAGTTCCTCCCCTTTCTGGCTCTCAGCAGCCTGTGGATCCTGTGCCTGGCCAGCAGCCTCCAGGCAGCACCTTTGAAGTAAGTTAGCTTGAATCAGGAGGGCTCCAGTCTGGCTCCCCTCGTGTTGCCCCCCCCCCAACTGTCAACTCCGTAGTTCTGTAGCCCCCCCCCCCCCCTTGGTTATTGGGAAATCAACGCTCTCATGTGGGCACTGACTGGCCTCTGGACCTGAGCACTAAGCACCTAGGGAAGAAGCAGGGACCAGGAAACTCGGCTGCTTATTTGGGGAGGAGAAAGGCAGGGAACGAGAATCTGTGCTAGTTTTGCTTATCCCCACAGGCCAACCTTGGAGAGCAGCTTAGACCTGGCTACCCTCAGCGACCAGGAAAAGCGCCTCCTGGTGGCTGCACTGGTGCAGGACTACGAGCAGATGAAGGCCAGGAAGCTGGAGCAGAAGGAGCAGGAGACTGCGGATTCCAGGTAAGGCTCCTCCTCAACCTGGCCCCCATTTATTCAGGAGGACCTATTCCACAGAGGTACAGAGACACTGGCCAGCAGTTCCAGGAACTAAGTTAATTGTTCCCAGCCTCCATGGAAGTCCGAGGTTCCCAGTGCCACCAGAGGGACTCATACTGGTTAGACACATTGAAATTTTGTTTTCTCCTGAAACTCTTGGGAAAGTAAATGAGGAGATGTAGGATCGCTTACTGTGGGAGTTGGACTTGCGTCCACGGGGATGCATGGCTGCACTGGTTTGAGTAGGACAGGTAAGTGTGACATCAGAGGATAGACTTAGTTAGAGTGTCAGGAGGTTTTGGCAGCTTTTTGCATAATGGCAAGAAGGCTTCGTTTCACATTTGCAAGGGGGAATTGTAAGGGAATTCGAGGGGTCTGCGACAGGTTGAACAGTGTCTGAGGTAGGTCCAGGGCATCTGTAGAGGTGTGCACGTTGTTACAGGGTCAGCTGCCTGTGTGGCCCCAAGCCTGGAAACAGACCAACCCTGGCCTGGCTCCAGCACCCAAGAAAAAGCATGCTGACCTGCATCCAAACTCCCTGTTGAGCATGAGAGACTGAACAGCTCATGGATGCTAGAAAGAGCCATCCTTTTCCTCCGCCCTTCCCCACACTGTCCTGGCCCACTGCACCCCCAAGCCTTCCCCATGGAGTCTGTGTGAGCTGAGCTCCACCCACCCTCTGTCCCAGTGTCTAGTCTCCTTCCTGGTTTAACCTGCTGACTGCCCACAGGGTCAGCCCCTGGTGGTATGGGAATCTAAACAGAGAAGTTCTTGGCATGTAGGTAGAGGAGCTGAATGACTTTTTTACCTTCTCTGGTGTGGACTTTGGTCTTGAAACGTGGGCAAGAAAAGAACACAGCTGGTCGCTTGCAGAGGGCCTGAAGTGTCCAGGGTGCCAGCAAGCTCTTCCGTGTCCTTCCTGGTTTCCTCTCTTCTGCTTTTGAACTTGCCGCGTGTGCACTCTTCTGCTTTTGAACTTGCCGCGTGTGCATTCTGAAGCTGGCAAGAGCAGCTTCCAGGGTGAATGAGAACCTCAGTGAGTCGGGGTGGGAAGGGAGAGGACAGAAGTCCTATACCGTATCTGAGAGTGAAGGAACCTTCTAGAGTATTTAGATAACTATTCATTTTCTGCTTCTGAATGCTGAAATAAGCACAACTGTTCCATCTCACTCATTTTTTTTTTCCTGGAAAAATCAGAGTTATAATGATCATTGCTTTGGTCAGCTTCTGAAGCTTGTGAGTGGCCAGGGACTAAGAAACAGCTTTAGCGTCAGGCGAGCTGGTACAGGGCTTGATGGGCTGTCTCTGTGATGCAGCATTCGCAGCAAGCAGCATGCTAAGGATCAGATAATCTCGTCTGAGGAGAAGCTGGAAATGTTGTTCTCAGCAAGGTAAGAAGGGTGTTTTTTTTTTTTTTTGTTGTTGTTGTTTTAAATTTGGTCATGGTTTGGGGAAGAGTTTCTGGTAAAGATTCTCAGGTCATTTCCCTGAATAGCTCTGATAAATGCACTTAGGAGAAACACTTACTGTAAAATGGCTTGTTGAAGGCATGGGGTTCTCAAGGGGTAGGCTCCTCCCCAACTCTCACTGACAAGACTTATCTTCTCTTTCCATTCTGAATATCAGTGCGCAGAAGAGAGCCTGCAACACTGCCACCTGTGTGACCCATCGGCTAGCCGACTTGCTGAGCAGGTCAGGGGGTATGGTGAAGGACAAATTTGTGCCCACCTATGTGGGCTCCAAAGGCTATGGCCGGCGCCGCAGGGACCTTCAGGACTGAGGAGCTAACGGCCCCCAGAATGAAGGTGATTTTTTACTCTGGGTTGGGAGAGGAAGGATTTGGGAGCTAAGCCCCACATCACGAAGCCCACTGACAGGGATATGACCTTCAGATTTCCTATGTCTGGTACTAGTCCTCTTCCTGAGGTAATGAGTTCCTTCTCAAGCTGAGCTTGAACTTAAAATCAGAATGGCAGGAGAGATCACAGGGAAGCAGTGCCTTGTTGCTGAGGAGAGAAAGGAAGAGAAATGTCTGGATCTGGAAAGGGGAGGGTCTGCAAGCCTTACCTGTTCCGGTGCCTGACAGACAAGCCCAGCTTCTGCAGGGCTCTACCCTTGTTGGTGTTCCCCAGTTTGGACCAAAGGGCTATGAACATACACACCACTACCAGCATATTTGGCTTCTCTTCTGTTTTTGAGAAGGTTCTGAGCTGCCCATGCTGGCTCAGTATATAGGGTCTGGCTTTGAATTCCTGACCATCCTGCCCCAACTTCCAAGTGCTGAGATTACAGGGTCACCAGGACACCTCACATCCCTTCCAGTATTAATAAGGGACAGTGTTAGAAGCCTTCTCACACTCCAAATTCAGAATTCATGGATTCTATTTCGCAGAAGAGCTGCTAAATTATAAATTAGCTATGTTAGGGATGACTATGGTTACCAACATATCCATATCCTTCTTCTTTCCCCTTCTCCCCTCTTCTCCTCTCTCCTTTTGCCTTTTCTCGCTTCTCTTCATCTCAGGTTATGTGAAGCTGAACTCACCACGTCTATTAATTTTATTAACAAAGACCTGATGAGAAGGTCCCATAGACAATGCATATGTCTGCATCCTGATAGCTACCGGAGAACATCACCCTTGTCACTGGAGAGGAATGAAATTGAGTATAAATGAGTTAATTCTGTGTTCGTTTGGATCATTTTTATGCTGAGTCTGTGGTCAGTCAATGTGATGGCGTCTCCCACAGGCTTCCCTAGCACAGGTTCTCGGAAGGTCATCCAACTGATGGGGGCAGCTCTGTTGACCCTTAGGGAGATGTGAAATCACTGCCTCTTGTAGCCTCTGGAGACTCTTGGTAGAGGAGATACTGTGCCTTCGTGTCTCAGAACATGATTGTACATTTATGTAAGGAAATGTCAAAATTGTATCATTTGTGAACTTCATCAAGATTAAAGCATATTTTGGATACATTTGTTTTGAGTCCGTGGTGGTCCATTTCAATTTGTCTTTCTATGTAATATAATAATAATAAATATTGTTGAGTGTTTAGTATTATTCAGTGTTCTAAGGAAATGTTATATACCTGTTAATTGACTTAATCTTCATGGTTAAGCCATAGGAAGATACCCACATTTGAGGAGATAAAGGCCCGGAGAGGAGAGATTCAAGGTCCCATTAGTAGGCTGTGGAAGCCCTGAGATGGCTTTCAGAGCACACAGTAGAAACTGCCACGCCTCATGTTATTAGCAATGCCTTTGACATTTTCTGGAGATCTGCAAACCATTCTTTGGCCTTCCTGCTTTACATGATAGGCCCTTATATGGTGGAGACACACAAAATTTAAGCATATAATGTTCCGGTCCTTATATAGTATAATGAAGTCTTTGTACCCTTTACTTGGTTTCTAGAAGAATCAGTGGTTGTGTTGCTACATCGACGGTCCATCTCCTCTCCTACCCAGTGTATCACTGTATCAGCATATCTATAAGGATTTCACCACGCATTTTCAAATTGGAAAGAAGCTGAACATAACCAAGGCCTATTAACAAGGAAAATGAGGACATTCATTATTTAATTCTTTACTCTAACATATGCAGTAATAGTTTAACCTTGCCCCAGCTGTTTGTACATCTACATATAAAATCTTGGCTGATGCTGAGTCTTTGTATTGCTTCTGGTTCATACCTTAAAGCCCATCTGATGTAGAGGTTTTTCTCTATCTCTTTACCTCTTGCAACTCATTGGCAAGAGAGGCTAGGTTACATGCACAATATCTTGTTGCATTGCTGTGGTGGGGTTAACATGCAGTTTCTGTGAAATGGCAAGCAGACCTAGAGCAAGTGATGTGGAAGAAGCTGATGAGGCCGAAGAGGAAACGGGGTGACTGATTATTTTGCAGGATTCTGTAGGGCCCATTAAGGACCTTGGACGTCCATCAGTCAAGCTCTAGTTAAAGAAGCAGATTACACTGGTCATTATAACTGGAAATATTTAGTATAACAATGGCATTCATAGGTGTTAGAGTGCCGAAAAGACCAGAGAAAATATGGAGTACAGAGGTTACCATCTAGGGGCTAGCTGAAGCTTGGAGAAGGATTCTTAGATCACTGAGAAGGAAAATTAGCAGACCCTGGTAACTCTTGCTTGGTGCTGGGATGATGTAAGCTGTCCTAAGAGTGCAAACGCAGAAATCACATGGGTGGGCAGGAGAAGAGGTACATCCACAATGTTCTAGGGATCCAGAAAAACTAAGCCAAGCTAGGGATCGGAAACAACTTCATTGCCAGAGTAAGTCAGTACCTGAGTGATACTGACTGAAGCAGAGGTGGAACATGGAAGGAGCCAGATCCTTCTTGGTTCTGCCTTCTGGTGTCCTTTTAGGAACTTGAGTTGAGAGAGTCTATAGGGGTCTAGCTGGCAGAAGAAATGTGTCTGGCAGAGTCCCGTTTCAGATCTCATTTCAGATATGTAATTTTAAATTTACATACTGAAAAGTTCATTCATTTTGGTGGGCAGTTCTGGGAGCAAATCCTTGAGCCATGGCATCAGCAACAGTGAGGACATAAAGCAATTATATCCCTCACCAAATCCTCCTGCTCTCAGTTGCTCCCTCAACCACAGTCTCTGCTGATCCATCTCTAAGGCTTGACTCCTCCAGAATGGTATCTGTAGTTAGTACTTTCTCGTAGGGACCAGCAGCCCACGAATAATTACATGGAGACTTATTATTAATTATGAAAGCTTGGTCTTAGCTTAGGCTTTTACCCACCTAGCTCTCATAACTTAAATTAACCTGTTTCTATTAATCTGTGTTCTGCTACGAGGCTTAGTTACCTCCCCTCTGTACCGTACGTCCAACTTCTTCAGTATCTTGCTGGGATCTTTCTCATGCTGTGCAGATTCATTCCAAGTTCTTTGCTCTCTGCTTAGAAGTCCTGCCTGTTCTCTCCTGCCTAGCTATTGGCCATTCAGCTCTTTACTAAACCCAATCAGAAGGTACCCTAGGCAGAGACACTTCTTTAAGTATGTTAAGACTTTTGCTTGGTGCTGGGATGATGTAAGCTGTCCTAAGAGTGCAAACGCAGAAATCACATGGGTGCGCAGGAGAGAAGGTACATCCACAATGTTCATACTTAAAGAACAGTTATTTTTGCAACAGTCGTAAATGGAGTCAGTATGAAGTCTTGAGTCTGAATTCTTTTCCTTCACAGAATACATTCGAGATTTTCCTATGTCATGGTATATATCACTAATTTAGTTTTTGAGCTGTGAAGTGTAAAACACTGTAGAGATGAACCCCATTCCATGTACGATGTCCCAGTGAACGTCACTTGGGATGTTTCTAGCTTTTGACACTTGTAAGTAGAGGTAAATCTCCACGGGCAAATCTGAAGTGAAGATAAACAATATGAACTAATGAGGGTCCTACAGAGACATGCCCATATTCTAACTATTAGAACTGATGAAATGCTATTTTTATTTAGAAAAAGGTTTTGGCAGGTATTGTTAAGGATCCCCAAATAAGATTATTTTGGATCGTTCAGGAAAGTTGCAAGTCTTGTGTGTTGTTAAAAGTGAAGAAGGCACACAGAGAAGATGCCATGAAGCGGGAGACAGAGGGGGTCAAACCAAGGAAGTGAAGGAAGCACAGGAGCCTGGGATTGCTACTGAAGGGAGCTGAGAGAGTCCAGAACCCACCCTCTGAGGCCCTAAAAGGAGCACAGACCTTCCCGGTATCCACATTTTTGGACCTTTGGCTTCTAGAACTGAAAGGGAATAAATTGCTGCTTTTTTTTTTTCTAACTGACTTTGTGGCAATTTGTTTTGGCAGCCCCAGGAAAATAGCACAATAAACTGATTATTTTGGGAAATACATGACATCGGGATTGTCAGATCATTTGGTGAGTATGTATTTAGCTTGATAGGAAAATCCCGAATGGTCTACTGTTTTGCAATCTCACCAGCCACACACGGAAGTCCTGGTATATTTCAAAGGATTGTATTGCAAGTTAACCCATTGGTTTAATTTGAATTTCACCAACCACTAAAGGTGGTTTTTATTTTGTTTTGTTTTTTTGTCCTGTGCTTCCTTGACATTTGTTTATCATTTTTGTTGGAGTGTCTCTTCAAACACTAAGGTTTTATCTGGTGATTTGCTTTACTTTTGTTGAGCTTTGAAAGTATTTTATGTTATAGATGCAGGATTTTTGTGAGATATACAATTTCAAATATTTTACCCTAGTTTTTGTATTATTTTTTCATTGTTTTAGTATGTTTCATAGGGGAAAAGCTTTAAAACTTTTATGAGGTTTAATTTATTGAGATTTTCAAAATTTATGAATTTTAGTTTAGTTCATATCTAAGAACTCTTTGCCTAAATCAAAGTCATGGTAACTTTGTAGTTTTTCATAAAAACATACACTTTTCTGTTTTACATTTAGTTCTATGATGCACTGAGGGTTAGTTTTAGTATAAGATGGGAGGCAGAGGCTGAAATTTTCTTACCTTGTAGATATCCAGTTTTTCTGGAGTTGTTGATTAACAACAGCGACTGTCTCACCTCTCCCCTGTCATTGTCCCTTGCTGGGTTTGTGAAGGTGTGTCTCTGGATTCCCAGTTTGGGCTCCCTGATGTTTGGCCACCATCATCTTCATCCTGTAGGATTAAAGCTAGAATGTAATAAACATGGGTTTATTCAACTCTCACAGCACTCTGCAAGATTATTTTGGCTATTTTGAATTCTTCCTCTTTCCTGGCACACTCTGGAGTCAGCTTGTAGGTCTCTAAGAAACTTCTGAGGAGAGTTCTGTTAGATTAGAAGCTCAGTGTAAGGGGGGACAGCCTAATAAGTAAAGTTTACGTCGACTAACCCATGAGCACCTCAGAATTCCAGCGATTTAGGACTTTGATTTCTTCCATTAATAATTTTTATTTCTGGCATGAGGATCTTGTTGGATTGGTAATTGTATTTTTGGTGTTAAAGATGTGGTGCTTAGATTTCTTTAAGTTTCTAGTCCTTCATCGCTACTGTAAGACATTGTGAAAGTCTGACCCTGAGTTCTGTGACTGTGCAAAGCTCATGTGAGCATTGTTCCAGGTGCTACTGTTTCTTTGCCATTTTCTCTATACTTAGCTCATGTGCACGTTGCACTAGGTTCTGTTGCCATTTTTCCTGCACTTGATCCTAGTCAAAAGGCCAAGATGTGATACATTTCTTTTCGGATATTCTGTATACACACGTTTTCTGCTAGTTGAGTCACTTTTTTTTTTTTTTTTTTTTTAAAGCTAACCTACCTCTCGTTGTGTCTCAAACACTGAACAAAAGGCTAAGGTGCCCACTTAACAGAACAAAGTGGAACTGGCCACTCTGTTCTCCCAGTTTCCCTCAGTCCCTACCTGTTAAACTTTCCTTCTGGCTGGCATACCCAGCCCCGTGTTGGGCTGGGCTCCTCCCACCCCCACAGCTGCTTTTCTCTGTATAATCAGACCATGTTGGTTACCTGGCCCTTTTGTCTACTCTTTCCCTTCCTGGCCTATTGGTCTGGCTCTCCCTCCTCTCCCCCTCACATGGCCCATTATGTTTCCTCTGCACTCTCCCAGTTTATCCACATGCTCCAGTCATGCTCCTCCTTTTATCCACAATAAACCTTCTCCTCCACCATACCTAGGAGCAGCTCTGTCCTTTCCTTTTTTTATTTCTTTTTTTATTCACCTCTCATTTTCTTTTTATATTTTTTCCTCTTATTCTTCTATCATACATTACACACTGACTGCAGTTTCCCCGCCCTCCACTCTTCCCAGCCTTACCCCCACACCCCCTATCCCCATACTTTCCCTTTCTCCAGATCCACTCTTTCTCTGTTTTCCTTAAAAACAACAACAAACAAAGGTCTCCTAGGAATATCAACAAGTTACAATAGTACTAGGTACAAGCAATCATATCAAGGTTGGATGAGACAACCCAGTAGGAGGAAAAGGATCCCAAGAACAGGCAAAAGAGTCAGTGACAGCCCCCCCTCCCAGTGTTGGGAGTCCCACAAGAATACCCAGCTACAAAACCATGGCATCTATGCAGAGGACCTAGCTCAGACCCATACAGGGTCCATGACTGTCACTTCGGTCTGTGTGATGGATCACCTTAGAGCCCTGTTTAGTTGGTTCTGTAGGCTGTGTTCTTGCAGAGTCCTCAGTCCCTCAGGCTGTTGCAGTCCTTTCCCTTGATCTTCTGTGGGGTTCCCCCTGACTTCGCCTAGTGTTGCCTGTGGGTCTCTGCATCTGCTCCCATCAGTTGCTGCCTGATGCCTCTCTGGTGACACCTGGGCTAGGTACCAGTCTATAAGCATAGCAGGATATTATTAGTCATCATTTCATTGAAGTTTCCCTAGTTGTGTTTAGTTCTATACGGGGTCTCTGGGCTGTCCAGCCTTTGGTCAGTGTCAGTTGTGGGTTCCCTCTCATGACATGGGCCTCAAGTTGGACCAGTCATTGGTTGGCCACTCCTACAAACAAGCTTTGTTCCACCTTTACTACAGCACATCTTGCAGATAGGACAAATTGTAGGTTGAAGGTTTGGGGGATGGATTAGTAGAACCAACCCCAATACCTCCACTGGGTATACCTCGCCTTGTTATGAAAGATGGCTAGTTGATATCCTACATCCACCACTACTGGAATTCTTTGATAGGGTCATTCTTGAAGATTCTAGAGGGTTTCCACTGTACTATGTTTGCATATTGCTCCCAAATGTTCCCCAATTTCAGTTGTCTCTCCCAGTACTCTCTCCATCCATCCCCCAGTCTGATCCCTCTTATTTCCATCTCCACACACCACCAATCTACTCACAAAATCTATTCTATTTCCTCTTCCCATGGAGATCCATGAGATCTCTCCTAAGCCCTCTGGGTCTGGGTTGTTTCACTCAGGCTGATTTTTTTCTAGTTCCATCCATTTGCCTGCAAATTTCTTGGCGTCATTATTTTTAATAGTTGAGTAATAGTGAAAATGTACTATACTTTATTTATCTAGTCTTCTATTGAGGGATAAGCTGTTTGTGATTACTAAAAACAAAGCCACTATAAGCACAGCTGAGCAAGTATCCTTGTGGTGGGATGGAACATCCTTCGAGTCTATACCCAAGAGTGGTATGGTTGGGTCTTGAGGTAGATATATTCCCAGTTTTCTGCAAGGTTGCACTCCCGTCAGCAATGGAGGAGTCCTGTCCCCCATTCTACATTTTCACCAGCATGAACTGTCACTTGTGGTTTTAACCTAAGTCATTCTGACAGGTGTAAAATGGAATCTGGAAATAGTTTTGATTTTCATTTCCCTGATGGATAAGGATACTGAGCATTTCTTTGAGTGTTTCTCAGTCAGTTCAGATTCCTTGGTTGAGAATTCACTCTTTAGATCTGTACCCCATTTTTAACTGAATTTAATTGGTTTGTTGGTGTCTAGTTTCTTGAGTTCTTTATATATTTTGGATATTAACTCTTTATCAGATGTGGAGCTTGAGAAAATCTTTTCTCATTCTGTAGGCTGCTGTTTTGTCCTATTAATGATGCCCTTTTCCTTATGGAAACCTTTCATGCAGAGGGCTATTGGGGTATACATGGGGGATACAGCAGGTAACAACTAGTATTTAGCAAGTCAACCCACCAGACATATAATTCCAGTTAGGGAGCCCCACTCGCCAAAGCCATAGGGTTACTGACTGTAAATGACTAGTTGTCCCTGCTTATAATTTCTTTTATGAGCCACTTCATTCCTTCTCTAAGAACTACATTCCTTTCCTAATAGCAGCTTTTGCTGTATTCCTACAGCTTGTGTGTTTATCTTGTGAAAACATTCCATCTTTTGGGCACACATATAGCTGTGGATGGTCAGGAAGATAATTTCTTCTTAATTGTATAATTCTGTTAAATAGAAATATTATTAGGATATTTTACATTACTCAGACTGACAGAGGATTCTTAGTCACGAAGGCAGCTTTTACACAGACAGCTAACTTTAGACTCCAGAACAAATGCCCCTGGAGATGAATATCCGTTTGACCTTAGAGATAAATACATGCAATCATTTTCCTACGTGTTTCCTGGTTCAAGGTCAAGATAGAAGGAACCTTAGTGGACAAAGCTTCCTGTAGCAGTTGACATTTTGCACGTACTCCCAGTCTCAGGATTAAGGTTCGGCCAATTGGTTACTATCTGGGAACCCTCACCAATTTAGAGCTACGTGCATGGGTCAATGTGACATTCTTAGCCTGAGAAAAACTATGTGATTTATCCTGTGATACGAGAATGGGTCAGGCCCTGAAAACTTGTCCAGAGTTTATCTGTGAGAGGAGCAGAGGCAGTGTAGAGAGAGAGGCTGTGCAGAGGTATGAAGAAGGTAGCTGTGGAAGGAGAGACGTGTGAGAGTGAGTGTGGGTGTGAGAGTGGAGGTATGTGTTAAAAAGGGAGATGTAGCAGAAGGCATAGCGAGAGAACTGTGTGGGAGAGATGTAGAAGGAGTGTGAGAGAAACGTGAGGGATGTAAGAAAGAAAGAGACACAGTTATACAGGGTGAATGAGCGAATGACAGTGTAGTGTGCGAAGGACTGTGGCAGGGTAGAGAGAAAAGTGTGTGTAGAGGAGAGATGTGGAGCTATGCAAAAAAGAGATGTAGCAGACTATAGAGATATGTAGCTGTGCTGGAGAGAGATGTATGTATGCAAAAAGAGATATGTAGCTTCATGTAAAGAGATCTAACTCTGGAGAGAGATTGTCAAGAGAGAGAGATTGTTTAAATTCAGGGTAAAGAGGAGGTTACCATCAGGAAAGCGTGTGCTTGTTCCTGTTTTCTTAGGTTACCAGCAGAAAGTGTGTGTTTCCTTATTTACCCCTCAGAAAGAAAAGTCTAGCCCTTGTTGCATTTGTGGATTTATTTACATACCCTGGGAGCAGACGGGAGGCTGGCCCCTGCAAGTCAGCCATAGTCCCATAGATTAATTGTTGATTTTAGTGCCTGTGCTCTTGGTGCTCTGTTTGGGAAGTTATCTCCGGTGCCAATTCATTCAAGGCTACTCCCTACTTTCTTCTATGTTAAGTTCAGTGTGTCTGGTTTTATAAGCTGACATCTTCGATCCTCTTGGACTTGACTTTTGTGCACGACAATAGATATGAATCTGTTGATATTCTTCTACATGCCAACATTCAGATAGACCAACATCACTTGTTGATGATGCTTTGTTGTGTAATTTATGGCTTTTATAAAATTACAATTCAGGTGTGTGGATTTAGGTCTCGGTGCTTGATTAGATTCCATTGATAAATATGTCTGTTTTTATACCAATACCATTTGGTTTTTATTACTATAGCTCTGTAATACAGCTTGAAATCAAGGATGGTGATACCTTTGGAAGTGGTGGAGCAGGGGATAGAGTTCAGGCCTCATTTCTTTTTCTTAACCTACCACATAGCCTGGAACCTGTACCATAATGTTGAACTGGAATGGTGAGAGTTGATATTGCATTCTATCTTTGTGGCAGTTTCAAACATGTCCACAAATTTTTAAAATTTGAAATTTAAAATTTTCTTTAAAGCATGATATAAAAAGTTCCCTTCCTTTACTACAAGTTGCAACATTATTCAGTAATTAAACCAGCCTCATTTCGCAAGGTCAACCCATCAGAGTCAAGGGCTTTGCTGGAGGATTAGACCAGGATACAATGCATGTTGGAATTATTGCTTTGTGAATATAGTGATTGGTGTTTTTCATATATATATATATATATATATATTTTGCTATAGTTTATCCCCTTCTGTTACAAATTTGGGAATTAATTCCCACAGCTCAGCACTGTTTGATCATTTACTGAGTACTATCTTCTCTATGCTTTGGGGTTTACTGATTACAATTCCTTAGCTATGTATAGAAAGTTTCCCACTACCAAGTCTTTGTTCCTCTCTCCTATGTAAACGTAGAGATCTGCCTTCCTGCAATTGTCTTTATTGGCAGGCATTTAAGGGTCCAGGCAAAAGTACTCCATTTGAGACATTCCCAGATATCCAAGGACATAGAATAACTCCATGCCCAAACCTGTTGGTTTATATCTTCTTACATAAATAGAAAAAATAAGCATGTCCTGGTTTTACCTCACTTATAGATAAGGAGAGCGATGACCTAAAATCAACCTTGCATTAAAAGATTCCTAACTCCTCACATCATCTTCACCTCAGTTTACCGATGATTTTAGTTCAAGAGATTTACTGCTTATGTCTTACTCTCAGGAATAATAATTAACCATCTCCCCACATCCTGGAGGAAGACAAATCTCCACTGAAGCCTCTGACAGGCATCAAGCCCCACAAACCTGAGTACTTAGAGGTTTGAGTCTCTTTTTTGTTTCAACTGCTTAGAGCAAAGATGTAAACTTCCGATCCCAAAGGCCTTTAGAGCTTGCTAACATTTGACAAAAATGCTAATGTACCAAGGGCCATAAACTTACCTTTTCTATTTACATAGATTGCTTGGTTCCCTATGCCTGCAAGATACTGTGGGTCTTTATGGCTGGGTAAGAACAAAGAGAGGAAGAAATGGGAACAGAAGTTGGAGCAGAAGTGTCCCAGAAATGAGCACAGGTAGGAAAATGAGGAAGAAAAAGAATGTAACAGAGAACTGGAATCGGAATTAGACTTGAGGCAGAGAATTAGAGCTAAAAAATTATAGGCAGTTCAGATAGAAGAATTAGAATAGAGAACAAGGAAGAAAGAACAGTAAAGAGACATGGTAGAAAGACTATGTAGTGAATAGATTTTTTAACCATCAGATTTTAGTTTATTTTGCTATTGTGGCATCTTTCTTTTGAATCCCAAGAGGAAACCTTAGAGGTTAGACCTCAAAAGTTTCTGATAAACCTTGGTGTGAATTCTGTATAGTAATTTGCTTCTAACAGGTAGACTGTGGTAGAGGAAGTGATATGTGATAACCAGGTAGAAGGTGTAAGGGATTGCGGTGTCTTTCTTCCTGTCTTACTTAGGTTACTGGTTTGCCTTGTGAGAATACACAAGCATCCTATCAGAGGTCTACATAGCAAGGAGCTGAGGTTCCTCATGGTGTGTACAAGGAAGCTACAAGCAGATCCTCTAGAGTCATGTCTAGATGGCTGCAGCCTCAAGACAGACCCAGAGCAACTGTCACCCATACAGACACTCCCCCAGTTTCCAGCCCGCACAGACTGGGAAAAAGATACAAGTTGTTTTCAGACCCTACTGACTGGAGAAATTGGTCATGTAGCAATGCTGTCTGTCATGATGTTAATTATAAATTTCTTTTTAAGGATGTCCCAGATGGTTTCTTGAAATTCTCCCACAGTTTTGGCTTTCACATTTAGGTCTTTGATGCACTTCTGGCTGTTTTTTGTCCTTGGTGAGAGGTATGGCTACAAATCCATCCTTTCTGCTTGTGCCTATCCCTTTATCAGCATGATCTATTGAACAGATGCTTCTTTCCTAGATTAAATTGTTCTGGGAACTTCACTGAAAAATCAATAGACCACAGTTGTTCATATTTACAGTTCTATCCCACTGTTAAAAGTTTTGTTACTTATCAATAATGAGCATTTTTAATTATTGTAACTTTGTGGTAAGCTTTCAAATAGAGAAGTATGAATTCTCCAACTTTCTCCTTTTCTCAAGTTTTTCTTGCCCATTCAGAATTTTGTTGTTATTCTAATTATAAAGTCACTTTGCCTATTTTTGCAAAAGAAGCAGTTAGAATTTTGATAGGGATTATGTTGCATCTGTATATCAGTCTCCAATTTCTTTTTTTTTCTTTTTTTTATTTAAATTTATTTATTTATTAAGGATTTCTGCCTCGTCCCCACAACCGCTTCCCATTTCCCTCCCCCTCCCCCCGATCAAGTCCCCCTCCCTCATCTGCTCGAAGAGCAATCAGGGTTCCCTGACCTGTGGGAAGCCCAAGGACTGCCCACCTCTATGTGAATCCAAAGACAAACACATAGGCATCCTCATGAATATTAACCTTCAGTCTCCAATTTCTGAGCACAGAATTTTTTTTTTTTTTTGATGGTTTGGTTTGGATTTACTTTATACCCCTTGCTTTGGTTGTGCTTTTGTTATCTGGGAAAAGGAGCCTCCATCACTTTGCCTGTAAGCAAATCTGTTGGGCATTTTCTTGGTTAGTGATTGATGTGGGAGGGCCCAGTTCACTGTAGGTGGTGCCACCCCTGGGTAGGTGGTCCTGGGCTGTATAAGGAAACAGACTGAGCAAGCATGGGGTGGGGGGGATGGTAGGGGTGGGGAACCAGTAAGCCTCTGCTTCAGTTTGTGCTTCCAGGTTCCTGCCTTGAATTCCTGCCCTGACTTCCTTCATGATGGACTATGATTGAAACATGTAAACAGAAATAAACCCTTTTCTTCCCAAATTGGTCAGTATTTTATACAAGCAATAAGAAAATAACCAAGACACCCCCAAAGGCCGTGGTTTGAAACTCAGTTCCTCAGGGTGGTGCTATCACTGGAAATGAAGTTCTTGAGGCACCTGGTTAGATGCAATAAATGTCTACTTGTAAAAGTCTAATTAGTTTGTGCAAGAGCAAATTGCTATAAAAATCTGAGCAGACTCCCGAGTTTCTCTTTGGACTCCTAAAATAGAGTGTGATTTCTTGCTTTTGTTTTCCTGCTGTCGCTACCCACTATGATGCAGCTGAGGTGGCTTTAATGAGAACGGGGGGGGGGGGGGGGGGGCAGGGGTGGTGGTGGTGGTGGTGCTGCAGATGCTATACCCTTGCCCCTTCAAAAGCCTGGCTAACTGGATCTCTTTACCTTACTAGTCTCCTTCAGGTGTTTCAGTCTAGCATGTAAGGATGTTCGCTGCGGTTATTTTTTTCAGTTCTTTCAATAATGTTTTGCACTTTTTAGCCTTGAAGTCTTGCAATTTTTTTTTTAGATTTGTCCCTAAGTATTTTTATTTATTTTTAGTTTACTAAACTCAGTTGCTTTCTCAGTTTCATTTCTGGTTGCTTATTGCTTGTTTCTAGAAATACAACTCATCTTGTTTAATGATCTTGTTTTCTGCAGCCTTGTTAAATCTGTTCATTTGCTCAGATGCATACATTTGTATGCATGTGTGTTCCTTAAGATTTTCTGTATTTAAGATAATGCTATCTGTTAGGAATAATTCTTAAGGGGAGTCTCTCCGCTGACACAAATAATTCCAGTCAGACCAAATCAGACTGAATAAAAAAATGTCCATGTTTAATGCAGCACTCCCCAGTGGTCCGGGAAAGCACAGCAAGGGGAGAGAGAGAAGGGGAGACCACGCAAAACCGGGAAATCACGTGTTCCTTTTCTGAACCACAGCCTAAATAGCCTGTGGGAGTTGTCCTGACCCTCCCTGGGGAGGGGTCAGAGCTCTGCAGGCTTTCCCAGAGGTGGAGTCCAGATCAAGGCAACTTCCAGAGGAGGGGGCTTGAACTGAAGCTTCCTGCTCCATTGGCACTCCAAAGATGCTATTTACTCCAGATGCGGAGCCCTAGGGGAGAGTGGAGGCCACACCCGTGTTCATCTCCAGTGTGCTGGGTTAGCGAGGATAGCATTTCTTCCCGTTTTCACCGCAAGAAGCTTTCTCTTCTAGGAGGGCTATACACAGCAGCAGCTTTCCAAATTCCTATTAGGATGCTAATGCGAAAAACATTTAATGTTCAGTGTATTGGCTTCATCCTCAGCAGGATGATAGCTCCAGAGTTATATGAAATTGAGGAGCTGCCAAGGGCTGAAGGGACCCATGGCTCTGAAAGACCCATGCTGAATACTTGGATGTGAGCATTACTAGAGTTTGAATAGGAGTCACTGTGATCAGAATAAACGCAAAAAAGATCTAATGAATGTTCTCGCTAAGAACGAGAGCAGAGAATAAGATGAAAACTTGGAATATTTGCTTACTCATTTTTAACTTAAATTAGCTTTCTTTTTAAACTAAAACATAAAACACAAAATTGTACAGATCAGTTGGATACCATGTGATGTTTTAATACATCAATATATTATATAATGTTTCGATTTGGTTAAACATACCTGTCTCCTCAAGCACTGACCATTTCTTTACATTGAAAATATCTGAAACCCTTTTTCTTGAAATATCAGAAAGTTATAAATATTGAAAAATTAGAGCATTTAAGAGGCTAGAAAAGAAAAAAAAAGCTCTTCTCCAGATTCTCATCATTTAAGCCACATCCGGGAGTTGGATCACCCAAGCACTTCATGGGCTATCTCAGCTTTCCTTTGTGTCAGGTGCAGTCTTTCTAACCAGGCTGGCTACTCCTCCCAGGCAGAAGCTGAGGACTTCCTGTCCTCCCATGCTCCACGCTGTCTGGAGGAGGAGCTATGTTCTACGTGGGCTGGGTATAAAAACTGGCAGGGATTTGCAGGAGCGTGCTTCATGCCTTCCCAGGAACCTGACTTTACTCAGAGCATGGCTCCATTGCTGTGGACCATCTCTAAACCAGTCTGTGGTCACCTTCCTGGTCCCAACTCCCGAAGTCTTTGTCACCCAAGTTACAGTTAAGAAAGTGTGCAAACCTCAGTTCAAAGCAAATGTGAGAACTCTTGTTCTTCAGATATTGGAACTATGAACCAAGTAATTAAGTTTTTTTTAGAGACTCAGAAAAATGCATTTTTAAAGCGTGTATTATTGACTTCAAAAATAAGAATGCTAAAACAGTTATGTTAATGTTTTACACATTCAAGGATTTACTTCAATCCAAATATTATGCCATTGTAGAGAAATTGTATTTAATGTGAGATATAGGTGGGTTTTTAAAAGACACAAGGAGAGGACTTTTAAAAAATGGAAGTTTGGGGGGTTGGTGGCCTCTTAAAATAGCCTTCTTATTCAATTACAGCTTATTTTCCACCAGGGGGCGCACCGAGCATTGCTTCCCCTTGCTTTACCAGAATTCTCTCTTCCCTGGAGGGTGGAAGACGAAAGTCTCCAAATTTCATCTCCCAATCTTCCTACTCCAGAAAGTTTGAAGTAACTGTGTCCCCTCCCAGAGGCTGTTCTCTCCCAAAGGTGCTCAGGATACTGATGGCAAATGGAACTCTTCAGAGAAGAGGGGTGCTGGGCAGTTACTCTTCTCTGGGAGGCTTTGCCTGAGAAGCCAAGGATTCATTGAAGAAGGGGGAGGTGGAGGAGTGGGGAGGAGGCGGGGGGGCGGGGCTAGTGAGACCGCTAGGTTGCAGTCTTGGTTTCCCCAAAAGACAAAGTCTGGGGCAGAAGTGGGGGATGCAGGGGGAGGGTGCATCAGTGAAATGGGTGAGGTCCCTACATTTTAGTAGGACTGTTTGTCCTCTGGAGTGTGTCTCACAAAGGCTTATTATGTCAGGATGCTGTCTGAACTCAGAAGTCTTGGTGACCTCGTGGTGTTGGAGTTGGCAAGTAATTGTTTGTGAAAGAATCTGGATTGAACATTGAAGTGCCATTGAGGTTTGCTTTTTTTAGTAAAAAGAGATTTGGTTTTCTAATGATAAAGCAATACATATTTGATATACAAAATTGAAAAATTAGAGGAAAGAAGGAAGCTTCTGCTGTTTAGTTATCACACCACCTAGAGAAATCCACCACTGACAGTTTTGTGTAACTGCTGGGGAAGATGTAACCTGGTGCAACCATTGCAGAAGAGTGCAGAGGTTCCTTGAAAACAGAAGCACAATACGTCCTAGTAACCCAAATACTGGGTGCATATCTGAAGGAAGTGAAGTCAGTATGATGGAAAGATTTGTTCCTCTGTGTACTACGGTACTTCTCTTCCAGAAAAGCGCTGGAACCAGCCCGAGCGTCCATCAGCATGAGACAGAGAGGTGCACATACACAAGGGAATACTTTTCAGCCCCCAAAGTAGGAAATCTTGTTATTTGTGACAACATAGATGAATCTAGAGATCACGATATGAAATGAGCATAGACATACTTAGAAAGACGGGTATCACAGGCCTCCAGTCATGCAGAGTCTTCAAAGAGCCGATCTCATGAAGTTAGGAGCAGGGTAATGGCTACTACCATAGAGGGGGACAGAGAGAAGCTGGACAAGGATGTAAATTACAGTCACACAGAGGGGTGAATTCTACTGCTGTGACATAGTGGGCATAGTTGGCAGCATTACTTTGTGTGTATGGATGCCATACCATAAAGAAATAAATCCTTCAAGTGCTGGACATACTACTTACCATGATTTGTCATTACAAATGTATAGATGCATCAAAATATCAGATTGTTTTGCTAAACAACATGAATTTATACAACCATTATTTGTTAATTATAAATAAAATAAAAAGCCGGGCGGTGGTGGCGCACGCCTTTAATCCCAGCACTCGGGAGGCAGAGGCAGGCGGATCTCTGGGAGTTCGAGGTCAGCCTGATCTACAAGAGCTAGTTCTGGGATGGGTACCAAAGCTACAGAGAAACCCTGTCTCGAAAAACCAATAAATAAATAAATAAAATAAATAAATAAAGAAAAATTAAAGAATCATCCTTGCAGCACTTAAGGGTGTGATAGATGTTCTTTTTTTTTGTAGGGCATGTTCCAAAATGACTGATTTTTAATTAAAAAAAATAGCAACATATAAAATAAAGCAAGGCCAACATACATTTCACATTAAAGGAAGCTTTACAGCTGTGAAAGATGTTCTTTTTAAGTATCTTATGTACATATTTATAAACTGGATCATATCAAAGTTGCTTCTCTGAAATCTGCCTGTGATGCTTGGGGCTAACTGTCAACTTGACAGAATCTAGAGTCACCTGGGAAATGGGACTCTGGAAATGCCTTTGGGGATCATCTCAATCGCATTCACAGAGGCGGGAAAGATCTGCTCTCTGTGGGTGGCGCCATTCCCTGCCTCAGATCCGGGACTGTACATGGAGCAAGTAGAGAGAACAGCAGAGGCCTGAACCACTGCTGTGTCCTCATTGTGGACAGGAAGTGACCAGCTGCTGCAGCCTGCTGCTGCCTCCACTTCCCCATCGGAATTGCTCATGCCCTTAAACCGCAAGTCAGAACCACCCCTTTCTCCCTTGGTTGAGTTTGTTGAAGTAGTCTGTTCAGCAGTAGGAAAGAACCTAAGACACTCCCCTCCCCAGGGTACACTTTTTTTCTGTTCCGTTGTATTCTTCTACTGTTCCATTTTTTAAAATTTCTATTTTACATTTTATTAACTAAATGTGCCAGCATTTAGTTAATCAATCCCTTATACATATGGAAATTGTTTCCAGACATTCATAAAAAATACTGTAATAATCCTATGTGGAACAAAATTCTTCCAGAATATTCATTTTTACTCCTTTAGGAGATGCAGTTGGACACAATCTAAGACCCTCTTAATTAATGCATATCTAACTGATACCAGGTTTTATCTTTTCCGGCAGTGGGAGTTTGTCATCAAATGACTGATAGGTAAGGCGCCATGTTGCATTCCTACCTGTGTAGTGAAGTTGTTCTGGCATGCCCCAAGCTCACCACCTGGAAATGTGCTTACATTCTGCATGAATTTCCGAATGCCCGGATTTAGAAGGAGAGAGAGCAACATAGGTAACAGACACCAGCAACAGACCCTCAGGCCACATGTAGGCAGGATGGACTGCAGAGTAAAGCCGGCTCACCAGGAAGTACATTCTCTCAGTCACGTCTACTTAGGGTAGCACAGGGTCTCACCTGTCGCTGGCGGTCTCCATCTTCAGAATATGCTGGAGAAGATTTTAGCATATGGACCAAGTGCCTTCAAGCCGGAAAATAAGCACATAGTCATATTGATTATCTCATTTTAGAATTCCAGAGGCCTAGAGCCTTAATTAGGCCCTTAGGGCTGCTTGGAAATCATATTGTCATAATGCCATGTGCTCCCATTTACTTCCCTCTTCTGCTGTCTCTTCACACTGACCTCCTCCACTCACCATATTATTGCTTCCCATTTCACTGACATCCATCAGAGCTGAGTCCTCACAGATTTTCCCAGTATCCCCACACCTAGAACCATCTGCACGTGCTCTTCTTTCCGTGGTTGACACCGTAAATCTTCTATGCTCCCACCTGTCTGTACACCAGACCTTTCTCTACAAGTCTGTGAGCATCGACTTTGCCCAATCACAGTTGTATCCTAAATGATGGACAGAAGGCCTTGCCTTCATTACTTAACACTTGATAAGCTGGGTGTCATTCAGTAGTAGTGAGGTCACCGTGTTCTGAAGCAGCAAGTTGTTTGGGAATGTTCTTACACTTGGATGGTCTTAGTGTTCTAAACTGAAACTTGTGAGACACAGAGTGTCTGATGTGTGCTCATGTATGTATGCATGCATGAGTGTATGTATGTATGAATGAGTGTATGTATGTGTGTATGTATGTATGCATACATGCATGTATGTATGTGTGCATTTATGTGTGTATGTATGTATGCATGTATGTGTGCATTTATGTGTGTATGTATGTATGTATGCATGCATGCGTGTGTGTATGTTCGTATGTGTGGGGTGCAGGCACATATGGACAATGGTACACATGTAGAGGGTGGAGAACAACCTCGGGTGCTGGTCCTTGTTTGAGCTATGGTCTCTGCAGTTGTCTGTCACTGTGTATGCCAGGCTAGCTGGCTCCTGAGCTTCTTCAGAGTCTCTTATTTTCCCTCCCACTCCACTGTAGGATCACAGAGCACGCTACCTCACCTGACTTTACATGAGACCTGGGGATTTGAACAGCAAACACTGAGACTTCTCCCTAGACCATTTTAGTGGGAATTAGGCATGAGTAAATTCTTGAGGGCAGACCTTTCAAATCATGGGTAGTGTGAATGTCATAGAATTTATTATTTTTTTCTTTTCTACAAAGTTCTGGGCTTTGTGGGAAAGAAAATCTTTTCTGTGAGAGAGGCTTTCTGGACAATCATCCATCCATTCTTAATTATGGATCATAGAGTTGACATTAAAGGCTTTTTGAATTGTTCAGATTGTCAGATTTTTTGGTCCCTAACGAACCCTTTCTGGACACTTCAGTTGCAGCTGCTGATGTGTAGGACGGAACAACTGAGGCTCCTGGGTCCCTCTTGATCAGACCCTTAGTCACAAGCTGGAAACCAGCGCAACTGAGGCTCCTGGGTCCCTCTTGATCAGACCCTTAGTCACAAGCTAGAAACCAGCGCAACTGAGGCTCCTGGGTCCCTCTTGATCAGATCCTTAGTCACAAGCTAGAAACCAGCGCAACTGAGGCTCCTGGGTCCCTCTTGATCAGATCCTTAGTCACAAGCTAGAAACCAGCGCAACTAAGGCTCCTGGGTCCCTCTTGATCAGATCCTTAGTCACAAGCTAGAAACCAGCGCAACTGAGGCTCCTGGGTCCCTCTTGATCAGATCCTTAGTCACAAGCTAGAAACCAGCGCAACTGAGGCTCCTGGGTCCCTCTTGATCAGATCCTTAGTCACAAGCTAGAAACCAGCGCCTCTCAAGACCATCATAATGATTTTAGAGGCTTTTTGGAAGGTTCTGTGCTTTTGTTGAGGAATTGCAGTGGAATGGAGACCGAGGAGATTGAGAGAGACTAAAGGTCTTGCTTTCTCTCTGAATTCCGGCTGTCACCCATGTGTCCTGCATGCCTTCTCCACAGCCTACTGCTCTGGCCTGTGTCCGAGGAGCTCGTCTTTGGACCACGTTATCTGAACTCCCTTGCTTCTGGGTGAGTTCAGATAGTGAGGAGCAGGATGATTAGTTTTAATCCTGTCCACTGGACACAACCCAGGATTCCATGGGAAGAGAATCTCACGGAGGGACAGTCTATGCTGGGTTGTTGTCTTAGGGGGGTGGTCTTAATTTCCTGGCAGTGAGGAGCTATGTCCTGATCTGGGGGTCTTGACTGTATAAGAACAGAGAAGGGTAGCTGAGTACTAAGCATGTGAGCATTCAGTTCTCGCTGCTCTTTTTAATGACTGGCTTTATTATTTGTGTGAGTGTGGGTGCGTGTGTCCATGCATGCATGTGTGTGTGCAGTGTGCACGCACATGCACACCGGGGCGACTCTGCAGAGATCAGAAGGCTGTTGGGTTTTAGGAGCTGGAGTAAGACAGCAGGAGACATTCAGCCTCAGTGCCAGGAACTGGGAACTGAACTCTGGTCCTCTGTAAGAACAGCAAGCACTCAGCTTCTGAACCATCTTTCCAGCCTCTTTCTCTGTTCTTGACTGTTGTTATGAGGTGAGAAGACTTCATTACTTCAGTTACCCTTTCCCCATGGACACAGGGACCCCGAGAAACAGAGGAAATGCTGGACTCAGTGTTGATGAGAATGAAGTGACTTCTAGAATCAGGACCCCTAAGGCTGTTTCCAGACCAAACAGAACACGTGAAGGGGCCAGAGAAGGTCCACCGAGTCACCTGTCATTAAGCATGAAGACCAAAGTGGCATTTCCTCTGCTTGTATCTGCTGAGGTGGTCCTGCTGTTTCCAGAAAGTGCTGTCCTCTGATGTCTGAGGAATGGATTCTGTCAGAGTGAGGATTCATAGCCATTGCTTAGCCTGTGGCCACAAGGACCCGGGGTTAAAGGATCTGGGTAGGAAGAAGGGTTATTGGCTCTATGTGCTGGCCTTGTACCCTGCGGGTCTGTCTTCTCTGACCTGAACTGTCATTGATCCAGGGTTTAAGAGGCAGAAGCCACAGCCCCTCCTGCTGCAGCAGTGCCTCTTAGAGGTTAGTGGGCTGCAGGGTTACCTGTAAGCCTTGCTAAAGCAGAACTTTAGCCCTCACCTCTGAACTGCAGGCAGCCAGTTAGTGAAAAGAAGACCCCAGAATGCCTGCCGTTTTCATTTTCTCTCCACCATGCCCTGACATCAGATTTGATACCAAATGGTGAGCGATCACTCAAACACACAACTCTGCAATGGTGGTTTTCAGAGTGGCCTGCATTCCATCAGACTGGAGGTTCTCAGGCCTCACTCCAGAGCCACGAAATCTGACACTCAGGAGCCACCATTAACCCTACTGCCCTAATCACACAAAGGGTCTGCCACAGTGACTTTGACCAAGATATTTCCTCTCACCAAGCCTCAGCTTCCCTATCTGTCAAAGGGAGCGTGTGAGATAGAATGTCTTTGTAGATCCTTGGCTCTCGAAGTTAGCCTGCATCAGAATCACATGGGTGCTTGAAAACCAAGACCTGCATGCCCCTTGTGGAGCCAGGGAGGGGTTAATAACAGGCTTTCCGAAGCACAACTGAACAGAGTGAGACTAAACAGTACTTGTCCAGGTCTGTGGTGTAAATAAATGCTCCCACCATGGCCAAGTTCAAGCTAAGAATGTGAAATCCTGGCAGGAGGTTAAACCATGTGGAGGGGGAGGGGGAAGGATGGGGCAGAAAGGGAGAGAGGAAGGGAGGGAGAGAGGGGAGAGAAGAAGGGAAAGGGAGAAGGAAGAGAGAGAGAGAGAGAGAGAGAGAGAGAGAGAGAGAGAGAGAGAGAAAGAGAGAGAGAGCATGCGCAGAAAGATTGAAAACCCCTTAGCACCAGGATCACCTATAACAAAGTAGTCTAGGAGAAGGGATATCCAAGAGAAGGCATATCAAAGCAGACCTGGCCACCAGGTTCTCCTAGCACCCTTCAGTCCCTACCTGTTACAGGGTCCTCCTGGCTTGCATACCCTGCCACCTACCCCAAACTCTCCAGTCTGGGGGGCTGGGCTGCTCTTCCCTATATAATCCAGACATTTTGGTTACCTGTCCCCTTTATTCTAGTGCTCTCTGAGCTGCTGTACCTGGTTCCCCCTCTCTCTTCTCTTCCTTTAGCCCCAGCCCACATGACCCAGCTCAGTCGGAGTCGTAGAAATCAGGACTCTCCCGTATGTCCCTGCCTCTTACAGTGTGCTCCCTTTTATCTGCAATAAACGTTCTCTCTTCCACACCTAAGAGCAGTTATGTCCCTTTCTTTTTATTTCTGTTGTCGTTCACTAGGTTTCGGAATTGTAACACTGGGGATGGAGACTTCAGAGGATCTTCTCATTTCTCCATTCTAATTAAATGTCAGGAGGGTTAATGACCTGGTCAAGGGACCCCCTCTCAGGAAGATGGGGTCACTGCAGGCCATGCTGAAGAGATAGGAGGAATAATTATTCTTTTAATGAGATAATATGTTTTCTTTCCCAGGATTCCTGTCTCCCAACATGGTCTCTACAGCATAGCCATGATGTTTGGCTGGTCTGTCCACCTTTCTGAATAAACCTTTAAGCTTTTCTATCTCTTTGTTTCAGATGCTGGCCGGAACCTAAGTATGCCTTTTCTGATACTCTGGGTTTCCTTAGTCTTTCTCTAAAGCCTTCTGCCTGGTGCTGTGTGGCCGACTCTGTGCAAATGGTTGGCTCTTTTCCTTCTCTCTTGCATTCTCTGAGAAGCTGCTGAGGTTTACAGACAGTTTGTTTGTATGTTTTTCTTCTTCTTTCTTTTAAACTGTAAAAAAAAAAATGTCCCAAGCTTCTATTGAGTTCATTTTTAAGTTCTTTTTACTAATAAGATTAGGAATTCCAAGAAGAAATCAGATTTCCTTGGTATCAATGTGTCCATTCTAGCCTGCCTGGGACTCTATGTTCATATGCACGTCTCCCTGTCCTCTGTGAGTACCTGTCCCTCCTGGATACTGAGCAGCACCTCTCTCCGAGTGACTCAGGGATACAGGAGAGATTCAGGACAGGATATTGCAACCAAGTAACAGGACCCTGCTCCATTTCTTCTCAATGTGGGCCAAGCTGTCAGCTCATTCGCTGCCACCACCAGAACCTTCTAATTCTACCGCCAGTCCTGAAAGTCTGTCTGGTCCAGGCTATTTCAGTGCAGGGGCCTCATCTTGATAACCTCTGTGCTGATGGAAGACAGGGTAGAAGACAGTATTCTGTCATGATATGTGCTGAAACAGAGGCCACTGGGGATCCCGGGAAAATCAAACAACCATCACCAGGGGTGACAGAAGCTGGCAAGGTGGCTGGGTAAGAGAAAGGGCTAGCTGTCCTCAAGACTGGATTCTACTTGGGAGTTAGGCTGGAGATTTAGATTGGACCTGAGCTGACCCCTGACTTTCTCTTATTCTTGAAGGCAGTGGTTCTTAAATATATTCTCCAAATGAATTCCTTAGAAATGTCAATTACTGGGCGGAGTCTGCCGTTCCTAGAGCCATTGCCTGCATTTCTGCACTTCCTGATCTGATTGTGGGGGTGTTGTGTTTTGAATGTGAAAGGCCTCATGTGTTTGGATACTGAAGGTTACAAGGGCCTTGAGGTTTTACAACCTGGTCCCATTTCCTGTCCGCTTTCTTTCCTATGAAGATGTGAGGCGATGAAGAACGCCAACTGCACACTGCTGGGGCCATGCTGCAAGCTCCTGCCACAGTGAACAAGAGTCCTCTAGCAAGCCTTCTGCACCATGATAAGCTGCATCCCTTTACACTAGTAGTTTACACTGATCCTTTGTCCCTTGAGATGCTTGTTTACATCTTTGGCTGGTGTAACTAGGCAGATGATACTGAGGTTACAAAGCCTCCAGGCTGCCATACAAAGCCACTCCCAGGCCATCCTGGGCATGCTCTTTTTTAAAAAATATTTTAAGATGTATTTTATATGTATGAGTGCTTTATTTCTTAATTTATTTTTTAAAATTTATTTATCTATTTTTAAAGATTTATTTACTTTATGTATACTGTGCTCTATCTGCACATACACCAGAAGAGGGCACCAGATCCCATTATAGATGGCTGTGAGCCACCAATTGGTTGCTGGGAATTGAACTCAGGACCTCTGGAAGAACATCCAGTGCTGAGCCATCTCGCCAGCCCCCCAGGCATGCTCCTTTAGGGGGGCTTGGGAGGATGCCCATTTCTTGCCCAGCTTGTAGATGCTACTAGTGTGGCAGGGAACCTTCTGGCAATGCCTGAGCTCCAGAGCTGCTGACACCACTGATCTTGCCTTCTATCTGTAGCTGCCTTCTCTCAGTCATTCAGGTGCGGGACTTCTCAGGTTGCTGGTGTTATTGCTGAGCTGCCGCTCCTCTCTACCATCTCTTTGAAGCTTGGCTCTCTTTGAAATGGTGTTAATGCTCCAATGCCGTGCTGTGAACGTCCATGAGCTCCCTCCAGCCTTGTCTGGGTCTGGAGAGCAGAACTCAGGCTGTGGGGTGGGAAGCCCTTTAAGCAGCCCGTGGGCAGTACTCACTCAGATTCTTTGAGGGCTCATTGGCATGTGTTCTGTGACTGAGTCAAAAGGATGTGGTAGCGTTGGACCTTCTCTCAAAGACCAAGAAGGGAATGTAGGGAAAGCTGGACTCAGATCAAGCCTAGGGGGTGACTATGGCCCTGGTGGAGTGGATTGTAAGCCTTAAGTCTTCATCCACTGGGGTTTGAACTTGTGCTTCTAGAAGTAACATATAAGCAGTATGTGAGACTGGTGGGTGGAGCCTAGACCCTCTGAGAGGAAAAGGACTTGCAGTCAGGCTGGAATGGACATCTGTCGGATGCAGAAATTCCCAGATTCCTAATTGGTTAGGTGCCACAGCTATCTGTAATTATACCTAGGGTGCGTAAGTCTGTCTCCTTACCGTGTGCCTGCTGTGCACCTCCGTGGGTTCCCTTGAACATCTCTGGGCCTCTCTTTTAGTTACTCTCCATGTCATTGCCACCAAAAACCCCAACAAGAAGCTCTTAAGGGGAGAGATACTTGTTTTGGCTCATGATTTGAGGGCACAGTCTACCATGGTAAGGAAGGCACTGAGCGGCAGGGAAGGCCAGGATTCCCTATAGACCAGGAAGCAGAGGGCCAGAGAACTTAAATGCTAAATGAGGGGCTGGACTCTAGCCCTTAGGTCCTGTCCTCTGATAACCTACCACCTACAGCTCCACAGCCTCCCAAGACAGCACCAAGCTGGAGACACATGACCCTGTGGGTGATATTTCACATCCATGCTACAACACCCTTTTTATCACCAACTGTGCGGCTTCCTGTAGTCCCTGTCTGTGTAATGGGAATGACATCTGCCAAAAGTTACTACAGTTGCCAAAATGCATGCGCAGTGAGCATGCGTCTCTGTGCGCAGCTCCTGGTGTTCATGTGTGGGACTGATTAATTACCAGAGGCCTCACATGAGCTCCCTGATTCCCTGCCTCAGTTTCTCTGTGTATAGAATGGGGATGATACTGAACTTAGTGTCGGTAGGAGGCTTCGAGAGGAGAAAACCCCAAGTAAGGTGTATAACCTTAGTCACTGGTATCTTACACTCCTTCAATGTGTGGGGAAGTCTGCCTCTGTGACTGTCTCTGTCTGTGTGTCTGTGAACATTTGTATGTGTTTATATGGCCAGGCGGGCCCCCTTCTCCCTGGGTGGGGTTTACTGTTGGCTCTTGCCTGGGCTCCCTGAGCCAGCTAGAGCCTGCAAAGGGGATGGAATTTCCATTAAGAATTAAGCAGGGTAGCGCTGTGGAGGCCAAGCAAGCAGAGGGGAGGGGGTGCAAGGGAGGGTACTTTAACAATGAGCTCCGGAGGCAGCTTTGGTCCTGATTAGCCTTGAAGGCCTCATCAGTCATGGCCCAGAAGGATGGGTGGAGAGAACGGAGCTGCTCTCAGGGGCCTCTGTAAGGATACCTGAATCACTGCAGTCCAGACTGTAACCATGAGGCGGCCCCCAGGGGACGGCGAATCCACTCAAGAGGGTCCAGGCAACTGGGGCTTATGGGGAGCCCAGGAATCCAGGAGGCTGTGCTGTGTTGTAGGTATCTGTATTTGTATGCATACATTTACTTGTGTGCATACATTTATTTGTATACACACATGTGTGTTCATGCATGTGTGTGCATGTATGTGGACATGCATGTGTGCCTATGTACGTGTACACATGTGTATGTTTGTTATGTGTGCCTGTGTGTACTTTTGTGTGTTCCTGTATACATTTACATATGTATGTGTATATGTGGGTGTTTGTATATGTGCATATGTGGGTGTTTGGGTGTCTCTGTCTTTGTGTGTATATATGTATGTTTGTGTCTGTGTATTTATGGGTCTGCATGTGTATATACATATGTGCATATGTATCTTTGTGTATATGTGTGTGTATGTAAGCGTTTGTGTCTGTATGTGTGTGGTGTGTGTGCTTGTGTGTGTATGTGGTATGCATGTACGTATGGTGTGCATGTATATATGTTAGGTTGAAGTTTTAACTGCAAGTGCCTAAAGAGTACATGTAGCAAACTTAGTGATTCTCCTTACTCTCAAGTATAGGTACAAGATTGGAATCAAAATAAAAGCCTTCTGAGGTCTCTTGCTAACAGGAATGCTGTTTAAGACCTAAGCCTCACTTCTGACATGCTAAAGCATCTTAGCCTTCCTGGTCACGTCACAGCCCTGAGCTTTCAGACTTTTAAAGCCTTAAGAGCAGGCAGATCTGGTTATGATTCCACTATATATCTGGGAAAACTAAATAAAGGTCAGAGCAGTTGGATGCCATGACTAAGATACAGCTAGGGAGCGGTAGAGGGAGGACAGAGCCCAGGTTATCTGCTTACACCTTAACCCACCAGGAGTGCATGGGGAGATTCTGTAGACTTCCCACCTGAGGACGGTGTGATGTAATGTCAGTGCCCAGACAATATCCCCTAGAGGCTCCAGTTCTGCTCTAGTGAAGGAAGCAGACCCAAGGGGCAAAGTCCTGCTGCCTGGATGGAAGCAGACAGGGGTTGACATTGGCTTGTCCTGGCAGTGGCTGGGCCACCTGCATAGCCCTGAGTCCCCAAAGAGACAAAGTTGGTGATTTTATATCAAAGCTGTGGTATGCCCAAGGCCAGGCAACAGCTGTGCCAACCAGAGCTCGAAGCAAGGAATAGGAGTGTTTAGCATTAAGGCAGGGATCTGGAACATTGGACCATAGAAGTGGTGCTTAACCAGCTCTCCCCGAACATATAATGTGTGCAAACCTGCAAACCTCCCATCATGGGCCCAGGTAGTGGACAAATGTCTTTTGGCAATCTATGAAGTAGAGGCTCCTCAGGCCCTGGGGATTCAAACCAGGGTGGAAGGTATTGGATGGAATGAACTAGAAGCTTCCTTTCCGTCTGAAAATGTAGCATTCCAGAGCTTTTGGGCCTGGCCCAGACTTCTGTGGACTTAGCCATCTGACATGGAGCCCAGGGGTGAGGGCGAGGTAGGGAGGCATCTCACCAACACCCCCTGTCATTTTTGGCAGGTTTGTCATGTGGAGGGTGACTAAAGTGGGTAACTGAGTTTCCAAAGGGAAGCACCTGCAGTGGACAAACCCAGCCGCATTCCTGGCGTTTGGGGCTGCTCAGCGAGGCTGTGCCCTCCTTAGGGATGTGAATTGCTCCCAAATCTCTCCTTGTTTTCTTTCAGTTCCAGGAAACTGATCATGGCAGCTCAGTCCTTTCCCCTCTCCAGATGTTGGCATGCGGGACACATGTGGGCGCCCTCGCCTGGCCGGCTCTGGTGGCTCCGGGTGACGGCCCAGCCCAGGGGTGAGCCGGGTCTCTAATTAGACCCGACCGCGTCCCCATTCCAGAGCTCCCACAGATGACAGCGCGCGGTCTCCACTGTGGCCAGGGGCTCCGAAATAGCCCTCGCTCCCCGGCAGAGCCTCGCAGGCCACGGTGCTTGGCTCAGGACAAACATTTGGAGGGGTGCGCACCGCTAGGGAAGAGCCTGAGATTGGGGGGTGGGGGCAGCAGACAGCCTCCGGCGGCGCCGGCCCCCCGCGGCCACTTTGCGCCTGGCCACCGGAGTTTCAACTGCTGGGAGCTGCCACCCATCGCTGGCCCCTGCAAACACCCGCTTTCTGCCTTGTAAGCTCAGAGTAAGTAAACAGAGGGGATGGCTAGCTCCCATGACTGGATTCAGGGGCTGGGGCTGGAGTTGCTGGCGTAATTGTGTCCCCTAGGAAAGCAGGTGTGACTGTGTCAGTGAGAGAGTTTGTGAGTACGAGTGGGTGTCAGTGGAAGGGAGTGTGTCTAGCACAGAATGCCAGCATGTGGAGTTTTCTAACATGCCCTCCCAAGTGTGTGTGTGTGTGTGTGTGTGTGTGTGTGTGTGTGTGTGTGTGTGTGTGTGTGAGAGAGAGAGAGAGAGAGAGAGAGAGAGAGAGAGAGAGAGAGAGAGAAGAGAGAAGGCCTGGAGCATGCTCACAGGTGGCTGCTGTGTCCATGGCACACAGGTGGGTCTAAGCTGTGCCCGTGGAAGTGAACAGGGGACAGAGAGTTGCCTAGAGGAAGGGAACCTGCCAGTAAGGGTGACGGATGAGGGTGAGAGACAGCTCAGGAGGCAGAGGTGAATAAGGAGCAATAGACACCAGAACTCACACTTTCTAGGGTGACCTGATTTGTCCCCAGTTGTTGTCCTCAAGCTGGGTGACTTTCTTGTAGGTCAGGCAGCTTTGGTTTCTCAGGGCTTTGGCCCACACTGGAGTTTAAAGCTCTCATCCGATATGAGAGCGAGTGAAATTGTGATGGACACAATGGGGCCAGGATTGGAACTCCACTTTCATAACCAGGAGAAGAGGCCGGGGTCGGGAATGGGGGACAGGGGACACTCATTCATGTACACCAAGTGCAGCCACGCTGCACACAGACTGCACACCCATGGCAAACGGCATGTAGGCAGCGTGCATTCATGTTGTAAATGCGTAAGCAAAATCCCACAGCCTTGAATTGACCCTGGCATCTACCTCTAGCCCAGTTTACTTCCTGTACCCTTCATTGGGAATCTATAAAAAAAATGGGCTCAGAAACCTGAACTGAGTAGGAGAATACTTTGCATTGAGGGTTTTTTTCTGGGGGTTAAGGCAGGAGGTGACATGACACCGTTGGGTATCTCATCTCATCTGCACTAGGGCTGTCCACGGAGCCGAGCCACGGAACAGATATGAAACACAGCAGTTGCTCCTTTAGAGGGGAGAAGGCCCATCTTACCAGGTGAGATGGGCTAGACGAGGATATGCGTCAACCTCGGCACCTGTAGCTTGCCCCAGACTCAAGTTCATGATTCAGGTGCATTAAGCTGCAGAGGTGCAGGGAGACTGTGGGGCTGGGCAGGGCATGGGGTGGCGAATGGATCTGGACCCATTCTTTCTGTTCCTGGGTTTGAGTCCCTCTGCCTGCAGCTGCTGGGGAGATAGCCCTTTCAACACCCCTCCCTCTCCTTCAGCAGCTACATGGAGACCATTGGGAGACCAGTAACAGTGCTTGGAACACCGAATGCCCCCAAATGCCAGGGGCTGGTACTTACATTTACAGTTATTACTGCATTATGATATCTCGAGTCCTCCTGCCCTGGCCGTTCTCTTCTCTGTAGGCTTCTGTTCTGTGTCCAAACTCAATGTGCTTCTTTGGTTGTGAAGTTGGGGAAGGTTTTGAGTTTGTGATTTGGCCTAAATGCTGCCTTTTCAGTCTCTTGAAAGGATCCTGGCTTAACCATTTCCAGAGCAGTCCACTAGGGTCTACTTTTCCTTTGGTCTGATCCTAGATCCAACCCTGAGAAAAGGATAAACAAAGGCTGGCTGTGGCTAGCTTAGCAGGCTTTCTGCCGAGAGAAGGAAGTATTTTCCCTTTCATGGTTCCCTTCTCACTCTGACTTCTAGGAACCCCCCGGGACAGCATACCGTTCCATTCTGCTAAGTTAGAAACAATTATCACTTGAGCTCTGGTTTCTACTTTAACAACTGCAGAGACTACATCTTTAGATGTAAATTTCCTTATACTTTATAGAAGAAACGAGAATAAGTATAATGATAATAATATTAATAATAAAAGAATAACCACCAATCAATAATTCTGTTAGTCTCTGAAGATTGAAACCACATTATTTGGACATACTCTTTCTTTCTTTCTTTTTTTTTTCAACCCCTTTGGAGATCTGTCATCTGATTTTTAATCTATATGTCTCAGTTGAGACTTCCATGCTTGAGCTCTGATTGGTAACCATGTCTTGGGGCTTTTCTTCCTAGTGGCTGATGGAGAGAATGGCTATCTCTGTGCTGGTTCAGACAATGGGGATTGTCTAGAATGAATTGGGGCATTGATCAACACCCCTGCTCTGAGGCCTTCAGCCCCTCTGTGTCTCAAAAGCCCTAGTGTCTGGGTGCCCAAAGGGGTTTGATCCTTGCCCTAAACCTGGCCATGGCCCCACGACTGCCCCTTCCTCATGTGAGCCTGCCTTGCCTAGGGCTTTGCTAGGGAGGTCTGTGTCTCTTGGGTCTGAGCCCTGCTTCCCTCCACTTGATTGAGGCCTTGTGGAGACAGAGGTTGGGATGAAGAATGTCGGAGTTCAGAGCATGCAGGGGCCCATGGAGGGTTATCTTGTCTCCTCCCCTCAGTCTTAAGGCCATGGGATGGTGTTCAGCCCCCATCTCTTTCTCCAGAAGGGGTCTCAAGTCTGCCAGATAGACAGAAAGCCATTTATTACTGGTAGAGATCCAGGGCAGGGCTCAAGCTATCACAAGGCTTGTGAAAGATTTAATTCCTTCTGGAAGATTATTTTCCTTGTAGAGGTTGCTGCGTTTGGGGAAAATCCCACACCGGAGGCCACGCTTGCACAGAGCAGAGGTTGAGGTGCTTGGTGGTGACCTTTCCAGCCCCATGTGGGTGTCTGCTACTCCATGAGCGCTAAATCAACTGAGATGGTGGCCCCTGCCCATGCTCAAGGCTAACTGTGTGAGAAGCATTTGACCGCAGAGGCGAAAGAGGAAATACCCTGGGCCTGCTACTGGGTAAGGTTTAGCGGTTTTGCTCTTTTCTGGACCAATGTGACCTCAAAGATGAGACTGTACCTCTGCCGAGTACTCATTCTGGTTATGCTCTGTTGGCTTCCAGACACTGAAACTTGACCTGGTAAGCAAGCTTCAAACCAGCAAGAGAACATGGTGTGGGATGCCAGGATGTGTGAGCGGGAAGGCCACTCACAGTTTCCCACACTTAATATCTAGTAAAAGCCAGTTCTCTGTTTTGAGCTCTTTAAATCTTTTGTTTCATGAAACCTCTAAGACCCCTTCTGAAATGGGCACTTGCAGCTTAGACACAAGGGAACGGAAGCATAGCTAGGTCCCATAAGTCCCAGGTCAGAGCCTGCCATACTCCTTTGCCAGGTCTGCCCACTGGAGTCTCCAGTGGATGGGTGCTGGCCACTGAGTAGGACAGGCAACTCTCCCAATTATGGATACCCGAAAGCAGGAAAACTACCCCGTCGGGTAAGCTAGGGGTGGCCCTAAGGGCTTGTCGCTGTCTCGAACTAGGAAGTGAATATTGCCAGCTTCATGGCTGAGTGGCATCCCTGGCCTTCCCAACCTCAGATAGTGGTAGTCATTCTCTGGGACATGGGAGTACAAGGTGAGGGAAGGCCTCATGGGCCAGGTTCAGGTCTTCCAGCCAACATCATGGGGTAGGGAACACTGGGCTTCTGTGGTTTTATTCTTCCCCAGAGCAATCTCTGTTGTTGGAATACAGTCCCCACCAAAGCTCCAGGATCTTGTCAGTCCAAACTCCCCTCCTCCAGCTCTAAGTACCCCCAGTGCCAAGCTCTGGGGTGTCCCAGATCCCCTGAGGTTGTCTCTGGGCAGACAGGATTCTGCCAGGCGTGATGCAGTGTCTGTGGGCGTCAGCAGTTTGGCTGAGTAATTGCGGATGGTGTTCAGTTTGCACGGGAGAGATGGAAAGCTAGTCTTACAAACCAAACATCTCGGTTTGGAAACCCTGGGAAGTGTGGCCTGTGGTCTGAGAGTGTGAGCTGCATTGTGAGCCTGTGAGCTGTTGTGGGACAGAGTGTTACATCCAGGTCGTTCATCCTAATGGAGTCAGAGTTGTGCTGCGCACACTGGCAATGCGAGAGGAAAAGCCCATAAGCTTTGCAGGCAGAAAGTAAGATCCGACGTCTAATCTCAGTTTGCTGGCCTGGAAAATGGGTGTGCCTTATTTCAGCGGTGATGATAGAAGCAGGGGGTAATCAGGAACCAAGCATTTGTCATAGAAAGAACAAACCCTGAAAGACGATCTCCCTGCTTCCTGTTCCATCTGCCTTCACGAAAGAACACTAGACCGCAAGAGAGGTGGGCACCAGATCTCAGCCTCTGAGAATGCTGTGTTATCTTACCTTCCCTGATCCCTCTTCCTTCTGTGTAAAATAAGAGCCAAGCTCCTTTCCCTCAGCCCTCTGTACATTTTGAGGATGATGAAGAAGAACCCAGAGACAAATCTAGACGTTCAGTTAGTACTGAGTTGCTAATTCATGGCTGATATATAAGTGAACCCATTTCTCTGGACCCAGGCAAAGCCTGCGGTAAAGAGACAAAGGAACACCCTAGTCCCCAAGTCATTATCTGACCATGTGACAAGATAGATGTACATACACAGAGGCCTGTCTGTTGCTAGATATGGTCCATTCGGGCCGGGTACTCTCCAAATGTGCACATCAGAGAGGCCTTTCCAGAGATGGACACTCATTCTCTTCATCTTCAAACATAATCAGTTCCAGAAAGTGAAGAGGAGGACAAGCTTGTGCTCAGGAGCTAAATTAGTGCTCTCTCTCTCTCTCTCTCTCTCTCTCTCTCTCTCTCTCTCTCTCTTTCTGGTGCGTGTATGTTCGCATGTATATGCAGGCATGCATACACAGCTGTGCCCATGGATGTCTTCCTCACACTCTCGGCATTCTTTATGGAGTTGCTGATGCCAGAGCTTACCCATGGGCCAGTCTAGTTTAGTAAGCTTGCCCTGGGGATCCTGTCTCTGTCTCCCGGGCACTGATTACAAGTGGACTGCTGTGCCCATCTGGCTTTCACGTGGTACTGGAGGTCCATTCCCTGGTCCTCATGCCTGCATGGTGAGTGCGTATCCACTGAGTCATCTCTCTAGACCCCACGAAGCTTTTCTTAGTGTGTGCTTTGGGGACTCTCAGTTACTGTGACTGGAGCCTGCGGTGTGGTTCAGTAGTGATGGAAATGAGATAGGAGACTCTGCAAAGAGCCTGGAAAGGGTACTGGGCCATGATGCCATGCTCGGTTATCCAGATAGTTCTCACATATTGACAGGCAGGGCACTGGACATTTTCAATACAGAGGTTATAGAGCAACGGGAGTCCACTCATTTGTTCAGTAAATGTTTATTAGCTGCTTACTATTTTATACCACTTTGAATTTTTTTGTTTTGGTTTTCGAGACAGGGTTTCTCTGTAGCTTTGGTGCCTGTCCTGGAATAGCTTTTGTAGACCAGGTTGGCCTCGAGCTCACAGAGATCCCCTCCCGAGTGCTAGGATTAAAGGCATGTGTCACCACCACCCCACTGTCACTTTGAATTTTAATCTTATATTAAACTTAATTAAAATTTGCAAGACCAGATGAGAAATTTCCCTTCATCCAGTTTTTAGGTGATTGTATATCTTTTTAAAAATCCATTCTGCTTTCTGTTCTCTCCAATAACGAGAAAATACACCCTTCTCATGGTTATAAATACATTATGTTTTTATTTTTATTAAGAGTGTGAATGCAAACCAATTTTTTATATTTTTGACCAATCTCAGAATGAATTAGAGACACACTCCCTCTTTATCCCTAAATCCTTCAGTGTGTCTAGAGAAGGACAGTCTTCTGCCTTAGGGCAGGCTGTGCTGTGTTACTCATCTTTCTTGCAGCTGTGGCAACCCTGACAAAAGCAGCCTAAGGAACAAAAGGGGTGTTTTTTTGGTCCATGATCTGAGGACATGTAGCTTATTGGGATGATGAAGACGTAAGTGTAGTGGCAGAGAAAGTGGGGTGCTTGTACTCATCTGGCTTCCTACTCCCTCCCCCCTTGTATTTAGGGTTGTGTGTCTTCATTATTCAGTTAAACCTCTTGGGAAACATCCTCACAGACATGCCCAGAAGCGTGTCTTCTGACTGATTTCAGTTTCAGACAACCTGACAAAGAAGATCATTTATTACAGCCCTGATACGGTCTTTGTGGCTTTACCGTCTTCCTTCTAACTCTTGTGTCTCCTTTGTCTCCTCTGTGTTATTTCTCTTGCCCCCTTTGTTTTGAACAGTGCAGGTGGCTATTGCATTAAGTATCCTCCATGTTGGGTGTTTGGTGGTCTGCACAGCTAAAGTTTGTATGATCTAGGCAGGCAACTGTGTTCTCTTGAGTCTTCAGTTCAGCAAGCCCTTGACTTCTGGTGATGGAGGTTGTCCTTGCTCACTTCTGGTGATGTCTATCAGTTTTCCACAGTGAAATTGCTGTTTTCATCTAAGTTAACAAGTAACTTGTAGAAAGATACTTTGAGAATACAGACAGAGAAAATATATATTTTGAGAATATAGACAGACTATATTTTTCATAAAACTTACAGTGATATATCAGTCATAATTTTGAATTCATTATTTATTTTATATTTATTTATTGTTATTCTCTTATAAGAAAGAGTACTTATTTTCTCCCTCCCTCTATTCCTCCCTTTCTTCTTTAATGGGGGGTCTCATAAATTTTTAATTCATCAGATGAATCAAGTGTTTTGTTTATTTTAGTTCTGATAGTCACACAATCTCAGATTCAGTTAGTGGGAAGCTATTGCAAACTGGCTTCTGTTTCTCTTCAATTAGTTTCCATGATTCTCTGAGTGCTTCCTTATTATCTGAAGTAGCAAGAAGTTAGGGTTTATTTTGATTCTTCTTTATTCCAGCTTGGAATTAGACATTTGTTTGAGGATCCCAGGCTTCTTTTATGGGGTAATGACATTTAGAAACCCAATTGTGGGCAACCCATGCCCTTGTTATTGGTATATATGGTCTCTTGGCAGAGCTAAGACATGTATGTCTATTTCCTTTCACAGTAAACCAAGATGATAGATGCTGTGTTTTCTTAGAAGAAATAATCCGTTAGCCTAATATAGAGAGTAACAGGGTATGGGCATGTTAGGGTGAGGGTAGTTCAGCGAAGGTCTCTTTCAGGAGATACTATTTAAAAAGACTTGTGTGTGAAGGGGAAAAGTTAGAGAGGAAAGAGCCAGGATATTGCTTTAACTACACAGGGAATAATCACAGGGGTCTGAGCTGAGTCAATATGGAGACACAGTGGAGTCAATACTACGCAGTAACTGTTGAAAACAGAAAATAACAGAGAGGCAGTCAAGGAGTCTCCCAGGATGACGTGTCCAAGGCCTGGCAAACTCAACACATTCATTATGGAATGCCTGTCCATTTCTTCCTGCCCTGTCAATCTTGGGAGTACCTGATCCTCACCAGGTGTTTCAGATCTCACTCATCTCTACAGCTGCACAAACGAGAGATCATCTTCCTTATCATCTCTAAGACATGGAGATGAAGCCACCATCCTCATCATCTCTAAACCAGAGAGATGGAGCCATCAACCTCACTATCTCTAAGATAGAGAGATGAAACCATCCTCCTCTTCATCTCTCTGCTCCAAGCCTGAATCAGCCACCCTCATGCCTGGTCACATGAGTGTGTATCCCTTAAATCCATCACTTGTCTCCATCATCACCAGCATCCTCTAGTTCAAGGTAACACCCTAAACACCCGAGTGACAATGTGTCCATACCTGCTGCCCTCCAGTACATCTTCATAGAGCAGCCAAAGGGGACTTCAGAACAATTCTACTTTTGCCATTTCTCTACTTTAAAACACTTCAGTAGCTTCCAAGTGATCTTGAGATAAAGATCAAATACCCAAGCAAGCTGATGAGGTCTCATTTGTCTGGCCCTGCCCACATCTTCCCACACCACAGTACTCCCCTCCCTCTTTGTCTCAGTGATCCTCTCCCAGGCTTGTTCTTTTATCCCTGCTGCCATAGACCTTTGCAAAAGTTGCTCTGCTGTCTAGAATTCTCTTCCTTCCTCTCCTGACCTGCCAAATGTCTACCTATCCCTCAGTTTCCATGACTTCCCTGACTAGATCAAATCCCATTTTATAGAGTTTTTAAAACACATCATGCCTCCTTTAAGACCTCATCACAGTATGGATCTCCCTTTCTGCTGTAATAATTAATACATTTTATTTTATCTTGTTTTATTTTATGGCTCTGTGCTGTCTGGGACATTTCCCTTTTGCAGTTTGCTTTATCCTAGTTGGTAGCAGAATACAGCCGACACACGCCACAGGGACACGTTGAGTGAATGGATAGATGGATAAATGAGCAAGCTGGTGGGTGGATGAAGTGTTACTGAGCAGCCAAAAAGATGATGGCACAATTTAACATAAAGAACATTTAAGTGAGAACTTTATTTGAAGATGAAGATAAATCATTCATCTTGGAACGTGTACCATCTTAATGACTTGGACTGTCCCCTAGGAGATTTGTGGAAATGCTGATCAGGTCCCATCATATTTCCGTATAACCCCAAGGGGTGCTCTTGAGAAGGCAGCTGACCTCCAGTGCTATCCCTGAGCTTGGGCTTCTTTGTTTTCCCCACCCTGGTTTGCGGAGCCCATATATTATGTGTTGGGGAAATATCATTACTGACACAGGAAGGCTCCCTGGAGCAGGCCGGTCTCCTGAATGATTGTATGATCAGCAGCTGCCAACATGCAACTCGGCTGGGCATAAGCCTGAAGGGAATACAGGAAACTGGGCTCACAGACCCAGCCAGTCCCCCTTGTAGAATAAGTCAAGCATAGTATAGGCCGTGTGGTCCCCCTGGCTCATCCATTCCTGCACTCCTCACTCTCCCGTCATCCACCAATCTCCCCCACCCACACATCCACCACCTACCCATCCATCGACAAACAAGAGTTGATGTTGGATTTATAAGCCACGCTGGAAGCTGAGAATCTCCTTCTCTCTTGAACTACTTTAATCTATTGTCCTCAGAGCCCAGAGGCCCAGGTAAGGAGACAAGAGGGGTCAGCTCCATGCTGACTGGCTACTGTTGATTAGCGTGGCAGTTTTTTCTCTTTCTCTGTCTGCTTTTTTCCTGCTGACCAACTCTCTTTTATTGCTTCCCTTCCCGGACTCCCTTCTTGTTCTCCACTTTCCTGACCTCCCTGCCATGATAGCTTAGGCACTGGCTCCTCAACCTAGTAGCCAGTTGATGTGAAGTGGTTGTCGGGCTCTGCAGAGGAGGTCAGGGCTCAGACCCAACGAGAAGGGCAAACTGCTCCCTCTGGAGCTGTTTTTTATTTTTAATTTTCTACTTTGATTGTCCTTTACTTCTGTGGAATTAGAGAGGCTGGAGGTGTAGGGAGAACAAGCTTTAAAATATGGCATTTAGAAACAAGGCAGTGGTAGCCCTGGCCCCGCCTCTACAGATGCTGCTGTCCTTCCGGTTTTCTGGGGACTGTCATTTACGAAACTCCCCAAATGTGTGCTGTTCATCTGCTGCAGCAGACAGGATTGGGACTGAGCAGGAGAGGACAATGGCAGCCCCATCAGATAGCAGCATCTTGGACCCGTGCCCAGGGCGCCAAGGGGCTAAGTTACAGACTCATTTACACACTTGCTCACTCTCGCATCTGTTCAAGCATCTACTTAGCATCTGCTATGGGTTGTGCATTGCTCTAGACACCCGAGAAGCATGACGGGCCAATGTCAGTTCCTTGCAGGATTTGCTTTTTGGTTTGGGAGGACAGTCAACAGGTCACATGCAGGGTGCAAACACAGTTCTCAGCACTATGTGGAGCTGTAAGAGATGGCGAAGGAGCTCCAAGAGTGGGAAGGGTGTGGTTAAGCACTGATGAAGCAGAGGCCAGCATCTTCTCTGCCTTTTGGTTAAGATCAAGCAGAGGCCGGGAGGAGGAAAAGGCGCAAGCTATGAGAGCATTGTAGAGAGAAGGGCGAAGGCCTGGAGGCATGTGTGAGGAAGGTCAGTATGACTGGATGAAGTGAGGCCAGAGTCCAAAGGAGGTGAGGTCCGTGCAGTCATGGCAGCCAGATCCAGAGGGTTCCTGCACGTTACTCATACGGCAATCAGAATGCTAGGAGTGACACTGGAAGGGTTGAGTGTGGTCATGCTTTGGTAGCAACAAAGAGAACAGATTGCAGAAGGGGATGAAAGAGAAGAGAGAGAACTTAAAGCTTCTTCTGTTAACTCAAGGGACAGAGGGTGGTCATAACTGACCATCTATTCCTTCTGTTCCATAGGATCTTTCCATTGTGCCTCATTTTATTTATTTATTTTAGTTATTTGTAAGGTATATGTCTGTGTGTGGATATGTGCATGTGAGTGCAGATGCTAGAGGAGCCCAGCAATGTCAAATCCCCTGGAGATGGAGTTACAGGCAGTTGTAAGCTGCCTAATGTGGATGCTGGGAATCAAATAGGTCCTCTGGAGGACCAGCAAGTGCTATTAATGACTAAGCCATCACTCCAGCTTCAGGCCTGGTTGTTTCTAACACATGAAACCCCATGCAGGATACTAGCTGTTGTGGGCATATCTTTGTGGACTTTGGCTCTAACAGGGAGGCAAAGTGTACTAAGAGGTCACTGGACAGTTAGGAAGTCAAACATTCTCAGCAAATCCAGCATAAACGGAGCCAACACTGCAGTGTTGCAGTAGCCCTGTCATGGAGGCCAGATGAAGATTCAAGCGATGGCCTTGTTTAAATCTCCTCAGGACTAGCCTGCTTTCTCTAGGAGAAATTGTGAAGAGAATAGGTCAGCGTTCTTGGGGCTGGGACCTACAGGAGTACAGGATGGTAGTCCTAAAAGATGTAAGGAGAGCTGGGGTCAGGGGCTGACATCTGTGAGGAGTATACAGAACTTAGATGTACGTGGAGACATGGGTCTGAGGGAGTGCAGCAGGTTTCCAGTAGGGCTTTACAGTGAGAATTGTGTTTGGAGAGAATGAGACAGATATTAGCATAGGCAAGGTGGGCTGGGGCTGGGGACCAGCAAGACTGTAACAGCCTTGGCTGAGAAGCCCAGGAGTATAGGCAGAGGGATGCTGTGCCCTAGAGGTACAGTAGATGGGTGTACAGTGATTGGGGTGTCAGTGGCTATTACAGTCAGCAGGAGAAATGAGCATTCATCATTCAGATAAATTTCAGATGTCTTTTGTCACTTGAAGCCATCTTTGAACATAGACCATAGCGTGGCCTGGGTTTGGGGAAGAGTAAGCTATAGGAAGAAGACTGGGATCTGGTTTCTGGAAAGGAGATTGTCCAGTATGGTCATATAGGAAGAGGGACACATAAAGAGGGCCAGTGACCTCCCAAGTTTGTCTTCAGGGACCTGATATAAAGTTTAGATTATCTGAAGGTAAAAGGCATGCACCACTAACTAGTCCTGGTCAAGGTGTCGTCCTGCCTGTTTCCATTGTCTCACTCCAGTCTCTCCTGTAAGATGGAAAGGCGAGTTGTTGTCATCGGGTACGCTCTTTCTGGAGACAAACACTCCAGGCCAGCACCAGATGTCAGCTCTTCCTTCATCCAGCTCTTGGGGAGAATTTCAATTTCCTGGAGACAGTTGTTTCAATAGTCTGACAGGCAAAGGGAGGAGCAAGACAATTTTTTTTTAGAGCATCTCCATTCCAGCCAGGATGTCTGCATAGAGAGTGCTCACCCACGGCAAGAGAAAGCGGGGCATCTCATTGAACTCAGGCTACACCAATTACTGTGCTTGACTTGATTATGCATTTGCATATCTCTACCAGTGGAAAAGGAAATCCTATAAAGAGGACATTTCATCCATCTTCATCTTTAGCATAAACCTGGGGCTTGAGGCAGGGAGGATGCTGTTTTCTCCCACTCAGCCTTGACTAAGGTGAGCAGGAGTCTGCTCTCAGAGATGGTTGACCAGAAGACCTACTTGCCCATGGAGGAAACTTTATGTACTCGTGTGGCTTTCCTCAAGAGCAATTTTCATTCACAGCCAGTTATGTCTCCCTCAACATGAACTTGGGTGGTAAAGTGGCTTTGGCTATGAAGTTGCCTGGTACCACTACAGAAGAAAACCCTCCCAGTCAGAAGGAGAGCAGCTCAGGGAGAGCCATAGCCTCCAGAAGACACTTGGATTGTGTGTGCGCGCAGAGGTAGCACTGAGGTCTGATGCTTAGGCTAGCCTAAGGCGTGGTGTCTGGGACTGCACAGTCCTCCTTGCTTGTTCACCTTCCCATGCAACATTCCATTTCTTCTGAACGACTTCGCAATTCTTTCTTGTGAGACTTTTACTTTTCTGAGACGGTCTTACTTCATCCACTTTCTGACTAAGTGCATTCCTCTGAACACAGAGCTCCAGGACAGTCCTCCCCAGCCAGGTGATTTCTGGTTGTCTTCTGCCTTGTGATTGACACTTAGCAGTTGTGCTCATTCTACGCCTGTTTTTCTCTGGATACTTCCAGCATGCTAACCACTGTGTAACGGAATCCACTTACCTTTAAATATTTCTAAAATCCCCTCTGTCTTTGGTCTTTTTAACTTCCTAAGATGTCTGCATCTTTGGTATTTGTTTTGTTTGACACTCACTGTTATTTTTGGATATGGAAGTTACTATGTTTGAATGCTACTTTGCACATATGCTCTCTTATCTTTCTTGCAATGGTGGTAAAATGTTCATTAGACTATGCCATTCTTCACTCAGAGCCTTGGTTTCTCATTTTTGAAGGTGTCTGTGTCCTCTGAGCTTCCTTTGGTTCTATCATTTAGCATACCAATATATCTTTTCATTCTTCTGGGTTCTTTCTTAGAATAGCATGGCTAGAATTTGTAGTCTTTGTTTCTTGAATCTGTTTCCAAGAATTCTCTTATTTCTTGGAATGGAAATTTCTAATTGAGCTCCATCATCAATCCTCTAGCAGGTGATGCAAACCCAAGCCTCAGTCTCTATGAGGGTCATGCCATGGTGATTAATTCTCAGATTTTATGACGGACACTTTGCAGAGAAGGTTAGTTTCTCATTTTTCTGTGCATTGAGTTTCTTCTCTTCTGGGCTTGTGTTTGGTTCTTCCCCTTCGGGAATCCCTAGTCTTTAGCCCCATAGCTCCCTTGCCCTACACCCAAAAGAAACAAATACTCAAGGGAGGCAACATCTCACAGATGATTTTGATACCTCAACCTGCTTTGGACTCTCCAGATTTATTCCATTTTTTCCTGCCAGCTCAGTGATATATATATATATATATATATATATATATATATATATATATATATATTGGTTTTTTCGAGACAAGGTTTCTCTGTGGTTTTGGAGCCTGTCCTGGAACTAGCTCTTGTAGACCAGGCTGGTCTCGAACTCACAGAGATCCGCCTGCCTCTGCCTCCCGAGTGCTGGGATTACAGGCGTGCGCCACCACCGCCCGGCTTCAGTGATATATTTTTAAGACCATAAGTGGATCCCTGTCAGCTTCATTGGATTTAGAATCACCTGGGAGACACACCTTTGAGCTTGTCTAGGATGATGCTTCCAAAATGGTTGAACTGAAGGGCAAAGACCCATCCTGATGGTGGGTAGCACCATCCTTTGGTCTGGGCTCTGGGCCTAAGTTAAAATAAAAAGGAGAAAGCCAGCTTCGCACTTGCATTCATCGCCCTGTTTCCTGACTGTGAACACAATGCACTTTATTCTCCTGCAGCTGTGTTTTTCTACCGCGATGAGCTGCACCAGCCAGCTATGAGCCAAAATCAACTCTTTCATTTCTCAGGTTGCTTTTTGACAGAGTTTGTCACACAAACAAGAGTAGTAACTGATGCTTATAAATATCTTTATATTTAAAGCCATTTTCATGGAGAAGTATTTTAAACTGTCTGATCTATCATTAATTCACTGGAATTAAAAACATAATGTTAGTTTTCTGTGTAAGAAAGAGGCTCTGAACTAACTAACTCACTAACTAACTAACTAACTAACTAACTAACTAACTAAAAGGGCTCTGTTGCCAGCTAAAATTTAGTTGCTGAAAAACAGTGATATGTTAAGGGGGGCTGGAGTAGAAGGTAGTGTTTTTACCTCCACTCAACTTTTCAACCATGTAAGCTAACAAGCTAAGGGACTTACAGTTTTCTGTTTCTTCTTCTCTGAAAGAGGCACAGCAGTGGGATGGATTACTTTGGATGTTTGGGGGGTATAAATGTGTTTATTTATTTGAAACACTTAGAAAAGTTCTTGGCACATACTTAAGTACCATGCATCCCATTTCATTGAATTTAAGATATATTAAAATGAAAGACCCCCTACTGCTTCATAAAAAAGGAAAGCTGGCAAAGTCAAGGTGCCATTGGTTAGGGTGTGATAAATTGCATCTTAGAATTGCATGGCTGTGGCAATATTAGCCGCTCTTATGAATGAATGTGTGTGAGCAGAGATGGCCATGTCTTGGAGACAGATTCAATGGATAGGACAGAATGGATAGGACTTCACTCAAGCCCGCTCTCATGTTGACTGAGCTCCTACTGTGCCTTAGACACCGTCCAAGTGCTGTGTGACATGTGGCATGCTAGGAATAGTGACTGCATTGGCTGGCAGTACAGGAGGTAAGGAAGTCCAATATCAAGCACCCACGACTTTGTATCTAGAGAGGCACTGCTTTTCTTCCAAGATGAGAGCTGAATGCTGCACCCTCCAGAGGGCAGAAAGGACTGGTCCTCGTGTGAGCAGAAGACAGGAAGATCATGATAGCAAACCCACTTCTGTGAGCTCTTATACAATAGTGTTCATCCATTTGCAGGGCTTCACTAGTTTTTAGCTCCCTAGGCTCTCACACTGGGCATTAGATTTTTATATCCAGGTGGGAACTTGAATTTTCAAACAACAGCAGTCTCTATGTACTGATTTTTCTTTATATTCAAATTCCTTTTGCTTCTTTCCAAATGCACATAATACAATTTCCCTTTCAGCCTTTTTGGAAAGAGCAGATCTTTGACATCTAGGTGAGAAATTTGGCACATGGAAGGATACCATGACACTTCTCACATACTGTCTTATTAATTGGTTTTGGGGTCCTAGCAGATTCTTAGGTTGTTATTGGCTTCTGAAGTTTTGTGTAGGCATTATGCTCTTAGTATAGTCTAACAGCACAGAATGGGTTCTATTCTGATCTTACAGATTAAAAGATCAAAGGTCAAAGAGCTAAAGTGGGATTACTCATACATTTCTATGACTTCAATGTTCTACCCTCCCAAGGCTACTTAGTGACCACCAGTGCAGAGGACCAGGGAAGGTACCAGAAGTGCCTGACTTGTCCTGGTTGTTACATCTGTGCTATCATCCTCTCATGGATTGAGACAAAAGCAAAGGTTCCATTCATGAGGATATAAGATGTAAATTCTCCTTCTTATGTCCTATTTATCAAGAGTCTATAGACCCCTTCAAGTTGGGTCTTCGTCATGACACAGAAAAGGAAGTAGCTTGCCGAATGAGACCTCTGTATGTGATTTATGAAATAGGATGTATCCAAATTTTCGCCACATTGAAGCTATTCAATTTTCTCTAATGGCCTTTATCTGAGAGTTATGTCTATTTGTGGCAGTTACAACCAGTAAGTCATTAGCTTGGAGCCTGGCGATGGTTCATTTTAACACCCTGGGATCTGGGCCCAGTGGGGAAGGTCTTTCTCTTCTGCAAATCAAAGATATGCAACATTTGAGAAGTTGGGTAATATTTATATCAGGGAAAGTTAGAAAGTAAGAAGTTATCATTTAAAGTTTGAGGATGAAAAGGCCTTTGAATACTTAGAGTTGAGTTGACAGAATGGTCTCTGACTTCTTCCTGTACTTCTGTGCTTTCACGAGAAGAGACATGGCATGATCTTTATACCAAACACCCACTAATCATGTAGCTATAAACTCACTGGTATATATAGAATTCTCATTTTCGATTGATTATATTTCCCATCTTATAGAAAAATGAAACCTGGTGTCCAAGGTCACACACTAATAAGCATGGGGAGTCTGCCCCTGAATGTATATTCTTAATCCACAGAACTCTGGTAGGGGAGGCTCAAAAGCCCAGGTGAGCTCCTTTGCAGGGAACAGTCCACCTCAGGTCTCAAGAGTTCTGGCCACCAGTTTCTCAGTTACAACCTTCAGAGAAAATATTCATCTCAACCAGGTGCCAGAGACAATAGCTTCCTGTGCAGCTTCCAAAGCACAGGTCTGTCCCAGAACCAGGGAGGCTGTATTTCAAGACATGCCATGGTGGTAGTAGTGGCTTTTCTGATTCTACACAAGACTTTTGGTGGAGGCTGCATTGTGGTTTACTTGGATGGTGTGATGCCATTTAGAGAGGAGTGGTTGTATAAACCAGGTACTGGGTACATGGATTCCAGCAGGGATATCTTGATGTTGTACGTCATGAGATTACTATTGAAACATCATGACCAAAAACAATCCAGGGAGAAAAGGGTTTATTTTACTCACAGTTCCATATAGCAGTTCATCATCAAAAGTCAGGAACTCAAGCTGAGCAGGAACCTGGAGGCAGGAACTGATGCAGACACCATTTAGGGGTGCTGCTTATGGCTTTCTCCACATGGCTTGCTTAGCCTGCTTTTCTTATAGAATTAAGGACCACCAGCCCATGGGTAACACCTCCTACAATGGACTAGGGCCTCCCCCATTGATCACCAATTTAAAAATCGACTTATAGCTATATCTTATGGAGTCATTTTCTCATTTGAGGTTCCTTCCTCTCTGATGACTCTAGCTTGTGTCAAGTTAACATCAAACTAGCTAGTACAGGATGTTTTCTCTCTGTATCCGACTCTCTAGAGACTCACACACATTACTGAGCTATCTGTAGTGATACTTCATTTGTATTTTAATAAATAAAGCTTGCCTGAAGATCAGAGAGAAAAACAGTCACCCTGGTCAGTCTTACAGACCAGGCAGTGGTGACACACACCTTTAATCCCAGTAGCCACACTAGTTTGCCATAGAAACCAGGTGGTAGTGGTACACACCTTTAATCCCAGCACTAGAGAGGAATAGAAAATGGGAGGAAACAGCTCTCAGGCTCAGTCTCATTCTGAGGATTCCTGGAGGCAGGATCACCATTTTGGACTGAGGTAGAGGTGCCAGTGGTTGGCTGTTTTGCTTTTCTGACCTTCACATCGAACCCCAATATCTGTCTCTGGGTTTTTATTAATTGTGCTACAGCTAACTAACCTATTCTACTTCATTCATACAAAGATAGTGTCCAATAAGGACCCTTGAATTTCCCTTAGTATGTTGCTTCCTTGCTCATGATAACCACAACAAATAATAAAAGCAGGCGTAGATACCCGTGATTTACTATTGGGCACCAATTTCCCACTGATTTCCTACCACAGACTATGGTAAGCCTTGGTTGATCTTTCTACAGATCTCACCAAGGCAAAGGCATATTGAGATTTCCCAGGGGATGACAAGCAGTTTACAAGACATGTGTGCATGACCCGAGCATAGCTGTGTTCTTCAGCAAGAAGGTTTCTCTCCCTGTGAACTTATCTTTCCATTTGTCTACATTAACTTCTTCCATGCTTTTGTTACTCATCTGAAAAACAGGTATGACATAGTAATCTAACTAAGGTAACCACTTTAAAGACTAAGGGTAAAGTGTTTAGAACAGTCTTATAGCCATTAAGTGTTTTCCACTCTCCTTCTCTTCATGGTTATTGTTGTTATTAAGTGGCAAGGATGCCCACAAGTTCCAATATTTGAAGAATATGATTGATGTAAGGTCCTCTAAGAAGACTAGCCTATTTATTCCTGGGTACCACAGACTCAGTCCAGAAAAGTTCGTGATTTAGTTTCCTGTAGGCAAAGACTTCTCATTTGTTTTTGGCTGCCCAGACCTGAAATAATTACACAGAAACTATATTAATTAAAACACTACTTGGTCTATTAGATCGGGGCTTCTTATTAATTAACTTGCATCTTAAATTAACCCATTTTTATTATTTTGTATTTTACAATGAAGTTGTGGCCTACCGGTAAAGTTCCTGGGCATCTTTCTCCTTCGGAGGCTACATGGCATCTCTCTGAGTCTGCCTACTTTTCTCCTCCATCTCTGCTTGGAATTCTCGCCTTGCTCTGTTCTGCCCTGTCAAAGGCCCAAAGCAGCTTCTTTATTAACCAATGATAATAAAACACATTTACAGCATACAGAGGGGAATCCTACATCAGTTTCATAGATAGAATTTTTGTATCCTTTTAGGTAAAGTCTCGAAGGTAGATAGATCCCGTTCATCAGGCAGAGGGTTGGGACCTCTTCTGTGCTTTGCTGAAGCTCTTCTGTATCACACAGCCTTGTGGGGCCTGGAGGTCTTTTCTGCCTGCTTCTTGGCCTCCTGGCCTGGCAGCTGTGAGGGACCACCAGGGCTTTCTCCAGGGAGCTAGTACTTTCTATATTTCATGAGGTTCAGTCTGTTAGGCAGGGCCAGATGGCAGCTTGCTTGGTTTCTTGCAACTCCCTGGGGGATGAGAGGCCTTGAATATCTGATTGCTGTAGGGTGTCAGGCACCCAGTTAGTGCCTCAGGGATAGCTCCAGTGACCACCGCCGTTCTTGTCCCAGTTTGTAGGCCCTGAGTTCAGACGTTGAGGACTCCAAAGCTTTTCTCTGTTCTTTCTTTTTCCTTTGTGTTCCAAGGGCTCTAGTGCTCTCCCTGGAAGCGCCCGCTGTCAATCAAGCCCCCGGAGCTACTCTCTCTCGCTGGCGTTCACCCCCTGCTCAGCAGCACCACTCCAATCCCTTGACTCCCTTACCCCAACATCTCCAGTGGCTCCTCCCACCCACAGTACCGATACTTAGATACTAAAAACATCTCTATCTTTTATTTCCTTTACCATATGGCACACTCCCTCCAGCTTCATGAGAAACATTTGGGTCCCAGATTCTTGCTACATGTCAGATACAGAGGAGGCAGCACTGATCAGGCAAAGCCTCTGTGTCTGTCCCAGGATTTTCAGGGAAGAGATATACTAGTTGCTGATGCCAGGGTCAGTTTGGTACGTTCTGAGGAGGGGAAACACTAAGGGAGCTCTCACCCTGAAGGGCTTGACCCCATGGGCTGGGGAGTTTTCCCTGGGGGTGATCTTTGTGCAGAGCTCTAATGGACCACAGGGATAATTTGATGAGAAAGACGGTGGTGAGTCTCTCCTGGAAGAGAAAGTGCTTGGGAAGAGGAGATGTGGGTGCTACAATGAATAATAACAGAGTGTCTGGATAGCAGAGAGGGGCCAGATGAAAGGTTAAAGTGGTAGTCAGGGGTCAGATCTTCATAGACGGGAGTGGGCTAGTTGGGTTAGCCTTTGTGTAGCGGTAGGAAGTCACTGGTGGTGGCTGTGAGGATGGGATGAATAGTGAGATGGTGTGATTTGACTTGGGTTTAGATAGCTTTGGAAGTTGTATTGAGAAAGCTCTGAGTTGAATGAGTGCGGAGAGAAGTAAGTGGTAGGTGGTGACCCCCAGGAACTCTTTCATAAGCCAAAGTGGGAAATGGCTGGGGTAGTGACATACAGAGAATGAGGAAAGTGAAACTCTTTGGGATGATTTGCAGGCTGTGCATGCAGAACCTACCAAACTTTATCAACTAGGCATTCTGCACAAAATCACAGATTAAGGAAGAAAACTGTAATACAAAACATACATCTCAGGGCTATTTCAAAGTGTTACCTGCATGCCAGGTACAGGAGAACTTGATCCTCCTGCAGTCAGAGGCTCCAGGAAGAACCTCCCAGGTTCAAAATCCAAGCTCTGTACACAATTGATAAAGCTGAGGTCATGGGTTTCTGTTCTGTGTGACTGCTTGGTATTTGTTTGTTGCAAAGGGTTGCATACAAATTGCCTGGCCGTTTCTGTTTACATATTATATAATGAAATTTCATAACATAGGGGTATTTCTCAGATGTAGGAACTGTGGGGGGGGCATATGTTAAAGACCAAAGGAACAATGTTTGGATTTTTTTTGAGGATTATCTTAATGCTTACAATATTACAAGTATCCCATTCTGCAGATGGGAAACAAGCATGGGGTCCCTAGAAAAGTTCTATCTGTTTTCCCAATGAAGTAGTGTTCTTCTCTAAGAGATGTTTTAGCTCTAAATGTGGAATGACTTAGAATGGCGGGTTGGCAAGATGGTCCCATAGCTTCCAGTCTCTGTACTCTGGAGTCCTGGAGAAAGAGGGACCAGAGTCCTAGATGCATGGTCCTGCTCTCCTGCTACCCCAAGCAGTCTCTCGGTACTGCCTCTGAACTGAGTGATCTCCACAGTATTTGCTGTCTCTCCCGTGTGGTCAATTGTACTGAACTCATCAGATTAAATAATCCCAGCTGTGTTATGAGCTGTCCCCAGATTATCCCATTAGACAAAAGCAGAAATACCCTTTTCTTCTGATTCTAATGGAATACTTTACCGTAAGTAGTCTCAACTTCCTGCAGAAGGCCAGTCTCCTTAGCTAAGTGCAGGTGAGCAAAGGCTGACCCTAATGAGACCGGGGCACAGAACTAAGGCATCTAAATTGATCCATTGAGTTGAATTAAGTCAGAAATACTCAGGGCTTCAAGTCGTTGTGAACAGACACTCATGGTGTGACACAGCCCAGGAAAACACAATGAGGGAAAACCCAGACTAAGAATCCAGGGAGCCATTTGGTGGGGGTGAGCGGTGGACAGAGGGTTTGTCTTTGCTGTTTACATCTACATGTGCCCTTTTTGCCTCTTCCACGTTTCTCAACTCCAGCTCTTAAGGAAGGGCACTCCCTTGTTCACCTAGCACAATGTCGGAGCCCTTTGCCTGTGCTTAATCCTCAGGGAGCGTCTAGAATAGGTATAGTTAAGGGAGCCCCTGTCACAGAGGCATAGTGATTTTCCAAGGTCATATGCTAACCAGGTAAAATTGGGGTTTGAATTTATCATCCTCTTGTTTAAACTCTTTCTTTCATATCACTAAGAAGTAGGGTGTCCCCTTGAATCCTTTTTGGTTTCCTGATGCATTGGATTGACCTTAACTATCTGAACCTTTGCTCAGAGGATGGGAAGGACCTAATACAGTGGGATGCTGGAGATGAAAGGGCATCATAAAGAGGTGGTGAACTGGTGGGAGAAATTCCACGATAGTTTCATGCTTAGCAGTCCACACTGTAAGCGTAGCAGCCATATTTGATACTTTAGCTGGGGCTTCTAGTGAAGTTCCTTGGAGCTTGGTAGAGCCTCCAGGGAATGGAGCCATGCTTCTCCTCATCTTCACCTGCTCAGCACCTATCCTCTGATACAGGGTGTCTCTCTGTATGCTGTCAATATGTTTTATCCCCATTGGTTAATAAGGAAGCTGATTTGGCCAATAGCCAGGCAGGAAATTCAAACAGGGATACAGGGGGAAAATGGGCAGAGTCAGAGAGATGACAGCAACTGTTGGAGAAGCAAGATGTGAGGTAACAAGTCAGGAGCCTCGCGGTAAAATATAAAATAATAGAAATGGGTTAATTTAAGTTGTAAGAGCTAGATAATAATAAGCCTGAACTAATAGGTCAAATAGATTTTAATTAATATTAAGCCTTAGAGTGGTTATTCGGAAATTGGTGGGAGGGAGAGAAACCTACAGTACTGTCCTCAAGTCTCACATGTGGATTCTAGTGCATTATCTCCAATACAAATTTCTCTCTTCTATAAGGGGATAATAATATACCATGAGTTAATAGTGTGTGAAGTATTTAAAAGGGCACCTGGCACATACTTCATGCTCCATGAATATTAATTAGCTATTAGAATTATTATTATGGGATCTTCATAAACATCATCTAAGTTGAATGCCTAGTGTTTACTATCTGGTCTTCCAGAGAGTCTCTCTCACCTGTTCGTCATCCCCACGAGTATAAGCTATGGTCCTACAGTGACTCTTTACTATATGGTGGTCATTGTATAGGTCCTATTCCTACTCTAATCTGAAAATGAAAAGTCTTAAAATGGAGCCTGTGAATGGGTTAGTGATATATAAGAACTTCACATGCCCCCAAGGGACAATTCCCATCTGTGAAAAGACACAGGATTCAAGAGAACACCCTAAAGAAGGATTGTTGGCCTGAGGGCTCTGCCTGCATCACTGTTGGGCAGCCATGAATGAAACACCCGCTGCTCCTTTCTGAAGGGTGCACAGATGATGGGTTAGAAGTCACTGCCAGAGGCAGGCGGATCTCTGTGAGTTCGAGGCCAGCCTGGTCTACAAAGGGAGTTCCAGGACAGGCTCCAAAACTACAAAGAAACCCTGTCTCGAAAAACCAAAAAAAAAAAAAAAAAAAAAAGAAGTCACTGCCAGAATGTTGTGGTCTCCAGGCCATGTTTCTGAATCTTATCGTAGAAGCTCAAACATTTGTGTACATGACTACTGTGCTTCCTCAGATGGAGGAAGTCCATCTGATGGGTCCCTCAGATTCAACTGGAATCAGATCCGGGGCTCCCTCCAGGATTATATGTCCTTTTCTTTGACTTCAGAATCCTTCGGTTTACACTGTAAAGGGCCCTGATGCTTGCTAAGCATCTCCCAGTCTTCTAAGCTGCCATATAAGCTTTAAATTCTCTCGTCAATATTTTCACTTGCCCCTTCTTCTCCATAATAAAGATATAAATAAAAAATGTCATTTTATTATTGTTATCTCATCACGTTAGATTTTACCCTGAGAAACTTGGATTTTCCTTTACACTCTTTATGTTCTTGGGGGCTTTTGGGACCTCCCTGACCCAGAACATAGCAGGTGATTTGCAATGCTCTTGGTTGCCCACCAGAATGAGATTGCAAGACTCTGTTGCTGAAGACACCACACGTTTGAGTTATAAGACATTGAGAAATCAAGCTGAGCTGGAATTTTCTTCCAGCTGGCTAGCTTCCACAGTGCTGGAATTAGGTGCTATGTAAGCTGCGTAGAGAGGAAAAATCATTAACGTTCCTACGCAGTCATGCATCCTTTGAGCTACAATGAGGACCTGCCTGGTAAGATATGCCGATTAGTGTAATAGTGTTACTATTAAAAGGGTAACAATCCACTATCTGCTTGGATTAGAGGCCCATTCTACAGGAAGAGAATGAAGAGGGAATGTGGAGAAAATTCTTTCTCAAGCACAGAAGGGGTGAGGCGAGGTGAGGTGAGGTGAGAGGAGCGATCAATAGCTGGGCAGTTAGTTTTATGAGGGAGAAGGGCTAACCCTGAAGCTTGTTACTGTGAGGTTAAAGTAAGCCAAGTGGACTCTCAGCTCTGGCATTGGAAGTCTCTAACCCCACCCCGGTTCTTTCCATTGGTATACTTTTGACAGTACAGGATTTCGTGACTACTGACTTCACTGACAAGACTGTTTGGGGTCTTAGAGGTAGGAAGTGTAGAGGTGGGTCAGACCTCAGGATCAGCTGACTCGGAGGGTCTGTGGTCAGGGACCCAGACAATTTTCTCTGCACTCTCTGTTCTGTCACTAGCCCCTCTCATGACTGCAGAATTGCTCTCATTGGAGTCGGATTGCATTATCTTCTGGGTCTAATAGGGAAGAGGCTATCTCAGCTGGTGGTTCGGCTTTGAGAAAGAAAACCATTCCTAAGATCCACTCTGTCATGACTCAGTGGCCTAGAGTCACTAAAGCCTTGGGTAACACCCTGAGCGGTCTACTTGCTGTTAGGTTCAATGATGTCACCTGAAGTGGAATGCATTCGGCTGCTCTTTTAGTATGCATATGTCCTGCACAGTATTTGCTGGCCTGTGTGTCCCAGTGTCCCTCACACACCAAAACGGGTAAATATTTGGCAATAGGACAAAGGGAAAGATTGTAGGGGGTTAGAGTAAGCCAGGGATTTAGAAAGAAGGTCAGATCTGAGTCCTGCCTTACCTGTGTGAGGACTTCAGAGAAGAGAAGGCCTGGAAGGTCTTCCATCACACCTACTTTGGATCCTTAGAGACCAGATCTGAGAGGAAAGAGACTGTACCTTCTCCCTCATAGGCCCACCTTGGCCTGTCTTTTCAGGGTCCCGACCGCTGTGGGCAGGCATTGCTGCAGATTGGGATGAACATGATGGCACTACCCGGAGGCCGCCACCTGGATTCCATTCCTCTGCAAGGGCAGAGGTAAGTCATTCGCTTGTACTGCCCAGGAGAAGATTGGTAACAGCTGGTCCTTGGGAGGTACTAGCTGCCTTGAATGGAGTGGTGTGGGTAGAGGGAGGGAGGTGGTATAAGCAGTGTATGAAGACAGGAGTTTGAAGGTATTTAGTCTGGAGGAGAGATATGTGGCCATCGGAGGTGCCTACTTCCGGTTGGAAAATCCACAGAGAGTTACCAGTGCAGATTTGACTTGGCAGGCCATGGAGCTCGGAACCAGAAGCAGGGGTGAAAGTCCAGGGTGCCGGGTCTATACATGATGATCTTTTCTGAACTGCCCTGACTGACATGAAAGATTCGCATCCTTAGACATCCTTCAGGTTCAGGCACGGGCATAGCTGATAACTTTGAGGAAGGCTTAATCTGCAAAGGAGCTGTGTGGCCCGGAGCTCCGGACTTCTGATAACTGGTCTAGCCTTGGATCCTTTAGACTCTCCATCATCACAGGAACTTTTACTTCAGCCCTAGCAGTCAGCATTCATTAAAATCCTGTGCCTTTTCTGATTTTTTTGAGGCATTTTGATGAGCTGTTTAGAGAAGACATAATTCTGTTAAATCCTGTTTTGTTTTATTTGTCATGTTTTGTTTTATGTCTTGCTGTTATCTCACCTTTTCTGTATCCCCAAGTTCCCACCAGAACTGCTCGGGATGCTGAGCCACCTTCCCTTCCTTTCCATACTGCTCATTTGGTTTTGGGATAGCTGTATATATGTATAGATGAATAGACAGACATATGAATAGATAGGTGATCATTGGCAGGTAGGTACACAGAAGATAGTGTGATGCTTTAAAATAAAAGGATGAATTACATCCCCAAACTCCCTAGTGGGACAGATTTAATCACTCTCTATGAAGGTCTTGTCTATTCTCCCAAAGCCATCATTAGAAGGAGGTGGAGAAATTTGGCACACAGTTCTTGCATGTTCCCCAGGGCACAACACTATTAGAAGTGTAATTTAAAGCTTCCTGTATGGACAGAAGCAGGCAATAAGTGATTGTGTCTTTGCACGTAGTATGTATGGTGAAACTCAGAAATGGTGGGATGTGACTGTCAGGAGTCGGGCCGTAGAGCTGTCCTGAGATGATCAAGTGCAGTCAGCTCTGGTCATGCGGCTACCCGGCCTTAGAGCTGAGTTGTTCTTCTTGTTCACTGTGAGGCTGGTGAAAATTCTGGAGCCCCATCTGTCCTCCAGTCCCCGCATGTTTAAAATGGGGATAATGACAGTACATACCATGCAGGGTCAATGAGAGGCTAATCAGATGAATATATGCAAACCATGTGGAGAGCTATGTAGAGAGACTATTGCTTAACAAAAGTCTGCTAATGCCAGGGTCACAGTGTAGGTGTTGTTCGAGAATTCTCCTTTCTGACCCTCTCCCCCACCGGTGGGTGACCTTACCAATAAATAGGGAAACACAGACTCTTTAAAAGTCTAGTATTTTAAACTAGAAACAACTGGAAGAGTCCTGGTATAGACGGTACAGTCTGCCTGCCACTGCACTACCCATCCGTTCCCCGTGTGACATTAAATCAGGCTGTGGGACAGTAGTGGTCGGGCAATGGGATCCTGAGTGGGTGGGACAAAGTTTGCTCTAGGGCTGGAGAAGTGTCTAGGGCGGTGGTAAGGAGGGTGCCTCAGCTTGACTCTGGGCTCTGCTATAACAAAAAAACTGTTGGTTTTTTTTTTTTAATTTTTAAGTTCATTTTATGGCTCAACTGTTAAAGGCTAGGTTCACAACCCAACCAAAAACGTAAAATTCAGTTTCTTTATCAACACACACACATGCATGTGCAAGGCAAAACCTATTGGCACACAGGGTCTCCTCGGTTCGCTAGCTTCTCCTTCAGAACAGGAATAGGGTCCCTGAATAAAGGATAAGGGGTGAGGGTCTGATCTTGACAGCCTTTATGTCTCCCTGGTTACCCACTGATCTTTCTTTTTCTCTCTCCAACTTCCAATGTTCTAGAAGTTTTAAGGGGTAGCAGGAGTTAGATCACATGACCACAACATGGGAATCTGGCTGGCCTAATCTAGCAGGCCCTCCTTGGGAAATACGGGCAGTCATCTGGGTAGAAGAGCTGTGGACTGTGGAAGGAGCTGGTGACAGTGTCCTCATGCTGTATTTCTGATGGGTCAATGAGTCCAAGAGAGGGAGAAACATGTTTCCTTTCACACGATCCTAGCATGATTCACAGGTTCCTAGCCTAGCATTGCAAAGCTGATTGAAAATACTTGGGGGTAAAACCACTGGGCCTGGAGACCTGTCTATCATGTATGTTCGTGAGCTGTATTTTTGGATTATGGGGTATTGCTCGCAGGGAAAGTCAGTTCCTGCTCACAGGATGTCAGGGGTCTATGTTAGTTTGCTCCGTTGGGCACTATATCAGAGGCAGTCAGTAGCAGAGACTACTGTTTCATGCTGTGGAGGTCTCTCCTGTGGTGATTGCAGCGTGGTCCTCACAGCTGGCTAAAGGGGCTGGCCTTAACCGCAGCCCGTCGCACCATGGACTCAAATGCACAAGTACCTTCTATGGCAAGTTGCTACTCACTGAACCTTCATTGTGGCCTATGCAATCATTGTTGTCTCTATTTTGCAAACAAGGGAGTCATAGGTTAGCTTTTCTGGAAAGCAGCCTTTGTGGTGGTGCTGCTCAAAGTCCAGGATAGATTTTTGGGAAGCCCCTTGGGTTGAGGTTGTCAGTGTTTGTGTGAGGGAGAGGGCTGGGTAGAGGGTTAAACTGAATTTCAATACTGGTTCTGTGGTAACTCACAGGGAGCTTTGGAATCAGAGTTGTTCATAGGTCCAAGTGGCAAGTACTTTAGGGTCTACCTTGCTGTGTCATTGGGGAATAAAACTACTTTCTGATCCAGAATCCAGTAAGCTGGGATTGCCCTTCTGCTCCAAGTAAGGCAGAGTGAAGTTCAGTAGAAAGACTACAGATTTCACCAACGAGAAGCCACCAGCCACTCCCTCCCTGGAGTCCATTACTAGCCAGGGAGATTTTCTGTTTCCTGTGTGTGTTCAGCCTGGAAGAGCTCACTGCCTCTGCTGCTGCAGCACAGCCCTGTGACTTCCTGGTTCCGAGTGCTGCCCAATGGACAAGCCACTCTTTGCTCAAAGAAACTCTATGCATCAGTTACTTCCACATTAGTGTGACCAAATGCCAGACAAAAGCTGCTTACAGAAGGAAGGGTTTATTTTGGCTCACAGTCTGAGGGTGCAGCCCACGGAAGGGAAGGCAGGTTAGTGGGAACTTGAAGTGGGATCACATTGTGTCCGTAGTCAGGAAGCAGATGGGGCTAAATAATGGTGCTCAGCTTGCTTTCTCTTGTTTTCTTCACCCATGGAATGATGCTGCTTTTGTTTAAGAAGTGTCTGTCTAGGGCAGTGAAACCCATATAGAAACCTGCCCACAGTCATGGGAAGAGGTTGGTCTCCAAGGACATTCCAGACCCAGGCTAGCCGACAAGCAATCTTTTTTTTTTTTTTTTGAGAAAAGGAAAAAAAAGTTTCCCCCTCCTCCCAGCCTCCCATTTCCCTCCCCCTCTCCCCACTCTTCTCCCCCTCCCCCCACTCCTCTCCCCCTCCCTCTCCAGTCCAAAGAGCAGTCAGGGTTCCCTGCCCTGTGGAAAGTCCAAGGTCCTCCCCCCTCCGTCCATGTCTAGGAAGGTGAACATCCAAGCTGGCTAGGCTCCCACAAAGCCAGAACATGAAGTAGGATCAAAACCCCGTGCCATTGTCCTTGGCTTCTCATCAGCCCTCATTGTTCGCCATGTTCAGAGTCCGGTTTTATCCCATGCTTTTTCAGTCATAGTCCAGCTGGCCTTGGTGAGCTCCCAATAGATCAGCCCCACTGTCTCAGTGGGTGGGTGCACCCCTCGTGGTCCTGACTTCCTTGCTCATCTTCTCCCTCCTTCTGTTTCTCATTGGGACCCTGGGAGCTCCGTCCAGTGCTCCAGTGTAGGTCTCTGTCTCTATCTCCATCCATCACCAGATGAAGGTTCTATGGTGATATGCAAGATATTCGTCAGTATTGCTATAGGATAGGGTCATTTCAGGTTCCCTATCCTCAGCTGCCCAAGGAACTAACTTGGGACATCGCCTTGGGCTCCTGGGAGCCACTCTAGGTTCAAGTCTCTTGCCAACCCTAAGGTGGCTCCCTAACTAAGAATTGTGCTTCCGTGCTCCCCTATCCAACCTTCCTTTATCCCAATCATCCTTTTTCCCCAAGTTCCCCCCATCCTCCCCTTCTCACTTTTCTCTCCCCATCTCCCCTTACCCCCATCCCACCCCACCCCCAAGATCCCACTTTTCTCCCCGGCAATCTTGTCTACTTCCCATAGCCAAGAGATAACTATATGTTTTTCCTTGGGTTCACCTTCTTACTTAGTTTCTATAGGTTCACCATTCGTAGACTCCGTGACCCTTATTTATGGCTGGAGCCGACAAGCAATCTTAGCCATCACATTCTATGAAATACTTTTTTTTTTCAGTTTCTTTCTGAAGCAAGGGTAGATATAGGAAGGGCATGCCTCACCCCTCTGAGGACATGCCCAGAGGGCTTCACAGCTAAAGGCTTCAGGTTGGGATATTTCCAGCAGCTACGGAACAAGTCTTTCTGTAAAGAAGTTTGGAAGCACTGGTTAATCTGCACCCCAATGAGACACCGAGGCTTGGAAAGGAGACAGAGCTGCTGTGTAGCAGAGCTAGGATGAGATTCTTCCCCTGTGCTGGAAGAGACTCAAGCCGGTCTGTTTAATCCACAGTGTTCTTGGGGGGCATTGCACAACCACACACTCAACTATTCCAGCGGTCATGTGTTTATCCACCTCCTGAAAAGTTATTGTACAAATATTTATTGATTGTAGATCCCATATCTTGTATGGTACAGTGTAGTTGAGGACATGCAATGACCCGGTTAGATGTGGTCCCTGACAACAGGAAACTCCCACTCTATCCAGTGACTTCTCTATTGGGCTGGTTGTCTTAGATCTGCAGCACCTCTGACCCTTTGACTGAGCAAGAAGCTCTTTGGTTTGTGAATTCTGTTTAACCAGAAGTCTGAGATGATCGGGGCTGGGTGCCCCTGTAGCTAGTGATGAGTAGTCCCCTGGTTGTCCAGTCTACTATGGAGATGCAGTGGGGGCCGCTGCAGGCCAGCCCATCTCTGAGTCAGTAATGACTTACATGTGTGCTCCCTGCTCTGTGGCTGCTGTTCTGCTGCTGAGGGTCATTTTCTGTGACGGTGGTGAAGTGTGCAGACTGTAATTGTCAATGGGATAATTGTACGTTTTTCTGTTGCTGAAGCCAAAAGGCAGGCCAATCAAAGCTAGAATTAAATTCCCTCCCTTCTCTCATTTCTCAAGAGAAATCCACAGAAACACAGTGTGTGACCTTGAGCAGGCAGATGGGAGTGATTCAGTAGTTATTTTTAAGAAGACGTTGAATATAAATTCCCACACACTTCTGGGAACTGGGGTTATAGAGGCATTGAATGTTGTAGCTATGAGTTACCTCTAAGCTTATCTATGCAGTCCTTCCTACCTGAGCCTGAGAAACTGAGGCTCAGAGCAGGGAGGGGAGCTGTTTACGCTTCCTTCCCCACGTTTGAGACCTTTCTTCCCTGGCTTTTATTTCATAAGTCCATTTCTCCACCCTTCCTCCAGAAATTTTCTATGGCAGGGATCTGTAATAAAGAAACAATTTAAAACATAATTTCCTTTTATGCCTTTAATCACGTGAGTTTACTTAATCTGGGACATGACACCTTATCCAATCCATAGTTAATGTCCTTATCACCGAGGAACTAATGAGTAGCTCATTTTCATTTGTTCTCCTGCTATGATCAGATGGATATTATAGGATTACAATAAGTGGTTGTTGAAGGAATAATAATTTATCAAATGTCTGATGGCCTGAGGAGATGACTAAGTGGGCATTAACACTCGTTCCGTAAGCATGAGGACCTTAGTTAGAATCCTCATCGCCTACCTAAAAATCTAGGCATGGCCACAAGGTGACTGTAACCCCAGAATTGGGGAACAGAAAGAGACAGGCACATCCTGGGAACTCACTGACTGTCCAGACTATCCAAAAAGCACTCTTCAAGTTCCGTGAGAGACCCTGTCTAAAGGCGACAGGTGAGGAATGATTAAGGAAGGCACTGATTCCTGTCTAGCACCTGCACTCACATGCATGAATACACACAGCAGACTCTGTGTGCATGTCCCCCCCCCAAGTCCCCTTAGATGTTTGGTGAGTAGACAAGCCTTTGTTAGGGAGCTTCAGGTGTGTAAGAGAACTCATATATGCATGGCTTAGCAATGGGACTTCGTTCTTTTCCCTAAGACACTTATCTTCTTGCCTAGGCAGTTTGGATGCTCACCTTACTAGACCTGGATGGAGGTGGGTGGTCCTTGGACTTCCCACAGGGCAGGGAACCCTGATTGCTCTTTGGGCTAATGAGGGAGAGGGACTTGATTGGGGGAGGGGGAGGGAAATGGGAAGCGGTGGCGGGGAAGAGACAGAAATCTTTAATAAATAAATAAATTAAAAAAAAGAAAAGAAAAGAAATCAATCAAATAGAAAAAAGACACTTATCTTCTGTCTCCAGCTTGCTAGTCTTTCTCCTCCCTCCCTCCCTCCCTCCCTCCCTCCCTCCCTCCCTCCCTCCTACCCTTCTCTCTCCCACTTCCTTTTTTCTTTCCCTCCCTCTCTCCCTCCCATTTATATGTTTCTCTTTCCGCTCCTTCCTCCTTTCTTTTCTTATTTCAGAGAAAACAGCTGTTTGGAGGGAAAGGATAAGCTATTTATCTTGAGAAGTCTGAGTGGGAGCCAAAGGTTTGGTTGGCTGAAAGACTCAGAGAGTTGAGAGAGACATTTTCTTTCCATCTAAAGAAAAATGATTCAGAAATAGTTTTAGCCTTTGCTTTTAAGTTCATTGGAAGAGAGAAAGTCTATAATTTGCTCATCAAATCTCTTGTGGGAGAGCACAGTGCAGCAGGGAGCATGGGTTGGGAGTCCGAGGCCAGCCTGCCACCAACTTGCTGTGTGTCCTTGGACAAACCTTCTCCTCCAAGGTTCAAATTTTTCATCCCAGGAAGGGGAGATGGTGCAAATTCCCCCGAGGCTTCTCTAGATTCAACATTCCAGGAGTGTCAGATGATTTTGTCCCTTTGAGAACAAAATGACCTTTAGTACCACAGGGTGGGGAAAGCAACTCCTTTGACTAGCAGGAGGTCCCCTGTGTCTCTCCTATGGGATTCTTAGTGGGGTTTGGCACCTGCCTTGTACCTGGGCTGAAACTGTAGACTATACTAGTTTCAATGTATATTAGTTTCAGCTCTGATGGTTAGCTCTATAGCTTGTAAGAACTCCTTGAAAGGGCTGGATGAGTGCTAAGGAAGAAAGGTTTGCCCTGGTTTGTTGGAGCATAGTGCTCATAAACCCACAAGTAAAAGCATTCCAACACATGTCAGAACTCTCCTCAGTCATTTCAAACTCACTGCAACTCCTCTGGCTACACTTGGCAGCTCCCCACTTCCCTCGTCATGATCCTATGCATCTTCTCCTTGGCACATGATACTCCTTCCGTCTGGAGCTATCTTCTTCCAAAGCCCGCTGAACTTGAGAGCATGCTACGAGGGTAGGAAACAGGGATATCCTAGCTCTAGCCAAGCTCTCCTTTCTTTTCTTTCATGACTCTCTGCTAATTCCCACGCACTGTGTGTAGCACACATTCGGTGGAAGGAACATATCTGTATAATAAGAGGTTCCACCCCCATGAAGATCATATATGCATTGTCTTAGTTACTTTTCTGTTGCCATAATAAAACACCATTACCAAGGCAACTTACAAAAGAAAGTGTTTGCTTTGGGCTTATGATTCTGGAGGGTTAGGGTCCTCATGCTGGAGACAGCATGGCAGCAGGTAGCAGATTTGGTAACTGGAGCTGTAAGTTGAGAGCTCGGCCTTCACACATCTTGAACATCAAGCAAGAGGCAAAGGATGAACTGGGGATTGCTCAGAACTCTGAAACCCCAAATTCTGCCTCCAGTGACACATTTCCTCCAACAAGGTCACACACTCCTAAGCTTTCACAAACAGCCACCAACTTGAGATGAATACTCAAACGCCTGAGCCTATGGTGGGGCAGGGCATTCTTGTTTAAACTATCACAAGTATCTCTGCTGTAGAATCCTAGAACACCCAGCCCAGTGTGCACAATAGATTTTGCACACTAGTTCTTAGTGCCTTTTATATAGCAAAGCATCTCTTTACAGAGAACTCACTTCGCCCAGCAAATGGGAAGGAGTGAGACAGAGAAATCCAAATTCTAGACTTGGAAGGTTTTGAAATGAAAATACCACTTGGAGTATGAATAAATGAAAACGAGTCAAGCAGAGAACAGATATGTGTTCCACTGACTATCTACTCTAGTGTTTGGGAGTGCACCATACACAGGACCAATGGGATAAGCTAAGAATGAGGAAATGGTACCGGGAACTGGAGGCCTGGTATAGGTCTGTCACGGTGGGGATATCATTCCCTTGGGATCAGCCCTAGAGATGTGTTCTCTGTGGTGGGCTTCAAAGCATGAAGGCAGGGGGCAGTATCCAAGAGGCAAAGGCAGGGGTGAGATCGGTGAAGGGGTGGAGAGACCCCAAGGCTCTCAGCGTTCTGATAGTGTTACTCTCCCAGGACCACTGTTGATGTGATCCCCCCAGCTTCCCTGCTTTGCTACAGAATCATCAGAGATCTATATTGATGGGCCCAAGCCAGTAGAGCCGTCCTGAAGTCTCACACACCGTGCCATGGCTTCTCAGCAAGAAATGAGTGAAGGACTCGGGAAGTAACCAGCACACCATGGGCTCTAGATGGTCCCAAGCTTTACAAACAACATAAGAACAATTTTGCATAGTGGAATAAGCTGACCCTGGGTCCTAGAGGTTGGACCATCAGTTGAGTTTCTTGACACCGTCCAAGGAATGATGTAAGCATAATAGAGAAGATCAAGACTCTGCTCTTGCAGTTTCTGAGATTTGCTTTCTCATCTTCACTGTGTGGCATTGCCCAAATGTCACACAGTTTCAGTGATGGTAGCTTCATGGGACTGCTTTGAGGGTTAAAGTGAGCCACTGAGATGGAGTTAAGCACTTAGCCCAGTGCCAAGGATGTTTATTAAAACAGTTTGCAGTGGGGTCTTACATGATGCCCCTAAATCCCTGTTTTTGCATCTGTAAGGAAGAATGGTCATCTCCAACCATCAAACCACCTTGAAGGCTGATACCCATCAGGGGCTCTAATTGGCAATCCCTCCCTTGTTGGGGGCAGGGTGGGGAATCTATTCCCTCTGACCTAGAGCCTCCAGGAGAAATGTTTTAGGAGTGCATTGCTTGGTACTGGATTTGGTTCCTTAAGATGAGGTTCTGCCACTCCCTCCCCCTGCTCCAGCCCCACCCTGCCTAATTCCAGCCTAAACAGCATCATCTGGTCAGGAGTCTGGTGCGCGGAGACGACTGTGGTTGCATCTGGAGTTGTGTTTGCAGTCTGCAAGTCTCCAGCAAATCCAGATTTGGGGGCTTAGTCGCCTCATTCTAGATGTCTAGGAAAGCCTCGGTCTGAGAGCAATGGAGGAGCAACATGGGTAACAGGATATCTTCAGAGACCTGGCAGAACTCCTTGGAACACCAGGCCTGTGAGATACTGTCCCCTGGCTCCCCAGGCACAGGAAGGACCTTTATAGCATCAAGTTCAGGTTCCAGTTTCTTGTGGATATGGCAAAAATGGAGCCCCAGTCCTAGTCACGTTCCCTCAGACTCCTTGAGCGGAGACCCTTCAGGCTCCTGACTGGTGATTTTCCACCATGAAGGGAATGTGACTCATTGCCAGGCCCTCTGCCTTGACCTCAATTTTCGATTCTCCTCTGTGTGAGTAATAGGATCAGTTGTCTGTGCTCGCAAAAAACAGATTTCATGCATAGTGAGATGGCAGCTTAGAGTTCACGGTTGAGGACATTTGAACCACTAGAAGTTAGGGTGTGGCAAGGACAGCAGGATCCCCCACCGCATAGCCAGAGCTGCCCTGGTTAGCTAGACATTTTATGTTGGGGTCAGTCAGCAAATCCAATAGAGAGGTGGGGCTTAGAGGTCCAGAGAGCTAATGACAGAGAGTCAGGCAAGCTATGCAATTATGGGATGCTCAGTGCTAACGCAGTCCAAACCTTAATGAGCCACAGTCCCCAGACTCTGAAATTGAGGGGAGTATCTCATTCCGTGGCGGCACAGTGACCAAGGCTGGGTGTGGATGAGTTGGTACTGGGGCTGCATCTGGGGGAAGGGATGTTTTCCCTTGCCTTGTCTCCTCCCTGGGAGACCCTAAGGACTATTAGATGTATGTCCCCACAAGACCAAACTCCCCCTTCTGCAGTGGCCTATGGATCCTACTTTTATAGTACCTTGCACTGAAACCAAACCGAATGAAACCTAGCTTCTGTTTGGCTGTGACTCCCATCCCAACAATGGCAGCGTTAGTCACTGACATCCAGGGATCAAGTTTCATCTTCTCTCCTTCCCTCAAGTCCCCTCACTTCCTTCCCTTCTGGGACAGCCACTTCTTTCTATTCCCAGTCATTGTCATTGTTGAGGCTCGGTTTCTCTCTTCCATGAACACTGTCTCTGAGGCAGCCCCCAACTGGTATTTAACCCTGCTTTACTCCTCTTTCAAGTGACTCCAAATGTGCTCAGAGCTAAATCCAGATTCCTAAACTGACTGCATCCAAGGTCTATGATGAGGGACAAACCAGTCTATCTCTCCAGACTCTTTCCTTTGCAGCCCCCTGCTTTAGTCATGACAGCTCCGGTGGGACTACTAATTTGATCCTTTGACCTTTGGACAGCATGTGCCCCTCTGCATAGAAAGCCACTGACTTGTCATGTTGGTCAGCCTCTCTTTTCTGAGACAGGGTAAATGCTATTTCCTTTGTGTAAATATTCACGGCGAGGTCAAGCAGGCTCCGTCTTCTGTGACCATGGAGCTACTGCTTCACAGCCTCTTGATGACAGCCCGTGTTTAGTGAGCCTGAGATGTTAGGCTCTGTCGTGTACTCACCATGGGCTCCACCCTGCAGAAGTTTCCCCATCTGAAGTAATAGTAGTCCGTCTCACACAGTTTTGCTGTGGGTAGGATGAAAGGAGGCAGTATAGATAGAGGCTTGGAGTCCCAGTTGGCTTCTTGCTGGATCTCAACACAACGGCTACTGTGAGGATTACTTCCAGATTTGATTGCTGGTATTGCCTCACTTGTGTGAGGTGTTAATGAGCCTTGTTAGAACTAAGAGCTTCTCTTGCTTAGCTTTTGGAGCCTCTAGTGGTGTATACGTGTGTACATAGAAAACATTTGACTATAACTGGGCTTGACATATCCTGGCTAGTGGACTTGGTACGATGAACAACTTCTTCTAGTTGCATCTGAGGATGTTTTGGAGGACAGAGCCAGCAATGCAGCTCAAAGGAAGAACTCTATGTCCTTCAAGCCTGCCCATAACTGGAGGCAGGGATTTGTGTCAGAGCCTGGGGCTTGCATGGGGTGGATGGTAGGGGAGCTTCAGAAGCCTGGCAGGTGGTAGAATGGCTGGCTGGGGAATCTTCTAGAGATGGCACCTAGTTTTTACTTGCTTTCCACAGAATGACACAGTGCTCTTAACATGGCCACTAATGTACTGGATCTGAGAGGGCTCCTATATGGGTCATGTTGGTCAAAGGAAGCCTTTGAGGCAGGGAAGAGAAGAGAACAGGGAAGGCACAGCTCATACCTGTCTAGTGTTCACATCAAGTTCCATGGCACTGTCATGACAATGGAGCTTGAGCACAGGGACAGATGAACTTGAATCCCTGTGTGTGTGGATGCATTTGTAGTCTCTACCTAAGGACACTGAATGTGACTTTGGGACTATTTGTAAGATCCTTTAATGTAGCAAGTAATAACATGGTGTTAGAGTCTGAAGTGTTGGGTTCAACACCAAACGTTGCTACTTACAAGCCTCAATACATGCTACTAAATCACTATGGGCTTTCTTTCCTCCCTGGATTTCCATACCCTTAAGAAACAGACAATCGCAGTGGGGTTCTTGGTCCTACTGCACGTACTGGCTTTGTGGGAGCCTAGGCAGTTTGGATGCTCACCTTATGAGACCTGGATAGAGGTGGGCAGTCCTTGGGCTTCCCACAGGTCAGGGAACCCTGATTGCTCTTCGAGCAGATGAGGGAGGGGGACTTGACCGGGGGAGGGGGAGGGAAATGGGAAGCGGGTGCGGGGAGGAGACAGAAATCCTAAATAAATAAAAATAAAATAAAAAAAAAAAGAAGTAGTTTCATTAAAAAAAAAAAAGAAACAGACAGGCTGGCAGCTACTAGTGTTTGCCATTCTTATTCTCAAGGAATTTAAGCTTAATTAATGTAAATGGGGAACAGCTTCAGGGTGCTAGGCCCAGCAGCTGGGGTACATGTAGGAGAGGTGAGGTATACACAAGCTGAACCAGCCCAGGGGATAGTCCTGGACTTCTGACAGTTTATCTCCTGTTATCCCCTTTACCCAAAGAAATGTTTACATGACCCCAAATATATAGACATATAAACTATGTATATAATCTAATAGTTATTAGATTAGAAATGTATGTACAAAATTAATTTTAAATTTTAAATGTATTTCAAAATTTTAAATGTATGAAAAAATTAATTTCAAATTTGTATCAATATATAAAATTTGTGTACAATATACAAAAGTCCAACTCAATGTAAAACATTTAAAATTAGTAGTTGCTTTTTAAAAGTCTATTCAATAATTACCTTTTTATCTTATCATATCTATATCTTACCTTCTTATTTTCAGAGCAGATTCAATAATCTATTGTTTTATCTTATATCTTTATCTACCCATTTTCTTTTCAGTAGATTATTAAATCTACTGTTCATCTTATCATATCTATATCCTCCCTTTTTCTTCTCAGAGTAGATTGAATAATCTACCCTTTTATTGTATCATATCTATACTATCCATAATCCATTAAACAACCAAAACCCCCCACCCATCTCTTGGGAATGTGGGCATCATCATCTTAAATTTACTTCCTGGGGCAAAGGTATCTTTAAGGGATCCTGAAAGAAAAGTTTGGGCTAACCATCAAGTCCTGGGAGAGGGAGCTGTATCTGTGCATCATGGAAAAGTGCAGGGTTGTCTCAAGTCCTGACTAGAGGAGTCTGTGAGACTGGGTCATCTCAACTAGCCACCTTGAAATTGTTGTGAGCAGTTTGAAGAACAAAGCCGATCTTTAAGTGGTGCTATCAGCTGACTGGCATCATATGAACCAGTGAAATCATTGCTGTGGGGCCCCATATTCTTTCTGGAGACATCAAATATTACTGTAGGAAAATTTGTTGTTCACTGTAGAAAGCATAAACTTTAATCATATCAAAACAGAAAGTTTAAATTTTGATAGACATGCATTCAAAGAAAGGTACCATAGAGATGAAAACAGGTATGAGGAGAAGGAATTTTTGGAAGCAGAGTTTTGATAGCCTTAGTCTCAAGATTTTTAGTTTCCTTTTGTCTCACGCCAGGTGGCTCCTGATATGAGAAAGAAACTCTGAATTTTTCCTTAAACAATATGCTTGGATTTAGAGAAGAAGATCCACTGTCCAATTTCAAAGTCTGCTTTGATTTCTAAGTGAGTCGTGACTATCGTTTTACTGAGAAGAAGGGAGATATGTATGTTTAGGTAGTAAAATTTTACCCTGCAGAGGATGTTGGTACCATAAGTCAGATTTCTCTTTGCTTGGTGATTTTTTTCTGGATAGTTATCTTTTCTTCTTTAGGCATCTAGATGTCCAAGATCTCTCAAATTTTTGAAGATGGGTATTTTCCTGCAAAGAGAATCAGAACCTTGCTCCAATCTTTATGAGGTTTCCTTACAACCTGAAGGACTGTCACCTCTGTGGATGAACTGTCATTTCTCTTTATCAAGAGATTTCTCCTTTTCAACTGAATCTTAATTAATTTTGATTGTATCTGTAGCTTTTCTTCTCCCATGGAAACAAGAGTGAAACCCCTTCTCTAATGTAGCACATCTCCTGGTTTCCACGCATCCTTGAAATATACCAGCTGATTTAATTCAGAAGTTTTTTTCTACTATCCAAAATCTCTCTGCAGCCATTGTTCCTATCTCATTAGCATTAAGAAAATTCAAGGTTAATAAAGCATTATGCAATCTATTTCTGGGAGTCTTTTTCATCCCTTTCTGTTTGTTTAACATATCCTTTATAGTACAGTTTGATCTTTCTGTAACTACCTAACCTGTAGGATTGTGAAGTATACCTGTAATATGCTTTATATTATAATAAGCAAAAAACTGTTTCACTTTCTTAGAGACAAATGCTGGAGAATTATCTGTCTTTATTTGTGTATGTATGTATGTATTTATTATTTGAGCCTGGGCCCAATTCTTAGCCCTGTCATCAGCCCACTATAGGGACCCCTCTGAGTGAGGATACTGACTAAGGCATGCCCATGAATACAGGCCAGAGATCACACGGTCTCAGTGCCCAGGAGGTATCCACATGGCCACATTTCTTACCTCTGTGATAAAATGACCAGCAAGAGTGACTGAGGAAAGGAAGGGCTCTTTTCGCTCACAGTCTGAGGGTACAAGCATGGGCGGGAAGCCATGGCAGCAGGGCTTGAGACACCTGTTCACGTTATAATCGCAGGGATGTGTGGCAGGGGTCACATTGTATCAGTAGTCAGGAAGCAGAGAGAGGTGAGTGCTGGCAGTCAGCTTGCTTTCCCCTTTGTGTGTGTTCTGGGCTTCCAGTCCCTAGAACGGTGCTACTCTCAGTTAGGGTAGCTCTTCCCATTTCAGCTGAGCTAACTTCGCAAATTCCTCTTAGACAAGCCCAGAGGTTTGTTTTTTCGGGGTGACTTTGCATCCTGTCAAGTTGATTGGTATTTGTTATTAATTATCATAGGATGCAGAGAACAGTTTCTCTTTGAAACTGTTTTGTTGGAAACTATGTTAGGTCTTACAAAAAATGGGGGGGATGAGTAAGATACCCTCAAAGTTGCCTATTTCTTGAGAGAGTACTGTAGACCTCAGAATGACTGCGCACAATTGCTTTGTCCTTTGTACCCAGCTTGCTGATGGGCACTCCTCCCCTTTGTCAGGACTCCTGGGGTTATCCAGGATACAGGTTCCAACCTTTTACCATGTTATACTAAGCATTTTAATGGAAAAAAATGGCATAGGGCATAGAAGGGAAATATTAAGTGGGCAGAATGAATAATAAACTTGGGAGTTTCTGGTTAATTTGGGGATAAAAACTTAGCTTGGGGAAGAAGGTCAGTGCATGGAGATGGGAGACAGCAGAGAGGAGCAGAGGGGACGGGAGGCCATTTGTCACATGATGGATGGACGGAGGGAGTTTGTACAGTTGACTGAGATAAAGAAGAGCTCACTAATGTTCCTAGCACTGCACAGATGCACTCAGGGTACATGGGGAATCACGCCGTCTGAGCACTGCAGAGTGGCGACGGTGCTCAGCTAACTTGGTAGCTATGTGTGGATAGGAATGCAGAATTAGAGACTTGACTCTCCCAGTGCCCTGCAGAGACTCATGCTGGTGCCACTCAGCACGGGACTCTCAGAAAGAGCAGAGGCAGAGTGAGGAGCACAGTGGAAACCTTAAGCAACATGCGGTGGAGGAGTTTTCTAATCCCACCAGTGCCTGGGGCAGAAGGGTTGGAAGTTAAAACCCCAACCACACTGTCAATTATTTATAACTCATTGCATAAATTATTATGTTTAAATTGGCCGCCTAGTAAACAGTATATAGTTTTGCACCACAGAGGTTAGGTCATTCTAAATTAATCTATCCTTGTTTTGATGAGAGAGGGGGAAGGGAGGGAGAGGAAAAGAGAGAGAGGAAGAGAGATAGAGAGGGAGAGGGAGAAAGGAGGGAGAGAGAGAGAGAGAGAGAGAGAGAGAGCAGGGAAGGGAGAGACAGTTAGGTTTCCCCATTGGACCCTTTGGGTCATAGCGAGGCACATGGGCTGGGGGAGGGGAGGGTCCCAGATGACACTGGGATGTTTTTCCTTGGGGGATCCAAGAAGCACTCTATTACTCAGAGCGAAATCTAAAGTGTTTACACTGCCTCAGCAGCCACTGATGTGCTGGCCAGTCTCTTTTCAGAGCTCACCTCCCATACACTATAGCTGTGCTGTCTCCCCAGTAGTTCCCTTCCAGGGCTTTTGCCTGGGCTCTTTCCTCTACCACGAACACTCAGTTTCCATATTTTATCACGTCCTTGCCTCCTGGGAGAGTCTGCTCGGGATTTACGTTCTCAGGAAGCTATGCCATGGCCACTCAGTGAAAATGGCAATGACTTACTTATGTCTCACAGGAGCACTCTATTAATTTTTTAAAATTAATCTATTTATTTTATATACCAGTCACAGCCTTCCCCCACCCTCTTCTCCAAGTCCCTTTCTGCCATTACCCCTCGCACCCCCAATCCCCTCCTCTTCCATCACTATCCAGGAAAAGGCAGGTCTCCTATGAGTATCAATAAAACATGGTAATATCAAGCTGCAGTAAGACTAAGCAACTCCCCATATATTAAGACTGGGCAAGGCAACCCAGTATGAGGAATAGGGTCCCAAAAGCCAGCAAAAGAGTCAGAGGCAGCCCCGGTTCCCACTATTTGGAGTCGCATAAGAGGGCCAAGCTACACAACTGTCACATATATGCAGGGTGCTTAGGTGAGTCCCATGGAGACTCCCTGGTTGTCAGTTCAGTCTTTGCGACCCTATATATTAGTTAATTGAGGCCCCTCTGTTGTCCTTGACCCCTCTGCCTTCACAGTAGCATTCCTGATCTCTCTGATTCTGCCTCACCCTTCCGGAAGAAATGTTCAGTTGTTGAACACTACACAGTTCTCATTTATTCTGTTCTTATTATTTGCTTTCCTGCCTATCATGGTCTCTCCACAAAGGGATGGATGCTGGTTGTTTTATTTGCTGTTTTATCTCACCTCCTGTTACATCACAGGCACTATGTGAATGACGGTTAAACAGAAAAATGAATGTTCAGATGGCCTCTGTGAGAACATGTGGAACATACACCAGCCTATGTGGAAGGAAGAACCATGAGGGCGGTGAAAGACTGAACATCTTGAAAAGCAGAAATGGAGAGTGTTTTAGAGTTCTGCCTGTCTGTCTGTCTCAATCAGAGCTCATCATTCTCTTCCTAGTTCCTTTCTGCACCCGTTTTGCTACTGCAGTCACATATCAGGGTCTGGTCTTTGACTCTTCTCTCATTCACTACACCAACGAACCAGAGCCAATGTCTTCATGATTTTATCTTAGTAATAGTCTTCGTTTCAGTTCTGAGGTTTGAACACAGGGCCTTGGGCATGGTAGGCAAGTACTCTGTCACAAAAGCGCACCCCAACCCTTCCTTGACCATTTAAAATTTGTTTATTTATTTTATATGTGCGAGTGTTTTGAGGGCATGAATGTATGTGTACCACACGCTTGCACAGTGCCCATGGAGGTCAGAAGAGGACATCAGATCCCTGGAACTTGAGCTGCAGATGGCTGTGAGATGCCATGTGGATCCTAGGAACGGAACCTGGGTCCTCTGCAAGAGGTGTCAGTGCTCATAACCATTGAGCCATTTCTGCAGGTTTCTTTCTTAACCATTCTTGAAGGATTGTTCTCCAAGAACACTTTCTCTACTGGAGCTCAAAATTCCTCTCCATCTTCTATTTGAATCGTTTTGGCTGAATAGAAAAATCCTTGGCTCTCAGCTCATTTCCTTGAGCATTTCTTTGTGACTACTTTTGAATAAGATGTTGGTCTAAAAATATCCAATGTTAACATAAATTTCTATTCTTTATCTGTAACTTGGACTTTCTTCTAGATGTACAAGGGGCCTCTGCACCCATCTTATTCTTTATTCCATTAGTCTCTTCTTCAATTAGCTTCGTTAGTCTTTATCATTTATTTCTTTTTAGAGAGTCTTATGTAGTCTCATCTAACCTGGAACGTAGCTGAAGATGACCATGAACTTCTGATTATTCTGTCTCAAGAAGGTAGCAAGCTCCTCACCTGGCCTGTTTCCTGTGCAGTGTTCTTACTAGACAAAGTCTAGGATGGACGTCTTTGTTTACAGGCATGCAGTATGTTCTTTCAATGCAGCCCCAAGTTTGATAATGTTATGATTTGGCTCCTAGATGTCCTCCAAAGGTTCCTTTGTTGAACACTTTGCTCCCAGTTGGAGAAGCTGCTGAGAAGAATAAGAGGTAGGGCCTAGTGAGAGGATGTGAGATTGTAGGGACATGGACCTTGAAAAAGGCTTTTGTACCTCACCACAGTAACCATGGACTGAAAGCTCTGAAACCATGAGCAAAACCAGTTCTTGCTTCCTCATGAGTCTCCTTGAATGCTTTGTCACAGTCCCAGAAAGCTGGCTAACATACCCCTGCTACCCAGGGGTAAGAGTGTCTCCACTCAGGAGATCCAGTGCTCATGTTCATCTCAAGGTGGTATACTGAGAGCTGGCCCTGGAACGTGATCCCTAACTCTGTGAATTATCTATTATCTGTCTACTCCAGTCTCCCACCCTGCTGTACTCCCCTGTCACCCTTCAACAGCGTATCAGGGTTTTCAGCATTAATGCCTGGATCCTACCCTCAAGGGCAGGTTTCTGGCCTTCTGTCTCCTCACTGTTCTGCGCTTTCAAATGTACAAATCTAACCCAAGGGACTGATGCATTGTCCCTTTGCCTATCATACTTCAAATATACTTCTTCTGCCTTAGTGTGTTTAAACAGTACCCTGCCCTACAGCCCTCTGAGAACACCTTGCCTTGATCTGTCTGAAGAGACAGTCTCATCCTCCTTTCAATTCCCAGAAGACCTTTAACTGTGTGGGAGAGTGAAGATTAAACTCTGCCTAGCCAGTTGTGTTCCTGTGTGTTTCAGACAGAGTTCTGCAGCTAACAGGCAACAGGCATAACTCTTGGAACCCAGTGGTCCTGGAGTTTCTCCTGCACAGCCCAAGTTCCACCATTGCACAACGTGAAGGCAATAGCTCCAGTTACTATGATTCTTGGCTTAGTTTGGCAGCACAGGAAGAGGATCAGATTAATGCATCTTGTGCCAAAGCTTTGCCATTCTGCCTGGGAGATGTATTAGTTACATCTAACTAATTGTTGTGAGCAAATGCCTCAGAAAAGTAATATAAGGAAGAGTGCATTTTGGTTTATGATGTGAGAGGATTCAGTTCATGGTGGAGGCGTGGCCACAGGGACATGAGGTGGCTGGTCCCATTTGCATCCACACTAGAAGCAGTGAGCAGCTAATCCCAGTGGCCAGCTTGTGTATAGGTCACATATGGCCTATTGAGCTTGTAATCAACTGTCCTGCCATGCTGGGGGATGACGGTGAGCTCTCCTGCTGTCTCCCCATTCCTCTTCTTCCTTTGAGCTGTCCCAAAGTTCCTTGTGTCAGCTTCCCCGCAGTAAATACAATGAACTCACAATGTGTTCAGTGTTTCATTAATTAATGTCTGAAATTACTGAGTAAATGCAGTCAATCTGGCTCATTACAAGTTTACATCCACATTATAGAGAAACTGGAAGTCAGGAAAGTTGAAGGACAGAAGGGAAGAAGCTTTCCCAAATCCTTAGGACTTCTACCTTTTCTTTGAAGATTTTCTCTAGATTATCATGTCTTCGTTGCTGTTTTCCCTTTCTGCTTATAGTCTGTGTACACTGCTGTCTCTTCTTCTTCATTGTTAAACTTTCTAGAAGGCATTGTTTTAAGAACATGCCCACAATATGTCCATATAGGTCTACCGCAGCTCACTTTATGCCATTGCAATTTGATACCTCCTATCAGGAGTCATGGCCTGTCATAGATCAGTCTGGTCACCTGCCCTCAGTGTACTGTGTCTCCATCTTATTAGCTGTTAGGTGATGATAATGAGAAATTATGGAGAGAATTGGGGAAAGAGTGCTGAGCTTAAACTAGGTGCTCGGCCAACATCGGTGGCCTGGGACGGGAACTCTCTGGGAAAGGTGGAGTGTTGGCCGTCACCCTGCCACTGTTCCCTGGTTGCAGGCTACCCTTCATGCAGGTGGACTCGGTCCAGCGCTGGATGGAGGACCTGAAACTCATGACGGAGTGTGAGTGCATGTGCGTCTTGCAGGCAAAGCCCATCAGCTTGGAGGAAGACACACAAGGTGACCTTATCCTAGCAGGGGCTCCTGGCCCAGGAGATCCACTACAGCTACTCCTGAAGCGGGGTTGGGTCATCAGCACAGAGCTTCGCAGGATCGGGCAGAAGCTGGCCCAGGACCGCTGGGCGCGTGTGCACAGTATGAGTGTGCGTCTGACATGCCATGCACGCTCCATGGTCAGCGAGTACAGCACCATCAGCAGGACCTCCTCACAGGAAATGGGCCAGGTCAGCCATGCCAAGATAGGGCTAGTGGGTGCTGGGTGGGGGGAAGCCTTCCTGTATTCTGGGGTCTGAACCTTTCCTGGCTAGTGGTTTCTGTTGTCTTGTAATAAAGTAGAGGATAGTGAGGACATTTAATGGACATAGACTAGTGCAAGGCATTGTGGCAGGTGTTTTCTCTCTACAAATGTCTCTAATCCACACGCCCACTGTGAGCAGAAAGAGCTCTAGAACAGGATGCGTGGCTTCAATGATCAGTCTGTGTTATGTGACGTTGGCAAGTCACTTGACTCTTCCTTGCTCTAGTGCTTTCTCTCAGTGACTACAGCAATATTTATCCCGCAAGGACGACTGAATAATACATGTAAAGCATGTCACGCAGCTGACTGAAAAGATTAGTATTATCATGCCCGTTTTATGGTTGAGGGGGTGAACTCAGAGGCCGAGTCACTTGTCCCACATTAAGCAGGGGATGACGTGGAGGAGGGCCAGACCCAGCAGTTTTGATTCCAAATGCATTCGAATCTTCCCACAGTCAAAAGTAAACCACTGAACTCCCACCTCCCTATTGGGATTTCTCTCTCTCCTTTCTTTCTTCATCTTTCACCTTCAAGTTCTTCCTTCACTGTAGGCAGCGGGTGTTGGTTTCTTCTTTGAACCCAGCTTAAGTGCCTCTTCCTCCCCAAGGCTTCGCAGATCTCACAGTCTAACTAATTGTCTTCTTCCTTTTCTTACTCCCTCAGTGCATCCAGCCTTGGCCTCTTTGGCTACCCATGTCCCAGATCACAGTGCATTCTGGGTTCTGTGCCTGTTTCCCTCACTTTCAGGCCACAGAGGACCCAGCACAGCAGCTGGTCCCCAATGGAATGACATGATCTTTTCTGGTTACAGGTGGAGAAACTACTCATGGAGAAATGTTCTGAGCTCTCGGCGGTCACTGAGAGGTAAGTGCGCCTGGGCTGCGTAGCCTGCTGGCCCCCTGGCCCTGGGAGGAAGGGTATCTTCTCAGGGGGTTCCACTAGTTGGTAGTAGGCTGGATTTTTTTCCCTAGGCATTCCCAGAAACCTCAAAGGACAGACTGTCTTGAAGTCAGTGTAGTGATACATGTATGTAATTGTAGCGCTTAGAAGGCAGAAGCAGGAGGATTGCTACAAGCCCAGCGTGGTTTACCTAGTGAACTCCAGGCCAGCAAGGACTGTATAGTAGAAACAAAAAGTAAAATAAAATAATAAAAGGTTCCCATGCGGTTTTTGTCCCATATTCAGAGCCTGGGGAAAGGGAAAGTTAGGAGAGAGCCTTGGGAGTTAGTGGAAAGCTGTTTGGGGTAAGCTGACAACGGGAGAAGGTTTACTTTAAAGTTGGAGGGCCCCCATGGCCTGTAAAGTGAAGGCAAGATCCCAGGTCAGGTGAAAGGTGAACTCTCACCTCCACACACATGCGCAGAGACAGAGATGTCCACAGACACTCACTCACTGTCACACAGACATATAAACACACACTCATAAGATCACAGAATTCTGCCCACAGTCTCTTGCCCCTTTATCATACCATAAACATACATGAGTTCACACTCAGGTGCACACATACCACTTAGCTTCATATGGACTCACTCTGAGTGTGTGTTGACATGTTCCTTTACCCTTCATGCCTCAAATCTGGATTTTGGCATCTGTGGGAAGCTGGAGAGTCTTCCCCTCTTCTGGGCAGGAGATTTTCAGCCCATGGGGTGGAGGTCAATCTAATCCCCTCTAGTTTTTCTGTCTGCGAGGAAATCTTTGAGGAAGCTTCTTCTTTTTTTTTTTTTTAAATCATATTGTGGCGGTAATTTTTTGTTTTTCTTGTTAAAATAAGTTTTAAACTGAAATAGAAACATTTGTCTTTCCACATCCCTTTCCTTCCTCAGTGCCTCTCATGACTCCCATTCCAAACTTAATAGTATCTTTTATTCCCATTATTATGATTACATAATATATGCATGTGTGTTTGTGTACATATGTGCATGCACAAATATAAATAAGTCCAACTTTCTGAGTCCATTTTTCTTGGTGGTGTGTATGTGGTGTCAAGGCTGACCTACTCTGGATTGGACAGTTGATAAGAACCTTATCCCAGGAAGAGGCCAACACTTCTCCGCTAGTCATTGTTGCCTGTGGCTCTTTGTCTAGCGGTGGGATCTCCATGCTCCCCCTTCCGTGTTAGCATATCTATTGGTATTGCCATCCTTTCTATCTTGTTAATGATGGGCATCGATTCTTCCAAGCTATAGCGAGAGCAGTAGTGGTGCACTGCGCTCTAGCTACCTTCTTCAAAGCTACTGCCCCTCCACCTCAGGCGCTGCTGAGACCAGACGATTGGTCCCATTGATAGCTCACCATCCCAGGGAGAACCCAGAGGTTTGACTTTGCCACCTTCTGGTGTTAGCACTTCCCAGTAGCAGGGAATGTGATGGTTCCAGCCCTTCTCTGTAGAGCAAGAGACCAGGGAACAAATCAAGCTGGCAGATATCATCTCTTATTCTCTTGGAACTGCGTCTTCCATCTTGTCTATTCTGCACATACACCATGCCTCGAGAAAGTCCAGGTCTGCCCTAGCCACCGCTGCGGTCCAACCAAGGACCCCTTCCGGTGGCCCACTCTGTGATTCTTCCTCCCAGGTGCCTCCAGGTGGAGAATGAGCATGTTCTGAAGTCAATGAAGGCCTGCGTGAGCGAGACCCTGAGCACGCTGGGCCAGCACTTTGGCCAGCTACTGGAGCTGGCTCTGACACGGGAAGTGCAGGTCAGTGTGGCCTGGGAGACCGAGGACATGGTGGGGTCATCAGGGAGGGGGCACTGAGTAACTCAAATGGCCTTTCCTGAGAGACATCCTCTTCAGATCACCAGTGTCCATGCTCCATGCCGGCATCTGGGTGGAGGCTGTCGGGGTTCAGCTGGGGTTTCCAGAGTATCTAACCCAACTCTGTAGTTTCCGAATGTGAGAACTGGAGTCCAGGGAAGAAAGATTTAGCCAAAGTCACACAAGGTAGTGCCGGGGCCTGGTGTATCTTCCGGTACTGTTTCCAGCACCCTGAATCATTTCTGCTGAGCTATTCACAGCACACAGGGGGCCCTTCTTATCCTGAAGAACTTAAGCTACCTGCAGGAGACACGCCATTTTTTGAAGTCCTGGCCGCAGAGAGGACTCTGGACGGGTCATCCTGTTTCTAGGCAGGCTCATGCTTGTTTCCGGGAGGAGGGCGTGGCGCCCTCTGTAGTCTGTCAGATGTCACAGCACAGTGTATGTGGAGGCTCTTCACTTCTCCTGCTCTCTACTTCGTCCGTGAGGCGAAACTTTCTCAAGAACAGAAGTAAGAAGAAGTACAGAGCAGGTGGAAAGCCTGTGAGCTAAATGCACATCATTTCCCTGTCCCTGCTTTGGTATTCCGGAAGCTCTCCCAGCGCCAGGCCCCTTAAGGTTTTCATTAGGAAGCTATTTACATGTTATTTATAGTCCGGGAATACTGTGCCACATACTTACCATTCTTTCCCACCACCAAATAAAAGCCTCCCATAAATAATAAACGTCTGATTTTCTCCATACCGGCCTCTCTGATGAGCTCAGAGATTCCTCTCTTCTTTTCCCGTATGTGTCCCATTTTGCACGGGACCGAGGCTCTTCTGGCCTGATTCTCCTGCAAGTCCCGCCTTGGCCCATGCTTCTACACCTATGCCAGTGTGACTGGCCCCAAGTGCTCTCACCATGTCACCTGCAGAAGGGTCCTCAAAGGCTAGCCACCCTGGCCTTGGAATCTGAAATAAAGAAACAGAGGGTCTCAATGCTGAGGGGCTGGCACTCTGGGACCCTAGAACACTGGAGTTCTGGGGACTGGGGCTCAGGCACCCTAAGTCAATGAATCAGTGTTAGCAATGACATAGAGGAGGAAGGGTGGTCACTTTAGTGTTCATGTCCCAAACTGAATCATTATACATGACTGTCCATGTTGATAAGAAAATCTAATGGCGTGATGGACGGAAGTATTGATGTCCGAAGAAGACCTAAAACCCTGGGGACCCATCTCAGCAGAGGAATTGCTAAGCAAGGGTACAGTGTCTCTTTCTAACAGGGTGCTGTAAGGTAGGGCTGCTCCTGCTTTTAGCTGATAGAGTCATGGGAAAGGCCAGGATTCTTTGGAGGCTTGGACCATGCGTCTGACTTCCTAGGCCAAACTTCATGCCACTTGTCCCTCATTCTGAGTTTATTCTGGGTAGAGCTCCTGACCCCATATTCCCAAGCTTCTGGCTAGCTGCCACCCACTGGGAGGTGTGACTGTCCAGGTCTCTGATGGCTGGCCTGGCAGGTGACCACAGTCAGCAGCTCTTCTGTTATTGTTGAATCCTCAGCCTTGCTTCCCAGGGAGGGGTGACAAGGTCTGTCTTGATGTTTCTGTGCATTTATTTTCTTCCTGGTAACTTCCTTTCTTGGTGTTTTCCTCAATGTCATTCCCTACGATGCTAGGGGAGCCTATTATGCCCGGAACTTGTATATGCAGGAACCGGTGTCCTGTCTTAAATAAAATAAAACCTCTTTATTTGCACAGGAATAACTATGATGCCCATTCTGCTTTGCAGATCTTCCTGAGGACCCATTGTTTGGTACCACTCAGACTCAGGATGGGCTTTCTATCCTTCTTAAGCCTCTTTGCAAACATTTTCACAGACCTGCTCAGATATTATCCTCTTACATTCACAAGACTCTTGGCTACTTGTAGAAGAAGTTTTGACTTGTTTTGTCCATGTATTTCTCAGGCACACATGTCTTTATGATTTGAACAATATATGGTGGAGAAAGTCGAGTAGTTTATTTCAAACTGGTAGGATTACAGTAGAAAGCTAAGAGTCTGTTTACTTATACTGGGATCCTGATGTTTCACAGCATGCAATTGGGAGATATTTTCTTGGCACTATGGAGTTATGCTGGATAACAAGTGGGAGTCATCTCTCTAAAATCACATATGAATAAAACAGTGAAGCAATGCAAACAAGGGTGATAATGATATGATATTATGTCATATTGTCCTGACTCATCCTGGAATATAATTAAGCTCAGTTCTGGGCCCTATATCAGTTATTGGCAATATCCGTGTTGGCAAAAAGCCCGACAAAAAGCACCTTAAAGGAAGAGGACTTACTTTGGTCCCTGGTTTGACAGGAAGGCAGGCAGGGTTCACAGGGGCTGGAACATGCAGCAGAAACACCTCACATCTGAGACGAGGGGCGCAGAGTGCAGAGAACGCTGATGCTCAGCTGGCTTATCCCCCACCCCTTTATTTGTCCTGGGATTCCAGCCTACTGGATTGTATCACTCATAGTCAGGGGGCCTTCCATACTTGTTAAGCATTTCTGAAAGTATTTTCACAGGCATGCTTAGAGGTGTACCTCCTGGGTGATTCCAAATCTAGTCACTAGACGGTGACTATCAGCATCCACTCAGGGGAAGCTCCGAGAACGGAGGGAAGTGCTGTCAATGGAGGTTGTGAAGAATACTTGGAGGGGGCAGAAGGTGCTCTGTCTAGAAGTAGACAGGACATTCAAATCCACAAAGGGAAGTGTACCAGGGTCATTGGATTTCACCTCCAGGATATCCCATATGGAGTAGTGGGGCTTCCAAGTAATGTGAGGGGCTGTCTTAGGAAAGTTCTATCCCTAAGGTGGACTGGCAATGCCTGGAAGACTGAGGCAGCAGAGGGGAGATGGGCTGAATGTCTTATAAGTTCCTTCTCTCTCAATAAGCTGTAAATCCCTGAATGTGGGTATTATGGAATGGAGATAGTAGATAAGTATAGGGTTTGGAACCAAGTCAGGGTTCAAATCCTGACTGCTACTAGCATATTCTGCAGACTTGTGCACATTACTTAATCTTATTGACCCTTGTTTTCTTTCGTACTACAATAGGTTGAGTTACAATAAATGAAATAACACATGGTAATTGGTGACACTCTCTGGATTGTATATTATCAACTAGAAATATGCTCTACCTTAAAAACAATAATTTTGATAACAGGAGTGTCATAATTTCATAATTGTGTACTCATTATTTTAACTATTTTGTAAGAATGATATTTCTTAGTCTGGTGGCAGATGGAGCAGAGAGAAGCCAGCTGTCTGTGGGACACCCTTAACCTTCCTGAAGCCATTGCCCTGAATAAAAATCCCTGCTCCATGGTGGGTTCTTTTGGGATCATAGCCAACAATCTGTTTGCTTTTAGGAGGCTCAGATGCCATTCATAATGCCATGGCCATGAAATCATGTGTAGATTCCTTGACACTCGGGTCTAAAATTTGCTTCTGATTCTCTTTGACACTCTCTGATTTTTCTCAGCCATGTTGCCCATATAGGCAAAGCAAGACTTCAGGGAGATTAAATGGCAACACAGAGATAATCCAAGTGCACTTGTCAGAGAAGTCCAGGCTTGCCGTATTTGTATGTATTCATGTATGTATGTATGTATGAATGTATGTGTGTGCATATATGTCTATATATATATATAATATGGATATATAACTCACTAGGAGAAAAGGCAAAAGGAAAACAAACTTCACTTTCACTGCTTATCCCTACCAGGAGAGTTTTCTTCCAGTTTGCTTGTGGGGAGTATATTCACTACTCAATGCTGTGAAAAACTCCAATGAAGAGCAACTTAAGGGAAGAAGTTGTTTGACTTCGGGTTTGCAGGTTGGTCCATCATGGTACGGCAGCAGGAATGTGAGTGAGGTCACACCTCATCTGTAGCCAAGACACAGACAGATAGGTGCTAGTGTTCAGCTCGTGTTCCCCTTTTTATTCATCCTGGGATTCAAGCCCTTACAATGATGCTGCTCACCTTAAGATGGATTTTCCAGCTCAGCTGACTGAATCTACAAATCACAAGCATGTCCAGAGGTATGTCTCCTGGGTGATTCTAGCACCTGCCAAGGTGACTACCAATGTTAACCATCATAGGCAGAGTCTGGTTCTTCATAACTACAGTACAGATTATCTCTGCAGTCACGGGGAGGGGGTTTGTGGAAATATCTACTTGTGTTGGTTCATCCCAAATATAACCTCAGTGCCCAGAGACTTAGTACCTTAGACTAGGTGTTATCTTACTACTACACTCCACTCCAAGAAGATTGAAGCTGGCCAATTCTCAGTCCTGAGGGCAGAAAACCCAGACATCATTCTGTCCTTAGATTCCATCCCCAGGGCATTCAGAGGCCTTAAACCTACATCACAGCTGAGGAAAAGAGAATACAGTCTTGGATGTGACCTGGACAGGATGACAGTCAGAGTGTGTATTTCAGTTGTCCACAGCCACAAGCATGTATGAACACATACCTGCTAGGGGAAGAGAGCCATTGCAGATTAATGTACTGCTGTATTTACCATATATGGGAGAAAAATGTCCCTGTTTTCACAGAAGGACATTTGGACATTCCTCGTTTCTGAAAAATCAGGAATTTTACAAGTATTTTACATGGATCTGCTAGGCATGTGTTTGTCTCTGTCCTGAGTGGTGGAATCTCCTCAGTTCTTGCTCCCTCTGGACAATGTGCTCCTGACAGCCCAGGCTGTATTGGCTCCTTCAGATGACTTGCACTGGTGAGTGTCGAACCACTTAGGATGCACTGCACTGCTCAGGTTCCCAGGAGACTTGCAAGCACATAGCATCTGAAGAAAATCTATTTCTAGATCTCCTCTTTTCATGTGTCTTCTTTCCCAGGGACGCATGTGGTTTTGTTAGTGCTTGCACTACTTCCAGAGGAAACACATCCTAGATACTCTGCCCTCCAAAACCCTGGGATGGAGGTGGGAAATCAAGCAAAGGGGACACCTCCATCCAGGAATCAAAAAGCCCTTGGGCTGTCATGATTAGTCCCATAGATTTTGCCCTTGTGTTGAGAGAGGCATTAGACATGGTGTATTTCTCCAGTGTGGGTTTTCTGATCAGATAGATGGAAGAATGTGTGATCTGTTGGGGACCGCGATTGGTTGTGGGAATTTCCAGTTAGTTTGCCTTTCCCATCTATTTTATTCTGGAATAGTGTATGGCTCTTGGATCAGAATGAAGAGATGATTGGTAGAATGTATCAACTCTTAAAAATGGCTGCTTTAAAGTACATACTTAAATGAAAGCAGTTCCCTTCAGCCATTTTTCATAATCATTCCTAGATTGTGACATTAACTGGAAAGAAAAGTGTCATAGAAGAGCCAAAGACTTTAAATGATGCAGATTATTCTGGATGTGACTGGATTGTTTTTTAGATTTTTTTTCACAGATTTTTAAAAAAGCAATTAAAGCCTTTTGTTGAAATATTTATACTAGGAATAAAAATATCTAATGCTTAAAATTATAAAATTAATTACTAGCTGCTGGACTAATTCCATTTATAATGTATATATTTTTTCACATACCCATTCCATCAAGATATGTTTACAACAAAATTTTGGTTTGTAAGATTTGTAGTTATCAAAATTTGTTCCATGTTTGCCAGCTGTACTGGTGATGATTGTGATGTCAATCTACCAGGAAAAATGTGGGTTTGTTTGTTTATGACACTTGGAAGCTTCTAGTAAAGGTATATAAAATAAAGTGTCAAAATATCAATGATAAGTATTATAAGAGTAATCAATAAAACACTTTAAAATTTAAATTCAATACATTTAGGAAAATTTTTGGAAGGAAAGTACACTGCGGATATAAATTTGATGATGAGAAGTTACAAAAATGTTAAAGAAATGTTTTTCACATATTTTAAATGATGTTAGGTTGTTTTGATGTTCAAATTACAGTCACTATATCTGAATGACTGATGCAGGAATTTTATTTGTATGTCAATACAGATAATATATAGGAAATTGCATAATACTATGCTGAAAAATTTTAGCTATCAAAATAAAAATATGCAAAATCACAGACATAAATAGAATTAAGTCATGATGGTTGTTGCCCCTGCTTCTCACTTGAAGATCCTCTGGACTTGGGACCCCCAGCTCCTACAGAGAATTTCCATCTGGTTCCTACACTTTCTGCACCAAGGCACCTTCTTGCCAGATCCTTGGCACCTTTGATCCATGACAGCTAGCTAGCTTTGGAGCCAGACGCTGCTTGCAGCGCCATTGTTTGTTATGTTTGAACAGTGGTGTTTCTTTCCACTGTACCATTAATTTTCAGCAGCAGTCTGGTTCCCTGGTTCTCTTTCTTCCTGCTGGTATACTAACACTTCAAAAGAGGCCCTACAGAATTCTGAGCCTCCACTCTTCTTTTCATACAGGTCTCTTTATATGGCCTCCAGATCTCGGCAGCTTTTCTCACATACCGTGGGTTTCTGGCACATTCTTTTGTTTTGTTGTGTGTAGCATTTTCTTCTAGACTTAAGGATATTTTTCTTCTTGAGGGGAATGAAATCATCCAAGTTTTGGGTCTCACATATTATCTTCATTTACCTTCCTAAGTGGGGTATTCTCAGCTAAGAGACATTTTCTCCCTGATCAACAGTTAATCCAATGCTGGGTTGTTGATACTTTGTCCAGGTTCTGTCCAGTGTGTCCACTCTGTGCTATCTCCCCAGAATCGTGCATTTCTCCAGTGTGTATTCTAAGACATGAGTGGTTTCCTTTTCCCACTTCTCAGAACTTTCATCAGGGCATTTGTCCATTCACCCTTTGGGGTATCCATGCCGATCTTTGTGACATGTCCCTGTGTTTCACAACCTTGCTAAAGAATAAAAGCAAACCCTAATAATAGTTTTCGTTATATTTCATGATCATAAGTGTAAGTGATTTAGCTGAGTGACTATTGTTTCCTGTCCTTCAAGGAGATGCTATCCAGCTGGCAGATTGATGACCTCCAGTGAGCTTCTGTCACATGTATGTGTGCCTTAAGTCTGTTCTCAGGGGGAGTGTAGATAGGGATTCTTCAGGAGACTTTTTCTGGGTTCTCAAACGTCTTACATGCCATTCTAGGGCTTCCAAAGGACTATCCAAAGAAGCCTGGTTGACTGCTCAAGGCTTCTTATGAATTTATCTTGGAAGTTCTGGGACATCACTACTGCCAGTCACTGGCTTCTAAGGGGCAAGCAAGACATTAAATTCAAAGGAAGGGTGATTAGAATGCAGACTTCTTTGAGAGGAATAGATTGGAGTCTATAGCTATCTTTAATTCACTATGCCCTGCCCATCTGTCTGGGCTTGATGAAACTCCTTGGCTCACTTTATCCAACTGCATGCTTTCCAGCGAGGGCTCCAGGAAAAGTCTCACAATGTTTTCCTTGATTCTTTTGAGAAATGCATTTTAGCCACTTTGGTTTCTCTTGCTTCTGGTAGATTTCACTGATGCTCATTGATTCTTTCTGATTGAGAAACAACTGAAAGACACTGTACTTTCTGGTGCCTTGTTTAGAGCTGATGGATGTTATAAATCCTTTCTCCTTCACACCCCTTTCTCCTGTTCTTAAAGACATTGTTATTATTCTTGTTGTTTCAGAAAAACAAGAATATGTGGTCTGTTGTTTAAGAAAGTACTTGTCACTTACCTTGTAAGTCTGTCTTGTTTTATTTTGTTTACAGCCTTTGACCCTTCTTATGATCTAGAGTGAAGCATCTTTTTGAAATGTCTCCAGTGTAGATGGAAGTTTCTGTTCTGCCTGGTCATGCAGCCATTTAATACCAAAGAAACACACAGAGGCTTATATTGTTTATAAACTGTTTAGTCTATTAGCTCAGGCTTATTATTAACTAGCTCTTACAACTTAAATTAACCCATAACTCTTATCTATGTTTAGCCATGTGGGTTGGTATCTTTTCTCAGTAAGGCCTTCTTATCTTGCTTCCTCTGCATCTAGTGGGTGACTGTGTCTCTGTCTTTCTTCTTCCCAGAATTCTCTTAGTCTGGTTACCTTGTCTATAATTCCTGCCTGACTACTAGCCAATAAGCATTTTATTAAACCAATCATGTGACAAATCTTTACAGTGTATAAAAACATTATCCTACAGTGCTCAAGTTTCTCTTTGATTTCCTAAAACAAAACAAAATAAAATAAGAAACAACAAAAAAAAACCCAAAATTATGACAAGCAAACTCTCCAAAAATTAACTTTTAGAAATGTGTATGTATCAGTTACCAAAATTGATAGGCTTTTCCTGGGGATACAGGCAGGAAGTTGACCGTGATGTAGAAAGCTGTTTTAAGTCTGATGAAGAAGGAATTGAGTAGGAGGAGAGACCTAGGGATTGAACACAGAGGCATTAGTTGAGGGAGACCTCCATACTACAGACATGCTGGAAAAATCTCACCTTGAAGTAGTTCAGGGGAAGTGTGGCTTTGGCAAGAGCATGATGGAAAAGCCTGGGATCAGCAAAGGGCTCTGGGTCAGCTCTGCCTCTTTCACCAGGTGGGAGCTTGGTGAGTTCACGGATTGTTAGATGCTGGTGGAGGCCAGGACACAGTGAGTATTGTGAGTGGGATTGAAAGGCACACTTGCGTTGGCTTCTGGATTTTCTAGTCTAAGTGAGGTCATGTGCACATTAGTAATGGGACCATTAACCTTCAAAGCAGAAATACAGACTCATAGGGAGTATTTGTTACTTTTTGTGGCTATGACAAAATATTTGACAACAGCAACTTTAAAAGGGAAGGGTTTATTTTGGGTTACTGTTGAAAGGGGGGTGTAGTCCATCATGATGGGGAAAGCATAACAGTAGCAGGAACAGAGGCAGTTGTCACACTCTGTCTGTCCTCAGTCAGGAAGAAGACAGGAATGTTGATACTCAGCTCATTTCTTTTTATTCATTCTGGGCCCCTAGCTCATAAGATGGCCCCCACTTCCCTCCTCCGTTAAACTTTTCTAGAAACACTCATAGATGCACGCAGAGGTGTGTTTCCACAGTGATGTAAACTCTGGTCAGGCTGGCCACAAGTATTAGCTATCACAATAGTTTTGTGAACCATGACCTATACAGTTATGTGTTTTTCAGGTTCCTCAAATGTGGAACAAGAGTCGAATTAAAGACTGACATTGTAATGTTCAGAGCTTTATGGATTCTTCAGGAGACTTAGATCTGTTTTTCCAAATTTATGCTGTGGAAAAGTATGCTTACAACTTTTCTTTGTCCCCAAGATATGTCTGGGGTGTAATTACTGTATATATGTGTTTAGACATTAACATAAAATTATTCTCAGACATAAATGGTCTAATATTAGCAGTTGATTGCAGAAGACATTGGGCTTGAATTGTTTAATTTAATGCTAATTTGCTTCAAGTGCAAACACTCATCAGGAACATTAGGTAATTATCATTTAGGTACATGACCACAATATATGAAGTCTACATTTCCATTTGATTTATTTTGCTACTCATGGCTGTAACATGAATAATAAAAACCCAGAGACAGATATAGGGGTTAAAGCTGAAGATCAGAGAAGCAGAGCAGTAAGCCACTAGAGATACCTTTTACCTCTACCAATGCTCAGACTAAAGGGGCAATCCCCAGACTTCACTGTGTCTCCACCAAACCTCAGACTCCATACTCTAGTGAGTTTCTATCTCTTCCTAATTATATTTCTCTTTCCACCCAGTCATATCACTCCTGTCTACCTCCCTAGTGCTGGGATTAAAGGTGTGTGACTTCCAAACACTGAGATCAAAGGTGTGAGCCACCACCACCTGGACCTGTTTCTGGGTCAATCTTGTGTAGTTCAGTGTAGCCTTGAACTCACAGAGATCTGTCTGCCTCTGCTTCCCAATCCAGGGATTAAAGGTATGTGTCACCACCAGTGGCCTCTAGTGGTATAGCTTTTCTCTCTGGTCTTCAGGCAAGCTTTATTTATTAAAATACAAATAAAATATTACCACATTTCCCTTTCTGTCTAAAATAAAAAGAAGGCTATAACTAGTATAAGAAAAACTATATTTATATAACAAATACAATAGCTATATACAATATATACAGGCAATAAGTAAGCCAACAATGTTTAGTGCATTTGCGTTTTACAAATTCGAGAAAATACTTGATTATATATCCTATCTTGGTGATTCCAAAATCTTGTACCTACTTTCTGTCTTAACTTGCATTACCATCCAAAACTATCTTTTACTATATCTCAACCTTATACACTTTACACCTCTTTAGTGAGTTTCTTTTCTGCATCTGGCAAACAAGGAAAACAATAACTATCTAGTCTTAATCTCCCTCAGAGACCCAAGAAGGAAATAATATTAACTGAGTAAGCAGAAAGTGCGAGCAAGCCACTTCCAAAAAATGCAAGAAATGACAAAAACAGTTGACTTCCTGGACAGTCACCCAAGGTTCCTCTGCAAAGTTAGGGCATCCATCTTTGGTCTACAGGTCTAGCATATCCAACAGACTTTTCTGTGAAGCAGGATATTCTGAAGGGCTGTCCCTCCTTCTCTTGATAATGTTTGATAGTCTCTTTTTTTTTTGTGCATCCTGCTTGTGTGATAGCATACTGTCAGCAGTCAAGGCAAGGGCATTTTCTTGCCCAGTGGCTTACTTTTGCAACAAAGAAAATAAATTCAATGTAGAGTTTTTTTGATGCCCACCATCCTCTCAGAAGTATATTGGTTAGCAAGGAGCACACATGTCTCTGTTGAAGAAGGAGCGGCAGGCTGTGTCCCACTACCCGGCTAGTTTTACCTGAAATAATTACACAGAAACTGTATTCTTTTGAGCACTGCCTGGCCCATTAGTTTCAGCCTCTTATTTGCCAGCTCTTACATATTGATCTAACCCATTTCTAATAATCTCTATAGCCCACGAGGTGGCTTACCAGGGAAGATCTTAACCTGTGGCTGCGTCGGGTGGGAGAATCATGGTGACTGCCTGACTCAGCTTCTTTCTCCCAGCATTTTGTTCTGTTTTCTCCACCCACCTATGTTCTAACCTATCAAATGGGCCAAGGCAGTTTGTTTATTAGCCAATGACCTTCTTCCATCATGTCTCATTATGGTTTTAAAAAAAAGCCTATGCTATTAAGGTATCTTAAATGCCATATTCTGTAGAGCTATGACTGTTTGAAGATGACCTGTCTATCTGAAATATATATTTATTTGACCTTGAAAACATACCTAATGTGATTACAAGCTCAATTGTAATAGGCAGTTAACTACTAACCTGCATTTCCTTATTATTCTAGACAGTTGGCAACAATAATTTTCAAAGAAAGGTATTTGCATTAAATTAATAAATGAGTTGTATAGGTACAACACCTTAAACAAGAGTAGAAATGCATGTACAGTATGTTCTAACAAATTAATTTTAAATTTGTATCACTATACAAAATATTTATTTATCAATATATAAAAGTATTTGCATACAATATACAAATGTCCAATTCAATGTAAAACACTTAAAACTAGTTGCTTTTAAAAAGTAGATTCAATAGTCTACCTTTTTGTGTTATCATATCTATATCCTCCCTTTTTTCAGAGTAGAATCAATAATTTACTTTTTTATCCTATTATATCTATATCTCCCTTTTTTCTTTTCAAAGCAAGAACCTTGTATCTAATTTTCTTTATTTAACTTTTCCCCTCACCATTACCAATAACAACTTTTAATCAATCTCCCTAAACAATGACAAATATCCATAACCCAATAAAAGATCAAAAACCACCCACCCCACCTCTTGGGAATATAGGCATCGTCTTCTTAAATTTACTTCCTGTTGTCTGGGGGTGGCAGTATCTTAAGGGGATCCTGAAAAGAAAAAAAAATGGGTCCTGGGAGAGGTAGCTGTGTCATTTGTTGTCAAGTCTCTGCATAATGGGAAAGAGCAGAGCTTGTTTCAAGTCAACAGGGGGAAGGGACCAAAAATGCATATTCATTACAGAGATCTGTGCTGGCAAATCTTGGTTGTTAATGCCTGCTTTTGTTGACTCTCTTATATGAGGTACCTAACAAATCTTAGAGAATATTTTTTAATGTAGTTTGTTTAAATATACACTCAATCTAAGGATTAACCTCTGTGTGTGTGTGTGTGTGTGTGTGTGTGTGTGTGTGAAAAATTCTGTGTGTATGAGTAAAGAGAACAAAAGAGACACACCCAAATCTCTTCATTTCCATCAATTTGTAAGTGGTGAAACCAGGTCCTAATAAGTTTATCTAATTTGCCCGAGACCACAAAATGATGACTTCTAACAATGTTTTACTTCACTATAGTGGGCACTTTCAGAAGTTCTCTCAGTGCTTGTTGGCAAGTTCAGGATAAGAGCATCCTTAGTGTGAGAAACAGATGCTGTTTATCCCAACATTGTACAGGTGAGGAAGCTGAGGCAAAGAAAGGCTATCACAAACCATCTTCACATCGCCAGCAGTGGCAGAGTCAGGATTGGAACTCAGGCATTTTAGTTTCAGAATCTGCTCTTAGCCAAATGCATTCTTGATTAGAATAGAGAGTTAAAGGAAAACTGAAACTAGAGCCTGAATCCCTTTCTTCCTTTCTACAACACTAGGTGATTTAAAAACATAGCCTCTTGATATTTAAAAATAAATAATGCAGGAGTTGCAGTACATGCCTATAATCTTAGCACTCAGAGACAGAGGCAGGAGGATTGAGTTAGAGATTCAAGGGTATTCTGAGTTGCATGAGACTCTGTTTCAAGACAAAATAAAAAAGGGCTGGGGAGAGAGCTCAACCTGTAAAGTAATTGCTGTACAAGAAGGAAGACCTAAATTCCACCTCCCAGATTCACCCATGTTAGAGAAGCTGGTGCAGTGGTATGTGTGTGCCATTACACAGCTGAACAGGAAGACAGAAAGACCCTTTGAGCTCACCGCCCGAACTAGTGAGCTCTGGGTTTAGTGAGAGACTTTGAATCAAAATATTGGATGGAGAGGTACATATATACACATGCATATACACATGTACACATTCATGCATGCACACATATATACATACATGCATGCACACAGGCACATATACAAGTGCACACAGCCATGCATACACATGTGCATACACATGGAAACACACAAGAGTACACAGGCATACACACATGCTCACACACATGCATGCACACATATGCATATATATACACAGAGAGCAACTAAAAATACCTGAGATTTGCAGCCATATTTTGCAGATCTTGTCCTCTCATAGGAGGCCCATGAAGGCAGGTCTCCATATCTACATTTCCCTGGGGAAACTTGAATAAGTGCCTTCATTAGTCGGTAAGAAAAGCTGATAATCAATAATGAGTCACACGAGCCAAAGCTAATGGCTGATTATGAAGTGTTTCCATTTGTAAGGCATTTCTCCCCCAGAAATTAGCTAAACTCTTCTAGGAATAATTTTCATATCTTATTTGTTAATGGCTTTCCTGGCTCTTCCTTAAGATTGTGGTCCTATATCTAACCTTCTCCACATATTCTAGAGTGCTTCATATTTAATTAGTACAGCATTCATTACTCATGGAGTTACCTACTTGTCCGTCAAATTCTGGTGTCACTATTTGTCACGATTATGTCCCCAATCTAAATATCCTAGGCAGTGTGATGCTACTGGGGAGTGCTTGTTTCAGCCCTTGAGCCCATCACTGGCTGGGGTTTACCCTTGTCTAACAGCCATGCAGAATGAGCAAATTGTTTGGTTGTAGCTATTGGCATGCCTTTGCTGTCACAGTTGATGCTTGCTTATTTCATCTGTGGTTTCTGTTCTCATTGTGGAGTTACAGCACAATGGAAAGGTGTTTGCTGAGGCCTTCAGGGAACTAGGATGGAGCTCATTTGGTACCCATGCACTATTGGTTTGACATGATCCTCCATCCCTGCATCTTTTCAATGGAGCTCAGACCTCACCCCAGACAGTGTCATATTGTTCCACAAGTACATGAGACAGGACTTCAGATTCCACAGAGGCTATGAGAAGCATGGACCCCCTGGTTTTCCATTGAGGAAGAGCAACAGAGGCAGGTGGAAGTTAATCAGTTGACTTTTCTCTCTTCCCAGGCACTTGTGAGAAAAATCGATACCTCAGACAATATCTACATCATGGAGTCTACCACAGGGAACCTGTTCAGCCTGACCCAGGAGGGGGCTCCTTTGTGTCGCATCATAGCCAAGGTGAATTTCGGGGTTGGGGACCAGAGAGCGGGGCTGGGGGAAGAAGGAGGAAGATCTGCCTGTTGGGTAGGTGGGAACAGCTGGCTCAGATTTGTCTTGGCCAAACTTGCTGTGTGACTTTGGAAGAATCATTTTTCTCCCTGTTTCCTAGACCCCATGACTTCATTTCCCAACTGACACAAACGGATATAGTAGTTAGGGTTCCCCAAAGGAGCATAACTTATGAAATGCATCTATTAAAGCAGGACTCCCTAGAGTGCATTGCACAGTGCCATCTGGGTAGTCTAGCAATGGCTGCCTTCACATTCGAGAGACTGAGAGTCAATAGCCACTCAGGCCTGGGAGATTCCTGGAGAGCCGCTGGCTTTATTCTGTATTGGAAGACTGAAAATTCTGGTTTCCAATGTCAGTAGAGGATGTGGTGGATGCAACAGCAGCTACAAAGATGATGAGCTTGGGAACAGGTTTGCAAAGCATAGATAAACTTGCCAGCAAGATACATAATCCAAGAAAGCAAAAAGCTAAAGTTTCTCCCCGACTTCCTGATATTCAGGCCACTGCTAGTGGATAACACCCACATTTAGGGCGAGTCTTCCCACTTCAACCATCCTAGTCGAGAAAATCCCTCAGTGCTGTGTTTCTTAGTTGATTTCAGACTCAGCCACATTGACAGCCAAGATTAATCATTGCAGATATGTCCACAGAAGTCTGCCGTCTTTCTAACAAGGCACCTGCCACAAGTGTCAACCCTTCTTTCCCATTCCATACATCTCTTCTTGACAATGTGGGATCCCTGGTGTCTGTCTATAAAAGATGTAGTGATTCAAAGACCATTTGAAATATAGCAACATTGCCATAAACAGATAAATAAATCCATAAACATTGATTTTATCGGCCTCCTTTCATTGTGGAAGTAAGAGATGTAGTGTCTTAAACTCAGTTCAAAAAACCCTTTTTAGGTACAGCCTTACCTGTAGCTAGGCTCCATTCAAATCCCTTAATAGCTTTCACTATACCTTCTACCCCATAATAGTTAGCAGCAGCGTTTTCAGAAGAAAGAGGCAGAAAGTGTCTGTAAACAGGGACTTCATCTTGTCAGACACGTGTGTTCTTATTGGATCTATCTGAATATCCCCTTCTAAGCTTCTTGGTCAGATCCTCAAAGGCCTATGGCCACTCCAGCACTGTATGAGAGGAAGAGGGAATAAACAAGACAACTGTGTGAATCACCAGCTTCCTGGTTGACTCACTCTGGACTGTGGCTCTAGGGCCAAAGTTAGGTTTATTGCTGTCTTCCTTTTGCTTGGGAAAAGAAGCTACGTGAGCTAGTGACCCGAGTAGAACTCAGTTCTTTCTTCTGGAGATTCAGATGCCAGTCTCAGGAGGAGGATCCATGTGTGTGGCCTCCAGTCCCGTCTGGATAGCAATTCTTCAGAAAGTTTAAAAACACCGATATCTTGCAGTTCTGGGCAATGCTTGGGACTCTTCATTTCAGCAAGTTCTCTGGGAGATGATAAACCTCAGAGTCACTGATCAAAGCCCTTAAAGAAGTGAAACTGGGGTAAAGGCTTGTCAGCTCTGGTCAGGAAACAAGTGGATTGTGTTTAATGGCAATAGCTGACATTATAGCTCTATCATTCATGCCTTGCATAACTTGGTTCTTTTAAAACATGGAAACAGCCTACGTAGTGGGGACTCTGTTGTTTCCATTTATAATAGAGTTTATGCCTTGCAGAACTTACCCAAAATCACAGAGCTAATAAATGGGTCAGTTCAGAATTAGAAACCAAGAGCTCTGGTTCCAAGTTCATGGCCCCAAACCCACAGTAGTGACTCCTGGTTCAAGCCTTAGGCCAAAGTGTGACCCAGAATCACGGGAGGTTTAAGCAATTTCTGATTCTGTTTTAATTAGTCTGGAATGGTAGATAGGTTTATTTTCCAGGTGATTTCTAATCCCTTGCTGGCTGCTACTCTCTTTGGGGGGCATTAGTTAAGATTTTACTTGAATGCATGTGGTTTTACTGGGGAAAAGGAAACAAGGAAGGAGTTGGGCTGTCTCTCCCAAGGATTCTGTGACTCCATCATTCTCTTGGTGGCGAGTCTTGTCCTTCAGAGGTCACATGATACTGTGCAGAACAAAGACATTCTTCAACCTCTCAACTCCAGTTTGGAGATTAAATTCCCAGACTTAGCTGAATTTCTTTTGGAACAAAGAATGCTTTTCTCTTTAAAAAAAAAAAAAGTGGCAAATCTTGGCTGGCCCAGGTTCTCAAAACCTCCTTTCTGTGTGCTGCTGGTGTAGACAATGCCTACTACCTGCCTGTTGCCATGTTCCTCTTTTGTGAAAACAGAAAGGAGATTAAGTTTGAATCTAAGCCATGGGTAGTGCTTAACTTCCTGCTAGTCTCCTCAGGAGTCTGGGACTCAACCTGGGCTAATGTTGATTTCAAACATGTCCAGTGGGATGGGAGAGAGCAGGGGGGAGAGTCCTGGGAGGGCATAGAGCAGGAAGAGAGAGGCCTGGGTGGGAGAGGGCAGGGGAGGAAGGCCTGGGAGGAAAGGGCAGGGGAGAGAGACCTGGGAGGTGAGAGGGCAGGGGAGGAAGGCCTGGGAGGAAAGGGCAGGGGAGAGAGACCTGGGAGGTGAGAGGGCAGGGGAGGAAGGCCTGGGAGGGGTGAGAGCAGGGGAGAGAGGCCTGGGAGTGGAGAGGTCAGGGGAGGAAAGCCTGGGAGGAAAGGGCAGGGGAGAGAGAGAGACCTGGGAGGTGAGAGGGCAGGGGAGGAAGGCCTGGGAGGGGAAAGGGAAGGGGAGAGAGGCCTGGGAGGGGTGAGAGCAGGGGACAAAGGCCTGGGCAAGAACCATAGGCAGTTCTCATACTAGCCCTGCTCATAGAAGGAGGCTGGCCAGGCCTGGTACCGTCAGCCCTGCCTTTGTGAACTGTGGGATTTTAAGAGACTTCCTTACTCCACCACAGTGTCTGGCCTTCCTGGTGGAACAGGAAGCCTGCAGTTCTCATCTTGTCAAACTCCAGTCTGAACAGGCAGCCATGGTGAAGTGTTTTCCTCATTTGGTCACTGCTTCCTCCATTTCCTCACCTCTCCCAGTCTCCCTGCCCCCAGCTACCCACACAACTCTGGGCTCCCAGTGTAGCCTGGACTCTCAGCAGCCTGGACTAGAAATTTCAAATCTTATCACGATGCTTGGAGCTATATCCCACCATAGCCTCTCCAAGGTGAACAGTTGTGACCAAAACATTAAAAAAATGTTCAAATGTACTGTATCCTGGCTGTTCCTCATGTGCCAGGCCCTGGACTGGTAGTTTTTTGCATAGCTATGGTATTTGATCCCCACCCATCCCTGAGATGAGCATCTGTCACACATGACCCACAGTACCCTGCCCAGCTCCAGCCTGAAACCAGCTCCTCCTACCTCTGTTCTCTGCTTTTCACCAGCTTCATTGCTTAAAACTTAGGGTCCTTCCTGACAGGGCCAAGTCCCTGCTCCAACAACGCCATCCGTCTCAATCGTCATTTCTTCTGTCTTGGCTTCTGGTGCGTTACACAATGAATGGTTAACTTTCCCTGGGTGTGAGGCTGGTAAAAGTAAGGACTGGGAGGTCTTGATGGGAATTGGGGAAACTTGGAGCCTGAGTTTTCTAAAGCTGCAAACGGTCACTGTGATGATGATGATGATGGTGGTGGTGATGATGATGATAGGTATGGTAGTATCAGTATTAAAAACAATTCGGATAGTATTGACTATGTGCCTGATAATGTTCTGAGTGTTTGTGTAAGCCTTCTCAAAGTCCTGTGCAGAAGACCGCACCCACTCCAGTTGCATAAGTGGGGAGCTGAGACATGGGAACCAATAAGATTAACTAGGCTGTTTATTAAAGGTGACATGCCCTTGTGTGTTGTGAACTGTCTCCCAGCAGTGCTGCTCTTCGCTCCCTTTTACCTTCCTTGCTTCCCACTCCTCCTCTTCTCCCCACTGCCTACTCCCTAGGCCTCCATGTCTTTCATTAGCGACCGAAGCACTGTGTTGTACTTTCTGCTTGCTACCTCATTGATGAATCAGCCGTCCTCAGATACGTTAAGAGTTATAACTGCTACATTCTTGGTGTGTATGTGTGTATTTTGTGGTGTGTATGTGTGTATGCATGTTTGCATGTGTGTAGGCTCATGTGTGTGTAGCTACATATGTAGGCACATGCATTGGCAAGTCTGAGGTTGACAGTGCCTGTCTTCCTTGATTGCCTTCTACTTTGTGCATGGAAGCAGAGTCTGTCAATTCAGGACTCACTGACATGGTTAATCTAGCTAGCCTGCTGGTTCTGGGAATCTCTTGTCTCTACTTCCTGTGCACTGGGATTATAGGATTGCCAAGTCTACCTGGCATTTATCTGGGTGCTGGGGATCTGAACACTGGTCCTCACAGTTGTACACCAACTGCTTTACCCATGGAGCCATCTCCCCAGAGCCCCAAATTCACATGTTTAAAGGGAGGAAGCAGGTTCTCAGATGGTCAGGGCTTGTTTTAAGTTATATCCGTTCATGCAGAGCTGGAATTTTAGCCAGGTCTTCTGATGCCAGTCCTCATTTCAACCTTATTGTGTCTGGTCCTTGGGATGAAGTAGGCTGAGGGTAGAAGCAGGGAGAGGACATGGTGATGCCTTCTATCTTTTCAGTCCAGACGATGGCAAAGTGAGTTCCAGTAGCAGAAGCACCATGTGGGAGTCCAGTGCAGAAAACATCCTACCTCAGACACGCAGTAAAGAACTCAACACTGGGATCAATGTGAAAGGTGCCCCAGTGGTCTTCATGACACCTGCAGAGCCCACTGTGATCTCTGGGTCATTCATCTGTCCCAGCTGCTCCTAGTTGAGACCTAGGCAGTCTGTCTGGGGTCGGTCCTCTGAGTGTATCTGGATCCAGACACCCATGAATGAGCCCAGTCTCCTCACGATGATGGTGGCAGCCCTCTCCCCCTCCACGCAGAGCACACAAACGCCACGATGCTGTGTCACAGTTACCCCAGCTCCTTTTTAATTCCTTCCATCTCCAGCCTCCACACCCCGGAGTGGCCCCTGCCAACGTTATGACAGCTCATCCCAAGCTGTCTGAATAATTCATATTGTTATGCATCTGGGCTTAGAGCCCAGAGCTTTCTATAAAATTAAACAAGCCCCAGCCAACAGCATGATCTGCTAGCTCAGTCAATCCCAGTGTTACCCCAGGATAAGTGCTGTTGTCAGTCCTGGTGGGGGCTCTGGGATGGTTTGTCAGATAATCCGTCTAAACTCCTCGGTAGCTCTCTTCCCTGCTTTCCCTTTCCACATGGCCTGGGTCTTTACATGCCTTTAATGAAGGGACAAGGCCACCCTCTGATCAGGAAGCCTCCCACAGCCAAACTCTCACACAACTGTCCAGAGAGCTAGCCCTAGGTTCTTCCACACAGACCAGCTCAGCTGTTCTTCGTGCTAAACAGTTACGTAGCATTTTTGCCCCAACTAACCAGACAAGGAGCCAGGATTGAGACCTGAATCCCCTTAGCAAGGGTCTATGGCTTTCTTCTTTTTTATAACTGAAAATGCTAAGGAGGACATTTTTTACAGGCTTGGGAAAAGACATGATGGGGGGGGGGGCTGATGGAAATGCAGAGCTCAGGTGGATTTTCTGGTCTCAGTGCCTTCTGAACCAAAGGAGGCTGCCACAGCCTTCCTGGCTTTGATCTTGGATTTCTTAAGAAACAACAACAACAAACAAGAAACCCCCAAACCCCCATAATTTTACCAATTCTTTGAGAATTTCATCCATGCAACACAATTATTTTGATCATATTTTTTCTCTAATATTCAAAAGCATTACTCATTTTTATTGTTTTTATTGAGCTATTTACTTTTCTCCACTCATCTCCCTTCCTCCTGTCTCCCCTTCTACCCTATCCCATGACTCCTAAGTTCCCAATACTCAGGAGATCTTGTCTTTTTCACCTTCCTATGTAGATCCATGTATGTCTCTCTTAGGGTCCTCTTTGTTGTATAGTTTCTCTGGGGTTGTGTCCTGTAAGATGGAGAGGATGTGGGGCAAGGGAAACACTCCTTTATTGCTGGTGGTAGTGCAAATTTGTACAGCCACTTTGAAAATCAGTATAGTGACTTCTCAGAAAATTAGGAAACCATCTGCCTCAAGACCCAGAAATACCAATGTTGGGTATATATCTAGAAGATGCTCAGTCATACCACAAGGACATGTGCTCAACCGTGTTCATAGTAGCATTATCTGTAATAACCAGAACCTGGAAACAACCTACATGCCCCTCAGCTGAAAAATGTATAAGAAAATGTGGTACATTTACACAATGGAGTACTATACAGTGGTAAAAATAACGACATCTTGAAATTGGTGGGCAAATGGATGAATCTAGAAAACACCATATTGAGTGATTTAGCCCAGACCCAGAAAGACAAATATAATATGTATTCACTCATAAATGGTTTTTGATCACATTTTAAGTGCTATCTATCTCTCTGATGTGAACCAAGAGCTGCACTGGTCTCTGGGTAGAAAGATTCACATTTGGAAGGCAGTTTGAGAGACTATTTACATAGTAGTAGTAGGTTCATTCCGGGGTCTATGAGCTCCCCACCTTAGATTCTTTGGCACTATTTCTTCATTGTCTGCCCCCAATGTAAACCTTTGTGTATGCTTTACCAATAGATAAGTGTAATAAAACGATACCTGTGCAACTTAAATGGCTAGATATGAATACACCCAGATGTAAATATCTATCTTTATGTATTCTATCCTGAGGGAGACTACTGACAACTAGCGAGGCTGGCAGAAACAGCTTACAACTCCTGCACTTCTGTTTCTGTCGCTTGACTGTGCTTTGCTGTCTAAGGGCGATCTGTACATGGAACTTACAGATGTGCCATGAGAAAATCAGAAAGCAGGGTAAAGGGTTATAGATCAAGGAATCAAAGGGGCGAGCATCTTTCCTAATAATAATTCTAATAATATTAACATGCATTCTAATAATAACATGTATTTGAAACCAGAGAGCTTCTCTTGCCACTCTACAGACCCTTCCCGGATGAAGGGGCTCCTGCTCTGTGCTCCAGAACTTGCCTCATGCCTGCCTTCTTTTTCTTCTTTGCCAAGCTTTGTTCTTGCTTTTAGAACTGTCTGCTCTTTCTGCCAAACCATGAGTTCAATATGAACCAGGACCATGGCAGTGTCTAGCACATAATAAACGACTATATTTTAAATGCATGAATGCATTTGCCTAGCTCTTCCTCACCAAAGCAACCACCCCAGTAGGAAGACGAGGTATAAAAGTTTGTAGTCAGTGTTAGCTGGAATCGATGAAACATTAGGCATTAGTAAATACCCTCTTCCTGAATTGGACAATTCGTCTTGAGCCCTTCAGTGGTCAGAGGCGAAACTCTTAGAGCAAGAAGAGCTCCCGAGCCCCTGTTTGGAGTGGAGAAGAGGAATATCTGAGGCTGTTTCAGAAAAGTCATACTGGACTGCAGTGGTCCTTGTTTCCTCTGAAGATGCTCATTCATTAGCCTTCCAGTGAGTCAAGACTGCATCCCCAGTATGTGAAACAGAGCCTAGTACATGGTAGCTTCCTAATCTACTCATGGTATATTATCAAAAATCGGACCTGGGATAGTATTTTGCTGAACGCATCTCTATTTTGCTTGATTCTTGGAACAGGAAGATAGTTAGATGTGGTAGTGAGGTTAAAAGTGACTGCCCTGAGTGCTCAGATCTCTTGCTCACTCGATGCCACGTCTAAGTGCCTTCTAGCCCTTGGAAAGGGGGATAGAGATGGAGGAGGCAAAGCCAGAGGGGGTCACCCACTTTTGCTCTGCATTCACAAGATAGTGTTGCCGTTGGTCTGTGAGTACTGTGGTGTGTCCCTATATGGTCTGTGCGTGCTCTCACTCTGAACATGGGAGGACCACTGTGATGATTACAGAAGGCTTCTTATGCCCAGATTCCACGGCAGGGTGGGGGGCGGTGCATGCTCTGTTGGGTGGGCTCCATGAGGTGAGAGAAAGGTGATCCCATTCCTACCAAATACAAAGGACTCACACCCAAGAGCTGCCCGAGCGTCCTGAAAGCAGTTGTCTCCTACAAGCAGGAGTAAGGCTGGCGTGGACTTAGGGGGAATCGCTTTCCCCATCTGGCCTTTAGTACGTTTTGCCCCCATCGTACAGTAGGAATGAATAACAGAGCTGATGTAAACCTTTTCTGCCTGCTTTCCTTGGCATGGGAAAGAGCAAGGAGAAGCATGGTGGTTGATGGAGTGGGAACAGACACTGAATCCTAGACTCTGTCCCTTTGTCTGCTTCCTACCTGTCAACAGGACCGTTCTGAGGGCTGAGCAGAAGGATGTAGGTCCTTAACCCTACCAAAATGTCTGTTGCTGGTCCCCAAACCAGAGATGCATCTAGGGAATCCCTTTTCCAACTGGTAGTATTGGGGATATGGACTTCATTGTCTAAGTGTGTGTGAGCAATACCCCAAATCATGTCTGCCGAGTGAGGGCTGTCAGCTCTTACTGAGTCAATCCAGGGAAGATCACCCGGTAAGATCATGCCATATTCTCTTCTCCACAGGAAGGTGGTGTTGTAGCCCTCTTCAAGGTCTGCCGGCAGGACAGCTTCCGGTGTGTGTACCCACAGGCACTCCGCACACTGGCCTCTATCTGCTGTGTAGAAGAAGGTGTCCATCAGCTGGAGAAGGTAAGGGCAGTGTTCTCAACAGGCTGAAGTCTCTGAGACGACTGGTATTGGGAGCCCGGTAATGGCATTTGGTCCTCTTCATGTAGCAAGTTCAATCTAAGCCCCCTTTTCTGCCAGACCCTTTTTAGATGGAACTATTAGGGAATTTGACTGCGGGGTTTCATGAAATGAAGGGGAAAGGGGCCCTGCGGTCTAACCAGGAACGACAGATCTGAAGGGACACTAAGCATTTTCAGGGTTGGGTGACAGATCAAGAGAGTCTGGTGTGTGAGACGAACAAGGTCCTGGTAGGAAAGCTGGTAGAGAGTGGTTTCAGAGTTTGGGATGGTTGGTCCTTTCATGTCAGGATTTCAGAGGAGGTGGGTCCAGACCAGTGATGGGTGAGAGCGGCAAGGGAAAGTGCCACTGAGTACCGTGCCGGTCGGTGTTCCATCCTTGCGGCAAAATACCTGGGAAGACTGGTTTAAGGGGAATTTGGGTTTAATTTGGTTCTTAGTTTCAGTCCAAGGTTGATAGGATCCATTACACTGGGCCTGAGGTAAGCAATGCACCATAGTGGCAGAGGAGAGGGTAAGCTTGGCTTCTTTATTATGTATTATGTTATGGTAGCCCCCAGAAAGTGAGAAAGGTCGGGGAGGGAAAGAGGATTTTTTGGCTTTTGCTCTCATTCCCTCTGGGTCTTGACCTGTGGGATGCCACTACCCACATTGAGGTCTTCCTTACCAGTTCCATGTGCCAATCATCTCTGGAAACTCACTTATAGACACACCCAGAGGTAGGCGTTACCAATCTTCTAGATGTCACATCAGTCAATCAAATTGATAATCAAGATAAGCCATCACAGGTGTCTTGATAAGCAGGGATGGCTCCAGTCCATGAAGGGCTGGACAGCTTGGGGAGGGGAACTGGAACCATTCCAAGGGCTTGCTGCACCAGTGTGTCCCAGGGCGGTGTGGGGTCACATAGCGAATTTGGTGCTTTGGAGGTCCTAGGTGCTTCTGTGTCAGTCTAAGCTGGGGTAATCTAACCTCAGGTACTCTGAACCCCTAGCTAGGTTGTACATCTGGGTCTATAGATGGTCTGTCACCTGACCCTGAAAATGCTTAGTGTCCCTTCAGATATATCATTCCTAAGGATACTAGCTTGGAAAGCTGGGAAGGCTGAACTGATATTCGGGGTATTCTTCAAATTGTTGATAAGGAAGCATGGTGAACATTCTTGTGGCTTAAAGCCCAATGTGTCTCAGAATAGCTGTGCTGACTGTGGGATTTGGGGTGCTCTGCATACATTACAGGGGGTCTTTCTGGGGAGAAGAACAGCCCTCTTTCCTTCACACTGTATCCCGTAGCCTGAGCCCACCTATCCAGGTGACCCCAACCTTTCCCCAGTTTCTTGGCTTAGGTCTAGACTCTTAAGTCAGCCAGTCACTTGCCTTCCCACCCTGCCTCTGTCCAAATCCATTCCTATGACCAGGCAGAGGAGTACAGAGTGCTCTTCTTACTCAAGGTGGAGGATGAATAGTGAGTTCACTTCTTTTCCAGCTCCTAATGGGGCAGCCATTTGTGTAAGGCCACACAGCAAGAGCGCAGAGAAGCTGATACTTCTCTGAGCAGAATGCTTCCTTTCCACTTGGCTAGAAGCTTTTGTCCCTCGTGGTATGCTGAGAGCCCTGAATGGGAGGTCATCTGTTGAGGTTAAAGGTGTTCATGCCTTGGTCCTGCTACGTGACGGACAAATGGGTTTGGAGGAGGGAAGCCACTTGCTTAAGGACTTACAGCTAAGGTTGTAGAAGAGCTCAGAGCAAACCCTAGATCTTCCAAGACTAAACTGGATATTAAACTGGATATCATTTTTCTCCTTCCCAGTGCTCTGTCTGAACATGTACACACAGTGTGTTTGTGCGTGCACTGGTTTGCATGGTGACGAGACAGGCAAACTCAATGAAGGAAATGGGTTAAGCATGCTAAGCTTATGTGCTGCCTAATCCACCACCATTCTAGCTCCTGTAAATCTTCCCTGGATGTTGACCAAATGGCCAAATGAGGTTTGTTTCTCATCCTCTTTCATTCTGGCGTGGTAGGGAGCATAGAGGAAAAAGTGGGGGGGGGGGGGTGGTATCACAATCCCCTCCAAAACAGTCAGTTGCTTGACTTCAGTGAGCTTTTGGGTTGGTAGGAAGAAACCCAGCAAGAAACTCGCCAGCCCTTTCATGTTTGGAGCTGAAAGCTGCAGCCATAAAAACTGGAGGCAGTTCACTGCGCCCATCTGATGCTGCTCACAGAAGATAGGGTGGTTCAGCTCATCTTTTCCAGGGCTGGGCTGGCTGAAGAGCATGCTTGCTCTCTGAAGATAAGGAGAAGAGATGCTCATCAGTGAGAATATATGCTGAATCCTAACCACTCCAGTGCACACTGCCTTCAGTATCATCAGTGACTTAGGAGCCCAGCTCTGTAAACAGCTCCGGCTTACAGGCAACAAGTCCAGAATCCCAGACGGTTTTTGTGACTTATCAAAACTCACATCATCATGCCAGGTGGTGATGACACATGCCTTTAACCCCAGTACTCCAGAGACAGAGGTAAGCAAATCTCCAAATTCGAGGCCAGCCTGGTCTACAGAACAAATTCCAGTACAGCCAGATCTGCACAGAAAAACCCTGTCTCAAAACAAGCAAGCAAGTAAACAAGCAAGCAAGCAAACAAACAAACAAGCAAACAAAAATCATATCATTAGCAAGTGTTGCAGGCAGGATTTAAGTCTTAATTCCAAAGTCATGCATCATCCCTGCCTTGCTTGCTTCATGGATATTCTGAGAATACTAATAATATCTCTGTGACTTAACCCAGATCACTTAGCCCCCACCACAAAAAAAAAAAAAAAAAAAAAAGATGTGATGGGCATTCCTCTCCTCCAAGTCAGATCCCCAAGTCAATGATGAATACCTGGTCACACGCAATCACTCACTTTAAGCTGCTTACTGCTGCTTCTTCCTTCTGGCTGTCAGTCTCCCACTCCTAAACCCACTTGCTTGCTCCTTCACGCTGTCCATCACTCACTCTGCAGACTCTTGCTTTCATCACGTGTCTGTTGGGAAGCCATCTCTCCAGTGCAGCCGAGCCCTGAGGACTTTGAGAGGCAGGCTCCCCCTGATTCTCCACACTACGAGCTTTGAACACCCACAAGTTATGCCAGGGAACTTCCTGAGCTTCTTGGACATACCTTCCTGATAAATGGGTACATTCAAATCTCATGGGACTGTTGTACATATGACACTTAGTTCACAGTGGAACTGAGTCCTGGTCTCATGATCTCAATTAGGGCAGTGTTCACGGCAAGGGCTTTGGGAGAGACTGGGCTCTGGAAGGTTATTGTCTCTCGGAGGAAGTGGTCTAGCCTAAGAGGGAGGGCTATCCTCAGAGGGGAGGTGATGAGGTCCAGCGTGGAGCATCTGGGTGGGACTGGAGCACCAGTCTTCCCTTCCCACTTCACAGATGGGGAGATAATGGTGGACATGCACAGCACTGACATTACTACATCCCGGCTTGTTCCAAACCCCAGGCTCTTTCTTTGCCACAGATCTGGCCCTTCGCATATGGGGATCACAGGGCAATGACTCCTTTGGATCTAGGCTCAAGGTGTTGGGGAGGGGAGGGGACAGAGCGGGAAGAGATAAACTGTGAACACCCACAGCTCTCTCTGGCAATGCCCAAGGGCGTCTTCCCTGTAGAGGTCTAGTTTGGTCAGCCCCAGGCTCCACGCTGTTTTGGTACCCAGGATCAACACACTTTTAGAAGTTAGTTATGCTTTTCCTTTGTCCTTGGCAGACAGTCATCCCGCACTTACTTGTCCTGTGCTACACTCCACGGAGAAGGTGAGCAGCTTGTTCCAAAGACCAGGCATGGAGAGCCCAGAAATACAGATAGAACAGGGAGGCTGGCCTGTGACCTCAGAGGATGCTCCCTCCTTTCAGAACTCCTGGAGAAAGAGGACCGAAGAGTCCGTGCAGACCTGATCACAGTAGGCATATAGAAGTGCTTGATGGCAGACAGGGAACAGCAGTCTTAAGAGATGCAAAGGACCCTAAGGTTTTGTGTCTCCAATGAGCTCCACGTTCAGTGAATCAAGGGAGCCCAGAGAGAGATGCTCGTGTTCTCAGGACCACATTTGGGAGATGGCTGGAGCAAGACGACCCAGAGCCCAGAATGATGTGGGGAGGGCCTCGAAGTCACACAGCTCGGTGAGAGCAGATGCACCAAACTCTGCTGAAGTGGGCAGGCCAGAGTTGCATTCCTGAAAGGCCAGCAAGACAGAGTGGCATTGCCAAGGACTGCAGGGTTTGGGGAGGAAGAGTGTCCCAAGGAGCTAATTACTTCCCTCTGATCTTTGGTTTTGTCTTCCATGCAATGAAGTGGTCCCTTCCTTGTCAGAGAGTAGCCATGGGATGGGTCTCTAATTGGCACTTGAAAGTGGGGCACATCCTGGCTGTGTCTAGCTTTTTTTGTCTCCACAGGGTGGCCCGGGGAGACTGTGTGATGTCCTCTAAGGAGACTGGGTGCTGAGGGTTTTGCAAAAGCCCTAGCAGAGATCCAATAGTTCCTAGTGGACTGACGGAAGTGAGGGCTCAAAGAATGGGACCAAAGAGGATCAGAACTGAGGATGTGATCCAGACAAGGAGCGGGCTACGTGCAGAACAGAAACATGCCTCAGGTCTAAGGCCAGAAGGAGCAGGGGACCTTCAAATCCCAGTGCCCAACCAACTTTAGCCAGCTCTCTAGACCATTCTAGAAATGACTCTTCTGGCTTTCGACAAGAGACAGTCTCACTTTGAGGAGAACATTCTTTTATTTTTATACCCTCACCCTCCCCTTTTCTGTGTGAAATAAGGAGTTGGTTCACTTTGTCCTGGAGCCAAAGGGAGAGTTTAATGAAGATCGATAAAGAAATTAAAGATGAGTGGGGAGAGTAGACGGGCTCAATCTCAAGTCGCAGTAGAAAGTCTCTGGGGGTGGAGGCAGGTGCGGGAAGGGAGGCTGCTGCTCGCTTCAGCTGCGGAGCTCTGGACTGGATGGAAGATGGAGACGGGATCTGGGGGTGCTAGGCAGAGACCCTGGCCAGGAGGAAGTGGACTGCAAGTGGGTAATAGGGAGACTCCACTGCCTGTTTAGCAGGAGTCTCTCTCTGCACCATTGTGAGTCAGAAATAGCACATTAAAAAAAAAATCAACCAATTTCCCCATCCCACTGCCTTTTCAAGTCTCCCAGGTGTTCTTCCATTTTACAGGGTGAATGCGGAGGCGGACAAACTAGACAGTGGGGGACATAGGGCCATGCTGTGAGTCCTGGGCTTTTCCTCTCTCATTCCTATTCCTTCCGTCTTCCATGATCCAAAAGAGGCCATAGTGGCCATAGTGTGCGGCCCTAGGGCAGGACAGCCACTTACTCTGCTGGCTTCAGTTCTGGTGTTTGAGCCTACTGTGTGGGGAGAGCAAGGCTGTGAATGCTAGGTCTTCGATTGGACTCAAGGCCCCTCCTTTCCCAAGGGGAAGCTCTGATTAAGAGACAGAGTGCCCTGAAAACAGATCCCAGATGCTTCCCTTTCCCTCAGGTGCTTATGGGCTCCTTCCGCCCCTATGCCTGACAATGGTCAACTGTCCTGGGAATAGGCTGGGGCGGAGCAGAGAGCCTCAGGGTTTCTGTCAGCTGGCTCGCTCTGACTGGGGCAGGGTGTGTGATGTGTTTGGGGGGCATGGGAAGGAGTGTGGCTCCTTCCTTTCTCTTACAGTCTAACTTCCAGTCTGTCTCCTAGGGCAGGAATGAAGACGATTAAAAGGCTTGAAAACATGGAATCAAACTCAGCATCCTCCCCCCCCCCCCCCCCCCACACACTCAACCTCCGCCCAGTGCCTTTCCTTTGCTTTTTTGCTAGGATTCTGCTGGCATGGTGGGCCAGTCCTGTCCAGAGTGCTCGTAGCTGGTGGATCTGAACAATCCCTGCCAATCAGTTCCATCCTGAATCTGAAGAAGTGACAGATCTGCCTGGCAGTCTGGACACCTTAGTGACTCAAATGGGGACTGTGTGGGACACCATGTACTGTGCAACAGCGGCCCCTGGTGGACAAGAGCTCCACCCGCAGCCCTGTCAGGCAGCCTGTTCCGGGAACTGCTGTGGTTTCTGAGCTCTGGGCCCCAGAACCAGCTGTTAGGACCAGAAGAGATATCCTGTTACATATATGGGGGTGGTGTCTAAAACTCAAGACAACCAATGTTTTTTACTGGGATATCATCCTCCAGGTGAAAGATGCAGACAGAGCTTGACTGTATCTTAAACCCCATCCCCGAGGCTTCCCAGGGTTGATTTTACGTCTTTTAAGGTTGATTTACCAATCATGTGTGATAGAGTGATCACACACCACAGTGCACACATGGAGGTCAAAGGACAATTTGTCAGAACTAATTCTTTCTTTTCTTCCACCATGTGGGTTGAAGGACTGAGCCCAGATTGTCAGGCTTGGCAGCTGGCTCCGCTCTGTGCCTTTTGGGCACAGAAGCACTTCTGTCTCCCAAGTGACTACTGAGCATGCTCCCTGCCCTTTGGCAGGCAGGACTGGAGATACTGTCCAGCTACACTTGTGACTTTGCACCCATCTGAGCTCATTTGAGGCAGAATCGGGATGGAGGTCTTCCGCATACTTCTAGTACAGACACTATTGCTCCCTGGCACAGCGCACCCTTGCGCAGGGTCTCTGCTTCTGCCTTGCCATCTTAACTGACTTTTGTCATCTCTGCGTGTTGGCTTCAAGTTCAGAACCAGCTCTGATCGCCTTCCTAACAGCTCTCTTGCCTCTTTGGTGTTCATAACCCAGAGCCTTGCCTGGGCTTCCCCACCAAGGGACACTATCCTGCTAGCTGCTTTGGTTTGTCAAAGAAATGGCTTGCATATACAGATGCGTAGGAAAATGATGATTAGACGTAACTGGGGAAACATTGTTGCCGATGGGAAGATATAGAGGTTGTGTGTGTGTGTGTGTGTCTGTGTGTTCTGTGTGTATGGTTTGTGCCAGATTCTTTTCTGCCCTGGACTCCAATTCCTGCGTCTCCGAGCAGATGTAGACGGCTAGTGCACCGGATGAGTAGCCCAAGGAAGGAAAGACTGACAGCGGTTGAGAGTGGCAGCTTCCTGGGTAGAGGCTGCCACACTGGGGCTAGCAGTGAGGCCCCTTCTCTTGGCTACTGGTTTGCTAATGAAACAAGTCATCGGCCAATACCGACGAGAACATTTACTGGTAGCATATGGAGCATGAAGGGATTTTGTGAGACACAGTGGGATGCAGGAAAACTAACAAGTGTTGAGCTCTCTCAGCTGGGATTCTGGTACCCTGGGTGTATGAGGTGATGTCCCCGGAGAAGACTCCAGAACAGACCTTGCAGCCTTCTATCCCATGCCCTACTTTTGAATGTTCCTTTCCTCCTCTTTACGTGTGGTGGCCAGAGGTAAGGGGATGCAGGTCTGTGGGTAAAACGTTAATCAGTGTTCACTTCCTCCTTAGAATCCCAAGGATTCAGAGAGGAAAAAAAACACGTAGGAATCTGGGTGTGAATCAGCTGGGATTCTGGTACCCTGGGTGTGTGTGGTGATGTCCCCGGAGAAGACTCCAGAACAGACCTTGCAGCCTTCTATCCCATACCCTACTTTTGAATGTTCCTTTCCTCCTCTTTACGTGTGGTGGCCAGAGGTAAGGGGATGCAGGCCTGTGGGTAAAACGTTAATCAGTGTTCACTTCCTCCTTAGAATCTCAAGGATTCAGAGAGGAAAGAAAACACATAGGAATCTGGATGTGATTATAATGCTGGTGCTGGGGTAAAGAGAGCTGTGCCCTAGGGGACGGATGTCACAAAAGAGAACCTGACTTTGTGTAGAGGAGATGCTTTGGTTACCAATGCTAGGCTCCCATTTGGCTTCTGAGTGGGAAAGTGCTATTGGGAAGGGGACAGGAGCCATGAGCCTTCTGGCAGCAAAAGGACATAGGAGACTGGAAGCATTCGTGCAGAAGGGAGTGGAACTGGACCGAGAAAATGCCCTCCCTGAGATAGTCTGATACTGACAGTATAGAAGGACAGCAGGCATCCCTTAAATCATGGGTCAGCAGTCAACATCTGTTGTTCCCTGAGAGCAAGTGGTGGGCTTGCTGGTCACCCACAGAGATGAGGAGAGATGGGGAAAGAGAAGGGCTGTGAGAAAGAAGAGGGGCTCTCAGGTGAAAAGAGACAAGGAGACAGAAAGCCCCTGGGGATGACAAATGCGTACAGTGTCCAAAGTGGGGCCTCTCCCTAGACGACTTCAGAAGCGCAGGCCACGTTGCTTGTAGATGCATGAGGCACTCCCCTGCCTCTGACTTACTCAGGCACACACTCATCTTTTATGATGAGTTTAAACTTTGTTTTTCTGATGAGTAATGATTCCGAGCTCTTTTTCATATCCCTGCTATCCATTTGGTTGTCTCCATTTTGGGCGAAACGTCAGCCCGAGATGTTTTCTCATTTAAAAATGTTCTGTCGTTTGTCTTGCCCTATTGATTTATAAATTTTAAAGTGTATTCCAGACACAAATCCCTTCTCAGATAGAGATAGTGAGAAGAAATGTCAGCCTGAGGTTTGCTTTGTCATTCTCTTAATGTTGTCATTTAATAAATAGAAATTCTTGATTTTGTTAAGGTCCAATTTAGTGATCTCTTTTATAGTGAGTGCTGCTTCTGTCCATTTAAGAAATTCTTGTGTTCTCTAAAACTATGACAATATTCTCTTGTATTTTATTTGGGATCATCCTTGTTTTATTTCTGTTGCTGTAATAAAAAATATTTTGAAAAAAGCACGTTGGGGAGAAAGGTTTTATCTGAGTTCACAATCTTAGATTACAGGGTGTCACTGGGGGACAAGGTGTCATGGCGGCCTAGCTGGAAGCAGCTGGTCACGTGGCATCTTCAGGTAAGAACAGAGAGTAACAAATGAACACATTCTTCTTTGCTTGCTCTCAATTAGCTTCCTCCTTTGCTGTACTACTCAGGAGTCCCTCTCTAGAGATGGGAGCCTCCCAGAATGGGCAAGGTCTTCCCAAATCAGTTAACAACCAGGACAAATCCCACAGATGTGGCCCATGGTCTTCCCAAATCAGTTAGCAATCAGGACAAATCCCACAGATGTGCCCCACGGGCCAACCTGGTCTAGAGAGTTCCTCATTGAGACTCTGTTTCCAGATGTGGGGCTGTGTGTAGTTGGCAAAGTTACCATCACTGTTTTACTGTTCACAGTTTTGACTCGCTACTCATTTTACCTGGTGTCCAACGTTTAGTTTTTCCCTCACACAGTTAGCCAGTTGAGCCAATACCATTTATTGAAAAGACTGTTCCTAAGTTGAGATATTTTCTTGTAAATAAAGTGATGGATACAGCCTATTTCTGGACTTCATTTTCCTGTTCTATTGGTCTTTTGGGGCCATTCTCATATTGATATAACAATGAGAACTCAATCTAATACAATTTGATATTGAGTTGCATAAGCCTTTGTTCTTTAAACCTTTGTTCTTTTTAACCTTTGTTCTTTAAAATTATTTTGACAATTCTTTGTATTCCTGTATTCATTTTATAACCAACTTGTTAGTGTCTATAATACTTCCTGATATTTTAATTAGGAGTTCTTTAAATTTCTCTATAAGCTTGACACCTCAAACAATTAGAGTGCTCTAGTCAATGAACACAACACATTTCTCTCCTTAGTATAGACTGTCATTAAGTACTTACCCCTTATACATCTTTTAAATATTTATCGCTATGTTTTACAGCAATGTAAGTGGTATTTTTAAATGAAGATATTTGAAATGTCGCTGCTAACACATAGAAAATACACGTTTGCTACTGTATCCAGCGGTTGTGCTAAATCTACTGACGCATTTTAGTAGAGCGTGGGCATGCCACGTTTGCTGCACATCTGCACATCTGCACCTATGCAAAGAGCAGCATGCTTTCTTCTTTTCAGTCACGGCATCTTTTCTTGTGTGATCGCATGGGCTAGCACAGCGTTAGATGGAAGTGCTGCTGCTGGATTCCTAGGTCTCCATCTTGCTGCTGATTTTGAAGGAAGGCTGATGTGTCATTGACTATTTCACTGAGGAAGTGAAGTCAGAAAGCAGGCATACTCTCCAAACTCTGAAGGTTATGTAAACTTTTTCTTGTACTACAGTTGTCCCTAGGACACTGGCATTCAAACCAAGATGTCCATTAGACTTCCATGAAAAGTTTTTAAAGGACACTAAAGATTGACAATTAAAATCAAATTTCTAGTGGTTGAAATTCAGGTGCGTGTGCGCGCGCGCACACATACACACACACACAGAGAGAGAGAGAGAGAGAGAGAGAGAGAGAGAGAGAGTAGCAAGGTTTTGCTGTGTAGCCCTGACTGTCCTGGAACTCACTATGTAGACCAGCAGGCTGGCTTTGAACTCAGAGATCCACCTGCCTCCACCTACCGAGTACTGGGATTAAAGGCCTGCACAACCACGCCTAGCTGGTGTTATAACTTTTCGTGCTTCCCCAGATGGCGGCACCTATCATCTGAGAATTGCCGACCTAAGCACTTTGGCTGCAGCCCAGATCCCAGCTGGGCCTCCGTGGGATTTTACTGAAAACTCGGCATTTTCTCATCAGCACAGGGCTAGTGTCACTGACCCAAGGAACAGTCACCCCCAAGCCTAAAGTCTTCAGAACACCCATTGGAAATGTGCTTTAAAGAAAATCCACTAACAGAGAGATTATTTTCTAGTTATAGTCCCAGGTGATTTAAGCCATCAAACCATGATTTCTCCCAATTCCCCTCTACCGTCTTTGCCTGTGCATCTTCCTTCCTTGCCCTTACCGACTTTTGCCTGGAGGGGCCACACAGCCCTTTCTACCTACTCTTCCATTTTCTATTATGATGTCACGTTTATATTTATCCACTTGTGTTTTAAATGTCAGGAGATGCGGTGTGGAGCCTGCTGGGGTAGATATGTTGGCTTTGGGGAGGGTACTGTTATCTCTTGGATGTTTGCTTAGTGTCTGTGCCTTTTTACTAAGTTTTCACCTCTACCATTACTCTAAAGCAAGTTCATTCTTTCATAAGGGAGCCACGGACCACAGGCGTTGACCTGAGTCTTGTCTCAGTCTGCTTCCTCCTTCGATGTCTGTTTCTGACCCACCAGACGTTCTGCCTGGTCCTTGGCTTCCACTTATCCTTGTTTTTCTCTCCAGCCTCAATTAGATTTTCCCTCTGACTGATTATATGCTAGGAGAACTGGCCCATTCTTCTTGGAGCCAGGAACAGGTCTCCAGTGGTTTTGAAATTCTCTTTTGTCTTTTGTTTTTCCTGTATGTCTTAGATATTTGAGTTGACAGAATCATGAAGGAGAATATTAGCAGTCTTCAGAGCTGGGAGTGGTGGTGCCTGCCCGTCATTCCAACACTTGGGAGGCTGAGGCATGAGGATTGTAAGTTGAGGCAGAGGCTGGCATAGACTAGAGAGAGGGGAGAGGGAGGGGACAGAGAGAGAGAGGAAGAGGGGGGGAGAGAAAAAGAGGGGGGTGGGGAAAGAGAGACCCTGAAATTCTTTGTAATTTATCCTCATGGTCAAGTTTTCACTGCATTCACTTAAGCACCTCGATAGCTCCCCTGGCAGTCACCAAAAACTAAACACAGTGCAGAAGCAAAATGAATGCTCTAACACAAAACAAAGATGGCTGGCCAGTACCAGTGATGGAACTTTATATACAGCCTGCGTTACTTCAATATTTGTATAATGGTCCTCTCTGACACGTTTTTTGGGGGGCGCAATCAATGGGACAATGCTACTCATAAATCTGACATTGCTTTCTCACCTTTAGGGCCCCAGATGCATGAGTTCCATACCCCCAGCGAGAATCTCTGCATTTGTCAGTTCCCTGTGTCAGACTCCAGGTCCATGAGTCTTGCTGTCCAGGTGATGCCCCAGCCAGACCAACTGCATCCACACGTACATACCCACCAGACATCTGATTTCAGGCCAGGCCCATCCCACTCTGTGTCAGAGCTAATTATCTGTAAGTGCTCCCAGCATCTGTTCCTTTAAGGATGTGAGAATACTTTGATTAGATGACTCTCTTGGCACCAACTTTATGACTAGGGATGGGAAATGGCAATTAGAAGTTGGAGACTCTCCTGAAGTGGACCCAGTGTTTGAATGTGCTGGCCTCAGGCAGGGTTACTCCTGGGCCTTTCGTAGGAGCAGGACTGCATGATCGCCACTGATCTAACCTTTTTTCCAGTTTCTCTCTTTTTCTCAAAAGCCCAATGGAGGGTGGAACATAGCAAGGAACTCAGAACAAGGATCAGGGTTAACATGCTATGCTGTGTGGCCTGGGACACCTCCATGAGTCTCTGTTTTCTCATCATTCCTCCCGTACTGTAGCATGGTTGTTGAATACTGGACCTCAGCTGGGTTTCAAAAACTTCGAATCCAGTGCAGGGTTTACCCAGAGGGAGCCAAATAAGAGGAGGCTGTGCATGTGACTTGGACAGACCCTACCAGATAACTGCGTGCTGTAGTTGCGATCAGATAAGTGTGGTGTGGCAGCTGGGAGGACAGAGATGGCCTGTGAGGCAGGTGACTTGGCCTGGGTCTGAAATGGTAGCCAGGAGGGAAACGGGGACAACACTCCAACTTTAAGCAGCTCGGGTTGGAGGTGCTCATGGAATATCCAGGCCAATTGTTTTTTGAAATCAAATATAAAATGATCCAGTAGAAGTTTGAAAATATGGGTGTGTATCTTGGTGACTCCTTGCTAAGGGATTCTAATTGCACACCTTAGCATTCCCAGTTAGTCATGGATGATGCCCAGTTAAAAGTCCTGGTTCTGGATTGTGTGATCAGATGTTCACACAAGTGGGTCAGCTTGTGGACCTCCAGAACCTGCTATGGTCTGTATCTAAATGCCTCCTTGATGATGCTAGAAGCCTGGTTGCAAGCCTGTGGTACTTCTGGGAGGTGGTAGAACCACCGGAAGGTAAGGATTAATGGAAGGAAGCCAGGACGTTGGAACCCTGCTTCTTCACTTTCGTTACCAGTTGGCTGCCTTAAGGTGAACAGGCCTCTTTGTAACATGCTCCCACCGTGGTGGACTGCGCTGTCTTGATTCCAAAACAAAGAGGCCAAGCAATAAGGGCCATGAAACTACCAAAAACAGGAACCCCAATAAACCTGACCCCCTGATGAGGTGATGTCCTCAAGGATTTTGTCACAGTGGAGGAAATGCAACCGACACATTACCCAGAGGGCTAAGCTTCTCACTTTTGGAAGCGCCTACAGAAAGGGACCTTGGAGGGAAGCCCTGGTAGGAGTCTCTGAGGCACAGGGAATTGAGGAGACTGCAGGCCTCAGGAGATCACTGCAAGCCATCCCAGTTGGGGATAGGATGGAGCGATGGCTCCACCATGTGGCGGGCACTACTCATGCAGTCTCTCATTGAATAATGTCAATATTCTTTTCCAGTTGATATTTTAAATACCCATTTTGTAAGGAAAAGGAAAACTACGGATATTGGCATTAATGCCCTAAATTTTAGGATAAAGTCGCAAAGAGGTAAGAACATTGTTTAGGCAGTAAGAGATAGCCAGGTTTAGATTACTAGGTCTGGCCCCAAGCCTGCACATTCTGTTATTCTAGGGATGGATGTAAGTGCTAAAAAGATCATAACCCAGTGGCTCGTGGCCCTGGGTGATGAGTCGTGGTGAGTTGGGCTGGGTTGAAGCTTGGAGTTGGTGGTGTGTATGAAGAAGAATTTGTGTGGCAGCGTGCTAGTGACAGGCTGGGGGAAAGCAACAACCTCAGAACCAAGGGCCAAGGAAACCCGGTCCCTACAAAAAGACACCAAATAGAAAAACAAGCAATACATATGAACAGGGCTCCCCAAATTACCAAACAAAAAAGCCCAAGTAAACAACACCAAAGCAAACCAAGATGATTAATCTTGCTATACCTGAGTTAAAATACAGTTTTATGGTTCATCTTTATTAGCTTCTTTTCTGTTGCAGTGATAAAAAAAAACACCATGGCTAAAGAAACTTAAAGAAAAGTATGTTTATTTTACAGTGCTATAGGGAGGGTCCATAGTGGTGGGCAAGGCATGGCAGCAGGTGGCCAGAATATGAAGCTGGCTGATCACGTTTTATCTACACACAGGAAGCAAAGAGAGGAGGAAACGGGTGAGACTATTATCACTCAAAGCCCTTCCACAGTGATGTAACTCCTCCAGCAAGGCCACATCTCCTGAAAGTTCCATAACCACCCCAAACAGCACCATCAACTAGAGATGAAGTGCCCACTGGGAACACTGCTCATCCAAACCATCAAATTACTAAAAATTATAAACATAATATGAAAACCAGAGAAAGATATAACACTAAATATTTTTCTATAGTATCACTTGCTACAACAATATGACAAAGCAAATTAGCAGTATTGGTAGAGATGTGCCCTGGACATTCGTATGTCAAGACTCTCAAGGAAACTGGCACATGCCCAGAAGATGTTTAGAAGAATCTTTGTAACAGCACTGTTCAGGATAGCAAAGCCCAAAAGACATTCATTCAAGTGACCATCGTTGGGAGAACGCATACATGAATTGCAATAGATTGGCACAGTGAAAGTACATACAGCTGTGAAAACAGTTGAGCCACAGACACACATGACAGGAAGGAGTTTCATAAACACAGGGGTGCCTAGGGGAGAAAGAAAATCCCTTTCTAGACTATAGCACCATTTACATCACTTGTAAAACCCACAGAGCTTAGTTTATTAGGCAGAGATCTAATGCAAACAAGAATAGAAACAACACAGAACCCAGGGTGAGGTTTTTCAGTGGTTAGGTGATCAGAGAGAGGATGAAGAAGAGGCCTTAGCTTAATGTCATTTCTAAGATTTAGAATTTCTGAATATCTGGCATACATAGATCTTGCCATTGTTTTTCATTTAATTATTGGGATCCAGTATAAACCACATAACCTTTATACATTTTCATAGTCTATGTATTCAAATGTAAACAAATAAGCTTATGTTCTATATTCTCTTACATGGGTGGTATATTTTATGAATGTATATATATGTGTGTGTATGCTACTATCTTTGTAATATTTTCTGTCATGTGATCTGTGTTGAAGGAATGATGTATTTAATGATTCAGAGGCAATCTAAAACATAGTCAACATATCAGAAGTCAAGACAATGGGGAACTGGTCACTTAAATATCCAAGACCCTACAGGTCCTCTGAGAAACCCAGGAGCAGCAAGGGCATCAGATCTGCATCACCTGGGGCCAAAGATCTGGGAAACTGATGCTGAGTTGACTTCTGTCCAATGCTGTCCTTTCTGAGTCTTTGCTGATAGCCTCCTCCTCTTGACAATGTCATCATTCTACTTGCATAAATCTACAATGTATCCTCAAGTTTCAGGTCAAATATTACTTTCTTGGGTTTGTTCCCCATCTCCCAAAGCCCAACTCATGCCAGACATCAAGCATCTCAAACTGAACTCTCTGTGGTCCCCATGCGTACAGGCAGGGGTCCAGATAGACATGGGATCCTATAATCACTTCATTGTGTGCTCTTAATGCTGGAGCAGCATGAAAGTTCACTGTGCAGCTGTTGTCAAGCTGACTCTTGGCCTAACTATGAATATGGTAGGAGAGCTCTGGGAGGGGTACAGGGAGTCTCTTTCAAGTAACCCACAGTTAATTAGATGCAACCATAATCCCACTTGGAGAAACAATGTTCTTTAGCATTATAATATAATGAAGGTAGCAGAAGTACTTGAGCATGGGAACCCAGACTGAGCCATCTTCCCAAGCTGAATTGTGGGTGTGTTAAGTCAAGGGTGGCTTCCAGAAGATGTAGAGTTTCTTTGGGAAATCACTCTGCATGGTGGTTACCTGTGGTGAGAGTCACTTCCTCTGCCACAGGAGCACTCTCTCCTGGATCTGTGTTTCCACAGCCCAAGGCCTGGCACTTGGTCTGTGCTTATGCAAGCTGCAGACTTACTTAGTTCTGGCCTGGGGAGAGGGCTTCATATTCAGGTCCTGGGTTTCACTGGGTCCTGGGACCATCAGCTCAGATTGGGCTGAGCATCAGGGCTGCATACTCATTTGAGTCCTGCTGGTGTTCCAACTGAGCCAGAGACCAGGGTAGCAGTGGAAGCTACAGTCAAGACACGTATAAGGGCACTGGATCGATGAAGATATTTTCACATTAGGGACCTCATGTTTCATAGCAACGCTCTTGATTGATGCTCGAAGGAGGAGAAGGAGCGTGAGCCAGTCAATCGAGAGCTTCCTTCCTGTTTCCAGGCCGGCAGCTGCCCTGTGGGCTCAAACGAGGTCCCTCTCCAAGGGCCTGTTAATAAAATACCTGGCTTGAGTCCAGGCCTGCCAGGGGCAGGCTGACTGCTGTTTGTTCCTTTTATTTGGCACATCCAGGTGGGGCTGACTGTGGACTATTCCCAGGGCTCTCGTTTCCACATTTGTCTCCTTTGAGCCTGAAACTGCCAATGGCCCTCGCAGCTAATGGGTCCTTCAGGTTCTGAGAGTCGTTTAAGGGAGGTGCAGGACTGGAGGTTGGTGACTCACTGATCAAATGAAAGGTGAGCTCTGGGGGCCGCTGGAGCTAATAACAAGAAGTAAGGATGCAGAGACCAGAGGTTTACGTTAGTAGCAGATGTGGCGGGCTCAGCCAAGGCCTTTTCCTATTCTTCCCTGGCCCCTGCCCCACCTCCAGCACTGGTCCTCAGCAGCTTAGCATCCTAGACCTGGGAGGACCTGCAGGAACACCGATGGTCTATCTGTGGCAAGACTTGACTCCTTCTGCCTAAAGGAGACCCTGATGGAGGGGGAGTTTTAAACTCAGATGTGACTTCCAAGGGAAAGTTTAATATCCTTTTTAGAACCCAGGCATTGTAGAGCAGACTATTCAGTTTAAGTCCCAAACCCATGAATTTGAGAGTTAAGGATCTGCGGCAGGTGAGCAATCTTTTCTCAGTTTTTCTTCCTGTGACCATGGGAAGGTTGCTGCAGTGACACAATGACATACATGGTCTACTAAGCATGGAACTTGGCACAGGCACACTATGGGCACTCTGAAAGTGTCTCCTATTACTGTGCCAAGAGCGGGTCTGGCTGGAGTGGGGCTGGGGAACAAGCCTTTTGCTGGCATGTATGTCCCATGAGACTTTTACTTCTCTGATTGGGCAGAGGTAGTAAGGTTTCCATGGAAGCGGCACTCCATGGAGGACAAGATGGTGGAGGACAAGTTGGGAAAGGAAAGCTCTGAGCTCAGCCTGCTGCAAAGGGTGAAGACAGGAGGAGGAACCCACCTTCTCGATCTTGTCTTCTTTATAAGGCTCTGCTGGTTTTACCATCTCTTGGCCTCCTATAACCCGAGGCTGTATGAGGGAACAGGGTCAGGGACATGAAGTCACACAGTGTGAAAGATGGAGCCTGGCTTGGAGCTCGGGGTCAGAAGATCACTAAGTAACCATTGTTTCTACTGCATTTTTCAGTGATACATGGCCAAGGTCAGTCCCTAGACACTTGGCTTACTGTCTGCTATTTAGAAAATCCATGGAAGGTCACTTATTCTTCCTGGGCTCAAAGCAGAGGCACTTAAATGCCCAACTTTGGGTCATTCATCCTCAGCCTTTCTCTGGCTCCACAAGGGGTGTGGACTGTTCTCAGAAGTGAAATTTGAACTTGTAGGAGGCTAGGAGTTGGCTCTGCCTCATTGCTGTCATAAGAAGTGGTACCATCCCTTTCAAGGTACACAAGGAAGTTTCTTCTTTCCATCTGCAGGTGGATGGTATCCTGTGCTTGGCCGACATCTTGACTGATGACAGCCACTCCGAAGCCACTCGAGCTGAGGCTGCAGCTGTGGTGGCTCAGGTTACCTCCCCACATCTGTCCTTCACCCAGCACCTTACTAGCTTCCTGGAGAACATGGAGGAGATTGTGACAGCCCTCATCAGTGAGTTATCCTGGGTTGAGTGGAACCCTTGCGTGAGAGGGACTCGGCACAATTGTCTTCAAGAAGGGCCGGGAAGGACTTCCCACCTACTTCTCACCAAATTCACAATCTTCGAAGACAGTCACGCCAGTTGAAAGGTCACCATTAATGGATGAGGTGGTTTTGAGGGACCTTGTAGTCAAGAGTCTCCTATGGAAACACACGCAGATCCTTCAGCATCAACTTGAAGAGTAGTTAGGGGTCACATGGCCTTTCAGAGGGAGTTCAGAGCAAATAGGTACTCAAAGTTTGACTTCAGTAGGTTTTGTTCCTAAAATTTTGGTCATTGCACCCAGCGACTGAAGCAGTACTAATTAGCACAAATGATTTTCCAGAGAGAACTAGCTCTCCACAACCTGCTGCAGGAAATGTCACCATTTGGCTTTGCATCATGGAGCCATGAACATGTTAACTCTTCTTTGTTCCCCCTTTTAGACCTTTGCAGGCTTGGCGGGAGAGAGGTTTATGCTATCTAGAATATTCTCTTTCCCTAGCCTTTCCTTTTCAGAACTGCAGAAACTAGGACTAGTCTGGGTAACAATGCCCAGGAAGCTTGTTTGGAGAGCTCTGTTTCCCCCTCCATTCATAACTTGTTTCTCTATAGCATACCTTTGTCATCTCTATATCCGTCTTTATATTTTAAGATGAAAATTAATTAGGACTAATTCTTGGACTTGCCACACCAGGCCTAAGAATATCTGCAGTTGCCTGGGTTTAGAAAAAGTGTAAGACCCTGGGATAGGAGTTGAAACCGCTGAGCTTGGGTTTTGGCTTTTCACCTATCCATCAACAAACAGCTACTGGCCAGCAACCCTGTGTGGGGTTGTGTGTGATTCTGCCACTCACGTACCATGACATCTTGTAAGTTTCACTTGACAGCTTTCCTCCTATATGCGATGAGGGACTGCAACCCACTTCTCTAAAGGAGCCTTCTGGTTCTAGGATTTTACTGCCAGAAAGAACTTTGCATATAGGAGTATCAGCTATGTAGAGTTATTGTCAACCCTTGTTAGGTCTCCTATGGGCCAGATTTGGAGAGATGGATGTGGGGATAGACATCTACATTGATCCAAAGTCAATAAAACATGGAATCCATAGAAAACCTTGGCTGGAGAGAGCACAGGAAACCACAGAGTCCAGGCTTACTCTGTTTGAAAGGGTGAGCCTCAAGAATTCTGTTAGGACCCACCATGCCAGGGGTCTCACTCTCAAACTCCCACTAGGGCCTGGCAGGAAAGAAATGAGTTGGAGGGAGCTAGATGGAAGAAGAAAACAAGAGGCTCTTGAACCTGCATTAAGCTGAGGAACACATGCACAGACTAAGTGTGGACAGGCTTGGTGAAGCACAGTTGATTATGGCCTTGTGGGGAAGGCTAACACATTTTAAGATAAGAAATAAATGCCAAATTGTACAGAAGCCCTCCCAAATAATAAGCAAGGCAAAGTGTGTAGACCCAACAGCTTGTCACATTACCTGCCCATACCTGTTCCTTTGTCCAGACTGCATTTATTTGGACAAAGAGGAGAAGCCTTTGTATTTCCCCCATCCCCATGAAGACGCACTGTCCAGCCCACCCTCAGAGTCAGCAGATGGGATATATCTTCTGGGCGGGATGCCAGAACTCTGTTCTTTGGTGGGAAACGGCCCTCTAATTTCTTGCCATTCCCTGGAAACATTTAAAAATGAGTCACTGGGATCCTCAATTTAATCTTCCTAACACATCCCAGGTGACTCAGACTGTAGTTCAAATAAATGTGCAGCAAAATTAAAAGGCACTTAGATGGCTGTGCTAATAATCGATGTGTCAGCATCAGTGGCAAGTGCAGGAAAATGAGGGGCGGCATTTATACATAGGGACAATTCCAGCAGTAGAGTGGTCCCATACCAACGTCCGTATACAGAGAGGTGAGCTTGGAAGGAGTCAGTTGCCCCCAGCGATTCTCCCCAGTCAGGGATGAGGGGAACACTGGCTGTGAAGAGCTTTTAATTACTCGGCTAATCTGTGGTCCCAGCCCTGGATGATGAGATCTAGATGTTTGCTGGTCACATCTGGGCTGGTCTACAGGGAACAGAAAACCCCAGAGGCAGTAGGCATTACTGCCCAATAGAACTGATAGAACCTTTGTCTTTGGGGGCATCACAGAGAATGAGCCAAGTGGCTGAAAGAAGAGGCAATGTGAGGGATAGAAAGAACAGAGATTTGGGAATCAGGCTAGCCTAGATGTTTTTCCTCACTGGCTATAAGATCTTAGCAAATCACAACATCAGGTATTTAATTTTTGAGGCCACAACAAAATTGGATTACTGTAAAGATAAATGGCTGCACTTAAAGCAGCTCCTGGTCCACGGTAAATGCTCAAGAAATTGTACTTGTGACAGCTCCCATGAGACTCAGCCTCCATATCTGTACCTATCATTTTTTCCCTTGAGGATGGGCCAAAAGGCAGTGGCACAGCACAAGGAAGACCTCAGGTGATTGGCTGATACTCCTGTCCGTCCCACTTTAGGGGAGAACTGTAACAGCATCTGTGAAGATGCCGGCTGCTCTGTGGGAACCCTCAAGCATCAGGCCTAGCTCTTCTTTGTCTCTGAACTTCCTCTTCAGGAGATGTTCTCTGGAGTGTGTTCCTCCTTTCTTTGTCTCTGTAGAAGCGTTACATGAGGGACAGAGCTTGACTTGTCACATCCTGTGGTGACCCAAGTTAGAACTGAGACTTAGAAGCAGGGCCATTGGGACAAACAGCACCATGGACAGAGCCTCTTGCGCCTCAAGCTGGGCATCTGTTGCAGGTTCTGTGAGGGCCAAGGAAACTGTGTTAGGTAGTGGAGGGATGGACACTCCTAAAGACTCACTTTCTATTGCCTTCTACAGAGAATAAGTATCACAAGGACAAGGGTTTAACCTGTTTGGTCCATCTTACCATCCCAAAAATTTAGGCGACTTGGGTTCACTCATTAAAATAATTGTGGGTGAGCAGGAGTCACACACAATGGTTCGAATCCCAGCTCTGCTATTTATGCAGATGGCATAGTTCTCTCGATAGTGACTAATTTGTTCATCTCCAAAAAGAGTATCAAAACTCCTACCAAAATAGTCTTTCTCCCAGAGCTATTGTAGGGGCCAAGGGAGATCAGTCATGTGCAAACACTTGGCCTTGAACTGTTTCTTCCTTTTCACTATCCAGAATTGTGCCAAGAGGCCTCATCGGGGGAAGTCTTCTTACTGGCCTCTGCGGCCCTTGCCAACATCACCTTCTTTGACAAAATGGCCTGTGAGATGCTTCTGCAGTTGAATGCCATCCGTGTTCTCCTGGAAGCCTGCAGTGACAAACAGAGAGTGGACACACCTTATACTCGGGACCAGGTAAAAAACCCAGGAAGGCCTAGACTTCCCACAAATAATCAGGGTGCGAGCAGGAAGAGATCATGTTCACATAGGCCTAGCTGTTTGCCTGATTGACTGGCTTCTGATGCCCAGTGCCTATTGTAATTCTAGGTGTTAGTCATGGGCTCATGGCTGGAGTGTCTACCCCAATGTTGGCCTCCATTGTGTGTCTCCTTTAGCTAGATGCCTCCCCCGAACCTCTCTTCCACATGGCATGATATTGAGCATCTTCACCTTCAAGTGCCCTACGCTAGGCTTACTCTGCTCATGTCAGATGAGATCCAGTAGGGACACAATACGAACAAGGCCTTTGAAGACAGATGATATGGATTCAGCAGATCTTTGCAGTAAATAATCATGCTACTTTGGGCAATTCATTCTTTCTTCATTTGTAAAATGTGTATCTCTAACGACAGAGTCAACGAAGGAATCGGATGGACTAGTGAACACAGACTCTTAGTGTAGACCAGGACAAAGATGCTGTAAAGTGAGCAGATGCCCCATCGGGGCTAACGCTGTGCACAGCACTGAGTGAGAAGCTGCTGAGTGTAGCCTTCATGTGTGTAGCATGTGATGCTGCTTCCAGCATGAATGGCCCATGACTTGGCAGCCCTCCTCATGAGGTCTCACGGAGGGTACCTCATAGGAGTGAGAATGTGGTTAAACAGCAGGCAAAGGGACAATCTCCCTGCATCTGGGTTCAGGGGGAATTTTTTTTATTCCCCTGTCTGAGCTGAGCCCTTCTCCCACTGTCCTCAGGATGGCTTTGCCTTCTGCCCTGGCTCTGAGCAGCCACTTAGCTAGAGAGAGCAAATCCATTAAAGAAACAAATGGCTCTCTTTGCTATGGCAGAGGGAGGATTAAGGTGATCAGAGGGCTCTCTGCAATGAAGACAAAGAAGATGAATTGGGCTCTGAAGTGCTCACCGCCCCCTGAAATACTTAAGAAATTAAATGCCCCGTGAGGTTTCCGGTAATGAGCAGGCCAGTGACGCCAATGCTGTGCAAAGCCTCCTAGTCTTGGCTATGTATGTACTCAGTGAACCTCTGTTTGGACAGTGAGAAGTCCTCCATCATCTAGGCAAGCCAAGTCCACTTCATTTGTCAAGCAGAATCCTCACTGGCAAAACCCACTCTGTCTACGCTCGCCCCTGGATAAAGACCCCAGAGTACAGTCTTGGGTTTCCATCTACTTCTGCTCATCTTGAAGAAGAGAGCACAGGTCATATCTGGATATCAGGCATCAAAAAGATGGTCCTAGGCTGGGGGGGGGGTGCAGTTGGTGGAATGTTTGCCCACCATCCACAAAGCCTTGAATTTGACTGCCACAACTGGGCACAGTGGTACATGCCTGTAGTTCCAACCCTTGGGAAGTAGAGGCAGGAGGATCGAAAGTTCAAGGTCACCTACTTAGAGGGGTTGAAGCCAACCTAAGACACCATCTTTAAAAAGAAAATAAATAAAGGAAAAGATAACCCTGTTCAACTGGTAGTTTTCATGGTCCTTTGATTTCACACCATGGGGTATTGTATAGAGGCTAATCACAGACACAACAGGGTAGGGAAGGGCAGCCTCTAAGGCCTTGTGCAAGCAGTGTCCTTGGCCTCTGAAGTGGATGGAGGGTACTGAAAATAGAAATGCTACCAGCTTTCTGTGAGCTGCCTTCGCCGAGGCAGTGTGCTGCCTACACTTCCACAGACATTCATAGTCTGTTTGGCAGTTTAGAATGAACGTATTTTGTAGCATTTCTGGAACTTCAGTGTCAACACTCCTTACCAGGAATCCATCTATCAGAAATGCAAATTACAAAATGCCAATTGTAATAGTGACTTGTGTCTCAAAAGCCGTCGGTGGTTTATAAATCTCTGCCATGCGTATAACTAACAGAAACAGCACACATTTAGGTGCACTTGTGTTCAGATCCTGTCTCTGTTGGTTCCTAACTGTGTGACCTCGGACCAAGCTCTTAATCTCTTAAGCCACAATTTTCTCATCTGTGTAATGGAGATAATAACAGATCTTCTCTCTTCCAGCCTTCATATGATTAAATGGGACGGTATTTTAAAGCATTTAGAACCAAATTGGGTACTCAGTAGTGACTGGGGTAGGTAAATGTAGTAGGATAGATTGAAATGGGTCTAGATGGAGATGTCCAATTTAGGGTAGGAATGGAGCTAGGAAATACAGTTAATGCAGTGGGGAGTATTGTACAGTGTGAAGTAATAGGTGACATATATGGCTTCAGGTTATGTGTGAACGCATATGCGCAAGGCGTGTGTGGGTGTGGGGGGTGAGGGTGGGTGCGTGTAAGGTGAAAACTACTATAAACTGGGAGATGGTTCAGTTGGTAAAATGCTTGCTGCACAAGAATGAGAACCTGATTCAAATGTGTAGAACCCACAGAAAAGATGGGCAAAGGAACATACACCTGCAGTTTTGGTTCTGGAAGGAGGAGACAAGTGAGTCCATGGAGCATACTGGCTCCATCCTAGCTGAGCTGACAAGTCCTAGGTTCAGAGCAAGGGCAATTCAATATACATAGGTGGAGAATGATTGCTCTCTGGCTTGGACATACATACATACATGAGCATGTACGTCATAGGGGAGAGAGAGAGAGAGGAAGAAGAGGATGAAGATGATGATTCCAGAGCCATGATTGATATTGTTGGATAGCTTCAGTTTGAAGAGTAATGGTAATTTCAGTTTTGTGAACATTGGCTTTTTTGTCTGAATCCCTGGGTGACATGGAAGTACCCATGACTCAGCATTAGCTGTACACTAGGTGTTCTGTGTCATAGGGTCTGTCAGGCGAGACCACTTGTCTCTGTTGTGTGTTCTGGGCATACTTCACTTGTCTTCCACGCACTGCAGTCTCCTCCAGGGCTATCCTCCAGCACAGCAGGTGAGGAAGGATGCTGTGGAGTCAGCGTGTGGTCAACGTGACTGCTGAGAGTTCTAAGAGGTTATACATCCTGGACCAAGTCTTCATGTCTGCCTGCAAGCCAGGATTTCTGGACCACCTGCTCTAGGGGAGCCCAAGAAAACTACTTTCTCTGTGTGTACAGCTGTCAGAAAACTTGACCAACCCACTTCTTACCAATCAGAAACGTTTATTTTTGAATTAGTGACATTGGAGAACACCTGCTGATCTGGGGTAATTTGCTATCTACTTCAATTTTCCCAAGGCCTTTGTATGCCAAATGAAAGGCGATTTTCGAATGCCATAGAAGGCACTGGTTGTTTTCCAGCTGGGAAGGGCTCAGCCTTAGTCTCCTGTCGCTGTGGTAAAACACCATGACTGAGGCAACCCATAAAAGAAAGAGTTTCCTCAGGGCTTACAGTTTCAGAGGGCTGGAGTCCATGACTTTCAAGGCTGAGAACGTGGTAGCAGGCAGGCAGGCATGGTGCTGGAGCAGTAGCCAAGAGCTCACATCTGATCCATAAGCATGAGGCAGAGTTCAGCCCCTTCATGTGGCTGTCGTCACATTGCTAGTGTTCCTTGAATCAATTGTTCAAGGTCTGGGGCCTTTTAACCTGGGCCTTTCTCAACTTGCCAGTTGGATGCTGGAGTTCAAACTCTGGCAGCCCTAAACTATCTGCCCAGCACAGGTGAGAGAGAAGGTCCATGTCAAACATATTACAGTTCATCTGATTCTCCCCCGGAGCCCCCAGAATTAATATGTGTGTGTGTGTGTGTGTGTGTGTGTGTGTGCGTGCACGCACATCTCAATCAAATATGATCTGTTTAGAACTTCAGACCTCCAGCATGGCAAGTTAATAAAATTGTTTTAAGTTACTACGTTTGCAGTAATCTGTTATAGCAGCAATAGGAAATATATACTCTTTCATTAACTAAGGTGCAGAAGGTCGGGTATCATTTCTAGAGTCATGAGGATAGCAAGAGACAGAGTCAGGATCTGAGCTTACATTACCTATCATGTAGGGATTTCTTGAGGCCAAATGTCCTCTATGCTCACCAGGTAACTATAGAAGGGTCAGGAAAAACAGGTCTTAATTTTACACCAGTTGAATAAACCTGGGCCAGGAGAAACCGTGGACCTGACTCCCGCATTCCATATCCTGACAGCATTGCCAGCTTGCCTCCAGCCGGGTAAAACTGCAGTGGTAGGAGCTAACTACTAGATGAAAACATTGGCATCTTGCCCCTCTCTATCATGGTGCATACAAGTAGGTTTCAAAAGGGAGACTCCAAGCAGGGCATAATTGGCATTTATTCAAATTGTGCTTAATTGATTACTTCATCTGCACCTCAGAAAACCACATGGGGTACAGGCTCTGTAAGGAGGAAGTAATTTTCATTAACAGGATCTAAATTAGTCTAACACAAAGACCTACCTGGTGCCTCTGACTCCGCTAATGATTGCCATATAATGAAGCCGTTGCCGCAGACAAAGGTTTTATTTTACTTCCTCCCTTCCCCATTCCTTCTCTTCCTTCCTTCCTTCTTTTTTTTTTCATGAATGTACAGGTCAAGCAAGAGTCTGTATTTAGAAATGCCTGTCTGGTGATGGGTGGAGCAAGGCAGCCTCTGTGTGGTGAGAACAGGCTGTGCCCTGCTCTTATGATGAGCCCAGAGACAGCCAGATGCACTGAAGCTGACAGACTTGATCCCTTACATCTTTTTATGACTGTGCATTTCGTGGCTCTTGGGGAACCTTCCACTTGAGGGCTGGATCTATAACCTATCTTTTCTCTCTACCTTCCTCCACTGAGCCCCAAAATACTTCCTATTCTGAAATAGGAGAACATTCACTATATACTCACCACTTCTCTCACGAAACCCTGGGCATTGCAGTTGACTTCAGAACAAGGTTTTGGAGGTGTTTCCCTGCCTCCCCACAGAATCTCACTGCAGTCACAACTTAATCCAGCCCCTGACCAAGTCTTGGTGGAGAGAAGATGATGCATAGAGATACTGTCTCCATAGTCAACGTGTATTGAGAGGGAGGTGGAGGTGGATATTCTGCTATTATGACACCTTTTCCTTTCTATTTAGGGGGGCTTTTAGATGTTTTATTACGGAGAGTGATATGCTAACACAAGCCAGCTAAAATCCAGCAGGTGCTCTTTCTCGGCAAATGCTGTTGTTCTGTCCACGCTCAGGACCAAAGCCTCCTGTACTGCCCTCTGCACACTACCCTTCACCGTCTCAGAGGCAGAAGCACAGCTTCTGCTTAGACCACCCCACCAGCACGCTAGAAGCTGCCTGGGGAGTGGCTCACATCTGGGAGAAATACTATTTTAGCTTACTATTAATTTCAATCACCATCTGTGCATACTCTCTGCTTCTGGAGAGACAGGCACATTTTCCCTGTGTGGTTTCTTTTAGAAACAGCATGGCAGGCATCTCTGGCCATAGTGCCCATACTTCCATCCTTAACTTCTTTTAATTTCTTATTTTTTTATACCATTTATAGTTTTGTGATGGAGGAAGGTCATTGGCTAATAAAGGCACTGCCCTGGCCCATTTTATTGGTTAGAGGATAGGTGGGAGGAGTAAACAGAACAGGACGCTGGGAGGAAGAGGAAGTGAGCTCAGTCTCGACAGCTCTCCTCTCTGGAGCAGATGCCTGGGAGAGACGCCATGCCCCTCTCACAGCATGAAGCTCCAACCCAGGATGGACTAGGCTAGAATCTTCCCGGTAAGACCGGTTCTCACAGATTATTAGAGATGGGTTGATCGGGATGTGAGAATTAGCCTGTAAGTGCTAGAGCTAAAGGGCTAAGCAGTGCTTAAAAGAATACAGTGTCTGTGTAATTATTTTGGGGCATAAGCTAGCCGAGCAGGCGGCCGGGGTGCTGGGAACGCAGCTCCGCCGCCCCTATTACTTCAGTTTTGGTCTCTTGCTGGATATTCCTTAATCCATTTTTGTGACATGAGATCTCTTTATCATGCTGTGGGAGACAGGTGTGCTAAAACCTAAGAAACTGCAACCAATCCTGGATGTTCATCGAATGTCAGCATCCGATCATTAATGGCAAAGTCCTCCCGTGTGATCTGTAATTGAGGCTTGAATACCATAGACGTATAAAGTGTGGCTAAGTTAATCTTCTCACCAGAATCTACCTTTGGTGCATGCTCTCTGCCTAGAGCTCACATTGAAGGGCAGCGTCAGGACATTGACACAGGTGAACCCAGTCAAAGGCGGATCAAAGAGTCAGGAGATCAAGCCAGAATGGAAGGGACCAATTTTGCCTAAATTTTAGGGGTTATGCTAAAAGGGTTCCTGCACTCAAATGACCTGGCCTCATCTTCATCCAGTGTGAGGCTGTTGTCTACTGGGTGCTCCAGACAATCATGCCATAGCCACCCACTGATTAATGGGCATTAGTCACTGGGACTTACATCTGCGTGGCAGGAGCCCACGAGAATAGAAGACAATACCATGGAAAGATGGACAGGAGCCAGACCGAAGGGAAGCTCTGCAGCCCCCAGCTGACCTGCCTTCATTGAGTACCATGGGAAATGTACATGTCTATTTCATAGCTTCTCAATTTCATTTTCCAGATTGTGACCATCTTGGCAAACATGTCTGTGCTGGAGCAGTGTGCCTCTGACATCATTCAGGAGAATGGTATGTCTGGGCATGCCCCGTGGACCATCAGAGTATATGGTGTCACATGCCCTTGAGCTTCTATAAATCCTATGTGCAGATATATATATATATATATATATATATATATATATGGACGTACATTTCTATGTCTATATGAGCATGTACATATACAAATACACAAATGTGGCACACATGAACACACACAGAGAGAGAGAGAGAGAGAGAGAGAGAGAGAGAGAGAGAGAGAGAGAATTCTGTGTATATCTTGGTCAAAAGTGAAATGCTTATTTGCCTTCATTGGCAAATAAGTTCTAGTGGGAGTTAGAAAATAGAAAAGATAATGCCAGGTTGTAATAGTAACATGAGGACAAAAAAAAAAACTAGTAAGGGAGGTAAGGTTGTCCCAAAGTGGGGAGGTGTTGCTTTATTCCCGCCTTATTGCATCCATGGAAAGCTGGTGTGCAGGAAAAGGAGTGAGGGAGAGGAGGAGGAGAGGACATCTGGGCTGCCCCCACACCCTCCATGGGAATCTCCCTTCCGACTGGCCCTCTGTCTTACCTTATGTGTCCACGGTCAAGGAGAGCTGGAACTGGGCTTATCTGCCTGAAGGCTGATGTCAGCAGTCTCTGTCAAAAGACAAGGTGGCCACCTTGCAGCTGGGAGCAGAGCTCGGGTGGCTAGGGTTTCCTGTGACTAAGGAATAAGGGGGCAATTAGCAAGCTGTTGGAGACCTGAGCCACTAATGAGAGTGAGCTGGGAGCCTGGGTACCTCTGCTCTCCTAAAGTCCCTTCCCCCAGGCTGCCCCGCTATCTTAACAAACATGCACTTCCCTGTTCCCCACGACTAATTGAAACACACCATTTTGTGTTAATTTCATGTGATTGAGCTAATAATGAGAAACTGTGCTGAGCCAGCTGAGGCCAAGAGGAGAGGCTGCGTGGTGTCACTTGTACCCTCCTCCTTCGGCACTTGGAGTCTTGGCTGAAGTGGCCGCTGACAGCAGGCTGCCACTTGCCTGTGCCTTTGAGGTTGGGATAGCTGCCATCTGGAGACCACTCTGGGGCTTACAAAGTGTTGTTGACTCTCTCACTGAGTCCATACTGATGGAAACCTACCTTGGCCTGGCATCGAGCTAGGCAGTGAGGACAGGGCGTTTAATGAGCTCCCAGTTTTGTCCTAAAGGTTCTTTCTGTGCAGAATGAGGGCCTTCCCTGGCTGAAGTGTGGTGTATAAAATAACATAGCCACAGAGGGCGGCAGGGGGGTATCAGAGCATGAATGAACACAGGAGCCATACTTGGTGGGCTGCAATCATGGCTGTTATTTGTGAACAGTGTGGCCCCTCCCTTTTCCCTCTGAAAAGTGGGAACAGTGATGCCTGCTCTCAGAGGCGTGTGAGGAGAACCAGGAAGAGTGTCCACATAGTGTCTGGCCCAGGGTGAGCTCTGAACCAGGCCTAGCACCTCTTCCAGTGGCAGTCTCATGGGATTTCACAGAAAGAGTTTGAGGAAGGCAGTATTTGTAAGTGCAGAACAGGATTTGGGGGATCCAAATGACAGTGACTTACCCAGAGACCACTAGAAGTCATGAGACTCCTGGGTCTCAATAAGGAAAACCCTGTTAGGTAGTCTGGGCTCTGAGAACCCATTGCTAAGTCATAGGCTGTAAATGCGGATGCCTGCAGGATCCAGACAGTGAAATAGATGAGGTGGATAAGGATTAGCCTGATCTTATTAGTAATAGTAAGCTTAAGTCAGGCGTGGAGGCACATGCCCCAAATTACTGATCCAAGAGGCTACAGTGGGAGGATTGGAGGTCCAGACCAGCCTCAGCTACATAGTCAGTTCCAGGCCATCCTGACAGACATAGCACATCCCTGTCTTAATTCAAAAGCAAAAATAGAAATTAACAAGAATAATAAGCTTCTGGCCATACAGAAATGTGTGTGGGAGTCACTATTGCCAATTCAGAAGATAAATGTTAGAAATCAGTAATCTAGATTTGTATGGAATTCATCAACTTTCATACAACTTAATTCTTGAAGCAACAAAATAAAGTAATGCATATCTTTAGATTATGTCTAGTTTAAGTTCCCAGCTGGAACAGCTGATCAGGGCTAAGATCGTGGAGGGTCAGGGAAGCTCATACAGAAGGTGGGTTTCTGCTGTAAACCTGTAGAATGGGAGATATTAGAGGCAATGGGGCATTCCCCTCAGAAAGGGTGGGCAAAGGCAGACGAGTGGCATGGATGTGGGTATTCTTTATAGAACACTCAGGAGACAGATCTGGTTTGGGGAGGAGACAGGAGGCTTCTGCGTGAACTAGATGCAGCCTCAATCTGGGACTCCCATTGCGAATCTGTTTGCTCTGCTGCTTCCCCAGCCTACAATTAAGACACCTCCTGCCACAGGACTCAACACCTGTGACCTATCTCAGATGCAGCCCTGTCAGAGGTGACAAGGTTATGGGCCCAGTTTTCCAAGCTCCACCCAGCACCCCTATGTGATATGTGCTCTGGACAACAGGCTTACCCTGCTCTGGACATCAAAGTAGAATTACCATGGCTATGCCCATGAGACCATTGTGAAGTCTGAGGGGACTGAGCATTTACTGTGCACATAACACAGTGTAAGACTAGAATCAGACACATCCCTCCAGATGAGAAGAAAGAGGTGGTCATATCTGTCTCCCACTTGTGTTTGAGACTATACCTTTGCTTTTGCTTGCGCTCTGCTTCCATCTGTCCAGCCAGCCCCCCTCGTTCTATGTTGGGAGCAAGTCTAAGCTGTCCACATTGCTTGTTGCTTCATGGCCAGGTGTCCAGCTCATCATGGGTATGCTGTCCGAGAAGCCAAGGTCTGGGACTCCTGCTGAAGTGGCAGCCTGTGAAAGGGTACAGCAGAAAGCTGCGGTGACTCTCGCCCGCCTCTGCCGAGACCCAGATGTGGCCCAGGAGGCCGTGCGGCTCAGCTGTAAGTGATGCTGGCTGTGGTTGGAATGGGATGGGGAGCTTGGGGTAGAAGTAGCTGTGGTTTCATGGTGGTGTCAGTGGGCCGCATATTAGGACTCACTGGGGTGAAGCCCACTCTTCTGTGTGGTGGGAAACGCAGGGGTAGAAACCGTGGGTGTAGCCCTAGTCTAGATTGCAACAAGAGATAAAGCTGGCCAGAGTATTGACGCACCTGCAGACTCCTTGTCGTTCAGAACCCGATTATTTCTTTCACACCCATTTGCTCATTTATTCACTTAGTTTTCGCTCATTCTCCATTCGCTTGTTTATTCATGCAGCGATTCATTGATTCTGTTATCTAAGTAGTGATACTCGCTCGCTCACCAGCAGAGGATCCATTATTTCTCTCCGTGGTTGTTAGTTTCCTATTTGCTTAAAACTTCCAGAACCTCCATTCTACACTAAGCTCTGAAGCAGTGATTCTCAAGGTGTGGGTCATGACCCCTTTGGGGGTCAAATGACCCTTTCCCAGGAGCTGGCTAAGACCACCTGAAAACACAGATATTTACACTACGGTTCATAGTAGTAGCAAATTACAGTTATGAAGTAGTAATGAAAATAATTTTGTGGTTGGGGGTCACCACGACTTGAGAAGCTGTGTTAAAGGATCGCAGCACTGGGAAGGTTGAGAACCACTGCTGTACAGGACGACAATGCCAGCCCCGAGCACAGGGTGGCGACAGATAAAGTGATCTGCATGTGAGAACCTTGAGAGTATGCTCAAAGTACATCTGGCAGGCAGCGTAGGCCTGCTGATCCGGTGGTTTGAAGAAGGTTTTTAGGCAGGGCATGTATCTTCTTTGGCTTGTGACAGCATTTTCCCAATAAATCCTCAGGAAATGTTAATGGGGTCTATAGTTTTTTATAATTTTAGCTAAAGTCTATTTTCTGACTGACATAGCCAGTTGGAGGAATACACAGTTGTGAGGCCCCAGTGCACAGGTGCGAATGTTAAATATTGTGTTGGTAAAATTGGAAGTACATACTCCCAAGTCCTTGCTCAGAGAAACGGAAAACACGCCTGTACCGTTTACCAAAGATGAGCCCAGTCCAGCGCTCTGACATGTGTGGGTTTGGCTCGGACGCTCTACTTTTCTTGCCCTTGAGCGGAAAGTAGAAATTCTCCTGAAAGTGTTCCTCCAGGTGGGTTCAGCTGCCCCTCTGGAGACTGGCACTAATATGTACCATGGGTGAAACTGGCCAGCGCCCCTGGGTCAGCCTGGCCTGGCTTCTCTAAGCCAGTTGTGACGCTCTCCTTGTGTCTTGTGCAGGTATGTCCCGCCTGATTGAGCTCTGCAGATCGCCCTCTGAGCGGAACAGCAGCGACGCTGTGCTCGTGGCCTGCCTGGTGAGTTCTCAGCTGCCCTCCACTTCCCCCAAAGCTCTCAGGAAGGTAGACTGAGGTCAGGACAGCTGGTTCGACCACAGTTGGGTATGCCTTGATCTTTCTTCAGGCTTTGGGTTTCAAATTAAGGTGGCAATGTTGATGTTTTCTATTACTATTAGTTGATAAAATTGTGATGAAGCTCAAGGAAAAGATGAGGAGAGAGAAGCTGCTCCCCACCCAATCCCCACAACCCCAGTGACCTTTTAGGTCTAGGGACCCACAAGGGCCTGTTAAAACTGGAGAGGTGGTCTGGAGGGCTGTTGAGTGGTAGGGTTGATGTCATGGAGCCCCCAGAACACAGGGACCAGGAAATAGACAGCCATCTGTCCAAAGTGAACAGATTATGAGGAAAGTCTCCTTTTCCTCCCGGGGGAAACTCTGCGGGGCCCTCTTGCCGACTAGGTGCACTGTCTGCTGTGGAAATGACCAGAGAGGGCAAGAAAGGACAGTGAGGGTTACTCAACCATCTCCTAAGATCTCTGTGAACCCCAGCAAGTGCATCCTGGGAGCTTTTCACTTCCGGGGACTAGGGTACTAACCAACAGTAGCAGATGGGCAATGGATGCTCTGTTCACACTTATCTCCCTGTGGGGCTGTGAGGAGCCCCTGGGAGGCTGTGGTGAGCCCCAGCACAGAGTAGCAGGACAGCTGGAAGTGTGGCATCATGGGGGAAACAGCCAGTAGAAGAGAGAGCCAGCTCTTGGGCCCTAAAAGAGCACACAGGAATAGCAGTGAATACAGGGTTTCTTCAACTTGAATCATCACAAAGCCCTGCCCTTTCCCACTCTTCACTGAGCTCAGCTCATCTCCAGGAGTTCTAGATGAGCACCGTGGAGCTGTAGAAGGCAGCTGCCGTTGCCATCAGCAGGCCCATGCTGGCTGTACTTTGGTGAGCGTGTGTCACTGAATAGGTCAAAGTGCTCTAGCTCATATTTAGTAACTATTTGTTGAATGGTTTTATGTGCCTCTTCCTCTCCTAGGTTTTGGGGCTATAGTTGTGGATAGGAGAGTGCTCTCCTACAGACCAGACATTCTTATCTCCTCTGTGCCTTGGGAAGTCTGGTGAAGATTTTAAACCTCTTCTCGGACTCTTTTCTTGACAATTTCATACAAGTATATAATTTATTTCAATCATATTCACCCCCATTAACCCCTTCTTTTCCCCCATGCCCTCTGGAATACTTATTCTCAACACGTTCCTCTCCCATTTTCTAAATAATTTTTAAATGCATAAAAAAATTAATGTGGAGTTTTAAAAGGGCACCAATTTTGTTAAAACCACTATTCAATATTTATGCACATAGCATATTAAAACCGCGCTTGCTCATGGTAGTAAATACCATTTGAAGGCACCTTCCATGTCTTTAATGGGGTCTGCGATCTCCGTTATAGAGCAAGGCCAGAGATCAGCAACAGTGACAACCAGAGATGCTGTTTCAGTGAGGATCAGTAGATAGAACCCTTTCTCCTCCAATTTCTTGAGTCTATTTTCCTATCAAGCAAAATGGGGAGAAATTCATAGCCTGACAAACACATAATGGTTAACCCCAACTCCCCTAATCTTCATTGCTCTGGCCGCAGCAACTGCCTGACTGAAGGACTTGACAGGTGAAGTCAAGGGCATAGAGAGCACTTGGGAAACTGCAGGCTACCTCAGCTGTGAGGGCTTGTCGCTATTACTGCTGGCATTTTTCTCCAAAGAACATAGGAAGTTTGGATGCACCTTCAGGCAGAGAACTTTTAAATAGAAAGGGATGACATTTGTTCTTGAGAGTTGAGAAGAGCCTCGTTCTAACCCAGCCGCCATGCAGATGCTGAGTGAATTCTCCCGTGAGAATTTGCCTTGTGATGCTTTCATCAAACTTGCGTGGAATTGACGGTGTTCTCCACGACTTGCCCCACCTACTGTCCACCAACTCTGCCCTTCTTACTGTGGGTCTGACCTGACACTAGGGCCTGAAGGCCTCCTATAGTTTCCAGGTCTTGTCCGTCTCTGCCTGGAAGTGTTGTTTTTCCGCACACACCAACAAACACCATCTCTACAACTCTGTTGTTCAGCCTTGGAGGCTCAGTTTGAAATACCCATCTAATGATGTTTCCCAGGAGCCCTCTGTGATACAAAAGCAGGGAGTGCACAGTGCATTTCCTCAGTTTCCCTGCTTGTCTTTTGATATAATCCATATCATTCATGTTCTAGACTCTTGAAATTCTGTGGAGGCCTGGGCCTGTTGAACAGACCCTCTTGTTTATGGCCATGCTCTCTCTCTCTCTTTCCCAATTTCTCATGACACTGGTCTCACTATTCTAACTTGAGAAAGATTCATATGTCTCCCCCAATTCTAGAATGTTCTAAGGGTGAAAGTCTTTGTATAGACCTTTGTATTTTTACGTGACCTTGAGTTTGAATACTAAGTCTTGCATGACTTTGTAATTAGTTGACTTGTTCCCATCCCCTAGCCACTGATTCTGGTGGATGTCCTTTGCTTGGCTTATTAAAGGCTCCAATATTTGAGTGCATGCCTCTGGGCAGCAAGATGAGAGATGCATGGAGCCTAGCCGGGTCAATGGAGTAGGGAGCTTCTTTTCTGTTCCCAGGGCCTTCTTCTGGTCTGATGACTGCCCTCAGGTGAGGGGAGGATAAGATGATTCAATTACTTTCTCCCTTGTGGAGGAAATGGCAGCATGAATTGCCCCTGGCAAACAGGATTGATTTTTCCATGGCAAAGTGGCTGGCAGTAGGCAATTGTTTTTATACTTGAGTGTCTGGAAATGAGATCTGGGGATGACTGACTTAAACCCTCCCAAGAAAGGAGACTCTGAGAACAAGGCTTTGAGAGGGCACAGGAGCTGTGGGTGTGTGCTGAGGGAGAGGGACACAGATTGGTCCTTTGTTAGGGTATCCAAGGACGGCTTCACTGGGGAGACGAGAGTGTTGTTGAAAGAGAAGGAGGGGCATGTCATAGTGAAGAGAAGGAGGGACGTGTCATGGTGAAGAGAAGGAGGAATGTGTCATAGAGAAGAGAAGGAGGGATGTGTCATAGAGAAGAGAAGGAGGGACGTATCACAGTGAAGAGGAGGAACGTGTCACAGTGAAGAGAAGAAGGGACGTGTCATAGAGAAGAGAAGGAGGGACGTGTCACAGTGAAGAGGAGGAACGTGTCACAGTGAAGGAAGAGAAGGAGGGACATGTCACAGTGAAGAGGAAGAACGTGTCACAGTGAAGAGAAGAAGGGACGTGTCACAGTGAAGAGAAGGAGGGACATGTCATAAGGAAGAGAAGGAGGGACTCGTGTCATAGTGAAGAGAAGGAGGGATGTGTCACAGTGAAGAGGAGGAGGGACGTGTCACAGTGAAGAGGAGGGACGTGTCACAGTGAAGAGAAGGAGGGATGTGTCACAGTGAAGAGAAGGAGGGACGTGTCACAGTGAAGAGGAGGGACGTGTCACAGTGAAGAGAAGGAGGGACGTGTCACAGTGAAGAGAAGGAGGGACTCGTGTCACAGTGAAGAGAAGGAGGGACGTGTCACAGTGAAGAGGAGGAGGGATGTGTCACAGTGAAGAGAAGGAGGGACGTGTCACAGTGAAGAGGAGGGACGTGTCACAGTGAAGAGGAGGGACGTGTCACAGTGAAGAGAAGGAGGGACGTGTCACAGTGAAGAGGAGGGACGTGTCACAGTGAAGAGAAGGAGGGACGTGTCATACAGAAGCATATATGCAAGGCTCCTGCGCAGGAGCAGTAGTGAGCCTAGGCATCAGTGGGATGAGCAGGGGAGCTGGTTCATTGTTCTGCCCTCCACTCCTGCTCCTCCTTCTTTGACTTAGGTTTCTCAGCCACAGCATCCTTAACCACCTGGACTCCATTTCCTTCATTTCCTTCCCATCTCCTAGTGCTCTGTGAAGGACTCCTGTGTTTGTGGGTGAGCTAAGAAGCCTGGTTTCTGTAAACTACTCAGAGAATCAGAGAATAATAACTTGAGTCTATGGATCCTTCTGGAAGTCCCAGTCTCTGAGAAGAACATATTTTGAACTTACATATGGTACTAAGTTGACCAGATCCTCAAAACAACAGTTTCAAAATGTCCAGGTTCCCAGAGTGATTAGGAAAAAAAAAACCTGAGACAGCAGACTGTTATTAAAACCATTAAGAGCTTCCAGATGATGCCTGCCACATTGGCTCAAGTGCAAATGAAACCAGGTGACATGATGATGAGGGCACAACGGTGACCAAAATGGCCACTAAAGTGTCATGGGACAAGCATCTGGTAATCAGCTCCAATTGCCTTGTTAACACAGCACATTTCAGGGAAGCTGAAGGAAGCACATTCCTCTGTGGGGCCCAGTGTGACCTGCATCTTCTTTTCTGCTTTCTCCCCAGGCTGCCCTGCGTCGGTTGGCTGGGGTCTGCCCAGAAGGCCTCCAGGACTCTGACTTTCAGCAGCTGGTCCAGCCTCGGCTTGTGGATTCCTTCCTGCTGTGTAGCAACATGGAGGAGAGTTTTGTGTAGGAGAAGAAGCACACAGTGGACACTCCTCAGAACACTAGCTCTTCTCGCCTCCTTATTTATACGTAATTTATTTTTTTACATGAAATAGAAAGGGAAATCTTCGTTAGTGAGGAAAGGAGGTGGGCCTCGGGAATAATTAACCTTCCTTCCTCCCTCCCTCCCTCCCTCTCTCTTTCTTTCTTTCTTTCTTTCTTTCTTTCTTTCTTTTTTCTTTTTGACTTCTGCAGCTGTGCTGGTGCAGAAGTTGAATTGTGTCAATGCTCACATGACAGGTTGTCACAGGTGATTCATTCCCCTTGTGATACTTTCTCTCTTTTCAGTATGTACTCTTGCCTAGTTAAAAACAAAACAACTTTGAACCGGGGTATTTTAACTACCTGGCATTTTTAAAAGCTAGTTTTACTCTTCAAAAATTGAAAGCAAATTTCACAATTGGAAATGCTTTCCTTTAATAAACAGAACTATGGAAAATGTGTCCTTTTATTTTATGTTTGAATTGTATTTTAAACTCAGTTTTTGCTTCTCATGGTTCCATGCCGCAGAATCTTCTCCAACAAAGTACAGAGAGAGCTGTCTTGGTTTTACAGGTACATTTAAAATGTGTTTCTGAAGACACTTCATCTTAGTTGCCCTTAGTTCCTCCACCCTGGTGATCTGTCACCTCTTGGTGAAGAGTCCTGAGCTGAGGTACAGTGCCTGATCTTCTACAGAAGGCTTCTGAGAAGGGTAGTGTCTGAGTGACCTGATACGAACAATTTCTCACCAGCTCTGTCTCCAGTGTCCTCATGCTCACATACCGCAACTGACTCTAGTGACAGCATTCGCCCCACAGAAATAAGCCTTTGACCTCCTCCGTGAGCTTCTTTTTCAATATCCTTGCTCAGAAGTAGTATACAGACTGTGAGTCCTGGGAGTTATGATGTAATCGTGTGTGACCTGATTATTTGTGTGTGTGTATGCGCACGCCATGGTATGTGTGTGGAGATCAAAGGATAACTTGTGGAAATTGTTTATGCTGTTCTACTATGTGGGTCCTGGGAATCCAACTCAGGTCATCAGGTTTGGTGACAAGTTCCTTTACCCTTTAAGTCATCTTGACTGCCCCATGAGATGATTTTATAAAGTTCAAGAAAGATTTATCAAACACCAACTTATTAATGTAAATGAATTAATCTAATGCATCAGGTCCTAGACTAAGCGTCTAATATCTCTGTTATCCCTCATGATAATCCTATGGTCATTCATCACTGTATGCAGATATATTACTATGCATGATCATATTACTGAATCACTTGGCTGAGGTCAGAGGCTTGTAAGTTATGCTGGAATATGAGTCTGGCAGCTTCTATTGCCAGAGCCATTGTTGTTCCAAAGTTCCAAAGAGAGAAGTGACAATAATGATAATAGTGGGAAACATTTGCATGCCATTTACCATGTCCTGCCTTTGAAGTCTCTGTATTAATTTATGAATATATTACTATTGATCTATATATTACTCATTTAGCTACTTTCTAGCTAGGCAAGGTCACTTTACAGAAGAGGAAATAAACTCTCCTCTCTGCTCAGACAATGGAGTTCAGACACCAAGTAAACAGCTTCTGATACCCTGTCTGAAGCTCACACAGTTAGGAAGGAAGGTTTTTATTTTTAAAGGACTTATTTGTTTTATGTTTATGGATGTTTTGTCTACATGTATGATGCATCATGTGTGTGCAGTGCACATGGAGACCAGATATTCTGGGACTATAGTTACAGATGACTGTAGTCACCATGTGGGTGTTGGGAACTGGATCCATGTTCTCTGCAGAACAGTAAGTGCTCGTAACTGTGGAGCCATCTTTCCAGTTCCAGGAAGAAGGTTTTGGATGTATCTCTCTGAGTTAGTTGTTTGGGTATTGACACTTTTCACCATCTATCAACATATGACTTATTAATGTCATGGCTGACCTCATCAGATGAGTCTTTAAACAATGGGAAGGTACCATGCTTGGAAGTTCAAAATGTATTATTGGGAACAAATATTTTCAGTTATCTTATTTGGAAAGATAGTTTCACTTTGTTCATTTTTTAAAAAAATATCTTTCCAGATGCCTCAGTCTTAACAGTTACACTTTGTCTGTCAGTTAATCTTTTGACCAGAAGTAGTGGGGAAGTGGCTAGATCATAATTCAGTCAGGTAGCTTCCCCTTCTTAGAACTTAAAGATACCCTTATATCTCAGTATAAAGCAAAAAGCCTTCAAGTTTGGTTCTCATTTTTGCTAGTAACAGTTCCAGAAACTAAAACAGCACTATAAAATTAGCATTATCAATACTAGGTTAAGAATATTCCTAAGTAAAGATATTACTCAGATTTTGAAGTGTGGTAGAATTCAATGGGAACATAGTTGGTGGTGCTGTCTTTTTTATTTTATTTATTTATTTATTAAAGATTTCTGTCTCTTCCCCGCCACCGCCTCCCATTTCCCTCCCCCTCCCCCAATTAAGTCCCCCCCCCAGCCCGAAAAGCAATCAGGGTTCCCTGTCCTGTGGGAAGTCCAAGGAACCCCCACCTCCATCCAGGTCATGTAAGTTGAGCATCCAAACTGCCTAGGCTTCCACAAAGCCAGTGCGTGCAGTAGGATCAGAAACCCATTGCCATTGTTCTTGAGTTCTCAGTAGTCCTCATTGTCCGCTTTTCAGAGAGTCCGGTTTTATCCCAGGCTTTTCCAGACCCAGGCCAGCTAGATACCCTCCAATGGAAGAATGGATGAAGAAAGTATGGAATATATACATATTAGAGTACTACTCAGCAGTAAGAAACAAGGACTTCTTGAATTTTGCATACAAATGGATGGAAATAGAAAACACTATTCTGAGTGAGGTAAGCCAGACCCAAAAAGAGGAACATGGGATGTACTCACTCATATTTGGTTTCTAGCCATAAACCAAGGACATTGAGCCTATAATTAGTGAAGATCCTAGAGAAGCTAAATAAGGTGGTGCTGTCTTGAACCTTGGATGTCTACTGTTACCTACTGTTACTTGTGTACCATTAGTAATGTCATCAAGTAGAAATATAAGTCACACAAGCAAATCTTCAGTGCTATGAAAATAGCCTTGGCCTTTGAGAATTCCTAACAGGATATTGTGAATCCCTGGAGATTGTGGGCCCCACTTTGAGCATCACTGTTTTAGGAGAACTGTGCATTCAGTTAGTAAGGAAACTGGAGTGTGTGTTGATGGGAAAAAAGTGATTTTCTCATAAACACATAAATTGAAAACTTGGTGGGTTGCAGGTCAAAACTTTGTTCATTCTGCAGGCTAGTTGGTCAGTAAGGCAGAAATAGCTGAGACTAAAGGAGTATGTTGAAAAGTTTTAATGTAACACTTGTGATTTTTTTATGTATATCAGGCAAGGTTATGGTAGGAAACAGAATTTAACTCAGTTCAAATAAAAAACTTTGGCAAAAGGACTACCTGAGAACTAGCAAGAGGAGTGCAGGGAGCCACTGGAGACTGTTGAGCCAGCCAGGCATTAACAGTAGACTGCTCTTGGCAATCTTGGGCAGAGGGTCACATGAGATAAGAGAGTTGCCACAGGCCAAGGGAGCAATTGTTGGAGTGAGAGACAGAGACTCAGCCATAAACAGAAGTGGAGAGCATGGGCAGAAAGGCAGCAGACCGGATACATCAGCACTCTGTCTTCCACCTTCTGATCACCCACCAGAGTCTCCTGTTGCCTAGTCACCTGCTCTGGGTGCCAGATGATGAAACATTCAAGAATTGAGAAGAATGGAAGAATAATAGAGAACACATCTGGGTTCTGTGGGACAGTGGTCTGTATTCTGTCAATTATATTTTAAATAAATGCTGATTGGCCAGTAGCCAGGCAGGAAGTATAGGCAGAACAACCAGACAGGAAGTAGAGATAGGTCAAGGAGAACAGGAGAAATCTGGGAAGAAGGAAGTTTCTTCTGCAGTGCTGGCCCAGCCACAGAAGAAGGAAGATGTGACTGCCTCGCCGAAAAAGGTACCAAGCCATGTGGCTAGCATAGATAAGAATAATGGGTTAATATAAGTTATAAGAGTTAATAAGAAGCCTGAGCTAATGAGCCAATCAGTTTATAACTAATGTAGACCTCTGTGTGATTTCTTTGGGACTTAACGATTGCAGGAACCGGGCAGGACAGAAACCTCAGACAACAAATGGCATGCCAACGTGGGGCTGACCAAATCTACTTAAAAGCCTGAGAGAGCTTGGGAAGTTATTCTAGATAAAAAAGAATAGAGTTAAGCACAGATTGTTGATTGCAGCATTTTCAGGTGGCTCTGTTTACTGGAGTCAAATGCGTCTCACTTAAGAGAGGCTTCCTGATTCAGCTTTAGGTGTAAAACTTTGCAGCTCTTTTAAGAGGTCCTACCACGAAACACTTAAATGGTGTTGATGAAAAGCATGCTTTTTGGTGGTAGCAGGGACCTTGAAACACCATAGAGTTGTGTCAATAAATGTGGCTCAGGCCAGTACCTCTGCCATGAGGCTGGAATCTCAGAAAGCTAAAGAATGGGCTGGATCCAGCCATCAAAGCCACAGCTTTAATCCTCTCCATATTGCTTAGCAAATTAAAGACTCACATGGTCAAAAAAAGAGAGATATATAGTAAAGAGAGATTCAAAGATGAAGAAAACCTCTAAATGTTTTACAATGTGTTAAAAATATATGCACGCTTGGGAGAGAAAAGAAAAAGAATAAAGTCCTTAAAATATAAAAAAGAGAGTAGTCGGGTGTGGTGGAACACACCTTTAATCCCAGCACTTGAGAGGCAGAGGCAGGTAGATCTCTGTGAGTTCAAGGACAGCCTGGTCAACAGAGTGAGTTCCAGGACAGCCAAATATACACAGAGAACCTGTCTCAAAAATCCAAAAATTAAAAGTAAAAGTAAAAATAAAAGAAATAGAGGTTAAAATAAAGCCATGTAAAGATGAAAAATACAGAGAGAATCTTGATATTGTATGTTATTATGCTCTCTTTGAATTGCTTGAATGCTGAGGAAGGAGCAGCAGCTACTAAAAGATACTTGTTTATAAATGCTGCTGAATTAATCCAAAGTAAACATGAAAATTATTTCAGAAAGAAAACATGGAACTGGGAATAAATATAATTTAATAAAAGCAGAAACACTTGATGACTCCTGATTATTGCCAGAAAAATCTCTTTACTCTAGCTTTGGACAAAAGGCCAAAGACAAATCAAGATCAATGGCCCACACTATTGATTCCATTTCCAAGTCACCAAAAGACTTGGATAACAGCTGTATTAATTTTTTTTAGATATCTCCATTGATCCATTTGTAGAAGTTCTGTTTGTGCTCATAATCTTATTATATCCTTCATGGTCACTTTTATTCAGATTTCTTACAGAGATTTTGGGGGGCTCTTTACATGATTGATAGAAGCAGAAATGAAAGGATATATTTTTATGTGAATGTGACAATTTCATTTTATCTGAAACATATTTGTATCATGGGAATCTTCAGAGATCTAACTGGAAGTCCAAAGAAAAATCCATAAAGTCTTGTGAGTTTATATTCAGTTTTTGTCATCATTCAAAAATAAGATTCTTATCAGTTTATGGACATTTTCTTTCAGGATCATGGCCTCTCTCCTTTCTAGCTTGAGACTGAATCAGTCCCAGTATAGGCAGAATCCACTGTCAAGTAAAACAACAACTTTTGTCACTGTAGGGTCTGGTGACCATGGATGGCAGATGGTAGTCACCTTGCAGATGGTTGAGGTTCCTTCAGTATCAGCCCTCAGGAAAGGCTGAATAAAGAGCAGCTCTTGGGATATGAGCTCCACTAAATGTTTCTAGCTCGGCCTTGATTTCTCTGAATCCACACATCCCTTGAGGAATGGGATTGGGAGGGGGTTTGATAATTTAAGGGTGCTCAAAAATTTTATTCTTTAGCTCTCAGATTTTATTCTTTAGATGTTAAGATTTAGTGATGGGCTCATACCTCCATTTCGGAGTCTACCTGGGGGAGTTCCATTTAGATGGCTTGTCCAGAGGACACATCACACAATCAGCTAACTCACAACTTAATTTTTATTTGATGCTTTTGAACAAAGGACTTTTGAGAGAACGTCTAAATTTTTTTTTAAAAGATTTTATTTATTATGTATACAATACAGTTTTCTGCCTCCATGTATGTCTTCACGCCAGAAGAGGGCACCAGATCTCATTGTAGAAGTTGTGAGCCACAATGCTGGGAATTGAACTCAGGATCTCTGGTAGAGCAGTCAGTGTTCTTAACCTCTGAGCTATCTCTCAAGCCCAAGAATTTCCAAATTTTTAATAAGTTATTATTGCTTGTTTGGTTGTTTGTATGTTTGGTATATGTGTGGAGGATACACATGTACATGGAGGACAGATGCTGATACTGCTGTCCTCTATCACTCTCCACCACCAGTTCAGCTTGACTAGCTGGGCACCAGTGCAAAGCATCCTTTGGTCTCTGCTGCTACAGCACTACTAACATTAGTGCTGTGTGTTGTAGAATATTATTGTTACAAGCCACCTTTGTGGGGTGACTTCTGCTGCATTCTATCCATGTCAAGTTTGGATGAACCAGGGTAGGGGTGCGTGGATTAGAAATATTAGGTGGGAGGAACAGAGATGCTAATTAACCCAATTAAAAAAATGGGGCACTGAACTGAACAGAGAATTCTCAACAGAAGAAGTTCAAATGGCCAAAAGACACTTAAGGTCATGCTCAACCTCCTTAGCGATCAGGGAAATGCAAATCAAAACAACTTTGAGATATCATCTTACACCTGTCAGAATGGCTAAAATCAAAAACTCCAATGATAGCCTTTGCTGGAGAGGCTGTGGAGGAAGGGGTACCCTCATCCATTGCTGGTGGGAATGCAATCTTGTGCAACCACTTTGGAAATCAGTGTTTCGGTTTCTCAGGAAATTCGGGATCAACCTACCCCTGGACCCAGCAATACCACTCTTGGGAATATACCCAAGAGATGCCCTATCATATGACAAGAACATTTGTTCAACTATGTTCATAGCAGTATTATTTGTAATAGCCAGAACCTGTAAACAACCTAGATGCCCTTCAATGGAAGAATGGATGAAGAAAGTATGGAATATCTACACATTAGAGTACTACGCTGCGGTAAAAAACAATGACTTCTCGAATTTTGCATGCAAATGGATGGAAATAGAAAACACTATACTGAGTGAGGTAACCCAGACCCAAAGAGATGAACATGGGATGTACTCACTCATAATTGGTTTCTAGCCATAAATAAGGGTCACAGAGTCTACAATTGGTGAACCTAAAGAAGCTAAGTAAGAAGGTGAACCCAAGGAAAAACATATAGTTATCCTCTTGGCTATGGGAAGTAGACAAGATTGCCGGGGAGAAAAGTGGGATCTTGGGGGTGGGGTGGGATGGGGGTAAGGGGAGATGGGGAGAGAAAAGGGAGAAGGGGAGGATGGGGGGAACTTGGGGAAAAAGGATGATTGGGATAAAGGAAGGTTGGATAGGGGAGCACGGAAGCACAATTCTTAGTTAAGGGAGCCACCTTAGGGTTGGCAAGAGACTTGAACCTAGAGTGGCTCCCAGGAGCCCAAGGTGATGTCCCCAGTTAGTTCCTTGGGCAGCTGAGGATAGGGAACCTGAAATGACCCTATCCTATAGCAATACTGACGAATATCTTGTATATTACCATAGAACCTTCATCTGGTGATGGATGGAGATAGAGACAGAGACCTACACTGGAGCACTGGACTGAGCTCCCAGGGTCCCAATGAGGAGCAGAAGGAGGGAGAAGATGAGCAAGGAAGTGGGGACCACGAGGGGTGCACCCATCCACTGAGACAGTGGGGCAGATCTATTGGGAGCTCACCAAGGCCAGCTGGACTGTGACTGAAAAAGCTTGGGATAAAACCGGACTCTCTGAACATGGCGAACAATGAGGGCTGATGAGAAGCCAAGGACAATGGCACAGGGTTTTGATCCTACTTAATGTTCTGGCTTTGTGGGAGCCTAGCCAGTTTGGATGTTCACCTTCCTAGATACGGACGGAGGGAGGACCTTGGACTTTCCACAGGGCAGGGAACCCTGACTGCTCTTTGGACTGGAGAGGGAGGGGGAAAGGAGTGGGAGGAGGGGGAGAAGGTTGGGAGGAGGGGGAGGGAAATGGGAGGCTGGGATGAGGCGGAAACTTGTTTTTTTTTCCTTTTCTCAATAAAAAAAAAAAAAAAACACCAGAAGGAATAAAGGACCTATAAGGAAAACCTAGATACTATGAAAAAAAAAATAGTGTGAGCTGTTGCAAAAGGTGTACAACTATGAGATATGTTAGGAAAGATGAGTTGAGAATAAATATCTTTAAAAGAAATGTATTTTTCACTCTCATATTAAATCTGTAAAAATAAAAAAAATAAAATAAAAAAAAGAAAGAAACACAGAGACATAGGATAGTACTGGGAGGGCAACTCAGCAGATGCTGACTTCTGAGCTCAGCCATATATAATTTTCATATGCCTTTATACCCAATACAAAAGGGAGAGTGGCAGGTGACTGCTCTGACATAACACAAAGGACAACCAGAACAGTTACTTGCTTCAATACTTGAGACATCAAGAGATATTTCCTGAGTAAAGTATCTAATGTTTGGAGCAGTAAACACACCCTAGACCAAGTATCCTGTCTATGTCAAATTGCCTATTTTAAATGAAGGAGCACAGGAGTATGCTTGAATTCTCTGACCTTCGATCAGGGTGGAATAGACACACCTCTATGGAACATCTTGATGTCCAAAACATCAACTAACCACACCCTAGGTCAGGATGTATAGCTACACTTGTTGTCCACAACTTTGAAAGCGCAAAGATAAGCTCAAACTCGCTGACCTCTTGTAAAGACGGAACAGGCTCACATCTGTGTGTTCCCTGACAATTCCTTCTTTTTATTATATTTAATAAAGCCTGTGGTTCTGCTACAGAATAGAAGGCTGTGCTTGCCTTGGGAGTCATCTTCCCATTATCAGGACTTACCTGTCATGGGTACATATATTCTGTCATGTATATTATGTCTTAGGTTACCTGAGGGGAAAAGGATTTTACCCATCTCTTGCTACCAGCCTCTGTAAATAAAGGGTTACGGAAGAAAGCATATCTAAATGCTGTGCACCTTTGAGCCAACGTTTTGTCAAGAGAGTTTACTGACAACTAGATAATAATCAGATAATGCTTTGTCATGTACATGCTCCTATGGTTGCAATATCTCCTAATAAAGGAGTAGAAGATGATCAGAGGTGGTACTGTATTTTTAAATTGATCTAGGATGTCTATAACAGTTTTCAGTTACGATCAAAATCCAAATTTGTCTTATTAAACATATCAAATCTAATGACTCATTGGCAATGTCAAAATTCTTTTAGAGAAGCTCTAACCCTTTACTAATTAGTAGATACTTCATAATGAACTAAAGCATTTACAGACATTAACAAGTCAATATCATAAGTCTAGTGGAGAAATTAACAATAAACATGCTATTTGTCAAATCAGAGTTCTCTTAAATCTGTTCCAATCAGAAGACAAAAAAAGGTTTCTGTGATAGATGTGCTAGGAGTCTTTTTTCTCTCCTATAGTTCATCAGCATTGCTGTTTCTAAGATTCTAAGGAAAGTCTGAATTTTCCCAGTCTCTGAGCAACAGCAAAAACCTTTATGTCCTTCTCCTGATCTCTGACAAGGAGATTCAGTCACTCTTTGCCTCCGTAAAAGTGTTCCATTGTTTTAATACGTCTCTTTCCCTCAGAGGGGAAAATTTTCGGAGGTCTCAGTTTTCAGGTCTTTTAATTCAACAGCCGATTTAACACCATACTTTAAAAATGAGTTCTATGTCTCAAAATATAGTATGGACAGACTGTCAGACATTCAGTGTCCTTGGGTCATCTCCAAAGCAACAAGACACAAGAAGGTCTGCAAGTTTGTGCAGTAAGTCCACCAAGAAGCTAGGAATCACCAATCATCACCACGAGCTTCCTTCCTTCCTCAGACTGCAGCATGATGGCCTAAGTCAGGAACACTGATTCAGGAACTTCCTTCTCCCTTTTCTGTGAGATCATTAGTGACTGCAGTGTCATCAGGGCTGGCATCCTTCTGCTGCACACGTCAGACCAGATGTTCTGGAAGCCGTTGTGCTTCACTGTCCTCCTGTGAAAAAACACGGACATGTATAGTCTAAACCCCATATTAATACAGGGTAAGGTCTTCTCTATAATCCAGTGCAAGGGTCTTTCCCCCCTGCCTTAGCAAAGGTCTCCTTGGTGCCATCATGTCAAAATCTCTCCGTGGTAGACTGCTCACGGGTATCCACATTCAAGCAGTTTAGAGTGAAAAGGGCATGGTTTAAGGCATTATGTGATGACTGAGGGTATAATTCCCTGGATTTTATTGTTGGTAAACTGTCTTGACAAAAACTTGGCTCAAAGGTGCTCAACACTTAACTTTTTATTTGCAGAGGCTGGTAGCCAGAGATGGTAAAAGCCTTTTCCCCGGCAATATAAGACATACCACACATGACAGAATATATGTACCCATGGCAGGTAAGTCCTGATAATGGGAAGATGACTCCCAAGGCAAGCACAGCCATCTATTCTGTAGCAGAAGGACAGGCTTTATTAAATATAATAAAAAGAAGGAATTGTCAGGGAACACACAGATGTGAGCCTGTTCCATCTCGACTAGAGGTCAGAGAGTTTGAGCTTATCTTTGCGCTTTCAAAGTTGTGGACAACAAGTGTAGCTACACATCCTGACCTAGGGTGTGGTTACTTGGTGTTTTGGACATTAAGATGTTCCATAGAGGTGTATCTATTCCACCCTGATCAAAGGTCAGAGAATTCAAGCATACTCCTGTGCTCCTTCATTTAAAATAGGCAATTTGACATAGGGAGTGGCTGCCTACAGGATGCTTGGTCTAGGGTGTGTTTACCACTCCAAACATCAGATACTTTACTCAGGAAATAATGCCTTGATGTCTCAAGTATTGAAGTAAGTAACTATTCTGGTTGTCTTTTGTGTCATGTTAGAACAGTCACTTGCCTTCCCCCGTTTTGTATTGGGGTATAAAAGCATATGGAAATTACACATGGCTGAACTCAGAATTCACCATTCAGTATCTGCTGAGTTGCCCTCCCAAGTACTATCCGATGTCTCTGAGTTTTTTTCTTATTTTGTTCCTCCCACCTAACATTTTTAATCCACATGTCCCTACCCTGGAACATACGAACCCACTGTAGCAGAACAGCAGCAGAATTTACCCGAAAAAGGTGGCTTACCACATATTATTTTAAGTCTGCTACTTTTGTTTATGCTGTAGAATATCTGTTTTATAGCATAAGGATGTGTTGCTTTTGTTTATGCTGCATTTATTTAACTCTGTGAACATGTGATTCTTTGCCTATCTAGAAGTCCTGATGGTTTAATAAGTAGCTAAATGGCCAATAACAAATCAGGAGAAAGGATAGGCTGGGGTGACAGAAAGAGAGAATAAAGAGAAGGAGCAATATAGAAGAGAAGAAGAGGACATCAGGGGTCGGCCACCCAGCCATGCAGCCAGTCACAAAGTAAGAATGAAAGCAACATAGAGAGAAGCAAGATAAGGATAAGCCCAGATGCGAAAGGGGATAATTTAAGCTAAGAAAAGACGGCAAGAAAGAAGCCAAGCTAAAGCTGGACATTTATAAGTAATAATAAGCCTCCACATGTGTAATTATTTGGGAGCTGGGTGGTGGGCCCCCCCCCCAAAAGAGCTAAGAGTAAATTACAGCCAACAACAACATTTGGTGTGCATTGCCGTACCTGGCATTTTCACATAGATTCTGGGGATTTAGTTTTACTGACTGAGCCATTTTCCCAGCTGTGTGTCCTTGCTTGTCTCCAGGGATGGACCTATCTATCAGCAACAAGGCAACGAATAAAGGACAAACACGTGTATTGAGAAATGCTGAGATTGTGTATACTGACTCTCTGGTGGAAAATTCACAACACCCCAAAGTTCAGCATATTTATGATATAGAGTCAAACAGGCAGATGAGATTATTGTATACAGCTGAACAAGGGGATGGATTATTGGATACAGATAAACAAAGAGGTAGGTTATTATATACAGATGATCAAAGGGCAGGTTTATCTAATCTCTTTAGGAGAAATCTCTATAGGAGGGAAGTCTTCAGGATGCAAACATCCAGGGGAGAAATGGCATCACTGTTTTAAAAAATGGGTGGGGGGGGGATGCTGAGAGACAATTGAAGTAATAAGGGCGGCGGGGCTGTTTCCCCAGCACCCCGGCCGCCCGCTCAGCTAGCTTATGCCCAAAATAATTACACAGACACTGCATTCTTTTAATCACTGCTTGGCCCTTTAGCCCTAGCCCTTACAGGCTAATTCTCACATATTAATTTAGCCCATTTCTAATCATCTGTGTGTAGCACCCCAAGGTGCGCTTACCGGGGAGATTCTAGCCTAGTCCATCCTGGGTCGGAGCTTCATCCTGGGAGCGGAGCATGGCGTCTCTCTCTGAGGCGTCTGCTCCCGAGAGAGCTGTGGAGTCTCTGACCTCACTTCCTCTTCCTCCCAGCATTTTGTTCTGTTTACTCCTCCCACCTATCCTCTAACCAAAAAAATGGGCCAGGGCAGTGCCTTTATTAGCCAATGACCTTCCTCCATCATTTCCCCTTTTTCGGTTTAAACAAAAAAAAATGGCTTTAACTTTAACATAGCAAAATTACATATAACCAAACAGTTATCAAGTAAAAGTTACAATAATCTTTATCATAACTAAAGAAAACTATAACTAACTATTCTTAACTCCATCAAAGACTCCAGAAAGATATAATATTACCTAAGTAAACAAGAACTAAGAAACTTCAAACTCTAGAAATGACAAAGACATCTCGCTGCCTGGACAGTCACCCAAAGTTCTTTTGTACCGTTGGGGCATCCATCTTCAGCCTTCAGGCCCATGGTATCCAGCAGACATTTCCATAAAGCAGGAAATTCCAAAGGCAGTCACTATCTGCTTGTCCTGAAGAATGTCTCGCAGACTCTCTCATGAATCAGGAACCCCGAAAGATCATCTCACCTTTAGGCAAGTTCAGTAGTCCTCTCTCTGCGGGTTCTCTGCATCCAGTTTATGCAATAGTCCAGGCAAGAGCAGTTTCTTGCCCAAATGGCTATCAATCTCCATAACGAGCCTCTTCGATGCCCATCTTCCTCTTGAAGTAGATTGGTGCTGCCAGGAGCAGAGTGTCTCATTGTCATGAAAAGTCCTAAGTTATTAAAATATTTTAAATGCCATATTCTGCAGCCTTTGAGAGATATGAAGAATGCCTATCTGAAATATATCTCTATATGTCTAGAAAAATCTAACTAACATGACTACAAGCTTTACTATTATCAATGATTATCCATTAACAACCTATATTTCTTAATTATATAGTACATATTTAAATGAACTACACAATCACAATACCTTAATCAAAATCAGAAACACTTATACATATAACAAAATTGACCGTAAATCTCTATCAATAAAGCAAAATCTATACTAATGCAAATTATTCATACCTATATCATATCCCCCTTAAAATGTAAAAGAACGTTTATAAACCATATTTGGGAATATGGGCGCAGTTTTTTCTCTCCAAACTGCTTCCTGCTGAATGGGGGCGTCGTTAATTAGGTCTTTCACGGTATAACCTGTGTGCTAGCTTCATCTCAGTTGGCAGTTGAGCGAAGCAATTTTCTGAAGGTGTTCACACCAACCCTTCAGGAGGGCGTGGTCCATCATACCAAATCGGAATAGAAGAAATGAACAGTGTCTCATCATCTGTGAAAACAAAATAAGAAACTCCTTTCCAAAGCATCATGTCCTTAGGTCCAAATTTCAAATTCAAGGCATCAAAATATCTATGTTGGATTAGCTCAGCAGGATTTATAAATAAATATCTTTTAGTAGCTTTTGCTCTTTCCTCAGCATTCAAACAATTCAAAGAGAGCATAATAGCATACAGTATCAAAATTCTCTGTGTATTTTCCATCTTTGTGCAGCTTTGTTTTAACCTCTATTTTGTTTATTTTTACTTTTAACTCTTTGCTTTTTGAGACAGGTTCTCTGTATCTTTGACCTGAAGTAACTCTGTAGACCAGGCTGTCTTCGAACTCTCAGAGATCCTCCTGTCTCTGCCTCCCAGGCATTCGGGATTAAAGGTGTACACTACTACACCTTGAACTCACAGAGATCTGTTTGTCTCTGCCTTCTAGGCACTGGGATTAAAGGCGTGTGCTACCACACACAACAACTCTCTTCCTTTTTTTTATGTTTTTTACTTTAAGAACTTCAACTTTTAGTCTGCATATATTTTTAACACACTTTAAACCATTCAGAAATTTTCTCTGTCTTTGAATCTCTCTTTACTGTATATCTCTCTTTTTCTGACCACATGAGTCTTTAATTTACCAAGCGATCTCAGTAGGACTAAAGGCGTGGCTTTGCCAGCTAGATCCAGTCCATTCCTTAGCTTTCCAGCCTCATGGCTGAGGTACTGGCTGTAGCCATGTTTACTGGATGGCATTTCAAGGTCCCTGCCAGCAAGTGAGCTACAACAGACAACACTCAAGTCCTCTCTCAGTAGCCGGCCCTCCTGCCTCAAACAGTCAGAGTTTGCCCTGGCAGGACAGCCCAGAAAGCCGGCATTTTTAAACAGCGCAGCTTTTTTCCTGCTATGGCTGAAAACCGAAAAGCATGCGTTCAGCTTTAACCGTTTAAGTGTTTCGTGGCAGGACCTCTTAATGAGCTGCAGGCTTTGCAGCTAAAGCTGAGTCAGGAAGCCTCTCTTAGATGAGGCGCCTGCTTGCCTCTAGCAAGCAGAGCAGACCCGAGAACACAGCGAGTCTAGTTGCCATCAAACAAATCGTAGCACTTTACTCCAAATGGTCTATTCAAAAGCTCTGTCTCCTGCAGGAGTCAGACAGAGATCGCAATGGTGGCACAGCCCCAGGAAGTCGCGCTTTAAAATGACACAGCGTTTTTTCTGCTACTGTTGCCGAATCAGGAAATCTCTCTACAGCACGCCACCAACAAACAGCAAAAATCTGTGTTAAACTCTCTCTCCCTTATTTTTAAGCCTTCTCAGGTTTTTTAAGTGGATTTAGTCCATCACGTGGGGCGCCATATGAAGTAATAAGGGCGGCGGGGCTGTTTCCCCAGCACCCCGGCCGCCCGCTCAGCTAGCTTATGCCCAAAATAATTACACAGACACTGCATTCTTTTAATCACTGCTTGGCCCTTTAGCCCTAGCCCTTACAGGCTAATTCTCACATATTAATTTAGCCCATTTCTAATCATCTGTGTGTAGCACCCCAAGGTGCGCTTACCGGGGAGATTCTAGCCTAGTCCATCCTGGGTCGGAGCTTCATCCTGGGAGCGGAGCATGGCGTCTCTCTCTGAGGCGTCTGCTCCCGAGAGAGCTGTGGAGTCTCTGACCTCACTTCCTCTTCCTCCCAGCATTTTGTTCTGTTTACTCCTCCCACCTATCCTCTAACCAATAAAATGGGCCAGGGCAGTGCCTTTATTAGCCAATGACCTTCCTCCATCAGACAATGCTCTTGAACTCTTTAAAGATTTGTCACTTGTATTGGTTAAATAAAAGGCTGATTGGCCAGAAGCCAGGCAGGAAGTATAGGCAGGGTGACCAATACAGAAGAATTCTGGGACGAGGAAAGTCTCAGTCTGCAGTCATCACCCAGATGCAGAGGATGCAAGATGAGAATGTCTCATTGATAAAAGGCACCAAGCCACGTGGCTAACAGAGACAAGAATTATGGGTTAATGTAGTATGTAAGACTTAATAAAAAGCCTGAGCTAATATGCCAACCAGTTTATAATTAATGTAGGCCTCTGTATGTTTCTTTGGGACTGAAAGCTGCTGGAATGGGCAGGACAGAAACTTCTGCCAACAGCTGGGTAATGGCATTGACATCTCTTTGTCTGAGATCACTTTCCAGGAAGTCCCATAGATTCTTGCACTGGTGGACCTCATCTCCGCTGTGATCTAAGGCAGCCCACCTCAGGCATGCCATGTCTTCTGACTTTCAAATTGAGACTTCACTTTCCCAGCTCTTGGGCACCCTGACAACAACTCTGGGCGGCAGAGGCTGCAGACAAGAAGATAGGTCATAGAGCATGTTTTCAGGACGGCCTGGAAACCTTGCTATAGTTTTCAGGAGATATGTTATCCCCTTTGCTAGTTGACTGCTTGGCGTAACTCATGATCAAAACGAGCAAGATAGAACAAGGAGAGGAGGGTGTCAGGGGCAGCCACCCAGTCACTCATCCAGCCTCAGAGTAAGAATGAAAGTAAGATATAGAAGAAAAGGGAAAATCACAGAGGCAAAAGGTAGTCAGGACATTTTCCTCCTTAAACACGCTTTTAGAGGTCAAGGGACTGGGTCTCCCACCTGCTCCCTAGAGGCCTTTAGCTTGGGACATTCAGCTGACGTCCCAGAGACTCTGAAATACCACACTTAAACCTATCCATCAATGAAAACCTCTTCCTTGTTTAGCAGCATTTCTTGATGCCTGGAATTTCTTTAATAAGCAGGTCTTCTGATGGCTGAACTCACAAAAGCTGCAATGCTGTGAAATGCAGTTAGAGTCACATACATGATCTTAGCAAGGGCCAAAATCAGAGAGCTGTGCTCTAAGCCCAACACACATGTTTTTTATTATTCTGGTTGGATGCTGTTTTGCACTGCGTAGTTATTTTACTTTTCAGTTTAGAGAATAGATCGATGGTGGTGAAGTCACACCATGAGACCCTTAACTGAACTGGAAATATTAGTACATCTCAAAAATACATTTTTGGTTAAAATGAAAAAGTTTTGAAAATGTACACAGTTCAATGCTATTTATGCCAACGTTGAAAATGCATTATATATTATAGTACAGTTACTAGAAAATTAGATATTATAAAAACATGAACATGTGGATTGACTTTTATCCCCTTGAGATTCATATGATAAAATTCCTCAGGATGTGATCTTAAGGTCACTTCAAATGTAATTAGTTAGTTTGAGGACTTATCATAGTAGGCTAGATTGGTAATCAAACGTGATAGGCACTTTGTGAAATGAAGAAGTTTTGACACAACCACAGAGGGTGTCATACAAGGTTGGAGTTTCGCTACCCCAGCCAAGGAGAGTAGAAGAGAGTAGACCTGACCCTAGCTACTTCAGAAGCACACTCTTTTATTAATTGCTGTCTTTGTTTCTATAACAAACTATATGGTCTAAGCAACCTAGAGAAGGAAGGGTTTGTTGTGGCCACAGTCTGCGGGTGCAGGCTATCATAACTGGCATGTCACCATAGCAGGAGTTGGAGACACATTGTGGCTACAGTCAGGAAGGAGAGGGCAGCAAACATCGGTGCTTGGTTCACTTTCACCTTTTAGTTCAGTTCAGGTTCCCACCTCAATGAATGGTGCCACCAACATTTATGGTGGGTCTTCCCACCTCAACCCAATGTAGATAACCCCTCACCCACCCAGAGGTTTGCCTCCTTGGTGATTCTGGATCCTATTAAGTTGACTAGGTATCAACCACCACAACCATCCCAAATATATTCATCTCAACCCTTCCAAAAGCATGAGATGATACATTTCTGTTCTTTAAGACACTTGGCTTCCAATGCTTTGTTACATCAGTCTGAGGAAACAATTACAGGGGTGTGATACACATGAACCTAAAGGTATTGTCTACCCTACAGAGTTGGAGAAGGGGATGGGACTTAGAAGGAGTATATTAGTTCATTTCATTGATAATGAAAGTCCTTCAGCGTCCATAGTAAAATGTCAGTAGTTATTAAATCTAGATAGGGGACAATCAGTTATATAGTTATCAATTTTGGATACACAAAGAATCCTAAAATTAATAAATGTAAAGGCATATTGACATACCCAGGACTGGTGTGGCAGGGTCGCTTGCTAATGATAAAGCACAGAATAGCTTAAAACTCTGGCTATGTATGGCTGTCAAAGGACAGCTTTCCAGGTTAGACCAAAGGTGCTGGGAACCAACTCAAGAGGGGCTGTGCGTGGGATACCAGACAGTGGGCATCAGTAGTCTTATTTTTGGAGACAGACACCTTACTCCCACATCTCACCCCTTGGAGTTTCTGTAACATGATAACTGTATCCCTTACCCAGCTAATTTTTATCTATTTGAGGGGTAGACTCTTGTGGGAATGACTGTCTCTGAAGCTAACACTCTTACAGTGTCTTTTCCAGAGCAGTGGCTGATGTAATCCGATATGTTAATATGCAACCCATAGAGGCTCACAGATTTCACACTGACATCTGCCGGACCCTCTGAATACTTCCTGGTTTATGTTAGCACCAGGGATTATGGTGCAAGAGAACTCCCAGCAGCCCCCTCAGGAACTCTCTGACCTGGGGCGGGTCTGACGGGCCTGCTGAGATAGGCAACTTGAAATCAAATTTAAGATCTTTTGCTCACTAAACACATTTAGCATAATACATCCATGGCAGAATGAGGCAGGACAACTAGGGTATAATTAACAATCACTATTCTCTGACAGTCTCAGAAACACAAATGCCAATTTGCTTGTCAAATTCCAAAGAGAGAGGACGAGACCATGTGGTAACCACACAAAACAAAGGCCTTGTTTTCAGGACCAGGCTTAGCAATTGCTCTGTCCTTTGTGTAGGAAATAAAAAAGGAAAAAGAAAAAGAAAATTCTGTCAGGTCTTGGTCCACTGGCCCCTAGATGCAAGTTTACTACCCAATTGTCTCTTTAGAATCGCCTAATCCCGCTTGCTTCTCTGGATCCACGGGGTGTTTATAATGATGTAAATGTGGGGCCTTGAGCCAGGAGGGGATAGTTCAGATAACTAAGATCCCTCAAATGCCTTTGGTTGAGGTAGGTTGAATACATGCCCACCCAAAGCTCTAATTGCTGCTATAATTTACTGTTGCCTAAGAAAGACAAGAATGTGCATTTGAATTAAAATGTTATTTATTATTATTTCATGTGTGTGTATCTGTCTTTGTAAACATCTGCCACTTACATACAGGTGCCCTGGGAGGCCAACAGAGGGCATCAGATATTCAGGAGCTGAAACTGCAGGCTGTTGTGAGCTGTCCAACTCAGGCGGTGGAAACCATCTAACTGCAGTGGTCTGGGAAGACTCCATCAACAAGGTCATTAAGGGAACTCACCAAGGCCAGCTGGCCTAGGTCTGAAAAAGCATGGGATAAATCCGGACTAGCTGAACATAGCAGACAATGAGGAATACTGAGAACTCAAGAACAATCGCAGTGGGTTTTTGATCCTACTGCACGTACTGGCTTTGTGGGAGCCTAGGCAGTTTGGATGCTCACCTTACAAGACCTGGATAGAGGTGGGCAGTCCTTGGACTTCCCACAGGTCAGGGAACCCTGATTGCTCTTCGAGCAGATGAGGGAGGGGGACTTGACCGGGGGAGGGGGAGGGAAATGGGAAGCGGTTGCGGGGAGGAGGCAGAAATCCTTAATAAATAAATAAATTAAAAAAATAAAAAAATAAAAATAAAAAAAAAAGATTTTAGCATACTCTTGATCTGTGGGGCTGGAGTACTCTCTTTTGCTGGTCAGCACCTGGGCACAGCCCCATCTCCTAGAGGCCTCTCTCTGGTTCTTAGACTCAGATATCCCTATCTTAAAGCCAGCAATAGAATAGGAAATTCATTTCACGCTGATAATTTTCAGACTTCCTGCAATTCTCTTCTCCCCTGTGCGTGTTTTTCACTAGGAACAGAGGAAGGTCTCTGTTCTCGAAGGCTTATGTGGTTAGATTGAACTCTCCTGGATACTGTAGAATGAATAGTCCCGAACTCTAAAGGTCAGCAACTCTAATTACACCTGTAAATGCCCTTTGGATGTATAATGTAATCTATCGACAGGTCCCAGACATTAGCGTATGAATGTCTTTAGGAGTCGTCATTTTTCTGCCAACCACGTATTAAGAGAAAGTGTTTATTTTGAAATATCTTCCAAGAGTTAGGGAAAATGGTACTTAATGATGACCAGGACACCTTATCAAGCAACCTTGCTGAAGAAAACTATAAAGAGAATATTTGAAGTAGAAGAAATGTCATCCTTGAAGGAAATTATGAGATATAAGAAGGGATGAAAAGCAGAGAAAGTGACAAATACATGAACATGCATAGATATTAATGATCATTGTTGAACAGTAAGTAGCAGGAATGTTTGTGGATTAAGAAAAATAACAAAATTATGTTGGGCAGGACGCTGGCTCTGTGAGGGAAAGTGTTTGCTGAGTTTGAGCCCTCAGATCCTATGCAGAAATCTCTACATGTAGTATGAGTGTTTATGATCCCAGCACTGCTACAGGGAGATGAGAGGTGGAGAGAGGAGATTGATGGGACCACGCCAGACGGTATGCATGGCGAGGGCTGACGTCTGAGGTTTTCCTCTGGACTCCATAAGCATGCCATGGTACACTCAGCTCTTCATTCACACTCGTGAGTGCACATACTTGCACACCCGGACCCTCCACACAGCCTACATACATATGCAGAATAAGTTTTAAAAGAAAGAAAATACATGGCAATAGTGTGTAAATGACACAGACTACTATAGATAAGTTCTTGAAATTCAAATACCTCTGGATTATAACCATTTACTCATTTTTAGTATTTGGGGGACTTTTGGAAAATATCTTTCTTGTTCAAAATTATCAGAAGCTTGCAAATTTAATAGCTCATTCCAAGAATTAAATCATGGTTTTGCCTATACTTTATATTTTATGTGAGTTTATAACTCATTAAAATTATGAATTTGATTGCATCAGAAATTTTCAGACATATATTTTTTCATTTTCCTATATCCTAATATCTTAGCAATATATCTAAGCTATCATAAAATCAACCTAAAACTTGTAAGGATATGAAATTCTTTGAAAATGGAAATGAAATGAGTCTTGTTCTGATGAGTTAGAGATGGGTATGCATAGGAGCAGGGACCCACAGACTTGGGAGCGCTGGCATTGCTTGGTCATCAGCAACGGAGAATATTCCCAGAACATAGGGAATAAGTCACACAATGACTTTTAGTTATACAGAAAAAGAAATAACTCAAAAGCAAGTTTTGTTTTTATGATTTTTTTTTCGCCAGAAAAGGAGTGGAGAGGTTAGAGACTTTTCTAGAATGAGACCAAGAACAGGACAATTGCTGTATATGTTATAAAGTTACTTGTGTATCCCTCAGTGAAATCCAGTCTGAAGTTCCATGATGAATGTGAAGATGCCATTTTGGTTCAAAATAAAAGAAAAAAATTATACACATACACAGTTAACAAGGGATACCACACTGCATCCTAACCAAAGATGGAATGAAGTTACTAAGACCATGGTCCTTGGCGAAGTGTTGCTGGGTGTACTTTAAAACTCCATTCAATGTTTAAAGGCTATCTACAAGCATTTCTATGCTATTTATGGAAAGATAGCCAGTAAGATGGCTCAAGAGGTAAAGGCAATGGCCATAAAGCCTAATGACCTCACTTCCACATAGCAGAAGGAGAAAAGCAACTCCTACAAGCTGTCTTCTGAGCACTACACATGCATGCCTATGCACACACATATGCACAAAAACAAATAAATGTAGTAAAATCAAGATAGAAAGATATTATAAAATATTAATACACAATATATTCTTAATCATAATGAAATTATTAAATATACAAAAATAGCAATACATCAAATTATAATTATTGAAATATTAATGTAGTATAAATATATATAAAAAGAAAAATGTAAAGTTTTTAGAGAAATTTCACACTTTTACTTAATTATATCCAAATGCAATAAAATCTGCATGTTAACAATTCATTAAATAGACATCAGGGCTCCAATCGAATACAATGTTCAATTAAATAGGAAAAAAGAAAGATCCGTATAGTATATATTTGAGAAACGTCTTGATTTATTTTTTTTTTTTACAGCTATGGGTACAAGTGTAAGAACACTTTATAGCAATGATGCTAAGATGATTGTTAACTTGATTGGATCTAGACAGCTAAGATATATATCGCTGAGCGGGTCTGTGGATATTGTGTTAGGAACGATTGACTGAGGAGGCAAGACCCTCCCCAGAGTAGATGGCATAGTTAGTGACATCCCAGATATAAGGCAGCCTGAGGGAAGACCTGATGGGTTTTGCCTGCCTGCTGTCCCTTGCAGGTTAAAACACTGCTGCCTACAGTGACATCAGAACCCAGCTTCTTTGACCTTCCAACATAGACTGAAGACCAGTGGCTCACTGGGAGTCCTCCAGGGTTTTAGCACCAGTTTGGGAGTTCTGAGGCATCTGGTCCTGTGGGCTGAGCTGTCACCAGGTTCTCAGCTTCTCCAGTTTACTGAGATCCATTGTTGGATTGCTCAGTTCAGAGTAGATTGTATAAGTCAGTTTAAGGATTCTATTTATAACACACACACACACACACACACACACACACACACACACACTTGTAGTATAGAGTGGCGGTCTGCGTTCCTGCCGCCTGGCTCCCACATGGCTAACAGCCCCAGAAATAACAACACAGAAACTGTGTTCTTTTAAACACTGCCTGGCCCATTAGCTCTAGCCTCTTACTGGCTAATTCTCACATCTTGATTAACCCATTTCAAATAATCTGTGTAGCACTACGAGGTGGTGGCTTACCAGAAAGATCTTAACCTCCATCCATCTCGGAAAGGAGAGCTATGGCGACTGCCTGGAGAGGAGAGGCATGGCGTCTATCTCACTGCCTTCTTCCTCCCAGCATTCAGTTCTGTCTACTCCACCTACCTAATTTTCTGTCCTATCAGGGCCAAGGCAGTTTCTTTATTAACCAATGAAAGTAACACATAAACCCTCCTCCATCACATACTTCAATGGCTCTATCTTTCTAGAGAATCCTGACTGATACAAGCATGGAATTTTGGAACATGTGGCTTGAGTATCATTCATGAGGCCACTCTACTGGGATAGACAATAGGTACACTTCCCCCAGTATTTTACTGGAATGAAAGGAAGCCCTTTTCTTGGTTCTATACTAGATGTATAAACTGCAAAAGAGAAGTTCCAAGTTGACCCAGCTTTAGTGAGAGATGATGCAGTCATTCACAGGAAAAGCATGGAAGGAAACAAGGAGACCGTCCTAAGGGCAAGCAGTCCGGGGTTGTGTGAGAAAGCAGACCCAGTAAGCCATGACTCTAAGCTAGTAAGCAGCACTCCTGCATGACTTCTGCTTCAGTTCCTGCCTCCACGTTCCTTCCCTGACTTTCCTAGGTGACGGAATAAACCCTTTCCTTCCCAAGTTGCTTTTGGTTATGGTGTTTATCCCAGCCATGGAAGACTAGCTAGACACTTCTGTTTGTGAATATTGCAGCTTGGGCCCTGTCAGCTTCCTGGTTCTGTTTATTTTCATCAAATCTTATTGAGATGATTTGCGGCATTGTTTCTTCAAATAGTTTTCTTTTCTCCAGTTCTCATTCTTCTTTCTTTCAAAGACTCCAATCACACTCATGCTGGGCTGCTTGATATTTTTCCACAGCTCATTCACACGCTATTCAGTATTTTTTCTTTGCTAAGATTCTGCTTTATTTTGGATAGCTTCTATTGCTGTGTCTTCAAGTTCATGTATTTCTTTTGTTACATTACCAAGTCTGCTGTGGTCCCAACTAATAAATTCTCATCATAGACCCTTCTTTCTACCCCTAGATGCTCGTTTATATATCCTGTCCTGTGGTCCCTCCACTTCCTTAATGGCCATTCCCTTCCTGAGCATTTGGGATGTATTTCCAGAAGTTAGCTCTGTATCTTTCTAAGCTAATTCTGCCCTCCTATCACCTGTGCAATTTGGGGATCACTTTTCATCGTTTGGTTTTGGTTTGATTTTAGGTCCTCATTTTATGGCTCCTTTTATTGTTGCTCTGATATAAAACATGTGCTAGATTATTTTTGTGTTTTTATAAACACCTTTTAATTGTGTGTTAGGGTTTGAACACAGTCTTTCAAGGATCGCTTATCACCTTTGTCTGGGAGAACCAAAGTGGCCTTTAGTTTGTGGATGCAACTTTCCTTCTCCTTAGGAAATGCAGCTTTCTATAGTCACCACTGATATGACATGTGTGTTTCTCTTCTGGCTCTTGGCGACATACTATTCCCAGTTCTGTTTAAGCATCAGATATTTTCCCTTTAATCCTTCTGAAATCTCCCTTTCCCTAGCCCCAAATGATTTCCTTAAATGTTCTATTAAGAACATTTAACGAAAACCTTGAAAGGGACCTGATTTTCAGATCTCCACCCCCTTCCCTGTTCTCTCTCAAACTGAGCCCTTTATTCCTGCCTGCCTTATCCTCCCAGATCCATCTTCTTACTTCAATGAGGTCACTAGGATATACTGGTGTCCCATCTCCTTGTCCTGTGGTCTGAAGACCCATCTGCTAGTTAGTAACAAGGATGTCAAAAGTGCCACTTTGTTATTCTCTCTCAGGGAGCCTAACCTTTCCTTGGTGTCTAAAAGCAACTCATCTTTATATTTAGCCTGAGTTTTCTTTCTTTTCTTGTCTCTTATTGAAAATATTTTTCCTCATATAATAAATACTGATTATGGTTTTCACTCCCTCTACTCCTTCCAGTTCCTTCCGCCATCCAGAGCTCTACCCCCTTCCTCTCCTTAGAAAACCAAACAGGCATCTAAGGTATAATAGTATAGTATAGTGCAGTATATTATACTCTAATATATTATATTATACTCTAATATAGTATACTCTAATATAGTATAATATAATATAACATGATAAGACACAACTTGCATTGTGGACTGTGACAAAAACAAATGGGAAAAAGGCCCAAGAAGAAGCACAAAAAAGATACAGACCCAAAGGCCCATTTGCTCATATATTCAGGAACCCCATAAAACACTAACCTTGAAGCCATAGTATATACACACAGGACTGTAGGATAAAAAGAAGAAAAAATATATAAGTAAAATAAAAAATAAAATAAATTAAGATAAAATTAAACAGAGAAAAGGGAAAAGCCCAAATATGGCATTATGATATAAGGAACGTGTAAAGATGCTGGTGAGTCTGCTTTCTGTTGGCCATCTACCGCTGGGCATGCATCCTTCCCTTAAGAGCAGTTTGTTTCTCTGGTGAGACTCCCTTGTAAAAACTAAATTTCCACTTGCAAGTGCTTATCAATAGCTTGAGCTTCAGCTGCTCAAGACGAGTGCCAGCCCCAGTTCTTATAGAAAGCTTGGCCAAACCTTACTAAGGTTGCTGTCCCACTAATGTCAGAACACAGATATTCACTGACTAGAAACAAACTGATATAATCTGGACATTCTTTCTGGTTGTCAGATCATCTTTCAACACACGAGAGAACACACAGTGGTCATCTCCCAGATGCCGACCAGGGAGCGGAACAAGACTGTCCCCTTCCGGGGAATGCTCCTTGACTAGTAAGGACCATGATCTAATCTCATGGTGTATGTTATTAGGTCCAGGAATCTGAAAGTCAAAATATCAGAAGTGAAAGCTTCTAAAATAGATTTTTAAAGGTGATTTGGGGTATATAATAAGGGTCTATCCATATTATATTTTAATTAAAAAATTTTGCAAACTGGACTGCAACCCCCACCTAAGCCTTCTGAAATGGTCATGGGGGCTGAAGTTCGTGTAATAACATGGGAACTGAGATACTATGGCAGTTTTCCTGATTACATTGGCTTCTAGAATGCTATTTAAAAGTAAGGTTTACCCTAAATATCTACAATGCTAACTTCAAATTGATACAGAAAATGCGGCATTTGCTATTCATACAGATAAGTACAGAGTAATCTGCAATTTTTACATTTTTGCATTCATTTGAATCTGAATTCCTTATAATAAAATATGCCAATTAATTAACAGTCACTGCTTGTGAAACAATGATATTCCACTCAGTATGCCAGCAATTTTGTCTTCAAAGGTATATATGTATATATCATTAGCAGTCATTATTTCATCAGTATGGTAACACAGTTTTTTCCTTCCAGGTGCTCAGATATTCAGAATACTCTGTAATCCTTTTGGATTGGGTACTTTGATTAAATCTTTGTTTATTATATATTAAGCTAGCCTATTAAATGTTCAATTAGTCACAGTTATGAATTATCACGGCTTTTCCTATATGCTCTGAGCCTCCTTTTGAAGCACCACTCTTGCCGTTTCTAGTCTCTACACGGTGCTGTGGTCTCCTAATTATTGCTAGGTACTTACCGCTCAGTGCATTCACCTTCCCATCTTCTGCAGGCCTTTTGTCCCTTCTTAGCAGTGATATGGTGCCCTTTTGTCTGCCTCTAGCTGGTGCAACTCTTAATGTCTCTTACATTTTATTTCTTTTCCTTTGAAGAATCCTGCAGAAATGTCTTCAATAATAACTGAGAGGATCTCACATGTGTAGAAGGCAGTTTATACTGTATGCATTATTTTCCTTGTTCATTTGTATAGTACCATAGACTGAACCCTGTGCTTCGGACATGCTAGGCAGGCGCTCATCCGCTGAACGCAGTTCCATGGAACCCCGCTCACCTTGTGACACAGTGACGCAGCAGCCTTTGGTGCCATCCTATTCCGCACTCTTGAGCCATGTTACCCTTTGATTACTCAGAAGAGATATTGAGTATCGGGACCCACAGCATTTTATGAATCATCACATTGAGCTTGTACAGTAAATTAACCTTGAGGTCTTCTTGTAGAATAATGATCTTTAGATTTTTCAGTGGCTTTTTTCCATTGTGAAATTCTTCATAAACTTTTAGAGAATTGTTGCTTTTCATGAGATAGAAATCTTTTTCTGGATGCTTTTCTGCTTCTGGAGCATCCTGTTCTTGTTCCTATGGTCGTCTTCAGCTTAGATGGCAACAATCTTTCTACCTAACCATTTAGGCCTAAAGCCACAGATTGATGCCCAGTTCTTTTTTCTCATGACCCAGGGGTGAGTTAAACAACAAATCTACTCATCTCTAACACTCATGTAAACATCTATCATAGTTTTATATTGTTGTGGTTTTTGTTGTTTTAAAGGAAATTATTTATCTTTTTTTTTACTATATTCATGAGAAAATTTTATAAATAGCAACCAAAAGCAGATGTTTGAAAATTTGACTTGGAGCTAGCATTTAAATAAATAAGTTCAGTGGTGGGTAAATGCTTACAGTCCAGGCACAAATGCAGAAAGGTACAACTGATTTCAGTGAATAAATACAGCATCAGTTGAAGAGACAGAGGAGCCATGGACAGGTGGCTGGATTGCTGATCTCCCGTGATGGCTGTGCCTGGACACCCAGTGTTATTATTGAAGACACTCTCTGGTCACAGTTGGCACTTTAAAAAAAGACAACAATTTAATGGTATTTGTCTTTAAATGGGCCCAATTGATTTATGTTTCTATCCTATCTATCACCTTAATAATTACTGTGTGTTTTATCTTTTCTTCTTTTCTCACAGCGCCTAGAGTAACATCGCCATGTGGCTAAAATGATTACGATGAGAAGAGATCAACACAAAATTCAGGATGGTGATTGCTTCTGAGGGGAAGTTCTGGAAGAGGGAGGGCTGGTATCAGAGGGGCACGTGTAACATATAAGAATATTAAGTTCTTCTTAGTAAACTCCACAAGTGTAAGACTGCTCTATGCTAGCCTGTTGTGGTACAATCGTTCTCTCACCTTCCAATCCCGTTCTTCCCAGTTTTTATCCCTCAAAAGGTAAGTCAGGTCATATGACTGGTTTAAACCAATGAACTCTAGAAACACTGGGCAGGCCTGGTATGTGTGCATATGCTAATGTGTGTGCCCAGATGATTTCTGGATCAAAGGATGAAAGAACTAATAAGTGTGACCTTTACCCCCATGGCCTCTAACTGAAATGAAGGCACCAAGAGGACAAAGTACTATAGTCTAGGGAAGAAAGCTACAGACCACCGTGTATATAAGGCCAAGCTAGAGCCATTTCCTAGCTGGCGACAAGCATAAGCCCTCACCCCAGTGAACCCATGGCACTGCTCAGGGGTATGGTGTTAATAAAGGCAAAACCCGCAATGACATCCTTGTCAGGTATAGGCCAGGGGAACCTTGTAACATCTGTTGTGGTTATACATCAAGCATCTATCTATTTGGTTATACACCTGGTCCATGGTCAGGGTCCTAATGTGTTGCTGAGGTGGACGTGACTGTTCAGGGTGTTAGGGGATGAAAAGTGCAGTAGACACCCTGAGTAGACATGACATGGAGTCAGAGTAAGATCAGGATGAGATGATGTTACTTCTTGGTGCAACCTGGATCTCGGAACCATTGGCCTGAGAGGAATTAGTAACTGAGAGGAGGGGGCTAGCAGCTGATTTAGAGAGGCGAGAAATCAGTGTTGTCTGGGTTAAGTAAGTTGATGGAGGAAGGTCATTGGCTAATAAAGGCACTGCCCTGGCCCATTTTATTGGTTAGAGGATAGGTGGGAGGAGAAAACAGGACAGAACGCTGGGAGGAAGAGGAAGTGAGCTCGGTCTCGACAGCTTTCCTCTCAGGAGCAGACTCCTGAGAGAGACGCCATGCCCCGCTCCCGGCATGAAGCTCCGACCCAGGATGGACTAGGCTAGAATCTTCCCGGTAAGACCGGTTCTCACAGATTATTTGAGATGGGTTGATCGGGATGTGAGAATTAGCCAGTAAGGGCTAGGGCTAAAGGGCCAAGCAGTGATTAAATGAATACAGTTTGTGTGTTGTTATTTCGGGGCATAAGCTAGCCGAGCGGGCAGATGGGGTGCTGGGGAAGCGGCCCCGCCGCCCTTATTACTACAGTTGGCGCCCAGACGTGTGGACAACTAAACCCACTTAAAAAACCTGAGAAGGCTTAAAAATAAGGGAGCGAGAGTTTAACACAGATTTTTGCTGTTTGTTGGTGGCGTGCTGTAGAGAGATTTCCTGATTCAGCAACAGTAGCAGAAAAAAAAAAAAAAAAAAACGCCGTGTCATTTTAAAGCGCGACTTCCTGGGGCTGTGCCGCCATTGCGTTCTCTGTCTGGCTCCTGCGGGAGACAGAGCTTTTGAATAGAGCATAAACGGAGTAAAGTGCTACGATTAGTTTGATGGCAACTAGACTCGCTGTGTCCTCGGGTCTGCTCTGCTTGCCAGAGGCAAGCAAGCACCTCATCCAAGAGAGGCTTCCTGACTCAGCTTTAGCTGCAAAGCCTGCAGCTCATTAAGAGGTCCTGCCACGAAACACTTAAACGGTGTTGACGAAAAGCTGAACGCATGCTTTTCGGTTTTCAGCCGTAGCAGGAAAAAAGCTGCGCCGTTTAAAAATGCTGGCTTTCTGGGCCATCCTGCCAGGGCAAACTCTGACTGTTTGAGGCAGGAGGGCTGGCTACCGAGAGAGGACATGAGTGTTGTCTGTTGTAGCTCACTTGCTGGCAGGGACCTTGAAATGCCATACAGTTGTTGCAGTAAACATGGCTACAGCCTGTATATCTGCCATGAGGCTGGAAAGCTAAGGAATGGACTGGATCTAGCTGGCAAAGCCACGCCTTTAATCCTACTGACATTGCTTGGTAAATTAAAGACTCATGTGGTCAGAAAAAGAGAGATATACAGTAAAGAGAGATTCAAAGACAAAGAAAATTTCTAAATGGTTTGAATTGTGTTAAAAATATATGCAGACTAAAATTTAAAGTTCTTAAAGTAAAAAAAAAAGGAAGAGAGTTGTTGTGTGTGGTACACACCTTTAATCCCAACACTTGGTAGGCAGAGGGAGATAGACCTCTGTGACTTCAAGGTGTGGTAGCACACGCCTTTAATCCCAGTGCCTAGAAGGCAGAGACAAACAGATCTCTGTGAGTTCAAGGTGTAGTAGTGTACACCTTTAATCCCGAATGCCTGGGAGGCAGAGACAGGTGGACCTCTGAGAGTTCAAAGACAGCCTGGTCTACAGAGTTACTTCAGGTCAAAGATACAGAGAACCTGTCTCAAAAAGCAAAAAGTTAAAAGTAAAAATAAACGAAATAGCGGTTAAAACAAAGCTGTACAAAGATGGAAAATACACAGAGAATCTTGATACTGTATGCTATTATGCTCTCTTTGAATTATTTAAATGCTGAGGAAGGAGCAACAGATGCTAAAAGATATTTATTTATAAATGCTGCTGAAATAATCCAACATAAATATTGTGAAAATGCCTTGACTTTGAAATTTGGATCTAAGGACATGATGCTTTGGAGAGGAGTTTCTTATTTTGTTTTCACAGAGGATGAGACGCTGTTCATTTCTTCTATTCTGATTTGGTATGATGGACCACGCCCTCCTGAAGGGTTGCAGTGAACATCTTCAGAAAATTGCTTCGCTCAACTGCCAACTGAGATGAAACTAGCACACAGGTTATACCATGAAAGACCTAATTAACGACGCCCCCATTCAGCAGGAAGCAGTTTGGAGAGAAAAAACTGCGCCCATGTTCCCAAATATGGTTTATAAACGTTCTTTTACATTTAAAGGGGGATATGATATAGATATGAATAATTTGCATTAGTATAGATTTTGCTTTATTGATAGCGATTTAAGGTCAATTTTGTTAAATGTATATGTATTTCTGATATTGATTAAGGTATTGTGATTGTGTAGTTCATTTAAAAATGTAATGTATATAGGTAGTTAATAGATAATCATAATAGTCAAGTTTGTAGTCATGTTAGTTAGATTTTCTAGATATATAGAGATATATTTTAGATAGACATTCTTCATGTCTTTCAAAGATTACAGAATAGAGCATTTTAAATGTTTTAATAATTTCGGACTTTTCATGACAATGAGACACTCTGCTCCTGGCAGCACCAAACTACTTCAAGAGGAAGATGGGCATTGAAGAGGCTCGTTATGGAGTTTTGATAGCCATTTGGGCAAGAAACTGCTCTTGCCTGGATTATTGCATAAACTGGACACAGAGAACCCGCAGAGAGAGGACTACTGAACTTGCCTAAGGTGAGATGATCTTTCGGGGTTCCTGATTCATGAAAGAGTCTGCGAGACATGCTGCAGGACACAACAGATAGTGACTGAACTGACTTTGAATTTTCCTGCTTTATGGAAATGTCTGCTGGATACCATGGGCCTGAAGGCTGAAGATGGATGCCCCAACGGTACAAAAGAACTTTGGGTGACTGTCCAGGCAGCGAGATGTCTTTGTCATTTCTAGAGTTTGAAGTTTCTTAGTTCTTGTTTACTTAGGTAATATATCTTTCTGGAGTCTTTGATGGAGTTAAGAATAGTTAGTTATAGTTATAGTTTTCCTTAGTTACGATAAAGATTATTGTAACTTTTACTTGATAACTGTTTTGTTATATGTAATTTTGCTATGTTAAAGTTAAAGCCCTTTTTTTTGTTTAAACCGAAAAAGGGGAAATGATGGAGGAAGGTCATTGGCTAATAAAGGCACTGCCCTGGCCCATTTTATTGGTTAGAGGATAGGTGGGAGGAGAAAACAGGACAGAACGCTGGGAGGAAGAGGAAGTGAGCTCGGTCTCGACAGCTTTCCTCTCAGGAGCAGACTCCTGAGAGAGACGCCATGCCCCGCTCCCGGCATGAAGCTCCGACCCAGGATGGACTAGGCTAGAATCTTCCCGGTAAGACCGGTTCTCACAGATTATTTGAGATGGGTTGATCGGGATGTGAGAATTAGCCAGTAAGGGCTAGGGCTAAAGGGCCAAGCAGTGATTAAATGAATACAGTTTGTGTGTTGTTATTTCGGGGCATAAGCTAGCCGAGCGGGCAGATGGGGTGCTGGGGAAGCGGCCCCGCCGCCCTTATTACTACAGTAAGTCACTGGCGTTTTAGAGTTGCTGCCATAGCAAAGGCGGCCTATCTTTCCTGCACTAAGACATACACTTGACAAAGTATTCTTCTCTATTTCTATTTCTATTTCATCCTATCAGTTAAAAGATCCATCTAGAAACTGGGTGTGAGAGTGCACGCCTTTAATCCCAGCACTTGGGAGGCAGAGGCAGGTGGATCTCTGTGAGTTCGAGGCCAGCCTGGTCTATAAAGAGAGTTCCAGGACAGCCAGAGCTACACAGAGAAAGCCTGTCTTGAAACAAAACAGACAAACAAAAGACACATTGAAAATACCAAACACTACAAGCCATCACATAGTACCAATCATATAGTATCACTCAGGAGTTGGGTCTCAAGGATTCATTACTGATTTCCAACTCTTCTAGTTGAGTATTAATGAAAGGAAATATGTTTATCTGCTGTGGCGTCTGGAGAGGAGGGATGGAGGAGAGATGGTAGCATTTTCTAGTATCAATCCGATGAGGTTTAACCAAGGGACCACTACTAATACTGGCCTGCTTTGCTTCATTACTGAACTTGACTCCACATCTAAGTCTGGGTTCTCTGATGAGGTGGGGCCTCCTCTCTTGCACCTCTCTGCTCTCCCCAGCCCAGTGCCTAGCCTGAGCCTTGTCCAACAGCACTTGTTGAACGACGTTGAGAAATTCTCCCCTGGGATCTGACACCATTGATTGCTGCTATATCTGCCCTTCCCTGTCCCACCTCACCATGTAGCTCTGGCCTGGGGCCTGCCAAACAAGACCCACGGAGACACGGATTTCTAAGAAAAGCTGACTTCTCCAGCAGCAGGGACTTGCCAGCCGGAGGAATGTCATGCGAGACAGATTGCAGACGCTTCAGCTCCATGGCCATCAGAATCAGAAATGCTTGCCTGCCAATCAGCATTACGGTGAGGAGCTGTGACATGACAGTTGTCTGACTTGTGTTAATATGTTCTAATCTTGCAAACTAATTTTCTTCCCCCACTTGGCCATCCCAGCATTGTGTTCGGCCTGCCAGGGCTGGCATCACCCATCAATCTTAGTTAGTGGCCCGCTCCCTCGATCTTACAGCTGAGAGTATCTGTGTTTCCCGTGATCTGCCGCCAACCCCCTCTACCAAGCTTCCTTTGCAATCAGCCCTGTGAGAATGCGCTCATCTGGTTTCAAATGAAGATGCATGGCCTTGCCTATGAGAGCTGACAAGATGGCCATTGTTGTCTGGTAATGCTTTTCAGAATGACTTTTCTAGGAGACGGGAGGAAGCCCCGTGACATAAGGAAATCGTTGTGGTCCTAGTTATTTCGGAATCAGTGATACACGCTACATTTGTTGGACTCAGTCTCGTTGCCCTCTCTTTGGGATTCCCTGTCCCATGTGGATGAGGGTGTGGTGTTGTGACTGAATGTTTTCCAAGATATTTCTTGTCTTTGAAATTTGACTTGTTCGATCTATCCTCTCCAACTGTTGAATTTCTAATAGCACTTCTTTTGTCTCTCGTAAGCCGCTATTTTAATACTTTTAGGGGGATGTGGGATTTATAAACCTGTGATGCTTGATAAAAGCTGTAAATAATGTCTTCCTAGAAAAGCATGCACACACAGAACTTATACTCAGTTATGTTTACTTTGTAAGCTCTAAAGCCCACCTATGCTCTGGGATGTAAAACTCATTTTGCCTTGTGTTCTGGTTTTATTTTTTTTACCTAGGTATTTACTTCACTTTTAAAAAGTAAACCACCTTAAATATAGTTTATTCTACACTTACTTTAACTTTTTGTCTTTGAAATAATTCAAAACTGAGAAAGATATGAAGAAAATTCCAGTGGGTGTGTATTGCAATATATCCTGCAGCTAGATGTCACTCTCCATTGCAGCCTCTTTTAACCTCCATTCTCCCTCCTGTTTTCATCTCTCCTGAGCTCCTCTTGTTTCTCCCTTTCTTCCTCCCTCTCTCCTGTATGTCCTCCTTCCTTCCCTCCTCTTCTCCCCCTCCCTCCCTCCCTCTTCCCTCTCTCCCTTCCTTTTTCTCTCCTTCCTTCCTTCCTTCCTTCCTTCTTTCCTTCCTTCCTATTTCTGAAGCATTTAAAGATAAGTTGCAGGAATCATTTAAGTACAGGTGGGCTATAATTTAGCATAGATATCTGTCTTTCCAAAGTTCTCAGGGAAAGGTCTCAGGGTCTTTTGAGAGTAGCTACCTTCAGATACAGCCTCTCCTAGTCCCTGACATGGAATGGAGACACTGTATGTGGGTGGCTCACATTCATAAAATGTGGATGTATACCTTCCATGCAGGAGGCTGAATCCCTGGAGTTGCATGGAGCCCAGGCCGTTGTCTTACATCTCTAGAGGGAGGGACAAGGGCATACATAACTGCAATAGAAAGCCAACTAGGCTAGGGCTACACTGGGGGAAGGCGCAGCAGGGAGGGAGAGGACAGGCAGCACATATCCACTAGAGGGAAGGGACTAAGAAGAGGTGTCAGAAGGCATTAGGGAGAGTGACATTTACCCAACCCTTTGAAGAAGGGGCGCTTTGGGTGTCAGTGACAGTGTGACTGGCTTCAGTGGGGATAAGTATAGCAGTAGAGGATCAGCTCTCTTTTGGACTTGCTTGTACATATCATCTGTCTCTCTGATGGCTTGTCCCTAAATGACTCTTTCTCAGTAGTTCCTTAAGCTCTTTGGGGGTCTCCCTTGAAGGATTTGGCTTTGTTTGTCTGTTGGGATCTATTCTTCCTTCCCTTCAGGGATGAGAATGGAAGGTTCTCTTTGCTCACATGAAATTTGGAGAAGGACTTGCTGGGGAGGAGTGTATACCACATAGTCTGGCTTCCCCTCCCCATTCTGTAATTCAAGTAGAGTTTGACCCAGTCACCTTTGCCTGGCTTGCGTTAAGCCAGGCACAGCCACCATGTTTGAGAGGAAGAGAGCATCTGTGATTTTCCAATGGACCACAAGAGGGAGAAGTGTGAACACAAATGTACAAGAAAAATTAAAAAAAAAAAAAAAAAAAAAGCATCGCTGGCAGAGCCCAGCTGGCAAGTGAGCATCTTTTCCGAGGTTCGTTCCTGCTGCCAGCCTGGCAGTTTCAATCTGTTATGCGTCCCCATCTCTGTCTCTCTCTCTTTTCTCTGCCACTGTTCTTTCTCTGCCCCTCTCTCACTTTGTTTCTCCCAGTCCCTCTGGAACTTCTCTAGGGAAAAAAAAGATGCAAATTTGTTTTGATGCCTCTAGAACCAAAAATTAATAAATAATTCCTAGATCAGGTGGTGGAGGACCAAGATCTGAGGGGTTTTAATTCTAATCTTAGTATCAGCCAGTAAAGGATTTTTTAGATGCTCTGCTCCTTTTCTTCATAAAAACAGAGCAGAAGAGCCCTCCTTATCCACGGACTGGGGAGTGGTTAACACAGGGAGCCTCCTTACTCCTCCCTGCTGGCCTCTGAAGTGGGAATGGTTGATCAGCATCACCATTTTACAGAAAATGAGCCTGGGCACAGAGATGTCCCAGGTTTTTGTTAACATCACACAGATAGATAGCATTAGAGCTGGCTTTGAAGAGGATGCTCTAAATTAGATACACTCTGTCTGAAAGCCCCTCTATTGTCACTAAATCTTATCAGTGAATGTAAAATGTTCAGAGCCAGGGAGGGCCTGGTCCTGATGCAGGCCCTAGTGAGCCACTTGGGTCAGAGCTGAGCTCCGCCTACTTTCGAAAGCTGTTTTCAAGTGTGCTTGTTGAGACTGGGAGCTTCTGTGCGGACGTGATGAAGAGCAGAAAGTGAGTGACGTGTGGATCAGTGTACTCAAGGAAGGGGGTTTAAGTGGGCAACAGCAAGACCACCTCGAGCAGTGGCCGGACCAGCTACTGTCAAATATTTGCAGGGATTTGGGACTTTTGTCTCTGCAGACCTAGCAGCTTTCTTTCTGAGTCCTGCCTGTTTGGAGCTACCAGTGGGGAATTGCGTACTTATTTGGGCACATGCTTTCTGGTCAGGCCACGGTCTGAGGAGGTGACTGACCCATGGTTATTTTTGCTTGTGTTCCCCAGGCTGTCTAGGGAAAGGCTCCATTGCCTAGGCTGGGGGGAAACTGCCCTGTGCATCAATGGCAGAATGCATTTCAATTAGTTCCTTGTGTGTCATTGCTCATCACGGCAGAGCGGACACTTTCATAGAGCTAACACTGTATTATCATGAACACGGAATATATTACATGTAGAGAATATAGAAATTAAAGTACAGAGAAGACAGCCTCACAGCGTCTCACCAGCCTGAGAAAGTCAGCGTTCCGTTTCTTCTTCCTTTCTGGTCCTTATTTTTCCCATTCTGCTCATCCTTGGTCACACTTTCTTTACTGGTCCTTCCTGGAAGTTCTGTAAAGAAAAATAATCACCGACCATTGTGAAGTATGAGACAGAGTTTCCCTCATTGCTAGAACAAACATGTCAAGAATCAACACGCAGAGGGACTGTGATGTGGCTTCGTCTGGGCCTCCTCTACAAGGGGGACATTGCTTGGGCAGCGAACACACCGACACTATGTAGCATTCAGACGTCATAATGTCGTGGAAAAGTGAAAAGAAGAAAGGAGAACACAGTGCTGTGGGCTGGGGTGGGCCAGGCGCCCAGCTGGATGCTCTTCCTGTGTGTTTCTTTGTTGAAGAAAGAGCTGAGTCGCTACAGTGATGGAGTGTAGTGGTCAGCACAGGGGGCATGCGTGACTCCTGCTCTCAGTGCAAAGGCTGAGTGGCCAGCAGAGGCAAGAATGGAGAAACTGGTCTAGCCTTAGGCAAAGATAGGGGTTGTCAGGAAAAACTTGAGTTAAGAAAGGAGGAGTGGATCTTAAATCTAAAGGGCAAACTAGAGTTGAGAGGCTGAAGACGGTGAGAACATACGCAGAAATGTTCCCCTGGAGGATGCCGGGCACGTCCAGGGCTTAAAGACCAGAATGCAAAGACAGAATTGGGGAAGATGACCTGCAAAGTCAGGGTCATGAGAACGAAATGAACCATGGTGTGTGTGGCAATATGGATGACTATCAGATTTAACCTTATGTACAGCGGCACACAGGATATGATTCACTTAAGTTCAAGAACAGGGAAACGAACCTGTGGAAGTGTAATTCAGGACAGTGCTTATCTCTGATGTGAAATGAAGGACCAGAGGGGCCTTAAGGGTCTTCAAAAATATGTATCTGTGTACATAACTAGACAAGTGTTTTAGATAAAATGTTGCCAAGTTATACACTTAGATTAGGACCCAAATCATTCTCTACTGGATGCGTGACCTGACTCACTGTTATTTATGAATGTCTAGTATGCTGCTCAGGATGAGGTCTGTGCGCTGGCGCTGCCTTGTGAGCTGCAAGCAGTGGATAAGTGGCTTCCTCCAGAATACTCGCCAATGAACTTATCCCTCAACAGGAAGTCTTCCTGCAACCTGCCAGTTGAATTATTCATGGACTTGGTGACATCTCATTGGCCCAGATGATGATGGCAGTTGAGATCTCAGCTTTTTATACTGTGGGCTATGACCCCCTATAGGGTGGGGTCCCACACTTGAACGTAGGATTTACAAATCTTTGGAGACATTGTCAGGTTTCTGAATGTTCAAAGACCAAATGTTAATTCAAACTCAAACCTTGTAAGAAACCCAAGGAGTTTCTGATAATGATGGTTTGTGTAACATCTTGTGACTTCATTGTAGTCTTGGTTCTGAAAACACAAACTGTGTACTTTGCACTGAGCTGGCTGTCACACCAACTTGGCTCAGACTTGAGACTAGTGTATTTTATATATTAAGGAATTATTTTTTTTTACTATAGATACAAAGTTTTCTAATAAAACCACAACAGGCTAAATGCAGAAAACAAAGTTTTAAGATATTTTTTCTGCCATTATTCTTCAGGATATATAATTATCAAATTATATTGAGATTGTATTATATTAAAATGTCCGATTTTTAAAAGAGTTGTTTGAATTGATGACTTGAATTTTATTTAAAAAAATTATTTGGTGAATTTCTTCTTGGGATTGGGACAGAATTTCTGAGTTTTGAATGGCACTCAATATCCTCTGCCATCTTGAATCACTTAAACATTGCTGCCAAGAGATGTTCTTAGCATTGACTATAAGATCAAAATATCTAACAGCCTTAAAAACATTAGTAATCATCTACATTCTGTGATATCAAATATTCAGTCATGATTTAATCTTCATATAAAATAAACAAAGCACACCTATTTACTAGGAAACAAATTTACTTTCATCTTCAACTGACATAGTAAAATTGCATGTATATCAAGCAATTGTTTTAAAATGAATTTGTGATTCGTTGTCATGAGATGTTTGATTTGTATGTCTATTTTATACCTGAGGTCACACGGGAGTTTCTTTCCCAGACAGGAGCAGTAGTGTTAGGTGCATAAGAATCCAGGCTTACACTATGGTAGGGAGCAAGGAATGACGGAGAAAGTGGTGAGCCCTTTGAAGTCTTGGTTTGTGGAGCTCTCACAAGTTAAGAAATTGAGGGGGCTGGAGAGGTAACTCAGCCATTAAGAACACTTGCTGCTCTTGCATAGGACCAAAGTTTGGTCCCCAGTGCCCCCGTCAGGTATTTACAACTGTCTATAACTAGCTCCAGGAGATCTGACATCCTCTCCTGGCCCCTACAAGTATCTTCACTCATGTACACACGCGCACATGCACACTTAAAAAGAAGTCAAACTCTTTTTTTTTTTCTTAAAAATGTAACAAAGACTAAAAGATACCTGCTGTGGTCTGAAGAGTGTTCAACCCCTTGCAATCAAATTTATGTTACTATCTGAACATCCAAGGCGATGGCCTGGAGAAAGGGGGGCTATGTACTGTTTGTCACGAGGAAGTCAGTGACAGCTCAGCCTGCAGGATTTGAAGGTTGGTTTGATTCTAGGCTCTAGGATACAACACCTACAAATTCATCTTGGTTATTTAATCTCTGTGGCTCCTCCTGGGTAGCAGGGAGTGGTGAGGTGGAGGATGAAGTGGGAAAGGTAGGTCTTGACATCATGCGCAAAAATCCTGAGTTTCGGGGCCGGCGAGATGGCTCAGCGGTTAAGAGCATTGCCTGCTCTTCCGAAGGTCCTGAGTTCAATTCCAGGCAACCACATGGTGGCTCACAACCATCTGTAATGAGATCTGGTGCCCTCTTCTGGCCTGCAGGCATATATGCAGACAGAATATTGTATACTTAATAAATAAATAAATATTTAAAAAAAAATCCTGAGTTTCTATCTTTGATGATGGAGAAAGTGTCAGAATCTCTGCTTTGAAACTTAAGGCCTTAATAGTATAAGCAGCATAAATTTTTAAAGAATTAGGTAATTGAAGTCAATAAACAAATTGCTTTAACTCCACCCAATCAGGAAAATAATTTAATGTTTATCTTTTTATAATTGATTCTCTCACTACATTTAATTATTTTTTAAATAATACAAAGTATATACACAGAAATCATTGTTTATTCAGATTTTATTATTTTAATTTAACAGACAAGACTTTGTTGTTGTTGTAAGTATTCCCTGGCCTTAGCCTTCTTGTGGCTACTTGAATACATGGCTGTCCCCCACCTTGTGTTAGCGGAGTACTGGCTCTAGGTGGTTTGTCTTCTCTATTGTAAGCGGTGCTCTAACAGAGCGCTTGGCAAGTGCATCCTTGCATGTTCTGATTCTTTCCCGTTGTTAAATACATATAAATATAACCGACGACGTTTTCGATCTTTCGTATACTTAAATAACCAGGAGATATTTTAAGCAGGGAAGCAGCTGTAAGACTTTCTGTGGAAGATCACTCAGGCTGTTCCTGTCAGTAGAGGTCAGGGAGGAAGCTGTAAAATTCTGTGTGAGGGACGGGGGCATCTTAGGAGCTGACTGTCAGCAGGATCTGGGTGATGGGTCTGAGTCCTGGGAGTGTGTGAGAGTAGTTATTGCAAGGAAGCAATGCTCTTACATGATGGTGGCAGGAATTTAGCATTAAGTTGGGTCCCCACTATGTGGCTTCCTGTGGCTGTGTGGCAAACCTTGTGCCTGTAACTCAAATGGCGTGGCCTTTCCCATTTCTTTTGCTGCCAAAATGTACAGCTTGCCTGCCTTGGAATCTGTTCTTTAAAAATTCTAGTAAAATTGTGCTCAAGCGTCCGTTTGAGTCAATCCTTAAATTCTTTAATTAAAGAGGCTCAGAACCTCAGAGTGGAGGGGGTGGGAGTGCTGATTTCCCAGGTCTCAATCTCCTAGCCGAAAGAGACTGCTGAAGAGGCCGAAGTTGCTGGCCTCCCGGTCCCTCACTTGTCTTCAGCCCAAGTTACAATGGCAGCCAGCTTTAATGACTGCTAGAATCCAAGCAGGAAACAAGGAGGAGAGATTGTGGGGGTGCTTTTAGAAATGAGTTTTGAATCTTCCTTCTATACTTTCTTCTCAGCCACTAATGAGTTTGTAATATTTCTGCAGTAAAGGAGCTCTGTGGTTTAATCAAACTCTGTTTACTAAAGATACAAAAATAGTACAACTAATCAAATCAAAATGGTGTTATCAAAGGAATTCCCATCAATTTTCTAACCATTTACTAGATAACTCTCTCATTTGATTAACAACTTTTTTCTCTTTTTTTTTATATGAGCAATTGATCTTTGTGAATTTTCCCTGTGTTCTCGAGGTTAAGTGTCTCAGCATATAATTATACTGCATTGTGTTTATGAGCCCTCAACAAGCTGCCCTCTATTCTTTGTGGACAATTTCAGCCTTGGGTTTGTTTACCTGTGGTTATCAACATATTGAAATGCAACTGCAGAATTCTGATGCTTAATTTTGAGTTGATGTGTTGAGATGTTTCAAGAAGAAATTAATGCAGGCGATAAAATAATTTCTATAATTTTCAGGCACTTTAATGGGGTATGCCCAGGAACAGCAGAACACTACAGAATTTTGTTCACGGAGACTATTGGAAATGTGAATTGGCACGAGCCTGCCAGCTAAAATATTGCCAAAATGTGGACTGCTTAAAACACTGGCTACTCTCGGATGAAATCGCTATGCCCTGTGTGATGGTGACCTTGGGGTAGTTAGGAGCCATTTAGCCACCTCGAATTATGAGACAGGATCCACAAGTTTTTGTCATTGCAAGGGAATGTGGCTGTCAACAAAGAAGCATAGTCTGTCCAATGCTTAGGATGCATACATGGGCTGAGTTCATCTGGGAAATCCCTGTGTTATGGCCTGATCTCTAATTGGATTCTGGTAAAGGAAATAGCATCACCATTAAACCCCCTGTCCTTCAGCTGCTGTCCCAGATGCTGGCGATACGACAACAGAGCAGTCACCTCTGCAGAAAGCTCCCAGTATCCCCATCAACTCGATCTAATTGTGTTCCACAAAATTAGAGCCGAATGCTGTTTGGCAGAAAAGATAAAAGGTCCCATTAAATGAGAAACAACTAAGACAGGATACGTATCTGGACCCTTTTCTAAAAATCACACTGGCAGTTTTACTGTGAAGACATTTATAAGTACAAATTTATAAGTAAAATATACAGAAATGTCTGAAAGAACATAGTTTAGAAAATTCTGAGGCTTTGGTAGCTTCCAGTTTGGAGATTTCTTTGACCTGGATCCTCTTGGTAACTGTGAGGTTACCGCTCACCTGAGCTTTTACTCTGTGTTCTTAGGTGCGCAGTTAAAAAACAGCAAGTATTTATTACATAAGTCAGACCTTTTAACTGAGACCCCAAGGGCTTCTTTACATTCTTTTCATGTTAGAAGAAATTTTATTGTTTTAGATATTGATTACAGCACGCGTCATTGGCTGGGAATTTTAGGCTAAGTAGAGATCCTGAGACTTCATGGAAATAGGATTCAATCAGGTCCCTGGCTGGTTTTGAACTTGGGTTTACAAGGCCAATTATAGTCCTACTGGTTTTAAGCTCAGTAGATGATGGATTTTCTTTCTTTCTTTTTAATTTTTATTTAAAAGGTTCTTTTTTATTTTGCATACTAACCACAGTTCCCCCTCCCTCCCCTCCTCCTGCTCCTCTCTTTCTTCCCTCCACCTAACCCTGCCATTCATTCCTCAGGAAGAATAAGGCCTCCCATGGGGAATCAACAAAGTATGGCATATCAAGTTGAGGCAGGACCAGCCTCCCTACCGTCCTCCCACCCGAGCCATGCCATATCTAGGCTGAGCAAGGTATTCCTCCACAGGGAATGGGCCCTTAAAAGCCAGTTCTTGTACTGGGGATAACTCCTGGTCCCACCGCCAGTGGCCTCACAGACTGCCCAAGCCAAGGAACTGTCACCCCCATTCAGAGGGCCTAGTTCAGCCCTATGCAGGCTCCCCAGATACCATTCCAGAGTCAGTGAGCTCCCACTAGCTCGGGTCAGCTGTCTCTGTGGGTTTCCCCATCATAATCTTGACCCCTTTGCTCATATAATCCCTCCTCCCTCTCTTCGATTGGACTCTGGGAGCTCGGCCCAGTGCTTAGCTGTGGATCTCTGCATCTGCTTCCACTGGTTACCGGGTGAAGGTTCTATGATCACAATTAAGGTAGCCATCAATCTGACTACAGCGGAAGGCCAGGTCTGGCGTTCTCACCAGAATTGCTATTAATCTTAGCTGGGGTCATCCTTGTGGATTCCTGGGAGTTTCTCTAGCATCAGATTTCTCCCTAACCCTATAATGGCTCCCTCTATCAAGTTATCTCTTTTCCTTGAGCTCCTTCTCTGTCACTCTCCCAATTCAACCATTCCATTCCCTTATGTTCTCCTTCCCCCTCCTCTTTCCCCCTAGATCCCCCCACTGCACTCCCAATTTACTCAGGAGATCTTAGATGACGGACTTTCTGAATGCAGGGACCACGTTTTCTTTTTTTCCGTTTGTCAGTTCATCTGCAGAAGGATAAAATGGCCAACTGCTCCTGTGCCATATGGAAGACTCTCTTCTTATCCTTCAGACTATGTCATCTATGTGAATTGGTAGCCTTCACTCTAGGTAAGAGACAAGATAGAAAAGAAACTGGCAATGGGGAGCTGAGAATGGCAGAAAATGAGGGTTTTTTTTTTTGCCAGAGTGGAAGGAGCGTGGGTGCCCTTAACGTACCTAGACAGCAATGGCCAGAGGAAGAGGCAGAGCTCATGGGAGTATACACCCCCTCCCTTGCAGTCCTGGGGGTGATGACTTCTGGAAGGAAGTGGATGTCAGGGCTAGTCTTTATTTACTTTCTAATTTTTATTGTTCAATGTGCATGTATGTTATATGTTCATGTGTGTACCCAGACATATATAGACAGGCACACGGAGGCCTGCTGTCTTCCTCTATTGCTCTCCATCTCTCACTGGACCTGAAACTCACTATGAAAGCTTGGTTAGCTGGTCAGAAGACTCCCGGGGTTTGTCTCTCTCTACCCCACGGCATTGGAGTTACAGGTGTGCACAGTCTGGACCAACTTTGTAATATGGGTTCTGTGGATTTGAACTTGCCACAACAGTATCTTATAGCACCGAGGGAAGAGCAGAATGGCAAATCTTTGGATGAACACTAACATTCTTAGCAGCCAGCCTTGATCTATGGATAGCCCAACCCAAAGGAGCCCTTGGTGTCCTGGGGTAGTGGGTGGTATGAGCTCCATCTCTCAGGCTTCTTTTCTGGTTGCCAGCCTGTTTGGTTTGGCAGAGGCCGGTAACTTAGTCCATCAGGCCAAAATTCCTCTGCCAGACATGAACTTTAATAGTCATCAGAGCCCAATAGCTGGGGAGAGTTTTTAAATTTCCATACTTACTATATACAAGCCACAAGCCTGTTTATTGAAGTTTTTTTTCCCAATTAAAGCTGCAGGAGAAGCCCTGCCTACTTCATTATCTTACTGAGTGAATTACGTCTCTCACCATCTTTTTTAGTGAACCACAGTCACCCTGGTCTCTTGCCTCAGAAGCAGGGGATTGTTCTGGTGGAATAAAAGCGTCCAGCTTGGAAGGGAGCAGCCAGCTGCAGGCCAGGCTGGTCCGGTAATTGGCTGAGATGATACTGGAGCCTCGACTAACAGGCCCAAATTGGTCCCTAATCAAGTCCAAGCCGAGAGCTGCTCACTTCCCAGGGCTGCCAATTTCCTTCTCTGAGAGAAAGAGCTTCTGGGAAGAATTCTGGGCTACAAATGGCTGGACAATGGCTAAGGGCAGGAACACAAGCCCTCTTCAGAGTCCATTATGACTTGTCACCTGCTTCATTCTGGAAGAGGGTTGTCTTCACTCCTTTCTGGCTTTCCTGGTGCCAAAGTCTCAGCCTGGCTTTGGAGAACCCTGGAGAGGCCTGGGGTCTGTTTGATGCCAGCACCGCTGGTGAGTGTCCCTCTTGCACTTTACACACTTCAGAGAGCTCACCCCTCACATAGACCCACTGACAACTTGGTATAGAGACCCAGAAAGCTTTATAATCCTTCGTTTTTCAGATGAAAGAAAATCCCTATTGTATAAATTTGCACAAAATCTGCATTTGGCTGATGAAGAAACACAAATGCAGAGGAATTCGGAAACCTGCCTGAAACCCACAGCAGCTGCTTCAGCATGGAGCTGGGCCTAGGCTCCAAGAGCCTGACTGCTGGGACAAGCTCTTTGTGTTTGATACTATCCTTTCATGACGGGAGGCAGAAGTGTGTGTTTCTCAGCAGATGGTAAAACGGCTCCTGGCCTGGGTCCAGGCTGGGGGCCACAGTAGAGATATGTGCTTGTGTTTCACTGTAGCCTCTAGAGGGACTGTGACTGATGGTCATGTTGCATGGGCTTAGAGAGGAGGAAAGATGTAGACATTGTTGCCAAGCAACTGATCCTGCACTTTTGCAGTTACCTAGGTGATGATGGAATGAAGAGTGTCTACATGATAGTGGGAGTGTGTATACATTTCAGGACCCTCACCATGTTGATGCTTTCTCTGTGTGTGCTATGGGGATGGTATTTTCCCCTTCATGACATTCCCCTTCCGTCAACCTTGGTCCTCACAGAAGCGCCAGCTGTGCCTTGCCTCCCCACCCCCTACCGCAGCAACCACCTTCCTTTCCTTTATTCTAGCAGGATATCTTGTTGGTGTGTTTCCTCAAGCTTGGTTCAGTGCAGACATTAGCATGAGTGTTAGAAGATGGGGCCCACACAAGCATAAGGCAGCAGAGCACTGGTTGTGTTTTCCGGTCAGTTGTTCGAAATCTGGTCTGGACCTGCATGTTGATTTCTGGTTCAGGCTGAGTTGCAAACAAGTAGTGTGCGTTCCATTCCCAGGAGTCCATCAGTGGAGCCATATTGGAAAGGTGAAGAGGCCATGAGAGTGCCCCATGGGAAACAGCAAACTCTAAACCCAGACATTTGTACCTGTTGTCCAGAAATCTTGGGATGAGACATCCAAGAGAAGATCATGGTGTCCTCTCTACAAACACCTACAAAGGGTTGATATTTCAACTTTACAAACAAACAAACAAACAAACAACAGCAACATACAACAAAAACCTGAAACATCACGAGGCTAATTAATTTGTTCCAGGGCGTCCATGTAGTGATGAACAGAGTCACCATGGGAACAGCAGTCTTTTGACCTGAAAGCCATTGCTCTTGCATGTTGCTCTATGTACAATACAGCTATTCTGGAATTGCATGTATCCAACATGGTATTCTTTGGGACAAGTCCCAAGCCTGTGGCATCTGCAATTCGGAGTTTGAAGTGTTCTGAAGACTTTCATACTATGTGACCTAATCTTCACACCTTGTGAAGTAAATGAAAATCATTAGTTCCACCCGAGATTAAAGAAATGGACTTAGTGAGGTTAATGAGCATTCCATGGTCACACCAGTAATCGATGGTAAATTTGAAGCTGGCTCCTTTGTTACTTGAAGCTTGGTTCAGATTTCCTTCTATTATATGATACTGCTTTCAGCCTTGGAAAAACAGGTATAAGCCATATACTATACCTAAAATAGATTTTTAATTCTTTTCTCTACTTCTTTAAAAGAATTTTTGGGAACCATGTAGGTAGGCTCAGTCTGTAAAGGACTTGCCATGCAAACACGAGGACCTTTGTTTAATACTTAAAACACATGTTAAAAACAAAGTCAGGCATGGTGACATCCACTTGTATCCCAGCCTTGAGAGAGACAGATTACTGGGGCTCACTGGCCAGCCAGTCTGGCCTACTTGTGAACTCCAGGTCAATGAGAGGACCTGTCTCAACAAACAAGGTGGTCATCTCTCATGAGGACCAACAACTGAGACTTACCTCTGTCCTTCACACTCACATTCATCAACACACACACACATACACACGAATTATGACAATGAAACAATCTCATAAGAAGAATTTATTAGAAGAAACAAGATTTACTCTGGGTCTCAGCCTCTTTTTGGGCTCTGATCTATAACATAGGGGGAAGGAAGGCAGGGAAAGAAAGAAAGAGCAATAAGACTGGATAAACAACACAGACATTCAGGGTCTTGATTTCCAGGTTCCCATGTTTCATCTCAAATCATCACATTCCTTAACAGTAGAAATGCTCTTAAACAGATCAGTGGCCAAGTAGCGTTATCTTAGAAATATTGGAATTCACCATGTCTTTTGTACCAGCCAACATGATGCTGTCTGGACACATCTTCACTCTTGTCAGTGAGCTGGGTTGAAATAGAAAGGTTTTTTTCTTCAATGCTGAAAAAAAAAATAGGAAAATGCTTTGAAGAAAATGGCAAGTGCCAGGGATTTTGGTTAACTGAGATTGATTGGGCCTTAGAGAGCTATGTCTGGGTATTACACAGCAAACTTATCACCCAGTGGGCCCATGAAAGCACCCCAGGAGTGGAATTAGAAAAGTGAATGATAGCTCTGGCTTGGATCCATTGCAACATTGGGCATACCGCACTGTCTTCGGCAAACTCCACTTTCTACCTCTACGTGGACATGGACTAAAATGGGCTACATAACTGGGATGACTGGTGCAAATATGCAAAATGAATGTTTAATAAATGTGTCCAACAAGTGCTTTTCTGACGAATAAGCCATCTCACAGCCTGCTCTTGAGGAATCAAATCTACTTTGTTCTTTGTCAAATCTCCATCCAGTGAAGTTTGGCTCAACAATCCACCTGATTGTCTCCTTCTTTGCAAGCCTATTTGGGGGAATGAGGCCACTCTGTTGTTACCTCCCTGATGGCACGGTGCCCAGCTGCTTTCTGTAGGCAATGATGTGAAAACAATGGTAATAGTCAGTTGTGCCCTGGAGTAGCCCTAGTTTATAATTTTCTGTGACTTACAGGGCCCAGCCTCAATTACTCTTGATTGAATATATATATTTTAAAACCACTTCATTAACGGTGGTGCTTGGATTCTGTCTTCTATTTTTAATAGAAATCTACTATTTTTCATTTGATGGTTTCTTAGCTAAGTGAGAAAAAACCCCACTGAAATAGTTATGGATAATATAGGCAGGAAAATGTTTCCCAATGACACAAAATAATAGTCTTCTGGCCTTCCTTCTTCTCTTCTCTTCTCTTCTCTTCTCTTCTCTTCTCTCTCTCTCTCTCTCTCTCTCTTCCTCTCTCTCTAATTTTCCTTACTATCTCATTATGGCATCTCTCCATCTTGGCCATTTTGGTCATATTCTAAGCCCATGTATTACTTTATTAGCACAAGAAAAGTGAGTCCAAGAACAGGAAAAATGTTAAGAGAGTTAATAGATGTAAATGTCTTTACATTGTCCCCAACAGATATGGTTTTAGGGCTCAGCTTTAAGGATTTCTGAACATGTAAGACTCAGCCCTGAGAAAAGAGAAATGAGCAAAGATTATCTCCAGAGTGCTCGTTTCTCCCATTTTGTGTTTCTGCATTTCCTACCTCTGTCTCACCTGAGCCAGTTTCTGTAGATGCCCCCACATCTCTCCTGTGAAGTCCTGCTGCTAGAAAGGGCTCTGATGAATTTACTCCTGGTGACTACTCAAGCATTCATATTGTTTGATTCCTGTTGTTAGAATTTGAAAATGAAATGTCCCTAGGGCTAGCACTGTGGTTAGGAAATAATGGATCCTCTACAAGTTGGGTAATAGCTAGAGGGATAATAGTTTGAGGAGTGGGACTTTGATCTTGGCCCCATTTCTGGCCTAAGCTCTCTGTTCCTGCTCCACCAAGAAGTACGTAAACAGCCTCTACCATAGCTCTGAGCCATCATGAATTCCACCTCGCCTTTCCTGCCATGATGTGGGGTGCCGGCTCAAACCATGAAGCCAAATAAACCCTGCCCCCCCAAAGTTGCATATTTTAGGTGTTTCATCACAGCGAGAAGAAAATTAGCTCATATCCTGGGTGAGGATAGTAACAGATTCAGAAGGCTGCCTGTTTAGGGAACCAAATCCTGTTTCAAGCTCAGTTACAGGAATTTACACCTAAGAAAGGTTGGCAGGATTGGGAAATGGCCTAGAAGTTATTGCACACATTTTTGTTGGCTGATTTGAGTAGTCCTGTGGCTGGTTAGTTCTTGGTGGGCAAACTTGAAAGTAAGTTGCACTAAACAAGGTCAGCTGCCAGTGTCACCGACCAATGTCACTTGAATTGCTTCTGTAAATGATAATACACTCCAAAGCTTTAAGCAATCAGAGATCTTACTGATGTTACCTGGTGTTTTGTGACACTATTCCTGGGGAGATGTGAGCAAGTGTCTACTTCCTTCACACAAGGACTTGATGGCAGACCAAAGTAAAGACAGCAAAGTTGGTGACCCAATGAGTTTTACTGGGGCTACATAAGGAATACAGCTGAGATGTTACTCACAGCAGAAATGACTCATGAACAAAGCCCATGCCAACATGGGTCATGTTTCACAAAAGTTGAAACCCTGGAACTCACTGCACAATGTACAGATTGCTTGGCAGGTTGCAGAGTGTCTCTTTCAGGTAGTTCAGATAGTCTGAGTCTCCTCGAAGCATCTTGTTTTGTCCGAGAGTGACTCTTAGCAGTCCTTACTGTTTATTTATGTTTGGGGAGGGAGGAGCCTAGTATGTCTGGTCAGTTTCAGGGACTTCCTGAAGTCTTTGAGCTGTTTGGTCCTCTGCAGGACTGTATCACCCCCCCCCCCCCCCCAAATCATGTGCTTTAAGGAACTTCTCTCCAAGAAGGAGCTTTATCTTGAAGTAAATTGCTATACAACACCTGGCTAGTGCTGGAGTTCCCCTGCTTGCCCAGTAGAGCTTTAAAAGCACAACTATAAGAAGAGCTTACCCAGCCATAGGTCTCTTGGACATTAGCCATGAAGACAAGGGACCAATGAAGCTTTTTCTGTAGGACTTTGTCCTGCAACACTTCCAAATAAAACCAAGCCCAAGAAACCAGCGGAGTGAATCGAATCAACTTCTGCAAACTTCCCAGGCCAAACAGAACCTTTTTCAGACTCTGCATCCTTCATTCCTATATCAGCCCCTATTCTAGTGGGCGGAAAGCCAGCACCAGTTGAATCTAGAGTTATTCCTGCTAGCAGGCTCAATGGCTATGAGCTCTTGATGGAAGCCTGGCAGTGAACTGCCAGGGTAGGCCTGGCAAACCTCAACTACTCCAACTGAGAGGCTGTTTGCGAAGTATGTGACCAACTTAGCAGGGCTTGTTCCTCTGGAGTCAGGAAAATGAATTCAAATCCTGTCTGCTTCTAAGCCATGCTATGTGGATGTTTTTGTTTTGTTTTGTTTATTGACGGACAGTGGTACTACTTATCAATGACACAGGATTATGCATCTCCAGCCATCATGGATTTCCCAGGGATTGTCCTGAACTTCAGCTAAGCTCCTGGCCCAGTGCTGAGATCATGGGTCCAGTCTCCTGCAAGGGTGGCAGACAGTCAGCTGACATGAACGATGAAGAATAGGACGTGGAAAACTTGGACTGGTTTTTCTCTGGAGTCTGTGAGCTCAGGCAGAAAAGCTTTCTTGAGAAAGACTGCTCTGGCCCCAGGTGAGAGCTCCAAAGAGGAGACCCTTGGGCTGAGCATTAGGCCAGATTGCGGAGGGGAAGTTGATAAAAATTACAGCTGACAGGTCACAGATTTAAACATTTATTGACTCCAGCTAGCTGTGCATACATATTCCATTGCTGCACACACGTGCTTTGATCTCTCGCACACACCCTTTCAAGATGTCACAAACGCTTGGATGTTACACACACTCGGCCAGTTACACAAACACACCCATGCAGATGTTCCTCCTAATTTCTCAGATGTCGCTCACACTCACTCAGATGTCCCAGGCACTCGGTCATAGGGTTGACACGCTGGTTCTGTACCCCTTGGCAGCGTCTTAAGTGCTATTGGTTACAGAAGATCAAGCCCACTCAAACCAGCTTAGCCAAGAGATTTGTCGGGAAGATGAAAGCTGTGTCACGGAACTCTGGTGGAAATCACCGCCAGGTCAGCTGAGCGAGTCAGGGGCCAGGGTGGGACTTGTGCTCTTTCTGGGGACTAATGTCAGCAGAGGCGTGCTGGTTTTTGTACTCTGTCTCTCTGAGAGGGCAGTTCATCCTCATGGTTCTCCTCTGGATAATTTTATTGTCATCGTTCTTATTCATAGATGGTTCTACATGCTCACTTTTAACCCTGTCATGATGGAACATAAGTTATCTCTGTCCCCAGGGAACTGTTTTGTGACACCCATTCATCTTTCATCTTATGCTTTTAAAATCAACGTTATGTGATTGTTTTTCCCACCAGAAGACAAAAGTTTTCATGAAGGAAAATTAGAGAAAAATGAAATCTATTGTTAGTGCCACTCAAGGAAAACCTCGGGGCCTGGAGACAAGCTTCAGCAGAAAAGAGTGCTTGCTGCTCCTCCAGAGGACATGGGTTTGCTTCCCAGCATCTACAGTGCTGACTCACAGATATCTGGAACTGAAGCTCCAGAGGATTCCGTGCCCATTTCTGGCCTCAGTGAGCATCCACACTCATACACATAACCCAACACACATACACTTGCACACACACAAGCATGCATACACCCTCATGAAGTTCTTAGCAAAATAAGATTACTTCCACAAAAGTTTGTTTTTCTTCTCAGATTCATTTGTTTTTGGTTATTTTTAGCACTGTGTTAATATGAAAGAGGGCAGTTTAGAAATACCGTTTTATGTCTTTTACAGGAAAGTACCCAAAGATGTCTTTAAGCCTGCCATGAAGCACATGGTCTAAGGTGAGCCAGTTAAGGATGCTGAGATATGCCCTTGCCCACCTGCTGCCAATCAAGGCCATAGGACTTTTGAAACAGCTCAGATGAACTGTAACTGACAATTGGGGCTACTCCTCGGGCATCTTGTTCTTTGCTGGCACATCACCCCCCCCCCATGTGCCTGGGATGCAGGTACACCTTCTGCAGCTAGCTCTGGTCCCATGCATTCCAGATGTAACCAGGGCTTCATTCATGCCTGGAGTTGAGCACTTCCAGGGCCACACTGGAATTCTAGGCCACATTTTGTGTTTGCAGCTTTTCTGGAGGAGGGACTCCAGAACTTTTGCAGAATCCTCAGATGTCCGTGATCTAGAAAATTCCAGAACTGCCTGGTCTGTCGCCCCAACTTGCAGGGACCTCTGTCTTCCTGCACAATCAGTTACAGTCCTGCCCAGGCAGGGGAGTGCAAGCAGCCAAAGAAATTAGCTTCTCCCTTTATCTCCAGGGTTTTTTTTTTCTTTTGTTTTCATTTTTGAGTCTGATGCACATTATTCTAAACTGTTAAAAGGGGTGAGAACCTTCCCACCCAGAAGAAAATGGAATTGGTATGCAAAGTAAGCCTGGTCTTGAATAATTAATTCTGATTTGCATGTTCAGATGAGCCTGGGAGCTGCCCTGGCAGCCAGGAGTGAATTCATATGCAAGGAAGTGGTGGGTAGTGTGCCCTGGTGGGGAGAGGCTATCTTCTTGGAGATTCTCCACTGACTTTCTACTGCTTACTGGAACTGTGAAAGCCCAGAGTGGTGGAGACTTGTGATCCAGGGAAGAAAAGAGTCCTGCTCTGACTCACATAACAAGTCGGTGACATGAGATACCACCTCGTGGTCAGGAGGGTTTAGACGTCTGAAACACTAGGGTTTTTAATCCCATCGCTTTCAGATTTAATGGCTTTAACAAGCTCCTTAGCTTCTCTAATCCTCGGTTTCCTCATCTGTAAAATGGGAGCAAATGGCAACATTGACTTTACAGAAAGCTTGGAAGAGCCCAGAGCTTGTGAAGGGCAAAATACCGCTTTCTGGTCTGACAGAGCCAATGTACATAGAGCCGGCGGCAGTTGCAGCTGCGTGCACAAGAGCTGCGTAAGATCAAGCCAGTCAGAATTCCGGGGGCGTGGGGGAGGCGTCCACAGAGTCCCGTTCACAGCTAAGGAGCTATGGAAGTTTATGACTGTGGGGAAAGGGAAGATCAGTTTGGTTCAGGGATGGGACCCCTGGTAACTTGTCCATATTCCAGGGCCCGATACTCATGCACCTGCTAGCAGCACTTAAGGGACTAAGTGGGTTAAAAAAAATGCTCACCTTACGAGACCTGGATAGAGGTGGGCAGTCCTTGGGCTTCCCACAGGTCAGGGAACCCTGATTGCTCTTCGAGCAGATGAGGGAGGGGGACTTGATCGGGGGAGGGGGAGGGAAATGGGAAGCGGTTGTGGGGACGAGGCAGAAATCCTTAATAAATAAATAAATTTAAAAAAGAAAAAAAAATGTACATGAATTGGGAGGGAGAAGTGGTGTGGCAAAAATTGGAGGGGGTGGAGTAGGGTCGGTTTGTTTCAAAATAGGTTATTATCATGCATGAAATTCTCAACAAAACAAAACACAGAACAATCTACAGCCCTGGACAAACAAACAAAAGCAAATCAACTTGCCTGGCCCTGTCATGACCAGAAGAAGCGGCAGTCGCTTGTGTTGTGGTTTTATCATCAGAAACATCACCCTCTCTTTTTCCTCAACTTCAACGATGGGGCTATGATTAGAACCCAGCTTCTGCTCCTCAGAGGTTTGTCTGGACAATAGTATGACCCTGTGGTAGTGTTTCTAGACAACAGCAGCAGTGGTAACAAGGTATTCTGAGTTCCACTCCTTCTGGTGTTATTTTCTAAGTATTTTTCAGATCTTTACAGTCTTGAAGGGGATGATTCGCAGGAACGGTGGGGCTTTCTCCTGCAGACTGAAAGAAGCCTACAGGGTTGAGACGTGCCTGAGTTCATTGAAGAGGATGGAAACCTCGAACAGACTCCAAGGGCATATCCTGGTGCACAACGCTTGTCTTCCATGCCTCTACCACCTGAATGCAGAGAGAACCCTTGGAGGAAGAACTCAGTGATGTGCCATTGGTTTGCAGCTGGAAAGCTAAAGATTTTAACCCCTGTTTTGTTCTATGGAACAATAAAATTTACACATATGATTCTTAACCTTCCTAATGTCACGACCCTTTAATACAGTTCCTCATGTTGTGGTGACCCCAAACCATAAAGTTATTTTCATTGCTACTACATAACTGTGATTTTGCTATAGTTATGAATCTAAATATCTGTGCTCACCGAAGGTCTTAGGTGGCCCCTGTAAAAGGATCATTTGACACCACCCCCCGTTAAGGACACACAGATTGAGACCCACTGATCTATACAGATGGAACTCATCATCATTGAGATGAATTCCTGGCCATGGAGAGTTTTCCAGCATCAGTCTCTGAGAACGTTGCAAAGAGATTGGAGAGACTGGTTTCTGGGCTTCCCAAGTCCATGAGAGTCTCTGTTTCTATGTACAACAGAGCCCTCTTGTCTTCAGCAGTCATAGATCCAGTCCTGTGCCCACATCCCTTAAGCCTCAGGAGACATCAGCCATGGAGCTATGTTGCCTAGGTAAACCTTGATAAGATACAATCCACTCTCTCTGTAGCTTTGGAACCTGTCCTGCAACTAGCTCTTGTAGACCAGGCTGACCTTGAACTCACAGAGATCTGCTTGCTTCTGTCACCCGATTGCAGGGATTAAAGGTGTGCACCACCGCCACCCAGTTCTGAAATGATCTTTTATAGATGTGATAGGTATGGCCCCTTTGGTCCTGGAAAGTCACTGTCAGAGGCAGCATAATGCAGTGGGAGGCTAGAGTCAGTTAGATATCCCCAGTTCAGTTCCAGGAGTGATACTCAGTTTTTTTGACTTTGAGCAACTTGTTCAACTTTCTGAACCTCTGATGTTTTTGAAAAGGAGGTATCATTTTATTCACTTGCATTGTAAAAAAGCAGAGAAGGCTGGGAAGGCACCTGATATAAGCTGGGTAAACTGTAATGTGTACTCATATGCACACATTGGAGCTATGCTTAGGAGAAACTCTAATGTGTACTAATATGTGTGCTTTGTAGCCATAGTTAGGTACAAGATGCTATGTTGATTCAATGACAAAGAGAACGTGCCAAAACACGGATGCCCCTTTCCTTTCCGGAAGACCTTTTGTTTTTTTTTGTTTTTTTTTTTTTTGTTTTTTGTTTTTTTTGATTTTTCGAGACAAGGTTTCTATGTGGTTTTGGAGCCTGTCCTGGAACTAGCTCTTGTAGACCAGGCTGGTCTCGAACTCACAGAGATCCACCTGCCTCTGCGGAAGACCTTTTGTTATGCTTGAGCGGTCTGTGTCCTGTGGTGTTCTAGTCTCAGGAGTTTACCTTCTTCCTCTAAGCTTTCTTGGCAGAAGCTACCATTCCCTCTGGTCTGGGAGGAGAGGCCAAGCCAGGACTGGGAGGTTGACAGATGATTTGTTCGAATGTAAAGGGAGAATATACTCCAATGGATGACGACTTTGCTACTGATGGGTGTGATCATTTTAAGCATCAGTTGTAAGGTCTCGTGTCTCTAGAACTCTGGGTCTGCTTGTGCTGGACAAGTATCAAGAATCAGAAAGAATAAGAATTGGCCCTCTCTTGTCGTTAAACAATTCCATGTCGTTTTGCCTCCATTTCTCCTTCTGTAAATTGGAGTAATATATTTCTTTGGAAGCTTTTGTCAAGGCTTCTCTAAAACCTCTGGCACTCAATGGATATGAGAGTCTGAGTTTCTGCATGGCCAAAGCTCACCCTTTAAACATTAAATCTTTTTAAAAATGTTGTATTTATTTCCAGAGTCAGCTGAGTGTGACCAGTCTTGTCTTGGTGACTCAGAGTCACCTTTATGAGGACTAGATGCTGGGCAGTGAGGCCCTGAGCATGGTGAGGAGAAAACGATTTGCTTTCTTGGGGGATGCTTGAGGGATGCTGTGGAGTAAGTGTCCGCCTCCTCACTTCTTCTGAGGCTTCTATGGGGTCTGTCTTTTCTGCACCAATTGAACCGAATGTTTTCCTCTTTTGGAGGCTAGGAAAATGGCATCTAGGGGTGTTGTCACGTGAGCTTCCATGTGTGCGCAGATGGAAGATAGGCTATGTTGGTTGGGGTCAGCTCTTCTGATGTGCTCAGGCCTTGTTTGTTTCCTTGTACCCGAATGTGCTCTGGTCATATAAAAGGGACAGCTGAGCAGAGGTACTGAGTTCTTCACTTCCATCCTGTCCTCTTCCTGTTTCCTTTCTCTTCTCCTTCCCACTACTTCTTCTTTGCTGCTTGTTCCTCCTCCTTCTTCCCTGATTTTCTCTTCTTGTTCTCCTTCCTCCTTCCTCTCCTCCTCTTTCTATCCCCCTCCTCTCCCTCTTCTCCCTGATGATTTTCTATTTCTCTTCCTTCTACTTCTCCTCTTCTTGTCCCCTCTTCTCCTTTCTCCTCCTTTTCCTTTTCCTATTCTCTTCTCCTCCCCCTCTTCCTGCCCTTCCTCTTCTTCTTCCTCCTCCACTCTGCTGGTGTCAGGATTTACTCTTTGGTATCTATGCACGTGGGAACAAGTCTGTGTGGCTTGGTTACAGTTAGACTGGAAGTTACTGGAGTTGGTTGACTTCTCTTTATCTAACACCCCACTCCTAGAAAATCGTTTGGCTATCCGGGGTGTGAAAATTTCTTAGCTACTGAGCACACGCTCAAGATGAAAGGATAAACCCATTTTCTATTTGTAAGGACCATGGGCATTGATGGAGATGGAAAGGTCTAACTTGTATACCTGGCTTAGAGTCACAACACAGATGACAGATCTTTCAGGGCCCAAATTGCTGCCATCAGCCCCCCAGAGTCCCAGTTGTCTATTTGCAATCCAGTAGGGGTGGTTTTAGTTTTGAGGCCTTGCTGGCAAGGGGGCTTCATGATCCCTAGACACCAAGACCTGGTTATAAGCAGATGCATATGTACACACATAGACATGCATGCACAGGGATACTGTGGGAAGCCCACCTGACATGCACTCAGGTCTACCTATGCATAAAGGCACCTAGTGGCACCTTCACCCAGTTCTCTTACTTCACCTCAATAACTCTGTTTTTGACCCCAGCTTCAGTGCAATATCCTCTGAAGGATTCTGTTTAATTTCTCTTCATGTCATTTATACATGGTAGTTTCACTCCAAACCACTCTCTCTTCCCTGTGTTAGCACCGTCCTGGAATTGTGATTGACAACACACTGATAAAGGGCTCTCCGACCGGAGAGTGGCTCCTTGAGTAAGAGGTGCTTTTGAAAATCTCATAACCTTTGCAGCTCTGTGATGTCTAGGATAGAATGGATGCTCAACACACAGTGCTGAGTGGATGGAAGATAAAAGTAACAAACCCAGACTGACCCATAAAGTGACCATCACACACATATTCATAAATATATAGATGTGTATGCAGATGTGATGTACTGAATACAGAGTGAGCACCATCATTCGGGCATACCCACAGAGCCGCGCACAGAAATACTAACACACATTCCTCCCAGCAGTCGGATGTATTCAGACACAGCGCATTGGAGGACCTTTTTATATATCCCACAAACAACACACACACACACACACACTGCACCTCTAGGAAGGTAATTCCCTCTTTTTTTTGTGCTTACAACCTGCGTATACAAATTGGATTTTCCAGGACGTTTTAATCCTTTGTTGACATTTATTAAGACAAAACAGAGGTGGGCAGACACAGCTCCTCGGCTGGGTGGATATGTCTTGCCTAGGATGTAATGTCAGAAACTGTTGATGCAGAATTAATACCCACTTTTACAAGTTTATCTTATGTCATAGAGTTGGAAAAAAAGCCTCGGTGTAAATATTCATCATATGGCTTAATTGGTTTGATGTACCGTAGCAACAAGCGCGGTGCCAGACGCTTGCTACGGAGGCCTCCGCGTTGTTTCAAAGTCTTTATTATTATGACAGCAAAGTCTTGTTCATTAAAGTTTCACAATCCATTTTCATTAGGTTGAAGCTGAGTCTGTAAACGAACAGTTGCTCTGAAAAATCGAGCCCTCACAGCTCTCGCTGGGGAGGCAGCGCGTCTGTATTAATTATCAGAACGCTGGTGTCGATCGGCGATGTTAATTGCACTGATGGCTCGTTATTTGGGGAATTGCCATGCATTTCATGCAGGGATAATAAAAATGAATTTTTAAACAAAGAGACTTAAAATAATATCAAATCTGCAGAGAATACCAACATCAAAGGCGTATCTCAAAGCTTTGAATTTTATCTTTGTGGTCCAAAATGTTAAAGAGGCGCCTGCATTGCAGTTGGTTCAAGTTCGCAGCGAAGGAAAACAAAACAAGAGTTAATTAACTGTTATTACAAACCTTTTCAACTTTAATTTGACTTTCAAATATTAGCATTTATCTATGAACTGTGCTTCTGGGTTTGACAAATTAGTTTTCACAGAACAAGTTTAATTAGGCGTCATTGTGCTTTTATGTCAGTTTTCAGAGCTGCAGACAATGAATGGATTAACTTATTAAAAGTCATCTGTTTAAAAGACTTTGTCGAATGGCAAGGGGTGGGCACACTTGCTTAGCTTTGCTAGGAGATGGGGAAATGATACCGCTGCTTGGGTGTCAGGGGGCTTGGAGATAAGATGGCAGAAGGGTTAGCCTCTCTAACAGCCGAACGGAACCCTGCTTTTGGTGTGTTATCCCTTTTTGGTGCCCTCTGGCGAGGAGCAGATCCGAGGTCATGGCACCCACACAGTGCTTGGGAAAACTGAGACTTAAAATGTGCCATCCTGGGCTGGGGGTGGGGGTGGTGGTTCAGTCAGTAAAATGCTTGTCTTGCAAACATGAAGTAAAGCTTGGTGTGGGGGAGTATGCTTGTAATCCCAGCACAGGGAGGTGGAGACAGGTAGATCCCGCGGTTTGTGCGTATTTCAGCCAGCTTCATTGGGGAGCTTTGATTCTCAGTGAGAGTCTCTGTCTCTAAACAAGGTGGATGGCCCTTGAGGAATGACACTCAAGGTTGACCTCTAGCCTACAGGCCGTGCTTGTGCGTGCACACACACACACACACACACACACACACACACACTGCCATCTTGTAGAGGAAGTGATGAAGAACATTTATGATAGTGTTTAGGATTTTCAATTGACCGCATATTTTATATTCTGGGATGTTCGGGTCAGAAGTCAACAAACATTTTCTGTTTTGTGTAAGGGACCATTCAGTCTGTGTCACAACCACTCAATTATTCCTTTGCCCTATAAAATGAGGCCTAGGTAAACAAGTAGGACTTGTCACATTCCAAACAAATTTTACTTATAAAAACAGGAGTCGGGGCCAGGTCTTGACCCACAAGTCATAGTTGACTGGACCCTGTTGCGTTTTTATGGCCACATTGACCAGAAGACAGTCAACAAATGAGAGCTATGATTTCTCTGCCATCAAATGGTTTTTTGATCCGATCTGAAGACCTCAGCATGCTGAGCACATGGTAATACACAGACGGCCTTTTACAAAGGTGTCGTGAACTCAAGGTTCCATTCTAAAGGTGGGACTCTTCCTTCCCGGTTTCCTTATTTGGGTAAGAAGATTTATTCATTTTGGTTTGTTGAGTGTGTCTGTGTGTGTGTGTGTGGGTCTTCTACAGTTTCAGACCCTGGAAGGTGGAGCAGGCAGGACTACAGCCAAGACATGACGGGGTACAGCCAAGACATGACGGGGAAGCTTCCAGAGCCTTGGAGTTGCCTAGTGAGGCTCAGACCTTAGTTTTAGTTACATAGGGTGATAGAAGTAGGGTCTGAAGTTTGGTACCCGAGCAGATCATCCCTGGGGAACTGTCATGAGAAATCTTTCTCACCTGTCTGACACTATGGACCTAAGCTTCTCCAAGAACATGTCCTATACTGACGTCTAGAGATTTCTGGTCTCTCAGACTCCGTCTCAGGTATCACATAGGCCAGGGCCCGAAAGTACTTAAGATTAGCTCAGAGTCCCCGCAGACCTTGCCAGCTCTGGGATGTGGCTACTGGGACTTTCCTGGTCTTGTAATTTGATCATAAGGATGTTGAGAGTTCAGGGGAATGGGGAACATCACAGAGTACCTTGCATATGGGATGGATAAAGTGATAGGCAGATATTAGCTCTGCTCAAGATAATGAGGCCAAACTTCATTAGGCTTCCAAAACAAAGATTGCTACATCAATGTATTAGTCACTAGCACCTAATAATATCAAGATCATTTCATTTTTTATAGTAATCTTTTAGAAATGATCTCTTAGTCCCACTTTAGAGGTGTGCAAACTGAGACCTGGAGAAGTAAAATGATTTAGATCAAAGATCTGGTAAATTCCAAGTGTGACCTCACAAAAATGCTCTTTCCTGGTTTCCCACAGCCTTGCATGGAAAACTGGCCCAGGGCTCTCTGGGGAAGCCCAGCCCCCAGGGCAGCCTCTTCTCCTTGCCTTGTGGGTCCCGACCAAACAATGACAGGCTGGTGCTTACATGCAAATGGATCCCTCTTCTCCCTGCTGGAGCCCTGAGCAAGCTCTTGTTGTTCATTTCTATAAATGTTAACATATCAGGATGTATTTTGACACGCTCCTAAGATAAGTGCTAGAGCTGACAATAATAATGTATAATTTATGTCTCTCATATTACCTTCCCATCACTGTGCTTACATTATTACATAAATTAGTTTAATGTATCTGACATTCATCAGATAATTTAAGCATTTGTTCTTTTGTCTCATCGCCTGCTGAGCAGGCTTCTAGGCTGGGGATCATGGTACCATTTTGGCACTGATATGAGGGGACTCTGGAAAGTTATGGAAAATTTTCTGATGTGCACGAAGAAGGTTTAATTTTGGGGTGAGCAACTAGATCATAGGGTGTACATGGTCCTGGAAGAAGCCCTCAGCTCTCAGGTAAGTTGCAAAACTGGTCACAGATTGTCCCCACCCCTGTATGTTCATTTATTCTGATGTGACTACTGAGATCCTCCTGTCCAGAAGTGGAATCTATTTCTCTTGCTTTTGAATCTTGGCTTGGCTATGTGGTAGTTTTGGACAGAAAAACATTAGCAAGCATGTGCCTGGTTACTTCAACTCTTGCTATGATTGAAAATAAACAATTGCCCTAATGAGAGTAAAATCCACTCTCATGGTGATGATACTCAAGGCCCAGGTTGGTCTGGTTTACTCCAGTTTGTGTTTTTTTGACCCCACTGCAGCCACAAGGACAAATAAGATCCCAAGACCCCAGCAGATGATCCCATGATCCCAGCAGATGATGCCATGATCCCAGTAGATGATGCCATGATCCCAGTAGATGATCCCATGATCCCAGCAGACGATCCCATGATCCCAGCAGATGATCCCATGATCCCAGCAGATGATCCCATGATCCCAGCAGATGATCCCATGATCCCAGCAGATGATCCCATGATCCCAGTAGGTGATCCCATGATCCCAGCAGGTGATTCCATGACCCCAGCAGGTGATCCCCCATGACCCCAGCAGATGATCCCATGATCCCAGCCTGCATTCACAAAATTCCATTAAATGTATGACTTGTATTTCGTGTTTTAGTACATCTGGGGTAGTTTTGGTGTAACAAAAGATGGCAGACAACCAAAGTTGATTGACAGGGAGTCTTCCTTATAGCTGTAAAGGAGAAGAAAGAGATATTTCTTAAATTTCAATTATTTACTTCTGTGGTGTTTTGAATAGGTATGGCCCCTATAGGCTTATGTATTTGAATGTTTAGTCATCAGGGAGAGGCACTATTTATGGTTAGATGTGTCCTATTGGGGTAGGTGTGACTTTGTTGGAGGTGCTTTGTGGGCTTTGAGGTTTCAGAAGTGCAAGCTGAGCCTAGTGGAACAATCCCTCCCTGTCTGTAGCCTGCAGATCTGGATGTAGACTCCCAGCTACCTCTCTAGCACCATGTCTGTCTGTAGGTCACCATGCTTTCCACCATGGCAATAATGAACTAAACCCCTGAAACTCTAATAAGCACCAATGAAATATTTTATAATATTTGCCTTGGTCATGGTGTCTCTGCGCTGCAATAGAACATTTGACTAAGACACCCTCAGTCTCGGCTGTGCACTTAAATTTCTAGTCTCTCACACAGTTTTAAAGTCTGTTTGTGTGCATGTGAGCATGTGAGTGTGTGTGTGTGTGTGTGTGTGTGTTGTTACTATTCCTATTTTATAGTCAAGAAGACCTAGAGGATGGCCATGGTAGCACACACTTTAATCTCAGAATTTGGGAGGCAGAGACAGGTGAATCTCTGTGAATTCAAGGTCAGCCTGGCCTTGGTAGCAGTTCCAGGCCAGCGTGAGCCTATCTCAAGAAAAAGAAGACCTATAAGAGTCAAGATATTTGGACATCTTGCTAAAGGTCACAAAGTTAAGTCAGTGGTAAAGCCAGGAATCAAAATCAGGTCTATTTCTAAAGCACCAGAGCTATGACCACTTCTTGGTATCTGTAAAAGGAGACCTGTTTAAACTGAATCTCACATGTACACATCTGCTTCAGGATAAGGGCATCTATGAAACAATTCCCGGAGTTGAATGAAACCACAATCCCAGGAAGATTATCACAATGTCTGCTATTTGAGGGTTTTTCCAGTTTATTACCTATTTCATCACCCCAGCTTTGTGAGGCCAGTGTTATCAGACCTGTACAGATGAGGCAAGTGTTCCAGACGATCTAGGACCTGGGTTTCAAATTCCTTAACCAGGAGCTATTCTTCTTACAAGCTATCTAGTGGGACCACTGCAGACTTTGGAAGTTGAAGCGAGTCTCTACACTGACAGATGAAGATGGTGCTTACGAATGGGACTCTGCCCCAAGACTCTCTGGAGTTTTAGAGGCAAATATTTGGTTCTTACCTACACAGGGCTTGCTTCCTAATCAGGCGACAGCACCCTGTGATGCTTTGAACCTGGTTCTAGCAGTGCAGGACCCAATGTATTAGTGTCTTCTTTTCAAGTGATGTGACACTCATCCACTTAATGAATCAGCATGTCCCTTTCTACAGTTGATTCCTGACCCCCCCGCGGAGGGCACATGGGATCCAACCCAAGTGTATCCTTCAGTTTCAATGTTGGTGTTAGGTGTTAAGATGCAAAGACTGAAAAAATGAAGCATCCAATTTGAGCAAATATTTAGAGAAGATGGTAGAACTGGCGGCAAAAGGACACACAATTTCTTGTAGGATACTTGGATTAGATACAAAATACTTCAGTTATTCATACATCTGACCTTGGAATTCTAAAGGAATTACCATAAAGATATGCAAAAATTTCTTGTTACAATTTTTTCTATAATGATGACTTTTAATTGAGAACAACTTCAATGCCAATATATTTCAAATAAAATATGATGAAGCCCTACAGTAGACTGGTACCCAGTAAGTCAGAATGTTGTCCATTGTAAAGTTGTTAAATATTATTAAAATAAAAGGTGGAGGGCTGGAGAGATGGCTCAGAGGTTAAGAGCATTGCCTGCTCTTCCAAAGGTCCTGAGTTCAATTCCCAGCAACCACATGGTGGCTCACAACCATCTGTAATGGGGTCTGGTGCCCTCTTCTGGCCTGCAGGCATACACACAGACAGAATATTGTATACATAATAAATAAATAAAAATATTTAAAAAAAGGTGGATAATAAAAATTCACATTTTAGAATGAGTTCATCATGTAAACAACTTATGTACAGAAAATTCTGGAGGTTGTGTGTACTAAATGGTTAACAACGATTATTCCATGGAGATGGATTAGGAAGTCAGAATTATTTCTCATTTTCTTCTGCGTGTTTATTTTTTCACTTTCTAAATCAGTAGTTTAATGTTGGGTGCTTAAAAGGGGCATGGATCATAGTGAACTGCATTGGACACTGAAGTCTGTGTCTATCACATCTTAGACATCTGTTTTTTAAATTGGGTAGAAAAGTAGGTATTGGGTTGGAGAGAAGGCTCAATCATTAAGAGCACTTTGTCTTGCAAAAGACAGGAATTCAATTCCCCGCCTTTACATGTAGGCCCATAAACATCCATAACTGTAGTCTGGAGGATCCAATGCCCTCTTCTTACTTGCATAGGTCCCAGGTATTCACGTGGTGCTCATGCATACATGAAGGTGCATGTATACATAGCATACATATAAAATAAATATTTCTGAAAGTTTTTAAATTAGGTACAATACTTAAGATGTGAACAATGGAAGATCGCATAAGCATTTAAAGACCAATACACCCTGCTTTCCAACCCAGCCCCCCACAAAGCTACCCCAGCTTCTTTTCCATAGAGCTCTCTCTCTTATTTTGATTCAAAACAGATATGATCATTGTTTAGCATGAAGAGAAAAACTTTGGCATCGGACAGATCAGCCACGACTCTGGGCATCTCTTTTTCTTAAGTATGGGTATGTAACCGAGCGTTGAAAAAGTTAGCACGCAGATTCAAACACAGTAGCTGCTGTATAACTGATATAATTGTTATTGTTTTGATATTATCTCATTGGGTCCTGGAACTGGGGGATTTGAATCTGTGCCCTTATTTCTGATAGAGAGATCGAATCAGCAATAGGAATAGAATGCGGAGGTCCATGGGTGCTGTGAGAATGCTGGTTAACTGTTGAGCCCTTGACTCATCCCCTCGTTGGCGGTGACACTTTACATAGGTTTCTATACGCCTCCCAGGCATTCCCCATGGAGATGTAGTTCTCTTTGTAGACAGGTGAGGGCTATTATAAGTAGAAGGGAGTGCATGTATTCAGCCCATATAAATGTATCTAAGCCCAGAAGGGATCGGCCGCCAGTCACAGATGTGAGTAATTCATCACGGTGTCTCACCCCCTGTGCCCCGACATCTTGAGTCCATTTCAGTGTGGTCTTTCCATCCCTGGTGCTGAACAGAGGTGCTCAATAAATGAAATCCATTATTACTTCTGGTTAAAACCTGGGTGTGGGGAGGACACGAGAGCTAAGGCTACATCTATGTCAACCTCTAAATTTGTTTCTTGTAGGTTACAGAGTCGTTTCTCTCCAGGCCTGTGTTGTCCTCAAGCCAGTAGAATATTAAGGTTACACCAGAACTGTTGAAAGCTTTTCTTTCGCGTGTCTATGTTGTTAACTTAGTATCTCAATGAAGAGTATTTTGTGCAAAATCATTTAGAGACATTTTTTAGCATTGGCTAGAAAGGGTGCTGTAATGGATTAGTGATGTCTGCTCTGGTGTGGTATGAACTGTTTAGGTCTAGCAATGCCATGGCTTTACATTGCTGCATTGGGTGGCTTTTGAATTTCTGTGATTCAGAGAGAAAAATGACCGGTTCCGATGAGTTACTGGCAAAGTTGGGACTACTACCCGGCCCTTGGCTCTCTGTTTGGGACTTGTTCAATAGACTCAAATCCTAAACCTCTGGGCAGAAAGAGTGTTCCTTGTCAGGGAATACAAGTTCTCCATGAATGGTGCCTGTCAGTCCTTTCTTTCCTGAGGATGAATTTGGCTGCCCCAGCCACTCTGTTCCCTAGGCTCATGCCTCCTCTGTACCCCGGAGTTCTACAGCTGGGATCCTCCAGTCTGTCTGGGAGTCTCTCGGTGTGTGGACGTTTAAAAGCTTAGGGGAAGAAGTGATTGGATCCCAAATCCTTGCCCCTGGGGTAGAGCTGGGAGTAGGAGGCATTTCCCAGAGTAGGGCTTTGGCTAGGCAGGGGGCTCAGCTAAGAGCCGCAGGGAAGCAGCAGGGGTTCCTTAAATATGCAGAGGGAGCAGCTGCCTTTGATCTCTCCTGCCACAGAAGCAGCCCTTCCCCGCTGAGCTGGAGTGGGCATGTGTGCCTGAGGGTGGTGTGTGCATGTGGGTTCCTGTGTAAATGAGGGCAGACCCAGAGCTAAAGTGTGCACTGAGCATGTGTGTGTGCATACACATAAGCCTATATCAATGTACTTATGTACACATATGTGTTCATGTCTGCATGCATACCCCATCAGTATGCAGAAGTTAACAGGCATGTGCTCATGTGTATGCTGGCTGTATGGTCTGTTGAGCCAAATGCATGTTTGCACATTGATTTATCTGCAGTATTTCTGTAACATAATGGTATAACACGCCCAGAAGACCCTCTTTGTGGGTATCCACTGCTTCTTTCTTTATTCTCAACACTAACTACTGCTACAATCACCATGGAGGCACAATTGGACCCTGTCCAGTTAGTCAAGGCTCAAATCCATCCTTTTTAATTAAAATTAAAAAAAAATACAGTCTTTTCTCATTTTACTTAGCTATCCCCATTCCCACTTCCTCCCCCTCCAGCTTCCCCTTTCCCCAACCCTACCCCTATCCACTCCTCAGAAAGGGTAAGGCTTCCCATGGGGAGTCCACAAAGTCTGGCACTTCACTTCAAGGCAAGACCAAGAAACCCCCCCCCCCCCCCCATATCTAGCCTGAGCAAGGTATCCCTCCAAAAGGAATGTGCTCCAAGATGCCAGTTCAAGCACTAAGGATAAATCCTGGCCCCACTGCCAGTGGCCCCACAGCAAATCCATTCTTGTATCTCTCAGCTAGTCACATACAGACTGTGCTATTCATGTACTTACCCTCTCCTTCCTACTGTTGATATCAGACATAGCCAGATGATGTACTTTGGCTATTGGAGTGATAACCCACAGGTACATGTCACACCCCAGGTGTTCTAAGAGCACTTACATGACATATCACCTCTTCTCCTTTCTCTCTTCCCTGAGAATCTTCACATGTAACCTCTTCTGTCATCGTCGGTCCCAGATAAGAAATCATGAGACAAAGCCGTATCTACCTCATGATAAGCATGTAACAAATGTGAGAAATAGTCTTTATGGAAGCTAGCCATGGAGGTTTTAAACTTTTTTTTTTTTGTCAATGCGGCATAACTTGTCTCAAGCTAGCTGAGACATGTGAGCATCTAGATCAGTTCAACTTTCCCCTGGCTTTTCGATGTAGCCACCAGAAACACTTATGGCAGTTTTATTTCTCACTATCTAGAGTGAGGAATAGGGATGCCCTGCTATGTTTCCCTTACATGGAAAAAAGGCCACATTTCTCACATTTTGTTCCATGCAGGCTTTTTGTGTGAAGCTAGCATGGAGAGAAATGAAAATCAGAGAGAAGGAGGCCCAAATGGCTGATGAAGTTGGTAAAGTCTATATCTCCGAGCTTAGTTGCTCTTCATGCCGAGCTCTACCTCTGTTTTATCCCCGTTCATTGTTCTTCACCTTGACTCTGTCAGTATCAAAGTCCCCACTCTCAAAGTCAACTTAGTTGAACCTCTGTGCTGTGCACCAAAATTCTAATGTAATATGGATGCTTTAGTGTATCCATATGCATATTGCACTGCTCTGTGTTTGCATAAATCTGTGCATATTCACATCTGTGCTCCCATTTGTGGGATGTATATCTCTGTATACATGTAGATGGAAGTTTCTGTTCTGCCCATTCCTGCAGTTGTTCTGTCCCCAATAAACACACAGAGATTTATATTAATTATAAACTGTTTGGCCTATTGTCTCAAGCTTATTACTAACTAGCTTTTACAACTTAAATTAACCTATAATTCTTACTATGTTTAGCCATGTGGCTTGGCACCTTTTTTCAGTAAGGCATTCTCATCTTGCTTCCTCTGTGTCTGGCTGGTGACTGTGTCTCTTCCTGTTCTCTTCCCAGAATTCTCCTAGTTTTGTCATCCCACCTATACTTCCTGCCTGGCTACTGGCCAATCATCATTTTATTAAGCCAATACACATGAAAAATCTTTACAGTGTATAAGAGCATTAGCCCACAGCATATAACCTCATCTATATGTATGTATATTATACATACATATAGTATATACATGAATATATATTCATATTCAAACACATGGGTGTGTTATTGTATAGGAGTATGACTTTGCCTGACATATAGTGGAACAGTTACTTCATGAATATCACTGTACAGCCAGTGACTGAGAGAGAATAACGTGAAAAGAAAGGAATTATTATAAGTGGTAGAATTCTCATACAACATCTCCTGATTGTAACTAAACTCAGGCAAAGGTGGTTCTCAACTTCCATTTTGCCCAGGTGACTGATGAAGGTTGCCCATAGGTATGTGTCTGACAAGGCTCTGCTATTGGTCCTTTGGCAGAAAGAGAACAGAAACAGTCGCTCTCTTTCACTCTCCAGTGGTGATGGGCCTGGGACTGGTCAGTCTTCAGGGAAGCGTTTTTGGGATGACTACCTAGTTAAGTCCAGGGTCAAGATGTCACTCCCTGTCACCAGTTGGAGCTCTGGGTCAAATGTCCTTTATTGTAATGGGGAATTTTAGCTGTAGGCTGTCTGCATCTGTCTTTAGTAGCTTTATGATCAGGTGGTGTGGCAGAAACCAGAGACTTGATATCTGCCATTTACACTTTATTGTCACGTGTTAGGAAAGTACTTTTGGTTGGTGAGGTGGAAAGATTGAAGAGACAGCAGTGAAGGGCGATGGAGGAGTGAGGGCGAGGGCACTGCAGAGAAGGCCGGCTGTACCCTTGGGGCCTTTCTGTGTGAGAACCAGGGACACATGAGGTCAAAGGGACCACAAAGGCCAGCTGGTACAGGCACAGCAGTAACAAGCACTCATTGTTAGGAGCCATCATATGGTCTTTCCTAGGGAGTTTATCTCTTTATTCATGACAACCCAAAGGAAAGATTCCAACCCAAGCTCAGCTGGGTGAGCCGAGGAGTTGACTGCAGTCACTTACAGAGCATGGGGCAAGGGTTACTCAGAGGAGTACAGGCAGTTGACAGGCAGCTACACCACTGAAGAGTCTCTCCTGTCCCCCCCCAGCATTTGTTTATTATTTATATATGTCTCCTTTTTCTTCTCCCATTTGTCTCCCATTGCTGTTCTTCTCCTTCCATCCCTCCCTCTTTAGTGTTAATGCCCAACCTGTGTCTTGTTTTTTTTTTTTTTCCCACTTGGCATCTTGGAACTATACAAAGTAAGCACAAACCTCCTCTATGAGAGGTATGGGTTACAGAAGGGATTTCTTCTCCAAGCCCTTTAGCTTCATTCAGTTCTGCATTCTTTGACTTCATTCCAAGTTCCCTGCTTCTTGTGTCTTCCTCCTAAGGCAAACCAAGCTTGTCTCTTTAATGATGCTTTCAAGTTCCTGGTCCCAAGGTCCTTGGGATCAAGATGGCGGAGTCTAATAGTAACCCATAGATAAAAACATTGAGTCAAGAATCCCTATATTTGATGGTAGTATCATCAAGGGGACCTCAAATCTAATGAAGGTGCTTGCTATTACTTAGAAAGTGCAATTCAGTTCATTTGAATTTATTTGACAAATAGTTGGAGTCAAGGGGACCCTAGATGATCACTTCTTAGTTGTCTGGTTCAGTAGTGAGTGACAATTAGTCTGAGCTATATTTTTTTTCTCAGCTGATTTACCAGGAAAAATCAAACTAGTCTATGAGCCTTCCATGTTTGAAACACCTGTAGAGGTACTTCAGGGTATGGAGAATCACAAGGGTTTGCCATGTTATGGATACACGCAGAAGCCAGTCTTTCTTCATCCAGAATAGTGACTCTTGCCTGTGCATCACTTTGCCCTTCAGGGGCTCTTTGAACCTGTGTAGATAGAGTTTCACAAGTGGAATAAGGGTTTGCGGCTGGCCTCCAGGAGCCTCAAGGATGGAGATACTTTGAAAATCATGTAATATACACAACACCCATCACAACATATTGTGGCCCAAATATTAAGAGATCTAGCAGATCACATAAAACTTCTCAAAAGAAGATGTACTGAATTGAGTCTATAGGGTGGGAGATTAAGGATAAATGATAGGAGGAAATAGGCTTTATGGTAAGAATGGAAACAACATAGCCAAACATCTGGGAGTAAAATGTGGTAGGTTAAGAATGGGGCCACCTTGAGAACCAGAACTGTAGTCATTACTGTGAAGCAAGGCTGAGGAGCCATGAGCCCAAGTTGTGAACCTACCCTTTGAGTGTTGCTGTGTGAGCTTTGCCTAGCAGAGCTGCAGAAATGACCCTAGTAGAACCTTAGAGGGGCCATCCAGGAGAATCTCTACTCCAGGGTGTCCACAGGGTAGAGCACAGAGTTTAAAAAAATTAGTTCTCTAGTCCTATGATTCCAGAGTGTTGGCAGGTGTTCCTGAACTTTCTTGGGACCACTTGCCTCCTCCATCCCTGCAACTCCTCCCTCTCATATTTTTCCCTTCCCTTTAGAATGGAAATGTCTGTTTTATATCTGACTCACTAGTGTACTCTCGAAACACTTTGATTTTTTGCAGAACAGTTGAGCTTAGGACAACCCACCTTGAGTCTTCCTATGTGGAAAGAGTTAATATTTAGATGAGTCTTTGATTTAGATGTCAACATTGATGTTGGAATGAGAATTGGGTTGGAATAAATGTATCTGGAGCATGAGAAGGCTGTAAACGAGGGAGGCAGGGGTGGAGTGGAATTGTTTGACCACGTCTCTGCAAGTGTTGTTTGTTGAAACTTAATCCTCAGCGTGATAGTATCCATGAGTGCTCTGTAGAAAATGATTAGGTCATGAGCTCAACTCTTATCAATAGGGTTAGTGTTCTTATAAAAGAAACCATTGAGAGCATGTTCATACCTCTCTCTCTCTCGTTTCCTATGAGGTCCCAGAAAGAAGGCAGCATCTCTGAAGCAGGGGAAAAGCTCTCAGTAGATAGCAAATTTGCTGGCACCTTAGTATCAGACTTCTGGGACTCCAGCACTGTTACAGCATTTGCTTACAAACTACTAAGCCTAAGGTGCTTTGTTATGGCAGCCTAGCCAGAATACAATGCAAAGTCATGTGACTCTTATTTATTTTTATTGTCAGAAGGAAAGAAAATAGATTTGGTGATCATGGAACCTTTTGTGTCTGTCATAATAAGAATGGGAGGAAGAGATAATAGTCAAAGACAGGAAGACCACTTAGAAGAATTGACCAGAACAATTACCAAGGTAATAGCTGTGCCATAAGGCTTTTAAGAGAAAATTTGATAAGACTATTATCAAAGCCACAGGTTATAGTCACGTAATCCCCCTCTGGTTTGAAGAGTCCTTTAGTAGAATTGCCAGGACTCTGGAACTGCACAGACTCCTGACTTTGTATTTGTCTTATTAGGACTGACCTGAGGGTGACATTGTCTCTGCTGATCTGTGAGTTTTGTTGTTGATGCAAAGTGACAAGGTCCTGTCTTCCTGAAGCCATCACTGGAGCATGAACAGAAAGTGAGAATTTGGGTACAAAGATTTCTCAGATCTTTAAATGTCATAGAAAATGCTCCCCAAATGCTGTTGGGGGATCATGCACTGAAGCCTGTGTTAGATGCTAGGTACATAAGGGGAAAGTTTGGAATATGGATCCTGAGTAATATTTTTCATCAGAGAGTGTCAACAAATTCATATGACAATAGAACCCAGAGACACCAAACTCTTGAGTTGCAGGTACTTAATGTCCTGCGTCTTCCACCAAGGTGAGACAAATGTGAGTGGGCATTAGCACATTTAACTGGGAGGTAGCATTCTAGTGGGGTCACTCCGAGTTTCCTCCAAAACCTGCCACTTAGTTTTGACCTAGCATATTGCAGAGACCGGCACGGCTTTGCAATCAGGTAGGCTAAGAGCTGGGTTCTATCCTCATTTACTGTGGTATTAAGTAAGGGTGGGAAAATAAGATATGAACATGGCATGCCTGGCACAGAAGTAATTTTCAGTAAGGAGTTAGATCATAGGAACTGTGAAGGTGTGTCCTCTAAGCTAGGCTTCTCGGGTGTGCATCCTATTTTATCTTCTTACTTAAGTACACTTAACCTCTCTGTGCCGTAACCTTTTTATCCATACAACAGGTATCTTATATTATGTAATATGGCTACTCTAAGGGGTAATACTATCAGTACATATGAAGAGTCTGTGACATTGCTCTATGCAAATTGTAGATACTGATATCTGTGGTGGTTTGAATGAGAAATGCCTCCCATGCATGATGGCTCGTGTATTTTCTGTTGGTCCCCAGTTGGTGGTATTGTTGGGGGAAGCTTATGGACATTTAGGAGAGTTTATAGAATTGTCCTATTCTCTCTGCTTCATACATGTGGCTACATGTGATTTCTAAGCTTCCTGCTCCAGCTACCTGACGTCATGCCTTCACTGTCTCCTGTCATACGGGGGTCGCCTTCTGAAACCATAAGATAAATAAACTCTTCCTGTCCCAAGTTGCCTTTGGTCATGATATTTCATCACAGCAGCAGAAAAGTAACTAATGCATTATCCTTACTATAAAAATAATCATCTTGCCCCATCACATGACCCAACTATAATTTGAGGTACATTGATATTTCTTTATTTCTTTTCTTAAAGATCCAGAGGATAACCCATGCATGTTGTCTGTTTTTTTTTTTTTGTGTGTGTGTGTGTGTGTGTGTGTGTGAGAGAGAGAGAGAGAGAGAGAGAGAGATACACAGACAGACAGACAGACAGAGAGAATGGAGATAGAGTAGAGAGACAGACAGAGACAAACAGAGAGACAGAAGGACAGACAGAAAGAGGTAGGCAGAGAGATGGAGAAAGGGGGGTGTTCAATGACCTTGTTCACATCGTGACATGGACACACGCATTTTAAAATCAGCTTCCCATCTTGCTCTACTCAATTGGCAGCAGCCACAGATTTACAGGAAAAAAATATGCTTAGCCACAGGAAAGGGGCATAAAGACTGCTGGGGTGGGAGAGCCAGAATCAATTTACAGTTAGTCAAGGCAAGCACGCTAATTCTTTTTTATTAAAAAATTAGTACTTGAGGTCCTTGTCCATCATCGATCATCATTCTGTAGCAGTCACTGCATGGCCACTGTGTGTGTGTGTGTGGGGGGGGGCAGGGTTATACTGGTGAGATCTTAAAAACAGTTTCTATTTAGTCCTTGCAACTTCCTAGGGTGTTGATACAATTTAAGTGAACCCTAAGAGGCCGACTAGCTTCAGGTCATGCAGCTAATAAGCGATGCCGGCAAAACTAATTCCCTGCTCCTAAAGGCAGGGTCTACGCTGCAGCTGATGACCATCATGTCATGCCAGATGGCAGTGTAAGTTGTCTGTAGTCGTTGTCTTTTCTGATGAGTGGGTCCCCTGTCACTCTGACTGTTAAAAAGACACAGTGTGGCTGCACTTCTCAACCATGAGCCCGTACACCTCTGCAGGCAAGAGTTAGGATGGCGCACCAAGCATTTAGCTTCTGTGACATATTGATTTGAATCTGAAAAGAAATAAAGCTAAATTTAAAATGCACAAAATTTTATGATCTTAGGAATAAGGAGGTCAAGTGTTTTGCCACATGTAAGCAGCATGCCAAAAGGGAAGGGGCGCCCTGGTGCACATCAGGTGACAACAGGAAAAAGGCCACCGAACAGAGAAAGGTGAATGTGAAGAGCAAAACAACAACAACAAAAAATATGAACAAAACAAAACCAAACCACACTGTCAACAATTATAAAGTCTTGTTTCTTAGAAACATCCTCTTTGGACTATTGCTATCAGTTGGTGGGTCTATGTGTATGTCTCCGAAGTAGATTTGCATCTTTCTGAATCTGTACGAAGAGAGGGTTGATCTTAGGAGGTCCTTTCTGCCCAGCGCAAGTCTGGTGATGACTCAACTCTAGCCAAGGTATCCAAGGGAAGGAGCTGGGGACATGCCACTTTTAACTGGCAACCTGGGTGCTAGCTTGTCCCCAACCCCAAATTGTCTGGGGAGAAATTTTCTTCATGTGCAACACTGAGAAGCAGAACGCAGGACAGTATATGCTCCTAACAATGTGCCTGGAGGTGCAGTAAAAATAGGGTCAACTGCATACTGTCAAAGCTTTTCTCCAAACAGCTGCCTAACAGCATAGGACAATTTTTCCTACAATGTAGTAAAAACCTGAAGAAAAAAAATCACAAAACAACGTTCCCTCACAATGCCCGTGATGCAAGGCCGAATTCATTAACACTCTATTACCTTGGACTCCATTGTAACAGGAAAAAAAAAAAACCACATATGACGTAATTTGTCACTTCTTTTTTCTTTCCCCAGTTTTATTACTGTGACACATGAAGACTTGGGTGCTTGCTAGTGTTGTGATCCCACATTTAATGATCTTAACAGGGATTTAGGAAGACATTGTTCGTTTCTCCTACGCTATCCCTGAGAGAAGTGTTACGCGTACAGTGAGACCCAATTATATGACAGTGTAATTTACAAAGGAGGGGAAAAAAGTTTCTTTTCATGGCATGTTCCCCAAGGAGCCTGGGAGTATGGCAGCAGTTTCTTGGCTCTGCTTTGCAACAATACAATTAGCTATAATCTGAGCATTTGCATATAGTACGGAGAGCAGGAATAATTCCCCGCCTTCTTCGCTTGCTGGCTCAGGATGCAGAACGCCTTTAAAAGACATTCGCTCAGCTACACCTAATTTTACTTAGCACATTTGCATGTATGTTGTGGCTGATCATCACAAATGGAAATTGTCACTCTCAATATGAAAGAAAAATGAGGAAATGCATCATAATGGAAGGTATACTTTTTCAATGCGGTAGACTTTAATTGAGCGCCTATTACGGGCTCAGGACTGGGGCATAGCTCTGAGGAGATGGCTGTGTTTTATTTTAAGGCTCAACTTAGAGCTGGGACTGTGTTTCAAATCTTGAGGGGATCAAGTCTCTTAGCGCCACGGTAGCCGAAGCCTTTAAGCACAGGTCTTTATTTCCATTGAGAGGGGAAATTCTAGGATATTGAGGAATGGAAGAAGAATATTTGCTAGTTTGTTACCGCTTTCTGTACTTGTAGCCTGAATTGATTATAAATCTATCCACCAGTCGTATGAGTTGATTTCATTTCAGAAATGTGCATATGGCTCCAAATGTAAGACAAAACACTTGGAATTGAAAGAACCTTTAAAATGACCTAAAATCACCCCCGAGAGTGTGGAGAAGCCCATCATGAATGGCTTCTTGGAACTAAGTCAGTTGAGGGAGCAGTAGGCTCATGGCCATCTCTCAGTCTCCCTCGAAGTCATGCCTTAGTCGAGGGGGATGTCCATCACAGGTGCTGGGTTTGGATGTGAAATGTCCCCTATAGGCTTGCGTGTTTGAACGCTTGGCCCTGGCTGGTGGTGCTGTGGAGGAGGTTTGAGAAGCTTTAGGTTATAGTTCTAGTTGGCTGATGGAGCACATAAGGTTTAGGGTTGAGTTGTAGGTGCGCTCTGCTTCTAGCCCCAGTTCTTGGCTTCTAGATCTGATGACCGTGGGTAGCTGTGGTCAGAGGCTCTTACAACCATGAACTCTCTTATGCTCTCCCAGCCCTGATGGGCTTATTCACTCAAACTGTGGGCCAAAATAAACCATTCTCCCCTATTGCATTTGCAGGGGATTTGGTCACAGGGAAGAGAAAAGGAACTATTCCTTTGAGCATTAGTAATTCTCTTTTTGTCTCTGCCTTCCTCCTCTCTATTACTACAGCTAGGAAGACTACAGTAGCTTTTAAGTGCTAATGGTCTTATATTTTGAAAACAAATGTAAGCCACAGGCTGACTTGTTGAGTGCTTGGTCCCTAGCCAGCAGTACTATATGGGAGGATGTGGAAACTTTAGGACATGGGGCCTAGATGGAGAAAGTAGGTGGCTGGGGTGTGTTCTTGGGGACTCAATCGTGCTGTTGCCCCTTTCTCTCTTTCTGCTTCCTGGCTGCTGTGAAGTTAGCTCCCAGACATAGCCCCATAGCCATGATAATTGTTCCTTTGTCTTCTATCCAGTTGACTGTGGGCTGAAAGCTATGAAACTGTGAGCCAAGATAAATCTTTCTCCCCTGTGTGTCTATTGTGGATACTTCATTACAGGAAGAAGAAGTCACCAACCCAAGATTATCCCAAAGTTCCATCTTGCAACATTAACAATTCAGAAAACAGTTGATCTGGCTGCTTATGTGAAGTCTCTGGTGTTTGGTTTATCTTCTGTGTGTAGGGTTTCTTTGGAATGGACCAGAACAGAGTTTTGGCCTGTCAACACACATGGTCGAATACTGTGCACCTTGTGTTTTTAGATACAGAATGGAGTTCAGCTCATAGTTGGCATTGTGTGCAAGGTTGCATCCTCCCTGAATTTATATACTGAAGATCTAACTAGTGACCTTATTTAAGAATAAGTTTTCTACAGAGGTCATAAAATTAAAATCCTATCACTAAAGCAGATTGGAATCCAGTGTGAACCTCGTGGAAGATGGTAATTTGATCCACTGACATGTGCAGAGGGTAGATAATGGAAAAAGCATACACAGACAAAAAGAGGCCACCAGTAAGCCAAGGAGGAAGATGTGGTCTATCTGCTCCATCACATGCTGACAGAACCAACCCAGCAACACTGGCTTTGGCCTCTCCACCTTCACAACATAGAGACAACAAGTTGCTTCTGTATAAGCTGTCTAGGCTAGAGTACTTTTCATGGTAGAGTGAACTTGACTTCCAAAATCAGAGCATTTTCAGTCTCTTTGTTTGGCAAGGTGGTACATGTTTTCTGCCTAGGTGGATTAAACCTAAAAATCTCAGCACTGGAGACCGTTTTGGGAAAGAACATACCATGTATTCCATGGATACTTCCTCCTTGAGGGATATTCTCTAAACTCAAATGTTTATGAGCTATCAAGAAAGATTGAACACATCTCCCTGGCAAAAGGACGCTGATATCTTTCTCTGTGCTTCTCTGCTTGCTCGTCAAGCAACACACCTGAAGAGCATCAGCGGGCATTTCCCGCCTCGAATATTTGCTCCCTCAATGGATGTCAGAGTTGCTGTTCCTACTTTGGAGTGGTGGTTTCCTTTTATGGAGGTTGTGAAGGTGATAAGGGAAGGGAATGAAAGACACAGAAAGTGGGAACACTGGAAAGTGCAAGGTAGAATTGGTTGTAATTTGCCTGGCAACACTTCAGATATTTGCAGATTTAACTTGAAATAAATTTAACCAAAAAGTTTCATAGTAAAAGAGTTTTCACATGGCTCTGATTCAAGTTCTTCAGTTGCTACCATTTCTCATATTTTACCACACTTCTTTTATAATCTAAAAATGTGCCCCTTTCTTCCTGAACATGTCACTATACTTCCTGAGAATATTTTTTCATGCGGCTGTTATAAAAGGATTACGATCAAGGTCACTGTATTGACTTAACATTGTTATAATGAGTGAACATTGTTCAATTTTCTCCACTTACCTCAATAACGTGTTTTTTAGCATCATCTCCTCAGCTCAGTTCAGAATATAATTCAAGACCATGCTTAGTGTTCTTGAATGTCTCTTCTTTTATCTGAGGGATTCTTTAGTTAGAGGATATTGGCCTATTCTGCAGAAGGTAGACTTTCTGCTCTGTAGACCATGCCTTATTTGGCATTTGATGTTCCTCATAATTAGAATCCTATGATTTTCTAACAGGAAATCACTGAGCTCTCTGGTGTCTTCTCAATGCATCAGGCACTGGATTATTTTAGACATTTTCTTTTCCCAATCGCAGCCTACTGGACAGACAAACAGAAGAGGTTGATAGAGTACAGCTAAGGTGTCCTTTGAAAGGCAAGTTTATATCTTCATCTACCTGTTCATCACACATAGAGACATTTATAATCTCCAGAGTATCAATTTATTCTGGGGAACACATGCACGTGTGTGTGGGGGGAGTATGTGTGTGTACACATATGTGTACATGTACATGTGTGGCAGAGAATTAGTTTTTGATTTGTTTCAATGCTTATAGGTAATTATTTGGTTGAGGAATCCTTGGAACTCACAAGCATCTTAAGTGGAGTTTTGAGAGATTCTTTCCCTAAATGCAGATCCAGGAACAACAAAGTGCAAACTTCCCTCCCCTAAGCTCCTGCATTAAGTCAGAAGCTGACAATCTGTCCAACTAAAAGGAATCATCATCTCTGTGCTTCCATCTTAATTTCTCCTTCCCCATCCGTTCTCTTTATACGAGCCTCTTCCAGCAGCCAAGGGACAACCAGATCTGAAGTTTTAAAGAAAAACTTGTGGGGAAAAATGTCCTGGTTAAAATTTTGCTTTTCATTAACATTTTGTATTCTAAAGATTGGAAATGTGTTATCTTTGTAGAACACCAGTGTGTATAATCCATTTGTAGAACTCTAGCGCTTGCAAAGAGGACAATGGGAATTGTGGCTTTCCATGGGTACTCTTACATTTGGTATGAAGTAAATGGATTGTTGGAGTGTGAAGTGTTAGACTTTCCATGGAGCCCTAGACTCCATCAAAGCCCAGATTGAAACTTAATCTCTGTGGTGATAGACTAGGGGGTGGTAATTCAGTCTGGCTGCAGTGTTTGGAATTGGCTTTTTGGGAGGTAATTAAAGCTAAAAGAGGCCATGCTGGTGGAGTGTTAATCCAATGTGACTCTGGCTTCATAAGAAATGGAGGGGAGATCTGAGGTCAAGTGTTCTATGATGTATGTGTCAACTCCGCGTGGCCCTCACTAGTGTGAACCTCAGCAGATGAAGCTGCCTAATCTTGAATTTGGTAGCCTTCAAACCCATGGCCTGAATCAACGTCCCTATTCACTATAAATCATGCTGTGACACTTACATATACCAACAGAAGATGGACTTGGAGGGAACTCTTCTCTCCCGTGTCTGGTCATTTGATGGAGTCTAGGACTAGGGTTCCCAAGCTGATTGCCCTGAACCACAAGCAGTCTTATGACTTTATTCTATTCTGGTCCTAAAATTACTATGATTTTCTGTACTTAGGAGATGGCTCAATTGGTAAAATGCTTGTAAGGCAAGCACAAGGACATGAGTTTGATTCCTAGAACCAACATTTAAAAAATAATAATAAGTGGGTATAAAAGTATAGTGGGAACGAGACAGGTGAATCCATGGGTTAGCCTACTCAATTAGGTAGTCTCTGAGGTTGTCTTCTGGCTTACACATCAAACACAAATATTGAAAAAGTCTACCAGATTTGTTCTACGGCCCCTCCCCCAAAGCGGGTTCCTGTACACACTACCAGGGTGCTTTTCTTCTTTCCTCTTTTGCAATGTGCAGGAAAGGGACGGACCCATGAGAGCTGCTCTGTGAGACTTCATTGTGTTGAGATCACTTCTATTCTGCTCTGGGCCATGGGAGTGCTTGGGGGACGCTTTCCCCGCAGCTTGACTCGGAGGGCGGAGAGTCTTTTAAAGCACTGCCTGAAAGGACACCTTGAGTCAGAAATAGAACAAATGACAAAGTGGTGAAAGAAGAGACACATAGCACATTTCCGGAGAAAAAGAGTGAACCCAATCCTGTCAGGATTAGCAGGTTAATTAAAGAATCTGTCCTGATGAGGCTGGCACATCTTCAATTCCCACTGACATTAACTCCAGGCACAGGCTCCAATCTATCTTTCCCACCAGCTGCCATGGTGTTGAAATACTTATCCAACAAGCTGATCGCTAAGAACCTTCTAGATGCGCGCTATTGTGTCACAGGTGGAAGCCCACAGTAAGAAAGATGATATGTCAGCTTGAAGATGAACAGGGTCTGGGTGATCCGATTAGCTCTTGGCCACCTAGTGATGGTCAGCAGGTAGAATGGCAAATAGGAAGAGAGAATTTCGATAGAGTGAGTAAATTAACAGCGTCTTTCTGCCTATCATGCGTTCGGCACCGTGTCCAACACATCGTCTCTCTTATTTCCCTCACTGTGATAGTTAGAAGTGGCTTCTGTGCTGTCAGGAAGATCTGGGTCCAGTCTTGTTGTCACCATGCTCTTTCTGTGTGACTCTGGGTTGCTTGTGTTTCTCTGATTCTTCATCACACAAACAAGGACAATAATACCTTTATATCTGTTTTTTTTCCCCCCAGACATGTTGTAAGACAATACCATACGTTTGGTGGTTTAAAACGGAGAAATGTATCCCCATATTATTCTGGAAACTAACTAGCACTACACACTGCCATTAGCCTGGGGCTCACTTCACAAGCTTTAGAGGAGACCGCTGCTTTGCTTCTCCAGGTTTCCATGCTTCTAGACCAGTTGTTCTCAACCTTCCTAATGCTGTGACCCTTTAATACAGTTCCTCATGTTGCAGTGACCCCCAACCATAACATTAGTTTAGTTACTACTTCATAACTGTAAGTTTGTTTCTGTTTTAAATAGTAATATAAATATCTAATATGCAGGATATCTGACATGCAACACCTATGAAAGGGACGTTCAACCCTCAAATGGGTTAGGACACACAGGTTGAGAACAGCTGTTCTAGATATTGTCTAGCTTGGGTCTGCATAATCCCAAGCTCCATCTCCTTCACACCGCCTTTTCGTGTGTCAGCTAGTCATTCCTCACAGATACCCCAGAAAAGGCTTTACGGACTCCCTGGGTGATTCAGGTTGTTCTCATCTTGGCATCATTAAGTTGATTGCTCCAGAGAGCAGACTCTCAACACTATGCAATCTGAGCGACTTTTGTGCATGTGCTGGAAAAGGTTCAGTCAGGTTTGTCATTGTGCCCAAGGTTAAACTGATTTCCTACCCAGTGATGAGTGATCATGAGGTGCTGTGTTTGGCCCCATCACTCTGAAGAATGGATTGCGTCCTTCAACACCGATTCTGAGACAGAGCTACCCCCAATGCAGACCTACAGGCAAAAATGTGGGTAAGCATTGGCTATTTGGAAAGCCATCCCAGAGATCAGTAGATGCTGTGGGGCATGAACAAAGGGAAGAGCAAAATTAGTGGAAATGAAGTTGTAGCGAATGAGTGACTTCTGTGGGCACAGGGACCACTGTCATGATGGGATCTTTGAGAAGGCAGTGTGTGTAAAAACTGTACCAAGACCCAGGTAACCCGTAGTGTGGGATGCAAGCATCCAAGAAAGCTATAAACATCTCTAGCGTGACAAAGGTCTTGGAACGTAAGAGTAGGATGAGGGCACCGAAGTGAAAAGTTGAAATGAACAATGGAAGTCAACTCAGATTGTGATACGTTGCCTGGGCAACTATTGGAGACAGGATGAAACCGTAGATGCCAGGACCTTTCGAATTATGGCCTGACCATTGCTGTGCAATTCCACACGGCTTTCGATTTGTCCTCAGTCTTTGTCTGCAATTGTTGCTTGAATATCTGCACTACCAGAGAGCTCACTACCTCCTGAAATATTGTTCTATTGATATACAACTCTAATAACAAAAAAAATTTTTGTTCAGAATTTGGCTTCTCAAGTCTCCTACACATGAGATGTAGCTATTTCCCCAGGTTCTCCCTGATGTGAAGGGTATCTGTTTGCTTGCATACTGTTAGCTCTACTGTAATAGTTTGTCCTTGCCCTAAAGCTGCTGCTCTTTGGAGACACTGTGTCCAGCTCCTGAAGGGCTCTTGTTTATAACGATCTAGGAAGTAACTTAAGTGGTTTTAGAATGAAATATAACTGAACCCTCAGGGGCAACTGGAACATATGGTGTGGTAAGAGGAACATCAATTCAAGGGACGCTGAATAAGCACTTGTGTGTCAGCTTTTCAGCCCAGAGCATGTTGGGAGAGTTGGAAAGAAAATGGCCAACCTTGATTCCCAGGTGAAAATCCTACAAGATCATTTTGTAAGGGCAGAATGAGGGATGTACAGTGCTTATCAAAGCCCAGAGACAGCATGTTCTGAACATAGCATCCTCATAAGGAGAATCGGGATGTCTCTGTGAAGGTAGCATTTGAGCTGGGCTTAGCTGGCTGGCAGGGGTTTTAACTGACTTTGAGCCTGGCAGAAAGGAATTTTAGGATTTAAGAATATCACAAGAGATTGAAGACTTAGCAGCTGTATTCAAAGAATGCTGAGTTGTCAAGGTTTCCTGTTTAGTGTGGGCATATGTGTGCCTTGATGTCCTTTGTACTTATGATAAAAGATAGCCAATTTACCCACTAGCTTGTAGGGAAACTTTGAGATGCTTTTTGCATGTGATGCTTAGGAGAGAGGCTGGGGTCCCATTCCTGCTGGACAAGAGCACTACCACAGAGATATATCCCCAGCCTTCTTCTTCATTTTGAGACAGGGTCTTACCAAATTACTTAGGCTGGTTTTGGTCTCACTCTAGCCCAGATGGTTCACGGACTTGTGACCCTTCTGTCTCCAGCTCCCAAGGGGCTGTGGTGACAGGTCTGCTACTAGGCTCAGCTTCAAATGCTGTTTCCACAGAGGAGAGGCAGAAATAATTTTACTTTAATTTTAACGAAGCATTCTGATACTGCTTTGGATATTAGGCAAGATTGTGTGGGTAACTGGGGACAGAAGAACTAGGTAAAATGTAGGTATAGATGTTCAGTATCTTAAAATTCCCCCTCCTTTCCACTTCCCTCCCTCCCTCCTTTCTTCCATTCATCTATACTGCCATCTATCCATCCAATATTGATATGTATGTGTTAGAATTAAGCATTTACTGACATTCTAGAATTAATCACTGTGCCAGAATTAAGCCTTTAGACAAATAAAGACATTTTCTGTCCTCAGGGGGTTTATACTGCAGTAACGCTTGGATTGGAGAACTGTAAAGGGAGGGGAAAGTGATTTAGAATTGATGGCTACTTCCTTCACTGCCTGGTTTCACAAGGATGAAGAGGAAAAGCAGAACGCGACTCTCACACTAGAAAGGGGAACGTAAATTCCACACCCTGTTATTCCATGGGCAGCATTGCATGATACTACATCATAGCATATGCTGGCCGCGTGGTCTCAGACAGGTCCTTATATGTTCCTCCTTTTCTTAGCCACACAGTTGGGACTGTGTGATATCTTCTGGCACCTCACACACTAGAAGACTATTATTCTAGTGCTATTCCCAGGCATTACTAAAAATAATCATGCAAAGATCAGAAACTAGTGAACTTTGGGGTGTTTGGAGACTTGGGGGGGGGACGACACACAGGAATCTGTGAGGACTTAGGTGGAGGAACAGCTGAGCAGAAACACAGATTGGAGCTGGGCCCCAGAAGCTAGAGATGGCAGAACAACAAGCCACACCCCGCATCTATGTACTGGATGTGCCTCTCTGCTTCTGACTCCCACCTGTGACGCAAACGGCAGTGTTCTGAAACCAGATAACCACAGTTCTTCCACTCTTGCCTTGAGTGTGCCCGGCTCTGGATTCAGGCAGTCCCAGACTAAAAGAATGTGGGCAAGCACGTTGGCTGTCCTCCTCCTCCATGTGCTGAATGCCTCCCACTTTGGCTGGGGCTTCTTCATTTTTACCATTTGGACTCTTCTGGGGGCCTTTATTCAACTGAGCAAAGGAGAGCTATTCGGGGTGTCAGGGAGACACAAGGCTCATTGATTTCTGAAGACCAGGAGCTATATAAATCACACCCTGCTGTCCCTCTGAATTCTGTCCTTAACATAGATCCTACCTTCCATAACACTCACTAGAGGAGTGACGGATTGACTGAATGAATACATGATTAGATTCCAAGATGTAGAGACTACCAAACTGAAGTCCAGGGGTGGCCGACTGACTGCTGGAAAGAGCATGGGCTTTTGGGTGAGGCAGAACTGAAGTCGTGTCTCAGAGCCACCCCTCTTGGTTGTAGCTATTTGAAATAGAGACAGTAATACATGCCCTGCAAAGGCAGCAGGTGTGGGGATCTCAAAGAGACTGCAGATAAAGCTTCTAGAATGGTGCTGAGCACACACTTTGCACCCAATATTTTTAGGCTCCAGCCTGGCCCAAAGCCTCCCAGAGTGTCAGCGACAATCCCCTGACCTTTGAAAAGTTTTATGACCATAGGCAGCCTGGTCTATCTAGGGCGGCTCTGGACACTGCCTCACCAGACAGAGGAAGATGGATTGAATGACCCTGGCCTCTGCCCAGTCCTTCTCAGGTCTTGAAACCAAGGATGCACTTCTGATCCTGACCATTGGGTGGCACCAGCCCATCAGCTTAGGTTACTTGACAGTGGAAGGCTAGGCCCCCTTGGTTTCTCAGCAGGGGAGTTGGAAAGAGGGGTGTGGGGCGGCAGCGAGAGAGTGGGTGGGGGAAGGAGCTCCTTAGAGAGTCCAGGTGTTGGTGCCTCTGCTTGACTGTGCGCCTTTGTGTATGACTGAGGTGGGGGTGGGTTCTACAAGCACTAGGAGGATGCAGAATGTGTGTGTGTGTGTGTGTGTGTGTGTGTGTGTGTGTGTGTGTGTAAGAGAGAGAGGGTATGGGAGTGTGTGTGTATAAGAGAGAGAGGGTATAGGAGTGTGTGTGTGTGTTTGTGTGTGTGAGGGAGAGAGGGGATATGTGTGTGTGTGTGTGGTGTGTATTATGTGTGTATGGGGGTGTCTTTATTTCTCTTCTATTTATGTGCAAGGAATCATTTGGCCTAAATGAAACTGTTTGCCCCGAGGATATTAATTTATGGCTGTGGTGAAGTGAATCTCGGGGACGTTGAATTTTCAAGATGTCAGAGGCATTAAAATTTAATTGACCTCTGGATTTTGCACACAGGACAAACTGAGGCCAGAAGGGGGTTCTAACTGGTCTGGAGACCCCGATTCCCTGATCTTGCATACCGTGGTTTCTGCACTGAACAAGGGAACCAGACCAACCAAACATGGTGAGTGACCTGGATAAGAAAATCTGGGCACAAAAGGGGCCCAAAGCCCCATGTTTAGCCAAAGCCATGCGTCAGCACACACAATCTCATGCCTTCTCCTTTGTGCTTCATTCCTTCCATCTGGATCCTAGCTGGTTCACACTGGCGTTGGCATGCCTAAGAGGGCAGCTGCCCTTGCTTAGGCGCCTGTGATAGACAGGTGACAGCTGGGAGCTGGACAACATGTTACTTTCCTGTTATTACTGCTTCAGTTGTAGCCTCACGGGAGGGTTGCACTTGTCTCCCCCGTAGCCTCGGCATCCAACTTCTGGGGGTAGCAGGCATGGCTTCCCCTTTACTGAGTCCTTCAGAGGCATCTCTCTTCCTTTTAGTAAAGACCATGTGCCATACTCTAGGTCTGCTAAGTACAACAGAGATTCTTGTGCAGCTAGCCTGCAGTTCGTGAACATGACAGGGGTCACTGTCCTTTGTTGGTTGATTCTGTCCCCGGAGCCAGGCTAGGTCATCAGAATTGCGTTCAGGTTGCCCAGGCTTCTCAGCTAACCCATTCTATGACCTCCAACCAACGTCTTTAGTCTTTAACCCTTCAGTATTGACATTTTAAGACTGAGATGACCCCAGCGTCCCCATAGAATGTCGTTTTGAATAAACACTTGCAAAACGTGTGAAATGAAGCCTCGATAGGTTTTTGCTTTATTCTTAGAACAATTCTGCTCCAAACTAGCAAAATGCTACTCCTACTGTATGGACAGGGCAACTGAGACTCTGAGAGGGGATGTCTGGAAATAAGTCCTAGTAACAGCTGATTAGCAGTGGATTTTATTCTAGAACCCAACTAAGACTCAGACTCTATTGTCTCATCACCAAGTCTGTGCATAAAAAGCACGGTAGCTGCCGTAAAATCCAATGGAAGCAGAATCAAATATTATGTATTTATATATTAATATCATATAGTTGAAGAGAGACTGAGAAAATGAAAAGCTTTAAATATTGACTTCTTAGACCTGGTGGTGTCATCAAGCTCTGAGTCTTTCTTGAATACTGACCGTGTCATGGGGAAGAATCTATCTCAGAAATCATTCCTGGTCTCCTGGGGCCCTGGACTCCTGGAGGGGAGTCTCATACCCATCCTGTCAATTCAAACCCACCCCACATGGGTAGTGGGGCCGTGTGGACTGTGCTATGGATTCCTCAGACCAGTTCATAATTAGAGCCTATTTGTCATCGCTGTGCAGGTGCAATATTGGCTTTATAGAAAATATGATTATGAGCACTCATTATGGCTGGGAGGTAGTAGCTAATACAGAAATTGAACAGTTTGTATGTTAAATGTTAGGTCACTAATGAATGAACCTGACAGCCAGCAGGTCCCACCTGGCCCAGGAAGGTGTCTGTGGACAGCTTCATCCCAACCACAAGAAAAGAAAATGGTTGCTGGGAATCACCTCCCTTGCAACATCTCCCATAATCCTTCTGTCTGTGGAGAACCCATCCAATCCAGTCTGACAAAGCACATTTGGGACTTCTAACCCATTTCTCTTAGTTAGGGTTTCTATTGCTATGAAAAGACATCACAACCACAGCAACTCTTATAAAGGAAAACATTTAATTGGGTTGGTGATTTACAGTTCATTGGTTTAATCCATTATTATCATGGCAGGGAGCATGGTGGCATGCAGACAGATATGGTGTTAGCTACATCTTGATCAGAAGGCAACAGGAAGTTGGTTGTATCTTGAGCAAAAGATGCCTCAAAGGCCACCCTACAGTGACACATTTCCCCCAGCAAGGCCATGCCTACTGCAACAAAGCAACTAATAGTGTCACTCCCTATGAGCTTATGGGGGAACAATTGCATTCAAACTACCACACTGCCCATTCATAAAACCCATCACTTTGGGTTTTCTTCTCTGACTTGGTAAGTAAATGTGGTAGTTGGAATGTATTTGGCTCCCATAAGCACACAGGGAGTGGCACGCTTAGGAGGTGTGGCTTTGTTGGATGGAGTGGGTGTGGCCTTGTTAGAGGAAGTGCCTTACCGTGGGGGTGCGCTTTGAAGTTTCTTTGGCTCAGGATACTGCCAACGGTGTCACTCAAGTTCTTGTTGCCTCTGAGCCAAGATGTAGCACTCTCAGCTTCAGCACCACATCTGCCTGCACACTGCCATGCTCCTCGCTGTGACAATAATGGACGGAACCTCTGAAATTGTAAGCGAGTCACCCCAATTAAATGTTTTCTTTATAAGAACTGTCCATGGTCAATGGTGTCTTTTTACAGCAATACAAAAAAGCCCAACTAAGACAGTAGTGTCATCTCCTTCTCTGCTCTCATTTTTCTTGGGACACCTTTGGATTTACAAGTGACCTTTATGAGCACTGCCTTTTGGGGACCCAAAAGACCCAGCCTATTCTAATTTGTGCAGAAGTTGGGCAGGTGGGAGGATAGTTGGATCTGATAACATAACAGCAGGACAGGCTGTGTCCCGGAGAATGTCTGAATGTGAGAAACTACCCCGACATAAATAAGCTTAGGGGAGAAAGGCTTCGTTCAGTTTAAAAGTCATTGTGGGAAGTCAAGGCAGGTATTTGATCCAGCCAGTCACACCCACCAAGTAGAGAGAATGAATGCATACATGCTTGTTGCTTAGTTCGGTTTCTGCCTCTGCCCCTGCCCCCATTCTTACACAGTTCAGAGACCAAACCTTGGAAATAACATGCTCAGAATGGGTGGAATTTCCCACCTTAATTATACAATCATGACAACCCCTCCATAGACATACCCACAGGCCACCTTGATCTAGACAATCCTTATAGAGAACTTCTTCTCAGCCGATTCTAGATTGCATCAAGATAACAAAACTAATCTTCCTAGGGAGCCTCATGTCTGGATGGAAGGAGAGAGGTAATCTGAGTTGCTTAACAGAAATGCTGGAACAGAAACCAAAGTTCAACGGTTCATTAAGACACCAGGTAGAAAGTAAACAGAGTCTCCTTGCTGCTATTTTTCAATAGGGTATTGTAATTATTTTGTCAAATTTTAATAAGTTAATTTAGTGTGTGGTCACTTCAGCTTATCTGTGTGTGTGGAGGCCAGAGACCAGCTTTGAAACCTCTTTCCTTTCCCCCTGAAATGCTGATCTCCCTGTTGGTCAGGAGCTGCTTTCCTGTTATTCTGCTGATTCACACAAAACTCCAGAGCTCAGAAATAACTGTAGCACAAAGTATAAAAACTCAGAGACAGAAATTGGGGTTCAACCTGAAAGCCAGAAAAGCAAAGTAGCCAAAACATTAGAGAAGTCTTAACTCTACCAAGGCTGCACTCTATCATAAATAGTGCTGGAATTAAAGGTGTGTGACTCCCTAGGATTGGGATTAGCGGTGTGAGTTGCCACCACCAGAATTTGTTTCTGCATTGATTTTGTGTAACTCAGGGTGGCCTTGAACTTGTACAGATCCATCTGACTCTGTCTCCCAAATCCTGGAATTAAAGGTGTGTGTCACCATTGCCTGACCTTTAGTGGCTTTAGTTTTGCCTCTGGCCTTCAGTCAAGATTTATTTATCAAAATATAAATAATATACCACTATAAGTAATGGGACTGCTGGTTATTTTGTTTTAGAGTTGGTTGTGAGACCCAGGGATATGATATAATTCCCAGGAAGTCTTAGATCCTGCATGGCACACAATTAGAGTTGTTTACAGGAATTTACTCCCAGAACAGTGGTGGAAAATTGAAAGTTTGCCACCATACTTTTGGATCCTTATAAATCAGTATACTAAGAAGTGGACATGGTGATTCGCACATGCGTGTGTATACACACACACACACACACACACACACACACATAGACACACATGCACACACTCACACAAAATCCCAGCTACACAGGAGGCTAAAACAGAAAGATTATGTGTTCAAGCCAGCCTCGGCAACATGGCAAGACTCCATCTCAAAGAAAACAAAACAAAAATGTTATATTTTATCAATATTCACATATCAAAAGATTCAAAACTGGCTCATGAACTCAATACTTCAATGGACAAAACAGATTCCGTGCTCGGCCTTTCATCTAGACTCTGCATCCAGAGTGTTCATGTGTAAGCCACCATCTACTTGGACAGTTCCTAAGAGAGCTTTTCTGTTGGGGGCAGACTTGCCATATTCTCCAGGTGTTAACATGGACACTGCATTTGGAACCTGACCTTCAAATTTAGGCCCTGGTTGAGTGTCTCTGAGAAAGTCATTTAAAAGTCATTTTTTAGCAAAATTGCAATGCTATCAAACTTGATGGTGCATACCAATATTTCAACCTCTTGAGAGGATGAGGTAGGCGAGTCCCGTATGCTCAGGACTTGGAGAATCATCTGACAACTAAGGAGATCTTGTTTAAAAATATAAAATTTTTTTAATGGGAATGATAAAAATAATGCTTCTAAGAACCAAGATGAATGGATAATTCATGTGGTGTTTTAGCGCAGCACCTGGGAGAAGGAGGATGAGAAGTTTCAGCTGGTATGATTGCTTGAAAGCAAAGTGATGCCGAGATTTTATTTATTAAGATTTTGTTAGCTTATACTAATTGAACAAAATAACGTGCTTCTCTGTAATGTTTCATTCATGTATACAAGGCACCTCGACCATATTTAGTCACTCTATTGTACGCACTTCTCTCCACTTGCCTATATATTATTATTAATTATTGTTATTTTATAGAACAATTGGTTTCACTGTGACATTTTCACACATGAATATAATTGCATTCTATCCATATTCACCTCATTTCTCTCTGATGTCCCTTCCCCTTGTACTGATCCTTTTCCATGGAAGACACTTTGTTGTATTTATATGTGTGTGTGTGTATAATCTAGATTACATACATAAGCAAAATCTTTTTATCTCCTTTAACTTTCCATTTTTCATCTTCCCTACCTTTAGACTTTACTTTTCGCTGCTGTGGGGGCCACCCCAGTTCAGGAACTTCTGTCAGGTGAGCCGATTCTATGGGGGCTGTACTCACCTCTGCTGTTTCCTGCTTTCCTGTCGCCTGGTGTCGTCTGGGCTTTTATAAAGGAACATCACTTGATTGTTGGCTTAAGAAACAGAAATTTATTTTCTCATTGTTCTAAAGGTTGAAGGTCAAGAAGTCAGCAGGCTGCTTTCTGGTGAGGCCCCTTTCCTGGCTGGCCCCTCTGTCTGTACCTTCCGTGGCCTTTCCTTTCCATGCGTGCATGAACAAGGATTCTGGTCTCTCTTCTGTAATGCTTATAAGAAAAGCAGTCTTGTAAAATTACTGTTCCATTCATGTTTAACCTTAATTGCCTTCCTGAAGGCCCTATGTCAACACAGATAGAATTGAGGCTTCAGCATATGAACTTAGATGGAACCAACAATATTCCACTTCACAGATACAGATTCTCAAATGACATCCTCCCATCAAGTTTGCCTCAGCATCTCCCTTCTAGTGAGTTGGTTGGAGATTTGCATCCTTCTAAATCGCCTCCCCCCCCCCCCCGTGTGTGTGTGTGTGTGTGTATGTGTGTGTGTGTGCATGTAAGAGGTCGATGGTAAGTGTCTTCCTCAATTTCTCTAAACTTTATTTTTGAGACAAGGTCTCTCACTGACCCTGGAGCTCACTTATTGTCTAGACTGCCTAGCAAGCCAGTTTCAGGGGGCCTCTGCTCTCTGCCTTCCTGGAGCTGGAATACAGACACTTACCACCACATATAACTTTTCCTAGAGCCGGGATACAGATGTGTACCACCACACTTAAGTCTTTCACCTCATCCCATAGGATCTAGAGAACTGACCTTGGTTCTCATACTGTGTAGCGTGCCCTTTACAGATGGCTCCTTCTCTCCAGTCCCTTTATCAGTTACACAGAGCACTCAAAATATAGTACCCATTTAGTGGATGGTTACTGTCCAAATGGCTGCTTGGATATGAGTCAGAGAGTGGAGAATCTCTCAGGGCTGCTGCTTGCTGAAGGCTAGAGAGAAAAAAAGATCCAGCCCCTATGGTCTTTAATTAAAGTGCTTATGTACACAGAAACCATGAACTTCAGGGCCAAGAACCTTGACTTGCTGATGTAGGCAAGGGCATCTCTGATGGCTTTAGACCCCGTTAAGAATGTCTCTAGTGCTGGAGAGATGACTCAGGGGTTAAGAGCACATGATACTGCACCCACAAAGTAGCTCACAACTGTCTGCAACTCCAGGTCCAGGTTATTCAATGCCCTCTTATGGCCTCCATAGATGCACTAATGTGCATGTGCCTACCTGTATATGCACACATATAATTAAAAGTAAATATAAATCTATTTATTCAATTTATTCTTTTTACAAAGTAGAATGTCTCTAAAGGTTTGACTGACTGAGAAGCACTCTTCTGTGGCTAACCCCATCACATAAACAGAAGCGGAGGCTTCTTGCCCCAGGTCAAACATACAGCGTCACCATTGACAGTCCATCCTCGCCTAGCCTCAAAATCCATGTCAGGAGGGATTACCTTCTCTCCCTCAGCAGATGCATCCTGCCTCTCTCTAGCTTCCAAGCTCCACCTCAGCTGCTATTTCCCAGAAGCCACTGCAAGACTGAGGAGGCAACCTCTGGGGATATGGCTGACACTGGGAGTTAATGACTAGCAGTTGAAACAAAACACTTGTTTACGTGTTGCCGTCATTAGAGGCTCCAGCCTTACCTCTGCTGGGCCTCCTGCCAGATGTTTGGAGGGGGTTTTCACAAGCTGTGCAGTTTACTAAATACAAAACACACTTATTAAGGCCTTTTAGTATTAGGCGGTACAGCCCTGATAACCGGTAATTGAATTTCTTCTTCTGCGAGATAAAGGACCAAGATGACTCTCAGAATCTGCCTCAGCTGGGAACACAGATGGTTGCTGGAGACACAAGGCTCCCCATCTTTAACTCCTACTAAGGAGGGCAGATTGCTTCAGTGGCCTTTTGTGTAATGTGGCTCCTGACAGATGTATCATTCTTCCTGGAGCGATCATGGGAGACTTCGTGGGGAAAGCGGCCTCAGTCCTTGATGCTGAAGGTAAACAGAGATCCTGTAGGTAGAAAGAGGGATGGAGAAGGCTATGCCAGTCTCAGAGTCTCTGAAGAGAAGGTAGATTTACTCTAGAGTCAAAAATGTCCTGCCTTCTCTCACCACCGCCTTGGCCCCGTGCTCAGTGCTATTTCCCAGAAGACTTTGCAAAGGTGAGGACGCAAGACAGCATACTCAAAATCACAGAGGCACGGAGCTCAGGGGTAGAAAGCAGCTCTCATGACACCAAGACCCCCTTGTCTGACTGGTTCTGGTTACTACCCGGATCAGTGACTCCCAGTGGTGCCTGGGTACAAGAACCACTCCAGAGGCTTTCAAAACTTACTTCCGCCCCAGACTTCAGCTGCAATAGTGCATCAAACATCAGCATGTTGGTAAAGTCCCCCACATTATCCTAATATAGGGCACAAATTGGGATAGATCCTGACATCTCAATGGCTTCTTGCCCTCCAAGACTTTGGGCAGTACATCGGGGAGAAACTTTGGTCAAGTCTTAGGTTCGTTACCGTGTGTGACTGCAAGGCAACAGAGGACTTTCTGCGTGCTCAGCCTGGAGGGCAAACATTTCCCTTTGGGCTAGCGAGGCGTGCAAGGCACCCTCTTTCTTGTCAGAACCCGTTAGGGAAAGAATCGTCCACACAGGGAACTCCGCTTTGACCGGGTCCAGACTCCATCAGTCATGGCAGTGAACAAATACCAATAGACCTGGAGTCTTTATCTGCAACATTCCTTCTGCTGACTTTTTGTGCTGAAGGAAAAAAAAATAGTGAATTATTCAAGACTGGGGAGATCGGATTTTGTAACTGTGAATTGTAAGATGGCTGAATAGGAAACTATAGTGACCTATACATATTTTATTCCTATGTTTTCACTTTCTTACCGAAGATTTCAGTTTCGTTTCTCCCGAGCAAGACTGCTCACTTTGACATTCCCCGGGTGTCTGTAGTACTAGGCAATAATTAAATATCAGGTGCATAAGTTGCTCTTTAATTTGACATGTGTGCTCCAGGCAATAACGGCACGCAGTGCCATGTGGGAGTGTAATTGCTAAGGAATAAAATCTTGTAGCGGGTGAGATCATTGTATCAGGTACGGCGTGACAGCTCATTTGATCATTATGCCCAGGCTAAAGAGTTTGCCTAATTAGTTTCCATTAAAACTCACCCTTTAATCAAGAATTATTCTTGCATAAAGAATGTCACTCAGTCCATACGAATGAACAATGGCTTCCCCTTGCCATGGACTCTCGGCTGCACCAGGAGACCATATGTCTTTTCAAACAATCGCACACCTGGGACTCAGCTGGGAAACCCAAGCTAGAGTGGTTGGCATGGGTGAAAGGGAGGAAAGGCATTGGGAGGAGAAAAAAAAATGAGGTTGGTAGTCTTGGTGGCTTTGGTGTCTGGGAGAGACCCTTCGGCCAGGCACGGAGATCTGGAATTCCCGCAGTCTTCCGTCTGTAGAGAAAATGGGACCACATTGGAAAAGTAACTTGGTCCCAGCCAAGTATGACAAAGCTGCTGCAGGGACTGCATTTCAGGGCTTGTTCTTCTTTCTCATCAAATGCCCAGCTCAGTGTTCTCAAGCTTCTTAGGATGATGACATGGGCCTTTTCTTCTGACTCTTCTTTCAGAGTTGCACTTTGAGAGAGCAGGAGAGAGTGGTCGTTGCTGAGTCGGTCTTAGGTCTTCAGTTTCGTTCCTATTTACCTGGGTTCTAAAGCCAATCTGACTTTCCTTAGAATCCCAACTCTGTATCTAAATGTCTCTGTGACCTTGGATAAGTCACTTAACCACCATGTTGAAACGGTGATGTCTATCCTACAGATGAAAGGTTTTTTCCCCCAAATATTATGTGGGGTGTTACTGTTACAACCCCCTCAAATGCACAGGCTCCTAAATACCAATGTGTTTCAAATTTCTGTCTTTAGGTTTGATCTTATTTTTAACCTCAGATGACTCACTGCCATTTGTACTGTCCCTGTTTCAGAAAACTCACTGATTGACTTCATTCTGATTGACTTCATCATCATCATCATCATCATCATCATGCTGGTGATTAAATGCAGGGCCTTGGGCATGCTGGGTAAGCACTCTACCACTGAACTACACTCCCAGTCTTTCGCTCTCAAATCTTTAAACCACTTTGGAAAATATTGAACTTTTCAAGCTGAAAGATCTCAGAGCCACCATTACATGGGAAAATGAGGGGTGGAAAGCTACCCCCATCAGAGCCTGGCTGAGTTTTCTCATAGTTTAACTGGAGGAACACATTCAAGACCTTTCCTGATCTGATCCTTACTTGCCTCTTGCACGTTGATATCACCCTTCATTGATCTTCACACAGCCATTACTCCAGACACCCAGGCTCCACACTCAGATGACATTCCTCGTCTCCATTCACGACTCCTTGCATGTGAGGTGTCACCTTTCTCTCCATGCCCACCTGACCAAGTCCTACTGTCTTAGTTTGAATCCTTGCTGTGGTGACTTGAATGAGAATAGCCCTCATAGACTTACATATTTGGAGACATGGTCACTAGAGAGTGGCGAGTGGTGCTATTTGAAAGGATTAGGAGGTGTGGCCTTGTTGGAGGAAGTGTGTCACTGGGGAGTGGGCTTTGATGTTTCAAAAAGCTCATGCCAAATCCTGAGTATCTGTTTCTCCTTCCTGTAGATGTGGCTGTAGAACTCTCAGCTACTTTTCTAGCACCATGTTGGCCTGCCTACCACCGTGCTTCCCACCATAGTATAGTGACTAAACTTCTGAAACTGTAAGCCAGTCCCAGTTAGATGCTTCCTTTTACAAGTGTTGCCATGGTCATGGTGTCTCCCCACAGCAACAGAACAGTGACTGAGATACTTGCTAAGCTTTACCTGAGTTTCCCAGACAGAGTTAGAGACTGATCTTTGTCTACCTACATACCTGAGGTTCTTATGTTGCACAAATCGATTCTATCTTTCATAACTCTTAGATTTTTTATATGTTTGTCTATCATTTCCTCAGAACAATCTACTAGCTAACTTTGTTTTACTTTAGTCAACTTCAGCATGTAATTTATTCCACTGATTGTGTTGCTTACATTGAGAATTTTTATTGTTTGCATGTAATATTTGTGCTTGGTAGTGTTTGCTGATGCCCAATGCTTGCTTCAGATTACAGTAATTCGTCTTGTGTCTCCTTAAGTGTATGTACCACACTTAGTGTTTGTACCACACTTGTTCTATACCTCTGACGGCTCTGCTCCAGGCCACCTTCTATCATCTTTCATGACAACAACTGTATCTTCAAATCTCATTTTGTGTATGACACACTGTTTTCCTAAACCTGTCAATCAAACTCTTTGATCATGTATACTGGGGGAAAGGTCAAAATCAGGTGTCTGTCCCATAAGAGAAGATATGAATACGACCCTACCGTGACATTGATTACCCTATTGATTGACAGGGTCTAGTCAGCTGTTCTGCTAGGGAGGTAGGTGTCTCTTCTCTCCCTCACTGCTGCATGCACATGCTTCCTGAAGCTCCTTGGTTGGTTGAAGAGGACAGCAAGACCTCCTCAACAGAGGGGGCCATTCTTGAATTAAAAATATACCATCTGCTGTGCTCTTCTGGAAGAATCCCCAAAGATGCTCTCAAAGAGATGGTAGCATGAATCTCAGGGCAGAAAGTTTAAGGCCCCCAGACCCATTTGAGGGGTTTTACTTGAATAATTGTAGGTATGAGGAAAGGATATTCTTTTTGGGTTGTGCCCACCAGCCTCAAGTCTGGTAGGGTCTGGGAAGTTGTGAAAACCCAAAGACAAAGCAGTCCCAGCCAGTTTTCATTCTCTCAGTCTGGCAAGGCTTGCCTGCCACACTGATGTTGGCCTGGCTGAACTGGGAAAGGATGGGCAGTGGCTTGTCCAAGACAGAAAAGAAGGAGGGTAAAGAACTTGAAAGCATTCATCACAGGCTGTGGCTGGTTCTACCTTGTCCACAGCATTCTATGCGACTGCTCTTTCTCCTTGAAACGTGACAGTCCCAGATAGCATTCCCAAGAAGTTTACACTTTACTGTTGATATTCTTGGTACCCGTGTCTGTCTCTTGCTTCTATAGCTTGCTGGTCTGAGTATAGGTTACTAAAAGCCTTTGCCTGACAAGCCTCAAGGGGAGCACTGCCCTACTAGACTTATGTACAGCCAGGAAATCAAACTGGGAACTCTGGATGGAATGTTGGTCAAGTTCTCCAGCTATCTGACTTGTCTTGGCTAATTATGCATTTATGTTCCTAGGTTAGGCACTTTTGCTCTTTCTTCTCTATCTAAAGCTTTGATCCTAATGCATACACACACATCTTCAGGATGTATGAATGTGTGTGTATGCATTAGGATGACATAATCATTTCCCTCACTATGGCTGTACCAGTGTTCTACTCCTATGTCACCCAAGTCTGTGCAATTCTTACCCCTGTGTGCATACAGTCTGTGTAACTGTTGGAGCCTTTGGTGTTGGCCTCCCTAACACCGAGAGAGCTATCACATCTGCAGCTCCATTTGATTCTTCTCCCAGGCACAAGAGGGGAAATGGAGCTGGGGAGTTACTGCTTTTTCCAGCATCAGCTTCTTACTTCTATCATCACTGTGAGTGATTAACAGCAGATGATGTTTAGACATTATTAGAATAAGTTCCAAGGATGCATGTGTTGGAAGTTCAGTCCTTAGCAAGACAATGTAGGAGTTGAAAGAACATCAGGAGGCATCTCCTAGTGGGAGACAACTAGGTATGGTAAACTTTTCCATCACGATGATTGAACAATGAAGATAAGTAATTGGAGAGGGTGGGAGGTGGGTTTCTTTTAACTCATAATTTCAGGCAGTCATTCACCCAAAGCAGGTCATGGACCAACCACATCAGGGAATGAGCTGAAAATGCAAGCCATCGAGACCTACTGAAAGTGAAACATGCCCCCGGCAATCCTGACGCATGCATGCCCATTTATATTGGGTTTCGTGGTCCAAGTTGATGAGGATGAGTGACCAGGTCCCTTCCTCAAGGAGCAGGTTCCACCGAGATACAAACTCGGATCACTGGATTCAGAGTCCAGAACATTAACCATTACACCACAGGAGCTGGTGCATATCAAGACCTACTAAGCCTACTGAATCAGGAACTCTAAGGTGGAACCCTGAAGGAGAGTCTGATACCTCCAGAAAGCTGGAAAAGCACAGATGTAGGGAATTGTTCAATGCCTGTATGCCTTACTGTGGTTCTTTGTAGAGACATATGTCCCACTGAAATCATTATCTTTTCTAGATTTTCTGTCTGTGGATAAATAAATAAACCAGTGGTAATATCAGTTACTTTAATAAAGAGACATGGAGTGTCTAGTCTGTATCCAGATTCTGTGCTATATACCAGAGATGTCACCAGATAGCAGAGATGTCACCAGCCTGACTTTGGGATGTTCATAGTGTTCAGAGTCTAGTGTGTGAAGCATATATGAAAACATAATTCAACAACATGCTATGAATCTAATAGATTGTGGGAAATATATAGGATATTTGATGATGCTAGGCCTGGTAGGAAAGGCCTACATTCTTAGCTATTTATACCTGGGTGTTGAGATAGAAGAATCTTAAGTTCAAGATCAGCCTGGACTACAAAGTGAGTTCAAGAACACCCTGAGTGATTTAGCGAGTGAGGCCCTAGCTCCAAATTAAAAAAAAAATAGCCAGTGAGGTGGCTCAACAGTAAAGGTGCTTGCTTTGCCTGTCGATCTGAGTTCAGTCACCACCAAGACCCATATGGTAGAGGAAGCTAACTGGCTCTTACATGTTGTTCTTTGGCCTACGAACATATGCTGTGACCTGTACACATACCACACACAAATAAAATTAAAAAAAAAAACACAGCATTTTTAAATAAAATAAAAGCAGTAATAGAGATAGCATGCATATATGAGGCTTTAGACTCAGGACCAACTCTCTCTCTCTCCTCTCCCCCCTCTCCCTCCCCACCCCAGACAGACACACACACACACACACACACACACACACACACGTTCACAGGGTGGAGGAGGAGCAGGCCAAGGCAGCCAACATGGTCATAATGCCTATTACGTCTTGAAATCTATCATATGCTGGGGACTTTTGTCTGTGTTGTGTCAATCATTATCAAATATAGGAAGAAGGATAGCAGTCTGCTTGCCTAGGTAACAGATTGGTCTCTAAGAAGCATGGGAACTGGAGCTACTTTAGGTTGACCGGTATCACCTCTATCAAGAGTTTTATTTAAATAAAATATTGGAAAGCCCTTGAAACTCTTGTTTTAAAAATGGGGGGAGATAATGGGATGAAATCAAAGAGCTTATTGAATATGTCCACAGTTACTAAAACATTCTTTGAAAGGACCTGTGCTGGACTAGCTGTCAAGTATTTTTGTCTGGGATCTCTTTAGTATTTTGAAAGAAATAATAACAAATGCATCCTCCCAGACACTATAGTTATAGCTGTGCTTGACATAAGGACAGTGGTGATCCCTGATAACACGGGCATTCTGAAGGTGCAAATCTCTGGCCTCCCTAGCATGGTGGTCAACTTCTGAAGGTCTTACAAAGGCCAGGATGTTTTCTTTAGTCTCTCAATGGCCTCACAACTTGGGAGGCCCAACCACTCCTCAGAGGATAGGAGGTGGGGTAAACAATTTTCACCCCATTTATCTCTTCAACATCACCATTTTCTGTGTGTTTTTGACAGCTATGAACTTCATGCTGGGTAACCCTCTTCCTGTTGAGAAGGGGCCTCAGCAATTACTAGTAACGTATTTGTGAAAGAGCCAAGGGGGAAAAGAATGAAAATTTTTTGTATCAGCCCTGGTTGTTCCGGAGTCCAGTAGGAAGCAAGCTGTTTTCTTCTCTTATAGGGCACACCACGAAGGCCATGTTACATTTTGTATATATGAATATCTATGTTTGTACAGTCTTATCAGTTATAGTATTAACAATTCCACTTCCAGGGGAACCTTTATGCCGTCACAGAATTATAGGAGGATAAAACACATCAGCTTTCCAACTTCTCTTATGTTTCCGCCCACACTTCTAATTCCATTCTTAAAGCAACAGGAATGGCCTTCTAAAACATAAAAACAGATGCTGCCATATCCTTCCTTAGAAATATCCTGACCATATCCATTTTACTTAGAATAAAATTTGTGCCAGGTCTCACCATATTCTTTACCAGGATTTGACCTCTCTTGAGCAACCCTCATCCATGCTAGACCACTACCTGCCTTTCTTATCTTTAAGTATACCGGCACGGAAGGGAGCATCCCTGTGCTCCTATGCCTTTCAAGGACTGCTTGTCCCAGTTAGTGGGCATAAAACTGTGTGCATCTCTGTCTAGCTGGTCTACTGTGCTCTTCTTTATCTCATTTTCCCATCGGGAGTCAAAATTTCTGGCAAGACTGGAGAGATGGCTCAGAGGAAAAGAGTGTTTATTGCTTTTGCATGAGGCCCCACATCAGGCAGCTCATACCCACTCATGACTCCAGTTTCAGGGGATCCAGACCACAGGGCCAGGACACTGTCTGACCTTTATGGGCATTTCAATGCACAGGACACACAGGAACTCATACAGACAAACACAAAGATAAAAATGAAATGAACACCCCCCCAAAAAACAAACAAACAATCCCCCAAACCAAACTTCTGGCAAAGCTGGTCATGGTGGTTTAGTGGTGTACTCATATAATCCTGGTATACAAGAGGCTAAGGTAGGACGACCTTTGAGTTCAAGGCCAATCTAGGTGACATAGAATGACCTGTTGTAAAGCAAAACAAAAGAAAATTTATGAAAACAATAATAATGAAGAAACTTGGTTGGCTAACAATCGGCCAACCAAGTATTATTGAGTGTATATGGGTGTACTTAGACATCTGGATGAGAGGCTGGCAATAACTGATGGGCCAGGCATTTGAGACTTAGAGGCTCATACAGGTAGGAAGAATTCTCTGAGCTGGCAATGTACCTCAGTAGTATGCTTTCATGCAAGACCCTGGGTTCCATTCTTAGAACTACAGAAATAAAGAGAATGAATAAATGAATGAATGAATGAATACAATTAAATCAAAGTTTAAAAGGATGTGGGAATCAGCCCAGTCAGGAAAGTGCTTGCCTTTCTAGTGTAAGCATCTGAGTTTGATCCCCAGAACTCACATTAAAATTAAACCAGGCATGATAGTGTGCACTTACATTCCAGCCCTGAGGATGTAGAAACGGTGATTCCTGGGGTTCGCTGGCCAGCTAGTCTAGCCTATTTGATGAGTTCAAGGCCAGTGAGAAACTCTGTCTTACAAACAGCCAAAGATAAACAACGTGGATGATGCCTGAAGCTATCCTCTGGCTTCCATGTGCACACACACAAATGTGTATGCATACCTGTGTATGTGTGCGCACACACACAGAGGGTGTGACGGGGAGAGAGGATAGAAGGTAGTTCTCTTCTCTTCACGTTTATGACAAGCATGCTGCACAGTTTATCGGAAGGAATGATCACTTGTCAGCCATTACATCTGTGTTTTCCAAACTGCATAAACAATCTCTTGGGAATCCCGAGTGCCCAAATCAACAATTAAATCCTTTAATTATTTTTCTAAACCATTCCTGCCTCAATGCCTGCCAGTCTCTTTCCATTGTACTGCCTTCATTAGAGTTCATTTGTCCTTCTCTTGAAGAAAATTCTGAGAGGTTCTTCTTCAAGTAGATGGGGATGTGAAAAGCCCACCCATTCCTCCTTGGAGAACACAGGGATGGTAGCCTAGGACTGTGGAGGTTGTGAACAGGGTGTGTGTGGCCGCATTGGATCAATCCCTAATTCCTGATCCCTGCTTGCCTTTCTTCTTGTGTAAGGTGACTTCTACTTAGATGGCAAAGACAGCACACTCTTCCCTCTCCTGCTCAAAGCCTCAGATTTCCCTGTTCTTATCGTCTAAATGGAATGGCAACGGCAAGTTTAACCTAGAATGGAAGGTTTTCCAGATAAAGGGAAACACAGAGGTAGAGACCAAGGCTAATCTGACCCCAAGGTTCTTAGGGATGATTTCGGCCTTGGGGAGACGGAGGAGAATTGATGATTGGATCTGCTCCCTTTTTATCCATGTGGAGTTATTACTTCTCTTTAATATAGCGAGGCACATGTGAGTGGAGGGTCTAGAGCAGTGGTTCTCTTTCCTGATGCTGTGACCCTTTAATACAGTTCCTCATGTTGTGATGACCCCAGCTATAAAATTATTTTCATTGCAACATCATAATATGATTTTGCTACTGTTATAAATTTTAAAGTAAATATCTGTGTTTTCTGATGGTCTTAGAAAACCCTTATGAAAGGGTCATTTGACCCCCAAAGGGGTCATGACCCACAGGGTGAGAAACACTAGTCTAGCTAATAATTCAATCACAATAGAGGAAGATAGGTACATGAGCTGGGTAAGACAAGAGGTGAGCTTGGTAGTGCTTATTCTGTGTGGCCTTGGGTCAAACCTTTCTGTGTTTCAGTTTCCTCTTTCAAGAGATGAGGATGACAATAATATTTATCTGAAAGAATTATGAAGTTCAAAACTGCTACATGAATTTATCACTGTACCTTGCACATAAACACAAGTTAAGCATTGGTACCATAAATAAAGGTGATGCAGAATATTTGGGGGGGGGGGAACTCTGTTAATTCACATTTTAATTTTAAGGCAAGCATTTCTGAGAATAGCATATATACATATATATGTATGAGTATATATAGTATATATAATAGTATATAATTTGAGTATGTATATACTATATGTAGTATATATATAATGTGATAAGTATTTAGAAAGCATTTAGTCTTATTAGTATTATGTGAGAAGAAGAGGGGTTTCCCCGTCTCTCCCCCGACCCAGTAGTAGGATTGAGCCTAGGACCTCTTGCATACTGGGCAAGTGCCCTACCATTAGCTATATCCACAGCCCTTTCGTTTCTTTAACTTTTTATTTTTGAGACTGAGTCTCACTAAGCTGCCTAAGCTTGCATGAAGCTCACCCTGTAGCCTAGGTTGGCCATGATTTGTGAAGACCCTGCCTCATCTTTCCAGGAAGATGAGAGCATATACAGGTTTGGGCCCCCAAGTCTGTCCCTGAGAGCTACTTGCTTCATGGTCCACATTACACCTGTGGTCTTGGGGGGGTCTGATACATGATTTGCAGGTGGGTAAAGGTGGGTGTACCTGGGGAGAGGGGATCTCTTGCAAACAGAAGATTTCCATCAAACCACTCACTGGTTCTTCTCTTTAAAGAAAATAGAATGGATCATTTTTAACTTGGAGAGGACATAAAGAAAACCCCCAAGATGTTGCCGAGTTCTCTGTCCCACCTGGTCCCGCAACTGTTCAGTCCCAAAGCCCACTGTCCTACAGCACCAAGATGCTTGCACTTCAATCCAGTTGCTTAAATTCCCATCTTAATTCCTGCCTTTTGCCCTCTTTTGATCTTGTTCACTGTGTGACAGTGCCAGTTCTTCAAAACAGCTCATTGTCCATATCTCAGTGTCTAGGGCAGTATCTTCCCTGGTGTGCACAGTTTCAGCTCCTAGTCACAGTGCTCAGTCAGCTTTTTTCCATCATAGGGATCACCAGGACTGTGCAATAAAGCCCAAGACTCTCCTCCAAGAACCTACTTCCTCTAGCTAGGCTCCACATCCCAAAACAGTATGGTTGGCCAGGTACCAAGTATCCAAACACATGAGCCTCGTGGGGCATTTTAAATGCAATCTCTAGCATACATCACCCAAGTTGAAGGAACTCAGTTTATGAAGCTTCTACTGGAGTTTGAAATGATTTAGGTTTTGTTATCAACCTCCTCCTCATTTTGAGACTGACGGAACCCATATCCCGTCATGGATAAAGCATCCTGTCTCTCTTTCGTTGCCTCAGGCAGCATCTGACTTTATGAATCTGCCTCCATGGTATTGCCTCTTGTTTTTTGGTGTCTTTCTAAGCCGTGTGTTGTGTGGGCTTGTTCTTCACTGTAGCAGGCAGTGGGTTCTAACTGCAGAATGCTCTGAATCCATTTCAGCTGCACGGTTTGTAACCAGCTTCAGTGTTTCCAGTTGTGTCTGTGGCTGTCCTCACTCTGGACAGTTCAGCTGCACAGAACCATGTGTTCCAAATGCACTGCTCCTCATCAGGGCTCTCCTTAACATTTGCCTGCTGATTGTCTCCACCCTCACTGCTCTTCTTTTAATCCCGAGTAGCTCCATCTGGCCCGAGTTTGGCCCTAGCTCTTCTATTTTGAATCTCGGCAGTGTGGTGCTGGAGCTTCGGTGACTTATTCCTGGTTCCCAAGCAGAAGATCATTCCTCCCAATGTGGAGCTATCTGAATAATTCTTCCCCACTCCGTAGGTGCCACAGGCTATGACTGTTGCATTATTAAATATGGTTGCAAAAGCAGGCACGCAGTCTGCCCTTCTCTGTTTAACTGTGAAAGCAAGCTCTACTTGAACTGCTTAGATCCTGCTAATGAGCAGGGTGGGGAGGAGATGAATCTGCCGCGGAGGCTCAGATCTCCGCTGTTTACACACAAACCAGCCGGATGTAAAATAGGTTAGTTACGTGCAGTAGTTCCTACCTAGCAGAGGAACGTTAACGCCAGAGAATAAATAACCAGAGAAAGTACAAGCTGACTTAGGGAAAATGAACACTCTGGCTTACTACCTCTGGAATTGGCTGTGAAAGATGCAGGGTTGTAGCAGCGGGAGTATTATGGCTAGCAGGGGCTGGCACCAGAATGGCTGCAGCAGGGCCGGGAGAAACAGCTAGAGACAAATTAGAAGTTTCTCCCCACTGAGTCTCACAGGACCGCCGGACCCACTTTTCTACTTAACCTCAAAGACACTTTGTCCCAACGTCTCCTGAGACTTCCTCTAAGAGGCTGGATGATGTCGGAAGAAGGGAGGGGAGTAGAGAAAAATGGATAGACCAATAAAAGCAATAAAAAGAATCACTTTAAAAAAAGAAAACAAAATATATAACAGCCAGTACTTGCAGGGGGTTCTGATTATTTGAACTCCTGTTTATAGCTTCTGGCTACATCGTTTTGGGCCTTCAGGGTGGTTTAACTGGGGAGAACTGTGATGGGACAGGGACAGCCACTTTCTCAGCCTGACCCTCTTGCCCCAGGCATACCACACACCTTTGTACAGGCCCTTTTCTGACACCAACTTCCATGATCTAAAACAAGGGGTGTTGGTGAGCTGTTGTCTAAGTTTTCTGTCCCCTCCTGTAGGCATTAGCTTTTAATTTATTGGACCCAAGATCAGAAAGGACTTGAACACTAACAAATTGGGAAAATACTTTCTCTGTCCTTATGTATTTAAAGTTTGGCTTTTAACTCAAGACAAACATTTTTTGAGGACCTACATATCGAGTTCAACAAGCCAATATATTTACATTGACATCGTTTTGCCTGGGTTCTGTACTTGGGCTCAAAGGACAGTCATCCCAGTCTCCTTCAGCGGCTCACTGCTGCAGGCTGGGTTGGTTGGAGAGAGCATCTTGTGTGTTTCATCTAGTTCAGGTACTGAAGGACTATGGATGGCTGGGAACTTGCTTTCAGAAGTGCCAATTTACACCAAAGCTTTCTCCTTGGGTGTGATGGGGAACAATCTGTGAATTTGTTGAGCATCCTCTCCCATCTGCTGCACAGCACCCATCATTAACAGATGGCTAGTGTCAGTCCTGGAGGATGCTAACTGCAGGCTTGTATGTGACCAATATTGCCTAGAACAGGTACTCGTGGATTATTTTAAGCCTCAGTGGCCAAGAAAGTCTCTGTGATAGACATGTATTGGGAGGATTTTCCTGTCTGTTAACCTGTACCAGAACACATCTTTGTAAATGTAGCTTGCAAACTGTGGAGACCCAGTTCCCCAGGGAGTGGTGTCTAAAGTTGACAGGCCTCCTTTAACTCTAACCGAAGCCGTGAATTACTTTTCCACTGCTATAACTAAATACATAACAAGAAACCTCGAAAGGAAAAAGGATTATTTTGCTTCATGCTCTAAGAAGGGATGCAGTCCATCACGATGGGGAAGGCATGGTGGAAGGAGCATGGAGTGGCTGGTCACATTTCATTTTGTGTCCAGGAAGCGAGAGCAGACAGGAAGGGTGGCTCTCAGATCTCAAGGTCAGTCCCCTTTGACTTCCTCCTCAAGAAAGGCTACACCCCATAAAGTTTCTCAACCTTTCAAAACAGCAAGGGAACAAGTGTTCAAACACATAAGCATATGCCAACACTTCACAATATGTTACTCAAACATTCCTAGGATTTATTGTAGTGAGTACAGCTATACATCACTTTAGGCTTTAAGATGATTTTATCACTGTGCAAAAAATCCTAGAGTGTACTTACATAAACTTAGCTGGTATACTCTTCTGAACACAACAGCTACAAGATATAATCTAGGATTCTAGGCAATGAAGTGTATAGCATCTTATCGCACTGAATTCTGGAGGCACGTGTACCATAGAGGTCAGTGTTTGTGTGTTGACAGATTTCGAAACAGATTTGTTTACACCAGCACTGTCACAGGCCTGGAAAACATATCTCACCAGAATACAAGAACATTTAGCTTCACGATCACTAGGCAATAGGAATTTCTCAACTTCATTAAAATCTTATGGACCACTGGCATCTATGCAGCTCCTCAGGGACCAAAACTGTGTGAGGTGTATAGTTGAGGTCTTTGCAAGGGTTTCTATGGCTGTGAAGAAGCTCCATGATCAAAATCAACTTGGAGAGGATATGGTTTATTATGCTTACACTTCCTTCTCACTGTCCATCACTGAATGAAGTCAGGGAAGGAACTCAAATGGGGCGGAGACCTGGAGGCAGGAACTGAAGCAGAGGCAGTGGAGAACACTGCTTACTGGAACTTCCTCCTCAGGCCTTGCTCAGTCTGCTTCAATATAATTTCCAAGACCACAAGCCCAGGGGTGACACCACTCATGATGGGCTGGACCCTCCCTCATCAATCACTAAGTAAGAAAATACCATACATGATTGTCTACAGCCTGATATTTAGAGTAGTTTACTCAGTTGAGGTCCCTCCTTTCAGATGACTGCAAAGTGTGTCAAGTTGACATAAGACCAGCCAGGACCATGGCTGAAGTGAGAGGAGAAGGGAGGCATCAGAGAACTTGGCCTTCCCCTCCCCTTGCTGTTCAGGGGTCAGGTCTCTCCCCGGAGCCCACAGGTCTTCCTTGCCATCCAGGCTTAGAACCCGTCTCCACCCTAGTACCAGCTCTCTTTGGATGGACGTTTAGATGCTGGATGCTTCTCCCAAAGCCCCTTCTCAGGCATCGCTATGGGCCAAGTGGTACTTTGCCCTTTACAGATGGACACTAAGGTTGAGAGGGATGTAGCTGAAACTTTGCAGTAAGTGGCAGACCTTCTGAGCTCTTAGCCACTTTTCTGTGCTGCCGTCTGAAGCCACGTAACATCAACCCAAGGGCAGCAACATCCGCGTTCCCTTGCCAGGGTCATATTACGAAGCTGGGTCCAGCAACCCCATGAGTGACGGAGTTCTGTAACAGCTAGTGCTCGAGAGGGAGTCAGGGCAATGCCAAATTAGATTCAATGTTTGATAAACCAAAACAATTCTGTGTTTTCAATATGTTTGTCTTGCACTGAACAAAATGCTTTATTATAATATTAAACATTCCCCTCTATTTTTCTAAATTGATTTTAATTTCTAATTTTGTATTTGATAATCTCTGATTTATGCAGGAATAGAGAGGGTAGTAATTTACCTATATTGTAATTTATTTTTCCCCTAGGAAATAGCTTTGAATTTATTTATAACCTTGATTCCTATTCCGTTTTCTAATATTTTGCTCTCTGTTTCATTTTACTAATTCGTTCTAGTTTACTTATTTCATTTTATTTTTTATGTCTTCAATTTCATGCTTAACTCATTCAGTTCCACTCTTGGGTTTTCAATGACAGTCATTCTGTGGACACTGGATAACTGTATTTATTAGGACTGTATTTGTCCCTTTTCTCAATTCTATGAAAAAAGGTGACTTATAGGTTTATTTTAGCTCACAGTTCAGAGGAATTGAGTCTATCGCAATAGTGAAGGCATGGTGGTGGTAGAGGCTTACTACAGGGTATAACCAGAAGCCAAGAAAGAAATCCCAGCTATACTTGACTTTCCCCCTATTTGTCTGGTCTGTGTCTCCAGCCTAGGGGATAGTGTAATTCATATTTGTGGAGAGTCTTCCCGCTTCAGCTAAACTTGTTTGGAAACATTCCACGGGCATAGCTAGATGTGTGCATGATTCATACCCTAGGTAGTTGTCAATCCAGTCAAGTTGAGAATCAAAATTAACCATCTCAAGGACACGTTATGTGGCAGCATAGCACTGGTGTCTGAAGATGTGATCCCAAAACCCCTCCATTTTTAATGTTAACTCGAATAGAGAGGAAAGAAACTGTAAGCGGTATGATAATGTTTAAGACTAATATGGCTAAGCAGAATACAGAGAAGAAGATGGGGGTTGAGGCGAGAGGGCTGGTGTTGCCCCTGATAATCAGCAGTTAGATGGTGCCCAGGAAAAGGGCAGTGCTAACTCAGAAGGGGGAGTATCCCAGGCAGAGTAGGTCACAGATGTGTGATCTGACACAGGCACATTGTTGGAACAATGTTCTAGAGTCTCCAAGAACAGTTTGATTGCATCAGAAAAAAATGTAAGAGATTGGAGAGGCCTGCCAGAAACAAGCTGTGTGCAGACCACAGGCAGATCAAGGATGGCATTAGAGACCATGGCCAAGCAGGTATATTTTAAAAATCTTTTATTATCACTATAGTGGAGGATTTGATCATGGGAACAGGGTAATCTACCTCATGGTTACTGATTGATAATTAGCTTTGGTGTTGTCTGAACCCTTCTTGGTGTATACTCTGATAAATTTTGCTGTGTTCACATGTAGACTATTTCAACACATTAAACATCTTCATTGTGCTCCTGTGCAGTCAGTCTTCCATCTACATGACTATAATTCTGCTCTTTCTAGAATTTCATATATGAGAGAGAGAGGGAGGGAGGGAGGGAGAGAGAGAGAGAGAGAGAGAGAGAGAGAGAGAGAGAGAACATTCCCTTCATTCTCTTATATAACGCTCTTGAGATTCATCTATATTGTTGTGTGCAGTTTTGTTGGGTCATCTAGTAAATGTGTGCTTACTTCACAAGAAACTACCAAACTCCTTGCTCAAGTAACTGTAGCTTTTGCATCTCCAACAGCTCTGTGTGAGAGTTGTGCTTGTTAATGCCTGACACTTAGCAAGCATTTCTAATTTTAGTAGAACTAGTGGGCATGTATTGCGGATATAGCATTGTTCTTTTATTTTTGCATTTCCCCAATGAATATCTATGTTGTGAAACTTTCAATATTCAGACAAACCAAGGACCACCTATTCTAGTTGCTGGCTCTATGATGCTGGATATATTGATTGAGCTTTGTAGTCTGCAAAACCTATGTCTTGAAGACTCTCACCATACCCACTGCCTTTCTGCCCATGATTATTTCCCATTCCTAGCACTTGGCTCATCCTCTCCTTTCTGTGCTATCCCTTCGTTCTTCCAGTCATTAGAGACAGCAGAAGAACAACCTGGTTCAAATCGAGGACGTATTCATTGTGATCACAAAGCCTGTGATGACAAGAGTTGGAAGACAGGTCGCAGCTTTATTCCTCAACTCTCAGAGACTCCATGAGCCTGCCCCACCTGCACATGTGTCTTGAGCTAGCATTCAGCTTTCAGGGGAAGGGAAGTTATAGGCTGCAACTTTGTGGGTTCTGGGTTTGTGGGATCAGCTTTCTGTGGATAAAGTAAGAGGAGGCTGAGAAAAACACAAGAACTCAAACTCCTAAAGAAGAATTTGATTGCTGGTGTGTCTGCTTATCTAAGCCTTATACTAAGAACTGTGACATTAGTTAGCAAGTGGCAAAAATGAGCCAGCTCCTACCCACATGAAGCTTATAATCTACTAGGTGACAATAAATGAAACAAACTTGGTAAGGTTCAATTTTTATTAGCCATCCCTCAAAGGCTTTATATATAAGTATTTCAACACCTTATTCTCACCATCTGCACCAAGACAGGTAATACTGATATTACCATGGTATCAGTGGCCTAGCAGAAGCCAGAGGTCTTGAGCCAATAACTTGTAACACTTGCAAGTAAAGATGAATGGACTAAAGGATAAACTATGTGATTCAACGGGCCACACTGCAGCTTCTACTAGATCTCTCTCTCTCTCTCTCTCTCTCTCTCTCTCTCTCTCCCTCCCTCTCTCTCTCCCTCTCCTTTTCTCTTGGTTTTAATTTTTGTTTTGTTTCTTTAGTTTTTGGTTTTTCTTTTAAATTTGGTTTTATTTGTTGGGAGGGAGGTTGCAAGGGCAGAGGTCACATGTGAGGGGATAAGGAGATAAGTGGGATCGGAATGCATGATGTGGAATCCACAAAGAATCAACCAAAGTTAAAAAGGAAAAGAAAGAAAACTTCAAGGAAACTCTTTCACCCAGTTAGTGAGAAACACCACTAGGAGGGAATCCAGGTAACCTGGTGGTAGAATTCCTGTTCCCATAGTGCACTTGCTGCATTCATCCTAAAATAGGATCCTAAAATGTACTCTGATGTGGGAGTGTCATATATCAATCTGTTGATTTCATTGGTTAAGTAATAAACAAACTGCTTGGGCTCATAGCTTAGAACATAGGTGGGTGGAGTAAACAGAACAGAATGCTGGGAGGAAGAGGAAGTGAGGTAAGACGCCTCAGACAGAGACGCCATGCTCTGCTCTCCCAGGCAGATGCATGTGATGAAGCTCTGACCCAGGATGAACGTAGGCTAGAATCTTCCCGGTAAGACCGGTGCTCACAGATTATTAGAGATGGGTTGATCGGGATATCAGAATTAGCCAGTAAGGGCTAGAGCTAAAGGGCCAAGCAGTGTTTAAATGAATACAGTTTGTGTGTTGTTATTTCGGAGCATAAGCTAGCAATGTGGGCGGCCGGGTGCCGGGGATGCAGCCCCGCCGCTCTTATTACTACAGTACTCTTTTAAACACTGCCTGGCCCATGTCTCCAGTCTCTTACTGGCTAACTCTCACATCTTGATTAACCCATTTCTATTAATGTGTATATACCACGAGGTAGTGGATTACCGGGAAGGATCTTAACCTGCGTCCATCTTGGAGAGGAGAGCTATAGCATCTGCCTCACTGCCTTCTTCCTCCCAGCATTCTGTTCTGTCTTCCCCACCTACCTATGTTCTGACCTATCAGGCCAAGCAGTTTTCTTTATTAATTAACCAATGAAAGCAACAGATAGATAGAAGACCCACCTACATCATAGGAGCTTTTCCTGGAAGAACTGGTCGAGATTTGGGTTTGGACAGGCAAAGTGAAGAGGGAAGGGATGGGGCAGCGTGGGTGACAACAGAGAAATTCGAGCAAGTACTGTAGGTCAGTGATCTTAGTTCCCTTTTTTCTGATGGTGGTAAGAAACCCTCTGGCCAAAGGCTACTTGGGGAGGAGGGAGGGGGTCTATTTAACTTGTATTTCTAGGCCGGGAAGTCTCGGCAGGAGCTTGAGCAGGAACCCAAAGCAGAAACTGTGGAGGAATGTAGTTTGCTGGCTCAGTCTCTGACTCACGTTTATATATCCCAGACTTGCCTAGGGATGGTGCCACCCATAGCGGGCTGGATACTTATAACTCCGTTAATAATGTGGACCACGGAAATGCCCATATGCAGATCTGATTACAGGCAGTTCCTCAGTGTGTAGGGTATATTAAGAATGATGACTAAAGATGAACAGAGCTATATAAGCCTGAACAGAATGATCATTAGTTATGATCGATAATGTGTAAAGATGCTACCACTGGCTCACTGCAGGAGCTAACTGTATAAGCATTTGAAAATTTTTAATGTAATTGTGCAGATTTCCAACAGACATTGTATCAAATTTACAATCCTCTCAAACTGTGGGAAAGGGAGAGACTGATTTCCTAATTATACTGACAGACATACATTCCCACAAAGTACCTATTCTACATGAACATCAAATAACAGTAGCCAGTAGAACACTGAATATAGATTTCTCATATTCTCGGTATTTTGCTTTCCTGCTCTGATGTAGCAAATTTATTGATCGGGCGTTATGATATCACGATTCTGGTTGAGACTGACTTTGACAGCAAAACTTTGAGAGTGGGGGAACGTGATACCTGATATACTGAATAACTGGCTGATAGCATCTATCTCTACCTTCTGCTATTCTTGCAAATAGGCACATAATATATACATTGATACAGTCACTCATTTATCCAAAAAAAGAGAAAGATCTGTGGGGTGTCTAGGTCCCATTGTTTGGTGCTGAGCACACAAATTTGGTCTTTGCTTTTATGTGCCTCAGCTTCAAGCATCTCTGCCTCCCCCAAGGTTCTCAGGAAACACTGGCAGGAAGTGACAAATACGCACTAAAATGCTAGTGAGCCCGTGGATGCCTCTCATCTATCTCCTTATCCATGTCCCCCCTTCTGGATATTTTTACCTTCCTCTCTCATTTTCCTGTATCTATGCCTTACTTTTCTTCCCTCTCTGCCTCAAGGGTTGGAGATCCTTATTTCCAGGGGAAGGAATCAGAGAAGAGGATTAATTCCTTGACTTTACTTGACTTAGCAAATAAGCTCTCCAGATTGTACATCTCAGGAAATGCAGGGCTCTGGGGCGGGCATGAAATGCTAGAAGGACAGGGCAGCACCTATTGTTTATCTCTTTTCTGGGGATCAAAGCAGCTACGAGGAAGCAATGGAGACTGTCTTTCCATCTTCAGGGTCAAGGCGGATGAAACCACAACTGTGTCTTCCCATTAATTCTTAGTGTAGCCAGCCATCTCCCTGATTCCCCAGGACTCAGGCTCTTTAAATGACACTTCACAGGATAAACATTTTCCTCCCTGCGCTAGAGTGTCGTGAGGAATAATAGCAATTTACAATACTCGAACCCAAGCAATTAACTGTAGCATTTCATTAAAATGCAAGCGTTCTCTGAGTGGAAACTCTGGGGCTTGTGTACTTGCACATTCTCCTGTCTTAGGTGGATAGAGAGTGCTTCCCTTTGCCCTACAGTCTCAGCCTGGGCTAGACCTGACCATCTGCATTTAATAACCTGGGTTAGACCCAACTCTCTGCGTTTAGTTTTGAATATTTAGTGATGACAGGTAATGTTTACATTGAAGGTGTTTTAGATGGATAGCTGATCTTTTTCCAGTTTTCAATTACGTTCGAGTTTCTGAAAAGGAAATGCAAGTTGTTTTTCTAGAATATTCTTTTATTTTCAAATCTTCAACTGTTCTGCTGAAATTGAATCCACATATGCATGTATGTCTACATATGCACACTAATGTTGTAAACACACAACACACACACACACACACACACACACACACACACACCAGAACTGTTGGACCTGGAGAATGTCATTAATAATATAACCAAGTCCGGGCGCTTTTTAAAAGTCTATTTCTTGCTTATAAATAAATGGTAATTTGTTTAAAAGCATCATTACACACAGTGTTCAGTCAGATCCCATGCATTCGATTATTTTAAATAAATGGACCATAAATGGAACAAGTTCTTTCTAATTTACAAATGATAGGAAACATTTTTCAAGGAAAAAAAAAGGAAAAAATGTAAAATTTGTTCTTAACTACATCTCATTAATGTGGAACTGTTCAATGACCTGTAAAGATTAAAGAATTAGTGAATTGGTAGAATTATCAGAATGAAAAATCTGTATAATTTTGGTTTCAATTTAAAAATCTACTAAACAGTCTAGCGACTTTGGTCTTGGATATTACTTTTTAATATCTGCTCCTATAAATGTGGTGGCATCAGAGGTTACAAATGAAGGGAACAGGGAACAGGGAACAACAAATAGTATGTTTAAATTCCCAGCACAACAGAGGAGCTAAGTGGGAAGGAGGGATCCTGGGGGTGGAGAGATGGTTATTTTCTTCTCTAATAAAACAACTGAAGGCATTTAATTAAGTGACCACTCTGCTAAGTAGAGCAAAAATTAATATACATAAATGCATTTACGTCCAGGCAATGGTGCAGAATTAAGAAGTCAGTTTCAAATGGAGAACCAGAGAAAGAGAGCTATTTAACCAGAACTGCCAGAACATCTTCTTAAAATTGTTCCAGTGACCAAATGCAGACGTGAGGCCTGCAGGAAGGAAGTGCAGAAAGGCTGACCCATTAGACAGGGCTCTAAAAGTATGGCTGTCCCACTGGTGAGGGGTCTGACCACGTGACAGAGGACCATTTATTAGATAGCATTCTACCTCTACAACAAAATATCTGAGGAAATCAACCTAAAGGAGGAGAAAATTTATCTTATGTTATCATTTTAGGGTGTTCAGTCCATTATCACACAGTCCCATTTCTGTGGGCTTGTGGTAAGGGAGAACATCATGGTGGGGAAGATATGGTAGGACAAAACCTCACATCATGGCATCCAGGAGAGAGAATGAAAGGTCCAGAATCATATATACTCGCCAAGAATAATGCCTTTAGTACCCATTTCCTTCCAGTCAGTCCCACTTCCTATGTTTCTATCTCCTCTCAATAGCTCACCAAATTATGAACCCATCATTGATTCATTCAATGATGAGGGCACACTTACTTCCTCAGTCTTCCCTTCTGAACACTGAACTAGTGACTGGCCCTTTAATACTTGAATCTGAGGGGCATTTTAGATCAAACCTGTCACATGATTTAGTTCCCTCTCGTCTTCTCGACCTGCTCACACTGATCTCCACAGCATAGATATACAGAGAGTGTTGTCTTTCTTCTGAACTTATCCCACTGATCCCTGACTGCTTCAGATCACATTAGGTTGATTGAAATTGGATGTAATCCTTTCGAAGTGGTCTATTATTTCTAAGTCTTTCAATGATTGTCATCATACAAGATCAGTCTAGAAGCAGGGTGTGTGTGTGTGTGTGTGTGTGTGTGTGTGTGTGTGTATGAGAAAGAGATAGAGACAATGACAAAGAGACAGAGAAAGAGGGAGACAGAGAGAGAGGGATGATATGGGATTCCCCTCTGTATGCTATGAATATATTTTATTATCATTGGTTATTAAAGAAGCTGTTTCGGCCAATGGCTTAGCACAGCAAAGCCAGGCAAGAAATTCGAACAGAGATATAGAGAGAAAGCAGGCAGAGTCAGTAAGATGCCATGTAGCTGTCGAAGGACACAGATGCCAGATCTTTACCAGTAAGCCACAGTTTCATGCCAATACATAGATTAATAGAAATGGATTAATTCAAGATGTAAGAGCTAGCTGCAAAGATGCCTAAGCTATTGGCCAAACAGTGTTGTAATTAATGTAGTTTCTGTGTAATTATTTTGGGTCTGGGTGGCTGGGAACAAAGGAGGAGTTTCTGCCTACAGAGAGGGACACCCACAGATAGATACTTCTCATGTATGTGTGGGAGCAGTGATGGAGGCCAGAGACTAACCTCGGTGACTTCTTTCACCTCTTCTCTACTTGGTTTTTTGTGACGTGTTTTCTCACTGAGCATTGAACTTCCTGATTTGTCTCGGCTGTCTAACAGCAGCATAGTCCTGCTGTGTCCCCCTGTCTCCACCCACTAGCACCAGGTCATAGCACATGCTGTCATGTCTGGCTTTTGTATGGGTGTCGGGATCCCAACTCAGATCCTTGTGCTTTGCCCTTGACTGACTGAACTCCTTTTGAATTCTGGAAGCAGAGTTGTCTAACACAAAATTCCTAGGCACTCTTTGTAGGGGCTGGCTATAGTTGGACCTTTTCTACCTACCTAGAAAAAGAGTTCCTTTTAACATTGTCTCTGGACAACTTGCCTGCACATGGAGGGTAGACTGGTCTGGGCCTAGATAGATTGTAAGAGTCTAGACCATACTATAGAGCAAATCTGCTCTGTATAACGACGTGGAAAAATGTAAGATCCTTTAGCTTGAGTGTGATTCTAGGAATTCTTCTAACAAGGATAATCACATAGGGCAGCACCAGCAATCTAGTTCTAAACCAGATCATAGTTCTAAGTTCCCATGGTAAACTCCCATGAATTTTGACAGGTGCTACCCTGGGGCTGAGAGATGACATCGACTGTCAACTTGACAGAATATAGACTCACTTAGGAGACAAACCTCTGAGCGACTAGATAGCTTGCATCTTGTCATGCCTGGGCGGTGTCAAGGGTAACTGAGGTGGGAAGATCACCACAGTTAATTGTGGGCAGCATCCTCTCGTGGGCTCTGACACTAGACTGAACAAAAATGAGAAAACAAACTGAGTACTCATTGCTCTCGCCTCCTCCAAAGGATGCAGTGTGACCCAAGGTCCTGCCTCCATGACTTTTCCGCCATGATGGGCTGTACCTTGGAACTGCGAGGCCAACTAAACTATTCCTCTCTTGAGTTGCTCTTTTCAGTGTATTTTCTTCCAACAATGGGAAAATAAACAAGATTTCAAAGACTGATAACAGGTACAGACACCTCAGAAAAGATACCTGTTCTCCCAAAGTCTATGACCTGAAGAAGCCATTGTGGACAGAGTTTGGAAAACAGTGTCAGAAAAACCAAGAGCAGCCTGAGAACTTGGGTTGAACATGTGCTTCCTTTATTCTGGTTCCTTCAAACGAATCTCTGAACTTTGTAGCTGAGGTGAGGCCACCACTACCATTTTATTTCACATTTTGTCTGTGTACTTCCTGCTGTTTTATTTTGGCTGCTTTTTTTTTTTAAGCTCTTTTCTTAGTGAATTATTATTTTTTTTTTTTTGTACCATTGACTATGTTCTGGTCAGAGGAGCCAACCAGAAATCATCTAACAGACGACCCCCGCCCCCTCAATGACATTGCCTTTTGTCCTGCTGTGTGCTCACTGTGCCTCCACTCTCTTCTTTCCTCTGGGCTCTGAGCCATCACAACCGTTTCTGTGTCTACCTTGCTTCTAGAGAAAGGATGAGGCCCAGCAGGGAGCATCGTCCAGGGATTAATTCCCCAGGACCTCCTTTTGAGGTAGCTGTAAGTTGGCTATGAACCATAGCTCTCCTCAGAATCTTATGTAGCCATGGAGGGAGCATAGTCCTCTCTTCCCGTTGCCTTCTAGTCGAGGAGTGGTGAACTCAGATGTTCCTAGGCCTAAATGTTTGACTCTCTTCTTTACTCAAACCTGGTTCAAGACCAAAAGGACTGCTGTGCCTAGAGTCATGCTGTTGTACTTCCTACAGGCGATGCTCAAACTGCTAGTGCTTGGCCTCCAGTTCCATGATGCTCTTCAGATAATTCTTTTGGTAATTCTTCTCCTCTCCTACAAACCTCAGCTCTGGTCAAGAGGGATATTTCTTCCTTCAACACACCCATTAGGTCTTAAAGGAAAAATTCAGTAGATTTTGTATTTTATGGTGCCATGAAATCAAGTTAGTTAATGGCATATACCCAAGGAGCTCCGTGCCTCTTGGTCTCCATGGAGATGGACTTCCATACATAACATTGACTATCAGCTTTCTGGGATTCAGGATCACCTGTGAGACACACCTCTGGGCTTGTCTGTGAGAGCTTTTCCAGAGGGTTTTAACTGCAATTGGAAGACCCATCCTAAATGCCGGTGGTATCATCCCATGGACTCGGGTCCTGAACTGCAAAGCAAGGAGAGGGTGAACTGAGTCCCAGCTTTCGTCTTCTCTGTTTCCCGACTGCAGATGCAATGTGATCAGACATCTCACGGTGCTCCCTCCACTACTCCGCTAGTGTGACAGACTGTATCACTGGGGCCCAGGCCAAGCAAACTTTTCCTCTCTCAGATACCTTCATTTCATATTCTGTCTCAGTGAGAAGAAAAGTAACTAAGTCCTCCAATATAAACAGAGCAAACTCAAGTTTCCCCTTTTCTCTTCCATTTAAAACTGTAACAAATTGTTTGATTAGAGTGTTTTAATATGTAAATTATATTGCTAAATCTAAAAATAAAGTATGGTCCAAACAAATAAACAAAGAAAGCAAGCAAGCAGAAGCTGAAAATCCTGATTAATGTGTGTGTATATAAGGGATCAGAAGAAACCTGTGGGAGTGCATTCTGGTATTGTTCTGCAGACTTCCAGGTCTGAGGGTATTTGGAAGGGAAACATTTTAAGAAAAACCAAAATCAGCCTCCTCAGTGCAGGAGTGTAAGAAACAAACCCGAGTAAGAAGGCCCCAAGATAGTGAAAACATCATTGCTACCCAGATATTCAAAGTTCATAGTCAAGGGCAACCTGCCATCTTTCTTTTCTGCCCCCCTTAGCCTCTATGTACTAGTTTCTCCTTTGTTTTTTTTTTTTTCAACTCTTTTTTTTTATTGCGAAAAGAAGAAAAAAAAAACATAAACAAAAAACAAGTTTCCACCTCCTCCCAGCCTCCCATTTCCCTTCCCCTCCTCCCACCCTTCTCCCCCTCCTCCCACCCTTCTCCCCCTCCTCCCACCCTTCTCCCCCTCCCCCCACTCCTCTCCCCCTCCCTCTCCAGTCCACAGAGCAGTCCGGGTTCCCTGCCCTGTGTTAAGTCCTAGGTCCTCTCCATCCATATCTAGGAAGGTGAACATCCAAACTGGCTAGGCTCCCACAAAGCCAGCACATTAAGTAGGATCAAAACCCCCTGCCATTGTCCTTGGTGTCTCATCACCATGTTCAGAGAGTTCGGTTTTATCCCATGCTTTTTCGGTCACAGTCCAGCTGGCCTTGGTGAGCTCCCCGTAGATCAGCTCCACTGTCTCAGTGGGTGGATGCACGCCTCGTGGTCCCGAATTCTTTGCTCATGTTCTCCCTCCTTCTGCTCCTCCTTGGGACCTTGGGAGCTCAGTCCAGTGCTCCTGTGTGGGTCACTGTCTCGATCTCTATCCATCACCAGATGAAGAATCTATGATGATATGCAAGATATTCATCAGTATTGCTCTAGGATAGGGTCATTTCAGGTTCCCAATCCTCAGCTGCCCAAGGAACTAACTGGGAACCTCATCTTGGGCACTAGGGAGCCCCTCTAGGGTCAAGTCGCTTGCCCACCCTAAAGTGGCTCCCTTAACTAAGAATTGTGGTTCCGTGCTCCCCTATCCACCTTTCCTTTATCCCAATTCTCCCGTTTCCCAGGTCCCCCCTCCTTCCCTTCTACCTTTTCTCTCCCCATCTCCCCTTACCCCCATCCCACCCCCCCCCCAAGATCCCATTTTCTCCCCGGAAATTTGGTCTACTTCCCTTAGCGAAGAGGACAACTATATGTTTTTCCTTCGGTTCACCTTCTTCCTTAGCTTCTTTAGGTTCACCTATTGTAGACTCCGTGGTCCTTATTTATGGCTAGAAACCAATTATGAGTGAGTACATCCCATATTCATCTTTTTGGGTCTGGGACACCTCACTCAGGATAGTGTTTTCTATTTCCATCCATTTGCATGCAAAATTCGAGAAGTCATTGTTTTTTACCGCAGCGTAGTACTCTAGCGTGTATATATTCCATACTTTCTTCATCCATTCTTCCATTGAAGGGCATCTAGGTTGTTTCCAGGTTCTGGCAATTACAAATAATACTGCTATGAACATAGTTGAACAAATGCTTTTGTCATTTGATAGAGCATCTCTTGGGTATATTCCCAAGAGTGGTATTGCTGGGTCCAGGGGTAAGTTGATCCCGAATTTCCTGAGAAACCGAAACACTGACTTCCACAGTGGTTGCACAAGATTGCATTCCCACCAGCAATGGATGAGGGTACCCGTTCTTCCACAGCCTCTCCAGCAAAGGTTATCCTTGGTGTTTTTGAGTTTAGCCATTCTGACAGGTGTAAGATGATATCTCAAAGTTGTTTTGATTTGCATTTCCCTGATTGCTAAGGAAGTTGAGCACGACCTTAAGTGTCTTTTGGCCATTTGAACTTCTTCTGTTGAGAATTCTCTGTTCAGTTCAGTGCCCCATTTTTTAATTGGGTTAATTAGCATTTTAAAGTCTAGTTTCTTGAGTTCTCTATATATTTTGGAGATCAGACCTTTGTCTGTTGCGGGGTTGGTGAAGATCTTCTCCCAGTCAGTAGGTTGCCTTTGTGTCTTAGTGACAGTGTCCTTTGCTTTACAGAAGCTTCTCAGTTTAAGTAGGTCCCATTTATTCAATGTTGCCCTTAATGTCTGTGCTTCTGGGGTTATACATAGGAAGCGATCTCCTGTGCCCATCTGTTGTAGGGTATTTCCCACTTTCTCTTCTATCAGGTTCAGTGTGTTCAGACTGATATTGAGGTCTTTAATCCATTTGGACTTGAGTTTTGTGCACGGTGAGAGATATGGGTCTATTTTCATTCTTCTACAGGTTGACATCCAGTTGTGCCAGCACCATTTGTTGAAGATGCTTTCTTTCTTCCATTGCATACTTTTAGCTCCTTTATCGAAAATGAGGTGTTCATAGGTTTGTGGGATAAAATCCGGGTCTTCTATACGATTCCATTGGTCGACTCCTCTGTTTTTATGCTAGTACCACACTGTTTTCATTACTGTAGCTCTGTAATAGAGTTTGAAGTCAGGGATGGTAATGCCTCCAGAAGATCCTTTATTGTATAGGATTGTTTTGGCTATCCTGGGTTTTTTGTTTTTCCATATAAAGTTGATTATTGTCCTCTCAAGATCTGTGAAGAATTTTGATGGGATCTTGATGGGGATTGCATTGAATCTATAAATTGCCTTTGGTAGAATTGCCATTTTTACTATGTTGATCCTCCCAATCCAAGAGCAAGGGAGGTCCATCCATTTTTTGGTATCCTCTTCAATTTCTTTCTTCAATGCCTTAAAGTTCTTGTCAAATAGATCTTTCACTTCCTTGGTTAGATTTACCCCCAGATATTTTATGCTGTTTGTGGCTATCGTGAATGGTGAAGCTTCTCTGATTTCCCTCTCTGCTTCCGTATCCTTTGTATATAAGAGGGCAACTGATTTTTTGGAGTTGATCTTGTATCCTGCCACATTACTAAAGCTGTTTATCAGCTGTATAAGTTCTTTGGTGGAGTTTTGGGGGTCGCTTATGTACACTATCATATCATCTGCAAATAACGAAAGTTTAACTTCTTCCTTTCCAATTCGAATCCCCTTGATCCCATTATGTTGTCTTATTGCTATTGCTAGAACTTCAAGCACTATATTGAAGAGGTATGGTGAGAGTTGACAGCCTTGCCGTGTTCCTGAGTTAAGCGGGATGGCTTTGAGTTTCTCTCCGTTTAATTTGATGTTAGCTGTCAGCTTGCTGTATATAGCTTTTATTATATTTAGGTATGACCCTTGTATCCCTAATCTCTCCAAGACTTTTAACATAAATGGATGTTGAATTTTGTCAAATGCTTTTTCAGCATCTAATGAAATGATCATATGGTTTTTTTCTTTCAGTTTATTTATATGCTGGATTACATTGATAGATTTTCGTATGTTGAACCAGCCCTGCATCTGAGGAATGAAGCCTACTTGACCATAATGGATAATTTTTCCGATGTGTTCTTGGATTCGATTTGCCAGTATTTTGTTGAGGATTTTTGCGTCGATATTCATGAGTGAGATTGGCCTGTAGTTCTCTTTCCTGGTTGAGTCTTTGAGTGGTTTTGGTATCAGAGTAATTGTGGCTTCATAAAAGGAATTTGGTAATGACCCTTCTGATTCTATATTGTGGAATGCATTAAGGAGTATAGGTATTAGGTCTTCTTGGAAGTTCTGGTAGAATTCTGCATTGAAACCATCTGGTCCTGGGCTTTTTTTGGTAGGGAGGTTTTTGATAACAGCTTCTAATTCTTCGCGACTTACAGGTCTGTTTAGATTGTTCACCTGGTCCTGGTTTAGTTTTGGTAAATGGTATTTATCTAAAAAAGCGTCCATTTCTTTTACATTTTCCAGTTTTGTGGCATATAGGCTTTTGTAGTAAGATCTAATGACTCTCTGAATTTCCTCTGTGTCTATGGTTATGTCCCCCTTTTCATTTCTGATCTTATTAATTTGTGTGTTCTCTCTCTTTCGTTTGATTAGTTTGGATAGGGGTTTATCTATCTTGTTGATTTTCTCCAGGAACCAGCTTTTTGTTTCATTGATTCTTTGGATTGTTTTCTGTGTTTCTATTTTGTTGATTTCAGCCCTCAATTTGATTATTTCCAGTCTTCTACTCCTCCTAGGTGAGTCTGCTTCTTTTTTTTCTAGAGCTTTCAAGTGGGCTGTTAAGTCTCCAATATGTGCTTTCTCTGTTTTCTTTAGGTGGGCACTTAGTGCTATGAACTTTCCTCTCAGGACTGCTTTCATAGTGTCCCATAAGTTCGAGTATGTTGTTTCTTTATTTTCATTGAATTCAAGGAAGTCTTTAATTTCTTTCTTTATTTCTTCCTTAATCCAGGTATGGTTCAGTAGATGACTGTTCAGTTTCCATGAGTTTGTATGCTTTCTGGGGGTAGCATTGTTGTTGAATTCTAACTTTAATCCATGGTGATCTGATAAGACACAGGTGGTTCCTAATATTTTTTTGTAACTGTGTAAGATCGCTTTGTTACCAAGTATGTGGTCAATTTTTGAGAAGGTTCCATGAGCTGCAGAGAAGAAGGTATATTCTTTCCTCTTTGGGTGGAATAATCTATAGATGTCTGTTAAGTCCATTTGCTTCATTACCTCCATTAATTCTCTAATTTCTCTGTTAGGTTTCTGTCTGATTGACCTGTCCATTGGTGAGAGAGGAGTGTTGAAGTCTCCTACTATTAGTGTGTGCGGTTTGATGGCTGCCTTGAGTTTTAGTAATGTTTCTTTTACGTACGTGGGTGCTTTTATATTAGGGGCATAGATATTCAGGATTGAGACTTCTTCCTGATGAATTGTTCCTGTTATGAGTATAAAATGTCCCTCTCCATCTCTTCTGATTGATTTAAGTTTGAAGTCAACTTTGTTAGAAATTAGTATGGCCACACCTGCTTGTTTCTTAGGTCCATTTGCTTGATAAGCCTTTTCCCAGCCCTTTACTCTGAGTAGGTGCCTGTCTTTATGGTTGAGGTGTGTTTCTTGTAGACAGCAGAATGTTGGATCCTGTTTTCTTATCCAATCTCTTAGCCTGTGCCTTTTTATAGGTGAGTTGAGCCCATTGATATTAAGTGATATTAATGACCAGTAGTTGTTAACTCTGGTCATTTTTTTTTTTAGTAGTAGAGTTTGTGTGTTTCCCTTCTTTGAGTTGTGCTGGTGAAGGGTCTCTAGATGTCTGAGTTATTGTGGTCATTGTTGGACTCCTTGGTTAGTGATTTTCCTTCTATTACTTTCTGTAAGGCTGGATTTGTGGCTGCGTATTGTTTAAATTTGTTTTTATCCTGGAAAATTTTGTTTTCTCCATTTATAGTGAATGAAAGTTTGGCTGGATATAGTAGTCTGGGCTTGCATCCGTGGTCTCTTAGTTTTTGGAGAACATCTATCCAGGACCTTCTGGCTTTCATGGTTTCCATGGAGAAGTCAGGTGTAAGTCTGATAGGTTTACCTTTATAAGTAACTTGGCCTTTTTCCTTTGCGGCTCTTAATATTCTTTCTTTATTCTGTATATTTTGTGTTTTGATTATTATATGGCGAGGGGATGTTTTCTTTTGATCCAGCCTATTTGGTGTTCTGTATGCTTCTTGAACCTTCATAGGTACATCTGTCTTCAGGTTGGGAAAGTTTTCTTCTATAATTTTATTAAGTATATTTTCTGTACCGTTGAGCTGCACTTCTTCTCCTTCTTCTACTCCAATTATTCTTAGGTTTGGTCTTTTTATTGTGTCCCATATTTCCTGAATGTTTTGTAATGAGAGTTTGTTGGACTTGCTGTTTTCTTTGATCATAGTGTTTATTTTCTCTATGTTATCCTCAGAATCTGAGATTCTTTCTTCTATCTCTTATATTCTGCTGGTTATACTTGATTCTGTAGTCTCTATTCGTTTACCTAGATTTTCCATGTCCAGTTGGCCCTCTGTTTGTGTTTTCTTCTTTGCCTCCATTTCAGTTTTCAAGTCATGAACTGTTTCCTTTATCTGCTTGATTGTTTTTCCTTGGTTTCCTAGGGTATCATTCACTGATTTACTCAATTCCTCGAACTTTCTATTATACTTCTCATCCATTTCTATAAGGGTGTTTTTTATATGCTGTTTAAGGGTGTCAATCACTTTCATGAAGTCAGTTTTTTCTACTTCTTCTTGATTAAGGTGTTCATGTCCTCCTGTTGTGGGGTCACTGGCTTCTGGTGGTTTCGTGTTGTTTTTCAGATTGTTGGGAGAATTCCTGCATTGGCGTCTGCCCATTTCTTCCTCCCAATACTCCCCTTTGGATCTTCTTTTATAGGATCAGGTCTTCTTGCCCACTGATGTACCTTCCCAGTGATGTCACTCCCCAGAGATGTTTCTCCACAATGATGTTTCACTCGGTGCCCAGAACGAAACTCCACGCTGCTTGGTTAGCTCGCGAACAAAGGGCCCACCCCGCTTGCTGCGGGCAGGCTATGGGAACAAAGGAGCTACCGGCCCCCCTATGTCCTCCAGGTTCAGATTCGGTCCCAGCGCCCTAGCAGGTTGGGCAGGGAGGCGCTATGCCCCAAAGGAGGGAGGGAGACAGGGGGTGTGGGGATCTGGATGTAAGCTGAGTGGGATAGGAAGAGAGAGGGGGTTTGGGCAGTATAGCCCCTCCTAGTTTCTCCTTTGTATTCAGAAGGCAAAAATGTATAGATTGGATCACGGTCCTGCTTCTCACTAGCATCTACTGGGGACACTGGGGACCTTTTTGACAACTCCCCCCCTCCCCCTAGAGGATTCTGAGCAGGGGTGGCCACGTTTTATTGCTTCTGGAAATGTAGAAACTTGGTGCTAAGGATTGCAGAAATCATCTGCATTGTCATGCCAGAGTCATTTGCCTTTGACCGAAGCAGCATCAGAGCAGTGGAGGCCACCAAGACAATACTCCCAGGACAAAAAGGGCCAAGAGTGTTGACAGAGAAACCCGTGGCAAAGGAATTCTTCTGTGCCACTCTTCTTCCAGCATACTTAGTGATAGAAAACAAGAAATCACTGAGCAGGAAGCCTCAGAGTCTTGGCTGGCAAAGCTTTTACTTTGATGGGCTATTTGGCGGCAGAGAGCTGCCTTTCAGATGGGGAGCAGGTATGTTTAGAAGTCTTTGTTACACTTTAGAAAAATCAAAAGCGAACATTCTAGAGAGTCTTTCAGAGGAGGCTGAATTTTGTGCAATCAGGGGCGGAGCTGTCTGTAGCCTCCCATCCTCTAAAACAAGGTGCTGGTAAGGCTTCTTGTGACCAGGCTATCATGCTGGTTCTTATGGGAAGGGAGGACTGATGTAGAAGTCAATTTCCCCATCATGTAGGAGGTTCCCACAGCTCCCTGGGTCTTTTTTAAAGCAACAGTTCCTTGCTTTAATATTTGTGTAAGCTTTTTGCACTTGTGGAAGGTGCTGGCAGCCTTCTGTCTCCCTGCCACATTTCATGGACAGGACCAGCTTCTTAACTGATTATTCCCTTGGTGAGGCCAGATGGTGCTGTAAGATTTAGATAGGGCATCATTAAAAGCATGTGTAGATTCTTGTAAATGAAGGTGGCTTAAAAGAGCTTTAATGGCTTGGGGACGTTATCAATAAAAGGAGGATTTAAGTTTTATTATTTATAGGGGTGTGTGGTTCATACACACAAGTGAGTGATTTTATACACGTGGGGCCCAGAACACTGAATACAGTATTCTCTCATTCTCCACTGTATTCTCTTCGGGCGGGATCTCTCTCTGAGTCTAAAGCCAGGCCAGTAGGCAGAAATCCTCCTGAGTCCCTGGGGTGATAGGTATACTTGGCCATACCCAGCTTATTTTACATAGGTCTGGGGATGCAAACTTAGGTACTCACGCTTGCCAGTGTCTTACCAATTGAACCATCTCCCCAGCCCTAAGGAAGGACAATTTTTAAGACAGTTATGGAGAGATTGAGGAAATGGAGAATGGCTCCCCCCTAGCCTTGATTGAGTCTTTCTATGTAGCCCCTCTGTGACTGGTTGGGAACTTACAAAGTAGGCCAGACTGACGTTATACTCAGAAATATCTATGCCCGTGCCCCGAGTACTGGAATTAAAGGCCAAGAAAAGGGTAGAAAGGCTAAGTATTGGAGTTAGGTAGAAGTCAACACTTGACTTCAGATTTCTTACTTCCCTTGATGGCTTTTAGAAATTGATTTTAGCCTTTTTAAGCTTTAGTTTCCTATTTTATAGCGATTATAATTGTATTAGCTTATCAATGTTGCTAAGAATAGCAGAGTTGCTGCTTTGGAATGAGTTTAGCTTGACATGGTAGTGGTCACAATTACCAATGGGCAGGGAGAAAGTTGACACCCAAAACACAAATGTAACTAACAGTGAGTCCACACATTACTAAGTGGAAGTCGGAGCATGGGAGACAGGTGCAGTGTCCTACTGTGTAATTTTGGTCCCAGGAGTGGGGGAGCACAGATAAAGTTTACTGAAGCATAAAGGGAGCTGGGGACATCAAGAGGCTGAGGTCATCACTGACTGGAAATTTGAGTGACTCCAGGGGACACTGGAGCCATTTGGGTGATCCAGGAGCCCAGCAACAAATGGGTAATAGCAACAACCAAGAGGCCTAGTAGGTACCACAAGCATTTGTGTGCCAAGACTTTAGCATGAAGATTCTAGAACACCTTTATCAGTGTCTACAAGGACCTGGAAGGACACCCAGCCCAGACTTGCCCTGGCTTCACAGACATGTGGTGTGGAAGGAAGGCAAAACTAGATTCCAAAGGTACAGGGAACAGTTTTCATACCCCTTTCCAAGCACGAAGATGGTCCTTTAGAGGAACTTTCACAGTGGACACATGCTAACTTAGTGTGTAATTGTCCATAATTGTGCCCAGTAGAGTCAAGTTCTTGGGATGGATTGGACTGGAGGAAGTCATGGATGAAGGTCACAGCAGAGGAGTTGTAGACAAATATATTATTTCCTTCCGAGTGTGCAAGGGCTTCCAGCATCCTTTGATATCAGTCAGCGGTCTGTCTGCAATAATTGATGTACTCATCCCCTAATCAGGGACCAGAGTCTGATGCCAATTGTTTCTTTTACTTTTTAATGGATTCGAACTCTATACCCAAGCCTAGAAAATCAAAGCACTTCTGGAAGATATTTATTAGCGGCCAAATTATAAAAACACACAGCAAACCTTTAGTTTGCATTATAAGTGTTAATATATGCAGAGCCCCGTGAATAGCTCGTCTTTCTGCCTCTCTTGTATCTTAAATTTTTCATTACAAATTTCCAGGGCTTCAAAGTAGACTCTCACAGCCGGCGCCTTTTTTCTCCCTTGCATGACAAAGAGCTGTCAAAAATGGTTCCTGGGCCTGTGAGTTTCTTCTCCTTTTTTCTCTCATCTAAATGTCAAACAACTTAGCTTAAATAAAGCCCAGCATTCTTCGTCTGGTGCCTCGCAAAAGAAAAACACCACCACAGAAGGCATCTACAAAGGCCCTAATTAATGTTTCTCATTGATTTGGTTTTAGTGTGATGTATTTTATGAAAAAAATATGAATCCAGAGGCACTCTCATTAAAATCATTAGCGGGTCCACACTGGCTGCCAACAGCCTGGTGCGTGGTAGGGCTTCAGAACCCAGACTTACATAAACATGCAGACCTTGAACTTCCATGTGCATGTGTGCACACACAGCGCCTACTTTGCAGATCATGCTCAACCCACCTGTGCACATGTATAGGATCATGTGCAGGGGACTCACAGAAAGCCTCCCACATACATGAATCAATGATAAACACACAAGCGTGCGGATGACTGTTTGCATATTCTACATGTAGGCATGTCAACATATATGGATCTGATATCCCACGGTTATCTTAGAGTGGCCACCAGTGTGACGGTGTGTATGTGTGATCATGGCCGCTGATTCTAGGGCAATGAATATTCATCTATTTGAGAGAGAGGAGAAAGGACTGTCTCAAGTCTCTTATTAATGGAGCAAGGGGATCTAGAAATACAAAATCCATTGGCTTTCTACATCAGCGCATTGTTCCTTATTAAGATTTTCTTTCAAATTTTATTTTCAATGATGTCCCAGTGCTACAGACCAAAGCTAACAGGACATGTGGGGGACAGACAACTGTCCCTCTTCTACTGAGACTTTTGAATGGGTAGATTGTTTCAAGGAAGACTTTATTCTGATTGGTCTTTTGGTTCGTTGTCATGAGGATGGAAATGGAGAGAGGAGAAGAATTAGAAATCTTGGCAGGGCAGTGAGAGGAACACCATGACCTGAAACTCCTGAAACTGACATTTATGTCCTCTAGATGATGGCTGCTATGGGAGATGGTGTGGGAGTTGGGGAGAGCCTCCGTTGCCTGTATATCCTATCCTGTTTACATTCGTCAGCTTCTCCCTAAACTACCTACTTCTGGTTCATATTCCATTTTCAGTACTGCTGCTGTTTGCCAGAATGGCAGTCTTGATTTCGCTGGCTTGCAGAGGAACGGAGGATGCTCTGAGCTCAGCTTCCAGCTCAGCTTCTCTGTCTGTCCTTATAAACTGTCTACAGCTACTCTTGCCACTGGGCAGTCAGCAGGAGGCTGCAGCCCTGAGGAATTTTACTGGGAGGGGCAAATGTTTCAGGAAGTGGAAACAGAAGCATGAGGGGAAGGCTCTCCTTCCTCCCAGGCAACTCAAGGTAGGGTTCAGCACTGGGAATTAGGGCCACAGCCCCTAATACTGGAGAGTGAACTTACTCTCAAGTTCAGAGGCATTGTGCTCCTCAGGGTCCATGTATTTCTTCCAGAACTTTGAGGGAGTCAGTGCTGATTTATGTATTCTTAGAGACCATGTGACAAGACATTTTCTACTTCCCACTGATCTACAGAACTTGTACTAGGTAGTAGGTGTTAAGTTTTCCCTTTGTGACAAATTTCTCCACTGATGCAATAAGCCAAACAGACCAAATCAAACTGAATTAGAAGAAAACCAGGTTTAATGGATGCCAGCGCTCCCTGTTAGCTCCTGGGGAAAACATGGAGTGGGGGAAAGGAGAACCAGAATGACCACCGGAAAACTGGGATACCACGTTGTTCTCTGGGGGGGGGGGCAGTTTAAATAGCCTGTGGGAGTGGTCTTGACCTCCCCTGGGGAGGGGTAACTCTTTGGTGGGATTTCTTGGAGGTGGAGTTTGGATTGAGGCAACCCCTAGGGGAAGTGGCTTGAAATGGTGCTTTCTACCCAACATTCCAAAATGGATATCAGTGGGCTGGGGTGAAGCCCCCAACTAAGCATTTCAGATTCTTTGTATAGAGGGGTGTTAGGGAGCCGAGGTGATGCATCCAACCAAACAGTAGGGAGTTGAGTCAAAAGTGCTCTGAAATAAAGAGAGATACAACTTTTCACCTCCTGGGATTTTTTTTCTTAGTCCCACAGGAAATACAGGCTTTCTTTTCAAGAGCCTCCAGCCTCCTTCCAGCCTGGGGCTCTGGAGAGGTCCTGGTGCTTCCCTGTGCTGTGGGCACTCATATCTCTGTCACAGAGAAGATGCTTGCCTGAGTATGGGAGTCATACTCCCTGTGGGAAGGCCTCTGGGTTCAAGTTCAGAGCTCACTGCAGGTGCCCTCCTGGTTAGACACCGGCCATGCCTCTCTCTTTCATGCCTTTAACACATGGAAGACTGCGGACCCATGGTGTTTTAAATTTGGAAGGAAAAAGTCAGTCTGTACAGCCTTAGTCTTACCAAATTTGGAAGCTTTGACTACTCACAGGCCTTTAAGGTATAATTGATGTAGTGTTTTCCATTTGGCACATTCTTAAGAACCCTGGAAGAGAGCAGGAATGAGGGGGTTTTCGAGCTCACAGCCTCTGCAGACATAAGGCTCCGTGGTGACCTATGGAGGAAAACAAGTAGCGGTTACTTTAAGCAAGCAGAAAAGGGTAGGCGGGGGAATTATGCGCCAAAGCTCTCCAGTAATTAAAGTGCAGTCTTCATGTCTTGCCATTTGTCAGAACAAAGTAAATATTGGAATCTTAGTGCTTGCATCCTCTCGGCTAAATATCCTTCTGTGGCTATTGCTCAAATATTGAAAATCCTCATAGAAGTTCTAGTGCGAAGCTGTCACGGGAGTAATTTATGTGGAGACTTAACCTGCTGCCTCCCTGAACTCATGCGTCTACTATCGCAGCTCATATCAATTTTGCTTTGCTCCCCATTAGCCATGTTGTCAAAAAAAATTTCACAGAAAAATAATGACCTCGCAAGCCAAGAAATTTAGATCCGGATATGAGCCGTAAATCTGTATTAATTTAATAGTTAAAGTGCGTTAATGCTTTGTAATATTTTTTCTTTATAGAGAACACAATAGTGAGGTCATCTGTAATAAAGATGTTAGTTCTGAAGCACCTGCTAGTTTGTTTTGCCTCTTGGGGCAAGAGGACATTAATGGATGAAATATGGCCCAGAGCGCCTTAAAATGCTGTTTTCTGGCAACCTCTCTGCAGGGCTATAAAACACTCACCCTGAGTGATCAAGAGTCTGGAGAAGGGATAGATGCTCTCCATCATGCCTGATCTGACGTTTGCTTTGTTAACCTATCACTCATCCACTGACACCCACAGAGCAGCACGGGGAGGCCAGGGGCAGCCCCGGGGCTTAGTGAGCGGAGTGGTCTGCCTTTCTGGACCAGTTTCTGGGGCTTGGCTCCAGGGATGGAGCCCATCCTGGAATGTATATCTACTTTTTCTCCTGTCATTGTGGTTCAGGAAAATGGCCTACTGTCTGTCACTGAATCTCTGGGCAAGTTTCAACACATGTACAAAACAAAACAGTCAAACCTGTCATTTCGATACATAATTATTTTTCCATAGTGAAGAAAACATCTTTTGCTTCAATTTCATTTATTCTTTCCATAATAAAAGCCCTAGGTCCCATGTCGAACCTTCATATTCCTTTTTAATACTTAATTTTTTCTTTTGATTTGAATCAGAAATACCCAACAACCTGAATAGATTGTGCCAACCTCAGGTAGGAAACTTCTACAACATCCATGGGATTTATATAATTAGAGGTCTACTCTGGGATCCAAGAGGCTTGTATCTTCTTGGCTAAATATCCTTCCGTGGCTATTGCTTGAATATTGAAAATACCTGTATAAATTCTGGCAAAAACTGTCATCAGTGCTGGCAGTCCACACAAGCAATGGCCCGAGATGCAATGCGATGACTCACACAGGTAGGTTTCAGGTTGGTGGAGCTGAAGGAATGGCAAAGCTGTCCAGAAGGATTAACAGACTCTCAGAGGGCTTGTTCCACAGACCAGTTCCTTAGGAACCAGGTGGTAGCAGGACAGAGGTGCAGCCCTGGAGCAGGAGGAAGCATGCACAAGAACTTCCAGAGGGAAAAAACAAGTCATTTTCTTGTAAGTGGGAGGCAGGCACAGGATGACTTTCCCTGCTTAAAGTCCTTAAAGCTGAGAGCAGAGGGCAGGAATGCCCAGTGGGCTAGCATCCTGGTAGAATGAGGGGGACAATGAACTGGGACCCTGCAGAGGGTACTGATGTCTTGGGGTACACGGGTGACCGGGAGGCAGTAGGACTGCCACCAGCTGCCTCCAACTGCACTTCCCCTCTGGTTGAGAGCAAGAACTTGAGTTCATTCAGTGACTATGAGAGAAAGCTAACATGCATGCCTTTGGAACATACTAGCTGCCTGGCATGACACAGGCCATTTGTGTGGTCATAGCCCTTCTCAGTGGAACAAAGACTAGACTTTGCCACAAAGTCATCAAGTTTCTCCTTGGCTTAGCTCTCTTTGCCTCTGATTTTAGTCTTGCTGGGAGCTTAGTTGATGAGCACTCCCAAATGAATCTGAACTCAGAGACATTGGAACCCAGGCTGTCTTTTCAGCTTTAACCAGTTGAGCTGCCATGGATTATTCAATGACTTGCCAAGTCATCAGCTATGATCTAATTCATCTTTAGAATGATACCTGGAGCACGTTCCTACTGTTGTTCTGCCTTTTTCAATGAAGAGCTTAAAGATGAAGGTGAATGAAGTTGTCTGGGATTGCAGGCTAAGTCAGCAGCAAAGTGAGGATTCTGGTTTTGGATAATTTGACCCTCAAATAATGATCAGAGCTACAGACATCTTTGGAGTCCTAGGTTTATAAACATCAGGGGTGTCTTTCATCTATAACCAGGCTTGGATGACAGAGGCCTTCTCCCACAATGCCCTGTGACAGCAGCTGAGCATTGCATTGCTGACAAATTGTCAGTACTGACAGTTCTGTCCCAGAATCCCTAAGTCTTTCCTTCAGATGGATTTCTACTTCCTCTTCTGTCTCCCAGCTCTCAATACCACGCTCCTTTGCATGCCAACTTTGAGGAAGAGTGGAGGGTCATGGAAGACCTCAGGCAGGGTAGCTGCTTCTTTGTGGCCTCTTGATTGCAGCCCTGGCAGCAGCTGATGGCATAATTACTTCTAAGCCACATCTCAGCTCCCAGGATGAGGAAAGTGTTATATTGTGATGTAAGCTTTCTTCGCCATTTTGTCAAAAGCCAAGGAGTCATGTGCAAACTCCAGTGTCTAGGGCATCAAGTGTTTACTGTATTACCTTGACAGTTGCCTAAGCTACCAAATAAAGCCTGATGTTTGGAGTCCTTCTAAACTGGGAGGATAGAACAATGAAAACAAACACTTAAGGATCACCACTGTGTACCAAGTACTGAGTTGTTAGCTTGGCCTACATCTTAAGCCAATGATGGTATTTACTGAGCTTGATTCACGATCAGGAATGTGAGGTTCAGAGAGGTTTGCCATGCATCCATGATTGCTCCTAGCAAGACAAAAGCAGAGGTTTTGAACACAAATTTGACCTTGAAGCAGGAAGGTTTAAGTCTACTGTAAAGGGAAATTTGCAATAAGCACAAAAGATGACTGGGTGAAGGCAGTGGCAAACTCTCTACTGTCTGAGCACAATCTTGGCGTTAATCTGATTTTAGCTTTTCATTGTTCCCCTCTGGAGCTGTTTTCCAGTGTAAGTTGTGTATAAGCAAGGGCCATGCAAAACAATTCTTGTCTATAGAAATGCAAATTAATTCTGTCCAGTCCAGGCCTAACTGACTCTCCCCTTCTATTCCCTCAGCAAAAACAAAAACAAAATACCAGTTTTGCACCCATCTATAAATTCGTGTTAGAATCCTTGATTTCTCCTTTCAGCAGGTTATAGCATCGTTTCCAAGTCTTTCGTTAACAGATGTGCATTTTGTGCTTTGAATTCATTTAAATATCTGAGTCAAGATTTTGATTTTTTTTTTAAAGTTGCCTTTCAGCATCCATGTAGCCAAAACCCAGGCTGGCTACCAGCATGGCCAGTCTCATGTAGTCTCAAGTAGAAATGTAGACTTACACCACTGGGTTGTTGAGATGAGAAGGCCTTCGCCTCCATCACCCATGCCCGGTTATTGATTAAAGGGACCACATACCCTGCTATTTATAAACCTAGGGCTCCAAAGAGGATGTTTGTTTTTCTTGCTTTTAATTATTGAACACGAGATGCCAGTGTTGTTTTGCCAACAGCAGCACAATAGGTCCCTAATGAAACTCACTGAGCTACTAATAATTAAACCATCGAGCGGAAGTAACCAGAGCTGTGAGATATCAATTAACATTCTTCAATAGTCACTCTTTTGTTTTGGTTGTTTTAAGGAAAGCTGATTTTGATGTTATTTTTTATTTCAAATGCGTCATACAGAATGTCCACCTCCGAGGAAACTATTGTAAGATTTGAACTCCAAAGTTACTTAGCTCCTGGTTCATATCACTGTCTTGCTAATAACGTCTAGATGACTCTGGGTAACCTCTGTGTACTTTCCTGAGACTTAATCCTTAAATGTGCAGTGAGAAGGATTTGGGAGAATTATCCTGAGGTGGGAATTGGATCAAGTGACTAGAAATAAATTCAAGAACTAAGCTTAGACTCAGCACCAGGTTCAATGCATCTTCCTTTTATTTGGTCTCTCTCTTTGCCTCCACTTTCTACCATTTTATAGTCAGCAAATTCATCATCCCCTTAAAGATGCCTGCCATATCTCAAACTGTATGCTCATATCTTCATCTTTGCATCTCAACCTGGGCTTTGAATCACAGTGGAACCAGAGGGTAATGGAGGTTTGACTCAGTGGTAGTCAATTCAGAAAGAGTATCAAGCCTATCAGGGTTGCTATTGGGAGCTAAAGAAATTTAGTTTTCCTTCTCAATCAAATCCCATAAATGGTACGGGACAATTATCTGCATTCTGTCAGTTATATTTTAAATAAACACTGATTGGCCAGTAGCCAAGCAGGAAGTATAGGCAGGACAACAGACAGGCAGGTCAATGAGAACAGGAGAATTCTGGGAAGGAGGAAACCCATTCTTCTGCAGTTGTGAGCCCACCACAGAAGAAGCAAGATGTGACTGCCTCACTGAAAATGGTACCGAGCCATGTGGCTAGCATAGACAAGAATAATGGGCTAATATAAGTTATAAGAGTTAATAAGAAGCCTGAGCTAATGGGTCAGTTTATAACTAATGTAGACTTCTGTGTGATTTCTTTGGGACTTAATGAGGATAGAAAACTCAGTAAACACATAAATTTATGAAAGAGAGAGTTTAGGGTCTCTGAATAGACAGGGATTTGTGCTTTAGATCTGTTTCTTACTACACAGTCACAAGACCCAGTGCTATTTCTAGGCTTCCATGTCCCCATTGCAGGAAATTGGCTTAGCGACAGCCCAGGGTTTTTGTAGTTCCTATCAAGTTGATGTAGAAACAGTAGAAGGACCTTGACCCTCAAAAGTGATACTAATTATTAAGAATTTTTGATGCATTTTTCCCATTTAGCGTTGATCTAGGATGGTCTCTTGTTGTTTTCCTATGTGTCTACTGCTGACCACTCCCAGCTCTGAGTCTGTCATACAGCCTCATCTCTCAGATCCAATTTATTTCTTATTTTAAGCTCCTTACTTGCTTCATTAAAACATTATGAAGTCAAATAATTGAGATGCCAAGTGGCTCCTATGAGGCCAGCCTTCAGCTCCCAATTTGAACAGTCACAATACACACATAGTGTATGGTTCTAAAGAATTAATGTCTTTATGAGTCACCATTAGCAGGAATTGGGGATGCAAGAGGAAGTTGTTAAAACTATTTGTGTATTATTAATACACAAATAATAATAATGAGAAAATAATAACAGTCAATATGAAGCTATCTCAAGTATCACAAAAATATTTCAATATTTGGATCACAGAATTTGGCCTGTAATAAGATATACACGGTTTCTCTTTTGTCTTACGGGTCTAGTTTAGCACATCATAGAGTAGTAACATCATCTTACTTTCAGGATCTCCATTGCTTCATTTTTAGAGAAGATCAACTAAGGTTTAAGTGTTCATTGACTTAGAGAAAGTCTTCCAGCTTTTTTGTTCATGGTAGATCGATTCTCTGGGTGTGCTGGAAACTTCGTATCTAACAGTTCTCAGAGCTCCACGTATGGGGTCATTCTTCTTCTTCCTATCAGAACATTGCCTGCAGGTCAAGATGAGGATTGGGGAATGAAGAATTTAGGCAGGGCCAGTCGTATTTGGTTCTACCCTAAATATTAAAAATTTATAACAAGTGAATTCAAGGGGATAAGAATAAAACACGAAAGCCCAATCAAGAGTTAAAATTCAAGTAAAAGGGACCAGGCAGTGGTGGCGCTCGCCTTTAATCCCAGCACTCGAAAGGCAGAGGCAGGCGGATCTCTGTGAGTTCAAGAGGCCAACCTGGTCTACAAGAGCTAGTTCCAGGATAGGCTCCAAAACTACAGAGAAGCGCTGTCTCAAAAAAGAAACCAACCAAACAAAAAAAATTCAAGTAAAAGATGATAAGGTCTGATTCAGACTGCAGGTACTTTGAGAAGGGTAATTTCATGAAGCTTAAGCTTATCTCAAATGATCAGTGGTGCCGGGCTAATAGCCACTATGGAAATGAATAGAGGAAAAGTATGCTGTGAACAAGTCCCATATACTTGACTTTGTGATGGAGTAGACTGTGGGTATCTATTCATTAATGGATGAAACCTAGGAGGAATGCTGTTTAAGTTGGCTCTCCCTTCTCTTCTCCAAGGCCCTGTTCTCTGGCATGCATTTGAGAGCTGTGTGTGATACCTCTGCATCTGAGCCATCCATCCACCACCACTTTCCCTTCCTTCCATAGGTTACTATGGTAGTTCATCTTGTCTGAGCAAGTCCCTCAGCAGTTCTTCCTACTGATATGCTTGCTCGTGGAGGGAGTGCAGTAAATCTGATCAGTTTCAGGAACTTCTTGAAGTTTTTGACTTGCTTACTTGCTAAGCTTCAAGAGCTTGTCTACAGGATGGAATGTTTCATCTCCTCTTAGGACTCCTCTTAGGAGCCTCCATCTGTGATGAAGATTGCATCTCAGAGGAAATTGTTGCTCAACAAAACTTCTCAGAGTATTATGGTGGGAGAGGAGAGACTGTGACACTGATGTTTTCTGTTTAAGCAGGGAGTGCACTGGCGTGGGGATCTCAGTTCTGAGTGCAGTGTAAGGAGTCTGAAGCTTACTTGGTAGAGCCATTCAGCATGAGGTCAGTGGGGTGGCTTATAAGGAGGTTGTGCTCGGCAGAGGAGCCAGCAGTGTGGATGAACTGACCACGAGAAAGATAGCCCTTGTCAGTGGTCAGTATTGATATCAGCTCAACACATCTGAGTTGGTGTGATGGTTGACTTCATTGTCAGGTGGACTGGTGTCCTGGAGAGATTTCAAGAAAAAGGAGAAACCCACCCTGAATGATAGGGGCACTATCTCATAGGCTTTGAACCTCCACTGAATAAAAATGAAAAAAGACAAGGTCAGGAACCAGCATTCATTATTCTCTGCTTTGTGACTGTGGCCACAACGTGACCAGGTTATTTCCCTTCCTCCTGCCATCCCCTAGTCCCATGATGGACGATGCCAGTTCTCAATTTGTCACTCTCAAGTTCAGCAAGCCTCCAGCTCCAAAAATAATTCTATCACTATTTATAACAGTAGCAAAATTATAGTTAGAAAATAGCAATGAAAACAGTTCTATGTTTGGGGGTCACCACAACCTGAAGAACTGTATTAAAGGGCCTCAGGATTAGGAAGGCTGAGAACCACTGGACTCTACCCTTAAACTATGACCCATATAAACCTATCCTTTTTGAAAAACAAAATTACTTTTGTTTGTGTCTTTACTTATTTTTATATGTATGTGTGTGCCTGCATGAGTTTGTGAGCGCGTAATGCCACAGAGGCCAGAAGGAGGCGGTTGTTAGTGTAGGTCCTGGAACCAAACGGTTACCCAGTGCTCTTAACCCTAAGCAATGCCTGCTGCCTGGACTCTTCTTTCTTGGTTGCTTTTTTCAGGGATCGTGTTGAAACAGCTATAAAGATTAACTACTGCCATTGGCTTCTCTAAAAGCTATACCCAGGGGCCAGTATGTGCAAAACTATCTGAGGGTCTTAGGCCCACAACCATGCAGCCCTGGACAAACATTCGGTCTTGGATTTAAACATATTCTGTTCTGGTTCCACCAAAGTCTTGTTATGGGCTTTGCTGTTGGGAGGTGGGAAGAGGGGTGGGACACAGGTTTTCAAGCCACCACCAGGTTGCCCACCGGCCTCTACACACAGCTCTGAGCTTTCTTGGGAAATCAGCTGACAGCTTTTCCGTGGGCTGCTAATGTAATAGCGCTTATTTCAGGGATCTTTGTGAGGCCAAGGAAAGCATCAGGGTTTCATTGTAAATCCATTATGTCTTCTTCGCTTAGAAATTACCCCTGACAAGCAGTCCCACGGCAAAGAAAAGTCGGTATTTTTTTCTTTTTTCTCTCAGAATAAAAAGGAGGATTGGCCTCCTCTTCTATTATTTTTTTATTATGACTGTCCTCCTTTTGGTTGTGACATTCGATGTATTATTTAGTGTAAGTGCTTGATTAAGGACAAACCAGTGGGGGCAGAGTAGGAAGACGGAGGGAGAAATCACAGCCACTTGGTTCCTCCTACTCCTAACTTAGCAGCTGGGATGAAAATCAACTGCCAGCACTCTTTGGGGATCCCAACTTGTTACCCTGGGCATAGGAGAGCGCATTCTGGCTGAGGCACCTTCTGGCCGTTTCTGGGTCAGCAGAACCTTGGTTGCTTTTCTTTCACGTACCGGAACCCTTGTGCCTTTATTAAATATTAATTGGCTGTCAATAATTAAATGCTGATTATTTGATCTCTAATGGGGTCAGGATTCCCATAGTCCCATATTAATGTAATAATGCAAAAGTAAAAATTGCCTTTCAGATGGAAAAAAAATGTACTTATTATTCTTTCTTTGTTCAGAGTAAAATGGTTTGTCTTAAATTAAAAATTAAAAGCAGGATTTTCTTTAATCTTCGAATTAAATTAGTGCTAATTAGTTCTATTTTCTGTACAACATTCACATGCTAAAATCTCGGCCATTCCTTCAGCGTGTTAATGGTGCCCTTTGGCTGTAATCAAGATTGTCTTACATTAAAAATGATACAGTTAACTCAATTATATTAAGATTCATTGTTCTCAAATCACAGGGTTATGACTAGAAGCTGCTGGAGCTGTTGGAAGGGCTGAGATTGCCAGGGTACCCAAAGAAGTCAGCCATCTGAATTTCCATTTCAAATTCCCAGTTGCTGGAGCGAGGCTCACAAAGCTCAGAGTGCTCCAGGTTCCTTGTGGGTACGTGGTAGGCACCAGGATTGGGTGCAGAAACAACCATCACACTCCCTGAAAGAAGAGGGAAAAAGAGAGACCCAAGGGAGTCCGCCTTCTGTGTTGGCACCATATCCAGGGCAGCCTGGATCCTCTTCATCCTCCTCTTTAGAGAAGCAGAGCCTGGGTTCCCCGGTTAGGCAGCAACCGTAGCAGGAGCAATGGTAATGGCATCTGTTGTGTATGTGTGTGTCAGGAGCTGAAAAGTTCTGCTGGACACTGTGTAAGCAATAGGTTTGCAGAGCTGCTGTGTGAGCCTCATTCCACACTTGACTGAGGCTCCAAGAGTTGAGTGGTTGCCCCCGATAGCACATTGGTAAGGGACATAGCTAGCATTCTCACACAGACGTGCGCATTCCCACATTGTTAAGGGACATAGCTAGCATTCTTACACGGATGTGCTGCATTCCAGACCCCTTTCCTTCTATTAGTATGTTTACCACAGCAGTTCAAGAAGGGTTTTTGTCAACTGAGGCAGTGTGCCTGTTCTAATGGGAGCTCACCAAATCCAGCTGGACCAGGTCTGAATGAGCATAGGATCAAACTGGACTCTCTGATTGTGGCTGACAATGGGGGCACTGGGAGTTGTTTTTACGGCATGTTCTGGCTTTTTGGGACCCTAGTCTATATGGATGCACAGCTCCCTAGGCCTGGATGTAGGGGGGAGGGCCTTGGACTTCCCATAGGGCAGGGTTCCCTGCCCTCTCTCAAGCAGAGAGGGGGAGGGAGAAGGGTGAGTGGGGGAGTGGGAGGGGACTGGGAGGAGGGAACCAAGTGTAAATATTTGAATAAAAAAATAAAAAAAAGTGTTTTTGTTTCTGTAACCACAAAGATGTCATCAGTGTCTATGTATACTTTTTTTTCTAAAAATTCTTTTCTTTAAAAAATTCTTGTTTTCTTATTATTTTATGTGCATGGATGTTTTGTCTACCTGTATGTCTGTGTACCCCATGCATGCCTAGTGCCTGTGAGTTTAGAATAGGGTCTTGTAGGTCCCTGGAACTGGAATACATATGGTTGTTAGTGGGCAGATGTGTGCTGGGAATTGAACCTGGCTCCTCTGAAGAGCAGCCAGTGCTCATAACTACTAGTACTGAGATTGCCTGATATGTATATTTTTGTAGAGAAATGAGAGAGTGTGACTTCTCCAGATGCTGGCCCTGTATTTGTTTAGGCACCTGAACCCCATGATGAAGCTCCATGCGTAACTCAGTCTAGTTCAGTTCTTAAAATGACCATGTGAGGTAAGGCATACCCACTTCATAGGTGAGAAAGTGAGCTCTGAGGGAAGAAACAAAGCATCTTAGAGTTCACCTCACTTCAAAGTCTCTTTTCTGCTTCAAGGCCGGGTATCTCTTCTAGAAACTGCATGTGTATCCTAGCTAGCAAGTAGACTAATCAAAGGCCTGAGATGGAACCTGCATGTCTTTACGGGGGTTCTGTTTATGACTAGAGCTGTTGTCCCCGGGTAGCATTTTATCAACTAATTATGACTTGGATCTGAGGGGAAGTGCAAGAGAACGCGGCCTATGGAAGCTGGAGATGGAGATATAACAGGAGGAGAAAAAGAGACAGAGACACAGAACAGAGACACAGAGAGAGACACAGGCACAAACATGCACGTGCACACACACACACACACATACAGAGAGAAAGAGAGAGAGAGAGAGAGAGAGAGAGAGAGAGAGAGGGAGAGAGAGAGGAGACCCTGCTAGATTACAAATAAAAGACTGCATAAAGAAAAAGGAGTCTCTAAGGTCCCGTATGCCACAGTAACAATAACCAGCAATATGAATGTACATTAAGTGATCGTTTAAGTAGATTTCTGAATATTTCTTACATAAACCATTTCCATAATGAGCAAGTTTTGATTTTCAGTTAAATACTTTCACACACTCTGAAAGGTTTTTTTTTTTTTTTTTTTTGCCCCTGTTTAACTTTCCAGCTGTATTGTCATTCCATTTGCTGCCAGTCCAATAGTAACATATATTTATGGCAACTTGCTACAACTTTTCATAAAAATAGGATTTTTTATTCTTGTGTTTGTAGTCAATGATGGTAAGATTTTGTTGTTGTTTATCTTTCGAAGCAGGTAGAATTGGTGTAAAAAGATCCATGCCCAACAGAGTGGGAGGAGAGGGCAGGAGCGAGCTCTGCAGGTGGCTAGCTGGGTGGAGGGAAGCAAGGAGGTGGATGGAATCGGTCAATATTTCTCGGAGGACCGAGACTATCTTAATCCAGCCAATCAGCTCAGTGGTGGTCATGAGAGCTTTGACACATGGGGTCTGGCTGGCTGGAGTCCTGGTTGGAGGTCTGGGTAGCTCTTTTCAATGTGACACATCACATTTCTGTCACAGCTACCACAGTGGTGCTCCAGGCTCTCATCTGTCACCACGTTCTCTTTTCTCTTCCATCTACGCTTTCATTTACCTGTGCTTCAAAGCGGAAGCTCACTTTCTGTTAGAAAGGGCTCGGAAACTCGGCACCGACTGCCCTATTTTCAAACCCTAAATTATTTACAAAATATTTTAATGGCTGAAAAAAATCTTAAAATAAAAGTCTGTATCTAGGAACTAGAACGTGGTCTCCATGGTTTTGAGTAGCAACAGTTCTGCGGACTGTGGCTATGGCCAGACTGAAGGGGGCATCAAAGACTGTCACCCCCCATGCCCCCTTGAGGAAGTGGCACTATAGCTCACTGAGGATGCTTTGGTGACTCTTAATGTATAATGTTTGTGAAGTTTGATCTTTGTTCACACACGGCTTCCACAGACAGGAAGCTGCTCAGTTTCAGGGCCTCTTTTGACTCATAGCCAGGAGTCAGGAGATACCGGAAGTACCCGCCAATCTAAAATGAAGTCGCAGCATGGACAGGTGCCTCTGTAGTACCTTCTGCACAAAAGCGTGTGAACTTCCCTCCCTGGGCCACACTGAGCCTGCGTTCCTACTGCATGAGTCGGGTTTTGTTGTTACTGCATAGAAATACCCAAGGTACCTTATAAAGAAAACCCGGTTGTGGTGGTTCATAGTGCTGCAGGTGCAAATTGCAGGGCCTCATCTGGTAATGACCCACTTATACACAGAATCCAGAGGTGATGAGGGCATCGTATTGAAAGAGACAAGGAGTACAGTGTGCACGCTTGTGTTTGTCTGCTCTCTCTCCCTCTGCTCATAAAATCAACAGGATTTTCAGTCATAAGGACTAACCTGCTAATCTTTTTTTTTTTTTTTTTATGGTGTTTGAGACAGGGTTTCTCTGTCTGTCCTGGAACTAGCTCTTGTAGATCAGGAAACCCGGCTGGCCTTGAACTCACAGAGATCAACCTGTCTCTGCCTCCCAAGTGCTGAGATTAAAGGCATGCACTACCACCACCCAGCCCTGCTGATCTTATCTAACCCTAATCACCCCCTAAAGGACCAGTTTCTTAGCACCACACTCAGATTATATTTCTGTTATATCTAGATGGTGATGCCTGCCCTAAATCTCTCAGGCTGTTGCATCAGATTGTGCAAAACTCCACCTACTCGACCTACATGGTATACCCTGTAAGGAAATTCTGACCAATGCAGGTGGATGGTGAGGCCATCAAAGGGATTATTTTCAACCTTCCCTTTTGATGGATGTCTGGTCATGCAATGCTTTAACCATTCAAAGCCAGGAGCATAAAAATAAAGAAAGGGATTCACCACATACAGTAAAACAAAATGTAAGCCCATAGTTCTAGGCAGGAGAAAAAAAGCAGAAAAGGAAGCAAGTGTCTCATTCTTTGTGTTTCAGGTCCTTAATAAAATACAATATGGTAAAACACGAGACAGAGAGGCCAATGCTGCTGTCCAAGAAGAGGAAATACAGTAAAGGGGAATTAGATAGGGCAGAGACTATAGAAAGAGCCATGGCAAATTATCTGTTGTATTGGGAGCTTAAAAAACAACACAGACATCATAAAAATTTAATGAGTGGTTCAGAAAATAAATTGGAGTCTCCTCTGAAGTCTGAAACATAAAGAGATTAAAACAATAGATTACAAACTGATAGGTGTGGATGACAAAGAATAAAATCTAAAGAATAGATGTTTGGGGTTTCTAAAATACAGATAAAAACTGTGTGCAGGAGATTAGGGACTGAAAAGAAATACAGGCAAAATTAAATTTGACCATGATAAATGTGTTTGCCTGATTCCATAAGCAACTAAGTTGTCATTCACTCTGGTACAACATGCGTCTTAGATACTCATTTATATGGAATCTAATCAATGGTCTTCAATTATTCTTTACCTGTGAGCCATTTTTCAAAAATCTGTGCAAAATGTCATTATATTCTTTAACTTATTCTTAAGGTTTTTCCTCAAAACAAATAATAGTTTCAAATGATAAAATAAATATTTTCCTTTTAAATGTTAGTTTATGAAGAACTAAGCAGCTAGCATATAGTAAACTTCTCTCTTACATATAAGCCATCTCTAGGGCTTTGAAAAACGCAGGCAGTTGTAGAGTCACCTTCTCTGTGAAGACATAGAGTCCTTTCCTTACCCCAGGTAGTTCCACCAGGCACTTTGTAGTCAACTTCTCTTTCTAGTTCATCTTCAGGCAACTGTTGATCTGATTTCTCTTTTTATAGTGTGCCTTTTCCAGAATGACATATAAATAGATGACTACAGCAACTATTTGTTGGTGCCCGGCTTCTTCACTTTGCAAAATGTACTTAAAACTATCTGTCTATTACGTGCCTGAAGAATTTATTCTTTTTATTCATGAGTAGTATTTTATTGCATGATTATATCATATCTTCTATTCATATTTTTGAGGAGTCTTTCACCCTAGTTGTGAGAATTAAAATTGTTATGGAGTATATGTCTTTACATGAACAAGCTATCCTCTGTTTGAGAGCTTGTTTGGAGGTTCTAGCAGGGGAGTGCACCTACTCGTATACCCTTGACCAAAGACCAGTCCTCCTCTATTTGGGGAAGGTCGTCCTTTTCGGGAGGGGCGCACATGGAGCCGTGAGGGAGGAAGGGGACACCTGACTAACCAGCCAGATCAGCTGAATCAACTCTGCTGATCAATGGGGTGACAGATGTCGCAGCCAGATCACCCTCACATCCATTCCCTCTACTTGAATAAATGCTAAGGAGAGGGGTAAATGAATTGCATGAATAGTTTTGATTAAAAAAATGAAAAAATAGGACAGGACAAGACTACTTCTAGGTATGGAGAAAGAGAAGGTTTATTATTGATAAAAGGGAGAGCATAGGCAGAGACAGAGACACCTGGAGAGTCCAGAGTGGGCATGGCCAGAGGCAGCCGGGTCATAGGAGGAGAGGGGGAGAAGAGGGAGAGGAGCTGTTGACCAAAAGGGGTGGCCTGGGCCAAGACACTAGCCAAGAGACTGGAATAGCCAAGATGGCAGAGTTATATAGGGAAGGGCATCTGGGGGAAGGGCAGCCCAGTCCATGGGCTGACAGAGGATTAACAGTCATACCCTGTAACAGGTAGGGTCTGAGGAATGCTGGGAGAACCTGACAGCCATTTCTGCTTTGCTATGATAATGGGCACCTACCTCAGTTAGCCAGTTGTTCCAGGTTTGAGATTTAACAGTTTCCAAGTCAACTTCCCTCTTTCCTCTTTAAAATGCACTCTATAGAATAGAAAAATCCCAGGATTTTGTGGCCCACTCTAAGTTATGACTAAATACTAAGCAAGATGTCCTTTACTTTAATTTTGGTCTTATGTCTCTTTCTTATTCCCTGTGTTCATCATACTTCACCCAGAATTATACTCTAATATTAATATAGCACTGTACTTAGAAGTCTTTAATTTAGCCCCTTTTTATCCTTTTTTTGAATAAAAAAGACATACATAAATATTAACTTTAAAATTAATTTAAACATTATCTTATGAAGTGACAAGTTTCCATTTGCTGTTCTCATACATATTTCATTTTCCTTGATTCTCCTCCCCCATGACTCCCCCTCCTCTCCCTGACCCCTTTGCCCCTACCACACCTTTTAATCCTCAGTGGTCCTCTTCCACTTTATTGTCACCCCCTCAGCAAGTCCCCAAAGTGTTTGATGTTTCTCATGTAATTGCGCAATCACCATCTCAATCAAAGTGTAAGAGGGATGCAAATTAAAGCTGCTTTGAGATTCCATCTTACCGTACTCAGAACGGCCACCATCAAGAAAACAGATGACAAAAATGCCCTCTGTGATGAGCATCACCGCTCTGGGATAGGCCTGAATATTCAGATTCCCCAGGGTTGACTGGTGATTTGGTCTACAGCTCCCAGGCTTAGAGTGTCCGAACATCTTTAGAAGCAGCCAGTATCACAGCTTCTGGGACTAGGGTGTCTGGGACTCTTGAATACTAAGGCCTGGCAGCATACTGCAGATTCTCTTCTTAGCTCTTGGCTAAGATTCCCATTGAAGCCCTAACCAAGCTCAGCTCTGGTTAGCTTTGAGATCAGATGGGATCCATTCAAGGCAGTATGCTTATCGAGTCTTTACAGCTGCCAGATTTTCCTCAACCCCATCCCCCCATCTTAGCTCATCCTCTCTCTTCTCACATTCCGCGTGTATTTTTCCTAGCGGTACTCCACACTTTGTCGACACTCTCCTCATGATGGAGACTGTCCGGGCCCCTGCTGCAAGGTTATTTGCTACTGCTGTCGCCCTCTCACTTCCCCGTTTCCATCAGCACTGTCTCCAGCTGCCACACACTGCCATTCGCCGCTGCAGCTATGGTCAAGACTTTCGACAGCTCTTGCAGCTCTGAAACTTCCACAGACTTCTCTGAAGTTCGCCATCACCACTCTACTGATGCTGCTTCTCTCTTTCTACTAGCTCAGTCTTTTCTATGACTGATGGATGTTAAAAGGAGTCTAGGAAAGACAACTCAAGTCTTTCATTGAGCCTAAGGTCGCAACACCAGGGAGGCAGCATAGCAGGGTGTCTCCTAGCAGGCTTACAAAGGGAGATAAATAGCCTGCTTATAGAGATGGAAAGGAGGCTTTTCCACCCATCACAGCAGACCTTCATGCAAATGAAGGGTTATATTTACACACAATCACTACATTGTCAGCTTTTGATGTGGGATGTCCTCCTGTATATGTGTTGCTTTTATTGGTTGATGGATAAAGCTATTTTGTCCAATGGCTTAGCAGAGTAAAGCCAAGTGGGTAATCTGAACAGAGATATATAGAGAGCGAATAGGTGGAGTCAGGCAGACGCCAAGTAACTGCCAATGGAGTGAGATGCTGGCACTGATAAGCCTGCCTAGCAGCAATACACAGATGAAAAGAAATGGGCTAATGTAAGATGTAAGAGTTAGCTAGGAATATGTCTAAGCCATTGGCCAAGCAGTGTTGTAATTAAAATCGTTTCTGTGTGGTTATTTGGGTCTGGGTGGCCAGGAACAAAGGAGCAATCTCTGCTTGCAAGCTTTGTGCTAGTCTTTTGGTTACTACCAGGACCCCAGGACCACCCTCTGCTCTTGGTGGAGGAGACTGCAGATCTTTTAAAGTTCATCAAGGCTTGAGATGACAAGACAAACTGTTTGAATCATAGCTGCAGCTGTTCTTCAGGGGAGGCGTTGTGCTCTGAGTTTGGGCAGCAAGCAGCTGCAATTGGCATGCCCCTTTCTCCAGGCACAAGCAGAGTTGGAAATGGCATAAGAATAATCTGACTTGCTGCTGAAGAACAGTCTTTATTCAATACCCTGGAGCGAGGGACGAGACTAAGGACTGACACTTATGGAACCAAAGATTCCTATTCCCAAACATCTATGCTTATTTATAGAATGATAAACATCAGAAGGGGTGCTTAGTGACTTATTTTTACTGTCAATAGTTATTTTAACCACATTAACAGTGCTTAACTCTTCTTCAGCACCTCAAGTTGGGGTGAATTCTCATCAGCTGCCTAGAAAGTTAAAAGTTCCAATTAGGATGAGTAGGGAAATAAAAAATAAAAATACCCTCTAATTACTTAGACATCACAGTAATAAAACTGTCAATCAGGGCTGGGAGCTGCTCAGTGAGTAGATCACTTACCACGCCAGTGTGAGAACCTGAGCTAGAATCCCCAGCACCCATGTAAAAGCTGGGCATGTTAGCCAACCTCTGTGAACTCAGAGCTTCTGTGGTGAGATGGGGGGAAGGCAGGAGGGTCTCTGGAAGCTTGGGAAAGCGACCCTGGCATGTGTTTTGTGAACAAGAGACCCTGCCTAAACCAAGGCAGAAGGCAAAGATTGACACTAGAACTTGTGTTCTCACAACTGTATGCATGTTGTTGCATGTGTACATACACACACACACACACACAGGCACACATGAGCAGAAAGCAACAACTGAGGCCTGTCAAAATCAAGGCAGAAGATCTGAAAAGCATTTGGAACAAAAAGACATCTGTCTTCATTTCCTTTCTATTACTATGATAAAGACCATGACCTTGGGGAGCAAAGAGTTTGTTTCTCATGTCTTAAAATCCAGCATGCTGGGAATCCAAGGTAGCAACTGAAGCAGAGGCCATAGAAGAATGGAGAAAACACTGCTTACTAGTTTGCTTGCTCATAGCTTTCTCAGCTTGCTATTGTACAGCCCATGTACAATGAGCAGTGAGCAGAGCCCTTCTGCTACCTCTAATCAATTAAATAGCCCGTAGACTTACCTGTAAGTCAATCTGAGGGAGGCAATTCCTCATTTTAGATTATCTTATTATCTTTTCCCTGATATGTCTAAGTTTGTGTCTAGTTGACAAAAATCAAACAGCACCATATTGAAAGCAAATAAATGTCAGTTTAAATACTAATAATTTCAACTGCAAAATGGAAACTATTTTCAAAACATAGAGGAAATTATGCATCAACATAGAATTCTGGACACATTCAAACTGCTATTCAAAATGAAGACAATATGCAAATAACTAAGGGGAAATTAAAGCAGATTATTTTTATCCTCACTTACTAATAGGCACTCTTAATGTAGGCACTAATGAGAGCCAGTGTGGTAGTTTGAATGAAAATGACCCCATAGGCTTATAGGGAATGACACTAATTAGGAGGTGTGTCCTTGTTGGAGTAGGTAAGGCCTTGTGGGAGGAGCTATGTCATTGGGGCAGACTTTAAGGTCTCAAATACTGAAGCCAAGTCTTGTGTGACAGTCTCTTTCTGCTTTCTGGAGATGAATATGTAGAGCTCTTGGCTTCTTCTCAAGGACCATGTCTGTGTACCACCATGCTCTTTGCCATAACGATAGTGGACTAAACCTCTGAACTGGAAGCTAGTCCCATTAAATATTTTCCTTCATAAGAGTTGTTGTGGTAATGGTGTCTCTTCACAGCAATAGAAACCCTAACTAAAGTAACTAGTAAGATGGTTTAGTGGGCAAAGGTGCCTGGTGCCAAGACCAATGAGCTGAGTTCGATTCCGAGGACCCACTTGATTGAAGGAGAGAACTGATGCTGTCAAGTTGTTCTCTAACGTCCATATGTATCTCATGCTACAACACACTCCATTTATCCACAAATAAACACTGTTTACAATGAACAAGCGAAGAAAGAACTCTAAGAAGAAGGAAATGTAGAAGACAAAAGTATGCAGTAACAATAATTTCTTTTACTGAAAGAAATTAAAAAAATTATCAAAAAAGAAAGATGAGAATCAGAAGAAACAGTATTGTGTCATATCACAGAGGCAGGCACAGTGCTATTTTGGGCTGGGGGTCAACCTCAGCATAATAATCTGAGCCTGGGCACCTTATAGTTCCCCTGGTGTCAAGGTTTTGACATCTCTCTGTTATGTCAAGTTCTCAGGAACTTCCAGTTGATTTTCTTTTTTTTTTTTATTTTTTAAATTTATTTATTTATTAAGGATTTCTGCCTCGTCCCCACAACCGCTTCCCATTTCCCTCCCCCTCCCCCGATCAAGTCCCCCCCCCCTCATCTGCTCGAAGAGCAATCAGGGTTCCCTGACCTGTGGGAAGCCCAAGGACTGCCCACCTCTATCCAGGTCTCGTAAGGTGAGCATTCAAACTGCCTAGGCTCCCACAAAGCCAGTACGTGCAGTAGGATCAAAAACCCACTGCAATTGTTCTTGAATTCTCAGTATTCCTCATTGTCCGCTATGTTCAGCTAGTCTGGATTTATCCCATGCTTTTTCAGACCTAGGCCAGCTGGCCTTGGTGAGATCCCAATAGAACATCCCCATTGTCTTAAGCCATGGTATCTTTTATTTTATATCAAAAATGCATCTATCATTTCTATATTTATGTCATATTCATACATATAATTTATTTATGTTACTTATATTGCAGGGGCTTGAAATACTGATATGAACAGATCACACTTCCAGCTTTTCAATATGAAATTAAATTCTGTGTCACTTAGAAAATTACTTCAGAAATTCTTTGGGGAAGTAAAACATATATGCTCTAGAAGCCCTATTGCATGTCTGCTTTCTGAGTTAGCACTCCCCATGTAGCCTTGGTCCACCAGATGACCAACTTTTCATCTTTCTGAGATCAGTAGGTCTTTGTATCATGGAGCCTCTGGTAGATTTGGTCATTTTCCAGGAAGAAAGCAATGTTTTGGGGTTTTTTGCATATGATTTTTCTTATGAGGTGGATATTTTCTTCAGCTGTAGATGGACTGAATATCTTTCACAGATTGTACAATATAGCCAATATCATAATTAATAACTACAAATCATAAAATCTGAACTGGGTAAGTGAAGGAACCTTCTGACTTGGGATATGTGGTAGTTTGAATATAACTGGACCCCGTAATTTCATAGGGAGTGGCACTATTAGGAGGTGTGGCTTTGTAGCAGTGGGTATGGCCTTGTTGGAGGAAGTGTGTCATTATGGGGATGGGTTTGAGGTTTCCTGTGTAGGACTCCCAGCTACAGATACAGCACCATGTCTGCCTGCATGCCAACATGTTCTTTGTCATGATGATAATGGACTGAAACTTTGAAACTATGAGTCCCAATTAAATGTTTCCCTTTATAAGAGCTCTCATGGCCATGGTGTCTCCTCACAGCAATAGTAACCCTAACTAAGACAGGATGTGAGTGCCTTTTGTCCTCACATATGACTGACATTGTGACTTGTGACTTTCTTTGATAACCATTTAGAAACAAGGTTTTCCATTTTATTAGGTCCCATACAGGACAAGATTTAAAAAAAAAAAAACACCACATAGCTTTTGTCTCTTCCATCTTGATTTTTCTACCAAAGTATCTTTATGTTACTAAAGCATTCCATTAGTTTCCCCAGACAATATTGGCATTTCCTACCTCAGGACCATCTCTAGATCATCTACCATCCTACCTCAGGATCTTCTCTAGATCACCTACCATCCTACCTCAGGACCATCTCTAGATCATTTACTAAATATTACTTCAGAATCATTTCTAAATCATCTGTCATCCTACCTAAGCCTCATCTCTAGATCATCTATCATCCTACCTCAGAATCGTCTCCAGATCATCTGCCATCCTATCTCAGGACCATCTCTATATCATCTACCCCTAACTCAGGACCATCTCTAGATCATCTATCATCCTACCCTAGGATCATCTCCATCTAGATGGAGCATTTGGTTGAGATTTCTGAGAGAGGAACTTAGAAACAAAGATCACAAATGATTTCATAATAATGATAAGTCTATCATGTTTTTCTTTGCATTTTAGCATTTTCATCTAAATTCTAAACTTATTTTAAGATCTTGATCTGACATTTTCATAGATATTCTTTGGATGTCCCCTGGGCTGTGTAAGTTTTTGTCAATGTGACACAAGCTAAAGTCATTTGGGAAGAGGAAACTCAAATGGGAAAATGCCTCCATCAGACTGTCTGTGAGAAAGTTTGTGGGCATTTTCTTGATTAATGATGATGTATAAGAGTCCAGGTCACTTGGGTGGTGCTACCCTGGGTGGGCAGTCATAGTCTGTACAAGAAGGCAAGTTGAGCAAGCAAGGAGAACAAACAAGGAAGCAGTAATCCTTCATGGTCTCTGCTTTAGTCCCTGAATCTAGGTTCCTGTCTTGAATGTTTGCCCTGACTTCCCTCAGTAATACATTCAATGCACTGTGATATAGAAGTGCAAACCAAATACCGCCCCCTTTCCTCAGCTGCTTTTGGACATGGTATTGATTACATCAATAAAAACCAAGATCGTGTATCCCCAAAGCCTAACTGTCTTGACCACTACTGTCACCTTCCTTCCACTGAGGTTACAGAAAAGAAGAGCCTTTTAAACTAAGATTTCATGTCCCCTCCCTGGCCTGACTAGGTCAACCAGCTCAAGAGATCCAATCTTCATTTCCTTTCTGAAATCCAGTCTCTACCCTGGGTGCTTCCAGGATCAGAATGGTTCCTCCAGATCTTTTCTGCCATCCCATCTCTGTCTTTATCTTTCCTTTGGCTGCTTGTTACTTCTCTCCAGTGAAAGTCTACTGCATCAACGTCCCCCATAGTAACCTCATTGCTGTACCCAGTATCACAGCCAGATATGAAGAGTATGGAAGGGTGGTAGAACAAGTACATCATTTCTCCTTGGCAACGGCCATGCAGCTCTATCATGAGACATCAGTTTTCTGAAAGTCTTGCTACTCAGGGTCAGTTGCCTCTGGAACACACCGTCTACTTTTCCTAAGCACCACTGAGAATAGGGTAAGCATTTCAAAGTCAGAATTAGACTGTGTCCTCGAGTCATGCTACTGATAGTTTTTAATGAAAAATTATTTTAATATTCTTTCACTTTCTGCTTTGAATAAGTGTATTTCCTATACAAAATGACTTGTATATGTAACATATTAATATTGATGCAGTTCTACTTATAATTATCATTTTCCATTATTCAAATATATTCTTAAACATTGAGAATTTAATTCATGCATATAATGTGTTTTGATCAAATCCACCCCTATTTCCTCCCCTCTTATTCTCCTATACTATTTTCTCCCAATTTCCTACACTTTTTTTTTCTAAAGTGTTTTTTGTATGTACATGGGATGGGTGTAGATTTTTAAATATTGTCAGAAAGTTGAGTTGAGAGTATAGTTGTCTTAGCAAGTTCTCTATTACAAGTGGATATGGCTTCAGAGGATTTGGGTGTGTGTGTGTGTGTGTGTGTGTGCATGTGTGTGTGTGTGTGCATGTGTGTACACAAATACATGTCTCCTTTGTTTAAATATGTGATCTCAATCAAATGACTTAACATCCCTGGAACTTCCTTTTCTTTATCTGAAAAGTGTGATGCATGCATCTTCTTATAGCATTGCTGTAGGTATAAAGGACAGTGTCTAGAAGAGCATTATTCTTAGCACAGTTAGTGCTAAGTTGCAATTCCAGAGTTACCTTGGAGATTTATCTCCTGTATTTATGTTCTATGCAATTCAATCAATATTTGTTGACTGCCTATTTAAGGTAAAGAAGATGAGTGACACTTTATCTCTATTGTCAGGTATGTGTAAATATGAAAGGATACTTATTGAGAGGGCTTAGCTAAATGTGGTGTCTTTGAACTGTGCTGATTAACTAGGCTGAGTTACATTGCCTAGAATTCCTTTTTCGTTAGGTTTGGAGTCAGGGTGGTCTACAAGGGACATCACTGTGTACATCCAGCATTTCATAGCTTATATTCATTGGGATTTACCTTCTAGCTCACCTATTCACATGACAATCATTGCTCCACGTGGATTTTTTCTTTGCCTTTTCTGACCTCTAGGCCACTGAGTATGTTTTGCCCCTTAATAAAAAGTGTGGATCAACAGGGCCTCCCAAAGATCAGAGGTCATAAGAACTGGGCTGATTATGGACTGACCTTGTGGGTTCTAGCTCATTCTGTGGACTCTGGTTGGCCCTTTCCTTCCCTGTTTTGCATCACCTTCCCTTCCACACTGATTGTTCTGCAGTCTTCCAGTTTTGGTACCACACATGCAGCCCTAGAGAGCATGCCTAGTCAACTTAGCAGGTTCCATGTATCTGAATGAACCTCCCTAAACTTACATCTCAGAAGGAAGATTTGGGAAGATCAATCACAGAGGTACTGAGGACAGCCAAGAGCCTCCTGCCCAATGTTCTACGCACAGTGAGCTGGGGTTCCAGCCTCACTGGAGACTCTGGAATATGAAAGTATTAGTCATGAGCCTTCCTGTATTTTATAACCTTGAGTTTGAACTTTATTTTAGTTGTAGATTGAAATGAAAATTAAGGCAAGTGCTTTATATGATAGTTAAGTTGTAAGGGTTTGAGTTGTGTCTTCCAAAACCATACTTTCAAGTCCAAATCCTTAGAACCTGAACTGAGGTCTTACTTGGAAACAGAGTCCTGAAGATGTACTGAACAGAGGTTAGATGGGTTTGTATCAGAAAGATCCAAGGCATGAAGATGACATACAGTAAGGACGACCATATGGAGACAGGTAGAGACTGAGCAGAGCTTCTGTGAGATGAGGATTTGAGTTTTACTGGCAAACACCAGATGCAGAAGAGGGCAGTGAGCAGATTTTCCCTCAGAACCTTTAATAGGAGTCAACTCAGCTGCTATCTTGATCTGGAGCTTTGGGTTCCCATAACTGAAAGAGAATAAACTTCTATTTTAAAGTCAGTAGACTATGGTTCTTTCTTACAGTCAGCCTTGGAAGCTAAAACACAGGCCAGGTGTGAGCTGACTCTCCTATCCCCCACCAATTGTCTCTCCCCTCCTTCCTAAAACTCAGAAGTCTGTGGAAATTCTGAAGCTTCCCATGAAGGCCAGCTGTTTGAAAGCTTTCTGTTTGGGAATGGCACAAGCTTATAATGCCAGTTACTTAGGCGGGAGAATTGTAGAAATTCAAAGTCAACTACATAACAACTTTAACTCAAATCATACATACCAACAGAAACTCACAAGTTTTCTAGTTCATCAGCCCCCATCCTAAGGGCTACATTTGAGCCCATCACAGTAGCCGGATCAGGTAGGCCTGACCATCCAGCCTATCCCTGCACCACCATGTAAGTCAAATCAAGCCTGTATTTCTATAAAGTGGGGCAGTTTCTTGGGCAGCCATGTGTATAGGGTAAACTTGAGAATCCCAGAGTTAATCAGCCCTACATAGACCCCCAATCCATCTGTTTCCCAGGCCTGGCAAGCACCCCAAAGGCGTGATTATCTGATGGTTCTAACACAGCCAGCACCAGGGCCTTTTGCCTAATGTGTCACAGAAATGTTCCTGCCTAACTTCAGACAACAAGATACTGAGCAGGCCTGTGAGGGCTTCAAAGGCTGTAGAAGACCAAGCTTCCCCTGAGGAAAGGGCCCACTGGACCAGGGAGGTCAGGAAAGTTACTGTGTGCCTCTCATGCTTCCCTATGCATTTGGTGGCAACCCCTTTGCTAGTCACATAATGACACTGTAAATGTGTGGACATAGGATTAACACATAGACTGGGTTTTAGGATAAGGAGATGTGAAGATGCAGAAGGATGTTAGAGACCCCTTAGGTTGATCTTCTATTTTACCAATGAAAACAGTAAAGCCCATGATAGTTTTGTCACATGCCAGGGCCATGAGTTTGGGGCCTGGAATCTATGGAAGTGAGAATGGGATCTCTTGGAAATAAAGGCTATTTGAAATTATAGAGAAAAAGAAAAACAAGCAGAATTAGCAGGGGAGAGATAGGATAGAGCTTCTAAGGATTTAGAAGACAGACTGGAGTAAAGAACGCACTGGAGGGAATGGCATAGGTTAGCTAAGAGCTTAGAGAATAGTCTGAAGGTAGAGACCAAATTGGGTACCTTGACAATTTATGAGATTCTGGGTACTGTAAATATAATTAGATAGGAAATTTATTGTTAGTGTACTTTAGACAAGTTCAAGTGTCAGGGAGAATATAAGAAAGGTTTGGGTAAGTATTACTAGAGTAAATGCTGAGGGTGTAGAGAAGTGGGGAATTGCCTTTGTTGCTTTTGTGTTGCTAAGACAAAACTCCATGACCAAGGAAGGCAACATATAAAAGGAAGTGTTTAGTTGGATTATGGTTTTAGAGGACTGTAGTCCCATGATGGTGGAACAAAGGCAAAAACTGAGAGGGTTATGGTTGATCCACAACCATCAGGCAGAGAGATATATAGATAGATGAGAGAGAGAGAGAGAGAACTGGGAATAAGCTGAGGTTTTTGAAACCTAAAAACAAATGAACAAGACACCCAATCCCCAGTGACACACACCTCCTCCAACAGACTACATCTCCTAACCCTTCCCAAATAGTTCCAGCAACTTCGGACAAAAGCACTCAAATTATATGAGCCTTTGGGGGTCACCCTCATTCAGAGCACCATTGGGAAAACAGTTCCTGTTTCAGTCTCAAGGAAGCATGCCAACAACATTGCGGATATCTTACCTCTGAAGGAAAAGGTACGGATGTAGCAGGCATCAAACTCAGGCAGGGTTTGATGGGGGAAAATCCTGGGCAGAAGGGGAGACTAAGAAATTCAGATCAATCCAGGAAGAAGGCACATGAAGAGAGCAGGAAATAGGTAGAGGCAGTTGAGGAGGGCTTCATAAGGACTTTGTTAAGGTGGGAGCAAAGACCCCTCATTAGAACCACCACACATTGTTTAAGGTTGCAAAGCATATGGGTGTTGCCATAGGGCCACCCTTTACACCATGTACAAAACTTACTGGGAGCCTCTGAGGGGGAGCAGAGATTCAGGACCACCTTGCTGAGTCTCACAAAAGCAACAAAGAGCTGTCCCCTACACCCACTCTCAATGGTTCCCAAGGCAGGGCACACAGATGTTGGAGGAGGCTGCTTGTTTGTCCTGGCCGCCCACAACCAAAATAATCACACAGAAACTGTATTAATTAAATCACTGCTTAGCCCATTAACTCTAGCTACTTTTTGACTAACTCTTACATATTTAAGCCATTAATCTGTGGCAGTGGCTTACCAGCAAAGTTTCAACATGTCTGACTCTGGCCCAGGCTCCATAACATCTCCCCAACTCCACCTTCTTCCTCCCATGTGATAGCCAAGCCAGTTTTCTTTATTCATTAACCAATAAAATCAACACATAGACAGAAGGACCTCCCACATCACACAGACATTAGCACCGTAAGTCTGAGCCCACACTGGCCATTTGTTGTATTGCAGTTTCTTCCTAATAGAAATATTTCCTCCAGGAGGGGAGATGGGGCTCATGAGTCTCCCGAGGTAAGCAAAGCCCCTGTCTGAGAAATGAAACTGCATCAGACTCTTGAAGGCCTCCCCGCTCCCCAAGTGTTATCGAAAAAACAACTTCTATAATGTGGGGGGTGGGGTAGGAGTGGGATGGGGGCTAGCTATGAGTAGCTAAGGTGCAGGGAGGAGATTTCTCAGGCCTGTGGAGCTGCCCGCAAGTTATACAGACATCTCAGGGGAGGCAGCTCTCTTCCATGAGCTGTTATCTTTGTTTTGGTGGGGCTTTCAGTGATGGAACTGCTTTTGAGTCACTGTTGCTCCTGAAGTAGCCTTTCTCCCACACATCTGTAAGTAATCCCAACAAAACCTTCCTAGTTCTCAGAGGTGGACTTGGTGCAGCTGTTACTTGTGTCTGTTGTGGGATCTAATTCTAGGGTAAGTAGATCTCTCTCTCTCTGTGTTTGTGTTTGTGTGCTGTGTCTCCTCAGGAAAGTCTCTCTTATTGTTTTCTTTAAGTCCTGTGAAGTTTCTTTCTTAAGCCTTAGAACCAGCCTAAGAAGATCTGGTTTGTTCCCTACACTCCAGCAGGTAAGTCAAGGAAGATACTAAGGTTACATACTGAATGAACTTTTCCCCTTGGGGCAGTACTTCAGCAGGTGTCTAGAGGTGCTGAGATAAGTGGGTGGTGGTAGCAATCTGAAAGGCTTCTTGGAGATGCTACAAGGAGCCAATGGGACAGAAATCTTAAAGACCGGTGGAACTGAAAACTTTATACCAGGATGTTCGTTCAGGCTCTTAGCTTGTGTCTCTCACATATCCCCCCACTTTGGCTTGCATTGGAACTAGCAGAACCATTTCTTAGATGTTCTCCTCAGACACATGAAATTTTGGGTTTCTAAGAGAAAGCTCATGCAAGAAAGCAAAACTACAGTGTCTAAACCACATGCTGTAAGTCACAAAATATTTAGAAGATGAATTTTATCTCTCTAGAAATCTGAGGTGGCAGTGAGACCCAGGCCTCCTCGAGGAGGGAGCCAGAGGCAGGTGGAAAAAGGCAGCCTCAGTTTCAGACAACTGTGGGGGAAAAGATGTGTGTGGCGTCTGAGGGACTGGTAGGTCAGTAGTGACGTCCCTGGGAGTCCACAAAGAGCCATTTCCACAAACACAAGGGTTTTCAAACTGACAAATGCATACTCTTCAGGAAGCCTTCAAGTGCAGAATACACAGCCTGACGCTATGTGTGTGTTGTTGGGTGTATCCTGCAGATGGGAAGAACGGGGAAGGGCCAACAGATACTGTGGGGTTGGTGGACAGTGGGTTCTGGTACCTCTGCATTTAGGATCCTGACAGTTCTCAAAGCATAGGCATAAACCAGTTGTGAGTGACAATGAGGGCTACTGAGAACTCAAGAACAATGGCAATCGGTTTTTGATCCTACTGCACGTACTGGCTTTGTGGGAGCCTAGGCATTTTGGATGCTCACCTTACTAGACCTGGATGGAGGTGGGTGGTCCTTGGACTTCCCACAGGGCAGGGAACCCTGATTGCTCTTTGGGCTGACGAGGGAGGGGACTTGATTGGGGGAGGGGGAGGGAAATGGGAGGTGGTGGTGGGGAAGAGACAGAAATCTTTAATAAATAAATAAATAAATAAGGGGGGGGCTAGATCAAAGAGCAGACCCAAGTCACCATTGTGATGGGTAGATGGGACAGGATTGGCATGTATCTACAGGGTAGCAAAGACCCTTACTGCACATTACATACCCTTGTGGGGGAATGTGGCTTCCAAGAGAGGCCAAAGCATGAGGCTGTTGCCCAGTACCTTTCTGTGATGCTGGTACTGTGTGTAGTTATCTTCACATTCCGTGTGATGCTCATTAGGTTAAACCCTTGCCTTTAGTCTCACTGGGATCTTGCTGATGCCTCTGAGCATGGTTGGTCCCCTGCACTTGTCTCAGTTAGGCCCCTTGGGCAGCCATCATCTCTACTAGGCTATCCCATGTAACAGAGCTCAAGTGTCTGCCTTGATTCTACAATTAAACATACACCCATCCAGAGGAAGGAAAAGGAAACTGGAATCCATTGACCTGGGTACCTTAATACATATTCCTTTAATTGGATTTTCATCAAACCCTTAAAGAACATAAATTGAGCCTGCAGTAGGCTCAATGGCAAGGCATTTGAATGCCTTTTATTCCCCCATAACATTCCTTCAGAATAGGGGCAATTAACATAGTGAGTCTGTAGCCGAAGAAAGGAATCTCAGAAACGTAAATGGAACTTGCTTGGTTATACAACACTAAATCAAAGCCTGGCATCCACACTCCACAATGAAACCTCCATAGTTGAGAGAGTTAAAGTGTTTGCTTGTGAACTCATAGCAAATAAAGCTGAAATTCAAGCCCGCAAGCAAAACAGAAGTCTTTGCACCTTCCAAAAAGACAGAGTACGTGTCTTCCTATGTCACTATCTCCTGGTGGGAAGGGAAGGTGTGCTATTAGAAACGAATCTGTTCTAGTTTCATCCCCGTAGCTATAATAATACTAAGAGCAAAACCAACTTAAAAAGAGCAGAGTTTATATCACCCTACAGGCTTTGAGACACTAAGGGAAGTCAAGGAAGGAAGCAGGGACTTGAAGAAGAAATCATAGAGGATCATTTGCTTGCTGACTCACTCCAACTCTTGCTTAGAAAGCCTTTTATCCAACATAAGACCACCTGCCCAGGGAATGGTGCTGCTCTCAGTGGGGTGGGCCCTTATATATCAATGACATATCTCTCACACAGACATGTCCATCTTTTATTATAGATTTCCATTTCCAATGTCTCTAGACTTTGTCAAGTTGACAAGCTAAGTAGCACAGACCCTTTTTTTCTTTCTCCTTTTTCCATATGAAGATACAGCATACCTCCCTCCTCCAGAGCACAGAAAGAAGACACCATATCAGATGTGAAATGAATGCTGGCATCCTGATCATGCCCCTCCCGTTCTACAAAACGTATTAGGCATATAGTTCTGTTCATACATCTGCCAGTCTCTAGCCTTGTTACCATGGTAAAAACAGACTAAGAGAGCTATACAGTGGCTTGGAGCATCAGGTCTCAAATCGGTACGTCCTCAGAGATCAAAGGACTACTGAGCAATGAAGCACTGCTCAGCTTCTCTCCAAAGCATCATGTCTATTTTACATGAAATCCTGTTTCCTTCCTTTTTACCAAGATCAGCTGCCTGTCCTGTGTGGCAGAGCAGACCTCAGCTTCCCACATTTTCTACCTCTTGTTGGCTGGACTGAGTCTGCCTTCCACCTCTCTCTTACTTCCTCTAGGTGCGCTCTCTTTGCTTTAGCCTCGCTGTGTGTATCTCCTGGTGTGAGTTTCTTTACAAATAAGACCTTAACTGATATTTAAAAATGAGAACTTGGAGAGGTGGGTGGAGATAATTTACCCAGGACAGCATATTTAAATATGAACACCTGGTTACTGTTTTAAAATAGGCTCTCAGGAAGCAAGATTGATTTAAAGCTGACATCTGTTTCCACACAGCGAGCTGCCATCAGATGCATGCAGGATCGGAAGAACTCTGTTCTGTTGCCATGGTGGCCTACCTTTGGCTTTCTTGCTTCTGCAAAGGGACAGCAAAGCATCTTCAAACACAGGCTCTATCTCATACTGCTACCATTGATTTCTCTGCTGCGGGCTTGGTGCTGTCTTAAGCACACAAGAGTTTGGGGGTCTGAGAAAAAGTATGACAGAGAACAGATGAAGTTCTTATGTGAGATTTGGAGAGCAATCTATCAACAGTCCATGAACAAGACAGGGACAGTGGTATAGGAGGATGGGTAGTCCCTTGCCATTTCAGAGTGTGCCAGGACTCCAAAATACAAAGTATAAGCTTTGGAGTTAGGATGATTTGATTCTGAAGTCCATTTCTGTCACTTCCCCAACAAGTCACCCCAAACAGGAATGTCCTCTCTTTTAACATTGATATATAATGTCATCTATAAAATTCACACTTGAGAATCAGGCAATTGTACTTAAAATTACAAATAAAAAAGTCATGCATTAAATTGTTTATAATGGGCAGCATTCATAGTGGTCATACGCAACCTGCAGGCTATGGAGCAAGCACAGGTTTATATCCTAAGTTCGTTATCTATAAAGCTGAGATAATAACCACATTTCCCTCAGAGGGAGCTCTTGGGTATGAATTCAGTGAACTAGCCCAGGGCCAGGGCAGGACAGAGGCATGACAAATGGTGGCAATAGTCCCATAACTAGTGGGACTGTATAAAGGAAGAAAGATTCACTTAACAAATAATCCACTGGATAGTGGTGAGCATCACACAGTGTAAAAGTCCAGAGGAGACGAGAGCAGCTCTGTGAGAGAAAGAAGTCAGCACTCTCATCTATGTATGAAAGAAGTGAAGCTCATTTTACTGGAGCCCCACTTGGAAGACACGTGTCTGTCACGTGCTTCTGTGTGCCTTCTGTGTGAGTCCTTGAGGGTCTCCCCTCTCTTCATCAGTCTTCATTAGCCCTTCTTATTCTCACAGCACGTACCTCCTTCTACATCAACATTAGATTGCCTCTAGTTCTTCTGTAATTGAGTTACCCATTTATTTATTTTTACTGATTTCCTCTCTGGGCTTTTGTGTGCATGTAGGCAGAAATTTTCATTGGAACTGTTGGTAATCTCTTTTTCTCCAGCTGGCTCCCTCCCCAAATAACCTCACAAAGACTTATTATTAATTATAAATGCTTGGTGATGGCTTAGGCTTGTTACTTAGTAGCTCTTAACATCTTAATTTAAGCCACATTTTTATTTATGTTCTACCATGTTCTTGGTACCTTATTTCAGTAAGGTATGTTCATCTTCTGTTTCTTCTGCGTCTCTTGGTCACTCCTGATACTCCATCCTTTTTCCCCTGAGCTCCGAAAATCCTGCATAGCTATAGGCTGTCAGCTATGTCTTAGTCAATGAGAGTAAGACATATTCATAGCATATAAAAATATTATTTCACAGCCCCTGAATATTAGGATTTTTTAAAATTTTTCCATTCAAAAATGTACACTTCCTCCCCTCCTCCCATTCCCCGCCACCGCTCTCCCACTCCCCCTCCTCCCTCCCCCTCCTTCCTTAAGAGAGGGCAGGGAACCCTGCCAGGTGGGAAGTCCAAGGCCAACCCCCTAAATCCAGGCCTAGGAAGCTGTGCATCCAAATAGACTAGGGTCCCAAAAAGCCAGTACATGCAGTAGAAACAAGTCCCAGTGCCTTTATCAATGGCTTCTCAGTCAGCCCCATTGTCAGCCACATTCAGAGAGTCCAGTTTGATGACATGCTCGTTCAGTCCCAGTCCAGCTGGATTTGGTGAGCTCCCATTAGAACAGGCACACTGTCTCAGTGGGTGGACCAACCCCTCAGAGTCCTACTTCTTAGCTCATTTTCTCCCTCCTTCTGCTCTTCAGTTGGACCTGGGGGGCTCAGTCCGTTGCTCTGATGAGGGTCTCTGTCTCTATCTCCATCCATTGCTGGACTAAGGTTCCATGGTGATATTTGAGATAATCATCAGTGTGATAGTGGGGCAAGGCCAGTTCAGGCACCCTCTCCTCTACTGCCCAACGACCTACTGGGGATATCTCCCTGGACACCTAGGATCCCCTCTAGAGCCAAGTCTCTTGCCAACCCTAAAATGGCTCCCTTAATGTAGATATCTTCTTTCCTGCTTCTATAGCAGCCCTTCCTCCATCTCCACCTTCCCACTCCCCCAAGCTCTCGCCAGTCTTTCCCTTCTCCCTTCTCTCTCCCCTTCTCCCCTTCCCCCGCCCCACCCTTTCTCCCACCCCCATGCTCCAAACTTTTGCCCAGCCATCTTGTTTGCTTCCAATTTCCAGGAGGATCTATATATGTTTTTCTTTGGGTTCACCTTGTTATTTGGCTTCTCTAGTCTTGTGAACTATAGGCTTAATGTCCTTTGTTTATGGCTAGAGTCCACTAATGAGTGACTACATACCATATTTAGCCAGAACCTGGAAACAACCTAGATGCCCCTCAATGGAAGAATGGATAAAGTGTGAAATATATATATACATTAGAGTACTGCTCAGCGGTAAAAAAACAACGATATCTTGAACTTTGCGTGCAGGTGGATGGAAATAGAAAACATTATCCTGAGTGAGATAACCCAGACCTAAAAAGATGAATATGGTATGTACTCACTCATTAGTGGACTCTAGCCATAAACATAGGACATCTTTGTATGGTTATAAAGAAAGCCTAATTTTATAAATTTAAACTGAATTTTACATGAAAACCTGCCCAGGAATCCAGACATTTCATGAAATGCCAGTATTTCACAAATTTGTGAAGCCTTTTTTGTGAACCAAGTTAACATTTTAATCAGTGAACTCTGAGTAAAGTAGATTACCCATTGTATGAGTAGGCCTCATTCAATCAGCTGAAGGCCTTCACAGAAAATCATTGCTATCTCCCCAAGAGGAGAGTCTGCCTCCAGATCACTTCTGGACTTCACCTATCACACTCACTGATCTCTGGTTCTCCAACCTTCTGGGTTTGCTCTGTATATTTTCCACTTGCTAGTGTGAGAGCTAAGTCTTTAAAAAAATCTTTCTCCGGATGCACACAGCTACGTTGTCTCCTGAAGCCTGGTTAATAGACTTTGCAAATAACATTTGAGCTAAGCTATCAAAATAAACAAGTCCTGGTCTTTATCCTTCTTGACCCAACTTCCTTTTATCTCAGCAAATAGTAGTTGTTGTATTCTGTTGTTGATGTTTGCTTAGTTTTCTATTAACTCCTGTCGAATTCAGTCCTAATCTTGACTGATTGTATCTCTCTCAGCAGTCAGGTGCATGGTATATGCTCTGGGTTCATCTTCCTAAAGTAGGTATGTATTCAAGGAGGCTGAGGGCATGGACACTTTTGCAGTCTGCAGACCCAGACTTTGGGTTAATGCTGTGCTAACTTGGGGTTTACATACTTCAAAAGTCATTAATTAAAGAGCCCCATTTGGCAATAACTTACAAATTATGCAGTCTCTCCTCACTACCAAGAACGTTCCACTTAGCTCTAATCTAGACATGTGCACAAAAGCCACCCTGGTGACACTTATGTGCCATTCTTCATTGACCATAGAGGTTTCTTTTTCCCCTCCCCTGTGGTGGTTCTTCTGTCCTCCAATAAAAGAAAATTTCTTAAAAACAAACCATATATTTTCCAATATTACTTATCAGAAAGTGCCAAACACAGTGGTGTGTGTGTGTGTGTGTGTGTGTGTGTGTGTGTGAGAGAGAGAGAGAGAGAGAGAGAGAGAGAGAGAGAGAGGAGATGAGATATTGAAGTAGATGGAATAGGAAGAGGGGAGTGGTACGACCCTCCAGGAAGGAGCAAATGGAGCTAATATGCAATCAAGGAGGTGGAAGGATGCCGTTGGTAGGTGGGAAGCACTGAGGAAAGCTGTGTCTGTGTCAGGAGGGTTCCTATGGACCCAGTGAGAAGTAGAGTTCAGAGTTACATGGTTTCCAATTGCAGGGCGGCTCAGGTGCCAGACTAGGAAGTTTCGACAGACGTGTAGGCCCCAAGGGACTTATTTCCCAATCTAACGGTATGTGATATGTGCAGTTAGAGAAACTCCAGCTGGGCAGAATTTCACACTCCCCTGTTCTTGGCACAGAAGTAGGTGGCCAGAGGAGGATGTGTGGCAGAGAGAGCCTAGCAACTGAAAACAGGGCGCCGTGGAGGTTTCCTGTGAATTTTAAAGCCTGGTCTAATAAGAAGGGAAACCATTAGGGCCCTGACTGGTAGCCAGGGAGGGCGGCTGGGGCTCCATCCAGGCCTCACAGGCCCAAAACTGTAGCTCAGATAACACTAAGCTCACGTGGTGACAGAGAGGCCATCATTAGCACCTCTTGTATATGTAGGTGCTTTCTGATACTCGGTAGCACTAATATCTGCCTTTCCTTCAGGACATCTTTATTCACAGTGACCACTTCATGTAAGGATAGAGATGAGAGGGCTAACTGGAATCTGTCAGGTCCAAACTTTAGCTACCACCTGTGTGGTGGAATCTTTCATCTCTCTCCACATGCACAGATAAATAAAAAAATACATTCCAGAATCATTGCCAATATTGCTCCAAGATGTTCATCAGCATCTTAGAAAAATCTTTAGAAGGTTTTGTAAGGAGCATGTGATATATGACAGATACACTTGTATTTTCCAGACCCAAAGGTGTGTGAATAGGGAGGACTGAGGAGATGGCTCCATGGGCATGAAGGCTTGCTGTACCAGCATGAGGGATTATGTTTGAATTCTCAGCAACCATGTAGAAGTCAGGCAAGGATGCACATGCTATAAACCTGGTATTAGCGGGTGGAGACAGAGAAATCACAGGAACTTCCTGGCCAGACATTCTAGTCAAAGTGTTATCTTCAGGTTTCCTGAGAGACCCTGTGTCAAGGGAATAAGGCAGAGTGTGATAGAAGAATTGATTTTCTTCTCTGGTCCCCACACATACACCCCCTGTGTATGCACATATGCGTACATTCATATCTACAGTTTAGTTTTGAAAAATGACTCATAGTCTTGTGGATATATGTTTAACATGACACTCTTCATGGTTGTTAGAATCTGAACACTGGCATCAACACTATGCCATCAGTAAATTGAATTGCCACTGTGGCATTGTTCATAGGATGCAATGGATGTAAACTGAAAGGGGGGAAAAGGCAGCAACATGAAATAGTGTTAGTGAATCAATCCCACTAACAACACACATGGTCCCACTCATATAAAGGTGATTGAAGTGATTCTAGGATCTAGAAGTTAGATGACTGGTTCTGTTCAGCAACAGTGGCTAGGTAGGGTTATGAGAGGCCACCTAAAGAATGATGCTAATGTTCTGGGTCATTATTTTGGCCAATAATTCCCATTGGTATGTTCACTTTGCAGTGATCCACATTCAATAAAAAGCACAGATAAAACTAAGAGCACTTAGTTTCAAAGAAGAAGCACTAGAAAGCTTTTCAACATTCCAATCAAATCATCAGACTACTTAGACCTCAGGGTAGGAGTGACATCAGAGTAGGAGTGATTGTAGGCAGAGGTTTCCTGTCCCTACTGCCTGCTTCCAAATAAGCACACTGAGGCTTATATTAGTTACAAGTGCTTGGCCAATAGCTCAGGTTTATTACTAACTAGCTCTTATAACTTAACCCATTTCTATTAATCTATGTGCTTCTCTGAGGCTCATGAGTTTTTCCTCTATTGCATTTTGTGTGTCCAACTCATCCTCTGTCCGACTGGTGACTCCCCTGACTCTGCCCTTCCTCACCCCATAATTCTAAGTCTGGCTTTCCCACCTAAATTTATCCTGTTCAGGTACTGGCTAGTAAGCTTGTTTATTAAACCAATCATAATGACGTACACTCACACAGTGTGCAGGATTATTTCACAGCAAATGACATCAGAGTCGGATTGTCATCAGAACAGAAGTGGCATCAGAGATTAAGAGGGATCTGTTGTATAATAGAAGGATCAGTTCATTGAGAAGAAATTACTCCATGAACTACTGTCAAATGGGTTTATGTTGGTGTATGTGAAAGAAATTCTTATATAATGAAAGAAAAAAAGGGACTGTAACCCCATCTAACAGTAGCTCATGACACAAATGAGAAAATATGGGTAAGAGTATAGAAGATCCTAGCTAAACAGACCACATGCATTGAAAAGATAACCAAACCCCAGAACTGCAGAATATGCTTTTTTTTTTTTTTTCAGCTCTGAAGACTCAACTGAGACAAATATCCTGGGCAGTAAAACAGGGCTCAGTACATTTTATATTTTTAATGTTATTTTATGTTTGTGAGTGTTTTGTCTGCTAATGTATATGTGCTCCCATGTACACGCAGTGCCTGTGGAGGCCAGAAGATCCTCTGGAAGTGAAGTTATAAATGGCTGTCAGCTATCATGTGGGTGCTGAGAGTCAAACTTGGGTCCTCTGGAAGAGCAGCCAATCCTCTTAACTGATGAACCCCATCTCCAGCCTCAGATACTGTATTTTACAAGAATACAATTTGAAGTAGTATTCTTTATGACCAGAAGGCAGTAGATGAAATTATAACAATAAGATAACTTAAAAGCCTGAAATATTTTGGAATTAAGATAATTCTAAATCAATGATGGATCAAAAAAGTTACAACAAAAGAAATTGGAAATAATGTAGACTAAATGATTATAAAACCACAGCAGATTATAATTTGCAGAGTATAGCTGAAGCAGTGCTTGGGGAAAGTGTACACCTTTGAATTCTTATATTAGGAAAAACGAAGGCTTAAAATCATTGCCAAAATGATGAAATGCATTAAATTCAGAGGAAAGTAAGTACTAGAATAAAAATTAAAACAGAAGTTAGTGACATCACAGACAAATAGTTGTGGCATAAGATCCGAATTTATCCTAAGAAAGTATAAATATAAGTATTGATAAACCCTAGAGGGTCTGATCAACAAAAACTACAAATTGCTAATATTGATAATGAAATACAGGTTACTGTTTCTCTTCCTACGGGCATTAGAAGATGGAAGAAGCTTGTGTCATGAATAGTTTTGTATAAATGGATTCAACGTTGTAGAATTCTTAAGGAACTCAAATTCCTTAAGGTATATCACATATAGAAGCTGACACAAGAAGAAATAGAAAAAATTCATGGTGCTTTAAAAATTAGAGATTTTACCAATGTGGTGTATGACAGCACCACTCACCACTGAAGCAGAAGGATCAGGAGTTCGCTGTCCTGGAGTATATATACAGACTAAGAAAGCCTTGTCCACATAGTGAGAGTCAAAGGCAGGGAGGGAGAGGGAGGAAAGAAGGGAGGAAAGAAGGAAGGAAGGAAGGAAGGAAGGAAGGAAGGAAGGAAGGGAAGTAGAGAGTAAGGGAGGTTTGGAGATATGACTCAGTGGTTAAGAGAATGTTTCATAAAGAGGACACAAGCTTAGTTCGCAGTACCCATATCTGGTGGTTTACAACCACCTATAACTCCAGCTCCAGAAGTGTTGGTGCTGTTGAATTCCATGAACATCTGCATATACCTGTGCATACCCCACACAAGCACATATATACGTAATGAAAAACACCTGCATACACATGTGAATACCCCACACAAACACACATATACGTAATGAAAAACAATTAAAATTTTAAATAAAATGACCATGTGGTGGTGATGCATGCCTTTAATCCCAACACTCAGGAAGCAGAGACAGCAGGGTCTCTGTGAGTTTGAGGGTAGTCTGGTCTACTAGAGCTAGTTCCAGGAACTAGGACAGTTACACAGAGAAGCCCTGTCTTGGGGGGTAAAAAAAAAGAATTTCTGCAAAAACAAAATAATAGTGAAATTTCTCTGAAGAGAAAACTCCTAGCTAGACCCTGTAGACTCTTCATCTATGTCACCTGCTGGCCATGCAGAAGTGTTTGACATTACGCTGTTTCGTGAAGCTGAACTGAGTCCCTGCGTGAGTTTAATAACCTGCATTCTCCTCCAACCATTATGGCAATAACTTGAGATGGGTTTGCAGCGTTGGGATTTGGGATTTGTTACACAGCATGCTTAGCCTGTGATGACTAATAATGCAGCCATAACTGATTTGGTAAAAATACCCTGATTGGGCAAAATAAGTTAAGCACTAAGAGAAACTAAATCCATTTTGCTCAATGTAGACCAAATCAAGAAACAGAGCTGAAAGGAAGAATGTATTGTCTCCATGACTTGAGTCTAGTTCCTGATTTTGGAAACGAACTGATACATTCAAAGCTCTCAGAAATGGTCACCTCAAATCAAGAAATGGAGGCAATGGGTAGACTAGAACATATTCTATTGAGCTATTGGTTTTGTGATGGATTGCCTAAGGGTGGGAGGGGATAGAACACTCATCCTGGATCACTCCTAGGCTCCATGTTTTGGCACCTGAGAAGGGGTGGGTGCCACTTTTTAGTTAAAATGGCTGAATAAAGAGTGGTCTGGGGATAAAGGGATAGGGAAAAGAAAATGAAAACAAAACAAAATCAGAATTATTGACCTTGCTATTTTATTTTAGCAACATTAAGTTCAAAGTTCCTGTTGGATGCTGAAATAGAAATGTGAAGTAGGAATTCTGGCCTGGTGATACATGTAATTTCTCATTACTTGTGATTTAGAGGCAGGAGGAACAGAAGTTCAAGGTTGTCTTTGACTACATTGGGAGTCTAAGGCTAACTTGAACTACCCAAGATTTTGTTTCAAAAATAAATCATAGCAATCAAATATAACAGTTGTCACCTAAGCACTCAAGATGGATCACATATTTATCAAGGCACTGATCACAGCCGAATGTTGACTATGTTGCCAGTTCCCTTAGGTCAGAGGACTATTTATGCCTATTTATACCCCAGCTCCATGGATGGAGCTTGTGGATTAATCATTTCTTCCAAACACATGGGAGATGTTCCTTAGCCCAACAGGATGGTTGGGGGAAACAGGATGGTCAGAAAAACAAGGGATCTCTGTGAAAGATCATGTATTAAAAGTCAAAGATATGATCTGTATCAAAATATAAAAAGCTTTTTGTATATATCACACATAGAGCTAAAGTACAGTTACATAGTACTATGTATATACTACATTGCACTATATACATAGAGCAAAGAAGTCAGAAAATTTAAGAATAAATACACAAAAACAAACAAAAGCAGAACACTTTAACCTATTAAATATTTAATTTTATTGAAGTTAATATGCAAAGGTGGCAAGTGATTTGTTTCCTGGCCAGGCTATGCCCAAGCACAGATGTGTGAAGTACAACAAGTACACTTAGGGCATGCATGGTCACAGTCAAAGGAATGGGGGCACAGGAGATGGCAAAAACGGGAATGAAAGTCTTTGAGACTTGGATGCTTTAGATTTAAGACCACACAACAGAAACAATTCCTCTTGTGCATGCCCTCCACTCACCCTCAATGCTGGTTCTTTACGAACGATTGCATTTAAAACACAAGAAGTTGTGTAATTCCTGCTGAAGTTTGAGGACAGCAGTGGGAGTGTCCACTTGGAGGATGCTCTGCTCATCAGATGGTTCTTTATATGGCCTTCACTGTGGTCTTTAGTTTTATTCATGCTTATGGAAGGAGAGTCTTGGGAAATGAATCAAATCAGAATTAGACCCTGTAGTATGGGTCTCCTGGTTAGAGACGCCTAGTTGGCTGAGAGCTAAAATCCTTAGGTATGCAGTGTCCTGGGGACAGTGACAGCCACGTGTTCTTCAGGAAGTTCTCAGGAGTTTTGGTACATACTCCGATCATGCTGCTAGCAGACCTGTCCTCACTTTTCCTCCTATCTCTGCCTCCCACCATATAAAGTTCAATCAAGTCCCCAGAAGAAAAAGTCACAGTGTAAGTGAGAAGCTTAAATCCACGGTAAGATTCACTGCACAGTGTATAGTTGCCAATTTAGGTTTTCTAACAGAAAGACCAGAAATTATTAAAGAATTACCCAGCTTTGTTGAGACCCAGGCAATTAGTTCCCCGAATGCCGTGGAACTATTTAAAGCAACCATTGCTTATTTGCTGAATTAAAAAGCTTTGGCTATTATTTCTTGTTTAACAAACTTTGACCACACTCAGACTGGGGAGTTCCATACAAAAGATGTACAGGCCGGGGAAAATTTTTTTTTTTTAAAGAAACTGATTAAATTTTAACCAGCTGCTGGGCAGATAGTTTGCCTGAGGCACATTTGTCAGTTTCAAAGGGTCTTTTTATTAATTTTGCATTTTGTATTTTGTTAGTGGAAAGAGCTCTCTCTTTGGGGACTGCCAAAAGCTATAGGCTGCGTAGCTCTAAGAAGCCCAAGGACGCGTCTGAGAATGCCAAGTAGATTTGGGTTCCTGAGCACTCCCCATTACATGGGTTTTCTTGGTCCTAAAAATATATTAACTTTAGGGTGAGTTATTTGAATTAACTTTATGTGATCCCTGCTGACTTTGCTGTGGGTAATGAAAATCCTGATGTTTGTCTGCGAGACATCTGTCCTTGCTGTGCTAACTTGAGCAATTTATTTGACCTCTCCGAGACTCAGGCTTTGCCTACATGAACTAATAGGAGAAAGGGCTGTCTTCAGGGCTGCTTCTCCTGACTTTTCTGATTTATAACTGCTTAGCAAATTCTGACACAGAAAAGTTCCCATTTTTTTTCTTCCTTTTAAGTGGGATCTGGTAGCTGGGTCAGTTGCAAGATTCACTGATGCTGGGGGTAATTATTCTATTGTTAGCAACTAAACTGGTCATTAGGTTTGTATGCCGGGTTCCATATTCAAATGCATATTTACTTATTTTGTGTGTACGTGTATGCGTATGTGCATGTGTGCTTGCTTGTATGTGTGTGCTCCAAATGTATGCAGGAGCCCTTTCAGGTTCCAAGAGGCTTTGGATCTCCTGGCATTGGCATTAGAAGCGGCTGTGAGCCACCATGTGGATGCTGGGAAACAAACCTAGGTTCTCTACACAAGCAGCAAGTGCTCTTAACAACTGAGTCTCTCTCCAGCCCTTGCACTTTAACATCAATTTTTCCAAGAAACTTCTGACGCAGGGACCATCGTCTGTCCCTTACTATAAATTAGGCTATTGAGAATGAAACAGACTAACAAATATGCCCAGAGTTAAACCCAAAGTAGCTCAGGCACGATTTGAAAACAAGCCCCCTTGACACTGTCCACCGGTATATTTCCTTCCTCTGGTTACAAAATCAGTCCTTATTCCTGGGCTGGACTTGTACCCTTGCTTCACAGGGATAGTCACAGTTTCAGATCTACCTGGGCCTGGTGAAAACATTGATACTGAAGCCAGCAGTGTCCTGGAAGACACATACAAGCCTCTCCGAGCTCAGACAACTCCAGGCTGGAGGGCCCGCCTGCAGGGAAGAGACAGGTTACAGAGAGGAGCCACAACGCAGGGGTTAAATGGAAAATACAAAGCTCTTCTGTGATTCTGGGGATTTGATAAGTTCCACCCAGGCATCTTCAAACAGCATTAAATACAAAGTGAAAAAGTCTTCCCTCAGGCTAGAATTTGTAGAAGATTTACCTGCAGGAGGATATGCCTAAATTTCTGCCTGAAGACAAAGAATCAGGGCATACATTTACAAAGTAGATGTGAGCAGGATATATATATATATATATATATATATATATATATATATATGCATTTTCTGACTGTATATTCTGTTTTGTATTGCAACATAAATATATCATTTCACTCTTGTAACTTTTTATGCTAAATCAATAACCTGGCTGACTGACTTTTGCATTATTTAATGTCCTCACACATCTGGAAGGACAGGATGCCGTCCTCCTCAATGTGCTCTTTAGATTCCTGTGGAGGGTTCTTTCACTTCACCTCCAAGGAAAATCCACCAGGGTATGTTGCTTGATCATGAATGTGTCTTTTTTTTTTCTGATGGTGTTGGGGGATGGGACCCAGGTCTCATCCGTCACTGAGAGATACTCGTGTGTGTGTGTGTGTGTGTGTGTGTGTGTGTGTGTAGTTTGTTTGTTGTTCATCTGGTTTCAGTTTTTCGATCATTGCTCGCTCTATTAGTTAAAAATAAGAGGTGGAACTAAATTGTACCCTTTTTTTTGCATCATACTTCAGGTGGAGATGTGGGCTATATCTCAAGAGGCTTATGTGATTCTTATGTGAGACAAACTCTCCTGACTTCTGATAGCCATACCCATAATAATAGCAATATAGCACATCTTAGAACTGGTTCTAGATCCCTAAGGAATGTCCACACCGTGTTAGTGCCCTTAAAGAGAAGCATACCCTCTTACAATAACATTCAAAGTAGGTTCAATGGACAGATATTTCTAGGCTTAGAACAACTTAGAAAGACATAGGAATAGACTATTTTGGAGACACACTTAAGTGTTAGATGTGTCGCAGGGATGTAGGAATTTTATGGCCAACTTGCAGGTCCATCCTTTTAGATTGAAGATCCTAAAGTTTCTGTGGATTCTTGAGCAGCCAGGGCACAGCAGCCTTGAGGTATGGGAATGTCAACAGGCTATCCATGCATAAAATTAAGGAGAAGTTACACACAACTGGTTGTAAAAGCAGTGACCAGCAGGTGATCTGGCTATAAATCAAGTCCATCAGAAGTGGTTCACTCAAAATGGTCTGATACAGAGTCTGTTGATAGTGGTGGTTATTACTGAAGGCCTACTTGACAGGATCTAAAATCACCTAGGAGACAAGTACCTGGGCATTCCTATGAGGAACACTTAGATTAGGTTTTTGGGGTTGAAAGTCCTGTCTTAACTGCAGGTGATACCATTTCCTGGGCTGACACCCTGAATTCAATAAAAAGGAGACAGTTAGTTAGCTAAGTACCAGCACTCATCTTGCTCTGCTTCCGGATGCCAGATGCCATGTGACGAGCTGCCTTAAGCCCCTAAAGGTGTCTTCTCTGTCATGATGGAAGCATACCCTCAAATAAGTCCTTTCTCCTATAAGTTCTTTCTGTCTGGCATTTTGTCACAGCAAAGCAAGTAACTGATGCCCTGATATTTGTTGTCTCTGCTAATTATTCACTTATGATGATTTATTTCCCCCTAATGGTGGATGATTTTTTTATCAAAAACTTTCATTTGCTTGATTTTAATTTTGGGGAATGGTTTGTGGTTTGAATTAAGGATGCTTTCATCTGGTTATGTATTTATTACTTCTGGGGATCCAGGACCCATTTAAGCTTCCTCCTGAACTTCCAGCTTACTGTATCTAAGATAAAGAGCATACCTTTGGGCTGGTCCTCTCTTGCTAGTATGAGGTTGCTATTTGTCTGTCCCAGGCAAACCTTGCTTGTCACACCCCTCCTTCTGATCCTTTCCTCTGCATGGGAGAACAGCTGCTTGGAAAACTTCACTGTCTGAGAACCCAACAGTGCACTCAAAATTGCCTTTCTTCCATCGCACTTCTGGTTACTGCCTCCCGGAAGCAGACAACAATTCCTGTTCTGTTTAGGAACAGGAAAGAAGAGCTGCCCTGGACAGAAGGGAGCTTCTAGAGATGGGGGGGGGGGAGCTCTGATTTTTTAAAAACATTCTTCACTCATATATTAAATCCTGACCTCAGTTTCCCCCCCACCCCATCACTCCCATTTCCTCCTACCCCCCAATTCCCCTCTCCCTCAGATTCATGCCTCTGTTTCCCTTCAGAAAAGTGCAGGCCTCCCAAAGATATTAACTGAAAACAACATAGCAACTTACAACAAGACTAGGCTCATCCTTTCATAACAAGGCTAGGTAAGGCAACCCAGAAGGAGAAAACAGGTCTCAAAAACATGCAAAGGAGTCAAGAGACAGCCCCGACTTCCGCCATTTGGAGGTCCAAAAGAACACCAAGCTACACAACCATAACATATATGCAAAGGACCTAGCTCAGACCCACACAGGCTCCCTGGCTGTCAGATAACTCAAATTCTTTTCTGGAGGTATATAAAGGTCCATGTGTTCTTACGCCTCCAGTATGCCAGGCCATTCCCCCAAAGCTTCCTTGGAGGCACTGAGTCCAGGATGGCCACAAAAAAGGAATGATCAAAACCCATCATCCCAACTTCCTGCTAGCTGTGGCCTCGCCTGCTGGGACATTAGCTATGCTTGACACCCCTCTCTGCAGGCTGGGCTGTGGAGCAGGTGTGTTTTCAAGACAGTGCTGACCATGGGTGTGAGTGACACAGGCAGACAAGTGTGAGACATGAAAAGTACAGGCTTCAGCAATGTGGCCAGGTGTGTCAGGAGCGCATCTGGCCACAGAACCCCAGGAGATGCTTTTCTAATACCAGAAATGGAGCTGAGTATGCAGGACTCCTAGGGGGAGAGTAGACACCCTGTGGAGATGAGACCTGGAGACTGGGAGACCCAGCGGGAGTTGGGGGATCTGCCTGACTCTCACACCCAAGCGGGCACTGAAACTGGAAGGGACTGAGGCTTGGCTGCATGTCCGCAGATAGAAGCATGGTAAGCATTTCTGGATAAGAGAGAGGTTTTGAATGCAGAGTGAACACTGTGAGGTGGAATATTGGGGCCTGCAGAGATGGGTAACTCATCATCAGGTAGTCCAGGCTCCTCGAAACACGTCCTTTGCTAGAACCAGGTACTTTGGTCCGGGACAACAGCCTGCCTTTAAATAACAGCTGCCATCACCCAAGTCAGTTGGTTCGTAGCTCCAAGGCATCCGGTATACTGAAGGAGATCTTCCCGTAGCTGTAACTGGCTTTCACACCTTCTTGACACCTGCGATTTTCATTTTGTAACAAAAAGAAAGAAAAATTGGCTAGCAAAAACATCTGCTTCAGAATTCATGACATTGTTTGGCTCTCATTGAATCTGAGCACATTTTAGTCATACAAATGAATGGCTTTGGGGTGACTTTGGGTGACTTATAACATGAATACCTTGAGCTGTTCTCATGCCTATGACCTCTCTTCTCTGCTTGTCCCCATTTCTTCCCACCACCTCCCTCTCTCTCTATCCTTCCCTAATAACTCCAATTCTACATTCAGTTTATTATACTATATCTATTTTTGAGACACAATCTCATATAGCGCAGGCTAGCTTCAAATTTCCTATGACCTTGAACTTTTGATCTTACCATGTCTACCACCAAAGCGCTGAGATTACAGTCATGCAAAGTCATACCTGGCTTTGTATTTTGTATTTAGTTCTATTTATGAGAAAAAACAAGTTCTTGTCTTTCTGTGTATGTCTTATATCATTTAGTATCTTTGAGCTTAGTTAAGTGATACAATGTATCTAGTGTTCATTTAAGTAACACACAGTGTGCATACATATATACATATTTGTGTATATATGTATCTATATATATACACAATCATATCTGCAGGATCTCACAGTCTCACAATTTCTGAAAATTGGAAAATGAATATCTGTTAGCACTGAGGGATCTTTCTATCTATCTATCTATCTATCTATCTATCTATCTATCTACCTACCTATCTCTGTCCATCTATCTATAATATATGTACATATATGTAATGTATATTCCAAATAGATAAATTTAAGGAAAAAATACTGAAGAAAAAGAAGTATAGGTGACAAGTAGATATGGCACAATCAGGTCATAAAGATGTCACCATCGTGACCAGACACTAGGAAGCCTAGATCCAGTACAATCTTGCTTTTATGGCTCAGGCTGAGGAGAATGGGAAAGAGAGGATGTCACCTTCTTAAAGTCACACCTCACATTACCATCAAAACAAGAAACAGAATCCAAGTCCTCCAATAGCAGTTGCAGCTGCCACTGTCCACCATTGGAGGTGACTCCTTAAGCTTGGACAATAGAGGACACACACTGTCTACTTGTGGTCGCAAAGACCAAGCCAAAGCAAAAGTCTGTCCTCACCAAACTGAGTGCCAGTGAGCTAGGAGAACAACATGCCTTTTCTCCCGCCGTTCCTCTCCTCCTTTGCCTTTCTCCTACCCTGTTTAACAAAGAAGGTCGCTCCCTAACCCTGTTTTAATAAGGGATGCGAGGCACCTCTGTTCACAAACATCTGTGTTCTTAGAAGACAGGGGGAGGCTACGCACATAGCAAAAGCCTAGGTGATGTAAAGAAAAGGATCTCCCCCCCTCCCAGGCTCCCGCCCCATCCATGCCTTTCTTGAAATGATGATCTCTGTCTTGGGAGTAAGGAGGATGGGCGGGAAACCAAGTGAGCACAAGCGACAGCAGCACCTGGGGACGAAACCTTAGATCGACTCCCACCAAGATTCCTGCTGAGCTCCGAATGCCAGTTAGGTCTGTGGGGTCTGTGAACGGAGGTCTGGCTTCTCTGGCAGAGTTTGGGGGAAGAAGCATATCAGCAGAGGTAGAGTAGCCAGTTAACACATCTGCAGAACAAGGCTGGGGACCCCACCAGAGAGACTGAGGAACACCCGTGGCACAGAAGTCCAGGGGTGCTCAGTGACAGGGGTGACCGCATAGGAACAAGGATAGCAAGCAGGAAAGCTTGTTGAAGAACAAATAAACGTGAAGGTCTCAAAAAAGAGCTGGATTATAAGAAGAACTTGCCCTTCTCAAAAGATTTGGTGGGCTGAAACTCATGCTTGACCTAAGAAGTAGGAAGAAGGTCTATGCAGGAGCTCAGAGGAAACACAATTGAGCGTTGCATCTGTGAAGTATCTGGGGCAAGCCTTGCAGGAGGAATGATAGGCTGAAGGGGTGGGAAGTTGACAGAAATGTTGTCACCAGTGGAGGGATGTTTGTTTGTTTCTGCTTGTTTGCTTGTATGTGAAGAAATAAGTTTCCCAAGAAAAGTTCAAACAACAAAACAAAACAGGCAGAGGGATAAATGCTTGAGTCTCCAAGAGAGTCGGCCAAGACATGTTCTCAAAGGATGTTCATGGCATCCAGATGTGGACAGGTGTGCAGAACACATTGTCGGTGACTGCTTGGCCTCTGAGAGGCAGGTGCTGAAGTGTCCAGATGTATCTGAGGGTATGAGGGATGGCCCGATGTCCTACCTTCTACCCCATTCTGTGGCTAATCTGGAGAGAAGGTTTTCTGAAGCCTGGTGTGGTGGTTTTGCCTGTGACTCCAGCAGTTGGAAAGGAGAGGCAGGAGGATCTGAACTACAAGATCACCTTCAGGCTCACAGTGAGTCTGAAGCAGCATAGACTACCTCAAAAAACAAAGCTAAACAAAATTAAAATAAAACGGAAAGGTTTGGGGGCATCGATCAGAGAATAGACTGATGAAGTCATGAGGTGAACGACTTCAGAGGTGGACAAGTCAGGTTTCAAAGTGATGATTTCTGGGTCCTCAGCTTTCATACCTAGAGGCACACCTACATTTTAGTGGGGGTATATAACAATAGACCTGTACCTGGAAAACAACATCTGTATTGAGTAAGGTCTTGGCAGTAACTGGACTTTCTCCATTCCTCTCTGAAGGAAGAAACATTTTGTTATCTCACTATCTGTCACCCTGCCTAACATTTTGTCTGACGCACACAAAGGCTGGGGAAGAATCATTTTCTCTGACCTGCTCCAACTCAGAGAACATCTACTCCAGGCAAACAGACAATGCAAACAGCACTGGCAAGAGCGCCTGGCCAGGAGATGAACAGATCAGAGAAAGTTTTCCATTAAGCAGTGCGGTTTCTGTCTCTGGCTGTCAGGCAGCACAGAGATAATCCCAGGAATCAAGGCTCTGGAAAGTGCATTTCTGGCTGGAGAGTGATCGGAGCAGCCCTGACATCACACAGCTGCTGTTTTCCATAATCAATGTCGGAGTGGAGTTTATTCACCTCATGGGTCCCTCATGAGATCCCAAACCCGGAACCTGGACGGTAACATTTCCCCGTAATTGATGTACGTTTGCTCGGGGAATTACATCCTGTTTGATTAATTTTGGGTTTGATTTCCCTCCTCCTGCTATGATTTCCACGGACAGAGTGGTTCTTTTGATGCCTTGCATGTGGTGGAGGGAGATCAGTCTCAGGGCATAGTGCTGGGTCCTAGTGCTAGCCTCCTGGTTTGGGGAAAACTTTTCTTTTGAAAGAGACCTGGGTATGCCTTCCCTGCAGTATCTTCTTGCAATGTTTCCACTTCCTGTTAGGAATGAAAAAAATTGCACAGTGCCCCAGACACTGGGCTAGAACATTTATGTACAGAATTGCATCATTATTATGAGACCTGTGATTAACAGAGAAACACATCTGCACACTCAGTAAAAGTGAAGCTTTCGATGTAATGTTGCATTTTCACCACCATCCTTAGACTAGTTAAACCAGAAAAGTTCTATAAAGAGCTCAGATGTTACAAGGGGAGTGTGTGCATGCAGTGTGTGTGTGTGTGCATGTGTGTGAGGGTGTGTGCGCATGTGCACACATGCATGTTCCTGTGCAATGGCACTCTTATGGAAGTCAGAGGCCAACTTACCAGAATCAGTTCTTTCTTCCATCATGTGACCCTGGGGATCTAACGCAGGTTGTCAAGGTGATGGTGAGTGCCTTTATCTGCTGAGCCATGCCCTGAACTCAAAAATCGATGTTTTAAAACAATAAAGTAATTGTTCCTCTTTCTTGTCACTCTTGGTCTCAGCTGTGTCTCCTTGCTGTGGTGGTCACTTACATACATTTTTAGGTAGAACTGAAATCACATGTTCTTAAGTAAATATTGCCTTAGAAATAGTTCCTTCGGGTTCTCAAGAGTCTCCATTGTTTGTTTGTTAAAAAGATTTATTTACTTTTATGTGTATAGGTATATTTCCTTTGGGTATGTTTGTGTACCCCATATGTGTCCAGTGCCTCACGTGACCAGAAGGGAGCACTGGATCACCTGGGACTGGAGTTACAGTGGTTGTGAACTGCCATGTGGGTGCTGGTAATTGAACCTGTGTCCTCTGCAAGAGTAACTAGTGCTCTTAACTTCTAAACCATCTCTCCAGGTCTAAGAGTTTCCATTTATTGAGTTCCCAATGGCTCTACAGTTTCTAACAGACCCTGGAGAGATTTTGGTTAATGATGGCTTCAGGATGTGGAGTATTCCCCATCATCCTCCTTTTGATGAGTTCTCCCTTTTTCTGCCGTGCAGCAAACTGGCTTAGCTTCTGCTTCTTCTATGATGGTCAAAAGGGACAACAGCTTCCTTAGACTTGCGAAAGCAAACAGTACGATAATGTGGGTGTTGTCCTTACCTCCTTGTCTGGTAATGACACTGAGGAAATACCGAATCCAGCTTTCCTAAAAGCCCAAAGACCCGGGAACAAAGACCTTCTCCATTGACTCTGGTGACTTCTCCCATGAGAGTGGAATTTCAGAGAATTGATAATCCTGTGGAAATGCAGCTGGGAGTGACCTCCAAGTCTCCTGAGGAGATGCCCAGGATTGTTCTGCCAGGGCTGAGAAGCCAGGAGGGTCTTTAAATCCCCTGCATTTTCAAAGAGCCCAGAAGCCAGGTGTAGGCAGTTTGTCTATGGAGTGTGTGGGGGGAACTGTAATGTAACAGAGCAGAGGGCTGTGAACGCTGTGCGAGAGAGCAAGAGTTGTACAACAGCCCCACGCCTCCAGGAACTTTCTGCCTCATGCAGGGACAAGGTCTCTGATATTTACACAGCAAATCCTCAGACTTGTCTGACCCTGCAATCACTGCTCAGCATTAGTTCTTCAGAAAGATCTGTCTTGGCATTTGGGAATCCAAGTCTTCAACCTCCTGTGGCGTTACGGAGCTGCCAGGCTTCCCTGCCCATAGGTAGGCTTCTCAGAGTGGAACTCATCTAAACTTAGCCAAGAACGGAATAGCAGAGATTCAATGGCAACGGAGAGTCTATGGTGCTCATGCTTTAGTCAGGAATAAGGTCCTGACTTTGAAGACACTTCTGTGTATCTGCAGAATAGTAGCAGCCATGTGAAAGGGTATTCAGGGAGACCTAACGTAATACAGAGTAAGATGTGGGGATGGTGGCAAAAGGGTGGAGCAGGGTGGGAGAGCTGTCTGATTCTGTCCGCAGAGAACTCAAACTACAATTTGAGGAGCCGATATTATGTTTGTTACCTGCCTGGAGCAGTTCCCATTTATGCCTCTTATCCCTGCTTGCTTCATCTTAGCCAGCTCTTCCACTCGAAAAGCTTTCTTGGTTCAGAAAATAAACAGACAGACAATCTGGCAGTGGCAGTCAAATGGCGTGTACAAATGAAGACACGCAAGAAGGTAAGAATAGAAAATGCCTAGGGATTTGAGACAAAGAAGTCAGGTTTCTATGTGGGGACTCTCGGGATGCCTGGAGGCAGAGTTTCAGCATCTTTGTCACTCAGGTTAGTGGTTGGACTTATGTGGCATTTAACCAATGGGACTTGACCTTGCCTGATATGACCTCCTGCAGTTGATACCCAGGGCCACTGTTGATAGGCCCCAGAGATGAAGGTTCTGACTCACTGGCCTTCTAGCTTTGTATATGCTTAGACTTAAACGATTCTACTAGCCAATACAAGGGATTGTCCTTAGGCACTTGGCCTATTGTCCTTTCTTTATATCTTAAAGTAGTTAACTAGAATAATGCAACATGGGATGGAGTTACAAGTGGGAGATGAGAGATGAAGGATGGTATACGTGCACAGCCACTGCCTGTGTTAGGCTGAGCTGGGCTTGGGGGCTTAGGTTCTTCTGCTCAGAGGTCAGGCAGTTTGCATTATTTATTTGCCCAAGACTTTGAGGACAGTTAGGGATTGCATTTATTTTAAACAGAGAACACAAAGTAAGCATTGTTCACTGGGTGCAAATTGAAAATTCCCATGGGAGGAGGAGTAAGAATGTTGTATGAAGTTCGAAAGGTCAGGCCATGTGTTTGTGAGGCAGAACAGGGGAGGGGAAGGCACAAATTACATCTCTGCAGGGCAGATATGAAGAGCCATCACAGGACAAAGAAAGAACCAAGGCCATCACTGCCTTCCACAATGTCCTTCTATCCAAATAATCTCCTCTTATTCAACTGATTAGTCAACCTGTCTCTAAATACACACTGAAGACCTACTACGGGCCAGTGTCTCAGATGAATAGAGACGACACCCAAGTCCCAGCCCCTCTCATCAGCAAGTTCATTTTCCATAGGGAGATGGATACATTATGCCAGTTTTTGTCTTTTGTCTTGGCCCAGCCCTCACTGGGTAGGCAGAATGGCAGAAGACCCAACCCTTTTAATAAGCAGTGAGGGGCATTTGGTGTGTACCTGACAGCCTGAGGATGGATGTGCTTGGTGTTTACTCCAGACAGCTGTTTACTCTTTAACTGAAGGTGACCACGAACCTCTGCTCATCACAGCTTAGACCAGTTCTGCTCTTAGGATCTGCTGACATAGTGTGACCTAAAGGAAAATAAAGGTGTAAACTTTGGAGTTTAATGACCCTGGCTAAAATCTTACCTGTTTAACTTTTTATTTGTCAAAACCAGTTACCGTTTTTCCGGAAAAAAGAAAAAAGGAGGTGGGTAAGGTAGGGATGTCAGTATACTGTTTGAAAATCATTGCAAAGAACTGATGAAATGAATGCTTATAAAGCCTTATATAGAGATGAGATCTATCCATTGCTGTTGCTATTGTTAGTAGTAATAGTGGATGCGAGAATAATTCTAATTATTTACCCCAGTGAATAAAGTCTGTTACCAGGCTCTTGCTTTTCCTGGTTGCTTCCGATTGCTGTCACATAAGTCTTCTGAGGCAATAACTTGATGTCTTCTCCAAGGGGCCCAAACAGAACATTGGTACTTCTCTTACATAGGCTCAGCATGCCCCTAAACAGTGCTTGACTTGCTGGACTTCCACAGACATTTTCCTTACAGTTCTTGGATAACCCATCAAAGTCTTCCCTCACAGTTGATACACTTATCCTAAAAGAGTCCCACTTGCCTCTTGATTCTGTCCCTACTTTCCTTTTCTTATTATTAAGACCTTTTCTTCTCTGTTAGGTTTGAAACAAATAATTTTAGGAAATGGGCCAACCATCAGTCCGTGGAATGGAAGTGAGTGGTGGCTGCTTTTAGAAGGAAGACAGGTGATGGCAACAAAATTTCCAAAGGCTAAAAAGAGTCGCTAACTAGCGCTTTTCAAAGTTGCTAATCAGAATTTGAGGCAGTGTCCTGATGCTACAGTGACTTGGTATAAGAACTGTGTGGTAGTCTGAATATAGTAGAATGTTCAAGGAGATAATCAGATTAAGAGATGGAATAAAGGGAATGGTAACCACAGGGCAAGATCCCACCCAGCTAAGTTTCCAATTTGTGAAGAGTTGAAGAAAAGCTTAGAGCCTAGTCTTGTGATACCCGCCTTTAATCCCAGCACTCAGAAGGCAGAGGCTGGGAGATTTCTGAGTTTGAGGCCAGCCTGGTCAACAGAGCAAATTCTAGAACATCCAAGATTAGGCAGTGAAGGAAATCATTAAAAACAGAAATCTGGTGAAGATGTAATTGAATGAGGGACCATGTTCCACCCCCAGCAAGAAGCAGAACCTGGCAGCTTTAGTCACATGGTTCTGGCTTTAGAGTCAAGGATAGAAGAAAGGCATCATTGAACCTTCCTCTGTAAATAAAGCAGCTGAGGCCAGGCACGTGTCAGGGTATCCCTGAATGGGGGCCCAGAGGGGCATTGGTGTGAAGCCTGGATTTCACTGGAATCCCCAAACTGTTGGAGATGCCAGAGCTGTGGGACACCTGCTGAGGAAACTGCTAACGGGGAATGGAACCAGCCCAAGAGAAGGAAGGGTGTTGTAGTCAGCACCTGAAAGGAGCTGGAGATCTGAAGAATGCTGTGACAACAAACATGGAGTTTGGAGTTTGCCAAGCTGGTTTTTGGTCTTTCTTTGGTTCAGTATTTCCTCACTATCCTCCCTTCCTTACATTTTGGAATAGTAATGTATATCTTGTGCCATTATTTGTTGGAAGTATGTGATCTGTTTTTTCTATTATTATTTTTGGGGTCTTGCAATTAAGAAATTGCATGAATCTCATGGGAGACTTTGAACTTTAGACTTGAAAACATACTTGAGACTGTGATAGATTATGGGGACTCTGAAGATGGACTAAATGCATCACTGCATGGTTATAAGCTTGTGGTAGTTTGGTTATAACTGGCTCCCATAATCCAATAAGCTCAGAGAGAGTAGTACTATTATGTCTTTGTTGAAAGAGGTATGTCCTTGCTGACATAGGCATGACCTTGCTGTAATAGGTATTGCCTCATTGGAGGAAGTGTGTCACTGTGGGGGCAGGCTTTGAGGTCTCATATGTTCAAGGTACTACCCAGTGTTTCAATTTACTTCCTGTTGTCTCCAAGATGTAGAACCTTCAGCCTCCTTCTCCAGCACCATGTCTGCCTGCATGCCACCATGTCCCACCATGATGATAATGGGCTAAACCTCTGAAACTGCAAGCTACCCAATTAAATGTTTTCTTTTATAAGAGTTCGTGGTCATGATCTCTTCACAGAAACATAAACCCTAACTGAAACAAACCATCATAGAATGTGGCCAGATTAGAGAAAAATAGGGAATTTGATTAGAAGGTCTTGGTGAAAAATAAAAGTACTTATACTTCTTCCTAGACAAGGGAATGATGTTGGCTTCCAACACAGAATTTTCTAACACAGAAGATGAAACCATTATCTTGTAAGAATAGTTCATCCTTGTAGTTTATTTTAAATCAGGAAGCTGGTTGGAGTATCTACCTTAATTTCTCTTTTCTACGGTGCTGAATCAATGTGATCCTTTTGTGCCTGGGGAAGCAAGTGGCTTGCTCGTCCACTCTTTCTTTGTTTCTTTCTTGTTGTCTCTTTATTTCTTTCTCCCCTCCCTATTTTCCTTCCTCCCTCCTTCCTTACTTCCTTCTTTCCTTTTATTCTAACCCCCCCCCCCCCCGCTTCCACTTACCATTCCTTTTTTGGAATTTCTTCACTAACTTTTATAAATCCATACTTAGGCAAAAATAACTTTTTCTGTATTGGTTAGCTTTCTCATTGCTATGACCAGTTGCCAGACATGAAGGACTTACAGGGGGAGAGGTTTATTGTAACTAAGGTTTAGGGTATGTAGTCTCTAAGCTTAAGACATGTCTGACCTCCATGAATTACCTTCTGTGTGCTGAGCCAGAGAAAATACTTTCCTATTGTTCCACAGAAGCATAAAAGCTCTCTTCTCAGTAGTGTTGATATCTCATTAGATACAGTTGAAGCATTTATCTAAGTTGCTCTATTATCAATAAAAAACTTAGGCATCAGATATTGGAGTAAAAACCTAATAGATTAAGAAAGCAGCCGAGGAATGACCAGATAACCCTCTTTCTTCATGCTTCCTAAATCAAAAAGGCCTGTGAATCTTTTCAAGCCTCTCCCTATTCCTTCCTGTGCCTGTTCATAATATCCCGGGTCCTCTAAAATTTCTAGGGCTATTTCTGGTCAACCAGTCACTGACTCCACCCCCTGATTCAAGGCTAACTTTATTAATAGTCTCAGAGTGTCACAGTATGATCAAATATCCCATAATACACAGTTAAGTCTTCAATTTGACCAGTATATATCCATTCTTGCCAAAATAAAACAAAAATACCACCTAATCTAGCTCTCAGCTAAGTCCTTATTCCCTTCTGAAATGTGACCTAGGTTTCTGCTGCCACAGTATTCTTAGCATTATCTGCCAAGCTCCCACTGAACAGCCGTTAAGCTCTTAACACTCAACGGTTTTCAAGCCCATTGTTCCAAACCAAAGTCTTGCACATTCCTCCAAAAACCACAGCACGGTCAAGTTCATCACAGCAAAAGCACCACTTCTCTGCTACCCCTTGCTGTTCTAGTCTCGTTTCTGTTGCTCTGATAAAATTTCCTGGCAAAAAGCAACTTGGGAAATAAAGGGCTTAGTTGTCTAACAATTTCAGATTATAGTCTCTTATTGGAGGGAAGTCCAGGCAGGACTACATATCTATTCAAAAGCAGAGCAAGAATGAACACATGAATCCATGCTTGCTTGCTGTCTTAGTGGTCAGCTAACATTCTCTACTCTTATACAATCTGGAATCCAGCCTGTGAAATGCTGCTGCCCACATTCTTGGTGTGTGTGTCGGGGGAGGGGAGCTTCTTGACTCAATTAACAGTCAGCATAATCCCCTATAGTCATGCCCTCAGTAATCAACATGATTCCTCATGAAGACCCTGTTCCCGGGCAATTCTAGGTTGTCTCAAGATGATAGTTTAAATCAACCAACACACCTTGTTTTACAGCCAGTTAGAAGGAGCGGTGGCAACTTGCTATTTATGATTGACGTCTAAAACTGGGGGGCATTTGTTTTGATGCTGAGGCTCAGATGTGATCCTATGGGGCCTGAAACTCTCTTCAAGTAGTGTCTGAAGTGTTGTGAAGAAGTGGCCACTTGGTTGGCGTCCACTCCAAAGCTGCTTGGTGTGAAGGAAGTGAAGTGTGAAGGAATTATCAAGTTATATCAGAATAGAGACCAGGAAAAGCACTTTTATTTTTCTGATATTCAAGATAAACTTCAGTAGGGTAAAATGGCCACTCAAAGAAACCCACCCTGGTCCTGAACCCAGAGCCAGTGAAAGAAAAATACTTTAGCCTTGTACACAGAATCAAAGAAACACACTCTGACTCGAAAACCAGAGCCGAAGATACATAATTTAGACCCTAGAATCAGAGCCAGTAAAGGAAATATGTCCTGACCCCGAAATTAGAGTCAAAAGGCTGGAAAGGGTTGTAGGAAGAAACACACTTTGACCCTGAAACCAGAACCAAACCTAGCCCTGACCAACTAAGCAGAAAAAAAAAGAATCCTGTGCAGGGAACTGAACCAATCCCTGAGTGTAAAACTAACCAATTCCTGAGCACAAGATCTAGCCAATCTGGACTCAAGGGACTGAAATTCGACCAATTTCCACTCTGACATTCTTCTCCCTAAAAAAATTCCACCCTATATAAGTCCTGTGCCTGTTCAGCTTGTGGTGGCCTTTTTCTACCCTGGCAGAGGCAGTCACTCTCTTGGATTCTTCCCTCCCAATACATCTGTTGAATGAGGTTTGGGTGAGTCCGTCTTTCCCAGAATAAAGCTTTGGAGAGAAGTAACAAGTTCTTACCTGAGCCAGAGCGGAACAGCGCCCAGAGCAAAGCTGCAGCACTGGGGAAACCCTCCCTTGGTGGAGCAGAGTCTATAAGCTATGGGGGACGAGGAACTGACACTCTCTGGGAGTGAAGAGAAGAATAGTAACAATTACCTGGGGAAGCCCTCTCCTGCCAGAACAGAGTTGCTACTTAGGGAAGCCTTTCCCTAGAGCAGGGCTGTAAGCCTCCTGTGACCTGGGGTATTTATTCCCTGGCCCCGATTGCCAGAGTACTTTTCCATCTGAGCTGGAACAGTTAGTATTCCTTGACTCTTGAGTGCCAGAATACACTTGCCCACCAGAGCTGGAACACTTACTCTTCAGCAGGTAGGTTCTTCTCTCACTCTGTCTGTGGCAGAGAAGTCAGCCACAGAAAATGAAAACTGGATTTTATCTTTGCTTCTCATAAAGAAATGTGATCACTGGGCGGTGGTGGCACATGCCTTTAATCTTAGTAGTGGGGAGGCAGAGGCAGGTGGATCTCTTTGAGTTCAAGGACAGCCTGGTCTACAAGAGCTAGTTCCAGGACAGGCTCTAAAACTACAGAGAAACCCTGTCTCAAGAAACAAGCAAAAAAGAAAAAAAGAAAGAAAGGAGGGAGGGAGGGAGGGAGGGAAGGAAAGAAGGAATGTGATCGCTGGCCTTATCCAATTTGCAAAGTTCTATAGTTTTGCCTCATTAACTTTGTGGGTATATACCATGACTATATTCCAAGTGATTAAAATGATTAAGTCTTTTTGGTTATTTCAAGAAAAAAATTTCAACTTTATAAATATATGGCTTTCCTCATGAATTAGAGGACTAGATGCACTGTAATTTTAAATTATTTTGAGTTAAAGGATCATTAAGCCATAGATCCTGGCTCTTTGTCCCTTATTTAAAGACCAGATGGCAAGCAGAAGGTTGAACTTGCCTCTGAAGTAACCCATAATGTCTGGTCCCAAATCAGAACCACCAAGTATAAATGAAAAGATACTATTTTACCTCTTCTTTAGTTATTATTAAAAAACCAAATTGCATTTAAACATCTCATATTTCTTTCTAAATATTAACTTGCAATGAAATCAAAGCCTTCTGGAAAGTCCTCCCTGGGAGGCACGTGGACAGTGCATAAATCTCTGAGCACTTTTATTTTCTCCTTTCCTGAGCAATGCTGGGGTCCTTTGATAACATCCTCCGTGATTACTACTGGACCAAGAAATATTATATATGTATATGGCCTCAACTGATAACACGAGACCCATTTATCTCATTCTTTTTATTCACGATAGCTCTGTCTGCAGCCCAACACCTCTCTATTAAAGGAAGAGCTGGTATCTAAGTCCTGACTGGGAGGAACTTTCTGCTTCCACAACAGAAGATACGTGGGAGTGGTGTGGAGGCTACCTTCTCATCATGGTGCCCATGAAGATCTGTGTCCCCCAGACTTTCAGACGCCATCAGTTGTGGTCTCTCATTAGGTGACCTCTGTAAAGCTCCAGGGTGCTCTCTTTATGTTGAAAAGGAAAGTGCATGCTGAGTTTGGGCAATTTCATCATTCCGGGGAGCTGCTTCACCCTACTTCCTCCAGGTAGCTGGGATGAGGTGGTGTGACTTCAACTTGTTCATTGCACTCAATTTAAATAGTTTGAATCTCGGGTACCCAGTGCACAGAGGCAACAGCAGTGCAGTCAGTGCAGTCTGGCGGCAGTGGTATCTTTAGAAGGCTAATGCTGAAGCCCTTTGGCTTAGGGTATTCAAGTTGTGTGTAATTACCCTACCACTGTCTGTAGGTCAGGGGTTACAAGTCTGGCTCAACCGAGTCTTTGCTTCCAGGTCTCATCCAGCTATAGCCCAGACAAGGGCAATCTCCGTAGATGCTCAGACGGAGAAGGAGCTGCCTCCTAAATTCATCCACTTTCAAGACTGTTCTTTACAGTTATTGAAACCATTTTTAAAAGGTTGATTTATATTCTATCTGTATAGGTTTTGCCTACATGTATGTGTGTGCACCTTCTACGCAGTGCACATGGAGGCCAGACGAGGTCCTGGAATCTCCTGGGCTAGTTACGAATGGTTGAGAACTGATGTGTGGGTACTAGGAACCAAACTACAATTCTGTAAGAATAGTAAGTACTTTATCTTCTGAGTCATGGCTCCAGCCCCTAGTTATTGAATTCTTGAAGTACTGCTTCTTTAAGAGCAACAGTGAAAGCTCTATTTTTTTCAGTAGGACTATATTCCAAAGTAACAATAAAAAGCATAGTATACTAAGCTCATAAACCAGGAACATAGTTGTCTATCACTATTATCTAATTTTAAGTAGTGTACAAAATTATATTGCTCTATTTTATCCGACTAACTGAATAATAGGCATATTTATAGCAACACTATGGCAGACTTATGGATGATGGGCTGTCCTAGACGTTGTGAAACCTACAGCTTAGTGAACAATAGGAATTTTTCAACTCCATTGTTGTCCTATGGAACCCCGGTCATATGCACAGTCTAGAAGTGCTATTGGTTCAAGGTGGCATGCAGGGATCCTGACGATTACAGGAGTAGAAATTTGCTAGTTGAATATGAATTCATTCTGTCCTAAAGCTGTGTCTGCTTAGGAAATACTGAGGCTTCAAGAATTAGGAGAGGACATATGGGTGTAAAAATGCAGAGGTGCCTTTACTATTCGTTTGTCTGTCTCCTTGTCCTGCTGGACATCCTTTCTTCCTTAGCTCATGAAGCTACTTTATCATCACACTCTGCTCCACAGTCAGAGAGGCCCACTGTTAACTGTTATCCCATTCTTCTGCCTCCGCCTCCTAAGGGCTGGGCTTACCTGCACCAGCCACCACTCCTGGCTTTCCCCATGCGTAGATCTCCAAAGAGAAAATTATGAGCCTCTTGTGTAGCAACTTACAGTTACAGACAGGAGTCAGTTTGACTCTGGGTCCCCACATGTCTAATCACAAATTGAACCAGAGAGATTTCCCCCAGTGAAATTAAAATCCAAGACAGCATCTCATAATGAATCCAAATTTCATGTCTTCCCATTCCCTCTGGCTTACTAAGATTATAAAATAACAATGCCTAATGGTGACAAGAGGGCGAGCCAATGGCAGGGAAAGGGTGTTTACATTTGCATAAACTTTCTGGATAATTTGGTAAAATGCATGGAACAACTTAAAAATGTTTATACGCTGTGAATTAGTGATTCCATTTCTAAAAATAAATCCTTAGGACATAATAATGCAAATGTGAAGAGACGAAGCCACAATAATGTTCATCATGCTATTAAAACAGCAGAAAATTGGATAAATCTAAATTTCCAACAGAAAGAGATTAGTGAAATAAATTTTGGTAGAGCTGTGCCACAGAGATTCTTTCTGGCTATTAAAACAGTTCATTATGAAGGAATATTTATTGGTAAGGAGATATGAGCATTAGATGATCATTACGTTTTTAAGGTAATTCAACAGGTTTTAGCACAATATACATAGTATGATTTGTGTGTGTTTAAGAGTGTGTGTATATGTATGAGAGAGAGAAAGAGAGGGGTCTTCAACATGTGCATGCAAAACGTTTATGATATTTGTCTTTAAAAGAGGCATTGTGTCTTGTGTCTTTCTTTTTCTTATACACATTCCTAATCTCCATGGAATTTGTATCAGTGTTGCAGAAGGAAACAAGTCCCCTTTCAGCCCATCAGAAATAAGATAATCTACCCATTCCCATCTGCCATTGGTTCTCTTGGATATAAACCTTTTGATATCTCACCCAATGTGCCTACTTTGGCATCAGTATGCAGAAATTCACAGAGGAACTCCCACAGTAAGAACACCAGGGTGGAAGTAAATTCCAGAGCCCTGGTGATCTAACAGGAGTATCTTTTTTTTTTTTTTCCAGAGACATTTCTTGAAGTAACAAAAGATCTTGTCAAGGTCTCTTCAGCTACTGGTGCTCAAAGTGTGCTTTCTGAACGTAGGTGACAGGGAGGTGTCTCAGGAGCTGTGGGGACCAAGTCAGAGGTGAGTGGAGCCCTGATAAGGCAGAGAGTTGCACCAAAAGCAGATTCTGTAGGGACATATTGTTCGTTTCAGTTGTGGACTGGCTCAGTGTTCCTTAACTTCCATTAGTTCATGTTATCTCCATACTTGATTACTTGTTATACTTTGGTTTGAAACACTGACGAATCTAACTCAAGCTGACTTGCAAGATAAGATTTTATTTGCTTTCATTATTATAAAGTCAGAAGTAAAGAAAGTCTGTGGCATGCTTATATCTGGCCTTCAGTTTGGCTTCTGTAATATATTCTTGGTCCCACCTTCATTTACCAACTTCTCTATGACGCTGGGTTGCAGAACGATTGCTTTACTAGTTAAGTGCAAGAAGAAGACCTGCATCCACTTCGGACCCTAAAACTCATTCTCATTAAACTGTCCCAGCACCCTCTCTTGGGCAGGATGAATCACTATAGTTCCTAAATACTATGCAACATTTTGGTTCAAGCAATATTGTGGAAAATGGTGACTGGGGGTATCTTGACTAATTTGGGCCAGTACAGGCCAAACTTGTACGCTTGCCTGTGCTTTTAAATACATTTGTATTGGAGCACAGCAGAGGCTTACTTAGTGCCTATGGTTCTTTCTTTCCTCATCCAGCAGTTAAGCAGTTCCGTCACTTGACTTACAACATGGAAAGTATGTCTTACCCAGTCTTTGTGGGAAAGTTTCCTGGCCCTTGAAGCAGGCCTCGTGCCTATAATTGAAGTGGTTTCTCTTATCCAGCATTTTAAGGCATTTGAGCATAGGGAGGGTAGGTGTGGTGGGGGAAACCAGCATTCTATATTTTCAAAACCATTAGAGAAGTTATTTTTCTGATGTTTGCAGTCAGTCTAATCCTGGTGAATCCCAAGCCCACCCTGTAATGCCTTGCTCATCATTACTTACAGCACTATACTCCAAAGATCTCTAATGCTGCAAGCCTTTGGGGTTAATTTATCCTTTAGTAAGGCCAACTCTGCTCCACTCAGTCCCATACTTATCCCAGTGTGGTCCTTTTCTTTTCTGTGTCTTCTACTATTCTGGGCTGCTCTAGATCAGTAGGTCACAACCCCTTTTGGGGTCAAATGACCCTTTCACAGGGACCACATATCATATGTCCTGCATATCAGATATTTACATTGCGATTCATAACAGTAGCAAATTTACAGCTATGAAGTAGCAATGAAAATGATTATGTGGTTGGGGGGGGGTCACCACGGCATGAGAACCTGTATTAAAGGGTCACAGCATCAGGAAGGTTGAGAACCACTGCTCTAGAGGCTCAAATGCTAGGATGTTCTTGCTAAAATCAAATGCATCTGTGGTTGTTCAGGCCTCCCTCATGGTGGACGGCTGTGCAGACACTCCCTTGCACGCACGCTCAGCTGAGTCTGCAGTGTCTGCCTCCACTCTGTAGAAATGCTCTTGTCATATCTAGTGTTGCCACACTTGCTTGCTTTCTGGTGGTGACTGTAATGACAACCACTTGTTGTATGGTAGGCTAGGATATATATTAATGGATTATCTTTTAAGGTTCACAAATCTCTGCAATGTCTTAATCATAGATAACCACTTTAAAGGTGGAGACGTTCAGACTTAGCTGGGTTCAATTACATTGTCATGGTTTAGTACAGGGTGGAAGGGAACTTTGCACCCATATCTGACTAAATATACAGTGTCACAGATTTAAGCTCTGTCCCAGAGTGCCTCGTCTGGTTTCTATTACAAAATCAACCATCTCCAGACATTCATCTGGATCCTGTTTACTCTCTTTTTATTCCTTCAAGGAACCTGCCAAACGAGGATCAGCCAACCCACCCTCTGCTGCTGAGTTCTAACTTGGTCTTCCCAACCAGGTCCGAGGGATTTTCAGGCTAGTGGTTCATATTCCTAACTGGAACTGGCCTATGTCTCTGGAGGCTTTGGTTCATAGACAACTCAGTGAAAAAGCTATAGGCTTAGGGCATCTAACAACAGGTCCCCAGGATCTTTTGTAGCTCACATCTCAGTACCCACTTTTCTTATCTTCTAGCAGGAGAGGCTCCCACAGTGGGTCCTTGGCTGGATTTCAGTATCCGACACATGATGAGACAGCTCAGGCTGTTTGGTGGTGGAGTCTCCTTCCCCTGGATGCGTGGGTTACAGAAAACCCAGACAAAGCAAGCTCAGAGATTAGAATTCTTTTCCATTGCACAAGGAATAGGAAAACAGGGTTACATGAAGATGGGAAGAATGGGTATTGAGGTCAGGTGCAGGAGTGAGTACCAGGCCTGCCATTGTCTGGCTATGTAAGCTGGCAGGAGTCCTCCAAACCTGAGGTCTCCATTTCTGTGTCTTCAAAGAATGGAGGCAACTCTAGCAGCCACTGCACAGAACTGTCGGAAGGCTTAATTGGGATAACAACTTCTTTCACATCAGGCCAGATGTATATTACGTGATGGTTAAACATAAGCTTTGATTCGCAGCTATGGCTTTGCCTGCCTTAGAGGGCTTTTTCCTCCTCCTAGGCATTCACTTCAGTTGAGGCTACCCACACCCCACTTTCCATCCATGGTTGACCAGGGGCTGCAGTCCTATACCACCCATTAGTGCCCCCTTGAGTTTCCTGGCCTTGCCTTTGAGTTCAGCTTGGGATTCTGATGACACCAATTGCCCAATTGCCCAGCACGGCTTCCATTAGCTGTGAGCATTTGCCCTCTCCTCCCTCCAAGAGACCCTGCACCCAGGGAAGTGGATGTCAAAACACTGGACCTGTTGCAGAACTTCCCCCCTCCCTCTTCACTTAAGAGTTCCCAGAGGTCAAAAGAAAAGAGACTTAAATGTTTCCCAGTCAAGTGTGCAGCCCTCACAGCATCCCACAATGGACCCACGGTGGGACCTTTCCACACCTTCCCCAGCCGCTGGCCGCACAAATTGATCTAATATTGACTTCCCTGGGGTTTGTCTCAAGTCATTGTAGTCCCGAACAGCAGAGTGCTTCTTCCATTAGTTGGAATTAGTGGTTAAAGCTTTTGGGTTATTTTTTTTTTTCTTCCAATGTGACGGAAAGGGAGTTTCTCTGTGGAGAAGAGAATTGAGTAGAACATTCACTTTGAATCCTTTTTTTTCTCCCCTCAGGGTTTGTAGGTTGTGATTGATGAAGTCAGTTTTCAACAAAGCCCCTAACTGAACAGACAAATATCTAGAAATAAGTTCAAAGAAGGATAGAGGGAAGAAAGGCTCGCACCATAAATGATTCATGGGATGCCCTGCATGTGGAGAACGGAACAACACCGCTGCTTTCTCAGAATTAGCAGCTGCAGAGAGCATGGAGTGAGCTCCATGGGCTGGTGTTACAGGTGGACAGACTGAGGCGTTGTGGGAGGAAAGCAAGGGATGAGTGAGTCTCTAGCTACCAGGCTGGAGTCTTGCTGTGTCCCACTCTGTCGCCTCCAGTGCTCTGGGGGCTGCCTGCTTCTACACTGCTGCTTCCTGAAGCTATTTCCCTCTCAGCAGGACCAGAACATTCCTCTTCACTGGCTATTGTGAAAGAGGCTAAAAAGAGGAATATTACTGTTCCCCCGGAAGAACCTAGCATGAACGTCATAGGCTGAAAGCAGGGGTTTTGATTGAGTGAACTTGTCTTTCCTGATGATATGTGGAGGTTTCTTTGATAATCTAGACTACTTTGGGTGCCTCTTCATGAAATTGTCATGGTTAGTTTTAAATGTCAGCTTACCCCAAGAGAATCTCTTGGGAGGACAGTTGTAATGAGGGATTCTCCATAAGGTTGGCCTGGGGGCATATTTTTGGGGGGATTGTTTTCTTTGTTAATTGAAGTGGAAATAGCCACTCTGAACATAGGAGGTACCATTTCAGGGGCTGTGCCCTGAGCTTTGTAAGAGTGAAGGAAGCTACCCCAGGGAGTGAGCAGGCAACACAAACGCACTTGTTTCTCTCCTCTCTTGACTGGATGTGATGGTCAACTGTCTCAAGATCCTGCCTCTCCGACTTTTTGGCTCTGATACTGTTATGCCCAAATCTGCGAAGTCCCCACAAAAGCCACCAAGGAGACTGAGTCCCATTTGTAAAAGCAAAGAGCCTTTATTTTAAGCAAGTTTGCAAACTAGATTTCTCTGCATTCCAACGTATTGGAATAAATGGAGAGCCCCAAACTCAGTTAGAATTGGGTTTTTATAGTAGTAAAGGTGGGGATGAGGGGTTTCTGAGATTTAGGACCCCTGATTGGCTGACATTTGTCTAGGAGTGTCCTGGTGAGTGTGTGCTGGCAGGTGATCCTGTCTACAATGGTTGGAATGTTAGGCATTTCTTTAGATGGTTTGTTTTGGGGTGGTGCTCAGGTAATCTCAGCTTGTGGTTCTTCCTGCAACTAGGTATTGCTTCAGGGTACTGACCCAGGCCTCCATTTAAATTTATCAATGGCCCAATCCTACTCTGGCAGGTGATAATGGTTGGAAGTAAAGAACTTCCTTTGGGTGATCTGCCCATACTTAACTTATCATGGCTGGCTCCCACAATACACTGTAACCTGGAATTACAAGCAAAATAAACATCTCCTCCCCTAAGATGGTTTGGGTCAAGGTATTTTATCACAGCAACAGAAATGAAACTAGCACATAAAGGCATCTTAGTTTTCCTCTTTGAACCTCAGGCACACACTGCTGCTCAGAATGTGTGTTGCCTGTTAGGACCTGCTAGGCCATTGTTTCTGCTTCCTTCAAGTCTCCCCGTGGACCTGTATGCTATGGCTTACCACACCCTGAGTGGCACTGTGCAGGAAGACTGGCTGGTGAGAGAAGGCGGAAGACACTTGTGGCATCAGGCTCAGTCCCAGTTTCTTTCACCAAGCTGTATAAGGTGGGCACGGCTGATATCAATGTCACTTGTACGCTTTATGAAGGAGACTTGGAGCTTAGAAATTTTCTGCACTCACTGATGCTCATGTAGGCATTGAACAGCAAGTCTCCTACTAACCCTTGAGTTCTAAGGTGAATCTATTACAAACAGATCTTAAGAGAAGTGTATGTGGAACCAGGGTTTTCCTATGATTTCTAACTCCTGTCTGGATGTAGTTTATGGCTAACAAATCGAATGAAGTATTCACTATCAAAATACAATGCATTAGTAAACAAGAAGCTAATTACAGTATCAAACCCAGCACAGAAATGGTTGTTTTTTAATTTTTGTAACAGTTTCATTTTATCTCATTTGTTCTTAGAAATGGGCCTATGAGTGATTGGTGTCTGAAATGTCACCCCTAGGCCATGTGTTTGAATACTTGGTGTCCAGCTGGTGGCACTCTTTTTGGGAAGTTTTGGAGCCTTTATAGGGAAGCCTTGCTGGAAGAAGTGTGATTGGTAGCCTGGCTACCTCTTGCCTGCTCTCTGCTTCCTGGCTGCCCATGTGACAACCTTCCTCATGCCATTGCTTTCGTACCTTCCCTGACAGAAAGACGATGTCCTTTCTTCAATCAAGAGACAAAGTCAACTTTTCCTCTCCTAAGTGGGCTGTGTTAGCTAGTTTATCATAGCAACCAGAAAAGTAAGTAACACAACCTGAGAAGGAGGGAAGGAGAGGAAGAGCAGGGAGAAAAATGGGGAAGAGGAGAAGTTGTTACTGTTATACTACTCAATGTTTTTAAAAGATGGAGAAGTAGAAAATGGCTTGTCTGAGTGCACATAGGCAATAAAGTTGTAAGCAATATTCAAGTCTGCCCTACAAATCCTCTCATTTTCTATTCCACCTGACTGCCCCCAGCAATGCGTGTATAAGATACTTTAGCAACAGGAGTCTAAAACATTATTTAATAATATTCGATTCCTGCATTGTGCCAAACTCTGTGCTGGGTAAATGTAATTAAATAATTAATTAATTAATCCAATATACTAAATTTAAAAATATTTTGATAAACTAAAAAGACATGAGATGCTATTAGTGGATATTGAAATGAAGAATAGCAAATCCTCTACTTCTGTTTTATATGAGTCACTAGTTGACCCTACAGCCAAGTTAGCTCAGCACGCTAAGCCTGTTTTCCATATTTATATACCAAAAGTAATAGCAGAACCTAGCTCATGAGGTTCTAAAAATCTGAAGTAGGTTAATATATATGCAGTGCTTATGGTACTTAGTCAATGAATGCTAACTATTCATTCTCTCTACTACCCTTCACATAAGGGCTAATTCTCTTCAACTCTTTCCTGAGATTGGACACTTAGGCTGGATTGTTGTGTGACTTTTCCTGGGGAGGTTTGGACTTTCTTCTTCGCTCAAGGTAGGGTACCAATTGTAGGTAGCATGTCTATTCCAGTAAGTCTAGCTTGGTGAACCCATGAGATTACTGGGGTTACTTACTAGGCATGACTGGCTCAAAAGCAGTCTCCCCAATCTAAAGCACACCCCAGCAATTATTTACTATTTATATGATCTTGGACAGGAACATTGTCAATTTAATAGATTTCATGAGGTTTCTGAGTCTTGCAAGTTTCCACCCTCCCTTTATTTATTTATTTATTTTTTTATCTATTTTTTTTTCAATTCTTTTTTTCTTTTATTTATTAAAGATTTCTGTCTCTTCCCCGCCACCGCCTCCCATTTCCCTCCCCCTCCCCCAATTAAGTCCCCCCCCCCAGCCCGAAAAGCAATCAGGGTTCCCTGTCCTGTGGGAAGTCCAAGGAACCCCCCACCTCCATCCAGGTCTAGTAAGTTGAGCATCCAAACTGCCTACGCTCCCACAAAGCCAGTGCGTGCAGTAAGATCAGAAACCCATTGCCATTGTTCTTGAGTTCTCAGTAGTCCTCATTGTCCGCTATGTTCAGAGAGTCCGGTTTTATCCCAGGCTTTTCCAGACCCAGGCTAGCTGGTATTGGTGAGTTCCCAGTAGAACATCCCCATTGTCTCAGTGTGTGGGTGCACCCCTCATGGTCCTGAGTTCCTTGCTCGTGCTCTCTCTCCTTCTGCTCCTGATTTGGACCTTGAGAATTCAGTCCTGTGCTCCAATGTGGGTCTCTGTCTCTGTCTCCTTTCATCGCTTGCTGAAGGTTTAATATTCAGGAGGATGCCTATATGTTTTTCTTTGGGTTCTCCTTATTTAGCTTCTCTAGGATCACTAATTATAGGCTCAATGTCCTTGGTTTATGGCTAGAAACCAAATATGAGTGAGTACATCCCATGTTCCTCTTTTTGTGTCTGGCTTACCTCACTCAGGATAGTGTTTTCTATTTCCATCCATTTGTATGCAAAATTCAAGAAGTCCTTGTTTCTTACTGCTGAATAATACTCTAATATATATATATTCCATACTTTCTTCATCCATTCTTCCATTGAAGGGCATCTAGGTTGTTTCCAGGTTCTGGCTATGACAAACAATGCTGCTATGAACATAGTAGAGCATATACTTTTGTTGTATGATAAGGCCTCTCTTGGGTATATTCCCAAGAGTGGTATTGCGGGGTCCAGGGGTAAGTTGATCCCAAATTTCCTGAGAAACCACCACACTGCTTTCCAAAGTGGTTGCACAAGTTTGCATTCCCACCAGCAATGGATGAGTGTACCCCTTTCTCCACAACCTCTCCAACAAAGGCTATCATTGGTGTTTTTGATTTTCGCCATTCTGACAGGTGTAAGATGGTATCTTAAAGTTGTCTTGATTTGCATTTCCCTGATCGCTAAGGAAGTTGAGCATGACCTTAAGTGTCTTTTGGCCATTTGAAGTTCTTCTGTTGAGAATTCTCTGTTCAGCTCAATGCCCCATTTTATAATTGGGTTGGTTAGCCTTTTACAGTCTAGTTTCTTGAGTTCTTTATATATTTTGGAGATCAGACCTTTGTCAGTTGCGGGGTTGGTGAAGATCTTCTCCCAGTTAGTGGGTTGCCTTTGTGTCTTAGTGACAGTGTCCTTTGCTTTACAGAAGCTTCTCAGTCTCAGGAGGTCCCATTTATTCAATGAGGTCCTTAATGTCTGTGCTGCTGGGGTTATACGTAGGAAGTGGTCTCCTGTGCCCATGTGTTGTAGAGTACTTCCCACTTTCTCTTCTATCAGGTTCAGTGTGTTCAGACTGGTATTGAGGTCTTAAATCCATTTGGACTTGAGTTTTGTGCATGGTGATAGATATGGATCTATTTTCATTCTTCTACAGGTTGACATCCAGTTTTGCCAGCACAATTTGTTGAAGATGCTCTCTTTTTTCCATTGTATACGTTTAGCTCCTTTATCGAAAATCAGGTGTTCATAGGTTTGTGGGTTAATGTCAGGGTCTTCTATTCGATTCCATTGGTCGACTTCTCTGTTTTACCAAGCTGTTTTCAATACTGTAGCTCTGTAGTAGAGTTTGAAGTCAGGGATGGTAATGCCTCCAGACGCTCCTTTGTTGTATAAGATTGTTTTGGCTATCCTGGGTTTTTTGTTTTTCCATATAAAGTTGATTATTGTCTTCTCCAGATCTGTGAAGAATTTTGATGGGATCTTGATGGGGATTGCATTGAATCTATAGATTGCTTTTGGTAGAATTGCCATTTTTACTATGTTGATCCTCCCAATCCAGGAGCAAGGAAGATCTTTCCATTTTCTCCACCCTCCCTTTAGAAGGAAATGGTTATACACCACGGGCACACTGCCTCCATCTACTTGTTTGGGATGCTATCAGCCTCCATCTGTAGCTACATTTCATGGAATGTGCCCCATACATTTTGAAATTTCTTACAAACTAATTATGTCCCATCTTCTTGATCTCATATTTGAAGGCTCTGCCACACCCAAAATAGTCCAGGATTACTTCTAAACCATATTCTGCCTTTCCCTTTCTTGTTGGAGAAGTAGTCTAGGGCTTTTATCTGAGGACTATGGGTACTAGATCTTCAAGTACAGCTATCTCCCTCATATATACATAGGCCATGGCCCATGTTTGTAAGGTTATTGACAAAGGTCAGGATGGTTGGGGAGGGCAAATTTTGCTTCCTTGTGTGGATTGCTTTTGGTTCCACACCAGAGTATATAAGGCTATGCAATTGAAGCTGCCATTATATTAAAAAAAATCAAGACACTCAGTTATGAAACATAGAACATATAATTAACTTTATTGAGCAGAACAAAGCGTTTTATAAAAACTCACTTAGACTGAATTAATATAAGGATGTTTAGCATAATGTGTATAGTTCCAATTACCGCCTACTAATCATCAAGCAGTTGAGTGGGAAAGTTGTTAGACTTTTCAGTCTGCAAGCAGGGGAAGCCAAGGCCTGTTTTAACTCCCCAATGAACAGACAGAGTACACACTTGTCTGACCAAGGGGCGTGTGATTCCCATTAGCTTCTGCTCTGAGACCTGGCATCTTAGATTGGTGGCTCTGTTTTGCACATCACATTTCATGTCTGGCTTTCAGCGATTCTCAGTCTGGCTTTCTGCCCTGTGCAGCCCCTGTTTTTCCATAATGAAGCTTTCACACACCCTACTGGAAACAAGGTTCCCCTTCCTACCCACATCCCCATGCTAATCCTGATCCCAAATGATGTTTTAAAGGTTGTGATTGAGACTCTGCCTCAGTGGGTGTACTTCACTGCTTCCACTGTTGATTCTGTTTGCAATATGCCCTTCCTTCCTTCCTTCCTTCCTTCCTTCCTTCCTTCCTTCCTTTTCTCATGGCCCATAGTTCTGGAGTTCTACATGACTCTGTTTCTTTGAGCATCATCAAAAGTCTATTCTTTTGATCTCCATTCTTACCATCTTCATGTCAAGCTTCCTGAACTCATAAAAGACACAATAGAGTAGAAAGTTACAGATCTTATATTGGGAAGAAAGTAGGAAGGATTAGAAACATGTTCTTCTCAACTTGGACACTGATTATCTCAGGGATCCTCAATAAGCCTATTGGTATAAGCAAGTCAGAAACCTTAGCTTTTAGTGACGAAATAATGTTCAGACTGACTTAAGAAGTTAAAGGGGAGTTTATTCCTCCTGTAATGGGAAGGTTAAAGATAGACTTTATGCATCTTTATCTGGTTCCAAATGACATCCTGAGATCTGCTTTGGTTCATCTCACCCTCTGCAATCTTCTGTGATAACTCCTGACTCAGGCAGGATTATCTTCAATGGATGACTTTGTCCTCTCATAAGTATCTCATTGGCTCCAATTGGTTCATACATACCCATCTACGTACGAGCCACAGCCAGCCATTCAGTGTGATGATTAGCTTAGTCCAAACAGAATTACTTCTGAGCCTAAATAGTCATTAGCTTGAATAAATTGTACTCTAAACCAGAGATCTAATAATTCCGCAGGGACTTCTGCAATTGACCAAGGGGGAAGGATATTACTCTAAGTTTTAGGAAGACAGTGACCAACTATCCTTCTCTTTCCCTGTTTCAAATTAGTTAGTAAATATATCAGTTAGCTTCTGGTATATAACAAATATGAGAAAACTGTCACTCAAAATAAATGCAGCCTGTGATTCTGTGTCGTCAGCTCTTAAAGCTGGACTTCGGCTTCCCTTCATAGTAGATGGACTCACCCTAAAGCCCACTAAGAACAGGTACTTGGTCACTTTGTACTAACCTTAACAGGAATGTTTAGGATAGCTGGGATGATTGAACCTTCCTCTACACATCCTCTTCATGTCCCCTCTAGCAAGTTAGTCTGACTTAAGAGTTCCAAAGAGCAGAAAAAAATAGCAAATTGCAATGATCAAGCACTTCCCGAACATATTTGTTTATTTAATATTTGTTACTATTCCATAGGCCCTAACTAGTTTTAAAGGATGAAGGCACAGACTGTTTCTTAGAAGGAAAATCACAAAAGGTGTAAGGTAGGATCAGTATGATTTGAAAAATCAGAAAATCAAAACAAAACAAAAACAATCTGTTTTACAATCTACCATTGTAAACTTGAAAAGCCATAGAAAAGTTGTGTTGCTTTTTAAAATGTTTGTGAACTCTTACCAAAACATCTCTAAGAACCTTCTTAATTGACTTTTATTTAATTGGGCTATTCTACAATTAAATTCTGAACCTTACCACACACCCAGAGTTCTTCAACCACACCCCCACCTTTCCTGAAATATCTATCACAGCTTGGGTACCCAAAGTGTGAAGGCCAATTAATCTGGCCCAGGTCGCTGACCTAATTCAGTGTTGAGTCTCCAATTCAGGCATACAGTAGGAGACTTGTTAATTTATAACGTGCTCCACTTTAAAAGTTCTCATCCTAACTTGAACCAGATTTTATGTTTTTTTTAAACTGAAGTCTTTGATGTATAGGCAAGAGCTTCGCATCTTAAATAAATAACAGGTCAAATTCATATTTAGAGACATGAACCCAGAGCTGTGCAGTTTTATCACTAAGACCTACTTTATGCTGGTTTCTAAATTAGAACACCTCCCAAGGAGCCTGAAGGTTCCTCCTTCTCGTGACTCTAAGCGGCTCTGCATGGGTCTTTGGCATGGCATGGCCATTCACCTCTTAGCCTGGATCTGTGCCATAGCCGCATGAACAGTTAGGACTTTTCTAAGTACCCAAGATCCTCCTTGTCCTGAACCTTTGTTTAATTACTCTGAACCAGACTAATTGGTCTTCACACTTAGGGTACCCAAGTGTGATAGATCCTTTCTGCCTGGAACTCTTTCCAAGGGCTCTACAGGGCTCCCTTCATCTGGATATTTCACTGTGTTCTCAAGACACAGGTTTCTATGCGACCTTTTTCAGTCATTCTTACTGTCTTAACACTGAACACAGAGAAAGTGTTTCTGTGACCTTGTTGTTCCAAACTTCACCAGCCAATACAACTATAGCTATCAAAGAATCATACTGTATGTGTCTCTTTTCTGGACCATCTTTTCCCTCTGATTTGTGAGCTTTGGGAAACAGAGGTGACTTACAGCTATTGTGATAAGGTTTGACATACATGGGAGAGTTTCCAGGTATTTGTTGATTGAATTAAATCTCTTTAGGTAATGAGTTTCTTTTATTTTTAGAATAGAGAACCAACATATAATTTAATAATGATATGGTATCTGTTGCAAGATATTTGATAATATATGTGTAAATATATGTCATTGTGATTGATTTAATAAAGAGTTAAGCGATCAATAGCTAGGGCAGGAGGTGTAGGTGGGACTTCAGGGCAGACAGAGAATTCTGGGAAGAAGAAAGTAGAATGGCCAGCTGGAAACAGAGGAAGTAGGACATGCAGGAGGAGAGGTAAAAGCCATGAGCCACATGGCAGCGTGGAGATGAGTAGAAATTGGTTAATTTAAGTTATAATAGCTAGCTAAAAACAAACGTAGGATAAGGCCAAACTTTCACAACTAATAAGAATTCTTGTCATTATTTGGGGGTTGGCTGGAGGGTCAGAGAAAGACTCATAGGTATCAATGGCTCAGTCATTTATTAGCTATTATACTATCTTGTAGCTCATTTAATCTGCCTAAAATTTTTATGAGGTGAGACTTAATAATAGCATAAATACTATATTTAAAAATTATAGAAGTGGCACTTCTGTGGTTAAATTTCTTTATTTTCAAGTATTACTATTAATATTTGAGTAATATTATTAACTCTCATTAACAAACTAAAACCTTGAACTTTGCTAAAGACGGGTATTTATATCAGTCAGCTTGTTACTAGCTACAAATATCAGAAGCTCCAAAGTAAGATGATTTAAAAAGATAGATGATTTTTCTTTTTACTTGCATAACAACTTTTATAGAATCTGTGCTTTCCTACACCATTCTGTTCTAGCGTCTTGTCTGTCAAACCCACTTTCAGATTAATTCATCTAACAGTAATTAAAGCTCCTATCACAAATTTACCCAGAACTGCTTCAGCAGAGAAGAAAAGAGGGTAGCCTTTCTCTTCAATCAACAGGAACTTTTTTAGAAGCCACATCCTAGATTTCCATTCTTAACTCATTGACTATATGGAATCACACACTCTTCTTTGAACCAACCAATAAGGGGATGAATGAGGTTGCATCTCAAAATCACTTGTGGGCAGGGATAGAATCACCAAAGAGAGAGATAGGTGTGAACAGAGAATCAATGGATTCCAGTTGAAGCAAGGGGCTTGGGAGAGGATGGAGTTTGAGGTTAGAACTTCCCATTTGCTGAAGTTTTCAAACCAATATTTGAAAATCAAGAATTTTAACTACAGAAGTAGCATTTCTATAAATTTTAAAATTTAATGTAGTCAGTTCTTTAAGAGTGTGGCATTTTTGACTAGGTTTTCGTTGAATCTACAGGTAAGTTTGGGTTGAACTGATGTTCTAACAATATTGATTAGAACATTTTTCCTTCTTACTTAGGAATTTAATTTCTTTCAGTGATGTTTTGTTTTGTGAATTTCTGTTTAGGTTCTGTATGTGCTTTTGTAAAATTTAGTCTTAAGTTGTGATTCTTGATGCTATTATATATAGTACCATTGGTGTCTTTAATGGTCGTTTCAATTAATTATTGCCAAATACAGAAATGTCATTGAATTTGTGTTTGAGTCTTATTTCACTAAAGTAATTTATCAAACCATTTTTGAAAGTTCCTTGGGATTTCAATATAACCATGGCAACTAAGAATAAGAATTGTTTTATTTGGCCCTTTCTGATCTAGATGATATTTGTGCTTGTTTGCTTTTTGTAGTTTTTAAGATTTATTTATTTTGTGTGTATGAGTGTTCTACTTACATTGTATTAATATGTACCACATGCATACCTAGTGTTTGTGGAGGTCAGAAGAGGGCATCTGATCCCCTGGAACTGGAGTTATGGATGGTTGTGAACCACCAAATGGCACTAGGAATTGAACCTGAATCCTTTGGAAGAGCAAGTGCTCTATCTTTTCAAACTTGATGTAACTTAGACTCATTTGGAAAGAGAGTTTTAATGAAGAATTATTTAAATCAGGCCGCCCTGAGGGCTATCTGTGAGGGTTGTCTTAATTATTAATTGAAGTTAGACCATCCTGAATATGGGTGGTACCATTTCATGAGCTGATCCCTGAAATTTGTTTGAGTAAAGAAAGCTAGTCGGGAGCACCAGCAAGCAGGCATTATGGATGTGTTCATTTCTTTAGCCTCTTGATAGTGGGTGTGAGATGGCCAGCTCCATGAGAGCCATTTTATTTTATTACCTATTTTCATGGCTAGTGCTTCCAATATAATGTTGAATAGAAGTCATAAAAGTTGACATTTTGTCTTAGGAAGCACATAGATTTTCACCATTAAATATGCCAGTAACTGTACATTATATGAAGGTGTACTTTTCAATAATAGGACATTCTATTCTAATATCTTTACCTGTTTAAATCATAACTAACCATGAAATTTTGTCCAATAGTTTTGAGGTCCACTGAGATTACCTTATGATTTTTCTTCTGGAGTCTGTTGACATAGTAAATTATACAGATCATATATTGGAGGGCTCTTTCAGTCTTGTATCTCTGAAATAAACCCTACTTGATAGTAGCCTGGCATTCCCTGTATGGCAATCAATTTGCTGGAGCTTTGTTGGGAATTTTGACTTCTTCATGAAACCTATTTCTCTCCAGATTTCGTTTCTTACGTTTCTCTTGGTTTGGGTCTTGGAGTAATGTTATCCTCAAAATGAGTTCAGAAATATTCTTTCTTCCACATTCTGGAAGAGTTAGTATATAATTGTTATAGTTATTGTAATTTATTCCTTCGACTTTAGTAGACTTGGCAGAGAGCTCCGTGAGCTTGGAAGAGTTGCTGTGTGAAGAAGCTAACCCCACACATAATTATTTAATGACTATAGAACTATTTAGGTTATCTACTTCTTTTTGCTAATTTAAATTATCAATTTTACGGACATCCATTTTTCATCATATACGATTTCTAGGGCTGGTGGTATTTCTCAGCAATAAAGCACTTGCTTCATGTGGAGAGGTCTTTCAGTTTAGTTCTCACTGCTGAAGAAACAACACCCACAGAAATATGCTGTTTCCCCCCTCATACAGCCTCGCACACTGTCTTTCTGTATCCTCTTTCATATGCTGCGGGTGCCGGCTTTTCTCTCTCTGTTTTCTCCACACTAATTTGCCCACACTTCATCACCCCTGTGGTCACATGGGGCCCTCCCTTTGTTCCATTGACTTTCTGTACTCTTGGCTGTTTAGACCCTTACATTCACTCTGCCCTTTGCCTTACAGACTTTGATTTTGTTCTTTGCCAGCTTCATGAGATTGAGACTTAGTTTATTTGCTTAAGAAACATGTGTGGTTTTGTTTTTCAGGACCAGGTCTCTATGTAGCCCTGGTCATCCTGGAATTCACTCTGTTGACCAAACTTGCTTCTGACTCAGAGATCTGTTTGCCCACCATGTCCAGCTGCCTTAAAGAAAGTTTGATTTGAGAACTTTCTTGATTTCTAACAAAAAATATTATTTATTTCCTTTTAAGCTAAATAATTTACAATATTTTTTCTGCAGCAGTGAGATAATAAATATTTTAGACTTGATAAAGTATACAATACAACATTTTCTTGTCATTGGTTCCTCCTTTTCCCCTCCTCTTCTGTGGCCATTAAAAGCACATGAGTTCTGTATCTTGAGGTACATATCACATTTGTTGACCTTAGGTATAACTGTTGTTTTAATTGCACAACATAAACCTTAATGCACTGTGTTTTATTGTTATTTAATTTAAAATATTTTCTAGTCACTCTTGATACTTCCTTTCTGATTTAGATATTATTTGGGACTTGATTGTTTAATTTACAAGTTCTTGGAAATATGAGACTATCTTTCTCCTATTTGTCTGTTGCTTAATTCTATTTTGTTAGTGGGTCTACTTAGCATGCTTTCAAAGTCTTAGAATCTTGTTAAGACATGTCCTATGGTCTGTCTTGTTCATACTCAAAAAGAACATATGGCCTGCTCTTATCTGTGGAGTGTCCTGTATACAAATGTCAGTATATTCAGGCCGGTTGATATAATTGTTCTTATTTCTCTAAATTCTTGCAGATATTTTTTCTCCTCTTGGCTTCATTTATCACAAATGACATTGAAGTTCCAAAGTTTTTTGTTGGTTTTATTTGTTTTTTGAGACATGGTCTTTCTGTGTAACAGTCCTAGCTGTCCTGGAACTAGCTCTTGTAGACCAGGCTAGCCTCTAACTCACAGAGATCCACCTGCCTCTGCCTCCCAAATGCTGGGATTAAAGGTGTGTGCCACTACCACCTGGCTTGATTTATAATTAAAAAAAAGATTTATTGAATTTTACTTTGTTTTTTGTATACATGTATGTTTGTACACAATGTACATGCTATGCCTAATATCCAAGGAGGCCAGAAGAGCGAGTCAGTTCCCCTAGAATTGGAGTTACAGAGGACTGTGAACTGCCACGTGAGTGCTGGGAACCAAACCCAGGTCCTCTATGAAAGCAGCTAGTGCCCTTAACTGCTGAATCATTTCTCTAGCCCCTGGACTTATGGTGTATCAGTTCATTTCTTTCATTCTCCTTTTATTTTAAGAAATAATAGATGAATTAGAAATTTGTTTTTATAAAACATATCAATGCTTTTTATTATTATTATGTAGAATTCTTCTTTATGTACTGCTTCTTTAAAGTCTAATCTTTCTGATATCAGTACAGCCAATCTGCTGATTTTTCTGCAAGGTGTGCTGTTCCCAACATTTTACTTTTACTTTGTGATTCTTATTTAACATAGACATAGAATTATTTCTTGATTTTTAAATCCAATATCACAGTTTCTGATTTTCAATGTTTTGTTCACCTGTATTCTATAATTACCGACAGAGTGGGGCTTTTCCAGAGGGGGTCCCTGCAAGTGTCATGGTAGACAGGAAAACCATGTGTGAAGAGGTGAGAATGAATACTTGGTTCAGCCCCAACTTAGTCTACCGGGCTCTATCCAATTTCTAGAGCAGTGGTTCTCAACTTTCCTAATGCTACAGACCTTTAATACAGTTCTTCAGGTTGTGGTGACCCCCAACTGTAAAATTATTTTCATTGCTACCTCATTACTGTAATTTTGCTACTGTTATGAGTTGTAATATAAATATTTGATATGCAGGATATATGATATGGGACCCTTCTGAAAAGGTCTCTCAAGCCCCAGGTTGAGAACCACTGGTCTAGAGTCGTGCCACGCTATTTATTGCCAGCATATTTAAACACGATGTAATTTGGTGGGGAAAAGTTTACTAGTGTAACTCAATCCTGGTGCACAAAGAGGCAATAACTATATTAAAACTTAACTCAAAGTACATGTCACGTCTTCCAAGATGGGTTTTAGAGATAGACCTGATTGTACTAGCTTACAGACCTAAAGAAGGATTTGCCCTGGTCTCAGTCAGACAGATAATCTGAGGTCATTTGGGCTAATAGCCACCTCTGGTGCTGGTTGTGGGAACTTGGGGGAGCCAGGCTATATAGGTAATTTAAGGGTCATTTAGATTATTAGCCACTTCCACTTCCAGTCTTGGTTATGGATACTTGATATGGCTTAGCCCAATAGATGTTACACTTCACTAGACTATTACTCACCTCCAATCCCCAGCTTCTGGATGGAAAAACAGGGTTTTTACATCTTTCCTGTTGGAAAGACCTATCTTGCATGCTTGACATTCTTGGTTTCCCTTGATCTGTGGGTGCAAGGACCTTTGTGCACCCAACAGATTCCTAGTTATGCAGGATGTTACTTACAATTTTAAATATTGCTCTGCCCTTTGGGGGCGTCACTTGATTTTGTAATGTTTCCCTTTATTTTCATTATTCAGTTATTGAATAGACTTTTTGTGGTTATCTTAGGGTTTGCAATATGCATCTTTAAAACATGCAACCTATCTCTAATTTTTAGAAATGTTTTGTATCTCCTGAATCCTACGCCATCATCCTTCTACTGTCCGCTGCTGAACTCTGGGCCACTATTCTAAATTGATTTCTACACATGCTTACATTCACAAGACATTTAAAATTTTGTCCATTATTTTAAGGACACAAAAGGAAGAAAGAAAGAAAGAAAGAAAGAAAGAAAGAAAGGAGGAAAGAGAAAGAGAGAAATGCTATTTTAATGTATGTCTATATACTTGTGATTTCTTACATTGTGGCACTCTGAATTTTCACTAGCTATCATTTTTTCCATCTGCACCAAGAAAATCTTCTTGTTGAAATGCTGGCAGCAATTTTTTCTAGGTTTAAAGAAAAAAAAATGCTTTTATTTTGCTTTCACTTTTGAAGGACGGTCTCCCTGGGCTGACAGGTTTTTTTGTTGTTGCTTGTCCCCCCACTCTCGGCATCTGAAAGATGTCTCTGGTCTGTGTGCAATTGGACAAGAACTCAGTTGTCACTCCTGTCTCCGTCTCTGTCATTTTCCCCCTCTGTCACTGGTTTGTAGCAATTTGGTTGTGTTCTGCTGTCATGTTCTTTGTGCTTCCTCTGCTTGCATCCGAATGAGTGGCTGCATAGAGAGATGTTTTGAAGCAAATTTGGACATTTGATGAGATTTCACGGGTTTATATCAAATTTAGAGAGATCAGCTATGGCTTCTAATGTTTTCCTTGACATCCGTTTTTACCCACCCATCTGGGTTTATCCTTACATGGATGTTCTGCCACTTGAACTTTACTCAGAAGTCATTGAGATCGGGCTTTTTTTTTTTTCCATTTTACCTTCTTTTTGCCAGTGATACCTTTTGCGATGAAAAAATATTAAAATCGACCTCAGTCGTGTTCAAGTAAACAATGCATTATTAACTATAGTTGCCATGGCAGACAGTGGTGCTGCAGAATTTCTTCTGCCTGGATACCTGAAGTTTCCTGTGATCAACATTCCCCCGAAGCCGGCGCCGTGTCTTCACTCTGGTAGCCTCCATTATACTTGCTTGCTCTTTTACCTTCCACATACGTGTAAGATCGTGTAGTATTCGTCTTTCCGTGTCTGGTTCATTCACCATCACAAAGTGGTCCTCCATGTCAGCCAAGTAGCCTACGACCCACTGATGTCTAGAAGGGTATTCCGCAGCAGAACAGGGACCCCTCTCTTTTCCCAAGCCCTAATGGTATCACCTCCTATATGTCTGCTACATTGTTTGTGCCCATGACTCTACTGCTGGATGCCTATGTTTGCACAGGGGGAGGTGTGGCGTGGGCAAGGCTGCCCTGTGCCTGGACACTGCTTCTCACATGCAGATGCCTCTTCAACACATGGCTTTTCACACCCTTTAGAGAGAAGCCTAGTGAATGGGATTGTTGTATCATGACAGTTCTATTTCGAGTGTTTGGAGAAATGTCCATTCTGCTGACTATACTAATTTGAATTTCTGAGAGTGTGTCAGGCCTTCCTTTCTCTGTACCTGCATCAACACTTGCTATCATTTGGTCTGTGTAATGACCATGCTAGCAGGTGTGAGTGATGTCACCTGTGGACTTGAATTTGCATTTTCTGATTATTAGTACCAGGCTTTTATTTATCAGTTGCTTTATATTATCTTTTGAGAAACATTCATTCAAGTCCTTCTGCCTGTTTTGAGTTGAGCCAAATCTCTTACCGAGTTGTTTGATTCCACGTGTGTAGTGAATGCTAACCTCTTATCACATGTGTGGTTTGCACAGACTGTTTCCTCAACATCATATGTACTTTACTGTGGAGAATCCTGTAGAAATGACATCATCTGCTTCCTTTGTTACAGTTTTAGATCAAAATAAAAGAAAAAAAACCTTTGCCTAGTTAATTTCATCTGGGTTTATCTCCAATAGTCTTAAATTTTTAGGTCTTTTTTTAAATCCATGTTTAACTTTATATATGGGATTACATTAGAGTCTATTTTATTATTATTATTATTATTACTTTAAAAAATAACAATCCAAATTCCCACTTCCTCCCCTCCTCTCACTTCCCTCCCGCTCCCTCCACACCTTCCCCCACCCCCCTCAAATCTTAAGAGAGGGCAAGGCACCCTGCCCTGAGGGAAGTCCAAGGTCCTCCCCACTACATCCAGGTTGAGCAAGGTATACATCCAAAGAGAATAGGATCCCAAAAAGTCAGTACATGCAGTAAAGACAAATCCCAGTGCTTCTGACAGTGACCCCTCAGTCTGCCCCAACTGTCAACCACATTCAGAGGGACTAGTTTGATCATTCCCAGTCCGGCTGGAGTTGGTGAGCTCCCATTAGCTCAGGCAAACTGTCTCAGTGGATGAACCCCTTATGGTCTTGACTTCCTTGCTCATACTCTCACTCCTTCCACTCTTCAACTGGACCTTGGGAGCTCAGTCCAGTGCTCCCGTGTGGGTCTCTGTCTCTGTTTCCATCTGTTGTTTGATGAAGGCTCTATGGTGATATTTAAGATAATCATCAGTCTGACTACAGGGCAAGGCCAGTTCAGGCACCCTCTCCTCTATTGTTTAGTGTCTCAGCTGGGGTCATCCTTTTGGATTCCTCATTCTTTTGCACTAAACTTGTCCAGTTTCCCCAGTACCATTTGCTAGAGAGATCATTGATGTGGGAGTGATTTCTTATTAATAAAGAAACTGCCTAGACCCATTTGATAGGCCAACCCTTAGGTAGGCGGAGTAAACAGAACAGAATGCTGGGAGAAAGAAGCTGAGTCAGGGAGTCGCCATGGTTCTCCCACTCCAGACAGACGCAGGTTAAGATCATTCCTGGTAAGCCAGCTCGTGGGCTACACAGATTAATAGAAATGGGTTAGATCAATATGTAAAAGCTAGCCAATATGAAACTGAAACTAATAGGTCAGGCAGTGTTTAAAAAAATACAGTTTCCGTGTAATTATTTCAGGGCATAAGCTAGCCATGTGGATGGCTGGGTGGCGGGGACACAGCCCGCCGCTTTTTCTACTACAGAGTGGCGCCCAGACATGATAGACTAAATCCACTTAAAAACCTGAGAAGGCTAAAAAATAAGGGAGAGAGAGTTTAACACAGATTTTTGCTGTTTGTTGGTGGCATGCTGTAGAGAGATTTCCTGATTCGGCATCAGCAGCAGAAAAAACACTGTGTCATTTTAAAGCGCAGCTTCTTGGGGCTGTGCTGCCAGTGTGAACTCTGGCTTTAAAGCATTTCAATGGATTTTATGGGACTGGATGTTTGTGTTCCCGCTTGGGATCGGAAGGAGAGTGCTGATGGCTCAGCGCTCCCCGCCTGCACCTGGGCAGACTGCAGAATCAGGCTTAGGCAGGCGGGAGAGCATGGTGGAAGAGATGTGTTTTCAGACTTTGCAGTGCTCTGTGTGTCAGATTTGGTTGTAACTTGGATAAAAAGAGTTTCTGTGCTGCACGCTCAGTCTCAGAATTAAACCACTGAGTGAGGCTCCAATGTGGACTTGCTGTGTGCCTGGAACTGTTCTCAGCTCAGGGGCACCAAATGGATCTGAGGCAGGAGCGGCTGCTCCTTGCTGAACTGTGCTGACCTCAGGCAGGAACTGCCGTAATTACCATAATAACAGCGCAGTTAAGGTTTCAACTGGGCAGGACACAGGCCGTACCGTATTACCTGTACATGGTGCAACTTAAGTTTTTAAGAACTGCTTAACATTTTAAGAAATGCTCCTGGATGGTAAAAAAATGTTACAGATTCACAATAAAACAGATTCAGACATAAAAGACCACAGTGTTGGATGAGTGTACGTAGGCTTGAGAGAGAGAAGAAAAGAATATAGAGAATAAAGTTAATGGTTTAAAAAAAAGGTAAAGTCTTTAAAGAGACAGAGTACAGATAGTTATAGATTAAGAGAAATAAAGTAAAAATAAGACACATAAAAATGGAAAATTCACAGAGAGTCTGGATTATGTACATTGTGTTTTCTTTAAAATTTTTGACTGTAAAGGAGCTAAGTACAGACAGACATTTCATTATATGGGCTGCCAAGCTAAACAAGAATGGATATAAGTGTATTACAATTTCAAAATTTGGGTCTAAGAATATGATGCTTTGGAGAGGGTCTTCTTTTGTTTTCACAGAGGACCAGACCCTGTGGATTTCTTCTATCCCAATTTGGTATGATAGACCACGACCTCCCGAAAAGTTGCTGTGAACATCTTCAGAAAATTGCTCCGCTCAACTGCCAACTGAGAAGAAACTAGCACACAGGTTATACCATGAAAGACCTAATTAACAACGCCCCCATTCAGCAGGAAGCAGTTTGGAGAGAAAAAACTGCGCCCATGTTCCCAAAATATTGTTTATAAATGTTCTTTTACATTTAAAGGGGGATATGATATAGATATAAATAATTTGCATTAGTATAGATTTTGCTTTATTGATAGAGATTTAAGGTCAATTTTATTATATGTATATGTATTTCTGATCTTAAATAAGGTTGATTGTGTAGTTCATTTTTAAAATGTAATGTATAATTAGGAAATATAGGTTGTTAATGGATAATCATAAATAATAGTCAAGTTTGTAGTCATGTTACTTAGATTTTCTAGATATATAGAGATATATTTCAGATAGGCATTCTTCATATCTCTCAAAGGCTACAGAATATGGCATTTAAAATATTTTAATAACTTAGGACTTTTCATGACAATAAGACATATCTGCTCCTGGCGGCATCAATCTACTTCGAGAGGAAGATGGGCATCAAAAAGGATCCTTATGGAGTTTGATAGCCATTTGGGCAAGAAACTGCTCTTGCCTGGACTGTTGCATAAACTGGACACAGAGAACCTGCAGAGAGAGGACTGCTGAACTTGCCTAAAGGTAAGATGGTCTTTCGGGATTCCTGACTCATGAAAGAGTCTGCGAGACATTCTGTAGGATACAGCAGAAAATGACTGAACTGTCTTTGGAATTTCCTGCTTCATGAAAATGTCTACTGGATACTATGGGCCTGAAGGTTGAAGATGGATGCCCCAACGGTACAAAAGAACTTTGGGTGACTGTCCAGGTAGCGAGATGTCTCTGTCATTTCTAGAGTTTTCTTATTTCTTGTTTACTTAGGTAGTATTATATCCTTCTGGAGTCTTTGATGGAGTTGAAGAATGAATAGATAGTTATAGTTTTCCTTAGTTATGATAAAAGATAAAATAGATATAAATATTGTAACTGTAATTCTTGCTTGATAACTGTTTTGCTATATGTAATTTTACTATGTTAAAGTTAAAGCCTTTCTTTTTTGTTTAAACAGAAAAAGGGGAAATGATGTGGGAGTGATTTCTTATTAATAAAGAAACTGCCTAGACCCATTTGATAGGCCAACCCTTAGGTAGGCGGAGTAAACAGAACAGAATGCTGGAGAAAGAAGCTGAGCCAGGGAGTCGCCATGGTTCTCCCACTCCAGACAGACGCAGGTTAAGATCATTCCTGGTAAGCCAGCTTGTGGGCTACACAGATTAATAGAAATGGGTTAGATCAATATGTAAAAGCTAGCCAATAAGAAACTGAAACTAATGGGTCAGGCAGTGTTTAAAAAAATACAGTTTCCGTGTAATTATTTCGGGTAAAGCTAGCCGGGTGGCGGGACACAGCCCACCGCTCCCCACCGCTCGTATTTCAACAGATCATCCTTCTCCTTATCTGTGTTCTTGCCATCTTTGTTGAAAATCAACTGATCAATAAGGAGTTCTGAGCTCTCCATTCTGTTCCACACTGGTCTACATGACTGTCTTTTCATCCCAGTACCATGGTCTTTTAATCACTATAGCTCTGTGCTTGGTTGTGAAACAGAGAGCATGTCTTTTATGTTCTTTTGCTCAAGATTGTTTTAGGATCTTTTGTGGTTTTATACAAACCTAAGTGTTAGGAATTTTTCCTAATGCAAGCTCTCTGCCAATGCAAAAATCCCAATCAAGCCAAATCACAACAAGCCAAATTAAAAATATCCAGATTTGATGGGATTCCTGCGCTCTTGGGTGACCCCTAGGGGGAACTGGGAGGCCATGAACATGACCATGATGTGTGTGTGTGGGGGGGAGAGACCACGTGTTTCTCTTCTGGGAGCTCACTTAAATACCCCCCCCCACACACACACACAGAGGAGTCAGGACCTGGCATGCTGGGATTTGGAGTCCAGACCAATACAACTCTCAGGCCTGGGGGCTTGGATGGCTGCAAGGGGTTGGGACGCTATGCTCCCAACTTAACACTAAAGACTGGTTTTTCAATTTCTTTCTTTAAAAAAGCCATTGGAATTTTGGTAAGAATTTCTATGGATCTGTAGAGAACTTTTAGTAGCATGAACATTTAAAAATATTTCTGTCTATGAACTCAGGTAATATTTTTGTTGTCTTCCATTTCTTTAATCAATACTGTAGTTGTCAGTGAAGATGTTCATACTTTAGTGAAGTTTATTACTGAGTTTTTTTTTTTTGTAGCATCTATACATGAGACTTCATACTTATTTTCTTTTTTAGGTAACTTACTAGTGTTTAGCAATGCTACTGATTTTTGAAGGGAGGTTTTATGTTTTTCAAACTCTATCTTTCAGTTCTAACACTGTTTTGTGCGGTCCTTGGGATTCTCTATATCCTTTTTTTTCTGTAAATAGCCAATTTACCCTACTTATTTTCATTTTTATTAAACACAGTTTATTAATGTTATTTTTAAATAAATGTTAAACACAATAGTATCTGTTGCTGTGCCTTCAAGAGCACTGAATTTTTCAAGCTTTTATTCTTCAGTATTTAATCTGAAGTTATTCCCACTTGAATTATTTTGTCTTATACCTTAAAATGTATTTTTTATAGCTAGAGTTGCCATTTAATATTGTTTTTAGTTTTCTTAACTTTTCCCACTAATTATAGTCTTGCTTCAATTTTCATATTTAGACATCTAAACTAGGTTTATAATAACTGACTTAAGGTCATCATCTCTTAATCTTATCCTCTCCTCTTCCCCCTGGGTCTGTGAGCTGTATCATGCCTAGTTCTCCTCATTCAATATCAAACATGATGACTTCCTATTCTTGTGCAAGAGACCTGGTTGGCTTTATTTTAGGAGTTGGAATCCTTAGCCAGCATTTGCCATTGGCAAGTTCTGATTCGCTCGATGCTTTTGAAACTTGCTTTAGAGCTTTGTCACTGCAACTGTAGAGAAGTCTCCAGGGAGCACCTGTAGCTCAGATTATGTGAAGTGCGCCTTCAGATACTCTACCTAATAATACCTCCACTAGCCTGGAAGGAGCCTGCACTCTTACTATTGAGTGTGGGCTCAGACCTTTGTGACACTGAGTGTATTTTAGTTGCTCTTGTTTTTCTGTACTTTGTGTAGTTTTTGCTCATACTTTCATAGGTTCACTCAGCTTTAAGCCAAATACTCATCATGAATCTTCTGGAAGTCTCTAGAGGTTCTCTGTTTGCGTAACTCCTTCTTCCTAGTATTGCAAAGTACAGCCATTCTGGCTGATCTTATTCTCTGAATAGTTTCCTTAAATGAGGCAGATGAGATGCTAAGTGTGACTCTGGATTTCCTTTGCACTGTGGCATAGAAAGGTGGCATTAGGGTAATGCAATAATAAAGTCAATTTGCTTTCTTACTTCTTAGAAGCCCACAGTCTCACACTACGTATTTTTTGCTGTCTGTGAACCATGTTTGCACACTTCTGTGTAGGTTTCTATAACATTGGATTCTCCTCTCAGTCCAATATTTTTATTAAATAAAGTACAACTTTCCTTAAACTTCATACGTAATGATATTTGAGAATGGCTCTGTCAAGTCTGAGAAAGGATAGACCAAACTTGAAGGAATCTACAATTTTTTGAGATATTTCAATTGGTAGTGTTGGGGTTTGAACTCAGTTCTATTTTGGATACTAGCTAGGACCCATACTAAGTATAGAGGATGACACTGTCTTTAATAGGAGGTGAATATATGGCAGTGACAGAAAAAATAATTACAGAGAAACAAATGACACCATTCTAAAACTGTGCAGATTGAAATAGAAAAGTTCATTCCTTATTTACCTATTACTATCAGTGTACAGATTGTGGCTATATTCTCAATAGATACTCAAGTCACTACTTATTGTTCCTAAAGCTAGTAAAATCACAAATGTGAATGTTGCTTGCCTTCCCTGTGGCTTGAGGTTGATGGTGAAGGTAGAGCCTATAACTGAGATTCAGCATCTAGAGTCATGAGTGTGTCAGTGCATCCCTGAGGTAACAGAATTCTTTTTTTTTTATTAAAAATTTTTGCCTCCTCCCCGCCTCCGCCTCCCATTTCCCCCCCTCCCCTGCTCTCTTCCCCCTCCCTCTCCAGCCCAAAGAGCAGTCAGGGTTCCCTGCCCTGTGGGAAGTCCAAGGTCCTCCCCCCTCCATCCAGGTCTAGGAAGGTGGGCACCCAAACAGCCTAGGCTCCCACAAAGCCAGTACGTGCAGTAGGATCAAAACCCAGTGCCCTTGTTCTTGAGTTCTCAGCAGCCCTCATTATCTGCCATGTTCAGAGTCTGGTTTTATCCCATGCTTTTTTAGACCCAGTCCAGCTGGCCTTGGTGAGTTCCCAATAGATCAGCCCCATTGTCTCAGTGTGTGGGTGCACTCCTCGCGGTCCTTACTTCCTTGCTTATGTTCTCCCTCCTTCTGCTCCTCATTTGGACCATGGAAGCGCAGTCCGGGGCTCCAATGTGGGTCTCTATCTCTATCTCCTTTCATCGCCAGATGAAGGTTCTATGATGATATGCAAGATATTCATCAGTATGACTATAGGGTAGGGCCATTTCAGGCTCCCTCTCCTCAACTGCCCAAGGAACTAGGACATCTCCCTGGACACCTGGGAACCCTTCTAGGGTCAAGTCTCTTGCCAACTCTAAAATTGGCTCCCTTAATTAAGATATCTGTCTTATTTTACAAGCTGATGACTGATTCAGATAAGCCGTTGGGGAGTGCAGTTCAGATTAGGAAGGATTGTGAAGCATGGTGGATTTAGGGATGAATTTTAAAAAAGTACCGCTATACAGGGCTAGTCTGCAACATTCTTAAAAACAGCATTAATTGTTCCTTCTTGAATAGGTCTTCCTGACATAGGCAAGTGTCATGTGTCCAGAACTGGTTTCTAAACCCAAGCTACACACTAGGCTCTCCCTCTCCTCCCGTTCCTCCCTCTCTTACCTCTCCTCCCTGACCTGCCTTTTGTAAACCCTTTGTACAAAAGTCCAGTCATCTAACTTAGTTGCCTGCTTGTCCTTGGTTGATATGACTACCTCACAGCAGGGCAGACTGAGCAGTGCTATATATACAGCCTCCCAAGTTCTAGTTCTTTGTCTATTTGTTTATATACTGAATGGCAATGTATTATATATAATATAATGTATTAGTCAAAGCTTCTTCCACATCTAATTAATTTTTAAAGTCACCATACAAAGTAATGGGTTTCATGTTGGCCTTTTTGTACATATATGTCATTATATTTGAATTCTCTCAGCAAGGCAATGTAAGCGTTAAATCTTAGCCTCCTAGAGGACATTCAAGGAAGCATCCAGAATTTCTGCCTCTGGCATTAAGGCTTAAGGAAGTTACTATGTTTTGAGGACACAGCTTCTCCATGAATTGTGGTGACACCATCTGAGCCTCTAAGGAGGCTAGTTCATCTTATTAGGGGAGAATCTGTTCCTAATGAGGAGCCTCGCAGGATGATAGAGGGTCACATGTTCACTGTGCAGAAATATGATGAGAGACTAGTTGGAAAATTGGAGCCAGCCCTAAATATTTCTTACTTTCATCTCTATCGTGGAGGAGGTAGCTTGCTTTAAAATATGTTGACTATATCTTCTAATTAAACATTAAAAACTACTTTTTAATATATATTCAAAATGATAAAATAATTGCTAAATTATGCAGATTTTTATGGTGGGCCTGAAACAAGACGATTTTTTTTTTAAATTGGCACCTTGTGCTGATTCGAAGATGTTAATCACAGGGACCCTAATAGGCCTATCAGACTTCTCTAATGTACTCAAGTAAAATGAGCAAAATCATTAAATGTCCAAATATTGATTTAAAGTGCTCTAGTTGGTAATGAAATTTGGCTCTCTACTTGAGACAAGGCACACTGGCTGTGTGCTCTAATTTCTGGGAGGGGAAACAGCTAAGGTGTGAGGAAGGTAGAGGTGAGAGAGGGAGCACGGGGTGGGGGACATGGTTGTGACCCTAAGAGCCATTAGAAACTGACCACAAGACTAGGATGGGACCATTGGCTTCAACAGATGGAAATGGTTGAGAATTTTGTTAACCCGATAAAGGGAAGTAAATAATTTGCCATACAGTTGGTTTGTGGGAAGACAAAAGACCCATATTGCCTTCTAAACAGAATGCAGACATGGACCATGACTAACTTCAGACTCTAGGTCCTTGTGCTCAGTAAATGTTCTCACAGATGGGGAAACTCCATACCCAAACACCTGTGCATTAATCTCTAATAGCTACTATAGAAAATTACCCCGAAGACTATAACTTCTGAAAAAACAAATGTATTTTCAAAGTTTAGGAGTGAAGTATAGAGTCAAAGTGTCACCAGGGCCATGCTTCTCCAGAGGCTCAGTGGGAAGGGCTCCTCTTCCCTTTCTTTTAAGTGGGGAGGAGATGCACACTTTCTGGGTTTGTGGGCACAGTATTCTTGGCCTTTGCTTCTCCTCTGTGTGCCTGGATCTTTTTCTCATCCACATATCTTATAAAGATAATTGTTATTGCCTTGAGGATCCACCTGTATGAGTCAGGATGATCACAAGATTGTTAATGACGTCCACAAAGAACATTTCCCCCAGCAGGATAAAAGGCGCAGGTTCTAGGGACTGGAACACAGCCATGCCTTTTAGATTCTTCCATTCAGCCACTACAGTGTGTTTTTTCTTTCAGAAAACTTGTATATGCCTTTAAGGAAGATGAAGATGAATCATAGATGTTTTATAAATGCTGAGGTTGGGCATAGGCTCAAGTCAGAGTCTAAAGAGAGAGGGGGATCACATTTAAGATGAACAGGGATGACAAACAAGTGAGCATTTCTGGCAGAGGGAACAGTTGCTGCTAAGCCCAGGGACAAAGAGAGATGGTGATCATCTGGAGAACGAGAGCAAAGGAGGATGTGTGGAATGAGGGGATACGTTCAACAGGGCTAAAAGCCAAATAAAGCTTGGGCAATTCTTGAGGATAAGTGGAAGATATAAATACTTTTCATCTGAGACAAGACATAGTTTGTATTTTGGGTGTATAAGGAAAGGCCAGATCTACTCAGGAAACTGGATGGGGACTGGTATAATCTATGAAACCTGGACTGGGATGGTGGCAATTGACTATAAGATGAAAATGAACTCGATCACCAATACAAACAACATGGAACTTGCTATAGGCCTAGAACGTCGATCTTTTCCCCATTCTATTGCATTTAGGTATAAGCAAGTAACCAAAGGGAAATGTTGACTATAAGAGTGATGGGGAGGAATCCAGATGCCCCTGACAGTGTCCTCTCTCAGACAACGTTGTTCTTATTTGGAAGGTCACTTGGCTTAGACAGACAGCTGGTACTTGCTGCAGCCTGAGCCTATACTCTGCCTCACTAGCACGGGGCTTCAGCCCGTCAGTGGAGGTCTTTTTCATTTCCTTGAAACACTCACATGCTTGAGGGGTCCTAGCATGCTCCCCTGCCCCTGCATCCAGACTTCTGCTCTAAGTTTCATATCAATACCACAAATGCATCATCTAGAGACTGGGGAGAAACAGAGATTAGCTGAGAATGGTCCACAGGTCCGACTCTCCCCACCTTGACTTTCCTATTAACCTACTTAGCTGGAGCACCATGTCTAGGAAAAGGACAGAAAGCTGGGCAATGATCATAGGCACATCTCTAAAACATGAAGTTGAAACTAATTAAGGACGTTATTTGTAGGGGAGGGGAGGGAGAGGCTGAGGGTAAGGAAGAACACAGTAACCAGACTCTAGACGACCTAGGGAAATAGTGTAAAGAAAGACGCGAACAAACAGAAGAAATGGAAAGAAGCGTAGTTATGATTCAAAGAAATGTAACTGCATATGAAATAGACCCATTATACACTAGCAGACACAGTCAGTTTATCCTAGTGGCCTCCTAAAATCTCTACAATTAGACAAAGCAGGGCAGACAAGTCCTCTGAAAGGAGCATTGAAAAACAAGCTAGCCTGACATTCTTCTGAAGAAGTAAAAAGAAAAGCCCACCAAATTCCAATCTTTAAAAATTGAACCACCACGATTAACAACAAAAATCCCCAACAGAGTGTAAAGTGGTGTTCATAACTTGAAAAAAATATTTTAGCAATGATACAAGTTTGAATATGAAGATCTCAGAGAGTGAAATATAATAGAATAAAACAATGTGCAAAATTACAAAAAACTATTTTCTATGAATTTTTAAATTAAGTAGCACATGTAACATGTGTTTTCATTAGACATTATTTTATAATAACAGCAGTAACCATCCAGTAATAATATGAATCTGGAATACAAAATCAAATCAGCAAAGGGAACAGGTGGGAAAATCTATTATGTTCTCAGTGCCTATCTAAGATTGGAAGGAAGCAAAATGCTGAACATTGATGAAACATTTTCAACAAATTTAGGCAAACTGTGACCTGAAATAGCTTCTAATGAAATAAAAACAATACAGTTCTTTCAAATTAGTAAGAAAAAGACAGTGCTGGAAACACAAGTGTAGGTGCCAGAGCCACATTTTATCTGAGGACATCAAGTCCCCTGCCCAGAGGACAGAAGCCAGCAGGTACCCTTGGACCCACATCCTGAGGTGAATCACTGTGAAAATGGAAAGCAATATTAACAAAATCTTAACTAATAGATTGGAGAAATAAAAAAAAAAACACAACTACTTTAAGAATAGTTGCAGAACCCCCTCCCATTGGGGAGAGAGAGGGGTAAGAAAGGGGTAGAGTGAGGAAAGGAGAGAGAGAGAGAGAGAGAGAGAGAGAGAGAGAGAGAGAGATGAGAGAGAGAGAGAGAGCAGTGGATGTGGTGGGAAGAGTACTGATGGTCCTCAACACTGTCAGCGCCAGGACGGCAGTGCTGTCCTGACGCCATTGGGATGCTCACTGTTGCCCCTTGTCTGTCACTCTGACGAAAAGCTGTCATGGAAACTAGGTTGCTCTTTTGTTCTGCATCTCTGACCCCTCCTTGTTCCTCATTGTTTCACAGTTGGGGTTGTGGAAAAGAAATGCTATTTCAGAGGTCTCGCAGGGACCCTTCGTAGTCTCAAACAAGAAGCACTCTGCCGCAAGGCCTCTTTCCCCTAGGATCTCTCATAGTGGGGCAGGCCATGCTGGATGGGAAGGGGTTGACTGTGGCCACTGCCTTCTGTGAGCCCCATTTTCTTGTCACCTACTTCTTTCTACCTGGTGCCTCATGAAACCAGACCCAGGTCTTGCCAAACACATATTTCTTCTTCATATCCCACCACCTACCAAATCCTATCAATTGTTTCTTCCAGGGACTTCTTACAGATCTGCCTTTTGCTCCCTGTTCCATTACTCATCATGGGGACAGCAGTTATGGTGTCTCTCCTGATAAGACTTTACCCCATGCCTCAACCTATGGCTAAGCCTAACCAGTCATGACAACTCTCCTGATAGGACCTCTGCCTTTACCCTATGCCCCAACCCATGTATGAGCCTAACAAACCATTTAAAGACTAAATATGATCATTTGTTTCTTCATTGCCCTACCCCATCTCACTGTGATTTTGATCTGTATTTCATGAATGACAATATACTAATATTTTGTTGACCACCTGTATGACTGACTGCTTTGAAAATGCCTGTTTGAATACTTTGATCATTTATAGGTGGGAATATTATATTTTGATTTATGTGTTTATTAAAATCTTTTTTTAGATTTTTTTATTGCTTTATAAATAAGACCATTCTAAATTTCCCACCTCCTCCCCTCCTCCCATTTCCCCCCCCCTCCTTTTCCCCCTTTAGTCCTAAGAGATTGCAGGGTACCCTGCCCTGTGGGAAGTCCAAGCAAGGCCCTCCCTCCTCCATCCAGGTCTAGGTAGGTGTGCATCTAAACAGACTAGGATCCCAAAAAGCCAGTACATGCAATAGAATTTAAAATCTTTTTCTTTAGAGTTTTACCTACAGGATGGATAGATAGATGGTGTGTGTGTGTGTGTGTGTGTGTGTGTGTGTGTGTGTGTGTGTGGTGTTTCTCATGCTCTTGGTGGCTTGCCTTTTCATTCTTTGCATTGTTTTGTTGCTGTTCAAAAAGGGAAAGAAAGGGAAAAGCAAATAAATAGGAAAGCAAATGAACAAAGAAAAATACGCGAATGTTGGCAAGGATGTTGAAGAACCCTTATAAACTTTTGGTGAAAATGCAAAATGATGCAGTTGCTAAGGAAGGCTGGCTGGAAGTTCCTCAGAAACGGCAAGACTAGAATAAGCCCATGATTGGCCATGTCTGCCTCTGGTTATATCCAGAAGAATTTAGAGTAGAGTCATGGGAGGCATTTATACACCCACATTAGCATTATTATTCAACATACTGAAAAGGTAGAACTAATGTTTATCAAGCATGAATGGATGATGAAAATGTACTAGGTACATATGTCAATCGGGGGCTGCTATAACAAAACACTTTGTGCTGGGTACTTACAGACGATGCAAATTTTATGGTTTCTGACAATTCTGACAGTAGGAACACAAGGCCAGGGCACCAGCAGAGATGATGTATATGAAGAGCCCTGCTTTAAAGATGGTGGCTCCTTCTGCATCTTCTCTTGGTAAAAAGAAGAGATCTTCTTAATAGAGTTCTTTTTTAAAAAGTTTTAAAGCTAACTATGTAACCCAGGCTATACATGTATTTATAACCTTCCAGCATCAACCTTCAGAGTGTGGGGTGCTCTTAGCCTCTGAGATTTTTTTGACTATACAGGTCAGTATTGCTATCTACAGCCATAGTACTGTGAGATTTCCTGAACTCACCCATCTTGTACAACTGAAATGTCCTGTGCTTTAACTGGAACTCTCAGCTTTCCACAAATCTATTTCACCCTACTTTAAAAGCAAATCTGACTATTTTAGGTCAGGGTTTCTTAAACTTTTCACACCTGTGACCCTCTTTCACCTTAAAAAATTTAATGTGAACCTGAATATACAGAAAATAAAGTGGGTATGCAAATCAAACATTTTCTGATAATTTTTTAAAACAATTCTCCAGCATGTATATAATTTTGCTACTTATTAAAGAAAAAAGGCAAATTTGCATACTAATAAGATAGATGTGCCTGTTTGTTTTTAAAATAACAAAATGATTGTTCATAAATAATTGACTCTTGGCTGAATGCTTGTTGTCTATAGAGCATCTTCAACATTTTTCAGAATTGGTGCATATTATGATTTTAGAATCATTGATGCTAAGAATGCCACTTGGCATAAACATGTCATGCAAAATACCAAAAATATATTCAGGGTCATTTCAGAAATCATTGGAAATTCTGTTGTACTCCCATTAAATTCCATATAATGGTTTTTAAAATGAAACTCAAGAGGGCAATTCAAGCAATAATTTGTGTGTGCACACATGCTCATGCATGTGTGATGTGCATATGTATGCAGAGGTTAATATCAGGTGTCTTCCCCAGTCTCTCTGTATCTCAGTTTTTGACCCATTGAACCTGAGCTAAGGGGTTGGGTGGCCTGGCTGGCCAGTGAGTCCCAGAGATCTTCCATCCCCACCTACCCAGCTCTGAGGTTATAGGTGCTGCCACACCTGGCTCTTTACCTGTGTGTGAGGAGCTGAGTTCAGATCTTCATGCTTCCATAACAAAGGCTTTGCTGCGATACCTCCCTGTGCTCTCAAACAGACATTCTGATGCAGTGCAACCCAAAGATGCACTGTCCTGATCCATGCCGGGGAATGACAGTAAGAAAACACGAAAAGCCCTTTCTTTTTGACACTAAACTCTTGTTTCTGTAAGAGCAGAAAAGTCTGTGTGTGCAGTAAGATTACTGGCATTCACCACATGCCTTTGAATCTGAGCTGGGGTCTGTTAGCTCTCATTGGTATTTGCATGAGTAATGTCAAGTGCAAAGCAAAGTATTTCCGAGGGAGATTGCAGTGACATCACATGTGTATGCCACTGAACACTGCCACAAATGCCTTGGGTTATAACACATTTGATTTTTGGTTATTGGGTGTATTACTGTTGCCAGATTTTTTTGTGCACCCGTATTTAGTCACATGACTGCACACGGTAGTTACATCCCAGCTTAAAAGCTAGAGACCCATGAAGTAGTCTTCTTTCTAAAGCTACCTTATTTAGCAGAATTTCTTCCTATTGTTTCATACTGCAGGTGTTTTCTTTTGTAAAGTTGAATAATATTTCATCACACTTACATACACCCTATGCGCCATTTTCTTTATCCATTCATCTACTACTATGCCATTTGGACATTTCTACCTTTCAGCCATGAAGCATAATGTTGCTGTGAAGAATGGGTATTAACATTTGTTCAAGCTTTTGCCTTTCTTGAGTACAGATAGTAGGGAAGAACCGTGAGGTCAAGCAGGACTTTCTCTTGACTTTCCTGTAGACCTATGGATTGTTCCCACAGCAGTTTTACATTTTTTTCTTAACAGTTACACTTAACAACTGGCTCATGAAATTCCTGAAAACATCACAGGCAGTATCAGAAGCCAGGGCAGGTCACCGAGACCAGTGCTCTGGGGTCCAATCCTGTCATACACTGTGCTAGTGCACTCCAGTAAACCTTTCCAAGCCTGACTCACTTGACTCAAAGCCACATTCTTTGCACACCTTTCATTGTAAGCAGAGACGGCTCAGTTGTTTCTTGACTGCTCAGACCTGAATAATCACACAGAAACTAATTAAATACAACACTGTTTGGCCATGACTCAGACATATTTCTAGCTGGCTTTTACATCTTGAAATAACCCATTTCTATTAATCTATATATCAGTAAAAGGCTATGACTTACTGGTAAGAATCTGGCATCTCTCTGTCTCCTTCAGCAGTGTCTCCTTGACTCTGCCTACTCTCTCTCTCTCTCTCTCTCTCTCTCTCTCTCTCTCTCTCTCTCTCTCTATATATATATATATATATATATATATATATATATGTTTGGATTTCCCGCTTGGCTATTTTCTGGCCTGCCATTGGCTGAAGCAGCTCTTTTATTAAGTGATATTAATGAAACATATTCACAGCATACAGAGGGGAATCCCACATCATTCCATGGCATCCCCTGTCCCCCAGCCTAGTTGACTCTCTCTTCTCCACCTTGTCTCTGCGCCCCATATTTGCCTCTCATGAGTTTAGATGTTTGTTTTTCTGTCTTTCACTCTCAATACACTGTGACCTTATTAGCTCAACCATACACATTTTTGGCCCAGTGCCCAGAAGAGATTAGGTCTTCAGTATATGTTTGCTGAACGATTCTAACAGATTTGCCTACTGGTTTTCTCCAAGAGGAAAACCCAAGCTGGCAGCCTCGCTCCTCAGACCCCATGGCAGGTCAGAGGCCATGCACGGTCTGTACTCTGAGGTGTTAGCGGTTTATGAGGGCTGGTGAGGGTTCTCTTCTCAGCCTGGGAGTTTGGTCTGTTCTAGGAGGTGGGAGCTACTCTGAACTTACTCTAAAGGTTCTTATCTATTACATCTAGGTGGTGAAGACCTCCAAAGTATGTCTGGGCTCTGGATGGGATTGGACACTGATCCCAGGAAGGGCCTACCTCCCAACTCTGCCTGCTGTTCATGGTGTTTATAGCATCAGAAAGAAATAACAAGCCAGACTTCCAATGGGTTGGAGACTTTCCCATTGAATACATAGATTGCATCCTCGGGGCCACTCACATCCTGTACCTTGTCTTTAACTCTCTTCTGTTTGAGCATGTCACATCTGTCAGAGGTCAGTTGACCTCAGTGACTAAGCACTGGGGTCCATCTGGCTACTGCTTTCGGTGGCACTAATGAACACTGCCCTGTTTCTGCTCCAACCTCGGATCTCCCTTCCTCCCATGTTCCCACCATGGGAACTAAGTGCTGTGGCAAGTGTTTTTGAAAAAAAGAAACATTCCTCTCTCTATTCTCTCTGGGTGAATGTATGGTTCCAGTCAACAGAACCTAAGGTGTAAAGTGATCATTAACCTCATAAAGAGAAAAAAAAGAGAGATAAAAAGAAAAGATGAATGCTGAGTGCATCTAGATGGCACGCCATCTCAGAAACACATGATAGCTTCCACCTGCGGGAGAACAGCAACCCCTTCCCACCCCTGCCCCCAGCCAGCTTGCAAAACGAAGTCACTTTCGAGTGACAGACAGTTCCTACTCAGCGCAGGCTCCCTGGCTGGCCTTCAGTCTCCTTCCAACTCTTCACATCAGTGGGTTTGGGGGTTCCACAGGAGCCTGCTATGCCATTTCAAGTTTGGCTTAAGGATTGCTAAAGGACTACTTCCTGTCTGGGTCGCTTAAATTTTGTCTCAGTCTCTATTTCTGTTGAGTTTGATTCTATATATCCAGTCTCTCTCTCTCTCTCTCTCTCTCTCTCTCTCTCTCTCTCTCTGTCTCCCTCTCCCTCTCTCTCTCTCCTTCCCCCCTTTTTCCAAATTAGATTCGGAAAATAACAACAGTACAAACCCCCACAAAAACCAAACTTCATTTCCTGCACAGGGACTGTTGTGTATCATGGACCAGTGTGCCAAATACCACCACTGTGAATGAGGGGGCTCTCCTTTCATGCTCTGCTCTGCTTCCTGCCACTCCACTGCCAGTGAACCCCGTGCTTGTTGGGCCATCCAGGTGCTGGATTAGCCACTTTAGATTTCTTTCTTTATTACAGCTAATCCTCAAGGTTAGGTTCTTTTATCCATATTTTTTACCAAGGAGGAAAATATGACAGTCATACAAATAGTTTATCTTTACCATGCTGGAAGATAGAAGCAGGGCATTGGTTTTATCCCTTTTATTGGTTTACCTTATTCCAAAGTCTTCACTCTTTATCTTTTAATACACACATACACACATGCATGCATTGACACACACTCACACATGTAGACACCTATACACACTCACATGCACACACATGTGCACACACACAAAATCACTGAATGAAGAAGCATGTGGAAACATCGATTTACTTAAGTGGCTCTTGGTCCTTCTTGCCAATGGGAACTGTCAGAGGACAGCCCTACATGAAAGAACAGTTATGAAATGCGTCACAGTCTGTGTTTTTGAGTTTGCTTGACTGAAAGGCGGCACCAGAAAGCCAACCTTGTTTTCTCTCATCCCGCGGACCCCACACAGTGCCTGGCACTAAGTAAATACCCATTGATTTATGTGATTGGCACACTGGGACTTAAAACCACCAAGAAAGAAAGTATCCTCTTGTCCTGAGGTCCTGACCTCTGTCCTCTTCCATTGCAAGTCAAGACCTGCCCTGGGCAGCTAACATTTGTCAAGCAGTTAATTGTCATGACAAATGCCCACTCCTACCCTGCTGAGCCTTGCATCTGCTGATGGCATATTGTTGAATTAGAAAGCAGAACTAATTAAAGGTGACCTCACACCAGGCTGCTGGGTCTCCTGTGTCAGGACTATCCACAAAACTGGTCATCGGTACGTTTCTTTCTTCCCTTGCAGCACCCCCTTTCCATTTTCTCGTGTGTGTGTGTGTGTGTGTGTGTGTGTGTGTGTGTGTGTGTTAATTTCAAATCCTTTCCCTGCCTCAGCGAGCAGATGAGACCCTCGGCCAGCTTTCATCTTTCAGAAAAATGGATAGTGCGGAGAGAACATTATCAAATGAGCTGTTGAAGAACTCAGTGAATATGTCATTGGCTGTGACTGCTTCCAGAATGAATTTAGATTTATCTCTGTTATCTTCCAACTTCCCCCTCGACCCCCCTTCCTGGGAAGCCCCGGGGCAGGCGTGTGCCATGAATCCTGGCTCAGGGCTGTCTGTCTTGGCTGACAGGTCCAGCAGAAGCCTCTGAGCGAGCATGTTTAGGAATTTGGTCTGTTAGCATTACGAACAATGCTGGGCAGCCTTGTTAAATGGCCCACCCTTGCTGCCTGCAGTACCGTAGTGGGTTTTATTTCCAGTTACCACATGTGCCTTGGGGACACTGGTACTCAGGATGGAGGTAGCCACACTCTTACTGCATTATGAGCATGTCCTGCCAAGAGCTGCTGTTTGGTGGCAGTGCCACTGGCCAGAGAAAGCCTATCTCTGTTTTTACATTGCTGGCACATGAAAATCAGAGAGCTTCTTGGCTCATTCATCATTCGTTCATTCACTCACTCACCCAGTCATTCATCCACTCACCAAATATTTACAGAACACGTACTCCTGGGAGGCAGATCTCTGTGAGCTGGAGGTCAGCACTATCTGCAGAGCAAGTTCCAGGCCAGCCAGGGCCACACAGTGAGACCGTGTTCCAAAATAAGTAAGTAAACAAAGAATATGTTAAGAACAATAAAAATTCCCAACAAAGGCATTGGAAGGTAAAAGGCTAAACACAAGTTAGAGAGGCAACACAAGAAAATTCGAGCCCAACATGAGCAACTCGTGCTTGGTGCCTCAGAGCAGAGGAAAGAGGTGGAAAACTCCTAAGAAAACAAAATCCAGGCAAAGAAAAGAACATGCCTCCTTAATGGCGGGACGTATTGATATGGGAAATTTGGGGGTACCTTGGAGAGTGACAGAACTTTTCTTGGCTCTTGGCGAGCTTAGCCCTGGGGGTTAGGGCCCCCCAAAATTCAACAGCCACCAAAGCCTTCCAGAGCAAGTCCCACTGGCTTCTTTGGATTCTTGTCTTGGAAATTTGAAGAATATGGTTCATGGGTCACAGAGGGAGAGTTTTAGAACTACTTTATTATGGGGCGTTTGAGAGAGAGATTGTGTAAGAGCCCTGGAGTGGGTGCTATCCAGCCCCTAGTCTGCCCTGGAGTGGGTGCTATCCAGCCCCTAGTCTGCCCTGGAGTGGGTGCTATCCAGTTGCTAGTCTGGAGGTCTTTATATGGATTTATTATGAGCTATGGGGAGGTGAATGAGCTGGTCAGTCCAGTTGTCCCTAACAGTTAGGTGTCTGGTACTTCCTCTTAGTTTTAGACAGGTTAAAAAAAATCCAAAGTATAACCTCTTGGCAGGGGTGAGAGAGTACCCAGAGCCAGGAGCCAGCTCTCTTCTGGCATTCCTGGCCTTCAGCAAGGCCTTTCTTAGAACTCTACTCCGGGGTCCCTGCCCTACCTCTCCATTCCTATCTCCTGCTTCCGACCATAAGCTGTTCAAAGGTTACACCTGAAGACCCTCAATGCCGTTTCAGAGTGCAGTGATGGAAAGCAGTCTAAGGAGTTTGCAGGGCGGAGGGAACTGAAACCATCTATGTACTGCGTGGCAGCCAGGCTGGTACCGTGTGCTGCCCACCATCAGTCAAAAGAGCCCTCATTCAATTCCTACAAAATGACTCTGGGAAAACAGAGCATGAGATCTTAGCAACACATTCCGGAAATCAAGGTGATGAGGTGACACCAGGAAGACCCAATAGAGCCCTTCATTTCTTATCAACTATTCAGTACCACTTTGTGCTTCCGGGATGCTTCCCAGGCAATTGGCTGCCCTAGGTTACACAAGCTTTGAATGTCGTGATAGACACGGGTGCACAGAGAATCCTGTGCCGATGATAACTTCCCAAATAGAGAGGAGGAGGGTCAGACAGACCAGTTCAGGGCCCTCTGCAGTTTAGCCAGGGCTTGGGTGTGGCCAGTGTGAACGAGCACATTGGAGAGGTGGGTGAGAATGAGGCAGAGATAGAGCAGGGAGACAAAGCCAGTAATGGAGCTAGCAGAAGCCAGCGATACTATTGAGAAAGAAAAAACAAGGATTTCGTTAGCATTCAGTAGTATAAGAGATAAAAAGGAATATCCAATTAACACACCATATAATTGCTTGCAGACATTCTTTTTTATTTAAAGATGAAATAGGAAGAGTTCTAATCAAAACTAGGGTCACAGCCTACATATTAAATGAAAGAAATTGATTGGGTTTTTATTATGCCCTGACTACTGCCAATGTGCCTGGATCACAGATTGCCATAAATTTATACTTATAAACTACTAATTGCCCAAGTCATAATGGTAACAATGGGATAATGAAATCACTCTGATCAAGCTGAAGCCAAATTCTGCTTGACAACATGGGAGCTTGAAGGGGGGTGAGGAGGCAAGCAAGAAGGATGTGCCCCTTTAACAAACACCAGCAGGGAGATACAAAGACCTCTGAGGTCCCAAGTCCTGTGCTAAGGGTGGGGGGCTTCCTTTCCAATAAATCACTTAAGAAGGAGGGCGTTTACATTTTTAATATAAGCACTTGTATCCTTTATTTGTCTTGAAAAACTAATGACTGACTTAATCACATTTGATTAAAGGAGATGTGTTGATGTAGTCATGTGTTTCTGATTGCATTAGGCTTGATTGAAAGTGGCAGGGAGAGTATGTAAGAGTCTAACTGGCCCCTATATCTTGTCACTGGGGCTTGGCAGGCACCATGTGGCAGAATCCTGAGGGAATCACTGTGGTGAACAATGTCATCTTTCAACTTGGGGGAGGGGATCTTGGGTAGTAATCTGCAAAATAAAATCAGGGCTCCTATACCAGAGCTGATGCAGGACTCCAAACTGATTCTCACACACTTCCATCTTTGGAGGATTAAAAATAATAATAATAATAATAAAATGGAAAAAGGGGCAAACATACACAAAAAATCTCTTTCGAGAAATATGGATGTTGGATGACAAGCTTGGAAGGCTTTAAACATTCTCCCTGTTAACCTGCACAAGAAGACAAGTGTTTACATTGAAAAGTTAATAGGCAAATGCGATTTTCAAAGTGAATTCATTGAATAGTCTGCCTTTTTCTGAGCAAGCTAAACTGTGATAAAACAACAACCAAGTAGTCCCTTAAGCTCCCCTGTTCAGTGTCTGAATGGAGACTGTAGGTGGTGCAAGTTAGGGCGTGAGACTGATAAAAACACAGAATTTGCTTGTTGGTTTGTTTTACGTATGTGTGTATGTGTGTGTAACTGTGAGACGTGGAGCGTGCATGAGCGTGTGAATGTAGAAGTCAGAGGAGAGCCTCCAGTGCCCTTACTTAGGAGCTGCCTTATTTTTGAGACACTCTTGTTCATCGGCCTGGAGCTTACCAAGTAACCTAGCCTGGCTGGCCAGTGGAAATGCCTCTCTTTCTCCCCAGTGCTGCCCCCATTACATGTGTGCCATGGTGCCCTGCTCTTTTTCATCGATTCTTGAGTTTGAACTTGAGTCTTCATGCTTGCGCGGCAAGCTCTTTACCAACAAAGCTGTCTCCTTAGTCTCAAAGCTTAGATTTCTTGGTCTTCCATTCAATGAGTCTGGGATGGGCATTAAGAGTTTGTGTTTTTAACAAGTCCCTGATGGCAGGTGTTGAATTAGGAGCAGCGGGCTGCGTCCCCGACACCCGGCCGCCCGCACGGCTAGCTTTACCTGAAATAATTACACAGAAACTGTATTCTTTTAAACACTGCTTGGCCCATTATATCTAGCCTTTTCTTGGCTAACTCTCGCACCTGGACTAGCCCATTTCTTATAATCTATGTAGCCCACGAGCTGGCTTACCAGGAATGATCTTAACTTGCATCTGCCTGGAGTGGAAGAATCATGGTGGCTCCTTGACTCAGGTTCTTTCTCCCAGAATTCCGTTCTGTTTATTCCGCCTACCTAAGGGTTGGCCTATCAAATGGGGCTAGCAGTTTCTTTATTGCTTAATCAATGAAGTCAACAGATTGATATATGACACTCCCACATCAGGCAGGGATGTAAAGAATGAAGTTAGCGAACATCCTGCTGGGGCAGTATTTTTCATCTGGTAACCAGACAAGGTTTTATACAGCTGTTCAAAACTCTTCTGCATGTCCCACCCATTTATTGAGTCAAGGCTAAGTGCCCAGTCCTTTTATTTCTAGTCATTTCTGAAAAGGAGACAGGGATTGGAGCACAGATAGGTAGGTGTGGACATGCATGCCCAACAGACAGCCGGATCTCTCAGCCTGCCATCCCGAGGTTTGCTATTACTGAGCACTGAATGACTTTCTGAATGAAATTTTTAGGTGCATTTTATAAAATAAACACAGATGAACCTTAAAGAGATGGGACAGCATCAGGATATACGAAGAGGGCCAAACCAACATCAGTAAAGCTGTCCTGACCGTATGAGTGGGCAGTGCTTGGGGAGCATTCTGGATGTTTTCTGTATTTTATGTGAACTTTTCTATATGAAAACCATGCAGCAATTTTCTATGAAAAATAAGTTGAAGACATCGTGTAAGTGTATGTGGGTTCTACTTGTTCATTTCCTGGCTGCCCAGACCTGAAATAATCACACAGAAACTATACTAATTGCAATACTGTAGAGCCAATAGCTTAAGTGTATTTCTAGCTAGCTCTTACATCTTAAATTAACTCATTTCTATTCATCTGTGAATCACCACGAGGTTGTAGCCTACGGGTAAGGGTCTGGCTGGGAGCTTGTATCTTTCTTCTTTGGGAGCTGTATGACATCTCCCTAATTCCACCTTCTGTTCTCCTCTATCTCCCGTCTTACTCAGTTCTGCCCTGTCATAGGCCCAAGCAGCTTTTTTATTCATTAACCAACAAAAGCAACACATATACAGAAGGACTTCCCATACCATCTAAGTCACTTTTAAATATGTAATTTTTATATCTTTTCTGATGTAGTAACATTTTCAAAGTGAATTTTGAAACTTGTAACTCTCCAAATCCAGCTTGAGTTCTACATAGCCCCTCTGCTCTAGCCTTCCAAATGTGAGCCTCTGCATCAATGGTGAACCCAGGCTGCCTTGTTTGTCCTTGAGTGAGGTCCTGCCATCCCTCGGGGGTCACTTTCTGAAAAACCCTTGGTGAGTTTTCTCAGTTAACAAAACTCTGCATGTCCATCTCTGAGTCTGCGGCTTTGATTGACAGCTGAGGGCCTGGTCACACCCATAAAGAGAAAGCAAGGCTTGACTTCAGCTCAGTTGTTCTCCAACACTGTGACCAGTGAGGTTTGCAGACCCCTGGGCTCCTGCTCTGTAGAACACAGAAGAGTGAAAGAGAAACAGAGCTGTTCCTTTGAGGTCAACAACACCATGTTCTTCCCTAGGTCTTTCCCATGGCCTGTGCTCATTCCTCATAATGTGAGATGAGGTGAAGCCTTTTCCACAAGTGCCAATTTAGGGACATTAGAAACCCAGCGTACAGTAGAAATGTTCAGAAGCCCCCTTCCCCTTTCTATTCCATTTTCTTACCCTACAGTGAGGATGGGCCTTTCAGGGCTCAACTTCACCTCATGAAGTCACATGCAGACAGATATATGTATTCTCTGGTGGGTTTTTGTTTTCAAAAGAAAGGGGGTGTTTAGTGAAGTATTAGTATCACAATTTGAATTTTAGAATGTTGGGCAAACTCTGGAGGTGAGGATCCTGGTTCCATTTTCTAATTCAAATTCTGTTACCTGGTGAAATACTCCTCATGCAGATTATGCCCTTAAGAAGCTGTTAGGCATCCAGTTATAGTAGCCTACACCTACAACCCTAGCACCTGAGAAGCTAAACAAAGAAAAGAAAAGAAATTGTTGGGTGACCTTGAATAAGTTGTGTCCTCTTTCATTCTTTCCAGTCTCCTCTCTTCCCACTGGCTCATGCTTCCATCTGTACTAATAAGATGTTGAACTTGGCTGACTTCCCCACCAACGACCCCCTCTTCCGTTTTGGTACCCTGCATTCTACTATCCTTTGACTATTTGAGTTTACAAAGGTGAAAGATGAGTTACCATTAAAAGGAAGCGAGTGTGTGTGTGTAAAACACCAGAAAGAGGGGAGGCGAGTGATTACCAGGAAAAGAAAATGGGTGAGGTGAAAAATGAAGGGAGAAATGGGGAAACAGCACAACAAACAAACAAAACTGGAGGCTTGCCTATCCACAGAAAGAGGCTCCAGGAAGCCCAGCCATGGAGAAGATAGACAGACACATTTCTGCATAGCTATTTTCACACTTACATACAATGAGGGCAAAGCCGTAGTTAGCATTTTTAGTAGCTTCAAGCTAATTTAAACTTCATCGTTCTGTTTGACTAGCATTAAAATATCATATAGATTTTTCTCCAGCGGGTTTGTACATCACTGGATAATTGGCACCCTCAATACCTGCTATTACTCTCTCCTGCACAATAGAGGTGGTCAGAAAGTTCAGGGGGAAAAAAATCCCCCTCTGCATCTATTTGATTTCACAACACAGGATGAATGTGAGACAGAGATCTGGTTTTAAATAAATTATTAGCACCATATAATTTCTTGTCATATAATCGAGGGTACATTTCATGTGGAGAAAAGGAGAGAAAATAATTTGCAAATAGGTTTCAGCATGAAAACACGAGAGAATAATACCTCAAACAGAACTTTCAGCAATGAAAAACTGCCTCATAAAATAGGGGTTTTCTTCCTCTGCTCATTTCTTCTTTCTCTCTCTTTCTTTTAAAGGGGGGGGGGGGGAAGGGAACATTTTAATGACAGGTAAATCCTTTTTATTCTAGTTACTATTGCCATTCTTTGCATGTGGGAAGTCTATCACGTGTTTATTTCAGTGTCATTTTGCTTTTGGTGAATTGGTATGGTCCAGGTGAGCCAGATACTATTTTTGGCTCCCCTGTGTTTGGTCATTCTGCCTCTGGTTGCCTGTTTTCCATGACAGGCTGCCTTGATACTTACCAGGGAAGCACCACCGCTTTCGGGGACCGAGGAATGGACTTAAATCCCAGCTTTACCATCTGTCTGCTGAGTGATCATGGGTCTGTTCCCTCTGTTCCCGCTGGACCACTTGTCTGTGAAGAAGTGATCTAACAGCACTAACCACAGAGGAAGGGTGAGATTGCAAAGAGCACAGGACTTTGGAAGTCTCGGCAGAGTATCTAGAATGCAGAGGGTGCTTGCTGAAGTCCAGCCTGATCTACATAATGACACCATCTGCTTGCTGGGTCCCAGATTCCCTTTTCCCCGTGTCATCTGATACTGCGTGGGAATCTGCCTCAAAGTAACCTCTGTCTTTTGTTGCTGCTCTGCTCCTAGGGACCACAGGGGCCAAGGCTGCCTTTTCACTGCCTCTCTGGGATGTGCATCCTCACACAGTGCATGACTCCGACTCCATATCTCCTCCCATCCCCACCCTAACAGATGGATGAGCATCCTGAATAAAGCACCTTTTTTAGAGAGCGATCACCCATCCCCAGTCAGAATCTACATACTGAAGTACCTCATGTCCACATAATATGGCTCTTTATCCTAGCATCTCTCTCCTGAGTCTGTGGCATCTCCATCCTCCAAGCACTAGCTGCTATTGAATTATGCAGCACACCTAAAAACAAATGAAGATATACAGCAGCATCTTTAAATGGGTTCATACGTACGGTTTTAGACAAATGTTGATAAATAAGCCATTCACTCCTGTTAATTTAAGAGAGAGTTATCTAGACGAAGCCATGGTGAGGAAAACATCCTCACAAGGCCCACCCCCAGAAATTGCTCAGGACCTCACGGAAACCCTCACCCCATTTTTCTAGCTTGATCATCAGTTTCCTCTGATAAATCCAGCTTCCTGCATCCAGACTCAGCTGGCTCTAATGCACAGGCTTCGGGGTGGGGGGTGGGGGTGGGGCTTTTTCTAAACACCAAGTTCAAGACTATTGCTTTCTATTTTAAATTCTCCCTGTGCCCTAATGCATCACAGAGCACAGTGCCACCCATGATATCCTTCAAGCCCAGAGCTGACTTCTCTCCCCCACATCCTCCTACCACCCTGTTCACTGTATATGCCTTGCTGTTCTCAGCTCTACATTGCAAGTGCCACTTACCATGAGAAAAGCCCTTTCCTCCTCTCCCTCTGGGGATTTTCTGTTCTTTACCTTGTAGGTCAAATGCCCCCCTTTCTGGGTACTTTGTCATGGCTTGAAAGCCACCTGTCTTCACCCGCAAAGCATGTGGAATGGACATCCGTGTTAGACTCAGCCCACCATAGTCGACAGACTCTCTTCTCCTGCTTGAATTTTCAGTTCTCTGGGGTCTGTTTTGCTCGTCTTTGCTTTGGTGCCTGCCTCTCTTTCTGCAAGTTTGATTTTGGTTTACTCGAGATGAGAGGCTCGTGTAACAGATCGGAAAATGCAGGCCACATGGAGTGACCGTGGTGGCTTTTATAGAGCATTGTCCTGGTAACCAATGTGTTTGATAAAGTTCACATCCTCATTCAATTTTCTCCATGCCCAGGTCCGAGGCATCTTGACATCACTTTATAGGAGAGGCAGGTGACTTGTTACTAACGTCCTGGTGTGAGTTGTGGTCAAGTCTGTCCCTTCTCCCTTTTGTTCAGATTCAACCTTTTTCCTTCCTCCCGGTACCCTAGTCTTTCTATCAGTTACCTTTATCATTTAGCTCTTATTAATTATCCTTATCTTTCTACTTATCTTTTATTTATAACCAAAGGTTCTCCACTGCCTTCCAGTTCCTTTGCCTCCTTCTCACTTCTTGATTCAACTCCTATTCCTCTTCCTCCTCCCATCTCCTCACTTCCCCTCCCACCATTCCTCTCCTCTCCTCCCACCCTTTCTCTTCCTTCCTCTCCCCTCCCCTCCCATCTTTTTTTCCCAGACCTAGTAGTATTCCTTCAGGAAATGCCAGAACTTTCTTGCTCTGTGCTTGGTCTCTAACTCGCTCTACTTCTTTGGCTGTGCCTGTTTCTGGGTCTCTTGCCCTCAACCAGATACTTATTCCCAACATTCAGAGCCTTGTTGAAGCTCTACTGGGTGGACAGCTGTCACTCCAGAACAAAGGAGAAAACCTGACACAATAGCCCTGTCACTACCTAAGCTCCCAAGGTGAAGTAAGCAGTTCAGTTCTGGCCATGGATCTGCCCGCTTCTGAGGGTGGCAAAGCAACAGATGCCTTAGAACCGACTTGCTTGTAAAAACTTCTCTGAGAAAAGTCCCAATTCCACAGTGTAAGCTTCTTGTCCTATGGTTTTGTAATAAATTCTATAGAGTCATCAATGTGACTTTTTTGTGGGATGTGTTGATTATGTGATTGCAAACAATTTTGCTCATTTAACTGTTCATTAACATAAAAAGATGAAAAATTCTTAGAACATATTTTGCATAGATTTCAAATTTAAAGAATTTAATCAAAAGTAAATATAACCTTGGAAATTAAGCAATTAAATATTAGAGAATTAAAGACTACACTAGTATGATTAATAATTGTGGGTATTTTGTTTCTTTGTCTTGTAAGGGAGGTTCTTGGTGATTAAAGCCTTGTGAGATTATTAGGGACATAGGTAGAAGTAACTCAGTCCCCAGCATCTGACAGGAGGGACAAACAGAAAACATCTTGTCCTGTGTGTCTGAGAGATGTTTGCAAACAGAGAATGGGGACAGAAGAGTATCCCCAAGAGAAGTGAGAAAAAAAATCAGTTACCAGGAAATAAAAAAAGAAATTTCATAACTATTGGGGAAATATAATGACTTTAGCTATAGACCCAGTGACTCTGCTCCACACTCCTTTGAGCCCTATGTATAAGACCTTACCTATGTCTTATACACCTCTGGTACCTCTAAACCTAACCTAGCACTACTAGTACCTGGGCATAATGGATGTTGAATAATTGTTTGAGAGTGAATATTTAACATTTTGAGTATTTACTATATTAAGCTTGTCTGAGTGATATGCATGTGTACACACCCACAGAAAATTTGACTCTAACGTTACAAGGTTAATATACTCATCATTTCCACTAAGATGAAGAAACTGAGGCACAGAGCTTAAATAACTTATTTAAGACCACCTAGGTAGTCAGGGGTCTAGCTCAGGCTATTGGAGACTAGCCTACCACAAATACAGTTACCAGGAATCATGCTTTGGAGAGGTGTCGTTTCTCTAGAGGGACTATCTTGTTCTGTACTAGAAAAAACAGTTTAATCTTCTCAGTAACCTGATGTTGTAGATAGCAGTGTTCCGATGGAAGAAAACTGAGAGTCACAATGTCTAGGAACTTAAGACAAGTCACAAAGCTAGAAAACTTCAGAGTCAGCTCCTCCTGTCATCTTATTGACTTCAAAATAAAGTAGTAGCTCCTGAACTGTTGTTGTCTGAGAGATGTGGCCCAACCACCCTCCCTCATTTTGCCTTTGTAAACTAATCCCAGCAGAAATTCTCTTCATCTGAACCCTGACATAGATAGGCCAGTGGCCCGGGCAGAGGACAATACAACAGAGGATAAAGGGTTGTGGCTGTACTGAAGAAATGAGTTACTTAAAGGAGATGCCGGGATATAGAGCCAAGTGCTCAGAGATGTGAGGGTGACTCCAGCAGGATAGGCAGGAGCTGCTCACCTCTGGGCTACATATTCTTTAGTCTGAGAGGTCCAGAGATGAGAAACATGGCCTGTGTTGAAGTCACAGAGGAGTTCAGCTTCCATGAGAGGGTTACTAGGCATGTCTCTGTTCAGGGCATGTTACTCCCTGCATCCAGCTGCTGGCCTAGGAAGACCGCTGACCTCCACATATGACCACAGCCCAGTTCAAAGCACACCATGACTGGTTCAGCCAGACATACTCACAGTCCTGGGCTTTTGAACTTGGAGAGGAGCAAGAGAGCAAGAGAACTGGAGAGTGCTATCCAGGTAGGGGATGGATCCTCTTTTGCCGAGCCGCATATTGGCTAGTAAACATTGTTCCTCCTAAGGAGATGGCAGAGAACAACAGTCTGCTGCATGTTCAGATTATAGCCAGCTTCCCACGGAACTGGGAAGATATGCATTAAACAGTCAGCTACCCTGTGTTCTGGTCCCACAATTCCTACCTACTGAGCTGCTTCAGCTGTGACTCCAGTCAGAGTCTCTATTTCTCACTCCTGGAACTCGTCACCCACATGCTTTCTTCCAGTCCTAAGAAACTGCTTATTGGTGCCTAAGTCTCTGGCCCTTCACTCCCTCTGCCTAACAGAGGACCTCACAGGGAACCCGACCCTTCAGTGTCTCTCCATTTCAGCTCTCTGAAGATGGACTGAGCTCAAGCGGGTGGTGAAAGGGGAACTGTCTCTAAACCTTCCAAAGCTGAAGAATGAGACCTGGGCAGAAGACATAGGCACCTCACAGAAGCTGTGTGATTTAATCTCTCCGAATTCCAAATTGGGTGTCTTTAAAATGTAATTAGAAATAGCACCTACCATAGAAGTATCCTGAAGCAAGATAATGCATTTAGAATGTGAACAGCCCCTTTTGCTTGAGCGTCTGCCTTCCATATTTTGATGTTGATTGTGACACCATGGGAACATGAGTAACGCTCCCTGAATCTCTTCTATTACACTATACATAATACTTGGCTATTATTTTATAATAACTACTTCCCTGGTATTTAAAGTTGTTCCTCAAAAGAAGACATTAAAGGAATTGTGCCTGTTCTTCTGTCTTTTGCCTTTACCAAATGTTCAACTCCAAATGAGTTGATCATGGGAGTGCCCTGCTACATGCTTAGCTTAGTTCCAATCATAAATAACTCAGTTTATCCATATTTCACACAGTGTGTGTGTGTGTTATGTGATTTGTTTATATGGTGTTGTGGATTAAACTCAACACCTTGTGAATTCTGAGCCAATGCTCTATGTACCGACAATGCATATCCCTAAGCCTCACTTTTACTCTTTCTTTGGACGCAGCATCTTACTAAGTTATCCACTTTTGCCTTGAACTCCCCCTGCAGCCTAGGCAGGTCTGGAGCTTTCAATCTCCCAGCTTCAGCTTCCAGAGTAGCTGGACTTACAGGCCTAGGCCATCTAGCCCCACTAGTGACTGGTATTTATGATCTACCTGGCTCATACCTTGTCTCAGTCTCTCAAATTGTCTTGTGGAATATTTTCACACTCAGATCATTAGACCTCTACTGTTATAGGCAATTCATATACTCAATACCATCAGCCTAGCTTTATGTATCACCACTGGTGGCCCTACTTCAGTAGGAGACTTTCTGTTTAGATTCTCGAAAGAGTTAATGATGCTAGCCTGTATTCCTTTGTAGTCTATATACATTTTTATTTCTATCTAATTATCTATGTACTGGGTTTATATATCACTGCAGTTCATTCTCATGATCATTCCCTTCTCCAAAAATAAACACATGGGCTGTGATTGCTGTAGGCTCTTGGCACGCTCAGTGAGGCTGGATGCACTATATCACAGATAGCGCCTCTCTTTCCTTCAAGGCCTGGGTCTCTAGTGAGAAGTATCTGGTATTAACAATGGCCGTGGGCTAATTTGGGTTGTAGCCTAATCTTTGTTCCTGAATTTATGGTACATGGCTATATTATTTTACCTCTATGAATTTCAGCATTTTCCTCTGCGATACTAAAATAATTATGTCTGCCTTGATTAACTCCCAGGGTAGTTGTGAAGATCCAAAGATATGTGATGTATTTCAAAAAATTATAAAGTAACATACAAATGCATGATGTTCATATTATTAAATTTAATGCTAATCAAAGTAATTGGGTAGGAACCAAAATGATACTAAGAAATGAGCCATTTTAAGTATTGGTCAGATGTTAGCACTACCCAGTTAATGCTAAGTTTTACTTCAGGGAAACAATTTAGAAATACTGGCTGCTACTGACGTAGAATTCAAATTTTTAGAAGAAATGTCTAAGTAGATATTGAATAAGTATAGATGTGGACAGTACTCTCCTATGCAGTGCAAACAGAAAAACACAAACACACCTACACAGATGTACACATATCCTCCCCTCTCTCTCTCATTCCCTCCCTGCCCCCATATATTTTCCATGAAGAAACCACCACTCAAGTATGAAATAATGGAATTTTTTTAGCTATGCTTGAAAAGGAATTTTTTCAGAGCTACCAGCAAATGATGTATTAATTGCAGACAATAGCACTGCACCACATAGCAACACAACCTTCAGAGAATCCTGTTATCCACGTTCTACGGATGAAGACATTAGAGACGCACTACTTGCTTCTGGCCACACTGCTTGTAGATGATAGAACTAGTTTTCACACCTATGTTTGCTTTTCCAAAGTCCCCAGGCTCCGCACCAGGCGACTTCTCAGACACGCCTTCTTTTGACTGATTTTTGTGTATCAGTCCCATGAAAGCCACAGTGCAGGTTTAAAATAAAAACTCCTGGACTTCATGCCTGAGAAGTTTGGTCTAGTAATTCAAGGCTGAGTCTTCCAAAATCTATGTGCTTGGTAAAGCTGTCAGGTTTCATGCCACAGGGTGCTACTGTGTCCAACATGTCGTCCAAGAAAGGATCTAAAATGACAGTAATTCTTCAAAAGGTTAAGAAATTGGGTAAAGGCATTTGGGAAGCGCCCATGCGCACCCTGTCCCCCATATCTATCTTACTTACTCACAGCTACATAAGCTCTACGTACATCCCAATCTCATCCAAGGGCAGCGTTTTTTTATTTCTTTGTGCATCCCAGTGCCTAAAGCAGTGTCTAGTATAAATCCAATGCTGTAAATATTTGCTAAATAAGTGAATGAAATTCGCTGATTTCCTTGGCAAGGAGCTAAGCACGTAAATAGAATGGGTCTCTAGTTCTATGTTCCCTAATGTCTGTATAATTTTTTAAATGGCTAAACCCTGATACAGATGTTCTGATCCAGCAACGTGTGGGTCCTTTTCATGGCTCTGTAAACTTTCTCCTGAAATTATTAATGGAAGTTGGAGAGAAAACATACCACAGTTCAATTCAGATTTGGACTCCTCAATCCCTTTGGCTCATTTCCTCCCAAATTCATGAGTTCAGGAGGAGCTTGTCAATTCTCTGAACGAGACGACTGTGGAAAACCAATTTATGAATCCAATCAGAAGCAAGCATAAGTGACTCCACTGGTTTGATGGATGTGCCTCAACGAATTGCTGCCTCCCTTGGAAGCTGGCGGCTTGGATGAAGTTCGAAGAGAGAACATAAGAGATCTATTTGTGATGCAATATGGATCCCGAGTGCATGGACCCAGAGGTGGGAAGGCAGCAGCCTGCATCCATTAGCATTGCCAACATCTGTCCTCCCTTCCAGCCACCTCCACTGAGGCCAGCTGACCACGATCTGTCACCAGATCTGGAGCTCAGATGTTCCACATGAGCAGAGCATCTGCAATATCAGAATTAGAGTGAGCCTTATGAAAGAAATGTAACTGGGGTGGGGAGAGAATGAAGGATTTAATTTGTAAACCTCTCAATGATGGCTACCAGATTTCTAATGGATTCAGCATACCACCCTATCAAATTTTATGCTGTTAACGACATTACTCCAAAGCAGCAGTACACTTCGCGTCCTAAGTTGTGATCTGCTCCTTCATTCATCTTCCACACCCTAAGCCTGTAGATTTCCCCATGTTCCCCATGCCTATATAGCCTTTGCCATTCAGGAACAGCCAGCGTGGTATTTTTGAATTATCATGGTAAGGTTGGAGTCTGAATAGCCGTATCTAACAAATGGAGACATTCACGCTCAAAGAAGTTGAATAATGCATCTAGCCATTTAACAAGATCCTGTCTCCTCTGGAGTCTGGGATAATTTTCACCCCATTACCATCCATTGGACCTGCACAACTGTGGAAACATTTCAGTCCACTTCCCTCTGTCCTTTGGGTTTGGTCTTTTGGCCTCTTGCCAACTCCCTATATCCCTTACCTCAACCTGCCTACTCACACATACCCTTCACGATTAGTCTTAGGTCTTTGCTCTACAAATCGGCCTCAAGTCTGACTCCTGGAATTACTGCAGGACAGAAATGCCAAGGGCAGAAGGGTTCCCTCTGATATTAATGAACAGTAAACTGAGACATAATGGGTAGTGACAATATCATCATTGTGAGGTGACAGGGTCTTTGGGGGAGTGTTCTAGTAAAAGTTTCTAAGTAAAACTCAAAGAGTTTCAGACACAAATCAGTTACTCAGTTTTCAGAACTAGTGATCTAGCTTCTCCAGTATTGTGACTCTGAAGGTACAAAATTAGGAGAGTTGCTCCTTCAAGGAGCACAGGTGACAAAAGGGTGACAAACATGGCCCATTTTCTGTTTCTTAAAGAATCATGAGCACCAATTTCCTCAGCCAGTGCTGTGGAAGAGATGGATTTAAGGAAACTCCTCTATGAGGGATAGTTCTGAGAAGCATGAGGTTGGAGCTTCTCCACTAGACTGCCTCAGAATTGAAACCCTAAGAGAAAGTTCCCCATCTTCCCAACAAGCCTTTAGCTATGCCCAAATAATGGAGTTCACTGATTTTTGATCAGAACCATCTGCAGAAAATATGCTAAAGCATTGAACATAACCTCCTTTCTGTGAGTCACCAAAGGCCCCAACCCAGAATGTCCCTCAGTTCTGAAGTGCCCAAGAAATGGTTCTGCTCACTGATGTTGGCCAGCATTTGTGCTGGACTGTTTTAATGACTGAGTTACCCGTTTAAGTTCTAAGCTGGGGAGCACAGGGGGATTCTGTGTAATCAGACTCTCAGCCATGTCCAATGAAAGGGGAAAGGCAAAGGTGGAACCCTATGGCTGGGCTCCACTCCACACAGTACCGCTCTTGTTATTGCACTCTTCCTCAAAGCCCTAACGATAAGCCTGTGGACTGCCGATTGTTTTCTTTACTTTCAGAGACCCTATGTGACGTTCAAGTCTAAAAAGATCTTGAATTCATATCTGTCAGCTACCACAGCTGCTTTCTCCTTTATCATGTTGCCTCATGTGGAAAGGGAGGATGGAGAAAGTGGTGCCCAGGAGTTTTGATTAAGGGCAGAGCATGTAACTGAGTGAGATCTGCTCTGAAGGTCAGACTCAGGTCTTAGAGGTCTCCATGCATCATTGAGTCATTGTTTCTGAAAAACAATTGTCAGGTAAGGCTTAAACACCTGGTCTCCCCTGCTTAAGGAAGGTCACCTCATAATTAGCTCTGTGACACAATTCACTGGAATGAGAAGGATACTCTTCAATTGTTTCACAGTAGATAGCATATGCCTCATTAATCAGAAACATATCAACCTGAGCCTGAGCACGAATAACATAAGAGAGATTAATGAATTGGCCTTGCTGGGGACCCAACAGCAGCCATGCACTCATTCTTCAAAGGTGCCCACTGTGCTTGAGCTTAAAGGATGGGCAGTCACATGAGGGATGAAGGGTAAGCCTGGGGAAGAGGAAAGGGAGGGGGAGATGGAGGAAGAAGATGAAGAGGAGGAAGAGGAAAAGAAGGAAGGGGGATCTTCTACAGGTCTTTTCCCAGGGTATGGGGAAGAAAGGAAAAGGCATACAGAATCCTTAGGGTAAGAAATGGAACCAAGGGTACCATTCAGGAAGAAAAAGAAAGAAAAAAACAGAAATGAGAAATTTAAAAGGTTAAATCCAAGAGCAAAAGCATCCGACATAGGCATGGACTCTTTGCCACCAGCATGGCATTTCTGTATCCAGTTAGGCAACAATATAGAAAGGAATGAGGAACTCGCAGCTCAGGTTTTGATGACAAGTCATTCATTTCATGGCCTTGTTCATTCCTTGGTTCTGATTCACCTACTCAGTCAGCCAGTCAATCAATAGTCATCATTGAGAATCTTGACCTCGAGCTGAAGAATGCCCCATAAATATGCCACCTTAGCTATCTCATCCCAACCGTAAGTTGTAATGACTGCTGTGTCTTTCGAGACCTTTCTCCCTTTGGTTCCCAGTGCCTGTAGATTTTCCAGAAGTTGTTATGATTTGGGTCTCTTCAGAGATCCTCATCTTCTTCCTGATCCAGAGCCTGACTTATGTGAAGATAAAACCTCCCTTCCCTTCAGAGCAGAGCTAAGTTGCCAATCTAATGGAGGACCTTGAAAGGACAAGGAATTTAGATAAGGGGACTATGGCAGAGAGAGATTGAGCCTGAAGAGGAAATCTCCAAGGCTTAAATTTAAGTAGTCTGAAGTCTGTAGAGACAAAACTCCATAACCTGAAATTGTGTATATAGTTACATTATACAGCATTCTGTTAGCATGCTCATATACAGAGTGGAATAACTATGACATTCAACCAAATTTGCATTCCAGAAATTAATCCTGGAGTATTATATCCTTCTTGTTTGCTTTCTGCTTCCTTGGTGTCCATAGAATGCATTTGTTTCTGGTAGTCTTCAAGCCCTATTCTTGCCCTGTATCCATTTTCAAGGATTCAGGATTGCTCCAATAGTCCTCTCTTTGCTGCCGACTGAAGACTTTAGTGTCCCTCTAGATTTCTCATTATGCCAACTCTAGAATAATGGGAGTTTTCTTTATGGGGTGTTCCTGCTTGACTTTATGGTGTCCTCCCCACTGTCTCCTTGAAATCCCTATGTAGTTAGGAGAATAAACACATATTATCTCTTGCTCAGGAAACAAGTTTACATATGAAGACACTGAAGCTCAGGAAGAATGGCCACTTATTCATGGCCCCGTGGTGGTTCAGATGAAGACATAGGGGCTGTCTGTCTTTCTGTAGTCTGCTGTCTCCTCCCTGGAGGCTTACGGGATCAGACAGTATGGTGGAATTGAAATTTCCACAACCAGTAATATGGCAATGTCGTCTCCAGTTGCTTACTGTTCACATGACCCTTTACCCTGCTAGCAGGTGGGCTGAAATTAGCCCCCAAAATTAACCCTTGCTGAGGACTTTAAACTTTTCCTATTCATGACCCCTTTTCACCTGAGAAGTTTTCTGCAGCCCTGGTATATAGGTCTATGAAATATGTCTGTGAATAAAGTATCTAGTGATGAGAAGCCATAAAGAGAGTTGTCTTTGCTCTGTATCTAGTCTTAGCATTAATGACAGAGGCAGATTGACTTTGAGAGTGCATCTTGATTTTTACACAAAGAATTACAGTTCAGCTGGATATTTGACATATAGATTATCATCTTCAACATCTTTCAGAGTTAGTTTATATTTTGATTTTTTTCATCACCAACTTTGCATACATATGTGGTGAGAAAAACTGAAGTAAGTTTAGGGCCACATCAGAAATGGTCCTCTTCCCATGCCCAAATCCATTTGATGATGTTTTAAAAACGAAAGCCAAATCAGCAACTCAAACAACAAGTTTTAAAATGTTAGAAAGAAATACAACCCAAAGATACATTAATTTTTTTTTTTTTTTTTGGTTTTTCGAGACAGGGTTTCTCTGTGGCTGTGGAGCCTGTCCTGGAACTAGCTCTGTAGACCAGGCTGGTCTCGAACTCACAGAGATCCGCCTGCCTCTGCCTCCCGAGTGCTGGGATTAAAGGCGTGCGCCACCATCGCCCGGCTCAAGATACATTAATTTGACACTTCCACCGAGGAAAGATGGAGAAATAGATCAGAAGTCTCTGTTTTCTCACATTAAACCATTTTGTTTCTACCATAGCCAAAAACTTTGTCTGTAGAATAAAACACTTCAGTTTATAACATACAATAGTTTAGCAACTGAACTGAGGCATTGTGGGATACTTTCATTGTTGTGAAGGCATACTTGATGCAGTGTGTGTGTGTGTGTGTGTGTGTGTGTGTGTGTGCGCACATGTGTGAGTTTCTGAGCTGAGGTGATCAAAACTCATTGGATTAAGTTTTGGTCACTGTATATTTAGAAATATTTTACTGCCTCAATTTCTCTGCAACTCCGACTCAGTTATGTGACCCCGTAGTTTGGCCAGACCCACAGTTTTAAAAGCTAACATCATTATACTTAAACATGTACTCATTTCTTTCCTTCTGTTTCAGAGTACTGTGACATCCAGGTAATGACTTTATTTTTCAGTTACTATAACCAACCCACAGTATAGCATTTGAAACCACAAAGTGAGAGTCCCGGGAACGGAACACCTTCACTACGTTACGTGATGTTGGCTGATGATTGTTCCCATTAATACAATAAAACACTATTTTTGTTGGAGTCATTTATTACTTAATGCAAATTTTCACTCCAAAAGTATCATTTAAGCACCAAATCCAAACACTGTGTCTTTCAGCAGAGTAGGTTATTTTATACAAATTAATACCACTTGAAATTATACAAGCTCTCCTTTTAAAGTGAACTCCTCACACATACCACTGAGGTTGACAGCCACGGGGTAACTGGGTGGCCATGAGGGTGGCTCTGTTTTGTTCTGTTCCACATCCTGGGAGCATTCTAGTGTCTGAAAGACTGTAGGAGTCTACCTTAAAGAGACTTGAATCAGCATCAATTTCTTTTGAGTACTTAAAAAACAGTGCTGTTCATACAATGCCCAATCCGTCCATTTGCCCCTTTCAATCCCAACCTCTGTTTAATCTCTGAAAGAACCTTCGTTGGAGTTCTTTCCCTTCTCCTCAGTATTCTTTCCTGCACTGAATTCTGTATTCTTTCCCTGTCGATGAAGGGTTTTCTACTCAGTTAGGTGTGAGTAAAAGACAGGAAAACAAAGTTCCTCTAAAAGTTCTCTGTATCACTAACCTGATTCTGAACCCTGGTGAACTGACCTCATACTTGATGTTGCATAGAGGTCTGGCTGAGTGCTAACCCTGAGTGAAAGGTTAAGTGCTTGCAAGTCTCAATTCTCCAGCCCTTTCTACAGAAATACATTGACTCATGATAGGATCAGAAAGAACAGGTTTTGAGAACCAGTTCTTCTAATATTGAACTACTCAGCCTAAGAAGTATTTTCTTCAGTCTCTGGGGTTCTCAATACCTCTCTCTGTGAAATGTTGATCTTGGTGGTAAATGTATCATAGGATGTTGTATTAACTGAGATAATGACTACTAGATTCTTCCAAAAATTTGTGATGAATTACTTTTAGCTCCTGCATCTAGTGTTTTCCCAAACAGTACATCCACTATGATTTCTTTCCTCTCAGGAAACATTGCTCAACATCGTTGACTCTGGAGCGTTCTCTCCTTTTGAAAAATGCAGGTATCTATGAGCCATAGTGGAAGGTGAAAGGCAGGACTCAGGAGAGCGATGACTTCTTGACACCATCAGATTGTGACAGCTGTGCTGCTTTCTATTACAGGGCACATTTCAACTCTGCCCTTCCTTCCCCATTTCTCCTTCCTAAGCAGTGGGTACCCTGTGGGTGGGGCCCACAAGATGGCCTCAGCAGATTGCTTAAATGCCAGGGGAGGCCATACTGAGACAGAGAAGAGCTCTGGTGAGTACCAACTAAATGCCCATGAAACAAGCCAAGCAGGTCTCATCAGAAAGCCTAGACAGAGAAGTAGAAAACAAATAGTGAGCAGATGTCCAAGCAGGAATGGCTGCCTGAAGAGTAAACCAGCTCAGGAAACAGCCAGCGAAGATAAAAGCAGACGGAGAGGCTAATGCCCCAGTGGAGTGGAATGCTCATATCTAATTTTCAAGCCCCACGTGCAAATTCCACCTAGTCTTAAAATATTCATTTCTCTTGGTATTAGATGACTTGTTAGGGGTCTCTTCTCTGGAGAAGGCTGATCTCACTCCCTTAGCAAATATTAATTACCTCGAGGTTTTCTTCTGGGATGAAACCTTGTGAGAATCTCCCCATCCAGGCTGGAATGTCAATTGGTATTGTCTGTCACTTTTAAGGTCTTGTTTAGGGAACCATACTGTTGACATCTTCCAGATATAGCTTCCTTGTCATATATAGATGACACTGTCTTATAGCAGACATTCTGTCCTGGTCCTCTGGCTCTTACAATCTTTCCACCTCTCATCTGGGACATTCCCTGAGCATTTGTGTAAAGGCTGTATGATAGATTTATCAGCTGGAGCTGGACACCATATACTCAATTGTTCTATTAATTTTGAAAAGTTGTAGCTTTCTTTAATGATCTCCATTTTGCTGGAAGAAGACGCTTCTTTGGTGAGTGGTGAGAGGTATATTTCCCTGGGGTATTAAGATAACAATTTAAAATGAAGTTAGAAACTATTATGGCTTAGGAAAGTAGTGGTATTAAGTTCTCCTTTGGGGTTCATCACCTCACCAGTAATGGCTAGGTGGCTAGATTTTCAGTACCAGGCATGAATTCCCTCTTATTGAGTAGACCTTAAGTCCAGTTAGATGATTGCCAGTTGACCCTAAGATATAAATGTCACTATTGCACGCTTGGGAATATCTTGCCATATTGGTCATTGCTATGGTTCAGATGACTTGCAGCTGAGTAGGACTACTGAATGCTTCTCTCCCCTGGCAACTTGCAGAGCACCTTCTGATGCTATGAGAGCTAGTCTTCAGTGAGGACTTTTCCAGGTCAGGCCCGGATCAATTCCTCTGTATCTGAGTCTGAAGTTTGTCATGTCTTTAGCAAAGAACATTCAAGTTCTTCAACACAACCAAGGGCAGTGGCAATAGCCTATACTATTTTTGGAGTCTCTTCAACTCTCCTGATCAGCGACTTGAAGAGAGCTTTCCCATGTCTGGCCCTGGGACCTTAGTTAGATGGTCTATTTTGTATTTCTAACATGGTCTTTACATGCTGTGCTGGGAGAAACCGTTGAAGCTTATGAACAGTTAATTGTCTTCAGAATCATTTGCCACAGGCTCAGGATAGACCTGATGCAGGAAGGGATGAGGATGTTCAGAGAGAGAACTTTAAGGGTGGATCTACTGAGCTCAGCCAAGGGCTGGGTTTCTAGCTCTGGACCTGCAGCGTTCCTGCTCTCCATGGTTGCTACAGTCTTAACCATTCAGTCCTGAAGAAAGCTGTGGATTTGTCCTGGGAATTTCATGTCGCCGGAGGCCAGACGTGACTAGCGCTGTGGAAAACGCTTAGGCAGTTTCACCCCATTCTTGATGCTGTTCACCTATTGTCACCTCTCATTTCACAGTGGTCAATTAGGTGCTTAAAGTACTCAAAGCACTTTCTTATAGCCACGTACTGGGCCCTAAGACCTTTGTCACATGTCCTTTCTTTTGCCCCTGGAATTTTCTTTGTCTGAGCCTGATTACTTTCAAAGTCAGTGTCAGGTTGCTACCTAGTGAGGTCTGATTGACAGTCAACCATGTGAATGCACCTGATAGGCTAGGACCCATACTACCAAATTAGCTTAGGGCACAGAGTCCCCAGCCAGCCTCTATGTGGACAAGCATGGAGAATCCCCATGATAAGGACCTGAAGCATTTTAGATAGATGGTGAGAAGTTACTTTCATTTGAGTTTCTCAATTTTTCACAATGCTTGGAATGGCTAGAATAATTTCGACTTTGACTTGGGGACAAGACACAGATGATAACAAAATACTTGGCTCTGGCCCTGGGGAGATATACAGGGAATCCCCTTGTCCGTAGTGAAAAACTGATTCAGCCAGGTCCTTAACAAATGAGAGCTGTGATCATGTGGATAGAAATGGATGGGGGGGGGGGGTTAAGAAAGTGTTTATGGAAACTATAAGAAATATAAACAAGAACTGGAGGGGAGGCTCCCATTTCTGTTTGCACACCATGCTGTCATTGTATGACAGCAAGTCCCCTCTGGAGTTTATATGTCAGCAGGTTCTCACAAGGCATTAGACACGAGCTTTTATAAAACATATTATAGATTAGCAAAGATTCCTGTCTATTTACTTAGACATCCATTAACTTGACAAGTATTAATTAAAACACTATTCTGTGTTAGAGTAGGGCTGATATACTTAATGGACATTAGAGAACAAAGGAATGGAATCTGGTGCCTTGGGAACTTCTCTTCTGCCCAGGAGAGCTTTGCTCTGGTTGGGTAGAGATGTTAGCCTGCTAGTCTTAGAACAAGTGAGGGAATCTTAAAAAGCCTATTGGAAGAAGAATGGCATCACAATGCTCACTCAGAACTTCAGAGACAATGTCCTAGGCTATGTGTCTACTGATACTCAGGTCCTCTGTTGCTTTGCTTAAAAGAGAGAAATCCAAATTCACAAGATCATCTTACCTTTCAGTAGCTAAAATAGTAGGATAAGGTTGCTGCTGTGAATTGTATATGATTTTATGGATTAAATAAGACATTAGAAAGTCTTGTTCCAATAGGGAAAATAGCATGTGCTCAGAGAACTATCACAAAAGCTAGAATTTTACATAAATTTTTATGCCTCAGAGATAAAAGCTGATTCATGTAAAATTCCAGCTTTTGTGATGGTTCTCTGAGCACACATAGATGAGTACATATATAGTTTTTTTTAATGGAAAATGTTACTTTTGAATTGGCAAGTGCTCTTTATGTCATACAAGATGTATGCATAAAAACTCAAAAGACATAGATCTACATATTCCCAGACACATGCAAGTTTCAAAAGCCATACTTAATTTCCATATTTCGTTTATGACATATGTTCATGTCTTTGGAGTTCTCCAAATCCCAACTGTGAGAAATATGGTCACAGATCATTTTTCGGTGTCCTCAATTCCTTGGAGGACCAGGTCAGATGCTAAAATTTTAAGGTCCTCATTGACATACTTTATTTAACCAAATTTACTTAGAGAATATTATCCTAGCAGCACATATTGAAACGTTCATTAAATATTTTGCATCTTTGGCACTAAATATTTTTATTGAAAAATTTTATAAAATAAATGCTATTCATGCTTTTTCTGTACTCCAACTCCTCCTAGATCTCCTGCACCTACCTGTAATAGAAGACTGCTCATTTGTTTCCCAGTCGCCCAGGACTGACACAGAAACTATATTAATTACGACACTACTTGGCCTATTAGCTCAGGCTTCTTATTAACTAACTGTTACATCTTAAATTAACCCATTTCTGTTAATCTGTGTATTGGCACAAGGCTGTGGCTTACTGGTAAGGGTATGCCTTTGTCTCCTTCAGCAGCTACACGGCATCTCTTTGACCCTGTCTAATCTCTCTATAGATAATTCTTCCAATCTGGCTATATTCTGCCCTGATGTAGGATGAAACAGCTTCTTTTATTAACCAATCATAGTAAAACATATTCACATACATACAGTAGTAAAACATACAGAGGAAAATTTCACATCATCTCCCCTTTTCTGTCTAAATAAAAAGGAAGGTTTTAACTTTAAGATAGTAACATTACATATACAAAACAGCTATCAAGCAAGAATTATAGTTATAATATTTAGTCTATTTACATTTGGCAAATTAAGGAAAATACTTTATCATCTATCCTATTTTTGTGACTCTAAAGTTTTGCATCTGATTTATCTTTTATCATAACTAAGGAAAACTTTAACCATAACTATTTGTCTTCAACTCTTCAAAGACCTCAGAAGGATATAATGTTATCTAAATAACAGGAAGTGCATTATAAGCATCTTCCAAAGCTTTAGAATTGGCAGATACATCTCACTGCCTGGACAGTCACCCAAAGTTCTTCTGTAACATTGAGGCATCCATCTTCAGCCTATAGGCTCATAGTATCTGGCAAACTTTTCCATGAAGCAGGAAATTTGAAAGACTGCTTTGCCTATATTGGCAGTTTGTCAGTTACTTTCTTCTGTGTCCTGCAGAGTGTCTGGCAGACTCTTTTATGAAGCAGGAACCCTAAGGGACTGTCTTACCTTTAGACAAGTTTAGTCGTCGTTTCTGTGGGTCCTGCATGTCCAGTTCATACAGAATATCATCAAGCAGTTCAGGCAAGAGCAGTTTCTCACTCAAATGGCTATCAAACTCTATAGGAAGTCTCTTCAATGCCCATCATCCTCTTGAAGCAACTGATGCTGCTAGAAGCAGATGTGTCTCACTATTGAGTGATGGAGGAAGGTCATTGGTTAATTAATAAAGAAACTGCTTGGTCCTGATAGGTTAGAACATAGGTGGGTGGAGTAAACAGAATAGAATGCTGGGAGGAAGAGGAAGTGAGCTCGGACGCAATGCTCCCCTCTCCCAGGCAGACACGATGAAGCTCCGACCCAGGATGGACGTAGGCTAGAATCTTCCTGGTAAGCACACCTTGGGGTGCTACACACATTAATAGAAATGGGTAATCAAGGTGTAAGAATTAGCCAGTAAGAAGCTAGAGCTAATGAGCCAGGCAGTGTTTAAATGAATACAATTTGTGTGTTGTTATTTCGAGGCATAAGCTAGCCAGGCGGCCAGGAGCCGGGCTGTGGGAAGAGGCCCGCAGCTCCTTCAACAATTGAGATAACAAGTTTGCATTCCCACCAGCAATGGGTGAGTGTACCCCTTTCTCCACAACCTCTCCAACAAAGGCTATCATTGGTCTTTTTTATTTTAGCCATTCTGACAGGTGTAAGGTGGTATCTTAAAGTTGTCTTGATTTGCATTTCCCTGATCGCTAAGGAAGTTGAGCATGACCTTAAGTGTCTTTTGGCCATTTGAAGTTCTTCTGTTGAGAATTCTCTGTTCATCTCAGTGCCCCATTTTATAATTGGGTTGATTAGCCTTTTGCGGTCTAGTTTCTTGAGTTCTTTATATATTTTGGAGATCAAACCTTTGTCAGTTGCGGGGTTGGTGAGCACCGGACAGAAATCTCAAGGTCCAAATCAGGAGCAGAAGGAGACGGAGCACGAGCAGGAACTCAGGACCACGAGGGGTGCACCCACACACTAAGACAATGGGGATGTTCTATTGGGAACTCACCAAGGCCAGCTGGCCTAGGTCTGAAAAAGCATGGGATAAATCCGGACTAGCTGAACTTAGCGGACAATGAGGAATATTGAGAATTCAAGAACAATTGCAGTGGGTTTTTGATCCTACTGCACGTACTGGCTTTGTGGGAGCCTAGGCAGTTTGGATGCTCACCTTAGGAGACCTGGATAGAGGTGGGCAGTCCTTGGGCTTCCCACAGGTCAGGGAACCCTGATTGCTCTTCGAGCAGATGAGGGAGGGGGACTTGATCGGGGGAGGGGGAGGGAAATGGGAAGCGGTTGCGGGGATGAGGCAGAAATCCTTAATAAATAAATAAATTTAAAAAATAAAAATAAAAAAATAAAAAAAACAAAAAATCAAAAAAAAACAATTGAGATAAACCTAAGTTCTTAAAATCTTTAAATGCCATATTCTGTATGTCTTTGGAGTGCTGAACATTATCTATGTAACTAAAGTATAACTCTGTGTATCTAGAAAACTCAACTAAAATAATTAAAAGTTTGATTATTACAGACGACTATCTATTAATATGTATTTCTTAACTATACATTATAGCTTGAAATAAGCTGTACAAACAAAATACCTTAAACAAGATCAGAAATACATATACAGTGTAGCAAAGCAACCTTAAATTTGCATCAATAGACCAAAGTCCATACCAATGCAAAGTATTCATCTTTATATCATATCTCTCCCCTTTTTTAGAGAGTGATTGACTGTGACCATTTAGCCATTTATAATCAACCCCCTTTAAATGAAAACAAACATTTATAAATAATCATTTTGGGAATTTGGGCATAGTTTTCTCCAAAATGATTCCTACTGTTTTGGGGGTGAAGTATTTTAGGGTTCACAGAGATCTTTCACATTAGCCTGGAAGGAATCCACAGGTTCTCATCTTCTGTGGAAACAAAAGCAGAACGTAAAACAACACATCCTCAAATCCAATTTTTGAAGTCAAGATACCTTTATGTTAGTTTGACTTTGCAATCCCCAGAAACAAATGCCTCTCAAAAAAATTCAAAGAAAGAACAACAGTATACATAATCTGGACTCTCTGAGTATATTCCATCTTTTCATGGCTTATTTTTCTTTAATCTATGATTGTCTGTACTTTTTTACATTATTTTTATTGTCTCTTTAAAGACTTTGTTTTATTTTTAAAAACTATTTATTTCTTTTTATAGCTATCTATACTCTTTTTCTTCTCTTGGCCAAGCCTATGTACACTTTTTAAACATGCTGTGACCCATTTAGAGGTTTTTTTTTTTTTTTTTTTTTTTTTTTTTTTTTGTGCCGAGTCTGTCTTTATTGTGTATCTGTAATCATTTTGTGACCAGGAGTGCTTCTTTTTTTTTTTTTTTTTAAGTGCAAAGCTGGCTTGGCTAGGACCAACTCTGCTGCCCTGCCTGTTTACTCCACCCAGTCCAACATGGCAGAGGGGTATGTTCACCACCTCTCCTAGCCATGTTCACTGCCCCAGCTCCAGGAACACAGCAGGTCTATGTTGCCATTAAGCAACTAATAGCACACTGCTCACAAGTCCCATTTAAGTGCAGGACCTCCCAAAAGAGACAGAGTAATCAGGAAGCTGCTATTTCTTAAAGAAGCCATACCTCTGTTTAGAGCCCACAAAGAGAGCCTATCTGGAAAAAAAATGTGCCCACCAAGAAGTTGTGTGTTTAACTCTGTTCTTTTGTGTCTAGACTTTCTTCCCAAGGCACCTGAGAGAGCTCAGATTTTATGTGGATATAGTTGCCCCACTTTGGCATGCCATTTTATAATAGGAGCCTTCTTGTTCATTTCCCAGCTGCCCAGACCTGAAACTATATTAATTACAACACTGCTTGGCCTATAAGCTCTGGCTTCTTATTAACTAATTCTTACATCTTAAATTAACTCATTTCTACTAATCTGGATCAGCACGAGGCTGTGGCTTACTGGTAAGGGTCCGACATCTGTCTCCTTCAGCAGCTACATGGCATCTCTCTATCTCTGCCTACTTTCTATATATAACTCTCCCAGCCTTGCTATATTCTGCCCTGCAATAGGCCAAAACAGCTTTTTTATTAACCAATGGTAGTAAAACATATTCACAGAATACAAAGGGAAATCCCACATCACCCACCTAACTCCCTCTCTCTGACACCTTCTCTCTCTCTCTCTCTCTCTCTCTCTCTCTCTCTCTCTGTGTGTGTGTGTGTGTGTGTGTGTGTGTGTGTGTGTGTGTGTGTGTTTAGAAAGCAAACAAAAGCAAAAAGTCCTGATGGGAGTTAACCGGTAGGGGAACCCAGCCAATCCTTGGTGTCTTTTCGCAGAGAGAGGTGAGAACAGACATTCTCATTTTGATGTCTCTCTCTACCCTCTTCATCTCTCAGTGCTGCTCATTGACCAAATACAGCCAGAAGCCATGAGGCCAGGGAGTCCCCTGACAAGGTGCAGCAGCCTGGAAGAACACAGGGTGCTGTTCTGGAAAGTAGAGAGGGTGTCTTGGGGCTATGCAGAGTGCTCATGGGTGAGCTGAACATTCCCAGATTATCTATAGCAGCTTTTAAAGAGTAGGATTCTTGTTCATTTGTCACCCAAGCCCCAAACTCAAGCTCTTTTGACAAATAGAAAGTACTTGATAACTCTATGGGGGAAAAAAAAAGAATGGTTACAGGGATGACCAAAATAGATGGGCAGCTCATTGACCAAGTGAATGAATGAAAAGAGATGGGCTAATGGTTTTCCCCACTGGAGTTTTTCCGATCAGCCTCTCTGAGACTTACCTATACACACTGTGTGATTAAGATAGCCAGTATGGCTCTAAAGGTCTCGGTCCCTCGTGTGGTTTCCGCAGTCAGCTTGGGTGCCTGTGTACCAGATGAAATTGCTTCCTTCGTGGAAGAGATGAAGCACCTCCCACCTCCTGTTCCAAAGGCCTCAGATTCTGAATTAGGAGAGACATGAATTAATGAGTTCTTCGCATAACAAGAAAAACCTCTTTTAATAACTGCGAGTTAAACAGAGTTCGGATCCCTGCTGATCTTATTGGCAAAATTAAATAAAAGTGACATTCTGCTGGCCCAAGCAAATTAGCAGCCAACCCGTGTAAAGGCTCAGTTAACCCGAGACATTGTGTGATGTATTACCCATTGTTTGACGTACTTTCATAAGAGCAAGACAAGTGTCCCATCCTTTAGACTCTGGTAATGTGCCTCATTGTTAAATTCAATAGGAAAAGCGATTCATACTGTGGTATGATTGAAAAGAAAATTGAATCCTTTTGATGTTATAAATGTGTCTATTACTGCGTGTGCACACAAATTTTCCATGGAAATTATGGTGAAAGTGGTGATTCTCCTGGAAAAATGCATTAGTGTTGACACCTTCAATTTTATCTGCATCAGAATATAAATACCCTTTAACCACGGTCAAATGGTGCGGAATGTGAGAGTGCATCTACATAAGTCACTTGTCTGTCTGTCTATCTGGGGAGGGGGACACACATTGCATTGAACTCCGAGAGCTATCCTGGTTCACCATTTGCAGTCCCAAAAATATATATTACTAAAAGCATTGCCATAGGATTTGTGAGAGGGTTTTTCTAATTTTAAAAAAATAGTTTCATAAATCAGGGTTCTGTAATTTTAGTATCCTGGGTACACAAAGCAAGTTAGAAAACTCAAGGGGCCTGGTAAGCACCATTGGAATGTCATGCTAACACTGGCCACCCGACCACTATTGGTCCTGCACTGGCCAAGTGTGTTCAGGACCTACAGGTAATGCCAAGGGGCTTGCTTTTCAGCTCTACTCCGTGACTTTAATTGAAGGTGGTAAAATTCCTATCACCTATTACTTTCTTCCCCAGAGTCCAATCCTATCCTTCTTCTTTCCTCCACAGTCCAGATCCTCTTTGGATGTAACCTCTGTGGTCTCCAGTCTTCCCTCTTCCAAGCCTAGGCCCAGGACTCTATGTCCTTCAAAGTTGCTCATTTGGTGTGGTCAGGCACATTATGTTCTTTTGGGTTCCATCCTTACGTCAATTGGGATCTTTTCAGTTGCAAATGGTAGAAAATTCTACACAAATTGTTTAGGGAAAAGGTGATAATCACTACCCAAATACAAACTGACAGGTGTAGTTAGCAAAAGCATCACTCAAAAAACTTGGACTTGCTCTGTTTTTTTAACTTTGGCTCTTAGATCAGTTAGTCCTGTCTACAAACTCTTTCCTGGAGAGGAGGTATGTGTGTCCTGTGTTCGGACCCTTCTTACTTCAAGTTGGGCAGTATAAAAACCACCAGTGTGTTTTTGAGCAGTATTCCCTGATTGACCTCAAGAGCAAAACATTTTATCTCTTTACCTGCCAGTTTCTGCTCCTCCCCAGCCAACTCTTCCATCTTTCTCTTCCCAGACTCCATCCTAGGCATCAGTGCAACATGCTACACAATCTGGACAATGTCTTGTTTTCTAAGAACTTAAGAGAATTACTGGCAATCCTGTATGCACCCTGCACCCACCCCAAAAGTGACTAGAAACATCCCATGCTCTGATTTGCTCCCCTGGGGTCACATCCATTCACAGAGACAGCTCAGGCCAGGGCATATGGATCAAGGATGGGAGAGCAATTGGTGCTCTAAGAAAAGGCATGCTTCTGTAATAAAGAGAAGTGTTAACATGAATGGGAGGAACTAGGTGGCATATCCTCTGTGATGTGTTTATGTAGGCAGCTCCCACTGTCTGAAATACCTCCTCTTCCTTATCAAAGCTGATCTTTGTTTCCCCTTCAAGATCAAGTTGAATGACCTGTTTTTATGGAGGCTCCCAAACCTCTATCTGACTTCTGTATTTACTGAGCCCCGGAGCGCATCACTGCTATAAACTGGTCCAGTTCCTACTTTACTTCCAGCAAAGATTTATTGCTCATCCCCTAAGCACACAGCACTATCAGTAATTTTATTAAAGCCTCAGAGAGCAAGACATTGTCCGGGTTGTGAGGCTTGCTGCACAGATGCCTGGGGTAGAGCTGGGGAGCGAGGAATGGAAGAGTTGGCAAGGGGTAGCAGAAACTGGCAGACAAAGTGGCAGAATGATAAGCTCTTTTATGAGGGTTTCAGAAAATCCAGACAGAGGCCATGTTTGAGTGTGGTGAATTTAGTCCATTTCATGAGGAAATTTGGGACGAGAGAGAGAGAGAGAGAGTTTAGAGAGGAGGAGAGAGTACATTGCTAAAGTGCACAGCTGAGCTTCTGAGGGTTTGAAGAATAGGACATAGAATAAACAGGATGCAGGCCCAGGTACTCTGAGTACTCAGCAAGTCATGCAAGTGAAGACCAGGAGACCGCTTCTCTTCCCACGGGATCTCAGTCTGAGAGCCACCTGCCCAACCTTGATGGTTGAACATTAACCAGGACATTCCCAATCATTGCTTCCCAAGCCAAGCTTCCAGGGGCAGGTACAGCTTTCCTATACACAATACATTAACCCTCCTGTCTGTTCTCCACCTTTTCTGCTCCTAGCCTGTGCAACATCCAACATAGTTTGGCTTCCTTTGCTTTACCTGTCATTTCTGATTGTGGTCATTCTTTCTGCTTCAAGATAGCATTTACCTATTTTTCCCTGTTACCACTTCTTTATCTGTTCCTTCTGTGTCCTGCCTTCCTTATTCACCAACTCTCTCTGCCTTTTGTGACTTTCAGTAGCCTATGGCCCAGCTTATAGCTAGCTAGTTCTAAGATCACCTATGGGTACTTTCATCCCCCGCCAATCACTAACATCATCCAAGTAGTACCTGGTATGTTCCCTGTGAAGGAGAGACCTGCAGATAAGCCTAGATGTCTAGCTCGGTACCATTAGCAATGGTCTGAAGCTGCAAGTAGATGGTATCTATGGAGGTGATAGTGTGGGGTCAGACAGAGACCTGAATTCCAGTTATGCTGTTGCTTAAATCATAAAAGGCAGTTTTTTGTTATCCAATCACTGTTCACTCAACCAATACCAACTAAGCCTCTGCTAGCCACAGTGGCCTAGGCTTTCTCACATCAGTCTCTAATCAAGACACTGTCCCACAGTCTTGCCTATAGGTCAGTTTGATGGAGGCATTTTTTTCCGTTTATTTATTTATTAAAGATTTCTGTCTCTTCCCCGCCACCTCCTCCTATTTCCCTCCCCCTCCCCCAATCAAGTTCCCCTCCCTTGCCAGCCCATAGAGCTATCAGGGTTCCCTGCCCAGTGGGAAATCCAAGGACCACCCACCTCCATCCAGGTCTAGTAAGGTGAGCATCCAAACTGCCTAGGCTCCCACAAAGCCAGTATGTGCAGTAGGATCAAAAACCCACTGCCATTGTTCTTGAGTTCTGATCTCCAAAATATATAAAGAACTCAAGAAACCCAATTATAAAATGGGGCACTGAGCTGAACAGAGAATTCTCAACAGAAGAAGTTCAAATGGCCAAAAGACACTTAAGGTCATGCTCAACCTCCTTAGTGATCAGGGAAATGAAAATCAAGACAACCTTAAGATACCATCTTACACCTGTCAGAATGGAGGCATTTTTCTCAATAGAGGTTCCCTCTTCTTAGATGACCCTAGCTTATGACAAGTTGACAGAAATATAACCATCTCAAAGGTGAACCATGACTGTACCTTATGACTCATTTGTCACCAGACAGTTATTTTCCCAGTGTTCAATCTGCCAAATGAGAATGAGGTTATTGATTTCATGTGATGAAACATTTTCTAACCAGTCACTGGTCCCATCTCTAAGTCCATTGCTGGGATGTGAGCTTACTTTGCTATATACACTGGAAGGTGGCTCTTTTCTAAATCGTTATTCAACTGAATCCTTAGGCTTCTAGAGTCTTCTGGACTTTGGCTGTCTGTTGGAGGAAGGGCTGCTTGTTTGTTTCCCTGCTGCCTAGTATCTCAGCCCCAAAATAAACACACAGAAACTGTATTAATTAAATCACTGTTTAGCCCATTAGCTCTAGCTTCTTATTGGCTAACTCTTACATCTTAATCTAACCTATTTCTAGTAATCTGTGTATTGCTTCGAGGCTGTGGCTTACCAGGTAAAGTTCCATCTGGCTCTGGCGGGGTTACATGGCTTCTCTCTGACCCCACCTTCTTCCTCCCACTATTCAGTTTAGTTTTCCCCACCTACCTAAGTTCTGCCCTAGCAATAGGCCAAGGCAGTTTCTTTATTCACCAATGGCATTCACAACGTACAGAGGGAATCCCACATCAGCTGCCCTGTGTCACCTTTGTTGCTTGTCTCCTATAGCAGCTGAGTTATTTCGTTCTTACAGCCCATAGGCCAGGGGCACACCCTGTGCCAGTCTGAACCAGGACAGAATAGTCACCTGCTGTCACTGTCCATCACTGAGGATAACCAGAGTATCTTCCTCTTGCTCATCTTGGTTCCGTCTTCCATCCTATCTCCTCTGACCTTTCCCACCCCGTGAACTTGGCTGAGCCATCCAGACTTGTAGCCAAGTCTCAGCAGAATTATGACATATGCCTGTTCCAGTTTCCATACACAGAGAGCAGCTTCTTTAGGCCCTGTGTAAATAGCCAGTCTTTTCTGTTCTGTGTTCAGTGTGGAGCAGGGGCCTTTCCCTAGGCAAAACACAGACAGTTCAACCAACAAACAAGCCCTCCTTTGTGGCATTTCTCTGCTCCCTGATCGCTCCTCAGGGAAGTCAGTAGTCCCTCCCTCATTCCTGAATGTACCATGTGAACATTGCCTTGTAAATTGTTCAGAATCCAAGTCTGGGTGGGATATTTACCCAAAGCGAATTATGGCTGGATGTATTCCTATGTCAACATGTGCCACGCTCATTTCTTATAAAGTAGTTCATTATTCTGTGGGGCATAAATAGTATTACCAGATTGATATGATTAAAGCTAGTGAGTCATTAATTAGCATCTAATTAAAAGAGATGAGATACATACCCATGTACAGTAGCTAATGTAATGTTTTCCCTGAAAAAGAAATGATTAAGTGTACAGCAATTGTGTTCTCAAAGAAACCACACCAAATCACGCATGCACTTCTCTGGGAATACAGGGACCACGTCTGCCTTGGGGCTTTAGGAAATTGAATTTGGTCCCTCCCAAAGATGTGAGTGCCAGCATGGCATCTCTAGTCAAAAGAAGCTGGCTTAAGCTTTGTGTTATTTCCAAAAAAAAATCAACAGAGAAGCCATCAAGACAGCTTCCTGGGGCGTGAGCACAGGCTTTAATTTGGCATTTCTTGCCCAGCGTTCTACAGTGATATCAACTCACAGTGCCAATCCTCACATTCCTTACCTAACTCAATTTCAAATGGTCCACATCTCTAGTTTATAAATGAGAAAAACCAAACCTCAGACAGGACTTAGTTACTGCCAGTCTGCTCTAGAGTTACTGTTAAAAACACCAAGGCATTCTTTAGTCTCCGGGCCATCCAAAGCTTCTGGGACCCGGCAATGGCGTCACCAGGCCATCTCCTACATTCCCCACTGAATTCCTTCACACGATGTTTTTTTTTTTTTTTCTGAGTGTCCCCCCTAACCTTGATCCATTTACATCCCACCTAAATGTCAGCACGTAAGAGAATCTTAACTTCCTCTGCATGGAGTTGACTAAACCACAGTTATGCTTCTGGGGAGTCTGAGTGATGCATACAAATAGACCCCAAACTAGGAACAAGCTAGGTCACACTCAGATCACTCTATGCAGCCATTTCTGTCATAGCATCCTGTCCACATAAACACCGAGCCTGTTTTAACAGCAAGAGAAGTGTTGTCTTGTTCATTTTTATTAGGTTTAACATCTGATCACTAAGGTCTCACAGGACAACGGCAGCACACAAAAACAATGATTTCTGAAAAAAAAAGTAGGATGGAAATGAGAAGCGTGCAGGTCAGAATGTCAAGGGGAACTCTATGATCTGTTGACATGTTATTACAGCACCTATGTATTTCATGTGTATGTACTCATGTGTAGCTTATAGAACAACAAAAGTAATATATTCATTCCCTTCAGATGCATCTAGAATATTTATATGGAGGATAAATAAAAAAATAGAGCAAAACAACTCTTTTGCTACTGATATTTGATAGTTTTCTTCTACCCCATTTTTATTACATTGTTATTTAGAGTTCATGACATTGTGTAAGACTTGTGAATTCTTATGGTGTTTAGCATTTGGACATAACGTGTATCCTGTACTTCTGTTTTGTTGATACCAACTTTAATTATAGAATTACATGCCAGTGGAGGGATGAGCTAGCCTTTCTCTGTGGTCAGACATGTATGGCTTTAATATGTTTTCAGTATCCATATTGCTGAGGAAGACATCTGTTCTTAATTGGGGAATTTAAATTATTTATATTGCTTGTCATGTCTGATCTATTCATTTGTTCTCACTCTGCTGTGTTTATTATATTTGATCTTTCTTTTCTGTTTCTTTTGGACCATCTTCTCTTTCATTAATTTTTCTCGATGGTCATTTTGAAGCACACTTGGTGTTTTTAGCTCTACTAAATATTTCCTTTTAAATTTAGTACTCAAGAGTGAAGTATTGAAATTTGTTGTCTTACTGCTCCAGCACAGTGCTGAGCGGCACATCCTGCTGTGGAATCCGTGTGCTGAGTTCTCAGTTTCAGTTCTACCATTTTCATTTCTACACTTTCAATTTGCCCCCTTCACAGAGTCCATTTCTTTAGGATATTTATCATCCCAGTTGCTGGGTTTTTTTTTTAAAGATATCCTTTTATTGCATAAGGAAATTGACTTAGGTGAGACACATATTGCTGTGATGAAACACCATGACCAAAGCAACTTGGGGGAGAAAGGGTTTATTCTGCTCACAGTTTCATATAACAGTTCATTATCAAAAGCAATGAGGGCAGGAGGTCACTCAGGGTAGGAACCGGGAGGCAGGAGCTGAGGCAGAATCCATGTAGATGTGCTGCTTCTTAGCTTGGCCCTGTGGTTTGCTTAGCCTGCTTTTTTTTATAGAATCTAGGACCATCAGTCCAGGGATGGCCCCACCCACAATGGGCTGGGCCCTCTTCATCAATCACTAATTAAGAAAATGTCCTACAAGCTTGCTTACAGCCAGATTTTATAAAGGCTTTTACTCAATTGTGGTTCCCTCCTCTCTGATGACTCCAGCTTATGTCAAGTTGACATAAAACTAGCCAGCACAAGAATATATTAATTTTTTTCCTTTGTAAGTTTTGAATCAGTGATAATACATTGACTTAGAATTTTTATATCTTTCTGCAAGAATTTGTCCTTTGTAAGAAATTATTAGTGCTGTATATTCTAAATATATGTCTTCTTTAAGATTTTCGTTATATATTATGACATATCAGCTTCTTTATTTTTCTGTTCATTCAGTTTAAGAAAAGGTCTTTCTATAGGTTTAAACACAGCCTTGAAGAGATGCACATAAATGAGAGGTTAGTTGGCACAATGCAAGGGCAAGTGTGAGCTTCTGAAGAGAAGTTCTCTAACTTCTTGAAGTATAAGTTATACACAAATGGGGTGTTCCACTTATAATTATAGGTCAGTGACTTCTAGCAAACTCATGCGTGTGGAACTTTTATGTCTATCAAAATAGAAAATATTTTCATTTCCAGAGACAACCAGTGGTACTTTTAAGTAATTCTAAGAGTATTACTAAACTGTTTTACTCTGTCTTAGTAGTTTTTTTGTCATTTAAAAATTACATCAATACAGTTCTATTTTTAATAGCACTTAAATATTACATGTCTAATATATTAATGTACAATTTTATTTATTCTTTAAGTTATATACTCAGCTTGCAGCTTGTTTCAGTTAATGGTACAGCTGTGAAATTCATTCATACTATTGCTTGTATCTCAGGCTTTCTTCTGATAGTACCCCATTGTATAAATGTACCATAATTTTGTTTATATATTCACTAGTTTTGGTAGACATGGTTTTTTGTTCCAGTTTGGGACTATAATGCATAAAGCATCTATTAAGATTCCTGAACAAACATTTGTATAGACCTTGGCTTTAATTTCTTTTGAGGAAATGCCTAGGAAAGCAACTGCTCACCCGTAAGGGAGATGCTTGTTTGGCTTTATAAGAAACTGCAAAGTGTTTTCCAAAAGACACTGCACAGCTCCACACACCTATGAGTGTTTTGTGAGGACCCTGCTTCCACATATTCGAAGGGAGGAAGTCTCCTCATGTTTGCGTTTTCTGAAAGAGATTTTTTTAACCATGAATGTATATTGAATGTTTCAAACTTTTTTCTGCAGCTATTTAACATATCATGTTTTTATTCTTTAATTTATTCATGAGTTTCCTTTAGCATGTTAATTATTATTTTAGTGTTAAATAAACCTTATATTTCTAGACTAAATCCCACTTGGTCAGGATATGTTACTAATTTGGTACATTTCAAGAGTCAATTTTCTAATATTTTATTACTCAGTTTATGTCTTTGTTCATTATAGGCAGTGTGTGTGTGTTTCCAGAAATTCCTTTTTTTCTGCCATGTTATGCTGGACTCATAAAATGAATTGAAAGTATATCCCTAGTGTCTCTTTTCTGAAGAGGTACAGAAAGAGTGCCATTAGAGTCTGCTTAATCCACCAGTGATAAGACTGGAATTCTCCCTTTAACAGTGTTCTCAACAACAACTTGATTTATTTAACAATTATAGAGCTATTCCACTCTTTCATTTCTTCCGTGTTAGTTTTGATGATTTGAATCAATTCACTCAAGATGTCAAATTTATTGACATAAAATCTCCTGCTTTTGGAAAATGTGTGGGATCTATAGATTTTCCCTGTCTCTTTTGATATTGGTAAAACTGTGATAATATGTCATTTCTCTTGTTCCATTTAACTAGAAGTTTAACACCAGTTTTCTTTTCCACCAATACCAACTTTAGGTTTTGTTGGTTTCCTCCATTGTTTCTATATTTACCTGTCACTGATTTCTGTTCCTATCTTTATTTTCTCCTTTCTCAATTTTGTTTGATTTGTAGTCTGTCTAATTCTCTTAGGCAAGAACTTAGGATAATTTGTACTATGGTCTGAATATTCATGCTTCTTTCATTCATATCTTGAAGCTCTAATCCCAAAGTGTTGCTATCAGTAGGTGGGGCTTCTAGGAGATGGCTAGATAGTGGAGTAGAGATTTCATCAATGGTTTTGGTTTCTTTTATAAAAGATGGTTTGGGGACAACTTTGTCCCTCCCATTATGCAGGGACACAGTGAGAAGAAGCGATCCCTGTTCCATGTTGGTCTTAGACTTCCCAGGCTCTAGGACTGAGAAATGAATTTCTGTTCTTTATAACCCAGTCGGTGATAATTTGTTATAGCAACCTACTTGAATAAAGTATGACAGCTTGACTGGGGTAGAACTCGTTATATAAAGAGATACTCTCTCTGATTGACACAAATACTTTGCTATGTACCCACAGTGTGGATTAATACATTGCTAAATACGCAAATACCTATGTGGCCTATTATTATTAAAGTCAACACATTAATTATTTTTCAGTTATTCAAACAGTTTTCTTATGCTCTTTTGTTAGAAAGTCCCTCAATTTTAAGATCCCAGTGATTGCAATTATTTTCTAAAATAATTTAATATCATCATAGGTGACATTTTCTTTTCTTAACCCAGTATAGTTAAGATCTGTCCATGCTGTTATGTGAGTCGGTAGTTTATGGGATTCTACTGTACAAATACACCAAATGTTGTATATTTTCTTGCTGACTGATGGATTCCTTGACCATTTTAACAAAAGTTTCTTTGAACTATCACACAAAAATTTTTATATAGGCATATAGTTTTATTTCTCATGGGTAAATTATGAAAGTAGAATTACTGGGTTGGGAGATAAGTATAAAGAACTATGCAACAAAATAAAAATATTTCCTAAGGACATTGCAGTATCATATATGACTACTAATAGTGGGTAAAAGTTTTTGACTATCTCTTTGCCAGCACTCGATAGTAATAGTATTTCTAGATTCTAGCCATTCTATAAGACATGTGGAATTAACTCAAGTGATTTGTTAATTCCCTGTGTAACAGACAATATTTTTACATTTAAGTCTTTACACTTATACATAAGAATTTTGGGTGGTTATGTGGCACAGTATAACATCTCAGTATCTGTTACGAAGGGCAGATGATGGTAACTGCCATACCCATCACCTCAAATAGTTACCATTTCTTTGTGTTGGAAATACTCATATTCCTCGTGTGTTGCACAACTTTTTTGTTACTAGTACCCATAATTATGGTTAATTGAGATGGTTAAGTTATACAGGAAAAGGGTTTGTTTTAGGGTTTTCAGCACGTGATATGGTGGACCCACTGATTTTAGTCCTCTTTGTGGGATGGAGGTGCCAGGGGGCAGAAGTGCAGAGTGAATGCATAGCACTGGGCTAGTCCTCGGGTTTTGCCATTTACTCTGCAGGACACGATGGGTTCCTTCCTAGTCTTCCTTTGTCCGTTTGTTCTTCTCTTGAAACTTATTCTTTCCTGGGCTCTCATGATCGAGGCTGTGCTTCCTGCAGTGCAGCATTCCTGCAAGCATCTCCGGCAGCGTTCACTTTGTGGTATAAAGAGTCTTAGTCTGTTTGAATGTCCGCATTTCTCCATCAGTTTTAAAACATGACTTTGCTAGATGTAGCCATTGAGTCTGGAAGCTGTTTACTTTCAACATTTGAAATAAATCATCTTGTTCTTTCCTGATTTTAGGGTTGCCGATGAGCAATCTGTTGTAATTCCAGTTTACCTTTGTGAACTGGTATCTTTCCCATATGACTTTATAATACTCACTTTGCATTTTTGGCACCCCGACTCTACTATGTCACAGAGGATTTCTTCAACACCATACCTATTTCAGTTATGAATGTGTTTTGTTGCCTGTTTCTTTCTCTATACTTATGGAAATTTTCTTGCTAGATTTTGGTTGACTAGATTCCATATACCCTTAGTGTTTTATCAACCTCATCTCTCTGATGGGTTCTTAGATTTGATCTCCTAATCATATCCAAGAGTTAATTAGTTTGTTTATTTTCATTATTGGTATTTGCATATAGTTTCTCATCAGTCTTGTTTTTCATCCATGACTTTTTTCTTTCTTTTTGGAGGGTGGGTTGGGATTATGTGGCTGAATCTACATGGAAACTGCTTTTTATTTGATGCACGAAGTTTTTTATTTCCATCAGTCATAATTGTTAAAATCTCTATTTGCTGGCTTTGTTTCTTTTCCATGTGGCTGACTTTTTTATTTTTTTTTTAATTGCTGGCTTTCCTGTCCACATTCCAAACTGGGGGACTCGGCTTGTTTATATCCTCCTTTAAGCCACTGACTTCATAAATCAACTTTGGAAGTCTTCATCTGGCCTTCTCCCTAGGTCAGGATCTTTGCATTCAGCAGTTGAGTAATTATACTTGCTGAGGAGTCATGTTATCTTGTTCTTCCACGTTTGTGTCTGTGTATATATGCATTTGTGTGTATGTATGTGTGTGTTTGTGTGTGTATGTGCGTGTGTTTGTTTGTGTGTGTATGTGTGTGTATGTATATGTGTGTGTGTGTGTGTGTGTTCTTGGATGTGTGCACCACTTGGTTTGTTATTTCTTCTGCTTTTTTATTTGAGGGCTTTCTTACTGGGCAGCCTAACCTTGAAGGCTCTGTTCACAGAACCATACAGAGAGAAGTAAGCAAATCTTCTTTTCTGATGTACACTGAAGCTGTGTTCACACTCCAAGGCTTTATTCAGCTAACCTCATATCAGGGCATCACTGGTCTTTTCTTCCCCGTGTTCCAGTTTTTTTTTTCTTCCTTTGTGGATTTATGAAACTCTTTCTGGGTTTTTTTTTGTTTATATTATTTTAATAATATAAAATATTTTAGATTATTTTAATTCTGGCTCTCTCCTTCAGAAGGTCACATGGAGGCAGCTTCTAGGCGGCCATTTGATTCCACAGCCGAGATTCCTTTAACTGGCCATGAGTTTCAGGACTCATGGGGGCTGCTTTATTTGTGGGCTGTATAATCCATGAGTAGTTCTGCAGATGTCTCAGCTGAAATCCCCGTCTCCCTGCTCCACTTTGAGGTTTCTAGAACTCTCCTTGGCATTTCCATTTCTTATTGGTCTCTTTAAAACGAGATTTAACTTAACTTGAGGCCAAAGTTAGGCTGGAATCTCTGTGTTTCCTGTTTCTTATGGTTCCCTTGCCGCTCCATTTTGATTATGCTGAGAGCTTGCGATTCTAATATTTTGTCTTCCAGGAAAACCAAACTGCCATAAACATTATCATTTAATGCTCACTGGCTATACTTCACATTCTGAACTGGGAATCTATTATTATTATCATAATAATAATTATGAGCCGGGCGGTGGTGGTGCACGCCTTTAATCCCAACACTCGTGAGGCAGAGACAGGCAGATCTCTGTGAGTTCAAGGCCAGCCTGGTCTAGAAGAGCTAGTTACAGGACAGGAACCAAAAAGCTACGGAGAAACCCTGTCTCAAAAATAAAAATAAAATAAAAAATAATAATTATGATACGGACCTTGCTATGTTTCTCCCCTCTTAAGAGGCCGTATCCACCAAGGTCCTGGCTGCTTGGGCTATTCTCTCCTGCTCTCAAGAAGTTACAAGTCTTAAGAAGTTACCTATCCTGCCTTCATTATTACTCTTCCTAGCAGAATTATTGTGGCTGGAGAGATGGCTCAGCAGTGAAGAGTACTAGCAGCTCTTGCAGAGGACCCAGGTTTTTTTTTTCCTGGAACCACATGATAGCTCACAACCATCTGTAGCTGCAGTTCCCTCTTATGGCCTTTCTGAGCACCAGAAACACATGTGGTGCACACACAGATGTACACAGGCAAACACTCCCACACATAAAAGTATAAACATTTTAAAGGATATACTTATTGTTTGTGTATGCATAAGTCCGTGTGTATGTGTATGTGTATACAGGTGTCTGTGGATGAAGAGGGTGTTGGAGTCCCTGGAGCAAGAGTTACAAATGGTGTGAGCCACACAGCTTAGATGCTTATAACCAATCAGATGCTCTGGGAGAGCAAGAAGTGCATTTAAGTACCAAGCTTTTGTTTGTATAAAATATATCCTTAGAAACACAATACAAAGGAATCTTTTAATTATTTCCTGCTTTCAATGAAGATGGACAATACATGTTTTCTCATCCTTACTTTTCCTGCCACCACTCACTTTAATTGGCGTAATATGATAATTTTACCCAGTTAATTATTGTTAATTTTTTAAATTAAGAACCTACTCTTTCAAGAATTATTTATGACACTCTCACTCTGTTCTGGAACCGTATTTGCCACAGTTACTTAGAATAAATTATGTCCTTAAATGCTTTCAGTTGCTCATTACCAGTTCTTCCACACCATGGCTTTACTATTTATGAGTTTTAAATTTTGATTCATTTCTTTTTCAGTTGGCTGAAGTAGATCTTGAAGTAATTTTTCAAGAAGAATGTATGAGTCAAACACTTTGTGAGTCTTTGCATAAGAGATTATTGGTCTGTTGGCTTCTTGTGAGATGCCCAGTTTTCAAATATTCATTTATGTAAATAATAAAAAATAAATTTCATACTTGAACCAAAATACTCTGCTACATGGAAAGAATAGAGCAGTATTCAAATCATGCACAACTGAGGCTTCTCTCAATTTTATACTCAGAAGAGAAACCAGAGATTAACAGCCGGTTTCATAATCAATTTCTGTCAATCACCATGGCAAAGGAGAATCGTGGATTTCTGTCTTACTTACTAAAGGAAATGATCAGAGATGTATTGTTGTCAGCCTGACTTTCTACTGAAATCTCACTGATGTTGTTGTACAGGGTTCAGAAAGGATGAAAGGAATGGAGAGGACCAACCACAGCACTGTTTGATGTTGCAAAGATTTCAGGGATAGATGGGAGTATCCCAGGCTAGACTTGTGACAAAGGAATCTGTGGATATAATGAAGACAACATTGGAGTCATCTTTCCTCCTTTTCCTCCTTCTTTCATTCAATGAATATAATATCCATTTGTTGTAATTTAGTTCAAAATGCCCACCGTGGGATCAGTGGAGTTGACTCAGTTGTAAGGGAAGGGGTTTGGCAATCATCAACAGTGTCGCCGGGAAGCCATTCACTGTGAACAGGGAGTTGGAGGAGGAGGTGTAGGAGAGTGATTATGAGTTAGTTCAGGGTTGGACACTTTGAGCTTCAGATACCCAAAAGATACTGAGTTGGGAATGTCTAGCAAACACCTGGATATATGGGCTTGTAAAACATCAATCCCAGAGAAAATAGAATCCCACTTTATTGGCCCTATCCCAAGTTTAGCCCTGAAAGTCCTACATCGTGGGCAACCAACCCCTCTGTTCAGATCCAAACAAGACTGGTCAGTTTCAGTTAGTCTGAAGGTTGGTACTGAGGTCGTGGCTACAAGAAGGGTTATGGTGAAACCTTGCAGATGCCCTATCTTTGATGACTCTTTCATTTAGAATACTTCAGGGGACCAATATTCTTCATGGCTTGTGCTTTATGTATTTTACAAAAATTTAAAATAAAAAGTAAACTCTTTTCTACCCAAAAATTAGAATACTTAATGGTTTTTTTTCTTATGTTTAATCTTCTGCAATCTTTTTTCCCTAATGAACTACAGGGCAGATTTTACTATAAGTCAGATGGATGTGTATGTGTGCGTCCTATTAATTTGTTGGATGCATTGCTTTATCTGTCTTTGGCCTAACACAGTGCTACCCTAACTACTGTGACTTTGTGTATTGATCTTTGAGAATGCACACATTCCAGAGCTGAGTGGTTGGGATGTTGATGGTGTGTACAGAATTTCCAGTTCTATTGCATCTGAAACCAGATGAAAGGTGGGAAGATCCAAGGATTTACTTCACCTTTGTGCACTCCATTCTCTTGATATGATCCAAATTCTTCCCAAAGCCTACAGGCCTCCTATTCTTGTGTGCCTATATCTCCACATCACCTTCTCCGGTCCACCAATTCATTGCATTCCCAGTAGCTTTTCATGTTCCTTAATGTTTCCAGATTTGTTCCAGCACAAATTTGCTTATTGCTTTTCCTTGGAACTTTCTTCTCCAGGCTGTTGCATGGTTTGAGTCTCATTATTCAAATTTGAACACAGGCTCCTTTCTCTAATCACCTTCCTAAGTAATTTCCCCTGCCCTTTGATCACACTCTAGCATGTTATTCTGCGTAATCAGAAGACTTCTGATATAAGGAAGAGTGTCTTCCTTTATTTGGCATAATAAAGTTCCGTGTCCACCAAAGTGTGATTTCCTGTGGCTTTGTGTATCGTGTCAGTTGCCAGCCTCACTGCAGGATGTACAGCTCCTGGAAGAGTGTAGAATGGTGTTGGGCACAAAGGAAAGACTCAGTCCACATGGACGGATGAACTTCACTATTCTTAAGTTCACTGGTGTCACTGTCATTTGGAGATGAGGTGTTTTTCCTCTTCTTGGTAAACCTTTTGAGATATCAGAGAACAGAAAGCACTTCTTTCTGGAATTTTCACTTCTTAAAATCAAGTTAATTTAGTGCTCCCATCTATTACAAAAGATGGATGTTGCCTCTTAATCAGTCTCTTGGCTTCTTATGTGATTAATTTGTCAACAGTTTGGATTATATCCTTTGACTTTTATCTCTCTAGGCATCCCTAGATCCACACTTGGTTTCATGCCCTACCTAGTTCCAGTCACAGCCTGAAAACTAGGGAATTATCATATTAAAGGCCAAATAAAAGGTGCTACAAGTGAAGGACCCCTGTGTGTCTGGGTCTTGGGGGGTGAAGGGATCAAACACTGATTCCTAGGCTGGATTTATGACTCTCACTCTCAGGGCTTTCTGTCGCCCACACTCCCAGGGCCTTTGTAAATCACTTAGTGTTACACCTTCGCTTATACATTTTTATGGCTGTCCTTTTAGGGCTCACATAAATCAAATGTCGCATCAGGTTATTAGCAGGGGCTATTTATTTTCTCTTCTGTCAAAAACCTGATATTTTAATTCACTTTGGACTTCTCTGGTTCTCCTTGTAACTCTTCTCTCAGATGTTAGATGCTCATGGGAAGATTTGTTGGAAAAGGGTATTGAGGGAGGTAGAACATCTACCAGACAAAAATAGGTGTAGAACTGTAATGCCAAGGAGGAAGCACCTACCAGCTTTACACAGCTGTCGACTGTGACCCTGACAACCCAAAAGCATCCTGCCAAGGGAAAGGCATGGCGGACTTAACCCGGATCATTTGCGGCAGAAATTTCAACTCTAGGGCCGAATTTAAAACTGATTCCACCATTCAAAGCACAGTTGAACTGGCATTAATGAGGAAATATGGGAAGAGCAAAGGTTGCTTGCTCAGTTGTGGCAGAGTTAATGGCATGATGTGTTAGCCCAGGACCTTTAACATCATAAAGTAAATTTAGTCACAAAAATATGAGAAATACTATTATTTAAAAAACATTCCTCACAGCTGGGTGTGGTGATGCATGCTCTAAAGCACAGCGAAGGGAGAAAGGAGAATCAGAGTTAAGACCGGCCCAGGGGATCAACCTATCCCTAGACCCAGCAATACCACTCTTGGGAATATACCCAAGAGATGCCATATCATATGACAAGAGCATTTGTTCAACTATGTTCATAGCAGTATTATTTGTAATAGCCAGAAGCTGGAAACAACCTAGATGCCCTTCAATGGAAGAATGGATGAAGAAAGTGTGGAATATATACACATTAGAGTACTAAGCTGCGGTAAAAAACAATGACTTCTTGAATTTTGCATGCAAATGGATGGAAATAGAAAACACTATCCTGAGTGAGGTAACCCAGACCCAAAAAGATGAACATGGGATGTACTCACTCATAATTGGTTTCTAGCCATAAATAAGGGTCACGGAGTCTACAATTGGTGAACCTAAAGAAGCTAAATAAGAAGGTGAACCCAAGGAAAAACATATAGTTATCCTCTTGGCTATGGGAAGAGACAAAATTGCCGGGGAGAAAATTGGGATCTTGGGGGTGGGGTGGATGGGGGTAAGGGGAGATGGGGAGAGAAAAGGGAGAAGGGGAGGATGGGGGGAACTTGGGGAAAAAAGATGATTGGGATAAAGGAAGGTTGGAAAGGGGAGCACGGAAGCACAATTCTTAGTTAAGGGAGCCAGCCACCTTAGGGTTGGCAAGAGACTTGAACCTAGATTGGCTCCCAGGAGCCCAAGGCGATGTCCCCAGTTATTTCCTTGGGCAGCTGAGGATAGGGAACCTGAAATGACCCTATCCTATAGCAATACTGACGAATATCTTGCATATCACCATAGAATCTTCATCTGGTGATGGATGGAGATAGAGACAGAGACCCACACTGGAGCACTGGACTGAGCTCCCAAGGTCCCAATGAGGAGCAGAAGAAGGGAGAAGATGAGCAAGGAAGTCAGGACCACGAGGGGTGCACCCACCCACTGAGACAGTGGGGCTTATCTATTGGGAGCTCACCAAGGCCAGCTGGACTGTGACTGAATAAGCATGGGATAAAACCAGACTCTATGAACATGACGAACAATGAGGGCTGATGAGAAGCCAGGGACAATGGCACGGGGTTTTGATCCTACTTAATGTTCTGGCTTTGTGGGAGCCTAACCAGTTTGGAGGTTCACCTTCCTAGATATGGACGGAGGGGGGAGGACCTTGGACTTTCCACAGGGCAGGGAACCCTGACTGCTCTTTGGACTGGAGAGGGAGGGGGAGAGGAGTAGGGAGAGGGGAGAAGAGTGGGAGGAGGGGAAGGGAAATGGGAGGCTGGGAGGAGGCGGAAACTTGCTTTTTTTTCCTTTTCTCAATAAAAAAAAAAAAAAAAAAGATCGGCCCAGGGCTACCAGAGACCCCATTTTGATAAACAGAGAACTAATATCCTCACCATTAAGAATTAAGAGTGCTAACCTTTGGCATCGGATCTTGACTATCCTTTGATTTCTACACTTTCCCAGTTAGAAATCTTTACATGCGCAGTTCCTCTCCTTCACAGATGAAACCTCTGCCAAACATCAGGTTTCAACATGTTTGCATCTGTCTCTGTTATCTGGTCTGTTGCATTGGCCAGTTAGTCTACTATAACTTTGTGATAATTTTACTAATAACCAATAAGATCTCTTAATCTATTTTCCCGAACTGTCTTATTATGTTTTAATCAGCCCTTTGAATTTACATATGAAAAAATAAAAGATACCAAGGAAAACACTTGATGAACTTTGCTATACATCTGCATGTAACCATATGCCAACAATGATGCAGAAAGTGTCCATCATCTAGAATATTCTTTTGAGCTCCTTGTGGTTAAATCCCATGATAGTTTATTTTTATTTTCAGCTTTTATGGATTATGAAAAGCTAGTGCAATGAAGATTCTAGCCTTTCAGTATGGCTCTGAGGGTTTTCAAAAGAGGGCTAATTCAGGTAAAACCCTCACGCTGAATGTGGGCAGCATCAGCCTATGAACCGGAGTCCTGGATGAATAAAAAGTGACAAAGGAGGGCCATCACAGAGTGCTAACCCACCCTCTGCTCTGCTTCCAGCTCCCTAGAGGGCTTGGTGCCCTCTGCTCTGCTTCCAGCTCCCTAGAGGGCTTGGTGCCCTGTGCTCTGCTTCCAGCTCCCTAGAGGACTTGGTGCCCTGTGCTCTGCTTCCAGCTCCCTAGAGGGCTTGGTGCCCTCTGCTCTGCTTCCAGCTCCCTAGAGGACTCAGCCCCACATTTCCACTGACATGAACAACACCACGCAGACTGTTTTCCCTGAAAACAAGGGCCAAAAGGTATGTCCTTCACTGGAGTTTCTTCTTGTCAAGTGTTTGGTTTCAGTGACATGGGGAGTATTAGAATAACATACTTCCTGTTTCCTCCTTTTCCTCCAGATTAGCACTGGAAGGAGTTGAGTAGATAGGGCCCATAAGATTCAAACATTAGGGTGTCACTCACCAGGAGCCTAAGAATCTGTGTTTTACGAACATGTGCTCTCTAAGTTCTTCTTCAGTAGCCTCACACTAGGCCCGTGTTCCCACTAAAGACAGCCAGTTATCAGATATCACGCCCCCATATAGGTGTGAATTTAGTCTGTGATCATCATTTACATAGAATCCTAAAGCAAGCGTTCCTTTGACTAGCTTCTTTTTCTCGGCAAATAGTCTTTCAAAATAATCCGCAGTGGTGCATATATCAGCAAATCATTGACTTTTATTGTTCCCCAGTGTCACATGCCATGAAGTCATCAGCTCTTGCTTATGTATTCACTTGCTGGTGAACATGTGGCTTGAGTAGCTGTAAATATTTGCACACCTGCCCTTTTTGTGGGCAACCTTTTCCTTCCCCCGGGTAAACACCAAGAGGGGTGACTGATGAACTGCAGAATAGGTAGGTATGTTCTTAACTGGAGAAAGCTGCCAAAATAGCCAGTTTCCAAGGCTGTTGCATGTTTATCCTCCTACCAGTGATGAGAGAGACATCCAGGTTTTCTATGCCTAAACATTGTGTATGAAGTTGTATTTTCCTCTTGACTAGAGTGGTGCACAATGTTTTCATGTATGTGTTAGCCATTCATACCTCCTTCTGTAAGTTATTTGGTTACTCATTTATTGAAACATTTTCTTATTGATTTGGGAAGATCTTTAGATAAGCCCTAATCAAGTGACGTCAAGAGGAAATTTTTTCAGTTATTGGATTTAACTAAAATGTGAGAAATCTCATTGATATACATCTCAAAAGTTGAACTTATGAAGTTAGAGTATAGCATAGCAGCTTCCAGGGTCTGGAGTGTGGGGAAAATATAGAAATGTTTGAAGTGAAAATTAATGAAAAAAAAAAAGATAACCCAAGCCATCATATAAATATACTGCAAATAAACATATGCACACATTTTCAAAAAATAATTCATGGGTTGTTGCTAAATCATATTAAGAATTAGGAAATATTTAGAACTTGTGTCAAAGCAGTGATATGTCAAAATATGTAGGGTACTGTTAAATCGTAGGATGGAAACAAAACTTAATGAAAGCTTTCCTGACAAAATTGATCAAAGAAACAATAAGGGAAGGAGTTAACTGAAGAAGACTGTGAATGAAAAGGTAGACTAGTGATAAATACTGCAGATATATAAAATTCATAAACAAAATATAAAACAACACAATGCTTTGATTGCCTGCGTGGGTTCAGATGATTCGCAACACTGGTTCATAAAACTTATCAGGGGGACATTTATTAGTTATTTCTTAAAAATATTGCTTCTTTTCCTCTCCCAGTTGAAGAAAAAAAAAAGAATTTCTGAGGATAGGGCAGGTCACTAGCTCCAGTAGTGAGCCCTGAAGGCTACCCAGGGTATGGAGGCACTGCCCGAGAGAATCAGACTCCTTGGACAATCTCCCCAGTGCAGAGAAAATGCTCCCCAAACCTCCCCCTTTGAAGAGAAGCATGACAGCCAAGTCTATTATGTACCCTCTTCTCATCTCCACAATGGCTTCATCTAATGTCACCTGGAAGATTAAGGAATAGGAAATCTCTTTCCTTCTGTAAGTAATGTTGAGTCCACAGTGAGCACTACTTCCTAACCAATAGTTATCAGCCCTTTTCCCCTGGCTCAGTGTTTTCTCTTGCATGATCTTGGCCTTTCTTTTTGGAACCTTATTTGAGAAGAAAAGCAGTCATTACTTTTCAAAGAAAATCTGGTGATTGATGCTGTGTATAGAACATTGTGTTTGTGACGTGGGAAAACAAAGTCTCTCAGAGCTTAGAGGCTAAGGGAGTACAAAGAATTCCCAGGATGTCACAAGCACATATACCCAAGTATTTATTGAATCATGTCAGACAGCCTTTGATGAAATATGGCCTTGAGTGGTGACACCAGCCAGGGAGCAGGGGAACAAAATAAATTATTCTTATTTAGAAAACAGAGATTTGATAAAGGGAACTTTGTATTCACAAAATTACCAGAGTAGATGGAGATACTGAACCACCAGAGATGATCTAGAATGGGCAACCCAAGCTTATCTACCAAGAAGTACTTTTTCATCTCCACTGCCTCAAGCAGCAAGTAAGAACACAATGTGACTAACCTTAGGCCCAGGATCATGACCACGCAGCAGAAATTCATGGGCTATGGGCTTGTGTCCAAAGTCTTGACAATAGAGTGGAGCTTGTAAGTCCACTCAGAAGAAGGGGATATTTCCCTGCCACCCCTTTCCTCTCCTGCACTCACTCCCAGATGCCAGGCTTCACTGCAGGCATCTGGGCTGCAAATCAAAACTTAACTGCAAGGCAGTAGAGTAGCAATGGTTAATTTTCCAGCCCCCTTGGCCTAGGAAGGCACATCCAAAGGAGACAGAACCAAGCAGTATCCACACTACTGGGCTATCAAGAAAGTTAAGAACAATGAGCTAACATGCTTCTTCAGTCCATACAGCTTCCTCTATTTTGACCTTCATGTTATTAGACTGCTTCATGCGCTGTCGGACAATCTTTCTGTATCCAGACTTATTCCTTACCCATCATTTCTCCCAGTATTTTTACACAATCTTTATAAAATGTAGTTCAATGATCAACACACTCTTCCAGCTGTACACTGTCTAGAGCAGCAGTTCTCAACCTTCCCAATGCTGTGACCCTTTTTAATATAGTTCCTCATGTTGTGGTGATCCCAACCATAAAATTATATTGTGGCTTCCTCATAAGTGTAATTTCATTATTGTTATGAATTGTAAATGTCCAATATCCAGGGTATCTGACACATGAGCCCTATAAAAAGTTATTCAACCCCACAAAGGGATCGTGACCCACAGATTGAGAATTGCTGCTCCAGAGTCTTAGTCCTCTCCTTGTTCTCTCCCCAGTGCCCATTTCATTCACACCCCTTCATCTACACATAGAGTTCTCTGTCAGAAACGCTGCATCCACTCTGCTGTTGACCAGATAACTTTCTACACACCTTTAAAACCCAAGTTGGACATCTATACTGTAACTTTAGTAAGCCACAAGAGAGAGGGCGTGGGTAGTCATGAGTTGGTGTCACAGAGAGATCTAGGTCTCTCTATTACAATCCCTGAACGTGATTTCTACAGATGGCTCCCGACTGACTGAATTCAGAAAGAGAAGTCCTGCATGAACCAACAGAATCGAATGGCAAATGGAATTAGATGTCCCATACATGGGTCATGTAATCAAGGCCCTTTATTTCCCTCTTAGTGTCTTTGATACTAACCCTTACTAAAGGTCACCCAGGGCCCAGGGTCTCCCATGATTACCAGGATTTAGAATCAGCATAGCTAGAAAATGTTGCTTTTCTTTGGATAATGTCTTGAGGTTGCAAAAAAAACCACCTAACGGTAGAAAAATGATAAACCAAAAGACAATAAGAGGATCCAAATAAGAAATTGTTCATATCCAGCCCTACAATTCAGAGGCAAATATGTTATCGCTTCACACCATTGCCTCTGCCACTTCTACTTTTCCAGAGTCCCAGTCTTACATATGAGCCTCATACTCTGCAATGTTTACTTGCTATTTCTTTTCTGCATTATGAAACATTATTTTCAAACATTAATTATATTAATTAACCATATCTTAATCAGTATTTTTGTTTTTTCCCCTGGGTCTAATATGTATAAATGGACAACATGGCCACTCTATGTTATAGTTAAAGGGTTTTTTTTTTTTTTTGTAGATAGGAGACTACATCTAGAAGAGTCCAGAGAGAGTAGAGTAGGAGATGAAGTAAGCAGAGCCAGGATGCTAGCATAGACTCTGAAACCTGTAACAACTATTTGAGATGCTGAAGGGGCCTGGATGTCAGCATGAGTTTGGGTATGCTAACAGCCTCTACAGGGAGTCATTTGTCCCTTCTGCCAGTGATAAGGGAAATGGTTCCTCTTGGCAGAGGGGACCAGACTCCACAAGTTCCTGAGGAATGGTGTTTTTTTTTGTTGTTGTTGTTGTTTTTTTAATCTGGTCACCAGAATTTAGGGAAATGGAGTTTCATTTGAAAATGACAAACATAGCTTAGAAACATTGACTCATTTGTTATGAATATGCTAAGACTAAATCGGTAATATTCCTGTCTCTGGAATTCTATCTCCACTCCATGGCATTTCTTTGACAACCTGTTGTCACTCTCATTTGCCAAAATCCACGTGAAGAGGAAACACAAAATGGTGGATTCCCCCTCCCCCCTCTGACCTGGTCTCCCCAGCAGATCACAGTTCAAAATGTTGACCCTGTCAAAATCTATTTAGAATCCCCTCACTGTGCCTCCTCACACCCTTGCATCTTGGTGGCACTCAGCTTGGCCATTGTTTGCTTCGTGTGAAGCCCTGCAGACCATTTGTAGTCAGGGTAAGGAGTGTGAACAAAGACAAGCAAGGCCAAGGCAGCTCTGAGCGGCTGCACCTGGTCTCTTTGGACCCAGGACACTGTTGTAGTATGTCTCTGTGGCTCCAGAATTCTGGGCCCGTCTTGGCTTCCTTCATATCTTTATGTGATTTGTGTGACATTGTCTAGGGTCTGTTGAGTTCTTACTGTCAGAACAGCAAAACTTAAATCTTCCAGATGATTCCTACTTTACAGGTTTATTGTGCCCATGCCAGTTTGAAATATCATTCCTCAACTGAGAGGACACTGTCTACATGTACTGCTGTGTCACTCACGGCTGCTCTCCAAAGAGCTTAGATGAAGGAAAACTGAGCCATCCAGCACCATAGAAGACATATATTACACTAGCATATTATATTAAAGAAAGGGATAATCTCTCCCCAGAACATACCTTGCAAGAGAACTTGTCACAGGGAGAATCACAAATAATATACAATGCTCCATATTATATTGGTTGGTTCTTCAGTAACCTCAACCTTCTTCAGGACAAGGGAGGTTATAGGTCACTTTCAGTGAGAGTTTCTTCCTGGGTCTTCCTTGTTCCTGTCCCTATGTCTAATGGCTCTCAGCATCCCGAAGGTCAGGATAAGTGACATCCTTTCAGTCAGTGAGCTCATTACCCTAGGAAATGGATTCTTCTCCTTTCTGCTCCTCGGCAGATTTCATTTGCATCCTCGTAGACATGTTTTCATTTCCAGCCACCCAGGCTGGTGGTCGGCGTGGGTTGGGGCCCAGGCCACTGCACAGTTGAGTTTCCCCCCTTGAATATTGCTTCTGGTCGGGCCTGTTGGAACTTGCTCTGGCAGCACAATCCCGAGTGTCACTCAGGCAATTAAATAAGGTATTTTATTTTATTCAAGGGGGCTGTATATGCCTATTTCAGAAGCTATTTGATGGGAATCGGGGCAAAAAAAAAAAATGTCCCTTGAAAATGGCTTCCCATCTGTATCCCGATGTGAGGGGATCACAGAATTAGCTTTTTCTTTAACACTATTATATTCTTTCAATAGGGTGTAAAGTTTTAGGAGATGAACTTCCATACTCTATGTCACGGGAGCAGATTGGTTTTGCATGTGTGACAGAGCAGGCCCTGAGGCTCCAGCCATGGGCGACAGCACAGGAACACAGATGTCTAAATGAGTCCGGTGACTGTCTCAGACCTGGCTCTGCTTACAAACTTCTCCTGGCTTCCCTGGGTTTGGCTTTTGTAGCACATTCTTTCGTCCAGCTCGAATTCACAAGTAACTTGGGGCAGCTCTTCCCTGTTGTTGTCAATCAATGCGCTTCCCCTTTACAACATGGAACGACTGTGGTTCTCACGCAAGGGTCACTCACTCCTTGTGTGAATCACTCACCCACAGCATCTGTGGGCCACTTTGAGGCTTTGCACCTTTTTTGCTTTCAGTTTCCTCACAAATGACTGTGAGGTCACCTTGGCCCCGTGTACAAGGAGAGAAACTACAGTCCCAGTCTTCCTGGTCCCTGAGGTCAGAGTAAGCAGTTGAGTTTGTGGCTGTGGCCACTGCCAAGTCATGTTTGCAACCAAAGAGACATCTATTTCTATTCTAACCTTGACTGCCTCTCACCTTTCCTGGAATACTAAATTAAATTTTAGACTAAAGCTTAGGGCATTTTGGTGGGGAGGCAGAGGAGAAGAGTCAGAGTAAATGATTTAGAATAGTGTTTTCTCTGAAGTGTTTGTTCTGAAGAACAAACATTAACTCAGGGCCTGAGGCAGAGCTTAGTGGAACTCGAGACTTATAGCAAGTGCAAGGCTCTGGCTAGCACCTCCAACGTGCGACAAGCAAAAACCAACTATCAGACAAAAGCTAGTCAGACAAAACATCCCAGCAGCCAGATGGACAGTGTCAAGTCCTGTTCGGCGTGAGAAGGAAACAGCCCAGCGTGTCTCTGCAGTACATCTTCTGCTACTAGTTGAAATCACTGCTATCATCTACGATGAGCATAAAAACGTTGTTTCCTCACCATGAAAGAGGAGATGGAAAGAGCACAAGACTTAAGCGATGGAGGAAGGCTGGCAACACTGGCTTCTGGGCATGGCGTGGTTAATGCATTTGTGAATTGACAACAGCAGGAGTTGCCTGAACGGGGGCTGTGCAAGACTGAGCCCGTAAACCTCCAGTTATAGCTGGAGGAGGAAATGCCTGTCCTGTCCGTGGAATAGAATTATAGTCTAGGGCTGCTGAGGCAAGGGGGAATCACTGTCTTCAGTGGTGTGGCCGCTGGTGAGCCATTTGTCCTCCACTGGAGACTTCACCACCCAGGCTCATATGAATGGTCCTGGGTAAACTCAATGGGTCCCAAAGCCAAAACAAATAAAAAGAGTGAGATGGGGACTTGGTGAGAGGAAGGTGGAGAGGTGCTGGAGGAGGGAGGAGGGTGAGGGAGGATGGAGGAATAGGTGTGAGCGGAATGTGTCCTATACATCCATCAAACTTTCAAAAACGCATTAATGAATAAAAGACTGTTTTCTTTCCATAGGATCCTATAGTACATCCTGCTATGTCTGTTTGTTTCCAAAAGGCTTTTACATCACATCAGATTTATATACATCTGAGAAAAGTCTCTCAAACAAATAATTCCCACTGAGAAACAGCTTAGATATGAGTGTGACTCAACTATAGCACAGACGTTCACTCTGGAGGAAAACACTTCTAAAGAAGTAAGCACCCAGAATCCCACAGGGTTGATGAGAGGGGACCTCAGATGTTTCTAAAGAGTGTTAAAAATAGAAATATTCCATTAAATACTAAACAAGAATGGCAGTTCTCCTTGCCCTGAGACTTCTCTTTCAGTTCCCTGGAGGGAACAGAATTGAATTCTTGGACAGCTAATGTGTGCATTGAATTAACTCCACTGTCCCGTTGCATGCAGTGGACCCTTAGGTGTGTTCCAGACATCTGAGAGCCCTTCACTGCCCTTGATGGCTGTCACCAAAGCTGGCTTATTGATGACAACGTGCCCATGCTTTGTTCCCACTTATCTCTCTTATGGAAACTTATATGACACTGGGAACTATTTCATACCTGTCCCTTACTGCCATGCCAATATAGAAAAGGTTTGGGTGTCTTGTTTACTCTTGGGGTTCCAGTCCCTGGAAGAGCAGCTGGCATACAGGGACTCTCTAAACCAGTGTCTCTTATGACAACTCGCACAGTTCCAGAGGCACAGCTGGCTCCATGAACTGGCTGACAGAGAAAAGGCAAACCCACCTACTGGGATAGGCCTGGGTTTAAGTAAAGTAGAGTAATGGAAGATAACAGACAAGGTTTATCCCAGTAATCACTGTAGCAACAAGATCCCAGCTGCCTGGACTACAGTGTCACCATTTTGGGTTAATGACCACAGTGGTTTCAGCCTATAGAAGCTTGATATTAGGTAGGGGAATCAAGAGAAACAAGTAAGAACAAAGATGGACAGGCCGGCTCCCAAAAAAGGCTGGTATGGAAAATTATCTTGGATACTCACACAGTGCTAGGGGCACAGCTGGTTCCACGATGAACCAGCAAGACAGCAAACTAGCAATCGACTTGAAGGTCGCAGATTGGATGGCAGGTGCCAGTGGTTTTGTGAGGTAAGCCACGCATCTTGTTACAGAAAACAGTGACTTAATCCTCATCTCTACAGAACTGGATCTCAGGAGCCAGGGAGGGCAGAACCACTGGGAGGTAGGAGGTGGGAGGCGACAGCTTCTCCCAGCAGCCAGCTGTGGCAAGAGTCAATCAGCTCAGGGTGCTCCCAGGCAGCCGAAGATGAATAGCACAGGCTGTGATTACTGCTCCTTTTAAACCGGGCTGTGTCTCCACATTACAGGCAACACTTTTTGGAGTGAGTAAATCATGGCCCGCATTCATCTCACACATACAGACAAATATGAAATCAACATTTCTCCATGGCAAAAGAGATCCGGCCATTCATCTGTTGCCGGGGAAGGTCCTCAATGTCGCTCCCTTTCTCTATGGCAGAAGAGGCTCAGGGCCTGCTTCCTCCACAGGGCTCAGGTTAACCATTCCGACCAGCAGTGCCCTGAAACAGAAAAAAAGACCACCCTGAAATTGAACCCATGATGCAGATCTGGATTAGGTCAAAGGCTCTTTTGGCAGTACCTGTAGTGGATTATAACCCCAAACCTAGGGATAAGAGGAGGACTTGCAATGGAACGAAGTATTAAGATCATGCTTTGTTCTCTAAACAGAAACTTTAGCACATACAAGACTTACATGCTTTAAACTTACCTTTAGTACGTGGGTTCCTCAGGGGTCATTAGCTTACCCATCTGAGAATGCCATCATAGACATTGTACTGATCTGATCCCAAGTGTGAGTCCATGCTTCTAGCACCCCACATCTCACTGGTCCTTACTAGGAGTGTCTAGACTTAAGAGAGATTACTGTCAGTCCATCTTCAACAGGAATGACCATGGCTCAACCTGTCTCTTACTGGGACCTTAAAGGTCTCTCTGTATCCTGAAAACCATATGGTGCTGAGGTGGTAGCAATGAGGAGACTCTAAGACTGCCCAGTGATTTGCATTGTGGAAAGTGTGATATGGGCTTCCCTCTGTATGCTGTGAATATATTTTATTACCAATGGTTAATAAGGAAGCTATTTTGACATATGGAAAGGCAGAATATAGCAAAGCAGGAAATACAAGCAGAGGCGGAGGAGGAAAGAAGGCAGAGTCAGGTAGGCGCCATGTAGCCACCCAAGAAGCTAGAGGTAACAAACCACAAGCTTCATGGTAAAATATAAAATAACAGAAATGGGTTAATTTAAGATGTAAGAGCTAGCTAGAAATACACCTGAGCCATTGGCCAAACAGTGATGTAATTAATATAGTTTTGTGTGATTATTCAAGTCTGGGTGGCCAGGAAACAAAAGCACAATCTCCGCTTACAGAGGGCTTGTTCTCATCTTGCTCTTGCATTTTGGTAAAGAATAATAACAGTAATAATGACTATGCTGTTGCTAATGGTGAATTATTGAGCACAGGCAGCTAAATGTAATTCTGTGTAAACCATATGACTCTCACAATAACTTATAAAGAAAATGCTATGTTAGGTAGAGACACCACAGAGTCGATAAACTATACATTTATACAGTTATGGTTAAACAGCTGAATTTACTGAGATAAAAGAGAGACAACTGAGATAGAGAGAGACACACAACGAGAGAGAGAGAGTACGTCTTGGAAATTTGTAATCACACACATACATGCCAATATATACATAACAACATGTCCATACAAGTGAGTATTAATTTTCCCCATCATCTGATTAATGGGATCACCTGATTAATAAAGAGTTGGTTTCTCTAATATTTTAAACTTTATGCAGAAATAATAGGTTATATAATTCTCTAACAATTAATTTTAAGAATGAATTTTAATAATATAAATTTAATAATGTAAATTGTAACTAGTCACCTTTTGAACTGCTGCCTGATATCCACTGGGAGGAGGTGCCATGATGTAGCCAATAAATGCTATGCTGTGAATACTGGCAAAGCTTTCTAGATTCTCATAGTCTAAGACAGCCATGACTCTCCTTGAGCCTGCATCTTTTGTTGTTCGTTCAGTCATTTCCCTAGGTTAAATGCTAGGAGTTGACCTAATGTAGTTAAGGGTGCAAACCTTTTCAGTGTGCACAGTGTGCTGCTCTAGAGGGTTTGTTGCACTGATTTGACCTCCCCTCACATGTGTGGGGACATCTGTCTGTATGCCCTTCCTTAAACAAATACTATCAGTAACTTCCATCATTCTCAGTCTACCAAACAAGCGACAAGGCACTGGTGTTTCAGTTTATCCCAGCTAGCAAATGTGGCTAAAACCATCAGTACATATTCTACAAACTGCCTTGTTTATCCTCCTTAAACCACATTTTAAGGAGTGTCCTCTCCTCTTAATAAGTCATGTGACCTCTTTATAAATGAAGGAAACTAAATTGTGTCTCATAATATTCTTGCAAATGATGTTCAGGTTTGTCTTTTAATATTATTGCTGGTATAAGAACATTAATCTTAAGCTGGACAAGAAAATTGGAGTTTGGTTTTGTTATTCAAAAGTCAAATGATTTTATATAATCAAAGACATTATTGATCATTTCCTTTCAGCCATTAAATTTTTACATTTTAAATCATTTACCAACACAAAATTTAATATTCACTTATACATTCTGGAGTTTTAAAGGTTTCTTTAAAAACATCTTGAAACATTCAGAATTTATTTTGTATCAGTTATCATATAAGACTTAAATTTGTTTTTCCTTATATACTTTCCTTCAATCATGTTTTGTTGAACCAACTGCTTAATAAATAGTTGGTTTTCCCTAATATTTTAAACTGATACTATTAATATACACCAAATCATTATTCCTCCTTTGCTCAATTTCTGGGTTTTCTTTTTAGTTTAATTTCTCATTCTGGCTACTTCCTGCTACCCCACAGTGATAATTTAATTTCAAATTGGGCAAGTCAATCTCATTACTCATTTTTCTTGTTCTATTCATGACTCTTCTAACACAATTATTCTTCCAAATGAACTTGAGAATCATTTGGTCAAGTTCCAGATAAAAATCTCATCAAATTTTAATTGGGATTGCATTAAATATATAAATTAATTTGGGGGGAAATGACATCCTTAAAATATTGAAGTTTCTAATATGAAAACGTGGATATCTCCTGATTTATGAGCATTTTCTCTGTCCCAAAGTTAAACTGATATTTCTAGGCAGACCAGGCATACTTCTTGTTATGATTAGCCCCTGTTATTTCCTTTTTTGTGACTGTTGTTAATATGATTGTTTTTACTTTCAGTATTCATGAATAGCTATTTCTACTATGCAGGGAACTATTAATATTGATTTGGGAGGTGGTTGGAGAGATGCCTAACAGTTAAAAGCACTTGTGACTCTTCCAGAGGATGAGCATTCAGTTCCTAGCATCCTAACTGGGTGGCTCACAACCACATGTAACTCCAGGTCCAGGATCTGACACCTTATTGTGGCCTTCCCAGAAACCCACATACATGGTTTTGCATGTGCACACCACACACACACACACACACACACACACACACACACCAGGGTTCATACAGCGGAGAGCACAAGACAACCCCAAGAGTTGGTTCTCTCCTTCCACTCTTTGGGTAGCAATAATAGAACTCAGGAATGCCAGGCTCTGTGGCCCACAAGTTTGGTGGAAGCACCTTTGCCTACTGAACCATCTGACTGGCTCTTAATGGACCATTTAATTCAATGCTTCTATCAGTGTTATTGCTTTTCTTACATGCTCTTCTAGGTAAGCAGTTGTCATTATCAGCAAATGATGTTGATCCTTGTCTCCCCTATAATATTTATAAGGCTTGCTTCATTCTCAGACTCCTATGACATACCTGCTGTAACATGAGAAGCAGCATGGGGTGAGGCTGATTTAAAAAAAAACATAGAAGTGGTTCTAATCAAATATAAAAATCACATTCTTTTAAAAGTAACTATGTTTGTAGTAGGCTCAACTGGCCACAAACATTCCCCTTACCCCTTTAGAATTACAGGGAGTTAGTTCATAGTAACTTTTGCTCATTAATGATTTCTAAAATGTTCAAATGTGGAGAGAAATAAAAAGACAAATACAAAAAGTGGTTTAAATTATGAGTTCTAAAGATTGTCAACTTCTATTCAATTCTTGCCCTTAATGATTTGGCATGATTAATTTGGGCCAATTGCTTTAACTCTGTGACACACACACACTTCTGTGTTGGCAGAGTCTGCTTGTTTGTTTCCCAGACACCCAGAACTAAAATAATCACACAGAAATTACATTATTACAGCATTGCTGGGCCTATAAGCTCGCTTCGTATTGGCTAGCTTGTATATCTTAAATTAACCCATTTCTATTATTTTATATTTTAACTTCTTTAGGCAAGTTTAGCAGTCATTTCTCTGCAGGTCCTGCATGTCCAGTCAAGCAGTCCACACAAGAGTAGTTTCCTGCCTAAATGACTAGCAAACTCCATAAGGAGCTTCTTTGATGCTCATCTTCCTCTTGAAGTAGATTGGTGTTGCCAGGAGCAGATGTGTCTCATTGTCATGAAAAGTCCTAAGTTCTTAAACATTTTAAATGCCATATTCAGAAGGTCTCTGAAAGATTTGAAGAATTTCTATCTAACTAAAATATATCTCTATATATCTAAAAAAAAATCTAACTAACATGACTATAAGCTTGACTATTATAGATGACTATTAACTTATATTTCTAAATTATACATTACATTTTTAAATGAGCTACAAAATCACAATACCTTAATCAAGAGCAGAAATATAATATATATATATATATATATATATATATATATATATATATATATATATATAACAAAATTGACCTTAAATTTGTATCAATAAACCAAGATTCATACCAATGCAAAGTATTCATCTCATTATATTATATCCCCCTTTAAATGTAAACAAACATTTATAGACAATATTTGAGAAAATGGGTGTAGGTTTCTCCATACTGCTTCCTGATGATTGTTGAACATAGTAATTTTGGGGTGTTCACAGTGACCTTTTGAGGGGTCTTGTTCCATCAAACCACACCAGTCTGGAAGCAATACACAGGCTCACATCCTCAGTGGAAATAAGAGAAGAACCTCTTCTCCAAAGCAACATATCCTTAGACTCAAATTTGGAAGTCATGATACTTTTATAATATACATGCTGGCTTAGTTTAGCAGCCCATACAATAAAATATCTCTCTGTACTTAGCTCATTCACAGTCAAAAAATTCAAAGATAATACAATAATATACATAATCCAGACTCTCTATGAATTTTCCATTTTTACATGGCTTATTTTTCTTTACTCCTTTTAATCTATGACTATCTATACTCTGTTTCTTTAAAGATTTTACCGTTTTTTTTTTAAAAATTACTTTAAAACTCTCTATATAATTTTTCTTCTCTCTTCCAAGCCTATGAATATTTACCTAACACTGTGACCCATTTAGAGGTCTTTTATGTCTGAATCTGTCCAACTGCATATCTGTAATTCTTTACTGTCCAGGACTGCTTCTTAAAATACTAAGCGCTTCTTAAAACTTAAACTGTGCCATTACTAGGGTATATATGGTACTTTCTGCTTGCCCTGCATAGTCCAGCTTGGTGGAGCCACTCATGCCTCTGAGAGCCATGCACACAGTACCATTCTCAGGCACACAGGCAGTCCATGTCACCATTAAGCAAAGCTGCAGCAGTATGCGCACAAACCCCATCCAAATGCTCCATCTCCTGAAAGAGCCAGAAATCATGCTGGTAGCAAGGCCCAGAAAGCCAGCATGGTGTGGCTTTTCTGCCATTGCTAAGTCAAGAAAACCTCTTTTTAAGGAGATTCAGTATGCCACCAGTTAAAAAAAATGCAGCTAAACTTTGTTTTCGTGTGTGTGTGTGTGTGTGTGTGTGTGTAGAATTCTTTTCTAAGACCTCTCAGGTTTTATATGGATTTAGTCCACTACATTGGTGTGTCAATTTGTTGGAGGAAGCTGCTTGTTTGTTCCCGGCTGCCTGGCCAGCTTAGACCCAAAGTAATCACACAGAAATGGTATTAATTAAATCACTGCTTGGCCCATTACTCTAACTTCTTATTGGCTAACTGTTACATCTTAATTTAACCAATTTCTATTAGTCCATGTATTGCCATGTGGCTGTAGTTTACTGGCTAAAGATCCAGTCACTCCATGGCTTCTCTCCAACACTGCCTTCCTTCTCCCATGCTATAGGCCAAACCAGTTCTTTATTCATTAACCAATAAAAGCAACACATAAACAAAAGGACTTCCCACATCACATTGTCATGAAAAGTCCTAAGTACTTTAAACATTTGAATTGCCATATTCTACTAGTCTTTGAAAGGTTTGAAGAATTCCTATCCATCTGGAAAATATCTCTGTACATCTAGAAAACCTAACTAACGTGACTACAAACTTGACTATTATATATGACTATCTATTAACCTGTATTTCTTAATTATACATTTTAAACACAATACCTTAATCAAGAGCAGAAATACATATAACAAAATTGACCTTAAACTTGTATCAATAGACCAAGATGCATACCAATGCAAAGTATTCATCTTTATAGCATATCCCTCTTTAAATGTAACAAATATTTATAAACACTATTTGAGAATTGGGGCATAGTTCTCTCCAAACTGCTTTCTGCTCCCAGCTGCACTTATAGTAGAAGAGATCATGCCCAAGTGTGCTGGTATCTTAAAGGCTATTGGCTGCAGGAGTTCCCACAGCACATCTATAAAGTGGGATATGGAGTAGTACCTGGTCTTTTTAGTCAGCTTTTTCAGTTGTCCACATAGCTTACTTTCTCTGATTCTTTCTTTTCTCTTTTCTGAGATGTTACACAATTAAACCAATATAGCACCAGTGTTTGGCGCTAGCTTCATTCATTTTGCAATCTGTATTAGAACTAATCCGCATCTTTACCTGGCTTGATAGCTCATCATTTTATTGCTAAATAATGTCCCATCATACAGATGCATCATAGTTTATTTATCCATTGATCAACTAGGAGAGGCCTATGAACAAAGCCCCTGGAAACATTTGTCTGCAGATTTTTATGTGCAAACAAGTTTACAAACCAGCTAAGTGAGTAATGAGGAGTGGGGGCGGTCAGATGACATTGGAGGGACACATTTAAAAGAAACTTCCATTGTAGTTTCAGAATTGGCTGTACCCGTTTGTGGTTTGCTCTCCCACCAGCAGTGAATGAGAGTTCTGGCTATCCCATATCCTTGCAATTAATACTGTCAATGGTTGTGATTTGTGTTACTCTAATAGGATTGTAGACCCTTCTCCTTGCTGCTAATTTGTGACTCCCTGATGACAAATGCCGCTGAGCATGTTTTATTGCATGTTTGCCATCTGTAGATCTTTTGTGTGGCTTGTGCTGGCAGCAAATTCCCTTAGTTTTTGTTTTTCTGACAAAGTCTTTATTTCCCCTTCTCTTTGGAAGGATAATTTTGTTGCTCAGAGAATTCCAGATTGATGGCTTTTCTTTCTTTCCTTTCTTTTCTTTTTCTTCTTTTGACACTGTAAATGTTGTGCTGCCTCCTATTCTTGATGGTCTACTTTCTGACAAGAACCTTCCTGTTATTCTGGCTCCAGTAGGTGGGTTTCTCTCTGGCTTTGTTTTTGGTTTTATGCAGGTTGATTAAGGGAGGTTTTGATCACCCCTTTGTTATCGCTGCTGTTCTTCTGTAAATATCCTGAAATCCAGACTCATCTGGCTTAGCTTTCTGAATTTGAGTGCCTTCATCTCTTCTTTTACATATTACTCCCTTTTAAACTTCAGTGATAATACCTGGAATGTTTGTTTGTCAATTTCTCTGCTCTCCCTGGCAGTCTAGTTAGGTGCATCATGAACCATCCCGAAGGGTCTCTCACAGTTCCATGTCCTCAGCCCATCCGATAGGAAGTTTCTATCAACATATCTTTAAGTTCATTGATTCTTTCAGTCATGTTCACTAAAAAGATGGGCTATCTGCTCCTAAGACATCCTCCATTTCTATTACAAAGCTTCCAATCTCCAGAGCTTTGTTTCTCTTCATTATTACATTTCCATCTGTTACATAATCCATCAGGTCTTGGGTATGGTCTTTTTCCCACTATAGCCTTAATGTATGAAGTTATTTTAAGTTTTCTGCATGATAATTCTAACACATCTGTCATATAAGTGCCTGATTCTGATGATGTTTGCTTTGCCTTAGACTATTTCTTTTCTTTCTTTACTGGACTCTTTGTAACGCTTCCTGAAAGCTGGCAATGATGTGTGTCAGAAGCTGTGGAAACGGACCTCATTATGAGCATTTGTGCTAATCTGGGCAGAGATTGGATTGTATTTAACATAGCTGCTAGTAGCTTCAAATTCTCCCATGGCATTGTCCCCATCTCGGTGCCTTGAAGTTTCCCTAGGAACAACTCCTCAGACAGAGTTGGCATCTCCCTTGTTTTCATCTAGAATCCATCGTTGTTATGGTGGACACTTGTTAAAGTAGCTGCAGAGTTTAGAGAAAGGTTTGTTTATGATTAACTTTTAGGGTAGACCTGTGTATGTTATCTCTTTCTCCCCTTTTATGAGAGACAGAGCTGAGAGCTTCCGGAAGTGAGAGAAGCATGACGAGCTTGGAGAATGTCTGGAAAAATCTCAACCAGTCCCTCATGCCCTGCCAACCGTTCTGGTCAGAGAGAAAGTTCATGCTACGAAGGGCATGCTGGCTGTTTCACAAGGCCACCACCTTCCCCTTTCTGTGTGAGAATGGGATTTCTCATGGTTCATGGAGTGAACCGTGTGGGGTTTCTTGAGGTAACATCTAAGAAAACGTTGGCAACACTAAAGGTGCAACCCTCTCTCCAGCTCATTCATTCATATACAGCCTTCTGGACCATCAATATGCGTGGTTTAGCTCCTCCCAATTAGCCACACTCATGCCTGTACATTAGGCAAGTTTATCTTGGCTTTGACTTTTGGGGTTCACTTATGTGTCTAGATTTTCAGGGGACAGCATCCCCTGAGATTTTTTTTTTTAATGATGGATATAAGAAAAGTTGCGAATTTCTAGCTTGCTCACCTAGTTTTATTCGTGGGTGTTTGGGAATGACCTTGCCCAAGTTTTTCACATATCAGAAGAAAAACCAGAAGTGTCTCTTGTTTTTATTAAGGTCTTTTAGATCAAATATTTGCATAATAATGTCAGTAGTATTATTAGTCTTTGACTTCTTTTTTACATGCCTAGTTTTATCCCCTTTCTCAGGTCTACTTTCTTTACTGTTTATTTATTTTACTTTTCTTCTGTCTTTCCTAGGTTTGATTTGCGAATTATAATTTTATTTCCCTTATGTTGGATGAAGAGCCGCCTGTATCCTTTTAGCATTATGCACTTGCTTCTTTCGGGATCATTCACTCCTTGAATTTGTACATCGCATGACTTTCAGCATTGTTTATCATTTCAATTTTTGCTTCTTTGTTACAAAAATTATTTCGCAGATGGAATTTTGTTTTCTATTTCCTAGCAAATTAAACTTCTTTGTCCTGTCCTTGTCTAGTTTTATTGCCTTGCATTATTTAAATATAGAATGCTTAGTTTCAAATGTGGATAATTGATTTAGGCTTTTGCAAAGTTTTTAAGATGTAAGCATCTTATAGAAAATGTTGTGAACTTGAGAAACACAGTTTTCTGTCTATGGTTTATAGAGCTCTCTATTTAGATTAGGCAAAGCAACTTATTTTACCTGTGTTTGGCTTCATTTGCCAGTTGCTCTCTGAGAGAATGAAACCTTTTTTTTGTCCTGAAATCTGTTATTCTATCATCAATTCTCTCTACAGCCCTGAAAGTCCTTTAAAACTGCAGCACTAGGTTAGTAAATTAGCATCAGCCACTGGGATAACTCCCCTTATATCACACTACATGATGGTTTGAATGAGAAATGTTTCCCCTAGTCTTGGGCATTTGAGTGCTTGGTCCCCAGTGGGTGGTGGTGTTTGGAGAGGCTTAGGAGGTGTGCCCCTGTTGGAGGAATGTGTCACTGGAAAAACACTTTGAGAGTTAGCAGACTCTTGCCATTCCCAGTCTGTTCTCTGCTTGGTACTTCTGTGGCAGCTGCCATCCTCCCCATCATGAGGGAATCTCAACCCTCTGGAATGGTAAGACCAAATAAACCCTTCCTTCAGTAGGTTGGTTGGTCATGATATTTTTTTCACAACAAAAGTAACTAACACAGTTGTCTAATCAATATGAAGTAGCCTTTTCCTTCCCTTTTCCTTTGATGCTATTACATAAACACTAACCCAAGGTCTACTATATTGCTCTTAAACATTTTCCTGCTCACTTCTTTAGTTTAACTTTATCCCATAACCCTCTTTAGTTCAACTTTCTTTTAGAATATCTTCCATAAATTGGGTGATGGTGGTACATGCCTGAATTCGAGGCCAGTCTGGTCTACAAAGTAAGATCCAGGAAAGACAGGGCTACATAACACAGTAAAACCTTGTCTCAAAAAAGAAAAAAATTATCTTCCGGAAAGGCTATATAGAAAGCTGTAGTAGGTTGAATGAGAATGAATGAACCCCTATAGGCTCATATATTTGAATGCTTGATTTCTAGTTGGTGAACGGTTTGGGGAAGGATTAGGAGGTGTGGCCTTGTTGGAGGAAGTATCACTGGGGGGGGGGGCTTTAAGGTTTCAAAAGCCTAGGTTAGCGCCCCCACACACACACACACAAACACCCTGACTCATGCTTGTGGATCAGATGTCAGGCCTCAGCTACTGCCTGCTGTCATACTCCAGGACATGATGTTCTAGTTGCACACTATGAAAGTAAGTTGTAAGTAAACCCCCAATTGTGGGAGCACACAGTAACTCTTTCCATGACTTAAGGGCAGAGAGTTCAAGCTTGTCAAGGCCAAAGCACAGGATGTTTGACTAAGGGCATGCTTACTAGATGTTTTGGATACTAAGGAAGCAATTACACTTGTCTGTTCTTCTATCATTGGTAAGGAAATCTTTTGCTCTCCCCTCTTGCTTTGGGTATAAAATGGTTAAAAGAAATATACTTAAGACTACTGCAGTCTTCACTGAGAGCCCTCCTGACTCTAGCTACTGTCTCTTGTCTCTTTCTTTTCTCAGTCCTCACTCCCCTTTTCAGGCCTGTTCAACAGGTAGGCTGGACTTGACACCCAATTAAATGATTTCTTTTTTTAAGTTTCGTTAGTCACGGTGTCTTTTCACATTAATAGGGAAATGACTAAACAAAAGCCTTGTGACTTTGTATATTGTATTTTTGCTTTTAAAACTGTTCTGTTGATTAGCTGTGTTTTGCTCTGAAAAAAATCCCATTTGTAAAGAAACTGTAATTTCTCTGGTGCAGTTAAACTACCAGCTAATCGACTTTAATAGTTCAGAAAAAAAATACACACTTTATTTTATTTTGGATTTGGGGAGGTTGCTGTTGTCGTTACCTTGTTCCAGTAGCATCTCATGTATCCCTTGATGGTCTCCAACTTGAAGGTGACTTTGAACTTGCAATCCTCCAGCCTCTGCCTCTGGAGTGCTAGGACTGCAGGTATGGAGCGTCACACCTTGTTGTGGTGATGCCTGGAATTGAACCTAGGGATTTGTGCCTGGTAGGCAAGTGCTCTGCAAACTGGGCTAGAGGCCCAGTCTAGAACCATCCCTTTCTCCATTTCTGACTCAGGTGATCCTCACATGGTAGGGACTTGGTCCTCTTAATCTTCTTCTTTCCCTTGTCTGTATTAGCGATGGAACTTTGGGCCTTATGGATTCCAGGCATGCTCTCTACCACTGAGCTTTCTCTCCAGCTCCCACTGTTTGGTGTCTGGTTAGTTTTGCTTTGATTTTAAGGTAGGTTCTCAAGATAAAGGCCCAGGCTGACCTTGAGTTAATGGTCTTCCGGTTTCTGTCTACCATGGACTGCTGTCTAAATCACACAGCCATTGGAGTATGTATAGACCTATTGAATTATTCTACTTGAATTCCACTAAGATTGGCTCATAATCTGAAATGTATGGCTACTGGCCTGCCTATTATATCTATGGTTTACAAAGTGGAAGTTATTTGAGAGAGAAAGAGAGAAAGGAAGGGAGGGAGGGAGGACAGGAAGGAGGAGAAAGTTTATGTCTTGCCAGGGTCGAGGGAGAAGGGAGCATAAATAGGTGGAGTGAAGCAGGATGTTTGAAGGCAGTAAAACGATTAACATGGAGCTATAATGGTGGATGCACGTCACTGTCAGGGAACTAGTTCAGAAGAGGTCACTGAAGATGGACCCTTCCTCAACAGCTTTGAGCCCCAACTCTTGTACCTCTGTTAACACACTCATTTTAAGGGGAAAGTGTCACAAGTCCCCCTCCTTAAAGTTTAAGATGCCATGTGAAAAGGGGAAATGAAATATCACAAACAAAGGGAAGGAAGTTAGAGGTAGCAGGGTTTCATGAGGGTCCATTGGGGAAGACTGTTTCTTCTTGCTAAAAGTGGGGCTATTTTTATATACTTATTACTGTTTTTTTTTCTCTTTTGATACTATGCATTCTGCTCTTTTATGTGATGTTTCTGCCCAAATTGCTGGGATCTGAGTTTTATCTTTGAACCTAGGTGAAGATATGTCTTTCTGGGAAAAACAAAGCAAAACAAGTATACTGTATGTATAGCCTTTCTCTTAAGGTTAATCTTGAGGGTCGTCCAAATGGCTTAGCTGGTAATGGCACTTGTCACCAAGCCTCAGGACATAAGCTGGATCACTGGGCCTATGATGGAAGAAGAGGAATGACTCCTATAAGCTTGTTTTCCATGCTCCAGATGCTTCGAATGCATGGCCCCACCAGTAAATAAGTAAGTAGATAAATCAACAAATAAACGGAGAGAAGAAAGAAGTTCCAGGGCCAGGGAGAGCAAGCAAGTAAACAACATTCCTCCATGGCCTCTGCCCCAGTCCCTGCCTTGAGTTCCTGCCCTATCTTCTCTTCATGATGGACTATAAAGCGTTAAATGAAATAAACCCTCTCCTCCCCAAGTTGCCTTTGGTCATAATGTTTAGCATCAGAAAAGAAAGCAAGCTAAGATAAGCATTTTTCTTTTCTTTTTCTCCGCTAGGTCTGAGGGAAACATACTTAGATGGTCTCATTGGTTCCTTTTGGGATGTCTTTGCAAGAGGCGGTGCCTTGGAGCTGCAGCAGGCAGAATCCAGAGTTGGAATTGCCACTCTACTGTTTCAACTCTACACCTGACTGCCAAAGTTCAACAAGGTGAAGTCTCTAGGAACCTCTTACTCTTGTAGGAAGAAGCCAGAAGGCAAAACTGGAAACCAGAATGGGATGAGGAGGCACCTACCAGCCTCACTGGCGGTAAAGCCAACCAGAACACTCCAAGCTACCTACACACGTTCATGCAGCATTCAGCTTTCTTACTTTCTCTTTACCTATTCCTTGGTCTCAAGTCCCCTCAATTTGAAAATTCAGCCCTTGGATCCCTGGTCATATATCCTCTGCTATGGGCTGCATGCAGTCTTTGACCTCAGTTCTTCCTGCCAGCTCGGCTTGGGGCCACCCAATTCTGCCCCCTCGGGAGTTCTTTGTACACCAATCCTGTATAGCTGGCATGAGCTGGTTAAAGAAAACGCTTCTGGTAGCATGTTCTCCATGGGCAGAAACCTCTCAGACCTGGAGGCTAATAGGAAAGGTCAGAGGAAGCCATATTTGCCCCATGGGTCTCCCATCAGGATGGGAGGGTCTGGGTGTTCTTTTACCCGGAGTCAAGCTCTCCAGGGATCTCTTTGCCCCTCACAGGGAAATCCAGAGTTTTCCCTTTGTGTCTCACCTGCTCTCAGAGGGAGAAAGAAGGGGCAAGAGGATGTGCTTTTCCCATTATGGCTACAAAACAGAGGCCCGTGCCTCCCCTCCCCCTGCCCCAGAGAACGCTGTTCTAAGAGGCGCCCTCACACCTGCCTGCATTTTAATTAATATCATCCCACCATCTATCAACAGCAAGTCAACATACTTCACACCAGGGGAGAAAAACAATCCTCGCCTTGTCAGCCCTGCCTCTCCAGGAGCAGCTGAAGGTCTCAACCCTCCCCACCCCTTCTCTCCGCTACCTCGTTTTCTCCGCTACCTCGTTTTCTCCCTGGGGAGTGCCGACAGGGCGAGGTGCAGCGCTGTGCCTTGGAAATGGCTTTGGCATCAGAAGGTGGCAGCATGGGAACACGACAAAATTGGCTGGGGTGCACTAGTGAACAGGCACAGCACTGGCACCCACACTGGGTTCTGGACCCTCCCATCCTCCCATTCCCAATGCATGATGGGAATTTCTATCACCATCTCAACAGAGGGAATCCTGTAGATTGGAGAGAGGACTCCCAGGTATCGCTAATGACTGAAGCTATCTATCTATCTATCTATCTATCTATCTATCTACCTACCTACCTATCTGTATCCTTCTGGGTTTTTCTCTTGATTGCCCTATACTGGTATTTTAGGTATACTACCTAGCCCACTGGACAATGGTTTTCCCTGAGACTCCAGAAGCAGGTTAAGAGGTTCCACCTGTTTAAAAAAAGGAGGTAGAAATGGCAAAAAAAAAAAAAAAAAACCCAAAAAACCCTCCTACAGTCGCCCCTACTGTAAGGTTATGTCTGAACCTATAGGGCTGTCTGCATGGCTGTCATGTAATTTTGACTGGGAGTCTTGGTATTGGCAGTCACCAATGTCCAATGGAACAGTGGTCACTGGGAGCTTTTAGGGACATGTTCTGTTTGAGAGTAGAGACAGTACCAGAGAGCAGGTATACAAAACTTCCTGGGGTGCCCTGATTTAAAACGCACCAGACCTCTCTGAGATCCATTTGCCTCATTTGTAAATAGACAGTTTGAAATCTGTGGCTTGAACTATGGGAAGTCAGTTCAGCACTTGGCAGACGGCAAAGGTCTCAGTAAACTGTGGCTACTAATTCTAAATTCCCATAACACCTTGTTATTGTCCTTTCCATGACGATAAGGACTTTTATTTTCTCTCCAGCCTAGGAAAGCACAAGAGAGGCATTTAGTCCTCTGTGTGAACTCTCGGGGAACCCTCCCTAGGTTTTAGGGATCACGTCCCCTTTTTTCCTGGTACTGGCAAAGATTATATTTAATAGAATGGGAAATAAATAATAGTACATGTGAAATGCTTCAGGAGCCTGTAAGAACACCACTTGTCTTTGCTCTTCATTAAGATGTGAAGACATGTCCTTTCCCGAGCCTAGCTCCCTCCCATTTTTCTCTGAACCCTCAGGTTCTGGAAAATCTCCATCTGCCTATAAAGCTGGCTTCGATTATCCTTATTAAAGAAAGCCCCACTCAGCTGCGTCCTCAGCTACTTAGTAACAATTGTCCAATTTCCAGTCTCACTTCCTTTTATCACAGAATTGCCTGAGCAGGTGGTCCCCAGAGGCTCCTCTCCTCCTCCCAGGATAATGCCGTCCTTTGTGCTCAGCCTGGCAGGAGAGGCCCTTGTGGGGATGCTGCTGCCTGGGGGACTCCGGGGATTGAGTCTTTGCCAGCCCTGTGATTTCTGTTTTGGTGATTCCGATGGACATAAACAGGGAAGTGCACTTCAGTGGAGTCTCCAAACGGGAGAACCCAGAAAAACCACAGGAGAAAGAAAGGAGCAGAAGGTCAAACAGTGTGTCAAAAGTCAGGGACAGAGAGTGTGGAGTTGAATGCATCCTGAAGAGTTATCTCTCAGCTTCCTTATCCACCTAAAGATGCCTGATCATCTCCCTCTTGAGTTTCTAAGACATCCCTTGCAAGGAACTAGGTCTTAATTCTCTTTTTATTATTTATTTATTTATTAAAAATTTCCACTTCCTCCCATCCTCCCATTTCCCTCCCACTCCCCCCACTCCTCCTTTTTCTCCAGTTCTTTCCCAATTCCAGGCTTAGTTCTAGCCCTGTTCTTTCCCGAATATTCTAGACCACAAATGTCCCAGTTCTCTCTATGTTTGGGAAATACATGATTCTTTGATCTTGGTATCAACTGCTATACATACAGTGATATTCTGAGGCCAATTCTCATATGGATTATTCTTAGTTCAGTGCCTGTAACATATTATATATAATAGGATATATATGTATGTGGTGCTATATATATGTACATATGATGAAGATTAGCTCACTTAACGATTGTTAGGCACATCCTACCTTCCAGGCTCTAACCTAGGTCATGGGACTTAAAGCAATTGAAGGGCACATCTTCTCTGAGGCTCTCTCAGTGGAGGCTGTAGATGAAAAAACTACTAAGCAAAACTGCGGTGAGAAAGCATGGTGAAGTGGACATGCTGAGGAGGGGCCCAGGAGAGGCCCAAAGAAGGCATAGGAGGGGATGAGGTGCTTTGAAAGGGAATCTTAGAGGGTAATTCTTGTCTTTCCATTGACAGGAGGGCAGTTAGGCAGAAAACTGACATGCTATGTGTAAATGTAGAGACGTGCACCTGGGGTTCGATTGGATGGCCTGAAGGCTGGTTTGGAACATGAGGAGAGTTCATCTTCATCCTCTGCATATAACTGAAAGGTTGAGGCATGAGAACAACAAATTCTAGAATTTTCGGGATGACCCTCAGATGGCTGGAGAGTGGTGGCGATTAATTAAGCTACAGAGGCAGGAGGAGCCCACGAGAAAATCTCCTGAGTCCAGGCTCTGTGGTGACACTGACCGGAGGGAACACTAGGAGGATCAGTTAGGAGCAGAGAACAAACCTCCGTGAAGACAGAAAAAGGTGGGCCTATAACACATTATGGGTGATGTGGGAGTGATTTCTTTCTAATCTGTTGCTTTCATTGGTTAATTAATAAAGAAACTGCCTAGGCCCATTTGATAGGCCAACCCTTAGGTAGGCAGAGAAAACAGAACAGAATGCTGGGAGAAAGAAGCTGAATCAGAGAGTTGCCATGATTCTCCCACTCCAGACAGACGCAGGTTAAGATCTTCCCTGGTAAGCCACCTCGTGGGCTACACAGATTATTAGAAATGGGTTAGATCAATATGTAAGAGCTAGCCAATAGGAAGCTGGAACTAATGGGTCAAGCAGTGTTTAAATGAATACAGTTTCCGTGTCATTATTTCGGGTAAAGCTAGCTGGGTGGCTGGACGCAGCCCAGCCCGTCAATCCTATTACAACATATGGGTAATGAAGCTGCAGGGGGAAAGGTCTGTAACACACCGTGGGTGATGAAGCTACAGGGGGAAAGGTCTATAACACACTTTGGGTGATGGGTGTTGAGGGGGAAGGGTCTGTAACACACTTTGGGTGATGAAGCTGCAGAGGGAAGGGTCTATAACACACTTTGGGTGATGGGTGTTGAGGGGGAAGGGTCTGTAACACACTTTGGGTGATGAAGCTGCAGAGGGAAGGGTCTATAACACACCATGGGTGATCAGGCTTGAGATAAGACTGTTTCCAATCGTCCCCATCTGGTAAATAAAGCACACGAGAGCTGCCCTGTGTCTCTTCGCACTCTGTCTTCCACATCTCAGCCCTTCAAAGGAGTCTACTAGTCCGTGATCTCCAGGGGCCAGGAACAGGCTGTGAGGGACACAGACAACAGGGACCTTATGGGTTCCAGAAGAATTAGTTTCCATTCCCAATAGTCCAATGCCTCTGGCCCAATAGGATACCACGACCATTTTCTCTTAGAAGGCTCCCAACGTGGTCTGCACTTAATGGACTTGAGTAGTGGGCTGGGGTTTTTTTTTTTTTTTTTGCCTAAAAAAAATTAACTAAAAGCAATTTCCATTTTATGTCTTTTGTTTCTTCATCCAAGTGAATGCCGGTGGGATCTGGCAACCTGAGTTCAATAGCCAGTCCTTTTGGTCTTTCAAAGGCTATGAATGTAATAAGAGCACTCAACCCTTCTGAGGATATGCAAATCCGTGCATTTAAAAGATTTACATTCATCCTTCACAGGCCCTGAAATATAAATATGAAATACCCAGAACCTTGTCACTTCAGTAATAATTAAGCTGATGGCCTATTATGTTCGATTGCAAATCAATATAGTATCTTTTGGTGCCACTTGAGTTCTTGAGGGTTGGCACGGGGCCAGATCTAGTTATACAATTGAATTGCTGCAGCTGCCTAGGAAACTTCAGTGCCGTTCCCATTCAGGAAGAATAGGCGGGTAACAATGGTGACCAGCCTCCCTGCGGTAATTGTGTACGAGGACACATTTCCAATGGGGTTTTTGTTCAGCAGGTGCTGTTATTTTAGTTTAATTTGAATTCTGAAATATGGAGGAGAGAAGGAGACCAATCTTAACAGCATCTAACCTACAGCTGTTCGAGAGAGGCCAGCAAACAGCACATGTTGCTCAGATGGAAATCATAATTGCTCATTCTCCCTGGGATGTTGGCCCACCAACGTGGAGCCTCTGAAATTAGCCAGCATTTCTTTCTTTCTTTCGTTCGTTCTTCTTTTTTTTTTTAAATCCAGCATTTTCCATCATGGTGAGGCCTTGCAGAGTCCAGGAGGAGCTCATCTAGAGTGGCTTGCTCCCCAGGGAATCTTTGCTAGGTTTCTGCTTTCTTTTTCTTCTGATGGCACCAAGATGCTCCAGGAAGGAATCCTGGGCTGGTTTCCTCATTCCAGACAACCACAAGATGGGGCAAGGAAGTGCAAGCTGCAGAGGAGGAAGTAAGGAGAGCCAGTGGCTGCCTACAGATAGCCTTCCTCAAGCAGTAAGACCCAACCCCTTCCATCAGGGACAGGGGCTGCCTTAGGTAAGAAAAACACTTAAGTAGTAAAGATAATAACATTTGCATCATGCTTGACCTAGATAAGAAATGCTGCCCATAGAATAACACACACACACACACACACACACATACACACACACACACACTTATACTGTTGTTTGATAAAGAAGAAAGTTAAGGTTTAGGGGAGGTCAAAAACCCTGGAGCTGAAGGCTGCTGAGATTGGTGAGGAACCTGGAATTTGACAGGTTGTGTGTTTCCCCCTATAACTGCCTCCTTTGTTCTGTCAGGTTTTTGGTTGGTGAAGGTCCAGAGAGCTCTGCTTCCTTCAGCCTCAAAGACTTGCCTTATGGTCCTGAACTTGGGCCTGTTATAATGACCTAGGCTCATGGTAAAGGTCAGTTCATTTGGCCTCGTGCTAGAAGCTGATGTTGCTATGCTTTGGGGCTAGGCTTAGGAGAGGCCAGTTATGAAGTTTCTGGATACCTTTATCTCTTCTTTCTCCATTTCTTTTTGCTCTTCCCTTTTTCCTTCCTTCCTTTTCTTCTCTCTTTCCAGGTTTTTAAGCCCCTCTCATATAGCACTCATAGGACCAGATGCTTCAGGGGATGCCAAGATAGCCATATAGTTCTCAGTGGCTCACCTAGAAGAGAAGAGCCCTTATAGCTTGCTTCTTACAACCCACATGGAGCACACATCTGCTCAAGCTCCAGCCAGGTGAAGGGTTTCACAGCAGGGGCGTTGTAGTCAATAAGAAAGATAAATAAAGGCCTCCCAAACATAGAAAAAAGGACAGAGACCAGACCTAGCATGACTCATTGGTGTCTCACTATCGGAGGGCCATTGTTATTAGGAGAAGAGGGGGCTTCAGGCTTGGGAAAGTCTAGTGTAGCTAGGACCACAGGGTATGACAAGTAGGAGACCACAAGGGATGGGGAACATGACAGCTTGACCTGAGTGCAGCCAGAATAGGGGTTCAGCTCTATTGCCACTGCTATGTGTCTGTGAGCAGGTATCACCTACGGTTCAGCAATCCAAGGTTCACAGCGGGCTTCCGCTCTATCAAGGGTGCTGCACACCCCATTTTATGCCAAAGGCTGTCATTACTACACACCAAAGCTTCCTATCAACCTCGTCCTTGTACAAGAAGTTCCCATTCCTGGGCCAGCCTAAGCTCTCTATACCTGCATATCTCAGGCTCCTGGAGCCAGTGCCTAAAGTCTCTAAGAGGAGGAGGAAATCTTTAGAGGCAGATCTGGGCTCCGAAAGGGACCTAGATAGGAAGAAGTATAAAATAAGGGACGTGGGCTTGGAAGTCAACTTGCCTTCCACTGAAAAGCCTCATCTACAAGTAGGAAGCAATGCTTTGCAATGAGTAAGGTCCTGGTGTTGTTCAAATCAACGATTGCCCTTAAAATATGAGTATTAACAAATGTTTGTCAATTGGAGCCCAGTAATCTTCCGTTACTCACTGTGATGTAGAATAGTGGGAAAGTAATGCAGCACCGGTGATTTTGTGGTTATGATGGGTGTGGCTAGTAACAGTGGCATTGCCGGGGCTGGTCACAGGACTGTGGTAACAAGTGGTGGTGGCCTTTGTAGTCATGGCATTACGGGGTGGTTTTAGGAGGCACACGCTGCAGTGTTAATGGCAGCCATGTTGGCAATGTTGGGAGGCTCCACCACTGGGAAAGTTTCTGCACCTTGTCTTGAGTGGAAACTGGGGCAAAAGATAACTCTCTCCAGCTGTGATGCTGTTAACAAATAATCCAATTCTGCAGACATCCACCAAGCGTGCCGAACATATGTGAAATTGCCTATAGCCCAGAGTCTGTGGAGTGGAATTTAAAAACTGTTAGTGAAGTTTAAATTTGAGATCCCTCTTGGGTTAAGCAACCAGGTGTTTTCCTCCATGATTCTTCTTTTGCAGACAAAGCAGTAACCTTGTAGATCAGTCTTTCCTAACCTTCCTAATGCTGTGACCCTTTAATACACTTCCTTGTGTTGTGGTAACCCCCAGCCATAAAATGATTTCGTTGCTACTTCATAACTGTAATCTTGCCTCTGTTATGAATCATATTGTAAATATTTTTGGAGACAGAGGTTTGTTTAAAGGGGTCATAACACATAGGTTGAGAACCGATGTTGGAGAAGGACGTCAGACTACTCAAGTGTACACTAGAGATAATGAACCAAAGGTGGGGGACCTCATTGTTACTTTCCCTCTGGGTCCTTGAGGCCAGCGCCAAGGTTGCCATGTCTGGTATTTAAAGTAACGTGTTTGCCTATTTTTGTTGAATATAGTGAGAAATCTTGCCAGAATGCTTGAATGAAAAATCAAGAAGTCCTAGAAGTTCTTTCTCACAGGCAAGGACAATGACACTTTGCCTATTTGTCTTCCATCAGAAAAAGTAGAAAAGACGCTGTCCTTAGGGCGGGTAGAAGGGGCATGCCTGTCGGAGCTTTGGGACTTCCCTTGTGAATGAGAGAATCTGTTGTGTGGCAGGTTCTCTGTGTTTTCACTTTACACAGCCAGACAGGCCCAGGGTACCCGTGGGTGGGAATTTATTTTGGCAGCTCAGGTGGAAGGGAAGCCAGGCGCCGGAGGCGGTCCAGTGAAACACCACATGTTAATCTCCATGTATTTTCGTAATCCCAGTAAATATTTTGATCTCCGAATAAGGTAAATCCAGAAGAAAGCAGCTCCCTTGGGAGGCTTGTCCTTGGTGAGGCCCGGTCCTGAAGGTGAAGGACAGCGACAGGAACAGGTCCGATGATACTAGGGAGTCCATTTACCCACCACAGTAGGGTATCTCCTGCAAGACTGACCATGGCAACACCATGTGAAGGGTGGGGGAGGGGCTTAGTTTGGCCTCTAGTGTAAGAATGGGTCTAGTCCATTGTGTCAGCAAGGACAGAGCGGCAGGAGTGCGAGGCAGCTGGTCACATTGCTAGTCTCATTGACTCTGCAGCCAAGCGCAGCATAGGCAAAAGAGGGACTGAGGTATAAAGCCTCAAGGGCCACCGCCAGTGACTCAGTTTCTCCAGTAAGTCTCCATCTTCCAAAGGCTGATTCTACAATTTCCCCAAACATGCCACTAACAACGGACTGAATGCTGAAAGCCAAGAGTGTGTGGGGCACATTTTCCATCCAGACCACATAGGTGTATGCAGAAGGGCAGCTCCTGAGGTGAAGTTCTTAGATGACAGGCACATGCTTACTTCAGATAGGAATATATGTATCTATGTATGCACGTACACATTTATATATGACATTTATTTAACCTTCACCTTAAAATTATGTTCACTATCATATAACAACTCTCTAACTTCTTACTATTCCCGTATGCACTCATATGCACATATGTACATGCATGTACTCCCATGCACACATACGTACAAGCGCATACACAACCCCTTCCTCTCAGAGGTGGAAAAAAAAGCAAGCTTTGTCCCGGCAGATTGACAAGTGAGCGTCGGCAGAACTGGACTGCAAAACCCATCTCTCTCCAGATCTTCTGCTCGTTATGCTCCACACGCTGTCTCCCACACTCAGACACTCTTCTTTCTTAATGTTTTGAGAGCATGGCACTTCCAAATCATCTGTATTTTCCCTGGGATGATTTTTGCTTGTATCCAGCCCACCAAGAGTGATGTGAGCCTGTGCAATCATCATCCCAAGCTTCAGATAAAGGAGAGGCTGTATAACCATGGGCAGGCAAGAGGTCACTCAACGGGATTAAAGTGTATGTTGCACACATACAGGTGTGTGAGGGAGGGAGTAGACATATACCAAAAAAGGAAAATATCTAAAAACATATAAAATATGTATGTAAGGAATTATATGTATTATGTGTAATATCTACTCTCAACTTTCTTGTTTAGTGTGGGTTTGTAATGCTTGCAATTAAATACTGACTTGGGCGCTTACCAGATCAACAGCGTTTTTAGAGATGAGGCTTTGGTTCATGCCTGGTTCGGACAGACTTCAGACTCATTATGAATGTGGCCCATGCTAATCTCAAACTTGCAACGCCCCTGCTTCAGCTTCCCCAGTGCTGAGATTACCCGTGTACCACCACACTTGGCTCGTTAATGACTCTTGTCTTGGTTGATGTTCCTAGTGCTGTGATGGCACACTCTGATGACAGCAGCTTAGGGGACAGTTATTTTAGCTTAAGTTCATGGCACAGTCCACCGCGGCAGGGAAGTCAAGGCAGCAGGCGCACGAAGCAGTGAGTCACGTTACATCTGCAGTCGGAAGAGAACAATGCATGCATGTATGCTAGCGTTCAGCTTGTGTTCTCCATTTCATACATCTCAGGACCCCTGTCCGAGGGATGGTCCCACTAACAATTAAAACAGCTCTTCCCACATCAACTAACAAATTCCAAATAATCCTCCAGAAGCATGCCCAGAGGCCAGCTCCCATATGATTCTAGATTCTGTCCAGTTGATAATTAACTCTGACAGTCACACCTATCCAATGTTTCTTGCCTTAGTTTAAAAGGATGATGTCTCTTTCCAATGGCTGTAATAAAGTTAGGATCATCATACGTCATATCAGGAATTCTGGTTTTTCATCTCATAAATAGCCACAGTGATTGGAACGTCCCTAGACTGAATTTCCTTTCACCGAAGACTATGTGGAGGCAAGCAACTGCACTGTTAGCTTAAGAGTGTCGCTCGGTGTGGGCTGTTGTCTTCCCAGTTCTCTTCCTCTTTCCTTCGGGGACCATTATAACTGCCACATCTCCATCACATCCGTAAACTGATAGGAAGTGGTGAGGACGAGAAGCGTCTATTGGGGAATCAAAAACTCACCAAGGAGCCTCCCAAGCTTCTGTTGACCACATGCAGGGCCACGTGGACACAGCTGGCTAGAAGTAGGCTAAGGAGTTAAGCATTAGTCAACCTACCATGCTGGCCAGAATAGAGTTTTCCTGCTAGTATGGAATGAATCCTTGTATTCATCTGCTTCCCGAATTCTGACATGACTATGCCAGGAGCTATGGAAGAGGCAAGATGATAGGGCCGACATGATCATGACGGTGGGCAGACTTTCTACTAGAATTATTGGTAGATTCGTTGCTTCTATTATCTCTGTGGCAGAACAACTGACAAGTGTAACCTAAGACAGGAAGCGCTAATAATATTGGCTCACAGTCTGAGGGCACAGTCGATGATGGCGAGGAAGTGATGGTGGCAAGGGCAGAGAATGGCTGGTCACATGACATCTGCAGTCAAGAAGCCAAGCAAGATGAAAGCACAGCTCCCCTTCCTTTCTCTATCCGGTCTGTAGTCCCAGCCTTAGAGACAGTGCTGTGGCCTGCAGGGTCGGTCTCCCAGCCGCAGCCCAGCTTTTCTGGAAACACTCTTACAGATGTCCCCACAGCTGTATTTCTAAGACAATTCTAGTCAAGGTGTCTGTGAACCATCACAACTTGAGAGCACGGTGACGAAGGTTATGGAGGCGTAGCTAAGGGACAGACAGCTTCCCTGTATCCTTCACTGAGCAGGATGCTGGATTCCTCCATCTAGAACATGGACCTCAGTCTTGTCACCTTGAGTGTGTTCACAAACAAATTCACATTTACACAACAGATTATGATTGTACGATCAAGGGCCTCCTCTTCTTCTTCCTCCTCTTCCTTTCCTACCTCCTCCTCCTGGCCAAGGTTCTAAAGTTCATATCGGCTTTGATTATGACTGTTTCCACACAGGTAGCTAGATCTGTCTTCCAGACATGAGGCTGTGTTGATGGTAAGGAGGAGGGCGTGAGCAGGTGGGAAGCACTCTCATTTAGGAGACACAAGAGCGGATGATGAACCTCTGCTGTGGGAGGGTCTTCTGGACAAAGCAAGGTGGACTCTCATCCCTGATGCCGACTGTCTCCATTCAGGCCACAGACTAGCACTTGGCCCTCCGCAGCCTCTCTCTTCTCCTTGGCCCTTGTGATCCTCCCAAGTGGGTGACAGAACTTACTTCACTTTGGGTACCACGATAACCTGGGGGCTGTTAATAGGAATTGAATACTGGCTATTCTGGAACCATGAGAACTGACACATCAGAATCTTCTGTACGTCCCAAACATGTGGCTACCCTTTCTCAGAGTCTCACATGACACATCTGTCAAACAGAAAGATAATGCCAGCCTTAGCGAGCTACTGTGTAGCTCTGGGAAATTATTGTTGAAGGGACTTTTGTGGGCTCTAAGGGCAAACTGGGTGCAAAACTGTGAAAAAACAAAAGGAGTAGGTGTCTTTCGCCCAAGCCACCATGAGAAAAATTCTACTGCTTTGGTTTTCCTGTGTTGTCTATATAAGGGAATACTTATGCATCCCCCCCAAAGTTTCTCTCAACAAATGACAAAAAGCGATCAATTTATAGTAAACTCGTAGTGCCTAATAGACACTTAATAAGGATTTGTTTCTTTTGCTCCCTGCACTTTCAAAAATACTAGGACTCTAATAAAAACTACCCGAAACCCTTGCCACTTGCATCTAATTATGAGCATGGTTGGTCCAGTGATTCTCTGTGTTGAGATCGCAGTTCCGGTGCTTATGGCCTAAACCATCAGTTCCCGACGACCATCCAAGGACTCATTTGTCTTGGGCAAGATTTCCTTCTGCAGCCAAAACGGTCTGAACTCCCACCTCTGTCCGGCTCCCTTTCACTCTGCTGCTCTGATAAATGGCCAAGGGTTCTGCTTGCAGCAACGGGCACGTTCCACCAGAAAACAATTAAAGTGACCGATGCCTACAGAGAGATGATAAATATCCATCCATCCGCCCAAACAGATGCCAGTTACAGTGTAAGAGTATCACAGCAGGAGTCAGGGAATTTGAGCTGGCCCACGGCTCCTAGCTCAGGTGTCAGAAGAAAGGGGATGGAATGGAAATAAACAGGAAACAGAGGAAGGCAGAGCAAGGAGCATTGGCTTTTATATCCGTGGGGAGCCACACTCAGAGATACCCAGGTGGGTGTGTCCGCTTTCTAGAAGAAATGGCTGTGATTGAGGTGTGGGAGCCTCTTGCTAAAGGTGGCATAGTATATCTTAGAGTCCACGCAACAGGGTTCTTAGGAAGAGAGGCTGAGAGAGATAGTGTTGTGGGAGGCCTAGGACTCCATCCACACCTCTAAGACTAGAGACAATGGCTCTCATAGGAGGAGGAATGGTTCCAGACTCAGTACAAGAAGATCTGATATGGGACAGCAGACAAAATTAAGGATTCTGGCATGTTGAAGAGGGAGCCATTTTTGATGGAATAAGTGACAGAGAGGAGTCCGTAAACTTCTTGGCACAGGTGACATTTAAGATGGGTGATAAGGGGCTAGAGATGGCTCATTGGTTAAGAACCCTTGCTGCTCTTGCAAAGGACCCAAATTTGGTTCCCAGCACCCATGTCTGTCTGTAACCACATTGCCTATAACTCCAGCTTCAGGGAACCAGTAGCCTCTTCTGGTCTCCACAGGCACCCACATGCATTTGCATATTCATACAAATAGACATTTGCACATGTACACACATACATGTACATACATACATACATGTACACATATATACACACATACACAAAACATATACCCATATATTCACTTAGAACAAGGGTCAGGCCATTTGCCAAAGGGGATGTCAACAAAGGCGAAGAGGAGAGATGGTGGGTGTTCTGAGATGGCCTGAGCCCAGGAGAGTCTGACTCGGTGACAAAAGACCAGGTTCTATTAAATTTTTATTTGTTCACGTGAAGTCTGAAGTTCATAGAAGGAACACTACACATCCAAGTTCACGCCACCCACTAAGGGTTCCTTGTGACATTCAGGGTGGTTAACAAAGCGGCAAATAGAGATAGCATAGGACTACAAGCTAGTGAGATCAGTGAAGAACCAGCTCACTGGAAGAAATTTTAAGCTGGAAGGAGGTACAGCCCTGAAGGTGACAGAGGAAGCCTTCCCAGAGAAGGTGCAAGGAATGTTTTTCACAGAGAGGAAGGGGAGAAGTAACAGGGAAAGGAACAAGGAAGTGACGACCGAGGTACTGGCCCTGATAGCACCTGTTTCACAGGAAGGCTAACTTTGCTTCCTACTTGTGGTAGGTAGTTATGTTCTGTGGCAGATGCTTTATGTTCATCATTTCTGATATTTATGAGGATTCTTCCAGGTAGAAATAATTGTACCGCTTTTACAGATTAGAAAAGAAAGGGGCAACCATGTTTAATACTTAGTGCAAGTCACCCTGCTATGACGAGTAGGAGCCTGGAAGTACCAACACATCCCATACTAAACAATCCAAAGGATTCAAAAATATCATTGTGTTTTATATTTGGGAAAACAGATTCGGAGCCATTCAGTACTTTGTCCAAGGCCAGCCTGTAAGAACCCAGCAAGTTCTATTTGAGAGCCAAGTTGATGGCTCTCAGTAGCTCGCATGTTCCATCACACCAGACATTCAGAGGGGCTAGAGCCATGGTTCTCAACCTTCCTAAGGCTAAGACTCTTTGACACAGTTCCTCACATTGTGGTGACCCCAACCATAAAATTATTTTCATTGCTTCTTCATAACTGTAGTTTTGCTAGTGTTATTAACCATAATGTAAATATCTGATATGCAGGTTTTCTGATATGGAACCCCTGTGAAAGTGTTGGTCAACACCCCCACACACAAAGGAGTCATGACTGACAGGTTGAGAACCAGTGGGCTAGAGAGAAGGGAGAGCAAGAGACGGAAGGTGCAGAGGTGAGAGTAAGCGTGCCCACCTACAGTATCTCAGGACATCCACTTCCTGTCCATCAGATTCTGTGTGAGTGGAAGGGACAAGACAAAGCCTTGATCCTGCCTCCATGTCTCTCAGGTGTCACCCCCATGTCCTCTGGCCTGCCATTGCATTTTGGGTGATGAAAGATTGCCCTTCTGAAATTTCCGAGCTTCTCTCTTTGCCTCCTTTTGAGACACGGTTTTGTACCAATCTCCTGGCTCCCTCATCCCAGAGCCAGCTCTTCCATTTCTTTGCACCTTAGTTTCCTCCTTTGTAAAATGCAAATACCACCCTCCACCTAACCACATCAATGCTTGTTGTGAGTTCAAGACGGGCTCCTGGTATATTCATACCTGGCACCCACACACAGCATGGTAGCATTCATTCTGGCGGTAGGTGGTAGTGTGACTGGTCACGCATGCTCCATAGTCACTCAGTCCACAGGACCCACCAGATGGGAGCCAGCTGGCCAGCATCTCTGTACTTCCTTTCTTGTTGATGTGACTTCCAACAAGAAATCTATTTCTTTATTTATTTTGCTAAAATGTAGAAGGGTGAGGAGGAAGGTGGGTGTACCTGGCTAGGGCTGCCAGGAGTAGTTAGTAAGTCACGAGAGTAATGGCGAGATGTGGGTTAGTGAAGAACAGATAGGGCAAGCAGACATCGGCAGCCCAGGACCAACTGAGCCTCCCCTCAGGAGCCTATTTCCTACTCAGAAAGGAAACTTCTTTCCTGTCTTGGCTCCCCTCATCCCTACCTTGCCATCCTTTGCTAACTCGGGGCTCCAGCTGGTCTGGGAGGCAGCTCACCTCTGCCTGCTCATTAACAGTTCATTTGCTTAAATACCCATCATCATTACTGCCAATGGCTCCTCAGGGCACCATTGCGTCCTAGGAACTGTGGCAGCCATTCTCCTCTGACTGATGGCCCCACGCTCTGCCCTGCCACCTGCTAATGACTCTTGGGCTGACAGCCCAGCCTGAGGGCAGCGGGACCGGAGGAGGCCACTGTCTCCCCTTGTAGGCTCCTCTGACCCTCACAGCCCTGCCAAGGACTCGGCTCTGTAAAGGGATGCCTCAGATCATCCGAGGAAGGTGAGCGGCATTCACGTAAACCCTCGCTCTCAAATCTGACTTCCAGAGAGTTCAGTTCTGCTCCAGCGTCCGCTTCCCAGATGTTGAATCCGAGGCTCACAGAACTGGAGTGAGCTACCCCAAGTCACACGCCAGGCATGGTGGGGCTAGGCTGCAAATTCACTTTAGTCTGAATCCAATCATCGTGCCGCTTCCCCTAACTCTAATTGCTCTGCGTGAGGGGAATCTGATGATGCCTCGGAACTGACAAAGCGACAGTCATGGCAACTGGAGTGGTGACTTACATCATGGGAACACTGTCTGTTAAGAAAGTTAGCGAAATTAGAGAAATATTTCAAAGTTTATTTGTTTGAGAGGAATCCTACGAATTTTGCATTTCCCTTACTTAGAGGGAATTTTGCTTCCTCTCTCGCTAGATTATATCCTCACGGCATATACTTCCAGCTTATTCCACAGCAGGGCTCTTCTTAGTAACAACGGAGAGACACTCTCTTAAACTGGAAGCAGGTTAAGTCCTTGAATATTTGTAATGAGCCTATAAAGAAGTTCCTGCTCTTACTCATTCATAGAGTGTGGAGGACAGAGAGGACAGCTGACTAGCTCAAGGTCACCGTAGCTACTAAGTTGGAAGCTTTAGAGGGCAAGGTGATCGGTAACAGGGTTGCTACTTGTGATTTCATTCTCCCACCTCCACCCCTCCCTTTTCTCCTGTTTCTCCTGCCTCCTCCTTTTCTTCTTTCTCTTCCTCATTCTCCCCCTACCCCTAGACCCTCTCACACTATATAAGCTCAAGCTGTCCTTAAATTCATGAACCTTTTTGACTCAGTCTCCAGAGTCATAGATGAGGGATACCTTACTAGATGTGCAGGCTGTTTCTTTCAGGATAGCATTTCTGCGTTCCTGTCATGGCTGGCCTTTCTCATATCACCGATACTTTAAGCTATGGTAACAGAAGTCACAAGTCACAGGACTGGAGGATGAATTAGGTTAAGAAGAGCATGTCATCTAAACGTGCTCTGTGGCAGGGCTGCTGCGATGTGTGGAGACAGCACCTTACTGCACAGCTAAGAGCAACGTCAAGCCAGAGCCCATTGCCAGGGACAGGGAGCAGGTTCTATGAAATTGGAAAGCTACTGAAGTACAGCTGGGGTTCTGGAAGTCATTAACGAAACCCCAGAAAGGCCTTGATTCTGAGTCCGGAGTCAGAAAAACATTCAAAGGGAGGACCTTGGACCCTGTGGTGGTTGACCGTCATTGTCACCCTGACTAGATTTAAAAATGCCTAGGAGACATACCTGTAGGCATGCTTGTGATGAGTTTTTCCAGGAAGGAAGACCCGCAGTGAATATAGGTGGCACCATCAATGAGCTGGGGCCCTAGACTGGATAAAAAGGAGGTGAACTGGCACTAGCCTCATCTTCTGTGTTTCCTGGTGGTGGGTGCGAGATGACCAGATAACTCAGACTCTCATGGTCGCATTTTCCACACCATAAAACTGTACCCTCAAATCCTTAGACCACATAAAGCCTTCCTTTCTGAAATTGCTTTATTCAGGTAGTCAGAACAGAGAGCAAAGCAACGAACACAGGCTTTCCGGATGCATTTCCAATGAACCTTTCAAACGAGGAGGAATGATCCATGCTCCTCTCTGCCTCCCTGGTACATTGTCCACATACTCTACTTCAAAGTCAGCCCAGTCATTCCTCAGTTTAAAGTCTGTTAGCCGCACCATGAGGCTTCGAGATCAACCTCAAACTCCCTGAGATGATTCACAGCGGCCTCCATGGTCCAGCCTGGGCATTGCCGTCAGCTTCACTATACAGTGCCCTCCATGGTCCAGCCTGGGCTTCGCCGTCAGCCTCACTATACAGTGCCCTCCATGGTCCAGCCTAGGCATTGCTGTCAGACTCACTAACCTCTTCTCCCTTCCCATCTCTACAGCATTCAGTTCACACCACCACAGGTTTCCTCTCACCTCTGAAAGCAGGTACTCACAGATCTCTCGTTTGGGCATTGTCCCTTCTTCTCATCCCAGAACACACACTCATGCCTACTGCTTCCTGGAGAAGTGTAATCATATGTTTCGGCTTAAACACTTCTGCTTTGGGGAGCCATTCACCGCCAGACTCATGCCAACCATGAAGGCCACGTCAAATTTACATGTTCCCACTCCTCCCTCTTTCCTTCTCATATGCTTGTGTGCTGGATTGTGATTGCTTATTGGTCTGTTTTGGACCCTACAGTTTCAGCCCCACCCATGTAGGTACTGCCCTTTCCCTTTCACCCATGTCTGGCACATCCTCACTGGTCAAGCTGGATGGCCGGATCCCTGGGTGGCCTCCGTGGTTTCTCTTGCGAGGCTATTTCTTTTCTACAGTGACTCAGAAGCTATCTCTGACTCATCATTAAGATTCAAGAGCTGTCCACAGGGTGGCCCCAGAACAAACGGAAATACACTTAAACCCCACCTGAGATCAGTACAGGAATTAAGAGTACCAGGATCCCACTTAACCCAGACCGGAGGCCAGAAGATAAGCCCCAGACAGCCAGAAGGAAAGCTAGTTTGGTGCTGGGCTCTGAGTTCAGTATCTGGCTGTGTTCAGGGAGGCCATCCTAAGTCGCCTCCCATTCTCAGCAATGCTTACTTAAGGTACAAGTCCTGGGGAGTCACACTTGAGCCTCTTGTGAAGCACATAGAGCTGGTATTAAGGGACTTGTGAGGAAAAAGTGGGACTACTGGAGCACAATGTGGCAGAACAGGCGAAGATTCTCAAAGAGAGGAGGCCCAATGAGCAAGAGAAGCAACAGGAGGGAAAGGAGGAGGCTGAGGCATCCTGTTACAGGCCGAGACCATATGAGGGACCAAGAGCTGCGGTTGCCCCCTTCTTCTTGCTTTCCAAGGTTGCATCTGGTCTTGCAAGTAAGGACCTTCCAGAGGTGCTTGACGTTAGGAGAAGTTTGTGTCACGGTCACACTCTGAAATGGTCCACTCATCAGGCTGATTTACAGAACATTAGCAAAGGGTACTCATGAAATTCTGAGTGACCCCAGAGTAACCACACCACTGAAAAGCCTCACCCCAGCATGGATGACTTCCCCATACCTGTGTAGATGGATTTCCCCCTTCAACTTAACCTTCCACAGTCCTCTGCCATCCCTGGAGACCACATGCAATCCTAGCAGAATTATATAGAGATGGCATAAGTTGCTGAAATTTTGAGGTGAGGGGCCAATGGCCTTCCTCACTCCCTCCTTCTATGATGGACCATTAACAGTCAACATACCCCAACTCATGGGTTTCTTGAAAGTATAAAGAGTTGTTTCTGATGAGGAAAATGTCTGTTGTGCCTGCAAGACAACAATATAGATTATTGAGGAAAAAGACTGGAGCTAAGAAACCAGTGAAGAAGCCATTCTAATACCTCAAGAACAGCATGTAATAAACTGAGTGATTGGGTCAGTATAGGAGCAACCGGGTGAGATGGGGGCAGTAAAGGCAGATGGGCTGGACAACAGCTACTTGGTGAACGCAAAAGAGCGAGCTTTCATACCCCGGGGGCCTGTCCCAAACAGACAGCTCCAGAGTTTGATAAATTTTGAACTCCCAACAATGGGATTTGTTACAGGTTGATTATAATTGTGTGCAAGAGAGAAAGTATGTATGTAAAACAGAAAGATTGAAAATTTTCATGAATACCCCAGAAGCCTTTGGGGGAAGAAAGGGTTAATCACATAAAGAATTCCGAGGCAGAGCTGCAGAGTCTCGGAGCACTGGCTTCTCTTTTAGAGGATACAGGTTTGATCCCCAGCATCATATGATTGTTAGCAACACCTGTAACTCCAGTTCCAAAGGTTCCTATGCTCCCATTCTGAGCTTCATAAGCACCAGGTACATGTCTAACGTATAGACATACACGCAGGCAAAACATTCATACAATAAAAGTAAAAATAAATATATGAAAAATTTCAACAACAACAAAAAGAACTTAGTAAACATGCTTGTGGGGATGATTCCTAGACCGACCCAGGGTTGACATGACTGTCCACTGGGCAGGCTGTGTTCAAGGAATGAGCTTGGGAAATGTCTTAGTTTGTAAAGTGCCCACTCCACAGCTGTTGGATTCCTAGTTCTCAAATAAAAGCTAGGTACAACCTGCATACCTTAAGCCCAGTGCCAAGATAGGAAGATTCTTGGGGTTCACTGACTAGACAATATAGTTGAATCAGCGAGCTTTGTGTTCAGTGAGAGACTTAATCTCAAAAAATAAGGTGGAGAGATTGAGGAAGACACCTGATGTCAACCTCTGACCTCCATGTGCAAATGCATGCATGTGTACAACACCTGCAAACATGCACGTGCACACACACACGCATGCAAATTGTCTTAACTCTCTATAGCTGTGATAAACACTGCAAGCAAGCATCGTAGATAAGGAAGAGTTTATTTGGGGGCTTACATTTCCGGAGGAATAAGAGCCCATCGTTATCATGGCAGGGAGCATGGCAACGGGGAGACAGGCCTGGAGCTAGACCAACAGCTCAGATCTTGACCCACATACAGGAAGCAGAGACTCAAAGCCTTTTGAGACCACAAAACCTTCCCCCAGTGACCTACTTCCTCCAGCAAGGCCACACCTTCTAATCTTCCCCAAACAGCCACCAAATAGGAACCAGGTATTTAAATGCCAAAGACTTTCAGGGGACATCTCTTTCAAGCCATCACACATACAACCACACACAAAATGAGGAAAGAGAAAAACAAGGGACTTTATGCCAGGAGAATGGGCTGAGCAGATCTCACAGGCTGATGTGGTACCTTCCTGGCCTGTTGAAAACCTACAGTGGACTGGGTAAAATCTGTTCTTTTATCAGGGCAGAATTTATATCAAGATGCTCAGCCCATGGTTTCAAGCTCAGTAAGCTGCAAGAATGCATCCCAGCAGCAGACAGAACGGGCAGCCACTGAGGGAGCACGGCATCTGTTGGCATCTGTTAGGGTTAACGGCATGTCTGTCAGGACAGCCGGTCTCCATGTTTGCCCCTTCGCTGATGCTAAAAGGCTAATGCTGATCATGGAACAAACGTCACTCTCCGTTCTGCCGAGCACTTCGGAGTGGCAGAGCTGTCAGCAGAGATGCTTGGCAGAACACAAGCTTTGGTTTTGGCATGATATAATTTGCACCACCTCTGCAAACTTTCCCTAACTCTTTCCTAAAAATAGTGCTTCGATTAGAAAGCGACACAACTTCTGCTGGGGAAGGTGTGAACAGCCGTGAAATGCTTCATATGGAAAGGAGCAGGTGAGACCCCAGTACATCATCAAATGCCAAATGATACACTATAATGTATGGTAATTGGTTATTATTAAAATAGTCTATTGCTTATCACACAGTAGCTAAATGGCCTTTCAGTTGCTCTATAATTACCCAGCGATGGCTGATCTGTTTTCTTCTTTGAGAGCTGGGTACCAAGGGTATCCGAGTAGCACCTGTCACAACACAGGAAGAGAGCAGGGCTTCGGGGGGGGGGGCAGCTTTCTGCCAAGGTGGTGCCTCACTAGGCTCTTTCAAAATCCTCAAGCAGGGTAGACTGCTGTGTGGGGTCCCCAGGGGAACAGGAAGCAGAGAATCAGGCTCCATCTCTATGAGTCTTCTTCTGCATCTTGTTTATTACCTGTCCATGAAACCATCTCTGTAGAAATTTCGAAGGGCCTGTGGAAGGACATATTTACATATTTGTGTGAGGTGAGGCCAGACGAAGGATGAAGGGCCTGGCTTCTGCTCCCACTATCAGCCAGTAAGGAAGCTCAGGACTCACGGGAGACAGCTGAGGCTGCTTTAGAGGGTAAGAAGTGAAATTTGTGATTTCCAGGGTCATAGATGGAGTCCAGAAGGAGCTGGATAAGGCAGGGTCATATGAGAGGAAGACAGGCCAGACAGCATGAGGAAGGAGGAGAAAGAGGCCAAAGTCTCTCAGGGAGTGTAAAGTGCGCAGCAGTGGTCTGATCTCAGATAGGAAAAAGATTCAGAAAAGGGTGAACATGCTAAGGTCATGCCTCTAGCTTATTTGACATCTCTGAACTTCAGAATCAACCTGACTAGGACTGAGCTTGAGAATATGAAAGAATTTATGCTGTAACTGGGAGAGATTGGGGTAGGGAGCTTTGGGTCCCTTTTCTTCCTCTCGCAGGGCTCCAGCAGGTTGCACCACAGAGATTGGTCAAAGGAGAGGGGAGTTTTGTGGGAAGGACAAGATACTTTCAAGTCCAGGTAGGAGCAGGAAGGTAAGGAACTCCCAGGCTGCTTCCTTTTCTCCTATGTGGGTAACAAGAGCTATGTAGAAGTAGAATCTAACATTAACTAATAAGATTCATGTAAATCTAGGGGTGGGGGAGAACTCAGGAACTCAGGAAAAGCCTGTGCCACCCGCTTCTATAACTTCCCTTATACACAACCAAGGTGTTCTTCCTCCAATCTAGCAGACCTCAAACTCTCACACTTCCGATGTGCCAAATGAGATTTCTTGAATGTCTATATTAATGAAAAGGGTGATATGTGTGTACACAGTGTCGCAAACCATTCATTTCTCTTTCCATACTCTTCGAGTTCAAACATCTGAATGGGGTCAGTTCCTCTGACGAGTCTCCCTGGGATAGATCAGGAAAGGCAGAGCTGTGCCTGCACAGAACTGAACCATGTGTGTTTGTCACTCTACTGTACTGTAACTGTCGTGATGTCTCCGTCTCCTTCTTCAGTCTTTTCTCCGTGACAACCCCAGTGGCTACAAAATGCATGGCACAGAAGAGGTATTCAGTACATTTGTTGAATGGCTGGGCATCCAACTCTCCTCTTTGGATGCATACATTATTCTAAAGTGTGAGAACATAAGCAAAGGGGTTTGAGTGGTAAAGAGGAGGATTACACACTTTGATTCTACATTGCATAGAAAGCTCAATTTATTATCATTAGAAACCATACTTTCCTTGTGCATAGGACATTTTTTTGTTACTAAACTCCAATAAAGACAAAACAACTCAAGGGAGGAAGGATCTATTTGTGCTCACAGTTTTCGGGTACACAGTCCCTTGTGGATGGGGGCATGACAACATGAACACGAGGCTGCTCACTCACATCATTGTGGGTAAGGTAGCAAATACCGGGACAAAGCACTCAACTGTAGTAATTAGGAGCGGCGGGGCTGCGTCCCCGGCACCCTGGCTGCTTGGCTAGCTTATGCCCAAAATAATTACACGGAAACTGTATTCTTTTAAACACTGCTTGGCCCTTTAGCTCTAGCCCTTACTGGCTAATTCTCATATCCCGATCAACCCATCTCTGATAATCTGTGAGCACCGGTCTTACCGGGAAGATTCTAGCCTACGTCCATCTTAGGTAGAAGCTTCATCGCGCGTGCCTCAGAGAACAGAGCTGTCTGCCTGGAGCGGAGCATGCCTTTTTTCTGAGGCATCTGCTCCCTAGAGGAGAGCTGTCGAGTCTGAGCTCACTTCCTCTTCCTCCCAGCATTCTGTTCTTGTTTACTCCACCCACCTGTGTTCTAAGCTACGAGCCCAAGCAGTTTGTTTATTACTTAACCAATGAAATCAACAGATGGATATATGACACTCCCACATCACTCAACTGGTCTTTTCTTTTTCCCTTTGCATTTGGGCAGGGGTCACAGCCCACTGGATGTTGCTGGCCACATATAAGATGAAATATCCCTTCACTTAACCCTCTCTAGAAATGTCCTTATAGGCAAACCCAAAGGCATGTCTTAGTGCCCTAGGTAGGCATTTCTCTATCTAATCAAGTTGACCATGAAGAATTATCAGTTTGGGAAAAGGTAAATGACTTCTCTTCTTCACAGTATGGTGGTTTCTATGAGAACAGTCCCTGTGGGCTCAGGAGTTTGAACACTTGGTCCCCAGCTAGTCATGCTGTTTTAGGAAACGGCACAACTATCGTTGTGGGCAGCAGGTCATTGGAGGTGGACTTTGAGAGTTCATAGTCTGGCCTCTCTTCCACTTTGATCTCTCTGCTTTATGGTTGTAGTTGAAGATGTTGTCTCTCTCAGCTTCCTGCTCCAGTCACCATGTCTGTCACTTGCTGCCATGCCTCCCTTCCATGAGAGGCTCTCTTCCCTCTGTAACTTTAAGTCAAATAAACTCTCTCTTCTGTGAGTTCCTCTGGTCATGTTTTTTGTCAGTGGCAGAAAAGTAACTAATATAGAAGGCTAAGGAGTCTCCATGAGAGTTTCTCTGCCAGGACCATGGCAGACATGTGGCTCAACATGGGCCATGGATAGGGTCTGACAGGAGTCCGATTCCTGAGGATATTACAGAAATGAATGACCTGGTCAGCATCATTAATCCCTGACAAGCCCATTCAAGTGTCCCTTCCATGGAAATATAGCTACACTTTCTAACTGGGCAGTTTAGGTCCTAGAACATTTCTGAACCTATTTCTTGACCAATAGTTAGTGTCCTAGTGATATTTTTAACTTAAGGTTTTGAAATAAATTGCATCATTTCTCCCCTGCTCTCTCCTCCCTCTGACCCCTCCAAGTACCCTGCATTGATCTCTCTAATTCATGGCCTCTTTTTCTGTAATTATTATTGTTGTTTGTGGTGGTATTGAGATGTGTGTGTGTGTGTGTGTGTGTGTGTGTGTGTGTGTGTGTTGCCAAATACATAAATCCAATCTGCTCAGTTTGTAAGTCACTTATATGTATATATGTTTTCAGGGTTGCCATTTGCTTTTGGAAAGCTAATTAATGCGCTCCTCTGTGGGGAAGACGATTTCATTCTCAGAATTTCTTAATTGCCTCTAGATCTTTGTGTAGGGTTGAGGCCTCCTGAGCTTTACTCCCTTTCAAGTTAGCAGTCTATTAATATCCTTGTTTAGGCGGCCACACTGATGATACTTCATGGGTATCATCCTGACATTTCTAGTAGAAACAATGTCACAGCAAACTGCCTGTCCCTGTTGCTCCTACAATCTTTCACCCTGTCTTCCACAATGATCCCCGAGTCTTAGGTGCAGGGATTATACTGTAGTTGTATCAGCTGGGTTGAGGCTTCACAGCTTTATATTCTGGTTAGTTGTGCTTCTATGTTGGTAGTGATAAGATTCCTTGACAATGGGAGAGGACCACACTTATCTGTGTGTATAAGGATAAATATTTAGAGTATGGCTGGGGTTTACACTAGTTTAGTAAAGTGGCAGTTGAGGGTCTCCTTCACTATCCCTGGGAAGTTGACTACGTTTCCAGTATCTGGTGTGGCTTCCTTCTTGCCGACCATATCTTAAGTCTAACTAGAGAGCTGTTGTGTGCCAAAGTATGTGGGCCATTATTACACCCCTAAGCTTATTCTGCCATGCTGGCTGTTGATTCTTTAAGCTCCTCTTATCCTGCCAATTAATGCCTTTATATTTACATTATCCATATTTGGCTTTCCTCTATGTGTTTAAAGCCTTCTTAGTGACAGAGCCTAAGATAGACATTTCTGCATGGAAGATGCTCATAGAGAGTCCTGGCCTTCTGTGTAATAAACGAATGATGTCTGTGCTTCTTCCTGTGGCTACCACTCAGAGAGGCCCACTAAAGAGTCTTCCCACAAATGCCATCCAAGTTCAAGGATTTGGAACCAAATCCAGATTTCTCTTGACAACTCTCACATTGAGAGGACAAAAGCAGATTCTGGGCCCTATTAGTGTTACTCATGCAGATAGATCAATTCTGGAAAGTGCAGACTGTGCCAGTTCAGATGCCCTCTGATGCTGCTGCTGCTGTTGGTGATAATGATGACGATACAGAAAGGGAACTAAGCTCATTCAATAGACCCACTTTGCTCAGTACCTCCTGAAGCAAGGATCTTGGCATCAGAGAAGACAGTAAGGAAGGAGATGCCTGCATCTGTGCATACTTTGGGAGAAAAACGGATGCTAGGCATAAATATAGATTTTCCTTGAGCCAAAGCCACTTGAGTTTGTTTTTTTTTCTTTTCTTTTGGTTGCTGTTGTTGGTTTTTGTTTAATTGATGATGACAAAGCAATATAGAAACTTCCCTCTTGAGAACACATTTGCCCTGACCTCTACTGGGGGTTGACCCTGAAGAGTTTCCTAAGAATTACTAGAACACCCAAAAGACTTTGTCGGTTGTCTTTAAAAATACAAAATCTATTGGGAAGCAGCATCTCACCATTCCTGCCCAAAGAGATAAGAGGCAGAGCTGGAGAGATGCCTCAGGGGTTAAGTATACTTCTACTTCTAGAGAACCGGAGAACCAACATCCAGATCAGGTACCTAACAACTACCTGTATTTTCTAGCTCCAGGGCATGTGACAGCCTCTGTGGGCATCCTCATACATGTGTGTCCACTCATACACAAATACACATACATACAAATAAATGAAAATTAGATCCAAACTGCATGGGTATTCACAGCCCCGGTGAAGGTGTCAGGACTGTTTTCATATGGTATACTGTAGTCCCTCAAGGCTGACATCAGACCCAGGTTTCAAATGTTAACTATGAATTGTCAGGGCTCTGGGTGGAGACTGATTTCAAAATCCCTGACATCCATCACAGGAAGCTAGTGGTTCAAAGAAAGGCCAGTTATCCAAGAACTGTGAGAGAAAATGACCCCCACTGGCATCTAGTGTACTACAACCCTACAGGGTAACAGGAGTAGTTATACCATTCTGTTCTTAAAATGTCTACACATGCTACAGAACAGGATAAAATCTTTATCAGATGTACGTCTCTCTGAGAGAGGAATCATATGGAGAATATATAAAGAACTTGAAAATTTAAACACCAAAATAATCCCACCAATAAATGGCAAAGAGTTATGAAACAAACTACAAGTAGTCAATAAGTATATGACAAAATGTTTGCTATCCTTAGCCATCTGGAAAATGTATCCAAAGGCACAGAGACCCCATTTTACCCCATGCATTAACATTGGAATGACTGTCACTAAGTGTACTGGCTAGTTTTATGCCAACTTGACCCAAGCTAGTGCCATCAGAGAGAAGGGAGCCTCATTTGAGAGAAAGCCTCCATAAGATCAGGCAAGCCTGTAAGACATTTTCTTAATTAGTGATTTATGGAGAAGGGCCTAGCCAATTATGGGATGTGCCATGCCTGGGCAGGTGATCCAGGGTTCTACAAAAAAAACAGGTTTAGAAAATCATGGGGCACAAGCCATAAACAGCACCCCTCCATGGCCTCTGCATCAGCTCCTGCCTCCAGGTTCCTGCCCTGCTTGAGTTCCTGTCCTCAGTGCTTTTGGTGATGAACTGTGATGTGGAAATGTGTGTGAAATAAACCCTTTCCTCTCCAAACTGTTTTTGGTCCTGGTGTTTCATCACAGCAATAGTGACCCTAACTAAGACACTAAGAAATTAATAGATGCTATCTAGAATGGGAGGAGAAAAAAACCTTCAACAGTGCCAGTGGGGGTGGAAATCAGTGCAACCATTGTGGAAATCATTGTGGGTTTCCTCAGAAAACTAAAATAGATCCATCCTATGACCCAGCTGTACCAATCCTGGGTGCATAGCTGAGGGGATCGAAGGCATCATAACACAAAGATAGCTGCAGGCGCATGTTTAATGCGGCATTGACGTAATAGTCAAGTTCTAGATCCGGCTTACATGTCTGTCAACAGAAGAATGAATAAAGGGAATATGGAAAATGGACTCGCTCATGTGACTTATGAAGATCAGGGACCTCCATAAAAACACAAAATTCTGTTTTGTTTTTATTTTTGTTGTTGTTGAGATCATCCTTGTTTTACAGAGAACCCAAGCTTAGAGAAAGGTCAGATCCACCCAACATTCTGCACACACCTAATGGTACATCCAGCACCTATCACCCGAGAATCTCCTCATTCACAGATCCAGGGGCTGAGAAAAGCATTCTGTGTAAAAGTGAGATCATGTCTGGGGATGACTGGCATGCCCTGGAATCGAAGCTCCATCCTGTCTGATGACCACAATACAGATATCTAGGTCCATTCAGAAAAATGGCCATGCACCATGCTGACAGACTCTTGTTTTCACTGTTTCTAATGCATAGGACTTTCCATGTGGCCTGCTTGCCTACAGCAGAGTCCTGGATATCTGGCTGGCTATCAAGTCCAAGGTTAGACATGTGGGTACCAGATGTGCTCAAGATTGCCTTCAGCTGTGGTTTTGCCAGTTGTGGAAGATACCATATGGCAGTTATAAGCCATCAAACATCTGGCAAACAGACCCCAACAAGGAAAGAAACTCTTAAGCAAGGTGACCATTTAGATGACAGTCACGACACTCATGGTGAGCCCAAATGAATGCTGGGAACAGAATTCTGACCAATATAGTCAAGAAATAGCTACTGAGTGCCTGCTTTGTGGGAGTCCAGAGAACTCATGAAAATAAAACAGAAGAAAGTGGGCTGAGGAGGGTGAGGGTCACTGCCATCCTCAAAGCAGTGGGGAAAGCCTCTGAAGGCCAACGGATTAAGCAGTCAATATAAAAGCCATAATTGTGCCAAGTGGTGGTGGTGCATGCCTTCAATCCCAGCTCTCAGGAAGCAGAGGCAGGCGGATCTCTGTGAGTTTGAGGCCAGCCTGGTCTACAAGAGCTAGTTCCAAAACAGGCTCCAAAGTTACACAGGAATCCTGTCTCGAAAAGCCAAAGAGGGAAAAAAAAAAAAAGCTGTAATTGTTACCATTTCTTTGCTTGACTATTTTTTCCCTACTTCCCTATCCCCAACTTTCCCAGCCAAGCCCACCCTCCCTGACTTCTTTGTGCCCCCAGAATACACTAAGTGTGTTTCTGCCTCAGGACCTTTGTGCGTGACAGTCTCTAGTGTCCAGTTACACAGGGGTTCTTTCTTCTTTACCTTGGCCCTTTATCGCCCTACTCCAACACACACTGAATATCTAAACTCTCAGGAGAAAGTTAGAAATACAGTCTCACTCTACCCTGTTCCACCTTACCCACAATGCCTTGTTTTGTGCTCATGCTTAGCCCAAGCATCAGACCCAGCCTTCAGGTCAGAAAACAGACGACCCACACACTGGCCTGGAATTGCTCACCAGCATGAATGACTGGCTCCTCTTCACCACCCTGAAGGAGTTGGCCACTTTCCAGACATATCCCAGGCACCAGGCCTGCTCTGTGACACTGTCAAGAAGTAAGGAGTCTGGGGAAAGTCATAGCATAGACATCAGCAAGATGAAGCCTTTGACCCTGTTAGGGCACTTGGACCTGTGGCCAATGGTTCATCTCCTGTCCTGATAAAGGAGGGGAGAAGCATTCCAAGAGATGTTTCCTTGGAGGACTCGGGAAAGGCAATGCCTGAGCACACTAGAGAATTTGGTGGAGGAGGAGAAGACTCACTCCTGAGCATGGAGCCAGTTCTATGCTTCTTGTTAACCCATCAGCCCAGGCACTTACCTTTCCTCTTCTGCCTGCAGGCACTGTTAACAGTAGAGATGCCGAGGACGTAGGAGAGCTCGGTATCCAGACCATACGTGCACACATGGGCTGAAAGACCATGGGCTTCAGCATCCTGTGTGAAAAACAAGAGGGGAACAAGGTACAGGATGTGGGGTTCTAAGGACAAAGTCAGGCAACCCCAGTCATTCTGAACTGTGGTTTCCTCGGGGTGTTTTAGGAAGGGAGGCCCTGTGTGGGCTATGAGCTATGGTATGGGTTTCACATATGAAAAATCCAGAGGAATACTTTAGGCAGAGACATAGAAAGTAAGGAGGAAGATAACTGCAGAGGTGTTCAGGCCCATGTTACTGCCCTTGAAGGGTTGCAAAGTACATTGAAAAGGCATGTATGTGCAGTGAACACTGGAGAGACATGTGGTTGCAGAGGACACTGGAGAGACATGGTTGCAGTGGACACTGGAAAGGCATGGTTGCAGTAAACATTAGAAAGGCATGTGGTTGCAGTAGACATTGGAAAGACATATGGTTGCAGTGGACACTAGAAAGGCATGTGGTTGCTGTGGACACTGGAAAGGCATGTGGTTGCAGTAGACATTGGAAAGACATGTGGTTGCAGTGGACACTAGAAAGGCTGTGATTGCAGTGGACACTGGAAAGGCATGTGGTTGCAGTGGACACTGGAAAGGCATGTGGTTGCAGTGGACACTGGAAAGGCATGCGGTTGCAGTGGACACTGGAAAGACATATACAGGCTGAAATAAAAGGGGCCCACAAGTAAAGGCATGGGTAGGTACTACAGGTACCCTGGACTAATTCACTAGCAGGACGGTAACAGAATATTAATGGGGGAAGGGTGTGTGGAAGGGGAACAAAGGGTGATGTCACTTTCCATGCAAGCGGAGTGTCTTTGGCTCTGTCACCAGCTATTGGGAAAGGCTGACATTTTATTCTCCTCCTCATACACACTCATCAGCAGGGGTGGGATCACCTGAGTGTAAATGTGTCTGGGCATCTGCACAGAGCTTCTGGGGGAGAAAACTGACCAGGTGCAATCTGTATCCCACAGATAGATGAAAACCAGGGGCTTGGAGATCCCCGGAAATGCCTGGATAGTTCTTTTAAAAATACAACCTAGATCTCCTTGAGATCCTTCAGGGGTCTCTTGTGACCTTCAGAATAACACTCTGACTCCTTGGCTGAATGCTTAAGGCGTCATGGAGCCTGTGTTTACCTCTTTCATCTTATTGCTTAGTCCCCTTAAAGTATAGAACAGCAACCCCAAAACCCATCTGTATGTTCAAATCACCTGGGGATTATCTTAGAAATTCTCAGGTCTAGACCATAACTGAGACCACTCAGTCATAATCTCAAGGGTTCAATGCTATTCCCTCAAAGGTTAGGGACATCCAAGTTCTGTCACACTTACTGTGTTTTCAAGTGTCTGTGTTCTTGTGTCATTGCTGATGGACATAATTCAGTAGGCTGTAGCTCTGTGCTAGGCTACAGGTCAGCTGGCCTTGGCTTCAAGCTGCTCCTTGCATTTGGGGAGCCCACAGCTCTCTCATCTTCTTGGGAGTAACATTTTTCCTGACACAAGATGATACAAGCCCAAGCATCCCTTGACATTTTGCTTCTAACTGGCACCCCTTCCATCCCACCTACATTGTATGACTCTAAGCAAGTCCTATAGCATATGTATTCGTCATATTTCTGGTTGCTAAGACAAAATACCAAGCCAAAGCAACTGAAGGGTGGAAGGGTTTATTTGGGCTCACAGTTTGAGGATACAGTCCACCATGGTGAAGAAGGTGTGGCCTCAGAAGTCCAAGGCAGCCACTCACATTGTATTTGCTGTAGGAAGAAGAAAGAGAGATGCTGGTATTCAACTCATTTTCTCCCTTCTGTTAGTCTGGGATCCCAAGAGTAGAATGGTGCTGTCACTATTTAGAATAGATCTTCCTTCTTGACTTAGCCCAATCTAGAATTTCCCTCACCAATATACCCAGAACTTTGTCTCCTCCATGATTCTAGGTCCTATCAAGATGGCATTGTTGACCATTACACATGGTCAAAGCCCTTGGCAGTGAGGCAGAGACACAGACTCTGGCTATTCTCAAGCTCTGGGTTGTGGGCTCGGGTGTGAAATGCTGTCTTCATCCATTCATGTGTTTGAATAACTGGAACCCAGTTGCTGATGCTGTTGTGGGAGGATGAAGAACCTTTAGGAGAAGGGACCTCCATGGAGGAAGTGGATGGCCTTCTTCCTGTCTCCCCTTCCTACACTACTTCCCAATCCCAGCTATTTACTATACTTCTACCACCCCGGAACTGGAGGACAGGGTCTTGGTGCTGGCTTTCTCTGGGGCTCCTTGCTGTAATGGTGATTGCAGACCTCCATGGTTGTCTGTATTACGGCTAACTGTAAAAAGAAAGGTAAGTCCTCCCTCCTTTAAATTTCTTTGTCAGATACCTGGTCAGGATAACAAGAAAAGAAACCAATGCACTTCCCAAGGTACATTCAGGAAGGAGAGCGGAGCTCAGATCTGACTGAGAGGTGATCTTGTGTCCACAGACTGAACTGCAGTGTACTTGCCCTGGTTGTCCCATTGTCCACTGAGTGCCCCAGACTTCATCACTATCTGCCCAGTTCTTCTCAGCATGCAAAACTATGTATGCATGCATGCATAGTCACCCACTTGTGTCCACACTGCATGTTTTAATCATGACTTTTGTTTTTAAACATTGCATATTTTCCAAAAGGCTTTGCACTCACACTCAGACTGTATGTATGTCCTAATGTACATATTTGCACACATAGTTCTACACATACATATATTAGTTTGCACACATGTTAGTTACTGCTCAAACATCATCACAGGGACACATTTCATGGACATATACTCAGCTGCACACATGGTCCTGCATACTCAGCCACACTCACACGCTAGCATATCCCATGTACTCTCAGACATGTTTAGTTGCAAATTCACTCCCATCCCCTCATTTGTGCACCCCACACCCTGGCTTGCACACACATCGTCCATACCTCTGTATGCACAGCTGCTTAGTCAGAATCAGGGACTGCTGATGAGGCTGCTGTCTGGCACCCTGGAAGCTACATTAACTCTTCCTTATCCCACAAATGCTGAATGAACTGTTTCCATCAATAGGCCTCGGGGAACAAGAGGATCACAGAGGCGACAGGTGGGGCTACTTAGCCTACCCAGTAAGAGCGAGTCAGGGAGCTTACCGGTGACAGAAGGGACCACACTTTGGACCTCCTGACTTTACTCCATGTGTTTTCCTCCAAACCCTGTCCTTACTCATGAAGGATATACAAAATAATTTATCATTGAACCCAGGCAGCTCTGAAAACAAAAGGATCCAGTTAACAACACCCATGGGAGACTTCAGATAGTCATGGACAACCCAGAATGTGTGACCTGCCTGGTTAGGACAGACCAGATTTGACATGGTGGGATCAGTTCACATCTCAGCAGAACTTAAAGATGGCTCAGACCGAAAAGACCCTCTAAGGACAAATGTGTTTCTTCTGCAGGGGAAGGCACAATGAGAAGCTGGGGTGTGTTTAAGGTTGTCATTGGTAACAAAACAATGTAGTGATCTCAGACTTGCTGTCTCTCTGGTCCTAGGTTCTTTGGAATCAGACTGTAAGACTAGGAATTCTCTAAGACTACGAGTGAGTACTGTAAGACACCAAGGGTATGATTAGTTACTGAGAGAAGGAAGGCAGTCACCTACAGAGGAATTATTGCCTCAGCTGTTCCCATGGAGCGCCCCAGAGCTGAAATGGTCTTTTGAAGAATCCCCTAAATGAGGACTAGTGGGGTCAGGTATTGGGTCTCCAAAGAGGAGGTATGATCTCAGATTAGGCAGTGTCTTTGTATCTTGTCATTGAGAACAATCCCCAGACCTCTTAGAAGCAATGAAAATTGAGGTAGCAAGTGCCTTGGTTCTTGTTATGATTTGGATGCAATATGTCTGTCACCAACTTAAGTGTACAAATGCTTGGTCTCCAGTTGGTAGCACTGTGTTTGAGAGGTACTGGAACCTTTGGAACCATGGCTTAGTTAGATGAAGTGGATTGGTCACTGGGATTTGGCTTTGAAGGTGAGAGCCACTTTTAGTTCCTGCAAGCTTACTGTTTCTTGGTTGCAGCATGCCCAGATGTCTCCAGCTCCCACTACCAAGGACTGAACCGCCTCAGCTGTTGTGGATTTCCTGTGTCCCCTGAAACTGCGAGCCCAAGTAAATCATTCACCACCTTGAAGGTGCTTCAGAGGGATGAGAAACTACAGCATTGCTGTGTGATTGAAACGTGTTAGTGATTAACTCTGAGTCACCAATAATGTGTTAGTGTCTTACTAAGGAGCGAACTAGAAGCATGTGCTCCCCCTGGAGTCATTTAACCAAGAACCAGTCCAGATCTGAGTACTTCGTGCTCCTTATGTTTTTGTTTGTTTGTTTGTTTGTTTTTTGTCTATCTGTTATGCAGATCTGAATCTGTAGGCTGTCTTGTGACTCTGTCCATGTATCTGTCTGTATGTGTCCACCCATAACAAAGGGCTTAACTCTGACTCTGTTGAACAGATTATGGGGACTGAATGGGACAGTTTATAGAAATCTTTAACAGAATTTTACAGGGGATTAATTCCCTGGATCCAATGGATCCCAACTGACACAGACAACACACAGTACGACAAACATCATTATCAGCCAATGTCCATAAATGGATATTGATTTTACAAGATAAAGTTCCACCTCTGTATTTGCTGCTTTAGGTAGATGATATACATGCCTTGTCTTGGTCAGGGGCATGGAACAATTCATAACCTAAGATTACAGCTCTATTGTAAGAGCTCATTAGATGGGAAATCCAAGGCAGAAAGGTTGGTGTTTATGTTGTTTTTTAAAAGACATGTTAAACAGACAGAGGACACAGTAGAATTGTAGTCTTAAGGCGATTTATTAAGTCTGACAGCGAGGGCCAGCTAAAGCTCACCTCTTAGGACACTGGAGATAGTTTCATCATAATAAATTGGCACAGTGCTCACAGGAGAAATAGGCACCACTCACACATGTGTTCCCAATGGCTGCAGGTCCTGGTGGTCCAGGAGAGCAGTGCCACCCAGCACTCATTTCAATGGCTCCACTACTTCCAGAAATGAGTCCTCCCAGTGAGACTCCTCTTGAGAGTCCGGCCGCCCAGCTTACCCCACGCAGCCGGCCCTACAGTTGTTGTGCGGTTTTCAGACTCAACAGCGTGGTTGCCTGCTTGTTTCCTCCAGATCTATCTACACTGTACTGGAAGGAAAAAGAAAACAATGACTGTGTGGAGGTCCTGGCCTCTGCAGCAAGTGCCAGAGCTGTCTTCTGACCCAAGGGCTTTTTCTATAACTGAATCTAGAAACAGAGGCAGGCCAAAGGCTGGCCTCTGGAGCAGCAGCTGAGAGGGATCCCCTAAGCTCTTCATTTCACGGATTTACCCCACGTGGGGAGCAGCCTCAGGGAGAACATAAGCTGGGACTGTGGCTGCCTTAGAGGATCTGGAGGTCTCCGCATGCCACAGGGAGAAGAGGAAGCTACTATGGGGTTCCAGGTCTTGTTGGTTGGCAAGTGTTGGTTGTCTGGACAGTTCTGGAGTCTCATTTTGGCTCAGCATGGTCTCAGAGCACTGGAGCCTGTTTTCTCTCTGGAAAATGCCCTTTCTCTCTGTAGCCCTGTGCCTGCTCCAGGGCTTCATGGATAGTCTTGTGCAGACCATAAACACTCAGTTCTCTAAGACTCCAAGGTGTTTCCTCAGCTTGGCCACCGCTTTCATTGCGGCCTATCTACCTGATCGCAAATGAAATTCTCAAGTCGGAAGAGGCTGGCAACCTGAGAAGGAGTGGGAGGTGTGGGATGGGGTAGAGGGAAGGAACCTGGGATGGACTGGGGGTGGGGACGGGAGGTGGGAAAGTAATTCTATTTCAATTAAAAGCATGTTTAAAAGAATAAAACAGATAATTTGCTTTAAAAAAGAATAAAGTACTGTAATCATTAATGCTATCACCATAAATAAATTAATATTTATTTTATTTTGGGTTTACACAAACCCAAGAGATTTAGTCTGATTTTCTATTATTTATATTCAAGAATTAATTTTTGATGATTTCTTTAAAAAGTAACTGTCCTAAGGTTCTACTCGCTCATCTCTTACCTCCTCCAAAAAGCCTTCCCGATTGGCCCCCCCAAGTAGAGTCAAATGTCGTCTCTATTGATGTTACTAACCTTCATTATCATCTTGACTAGATTTGGAATAACCTAGAAGTTACACCTAGGTTATTGCTGGAGATCTTTCCAGAAAGATTTAAGTGAGGAGAGAATACCCTTGCACATAAGAAACATCTGTGATCTGGTATGAAGGAGGGAAACACTTCAAACGGGATTTTGAGTTCAGTGATCCTAACTTCCGGTCGGCCTCACTGCCTAGCTATGGGGAACCTTGCCTGCACTTCCGAGTGTTAATAGACAAACGTCTGTGAACTAAGGTTATAGAGTGTAACTGAGCAAAGACTGAGTCACAAGAACTCTGGCCTGTAGCGTAGGCTGAGGGCGTTTGCAGACTGGAAACACGCTGGGTGAGCGGCAGCTCGGCATTTGTCTCCCTTGGACATGGTCTGATCAGTTGGTGGTGTACGATTGGCTGAAACACCGCTGCTCTGGTTGGCTGAGACTCAGCAGCTAGTCACAAAAAATTAGAGGGCCAAATTAGACTTCCACTTTGTTTATATAATAGGTTAGCTTGTAGTTTGTTACCTAGGGTCTCCAGGTACAGAGGCATCTGCAGGCCAAATTTACTTTAATTTAACACCAGTCACTTGTAAATTGTGAATGACTGTAAAGCAGACTGCTGTGCGGATTAAACGAGGTAGCCTGGGAACCTGAAAAGAACATCAATGTGCGCGCACTCTGCTGAGCATGCAGCATGCCTGGGATCTCGGGTCCCTACTCATGATCGCAGTTCACTAGTGCGCATGCTTGGCGTGTTCTAGAGCCCAGAACTGAATTCAATCTCATATCATATGATTCAGGAGTCCTGGATTGTGAAGTGCTCCCTATCCCAAAGGAATACCTTCTAGGCAGCAGGACTGGGACTCGATTTGAAAATTTGGAACGGGATTCTGGCCTGGAACAGGAGGTGCATTTTCTTATGTTTCCATGATAGTGGGGATAGTTGTCAAAAGGAGCAAAATCCTTATGCTCCTTAAGATCCTGAGAATTTCAATGCCAAAAATGGCTCCATAATACTCTACAAACAGCCATAGACAGACAGACAGACAGACACACACACACACACACAGAAAGAGAGAGAGAGAGAGAGAGAGAGAGAGACAGAGACAGAGACAGAGAGAGAGAGAGAGAGAGAGAGAGAGTTTCTTCCTAAGGACACTGTAAAATTATTTTTCAAGAAAGATTGCTAATGACACAGGGACTTCTCTGAGCTTAGGTAAAATGAACTCTCAGGTGTTGCATGAGGACGGTTCATTTTCCCAGTGGTCTGTGGAAAGGTGACAGAGCAGATGAAAGGGGTCACTTAAAGGTCATTGTCTATCAGTGCAACTCCTCATCTGTGTAGAGCAAACTCCTGGATGGCAAGCCTCAAGGAGGGCTTTCACAGGCTCCTGGGGAGGTGAACACAGAAACAGGAAATGACTATGTGGAGGCATAGGAATGAGCCCAACACTTGGGGTCATGTCAGCTCTGTTTTGTAGGCTCAGGGAAGATTCGCTGGGAGAAGCATCAAGTAATCCAGGTTTTGAAGTTTTAGGAGTGGTCCTTTACTCTTAGTGGTTTTCTATTGAGAGGATGAGAAGAAAAACGAAGGCAACTTTTCTATACCATGTATTGTGTATGACAGTTGCTGACATAAGCATGTTGCCCATTTAATTATCATAATAATCCCTCAAGATAAGATTTCCCTTGGGAAGAAATAGAACCCTAAAGGATAAGTTGAGTAATTTATTCAAAAGATACCACTAAGCATATGCTACAGACAGGACTTCACCCTAATTGTCTTGCTCTAGCTCTCTGAGACTTTCCTACTGCTGGCTTCCATGGTGATGGAAGAAGGGTATGATGGGATTTACCTGTGGCATGCTTTGCACTTTTTGAGGCAGAATGATGCTCTCTCCTTAAGAACTGATTAGCGGTTGGTTCTATTCATAGTCAGTCCTAAAGAACAGTTTTGTCTACTTTCTGAAACTTCAAGGCTCCAAAGCACCGCCCACCCTGCCTGAACACTGATTCCTCATGTGTCCATCCCTGAGAGCACAGAGTGAGTGTCCTTGTCTGGTGAGAAAGTGACAGAGCCAAGGCTAGAATCTCAGCCTCTGGCCTCCCCTAGTGCTCTCCATGTGATCTTACGATGCATGTCTGGTGCTATGAAGAACCTGAGGCCCCAAAGATGTGAGATAAAAGACTGCTTAGCATGTGACTGAGGTCCAGCCTGTTCCTTTCTCGTGCTTACTGCTCATGTGACCCGGGACAGTGCTGGCTGACCCTTCACAGTTGAAACCACTGTGATATGAGCAAGGGGGATGGTCTTGTATAAATTGACTGCAGTGAAACTTCCATGAACACAAATACCTGGTGCTTAGTAGTGCCCACCAGATAGAAATTCACTTTTCTTAACTTCCCCTTTGAAGAATAAAGACCTTGGGCCAATGTCTCTCTGCTAGGCACCTTGGCTGTTCTAGCAAACCGAGGGCTTTTATTTTTTTCTGCAGTAAATACCAGCCAACCTGGGTCCAAAATCATAGAGTAGTTCCAGAACTTTCATTCTGAGTTCAAAGAAGCTCTGAGGTCTTGGGCTGTGGTTCAAGGGTGGGGACACCAGTGGTCAGACCTTTGAGTCATCCCCATGTAGTTCAATAAAAGCAGCATCCCTTTGATGTTCTTTGTAGGGTGGGCTTCAGGATAGAATTCCATTCCTGAGTGAGATCAAGTGCTGAAAATAGAAAATTGGAAACTTCTGTTGGGAGGGAGATAGGCTTTGACATCAGAGCTTGGCATCACAAATAAGGTCATGTCTCCCACCCCCATGCTCCATAATGGTGAAAGGCCAACTCCCACCCATTTCACGGCTTCTACCCTGGCATGAAGACTAAACCACAAGAATGATAAGTGATATCTTCACCGCTCATGAAAATCTGAGCTCTCAGCAAGCTGCAAGGAGAGAAAGAAAGCACAGCTAGGAGGCAGTTCTGGAGTCCCAGTCTGGCTCAACGCTGGCTCAAAGCTCCTCCGGAAATCCTCCCTCTTCTGGCTACGCAGTCAGTATTGGGTAAACCCTACACATTCTGTATCTGAACCTTAGTCTTAGGTGTTTCCCCTGCCTGGCCACTTTTTGTCTACTTGATTAAGAACAAAGTTCCAAGAGTCTACTCACCCATGTCTCACTTCCTCCAGAAAACTTTCTTGGATGAGTAAACGCAAGTGGAATCAGATGCTCCCTCTTGTGTTGGTAAGCCTTCACTGTGGGCTTGCCTGAGTCTGGACTTGCCTAGAAACCACACCTTTGGGTATCCTCTGGCGGTCTTATCAGAGAGGTTAAACTGGAGAAGGCTCATCCTGAATGTGAGCAGTGCTATCCTCACAATCCAGGCTGAGTTCAGGGAGTAAGGGGAGAGCAAGCTGACTGCTAGCATTCATTGCTCTCTGTTGCCTGGCTAAGGGATACAATGTGATTGGCTGCCTCACCCTTTCCTACAACTTCCCCACCCTGAGGGACTGTGTCCTCTTAAACTGTGAGCCAAAGTAAACCCCTTTAAAATCTGCTTCTTGCCAGGTATTTCATCATAGCAATGAGAAAAATAACCATTGCACCTCCTGTAGGCTTCTATAACCCTACATCTGCACACAACTAAACAGTCACCTTTCTCACGGCTGTGACTAAGTCCCTGACAAGATGAAACCTAAGAGACAGAAGAACTCTTTGGGTTTGAGAAGCTAGAGTCCATCATGGAAAGGAAGGCATGCTGAGTTCACAGTAGTGAGTGTGTGGCTGGGACTCCTCACACCTTTGCTGCCAGAGAGTGGCTCAGAAGCAGAGTCTGCCTATGACGCCAATGTCCCATGCCTACAGCACTGCATTTTGAGTTAGGTCCTGTCTTAGTCTGCTTTTCTTTTGCTGTGATAAACCACGGGTCAAAAGCAGTTCTGAGAGGAAGGGTTTATTTGGCTCACAGGTTACACTCAGTCATCAAGGAAAACCATGGCAGGAACTCAAGGCAGGACCCTGGTGGCTGTAACTGAAGCAGCGACTATGAAGGTATGTTGTTTACTGACTTGTTCAACTTGCTTTCTTCTTCTCCTCTTCCTCCTTATTCTTTTTAGATTTAACTTCTTTATTGATTCATTGAGTTTCACATCTTGCACCCTAATTCTGCTCACCTCCTGGTCTCCCCATATTTTCCCCTCACCCCTGGAGTGTTCCCCCAACCAAAGGGGAAAAAAAAAACACAGTAAGTAAGCAAACAAACCAAAACAAGAACAAAGCAAACCAAACCACAGCAACAAAAACAAACAGTGATAACAACAAACTCCCTTCTTTCTCCTTCTTTCCTGCCTCTCCAACACCTCTTCATTTATCCTGGTGGCATTGGGGCCGCCATTTGTATCATGTAGTAAACCCTTTGTCCTATCAGCTTTACTAGCAAATGTTCATTGTGATGAGCCTCTGGTCTGGTTCACAACCTCTGGTTTCTGGTATACTAATAATCACTGGATCCTCACTGGAACTCCTCTGAGATATCCTGTGAGTGACCCAAGTCTTGGAGATCCTGCAGGTATTATTCTACCCGTCCCTTCAAGAGCTCCAGCAGGTCCTAGATGGTATAGATTCTAGGGTGGGCCAACCCCAGGCTTGGCTGTGGGCTGAGTGGTAGCTGAGCTGGTCAGTCTGGACCACTGTGACCACCAGCCTCAGGCAAGGGGGCAGAGTCAACTTCCTTACAGACCCATGCCCTTAAAGTCAGTTCACCCTTTCCTGTGGTAGAGCAATCTCTCTGGAGTACAGGGGCCAGCTCTCTTGCTGTAGTGTTCAGTGAGAGGCAAGAATAGCTTTCCTAGGGTCAGTGAAGGGTGGGGTCAGCTCAACATGGCCCTCTGATCTCATCTCCCATGGTTCCTAAGATTTCTTGAAGTGACACAAGTCACAGGCATCAACACAGACCACAACTGAAGCCCAGGCTTGGCCCTTGGTAGCATCTTGGACCCAGATGATATCCTGGCTCTGGGCAGAACCACAGGCCACTCAGGTCAGGATGATTCTAGCAGCCTAATGACCTCCAGACACCACTAAGGCCTCAACCCTGGCCTTCTATGTGACCTTAGGTGTCAATTTGGAATGCAGACTTCAGCGCAGATCCCAGCTGAGGTAGGACCACAGACCCAGACATGGTCCTCAGCAGCAGCTGGGTCTGGATGCCACCACTGCCTCAGCTGGCAGTGCAGGCCACTCAGATCAGCACAGGCCCCAGCAGCAGGGTGGCCCTCAGACACCAACATGTCCCCCGGTCTCTGCATGGCCTTCGATGGTAACAGGAGCCTTGGGATAAGCACAGACCCTGGAGCAGTAAGGTCACAGACCCAGACAGGGCCCTCAGCTATAGCTCTGGCCCAGATTCACCAAGGCATTGAGTAGCAGGGGAGGTCACTCAGATCTGGATGCATCTTAGTCCTTGGATTCCAACCTGAACTTAGGTGGCTGATCTGACTCTGGGCATCCTCGGTGCCCTTGGTGACAACAGAAGCCACATATGTCAATCCAGACCCTGTCACTGTCCCAGACATGCCATGGACAACAGTCTGGGCTGGATGACACCATGGCCCTGGGTGGCAGCACAAACCAACCAGGTCTGTATGGTCCCTGCTGTGGCATGGCCCCCAAATCCAACCAAACCACAGGCTCAGGCCTATATACTGGGCCTCCTTGTGGACCACAGTGGCAACCTGGACCACAGGCTTCAACACAGACCCCAACTGCGGCTGGGCCATGTTTCTTTCTTCTACAACCTAGGAATACCTTCCCAGAGATGGTACCACCCACAGTGGGCTGGGCCCTTCCATGTTAATCCCAGATTAAGAAAATGCCCCAAGGACATGCCCACATGCCAATCTGAAGGAGGTAACCATTCAACTAAGATATTGTCTTCCCAGGTGACTCTAGTTTTTGTCAACTTTAGAAAACCTTGCCAGCACATGCTGTGTGTCCGAAAGGTCCCGGGGCTTCTTAACATGCCATAGTCATTTGGTTTCCATATGTCAAAACACATGAGCCTGTGGGGACTTTCACATGCAAATCACAGCAGCAGTTTTCCCCCTGCCCCCGGGTATGCATTTGTTGCTGTCTCCTAGGAGACCAGGCGCTGCCAGGTGTCTCCTATATCTGTCCACCACTGTCTGTCTCAGAAGTGTTGCTTGGATCATGCCTATGGAATAAATCCTACCTCCTACTTGCTACCCTGGCTGGAGGTGGGGCTACTTACTGACAGCAGACAGACTTCTCAAGCAACTGTCAGTCACTCTCCTCACCTGTGTCCCACCCACTATTGCAGACTACACCAGCACAGACCAGGCGTTACCTGACACAGGAGACCCTGGTCGGCTCTTCCCTAATTCACACGCACACACACCTAGCACCCACAGCAGCCCCAGACCAATGCGCCAGACCATCCTTGTGTCCAGTCAGGTCTAGTCTTGCCTGGTCAAATTCTGAGATGGTGCAATGGAGAGATGTCTCAGTGGTTAGCTGCATTGGCTACCCCATGGAAGATCTGTGTTCAGTTCACAGAACCTATATGGCAGCTCACAGCTGTCTTCTGTGGGCATGACATACATGTGGTGAACATACACACATGCGGACAAACACACACACACACACACGTAAAATAAAAATAAATAATTCTTTTCAAAAAAAAAATCTTAAGACGGGCCAGGAGAAGGCTTTGGAGTTGCTAGGTTAGTGGTCATTCCAGTGAAGGCCTGGCCTGAAGGCAGCTGCCTGTGGGTATACAAGTTTACCCATACCACAGAAGGTTATAAGTTTGTTACCATCCTCGAACTGGGTAGCTTTGGGAAACTCCTTGCTCCTTTCTGTGCATAAGACTTTTAATCTGTGGCTCAGAGCACAAGAGACAACTCTTGGAGTTCCCAGTGGGTGGTGAGGCCTCAGTGAACACAAGCCTTTGCTTGTATCGAGGTGGCACGGTGGTCAGCACCGCTGTCCTGGTCTCTGGCATTACAAAGAAGAGCACCCAGCACGCCCAGGTATGTCTCCTGTGTGGCTGCTCTTCCTCAGACCGCCCATTAATATTCTGAGGACCCAGCCGGGGAGGCCTTTGCCACACACCAGACTTAAAATCAATCAAGTTCCTGTCAGTCCAAATGAACTTTTCTCACTGATTCTCAGATTGCCTGCGCCTGCCTCCGAGTACATTTCTTCCACATAATGAAGCTTGGGCAGCCCTAGCTGGCCACTGTCGGCTCCTGCGCAGCCCCCGAGTGTGACCTCGGCAGTCACAGCTGTTCTCAGGCACTGCACTGTGAGCGCCCACCGCCCCCCCTTCATCTGGTACCCGCTCATCAGGGTGATACATCCCGGCAGATTAACATGATGGCCTTGTAATTCTGCCTCCACGACACATGTCATTTTCCTTCAACACATTCGGAAGGAGGGCAAGTTCTACTTTGTAAGGACCGTCACTTATTTTGAACTGGAAGAAAATAATTTATTTGACCTGAGGTTGTTGTGCTTTTCCATTAAGGGCATGTATATTTCCCCGTTATAATGAAAGACGGCCCTTTCGGAGCCCTTGCAAGGCCAGTCTCGACCTTCTTTCCAGTTGTGGGGGGCCTTCTTCAGTTTGTTTCCATTAATGACTACAATAGCTAAGTAGAAATGAATTTGCAAATTAGACTTAATACTAAGGTAAATATATCAGGGAGGGGTATGCAAGCAAAAGGAGTCTCCCACCTCAGTGCATCTGTAGGAAACACTCAGATGTATCATAGCTAAGCAGAAACCAATTTAAGTTCTTGCTGACATGGAAATAAATGTCTTGAAGGGGTTCTTCTGAGACTCAGACCCTGGTGCAATCCTCATAAACTCAGCTGGAACTTGATCCATCATCTTCCGCCCAACTAAGAGGACTTCATAGCTTTGTATTCTAGCGGGGCTGTCTGGCTGGAACTTCTAACTAAGAACTCTCCTTAGTGTGAGATTTCCAGCAGTGGTAAACTGGAATTACTTGTTACCCCTTGAATTAACCTGGGCAATCTGGGGCTTTGGTGATGGTACCTGCAGAACCATAGGGGATGCCAAACACCCCACTCTCTTTTCCACCTTTCATTAACTATTCTCTCTGTGTCTCTGTCTCTCTCCTTCCCTCTCCCATCTCTTCCCCACCTCTCTCTCTCTCTCTCTCTCTCTCTCTCTCTCTCTCACACACACACACACACACACACACACACACTAGTTCTCTGTGTGTGCATGTACACATGCACACACATGCATGCACATACATTTGGGTTTGTATGTGTAACATGTTTGTGTTTGCACATACATGTGGAGACCAAAGGACAACCTTGGGTATCATTCCTCAGGAGCCACCCACCTTGTTTCTTTGAGACAGGGTCTCTCCCTGGAACATGCTGCTCATTGGCAAGGCTAGGCTGCCAAGTGAGTCTCAGGATCTCCCTGTCTCTGCCTCCCCAGGGCTGAGATTACAACTCTACATGGTCACACCTGGCATTTTGACAGAAGTTCTGAGAATTGGACTCAGGTCCTTCTGGTTACATGGCAATGGCAATCACTGCCCCAACTGAACTGTCTACTCCTCCCTCTTTAACTATGTTCAGTAGATGCTGGCTAAATATTTGGGTCAGAATGGGGTGGACTGGAAGCCACATCATTGGGCTGTGTACATGGTGAGCTTGGGCATACACAGACGTTTCCTTCAGCCATTCAGACACTATCACTATGATATCCTAAGTGCCTCATTGGGAGTCATGCGTCCAGCTCACATCTAGAAAGAAGAGCCTTTGAATCCTGGTCTGGTCCTATTTTGTGATGACACTTCCCTGGAAGGTGAGCTCGGGTACAAAGCTGATCTCCTTAAAGACTCTGAGAATACTAGTTACTGCAAGACCCCAGAAGCCTGCCACCTGCCCACTTCCAAAGGACTTCCCAAAGTGCTAAGCATGCCCCCCAGATGGCCTCGGGACCCTAAAGAAGTCCTGTCATGCACACCCTAGTTTGCAAAGCCAAACTAGGAGTGCGCCCCTGAGCTGGACAGGTACCCCAGGGGCAGGGCAGAAAATGAAGGCTCCTCAGGTGGAAAGTGGCGTGCTCACTGCCTTCTGGGGAGGGAACGCCACAGCTCACACCTCCTGCCTCCGCAGGAGTTTGCATCTGGCTTTAATGACAACTTTGATCCCTCTGCCAGCCACCGTGGTCATTGAGAAATCCTGACATAAAGAAGGTATCTGGGAGATAAAGTTCTGTAGGCGATGATTACTACCACTTAAATTTCCTTTCTGTTGAAAGGAAGAATCCCAGATTGAGCAGCGCATTGAATGATATGACAAGCGACTACTTGATCCTTGTCCAGCTGGAGGGGGGACTGTAACCATCAGCAGCTTTTTAGCTAAGGACGTCTTTATATTTCCCTTCTTTGTCTGGGCCTCTCTAGTTCCTCCTTTTACTTCATGTCAGCACTATATAGTAGGTATGCCAAGTGGTTTTGAAATTTAAATTACAGTCTCTTTTTCAGATGTTATTGGAAAGAACATGTAATTTATAACCACGTGTTAGGAGTACAGGATGTTCGTGGTCCACTGCCAATTTTTCTTTTGTAAAGTTAATAAAACTTTCATAAAACACTTATACACTTGTATATTTCATGGTAAAGATTTTTTTTATCTCATAGGCTAATGTAAAGATTTATTAAAACCATTTTTTTGTTAAGAGGAGTGTCAATAGTTTGCAGCTGAGTGTAATTTTGAATCCGCGGAAGATGACGGTCTGATGGAAAATGACAGTAACAGCTTTGTTGATTTAGCACTAAAAATAAAGGAGTCTTTCAAAGGAGAGAATGCTCTAATATCCAGAGCGGGCTAGGACACAGTCAGGCCAATGGAGGCGAGCTGGAGGAGCTGGCCACCAGCACTTGAGCCCCTGGCAAGAGCAGAGCTGACTGGATGGAGCCCAGGAAGGAGGGGCTGAGAGCCCCCAAGAGCAGGAGGGAGGAGGTGGAGCCTGCATTTATGCCCCAGATCTCCCTGTTCCCAAAGGACAGTATGAGTGAGCCCTTCTGGCCGGCTCTGGGACTTGTTTTTTTCTAAGAGTGATAAGCTAGCTCCACCCAGCACCCCACCCACCTCTACCCAAATTGGTCTCCCTTGAAAGATCCTTCCAAGGCACCCCACCTTGTTTAACTTTTTCTCTGCAGGGAAATCCCAATGTCCTTTTGTTCTTTTGCTGAATAGCTGGGGTAGGGGTGCAGACTCCCTTGTGAGGCTGGGATTCAGGATTGACTTGGTGACAGAATTCAGTAAATTCGAAGCATCACACAGACCTTGTCGAACTTCTGTTGCTTTCTTTTCCAGGAAACAGGACTGATAACCACTACATGCAGCCGCCTCTCTGCAAGCCTCGGGAAAGGGTGCATGCAAACGCATTTTCAAAATCGCAGGCAAGGATGCAGGAGTGCTTCTCGTTCGAGCTGGATGCAAGGCCCACAGAAGATACAGTGAACAGATAGCCTTCTGTCTGTGCATAGCTCTTCATCCCCTTAGATGCTGAATTTCCAGGACTCAGAAATTCTGGGCTGAGAAAATGCTGGAGGCGATATTGACTCACTGTCATAAAGCTTGGCATCAGTAAGGACTGTGATCCTTGTTTTAGATCTGATGCAAAGGAGACTAAGAAAAGATGAGTAGCAAGTTCAAGGTTGCAAAGCCAGTATGGAGAGCCCTGCTTTAAACCTCTGCCATTCTAGCCCCCAAACTTGTTCTCCTCACCCAGCGAGTCTGCAGCAGCAGGCTGTCTGGAGACTGCCCCATCCCACCCACCGTGATGGGCACTCCACACATAAAGTCACCCCCAGGAAGCCATCATATGCCTGGGAAATCCTTGTCTTCTCCGTGCAAGTTAGGAGTGCTAAAGAGCCCCACAGTTCAAGGTGAGGGTTCTCCACCCGGCCCCTGCACCTTGTGGAGTTCTAGCTGCAGTTTACAGTGACTTGATATAACTGGGGCTCATACCAGCCTCTTCCCCTGGGATAACATCTAACCACTCTATCGCACCATCTTCTGTCTAATCCTCTTCTTTGCCTAATTTTTTACCAAGTGCCTTTTCTCCAGGCTCCTCCTGAGCCTCTGACCAGATCACAGTCTCCAAGGACGCTCTCACCAAGTCTTGTGGCTTGCTGAAACTTTTAAGCCACGGTTTGCAACATTGTTTACTCTCTGTGTTGTCTGCTAGACCATAATAAGCTCCGAGGAGGGAAGCATTGCATCTGTCTCATTCATGGCTATGTTTTCCACACCTGAAACAGTATATGTTGATCTAGTCAACAACCTCTCCTCCTGACCACATATCCTTTCCTTCCAAACAAAACCATGGTTTGGGGGGTGACCTCCTGATTTCACAGACTAGTTTGTTATTGGTCCCCATGTCATGTGTGCAAAGGTCACCAAGTCTAGCTAAGTGAAATTCTTCAGGAACCTGCATGTTTGGATAGCTGAGGGTGAAAACACAAGCCCCCAGATGAGGATGAGTAACTGAAGTTTGGTCATGGTCTCTTCTCTTTCTACTTCTCTACAGCTCTGAGATATGGGGATACAGGAGACTCTACTCCCCTGGAAGAAAGTGAAAGTGAGGAATTGGGATATTAGAGCAAGAAGACACAGAGAATCAGCTAGAGGACCTTCCCCTCCTGCCTTCTGCAGTATGCATGGCAATTGGAGTCAGAGCAATTGGAGGCAAGGAGGCCATCCCAAAGGAGGCTGGATACATGGCTAAGGGAAGACTCTCTTCATGTACATAAAGCCTAACTATGCAGTGTTTCCTGACGTGCAAGCCTGCTCCTTGCTGTTGGTTGTGCATCCGCAACTCCTTGCTGCTTCTAGGTGAGGCAAATGGGCTCCAGTGGGTAGCAAGTGTGCCACTTCTGGAGCAAGAGCGTGCAGGCTTGGATCTGAACCCCAGAGCCTCGAATCTTAGCATCACACCACAGCTCCCAAATGATGCTCACATGAAAGGCAGGCTGAGCCCTTGAAGAGGATCAGAAAGGAACTTTTGGGGTTCCCTCTCCAAAGGAGCACAGGCAGGTTGGCTGACTTAGCCCTTCTCTAACTACCTACATTGAGTCAGTCCACCAGAGTAGCCAAGAGTCTAGGTTCCATACGCAAGTCCCCAGCTTTTTCATGCTATTGCTTTGGAAGATTGTTTAACATCTGCTGGTCTCAGTTCTATGTATAAACATGGACAGGCTTTCGGGCATGGGACCTGAATGTCTACACAGCCACGTGTTCAGAAACAGCCCCTGTTTGTCTTCATGCTTTGCTCTTGCTCTCTTGAAATTCTCGATGGTCCCATTAAGCAAGAAGTCCTATATTTTCAATTTACACTGGATGGACCCTGCATATTATATAGTTGGTCCTTATTATAAAATATGTGTTGCAATAGTGACTTTTCAGGGTGAAGAACAATGAGGCAAGGCGGGTCTCTAGCTAATGAAATTACAGCCCAACATTAAGAGGAAATACTATCACGTTCTCCATGTGACCTCCCAAGTACTTGCTGTATCTCCAACTTCCTGTCAGGTGGATGATAGGGAAAAACTGCTCAAGCCTTCAAGGATGATTGTGAGCATGGTCCCCTTCCATCTCTGCCTAGAATTTGCGTTAAATGAAGAGCCGAGACCAAGGTCTAGACTGGCTGCATAGCCATTTCTCCAGGGACAATGTGGAGCATGATGCTGGGTCTCGTGTAGCATTCCTGGTGAGGGAGCAGGGGTTAGAGGCTGCCTCAGAACCTGGGTCACCCTCCCCTGTCTCGGTGTCCCTGTGTCTAATAATCTCCTGTTGCTGATCTGTATTTACCCCCATCTGGAAGCTTCCAGCCTAGGCACCTGTCAGGGAACAGAAACCAACAGTGTGGTTTCTTCCGCTATACCCATGGATCGTCTAGACGTCTCCAGCCCTATGCAGGTCTCTGATCTCTGGCTTTTCTAGAACATACAGCCTTGGAGAGTGGTGACACTTTCCTTTGCCCTTCTAATCCTCCTTACCTCAGCCCTTGACCTGTCACAACCTGAGCCGTGAGATGCCCTCTTCTGACACTTCTTGGCCTTTTGACTAAAAGTGTGAGCTGTCTCTGACTCTCAGAAAACCTCACTCTCTGATGACTTTTGAGGTGTCAGTAGAAAACAGAATTCCTTTGTGGAAAACGAGGGGCCTCTCCATGACATTTGGCCCTCCTGTATTTTTTATTCACAATAACTGACAATATAGTCCACAAGACACATACCTTTTTGGCCTTAAGGTTTCTCGTACAGTCCCAGCTACTCTTTAATGACACGAGGGGACAGGAAAAGTGGGGGAGTCTCTTTAATCCTGAGGAAGCCAGGGAACCAGAGAAGCTTAGCAGGTGCCCACAGAGCTAGGCTCGGAAAAGGGGTCTCTGAAATCCTGCCCAGTGCTCTTTCTTCCTGCCGCAGTATGTTGTCTATTGAAAGATTTTCATTCCCAAACACAGAGAATACAACAATCCCATTGAATACATCACCAATGACAAACTATGTACGGACAAATAACAACAGTGACAAAAACCGCACACAGAGACAAGGCAGGCTGTGTCGGGGAAGAAAGAGAAAAATAAATGAAATTAACAGTGGGAGACAAAAACAGAGGAAAACCCAGCAATTAGATTAATCATAGACTTCCAGGAAATTGGCCCAAATTTCTTTAAAATCTTGTTGATTGTTATTCAGATTGAAGGGTTCCCTGTGAGATTAGCCAAAGCCCACCAAGCTTGCATACCAATCCACTGTATCCCGCACACTAGCTGCTCCCTGCTCTCCACATCCAGGGGGCTGTGTCCCTGCTACCTGGGACCACCTGTGTGGGGTGATGTTCAGTCCGCTGACCGCAGTACTGGGAGCAAGGAAGTCACATTTATAGTCCAGGCTTTCTGGCCAATTCACTCAGGGAATTTGAAAAGACCAACTTATGGACCTCAGTTAGCGCCTCTGGGAAATGAATAGTTCTCAAGGTTTTTAAGTCAGTTGGGGTTAAGAAGGTTGAGGAGAGAGTAAATGTGGAAATACTTGTCCTGGCTAAAAGTGTTAGGGAAGCGGAGCAGAACTTTGGGAACAGGCTGCATCAGGTCCAGCTCTGCCCCCTCTGACTGCTGGGATAAGAAGCTGTTCTGTGAGGCTGGCCAGGGTCAGTTGTTAGAAAACTGGTCCAGAGCCTTCAGAGTCCATCAAACCCTCGCTATACCTTGTCCCAAATATTCCTCCCTCCTTTATGATCTGCATTTAATGGAAAATTGAATGACCTATCTCTGGATATATTAAGGCTTAAATCATTAGTATCTTGGCTCCAGAGTGTCCCACACTTGCCAAGGGTATGCCAGAGTTCTCAAATGCCTGGAAGTCACCCTTCACCCAGGGTGAAATAATCCAAGTGTGAAATGGTTTGTGTTTGGTTTAATGGAATGCCAGAATTATTCCTCTTAGAACCCAACTCTTCAAACATGACCTTTGGGGGCTCAATGTTAAATAAAACGTTCTCTGCCTGGGGGTGCTAGCCTCTGCGCTAAGTGTTCTGTATGGCTTATTTAACTTCATCTTTAAGATACTCTGGTGTGTTAAGTTCTGTTTTAAAAATGTAAAAAGCAGAACACCCTTTAAAAATTGCGGAAAATATTTTAACCATTTTTTTTCTCTTGATATCTGTCTTCAAATCTCTTAAAAACTACTTTTAAAATTTATTCTCTGACAGTTTCATCTGTGTGGTAGTGCAGCCTGGAACCACCCGAGATCTGAACACGGTCGTCTGGGTTGTGCTCTGTGCTTTCCTGTTAAAGCCCTGGAGCTTGGGAACAAGCCTCTTTCCCTGACTGAGCCTTATCATCCTTGGACGTGGGGACGAAGCCTCCTTCCTGAGCTGAGCTTTGCCATCTTCTTTTAAAGCTGGGATTCTGATCTAGGTCAGAAAATTGCCTAAATAGTGGGAATTATAAGAGTTCTTTGGGAAAGGTTCAAGGTTCCTCAGTCACCAAGCAGACTTAGAAAAGGCCATACGCAGCATCTCCCTCTTCAGGAACAACGATGAACATTCATTCAAGGGCCCGAGAAATCTTAAGACAAAACAAAACAAAAATCAAACCAAAATGAAACAAACAACAACAAAATTGAATCCCACCCTTTCTGCCTCTGGGTTATCTGATCAATGATTTCTGATATCTGTCGAATATAGTAGAGACATATTTCTGGAATTATAATAAGAACATGGATATCATTTCCTACTGGAAGTTTTCTTGGTATAGATATGGAATTCATTTGGTCTTCCAGATGCATTTTCAGGGGCCAGGAATCAAAACACTATTCTCCTGGAGCCCCAGGCCTACTGAGAGTATTCTAACAGGATCCACAGGGGAGGGATAAACACAGGCAGGCTTGAAAAGCCTGGCTCCAGACCTCAGATACCCAGAAGCCACTCTGGCAGTGCCAGAAATATAGTAGGAAGCTGGTGGTTATTTTTCCTAACTGATGACCTGACTTGGGGAGCCAAGCTGAGTAATTAAGTCTCCTCAGGAGAAATAAGGATCCCTGATGATATCCGTGTTCCCAGTATCATAGTATACCTAACTCTCTGAAGAGTGTGCCCTTGCTGAGAAGCCTCAGATCTCCAGTCCCATCATTTCAGAAGCCAGGAAGCTCTAATGTCCTTTGTTTTTAATGTTCCAAGGTTTTTATTTTTTATGTTTGTGGGGAAACTACCCACTAGGATTTTATTCTGCAAATAAAATCTCTTGGCAAGAATGAACAGTTCCCCTAGGGGGTCTCTGAGTGTGGATGGAAACTGAGTTCATTTTTACTTACAGGTCTGTTGAAGCCAAAATAAAAATTCTCTCCTACGGAACCCAGGGTCCATTTGAGCCACGCTTTCTGCCAGGGTGTGAGAAACTCTGCAGATGATCTGCTTGGGAGAATCTGCCGCTGCGCTGAATTGCTAGCATGGCGCCTGTCATAGGGGAACACAGGAAGCAAGCAGAGTCTTTGATCCTCAGTCCAGCCAACTTCTTCCAGAGAGTTGAACAGGAGATCAAACGTGAACAGCAGTGTAGGCTCTGGGCTCCATCCAGGGCTATCGGAATCCAATACCTCGATAGTCATCCAACTTCGACAGAAGTCAACCCAGGAAGTTTGCCAAAGAGAAAGCTGACCAAGAAGAGGGCTGAAGCTGTGACCAATGAGGGAGATGCAGAGAGAGATGTACATGTCCTTGGCTTGTCCTTACTGGAATGTCCCTCGTGTACGTTGCTCCCAGTACAGCCAGCCTTGCTTACAGCAGCCAGCACCAGGAAGAAGGTAGGTGAAGCTGCATGATAGTCTGTGCTTCTTGACTCACGTGTGTGTGTGTGTGTGTGTGTGTGTGTGTGTGTCTGTGTGTACAACCACATACATGTGGAGGCCAGAATCATCCTCAGGTGCTGTTTCTCAGGCACTGTCCCTCTTGGGTTTTCATTTGTTTGTTTGTTGGTTGACTGGTTGGTCAGTTTTGGGGTTCGTTTGGTTTGTTTTGTTGAGATAGGGCCTCTCACTGGCCCAGGGCTCACCAAGTAAGCTAGGTTTCTCACTGGGGAACGACAGGGATAACACAGTACTGGGATTACAAGCACATGCCACCATGCCTGGCTTTGCGATGTGGATTCTGAGGCTCAAACTCAGGTCTTCCTCCTTGCACAGCAAACACTTGACTGACTGAGCCATCCCTTAAGCCTATGCTCTTTGCTTTCCTATGTATTAAGGAGTCACATAACCACAGCCCAGGGAAGGAATTTACCATCCAGACAACATTGTGGAAGATGTGTCACTCCAACACTTCTTCCCTTTGAAATGTGAAGGTTACCACAAAGACCTCACACCTGTAAGCAAGGCACATTTTATCCATTATCAAATGGATCTGAAGTGGGGTCCGTGTGTTATAGGATTCAGAATTGATTACCCACAGTTCCCCATATTGTTTCTCCCTCTGTAAATCCCAGTCAGGTGAAGCAGGGGTCAATTTGACCTGAGCCCAGCAAGCTGTCCATCATGCTACTAACACTTACTGCAGAGGCAGAATCTCACAATAGCCGCTGGACTATAGTCAGTCGTGCTGATATTTGGCAGGAGACACAGCAGACAAGCAGAATAGTGCCTCTCACCACTGTTCCAGGTTCAGCAGGAGACAGCCTTGCTTTGGGAAGCTCATTGCATAGAGAAGGTAGTTCTTAAAGCTGTGCCTCGAGGCTTGGGCTGTACTCACAAGCTTGGTCCTGAAGACATTCTTCAAGCCACACTGTTTCTCCCTCTTCTAATATACCTTCACAGTGCTCACCCCAAACAGTATCAAGCAAGACATAACCACCCCATACCTTAGCATTCTTCTCCAGTGTCCTAACTGAAGAGACTGTGCAGCGAAGTAAGAGTGTGTAGAGAAAGAGTTCTGGAGACATTAAGTGTGGCAGACTAGGTCATCATCTGGTGCAAGACAATTGTCTATATTCTGTCAATTATGCTTTAAATAAATGCTGATTGGCCAGTAGCCAGGCAGGAAGTAGAGGCGGGACAACCAGACAGGAAGTAGAGGCAGGTCAACGAGAACAGGAGAATTCTGAAAAGGAGGAAGCCTATTGCTTCCCAGTCCTGCCCAGACACAGAAGAAGGAAGATGTGATTGCCCTGCTGAAAAAGGTACCAAGTCATGTGGCTAGCATAGATAAGAATAATGGGTTAATATAAGTTATAAGAGTTAATAAGAAGTTTGAGCTAATGAGACAATCAGTTTATCATTAATATATACCTCTGTGTGATTTCTTTGGGACTTAATGACTGCGTGAACTGGGCAGGACAGAAATCTCAGATAACAATCATCCATCATCAAGGTGGGTTGATGTCACTCACAATGGATTAACAATACAGAGTCACTTCTCTTGGTGGGGGTGGCTTAAAATCTACCCTTGCAGTCAACACTCAAGTGGCCATTTTACTCGGAGGTGACAGTTGTGACAGTGTTCTGGGAGAACACCATCTACCACCATGAGACTCTACCCTGCCTAAGCTAACAGAGCATGCTACTCTTGGGGAGGTCTCTTGGAATTAAATCTGAAGACTGTGTGATATCAACATTAAAACCAGGATTGCCTCTGGTCCAGATTGAGACTTTCTCTTACCAAGTCCTTCTCATTCCAAACTTTCAACTTTTTATGCCCCAAAAGGACTCTCTTCAACTTAATGTATCAGCCATGACCTCACTGTAAGAGCTGAGTTTGCAGGGACTCATCTGTTTTTACTGCCACCCTATCAGTAGGCCTGTGGAACAGGACTAGGTCCCTGATGAGTGGCCAGCAAGCATCTGAAAATGAAGATGAGAGTAGTTGCTCCCTTAACGGAGGTCTGTAGAACATGTTCCCTTCATGCTACAAGCTGCAAAGTCAAGACAAGACATTGCTTCTGCCTTTTAAGTTCCAGATAAATATGAATGTGATGGAGTCCCAACTAAAGACAACAGGCACAAGTGCAGGTCAAAGAATGACTGAGAGTTCATAGGAAAATGGTTGGGCATGACCCCTTAGATAGCACCTCAGTTTTCCACCATCATTGCATAGCTTACTAGTGATGCTTTTCAGAAAATCTCATCCTGGTATTTGGACACCAGTGGGTCCTCTTTGAGACCTTCTCCAAAGGGGGTCTTGTCATCACCAGAACCCAGCATCACAGCAGGGAAGCTCAGGGACAAGCCGGATGGATTCTTTGTTGAATCAGTGCACTGCCCAGGGCAGCCCTTCCTAGGAGCTTGTCTGATTTAGAATACAGCTCTGTTTACAGATTCTGCACCCCAACCAGGAGTTGTCCTGCAGACCTGTTGATGGTGAGCTTCCTGACCTTAGATGACCCCAGCTTTTGGATTGTATCTCCCTCCTGTGTTCAGTGGGGACACAGAGACCATTCTCACGGAGTTTGAACTGGAGATTAAAGCAGTGCTGGACATACAATCCACATTTAGATTTTGTTCCATAACTGAAAAAAATGTTTATTTTCTTTCCCTATATTTGTTCTATAATCCAGAAGGTGGAAGATAACTTGAAATTATCTATTCTAAATTTTGCCATTTTAAAAAACTGCTTTTATTAATTTTTGAAAATTTCATACATGCATTTTGATTATAGTCACGCTCTTCTCCTTTCCCCCTTTTAACTCTCCTAACTCTTCCTGAATCTACTGTCATGCCCTTCCAACTTCATATCATTCACACACACACACACACACACACACACGTACACACACATATGCACACATCCCACTGAGTCCAATTTGTACTGCCCATAGGCGCACGGGTGTGGGGACATCCATTCACTAGATTGTGGGTCAACCTACCAGGGGTTACACCCTTAGAAACCTGACTCTTTCTCCTCCAAAAGCTATCAGCTGTCAACAGTGCCCCAGCTAGGAGTGGAGTCAGTTGATTCTGAGTTGAATAAGTGTCTGTTGTTACTGATTATAAAGCATTTAAGATAGTACCTGGCCTGCTGTGGGTGCTACATACAATTTAATTCTATCAATGGTTTCCTTCCTTTCTTTTTTGTAACCCTAGCTTGGCTAGTGATGATTTTCAACCTGCTAGCTCTAGAATCACCTCAATGACAGGACTCTGGGAATAGGAGTTAAATGTGCTGCATTGATTCAGGAAAGACTGGTCCGCTATGGGTGCTACTAGTACTATTCCCTAACTTGAGTTTCAGACATAGGCACAGAAAAGGAGCTGAGTAGCAGCGTGCACGCATCATTCTCTGTTCCAAATTACCGATAAGGTAGAGCCAACTGCTTCAAGTTCCTCCTGCCTCCTTGACTTTCTTGCTGGGATGGACTTTTTCTTTGAACTGTGTGTGAGCCATAATAATTTCTTCTGCCCTCAAGCTGCCATTGTCAAAACATTATTATCATAGTAACAGAAAGGAGACTAAAACCCCGTCCACTTGGAGTCCTCCACGTTCCAGCCCCCAATCCACTGTCAGCATCAAAAGAGTTAAGAATCCTTTCCGGGCCCAAGTGCATGAACCACGTGCTTGCTGGTTCTCTGCAGAGGCTAAGGCCTTGATCGTTTCTTACTGTAACTACTTCAGGAAATTTGTCGCGCTAATAATGTTAATATGCCTTATTTCCACACTGCTCACGCCCTGAGCTCTCAATCACTTCAAAACACAGTGATTGAGATTTTTCAAAAGTCTTTGATTTGGAAGTTGTTATGTAGAACACCAGTCAAGTATAAATATGGCAGAGTGATTTAAGGCAGTTGGAGCAATTGGAGTGTTTAAGCTTGTTTCAAATAATTATCAATCTTTCTGCTCTGTGTTTTCAACACCCCCCTTCATTTGAAAGAGTGGCCCTCGGTAAGGCCTGGAGCACACTACTGAGGCTGCGGAGTGCCTCTCTGTTCCCCACATGGTGTAGTCTTTTTATAATTACTTTATTAAACCCTTAATGGCTCACGCTGCTGCCGTGAGTGGTCCAGAGTCCCAGAGATGGTCACCTGGAATGAAAAGCTTTTCTTACACCTGTTCCCAAGGTTTGGCTCTGGGAGTGTGCAGCCAACGGGGACTGTGCCCTTTAATAGGCTCACATACATCAACAGGTTCTGATGCCGATAGGGAGAGCTGGGGTAGCATGTACAACTAAAACCTTAGGACTTGGGAAGTGGTGGAAGGAGACATAGGACTCTAAGGCCAATCTGGGCTACCTGTCTAAAACAGGATTAGCAACAACAGAAACGGAGATCCATTGGAAGTCTCTAATAGAATGCACACCTTGCTGCCATGATCATCGTCTGAGAAACCCCTGACCCACATGTCCCAATGCTCCTACCTCTACCAATTCTGTTGGAGCTGTGCCAGTGTCTTAGTTTACTCTCCTGTCGCTGCAATAAGCACCATGCCCAAAGTAAGCTGAGGAGGAACCGGTTTATGTCATGTTACAGGTTACAATCTACCATGAAGGAAGTCAGGGCAGGAATTTAAAGCAGAGGCCATGAAGAAATGTTGTTTATTCATTTTTCTTGGGTTGCTCAGCTCCTTTCTTATACAATGCATGCCCACCTGCCCAGGAGTGGCACTATTCATGGTGGGCTGAACCTCCCCCACATCAGTCTTTAAACAAGAAAATGCTCCCACTGACTGGATGGGGACCTCTTTCTCACTTGAGGTTCCCTCTTCCCAGAAGACTCAGGTGTATGTCAAGTGACAAAAAACTAACAGGTATAACTAGGTTGTCCCAGAGGTTACTGATTCTGCTTTCTCTGCCTAGATACACAACACATTCCTCCCACTACCCATCTTGGACCCTCAATCAAAGGAGGGTGCATATTCATATTTAACTCAAAATTCAAGAAGGAAATAGCAGAGGGCCACCTTTGGCCTAGAGAAAACATGTTTGACTTTGTGCTCCTACTTTACACTTCCTGTTGACAGAGTCAAGGTGCAATTTATAAGGCTTCTCATGTCACCGGGTTTACCCCTGTTTTGTGGCAACAGCCCATTCTTTAGCACCTTTAGCGTCAACGTTCCCAGCCTGCACCATTTCCCTCCCTTAACCCGAGATCAAGTTCATTCCCTGCAGAAACCTGCACACCAGCATTGCTGCAGATCTGTTTCCAGGGGAACTCAGAAATTACCTGCATCTAGAAGGCTTGGACTCAAGAAAACAAAAACAATCCCAGGCCCCCACCCTTTGACTTAGATGGATACAAACAGAAGGATTCCATGGACAAAGGGAATGAAGCCAGGAACACCTTCCCATAGAAGGACAAGGTGACCTAGTTACCTGAGCACAGAATGACCAGGAGGAGAACATCCTCAGCACAAAGGGGCTGCTTGACACATTTGCTTTCGGCAACAAAGAACCCGTGAACAGGACTACCTCGGTGGAATGGATGCAGATCACCCAGTAGCTACAGCACAGATGGGGGTGCGGGGTAGAGTCAGATGGAGAACACGCCATCTTGTCAGACAGAAGTTTCCGTTACTTCTGTAGAAATAGGTGAGGGCCCCACGTTTGCTCAGCATGGGGGAAGAGAAGCTGGGCATGTGAAGTGAGGCCGGCAGCGTCATTTCTATCACCCTTCCCGTCCCCAGGCAACACTTGCTCTCTTTCTCTCATCTGCTTGTGGAAAGCACGTGAGGAAGCCCCGGGTTGGAGCTGGGGAGACTGTCGCTCCTCCATTGCCTGTGTGACTCAGGCATTCACTACAAGTGTCTGAAAACCATTTCCTCTTTTATTAATGGGGAATAATAGAGCATGCAAGAGCGGATTTCCACATTCTCTGCAAAACTGTAAAATATCACACAACTAATGTTGATAATGCTACTCCATAGAAAACGCACACTTCATAGAAGGAGCCAGGAATCATCATTGTTGCCATTACTGTTATAGTTATTGCTAAATAATATTGATATCGCTTTTAATTACAAAACATCTTCATTTGATCTTGTAAAAAAAACCACCTGGCTAATGATGTCATTGTCTCTCTTTCCACAGAGAAAGACACTTTAGGTAGCAAGTAGACTCTTTGGACACTCAGAGGCTGAGTAGGCACAGGGCAAGACTTCTATATCCCTTGCTGTGTTGAAATCCCAATATACCAGGAGGTGTGACTTTAATTTGAATAAGTCCCGAAGATAACTGGATGATCATGGTGACTGTCTCCTTCCCTGGGCTGGCTCGGGAGGAGGGGGTACCCAGGTATTACTCACATCATGCTGTCACCAAGAGAAGCATCAGGCCTAAATTTAAGTGACGATACATGATAGGCAGTGTATTTCTGGAATGTTATTGCATGCCTGGGGTGATGGCGGGAAGCTGAGCCTGAGGACATTTCTTTGAATGTCATTTTGTTTATGTTAGGGAAGCACATATAAGTCAAATGACAGTCAGTTTGGAGATAAGACTGGCATGGCATGACATTAGCATCAGCCAACTCCCCCCCCACACACACACACACACTCCTTCTCTCCCTCTCATATGCGTACCTGTTTGCGTGCAGGGCCAGAGGACAACCTCTACTGGATGTCATTCTTCAGAGAAAGTCTACCTTGTGTTTTGAGACACTGTCACTCATCTGGGGCTCTCTGATTAGGCTGACCGGCCAGTGAGCCCCAGGGATCTCCACACATCCCCCCAGCACTAGGATTACAAGCATAGCTACCACTCTTCCCATGAGTTCTGGTGAGGTGATGGAAACCAGGTCCTCTTGTTTATACAGCACGCACGACTGGGCCATCCTTCCAGCCCCCAGGAGCCTCTTTCTTACCTAGTCCTTAAGTGATGTGAGACACGCGGAGCACTTAGATCTAAAATAAACCTTAAAGATGAGAAATTGTCAGTGTTCACAAGGACAAGATGACTTATCCTACGGTGTCTGGACCAGAGCAGCCATGACTTGCGTAAGTCAGACTTACGGGGTATGTGAGAAAGAGCCTGCCAATACTTGCCAGTGGATGCTCACGGAATTTGCACGTCTCAGGGCCTTTTGGGTTATGGTTGTGGCTTTGCACTTGGTTTGGGGGCTAGGTCTGTTCTCTCTGCCAGGTTAGCTGAGTAGCAGGCAGGAATGATGGCTGCCAGCATGATTGGAAACAGATCTTGAGGGCTTGGAACTAGATCCTCGAACTCCAATATCCTAGCCAAGGTGAGGCAAATTCAGGTTGCTCGCCTGTCTTTTAAGGGTTATTCTTGGGTGCTACAAGCAGAAAGTGATTACAACATTATTGTTTTCCAGAGACATCACCCTCAGGGAACTGACAATCGGGAAGGAGATAGAAAACAAACAGACTGAGATTAATCCAGTGTGGGGTAATAAAAGAACGCTTAGCCCAATCCTGCTCTGCTCTGTCCTCAGTGTATGGCACTGGGTTAAAGATGAAGGCTTCCTGGACAGGGTCTGCTGAGGGACTGGTGGGCCTCGGGTTTTATTTATTTATTGTTGTTTGTTTGTTTGTTTTGGCTGCAAGGAGAGAGAAATCAGGGAATGGGTACTTTTACTTTCTTGCAAAGTAGTATATGGAAATTTGAGGCTGTGGAGTTGGCTCCACGGATATAGACTTAAGGCCAAGCTTAAAAGCTACAGTAGAGCTCAAATCCCCAGAGCCAATGAGGACAGCCAGGTGGACATGGTGGCTGCCTGTAATCCCAGCACTCGGGAGGCAGAGACAGGGGATCCCCTAATGTAAGCTGGCTAGCTAGACCGGCCAAAATTACCAAGCTCTAGTTTCAGTGAGAGGCCCTGTCTCAAATAAAGTAGAAATTGATTGAGGTAAACATCCAATGTCACTTCAGGCCTCTGTAGTCGCCTGCAAACACATACACCTGCACACTGGTACACCCACATACATGTAAACACACATATAGGAGTGCACACCACACACTCATATACATGGAGAGAGAGAGAGAGAGAGGGAGAGAGAGAGAGAGATTATCAAGCACTATTCAGTCATGGCTGGTAGTGGAGGACCCGATGGCACATGTGACTGGCTGGAACAGGAATAGCTCTGGGAGAATTCTCTTGAGCATTTGGAGCCAATGGACATTTCTATTCTCTCTCCCCTGTTCTCCATTCCTGTGTAAGTGAGTTAGACTGGACATCGGTTGCCAAAAGCATTCATCTGCTACCACGGGGCAGCATCTACCTTGTACGCTAAGTTGAGTAACATTGAACTATTTTATCTGTTCTGGGGAGAAGTAATCAATTAACGATATGTTCCACAGATTTGGTTAGGAAATAGTAACAGGATACTAGGTCTTGCCTCAGTCCCTGCTTTCTCACTTGATGGAACAGGTTTCTGACTGGGCTCCATCCTCCAGTGCCATTCCCCGCCATCCGTTCTTGCCACTGCCATCAAAACATGAATCTGATCATGATGCTCTCCCTCCTAAAGTCACTACAACACTCTTTCTTCTTCCACAAAGTACAGCCAAACTCTTCAGCAAGGCCTTCAAAACCCTCAGCTGTTTGATTCCCCGCTTGCTTTTAAATTCTCTCTGCACAGAGTCCTAAACTGGGCTCCAGGGACACTGGCAGCACAACCAGCTTGTTCCCCAAGCACCACCCCTCAGTGTCTTGCCGGCCTAAGACCTTCCAGTTTTCCATCGTGTGCTCATTCTCAGCCCTGTGAAGCTGTTCTTTCTCTTCTTCAGGCAAATATGCCGTTTGCTTCATCCACGCAACACACCACAGAGACGCCTATCACGGCATTTCTCCTCCATGAAAAATATTTATTTGCTATTTACCTCCCTTGTTATGGTGTGATATTTGCAATCCACAGGACTATGTCTTGTGTACATAGCTTTGTATTCATCCTTGCTGCTACTTTACATAAATATGTGCTCGATAAATATTTAAAGAACAAACAAAAGAGTTGCGAAAGGCACTGGCTTGGCCCGCCTCACACGCGGCCCTTTCTGTGCGGCTTTGCCTTTATACCCATAACCCTTGGATGTGGTTCACATAGGGAGGACACACACCTGAACCAGCTGCTGTGGATCCTGCCTAGCATCTCTGGGAAGTACTCTGATGGCCAGCACTAATGGGTAATTGTCTTCTCATTCCTGAATTTGAATGTGAGATACAGCAAAAGCTAATAGCAGAAGCAGAAAGTAAAGGCAACTTGGTCACCACAAGACCTCAGACACTGGCGTGTGTCATAGGGATGGCATCCACAGTGAGTAGGGTAGACAGCATGGCTGGTAAATACTGGATAGTAGACACAGCAAACTCTGGTCCTCTGGGGCTGATCTTTGGAACTGTCTTGGATACTGAAGGACTTTCTTGTTTTCATGGGTACCTTCTGGTCACAAGGACTATTTCGAGCTTCTCTGTTGAGGTATTTTGATAACCATGCACTCACTTATTTCTATAGTGATATTTTTCCATTTCACATATGTTGGAATATATTTCTCCCTTAAGAAAAGACAGGAAAACATTAAGTGGTTTACATACAGAACAAAACGGACTTTTGCTAATTTAAATAAATGAGTCGTTAGATCTAGTCACAATGGCCAGGGTAAAAAAAAAATCCCTACTATGTTTTATTCACTTATATAAATACAGCTGACATATTGTAGGTACCTAGCTAGTGTTTGTTGAATGAATGAAAGCAGGCATGGGAAAAACTTACCCTTGGCACTTACTTGTTATGTTATCCAAACAATTGGCAAGGCAAGAGGCAGATCAATATAGTTCTGAAGGTTGTTTGCTACCAAGGCTAATGACCTAAGATCCATCCCCAATTTCTCCCACTAACCATCACCAATGGGCAGACTTTCCAACCTTCATTTAGCCAACATTCTTCTCTTGGGGCAGTATTGTTTACATTCGCTGGTATCAGCCTGGAACATTATTGCCCTGCTGATGGCACTCATTTCCTTAGTGCTTCTTTAGAGTCATCTTGCTCTTGCCCTGGATTTCACTCTACCCTCCATACTGGCTCTCTAGACCCAGACCTTTGGCTAACAGATCTATCATGGGCAATGGGCCTGGTGTGTCTATTTCAGCCTCCAGTCTGGATTCCCTTCTGGCTTCTACTTTATCCATATTCAGCATACAGCTTCAGCAAGTATTTCCCTCCCTCCCCTCTTGTCCCATTTACCTTAACCCTGTTGTCGTGCCCCAACCTTTCCCTTGAGCCTGGGTTCTAGAAAGACCTCAGGAGGCTCAAACCAGCCTCCTCCCGGCTCATTGTGGGTGGATGGGAGGGAGATTGAGCCAGCACTTGGCCACTTGTCTTTGCCTCATTTACTGTCCGTTTCTCTAGGCCACAGGTCACACTATGACCCCGCTTCAGTGTCCTCCTAAAGCAAGGAAATGGGACTGACATTGAACCTTGGCCAAACAGCAACTATTTTTGATCATGCTTTTGTCTTTTGAGATATTCCATAACATGTCTGCTTGCAAAAGAAGTAGGAGGACTCCAGTGTCTGCCTGATAAGCACATCCGACAAGACAAGCCCAGGGATCATGGGAACCCCGAGAGAATGGCACTGCCTTGGCTGTGCTCGGGGACTGAACAAGTGCTATTGAAAGCTGATGCAGACCAGAGCTCAAAGCAGACACGGGTTGGTCTTGTTCTCAGAGGAAAGGCGGCTGGGAATGGGGCTGGGAGACAGGGTCAAGACAGCAAGGCCCTCCTGGCCAACAGCCCTCCTCCCAGGCTCGTCTCCACAGGATCTCTCTGGGAAAAAGACAGAACCCAGAACAATTCACGGGGCTGTCTTTAGAATTCATCGAGATTGATATTCATCCAAGGGAGTGAATGGATCCAGGAAGGGGAGAGAGATGTCTCATCAGAGGGCTGAGTGGGCTAGTTCCCAGCTTTGCTTTCCGTCCCATTAAAGTCTCATTAGGGCTAGTCCTTAGGGACCTCTAAGATAGTCACTTTGGAAGCACTTGGCAAAGCAGATATTTGGGCAAGGAAGAGGTCTCCATTTAGCTGGCGTATCCTCTCTGGGAGAAACAGCAAAGACAGCAAACAGAATCATCAGAGTAGAGAAGAACCATATAGGTTATCAGAGTCAGCTTCTCCTTTTCAGAGAGGAGACACAGGCACAGAGAAGAGAGGAGACATGCTCAAGGTGGCAGTGAACCGGGCATCTGGTGGGGGAGGTGAAGCAGAACCGTCTTCTGCTCTCCCGATGGTCAACCCCCTTGCATTTTTTCCTTGCATCCAGCCTTGAAGGACAGCCCAGGCATCAGCTAGGATGCTTGCTTCCCTTTGCAGTTCTGGAGCCAGGGTTCTAAATGCGGCTCCCAGGGAAGTCTCTAGCAGGGTGTCATTGCTCCTGCCAGTGCTGAGCTGGCAGAGGAGGGTGGAGAGAAGTGCTTAGAAATCCTGAGCACTGAAAGGTGGCCTGTAATTGTAAAATTCCATTTCCTTTCAATTAGCAGCTGATTGCCTTTGATGAGCTGCGACATTGTTTCCTCCGTGTAGATTAGGAGTCAGAGCAGTCAATGAGCTGTGAAATTCTCTCGCTGCTGAAACAATAGACAGTGATTAAAGCGCAGCTAATCCGATCATTACAGCCAGAGCCCACTGATCATTAGCTGCTAACCAGATCCCAGAGAGCCGCTCCAGCCTGGCCAAGGCAGAGGCAGGCACCAGGTCAAGGCTACCAACGCGCTGCTCCCTCCTCCCGTGCCGGGGAGGAGCTGGGCGCAAAGCAGGAGGCTGCAGTGGCTACAGGGAAGGAGCCTACTAAGGGCAACAGGATTTCAAAGGCAGATGTCCCGGGACTGGGACCGAATCCTCCTGCCCAAATCAAAGCCAGCCTGAGGTTTAACCTTCGAGCCCGAGATAAAGTATTTGTAGCAAATCCTTAATAATACCTTCCGTATGCAGTTGTTCAGAGGATTAATATTACAGCCTAGGTAAGACCCTTGGCAGGATGCTCAGAGTCGGTGATAGAGTTAACTAATATTTTCGAGTGTTTGCTACGTGCCTAGCACTGTTCTCGGGGCTTTATATGGATTAACTTGTCTAATCCTCATAACAGTACTGACAAAACACATGCTATTATTATCTCTGTTGTTCCAAAACAAAACAGGAGTTCAGTATCTCGTTCAAGATCATTTACCCAAGGGTACTGGAGCTAGGATCTGAACCCGGCAAGCTGACACTGAGACCCCCTGATGAACCACAAACACACAAACAACAACAAAAAAAACCTAATGTGTGTTGCTTGTGTCTTTCTTGGGGCCTGAAGATTGCAAGCTTTGTTGTGCAGGAGAATTTACCAGAGACAGGGATTAGCACGCAGAGACTCAGATCCAAGCCATTGAAACTGACTCAGTAGGCAAGGGACAGACCCCGGAAATGTGTGTGCTGATTGCAGACTGATGTAGTAGCCTGGGACTTTATTGGAGAGATACTGTATGTTCTGCTGAGTATGGGGCCTGCCTGTCCAGGACCTGCATCCTCCTTTATGATGCTGCCTCATCCAGTCTGGAGCCCAGGCCTTGATGAGGAAGGCTGCAGGTGCACTAGAGGAGGAGAGGAAGGCGTGGGAAACAAGTGCAGAGCCCTGTGTGTTTGCGCTTGGAACTCTGCCTCTTCCCTTACTGGAGAGGTATCGAATTCATCGACTAAAGCAGATTCAGTGAAGAAGGGGGGGATGTCTGTATTCCTGGAGCGCTGCTATGCAGGTTGGGCACACTGCTAGGGCTCTGTATTCCTCCTATGCTTGTCACCCGCGGCCCTGAGGTCTGTTTAGGGGCCTGTTAGTCTAAGCACAGAAGCTAGTGGAGGTTTCTGTCCACAAAGCAGCATCAACTGCTGACAGGCAGGGAATCTATAGATAAAGTCCCAGTGGTCTTGCCTCTAGGGCCAAGTAATAACTAAACTGTCGTGCTCCATCTGCAGAGTTCCCAGCAAGGCTGGGCTCCATGTACCATATAAGCATCTGCTGACTCCGTTTGTCTTTCCTTCTAGCCCCTCACCACTGTCTGTTTCCCAGAACCCCCTCCACAGAGGTTATCCTTTCTTCATTCTCTTGTCATCTTATTTGGGCTCGCAGAAGTCATTTATGAGCTATGTGTCCTTGGACCAGTCTTGAAACGTCAGCTTTAAGAGTTAAAGAGAGTGACTGGGGAGATGGCTCAGTGGATGAGAACCCTCGCCGGAAAAACATGAAGACCCAAGTTCAGGCCCCATCACCCACATACAAAGCTGATCATGTTCATGTGCACCTATAACCCTAGTGCTGTGCATAGGTAGAAACAGGAGAGTCCCTGGAGATTGCTAGCCAGCCAGTCTGTGTGGGAAGTTACAAGCTCCAGGTTCAATGAGAGACCCTATCTCAAAAGAATAATGTGGAGAGCCATAGAGCAGGACACTGGACATCCTTCTCTGGTCTCTGCATGGATGTGCATGGGTGAATGTATATAAAACACACACACACACACAGAGAGAGAGAGAAAGAGAGAGAGAGAGAGAGAGAGAGAGAGAGAGAGCGCAAAAATAGCAGGAACATGTAAAATGTAAGATATAGCGATCGCTCGGGTCTAATGCAATTCTATTAGTCGTGGTATTTCTCCTGTGACAGCAACACAGGAAAACATTGGCTCACGCCCAGAGACAGCTTTCCTTGCTTTCCTGCATCTGGTCCTTTGTCACTCTGCTGCACTGCTGCAATTTAAACGATTGTCTCCTCTCAGTCTCTCATACCCAAAGTGCATTTCCACTGCAGCCAGGTTGCTGACTCCTTACGTCATCACTCCTGTCATTTTGTCGCATGCTGGACATGTGCAAGGCTCTGGGAAATCTCCATGTACTGTTTCCTGCTTGCTTTGGGAAATGATTTTGGGGTAGCCCTTGCTAATCCGCACACACTAGATTTGCCATCTGCAGAAGCCTATGGCAAATGCCGAAGACCAACACACATTGGTGAAGTCCACAGTTGATCGCCCCCCCTTCCCAGATCCTCCCCTAGCTCCCTCTGAACAAGTCCCAGTGGTACTTCCAGGTCATCATGAGGCTCAGCTACCAAGAGGTCAGCTGACACTGCTTTTGCCTGAGGCCCCTGCCCAGCCCTGGTGTGGTTCGCACATCCTCCATACTTGGATCAAAAGGAACAAATGAGAGGTGCAATCACCTACTCCTCCGCGTTCTCTTTGCCAAGCACAGTTGAGCAGCTGATTCCAGTCATTTCTACCTATGGTTTCCTCCTTAAAGCTAATTAGTTTCTTTTCAAGTAATTGCAAATAGTACATTTCCCAGGCCCTTGGAGTCAGGGCTGACAACTAGCTGGCTGGAGTAGGCTCTTATCAATAGTTCAAGGAAATTAGACGTGCAAACATCCCACCAGGGCCCCGAGGGCTGCTCTGAGTTGTTTAGAATAAATGGCTCACGGAAGGCCCACAGCTCTTTTATGAATGGACCCGTTCATGCTGAGCCTCTGGGATGTAGTGAGGCAACAAAGGAGTGAGGAGGTCCTAGACGCATCAGCAGGACTTGGCTCCATGTGAGGCATCATACTTTGTGCCCTGACTGTGGTGACTGGGTAAGGCCAGGGGACGGAGATCAGGCAGATGGGTAGGAATAGAGTGGGAAGAACTCTCTTTAGGGGATTAGAGGTGGGAGGAGGGGTGGGTGTGCTTCCTGGAGCAGGATCCATTATCTTCAGCACCACCACCATGACCTTCTCTCTTCCCTCATCATCATCTCCATCAGTGAGTTACTGGCCAGTCACAGCAACCAGCCTGCAAGAACCAGAGACGCACACCTGCCTGTATAGCTCCCAGATCAATCTTGGGGCTTTGATAAGTACTGATTTTCAAACTTACTATAAAACTGTCTTCATATTCTGAGATTTCTGAGATGATTTCTTTTTCTTTCCCTGTAGTGTTAGCCTTTCTGTTTCTGCTGCTCCTGGGTTTGGACCCAGAACGAGGGAACAAAGCCCTAAGGCTTCTCAGCTCACACCACCAGCTTGCCCGAGTCCCTTTATTTCAATACTCATTTCTAGTATGCTACAGTTTGGACGTGGACTGTTCTCCATAGACTCAAGGGTTTGAATGATTGACCACCCTAGCTGATGGTGCTTTTTGGGGATGCTGCAAAGCCTTTAGGAGGTGTGGAAGAGCCTTGAGCTTTATAGCATGGCCTAATCTGCTCAGATGTGAGAAGCAACACTATACTCCTGCTGCCATAGCTGGAAGCTGCTCCAGCACCATGTCTTTTCTGCCATGAGGAACTATACCTTCAAACTGTGAACCCAAACAAACTCTTCCTTGGTTAAGTAGATTTTTTTTTCAGGTGTGTGGTCAGAGCAAAGAGGAAGAACAACTCAGGATACAACACAGAGGCATTCTTTCAAGGTTTGACAAGTCTCAAATCTTAGTGAGAGAAGGTGGAGGTGCCAGCAAGGGGCATTGTTTTCATGGTGGTTATAGACAAGAATGTCTCTTGGTTTTTTTTCCTGCTTTGAAAGACCCCCCACTTCCCTTAGCTCATGACCATTCCTTCCAAATCCGAAGTAGGAGGCTTCAGTCCTGGTCCTTATGTACCTCCTTCGTCTTACGCAGCTGTGTCTTCCTTCAGCTGATTTCCTCCTCTACACTGAAAGGCCTTTATGATAATTGTGTGCTCAGGTGCTCAGAAAGGAATCTCCAGACCCGCTGGGGAGCAACCCTAACTCCCTCTACCTGCAGATGGAAGCTTTTAACCAAGTAACGAAACAAGTCTGCAGATACTTGAGACTGGGATGTGAAAGCATTAATACGCCTCTCACCATCGTGAACCCTGCCTCCGTACCCGGGTTTGCTGGCACCCAGCCCTACGGCATCCGACACATACTCTGACCTGTGGACAAGCCGTGTGAGAGTGCCACTGGCATCAGTGTTTCCGAAGACAAAGGATCCTGTGATGGCAGCTTTCAACCAGCACATTTAAGGCTCACGTGTTGTCACAAGCCACTGAGGTTGATGTTTCTAACTGCTTGTCATTTTGTGGTTTGCTCCTCTCTCGTCCATTCCTCCACTGACATTCTGCGAACATGTCTTAAGCATCTATCGGTTCAGATGCGTTACCCACTCTCCTTACCCTAGCTCCTGGGGATGGAAAAGGACTAAGTAAGGGCCTGACGGCTGCTGTTCTTTTAACTAAACTTGTAAGAGTTTGGCCTGAAACTGGACCTCCTGCAAGCTCACAGCGTTTTTTATCCATCTTTTGCCATTTTACCATTTTTACCTGGAAAATTGCATTTCCCTTGCCCCTGGTTATGCATGTTTCCACTCCCGCCCCCACTAATCCTTCCTTCACACGACAGCTAGAAAAAATATTAAGAATATATCAGTTATACACAATTAATCCCTCACACCTGTTGGCATCCCATTGTCTGCCTATCAGACAAAATGCACATGCTTTATCCTTGTTTATAAAGCTCCACTGTAGCTAGATGTACCTGTCTCTATGACCTCAGAAAATTCCAGAACATCCTTCATGCACTGTCCACCAGCCTTCTTTCTAGTCCAGAAACAGCCCCCTCATCTCCACAACAGAGCCAAAACAAGCCCCTTCCCCATGAAGTTCCCAGGGATGGCTCTCTCCTATCACCCATTTGGCAGACCTGCTTTTATGTTCTGTACAGCACTTAGCTCACTCTTTTGGCAGTATTGGGTATTTACTCATGGGTGTGAGGCTTACTGTGTTAGTTAGTCTTTCAATTCTATAACCACAACACCTGGCAGAAGCAACTCAAGGAAGATTTATTTTGGCTCATGGTTTCAGAAGGTTTTATATTTATTATATTGAGATAGAATCTATTTAGTCCTGGCTAGCCTAAAACTCATTGTATAGACTATGACGCCCTTGAACTCACGGAGTCCTATTGTCTCTGCCTCCCAAGTACTGGAACTAAAGTGAGCACCATCAAGCTGGCTCAACATTTCAGAAGATTTCAGCCCCATCATTTGGGGCTGGCCTGAGGTGGGAGCAATTTCAGATTCAAACCATCCCACCTGGTCTAGCCTGCAGTGTCTAAGCTTAGTGGGAATGCGTAAGTCTCTCTTGGTCCCTACTCTATCCTTGTCTATGTAAAATCTGGTATAGACAGGATGCTCAACAGCATTTGAGAAATGAGACTTGTTTTCAGTCTTGGCACCCAGCTAGAATTGCCTTCAGAAATCCCTTATTTGCCCAGACCACCCTGGCTGAAGGGTGCAAACATGGGCACTTTTTACAACCTCTTAAATAACTGTGCACCTGGAACTAAGGACCAGGCATTCAAAGGACAGCGCCCATCTGCCACAGGGCAGTCTATGAAACCTCCTTGAACTTTTGTATCTCAACTCTAGAGAGCAGAAGAATGCTGCTTGCTTTCTTTGGAGCTGGGATGGAGGTATTCTATGCCTGGCTCTGTCTGAAGCCATGCCAGCTTGCCAGTCACCACTCCATCACCACTCCAGCGACACAGCAGAAGATGCTGAAGGAGGAGCTAGTGGGAAGGCAAGCCAGCTGGACCAGGAGAGAGGACTGAGAGGGACATGAAAGACGAGGACTGGTGTGGGAGTCAGTTCCTGGAGCCTGTGTATCTCAGCCCACAGAGCTGATGACTTGACTCTGTCACCTGCAACTAGAAGAATCCTGATTAAGACTCCACCAATCAGACAAGTGTAAATCTAGAAATGAGTTGAAACCCAGAGACAGAGTACTAAGGTAGTGCCTTCGTCAACAGACTGGCAATTCCAGCTCTAGGCTATCGCTAAACTAGAAATGATTCTTCACATTGCTCATTTCAGTAGTACCAGCCTGGTTACAGAGGGCTGCTGTTGGGCATTTGCACAGATGAATGCAAAGGGTTAGATCACTCATCCTTGATACAGGGAACAAAATTGTCATGGAACTGCCTGTGTATTCAAGACACACACACACACACACACACACACACACACACACACACACACACCAATACAGATAAAGATATATTTAAAATAAACAACTAAAATGAGTTTTTTCTAGGTTTTTAAGATTTCTTTGACTAGTTCATACATGTGTACAACAAATTCTGTTTCCACCACCAGCTACCCCTTTACGACCCTTCTCTCTGCCACTGTACTCTTCTTCCCAACAAGTCCCGGCTCCTGCTTTCATGACTTATGTTTATGTGTGTGGCCAACTGAATATAACTGAGGTGGCTTACAAGAGCATGGAAGCCTTGTGGAGGCTGCAGCAGCATTAGTTAGTCTCATGGAAGCAAAGACAGCTAACTTACCACGGCTGAAGAAGATGATGGCAGCTTCTCTCCCCAGCAACTATTCCGAGGTGAGTGGGTCAGCATAAGTCCCTCACCTAACTGTGACGAAATACTTAAAGGTCCAGTCTTGTGAGATAACTGCAGCTGCAGGGAGCTCATGGGATGCAAAAGCCATGGCAGGTCCTGATGATACTCCCCCAGCACGCCTGTCTGTCTCCTGTGACCTCTTGCGTGACGTTCTCTGAGCCTTGGAGAAGGTGATGGAAATGTTCTGTGTGACTCAATAGTCACTTACTCTTGGGGCTTAAAGAGTTAGGAGGCTCTGCCTTTGTTGCTGTCCACAGCAAAGAACACAGCTTTTCTTGTGGAGGCTGCAGCAGCATTAGTTTATGGCCCTCAGCATTAGTATTTGGAAGACAGTTTGACAGCATGTCCATCGAACAAAACAACAGCAGTAGCCCATTGCCCAGGGCCTCGGAGCTCCCCAGTCATTGCTCTTGAACAGTGGTTTATAGTACCAGGCATGAATTCCATTCTGTGGGGCAGGTCTTAAATCCAAACTGAAAGCAACGTGTTATGTCCACAGCAGTCAGCCCATTATTGCACGGGGGCACATATTGCGATGTAGTGATGGAGGAAGGTCATTGGCTAATAAAGGCACTGCCCTGGCCCATTTTATTGGTTAGAGGATAGGTGGGTGGAGTAAACAGAACAAAATGCTGGGAGGAAGAGGAAGTGAGGTCAGAGTCTCGACAGCTCTGCTCTCCGGAGCAGACGCCTGAGAGAGACGCCATGCCCCGCTCCCGGCATGAAGCTCCGACCCAGGATGGACTAGGCTAGAATCTTCCCGGTAAGACCGGTTCTCACAGATTATTAGAGATGGGTTGATCGGGATGTGAGAATTAGCCTGTAAGTGCTAGAGCTAAAGGGCCAAGCAGTGCTTAAAAGAATACAGTGTCTGTGTAATTATTTTGGGGCATAAGCTAGCCATGTGGGCGGCCGGGTGTGGGGGACGCAGCCCTGCCGCCCCATATTACTACAATGTAGGCTTAGTTTCTTCTCACTCTATTAAAGCAAATCAGCAGAAAGACACTTTCAGCTCACTTCTGGATTGATCTCTCGATGTCCTACAACCAGAGTGAGTCGAACCTTCTGCACCAGGGTTTATTATCACATTCTAGAGAGAAAGCAAAAGCAACGGCAGTAGATACATTGTTAAGGGTGGGACTCCAAGGCCTCCATAACCAAAGACTCACAGGCAGTATCACCATCTGGCACTGAGGTTTTCATTTAAGAATCCATTGCTTCTGGAATGGGAGCAATATCCACCCATGCAGGGCACATCATTCAAATCCCTTTTTAATTTAATTTTAATAAGTTTATAAACCATTAAGTTTTAGGGATTTTTTTATTTATCTTCAGTTTGCTTACCCCCACCCCCACTCCTGACTTCCTCCTCTCTTCTCTCTTCATCTCCTCCTAGAGATGTGATGCTCATTCCCCTATCCTTCCAGTGTACCTTAAATATGCCTTTTCACATATGAAGTCTGCATTTGGCCTGTGTCATAAAGTTCATCATTGTGGCCATAAAGCATCATGATCAAAAAAGACTGAGGGAGGAAAGGGTTTACTCTAAGGCCACATTCCATCACAAAAGGAAGTCAGAGCAGAAACTCAGGGCAGGGACCTAGAGGCAGGAACTGAAGCAGAGGCCAGGGAGGATTGCTGCTTACTGGCTTGCTCTTCCTGGGTTATTCAGTTTGCTTTCTTATACACCCCTGGACCACCTGCTTAGGGATGGTACCACCCATAGTGGACTGGGCTGTGCCATATCAATCATAAACCAAGAATAATGACACCACAGACTTGCCAATAGGCCTATCTGATGGAGGCACTTTCTCAGTTTAGGTCCCTCTTCCCAGATATAGCTAGGTTTGCGTCAAGTTGACCAAAACCAACCAGCATAGCTACTGCTTGTTTTCCAATAGGATGCGAGTGAACGTGGTATAGGGAACAATTTGTGTGTCTATGGTCACCATGAAAAGAACAAGCCTAGCTGGCTCACTGGTCCATGCAGGAGGGGTCCCTGGAGCAAAACTGAATACAAAATACAGCTTCAACCACTGCCCAGGGTAGGTCATCGCTCACTCGTTCTCATACAAATGGGGATAAGCCTTTTCATTATTATCTAACACATTTTGCACTCAGGAAGGCTGAGGCATGAGGATTCCAAGACAATCCTAGCCTGCATAGTGAGTCTGAGGCTAGCATGAACTACAATGTAAAGCCCCCATCATTAAAATACAGAAAGAGTAATGAAGATTTTCCAAAGCTAGTTCTGAAGACCAAAATTCAAAAAGGCAAACATTCAGATAGGGAGATAAAAGGTGAAGCTGGATATCCTCTTGGGTAGCTCCCCATCTTATATATTTCGGGGCAAGGTGTCTGGACCTGGAGCTCGAGCCTGGTTCTTGAGTTTTGACTAGTTCTTTTTGCCAGCTTGCTCCAGGGACATCTTGTCTCAGCCTCTGAGTGCTGGGATTCAGGCAGGCCACCACACCCACCTGTCTTTTAAGTGCGTTCTGGAAAGCCAAACTTGATCCTTGTGTTTGTGAATTACCCAGTGAACCATCTCTCCTGCCTCCACTGAATCAATTTTTAGAGCTGTTGGTGGACTTAAACATTTAAGTAAAAAAAAAAAACATAGATTAACTTATATATTTTATCTGAGCTTTAGCAGATGTAGGTGAGACAAAGGAACTCACAAGAAAGGTTGAGGAGTAGGGAATGTACTGCAGTGATGAGCTTTGTCCTCCTCATTCGCGGCATGTCGGGTAGCTGGTAAAAGAAGTGATGGTACCATTTCATGTGGTAATAGCAGCTTTATCCTATGTAGTTCACTCTTCTGCGAAGCACCTTCTCCAGAGAAGGCAGTGAGGTAACACAGCATGTTGGCTGCATCAAGAGCCTTGAAATCAAACAAAATATGGATTCAAACCCTCCCTCTGGGGGTTGTGCAAATTATACTATTGAGCACGTTAGTGTGTCTACATCTTTACATTTATAAAATAGAAGTGAAATCTACCAAGCCATATTACCATGGGGGAAAAACCTGAGCTAAGGTCTGGAAAGCACTTAACAGGATAACTGGCAGAGAATAAGAGACCACGGAATATGGACTCCCTTCTCTGAGAACTACTTCTATAGCCAAAACACCTCTTTATGCATTGAGGAATTAACACCACTGTTAAGAGATTAATTCAGAGCACTGCACATGAAAACAGTGATTCTGAGCAGGGCAAAAAGCAGTAATTAAAGTATCCAGTATTGTTTGATTACAGGGTTGACTTCATTCACTTCAGCACTTTGTAGGTAGGGAGCAGCAGGCTAGAGGCAAAGAACGGCTTTATTTTCTGAGGGGTCCTGGCCACTTCCCAGGGCAGGGAGTCGGTTATTCTTCCTGTCCATTGAAAAGTCTGAACCACAGTGGGGAGCAGTAGAGATGGGAGGGAGGGAGAGATAGGGAATGATCTACGTTTGCTGAACAGCTACTATGTACCTGGCCTTTCAATAGTGATTCATACTGTATTCTACAAGAAATCCCCCTCCAAAACTCAGCACCTTATGATCATAAAGAGGGCAGAGACACACAGATCGCTTCAGTGAGCACTTTCAGACATCCTTCCTAGGAATAAATGGTGCTCCCACCCATTGGTTCTACCGGAGCCCATTCAAGTCCATTGTGCAGAGGCTCTCTCCTACTTAAGTCTTCAAATTTGAGGTCATCTCATAGGCAACACTTTAAAGTACTTTAAATGTCCTAACAAAGATTACTAGATAGCTATTGATTCTATTGTTTTCCTCTTTAATTGATAAAACTCAAGGTTGTTTTATTCTAAGTGTCCAATCAATGTGTCTGATCATAAGTCAGTATTCCCCAGTTTGGGGTTTTTGTTTGTCTGCTTTTTAGCTAAGGAGACTCAAATGATCTAAGAACATATACTAAAACTACTAGGGAGTTTCCAAGGTACTGAGTCATCCGAGAGACAAGAACATACAGCCTTCTTCCCTCCAGACTCCCTTCTACTTCTTGTCTAGAAAAGGTACTGACAGTTGTGATGGAGGAAGGTCATTGGCTAATAAAGAAACTGCCTTGGCCCATCTGATAGGGCAGAATTTAGATAGGCAGAGTAAACAGAACAGAATGCTGGGAGGAAGAGGAAGTGAGCTCAGACTCAATAGCTCTCCTCTCTGGGCAGATGCGTTGAAGCTCCAACCCAGGATGGACGTAGGCTAGAATCTTCCTGGTAAGCACACCTCGGTGCTACACACATTAATAGAAATGGGCCAGGCAGTTTCTTTATTAGCCAATGACCTTCCTCCATCACAGTTGGCACCTGGCAACCATTATAAACCACAAAGCTCAGGGATGCCTTTGCAAACGGCGGTGAGCACTAGCAACAGGTACAGCAGAGCTAAGTGGCACATTAGACCCTTTGATGACAGTGGCCAATGCTAGGCTGCTAGTTTTTAAGTCTTTTATCCCAGAGTGAGAGAAGCCTATATCAGGTTCCTTTTGTTGTCGGGATTGTAGCTGAGCGTATCTTGCTACCCCTAGAAGTTCTCACTGAATCCTTGTGTTACCTCACTTTCTGTTGCTCTGATAAAATGCCATAGCTAAATCAACTTAGGGAAGAGTTTATTTTGGCTTATAGTTCCGGAAGGATAAGAGTTCATGGCTAGAAGGCACGGCAACGGGAGCTGAGAGATCACATTTTCAACAGCAAACATGAAGCAGAGAGAGAGAGAAGGAGAGAGGACTGGAGGTGATGTGAGACTATAGACCCTCCAAGCCCTCCCCTAGTGGTATACTCCTTCCTTCAAGGCGGCACCAGGTCCCCAAAAAGCACTACCAACTGGGAACCAAGTCTTCAAATACCTGAGCCAAGGGGGACATTTCTCATTTAAACCACTGCTGTCCTCCAGTGTTCTGTGAGGTTGCACACTCTCCAGCTTTTCATGTGAGAGCTGCTGCAGGGCAATGGGGCCTCTCCCGCCAGATCAGTGAGTGGGGAAGTCGCACAGTGATTTGACCTCCATCCAACTTCTGCAGCACCCGTGCTCCTAAAACTCACATTAGACTGTACATCGGACTCAGCATCAAAGACTATTTTCCCAAGCTGGAGAACTTTCATGTCTCAGTGGAATTTCCCTTCAGAATCAAACTTTTTTTCTCATGGCTTGAGCTCGATTTGCATCTGGCACGAGGTTAGTTTTTCATTTTGTAAGAAATAACATTCTAATGGGTTTTCAAGGGCCCAGTAGACTTGTTAGCCATTCCCTGGCTGCCGCAGGACAAACTCATTAAAAACATCTGAACAAAACCAACAGAACTTGAAGGGCAACAAGAAAATGAAGACGCTCTGTGGGCGGGGTTAGAGAACTCTTACAGCACACTGCAGATACTGAAGGTCCTCTTACCCTACTAGGGTTGGGCTCTGCACCCTGGGCATGTCACCTGTCTATATCCCACGGTCCCATAGTCTGGAAACAAGCGTCACAACTGCTCATTCATTACTGTCACAATTTGGATGTTCTTAGAGTTTTCTCTTAATGAGGTTTCTCCCTCTGAAGACAAGAAGTTTGCTAAGCAAATATAAATTGGAGGAAAAGTAGTAACTGAGCTAAAAAGGGCCAATAAATTTTCAGCCTTGGAAAAATACCAATTACAGTGAACTATGGTATAGCCAAGGTGCTCTCCATTGGAGCTTACCATGTGGTGTCTGGATCTGTAAATTGGGGCAATCACACTGGCATCTCAGGGTGGTGAAGTCACCTAAAGATGCACTTATATTCTTTCAGCACATTCTGGGACCCAGGGCTGATCTCCTGGTTCTCCTCTGCACCATGGTCTATAGAAAGTATGCAGACTATTTTAAAAATAAAGTAGGAAGAAAATAGTATATCCTCTGTTGCTTCCAACAGCCTAGGTGCAGAGAATAAAGCATTGGCCTTAGTATCTGTCCAAATCCTGGCAGGGTTGGGTAATTTGGGAGGAGGGAGCTGGTACCTGTCATTTAAATCCCCTATACTCCAGCTTTTAATCACTGGACTTATCAGGGGAAGCACAGCCCAGCAGGAACCAGCATGGGCTCCAAAATCAGTAGGCTTGTTTTAATATTTAGTCTTCATCTATGTCAGTGGTTCTCGACCTTCCTAATGCTGTGACCTTTTAATGCAATTTTTCATGTTGTGGTGACCCCAAACCATAAAAACATTTTCATTGCTACTTTATAACTGTAGTTTTATGTTATGAATTGTAATATAAATATCTGCCATGCAGGATATCTCATATGTGAGCCCCAAAGGAGTTGAGATCCACAGGTTGAGAACAGCTGTTCGATGCGACCATGTGAGTTGAATATTTGCAAGGCAGAACTAGCGATCGTGGGATATTTGGTGATGCTCAGATGTCAATCATCCAGATAACCCTTGGGAAGGGGTCTGGCAAAGAGCACAAAGCACGCTTATGGGGGCTCAGCCTATATGTCCCTGAGCACTGAGAATTTGTCATACACAATTTAATTTAAAAAGTGATTTAATAACATACTATCCTCAGTGCAGCATGGTGCCTTGACTTAACAGAATGACCTTTTGTTCTTTTTCCTGTATGATGCCATTTATGTCCATTTCTATAAAATGGGCAAAACGGGGTATACATTTCATGAAGTCGCTATGGGAATTTGGAGCGGTGCATGGCATATAAACCAAGCTTGGTCATGTTGTTGTCAGCAGACACGACTGGCTGTGACATTCGTGATCTCCCCATCTCTTAGCCTCGGAGGCTGGCACACGGCCTTGAAACCCAATGATATGCAGGCAAAAAAAAAAGTGTTTGGTAAATGGGTGTAGGAGAGATGGGAGCCAGCAACAAGAGCAATCACTGGGCCAAATGGCATGCTGCTTGCAACCTCGGCACCTGCCCGGGCTTCCTAATACTGCTGAGTGACGATTGTTCAAAGCCAGCCAAACTCCATTTCCACACTGGCTTCAGGCAGCCTCGGCTTCAAGCAGTAGCCAGAAGCTGAGGCACAATGTCATACGGCACCAGAGAAGGAACAACATCGAAGCTGCCTCGGGGCTCTGTTTCTTGGGGGGTTGGTACAGATGGAACCCACGCTCCTGGCAACAAGGCTTGGCGCGTCTGCCATCTCAGTCCTGCCTTGGGCCTCCATTAATGAGAACAAGCTTTTCCGTTGTTTCGAGTTTCTCAGCTCGGACCAGCATCATGGATGTCAGACTTCGACTTTCTTATCATGTTTATATCTAATAAGTGAATCACCCTGTTTTTTTTTTTTAAGTCAGCTTTTAAAAATACTGTGTTTGAACATCTGTCAAGGGCTGGGGATTAGCTGAATAGGCGCTGCATGCCAAGATATTATATTCTCTCTTATCTTTTATACTGTAATTATCTTGATCCTCAAACAACTCAACACCAGTTACAACCACTTTCACAGACTTGTTGTTGCTGCAAATTCAAAAAATTATTTTATTTGAATCTAAATTAAACTGATATGTAACAAGGTTTTTTCTCATGTGAAGTCTTGAAAAAACATTATCTGCAGATGATTAAAAAACAGTAAAACACGGACAATTTCAAAGTTTATTTCAAAAATAAACTCATGAAAATTCATCTAATTATGTAGGAGTGTACCAAAAATAATCTTTTCCAAACCTAAACTTGTTTAACAAAACACACAGTCAGTTAAGCCAAGCAAGAGAGAACCTGTGTGAAATGCCACGGTTGCCCGCCCTCTTCCCTGGATACTGGAGTGGGCACCAGAGCTTGGCAGCTTCCAGAAGCCTATTGGTGGCTTCTACGTCCTGATGCTTTGCTTTTGTCATTTCTGATGAGAGGATTGTTGGCAAGGCCCTGGTCACAGAGACGGAATCTATCTCCCTGATCTTGGAGGTGCAGCGTTAGGGTGGAGAATATGGAAGGCATGGGCTGTCGGGAACTTAGAGACACTAAGAAGTCAGACACAGATGCTCTCTGTTCCTTCTTCTGTCTGTTTGCTGATAACAGCACTCAGGGAGATGATGCTCAGGGCTGGGTCAGGCATGTGTGAAACTTACCTTCGCAGCATCGATAGAGCTGTATACCAACGGGAATTTGGTTCTTACTGCCCCTGCTTTACAACTGTGGCAACTGAATTCAGAGGGGAGGAGCTGTCCTAGCTCCACATGAGTCACTAGGGGAAACTTCAAGTGCCCTGTTCTTAAATTGCTATGTTCTACAGGGCTGGCTCAGCCCCCAGGCAACCTTTCAGAAGGAGCTTGTGAGAGTCACAACTGTCTCATTCTCAAAAAAGTCCTTGCTATTCTGTGTTGTTACTACCAGCTGAAATGGAAGAACCCAGAATTAAAGACACAGCAAAAATTCAAAAACCCTATGGAAATATTATTATTCTATTGGCCAATACCTCCTGGAGGAGAGGGAATATGTTTATTTTATTCTCATTGATGGCCCCAGGACCTCCCATAATCGCTTCTCTGGCTGTGTTTGACTTAGAGGAGAGACTATTAACGCGTGGGAAGCAGAACGATGAGAGGGACTTCCTTCCTGTGAGGCGGAAGTTGCTTACACTTTCTTTGCGAAGAAAAAACTAACTGGTGTGAGCAGACGAGAGAACAACCCCAGCGGGCATGTGTCATCAAGGAGAATAATTAGCTGCAAATTGGCCACCTATCAATACTATCTGTTGGAATTGTCCCTCTGTAGGCATCAGCCGTCAGCTCCTGGTCTCAGCGCCACAATTTTGTAGCTGTGTGAATCTCTCTGATTTTCTTTTGGAGACGAGTCATAATGATCTGACCCTGCTTTTCTCCCTATCCTGTTATGAAGATTCCCCGAGCCCAGAAAGCTCCTTCACAGGCTGTGTGAGAGGAGGTCATGACAGTCATTGCTTCTGACAATGGGGGCTAAGAAGCAAGGTGACCTCGGCACAGGAAAAGATAAGGAGGCCAAACCGTGAAGGAAGAAGCCTCTGTAGTGTATGAATGAATTCCTGGAGGACGGAAACAAGTCATTTATTTCTGTCGGTCTATATTTTCTAGAGGCCCAGAGTATCCTGGGAAGTCTCCGTCTTGTCGATTGCCTCCAGAAATGAGGGAGACTCCTAGCGAATATTCTGAAATTGTTTCAATGGCAATGTGTGAATTGGAATGGACTTCAAAAACAGACTAAAAACCCTAAAATTGCCCTCTCTCCTACCCCAACATAAATCCACTGAAATCACCTGGAAGACTTCACAAAGTTCTGCGGCCTGTGCTGTTGGAAGTCTGCTCTAACTTGGGGTGAAGATGCGAAGGAGGGAGGAAGGAGCTTGGCTGCAGGGAGAAGGTGATGGTCTCCATGTCTACTCAAAGCCAAGGGAAGAGATTTTCCATTTCAGAAGAGAAGAACCTGGGCTTCCTGGCAGCAGACTGGCCCCACATCCCTCAAATTCCTCGACACCTGTTTTCTGATGTCTGCCCTGCTAGTGACAGTCTCCTCTCTCAGCATTCCTTTATTAGTCCATAAAATATCTTTCACCCCTCTTGCTTGTCTGGTAGCAAGCTGGTTTTTGGACCATCAGGCCTTTTCTTTTTTTTTTTTCTTCACATTCTATCTCTTGGCAAATCTCTGAATCTCCCCTCTCCTCTGTTTACGGATATCATTTCATGTATTTTCCAGAACTGTTGGGGCGATCTAAGGGTGTTAGAGTGGTCAGTGGAGGGAGAGACAAGAAAGAGCAATGTGGAGAGTGGGAGAAAGACAAACTATCATGTTCTCTCTCACGTGTGGAATGAAGATTTAACATGCAAAGCAAGATGCCATCAAAGCAGAAGTGGGGTGAGTTACAGGGAAGGGAGTTAAACCACTGGGGGGACAAGATGGGAGTGAATGGGCAGATCGCTGTGATTATATAATACCAGTATCATGGTGAAACTCATTGATTCACACACTAACTAAAAATGATTAAAAAATAAACAGCAGCAAATATAAAATAAAACAGAATGCTTAGCATACTATCCGGCACATGGTGATTAAAGAAATTGACAGACAACCAATTAAAGTTTAAAAAGAGACGTCTTTGCAACTAGCAAGGGGATAGTTCACAGAACTAATGATCAGGGGCATGAAAAGTAACACACACACACATGCACTAGCACAAAATAAGAATGGAAAAAGATACTCAATTGCATTAGCCACCCCTGGAAAAGCACGCCGATACCCACCACCCGTTCCCAACAAGGCCCATTCCAGAGACCCTAGTGTGACCTAGTATCACACTATACTGAAGATTCTGTAAGGACAAATGAATAAGATGATCTTTGTGAGTTAGAGGAGTTGAGAAGTTGCAGGTCCGTAGCCAAGCTTTTGTGGGCTATCTTTAGTCCCTTGAGTAGGCATGCATTGGCCAGCTCTGTATCACACCTAGCCTTCTTTTGACTAACAGGTAAAAGTCTTGTCATGTATTATCAGGAGACAGGTAGCTCTCACCAACCCAAAAGCAAGGAATGCACCAGATAGTAACCAAAGCAGGGACTTCACACTTGGCCATAGTTGCCTACCAGCTGCCCCCACAATGTATTGCTCAGAACAAACATGCCCTTATTCCATTTAAAGTGAGTGCTGTGTTTGAATCAGGACTTGATGAGCCAGCTCTCTCTCAAACCCAATCCATGGCCACCATCCATCCAAGCTTCTCTGACACTTGTGGAGTTGATAGTTCTCCAAGAATCTTCCTCTCTCTCTCTCTCTCTCTCTCTCTCTCTCTCTCTCTCCCTCTGCCTTGTTTCTGCCACACCTCTGCCCAGGCCTCTCCCTCTTTCTGCAGTGGTGGGTCAGTTGGCCAGAGCAAATCCAAGGTCAGTTCCCCAAATACCCCCCAGGTCCAGCCCTTCTGGGCTGGCACAGATTTTCTTCCAGAACATCTTCTCAGTACTATCCCCTGACTGAGTTCTAACATCTACCAGTGACATCTTCAGCTTGATACAGCTAGCATGCCAGTTAATAGGAAACTATCAGTGGGCCCTATAGTGGGTTTTCTTCGGGAATACTTACTAGCTGTCAATCATCCAACTAAACATTTTACATACACCTTCTCAACCACACTATACAGATGAGGAAAAGACGGTTCAGGGGGTTGAGCTTTTTACCTGAAATCCCATGACAAGAGTGTCACTGTGCCCCACAGTGAAATAGGCTCCATTTGGAAACGGATAAGAGACCTCTCTCTTCATACACACCCCAATCACGTTCAGCTATCACAGATAGCCAGCATCAAGTGTCATACTGATAGAACGGTGTGTGATCTCATAGGATCTGAGATAAAGTGTGGGAGGAGGGAGATGAGCAAGTTCACTGCTGCTCTCTCACAGATGCAGAAACGGAGGCCCTGAGGGGTTGACCAACTTACACAAGGTAACACAGCCAGAGAATGGAAGTGTTGGGCTCCCTGTTATAACATAGCATAGCCTGTAATGCGAGATTTGCAAAGAAAACAAACAAAAGCACAGAGAAAACAGTAAGTGCATCTTGTAAGCTCCTTTACTGCTTTGCATTCTCTCCCAGACATCAGCTCTGCAAATACCATTTCCTTCCATTGATCTATTTATTACTTCTGAAAACATTTCCTGGTGCGCTAGTGAAGTACGCCACATTCAGGGAAGAAGGGAACTTAGAAAGAATAAGTATGACAGAAACAAACAAACAAACAAAAATGTAGCAGAAAAGGAAAAAGAATAATTGAAAAGAAAGAAGCAGAAAAAGGAGAAGAAGAGGCTAGTTGAGCTGCTGCCTTGGGCCTCACACTGCTCTGATCATTTTGCGTGTGGTGTGTGTGTGTGTGTGTGTGTGTGTGTGTGTGTGTGTGTGTAGATTATTTTTCTTTGTCTCTTAGAACACCTCACAGTTTGTAGTTACGCATTTCAGTTCTACATGCATTCGCTCAGTGTCTAACTCTTTGAGGACTCTATGCTCTATGAGAACGGGTTTTGCTCCTTAACCACTGTGCCCCAGGATGTAGCACAGAGCAGACATAGAAACCTTACCCCAATGGTCCAAGGTCAGAGTACTGGACCATAGCAAGACCAGCAGCAAGCCCTGGCATATCACCACCTAGAGGGCCAACTTTGGAGCCCTGGGAGTATCTGGGACATCTACCATTGGCCTTATGGCTGACGGGAGTAGAAGTGGAGTAGATGCCTTTAGGGATAGCAATAGCAAAGAAAGCCCCAAGCTCTCTCTGAAAAATACCTCCACATGGTTGTAAGACCTTCAGTGTCCCAGTCAGGATGTAGGAGAGAATCACCAAGTAGAGCAGTTGCTGTGGCCAGTCATGTGATTAGATCACAGGAGCCCTGCACTGAGTCCTTTCCTCACCAGAGCTGTGGCATAGATGGGCCAGCTCACCTCTTCAGCTGCCTGGTTCCTCATCTGGAGGATGGGAAGGACAGTCCTGCCTGACCTTTCTCAGCATATTCCACTGACTAAGTGGGTCTTCAGAACACCTGTCAGATAGAACAAGTCCTTTGGTGCTTCCATTTGTGCCGATGTTTAGGGGGACATCAAAACCAAAAGAAACGTCAGAAGGGGCCTAGGCTTAGGATGAAGATGTTGGAGAGGCCCAAGAGAGGAAAGCTGAGGTGAACTCACTGCTGGTAATGGAAGGAGATGGGCTCTGGTTTAAGACAAGTGGATCATAGCATTCGTTCATTCATCATTCACTAATTCAGTTACTATGGGGTATCACCTATGTGCCCATCCTGAGGTACAGCCGGTAAGGAGTAGAACCTGCCCTGGTTCTCACAGAACACGCAGTCCTCAGAAAGTTGGACACTGAGTGAGTGAATGCATGCAGAACTTAAATGTGTAATTACAAACTGTGAGGTGTTCTATGAGACATAGGGAAATAATCTATAAGACAGCAAGATAGAACTGGTTAGGGGTGAGTAGGTCCTTCTGTGAGACAAAGAAAACTAATCTATAAGACAGGAAGACAGAACTGGTAGTGGGTAAGTGGGCCCTGGCTGTCCTCACTTCCCCATTCCTCCTTCCCTCCCCTTACATCTGCCTTTCAAAGTCCTGACATCTCTGCTCCAGCTAATTGCTGGTGTTGGGAATGACCAGGACCCTTAGAATGCCCAGAATACATGCATTGTCCATTACCCATGCTCATCAGGTGCCTTAATGCCCATCCTTACCACAGTCTTCTTTAATGGCGCTCTGCATATTGTGACCACTCCATTTACAGACTGTGAAAATGTTCAGGACAGGACAATGGTTTATCCAAGATGATGCTGGTAAGATGGCTGTATGGGAGCTCAGAACTTCTCAGCCAATAAAAGGCTGCTTCTGGCTACTGTGCTCACAGTAAACTCCAAAGGCCACAGCCCTACCTCATCTCTTGATAATGTTCCTTTTCTTGCCAGGTTCAGTCCACTTAGGCTTTCCCAGGTTCCCTCACTGGACAAGATCTTCCCTGTGTCCTGTTCTACACACTAGCTCTGGTCATTGTCTGGGACCCTCTTGTCTGCCCTCTTCACGCCTTAATTTCCTTATCTCTGTTTCCCTTTCTTTTTTTTTCTTGTCTCTTTTTCTTCCCATAGCTTGTCTCATCTCATTTTGGTCTTCTTCCACTTTCTTTATTTGTTTAGTTATTTGATTGGTTAGTTTTTAAGATTAATTATATATAATATAATGAGTTTCATGCTGACATTTTTATACAGGTATAAATGCATTTGATTGTATTTACTCCCCATTACCTCATCATGTCTCCTTACTCTTAGCTCACTTCCCAACTAACCCTTACTCACCTTCGTTCGTGCGTGCGTGTGTGCGTGCGTGCATGTACTAATGAGTATAATTAGGGTTGCTTACAGGAGCATGGTAGGCAGCTATTTTACAGGAGCATGGCACTTCACAGTGACTATATCACTGAAGAAAATGTCTCTCCCTCCTCCAACAACTGCTAGTCTCTGAGACAAGGTCTTGCATTGGAGCCCAGGCTGGCCGTGAACTCCATAGTCACCTACCTCAGCTTCCAGAGTGCTGGCATTAACAGAGTACACTGCTGCCTAGTCCAATTTGTTTTTATTTTATCTTTTAATTTTATAAACTGCAATTTGCATGCAATACAATCCACCCCTTTTGAGAATGCCAATCAATAAACATTGACACGTATGTGTGCGCATTCACAGCATCCTTTGATATGCACCGTCAAGATTAAGATCATGTCTGCCACCCTTCACAGTCAGTCTCTCCTATATAGCCCAAGCAACCCCCATCTGCCTTCTTTCATCCTTCAAGTTTGCATTCCACTATCTGCTACCCGGACGCCCCTCTCCCAGAGCCCTCTGCTGCCCCTGCATGCAGAAGCTCTCCCGCTGGTCTCATGCACACTTTCTTCAGAAACCTCAGCTATTCTCTTTAATACTCACATTCATCTCTTTACTTGGTTTGCTTTTGAGACACAGTCTTGCAATGAAGCCCGTGCACTCCTGTTTGGCCTTGAAGTCCATTTGTAGACCACGCTGGCCTCCAGCTTGCTGCAATCCTGCCTCTGTCTCCCAAGTGCTGAGATTATAGGTATGTGGCACCATGCCTAACTTACTTGTTCTGTCTTCTCCAAACCCTGTAAGTTCTGTGAGTGAAAGGCCTCAGTCTTCAGTTATTCTCTTGTATCCCCAGAGCATAGTGGGCAACACGTGATGGATGGATGGACAGATGGATGGATGGATGGATGGATGATGGGTGATGGGTGAATGACGGATGGATAAGTGGTACTGCTTCCTTCTGTGCTAGTACCTATGGGTTCATAACCGATTCAGAAATTATGCTGGCACTTAGGGAGATCAAAATGAAATGAAAATCTTGTGACAGTGTGCAGGTAATCTGAGGCTTTTTAAATCTCCTTACCATGAACTTCTAACACACCTACCGAATGCCAGGCTTCTTTAAGTTCTTTATAAACAGCTTTTCATTTAATCCCTGATCATCCTGCATGGAAAGCGTGATTACTGTGGGTTTAAAGATGAGGAATATTAGGCATAAGGGATTAAATAACTCCTGGCCAGCCAGTGCAGATGGGACTAGGGCACAAATAGCACATATAATACTAGGAGGAAGTGACTTTAGGCAAAGACGGGAGAAAAGGGATGAAGGCATGCCCTGCTTATGGAAATCCAACACAGGTGAAGGTCTAACACTCAGGAAACCAGAAACAGGAACATTCGCTATCAACCTTGTTTCTGACCCACTCCAAGAAGCCACCAGAAGGTCCTTTAAACCCAGCGGAAGGGTTTTCAGACCTCACAAGAGTCACCCAAATAAACCAGAGCACCAGGAGTTCAAGAGGTCTGGTTGAATTGTTTGCACACAATGCACTGGAACACTCTGGAAATAAAGGTTTCTAGCTAATGGTCAGAGCGCACCCCAGGGATGCTACTCTGTCCTCCAAGGCCGCTTTCAGGAGGCTTGCAGTTTTCAGATAAGGGCAGTAGGTGGCAGTAGGTCGTGAGAAATGTGGGTTCTCCGGTGCCCTGGCTGTTGAGACCTAGCCTGCAGAAAAACGTGGCTGGGCTTGGGCTGCGCCCGGGAGTGCTCCCTCTACCCGGGGGTGGGGTGGGGCGAGGGCCGCACTGCCCAGGTCAGCGAGGACCTTGTTGGGAGGGGGTTCCTTGTGCTCCTGGCATCCCTGTGCTTTGTAGTCATGGGGAGTTCCCAAGTAGGGCCCAACCCAGTCTGCTTCCTCCATCAGATTTTGTGCCCGGCTTGGATTCCCTGGCCTGGTCAGACAACCTATTTTTGTTATTTGGAGATGTGGGGAAGAGCTAAAATTTATTTATTTATTATTATTTTTTTATTTTCTAAGCTAAAGAATAAACTGCTGAGCGTGGATAAGAGATTTGACTGCATCCATACAGCTCATGCCGGGCTGCGCAGAGGTGAGGTGTGATTTCTTTGCCGTGGTACCAGCGCCTGATGGGTTTCCTAGTAGAGACACCTGTTCTAACCAGATCTCTGGTCTGCAAAGATCTGTGCTGCTGGGGCCTTTGCAGCAGTCAGCTTTGCACTATTTCCAGGCAGTGTGTCTGTCCCAGGTGGACCTGGCCTCCGGGCCCTACCAGGACATGGGCATTAGCCTGCGGTGGCCAGGTCTAGATTTCTGAATATGCCTCTATTTATCACCTGCAGAGACCCTGCAAGCCTTCCTTCCCCCCTCTCCCCCTTTCCACCCCACCCCCCACCCCCGCCCTTTGCAGCTGGCAAGCTCTGGCAGTCGCCCTAAGGCAAATAGAGACAGAACACCTAAATCTCTGGATGAAAATTTGTTAAAGGGTGCACAGTAATCCAGTGTCTGACCTCGAACCCAGGACTTCAGGGCCTCCTCCACCCCATCTCGGCAGCCACAGGGGTGCTACTGCTGCCAAGCCCCCCCCCCCCCCCCCCGGGGGCAGGCCAGCCAAGGAAGCACACAGACAGCCCCAGTGCCTCTTCCTCTCTCACTCAGTGGGCAAATTAATTCACGCTATCTTTACATTATGTATAATGCTGCATGATTTTATTTTGCTTCATTCCCGAAATCTTTTACAGTAATTAGTAGCCGAGTAAAATATAAAAATTAATGCAATATAACACTTTAATGGTAATAATACACCATCCTGTCTAATTAATAAAATCTGTTGTTTCCAAGCACGATTATTTATTTGACAAATTGATGGCACACATCCTGTTCATACCCTCTTTCCTGGCTCCCGTCCTTTCAGTTTATTGAATAAAATTGTATCAGGAAAATAAACAGATTGTCTTCTGACCTGACAAGCAAGTGAGAAAAAAACCCCTCACGCATACAGCCCTAATTGTTCCCAACAATACTTGCTAACACGCATCGAGAGTGCTTGGAAATGAAGCCCGATTTCCGCTCCTGTATTCGTCATTTAATTTAAACCTTTATTATTGTGTCTGCTTATTCTAGGGAGTGGGGGCCTAGCTCTCCAGTTTCCCTGGGGGCCGGGGGCCAGTTTGTTACTGTGCGCTCTCGTTCTGATGGCCTGATGGCCTTACATGGGTCCCGTTCTGCAGAGAGATCAGAGCCAGGGTCTGGGCTGTTCTGAGCGGGGACTGCCGAGAACACTGAAGTCACCTCCAAGGCAGCAGAAGAGCACCAAATGGGGAGTAGTCACATTGGGGAACTGTCATCAGCGGTTGACAAAAGGGGAAGGGAAGAATGGACTAGGGGCAGGACACTGAAGCTTGGTCGAGTCTGTGGGTTGGAGTCGAGTAGGGAACAATGTCCGGCCTGAGCGTGTGCCATCGGGACGGAGCGCTGATCTAATTACAGACCCACTCCGTGCATGCTCTCTCATGTAAGACAGGACATTTATATGCTAAGTGTGAAAACAAGAAAGCGTTAAGCTATAAATAGAACCTCGGAGGCACAGACAGAGACACACACACACACGCACACACAGAGAAGAAGAGAAGGCAGAGAGAGGAAGTAAAAGAGAGATTCGCCACTTGCAGGTTAATTTTCAGCATTTTCTCTGAAAGAGAAATGATGTGATGTGATCGGTGTTCGGGAAGAGCCCCTGTCGCCAGCTTTTAAGCTCCATTTGCTGCAAGAGAAAAGCCCTCAAGTGCACACAGGTGAGGAGTCACCCTCTCCTGCAAAATGGCTTCCATACGGAGGGAGGTACACACACTTACACAGAGACACAGCGTGCAGACGTGTGTGAGCGCCACAGATGTGCACATGCCCTGGAGAGTCCAGACCACTGAATCAACACAATCTCGTCTCATCTCTGGAATGCCTGGGACATTGTACTGGGCCACCATAGTAAGACCACCTTTTCCTCTGAGCTGAGTGCAGGACTCTGGTTGTAGTAACCCTTCTGTCTCATTTCTTCCCTATCCATCTCCTCACCTTCAACCCTATTTTATACCGATGCGTTATTTTAATAATTGTGATAATAATGATCAAAGGTTTAAATAAGATTTATCCATGAAAAGGTCACTGAAACCTTCTGGCCAACACCCAGGTATACAGAGGGTGATCAATAAATGTCATGTGAATCATTACGATCTGCAATATGCTGCCTACAAATCATTTCACGGCACAGGTTACTATTCCTAGCTGTTTTATAAAGAGGCCACAATCTCCTAAATAGGAACAATGGGATGTTCAGTGAGGAATGGAATTTGCTGAACTATTTGGAGGTTCCAAAACTGTTTAGCTTAAAAAGGCATTTCACCGAAACCTTAGCAATTACTCAAAGAGAAAGGCCCAGTTGTTACCACCCATGTTATAGATGCCCTGTGATTTCAGAAAGTCCATGTAATTGACTTAAAATTATATACAGTATAATGGAATAACTGGGCTTTGAACCCACATCTCTCTGAACTGGAGCACCTCAAAGTCAGGCTGCAGTCATGTGGTTAGCACGTTGAGGTAGCATTCTTGCAACTCTGCTTCAACTATAGGAAGCGGAAGTTCTGCTGTTGGGTCTATACAGCCCCATGTGGCGCTGCACATAGGTTAGGAGGGTGATCCAGTCTAGCTTGTCCTTCCTCCTCTGTTTGTCATTCACAGCTATCATCTGACTGGTAGCTCTAACAGCCGGGACTGCGTCAAGGGAGTGACAGCTGGGCTTCCACTGCACATTTTACTGTTTGCAAGGTAAGGAAATAGCAGCTACTGGTAAAGAGAAAGCCAGCTAAGGCATGAGAAGTCTCTCCAGAGCCTGACCCATGGTTGACATGAACAGATAGACAGGAGAGAGAAAGAGCCAGGGGGATGATGTCCTGGGTCTCTAAGGGACCCATCCCACCTAGCCTTGTCACAGAGAAGACGGAAATGTTCCAGCGAACAGCGAATGTCCTGTGGGCCTGCTCAGTGTCATTGATCAATATGTTTTATGATGGATCTAATTAAGCTCCCTAACGAGGGATCAGGAGATAACAATTTATACTGGAGCCATCAGTCATTAAAATGCTATTTCAGGAGATGACATCGTTCCAGCCTTAATTAGGAGAGTTCGCGTGACTGGAATCCCGCGGGAGTAGAGATGCCCCTTGTCGTTTGCTCATAACCTCCGTGGGAAGGGGTCTCTAAAGGGTTCCGAGAGTCACATGATTTCTTCAGCATCATGTTGTTTACTGTGCTAAGATCTCTGAATAGGTTAAGCAGGAGGTCGGGACAGCAGCTGACAAAGGCCCTGGTCTGGAATCCAGCTCAGGACTCTGGTCAGTTTCTGCAGAGAACTAGGCCTGGAACCCTGGGAAGAAAATGCGCCTTCAGAGCCTTAATTTTCTCTTCTACGAAGAGACCTTCCTAGTCTGCAATGATGGCTCAGAGGGAGATACACTTGCCACAAAAGCGTGAAGGCCCTGGTTCGAATCCCCAGCATTCATCTCAATGCCTTAAAAGAAGCTCTGTAGGACAATGTGTGTCTATAGTCCTAACGCCTCTTAGCATGAACCTACCTGCATGATAGGCATCAGGCATGGAATTTCTCCTCATATTATTTATATATAATAGGTGAAAACTTAAGAAGGTTTAAAAGTCCCAAATGCAGAGGGAAGGAGGAGAGCATTTGACCTTGAAGAGGAGATCTTACCTAGTTGAAAATACATTTTGGAAAAAGGCAGCAGACGGTGCATCCAAAGGGCCTGGGGTTGGAGAAAGCATCCAGATTGTAGGGAAAAGACGGGAGATATGGGATGGCTAAAGGGCACACCTGGTAACAGAGGAATGGAGAGCTAACAGGGCAAGCAGAAGGAACATTGCCAAGGTGGTTAAATGCAGAAGCACTGCAATTTGTGAGGGTCTCTGAAACCTCACAAAGAATAAGTTTAATGAAATGTTTTCAAATCCTGGACCTCAGAGAAAGAGAAGGAGGAAGAGGAGAGGGGAGAGGAAGAAGAGGGAGAGGAGGAGGAAGGATAGGAGAGGAGAAGAGAGAAGAAAGAGGAGGAGGAAGAGGAGGAGGAAGAGAAGGAGGGAGAGGCAGAGGAGGGAAAGAAGGAGGAGAAACGAGGGAGAAAGGAAGAGGATAAAAAGAGGAGGAGGTAGAGGCGATGAAGAGGCGAAGAGTAAGAAAGGAAGAGGAACAGGAGAAGGAGGAGGGAGAGGAAGAGGAAGTGGAAGAAGAAGAGGGCAGATTCAGACTCTTTTGTCATAACAGTGACCTTGTGGCTACAGAGCAGATTCCACCTGCCCAAGACCAAGCTCTGGGTGCCAATGTATCAAGTGCTACCGCGCTGTTGTGGACACACACAACTGGTGGAAACTCAGCTGGCACCCGCTTTCCTCTGGAGATGGAGGAGTCTAGCAGAGGAAAGGAAAATCTGGGTTTGAATACCGGTCAGCTGCTTCCAATCCAGAGCTCCTATGCTACGGCAGCATGATCCCTAACCAAATAGTACCACTTCCAGGGCTGCCAGCCCTTACTACTTAAACAGACAGGTTATCTAATCTCAACCTCCCCAGAGGAAAATATTGAAACCAAGAATTCTACATAAGCCCCTTGTTCATGGACATTGTCATGGGTTCAGTAAGAAATGTCCTCGCTAGGCTCTGGTTTTGAGCACTTGGTCCCCAGATGGTGGCAGTATTTAGTAGTTTGTATAACCTTTAGGAAATAGGGTCTAGCTGGGTTGTTGTAGGGAAAGCTAGCCTTGAGGGTGATAGCCAGGCTCCACTTTCTATGACATTCTGTTCCCTCCTGGTTTTCGGGAATGTGACCCAGCAGGCTCAGGGTCAGGCTACCATGGCCACCAGCTCGCATAAGCTCTGTCACACTTTTCTGGCCAGGGCATACTGTACCAAATCAGACCTTGAGACAAAAATAAATGATTTATCCCTTAAGTATTTGATCACAGTAAAGAGAAACAGGCAGGCACTTTGCACCCCAAAACTTTGATAGAAAACCCAATGTGTTTTCATCTGACAGCAGCAGTGCTGGGGAGCCTGCTTGCCGGGACTCTGGGGTGGATCTCGTGGTCACTTTCTAACCTGCCATTGGCAGAGACCATTTGTCTTGGCCTCCTCATGGCTGCACAGGAAGAAGCAGTCACTCCTAGCCCTTTGACTTCGAGGAGATAAAAGTGGGTGTTGGGGGCAGTTTCTTGCTGTGTAGTAAAGTCCTGCCTTTAGCATAAACAGCATTTGGGTGGGTCTCACCTTGTCTAAGTCAAGTGCTTTTCAGGAGGGAAAAACCATAGAAGTATAGTTAGAGATAGCAGAAGAAAGAATGCGCCGCTGAACGTGAAGCTGTTCGGGCAGAAGTGCTTGAAACTGGCTTTCCAGTGTTCCTGACAGCCACTACTTACCCTTCTCTCAAGTTGCAATTAGTACTAAAGGCTGGGATGAAGAAACATCCCATCACGGGCATATTTATAAAACAACTTCCATCAGCCGAAGGAAAAATGGACAGAACTCTATTACAAGCTTTTTATATTTGAAGAGCAATTTCTAATAATATCTCTAGCAGCCATTTCCGAAATTGACTTAGTGTGCACGATCTGGGATTAATGTTTTCTGCAAAATCACATGCTCGTTTGAACATAAACATTTTGCACTTCCGTTCCACCTCCTGGCTCAGAAGAATGCACCTCCAACGTAGAAAACAATCTATCAAAATTAATTGTGAATGCCCTAATCCAATCAAGTCCACCTCATTAAGCAAACATTTAAATTATTAAGTTAAATAGTGGGATATTTCAATATAATCTTGTTAGGCTATTTTTATGGCATTACAAACGCTGTCTACATATGGGCTCAGCTTCCTAGGCTTCCCTTTGTTAAAGTGTTCAGAACCTCTGAAGCTGGGTTTCTCTGGCTTGTCATATTGCTATGAAGCCCATATAGGCTTCCTTCCCTCTGCCAGGCATTACTAATGAAGCACCTAGCATGTACCATGGGAGACAGAGGAACTGAGGTTCTGAGCAGTTTGAATACATTTGAATGAATCACACAGCAAATCTGTAGTAGTACGTATGTAGAACCCTGGCTTCCAGCATCTGTCTGCAAACTTCTACTCCCTCCTTCCCTTCTACTCTCTTCTTTGCCCATTTCCCTCTCTGATTTGTTTGTAAGTGTATAAATAAAACACATCAGGCAGGCACCTTCTATGTTTTTTCTAAAGAATTGTTTTATTTGTATTTATGTGTGTGCAGTGCATGTGGGGTGCTCAAGGAAGTCAGAAAGGGGTGTCAGTTCCTCTTGGAGCTGGAGAGACAGACAGTTGTAAGCTACCTGATGTGTGTACTGGGAACTGAACTTGGATCCTCTGAAAGAGCAGTGAGTGTTCTGAATTGCTGAGCCATCCCTCTAGTACTCTTGTTTGAAATAATAACTGCTGTTTAAAAATCATTCTTTTATCTATCTGTTGATAGATCTTTCTCCCAACCTGGTTGAGCTTCACAGAGCTTTAAATAGCTCATGCTTTCCAAATTCTCCCAGTCAGCAAACTGCTACTTATCATTTGGTATTTTCTTGAAGCCAGTGCAACAGAGGCATGCTGAAGAAATAAGATCTTGATTCCTTAGACTCTGGTCCCCAAATGAGTCTCCAGGTTCTATTTGAAGAAGCAAGAGCAAAAAAAAAAAAAAAAAAAAACAAAAAACTAATAGGAATTAAGGCAGGCTGGAGGGCTAGCCTTGACTAAGGTTAAGGTGATACTGCTAGGATCTTCTAGGAAAGGTTGAGAATAAATGTTATCCTTGCCGGGCGGTGGTGGTGCATGCCTTTAATCCCAGTACTCGGGGATCTCTGTGAGTTCGAGGCCAGCCTGGTCTACAAGAGCTAGTTCCAGGACAGGCTCCAAAAGCTACAGTGAAAGCCTGTCTCAAAAAACAAAACAAAACAAACAAACAAACAAACAAACAAAAACCAATGAATGCTATCCTTTCCAGAGATGCCCCACCCCCATCAAAGTTATCACTTCAATGTGATCAACCCCATGCTGTTTGTTTCAATTTAACAATGGCTCTGGAGGAAGGTTAGGGACCTCCTGTACCCACCTTACTTCTAGCTACAACATGAATTGAGGGGTGTGCAGTGCCCTTGTGTTTGGGTTTAAATGCAGGCAGTGCCCTTTTATTTTTTTAATACCCTGAGGCTTGGCTGAAGGAGTATTCCTGAAGGAGCCCAAACCCAGAGAGTGTCACAAATCCCAGCTGATTCTCTCTCTGGCTCTAAAGCTATGATATAACCTTCCTGGGCTGTACGAACAACTTCCTCGGGGCTTTGTCTCCCATTTAGATAGTAATGCAGATGTATGGATAGACAGATAAACACATATAGACACACATATACATATAGACTAAAATTATGATGACACTAATGTAAAGAGGGGTGTATTAATATCTTAAATTGTAACTATTTTTTGACCAAAAATGATTTCCCTAGATTTTTCAAAAAACAGATATTTTTTGTGAACTTTGTGGATCCTGGTACTGAGATGTCTGGGAAGCCAAAAAGCAAGAGCTACTGTTGATGTTTCTATCTGGCAGACAGGTGCTGAGCAACACCAGCATCTCAGAAATGTCTAGGTTCTCTGGGCCAGGGCAGGAAGAAAAGCAGACACTCCAAGCCTTTACTTCCTATTTCCTGCCTGGAGTCAGGCTGCAAGCACTGGTGGAAGCAATTGTCGCCTTTGTTAATGCTGTGGAAAAGGCTCTTGAAGGTCCTTCCTGGAGTGGGATGACCTTTGCTCTTTGCTCTCACAATCGAGATTTGATGTCCTTGCCTTCATTACGCTGGTCTCGTGTGACATCATGACCCTTGCCCACCGGCATGTGACATATAGATCTGGTAAAGAGACCTTCCAAAAGGAAAGCAAGTATGGAGGATATCTTGGAGTTTTGACACAAAAATAAACACAAGAAAGTATGGAGCCCTGGGACACAACCAAGTCAAAACTCAGGCTTGGCTTTTCTCAGACTGCTCACTCAGTCATTCCCTACTCTTGGCTTTCCTCACAGCAGTTCGAGTGTGGGAAGGAATGTCAAGGAGAAGAGCAGGAGCCTGTGCCCCTGGAGGGGGCTGGGTGAGTCTTCTGTGTGCTTCCCCCTTGAGTTCACGCAACAAACACTACTGAGCAGTGGCTGTCATCATGCTCATAGTGATGTTCAAAGATACACATGAGAGCTGCCAACATCACTGCGTGGGACGGCAGGAAGAGAAACCTGAGAGCAATAGACATTAACCCAAGCCCTCCTCCCTCGGGATCTGCATGCAAAATTCCCGAAGCCCTTCGATGCACGTGCAGGCATACAGAGTATGGTATGATATCTAGCTCTATCAAGCAAGCGATCTGTAAAGCACAAAGAGAGACACTAGGGAAGGAAAGGCAACGATGGTTTTCCCCAGCTTTAGACCTTACATGCTATACAACACTGGTTTCCCAGGGAAGAGATGCTTACTGGTACCTTAATGGTAATGTAGAAATAATCAATTGATTTCTAATTGGGTCTGGTGCAGGCTCAGTAGAATGGCATTTATAGATTAATTTTATTGTTGTTGTTGTTGGTAGTAGTGATTTAGCACATTTTTTAAAATAGCCTCAGCATCCAGATTACATCGATTACTTGTCGGATGCTTTAAATATATATATATATATATATATATATATATATATATATATATACATATATGTATGTATGTGTGTATATCTTATATGATAAGCCAATGAATTAATGCCCATTAAAACAAAAATATCAAGCCATCTTTGCCTATCAAAATCCTATTTTTTCCACCGAGTTACCCTAGATTCTATTCTCTTCATACATCTCTCCATCTTCTTGTCCCCGACTTAATGTGGTTACCAGCTTCTCCATGTCCCCCTGGCATTTTGTTGAACTCTCTTGGGACCGACTTCACTTTCCTCTGGGCCTAGAACGTCTCCTATCACCCTCACCACCAGTCTGCACCCCTTTGAGCCCCAGAGACCCATGCATTCTCTTTTGATGACGCCCTGCCATGCCTGTCCCTCTCAGTTCTTCAGGGAACCCAAAACTAATACATCAAGTTGGGTCTTTCATAAACCAGACAGTGCTTTTTCTAGGCTTTTTGTTTTCACTAGATTGACAAATTCCTCTCTAGACACACAATTGCTTCAATCCTTCACAAACTTATTGTACAAAAGAGAAAGAGACCCAGGGACCAGCATAGATGTTTCCGCGGGAGCAGCCAGCTGCTTGATTGCATCCTTTCTCTGCAAACACCTTAAGTCCAAACTTCCCCCCGTGGAGAGCAAGCCAACACTCCCCAGGAAACCTCACACACTCAGGCATTCACACTTCAGGAAAAAAATAAAATTCTGAACAGGAGGGAGAAAAAAAAAATCATGGGCCACAGCCATCACACACAGTGAGAGGCACTAATTATTCTGTGTAGCCTGAGTTTTTCTTAGTAGGCAAACTCTTTTGAATATTAACAAATATTTATTTAGGAATTAATAATTGACATCTATTAAAGCATAATTTATGGAGAGTGAATTCCTCTTAGTTTGGGTTCCCACTGCTCTGTTATATCTGCCTTATCCACAGCCACTGCTTCTTTTGTTGAAAGCAAGATGCCTGATGTTGGGGATGCTTGAGCAAGGGGGCTGGATGCACACACAGACACAGAGCGATCACACAGGCAAAGGCTGGGAGAGACGTTGGTGGGTAAAGGTGCAGCTGGAGACTGATGGTTGCTCATCCCACTTTTGTCTGCTTGACTTGGGGAGCCCCTCCTGCACCTCACTGAGTATCTCTGCAAAACTTAGCATCAGACATCTTCCTCTCCACCCTGATCAGGTTGGACAGAACAGTTTCTCAAGAAGGAAACTCTTTTGCATCAGGACTGGAACACTAAGAGGAGGTAGTTGGGTAGAAAGGCCAGGTCACCTCTTGGGAGTCCTTACAGAAATGTGGTTGGGTCTGTGGACTGCTAGGTAATCCCCAGCACCCTCTACTCCACATCTCTGTGCAGCTTTTCCCCTTTGTTTTCTGGTTTCTTCCACTTTTCTGATTCCCACGGCAAGAGCACAGCCTCGTTACAGGTCCTAAGCATCTCTGACACAAGAGAGGAGATGCTGAAAGTCTCTTTGTCTATCTTTACCTTCCTCCCTGTATCCTGCTTCACGGAGATATACTTATGTAGCAACAGCCATAGGCAGTGGTGCAAACATTCGATAAAATCCCTGCACCTCTTCACACATGCATCAAGTAACTCAGTATGTACTGTCCAGGCAAGTTCTGGAGCTAGAAAGGTATGCAGACTAGACAGGGCATTATCTCCATAGGATCAGGCCCCATGTCACCAGAGAACAAACAGGAATCCACTTGTCTGAGTCTGCCCTTGGGTGCAATGACACCAAGATAGCCCTAAGGTGCTGCAGAACTGCAGGTTGTTGCTATGATAATGGACATTTTCAGGGAAGATTAATCAAAAGTTTAGGAAAAAAAAGAAAGTGGGGAAAGAGCAGAGGAAGGAAATGCAAAGGTAAGCCCACAGAAATCAGACTAGGACAGATATTGACTTTGGACCAATAGAATGATTAATTTAATACTTGGGTCCTGGAAAATTAAAAAGATAGCGGTGAACTCCCTATCTTTGGGGAATACCCAAGGCAAAGCTAGAAAGCCCCTTGTCTGGGCTGGCTTTAGGCCAGCCATGATCTAGGCAAGAGACAGAAAGGCAAGTTCTCTGAAAAGGTGCTCTGCCGTTCTATAATTCTGGGTACCAATTTTCAGAGTCCAATCCAAAGGACATGGTGCCACACTCCTGGCCTTTCAGCAAAGCAATGGCTTGTCATCTTCCTAGCCTCTCAAGACGAGAGTACACCTCATTTTAACGTTAAATAAAAAGCAGCATGTCATCTCCTCCGGAATGCAAAACTGTGAATTTGAGTGAAATATGCAGTTTTCATTATGTTAAAAGATCTACTCATTACAATCAGGGTAAGAGGATGTGAAAAGACAAATTGATCCCCACTTTAAATGTATTAATCAGCTCGCAACTCTTGTCACCAGTCAAAACAGAACTGCCAGACATTTATTCTGTCTCAGTTGTGTTTTAGAGCCCATCCCAGGAGGTCACAGAATCAGTGAGCCACCCTGCGCCGTGGTTGGGAAAGCAGCCACCACACCACACATGGCAGAGTCCTCGCCTGCTTGCCAGTCAGCTAAGCAGGCACGGATAAATTATGTTTGCTCGTTGCAAGTCTCTGTGCATCCTTACCGATCATGCACTTTGTTCCAGACATTGGTCGAAAGTGGTCCTTGCTCTTGGCAGAGTTTTAACCAGGGGGCAAATGAGCAAGCAAGCACTGACAGTAACGCGTAACTGGGGATAAATCAGGGGTCTGTGTGCAATGCTATAGCATTAAGCCTCAGACTGGAGGGTATGGGTATAGGCAAATGGGCTGGCTGGAAAGATGGCTTATGTATGTGTTGCCTAAGTTTTAGGTCTAGGAAGAAACCAACTAAGTAGTGAGAAGAGAGCCATCCATCCTCAGAGTCAGAGTGTAAAGAGGGGACAAGTGTCAATACTGTGACCAGGAAGGATGTGTCTTCCGGCAGTGTGGATCTCCAGGTTGATAAATACATTAGCTAAGACACACTCAGCTCCGTGAAAGTGATGAAGCTCCTATGAACGGCCTTCCCTCCTGTGCTGCAATGGGAGAACGTTCAGTTTCCATAGGCAGTCAAAACTGCAGGAGTATGGGCAAGCAGGGGGTGGAAGATTGATCCACAGGATAGGTAGAATGCCAGTCTCCTTGGAAGTGAGCTTCCAGGCTCAGGCTGGGCTGGGAGGAGGTCCTGTTGGCCGGACTGGGTTAAGCCCAGGCAGGATTCCCACAGTTGAGAACCCAGTGGATGGACTTCGTATTCTGAGAGTGCATTAACGGTTTAAGAGCTCAGACATCATGGGGATAGAGTTATTTATCAAGCTTAGGACACAAGGGAGAAACTTGGTGAGAATCAGACCTGGTCAAGAATGAACCTTATTGTTCAAGACCAGTCCTTTCAATCCCCTTGTCTAAAACAGGGGCAAGGCAGGGCTGACTTGGTGAGAACTTACCTTTCTGGCTTTCCAACTACTCCTCTCCCTGCCCATCATGCTCAATCTCAAAAAGACCCCTGGAGGATATAATTTTCACCGGCTGTAGAACTGGAACTAGAATCTGTACAGAAACACCTCCTCTGGGTGTGTCTATGCAGGTGTTTCTGGAAAGGATTAAATAAGCAGACAGGCCCACCCTGAACGTGAGTGACACCGTTCGACCAACAAGCCAGCTGAACGCTAGTGTTCACCTCTCTCTCTGCTTCCTGACTCCGGATAAATGACCAGGAGTCTCGGCTCCTGCTGCCACACCTTCCCCACCACGGTGGACTGTCCCCTCAAACTGTGAGCCCAAACAAACCCTTCCTTCCTTTAGTGTCTCCTGCCAGGCATTTGTCACAGCAGTCAAAAAAGTGGCTAATGCGATGTTGACCAGGGCTGGGCATAGGCCCATGTCAAGCCTGGTTACTAACTGAACTCAGGTGTTGAAGAGTGAGTCAGGTATCACTGGAATGGCAGAGGGAACCATTTAGAAGCAGAGAGTAGTTCACAGGACTCCTTTGGGTGCCTTTGCTCCAAGCCTCTTGGAAATCATGGAGCTGCTACAGGAGGTCAAGAAGACCTAGTCTCCTCTGGTGTGATCTGCTTTTCCTCTGGGCAGCCGCAGGGCCAGACAATCAATGCACTAAATTGAACTTTACAAGTGACGGGATTTTTTTTTTTAACTCCAATTATCCGCTGTTGACAATTCCATTACGGGGAGAGAGAGGAGTGTAAACTCGATCTAGGATTCTCTGGAGCAGAGCACTTATCTGGTTTTATGAGCCCATGAGAGACCATAATGTATGTTTTATGAGCCCATTCTCATTTTTAATCTGCTGTGATAAGATCACTGTGCTACAAGGACAGAGAACTCACTGACAAAACCAGCCCAGAAGAGAATCAAAGATACTGGCTTGGAGAGCCTTGGCTCTTTCAGGGGTTACCCTTGGTGGGAGTGGCCACTGGAAAGGACCTCCTTAGGGTCCTTTCTCAACCAGGGCCCAGTTTTTTCATCCTTCCAGACACCATGTCATATGACTTCTGAAATGGTTACCATTGAAAGGGGACACAGACTTCAGACAGTGACACAGTCAGTCACCTTAGCCCCTCTGGCAGGTCATAACATCAATGACATTTCCCAGTGAGAGGCTGGAATATACACAATCTAGAAGAATATAGCTTTCATATTCACAGAAGCAGTTTGAGGCACAGATATCAGATGCCAGATCTTACAGTCCTAGGCTGACCAGGTTCCCTACTCCATCTACCATCTTTGCCATGGGCTATCTGTCTCCAATCACCTCCCGCTGGGGTCTCCCAGTCCTTTCTCAACTCAGTCCTCCCATCAGGAGAGAGCAAGTACTGCTATGTGGATAGAGGCTCACAATTCTTCCTGAATTTCGACTTGCTCCCCCTCTCCTTCCCAGCTTCCTTTGCAGCTAGGTCAAGCGGAAGTCAGATCAACAGTCTGAGAGAAAGAGCGACCTGTGTTGCTTCTAGTTAAAGTGTTAGAATTGGAAACTGGAAATAAGCCTGGTCCCTAAGAGAGTATTGCAAAGGTTCTTCTAAGTCCCTGACACACAAGGGGACTTTACTAAGTCACTGAAGCTTGGGGACAGCTTGTTCTCCATGATCAGAGTAGTGTGTTCCCTTGGAAGTGACAGGAAACAACCTTGTTTACAGCACTCACTTTTTTTAACCCCTTATTTTGTCCTTTTGATTCCCTCTGTATATTCTCTGTCTCCTCCTCCTCCTCCCTTCTCCCTCCTCTGCCCTCCCCTTCCCCTACCTCCCCTCATTGTATACATAAAGAGTCAACTGGCAGTGGCTGTTTCTGGTTGACATCTCAGGATAAATGAGGAAGGAGGTGGGGCTTTACTCTTGCTTCCTAGACACAAACAAGTCTGGCTATTCTAGGGAAACAGCAGAGAAGAGCTTGTCAAACCTCTGATGTTGCAGAGGAAGAGGAGAATGGAGTGGCCTGCCTGGTTGTGCATGTTGTCTTGGTGACAGTCTGTCTGGAAATGCTGTGTCCAGCTGTATGTAAAGGACACTTTGAAGGGTCTGAGAAGATGGGTTGGCACTTGTCGTACTAGCAAAGGGATGGAGAGAATCAGCTCCACCAAATCGTCCTCCGACTGCCACATGCATGCTGTGGCACAAATCACACCCACTATAGAACTCTTTCTCTGTACCAGGCACTGGCTGCATTGGGGACTTTCTAGAATTATCTCCACACACCACCATGTATGTTAGTACAGTCTCGGGAGATCTGGCAGTTGCCTGCCTACTCCATAATACTTGATCATATCCTCACTTGCCCATCCTGGTTCTAGAGCCTCTGGATCTCTGTTTTCAGAGACTCCCCCTGAGAACCCAGGCTACTGTCCTGACCTGGCAGCTTCCACCTTTTCTGTTGGACACGACAGTCACTGGTTTTATTGAATTCAGTTACTGCAAGGTGACTGAATATGTATGAGGTACTGATTTCCAGGGATGAGGTGGTGGCTCAGTTGGTAAGTGCTTGCCACACAAGCACAAGGGCCCGAGTTCAATCCCCAGAAGGTACAGAAGAAAGCCAGGAGTGGTAACACATGCTTACTGTTTATCCCAGCTCTGGAGGGCCTCACTGATGAGGCAACCTACCTAACCTCACCGGTCGTTTCCAAGTCAGTGAATGAAACACTATCTGAAAAACGCAAGAGAGGAAAACCCTGTCTTAAAACAACAAACAAGCAAACAAACGAACAAAAACTCTACCAGGTATGTGGCATCCAGACGGATGATACTCAAGACCAACTGACCTCTGTTCTCTATACCACACAGCTGAACACATGAGCACTTGCACACACACACACACACACACACACACACACACACACACACACACACCACAGTGTGCATGTAAAAGCCAGGGGACAACTTTGTGGAGTTGGTTCTCTCCATCCCTTTGCCCACTGACCCATCTTCCCAGGCCCTTCGGAGAGTTTTTAACACACAGCGTGGAAACAGCATTTCCAGGCAGACTGTCACCAAGTCAACATATGCCATGGCTCAGGTCACTCCATTCTCCTCTTTCTCTACAACACCAGAGGTTTGACAAGTTCCTCTGTGCCATTTCCCCAGAAAATCCAGACCTCTGTGTGTGTCCATGTGTCCGTGTCTGTGTCTGAGGAGCAACAGTACAATTAAAAAGTAAAAAGATACCCTCCTCATTTAACAAGAAACAACCAGCAGCCACCCTGCTGGATTTAGGTATCCGGTGAGAGGATGGCATGCAGGGAGGAGGGGGTCGGGGGAGGTGAAGGGGTGAGTACAGAGGGACCAGGAAGGCCCCAAAAGGGTGAGAATGGAAAGGTACACAAAGCAAGCAAGTACAAGGCTGCTCCCCCATGAATTTCTGGCAAAAAGGAAGCACCTCAAAGATTATAGATGGACTCAGTGGCCCCTTGAAGTTAGTCAATGGACACAGGCTTTTCCCCTCCAAACGGAGGGGGGCGGGGAGTGCTATGAAAAGGAAGATTTAAAAGCCACAAACACACAGAGCAGAGATTGCAGATACGGAACCATAGATGTCCTGGTCAAATTGCCAATCTGAGTGTCTGTATTAGGCTGCGTTTGTAGTCTCTGCATGTTGAGTGATGGAGCAGCCCGATTGTGACCGGGGAAGTCACACAACAATGAGGCCTGATGTTTTGTTTCCAGTTTTCAAAGGCGCTCCCTTTCTTCCCCTCCTGGTGATAAGGCCCAGGAAATGGTTAGTGACATGCTCGTGGGAACCTCTGGAAAAGAATGCAGTGGTATCAATGGTGCAGCCACAGGCCCAGGAGCAGAGCCGGGGGTGGGGGAGCTGAAGGTTCCCAGTGTGGGCTGCAGTGGTGAGATAGCATTGAGGAGGCCGCTGGAGCCCCGAGCCCCTAGTCTGGGGACCGGGCCCCTTTATTCCGCCAGAATGGGTGGAAGGCCAGACAATGTAGTGCTATATTTGGTTTGACAACAAAGGCCTCAAGAAAGATTTGCTAGTGTGGGGATGGCCGGGTAGGCGGTACAAGAATCCCGCACAATGTAGGCTTTGCAAAGGTATTTAGCGAGGTCCTTTATGCCAGGAGCGTGCCAGGGTATGGATATGTCCTGATCGCTAATGTTTTTTTGTCCAGGTCAGGTTCTGTTTGTTAGAGTAAACTCCCAAGGCAGATCTCAGAAGTGCCGAGTACCCTGGTACCCCATCGTTCAGCTACGGCTGCTATTCTTCTTCCACGCTGCCCAGGCTCGTTTAAACCCAGAACCCTAAACAAGGACAAGCAAGAGTAGGGACCGTGCAGAGGCACACAAGTATACTAACGAGAAAGAGGCAGCTGCAGTTGCAAGAGCAGGGCCCGTGCAGAGGCACACAAGTATACTAACTAGAAAGAGGCAGCTGCAGCTGCAAGTATACTCTGGGCATCCAATTATGAAGTTTATTGAAGAGTCTCACATACCTGGAAGCTGGGTAATTCTACAATGGCCACTTGTGGCACCGGAAGCCAGAGAAACTGGCAGATGCAAGCTTTAAGACACTGGGTACCGGAAGAACAAGAGGAACCAATTGGGCAGCCTCATTCCAAGGCTGAGGGCCTGGAGCAGGCTAGAGTGCCTCTTGCTCAGTCTATTTTCAGTGGTGGGTAAAATAGAATTTGATGTCCATGGTGAAGGCAACGTAAGAAACATGCTTGAGAAGTTGGCCTGATGCCCACAAACTGGCCTCGTCTCTTCTTGCCATGCACGGACGTTCCCTGCCTAATCGATGCACAGCCCTCATTCAGGGTAGATCCTCCACACAGTGGACTCACTTAAATGCCAGTTGAGCCAGCAAATACCCTCACATATGCACACAGAAATGAGTTTTACCAACTTTATCAATATTTATCAATCAAGCAAAGTTGAAAAATCAATACGAATTTTCATTTCTAACCAGAGAGAAAACACCAAAAGGACCCAGTCCTGCTCAAGAAGGCTGGCAAGGGTCTAGACAAGCAAGTTTCAGACCTTGGGATTTCTAAGGAAAGGATCTAAACTGAAGACAATAACCTGAGAAATGAGGGTTACAGGGTACTGCAGTCCAGAGCTGCTCAGCTGTATTTGGGGGAGGGGTGATTTGGTGTGGAAATGGGGACTACTGCTTGTTAAGAACTTTGGCACATGTAGGCCAGGTATGAAGCACCGCTCACTGTTTTAAACCTCAATTCTGCCTATTTATTGTTTGTTTGAGCCTGGTAAATTTTATTGGGTTGCTTTTAAACTAGTTTGAGAAAATAAATATGATAATAGGCAAACTGGGGCTGGGACAGGAGACAATGGAGTCCCTTCTGGGATCATGGAACAACAGGCAGAGGCCCCTGCCAATGCTGCAGAAGGACAGAAAAATGAAACTCAATGGGAGGGGAGACCCCTAGTCAAGGAATGCTTCCTTCCCACAAACAGCCTTCAGAATAAGAATTAACTCCATGGGACTGGTGCAATGACTACCGTCAGAGAGGGTTTCCCCAGTGCTGAGCTCATTGCCAACACTATAGAAGGTTCTGGAGCATCCCTAGAGATTTCCAACCTTGCTGTTAAATTCTACCTACCCCACCCACCAGTCCAGTCCTATGACAGACTCATTCACTCCTAAGTGTCAAAGATTGCCCCAATGCTAACGAAGCGTTGAGTGCCTAAGGAGTTGAGTCTTCAGATTAGTAAGGGATGCAGTAGATTGAACATAACAACCAATACTAAGTCAGAAAGGAAGTTTTTAGGGTACCTCATGAGAGGGAACATCAAATCTTACCCAAGAAACCATGTCTTCATAGGAAAACTAGTGTTTATCAAGTGAGTTTGGTCTATTTTATGCATAGAATTATAGCCCCTTTTCCAAATTTTTATGTAGTAATTTCCAACCCCACCCTCAAAATTCTGATCATATTTGAAAATATGTGCCACAAAGAAGTGATGAAGTAAGAATGAACTCATTATGGTGGACTTTAATTCAAAGTGGCTGACATCCTTATACAAGGAGAAAATTTGTACATAGAGTAATACTAAGAGAAGACAATGTGGAACCACGGGGAGGAGATGGATAGTGGTCATCTACCAACAGGAAGACAGCTTGGAGCACATTTCTCTGATGGTCCTCATCAGAAGCCAATCCACTGTCACCCTGATACTTTATTTTATGTGTATGAGTGTTGGATGGTGCATGTATGGAAGTGTACCACACGTATGCAGTGCCTTGAAGTCCAGAAGAGGGTATCAGATGCCTTGGGTTTGTTCGTGAGCTTCCAGCAGGTGCTAGGAATTAATCTTGGGTCCTTTGGAAGAACAGCAACAGCAGTCAGAGGTTTGCTTGTTTGTTTGTTTGTTTATTGACAGAGTTTCTCTGTGTAACTTCCCTGGCTCTCCTGGAACTCACTCTATAGACCAATCTGGCCTTTAACTCATAGAGATCCACCCATCTCTGCCTTCCAAATTCTGGGATTAAAGGTGTGCACCACCATCGCTCAGCTGCATGAGTCTTTTCCCAAACCCCACTGTTATGGTGAACTAAAAAGAAAGTTATTTCTGTCGTTTATACTGATGAGTCTGTGGTACACTGCCATAGCAGCCCTAGCTCACTGATCACTTTATCACTCCAAACGCTGTGACATTCCTTGCAGGAAAGAGTTCTAGACATTGGCTTGGCACATAGAGGGGCCTAGTAAGTGCTGAACTGAAAGAATAGCAGCTTGTTTTTTCAGTTATATCGATGTCAAGCAAAACATGCAAACCATAGAGAAAACAGCTCTGTTCCTGACTGGTACCCAACTTCAATCTCTCTTTTCATTGCCTTGTATTAGATATTCTAGTTGCTGTGACAAGAAGCAACCCAAGAGTAGGGTTCACTTGGGTTTAAGGTTCAGAGGAACACAGCCCATCATGGTGGGGCAGGGATGAGCTAGTACCAGATTGTATTTTCAGTCAGAAAATAGGGAAACAGGAATGCTGGTGTTTAGCATGCCTTCTCCCTCGCTCCTTATTATCCAGCCTGAGATGTCAATCCATGGGATAGCATTGTATTTAGTGTGGTTTTTCCCTCTTAAGCTAAACATCTCTGGAAACATCACACGCATGTCTATCAGTATGTCTCCTAAGTGCTTCTAAATCTAATGAAGTTAATAATGAATGTTAATTACTGTACCTTTGTGCAGTTAGTTAGTAGGCTAGTATTGAGAAGTAATTATGAAGAAGAAAATCCTCTTCCATCTAGGGTCAGATTGAAATGAAGAAGTTAATACCATCCTCTTTCAATGTTGTTTTGTGCCTGTCTGGTCATTTCTCAGCCTTCTACCTTCAACAACCATCTCCACTTTAGCAAAGCTTCTGGGACTACCCATGACCTTAACCATGGTCCCAACCCATTATGCAGTATCTGGAAAATACCACCAAGTCTTGCAAAGAAAGGAGATGTCACCGGGATACTCTAGATCCTTCACTAATGTAAGCACCCCCTCCACTGATATATTTATGGTTTAATCTTTAAAAATGCAGCCCCTGAACTTGTACACCGAGAGAATTTCCAGAGGCAGGCATGAGCCCCCTCTTGGTCTGACCATCAATAAAGGACTCAAAAAACTTTAATTGGCTTAGTCAGTGTGTTTGTCGGTAACTATCTCACGTGGATCATTTCAACATCTTCGTCAGTCACAGGCCCATACTTCAAGACAAGTTCCACACACAATAGGCCGAAGCTAATGACTTTAAAGATCCTGCCTTTAGTACATCTGCTGGAGGACAAAGACAGGGCACACGAGCCAGAAGAATAGAAGGGGTACCAGGAAGGGGGCCTTCGGGCAGATGATTAGAATAATAAACTGAACTCCCTCCTGTTAACCCTTGGTAGTATTCCTAGTCCTGGGATGAACTAGGGCTGACAGAAACAGCTGGATCCCCAGGAAACTATGAGGAGTTTCAACTTCTAATTGGCAAGCATCCAGCTACTGGCAGTGATGAGTGATCAGAAGATGAAGAGCAAGTGTGTGTGCTAATGAGGGCTGGGGAATCAGCCAAGAAGTCACATAGTAGCATCTGCCTCAGTAGGACAGTGGTGAAGGCAAACACGGCGGGTAAATCCACATACATTCCCATACACTTGTGCACACACACCAGCACGGGTAACATATGCTTCTATTAGCATGGAAGGCATACTGCTCTATGCTGTGACACCTGCATGCAACACACCACGCAAGAGCCGCAGGCATGATATACATAGGAAATCTAGCATGTTCATAATGATCATGAGCACACGAATGCATGGATGTTTTTAAGCCTGCATCCACCAGAGAACTTTTTACTCTAGGGAGTTATGTCACATGGAAGTTATGTCAGACTAATTACAGTATAAGAAAGTCATCTTTCCTCGGGGCTTATATCCTCACCATCATTTTAGAGTGTCCTCCCAGGGCCCAGAAGAAGCAGATGCTTTTACCCTTCAGGTGAGGGTTTCTTCATCCTCCCTGTAGGCCCTTGTTAAAAGCACATGAGAACTGCCCTCGGTTACTCTGGAAGCCACAAAGCCCCTCTCATTAGATTACCACCACCGTTATTGGTTTTAGGGACAAAAATGACAATAATTATAGTGTGTCAAAAAGAAAAAAAGAACAGCAGACCTGTAATCAGAAGATTTAAGTCCTTCCAGTTATATATGACTAACTTCCTCTCATATTTCTTCGAAATGGTGGTAAAAAGGTGTGTTCTGGGGCTCCAAATAGGATCCAAAAGAAAGAGTACCATATTTGGTCAATAGTGTTAAAGTCAGGATCAAAAGAAGTGTGTGTATTAATCACAGTTGTCTAAAGAAATAGAACTGGCAGAATACATAAAATATTAAATAGATATTAATACACATATATTAAAGGGTGTTTTATTAGATTATAGGATATAGTCTGTCTCATACTGGGAAGGCTAACAACTGGTAGCTCTTCAGTCCATGAGACTGGATGTCTCAGCAGGCCCTGTGTGACCTTGAAGGCCTGGAGGATGCTGGTTTCAGTTTGCACTGGAAGCGTGAAGAAACTGCTTCTACTATTAGTGAAGGATGCTTCAACAACAGAGAGATGAACATGCCCGCAAGAGTAGGGGCATGCAGGCAAAGCTTCCTTCTTTCACAGCTCTTTGGCCTGTCACCAGAAGGTGCTGGCCACACTGAAGGTGGGTCTTCCTGCCTCAAATCATCTGACCAAGAAAATCCCTTACAGGAATGCACAGCAACTTACATTCTAGTTGATTCTAGATGCAATTGAGCTGACAAAGTTAACCACCCCGGGGTGAGTTTGACCCATATATTCACAATAAACCTTAAAGTGTGTATCGCGATGATCCTCATTCGGGAGCTGGAGGCTCGGTGTCATGAGTGAGGACAGGGATGACACGTGCAGCTCTTTCTTCTCTCCCAGCTCTCCTTCAAACTTCCAAAAACCTCTGGATTCCTTAGAAGACACGCTGTGACCTGGATGAGTTCCACTGAGACTCAGTTTATTGTCTGTCTTTGAATGGGAAGATGTCCTTCAGGATCTCCGAAGCCTTGCAATAAAGCCTCATCCTGTGGTCATGCAGAGAGCTCCAGGGCTGTCCAGCCTGTGTTCTGCTCTCTGTGGAGCATCCTCTGCAGCTCTGTGGAACAACGCGCTTGCCTTTCCATTTCCAGGGTAGCCCCAGATGCTGAACAGCATCTGGATCCTCTAAGCCCTGGCCGTGACTCAAAGGGATATGAGGGTGAGAACTGAGTAGAACTGAGGCCCCTCGCCATTATAACACAACTCAGATGCAAACAGGGAATCTAATTAAGGAAGTCCTTAATTTCTGCCTCCTGATAGCTCAGCCCTTTTTCATTAGGCCAGACAAATTCTCAAGAGTAACTGATTTTTTCTAATGTGCCAGACGGTAGACATTACAGCTCAGGTTGCTTATGCCATTTAGTATGTTCCACTTGACTATTAGATAAATAACATCTGCATTTTAAAAGTAAACAAGCAGGAAAAACCAGGTGGTGGTGGTGCACGCCTTTAATCCCAGCACTTGGGAGGCAGAGGCAGGTGGATCTCTGTGAGTTCGAGGCCAGCCTGGTCTACAAGAGCTAGTTCCAGGACAGGCTCCAAAGCTACAGAGAAACCCTGTCTAAAAAAAAAAAAAAAGGAAATAAGCAGAAGAGAGGCCAAACTAAAACAAAGGAAAAGTTGATCAGGATCAGGAGTCAGTACCCTACTTTGGACTGGTTCTCCTATGCCACCTGGCACTGCTGTCAATAACAGAGGCCATCCTACTTCATCACTCCTCCCTGCAAACCAAACAGGGCCTCTCCATGGCCATTTCCAACTGAGAGTGAGCCCCATCAATCAGTATCCTCCCTGGAGTGGTAGATCTGACCTTTAAAAGAAAAGGAGAGAAGTATTTTGAGAGCTGTGCTGCAGGAGAGACCTCCACACACCCAGCCAGGGCTCCAAACAGCACCACAATGTTTCTGAAAGAATTGGCGGTGACAAGAGAAACCAGAAAATACTATGTGGAATGTGTGTCCTACACACAAACATGTTCATAACTTGCCAACACACAGCTCATTTTCCATAGTCTTAAACAAGACACAGAGATGCAAGAAACTCAAAATGGGCAAATGCAAATCTGTCCAGTGTATGAAAAATTACAGGAAACTACAATGCATACTAACTATGATCAAAATGCTGAGAACAAAACTGAGTGCACCAATGGGAAATGAAAGGCTGCCTTCTGGAAAGGACGTGGCTATTACTCCTACGGTCCTACATCAGCCGGACTCACCTACATAAGATCAAGCCAATTAAAGTTCCACAAAGATGGGGTAGATGATCTCTGACCCCACCTTTTTTTGAGAAGCCATTGGGTGTTGATCGTTGCTAAGAGAATTATCCTTTTGGGGGACCATGGTCACTGGTAGGATTCCAGTGCCCTAGTGGATGGCCTCATACCTCTTCACACACAGGCAGCGCTAACTGGTTATTAAAATTATAAAAACAAAAAAACAAAATGTTGGGAGGGGGTGCATTGGAGGATATATGGGGAGACTTAGAAGGGATAAACACAAGACAGATGTGATCAATTTTCATTGTATACCTGTAATTTCATCTCAAGGATGATTTTCTTTCTTCTTTTCTTTCTTTTTTTCTTTCTTTTTTTCTTTCTTTTTCTTTTTTTTCTTTTTTCTTTTCTTTTTTTTTTTTGTTTTTTGAAACAGGGTTTCCCTATTTATTTCTGGCTGTCCTGGAATTCACTCTGTAGACCAGACTGGCATCAAACTCAGAGATCTGTGATCTGCTGGCCTCTGCCTCCCATGTATTGGGACTGAAGGCATGCACCACAATCTTCTGGCAAAAATGACTGAAAAAGCATGGGATAAAACTGGACTCTCTGAACATGGCGAACAATGAGGGCTGATGAGACGCAAAGGACAATGGCACGGGGGTTTGATCCTATGTAATGTGATGGCTTTGTGGGAGCCTAGCCAGTTTGGATGTTCACCTTCCTAGATATGGACGGAGGTGGGAGGTCCTAGGTCTTACCACAGGGCAGAAAACCCTGACTGCTCTTTGGACTGGAGAGGGAGGGGGAAAGGAGTCGGGGGAGGGGGAGAAGGGTGGGAGGAGGGGGCGTAGGGTGGGAGGAGGGGGAGGGAAATGGGAGGCTGGGAGGAGGTGGAAACTTGTTTTATTTTTCTCCTTTTCTCAATAAAAAAAGAAAAAAAATGATTTTTTTTTGGTAAAAGGTGAAAAAAATAATAATCTAAACTCACAGGAGATTAGATATTCTGTAAATAATATCCCACATAAATAACACAGATTTTTTGGAATCATCAAAGATATTATAAGAAGTAAGACATAATATATTTGACACAAACAAAAATATGGGAACTTTCAGAAAGAAATAGAAGACATAAAACAACTAGTAGAAATTTCAGGAACTGGAAATGCACTATTGAAATTAAAGGCTCATGGGGTTGACTCAATAGCACAAACGAGAAAGAAAATAAGGACCATGAAGGTGATTGAATAAACACTGTTGATTTCCATCCCTGCCAAGGTGCACTCTCGGCAAGCATTCCATCCTCGACCCTCTGGTTCTTTCCCACCTCCTTTGGCTTCAGGAGTCCCAGTCCCTGGGTGAATAGGAAGAAACTGGCACAACTTTGGGATACACACCAAGCTGTGTTGCCTTCCTAGATTGTAGAGCATGTCCACCCATGCCCACCCATGCTGCAGAAGTACGGAGCATCTTTGCAGTCAGTGTCTAATAGCAGATTGCCCGTTTTGCTACCAGCTCGGTCCTCTGTCCTGGTCTTGGTCTTTGACTTTAAGGGTCCTTTGCCCACCTCCTTTTTCCTCTTTGGCAAACTTTTTTTCCTGGCTTTTCAGCTTAATAACCTAAGCATTATCCTCCCTGATTTGACCTCAAATCCTCTCTAAAGACTGGTTCACCCTTAGGTTGAGTTTCCACTCCTAGATGCATGCACAGGATACATTAATCCAAGTGCCCCTGGTGCAGTCAACTAGCACCTCAGTGTGTGTGTGTATGTGTGTGTATGCATGCACACTTGTAAGCATATGTGTCGGGAGCAGGACAGAAAAATATTAAATGGCCCAAGTCTGAATCTTACCTCCTTGCTTTAGACAATGTATTAGATGTATGACTGGGACAAGTTATGCACCTCTCTGCTCCCGTTTCTTCTTCTGTGGTCTGTATGTCTCTAGCTCAATGTTTTAAAACAACTTGTCCAATAGGTGGTTCTGTGGTTACAAATTGTGGTCAAAATATTTCCAAGTGCTTCTCACTCTCCTCCTCCTCCATCTTCACCTTTGAGAAACATAGTAAAGTTGAGTTTCTCAGCCCTTTTGTGAAATGGTAGGGTCATAAGATGAATTCTACCTCATAAGTTATAAGCAGAAGTGATGTATTTCTCTTGTATGTAAGTAAACAATCACTTAGAAATGTCTTCTTGCCTGCCACAAAGGACATATTCCCAATATCTGCTACCTAGTATCCCTGATTTATACCCAGCAAGAGAGTCAACTATCCTTGTGAGATAAATCAATCAACAGAATCAATCAGCCTCATGGGGCCAAATAAATGAGATTTGGGGGTTATTTGTCACACAGCACAACATGACCTATACTGACTCAGTTGTCAAAAATGAGATAATTTATGTAAAAAAACATTTGTCCAATATGTTCACACATCTAGAACACTCAATTAATTTTAACATTAACCATCTATGTTACTGCAACTCTCTTTGGCATTGTTTGCATGAATACAGGTGTGTGCATATTCCTGTTTTTCTTTTACTGCACCAAACAACTAATTAACCTCCAATATTTGGCACTCAAGGGGTAAAGTGAAGTGTAGTTTTAAAGGCTCAAGACAGTTGTGGTAGAGTCTCTTGACCTAAGGGAATCCCAAAGGCATGCTCTGATCTTAGTGCCACCTACAGACTCAGTAAATATGCCCTATGCACTTTAACAGGCAAGTCCTACTATCAACCTATTATCAATGCAGCTTTCCCAAAGTAGGCTAAAGCAAAAGCAGAAAGAGAGATGGGTCCTTCGGCCAAGCATGAGAGGGTGGGTTGGATCATCTTTCCCCACAGTCTCAATGATGGTTGGTCTGTGGAGACCACCGAAGACCTCCAATTAATTATTACTGGGGTACATAAAATCATAAACAAAATTCCTTATAATAAATTTTTCAAATAAGATCAAATGTTTTATTTACAGTACTGACCCATTTTGGGCTTTAAAATCTAGAAACAAAAACAACCTTTTTTTTTTTTTTCAAACTGATGGGGAAAGTCCTTGATAGCTTTTCTTTCTCTGCTTCTGGGGAATACACACTGTGTGTGTGGTGGGGCAGGAGGGCAGGCCAGGCTCTGTGAGCTAGAAGAGTAAGCCCCTCATTTGTTGAAAGGATTCAAACTGTATAGATCTCTTTACTCAGGGATGGGGAAAACAATTTCTTGCTGAGGGTCAGATGTTTTGCTCCTGAATACAGCATGGCTCTTGACTAGAAAACAAAACATATATAAAGGGTAAACTTCTGTAGTGAAGAAGCTTCCAGGGCTGGAGAGATGGCTTGGTGGGTGCCAGCATACAATACACTGGTCTTGCAGACACTGGAGCTTGGTACCCAGCATCCACATTAGGCATCTCACAACTACCTATAACTCTAGCTGAAGGGGATCCAACACCCTTTTCTGGACTCCATGGGCACTACACTCACATGTAAATAATCTTACACATATTCACATAACTTAAAATAATAGTAATAATAAAGACACTGCTTTCAGACAATTTTCTGTAGCTAAAATTACAGATCCAATTGACATGAGCATTCTACAAAGGAAATACACAAAGAAGAGATGGGTTGAAATTCCATGTCTACTTGCCTTTTGTCTACCCATAACCTCATAAGGTGCTTTATGAGCCTTGGGAAAGGGGTGCCATATAGAAACACCCCTATTCTCACAGTCTTGAATTTGGACTTGTGATACCAGTCACTAAACTGTCCTTTTCCGTTTACTGGCAAATCTGTGGATGCAGATTTTCAGGAATGATGGAATGAGGAAACCAGATAGATACTAGTTTAAGAAAAAACTCTGAGGGAAACATTGTTGTTTTCTAGTGAGTGTTATCAGTATAAAGACCTGTGTTCTTGTGCTCTTATACATGTTGTATAAAATCACTATAAATTTGGTGATTTAAAAAGACATAAATGTCTCAAAAGAAAACCACCATAAATATGTTGTTATAGCTATGGAGAAAAATAAACAAAACATTTATTTCTATGAAATAAAAATGTTTCAGTGTTGTTCATCCTCCAGAGTCTCTAGTAGAAAATCCATTTCCTGTATTTCCCAGCTTCTGGCCACTATTAGTACTCATTGGTTTGTGGTTGCATCATGAAAATCTCTGCCATCATTCTCTCAGGGCCTTCTAGTCCTCCATCTACCTCTCTTTCCCCTCTGTCTTCTTTTATAAGTTTGTCTGGGGTGGTGTGTAGGCCTACCTGCATAATCCATGGTTATCTTTTTTAAGTCCCTAACTAGTCACAGATACAAGGGCATTTCTCCTTTTTAAAAAGCATTTACTGTTTATAGAAATAGGAAGTTGTTATTTTCTAAACAAAAGGATAAGAGCCAAATATGACCCAACTGTGGAATCCTTGGTTTTCACCTACACCATCTTGATTTCTTCTGGGTTCAGGAAACTGATCACCAGAGAAAGACTATCCATACCAGGAAAACAAAATCTATACCATTAACCCTGAAATGGTGTCATTTAGCCCATGCAAGTGGAACTACAAATTATGAATGAGTGATGAGAGCAAGAATGAATGTGTCTAGACTCTAGGAGATTCACTGGGCTTGCCAGCTGGCTATCCCAAACTTAGTAGAGAAGGTTGCTGCAGAAGCTCCTTCTGCTCCTTCGGCCAATAGCCTTTAGGATACCAGCCCACTTGGGCATGGTCTCTTTTGCTTTAAAAAGTAGTGGTAACCGTGTGCACTCTCTCTCTTGCTTCAGGTTTCTGCTTCCATCTACTAGACTCCTGTCCTGGTTGCACAGAGGGCTGTTGTCTAGGATGGTGATCTGTAAGTTTCCCCTTTAAATAATCAACCCTTTTATTAACCATAATTCCAAACAGGTGTGGGATTGTTTTGTGACTTACACCTTCACCTGGTGCCCAACGTGGGGCAGGTGGTGTTAGTGCACGCCTTTAATCCCAGCACTTTGGAAGCAGAGGCAGGTGGATCTCTGTGAGTTCAAAGACAGCCTGGTCTACAGAGGAAGTTCCAGGACAGCCAAAGATATACAGAGAACTTGTCTCAAAAAGTAAAAGTAAAAATAAAAGAAATAGAGGTTAAAGTAAAGCCACATAAAGATGGAAAATACACAGAGAATCTGGATACTGTATGTTATTATACTCTCTTTAAATTGTTTGAATGCTGAGGAAGGAGCAACAGCTGCTAAAAGATATTTTTTATAAATGCTGCTAAATTATTCCAAGATAGGTATTTTAAAAATACCTTGACTTCAAAATTGAAGGTAGGAAGTATAGGCAGGACAATCAAACAAGAAGTAGAGGTGGGTCAATGAGAACAGAAGAATTCTTGGAAGGAAGAAGCCCATTCCTCCCTAGTCCTGTCCTGACACCAAAGAAGGAAGATGTGCCCTACCCCACTGAAAAAGGTACCAAGCCATGTGGCTAATATATACTAGAATAATGAAGTTAATGTAAGTTATAAGAGTTAATAAGAAGCCTGAGCTAAATGGGCCAATCAGTTTATAACTAATGTAGATTCTCTGTGTAGTTTCTTTGGGGCTAACTGGCTGTGGGAACAGGACAAAAGCCAACAAGCAGGCCCTCATGTTACAGAAGGTGAGTGGACAGATGGAGCATTGAAAGTACAACATAAGCAAGGGTGCCAAACCTCCAGATTAAAAGTTTAAGTCACAAAAATGATCAAGTATCTCAAAGTGGCAATATGTTTGTAAACGATGAGGGATACTGGAACATGCGATAGAAGAGAGAGAGAGAGATGAAGAAATTATCAGAAGGTGATGAGAGTTTATTTAAACAGGTCTCAAGGTAAATGGTAAAAGTTTTAAAGACCAACTACAGGTCCCGTCCACACCATATCCAATCTCTCCACCTGGTCAGATCTCCAAAACCCATCTTCAGGATCTAGCCTGACAACTCTCCCTGACCCTCCCACCCATGCTTTCTCCCAGTACTACAGATCCCACTGTGTCCCAATTCAGAATCCTGCCCTGCTCTGGCCACCCTGTTTGCCCTGGAACCAATCTCTAGGCTCTGCCAGTACCCTCCCTCCTTATCCCCAAGGTTACAGGCTCTTTCTATGCCACATCTAACCTTTCCCTCTTTAGATCTAGCCTCACACTCAGGCTTGGACCAGGAGGCACATCATGTACACCACTCTAGTCTCATTTACTGACCTGACTTCTTTCCATTCAAGTCATTTCCAACTAGTCTGCCAGCATATACTCTCTCCTTTCCTAATCTGCTCTGTCCACATCAGGTACAGAACTAACAAGAGAAGTCCTGGTGCTCAGATTTCACTCTCTAGAACCTACCAGTTCTATAGAAAAGTTGCCAATGAGAATCACCTAGATGAATCCTAGGACATAGAATTAAAAGAGCATTCATAAATTTCATTGAAGAACTCAAGGAGTTTGAAGAAGACATGATGAAACAGCTCAATGAAACTAAAGGGGAAAATTTAGAAAATAAAAGTCCAATTGATACCCAAGCAAACACAAACAAGAGGCTGACAGAAATAAACCAAGACAATCCAGGACCAGAGAACGAAATTCAATAAGGAGATAGAATCATAAAATAGGTCTTGAGTTGAAATGAAGATGGAATTGAAAAACCCAATCACTCAATTAGAAAACTTAGAGAAAAACCTTACAAGTAAAATAAATCAAGAATGTAATAGAATATCAAGACTTAAAGATAATGTAGTTACTTTCCTATTGCTGAGATCAAATACTGTGTCCAAGGCAACATAGGGAAGAATTTATTTTGGCTTACAGTTCCTAAGGGCTAGAAAGACCAGAAGTGAGGCAATGCTACAACCTTCAAAGCCTTCATAATGTACTTCTTCCAGGAAGACTCCATGTCCCAAAAGTTCTATAAGTTCTCCAATAGAGCCACCAACTAGCAACCAGGTGTTCACATATAGGAGCCAATAGGGGGCATTTCTCATTCAAACCATCATATTCTACTCCTTTTCCCTAATAGGCTTTGTGGCCATCTCATGATGCAAAACTCATTTAACCCAACATCACAGGTCCCCACGGTCTTTAATAGTCTCAATGCTGTTCACAAGTCCAAAGTCTCTAATTCTAGCGCTTGGGAATTAGAGATCAACCTGGACCACATACTGAATTCCAGGCTGTCTTAACTATGAATTGAGACTTCATCTCATAAAAAGAATAGAATAGAATAGAATAGAATAGGCAACATGGTGAACTAACTTCTTGGACTGCTTAACAATCCTAAATATTTCATATATGTGAGTTTATAGTCACCCCAAAAGGTAAGTTATGAAAAATGATGGAGTACAGGTTCAGAGATGGTCTGGAACCCAGGACACAGGACTTCAGATCCAACATGACTTCCACCTCCAACAATGCAGCCTGCTTGCAGTGTAGTGTTAGTGAGATTTGTGAGGACTTGACTTATCAGCCTGTACTTATTTTTGGTCCTTCTACTAGCATGGTGACAGATAAGAAAATGCTGACAATGAAGGACATAGAAGATACTGAAGCTAAGCAAGTTGTATCATTGGAAGCAGCCAATTTTAATCCATTCATTCTTTGACCACATATGTAATAACTTTATCCTGTTGTCTCTGTCACTGATCTGTGATACCAGCTAAATTGATAAGTAAGTGGTTTGTTAAAGAAATTTTTCTCAGAACCAACTTTTGCATTCCTGAGAAGTGAGTTTTACTAGGCCAAACATCCATCCAGATGGAGATTTTTTTCAACAAGGCCATGAAGCAGGGTACAGCATGGCTGACACTGTCCCCAACTTTTCTGCTTCTTAAGCTGACCCTTGTTTGGCACAATGGGCATCAAAGCCTGCAGGGAATGGGCAGGGACAGCCTGAAGGCTCCTCATTGGTCAGGCCCCATCAAAGGCACCTTTGCCAGTCTGCTCCACTGAGTCTGGGTAGATCAAAGGACCCTGCACAGAAGTTGGGTTTCTAGACAGCTCCACTTCTGATGATCAATTGTCACTTTGGCAGTGACAGAAGAGAGTCCAACATGACAAGACTGCCACAGCCAAGGCTCCCAGGGCGGACATCAGAGCAGAAGCTCCAAAGAGTAGGAAGGTCCCTTTGGGCCTTGACCCCTGGTGGGAAGTAAGGGAAGGACTAGAGAGGCCTGAGAGGAAAATATTTGGGGCAAGATCACTAGAATATAGTTGCTGCAGGGGAGACCCCAGACCTTGTCACTGATAGTCCTGTCTCTGAGCCAGAACTGATTGCTCACAGATCTGGGAAGCACAGTTAGCAAGCTCACATGCACTTATTCTCTCACACATATGTGTGGTTACAAACACAAATAAGCATACCTGGCCAGATGCATGTGATTATCACGATATACCCTTCACACAAATTCTCAGGCAGACACATTGTTCACACACAATTTTTCCTTACAGCCATCACATAACCTACGTATACATGTGTGCACATATGCATATAACCTGGTACACATCTGAAGATACAAACACATAAACATCTAAGCATGCATACTTGATCATTTGAGGATTGTAAGGTCTTGGATTAGGAGTTCATTAGGGGTACTGAAGTAGACAGTCAAACAGTAAGACAGAAGGAAATTTCTTTCAGATAAGAGATTTCTGCAAAGAATTCTGAATGCCACAGTCAGGTAGCATGGAGGGGATTCTGAAGAGAGTTGAGAAATGAAGTTTTGGAGAAAGGACAATGTCCTTTGCCACATAGTTATTAAGTAGTCCATAGGATGTGCTTGTAGTCAGGTTGCCTGTGACTTCTGTTTAGTTACTGTGTCTAGTGCATAGGATACGCCATCTATAGTCCCTGATCATTGTTTGGAGACCTTGGTGAACTTCCTTTGTGGATGTGAGTACGCTAAGCCTATGCCCTGTAATGACTTCTGCCATCTTCTAGTGGCGGCCTCCCACTTTCTCTTCTCTGAAGGGAAGAACCATGATTCAACAATAGTTTTCAAGTGCAGAAATTGCCTATAATCCACATCTGATTCCAACCATTCTCCAAGTTCTCTCTAGAAAAATCTAAATGTGACAACCAAAACTGTATCAAACAGGATTTATGTCAGCTCTTTGAAGGAGCTTTCTGCCAGCAGCTGCTATAAAAATGTCAGCATGCTAGACTCCTGTTCACTGAGGGATATCTGGTTTCCAGAAATTTCTCAACCAATAGAAATATCATTTTTACTTTAGAAAACACTTACATGTTCTGAATCAATAGGGCTTTTTTTTCCTTTTTAAAGCATAATGGCCTAGTTGCAAATTAGAGGAATTGATTATAATTTGGGAAGCTGAAAACACTTTAAAAGGCGATTAATATTAGAACTCCATTTAGTTTAAGATTTAACTGATAAATTTAACTAAAGAACCTTTCATAATTGAGCTTGGGTCTTATTCAAGCACCTTCTGGCTCATGATCAAAATCACATGACTGAGAAAGCAAGCAGAAGGTCTCTTACAATAAACTCAGGGTCCCCTCATTGAACCCCATTCCTGGACTAAAGTCAGCACTTGTAGAGAGTAGAGGCATGTGCCATTGAGTGCCCCGTCAGAGCCTGGGCTGCTGGGAGCCATGGCAGCTGACAGGTCAGAGAACTTTAGGAGGAATCCTCCCTGTGGTGATGGTTCCTCCCTGGGTCATAGGTCTATGACAGCTGCCTGCTGTGAATGTACAAAGGTCTGGCTCTCTTTTTTCCCATTTGACAGTAGAAAGGGTTCTTCTAACCCCAGATTCCTGCAGGATCAACTGAGGCTTCTGTAATGTCCACAGCAGAGTACAACTGAGAGCCCCCACTAATCCTCCTGAACCCACATTTTTTTTCAGAGGCAGAAATTGGCCCCGGCTGACTTGGCCTATTGTAGCAGCATTTCTCATTAATGTGCTCTCATCAGACAGTCCAGTGTCTTTGTTCTTTGACTTTACTGATCATAATATAACATCAGCAAATGGATGAATGGCCTATCACAAATCTCCTGGTCCCTCCTCACCTCCATGGCTACCATTCAGTAGGAGCTACATCTCACCTGGCGCATCTCCAACAGTTTTCAACCCTGGTAAGCAGGTTTGGCTCTGGATCCCCACATTTTATGCTCCACACAGTAATGAGGGACATTTTGGCAAAACATAATTTATCCAAGACATTTCTTTGCTCAGAACCTTTTGGTAGCTTACCGTGTTATTAAGAAGAAGAAAAAAACACCAAATTCTGTGTCTGTTGGTTTCTTATCTTATGTAGCCTGGCATCTCCTTGCTCTGTGATGTCATCTCCTGCCTCTTCCTACCTAATTCATCCCCCACCCTGTGGCACCGCCTTGCCTGTTGTTCCTTGAACACAGAGAGCATGCTCCAGGCACAGGTTGAATTGGCAACCTACCTTCTTTGTACACCTGGAGATTATTCTTCAATCTTGTTTGGTCCTTTCCAAACCCTGCTTCACCTGAGAGGTCAGCCCAGCCATTATCTAAAATATCATGAGCCTTTTACTGTTGACATCCCTTCATAGCCATGATCGCCACCTATGACAGTGTATAACTCACTCTGTATCTACTTAAAGTGGATGTGTGCCCTTCTGACTGCTAGTGTTACAGTTTCACTACTAACTTCTAGCAAAACATGAGTTACAGACAAATACAAAGAGGAGCAAGGTAGATGAGCATTGCTTTACACACGGAAGTTCTAATCTGAAGAAGAGACTAAAATTTAACAGAGTGTGAGACTTTGGCAGAGTCAAAAAGGATGTTACCAGTGTAGATAGGCATGTGTCTGTGTGTGTGCGTGTGTGTGTGTGTTGGGAGTGTAAGTACCATGTATTAAGTTATCCTTCCCCTCAAAAAAAATTCCCAAAAGAATCCCATAACATTTAAAGTAAGTTTACAATTTTATGTTGGTCAAATTCATAGTTCCCCTTTGACACACATGGCCCAGGTGCCACAGGTTGAACATATTTTAACATTTAAAAAGTACAAAAGCTGTAAGCTGGCCTGTGAAAGCAGATAACTGAGACGGGCAAGGACTCTGGCTGTCAGTGCAGGACTCGATCACAGCCACGTCCTCCTTTCCCAGCTCTACCCCTCTACCCCATCCCATAGCGTGTTGCCTTGTAGCCCTCCTTACAAAGAGCACTGACACTACCATTGGGGAGGAGGAAAAGAGAAAGAGCCCCTCGCTGTGCTCCGCTAAATGTTCCCCCACAGGTTGGTTTTGAAGGCTGGGGCTTGTGGCCTTATTTGGAAAGCTGTGAAGCCTTTAGGAGGTGGGGCCTAGCTGGTGAGAGACGTAGGGCCTGGCATCTGGATGTTATAGACACAGCTGTATTTCTGCTTACCATCTAGTTTTCGATGTTCCTGGTCTGTGCCTTGTGAGGAGCCACTGCCCCATGTGGCTGCTGCCGCAGACAACAGTCTCCGTCAGCATGCCTGCCCAGCCGGGATGAATCCCTCTGACACTCGAAACCAAGACAAACGTTTCCTCTGTTGTGATGTTTCTACCAGGTATCTGTCACAGCCACAGGAACCATCCTGAACCAAGACTGTGTTTCGTTCAACAATGGGCTTCTCGAGTTTATACAGAATAGACTGCTGGGTTGGGAGATTACACTAGCTCCCTAAAACTGCGGCAATGGCGAGTTAACTGTTAACCTGTCTCAACTTCCAGCTCCTTCAGTCTACTCAAGGTATTATAGGGAGCTCTCTGGGTGATGGCTATGACGATTGTTAAGAATCCATGTTTTCAAGTGGGCAGAGGTAAATTCACATCTTTGCTCTGCCTTATGCCAACTATGTGACTTCATTGTGAACTCTGCATTAGTGTCCTCATTCCGTCTCAAGATGGAATACCCCTGAAGTTACCTTATCAGGTGCCAGTGGACCCAATGGGATGACACCGGCCATGGCCTGGGTCAGAAATGTGGTTAACATTGGCTGGTGCCTCCTGCCTCATCCTCAGCTCCACGGATGTGGCTCTTTCCTCTCAACTAGAACCAGAACCCCCTCTTCTTCTATCAATGTATTCTCTGAGGCCTAAGTGAGATGAGGCATCTTCCGCTGTGCCCTCTCACAGAGGAGGTTCGAAGGGCTTACAACAACCTGGTTCAATTCCCCAAGCTCAGCCAATCACAATATTTATCGTATGTCAGGTGATGTCTCATGGCCATGTTCTTCAGGGCCAAAGAATTAGTGCTTTGTCACTGGATTCCCTTACACCCTTGTATTCTTTGAACCCCAAGAGGACTCAAGGAATAAATGGGGGTTCTTCTTAAAGGCAGTGGGTCAGATAGATGTTTGAGTTCTGCCTGAGAATGAGATGGTCACGCAGTTCTTCCTATGGTTGCTGGGAGTGTCCTCTACCTTGATTCAAAAGCCCTTAGCAGCCTGGCCTCCCAGCAAGCTGGGGAACAGGGTTGCTGGGTCATCTTTCATCTTTGCTCATGGTGTTTGTCCCTTTGATCCTTGAACAGATCAAACAAAGCTCACTAATCAATGACTTTCTCCTTTTGGAACAGATCATCAAACAGCCTGCATCTCTCCCTGTTTCCATCCTGCCCTCTCTTGTTTTCAGATAAAGCCAATTGCTCTGAGGTCTAGCCTGTGGCCTACCTCGCACCTTTGCCCAAGTACTACAGAGGAAATGATCTGTTTAATTATTTTAATTCCCATTAGAATAGGGATAGTTCCAGACTCTCTCATGTATGCCGGCTAACTGCCTCTTACCTCTGCCCTTGGTAAGTGGATCCAGATCCTTACACCACTTCCTTAGATTAATCTGGGAAGAACACAGTAATGAAAGGAGAAGGGGAAGGACAACTGGGACCACCTAGCAAAGATGAATTGTTCTGAGTCACTTAACCTAGCTTTCATTAATGGAATGTTGTTTCTTCTACTGTCCACTTCACAAGGCCAAAGTGAGGCTCTGGCAAGCTAATAGATCAAGAGAATGTGCAGCATTAGAAGGGCCCACAAGTGTTCCTTCACCTACAGTGGACACTATGTGGATATTCTGGTTACCTTTCTGTAGCTGTGATGAAAATCACGATCCAAAGCAATTGAGGGGAGGCAAGGGTTTATCTTATTTTATGCTTCCAGGTTTACAAACATTGCTGAGGGAAGTCAGGGCAGGAACTTAAGCAGGAGTAGAGGCAGAAACCACGAAGAAAGCTTCTTACTGGATCCCCACTGGCACCAGCCAATGATACCAGTTTTCTTATACAACTCTGGACCACTTGCCCAGGGAATGATGCCACCCATATGGGCTGGACCCTTGCACCTCAACCAACAATCAAAACAATTCCCCACAGACAAGGCTACAGGCCAACCAGATCTGGGCAATTCCTCAACTGAGACTCCATCTCCTCAGGTAACTCTAGAATGTATCTTGGTGACAATAAAAATTAACCATTACAGTATAGATAAACTCGTCGTTTACAAAGTATTACAGCTTAGCAACATGACACTCTGCTGTGTTGGTTCTTTCCACCCTTGATCATGGGACTAACAGAAAAGTATAATTAAATCAATCTATACATTTCTAAGATGGGAAAACATTACACTATAAAAATGGAAGTACAGTTTCTACTGATTATATATTACTCTTGTCCCCTCTTGAAATAAGAAAAAAAAATGTAAGTGGATCCACTGTAGTTTGAACATAGAGGCCCTTTTCTTCTTTTCACATTGTGACATAGGCAAGACTGTTGGGGAACTAGAGTGATTGCACTTCCTGTTTTTTCCAGGACCAAGGCAACACCAACGGTGCAGCCATTTGTTCACCTTACAGTAAGGTCATACTGGAGAGCCTTTGTCATGGACTGAATTACATGTCTCTCTATAACTCAGCTGAGACCCTAAGCCCCAACCCCACAGAACATAGCTACGGTTGGAGATGAAACCTTTGAAGAGTAAGTTCAAATTGTCATTGTAGTGGACCCTAAGCCATTCTGACAGATGTCTTTACAAGAACAATTTCGGATACAAAAAGAGAGGAGCACACATGGGGGAAAGACCATGTGTGGCTTCAGTGAGAAGACAGCCATACAGAGCAGGCATTCATTCTGCCCACGCTTGCGTCTCGGACTTGAGGTCTTCACAATAATAAGAACTTAATTTCTGTTGTTTGAGGCACTCAGTCACTGGTACATTGCTCTGGCAGCTTCAGTAGATTAATATAGTGCCCTTGAAAAAGAGGAGCAATAGTAAAAGCTAATAGTTATAGGGCAGTAAACTGACATACATTAGCGCTTGTTAGTCTTCACAGTAAGTCTGCGTAGGGCTACATCATTTATCCTCACTTTACAAAGCAATGCCTGAGGCAGAGCAAGGCACTTCTGATTTCAGCCTGCTCCGCAGTCATAGCTAGTAAGTGGCAGAGGGGTGGCTTTATTCTGTGTGCTCTAGAGAGCAAAGCCTAAGGCAGGAGTTAAAGGACCGATATTCAGGAAGAACAAACCAGGCCCTTGAGGAACCCCCTAGCGGGTTCTGAGGGTGAGTTAAAGTGAAAGATGAGGCAGGGGGATTCAAGGCTGTGAATCTAGCTGACATGAGAGAAGCCGAGCCCTCCCCTAATTGCAGGAGCTTGCCCAGTGGCTAAGCATCAGTGCTGGGCTTTCAGGTATCACCTGCAAGGAAAAAACAATTCTTGGGAATATTAAAGGAAAGAAGGGGCCGCTTAGGACTGTGGCTGCTGCCAACTCTCTTTTCTTGCTGACTTGGGACCACACCATGGGAAGTAGATCCCTTGCACTCCCAGGTTTCACCAAGCCAGCTAATGTGTCTTAGGTTAAGAAAGCAAGACCAGGGCTGTATAAAGTCTTACACAGCAGCCTCTGTCCTAAGTGGACCGTGGACACACCCAATTCTAACGTTTTCAGCTTGTAACATGTTAGAAGTGGGCCTAGGCTGATCCGAATCTAGATCCTCAGCACATACATAAAGGCCTGACAAAGTGATGTGTGTCAGTAGTAACATTAGCACTGGGTTGGGAAGGGGACTAAGCGAGGATGAGCAGATTTCTGAAGCTCATTGGCCAGGCAGCCCAGCCAAATCAGTGGGTTCCAGATTCAGTGGGAGAGCCTGTCTCCAAAGACATAATGGGGAGAAGGATAGAGGGAGATACCCAATGTCAAGTTCAGGCTTCCAAATGATCCCACACACCTACTGACATGTATAAACAAGCACCTACATAACACACATACACACAGCTACTCACATGTGTATAACCAAACACCCACATAACACACATACACACATCTACTCACATGTATAAGCAAACACCTACATAACATACATACACACACCCACTCACATATATATATATAAGCAAATACCTACATAACACACATACACATACCTATTCACATGTCTAAACAAACACATAACACACATACCTACTCACATATGTAAACAAATACTTATATACAATACACACACACACCTATTCACATGTATAAACAAACACCTACATACTACATACCCCCCTCCTGACACCAAGAAGGCAAGGGACTGTGAGTGAATTGTATAGTTCAAAATTTTTATGTTGAAACCCAAACTCTAACGTGACAATATTTGATTAGGTTGGGAGTAGGTGTCTTTGGGAGCTTATTACATCACGAGGTGGAGGAACACTTACCAAACTGCTAGTATTCTTGAGCAAAAATCCCATTTCTCAGCCTTTCTTTCTGTGAGGACATAGCAAGAAAGTAACCATTTGAAGGCTAGCAAGAACCTTCACCAGAAACTGGACCAAGCAGAAGGTCCAGCAATACATTTCTATTGTATACGCATTTCTCAGTACAAAATGATCTGTTACAGTAGCCCACACGGGCTATGCAAGCTGACTAATACAGAGACCCACACACCATGTGTCTATCAACATATGAGGAAAACTAGCTGATGAATGGTTTGTCTCTACCCTTCTCTATTGTCAAGCATACGCTGTCTATGATGTGAGAAACCTATCAGAATGGGGAATTTTCAGGACTCTGCTGTAGGGTGTTGGGTGAGGTGGGTAGGGTAGATATTACTTCTGGTTCTCAGCCGACAAGCTCTGCTTCTGTTACTCCCACCCCAGTATGGCCCTATACCAAACAGTCTTACATGTTCACATGTGGGAGCCAAATTGTAGTCCCAATCTCATAGTCACCCCGGGGGCACATTTCAGGTTCAGAATAAGTCAAAGATTGAAGGTTATTTTAAAAGAAGAGGTCCCTGAGGCACTCTGGAGGTTGCTTTCTCTGGGAATTGTGGTACCCACATACCCATAGTGTGGTCTACAAGGAGAGAATGAGGATGCTAGGTCCATACATTATGCTGGTGGCCCCTTGTATTCCTCACTGTAAAGGGAATGCTGTGGGCACACCAGAGTAGCACCCTATAACAGATGACCCAGAGCAGAGAGATCCATGTTGTTCCCTTCAGAGACAACAGAGTAAGCCATATCTAATACCTGTGGCAAAGTATTCTTCCAAAGTCTAGAGAACTTCATCCAAGAGAGAGAAAAACAATACACTCAGGCACCCGAGAAGGGCAGGAATTTCAAGTCAAGTACACCAGGTTTTGAAACTGTGCTATCTGGTTCTCCAGTCTTCATGGTTAGGATACAGATCCAAAGTAGGGACAGCCAGGAACATTTGAATGAACAGTTAGTTAATTGGAAACATGCACTAAGGGCTGACCATGAAGGGCAACTCTCAAGAATTTGAAGTCAGTGATCCTCTTGTCTTTTTTTATTGCATACTCAGTTCTTAGAGCAGGGTCTTGCCTTCTTCTGAAGCTAATAGAGAAGGGCTTCAGGCACATGAAAGAATGATAAGCACTCACAGAGGAATTCCTTCCCGTGTAAGCCGTACTCATAGACTACCGTCTTACTCTATAGATTATGCTAGTTGAAGCTTGGGAAGGGAAGTAGCTAGTTTGAGGTGTCTGAAGTCAGGACTTGAACTACACCATTGTCTTACCCCAGGCTCGCAGTGTACTTTAATTGTGTGGTACCAGGGCCACCCACAGTGGCACTAAATGACATTAACTCTGTAAAATAAGGACTGTTTTATCATTTTCTGGCTGCCCAGACCCGAATAATCACACAAAACTATATTAATTATAACACAGTTTGACCAATAGTTAAGTGTATTTTTAGCTAGCTCTTATATCTTAAATTAACCCATTTCTATTCATCACTAGGTTGTGGCTTACCCGTAAAGTTTTGGCTTCTTTCTTCTTCAGCAGCTACATGGCATCTGCCTGACTGTGCCTTCTTTTTCTCTGCATTCAGTTGAGTTTTTCTGCCTGCCTATATTCTGCCCTGCTGTAGGCCAAACCAGCTTCTTTATCAACCAATGGTAACAAAACATATTAACAGCATACAGAGGGGAATCCCACATCATCACTCGTAGGCAAAGGCATTAATTAGAACCATTTCTGTGCCATCCACTGATTAACTGTCTGGAGAGAGATGTGGGTCAGACTAGTTAGAATTGCTATAGGGATGGACAGGTAAAGTATGGAAGTACCTAGTGGGTGGTATCAAGAATCAAGGCTTTAGAAAATACAGGGAACACCAAGATGAGAGTTGCCAGGAGTCATTAGCCTGGACCCTGGAGGGTGAACAGGAAGTAGCAGGGAACAGAGAGATACCCTCTCCAAAGAAGAAAGATGGGTAACAGATCAGGCATGGCTGAACCCAGAGCAGCCTGGAGCCCCCTGGACTTGGAACATCCTAAAGTTTTTAATGTGCAATTGTCAAGTTTACCTGGAGATGAGCAAGGCCTCTGAAAGACTTTAAGCTGGGAAATGACCAGATCATAGGCAGGAGATATCACACCTGTGAATTCCTGCCGAACCCTGTGGCTTTGGTTTCCAGCCTCTGCCTTGTGGGTGCCTGACAGTCACTTGCTAGATGAGTGAGTGAATAAATGACCAAATAAGTGAATGAAAGAGTGAGTGAGCGAGTGAGGAGTGAGCGAGGAGCAAGCGAGGAGTGAGTGAGCCACTAAACCACTGCTGCGTGGCTGCCTCCTACTGTCTTAGCTACATTTTCTGTACTGCGCTGTTTCTGATTCTAGTAGAGAACTGAATGTGAGCTCTGCACTCGGGCCCTGAGGCTGTGAATCTCAGTGTGTGTGTGTCTGTCTGTGTGTGTGTGTGTGTGTGTGTGTGTGTGTGTGTGTGTGTATTTTTGCACCAGCCAAACCAAATAAACACATGGCAGAGCCCCGGCCTGGGGCTCCTCCACTTGGCACATCTAGCTGGCACGTGGCAGCTCCTCCTCAGCCCCCCTTAGCACCTCCCTCTGAGTTGGAGGTTTGGCTGGGGATTTGAGAGCACCCCCCCCCCTCCCAAACTCCAGCAGTAGCAGCAGGACTCCGGGCACTTGCAGAGCTGTTCCCTTTAATTAGAGGGAACTTGAAACTGCTTCTGTCTGGAAAGTCTTGGGAGCGTTGGTTGGCAATCCCGGAGACAATGAGGATTCCGTGGACAGAGCTGTAACCGCGGTACCTGCCAGGACAAGACAGGCATAGACACCCTTACAGATTCATGCCCTGCTTCACCCAAACCAGTTGCACCTGCTGCCCACTTCTAGAGGTCCCCTTTGGGGGACCCTGGGGCTCTAGAGAACCTTAGAATTTCCTCCCGTCAACACCATCAGTAGTCACCTCCACAGGTCAAACAGTGAACTTTTCCTGAATTTCCCCAAATAGCCAGGACCAGACCTCCTTTCCCAGACAGAAACAGAGCAAAAGCTAGCCACCTTCTTATATTAAGATTTTAACTTAATTTTTCTATTACACATTTTTATGTCAGTATATAACGTGCTCTGAGTACGCTACTCCATAGCTCACAGATCCCCATTTCTCCTGCCCCTTTAGTCCCCTCTGCTTTCCTGTCCATTTTGTATCTGTTTCATATCATCAAGGCATAGACGATATTATGTATTCCTGACATCTAGGACCCACAAGTGAGAAAAAACACGTGTTTCTGTTTCTTAGACTGACCTAACTCATTTAGCAGGTTATCTTCAGAAGAGGGAGAAATGACTAAGCGCTTAAGAGCTCTGCTTGCTCTTCTGGAGAACCTGAGTTCAGTTCCCAGCACCTATACTGAGTGCCTCACAGCTGCCTGTAATACCAGCACCTTGGGACCCAGGAGGCTCTAACGCCTGCTTCAGGCCTCAATGGTCAACTGCACGAACAAGACATGTACACACAGACACACACACACACACCAAAGTAAAAAAAATAAACTTTTGACGATCTCCAGTGTTTGCATCCATTTTCCCGTGAATGCCATAACTTCACTCTTCACAGATAGGAAAAAACCCATTGTGTACATAGGACCACATTTTCTTTATCGGTCCTCCGTGTGTGGACACCCACGTTGGATCTGATTTCACTATTGTGACTGGGGAACAAGTGTCTTTGTGAAGTGCAGACATGCATCCTTTGGGTAAACGCTCAGGAAGGCATAGCTGGTCACATGGTGGGTTTATTTTTAATTTCCTGAGGAATCTTCGTTCTGATTTCCAGAGGGACTGGATCAGTTTACCTTCTTTCCTGCAGTGCCTGGTAGCTCCTTTTCGGCCTCGTGACCTGCAGCCAGGCTCAGCACCTCATTCTTACCTCCCTAAGTTACTGAGCAACCCCTCCTGTCAGTCTTCTTTGTTGCTGTTCTAAGACTCCTCCTCCCCTCCATCTGGAGGTGTGCACCTGTCCCCGCTGCCACTCTCTTCCGTCTCTAATCCCCCCTTCTGGACAGTCGGCACATTAATCTTCCTCAATTACTGATTTGCTCCGGCATTTCCTTACTGAAACTAAACAAAACACTTTCAGCGCTTCCTACAGAAGACGCTGCTGTTTCTCAACCCTCATAGTTCCACAGTGATTCAGGCCCACACTTTGGGTGGTTACAAAGAATGAAGATGACATTTTTACAGCCTCTTTGTGGCCAGGTGCGGCCAGCCATTTGACAGAGCCTAGCTGTGATTAATAATGTTTACGCATACTGGAGTATACAACTTTAAGCAATATTCTTAAGGACGTCCTTTTGTCGTGCTTCCTTCCTGCAGTGTGTAATGCACGTACGATGGGTAGCCTAGAGTAACCCGCCCTGGGCAATGGGTGACAGTGCTTGGCTTTCCTTCCGAAATCTCACATGAAAAAGGAAGAAACTTCTGTTCTGATTAGCCAGACATCTGCTCTGTGAAGGTTTCTCTGATGCCCAAGCCAGTCCAGATCGCAATGAATTACCACCTGGAGTGGAAGCCTGCGGGGTCTCATACACACATGGCCCCAGGAGCCAGAGAAGCAGGCTCACGTGTGATGCCTTACAGAGCACTGGAGACTAGAGATGAAGCTGCTTATTTACCCGTTCATGCTGACTGAGTCATTCAGCTTTCCATTCAACAGTGTTTACAAAAGCCACTATGTACTGGGTGCTCTCAGACTCGGAGGGCCAAGGCAGATCGGACTTGGTCCACTCTCCGAGGGGATGCATGTCTGTTTAGGCAAGACATTTTAGACAGATGAATGAAGAATCCTAGAAACTATAGAAGCTGGTGCACAAATACCAGTAACAGCAGGGTTTGGAGAGGTGGATTAGTGGTTAAGAACACTGCACTTGCCCCTCTTCCAGGGGACCCAGGTTCAATTCCCAGCACCCACATGGCAGGTCACTACCATCTGTGACTCTAGTTTTAGGGGATCCAATGTTCTCTTCTAGCCTCTATGAGCACCAGGTGTGCATGCAGTACACAGCCATGCATGTAGATAAACCCTTATACTCATAAAATAAAATAATAAAATAAAATTTAAAAAAGAGAGTGCTTGCTGTTCTTCCAGAAGACCCAGGTTTGATTCCCAGCACCCACATGGCATCATGGCATCCACATGTGACATCATCACTAGCTCTAATTCCAGGGGATCTGACGCCCTCTGCTGGACTTCACAGGCACTGCACACATGTGGTACACAGACACAGGCCAAACACTAAAACACATGACATACAAAGAAAATAAGATATCTTTAAAAACCAGCAACAGAGGCTGAAAAGGGAGTGAAGCCAAGCCTGTGAGCCTGACACACTTCCAAGGGACAGCCCCGTGACCCTGAGACAGCAGGGGAAGGAATTCTGCACCAAAAAAGGTTGGGAGGACCTTGTTTGTTTCCACAACATTCACTTCTCTTTCAGGACTGGAAAAGAGCTGGGTAGAACAGAGCCCAAGTAAGTATCCCACACTGGTTTTGTTTCACCTAAGACATCCCAGGGTTCTCCAGTCTTTTCCTCCATACATGCTGTGCAGAATGGTACAGTAGAATGAGGTGGCACTGCCCCCTTCCTTCCCAAGAGTAACCTGTAACCCATTCTGACAGAAAGGAAGATATTCAAAAGAGACCCTTGTGTCCCCAACCCCCACATCGACAATTGGGCTATGAAGACAGTGGTTCTCAAGGACTAGAATTTCCCTGGGAATCTCGTGCTCAGAGAAGGAAAGAATGAAAGCCTGGTCCCAGCCGGAGGGGGTCTTGTCTCCCAGGAGACACAGTTCTGACAACTTGTCTGACCATCTTGCAGGAGAGGTGAGGGTTGAGAGGGTTATGGGTCACTTATGGGAAGGACCACACCTTGATAAGGACCGCTTTGTCACCTGTACTTCCAATTGGCCAGTTGAGGATGGGTAGCCAAGCCTACATTATTTGGGTACCACCTTAACCCTGACAGCTTCAGTATCAAGCCCACCGTTGCAAAGCTAAGGCTTAGGGACCGAAGGCGTGAGTAAAGGTCCGACATGTGATGGAATGCTGCTATAGTCCTTCCCGAGGCCTTTGTGTATCCTCCACTTCTCTCTTCCAAGATGTGCAGCCTTCAGTGGGAGAGCTGAGCTTGAAATTGCTCCTATCTTGGAACTCTTTGAAGAGTTGGTTGGTAGACTCAACAATGTAAAATCCATGAGTTGGACTACAGTACCAGGGACCGAAGAGAGATCTGACCTCAAGTTCTGAATTTAGAAACTCCTAGATGTTCAAGTAATATTTAAAATAGAAATAATTCATTCTGCATAGGATTGAGCAATTAGGTCTGCAAATGGGTGCTAATAGTTGATATGTGAGCTGGTACATCAGCTTTTCCTGGACTAGAGTCTTCAAAATGACTTTATAAGGGACTGAAGAGATGGCTCTGTGAGTTAAGAATATTTATTGTACAATCATGGGTACCAAACCTGGATCCCATTATCCACATAACAAAATAGATGGGGCCCAGAATATATCTTCAAGAATCCCTGAGACTTGATGATTGCCAGCCTAGCCAAAAACATTAAGAGCTGTAGGTCGAGAGAGAGAGTGAAAGACACTACATCAGAGAGAATAAGGAAGAGGGTGGAAGAAGAGGATACAGATGCCATCCCCAGGTCTCTGTACACACACAGGCACATGCATACATACATATATGCACACAAATTTAAATTAAAGTGATTTCATAAAAGTGACTTACTCACTTGAATTTTCTATTAATATTTAAAGAGACCTCTCACAGTAGGAGCTGCACAAACGGAAGTAGCAGGCGGCAGCATTTCCTTCATTTTCATTCTCTACTCCTTGGTATGTAGTCTCTGTTCTTGTGAGACAGTGTCTCAAGCATCTTAGACACCAGACTCAGTATGGAGCAGAGGAAGACCTTGAACTCCTGATCCTTCCAGCACATGTGTTATGAGCATACATTAACCACACCTCATGTTGGCTTGGTTGATGTTGGGGATAGAAACCAGGCACGGTTGGCTAGGCAAGCACTCTGCCCACTGGACTACACCCCCAGTTCTCCAATTAACCTTGAGATTCAGCCCTGCTTAAATATACTTGGGAGTCCATTGGAATCTGAGGGGGTAATCAAGTCATCTCTGTCCCCTCGGTTTCCCCTGTGAGTGCAGATCCCCTGGATTGGTCCTCTCAGTCCTTCAAGCCAGTAGCGAAATCCACCACTCTTTCATCTCACTTAATTCCATGTGCTCTACAATGTCCCTAAAGATAACCACAGGGAACACATACCTAGCATGTTCCCCTGCAGGGAGCACTTCACTCCTGGGAAAATGATCTTCAAAGAATGCCTTCAGAGAATAGACAAGAAGAAGGCGGGACTGCACTTGTCAGCCGCTGAGGACCTTAGAAATAACTCCTCCAGCTGCTTGGTTCTAAAAAGGGAAAGCTGAGACCAAGAAAACTGGAGCGCTTTGCCTGAAAGCACACACAACGTTTTCGTAAAATTCTCTGGCACTTTGGGAGCTTCGCAATCCATTTCTCCGCGCGCAGCTTGTAAAGCTGTCTTTGAACAGGTGAAAGAGTCAGCCCTACAAACCCGAGCAAGCACACAATGTCCTCTTGGTGAAAGGACTCTTTAGGGATCAGAGCGTTTGGGAAACTCCAAGGTCTGAGAACGTTAAGAGAGCAGAGAAAGGAGGGTCCAGGGTTTGGGGAGGGGTGGGACCAGGAAGCAGCAGGGACTCCAGGTGATAAGAGGCATAGACTTTGCTCATTGATCTGGAGGCCTTGAACCTCTAGAGCAATGGTGCTCAACCTGTGAGTCACGCCCTCCAGGGGGGGGGGGAAATGACCCTTTCACAGGGGTTACATATCAGATATCCTACATTATCAGATATCGACATTATGATTCTTGACAGTAGCAAAATCACAATTATAAAGTAGCAACGAAAATAATTTTATGGTTGGTGGAGGGAGGTAACCACACCATGAGGAACTGGATTAAAGGGTCACAGCATGCTTCAGAACCACTGCTCCAGAGCCTAGTGAGTGGGGAGCCAGCTGGGCACATTTGTGTGTTTTCCACTTCGACCCTTTGTCTTTTTTTGCCAGGAGCCTGACTCCTCTAAGGGGGAGGAGAGGGACACCTTGATTGGCTGAAGAAGAAAGTGAGGGTGGGCACCTTTCTTCAATAGCAGGCTAGGAAGACTAGATCCCACTACCCACGTCTGCACCCTCAGCCCCTCTCAGTTCCCACCCACGCAGTGGGAGGGTTAGTCTAGCCCAGTCATTTGACAGCTCCGCCTCTGCAGCGTTCCACCCACTCCCTTTGGTTTGCTTGAACACAGAAACCCAGGATTCACAGCCAAGCTCGGCTGCAGTAACTGACCCTGAAGTCAGGATCCACCCCTTTCATTTCTCTTCCTGAGGTCAGCTGACCCTCAGGTCCCCCAAAAAGCCCTGGGAACATTAGGACCAGATGAGGGAACTCCTAATGCCCCTGTCAGGAGTCTCGATCTCTCTTAGAGCATCTGTTGCTTATAAGGGCAACCGCCATCTTGATAATATCACTTCTCTCTGTAGTTGTAACAACAGCGTTATGAATTGGGGTGTTGGTCCAAAAGAGATGGATGACTGAAAGTCAGAAATGGCACAAGATTCATTCCATATGCAGAACAAATTCTGCCTATCCTCTTCTGGCTTTGGTGGGGTTTTTGTTTGTTTGTTTGTTTGTTTACTTGTGCTTCTGTTTTTTTGAGGTTTGGAGATTTTTTGTTTTGTTTTGCTTTGGTTTTTTTGGGGGGGTTTTGTTTGTTTGGTTGGTTTTGGGTTTTTTTTTTTTTTTTTTTTTTTTGCCTGTGTGGAGTAGGGACATTCCTATCTTCACTCAGGGATCTGGCCAAGAGTCTGTTTTCGGGAGATGAGACTTGGGGCCAGATGTGATGGCAGGTACTGAACTGAAGAAAAGACTGTGTTTTAATGTTAAAAGAGAGAACCATGGAATGGGCAGTTGACCCTAAAGTTCCATGGGAAGAGGGTACTTCTGTCACTAAAGACTTAGGACACAAGCCCGAGCTCTGACATCTCTAATACGTGAGGCTCAGTGCTACCCCTTCCCTGCCCTGAGGACACTATTGAGAGAAACAAACAGAGTGAAATGCAGAGAAAAAAGAGTCTCCCCCCCCCCAATGTGGCCTCATGGAGAAAAGAACAAGGAGGTCCAGTGCTTTATTTGGGTCACCATAGCTGTGATGACACCGTGACCAAAGCAACTTGGGGATAAAAGGGTTTATTTGGCTTAGGCTTCCACATCATTGATGGATTTCAGGACAGGAACTCAAGCCTTGAGGCTGGAGCTGGTGCACAGGCCATGGGGTGCTGCTCACTGGTTTTCTCAATTTGGCTTGCTCAGCCTGCTTTCTTATGAAACCCAGAACCATCTGTCCCAGTGATGGCACCACCTACCATGGGCTGGGCCCTGCCCTATCAATCACTAATTTAAAAATGTCATAAGCCAGATCCTATGAAAGCAGTTTCTCACTTGAAGTCCTCTCCTTTCAGATAACTCTAGCTTGTGTCAGGTTGATATAAAACTAGTCAGCACATCCAACGGCCCCAAGTCTGTCTTCAGGGTACCAATGTAAGGTTAAGGTTTAAGTGGCAGGCAAGAGGTCAGTATTAACCATGGTCCTGGTTAAGGTACAGTCCTTCTTGTCATTGTTTAGGCTCTTAACCTGCCCTTCAAGGTGGTATGATAAGGCATTAAAGCACCCAGACTTCTCTGGATGGTACCAGGCTTTAGCCTTTTCCTGACTCAGCAAGTGATTCCTGGGGAAAGTTTAATTCTTTGGGGCTTGTTTCAAAGCTTCATGGCTAGAGGACACAAAAATCTCTTTAGAATATTTAGTGTCTACCAGGACGGCTACACTTTCATTTTGCCACTAGCACATCTACCAGAGAAGGATGTATATAATGACATGGATAGGGGATTGACGAGTGTCTTTCCTCTCAGTGACAAACCAGAGTTGCCATCCTATCTTTAGCAGCTCCCTTTCACTCTACTGTGACATTATCTGTGCATCCCCACTGAACAGACTTCTCAGGGGCCAGGATGGAGTGATCCTGAAAAGCAAGTGATCTCCAAAGTCTTGCATGATGATTCTCCAACTCCTTCCCAACCTCCTGTGTGGCAGTCAGAGAGCCTGGCCTCAGACTCTTGCAGTGAAACCTCCCTCATCCTCAAAAAGTGCAAGAACAGTTTTCTACTTCTGCTAGGTGGGCTCTGATGTCTCTGCAGAGACCCCACCATTCTGTCTGAATTTGGTACTGGGGTCTGAGCTCTCTTTGGAGACCCCGCACTGCTATTTCCTCTTGGTTTGTCTTTCAATGGCATTAATCACTCTTCTTAAACACTCATTATTCCCCATTAATCCACCTCAATTTCCTCTTGAACTCCTCTTCCCATCTAAGACCTAGCAGAGTATAGATCTTTGAATGTGTCACTGTAAGGATGTATCAAGCTACACTCTGAAAAGTCTTAATGAAACATGAATCTTGCCCTTGAGGGTCTATTCACCTAGATAAGCTGACAGGTATCCTGGTACCTAAATTTTTTCTTACTAGAATATTGGAAGAATCTAGAGCCTGAAGAAGCCGGGAAGACTCGTTTTTCCAGCACTGTCTTTGTTTCTTTGTCCCTGTTGTCTGTGGTCCACTGACCTGGTAATATATTGTATTTGAGGGCTGGAACTCTGCAGTGCATGCCAGATCTCCCATCTGCAGTTGCTCAATGATGCTGACTTCATCAGCTCTGCTTACAGGACTTGAGCACATCCACATTGCTTTCATCTCTTCTGTCCTTGTTTGCCATCAACCTCACTTGGGAAAATGCAACTGCAGTCAATGGAAGGAACCATTGCTTTCTTCAGTAGTATGTCTGTTGATAACCTTGGTTTGAGGAAGGACCCCATAAAATGAAATAATACAAAAAAAATTAAGATTGAGTCAGGTTTCTAGGAAATAACATTTTATTAGTTAGAAGCGTGCTTGTGTTTCTTATTGATACTTAGCAGAAAAGAAACACCATTAATTTTTAAAGATTTATTATTTTATTTTATGTGAATGAATATTTTGTTCTCATGTATGTCTGTGAACCATGTGCATGCCTAGTATCTTCAGAAGCTAGAAGTCAACACCAGATCCCTTGTAATTGGAGTTATGGGTGATTATAAGTTGTCAAGTGGGTGCTGGAAATTGAATCCTGGTCTTCTGCAAGAACAAGGGGTCTTAATCACTGAGCCATCTCTCATGCTGACAGGCTTTGACTGTCATTCTCAGTGGTTCCTTAACTATAGCAACTAGCATTTGGGCCACCTACTCTCTGCCAGTATGTGATTCCTTGCCTAGCATTCTTGTGCCAACCTGGATAGCTGGACTGCAATCTTCACCCTACTCACCTTTAAATGGAATTATTTGTGGAAACAGAAATGTGTGTTTCCTATTAAATTTAGCCACATATAAAGGACAAGAGACACTCATAAGCAGTCATGGCCAAGGTGTGGGCCCTCCCATCATTGTTTCAGCTTTAGGTTGCACTTTAAGGCAACTTGATAGAGAAGATGTCATTCATTCAAGTGTTCTGAGCGTTTGCTTTGAGTAGAAGTTGCACTCAAAGACAGGGCTACAAAGACAAGTAAACCATGGTCCCTGTGGTCCCCACCCTTCAGAAACAATGCTGTAAGCAAAGTTGTAGTGGTTTGAATGAAAATAGCCCCCCTAGGTTCAAAGGGAGTGCCACTACTAGGAGGCGTGGCTTTGTTGGAACAGGTGTGGCCTTGTTGGAGGAAGCATTCCCTGGGGGTGGGCTTTGAGGTTTCAGAACCTCAAGCCTGGCCCAGTGGCTGACTTTTTCTCTTCCTGCTGCTTGCCAATCCAGATATAGAACTCTCCACTCCTTCTCCAGCACCATGTCTGCCTGTGTGCTTCCATATTTTCCGCCATGATGACAATAGACTAAACCTCTGAACTGTAAGCCAGGTCGAATGAAATGTTCTCCTTTATAAGAGTTGCTATGATCATGGTGTTGCTTCACAAGAATAAAACACTAACAACTCAAAAGTAGTGAATATCAATTACATCCAGCTGCTAATACTTTGTTCCCTTACACATGGCAAATGTTTCTGGATAGGCCTGTTGAAATGATCCTTCCCCAGGCTGGAGAGGTGGCTTAAAAGTCAACAGCACTTGATATTATTGCAGAGAATCTGGATTTGGTTGGATCCTCTAAGCTCTTTAATCCAAATCCATTGTGAGTTCAGGTCTCCTGGGTAGCTGTTGTCTCATCAGGAGGCCTGCTCCCTAGCAGAAGAGACTGTGTCTTCCATCTCCAAGGGCATAGGGCAAAGGACAAAAGAATGTCAGTTGAACTAAATCTCTCTGTAGGCCGTGGTGCGGCAGAGTAGTGCCCTATTCCTCAGTAGACAGGAAAAGAAGCTGGAGTGAGCCACAGCTGTGCTGAGGCTGTTCCCACCTGTAGGCCTGGCCCTGCCCCAGCTCTGGAGCAAGGCCGGAAGTATTTAAGCACCTTTGGAACCTGATCCAATGAGGCTTACTCTCATTTGCCTCACTTGCCTTCCTCATGAGTGAGTCATTTCCCTAGTTCTGAGTTCAGAATTCCACTGCCTCCCCAGCTCATCTCTCCCTGTTGGTCTGTCCTAGAAAGTGGTTTGTATTACCAACCAGGCTTCTGTGTCCCCCTCGCCTCCTGTCACCTCCACCTTGTGCTTGCAGCTGGGTCTTTCTGTAAAGTGTTTCTCAGTACAAGACGGGGATGGTTAAGCCCAATCTCTGATGACTTCTACAGACTCTGTCCTTTGTTCTTAAGTGGCTTGGGGGAGGGCATCATATTCTTGGCAGTCCCTTTTCCAGACGCTGAAGTTCTTCTGTCCCCAACTGATCTCTGACCAGACAATTAAGGGCACAGTTCCAATTAAGGTATAGAGACTTCAGCACTTCTCAGCACCCAGCCCCTTGAAGGTTGAGATGACATTCCAGAAGGCAGACAGGACCTGTCTCATGCATAGCACCAAAAGAATACTAGATGATCAGAGTGAAAGGATGTGTGCCCAACCTCACAGCTCATCTTTCTGAGGATGAGGCAGCAGAGCGACCTTGTCCCAGACTATTCACTCTTAAAGATTACTTTCTTCTTTTAAAGTCTTCACTTTCCAATATCAGCTTCTCTAGCAGAGTCTGGTGTCTTGGTTAGGGTCTCTATTGCTTTGAAGAGACACTATAACCATGGCAATCTTATAAGCATTTAATTGGGGGCTAGCTTACAGTTTAGAGGTTTACTACTTCATTGTCAGCATGACTAGAAGCATGGTGGCATGCAGGAAGACGGTGCTGGAGAGGTAGACAGTTCTACATCTGGATCAGTGGGCAGCAGGAAGAGAAAGGGGCACTAGACACTAGTGTTGTCGGAGGCTGCTCATTCATTTCCCAGCAGCCCAGACTCCTGAAATAATCACACATGAATCTGTATTAATTGCAATACTGTTTGGCCAATAGCTTAAGCATCTTTCTAGCCAGCTCTTATATCTTATATTAACACATTTCTATCAATCTATGTATCCCCACATGACTGTGGCTTACCAGTAAGGTTCAAGCATGTCTGTCTCCAATGGTTGCTACATGGCTTCTCACTGACTCTCTGTCTCTCTCTCTCTCTCCATATATATGTGTGTGTGTGTGTGTGTGTGTGTGTGTGTGTGTATGTATGTGTATGTGTATGTATGTATATTCCAGACAGGCTATGTTCTATTAAGCCATTGGCCAAAAGCAGCTTCTTTATTAACCAATAACAACAAAACATATTCAATTAACTAATGACAATAAAATATATTCACAGCATATATCACCTCCCACATCACACTGGGCCTGGCTTGAGTTTACTGAAACTGTAAATCTCAACTTTAGTGACATACTTCCTCCAATGAGATCACACCTACTCCAACAAGGTCACACCCCTGATAGTGCCACTCCCTATGGGCCTATGTGGGCCATCTTCATTCAAGCCACCACACCTAGCTAGTCACACCTCAGTTCAACTCCTCCTTTGAGTATCATCATTTTCCCCAAATCTCAAGCCCTCACTACTTTCCTGTATTCCCTACTTTGGCCAGTCTCTTCTAGTACCATGCTCTGTGGCTGGATCTGTTCCCATGGAGAGGCATGTCTGTGATGGTCAGTCTTCATCACTTGACACAAGTTAGTCATCTCCCAAGAGGGAACTTTGACTGAGGAATAGTCTCATCCAATTGGCCCAAAGTCACGTCTATCAGGGCATTTCCTTTATTTGATTACTGATGCCACCCATGAGCAGGCGATCTTGGGTTGTATAAGAAAGGAAGCTGAGCTCAAGAAACAGCTTTGGGATCTAAAGAAGTGCTCAGTTGCTTAAATGAGTTCAATCCCCAAAACTATGTTAAAAAACAATACAAAGTCAGGCATAATGGTGTTTGCTTGTAATATCAGTGCAAGGCAGGTGAAGATAGAAGAATCCCCAGCGTTTACAGTCAGCCAGTTTAGCATGCTGGTCTTCAGGGACAGTGAGAGGCTCTGTATGAAAAAATAAAATAAGTCCACAGTGCCTGAGGAAAGACAACCAAGGCTGGCCTTTGGCCTCCACAAGTGTATGTGTACATGTGAACCTACACACATGAGAGCACCCCCACACAAACATGGCCTCTCTCTCTCTTTCAAAAGCCATATGCTCCAATGTAGCAAATCTTTCACAGCCCTTTGGTGGAGTCACCCCATTACAGAACATCTCAGGCACCAGAGACCTTGCGGTTCCATCCACAGCACCTTCACGTACTATGTTCTTCATGAGTTGAGCCAAAGCCTCTCTGTGTCAGGAACTGTGTTCGATAGTCTCTTAGCTCTTTCTTCTGACCTTCCATGATGCCCCCACACAGCTTGGGGAGAGCTCAGGTCACCCCCAGGAAGGCTAATCAGCCCCCAGTTTATAACTCTCTTCTGAAGCAACCAAAATCCCATTTTTCTTTAAATGTTCCCGCGGGGCTATGAAGAGTGTCTGATAAGAAGCTAAAGCGTGAGTTCAAAAGCCCATTTTTAGGTCATTAACACACACCACCGTCTTCAAGGCATTTACTTATGCTCCGTCCTAAGGAAAATCATCTCCCAGCCCCACTTCATCTGTTCCCTGCAGCTTTGAACCAGTGCAGGACCCTTGACAGCTGAGGGCAGCCCCACCCTGTAACCCACCACCCAAACTCCATGCCTGTACACACGTCACATCTCTAACACCCTCTGCCAGGGACTCTGGCTTTTTTACATGCAAATTTCACATAAAATCCTTCAAATGAAAACAGGTACTTTTCATTTTGCTCCCATAAACAGACACTTTCTAAATATTTAGACATCTGTATATAATGCCCTTAAACTGTTTGTTCTGAAGCATAAATAGGTATCTACATGTTTGAGTTACTGTCTGATGTGTTTCTCGTTTAAGGAGAAAACATAAAAAATAATTGGAATAACCACAGCCAGGAACAATGCTTACCCAGCATGTCAGTGTCTTTTATTATGTCTGAAAGTAAAAGCTTCAATTCTGAGTCTTTTCTTCTGCAGGAAAAGAACCACAACATGTGCTGATTAACCCTTGCCAGTTTTCAACTGACTCTGAACAAGGGCACCAGTTACATGCTCCGCTTCAGAGTCCAGTATGCTTGGGGCCAGTGACTGGTTCTCCGTTCACCATCACTTTGTCATTGGAGGAGATATAGTCTCAGGCTATTTCCAATGTGAGAAAAGCATGTCCTTGTCTTCCATCTGCTGTTTACCTCCCAAAGTGTAGAGGAGGTGAGGAGTAAGGACAGAAGTCCAGGAGATTTTCTCCTCTGACTTTCAGTTTGTATGGGCGCCACTAGGCAGGCCTGTGTTTTCCCAACCATTTTACATGGGTCAAGAAGTCTAGTTCAGGAGAAAAGGGAAGATTTAAGACCCAGGATAGAGAGATCAAAGTCATTCTCTCTATTGACTTTATGCTAAATTTTTCTTTTTCATTTTTCTGACTCTAGTGGGTTTTTGTTTATTTTAATATACATGTATGTGCATCTCCCCTTCTCTCTGTGTGTGTATTTCATGGATGTGGTCATGGTTGGACATCAGGTACCCACCTCCATCGCTCTACCCCTTACTCTTTTGGGACAGGTTCTCCTACGGCACCAATAGTCCATCAGTTTGGCTAGACTGGTTGACCAGTGAGACACAGAGCTCCACTTGTCTGTGTCTCTCCTTGCAGCTCTGGATGACAGGCATATACCTCCAGGCTTTTATGTGTTCCCGGGGATCTGAACTTAGGCCATCATTTCTGATCAACAAGCATTTTACAGTCATAACCTTTTCCACAGCCCCTTTGTAGTTCATTTAGATGGCTGATTTTTATACAGTGGGATAAGTTTTACATCTAAATTTTTTACTATCAAACTGGACACCCCTGACTCCTGAAATTCCTTCTGCGAGTGGGTGAGATGTTAAACTTTACATCCTTATGGGAAAGCCTGTGTAGATCATTATTTATGACTTTCTTCTGGGAGATCGAATTCATCTCTCCCCATAGCATCTTTCGACAGCCAAAGAGTTACCAGCCCCTGTCTGAACCTCCCAGCTATGGGGAATTCTCTCCTGTAGGAGTCAGTCTCTTACATTGTTGATGATCCCTGGTGAATAGAACTATTTTTTTTGTTAGGTTTTGTTTTACTTTGTTTAACTAGATAATCTTGTGTACCCAAGGCTGGCCTTGATCTCACTGGGTAGCTGAGGATGCCTTGAGCTCCAGCCTTCACCCCAAGTGCTGGAATTACAGGTGTGTACCACTACACCTACTTTATGTATAGCTAGCAAACCAATACAGGGATTTTTGCATGCCTGATTAGCACACTAGTCCCTGAGTTATATAGCCCTGGAACAGTGCTGTTCTTTGTAATAAGTAAGATTCCCTGTAACATCTGAGCACTGGCTCCATTCATTCATTGTTTGACTTACAAAGTAGATAAATCTTCTAGAATCATCTTCGGAAGTAAGGAGAAGCAGAGACCATTTCCGCCATGCAGCATAGGTTCAGAACCTTGAGTCTCTGAGACCCCAGGATCTCACAAGCCCACGTTCCGAGTAGAGGAGTGGGTTTCCCTAGCCTTTGGCTGAGCAGCTCAGGGTGGATGGGATGGACAAACCCATACACTCTTCCTCCTCTTTCTTCTCCTCTTCCTCCTCCTTTCTCAATGAAGCAGGCAGAAGGACCTTCTCAGAGGTTTGATCATGTCATCGCTCACTATAGAGCCCCCTAGAGTCTGAAGAGAACCAGAGGAAAAGCTAAAGTGCACGGAGGCCAGGAAGGCCTGGATAACCCTGCATTCTTGATCTGTCTTCTTTTACTATTAGAACATAAAATTAGATTGGTAAGTTATAAAGAGAAGAGTTTATTTTGGTTTATGATTCTGGAAGTCTAAATGTGACGTGACATTTAGTCACCATGTCCCAAGGTGTCACCGGACAACACATGACAACAACCAGGGAGCACATACGTATCCATCTATTCTCTCTCTCATGTTCAGTCTCCCGAACTTTAGAATCTAACAACTAATTCAAACTAAAAACCGAAACAAACAAGTAAAATACTGTACAGGCCAACAAGGAATACCTTTATCCCCATTATTGCCATAGGCTACCTCCAAAGACCTTGGATGGTCATTACCAGGCCACACAACACCCCTGTAAAAACTTTAAAAAGTGTCACCTCTATGCAATGCACCATCTTGATTCATAGTTCAAAGAACAAGTAATGCCTGAGTTTCAGTGCTTCCAAATCCTTTCAACTGTAGCTTTGTACAATGCACTAAGTACTCAACCACTTCACTCCATGCCTCTCTGAGTCATGCTGACACCAACCACCTCCAGTCCCTATCCTTGGCCCTAATTCACCCACGGCCATTGGCTCCCTGGTTTTGTTGTCAATGGCATAATCACTTAGCCTGTGGATGTCTTTCCAACTGTGTGCTATATTGGAGGAGGGTGTCATCTGTCCTCACTGATGGGCAGAGTCATAGAAGGTATCTGACAAATATTGGTGCAATAACCAATCAAAAACAGTGCTACTATGAGTCGGCTCCTTATCCAAGACTTGAGATGTTCCCAAACCTGAAGTCATTTTAGTCTATTGTTTGGGCTACCTGATCATCTCTACACTAGCATGTTCTCTTCTTCAGCCTGGTGTACTCAGGCTCTGGGCTCCTCGTCAGCCTAGTTGGCACCTTTGGGACTCAGTTTCTCTCATCACTGGTGTTTGAAAATGTTTTGACTCTTCGGCATGCGGCACTGGCTAGCGGAAGAATGGAAACTTGGGCTTACATTATCAAGTATATGGAACCTGATACTTTCTCCAAAGCAGAAAACAGCTTTGGCTAGAACATTTGCCCCATTCTGTCAGAAGAACAAATGAGAAATCATGAAGATGAAATCACTGCTCTAACCAAAGTCACATTGCTTAAGTGGAGGGACTGGGACTCAAACTTCGATTGTTCTGCCTCCCTGAAGCCATGTTTTTTCCAGTATGACAGGTCTCTGTGTTCCATCAAATTAGATTTACATGCCAAGTCAGGGACCATCCTGGGTCCAGATATCACAAGCATGAGTGAGCTGGGACTATGGAGGCAGGAGAGGTCAGAGTCTGGAGTTAGATCCACTGAGAGCCCAGCGCTAGTCACTCCACTGAAAACCAAGCCCCAGCCTCACAAAGGAGAAAATGGCTTAGGCTGGGGACAGCTAAAAGGATGTTTATGGGGACAATTCAGAGGAGATTAAATCCCGTTCACTTAGGATGCCCCTGAGCATGCTCTGCTGTTTACTGCCAGAGAAGAGAAAAGCCAAACAGAAACTTGTTTTTCCTCTTTTGCTGGTAATAGCTTCTGGCATTCATCTCAGGACAAAGAGAAAAGGTTACAGACCTGGGCCAGCTGCCATCTCACTCCATCTTCTAAATAAAAGACACATAACCCCCCAAATGAGGGCAGCAGAAGGCCGAACTTCTTAACTTTTAAATATAAGAGACTTCTGGGGTCACCAATAACCAGACGGATTATTTGAGTTTGGTATGATCTTCAGAATTCTGTCTTGTTATAAGGGACATGTCAAGGCAGCTGGAAAAGATGCATGAGGCCAGTCATCTGTGAACAAAATCCTCAAACCTCAGCTGGGGGAAAAAATCAAGCTAATATTTCAGAGCCAAAGAACACATCACCTGTTGGTTCTAGTCTTATTTTTATCTCTGAAATGTACAATTAAGACAAGCACATTGAAAGAATTAGAGAAAAATTTACAGAAGCAGATTTTTAAATCACATAGACAGGATTTACCTCTCAGCATCTTATCCAGATGCTCTGTGTGTTTGTATTTCTGTCTCGTCTTTCTGAGCTTCTATGTGTAACTGGGTTATAATCACCCTAGTGATCATCTGACTCAATACTTGTGGTGATCACTTTGTCAACAACTTTGAAAATATGATCTCAGGGTTGGAAAGGCGACTCAGTGGCTTAGAGCATTCGTTCTTACAGAGGACCTGGGTTCAATTCCAGACACTCCTATGGTGGCTCACGACCATCTGTAACTGTAGTTGCAGGGTGTTTGGTGCTTTCATCTGACTTCTGAAGGCAGTAGGCATGTACCTGGTGCACCTATATACATGCAGGCAAAGCATTCACCCATATAAAATAGACTAAATTCTAAACAAAAGAGAAAGAAAATGTTATAGCATCTACCACCATAGAGAATTGTCTAATGTAGTTTTAATTGTTCATCGACTGTGGCATTTAAGCTGAGTTTTATTAAGGCATTAGATAGCTATTATTAATGCAATAGGTTGTTAGTAAAGTAATTATTGTTTAAATGTAGTTGTTCTTAAATTCAAAGATAGTGAATGCAAGAGGCCTTATTTCGTAGGGAACTGCACATCATACAGCATACTGATTAAATAAAAGTTAACTACTAGATTCTTAGCATTAGCCGAGAATGTTATAATCAGCGAACTCCAATTCTAATTGACGATAGTCTCCTTTAAGTCTGTGGTGAGCATGCTCAGTGTGGGAAAGTCTGTCTCTGTGCATGGAAGTAACTGGGTCCACCTTAGTGACGAAGACACATTCCTGTCAGCAGCTTCCCCACAGAATGAGGAAAAAATGAGGTTCTTCCTTTCCTGTAAGATTGTCACTCCCTCTTCTCCCGGTCTAAGAGAGCAATTACAAAGTCACTTAATTTGCGTCTAATCATTTAATAAATATTTATTGAGGGCTTCCCACATGTCAAACACTTCCTTAGGCACTGGATTGGAGTGAAGAACCCCACACACACCTCAGTCTCCAGGGACCTTTCAGGATTCCAACGTAGGCATGCGTTGGAAAGACACATGTAGCTATCTTTCGCAGACAGCAAAGAAAGGGAAGGCAGCTCGGAGGAAGGACTCCAGAGCTGAGACAAAAAAGTTGGGTCAGCCATTCAAAATTCTAAGGTATGTTAGGCAAAAGACAGTATCCACAGAGATTAGGGACTGAGGACACCGGAGATGCACAGCAAGCGTGGACAAGCATGGCAGCAGCCTCGCACTTTCTCAAGCACTTCGGACTCAAGCTTCATGGGTGACTCACTGCCCTTTCGATTAAAGAAGCACGGGGCGTCCTAGAACTAAGGAATCACAGGTGTCACAGCCTTGTGGGTTATCTAGAGATGCCCCGTGGCCCTGTTTCCCAGAGTGTGTGTTGAGGAACACTGCTTCCTGGCGTCTTAAAGGCTTATAGGGATGAAAAGACTTCTTTGTCAAAGCACATTCCAGATAGATACGGTTAAGAAAAGAACACCTTCCAGATTGACAAGGTTAAAGAAAGATGAGGACATGTCTTCACTGGGTGCTGTTTAGTGTGTTCCCCAGGTGCACCAGCATGGTCGGTCGTTCTTTAGGTAACTTTGATACGTGTAGGGTTTCTAAGAATTGTGCCTCAAAATCCTCCTCCAGGAGATACCTGGTGACACTAAGCTTCAGTGGAAACCTTTCTCTTCAGGAAGTTCAGAGCAGATCTGACTTTTTCATTAATGGAGACACCAAGGCTGGAGAGGGGGAAAGAAGACAGAGACTGAGAAGACCCACCAGGTCTGACCCTCAGATCACTGCCTGCTCAAGTGTAATTTGGTGTCTCCCCATCTTGCTCTCCTTTTGATGTAAAGTCTCCCCTACAGGCTCCTGTGTTTGAAGTTGTCCCTGGCTAGTGACACTCTTCTGAGCAGCTGGGAACCTTCAGGAGGCTGGGCCATGTCGAAGGAGGTGGAGCTTCCAAAGATGGTCCCTGAGGGTGAAAGTTCAGATTTCTGTTTGGCCTGACTCTCTGCTTCCTGGTCTTCCCATATATCTGGTAGCTAGACAGAGTGACTAGACGAGTCATTAATACAGTCACCAAGCTAATGTCACCATAAGCCATTTTTCAGCCTGTCCTAGAAACTACCATATCTTAGCTGTTAACTGCACAGCTGCCCTGAAAAGTGGGGGTCTGGCAACCTCAGGTCTACGCAATGTTATAAACACCTTTTTCCAAGACCTGCCTATCCTTGCTGGAAGTACCTAGGTTCTGTATCCCATCCTACCCTTCCTTGATGGGCCTGCTCTTCTTGTTCTAGTGATGAATGGGCCTTAGACTCGGGAGAGGCCAAGTAAAAGTGATTTTAACAATCGCCCCATCTCAGCCCTGTGGTCAGCCAGTTTAGAAATATCTATCTGTCCTTTATGCAATGGTTTCTAAGAACATCGCACTCACCAGCTAAGCCCCTCTGAGTCTGGATTGCTTTTCCAAAATAGTTATCCATGCCCTGCCCAGAAACCCAGCAAGAACCCATATCCAGAATCCCCAGTCTTTGGGGCTTAGGGCAGGTGGCTGCTGGGCAAAACCATTTAGCTTCAAAGGCTACCTACCCACGCTCTTCTCGTTCCCTCCAGCTACACTGTAGAGATGACTGGAACCTACCCTGGGGGTTCAGTGCTGGCAGCCAGCAGCTGTCGTGTTTGACTCGAGTAGCAAAGAGTTTCAAGATGATTTGTCTGAAGAGAAGCAGCTATAGATTTGCCTTTGATTGCTCTTAATTCTCATAATGAGAAAATCTATAAAAAGCACCAGGAGGAAGAGGGATTTTTATTGTCTTTCTTTCTCTCTTTAACGACAACAGAGAGACATAATGAGGAGAGAAGGGGCTTTCTTGTGGATGCCGGGGTCTCTCTCCCACAAGAAGGGCCTGGCTGGCTCCCAGCTCCTGAAGAAGGAATGTGTGAGAAAATGAGGCCGTGGGGAACAATAAAACTTCCAGGGAAGGACATGTGTCTCTTCAGGGAAAACAGGAGCAGCTGAGGGAACAGAGGGATCCTGATGAGATCAAGATTTGTGTGTGGCTACAGCCACAGACCTCAGGACAGGCGAGGCAGGCGACTGCTTCGGAGATGGAATCTCTGGGAGGAAGCACGCACAGCCAGCTCACAGCTCACAGCTCACAGCTTGCGCTGTGGCCTATTCTTACCCATACTTTCTCATGTGAGAAGTGTGAGAGGCTCCAGCGGAGCCAGAGGAGGGCAAGGAAGCAAGTGTGAGCTGTGTCTGCTCATTTTTCAGTCAGTCAAAAGCAAGGTGGCTATCCTAAAACCCCTAATTAGGGGTGTAGATTTTTTAATATTAACTCCCCGACCTCCTGGACCCTCTAGGTACCATCCTAGAAGAAAGATAATACCCTTAAATTAGCTACCACAGGCCCAGAAGAAAGCATCTAGCCTCTAGACCTAGCTTCCTACATGGGACACTGTATTAGGCCTGGTCTTCAGAAACATTTCAAGCCAAAGAAATAGGTTTCCCTGAGTAGGTGTAGGGTTGTGTGGGGTATTAGGCCTGAAAGGTGTCTATGGGACCATTATTTTGAGCAATTAACAAGAGGTGAAATGGAAGCTGAACAGGGGCTGTGACGCCATTAGTACCATTTGAATGATTAAATCCAGGGTTAAATGTTTTGAATCTTGTGGTAGCTCTCACTCCAGGGCTTATGATAGACCAGGGACAGGGATAAGCAGAGAAAACTAGTGGCCCTCATGTCACAGAATCCAGACAAGGACACAAACCAACATATCGAAGAAGTAGACTCTAATGCCAGTGAAGGAATAGACTTGATAGAGTGAGAGCAGGCAGGCAAAGAACAAAAGCTTCCTTCCTCCATGTCCTTTATATAGGCTGCTAATAGACAGTGTGGTCCAGATTAAAGGTGGGTCTTACCACCTCAGAAGACACAGATTAAAGATGAGTCTTCTCACTTCAAATGATTTATTTGAGAAAAATCCCTCACTAGTGTACCCACCTACCCGGGTTTTAGTTCATTCCAGATGTAGTAAAGTTGACAAGCAAGAATGACCATCACACATTGTACTCAAGGAGATCTTGTCACCAAAGTTGCCCTCTGTGTCTGACAGTCAGATCCACTTTAGGTGAAATTTTCAGAGCAGGATGACAGAAATGAGACATCATTAAATGTCCATTAATGTTCCCTTTATGATATGGCCTTCAGGTATGAGCCTTCAAAGATCCAGGACAGCCTAGGTTTGGTTAAGAAAATATTATGGGCCACGCAGTGATATGGGATTCCCCTATGTATGCTGTGAATGTCATTGGTTAATAAGGAAGCTCTTTGGGCCTATAACAGGTCAGAGTAGAGTTAAGTGGGAAAACTAAACTGAATTCTGGGAGAAAAAAGACAGAGTCAGAGAGATGCCATGTAGCTGCCATAGGAGACAGATGTGCCAGAACCTTGCTGGTAAGTCACAGCCACATGATGATACACAGATTAATAGAAATGGGTTAATTTAAGATATAAGAGATAGCTATAAAGACACTTAAGCTATTGGCCAAGGAGTATGGCAAATAATATAGTTTCTATGTGTTTATTTCTGGTCTGAGTGGCCAGGGAACAAACAAGCACTCTCTGCCTACAAATTGATTACACAGTGAAACACTGTTTCAAAAAAAGAAAGAAAGAAAGAAAGAAAGAAAGAAAGAAAGAAATTGGAAATAAAAGATTGTAAAATTGATTGGACTTGGGGTTCCCATGAGTGTGAGAAGAGTGGAAGAAATGAAGAGCATGAAGATCTTTCTGGAAAGCTATCATCCAAAACACAGAGAAAGTGGAATGGGTGTTGGCAAACTGGAGGAGGGAGTCCTTCACCCACACAACTGGGAAGAGACTAAGAGGGCTGAAAGCTGCTGACCATCACAGGCTCTGAGAAGAATGATATACCCTTTCTACATTCCAGCCTCATACACATTTCATCTCACTGACAAGCTCACACAAAACTCCAGGGGGAAGACTATTTTTAGAAAGTCAGGTTCTCCTTCAAAGGACTTGGAGATGATGCTGCCATGGTGACAATAACCAGTGCAACACAGTTTTAATGCTGGAGACTGGCTTCTAAAGGTATTTATAGCTCAGACACTCTAGTCTGAGAACTATACATACAGGGTCAGAGAAGCATGGCATGCTTCATGCCAACAGTCATGTGTGTTTTGAGGTAACTATAGATGTACCCAAGTCAAGAGTCAGCCATATTCTAATGGAACCAAGTGATATAAAAAGTGCGGACCAAGGTGGAAAACCCAGTGGTCTTGACCACAGCTTTATGGTTGGGGATGATTCAGGATGGATGGAAAGACCAGGAGGCACAATGCTGTATTCCAGCTTGGGCAAGGTTTCTCGAGATCCCTAGTCTTCAACAGTGTCTGATACCAGAATCTCCTGGGAAAACTAAACCATGAGTCAATCAGAATCATAAACTGTTCTTAAGAAAAGAAGATTCAAAATGATCAAATTTCATTTTTTCTTAATAAGTCAACCAGAATAAAATGGCATTGTTCTTCAAAGGTCCCCTGGATAATTCTTCAACAATGCTTCTATTAGATCCATTGTCATCATTAATAACATCTATTACTTCCTAAAGTAATTTGTAATTTGGCTGCTGTGTTCCTGTTCATGATCATAATGAATTGAATCTCTGAGATTGTAAGAAAGGCACTCTCAATTAAATTTCTTTATATTTATAAAAGTTGCTGAAGTCATAGTGTCTCTTCACAGCAATAGTAAACCCTAAGACAATGTTCAACAGTATTCCATACACATGCTGCATATACATGCACTCATATACATATGCACATAAAATAAATAAATAAAAATTTAAATTACTCTTGAGCCAAATAGGCAATAAGGAAGAAAGTTATGGCCATGCTTTCTTGTCTTAAAATAGGCAAGGTTCTCTCCCTATGGTCATCACATTCCTTGGATTGGATTCATGCATCCATGTAACACCTGCTAAGCACCTGTTATATCATAGCAGCTTCTTGAGTGCAGAAAAGATGCTTGGACAGTCTGTAGCTGGCTAATAGGGAGAAACATCCTACTTCAGAATGATGTCACTGAATCATAGCTTGAGAAACGGAGATGAAAATGAGATGGGTTACAGTTGCCTGCTTCAGCTGGGCAGCAGAGCTCTAGCTCTTGCTGCCACAATGGCTCATAGATGGGCACTTAAACCACATTGTTTCTTTCTATAACCAAGATTGTTTGCTGGCTGAGCAGAAATTATCTGGGCATGTGTCAAGGACTAATATAGACCCAAGGGCTATCAGGCTATATCTTATAACCGCAAGGTCAACCGTAAGATGAAATTAAGCCATAAAGTGGCAAGGAGATAGAAACTGAGCCTAAGTGACATCCTGGATTAAACTCAGCCCAACACTGTCCCTTTCCAGTGGGCACCACAATCTCTAGCTCTTAAGCTAGTTTGAGTTGACTTAGCTGATACTCTCCACATAGAATCTTTTCTAATACATTAATAGCACATGCAAGGCATTTGTAATAGAAATGATACATATTAATAGAATATAAATGGTATCTATGACCACACAGAAGGAAATGCCACCAAGTAAAATTAAACCTTCTATAAACTCTTCAAATTTGTTTGACTTTATATATGTGAAGGAATTATGCGGGGGTATCTGAAAACACTAGAGGACAGTAGATGATGGGGGTTACCACTGTCTATCTTAGCTAGTTCATCTGTGGAGACCAAAACACACCAGAAAATCTCTAAGTCAGTGAGCAACCTCCTCTTCTCAACCCCAGTGGAAAAGCAGGCTCTGGACCCAGCATGTCTATGATGCTATATACTAGGTTATGGTGGCAACTTCTGCTTCCCTAATGCCAACACAAAGGCCCATCTCAGAGATTTACTTCTCCCCAGTTCCTGCTGGGTCTCCAAATTCCCTGCTAAATTTGTCACTCTAGCCTACACCCAGAACAGATGGCCAGGGGCTGACAGTTCCATCATCTCTTTGCATTCATTTTATTCACACAATTAGCTAGTGCACACACATGTGCAAAGATGTCCGTGTCCCCCACCGCACCCTCCCCACACCATGTCAGGGTAAGCCTGTGCTTGCCTGTGATTGCAGGGAGGTCCCTGTTCTCCCTGAGTCCTCAGGCAATTCTCAGTTCCAGAACCGCAGCTTGTCAAGACGCACAATGTGACAGTAAGGCATTCAGCACACCTGCGTGTGCCTTCCTCAAAGAGAGAGAAGATTCAGGGGTTCTGTGCCACTATCTGTCCTCTGTGAGTCAGAGAATGACACCTACCATCACTGTTCCTCATGGTCCATCCCCCGGGGTAGCTTCTCCTTCTGGTCCGATGCTCAGTGAAGGATTTGATTTTCCCTCTGCCATGTCCAAAGTTTGCACAATTTCCCGTTACAGAATAATTAAGAACCTAAGTTGTTGCAATGTTCTTTATTATTTCTTATCAATGACTTCAGAAGAAAACAACAACAACCACAAAATAATCCACAATAATCCCTGGCTCACTAGTTCCATCATGGTCACTTTTAGAACCTAATCATGTACCAAAGCATTTGTCACTCTGACCAGACAGAACGACTTGACTTATACAACATCTTGTCCATGCCCGTGTTCTATCTAACCCCTGATTTCATAACTGACACAAAGAAATGCCATCACCATAGAATTTTTAAAAACTACATAGATGTGTGTGTGTGTGTGTATGTGTGTGTGTAGATGTATATATATAGATGCTACAATAATTGTCACCAGGGCTAAGGACAGAGTTCCTCAGAATGGGAAGGGACCTCAGTGAACAGCTAGCATGTGCCGTTATCAATACAGAAACCCCTTTTAGTCCCCACATGAGGCTGCGCCAGTCCTGCTGAACACAGGGTGTAATTGAGTCAGTGTGAAGAGGTGGCAAGAGTTCAGATTCCAGTTCACTCTCATGCCTCCAGAGCAAGAAAGGATTAGCAAACACCGGCATCATTTATTACAGCTTAAAAGGTCTTTCCTAAAGACTTACTCTTTTGACCCTGCCAGTTTACAATATTTTATAATATATTATCTATTTTACTGGTGAGTGTAGTAATATGGACGGCGGGGCTGCGTTCCCAGCACCCAGGCCGCCTGCTCGGCTAGCTTATGCCCGAAATAACAACACACAAACTGTATTCATTTAAACACTGCTTGGCCCATTCTCTTCTAGGCTAATTCTCACATATTAATTTAGCCCATTTCTAATCATCTGTGTGTAGCACCCCAAGGTGCGCTTACCAGGGAGATTCTAGCCTATGTCCATCCTGGGTCGGAGCTTCATCCCAGGAGCAGGGCATGGCGTCTCTCTCAGGCATCTGCTCCAGAGAGGAGAGCTGTCGAGAGTCAGCTCACTTCCTCTTCCTCCCAGCGTCCTGTTCTGTTTACTCCTCCCACCTATCCTCTAACCAATAAAATGGGCCAAGGCAGCTCTTTTATTAGCCAATGACCTTCCTCCATCAGGTGAGTAAATATACTTAAAAGAAGTCCCCTGAGCAACCAACCAGCTGCTGTTTCATTTCAGGCCTAAATTTAGGTCTTAAACTTCAGAGCCAAGGTTTCAACCTTGGTGCTACTCTTTACAAGACAGCGATTGTTTTTGTCTGTTTTCCTTTTGGAGAAGGCAGTAGATGCTATCTAAGGACTGAACCCAGAGCTTCATGCTTGCTAGACTAACACTGAGCTATATTTCCAGTCTTCTTTTTACATTTTACTTGATGACAGGTTCTTACCAAGTTGTTCAGACTGGCCTTGAACTTACAATCCTTCTGTGAGCACCTGGCATTACAAGTGTGCACCTCCAGGCCTAGCTCCTTTAAATTCTTGAAATGACACTATTTTTTTTCCGTTTTTTAGAAATAAGTGCTTATTGCATAAAGAGCCTGATAGCTGGGAGAAAGCAATGGTTCCAGTTGGCAGGGTGCTTGCTTTGTGGACCTGAGTTCAGACCTGCAACAACTACGTGAAAATCCAGGTATGCTGGGGAGCACCTGCAATCCGAGTGCTTAGGAGGTGGAGACAGGAGGGTCCCTGAGCTCATCTTACTGACCCTGTGAGCTTCTGGATCAGTACAAGACTCTGTCTCAAAACATAAGGTGGAGACACTTGACATTAACCTCTGGCCTCCACAGCCATGTGCATACAGTGCACCAACATGCACACACACAACAGAGAGAGGGGGAAATGGAGAGAAAGAGAGAGAGGGAGGTAAAGAGAGGGAGGGAGGGAGAGAGGGAGAATTTGCTGATAGCATGAAAGAATACAGAGGGACAGAGCCTAAGAATAGACTGAGCTATTGCAGGAGAAAACATTTGTATTTAATATTATTTTACTTTCTTTTCTTCTTTAGAAAATAAACCACCACCAACTTGCAACAATTAGGTTGTAGTTACAGACAGCTTAGAACAGGATGTTTTAAATTAACAACTAAATTATCAGGTTTCTTTGTAAAGCATTTACTAGTGGGCACATTTGGAGAGAATCAATCCCGGGGGAGGCCTGTCTGCTGTTCCCTCCACTCTGTGGAGCAGATGAAGGCCACATAGCATGTCTCCTCGTTCCTCCCTCCAGATTTTCATACTCTAGCCATGCTTCCTTGGGCCACCAAGAGTGTGTGCAGGGTTTCTCAGAAGGGAAAGGACCTCAGGGAATAACACGACCCTTTACCTGCAGAGGAATCCCCCCCTCTTCTCTCCTCAACCCCCAGTGAGACTTCACAAATCCTGTTGAGTGCTGACTGTAATTGAGTTAGGGTGAAGAGGTGTCAGGACTTCAAATTAAGCTCTCTGTAGCTCTGGGGACTCAGACCAATTCTGAAAACTCTGGAATTCATTGTGTACCAATTCCAGAGCTCCAGAGATTGCATACAGAATGCCCAGCCCAGGCGCTGGCTGGTCATAGTGAGCACTTAATAAATGTCAACACTTCTTTCAGTCAGTCATTGCTGGGCTCCTTTGCGGCTTTCTAGGTCCAGTTCATCTGACTGTGGAGAGCAAATCTTTCTGTCACCCTTTGCGTATTGACTAAGGGCCTCCTATGCCCTACATCCCATTTCCTTCTGCACTAAACACATGGATTTTCTGTTCTTTCTTATTAAGTATGGCTTGACCTGTGCCCTTTGTCCAAATGATTTGTGTGCACCGTGCATTCCACAAACCCCTCCCTACCAGTGTCTAACTTCAATCAGAAGCTCAGCAGTATAGACAACCAAGTTAGATGAAGTTTATACTTCATCCTTCCTGTCTCTCCTTCTGATGTGTAAATATTTCATTTGAACGAAATCATTGTACTTCTGGGGAAGGGAGGCTCCTAAGACCAAGGAAGCTAAAGAAATACTAGGAGATTCAGGAAGCTCCCAAAATGTACAAGATTCAGGAAAACTCAGAAGGTTAAGAGACCTTGAAGGACCCCTCTTCAGGGTTTTATAAGCAGTCAAGTATTCCTGTGGAGGAGAAGAGTCTTCAGCGGAGCTGCCTACAACATGGGCAGATAACCCCAGGGTTGTAGCTTCCTTGAGTTGTCACTCAAACTGGTGTGAGCCTTTTGGTGAGTAGACTTTGACCCACCCATTCTCCTGCAGCACCAATGAAGTCATCAGCTCACCACACTAGACATTGGCTGGAATCATTTCTTCCTCTGTTGTCAGTGCCCTATCTCACAGGAAAGTCACATGAAACTTTCCTTCTTCTTCCACCTTAACCTCAGGTTCTTTTGGTCTCTGAATGCTATGAATTCCTTACTCACTGATGGCCCAGGAAGGGGAAGGCAAATTGCTTAATTCAGGCAAGGTGTAAGCATATATGCTATGAGAAAGATGTGTCCATCTGTCTGTGATGTGACTACATAAAGGACCCCAAGAATCCCTCTGGCATCAGCCCTCCCTGCCCAAATGAAGAAGGACCCATATTGCTCACCCTTGACTTGATGCTCTGAAGAATATTCTTACTTCCCTAAGGGCTTCCTTCTGAGTTCCCAGGACAGATGGACACAACAAGGATGAGCAGGGGCCTGTGCTTATTCATGCGAAGGACTCTGAATTCCTCATAAGCACTAGAAGTTACTGCAAAGGGAAACTAGTAGTTGGAGCATCAGCCAATTTGGGTCCCTCCCATCCTTGTGCCAATTAGAGATGCTTTTGTGAAAAGCCAGGACAGTACTAACCTCATAAATATGGGCTGAGCTCTTTAATGTGCATCCAAAACATTAGAATATATAAAGAGATTTGCAATAATTAGGGGCAGATTTTTGAGATTTTTAGCAACCCCTTTTCCTAATGTCTGACTTATTTATTATTGGGAAATCAAAGACTGCTTTGTGTTAATGCGATATCCAGGCCAGAGCCTCTGAATGTGTAGATCTGGCTTTAAAGGGACAGACATGTATTCTAGGAGCAACTCAAGTGTCTGCATTTAAAACTAGGACTGAAGAGGCTGGGCCAAGTGCTGAGGGCTCAGCTTGAGTCACCCAGGTGAAGGCTAGAGGAACCCTCACATTGCCTGCTCATGACTTCCTTCAAAACAACTGTTCAGAGACTGGTGTGGGTGTTGATGTTAACACTTAGGAAGGTACCACAAACTGAAGAAACCTCCCCAAACTGTTGATTTCAAATGCAGGGTTCTGAAAATGTAACCTTTCTTCAGATCTTTTTGGGTCAGAATCTGTGGAGATAGCTCAGCCAATAGTGTTTGCCTTCTTTAAATTTCATACACCCTTTAAGAAATCCTACCCACCCTTTCTTTTTCCGAGGTAAAAATGCACATTACCTTAGGATAAGCTAACAAATACTTCACTGAAAAGCTAATTTCTGAGCTCTGTTTCTTTAATATGTGTTTCCCCTGTGTTCTAACCATGATACCTTGTAGAGCCCAAACCCCCAAGTCAAATTTCTTTCTTTCCCCTTTCCCAATAAAAACACCAAAAAGCCTGGGTTAGTTTCTCTAGAGCCCATGGCTTAGGTCAGCAAGACATGCTGACCTCCACTGGACACCAGTTGGCACTGGGGCCCAGAGAGGGAAAAGCAAACTCAAGAGTCGAGAGAACTTTAAGCAGCACCTGAAATATAAGTGTGCTAAAGCCACCAACTGTGGAGCATGGGGCAAGTGACTTTAACTCAGTGTTCACGTCTGGAAACAAAGATCATTTCTAGTGCTGGGGAGGTGCTGTGGCCACCAGATGACGTCAAAAGCATTTCTGCTAGCTTTGAACTCTTACCTCAACTAGGAAGTAGGAACCAGTTGCCAGTGAGCACCATGGGGCTTGAGAGTGGAGGGAGGGCTCTTGTCGGGCTTGGAAGCTCCTCAGGGGCCAAGTGCAAGGCTCCTGCAGCTTCAGGGAAATGGAGTAGCGAGGAAACAGACCGAGGTCCATCTCCTAGTTCTGTAAACATCAAATAGCCCACTGTGCTTGGTGTCCAAGGAAGAACAAATATAGATGCCCTCATCTTCCCCGAATCATTGATTCTGTTTGTCGAGGGAAAAATTATATGGCCGTCTTTATGGCAAACTGTAAAAAAGTATTTTTGTTCCTCATTTATCCAAGAATAACACAATCCCCCTCTAAATAGCTATTTTATTATGACCGCAATCAAAGCTGAAAACAATTTCATTTTCCTCCTTTGAGGTCTTCGGAAACAATTTTAATTTCCTAATAAAGTGAGGCAGCCCAGGGTTCATTTCTAAGAGGCAGCAGTTGGGGAGTGTGAAGTAAGAACCCAGGAAGCGGAGCTGAGTCTGTGCCGCGGGGCTCTCCTGCAACCTGTATTCCAGATGGCTTAGAAAACATCCCAGAAGCCATTTTCAGGATCCTTTTTGAGGTTCTGGTCCCAGGAGAGGCAGAACACACATGCAGGTCATGTAGATAAGCCTCAGGAGAGATACAGCATCATGGAAGTCATCCAGCCCTTCAGCAGGTAGCACTGGGCTAAGGACTTCCCAGGGGCCACGGGCATCAGAATTCCTGTCATGAGCCATGACAGTGACCAGAAATGCTCAGCCTGTGGACCCTCTTGGAGAATGATATCTCTTCTGTTTCCCTGAACTATCCGATGTCTCCTGTCCCTGCATGTCTTCAGATGCCAAGTCTTGCTCATTGTTCCCTTGCATTTTCCTGGGATTGGTTTTTGTGTCATTTGCCTGTGGCAGTGATCCTTACTCCTGAGCTCCCTTGGCTTTCACAGAACTGCCCCCTGCTGCCATTGAGTCCCCAGCTATTCCCCCTCACCAGCTCTGCCTTGCATTTAAGTCCTCTACCTAAATTGTTCAAGGTCACTCAATTACTTCTAGCATTAAAGTCCCAGGTCCTTAAGACTCATCATTGCTCTGTCTCTGCTTACCCCTTGAGCCTTCTCACCCATTTTTCTGCACCCCTACATATTCTGAACTATAGTCATTCAGGTCTTGCTTCTGCTTCCAAGCCAAATAAGCTGAAGTGCTTTTTCTTCCCTTGTCTGCCTAGTGAGCCCCTTCCTCTTTCAGAAGCATTACATTCCTTGAGAGGCCATCATGGACTCTCTTTTGTATGGACCCTTCAAATGGTTCTGTTTGAATTTGCTTACCTAACCATGTGCCGTCTCCTTGATTAGTCTGTCCACATTTGAATTATTTTTATAGTTCCCTGTGACCAATGCAGCGCTACACATATGAGAGCAAAGTAAACAAGGAATGGGGAGGGAGCAGAAAAGACAAAGAGGAGAAAGCGAGAGGAAGGAAGGAGAGGGGGAAAGAGAAGAGGGTAGAGAAAAGGAGAAAGGGGAAGGAAAGGAAAAGGAAGGCATCTCAGCCCACAGAAACATCTTTTCGTGGTTTCGCAAAGATCTTTCCACTTGGAGACATCAAACTTAAACTTGTATGGAATTTAGGACCTCAACAAGACAGCAAAGACACATTGCACACACACCTGGGTATGGACATTTCCAAGAGCTTGCATGTGACAGCTGTGTGCTTTGGGGAGTGGTGAGATCGGTACTGAGAAACCCCACACAATGTTATTCTATAGAAGAGTCTTATAAAAGTGCAGCCAGATCCTTATTGACATATTTCCTAAACATTCCACGGTGAAAATTTTAATTGCCAAAAATTGAAAGAATTATGTCATAAGCATCCATATACCCGCAAACTATAACTAATATTTCACAGTACTTGTTTTCACGTACTGCATATCCACCCATTTCTCCACCAGGCATCAGTTCAACTTCATTTTTGATGCATTTCAGAATAATTCCCACACGTAGCTGTGCTCTTACCCACTCCGTCCTTACACACAGCTACTGACTGATGGAAAGAAATGAGACTTACAGACTCAGCAGGATGCTGAAAGATGAAGGTAGGATGATGGGAGAGAAAAAGAACTTGCCAGACATCTCCCTACTACCACCTCCTAATACAGTAGACCTCCTATATCCAGTTACCCATCACAGTCTGAAAATATTAAGTGGATAATTCCAGAAGCAAACAATAATTCTTAAGTCATTTGTCATTCTGGACCACATGGTGATTGATAGCTTGTTTCATCTTTCTCTCTTGACCAGGTCATGAATCTATTATGTTTTCTAGCATCCATACTATATATATGACTCTCCCATTGATCACTTAGTATCATCTCAGTTACCAAATGACTGTTGAAGTGTCCCAATGCTAGTGTTCAAGCAACTCTCAGGCAGCAGCCTACGGCTATGTCGCAAGGCCTGTGTCAGCTCCCTTCACCTGATAACATGGGTATTTGGTCCTGCCACATTATTGCAAGACGGATGAGCACAGCGTAGTAGGACATCCTGAGACATGGAGATGCCATTTTCACATGCCTCTATTACTGCACACTGTGGCAATTATCTGACTTCACTATTAGCTATTATTGTTCATGTCCTATTGTGTCTAATTTCTAAATTCAACTTCATCACAGACATCCATGTATTATGTAGGGGAAAATGTGCTAAGGTTGAGAATCCCATTTTTAAAATTGTTAGGACCTGGGGTGGGGTGGTTCCAATTCTGGAGTTTTTCAGATTTTGGAACCTTTGTCAAGACTTAAGAAAGTTGGCAACTTTGAATATCACCTCGGCGGTGGAAAGTGTTGTCCTCAGAGCACTCTAGAGCTGGGTTTTCACATGTGGGGTACTAGCTTTAATGTTCATGGCTGAGTAGTGTCTGTCCCTGGGCTCCGTCATCACTGGAGGTCTTGAAAGCAGAGAATCCCAGGAGTCTACTGGCCAGCCAGCCTGGCTGAACTGACAAGTTCCAGGTTTGGTGAGAGGGTCTTTCTTAGAACATAAGGAAGACAAAATACACACACACACACACACACACACACACACACACACGTGGGGGAGGGGAAAGAGAAAGGTGACAGAGGAGAGAAGAGAGAAGGGAAAGGCGGTGAGGAGCGGGGGTGGAGGGGGGAAATAAGGAGGGAGCAACCGGAACTGTAGAAGCCCAGGTCTTGAAACCTTCCCCAGTGTCCCTCTTAGCTCATGCACCTGCACTGGGACTTCAGTTTGCATTCTACCTCCAAACAATTTGCAATCATTGCAACATGAATTTCCAGAAAGCACAACTCTAAGGAACTTTCGAGTTCTGCACACACTCAGGCAAGGAGAAAAGGGAAGCATTTCAGCTACCTACAAAATCAAAGTTTCTCTGGAAAAGGTCCCAGGTTCACTGAAACCGGAAAGGTTGTCCCAGTCAAGTCAGAAGACAGCAAGAAGTTCAGGGCCTCGGATGGAGGAGTCTGGACTCAGCCAGGCGCAAGGGCATTGGGAGCAGAGAGTAACGAATGGATTTCGGCCTTGTCAGGCCACGGCCTTCACGCATTTCTGATTACGGGTTCTTGGTGCCCGACCTTGCACTACCACCATGGCGAATGCGGTTAGTGTCACCCTTATCACAGCAGCCTGTATTTCTGCTGGGTCACCTAAGGAGAGGAGCATAAAACTTGCTCCGATGAGGGCCGCATGCATCCCAGCAATCTCTCGCCCATTATCCTGATGCTCATTTGCATGCGCTCCTCCCCGGATTGCATCGGTTAGCAGAGGCTTTTAGAGGTATGCATTGTGCTGTCAGCTTGCTTTACAGCGCAGTTAGCCCCGTAGACACTTACAATGGATGAGCTTCTCGCCAGTGCTCACAAACACATTAACAGCGAGCAGGTAGCAAATTATCCACTGCTTCCCATAATCTGCACTTATGTAAATACCAGGTTCTTAGTAGGCTGGGATTGTTTAAAAGTCCCTCGTCATTTGTCAGGTGGTATGTCAGCTTAATGGGTCTCTGTGCTCATTTGTGGACCACCATATCCCACTAAAATATCTGCATTGTCTGGCTGTTCATTGTGCTTCCAGAAACCCACCATGTCTGAACATGAGCCAAACTTAAAGCCTGAGTATTTAAATACCTATTTCTTGTATGTTCTGCTAAGGGATCCCAGAGAAATTCCCCCAAATCCACGTCCACAAGAAGATATAGATGCAGGCAATGATGAAGAAGGCAAGTCTGGACTGAATTTGAGTCTCTCTTCCACTTACTAGCTGGGTTATTGGTGGCATATTGCCTCAGTTTCCCACATGCAAATGGGAATAGCAGTAGCTCCGACGTAAGAATGGAATGAAGTAAAGAGCATTGGACGACAGCAAACTTAGCTAGCGCTGAGCTGAGAGGTATAAATGGTGCAACCTCATCTCTCATAGGACTCAGCTCTTGTTACTGTGACTCCATCTGCAAACTAAAGCCCCTGGGAGGCTCAAAGGAACAGCCAGCCAGTGACAGCTGTGTTCTTCTCAAAGAGCTACTGTTCCACTGTGCTGGCCAGGGGGACCAGAGAATGCGGGGTTAGTGTTCTGAGAGCAGGGAATCTAGGGAGAGAAATGTATCTGGCACCTTGGCATTCAGAAACACCAATCTGTCGGGGAGACAAGACCATTGGACCGTTTGGTTCATGTGCCGCTGGAGTAACCACACCACTGGTTACTATGCAACAGTAAGCTATGACTTAGAGCAGCAGGGTCCACGAGACAGGAGCCCATTGCGGGTGAACAGGGTCCTCTGCGTAACCAAGGAGAGCAACATGCTCCTTTCTAGGTTTGAGATCATCTTTCTGCCCATGCTGAGGCAGAATTCAGGTGATTACTTACGGAAGTGCAGAAACCAAGTACCTCCCTGATGGACAGGTCACCTACTGCCACCTGCCTGAAACTTAAAATGTGAAGCGCTTAGATCATCTGACCACTAGGCCTGTTCAGACCAATCACACTCAGCTCTCTGTTGGGGACACATTTGAAAACTCCCATAAAAAAATAAAGAGAGAAAAGGAAGCCTGCCAACAATATAGATATTAAGTATACATTGAGATATTCATAGGGTCCCACCCAAGAAGAGCAAACATTTCTTGAGAGTCCTTCATGTGCCAAACACTAAGCTCAATGCTGAATGAAAAGCACGTCCACGAAGGAGGTGTCAGAGCCCATTTTACAGACAGAGATACTGAGGTTGAGATCAATGAATGGGGGAACCTACCAGTTGCATCTTTGTGTTGGATGCTAATGAAAGATAAGCTAAGGGTTGTAGAAACAGACCACAGAATAATAGACTATGTGCAAAGGTGTAAAATCTTGCATGGGGTTGATAAAATACGGACACAGGGGAGGGGCCCCTGAGGGAGAAGTGGTACCAGAAATGGATCAAAGAGGAGTTCCCAGGGGCAGAAACTCCCAGAACAGAACGGGAAGCAAATGCGACACAGTGTGAAATCCTGATACAGTTTGTGGTGGGACAGAGGGGCTCATGACAGTGCTTGCAACACATTTCAGAATGTGCTGAAAATATGCATAATAAAAATAAAATCAAACAGATGAAACACACAAAGGCCTCGCAGATCAGTTAAGGCTTTGATCACCAACATTGGTTCTCCTCAGGAACTGTCCACGGGTGAGTCTCTGCCTGCCGTAGTCACAAACATGCCTCGTGAGGACAGGTCTTGAGTGGGTCTTTGAACATGGCTTACACAGTCCCAGCTAGACAACCGGAAGTTTATAGTTCAGAAAAACACTACACTCCAGCTGTGGCAACCAGGAGCTGTGCTGGGTAGGGTCCAGTGTACTTCAGGAGACAGAGAAGCAATGCCCTCAGCTGGGAAGAGGCTTGGCATCTGGAGTCCCACAGGCCTAGAGGGTGACCTTGAGAGGGACGCACTTTTGAGAGAGATGAGGAGACAGACGTGGAGTGCTTCTCGTTCTTAGAAATCTATAAAGGTCTCAAAACAGTCACCCTATCTACTCTGTACAATAGGCAATAGGTAGCTACAACTATACCCATTTTACATGACTTTGACTATGACCCAAACTGATAAAAAAAAAAAAAAAGATCCACACAAGATTTACAAGAGGAGACAGAAGCCCTGGAATCTACCTGCCCAGATCTCTTGTGATTCTAACACAGCTGCTCTCATTCCACCACTATTTGCCCCTCAGGGAATTCCTTTCTAATCTTTTGGTCTCCTCCTCTGTCCTATACTAAACAGCCAGAGTGGGTCTGTTACCTGGAGGACTGAGGAAGGCAGAAGCACGAGCTGCCATGGCCAGTGAAGTGTTTGCCTTGCAGACATGAGGATCTGAGGTTGATCAATCCCTAGAACCCACCTAGAAAACACAGGCATGCTGCATGCTTCTCATTGCTGAGCAGGGCTAGGCAGGGACCAACAGATCCTGGAGATAACCAGAAGACCAGTGTAGTTGATACAATGAGTCCAGGCCAGTGAGAAAATGTTTCAAAGAACAAGGTAGATAGTGTCCTGACATCTGCTGCTGCCCTCTGGCTTACAACACACACACACACACACACACACACACACACACACACACACACACACACACAGAGAGAGAGAGAGAGAGAGAGAGAGAGAGAGAGAGAGAGAGAGACAGAAAGACCCCAGTCCCAGTTCTTGCATGAATAGCAGACATTGTCATAGAAAGAGTCTCTTCAGTTTATCTCTTCCTCAGAAGGAATTTCTCAGTGAGAGAGAGAGAAGAAGAAGAAAAACAAAAACTAAAACAGACCAATGGTGTGGTAGACACTTAGGCATGTAAATTCACTCCAAAGAAAGAGTTAAAGTGCTTTCTAATATAAATTGGTTTTCGGCATTTCAGTGCCAATATAATTAGATTGTAACAAGCGAAGCCCTGTAACATAACACAGCGAAAATTTAAAAATTTGATTCTGCCTGGCAAACAACCAAGTCCCTGCGTGTGCGCAAACCTGACATTAATAAGCTACAAGAGATTACACGATTTAGAAAAGAAGCACGTGGTGTTACCAAATCAAATAATAGATCTCTAGGCTATAATTAGGAGAATTGGGACTCAACAATGAAGTCATAATACTGTAATTTAGCTGTGAGTAACAGAGCCACAAAGTCACATTAGGAGGTGGGATGGTGTCACGGTGGCATGGAGCTCCCAGCGGGGCCACTGCTCCAACATGCCACACACAGCCACCTGTTGCTACCAGGAAGCCACATGATGGGTCCTGGCCCTTGGCAGCTTTGTGGGACCCTCACAGCACTTTAGAAACACCACCTTCAGGTGGAACTCTCCAGGGGGAGCTTAGAGGGGGAAGAGCTCCTGCCAGGGTGATGTGGGGGCAAATTGGTCCCTCAGCGTGTGCTGAGGTCTAACAAAAGACACATTATAAACACAGAAACATACGCAAAGCAAAACAAACACCGTGAAACATAAAAAGGAGAGAGTGAGAGAGTCCACCAGTATGGTTTATAGTCCCCGGGCTGCAGGGGATTGTCAGGTTGGCCGAGCACGGTTTTCCTTTGAAATCGTTTCTACTTAGACCAGACAAGGCTACACTCAGCCACCTCCTGGCAGAGTAACACAATCCGCACTCATAGGTCATAAAACCATATAATTTCATGTTGAAAAGAAATCCTAGCAGGCCTTCTTAATCTAGGGACCCCCCAAGGGGTCTGTGGATAGAACTGAATTTCAATATAATTGGTTTGCTTTTTAATCCAATGTATTTTATGCATTTCAGAATGCGATCCTGAGGGGGGGGGGGTCTGTGGTAGACGTTGGAAGTGCCTCTCCACACATCCCTTCAACTTTCCCATAGGCCCAGCTGGCTTCCAAAGCCAGTCTCTGAGAATACCTTCCATGAGCAGCTATGCAAAGCAGCACTGTCTAGATGCCCACAGGACAGGTACAAGAGCCCGAGCCTGAGTTCTGTTCTCTGGGATAATTCAGAGACTTAGTCTTGCATCTAGCCCTAGCATCCCTGTAGGCTAAAGCTCCAATTTTCCACTCTACTGCCTTCCCACAGCTCCAGGGATATTTTCTGTTCCTCCCAATGCAAGTGACTTGTGCTGCGGGTCTGCTTCTGGGAAAATCCAAACAAAGACAGGGTCATACATGGATCAACTGCCAGGGGGACCTGTGGCAGGAAGGAAGGTTAAGAGCCCTAGGAGGTCTGTTCTCTCCAATCACCGTTTCACAGATGAAGAACCCACAGTGCAGAGCTCAGCACCTTCCATGTATGAGTTTCAAATCACGGCATCTTCTCGCTGCCTTGTCGCTCTTATTACTCTCAAGATCATATCTGGTTTATGTTTGTGTTTCATGGATTCTGCTCTTTCAGCCAGACTTGTTCCTGTCCAAATTCTCTCTATAGATAGCCGCGAGGAAGCACTCCCCCCTCACACAACACTCCCACCTTGGATGCATCTGGCAAGACCTTTGTCCTGCTTGACCCTACTTCTGCACCCACTTCCAAGCCTGAACCCCAACAAAGTATGGGTGAGGCATCTCTCTTATTACAGCTAACACAAGTGTTAGTCACCATTGGGTCAGAGGACACCAGAGCGCTCACCGTCTCCTTCCATCACTGGGTTCCAGAAGAACAGCTAAGGGGTACAACGACATCACACTCCTATTGGTCCTAGCTTGCTTTTTACAGCTGTGATAAACATTGACCAAAAGCAAACAGAGGAGGAAAGGGTTTATTTGGCTTACAAGTTGCCACCCATTGTTAAAGACAGCCAAGGCAGGAGCCTGGGCGCAGGAACTGAAGCAGAGACTACGGAGGAATGCCGTTTACTGACTTTCTCTCCCCTGCTCACATTCAGCTGCCTTTCTTATACACGCCAGGCCCACCTGCCTAGAGCGGCACCACCCACAGTGGACTGAGCCGTTCCATGTCACTCAACAGTCAAACAAACATCGCACAGACATGTCAAGCCGATGGAGGCAAATCCTTCATGAGGTCCTGTCTTCCTGGGCGATTCTAGGTTTGTGTCAAGTTACCAGCTAAAGCCGTTATGGTTTCACTCATACTCATGTTGGCTTCTGAAGGACACTGATGCAATCATAATGTAATAATGCTACAATGTATTGAAAGGAGGTTACAAGGGTAACAGATAGAAGGAAGACGAAGGTGCGGCTGCGCCAGGGGTTCCGTGATGCATAATTGGCACAGGTGGCGGCACATTGGTGGTCTTACTAGCTTGTCACTAGCGGCTCTAGAAGTACATATTGCTACTTGGAGATAAGAAAACTTCTCAAGAACTTTGATTTCTGATTCTGAGAAAAATCACCATGACAGGTGAAAATGGTTTATTTGGGCTTACAACTCTCAGGTCAGACTCCATCACTGAGCGGGGTCAGGGCAGGAACTCAAGGCAGGAGCCTGGAGGCAGGAACTAAAGCAGAGGCTGTAGAGGAAATTTCCTACTGGTTGCTCTTCATGGCTCCTCAGCCTGCTTTCTTACATACCCCAAGACTTCCTGCCCCAGAGTGGCATCCCCCACAATGGGTTGGCCCTTCTACATCAACCATTAACCAAGAGAATGCACTACAGACTTACTCATGGGCCAATCTGGTAGGGGTATTTTCTCAATTGCGGTTTCTTTTGTTTAAATGCCCGTATCTTGTGTCAAGTTGACGTGAAACTTAACACAGCTTGTGTTTTACCATTTGCTCCTCAAGCCTGCAAGCTACTTCCTTTTTTTAACTCTTCCAGATTATAAAAAGTCTCCTTTCCCTCTTCCCTCCAAGATGGAGAGTGAAGGGTGGCTTGCTGTGGGGACAGAAATCCAGTCCATATCTTCTATTTTCCTATAAATGACTTCTAAGATCTTGGGATGATTGTCTCCAGTGAATTAATATAAATCACTGAGCTTTATATATTTCGACAAAGAAAATAATGCAAAAATTATTTCAGGGTACTATAGGTGGATTGCCTTCAGGCAACATGGACTTTCTGGATTCCACAAAATTAATTCTAAGACAGTTGGAGTTTCCAGCCAGTAGGCAATGGTCAGAAAGTGAAGGGAAGGGAAGGGAAGGGAAGGGAAGGGAAGGGAATAAAAGGGGAGAGGAGGGGAAGGGAGAGGAGGAGAGAGGAGGGAAAGAGAGGGGAAGGCAGGGGAGGAAAGGGGAGGAGACGGGAGAGGAGAGGAGGGAAAGGAAGGGAAGAAAAGGAAAGGAAGGAAGCCCTGAAGTAGGCAGACCACCCGTGGGCTCCAAAGGCGATTCCTCCCACACAACAGCCTTGCCTTCTTTGGTCTGCCCTGCATCACCTCAAATAATGGAGAAAATGAAGAGCTCTGATGATGGTCTTTCCTCCTGTGACCTTCACTGCGTCACCATAAGAAAAGGGTCAAGATCCAGGGTCTGCAAAACTTATTGTCAACCCAACCAACTTGATGTTCAAATAACACCTCACAGCAGCCCCTTTGGTTGTGGTTTTGATTTCTGTGCTTTCGGTTACCCATAGTCAACAAGATTGCAAGAATCACCACATCACATTCATACCCCAAATCATCATATAGTACACTTTCACATTGACAGGACCAGATATTGTACTGACACACATTTTACCACAATAATCTTGCTATAGTGCTCAACTTTATAATCCATTATTGCACAATTTCTTATTGTCCATAATTAATGCATTAAATGTTATTATAGAAGCTATCACATAGGGAAGAACAAAGGCTATGTAGACTTGAGTGTTGACACACGTTGAGAGGTGCCATGCAGTCACTGCAGGTCTTAAAAGGGGTGTCCCAAGGCTGACAGGACTGCCATACCTCTACGCGTTCCCACAGCAAAGCCAGCCTGGTTCTTCCTCTTCCCTTCGCTCGGTGTCATTCACTTCACTTCTCCCCTTGTCGCTGGCACACACTGCACTGCTGCTGTGAGCAGAGCTACTGAGCAAAGGGATGACACACTGGGGGACTTTCCTTCCGCCATCCCCTTTCATTCTCTACGCAGACCCTATTTCTAACTTTGCATAATTTCTTGTGAGGGAGATAAATGAGAGGTGAATTCTCTTTGTTTCTGTTGATCAGACAATATCTTTGCTTTTTCTTCACCATGGAAGAACAGTTAAAGTGCATAGAGAATTCTAGGTTGATGCTTGTTCCGGTTAATACTGTACATCCTTAATTCCACCCTCTTCTTACATGGCTTCTGGAGGTGGATCTTCTAGAACTCTTATCTGGTTCCTCTTTAAGGGAGCCTCTCTGGTATCCCACCTTGCCTTCTTTCAAGACTCTCTCGCTGCTTTTGTTTGGTTTGGTTTCATTTTCCTTGACTAATAAACTTAAGTAAAGGGCTTGATCTGTGACTTAGTGTCTGTCATTCATTCTGGAAATTTCTAGAGACCCTCATCAGAGCAACGGACTGAGCTCCCAAGGTCCAGTTGAAGAGCAGAAGGAGGGAGAAGATGAGCAAGGAAGTCAGGACCATGAGGGGTTGGTCCACCCACTGAGACAGCGTGCCTGATCTAATGGGAGCTCACCAAATCCAGCTGGACCGGGACTGAACGAGCATGTGATCAAACTGGACTCTCTGAATGTGGCTGCCAATGGGGGCAGACTGAGAAGCCATCGATAATAGCACTGGGACCTGTTTCTACTGCATGTGCTGGCTTTTTGGGAGCCTAGTCTATTTAGATGCACACCTTCCTAGGCCTGGATGGAGGGGGGTGGGCCTTGGACTTCCCACAGGGGCCCTCTTAAGGAGGGAGGAGGAGGGAGGAGGGGAAGTGGGAGAGTGGGAGGGGAATGGGAGGAGGGGAGGAAGTGTAAATTTTTGAATGGAAAAATAAATAAAAAAAAGGAAAAAATATTTTTTGGATTCCATTCTCTTTTCTTCTGTTTTCCAAACACACATATGTGCTACCGTCTGGATTTTCTCACAGTCCTTGGATAATGTCTGTTTCTCCCCACCATCCATTTTTCTCTTTGCATGTCATTTTCCAGAGAGTCTCCTGTTCGACTCATGCGTGACTGTTTAGTCTACCGACGAGACTGAAAGCTTGTCACAGGGTTCTCTTCGCTTCTGTCCCGATGCTTCTGATTTCTAGCATTTCCCTTTGGTTCTTAGGATCTGCATCAACCTAGTTACATGATGCATCCATTCATCAACATTGTCAGCTTTCTGCATTAGAATTTAAAAAAAAAACATTTATTTTGTATTTAGTTCTGTGTGTATATGTGTATGCATTTGTATTGGTATGGATACTTGCGAGCACAGGTACTTTCCAAGGCCAGAAGACAGTGTCGAAGCCCCTTGGACCTGGAGTGAGATAGTCGTGTGTAACCCATGTAGGTGCTGAGACCCAAACACAAGTCCTTTGCAAAAGCAGTAGCACATGCCCTTAGCGGCTGAGCCATCTCTCCAGCTCCTGCAGTAAAATCCTTAGCAAATTAATGGTGGCTATGTTAAATGCCACATCTGGTAATGACGGCATCTGTGTGGTGTCTGAGGCTGGTCCTCAAGCTTCACAGTGTCTTGACTTCAGCACGCCTGGTAATATGTTATTTGTTGAAAGGCAGACATGCTGTGCTGAGCTGAGGAACAGAGGCCTTTAATGGGATGGTTTGCAGTGATCTGGCTTGGATTTGGGCAATGTTAAAATTGACTGCAGCTGAGATTGCAAGAGGCTTTGAGTTCCTCTAGTTGACCTGGGTTTTGTCTCCACTGTTGCCTTTGGGCTTCACTGAGTATTCTTCAAATAATTGGGGACCTACCACCAAATTAGTTCTAAGTCACTGTTACTATGCTGGAGCCCTGCTGCTAGGGTGGTAAGGCTTGTAAGAATGGAGTGTTCTTTAATTTCAGTACAATCCCATCTCTTACTAGGCCTGGGACACCCACCCTGAGTGTTACGAAATTGTTCTCCACTGTTTTTCCCCTAGCTGAGACAGGAAGGATGGAGAGGCTTATGGTAGGAAGAAGGTCCTTTCCTCTGCAAGGTGAGGTCTAGGGAAGTCCTTCCAAACCTCTTCTTCCCATGGACGGCCTCCTTGTCATAGAGAACGTTCTGGGTGTTTCATGATGGTTATCCCTCTTCCATGCCAGAGCCACCCACAGATTTTTCTCTGGTCTTGCTGATAGGAGATGTGGAGTTCCTTGAGGCAACTCATGAGAGTAGCAGGGACTGCAGCCACCTAGGGCACACAACCACAAACAATTCATCGGGGTCCCCCTTGCACTGTCCCTGCCAGTGTCTGGCCCCGGTGGCTTGTGATGCACTGAGCAGATCTCAGCTGTGACTCTCAGGCCTATCCATCTCTTCAGATTTGCAGGAGCTGCTTTACCTATGCTTCCCTGACAGGCCAAGGGAAGTCACAAGTTAGAGTGACTTGCTCTGCTTTCCCTTGCAGGAGAATAGAAATGCATGCAGCATCTTGACTTTGGAGTAGAAAGTTTAGACGAAGACGGGGAAAGCTGGTGTTCTGTACGTGAGATCTTCCTTGCAGCCAAACATAAGAAACAAGCCCGGAAGCAGCACGTTATATTCTCCTATCATATCAAATTACAGACTGCTCTATGAATATTAAACCTATCCTGTGATAACCCAGGAAACAAAGAGCATCAGACTACTAGAAGTGTGTGTGTCTGTGTGTGTACGCATGTGCATGTATATGTGGATGTACACATGCATGAATGTGTGGATCAGAGGACAACCTTTGGTGCCATTTCCGCAGACACAATCCATTTGTTTTGTGACAGGGACTCTCACTGACTAGTAGTCTAGTTTGGCTGGCCACTGAGCTCCAAGGATCTGCCTGTGTTCATCTCTTCATCACTGGGCCTACAAGCTTGCACCTTGTACTTTTATGCAATAGTACCAGAGATGGGACTACTCAAGTCCACATGCTTGTAGGGGAAGCAATTAATCAAATCCGTTTCTCCAGCCCCATGGACTTAGGTAAGATACGTCATCTCTGCGGCCATTTGACAGTGCCTCGTTTGATCAATCTGTCTAGATCAGTAGTCTGTCTCACTCATCACTATGCCTTGATCACTGAGGTATAGTCTACCATTTAGAAGGTATGTGACCAATAATCACTGGATGAATATTTTTATAGGTCTTTATCAGTTGAGACACATAGGTGAGCCTCAAAATATTGTTACATAAACTATTATCAATTGCTAAAGACATCTTATGTTACCTTATCTAAATACATAAAGTCAATAAGGTTGACAGTCACTAACCCAAAAATCTGAAATCCAAAGTGTTACAACATAATTCTATTGGTACAGTTTATAATTGGAGTGCTTGGACAAGGAGTTCAACAGAAATATTCAAGTATTGCAGATAAGGATACTCGGCCTGAATCTTTAGCCACTGTTTTCAAATGAGGCAACTGAGGCACAAAGGGCTGACACAGGGCCCTTGAGAGTTGAAGCCTTGGCATTCTGCCACACCACCTCCTCCCCTCAGCTTCTCCTGTGTGGCCTCAGCTCACCGCCTCTGTCCCCTCCTCCCTTCACACCAGATGAGCCACAGACGGCTAAGTAGGCAGCGAACACTTCGCAAGATGTTTTCATCGATTTTGCCAACACTCAGCTGCTTTATCGGCTCTGATGAAACATTTGTGACAACCACAGCAATTGCAACGATCATTTCCATGCTGAAAACATTTGCCTACAAAGCAGACATTTTTTTTTCTCTTTAAAGTAAACACTGGGGCTGCCTATGCTCCCTCTGAATCCTCGAAGGCAAAAACCCCCAAGCAAGTTGGCAGCGGGGGACAGGAGGTAGGCCTCTACTCCAAGGAAACTTGTCTGACATCTCCAGACTTCTTTTGAGGTACCTCCACACCCATCTCCATCCCTCAGCCTGACATTGGCATTGCCGGTGCATGTGGTTGTATCTGCTCTGGGTCTTGTCAGCATCATGAAGGGAGTGGGTGGTGTCCTCATGATCTTCAGCCTAGGGCTCTCTACCTTTGCTTCACTAATGAATTAGCAATACAAAAACTGTGAACCCCACTTCAACTGCACTGTTTCCGGGGTGGGGGGGCGGGAATGAGACAAAAGGAAACACAGTAGAATGGAAAGAGGAAGAAACTTCAGGACAATTTCTTTCTTTTTATTTTATTTTAAAAGAAAACAAGCTATCAAGGCATCTTTTTTCATTTACATACCAACCCCAGTTCCCACTTCCTCCCCTTCTCCCATTTCCTCCACCTACACCCCCATCCACTCCTCAGAGAGGGTAAGGCACATTACTTTGGGTGAATGTCCAAGGACCTCCCTACTATATCTAGGCTGAACAAGGTATCCATCCAAAGAGAATAGAATCCCAAAAAGCCAGTACATGCAGTGGGGATAAATCCTGGTGCCACTGCCAGTGGCCCCACAGTTTGCCCCAGCCATACAACTGTGACCCACATTCAGAGGGACTAGTTTGCTCCTATTCTGGTTCCTTCCCTGTCCGGCTGGAGTTGGTGAGCTCCCATGAGCTCAGGTAGACTGTTTCAGTGGGTATAGAACAACTTCTTTAAGTGTGTCTCCTTAAATCCCCTTTCAACGGGTGCCAAAGGGCAGCATTGGTTTCACTGTCAAATAGGTTAAAGCTGAGTGTAGAGTGAAATGTTATTGGTGGGTCTTCTTGGAGCCTTGGGCACGCTAGCTTGCATGTTAAGTTGTCAAAAAGGTCATACATACAGTGCCCTGCAAATGCCGTTGAGCTTACATCAGTTCTTGTCTGGCTCTTCTGGGTCCTGGTGTACCACAGAAATGCTGTCTATACAGCCACGGTTAGAGCCTCCAAACATGATGGTGCTTGCGCAGAAACGTGGGTATAGTCCACAGAGATCAGTAGCCTTTCCTAGGCTAGATGAATGAAGCCTTCCTGAGAACAGAGAGACTCTCTAGGTGATACAGCACCTTGGTTGGATCAGCCTGACAGACAGAGGGAAGATCTGATTATAGGGCCACACTAGATCCCCTCCGGAACCTAATTCAGCCTCGCCCAGTCTTACAGATGTGCATGGCATCCTATCACCAGCGTCAGAGGGTCTAACAGGGATATCCAGTTTCTTGATAGTACATCCAATGTTATCTGCAAACGTGCCGGGCCAGTTCATAACTGTCATCAGATGCATGTAGTCTATGCTCTGAAAGTTGGACACGCATGGTAGAGCTACAGAGGCTTGGCAGTAGGTGCATGTAGATAAGGTAGGAGTTATCATGATCCCTGACTTGTCCAGATGAGGGCTGCATTCTGAAAGCCACGCTCAATGTGCCTTTCATCAATGATGTGAGGATCTGAAAGTCTCATCCTGTTTTTGTAGGACCTGACCAAAACCCAACTACAACTCATGCCAGCCAGTGGGCATAACAGAGAGCCCCACCCAAGTCAGCCAGACTCTCCCAGGTGTCTGATCCACACGGCGACTGATGAACTTTGTCAGCTCCCCTAACTGATTGTGACTGTTTCGTTTTCAAAATATCAGTTGGCCTGTTCGAGTAATTTTATACTTAAATTATTTAAATGCAATCTATCTATTGAAGCAATTTCCCCTGCACTGGAGAAGTGTTTTCTTTTTTAGGAACTGAAGCATGATAAATAAATGAATAAAGACTTATCGCTGTGTGTCTCTCCTGAAGAAGCACTTCAGCCGCGCGTCCCTCCTGCCAGAGATCTTGGAACTCATAATATTCCCTGTGGCTCTGCTGCTCAGCATTAAAAATAACCAAAGACCCGAGTCACAGTTATTTTTTTCTTCTTCCTAGACATGAAGCACATTTTATGCCACAATGACTGGGACATCACGGGGACAGTGCAGAGCTTGCTAATGTTCTCCGCTGCCTCTCTCCCCAGGCCTGCAAGCAGTTAGAATGGCTTAGCGATGATCACAAACACTGTCCCATTTGGAAAGCTCTTCTTTAAGACAGCGCAGATTAAAATTCATGAAAGGCATCTTGCTTGCATAAATAAATTAAAAGATGCAAAACTAAAGTTTAAACACCCATACACAACTAGCATTTTGCAAACAGCATATGCACCACAGTTCTCAATTCGGGGCTGTCATGCAAGGAGGAAGGAAAGAGGCCTCATTGGGGTTGAAAGCGTAAAATCGGGAGCACCAAGAGCACCTTTGGCACAGAGCGGCTCCGCAGCAAAGTGTGAACTAATTGATTTGAACCTTTCTAAATGGGTATGGATTTTAGAGGCACATGCGGATGTCTGGAGCATCCTGTAGACTCTGAGAGAGAAAAGCACGCCATGCAATGTTCAATGCCGAGGCCTTGGCTGCCTTTGCTAAATCATGGCCGGGGACTGACACCCCTGTTTTGTCATTTGCGACATAATCAAAGGATGGCTGAGGAGACAGGTCAGGCAGTTAAGTGTTTACCTTGCAAGCTCGAGGGCACAAGTTTGCTCTCTAAACACTGCATAAGGCTAAGTGTAGTGGTGTGCACTGTAATCTCAGTGCTGGAAGCAGGGACAGGCAGATCCCCAGGGCTTGCTGGATACTCAGCCTAGCCTACTTGGTGAGCTCTGGGTCAGTGGATGACATTCAAAAAATGACAGCTGAGGTTTCCCTCTAGACTTCATACACACACACACACACACACACACACACACACAAACACGCACGCACGTGCGCTCGCGCGCGCTCCTACACACAATGTATGCACAGATGCACATAGTGCATGCATGCACACACACTCACATATGTATATCTACACAAGTGTATGCACAGATACACACATGAACACACACATGCGTGCATACACACATACTCACACACGTGCACCTACACAGATGTATGCACAGGTATGCACATAAACGCACACACAATAAACAAAGGAAAATGAAACCATGACTTAAGACCGTCATGTGGAAATGGAGGCCTCTCCTACTCCCACATCAGCTGGTTTACAGTGGACGCTCCCTCCCTTTCTATCTCCATCGTCTTACTATTTGCTTTTATCCTGTGGTGACTTCATGGAAAGAGAATGAGTTCTCAGAGTGGCGATTTCTACATCTGCTGCTTACTTGCTGCTTGACCTCAAAGAGTTCACTTCATCTCTTTGAGCTTCCATTTCTCTATTTGTCGACTTAGGATACAACGCCTGCCGAGGATCTGGTCTTTGCAAGGCTATGAGGTAAGCATCATAACAAGCTCATCACCATTTCAATAGACATAAACTGATGGGAAAAGATGGAACTCAGAGTCACTTGGCAGGTGAGTGGCTGAGCAGGGACCAATGGTCTCGGGAGCTAAGCCCCAGCAACCGCATGGCTTGTGTATTTTTGGTCTTGTTCTATGCCTTTTCTCTCACTCTACAGGTGACTACCACCTACCAGGTTAACGTCTGGTCCGGTTCTATGTAGCCGTGGACATGTTGGGGTCTGACTTGCTCTGGTGGGATGAATGATTCATCCTGAAGCTTCAAAGCTTTGCCACCCAATTCTGACTCTTCAGTGCAGCTGGCATCAACACAATGGAGTTTGTTCCTTGCTGTGAAACAGGCGTGCTTTCTGATAAGGTTTTTCAAGATGGGGAGGATGATGAGTTAGAAACTGCAGAACCTTTGCACCGAGTGCTGAGTTCTTGAGAAACAGCCTACAACAAGCATAAACTACCAGTTACTCTAATGGGGATCCCAGAAGCAACCATTTAGCATTCTCAGATGGGCACTTTTGAAAATACAGACCTCAGGCCCAGATCCAACGGAGCAGATTCTAAAGCACCTTGCATCTGTAAATGTTCTTGATGTCCAGCAAGAAAAACAAATTAGGAACAGTGGAAATGATTTTAAACATGAGTCAATGTTTTGCAAAGAATCTCAGGAGAAATATCCTTCCAAGGCAAGATGGTAGCCTGAACTTCTCATTTCCCAAAACACCTAGAATGCCAGAGAGAAATGATGGGCAAGGGTGATGGTTTAGCTGGTAAAGCGCTTGCCTCACGTGCACGATGGCTTTCGATTGATCCCCAGAATCCGTGACAAAAACTTGGCATGGTAGCACACCCTTGTCATCCCAGAGATGGCAAGAGGGCCAATGCAGATAGACTCCTGAAGCTCCCGGCTCAACCACTTTAGCCTACTTGGCAAAGTTTCAGGGCAATTAAAGGCCCTGTCTCAAGCAGCAAGAGGACCATGTTTCAGGGGGGAAATAAACCATCACTGCCCATGCACTGACCTGGGAACTGCTCTGGTAAGTGGGTGGGAGGTGGGGAAGGCAGGAATCCAAGCATTATTGACCTAAAAGCTTGAGGTTTTATGCTGACATCTGAAAAAAAATGATGAAACCTGCACAATTTGATGCTTGAACAGAAATCCCCACAGAAATCCAGAATACTCAAGTAAGAAGGAACAGACTTAACAGTCCCTCCGTGCACAGCCTTTATACTCACCTAGCTCAAAGGATCTCTAGGGCGAAAGATAAAACTTTAGCTAAGAATATGTACTCTTAAAGTCATTTGTTTTATGGGTCTGGATTTCTAATTTATATTGCATTGTTCGAAAGAATGTCTTACAACTAAACTATGGGATTGCAAAAAGCTTCAGAAGCCATAAGAGAAGAAAATGGGTTAGTGGACTGTCAGAATGATTATCCAAAGGAGCCAGGGGAACAGAACTTAGAGGAATAATATTGTCAAAGCAGTAGAGAAAATGGTTGTCAGCCTTGAGTTCTAGACACAAATAAATGCTATCCTTTAATCATAAGATTAATGGCATGGGCATCTCTGGACACACAAAGACTAAGAGAACTGGAGCTGACAGACCTCCAGTTTCCAAAATTACTAAACAATGAACACTGGGGTGAGAAGGAAGAATTAAGCTCTCGGAGTTTAAATGCTAAGCACAGAGGAAATGGAAGAAACATAGCATTTGGTAAAGAAATAAAATTCCCCTAAGGACTGAGGAAAAGCATGGGAACTTTTGGTTAAAACTAGAGGGCTCGGTACATTATTAACTACACTGTTGTACCTCTGAAATCTCACTAAGTGACAGTGGTAAATTTTAAAAGCTATACAGTAGGAAAGAGAAAATAAATAAAAACAAAAACATAAGAGGAGAAAACAGTAGGACAAAAAACTCTTTTGAACTTGAAATGTTAAACAAAAATTCACTGAGTATAGATGCGCCTTCCAGCACTGGAGAAACTGAGGCAGGGAGGGGACTGAGTTCAAGGCAGCCTAAGTTACATAGTGGGAGTTTCATGCCAGCTTGGAATACATCATGAGATGAGAAGCAAATAAATACCTAACAGTAAAGCTGAGAAAGTTGCATTCTAAGGCAGCAATGGGAAAAGTTAGGAGTCAAACCAGTTTACATCATAGAACTTTCCATAGAATCAAAATTGCATAGCAGCTTTTGGGAACTGACATGAAGATGGGGGCTAAAAGCCCATGAACTGGGTTTAAAGTCTGCATGGTAACCAACTGGGTCCCACTCTGCTGCCTACATCCAGGCCTCTGCAGCCATTTGCCATTAAAGGCCAAGCCTCTAGAGCTGCAATCTTTGCATTCCCTGGAGACTCCTCAGCCCAGCAAGCCATGGTCACTGGACCCACCCAGCACCCTGGGGTGTCTCATCCTCTCCAGGTGAAGTCAGAGAATACTGTTGCAAAGCAAGGGGGTTTTGAGGAGCAGGATGCTGAACACTGTTGACACCGATGCTGGTCCTGAAACCTAAAGGTCGTTGGTAAGAATTTGCTTGCTGAATATCATGACCCATCTTACTGACTGAGCCATCTCATAAAACATCTAAAACCCCTCTTCAGCTTGGAAGTCTGAAATATGGTCAGACAGCCCCAAGCTGTAAACACCTCCTGTTATCTACAAAAGCACCCGACAGCCCCCATCTTTTTAATGGCATAAAACCAAGGAAGAGGAGAGGAGAGCTCTAGAGAAACTCAACTGGTTATACTCTTTCTCTTCCAATAATATTCTTTAAAAACATGAGTACAGCCAGGCAATGGTGGTGCACGCCTTTAATCCCAGCACTCAGGAGGCAGAGACAGGTGGATCTCTGAGAGTTTGAGGCCAGCCTGGTCTATAAGAGCTAGTTCCAGGATAGCCAGGGCTGTTACACAGAGAACCCCTGTCTCAAAAAACTAAAATATACAAATAGACAAATAAGTAAGTAAACAAGCAAACAAATATAAAAAATAAAAACATTAATACAGTAAAATTTGGAAGTGGAATGTTACAAGGAAAAGAGTAGACTGTGGAAATCTAAACCATTATAGCAAAAAGAAAAGAAATGCAGAGATTAGAAAAACTCCCATAAAATACAGAGGAAAATGCAGAGCAAAGTATAAAATAGATTAGATGGAAGCTTTGGAAGCTAGTAACCAAATAATAGAATTTCTAGGAAATTTGAGGAAATGAAACATACATATAGATACATATATACATATATGTTCATATATACATATGTATATGTACATATGTGTGCATTTGTGTGTGCAGATATAATATTTACATACACAAATATGTGTACTAATGTATTACAATAAAAATAGCAAGGATTGAAGAGCGTAAGTTCTTAAGATAAAAATGTTCATCAAGACATGAATTTTTTCAAAGTCCTTTTTAAAGATCACACAGCAAGGTTCATTACTGTGAATTTTTCAAATGCTAAAGACAGAAGTCAAGATCACTAGCCCATGCTGCAGTGAAACCGTGTCTCAAAATCCAACAACAAATATAATAACCAAGAAAAGTCTCCCAGTTTCCGCAAATGTTCAGAAAAACATACATCGCAGAAACTCAAGAGTGAGAACAGCTTCTGACCAGGACCAAGAACGAGGCTGGAAGACACCGGAGTGTTTGATCCTGTTCCTAAACTATAGTTAAGGTGCGAGAACAGAGCAGAAACATCCCGGAGATATCCGTTCACCTATCTCAGGAAGCTACTAGAGTGCACTCCAACAGAATGAGAGGAAACCGGGAGTAAGGAAAGGATCCAGGGGCTGGGGAGATGGCTCAGGCAGTAAGTGTCCACCTCACAACTCTAAGGACCTCAGTTTGGATCTCCAGAACTCACATAAAAAGCCAGTGTGGTGCGCATGCCTGCAACCAGAGAGATAGTGAAACAGGAGACACAGACAGGAAGATCCCCGGAGCTCACTGGCTAGAGAGCTTAGTCTATTTATTGAGGCTCCTGGTCAGTAAAGACCCCGTATCAAAGGTGGAAGGCACCTGAGCAATGGCACCAGAAGTTGTCTCCTGGCCTACACACACATACACACACACACACATGCACACACATGAATACGCATACCCACATACACACAACAGAAAAGGAAGCAAAAATAAACCCAGCACAATCAAAAGGTGGAATCTAAACTGAACAGTCAAGCGAGTGTGTGTCGCTGAGTATCATGGGAGGTAGTAACAGTGCTCTGAGCCCTTGTGAGTGGAGTGGCTGCCTCTACAAGGGAAAAGATGGATGCAGGGACTCTGGAAGGCTATCGAATTTTTTGATCATTATTCTACAATTCTTCAGAATTTGCCTGTCACAGCCGGATGCAGGTCAGAACAGAAAAACATCTTGACAGTTGCCATCACTGACCCAAGATGACCTTGAGCCAGAAATTTCAAGTGTTATTGGATTCTTCAACATTTTTCCTTAGTTGACTAAAATAAGAATAATTCAAAAACAAAGGGAAACATTAAAAGCTAAAGGGTCCAGAAAATTACAGTTTTACTTAAATATGATCATCTTTAAGAAACAATGTAACCAGCTAAAAGTATACAATGGAAGAAAGAAAGCATCTTCAACAAATGGTGCTGGCATAACTGGATGTCAACCTGTAGAAGAATGAAAATAGACCCATATCTATCACCATGCACAAAACTCAAGTCCAAATAGATTAAAGACCTCAATATCAGTCTGAACACATTGAACCTGATAGAAGAGAAAGTGGGAAGTACCCTACAACAGATGGGCACAGGAGATCGCTTCCTATGTATAACCCCAGCAGCACAGACATTAAGGGCAACATTGAATAAATGGGACCTACTAAAACTGAGAAGCTTCTGTAAAGCAAAGGACACTGTCACTAAGACAAAAAGGCAATCTACTGACTGGGGGAAGATCTTCACCAACCCCGCAACAGACAAAGGTCTGATCTCCAAAATATATAGAGAACTCAGGAAACTAGACTTTAAAATGCTAATTAACCCAATTAAAAAATGGGGCACTGAACTGAACAGAGAATTCTCGACAGAAGAAGTTCAAATGGCCAAAAGACACTTAAGGTCATGCTCAACTTCCTTAGCGATCAGGGAAATGTAAATCAAAACAATTTTGAGATATCATCTTACACCTGTCAGAATGGCTAAAATAAAAAACTCCAATGATAGCCTTTGCTGGAGAGGCTGTGGAGGAAGGGGTACCCTCATCCATTGCTGGTGGGAATGCAATTTTGTGCAACCACTTTGGAAATCAGTGTTTCGGTTTCTCAGGAAATTCGGGATCAACCTACCCCTGGACCCAGCAATACCACTCCTGGGAATATACCCAAGAGATGCCCTATCATATAACAAGAGTATTTGTTCAACTTTGTTCATAGCAGTATTATTTGTAATAGCCAGAACCTGGAAACAACCTAGATGCCCTTCAATGGAAGAATGGATGAAGAAAGTATGGAATATATACACATTAGAGTACTACATGCGGTAAAAAACAATGACTTCTCCAATTTTGCATGCAAACGGATGGAAATAGAAAACACTATCCTGAGTGAGGTAACCCAGACCCAAAAAGATGAACATGGGATGTACTCACTCATAATTGGTTTCTAGCCATAAATAAGGGTCATGGAGTCTACAATTGGTGAACCTAAAGAAGCTAAGTAAGAAGGTGAACCCAAGGAAAAACATATAGTTATCCTCTTGGCTATGGGAAGTAGACAAAATTGCAGGGGAGAAAATTGGGATCTTGGGGGTGTGATGGGATGGGGGTAAGGGGAGATGGGGAGAGAAAAGGGAGAAGGGGAGGATGGGGGGAACTTGGGGAAAAAGGAGGATTGGGATAAAGGAAGGTTGGATAGGGGAGCACGGAAGCACAATTCTTAGTTAAGGGAGCCACCTTAGGGTTGGCAAGAAACTTGAACCTAGATTGGCTCCCAGGAGCCCAAGGCGATGTCCCCAGTTAGTTCTTTGGGCAGCTGAGGATAGGGAACCTGAAATGACCCTATCCTATAGCAATACTACCGAATATCTTGCATATCACCATAGAACCTTCATCTGGTAATGGATGAAGATAGAGACAGAGACCCACACTGGAGCACTGGACTGAGCTCCCAAGGTCCCAATGAGGAGCAGAAGGAGGGAGAACATGAGCAAAGAAGTCGGGACCACGAGGGGTGCACCCACCCACTGAGACAGTGGGGCTGATCTATTGGGAGCTCACCAAGGCCAGCTGGACTGTGATTGAAAAAGCATGGGATAAAACCGGACTCTCTGAACATGGCGAACAATGAGGGCTGATGAGAAGCCAAGGACAATGGCACGGGGTTTTGATCTTACTTTATGTGCTGGCTTTGTGGGAGCCTAGCCAGTTTGGAGGTTCACCTTCCTAGATATGGACCGAGGGGGGAGGACCTTGGACTTTCCACAGGGCAGGGAACACTGACTGCTCTTTGGACTGGAGAGGGAGGGGGAGAGGAGTAGGGGGAGGAGGAGAAGGGTGGGAGGAGGGGGAGGGAAATGGGAGGCTGGGAGGAGGCAGAAACTTGTTTTTTTTTCCTTTTCTCAATAAAAAAAAAAAGAAACAATGTAACCAACAGAGGTGTGGTCATTTTTTTCCTACTCAAATTAGTTCATTTTAGTTAATGTATTTTTCAGATGTTTGAAGAGTAGGTGGGGTGGGGACATACTGTTTTGAAGGTGAAATGACTGCTCTGAGATTCTGGTCTTTTTACTGCTCCTGGGAAAGGCAGAAGAGGTAACAAGTTTATCACTTCCAGTTGCTTGAAGATCTTGCTGGAGTCACATGGCAACTCCCCAGAGTGCTGGAAACACTCCTGACAATGCCAAAATGGCAAGTGGCCGCATCTTCTGCTTTGGATTTTCCAAACAGGAAAGGAGAACACACAAAATATTTATTATTATTATTATTATTATTATTATTATTATTATTATTATTATTATTTTCCACAGCCCTGAAGGAAATTCGCTCCAATTTTAATGACGTTTCTCTTGCTTGTTTATCATCACACAAGCCTTATAAAAACTGCAGACTCTAAGAGTGTGGGATTCGGAGAAAGAAGGGGAAAAAAGAGACTGTTTCTTCCATCTAGTCTTTAATTTTATTTAACTAAAAATAAGACCTATGTTAATTTTGCAGGAGAAAGTAGACGGACAATAGATGGCCCAGTCCTGCCCAGCCAAGCCCCGAAGTGTGCTAAAGGTGACACACAGCACTGGTAAAGAGTGCCGGGCAATTCCCGTCTCCCTTGGGCCTGACCTTGCCTCCCACGCACACTCATGCCATAACCTGCCATGGACAGTGTTCAGTGCTGCTCTGTATGTATCCTCCAGTTATGTTCCACTCTTCAAACGCAGGATGGCAAGCAAGCTTCCTCTGGATCACTATTTCCTGCTTCACTGGCTCGATTAGAAGCCCACTAGTGTTTCTGCTGGTGTTTTCTCCAGATCACAAATCCTTCCTGTGGCTACAAGGAGAGCTGGGAAGGTGACCATACAGCATGTTCACCTGTCTACCAACACCCATAAAGGGTCATGCCAGGGGCAGGGAAAATAACCAGAACACTATTCCCTGTGGGAAGTACTGAGCACTGCCACGTGGTAGTGAAGTGTGCAGCACCTAAAGGCAGGTTACTGAGTCCAAGTCCTGACCCTTCTTTTCTGTTAATTATTCAGTCAAGCATCCTCTTAACTCAGGACCTTCCTTCCTACCCCCCCTCTCCCTAGGACTTTCTTCTTTGCATATAGGACTCTTCATAAAATTCATTCTGGAGAGAGACACTATTGACATGCACATCATCCACAGTGCCCCCAACCCTCCTCCATAATTTATATGTAGCCCTGACACTGTCAACTCAGGTTCTGCTATCTGATTATGTAGTTATCTTTTTCCTTATTATTTCCCCCATAGTTGTCCCTTTTGAATGTAAGATCCACTAAAAAAGGAGACTTTGCCGGTCTTTGCTAAATTTTCTAATATTTGAATTCAAACTATAAATACTTGTGGTTGTACAAGTTGCAGAAGCTACAAGGTTGCTTCTCTGGGTCACAGCTCATGATCTATAAGAGGGATTAACAATTCAAGCTGCATTTTAAGGTCATGTGAAAGATTAAGTAGGCTTAGGTAGACAAGTGGTGACCACACCCACTCAGCTACCTTGCCTCCCCTGATTCCATCTAAAGCCTCCCCTGTGGGAGCAATTGGGCTGACACTCCTCCCCTTTAAGAAAGCTGACGTGGTAGATACAGAGAGCAAAGATGATCCATTCTTAGCTTTAAAGTTCAATGCCCTCTGTCCAGAAGGAAGACGGAAAATACTTGAGAGTGTTGCAAGATATTTGATTACACTGTGTGAAGAGATGTGTCACTGTGGTTAGTTTAATAAAATGCATAATGGCCAATAGCTATGCAGGATCTTCAGGACAGAGAGTATGCTGGGAAGAAGAAGGGCGGAGATGCAGAAAATCACCAGACAGACAGAGGAAACAGCATGAGCAATAAGGTGTAAAGATAATAAAGCCATGAAACAAAATGTAGATTGATAAAAATGGGCTGATTTAAGTTGTAAGAGCTAGTTACTATCAAATCTAAGCTACAGGCCAAGCTTTTATAATTTATAGTAAGTCTCTGTGCTTTTGGGGGAACTAGCTGGCGGAACAGAGAAAGTCTGACTGCATGAGCGAACAGGCGATCTACTAACACCTGTTTTCACTGTCTTGTTGGTTGCCTGTATAAAATACTCCGAGTATAACATAGCAAGCAGAAGAGGTGTGAACTTTCTAATAAGCTCCATCCCCAACCTGGTACCCATGGCAGCAGAAAGGAGAGATAACAGGCCTATGGATACTAGGGGAGTAGACCCATCCTCAGGGTCCATCTAACCATCCAGAACATAGCAGCCTGAAGATGAACAGCATCAGGGAGCAGAGGGGGCAACAAAGCTCCTAGATTCTTAGGAGTCTCCAACAGCCACTGTATGGTACTTTGAAAGCATTGTGTCCCCTTTGCACTCCACTAAATGAAATTAGAATTCAGAGAGAAAGATGTGGAAGGAAGCAGCAGGGACCATACAGCTAAGGACCAGGCAGTATGATAGAGCAGTTTCTGTGTGCTGGGACAAGAATCCCAGTGACCCAGAGCAGGAGTTGCATCTTGGTAGCCACTACCATTAGGAAAAGAATGACCTTGGGCCAGAACCTCAGACTTCTCCTTTCATCTCCCTGAGCTAGGATGATTCTCAACCTTGGAATGGAAGTGTCCTATGAAGAGAGTGATGGTGGAAAATGTTGAACTTTTCCTGAGCTTAAACCCAAAGCAACTTGTAAGATGCCCCAGCACCTGATTTTCTCTGGTGGCAACTAGAATTGTATATATGCCACCAGACTGCATGAAGACTTGAAATAAAACATTTAGAGAGATGATTTTGAAAAAAATTGGAGAAAATTCAGGATAAATAGGCAGAGAATGATATGCATTTAACTCATGGAGTGTGTAGCTTCTTGCATATCATCCCTACAAAAATATGCAAAGAACTCATTGCTGTCTGGCATAGGTAAGGAGGAAGTTAAGTATGGGCTGCTGTAACCATGGTTAGACTGGCCTGACATAGGTCATCTGCTTTATGTGTATCATCCCTACCTCCCCCAACTGCCCTGTGAGGGAGGATTCTAATTGTTTTCTTTTTATAAATAAGAAAACTGGAGCTTTGGAAAAAATTCAAAGATGTGCCAAAGTCAGAGCTCAGCCTTTGGATTTGGGTTGCCTGATTCTGTCTCAGTCACGTCACTGCTCTGTTTAGGTAGGGGATACCTGGACTTGGACACAACTGGTCACTGCCTGGTCACACTGCCAGTCACTGAGATCATCCTGCCCAGTCATTGCAAGGGATTCAGGCCATGAGTGGCTGCTCAAGGTTGTGTTGGCTTCTCCAAGGTTCTCCAGTAGACAGGATTTCTCTGTGGTGTTGAGAGAAGCCTAGGGCCTCTGGGCTTTGAACTGGGACATTGGTGGGTTTTCCCTTCAAGGTCTTGAAAGCCCTCAGCCTCAATACTCTCAAGCTGGCAGAATATATGAGAGAAAAGCAAAGACTTCCTCTGAGAATCCTGAAAAATAAGGTGAGGCGCAGAGGGACAAAATCCTTAGCATCTCAACAAGACACCACAGTTGAAAGGACATAGCCGTGGATCCACCCTCCCCGTGAGAAACAGAGGTCCAAACTGGGTTTGCAGTCCAGGAGGAGCCACAGAGCCCAATGTTCTTCACAGCAACAGTGAGTCATGTGGATTTTAAAGGGGAAATGAGAACTAGGTCTCAGAACCAGACACATTCAATTTCCAAAAACCCATAGATAAATGCTCCTAGATTTTGTTCACTGAATTGGGAGGTGGATAGAGAAACAAGGGGCAATGTAATTGTGCACACACTTCTGGGTAACTTGACTCTGTTGTTTCACCCACTTTCAACAAGTCTCTCTCTCCCTCCCTCCTTCCTTCCTTCCCTCTCTGTCTCTCTGTCTCTGTCTCTCCATCTCTCTCTGTCTCTCTCTCTCCCTCCCTCCTTCCCTCTCTGTCTCTCTCTGTCTCTCTCTATCTCTCTCTGTCTCTCTATCTCTCCCACCTTCTGTCTCTCTGTCTCTGTCTCTCTCTCATACACACACATACACACATTCTGCTCTAGCAAAGTCTGCCCTGTCAGTGACTTGTTGGAGCTGTTATTTATTTGCAGGATTCCTCTAGCCTAACTCCATTTCATCTCCCATCTCTGCACATCAGCCCAGCACCTGCCAGACATTGTTCCCTAGACATAGAGTCTAACTTTCCCTGTAGCTGCTCTATCCATGGCAAACCTATTGGAGGCAGATGTTGCCTGCTTTGTGAAGCACCTCCTAGGCTGCAGGCATCCAGGAATGTCCCAGGCTCCACTGAAGAACAAGAAGAACTCAACACAACCATGGCATAGTCTTCCTGAGCTAAGACTCCAGACACAACACCACCACCCAGTGCAGTGAGCCCCCCACCATCACCCAGTGCTTTGAGCCCACACCACCACCCAGTGCTTTGAGCCCACACCACCACCCAGTGCTTTGAGCCCACATCACCACCCAGTGCTTTGAGCCCACACCACCACCCAGTGCTTTGAGCCCACATCACCACCCAGTGCAGTGAGTCCACACCACCACCCAGTGCAGTGAGCCCACACCACCACCACCCAGTGCTTTGAGCCTACACCACCACCCAGTGCAGTGAGCCCACACCACCCAGTGCAATAGCCCAGGCCTAAAGAGTGAGAAATCTGGAACCACACTGCTCACTTTGTGAAGAGGCTTCTGTGTAGCATCAGGACTGAGTAGCAAGGCTACAGAAGCAGAGAACAGCGCTGAAGCCAATGAAAACTGCCTGATAGGTTGGCACCCATCCATGCCAAGTTGGATTCCTCTATCCGTACCCAGAGAAGGGCTGAGGGAGGCATCCTTATGATGGAATTCTTTGGACAGAAGCCCAGAAGGGCACACACAGATGTTTCTGCTCTATAGTAGTATTTTAAGACGTTGAGCAAAAAGACTCTGGTGACACATCCAAACCACACCCAGCACAGAAAAGGGGGCTCCATTCCGCACATCCATGGAGGGGTATGTGTTCCAAATGGAGGGTTCTCTATGCAAAGACAGGACACCAAACCTGTTTTAAACTTGTGGCTGGCGAAACAATTGTGAGGCATGCATCTTCTCTGATGCAGATCTCTTTGAACTGTGATGTCTTTACCCTCATAAAAGCTCCCCACTCTGGCAGAGAAAGAAGAGGCCTGAAGCCAAGCATCAGGGTGCTCTCAAAGAATTCTGCTGAGTCTCTGCTGCGTGTCAAGACCTGTGCTAGGTGTGATTCAGTTCCCAGCCCACATAACCCTCTCCTCTCCCTGCAGGTAGATACAGCGTGCTTATCCTTATTGTACAGGCAAGAAGGCTGCGTGGCATGCTCCTATCTAGTTATCTGCCCCACCCTGGCCATAAGATGCCCAAGGGCAGATACAGTATCTTTTTTTAATCTATATTTATTCTCAAATCACAGCAAAGATTATGACTATAACCAATACTCAGTAAATGCTTTGTCGAACCCCAGGTCTGTCCTGCAAAAATCTACACCTCTGTAGAGAGGAAAAACAGTTACCTATTGAGCTCTGGCCACCTGTGGCTTTTGCCATGATGAAGACCAATTAGGACTCCTTGAAAATGGGATGAGAGGAGAAAGTGGGCACTAGAGAGGAATGTGAGCCAGAACCAACTACCACGTGTAAGTACTGATGGAAAACAAAGATAAGAGATCAAGAGAGGGGTCAGGGTTCCTCCTGGTAAAGAGGCTGCAGCTCCCTGGCAGATCTGCTTAAGGCTGGAGGATGGAGGAAGCTAATGAGTCCTTTTCCTCCCACCACTTTGGGTGCACAGTCTGTGGGGTCAAATCTAAAAGAGAGGTTTTCTGCCACTTGGCCAGGTGAAACGGATCAGTCAGGAGTTTGTCTCTTTCCTAGACAAGTTCCCTTTCTTGGTTGTTTGATGTATACACACAGTGTCTATGTGATACTTGTGTCAGGCATGAATATCCACTCCACACATCTACACACACGCATGCCCTCGCGCGCACGCGCGCGCACACACACACACACACACACACACACACAGAGAGAGAGAGAGAGAGAGAGAGAGAGAGAGAGAGAGAGAGAGAGAGATACCTACAGACAAATATCCTTAGGCACATAGACATACGCATGCACTCATACACACAGAGATAAATACAGACACAGATACACTTACACACACACACCACTGCTAATGACCAGAGGCTTAATGAAATCCTCCCCCATCTGTGTGTGCTGCATTCACGATTCTATCTAGTAATAAATAAGCCTCTCAAATCGAAAACTAAAAACTTCCAGATTTCACCCTGTTTTTCCTTCTGTCACTTATTTTATGCCGCATGAATTGAATATTAGTTTCCCGTTTCGCTGAAATGTCGGATCACTGGGGTAGCTTGAGCAGACTCAATTTCGCTTCCAGTAATAGAGTGAGATTATTCAAAATTATTTCCAGTGGGCTGCGCCGGCCTATTCCTTCTGTTAGGAGAATAGAAGTAAACAGGTCTCCACCCTCCTCCCGGACTGACATCCTGACCTGGCGCCCCTCTGCCTAGCTCCTTAATCACGGGAGCATTTTGGCATTAGCCACGCTCAATTAATTCATCCAGGAAAGTGTCCAGTCAGAGGGATTGATTTGAAGTAAGATAAACTGGGCATCTGCTTGCAGAACCAGATGATCCCAGACACGCACGTCTTCTGCGTCCCGAGAACTTGTAGCGCTCTCTCCACATTTAAAGCAGTCACTTTCCGGCGCTGTTGTCTTTTTTCCCCTCTTGATAATTTAAGCAGCAGCATTGGCAGAGGCAGTAAATGGCGAGCTTCTCAGGAAACCTAGCAGGACACCAAGAGGTCCCCCTGGGAGCTTGCATTTCCCAGCAGACCCCAAGACTGGCCTGACCAGGTGGCGAGCACTAGGGCATCTGAGTGGAGCGAAGTTTTTCCTCCCACGCTGGACATGCGCAGCTGGTTCTCTGTAGCGAAGCAAAAAGGGCTGAGCCAGCACTTAACAAAATAGGATGTCAATTTTTTTTCTTCTCAAATTTGATAAGCAAAGGGAGATTAGCTCCCTTCCTCTAGACTCCATTTGGAACAATGTTCCTTTCAAGGCATCCAAATTGGCAAGAAAGCCCAGGTCTTGCAGACAGCCCTGAAGCTTGTGGGGAGAGAAGAATGTGTTGTCATAGACCCAAGCCCAGTTTTGGGTGCAGTGGTGTTCTCATGGGGCAAGACGAATCTACCCTGTGAGCCTTACCAGACCAGTCACACAGCGCTCTGAAGAGGACAGATAGGAAAGGATTTGCCCAGTGGAGAGGAGGACCCAAGCTGCTAGTGACCTCAAGTCACCCCCAGAATCCTACTTCCACAGTAAGGAGAGCATTACACTGCCCAAGCATGCTGGGAAACCAAGGACCAATGGGAACGCTGAAAACAGGCATTCTGCTCCAGGGACGGGTAAGGTTTCCACCCTGCTGCCACCCCTCACATTTTCCACTGATGTCACCTCAAGCAAATAATTGGTGAAAAGGAGACTTAAAGGGGAATAAAAGGCCTGTATGGAAGGACAGTGGGATGGAGGGAAAGTCAAACAAAAGGCCGGCCCCACCGGGACCCGGGAGATCATTTAGTCCCGTGTCAAGCAGAGCTGTGTGCCAGCCCTTCTCCTGCAGTATGCAGCTTCCTGCGCTGACCCCTGGAAACCACACTGAGGAAGGGGTGCTTCTTCACCAAAGAGGAGCCTCTGCCTCACTCTGTAACCCATGCAAAGACGCAGAGTGGTAAACCAAGGCTGGGGACCCCGCCCTCGCTCCACCGCGCTGTGGTACTGAAGGCCAGCAACCCTCTAGGCTTTGCCTCTGGAGAGATAGCCCTTGGCCAGGGTCCTTTTCTGTAAAAAGCTGACCTGTGACTATGCTACCAGCAACCCAGCCTGAAGGCCTCCACAGGTAGCTCACAGCAGTTGTCGCGTGTGAAATAATGATTACATATCTCCTGCGAGCCAGGCAGCAGGCCAGGTACTTTGCTAGAACAATTTTACTTGACTTGTGTATTAACAAATGATTAGTTCCGTGCTCTCTGTGTAATCACTCGGCCGAGCACTAGGACAAAACAGTCGGTGTGACAAATACCCTGTCCCCACAGCGCAAACACTCGAGCTTGCTGGGTTTTACCTGGTGGCACCATAATGAAGTACTAATGACGGGCTATGCTCTATCACATGGGCGGAGACAGCAGCTCCACGAGGTGCAGTAACTTGCTCAGGGTCACGAAGAGAACCTCGGTGTTCTGGCTCTCAGCTCGAGATTCTGCCCATTCAAGTCGGAGTTCCCTGCGCGAATCAGAAAGGATGTCAAAACGCTCTCCCATTTATGAGAGGAGAACGGTGGGGAGAAGGGGAAGTGAAAGAGGGAGGAGGAGAAACAGTGGAGGGAGAAGAGAAGGAGAAAGATAGATAGGAGGGGGGGGGAGATCTTTAAGTCTCATAACAATATGTTTTTGTAGATCTGCCCCTAGCTATCACTCTCTGGGAGGCCAAAGCTATGACCTGAGCAAATTATAATATGATAAATCCAAATATTTCTTGTGCCAACCGGGAAAGAAATGCTGAAGGGGACAACAAGGAAAAAAAAGAAGAAAAAAGAAAAAGAGCCAACCAAAAAATAAAGCTCTTATCATAATAATAGTCTTACATTAAGCCAAATCAAATTCTGAAATGACTATAGAGAAGCCGCAGAGGCGTCGCGCCCCTGGGCTGGCGCTCTGTTTATGCCCTGCACATTACACCTTCCTTCACAATTACCTAAAGTGGTACATTTGTAATTCCATAATGTATGGAATTCATTACATAGTTTTGCAATGAAATTATCACACTGTGCTTGGGACATCTGCACTCTGTCATACATCATTCTATTCATTTCTAGTTAATTTAATCCCAATATCTGCCCACATGATAAGACAGATGTTCAGCTACGCTGCAGCTTCAATGGCTTTCTGCCTTGAAGAAAGTTGAAGCCGTTGAAAGAAATGACATCTATCAGACAGAGCGCTTACAGTATTAAAAGTTGGGGTGTTTGCCTCTTCGATGTCATTAGCTTCATTATTTGCTGGTCTATTGCAGTAACCTTTGCCATGAGGCTCAACATAGGCTCTCGGAGGCAGGGGGCTAATGGGAGAGCTTCCGTGAGCATTTCTGGAGCCTCTGGAAATGAGTTCCCATGAAAACTCATTTAGAAATATCTGCATATCACTCGGGGGGGGGGGATGAGATAATCTGCACTATTCTGTGAGTCACATACAGTCCCTGCTTCCGGGAGGGAAGGAGACTGCATGGAGAGGCTCCTGTCTGCCTCCCCAGTCTGAACTCTTTTGCCTTGTGGAACCTCCTTGACACCCTTAGCTCCCCTGGAAGGCAGTTACAAGGTTCCAAGACCTGTGACTTAAATCCCCACTGCTCACCACTGCGCTAATGGAGACTTCCATTGAAAGCCATGTCGTCTACAGAATAGCTTCCCCTGGGTGGGGAACCCAGTGGGAGAAGCGCCATCTGCGGGATGTGGGTAACTGATTCACTAGTTTAGAACCACAGCCTTGCCATTTTGTAAACACTAATGTCTAAGTCATAGAGGTGGAGCAATCAGATGAGATAAAGTACTGAGTGCTAGACATCATAAAGTATTTAGCTTGTCATATAAATAACAAAATCATGAATATTTTTAAAAATAGAATCAGATTTCACACATGTGGGAAGCAACTGGCATGATTCCCGCTCCACGGTGGCCCCTAAGGACGTTCACACAGTTGCTTTTAATGCTACTCCACAGTGAATCATTTTACATAAATGATTTTTGTCCCCAGAAGCTATACATTAAAATCATTTCTAATGTTGGCAAAGGTCAATTATTGTCCTCATTAGGTCATACAAAAGTGGACCCTAGAAATACTGTAGGGTTTAAGTGTTGCTGATAAGGAATGACAAGTGAAATAAAAACATCATTTAGCGGAGGACAGCCAGGTGTAGGTGCACACCCCAGCAGGGCTGCCTCCTTAAGGACAGGCCAAGTCACTGCATAAGACAAGAGGAACCTAACTGCTGCTCCGTATATATGTGAAACATTGGTTCCCTACTAAGTACCAGGAACTCTGATAGGACATTGTATAGTTCAACACTACAGCAGGTACTGCAAGAACGTACATACATGAGCACATTTCACAGGTGGATGTACATACACAGACATATATTTTGCAAGGGACTTACAAATACAAATATGTATTTTAACACAAAATAACTGAGTAGACCTTGGGTTTAGACTGACATTCTTCATTCCCCTACCATTTAAGCAGGCACCAGCTCCAAGTTGGCAAAACTCTACCCTACAGATTGTCTGTATAACACAATCTTCAACGTCTTTTTCCATTGCCCCAGGATGTTAACAACATCCAATATAGTCTCTTTATTTTCATTTTTACTCTGTTCTAAATTCCCATATTTATATGTTCATGCATTCATGGGACTTATCTTCTATAATTTTATCTTGTTTTTCCCTCATATAACTTGTCATAAACACAGCAAGAGGCTTGTGAAGGGTTCCATGGAAGGACTGACTGAATCTTGGTGTTCTACCCATCCACCACTGTACTCTGCCACCAAAATCTGCCCCTTCCTGACTCACATCTTATGTTACAGTGTTAGAGTAAATGGAGCATTCAGCAGCAAACCACAGCAGACGAGGAGGGGGAAGGGCTGGAAAGGCGCACTGGCTCTGGGTACTATGGTCTAACTAGAAGCATGAAGGATAAGACATTGGATGGAATCACAGATACTGCTTCACTCGGGAACTCAGCCAAAACTGAGTAAATGCTGGAGAACTTGGAATTCGGAGCAGTGTTATAGGAGATGGAGGAAAAGTAAAGAAACTTCCCTTTTGGCAAGCAAGCCCTGACCACCAGCTTTTTGGATTTAGCAACATCAATGCGAAACCAGGGAGAGAGAATGGCTCATTCCCTACAAAGAGTTTGGGAGTCACGTTCTGAGATGGTTACACTGAGTGGCACTGAATATCAGCAGTAATAGTCTCCTGTATAGATGACACCCTCATGACTGGGGAGAATATTTCTATGCTATCCGCCCACCACCTCTTCTCATTGTGACCATCCTTTTGACTTTGTGTACCAAATTCTTGCCCAGTGATGAGATCCCTGGTGGCTGTTAAATGGTGGTTTAATATACCAAAATGAGGTGAATGCCAGAGAGATTTAAGGATATACTAAATTAATGGAAGGATCCCCAGTGGAACCCCATTTCCAGTTTAAACAACCTTTTTCTTGGATCCGAACATCACCAGATTTGCCTTCCCAGAGCCCTGGTCCCAGAAGGACCTATGACAAAGACTGGGGAGCTATTTCATCACATGCATCACTGCTTTGCTCATTGTTCCAGGACCCCCATCATTTGCAAATCTTGGCTTGAACTTTGAAATCAAAGGTCAAGTCTATGTATCCTTTGGACCCTAATTTTGTCATCTTTAGCTTGAGGTAACTGGCTATGTCACTCAGATATGTTTTCCTAGATTCTGTTTTCTCATTGCTGAATTCCTAGGGCTTCAAAGAGCACCCTAATGTAGTCAGTTTTTAAATATTTAATGAGCACACAAGTAAGTCAACAACGTAGGTGTTTAATCGGGTTTCAGCTCATAGGCTACTCATTATTAGAAGCAAACTCCGAGAGCCCCACTTTAAGAAGACACTGAAGACAATCCTGGGGCTATCAAGAAACGAGTGTGGGAACTAATGAGCTAGGCTGTCATGGGCACAGGACTTTATAGTGCTGGTGTTAACTGATGTCAGGCTTGGTGGCTACCACCAGGAGTTTCGGGTTTTCGTGTCTCCAAAGAATCAAGTAGAGGCCACAATGGCAGCAGAGCAAACACAGTAGTATACTTCCAGGAGGGAAATGAGTCAGAGCAGGGCAGAGAGCAAGAGCAATAGCTAGAGCAAGAGAAAGAACCGTATGAGCCTCCACCCACTTTGCACAAAAGACGGAGTTTTTGTGCAACCTCAGAATGAGTTCATGACTCATTCTCATAGAATGCTGTTATGGCTTAAAAGAAGAGTATCTCCAGTCGACTTGTGTATCTGAAAACTGGATCCTAGTTGGTGGCATTGTTGGAGTGAGAAGGGGTTATGGGACCTGTTGAACACAGAACTTTGCAGAAAGAAGTACATCGGTGGTGCCTGGGGTGGTGCCTGGTTTGGAAGGTTTACAACCTCACTCCACTTTCTGCTAGCTCAGAGGCTTCCTGTGTGCAGTTGAGATGTGATCTCTCAGCTTCCTGCTGCCATGCCTCACCCTTTCATTACAGATGGCCTCTTTCGGTCATAATGTTTTTTCCCAGTATTAGAAAAGTATACCCAGTTTTTGTCTCACTTGCACAGTACAAGCTTGTTGTATTAGCACCTTAAATGTCCATGCAGGGATATAAGATTTAGTATTACAGTGAGCCATCACTTACAGATCAGACAGTCTAGAGATCCTCTGTACCTTGACCAGTGTTGTGAACCAGGTTTCGTTGATGACTGCTCTGTTTGCCAGTTTTTTCCTAATATTCTAATTCTTTGAATAAGACTTTTGGGTCCTCAGCCTCTATTTTCTTCTGCCTTGGGATGGCAAAATAGTCACTGTCACCACACAAGCTAAAACAATAGGAGGGAAAGAGAGGAAGGGTAGTATGTCATTTGTTTTGGTGCGAGGAAATCCAGAGTGATAAATTGGAATCAAAGGTGAGATGAAAGATAAAAGCAACTCCCTTCTGCCTCCAACACACTCATCTTAAAAGGGGGTGCATTCCTGCTATTGAGAGCCCCCACTTAAGGCAGAGCTGAGCACTCTTTCCAACAAGCTGGCACCTCCACTTCAGAGGGCTCCTCCCTCTTTTCAGAAAAGCCCTCTTTCTAAGTCCCAGAATCTGGCCAGGCTGACAGGACTTTTCCACTGAGAGCAGAGATTGTTTCTGATGCGTAGGCAGTGCATAACTCCGGTTCCAGGGTGGTGGGGGTAGGGGGCAAACACAGCTCACTCTGGTAACCAGCTCTGCAAATCACGCCTTGTTTGACACAGGAAAAGAGAATTATTCTCTCTTTATAAAACAGAGCTTAAGGATAATGGTGTCACTCCACAGCATTAGAAGAAGTGAAAGGGCTTGGCACTCTGGGCATCTTTGTCTTAAGGCATCCCCTTCCTGTCTCACTTGTCTTAGAACAGCCACTTTTAGGCTGCCCCAATATTATCCCCAAAGAGCTACCATTGCTTAAGTGGGTGGAAAGAAGAGGCCTCTCCTCTGTGGTTTGCTGCCATAGGAGCTGTTCTTTCTAGATTCTGGAAGCCAGTTTAATATTGAGTTTCCCGGCTGGGGGCCTCCAGATACGCCCTGAGCATATTGAACTCCAGCTGTTGAGCTGAGCAACAGCTGGAAATTACACAATTGACACCTAAATGGAGGCGGTGATCCCTGCACAATCACCTCTCTGTTACCTACACGATACTTTCCGCCTCAGCCTTGCTGAGTTTTTTCCCTGTGGTAGCCCAAGGCCATGCTGACTTCCCAAGCTGGTCCAAGCAGGGACGTATCTGCAGGTGGTGGTCATGGTGATGATGAGGTGTGTGCGTGGATGCTCACTTATGTGTGTGTGTTGGCTGATTATCATAGCCAAATTGACACAGAGCCTGGGGAAAGCATACTGATTTTTCTCATCTGCAGCTCTGCTTCCTAATGTATCAAAACCCTGCAGCATCTCTTGAAGCAGCCATACACTGAGCTGAGCAAAGCTGTTCTTGGCTGCTTTCAGCCCTGGGGACTGAAGCACTGACTGGTCCTGAGAGACTGGCTAGGGAGAGCATAATAGCATGGTGGGCAGAACACAAACTTCTGCTTTAGCCAAGCCCGCATTCCAGCTCGCTTGTGCCCAGCTGTGTGACTTGGAACCGCTCCCCCACCCCATCTCTCTAGCATAGGTAACGTACACAGGCCACACTGGGGAGAGCTGAAAGACAAAGATTCATAGTGTGGCTATCCTGTGTCCAGATGAGTGTCTTTGCCTCGAGTCCTGGCTTATATTCTCTTCACATTATTCTGTTATCAAATACCAGGCAAGAGGCCACTCAAACAAAGAGGATTTGCTTTGGCTTTGGGCTTGAGGGTACCGTTCATTAAGGTGGGAAGGCATGGCACCAGGCTCAGCTGTGGCAGGCCCTAACTAGGTGAATCAGTAAACTGAGAAAGGGCAGGAAATAGGCCTGGCTATAAACCTCAAGCCTTTCTCTACCCCAAACAGCCCACTTCCTCCAGATAGGCTGTACCTCAAACACAGCCCACAACTTCAAAAGCAGTGCCACCAGCTAGGAACCAGATGCTCAAACACACGAGATGACGGGACACTTCACAATCAAGCCAGACAGTCTTGCCCAGCTCTCGAGCAAATGGCCTTCCTCATTTCTACGCCAGTCAAATCTGATCCCATGCAATTATCCACACCTAAAGGCCTTGCCTAGGTCCAGGCCACCTATCTGCCACTCCCTCCAGTACATACTGAAGACGTCTCCATGTCTGTGGCCCAGATAGAAGGACTCTCCCTGTATCCATTCCCGACTCTCTTTTCCTTACAAAAGGCAAGAAAAGAGAAATAACCATTAGGGTATGTCTACAGTCTTTCAGGAGAGGGCTGAGATTGCTAATTAATCTGCTCATCAAGCATCCTTCCTTTCTGACTTGTAAACTGTGTTTCTGAGAACTCTGGAGACAACGTGCCGCACCTACATTCCCAGAGGTAACAAATAAAACACCACTGACTTCGGTGATCACTCCTTAGTAGAAAAGATGATCCCAGCCAGATGACAAGATCATAAGCCTGGCCACCTAAATCTTTAGCAGTGACCAGGGAGGTAACCTGAGGCAACTGGGCAAGGGCAGTAGTTAGAGCTGACAGAAAGGAGCCAAATGGTGGGGGCCAGAAAGTGAGTGAAGAAATGGCTCATGAGCATCTCAGGAGAAGAAAACCTGGGGCAAGGAGAAGACAGTGGAAAGTAAGAGACCCTTAGGAAGATACTACATTCAGTCAGTCTCTCTCCATTTCTCTCCCCCTCTCTCTTTCTCTCTCTCTCTCTCCACCCCCATCGTTCCTCTCCCATTGTGTGTGAGTGACACTTCCCTTGATCTCCTTCTTTTACCTTATGTTCAGAGAAAGGGTCTCTCACTGAACCTGGAGCTCATCCGTTCAGTCAGGCTGGCTGGCCAGCAGACTCCAAGGATGCCCTGGCTTCTGTCTCTCTAAGCATTAGGATAGCAGACACATGCCACCTCTCATGGTGCTGTGAGCCAGATCTTTGCACCTCCACAGCAAGCCCTTTGCCCACTGAGCCATCTCCTTAGAGATCAGAGACCACAACCACCATTTCTCTATCCCCAAGGCCCGTGTTATTATCATGACTCCCTTCTTCAGCTGGAACAGCTTAACGAAGTCAGACACACATTTCCAGAAAGTGGAGCTCTGTCTCCTCGTGTGCATTGAAGGAATATATATTGGCATCCGCACCAGATGTCGGCTGAGACTCAGGGAACACAAGGCAGGCAGGTCTCAGCCTCCACAGAGCCCTCACTCCTATGAAAGGAGACAGATGATGATCATAAGAACCTAAGCTGGTGGTCCTCACCTGGGCTGGTCCCCCTGCCCCGAGGGACACTAGCTACCTAAGGGGGGCAGGAGGAGTGGCGTGTAATAAAGACTGTCTCTTTCCATTCACCCCACTGTTACAGACTAAGTGAGAGATGCCCTGCACAGCTTCCTGTATTTAAAATTGGCGTCTTTGGAGGCAGGCTCTGAAAATATGTCATGGGGAGTGTGGCGCTTTGTTTTCTATATTATAAATGTGCTATCAGATAGCTTCCTGATCAGGCCAACTGCCACTGTGCCTTCCTTCCCACTAGGAACTCTCCCTCAGGAATCATAGGCTAAGCTGGGATAAACTCTTCCTTCTATAAGCTGCTTTTGGCCATGATATTTTACCAGAGTAACAGAAAGTAACTGGTACAACCACCCTCATATGAAGTGGGGTAAAAAACATGGAAAACTGCAAGCCTAGGAATGAAAATTTCTCTTCCGCGTGATAAATATCTACCCCTCTCTAAATGCCACCACGCATTCTGGTTGGGACCCCTGTGGAAAAGCATGATGAAAAAAGAAGTTTGCATGTTGGGACAGACACTGCACAAGCAAAAGATCGAGGCAACGAGATTAAGGACACTGTGGAACTGATTTTCACTGTGTAATAGGGGGATGAACGCTGGCCCTCCCAGAAGCTGCAACTTCCTTGTAACAGTTCCATGAACCCACCAAGGCTCCCTCACTTGGAAACGCATCTGGGGTGATACATCTTAGATGGCCTCAGTGACCCTCGAACCCAGGGTCACAGGCCTTCATAAGACAAAGATAGACAAGCTGAGAAAGACAGGAGAGAAGAGGACACACAGTGGTGTGGTCAGGGTAGTGTAGTCACACATCAAAGAAGATTTCAGAACAGCAAGGAATGAAATGAATCCCAACAAAGAAAGAGAGGTGGTCGGAGGAGGTGCCTCTGAGGAGGTCACCTTCATACTGACACCTGAGATCTCAGAGGGAGCCTGAACCTGCCTTCTTCAGATATAAGGAGGGATGAAGTTTCTAGGCTAAATGATTCATGCAAAGACAGAGGATTTCAGCCCTGTGTGCCAGAAATTGACCCCCAGCGTTTGAATCTTGATTGCATCCATTGGTCGCTATGAAACTGGACAAGCTATAACCTGAGCCTGTCTCCCTGACCTGGGAGCCGCCTTGTCCTTGCCAAAGTTAAGGGAAAGGGTTCGTTAAGCAAGCCAACTGCCTCTGTCAGTGAGCTCTCAATATTAGCTATCATCGCTATTATTGTTACTGCATCAGCTTCAAGTCACAAATAGCCAGAATTCCTTCTTGATCCCTGAGAGCAAAGAGAAAGGATTATGCAGTGTGTGGTACTATGAAAAGGCCGTGTTTTGCTGCTGAGTCCCAGGGCTGAGCCTCCCAGTTTGAAGTGAGTGGCACAGATGACTGCTTGGGCTTGAACTGCACACAGCCTGCAGATTCCTGCCTTTCAGAGATCCGTGTACGTGCCCCGCACAGATCTCTAAGGCACAAAGCAGCCTGATAAACAGATGACTGTCAGCGCCTCTGATCTCACACCTGAGGGCCCCGGGGAAGGGAGAGGCCTACCGCCTTGCCTCTTTTCCAGGAGCTGCAGGCTGGCCCAGCAAGCGCAGTCCTGCTCAGCACCGTCCTTCATTGAAAGTGCCAGAAAAAAATGTCCTGATGTATGCAGAAGAAATGCCTGCAGAGGGAGAGCACAGTGTCCTACTTCCTCCCAACACCTCCCAGAGGCCCAACACTACTGCTAAGCCTATGATCAGCATCTCAGGACACCATGCTCCCCTCCTCCACTTGTGGTCAGAGGTCAAAGTGGGACCCCATAGTATAAGTGGGGCAGTCAGAGGGAAGAAGAAGCCAGCTTCAGAATGAGGGTTGATCCCTGGGACAGCCTGAATGTTGAAGAAAGCGAGGAAAGGGCTGGGTTAGGAAACAAAGTCATTTAACAGGTGACTAGTGGGGTAGATCTATGACATCCTGGGAGGAAATAGGTCCTGAGGGACTTAGTTAAACCAAGCAGACTTGCCTCCCTGGTTTTTACCACCCAATGGGAATGAGCACCCAACTAAATCATCCCCCTGAAACAAGTGCAGAATTCAATCGCAAATGAGATTCGCTTCCATCATCAGCCATCCCAGCCATCTCCCCTGGGCAGTTTGCCGTGTTCCAGGCTTCTCAGCTTCTTCCTTTAGTCCCTAAATTCTAGGTCTGATCTCTACCACCCAGGGAATGTTGCCATTTGAAGCCAATGTTCTAGACCTGTGGGGGTTGGCCAAGGCCCAGCCCCCCTCATCACCGAGACATTTCTCCATCCAGGCTTTGAGACTAAACTCTTACGTATACATTTCAGAGAGAAAGAGACTAGACTGGTGAGGTCCTAGTAGACAGAAGTCATGACATCTGTGAAGACATGGAGAAGGAAAGGAATGAGTTTAGCTGAGGGTGAGCCAGGTGGCCATGAAACCCCTTACCAGGAACAACGCCCATTTCAAGAGGTATCTCATGGAGATGTTAGACTAGAGCATCTCTGTCTGTCAGACTGTCCCATCTTCCACTCCACCCCACCTTCCCACCTTCACTGCCACCTCAAACTCCTTCTTCACTTTCCTTCTCAAAGAGACTAACTCTCAACACCATCTAGACCTGGGATCCTAAGGTAGCTCAACTGCCCGGTAGGTAGTTACCCTCACTTCAAAACTAGCTCACGGAGGAGGTGGCAAGATCCTATATTTAAGTCAAGACACGCGGTGCCCTTGTTTAAGATTATGGACCGCATGTATGTCTGAGTCTTCTAAACCAAAGACAGCAGGCATAACTTGGTGGCAGTGGTGGCGGCAGCTGGGTCAGATAATCACAGAGGAGGTGGGTGTTAGATGAGAAAAATGTTCAGAGATTTAGCAAACTCTCTGGAGGGAAGTGAGGTTCCAGGAGAAGGAAGGACCTTACTGAGGAACACCCAGCTGATAGCTGGTGGGACCCAAATCTCCCGAGTCCTTCCATAGTGCCATCCGTCCACACAACCTTTGTCATTTGATCCATCTGCCTGAAGAGAACACACCTTGCTGAAAACGGTACTCTTGAGTATTTGCACTTGCATCAGAAGTCCCAAAATTAAAAATGTCTTTGAAATGTTATAAATTTTGCTCTTTCAAAGTGATGTTCAGATCATTTTATTAACTGGGTGATTCAATGCATTCTTATTAAATGTCTTTTGGTACCAACTTTTGTCTATGTGGAGAAATCTAGTGTAGAAACTGCTGGTTCTGACCACTGTGATGCAGAATCTTGAATGTGACATCTAACCCCTCTTTGCTTTAGTTTCTTCATCTAGAAAGTGGTGATAAACACAGTGTCTGTTTTACAAGTTTACTTATGACCCAAGTGAGTCTGGCAGAGAAGTGTTTGGGATAGTGCCCAGGCAGATGGAGAGAGAACAGGAAAAGCCTGCTGCTGGAGCACCAGCCTGGCTGTTTTGTATAGCTGAAGTCTGCCATCCTCAAACCGGGCGTTCGAGATTAGATTTAAGTCAAGTGTGCTACAAATGATGCCCTTCTATCTGTCTCCACTGAAGACCCAAGTTCCTTACTCTCTGGACCTGCCAGGAAAGAGACGCCACAAACAGGCCATAGAGGAGAATTGAATAAAGGTGTAGGAAGGATTAAAAGAAATCAACAAGAAGTGGTGGGTGACATTCTAGAGCTGGCAACAGCGTGGGCTGTGACCACTCCCTGGCCCTGGGAGCTGTCAGAGAGCATGGTGATTTGAAATTTAAAGGGTTCCGTGAAGCTGTCAGATGAGTCGCCTAGCAGGACCTAGGACTCTAAAGAAGGGACCCACCACCCAAGAGACTCCGGCAGAGAGGACCTGAGTCCTGTGCTGCCAGACCTAGCTGGCACGACACACATCAAAATCAAACAGAGCCAGAGGACACGACAGTGAGGGCATGTGAGCAGAATTCCCAGGGAGGCTTCGGCCTCCTATGACAGGACTGGACCGAGAAATAGGAGACCAGCGTGGGCAGAGGACAATGGGGGAGATCCCACCCAATTCCTTTCTTACTTGGCTATAATGTCTTCGTTTTATGTTTCCTTTTATGTGAATGTGCGAGTTGCATGCCTCTATGTTTGTTTATTACGCATATGCATGGTGTCTCTGGATACCAGAGGAGGGCCTCAGATCTCCTGCATCTGAACTCGTAGAACAGAGAGCATTGAGCTGCCTTATGGCGCTGGGACTTGAACTCGGGGTCCCATAGAAGAGCAGCTAGCACTCTTATCCACTGAGCTCTCTCCCCAGGGCCTCTTTCACTTCCTTGATAAGTGCTACACTTAGGAGGAAAGGTCTGTGCTGGTGGCCTCGTGACAGACCCAGGTCCCCAGCGCAGTCTCTACCCTGGAGGCTCAGGATGGAGTTTGGAATAACTCCCTGAGTAACACGGAACTCTGCAGTCTCAGGAGAGGAATAATTAGAACAAATGGTGCAATTTGGCTCCGTCCTCTACGGAAAGATACAAGGAGATAATCAACATCAAACAGCCTCCTGGTCCGGATGTCTGTGAGGAAGTAACGAAGGAGTTTGTGCTTTTAATTTTCAGCTGAACTAGGTCTTAATTAGAACAATATCATTTATTGTGAACATGTCTCCATGTGGTCTCCTAATCTGCTGCAGATAAGGAAGGATTCCTACTGTGGACTCCTTTATGACTCTCTGTGTCTTTTGCCTTGTGTAAGGGGACAAGGGAGTGCGGGGTGACTCGTTCTGCCGTAGAGATATCATGGACAGCTGGCAACGTTATTGAGCTTGCCCGTCCCCATCCAAACAGACAGATCTCTTCTTCCCCTGCAAAGAACATCAATAATTAATACGTCTGGTCACCAACACTTTTATAACTAACTCCAAAATTTGCCTGGAGAGAAGAGATTTCAGACACTTTCTTGAACCAAGTGGGAAACTTCTGTTGAACACCTGTGGTGCTCGGCAGTTGTGGGATGATATATATTCAAACAGATTTTCTCAGCAAGTAGCTTAGAATTGGGCTCAAAGATAAATGCAGAGACAGGAACCATGACCAGCAGTGACATAAGCTTGCCGGAGGGCTGGGGATTCCTCCCGGATCCCACAAGCTCAGCTCATCACAAAATGCTTCTGGGTCACATAGTCCCTAGGGTCCTAGTATGTGCCTCTGTGGGACATTGCCATGCCTAGCTCAGAGTATTGCTGTGGGAATTAAAGACTCTTTGTGGGGGGGAAAATGCTCTATCCCAAGTAGTATATTCCAAAGTGTACAAAAAGTGTTACAAAGGTGTCAGGGGAACTGATTCTTTTCTTGTTTGGTGTGTGTGTCTATGTCTGTCTGTCTGTGTGTAAATGTGTGTGTCTATGTATGTCTGTGTGTCTGTGTGTAAATGTGTGTATGTATGTGTGTCTGTCCGTCCGTCTTTGTGTAAATGTGTGTGTGTGTGTGTGTGTGTGTGTGTGTGTGTATGTGTGTTGCCATCCACCTGTTTGTTTGAAAGCGTCTCATGCTGGCCTGAAGCTTTATGATTTAGCTAGCCTGACTGACCCGCAAGGCCAGGATCCCCTGTCTCTTCCAACATTGAGGTTGTCAGTAGGTGCTGCCATGCCCATTCTTTTCGCGTGGGTTCCAGGGATAGTACTCAAGTCCCTGGGCTTGTATGGCAGGCACTTTGTAGACTGAGTCATCTTCCCAATCTTAGAAATTCATTTTAAGGGACCGTCATGAGGTAAATCTAAAATAGTTTCTTAATTTGACTAAGTAATACAACTACTTAATTTGACTAAGTAATACAACTAACCATAGCCCACGGGATATCAGAACTGTTGAGCCTAGACTAAGAAATAAATTATATTAGCAATTTAAGGAAGGAACAAATTTTGAGAAAAAGAGCTATTGTCTGTCCCTTACAGTAGAATGCACACGCTAACAACTGTGTGAAGAATCTGATACAAGGAGAGGGCGACTTGGCTGCGACAGTGACAAGTGATTCAGAGAAGAACTGCAAATCTAGGCTGAAACTAGCAAGTGGAATCGCGATGAGATATAGGACATATATTTATTCAGAATGTCTATCTTCTGAAAATATTAATTCATTTCAGGGAGGGAAATAGTGAACACATGAAGAAGCCTGTAGTTATCACCTTAGCTGAGTGATCAAAGTCAGCACCATCCCTAGTGGAGCAGAGCTGTATCCTGAGGCTGATGTGCTGTAAGGAGAATTACCAACATTAACCCCTGTGATGTCTGAGCCAGAATAACTAATCTTAATCTGATCGTGGAAACTGAAATTACATACAAATTGAGGGACTGGTGCCCTAAAACTGAGCAGTAATCTTCAAGAGTATCAATATCATGAAAGAAGAAGAAGGGGAGGGAAAATGAGGTTAAGGAGAAGGAGGAAGAAAAGGAAAAGAAGGAGAAGGAGGAGGAGGAGGAGGAGGAGGAGGAGGAGGAGGAGGAGAAGAAGAAGAAGAAGAAGAAGAAGAAGAAGAAGAAGAAGAAGAAGAAGAAGAAAAGACAAAGATCTGAGAAACGACCCACCCCCATCCAACTTTCACTCCACTCCCTCCCAACCCCACCACACCTCCACCCTGCATACTGCCTGAAAGGAAAGACATTACAAATAAATACAATGCATGACCTTGGTTAGAATCAGAAGAAGAACTTTTGTTTGTTTGTCATTAAGACTATTACAACCATTAGAACATTTGATTAAAGTCTATATGGTAGATGATAGCATTATAGTCTTTTTTTTTTTTTCTTGTCTCCTTCCCCCATTTCTTTTATTTTTTTTTTTTTATTTTTTATTTTAATTTATTTATTTATTAAGAATTTCTGCCTCGTCCCCACAACCGCTTCCCATTTCCCTCCCCCTCCCCCGATCAAGTCCCCCCCCCCTCATCTGCTCGAAGAGCAATCAGGGTTCCCTGACCTGTGGGAAGCCCAAGGACTGCCCACCTCTATCCAGGTCTCCTAAGGTGAGCATTCAAACTGCCTAGGCTCCCACAAAGCCAGTACGTGCAGTAGGATCAAAAACCCACTGCAATTGTTCTTGAGTTCTCAGTATTCCTCATTGTCCGCTATGTTCAGCTAGTCTGGATTTATCCCATGCTTTTTCAGACCTAGGCCAGCTGGCCTTGGTGAGATCCCAATAGAACATCCCCATTGTCTTAGTGTGTGGGTGCACCCCTCGTGGTCCTGAGTTCCTTGCTCGTGCTCCGTCTCCTTCTGCTCCTGATTTGGACCTTGAGATTTCTGTCCGGTGCTCCCTTAATTTTTAAATTTCTATTTTTTGAGACACCATGCTTTTTCAAAAGGTAATATAACCACATAAGTTTAGGATAAAGAAGAACTAGGTAGTTAGAACCAGGTATTCAGTCAATTCTATTTAATTTTAAAAAATATCTTATGTGTATGAGTGTTTGCCTGTTTGGATGTCTATGCACCATGTGCATGTCTGATGCTTTGGGAAGCTAAAAGAGGGCATTAGGTCTCCTGAAACCAGAGCTACACTGGTTGTGAGCCACCATGTGGGTGCTGTGAATCAAACCGGAGTCCTCTACAGGAGCAAGCAGCTAGTTCTCTTCACCGATGAGTCGTCTCTCCCACTCTCCAACCAATTCTTAACTGGTTCAGAAAAATAAAGCAGGATAATAAAATATACATGACAAAATGTAAACATGAAGAAAAAGTGAAAGGGGATATTGGAATAATTTGTGCTATTTTTACAGTAAGTTTTCTGTAAGTCTGAATTATTTAAAAATGAAAAGTTTAAGATACAGCACTGGGTTCTGAAGTTGACTTTACTAAGTGATTTTGCATTCCTTAAACATTTTACAACAAATACGCAATTAACCGAGATCAGCTCAGATAGTCATATGAATACATCCATGGAACAGTTTTACATGACTTTGCTGTCAATATCTCTATTGTGTTTTATGCTTTACTGCAACATATCGATGGTTTCTAATTGTTACTGATTCTTTAAAATAAAACCTGTTATTTAATACTTTCTTAAGCTTTTGATGAATAGTAGGTAACTCCTGATTATAAAGAAACTAGGAAGGAACTGTTCAGCTACCCTCTAGAAATATAACAAAGAAGATCTGAGATAGGACCAAGGGGATACAAGTTCGATGCACATATCTATCACTGTGCAGCAAACATACTAGCAACCTACTCCTACTGAAACTTCAGGTGGCTAGCAATCAAACTACCTCTTAAGTTACTCTTAGCTACAGACTGCCCGCTTTCTGGGGTTCTGTTATGCATGTCTTCCTCATCTTAGAAACAAGGATGGGAAAGTCTTCTCAATTTTGGTGTCATGATTAAGGAAACAGAATAAATGGATGCAATGGACCTATGTCTGTTCACCCTGTCACATGAGGATGGCACTCACATGTGACTGATCAGAAAAGTTACATGAATAAACAAAAGACATGGGACGAGAAAGCGTATTTATTCCCCAGCAATGCTCCGCAAACACATGGCAAGAGCAAAGATACATCATGTTGAAAAACAAGGACAATAAAAAAGAAACAATATAGTATTGAATATCACATAAATATCTGTTGCCTTCCATTCTACATACAAACTATTGCTCTTATCCAAGGAAGAAGGCCAAAAGCCTCTGGATTATAATATTTCAGTAAAAACACAGGTTCTTATAATACCAACTATCACAAATATGATCAAAACTCAGCTCCTCTCGATTCAATGATTAGATGGCTGATGTACTGCTCTGAGGAGTCGTCAGCAGACACTACAGATCTCAAATTGACACTTCAATAAGACCTTCGCTAGAATCTTTGAGTCTTCCTGTAGAGAATACTCACTTCACTTCTACGTGATCATTTACAGTGCCTCTTGACAACAACACAGCCCGCTTATTTGGCCAGGCTGCCTCAGACACTCACCACTGGTCACCCTCGTACGCATCTGAAAGCCTTCCTCACACCATATTGATTTCGTCGAATCCTCCTGAGAACTGTTTGTTCCTTCTTCTGAAGTCTGGGTTTACTCAGGAGGAAGAACACTGTATTGTCGATTTCATCTCCGGCCATTTCTTTCATCAGCGAATAACTTATGGAAATAGCAGAGCCTTGTGCCCACGAAACTTCACACGCATTGTTGTGATGGAATTAAAATAAGATGAACCCTAACAAACCTCATTCCCCAGTATTCATGCCCCATTTTTGACTTCCTATCTGTGTTGAATCTCTGAGCCTCTGTAACCAACAGAGTATGCTGTGCCAAATTTGAGCCTAAGATTTAAGAACAACTGATGCCCCCCTTTCATCCTTGGGAACCCTGAAGTCTTGTAAGTTTTATAATCTCCTGGGAAGTATACATATAGAACCACTGTCAAGAGGTGACCTGTGACCCACAGAGTGAATGGTTCTAGATTCAGAAAGACTCAGAGAAAGACGGCTCATATTAGCATTCCAGAAAACCTTCCCCAATTTTTGTAGCTACAGTGTAAGGTCATGTAAACTACAGAGATATGTTTCGATAGCACCCAAATTTGTGTTATTTTACATTCAATTGATCCTGCCTACTGGATATATACCTTAGTCAGGCTATAGTAGATAGGACAAGTTGGCATTATCCTGGAGAATCTCCCATCAGAAAAGAGAGGGCACTTACATGTAGTGACAGCCTTGTAGGCTACAGTGTACCCCTGCTCAGTTCTTGTATGAACCACAGGAGTGGGAGGGGCACCAGGAGAGTCAGGATGTGGGATGGAATTTGGGTGGCATATGCCTCTGAAGGTCAGAACATATAATGAAACAGTCACACCACCTCTCTTGGGGGAGGCAGATTTGTCATGGCACATTCTGGAAAAATCAACTAAATGGCCATGGGTTCTGTTATTTCAAGAGCTCAGGGTCTTGGAGGAGAATGAGCAAGGTGAGGTGGAGCTAGCTCCAAGGTGCTAGAATTCTAGCCAGCCTCTCCTCAGGAGACACAGGGAAGTCTTTGAAGCCAAGGATCCTCTGAAATAGCCTTGGTTCCTGGAAATGCCTCCAGTCCTTGGAGAGAGATCAAAAGTCCCTGGAAAAAAGCCAGGACATGGGCAAGACAGGAGATACACTAATAAAGAGACAGCACCACAGATTCACAGTGTGGTGCCAAGAGCTAAAAGGAAAATAAATGAGGGAAAGCTAAATTCGCTCCCAACGACTGTGGCCACAGCAAGCCTCAGGAAGGAGGGCGGCTTCACAGGCAGTTGAACCACAAGCCCGGGTGTCCTGGATGATCTGCCAGGGTGAGACAGAGCTGCATTCCCAATGCTTCACCACTGAGATAGCCCTTCTCGAGGCTAGGGGAATTCTAGAACAAACAGAGCTTTCAGGACTCAGTTAAGACATGGGTGCTTTCTTTCTTAGCATCCCAACGGGAGATTTTTATAGTTCCGCCCTGGACAGACCTACCCGAGCCATGCTGGAACCTCAGCTGCGCAGAAGTAGGGGATGGAGAGGATAAGAACTGATCCTGGAATAGAGGAAGAAACAGAGGACTGTGAAGGAATCCAACTGCATGTGGCGAGACGGAGCTTTAACTGGGATGAGCTGCGTGTCAAAAGAAACGTCGTCATGGGGCCAACTTGAAACCAAGAAGTCCAATCTGAATGAGTCAAGAGTAATGGGAAATAAAAAATGGAAGGTGCTGGAGTCACGAACACACTCCAGGCCCAATGCAGCAAAAGCAAAGTCTAGGTTCTTAGAGACATAGGCCTGAGCCTGACAGATATTTGGTCAGCTTTGGTCACTACTTGGTTGAGCACTTGAGTGTCAAAACCTCAAGAATGGGTCATCTCAATGATGCGGAACTATTAGGTCTTTTAGCTTTCTCAAATTTTCCCATTAGACCAACAAATTTAATCTAGCAAAAGCTATAACTATATCAAAATTCATGTCTGGAGAGGCCAGTTCTCACTATGTATTTCTCTTTAAAAAAAAAAAAAAAACCCTTCTGATGCTATAACCAATGGCTCAACATCTCTCTCCTACCAGAGATAAGAACTGGAAGCACGATCCCCTCCTCTCCTCCTCCGTGACTCTAATCCCACCTGGGAAGATGAAGTGTTCTTCAGTGACCGTGTCAGTACTCTCTTGCGGCCTCCTTCACTCCAGCGGATTATCTGAAGCTTTTCCTCCCCCCTGTGTAGGCCTCATCTTCATCTCTGCCCAGACAAACCCCAGACACCTCAAAGGCATATTTTAGTGAAGAAGAGAAGGCATAATGCAGATTCGAAAACAAAAACAAAAACCACCATAAACTATTTAGGTTCATTGTGGAACTTTCTTTTCTTTCTAAATAGTATCTTACACAGCAATCCAGTCTACACCCATGACAGAAATGCCCCGTTAAAAGTGGGAAAGGATGTTGAGAGGCAAATTTTTGGGTCTCTGAGGGATTCACAGGTCCCTGCAAGGAAAAAATAAAACATTTTAAATCCAATTATCTAATTGACAAAAAAGAAAATGGAGACCCAGAGAACAATAGTCTGCTCTGATTCATGGAACACATTGGTGTCAGAGTCTAAGAAACAAGGACCTTCCTGATCCCAGACTCTGCCTGCAAAATGTATTCAAAATCTTTACGTATCAAGTCATCAAATATATCCATTTGACTTGGACCCTATTTGGTAAATAAGCAAATAAATCTAATAAGGTGTTATTAATTTCATCTCCCCTTATTAGAGTTATTATAAACACTTTAGTAAATAGGTTAAATAGAAATTTACACATTGAAGGAATAATTCAGGAGCTAAGGAGATGGCTCATTCAGTAAAGGGTTTGCCATGAAATCATGGAGGATCTTAGTTCAATTCCCCCAGAACCCAAGTGAAAAAGTCAGGCTTAGCAGTAAGTGCTTATAATCCTAGTGTTGAAACAAGCAAAGACTGGGCTGTCTGTCCAGATGTTGTAGCCAAATGAATGACCTCTGTGGTCAGTGAGAGACCCTGTCTCAAGAAACAAAATATAGGAGCCGGAGAGAGGGCTCCTCAGTTTCAAAACACTAGCTATTCTTGCAGAAGGCCTGGGTTTGATTCCCAGCACCCACATGGTGACTGTCAATCATCTGTAACCCCAAGGGATCTGACCTCCTCTTCTGGCCTCCACGGGTAGCAGACATGAAAGTGATGTGCAGATATACATGTAGGCAAAACACCCATATACATAAAATAAGGCAAAAAAATTTAAAAGTTTTTCAAGAAAGTAAAAGACAAATGAGGAGGATGCCAATGCTGACCTCTTGACCACCCCCCACACAGCACACACACACATTCACTCCCCCAGGGATCCCCCAACACACAAAAGAGATGATTCAAATATGTTCTGAAAATTATAATTCTCCAAAATGCCACTGAAATCATCTTTTTAGCAAAAACTAAGTTATTGTTTTAAGGATACTGAGAGCTAGAATCAGCATTTGTTTGAAGCAAGCAGCAAGGTAGACCACTGAGTAGGATACGAGGTTTAGCAATGCCTATAGCTGGTTAGTCCTGGGATTCAAGTTTTATAACACACATATGGTAGCCATATTTTCTTAAGGAAAAATCAGGACATGCAGTTGACAAGCAGGACTATCCTTATGGGGACAATGGAATAGATGCAGCAGCTAGGTCTACATCAGAGACCCTGGACCATATGGTCCAGAAAGCAACCTTCAGTGATAATTTTGTGGGACCTGTCTCCTTCAAGATTTACTGTCACAGTCCCGGGTTAACAAAGTGATGTATTTTCACCATACCTGAGTCCTTAGCTTTCACTTCGTCCTCCTAAAGCAAACTTTACTAACAAAAATACACTCTGCAAAGTTCATGTACTGTAGAATTATCAACATGTGTTACTGTTAACATGATTATAAAACAACCGTACTGGTCACTTTTCTCATTACAAAACTCCTGACAGAAGCAGTTTGAGCAAGAGTGGGGATTACTTTGTCTCACAGTTTGAGGGGATGATGACAGAGAAAGTGTGGAGGCAGGTGTGAGGTGTGGCTGCTCAGAGTGTGTCCTCAGTCAGGAAGCAGAGAGAGTTGGGGACCCCAGCTGTGGGCTATTGTCTCCCACACTGAAGGTGGGTCGCTCAAATCTCTCTGAAAACACCTCTCCAGATATGTTCAGAGATGTGTCTCCTAGACAATTCTGAATCCAGTCAAGGTGACAATGACAGTGATCTTTCACAGCTGCTGCAGAAATGTGTTGTTATTTGGACAAAATATTTGTTCCTTTATCTACCCAAGACGTATCTATAACAGTAGTGGACTCTGTGCTGGACATTGGAGACACAGTGATGAATCTGACTTCGAGCCTTCTTTCCCAGAAAGCTCAGTCCCAACACAGCACATTATGATGGCCACAATCATGCCATAAAGTTTATATGTCTGTTAGTGCCAGACCTTGGCTTATACACTCAATGACTGTGTTCATCGGAACAAATACTTTGACTTCAATAAGCCCCCATTTGCTCATCTTTCACATGAACATAATTAGTCCTCATTCCCCATAGTGCGGAAGGTCAAAGAGATATGTGAACATAATTTGTCATTAAACCCACCTAGAATTTGATTCTTTATATTAAAGGTAGAGAGATGTAAAAATAATGTCAGGATATTCAGTCCTTCAGGTGAATAATCTCAGCACAGCAGACTGCAAACTGCTAGGATGTAAGAGACCCCACAACCATCAGTTCAGTTCTTCCAGTCTCAGAAAATAACGTCCTTCAGCTAAAGGGCTGTTCTGTGTGTCTCTGCTGTAAGTCCCATAGAGCGCCACAATTCTGTATTGTCAAATACACAAATCTGTAATGGTCTCTGAATGTTGCAAAGAGAAGTTTCCCTGATTGCGGCTGAGAACTACTCTTATCTATGAGTATAAGGACAAATATTTATTTTTCTTTATTTGGGGCGGGGGGTTCGAGACATAGTTTCTCTGTGGCTTTGGAGCCTGTCCTGGAACTAGCTCTGTAGACCAAGCTGGCCTTGAACTCACAGAGATCTGCCTGCCTCTGCCTCCCGAGTGCTGGGATTAAAGGCATGCGCCACCATGGCCCGGCTAAGGACAAATACTTAGAATGAAGTTATGAATTACACTAAAGTAAAGGAATGGTTGTAGGATCTCCTCCAAGATGTAAGACTTACTAGCCCTCGGTAGCTGGCTAGGTTTCTAGTACACCAGGTATAATTTTTGATAATCATCTTTTCAAGTCCATCTTCAGTCCAATTAGAGAGCTATTGGGTAGTGCCCAGGTATGTGGGCTTATACTACTGAACCAATAGTGTGATTCCTTAGAACCTTTTGTTTTGTTTTGTTTTCGAGACAGGGTTTCTCTGTAGTTTTGGTGCCTGTCCCAGAACTAGCCCTTGTAGACCAGGCTGGCCTCGAACTCCCAGAGATCCGCCTGCCTCTGCCTCCCGAGTGCTGGGATTAAAGGCGTGTGCCACCACCGCCCAGCCCTTAGAACCGTTTTAGACATCTTTATCATTATTTTACCTCCTTCTTCCTTCTTCTGCATTACCCCCCTCCCCCTCTAATTAGAGTCCCCCGTTTTCCCCTTTCCCCCTCAGAGCACACATACCCTCTCTGCTGCACCACCATGCCCCTATCCACACAATAGTCACTTTTTACTTTCCTGACTTCTGTTCTCTTTTTATTTCCAGGTTTAATAGGTTTGGCAGCATAGCATAATATCCTAGCAGGTGAGTTTCAAGTCCTAACTCCACAAAGACACACCGGATATTTTATCATCACTCCCTACACACAGACACATCCTGACAAGCTTTATTCTTTTTACCCTTCACATGTACATGTGCATGTGTGCAAAATGTGTGCATGCTTTGTGAGAGTGCACATGTATGTGCATGTAGGGAAGGCCTGAGATTGATGCCAGGAGTCTTCAAAGGGTCTTCTCCTTGTGCACTGAGACAGGGTCTCTTTATTGATCCTGGAACTCTCAATTACAGTTGCCTTAAGGATCCCTTGTGTCTGCCTCCCGGTAGTTAGTGGGCTCCAACCTGATGCTTGTGTGTCAAGTGTTTTGACTACTAAACTGTCTCCCCAAGCTTGTACCCCTTAAACGCTCATGAGAGCATTTCCTCACAGTGTGCCCTGTTAGGTTGATCTATACCAGAGAAATGCGGATGTTCTTTGGACAGAGAAATACTCACTTAGTATTGATGGAACATTCCATGACCTTCCATCTCCCTAACATCCCACTTAGGACTCTAGCAGCTGACAACCAGAGCCTAAACCCCAGCCAATGGCTCTCTCCCTTGTCTTTTCTCCTGTGTGGAGCGTAGAAGGAGAGATGACAGTGTCTCTTCTGGAACCAGTAAATAAGGGAGCTGGGGTCACCCAACACCCTATTCTGCAAAAGTTATGATCTGACTCCATACCCCAGAGGCAGGAGGCAGGGGCCTCAGTGCAGCAGCGGCAGCAGCAGCAGCACCCTGTCTGTGGTCTGTGGTTCTCTGCTGGCTACACCCCTAAGGGCTCTCCTCCTCCAGACATGGAGGCAGTGGAGACAGGAAAGGATTTCTCGGGAGGCCAGGAAGCCGGCCGGGCACCTGGGAACATAGCCATGAGTGACACATTCAGCATTCTCGCCATAACAACTGGTTAAAGGGAATAAACCATCTTTTATTTAAATGACAGGTGATGAGGGCTGTTCATTTTTGCTTTCAATAACAGTACAAAAGGAAAAATGTTTAAGGGAATGAAAAATGAGCCAAACTCACTATTTGAGCAGGGATGCAAGGATTAGAAGAGGTGCCCTACATTGAGATCCTAGCAGTGGGTCCCCAAATGGCCCCTTTTCATCGTCCTTGCTCATTTAAATCTCTTTCTTCTTTCCCTCCTATGCCAACCTGCTGTTAAGCAGGAAACTTTGTGGGTAAGTGATACAAATTCAGTTGCCATGCTATCTGACTTTTATATTGAATGGGCTCTAACTCTACACACAAGCACCTCTTTTTCTTTCTTCCCTTTCTTCCTTCCTTCCTTCCTTCCTTCCTTCCTTTGTTTCTTTCTCTCTTTCTTCCTTTCTTTGTTTCTTCCTTTTTGGTTCATATACGTGCATGTAATGTACCCGTGCATACACTGTCTTCACATGTGTGGGTAGACATGTGTGGGCACACACGTGGAGACCCAAGTTGATGTTGATCATCTTTTATAGCGCTCCTTTATTTACTGTGTGGGGCCTCTGGGTGAACTGGGCGCTCACCGGGTCTGCCAGTGTGGCCAGCCAGCTTGCTCCAGGGACTCCCATTTTGTTTCACCACACCCACCCAGCTTCTTCTTGGGTCCTGAAGATCTGAACTTGTGTCTTCCTATTTGTACAGCGTGTGCTTTACCCACTGAGCCTTCTCCCCAGCCCTGTTATACAAACTCTCATCTGTACATAAAGCCCAAAGGACCGGATCCTCTCTCAGATGTCAAGTTCGTCCTGCCTGAGGCCTCTACCCAGAGCTCGGTGGTTGACTATGTGAAGAAACAAATGAATAAATAGCATCGCAAAAAAGATCTTATCTCCTCCTCCCACCCTCCCAGATTTGATTTTCCTGCACAATTTTTGTGACAAGTCGTCCGATAGATTTAGAACGTTATCTTCATCAAGGGCGGCTTGGTTTCAAACTACAAAAACGGCTACAGAATTCTGCCTGATTCTCTAGGATGTTGCTTCTTGCTGGGCGTAGTGGCACACACCCTTAATCCCAGCTTCAGGAGGCAGTTTGTGTCTGGTTTTGGTTGTTTCAAAGTCACTTTACATCCATGTGTCCCTCCACTTTCGCTGTGAGTTGGGATGGAATCCAGCACCCGGAGCATGCTGGAAAGGGTTCTCCTGCTGACCCACAACTCCAGAGACTGTCGTAGAACAGCAGCCTGGGTGTGCTGGTCTTCGCTCTCCACTAAAGAAAGGCCAAGGACTCCTTTCAGTGGGGGGAGCCCACCTGCACCACTACTAACAGCGACATCTCATGCTCTGGAAATCTCTGTCAGCCTCAAAGAAACATTCAAAGTGTTTAGAGGAAAATAAAATGCCTCAACATCACTGCCAAATATTTCCTGGGGAGAGAACCACAGCAATCACCACAGGCCTGACTGGGAAGTCTATGCAAAATCCTGTTTAGCAAAGGCTCCCTCTGGCCAAGGAGAGAGCCCTGAGTATACAAAGGTGGATGCAAGACCTGAGTCCATACCTCAGGCTGCAGAGAATCGGTGCATTTTAAAAAATGATGTTTATCAGGGCTCGGTTGTTTTTTTCAGTTTAAAACTCAGACACAAAAATGGAATTTTTAGCCAGTAACTCATACATTTAGATTCCTGGTTTTTAGGTTTTGGAAAAAATGCACCTAGTTGTTTTCTTATTACAATGCTGCTGGTTTTGTTCACCGGTTCGTGTTTTTCTTGGACTGTGGTAGAGTGGAATGTTTTAAATTACGGGCTTTTGCTTTTTACCCTCCGATGCGTACTAAATAAGTCCGTTGTCTAATTCTAAAATTGTGAAGCAGCAAACTTGCTGCTGTCGCCAACAAAGCTACACTTTTATTTCAGAAAGGGTATTTCTGTTCTAAATTTACAGCAAAATAGCTCCAAAGACAAAGGCGGGATTTTGGCTAAACCAGAAGTGTTCCTTGTAACAGCACGTCGCTTCCGACGTGCTGGCTGACTTTCCACCACGCTGAGATCTTCTGTACGTTGTTAAAACCCATAGTAAGTGTTTGAAGCCCTGACTGATGTTGAGAAACAAACAAATAAAAATAAACAATCAGATCTGGGTATAGTGGCGCACACCTTTAATCCCAGCTCCAGGAGGCAGAAGAAGGCAGATTTCTAAGTTTGAGGTCTGTCTGGTCTACCTAGGGAGTACCAGGACACCAAGGGCCACGCAAAGAAACGCTGTCTTGAAACAAACAAGCAAAACCAAAATGAAAACAGACTGGCTGTGTTTTGATTTAAGCCGATAAAACAAATCCCAACAACAACTGAAAAAACAGACTGTGGGAGGAAGCAGGCTGGTGTGCTTGGACTCAAAGGCTGGGTTGCATTTTAGGCTTTCAATACCAGGCATATCACCAATCCAAAATCCGAAGTTAAAATGAAATGGACTAAGTCCCTGTGGGTGGAGCTACTGCAGTAGGGTTGCATTCCTTGCCCCTCTTTCCCTACAGAAATCTTTTCCATGCCTGGGCTCAGGGCTGCATGCTTCTGACCTTCAGTACCCCTGCCCTATGGGAGATTCCAGACTTCTTTAATCAAGCCGCTCTACATTAGTAATTCTGACTCTCTGTCCCCTGTGTGCCGCAGGCACCGCCCCAGAACACAGGGTGCTCCCCTAGCTGTTGGAAAGACTCATGAGTCCTTATGACTAACAAAGTCAGCACCCTTGCGCCTTCTAAGGAGGCATCCAGTAACTGATTCTAATCCTGCCAGCAGCTAGGAAACCAAAGGTAAAATGAGAGGCTCTTGTGGTGGCGGGGGCGGGGAGGGGGTTACCTTAAGTCCCTCATAGAAAACAAACAACAAAAATTCTCCATGAATACACTGTATTATATTCACAGTTAGCGCTCCTACCAAGAATAAATAAATCAAACGTAGACAGGAAAGATATTTGGTAATTACTCCCTCTCCCACCTTCTTTCCTTCTGTTTTTCTTTGAGTTTGAATCAGTCAGCTTTAGTGACCATGTAAAACCGGCCAGTTGGCACAGACACAATGACGTCACTAGTTCCATGTGACGGGGGTGTGTTTTAGGAGTCAGGAAAGGATGAGTGAGCTGAAGAGGCCACCACCTTCCAGCCACCCACACTCTTCAAAGGCCAGTCTCCTGCTAGCCATACAGGATGGCGAGGTGAGAATATTCTGTCTTTGTCCCTAAACAGCCATAGGACTTCGATGCTGCTCACAGAGACTCCTTTTCTCAGCTCCTGTTCTAAGTTACTAAGCTATGTCTTTTTCATTTCCCACCCACTCCAGGCCAAGAGGAGAATCTGGGATCCTGACAGAAGGCTGATGATCACAAGACAGGGAATCAGGGTGAGAGAGAAGAAAGTTTCACATTGATAAAACATACAATGCGAGATAGAGGTCAATGCTTCAATCCCCAACATGGTATATAATGGGCATGGCAGTGTATGCCTTTAATCAGAGCAGTCAGAAGGTAGAGGCAGAAGGATCAAAATCTCAAGGCCACCCCCAGATCTACAACATAATTTGCAAAAGGCTAACTGGTCTACCTTGGCACCTTCCTTACAAATTTCTTGTCTTTTTGACCCCTACTGCTTAGGCTCTTGCCTTTTCTCAGGTGTTAAGTCCACTGCTCATTTTCCTGGCTCATAAATCATCTAATGAGTACAGTTCCACCAACCCTCACCCCCTTTTCCCTCCCTTACATTATATGTGTGTGCTGTGTGTATCTATGCTTGATATGTGTGGGTATATTTGTGTGCAGGGTGCATGTATGTAGATGACAGAGTTTGACATAGATTATCTTCCTAAGTTGTTCTCCCACCTTATATCTTGAGGTAGATCTTTCACCTGAACCTAAAGCTCCCTGATTCATCCAGGCAAGGTAGCCATCTTGCTCCCGAGATCACCTATCTCTGCCTCCTGAGCATTATTGGTGCCCCCCACCCCCATACCTACCTGACCAGTATTGAGATGCAGGCTGGGGATCTGACCCAAACTCTGGTCCTGGAGCTTGCAGCAAACATTTTATCAACTGAGCCATAGTTCCAGCTCTACACAGTTACACCTGCTGTTTCCCCAGCCCCCTGGGACTTGCTCCTTTGGGACCTCACTCAGCACCAGTCAAGGTTAGGATATCACATATACTGAGAGGGAAGGGGACAGTTTTTGTTAGAGGTGAGATACCGTGTGATTCTAAACACAGCCCTGTGGATCGTTGTACTCATTAGAGAGAAAACAGCCGTTGCTGCCTATGGTTTGAAAGGCTGAAGCTAACTCTTCCATATTCCTCTATTCTGGGAATGCTCTAGGGTCCAGAATGCATGGGTCAGCCTACTGAAGTTCCCTATGGAAATGATGTCAATTGTTTGGGAAGTGTATCTACACTTGAGTTTGTTCTGTATAAAACTGTAACAAACATACTCTCCATATTCATCAAAGGTTCTCAGGTGTCTCCTACTCTATCAGCTCTATCATTATGCCAAAGGAGAACCCATTCATCTCCGCATGGTTCCCTGCTTCATATGTTTAACAGTGATCCTACGATGCTGAGCCACGACTGGGATTAAAATTCTTCTTTATCGTTTTGGTTTGGAGCTATTATAAAAATTCCCTATTAAGTAAATATTACTTAATTTCAATTAAAGGGGGGGGGCTTTACTGTCTTAAAGATAAAACAAGTTCCATCCCAGATGAGCCAAATCCTGCAACCCTTATATTGTCTTTTGTGACCTTTGTCCTGGCATCTGACCAAAGCCCTTAATCTTTCTTCTTTACGATGTGCAGGTATACTTTTATCTTCTTTCTGCTCCTACTCTTTCTGATGTATATGTACTTTTCCAGTCTTAAGTACTGTAATAACTGATTTTAAGACTTAAAGGTTTGACATTACATCTTGTACTTTGGATTCCCTATTTAAACCCTTCAATATTCCTATGAATAGTGTTCCTGTCAGTTAAATAGTAGTGATGGTGCTATGATATGCTCTCTCAGAGAATGTCATGGTCATGAACTAGGAAGACCTACAGTGGGCCGAGATTCCCCATTTGGAGGAATTTGACTCCAAGGTATCGTGAGTAGTTCCTAAATATGGGGAAATGGTGTAAATTAGTATAGCCAAAGCTTAGTTCCTTCTTGTGATGAGTTCTCCCTTCCTCTATGTGAGATTATTGTAAGGTTAAAGAATTCCAAGAAAATGCCTAGGAAAAATGTCTTGTGATATTGTCACCTTGGCAGGAGCTACGGTCACCTAGGAAACAGGCCTTCAGAAACACCCACAAGGGATCATTTAGTTGGGTTAACCTATATGTATGTCTGCCAGAACTGACCCATCATGGTGGAGTATACTCACTAACTGTGAGTCACAGTCAACCCTTTCTTCCTTAAGTTATTGCCAGTGTGTTTATCACAGCAATGTGGAAAATAACTAAGATATATCTGTTGCATAGAAGGCCTTTTCCTATCAGCTTCACTTCCTATTTTGGTAAATACATGTTCAAATAACCAGGACCTCAAGTGGCCAGACTGTCGTCTCCCACACACATGGCTAACTGCCCTTCAGGAAGTCACTTCTGTCCTGTATGTGGTAGTTCACCTAGGGTCTACTAGATATGTAACAATAGGAAGCCCTTAGTGCTCTTGAAATTTTTCTCTATTGTCTGTCATGTTTCCGCAATGGCCTTGTGTCAATGATATAAAGGCATGAGATTAGAAAATGTAACTATTTGTAATAACACAGTTTTTCATATTTATGCAAGAATTGGGGGACTTGTAAGAGGTTTTCAAGGACACTGCCATCTGTTTTTCATAGCAACTCTGTCCATTTGGGACTTCTAACCCCACATTACAAATTAGCAACTTGATATCTGAAGCATTTCAATGACCAGCTCGAAGTCAAAGCCAATGGCGGAGCTGGTCCACAGCTTGCATCTTGTGATGGCTGGTTTGGCACTCCTTCAGTCTGCCCAAACCTATTTTGGTTGTAAGAATAACTAATTATCTCAAAGGCTATGAGGGAGTAGATGGGGAAGATGACCTGGCTTCACACAGATCAGAATCATTTCTCCACGAGCTGCACGAATCTGTTCACCAGATCAGCCCAGGTAAAGAGCAGATAACTTAAAGGGCCAGAAACAGAATGCAAGGAGGAACAGGAAGTGACCACTCAAAGGCCCACACAGTTTCACTGCGGTGTGACTCACCCCCAAGAAACCTGGAAGACAAAGGTAACATTGGAGACAGTCTGTCAACATCACAGTCAATCCAGTCTAGCTCTATTTATAATGTCTGTATCTGTACTCTTCACCCTGAGGTATCAGAGAACACCTTTCTGCTCCTAAGTATTCCCCATGAGCCCTGGCCTTGCCTCCTCTAGGGGCTGTATGGTTTGCCTACAATCATTCACAAAGTAACTGCCCACAGATTATGCCAAGAAAAACGTATGCATAGTGTGGCCATGGTCAGGGTCTGAAAGACTGCGTTTAACACAGTGGTGCTCAGCTCCTTCTTGTTAAGGATGCCTTCTCCTGTGTTCTCTAAAGAGCTCAGAACAGTCAACTATGGCGGCAGTTGACCATCAGATCTACAGGAGGTGACCAGCATCACACTAGGCACAAGAAAAGAAACCCCATCCCAAAGCATGCGCACACATGCACACACACACACACACACAAACACACACACACACGCTAGCATATTTGTAGATTTCTTGGCCTTATTTTGTGCAAGTATGCATTTTCCATTAGGCTTACTTATTTATCTAAATATTTGTTTGTGTGCATTCATGTCCCATTTCTTCCCACTAAGTATTTGAAGTGACCATAGTGCATAAAAGCAAACATCAAAACAAAAATAAATGAAATGAAAAAGTAGAGAAGTGAAAGCGTAAATGGAGCACCGATATGAAAAACCAGGAGCATCAACATGAATATGCCAACCTCTGGGTCAGCAGGAGTGGTTTTGAAAGGCGGCCATCCTGCCACATATGTGTGGCTGGTAACAAAATCAATTCGATTTTTATTGAAAGAGGGATTTCTGTTGCTTCAAAACCTGAAAAAGCACTAAGAACTTTTGCTTCGGCCTAATGTTTTCAGATCTCAGCATTTCTAAACAATACAGCTAAAGTTCATTCCTGTCTGAACACTTGCTCTCCATCCTAATAAGTCCTTAATAAACCAACGAGAAGTAACAGAAAAAAAGAAAGAAACAGGCCCACAGAGCACACAGCCCTCCTCCTTTCCCTCTCAATTTGGCATTTTTAGAAAGGGATGGAGAACTCCTCCTCTCCCCCCCCCCCAGCACAAGCAAACATTATTAAAAGGGTGTGAAACCCAAGAAATCACTCCAACACTGTAGACTATGCACATGGGGGCTTATGAGCTAGAAACAGTGCCAGAATATTTAAGTCAACAAGTGGCCAACTTGCCAGAAGTTAAAAAAACATCGGCAATAGAATTAATATCCATTTTGGTGTTTTGAATAGGTGGGAACTTTCAATAGAAGGTGCTGAAGTGAACTGAAACATATAATCAGCTGGAGGGTGGCAAATTTGCTCTGAGAGAGACTTGCAAATAGTAAATATTTTAGGCTTCACAGGTCATATACTTCATAATTATTAGACTCAGTAGGTAGAGTTACAGCATGAAGGAAGGCATGAAAAATGTGCAAATGAATATATTTGGCTGCATTCTAATACACTTTATAAGACAGAGTAACATCTGGTTTGGATCGTAGGCCATAGTTTGTTGATTTCTGCCAAAAATGGAAAACAAAATGCTAAGCTCTTCCTTTGAACAATGACCTCAAAGACTACTCTTAAGAGTGGCTGTGTGCTGGCAGTGGTAGTGCATACCTTTAATCTAGCACTCAGGAACCAGAGGCAAGCCGATTTCTGTGGTCTGAGGTCAATCTGGTCTACAGAGTGAGTTCCAGGACAGCCAGGGCTAAACAGAACAACTGTCTCAAAAAACAAAGCAAAACAAAAGAGAGGGAGTAGCTGTGCATTGTGAGCTCTATGGGTTCTTGAAGTTTCCACAAATGCCAGTCAAAGAGCATGCCTCCTGACTTGTGTTTCTTCCCCAAAAGATGCTTGGTCTGAGAGTTTCTGCACTGCAAATAAACATGAGCTAAGGTGTAAGCAGAGACTGCTCTTTCATTCCTGGCCACCCAGACCCAAATAATCACACAAAGACTATATTAATTACAACACTGCTTAGCCTGATGACTCAGGCATATTTCTAGCTACCTCTTACATCTTAAAGTAACCCATTTCTATTCATCTATGTATCACTACAAGGCTGTGACCTACGGGTAAGTGTCTGGAATCTTTTTATTTCAGCAGCTACAGGGCATCTGTCTGGCTGTGCCTTCTTTCCTCCTCTATCTCCGCTTGGATTTCTAGCCTTGCTATATTCTGTCCTGCCATAGGCCAAAGCACCTTCTTTATTCACCAATGATAATAAAACATATTAATAGAATACATAGGGGAATCCCACAAATTCCATTTTCTGTCTAAATAAAAAGGTTTTAACTTAAATATAGTAAAATTACATATGCAAACAGTTATCAAGTAAGAATTATAATAGTCCATTTATATTTGGCAACTTAAGGAAAATACTCTATCATCTATCCTATTTTTGTAAATCTAAAGTTTCATATATAATTTATCTTTTATCATAATTAAGGAAAACTTTAATTATAACGATCTAGTCTTCAACTCCATCAAAGACTCCAGAAGGATATAATATTACCTAAGTAAACAGAAAGTGTATTGTAAGCAACTTCCAAAACTCTAAAATTGGCAGAGACATCTCCCTGCCTGGATAGTCACCTAAAGTTCTTTTGTAACATTGGGCGTCTGTCCCTAGCCTATAGGCCCATAGTATCTGGCATAATTTTCCATGAAGCAGGAAAATTGAAAGACTGTTTTGCATATATTGGTAGTTTGTCAGTCACTTTCTTCTGTGTCCTGCAGAATATCTGGCAGTTTCCTCTATGAAGCAGGAACCCTGAAGGATTATCTCATCTTTTGGAAAGTTCAGCAGTCAGTCATTTTTCTGTGGGTCCTGCATGTCCAGTTCATGCAGCATACCATCAAGCAGTCCAGGCAAGAGTAGTTTCTTGCCCAAATGGCTAGCAAACTCCATAAGGAGACCCTTCAATACCCATCTTGCTCTTGAAGTAGATTGGTGCCACCAGAAACAGACATGTCTCACTGTTGAGAAAAGTCTAAGTTCTTAAAACTTTTTAATCATCATTTTCTGTAGGCTTTTAAAGTGTTAAAGATTATCTAACTGAAATACATTTCTATATATCTAGAAAACCTAACTAACATGACTATAAGTTTGACTATTATAAATGATTATCTATTAATCTGTAATTTTTAATTATGCATAATATTTTAAAATGAGCATTATAAGCATAATACCTTAAACAAGAATAGAAATATACATACATATAGTGTAACAAAATTGACTTTAAATTTGTATCAGTAGACCATGATCTATACCATGCAAAGTATTCATCTCTATCATATCCCCTTATTTCTTTTTTTTAGAAATTGACTGTGACCATAAATTATTTATACTCAACCTCTTTTAAATGAAAATAAGTATGTATAAACAATCGTTTTGGGAATTTGGGCAAAGTTTTCGACAAACTGCTTCCTGTTGTTTGTTGGGCAAAATATTATTAGGGTTCTTAAAGACCTTTCAGGAGGTCTTGGTACATCAAACCACATTAGTTTGAAAGGAATCCACAGGTTCTCACCCTCTGTGGAAACAAAAGTAGAACCTCTTTTCCAAAGAAACATATCCCTAGACTCAAATTTTAAAGTCAAGATCCCTTTAATATATATATATATATATATATATATATATATATATATGTTGATTTAGCTTAGCAACCTGTACAATGAGATGTCTCTCTGTACTTAGTTCATTCACAGTCAAAAAATTCAAAGAAAATACAATAATATACAGAATCCAGACTCTCTATGTATATTCCATCTTTACATGGCTTATTTTTTAACTCTATTACTTTTTAATATTTATTTTATTTATATTTACTCTATTACTGTCTGTACTCTTGTCTATACTCTTTTTCCTCGCTCTCTTAAGCCTACATACATTTTTAAACACAGTGTGACCCATTCAGAGATTTATTTTTGCCTGAATCTGTCTTTATTGCATATCTGTAATCATTTTCTGATCGGAAACACCTTTCTTCTTTTCTTTTACCTGCTAAGCAGCGTGATTAGGACTACGGTTGCTTTGCCTTCTGACTCTGTCCAGTCCAACATGGTGGAGGTCTGTTCACAGCCAGCTCTGCAAGCTATGGTCACCGCCCCAGCTGCAAGGATGCAGCAGGTCTATGTTGCCATTAAGCAATTTGTAGCACTCTGCCCACAAACCCCATTTAAGTGCTCTGTAAAAGGACTTTTCAAGAGAGTCAGAGCCATTTGTGACACCAGCATAAACCAGGAAGCTGTGTCTTAAAGGAGCCACACAGTTTTTCCTGCTAATGCTGAGTCAGGAAGCCTACTCTTAAAGGAGCCATGTCTCTGCTCACCACCAGCAAACAGAGCCTATCTGGGGAAAAAATGTGGCTACCAAGAAGTTGTGCTTGGCTCCCATTTTTGTAGGTCTAGAGCTCTTTTTTTCATTTTTTTTTGCTTTCTTATGCTTTATGTGTATGAACATTGCTCTACATTAGGCACCATTATGAAAATGGAGACTGCTCTTTCATTCCTGCCCACCCAGACCCAAATAATCTATATTATTTTTTCACAAAGACTATATTAATTACAACACTACTTGGCTGATGACTCGGGTGTTTTCTAGCTAGCTCTTACATCTTGACCTATTTTTATTCATCTATGTATCATTACGAGGCTGTGGCCTATCAGTAATGTATTGGCATCTTTGTTCTTCAACAGCTACATGGCATCTGTCTGACTCTGCCTTCTTTCCTCCTCTATCTCTGCTTCAATTTCCTGCCTTGCTATGTTCTGTCGTGCCATAGGCCAAAGTAGCTTCTTTATTCAGCAATGATAATAAAAACCTATTCATAGCATACAGAAGGGAATTCCACATCAATCAGAAAGCATGTACACTATTGAAAATTCTAATGACACTTTTTGGTACATTGAAGGTGCTTAGCTCTTTAATAGTCTACTTATTTATTTGATTGTTACAGGATAACCTTTTGGTATGCTCTGAAGATGTGTCTCTACCAAGGCACCTTCTGATTGGTTTAATAAAGAGATAAATGGCCAGTAGCTAGTCAGGAGAGGATAGGTAGAACTTCTAGACAGAGATGGAAACCCTGGGAAACAATCAAAAGGCAGAGATGTGCCAGCCAGACGAGGAGGAAGTAGGATGCATGATATTGAGAAGAGGTAAAGAGTCATGTGACAGAATATAGAGTAATATAAATAGGCTAATTTAAGTTTTAAGAGCTAGTTGAGAACACGACTATGCTAAAGCCAAGCTTTCATAATTGTAAGTCTTCATGTCATTAATTAGGAGCTGGTCGTACAAAGAAAGAGCCATTACATTTGATGCAAAGTCTCATGTATCCCAGGTTGACCTTGAACTGCTATGTAGCTGAGGATGACCCTGAATTGCAGATCCTTCTGCCTTCACCTCTAAGTCACCACCTCCACCTACCTCACAGTTTGGGCAGCTAGAAGCAAAATCTAACTGTGTAAACCATATTACACAGATTGTAGGCTTCCATCTTTTGGCCATCCCCTTATACATTAGAATGATGGTTAGCATCCTCTTTATAAGCCACTAATCCATTAATGAGGGCTCTGCCTCCCTGGCCTTATCATCTCTAATGGCCAGACTTCTAAATAGTATCACCTAAGATTTCAACATACGAATCTGAGGTAACACGTTGAGTCTGTTGCATACACTATGGTATTTGCATTTACCCAAGACTCAAAAACTGCCCTACCTCCTATACCCCATCATTACTGAGAAGCAAACTGGAGAGTGTGGCTCTCATCATTTATGGGAAATTTTCAGGAGGCTAGAGATGGGTTTCGGCAAGTTATGCAGAAATGATATGCTGTATTGAAGTCACCCTAATTTCTACAGTCCCTCATTGTGACACTAACTCCCCTTCTGACTTCTCAGAAGATCTGTCTTGTTCCCCTTCGTGTCCTAATGCACAGTTTCACTGATAGTTCTGAGTCTCATAGCTCAGAACTACTCAAAAAGCGTTTGAGTAGGCGTCTACCTACCAAGAAACAGTTTACAATGCTCTTAAAAACATTCCGTTGATCAGTCTAATGCCATTAAGTACAGTGTCCAATAGACAGGTTTCTTGTTAGTTCCTTAAACAATGCAGAAGATTAGTTGACATTAAAGGAAGGACTCTCTGGTGTTACTCTTAAAATGAATTGTGCACATTGAACTAGAATATTACAATTAGGAGGGATAGCAGAGATCCAAGAATCCTCTTGCCAACCCTTAAAATGCTGTGAACCACTGATGTAATAGGAACCTGACTATATTACAAAGAAGCATTTTCGACAATGCTGATATGGAAATAGTTCATGCCCATAGCTTCTATTATTTGACTCCTTTGAGTTCCTGATTAAAGTTAAACTAATATTCACTATAGCTATTAGCTTTGTTATATACAGATAGAACACTATGAAACATGTGATTTCATCAATGACTGTGACCAAAATGTGAACCACATCAGTAATCTCAGACAGAGTCTGTTGTGCACACTCTTTCCTCAGCAACTCTGTGTAACCACTCACCTAACTGTGAAATCCCCACACAGTCTCTGAGCAGTGTGACATCCAGAGGTGAAGTCTCCTTGATGACAGGAAAAGACTAAGAATAAGGAATGTCTAATCAACCTGACCAACTTCAGACTGGATTCTGCGGATCTCTGGCTATGGGCCAATGACAATAAATCTCTACCTGAAAGTGCCCCAAGCTGAGATAGGAAGAAGTTGGTGGATACACGTTTGACAAATGGCTGCGAAGGAATAGTATGACCTAGTAGACTGTTTCTATTTCCAGGCATTACTGTGAGTGTAGGATACCACACAGAATAAAGCGACTCTGGTTGCAGTCCATAGTCTCACTCAGGAGGGTTCCAAAGCGACTCCATGGACATGCTTGGAGACACACATGAGAAAACAGCTCACAAATCATCACTGTAGGACCCGTCCCAGTGCTTGAGTCTGCTCAAATCTGCTCTGAGCAGGACTTTCCATTGAAGCAAAGTGAAGTTATTGGAAGTAAGTTTTGTTTCTCCGGCAATGATATTATAGTCATTATATCATTAAATCCCCTAACTCTCTTACATCAAGGCCACCCAAGAAAGTGATGTGTCAACCATGGCACCAGTGGAAATATTTATATGGGTGGGAGAGGATTCTTAATCATGTAATAGTTGTACCAGCCCAAGCTATACTTCCTGCACAACTCATAAATTGAAGCTATTGTTTCTACTTAAAACTTTTTGCAAGGCCAGAAATATGCTTGGGAAAAAAGAGCAATTTTTCCTGTTATAATATATGGCTCCAGAAAGTGAAACACTTTATTCACAGAATTTCTTTTTAAACAGAATCATTCACTTTGCCATGAGGCATTTGATTTTTTTATTCTGTATTTTGTATATATCCATCAGCTTTACTAAACTTGACACCTGTTGCAAAGCACATTTTCATTGTTTCATCACAGAAAGTGTAAAAAATACTAAAGACAATAACATTTACGAAGCAAATGGATAAAAAACAACAGATCCTTTACTATCAAGATATTTTTGTTGGTCTGGCTCATCTGTTATTCATGATGGTCTCAAAAATCATGACAATCTTCCAGCCTTGCCACCAAGATTTTGTCAAACCATTTTTCTAGGCCATTCAATTTCAGGTTTGTTTGCATCTTTTGCTCAACCATATATATTTGCATATTTTTAAAGACAAAATTAGTTTCCATGGAAAATACCAATGTCCTACCATTTAAAGGCACATTTCTCTTTCTGTTGTTCTGGTTTGTTTCACTGCTAAATATGATTCTTCATAAAACATACATTGTTTGTTTCCAATTATCCCCATAAGATACATTCTTATCAATGGGGCATCTGAAATCTACAGCAGGGGCACAGGACACGTTGTATCTTTCAAATCCTGCCTTTCTGTTTCATGGTCATTCCACCTAGGGACTTCAACATGAATTCTTCTATTTCCTTACGTCCCTCCCAGATATGGATCTTGCCTCTTTTGCTCATCAGCAGTTTTGGGCAGCACAATGAACCCAAGCCCTGACTTTTCTGGCTTCATTTCATCAGCAGTTGAGTGACTTCTTCAGGTGTTTATGGACATTTGTATTTGTTTTCTTTTGAAGGCAGCTTACAATTTCTACCCAATTTGCAATCTAGTTGTTTGGCATTTCTCTCATTTGATAATGTTTCACAGTTTTTTCCTAGAATTTTGATTCTACATAATTTTCCTTGCACAGAAATGTTTAACAGGCTCAAACTCTGACTTTACTGTTTATGAGTTTTGTGGTTTACCCTAAGAAAATAATAACGTTTATGACCATTTTTAGTATCCATGACTTTAATTTTTATATTTCAATATATGAGCTGTCTGAAATTCATTTCTATACAAAATATAAAATATGAATTCATTTTCTCAAATGGTGAATTAACTTCTAACACTATTTATGACCTAGTCTATATTTCCAGCCACTCATTTGAAATGTCATTCATAAAATACATTCCCACATTTATTGGAATTCACCTCTGAACTGATCAATTTTCGTCAATTGAACTATCTTTCTAGTCCTAAAGGAATACTGCACTATTTTAATTAAAACATCTCTGCAGGAGCTGGAAAGCTGGCTCAGCTGTGAGCAGGACCTTCTGCCTTTCCAGACGCCTGAGCTCAGTTCCCATCACGCACATGGGGCAGCTCATAACCACCTGTAGCTCCAGCTGTAGGGACTCTTATGCCGTCTTTCGGCCACCACAGGTTCTTCCTTACCCACCACCACACACATACGCATAAACAAAAACTAAAACTTAAAACAGATTTGTAGGGATTTTTAATCTTGCATACAGTATTATTATTTATAGCAAGCCTTGTATATTTGCTCTCCCAGAGTTTAATTTAAGGGTAATTCTGCTTAGTTTCCATTACAGAGACAATGGGTATACTGTTGAGGGTTTAATTAAATTTGATGTTAAGAGGTGTTTTACACTAGTAAGTGCACTAATGCCAGACAAGAACTATTTCCCCTGGAGGCTGAGATTGTAGTGACAGAGCTGTTGCCAACATGTGTGAGGCCCTAGGTTACATGCCCAGCACTGAAAACTAGCAAGAGGTGGAGGAGGGGCAGGAAGAAAGAGAGAAGGGGGAGGAGGTAGAGAGGGGGGCGAAGTGGGGGGGGAGGGGGTATTCCCTACTCGTGTGTTTATGTTAGCATGCTGTCTATCGGCTTCTTCAAACAGAACTAGAACATTTCTTGCTGATTTTACTAACGTGTTATTTTTTTCCTACAAGAAATGAGCACTTTATTTCACTTATTTGTTCTTTGTAGTTGAAATGTAGGAAAGCTATTATGTCTTGTTTTCATTAATCATTACATGAGCCTTTTAACTTAATACTTGTTATTTTCTAATAGCAGCTGATTATTTTTGCAATCATACCAGTGAGTAATAATTGCTGTTTCCTTCCTAATATTTGTTCACACAGCGTTCTGTGCTAACAGCAGTATGGACTGTGGTGAGAGAATCTGTTTCCCAGACTGCCACACTGCCCATCACAATCAAGGCCAGTTTATGGTGTTAGCGACCTGGAGGTAGATCCCAGGCGTGGGCAGGTGAGTTCACTTCTCCTGTGGTGTCTCACAGGCCCTCCTCCATCTTCAAAGCGAGTGACCTTAAATGTCTCTGTGCCTGACCTCTGCCCACTACTTTTAAGGGTCCAAGACAACTTTGTCTCTGTTTAGTGACTTTAACTCCATGTCCTTGTCCTTTGCTGGGGAATGTAACCTGCTCCCGGTTTCTGGGCAAGAGAATCTGGGTGACTTCAGATGATCAGTATGCTGCCTAACACAGCGGCTGTCTTTGTTTCACCGCTGAATTTAACCAGAACCGTCTAGTGACTCTTAACCAAGCATATTTCAATGTGTGCACACCCAGGAAATAGAAACTGCCTTTCTACCTACTCTTAGGATGTTGCTGTCGTTGTTTTAGAATCAAGAAAAGAATTTCCGTTTTGGTAAGTTTCCTATACTCAGGACAATATGGTGGTCTTTTTCTTTTGGTCTCTATTAGGATACTACTGACTTATGCCAATATATGTCATAGTATTTGAGGCAGAGTCTTACTATGTAACCGTGTCTGCATTGGAACTCCCCAGGTAATCCAGACTGGCCTCCAGATGCTGTAGTATGAACATGTTGATCTTAGCTCAGAACGGGAAATCTATGATAGGCAGGGACATTCATCTGTCATCTTTACAGTTACACACCCACACATCAGAGCATCACAGCTCCTCAGTGATGATTCAGTACATCAGTCTGATCATTGAATTACTTGTATTTCATTCCTTTTGAAATTTTTAATCAAAATTTATGAATGGGATACAGTCATGCTTTTGAAAACCAAACTTATTGACAATCATCAATTCCACCCTTCTTCCCCTGAAAGAAAGTACTCATTTTATTTGTATTATTCTCATGTTGTTTTTACTTAAACTTTACCTTATGTTTCTTTAAAAACTATACCATTTATAAACATTGTCACTGTGATTACCCTGTTCTTGAGGTATAATTATATGTTTATCATATTTAATGCTCAATTCCATCCTTCCATACTCAGTTTTACCCATTCTTGAACATTTCACATTCATTATACTCAAATATCCCCTGGTTGCCTGAAATTATATTTTTTTGTTTTCAAGAAAAGCGGGTGAACAAAATATTTTCCAAGACCTTTTATATTTCGGCACGTTTTCTTCCCTTTACACGCTGGTTAGCAGCTTAACTGTTCACAGAGTTACAGACTCTTGCTCATCTTTTCATGAATCCTGGTCAACTTTATTTTTCCCTTTTTGAAATTAATAGCCTCATTGGATGAGAGATAATAGAGTTTTGTTCTCAACAGGATCTGTCCTTTAAGTTAGAAATCAGTCACTCTGTCACCTCAGACCTGTCTTGTGTCTTGGGATGCCTTTCTCGGCCAGCTGTAGCGCTTCCTATCTTTAAACACCTTGACTAGCTCTTTAGTGTCTGTCTTCCTGGTCATATTGTCCTGCAGGTGAACTGGTTCATCACTTCCCTGTTCTTTATCCTCTGGTTTTCTTAACAATTGCTCCACATGCGATTTCAGGCATTGGTCATGGAATCTAGTGTGACTACTACCGATTATTCTTTTCATTTTATTCCTTCTCTCATCTCTATAGTTTTATTTTCTTCAGTTGCATGATTCTTTTTTGTTTTGTTTTGTTTTTTTTTTGTTTTTTTAATTTTTTAATTTATTTATTTATTAAAGATTTCTGTCTCTTCCCCGCCACCACCTCCCATTTCCCTCCCCCTCCCCCAATTAAGTCCCCCCCCCTCAGCCCGAAAAGCAATCAGGGTTCCCTGTCCTGTGGGAAGTCCAAGGAACCCCCACCTCCATCCAGGTCTAGTAAGTTGAGCATCCAAACTGCCTAGGCTCCCACAAAGCCAGTGCGTGCAGTAGGATCAGAAACCCATTGCCATTGTTCTTGAGTTCTCAGTAGTCCTCATTGTCTGCTATGTTCAGAGAGTCCGGTTTTATCCCAGGCTTTTCCAGACCCAGGCTAACTGGTCTTGGTGAGTTCCCAGTAGAACATCCCCATTGTCTCAGTGTGTGGGTGCACCCCTCGCAGTCCTGAGTTCCTTGCTCATGCTCTGTCTCCTTCTGCTCCTGATTTGGACCTTGAGATTTCAGTCCTGTGCTCCAATGTGGGTCTCTGTCTCTGTTGCATGATTCTTGATAGTATCTGAGTCCCCAAAGTCTGTTCTCCTTGAGGCTGTGAATTAGCTTAACTACAGCGGTTTTCCCAACGCACTTGTAAAAAGCTGGTTACAGCAGAACATGTCTGTGACCTTGGCCCTGGGAAGGTCAAGACAGATGGATTTCCAGGGGATCTCTGGCCAGTGAGTCTAGCCAAAATAGAGAACTCTGGGCCCAGTGAGAGACTCTGTCTCCAAAATAAGGTGGAGAGTAATAGGGAAAGACAATTGATATTAACCTCTGGTCTCTACATGTATGCATGCACACACACACACACAAATAGAAAGTTAAAAACTGAGATATTTTTCCATTTTCTTAAACATATCTTATTTCAAAATTTGCTCTATTTGGGCTGATGAGATGATTCAGGAGGAAAGCCCTTGCTGTTCGAGCATAAGGACCAAGTTTACTTCCCTAGTGTATACAGAGACTGTGCCTTCGTTTCCCACCCACCCAGACCTGAACAATCACATAGAACCTGTATTAATTACAACACTGTTTGGCCAATGCCTCAAGCATATTCCTAGGTAGCTCTTATGTCTTAAACTAACTCATTTCTATTAATCTGTGTATCGCCACAAGGCTGTGGCTTACCGATAAGGTTTTGGCGTCTTTCTCTTTCAGCAGCTACATGGCATCTGCCTGACTCCACCTTCTGGACTCCCTGAATTCAGTTTAGCCTACTTATATTTTGCCATGCCCTAGGCCAAAGAAGCTTCTTTATTAATCAATGGTGATAAAACATACTCACAGTATACAGAGGGGAACCCCACATCACCCTAGATCCCACACAAAAGCTAAGTGGGTATAGCAGCTCAGCTGTAATCCCAGGGTGTTGAAGAACACAGGTGATTCCCTCTGGCAAGCTGTGTAGCTAGACCAGCAGAAACAACAAGATCCAGGCTCAGTGACAGACCAACCCTGCATCAGTACATATGTGAAAAGGAAGACAACCAAGGTCAGCTTCAATCTTGTACATGCAGAACAAGCACATGTGCACTTCAACATGTAAACACACATGCACAGCACACATATGCAGAAGATAAAATTTGCTCCATTCATATTTTTGTCATGTTCCACTACGCGTGCACTTTTTCATTGTTGCCAGTTCTTACTGTGGTCTCCTGTGGGGGAACGGTTTCCCATCTGCTTTGAATGGGGCCATTGTATCTGAAGCTGCTCCTTCCCTGTTCTGCTGTGCTCTGTGGGAATCCTCTTCTTGCAAAATGAATTGGGATTGGGCCCTCCCACCTCCACCCTCCAGTTGCTTAAATATCCAAAGGGTGTGGACAAGATGCTGGAGGCTCATGTAACCACAACTAAAGAATTCTGTCTTTTTTATTTCTATAATCATTGGAAATAACTAACAAGAACATCCCTTTGTTGGCAACTCAGTCTGCCTGTCACAAAGGACCAAGGCTGAGTTTCGGGCTTGTGCTGGCTCTGAGCTCTCTCAACAACTGACTTGAAAAGGTGCTGGCATCCTTGGTATCCTTGTCTCCAAGAAACCTGTGACTTGACTTATACGTGTATCAACTTCCACACACAACTGAGGCTGTTTGCTGCTGCTGCTGGATCAGTCCGACTTGACCCCTAAGAAACTGCCTGTCCATGCCTCTCCTACCATCTGTCCTACCAGAGGTCAGAGGAAATATTGGCAGTAATTCCTGACAGCTTTATGGTGCATTTTATCAGCGTGGGGAAAGGTTCTTCACGGAAGGTAGTTCCCGGAACAGGCTGTATCTCAACCCCAGTAACTCCGGATCTGGAAAGTCAGCAAGTTCAGTGTTTCCTGCCCTTTCTTCTGGCTTAATGCTTGCTAAGAGTTAGGTGCCCATAGTAGGCATCTTTATTCAATAACACCTAAATCTGGAAATAACCTTTCCACTCTTAGAGTATGAACCTGGGGCACATGTCCAGTTTCTGTTACTCCTCCAGAGTTTGCTATAGTTGCTTCGATACTTTAAATTATTATTTATTTAAAAAGAACTTATGTACAAGTTACCATTTGAGTGTGACTTTCTTTAATTTTTATTTTCTAATTTCCAAATCCTTTCTTCCTTCTTTTCTTCCTTTATTTCTTTCTTCCTTCCTTCCTTGCTTACTTCCTTCTTTCCTGTCTTCCTTCCTTCCTTTCTGTCTTTGTTTCTTTCTTTCTATTTTTTTTTGGGGGGGGAGTACGTTGTCTTAACTTTGCAGTCCGAGTTATCTTTGAGTTCATTTAGCCCAGGCTAGCCTTGAACTCACAGAAATCCTCCTGTCTTGTCTTCTTGAGTATTGGGATCACAGGAGTGAGCCAGTGTTTCTCATTTCTACACCCACTTGTCTTGTCTCACAGTCTGCTTTAATAAAATGACAGAACATCAGAAGCAGCCTGCAGAAACATCATTCATTTGTGTATCACCTACTGTGCCCCTCGCCCCTCTGCCATTATCCCACGTCAGGCAGTCTTTCATCACTTTCCCTTGTTCTAGGAGTTCATAGGATGGGAAATACTAACCTGGATCTCTGAGATTTATCATTGTCCTAGGTGTCAGGGAGCTGTCTAGAGAGTGCTCAGAGTGACAGGAAAGAAATGAGTTCTAATCTGTCACTAAATCACCTGGATGTGAGCTCACACAACTGTGAGCAGCTCCAGCATCCTGCTGGAATCCCAGCCCCAAGACTTTAAGAGTCTGACAAACAATCCAAAGGAAAACAATGGTTCAGATTTCAGCCACTGACTTGGACCGTTAACATCTATCTGGCAAGCCTCCCAACAGACATCGTTGCAGAGGGGGAATACTTGGAATCTGAACTTCACTGCTAAAAATATGTATTCTTTGAGAGCCGTGGTGAAACTAGATGCAGCAGCAATCATCCCTCCATCCACTGGCACAGATTCACTGGTGGCTAATCACAGCCAACCAACCTTTTAGCTTAATGCTGGTTAAGCAAACAGACAAGTCTGCATCCCAGGAATTTCACAGATCTCAACCATATTTAAGCAACTCCATGCCTAAAGATGAAGACTAAGCCATTTTACTTCACTTATCCAAAATCTGAAGCAGAACTGTAACCCCATGATTCAAAGATGGAGAACCTGTGGAGCTCTGGATAGACACAACTCCCTACAGCACAGCATTCTTGAGGTCTGGGGGGTCATGAGGAAGCAGAGAAAGGCAGAGAGGGCTGAGGGGGACCAAGCAAGACTTGGCCAGACCCTGAGGGAGGCCCACATTTCAATGCTTCCCAGGTTGCTAGTTGGATTTGTTACTTTCAGTCCTAGTAACTCGGACAGTTGGTTCTCCTGTTCTCCTTATTGTCTAGACAAAAATATTAATTATAAGAAGGAGTCCTAGTTTCATTTCATGTCATCTATGTGTCTACTGTAAATTCCCAAGGGCCTTGGAAATATGTATTCAGGTGACCCTGCTTTGGGGTACTTTCTCTTTTCTATATAGATCCAGATATTAAATTCATTCTTGGACTGATGGAATGGCTTAATGGATAAAAGTACTTGCAGCCAATCCTAAAGACCTAAGTTCGATCCCAAGGATCCACACTGTAGAAGAAAGAAACTGACTCCTGAAACCCTGAAAGTTGTCTGCTGGTTTCTACAGTCATCGTGGGCAGTCTCTCTCTCTCTCTCTCTCTCTCTCTCTCTCTCTCTCTCTCTCTCTCACACACACACACACACACACACACACACACTTTCACACATATAACTAAATGAAATATATTTCATCTCTTTGTAAAACTCCACTGATGTGCAGGACTGAGTCAAAATCCTAGACAGAAAAGGACGACTTGGTGAGAACATGACACTGTCTGACCTTACATCTTTTGGTGCCTTCTGCTTTTCTTCTCCTCTCCTCCTTCCCATCTTTACTGCTCACCTTCTCACATAATTTAATCATTCCTGTTTTTCCAGAACGCTTTCAGAATGTTGTTCTTAACTAAGCAGGTTCTACTATCAGACTTCGCCTGACAATGCCAATCTATTTGCCACCTAAACCAACTAATTCACAAAAGAGGGCAATTGAAGCCATTAGATTGTACTAGCAGAGGCAAAATACTGTAGTCCTAGCACTTGGGAGGCTGAGGCAGGAGATCACCAGGGACAAGGTGCACTCAGCCTGGGCTACAGAGCTAAGACTCTGTCTCAAAATAAACAAAAGCCAAGTCCTCTTGATGTGGTTACCTAGACTGTGTTAGAGGCTGAACCTACAATTGGACCAGGATCTGGTGCTGAGCACTCTTTCCACTGTGTCAGTCAGAATCTTTTATCTCCTTGGCTGTGGCTCCCAGTGTGGCCACGCCCCAACCTTCACCTGGCAGAGAAACCCTTTTGCTTGGCAAGCTGCAAGACGCTCCAGAGCCGCTGAGTGCACACTCTCCATAGGACAATAGGAAGGTTGTTCTACTTTGGTGGCCCTGAACTGTTTCTCAAGGCAATCCGATTTCACCTACCTGGGTTTAACCGAGGCCAACTGGAAACAACAGGGTGTCTTCAGATTTAATTAAAGATGTTGCCAATAAACAGTAAGTTTTTGTGGCATTCCTTAGATGGAAACACTATTTTATAGCCAAGTTTCGGAAGAAAGTTGTTTTTTTTTTTTTTTCAAAGGAGATTTCTATCCTGGAAAATGTGAAACAAGATGTCGGGGGTGTGAACATGTTGTTGAAATGACTCCTCCAGACACAATGTAATCCACCCAAGTTAATTATTTATCAAAACCCACCCGCCCTCTGGAAACATTTTTGTTTTGGCAGAGTAGTTTCCATTCTTCAGGAAGTAGGTCAATGGATTTTTCTGCCACCTTCCCTTGCTGTGGAACCCGACTTTCAGGGTGAGCTCCTTCAGACATCTGCCAAGCACGCAGGTGGGCACCCAGGTAGGCTGATAAGAGAGGAGCAAGGGCTAAGAAGAAGCTTCAGTAGGTAAAGCGGTTGCCCCACATGGGTGAGAATCAGAACCCAAGCAGGTATGTCAGCCTGCCTGTGATCTCAGCACATCAGAGACAGAGACAGGATCCCTGGGACAAGTTGGTTAGCTAGACCAGCCTGAGTCACCAAACTCCAGGCAGACTGAGAGACCATGCAGCAGAGAGTCATCAAGGATGTCAACATCCAGCCTCCACATACAGAGACGCGCACAGCTTTGGGTGTGCACCTGCACAAATAATGTGCACACAGCCAGCCACAAGAGATCCACAGACACATACAAAAAAGTTTAGAGAGAGGCAGAGATAGAGACAGACAGGCAAGAGTACCAAGGCTTCTGGTTCCTGATTCTCCTCTAGGTGTGATTCTAAACAGAATAGTCAAGAGCTAGTTAAACACTGTACATCAGGCTGGATTAGAGACACAGACTGTTTTCATTAGTCCCATGAGACTAATTGTGAGTACATCAATTTAGTAGGGAGTGTAATTAGGTCCCAAGACCTGAAGCATGACCACTGCATCCCTGTCCGTCTAACTCCAAGCCATAGACTCCCCGTGTCTGAGGAGAAGCATGAACTATGTAAACAAGGAAGCTATTGAACCAATGACTAGCCATAGTAACTTACAAAAGCCTATGGGGCCAGCCTTGACCAAGGACAACCCATGTATCAAGTGAGTTCAAGTCTGATGCCCTCACTCTAACCCTTAAGCCTTCTTTAAATTCCCAGGAACCTCTCTTTTGTCCAGATCTGAATCAGATACAACAAAAGCAGCAGAGAAAGGGAGAAAGAAAAGCAAGAGGAAGGCAATGTTAGGGAGGACAAGGGGAAGACAGTTACACTCTGGGCTGTCTGGTCCTTGAAGACTTGCAGCAAGCAGCTTGACTCCCAGAAGGAGCACTCAGTTAGGTTGATTATGAGTGCCATACCACCATCTCTGCCTCTTTTAAATGTTTTAGCTCAGGAAAAACCTTCTCCTCTCTAGATATGTCAGTGGGCGTGGCGCTACAATTTGGGGTGATGTCTTTTAGTTCTTCAAATTCACTTTCGAACAGTCCACCCAGCATGGTTTTATTTGGCCATCAGCCTTTAAGGACTGTCCAGTGAGAAGGGACCCACAGGGCATCCCCTTCTGAGTAGGAGTTCTATCATCTGCATCTGATCATTAGTACCCATCCTTGCCAGCAATGCTTCCTCCTGTGGTACCATGTGGTGGCACTGCAGAACTCTGGCCTTCTTCCCTGCTGCTGGCACTGGGGAACATTCAGAATAATATCTCATTTGTCTCTATCTCTGGCTCAGGCCAATATGATCCTCTGAGGGGGCTGACCCCTAGGTGACTCCACTCCCTCAGGCCATTCTTGGTCCAGTTACTCAAAGTCTCCTATAGGTGGTGGCACATAGCCCTTCTCACCTTCATCCCTTCTAGCCTCAGGGATGTTGTACCCCATCACCCCAAGTGGATCAGTTTAATCTAGGTTTAATCTAAGAGCAGGACCTCTTGGACCTTTTTTCATAGATTCCATATATCCAAGGAAGAAGTTGAGTGTGATTGTTTTAAATATGTATCATTCATGATTCTGGTACGTATGTTAGAACCCAAACTTGGGAGATAATGCTTTAGAAACAAACATCCCAGCTTACCCTAGAGTTTTCACAGTGAAGATAAGAACCTCTATACGTATTAGTATGCTCAGAACCTCCCCTACTCAGCATCCTTAAAGTCTTTCTCATCAAACAAAATGTCCTTTAGTAGGTTGCTAACCCATCTGGGACACTGAATTTCTAAGCAAAGGCTGACCTGGAAGCTCTTTCTGAAATGCCCCTGGGTAGTGGAGCAGACACTTGTGGCAGATGTGGGAACTCTTTCCAACCTGAGCTCCTCTGGAGCAAAAGGCCATGGTGTGCAAACTAAAGAAGGATATACTAATTTGTCAAGAATAATTTGAAATTATACCTATGTTTTCTTTATTATACATGGAGATGGCTCCTAGAACAGGGTAATTGGTTCTCGTTGGGTTTTCCATGCCCCCTCTTTGCTCCCTGACCTCCCTTGTAATTGGACTGGGCCCATGTTATAGCCCAGAACAAGCAATGAAGAGTGAACGTGATGTGACTGCTCCTCTCAAACCAGAGCGTTTCAAATCCTATGCGCCCCCCCCCCCTCCATCTCTCCCATTTTTGCAGGCTGAATGAAGATTTGCACTCGAAATTGGAGTAACAAGATTTTGGGGGGTCTGTCAGCCTGGGCCCCTGATGACTTCATGAAGTCAAGTCCCCATGATGACTGGTGGTGATGTCGTTAAATAAATGAAAAGTAGACTTCCCTGTCATTGAGCTGTGTGGTCTGGGATTAACTCATTACTGTAGCCAATGATGGCTACTATAGCTACAATAGCAGAGAAATGTTCTAAGATCAATGTATTTAGCAGATCAAAAGGTTGAAAAAACAGTAGAGTCAAAAGGCTAATGGCAATCTTCAAAACTGTCAGTGTGTGGCCGGTCTGCGGGCACCAATTTATCACTTCCTAACATGAAGAGATAAGACAAGAGCTACCATGTGCCAAATGAATTTTGTTGCCCATTTTATATAAATTCCTGCACTTAGCCTACCCAATAGTCTCTGAATTGGCTCCTGTTACTAGTTTGTGTACACCAAAACTAGTTTCGTTTGCCACATATCACTAGATGAATGGTAGAGCTAGGGTTTGCAGGCAGGAGACTTGCCTTCCAGGGCTTTAAGTCTTGGAAAGTGGCTTCTAATGATTCAGATGGCTCAGGTCCTTATGCTGCTGCCTGGAGTCTTCAGAGGTCTCTCAATAAGCATCCATGCTTTTCAAACTCTTTTGGCCCACTCATTCCTATTATCTTCATGTCATCTGCTCTATTTCTATTGTCATTTCACCTATCCGATTTCTGTTACAAATCCCAGGATGCAATCTTGGGTATCCCTATATCAGGCATTCCTGACCCTACACACCCGAGCGCTAGAGATTGAATCTAGGGCCCCATGCATTAAAAGGCAAGTGCTATAACAGTTAACTCTATCCAAAGACATAGGATAACAACTTATTTTGAGATTGGATCTCACTAAGTTTCCCAGGCTGGCCTTGAACCTCAGTCTGTAGTGCTTGTTGCCCTTGAACTTGTGACCCTACTGTTTCAGCACCCTGAGTAGCTTAGATTACAGAACTGGTTCATAGTGGGAATTCTTAAGCTACCAGTAACATTTCTAAGCACAATGCAAAACAATCTAATGCTTTTTCAACTCACATAATCTAAAGACCCAAGGCAGGAGGTGTGGTCACAGTTTAGTACGTGCAGGCACCCTCTTAGAGTGAGTTTACTTACAGACTGACTTCTTTCGAGGTCCCAGAATGGTTGGTCTGAACCATATGTTTCCTGTTCACACTCAGAAGGGACAGAAGAAACCCCGTGAACACTAACATGAAAAGCTTCACATCAGTATTTTGGGGTCCCAGGAGAATAACCTTGGTCTCTTTGGTTTGAGCCAGCATTGCCAAAACCAAATTGCTATAGCAGGGAAGAGACTCAGATTGATTTCCACCAATTAGGGCTCACCTCTAGAGCTGGTCTAGGTCCAGTTCAGCATGACTTGCAAGCCTGACGGTGCACAGAATAAGAAAGGGTGGATGCAGCAGGGGTCCAGTCCCAAGGCTAACCACGAATGATTCACTCGTCACTTGCAATCCTTTTATTTGGATGGATTCAAGTACAAATTAATTTCCACACTCCAGTACTCACTTTTTCTGGTCTATTTTATGTATTTTATAGAATGAAACATGTTCATTTACATCAAAAAATTAAAGCAATGAAATAAAACCCAAAACAAAAGCAGAAGCAGCCTCTAGCTGCCTGAAGCAACTCTCAGCATCCCTGCTGCTGGCCATTTCTGTTCTGTATTTGTCCTCTGAGGATTTGTTGGCGATGCGCAGAGGTTTGACTCTGCCCTGATGGTACCATTGATGCTGCCATTTCTACTATTGCTGAGAATACTCAAAAGATGCCATACCACCTCATACCAGAAACAGGTTAGCTAAGCATGCTGCCAGGGGTACTCACTGAGACAAATACTTGGTGGATATCTTTCAATTCTGGATTTTTTTCCTGTGAAAAGTTTCTGATTAGCCATTCCTGTACTAATCTTTCAAAACTTGTATGTCAGGCTAGAGAGATGTTTTGCTTAATCATATGATTGCACGGGGACCTGAGTTTGATCCCCTGCACACCTATGTAAATGGCGTTCAAAGCCTTACTATCCAGGCTCTGGAGAGGTACAGAAGGGAGGATACCTGTGGCTCACTGGTTGGCGAGTGTTCAAGAATAATGAGAGACCCTGTCTTGGAAAACAAGGTGGATGGCACCTGAGCTGTTAACGACACTCAAAGGTGACCTTTGGCTTTGATAGGCGTTCACACAGATACACATGTACCCCATCCACGTGTGCATGCACACACATACACAGAGAGAGAGGGAGACAGACAAACAGATAGACAGACAGACAGACACAGACAGGAACGAGACAGAGAGGAACAAGTCATTTTCCATTATGTAAGTTTTGACACTGACTCAGAGTTCCAGAAAATAATTGCTCATTTCCACATATATCCCTCAGATTCTTCTTTCTTCTTTCCTTTTCCTATTTTCAACATGACTTCCATGAAGATCAAAATCAGATGCATCCCCACACTGGATATTTTTTTAAATACATGGCTTCACTGTATATCCAAGGCTGGTCTCAAACTCAAGGCCCTCCTGACTCAGCTTCCTGAGGGCTAGGACTACAAGTGTTTATCACAGTGCTCAGCTCTAAAGTTGTCTTTTATGGTTCCAATTGCTATACAACCCCTGCTCCTGAACCAACTTCATCATATATCTGCTCAGGGGAGTGGTGGTAAGATGTTCTTAATGCCAGATGATTGGCAATGAAACCTCCATTGCCAGACTCACTTGTCCACTGGCTAAAAGTTTCATGTGAGGTTCCCAAAAGGGATACTTTACAGTTATATCTTCAGACTCGGGATCTGATTGGAGCCAGTGGAAACAGAGATACTCTGAGTCAAGGACATCACAGCTCAAGAAAAAAAAAAAAACAAAAAAAAAAAACAGAAGGGTGATTGGTCCACAGGGCCAGCTTGGTTTAAAGTGCAAGTGGCTTTCAGATCTGGTTCTCAGCCCTCCTTACAGTGAATCTCTCTGACCGATTGCCTCCTCTGCTTGCTATATGATCCGACTGAGGCTTCCCCAAAGGGCTCCCTTACCACTTTGCTTCACATCTTTGCACTGGTGTCTCTGGAGGGAGTTCAGCTCTGATTGTGTAAGCAGACAGCAAACATTGGGGACACTGAGGTGTCTTACAGGATTTACGGAAGTTTTGAGATGGAGAACACAAGCGTTCACATACTCCCAGTCCTCACCCCCGTCCCGGAACTGGCACTTTGTCTGGGCTCCAAACCCACTCACAACTTCTGCTGACCCAGCCAGGCCATTCGGACCCACTCACTTGTGCAAAGGTACGGCTCTGCTCTGTCCCCCGCCAGCCTTCCTGAGGATTGTTCTGTGAACATACTATCCTGTGCCCACAGCTGGCCTCGGGCTAAAGTGAGAAGGGGGAGAAGCTTGCATTTGGCTCTCCCCGCCTCCCTCAGACTCTCCCCAACTGCAGCTGCTGGCTGCATCCCTGACCTAGCTTTTCCCACCCCACTGTGCCTCCATTAGAAACCACCCTGTCTGACTGGCACTCCTCGGGGCCTTGCTCCTGGCTTGAAAAATACCAGTGGGTTTTCCTTAATAGGACTTTCCTAAGAGTCAGAGACTTAACCCCCAAATGCTGTCAAGTTGGAATGATGTCTTTGGGCAGAAAGAACACTATCCATTTAAGGAAACTGAGAGACACACCCAGGCAGTCCTAAGACACCATGCCAGTCATCGCTTTGCGCACCAAGCCCTGAGTTTGTGACCCTTGCTCCTTTGTGGCCTTTTGTGCTTCTGGCTTCAAGGGCCCCGGCCTCCCATTTCCCATGTAAAGCTCTCTCTCTCTTTGACCTCAGTCCACAGTGAAACAATCTTTAGCATAGCTGCCCCTCCCGCTCCTCGCATCCATCCAACCCTGCCGTCCTCTTGAGGCAAACCATACCCTCGCTGTACCCCTTAGCAGTCCCATCCCCCCTTTTCAAGCTCTGACCTCCTGTGGGATCTGGACAAAAGTGGCCCAAAGGCAGGAGTCCCAGATCTTAACAGAGAAGAGGTAAGTACTTGACCAACACTCACGGCTCAGATCTTAAAGCTACAGCATCTCTCTGCTTCAGGCCCCCACATTTTAACACAAATAGTCACTGCTGACTGCTCCCGAAGTGTCAATGGTGAACACTTAAAGACACGGACCTGCCTGGCACAGAACACGTGCTCTGAGTCTTGTCCAGTAACAGGAGCAGTCGTATTCCTGGCAGTGATGTTCTGGGTGTTCTGGGCCAGGCCCTGCAAATGATTTGTGACACGGGCTGCTTGGCCAGATGGGGGCAGCAGAGAGCTATCAGAGGGTCAAGCTGGGACCCATGGGGCCACTTGGGGGTCCAAAGTGGACAGCCAGGACCCAAGGCCTAGGACCAAACAGAGCAAACTAGACAGACAGTAGAGCTAGGAAGAAGCTCTTCTGAGCTATCTGGCCTCCCCCTCCCAGTCCTCCCTTTGCTGCTTCAGGTTTCCCATCACGGTTTACTAAGTCCGGTCTTCCTAAACCCCGTGTTCCCTCACCAACTGACACATTTGAATGGCTCCACTGTGAGAAGGAAAAACTCAAATATCCTTACGTAGGAGTCCAAGGCTTTCAAGGAACCAAGAATGGCTCAAGCATGGTCCTGCTTCCTCCTCATGCAAAGCTGAACCAGTCCTTCATGAGCATGCCTCATCTTCTCTCTCTTAAGAATACTGCCTGACCCTATTCCCCCATGCAGTCAGAATCCTGCCTGCCTGCTTGCCACATTGAACTCAAAAGCTCTCTTTGTAAAGAAGAGCTGGATCTGGCCAATACCTAACTAGAAACATTTCTCTTGGGACGCTCTCAGTTCTTCAGGTCAGATTTTCCAGCGGTCTCTGTGGCTGTCAACATCCAATCAAGGTGATAAATAGCTGCATCTCTGCCCTTGGGATGCAGGAAGCTCTGTCACACACTGACTTCCTCCAAGACGGAGTCACGGCAGCTTCCTCCTCTCACGCTGAAGACTGTAGGGTGAGAATGACTGCAAAGTACCTGGAGCCAGCCTGGTGGTAGCAAGCACATGGGACTGTTTCATCACTACCCTATCTTAATATCATCGTTATAGAGGGACTTTACTTCACGATGTTTAGGGATGTAAAGCCTTACGTCCTCAACTTGGCCTCAAGACAAACTCTAGATTGTCAAACAATAGCAATAGCAATAATGGAGACCAGCAAGAAGGTTCAACAAGTAAAGGTGCTTGCCTCCAAACCTGAGGACTGGAGTTCAAACCCTAGGGCCTACATGGTGGGAAGAGCAAAATGACTCCCACAGGTTGTCCTCTGACCTCATCATCACTGTGATACACATGTGCACGCACATGTGGAGGGGGGGGCGACAGAGAGAGAGAGGGAGAGACAGAGAGACAGAACTGTAATAAAAACTTTAGAGTAATAATAACCACTTGTTTAGGGCCAGCCTAGTTATTTCACCCCCAGTGTAACTGGAGAAGTCAGGTGCCCCCTCGCTGAGGCGACATGAGAGTAGGTAAGAGGACAAACTATGATGGTGACAAGAGACGAAAACTTTTTGTTGTTGTTACTTATAAAGATAGTGATGTTTTCGATAAAAATTTCAACCCGAAAATTAAAATTTAAACAACGTAAGTGCCTGGGAGAACCACGCGGCAGCAAGCAGTCCCTTAATGGCAAGATGCACAGCCTTTATTTTTTAATGTGGAGAAGGGAAGGATTTGTCATTAAAGTTTAAAAATAATCAGAATCTCAGAATCAAAATCCCTTTTGTTCCACTGGGCTGGCAGCGTTGAGGGGTTGATTGTGTGTGCTGAGTGGGTGTCCAGGAAACAGTGGTCGTTTGTGTGTGTGACGGGAGTCTCGTCCAAATCTAAATTTAAGCAAGTGTTGGCCTTCTTGGGTTGCATAATTTTTGGATAAACTATCTCAAACTAAGCGTCAGGGTAGCATTTGCGTGCTTCTTTCTCTCTGTCCCTGCACCCTTCCTCTTCCCTGCATTTAATAATTATAACACTTGAGCCAAAAAATTTGCTGGCCAGCTGCAGTGGGCTAGCTGTCTGGTTCACTCATTATTTCTAGAACTCGATACAATCACGGCCTTTGAGCCAATTAGGGTAATATTTGGTGTGTTGGTATTCTGTCCCACCCTCCCACCACCTCGCCAATGTGAGACACAGACAGCTTGTGCATATCATCCTAGAGAATTCTGTCTTCTTGGATCCCATAAGCCACAGTAGCCACGGATGGGGCTGCCCTGCTCCCTCCCACAGTCTGAGAAGGGAGAGCCAGACAGCTCAGCTCTGCTCCGAAACCATCTGTGTGGCCTTGGCGCTCTGGACTGACTTCTCTGAGTTTCATTTTCTCATTGGTCAAGACAGAGGGGCTGAAGTCAAACTTCTTGTCTTCAAATATGTTTTAAGTTGCTTTTTACATTTATTTATTTGTGGTGTGCATGCGTGCATGGTGGAAGTTAGGCACAGCACAGCGTGAGTGGGGAAGTTAGAGGGCAGGTCCGGGAATTAACTTTTCCTCCCACCATATGGGTCCTAAGGATCAAACCTGGGCTTGGTAGCCAGTGCCTTTGTCTACTGAGCCATCTTCCCTGCCCAAATAGACAAATCATATGTCTGCTATTTTCTCCACAACACTGGGCAAATTATTTAACTTCTCTGGCTCTCAATATATCTTTATCTGGAAAGCAGGTGTAATAACACCAACTGCAGTATGCAGAGTATGTGTGTGTATGCACACGTGTGCACGTGCATGTATGCTAATGAATTAAAATAGGTGGAAAGAGAAAAATACAAACACTTCAAGTTTAAAGTCTGCAAGGTGTGGGGTCCTCCCTGCCTGGTTTGTGTCCTTCTCCATCCACAGGAGGCAGGAGAATGGTGATGGTTTCCCTCGGATGAATGAGATGGCCAGTCTATGTTTATTCGCTCACTCCTGGCTCATTTTTAAAAACAATTCTTCATGGTTCACAATAAAGAGAACACAATGAAAACAGAACACCAAAGCCCAGGAACAGGAAGCAGCAGGCTAAGGAGGGATGTGCCTGTCCTCAGAGTCACCCAGGCACAGAGCTAAACAGCTTCTGAGGATCCTTCTAGCCCTGACAGCAAAGGCCTCACTTGAGAGCCATAGCCAGGATTCCCGGCTTTGATATGACTTTGGCAACTAACTCTCTGATCCTATCCTAAGCCACTGTCTCTCCATCTGTAAAATGTGATGATTTCACCCAGGAAGCTAAAACTCACTATGGGAATAAAGTCAGCGGCAATGGGGATATAAAGACAAGAGCTATTTGATTTTCTTATCAAGGCATTCCCAGTTCTTCCAGCATGCTGCCGGGCACATTGTGGGACTCTCTGAATCAGAGTAGAGAACACTACTACCGAGGGAAAGCTCCAAAGTCATGCACAGTGAAGGAAAAGAATCTTGTCTAAGAAAAATCAAAATCAATGTAGCCTTCTGCAAAAACTGTAGGTTGGAACCATCCTTTGATTATGAAAACAATTAACCAATATCCATGAGGATAGGATTCCAAGCTGATAGGAGGAAAATGGAGACGGGTAGAGGCTCTAGCACACAGTCCAAAGATAAAGCTAAGAAGCCTAAGAAGCCAAGCAGAGATCAGAGGGGGAAGATGTGTGTGCTGACTCCTCCAGACATTTGCCCATGGCCAGCCTCTCTAGTCAATAACAGCTGTATGCTGCTGAGTTGGTATGTGCATTCAGCATCCTTCTCAACCACTGTTCTAGGCAGTCACTCTTAAGCAATCACACAGGACAGAGGATGGAACTCAAGTTCCATTACACACATACTTCTATGGTATACAAGTAATTATATCTGCATCTAACATATACATACATATTTATACACATACACCAATGTTATTAATGTGAGCATATCAATGTCTAATACATACATACAAATATATGCCAATAGTATAAGTAAGCATATCTATGTTTTTATGATATATATAAAATGCCAATGTGTACATGTGTACACATCTGTCTATATCTCTCATATTTGTATATGTTTATGATTGGTTTTGACCCAAAGAGCTAAAACCTACAGAAGAAAATAAGCCTAGAGAACAAGGCAGAACCAAATTATAGAAAGCTCTGGTGCTAGAACCAAGAACAGGAACAATGGACATGCTGGCATGTCCCTCTGGGCTCAGCCCCTCTCTTCACACTGAGGGAATAGCTGTGAGGTTTGTGGGCAGCAGACCTCACAGTCACACACATACAAGAACTGTAGGAGTTGAAGCCATCCCTGCCGAGGATTTCCGCCCTTCATCTGGCCCGTAATCCACCTCCCAGGCCACACAGTGCCTGGCTTGTGCTTAAACAAGGCACACACTGTACCAGTGTTCTCACATCACGCTGCGGGAAGGCAAACAGAGCTGGGGACCTATGCCAAGGTTTTCAAAGGCTGCCCTGAAACGTAAATGTGGCCTCTGTACATTCTTCAGGCGACGCTGGGGATCATCTCTGTGGTACCAGGGCCGGCACAATTCCTCTATTACTACCCGATGGCGGCTCTTGATGAATGCATCTCTGTGACGGTTCCATTTAACCTGACGACAGGAAAAGGAAAATCTATGGAAGGGGGCGTGAGGCAGAGCTCCATGAGCTCATGTCTAGTGGGGAAAGCTAAAAGCATGTGAAGGCTGGGGGTGAGTGGATCACATTGTTTCAGGCTTCAGGGGCAATGCTTTCCCCCTTCCTCTGAGGAACTCCACACTCAGCCTCAATGGGTGAGGACATCTACCTAGTGGGATTCAGTAGAGCAGGTCTGTGTATCCTGGCCCACACCCCCCTCAATTTCTCTCTCTCTCTCATATGTGTGTATACATATGCATGCACATACATACATACATGTGTGTATATACATATACACACACACGTGTGTGTGTGTTTGTATATCTAAAGCCTCCAGGTGGCTTCCCATTAGCACGTCTAACATCGTGGAAGGGAATAAATTTTAAATAAAAGATGTGTACAGTTTTTGGAAGGCCAGATAAAGAGAACATAAAAGTCAGGTAAAGTCCAGAATAAAACAAGCCACTTGGGTTTTCTGTGCCTCAGGCTCCACATCGTCAAATAAAGGAATAATGATCTCTTTGTAAGATGGCTGAGAGGGTTAGTGAAATGCCCTCTCCTACCCACCACCACAAGTAGGAAAACAGGAGGGGGGATGTCAGGACACTCAGGTCTGGTCTAGCCTCTAAACCACCTTCTCTTCCCAGAAACCTCTGCAAACTTAAAGCAACTCTATGAAGTGTAGACACCTGCCAGGCGCAGCAAGTAAAGAGAAGGGAGGCACTCTGGTGGTCAGTATCTGTAGACTACTTCTCGTGGCTCTATGAGGGACATGGATTTCTTCTGTGTCTAGTTTGTCTCTGCAGATTTCCATGTCCCTCCCAAAACCATGGCAGGTAAGGAGAGCTGGGGAGACATCAGCCTTCGTGGCTAAACGCGGAGTCCTGACCTCAGGAAACGTGTGATAGTGGTATCCGGCTGGGGCCTGAGCTTAAGATGAAGGAAGGGATCCTGGAAGGAGAAACCGAGGCTGGCCCTGGGGGGTGATTTCCCTAGGAGCAATATCACGGAGAAGAGTTTCAGATGGAAGCGCCCAGGGAAGTGACGCAGAAATACTAAAATGCCCAACCGTTTGTGAGAAAAGCAGACCAGAAGTGTCTTTTTGCAGCTCCCCATCAAGAGCTCTTCTTTGGGTAATGTGTCCATCACTTCTCTTATCCGTGGGACAAAAAAAGTCACTCAGGAAAGGGTTTGACTCGCGGTTTAAGAAGGGATGGAGTTCGTTATGATGAGGTAAGCATGGCAGTAGGGGTGTAAGGAAGCAGAGCATGGACAGGAAGTAAGGCTTGGCTAAGAAGCCCACCCACGCACGTACACATGCACATACGCACGTACGCACACGCTGCTCCTGGTGACCCACTTCCTCCGCAGGGCTTCGTCTCCTCAGGTTCCACACTTTCACCACCGAAGATGTTTCATGTCCGAAACACTGCAGGTAGCAACATTCGCACTGACTGGGGAGTCCCTGCTGCCAGGCTCTGCATCTACCTGATTTGAATTAAATCAATCAATATCATCCTCCTTATCTCGGGGGCGGGGGGGGGGGGCTCACGTCACGTGGTTTCCGGCCCAGCCAATGAGAGAGCTTCGCCCCTTTGTCAGGGTGACTGTCTTAGGGGATAGATGCAAGCTTGGAGATGACCCAGTGAGCCTCATAACGGAGCCTTCTCTGGAACAGTACAGAAGAAAAATGCTTTCTAACGGGGTCAAGAGTGTGAGCGGAACTGAATTGCCAGTCTTTTTGGCACCACAAACAGAAGTCACTCTGGGAGATAAAAGGGGAGATTCTCAACCTCGCGTGGGTCCCCTGCTCCAGCCTTACCTGCTCTCCTGGGTGCTGGCTGGTTTCACTATTCAGTATAAGGGCAATGACTGACTTTGTAAGTTTGTTTGTCCCTTTTGCGCTTGACCTAGGGAAGAAATATTCTCATTTATTTCATACTTAAACCAGATTGGCCCAAGCACTTGTCACTCACATCTCTAAGAACCCTGCCCAATGATTCAGATGAGTGGACATTAGCTCCTGCTGACAGGACTGTGGCTATGTCTGGGAGGGATAATCGTTCCTGGGTGAGCTCTAGGCCGTGAGAGACCAAGGGAGCCTTGGACCTGCCAGAGTGGAGTGGTGATGAAACCCTAAGAGCCGAAGACTTGTTCGATGGAAACGCAGAGTTATTGTAACTGGAGAAACAGCTCCTTGTCAATGGGAGAGAACCAATGGGTGTGGAACCATCCACGCTGCCTCCTGTTGCAAGCCCATAAGAACCCTAGGGCCAATCAGATGTGAGTGGAGCTGGACTGACGACTCCAGCTCTCTCCTGGCTTGGTGCTGTGTGTTTGAGCCTCCTGCTGGGCCAAGCAGTGACTTTCCAGGCCCTGATGGATGCTCATGGTTTCCCAGGGGCCTTTCTGCTTGGGTTTGACTCCTATGCCAAGGCTCTGACAGCTTTATTAGCACCTATAATTCAATGCGAGCATCGATGTGTTGGGAAACACTTTGAGGCTATCTGTTAAAGTCTGTTTAATTCCCTCTCAAATGCCTCTTTGTTTGCCAAAGTGCCAGGCAGAAGACTTCCAGGTAGGTGGGGAGATGAACGCCAGACAGGGATCAGCGGGATGTGTCTGCTGTGCGCCCAAGTCACTTTGCTGGAGGCTGATGTCATTTCCAGTTAGTGGGCTCCTGGCAGAAAGGCCTGCAGAGGCTCAGATGACATCACTGGAGACCAGCCTGTCATTGGGGGAGATAACGAATGGAGCTCAGCCCTAAGTTCCTGCTGCCTCAGGAAGTCTCAATTCATTCCTTGGCCTCACTCTGAAGGGTGTCTGGAAAGGAGACACCTTGGACCCCAGCAAATGTTTCTGCTGGCTGCTTTATGGAAACAAAACAATGGGGCATCTGAACTTTTCTCAAAGCTCTCAGTGACCAGTATCATAGTCTCAGCGCAGCCTTCATTGCACTAGCACACACTGCTGGTCTACCCAACGTCCATTCTCCCTCCTGCTTCTAGAATCTGCCATAGCCACTTGGGCATGCTGCTCTTCGAAAGACTGGATCTCACCTTGGCACAGAACCCTCTAGTCTAAACCATTAATTCATTCATTTAACTAGTTTTATCTAGTGCATATTTCAGTGAACATCTCGACCCCAAGGACACTTATTTTAAAAAGAAAACCCCCAAAGTCCCACGAGTCTCAATTCTCACTGAGATGACAGGAAATAAGCACAAATTGTATTACAGAATAAACATTCGATGTCAGGCCAAAGCAATCTAAACACATGATGAAAACAAAGCTAGGGCATAGGCTGTCTGCTTTCAAGGAGGTGATGATTGTGGAGATGGCATTTGAGTCTTGGGAAGAGTTGTTTCCAGTGAGGAATCCAGGTTGGTTGAATGAGCGAATGAATGAATCCGTAAGCTCTGGTGCTCGCTCAAATCGTTTAGGTACATTAGAATCCGAATTGGCAGACCTAGCTCCTGAGCCTGGCTCATTGGCCTGTTGATTAGAATTCTGAGTGAGAACATGGGCTTTTTTGGTCTCAGTTTCTCCACTTGCACACTGAGGAAATGGGGCTAAACAGTCTCTGAGGGCCCAGCTTCCTCTGCCAGTCTATGAAATTGTAAAGACACAGGCTTTGGGACCTGATGTTCTGAGAATGTCTCCCTGCCACCTTGGTACGTAGCTTCCAGCAAGTCATAGCTCCTGTCCAGCAATGTCCTCATTTCTGGAAGGATGGTGACTTATGATCTATCCAGTTTACGTTTCTGGGAAGTTATGATGTGGTCTCCTGAATTCCCCTTCTGCTGGAAATGGTAAAAACAAAGAGACCAACCCCTGGATATAAACAAACACACAGGGACACACTTAGACACACATGCATAACCACATCAACACATGTACACGCATATATATGCACACACATGGAAGAGAAATTAAGCATTTCCTGTACTCTGGGTCTCTTCCTAGACACCAAGCCTGGTCAGGGTGGGCATGAGGGTGTTCCTGAGGGATCTGGGGGAGGAACTGACATCCTTCAACACTTCTTCAACAGCTAGGAGTCACCCTAAAAGTCCCAAGCTCAGATGTTCTGAGTCACTCCTGTGTGTCCACTGAGGGCTTGGGGATGAATCACAGCCTGTGGGTCTACAGAACTGTTGCAGGCTAGACACACAGTGATTGTTCAACTGTCTTCTAGCTCAGACTTCTGTGTCTGGAAGGCTAAAATAACAAGTGAGCACAACAGTAGAGTGGGAGGCATCTATAGAGCTCAGAGTTCAGTGTGAGCAAAGTCAATGGTGTCCCAGTCCGGCTCAGTCATTATTAAAATTTTCTAACAAAAATTGCTAGCTTCTGAAGGAAAAAAACAAAAAGAAATACAATGGAAAGCCTTCTTGCACTGTAGTTACTAAGCCCACCCAGGCTAACCAAAATGTCTGGCTTCCAATTATATCTGCTCCATGCTATTAACATTATTAACTCAATATCATTTGTTAAAGTTGATTAAAAGTGGATGGAAAATTGTAACTTAAATGGTGCTCTATGTTTCAAGACTTGATCATTTGTAACTTACAGGAAGAGATTAACACAAGGGTTCTTCTATATCTAGAGATTGGGAGTCAGAAAGTTAAAACATTGACTTCCTGGCCAGAGGGTTGTTGGGCATTCTATCACCCCCTTTGATGTCCAGAGCCCAGGGACCTCTGAGCTTTGTAGGAGTGGCCCCAAAAGCACAGACTCCAGGGCAAAGGGGGAACAGATACTCCAGTGACAGTGACTGATTTAATTTCCAGTTAACTGGCTTTGGGCAGATATGCTACAGATGTGCAGATGACCTCATTAGGGACCAGGATGTCAACAAGACAGATACGAAGAGTCCTGCTCAAGATCCCCACGGGACCTATGGCTTTGGGATCCCTTATTTCCCGAGCTTTTCAAAGGGAGATGATCTCATCTGATTTTATGTGGCATCATAAAGAACTCTAGGGAAGATTCAGTCTATCTTGTTTGACATGGACAAGTCTCCATAAGAGCCACATCTCCTCTGCCGTTCCATCCCCCTTTATGTGTTATCTTCAGTGATTGCTGTCTTATGAGGTCCCTCCAGGCAGATGGGAAATTAGGCATGCCTTCAGAGGTGCCAGGGTGTACATCACCATCTCCAAAGGAAAGGGAAAGCCTGTACCTCTGTCGCTGTCTAAATAACCCTAATCACCAGGCTGCATCAGGTGCTCAACTATGTGACAACCAGAGAAGCGGTATGTAAGTGACCAGGCATGGATATGTGTACACATCTGCCTCCTTGCAGCCCGTGGCAGGGGCCTCTGATTCTGCTTCCTGTCACATCGTCTCCCAGCCCGGAGTCACTCAGTAAGGAACACTTAGTAGATAGGTGTGGAACAGAACCTGTTTGCTCAGCACAGACCAGGGAAGTAAGAAGCAGGCCTGGAGAGCACAAAAACTCCAGGGCATCATAGCAAACAATATCCTGCTAGAACCAGGAATTTAAAAAAAAAAATGTATACCACCTTGCAACATGATTGAAGATCTTGATTTTTACTTCGATACAATTCAACAATTAAGGAGGGTCTCTCAGGTGTCAGGTATCACTCAAAAGTTAACTGTGGCAGTAGAATCAGACCTGGCACTTGCCCTCAGAGAACTCTCAGTGTAGCATGAATGAGATAGCAAATCATCGAAAGAATGATAGCAACCAATCAGCTCACACAGGGTACTTGCTGTATGTCAGACCCCAGGCTGACCACTTAACACGTATCAACTCAGTTCCTTCTCATGACAACTATATGATATAGGTAGGGGTATGAGCTTTGGGTGTCTTATCCAGAGAAAGCAAACAACAGAACCTGGATCCAAAGCCATCTGGCCCCTAGCTCTGTATTCTTCACCATCCTAACCGTGAGCCCGCAGGATCCAGGCAGGTCAGTTCCCTTTGAAGAGGGCAGTAGAGCCCAGTTTCTCTCCCCACTGATAAAGGAAAAAAAAACAAGACAAAGCAAAACAAAAAACCCTTGTGGGACATTGAGATTTTTTTTTCCTAAATCATTTCTCATTTCTCATTTTTTATTTAGGCTTCACACTTTCCTTGCAGCCTCTGGGCTCCCTTCCAGGCCTGTATCCGTGATTGACTCTGAGTTCCCCAAGTAAGTGATCTGTCAGTCCTGGGCCCCGGGAAGGGGCAGAGGCAGCCCGACTGGGCTGGACTTGGCTCAGCCCCCTGACATTGTACACACTAATGTGATGTGAAGTAGCAAGTCTAAATAGCCTGTCCAACTTTTTTGATGTCCCTGAACTCACAGATGGGATTCATTTCCATGCTGTTTGCAAAACGTAAACGATACAAGGACATTAAAGAGCATTAAATGACTTGATGACATTTTGGTCACATTAATGAAAAGTGGCATTTTTTTAAACTACCAAAAAGACAGTTTGGTGGGTGGGTGGGGAAGGGGAAAATAAAGAAGAGAAGAGACCTAGCAGGGCGTGGGGTGGAGGAAAAATAGGAGGATATGAATGCACCCAAACTGGAGAAGAAATGTTGGCAGTCTCGGCTCCTGACATAAGAGCTTCAGGAACTGGATGTACATACAGAACTAACTCTCTCTCTCTCTCTCTCTCTCTCTCTCTCTCTCTCTCTCTCTCTCTGGGACAGACTCACAAAGGTTGTGTTCTCTTCCAGACTGCTTTGTCTCCCCAAAACTCATGGACATTGCCCACATGTACCTGAGGACAGAGCAATGTCCCACCTCCTCCAGGAGCCACCTGCGATGCTTACCTTGCCTAGACAGTGTCTACCAAACCACCCTCACTGAAGTCCGCACCACTTTGTCCTTTAGCTGGGAGTTAAGTTGTCAGAATCCCCTCTGCCTCCTGTGCTTCTTGAGGGATTAAATCAGGACAAGGAGAATAGAGCAGGTGAGAGGGATTATTAATTATATGTCCTGGAGCATAGCTCAGTGTCCTTTCTGGGTGTCCACAATGCCACCAGGAAAATGGGCGGAGGAGAAAACTCAGCTCTTGGCATTGTAATGGGGCCAAATGAGGTAGACAAGTCACTTAGCCTGATGCCTGGTTCTCAACATCTGTTATAGATTAGCCTCTGCCTTGTGCCCAGCACCCCAAGAACTTGGCACAGAGGGCACTCAATAAAGTCTACTTAAGAGGAGTATCTCAACAGACTCACTTAAGAGGGGGAAAAAATCAACTCCCAGGGGAACTGAGGAATGGGATTTGGAGCCATAGAGAGAAAGAGTGGGTGGCAGAGACATAGCTTATCAAGTCCTATACACCTTACTTGAAAACACAATTTTTAAATTTTAGTATTGGAACCTGTCTCTTACGGGTACCTGGGGAGGTGTCCTGCTCACTCCTCCCCCCCACAGCCAGCCAACCAACCATGGCTGGCAAGAAGGGGTGAGCAGACCCCCACTCCCTGCCCTTTGCAGCCTTGGCAGGGCTTTCTCCTTCTAGCCCTGGTGGTTACATTAATTGCTAATGACAATGGCAACCTTCACTCTGTGTGGTTTCCTGCCCACATTCTGGATACTTCACAAGGCTCCCTTTTCTTCTCTTTTTACCCCCGCAGATAGGAAATGCAATCTGAGACGTGTAAAGAAAAAAAGAGAGAGAGAAAGAAAGAAAAACAGTGCGCTTATTGTCATAGTCTCCATTCCTCCTGGGCTCCCAGGCGTCAGGGCCGTGTGTGCTCTGGGGTGCCTGCCCCGCCACAGGGAAGAATAAACCCAGACTCAAATCATAGGAAATTCGTCCACCGGGCTTCTTAGAGCTGTGTCTTTCAAGGTCTGTTTCGCTGCCATATGATCTCTATAAACCACAACGCTGCTAGCCAGGGCACAGGACCAGAGGCGCCGGGGGCTGGAGATAATGAATGCCAAATACATGTGACAATAGTCTGATCAGAGAGCAGGATGGAGACTTCTGAAGCGTGTTTTTATACGTACATATAGACCTTCACACCTGTGTGTGTGGGTACGTGGGCGCTGGTCACACTTCTGCACATGTATGTGCATACGTAACCATGGGTCAGGCACACAGGAACTCTTCATGGACTAAGTCTCTTCTGCCAGACTCAGGTAACTAAGCCCTCAATCATGCCATTGAATTACTAAAATAAAGAAGCTCTACAGATCAAGAGAATCAAGTGAAAGAGGGGAATAAAGAATCAGACACCGCTCAGCTGAAGGCATTTCACTGGAAAAATTACAGATTGGGCTCCCAAATTCAAGGCGTCCTGTGCCCTCGGATTGTCATAAGACACAGCACATACGGGGGAGGGGGCACAACTGAACAGTTAAAAGTGGGGACACATTCCTGAGCTCCAAAAGTGAATGTAATGCCCAAAATGGAATCAACCACCAGCAACCTTCCTGACAACAGCTTAGGTCCTGCTTAGTCTGTCCAAGCTCGTCAGTAGCTAGCCAGTCACCAGTGAGGCCTGGGAGGCTGGAAGGAAGAAGAGGAACTCAGGGAAGAAACCAGCAGGCAACCAGAAGAAGGCAAAGAGGTAATTAATGTTATAGCCTTTTAGATTCTAGAAAATACTGCACTCAGAACTGCGAGTCGACGTGGCGGGCTGTCGGCGACCCATAAATGTTTCCATGTTCACCGGCATCAGCATTCTTCCCGTTACCAAAAGAAAAAAAAAAGTAATAATACATACATATTAATGGATTACATTTTGTCCTTTGGGGAACATAATTTTTAAAAGGGCCAAGGCAGCAGTAATAGTTCCCTTAAAAAATTCTAAATGCCGTAATTGTTTTCTCTGAATTATGGTGCTAGGATTGAATTAGTGATGAACGTTCAGTGTGGGCTTTGGACATTTTTGATGAATTCAGCCAAACAGGATAGTCTTGTCCTGGTTGCTCCCTCCTCATGGTCCACTGTATAGAAGCAGTGTGTTCGAATCAGGTGTTTCCTTTCACCAGTCTGCCCAAGTTAGGAAGGAGGTTGATTTAACCAGAGTTCAAGGGAAAACGTGAAATGTCCTGCAACTCAGTGCACACTTGAAGTTGTTTGGGTAGGAGGACGAAAAATAATAGGTAAATGGCAGAAATATTCATATCTTTAGTAAGAAGTTGCTCAAATCTTGGGTCTGTGCTCTAGACTTAAAGGATCCCTGGGTGTTAGGGCTATAGGCATGGCCCCAGACTAGGGATTTTTTTCAGTCATCTCACAAATGGGTGGTAAGGTCTGCTGGGCCCAGATTCTAAGCTGGGCATTGCTCACAGGGCCCTGGCAATAGAGTCCTTGCCTGGGGGCAAACACAATTGCTTTGTTCTGCTGTTCTGGCTAAACTGCTTCTTTATTAGAGTCCCTGGAGAGAAGCCCAGAGCAGCACCATCCACAGGGCAGAATCACAGTGGTCCACACAGCAGGGACCCTTGGGGCCCAGCTTGCTTCCCTGTCTACCTTCAGGACTTCTTTCATATAAGACCTGGATGCTGTCCTGGGTTCCCTGGATCCCCTATTAACATGCAAATATTCCTGGGAAAGGTCACACCTTGAGGCCCCATCAGCTGACCTCTGGCTCCCTACTTTCTTCTTAGCAAGGATTAGTAGAAACAGAACACCAAAGAGGGTCCTGGTGCAGGCTGCCAGAGGTTCAGGTTGGTGGGGAAGGAAGGCCCAAGACCTCTTTCTCATGCTAACATTTTCTGCATAGTAAATTTTTTAAAATTTGATGGCAACAAGTCAATATTTTCATTCCAATATAAGGTTGATGTTTTAAAACTGCAAAATAAAGCCAAGTCCAGTTCTCATGCCTTTCAAACTGTCCACTTAAATTTATTCATAAACCAGTTATCAGTGTGGACTCCAGGTCTCACAATAAGAGCACGGGAAAGCAGTCTTCACTCCCACCCCACCCTCGCCCCGCTGATATACTCTAAGTATCACCTGCTCCACAGTATTCCTGGAGAACAGAGATACTCACCCCCAAACGGCAGCTTCAGATGATCAGTAAAAAATGGCAGAGTCTGATGCTGTGTTCAAATGACAGACCTAGGTAGGTAGTAAACATGACAGGCCTGGGTAGTCAGTCCAAAAGGTAGATCTAGTTAGGTAATAAGCCAAAATCACATACCTAGGTGGTCAGTGGAAGTAGCGCTTGCTCTGTCTAATACTCATTTTATTTCCCTCCATCTTCTCTCCCTCCTCTATTCCATTGTATTATTTGCATCTCCTCTTGACACCATAGCAATTTCTTATTCCCACACTCGCCCTCGCCCCCTACTCTTCTCTAGAGATCTGTTGAAGCCCATTGGTCCAGTGGCCCAGGAATTCCATCATTCCTCTCAATGAAAGACTTAAGATGCCATTCTGCAAATCATCATGTTTGAGAGCAGAGGACCCAGAAATCAGTAAGAAAACCTTGGTTCAAATATTGGTCCAGCTACTTCTAGATACCGGGAAGCAAGTGACTTCTGTTCCCTACACACCTGTGTCCTCATTTGTCTCACAAAGGAATGTGTGACATCAAAGTAAGCGCTCAAGAAACATCTAGACTGTTGTTGCATAACATACTTCTATGTTTATGAAATAGAACTCCAAAATTAGGTTCAGGTGGTTAATACATATATGTATATACATCATGTATTTGTATATATTGAATGCATATGTGCATGTATATTATACAATGTGGCATGTGCATATATACGTATATATTATATGTGCATATATGTATGTGTGTGCATGTATACATATAAAGAGATGGAGGTGAGGGTAAGCATGTAGGTGGTCATGGCAGGCAGGGAAGTGAACCATGAAGAGCTGAAAATGGAAGCTCAGTTCAGACTGATTTGTCAGCCTGGATCAAGACCTCAGGGAGTCTGATCTCAGACAGTTTATTCCCAACAAATTTAAGCACAGTATAATTGGGGGGGGAGGGGTTCCTTGTATAATATATTCCCTGGTGCATAAGGAAGCATAATTACATCAAAATTCAACTCCAGGTTTTCCATTTCCTCCAAGAAGATGTGTTATAGAGATAGGATACCTATGCTAGCTTGAGGGCCTCAGAAAAGGTCTGGCCTGGTCTCTGTCATACAGAGAGTGAAAAGGTCATTTGGGCTATGACCCACCTCTGGTCCTAGTTGTGGGAGTTAGGGGATCCTCAGTCTGTAATGGTCATTTAGATCAGTAGCCACCTCTGGCCCTGGTTTTAGGAGCTCGATATGACCTGGCCCAACAGATAACACAGATCATCAGATGATTAATTACTTCCAAATCCCAGCCTCTAAATGGAAGAATGGTTTTTGTTTTGTTTGTCTGTTTGTTTTACATCTTTCCATTGGTAAGACAATCCTGTGTGCTTAATATTCCTGGTTTCTCTGGAGATCAGTGGACACAAGGACCTTCATGCTGTGCTCCCAGCAGGGGTGGGGTGAGGTGGGGAGGGGAGGTGCTCTAATAAACAGATCTAGTTAGTATATATCTCCAAAGTTACTCTTGTAGGAAATGGTTCTTTATTTCAACATGGTGTCACTTGACGTAACTATAATTCATTCATGCCTTCTTCATTCAGATGAACAATGATTTAGCATACCTCCACTAAATATCAAGCATTGAACTGAGTGTCAGGACATGGAGCTGGACTAGCTTGATCTAGGCTTTTGTGAGCTCACTTTAGCATGTAAAAACCAAGTGAGCAACAATGGGTACGTGTGAATAATTATCAGAAAACTATCAGTAATAAACTAACTCTTGGGGTGGGGAAGATATTTGAGCTCTGAATTAAAAGAAGATAATTATTATTGAAATGTATCAGGACTTTCTTTGTATACTTGCTGAGGAGGAGCTTATCATTTTAATTTAGTCTACAAATGGCTGTGCAGGGAAATTCCTTCCCATGTGGCAGAGAATCCTGACGCTCAGAGAGTTGTATGTCTGCAACTGTATAACTCTATATTCAAGCAGCAGAGACTTCAGTAGCATGCCAATGAGCCAGACATATCAGTGAAGGAAAAAACAATAGCTTATCAAGACATCTGCTTTCAAATTCTATAATATTTATACATACAAAATAATGTGCTAATACATTTATCATACAGAAATGTATGCTTATTTTAGAAAAGCATGAAGAATAATACATTCAGGTTACAGGTATATATGAATATGTTTATTGTATGGGTGACCATCTTGCCAAGCATCTCCGTACATGGAGGAGACAATTTTATCAATATGTAGATATAAGCATGTGTACAATTTCCTTTCTTTGCTCAATGACAGATCAAATATCCTTTTTTAATGCCAGCAAATGCACACCTAACACACCTTATTGATCCTTCTTAGACAATCTTTGGATGGATAGATGCTGTCATTGATTAGAAATTTCAATTTTCAAATTTCTGTGATTTGACATGATGTTGATTATCTTCTAGGCACATTTCTAGAAGAAGAATTGCTGAGACACATGTTTTAAGATTACTTGGTGGATTTTACCACATTATGTCTTATCATGTACAAATTGACACATCTATTAACAGTTTATAGAGGTATCCCAACATTTCAAAGTTTTGATGCTGCCATGTTTCTTTTTTTAAATCTTAGTGATTTGTAAGAATTCTTTACATATTAAGACTTAATACATACTCTGCTTTTCATACATTCCATGGTACATTTTTCTTATAAACACTTTTACATTTTGTAAGTGGAATCTATCATTTTTATGACTTCTGCAATTGATGTAATGTTTAGGCAAACCTCTTCACAATTATCACCAGATATGTTGTGACACAATTTGGTTTTATGCTGTGGGAGCTCGATCTGTTTAGCCAATGACTTTTGGGTTGATTTGCCATGGGTGTGGTTATCTCTGGAGATAAAACAGAGAAGGATTGCATGCACTCTCTTGGGTGGACAGAGCCGGAGCAAGCCTTGGTTCGTCCTCATCACCCTTGGGAGAATGACGGGACAGCAACTGCTGGATCAGGGGTGGCTTCTTCTTGGTTCTATGCTTGTGAGCTTGTTTTTCCATTGCACCCCTTAATAAATTGTTTAATAGACTTTTGTGGGTTCTCACTTCCATTTAGCTTTCTAATTTGTCCACAATTTAATGCAGTGTATGGTATGTGGGAAGAATCCAAATCATGTGGCTCCCATCCCTCCATATAGAAAACATGACTTTCCTTCTGATGAAATGTACTGAAGAGCTTCTATTATTTTCCATCGAACTACTTTACCCCACAGAATCATTGCTGCTTCATGTAGACTTTTCTGTTTCTTGATTCCAGAAGTGGACTATAAGGTGAAAGATGACCTTAAGTGTAGCAGTGTTTTACCTGGGACAGAGGATGCTGGTTCATTTCCACACCATGTCGGGACTGTTCTGGTTTTAGAGTTGGTCTGCAGTGTTCTATCCACCTCTAGAGCAGTTGCACTCTGTTTTGCAGGGTTCTAGGCTGGTGGTTTGGTTCATTCTGTCCACGAGAAAGCCAAGTAGAATGACGGTTAAGAACACAGTTCCAGCTGTGTGACATTGGGGCAGCTATTCTACATCTCTGATGCTCAGGGCCCACCTCTGCCTTAGGACATTCACATAACACTAAAGCACAAATGACCATGTAAACGAAAGATGCTTAACCAATGTTAATTAGCATTATCACATCCCAACGGTCTTGGGCTTGGGTCTTGACATCCCAAGAGTTTTCTGATTTATCTCATAGCAGATGAAGAAAATTAATGAGAAGATGTTAAACCAGGAATGTCAGTTGGAGAACTTGATAAGCCTCTTTGTTAAAGTTTCTAGTAATGAGAAATTACCAAGAAGGTGTTCCTTCTCATTCTGAGATTCACAATGCTAGGTCTTTAAAGAAGACTATGTGGGGCCATAGCGAGGTGATGTGGTGTTATGTGAGGGTTCTGAGAAAGTCTGAGTTCATTAGAAGCTATTGTAGATTCTGCTTGGCATCCTGGCCTTGGCTTTTGTCTGCCAGATCAGCTTAGGGTTCAGATGGTCACTCAGTACTACAGTTCTGTTGCTATTATTAAAAAAAAAAATCCCATGAACTAAAGTAACTAAAGGATTAAAAGGGTTGTTTTGAATTATAGTCCCAAAGAGATCATCTATCACGGCAGGAAAGACATGGCAGAAGGAAGAAGCTGACTGATCACATTTTTATCTACACATAGGAAGCTGAGAGAAAGAATAGGAAACAGGGTGTGGTTATAAACCCTCAGCCTTTAGTGATGTACTTCGTCTAGCAAGGCTCTACGTCATAGAGGTTCTATAACTTGCCCAAATAATGCCAACAACTGGGTACCAAATACTCAGATGCATGAGACTATGGAAGACATTTCTTATTCAAATTACCACACGATCTTTCCTGCTTGCTTCTGCTCTACTACCAGCTGACATTTGGGAGTCACATTGCCCTGGATTGACAGCACAACTCTGTCCCAGATAGAGGAATAGGGATGCCAGGCTGTCCCTTCCACCCTCCCATAAGGACTGTGAGCATCAACCACATGGAAGCATTGCATGGAGTACAAAGCCTCATAAGTGGTGCTGTATCAAGAAAGATTGTCTGATTCTTAGTAGCAGAAAACTCAATCCAAACCAGGTAAACCACCGAAGTTAACTATAGGGTTGCAATAACTGGGAACCCAGGGAATAGCGACTTCAGAGGTGGTTTGACTGAGCAGTGGAGCCATGTTTTCCATGTTGGCTCCTGATTTTGCCTCATGTCTCTTCTCCCTCCTCACAGTCAACTTCACCCTGAAGCTGTCCTGTCTCACAGTCCCAACTGGTCTGAAGCACCAGCAGAAAAAGACGTGGCTCCAGGTGTGGAACAAGAGCTCTCCTGAGATGTCCAAGCATGTATCTCTTGAGGGGCCTCTCGGAAGTAGCAATGAGGGCTAAAGAGGGAGACGGATTGCACATGTTAACTGGATGGTCCATGAACCTCACGATTACAACTGAAACAACCTTCATGCTATGTGTATTCATTACTTTTCTACTGCTCCAGGGCATAAGAGGCCATTGTGGTAGGAAGTCATAGAAGCAAGAGACAGAGCAAGTATGGCGGCCAGGGCAGAAATCTGAGAGACAAAATCTTCAGCACCCAACAAGAGGCAGAGAGCTGAACCGAAAGTGAAGCAAGGCTATTAACCTCCAAAGCACACCCCCAGTGATGTGCTTCATCCAGCAAGCTGCACAACCTCACAATCTTGGGGACCATGAGTTGAAATACTTGAGCCTATAGGGGACATTTCTCAGTCAAACAGATGCACGGGACCAAAATTGGAAAGAGGTAGAAGAGCACAAACTAGACCAAGTTGGGTCATTCCTGACAGAAGAGGACATGGGGGCGGGAGGCAGCCACAATACACACTCCCATTTATTCAGTTCCCCAGCAGAAAACAAGTTCCCTGCAGCTTGAGGTTCAAGTACGGAGCGATCCTGGGGTGGCACAGAGAGGCGTGTTCAGCCCACCATGTAGTGACTGAAAATGTTTTCATAAACAGCAACAGGGACGGCAATAATGACAAGGTACAGAGTGAAACATGCATTAAAAATAGTCTTTTCTAAAGGACAGAAATGCCATTGTCCTATCCAAACCACTCAAGAAGTAGTGATTCAGACCTGTGCTGATGGCCAGGGAGCCTTTAATGGGCACAGATGCTGCGCTCGCTCTCTCTCTCTCTCTCTCTCTCTTTCCTTACCTCCTCTCTGTTTCCTCTGTTTCTGAGACTCTCCTCCTCAGGCACCCTCTGGGACTGCTTTCTGGCTTCCTTTCCCCAGCACCTCAGAAGGTGAGGGAGAGAGGGCCCCTCAGAAGAGCGGGAGTCTAGGTGAGTCCGTGGGATTTCTCAGCCCACAGTACCCCACTGAGGAAGACTTGTCCCCCTAAAAGGTCAAATGATCAAGCTCCAGTAAGCCTTTCATTGCCTCCAGGTTGCTAAGCAACAAACACTTCAAGCTTGGAAATCTTTATCCATACCGGATATATTATCCTGGCAAATTGGACTTTCAGATCTGGCAGCAATGGGAAGAGTAACTTCTTTAAAAATAGAGACAATTTAGATGATTTCAAAGACATCTGTTCTCTTTTTCCAGCATGCCAGGCTCTTCTCTTTCACCAGCACATGGGATCTAAACACTTCACATGGAGGAAGCCCAAGGTCTCTGAGGAAAGACCCATCTTAGTCACAGGACCCCAGCGACAGAGAAAGAGCACTGCCAGGTGAAAAGATCAAAATGGCCGGGGAGGTGGCAACAGGGTGCGTCTTCTTCCATTCCTTTGCTCTAACCTGGCTTATTTCTAGTCCTTCTCTCTCCAATTCTCTTAGTTACTACATTTCTTCTCTCTCTCTCTCTCCCTCTCTCTCTCTCTCTCTCTCTCTCTCTCTCTCTCCTTCTCTCTCTCTCTCTCTCTCTCTCTCTCTATCTCCCTCTCCCTCCCCTATTTCTATTTCCCTCCCTCCACCACTGTCCTTAGTCTGTTCTCATTCTCTCTAACCTGCCTTTCCTCACATCAAGACAACACATGGAGGCTGGGTTTCTTGATCTCCCTGCCTATCACCTCATAGGACCCTGGATATGGGCTTTCCTTTTTCGCTCAGTATTCATAGTTAGGGCGACCTCAGGTTCAGTTTTCTTCCCCTCCCCTACGTCCTTAAAAAAAAAAATCAAGACAAAACCAAACACCCACATACCTCCTCCACCTGCATGTTAATAGCTGAAATTCCTCCAACAGAAAATGTTACATTCCACCGGTAAAGACCAAGGTTAAAGCATAAATAATAAACAGTTCACATCTGGGCAGCTAGTTACCGTTTTCCAAACACATCCAGCTGTTTCCTACCCTTGTGTGACCCCCACAATCGTCTGGGGATGGAAGCGTTGGTACGGAGCCTCAGAGATAGTGGGTTGGTGCACCCTTCTGTCTGACTCTCTACAGTCCTTTCTATACTCCTGCCCCACCGCCCTTCTCAGGCGGACTCCTACAGCATGGCATGATAGGATGCTGTCTCCACTTTCCCCAGTCCTCTGATGTCCTGCTGATTCCTGTCTCTACAGAATCCTCAACATGCAGTACTGCTGCCACCTGCCAGGGAGGTACGCTGCCACCAGATGGCAGATGATACAGGCTTCCACAGAGAGCCCCAGGCTCTTACCATAGCTAAAAATGAGCCACATTTTTTCTATAGTTTATCTTTTTATAATCAAAATTACAGTTCACTTAAAAAAAAATAGCTCAGCACAGCAGTGTTCCCCATCTATCCAGATGATGCTATGAAGCAAGATGTCTATTTAGAAGAATAAATACAGGTTGGCCGCATGCCTATGAAAATGCTCACCAATTCTTTCAACTCTGTCTCCTGCTAGCCCACCCCAGGGTTACTGTGATCCTCCCCTGAGTACCAGCTCTGTTGGAGAACAAAAGAATGGCTCTCCAACCCTGCAACCATCTAAAACACCCAAAGACTCCGAGTTTCTGGTTCAGTGGCCCCAACTGGAGCCAGACAACTTGCATCTCTAAGTAGTCCACAGACAAGTGCTGGTGGCAATGCTCTGGGGATGTCTTTAAAGCCACTAGGCTAAGGCGATACCCTCTGTGTCCTTCTCTCTTCCTTCACCTCTCATCATACCATGGAGGAGGGAGGTTGGTTTTATGGGCTTCCTAGCTTGAGTTTAGGTTCCTTTAGCGAATGATTAACCAACATCCCTAAAACTATAGCATGTGTACCCAATTAATTTTGGGTCATATTCAAAAATCAGAACTCATGTAGCCCAGGCTATGCTAGAATGCTCTAAATCCTCTACACTACTGGGTATGCTCTTGCACGCCCAGGTTTACCTCACAAGTGCTAGGATCACAAGCATGCAACATCATGCCGGTTTTATGGGATGCTGGAGATAAATCCAGACCTTCTTGCATACTAGACAGGCACTCTCCCACCTGAGTGCCCAACCCTTAATAAATATTTCTTCTGTTTAATATCCCTTCTGATCAGTTCCCCTGTCCAGTGCGTATAAGTACTATGCATACTGTTAATTATAATGAGAGGAAGAGCTAGCCTTTGCTAACGCTGTCAATCCTGAGGTAACGACTACTTTCACTGACTCATCAAACCATCGTCATCACTCCACCAGAAATGATTTTATTATGATTCCCCTTTTGCAGAAGAGGAAATGGAAGTCCAAGATTTTAAAACCAGGACATTCCAGCATCTGGACCAAATATCAATTTGTCTGTCTCCAAAGCACAAGCTGTTTGGACTTATAGAAAGTGGTTCTCAGTTTTACATGGACAGTAAATGTGGCTGTCTGTTTTCTCAAATTGGTTTCTCTGGATTCTAGCAGTAAAGGGTTATACTCGTCTCCCCTGGTCTGTGCTCATTCCCCCACCAGCCTTCAAACACTCAAATGTCCTCTGCCTTAGTCCACTACGCTGGATGGAAGGAGACATGGAGAGAAGGATGGTTCTTCAGGCTCCTCTAGCATCCTAGGCTAAGATGCTTCCTGGATAGAAACGTTACCTTCAAGGGAAGAAAGAAGCAAAACTTACCAAGAACATCAGGAGTGGGTGAGATAAGGGAGCCACCAAACATCTGTCCTTTCTTCAGAGAAGACCTAAGCAAATCTAGTTTCTAAAGAGAGAGATAGAAAGTTGAGGAAGAGAAAAAGAGGGAAAATGAGAACCAGCCTTGAAGGAAACACAGCAAAGAACAGACAGGAATTGGCCACCACTCTTTCGTGTTGCATGCCATCTTAATAAGAACATAAATCCAGGAGCATCAGGCCTGAAAGACAAGATAATGAGTTTAAAAACAAAAACGGAGATGGAGGGTCTAAGAGAGCAAACCAAGGACCCAAGCCACCTCATTACTGAACCAGCACCAAAGTCAGAGAGAAAAGAAGCAGGTAGAGCCTCTGAATGTAAATTATTTATGTGGCTAGAAGTTGGAGACGGAGTAAGTGCAGATTAAAAGAAAAACATTATGGCTGGGATAGAGAAACGAGTTGACTTTAAAGCACTTAACTATTAAAAGATAAGACTCCAAATCCAAAAGTAAACTATTTTAATTATCCAAATTTTAAAAATTGAATATAGAAATTAAAAGGCAAAACACAAAACCACTCAAGATACAGGCTGACTAAGTGATGATACTCCAGGCATTCAGACAGCCATGGAGAGTAGGCATCAAAGGGGTTACATCCTGGCTCCTTTCAGCACTCTCCAGACAGCACTCAAAGCCAAAAGAACAATATTCACAATGTGCTTAGAGAAAGAAAATGAACAGGGAGGGCACAGGATAGCATACAATAATGCTATGTAAAAACAACCGTTTCTCAAACGCAATAAACCCAGGGATACAATACCCACAAGCCCTTCTCGAGCCAAACTCTGTGACAGTGGTGGTCAGTCAACTGAGAAAGAAAAAGAAGAGAATAATTTAGTAGTAGAGCCCTGTAAGGAAGCTCTAATGGAAGCAATACATCCACCTGGTACTTATACTAACACTAAGCAACAGCTCTCAATGAAGCTCCTCTGTCTCGTGTACTTGGCAGAACTCCACCGGCAGCATCCTTAGCTCCTTCACTCCACTCATGAGGTAGCACATGGCTGTCTGTCTTCCTCGATACTCTTATCCTCCTGCCCTCCACCCTAGCTGTGCTACCTAACCTTGACTGGATTTGGAGTCACCCAAGGGACACAGCTCTGGACATGTCTAGAAGAGGGTTTTCAGAGAGAATCTCCAAAGGAGGTAAGATCTACCGTGAATGTGGTGGCACCATCCCCTAGGCTGGAGTCCCAGACTGAATAAGAAGATGACAGTAGGGTAAACCCAGCACTCATTTCCTTCTTCCTCTGGACCATGGATGCAGGGTCACCAGCCACCCTGCACTCCTGATACTGCACCTTCTAGCCATGGTAGACATGATCCCCTGAAACTCTTGCTTCCTTAAGCTGCTTTCTGTCAGGAATTTGCTCAGAGATTTTTTTTTTTCCAGGAATAAACACACCCCTTCTGCCCACCAAGAGTAAATGGGCCAGAAGATGGAATAGCTGCATAAATAGGGTTATCCTAGCCATAGGGCTATTGGTCTGAGCTATGTCAAACCACTAAAGTAACCAATAAGACTCCAGCTGTCTAGGGAAGGGAGCAGGAGGAGGTCACAGGGCACTCATGAGCTCCTTTAGAGACCAAACAGGACTGCCACACACCTGGATGTGGGCGTGGCCCCGCTCCGGGGTGCCAACAGATCCGGCTTTCTCCTCTCCCTTTTGCACCCTGTGCTTGCAACTATACCGAGGTCATTTGACATCTCTGATCATCATTTTACCAAGCAGGAAAATGGGTGCTGCTACTGGGCAGTTTCCAAATTTTCCCTGGCATTTGATAGCCTGAGAAGTTCTTCCGTGAAGATGCTGGTGTTGGAGGGACATCCCCTGTGAGAAGGCAATACTGGCCTGTGAACAAGTGAATCGTAGCCTTTTAAAGCAAACGGTGCCAGCCTCTTCGGATTAACCTTAGATGTGTTTTCAGGAAATACTACCCCACGGTAAAGACGTATTTCCTCAGCAACTTCTGCAGTCTTATGGGAGCATATTTTCCTCTGTTAAATTCCAATGAAATTGAAAGTGGTGCTTTCATGTTTTAAAATAGTATTTAGAATTATGAGCTCATTTTATTAAAGTGTTTTTGGGGGTCTATATTTTTCTGTCTATGTATATGCAAAAGCCGTGGTTTTGTGTGTTCTTGTTTTCGGTGGATTGTTTCTTACTTCACTATGTTCATCTTTCAATGTTTTCTACTTTATTAATTGCTTTTAAGAAGAATATTTTCCTTAAACATAACGAAGTAGTTTGGCTTTGCCTTAAGAAGGGAGAGAGGAGGAGGGAGGGAGGAAGGGAAGTGGGGAGGGCAGAAGGAATCACAAATGTCAAGTACATGTGACTCTCGTGATACCAACAACTGAAGTTGAGCCTTCCTCTTTAGCTCTCTCTCCCCCTCCCAACCTCCCTTCTCTGACCCCCTCCAACACTCCATGTTAGACTCGCTGCACAGAAGGGAGAAAACCAATACTCACATGAGAAGCCCACCAGGGACTTCCCTATAAACTCCTGGTTAAGATCGTGGGATGAGGACCATTTCTTTGGCATAGAGGACTATCTATCTCGAAAAGGTTGAGATCTGCCTGGTTTCATGGAAATAACAGTGACTGCTGCATAAGTAGCTATGGTGAGCCGGGCCCCGAGCTAGGTCGGTCTAGGAAGAGCTAGGTAGGTCGACGAAGAGCTAATCCTTTTCCTGCTCCTAACAGTTAAATGTCAGTAAGTCTTATTCTCTTTAAAGCACAGTCAGGCAGATGAGCTTGTGCCACAAATGCTGCGCAGCCCAGAAGAGGAGTGTCAGGGCTGGAGATCAGTCTGTCTTGCAGCCAGTCCTCCACTATTCTACTCCGTCTCCCCTAGGCTGGAAATGGAGTGGCCTGTGCTGGCTACCATAGAATACTGTGGCAGCCAACCCAAGGGCTCCATGTGTTCAGAGGCCAGGGAAGGACAAGGAGCAAGGGAGGAGGTCAGGGAGAATGAGGGAGGGTGAGGGATAGTCAAAGAGGATCAGGGGGAGTCCGGGGAGGTGAGGGATGGTCAAAGAGGATCAGGAGGAGTCCGGGAAGGTGAGGGATGGTCAAGGAGGACCTGGGAGAGTCAGGGAGAGCCAGGCTCCCACTAGGAGCTGCTTCCTGCCACTGTCTTACTTGTCTCCTCCTGGATGTCTGGGTTGAGCTGGACCCACCGAAGGGAAGCTCTGATAATTTCCAAATGTTGCCCCAAGGCCAGTTTCCAGAGAACCTAGGACCTACCTCAGTGAGTATTTGGTGGGTATCCATGGCACAGTGAACACCCAGATTAAGTCCAAGAATGGGCATCATTGGGAAGTCTAGATTCCACTCCTCCCCTGCCACTCATCCTTGTGGTGTGACCCCAGAGAAGCCACAGAATGACTCTGGGACTCATTTTCCCCATTGGTGTACTGAAACTGCGCAGTCTCCGAAGGGGCAAGTCAGTGTTTCCATGATTTCGTGGAGAAAAAAGGTTCCTTGTCCTTGTGCAGCCTGGGTGGTTGGGGACAGAATTCTCTCTGAGACGGCAAATGGCTGGAGCTAAGGGAGAAAGAGGCCAGGGGCTGCTGGCATTAACTCCACATGGGCAAGGAAAGACTTAAAGACAGGCAGTTTCATTCTGAGGTCATGGGACAGGAGCACACTTAGGTCCAATCAGGTCCCTCCTCCTGCCATGGATCTTGACAGGCAGGCTGCAGGCCTGGAAGGATCACAGGCTACGAGATTACCTGCTAATCGTGGCCTGGACATGAGCCCGTAAGAGGTGTCATCTGAAGAATGAGATGCTGTTTTATGATGTTGTAAAAGAGAAAATCACTTCAGCCTTTAGCCTCAGCTTGCATTATGTAGGAGAGAGAGAGACAGCAGCGCTGGGCCTCCTGTAGACAAAGGCTCTGAACTCAAGTCTCCACCTAGGGCTGCTGCTTCCTGATGGGGCCACAGTGTGGGCAAGAGGAACTCACTCTCTCCCCAGACATTAAGGTGGGCCTGGGCATTGCCGGAGTTACAGGTACTAGTATTTGGAAGAGATGGAATCCCATGTGCGAGAAGAACAGTAGCAGGCATATCTAGCTAGGCATATCCTTCTAATCTAATCCCTCATTCTCTCTGAAAAGTTGACTGTGCTCAGAGATGCTGTTCCATGCACGGGCCACTTCTATTCCCTGTCGGAGCCTCTAGTGAGGATTTTCACCCCAAAGATAAAGCAGTGGGTTCAACCCTCATCACCTGGCTGACAATGGGGGGCTTGCTGCAGGTGGACTGACCCCCTCAACATCCACCTGAGGGATGAAAAGCTGACAGCTCCAGGTGTCTTTCGAATTCTTACAGCTAGGGACATTCAGACAAACCCAAATTGCAGTCAAGGGCTTGGGGATGTAGCTCATTGGTAGAATGCTCATTCAGTCTACAGGAAGCCCAGAGCCAGGTCCTCATCAATATATAAACTGGTTCTAGTGGTTTCTTCATAGAAGGCCAGCACGAGAGAAGTAGAGGTAGGAGGGTCAGAAATTCAAGGTCATGCTTGACCACATATCAAGTCCAAGTCTAGTTTGAACAAAATGTGTCTTCCTCAACTCAAGAAAAAAAAACCATGGTATTAATATCACATCTCCATTTCACTCATTGGTATACTGAGTCCCAGAGGGGCTAGATAACCTCCTCAGGATACTAGAGTTGTTGTGTTGGAGAGACATACATCAACCCTAGGTAGACTTGTGTCTGCACTCACATCTGCTTCATGTAACTCAGAGAAATACTTTGTCCTCCCTCCTTTCGGAGGAATCCTTCATCTCAATTCAAGGAGGAGGCACCAATCTCTTGCAGAGCCAAGGTGTTAGGAAGACACCTGCCTTCCCTTCCCCATGCCTTCCCTTAGTGCTGGAGTGTAACCTGAGAGCTGTAAGCTAATGGAAACCCTTCACTCCCTGAGCTGCTTTTGGCAGGGGAGTTTAAATGCAGCAATAGAAACCTAACCAAGACAATCACCCACTTCCCAGGCACAGCAGGGTACCTGTCTGTCATCTAGACCTCTGCTTTTTAAAAATAGGAGCTGGACCAGGCAGTGGTGGTGCACACCTTTAATTCCAGCACTTGGGAGGCAGAGGCAGGTGGATCTCTGTGAGTTCAAGGCCAACCTGGTCTACAGAGCAAGTTCCAGGAAAGCTATGACTGTTACACAGAGAAACACTGTCTTGAACAAAGAAAAGAAAAATAGGAGCTGGACATTGTCTTTACATAACTCAGAAGAACATTAAAGGCTTGTCCAAGATCAAAAGAACAGATACCCTATCTAGATGCAGGGGAGGGGCGGAGAGTGGAGGAGAGAAACAGATGATCTGTGTTCAGAGAGAAAGGGGGGCTCTACCTTCCAAGAATATAATTTCTCTCATTAATAGACGGGAATCTTAGGTTTGGGTGGTTTAAACAACAGTTCTGGGATCTATAACTGTTAAACAACCAAGAGATACAAAATTACTCAGAACCTTTGCCCACTGATTGCAGCTTATAAGTGACAGGTCCCAATGCCCAAGCTTTCTTTATAAGAGCCTGCCTGAGCGCTGTCCCAGCAGAGGAGTTGGGGGCTGGAAGACTGAACTCTGAGGCAGCAGGGCAGGCAGCCCCCAGGATTCTAGCCCCCATGATCTCTGCATCCTCACGTAGGGCGTTCTTCTGAGACCCTTCCACAGAGAGAAGCCCTTAGTCTGCAGTCACTTATCGGACTCAGGCATCTTCTGTTCGCTACTGAGTGTAAAGGACCACAGCGATACCATGTCGGTCATCCCGAAGTCATCACCAATCTTTGCAGAAACTGTGCCCTTGCTTCTGTAATTCCCAACCCGCTATGCTTCTGTGCGAGAAACGACGCGGGGTGCGGAGAAGAGGTACCAGACAGACTTTGATTTTAAAAGGAGGAATTGGGACTCAGCAAAGGTGAGTGAGAGCAGGGCACCCTGACTGACAGCCATCGTGGTATAATTCTGACCCTTGCCCTGCATTGGTCACTGACGTCTCCCTCCCACTGGCACCTGTCTTCCACCAGCATCTAGACCCCAGCATACCCTACTCCTACTCCTAATTGCACACCCCTCCAAGCCTCTAAACCTCTCTTGCAAGACTTTATTTTTCCTGTCTCTTTCCTCCTTGCCTGCTTTCTCCCCTTTGACTGATTAATGCCTATTCGTCTTTTTGAGCCCAGTAGGCCTAGGCCCCTCCTCTAGGAAGTCCCCAGCTTGTCCCTTTTTTCTGGGCTTCACTTGTACTCAGTGCACCTGCATCCTTCCATCACGGTGCTCCTGCATCCTTCCATCACGGTGCTCCTGCATCCTTCCATCACGGTGCTCCTGCATCCTTCCATCACGGTGCTCCTGCATTACACCACTCTCCTGGCTCAGTCGGTTTGCGGCAAATAATCTGTGGCAGCTAGAGAGATGGCTCAGAGGTTAAAAGCAAGTACTGCTCTTGCAGAGGACCCAGCATTAATTGCCAGCACCCACCTGAGGGAGGTTACAACCTCTGGTAACTCCAGCTCCAGGGTATTTATAGTTTCTCCTCTAGCCTCCAAAAACACCTAAATTGACCTCAACATACCCCCACACAGGCACACATGCATACACACAATTTAAACAAAATTAATTATCTTAAAAAGTATCTTCAGATGTGTTGCTATTAACTTGTAATCTATCATTTAAAAAAAAAGCTCTAAGATTCTCTATGAACTCCAATACTGCAATAGGGTCTCTAGGGTCCCACCAACTCTATTTTTCCTATTGCCATCAGAAAGGAAGAAGGAAGAGAGACATTGGCACAAACCCATAAGTTCCCTAGGATTCTAGATGGTTTTCATGCCCATCACCGTATGCCTGGGACCAGCATCTCAAGTCACCTGTAAAGCAGGGCTTCTTAACATGTTCTACATGCAGCCCCTTACATGACCCTGGACATATAGATCTATCAAGCAGTTATAAAAGCCAAGTGCTTACTGATAAGTCATCAATTTATTTAAATGCCTTTATGGCACAGGTATTATAGTGGTTAATATTGAATGTCAATGTGAAAACCTTCAGAGTCACTAAAAAGACAAGCCTCTGGGGTTTAAAAGGAATTTTCTAAATTATGTTAATTGAGCCCAAAAGATTTATATTAATACAGGTGACACCATCCCATAGGCTGGGGTCCCAGACTAATTAGGAGAGAGTGGGTCACTACCCCTTCTGTTCTCTCTGCTGCCCTAGTGGTGCAATGGGACCAGCTGCTTCTAACTCCTTATGTCATGGTGTCCCCTGGTTCGAACTCCTGATGCCATGGCGTCCCCTGGTTCCGACTCCTGATGTCATGGTGTCCCCTGGTTCCGACTCCTGATGTCATGGTGTCCCCTGGTTCTAACTCCTTATGTCATGGTGTCCCCTGGTTCGAACTCCTGATGCCATGGCGTCCCCTGGTTCCAACTCCTGATGACATGGTGTCCCCTGGTTCGAACTTCTGATGTCATGGCGTCCTCTGGTTCCGACTCCTGATGTCATGGTGTCCCCTGGTTCGAACCCCTGATGCCATGGTGTCCCCTCCAAGATGGGCTGCAGCCTCAAACTTTTTAACCGAAGTAAATCCTTATTCTCTTAGGTTGCTTTTGTCAAGTTTTTTTTTTTTGCAACAATGACAAGTAAAACTAACACAGACACAGGTTTACCTAAAGATAAAAGTGAATACATACAAATCAGATGGGTGTGCTTGTTGATTTTTACCAGAGCCCCTCTGGTGAATTTGGTACTGTAGGACATGGAGCATCTTTAACACTCCTCAGAGCTGATCAGTATTCTGATTTTAAATCAGTCAGTGCTGGGCACACTGCTGCCCATAAGTCTGCAGTGCACAGCGACGGGAGGGTGTGCTGAGGGCCGTTTCAGAAGTCCCTGCAAAGTCCTAATCTCAAGCCAAAATTCACTTCCTAGCTTTCTCTGCGTTTTTGTTGTTTTGTTCTGTTTTGTTGTTGTTGTTGTTGTTGTGAATGAAACTCAAGTCAGCAGGTCAAATAGCAGTTTTTAAAAATATCAAACATTTCAATCCAACCCAATGACTAATTTGCTATTCTATGCTGTGGAATGATAATGGAAAGATACCAAGTTTTTACTTTCTGTAATTAAGCCATGGTCTGCATAATATCTGAAAACTTTCTGTTAAAACTACTGCCACTTATAATATGCTTTTCACTCTCACAAAAACACATCTCAAGGCTCCTTCTGGAACATTCTTCATTGTGTATCTGTATTATTCCATGGTAAATCCTTAGGTCACTTGCTGTGTATAAAACTCGTGCATCTTTATGCTCAGTGTGTGTTTGTGTGTTGCTGCACCAAGTCAAAATTCCTGACAGAACCATTTGAAAGGGGGAAGAATTTATGTTGGCTCGTGGTTTCAGAGGGCAAAGTGTATGTTTACTGGTTACCACAAGCGTGGGCTGACTGTTGTGGCAGCAGGAACAAGCTGCTCATTGTGTGGCCATCCAGAAAGCAGCCCGGGATCATAGAGTCCAACAGGCCTGCCCCCAGTGACCTACTTTCTCCCCCTCAGTCCTACTTCCTAGATTTGCAGAGCATTTGAATCATAAACCTGTGGGGAACACTATGCATTAATATGCTCTTCTATCATCTTGTAAGGTAGTACCTGGCTCCTAATGTGCTCATCAAAACTAGAGATCGGCAGTATGTAACTGCTCTTAGCATCATGGCTAAAGCATGCTTTCTCCTCTTGATTTCCTTTTTGCCTACTACCACAGAGGCTGAGAGTCGTCTCGTGAGTTTAAGACAATGGTTGCTCTATTTCACCCCACTGTAGGTGAACAGGAATTGCCCCGTTATTTGAATTCTTGGTAGTGATGCCCTTATGTGTAATCATTTCTTCTGCAGATGAGCTCAACCTAGTGGTTTGCTTCTTGGGGACAGAATAAATGAGGGATGCCAGTTTGTGCTTCAGAGCTTGGTTTACAAGGGATGTGCTTTCACACTGTCTCTCTGTCTCATCTTCAACTGGATTAGGCAAAGTGCCACTGCTTGCTTCTGTTTTTAGCATGTTAAAACCTGGGACTAGAATCAGGACCTTGCACACGCTATTCAAGTACTCTGCCACTGCTGCCTTCAGATCTGTCCTCTAGAGAAGCTCACAAGGCCAAGAACCAAACATGGCTCCTAGAACACAACCAACAAGGAACTGAGGGTCTCCATGCAAAACCATGTGGTAGTTTGAAAGAAAATGGCCCCCGAAGGAAGTGGCACTTTTAGGAGGTGTGACTTTATTGAGGTGGGTATGGCCTTGTTGGAAGAAGAGTGTCACTGTGGAGGTGGGTTTTGAGGTCCCATATATGCTCAAGCCAGTTCAGTGTCTCAGTTCACTTCTGTTGCCTTTGAATCAAGATGTCGAATTCTCCATCACTGCATCTGCCTGCATGCCACCATACTCCAAGCTGCCATGCTCCCCACCGTGATACTAATGGGCTAAACCTCTGAAACTAGAAGCCACCCTCTCAGTTAAAGGTTTTTCCTTTGTACGAGTTGCCAGGGTCATGGTATCTTTTCACAGCAATAGAAACCCTAAGGCACCCTGAGAGCCATGGAATCCTGTGGCCCACAAGTGACAGAGTTTGGAAAGGGGCCTTCTCCAGTGTACCTCGAGATCATCACTGCCCTGGCCAATGTCTTCACTGCAGCCCCTCAGGAGATGTGAAGCAAAAAGACACAGCTAAGTCAGGTCAGTTTCCGCCCTGCAGACCATGGGACAAATGTTTATTGTATAGCTGCAGACAACAAGGGCATAGCCTTTGCCTCCCTGACCTTTCCATCCATAGGCATTCTATACAACACCATTGACTACCCCTTGTGTAATAAAGGATTCAGATATTCTCTACCAAACTTTACTTATTATTAACTTGGGTCATCAACTTAAAACTTTTTAATTTCCTCAACTACATAAATTATCTATGTCTTTGAAAATCAGCACCTTGCTTTAAAAGTCTTATTTTTAAGTACAGAGTCGCTTACATGGAGATTATGCACCCCCTTCATTGGCCTTATGGACACCGAATTCTGTGAGGATTGGGGCAAGGCATGCCCTGAGGCTTGTTTGTCTCCAGACTTAGAGGCCAAGCCCTGAGTTTAGAGAATGGCCCTCAAGGGGAGCTGGCATTCAGGGAAGGCATTCTACAGACAGACTTTCCAAGTCCACATTCCTCACTCTGTGTATTTGCCCTGGTGTCTAATGTGTTACCTGAGTCAGGAGGAGTGGGCGTGCATCTCTGTTTCCTCTTTGCTAAAATAGAGGACAAATCCCCTCCCCTCCTCCCATCCCTTCCATTCCTGGCTCTGGTCAAGCACGGGAACGCTGCTGCCTTTCTCTGTAACTGCACAGTGGGACTCCTCAAATCGCTACAATGCCAAAGGCCTCACCACTCTGAAAGAGAAACCAGACTAAAGTAACCTGAGGATTTCACTTCAAGTGCCAGGGAGGATTGATTGTCAAGGGATGTAAGAATTTACAGCAAGACTTAAATTGACCAGAAGATACACTTGAGGAGAAGGTGAACCTAATCGAGCCCTGACTTTACCCAGGTCTCTAAGATGAAGTTAAGAAGCTAACAGGGACTACAGCCAGCACAAAGAGACCTCAAAGTCAGAGGACCCAGGCCAGGGCAGGACCCTTTGACATACGGCACTGGACAAAGAGTTGAAGTTCGGAGGGATAAATGAAACAGGCACATGGCTGTCATTTAATATAGAAAAGGGAAGGATGGCTGAGACTCCCATGCCACCTGGCTGCCATCAACATGAAACCAAGACCCAGAGAAGTGAGGTGAACTGTCCACAGAACCATTTCCTGTTGACACGGTCGGGGCTTTTTCCATGGAAACAGAGAGACACGGGATCCAGGAGGGAGTCGAGACTCCAAGTAGAGGAATGCCTGTCTTACTCCGTATGTCTAGAAGACTGAGCGTGAAAAATCCTTTTCCTGGGGAAGCTGAGAAGGGAGCTTGCTGCTGACATTCCATCCCCACACTGCACTGGGAGAAGGCAGGGTTTTGAGATCTTACATCTGGGAATTTAACTTGCTCTGTTTGGACTCTATGGAGTCTGTTATTGGCCAGGGACATGGAGCCCTGGTAGATCAAAGTCAGACATTGTGTTTGGGGTAAGAAGTTCACCCATCAGAATCAGAACTGGAGTGCAGAATGGACTCCATAGCCAGAGATGGGAGGAAATGTCAAAAGCAGCCCCAGCAGCATCCTCTAGGATTCTAAGTCAGTTAGAGAAAGAACCCTTTCATCAAAATAGCTAACCAGCCAGCTGCTGGGTACCTGATAGCCAAGTACAGTAAACAGAGTTGGGAAGATGGCAGAAGCTGTGAAGTGCTTGCTGTACAAGCATAAAGACTTGAGTTCCTTCCTCAGGCCTCCCAGTACGGTGGTGCCTGCTGTAATCCCAGCAAAGGGTGAGACAGGTCAATCTAGAGATTCACTGGTCAGGCTTTTTTGATGAGTTTGTGAGCCCCAGGCCAGGGAGAGATCATGTTTTAGAAAATAAAACGGAGAACAATTGAAATAGATACTTGAGTGTGACCTCTGATTTCCACATTCACATACATGCACTCACATACATGTACGTGTGCATACACAAACAAACAAGGTGTACGGCAACTGCATAAGACATCTCTGGCCTCCACACAAATGCACACTCACACACATATGTATATACAGGAACACACACACACACACATGTACAAATAAACCAATCTACAATGAAAGGATAATAATGGCATACTTGGAGTCCCACAAGGCATAAACACAGTAATGATAAATCAGCCCAAACCACCATATTCACCCTGATACTGCTGCGGGTGTTATTCCTGGAGCCAGACCAGTCAAAGCTATCCCAACCCCAGGATATGTTTCATTCTACTTCTGGCCTTAGGCTCCTCGCCGTACATTTGCATGTGACTTCTTAATTTTCCCCCTTCTATTTTATCAAGTCCTATGCCAGAATTTACTATATTATCACCCAAGATAACATGTTTGAACTTGAAAATATTCCCCTTTCAGGTATTTATCTGGAGGAAAACAGAAAAGAAAAAGAGCATTTTAATAATCTATCTATAAACCTGCAAAGTCCCACTTAAAACATTCAACCCATAAGCTTGCTCATAGAAACTACTAAAGTAAGACCTCAGCGGCAGATGTTGCTGAGGATGCAGAGCAACTGGAATGCCCAGGCATTGCTGGGAATAATAACAAGCTGGTACAACCACTTTGGGATATCAGAAGAATTGACCAAAGATAGCCAAATCTATTCCCTGGGATCCAGAAATTACACGCTTGAGTTTATACCTAAGAGAAGTCAGTCCTTATGCCTTCCAAAACACTACTAGTCATACCCCAAAAATGTTCCTTAATACTGAGCACAGGGGAAAATGTCTAAACTTCTAAAATGGGATGGGGCAGGATATGCAAGCGACAGAATAAGGCACATCAGTGAGGAAGAATGGACTGTACAACAAGGGAGAGTCTCACAGCCTTAGTAATGAGTAAGAGAATCGGGCACAGAACACATACTATGCCCTTTTAGTCATACACATTGAAGGACAAGGAAGGCCATGGTGATGGAATACTAGAAACCATCATTGTTGCCTTTACACATGGGCACAAGGGAGCCTTCTGGGAGCTGGGCTGAGTGATGCTTACGTGTGTGTGTACAATGCAGTTATCCATCATGGATTTATATACAATAAAGAGACACCCTGTTAAACCTCAACAAAGAACAAAAGAGAAAAACTCTTAAGAACCAGACAGCAAGGATTCTTTCATGGTTTCCAGATTTTCACCAATGAAGAAATACAAATTTCTGGATTCTACCACTGACCTTCTAGATGCCACAGGAAGAGTCTAGAAGTCTGTTTTAGAGCCCAGGATATTTCAAAGCATGCTAAAACTTTAAGCAACTCTGTCATAAAAGGAAGGTCTGATGAGCCCTTCTTCCACATATATGGAAAAATAATATTCATAGAGAAAAAGTAATAGGTCCAAGTAGAATTTGAAGCCATATCAGGTCCTATTCCATATTCCTTTTAATCAAACCTTGTCAAGTACCTGTATAAAAAGATGACTTACCTACAAGGGCATGATGGGAAACTCTTATATGTATTTTTCCCATTCATGGGAAGAGGATTCTAGCTCTGGGTACTTGTGCTTCAGACAAGGCAGAAGGGCATGAAATTTAATCTCACAGGTCTTTGAAAAGAAAGCCAACTGAGAACCAGCTCCTTCTTTTCCTATATTGGCCTAATCCTGGAAGGGGTTGCTGGAGATGAAAAGGGAGAAAGTAAGGGGAACATGATGCATTGAATCTGAGCTTAAGAATTTGAACTTCCATATGAGGACAGCACGCCATGGGAACTGCCTCGTCTCCTCTCTCCGCGTGAGCATGCACAGGAAAGTGAGCACCATGCCTTTCATTTGCAGTGCACACCCTACCCATGTTAGTTGGTAGAGACTATATCAACATGTATTAAATTTATTGGTTATTTTGGGTTGTTTCTAAAGCCTAGTGAAGATGGACGCTAAAAAGAAATCCCAACTGGCTCAGAATTGAGTATAATAAAGGGTTATTTATTTAGGGGTAGACTCACAGATCACAGTCCTCTGAATGAGCAGAGAACAGGAACCGAATCCAGCAGCCAGAAGAGAGAGGGAATTTATAGGCATTTATAGTGTAAAAGGCTACGCCCAAGTGGGAGGGTAACTTAAAGGCTACTACTGGCTGTAAGATTTCCTACAGCAACCTAGCCTTGGTGGAAGGGTGAAGAGTTCATGTGAAGAGATTAAAGGTAGACACAATGAGAGACTGGTTGGAAGATCCAGTCCTAGCCAAAGCAGCAGGGAGCCAGGTTCCTGTCTGGAAGGATGGAGAGAAGGAAATTAACCCTGCACTGAGTAGCATATACTCAGTCAAGTGACATCTGGACCAGGCATATGCTTTGCGGATCTTTTCACCTGGAATCCGGGGATAACTAGAGCATGAATTTTATAGAACTTGGAGGGTCAAATGAGATCCCGGCTCAAAGCTCAGTAACCTACTCAGGATGTAGAATTGTCTTCAGGGTTGATGACTCAGCAGGCAAGAGCATCTGCCATTAAGTCTGATGACCTGAATTTGATTCCTACATGGTAGAAAAAAGAGAACAGATTCCTGCAAGTTGTCTACTGACCTCTGCAGGCACACAACACTTGAATATTTACACATACACACACACAACATGCATACACAAAATAAACAACTGCAATTAAAGGCTGAAGAAACATAGCATTCAACAGTATATTGCTGTTGTTATTTCAAATGCAAAACCTTGGAAGGAGGCTTACATTGGCAATTTCATGACCTCACCATGGCTCTAGTTGAGTCTGAACAATCATTTTTGCTGTTCTTATCAAAAAACCCAGAAAAATGACTAACTGACTGTGTGGACCTTTTAGCCCTCATATTCCCAGCATACATTAGCTTTGATCCATCAGACAAAAACCATATCTCAGGAGAGGGTGAAACAGAGACCCACGCAGCAGAGAGATTTAGTGCCTGTCATATTTTTGGTTTGATCCCCGTGTTGTTGAATATCCCAGGAGCCAATTGGAAGACAAAGAATGTTAAGTGTAACACGTCTTCAAGGGCTCTTTATTAGTGGGATCATTAGTGCAAGGAGCGGGAGGCAGATCTCCACATTGCTGAATATCTGTTTTCTTCATGGAAGACAGGGAACAGAATCCAAGCTTTCAGACTGTTTGTAAAGTAATCAGCATTAATTTGTTCTGCTCAGGTTTTAATTATACACTGCAGGCCATTCTGACAGGACACCGCCACCACCCGAGTCTGTCAGAGGAAATAATTTCCCACCAGGATGACCACGTACCTCATGAATTATACATGAAACTCTGTTTCCCTGTGACTGTTGCTAAAAGATGCTGTCAGCCTCCTGAGATCTCCCAAGATCCACAATTGTTTTTCAAGAAGTCTAATTAGCAGGAAGTAGGTGGGGAGGTGTTAAGAATGACTTCCCAGGGATGTGAGATGCTGAGAGTCCCTGAGTGGTCCCCTTCTCAGCTAGAGACCCCAGAGGGCTTCATGCAGGCCTTGGTTCTGCATTGGGCGTTGAAGTCAGGTCAGGGAACTTGCTCCCAGGGGTAACAAGATTTACACTTGTTTCGGAGAGACTGAGCCCCAGCCAGACAGCCTGAGACTCTAGATATAATTCTGTTACTCAAATGGGAGAAGAGTTTGATAGCTATGCTAATGACTTTTATCTGTGAAAACATAACTAATAGCTTGGTTTACATTTGCGTACATTTATGAGCATAATTTTAGCACATAATTTTATTGCACAATAAAACATAATGCAGCATTAGTCTGCTTTGCCAAAAAAAAAGAAAAAGAAAAAAAGAAAGAATAAAAAAGAAAAAAGATACCTTCGAGTGATCTGTACATAAACCTTCACATCGCATTTATATGACAGTGTCATGTAAAAACATTGGCCCATTTGAATTAATGAAAGGGTTTCCTGGTTAACAATTAGCTACATAAGGCCATTTTCTACAGGCATAATATTGGAGGCAATGCTTATGATTTGCTACATAACTCACCATACCATTTATTGCTAAAGATTGTTTTTCAACACTGTTATTTTTCTTCTTAAATTGTATTGGACGGAGGTGGTCCTTGCTGTGGCCATGTATAAGCTTCCTCAGAGCTCGGCCATGTGGCTCCCATTTAAGGGAAACAAACACCCACTAGACCAAAGGGTCTCCCTTTGCGTTTGAGGAACACAAGAATTTGAGAATGGAATGAGGCACCCTCTTGCAAGAGAGATCTAAGGATGCAGAATCCAAATATGAGGTTCTGGGGGACAAGAAAAGATGATACCCTAGACTGGAGGTAAGAGTTACAAATAGCCAAGGCACAGCAAGGACATAGTGATGCTTAGGGGGTCACAAAGGAAGCAATCTGAATGGCTTTGGCTGAAGGGAGAGTCAGAAAGGAGAAAGGTTGGTGATGTCCAGGGTCAAGCCCAGCTGTCATTTCTAGGTGGGTCACGACCCTTGTGGGGTCAAGCAACTCTTTCACAGAGATCACCTAAGACCTAAGACCATCAAAAAACATATATTTACATTGCAATTCTTAAAAGTAGCAAAATTACAGTTATGATGTATCAATGAAAATAATTTTATGGATGGGGTCACCACAACATGAGGAACCATACTAATGGGTCAAAGCTTTAGGAAGGTTGAGAACCAACATGTTAGACTCTTAATTGTGTGTATGCACCCAGAACAGAACACAGAGAAGAGCACCTTTCTGAGTTAAGCAGGAATATTGAAAGCAAGCAGCAGATAGAATGGGGATATCAGGGTCTGTGAGAAGCAACCCTGGTCCCTGTGTCAGCTTTCTATTGCTATTTAATAAGCACTTTTTGAACCAAATGACTTAAAATAAAATGGGCTTTTAAGATCAAAAACACCAATGACAACTTGTGCTAGAGAGGTTGTGGGGGAAAAGGGAACACTCATGCATTGCTTGTGGGAGTTTAAGGTGGTACAGCCCCTTTGGATGTCAGTATGGTGATTTCTTAGAAAATTAGGAAACAACCTTCCTCAAGACCCAGCAATACCCCTTTTGGGTATATAACCAAAGGATGCTTAATTGTACCATGAAAACATGTGCTCAACTATGCTCATAGCAGTTTTGTTTGTCATAGCCAGAACTTGGAAACAACCTAAATGCCCCTCGACCGAAGAATGGATAAGGAAAACATGGTACATTTACACAATAGAGTACTACATAGCTGAAAAAAATAATGACATCTTGAAATTTTCAGGCAAATAGATAGATCTAGAAAACATCATATTGAAGGAAGTAACCCAGATCCAAAGAGACAATTATCATATGTACTTACTCATAAGTGTTTTTTTAACATAAAGCAAAGAAAACCAGTCTACAAATCACAATCCCAGAGAACCTAGACAACAATGAGGACCCTAAGAGAGACATAATGGATGTCTAATCTGCATGGGAAGAAGAAAAAGACAAGATCTCTTGAGAAAATTGGGAGCATGGGGACTATGGAAGAGGGTCAAAGGGGAGGAGAGAGACAGGAAGGGGAGGAGAGAAAAATGTAGAGCTCAATTAAATAAATAAATAGGCTTTAATTTCTTTCTCTACAATTTACCTGGAGGCCAGAGTTAAAGAGGTCCAGGACCACTTTCTCCTAATCCCCCCCCCCCAAAAAAAAAGGGTTCCAGGAGACAGTCCTTCCTGCCTTTCTGGTCTTGATGGTTATGGGACATTCTGTGACTACATCACCCAGATTCTGTCTCTCCTGTCTCCCATCGGACATTTGTCATTGGAGTTAAGCTCCACCCAGGAGACAGAATTGTCTCATCTCCATATAACTTAGTGACATCTACAAACACCCCTTTCTAAATAAAGTCATACTTACAAAGGACTTGCTATACAACCCTAGCAAGAGATGGGTTTTGAACAGGTATTGCCATGTGGGAGGCTACCATGTAACCACTGCAACCAGCACCAGGTTTGGGGACATCACAGGTGTTTCTCAGTAACAGAAGACAAACTGACCTCAGGCAAAGCTAGCATCAATTCCAAACTCTCAGTGAAGTTTATGATTTGCATTCAAGAAGAGGGAAAAGATAAAAGCACCTTGTGTGTCTGTATACCTCCTGGGGGAAAAAGGTGAAACTCCTCCAGTAGGCTGCAAACAAAATTTGAATCCCTAGAGTTTATCTCTGCCTGACTCTCATTATATAGATATCCATTTCCTTGTTTAGTAAATAACCACAATGTGTCTCTTAGTATTTTAGACGGTTTAGGAAATAAGTGACCTACATTGATAAATACTTGCAAAGAAATCAACTGTCTAACTGAACCATGAGACAGCTCAAAACTAGACAGCCATTGTAGAATCAGTGAGAGTGTGGATGGCCACATTTACTGGATGCTTAGAGCTGGCTGACTGCTCCAAGAAAGACATTGTGATTTAATCAATCTGCCCTGCCTGAATGCCAGCTCTGTCAAGTTCCCTGAAGTGTGATATCTTAACTGGGAGGTTAAGCTGAGCACAGGGCCATGCTCCTGCCTTACAGAGGACATCCTCAGCACCATCAACAATGAGCTTCCTCTGCAGGGGCACGGTGGAGCTCCTGAAGGCAGGTGGACCAGTGGTGATGCAGAGAGAGAAGCCCTTTCCTTCTCTTCTACTGTCTTTTACTTGCCCCACTTTGCAGAGGGAAGAAAAATGGAGTGTCTTGGAAGAGAAAGATGCACCCTCCCTCTCACAGATTGTAAGTGGCCAGGCTGATGTTTAAACATAAGTTCTTGTAAACCTTGATATTCTTTTGGGGACAGGTGCTGTTTTATGCAACCCAGGTTAGCCTTCAGCTCTTTGCTTGTCCCAACTCTGTGTGAGTATGTCAGGGTTACAAGTGTGTACTCCTGTGTACAGTTAGTAGGCTACTAATAATCGTTCCTAACCTTACCTGTCGGCACAGCCTATGGGCCCGTCTGTCTTGCTTATATGTTTGAAGCAACGGTTAAGCCAAGTTCTTATCACAAATGCCACACATGGCTAAGTCAGGAGAGGCAACACCATTAGCGGCTCTCCTTAAGTTGACTGACATCAAAGGGTAAGAAAGTTACATTTTCCTTAAACGTAGGGAGATAAAAGTGTGCAGGATATATGAGGAAGTAAAGGGGAATCCCTTTCTCTGTCAGACTCTGCAGGATTTAGAAGCAGCCATGGTTTGAAGATTCCTATTTTAATGGTATTCTGAAAGCCTTTTTCCCTTTCCTGTCTTTGCCTCCACAGTCACAGAGGGAGACCAGAAACATGTTTCAGTTTCTTGTTTGAGGAACAGTCCTCTGGTCCCAACTCACCAGACTTCACTCTTTCCTCTTTTTCTCGCCTCCTTCTTTGCCCCCTCCCTTTTTAAAATAACATCTTATACTTAGTCCTTTGTCCAGCCAGCTCGCCCTGGAGAATGCAGCCTACCCCTTTATAAACCACTAATGACACTTACTTTGGTTCCTGAGGAGATAATGGCTTAGAAAGCTTTCTCTGTGGGACTGGAGCTCCTGCCTAGTCATATGTCCCAACCCCAGCACGAGGCAAGCTTTGTGCAAGTGGGGACAACTCCATTTAGAAAAAAAGCACAGAGACCTGGCTGGGCTGGTTGTGTCTAAAAGACACAGGCCCTTGGAATGTTTTGAAGCCAAATAGCTAGCCCACTCTGGGATATCTTTCTTAGAACCCCTGAAATAGACAAGTCAACCGCTATAAACAGACAAGTCCAGGGAAAGGGAGCATAAAGAGTATAGGCAAGCAGCCAATTCCAGCCTCCTACTAGTTAGCCAAAGGGTGGTCTTGGTTTTGCTCTCCCCTACCTGACCCATAGTTCCAGATTTTTCTGAAATACTGAGCAAAGTTCCCTTTTTTCTCTTTGGGGTGATCAGGGAAACCCAGCCATTCTTTCCTCAGTTGCTTCGGGAAGGGCTGGTTCAAATGTCTCTGGGCCTCCCAGGGCCCTGGGTTGGATTTTGAGGGCAGTTGCCTGAGGTTCCTCACACTTCTCAGTAAGTTATATCTCTCTGATCTCTGGGCCCAGAGAGTCAGGGCCAGTCAGTCCCCATTTGTTGAGGGAAAGAATAGCATTTAACCCGAATTTTATCTTCCCCACTTACAGATAGTCTGGCCAAATGGCAGAAAATGCACAGTAGGCAAAGAGATGGGGAAAAGGCAACAAACCAGACTGGGTTCACAAGGGATTGTCATGGCAGAGCAGTAATTTCAAAAGCCCCAGCAGAGTGGTCACAGCTTTCCCTTAAGGGGAGAGTATTAGTAAATATTTATTATGAAGTCTTTGCCTTTATTATTTTGAGACAATATCTCTCAGTGTAGCCCAGGTTAGCCTAAAACTCTTGTCAGTCCTCCTGCCTTAGGTTCGAGCCACAACTCTTGTCCCCCCTTCCCCATCCCAATCCTTAGTGTTATCTGTAAAGCTAATGAACATAAATGAAGTGAATAATAGATACAAAGAGACGTGGAGGTTGCTAGGGTTGGAACTTGGTATTGTACAAAGGCCTGGGTTCAAATCTCAGTATGTCAAGAAATAGTTTAGATAAATAAAATTTCACCAGGTTCAACTTCTTAGACTAGAAGCCTCTGATGGGACCACCCAACACTAGGGCCTGGTGAACTGAAACAAATGTGATAGACAGGTGCCATTCTCTCTTGTGGAACAGAATATTTGTTTAACTAAGTAAAGATGTGCTATGTTACATTTGTTTAACTGTAAAGATGTGTTGCTGTTTTACCTGGCCTGCCTAAGGCACCTAATTGTTCTAATAAAAAGCTGAGCAGCCAATAGCTAGGAGAGGAAGGATAGGCGGGGCTGATGGGCAGAGAGAAAAGGGAGCCAGCCAGTCAGTCAGCTGCCAGCTAGCCAGCCAGGCTCAAAGAAAGCAGGAAAGCAGGGTGGACAGCAGGTGGATGAGGGAAACAAACCTCAGGGCAGCACATAGGTTAATAGAAGTGGGTTTAGAAAAAAAGGAAAAAAAAGCCTAGCTAGCTAAGGTCGAGCATTCATAATTAAAAGTAAGCTGGTAGCCCAAGAAAGCCTGCTACAATTCTCCTTCTTCTTCTTTTTTTTTTTCAAAGTCTTAGCTGAGCCTTTTTGTAGGTGAAAGGCTAGGCTCAATGCCCTGTGTCTTGAAATTGGATGGGACCCAGAAACTTCCAATAATGCTATACTCTTGGTTTTCTGACGAGGAGGCACAAACTAGAGACTCCTGGGAAGAGGCAACTGAGCAAGTGCTTCATCAGATTGGTCTGATTTAATTTTTTTTAATTAATGGTTGATGTTGATGTGGCAGCATCAACGACCATAGGCAAGTGGTAGTCCTGGAATATGCAGGAAATTAGGCTAAGCTAAGTATGAGGAACAAAGCAATAAACAGCATCCCCCATGGTCTCTGCTTCAGTTCCTGCCTCCAGGTTCTTCTCTGGAGTTCCTGCCCTGACTTCCCTCGGTGACTGGACTGTGACCTGGAAGTATTACTTTCCTCTCCAAGGTGCTTTTGATCACGGTGTTTATCACGGAAGCAGAAAGCAACCTAGGGCTGTTCCTGGGCAGGCAGAGTGTTCATCCGTCTTCAGCAGTGCCTTCAAAGTACTGAGTGGCCGTAAAGGGTGAGAGAAGGAAAGAACTACAGGTGGCTTGAGGTGGGCTGCAGCATTGCCCTGGTTTCCAGAAAGTTCCAGCATACGCATCTCCTGAGGGACCCAGAAGATGAGGTGTGGAAGTTACTGCCTGGTAACAGCCTCATCCATAAAAGTAACACTGCGAAAACCCCATTTGGTGGGTAACAATGAGAAGTTAACGCAGGAGCCATTACCCTCTCATTAGCGCGAACCTTGGCAGCGACTTTTCCGGGCTCCAGACAAGCCTCCGGAGAGCACCAGCGCAACCCAGAAGCACTCCATCACTTCTGCGAGAGAGAACGAGTGCAAACAGATTGTCGAGATGTCTGCTCCCATCACCTCTTTTTTCTTGCAAGGGATCCCCTCTGTAATTACATTTTGACTGTCAGTTCATAAATTTTTCTTATTACAAACTGGCCATTATTGATTGCTTTTTAAAAGTACTAAAACCGAGCCCAAAGCTGTAGATCTCTCTGTAAATTCAAAACATGCTGTGTCAAGTCTCAGTCCCTGGCCAGGGAGGCAAAGGGGAAAGTCTCGGAGCCCCTTTGAGGCCTCTGAGCAGAGCCATGCCCCCTACCACACAGGCTTCACTTTATAGGCCGAGCGTCGAGGCCTTTGTGCTTTAAGCCACAGTGAAAATAATACAGAAAGGATAAACTGGCTTGGCAAACGCTGGAGCTTTGTTAGCCAAGGTCTCATTGTTCTTCCGCTGGGGCTGACTGCTCAAAGGGGTCTGTTTGGGCTTTAGCTTTTATGAGCAGATGCCACCAGCTAAAGAAGAGAAAGGCGGTTGAGTGGAAGGACAATAAACACCCCCATGTGAAGCTCCTAAACAGGATGGGACTTTTTAAAATGTTTCATCATGTGGTTCTGTACTGAAGCTTCTCTGGCTTAAAAAATGACAATAAAATCTCAGGTGAAGTCCGTGTTCTGGGAAAAGAATGGGGTTTGCCATTGCTTAAGATTGGAGGGAAATTTCTAGAATCTTCCCCAGTCACAAGGAAGGGAATGTACCATCAAAAGACGCATTCCAACCCTCTGCTTTGGCTGAGAAGTCTGAGCAAGAGAAGGCACCTAGGGTAGAAACTCCCGGATGCCTTCAGCGCAGTCCCTTAATGCAGTCTCAGGAAACCCCAGGGCAGGCTGCCAGAGCTCAACCCTGGAACCCGCAGCTACACAGCCTGGGCTGGGCAGGAGGAGAGGAAAGAAGCTGCGCGTGGACGGTGATTACTGATTGGGACTGGATGGAGCCCAGCAACCAGAGGGCCCCTGGGCGGTTTGCATGGCCCCCTGTCTTGGGTTGCTGGCTCAGGCAGGCAGTGCTACCAACCTGGCCTGGGAACAAAGACTCTTTCAAGTTTGAGTCTGTCCTTAATATCAAGATAGCAGCTGGAGTCTCCATCAAGAAGGAAGCTAAGCCAGGCCAGGATGGCAATCACACCCGAGTCAACCAAGGGCACAAAGATGGGAGACAGAGTGTCTGAAAGTGGAAATCACTTAGGGTCCTCCTATTGTCTGAACAAGGCACCAGCCACACTTGGGAGCTGGAAGCTATAACTCCTGTCGGCCCATGGCCTTTTGGCTCTGTGTTCTGATGTTTTTCTCCCTAGTTAGGGATCTGTGGGCTGTGGCTACATAGTATTCACCCTGCAGACCCAACACTAGGGCTTAGCAAGAGAAGGGGTGGGTAGGAAAAACAATCTAGTCATATATTGTCTTGGTAGCTTGGATACACCCATCACCACCACCACCACCATCATCACCACCATCACCAACATGTCTTGTTTGGTTTACAAGATAGCCCCACCCATGATACCAAACCCAAGGTACAAGCAAAAAATCACAACCCCAGGCTTTGGCAGTGTTCCTGTGCACTGTTGGACTAGGTTGGAGTTGAGACTACTCATTGGTTTCCTGTGAGATACTAGATAAGACGAGAAAGGGCCGGGCTGCTAGAAGGGGCCAGAAATCCAGCCTCTAACCCAGGGGTAAATCTTCTGCCTAGATACGCCCCTACTCTACCTGGTGTGGATGGAGACTCTGTTGGGCTCTGGGGGAATGTCTCCATCCTGGCATTGGGAGCTAGAGGGAACAAGGTTGGCCTAGAGGAAGGCCAGCAGAACTAAATGAAGAGATGGAGGTAAGGACCACGTAAGAGGACTTTTGACAGCTTACCCTAAGCTTTGCAGATGGGCGTGTATCTCATCCCTTATCCAGTACCCTAGTGTTCTCAACAGCCTCACCTGATGAAAAGAGCACAGAAAAGATCACATATCTGGCCCAAGGTCTTCCAGGCAGAGTCAGAAACTAACCCCAGAGCATTTTCTCAGGCCCTTTGCTATACCAGGAGAGACAACGTGACTCAAAGTAGAGACTTCTTAAAAAGCAGGAGCTGAGGGATGGAGAAATAGCTGAGCAGTTAAGAGTACTTGCTGCTCTTGCAAATGACCTAGGTTTGGTTGCAAGCACCCACATAATAGCTCATAAACATATGTAACTCCAGTGTCAGGGGACCTAACGTCCTCTTCTGGCTTCTGTGGGTCCCAAACATGCAAGTGATGCACAGATTTATATGCAGGTAAAATACCCATACATAAAAAAGTTATAAAGAAAAGTGGGGGCCAAGGATCCCCTGCAATGCTACCAGTCCTCTGCTGAGTCAAGCTTGCTAGTGGGGGAAGGAGACAGCTCCATTCTCTTTGCTCCTGCCCTGGTTCTATCTGTTTCGTGTTGGTAAGACTCTTCAGGCTGAGAACAGTATCACTTAGAGGGTGGCCCTGGATAGGTGTCAGCCTCTTGAGGATGTCAGAAATGCAACCCCACGGTCCCCTTCTGCCCCCCAGGCTTTAGCCATTCCCCTGTGTTCTTGTGTAGAAGACTCCAAGGTGGAACACAATCCTAAATGCCTCCTGGGAGTGAGTGAAGGGCCAGCAAAGGCCACAAGAAAGCACCTTTCTCAGTATGGTTATGCCTTCTCCACCAGGACCAATTTTGTGACTTCTCTCCACACTGACGAGAGGTGGGAGGGAGTCACTGTCCTGTTTCCCGGTTCTCTCAGAGCTGATTCCCCATCCCAGAGGAATGCAGCTTCCGTTTCCACACCAGCCACTGGTTAGGAAGAAGGTGGATGGGAGCCACCTCCAAACCTCAAACCCAGACTTGAGCGTTGCCCTCTCTCCCCTGCTTCCGACAACACATCTGCAGTGGGATCCGGATGGCACCAGGTAAGAAGCCAACCACACCAGGCAGATGGTACCGAGGGAACCAAAGGACAAGTAGAAGAGGATGAACACAGTCTCTGTTCCTGGGTGGAGCTGGCAGCTCCAGTTCCCAGGGCATCTTTGTCTTCATCATGCACAGTGCTAGAGGTCCTATCGCCTATATCCTGGTCACCACAGTGGGAAGGAGCCAAGGGAAGCTGGAGGACCCCACTAAGCACAATCCTGCCTCCTGTCCCAGAACCACACAGAAGCATCCAGTGCAGATCCAGGACCACAGGAAGGTGTTCCCTTCATGGACAAGGACCCAGCCTCAGCCCTGCCTGAGTGTCTCATCAAGTACTTCCATGTGTTCTCTGGAATCCTTCCTACTTCTTCAGGAGAGGAAAGTCTGAAGACCTGAAGCCTAGCCCCCTGAGTCATTCATCTAAGGGGATCACACTGATTTCAGTGGGTACAACTTATGTGGAGGTGGGCAGGGCTGGCTCCTCCCTCAGGCAGCAGGGTCTGTCTATATTGGTACAACCCAAAGCAGCACCATAGGCGACCTTCCTCCACTGCAGGCAAGTACTAAGCTAATACTCTGTCAGACATGTAAATTTTTTTCGTTGTTTGTTTTTTCTCTTCCACTGTTTTCCAAGGGGACCAGGAATGGGCTTGCCAACATTTAGACGGCACATCAGAGCAGCCTCTGGAATCTTCTCTGCCAGTTCCGGCTGTCCCCACTGTTCTCCTTATGCCCTGAGCCCACACTCTCCATGTCCCTCATTAACAGGAGAGTCAATAATTGCACTTCTTTGACAAGTAAGAGTCAGACCCATCCCCAGGCACCCCAGATGCCCCAGTTCTGTGTACTTTTCTGGAATTTATATTGAAGAAAATAGAATAATGACGGTTTGCTCCAAATGGCAGAGTCCTCCTGACCTGTGGCTTCGGTTTTTGCTCCTGAGCTCAATTCTGAGGCCTGAAGCCCAGGGGCCTTCATGTGCAGGCAGAAGGGCCCAGCAGGCCTTGGGGCACCCCTTCCCCGCCCCTCCCAGTAAGTGATGGGAACAGTCTCCTTAATTAGACTCTCTCTTTAAGTTCCCTAGCCTGCTAATGAGTGCCAGCACCAAGACACTTGGGAGCCCTGGAGAAATGATTTGAAAGAAAAATGAAGTGGTCTTCATAAAATCTCTCACTAGTTTAGTCAAAGGAGTTACCCTTCCCCCCATCTCACACAGGACCACCTGACACAGCTCAGCTGGGGTGTGGTGAGAAATCAGACACACTGGCTTTCCTAGGGGAACAGGCCTCTCTTTGTATTCCCAGGTCCCTCTGTCCCAGGCAAATTGTTTCCCTATCAGCCGACCTCTGTTTGACCCCGAATGTCACTCACCAAGTGAGGAACCAGGCTCTCCTCTTGTTCTGCTGAAGGCCGGGGGAGGGTAAATAAATTGTTTGATGTTACCCAGTAAGGATACAGGGGGTAATACTCGCACTTTAGGCTACAGGTTTGAGGGCATCTGATCGAATAGCTAAAAATCCTGAGTGTTCCTGAGTGGCAGGCATTGACTCGTGTGTCTCTTTGTCACGTTCAGTTACAGGCCTGCTGAGCCACATCTCAACCATGTCTCCCACAGGACGCAAATATATAAGACGGTGTCCCCTACTGCCCACAGCATCCCAAAGAAAAATGCACAAGAGAGGCAAATGCAGAGGGGCTGGATATGTGAGAGGGAAGTCAGGGTGGCCCACCTAAGGAGGGGGGCAGCTGAGCAGAGGTAAGTGTAGGGGTTTCCTATGCATCTTCTAAGGAGCAAACATTCTAGACTGAGGGAATAGCAGGGACAAAGGGCCTGAGGCAGAAGCCTGGTCAGCAACATACAATCAAGAACCTAGTGTGGGGCTGGAGAGATGGCTCAGTGGTTAAGAGCATTGCCTGTTCTTCCAAAGGTCCTGAGTTCAATTCCCAGCAACCACATGGTGGCTCACAACCATCTGTAATGAGGTCTGGTGCCCTCTTCTGGCCTGCAGACATACACACAGAATATTGTATACATGATAAATAAATATAAGAATTTAAAAAAAAAAAAGAACCTAGTGTGTGTGTGTGTGTGTGTGTGTGTGAGAGAGAGAGAGAGAGAGAGAGAGAGAGAGAGAGAGAGAAAGAGAAAGGTGGAGAGAGAGAGATATACAGAGACAGACAGAGAGAGACAGAGACAGAGACAGAGTGGGGGGAGAGAGAAGCTGGGGCCTAAGGACAGGGCAGACTAGTGGGTAAAATCGTCAGCAACTGTATCAAATGGGTCCTGTTACAATGAAGTCACTGGAGCAGGAGAGATTAAGGAATTGGCTTTATTCCAATTACTGCAGACAGATTGTGCATGAGTGGCTTTTGTCCCAAGCTTGGAGCCCCAAAACTCGAAGACCAAAAAGACACCAGAGAGCCATCACTTAAGAAGCTCTCTTCTTTCACCAGTTTTTGCCCAACCCCCAAGTCTGCCTCAGTTTACTTACAAGCTGGCATTCGGGGGGCCTCACTCTGTCCAGGCACCAGCAGCGAGCATTCAGGGGCCTCACTATATCCAGGCACCAGCAGCCAGGGCTTTGACGGTCAGGATCTCATCCTAATCCGCCCAGCAGCCCAGTGTATGTTATCCAGAGTTAACATATGACAAGGATCCCATTCTCTCAGCAGAGAGAGCGAACACATTCCAAAGCCGATTTGGGTTTAACTCACAGAAACTTCAGCACTTAATCAACCAAACCAGAAAGTAATCCTCCTCTTGGCTGGCCCAGGAGTCTGGGGTTGCCTGCAGTCATGGGGATCCATGACTTGCCTTCACCCAAGAGCCCACTGACACATATTCCAGGATCTAGTGCCCTAAATTAAGGTCCCTGAGGTACTGAGTAGGAATCCCAGCCACTCTCTCTCTGGGGTCCATGGCATATGCCTCTCACCTTGGCAAGACAGCAGTGGGGTTCACACTGTGCCTCGTCTGCCTTACTTCGGCGTGTGCCTCTAGATCCCCCAGGTCTATGAGGTTTTGTATTAAATCCCAACAGATTGGGTTGGACTTAGTTCTAAATTTTATTTTATTTATTTATTTATTTATTTATTGGTTTTTCGAGACAGTGTTTCTCTGTGGCTTTGGAGCCTGTCCTGGCACTAGCTTTTGTAGACCAGGCTGGTCTCGAACTCACAGAGATCCGCCTGCCTCGGCCTCCCAAGTGCTGAGTTCTAAATTTTAAAGCACCTACTGTGTGCTAGCTGTGCCTTAGGTGTGGCAGCGAGGGAGTTAAGCAGCATTTCTGTAACTCAACGCATGACTCCAGCATGCCATGCGTAAAGGAGGATGGGAATGAACTCTGTCCTGCAAGGTTCTTCACACTGCTAATGAGAAGAGAAGAACGTTCTGGGCAGACTACACTGTGTCACCAAGACAAGGGATTTTAGAAAGCTCTACAGATGATGCTTGTAATGACCAAGGCCAAACCACTGATCTAGGAGTTCAAATCTCTGCGCCACCAGCACTGGTTGATTACTTCAGGTGGCCCAAATTCCCAAGCTCTGTGGCTTGGAAGGACAGAAAGGGATAAGGAAGTGCTGACTTATGGGAAAAGCAGTGCACATCAGGCTTCCAGCAAGAGGGGTGCACATGCAAGCATACCCCCAAGCTGCCGAAACATGGTATACCTGCTATCCTTGGTATCCCCAGAGACAGGGAGTGCTAGGCTAGAGTTTATGCAGAAAAAACAGCCCCATAGGGACTGACTGCTGTCCTGGAGTTCCTCTAGTCAAACCCCTAAGGTTCCTCCTGAACCTTCCCTGGGAACTTGGCCTCCTTTGTCAGGCTGGTCATTTGGACCCTCTCTGGGACCCTTTCCAAACAGTTCTATGAAGCAATTAAAGATACAAGGAAACATAGACCCTGACGTCTACCACCTTCCCCTCCTGTCTCCTCAGAGATTTGGTTTCATGGTCCTCCTGCCCAACCCCAAAGAATTCCAGCCAGTGAGGCTGAGGGACAAGGCCCTTAGCACTCCCACACCAGCCTCCATGCCCTCCCCCAGTACCTAGAAATTTCATCACATGGATTCATAAAGAGCAGAGACTCCTACCAAATTCTCAGCTGCCTCTCAGACTGCCCACATTCCCTTTCACTCTCTGGCCTTCTTCTCTTCTCCCTGACTGTCTATGCTGCAAAGGCTACATTCATCAAGGGGAGGAGGCTTCCCTCCTGCCACTGGGGCATCTTGATGACCAAGAGCAAGAAGCTGGTCTGCTGAACACCTGATCTCAGCCTGCTTCTGTAGCCTTCTCATGCTCCCACCAGTCCCCAACCTGAAAGTAGGCCTGTGGAAGTCCACAGCTCAGTTTTTGGGAAGGGCATGGGTGCCTCAGGGAATTTTCTTCTCTGTAGATTAAGAGCTGCGAACCCAGAAATAAGGAAGGACCACAATGCTCAACAGAGATGGCACTTGGAGGTGTGGCGAACCCTCCAGGGCCCAAGCAAGATGACTTTCTGTGGGGAAAAGAGTTGACTTGGGCTAGGTTCCTCCTAGGTCTCTATCATAGAGAAAGTCACCTTGGCCTGCTGGCTGGGGGCTGGTGTCTGAGCAACTGAGTCACCTTGTGGAATTCTAACCCCATGGCCCCCCTGCAGGCCCCAGGGCTACTTGGTGTGACCAGGTCGGTAAGGCATCATGGTTGGTGTTGCCATGCTTTGAGCCATCTCCGTGTATTCATTATTTTTCATATTACTGGGATCAAATACCTGACAGGAGGCATTTTGACATAGGTTTGACATTTACTCATGGGTTAAGAGGGACTAGAATCCATTTTGACTGAAAAGAATGGCATAGGAGTTTGAGGCTGTTTTGTCCCATCAGAAGGCAGAGAAAGATGAATTCTGCTACTCAGCTCAGCTTCTGCTTTATATTCAGTCTGGGGCCCTAGCCTGTGAGATGGTGCCTCCCATATTCTAAGTGAGTCTTCCTTCCTCAAATACTGTCTCCGAGGTGAATTCTGAATCTAGTCAATGGAAAAGTAACCATCACAGACTCCTAGTTTCCTCTCTTCATCTCCCAAGCAGGCTACAGCCATGCTGCTGACAGTGTGGTCCATGTCTCAGTCAAGCTGTGGGCTGCTTAGTTCTGGCCTATGAGAATCAAAGAACTTGCACCAGGGCAGAAACCGACTGTGTCGCCGCGTGTATAGTTTGGCTCTGTTAACATTTCTTTTTCCTAGCTAAACTTTCTTGTTGAAAGGACATCAAGACAGTTATTCTGCAACAGAGGAAGGCTCATGCCAGATCTCTCTGCCCTCTGGCCCGTCTTTTAGACCTGGTGACTAGCTATCCCTAAAACTTGGAGCTGAGCATCAGCAGAGGGAATGAGATCCTCCGTGCCCTGAGCCTGACTCCGCAGGGTTCTTGTGAGGACTCACTAGATTTGTGTTAGATTATAAGAAAGTGTTTTGTTTTTGTTTTTCATTATCCCTCATGTGGCCCCATCTCCAATAACCTACCAGGGAGGAGGAGGATTGGCCAGACAGAATTCAGGTTTATATAATTCATTCTCTACACACACACACACACACACACACACACACACACACACACACACACCGTGACCCTAGTCCCTATGTAGTTGCATTGTATTTTAACAATGCTTGCCAGTGTGTCCATGGTTACTTTGAAAGAGGCAATAGATTTTAATGGCTGGTTATGTCATGTGGAATCCATATCTGCACATAGACCTGGAAATCAAAAGTTCAGGAAATACTATACAAAGCATCTTCCTAAATACAAGCTAGCTCTTGGGGTGGCTAGGACCTGTTCAAATAACCAGCAGTGTCTCCCATGGCAATAAGCACACCTCCCCCAATTTGGAGTGATGTATGAATCTTATCACTCTTAGGATGATAGTTTACGGCAAATGGTCTCAAGATGTCCATTTTAACATTTATTAAGTGTGAGCCAATGTGGAGGTTGAAAAATGCATTTCCACCACGTCTGACCGTCAGAGAATTTGGAGTTTAATAAGCATAGTTGCACATCCCAACTCAGGTGCGATTCCTTGGTTCTTTTGGAATTAAGATAGGTCCATGCCATCCTGACAGGTGGTCAAGATATGTAAATGTACTTCTGTTCCTTCTTTTGTAACTATGAGGTCACCTGGGGATGGATGGTCTTCAGGATACCTGATCAAGAGCACCTTTTCACAGAATGCTAATGATTGGATGTCTCAGAGTGATAAAGCCATTGACTGTGTGAGTTATCCTGGGTATTATATTAATAAAGTCATTTATTATGCTGGGTATGAAATCTGTGGCAAAATAAATGCGGGTGAATTTCAGGATCTCAATCACTGGAATGCCCTCCTGATACTTTCTATGTTTTGTCCTGTTACTCTTTAAGTGTCTTCATATTCTTTTTTAATAAAATTCCTACGCCCCTACCCTGGTAAGAAGTATTTTTGTCGAGGCCAGTCCTTGACAAGCCAAGAATGCAGCCAAGACTCGATGTCCCTATCTGAGAAATGCGAGTCGAACTGGACATCCTGGGAAGAGTTTCTCTGTTTGGAAGACTTCCACAGGGAGGGGAGACTAGGGCTGGGCTGATTCTAAGGAGTCTGACAGTTGCTGATATCCGCAAGAAGGCTGACCAGGAGTGTGGATCCTAATGCCCCATGCAAAGTCCATCATAGTTCTGGACGTTAAGAGGGGTCAAAAGTCATACTAGAAGACAGAAATCCACCAGCCTTAACTAGAACCCCTGGATGTTTTTCCCTGGCCTCCAAGGGTCTGAGGGCTCAGGGTTCATGTGCACTCATTTTCACTCAGCTGATTAAATATGACTGCAGAGAACAGCATGCATATATGTGCATATATATAAAGTATAATATATATGTATATATAAACATTATACATATATATTTATATATACATACACACACACACACACACACACACACACACATATATATATATATCAGCTTTTCATTCCTAATGCTTTAGTAGTCCATGATCCTCACCAGGCAGCCTGTCCTGTACCATGCACAGCAGCCTGAGGAGGAAGTTTCTTTGATAAGGAGCAAAGCAGGAGATTGGCCTGTAGACTCCAGCCATCTTGTACAAGACTGGCCATGGTGTTGGTCACCAGGATGCTGTGAGTCTGTTTCTTGCCTTGACCTTTCGTCTCACTTCCTAATTGACACAGAATATGGGAGCAAGACAGTAGTATTTACCAAGCTCTTTTGTACCCCCACACAGAAGGTACGTGCCTGTTGCCAGACTGAAGTGTGATGTCACATGAGGACGTGCACAGTGCAAGCCAGAGTAGGTCGGCCTGGCCACTCTCATTTCCTTCTCTACCCCCAGCAGCCCCTCGAAGCCCTGCACATCGGGAAGGCACCGCAGCTGGCATGGAAGCCACCTGGTTCCTGGGCTCCTGAGCCGATTGGATCCCAGAGCCAAAGGCCCAAGCCTCAGACACTGTCAGCTCCCAAGTGGGTGGTAATCAGAGATTCTAGCACAAGCTTTGATGCGGCAGCCGGCGAGGCAAGCCGGCACTGTTTGAAGTGTCTGCCTGTGTAATAAGGATTCCTAATTCGCTCGAACCAAAGCAACATTTTCAGTAAAGATCATTTTTGGAATGAAAAATAAATTGTGACTGGAGGGTCTGGGTTTGTTTCAAAAAGGGAGATCACCCACAAGCGTCGCGTCTCCGAGAAGCCAGCCGCCAGTGTGCGCTCAGATGGAGCGTGCGCCACTTGGAATCTCAAAGTGCTACTAATTAAGAGCAGTTTATTAAAATGTCAATCTTTTCAACCAAAACAACTCTCTTCCCCTGCTTGCTGAGTGGCTTGCCCTGCCACTTTTCCCACCTCAAATAATCCAGTGGGCAGCTTCACCTGGGACCCCTGAAGTAACTGTTGCCCCCAACAGCTCGAGGAGAGTTTCTAAGAATTGCCATTCGGCTAAGGAGAATCTCACAGACTCCGTCTTCCAAGAGTTACATTAACCAGGCTTGCTGGCACAGGACTGCAATTTAAGCGCTTGGAAGACTGAGACAGGAGAATTGAAGTGAGTTTGAGGCCGCCCTGGGTGAGTTAGAAGCCAGAGTCGGAGCTGGGGTGGGACTGTATCTCAAAATAACATGACTGAGCCTGAGCATGGTGGTGGGTACCTGTAGTCCTAGCACTCGGGAGGTGGAGACAGGAGGATGAGGAGTTCAAGGCCATCCTCAGTTACACAAAACATTGAAGCCAGCCTGGGCTTCATGAAACCCTATCTCGGGGCAAGGGCAAAGACCAAGTACATGGACATTGAAGGTATGTGACTGTGAGCAAATAGAAATAATCTTTTTGTGTCCCATTTATTCCTTTGTAAGTGGAGTGATAATATTCCAGCCTACTGGAGGTGACGGCGAGGAGCGAGAACAGTGGTGTGTGCAAAGTTGCTAGACTGATGGCTGCCGAATACTAACATCTGGTGGGCGTTAACACTGCTGCTTCCTGAGTGCTCCATGAGAAGGCACTCTCATGGCTCACATCTTTCCAGAGGCATGTCTCTTTCACGGTAGAAATGAACTTTCTCAGCTTTCCAGCTTCAACAGTTGAGGCCCAGCAAATATTTGTTGATAAATGTCGATTATCTGCACACGAATGAACATGTGTAATGTGCAACCCACCCTTAGATTCAGTGAACACGGCAATATTAGCGTGGGTCGGTGAGCTGATAGCAGTCTACAAAGGATCAGGCTGTGAGGTGACCTTGACCTGTTGGCTACTCCGTGATGTCAGCACCTCCCCTGAGTACACTCCAGACCTTGACCATCTACCTAGGGAACAGAATTCAGCAAAAGCAAAGAGAGGCAACAAAGAAACCCTGCCTTGAAAAAGCCAAATAATGGTGATGCTGATGATAATTGTGGTGGTTTGAATATATTTGCCCCCCCATAAGCACATAGGGAGTGGCACTATTAGACGGTGTGGCCTTGGTGAAGGAAACTGGATGACAGACATCTTTAATCCAGACTTTGAGGCTATAGTGCACACCTTTAATCTGGGCCTCAACTTCTAAAGGAAGTGTGTCACTACAGGGGTGGGTTTTGAGGTTTCATATACTCAGGATACCACCCAGTGAGTCCTATTGCCTGCAAAATGTGGTACACTAAACTATTTTTCCAGCACCATGCCTGCGTGCATGCCGCCATGCTCCCTGCCATGATGGTTGACCCTCTGAACTGTAAGCAAACTGCCTCAATTAAATGATTTCTTTATAAGAGTTGTGGTCATGGTGTCTTCACAGCAATAAAAAAAAAACACCCTAAGACAACAAATAATAAAATAATTTTAGAAAGCAAAAGGAGGCAATTCCATGTAGCATTTCTTTTTTTTTAATTAGACTAAAAAAATATACCAATCCAAATTTCCACCGTCTCCCATCCTCCCATTCCCTCCACACACTCTCCCACCCCACCCCCTCTAATCCTAAGAGAGGGTAAGGCACTTTGCTTTGTGGAAGGTCCAAGGCCCTTTCTACTACATCTAGGCTGAGCAAGATATACATCCAAAGAGAATAGGATACCAAAAAGCCAGTACATGCAGTAGAGATAAATTTCAGTGTCACTGCTAGTGGTCCTTCAGTCTGCCCCAGCCATACACTGTCAGCCACTTTCAGAAGGATTAGTTTGGGCCTATGCTTGTTCCTTCCCAGTCCAGCTGGAGTTGGTGAGCTCTCATTAGCTCAGGTAAACTGTTTCAGTGGATGAACCTTTCATGGTCTTGACCTCTTTACTTATAGTCTCATTCCCTCTACTCTTTAACTTGTCCTTGGGAGCTCAGTCCAGTGTTCCAAAGTGGGACTCTGCCTCTGTTTCCATCTGTTGTTGGACAAAGATTCTATAGTGATATTTAAGATAATCATCAGTCTGAATACAGGACAATGTCAATTTGGGCACCCTCTCCTCTATTGCTTAGGTTGTTAGCTGGGGTCATTCTTGTGGATTCCTGGGAATTTTTCTAGAGCCAGGTTTCTTGCTAATCCCATAAAGGCTCCCTCAATCAAGATATCTCTTTCCTTGCTATCATATCTGTACTTCCTTCATCTCCTCAACCCCAGTCAAACTGTATAAGAACCTCTTACCTACAGAAACCATGACATAAGAAATGTGTCATTTCAAATTGACAGCAATTTGGGGTTCATTTGTTACTCAACAGTACAGACTGTAAGGGAAAGAAACTCTTGACTGGGAACATAGATGCTATCTCCTACCTATCTGGGATCACCCATCCTTAAACTTGCTCTACCAGCCATACAGGGGTCATAATCCAGCCCAAGACACCCTGGAAAGAAAGTGCATATAAATAAAGTGAACTGAGTTTAGGTCCTAATACATGTTATTCAGAGAAAGTCTCTCTGCTACTCCTCTGTTAGAGGGAGATCAGTGAGCTGACCACTGGTTGTTTTGGGAAGTCACCATTATATATGAGAAACTGGTGGGCAAAATTCTAGACCTTTCAGAGTGGAAGCAGCTAGAGAGATGGCCAGATGAGACCTGGCTGTCTCTTGCAGTAATCAGAACACAATTATGGCCATCTATACTGTGTTCCAGGTATGGTGCCAAGCAGTGAGAATACAGCAGTAAAGAGACAGCACATTCCCAAACACTCCTCATAGAGGTCTTCCTGTGGGGGCAGAGTCACTGACAGGGTATGAAACACAGCCCATGAAGTGTGGTCATAGAACTCTTCCAGCTGTAGGAGGGAAGAAATGAGGGATATGACTTAATAGAGATCTTCAAAAAGACATAGCCTTTGAGCTCCAACTGGAAGGGGCAGGGGAATTTCCTGAGTTGAAAACATGGATGACTAAAAGGCCCAGCATGCATTAATAACAGGACCAGTTCCCTTATGGACAGTAGACTCAGCACACCCAGTACGCCAGACACCATTCTAGGCAACTGGGTCAAACCACTGAGAAAAATAGATCACTTCCTTCCTATTGAAGTGTATGCTCAGGTGGAGTCATCTTTCTCAAGTGAGATAAAGACAATAATATAGCAGAAGCCTCTAGGGCTGCCATTTGACCTGGGACCTTGGTCATGTGAACAAGCACAACTTATGAAGATACATTGGAAAAGGAGTTTAGGCAATAAAGCCACACTAGACCAAGTATCCTGAAGGCAGTCATTCCCAAGGTAAACTCAGATTACAAAAGAAGGAGCAAAAGTATGTTTGCATATCCTGGGTATACTTGTATGAACCATCTTAATGCCAAAAGAACTAAGTGACAACATCCTGATTCACGATGTATAGCCACATTTGTTGTCAACAATTTTGAGCAACCTCTAAACTCTCTGACTATCAGACAAGGTAAAAATAGGGCCTTGTCACATCTTTGGGCCTCCACAATTCCTCCATTTTCATTAATTTTAAGAAAGCCTGTGCTTCTACAACAGGACAGATGATTTATGTCTGCCTTAGGTGAACACTTTTCCAGTTTCCCAGACTTACCCGTCTTGGTGCATGCATCCCAAATTATGCATGTCCTTGTCTTAGGTACCTGTGGGGAAAAAAGATCAAACCTGTCTTTGATAGCCAATCCCTGTAAGCAAAGGTTTAAAGGGAGAAAATAGCTCTGGGCTCTATCTCTCTGAGCCAAGTTTTTGTCAAGAGAGTTCATCTGCAATTAGATAGTGTTTTGTGAATATACGTGCTCCTATGGCTACAATCTCTGTCAATTAAAGGTGTGGAGGCTCACTAGGGTTGGGAATGCCCTTTTTAATTGGTCTGGAGTGTTTTTTTTAAACAATTTTTAGCTGTATTAAAATTTAAACTTTTTATCAAATATGTCAAATCCATGAATTCATTGGAAATGTCAAACATTTCTTGACATCTTATAGTGAACCAAAGCAGTTACAAACATTAACAGGTCAAAACCAACTGCCAAAATATCGCCTAGATTTCATCCTGCTCTTCTGTGCTAAGCAAGCTATTGCTTCAAAATAAGGGTTTTTAATACCTTAACTGGTGAAATGAACAGGTGTAGCCATAAAAGCAGACCATTTTGTCATAATACTGCTGTAGAAGTAAGTTTAGTAGGTAATACTTGCCAAGGCTGATCATAATTAATATAATGTACTTGCAGTTTTTGTATAGCATATTCTATCTAGGTGAGTACCTGTCTGGCAGCTTCTGAAGAATGTCTACTGGAATTTGCATCACTATTCCCTTTAAGAATTTTACTTAGTGGCTCAAGGTCTCACATAATACATTTTAAATAAGGGTTTTACCTTTGGTTATTTTATTAAAAGTTTGTAAGCTATCTTTTAAAATCAAGTTGCAAGTCAGCATAGCTGGTAGGCTTAACTTGCACATTTATATCTTTAGACACTTGACTGGACTAAAGCTGTAGATTTTTGAGGCTACTTTTTTGCAGTTTGGATGTCAGGCCAGGACTCAGGATCTTGGCACGCAGTTGAAGCTGGGCTATACAGCGGGACACAGGGCATGCTTTCTGCTTGGCAGTATCCTGCCAGGGACTTGGGACCAGGAGGTGTCAGTCCCTCATTGCCTGCTGTGGGCACTTAGCAGTACCATCAGAAGCCAGTGTTAGAGGTGGCTGACAAATTTACAGGCAGTTCTGAGACTGCAGCATGGGACCACAAGCTTACGTGGGTACAGCCATGCCAATTTTTACTATTTTACTTATTTATTTTAAATTTTGTAATCACAAAATGAGGAGAATTCCTGAATTCTCTCCTCTATTAAAAGTCATAATTTTATCCATTATAGGATCCTTGGCTCATGGGCCAAATAGCCTCTAGGCATTTCCATTGACCAGCTCTGGGCACTGACTGTGGGAAGTACAGCCCTTTAAATGTCTTTGTCTCCTGCCATTCCTGGCCTCACCACACAGCATGGGTCAGACTCAGCTGGCTACTGCATGTGTGCATTGCTTGCCACAATCTCGGCAGTAACCTGGGCCATTGCTAGGTCAAATGCCGCATTTTCATTCCTCTTTTCATGCATTCAGCAGCAATAGAGGATGCAGCTCAGTGACCACAGCACTGCCACTTTCAGGGGCAAAGGCGAGGCGGTGCTTTGACCTCTCCTAGTCCCAGAGCAACCTGAAGGACTGGTAGGTACACCACCAGCACGGGGGTGGGAATATAATATTATGAAACTCTAAATATCTCTGCCTTTGATTTTGCTCCGCTTTAGCTCCTCTAGCTATCAAAATATATTCAAACAACTGTACAAATAGTTGAATACTACTTTTTTTGGCTCATATCTACAACTATTTACAGTTGTACTCCTGACTCTTTTGCCCACCTTTCTCTTTCTAGTTTTATCTACTATTCATTTCCAAACATTCATTATTCACCTCTCCACTTGTGGTACAATTTTTTGTGGGGGGGGGTCCCTCAATTACTCCCTTGCATGCCTGACCATACTTCTGTGTATTTCAGGGTTCACTGATCAGCCCCATGTTGGGCATCATAAGTCAAGGACCAGCCTCTACAAAAATACCTCTTACCAGGCAGGGTAGGGGCCTGGGAATCAGAAATATAAGTAAAGAATATGAAGATGCATTTAGGAATAATAAAACAAAAAACATAGTACTGGGAGGGAGTTCCAGTGAATATTAAAATTGTTCATGTTTAAATTATCCATATGCTTTTATACCTCAATACAGAAAGGGGAAAGGGTGCAACAAAAGACTTGTTTAACATGGTACAAAGGACAACTTGAACAGTTAATTGCTTCAACACATTGAGACAAGTCATTTGCATTTTGTTGTTTAGGCAGTGAAGCCACTCTAGACCAAGTATCCTAAAGGCAGCCACTCCCCAGGTAACCTCATACTATAAAAGAAGGAGCAAAAGTACATTTGCATATCCTGACCATGTGTACAACAGCCATTAGATATCTTGCTAAACAGTTTCTTCAATCTATAATTTACCATTGCATATATGACATCTTACTGGCTGATTCAGACACAGATATTTTAGAAAAAATGTTTGATGAAGTAGAGAGAATTTTGCTTTGTTGGGGATTACAAACTGCTCCTGCAAAAACATAAAGAGGAGATTCTATTGACTATTTAGGATATAAAGTAGGTTTACAGAAAATTAAACCAAAGAAATTACAAATCAGGAGAGATCAATGATGAACGCTTAATGATTTTTTTTAAAAAATTGCTGAGAGATATTAGCTGGCTATGGCCTACAACTAGATTAACAACTCAATAACTTAGTAATTTATTTCAGACCTTACAAGGCAATAAAGAGTTAAACAGTCTAAGAAAAGTATCAGCTGAGGTTGAAAGAGAATTGGCTCTGGTAGAAAAAAATTACAGAATGTATAAGTGGATAACTTGAATCCAAAGCTGGATTGTATTTCAGTAATTTTACATTCTACACATCCTCCTATGGGAATTCTTACGCAGAGAGAAGATAATATCTTAGAATGGATTTTTTTTTACCACAGAATCAGAATAAAAAATTAAAGACCTATGTAAAAAAGGTTTCTGTATTGATTCTGAAGGGAAATTTGAGACTTCATCAGTTAAGAGAAATAGACCTAGCAGAAACTGTGGTATCTTTTACTAATGTTGCAATTGCCTCATTATGGGCAGAAAATGAACAATGGGAAAGAACTTGCAGTAATTTTTGGAAAAGATTAGTAACAAATACCCCAAAGCAAAAGACTTTTGTTTATAAAAAGAACTAATTGGATTCTTCCTCACATAATAAAATGCACCCCAGTTTCTGGTGCTCCTAAATTCTATACTGATGCAAATAAGTCAGAAATAGCAGGTTATAAGTCAGGAAAAATAAGTTAAGTGGCTCAAAGCCCTTATGATTCCGTTCTGAAATAAGAATTATATGCTATTCTCATAGTATTAGATTTTCTTAATACAGTTACTGACTCTCAATATACAGAAAGAATTGTTTTACATATTAAAACTGCTGAAATTATTCCAGATGAAGCAGAATTAATTTTAATATTTATTCAACTACAAAAAATAATTAAAAGTAGAAATCATCCCTTGTTTATAACACCTACCAGATTCCATATGGGTCTACCAGGCCCTCTAATAAAAGATAATGAAGGAATTGATCAGTTATTAGTAGGAAATGTGCTAGAAGTCTCAGAATTTCATAAGAAATACCATATTAATAGCAACAGTTTGAAAAAAGTGTTTTGTATACTTGAAAACAAGCCAAAAATTATAAGAAAATGTCTTACTTATTCTTTATATAACCAAACTCTACTGCCTGCAGGAAATAACCCAAAGGGTACTCAAAGAAATTAAATTTGGCAAATGGATGTGTTTCACTTTACAGAGCTGAGAAAATTAAAATATATGCACCAAATTATGATGCTTATTCAGGATGTCAATGAACCAATACTTCAAATTCTGAAAAGGCTGATTCTGTAATTACACATTTATTAGAGGTCATGGCCATTATGGAGATACGTGTACAAAATAAGGCTGATAATGCTCCAGCATATGCCTCTAGTAAAATGAAACAGTTTTCTGCATATTACAGCAATAAGCATATTACAATTATATCACACAATCTTACAGGACAAGCAGTTATAGAAAGATCAAATTGCATTTTATAAGACAAGCTTAACACACAAAAAGAGTAATAATTAACAAGGTAAATAAATAAAAAGAGATTACACAGTGTTTTATTAACTTTAATTATTAAATACTAATAAAAAAGAAAAAAGCAACTACAGAGAGACATTGAATAATAAAGAAAAACTTCTGAGTTAAATCAACCTATATATTTTAAAGATGTGTTAACCTCAGAATAGAAACCAGGATATGTGTTACATTGAGGAAGAGGTTTTGCTTTTCTTTCCACAGAAGAAGAAAAGCTATGGATATCATTAAGATTGATAAAGATTAGATCGAAAAAGGATAGTCTTCCTGATGAGGAGAGTTCATAATTTATTAGTGTGGCCATGTAATCCAAGCTAACTTATAAAATTAACAAATGCCTTTCATTATGAAAAAATGAATAATAAATTAGTAAAAGACAATGCTTTTTCTGTTGCCACAAAACATTTTGTCAACAAAGATATAATCTGACAGAAAAGAAACTCCCCAAATTCAGTGTTGGGGCGTGGTTTTGTTTTTGTCTTTCCAGGAAAATAAAAGCATCCAATTAAGGACTGTTAAAACCACTGGACAAATGAGACATTTTGCAGGTAGATTTTTTTCCCATTCACCAGTTTACAAATAAGCAACAAGAGATTTAATATGAATTATAAATGCTTGGCCAATAGCTTAGGCTTATTACTAGCTAACTCTTACATTTTAAATTAATCCATGTTTCTTATCTATGTTTTGCCACATTATTCACAGTCTGTTACCTCATTTTCTACATGTTCTGCTTCCTCAGGGTCTGGCTGGTGTCTTCTCTGAATCTGTCACTCTTCATCCTAGCAACCTTAGTTTGGTTATCCCATCTAAACTTCCTGCCTGGCTAGTGGCCAATCAACTTTTTTATTAACAATGAGAACAATACATTTTTTTCAGTATACAGGATTATTCCACAGCATTTTCCCCTTTCTGTCTAATTAAAAAGAAAGGTTTTAGCCTTGACATAATAAAACTATATATAACAAAAAGTTATCAAGTAAGAATTACAGTAATAATGTCCAGTTTGTTTATATTTGGCAAAATTAGAGAAAATGCTTTACTATCTATGTTAACTTTGTGAGTCTAAAGTTTTATATCTAACTTATCTTATCATAACTAAAGAAAACGATAACACTGTCTAGTATTCAACTCCATCAAAGCCCCCAGAAAGATATAATATTACCTGAATAAACAGGAAGAGTATAGCAAGTGATTTTCAAAAACTGAAATGACAGAAACAGCTGGCTGTCAGAACAGTCACCCAAGTTTTTTCTGTTGTGTTGGGTACCCTTCCCTGATCTATAGACTTAGAATAACTGGCAAGATTTTTTTGAAAAGCAGGAAATTTTAAAGGACCATCTTACCTTGTTTGAGCAAAGTTTGGCAGTCACCTTTTCTTTTTCATCCTGTTGGTCCAATTTGACCAGTAACTCTCAGCAACTGAGGTAAGGGCAATTTCTTTGTCCATATGGCTAGTTTGGGCTATAAAGAAAACAAACTCCCTATGGAGAATTCAATACCCATTATCTTCTCTGAAGTACATTGGTGCTGTTAGGAGCAGACATATCTCACTGTTATGAAAAGCCTTAGGTTATTAAACATATTAAAAGTCATATTCTGTAGGCCTTTGAAGTATTTTAAGAGTTTATATCTATGTCAGTATATCAAGTTATGATCTTGAAATGTGTAATATTACTATAAGTTTGACTATTAAAGATGACTATTAATCTGTATTTCTTAATTATACACTACATTTTTTAAAAGCTGTAATAAACAGAATACTCCAAACAAGAGTATAAATATACATATAGAATAACAAAATTAACTTTAAATTTGTATTAATATACAAAAATCTTTACCAGTGTAAAATATTTAAGGCTAGTAGTTGTGCTTTTTTTGGTTTAAAGATAGATTCAATAATCCACCCTTTAATCCTACAATATATACATCCCCCCCTTGTAGTATTAAGAGCGGCGGGGCTGCGACCCCAGCACCCCGGCCGCCTGGCTAGATTATGCCCCGAAATAACAACACACAAACTGTATTCATTTAAACACTGCTTGGCCCTTTAGCTCTAGCCCTTACTGGCTAATTCTGATATCCAGATCAAGCCATCTCTAATAATCTGTGAGCACTGGTCTTACCGGGAAGATTCTAGCCTACATCCATCCTGGGTCGGAGCTTCATCGCGTGTGTCTGCCCAGGAGCAGGGCATGGCGTCTCTTCTGAGGCATCTACTCCCGAGAGGAGAGCTGTCGAGTCTGAGCTCACTTCCTCTTCCTCCCAGCATTCTGTTCTGTTTTCTCCACCCACCTGTGCTCTAACCTATGAGGGCCATCCAAGCAGTTTCTTTATGTTTTTTAACCAATGACCTTCCTCCATCACCCCCTTTTTAATTTCCAGAAATAGATTCTTGAAACCTAATCTCCTTTGTTCAGTTTTTTTTCCTGACCATTACTAATAACAGCATGTAACCAACCCCATGTTAAGTGATAAGAAACATCCACTACTCATTTTTTGAGAGTGTGAGTATCATTCTCTAGACTATTTCCTATTGTTTGGGGGTGTTGGTAATCTTGGACCCTTAGAAAATTTAGGAAAATGGTTAAGTCTTGGCTGTAATATTCTGTGTGATTGGATCACCTCAGTCAGCAGCCTTGAAGCTCTCTTGAATGCTGGATCACCTGGGTTATCTATTTTCATTGGTGTTTGGTCTCTTGTTCTGAAAATACATAAACTTCTAAAAGTAATAGACACAGTTGTATTAATACAAGTATAGACTGTGTACTGTACAGAAATTAGCCAAAGATGTTTTTTGCTTTATGTTTGAACAGGTAAAATGTATGTGACATGTTTTTGCAGTTTTTCTAGGTTTATTTTGTTATTTTGGTAGCCAGGATTTCCAGAGGATCTTCCTTGATCAACCTTGATCATCTTAAACCTTGTGTGAATCCACAGCCTCTCATTTCCTGTAGAAATAAAAGCATAACCTCTTCCCCAAAGTAACACATCTTTTGACTCCCATTTTGAAATTAAGACATTTTTAAAATATATAGGTTGGTTTAATTTAGCAGCTTTCATAATCCAATGTGTCTTAGCAGTTTCCTTTCCTTCCTTAGCAGTCAAAAAATTCAAAGACAGCATAATAACATACAATGTCAAGATTCTCTGTATATTTTCCATATTTATGTGACCTTTTTATTACTTTACTCCATTTTTTAAGGACTCTATTTGATTACTTTAAAACTATATTTTTAAATCTAAGAATGAATAAATTCTTTTCTATCCCCATCGTATATAATATATATATACATATTATATATATACATATATAGTAACCCATTTAGAGGTTTTTTCATCTGAATCTTATATAATCTTTTTCTGACCACATGAGCCTTTAAACAGCTAAACAGCAAGGCTAGGACCTCCTCTGCTTTGGTAGCTGGCTCTACCTTGGTTCTCTGATAGACTAGCTCCATGGCAGAGGTATCAGTGAGAGCCACATTTACCACTCCAACTCCGGGGAGGTTTTGGGTCCATGCTGCTACCAAGTAGTGTACTGTCCATTGCTCACAAACTCCATTTAAGTGATAGGTAGCAGGGCCTCTATAAAGATCCTTGCCCATGTTTGTCACTAGCATGAGCCAAGAAGCTACCTCTTAAAGGAATCATGCCTCTGCTTGCTGCTAGCAAACAGAGAAGGTAGTTACCAAGAAGCTGTGTTTGACTCCTTTTTTTTTGTGTTTAGAATCCTTTTTAAAGCTTTTTCAGGACTTACGTGGAAATTCCAGCCCCATATTGGAACACAATTTGTCAGTGGACATTTCTTTCCTGCCCACCAATTTCCAAACAACCAACACAGAAAGTTAATATGAATTATGAATGCTCAGTCAGTAGCTCAGGCTTGTTACTATACCAGCTAACTCTTATATTTTAAATTGATTCATATTTCTTATTTATGTTTTACCAAGTGGCTAATGGTTTGTCACCTCATTTTCTACATGTACTGTTTCCTCAAAGTCTAGCTGAGGTCTCCTCTGACTCAACTGGTTTTCATCCCAGCATCCTTAGTTTGGTTGTCCCATATATACTTCCTGTCCTGCTTTTTAACACAATGAGAGCAACAGATTTTTTTATACTGTACAGGATTGTTCCATAGCAATATCTGAAGAAGGACAAATTATCCTCAGAAAAAAGTCCCAAGAAAAAAAGTAAAATTGGCCTAATGTTATAATACATTTCCTACAGGATAAAATGTCATAAAATTTCCCAAATGGTGGTTTCTGTTGCTTTTTCAATCATAAAATGCAAATGGTCTTTTTGTGGCTCTGATTCAATTAAAAATCAAAGTTGACTTTGGAGTTGGAATCTGACTCGCACTGTCTCTAAACTCAAGCATACTTGTTAAAGGACAATCCAACATCTCTGTTTTGTGTCAGACGAGCCACCTTGCACGAGACAGAAGAAATCCCAAAATTAGAGACTATTCTATTGTCACTGGTCTTTAAGGCATAAATATTAGCTCTAAAATTATAAAATTATTACATATTATATATATTAAACTTCCTGTTGTGATCATATATGGCCATACTAAGTAATTCTAGAAATGTACTTTATCTAGCTTTTATATAAATTCAAATTCGATTTTGAAGCAGGTGACTAGGAATGAAGTTTGTGCACCCGGGATATACATAAATAGATTGTGATCCTTTAGCCTCTGTGAGGTCTGCGGTATATGGCATTTACAGTGTTTACATTTTCTGCAATGAACCATAACCATTCTTAACGGTGATCTTTGAAGTCTCTAAAAAGATGATGGGGCCCCACAACAACAATTTCACCTGGATTATGGTAATGCTATTAAACTGACAAACGCCACCCAAAACCGGTCTCATATTACAAACTGCTCAGGACAACATCAAAGCTGCTTGATGAGAGGTTTCAGCCTTACAAACCACTCTAGCCAGGACTTCTGATAAACCTTGCATTTTTTTCCCATTACACAGAGACTGGACAACAAATGTTACAGCTAGTTTCCCCAGGACTTGACTATTATCTCAATTTTCTTAGGGTTCCCTAAAAGTATATTGCCCCAAGACAATAGGAAGTAATTTTAAAATCTCAACACTGACATTACAAGAGGTAGGTTGAGTGGTTTTTGTTCATTTGGCAGGTTATGGATAATTCTCATCATTTGGGGGATTGGTTGCAAATTGTTGTTGGTTGTGGTAAGGAAAGAAACTAAACAAGGGAGGTTAGAACAAAGGTCCTTTTCTAAAAAGAAATAGGGGAATATAGGAATGATAGGATAAAAGGGTAGATTATTGAATCTACTTTAAACTAAAAGGCAACTTTTAATCTCAAATATTTTACATTGGTAAGGATTTTTCTATATTGATATAAACTTTAGGTCATTTGTGTTGTACTGTATATATGTTACTACTCTTAAGGAATTTTTATATATAATACAAATTTAGGAATATTTTTGTTAAAACATAATATGTATATGTTTACACTCTTGTTTAAGGTATTGTACCTAAGCAGTTAAACCATTTAGGATAATTAAGAAACTCAGATTAGTAATTATTTATAGCAATCAAATTTGTAGTCATGTTAGATATGTTTTGAAGATCATATAGAGATATATTTTAGATAGATATGTGGTCTTCAAGCACTTCAAAGATCTACAGAATATGGCATTAAAATATTTTGTTTGTCTGGGCAGTGGTGGTACATGTCTTTAATCCCAGAACCCAGAATGCAGAGGTAGGTAAATCTCTATAAGTTTGAGCCAACCTGGTCTGCAAGAACTAGTTCTAGGATAGCTAGAGCTTTTATACAGAGAAATCCTGTCTTGAAAAAAAAACAACAACAACATAGAATAGCTTTGATAACATCAGGCTTTTTATGGCAGTGAGACATATCTGCTCTTGGTGGTACCTATTTGCTTTAGAAAGGATGATGGGCATCAAAGAACTTCCATATGGAGTTTTCTTTCAATCCAACAAGGCTAGCCATTTGGCAAAAAAAAAGTGCTCTTGCCTTAAATGCTAATAGTATGCTGTGCAAATTGGGGAAGAAAGACACAAAGAAAAAAGATTGCCAAACTTTGCCAAGACAAGGTTGGGAAGTTTTTCAAAATTCCTGCTTTGCAGAAAAGTTTGCCAGATATTCTAGGTCTGTAGGCTAAAGATGGAAGTCCCTGTATTGCAGAGAAACCTTGGGTGACTGTCCAGGCAGCCAGATGTCTCTATCTTTATTCTGATTTTTTAAAAGTTGCTTGCTTTGTACTTTCTGTTCATTCAGGTAATATTATATCCTTCTGGGGTCTTTGATGGAGTTGAAGACTAGACAGTTATAGTTACAGTTTTTCTTAGTTATGATAAAAGACAAATTAGGTACAAAACTTTGTACTCAGTAAGATAGGATAAAGGAGTATTTTTTTTTCTGAATTTGCCAAATACAAATGGACTGGATATTGTAAATGTAATTTGTACTTGATAACTGTTCCTATTGTTCATAGTTTTATTAGGTTAAAGTTAAGACCCTTCCTTTTTATTTGGACAAAAGGGGGAAATGCTGTGGAATACTACTTTAACTAAGCAAAGATATCTTCCATTTGTTTATGCTACATTTGTTGAACGATATAAAGATGTTCTGCTTTGCCTGCTCAAGGCATCTGATTGGTCTAATAAAAAGATGAATCGTCAATAGTGAGGCAGTAGAGGGCTAGGCAGAGGTTGGTAGACAAAGAGAGTAAGTATAATGAGGAGTCTAGGCTCAGGAGAACAGAGAGAATGAGGGAGAAAGGAAGGGATTTGCCTTGGGCCAGCCAGCCAGATGCCAGACAGACAGACACAGAGTAGGACATACAGTTTGAAAGAAAGGCAGAAAGCTCTGAGGCAAAACATAGATGAAGAGAAATGGCTTAAATTAAGTTATAAGAGCTAGTGGTATAAACACAAGGCCAAGCATTCATGACTAATAATAAATCTCCCTGTTATGATTTGGGAGCTGATTGGTGACCCAAAAGAAAGTCTGTTACACCCTACCCTTGGGGATCTTAACTTTCAGTAGAGGGGAGACCTAAAAGAAGTATTATGAGTGTCTAGAAAATAATCACCTGTTAGGGAGAACTGTAGACTTCTTTGACTTGGGATTTTTTTTTTTTTTTTAGTTTTTCGAGACAGGGTTTCTCTGTAGCTTTGGAGCCTGTCCTGGCACTAGCTCTTGTAGACCAGGCTGGCCTCGAACTCACAAAAATCCTCCTGCCTCTGCCTCCTGAGTGCTGGGATTAAAGGCGTGCGCCACCACCGACTTGGGATATTTTGATGGATGGTTTTTCAACTTTAAAGTGTGCATAAAGTCAGATACAGGGAAGCAAGCCAGTAATCCCAACACTGGGTGGGGGGAAGGTCAGAGTTCAAGGCTAGGCTAGGCTGCATGAAATCCTGTCTCAAATTAAATTTAAAAAAAAAAAAAAAACTCCAGGCACAGTAGCATATGACTTTAATCTCAGCACTTTTGAGGCAGAGGCAGGAGGGTTTCTATGAGTTTGCGGCCAGCCTGGTTTATACAGCAAGTTCTAGACCACATAGCATTACACAGTGCAACCATGTCTCAAATAAATAAGTTTGTGCTTCAGCATGACACATCCAGCATAAACTATGCTCTGGCTTTTGAATTTTGACCACCTCCCAAGCTAGTCCTAGGCCGAACAGGCGAGTAGCCATAGCTCCAAACCAGCCCCAAGCTCAGGATCCAAGACAACGGATACTGCAGAGGGCCACGCTAAGATAAAATCTTCGTTGGTTCAGGTCACTATTTGCCTGCAGGACTCCTGACATGTTCTCTTCGCAATGAGTTTCTGTGGACCTGGCTGCTTGCTCAGTGGAACAATCCCTGTCTCTGCTAGAGGAGAAGAGGATCTGATCAGGCCTCGTGGAGAATGTGACAGCAAGCCACCGGAAGGGAACAAGGGGCATCAGGTGAGGGAAACACTGGCAAAGGCTCTGAAGCTTGACCTCCCTGACAAAGGACTGAAGAGAAGGCCCAGTTTGAGAGAATGTAAACAAAGAGCAGGAGGATGGAGGGAATGAGGAAAGGGCAGGGAAGCTGTAGGGGTAGGTGAGGTGTCCCTGGGGAAATACTACGAGCACCCCACCAGCCAACTGAGCCACCCTCACCCTGATCGATGCAGTCTCGGGCTCTGCCTTGGATATTTTGCTCCTTAACGCAGGTCAAGGCTCAATCCCACTGCTCACTCTTGCCCATGACAGCCCTGTCTTCTAAGTACTCCCTTTGGGAACCGACCACCACCCAGACTACAACTCACAGCCAGAACTAGCCTCCACAGTTTCCCGTGACCCCACCAGCCCCGGGCGTAGAAAAGCTCTCCATTAAGAAGAGGCTATGCCTGCAGCTTGGTCTGCTTTCCTCCCCAGGCCCAGAGACCACATCAGACAACTATGGAGGGGGGGAGTAAGGGGTTGGGGGAAGAGGAAGGTAAGGGCCAGCAGAGGGCAGCCCTGCCTGTGCCCAGGGCCTAGGACATCTGTCCCTGGAGACTCTCCCCATTTGGCGATTGTTTCCCAGGCTCCCTGGAGCCAGAGGAGGATGGAATGTTCTTATCGCTTCCCAGAGGGAAGACTTTCTTCTTCACAAAAATGTTAAGCTTCATAATCCGATGGAGAACCTGGACAGGCTGCAGCTGGCGGCCTGGGTTCTGCTTCTGGGAACTGCAAGGAAAGAGAGAGAGACATGGGGGAGGGTTTGGGTGGTGGGGGTGAGCCCTGGTGAAGTACTCCAGTGAAGAGGGACTGAAGATGAGCGTGTTCTGTCTGTGGGGAGCTTTCATCCAGAAGTACCTCTGTCCCACACTCAGGGATTGGAGGTGCCGACCTGTGGTCCTGGTACTGGAGAGGATGAGACAGGAAACCAGTTCAGGCTGTGCCGTGAGACTCTGTCAATAAATAAGTCAACACATGAAATTTAAAATGTCCCTACTCACTGGCAGTCTTGTTATGGAGTCACTGCCCTCTCTGTGGGGACGAGGCCTGTGCAGGAGAGAGCGAGACAGGAGAGAGGTGGTTCAGTGATGCCCCATTCCCACGAGGCTCCCTGACTCCCTGAGACGCAGAAGTCCTGTTACAGCACCCGCAGACAATGTCACCAAGGTGACTTGGCACTGTTCGGTCAGTTGGACATTTTATAAATATTTACTCAGTGTCTCTGGGTAAAAGCCAACTACAGATCTACCTGGGCCTTGTGAAGTCTTCCAGAACTCTCACAGCCATGGGGACCACAGCTCTGGGAAGCCAGCAGGCCAGCCACTCCCCGGAGCTCCCCAGAAAAAGAGTCTTCCATCATCACCAGGCCATTCGTGTGAAGGAAGAGGCATGTCAGGGAACTCAGGGCTGGGCCTGGCAGAGTCAGCTTGTTTTCTCTCTCCTCTTCTGTATTCTATTCCACAGGGGCAACCACGGCTAACTGCATGAAATGGGTAATCCTATTGCTTAGCTCCAGTTTATAGGTGTGTGCCTGACCAGTCAGACAAGACCAGCGCACCTTCCCCCAGAGCTTACTACCCACTGGGTGGCTCAATCCACAGTTGGGCAGTCTGTTAGATAGCCCTTTCCACTTTAGTCAAAATAAAACGTGAACAGTCATGAGTGGAAACTGGCTTCTTAAAGTCAACGCTATAGGGTGGACATCTTTCTCCAAATGGATTAATTTCATCTTTACATATGCAAATACACATATACATGTAGATTAAAAAACAGCGCAGTGTCTAAGTACATTTCCATCTAAGAGGTATACGTTGCCTGAATTTTCATAAAGTATACATTATTTTATAATAAAAACAAGTACAGTAATATTCTAAAATTATATTGTTTAGTAAAAGAGAGCCCTTATTTTGGAGCACTGGAATAAACTATAGAAAAAGAATATGGGAATGAAATTGATCAACTTGGTGCCCCTTCTAGAACACCAGCATTTCTGGGGTAAGCTTGGCCCAGGAAAGGACCCAGCCTGGTTCCAGAGCATTTGCAAGCCAGCAGAATCAAAGTCTAGCCACCGATCTAAGAGCTGCGCCCTGTAACACCAGTCTGTAACCTTTGGGAAAGACGGAAAGCCCCCTGGGTCCAGGGTGCTGTTTTCCTGTGGCCCTGAGACAGAAGCAGGCACACATGTGGACCTCTCTGAAAGTGCCACCTCGCCACTGCTCAGGGGACAGACTCCAGCCCCTGCAGGCCACACCTACTCAATGCTGGCCAGCGTCCAGGATCTCACACTGAAGAAAACTGGAAAAATGCCGCAAGAGAACTACAGTGAGCGATGGCCTTCGGGAAGATTCCTTTCAAGGGTCCCGAGAGAGGCACACCCACGGGTCTCCACAGAAGACACTGCGAGAGCTCTAGGGGAAAGGGGGCGAGAGGAACCTCTAGACACCCCAGCCCATCTGTCCTTACTCTTAGGAAATCAAAACCAAAGTAAACGAAATTTGTGGACTGCTCACCTGAAGCATCCTGCACACCTCTGTGCTGGTCATTTGTCACCTATGAACATTCCTATTCCTCTACATCAGAGGCTCTTTCCCAGAGCCTCTGGAGTTGTCTGGAGACAACCCACCTTTTTTTTTTTTTTTAACAGAAGCCAAAACTTAACCTTCCACATTCTCTTGTGGTGAAAACTCAGGTCCCCTCACCCAAAGGCTCCCCTCTCCCAGAGGCTCCCCTCACGCACAGGGGCTCCCTTCACTCAGGGGCTCCCCTCAATCAGTTGAAGGGAACCCCTTCAACTCCAGGTCCAGTGAGGGCAGCTACACCCACCACACTTGATTCCAAGAAACCCAAAGCTTAGTTTCTAGAACATCTAACCACCAGGATAGCTGACTACAATGTAGGCCCGTGATGACAGCTGAGACACTCTCCTGGGACTAGCCGGTTTTAGGAGGTGGTTTTGGATACTCCTCCTGGCTAAAGGGCGTCCAGCCAGGGGCCATCGCTCTCCAGAGATCCCGACCGGTTCTGAACACATTTTAATAAAGCTTGTTGGCCCACATTAGCCAGAATTAGCTGCTGTGTTTGTGAGAGAATGCCAGGCCTGCATCAGAGACCTGCAAGAATCAGAAAACAAACAAACAACAACAAAAACCATCCCTTGCCACCGCCTACCTGGCTCTGGCTGCTCCTAACCCAGCACAAGAAGAAACAAATTCCTTCCAGATCTGTGTCTGTGGCTGTCACAGATCTCAGGTGTACAGGCTTAGGGATGAGTTAACGTCCCCTTTCCCAGGACCGCTTGTCTGAACCAGTCAACAACGCAATCAAGACAGTCTTGCGCCATACTCAACAGAATGCCCTCGCTCTACCCCCTGAGAGTAACACCCTCACTGGCAACAGAGATGAGTATTTGGGGCTGAGTCTGCGGTAAGTATGGACTGGCAGAGTGGAAGGCTTTTGCCTCATCCAGTATTTCTGTTCTCTCAGCTTCCCTGAGGCACGCACTCTCAGTCCCTACTTTCTTGGTCTAGATACTCCTCCCCCAGCGCCCCTTTTCCTCAATTATTTCACTACTGAGTGTCTGCCTGTGAGCCTCCCTTCAAGGCCAGTGCTAGAAGGGCTTGGGGAGCAGCTGTGAGGATCTGACTACTCCAAGATGGCACATACCCATCTCTGGAGGCCCAAAATGCCCGTAGCAGCTCCTCACACTTGCGCTGCTGGTTACCGCAGCCAGAGCCACAGATTCGTCTGGTTCTGAGTCCTACTCCATCCCCTGGAACGACGAGCCAGGTATCTGGCTTTAGCTGGCCAAGCTCTCAGCAACACCTGGGACCTGTGCTAGGCCATTAGTTCATCTCGCCCACTGACCACCAGACTCGGAAGCAAGGCCTCTGTGCCTCTCCCATTAGCAGCCACCCATCACTCCCTTCCTCAGCCCAGGCCGGCCTTGGCAGAGGGCTGGAGAGAGCAAACTGGATAGGGCGCTCTGGCTCACTGAGCTCCCCAGGACCTTTCCATGTGGCAAAGCGAAACCCAAGCTGAGGCCAGAAACAGAACATTTTGAATGACTTGAAGGAAAAAATTACTCTGACCAATTTTAAGACATCTGAGAGCTCAAAGGGAAAACCCACAGCCCCCTCTTTGCGAGCTGGTGTGTGTTCTCGCCAAACCCAGACGGCTTGGACTGCAGCAGCTTAAAGGCAGAGGGCTGGCCTGATGCCTGGGTGCTGCTCTCTGGGCTACTGGCTGCTCTGGGACACTGGGCACTTCCTCTCCTCTGAAGTCCACCAAGTCCTGTGTTTTCAGGACTCCTACCGTGCCAGGCCTAGGCTCAGTGGCACAGCTATCAGCCAGTCATATCCTTCCCCCTAAAGCCCAGCTCACACACTCTCCCCCTGACCATTCCTGGACACCTGGTCAAGTACACGCTCACACACTGTCCCCTGCCCCCTCCAGGACACCTGATTGTGTACACGCTCACACACTGTCCCCTGCTCCCTCCAGGACATCTGGTCATGTACATGCTCACACACTATCCCCTGCCCCCTCCAGGACACCTGATCTGTATACGCTGTTGACTGAGTACTACCGAGCCCTAGGCTCTGTGCAGGGTGTTTCAAATGAGTCATCCTGGGTGTGAGGTGTGCCAAGCAGGGTAAGAGGGATCAGCATAGAGAGTCTGCTGAGTGTCTGTCACCCTGTTGACCTGACCTATGTAGCCACACAGATATACAATACATACACACAATAGACAACAGACAGATACTCTACACACACACCCTACAAACAACACTTTCACATGCCATGCAACAATACATATATGCCTAGCATAACGCCCATACAACAGAAAACAAATCCCATAAAAACATGAATACCCCACATATACACTATCCCCAATATACCATACAAACATATACCACAACACACACAATATACATACCACACATCACACATCATATATAAGGCACATACCATACCCCCACATGCCACACCATGCATACAATATCACATATGCAGCATATCAAACATACACCAGTCACACACCCTATATATGGACATACATCATACAACAACACATATTAACTTACCACATACCACACATAGATACAACGTGATCATATTATATACACATACACCATGTATTCCACACATTACACATGCTACACATAAAAACAAATTATACACACATACATACCAATATATCAAAACAAACATACATCATACATGCAAATACCACACACTGCACATAAATGCATGTACCACAACATCACACATACTATACATAATTTATACATATACTTCATACACTGTACACCCCACATACCATGCATACATACTACTCACCACATACCATGTAAATACATATTTCATGCATCACACATACCTCAGTTCATATATATACACCATGTGCTCACATAGCACATGGCACATAACATAAACATCTTACTACATGTGCCACACATATAACAGAAACACATATACCACACTCATAGTGTCCAGATGATACATATAGATGGCATGCATACCACATACACCACCATATCATACCTACATACACCCCACACAAATCACAGGTAACACAAACCTATATGCCATACTCATGACCTACTACACAAACACACTCTAAAAGAGCACATACACTACCTATATACTACACATTAAATACTACACCGTGTCTACCACACACGTGTGCACACACACGTGCATGCACGCATACATACAAACACATGTGCGCACACACACTACACACAGTTTGCTCTGTGAGTCCCTTGATGGGCACACCTGAGGGAGGTGGGGGCATCAGAGCTGACATGACACCTATCTTACCCAACCAATCCCAGCGGGGCCTACTCATGGGCAGTCTCAGGACAGCCACAGTGTTCTTTGAGGCTGTGGACCAGCAACAATGAAGGGATCATATCTGGGGGGGTCTTCAATCAGATAACTTTAAAACAATATGTCATCTACTTTCTGTGGCATTTGATCATATTTAATGACAAAGCTATTTTGTTTAGTTTTTGTTTTAAAAACTAAACCCTTTAAAAAGTTATGGGTGGCTATAGCAAATGAATTTTAGCGTTCAGAGTCCAGATACCACAAAAGACATGTCACCTTCCTTTCACTCCTGCCCACTCCCCTCCCCAGAGATTATCACTTCAACAAGCCTGATCCTTGCTATTTGAATGCACGCACACACACACACACACACACACACACACACACACACACACACGGGTCAGACAGAACAACTTTCTTAGGTAAGAGCTCTACACATTTTTGCCCATTAAATATATTATCCAACAAACCAATAAATCTTTGCTGGGACAGGGAAGTCAGGCCCTTGCCATCCCAGCTTCCACAGTCCAGAGACACAGGGTTGGGGGTCTTTTTGCTACAGGCCATGAAAGCCACTGTGTGAGAATGAGAACCTGCTGTCCGCCAATGGGTGAAGACAGTCTTCTCATGGAGGAAGCCACTTCAGCTGAGGCCTAAAACATGTGTTGGAGGGAAGGCCATCAGCACGGAGAGACCAGGCCTGTGGAGGGCTGAGGTGATGAACTTAGCTCATGACTGAAGAGCAAGAGGGTTTTAGGAAGGACAGAGACGCTATCTGCAAAGTGATACCCAGTTCACAGTCTGGTCCAGACACCTCAAAGTGTTACGCTTTCTGGAAAGGAGATTTGGGACAGAATTAAGGTTGCTAAGCAACTAACCTGAAGACCAGAAGACCACCCTGACTGTGGAAAGAATCCAATGTAACCATAAAGATCCTTAAGAAAGAGGAAATGACTCAGTGGCTAACATGTAGCTGCGCAAGCATGAGGATTTGAGTTCGGATCCCCAGCACCCACTTAAAATCCAAACATGGTAGCTGTGGGGGCAGAGATGAGCAGATACTTATGGCTCTCTGCCCAGTCAATAATCCAACCTGCCATCTCCAGATTCAAAGAGACTCTGTCTCAAAAAAGTAAGGTGGAAAGCAATTGAAGAAGACACTGTTCTTGGCCTTGGGCCCTTGTATGAATGCACACACACGCACACACACCTATACCACATACACACACACAGCATACATGCATAAAAAACGAGGGGGAGGGTGGCAGGAATGGGTAGTCAGAAGATGCAGCGCAGAATTAGGCCTGCCATCACTGGCTTTGAGAAGGAATGCAGTGGCTTCTAGAACCCGAAAGAGGCAAGGAATTAGTTTCCTGATAGAGCGCCCAGCAATTGATGAAACCCTGCTCACACCGAGTTTCACCCGGTGAGACTAGTATCAACTTCAGAACTATAGAACTTCAGGATTATGAGATAGAAAAAAGATGCTGGCTTAAGCCACTACATCGTTATACAGTTAAACAGGAAGCTAACTCAGAAACTGGGAGCTCCTGGGCTGTGGAGCAGTGAGGTGATACAGGACCAGACAGATCGTAATGAGAAAGAGAGGAATGAGAAAAAGAGAGTCCTGGGAGGGGTAGGGAGCAATAGCCTGCTATCTCCAGCAGCATGAGAGACCAGCAGTGCGTTAAGATGGGAAGAAAGATGTATACTTTTGCAAGGCCCATGAGGGCGAAGACCTTCTATCTCCCATTGCTGTGTCCCCAGCATCCATCAGAATGCCCTGAACACAGCACCCGCTCAACAGCTGCTTTTTAAATGATTTTAGTAATTAAATAAAAGAGAATCAATCAGAGAAGCTCCAGTTTGAGAACGAAAACATGAATTCAAAACTCGGTACCACCTCTTCCAAATTCCCTAAGTATTCCCTCTCAGCTTTAGCTGTGTCCTCTGATGGACCGCCCGCCCTGCTGGGAGCCCCAGGCTGCTCCGACTCCCTGGGAGGGGCGCCAAAAGCATCCCAGCTAGAGGCTCGGTGGTGCTGACATTCCCCACTAATAGGAGGTCCTTAGCACCTGGGATGGAGCTGGACGCTCCACTTAATTCAGGCGAAAGCTACTCTCCGGGAAACAGGTGCCAATTTATAGCAATCACAATGAGAAACATCCTCTCTCTGGCTGATGCAAGCCAACAAGGTAATAGGGCATTGTGCGGTGGGAAGAGATCAAAAGGATTTTCCCCCCCGAAGCCCACGGTGCACACTTAATACATCTTTTGCTCTCGCTCTCTCCCTCCCTCCATTATGGCCCGTGGACATACTATTTATGGCACCTGCATTAGTACAGCCACAAAACCACTTCGAAAGGAAAGTGAATTAGAAATGAATTTGAGCTATAACAGAGGGGCTCTCACCACTGCCTCCCTTCCCTGGCCACCAGCACCCTCCCAGCCCTGTGAAGCCATAACTCCCGGCACCAGGGGAATCCATTCAGACTATGGACACAATGGCTACAGCCCGTGAGGCAGTTGTGGGATGAATCATGGGCGGAGAGTGTCAGCTGACCAGAGCAGGAAGTGCCAGTACGGGAAGAGAGGCTGAAAGAAGGACTTCCAGGAAATGGGAGCTGGAGGACTGGTTCCCTTTGGTAGGGTCTTGTCAGGGCCAGTGTCCCAGCCTTCCTTACAGCCTTTCTATCTTTCTTTAACTGTGGTAGCCACACGATTGACAAGGAGCCTCCTCTCTAGAGAGGTCAGGACCATGGCTGTGTGATGGTCACTGCCCAGCTCCCCACTCCCACCCTTTTCTTCTTAGCTCTCTCCCTGATATTCCACTCTCTCTGACACAGATACACTCCAGGTATAAGATTCCATGAGGGCAGAAAGGAACTGTCCCCTAAAAGTTTTGAAGTCAACAACTATCCAACGAGGGGAGAAATGAGGACATGTGGTGTGCATGCCTGCCACCCTTGCTGCCTCACTGGGGTGACACACGGTAGGGGCTTTGGGTGACTAACGTCCAAGACTACGGTTTGTGATTCCTTCTCTTGAGCGCCAGCTGGACCCAGACACTGATTTCCACACGTGAAGTATGACAGAAGGTCCCAGAAATTCTACTTCCGTCTTCTCCAGTCAGACTCATGAATTCACTCTGGTCCTAGCCCTGCGACAGCTGCCACAAGCACCGTGGAAAGCTTCCGTTCAAGGAGACCTGCTTGGTTAGCACTCAAGGAGCCGGGCCCACAGCTGGGGGATGGACGCCCCAACCGGGGCTGTTTTCTGTTCTCAAGAATGATGAGAGTAAATGTTGAGGCAAGATAACTTATCTTGGGACAGAACATAGCATGTGCAGGACACTTTCTGGAGGAGAGCATTTCATGAAAAGGTCCAAGCTGAGGAAGCAGAAGCTGCCATGGTAATACCACGACCAGTGAGGAGACCTAGGCATCTGCAGCTGCTCCAGGCTGTAGCCTTAGGCAAGCTCCTGGACTATACGCCCTCCCCTGCTCCTCCAATGCTCTGTGAGAGGTGGGGATGGGTCTGCTATGTCTTGTGTGTGTCCCAAGACTGGGAAAGGGAGGCTAGCTGCCGAAGGTGACAGCTAAGGTCATGAGAAAGGAGATAAACTGTCTTCTGCTCTCCTCTCCAGACCTGACCCCCATGACACGGGCCTGGTCTCAGTCTTCAGAGACTCTGTGATCTCAGAGGCCTGGGAGACCTCCAGAGCCTGGAGAGGAAATCTCTAAACACAGGGATTTCTTGAAGCTTCCATCCTGCCCCATGTTCAACATGCGGCCTGCTCAGTGTGGATCCCACTTTCTGTCTCAGAGAATTCTAATTTCTAGTTCTCTTTTCCCTCCAGCACTCACTGAAGACTCCTGGCTCAGTCCCTAGCCTCGGGTAGAAGACATCTCAGGGCCTTGGTGTTGAGAGGAGACCTTGGAGGCAAACACTACACCCTTTTGTTCCCCATCTTTTCCCATAGGTCCCTGAGAATGGACACTCTTCCCCAGACCTTCCCTTCTGTGCCCAGGAGGGGGATGGGTACCCTTCCCTCCACACCAGGCTGGCATGGTCCCCAAGGTCCCACTTCCCTCCCTGGAGTAACAGGAAGGCCTGGGAAAATGCAGGCAGCCTTACAACTTCTGGGACAAAAACAAGCCCAAATAAGGGTCCATTTCTGAAACATTCTTGTAGTCTGAGGGGAATGCCAGGCCAGGGCAGGCTCCCATTGCTGCCAGCCTCTGAGTAAGGCCAGGCCAAGCTTTCAGAATTCACTCTGGGAAGAGCTATCCTATATCGGTCCTCTCTGAAGCCCAGGCAACAGGGCCGGTGGGAACCAGCTCTACCCTCCAACACAGCGCTGGGAGACCAGGACTTGTCTGGGACTCTTGCAGCCACAGTGGGGCAAGGTACAAGGTTCTCTGATTATCCTGAGGGCTCCTATAACCTTCTAGGCTCTGGCCAACCCTCTCTATCCCTCTAGATTCTGGAGTCTCCAAGTCTAGAGACTAGAAGCTACGTAATCCTCTCAATTCAGGACTTTGGACTTGTCTACACTGCCATCAGGACTAGTTAGTTGTTGAGGTGGGGGCCAGGGGACCCTTTTCTGGCCACTGTAGAATATTCATAAGCATCCCTGGTTTCTACCCACTAGATGTCAGTAGCAATCCCCCACCCTGAATATTGTACCAGCCAAAAATATCTCCGGGCCTGCCAGCTAGCAGCCCCAGTGGAGAACCACTGTCCTAAACGGGTAGAGGGACATTTTGCTGGCCACCGGCCATGTACCCTGCCTGCAGGGCTTAGTAGGAAGGCAGGAAGGAGCAGAGGGGAAGGAAATCCACTGGTTCCTTGTCTCATCCCTCCATCACGTCCTCTTTCTTAGTAGACACCCTGGATCCAGAGCAGATTAACCCAATGCCCCTGACCCCGAAAGGCTAGTGCAAACATTCACATTGTTAAGGAAGTGCCAGAGGGTCAGGTGGCTCTTCCAAGGTCACACAGCTAAGCAGAAACAGGGCTGGGACTGAGGGCAGGCTTGTAGTACCACCCTATAAGCCATGCATAATGGCAGGTTGACATGCACCCATTCCACATTGACCAACAACCCTCCGCACCTTCAGGGCACCAAAACAAAAGGTATTCCCTTCACGGTCATACTGCTGGGGGTACCAGTCCACCCACACACACAGCCTGCCACATCTCTTGGTCTTCCTTGATGAACTGTGTATTCCAGTTACTTAGTTGTCCCGATGTCTGGTAATCGATTTGCATACCATATCGATCTCAAGGGCTGTGTAAAATGTTTGATTTGTGGCACTTTGCATAATTTTCTGATTAAGTTACTTATTTAACCTATTGACCTTTTCTCTTAATTAGAATACCTGGGTATGGCAAATGTTGAGTAGTAATTAAGTTGTATATTTCCATAGTGAAATTCACGTCCTCCCCCCCTCCCTGCTACTTCAAGCTCTGCCTTCCTCTGGAGAGGGTTGTATTGAACCAGCTGGCCTTCCACCTACCCAAGAAGAATGAGCTGGGAACACGGGGACCAGGCTTTCCCTGTCCCCTGCTGTTCAGAAGTTTGGAAATGAACCAAGACAGGAAACAATATTGGCTCAGGTTAAGTATTCCCAGTTGAGTGGACATATGAAGACCAGAGTGAGGCAGAGGTTTGGACACTGTATCAGTTAGCTCTGTGTACATCACCCCAGGTATAGTTGCCTAAAATATCAATTCTTTATAATAAAAATTTATTCCCGTTTTTCAAGAGGCTCTCTGGGTTGTCTAGTCCTGACACCCATCATAATGTGGGTTGAGTTCAGTTGTTTTTGTTTTGTTTTTCAATCATTTTGTCCTGAGTGAGCTGGGGATGGGCATATCTAGTGTGGCTTTAACAGGGTCACCAGGGTTGTCTCTACTGTATCTCATAACGCCTCAGCATGCTGATTTTTTTCTACCAGACAAGACAGCTATGTTCTCATGGAGGCAAAGAAAATGGATAAGTGACAAGAAGGAAGAAATATGAATGACCAGAGAGCTATACCTGGTGCATGAAGATCCATGAGGGTTCTGTGGGTGTCGCGTTTCTTCCCATCCTAATGGCCAAAGCAAGCTGGCTCGAGTTAAGGGCCTGGTCCACAGTGGGAGGAGTTAAGAGTTAGATCCCACAGAGCTTCTTCTGCTTCGCGGGAAGATATGTCCGGGAAGATACGTCCAACTTAATGATGGCAGTCTTCACACGCGCGTGAAATCAAGGTGGACCTCCTCTTCCTGATATACCTGCCTGAGTGCCCATTTCAAACCTGAAAGCCTGCAAGTCATAAACTTGGGGCCTAGGGAAGCGAGAGCTCTCAGGACACAGTCCTCCAATGCCTCTTGCCGGATGTCTACTTCTTGGAGGACTTGAATAAACACCTCTTATAATCTGCTTAGCTTCTAGCCTCCTTAAGGGGAAGGCTTGCAGAACTCTCCTAACCTCCCCTGCCTTGAGGGACTGTATTTTCCTTCAGTCAAACAGTTTCCAGTTCTCGGAACTTCCCAGGTTGGGTAGGGCTTCCCAGGTTGGGCGGGGCTTCTCAGGTTGGGTGGGGCTTCCCAGATTGGGTGGGGCTTCCCTCTACTCCCAGATCATCACACCTGTCTACAATGGAGAAAGCTGGCATCAGAGAGGGCTTTAGACCATTGGTCAGAGACACCCTTGTCCCCTCCCTTCTGTGTTAGACTGCCAATCTGGTCGAAGTCGGCTATCTGCTCCACCAAAGAGCTGGAATGAGCGTGCTTAGCCCTTTTGGCCTTCTACCACAAGGACAGCATTCAACTCCTCCTGCCCTGGGAGACCTCAGCAAGAGGGATCATCTCTGAAGCAAGAAGCCTTTACCAAACATGGAAGCTGCTTGTATGTTGGTCTTAAAGTTCCTGATATCTAGAGCTATGAGAAGATACTTTTTATTGTTCATACGATGCTCAGTCAAGTGGATTTTTTGCAGCCGGTAGAAAGAACCAACACAGGATGGTTACCAGTAAAGTTGTTACAGTGTTGAACAGTCTCCATCTGTAGAAGCAGATTGTCTAGGTGTGTGATAGATTGTTTACCCTTTTAAGAAACTGTCAAACTGAGCTGGGTTTAATGACAATTTTTATTTTTGTTTATGAGAATATGTGTGTGTGTGTGTGTGTGTGTGTGTGTGTGTGTGTGTGTCTGTGTCTGTGTGCGCACGCACGCACAAGTGTGCAATGCCTACAGAGGCCAGAAGAGGGCAACATATCCACTGGAGCTTAAGTTACAGACATGGATTTTGGGAATCAAACTCCAACCCTGTGGAAGAGTAGGAAGTATTCTTAAGCACTGAATCATGTATTCAGCCATCAGCTGAACTGATTTTGTTTTGTTTTGTTTTGCTTTTAAGACAGGGTTTCTTTGTGTCTTGACTGTCCTGGAACTAGCTCTGTAGATTAAACTAGCCTCAAACTCAGAGATCTACCTGCCTCTGCCTCCAAGTGCTGGGATTAAAGGTGTTTACCACCACCACCCAACTAAGATGATTTTTTTTAAGTGGTAGCAAAATATTGTATGAGAATTCTAGTTGTCCCACACTCTTGCTAAATTGTTAAATGACCAGCCTTTTTAATTTTAGCCACTCTAAGTGGTAGTTTAGAAGGGTCTTAATGGTTTAATGTGTCTTTCTTCAGTGACTTCAGTGAGTTTACATTCATATGCCTATCTGCCATCCATTCTCTTTCTTTAAATGGGGAATTTGATTATTTAACTAGAAAATGATTCTTCCAGATTCTCTTGCAGCTATGTGTACACATTTTTTATTAAGATTCCACTTTGTATTTTTTTTATTTAATAGCTTAAAAGATTGCTTGCCCTCAATTTATGTACTGTATCTGTCAGCTTTTTCTGTTATATAATATGACTCCCTAATTCAGATGCTAATAAGTCTAAGTTTCTTGCTCCCAGGACTGTAGGTTTCAGGCCCAGACCAGTGGATCTGTTCCAGGTCAGTGTAGAATCCAGGTCAGTTGCACGTGTTTCATTCTTGTACCGAGTTCTACAGGTGGCAGCTACCTCACACAAGACCAGCACATAGCTCAGAAGCTGTCAGGAGCACACACTCATGTCACTTCCCGCAGCTTTGATGTGGTCGTAAGGCAGGGAGGTTGATTGCCAGGTAAAACTAGGTCCAAAGAAACAGATTTGCTGAGCAATGAATTTACCAGTGCATTCTTCCTTTTCCACCAGGTGGATGCGAGTGTGTCTGGAATCCACACTTGACCCTGAAGCAGAGGGGAGAAGAGGTAGAGGGATCTAAATCCCTGAGAGTCCTTATGCAGCACAACTCTGCCACTGTGGCCTGCCCTTACCTGAGGCTCACTGCATGAGGACAAAGCATTTTCCTCCTCATCCATGACATGTTTACGATATATGTTTCATATATGTGCGATGTATCTGTCCATGTCAAATACCAAGACCAGAGAAGGGATGCCATGGGTCTTACTCAATTACTCTCTACCTTATTCCCTCGAGACAAGGTCCCTCACTGAACCTAGAGTTCTAGGCTGGCAGCCAACAAGCCCCAGCCATTTTCCTGTCTCTGTCCCTACAGTGCTGGTGTAGTAGGCATCTATGGCCATGACAGGCTTTTTACATAGATCCTGGGCTTTCACACCCCTCAAACTTGTACAACAGGCGGTTTAACCCACTGAACCATCATCTCTCCAGCCCCCTTGAATGCACCTTATTCCAGCAGCCCAAACTTTAATTCACGGTCCGGATTTTTCTTTCCAATCACAGGGTAAATTTCTGGTTTTGCTTTATTTAATCTCTTCTCGGGTAGGTGTAGGGGGAACTCCAAAATAGCCCACAGGTTGTCTATCAATCCAGAAGAGAAAAGATACAGAGGTCAAAATGCAGACATTGTCGCCTCACACTTCCATCCACAGCCTGAGCTTCTGCCCTGATATTTCTAAGCATTCAGAGATGCAATCTTGTGTTGGTTCGACTGTATCCTTCCAAGTACCCTTTTCCTCTCAAGCAGGAACACCTTGCTTCCTACCCCAGGCCAGCCTAGCAAAGCCAGGTGTCGGCCCTGGCAGGGCCTCCAGGCAGCCTTGTGGCTCCACTCCACAGACACTAAATGACAGGCTGAGCATCTCCTGAAGCTCTGTGCTCATTAGCACACTAGGAGGTAAGTGTAGGCAACCGGGGAGAAATTACCCTGCAGCAACAGGCTTCCCCAGTTGAGGCCAAACACATCCCAGCAGGTAGCAAGTGCAGAGATGGGGTCCCTCAAAATGTGCCTTTTTAACCTCCTGAACAGCCATTCCCACTAATGCCCGCATCTCTGGTAGCTCTTGTCCATTCTCAGAGTTTCTTTAGCAGCCATGACTGACAGCCCTTTTTTCCCCAAGGTCATTCCTGAGAGCCTGCATTGCTTCAGCTTCATCTGGTACCTCTTCTGCAGGGACACACTCTGCCCACCTCCAATTCCACACCAATCCCTTGAGCTGCAATCCCTACAATCTACTCTCGCCTGCCTGCCATATCCAAGCCTTCTTCTTTACTTGGTAAACTGCCATCCTGTCTCCATATTCTGATCAGATTTGACCTTTTTGAGGCCTCCCAAGCACAGTGGTTATTTTGTCCCCCTGCTTCATTCTGTATCCTTGTTCCAATGGCAGCAAAGTATCGATTTCTCCCATGTGTCAGCCCCTGCAAACTGAGGACAAGATCAAGATCATTTACATACCCAGTGCCTGGATTAGTGGCCAGGCCATGACAGTATTTGTGCCTGACTGGAAGAGGAACAATGTACAAAAACAGACAAATGAGTAAGCCAGCAGCCAGAGGGATGGATGGATGGATGGAAAGTTACTAGGATGCACTTTCCTGGTCTTGCGACCCATCGCAGGCATGTGTCTGGCATCTCCTCTCTTACCCTCTTAGCAGCTTCCGAAAGGCATGGGCCATGTCTATTTTACTGACGGCTCTAACCTCAGTAACCAGTTTGGCTAGGATCTCAGAGGGTGCAGAATAAATATCCTCCGTGTAAGACAGGAAGGAAGAGCTTTCCAGATTGTGGGGTAAGTGGGTGAGGGACTGGTACTCGGATAAAAGCTAGATGGCCCCAGGCATTCTGGCATCTGGAAAGACTTGGAGCTTTCTCTTGGGGGAAGATGACTCTTTTTGGGTAAGATAGTGCTGTAAAGTAGTGCTGTAACTGATCTCCTGCGTATTTTGTTAAGTCCGGGCTGTGGGTACCATCACACAGCATGCAGGAGGAGGCCAAGGCCAATTACTAAATTCTTTCTGAATCTTTTCTATGCACAAGAGAAAGTAGGTATATGTTCATGTTTTCATGTTAAGAAAGACAGGTTTTCGCTGAGCTGTTCTATTAATCCTAGTGAGTAGATAGGATTCTCTAGCTATCTGATAGATTCATTCATGGCTCTGAGTACAGACAGAGAAAAGAAACAAGAAAAGCCCCTGGACTGAGTGGACATAGCAATAGCTCTCCTTAGCCCCTGCAGCAGGTGAAGAGAATATCAGGAAAGAGTTCCTGATGATGGGCCATGTAGTGTGTGAGGCTGAACTAATCCTTGTCTGTGTAACTATTCCCTTTGGATGTCACAGGATCACAACTTGATGTCCTCAGGGTTTTTGAAACTGAATATGGATGTTGCATCTGTGCCTGAGCATGTTTGCTACAGCAGAAGAAAAGCATCCAGAAGAAAATGAGCAGAGAAACCAACATATAACTCATTGCAGACACACAATGGATGGATGGATGGATGGATGGATGGATGGATAAATAGATGGATAAGCAGATATATAGTGACAGTTCAATGAATGGATGTGCACATGCATAGGTAGGCAGAGACATGAGTTCATGGAGTGATGGGTAAATTCATTGATAAGAGGTGGGGGGCAGGTGATGGGTAACTTGCTATAGTTATCACCTCTACCTTCAGATTATAGGCCAAACACAGTGAGTGGTTACAAAGGAACTGAATGCCTATATTACTTATCTGGAAAGCTCTTCCTTTTCTAGAGATGACAGTAAAAACTTCACTGTCTCTTTTGTTTCTTGGTCCTCTGCCCTGGAAACCCCTGTGCCAAGAAGACAGTCCTTGCACCTCAATCAGTCTGGAGGAAGAAAGCCCTAATTCAAAACATTCAACTGAGCACCAGGTATGTGTCTGACTTAGCAAAGGGCAAGCTGTGTCCAGCAACTGCATGCATGCATGCATGCAGCAGCAGCAGCAGCAGCAGCAACAGGCTGAGGGCCTTGCTCTTCCTCACAGCTGGCTTGGCTCTGCAGGTAACTGGGCAGGCAGAGGGACCATCAGCCTTACTCCAAGCCTCCTGCTGGCCTCTAAGTGCAGGTCCCACCCTTATTGTTTGCCAGGTTGGGTCACGTTGCTAAGTGTCACATGTAATCATCAAATGACTGGCCTTCTTTGGGGTTGATATGACTGTGCTCATTCTTTAGATGAGAAGATTGGGGTTCAGAAAAGTCATCCAGGACATAGAGCCAGATTTCAAGCTCAGGTCCTAAGTCCGTGCTTAATATTGCCCCTGATACAGGGTCAGAGCTTGTTTAAATAGAAGAAAAGGACCCCTAAACTCTGAAGAGATTTCTAGGTGGGGTGAGGCTCAGGAAAGTTTCACTCTTTTTGAGTGCTTGCTTTAGCTTCCCTGGATTAGAAGGTTTCAGAGACCTCCATCTTGGATCGCAAGAACTAGCCCATCACTCTGCCTACCCCTAGCCTCATAGCTCTGTCCTCCTCCTGCAGCTTCACACCCTGAGAAGGCCTCTGGCTTCCTGGTTGCCTTGAGTAGAGTTGTTGGCTCTGGACCCACACAGAGGGTCTTTCTTCTTGTCAGTTTCACAGTGTACTGTATAATACCAACTAGCTCATAACCAAAGCAAGTGGGCTCTGTGCTATGTCTCTTACTCCTTGCTTTTCCCAGACACCCCTCTCTCTCCCATCTGTATTCCAGAACACACTGCCTAGAGCTCCCAGTGTTCTACCTTCAGCCAGTGCTATAAGGATATACCCAGCCTGGCTGATCTCCCACAGTGCCACTGGCTTCCATTCCCTCCCTTCTCATCTACCTGGTAAACACTAGCTGCTCTTTCAAAACTCAGCTTAAGCATCCTTTCTTGGTCCTCTTAGAACCCTCTTCCACGCATCCTTTATGTCCTGCCCAGTCTGCTTCATGACATCAGAAGCCCACTAACCAATGAATGTTCTTCTATTGGTCTGTTTACCTTCTCTAAAAGAACGACAGAACTTGAAACTCTGAAGACAAGCTCTCTGTCTCCTTCAAACCGCTGTCTCCCTCATCTTTATTCTTCCAGCACTGCCTGAGGTGGGCACTTGATGATCACTTGGTGGCTGCATAATCCTCATCCTGTCCAGCGCGACACCTGACACTTTGCAGTCACTTTGTGAAAGTGGACAGGCGGGTACTGGGGAAGCACCTGTTGTTCAGCATGGGTTCAGGTATCTTCAGTGAGGAAGCAGTTTTGTGTCCCCCATAAGAAGACAGTGGAGAGCCTCCTCTAACCCACTGGAAAGCCCCAACGATACCATAGTGGCTTCTAGAATTTTCTAACATTTTACACTTAAGTTGCATTGTTTCTGTTTGTGTCCAATCAGAGAAGACACAAGAGAGCTGATGCCTGAAGCCCATGACATTGCTAAGAAAGCAGATGATTGACAGACACCTCTGGACACCCAGCTAACCACAAATAACTCAGGTTGGAATCTGGTACCCTTCATCCATCAACCAACCCGCAGGGGCCAAGACTGGTGAAGGACAAAGCATCTCTACAGTCAGTACAAGGGTTTCCTTGGTGAGTTTTTCTTCTAGGAATAATTAATTAGAAAATACTCAAAGACCAATTTGGTTCTGTTTTCATGTGCAACCCTTGGCTGCCAGAGAGACTGCCACTGTGGAACACTAGAGTTGGGTTGTGTTTTCTCAGGGATGTGGCTGGAAAGTACTAGAAGACTTATCAATATTCTAACTATGTCTCTCTGGTAATCTTATTTTTTTATAAATCAGATAAAATCAATTTGGGGGTGAAGCAGAATACGAGATAGCATTATTTTACTCTGTATTCTCTTTCCCCCTCTCCCTCCTCCTCTTCCCTAATCCCTCTTTCTCTGCCTCTGATTTCCCCCACATTTTATTAAATAGCATTGAGCAATTTCTTCTTTGGTCCTTCCACCTAAGATCTGAAAAGAACAATGAGTTTAATTTACCTATCAGCCCAGGAATTCTCCTTTTGCTAGTTTGAAAGCTAAAAGTGTTTTTACATAGATGTTCACCACAGTGCTTTGCACATTAACAAAACATTATATACATAGAAGTAATGTAGAACCTGAAATTTAAAAATAAAGGGCTAAATAATTATAGTGCAACAACTTCCTGAGATATGATATCATTGATAGCCATGATAACCAGGACAATGTCTAGTACTGCATAGGAAGCCAAGCCTGAAGATGAGACCATCACCTCAGAAGCCCGTCTCATTCATGTGAGACACACTAGCTGCCTGAGACACGCTACCTCCTTCATTCTGCGCACCTCAGGGATGTTGCCCTGCCCTGCCCAGTGTCTAAAGCTCCCAATGTCCTGGAAGCTTCTCCTGCTCAGAACCCATGATAGAGGCCCAGCCAGAGCAAGGAATTGTCTCTCTGCTGCTCTGCCTGGGAAATCAGCTTCAACAATCTCTCAAAGCCCCATCTCTGGACACACACAACAAGCAGAATTCTAACAACGAAACATGGCCTTGAAACAGACCATCTCCCCCACAAATGAAGCTAACTCAGAAAGAGCCCACAACAGACATGACCAGACTCATCTGGAATGAGTGAGAGTCCAAAGGCTGACAAAGATTTAGCCCTCCGGATCTTGGCATATTGAAACTTTAATGTGTAGACTACAAATAGACCCTTATGTCCAACAGGAGAGGACAAACACATTGAGCTAAACATGTGCAAGAAATAGGAAACTTCCAAAAGTGTCCAAGCAGATATGAAAATAAATAATATGATTTTTTTTAGAAATAAAACAGAATTTTTTAGGTGTTGAACTTTGGGTGAATATGTCAAAACAGCAGATAAGACACACTGAATGGAGGATCAGTGGTTTGGAGGACAGAGCTGAAGGAATGTTTAAGGCTGTAGGTCAGATAGGGAGGGGAATACACAAGAGGTGGAGCAGTGAGCAGTGGGCAGCAAACCAGGGGACTGAGGCAGCCTGGGTGGTACAAGACCACTTCAAGTAGAAAAGAGGAGGGAAGAGAATGGGGAAGGGAGAGAAAAGAGAAGGACTGTATTAAAAGAAACAATATTTGAGGGCCTAAAGGCCAGCAAGATTGCTAGTGTGTTAAGGTACCTGCTACCAAATCTAACAATCTGAGTTTGATTCCCGGGACCCCCAGGGAAGAAGAAGAAAACCAGTTTCAACAGCTGCCCTCTGGCCTCCACATTCATGGCTTGGCATGAACATATGCAAATATATAAAGTTTTTGTAATAAAAGCTGTTAAATTAAAAATTAACAGTTGAGAATTCTTTTTAGAACCAACAATATGAATCTATAAATACAGAAACACAAATATGCCAAGCAAGGGAAATAAGTGAGCAAATAAATCCAGACCTATAATGAAATAAACACAAAGGAAAGGACACAGCAACACCCCATAAAGCAGCCCGGGAACAAAAGCAGCTCATTTGTGAGTGGCTAGGCGATGTTAGTCGCTGGACCACAGCCTGGTGGGGAACAGTTGGGAACAGTGGTGAAACAAGACAGCAGAATAATGCTACCAGCCTGCTAAGAAAAGCGCTCGTCCCAGAAAGTCAAAGATGTGGCTCAGTGCTTGCCTAGCATGCAGAAGGCTCTGGGGTCAAAAACAAACAAACAAACAAACAAACAAGCAATGGTGACGACAGCAACAAGCCAGGTGAGGAGAAACTAAAGACACCTGACATAAGCAAAGCCAACTTTGTGATCAGACTGGCCTTCTACAAAGCGATTTCTAAATGATCAGCTTCAGAAAGAAAAAGTTGGTCTCACAAGCATCACAGTCAAAAACAAAGAAGTTGGGAAACATGTAGATAAACACAACCCCGGTGCTACTACCACTCAGACAGCGATAGAGACTATGCAGCTCACTAAAGCAAACAACTGACCCAAAGGCTCCACAACAGAGCCACTAAGAACAGTGACTGCAGTGGGAGTGGCTGTAGCTGAAGCATTTGAACATGCTCGTGCTCCTTCTTGTGTTAAGAAGAGACATTTAGATAGCATCGATTGGTGTCAAGTGTGCAAGACCAAGATCCAACACAGTAACTAAGAGGATGGAAACTAAATTGGTAACTTACAAAATTGTAGACATGAGGGGAAAAAAGCTAAATCAATGGCAAAACCACACAAGGAAGAAACAGTACAGAAGGGGAAAGCAAAGAGAAAGAACAGTGAGATACAATGTGTCAACAACCAGGACCAACAGAAAATGAAAAGGACTAAAGTCACAAACTGATATGCAGAGCTTATTAGACTTGACTTTTTAAATTTTTAAAGTGTGTGTGTGTGTGTGTGTGTGTGTGTGCAATGCCCTTGGAAGCCAATAGAGGGCATCAGATTCTTTGCAGCTGCAATTACGGGCAGGTATGAGCAAACTAACTCTGGTGCTACAAATTGAACTAAGGTCCTCTGTAAGCACAGCAAGTGTTCTTAACTGCTGAGCCGTCTCTCCAGTCCCTAACTTCATTCTTTTCAAAACTATTTACTGTTTAAAAGAGAAAGGTCTAAAACATAAAGACATAAAAAGGTTAAAAGTAAAATAATGGAAACATATAACCAGCTAAGTTTACCTAAGCAAATCCAGGTTGGCTGTATTGTTTTAAACATACACTTTGAAAAACATGGGTGTCAACATGTTACAAAAACTGTTTCACTCTCCAGGATGTGGTGGAGCCTATTAGCTTACATCAAATTAATAAAATAGCTTTGAAGATAGTTAGAAACAGAGACAGAATTTAAAGTAAAATTTAAAAAAAAACCCCAAAAACATAAAACTTAACTCCATAGTAAAAGAAAGTTCAACACAGCTCTCTAATTTTGCAAGAAAAACAAATTTAACAACAGAACCAACTCCCTGAATTAATACTCCATAATCTATTATTGCTTGACATTTCCTCAGGCATACATGAGAAATTTATAAAATTGGGTCACATTTTTAAAAGTAAGAAAAAGCACCAATCAATCAACAAGCCTAAAAACAACGGGTTGCATACGGGGCCACCAAATAGTTTACAAACAAGTCTCCTGACTAGTCACTAAGAGATCACTTCTAAATTCTCCTCCTAATGCAAGTGTCAGGACAGCCCTGGACATTTCACGGAACATCTGACACACAGGATCTAAATTACAGAAACTCCCAGTGAAGCAGGTGAGGTTATCACCACTGTGCAAATGAAAAAGTCCCAACTGGCCTCTTGGGCTAACGTGCCTGCGTCCACACACACAGACCAGCCACCGATGGCCCCTAAACATGTTCACTGCAAAACCTCACCACACATCTCTATCAAAAAAACTTCCCCTTCCAGAAAACATCTCTGGGGCTCTGAGGCAGTTTGGTTCTTAGAAGCCCAGTAGGCAGAGCTTCCATGCCAGAGGGCAAAGGGCAGCAGGCTAGGTTTAGCAAGCCGGATTCCTCCAGCTGTCCCTGGAAGGGGCCCCTGCCAGCTTCTTTGATGTCTCCACTTGAGGATTGGGATGGGATTAGTGTTCCCCCCACACCCAACATACTTACAGATGGACAGGAAGCTCTGCGAGGGGAAGAAGCTGAATTAACATTCACACGCTCTGAGCTCTGGCTTCGGCTCTGCCATGCAGCATACGACCTGCAGAGTCTCATCTATAATGTACATGTGGGGGCTTCTGGGAGCAGGAGGGGCTGGCTTTGGAGGGATGTGTTGGCAGGAGGGAAAACCATGCTTCTGATGGCATTGTCTGGCTATTTGGACCTAGCCTGTCATGAGTGGTGAGTCTCTGGGGAATGCTTGGAAGAATCACAAACCCCACATGTGTTAAGTGATCTAAGCACTGTCACCAAACTCAAAGTTGCAGTGAGCCAGGTAAAGTAGGGCTGTTTTCCTCTGGCAGCACAAGCAGCCCAGGATGGATGCTTGACTCCAGGATGGTCATGGTGTAGGATTCTTGCAGCTGCCACTGGGCTGTGCTTCTTAGCATATGGTTTAAATGCTGCTCAGCCTGTCTCCGTTTCAGGAAGCAGGTGGGAGGAACAAGAGTTCCCCCTCTCCATCACCCCCCCCCCCCGCCTTCCACAAGATCCCATTGGATGGAATCTAGTCATATGGCCGCATTTCACCACAGGCGAAGAAGCTGAGTTATACAGCTGTTGACTATGCTATATCCAGTTATTTATTTTTACTAATAAAAAGGAGGCAAAGACACTACGGGGAGACTTTGGGCCTTTCCACGCCACCATCCTTCCACCCACATGAAGGGAGAAGAGAGAATAACAGCTTGGGGCTTGGCAAATATTATGCATTGGCTATGATTTATTGAGTTCTTATTCAGGAGTCATTAAGTCAGAAACCTCAGCAAATTAGCACCGCTTCATCCAGATGAATGCAGGACTACAATAAGGAATGCCCCAATGAGGTTAGCCCTGATTGCCAGCTGTTTGCATCTAGAATCAATGAGGATGCTCTGGGCCGGTCTGTGGGGGCTTTTCCAAGAAACAATAACTTCAGAGGAGAAGCCCTCTGGAATGGGTAGCACCTTTGAGGTGGCCCAGATATGAAGGGGTCCTGGAAGGGGGCGCTGCTTGGTTTATCTACCTTTGCTTCTTGCTGCTAATCCCGTCTACCCTGATGCTATTGCTGGCACTATCATCCATCCTTCACTGCCTTCAGAACCCAGCTTCTTCAGCTTTCCAACAGTGAACCGATCCCAGAGGCTCTCTAGGATCACTCCAGGACTACTTGGTTCTCAGCCTCTCCTTTATAGCCAGCCATTGTGCTACCCAGTCAATCCAATACAACCCTTTTGTAATATATAGTCATTCCATACCCTCTGTTTCTCTAGAGAACCTTAATACAGCCCCCTAATCCCTCTACTCTCAAGGGAGGATTCTGCCACAGTTGCTAAAACACAAGATTGGAATGTTCCAGAAGAGGTTTCCTAATAACCAGAGTAACGTTCACGCAAAAAGCCTCCCTCCATCCCATGGAATGCCTGGAACTGGGTCGCCACACCTCGTATCTCCAGGGCAGCAATGAGAGACACAGGCATGCAGACAACCCATGCAGCCACCACCCTGAGCTTGTCATCTGCAGAAAGCAGGGGTTGGGAGCTGAAGCTCAGGGCAAAACCTTGTCTTCTGCTCAAAGGCTGATGCTTCGTCATTAGCGGCAGGCTCCAGTGTGAGGCCACCAGGACCGGCAAGGTAGGTGACCAGGCAGATGTAGCTGGAATCTCAGGTGTCCCTCACGGAGCTGTGAATCCCTGTTGTAGACCCGGGGTTAAATGATAAGGGTTAACAGAACCTTGTATACAGGCCAAGAAAGGTGCTAACCACATCCCCTGGAGCACAGCCCTGAATCATAGAAGAGAATCAGAATGCCAATGTTAGCTCAGCAGTTGATAGAGGCCTTTTTGTGTCAGGAGTCGTGATAAGGACTTTGTGTATATATTTAATAGAGATAAATGTATTTGTTGTTCACTGAAAGCCCCATGGGGAACGAGGAAGGTGACAGTTAAAGAAAGATGACTAGCGGGAAAGAAGCAGGTCTCCACGCCACTGCACCACACTCCGAAGCTAGTGAGCTCAGCAGAGCCAGGGGACTGCAAGGGCCGGGGGCGTGGCTTGGAGTTAGTGGGTGTGGCTGGGAATCTTAGCCTGTCACTCCCATTGTCAGCCATGTCCTCTTTGACAGAGCACTGTGTGGTCTATGTGACATGCCACCTACCCAGAGCCTTCGCGAGCACCTGACCAGGAGCGGGTTCCAGATGTGGGGACTTTTCAACATCTTTCCTCCTGGCTCTGTCTCCAGGGCCTGGGACACTGTCTTCTCTGACCCCACATCTTGCCACCTCTCCAGCTCCCTTCTTGTACTGGTTACTTATCTCACTACAGGGACAAAAATCCTTGACAAAAGCAACTGGAGGAAGAAAGGGCTCATCTTTGTTCACACTTTGAGGGGAATGTTGACCGTGGAGGGAAGGGCATCAGCGTAAGGCAGCTGCTCACACAGCAACCCCAGCCAAGGAGAAATGAGCAGCGGGGAAGGAAGAAGAGCGAGGCTATAAAATGTCAACCCCTCCCACACCCTGGGACACCCACTTCCTTTAGTAAGGCTCCATCCACTTCCTAAAGTTTCCACAACCTTCCAAAAAAAAAAAGTCACCAGTGGGGAGGAGGGGCTGTTCAAACAACATAAACGGGGAAGGGGTTTTCATATTCAAATCATATCACAGGACTGTCTTCACTGTGCCTATACCGTTCTCAGCGTATTTCATTCTCTGCTGTGTTAATCTTCTTTATTATCTGTCTGTACTTGAGAATGCAGGCTTAAGTAGGACAGACTTTTCCTGGCTGCCTCCTGTGCTTTTAACGTCCAGGTAATGACAGCAAAGTGTGCATACTGGCAACTTTTTGTTTCCTCTTAAAAGATGTGCTTTTTGGGGGGTGGACACTTGAGAGGTGGCTCGATGCTAAAGAGCCTTTGCTGCTTTTCCTGAGGACTCAAATTTGATTCCCAGCACCTATGCAGGGCTCACATGGGCCTATAACTTCTGTCCTGGGTGATCCATTGCCCTCTTCTGGCCTCCTGGGGTACTGCACATACATGGTGCATAGACAACTTGCAGGCAAAACAGCTATCACATAAAGTAAAAAAGAGGTTTTTTTTAATTTAATTTTATTTTTTATTTATTTATTAAGGATTTCTGCCTCCTCCCCGCAACCGCTTCCCATTTCCCTCCCCCTCCCACGATCAAGTCCCCCTCCCTCATCTGCTCGAAGAGCAATCAGGGTTCCCTGACCTGTGGGAAGCCCAAGGACCGCCCACCTCTATCCAAGTCTCGTAAGGTGAGCATCCAAACTGCCTAGGCTCCCCCAAAGAGTTTTTTATTTATATGTATGTGGTGGGGAATACCTGCACAGGACAGAAGAAGGTGCTGGATCCCCCGGAGCTGAAATCACAGGTGGTTGTGAGCTGTGTAGCAGGCTTTCTTTTGGGCTGCCAACTAACTCCCAAATAAAGACAGAGATGTCTTATTAGTTGTGAATGCTTGGCCTTGTCTTCTGTGTGTTCCACTAGCTCTTATAACTTAATTTTTAGGGCCTCGCTTCACTTCCTTTCCGCTCTCTCCTTCCAGTTTGAGGATACAGTGTGACCAGCCTCCTCCCACCTATGCCTTCGCCTTTGTGATGGACTATCTCCTCAAACTGTAAGACAAAGTGAGTTCAAAGTCTACTAGATTAAACAAATGCTAGTAGATTTGATGCAAATGCAGACACGAATGAACTCCTAACAGATTATACAGATGCCTTCATATGTTCCACCTCTAATGGCAGGTTAAGGAAAGCCTGCTGTGCCTAGGTGAGCACATGTTCACACGCGCACGCACATGTGCGCACACACGTGCACGTGCACACACTGAGGCAGTTTGTCTGCAATCCCAGCATTCAGAGAGCTGAGGCAGGAGGATCTGAAACTGGAGGTAAATCTGAATTACATAATGCTTTGATCTGGAAACAAAATAATGAACAAAATGAAATCCCTATACTGCCCTGGGCTGGCGTATGCCCTCCTTGAGAAACGGAGACATGGCATAGGCCCAGGGCCATCAGTTCCCTTGCCTGAACTCACTCGCTTCCAGCTGCCCACACAAGGCGATGAACACTCTCTTCCAGCAGCGTCTAAACCACCCTTCAGAGTTCCCTCCCCCACCGCCTTCTCCGAGGCCACAAGCCTCTTTAGAAGACAGCTTCTTCGGGTTCCCCAAAGCAGGACACCCTGTCACTTGGCATCCCAAACAAGCTTCTATTTGCTTTCACCACACACAGAGGGTTCTGGAACGTTCTGAGGAATGGGCTTTCCTGGCCAGCAAAGTCAAACCCCAAGAATCAGATAAACAGCAGCAGCGGGGCCTCCACCCCTCTTGGGGCTGATTCATGAGGCCCACGGGTGCCCTTTAGCTGCCAGCACAGGACCCTGTGCGCTCAGAAAAATCCTGCCTGGGGTCTGAGGCGGCGGCCGGCTCCTGAGAAGAGCACCGCCTTCATAAGCAGGCGGCCGCCTCTGCCCGGGAGCCCATCCGTTATTCCCCACAGTACAAACACCTTCCACTTTGTACTAACATTTTGGCAGTTTCCTACAAACAAGCACTTAGCGCTGCTCCATAACTCTGCATTGTTGCTGGGCCCTGACTGGCACGGCAGCCAAGTGGACTGTAAAAACAACAAAAAAGGTCGAAAAGCAAACGAACCATTTGGGCTTTTCTTTTTTTTTTTTTTTTCTTTCTTCTTCTTCTTCTTCTTTTTTTTTTTTTTTTTTTTTTTTTTTTTTTTTTTTTTGATAAGCCCCTGCAGCCCCGCTGCTCTCCTGCTTGGTGCCATATACACAAGTATGAGTTCAGCCCTTGCACCTCACATATCTTTGGATAGGCCTTTAAGGATGCCAGTTCCCTGGGTTTCAACAGGATGGATTGCAAAGCCCCCGGGGTGCCACTTTGTGTCTTGAGCCAGTGACTTCCTGTATCATTGCCCTGGATCTACAGAGTCCTTGCTCAGTCACCTCTCACTCACAGATTGGACTTCATTTATCATTTGGGTACCCGTGTCACAGGCTGTTCTGAAAGGGAGGATGGAGAGTCTTAAAGGCAGTGCTGGCTACCCAAAAGTCTGTCTCCACAAGCCTGCCTCACACAGATCTTGGACCTAACAGATCAAAGACTCCAAGCTTTGCCTGGCAGGGTTAGAGAGTCTCCACCACAAGAAACAGGTCCAGGGGACTGCCAACAGCCATCGCAAGGGCTTGTCTAGACCAGAACCAGCGAAGTGACTCCCTGGCTGTCTCATGCCCCGCTCTGGACACCAGGGACTGCTGGTGCATCCACTTAGCTGTCACCTTTGTACATTTCCTGGCTCCTCCAAGAGCATACAACGGTTAGTTGTAATAGAAGACCAGACCTGGGCCCTTCACTTGCAGAAGTCCTAGGCCAGAAAGAAGGAGACACGGTTCCGTGTTTTACACAGCTCTCACCCACAGGATGCTCTCCTTAAAAGCTGGCAAGGAACTGCCCGTCTTTCTACTCCAGCGCCCTTCTCCTTCCCATCCATCCACAGTTGAGGCACTGGCCTCCAGATGCCTCCCTGTCTCTAGTAGACACGTGCGCAGTGCACCAACAGAAACCCTCCTGGACAGTGTAGGCAACTACAACAAAATGCGCACACTCCAGCTCACAGGCCAAGTTCTTAAGTTCTGGCACCTACACCCAGGGACAAAGCAAGCGGGGACAGTAGAGGATTGGGGAAAAGGCAAGGCTCAGGTTGAACAAGGAGATGCAGCTGACCTAAGTCCAGCTCAGTTTGACTGAGGACATTGGCACTGGAACAGGTGGGTTGAGGTGGGAGGGGATCAACAAGCCTCCTCTCGGATATAACTAGAGGTGGGGCACAGGCTAACCAGAGCGAGCTGGGTTCAGTCCTAAGCAGATGTCGGCTGGCTGGAGAGATGGCTCAGAAGGAAAAGCATTTGCTGCATGGGTGTTCAGAGCTCAGATTCCCAGCACTCAGGTGGATGTCAGAAGGGTGTGGTGGTCTGCTTTAACCTCACCTTGGGGCAGACAGAAACAGGAAATACTCAAAGCAAGCTGGGTAGCAAGACTAGCCAACTACGGGAGCTCTGGGTTCAAGCGAAAGGTCTTGCCTCAAAATAGAAGGCAGAAAAGTGATGACGACACCCAGCACTGACCTCTGACCTCCACACACATGCACATGGACATCCACACATGTCCTCCTACCCATGCACGAGCACGTATACACACACTACACACACAAGCATTACACAGAAAGAGTAGGGGTGGAGAAGAAGCCCCCCCTGCCCGAGCTTCTAGCAGACAAGCCGGCGCTAAGATAGGAAACCATGGAAAGTGAGCCATCTGATCAGAGGTCAGGCCTGGTAGAAAAATCTCAAAACCCGAGCACCTCACTACCTTGGTGAGGAGCCTTGCTATTACTTTTGCGTGGAAGAGGGAGTTGGTAAGAAGTCTCCCCTTCCAGGCTCAGCCTTGATCACACCAGAAAGGCTTAGACCGCGTCTCAGGGAGACCAGCCTGCCTAGTCATCTTTCCCAGGGGAAACCCCAGCCTCAGACTGGCCGCAAGGTTCTGCCTGCCCTGCCACTCAGGCCTGGGAATTGACAGACCCAGCCCACCCAAATTATCCTCTCCTGGCATCTGCCTTTAGTTAAAGGCACAGCTTCTCTCAGTGGCTCAGAACGTCAGCCATAAACAGTGCATCTGCATGGCGCATGCTGTCGTTTAAAAATAGCTCAGCCTTGGGAACCACATTTTCCTGCCCTGGGAGTTCTTGGAATAGAAGAAGAAGCATCTTTGGCGAATTTAGTCCTGTAGCACGCCTCTCCTCCTTGGTTTCAAGGCCCTGGACAAGAACGGACTGCCATGATGACGCAGTTCCCCAAATGGCCACGAGGTGGCGCCAGGGCTGCCTTCTGGGGGCCTATGGACTCTGGGGGCCCGTACTGCAGTCCTGGCTTGCCCACCCCTGGGCCCGGGAGCTGGCTGCGGGCAGCGGCTTGGCAGCCTAGAGCTGGGGGCGGATGGACGGCGGGTGGTGTGGGGTTTCAGCCTCCCCGAAGGGCCCTCTCTGCTGTGTGCTGAGCAAACGTTCGGACCTGATGTCGGCAACATGCGGAACCAATTTGCAAGAGAACTCAGCAGCCAAACCAGCCACCTTTGCAGGGAGGCAGGATCCCTGTCGCCCCCAGGGGATTCGGGGGTCTCCTGTTTGGGAAACCAGAAGCCTCCTTATTCAGAGGCTAGCTCTACTGAAACTTTGGAGCCACGGGGTGGGGAGGGTGAGCTCACCTGCCGTGGGCAGTACAATTTAATTCAGGGCTCTATAGGCATGGTTCCTGAACTACCTAGTATCCAGGCCATCCCCTAGGGCCCAGTCTTTAAGGAGTGCTGAGACATCGCTGGAATAAACTAGATATGCAACATGGGTTCAGGACACCCACACAAAGTAACCCAACTCCTCGGGTGCTCCAGGGCTCTTAAGCACAGATCACCTCAAGAGCAAGGTCATAGGGTCTACACCAGAACGGCTCCCAGTGTGGGCAGCAAAAGCAAGAAGAGCGAAAGCGTTTACTTTGACTCATGGTTGCAGGGTCAATCATGGCAGAGTAGTCACGGCAGCGGACACTTGAGGAATCTGGTCACTTTATGTCCTCACAACAGCAGGCACTTGAGGGACCTGGTCACTTTACGTCTGTAATCAAGAAGCAAAGAGCAGTCTTCTCGAATGTTTGCCTGTCTTCATTTGATACAGTCCAGAAGCCTCAAACAGGGAATGGCTCTGCCCACAGTGGACAAGTAAGTGCATCTCAATGAACACAAGATAATTTCCTACAGGCCTGTCCAGAGGCCTATCTTCCAGGTCGTTCTAGGTTCGGTCACGATAAGAACACTAACCATCAGACCATCTGATTGTGGGGCAGCGGCTAAGCGCAATGCCCTGCTCTTAAAACTTCTAAAGAAGTCAATTCTCAACTTGCTAACTTGCTAAAGGCCAAGCCTGATCTCAACTTTGCAGGAGACTGGTGTAGAATGGATTCCAAGTTCAAGGCCAGCGTGGACAACTTAAGCTCTTGTTTCTAGAAAGAGAGTGAGAAACAGGCGTCGGGAAGGGAGTTCAATGTTAGAGCACAAGGCCATGGATTCTATCTGCAGTTCCCCCAAACAAACAACAAACAAACAGTAAGTCCTCATTTTCTTCCAACCAGTCAAGGTCCCTCTGGTATGTGTCCCAGAGCCAGTCAGGCCTAACTGCTCTTCCTCCAGCTGCCTGCTTCAGCCACCTCCTGTGCTTGCTAGATGCATGCCCCTCCTCCCTCATTCCTTCCTTGGGCAGACAGATACAAGAGTGGTCAGCTCTGCTCATCTAGCCCTAACCAGCAGGTGTGGCCGACCCTGAGGATCAACCAGGATTCATTTGCCCATTCCTTAATTAAGGAAACCGTAAAAGGCCCCAGAGAGTTTATGTTGAGTAAAGCCAACGGATAGGAATCAACGAATCAAAAAAAAAAAAAAGTAAACTGGCATCAGGGCCTGGAGCTGTGCCCGTGTGGTGCTGCCATCGCAGCAGGACTCCTGGTCTCAGTAGGCAGGGCTTGCAATTCAGAAACAACAGGACACAGGACCTTTTAGACAGGTCTTCATTTACATGTACGAGTAGAATCCCGGTACTGTGTCAGTTGAGCAAGGAGGGCTGCTCCCCTAGACACAGGCATCTGGATACAGGGAGAGCCGTGGATCAGCATCATTGAGACGGAAGACTGAGAGGCAGCGTGGCTGAGGGCTGCAGCAGGTGTCCATTTTGACAAGCCGGGATTAGTGTTGAACTGCGAGGCGTGTGACCTTGAACAAGCTAAATCCTGTCACCTCTTTCCCCCAGCTCTAATACATGGATGATAATTTGTCCTGTCAAGCAAATCATGGAGGTGATGACACTCCGTACTATGTAGAGTGTAGGGAAGAAGAGGCCATAATATTTCCCCGTGGGGACCATGAACCCAGGACCAGGAGCCTTCCTCCGAGATCAGGAAGCAAGGGGCACTTGCCATTTCCTCCCTCCCCACCGGGCTGTCTGTGTGTCCTGTAACAGATATGACCCAGGAGTGATGAGTTCCTACATGCCCTCACCACCTGCCGCCAGGGTGCAAATGTCCAGGGGAATGCAAGCAATGTCTCTGCCCCGCCATTTGTGTGCCCTCCAAATGCTCTTCCTTTATCACGTGTGTGTGTGTGTGTGTGTGTGTGTGTGTGTGTGTGTGTGTGTCACGGTGGGCAAGCATGAAGCCGTGTGGCTGCAGCTTACCATGCAGTTTTGTTCCCATGTTAGCAAATCAGGAAGTCCAGAGCTGGATCAGAAGAAAACGAGGCCCACAGTCCTCAAAGCCCTCGGCTAGTAGCCTACGGCTGGCAGATTGCCCCAATGATTCCATAACCACCCATAAGTGTGCCACCAGCTGGGGACCAAGTACTCGAACACACAAGTCCAATGAGAACATTTTTGGTACAAACTATCACAATGTACTTCACTGGCTAAGAGTGTTCGTGGCAACCGCTGATTGGGGGTACCTGCTGCTAGGAAAATGATGAAGAGGATGATACAGAAGATCATGAGAGTTCGAGGTCAGCCAGACCTCCACCCCCCCACACACACAGATGGAGGGTGGGGCAGAGAGGATTTGCTTCTATTCCCAATTCACTAAAAGTTTATTGAGAGAAAAGGAATTCAATGGGGCTCAAGTTTTTTTCTGCATCACTTGGGTAATAACATTGCTTTTATCGTTTGTTCTTTCACATGTGAATTGCATGTATTGCTTTTAAAATATTAAACCGGAAGCCTGCAGGAGGCTCAGTGGTTAATAGCCCTAGCTGCCCTTGCAGAGGACCCAGGTTTGGTTCTCAGCACCCACGGGGCTGCTCACGATCTGCAGCTCTAGTTCCCGGGGACCCAGCCTCCTCTTTTGATGTCCATGGCTGCTGCGTGCACGTGTTACACATGAACCCATGCAAGCCTACACAATGCATGGGAAAATAGATGAAATTACTGAAGAAAGAAATAAGGTAATATATTAAACCAACCTTGAATTTCCAAAATAAACCTCCCTTGGTCATGATTTATTTTTCTTTTGATACATTGTGGAGTTTCATTTGTTAATGTCAAAGATTCTTACATCTGTACACCAAAGATGCTGCTCAGGTTTTCATTCTTCTCTTCGTTTGTCCATCCCTCCACCCCTCACCCCTCCCACCCACCACTTCTACACCTCCCTCCCATTCATTCACCCATCCACACTTCCTATCCATACATCCCTCCTGCATATCCCTCCCATCCCTCTTGCCCATCCCTCCCATCCATCCACCCCTCCCATCCATCCACCCGTCCTATTCCTCCCTCCCCTCCACCTATCCCTCCTCTCTGTCTATCCCCTTCCTTCTTGCCTCCCTTCCTCCCTCCTTCCCTGTGAAGTATCTGTCTGGATTTAACATCAGATAATACTAAAATCCTAGAAGGAACTAGCTGAGCCTGCATTGCTTTTTTACTTAAATGTTTGTGTTTACCAATGATGCCTCCAAACTTGGAATTTTCTTTGTGGGGAGAATTTTAACCACAAGACCTCAACTCATAAAACTAGAAAATTATTCATACTTTGTATTGTTCTATACTCTCCTTGCTAATTTTTAAATTGCCCTGCAAGTTTATTGACACCAGAGAATTTTTGTAGCATTTCTTATTATCTGTTGCCCCCTCGTTCCTGGTGTCCATGGGGCTTGGAGCCTTTCTCTTCCTCTAGCTCCCTCTCCTTGGAGGTTCATCCATTGTATCGACCGTCTAAAGGAAGTGGTTGATGGTATCTTTGATTTTCCCATTGCTTTCTGTTTTCTAGCTCATTGATTTCTACTTTTTACTGTTTCTGCCTCCTACGTTCTTTGAGCTAAAAGAGACTTTCAAGCCCTTGGGTCTGCCTTCCTACAACGACAACTGCATTTTCAAATAGCACCCCTGCTCCCTTCCAACCGGCACCCTACCTGACCCCATCCCTCCTTTGGGTCTACCCCCCCCCCCCATTCCTCCTCAGGGTCTATCAGTCCGTAACTTCCCCGGGGCTGTTTGAAAACAGAGTCAGACTGCCCTGTCATCTGTCCAACAGCAAGTCATAAAAGTCGACTGCAAATGACTCGGTCATGCTGCCACCCTCCCCTCTCGCAATTGCACAGACCCTTCCCCGGTCTAATGGGTCAGGCCCCCTCCCCGTGCAGGTCAGACACACCTGCTTGGAGTAGCTCTCCAAACAGGTGGCACTCACATTGGAAACGACATAGCACACGCCCACACTTCAGATGCAGCCGTGTGCTTACAGCTAGTCACCGCCATCAGCTTCTACTTTTTTATTCTCCCCTCCCCCAAAGTCAGTGTTTCAGAGAGTGGCCTGTTAAAACAGATGCTTGCGCCTCTTGCTAACCCAGGACTCCCACTACCACTGCCTCTCTCCATAAACAAGTCCACGGGCAGCTCCTGGCTTAGGCCTGCTGGATGATCAGCCCTCAAGTCCTCTAACCTCCACGGGTGTCAACACCAAACTGTATCTGGTTGTTCAGGTCTTGCCTCCCAGGCCCACCTTCCTGCTGTGTTCATTCTGTTGCATTCAGAAGGTGAGCCAGTTCTGGAGACCCCAGGCTATAGAGGATGGCTGTCTGAAAGGAGCAGGGCCATCCAGATGTGGGCCTCTGCTTGCATTGATGGCCATGGCTCTTCCAAATGCCCCTCCTTACTTTCTGTGTCCCATGTCCTCTGACATCCTTGCAAAGAAACTCAGACTGGATAGCTTCTTGTCCAGCAACTTGAAGGAGTCCCGTGACACATTCATACCTCACCGAGGACCCTTACCTCACACAGACACTTCCTAAACTATATGCCTCTGAGGGCCCAGGTTCCCACACAGCCAATAAAAAGTTAAATTAAATTTAAAAAGAACGCTATCCAGAAAAAAATGTTTTACGATATCTGTTGCCTATAGATCCATCTGAATTCTCACGGGACAGAAGAGGTTCTCACAGGAGATGCTGGAGACAAGAACGCCTGCTGGAAGAGTCCCCTCTGCACTCATAGGGCCCCACTGGCTATCTCTGGGATTAACTACTGTGCTCCAGCTTTTGGTTAGCGGCCGCCCTGTGCTTTTCTCTCTCAGCTTTAATTCAGGCTGATTCATGGATGTGGGAAGGTTCCTGAGCAGGAACCCCTATGAGGCTCCGGAGGCTGTGGCAAGGCTTGTTGGGGGGTTCCCAATCATGCTTTTGTATTTACTGCTTCTTCCTAAATGGCCCCTCCCATTCAAGTCATCCATGGCTCCATGATGACCAATGTGGCGCTGCTGGCCTCGTGATAGTTTATGCCTTGACTCTCAGCACTTGGGAGCTAGAGGTAGGAGGACCAGGAGCTCAAAGTTGTTCTATGCTACATGGTGAATTCGAGGCTAGTCTGGGCTACGTGAAACACTGCTCCTCCAAAATTTAAAATTCAATGAAACAAAAAATTCAGTTCTCAATGACCCTGGTCACATTGCATCAGCACCTGTGGCCAGAGGCCCCTCTGGGCCTGTGCAGGCTTTCTGTTCTTCCAGAAAGTCCCGACAGACAGTGTTGCTCTGTCTGGGTCGTCACTGACTCACGATGTGGACATGAAGCCGGCTGCATTCAGGGCATTGTGGGACTAGCAGCCTCTGTCCTGATCAGTGCTGAATGGGGCACTGGCCTCCTGCATCTGCTTGGAGAAGAAGCAAATCTGTCTTTGGATTTGATGAACATCTGTACTGTGTCAGGCCCTCTGCCAGGTGTTTCAAGGGCGAGATGAGTGCTGTGCCCTCCCTGGGAAGGTCATGTCCAAGGGCTCAGCACTCACTGGAAGATGAGCTAGAGGGCTTGAGAAAGCAATCCATCCTCTGAGTAAAGACTGCGGGGTCCCCTGGTGGTCCCCACCAAGAAGGTAGTTCCAAGAATGAAGAAGAGACGTTGTGCTTCCGTGAAAAGCAAGATGTGATCCAAAGGGCTGGGTACTGTAGCTGAATTGATATGTGTGGAGGACAGGTTAACCCAGCATTGCCCCAATACCCGCACAAAACACCAAACAGATTAGCTGCTCAGTAAGTACGCAGACAGCTGAACACTGGTTCTACAACCCCGGGGTTCGAGAACTGTAAATCTGTTATTCTAATCTTCGATCGAATTTCTCTGTAGTCCTCATCATGTCTGGGTGCTAGGAACTGAGATTAAGGGATTATGGATAACTTCTCTCTCTGGGTCTCTATGGGGTAATGGATCAGGTCTCTTCAGAAGGTTGGTCTACTCTGGAAATGACTTTATGAATCTTTTTATTTAACCCTTGGTTTTTCAAGACAGGGTTTCTCTCTGTAGCCCTGGCTGCCCTGTAACTTGCTATGTAGACCAGGCTGGTCTTAAACTCTGTCTGTCTCTGCTTCCCAAGTGCCAGTATTAAGTCATGAGCCACCACACCCAGCTAATTGTTGTGTTTTTAAGCTGCATAAGGTTCAGATTTTCTGCAATAAATAAGCTCATTTACAGGAAGGAAATTGGGACTTTAAGAATTTGAGGGAATGGATCGCATTCTGGAGAAAGTGGCAGGATCATTTGGAAGACACCTAGAACAAGGATTTCCCAGTCCCATCCTTGGAACACAGAGTTTCAACCTTGAACTTGAATTTGCAACAATCTCTGCCTGCTGCAATGTAGCAACTTCATTTTCACTCGCTCAATCTCACTCGGCTGACCAGAGTTACTATCAATAAGCCGCCAAAGACTGAAATCTGTTCTCTTTGACTCTAAGCCCACAACTTTCTCTAGCCATTTATACTGGTAAAGAGAGTCTGACAAGGGATTCCAGCAGGAGAATGCTGCCGTGACTACTTTTGGTCAACTTGACACAAACCTAGACATACTTGGGATGAGGGAATCTCAGCTGAGGAACCGCCTCCATCTGCTTGGCCTATGGGCATGTCCGTGGGGGCCTTGTCTTGAATGCTAGGCTACTGTTGGCAGTGCCACGCCTGAGCGGGTGGCTTTGGGCTGCAGAGGAAAGGTAGATAGCTGAAGCAGGCAGGAAGCAGCATTCCTCCAGGGCCTCAGCTTCAGTTCGTGCCTCCGTGTTTCTGTCTTGAGTTCCTGCCCTGAATTCCCTCAGTGGTGGAGTATAACCTGGGGGGATTTAATAAACCCTTTTCTCCTCGCCTTGGTTTTGGTTAGTGTTTTATCTTAACAATAGAAAAGCAAACTAGAACCGATCCTAAATGTGTTTGTTTTATTGACAACCAGGAAAAGATGGCATTAGGGCTGGGCTAGAGGGCTGGAGTAAGTCGTTCGTAACCGCCCTTGTTTGAGCACTATGCCTTCGAGCTGCCAGCCTTGCCCCCAGTCTGGCTATCCTCTGCCTCTTCACACACACAGTGCTTTATTATGTGAGCCCCCTAATTCCACACACAAGGTGGAATGAAATTTCATATGCCCATGTGGAGTCGCACCAGGCAATATTTTCATGTTACTTTCAGTCCTCGTGTGAAAGTCATAACCCCACTGCCACGTAATTTCTTAGAAATTCACACCTAATACTGCATGAGTTAATGCTAAAACCAAGGAAACTTTCTCCCTCTTTCCCCCCATCCCTGCATCCTTTCCTCAAAAGCCCAACTGCTGCTGCAAGGAACATTAAATGCATGGGAGACCCGGGAAAAGCGAAGATCCTTAATATAAAATTGATCTGTGTCTCCAATGTCAAGGAGGCCGGAGACCTGGGTGTCCCATTTGGGCCAAGTAGTTGGTGTGTGTGTGTCTTGAGTAATATGTATTTCACCCCTGGAGGATTTAAAGATTGGGGTTTGCCTTGCTCTGTAGATTGAGAAAGAACAGGAGAAGACTCTTGGAGAAAGATCAGGAAGAAGGGGCGAGAACACACCTCACAAACCCAAAGCCACAAGGAAGGAAGGTCGTCTGGAGGCCTGGAATTACCCACGTGTGGGTAGTATCCTGGCGGATTTCAATCCACTTACGTGTGGAATGTAAGCCCGTGGGAGCTTGGGCTGTGCTCATTTAAATCCAGTAAACATTTACTGCACAGAAGAGGAGGCTGACCCTGTGCTAAGGGCAGGGGACCCGGAGATGAAGGGAAGCCTTTCCCTGTGTGCCAATGGTGGCTGGGGATTTAGGTCAGACACTAGGGTGCAGAGGTGGCCTCAACCCACAGAGATTTTCAGCAGGGCCTTGATGCCAGTTACCATTAGGGGAAGGGCATTTTAGCCGGAGGCCATTGTTGTCAGTCTGAGGCCAGATGTTATTGCTTCTCTGTCACTATGCTAGAATACTATGGCCCGGGAACATCACAGAAGAATGAGTCTAGCAGGGTTTACCATCCAAAGGGACACGAGCCCATCAAGGTGGGAAGGTATGGCGGCAAACAGGCATGGCAGCTGGAGTAGGGAACCGAGACAGCCAACTTAAAGCAGAGTGACGGTTTTCATCTCAAAGCCTTCTCCCACTTACTCCAGCAGGGCCAGCCCCCTAAACTTCCTGAACCAGCACCACCAACCGGGCACCAAGTCTTCAAAGGCCTCAGAGTATGAGGGGCATTTCTCATTGGAAGCAGCACAGACGGGGTGCTGCCCTGGGATACAAAAGTCCAGGCAGTGATCGCACCACATGTTCAGGGAAGAACTCTCACGGGCTGCAGACCCCGCCGGATTGTCAGGAAAGCTAGGCCGGGGAGACTAGCATGCACAAGACAGAGAGTTGACATCAACTCATTCATCAACTATTTCCAGAACTGATTAAAGTAGCCACCCTCAAATTCATGGCTAACTTTTGAAGATTCTGGGGAGTTACCCCTGTCTGGTAGGGAAGGAGTTAAGCATCCTATGTGATTCCCAAGCACAGCCATGACAACTCACAGTTTATTGGAAACTTCTCCAGAGGTGGAGCCAGGGACTTCCTACTGGATTTTGGAGTGTGGCCTGATTTCTCCCAGGCCTGGCTTGTTTCAGAATCTCCATACGCATTCAGATCTCATCCTCTGAAGATCAAGAGGAAGAAGGATTTTGTGGATCCTGGGGATACTTTGGAGCCAGGGGCTGGTGCCTTACCCACAGAGCCAGAGATGAACTGTACTGCAGCTCTGAGACAGATGTGCCCGCTACCTTTCGGTCACTGTGCCCAAAATACCTGAATGAGACAGCATAAGGAGGAAGGGTGTCTTTTGAGTCACCAGTCCCTCATGGAGGAATGGGACCGTTCTTTTATGTAGCAGCCAGAACAGGACAGTTCCCATCATGTAGCCACCAGCAAAAGGAGAAGGGGGAAGCTGGCATTCTCTGGACTCCCTGGATCATCCAGCTCGCAGGATGAAGTACCCACAACCCCAAGTGGGTCTTTCTCTCTTTAGTTGGTCACCTCAAAAAGCCATCACAGACAAACCCACAGATATGTATTACCAGTTGCCTAGGTGTTCCTAAATAAAATCAAGTAGACGGTGAAGATAGTTCATTGGAGGTGAGGGGTGACAGGAAACTTTTGCTGTAAGAAGTCTGAACAACTGTCTCACATATTTTGGATTATAAAGCCTCCCTTCCATTCACTCACATTCGCTCAGCCCTGCCACTAGCATTAAAAAACAAAAACAAACAAACAAAAACCAACAACAGAGCATCAGCCAGACTTTTAGAAGTGGGTGGAGCTGTGTCCTAGTAAGCTTCTCTTTATAGAAATGGACTTTGGCATGCCTTTGAGGACTGGCCACTGTCTGTAGACAGGCCATGTTGCTGTGCTGTGGAAGCAAGCCCAAGCTCTACAGGAATCATTTTTTTATGTAAGAAAGATCAAGGTCTTTCCTGTGAGCTCAAATCTCAGACCTAGTAGCAGAGGTTCTAGAACCATCCTTGCATCATTGTGTGGAATCAGGCAGGTGCTCCAAGCCAGCCCACTGCCCTGGTGACATGGGTGAGACCTTGCTCTCAAATCTTTGCCTGTTCCCTTGTGAGAAGAAAGCACACGGAAGGCAGACAGCTCGTGTAACTGCCATAAACCACACTGGAGACGAGCTGCTGCTGAAGATTGAATAGCTGAAGCAGCGCCATGCTACTGACAATGCAGACGGGCCATGCTCACACAGGATCATGGGGATGTTGGCTGGGTCTCTTGAAAAGAATCCTGTCCACAAGTCACCCGAGACGCCCCACCCGGCACCGTCCTCTGGGTACCTGGTTTTTCTCGGGACACCAACCTTCATCTGCTCCGTCTATGTGACGATGGGAGGGGCTGCTTCTGTTCTTCCTCTCCTGGGCCATGGTGACTGGCGCTGCCACAGTCCTGTGAAGCAAGCCACAGCCCAAGAAGACCGAATTCCAGTAGACCTGAAACATGCATTGGAGGAAGAAGAAAATGCTCTTTCTGATGAGCCCAAAGCTGAGCTTACAGAATCTGGAACCATGGAACAATATGCCCCATGGGAAGAGAATCCTGAGAACATGCTCTCCTCATTGGCAGCAAGAGATGGAGACAGAGTCTTCAGTTGGCTTTGTTGGATAGCTGTATCCAGACAGGCCTAAAGCCATAGCATACATGTGTGGTATATGTGTGTGTGCTTATGAACATGTGTGTATGTATATTTGTGTCATGTATGTGTGCATGTGTGTGTTTATGTGTAGATATGTGTGTATGTGAATGTATGTGTGCGTGTGAATTGTGGGCATATATATGTGTATTTGTGTATATGTGTACATGTATGTGTGAATGCATGCGTGTATGTGTTTATGTGAATGTATATATGTGTATATGTATGTTTCTGCGTCTATATGTATGTATTTGTGTTTGTGTGTTTCAGTTCTGTAAGTCACCAACTCCATTTTACTCTCTAAACCATTTAGACTGATTTCCAGTCACTTATTATAGCCAATAACTCATAACCTAAATATAAGTGATATTTTATGGTGTTTGCTCTCTTTTGTTTCTGAGATCAGGTGCTTTAGCTCTGAACCAAGCACTCCACAGATGGCCAATCCGAAAACAGGCTGCAATTCACATGTCTGACTATTTGGATCTTAATACTATAGAAATCAATCTGTCAATCAATCAGTCATCAGCCAATCCTTGGCCTTGTCTAGCAGTCCTCTCTTCAGTCTGTCAGCAGCCAGGAGCTGAATCGACACAGGGGGCCCCTTTCCATCTCCAAGCAGCCTATTAAGATTCGCGAAGGTAATTCCAGCTCCACGTTTTGATGGACCCATTTACCCCTTCTGTTCGTCATTTCCCCAGATTTTCTTGCTTAAATTAACTGGACTTTTGCCACCCCTTGCAGCAGAGTTGCAAAAATAGAGATCCCCAGATATCACACTCAGTTTGGCAGGCATTTGAACTTCAACAGCCCGCCAGCCAGTCCAGTTTCTGGGCTGTACTCATAGCTGCAGATTTAGCCCCCTTGGTGCATCTTATCTGACACAGTTTCAAGTTCAAAGCCACTTGTTTCCACAGCATTGTCCAGGGCAGGCATGCCTGGCTCATACATCCCAACACATCCATGACCTGCCTTCCTGGTACCTGTGGAAGCCCTGGTTACCTCCGCAAGTGGAGACTCCAAGGTGCTAGGGCCCAGGCATAGGGGACTGTGACTGCTTGTGACTCATCTCTCCAGTGGCCCGAGTCCAGTCAATTAATCAGGTGTTATTCTTTTCAACACTCACAAACAAGTATCTTTCCCAAGCAAGTGAACTTCTTTAAGATGGGCAGTAATTGCACGTGGTTTTATGAGGGTATTTATCCAAATGTAGACTGTGATTACTTTTCGCAGTTAAGTGCATTCTAATTTCCCTGATAGCCATGACAGCAGGACAGTGCATCATGGCTGAACAGCTGGCTCATCCCTGGCTCAGGATTCTGACAGTTCTTGGGTCATCATGTAATTTGGATTTTTTTTTCTCTGTCTTAATTTTCCCACCAGTCCGTGAAACCCATTAATAATGATATCACTACTTCTTTAATTTCCAAAGAGTACCTGCGTTATTTGCCAGGAAATTGATAGAAAGAATCCCAACTCACCATGTTCTATGATACCGTGACATGATTTACACCTTTCTGTCCCATTGTTTACAAAGGGAGTGATGAGGGCTCACAAAAAATAACACATCCTGTTCCCTTCAATAGACCTGTAAACAAGATCCAAAGAAGAGAATGCACTAGTCACCCTCCTTGTTTGAGTGAGCATGCTAATGTTGATGAACCTATCAGCCTTGATCCAAGATCAGAAACTCTGGAGATTTTGTTGAGATTGACAGTTTCCCTCAATCTAACCTTTTAAGTGGAGTCGATGATACAGGTCTTTTAAGGACTGTTAGAACTCGGCACTAATATTTTCTGAGTCAGAAACCTGGTAAATTATTTTTCTTTGACTCTGTGGCTTCTCTGCTGATTATTGCTGCTTTAAGGCATCTCTTGTTGCAGTGCGGACAGAAACATCAATACGGGCTTTGTGCTGCACTGCTATTTTGCTGAGTGACATTGCTTTCCTTGATGGGCTTGTATAGAAATGAATATTAGTCAAGTTCTATTGCAAATACTCCAGGGAACTCACCCTAATACGCACACTGGCATAGGCCAGTTGAATGTTTCTGTGAGTATCTGGTCTGAGAGGGAGTCCAAACCCCTTACCATCCAGGCTGTAACTGTAACACCTATTCCTCACAGTTTGTTTGGGAGTGGGTACTCTGTAAGCTACTTGATTCCAGCTGTCCTCTTCCGGAATTTGTGGGGCCTAGTAGCTACATACTGGCCTTGGTAAGATTGGACCACAGCTCAATTTAATATATTGATGTCAATTTCAGGCCTTGGTGTCAACACTGGCCCCATGCAAAACCCCTGTGGAGATAAGCTATAGTTGGGTGTGGGGTACCACAATCAGACACCTAGTGTAGCAGACTATGCTTGCCAGAGGGTCACGGCAGCACCCAGACCCTTCCATAACTCCCCCAACAGAGGTAGGGTTGTTTTCCATCACCCTCAAACTAGGTGAGAATCCTGACTTGCAGTTTGGGTTATAAAAGAAGATACAGCTAGGCCTGTGCCTCTTTCTCTTACATGCGGTTCACTCTGAACGTACAACCCACCATGTTGTGAGGTAAATAGGGCCACACTCTGGCCTGGGCACAGGAGCAGCTGGAGGGAAGTCTGTGATGGTCAGTCTTGTTGACTTGACCACATTCAGAACCACCTAGAAGACACATTTCTGGGGAGATGACGTTCCAGAATTTACCAGGAGGAAAGAAAGACGCAACCTAAATGTAGGTATCCCCATTCGATGGGCTAGGGGTCCTAAGCTGAATGAAAGGAAGAAAGCAAGGCACATACCAGCATCACTCGCCTTTGTTTCCTGACTGTGGGTGCCAGCCCGTGAGGCCCCTGCAGACACCTTCTCCACCATGAGGGACTGAACCCTCAAACTGTGAACCATGATAAAGCAATAAAGCCTTCTGCTTTATTGGTCAGCTATATTGGGAAAATAATATACTGTCTAAAATGGTAGGGGTAATGAAGACCTAAAACAGGTGAAGGAACTCTGATCCAGAAAGGCCTGGAAGAGTCAGATCTAAGAACGACTCACACTCTGGTTGGCCAGAAACCCCAGAAATGGATTTGACTTCTATGAGTTCCAGTTTTTCTCCTCAGAAAAACACAGGATAACAATAGCCATAATGTGGAAACTGAGGCACACATATCCTTCCAAAGTGTTGTGCACAAGCTCCGAAACTGGGGCCTGGGGAAGACCCGAGAACCTGGTGACAAAAGTAAGTGGAGATTTCCCAAATAGAAGGATGAGATTTAACTCAAAAGAAGGGAAACTACATGGCCCAGAGGAGTGTTGAGAGACGCAGAAAGGAATTGTGGGTACTTTAGGTCTGGACAAGATGAGACTGCGAAGGCTTGGCTGTCAAGGGAGGAAGAGAGTTGGAGCTGCTCATCATGAAAGGCTAAAAACTACAGGAAAGCATGGGAGCAGGCCTGGGATTTGTGAGGACCAGTGACAGAGGATGATCTGGGAGTGAGGACAGCTTGCAAGAGGGAGTCAGAGCCTCAAATAGGCCTTGTCCTTTACGTGGCTCAGTAGGTGACAGCCCCCGACATTCTCTCTGGCTTGGACGTGGGCTTGGATGTGGCAGGTCATCTCCTGGTCAGGTTCTGTGCTGACCCGCAGCATTGCATGTTACACTTGCCATCTAACTCATGCTGCTCCAACCCCAAGCTCCCGTACCCTGAGAGGTAGAGACCACGATCCCATTTGACACAAGAGAAAACCTGACTCAGCTGGCAGAGCCACTATTACTGGGAGCAGAAACTCCCTCTAGGGGGACTCAACTGTGGAAAGAGCTAGGAGCTTCCTGCAGGAGGCAGGAATCACTGAGGGGACACCAGGTCAGCACTCCCATGTACCATAAGATGCTATGCTTGGAAAAGCTGGGTGAGGGAGGAGACCGGTGAGGGGACTCAGGGGAGGGTGCTAGTGGGGGAGGGGCTGATGTGGAGGGTCTTTCCATTTTTTCCAGTTCATTCACTTTCCAAAAGAAGTCAGGAGACAGGCAGTGACCTTTCCTCGCATCTTTGAAGAACCCACAAGCATGTCTTGATGCAGCAGTGTGTGGGCCAGGAGATACAGGCGTGTCTTCCCAAGTGAAGGGCTTGGAAACTCTCAGCCCAGCCTCCCTCCCTTGTGGTGGGTTCAGACAGACACCACCAGAGGAAGCTTGGGACCTCCAGGCTCTGGCAGAAGGTGTCTCCACGTTTGGGTCTCGCTGTGCTCTGTGGAGGAAGGGTTTGGGGGCATAGACTAAGCCAAACGCAGATGTCATAAAACAAAATTTATCTTTAATTGGTAAGTGTCAACAGCAGTACAAAAGATGGAGTGATGACAGCTAGTTTAGGGTAAGGACAGTCTTGAGGTAAATGAGCATAAATAGGCAGTTCCTATAGACTCCCCCGGGGGCCTGGGCCCATCATGGCATATACATTATCACCCAAGGACGGCATGGCGAACACATCAGGAAAGCACCTTGTGCAAAGAAGGGGAAAGTAGCTAAGGTGCCAACATATTCCAGGATAGACAAAGACGGCACGCCTTTCCATCTCATCTTTCCCCTTAATGGTGAGGCAGAGCAGGGGAGAAGCCCTGCAGAAGTTCCACTGGAGGGTGTTCCATGCTGAGTTTGTCTCATGCCAATACTGTCCGAAAAGATCCAAGAGGTCTGTGTATGTGACAAGCTAAGGGCAGTGATCCACGCCTTCTGATCTGAAGTTTCCATTCCGTTCAGTCCTTAGCAAACTTCTCTTTTTCACTATCCAGAGGAGAGCGCGCGAAAGCTGTGATGGTAACCCTTCAGGTCATTTAAAAACTTTACACTGGACTGTACAAGATTTTTTTTGATAAACTATTTACATTTTCAGACTTTCAAACATATTCAAAGCAGCAATAGACACTAGTTTTTTAATGCTTGTTTGTTTTTCTAATTGCCCAAAATAGTTACCAGCCAAGGGCTAAGTAGGTACCTGTGGTATTCATAGAACTTCAACAAAGAAAATCTGCACTTAAAATTTGCTGGAGGGTGTGCTGAATGTCCCTGGAGTTTAAAGGGCCACACCCACAGTGTTGCTATGGGAACCAATGCACAGTACCTTGACAACAGAGTTGTAGTTGTCCGGACAGCCCGACACAAGCTTTACACTTCAAAACAGCAGCCAGCATGTCAGTCCAGCATGTCAGTGAGTTGTGCTGATTAAATTAACATAGAATACAATCTCACAATATACATCACAAACAAATACAATGTAGGCAAAGAAAAGAGTTACAGTAAAGATAAGTTACGTAGTAACAGCTTAGAGGCTTGGATAGGGTGATTCAAAATTGTACACAGCAAATACAAGAATGAGCCAAAACAAGTGCTCAGCTGTTTTGTATCCTAATGTGCTATGGGCTGGAGGAGGATACAAGAGGACTGCACTGAGAGAGAGAGAAAGAGAGAGAGAGAGAGAGAGAGAGAGAGAGAGAGAGAGAGAGAACAGATGCACTTATGACGGAGACAGACAACGGGGGATGCACACGAGCAGACCTGTAATCTGTAGCAATGACAAATGCTTGCACATCCCCAGACTCCAAGAGTGCCCACACTGAAGCCCTGCTCTATGCCTGCTATTCCGTGGAAATAAGACACCAGCAAGGAATATCACCTACTGCCGTCTCCCGCTCCTTGGTTGACAGAAGGGAATCTGCAGGAAGCCTTACTCTTTCATCCCGTGCCAAGTCACTCCATCTCTGCCCTCAAGCATCCCCGGTGCCAGCTTATAAGTGCTTGGAAATGATGAGATGGGGACAAAAAAGATCCTTGCTTGCATGTCATGATTTTCGGTCTATTTTTGATGTGCAGAGCCATGAGCAAGCGTGTGTGGCGTCAGAAACAATGTGATTGGCAGGAGAAATAGCTGCTTCCGAAGAAGCCGTGTCAGGGGTAGAGGACCTAAATAAATGCAGTGCAAGTGAGACAGTGAGGTCACCACTGTCATTATCCGTTCAGAGGGAGCTGACATGCCAGCCCCATCCTTGGAGGAATCGTGGACCCCAGGCAAGGCTACAGCTGGCGGTGCTGTCTCTGTGTTGGTAACGAGGAAGACCCCGCCGTCATCTCAGTCTCTTCCTCTGGACACAGCTCTGCTGTTGTTGGCACTTGGTACGGGGCTTCTATGGCTCAAAACTATGAAGGAATCCTTGGCTCCTTTCCCTAAGGAGCTGGGAAAGTCAACTTATCGAAAAGGAGTGGCTAGAGCAACAGCCTCCAGGGTGGATCATGTGACCAGGCCATGTTTCTTCTGAGGGAGGTGCCTATCCCCAGAAAAGCAGGCTTTACTCTAGCCTGCTTTCAGCTCTAAAGCGATCACACCCTTCTTTAGCACTGCTGGCTCCCATGGGGCTGATGTCCAGAGGAGGCCAGCATTTGACAAGCGGGCTCTGTGAGCCCACACCTGAATTTAGAAGATGGCCTAGGAGTCTGTGTCAAGACCTTGGCGAAGGGATTCAGGCCCAGGACAGGATAGAAGGCATCAAATACCAAATGAGGCAAACCCAAAAGGCTGAGAGAGTGTTTGCAAAAACAACATGGCCTGGAACTTGCCAATGATGAAGGGAAATTGCCAACTAGGCTTCTTGTGTCCATGGATGGACCTTCTCTCTCTCTGTCCCCTCTCTATCCCATAGAGCCCGTACACTAAAAAGAGGATTGTCTGACAATACCACTATTCCCAGGCGACGAAGGAAAGCCTGATCCTGATCCTGGGAGTTCTTTCCTGGAGACAAACTTGGGTTTTTATTTAAAGCTAGTGTAAAAGAGGGGATGCTGCAGGAAGGTGACTTTAGAACCCCTTGACTGGTACCGTGAGGTTTATACTAATACCGCAGACAGATCTTTACCTCTAAAATGCAACTCGGCTTCCCATAAGGAAAGAGGGGGAGGTCTGAGTGGGGGACCAGGGGGCTCGGGACCACATGAGAACCAGGCAGGGTCCTGCTGTCTTGGCCGAGGATGGGCACTGCCTCACTGGAGCTGACAGCTCTCTGTCCACACTAAATCTGCCTGGCCAGCTTTTAGTGTGGAGCAACACATACGGATAAAGAATAGAAAGAAGATACATAACTTATATGTCACTAGGAACTCATGAACCAAAAATAAATTCTATTTCTATGTTATATTTACACAATTAGAAAACTCTAAAAATGAGATGGTGAAGTCATAAAAACTCTGTTTAAGCCCCACTGATGTAAGCGATCTCTGTGATTGTCATTCTCATTCCCATGGATATTTAGAGCCAAATGTGGCTAATAAATAGAATAAACTGTGTACGTGTACGCACAAAATTTAGATTAGAATACAGCATCACTGTCTGAGCCAATGAGAGGCGTTCCCACCCAGTCATTCCCAGACAACCTTTGTGTTTGAGAATATGGCTAGAAGTTACTGGACCCAGTGCCGAGGCAGAGTTGGAGCTGACACGAAGTTCCTACACACATGTATTTTGCATAAATAAATGAAATAACAAGACATAAAAATGACTCAGATCCGGCAACTGTGAGGCAAGCCCACACGAGTCGAGACAGATGACTTTTGTTCATGTAGTTTCCATACCAGTTTCACATTAGTCAGTGATAAAAATACCATTTATATCCAGTGCTTGTAACACTTACGAAACAGCATCTGTGAGTGTGTGTGGTTTTGTTTGTTTGTTTTTTCTCTCTCTTTTTTTTTTTTTTAAAGCAAATCAAGTTTCAATCCTAAAGAACAGTCCTTTGTTCTCCACCAGCCCAGAATATTATTTTGGCATGGTCATAAAAACAAACAAAATTAACTATTATGCTAAATGTTTACCTTTGTGCAAAATTAATTACATACAATACAATGCTAGCCATATAACACTCTACCTATACAGCACAATTTAAAAAACAAAAACAAAAAACAAAACAAACTTACCAGTGAGAGCAGAAGCCAAAGAGAAAGGAAGAAGCATGAGGAGGAATTGAGGAGAGACAGAGAGTCCAAGAAATCAGTAAGACATAATAAATACTCATTTTGTTTTTGAAAAGTGACCTCCTCCTCATATGAAATCAATGTACAATAACAAAGTTCCATTCCCCAATCAATATTAAGAACAAAACATTCCTATCAGTACCTTAAACAGCCTATGGAGAGCACTCACAGCGAATGACAGGGCTGCTCATCTCTTGGCTAGACCTATTTATTGCTAGTAGGTATGGCCTGGAGCACTCTTTAAATAAATATGAAGTTTTATTACTTTCTTCCAAGTGACAAAATGGCTCAAAAAAATCTGATGGAGCTGTTCTTTGTCCTGACGCTCAGATTCTGGGCTGTCCTGTCCACTGACTCACTCCCAAGAAAGGGCTCTGGGTAAGGCTCCTGTAAGCAACCAGGCCTAGGTTCAGGAAGGTCAAAGTTACAACACAGTAGAACCACCTGCAGTGAGGAGATGGGACAGGAAGCCTGTGCCTCCCAGCCCAGCAGCATGTCTCTGGAGCAGATCACCTCATCTACGAGCAGCCTCTCAGACATGAGGTCTGCCAGCAGAGCAGGTGGACCACCCCAGTAGCCGTCTGTCTGTCCTACTGGCTATCAGCTCTCTCATGCTTACCCTTCCCCGTGGTTTCCTTTTGCCCTTGTCTTTGTGTTGAGGCCTCTAACATCCTGGAAATTTTGCACAGCTCTCCTTGGATGTGCCAGTCAGGACCAGCTTCCTCAGTAAAAGTGACAGCAGGCCAGCTCCACTGTAGACCCCTGTGTGGCCTATGGCCCTTGGGCTTCAGAGTGGCTGTGAGAGGCTCCTTGACTGGCAGTGACCGCTGCTGACCTTCACTGCTGCGTGGAACTCAGGTTCTACTGTTCACTGAAAACTGAATGAAGGAGGAACTCCAGGCAAAGACCTGAGCTCACAGTGACTCACAGGGGCATACATGTTTACATGTAAGACACCTTTGACCCAGATAGACACTCATCTTTAAAAACAACAACATATGCATTTACTAGCATCAATTCAGAAATGTTTCCAGGGGCTCTGGGGACATGAGATTGCTATGTACATCTTTTGTATCCAGCAGGAAAAATAGGTGAAAGGGCAAGGAGGGCAAACAAAAAAGAAAAATTATTAAATTAATGCCACCAATAATTTTTAAAATAAATAGTAAGTGGACCCTTGACATTCTGGAATGAATAAATTATTTAAGAGAAAAATGTGTTAAGATTGAATGTCAGGGTGAAAGGCAGGGGAGAATGGATGTAGTGAAAGGCGGTCTCAGGCAGGGAGACCACCGTGTGGTGTCTGGTGTGGAGACGGCTCTGACGCGTGTCGTCCCACGCCACACACTGATGGCACGTCAAGAGGCAAACACAATTGGGTTCATGCACTGTGGCAGCCTTGCTCATTCCTTACAATATCTTGTCTCCAGATTCCTGAGTACTTCACCATTTTCTGGGAAAAAAAAAGTGTGGTTTGCTATTTTATTTTAAGATGCCAAAGATTGTCTAAGACTTTGCAGTGTCTCCGGTAAGACTTTCAAAATAGTTAAGATTCAAAAGTTATGAAAAAAGTTTGGCACATTCAAAGTTGAATTCTACACATGGAAAAAAAATGGAATTCCGAGGCCTTATGAACATGTTCTATATGCAGCCGCACACACCGTGGACTTGTCCGGTCTCACAATACGAAATCCTCAGTTGTTCTCTAAAGTAATTCAGAATAAAAACACATTCACAACCTGTAGCCGGCACAGCATACCTGAGTGAGAATGTTTAACCCCATCTAAAACAGTAACTTAAACCCTTTGTCAACATCCCAAAGAAAAATAGTAAGACAGAAATGTAAGACTTGAAAGACGGCGATGGGCGGAGATAAGTTTCCAAGTCCCCGTGTCTCATATTTAATACGTCTTCACCTAAATAAACAACAACAGTAACGGTAACGACAAAAACTCAAGTTTATGAAAACTCAGGAAAACTTAATCTGTCTCACACGTTACGAAGCGATTAAGACCACTCTGCTGATGTATGGTGGAGCCACAAATGCATGCGGGCTCTTTAAGAACTTTGTTGTTGTTGGGGAAAGGGGGTGAAATGTCAGAGTGTTCTAATTCAGCAAACAAAAGCTCCTCAGTTGGCACTGACAGGCTCTGGGGCCTCGTTTTCGCTGCTATAGTCTGATTTGGGATCATCTTCGTAGTCGTCATAGGCTTCCATTTCATCCTCTCCATTAATCATGTCGTTCCCAGCCAGGCTTGCGCCGTCCATCTTCATACCATACGTGCTCTGGATGACAGGGAGGCTGGGCTCTGGGCTGGCAGAGGTGCTAGAGCAGTCAGATGTCATCTGAGGTGATGGTGTGGTCGTTGCCATAGTAATAGCACCAGGATACACAACACCTGTTCCTGTGGTGATGGGAATCTGAGGCTGTTGCCTGTATAGATTCAGAGACAAAATGAAAGAGGGGGAATTCTTTATAGGTTCTCACACGGGATCGGGACTTCCTAACCCACATTCCCCAAACCAGGCCCTCTGTAGCATGTCAGGGGCCAGAAGTGACAACAATCTTCCTTGGAAGAATCCCTGGGCTGTCCTGATGCTGTGGCTGGTGGTTAAATAATACAACGCAGCAATCTGCTGACAGCTTCCCAACATAAAGGCAGAACTTTCAACTTGGCAAATTTCACTAAGCTCAGATCACACTTGGCATTGGGTCAGGCACAAATGCTGAGGTTAAGACCACAACAGTCCATGTGAGACCATTTTAAAAGAGACCAGAGTGTTTCTTTTTTAAAATAGTCAAGAGGCACAGGCATATTGTAATGATACTCTTAAGAGGGTTGGTGTCATCTTCAACTTAGTTTGAGAACTACAGATGAAAGAGAAAAATGGGAAAGGACCTGGCAAGTCGCAAATAGTCAGATTTGGCAGATTTCCTTCCTTCTCTGTTCTAATGTGTACTTGCTGGAGCTGGACTTGCCAGGCCAGGATCCTTCCAGAATAGTCATCTCAGATGCCACTGCTCCTGAGGCAGAGGATGGAGCCGGGGCGGGAGGACGCGGTAATAAAGAGCAGTGAGCTTTGCACCCTAATAATAAGATTAAGATGCGCCAGGCATGCCGTTCCCGCTACATTCCAGAAGAGGCCAAGTCACACTAGATCACTCACAGATCACACACAGGGCTTCATACTGTGTCCCCAGCTCAAACAAGCCAGCAGAACTTGTGAAGGTCGTGCTCTCCTGTGCAGGAATTGCTGCCACTGTGTGCCTCCTTTCACCCTGCCCACAAGAATTAAACTTCCACCAAGCTCAGACACTATCTCTGAGGTGACATTTTCAACTATGTAAAATTTATCAAATGATTCTCAGTGAATTTGGGCAGCAGATTATGGTCAACATACACCTCAGGTATCATTGTTATAGCTCTTGCTAAGCTGTGGTATTCATATGTTTGTAAAAATGAGGTCAAGGTGCTCTGGAAGGCCCTCCTACCTGCTGGAACCAAGGCTTTTAGTCACTTGTCATCTGAGCAAATGGCCTTCTCATCGGCCTTCTACATCAGCAAGACTTTCTATCCACCCCACTCTCAGGAAACAAATGCATATGTATGAAGCAGCTTTGGTGCCAGCTGGTCAGGGACACCCGAGGATGGTGTCATTTCCTCGCAGAGGCCTCCACTCTCTTTTTGTAGGAGAAAGGCCAAGATGCCTGGAGATGTGTGCTTAAACTACCTTTAGGGACCTTCAGCCACCATGGGGTGTCCCCTAATTCTTTAACCCTTTACTAATATAACCTATGTTGTGTGGTTATAACACATACCTAGATAGATAGATAAACAGACAGACAGACAGACAGTTATAACTTCATTCAACGAACATAACCACCCCTTGAATATTTACTGCTCCTGAGAAGACATAAGTTGACAACTCAGCAGCACCTATCTGAGCTGGCACTGACCCTGGACTTGACATTAATCCGGTTCCTATGATTCCTATGTTGAATCTGATCTCCTGAAGAAAGCAAGTGACAGGAGAAACTCCTGTATCTGTAGATGCACCTACAAAATCCTGCTCCCTCTCAAATTCTAAAAACTTATGCTTCTTGATTCTTAAATTTGGGATACATTTGCACAAATTTAATTTCATGCTAATATTCCCAGGGGATACTGTATTACATTTATTTTGGATAATTATAATAGAATTATTTTTGCCTTAAATTGCAAGTGTAGATAGAACACTCGCCTACAATATTGGCCCATTTTACAGATTTCCTAGTGTTACAGCTATTCTAAACTTTTCAGACCAACACAAACTATCAAATGGTATATTTTCTTTAAATACAGAAAACGTGCTTTTCACAAGAACAGGTGGTTGCTTTTTGAAATTAAATTAAAATATCTGTGTTTTGTGTGTGTGTGTGTGTGTGTTATTTTTATGTCTTAAATAAATGTAAGTTGAGCCCAAAGTCTGGTCCTTGGTTCTGTAGAGCCCTCTCCTAACCTAACTTTCTTTGCACTCCTGGGATTCTTCCATGGTTCACTGCTATGCTCCTCCCCTGGCCTCTGCTCCACCTCCAACCTCTCTAAAAGTTGCCTTACTAGAGGACTGGAGATGGGGTCACTCCCTCCCTGCTCTGACAGGCAGGCACCCAGATGAACTTGGACAGAGAAAATGCAGTTCCCTGCTTCTGCTCCGTACCTTTACAATGTGAGTTTTGTACTAGTCTCTGGTGTTGTCCTGACAGCAGCATAGGCACCTTCTCCCAGCCCACACCTCTCTCTCCTAGACAGCCCTTGAATACTTTCAACACTCATCAAATACTTGACTTCTTTCTCTGAGATGATGGTCTGACTTTCCATTGCATGTGGCAATGAGATACAGCTAGAAGAGACGTTCTGCATGCTCCCACCATCACACTGCCTCACTGGTGTTTCTGAGCCCAACCCTCTGCTTGCACTGTGCATGTTTAGTGAATTCCGAATCTGACACAGAGACTTCTTGTTTGTCCACTGAACCTATTTTCCATGGCTTACTACCTCTCCCCTCCTCTAGCTACGGCTCTACTTACTCTGATGTTCTAAAAGAACTCAAGAACGCTGTCTCTCTCTCAGTTCTTCCTTAGTCCCATTTCAATTTCTCCTGACACTGTACTGAAACAACTCAGGAGGAGAACACCAATAATCTCCAAAATACTAAACCCAAAATCAGCTTGATCCAAAATCCAATACTGTGGCATTAAATAGTGTCTGTGTGCTGATAATGCCAAAGTTTGTATCTCTAAGCAAGTACCTTCCTCCTAAACTCTTTCTCTCTCTCGATCTGTCTGTCTATCTGTCTCTCCTCTGTCTCTCCTCTCTCTCTCTCTCTCTCTCTCTCTCTCACACACACACACACACACACACTCACACTTGCGTGTGCTTTTATTTGAATGCTAAAGGCTATCTCAGTCTTACAAGTGCAAAACCAAACTTCTAGTCATTCTCTGGATTTCCAGCCTTCAGTGGCCATTCAGATCTTGGCTAACAAATACTTCCCATCTTTCCAGTTCCTCAAGCCAATTCTTAATAAGAGTCCTTTCAAGCACTGCAGCTAATCCATTAGCAAACCATGTACGCTCTCCATCAGGAAAATGTCTAGAATCTATCTACTTCTTGGCACCTCTACTCCTACACACCTGGTCAAACCACCATCAATTCAAGCATGATTTATCCTAGGAGCTCAGCTTCTTTCTAACAGGCTGCTCCTCCTCAGACAAGTTTCAACACAGTGACTAGAGTGATCCTGTCAAAGCCCAGCATCTTTTTTGCTTTGTTTTTAATTCTTCAAAGCCTTTCCTCTGTGCCCAGAGTCAAATTCAGCTTCACAATGGCCTATAAGGTCTTTCACAGTTTGGCTCTCTGTCATCTCTCTGACATCTACAATTCTTCCCACTGATTCCCTCTGCTCTGCTCCCGTCTTCTTGAATGAGCATAGTTATATCTGGAGACCTGGAGGGCTGTGTCTCCTCTGCCCACTTGCTGCACAGCTTGCTTCCTCACCTGCTCAGTTCTCACTCCCTCAGGAAAATACTGGGGCTACCCTAACCACTGCACCAGCCTCCAAAACACTCTGCCACTGTCCCTTTTCTGTTTTATTGTTCTCTGAAGGTGCTTGTATCTATTTCATACTTATTCATTCATTGATTGATTGAATGTAACTTCATAAGGACAGGATTCTTCATTAATATAGCTCCAGAGTCCAGGAAATGCCTGACACAGAGAACATGCAGTAAATACATAGAGTTAGTGATTCTCTGATGCTGTTCTGTTGAATACATTGAGTTAGTGGATGAGGGGACAGACCAGTGAATGGGATGGAAAAAATGGAAAAATGTAAGTAGTATCTCAGACAAGAAAAGAAATGAGAATAGAAGTCTGAGAAGGAGCCGGATGGTGGTGGCACACACCTTAATCCCAGCACTAGGGAGGCAGAGGCAGGAAGATCTAGATAAGCATTTCATCATTCCATACTGTAAACACCACCCATACTGTGGCTGGTGTACAAACTACTGTCAGCCAACCCAGTGTGGTAGTTTGAATGTAATTGGCTCCCTTAATCTCTTAGGTAGAGGTACTATTTGGAGGGGTGGCTTTGTTGGAATGGGTATGGCCTTGTTGGAGGAAGTGTGACACTGTTGGGGAGGGCTTTGAGGATTTCTATGCTCAGGATACTGCCCAGTATCACAAATGACTTCCTGTTGCCTGCAAGATGTATCTCAGTTTTTTCTCCAGTACCACATTTGCCTGCATGCTGTCATGCTCCCCACCATGATGATAAAGTATCAGCAAACCCCCTCAATTAAATGTTTTCCTTATAAGAGTTGTTGTGGTCATGATGTCACTTCACAGCAATAGTAACTCTAAGACAGAAGTTGGTACTAGGGACTGGAGTATTGTTGTGATAGGTTGGACCATGTGTTTGTTTAGAGTAATAATGAACTTTGATACTTAAAAAGCAGTGGAATGCTTTGAGCACTACTTAATGGGCCATACTAAGAGGAGCATGGGAAACAGAGGTACTAAGAGTTATTTGAACTGTCAGGGGCTCATTCAAGAGGTTTCAGAGAAGAATCTTAGTATGTTGCCCGTGTTCAAAGACTCTGCTAAAGTGAAGAGTTTTGAATTAATTCCATTGGTAGAGGAACTCTCAAAATAGCCTTGTATAGACTCTGTCTTGTGGTTACTAGTGTCCATGCTTATGAAGATTTATAATGAAAAGGAGCAAGCTAAGCAGGGCAAATTACAAAATGTAAATTTTTAGGATCCCATGTGGCTAAATTTCCAATTTGTAAAAAGGAACTAGAGAAAAACTTAGAGCTAGGTGTGGTGGGACACACCTTCAAGCTCAGCACTAGGAAGGCAGAGGCTGGCAGATCTCTAAGTCTGAAGGCAGCCCGGTCCGCAGAGCAAGTTTCAGCACAGCCACGGCAGTGGAAGACAGAAAGCTGGTGAAGACATAATTGAACAAAGGGACCATGTTCCAGTCCCAGGAAGTAGCAGAATTTGGCAGATTCAGCCGTGTGGTTCTGGGATTAGAGTTAAGGGCAGAAGAAAGAAGTTATAGAATAAAGTCTGCTGAGGCCAGGCATGTGTCAGGGGCGTCCCTGAATGGAGGCCAGGCATGTGTCAGGGGCGTTCCTAATGGAGGCCTAGTAAAGAAGCATTTGCATGAAGCTGTAAAGTTGAAGCCTGGACTGTCATGGAGACCCCAAGATGTTAGAGGTGCCAGAGTCATGGGACACCTGCCAAGGAGAGGTACTAACAGGGAGTGGAACCAGCCCAAGAGAAAGAAGAGTGTTGCAGTCAACAAAGCTGAATGGAATTGAAGATCTGAAGAGCATTTCAACATCAGACATGGAGATGCAGAGTTTGGAGTTTGCTCAGCTGGCTTTCGGTCTTGCTTTGGTCCAGTATTTCCTCACTATGCTCCCTTCCCTGAGTTTTGGAATGGTAATGTATATCTTGCGCCATCATTTGTTGGAAGTATGTGATCTGTTTTTTTTATTTTTTATTTTATTTTGCATGAGTCTCAGGAAAGACTTTGGACTTTGAAACAAATTTGAGACTGTTATTGACTATGTGGCTTCTGAAATTTTGCATTACAATATTGTTACAAGTTTATGGAAGCCAGAGAATGGAATATGGTAGCTTGGATGTAATTGGTCCTCATAATTTCATAGTGAGTGGCACTACTAGGAGGTGTGGCTTTGCTGGAGGAAGTGTGTTGTTGTGGGGGCAGGTTTCGAGGTTTCCTATACTCGGGATACTGCCTAGTGTCACAGTTGACTTCCTGTTGCCTACAAAATGTAGGACTCGCAGCTACTCCAGCACCACATCTGCCCGCATGCCGCCTTTTTCCCTGCCATGATGCTAATGGACTGAACTTCTGAAACTGTAAGCTGCCCCCTCAATGAAATGTTTTCCTTAGAATAGTTGCCATGGTCACGGTGTTTCTTCAAAGCAATAGTAACCCTAACTAAGACACGCAGTCATGCATGTATCTGGCTTCTTTAGCCAAGCACTGCTCTGAAAACTCTTGTCTATAGGAACAATGCCTGTGCTTTGGTGATTTAGTACAGAACTGGGCATCTTGCTGGTTTCTAACAGGCTCTTAGCAATTGACTGGTTAATCAATAAACAAACTGAAATAATCAGCAAGCAGCATCAATCAGATTCCTGATTGCCTATCAGGAATCACTTTCCTAGAGAGCACTTTTCCTTCCTTTACAGATCAATTTCAAAGTTGAGATTCAAACACTGCAGATTTCACAGACATGAGTAGTTGGCAGGCCTTGGGCTCTACAAATAATCAATGTGTGCATCAAAATAGAAGCTGAAGATGTCTTGGAAGTATTTGCATGCAGTGACAGGAACAGAGTTGGCCAAGAACAGAGTAGTACCTGGGCTGGGTAGAGATCAGCACTGAGACATGGTTTTTAAATCACAAGAGGAGTTCTGGAACAGTCTAGCTTTGCCAAATATAAAAGGATTAGATGTTTATACTGGCAAAGCCCTATGATTGCTTACCCTTAGACCTTGTCAAGGTCTGTAAGTGAAGGCAACAGGGCTCGGCTCATGAGAATGTGATCTGAGCATGACTCTGTGGCTGATGCTGTAGGAAGGGGTGGGAATATGAGCAGTCTTCTTGCATTATCTGCTGGTAGTTCTAAGCTGGTTCCTTACCAGACAGTGCAGACAACAATGTCTTACAGGTGTCACTTGACTCCCTTAGATTTACGATCAAAATGGTAGATTCCCAGATCACTTATGGCACAATTATCTGGGAAAACAATACTTCTAATATAGTATGAAATAAATATCTGACACATAGATTTTTTCTAAAATAACATGTCTCCATCCTACACAGTGTTTTTGGCATTTTCCATTTGCCAAGCCCTTCACTCTTCCAAGGGACTCGTGTTATTGGTGCCATAGTCATCCTTACTCTACATCTAGAAAACTGGTAGGCAAAGAGCTTAAGGAAATGTCCAAAGGGCAAGTGAGGGCTTCTGAGGAACAAAGATCCATACATGCTAGTATAATGATGAAAACACAGTCCAGCATCGGAGCCGGTATCGGAGCTGGCATCGGAGCTGGCACAGGTTAACTGGAGTCAGTGCCTTCACTACTATCCTACATAGGCTCTAATTGTGAGGTTCATACAACGTAAAGGCAAACCTGCATTAAACCCATATCAGCCTGACTTACATCTCAACAACACACCTGACTATGTGCCTTGGACAAGTGGTTTCATGTCTACCAACACACTGCCTGTCAGTCCTCAAGGAGTGATGGTGTCTATTTAATACATTTGATATGTTTTCAATAACCTATATTCTTCACTCAGCAAAGCACATGGCATACTACAAGTACTCAATACTCTTCCAGCACTGCTGCTTACAATGACATCCCACTTGGATACATTGCAGAATCTGTCTAATTTCCTACTAGTTCAGGGGTAAATCACTAAACATGTTCCAAATAAAAGGCAGTTTTAGCAACGATTTCTGAGAAAAATATAACATTGATGCCACATAGGCCTCAGTGACTGTCAATTCTGTATTCATAGAATGATCACAAAATCCTGATACTTAATCTGCCATTTGAAGAAGTTAAATCCCATGTAAGAGGAAACTAACTCTTTTATGTATTATTGACCGAACTTCTTTGTGACAGCTAAGCTTTCTGACTCAGCAGTGACAGTTGTAAAGTCACTGAAATGCTCAGAAATGTCAAGTAATGGTGTGCTATGACTGGCTTGAGAAGGATGCATTGCTTTTCAAAATCAGCTAGAAAAATCCATCTTGCCCCATCAAGACATCAATAGTAATCTTTGAGTTTTTGTTTGTTTTGCTTTCTGCTTCTCTGGTTGTAACCTTAGAGCTAATGAAGATCACTTTCCAAAGCTGATCCTATCTATCAGATTTAATGCTTTTTTTCTTACCATTTTTTTTAATTTACCAATCTATCAGATTTAACTATTTAAAAGAAAACAAAAGTCTGTAATAAGCAGGGATAACACCTAGCTTTGTGTAGCAGATATCCCTGGAACTGGGGAGAGGGAAGCAGTTAGCACTGGGAATTAAGAATGAGCCTGGTGGTGGTGGTACCCTCCTTTAGTCCCAGTACTCAGACAGCCAGGGCTACGCAAAGAAACCCTCTTTTAAAAAACAAAACAGATGAAGGTTCTATGATGATATGCAAAATCATCATAGAACCTTCATCTGGTGATGGATGGAGATAGAGACAGAGACCCATACTGGAGCACTGGACTGAGCTCCCAAGGTCCCAATGAGGAGCAGATGGAGGGAGAACATGAGCAAAGAAGTCGGGACCACGAGGGGTGCACCCACCCACTGAGACAGCGGAGCTGATCTATTGGGAGCTCACCAAGGCCAGCTGGACTGTGACTGAAAAAGCATGGGATAAAACTGGACTCTCTGAGCATGGCGAACAATGAGGGCTGATGAGAAGCCAAGGACAATGGCACGGGGTTTTGAACCTACGTAATGTGCTGGCTTTGTGGGAGCCTAGCCAGTTTGGATGTTCACCTTCCTAGAAATGGATGGAGAGGGGAGGACCTAGGACTTACCACAGGGCAGGGAACCCTGACTGCTCTTTGGACTGGAGAGGGATGGGGAGAGGAGTGGGGGGAGGGGGAGAAGGGTGGGAGGAGGGGGAGGGAAATGGGAGGCTGGGAGGAGGTGGAAACTTGTTTTTTTTTTCTCCTTTTCTCAATAAAAAAATGGAAAAGAAAATAAAAAACAAAACAAACAAAACCCACACAAACAAAACACAAAACCAGGATGGATGCTCTGGCCATTGCCTGTCCTCTCGCAGCACTGTTCACTCCAGAGACTGAAGTTACCCGTCTTCCACATGTCCTCCTGCCCTGTCAGGAGCAGCTCAGCCCCTGCAGCTCACATCAGCACACCCCGCAGTCATGTGCTGCACTGATTTCAGGGTCCACAAGCACTTCGCAAACTGCATGGCTATGCTCATGTCTGCTCCAGAAGAGCTTATGAAGCACCTTGTGAGGAAATATGGTAAGGAGGGCTTCTTTGCTGTTGGGATGACAGAGGTGAAGACCTGGAGTTGAGCTTTCATGTCTCTTCACCTTTGAGAACCATGGGGACTCTCTTCCTGGATCTTATTTAAAGGATTATGGATTGTATGACTTGGGTATAGAAAATACCTAGTGCAGTGTGGGCACCCAATACACCGTAGATGTCACTAAGTCATCTGAGGGTCAGGGAGTTACTGATATATTATGTCTCAAAGAAATCACCAGTCTGCACCAGTATGTACTAGTATTTGGATACAGACCTATTTTAATATATTCTGTAGCAAAACTAACTAAGTTAAATACCATTGCTACAACTCGTCTGTTCAAATAAGTATCAGGAGACAAACAGTACTTCTGATAACCTTTCAGACTGTGGTCAAAGGGACCCACTGAGTATCACTCAACACACAGGGGCATAAGAAGGCCAGGAATCACAAAAGCTCTCAAATTCAAACTTGTCAAAAGATAAATACAGTCTCAGGGATGCAGTACCAGGTTAAACACACAAGATGTTTATCATGCAGTCTTAAATCCATATTGTGTTAAAATGACTAGCCTACTGAAAGGGCGCTGTGAACCTGTATTTTTCACAAATCGTCTCATTACCATGTGAATGGTCCAATTACATTGCATTGTACATTTTGTGTTATAAGCATTATTTCAAAAGGCACAAACATTCATAGCACAGAAGTATTTGATAAGCCCATTTCTGTAACATCTTCATTTATTAACATGTTAGAATCTTCAATTAATAAGGTGGGACAATTCCCTTTATTCCTGAAAAGGTCTGTTTGCCGGAGTCTAGAGAAACTCACTGGTGAACTAGGGTGCTAGATAGTTTTGCTGGGGTAGTGGATACATAGTAAGTCAAACTGCAGATCCTGGCTTTGCAGCTACTGTCCTGAGTATTGTCTTCTGGAAGTTCTGCCTTCTTGAATAGTCTCAATGATGACACAGGACACCTGCTGTCGTCCCTCCCATTTCACATGGGAGGAAATGGAAACTGGGTAAAGGTAAGGGCCCTACCCAAGTAGTTGGCAGGGTCAGCAGTTACTGCCCAGTCATCAAACCTCAATGCCCCAGTTCTCCCCAAGACCCTGGCACAGCATATGTAGAAGACTTTTAGTAACTTCCCAATTGTGCTCTGTTTATTATTTGAATTTATTTCACCCTTTTAAACATGTGCTTCTAAGACCAGCATGTTCCATTGGGGTTTCCCTTGGAGCATCCTTAAACATAAAGAGCATCTCACCTCCCCTGGAAGGTCTCCCTCTTTGCTCCTTTAAGTAGAACTCTTAGTTGGCCAGGGTACCGCTTCCCTTTCTCCTTCACATGTCCAGCTAATGTGGCTTCCTTTCTGTTTCCTCGGCTCTTCTCTCTCATCTCTCTCCTAGGATTCTCCCTCTGCCTGCAGCCACAGCCTCTGTCTCCAGAGTGCCTCCCCCACACCCATAGGCTGCTAAGGTCTGTGTGCTGGAATCTCCAGGCATCTGCCCACTTATCCTGACTACTGTGGTCAGGAGGGGCCGCTTTTGAATGCAGACAGCCCGTCAGCCAAGTCGAAATTTATACCAGAAATCTATTACCTAATTTTTAAACAAAATGACATGAAATCAGACTTGAAGATATCAAAAACATGCCCAGTTTCTGATTTAAGCAAGAAAATCCACATTGTTACTGCTTCCACCACAGAATAATTTACTGCAACAGGAGTTCTGGATACGATGCCAAAAATGAGGTCTTCTAACCAATGTCAAGGCCAATTATCTTGTGGTAGATCCCACAACAAAAGCAGACCATTGTGACTACAGTCAGAAGCACCACCAGAGAAGCCGGGAAGCTGTGGGGAGTTCTAAGAGGCAGTTTTTACTTTTTCTCTCTGTGTGTCTATCTAAATAAACTACCAGGAACTCTGTGTGTGGGCACTGGCTATATCGGGTGAGCATGGAAGACATGCGATCAGCAGGTTTGTGCAGAGTGGGGGCAGGAGACAAGCTGTAGGCTTGTGACAGGGCAGAGTCCCATAGCCATGACCTCCACAGGTCACAATCCTCCCTTCACTAACCTTTTCCCAAACACACACGCCAGGAGCATCCTATAGCTCTTTCCTGGGAAGGGGAGGGTGGGTCTCCACTCGGGACTACGTACCCAACAGTGAAGAACTGTCTCATCTCCTGCCTCCGGGAGCGCATCAGTTGCTTGTACTCTCCAATCCGGAGCTTCTTGCCATCCACGATGCACGTGCGTTTCGGCCGGGGTTTGTACTTGTAATTTGGGTACTTCTCTAGGTGGATCTTGCTTAGCCGAGCCTGTTCTTCATAGTAAGGTTGCTTCTCCTGGTTGGACATGGATTTCCAGCGAGATCCTAAACATGAAATTAGCCTTAAATATATAAGCAGTCATGGCGATGGTGACATGTTCCAGATCTAAATGACTGGTCATTTCTCCCATTACTTCACTGCCTTTGCTCAGGAGCTCCTGTTACTACCCACGGCTGAGCTTCCCAACTTGTTCTTTAAACTACAGAGCCAAAAAAACAAGAGCAAAGTCTACAATGTATTTATTGCATTTTTTCTCTCAATATTTTATGACTGGTGATATTATGTTTTTCGTGTACATATACATGGGTGTTCAGGTGTGTCAGAGGACATCTTTGGGAAATTAGTTCTCTCCTTCCACTTTTATATTGACTCTGAGGATTGAACTTAGGTCACCTCACCAGGCTTATGAGACAAGTATCTTTGCCTTCTGAGCCAGCCCTATTGTGCAACTGTAAAATGGCTTTGCTGCCATAGCCAAGAGCTTCCCTGATTAGCTGTCTTTCAGCTTCCACCTCTCTCTCCTCTGCCCTCTTCTCTCTCTCCCCAAGGGTTAACAGCACAAACCTTCAAGGCATGCTTCTGAGATTGACAGAATTCTTCTCAGAAACTTGAATCTGTCCCACACTCCAAGCCTCTTTAGGCACATGCTAGCATTCTTACATATATAGATACCTCCCCTGTGCACTGTCACCTCTAGGGTGACACACCTCTACTTAAAAGGTTGTAGCTATAGAAGGGGAAGTGCAGTTGAAGTCATATGCACCATTCTCAAATTCTATAAATGATCACTCAAAGATGAACTAATAAGAGCACAGAGTTTTTAAAGTATGGTTTATACAGGAAGAAGGAAAAGTATTCCCTTCTCTAATATTGTTTACAAAGAATTATCTAAACACTTGACAGAGAAGGGATGTGTTTCTTCACATGTATTGAATTGCATTTCTGTGTCTGGTGGATAAAGTGGCCACAGCTGTGCAGACTGGAGGTTAGCAGTTCTTCAGTGGCGACTCTTCACACATAAACAAACAGCGAAGTTGTACAAATAGTCTCAGTAGCCAGCAATACCCTGGTTTGCTCTCACAGCATCCCTGTCCTTTCCTGATGGTTGCATGAAATTGTGCAGACCCAGCGGCTGTGCCAATCAGCTTGTTATGCTGGCTGCCAGCAACGTAGGGCCCCAGGTTAGGGTTCCTGGCACCCTTGAAATGTGAAATGTTCGTGCATAACAGTTTACATTTTAATGAATATACGTTTCATGTTCCTCATCATGTTTTCACAGGATGCATATCAATAATAGAGATTCTTCAAGGCTGCCAAGATGGAAACAGAGGGCGTCTGTGCCCATCTGAAAGCTTACAAATGCTGCTACCGAAAAGACAAGAAACAAACATGGAGTTATCAGCAGCTGCGAGGCTGGAGTAACACTGATTTCTTTTATGTCTTTGAATTTAGTATACATATACATATATATATATATATATGTACATATATATATTCTACCCATTAGGAACATTTTAGCTTGTATTTAAATTAAAAAGAATATCACTCCTCTGCCTATCTCTGAAACCCTAAAATTGAAGTTTCTCTAAATGGAAGTGATATTTAGCACTTGTTTTAGAATTCAAAAGTACCAAACAAAAAGGAAAAAGCCCGTGTTTCCATGTTCTACATCTATTTGGTCCAAAGTATGTTTTAAATTTTCTTAGAGGCTCTTGCCTCGAAATATCTCAGAATCAAGTTAAATCATTTATTTTGTGACAAAACACGTGTATTTGTGTATGCCCAGATCACTGGTATTTACTCAGGTTAAATATTTATTGCTCTTGAACAAAACATTTAAAGAATTAAAGCCACAGTTTAAGCCTGGTGCTTTCCAGCATCTTACGCAGCTCCTTCGGGCTCTGTTCTACAGTGGCGGCTTAAACAGAACAGGGCCGTCTGTGTTTCTTCTCTCTAAAGAGGAAACATGTTGACTGTAATGCTGCATGTTGAATAAAATATCTTCAATATGTTGAGCACAACAGCTCCAAACTGTGTAATCTATGCTAGCAGGCTTACCCTGATGGTCTAAGGCTTGAGTTTAAGCTGGGAACGTGCAGGACCGTGCTGGAGAAGCAGGGCTCTGCCCTGAGGTTGCAGCTCAGCACATGGCTATAATGTGAACTAGGCATGCAGTGTCAGATTAAATCTAGCTTTAGTTTACAAGCCGTCAAGTTATCATTAGAGACAGTGTTCTGCACCCATGAATTTCACACCATTTGGGAGGCACCCCTTGTACTTGGAGAATTCTGCCAGTGACCATGTGAACCTGGGAGAACTCACCAAGTAGAACCACTACCTGTAAGGTCTGTCTGTCCTTGTGAGTCCTGTGATCTCACTCAATAGTTGCTAAATTTACAAGGTGAGCACACCACTCTAAGAAGTTCAGCTCTAAATTAAAGCGCTTAGCCAGGCTTACCCTAGTGATAATTCTGTCCGAGAAGAAAGTTTGCAGGCCTTGTCTTACCAGACGCAACAACCCTTCACCTAAACTGTGGTGCGGTGGCACTCTGAGGCTGCTGTGGGCACTTGCCTTAATTTCATTTGCCCTAGCAAACGGTTTCTCTTAGGAGGTCACTTCTGCTCGTTTTTCCACCCTTACACCCACCCCACCCTCCTTGTAGGCCGTAGCACTCGCCTAAGATTTTGCTAATGTTTGAGTTATGCATGTCAGGGAAAGCCTGAAGAATTTTCCTCCTTTCGTCCTTCGCCCAAACCATGAACGCATTCATTGGTCGCTTGATGTGAGGCTCGCTGCTGGCACGACCGCGGGCATCCCTGTAGACGCGTGCTTCAGCCACAGTGGCGCCTCCTGTTGGCCAACAATAATACTGCTGTAGTTTAGCTGCAGAGCCATTCATTGCTTTGCTTCCTGTGATGTTAGGGTGGGAAGAACAAGATGAGGAAAGCATTATTATGAGGGCATACCACACTTTTGTGCCTGGCTCCACTGCTGTCCCCAGCCCCGCCCGTCTTCTGTTCTAAGAGGTCTTTCAGAAGCAGACAATTTTAAATGATGTTTCCACAAGCCTTGCTGACACAGTGCCAGAGACAGGAGGCTGAGCTGATCTTGCATGTTGTTCTCTACACCACACACTACATCGGTTGTAGGTGGTAAGGAAATACGATTAGTGGGCTCCCCTGATATAATGCTTTCCTTCAAAAGCAAACTCTTACCAATCATTTCTAAAAATCTGTGACTTCAAACTATGTGTGTCCTCAAATGTGCCCCTGAGGCCTTCTACTCCTCCAAGCTAGACGCACTATCTTTCAAGTCGTATTCAATTGTTGCTGCTTAAGGAATGAATTAATTCAATCAAATGCACTCATTGAGCAATCACTTATAAGGGAAGCTTTATGCACTGTGGATAAAAAGGTGGATAAAGCCTTCGAGAAGCTCACAGTCAGGAAGGCAGACAGTTATGACTGGCTATGTGGAAAATAGGGCAAGACTGGAATTAGCAGGGCACCTCCCATGTCCTGGGAGGCATGACATCAGCTGACCCTGGAAGGAGGAACTGGAATCAGCAGGTAAGTGAGGGAGGGGATAAAAGACAACGAGGAAGGGCATTCAGGTTACAAGAGCAGCCAGGATGGTGAGGATCTCCATTCAGGATGCACTGGCCCCTCTGGCTGCCACGCTCACGCCCTGAAGTAATTATTTCATATGTGACTGTCTCCTTCTGACAGTTCCACTCCATCCCTGGAACATGCAATCCCTAAAGTCAGAAATTCTCTTATTGTCATACTTGTATATCGGTAATTCCCAAACAACATAGTCTTCAATTCATATGCAAAAATAGTAGACTATTAAATACCTGATATGCTTCTGTTGATAAAAAGGATTTCTTTATTGTTTACGAAACCTTGACACTCTCTGAAGACCTAACTTATTAGCACACTGGAGAGACAACTCCTCCAGGATTGGGGGGGGGGGGAGGCTTGACTTGCAGCTGGAGTCCTGGAATCTGGTGACGTATCTGGTACACAAAATTCTAATTCCTAATGTGTGTTAGATGAATGAGTGAATGAGGCTCTGGCTTCTTCATACACCCGAGTGTGACACACTGATGTGTGCTTTGCCTTGTCTTTTTTATTAATTTATTAATTATTTATTAAAGATTTCTGCCTCCTCCCAGCCACCACCTCCCATTTCCCTCCCCCTCCCCCAGTCCAGTCCCCCTCCCTCATCAGCCCAAAGAGCAATCAGAAGTTCTCAATCTACATAGAGATAGCAGTAGTTAATTGCCTTGTCTTAACTACTGCTATCTTTATGTAGATTGAGAACTTCTATGGTGAAATGTGGAGTAGGTACAGTTGATAGCTTCAGTCAGTGTTCCTACTATACAAACTAGAAATCCTGTACCCCACTTCCCAAATTCAGTATGAATTAAAACCAACACCTCCGTTTTCTAGAACAATCCATTCAGTGCAAGCACTGGGATTTTACAGGAGCAACACGCCCCATCAATCTCTGGTCCTTCTGTCCTATTTCCAGATACCTTGCTTAAAGGAGCAATTTGTTTGTGTCAAAGCCAGTAATAAATTAGGACATTAAGGGGTGCTATTATTTGAAAAATATGGTCATCATTTACTACAGACAAAAGATAGGATAAAAGAATGGAATTTGGCTAATATTGTGGATTTTTCCCTGAAAATGAAGGAGGGCAGTGAGGCCACTTTCTGAAGATGATGAAAAAAATAACACACATTTTATAAAGAGCCCTTTCTCAAGCGCACTAGACAGAATGATGTGTTACTCAGAAAGGCTCAGGTCCCAGGATGCATAACTAATATGCTACCTTTTTGCCACCATACCCACAGTACATTAATTTCATTTAAAATGCACTGACCATACAGGATAAATTGATTTCACTTTCCGTGGCGTTGACAGCCATGTTTATTGTGCAGTGCAATGCAGTGTAGCTTCCAGCTGACAATATCCATCAACATGGGGCGATATGCTGACTGCTGGGCCAGATGAAGGCATGCATTACTGTGGACGTGGAACACTCATTCAGATACGACAGTGTCTTCTCCTGAGGATCACTGTGGTGATTTACGACACCCTTGGTGCCATTACTTTACAACTGACATGGATGCAGCAATTTATATACTGGCATGTGTACACATAAAAGGAGACAGGTTTGTGGAGAATGTCAGATGTGAAAGCAGTTCAGTATTATTCTAAGTTAACTGTTATGCCACAGGTGATTAACACTCAGGACCTAATTTTACTGCTGGATTTTCCTCTACTAGAAAAACCCAAGAGCCAGCTTCTCACTTCTTTTTTTTTTTTTTTTTTTTTGCAATGGTATTTCATGGTGAATGAGATGTTCTACCATCCCACAGATTGGCAGAAATCATGGTGGGACTTTAGAACTTAGTCCAGAAACCATATACCCCATACCACACTACTGATACTGATATTAATTCTTCTAGATTTGTGCCCAGTTCTCTCTCTTCTGTTTTTCTTCTTCTTCCCAGCCCCACTTCTCTTTTTCCCCTCTCCTAAGGCTGCTACACTGCCTTAGCTTATTCTTCTTTTAGGAGCTCCAATGGTATTCTGCATCTTGTAAGCCACATAGATCAGCTTCTCCCTCCACCAAAGTCTTTTGCCTTTCCCAGAATGCACCACTTTTACCATGAGTCCCAGAAAGGAACTTTAGAGATCCAAGGATAAATCTAGACTGAAAAAATCTGAGCCCAGTGCATACTCCCATAAAACGCAAAGTAAGAAGAAGACAGGCAGTACTTGAAGATGCTGGTCTGTGTCACCCTCCCTGCCCCTTCTCTTCTCTCTTTTTCTTGTCACCTCTTTTCTCTTCTAGAAGGAATGAACTGAAAGATGAAGGGTTATCTTAAACTGGGAGTCCTGTTAGGAAGAATCAAGATTTTGGAAGAAGAAACTTATCCTAGAAGAGCAAAGCTTAAAATCATGAACTGGACCTGATATCTGACCAGCTGTTACTGCACTGTGACTTTTAATATTGTTCAGATCTGCTGTGCCCAGGCCCCACTGCAAACCCCAGATAGACATAGGTGTTTGCCTGGCTTCCTTCCTCCTCCTCCACTTCCTTCTCCTCTTCTTGTTCATATCCTTTCTCTCCTGACTTCCAAATCTCCTAAGGTAACCCACGAACATAGATGATGTCTGAGATGTCACTCTCCTTAACTATTGCTGATACCCTAGAAAGAGGATGTCCTTTCCCAGACATTACAATACTTTGATTTGTGTTCAGGTTCATAGAGGAAACAGTGATAAACTACAGATGCTTCACAGGGACGTGCTGAGGGCATCTTGGATTGTCATGTTTTTGCAGTGGCTGCACCTCACACAGCTTCTATGAAGCTGTCTAGAGCTCCCTATGCAGAAAGATGCTTTCCAGCAAAGACTTCCTGGGCCGACCCTTTTGATAGGAAATGTCTCTTGTGTCACTTTCTTTTTTACTGAAAGACAACAGCTCTTCTATCACTTGAGCTTTAGCTCGAGATTTGGAAAAAATGGGGAGAGAATTTCACAAAAATGTGAGAGGTGGGCGGAGTCTTAGAAAGTGTACTAAACTTCCGTAAAATCTTCCTTAGAATGCAAGAGGATTGGGGACTGTTGTAGCCCTAGAAATAAACACATGCACTCTACATGCATGTATAAATTCAGAGATTAAAATGGAAATTACATTTTAAAAGCCCTTTTTAAAGATAGAAAATGTTTTACAGAACACTATACATTATTTTCAAAAGATATCCCATCAATCTATATATTAGAAACCCCAAATTGACCTGTTTTAAGTAACTTCTAAATTATATATATATATATATATATATATATATATATATATATATCAAGTATGCCATGGCCTATTCATTTTTTGAAGATATCATTAAGTACATAAAGAAAAGTGATCCCTGATGATCACTCAGTGTTGCATGAGGGACTTCTACCAGTGGAGAAAAGATTTGTGAAGTCAAGAGGCTCCCACCGAAAGTGGCTGGAAGGAGTGTAGACTCACAGCAATGTATCCCATCCCGGAACCACAGCTTCCCTGCTGACTTTGAGTCTTTACTGGGCCAGCATCAGCAGCCCAAAGGACAGCAACTGAAGGCCAGGACAGCAGCACCTCCCAGGAGGCTGAAGATCCTGTCTGCTGGGACCTCCTGCTCTGTACAGTATCCCTGCACCAAGGGGCCTGTGTTGGTTAACTCAGCCTTCATCTCCAAAGAAGGCTGTGCAAGTACAAAATTTCAGGTAAACAAAGGAATCTGCAGGGAGAGGATGGAAGCTGCCAAGACAAAGATTTCCTTAGGAAGCTGTGAAGTGAGTGATTTAGAGAGGACAGAAAGCTGAGTTTTTCCAGGTGGGTTGTTAACAAGGCCCAGTTCACCATCACAGCCTGTGGCAATGGTCCTGAACCAACCTTACAAAGGGGCCTTCCTGGGTAAATCCCAGCGGCTGTCTGGGGGAGTGAGTATTCAGTGTGGGGTTTGTATATACAAAGTTTTCTCTAGGAAGACATTCTGGATATTTCTATACTGTGCTTGGTAATCACCCACACACGAATTCGGTAAATTCTCACAACAAATTCTTAGTGTACGGGAAGCACCAGGACATGCCTTCCCAGAGCTAACTAGCACAGGCACTAGTTTGGATAGGGGAAGGGCACCGGGTTAAAAGCTAGACACCAGTGCTAACAAAAGTGATCTCAGAGCACTGTGAAAGGGCATCCTTGGGGTGCACGGAGGTCATTATGACAGACCTGAGAGATAAAGCACAGCTTGAACCCTTCAAGAAGGGCAAGATTCGGTGAGCATGGTGTCAAAGTGCCCCAGGGAATCAGTATGAATAAAGACACAGACTTGCATCTGGAGCACAGAAAGACGCTGGCATTGGCTGGAGTTTCTGGAGAAGGGAGGGACACACTAACAGATGAAACTAGAAAAATAAACACGCTGGATTGCTAAGCACCTTGAATACCAACCTCAGAAGCCTCTAAGGTATTTAAGCTGAGGAGAGCAAATGTATTCTAGAGGAGATCAAAGCAGAAGCTAAATGAGCGAATCCCACCAAACTGTCTCAGTGATTAACTGAGAGCACACGAGGAAGAGAGAAGGATGGTGCCTAAATACTTTCTGAAGGCTTTTAGAACTTGCATTTTGTCAGACCGAATGAAAAAGACTGGCGTGAAGCAAATCTACCCTGGCATCTAGTAGTAGCAGATAGCTTTCATCTGACCAAACCTGAAGGAGATAAACACTCAAAACTCGGCCGCAATCTGAAGACACCAGAGGGCTATCAAAACCCAGCAGAAACGGTGGAGGACTTTATCCCAGAAGGAAGGGAATTTCATGTAATGAAATCCTGTTTTTGCAGATTTTCCACATGGAGATACTTCCCAGTGTGCATGCACAGAATGGCTAGATGCAAACAGAAACCCTGTCAGTGCTGTTGATGGTGTAAGAACAGGCTGTGGCTTCTGGTTCTGAACCCTGAATTCCACAGGTAAAGGTAAAGGGCGAGAGCTCTCAGGTTTTTAACATATGAATGGTAAAGAGATTAACATAGCACAGTGGTTCAGGAAACTAAAGTGACAAAAATTTAACTGTAAGAACACACCCTCCGAGACAACATTCGAAATACAGGTGCAGAGCAGAGAGAGGCTCTCAGCACAGGGAGGCAGGCATGGAGAAGCAACATGGAAGCAGGGAGGATGTTTTTAAAATGCAGATTATATGATCTAAGCCCATCACACAGTCAGGCTAGAAAAAACGAGTCAAATAACTAAATTTTAATTTAGAGGTTTTTCCAGAATGAAAACCAATGAAATACAAGAGAGACACAATAAAAATAATTTTTAAAACATGAAGACTTAGTAATTTGAAAAACAATCAATAAAATTGGCATACCTATTTCAGACTAATCAACAGACAGAGAGAAAAATACAAAACATCAATATTTACATTGAAAGAGGGAATTTCACTATGGGTCCTAGTCACATTAAAAAGACAATAAAGGGATATTATCAATGATCGAATTTTTATCAACCTGTCAATTTAGATGAAATGAACAAATTGCCTGAAATTTGTTACTAAAATTCATTCAGGAAGTAGAAAGCATGAATTCTCTGAGAGCTCAGGAAGGTATTTTAACTTATACGCTAGAAACCTCCCTGAAAAATCTAATCCTTTTTTCCTAGTGACATGATTCAGAGGGAAATTCCATCATGTGAGAGAATGATGAGCATCAGCATCCCCAACACAAGGACAGAGAAAGAAGGAGCACTTGACAATCAACAGGGCAACTCAGGAATGTACGATTAGTTTAAAACTTAAAACTCAGACAATAACCTCCCTTGTACCGAAACAAAGAGGAGAACATGAGCAACACAGATTCAGACCCTGGCGCTGATGAAATCTAACGTTCTCTCTCCGGACAAAGGGACTCAAGAAGGTGGAACAGCAGAGAACTTTGTCATTCTGTTCAATGCATTTAAGAAGCCTACAGCTCACCCCACACTTAACCATTATTAGTCAACAGGCAACAGAAACACACAGAAGAGCAGATGCCACTATCTGTTCAAAACAATTGTCTGCAAAGAAAATTCTAAGGCATCTACAAAGATGGTTACTAGAATAAGTGAGTTTTTCAGTATTGTGACATCAAATAACACAGAAGTCAATTGTATTTCTGTGCACTGGCAGTAAACAATAAAAATAATTTAAAAAAATTGAACTAGGCATGGTGACACCCATTTTTAATCCCAGAATTTAGGAGACAAAGAAAAGTGGATCTCTGTGATTTTGAGGCTAACCTGGTCTACACAGTGAGTGCTAGGCTAACTAGGGCTACACAATGAGACCCTGTCTCAAAAACAATTTACATACATAATAATACCTGACAGAAAAAAACTAAATTCAACCAAAAAATGTTCAAGAAATCTATATGGAAAACAAAGTGCTTGGACAATCAGAGGGCTTAAATAAATCAAGAATGCACCATGTTCATGAAGCAGAAAAATTAACAATTAATTTATCAGTACTTCCCAAATTTACTTATTCCACAAAGAGTTTCTTATAAATATTGACACATGATTTCAAAACTCAAAAGAGAAGGAAAACAGGGAGAAGAGCAAGGCAGACTTGAGGCAAGCTGGAAGACTTAATAGACTTATTGGAAAGAGACCATGGCAGCCACCATGAGAACTGATAGTCTTTCAACAGCTAGCACTAAGAAAGGGAATAAATACAGTGAAAAGAGTGACCTCTGACCTCTCACCTCACACTCAACAATTCATTTGAGATGAGTTATGACTTAAAATCAACAGTAAAATTATAACACTCTACACAAAATAAAGAGCGATATTTCAGAGTGACTTTGAGTTAAGAGTCTTTCGATGGCATACACAGCTCCAAGTTTGCAAGAAAAAGAACAAATTGAACTGCATCAAAATAAAAGCTCCACACATCAAGAGTCATCGTTGACTGTGGAGACAGCTACAGGTGACCTGTCATCCTAGCACTCTACTAGTTGAGGAAGGAGGGTCATCAGGAGTGCCAGGCCTGCTTGGCCACAAAACGTGTCCCATGTCAGTCTGGGCAACAGAGTGAGACCCTGTTTCTGAAGACAAAAAAATAAACAAACAGTATACAAATGTAAAGAACAGGTTGGGGGAAATTATTCAACTCATTCATCTGGTAAGACTTTTAATCTAGAATATACATATAACAGCTACATAACAACAAAATCAGAGTACCCATCTCTCTGCTTCCTGACTACAGACAGTGACCAGCCAGCCACCCACACTCCTCCTGCCACACCTTCCCCACCTTCAACTCTACCCTCCGACCGTGAGCCAAGATCAATCATTCATCCCTTAGAAACAAATGGATAAAAGTAAACATCTCATTTTAAAAAGGGCAGAAGAAAAACAGTTTATAAAAGAAGTTATAGCCAATGGAGGCAGGGAGAGCTATTCTGTATAATTAATCATCAGGAAAATGCAAATTAAAACCACAATGAGATCTCACTCCACATTTGCTACAATGGCTTAGAAATGAAATGTTGGCAAGCATAGGGACAACCAGCACAAGTGTGAGACAGAAAATAACTTCCTGGCAGTCTGTCCCCCAATACAACAGTTTCACTCCCAAGTGCCTCTCCAAAATAAAGGAAACATTCTGTCCAGAAATATCGTAGAAGTACTAGACAAAATTTGAAATAATTGGAAAATAAGTAAAGTATACATACAATAGGACACTGCCCCAAGAAAAATGTTTTAAATACATTTAGTAAAAATGAAAATAATAAAAGTATAAAATGAAAAGCCAACCAACTTACAAAATGTTTTTTTTTTTTTCTGAAGATTTTTCCTAGGAACATTGAGAAATGTGTGATATTTTTAGGTCATGTTTAACTCAAAGACATTCTTCTTAACCAAAACAACATCATTATGAAGGGTCAAAAAGCTATCATTGGTTGCTTATGAGTAAATGGAGGTGCGACCAGCATCAGGTGGCACCATAGGACAGTGCACAATTGCATCATTTCAGACTGTTTCATTGTCACCAAAATGATGGCTTCTCTCCCCGAGTTACTCTTTTGAGTTACCTGCTGCACATGCTAGCCTCTTATGCGATTAGTAGGGGCATGTGGATGGGAAGGGAATTCTGGAAAGGGACATGGAATATTAGAAAGAGAAGTTAGAAGCCATGTTCAATTGATTCACCATGTTATTCCTACAAAATCCAAATCGCTGTGGTAGAGATAGCTCACTATTGTTGACAGCTGTCTGTCTTCAATCAGGAGAGCCCTTTGCTAACTTCTGTTCCAGCTTACCACCAGAATGGTAACTTACTTTCATTACAAGAATGCTTATTGAAATTATAATTTGATTTCCTTTTGTTCAAAATGAAACAGCATAAAAATGGGGAAAGGCTTTCCTAGTGGCTAACTTAGTAGGAAACATTCTGTGGCTGAGAAAGCCTTCATCGCAAGGGAAGCAGTTGCTCATCATGTTTGAGAAACAGACTGCCAGGCCTGCAGGGCATGGCTTGTCCCTCTGTCTTAGAGATCATCAGCTAGGTGTGTTCGTTTGTTTATTTTGCAGTGCTGGAGACCAACCCAGTGCCTTGCACATGCGAGCTAGGCAAGTGCCACTCTGCTGAGCTACAGGGCCAAGCCCTAGCTGGGCAGATTAGTGACACCAGCCTGCTGTAGGGGATCTGACTCGAGGAAGACAGTAGATAGATGATTGTTTCTTCAGAACTAGAGACTGGTGAAAAACTGAGAACCAACAATGCAGAAGCGAAAAGATGGGATGTCTGTGGTCCTTTGCCGAAGGACCAGTTCTTCATCTGCCAATGGGGAATACCATAGGTATGTTTCCATCCCAGGATTCTACAACTCCACTATGACAAGTACCCTACAAGCCGGGCGGTGGTGGCGCACGCCTTTAATCCTAGCACTTGGGAGGCAGAGGCAGGCGGATCTCTGTGAGTTCAAGACCAGCCTGGTCTACAAGAGCTAGTTCGAGGACAGGCTCCAAAGCCACAGAGAAACCCTGTCTCGAAAAACCAAAAAAAAAAAAAAGTACCCTACATTTACTGCAACTACAGAACTTGTCTATACTAAGAAACTTAATAGATAAACAATAAAGGTGGACAGATAGTCACATGCAGTATACAAACAAAGCAAAAGCCTCCTTGAATACAGGAACAGTTAATCAGTTGCCATTCTAAAATGATCCTTTGGGAAGCAACTCAGCGTTTAGATAGACGAAGCCAGAAGTCACATTCCAGAAGAGCACACCAGGTGCAATTGTGCACAAAACAATACTCACAGAGTGTTCTCACCAAACACATGATCTCAGTCCTCCTCACAATACTTTTCAGTGGGTAGGAAGGTAGACATCATTTGGACCTAGGCTCCCAGATCATGTGACCACTCCCTGGGGTAACCAGCCTCCACCATATTAATAAGGAACAGCCACACCTAGAACTCAGGTCTGCCAGATTTCAGTCTAGCACGCCTCCTTTAGGTCAAAGTTCCCAATTCACTATGGGGGGATTTGAGAAAACTGTATTTTAGAGCCACCATTCTCTAGCTGGGATGTTACGTTTCTCCCTGTAAGGATGCTCTTCCTTGCACAGCTAAGCACACCCAAGCAGCCCATTGCAGGATTTGAAGTTCACGCCCTTAACTGCGTTCTGAGATGCTGCCCCTGAACATGAAAGTCCTCTTGGAGAAAGCATAGGAACTGAAATTGCAGCAGGGATTAGAAGGGTGTTAAATGAAGGCATCCTCTGGTTTCAGGGCTCTGAGAGTGTCACTGTAGCCAGCGCTTCTCTGGTTTTCCATTAGAAACTCCCTTCTTTTTAAAAGATTAACAAGAAGAACCAAAAGGGAATTCCCTAAGGTCAGCTCCGAAAAAACATAGACTCTAATTCAATAACTCGGCTACTGCCCTGAAAAAGGCTTTATTATTGCGACATCCATATGGAGCCAATTGGACATTAATGGCTAATCAATCCCTCTGCTTTCTATTCTACTTAAAGTGTCACAAACCATGTTTAGATTAGCCCATTTCCTGCTAAGGATTGCTCAAGATGTCTTTTGTTCTTTCAGGCCCAGCCCGATGCAGGCAGCTTAAACAAACACACGAGCGGAGTGGCGCAGGAGTTATAAAGTGCCATATGTGGATGAACAAAGGGGGCTACACTAAAGCCTTTTGTGGGATTTGTTAATGTTTTTCATTTGAGCTTAAAAAGGCTTAATGACTTTGTGGTGAGCTGGTGCATGTGGCCCGTGGCTTTGCAAAATGAAGGGAATTCTCACCAGTGGCTCAGCGTCTCCTGCTCTAGGTTTTGGTTTAATTTTTTTTTAATTCTCAAGTTATATTTGCTTTATACAGATAGCTGAAGAGAGTCCTTTAGCTTGTTTCAGCTACAGGCTCCTATGGCAGCTGGCATGACTTCTGTGCTTCTCTGTTTTAATGACCAGGAAGTGGCAGAGAGCACGGAATATTCCACTTATCTGTATGCTGTGTGTAGCTCGGGAGGGCTCGTGTGCCAGTGAGCCCAGGTGAACAGCAACGTTTAAACTTGAACTAGAGACTGCTGGGTTTGAAATAAGACAATAAGTGGTTTTGGCTTCCTAGGACTTCAGGGGAACCAGCGTCTGGTAACAGCAGAGGCCCGTGGAGGACACAGAGAGTGCTGAAAGCTGGCAAACTAAATAATTCACGCAGCCCAGCAGCTTCTGGCTTCACCCAGCCCTCGTTCCTACCACAGACTATGTGGAATGAAGCACCAACCAAGGCAAAGAAAAGCTTATAAACAAGACACTACCTGATCCATCTTCCCAATTCTCCCCTTGCCGATTGCTGCAGTCCTCCAGGTCTCTGCCAGACTCCTTTAAAATCTAGCCTTCGGCTTTGTATGCTTCCTTCTCAGGTTCAAATACTTTAACCTCCACAGAAATACCATTTTCTGATTTCAGACAGAGTGCACTTCACACACTGACTTCTGACCAGGCCACTCTGTATCTGCACGTGTCCAGTACTCCACCCATGCCCATGCCCATAGACGAATCTCAACCTACAGAGCAGTAGGCAAGTTTGTCTCTCGGTATGGCTCCAGTGCCATCTCTTGCCTTCTACTCAAAGCATGGGCTTTTTGTTTTGTTTTCGTGTTTGATTTTTCAGTAGTGGAGTGTACTACCTCTAGTTCATACATACTGGTTTCAGGCTACAGATCCCAGCTCTCTATTTTCCTGCCACGGCATGTCCACCTTGCAATCACTCCCTGATGACCCATTTTAAGGACTGTTCATCCTAGGAAAGTCTGACATGCTCACCATGTTTGGCTAAGCATTCTAGGTTGCAATAGCCTGTGCCCTATGTCTACCTCTAACATGATGCTTATCCTAACTCACCCTTATCCCCAGTTACATATGCCCACCTTCACCAAATGCAGTGAGTGCATGATGTCCTATCCATAGCTCACCCCAGGGACTAGCACAACCAGCCATAAAGTAAATACTGAAGCATGTACTGAGACAGCAGGAAATAGCAGCTATCTGCTACAGTAGGGATTTGAGAGACATGTCTGTTGTTTCCCTGGTATCTGGGAATTTCTGTAGTTGGACTGTAACCATGTCCCCATTTGATTTCTTATATTTTGTCAAGTGCCTGGTAAGAATAGTTGCAATGGAAAAAACATACACTGATGGTGGCTTGAAGGTCATACACTGTCATTAATGCTTTTGCTATTTCTGTTGACTTGCCACACTGAGCAGTTCTCATCTGCTACCCCACCACTTCCTGGACAACCTTGGCAGGAGGGTAAGAGGGTCTGAACTTCTTGGGAGTATTAAGTCTGAATGCTGTTGCCAGTGCCATGGAGTGGGAGTAAGTAGGCAAAGGGATGCATGCATGAGCTCATAAAAGCACACAGTGAAACCTTCCTGAATAGCATAAAATCAGGGTAAGACATCCTCATGAAATCAGAGAACTTGTACATAAAAGGGATAATAAGAGCACTTAATACACATCTATTGTTCCATGGGAAGAAAATGAGAAGTCAAATGATGCCTGAGTCTCAGTAAATGACTCATTGGCAGCTCCGATGTGACTGCCCAAAGGTCACATGCTTGCCATCAACATGAACTTCACGGCCCCTTTCTCTTCTGTGTTTCATTTTATTTCATTTGTTCTAGGGAGTCTTTCTCTTTGACAGTAGAAACAGAGAATGCAGTTTATGGGTATAGGAAAAACTAACTTTGTTTTCAAAGCTAGGGTATGTAAAGGGTATGCAAAGGTGGCTCAAGGGCTCAGAGTTGTGACTCCAACTACAAATATCTCCATCCTGAAACTTCAACACAATAATTAATGGCATCTGATATTTCTGTGGTTCAAGTGTTAAAAAAAAATAAAGCTTTTACATGTGTTTTTTTTTTCTTGATTTTTAATGAAAACCACAGGAAACACTATTCATACAAGGGCCATTGGTTCAATCGGCTCTTTTTGGAGAAAACTGGGAAACAGTGTGGCTAAGATGCTATGTGTACATTTTAATAGATCCGAGTATGAATTATACAGTTAATCTTTCTTAGAAAAGTGAGTTATTTCTCTGGTCTATAATTTCATCTGCCTATATAAGAGGGTTAACAGTTTCTACTTTGCAACATTTTGCTGAGGAGAAATGGGAATGCATATAAATTCCTAGCACAGGGACTGGAGCCCTGAGAATCTGCAGCAGCGCTGTGGGGGCGGGGGAGGTGTTCACTCTAGTTCTGCAAGGGCAGAACAAGTGACCTCACTAGCATCTGACGTCTTTCTGAGCTCTCGTCATATCTGGTTGATGCCTTCTAGATTTCATACTCTGTTCTTTAGATGGTTAAAAATAAACTCCCAGGTTAACTGGAGGGAGTGGGCACAATTTACTCCTCAACAGAATAAAGCTCCAAAGCCAAACGTATTTCCAGAGGGTCTGTGTGATGCAAACTAAAAGAAAGTGGGCGTTCATGAAGTCTGACCAAGGTCATCCCACACCTCCTGTTTCCCCTGACACCAGGTTCCGGTGTGAGACCCACCACCAAACCAGGATGCTGGGCCAGAAACGGGAGAAACTTTTCTTTTTCTTTTCTCTTATTTTCTTTTGAGAAATGTCTCAGGTCACCTAGCTTTAAACACACTATAAAGCTGGAGATGACCTTAAACAGCCAATCCTGCTGTTTTAATCCTGGGATCACAGGTATGCACTACTACTACCCGTAGCGTATGAAGCTGGAGGGATGGGACCCTGGGCTTCCTGTGTTCTAGGTGGGCACTCAACCAACTGAGCTCCACCCCCAGTGCTGGAAGACAGTCTTATCATATGAACTTAGGCTTCAGGTTTTTCATGAAGATCCTGGTGTAGGAGGTCCTTCTGTTTGTGTGTTGCTTTCATTGGTTAATGAATAAAGAAACTGCCTTGACCTAGTTGATAGGGCAGAACTTAGGTAGGTGGGGAAGACAGAACTGAATGCTGGGAGAAAGAAAGCAGAGTCAGAGAGAGAGATCCCATGGATCTCTGGCCAGAGGCAGCCATGCTGAATTTTACCCAGTAAGCCGCTGTCACGTGGCAATATACAGATTAATAGAAATGGGCTAAACTAAGGTGTAAGAGATAGCCAATAAAAAGTTGGCCAGTGTTTTAATTAATAGTTTCTGGTTATTTCGGTAGCAGGTGGACGAGATGAACAGATGGGCCCTCTCCTTGCAACAGGACCCAATGTGGTGAGAAAGGATTGGGGTTATTGGTTGTAAACTTAACAAACAGAGGAGAAGGCCCTGGGGCTCCTTCCGAGTTGCTTTTCTACCTTCCACTCTAAGTGGTTGTGACCATCAGTGCAGAGCCATGCTTTACTTTGTCCCCAAGCAGAACCCACCTTCCCACAGAACAAGGAATGGATACTGGGATTTCTCTGCCATGAAAGTAGCCTGTATTATATTTACTTGAGATACTACATTGTAGTTCAGTTAGTTTTTATGAATGAATCCTGAATGTGCCTGCAGACAACACTGATGTGTTACTGTGTGAGCTCTCTGGCACCATGATCTAATGTGGGGCAGCATGTGTAGGAAGTTTAAGTGTACACTGGACAAAAGCATTTGGAGAATTTGCTCTCCTGAGTGAGGGATCCAAGTCCAAAACTGACTTGTCACTCAGGCAGATGGATTTGTTCACATCTCAGAAGAGAGGAGACCACCAGCTGTTTCCAGTAGATCCCCATGGAAACCCATCCAACGCCTGCTCACTTTCTTCTGACTCAACAAGAACTGATGAGGAGGAATTAAGGGCATAGCTGACCTCTAAGACCTCCTATGCTTTCCCTTACTCTCAATCTCATGGATCTATGTTATGCTTTAACAATTGAAGGGTAATGCCTGTGTAGTTAATGACAAATCTCAAATTCTTCACCCTGGCACACAAGGCCCTCTGCAGCAGGGAGTCCAGCTACTTGTGGGAGGTACTCAAGTCAGCAAATCTGAATGGAGTATAAACATGAGCGGAGCTTTGTGTTCCAGAGGAGAACTCCATGCTCCTGGAGCCTCCCGCCAGCCTTACTGTCTGGGTCTGCTTTTATGATTCTGTCAGCTGAGCACCCTGCTTTCTGTTTGTCCACCCTCAGCGTTCTTCCAGTAATACCCTCAGGTCTAGAGTTTGTGCTGTCCACAGCACTGCAGCTTCCTCCTCTAACTGGCACTTCTTCTCTTTCCCAAAGACGAGCATGAGTATGGGATATGGCAGGCTGCTTTGCCTCCTGTGGTGCTGCCATGGGATGCCAGCTATACAAGTAGTTCTTTGAGAAACAATGCCGCAAACATTTTTAATTCCTTTCTTATACATGGGGAGTGGAGAAAACCCAAGTTAATAAAGTCTTAAATGAATGCATACATGTCAATGATCACAGTGTTAGACAATAGTAAAATATAGGATGAGGAAAAAATGAGGAAGTCAATAACAGAAAAGTGGAAAGTTCTTTATAGGTGCTGGTCCTTTAAAACAATAAAAACAAACAAACAAACCAGAGTTCCAAACTTTGAGGAGAAGTAAAAGAGTCAATTAGGCTAAAAGGTTAGTTTCAAGTTCAGCCCTGACATTAAGCAAGGAAATTTTCAAGAGCATTGAGGCTGGCCTTATGCCTTTTGAATCCTAAGCTTGAGCTGAATGTTACATCCTCATATGGAAAGTTCAATGGTTCTTGCTGTCAGGAGTGGAGGATTATGGTTCAGGGACTTAGACAAAGATCACACCTCAAGAGCTACACAGTCCATGCACACATGTTAGATAGACCTCTGTGAGCATGCTCACTCTAGTACACTGGTTTATGTGAAGTCGACAGGCTGAGAAAGCAGTCTCACAGGAGCGTGTGCTGGCTGCTCTTGTCTTGGGTCTGATTTTCATGGTAGGAGGTAGCAACCCTTGTCATTTGTTTGTTGTAGAGTTGGGGCTCCCTGTGGTAGAAACAACGCAGACGGCATCTCTCCCTTGGGATCAGGGCATTTTGTCTGAAGACTATCGTGTGTGTGTGTGTGTGTGTGTGTGTGTGTGTGTGTGTGTGTGATTGCACACTATGTCGCTGACAGATCTTTACAGTGAAGTCTACAGAGAAAACACCCACTGGGCGGACTCAGTTCCTCACAGGTGGATGGGTGTTTGACTCTTTAAGCCCAGCAACCATGGGAAGCAGACTGAGTTCCCCTTATGAAGTACTGGGATGCAGCTACACAAAACCCTTGACATTTCACTCTCTTGCCCCATCAGGCCCATCTATCACTTGAAGAGTTCAATGGAAATTGTTTTCTCCCAACATTAAAAGTTATTTGGGAGCTTTTAAGACACGGCAAATATATTTCTGTAAGAGAAGTTTATTTGCTTGTTTAAGAGCCCTGCACTTTATATATAGAGCTGATATAAACTGGTGCACAGGAGCCTCTAAAACGGTTTATATCCACAGTAAAATACATTTTTGTGATACTCATACAACCGTTAGCCCAGAGCAGAGGGCTCCATGAACCCTGCTGATCCCCCTGTCAGTGCAGCTCGTACACCTCCCTAGCACATCTCAGACCTCCCTCATGCCTGGCCTGCCTCAGACACCTGCCTACGAGTTCCTCACGGTACTTCTGACTAGGGTCTCTCAGATGCCTGAACATGTCGCTTCAGGCAGCCCTCGAGGGCGAGATACTAGGCCTGAAGCACAGCGCTGGCTACCACACCTTCTGGTTCACTGGAGTCTTCTCTGCTTTTAGGTTTATTTCTTTACTCGTTATTCCTGGCACACGTTCTACGAGCTGGATACCCTTCTGAGAAAAGGCACATCAGAGCTGGCATATGTCTACCCAGAAAACCATTTATCTGAAAGATTACATTAGGCTGGGTGTATAGCTCAGTGATAGATCACTTGCCTAGCACGGGCAAGGTTCAGTGTTCAATTCTCACTACTACAAGAAGAGACCAACAAACACATGGCAAGATCACATGGTCCCTAATTGATACTTGCTATATTCTAGTGGTGTCAGGGGTAAATGAGTCCAATTACAAGGCAGTAAAATTAGAGAGTTAAAGAAACCAACAGTCCTGTCACTAGAAACCATCTAAATGATATCAGTTTCTTAATCTCTGGGTCACTAGCCGCACGGGATCATTTAGCCAAACATAGAGCTGTGAAGAGGGAGGCAACAGTAAAGGCCCGTGAACACACAGTGACTCAAAATCAAGCACATGATGGACCAGAAGTGTTTCTGGAAGCATCCACCTGTTAGATCGAGTATGCTCACTGCAGCCTCGGCTCTGAACACAGACTATCTGCCCAGCACTGTACTGGGCAAACAACTCCAAACAGCAGAGAGAGAGCTGCCTTCCCTCCTCTGGTCAGGCCTGAGATTACAGCATGCTGTGAATCACAGTGTTTCCCCTGTGCTCACAATCTTATGTTCGTACAGAGACATAATGGCTTTACTATAGGAAACGAAGATTTCTATTATCTTTCTACCATCATCTGTCAACATGTTAGCATCAATCAAACAGAATTTCTACAGATTGTATTGCATTAGAACGTTCAGTTTTAAAAATTGCCATTTGAAATGCTGACTTGAGTTTCATAAAAATCACTGAATTAAATTTTTGCTTGGGATTAGGATAATTACCAGCAATTTCTGAAATGGGTCTAAACACACTTCTGCCACTTTGTACTACCTATTTAGACAGAGGGGATGCCTCTGCATTGATAATTATAAAATACAAGTGTCAATCAACTCTGAAAAGTACTGAAGGTGCCCTGCCTCCTGTAGCATCAAATATATAGCCAACCTCTAGTTCCGCCTATAAAAATTAACAAGCAAGTGTGCTTTTGTCTTTAATAAATGACAAAATTAAAGCCGGGCGGTGGTGGCGCACGCCTTTAATCCCAGCACTCGGGAGGCAGAGGCAGGCGGATCTCTGTGAGTTCGAGGCCAGCCTGGTCTACAAGAACTAGTTCCAGGACAGGCTCCAAAACCACAGAGAAACCCTGTCTCGAAAAACCAAAAAAATAAATAAATAAATAAATAAAATAAAATAAAATAAAAATAAAAAATGACAAAATTAGATTTATACCAAGGAATTGTTTTAAAATATATTTCATTGTTACTTATTATGAGTAAATATTTGATTCATGTACCTCTTTTATATAGCTATATGGGTATATACGACACTCACGGTCTTGTAACTTTCTCAAGTGAGGGTGGGTAAGGAGGAAAGTTCAGAGCCTTGCCCCGCATCAGCCTCCTGACTCGGGCTAGAGAAACTGTGCAGAGAAGGGAACAATGGGACGCAAGTCCTCTACCTCTTGAGCAGACGTGATGGATGAGGGGAGGGTGGCATCTAGTGTGGTCCCAAGTCTTATTCTGTCAGAGTCTAGAAGTCAGGCTAGATCCTTTGGATAGAAGTTAAAGGAAGCAGACATACATCGGTCTAAAAATTATTAACAGAGAAGCACAGTGCATCTGTCAAGAACAAGCCAGCTTCTCATTCTGGATCATCTGAACAAAGTAAAGCCTCCACTTCTCAGGGACCAGAGAGGGGATTGCTAAGCTAAAGCTGCAGGTATCGGGACCCCTGTCCTTTGTCTCAGACCTGAGGATCTGGTGTTGGAAGGTAAAGCAATGTACTCTGGTGGGCTTTCACCAGTGACCCTCACACTCCAAGGCATAAGCAGCCATGGCATCTGAATCCCACTTTGGACTAGGTTACAGTTTCTTCTGCTGCTTCCAGTGAGTTCTGCTTCATGGGAGCAACCCTCTTTTTCCTGGAGGAGTAAGAATGCAGAGAGACCAAAAGAAAGCAGAAAGTATGGGGGATTGCAGAGTGGGGGATTGCAGAGTATGGCCGAGGGGAAGGGGGGGCTGCTGTGAGGGTATGCTCTCTGACTGAGCCCAGGGGAAGGGGGGAGCACTGTGAGGGTATGCTCTCTAAGTGAGCCCAGGGGAAGGGGGGACCGCTGTGAGGGTATGCTCTCTGACTGAGCCCAGGGGAAGGGGGGGCTGCTGTGAGGGTATGCTCTCTGACTGAGCCCAGGGAAGGGGGGCTGCTGTGAGGGTATGCTCTCTGACTGAGCCCAGGGGAAGGGGGGACCGCTGTGAGGGTATGCTCTCTGACTGACAGATTTTGAAGGAAAAGAAAAAATACTGCAGTCTTCCATTTCTACAAGCAGAGAGCTCTAAGCTGGTGATAAATAAAACTGACCTAAGATAGAAGACTCTGAGGCTCAAAGAGGAGGACCGGGAGGAAGAGGGGGAGGAAGTGTTTCTGGAAGCATCTACCTGTGTTATGGTAGGCTCACTGGTGATGGGGAGGAAGAGGGGTTGCTTTAAGAAAGAAAACTCTTGTTGTAATCCAGTTCGCCCCTTCTGAAGCTAAGGAGAGCTGCTGAGAGCCACACACCTACATAGGGAGTCCCTGGAATGGAAAATCCATCCCCATCAAATTCACCTGAGTGCCTAACACACAGGACAGCATACTGGTACAATTCCAATGCAGGTTCCAAAAATCAGCTGAAGACAATCATCTTCAGGGCCTGTCCCTAAAGGATAGGTGCATATTCCACTGCTCTTCACATCAAAACGAGGGGCAGATCCCTCCAAGGGTAGGACATAGTAGCTGAAGGTGGAAGTATGAAAAGTCAGGTTTCCTTACACAAAACCCACTGCAAAGCAGTGCAAAACCACAGATTCAAAAGGGAAACTGAGAGGGAAGGAGGAGAGAAAAAGATGGGGGGAGGGAGGGAAGGAGGGAGAGATGGAAGAGGAGGGAGGGGAGGAAAGGGGGAGAGGAGGAGGAAGAGAGGGAGGGGAGGAAGAAGGGCGACGGAGAGAGAGCATGTACAGGGGAGGAGAGGCTCGTCTATGGTAGGTGACAAGTATGTCTGAAGCGCTGTTTTCATTAATAAGCAGGGAAGCTCAAAGAACATGAAAACTTGCTTCAGCAAGTGGCAGAAATATATCCTCGAAGGCATTGTTCTCTTATTTCTCTGAAAATGAAAACCTAAATGGAACTGACTGAGCTTCCTGTGGATATATCATTTTCCTCACTGGAAACAGACTCTGTTTGCTAGGACGATTACAACAACCATGGGATTGGAAGGAAACATAGAGATAATCAAATCCAACATGCCTCTTTTAGAAGATAAAGATACTTATGCTGGGGGCATCAGTCGCTTGTTTCCAGCCATTGAGCAAAAGAGCTTTTATCCAAACCTCCCAATAACCAAGTAAGAGCCCTTTCCATTACACAATACAACTTTGAAATCACAGGATTGGGGTAGGAAGTAAACTCTTGCCTACGAAGAGCTCAGGGAGGGGAAACACCACACAGAAAGTCTACGAACAGTTCAACAGCTGTTTGTCATTTTTAACACAAGGTCACAAACCCAACTAATCAAGTCTTTGCATTCTTACAAGTCCTAGAGGGAAGTGCAAATGTTGTGTGGACTTGAGACAAGTTCAGTCCTCATCGGCTTCTAAACATAACAGGACCTTAACCACGCTTCCTAAGTCCCCAGCGCCAGTGAAGTCGCAGCTTTATAAATATCACGGTGAAGAAGAAATGCTGTCTTGTCACATTCAAGCCAAATAACAGCTGGACTTTAAAAATAAAATTTTGAAGACATTTGCCTTTTATATTTCTAATTTCTGTTTTCCTTGCTTATGGTTTGTCATTTGATTTTGATGAGTGGTTAATACACGTGCACAGCTGCCTCTTTGGGTGACCTTTTCTCTGCCGCCTCCAGGCCCAGGGCTGTGAAGCAGGCCTCTAAGCTGCTCACTGAGAAATGCCATCCTTTGTATGGCTGGCAGACAGTCCTAAGAGGATAGCTGGGACAGGACCTGTCTTCTGGTTGACTTGCTTTTGTACTTAAGAAGCCCCACAAGAAGGATGAGTCCTGCAAGGAGGATACAGCCCTTTGAGGCTGGAGGATGATTGAACATGGATGGAAGGAGGTGTTCTCCCTAGGTGGAGGCATAGCTCACCTTTCAGCTCGGCCTTCCTAAGGAGCTTGCTTTCTGGGTACTTGGTAGAGCATCACAAAATCTTCCTCTTAGAGTTTTGTTCTCGGTGATGAAAAGTTACCGCATGGGCACAGATTTCCCTTTGAATCTTGTCTTTCCTCACTAGATCATAAGCTCTAGCTGCTGAAGGGCATCAGTATTTTGATTTCACATGGTTTACCCAGGGTCTAGTGCAAGGGACTGGCACACTGTGGGCACTCAAGAACTGTTGGCTAAGTGTCTGTTTTGTTGGACCGCACAGGCTAGTGGGTGAGTAAATACACTTGGCTGTTGTTACTGACGCTCAGCCCCTTTCCAGTCTTCATGCCGAGGGGAATATGAACAAGCAGAGTAGAGGCTATTCTGTGTACCTGCTGCCTATCCTGACTTTAATAGGAATTGGAACTCCAACAGGATTTGCAATCAGTTCAGGCTTGAACGGACGCCAGGAACGCTCCTGGAGTCAGCAGAAGGCTGCTCCCCACAAAGGCACTGAGCCGCTGTCCATATTAGTGCAGGTAACTCGACTCCATTCATGAACTCAGAGTCCCCCAGAGGCACATGAGGTCTCAATGGCAACTCTGGGCAGGCTTCTGAAGGGAGGTTTTCACACGCTCTGTAAGCTCCTAGGCCACTCCAGCCTGTCTACTGTTACACTCATCAGCATGCTGCTCCGTGTGATGGGGTAACACGAGAACTGATGGATGGCATGACCAGCTATATTTAGGGGAGAGGAAATGGGCCTTACTGAGGAAGGTCACAAGAAGTCTGTTCAGAAAAATGAAGGCATTACAATTATCTGACTACACAGAGGTATAATACAGACGCTAGAACTTGAATCCTCCATCCATTTTAGCTCATCATTACTGGCATTGTCGCCTACACCACATTATTTTTTTAGCCTCAATCTTTTAACCTGTAAAATGGGAAAAAGTAATACCAGCCAGGTGTTATGGAATATAGATAGCATTTGGGAGACTGACGTAGAAACATCATGTGTTTGAGGCCAGCCTGGGCTACATAATAATACCCTATATAATAATGATGAGGACGATGATGATGATGATGACTTATTCAAAGAGTATCTAAAGATTGTATGAGGAAGGCTGTAAAATAACAGATTCTCTAGCATATGACCACTGGATAGATGTTTATTAAAAAATGTCATTAGGAAAATGTACTTGAAGCTATACAATGTGAATATTGAGAGGAATTTCTACTATCCTTCTGCAGACTTTTCTCTGTTGTTAAGGTTTTTATCTTCTTACAATGGCCAGTAATTCCATTCACACAGTCTCATCATTTGATTAGCAGTGCTACTGAGGGGCAGCTCCCTATATTTACAACTAACGCGTAGTTAAGGAATCAAATGGGAGTGCTGGCAGAGCTAGGGTCAGGGGACAGGGCTCTGTATCCCCTGGTTCATAGCCAAACGAACAGACTCAATTTCCCCAAAGTGATGGAGACTGCTTGGCTCACTACAGACAGCCAGAGACTTAGGCCCTCCAGCTTCGCAAGGAGACTGACATGGGCCTGATGTGAAATACTTCTTTGCAGACCACCAGGCCGGCTACTATGTCTGTGTTGCAGTCAAACTATTAATCATGTCAGTCATTTGGATTCCATGGCTGACTAGACCGAAGAATCTTAACTCATGCCAGTGGAAGCCTGCTGGTCTATGTGCCTATGTCTGTGTGCCCCTGATACGCACTCTCTATGCTGGAGAGCAGGTAGAGTCCTGCTCTTGAGTCCTTTATCTCTCACTTTCCACCACCTTCCTTTTCCTCTTCCCCTTTCCTTCTACTTGCCTCTTTCTATCACACAAGCATGCACACACACACACACACACACACACACACCATTCAGCATTTATGTTGACTCTCCGCACCTTTGTAGCACTATCCTTAAGAATTAGTATCTCCGTCTAACATGGAAGCTGTACCTTCCAGAGATCTGAGGCCTTGCCTGCTGTCTACACCAGCCAGCTCTCAGTATTCATACCAGCAATTTCCAAACTGTCTGGGGAGACTCTGTTCAGATGTTGCTGAGAACTCTCTTTGTGTGTGTTTAAGGGATCAGGGTCCTGTAAGAAACTCTGCCAGTAAAAAGTTAACTAGTAAGATTCTTCCCTTAAGCTAAAATAGGACTTCCACTAGGATCTGAGATTGGTAAAGGATTCTGTTACTCTTAAGAGAGCAAATTAATCTTCCCTGACTGGTGGGATGGATTCTGCCAAAGAAACAGCTAACGGGAAAGCCAGTCTCCACTCCGTGATGACACAGTAAATAACCAGGCCACATTACTAGCAAAGTGCTGACCTAACCTATAAATTGTACCCGGCCTCTGGGGAACAATTTCTGCTGACGGCTGCTTGGTACATTTAAGACAAACAAACAAAAAGGAAGCAATGAAGACGGGCACTGACGGAGCCAGGTAGACATCCTGAGAGTGAGGCTGCCCTTTCCAACAAACACTGAACAGGCTTCCACCACGGTTAGTGCACAGGCCCCAAGCAGGGCCTTTTCTAAGCCACCAGTAGGTTTCTGCTGAATCTGTCAGTCCCAAAGGGTTTGACTGCACCTAGGAATTACTTGATCGAGGTTTTTTAAAGAAGTCCTCTTTGCATGTTTCTTTTTTTTTTTTTTCTCAGTAAAACTCCAGTGAGGTGGGAGACACTTGGGGATCTGTTAAGGGGATGTAGTTGGATTTCTCAGTACAACTTTGAAATAACATTTTGAGGTCCTTGGATTGCTGTGTGTTCACTAGTAGAGAGTCCAGCAGTGTCTCAAAGTCCTCGGCCTTAACACATACGGAGGATCAACGTTTCTGTCCCCTAGAGAATCCAGACAGTGACTCTCAAAAACGGCCATGAGGATCCCATGCCTAACTCAGACCCACCTTGAGAAACACAAGCCAGGAAAAAGTCACTCACCCTCTGCGTCTTCCGGCCGAGTGAGATCGATGACGCCTGGGCCCAGCTTCCCATCTTCACCTGACTTCCCTGTTAACTGGGGCCCCAAGTTCTCAAAGCGTGTTCTTTCCTAGGAGAAAGGATAGTCAGAGGCTTATTCTAGTCACAGCAGCCATTTGCCTCCTCCCCATTGCCTTTTGTGTAGTCGGCAAAGCATGGCCTCATGAACATCATGTCTGACCTACTCGGGCTCTGGAGACCACTGCAGGCTGAGCATGTCACTGACAAAACCAGCAGTGTCTAGAAGACCAGACCTGGAAGGAAGCAGAGGCCATGGCAGGGAACCTGCCAGCACCGCTCGGCCTGTCCAGTCCTGATGTGTTGGATTCGCTTCTGGAATCTACAAGGAATGCAATAGAGAGGGGGCCAGTGCAAAACTTAAGAAAGTTCTTACTAAATGGGAGGACAATCTTCCCATTTAGAGATCACAATTTTGGTTAGTATTCCTGAGAAAAGGACAAATTTGAATGTTATGTGCCAATATTTCAAAGGCAAGTGTGTCAACCTTGGTTGAGTGGACATTGGCATTGTTCCTTTTCTTGAAGCAAATCTTTCAACTGTGAGTTCCTGGGCACTGAACTTTACCTTGTAAAGAAGTCAGGAAGGTTCAATAGTCCTGCTGCTTTAGAAGGGAACTCCAAAGGTGTTTGCTTATTCTCCAGTTCTTCTAAGAGCAGAAGTCTGAGACAGCACCTCTCAGATCAGTGCAGGGGCTCAATAACTGGCCGTGCTAACATAGTGGTGTGATCTGCACAAGCCCAGCACTGGTACCCATTCTCACCTCCCATCTCTGTGCTTAGTCTCCAGACCCACACTTGGCTTTGTGTTATCCTTATGAATGAATGAGGCCTTGTTGTTTGTTACTATGAAACGATATTAAATGTCATGTCAGCTTGAATGTACAGACATGAAATAGCAGCTTGCAGCTCGGGGAATGGTTTCTGCATGTTATACTAATGCATTATGCAGCAGTAGAGGGCTGATTGCTGTGCAGTCTATTGTTCAATGACCTAGTTCTGCACGGAGCATGTTCTGCATCTGACGGAAACACGCCGAGATGTTCCGTAAGATGTTTAGAAACTTTGAAATATTCGGAAGGAGCAAACATACAATTACTTGATAGAGGATGTGCCTCATTTGTACAGCCTCACTGCGTTTGTGCTTTCTAATACGATTATTTTTGAATATCATTATATTTCTATAATTAATTCCCATCAGTCAAATTGTTGCAGTAAATCTTCCAGTTCCCCTTCACCAGAGACGGCGTTGAAATCTTGGTTGAAAGAAAACACAGCATAAACTGTGCTTTAATCTAGCACCGCTTCTAGGAAAGCTTTGCAACAAAGCACAATTAACTAGCCATCATTTCTTCAACTGGGTAACACTAACTAGCTAGTTTCAACAGCGGAGTGTGGGGGGATTTCGGAAATATGACCCGTATAACAGACAGACTGAAAATCAAAACCAAAGTGAATGTGGTTCCCTAACACCTCCTCATGTGAAAACGCGGCTGCTCGGGAACAAATTAACCCAGATGCAGCACACAACACAACGCTACCGCAGCCATGAGCTGTGTGGGAGCTTCACACGTGGTCAGGAAAGGACAGCTGCTTTCTATCAGCCCCGGTCTATTTTTGAGTGGCACTGGGTTGTGGCGGTGTGAAGAAAGTCAAAGAGAAGCGCACTGCAAAGCCATGGTCAACCTTTGTCTCTGGCAGTGTCTCTCTGGCGTATTTGCATGTGAATGCCTGTTACAGGCCCAGAGTCCTCCCACCTCCTTGGAAGAACAAACTTTCAGGGCAGGTGGGGCGGGACAACTTTCTCTAAAAGACAACACTGTGCAACCTATCAATACGCAGATTCTAAGGCTCGTTCTAGTCATCCATTCTCTTTGATTTTACTGGGAAACATTCTCAGTTTAAAAAAAAAAAAAGTTCCTAGAAGAATATCAGTATTTTTCACAGGGAAAAGGAAGCAGGAGGATTACATGCCATGCTTTGTAAGATCCCCAAGACAACAAAACTTACACGACAATCATCTCTTTTCCTTTCTAAAAGTGAAGCGCACTTACAATGCAGTGGTATCAGCTTGTTTTTAATCATAACAAAAACATCCAGGACGCTCCACAACACATTCACCGTGCCTTTGAAGTCAGACAATTTTTCTGACTTCATTGAAAAGAAGATTCTTTGGCAAAGATACTTTCCCTGTAAAATATCAATATTTGACAGCATAGAAGACAAGGAAGAGCATCCTATGAAATACTGGTTAAATAGGCAGGAAATAAATCAATGATAAAAAGTGTTGGGGGCAGTGGGTTGTATTTTCAATTTGATAATATTAAGCACTGTGTTTGAGATTAAAGCAGGGCCCTGCAAAGCCAAGCCCTTTCATATAAATTTCCCCCAGTCTCCCAGAAGATTTCCTTCTTTTCTTCAAAGAATAGCTCAGAATATTTATTTGCCCGCCACAGAACCCTAAGACAAGAGGGCCTGGTGTCTACCGCTTAGGTCTGTGTGGCTGAGCTAGGCACAGCTTTTCAGTGCCATAGACAGGAGCCTGTGTAAGAAGCTGAGTTTCTGGCTATTAAACACCAATGGGTTTGTCATTGTGAGAAACACAGACAGTGGAGGGCATGTCCTCAGGTCCCAAGTTACCCATCCCCACCCCCTTGAACTATCCCTCCCTAGGCACACAGCTCCCAAGTAGGGTGATGCAGAGATAAGAGCACAATTCCTCAGTGTAAACTTGACCCCGTGTCCCACTCTCGAAATCCCCCTGGTTTTCACGTTGGTAGTGGAATGCACACTCACTGCGCTGCCCCATGAGCAGGCTCTCGCTTGTGCATTGTCGGTCACAAGCATGCAGGCAACATGAAAGTTACCGGAAAAAATTTAAAAGTCAGCTCTACAGCGTTGTAGAGACTGTTGGCTCTCTAAGTGCTTTGAAATTATGATGTATGAGGTAGATGTTGCATATTAAATAAAAATATTTAAATGATAAAGCCCCTGTTAGTGGGAGCTGATGAATGTTAAATGTTACAAGCCACAAGATGGTAGCATCCATCATCTCCACGTGTTATCGAAATCAATGATGGGGCGGCCTCACTGCTGACAGAAAGACTCTGATTATTATCCCTTATTTCCAGAGTCAGTGAACAAACCACTCAGATCCTCTGACATTATTTTTAACTTTGCATTAAATTAGCAACTTTTCCCTCCCTACCGTGGCAAGATTGATCAGTTCCATCTTGGCACCAGTGGGGAGAGAATGAATTTGGGGGTAAATAAAGACCAGGGGTTTGTTCTCAGTTAAGCGAGGAAATCAGCTGCCTCTTCCTGGCAGCAAACGTGAAACTGTGATCTGGGGAAGGAACCGTGATGAAACAGTCAGCACACAATAATGGCTTTTCTTTGCACTTAGATAAAAGCTGAATTTTTGATGTACACAGTATATTTTAATAAAATTTTATATACTGTGTTTTATACACTTATTGGCTATTCCATAATAATGTGTGTGCTCACAGTAAAATTGCTCTTAAATTTATGTGTGTTATTTATACGTTCCCACGTAACAATGCTTTTTGTTGTAAAAAAATATTCTGTTTATTAATGTAACTTTACAACCACTGCATCCAAGATCCGTGGTAAATTAATGACATTTTTATTATTTTATAGTGTCATTAAATTTTTACTGATCACTCCATCAAACAGAGGCAGTAAAGGCCATAATGTAAACTGGGACACTTAGATCAGGCAGTAGGAAGACAGCCATGGAGTCTGAAGAAAACTGCTGGCAATAAATGATATTTATACTATCTTTAAGCATGTGAGACTACTTGGATAAGTTTGGCAAAACCGTTTCAGTAGTAGAGTGGATGGGGTACTTAAATAACAGTTCACTTGCCAGTGCGACAAGCCACTTTCAAACCATATGCAAGATGACAGATTGTAGCTGTCTCCAGAAAACTAATACATGAAATGCAATTCTGTACCTCACCTTCCCTCTGGGTCACTGGGGTGGCCAGCCTGTATTGTGCTTCAAGTCCTTTCAAGGTGGCCCCCTTTCTACAGCCAGAAGGGGAAAGTGGTACATGCTCAAGGAGCTTTTGTTTGTTACTTCACAAATGGATATATTCCATTCTAGACCTGTCTAGATAATGGTACCATATACTTTACTCTTGCGGTCTAAAGAGAGGCACTTTACCAACCTTCATTCAAAAGCCCATTTGTACAGATTGTCTGAGTGTGGTGTCATTCACAGTAGCCACAAAGCAAACAGATGCGCACAGGGTGGGGGACTGTTACCCATACTGTAGTTTAAAGAGGTGAAGATTATCTTGGGTTATTTTTACACATAAAATACATTATAATTGGGATTTGCTCAACATCAACTTTTTAAAATAAACTTAAATATATGTTATTAACTAATTGCCAAATATTCTATTTATGTATATATGAGGTAGTAAATAGAAATTTCTGTGCCCATATAATTGTGGAATTAGTAGCACCAATCTCTCACAAGGGGAATATGACATGATTCTTTTTTATGTAAATAAGAATTTTGTTGTTACATAGCCAAATGAGCATTTAAACATTTTAAATATTTAAAAACCTTTCAGATTTGCAATAAAGGTTAACATCACAGCTCGTCAATCATGTTTTTGTGCCCTTCCAAAGCACAGGTATTGCAGAATTCTGAAATACTGTCTACCCTTAAAGTTCCAGTTATGCCTAGTTATTGGGCACTTCCTAAATGAAGTCTTTTTGTCTTCATCCCAGTTCTAAGCTTCAATCTTTTCTGGACATTTGATTTCACTTATATATTGGACTGGTTCTTCAATCCAGGAGAACACAGTCCTAAACTAAATATAACCATCACCCTTTACCCAGCATCCCCCTGTCCTGCAGTTGTACCAGTGCCAATTGGCTGATAGTTCTTGTCTCACTTCCTTCTTTATCCTGGTCTATCTAGGCACCTGGGATGGCTGAGTTTCTTCTACAAAGCCTTTTGTTTTCCCATCAAGGACCTCATGTCACCTTTAGCCTGGCAGAAGCCTTGTGGCCTGCAGCCTTCACTGGCTGCCATAGCCTCCTGGCTGGTCCTGGCCCTGGTCTCTGTCTTTTCTGGTCTCTGTTCACAGTGCATCCTCAACTTGTGCAATTCCAGCGTCTAGGTCAGAACATTCTGTCACCTCCTGTTTCCCACTGCATTTTAGCCAAACCCTGGTTTGCAAGGTACTTCATTCACTGCCCATATGCCTTTTCAAATCGAATGCTGCACAATTCCCCAACTAGTCATCTTCTAGTAGGGTGAACAGTGGCCCATCTGTGACAACACCATAATCCTCTGCGACATGCTTCTTCTCTTCCTATCGAGTCCTATTCCTATTGAAAAGCCCACATTTCTTCTCAATTCTGGTTCCTGTCTAATTGGCTCACTTTCCACTATGCCCAAATTCTAAGTCTTGACTACATAATTAGCCCCTGGTTTTCATGGTACTGAGTTCAACAATCAGGATTTGGTTCATGTACATTGGTAGATCTCTGGCATCAAGATCAAAAGATTTTATAAGTCAGGGATTATATCTTAGGCCTTACTATGGATCCTATGCAGTTCCTATCCATGTCCACAAGAACCTGTGGTCTCACATGACCACACAAGGGGGTTATCTAGAAGTAGCAAGAACCACAGTTTCACAGCATTCCCAGTTCAGAAATGAGATGCTTAGATTCAACACACTCCTCACTGTACTGGTGAGAGTTCCTTGAATAAAATAACCTAAACAAATCTGGATAAGAATCTCAAATATTCCTACAGGAGGGAGAAAAACAATTTTTAAAAAAACAGAAAAATGCACTTGATTATATAGCTTAATATCAATAAAACTTGGAATTTCTGTAGGTAAACACAGGCATTTTTGCAAAACCTTTGTCAAATTCCAGCAACAGAAGACATTCTCCACCAAAGACACTTGACTTATAAAGCAGTACACATTTCAGAATAAATGGTTTTATTTTATTTTGTTTTGTAAGCAGGAAAATACAGGGGAAAGCGATTCTCTGGCCCATGATGACCTGCTTTGGACATAACCGTCTGTGACTGTTCTCACAAGACATTCTCAACCACACACATAGTCCTATTGAGTTGTCATATACATCCTTTTAATTTATATCCTGTAGTTTATAATCAGTAATCTAATGATAAAAATGTTTGCTAATGTTCAATAAACATGCTCAGTGAGTAAGAATACTCACTGCTCTTGCAGAGGATTGGAATTTGGTTCCCAGCACCGACATGGGACAGCTCACAACCACTGCCTGTAACTCTAGCTCCAGGGTATCTGCCTGTGGCTGCTGTGTGGAACATAAACTCACACAGGCACGCACACACACGTACATACTAAAAATGTAGGTCTGACACATAAAAGGTGACTTTCTGATGAAGTTGTCCTAGAAGCATGGATGTTTCCAGAGTTGGTATTGAAGAGAGTAAAGCCTCTGGCTGGGAAAAAGGAAGCTCGTCATTGAACTCTCTAGTCCAGCCAACATTCTTACTTTTTATAGCTCCTAATGTATCCTTAACATCAGTATTGTACTGGTTAGTATTCATGAATGAGTTAAGCCTGAGTTTTCTAACCGTATTTGCTCCAGACCACAAAGACACCTGTTGGAAGAGAAGGGAGAAGAGGATCACATGCCAACCAACTTGATATAATGGAAGTCTCTCCTATGAGAATTTCCACCAAGTTGGTCAGTATGTGGCCCTCTGTCCTCTTCTAAAGAGAAATTAAACTGAGATTAAAATGGCTTTGCTTAAGGTTCATTCTACTATCTTTCATCAGAAGTAGACATCTTTTTGTTTTGTTCTGTTTTTGTTTTTCCAGACAGAATTTCTTTATGTAGTCCTGCCTGTCTTGGACCCTGCTCTGTAGAGCAGGCTGGCCTCCAGCTCAGAGATCCACTTGCCTCTGCCTCCTCTGAGAGCTGGGATTAAAGGTGTGTGCCACCATCCCCTGGCAGAAATGGACATATTTTTAACTGCTAAGTGGGGTAAGAAGAACGTTCTAGGAGAGCTGAGGCTATAAGGAGAGATGTTATGGGAAGCCCTGCCATATAATTAGTGTAAGGTGGGTCTCCCATTTCCCAACAGCAGCCCAGACTGACCAGAAGGGCATTCTATTGAATTACACATATTAATTTGCATTTATTTGTCTTTTAATACTTAAATATATCTATGTAAAATAATTAAATTTGATTTATATCTATGTAAAAAAATTAAAAATTAATTTTACTTTGTTTAAAAGTAAAACTAAAATAAAAGAAGAAAGGGAAGCTATTTTGGCAGGATTTAGCTACTGGATTGCCTAATCTGTAGTAAAGCCCATAAGATAGACATTATATCTTTAGCAAACTGAGAAGCCACATGGACAAACCCATAAGTCAACCGTAATATGTGTTCTCTATGGTCTTGGTGTCAGAAGAAAAGGGAATGTGACAGATTACACTTGGGACTGGTAAAAAGTCAACACAAGATTTTGTCAAGAAGAAATGCTTTAGTTGGCCTAATTGTAATGTCATCAGGAAGAGAATGGCATGTTAGGAAAAAGTTTAACATATGAGAGTCCAAAGGGCTTTGAAATCCTACATTCAGAAAACTCAAAGGAGTTGTATCTGAACCTAAGATTCCAACTGAGCAGGGCATGAAGCTGAGCAGGGAGGGAGAGTCAGGGAACCTCTGGGTGCTTAAAAATGGATGTGAGATCTGACTATCACATGATTGCTGGAACAAAGGCCTATCTTTAGTTCTGGGATGCTTAGTCAAGGCAAAAAGAATGCACTCTGGTTGTCTAGGTCAGCAACTGATGCAGGAGAATGCATGGTTTTAGATCAGGGTGCTGTTAATGTTTAGCTTGGAATATTTAGCAATAATGTCTTTATCTGTTATGATATTTTATTAATTTATTTTTCCTTCTTTCCTTCTATCTTGCCTTTCTGCAAAGTGTCTACACATATGACCTCTCATTCAATCATTTATCTGACAGGTTATATTACTAATCTACACCCCCCTAATTTCTCTCTCTCTGAGAAGCATTCATACATATAACCTTTTAATTAATCACTGTAACCCCATGGCACCAGCATTTTCTCAGCAATTTAAGGATTGGGAAAAGACACACAATAACCAAATTTTAGATTTATGATCCTGAATTTACCTCAGTACAAATACCTACCTAAATTGTAATTTATATCTTACTATTGTTTTCTAAGGATGGCCATAGATGTAACCCAGTCCAATGAGGTTGTGACAGTCAGTGCTACCACAGTCTGACTAGGTATATTAAGTAGGAGTTTGGACACAAGTGTGTTTACACTGAAGAAAGACCATGTAAGAGCAAAAAGGGCAGATATAGAAGCCAAGGATGGAGGCCTCAGAAGAAAACAACCCACCAGCATCTAGACCGAGGATTTCCAGCTTCTAAGACCGAGACAGTAAATTTCAGCTTTTTGGGCCACCCGATCTGTATGTATGATTACAGATTTTGTTTCTTACTTCATAAAAGTTTTCTTGTTACTCATCAAAATTTATCACATAATCAAAAAGTAAAGTTTAGAGAGGTTATTAGTTTTAGCAATGATCCTTCAAAAGTATTTGCAATCAAAACCAAGTAGCAGTTCTATGTTGATAATCCTAGTATCTATCTATCTATTCATCTATCTATCTATCTATCTATCTATCTGCCTGTCATCTACACTTAGTTATCATTAATCTACCTACCTTTTTATCATCTAGCTATCTACCATATATCTATCAATCATCTACTTATCACTTACCAGCCATTTACCTACCTACCTATAATCTATCACTTAACTATCATCTATCTGCCTATCTATCAATGAATAATTCTTCAAAGAATTTAGCCTTAAAGGGAAGAAAAACTTAAAAGAACTCATCAAAAGTTGTCAAAAACCAGAAGAAGAAAACTAGAAAAAAAATGAATCACAATCAATAAGGGTGACATGAGCTGTTCAAATTTCTTCTTGGGGTGTTGGGTTAGTGTTTGTTAACCCCTGGACCATAGGCTCCCCCTCTCAAGCACTGGGCCCTGTAAGCAGAGCAAGGCCAAGCAGCACATGCTTGCTGAAATGAACAACTGTCAGCAGAGCTTCTTGTGGATGTGTTTTATGAGGCTTTCAAAGACATTCTCAAATGATGTATGACAAGTTTCCCCCAGGATGTGAAGGGTGCACCAAGCCAGAAGAGTTCTGTCTCTATAATCCTGGCAACATCCGGGTCCCATGTACCTCCTGCAACATGCTCAGACTCATGTCACCAACCATCACTTGACAAGTGACATGGCAGCATTAGTCCTGAAGACAGGAGCCATTTTAGCTTTGGGAAGCGCTGAATTCAATTATGTTTCTCTGGGTGATAGTGCTTACTGAAGTCCTGTAGCTAAACGCTTTCTGTTTTGCTCATATGGTTTTAATATGGCTTTAACCAATTGCAAGGTTATTTATAAGTTTGCGACTCCCAAGTAGACTTATAAAGCACCCAGATTTAAGCAGATCCAGTTGTGTGGCAACTGGAATCCTGCTTATATGTGGTTTCAACTTTTTATTCCTACACAGAGGCATGTGGCAGATTTGTTCCTGAATATTCTCCGATTATTCGGTAACAAGTTCACAAAAAGTTCCATTGTAAAACTGCAGAAGCTACTTCGAAAGCTAAAACATGATTTAAAAACAGGGAATTCTATCTCGCTGAAGCCACCAATAACAATACTGTTAGCCTAACATTCCCCACATGAGCAGAGGACAGCAGCATAAAACTAACGGCGAGTTAGCAAACATCTTTGTCCGAAATGGTATCTTGGGGGTCGTAGGAATTTGATTTCAGACATCTATGTAATTTGCAGTGTGTATTTTCAACATTGTTTGTGGGAACACAGGTACAATTTATTCAAGCTAAAGACATCAAAACTATACAAACCAAGAATAAATATTTTCTTCAAAATTATGCATTCTACTTCAGTTTTAGCAGGACAACTGATAATTTTGAAGATGTTTCCCCCACAGAAATATAAACACACAAAAATGGAAAACATAAGCATTACCACAATGTATCTGTTTTAATTTATGAGCTGTATAAATACATTGCATCCCCTAAGAGGTTTTCCTGTAATTTAAAGAAAATGTGTGCTGCAAAAATAGTATATGTTCTTAAGAGAAAAACAGGGGAACTGGGAAGCTGTCACTCCAAAAGGAAACATAAAGGCCTCTTCACTCAGAGATCACTGAGGCCAGAGAGGCCAGGAGGCTTGCTTGAAGCCCGTGAGCCCCTGCGAACGTATCCAGTGTCTACCCCAGGACCTCCAGGCTCTCTCAAGCCTCTGCTCCTTTGACTCCACCACTCTGGGCCAGCCATGCTACTCTGGGGGCTTCATCTGCGGAATCATGGAGTTAGCTTCTCTCCGTGAATTCTTCCAGCTCTGAAACTCTCCGGCCCGTGATATCTGCCTCTAGCTCCCAGCTCTCCCGCACACACTTAACTGGGTCACAAAACGTTCTTAACAATTATCATAGTCTCAAGAAGAACACTCAAAATTAAGCCCTTTGTCAAACATGCCTACCAAGCTGTGGTCATATCTGGTCCCAAAGCGTTTGTTTGCTGGTTCAAAAACTCTTTGGCCTCTCCAGGCAATGGAAGGGGGCAGTGAAAATCAGAGGGAAGTCACTTTCATCTAACTGGCTTTAAATCTGCCTCTGTCTCCAGGCTGGTGTCCACTGTGGGGGCATCGGGGTACCAGGTACAGCGCAGCCCTCCCACCTGCAAGCCCAGTCAGAGAGAGCGATTGTGACTCACTTTCAGAGCCACTCCTCCATGTCAAGAGTTCTTGAAAGGACTACTGTAGAACCAAGGACACCACCAACAAATTTGTAATGAAAGTCATGGAAAACTTTAATTACATCTGATCAGAAGAGAGGCTTTCATTGAGTAAAATTAAAATTTAAGAAATGTTCTAGTTTAGTAGTAACGTTTAGAAGTAACTCTAAAAATTGACAATTTTTAAAAGGCATTTAAAAGAAGGAGAAAATATTTAGGAACACTGTTGAAAATAGTACTCTAAGATGGCACGCCACAGAGGACAAAAGAAGTGTCCAACTGTGGGGATATGTGTTAATTGTACGGCTTTCCAAAACTGTGGGAGAACTGGTGTCAATGGCAATATAATTACCATCACTTCCAACAGAGTTAACATGTAGTTACTACAAAGTAGCGCACAATTAACTGTGTCACACTGCAGACTAAATAAAATACAAATGAAAATTCCCAAATGGGGTCACAATATTCTTCTAAAAAATAAACCTAAAAATAAAAATAAAATTAAACAAGTTTTTCCTGATAACATCACACACAGGCTTTTCACATGAAATACTTCATGGGGTGGAGGATGTTCAAGAGATTTAAGTGAGGGCACACTATTTCTAGTCATTACATAAAGATGCATAAAGACAGAAATGTAAACATTAACAAAGACTTTAAATTTCTTAAGTTAAATCTATCACAAATAAAATTAAAGTTTTCTCACTTCTTTCAATTCTTGAACATTGAAACCAAATTCATGAAAATTCTCAGTTTTTAAAATGATCAACGTATTTTGATTTAATCAAGACTGGACTAGAGACTGCCTGAGCGGGACTCCAGCGGCACACAGAGAGAAATGAGTAAGGCTGAGTCTGGGGGCAGGGGAGAGAGGGGCTTACACAGACTAACTAACAGGTTATTTGCTGTGTGTGGCCGTAAATCCTGTCAACTCTTTATCAGGAGGTGAAGGGAAGGCAGGAAGAATGCTACAGCTTAGTCCAGAGGAGTGAGATTCCTTGCTGGGATGTCTCAAGTCAGCAATAACCACACAGGAGACAGGGGTGGGGGCTGGTGGGGATGTGGACAAGCTAAACACACATCTAGGTTTAATTGGAAGGGAGCTGTGAAGCTGATGAGAGGACAAAGGGAAAGTAGCTGTCTTTAAAACAGCTACAGTGTGTCTGCTGTATCCTTTTCAAACATCTGGGCTTCTGGTTGAATTCCTGTGTAAGCGTTATTCAGAAATACTGCTCAGGACTATAGAAAGCTGATGGCTTTGTAACAAACTTCCAGGATAGAACTCTTGCTACAGTCTTAAGTAATCTGAGTGGAAAGTGCTATGGGATTGTCATCTTCTCGTTAGTATGCTAAGAATAAACTTTGTAAATAACATGTTAACTAGTGTAGCAGACAATATTTTATTAGCAACTTGTGTTTTGCATATTTTTGAACATTTTTTCTTTTAATTTCCCATGCCTGACTTTTCTTCCTTCATTTTTTTTCCTTCTGGCATCCAATGCCTGCTTGAGATTAAATGCACCAGGCGCATTTGTAAAAGGCTGTGCATCTCCGATGAAAATGACATAAGCATATGTACAGATCCACAAAGCTTTGGGGCAGTTTGTTCTCCCTGAAGCCAACTCTTTCCTCTTTTTTACTGAATATGAAGCCTATGAATAGACATTTATTCTTGTTCCTGTTTCTGTAATTTACGCTACTAGATTTCTGACGATTTGTTAGGCACCCAGGGAAACCAACCTGGTTCAGAGGGGTGACAGGGAACAGGGATGGGTGTGTGATGATACCAGAGCACTTCCCCTTGTTCCCACAGTGCTGCTACATTCCTCTGATCATTGCAGTCTCAAGAATGTGCTGATCACCGTGCGTGTTGTGCAATTCCATCAAACCTGAGAAGCTAATATCCCAGCTAGCGTACATTATGCATGTGATGTAAATGAGCTAGGGGCTCCATATATATATATGTAGTCTGTCAGAGAGCCCACAGACAGAGGATGCTGGTAATTACTGCCCCCATCCTCGGAATGAATAAACGATGAAGTAGATAAAGATCACCTGATCTTGACAACGGATTCTGACTGACACAAACTCAAAGTATGCTCAATTCAAAGAACAGTCTGGGTGAATAATTTAATTTATTGTTATTCTACAGAGGGGAGAGGTTGTTGTAGTGGCATTTCGTTTGTATTTTAATAAATAAATCTTGCCTGAAGATCAGAAAAGTAAAACAGCCACACTGGCTAGTCTTACAGACCAGGCAGTGATGACACACACTTTAACCCCAGTAGCCACACCAGCTTGCCATAGAAACCGGGAGGTAGTGGTGCACGCCCTTAATCCCAGAACTAGAGAGGAATATAAAACAGGAGGAGACAGCTCTCAGTCTCAGTCTCATCTGGGGTTTCCTGGAGGTAGGATGGCCATTTCGGACTGAGGTCAAGGTAAGAGCCAGTAGCTGGCTGCTTTGCTTTTCTGGTCTCCAGGTTGAACCCCAATATGTCTCCAAGTTCTTATTAATCATGCTTCAGGTTGTCATCTCCATATTCAGAGATGAGAGACTGAAATGCCTTATGTTATAGCTGAGACAATGAAGTTTGAGACTGCATCAACTTTGGTTTTTACTAAGTCAGAAAGCAGTCTTCAGATTTATGTTTAAACAAATTAAATGTCAACATGATGGCAGCATTAAAACTGAATTTAATTTAGTTCATAATTTTGAATTTTGGCTCATCATTCAGGGCCAGGCACTAAATAGTGAGTTGCTTTAAAATGCTGGATTTCAATTCTTGTGTAAAAGTTTCTATATATTTTGACAGTCATTTCTTCAAAGTTAGAAATGGTGATTCTTCCACATGAACTGTTTTCTAAATGAAAAAAGAGCGACCCCTCCAAGAGTCTGAGACTCACTAAATCATCATTGTGTGTCCTGTCCCCTCCCTGCCTTGTCCACAAAAGACCTAGAAACCCAGCAGAGGCAAATAACATGTTCACTCAACCCAAGACCAGCGAAGGAGAGTTGCTTAAAATGGATCTGCACAGTCTCAAGGGGAAAAATCAACAGTTATTCATAGAACAAACAACGTCCCATGTAAATATTATAATTAGCAGAGGTTTTAAATGTCTGCAGAATTTTTTAACAGTAATTTCAGACCAATTAATGACTTAAGAAGACCACGAGAATAACAATTACAAATTATTGAAGTTTTAAGAATTATAGTTCCTTCTATTTTGTATTTGATTTTGTTTTTGAGACAAGTCTCACTATGTAGCCCTGTTGGCCTAGAACTTGCTATATAGACCAAGCTGGCCTCTAACTTACAGAGATTCACCTGCCTCTGTCTCCCAGGTGCTGGGATTAAAGGTGTTCAACATGCCTCTTAAAATCTGATTCTTGCTGGGCGGTATGGCCACAACTCAGGAGGCAGAGGCAGGCGAATCTCTGTGAGTTCGAGGCCAGCCTGGTCTGTCTACAGAGAGAGTTCCAATACAGTCAGGGCTGTTATATAGAGAAAACCAAAAGAAAAAAATACTTTTAAAAGTTGATTCTTATGAAACGCTACTATCAAATGTAATCCACAGAAAAGCAAAAAATAAAAATAAAACAAAGGTAAAATGACAAAATAAAGGACTAAATTTGTTTTTAACCAATTAAATAAGATCATATTTAAATTTGTATTGATTAGAACAGTCGGTTTTAATAAATGAGGTGATAGCCAAAATAGTAGCAAATTTATTAATTAATTAAAATAAACTTGGCTGCACAGGTTAAGATCTGCCATTCAAACAAGATTCTGAGTTGTGGGCTTGCTCTCCTGTGGGCACTAGAGTGTGAGGACAGAATATAGAATGCTCAGACCCAAGGTAACAGGTCTGAAAATAAATGCATCTATTTAGGAGCTGTCTGGTTTAAAATATCAGCCTTCCCTGAAGACTAGTCAAGATGTCTGTGGGCCCGTTCGCATCTTCGGCACGGTTTTAAAACACATGTGTGCTGCTCTAAACAGTCACCAGTAGTCTTACCCTCGAGACAGACAGACTTAACTCCAAAAGGCACTCTTAATATGGCTTCTGTGTGAGTAGAAACCAGTGTCTTTTGTCTTTAAAGATCACTTTATGCTTTTGATTTCACTAAGCAGCCTTTCAACGGTCTAAAAACTGGGGATGATAACGCTCGGGAAAACAGTCTTGGTGCAACATGAAATCCAGACCCCTCAGTACTGTGGCCTTGCCGTGGGGCTGGGTCAGTAGATACCTCAGTGCTTAGCTAACTTTCAAGTCTTACGCACCGCTCTGAGGCAATTCTAAAGTGTGTCCTCTAAACACCAGAGATCTTGGGCACAGCAGACCTGATTTACTTGAAACTGACTACACTCCTCTACAGCCTCGCCTTTCCACCACCACCCACAAGGATGATAAACAATTTTTTTTATTTATGGAAAACCAGAGAGGACACACTACTTATTTATGTATCAGCCCAAGGCTGCCAATTTCATTCCATTCCAAGGAGGCTGCAGGCAGGAATCCCAGAGCACGGCCACAGTACCCTCCTAAGCAGAAGTAACTGCCTTACTTCTCTGGGCCCCTCAGACACCCAAGAGCCCTACTCAGCCATGGGGACACCAAACAGACTCTCAGCCCTGAGCCTACAGTCTTATGGGAAGACATGATCTACTGATGCTCCAGAACTCCCTTAGGGAGGCTCAGTAATTAGAGACTCCCCCAAATCCCCTAGAGAACGGGCCTCCGCCTTAGCATCTTGCTCAACTCCTTCTGCATTGCTTAGTTTCTAAGACTTTGATTAGTGTTGTAGGTGTACATCAGGCCACGAGGAAGGTTGCCGTCCACATCCACATCAACTCCTGAAGCTCTGCAACTAGGCACTCGCTTCATAAACTGAAATTTCTGAAGCTCTTCAAGGCCAAGACTTCATGTCCTTAGTGCTTAAATAAATGAAACCAACCTTAAATTCTGCACAAGTCTGTCCCCTGCCACCCTCTGCACTGTGCTACCTCTTCCTCATGCAGCAATTCCTCTGTGGCTTGGGGAACCCTTTGGAGGGTGCACACACTGGATCTCGTGTGGTTATGTTGCTACAGAGGACACAGAACATACAAGGAGACACAGTTATATACGGTAGCCCTTCTCCACAGCAATCCAGAAGCAGCAAGTTCCTCTTACCACTGTACAGTTCAGAGAAAAATCACCAGTCATCAGAAAGCTTCAGACTATGGCAGGGGTGCAGGAAGGAGGGAGAACGGGATGACGCAGGGAAGGGCAGCAACTCAGAGAAAGAGAAATGCTTCCTCATACACAGGAGGAGGCAGAGACAGGCAGTGCACACTCCACAGCAGACCCACCACCACCGGGAGGCAGGAAGTCAGCAGGGAAGCAGAACAAGGAGAGACACTGATGGTGAAGCTCTGCTGAAGCCCAGCAAGAAAGCTTCTATAAGGTTCCCTGACTGAGCCAAGCCAGGCACATGCCAATGTGGAAACAGACTGAAAGGAAAAATAGCTTTGTGTGGCTCAGAGGAGCTAGTACAGTCTGCTTTCTCGACAGAAGCACACAGATTCTGTGTCAGGGAAAGGCATGATGACAGTCAGGACAACAGTTCTTCCTTTGCATTAGCAGTAACAGTAAGCCACAATGGGGGTAGAAAGGCATAGAGCACGGGGAAGTGCTGGGTTTGAGTCCTCAGTGCCTCCCTTCCATGAGGACAGCAGAAAATAAGAGCTCTGTCAGGCTTCTCCTGAGAGGAGGATAAGACTCCTCACCAGAGGACTCATTAGTCATAAAGGACTATGAACTAAGATAATTACTTCAGCTTTTCTTTTGTGTTTACAGCTGCACATCCCTACCTTTGTGGCTGGGAAGAAACAACTTACCAGTTGCTATGTAACAAGTTCATTGTCTGAAAGTTTATCTGGGGAAATACTCCATGTACCTCAGTCACTACCCTCCCTTCTCCTCCTTCCCTCTTTCCTCCATCTCTCTCCTTTCTCCTCTGTCTCTCTCTGTCTCCTTCCCCTCCCCCTCCCTCTCTTAATTACAACCATTCACTCATTCTCTCCCCAGATATTCAAGACCCCCTGTCACTGGAACCCTGGAGTATGGTCTCCATCCCAGCCCAGATGAGAAGACAAATGCCAGGGTGCCCGGAGGACGCTGTGCTGGGGACCTCATCTGGATGTTTCCCCTAAGTCTTTCTATGGACCACTACAAGCGCTTCCTGTTCTCCAGACCACTCTTCCCCTTAGTCAGCAGTGCCTCAAGCCCCTGGCTAATGGGTGTTCTGAAAGTGGCACATGAGTCTGATCTATCTTGTCTCCTAAACACAACTGCATTTCCATCAGGGCAGAGAGGGACGAGCCAAGCCTGTGAACAAACTTGCCCATCAGAGGAGATGCTCTTTCTGCCCAACTCTCGTGATGCCCTCCTGCTGGAAACCATGGAAGCCAGAAGATTTACTTCCATCTGCATTACTTCACACATACTATGTTACTGCCTCTGCCCACAGCCCTGTATATTATCATTTCTGCCTTCCCAGTGAGTGAACAAAGGCACTCGAAAGTAACAGGCTACAGGTGTCCCAAGCTGTAAGGCCATGTGGTTGAGTGAATGGAGTGGTCGTTAGGCTGAAGCAGCGACTCTGACCTCACTGTGACTTATTTAAAAGAGTTTTGTTTATTCTTCCACTGATGATGCTTGACTAGACCCTTGACTACCTGAGGATATCATACTATGTCAGCTACATCACTGGTCTAGAATACAAAAAGAGGTTGGAATCTGCTTCCAACCTCCTTTTCAAGGGCGTTACTAATTTAGGGAATTCTTACTCTTAGAAGAACAAAAGGGCCCCATCCCCCTTTTTCTATAATGGTAAGGATCAAAACCAGGGTCCTATGTATGGCAGTCAAATCTGTACCACAGAACTTCATCCCCAATCCTAGGAAGTTCTTGATATGTCAATGCAACTTTTAAAACCATGAATACATGAAATTATTTTTTTAAAATTTGTTTCTATTTTGGAGGTGGAAAGATGAAAATTGATTTTAATGTTGAAAGTTTACTATCAACATATATAAGAGGATCCCAAACTTAATGTTTTACTTTTTCATAAAAACTGCGTTGATTCTCCATAATAGAACAAATTCGAACCATCTCTTTGGGAGTTTCTGGGGACTGACAGTCAAGAAGATGTATGAACTAGGGCTAGTGGGTAATGCATGTCACAAGACACTCTTTGTGTTTCTTCAAAGCCAGTGCTGTTGACTTCATTTATAAAAAGACATAAAGGGCAAATCAGGGTTGTACCAAAAATAAAAGCAAGCGTTTCTCTCCATAGCAGGAAGACAGTACTTTGGGAAGTTCTAATCTTAGTTGCAAATGTCAAGATTACAAACTGGATCTTTGCTAAAAGTGAACCTCTGCCAGAGAGCTCCTGAAGGTACATTTGGGACAAGCAGATTCAAGACAATGCTGAGAGGGAATCCAGTTTGGAAAGATCACATCCACTGTAAAATGCTCACATAGTCTAAAGAGGCAGAACTGACACCAACTGAACACAAAAACAACCAAACATAGCAACAGCCACAAACATCAAGAGAGTAGAACAAAATCAGAGATGAACACAGACAGATATCATATTCCATCATAAAGCAGCCTCGTGTGCATATCAACACACACACACACACACACAGAGAGAGAGTTTTGGGTTCACTAGGACACATGTCAGAAACTGACACTGTGGGAGAAGATGCAGGCTATGAAGACATGAGTAGAGTGTGAAGGGCTTCACTTTCAGTGCTCCCTGTAAGCACGCTGTCCAATAATTTGTGCTCTTGGAACCTCATCTTTACCGGCAAAGGGGAACGATGGAAAAAAATTTATAAGAGGGTTGGGAGGGCAGATTGTAATGGATAAACAAGAAAAATGTTTCCTAAAAAAACTCTGACATTCCCATTATTTTCAAAACTGCAACTGCCAGAAAGAGACTAGTGCTACTCACCTGCCTAACGTGAGAAAGGCTTATGTAAACCTTTGACAAGTGTGACTACTGAGAACTAAAATGTCATATAAAATGTATGTACAAACATTGTTATTGGCATCAAGTTAAATCATTCCAAATGCTACCAAGCGCTTACTGTGTACTGAACATACCCAGGAGACAAATGTCTCCTTTGACCTTAACTCTAATAAGGTATTATATAACATATATATATCATATGTTATATATGTGTGTGGACAATATATCATATGTGCATGGCTCACTATTGCAGGGATTATAACATGTAACAGAGAAGGACTACACTGAAGTCAGTACTATGTAAACTCCAGAGTCACCAACATTGTTATCTTAGGACTTGGACATTGTCCTGGGATATGGAATACACCATGGCCTGAATGCCAGGGATGTGGGGTTTTGTGCCATTCTCTAATACCTTGTAATTTAAAGCAGGCAATTGCCCCCATTCTTTCTGCCTCAGTTTCCTCATCTATAAAGTGAGAGTCTGTACTAACTGGTCTGTACAACATAACTGTCCTCACAGAGAGATAGGTTAGAGAAGTGCGAAAAGCTATCATTACCAGGGGAGAAAAAACAGAGTGAACTTCCAATTCTGTAATGGCATTTGTAATAGGTCTCTCAAGACAAGGCAGACACAAGGTCCCCAGTTCACAGGGTAAAGATCCCCGAATAGGTCACATGAACTGAGACAGCCAGGTCTCAAGAAAGGCCTACAGCTTAGAAACAGAGAGCTGAGAGTGCAGGTTCCAGGGTCCAGAGGCACCTAGGCAAGTGACAGGTACTGCTTCTCTGGCAAGGTTGTGATCCCCAGGAGCCTTCTGTATCATCCCCAGGGGCTTGGTTAGAACAGGAAACAGGTTGGAGATTATGCAGCATTCCTAAGGTTGTGTTTTAAACAGAATCTCACTTTATATTCAAAGTGTTATTAACCTTTTAAAAACATGACAACCATTCTCCTGAGAAGCAATTTTACTTATACAATAGACAGGCACACCGGGGCTCTTACAACATATTCCCATTTTGCCTGTTTACCAGGAAGCTCAGAACTGAGTCATGACCCCCCTCATTACCAATTAAGCAAATATGAATATCAAAAATTTGTGTGCTTATTTTTCCACAGCTACATGACTTCATTTCACTCTACCTATGAACCTTAGTTTCCCACCAGTTGTTTCTTTTTCACACTATCTCCTTACCCCATACTTCTTATTCCTTACTTTATGGTATGTATCACTGCAAATCACTCATAATGATTTTTTTCTACATTCAGACAAAGTATAAATACAAGTTACATAGTTTGGTTAACAGTTTTTGCCCCTTAACTCCAAGAGAATTCAACCTCAAAACTCTACTTATTTCTAAATACATATGATGTTTGAGTGGAAGATGTTTTAAAATTAAGGTGCATACAATTCAAACATTAATGCAGATATGTGTATGATACTATCTAGAATAGCATATAACCCCTGCCCTGAAAATTTATAGACCTTTTAGGAGGGTGGCCCAATAAGCCAAAATGCTTTCCACAGTAAAACTAAGGTATTATTTTTCCATTTAGGTGCCTTTCTCTATTGTACAAACAATGGTGCTCAAAATATTATATGTCTAGGATATAATTTTAATGGCAAAGCAGAAAAGAGAGACTGGCTATTTCCAAAATGAATTAGTCACTAAAGGAGTCTGTAAAAATTAAAAGCAAAGACATTCACATTGTAATTTTGCTTTAAAATGCATAGCTACCACTCAAAATGGTACTTATAGTAATATCTAATTGATCTGTGATTATTTTAAGCAAATAAATATCCTAATGCTCCAGTTTGTATATCTAATATGATGGATATTGGTTGTTATCATCCATGTAATCTAGCTCACACACATTCAAAGTCTCTGAGGTGTTTAGTAATTTTTAGGAGTGTAGAAGGGCCTTGAAAGCCCAAGAGCTGAAAACAGCTAGTAGAAAGACTAGACCTGGACAGATGGAGGCTTGCAGAGTGCCTGCACTGGTGAGGGCTTAATTAACACGTATGTTTTACACACTGTGCAGACAATAAATCTTCCAGAAGATGAGTACAAACTACTACCTGACTGTAGAATCTTAATATGTTCACTGGGAGAAGTGGTAACAAAACTAAAAGCTTCATTTCTGCTGCAAACCCTCACCTCTGTCCTTAAAAAGCATCTCGAATCATAAGTCCATAACTATTTCCACCATTCTTCCTAGTGAGAGCACAGAGGAAACAAGAATCAGAACCAAGTAAGATGTTGGTTTTTCTTTTCCTTCCTTTCTTTCTTTTTTCTTTTGTTTTCTTTCTTTTTTTTATGAATTAAGCCTTAAACCAGTAGCTAGGCAACCAATGAAGTAGCCCTGACAACAGGAAAGAAAGAAGGCAATGGTTGCATTCAGCCAGAGCCTCCACACAGCACCATGGAGTTGCCCAGTGCTACTGGTTCAAGTGCAGAAAGGAGCGTTAACAAACCCTCATCACTCTCTTCTAATTTTATACCGCCTCTGTACATATTATGTTTGGAAAGCACCAATGCAAGTATATCTATAGCTGTTTATCTCAGAGAGAATACAGAAACACGTGTTTAGGTAGCTGCCCACAGTTACAAATAGTGATGTGTTCATTAAAATGTATGTTTGAAACTTCGATATACACCTCAGCTTAGATTCCGAGTGAAACAGCCCATCTATCTCTGGAGACATGGGGAACAAATGCAATGATGGAGAGAAGGCATGATGGGAAGAGTGGCCTTAGCTGATCTTTGCTTCCTCACCTGTGAAACAGGACCAGCAGATCCTTGAACAGATTGGTATGTAATAAATAGTATTTTTGGAGCACAAAGCACTATTTAAGCATTGCTTGTCATGTTGTGAAAGTATTGTACATTGTCTTTTGAACTGACTGCTGTTCTGCCTTGCAAACAAAGATGACTATGGCCTCTGTCCCTTCCTGTGAAGTCTCCACTGTGCTCTACATTCCTCCATAGTGTATTTTCTTGGGAGCAGATTGATTGAGGAAACACTGCAACAGAGCATGCCAGTCAATTGCAAAGACAATAATCCCCATTAACTGGTTCTATGTACACTTGATTTGGAAACAGTAAGCACCCATTGGTCTGTATAAGGAGTTCAGTCATTCCACAGTTTGCCAAATAGCTTGATCTCAGTATTGATCTTCTGATTACCCTTATCCTGTCATGCAGCAGTGAATATCTGAATCAGCTATAGAAATAATGAGAAGTTGTGGCAACTGAGCATCAGAAGCAGAGTCTCCTTCGTGTGTTTCTTTCCCAGGGAGAGGCGACACTTTATGTCACTGTGGTGTGGATGTTCTGAGTTTGCAAAGTTAGGTGAGAACTAAGGATCCACACTTGTGAAAATGCAACAGTGGCTTTGAAATAACTAACAACATATGTACCATGTGCCTCAGTGAGGAGCTTATCAGTGTTCTGTTTTACTTGACTAGGAAAAACATACCATTTGAATATGAGTAATGGTTGTTGCTATCAAATACAAGGCAGATTTAAAAAGAAAGTATGTATTAAAGTACATTAAATCAGAAGATAAAAAAGCTCTGACCAACAACAAATCATATCTGAAAATTATCTTGTTGGCTACACCCAGATTCTAGCAGGTCACTAGTACATGAAAGTTCCCCGAGGGTCAGTGAAATGGCTCGGAGGGTAAAGACACTTGGCAGCCTGCCTGAGATCTGAGCACAATCTCGAGAAGCCACATTAAGGCTGGAGAGAACTGGCTCTACAGCATCCTCTGACCTCCACATGTGGCACACGTACTCACACCATCATGTACACACATCCGATAGAAACAACAAACACCATTTAAAACCTTAAAGTTCCTTTGAAAACAGAAAAGCAAAATGCATAGGTGAATTTGTGAGCAGCTTCCTGTTAGGGTCTTCGCAACCTTCACTCTGTTCTTTAGACACTGTGGCCCCAAGACACAGTAGTCCCTCCCTTTCTACTGGAGTTTATCCAAGAGAGGGACAACTAAATGAGCAAGAGTTGGCACACGGGTTTAAAGTAAGAGAGAAGTCAATACCAAAAGAACGTTTTCCACATGCAATGATTGTTAGACTCATCCTCAAACAGCCTTCCAGGGAAATGAGTCCCACCTTCATCTCATAGCCCTGATCATTGAAACTCACAAAGGTAAGATGACATACTTAGGTAAGACAGACAGAAAACACCATGGACAGAACAGAGACCCATGGTGAGTCCACACCAAGAGCCAGGCTCTCTCTCATCTATTTGTGGCCTCACCTAGCCATTTCTGTTTCTATGTCCACACCACTCAACCTTCCATTATGAATCCAGAGTAACAGGAACAAGGCACCGTGGAGACAGAAATCAGCATCTGTATGGAAAGCAGGAAGTTCATGGTTCTTTACACTATATATAGCTTTTACCTATTCCATCAAAGGTTTGAGACGGTCAGGGCAAAAGTTGTTTCATATGCCCAAGGCTTAAAGTATCAAAGAAAGTTGCTAACTAAATCTGATACTGTTCTCTCTGTGGAAAGAGTAACCTGGATGAGGAACACCAAGACTTAACTCTGTTTCTGCTGTAAGTCGCTGACAGTCAGTAAGCCCCTTCCTTTCACTGGGCCCATTTCTCTTCTGTCACCAGTAGTCACGGCACCAGATGGATGGAATGCTGACTCCAATACCCTTGTGTTTTGGTGGTGGTGGCTGAATGGTCTGATGTGCTCTGATTTTGGCAGACCGGGCACTGTGAACCCGCAGAGCAAGCTCTCTAGCAGTAAGCTCCACCCGCCCACACTGCAGCTCCAGTTGCAGCCATTGTACTTCAGACACAGGTAAGTGCAGTCCTTTGCCACTATGCTCATTTGGACATCTCCCGAGGGTCAGGATCTTTCTCAAGCGATTCCCTGAGGGAATGGTGGCCAAGGCCACATCTGTATGCCTGCACATTCTGCCCACTTCTGAGATCTGTGACCTGACATGAATTTTGTATCCAACCACAGAGTACACACACACACACACACACACACACACACACACACACACACTTCAAACATACCACAGACCATTCATGAAGAAGGCTACCCTGACTCACCTCTCTCTTAGTCAGATGCCCTGAGCTTAGCTCCATGACATTTATAAGTAGTGTGACTGAAATTCTGTGGTGGATTGTCATGACAAAAATACTTAGAATTGTCAGAACAATACAATATGGTAAGGAATTCACCATAATATGATCACATGATCTAATTGCACTGGTGCTCCAGCACAGATGCGGCCGGCTGGTGTTCTTGGTGGGAAAAGCTAACTGACAGATGAGACTCAGCCTTCTGCTGGCAGGACATTCACAGTGTGTGTGCAGAGGCTCATGGAGATGAGGGCACAGATGAAAGACCCTGAGGTGCTGTCACAGTCTATTGTCCACACAATCTAAGTATTTAGCAGACCCTGCACACCCTGCAACAGCCACCCAGAGCATCTCCACTGGCGTCGTTCTGGCCCATCAAGTCAGTGATGTTTCATACTAAAGTGGCAAAATAAAGATTTGCTCAATAAAGTGAAACAGATCATGGGTAAATATATATTCATATGGACACACATGAGCCTGTGTGTGTGATAAAAACACAGCTTTCCTGTGTCTGTTCACTAGCCCACAGTGGTTATATATACAGAGTCTGTTTACTCACACCTAGTGTGATGAACGTAACAGACAATGGTTGACACTGGGATGTGCTGCCCCATCCCCTTCAGCACTGGAAGGTTCTCTCTCTTCTATCTGGTCTTGCTTCAGCCAAAGACAGTCACCTCAGACAAGATCAAGTCCTCTTTTCAGGGTAGCTTTTTTTATCCAAGTACTGATTGGCATGAGTATGCAAAACTAATGTCCCTCTTGAAATTTGGAGCAATTTTCACTAACGATGGGTCCTGAAGCTTGTGAAGGGATTGCTGGTGGAGGCACAGTGCACCATTTCCTCACCCAGTCCTGCTTTTCCCTGTCCCTTCAACAGATGCCGATTTTGGAGAGTACCCCCCCACACACCCCTGCCACTAACATCCAGTGGGTAGCCCGCTTCCCAGGGAACTCAGGTGTGTGCTATGTTCTTCTGTAAAGAAGGTTTAAGTAAAAGAGAGAAGTGTGTTTAATAAATGATAAGGCCGTGATAGCAATGCTATGAAACTTACCTAAAACTGTGACATGGGTTCCAAGAAACAAATTACCATGTCTATTTTACAGTTTACGGGTCTTTATAGTTAAGGAAAACTGGGGCAGCAATTCAAAGCTGGGCAATTTTGAAGCCAGATAGCAAACTGGATTTGTCCCAATCGACTTCTTAGTCTTACTGCATATTATATACTTAACCTTTGACTTGGAAGAAAAAGTGAGAAGAAATAGCGATGTTCTTAAGGAAGGAAAGTCACAACTTTAGGATGGAGCTCTGCATGGTAAGAGCTGAAGCTGCCTCCCTCACGGGGCTCTGAAGTACTGCTCTCCATACATTCCGCTAATTGCAACTAGCCCAACTAGCCTGGCAAACACGGAGATCTTCCAATAAGGCCCACACACCCACGCCAATCACCTCAAACAGCGATCTTGTTTAGGAGGCTCGAGATCCTCTGAGAAGAGCTGATAAACACATACAGCATTCCTAAAGAGCACGGGCTTTTCCGTGTCTCACATCCAACCCCAGGAACTGTATCTACTGACACAATGACTCCCTCAACTAGGGACACCGCTTCCTGTTCTGTAGAAACCACTTTGCAGCTTACCTTCAGGGACTCAGTTCTCTTCAATATATTGTAGGTTAGATTATAATTTACCAATGTGTTAAAAGTCAACCTTACTTCTCGTTTTTTCTCTCATGCCTTCTATGGGAAAAATAAAGTGGTTTTTTTTTTCATTTTTAGCTTCAGATTTCTTCCTTCCTCACAAATGAATTGAGAAAAGTCAATGGGAAATAAAAATTAATCTTTGGAATTTGAAGTGTACAGTGTCCACTTTTGACCTTTGGCTCCAAATGATAATAGTAAATAACTACATATAGTGTAAGACATTAATTTTTTATTTACTACCCTATAGGTATGTGTGTGCACCTACGTTTATATATGATGTTCCACATCCTGTAGGATGCTAATGGCAGTCATAGGACAGGGGAATGGAGGGAAAATCACATCTTTACTTGGCTTTGGGAAGACATCTCTCTCTGTCCATATGAATCTTAGAGTGTCCCATCCTATTACCAACCCCATCCTACCCTGCACCCCTAGTCTCCTAGTATGCCCCAAGAGTACAGCAGTATGGTCAAAAGCTTGGGAATGAGCTATAGTTGTGCAGATCTTGTAATGGGTCATATTGTATCCTTAACAGAAAAGTCTTAACTTTATGCAATTGTGAATTTGAGCTTGTTTTGAAATAGAGTTTTATAGATGTCATCGAGTTAGAGTAAGGTCACAACAGATTAGATGGGTTAGGTAGCAGACACACAGACAGAAGGCAAGTAGGAAAGACAAGAGGAAATCAGGAGAAGGCAGAAGTAAGCCAGGGTTCTTGTAACAATTAGAAGGCAGGAAGAGGAGAGCTTGGCCCTCCTTGAGAACTGCAGAGAGCATGACTGTAACACCTCGCCTGCAGACTGGCCTCCAGAGCCGCACAGCTTAAGTCCCTGCTTCTCTAGGCAAGCCAGTGTGTAGTCACTTAGGAAAGGATTACACCTGTGCTTCCAGACGGTCCTGCCACACAGGAACACAAATAGCACTGCACACCTCCCAGCTTCTTCAAGAGCAAATAGAAAAGCCCTGTGGGGAACTGCGGAAACCACAAGCTTTTATCTTACTGTGCACACTCTGCCACCGTGTCCTCACTACAGTTAGCCAGGACTGAAACAAAGGGGAGACTCCTGGCCTGAGCCCAGCAGCCTGCAGTTTTAGTTCACTAAATAAACACATGTAAGTGTTTTTAACATTTTATTAACAGCTACTACTATTGTCTGTTACAATATTCATCTGTCCCTCTCCAATAGCCCCATATTTAAACATAAATAAATAAGCATTTTCTTACAGTTTAGTGCCGGGCAAGTATTTGTGTATAAAAGAATGAATGAGCTGTCCTGCCAGGTGCACTCCTCCCAGTCCCCCTTTCCCACTCTTCTTCAATGTCAATGAAATCTCATTCACACACTGGAGAGATCCAGTGCGGGATGAAATGAAGAGGCTTCTCAGAGTCCACCAGGCAGTGACTTCTACCTCATGTTCTCAGCTATCCCCTTTCTTGTGACTTTCTGGCCACACTGGCCCGTGCTTGCATAGCTCTACCTGTCTGGAGTGCCTCCACTCTGATCCTCCTGCAGCCGCACCATGACTTCATTCAGGTCTCTATCCTGAGTCATATCCAGACAGTCCGTATTGCCACTTCTGAAATAACTGCCCTAAGCTGGTTTCTTCCCTTTAACTTGCTTTTATTTCCCTTTGGTTCCCAGCCATGTACTGACACAGCCTTCTCCACAGTCTCTGTCCCCTACTGGTGTGTATGCTGTTTAGTTCTGGCATTCACTCCAGATTTCCTTACTTCTGTATGCATCTATCCCAGAACAAGCACCTGATAAATTGTTTTGCTGAATCAAAATGATGAAAATTAATTGCAGTTTGAAATTTGCTTGTTTTGTTTTTTACTTTTGGATAGGAAGCGTAGCATTAAATTTAATGGTGAGCCACAATTCACTTAACCGTTACTGTGTATCCTTTTAAATATTGTTACATTCTATTCTCATTCCAACTATACAATTTACAATCTTTGCAATAAAGTCCCTAAATAGTGCAGCCTGGGACAGAGAGACACCAACAGGCAGGTAGGTTGAGTACCTGGGAGGCAACCTAAGCGCCAGCCAGCAGTAATGTGAGCATGTGACACAGAGCAGATCTGAGTAAATGGCAAGGCGGCCCTCCAGCTGGAAACCCAGATCACTGGTAAGAGCCAGGAGCCTAAAGAGAGATGAGAGTGACCCCATGGGCCTGCTATGGAGTGGGGAGGGATGCAGGGTTACCTTCTCATTCCTGCAGTTGCTCAGCCCCATATTGTTCATGGAAGACAGTTTCCCATCGACCCCGTGTGGCTGCTGTTGCTGCTCCCGCTGGATCTGCTCTCGCATCTTCCGAGCCTCCTGAATGGCTTTCATCACTGTGTCCTGGTCCCCAAACAGGGCAGGAGAGTTGAGACTGGACAGGATATCTGCATACATAGGGTGTGTTATTAGAGGTGTGTGGGGACAGTCCCTCGAGTGCTGACTGTGACCCACTCCCCAGGGGAAAACTGTATTCTCTGGACAAGGAGGGGGCACATTTGTTTTTATGAAAACTACAACGCTAGTTAGAGTACAGAAAGCCTAGTGAAGCAAGCTGTATTGGCTTAGGGTACAGCTAGGCCATGGAGGTACCCTGGCCCTCCAGGCTGGTAGGCTGTCCCGCACCCTCTCACAGATGACTGGTCCTAAGTTCTAATCTTGCATGCACAGGGGAAGTATTTGCCACTTGTGCCTCCAGTTATCAATGCTCCTACATCCCCTTCCTAGCTTTCTATGTGTCTATTCTTTGTGTACAATCTTTCCTGATAGGTGGGGGAGGAACAAAGAGGGAAGAAGGCAGAGAGATGGCTGGGATTTCTGTCCAGACACTCTTGTATTTGGTGTGTTATGCATAGGGGAAGAGTTTGAAAGCTAACAGGATGAGACCTGTGAGGGTACAGGGGTGTTATGGTGACATCTGTATGTGTGTGTTTTGTGTCCATCGCAGAAGTGAGGGGGTGGGAAGGAGCACACCACACGCTCCTTTCTCCCAGAGCCGGCTGGTTAATGAAGCATTCTTCTTATCACGCTGCCTCGGTTGTTTACCAAGAGGATGGCAACGCTGCCCCATCCCTAGCTCGGACACCCACTGCTCCCAGCCTCTCCTCCCACCCCCAATCCTGACATACAGCGAAGCAGTATGTGTGGCAATGGCTTTCACGTGAGCACAAACCCTCAAATCAACTAAGAATAAACATTTTCTTCCATTATATTCCATGTAACCCAGAGGGGAAAAAAGGAATAGAAACTAATTTTCCTCTGTGCCTTGTGCTTTACTCGGCTTAATTGAATACTTTGAATCAGTTTTTCCATTTTTAGACAAAAGAGGCCAATTATTTGATTACTGTTAGATTTCAGCTGTTGTGTATTTGACATTATCTACTTGTGTAAGGTCCTTCCTATTTCCTCATACATGGGTGTGACAGGCATGTATGCATATATGCAGACACCTCACACAGACAGAGAAACAGGGAAACTACTCTACAATCAAGCTCATGCCACACACCTTGTATGCACAACACATGTGCATATCTGTGTGATTTGTGAAGTTCCAGAAACTATCTATGAAAATGTTTTTAAAAGTCAGTTCCTTTATAGGATATTAAGCTTTTTTTCTGGATAAAAGGGCCACCTTCGTGCAATATTCTGTGCAGAGACTGCTCTAGCGGCAGCCACTTTCACTCTGGGCCTCCCCCACCCCGACCTAAGACGGCTTCTCTGCTGCTGACAGGAGCAGGGCCTGTGGCAAAGGAGCTCCTTCCCTCCTTGCAGATGAGCAGCCCAGGAACAAGTGCCTTCCAGACAGAATGTGGAAGTGCACTGCACAAGGGCCACTTCAAGAGGCAGGCTAGTTTTCCTCTGTTGACTTTGTTTGTTCTCATCTTCCTACTCCCAAGATGTCAGCCAAAAGAAGCAGTTGGCAGCAATGGTACAGGCATGCACCTCTTCTTTTCTCACCGAGCTTCCCTGGCAGGGAGTGAAAAGCTGTGACTCCTATGCGGCAAGCCTGACTGGAAGTCAGAACAGGCTGTTGCTCACATCCTATCCTAACACCCCAAGTGTCAGAGAGGGCACCGCATCTCACCCTCAGCCCAGTCGAGCACACCTCGACCTGGGAGCTTCCTGAGAGCAGCAGGATCTGGGTATCTGTCCTGATTCTGCTATTTCACAGCCCAGGTCTGGAGCTCAGCATTCTCCCAGTAAGAACTAAGTTGTCTAACTTGTAAAGTCAAGTGAAATGAATAAAGCAGAAGACTAGATAAAAAGAGATGTAGTGGGTCTACCCACACATCACCGTGTCCAATCATAATAAGCAAGAGGCTCCATGAGGAGATAACATAAGGAGGGGAACATGGTAAAGAAATGGTGGGTCGGATTCCCAACCTCTTTGAATCTCACTACCTTTATTTGGAAAGCAAGGGACAAGAAGAGTCCGGTAACAACATCCTTAATGCATTTGGTTTGTTCCTGCTGACAAATGTTTTCTTGCCTATTGCTTCATTCTACCCAAGGACATGAATGTGTTGGGATTCACCTATCCTAGTCTTTCAAAATAGAGCTCCGATGTGCTGGACACTGCAAGACCCTTGTCAGGCAGACTATTCTCTTCTGGCTTACACAATACTCTTCCCCATGTAGGTGTAGGGTTTAGGGAATACTAAAGTCCAGAGCCACAACACCAGTCAGTGAAGGTTTTTGGTTGAGGCATGTCCTGTTGTAAAACCCATGCTTCTGCTCCACGATTTCAAACAGCTGTGAGAAAACCTCTAGAGTCTTGAAAAAGCAAGAAGGAAAAGGCACCTTGTGACATGGCTTCCTGAATGAAGCCAGTTCTTGATGTCCTTACAGAATTACTTTTAGGCAAAATCTTGATAAAATTAAGACCACCTCCTTACTTGTCTAATGGCCAGGATCCATTATCATCTCAAAAAAAATGGATCCTAGCAGGATTTGAGACATTTTTCAAAAGTTCTAGTCACCCAAGATACCAAGTTGGGTTCTGGTTCGGTGGAAAGAATATCACTATCCTTCCCAAAGAGCACACAGGGCCCAAGGGCAAGGCATCCTGGCCAGCGTGCTTCTGTTCTAGGTCATGGGTCCCTTCCTGAAGTGGACTTTCCCATTTACCTAGAGAGGATCCTCTCCCCAGGCTCCCTCCAATGGGGCTGGGGACGCTGCTCTTGTTCGGAAGGTTGACAGGGCTGGTTTTGCTGGCTGGGAAGAGGCTCTGGGTGGGAGATGTTGGGGACTTCACAGGCTCTGCTGTCTTAGGCCGCGATGAGAGATTCAGTGGCTGGGCTGTTGTTTCATCCTACAAGAGTTTAACATAAATAATTATTTTAAAAAAGACAAATGAAGCACATTATCACTTAGTAAGCCACAGTTATTTTACACCTCTGAGACAATGCCACGTTCTCCTACAATAATAACAAAAGAAGCTAATTATCTACCTCCTTGAAGATTCATCGGAAGGAACCTCATTAATTTCCCTGTGTTATGCTTCTATTTACATTAACTGTGTAGTTGGATCATTCTTTTTGCCAAATTAAAATCTGAATTAGCTCACATTACAGCTTAATTTCCTAATGTGTTTTCAGGGATCTAAATTAACCTAGGGCATTTACAAAGAATTATTTAAAATTTCAGTAGCTCTGTAGTGCTTTTGTGTTCGTCTCTCTGAAAAGTTCCTGTGACTATAAATAGTCCCTGCAGCTAATTTTTTAATATATATTTTAAATCAAACAATTGCAAGTACTTTAGAATGGAAACATGGAGAGTCTTTTTTTGCTCTCCAGGGTCCCTGCCCTCAGAGTCCCATGCCACACCACAGGCTTCTATGTGGCTTTCTGGGTGTGGGTGCTCTCGTGGTTTATATTCTGGTCTCTATTCATGTTTAAAATTAATTTTTGTGAAGAGCAAGCATACATTATAATTATGTTTTACATGCTATGCTATATGCAATTTATTTTTCATGTTTAAAGTGATGTCTTGTTACAATCTTTGCTACATATATTTATGGAATGTCTATTTTAAGACCATATCCCTCCACACTGAACCCAGTATTTCCATCTCTGGCTTCCATTTCCAACTCTAGGATAGCCAGTGACTCGAAACTTAAGCAACTTTTTTTCATTTTGTCTCATTTATTCTACCATCAAAGAGCTGCAGATAATAATCATTTCAGAAATATGGATATGAGTATGTGATTTAAAGGTTCAATGTTAAGATCTACATTATTGCATTCTGAAGCAAAATCATCAGCAAATGTCAGATTCTGTTTTGTCACTGGGAGGGCACAGAGAGCCTGCTTTCAATGACATTATTGAAAATACACAACGGCATCTGGTAACAGAACATTCTCTCCCGTGGTTAACATGTGAGCTCACTGAGGCTTTATTTCTCCATCTATAAAAAGATGGCCATATACTACGGGATGTCAATCAACAGACGTGCCAGAAAACAGCACTGGAGGAGGAAAGGCGAGAGGGAGAGCAGGGACAGAGAGCAGGGCCATGCGCAGAGGTGGCCATGCACCAAGCATCACACCAGGCCCTCATTGCTTTAGCCCACTCAGCCACCGATGCCACCAGGAGGATGGGCTAGACTACTCAGACTTTACAAACCGGAAGGTGAAAATCAGAACAATGAAAAGCATCTTCCCAAGGCCATCGAAGGAGAAAAGAATTTGAGTCTAATTTATTGGACTACAAATCTCCACCTCCCTTTCTACCAAATGAGCAGAGGAAAAATCATTTGTATATTAATGTAGTGATGGTCTATGTTGTTGTTTGTTTTGGTTTGTTTGGTATTAATATGAAACAAGTGCTCTGTCCCATCTGTGATGCAATGCACTTTATATTTAGAAGAGGACATGTTCTGGGGAAACAAGATTACATCCACTATGAATGTCAAAATTATCTGATGTACTAAACTAAATTGCTTCTTTTTGCCCTTAATTCAAAGGATATTTAAACTAGTCTCTTCCTTCGTGAATATTGGAATCATAGCACTTTATATGCTGTTTGGTTCATATTCTCTATGCTGCCTTCATTTGGGGTTTGCTAAACTTCTAAAATGTCTGAGTTTAGAGTTTTTGTCAAGTTAAAGAAATGTTCAGCTATTATTTCTTCAAACATAAATCCAATTCTTTCCTCTAGTTGCACGTGCTAGACAAACCCTTTCCGGTGCCATTCCGGGACCGTCTTTCCTGTGTTTCAGCTTGCAGAGTTCTGTCCTATTACTTCTCTCTCACTGCTTTTTCCCTTCTACAGGTGTAGAAACTGCCATTAATCCCATCTAAAGTGCTGCACTTATCACTTGTAGGCAACTAGTTACGTTTTCTGTGCCTTGTCTTACTCTATTGATGTTTTCTTCAATTTCCTTGAAAATATGGAGTTTATAACACCCTTTTCAGTTTTAATATCTCTAACTTATTTCTTATAACTCATAATTAATGTCAAATGCTCTCTATTATAATCATGTTAGAGGGACAGGATTGGGTTTACTTTTGAGGTTAAAGACCCACCCTCCAGACAGGATCTGATTATTAGGCAGTGCTCTTCAGACATCGATGCTAAGATCCTGGGACAGCAATTTCTGAAATAAGTGAATTCTAGACTGGTCCACGTTACTATGGAGAAGGAGTTGTTGGTAAATGGTACAGGTAGCTTGGCAGCCTCCCTGAGTTGAGAGTTCAGAGGTTATAAATGTTAATGTAGGCAGAACTTTTGAGGCAGGGTACCAGCAAGGTCAGATCTGCAGAGAAAGAGAGAGAATGCTACAAAGCTGCAAAAGATTGGACTGCAGGTTTAGTTTAGGGCTGATCAGTAAGTGTGTATGAGGAGGCAACTTGAGTGTGGGGAGAGTGAAGAAGAGAGTAGGCAAATGACTGCACATTCATGAAGGACTGAGAATGGCTTACTCTCCCAAGAACACAGTGCAACGGTCCTTTGACACACATACAGGGCATTAAGTAAAGTGTCCAGGAAGTTGCTGCCTCATGATGGGGATACACTACCCTGAGATTCTTGGTTGTTCTGAACCTGACGAACAAATATGAAAAGTATATCCAAAGAGGATCCAGGGGTTCTGTGTCTCAGTAGATTTCTGATATTTAAAAAGATGCAAACACTTTAACAGTCAACACTGTGGAATTCAAAATGTGTAGCATCTATTTAATAACGATGGGCTTACACAGAAACATGAAAATACGAATAAAGAAGAAAAAATCCAATTTCAAAATGGACACGGATGATAGAGCTAACAGATAAGATAAGAAAAAACTTAGAGGTGGCTAAGATGCAGGCAAATCACTCTACTAAAAGCTGGAAAAAATTGACAAAGACCATGTCATCAGTCTAAAATATATAATCTGAGAAAACATTTATGTTCTTTCTATGTAAGATCATGAAATTTTGAGACAGTTTTGACAGGGTTAATTATATACCCCTCCACCCAGTCTAAGATAACACAAAATGTTTGTCAGGGGAAAGGCTGCAGGGACAAAGAATGCCTTGCCAGGTTGAGAAGGCTTTTGCTGTATGTAGAGCTGATAGGTGATACTCACCGTCCAGCTCAATAATTCTGGATCTTTCTCATTGTGGAACTATGTAACCAGACACTTCCATCCCCTACTTCTGCTTCTTCATGACCACTGTGAGGATCCCCACTACCACCACCATTTATAGAATGCTCATTACATGATAGAGAACATATGGCCTCATGTAAGGCCCATAATATTATCAACTCCCAGATTACAGTGACAGACTTTTAACAGATGAAACCCTGTGTTTATCTCATTAACTTCAGCAAACACTGCCCTGCAATATTTCACTCTACCGTGCATGACCATTCTCTATAGAGGGAAAATGGCTAGAGTGAGGACCACGACGGATTTGGGTGAAGAAATCTCCTCAGTTAGTAGACTGAGTTTACTTCCAGAAGTTCTTCAGTAATAGGAATATTCAATTTAAATGCTCACTTTATGTCTTGGTTTATATATTTCTGCTCACACATATATGATCTAAGAAGTATAAGAAATGGCTCCTTTGTTACTAACATAAAATACTGTCAAGTCAAACCATACAGAACTCTTATGCCTAAGCATTTGCATGTGGTCAAGTGAGTAATAAAATCTGTTGGCCACAGAGCTGGAATGGTAAAAGCAGATAGAATCTTGAATTTAGCCAGGGAACATTTACTCATCCAGTAGAGGCTTGGTTTGGTACAGTTCCAGTTGGCCAACTCAAATTACAAAATGACTTTTTCATGTTAAAATATTTAATACCCAAATAGCCCGAGTTGCTGGCGTTTCACATACTCTTTCTCTGACAACTATGAAGAGACTTAGTCCTTGGGTTGAGCTGCTTGCTGTGCTATGATTTGGATTCACAAATAGGTTTTTGGAATATAAAATAATCTATTTCTACAAACTTACAATTCCTGTGTTATTGTGACAGCTCAAGATTTCTAACAATTAAGTGTAATTTCACCCTGTTTCTCTAGAGAATCTTTAAGTTCATATTCGTAAATGGAGCACAGACGGGTCGTCTGGAGGATGCTCATGTGTTTAGACTTCAATACTTGGAGTCCATTATTTTTGCAGACTTTCTGAAATCTCAATATTGCTATCTGCGATTTACTAAAATCAAGCAGCTTCAGTGACTGCAGAGCACCCACTAGTGATATCGGTTACTCTCAACTGTTTGCTGTGTGAAGATTCAATAACTGCCCAAACTCCCTACATGCAGTACTTCTGCAAAATTACAACCATGCATTCACACTTAGCACACTTCTCCAAGTTCACAGTCAATTTACATACAGCAACTGCTTCTCCAAACTGTGTGAATTTATTAATTCAATATAGGAAGCAGAAACAATCCCCCCAAGCAACTTGTACTGTGAAGGGACCAGATTTGAAGTGTCTGATCATAGCCCTTGTCACCAAGTACCCCCGCCCCCAGGGGACCAGTTTGAGGACACTGGAAATCAGTTAAGAAAAACATGTATCAACACTCTACCCATAACTGTGAAAGCCCATTTATCCTGTCGTAATGACATGGTCAAAAGCACCGCCAGCCATTGATATTCCTCAGCACCACTTTGCAGCCAGTTCTGAAGAACAGAGCGCCACAAAGCTACGCCAAATCCAGCATTAGATCCCCTTTGATCCTCTCAGGGATCCTAGGTCATACTCTGATACGCTGAGTGGGCTCCCCACCTGTTTAAGGAATGTGGATAAGTGTTGCAGGTCTGTGACAAAGACTGACAATAAAAGCACAGCCATTCCTGCCAGTGAACACTAAAAAATGAAATCCAGACTCTGAAGGGAGAGATTTTTTTGAGGAGTGAGTTTTTGGAGTTAGGGTAGGATCTCAAAATATAGCACTATTGTTATCAAAAGGCAAGCACCTGTTTCTCAATGCTCACTCATGGCGTTCCTCATAAAGAGGGCTGCTTACTCCCAGCATAGCCTGCTTCACCACCTTTCTTACAAAGCTATTTTCCAAACCATTTCCATAATCCTGCAAAGCAAGTACCTTAACTTGAGTTACAGGGCTGGTCCCTCTCTTGTCATTTTTCATCCCAGTAGGTGAGACCGCCCCTGCTGTGTTTGGTGGCTGTGGAGTTGATGGCATCTTTGCTCCAGGTGACACCTGCATGCTGGCCAGCTGAGCGGCATAGAGCTGCTGCAAAACAGAGAAGACGACCATCGGTCTCATTAAACGCGGCTGGGACAGGCTCAGGAAAACTTACCGTGCTGCCAGATAGCATCTCTCACAACCCTGCATTCCTCTCTCACTTTTTTAAAGAGGAAAATAAGAAAAATCAAGTAACTCAGAAAGGAAGAGGACTAGAATGAGAAGCATGGTACTGTAAGTGTTCCAGCAATGACACCATTGGCTGGGACAAGACTGGTCTCTCGAGAACTTGGTTCCTTCAATTGTACTAAAAGGAGTTTGGCACACCAGCCTATGAGATCCCTTCTAAGAGGCTGAAATCACTATATAATGTTCTTTAATATCTGGCGTGTCCACTTGTGAACTAAGAAACTGAACCGAATTTCCTTGAGTGTCCTTGATCTTCCCATACTTCTCTGGGGTTGCAGATCCTTGAAGATCAGTGCTGCCCCTAAGCCCCTAGAGTCTACCAGCAGCCACCTCCCTCTCAGTCTTTTCTCTTGGCAGTATTTAATGACCATTGACAGGGTACAGCCAGATTGGAAGTCATAGAAACAAAAAAATCAAGCTAGTGTCCCCTTTATGGCTAGAACAGCTCAGCTGGTGTCTCCCCAAGTTCTCCTTTGGATTGGGACTCTGGGCTTATCTCCCTCTGTTTCAACTGCTGTTTCTCGGGTCCTTTCTAAGTACTTGCTATCTTGCTATCTTATCCATCCTCTGCTCCCTCTTACAAGTGCTCCTCTGATGTGGGAGTGTCGTATATCAATCTGTTGATTTCATTGGTTAAGCAATAAAGAAACTGCTTGGCTGGCCCTCATAGGTTAAAACATAGGTAGGCGGAGTAAACAGAACAGAATGCGGGGAGAAAGAAGCTGAGTCAAGGAGTCGCCATGATTCTCCCACTCCAGGCAGACGCAGGTTAAGATCATTCCTGGTAAGCCAGCTCATGGGCTACACAGATTATAAAAAATGGGCTAGTCCAGGTGCGAGAGTTAGCTGAGAAAACACTAGATATAATGGGCCAAGCGGTGTTTAAAAGAATACAGTTTCCGTGTAATTATTTCGGGTAAAGCTAGCTGTGTGGGTGGCTGGGTGCTGGGGACGCAGCCCCACAGCTCTTAACTCAACACTCCTCTTCTGGAGACAAAGTAAACAGACAATCTGATACTATTCATCTTATAATGATCAACATTAAGTATATTGAATTAGATGAATGTAGACTCAAGATTGAAATATGGGCCAATGTCACTTTTAGATAACTTTAACTTTTATCAAAATAATGTTATTCATTATTGAATAAATTCAATATTACTTTACGGCCTTTAAATAAAAAGAAAATCACAACAACACGGTCACCTAAAATAAGGTAAAGCCTCTACAACCATACCTGATCACCTTGGCATCCCCACATTGCCCTCCCCACCTCACTCCTACTTTGAGACCATTCCCTTTCAACTTGGTTGACTTTTCTTACTTATCATCTCATTTGCATATGTTTATATGCTGTTCTCACACAGGAGGATAAAAGCTTAGCTTTCTACCTCACCAGCTATATATGCCTTCATGTGTCCCTCTAATAGCTTAGTGTTAATGTCAGAGATTCTAAGACAGTCTTAACTGTTCATTCTACTCTGGCACCTATTCGTAGCTGAGCTATGACAAGAACTATATTTCATTCTCCTCTCCTAGCCCCCTCTCTCTGGTACTAGGATTGAAGCTAGGTCCTCGGGTTTGCTAGGTAATGCCACTTAGCCATATCTCCAGACTTCTTTCAATATTTTATTTTGAGACAGGCTATCATCACGAAGTTGTCCAGGCTAAACTTAAACTCACTCTGAAAGTCAGACATACCCTGGACTTGGGAACCACCTGTCTCAGTCTCCCAAGTAGTTGGGATTATATGGATTAAATTCAGCAGTAACTCTTCTCTTTAGCTCTTTGTTAGATTTAATATGTGTATTGTTTATCATTTTATCTCTCATTTATCTCTTTCTGGTTTCTAGAGCTATCATGGGGAATTCAGACTCTCCCAAAGACCAAGAAACCTCAATACAATACAGCTGAATATATGGCTAATCACTGTATACATTTCCCACCTCTTAGAGATGCCTTCTAGAATTCTCTACACTTTTGCTCCAGCTCTTCATTAGACCAGTGTTACACAGAATTCCCCTTGTCTCTCCTATTTTTGATTCCATTTTCTGTCTGTCATGGCTTCCTGTTTCTTAGTTAATTGTCATATTTTCGATAGTACATACCCTCCAGGAAATACCTGAGAAAAGTGCCCGTGAGGTTAGTATTTTAGGAACAAAGGACTCAGGAAACTTATTATTATTATATTCCCTTGATACAGAATTCTAAGTTAAAAATTATTCCCAGAATTCCAAGGACAATGACTTACTGTCCTTGTACTCTTATTGCCAAGGAAGTCTAATGTCATTCTGATCTCAGATTCTTTGCATGAAATCAGTTTTCACTTGAGACAGCATTCCCTTCTTTCCTGTATACCAAGTGCAGAGATTTCCTCCTGAGGGCTGTCTGCCTGTTGACTTTGAACTCACTGGTCTGGAGCCTAGCTCTTCCAATGTATAAAACCACATGCTTCAACTTTAGGAAACACTCTGAGGCTCCCCATCAACTCACACTAATAAATGTTTGACATCCTCATGAACCCTCTGGTTTTAGTTTTTCCTTCTATCTCACACTCTTAAATGTTTTATTCTCCTCTGTGACAGATTATTTCCATTAGCTTATTCTAAGACTTCTATGAACTTTCCACCATCATGATTTTAAGGATCCTTTTTGTTCTGACTGTTTCTCTTTATAGCACCTTGCTCACTATTCTGTTGAGTAATAATAATGATGGTTTTGGATTTGTGTTTATTTTCTGATCTCTGCACTTCTCTCTCTCTCTTCTTTTAATCGTTTGAGCTCTTTCTTTTATAGTTTTTGGTTGTGAACCTAGCCTTTAATGAATGAGCCATCTCTCCAGCCCCTGAACACTTTCTCACTGAAGGACTTCTAAAGTCTCTGGTGATCATTGACTAACATAAGTGACATCACCAGGAGCTGACTGGGAAGTCTAGCTGTAGGGGGACAATTAGTGAATGGCAGGCTTCATTATAAAATTATGATGTCGAAAGTAGACTTTTTTCCCTAGAGAATCCAAAGTGTCAACACTCACATATTGTTTCTCTTACTCTGAGTCATTTTATTTGTTCTTAAAAGGATACCCTCAAATCCTCGTCTTGGCTTGAAGATTCATTTGAATGCCACTATTATTAGGACTGATGTTCCAAGACAAAAACCTATAAATACAGCTTCTCAAGAGATCAACCTTTCAGTCTCTTGCTTGGGCTGTATGCTGCTAATGAATGGTGGGAGGACTCAGTAGCCTTACCATGCATCAGGCTGAGGGGCCGTCTTTTATTGATTTCAATCAGTCATTTTGTTGACCATTCTCCTCCTATCTGTGCCTTCAATGGCATATCACCCTTTTCTTTTCTGATAGCAGTTATAACTCAAATATGAATTTCTCATGCCACTCAAACTTTTACCAGCTCTCTTTCTATTGTACTCAAAGGCTGCTACATCTAATGCTTAACTGTCCCTGTATTAGGACTTGTGTGAAAGTGGTAATAAATGAATGTGTAATTTGCCGTGGTTAACCCACAGTCGGATATCACAGTCTTAACACTGCTGGTACCTAAAAACATCATTCAAATATTTTCTTTTCCTCTTATAATCAAGATTAAGCCAGTACCTTGATGGTCAGATTTCTATATAGAATGTTTCCTAGTTCATCAACTACAGAAAAAAGAGCTCACACTTAGCCATATTAGTAGAAGAGAAAAAACAGGTGGTTTGTATATAATTTCCAGCATTACTATCATTCAGATGGACAAATAAAAAAAATTATAGTAATCAAAAACAGACCTTTCAGCACATGCAATTAAATGAAAGCTTAATAAAGAATAATTTGCAAGAGCCAGATGTGCCTATGTCATGATTGTTGCTTTCTTTGGAACAATTTTTCTAATATAACAAGCCTCTAAAGGAATTAAAGTTTCTTAATTCTATATGCAATGACTCAGTGGCAAGAAAAATTCACAAGTACGAGTCAAGCTGCTATAATTTAGCCAAAGGAAAGGCTGCAGTTTCATTCCTTTTTCACGTTAATGGATCTTTTTCTTTTGAAACTCAGCAAGGCTGAGCATGCAGCTCAGTTGGTAGAGTGCTTGCCTAGCATGCGCAAAGCCTGGGGTTCCTTCCCAGCACTGCATGAACTAGGCATGTTAGCACGTCTGTCATCCCAGGACTTGGGAAGTAGAGGCAGAAAGACCAAGAGTTCAAGGTTCATGCATACCAGGTTTGAGGTCAGTCTGAACTACATGAGACCATAGCTCAAAAATAAATAAATAAACAAATCAAAACAAGTTGGTAGGACACAGTAAACAACTTCTCTGATCCTTCTGCTTGGACTAAGCCAGCAAAGCAAAGTTTGATACCGAAAGACATGGATAGAGGCAGCTACAAATAGAAAATGCATTGGCTACTTTTGGGAGCTATAAACTATAACTGGATATTAAAGAGCCATAATGTCTTAAAGATACAAGTTCTTACAAAGAATCTACACCTCATCAAAAGAAAGCCTATTTTGTTTTACTCAATCTCGAATCTTTCAGAGAGCTGCAACTAATAATTCAAGGGAAAAAAATCTTTGGAAATAAATCTATATTCTAAATATCTGACTCAATTAAATGACCTTCAGATTTACTGGAAAACATAATTAATTTTTAGAAATAAGGCAGTATTAATTGCTTTCTCTGAAGTTCTAACAACCATTTCATACCCATATCCAATAAGTTCTACTTAAATGTAACAAGACCCATAAACTCATCCTGCTCAGAACCAGTTCTTGTGAGTTGTGATTCCTAGAGCACCGGAGTCAGGGAAAAGAGCCACTGAGTGGAGTGGACAGCAGGATGCAATAAGACTCAGTACAACAAGCTTTGAGACAAAACTCAGAAAATGGAATACAACAAAAAGAAAGCAGGCAGCCATGAAAATCAGTTTATCACATTCTACCCAATGAAGCATAATCATTTAGCTGTAATTATCACCTTCAAATTGGAGATTTTAGATTTGATTTAGATAATAAGAATGCAATTTATCAAATAGGCATGTATTTACAAAGCAATTTCATAGTTCACTTTCTAAGCTACTGTCGGCTGAATGCATTCTGCATGCAAGGCTCTGCACTGGGAGTGGAGGATCCAAAGGCTCAAGCATTCAGCCCTGGAGGTGTAAAATGGAGCTCTCCAACCTCTGACTGGCAGCATTCCTGTGGTGTCCATCACTTCAGAAACTTGTGCTGGTCAAGCATGTGTTGCTTCCTATCCTTGACAGACTGTAAACTTCCTGAAGACATGAGAGATCTATTTTTTGTTGAATGCCTGACACTAATGACGGCAGCTTAGGAGTAACAAGTACCCAAGGATTATTTTTGAATTGACATACTACATAGATCACTGAAGAGCTGCTGCAAATGAGACAAAGTCACACTCAGCTATATTTATTATATTTCATGAAAAATGTAATAATGTAGAATTCTAAAAAATATAAAGCCAAGGGAATATACACTCAGTCTTTGCTAAGTTATATTGTTTCACATGAGTAGTGGGGGAGGAAAGGGAAAAGAAAGAAAATGAAATTTAAGTCACAGAGGTATGAACAGGTCTCAAAGGGATCCATTACTTTATATACCAACCTAAGTACTGATTAAAACATAAATTTTAAAAACTATTTTGTTTAACAAAAATGTGTATTTTAAAACTGGCTTTATAAAAAACAACAAAGAAACAAAAAATAATTTGATAGCACATTTTCTAGGCATTAAAGAACTAATGGCTCCACTGAGGTGTGCTGCCAAAGTCTGTCACACAGGTAACAGATGGAGCATAACTAAGGAAGAGCGCCAGGCCTTCCTTTTTCAGATCTTTACAAAGAACTCTGACATTTTTCTGGTATTGCGTCTTTTTGGGGGGAGAATAAAAAAATACTAGTTATTCTAATGATATAGCTCTAGTTAGAAAATCCCTTTGCAGACTAGAGGGTTCGGAAGGAGAGGGTCGGATTCTGATTATGTAGCTCATATGGTTTATAAGAGTTTCATTCCATGCAGGATTCTCAGGCCAGAGTTCACAGTCTAGGGATGACTGTGAACCACACACAGCTGAGGTCTGAGAAATTAGCAATACAGAAAAGCGGGCCACAGGTTGAGTAAAAGTCCCATAAATATTTCAACTTGGTGAAGACTTTTTGGTAAATGCAGATTTTTTTTCCATTGCAATTTTGTAAAATGCTTAGTGATTTTTTTTGGAGGGATAGTGAAATACTTTTTCAGCCACAATACGTACAAAAGACATGCACATAAAATTGAACCTACTTGAACTTTTCAAAATTATAAAAGTGCTTATATTTTATAGTGTATTAAAAATTATTTTTAACTTTATTGTTAAAACTGCTCCATCCTTACTAGCAGAGATTTAAACATCATGCTTAGCATTGGAACTTGGTTAAGTGGAGCAATGACACACAGAGCCTTGAAGGGGCATATTGCTTAAACTAGCCTGACATCGTCATTCTACTGGTTAAGCAAGGTTCAAATGAGCTGAATTATTTCCCAAGGCCATACTGTTTATTCCTAGAGCTAGAGGAACCTCCTAGTTACCAGAATGTCACTGGAAGTAGACACTGGTTATGTGATCAATCCTTGCACCTTCCAAACATATTTCCAGCATCGATTAATTGTTCATTGACCAAACTTTACTCCATACTTATTAATTAAGCCTTGTACTAAACATCAGAAATGCGTCAACAAGACGCTCAGAAACAACACCTGATTTCATAAGAAACTAATACAACACAGCTGCCTAGACAGGCTTGTAAAGTTAAAGTTAGAAACCACTGAAAAACACAAGCAGAGGATTTCAAGAAACTCGCTAACAGAGGCACTTGAAACTTCTGGAGGATCAGCACAGCTTCTCCAAGGAAGACATGTTTTATGTAAGTAAAAAAGGCTCCCAGGGAGAAAGATTGACAGGAAGCCCTCTAGAATGAAAACCATTGAGCACTCTATCTCTGGGGTGGAAACAACGGCAAGCTGTTGGGGAACTTAAAGACCACCGTGTCAGGGCTGCCCAGTGCATGACAGGCTTGGCACAGGTGGCTGCAGGCTTGCCTTGGTCCACAAGAAAACACGAGTGGGGTGACGGAATAAAAGAAATGCATTTCTCACAGCTCCTAAGGCAGGGATGCCCAAGGCCAAAGCACAGGAGGACTCCACATATGGTAGGGACCTGCTTCCTTCTAGAAGATTATCCTCTCACTCTGCCTTCCATGGTAGAAAAAGTAAGTGCTCTCTTTGGGACTCCTTTTATGAGGGCTCCTTACTCATGAGCCAATCACTTCCTGTAGGTTGGTTTTCTGACATCATTGTGTGGGGATTAAGGCTTTCAGCATATGACTTTTGGTGGGAATATAAATAGGCAGCCCAGTGCCAGGCTACATTATTAATCCTAGAATTTATCTCTGAAGACAGGGACTTAGAAAGAGAAGTCAGCATCTTTTCCATGTGATTACTAGCCACTCATCAACCTTTAACACAAATGGATTAAGAAAATCCTCTGAGGAGTGCACAAACCTACAAACTACATACCTCTAATGGAGCTCTCTGGATCTCAGGACCAGCCAGAGGAAGGCCTTTCTCATCTCTGTGTTCTAGTGATATTTTCAAAAGCAAGTCTGTGCAGACTCCACACAAGGCAATGGCTTTTACCAGTCTAACCCAGTCTTAAGGCCACATGCTTGAGAATCTGGGACACGCACTGGCTGATGCACTTTGTCAGCGTCATGCCACCACCCTTGCGCTTTGTACCCAAAACAGCTAAAGTGATGCCAAACTGTATGAGTGGCAACATGATGAATCTACATTTATCATATAAAAAACATTCTGTATCATGTAAGATCTCCAGTAGAGAGGACCACAGAGAGGGGGCACCAGGCTTTTTTCAACCATAGTCACATCATTTTCACGTAACTATTCTGCCCGGCACCTAGAGATCTCTCCCATTCATCCACAAATGGCATTCAGCAACTACACACTGAATACTAAACTAAGGTACAGTGCTAAATATTTGAATTTATTGCCTTATTTAATCTTCATTATTATTAGATAGGAAAAATAGTTATCTGTGCTATCCAGCATTACCTTTAATCCCATTTCTTCTTTTAAAATCAAATTGTTTTAAATAATTAAACAGTGACTCGCAGTGAAACCCATATCTGGTTCTTAGCCAACAGACAAGGATCATTGTCGAAGGAGAAGAAAGATTTTGATGTGCCCACTGGTCCGAGTTCTCAAGCAGTCAACAACACCTCTAGATAGATGATACTTCTCCTTTATAAATGGCATTCCACAGTCCCCAAATAGTGAGAGAAAAGTTAACAGTACCACCAGCCAGCATCATCTAGACAAATCCCTCTTCAAGCAATCTAAGCCTCACTAAAAGACCTAGAACCCCTTAGTTCAACAGACTGACAGATCAGAGAGTAGAACCATGCAGAATGTTGGTAGAAACAGGGGGACTCAATAGACAGGGTAAACAACCCCAAGTATTTTCCAAAAATGGAAAATCAGCACAAAAATCACAGCATAACTTTATACATTCTGAATTCTCTTTGGAGCAGAGTCTCCTTGCATGTTATTTCATCTAATAAGGACAAAGAGTGCCCTGCTCACGTCTGTCTCAAAACAAAAGGAAAATTCTCCTTCAAGCATATGCTGCCTACTGGTCGCTAATGATGAAAGGAAGGGAAGGCATATGCTGTCCAACAAAACCACATACCACCGTTACTAGCAACAGATTCAACTCTTACTTGCTTATTTATGCCCATTAATACCTAGAGCCCAGGCCTAGTGCCCACCCAGGTTAACAGATTCCACCCTGGTGTGTCACGCAATGCTCAAGAGGACAACAGAAGTGGGAAGTAACAAGTGGAGGAGGAGAGGGACGCATCCTGAAGGAAGTGACATTCTTTACCTGGCTGATGCCCCAAGCCTAGCTCAGTTCTCCAGGCATCCCCTGGGTTCCTCTGCCTACTCAGGAAACCATGCTGTAAAACTGGACAAGTTCAGCTGTGAAGAGGTGGAAACAGAGGCAGGCAATTAAGAAACCTGATTTAGTGCTTGTTTAGCAGAGAGGAAAATATGCCAGTAGCAGTCATTTCTGACTGAAGGAGGGGCAAAGGGAGAGTTTAAAAATAATTACTTGAAAGGTTTACAAATACTTTTACTTCTCATAAACCTTCAATGTCAACAGAATGATCCAGGAAATACAGCTGCGGTTTTCTGGAAGGACAGAAATGAAGTCCCTGTTTTCAACACAGAAGGAACTTGTGAGTGGCTAGTCCATTAATATTTGAGGCCAAAGAACCCTGCCAGTGGGGCTAGAAGGTGAGAGAAGGAATAGAGGGGGTCAGGCAGCTTTCATTCTATGTACTGAGTTCATTGCCAAGTCAGCCTTGCCTTCCTGCATACTTTTATCCTACACTCTTTGCCTTTCTTTCTTTCCATTTTTAATTAAACTACAATTACATCATTTCCTCCCTTCCTCCCTTCAACTCCTTCCATAACTTTCCCCTAGCTCCCTTTCACATTCATGGCCTCTTTCTCTTCAATCATTATTGAAGTGTGTGTGTGTGTGTGTGTGTGTGTGTGTGTGTGTGTGTGTGTGAATAAATGCATACATACAACCTGCTGATTCCATTTAGTGTTTCTTGTCTGTATATGGTTTTCAGAGCTGATCACTTGGTATTGAACAACCATTTAAGGGGCTCATCCCTGTAGGGTGTGACCAAATTTCCTTCTCTCAGTAGTCATGAACTGTCTGTTGCTCTTCATCTAGGGGTGGAGCCCATGAGCTCTCCCCCATCCACATGGGTATGTCATAATTCTACCTACCTCTGCATCTCAAAACAAAGTGTGGTTCTCTGTGAAACCTGTTCTCCCGTCTGCCCCACCACATGTACCCCTCAAACCTCAATACTTTGTGGACTTTCCTTTATTTTCTCCATGTCTTTCTCTTACCCAAAATTTCCAGCTCTTCAAGAAGAGAATGACTGGGTCTTCTTTAATCTACCTTCCTAGTATACAAGACAATGTCTGGCATTTAATAGCAGCCCTGCTCACACTTGGCCGTTAAACCCCTTTCATTTCCATTTGGTGTCGTCTTGGGATTGCTACCATTTCTGCCAACAGCCTTTTCTCCATTTCACTTTTCCTCTCTGTACTGGCTGGTTTTATGTGTCAACTCGACACGAAGTCATCAGAGGAAGGAGCCTCAGTGGAGGAAATGCCTCCTTTAGCTCTTGCTAGCGATGAATGGGGCGGGCCCAGTCCATGGTGGGTGGTGCCATCCCTGGCCTGGTGGTCCTGGGTTCTATAAGAAGGTGAACAAGCCATGGGAAGCAAGGCAGTGAGCAGCACTTCTCCATGGCCTCTGCATTAGCTCCTACATCCGAGATCCTGTCTGTTTGAGTTCCTGTCCTGACTTCCTTCAATAATAAACAGCAATGCTAAAATGTAAGCCAAAAACCCTTTTCCCTCCCAACTTGCTTTTTTGGTCATGGTGTTTCATTGCAGCCTTAACTAAGACATGTCCCAAAAGGAATCTCAAATACAGAGGCCATCTTTGTTTCTGTCTTACTGAAGCTCTGGACATACAGGTTCTTTCATACACAGAAACACTGGGCACTGTGATATTAGCACAATCACTGTGAGTATCATCCTCTAGTCTCTCCTCTGCACACCTGAGCAAATCTCAAGTCCAGAGTATACAAGTGGTCTGCTTAAAAACACCAGCTGTCAAGCAGCAGGAAGAGTAAAATCCAGACTCAGGTTCATGGTCTTCCCCAACCACCTTCATATGTGCTTGTGCTTCCATGTCCTCTGTTCACTTAGGGAATGGGCTGCAAACAGAATTTGTACATTTCATCAGAGATAATTTTATCCTGAAAATACTTGAGAGTTACTCTGTGGATATCGAAGAATAATTTGTTTTAGAGAACGTTTTTTTAATATTTGTTTTTAAATGTACATATTTAAAAGTGCCACCACAGTAATTAGGTTAAGGTAATTATAATCATGTTAAGGTATTTTCAGATTTCTAAAACTAAAGCTTATGCAATTATAGATAAAGGGGTGAAAATGTGTCTCGGGTAAGAGTAGACCTGAGACTTTACTTGGTCTTTCTATAATAGCCTAAAGCAAAATAGAACAAGTAAGTTACTGTAAGGCGCTGGAAAACAGGGCTTGTTGCATTTGATTCACTACTTCCTGCAGGCAACTCAGGAAGGTCAACAGAGGAAAGAATGCGAAGAGCAGCCCCACTGGAGTCCTCCTGTCTGCTTCTCAAGCATTCAGTAACTTGCTTCTCTGACTTGACTCACAACAAACGGGGCAGGCAATGTGTTGGGTGTGGAGGAGAAGAGAGACCATAAGAAGGAAAGAGGATACAAGAGGAGCTCAGGACACCTTTTTAAAAACCAGACTCCATCGGATAGCAGAACTTCCAATGCTTTGCTACAACAATAATCAACTGCGATACATTCTCCCATTGCACAGGTTACATTGGGCTACATATGCTGTGTGGTACAATTGCTAAGAATAAGCAAAGCACAACCCCACAACCCCCCCCATCTCTTCTCTTTTCTTTCGTGATGCTAAAGAAAATACATCATTATACAATGCCTTATTTACAAAATAAAAACAAGTCACTAAAACAACTGGTGAGTCCATTCTCAAACAAGATATTCAAAGAGGAAACCACCATTTTAGAAGCAAGCCGCTCCATGCTCATTCCCAAGAACTGAGCAGGCGCTGCTGAGAGATCCATTTTTCTGAACGCAGTAATACCCCTGTGGCTTTCTAATCACAAAGCCAGAGTTCATGAGCAAAACCCCAGGCTCGTGCATCTCGACTCCATCAAGAGGATAGAAAGACTCATTCATGAGTCAGAAGTTTGGGTTTGAAATATAAACACTAATTCACACACACATGGATCTGTATTTTTTAGCACATGTGTTGTTTGGTATAAATGTGAGTTTACTAATATTTGAGCATACAGTTTCTTTGCAAACATACAATAAAGTCATTCATCCCATAATCCATTTATCCCAAAATTATTTGTTGTGAGTGTGGCTTTATGGGTACCAGTAGATTTTAGAAAAACAGAAGTGAGGAGTGGTAGGGAGGGACAGGGAACAGACGGACAAATAAGCATCCATCTGGACAATCCTGCTGTGTTACTTACTATGAAATATATTTTAAAAAAACTGGATGTGAGCCGGGCGATGGTGGCGCACGCCTTTAATCCCAGCACTCGGGAGGCAGAGGCAGGCGGATCTCTGTGAGTTCGAGACCAGCCTGGTCTACAGAGCTAGTTCCAGGACAGGCTCCAAAGCCACAGAGAAACCCTGTCTCGAAAAACCAAAAAAAAAAAAAAAAAAAAAAAAACTGGGTGTGTCAGCATGCTTGGTGGTTATAGTATTGAACAGAAAGAAATGGAAAACTCAAGAGGAATTCTGGGCACAGAACTCAGTGTGAGACAATATGTGGATGCAGGCCTGTGACAAAGGTGCCCTTAGGAATCACAGAATCCAGGGTGGTAGGAGTAAGTTGTACCAGGCACCAGAGAAAGGGGAATGTGTCAGACAGAAGGACGCATCCTGTGGGTCTTACATGTTATGAAATGGACTTTGGATCCAACACTGCGTTTCTGGGTTTCTAGGAAATACCATGTTAAAACAACATGGCTGGCCTGGAAATTTCTCAGTAGTACCAACATGGGAATCTGGAGAGAGGCCAGGCTGCCTTGCCTGGGCCCACAATGATTGCCAAGGAACCAGCTGTTGTTGCTTGAAAAATATTCTACAACTGCCTGGCTTCGATGTTCTTCAAATTCCATCTTTAATGAAGCTTCCAGGCCAATACTGAATGAAGACAAATATGGGTTACTATGTAACTAAATAAAAATATTTAAATTGTTAAAAATATATATGAGAAACAAAAATTGCATGAAAATACAACATTTTCTAAATGGTACCTTTCTGCGTTAGTTATTGAACAGAAAAAATGCTGCTAAATGGGTATTTAGTATGTAAAACATTGTGCGAGTTTCATGATGAACTTGCTTTTTATTTCTCGGCAGACTTTGGAAGACTGAGCAGACTCATGCTAGTAAACACAATTCACACCTATACTAAAACCCACAGATTTATTAAAAATCCATTTTATATTAATACTAAACTAAAATTTGCATTTTTAGAACTATTGGAGGAGAAAGGGATGTAGACTGAGCTCACCTGTAAGGAGTCAGGTAAACGGTGAGGAATAATGTAAAATATTCTCTTAATTTCCTCATATTTTCTTCTATACTTTCTTTAAATTTGAGTGAATGTTTTGCCCTATTTCAGGGCCAATTCCGCTGTCACTATTTAAACAGCAAATTATTACTATTGCCAACTGGAGAACTTTGTCATATTTTGTAGTATGTAAATATGCCAACTGCACCTTGCAGCTATACCCATGGTTTACTCTCTAATTAGCAGAGAGGGAATACCTTGTATGTGGTGGTCATAGTGAAAAACCATTCACATGGTGGATAACAGCACACAACTGGCTTTCTTGTCAGTAGACACTGAGAGATTTGAGCATTTCTAACAGCAGACTAACGAGGATAGCTACACAGAGGGTTGGATGTGAAATGTAGAAAAGTTAGATTGCTGAAGTTGCTCTCAGCAGCAGGATGTCATTGCCATCAGAGCCCACCTCCTTTAGTCATCCCTCTGCTCACTAACTGTGATCTTCAAAAAGCCATTTGTCTCTCAGAGGTGGGAAGTGGAGACTCAGGCAGAACATTCTCCACAGGTTATGTCTGCAGTAAACTGAACTATCTTGGCATGCAGAAAGCCAGAGGTGAGGTGGGTGGGGAGAAAAAGGGAGGGAGAGAGGAAAAGAGGGAGGAGGAGAGACGGCATTATTGGTTGGGGATGTAGTTCGGTGGTAGCAGGATACTTGCCTAGGGATTTAATCCCTAACATGGTGCAGGAGGAGGGATGAGATATCAAAAGTGAAAACAAGCAAACAACAAACCAGGACAAAAACACTAGTCTAACTAGTCACTCACAAAGGACAGAAGGACAATCCAACTAGTCACTCACAAAGGACAGAAAGACTAGTCTAACTAGTCATTCACAAAGGACAGAAGGACAATCCAACTAGTCACTCACAAAGGACAGAAAGACTAGTCTAACTAGTCATTCACAAAGGACAGAAGGACAGTCCAACTAGTCACTCACAAAGGACAGAAAGACCACAGCAGAAAGCGGTTTCCACTAAGGGCACTTAGCTGAGCTTTGCTCCAGTGAAGCCCAGAAATAGGCCCTTTGTTAGTTAAAAGGTAAAAGATCACCATGAACAGAATGAGCCCAATCCCTGCAGCACACCTTGGCTGTGTTTAGTAATGTCTCTTCCCTGCCCAATCCTTGGGGCCATATTGGGAGGCTGCACACTACAGAAATAAGATGTTCATGCTAAGGGTCAATGTGGCGAGATTTATAAATGTCCCCCCCCCCCCCCCTCTGGTAACAGGGACAGCACTTGGCTATTCTCTGGGGAACAGGAACTTTGTTCAGTGTCGTCACTGCCTGTTCTTGGATCAGGAGAAGACGTCAAACATTCAAAGCCCCTAGCATTCTGCAGGGCATTCTGACTCTCACATCTCTTCTAGGCCTACTGTATCACATCCAGAAAACTCTACTCCTGATGTCAAATCACAACTTTGGTTTGTTAAGACAGCATCTTTCCAATGGACCATGGAATATTTATGTCTCTGTGCAGCTCTTTGAAGGAAAAATCTTTCAGTGTTGTGCCTGCCTTGGGTCAGGGGTTCACATCAGCATTTCTTTCTGTCATTCCTTATATACTGTGTGATAATCTATAGCACAGAAAGACCAATCACCAAACAAAGTGGCTGTCTGACTTCAGCAGCTAGTTCTAGCTAACCAGAGACTTTCAGCCTCATCTCAGCATGAAATGCTGTGTGAAAAGTATGAGAAGAACAAAGCATTTTGTCAAGTAAGGCACCTCGTGACATAAACACGTATGTCTCTTCAAGGAAGTTTTATCATTTCCACATTATCGGCGCACAAAAGGCAGATTCTTGTTGCAGACCTGGTATGACGCGGAGTCATCGACGTTGGAAAACAGAGCCTGATTAAGTTCCCACACAGATATGAATAGACCACCCCCCTTTTTTTAAATAGCTACTTTTATTTCTTTTCAAACAGACTGCTAATTGTCACCCTAAAAACACTGAATGATTCTCAGGCAATATTTGTTTCTGCTCTTTCTTCCTGCCTTTTTAGAATCAACCAATACAGTTACTGTCCCTTCTGGTTGATCTTCTTCTGGTGAGTCCGAGTTAATCCACAGCTGTGTGGATGTGGAAAAGGTACACAGCAGGCTGCGGCTGCTGGGTCTCTTGTCTGCTAATAAAGTACGCAGTCTGCAGGACAGATGTTAGGAGGATCTGTTAAATAAGTCAGTGACAGAGATCCTGACCTCTGCCAAGGAACATTTTATTACTCCAGAAAGGGGCAGAGTTACAGCATGTTAACAATGAGAAGAACCGTAGCCTTTCTCTCCAGATTTAACTTCTTGTTACATGTTGAGTGGAATAAGAGTATCCAGGCCTGCTCACTGAGAAGCAGTTTGATTGGATTGAGCACAAACTGCAGATTATGGGATTTCCCCAAATCCCCAGGAAATGGTTGGACCCTGGCTTTGTGTCAATCTTCCCCAGTGTTGTTTATTCAGCGTGTATCGTTACACTATTTGTACAGTGTCACTTGCCACAGGGCACCATTGTTCTGAAGGGACTATCAATTTTACAAAACACAGTCCCCTAACTATTAAATCCAGTATAATGGGAAATGAAAACTAGAGATCAAATTAATAGAGGAATAGCACTCACTAAAGTTGTTCAGTAGACCTTATACTGTTTTAGTGTTTCTGGTGTGAGTAAAATCACATCTACTATAGGCATTGCTGATCCCCTCACATTGAGTGAAAGACATGCTGTTCTCTGACCCCATGCTGACCTCTCCAGTCTCACCTCTGATTGCTCCTGCGCACTCCACCTAGACCAAATACTTCTAAAGGTGCCACGCTGCCTGCTGCTATTGTCCACACGTCGCCCTGCTGCTCTGTTTGTCTGGGCATCTTCTTCAGGTTCCTGCCATTGCACCTCTCTCCCCACACTCTCTTTCCAGGAGTCAACACTGCCAGCATCTCACCCAGGAAGTCTGCCAGAACTCCCCCAGGCAGCGCTAAGTACTTCCTCCTCCCACAGTAATTTCAAACTGGGAACATATCTATTTTAACAATTATTATATTGCTTGCTAGGTCATGAGCCCTCAGAGGGCACAGGTTGAGTTTTATTGATCTTACTATATCCCAAACAGAAAAAGGTGCTTACTATGTAGTAGACATTTAATAAACATTTAGGAAATTAATGTGTAAGTGAACTAAATAATCATTTATTAAGACTACCAGCACTATAGCGGAGTCTTATTTTGGTATTTTTAATGGATAAACAATTAGATCGGTAGAACCAAATGCAAACTCTCCCCCACAGCATGCAAGCGTACACACACACACACACACACACACCTAGGAGCTATATCACTCCAAATAGGTAACAACATAAGATATACTGTCTTCTTGGTTGTCTTTCTCAATTCAGCCATCACTTGCTTATATGAAGCAATGGTTGCATTGGTACCTGCACTTCTCTGTACCTTCACCCAGACCTTCACCTAAAGCACTGCAGCTTTAGGTAAGCTAGTCTAGCTCTTTGAACCTCAATTTCTTCAACCATAAAATCAAAAGATTCATATAGCACTTGGCAGTGTACAAAGAACTTTCCACAGGAATTTTCTTATCCCCACCAGCATCATCCCTAAAGCCACTTAACAGAAGCATTTGGGGATTGGGAACGTTAATTTTCTCAAGTTCAAGTAACAGGCTAGAAGTAGGGCTTGGCAGTTGAGACTACTCAAGGCCTATCTTTCCAGCTATGGAAATCTGTGGCTTTAACAATCTTACTTGTGAATTTTTTTTCTTTCTGCATCTTTGGTTTTTCTTTAAAAAAAAAAAAAAGTACTCTAATTGCCAATGGGCTGTGATTTCTACTAGAATGCACCGTGTTGGAACTTTTTGATTTTTGAAGTCAGAAGCATCAGATACAGATATGACCTGAAAATATTTTTCAGTGCCTAGATTCAAACAGTTTTGTAAGTGGGCAAACACCTATAACAAGTGAACACCCTGTGCTCTCTGCCCCCGTCACTCTTCACTTCCGCTCATTGCTTGATTTCCCACCTGGACTAGAAGGCAGGAAATTGCTTAGCCTGCTTGTTTAACTGAATGACATCGTACACGACTTAAAAATGTTTGTTAAATGAATAAGTGGATTACAATATAAGTACAAAGATCCAGAGGCAAAGAATAGTGAGCATCCAACCATGTATCAGACCTTGTGCTCCTATGGTTTCCTTTAATTCTCATGACCACCGAGTAGGAGATGGGAGTCCCATTTCACAGGTGAGGAGAACGGGGTTTAGAGGAAGTTAGTCAGTGGACACTTGGTTCCGTCAAGGATCGTGTGGAACTAGGAGGTGCTGCTTTCACAAAACCTCCAAGCTACTCACTAAGTCATAGATCAGAAAGCTTGAGAAGAGAGCGAACTAGGACTGGCAAGATGGCCCAGGGGTACAGCAGCGGCTGCACAAACCTGGCAATCCGGGTCAGATCAATCTTTAAGAGCCACAGTGGGAATACAAAAGGAAAGAACTCTCAAAACCTTCCTCTGAGCTCCACTTGCAGGACATAGCCTGTTCGCACACTTTCGTGGCTTGTCTTTCTTTCTTTTTTTGAGAGAGCAAACCAGCTGCTACACAAAATGCGACAAGCTGCAGTTTGAGTCACTCGCCCTGACCTGATATATAGTGACCTTCAGGTCTCCTAGAGAGGGCGGGAAAGCCCAGCAGACGGAGGTGCAGAACTAGTAGGTTGTGTCTTCATAGAGGGAAATTCTAGAGGTCCATTTTGTTCTGCAACTCCTAAATGTTGTTTTTTGAAGACCACTGGTAAATGGATGGGAAACTTAGGTACCTACGTCCAAGGAGCCACATGAAGGCCTCCACTACCTGAATAAGGCCTCTCTATTGTGAGCTCTGGTGCTAGGTCTGAGCCAATCCCACAACTATACACTGTGTGGGGACAGTCCCTGGAGTGTGAAGCCAGCACATCCTGTATGTAAGGAAGATGTCTTAAGCAGGTGGCCAGCACCCCCTCCAGGAGGGTGTCTTCTTGTTCTGTGGTGTGGAGCTGAGCTGCTGAGACTGGAAGCAGAAAGAATGCCATAGGCAGCATTTCTCCTTTTATTTTAAAGTTTGATTTCTTATTTACTTGCATTTCTCTTCAAGCAGATCAAGTGATAATCCGTTGGGGATGCCATGCTAAAGCACTTTTCCTACTGAGTTTTGAAACGGGGCCTCAGAGAAAGAGCTTGATACAATTCAGTGAGTGAAGCAATACCTTTGTCCCTTAGAGCATTAAATGGCCCATTGCAAAATAGCTTATTTAGAGAGAAATTCAGAAAAGAGGACTTTCTTTCTTTTTTAAAATTTCTTTCCCAGTTGAACAGAGTGAGACTTGGAAAATGGAGCTCCCTCACTTTCCCCAGCCTCTCACCAGCGTTAATTAAATACAAATCACATAGAAAGGGAGCGGTTAACCGAGAACAACACAATGTTCCTCCCCAACACATTCCTGGGGGCACAGATGTGGTGATCTTACGGGAGAAAAATTGTAAGAGGCAAGGCAACATAATGTGACAACTGTTCATAGAAAACACATTTTAAACTCCCCATTTCCATATCCATTGTGCTTAACTAACACATATCATAAAGGAAATTGGCATAACAGATGCTTTCGGCATTCGGGAGCCAATGCAGACTTCACGTGGATGAAGTCAAAGCTCCATGCGAGCCAGCTGGCTTCTTACCTACCAAGTCTACTTTCCCTCAAGTTAGAAAAATTTCCCCAGCATCACAAGTATCAGCATATTTTCTCCTTGTGTCAGACACCCTGTCGTCTACAGCGTCAACTGGACAAGTTGCCCAAACTCTAAAAATGGAGCTTGCTGAACCGGCGCTTCTGTCCCGGCCACTTTAAATTAGAAAACTCTTCAGCTGCTTCACTAATGGTTCTGGAAGTTTCATACACTGTCTGGATCTATTTGTAAATTAAATCGTTTAAAGTAAAGCTCTTTAATACTCCATAATCAGTCCCGTCTCTCGGAACGCGACTTTACTGCGAGCGCTCCTTCCTGACTCTCCTATTGTCCTGAGCTTCCTGGGAAAGAGGCGCCCAAGTGGTAATTCAGCATTATCGCTGCTCCAGTGCACTAATCGCTTGACAAGCAGCGAAGGCTCGGTGCTCTCTTGCCCTGGCTCCTGAGGCCACCTGGCCCCAGGCAGGCATGGCGACCCAGCCACAGCCAGATGTCAGGAGGCATGCTCAGCTCCTCATGCAGCAGGCGCTCACTCCAGTATGGTCAAACATCTGCTTCCTCTGCGGGCGAGCAACCTGCTGAACACAATCTGAGGGCTGGGCGAGGGAGGGATGGCCAAGGACACAGTCCCCAGCTCCTCCAGGAGACTCATCAAAACTCTCAAACTGTAAGACGGCCCCAGGCTCTCCAAAGGATAGAACCGCGCATAGCAGAAGCACGCAAAGCGTTTCCTCCGACAAAAGAAAGCTAAGGAGCAAGATGAGTTTCCTCACAGTCCTTCTCAGTTTTCTTCAATTCTATTCAGCTTGAAGTTTCTTCTAGACAGCTGGAAATTTGAGAAAGGGTATAAACTTCTTGGGGGTGTGGAGAAGACCACACTGACTTTGAAATTTTTTCCCCTTTATGATGTAATGAAATCACCTTCCATTCACTTACATGCTACCATAACAAAGGAATACGTTGTGTAAGGAGTTCCTAAATGGTTATGCATCCTGCAGTATGGGGCTTCCTACTGTGTCACCACCAGTCATCTGAGTCTAAAACAAAGAAGCCTCGCTGAGAAATAAATTCTAAAATACACTCCATCACTACTAGAGTCCCACCTTGTCACTAGGTAAGGAACCTGGTCCAAGTCACTTAGTTTGCCCGAGTTTTCATTTCTTCTTTAAACATATAGTGTTAATGTTAAAAACATTTCTTACAAAGGCTAAATATGAATTGCTTTTTAAGTCGGAAACTAGGTACTATGTAAGTATATTCATGTACATACCTGCACACATGCATAGCATCACAATATTCAGTCAGTGCACAGTTAGCATGCGAGTGATGGGTTTCAGCTTGATGTTTTTATGTACATACATCATTACACATAGCCCTATTTAATGATGTCTATAGCTAGCTTTTGTTTGCTTTGTATCAGAAAGGAATTCAGGTTTCCTTTGTATCATTTATTTAATATACCAGATATAGATCCTCTGCCAAGAATGGCCTCATTCATACTATTGGCTCTAAGGAAAAAGTATCCCCTGTAAAAGCTAATGACCATATTCATATCACTCTTACAGATTTATATGCTGTCGAAGTAAAAATTAACACCTCCTTATTGAAAGCTAAGCACATACTGTGCCCAGTTCCATTGGGAGAGCTGTGGCTGCTCTCAGCAGAACTGGCTGGCTAGTTTAAAACTTGCAGTTTTAAGGATCAGAGAAAAGTAAACTGAGGACAGAGTACTCAAATGGGTCTTGATTTGTAACCATCTGCCCATGGGCAGATAGGTGGACAAGGATATTTCTGCCACAGTGAGTGATAGCCGGGTCCTATGATTTCCTCCATCTTCTCTTTGTCCTAGCAGAATGCAAGCTCAGTGAGGGCAGGGGCTTCCTGGCATCCACCTGGTATCTGGATGCTTTTTTCAAGCTCAGCACTGCTGATGGTGTAGGCAGCATGGGCCTTCAATTCTAGTGACTGTGATTGCTAGCTTAAATATTCACCTGACCAACGGATGAAGAAGATAAAATCATAGAAAATACATTTAGTTCTACTCAGCTTTCATTCCTTTTAGTATAGTAAACAAGGCAATTTTTTAGATATATCTGCATTAATTGCTTATTGATATAATGGAATTGTGTCTGTTTATAAGACTTGGGGAAGAGAGCACTTATTCCTCTCAAAATTTTGATGTATTAACTACTACTGTCACAAATTATGAAGATTTGAACATACAATGGTTATTTTTATACATGTATAAAATAGCATGTAGCACAGAGTAGATGTTTACATGAACTGAAAACGAACACTGTGTTAGTAACATTATGTCTATCAACCCATCAATCTATCATATAAAATTATAACTCATTATCACAAGTCTTATAATCTAGACTAGCCAAAATAAACTGAGATGGTTTCAAACAATTATGTAGAGGTGAACTGTTACAAAATTTCCCGGAAATAACAATTGGAAGGATTCCTACACAGCTGCAGACAAGTAGCATATAAAGTTCCCAGAGGAAAGCAGACAGGTAGATCGGGGAGGTTAACCAAAACATGCCAGCCCTCAGCAAGAAAGAAGTTTTGCAGTGCACTTGGGTTATGTCTAGGAGGGAAATTTCTGCATCCCTCCAGCTTCTCCATCTTCTTCACTTATTGAAATACCACTAAGAAATGTGTTGATCTTGATCAGTCTCATGTCACCTGATAGATAAGCTTGTGATTCCATTTTCCAGTACAAATTTCCCAACTATTGACTGTACTTACTTGTCCTGTCATTGGCCTCTTCTGCCACAGAATGTCTTACTTTCTAACTTTCTGACCCACTCTTAGTCATCCTGTGTCTCTAATTCCAGTATAGACGTATGTAGATACAACCAATCCAAGATGCTACAAGGCTACTGGGCGAAACAATGATAGCAATGCTATTATGGAAGATCTGTCACTGTTTACTTACATGCAAGGACCTCCGTATCAGTGGGGGATTTGTTCTCACCACTTTGATATCCAAATCTCTGGATGCTCAAGACCCTTCATGCAACCTTTACATATCTTTCTATGTTCTTCAGCTTATCCCTAAATCCTGTACAACACCTAATGCAATGTAAATGCTATGCAAACACTTGCTCTGTTGTATTATGTGTAACCTGTACACATTCATTAGAGATGCAGTTTTCAAAACATTGTCTCCCCATGGATGGTTGAAATCATGGATTGTAAAAGCCACCAAAAAAGTAAGGGCTGACAATTTTTTGCATAGCAGAGTTTCTTGATTGCGGAGTGACTGGTGGGGCTGGAGCTGGGTGACTCCTTGCAGGGGTGGGGGGCTCCTCACATTAGTAGAGAAAGACTGCACAGGTTTTACATTTTCAGTGTACTGACTTCTACTAACTATCTCTGAGGGCATAGTTCAAATAACAACAAAAGGTAAAGAATCTGTGAGAGAAGAGCCAACTCTCTCAACTTCAGGCACTACCTTTAAAGTAAATAAAAACCAACAATCCAAAAGAAAACTTTCACTCAATGCTTGATTACTCATCACTGGGAAGAGTACAAATTTCTACTTTGCCAACCACAGTAACTAGTCAGATTCCCAAAGACTGGAGAATGCCTCTGTATCTAGCAGCTTCCTTGATCTTATTTGTATTCCTCCAGCCTCCATCAGGATTCCCCAAGAACATGCATGTTTACTTCAAGAGTCATCTGGAAATGAAGGCTTTGTTTTCATGTTCCCTACAGATAGAGCAAAAGACCAAACCTTTTTAGAATGGCTTTGAAGAAGGTTAGACCTGATGCCACCAAATACAAAATTCACTCATTCATTCATTCATTCATTCATTCATTCATTCACTTGTTTTATTAAATGTAATGCCAGAAAATGTAAGGGATTTCACATCAAAAAGAAAGAAAAGAAAGCTTAAATCTGAGTTCAGTGCCCGGCAGTTCTGTCTGTTAGATGACTCTAAGGCACTTAGAATGTCGGAAAGATTTTATTTCATTGCCAGCATTTGGGGAAGTATGTAGTTACTTCATGATCCTGTGTGCTATTCATGGCAACCCTGAGAATATATATTATGCTTTTCTCACTATTTAAAGGCTGTCAAAAGAAAGCATTTTGGAAACAGTGCTGGGTAAACAGCAAATAAGACATGGTAGGAACTAGAGCTCAGGGTCTGATTCTGTTAGCTCAAGGCACATTGAATCCAGCTGCTGTGGTTCTCTCAAGTTTTCATGCTCCCTGAAAGTCAAGAAAAGAAGCTGAGAGGGTGAGTGCGGGCTGATTAAGAGGCAAGTATTGCTCCTAGAAGTGCAGGTCCTTGGTTGATATCTTCAAGACAAACTGAGTCAACAATTCCCATTCTCTCCACTGGGTGGGTAGCACTGCCTCTCTCTGATAATTCTGTCTTAGCTTTCAAGCCCATCCAGCAAAGTTAACTTGCCCTACTGTCCCTATCCCCATGATGAGGCTGGAGCAGCCAGAGAGCCCCTAAACACAACAGCCAACAGATGAAGCTGGAGCTAATTTAGCAATGTAGACTCTCCACACAAATGGACACTGCTTCTCTTTCCACATGAAACACTGGATTTGACAGTGTTGTTTAAATAACAAATGTGTTCCTTTTCATTTTAGAAAAACCTTCAGTGTACTCTTCCATCTTTATAAACTTGGCAAGACTTTCTCCCTAAGCCACTCAGAATAACCAACAAACGTGAAAACCTAATTCTATTGATATTTTTTTGAATTTCCACACCCAATTCCTCCATTTAGGCTACTACCTATGCTGCCACTATAAGAACCAGTTTGTTAAAATATGGTCCAACTAAAGCTTGGTGGGCTTGGAATGCTGGAAAATCCTTCTTGGGGGCTAATGAAGACAGAAACTGCCCGTGACAATATTAAGTTTGTTTCCTCTGGTGATTCAGAGAAGTGAGCAATCTGTCAGCAATGCACTGAGGGAAATTACTTGTCTTGGAGGAATAACTGCTGACAGTCACTTTATCTCAGGGCTGACCCAAGCATCTCCCCACTGACAAACAAATTACTGTCTAACTTTGAAAAGGTAGCTAGCTGGTTTTAATTTTCATTGCTCTTCAAAATCTTTTATATAAATATTCACTCCCACCATTCACTATATTTTTAAAGGGGTAATAGATATATGTAGCAGTGTGTGTGGAAGAGCAGGTTTAAATTCACAAGTGAGAAAAAAGGAAGGAAAAAATGATAAGGAAAAGAGCTGTGAGGTTTCAAGACTGCGCATGCCGAAGCTGGGAGCCGACTCAACATTAAGACTGGCAGCATTGCCAGTGACTGACTGGGTGAGTGAACACATTACCCACACAGTACTGTAGGAATTAATTTTCTTCAATAAAATGATTTTTAAGGATCATATATTTCACAATCTAAACATATGTCACCGTTTCATAAACAAAATAAATGGATTAAAATAATACATTACCAATATGCTGACATGTGGAGATATTTTAATTAGAAATTCTTAAGCTGTGTGGTGTTTAACTGCTGGATTCGCCGAAGAGAAGCACGCGTCATTTACTAAGACAGCAAGAGGCAGGTGTACCACTTTGCACATGGGACTACATTGTGTTTAATATAAGCTGAAACTACGAGACAACATTGCTCCCAATTAAACACAAAACAAAGCAAAATTACCCTAGGATCTATCATAATGATAGTTACTACATAAAATGAATCAATACACTGAAAACACTTTTAAATGAAAAATATAATCCAGAAGTCAGGTTCTGAGACAGTATTTTCTTCAGACAGAATCTAAGATTCTGTCTATTTAAAGGCCATATTTACATGACCGCCTCATTATTCTAGTCCCCTTTTCTGAACGTTCTTTTTGACTTACTTAAGGACCAGTGCTAACACAGCTACGGAAAGCAAATGGCAAGTGGTCCAGAAATGTATACGGTGAGAGCCCCGGAGTAAGTAGCAATATAATATATTGTTTACCGTGGATAGTGCCCTCTGTTCTGGAAAGGTCAAAAGCATTGTAACCTTAGAGTTACAGTTTCCGATTGTTCCCAGGGTTAAATACATTATCAAAATTAATGATTCAAGCCCCCCAGCCTTCAGATATATGAGCATTCGTCCCTCCATCTGCTGAACTGTTTAACTAAAAATAGCACCTTTGGCCTCCTCTCTCCTGATATTGTGCCCCTGAGGCAGAGACAACCAGGCCTTAGATCAGAAAAGCTTTCGGTGTCTTCCTTAATTTAAGACTCACTGGAATATGCTAATGTCAGAAGGTCATTCAGTTTTTATGCCTTTCTCCACAGGATGCAAACTTTCAGACTTTAGGGTGTGGCTAGTGCTGCTGAAGAGCAGACTTACTGACATTTGAAATGACAGCTTCTGAAGGAAAGTCAAGGGGTAGAGAAAGTCTTGCGCCTGCATCGGCTGAGGGCCAGTTTGTTAGCGAGCTCCTCCCAGAGAGCAGGCACTGTCACAGCTTATCACGACCCCAGTGATTGACAGAACCATGACATTTTAGCCTGTCAGAGAGAGGAAGAGAACCCGGACTTACAGAGGCGGTGATTTAACAGTAATAAAGCAAGTTATTAAGTTTTTCCTCTAAATAGTCTAATATTGTTCTAAACAGTACTGCCCAGCAGCTTAGATATAGGTTTCTGCTGTGGCGTTTAAAGATATCCTGGTAAATACGCCATGCTCAAGCCAGAGAGCCTGGGAAACCTGCATCTCACACAAGTGCAGCCAGGGCAGCACAGAAATAAACATCAAGGTTTGTAGACACGCAGGAAAATAATATTTTTGATGGAACGGTAAAACCACATATCCTTTCTCAGAATCAGATTTAATCTACGAGGTATACACTTCTATACACAGACAATTATAAATGTGGATAAAGTATAACATTTAGAAAGAAAACCAAGATAAGGTAATATTGGGTAACAAGGAACAGACAGAACGCAGGCAAAAGGATACAGGAGCTATGAAAGAGGATATAAACTAGTTGTTTTTCTAGTTTCAGCTTTGTTGTATGATGTGGGAGTGATTTCTTATTAATAAAGAAACTGCCTAGACCCATTTGATAGGCCAACCCTTAGGTAGGCGGAGTAAACAGAATGGAATGCTGGGAGAAAGAAGCTGAGTCAGGGAATCGCCATGATTCTCCCACTCCAGACAGACGCAGGTTAAGATCATTCCTGGTAAGCCAGCTCTTGGGCTACACAGATTAATAGAAATGGGTTAGATCAATATGTAAGAGCTAGCCAATAAGAAACTGAAACTAATGGGTCAGGCAGTGTTTAAAAGAATACAGTTTCCGTGTAATTATTTCGGGGCATAAGCTAAGCTAGCCATGTGGGCGGCCGGGTGCCTGGGACGCAGCCTGCCGCTTCTTACTTCAACAGTTGTACTTTTTCTTTGTGGTGGATAAGTACATAAACATTTAGCTTACAGTGAAAGTGTAAAGCCCTAGTTGAAGCTTAAATGGCCAAAGTAACTGTGTGAAGCTCACTGGGACTCAGGGCGTTTGGGAGTGGCTTCCGTAAGCCAGCTAGGTGATGGTTTTATTTGTGAGTTCATTACAATAAGTTAACTTTCATTTTTCAAGACAGGGTTTTTCTGAGTAGTCCTAGCTGTCCTGGAACTAGCTTTGTAGACCAGGCTGGCCTCAAACTCAGGGAGATTCACCTATCTCTGCCTCCAGAGCACTGACATTAAATGTGTACACCACCACCAACCAACTTATCATGAAATTTTTAAATTAAGTAAATAAATTTTTTAATGGAGGCAAGAGAACATAGTACAAATAAAATCTCAGGATACTCTCAAACCAGGTACACTTAAACTACAAAGCTATAAAAGCTCATGCATTGAATGGGTTTGCTATCTAGCCCAATTAAAGTGATAGACAAGTGACATCTTACTAGCTTCTCAGTCAGCACCTTTGTGACTCTGGAAAGTTATGGTACCCCTGTGTATGACAAAAGGGGTTCCAGAAGCCAGATCTGACACAACAAGCATTTGTGCCTGTGATGGGGGATATCAGCAGGTGAAGCATGGGGTAACGTGAGAGATTTGGTGGAAACCTAGCTAAAGGAAGGAGGAAGCTCAGAGCGCAATATCCCTAGAGAGGACCTTTGAAAGACAAAGAGTGAGACAAGGTCACCTGCTTTCCCAATCTCCTAGGCACGTAGAGCTCTTGTGCTTTGTGTCTTGAGTGTGTCACCCTGCTATCTACCGTCACACAGATGCCCCCAATCTCTACACACTTCTCTTTAGTTCTCTGGATCAAGCTGGTTTTCACAAAGACATGGTACATTTCTATAGCCATCATAAGGCCTTTGAAAGAACTCTTTTCCGGCTGTGTAGAAGACAGCAGGTGTTGAGCCCATCTGAGTCTAGTTATGGCAGAGTGGAAACCCCAGTCCTCCTGCGCCCATCACTGGGAAGTAACAGGGAGTACTGCAGCTTGTCTTTGGGACATTTTAAGGTGGCGTTTTATCTTGTCCTCCTTCTTCTTAGGTGTGGTCACCTCATCATTTTCCGAACAGGTGGATTGAAAAGTGGCAGAGGAGATCATATCTAAAGTCAGAGATTACTGATGTATCTACACTGACAGGACCAAAGGGCTGAGCATAGATACAATGAGTGTTTTTAGAGGAGAGAATTAGGTAAAGGTTCTCATCTGGGTTAGAATATAAAGTTTGGTATTTGATCTAACTCAGAAAATTAATCTTTTTTAAAATCAGTGGCTCCCTGGCAGCCCTACAATATCTGACAGTCCCAGAGAGGGACGCTAATGATTGATACAGGAGAGGGATCCAGTGTGGCACTACAGAGAGGAGGGCTGAGCTCCTGTGCAGAGAAGGATGTCGTCTTCTAAGGGACACAGACAAAGAGAGTATAAATTTCCAACAACACAAAAGAGCATTTTTCTGGGTAGTTAAACACTTTAAGGGCATCCAAGAAACTTGTGAGCCCAGGCAGACCCAGGCACCCAACTTCAACCAGAGAAAACTAAGGAAACCAACTCAGACAGGGTTAGGCAACTGTGGGTAGTCACCCCAACACCCAGAGTATTTCACAGCTGTGGTAGACTCTCTGGATCTCTCTGCCCTCAGCTGTAGAACTATAGAGTCAGCACCATAGTTGATCAAGGTTACAGGGACTGTAAGGTCAAATGGAAAATGATCTTTAAAGTTTAAGTATTTGTTAAACATTACAACAGCATACACAAGAACTGGAAGGAGTGTGGAAAGACAGCTTTGAAACCACTCGCAAAAACATGGCAAAACATAGCTAGTTTAAGGGGAAAAAAAGAAAAGCATCCTTAGGAATGAAGAAGAAGAGACCAGCTTTAGCATTTAGGCTGTTTGTCACTTTTCAAAAGGCTAGAATATGCTGGAACCATCCAGTCCCCCACCCAAAGAAGCACCAACAGAAGCATTCATACCTCAATCTGTTTGTGGTTGTAAGAGTGGCCACCACCATGTTCAAAGGTGTCCAAATTCCTGCCAAAACGGTCACTTATGGCCTTTAGCCTTGGGTTAGTTTGTGGGTGGGAGACATGACCCTTCTGTTTAATGGCATATTCAGAAAAAAAAAAGACAAAACATATTGTCAGAACTCATGAGACAACATGGAATTCAATGCAGGGTATAGACCACATCAAAAGATGGAACGCAGGCCTAGACCCAGTCTCTGTTGTACAGAAACTGGGTAGAGGAGCAGCCAGAGAGGACTTCCCCCGTCTCTAACTTAAGAGAACGCCTACTGCACAGTCACAGCGGGGCCAGGAGAACTAGAGTAGAGTCACCCATGGGAGGACCCCTTTTAGACCTTCCCCTGGGAGCCCACTGTTGGGAGTCTAAAGCAAATGACTGTGAAGAGAAGCAGCAGGACATCCTGCTGCCAAGATGCCCCTGTCCCAGGTACCTCTCGTCAGGACAATTTTATGCTGCCAATGTGAGGCTTGTCACAGAAACTTCTCCAGTGTTGCAAAATTTCTTCCTACTGCCCCAACAGAAAATGTTTTTAGTTTTGGGGTTTGTTTGTTTTCATCGTTGTTACGGCAGTGGCCTGTGTTTATGGTCACGTCTCACAGGCGGTAGCTACACAAAAACCCTATCTGTCCAAGAAGTTCCTCCCGAGATTCAAAAGGAAAGCTCAAATAAAATCAAACAAAGACTGTCTTTAAGGAACTTCGAACTGTGTGGAAATTTAACTTATCATGTATTTCTAACTAATCAAATGCTAAAACTTTGACTCTTTGTTTTTACCACTAAATATATTCATATTTAAAGTCAATTTATGGCTCTAGTGGGGTTGTTAAAAGTGTGTAAAGGCCACCCAGGCCTATTCAAAATACTTCATTTTACTATGAAGAATGTAAGGTGCAAATAATTTTTTGGTCAGCCTCCAAAAATGATTAGTTTGATAAACAAAAGATGCTGACCCTGAACTAAGTTGGGTTTCATGCCTAGACCTTCAGCCCTGGTGAGAACAATGTCACATTACACTCTCAGGAACAGTGTTTCTATATTTCACTAAACAGTCAAAGCAATTCAGAATAATGGCTCCTTATTCCATGAGTTACGTGGAAGAAAAGTCTCTGGTCTAAAACTGACGGTGGACAAGCTAATCTGTATATTTGTGCATAATGGAAAGGCAGATGAAACACTGATAAGGAAAGGGTAACACATTCAGTGACCAGCCTTAATGTGAAACTGTTAACTTTCTGAAAGAGAGCACACAGTACCAAACTGTGACATCAGGGTTCCTTTAAAGACGGCTGGAACTGGTCTTTTTCTCTTCCATTTCCAGTGCATTAAGTACATAAGGTGTTAATTCTCTGGACACTGATTAAAACATGATTTAACATTTGGGCCATTATTTAGGATACAGCTGGCTTGCAGGTTTCCACTAAAGCACTGGCCCTTCTCCCACATTCTTTTCACCTCCTGGCACTTACCTGGAGCTGTAAAGGGCTGAGTCCAGAAGCAGCAGCAGCTGCCATTGTTGACGGAATGAACTGTACGGGGTAGTTATCACCTGTCGGAAAGAACAATGCGCACAGGTTTAGACAATGCACGGGGAATCGCAGCAGACAAGTATAAACATGGTCCTTGGCTCGCCCGAGCTTTACAACATTGCCCTAAGCCCAAACATCTGCAGAAACAAAAGGCTTAGCTGGGCACAGGCTTGCGCTGCCGCCTTGGAACTTTTTGTTAACAGATAGCTGGTAGGCAAACTGGCAAAACATGAATGTGATGTTGAAAAAAATTAAATGTGCAATTCAAGCATGTTCGCTCCACTACAAATCTTGTAATACATCATTTTTTTAAGAGTCAAAAAAAAAAAAATCTTAAAGCCAGGCTGATGCTCAGCACACTGTGAAAAGAGGTTTTTCTTTTAGAAGAAACAAAGTTTGAGTTTGGTAGGTAAAGTGTAGTCTTAGAGTCCAAAAAAGATTATTTGCTAGTGGCTGACCATAATGCTAAGCTTTATTTCATGAAAAGTAAGTAACATGATTTAAAGAACATCCTCTTTGATATGGCTAATCTTACCTGCTGGCACTTTGTGAAATGCTGACACCTTACTGACAGTGGAAATCTGTGTCTTTCGGTTTAACCCCAGTACTAGAGTAGGGCAGCCTAGTGTAGAATCAGGCACACAGGCACTGACTGAATCCTTTTTAGTGATGATAATTAAATAACTACACATTTTGCATGGACTGTCTGCACTGAAAACCTGGGAGTGTTTCAAGACCATGCCAACAGCTACCCAGGAGATTGAAACACCTCCTGTCACCTGAGAACACAGGCCATCACCCGAACCCCAAAGAGCCAAGAGAAGGGGATGAGAGACATATTGGAATGGCGTTAAGTGAGCTAAAAATTAATATTTGTGGATGAATCACACAATATCAATGACTTAATGTAGTAGCACTCTGGTCCCAGCTACTTATTTAAAGTCAGTGTTATGCACTATCTCTAGGCTATATTTTAATAGGCTGTTCACCCACACATTTTTGACATGTATAATAATCATGCTGTTTTGCATGAACTTTTCCACACTGAACACGGAATGTAATAATGAAGAGACATTGCAGGAAGAATTCCAGGCACTGAGGCTGTCAACCAGAAAGCAAGAGAACCTCTTGTTTTTCTGTCTGCATGGGCGCGAACACCTGCAGCTTGCCTGGTACCCCCGGTTCCCTGGAACTCGTTCTGCTTGCCATGTAAAGTGCTACTCAGCTGGCCCAATGTAAATGTTAAGTCGCTTTCACTTTTAACAAATTGTTAGCTTCTGATCTGCACAGTCTCTTTGCGTCATATCCATAATACCTCATCAGACCATTGAGCACAGTGTGCGCCTGTGCACAGTTCAGTAACAATTGGCTTCTGATTGCAAACGGGGTGCTGCTGCAGTGCACTTGCTAACGCCACATTGTGCTGGTCTCCTATGGAGTAATGTTCAAAATATCTGACCTTGTTTTTCCCCTTCCATGAGGTTGATTTGAGTCTGTCCTACTCTATGAGCTTTTTAAAAAAAATAACTAGGCAAAATTATTTTTATAGTAAATGACTATCACTTTATGCTTAAATAAGTCTACTGATCGTCTTGATATTTAAACTAAATTATCTGAAGAAAGAATATCTTGATCTAAGTCAAACGGTATTTTTTTTTCCTTTTGGTGGATATCTTATGAGCTTTTTTTAAAAAAAACACAAATGATACTGAATTAATGATGTTTCAAAAATAGAGGGGAAAAAATAACTGTTCCACCCATCAACACAGACCTCCTCCCCAAACATTTTAAAGCTGTTCTTTCTTTAAATGTCATGCATTATTCATGCAACTCTACACCACAACCCCCTCCCTGGAAGTTTAATACCAGTGGCTTTATTTGTACTAAAACATTTTTCATGTCAAACATATTTTAAAAAATCAAACTCTGAAAGAATTCCCCAGGGCACTCCTTCTCCATAGCTGCCATGCCACTGTGCCGTGAAATAGTCGGCTTTTTACATGGTCTCTGGCTTGCCAGTTAATTTATGACTATCTCTACCACACCCTGCAGTACTCTCCAGCTCACCTGCTGGCTACAAACAGCTTTCTTTCCACTGTTGACAAGCATATTTTCAAAATATTTTTAACCTTTCTGCGGGTTTGAATCTGCATATCTGAATAGATCTTCAGAAAGCTATTTCTCCAGAACCCATCATTGTATCAGTACTAAAAGTCAAAATGAATACATTAGAGCAATGGAGTATATCACCAAGGATGGTTAGAAGAGGGAGGGGAGTATAAAGGCAGGGAAGGGGGATGAGGGTAAACCATAGAGGAAGAAAAACTGTAACAGGAAGGGGGATTTCAGGGCAATACGAGTTTAGTTTGTGATAAAGTCACACACTTCCTTCTACACACTCTAATGTTCTTTGGAAAAGTCGATCAAGGAAAGTTTGCAGTGGCTGACTTGGCAGGGAATCAGCCAACATGTTGCAGCAATTTTTTTTTTTCAAATTTGTTTCTGGATGTGAAATGTTTGCATGAGGACCATTCTTTTTAAATTTGTACAAAGAAAGAGGCAGCCTGTTGGAACAGGTTCACTTTAGACATGACTGTAATCTGGCCCTTGTTACCTCGAGTCTAAAAAGACAATCCCCAAACACCAATCTGAAATGCAGCGGTCACTCTAAAAGTCCATCTTCTGACCATCTTGCTATGCTTGTAGCGTGAGCACAAAACAGAATTGAGACCCGCATAAATGTGGCTGGCACTGAATTCATTCATCAAAACAGGCAGCATTCCTTTGGCATTCCCTCCACACCAAGAGTCCCGAGTGAAAGAGAGAGAGAGAGTAAATTCTTAAATTTACAGAGACACTGAGAAAAGCCCAAACCTTAGTGCATTTAATTAATCACTAGAGGAGGCAAACTTATCCCAAGAACCTGGAACACACTAGACACCTCCAGAATATTTTTTATGGGTACATTTCATATATAAATCCTACTTTCTAAAAGGAGTCATTTAAAAATCAAAAAAACACAGTCAAAAGCTCACAGCAAAATTCTGTCCATCTATTTTCATTCTTCAGAGAGGCAAGGGGTTGGGAGAGTTGTAGATTCTTAGATTTCTAAATCATTGATATTAACACATTGTAAAAGTCATTTTGAGACTTGGGAAGAGTAGGAGGGAAAAAAATCCCAGAACTAGAAGTGAGGACTCAGATTCTTCAGTAAAAGAATAAAGTCTCCTATTTCATTTCCCACCCTCTTACACAGAAGACCAGTATGTTACACACCCCTAACTTCACAAATTATTATGGTGGCATCACAGGACATTGACAAACCTATGGGCCATACTTTCATGGGGTACCATTGTTCTTGCCACTATACTAAAGTTTCTAATGCAGACTTGAATGTGTCACTTTTGCACATCATCTCTTGGTCCTCTGCAAAGATCCAGCAGGTCCAGACTTAGCCCTGCATGATTCTGCACTGTGGCAAAGGTTTGCAGACAATAAGCAATGTATTTAAAGCTCTCACACACTGCTTTCACTTTGTTCAGGGCACACAAAAATAGAAAACATTAGGATATGCATTTCTGAAACCAGCATATTCTCATTTCTCCTGCTAAATTCCTCTTCTATTCATCAAGTACTAGCACAAGTGAAAAGATTTTTTTGCTTGGTTTTACTTATTCATTTTACTATCACATAGACTGTCCCACAGACCTCTTAAAAAGCTGAAACTCATGGCCACATTTATCCTATCACTTATTTTGTGGCTGCATCTTAGACCCTTGGCCAACCACGTGAAAATCGTGGCACTTTTAAGAAAGTGAATCTGAATGAACAGATACAAACCATCCCCATAAGAAGTCAACTCAGATGACAACTCAAAGCTCATGTCTAGTTAGGGCTCATCTGTGACAGGAGCTCCGTACACGAGAAGACCCAGGAAATAAACCTTGATGATCTCACAGGTTGGGCTACACCGGTGAGTATATCTTCTTGCTGGACCTCACCACTCACACTAAAAATAGAGGCACTGGTGGGAGCATGGCAGAAATGCTTTCATTCTAGATATATGGATTGCATTAATCTATGTTCCAATGTTGGTGATGCGCCCCTACTTTGAAATAGTCTGAAAGAGCAATGGCTGGCATTGTAAGATGCTGTTTTGGTAAACTCACTCAAAATTATATTTTAAACAAAAAGTTTAAACATTCCTTTAAATCATATCCATTTCTATTATTCTCCCAAGAGTATGAGCTATCCATCTGGAGAACTTTAGCCTGAGTGCTAAAACCATTGTTTTTGAGATGTGAAGCTCCAGAAAATTTAATTAACACTTAAAATTTTTATTTTATTCTTTTCATTTAATAAAATATAACACAATTTATCCCCACTTATATCTTAGGGTAGTTATAAAAATTAATGAGATTACTCACACACATGGGGTTATCTTGGCAACAAATGGTATGCAATAAAAGAAAAATCAGCTAACAACTATAAGCATTGTATGCCAGGCAATTAAACAACTCAGAAGAAACAGAAAACACAAAAATTACCTAACTACTTAAGCTCAAATAGGAAATCTCAACAAATCTATAACAAGAAAAGAATGGAATTAGTGATCAAAACCCCAAAAAAAGAAATGACTGGACTAGAAGGGTTCCCCAGCATTCTGTCAAATGCTGAAGAAGCATTTATACCACCTTTATGAACCCTTCCAAAAAATAGAAGAGAATATTTCTTTTCTATTCTATAAGGCATCAAATAGCTTGACGACAGATAAGTATGTCACAGGAAAAGAAAATTTAAAACCAATATTCTTTATGAATGTAAATGCAGTATCCTTAAGAAAACATGAGCAAATTCAAGCCAACAGAATATTGGAAGTATTATTTGCCATAACAAGTAGAATTTATCCCAGAAATTATAAGGTAGTTCCATCTAAGCAAATCAATTAACTGTATTACATAATAGAACAAAGGTGTGTATGGGAGTCCTGCATGATCATCTCAAATTTATATAAAAAACATACTTAACCATTCTGTGATGAGGACTCTAGAACTCTGAGTAAAAGAAAAAAATTCATAATGACCGAGAGTTAATTAAAGATATCAAGTTAACACTGTACTCAATGGCAAGAAACTAAAAGCTTCCCCTGAGACACTAGGAACCAAACAATACCCATCTCACTGGTGCCAGTCATCACTGTCTTAAAAGCTCCATCCAGTACTACTGCACAATAAAAAGATGGAAAGACATCAAAACTGGTAGGAAGAGTAAAAAATAATCTATTTTGGAACACACACACAAATTCATATATATGTGTATATGCACATATAATACACCCCGTATACACGTATTAGGATTAACAGAAAAATTCTCAATTTAGTTATTTATGCCAAGAGTAAATATAAATAAGCCAAAAGGAAATTAAGAAAGAAATTCCATTTATAATGCTGCCTAAAAGAATTTAACACCTGGGTATAAATCTAACCAAAGAGATGGAAAGAGTTACACCCTGAAAACTATAAAACACTGTTGAAATAAATAATGAAGTCATAAAATTGCCTAAGTGTCCACCAACTGAAAAAAGTGGGGGAAAATGTGGACACAAACATGGAGCACTATTTAACCATAAAAGGATAAAGTGTGTCATTTGTGTTAACATGCATGGAACTGACCATTGTGTTAAGAGAAACAAGCCAAAGCACAGAAGGACAAGGATTGCATGCTCCTGTTCATATGTAGAAATCTAAAGTCAGTAGATGTCATAGAAATTGGAGGTAGAACAGCGATTGTCAAAGAGTCATGGAAACTCAAAGGGGAGAAGGCATGAAGACAGTTTGATCAATAAGTACTAAGATGCTGTTAGGAGAAACAAGCCCCAGCATCCCACTGCCCAGGACGATGACTGCAGGTCACAATAAAGAGGAAGTATGTATTTCAGAAAGGACTTTAAGTGTTCCAGCATGAAAACAAAATTACAAATGTTTGAGGATATTGGTAGGCTTACCCGGTTGAACATTATATAATCTATCCATGTATCAAAACATACATCACGGGGGACACCAGAAATACGTACAATCTTCATTTGTTAGTGGATATTTTTTAATGAAAGAAGTAGAGACAGATATACACAAAAAGAAGTATCTGTATTGACAAGAAGACAACATTATTATGATGTTAAGACTATTCAAAGAAATCAACATATTCAAGGCAATCCATATCAATAACCCCTTACACAAAACAGAAAAGAGCAGTTTTTAAGCTCATGCCTAATTCCAAGAGTCCCTCAAGACTGCAACAATCTCTTAAAAGATGAGTTAAGGCAGAGGACTAGCGCCACCTGAACACTGACTACAAAGCTACAGGACTGTACTGACACAGAGACAAGCTGGCCAGCACAGCAGAGTGAACAGCCAGACATAAACCCTCACACATACATTTAATTTATTTTTGAGAAGGTGTCACAACCATTAAAAGGAAGAGGGTGGTTTTTTCAACAAATTGTGTGAGAAAAACTGGATGCCCACTTGCAAAACATATGGATATCCAATTTCTATATTTTGTGTATGACTTTTTCTTACACAGCAGCCATACAATAAGCCTTAGCTACAGCGTAGAACAAGGAGTACCTGCAGGGTCCAGGCACATAATGGCTTTAAAATCTCAACTGCCTCATCCTTGGAATACAAAGCAGGTTGGACATGGTTTTATTTTTCAGGCTGGCAACTGTGAAGGGGTTTTCTCCTTTGATATCAGGCATCCATGCTCAAATGTGGTTACTGTCTCTCTGATTTTTGCATTTAGGACTCATAAATGAGAGCAAGCAGAGCAACTTAACATCCTGGGCCCTAGTGAATCCCTATCTGAAAGATGTCTCTAATTATAGGACCAAATAAGAATAAAATTGAGGGATTAGAATGTATTAAAGCTACTTCTATAAATGCCAGTCTAAGAGATGCCCCCTGAAGATGCTTCCTATACCGTATCCTGCCAGCAAGCTTCCTCAACTACTTGGAGATGGAAGATCTCATGTGGTGGGCACCATAGCTGGCACCCTGAAACTTCCAGAGACACAGTCAGATCACCTGGAGGGGAGCGAAGGCTCGGAGCCCTAAATGTGTCCGTGACACTACTCTAGCGTAGGATTCAATTTGGCCAATTTCAATAAGCAGAGAGAGACAACCCACAATGGTCCTTGCTTCTGGCAATCAAGACAGTTGTTCAATCAGGTGAATCAGTTTCCTCAGCTCAAAACACCAGGAAAATATTGCAGTTCCAGGAGGGAGAGATGGAAGAAGCAAAAAGAAAGGCTTTTATATTCCATTTTATAAAGACAAGGAAGTACTTGTTCCTCTTCTCACTTAGGGGCCCAGATAGGAATGAATGCCACTGTCTCCATATCTTATAGTTGCTCATATACATTTCAAGTCAAGTGATCAGGATTCAGTTTGGGGCAGAAGGTTTGCTTGTCCAGATTCCAGTCCAACAGTGTTCACCCCAATGCCTGTCATGACCAAAGACTGCATGGCTTAGCTTCACAAATCTGTAAATTCTCTACTCACAGCTTAAGAGTGCTTAATCCATTTCAAACATAGCTTGTATTTATAATAAAGTTTAGATTAACCAAAATATTAAAGAACTTAAAATTCTGCATAAATTATTTGATAAAAGATTTAGGTTAATAGAAAATACCTTGAAATAGAAGCTTGCCTGTGAGTAAGACTCTTCCTACAAACCTGACCCCACTGTGCTGCTCTCAACAGGGTTAGCCAGCCTAACCAAGCACATCTTTGCTATCCAAGTACACATCTCTGAGTTTACTGAAAAGTCACTAAGTCCTGTACCAAATTGTTCCCATCTTACATGGTACAGCCTCAACAACGCCGGTGGGAGAGAAACAACCTTAATTCAATGAACATATAGCCATATCTAACCCCTGAGAAATGACGCCATTGCTATAATCAAATTAAGTACCATACAGTAAGATGTCTACAATAACAAAGAACAAGGCCCATGTGTGGTCTGGAGCTGCAGAGGATATTAAACCAACAGATAATGTCTGTTGGTTTCAGAAAAATACTGAAAGCCTTCCCCCAAACTGGGTCAGGGATGCCAGCTCTGAATCAAGATGAAACAATAAACTCAGTTTACATCAATGTCGAAACGAAGTTGCCATAAAGAACTAACTCAGAGCCGATGGACATGTGCTCTCTTATACCTAATGCGGAGGCCAACTTTATAGGGAGGGGTAACTTGCTGTGAGAATTCCATTGTAGGAAATCAAATGTTTAATAATTTGAATGACATAATTTCTTCCACTCAGGTTTCTAAAAACCTCATGGGAATACAGGACCAGCACTCCTAATCTAAAATGTGGAAACCAGCAGTACCTCAGATTTTAGAATATCTGCACAGATTTAATGATGAAGAAAAAAATGAATACAATGTGTTTTGAAAGCCAGAACTTTTCAACATCATTGTACACCTATCATTTCCAAAGCCTATCCTTGACCTTTTTGTGTTTGAAGGTTTTTTGTTTTTTTTTTTTTTTTGTCAGCCCTCAGAAGGAGCAGTCCCTCAGCACGGGTATCCCTTGGATCAGCTGAGCCTCCCCAGATGCCTTCCTCACAGGGAAGGGAATTCCCTACCAAACACAAGTGAGGCGTTCATGGGCAGACTTCCGGGCTGTTCCATCTGCTCCTGTAGCATCTCTGCGAGGAGGTTTATATCTGTGGGTCAGGCATATTTAAATGCCTTTGTTCACACTTGAAGCCACATATGCAAAGAAACCACTGCCCTCAGATTGGCTATACCCTGACTAGGTGGTTCATATAATCAGGTTAATGTGTTAAAAAGAACTTGACACAGAAATTATTAATGAGCAGAACAAGGTCACTACTTCTGAGCTGGGGTCACTTACAAAGAACGCACAAATGAAATTGAGGTTGGCTTCTGTGTACTTGGCTATTTTCTTACATTGGATTCCTTTGGCAACCTATCTTTAAACATTTAAAGCCATGTTTACAAGGAGGCTCTGAAAAAGCTTCAAACCATTATGCCCCTAATTGAATTCCCCAGGAGTCCAGTAAACTCAGAGGAAAAAAGAAAAATCATAACATTTGCTAAATCATCTCAAAGCATATTTCACTACAAGGTTATGTGACCTGCTTTTTTTTTTTTTTGAGGTTCAAGGATGAATGAAGAATATTACTGAATGCTTCATTATTTAGACCAAAATGAAAAAGAACTTTACCATTAGTGGTGAGCTAATTAAATCAGCAGTTTTAGCTGTTTTTTTATTCTGAAAGAAATCTTACAAAAAATAACAGCAGCGTTTTCTACTGTATGTGATTAGTTTTCCAGTGTGTGGAAGCTCAAGGGAGAAAAACAGGATCCGTGAGCAACCGAAGACACAGCTAACAGTAAAGGTGCACTACAGAGAGAAGCTAGAGCAGCCCAGGACTCCATCTGTGAGTTCAGAACAAACAAACGTGAGCAAAGAAACTCCAAGTCCTAGAGACTTCAGTTTAACAAGAATTAGTTCTTACAATGCCCCGCCTCCCCAGCCCTGGTTTTACTTTAAAATAGGCTGTTTTGTGTGTGTTTTTATCCATAGCTCCCTTGTATGCGCCTGTGTTTGTTGTGACTACTGAGTAAAAACATGTGGGCCCGAGCATTTCCAAAACCGTGCCGCAGCTCTCCACTTACCTGGCTTGTATGTTATTCCAGGGGGGAAGAGGAATCCCTGTTGGGCGGCAGCAGCTGCTGCCAGGGTCCGCTGGTCATGTGGGAAAATGGGGATCATGAGCGGAGGCATGTGCCCCTGAACCTGCTAAACAGAAGAGAGCCTGTGATCAGACAGGGAGCAGATGTCGCCAAAAGCATTTGTTTTCCACTGCTGGAGCTGCTCTGGTGCCTGCACGGCCACCTGCCTCTAACCCCTTCCAGATCTGAACTTGAGAAAATACAGGCAAACGTCACCTAAGGCCTCTCCTTAGATGTCATCAGGACATCCATGCCATGGACTCACCATAGCCCGACCACACCCCTGTTTCCACTAGGTGGTTAATGGCTCCTGACTTGTTTTTCTCACCCTTTTTCTTAAAGAAAGAACAGAAAACTAAATGTTTCTTTCTCTCACCCTGTGAGTGAGAGGCTTTGCCCTTTCCCCTGCATTGCATTCTGAGCGTCGTCGAGAAAAAGTATTCAGTGTCCTGGTCCAGAAAGTAATGTCTAATTGTTATATATTTCAGAAGCTGTGTCTCCCTCGTTGAGAAGCTTCTTCCAAAGCCTCGCTGCATTATATTAAACACACAGAGCTTCAGATTTAAGGCTACTATATCTTGGCGCCCAATTAAACTAATATCCTTTGCCATACACACCTCGATGCAACATATAAATTGCTTGTCAGCTTTATGCACTGCCATGTAGCTCAGTAATTATGGAGTTGTATCCACTGAACAACTCATAATAAATCCTACTATATCAGATTTCATTTGACCTCAATAAATGTATCAAAGACCACAAAAATGCGAAAGAGAGAAATATTCACTCTCCATCAGTATTTGTACTCCATATAAAGGAAATCAGAGCTATGACAGAATCATGCTCCTGGAAACCACATTTTAATCTCCTAGCTCCCTTCTTCGCTCTAGCATGCTGCCCTGGTTCCAGCACGGTGGAGCGGGAAGGCTTTGTCCTGGCTTTAGGGTCTGAGTCCACAGGCTGAGCTATGGGACTTTCCTCATTGCAAGATCAAAACAGAAATGTGCCAAAAGGCACAGTCTTTTGGTTTAGACAAATCTATGGCTTTTTAAAAGCAGGAAAGGGCTACATTATATACTATTTAAGATAGAAATGTTTGCCAACAATTCCACACACCCAAATGGTTCCTCGGCCTAAATTCCTAATTCTCTTCTTTAGGCAAAATACCATATATGAGCGATGCCCCTATCTAAACAGTACCAGCTTGCCTTCTCCTGGCCCTGGCCATTCCCAGCCAGGGACATCGTGCACATGTGTCTGTGCAGGTCTGAGAGGTTTCATTCGCCAACAGTCTTTCTCTGGGGAATACCCCAAGATGTGGGTTAATAAAGGGCAAGCAAAATATAAACACTTTACAGTATTTTTCTGAATTCATTTCTCAGGAAAATCAACTTATAATAAAAAGGTCTTTGTGCAATTACTACCTTGCCAGCGGGGCGTGACAGAAAGTAGCTTTGAGCAGCTGTTTCTTCTGTTTTAGCTGAGCTAAGCCCAAGCTTTGTCCATGGGAGAACACACTTAGCCTGCTCAAACTGGTGCTGAGCCCCTGGTGCCCATGTCTCACCTTTAGCTTGAAAGAAAAGCACCAGGTTTGCTGTTTGACCCATTTCCTGTGACCCTGTGTGATGTCCAAGATGAAAGTGGCATGTTCCATGTCAGAAAACAGAACACAATGTTTTTATGAGTGACAGCTGCATAGGGCACCCTTTCATGGTCCTCCAGAAATGTGGTCCTAACATGTGCCTAGAGCACCATGCAGATGCTTTACCCTGAAAATGAGGCAACATGTTTCTCTTTTCTTCCTTCTTCTTTACCCATCAATGTAATAAGCTGCTATTGTGTATTAGGGAAGTGAGAAGCAGTTGAAGAAATCACCCCTACTCAGTTTGAGGGAGAGAAGGAGGGGGGAGAGAGGAAGGAGGAGAGAGAGAGAGAGAGAGAGAGAGAGAGAGAGAGAGAATAACATGTCATGTGTCATGTATGGAAGACAGAGCAGACAGGGAGAGAACTAGTCTCAAGAAGAATGTAATGCTTTTAGCAAAGCATTGTATAAAGATGAATTTTCTGATAAGCTTATCAAAAATGTCTCTGAGATGGGGCAGCACCTGCCTTTTCCCTAGAGTTGCTGAATACTTCTACACAAGCAGGTGTGTGTGTGTGTATAAACACACACACACACACACACACACACACACACACACACACACAAAACATATGGAGTCATTCCAACTTTATGGTTCTCTAATTACTAAAAATCTACCATTAAGAAGCTAGTGCCAGTGGAGTGACACAAATGGGCATCTATATCACCCACCTCTCCAAGGCTCAGAGAACATCACAGAAGAGGGAGCAGAAAGAGTCTAAGAAGTTGGGGTCAGGAAGATAGTGTGCTCAGGATATGACAGGATGGCTGTGCTCACAAGCTCACAGCAGCTGTGGCTGCCTGCACACGATGAAGCCAGCAACATTCCAGCACAGAAGGGAAAGTTTGTGAGCCTCTACCTCTGAGGAGTTATGGATGGCTGATGGCTTCTGGGGTACAGAGTCAGTTTTCTTTAAGGATGTGGCCCCATAGATTGACCACTCTCCAGGTGATGGCCTCCCACTCAGGAGGGAGAATATGGGCAGTCTAAATTGTACTAGATGAGTTCCTTTTAAAGTGATGGGGTGCAGGGGTGTGCTGTGGAGATGGCCCAGATGTTAAGGGCACTTTCTGCTCTCATGGAAGACAGAGTTTGGTTCCTAACACCTACGTGGAGTCCTGCAAGCATCTGTTAGCACAATTCCAGGGGACCTGATGTCCTCTCCTAATCTCAGTGCATACAAGGCATGTGTATGGTAAACATACATATGTTTAGGCAAAATGTTCATATAAATAAAATAAAAAAGAGGACATACAGAGGTATAGAGAGGTGGGAATAGATCTGGGAGGAACTGAGGGACAAGCAGAAGATCAGGGTGAACATGACCAAATTGCATTATGTTAAAAAGAATTGACAAAAGTACTCTTAAAAGAAGATAGCGCAATGCACTTCCTTCATTTACACAGCATACATTTATTGAGAACGTACACTGTCTTTGTTAGGGAACAAGCCCAAGTCCAAGTCTGTACCCTACATTTTCTGAGCTGTGTGGTCTTGAAAGTCTTAACTCCCCTGACTCTTTCTGTCAAAGCTGTGAACACAGACGAGGCACTTTACACAGTCATTGTAAGGATACAACAGATAACCAAAGCCAAAACAGCACGCTCACTAACGTAATGGTGATACAGTATTATAGTCAAAATTGGCTCTTTAGTTTTCTGTATACTTGATAACAGAAAATTATCAAGTTATGGATAAGCAGAAAGAGTGGATCTTACTCATAACTCTACTTCCAAGAAGGAAAATCTGCGCTAACGGAGTCACTCGTTTGAGAGAGCGGAGGCTCGTCATGCACTTAGCAGACAATATGTCTTGATGAGTGTAATCCAGTCCCAAGTTTCTAGGAAGAAGAAAGTTTGGAAAAAAAGGAAGAGGTGGAATTACAAAAACTGTCTGGAGATGAGACATATAGGTCTCTACTGCTCCTTATTAGTTAGCATCTTAGAAAGAAACCAAATTTCCCATCAGCTGTGTCGGGGAGCAGACAACACAAGGAGCAGTTGACAGGGGCCAGGCCTTAGCTCTTGGCTGTGATTGCCCATCTGAAGGTACTGTTTTTGCAGCGTTTAGCAAATGAATGTGGTTGTTTGATTTTTATTATGCATATAATGTGTTTTTTTATGGTTTCTGTAGTGTGAATGTGTATGTTCATGTGTGTGAATGCTGTGTCTAGATAAGCGCACCTATGGTGGTCAGAGGACAAACGGGTGCTAGTCCTCAACTTTCACCTTGATTAAGAGCATCTTTGTCATTGATCACTGCAAATGCTAGGCTAGCTGGCCTGCAGGCTTTCAGAGATTCTCCTGCCTCTGCCTCCTAGCTCGCTCTAAGAGTACTGGGATGACAGATGTGTGCTACCACACCCAGCTTTATGTAAGCTCTGGGAATTCTAACTCAGATCCTCAGATGCACACAACAAATACCCTGCACTGAACCATCTCTCCAGTCCCTGGGGTTGTTTTTAACACTAAATAACAAAAGTATAGGTGTTTCCTTAACTCATTCTGTAAGAATTTGGGACCATTCCTTTCTATCACACTCTACAAATTAAGAAGTTTAAAAAAAACAAAGTCCTCACTGATAACTATTATCCAGAGACTGTTTAGGTAAAGAGAAGGAATAGAGACACGTGAGAGCATAAGTGCTGATGGACCCAGAGCTGGACTGGAGCACAGAGAAGATCTAGGCTAGTACCTGGCAAATGCAGTGTCTGGCCAACAGCATCAGCCGCATTTTCAAAGAGCAAAATCTCTGGGTCCGGGTACACAGCACTTCTGAGTCAAATGCTATGAGGTGAGGTCCAATTATCCAAATATTAAAACCAAATTTTACTGGAGAGTGGTAATGTTTTGATGTGCATCCAAACAAACCAGAGGGTCCTTTAAGCCAGTGTTCTGCCCCATCCTTATGGACTTGGGGAATTTTTGTATTGAAGGCAAAGTTGGATAGTGGACATTTCATGGATATTCCCAAATAAAACTGGCACTGCTGGCCCAAGGACCATTCCTTGAGAATCCCCATTTTAGTCCAATCCTCAAATTTGACATGCAAGCGAACCAATTACCAGCACATTTAGATCCAAGCCTAGAGTTACACAGCCTCTGACAGCTGAACCTGGAGTCCAGAACTGCCAGTTACTTTATGCAGTATGTTTGTTATTACATGGTGACTTCAGTAGTCGTAAAAAGAGAGATTGGTTTTAGCCAAAGGACCCGGAGGTCTCCAGCTGATAGTAATTCTGCATGTCAGGACCATATTCTTGAAAACATTTTTTGAGTTTGGATGATGTGAGCACTGTCAAATCTTAAATGAAGTTTCCTCTGCTCTTTCACTGTTACCCAGAATTCATTTGCTCTTGATATTTACTATCACTAATTCCAATTGCTGATTACAACGCATCCACTAGCTAAAATCATTTAGCTCCACAAAATGAAATTGTCCTTAACATTTTATTCCAAGTGATGGGGATCAAACCCAGGTCTTTGAGCACGCAGGCAAGAGCTCTACCAGTGAGCTACATACCCAGCACCTTGCTTTTCACTCATTTTAAATAAAGCAATGATGTGGTGGGGCAGAGAGCCCTTTATTAAAGCCAGGATAGGCATCCACTGGTGAGAACGCTGTTTGAGTGCAGACATGACATTTCCTCCTAGAGCTTTAATTAGAGAAGTGGTGATTCTGTCTAATAGCTTCCATTGTTTCCTTTGCGTCTCCCTTGAAAAGGTGATGTGTTTATCCTGTCCCATTTAATCCTCACAAGCCCATGAGGCACTCAGTTTTAGCCCTATTCATTTAATGAGAAAGACAAAGCTGGATGAAGTTAAATAACTCTACCAACAAAAGAGTGGCATGTCCAGGATCCAAGGTCAGGGCTAAAGCTTCTACTATGAATTACCATGCTATATTAAGCATGAAGTTGTATTTTACAAAGCAGATCTAAATGGCATTAGGAATGCAGTTCTTTGTAATAACAAAGAACTGATAGTTTTCTAGACAAAGCTGTAGTTTCATTCAGTTGTAGTAAACAATGCAGTGAGATCATAGACAGCCTTTATCTCATGACCCTCAATTGGAAGATACTAGAATTTATACTTTTAGAGCACAAGGAGACTGACAGCATTCCCACAACTTACTCAGATCTGCCCAGTGTGTGGAAAACATTGTCATAAAAGATTAACAAGAGTGAAAAAGCCCGTTGATACTTCTATCATCTTCTACAGCCTGCTCACCAGCAGGTTCTCCATGTGTACACTATAGTCTGTTGAATATGGGAACAAAATGGAAAGAAGGGTTGAGTAATGAGTAAAGACTGGGAGAGAGGGCTTGGCGGCCACCACACAAAGAGCACAGAGCAGACAAAATATCTTCATCTTCTACAGGCTGAGAACTAAGGTCACTGCTCTGAGTGTCAGTGGCTAGGGCAGATGAAGCATTATGAAAATAAAGTTCTATGCATTCTGAAAAATTTGATCTATCTTGACTTCTCTCCTCCTTCGCATATCCCACTCACCCATTTGGTGACTTGCTGGTAAGGGTAGTCACGTGAAAGAAGGCAACTTCCCAAAGAATTTTACTAAAAGATAAAACTAATCAAATTCCCCACACTCCATCACAGAGCAACCAGTCTCCACATGTCTTGTCATGTGGACATATCAGATTTTCAGATAGCACTTCTCTTTCTTGAAACTGTAACTTTCCTTGCATATATTGAGATATTCTTTAATTATTCTATAGATAAAGAGAAGAAAATGATTTTATTAGTACAAAGAATAAAGCTTGATGTAGCCAAAATAAATCTCAGCATGAAAACGTCATTATTTTTACTGCTTTGGAAGAAAGCACTAATTGGCAGGGTATCGAGTGAGTTAATGAGAAGGAAGAATCTCATCACGGGTCAAGCTTAGTGCATCCTGGAAGAACAAACGACCCCCAAGCACAACTGTGTCCCTGTCCTACCCTTTTGCAACCCCTGACTAACGTATTTCCCTTTCAGAGAGGGTGGGGAAAACATCTTCCATCCGACAGCCTGCATGCCTAGAAATTTTAATTGGTAGGGTGTTCCTTGAATCGTTCAGGATGGAGGACAGCAGCAGATGCATGTGAAACACTTGGGTCTGCTCCCTTCCAAATTCATGAAATAGCATTGCTGTGTCAAGACTCATGCCTTTGTTTTTCCTGTGCTAAGTTGTTGACGATGCCATTTCTTGCCATCTGCCCCCAGCTTCATTAAAGATACATGAATGGGCTAACTCTTGCCTGATAGCTTGTGAGGGACAGGTGCTATTGTTTGTCCCTGAAGACTTGCACTAAAGATCTGACTCAGAATACTTGAGAAAGAGCATCTGTAGCAGTCAGTCAGAGAGCAACTTGGCAGAGACCTGGCTGCCTGCTAATATGCAAACAGAGTGACACTCAGGGGGCCTCATTTTCTTTTTCATGGAGATGATTTCACTTTTTTTTAGTGATATGCGATAAGTATTTGTATTGAAAAATCATGTGTATATTAATGTCTGTGCCTAAGTTTAAAGACTGGGCAAGTGAGGTTTGCTTTGTTTTGTTTTATTTTTTAATGATTTATTTCTAGAATATAATTACTGATGTGGTTTAATTGGAGAAAGTTTTTTGAAATGTTAGATAGAAAATCTCCAATGTGTGTACACCATGACAAAAAGAAAGAGGAAGATGGGGGAGAGAGAGAGAGAGAAAGAGAGAGAGAGAGAGAGAGAGAGAGAGAGAGAGAGGCAGAACTAGAACACAGACAGACACGGTGATGGTGAAGGGTCAGTTTCTAGAATTGCCACACTTTTCATTACAAAGAATACCTGAGTCATTTGCATAATGCATTATTACCACTGTAAAAAACCACAACATCTAGAACAATGAATAAAAGGCTCAGGAAACTTATATGAAGAAATCTCAAATGTAGACAGGAGTCCCCTCTTTGTCATAAAGTACACATCAAACCATAGTACTTGAACAGTTAATTTTGGAGGATTAGGAAGGAGAAGGTCTCATTTGGTAGGGTATATTCTTGCCTTAGTAGTACATTTTTTTAGTGGAAAATGTTCTGCTAAGTGCTGTGGAATACCAGAAGACTCTGCTCTGCCCTTTCTTAGAAAAACTGTACACTGAATTCTGTTGACCCCAATTTCAAGTATCCACCAAGCTCTTCAATTCATTAGCCATGTCTTTCTAAATACATGCAAAGACCCTGAACAACCAGTGGCATATTTCTTTTAATTCACTCCATTGTTCTCAACATAGGGATAAGAACCTAACAGACATTGTACAATGACTGACCAGTGGTTCAGAACAAGACCAGGAATTCCCACATCGTGGTAACATTGTGCCTACAGCTGCAGAGGGTTATGAATTGCAGTGTTTTTGTTTCAGAAGAAAGTGTCAATGTACATCTTCAGGTAACCTTGCTTGTATTTGCTTGCCTTATCTAGCAAATGTCTATCTTACTGCAGTTGGAGAATAATCAAAGGAAAATCCCAGCAAGAGCAGGTCTGAAACACACCTCTCCTAGAGAATTTGTACCCAGAATCCCACCACCAGTCAATGCATGCACACTGGGTGGATGATGTAGTCCACCCACAAAATGATGCTTGGTTACTTCTGTTGTTAGGAGGGTTTTTATCTCACCATCTCTTTCCTTCTGGTTCCCTCTCCTTTTTATCTACCCTCTCTTCCCTTTCTCCTCATCTTCTCATCTTTCTTGGGTGCCAGTATGACAACAGACAAAATAGTCTGTTGTCATTGTTAATTATTTAATTTTAATATAATTAGGTGTCCTCCAAAATTTTCAAAATTCTTACTAATTGGCCAAGAAGAATTTCCCAAAGGTAGAACCAACTAAATACAGTATAGTTGAACAGCATCCTTTACAAAACTTGGGCTGGAGAGATGGCTCAGCAGTTTAAGAGCACTGCCTGCTCCTCCAAAGGTCCTGAGTTCAATTCCTAGCAACCACATTGTGGCTCACAACCATCTGTAATGAGATCTGGTGTTCTCTTGAGAAAGAAACCTTGTCAGTCATCCACATCAACTTAGACCATAAAACCCAATATGAACAAGTTCAACAGAACCGTCATATACAGGCTACCCATACATGGTTCAGCATTGCCAGGGCATAAGAAAGATGGTTGAGAAAAAGATGGTTTACAAAACTTGGTCTTTTACTTCAGTATTCTTCTTTGGTGAGCAAATTAACAAAGAGCTAACTTTATATTGCAGGCATACCATTTGTCCTGGCTCTTTTCTGTTGCTGTGATAAACACAATGACTAAAAGGAACCTGGGAGGAATGGACTCCTCCCAGTCACAGTCCCTCAATGGGATGCCAGGACAAGAACTCAAGCAGGAGCCCGGAGGCAAGAACTGAAGCAGAGATCATGGAGGATGCTGTTTACTGGCTTGCTCCTTGCAACTTACTCATCCTGCTTTCTTATACCATTCAGGACCACCTTCCCAGGATGGCATCACCCACAGTGAGCTGGGCACTCCTCCATCAGTCATTAATCCAGAAAATGCCCCAACAGACTTGCCTACAGGTCAGTCTGATGGAGGCCATCCCTCACTGACTTTCCCTCTCCCAAGATGACCCTAGCCTGTGTCAAGGTCACAGTAAACAGCACACTATTCTATGCATTTCACATCAACAAGTTAACCTAAGAGAGCAGCCACAACACTTATATCTCCTTACAAACCACAACTTTAAGCAATGAAACATGAAAGAAATAATTATAGAAGAAAGAGACACAGCTTGTCCACAGCTTCTCATTATCCCCACAACTTTGCCAAGAGTGAGCAAAATAGGCAAAACTCAATCTATTTGCTCCATCATCCTCATGACAACTATGCACACCCCTTCCAGTCCTTTCTGTTTTCCTCCTTGGTTATCAGGAGGGAAGGGGTCCATGAAAGGACGAGCACAGCAGCTGTCAGCCAATGGCACATGACTTACAACACTTCTCCAGACATACCCCAAAGAGCAAAGCCAGTCCTGATGGAGACATGCATCCTTCCCAATACCTCTTTATACCCATTGCATATGGTATACACTGGCCCAATTCATATTTTAAGTGGCCTGACATATTATTAATCTACCAGATCCCAATAATGAAGACTATCACTTGTCTGTATGTTTTCTAGGTGCAGAGCTTTTCAGAGGAAAGAACATGGTCTTGACACTAACTGACTTACTTTCTACCATTGTCTCGCATTCACTTGTCCCTTGTTCCTCGTTCCACAAAAATGAAGAGCTTGACACAATTAATTCAGCTCTTCAAATATATATCCCAGTCTATCACTGGATGGCTGGTAGCCTGGCACTAGAAATATAAAGATGTCCATGGCCTCATCTCATCACAAAGTATAGGTCCTCCTGTCTGTCAGACTGCTTTGAAATAATGTAAGCTAAGCAAGGAAGGATTTGCTTAAGGAGAAAATCAAATTATGGCCAAAAAATTCTATTAAGTATTGCTCCATAGTCTTTCCATAGTGCATACACCAGAAAAAAAAATCAAGAATATTTATGAGGACATAAGTCAGATCACTTTCTAAAAAAGATGATAAATGTTAATTAAATGTGCTTAAGTTTCCTTACTATGTCTTAAGAAAATCTCACCAGGAGGGAAATAGAATATCCCAGCCATAAAGAAATTAATAAAACATGTTATGCAAAAGTAAAATTTATGATTCATTTGGAATTAGATATCTACCACCTTTTCAATCCATACAAATGCATAATCTTGTCAATTAAATATTATTGTTAAGGTCTAGTAGTATGTTAGAATCACTTTAGAGTGCGACTCAGGAAAATTCATGTGTGTTTATTACTCCTTAAGGGTCTATTAGTGGGCATTTTATTCAGATCCGTGCTGTAAAATCTGCATAAACTCAGCATATTGTTATCCCCATGTGTGCATTTGTTTGGTTAAAGCAGAACAGCAAATCTCAATTTTTGCAACTTCTGGAAAAGTCAAGAGAACTAAAACAGTCTTAATTTTAATCAGATCCAAACAGTTATCACTACAGAAGTGAAGAGTTGACTATTATGCAAATAGTCACAGTTAGTGGTCACCAGGCCATCACAGAAGACCGAGCTAGTCAATTACTCTGGATATTTCCAAAGACTAGTGAAGATGAATGTCTTTTGCTAGCCTGTCTTCTGTCCAGAGAAGTATGAAGCATTTTAGAGACTGATGATTGTTGTTCTTAAGTGGAAACCTCATTAAATACACAATGATCAAAGTGTTTTGCCAAGATGAAAATGATTTCTTTTTCATATTTTGTACAAATGCCGTGCGAGTCCATTCCCATTTGTGAAGAATGTGGTGTTCCAGTCTCTGCAGCACCCGCATTCAGATATAAACCTTTCATAAACTTTTGACCTGTAATGAAGGCAAACTGGCTTTGACTCCTCAACTATTTTATACAAGCTTATTCTGTTACCAATGACCACAGTTCAATTATTAAATTCCTCATCTAGAAATGTAGGTTGACTTTTGAAACTGCTGGTCTTATTAAAGTCCTGTTCAAGCAGCTTGAAGACCAGGGCTTTGTACTCGCCAGGGCTTAGGAAGGGACCTTGAACAAAGCAGGCTTGTAGGAGTTTGTGACAGATGCGTCCAAAACTTGTATTTGACTTAAAAACCAAGCCGAGGCCTGATGAAGACCAAAGACTTTTAACTGCTTGATCTAGTTGAACCTCACTCATCCTCACATGATGGGAACAAGAATAGAAACCTCCAGGCACAATTCACAATGGTGAGCTTGGGGCTGGCTGTAAGTCTAACTTTAATCAATTTTAAAATTGATTTTATTCATTTATCAAGATTTTTTCTAATTTTAACAGTTGAAATTTCTCTTTACTATAATTTGTAGACAATGCTAATAGCCTTCACCAATTGCATCATTCCTGGCTGAAAGAATAAAATGTTCTCAACAGAACCAGGAGCATAATTTTCTAAAATAATGATTAAAAAAGTAAAGTTGTTATGCTATCTTGGACTAGTTATATGATACATATTCTAGACGAACATTAAGCTTCAACTCTCAGAGAAAACAAAAGCTGTTTTCTTTTCAAGCAAGATGGCCCAAGAAAGACACACTGCTGGGTATAAAGAGAAGGCCTCCATGTTGTTGATGGCTGGCATAGGGACAGTCTTAAGAAGTGTCATTGGGAGATGGCTCTGTACAGTGTGTGTGGTTGGAGGGCAAGCAGGTGATACTCAGAAAGTGGGTCCTGCGGACAAGCATAAACAGTAATTGTGAGTACAAGCCAGAAGGCCTTCTGGTTTATCTATATACCATGTTTTTAAACAACAACAACAACAAAAACACCAGTGCACTGGATGTCATCCTGGACCACCCTACTCCACTTTCAGAGTGTATACCATACATACACACATATTCACAATACAACATACACACAAAACACACTCACACAGTACACATAATATACACACCAAAAAGCCACCCTCGCATAATACATACTAAACACAAATCATATGCACACAAAACACACACATACAAAAACTACATACAGCATGTACATATACACATATACTACTCACACATACACAAAACACAATATAACACACATATAAGCACACATACACTATACATATATATATATATCACATACTCACAAAACATATACATGTTCACCCACATGTTGTAATACACACACAAAACCACACACAACATACTTTCATACATCACACATACACACAACATACACATGCTCACATACTATGCAACACACAACACATACATTATATTCTCATATACCACACATAAACTCACATACAACATATACATGCTCATCTATACACTATACATACATGTGAAACATACATACAACAAACTTACATACATCACACTCACGTATACAACATACTCTTATCTACCATGCACATACAGTGTACACACATTCACACATATGCATACTCATACAATATCTACAAACTCACACACACAATCCTACATCAACTTGGTGACCATGTCAGTCATTGGGCCAGCAGGAAGTTGGTGTGGGAGGCAGGAAGGACAGAGGGCTTTTTGAATGGAAATGTTCAAAAGCTTCTCAATGGAAGACAGACAATAATGGTGGAAAAATATGCACCAACGTTAGCTGAGAGGAGAGAGACTCGGGCAGAGGGCTGTCAGAGCCAAGGCACTAAGGCAGCAATGATAGCCCAGAGGGGGCAGTGCCACCAAAAGGAGTATGCAGAGAGGAGAGACTAGAAAGTCAGAGACACATCAGATCCCCTAGGGCAGAGAAGAGCTTGGGAAGAAAGTGGGGTTTTATTGTCAGAGTGTTGCAAAGTCACTGGGAAAGATTGAAGAAAGTAGTGGCTTGAGACCTGATTTAAGCTTAGCACAGGAACAATGAAAATAGAAATCAATTTAGAAACTTCCTTAGTAGTCCACAAGCAGGGGTAATGTGGGCCTATTTCCCTCTTCCATACCTTCTCTGTACAAACAGAAGGAAACATGTGGCAGACACAGTCACAATAGGCTGCGGGAGAGTGTCTCCAAATGCTCCAAGAAAAGAGGGACTAAGATACTGGCTGACCCATGGTCGGCTAAGTGCCTTCTTGGGAGGAAAGCACACCCCTTCAACACAGCTTCTCCTTTATGCTGCCAGTTGAGACGATCTTCCAAACTGGGTGGAGCCTGCTGTGTCACTGGAACTTTCTCCTACCAATTAATCCCTTAACAAAATTTTAGGCAATGGAGAAAGTTACGATAGAAACTAAATGCAAAGTATTTCTTAATTCAGTCTCTGTGTAGGAAATTAATATTCAAAATACTTAAAGGCACCTACAACATTTTTAATGGAAAAATATCAATAATTAAGATCACAAAGTCAGAATTTAATAAATGCAAACTGGCCCAAATATTGGTAACTCTTCTCTTACATTTTCTTTTTTTTTTTTTTGGTAATTAAATCTAATGCCACATTTGCCAAATGAAGATGGACTCTATAGTATTGAATCAGATGTGAGTCATTCACCTCTCAGGGCACCCTGCTGCTAAAATGACTAGCCAGTAGTGTTGTTCAATGCAGATTAGCACTAACTCAAAGCAATCAATACCTCAACAATATAATTGCATATAAAGAAACAGAAACCAACGGTGAGGAGAAACAGAAAGAAGCTGCTGAGCCACTAGGATAAAGAGAAAAACAGAATTCACAATGCAAAAAGAAACCAGTGACTCTTTAGTGTGATTGCATGGGCTAAAACATCTAAGAACTGGTCAGAAAGGGGTGAAAACACAGGAGGGCACTTGGGACACAGGGGCATGAGGAGTGCCCCAGGACAAGATCTGTAGTGGTTAATAAGACTCTGTCTAAAGAGGAAAAAGAACAAAACAAGCTAAGCAAGGCAATTACATTACCTCTGTAGCAGAAACAGGATAGCCTACAAGTCTGAGACCAACCTGGCTTGCACAGCAAGTTCTAAGCCAGCCAGGACTACATAAAAAGACTTCATCTCTAAAAAAGAACACAGAAGAGGAGAGAGACAGAGACAGAGACAGAGACAGAGAGATAAAGATGAACAGACAGAGAGATAAATTTTAAGAACCTGTGTTTTGATGCATCCATATTTTCTGTGTAGCAGACTATTGCATTCCCTCTGATGACAATTCCTGATGGAAATACAGTAAGAATGCACAGGATAGATTTAAAAGTGCACCGATATAAAGTCATCCCTAAGCTCTTGGACCAATGAAAGAGCATTGCTACACAGGTTTGCTCTAATCATGAGTAGTTAAGAAAAGAAAATGACTAAAACCAGTATGGCAGGAGCTTTGAGGAGAAGAGCAGAAGGGAGCAAAGGTGCCACCTCTGTAGCAAGCCACATCATGACATGTAGTCTGACTTTACTGATGCGTTCTACTCCCCGTGTTTCAACAGAAGGACACTTGGAAGTAAAGACTCCTACTACCTTAGGAATATTATGTAATGATCAGGATGACAAAGTGTTCCTTGCAAAAAATGGAATTTCTATGGAAACTTTAAAATTTTAATATATACAAAATGTGTGTGCAAATGTGTACATCTTTGTATCTGCAGTATGTGTTCCCCGTGCTTTTCTCTGGCTCTTTTTCTTCTATTCATTTTGTGGGGAGGATCTGGGTGGAGTTAGGGGCGGGAAAACCATAATCAGAAAATATTGTGTAAAAAAATCTATTTTCGATTCAAAAATAGAAGAAACCCTTTAATACACACATTCATTTCATCCTTTTGTGTAGATATGCGTTTGTTCATGTGTGTGCACATGTGTGAAAGAGTACATTTATATAAGTGTATGCATGCATGTAGGAGTCAGAGGTCAGCTTCATGTGTCTTCCTCCATTATTCTTCATATATTTTTTGAGGCAAACTCTCGAGCCCACTAATTTGGCAAGAACAGCTGACTGGCAAGCACCCACTGATCCACTTAGCTCTGCTCACAGCTCACAGCCTCCTGAGCTAGAGTGACAAGCATATACCACACCTGGACTTTTAGGTGGATTCTGGGGATCTGAACTCAACTTCTTATGTTTTGAGTTATATATTCAAGCCCATATGTTCACTTGTATGAATTATTTTAAACTGAAATTTCAGGTTAACATTGAAAAGTTGTGTATTTAGATTGCTAACCAAGTCAGTATAAATACATGGGCTTGATCTACCAGTGCCCCAAGTACATCTCCCTGGTGTAGGAGATGGTGCTCATTGTACCATATAACCATGCAGTGGGAGGGTATTTCCAAACCAAGCCTTTCTGACTTATACAAGTCATTTTAGGCTGTATAAATTTCTATAGGTACAAAAGTAAAGTGAGGAGAAAAAGAGACACTTATTCTCTACTGCACCCCTTCAACAAAAGGGCAGGAGAGAGAAAGCAGGGGTGTCAATCTCCTATTTTCACCATGCTCTGACCACCACTTCTGCACTAACGAGAGGCAGTCATGCTTTCTGTTGCAAACGGGAATACGGGAGAAGTGCCCACAGACATCCCACGTCGCTATTACAGAACTGACTTAACATAATGATCCGCAGATCCCCGTCTCCAGCTGCAGCACTCATGATAAAGGAATCATGTGGCAAAGCCTCAATCCTCAAATTTAAGTTTTTGACATTGAATAGTTTTTTTGCTACAATTTGAACTCCTAAATATTTAGCTGTCAACTTGTGAGCAGACACTGTCCATAGTCTTATTGCCAAGTTCACAATGAACTGGAATCATGATCAAAGTCATGGGTAGTTCCTTTTTTTTTAAAGATGCACATTAAATTTCCCCAAGTCAATGACACAAAGCCTAGCTTTGATTCTCTTTAGCTCTTTTTGATTTAAGTTTAAAAAATAAGCCCTTGTTAGGTTCTTCAATGCTACACTATGGCTGCAGTCTCCACGGGAGAATGAGGGTTGAATGTACATGGAAATTATGGGCCAATAACAATAGGTCTTTGTCCAGCTGTGACTACTTCCCTCCTCTACAACCAGTCCTTATCTGGCTCAGGAAATGCCTGTTTTAACTGACAGGTAGGAGATTAAATCTACAGCTGCTGCAACACAATCTCAGCTCTGTTAGATGGGCTTTCATTGAAAAGCACTACAAACACGTAATTTGTTTATGTTGTACCAGCAATCTCTGACAAAGCAGACTGTCTAGCTGAGACAAATGTGGTTAAACCCATTTATTGTATTATTTCTGCTACACAGAACAAGCTCTTAAAACACAGGAACTAGACAAGGCACAAGGCTCTCGCTGTCTAAAGAAATCAGGAATAGACGACTTCTTGCTACCCTGGCCTTTTACACGGAAAGTGCAGGCTCCTCTGAACAGCGTAGATCCCAGTTTCTCTTTTAAGTAGGCACAGCGATTAGGTTTCTGCTTTCAGTTTCTAAGTTTCTTTTGTTCCTCACCCATAAACACTCATGAAATCCCGGATCTAAACATCTCTAAACTCAGCACTATGACGAATGTTCACAGCGAGCGCTGTGTCATGTCCTCCAAAAATACCCAAAATGATAATGCTGATGACAAATGCTTATTGCAAGTCCTGACCATGCTACTTGATTTCTTTATTTAACGACAAAGATAACTTCATAACTCAAAGACTATAGATAGCATTTCTTTCAAGTTCAATAGTTGTGCAAAAAGATATATAACTGTGTAAAATGTTGAAGGAGGATTTTAACAACAGGATTGGGAAGGGTAGTCATTGTCACCCTGTGATTACTGCTCTCTATTACAGATGACTAGTAACTAGAGTAATAAAAAATTAACTAGAAATGGAAACTAATTTTGCTTTCATATCTAAAGTTTCTTCTTGATATTTATGTTTTTATATCTAAAGTATTCTTACTCACCTCTAGTACCCTGAATATGTTTATGTATAAACTGTAACATTAGGAATAGCTACAGGTTAATACTTTACATACACATATACATACATATGTGCATGTGTTTTAAGAGTAAAAATCAATATAACCAGATAGCAGATGGTATATAATTTAATTTTAAAACAGGAAAACATGCCATAATTCAAACTGCCTGAAGAATTAGGAAGACTGGTATAATAGACAGAAGGATTGTAGAACTGCACAGGAAACGGGCAAGGGCCTCGCACTTGAACACATCATCACTCTTTAAAATCTTACTCTATTTTACCTTAATCATCACCATAAAAGAGGAGAGTGAGAGAAGAATCTTCCAAGTTAGAATGCTTGGAACCCTGAGTTAGTTTTAAAATACAGCAAGTATGCAATAAACTAGCTGAATCCATGGGGTCTCCCTCAAACAGTATGGATAATGAGGGGAATCCATAACAGACATAAACAAACCCAGAAAGATGTCTAGACCCCGCATCATTACGTATGATATATGCCCAAGATAGATGGGCAGACATTTGAATGTTCAAGTTCAAACTTGGCTTCTATTAGACTGATTCAGTCACAGCATGGGGCTTTTTTAATAAACAAACCTCAGTGTTAGAAAATATTGGGAACTCAAATCATGTATTATGCCACAGCTAGTTAAAGGTGTGGTGTTCTAATGTCTTGTATTCCTTGAAGCTTTCTTACAACGAACTATAAATAATAATAAAGGAAAACCATAGCATATAAAGCATACAGAAGTCTTAAGATTCTTGTGTTGTATGTTCAGAACAGCGTATGCAATGCCAGCATTTCAACACATAATTAAAATTAGAAATGGTATTAACTATGTGAGCGTTGGTTTTTACTTTCTGTTACTAAAGACATAGACTACATTCATATAAAAGATCTAATGGTAATTATTTATCTTAATTCAGTAAGTTTTGAGAGGCTGACATACATAGTATACATACACACAACATAAAAAGAATCACTAGGATCATATAGTCTTTAAAAACTAGAAAGGTTTTTAGAAAAACATTTTCCAATGTACTCATTTCAAACATAAAGACAATGGGGCCCAGAGAGAACAGATTGGCCAAAATCTCAAAACCTGAGGACAAAGCCCAAACTGAAAGCCAGGACTGTCTCTGTTACTACTCAAAACAGCATAAAATCCATCTTTTAGGGATGAAAAGATTTAGACTACAGTCCAGTCATTCTCACGTAGACAAGGCAGTGCTTGTGTGCTTTTCCAGGACTGCATTTGCCCCCACCTGCTTTCCCAGTACCAACAACCACAGGTGACAGAGCACCAGACACTCATGGGGAGGCTCTGACTTGTTGGAGGCATTACCAGGTAAAGAACATAGGTGAAATCTTATTTCAGGAATTTTTATTTCCATTTCCAGTTTTCTTTTTGTCTTTTACCATAAAACTTAAAAACAGGCCCCCTTTTCTTCTCCCAACTTAACTCTAAATGAGTGTTTGGACACAAGTCCACACCATGGGGAGAGAATGAAGACAAATCTGAAAGAACATTTGACAACTAGGCTACCAGGTGACACTGGCAATTGCCCTTCTTCCTCTCAGCCACCCCACCAATGCTTATGCCTGTGATATACATTCAAATTAGTCATACATTATTTTTCTAAAAGATATATGAAACCATAAATTCTGTGAGCAGAATGATAACCTTGGCCTTCACATTCCCAGTAATATACAGAGATTTCAAAAAACACCCTAGTAAAATGTAAATTGAATGTGTTGCGCATAATCCTGAAATTGAGTTTTAAATGCCTACACATGGGCAGGCTAAGTAGAATATAATACATGAACAAACAATATATCATACCTAAGTGGGGGTTGTTTAGGGAATGCAAACTTGGTTTAGCATTTGAAAACCAACCAATATAATTCATTACAATGAAGCCAAACGAGCAACAACCATGTTAACAATTAAAAAAAAATTTAAATTAAAATCCATTTATGATTTAATAAAGAAAATCTTCAACAAACTCAACTGGAAGGGAAGTTTCCCACTACCAGTAAGGTTATTTGATGAACCAGCAGTTTCTGAAAATAAATAAAATTCACACAGTATGGAAAGAAATAATTTTTATCTGTGAAAAACATGATCATGACTACAGACAACCAGAAAAAAAATATTATAAAAAACAAAGAATTAACAAGTGAATTAAAAGACAACTTGTTAATAACAAAAAGCCAGTTTCCTTTCTGTATATTAACAATAAGCAGCTAGAAAAAATATTTTGAAAATTCCACTTATGCTAGTAAAAAACAGACTAAGGAAACCTTAACCAAAGTATACAAGACTTTTATGCAGAAATAACATAGGACACTGGAAGCACAGTACACAACCTGAGACCCAGTCAACAACACTGCTGCTATTCAACACAGGCGAAGAATGAGGAGTTCTGGCATTCTTACCACTCGAAGAAAATACTTATGTAAAGCAAAGGAGACACTGTGATCGTTTAATTATACAGAGCACATAAAAGCAGAATATTATAAAGGAAGATCTAAAATACCATAGTAAGAAAGAAAAACAACACATTCCTGGAATGGAAGAGTAATATTGTTAAGATAGCAATTCTCTTCAAATTGATACAAAGAATAAAGTATATAAAAATTCCAGAAGTGTGTGAGTATGTAGCTCAACAGTAGAGTACTTGCCTAACATACCCTTTGGTCGTAGGATAGATCTCAGCACTGCAAAAACAGATGATAGATAGATAGATAGATAGATAGATAGATAGATAGATAGATAACATAGATAAAGGCAATAGATACCAGTAGATATCATCAATACATATAGATGATAGGTGATATGCGGTAGCTAGATAAAATACCCTTAAACAATGATGTTAAAGTATAATAAGGAAAGGATAGTCTCTTAAGAAATTTTGTCAGAAATAAATACAGCAAGGAAAAGTAAGATTTCTTATTTGTCTTAAATTATACATAAAATTTAACTCAAATGGATCAATATATAATCATACATTAAAATTAGAAAACTTCTAGACAAAAACATAGGAAGGGGCTTTGTGACATTGTATTAGACAAATAATTAAAATCTGAGAACATAATGGAAGCTAAAAAGAGAAACAACTGCTCATCAACTAACTGAAAACACAAATCACAAGCTGGGAGAAAAGATTTCCAAAATATATATTCTGTGTATGTGAATATATGTATATGCATGTGAATCTGTGTGAGTGTGTACACTGTGTGAAGATGTTACATTTGTGTATGTGTATGCATGTTTATTTGTGTGTATGTGTGAGTGGATCAGTGTGTGTTCTGTGGTGGGATGGCAGATCTATGTGATTTGAGAATCACAAAAGCATGTTTTAAAGAGCAGCAGATCAGATCCCAAGGAAGTACAGAGTCCTTTAAAGGTTAGAAGGCTAGCAGTAGAAATTCTAAATTACTTTAGCAGACACAAAAGTAAGAGGGGCAGACCGAAGACGTAATGACAGATGCTAATCTGAATCTTATGACATTAAAATGATATTATAGTGTTATTACCCTGCTTTAAGCCACTGTGTTAATTACATGGGTGATGATAATAACGATAATGTAATAATACTAATGAAGGCCACACCAAGTCAGCATCTGCAACATGTCAGGCACTTTTCTATGATCTTCATATGAACTAACACATGCAATTCTTAAAACATGTAGAGGAGGTAGGTACTGCTGTTTTCCCACTTTATGGGTAAGCACTGAAAAGCTCACTAGCTCCCTTGAGGTCATCCAATTCATAAGGGGAGGGCTCAGGATTTGAATTCAGTCCTAGGGTCCTACTCCTAACTAGTGTGCCTTGAGGACATGTATATGCTTCAAGGCTGGAACTCTGGGCCACACTGTGGGGGAGAGTGGGGAGGAAAGGAAAAAGTAGGAGGAGAAGAGGGTGCTGCACAGAGAGGATGTGTATGGTGCCTGTCACAGTATGGACGTGTACGGGCACCTCATGTCAGAAACGAGGTTCTTAAACCCACAGCCACCATGCTGGCTTTGCCGTGGTTATGTGGTTACATGCATGTGTTAAGAGTAACTGACTCTGCCCTCACCTACCACTGTTTATGGAAAACTAACAAATATTGAAAAGCATGTATCTTGGAAGATAAAAATAAATTCTGTTGCCATAATAAACTAAATTTAAACTTAATTTTTTTTTTAATCGTTAAGGATTGAATGAGGTATTTTTGCTTATCTGGGGGACAAGTGGCTCTGAAAAAGGCCAGCAAGAAAGGCTGGAAATAGACCAATATTCCTATCTACAAAAGCTATGTTGTACTCTTGGATTTTCCTACCATCTTAGTCTTGAACCAGTATATCTTGGTTTCCTTAGAAATAAATGAGAAAATGATATTTTTGTTTATCTTGAGGGATCAAGGTAAAGTCACCAAAGAGATGGGGGAAATTATATGAAAATAAAATATCATGAAGCCTTGCATAAGACTACATCAGTATTGACAGCACCCATCTGCAAACATGGTACCACACACAGTAATGTCTAGAGAGAACAAAGCTCAGAAAGAGAGACATTAACTCCTGAAGTCCCCAGGCTCCAGGAGATGCATCCAACCTTCACACTTTATCTCCACCAGTCCACAGAACAGTGTGTTGTACTCAATCAACCTCGGAAGGGTAAAGGATAGAGTCATCAGATTGACAAAACTAGGAGCCAAAACTAAGCAATTCTGATGCTCGTCCTCCGTCAGTAACAGTCCTGAAGCGTCCCCTACAACCTGTATTATGTCTCCATCTGTTCTGAACTAGAAGCGACCCAGGTCTTTCTTGACCTTACAACCATAGCAACTTAGAGATCTCCAAGCCAGCTATTTTGCAGACTGTGCTTAAGTTGTTTTATTTTTCACTGGATGCCTTTTATGGTTGAATTTGGATTATATTTTTTGGCAGGCATCTGACAAAAGAGGGTGCCCTGTTCCCTTCACCACATCCCATCAAACACTATAGGACACTAATTTGTCCCTCCACTGTTAGTGCCATCTGAACAGTGTGGTATTGGCCAGGCTTCTCCACCACACTGAGGAATTTTCCTTTGGCTTCCTTGTATGGTGTCTGGGGAAATGCTTTGAGACTAGGTAGATAATCTCTGGCACCTCAGCATCCCTTCATGTTCCTCTTCCAAATTCATATGACTAGCTAGGTTGGATGCCAAGTGGCTTCCCTAAGCTCTTGGACATTTTGTAGTTGGCCCTCTACTACAGAAGAGTGTTACCTTACCTATTGTTCTTATTTTTAAGAACACATACACATACAAACCAGTTTTGTCGTGGCCCTATAGGCACTTTAGATACTTCCTCACTTTCTAGAATAGTCATTATTTTCCCTTTACCAAAAAGACTCAGGAGACGGTATTTTGAGGACATGGTATGTAATGTGTAGACAACCGCCAGGGGATGCTTTATTCCCGCGGTGCTCAACCTGGAGGTGGCGACCCCTTTGGCCCTTTCACAGGAGTTGCCTATGACCATTGGAAAACACAGATATTTATATTATGATTCATTAACAGCAGCTAAATTATAGCTATAAAGCAGCAAAAAAATAATTTTATGGTTGGGGGTCATCACAACATAAGGAACTGTATTTAAGGGTCACAGCATTATGAAGGTTGAGGGCCACTGCTTTATTCCTAGACCATTTCATTCACAGAAGTGAGAAATATTCTTATACGTGTGTTATGTATGCACACATGTACTGACAACTATATTCATATATAGATAGAAAAGTCTCCATATTACTATGGTTTTGATACATAAGATCATGAAATTATATTAGTACTTTGAATTCTAATCAAGTACCTGAATTTATTCTTGTCTTGTTCCAATCCATACTTGGAACTCTTTCCTTAAAGTAGTGAAAGGCCTAGAAATTATTACATAATATGCGTACATTGCATAAACCAATATGTAATAATATATATATATACATGTATGGTTATACATAATACAATATGTGTGTGCTATCTATACATAGTATAGCACATATATTACATATATTATAATCAGATATATATGTGTGTAATCTACACATACATTTTGTATATCTCTTCCTTGTTACTAATGTATGGCCTCATCCTTGAGCCACTTCTGAATTCAATAGTCTTAATTTAGTGGGCCCTAAGTCTTCCCATCACCATGATGAGCTACTTATCTAACAGGGCTGCTTGCAGCCTAGTCAACTTCCTCAGTGGGTCCTGCCCAACATTTTCAACTGAACAAGAAAAGGAAGAATGATAAAAAGTAGGAAGTGTTCTAGCTTCTGTGTCGGTCTCAACCTTCTATTAATTAACGGCTATGCCACCCCACACTCTTCATTTTTCTGGGAGTAGCATGGCATAGTAGAGTGAACACAGGTTTTGAAACCAAAGAAAAATAAGCTGACTACCACAGCCAGATTGCTACCTCAGTTTTCCCCTCTATTAGGTGGTAAAAGTTAAAAATCATGTTGTTGTATATTTATTAAAATTAAATAAAAGGCACATCAAAACTAGACTGATGTTTGGTAGATAGAACCATAAATGGAAATTAGAATTCACTTGTCAAGCCTAGATGATAAGCACTAACATAAAGGCCTTGTGGTTTATCTGTCCTGGGTTTGGGGTGTAGCAACATGAGATATTGGCAGAACATTGACTTCTGGACTGGCTTTTGACACACAAGGGCTTGGCTCATGAACCATCCCTGCTGCCTTCTGCCAAGGGTAAATGAAGAGTGTGTTATGTAAAGCATAATAGCAGTGTAGGGAAAATAAAATTTAAGAAAGAATTAAATAGATGCCCCATAAATAGAATCTTTAAAATGTCTCTTCATGCTCAGAGTGTAAGAGGTGAGACAATGAGGACCATCCCATGCCCCCAGCAGCATTTGGTTAGAGTTCTCCATTATGCCTCCAGTGGAAGTGTCCTCATGAAGTTCAATACTTCTCCACTAAGACTAGAAATGAACCAGGTTATTATTCAAACACGTGATCCTAGGGAGGGATTGACTTGGTCCCAGCCTGGACGGCTTCATCTTTTCCAGTAAAAATTTCAGAAAAGCCATTATGTCTTAGAAACTGAGTACTTTATGTCACCTGGGTATCTTAAAATAGCCTACAAAAAAAAAAAATTCTATCACAGCATATTTCCTCAAAAGGGAAAGGCTAGTAGAGTTTGATATGGTTAAGAACAGCAGGATGAATTCTGCTTCCCAAGTCATTTCTTTCCCAGCGTTCTGTGCGATCCCTTCTCCCTCAAAAGCAAAGTGGGAGGAAAAGGAAAAGCCTGCTCCTGCACTGTGCTCACACTTCTTATCTCCTGTCTTCCAGGCAGAATGCATGTGACTAACAGTGCTTCAGCATCCTGAGGGCACAGCCAACATACTGTCCCTGCATTCTAGGACAGATCTCAACTTTTCAGCTCCTCTTCTCTTCCCCAACCTCTATTACTCACTGTGAGAGTTAAAGCCTGCTAGTGACTGCACGCGGGAAGCCTGAAGAAGCTGGGAATTGCTATGAGCCTCAAGTGAGCCTTCTTCATACTTTTCAAAGAGGATTCTCACCATCACTTCAAAACTACTTAGTTCAGTGTCTTCTTACACAAACACACTGCTTTTCAGCAACTCAAAAGTAGCAAATTGTCTCACTGAGACAATCTTGGGTACTGTTCCCTTTTCCCGCATGCTAGCAATTATCAAACAAGGGAAAAGTAATGCCTAACATTTACCATTCTACAAAAATCCAAAGTATGTTCTGCCAATCAGTTACTGAACTAGACCACCCATGTCCACATTTTAATTCTTCCACGTTGGAATAATACGGGAGGAAATTTTGTGTGTGCTGTCCTCTTTCTGCGTTTTCCAGCTAGATTAAGCTGTTGTCTACGCAATTGCCTCCCAGCTGCCGTGACTTATGAAAACAACAGACCCTGCTCTGTTGTCTGGAGAAAAGCGGGATTGTTATGAGTAACTTTATTGCAGGCACATGAGTGTGTTAAGACTTTAAAACACGCTCAAATGTCATGTGCACTCCCAATGACGGGCAAGAATAATGATGAAAAAACAAGAGATCTATGTCTATGAAACCGTGTTGGACAAAATGGGCCATTCATTGTGTTCCCCTGGGAATGCCTGGACTCTGCAGTCAGAAAACAAAAAAGGCACTTTTTTCCTGCCGTAGGCTGAATGCTTAGCTTTGCCATCTGAGCCGTAAGAAAACACGGGCCCCTCTGCTGCTGGTGCACCCACACACGCTAAGAAATATTAATGTCTCTCTCTCTCTCCTGGTGTTTTTCCCCCCTTTCCAGGCAATCCCCTCTGTGTAGGCTGTAGCCAATATAATGTCAACACAAAGACAAACTAGTTTATCTAACAGCAGTCCCGAACAATTTCCCTCTTGTCCTCAGCTAATTGCCCTTCCCCCAACATTCAAAAAGAAAAGCAAATAAAAAGATAACCTTTACTCCAGTGGAGAGCCTGGTACTGGCACAGATTTCATACATGGCAACATCCCCTTGTATCCCTTGCATGTGGCTACTGTGAACGTTTTACCGTACACATAAACGAGCTTGTTCACCTCTGCATTTCTGCTCCTTCCCTTGGAAGCTCCAGAGTCTTTTTCACATTCTGAAAAGTACCCTCCTCTCCCCATCAACTACCAAAGACCTTTCCTACCAGTGTGGACACACGTATTATAGGACAGAGTGACAAATGAACCTGCAGATCATTTGAGCCCCAACACATCTTAATGTGCTTGTTTCACTGGGAGTTCAAAGCTTTTGTGCTTTATTGCAATTTTGAAGCATAGTCATTTTCTATAAACAGACAAGGTAAGTTATTCAGTGATTTTCCTAGATGGATACACTTGCACGTTGATGCTCCACTATAGATGCTACAGTAATTTCCTTGGCAGCTGAATCAGCAGGAAGAATAAACAAATTTCCAAAGCAGTGAGCTTTATCTCAGGATCTTCAATCTTGAACCCTTCTGGTACACTCCAGGAAAGCCATGGAGGGTTCTTGCCCCACCACAAGCTGGGGAAGAAAGTGTCAGAGAGCTGGTGGAAAGCCATCAATCCCCATCTCATCTTCCTTTCCGGACCTCAGCTCCTTGTTCTTGTATTCCCACCCAGCAACCACTGACATCAGAGTCTGTCACTATGCTTGGGGCAAGCTGCAGAAGACGAAACCTTCTTTGACTGTTTCTAAGAGTTAAACACAACACACATATGCCAATCCTCTCTCTGACAGCAGGAAATATTTGAAAACGCTTCAAGTTCCAAATGTACCTTCTTTTTAGCTTATGAGAAAATGGCTTGTTAAAGCAACAGTTGAAGAAGTGAGATATAAATTTTATCTGTCAATAAAATATGGTTCTTTTATTTAGCTGACTGGTGTTAATAGAGCAGGTAAGCCAAAAGACAGGCAATTGTGGGTGTGTGTATATACCCCAGAGGACAGAAGGTGTATGTAAACAGTCTACTGGTTGTTTTCAGTATGCTCCCAAAGCAGTTGATTTCATGGACTAAGTAGTTAAGTTTGAATCTGTAACTGAACTAAGGAGGTCAGAAAGAATTTTAGAAACCATCTAGTTGCTTAATGCTGGGTCAGTTTACTCACTTTTTAACCTAAGTCTATTGGGAGCACAGGCACTGACAGAAAAATCATTCAAGCCAGGGTCAAAGGCAGAGTATCAAAGAAGTTGGTGACATCAAATAATTCTGATGAGAGAAGCTTACACCTTCCAAAGGAAGGAAGCATACCAGGCCCAAGTCTAGACCTTGAGTTCAGCTCCGATATTTTCCAGAAAAGACTTAGTGCTAGCAATGCCTGTACCATTCTGCAGAGAGGCCCAAGCACCAGAGCACTGAGAAAAGACCTCATTGAGGTCACAAGATATGGCCATGAACAGCACTTCTAGAATCACTCATGGAGTGTGAGGGTCATATCAGGAGGTTTGCTAGCCTACAGACCCAAACATGGGTCCCAAATCAGCACATTAGCCTGACACTGAAGACACACTGGGAAGGGCCCTAGACTCAGTCCTGTCTCCCTGACTGAGAGATAACCACTTCCAACCTTGCCGAGCCTTCATCAGAGCAGCTCTGAATTTGTTTTAACAATTCAACAACATCACCATTCCTCATTCATCCACTTAGCTTAATTTTCCTAGCATCACTTGCGATGCTGAGGTTGTCTCTATTAAGCCATTTTTCTTGCATCATTAACTTTTAACCAGGCATCGATAGCTTTATTGTTTAAATTGCATATGACTTTATTTAACGTCAGCATTTCTTCTAGCTCCTGACAAGAAGTCACATTTTATAACTAATTAAATTGATCCCTGGGAAGCAAAAGCCACTAAACGGAATTATTCGAACCCATGTGTCAATATATTAAATCAAAGGGCTAATGAGTTGGGTCACTGCTTCTTTTATTGGGAGGCTACAGCAGAACAGGACTCATATTATCCTCTATTTTCTGCCTTAACAATCAATTTTATTTAAACCAAAGGCAGCTAATTAATACTTTTGGATCTTATAGTAAATAGTGCCTCTTTTCATAACACACAAATGGGGGTGGGAATCTTTCTCTGATGATGCAAGCAAGGTTTTCTTTGTAATTTTTACAGAAACGAGCAAGGTGATGCATACGGTGTTCAGCAGGCAGCCAATTTTGAGAAGTTCTGGGTTTCAAGGCCTAGCATCCTGGATATAAACCGCAATGGAAATCTGCCTTTTGGAGCTGACAATAGGGCCAAATGAGTGTGACGGGGAAACAGCTAAAATTGTCACATCAGCTTTTCCTCTCGCTCCTGCAGCCTCTGAGTAACTCTGCCGTATAACTTCATTACTTCTGTCTGGACATTGCATTTCAATCCACTACTTTGTAAGTTAGTCATTTCAGTTTTTCTGCCCTACTTTACACCTTCTGACAATAGTTCTGTTGTCACCTTTGCTTCCTGGCAAAGACTCTGTCGGTAGCAATATCCCCTTGTTTTCCCTTGATGTGGCTACCGCGAAAGCTCTGCCGTATATGTAAGTGAGCTTGTTCACCTCTGTATTTCTGCTTCTTCCCTCAGAAAACTTTTTAGTCATTTTGTTAAGTTTGCCAAGAGCTCCCTCCTTTCCTCTCCACATCAAATACCAGGCGTCCTTTCTGCCAGTGTAGGCACATATGTTATAGGATGCGATGACAAATGAGCCTCCAGATTGTTTAAACCCCAAACATCTTAAATGTGGTTATTTTGCTGGGATCTCCCAAGGTACTCAGAGATAAAATTTCCATTAACATTTTACATTTTTTACATTTTTGGGGAGACAATATCTCCAAATTTATAATTTTTTTTGTATTTGGAGAAGAATAGAAAAAAAAACCAACATAAAATTAGCACAGAATCTCTCCCCATCTCCAAAACTATAAATCAAACAATCTTTAAATTACAAGTATCATACAAGCACTTAGCAAACATGGAAATCAAGAAATTGAGTCCTATACAATCAGGCCTTTAGCAGCCAACCTTACAACAGTGCGGAGCCCACTCCTGTGAAACAAAATGCGAGGACAAAGTAGAAAACGAGAGAATTGTGAACACATACACAGCCAACTGCAGTCGCTAGATACAATTCAGGCAACACCTTTAATGTGGGTGAAAGAATTTCATTGTGTGTATCTGGCATAGTTCCAGCACCACCACAGTTTAAAGGTGGCCTTGAGAGTATTTTGGTTGAATGAATATTATTTATCACTTAATAAGTTGCCAAAAGGCAATTCTGTCTCTAATACTCAGCTTTTTTGATTTACCAGCACGATGACATGCAGTGTGGAGGGACGTCCTCAATGCTTTTGACAAAAACATGTTCTTTCACCCACACATAGCTTGCTTTTGCAAATATTGAATTATGGTTGCCTACTTTGTAGACACAGTGGTTCTTTTTTGAAGCAACCTTAAATAGTCACTTTTCTCCATTTACAAACGTGTATGTTTTAGAAGTCCAGCAAGTGCTCTTGCTGCTTGCCACAAATGCTTTGCTCTGTTTCCAATGGTCACAAGTCACAGGCATATTTGATCCCACCCACAGTCAGCTCTGTTCCTTAGCTAGAGAAGTGATGGCTGACTTCACAAATCCCAACCCAGGCCTATTGGTAAGTTATACTAATGAAATAGTAATTGCTGCTTTCTATGGAACAGATATGCATTTAAAGTCAGAAAACATCGTTTGCCATTAGTACAGATGACTGACATAAGTGAACATACTAAGATAGTCTTGATAAATACTGATTCTGATTAAGAATTATATTTTCCTCAGCTTCCTAGTTTCATGTTAATTTACACATGTGCACACACACATACACACATACCAAGGATAGCAGATTTACTACTTTTAAGGGAAGAAAAATTAAAAGCCTTAGGAAAGGAAATATTTGTGAACTGAGAGGTTCACCTAATCTGTTTGGTGTCCTATGACCCTGTAGAGCAATTCTGCACTAAACCCTTCTCCAGACAGAACAAACAGCCTCTAATAGGACCAGTTATTCAAATAAATTAAGCCTCTCATCCATTTACCACCCCTGCAAATAGGATAATAGTAAGGGTTCATTCCACAAAGTATTGAGCAATTGAATATACCAGGGACAGACACCCACTGAACCTATCAGAACTCCATCTGTCTCACTGTGTCTCAAGGGCTCCTTGGCTGCTGCAACCACTGGTCTCTGGTCTCCTTGCACACAACACACTTGAATCTTCTAGTTGTTACTTCTGAAATGCCAGGAGAACTGGAGGCTAAAATGGTAATTGATCCCAACTTGAGCTTCCTAGCTTATATACTACTAGCAAGATGTGAAGGATAATATAATTACTCTTAATGCTAGAAAATACAAAGTCCCAGGTGGAGACACAATAAACCTTATTTTCTCCTCAGAGTGCCATGCTCGCTGATCCTGACAAGCATCATTCTAAGAATGGACCGTGGCACAGAAAGCATGGATTTGTCCATTCTGTCCAGTACTACAAAAGAAGTAAGTAAACTAGAACTGCAATTTCTTCTCTCTAGATCAGCACATCCTTGCCTTTACTAGAGTGGCTGGCCACCACCTGGACAGCTTTGTGATCTGCTTGGGTTTTTTGTTTGTTTGTTGTGTGTGTGTGGTATACACACATGTGCATGTGTTTTGATATCTGACAAATCTGAGCCATAACAAAACTATACAATGAGCTCAAAATCACCCAGGGGCAGACTATAAACCTTAATAAAGTTAAAGAACTGTGTTATGATCAGGATCCTAAGTTTCTCCTACAAACACATGAAAGCAGTTGAAGTTAAGTGCACCACTGAACAGTATAAAGGAGATAGGAAAGGAGTATTGGCAGACAGTTATCTTAATAGGTTCATTTGTATGTGCACACAAGCACATTTGTGCTTATGCACACATACACACAAACATAATTTTAAAATGTCTCTCATTTTGTGCAATTGTGAGTTCGGCCACACATCTCTGGTCATTACCCTTTCCATTCTTACAGAACCAGCCCTTCCTCTACAGTGCGTGGAAGTTCACAAACACTGCAGAAGCTTTTTTCTACACTCCAAAGCATCCATATTGTCTTAGGTGACAACTTTCCACACCTAAACCTGGCCTTTCTATTCTCCCAGTTCTGGAGTAAATCAAGTCCAACAGCCTCCTGAAACATTCCACCACAGCATGATTATTTTAAAGCCACTTTATATAAGTCCATGGGAAGTATACAAGGTGACTTTTTAAAAAGAGAAATAGAATTCTAGTGATATTCACATCAAATTTTCCCATCTTTGTTAACCCGTCTTATGGACAACCACATCATAATATGCAGGCTTTTGTCTACCTTGAAATAAGTTACACCTTGAGTTTATAGAGAGGCATTCCTGGGGCAACCAGTCCTCTAGGGAGTGTTCAAATATTTGTATGGGACAGTTTGGGTTGCACATATTTGACTTCTTACTCATGCATTCCTAGTTTACAAGTTGTGAACCTGGTAGATTTCCCATTTTTGAAACTATATTGCTCCCTCCCTTTTTTTGTACATGTTTTTTAATTATACTATTTGCTTGACCATAGAGTATAAGCAAAGCTAATTGTCAAAAAAATAAATAAATACATAAAACATTTTTTTTTTCACAAGCGAATTGTATTTTTCAAGCTTAATCCTAATTTCTACTTTGACAAAGGAATCTACAGGTCTGTCAGTCAAAGCCCCTGTGTAGGAAGACAGTGAGAGTGTGGTCACTATGGAACCATTAGCCCTAAAGACACAGACAGAGAACGGAGAAACACTGGACTCAGGAATTAAGATGTGGATTTCAGGCTTAACTCTCAGCTTCACAGTGGATTAACCTAGGACAGATTGCTTGGGCTCTCTCGACCTCATTTTCCTCATCTATGAATGGGGATAGTATTTCATACCCTGGAGTGTTATCTGAAGGAATCCATGAATTCAAGTGTCTGGAGCCTTAGAGCAGTGTTCAAATTGTATGAAACACTATGTGCCTGTTCTCGCTAGGTAGAATTCTGATGGGGCGTTTTAACGTGATACTTGGCCCAAGGTCCTGACTTCCCACACTTCTGTTTTCTCAATGGCCAGCAAAGAATTACTCTGCTAATCACATGACATCAAGCATATGGATATTTATTACAGTGCAAGTGCAGAGACCAGTAAACAAACATCAGTAATTATACTGACATATACACACTCGCTATCTTGTTATCCACCTTCCTCTTCCACAGTAATTTCCTATTGCTTCCTCTCTGTCAAGCACAGCCTTTACTCTGACAAACTTTCTGAGTGTGTCTCCCTGTTCCCTAGTAGGAGCTGTATGAACCCAAGACAGGAAGAGCGGTTTCATAGGCGTCACGATGATATGCCCTCTCTTCCTTGCCTCAGTGTTCACACTCATATCTGCCCCCTCCTTTAGTAACCCAATCCTACCTCCTCTGTAGACCAAGTTATAGAAAATTCTTTGTAGCTCTTCTAATCCACTGTCCTTTCTGTTTCTCAGAGGAACAGAGACAGAATGGGTCCAGAAGCTCAAATTCCAGACCTGTCATTGTCACCACCAAACTATATAGCCTGAGGGTGTCACTCTGTCTTTGGGCACGATTGCCTCAAAAACAAAGTGCTTTAAATGAGTGATTTATTTTCTAAACTAGTACAGATTAATTGTACAAAACAATGGGTTCTAACATGACACTTATACATGCTTACATGCTGATCATAGTCAACCTGCTATTTTCTCTCTGCCATCCCCATTAGTGGTTCCCTTTCCTTTCCCCCAAACTCCCTGTTCTAACTTCCTTTTCTGTTGCTCTGACAATGGCATAATGGGAACATGGGTACATTTCAGTTTACAGGCTACATCTAGCCCACCACGGAGGGAAATCAGAACAGAAACTCAACCTGAAGCAGAAACCACAGAGGACCACTGTTTGCAAGCTCACTCTCTGGCTCACTCACAAGCCCATGCTTAGCTAGCTCACTTGGATAAGCCACAACCTAGAGCTGGTGCTGCCCAGAGTGGGCTGTGCCTTCCTACCTCAGTTAACAGTCAAGATAATCCCCACAGGCATACCTCAGGCAAACCTAACCTAGACAATTCCTTTAGAGACTTTCCTCTCAGACGACTTTAGAAAGCTGACAATGCTGACCACTACATTTCCCTTCTTAATTTCACATTGTTCTCGTGGTGCTTTTGTTGGCCTAATTTTTTTTTAAAAAAAATCTAGGTTCTGCATATGAGAAAACATTCTATTTGTCTTCTTGTTGTGTTTTGTTTGTTTGTTCTGTTTTGTTTTGACAGAGTCTCACTCTGCAGCCACGACTGGCCATAAATTCACATCAATCCTCCTGCCTCAGTCTCCCAAGAGTTAGGTTTACAAACATAAGTCACTATTAATATTTGGCTTTCTTAATCTATATTAACTCTAACATGATGATTCCCAGTTCCATCCATTTTCCTGAAAATTATTTAATTTAATTTTGCTCTTGTTTGTGATGGAATAAAACTCTACCATGTACTTATTTCACATTTTTAATGAATCCATCTGCCTGTAACTACTGATCCTTATGACTAGTACTACCAGTATGGAGACACCAGTGTCTTCCAGTATACTTGGTCCTTCAGGCATATGTGCAGGAGGATTATATCACTGAATCTCACCATAGTTCAATTTTTTAAGTTTTTGAAGAGTGAGGTTACATAGTGACCAAACTAGTTTAATTTCCACCGGCAAATATATAAAGGTTTCTTTTTCCCTGTGTCCTAATTAATATTTGCTGTTTGTTTGTTTTTTATGACAACCACTGCTACTGGTGTATTGGTGTAATAAAGAATCACCAAACAGTTTTGACTTACATTTCCCTGATGATTAAGGATGTTGAAGACTTTCATGATTTATTTACTTTTTAAAAAACCTTTTTTAAGGACCATTCAAATTCATTTGCCTCTTTATTTGGCTAATAGTTCTTCTGGCATTTAATTTTTAGAGTCCTTGTATATTGTTCATATTTATATCTTGTCCCATGGATAACAATAATCTTCTCAAGACCTTCAGGCTAGGCTATCTTTTCACTCTGGCATTTGTTTCCTCTGTGGAGCATACAGTTTTTAATTTGAGGCAATATCCTCAAATTATTTCCTTAGTTATTCAGAAGGCTGGTGCCTGTGCCTATATTTTGAAATAGTTTTCCCCAGAATTGCATATTTTTGGGTCTTACAGTCAGGTTTTTTATCCATTTTGAAGTGATTTTGTGCAGGGTAAAAATTAGGAATGCTATTTAAATCACTTATATAGGAATATCCAAGTTTTCAGCACCAATTGTTGAAGAGGCCATAATTTCTTCAATGTGTGTTTCTGCCATCATCGCAAATCCAGATATCTGTAATCATGTAGATTTGTCAGTTTTCTATTCTTTTTTATTGATCCACATATCTGCTTTATGTTTAGGGTCTTGTTTCTCTTGTTTGTTTGTGCCGTATAATTTGAAATCAGATGTGATATATTCAGGATTATTTTGGACCCTATGGGATTTTTTGTGCTTCCATATAAATTTAGATTTTTTTAAAAAAAAATCTTGTAAAGAATGTTATGGAAATTTGAATAGGGATTGAATCCATGAATTGCGTTCAGCAATGATCTTTTTCTCAATATGAATTCTGCCAATCCATGTACATGGGATGCCTTTCTATCTCCTAGTACATTTCATTTCTTTCTTCGGTGGTTTAAAGTTTCAGTTGAAGAGGTCTGTGCTGGCAAATTTTATGTCTCCTTGACCGTTTTTGTCTCTGTGATATTACGGCTTGTCAGCATTTGTTTACTGTTCTGACAGTACTTGAAATGGCTCTTAGTGTACAGCAGCTACCTGGTAAACCTTTGTGGAATCATGCAGTAGTAATCTTTTTTGGTGTCATGCAGAAATGTGAGGACTAGCTTAAATCTGTTCTTCTTCTTACACCAGAGAGCCATTTGCTCACCCTAGATTCATTTCCTGAGCATCCTTCAAGTCTGTTTCCATCTTTACACCCACTGTAGCTCGAATCCTGTATTTCCTCCATTTTGGATTGCTTCAATGGGACATTAAACATCCTCTGACTCTACTTTGATTCCTCCCCCCATACTGTTCTTCACAATGTTGTCAAAACGGCCCTTCAGAATTGAAAAGAACATCTCATTCTCTTCCTTAAATTCTATAGAGAACTGGTTATAGTTTGCCATGTGAGGGTCACCAAACAGACCATTTCAGCTTTGTTCTGTCACACTTGTGCTTGTGCACTCTGCTGTAGCCTACTGAGACTAACTTAGTAACAGCCCATCAACTGTATTAGTTAGCATCCTCTAAAACAGTGGTTCTCCAGCTGTGGGTTATAACCCCTTCGAGGACTACATAGCAGATATTTACATTTTTATTCATAACAGTAGCAAAATTATTTATGAGGTAGCAATGAAATAATTTTATGATTGGAAGGTCATCACAACATGAGGAACTGTCTTAAAGGATCACAGCATTAGGAAGGTTGAGAACCACTGCAAAGGAAGAGAACTGATAAACTGAATATATATGGCATTTATTATATTGGCTAACAAGGTACATTAAGGACAGTTGAAAACTGACTGTCACATACTAGAGAATCCAAAAACACTGGAGCTGTTCAGTCTACAATGCTGGATGTCCTGGCGGTCTCTACTGGCATTGGAGGCCTGGAGAGCTGCTGATCTTCAGTCTTCATTGGCAAGTCAAAGAAGCTGGTTCTCATATAGGTGAAGGAATGCTTTGGCAACAGGGTAGAAAATGTGTCAGCAGGAGTGAGAGCTATCAGGCAAAAGAAAAGTCTCCTTCTTCTGTATTCTTTTATCTAGGCTGTTAGCAAAAGGTGCTGCCCACATGTAGGGTTAGTTTCCTACTTCAGTAATCTAACCAAGAGAGCACCCCACAGGAGTGCAAAGCAGCTTGGGTTATAGCTGATTGCAAATGTAGCCCAGCTGACAGATGAGCCATTCTACCAACAAACACACTTCTATATCCCTAAGACCCTTTGTCCAGAATCCTCATGTTCTGGTTCCATTCCCAGTCTCACTTTAAACTCCAGATTTGGTTCAGATTGACCTCAGATCATCAATCAGACTTTTCAGTTGGGAATGAGTGTCACTCTCTGCCTTGGAGTGATAATGGGTGAATACACACAGCATGTTGGTTAGCACATCACAGTGTTGGCCATAAGGAATGTGTCTTTCTTTTGTCTCAGTGAAGTTATTCAAAGAGTAGTCAAAGCTAGTTTTAAGTAAAATTTGTTTTTAGGCAAGCCATTAACTAAGGCTAGGTGAGCATGTTCCATTAACTAAAAACTATAACTACCTCATTGAGATATATATATATTATTCTCAATGATGGGAACAGTTTGCTTACTATGTCTGTCCAAACTACTCTTCCACTGTCCTTCTTCTGCTCCATTACAAAAAAATGAGAAAATAGAAAGGGATGGAGAGGACTGGAAGGATAAAAAAGGAAGAAGAGGAATTAAATATTCTGAAATTCAGGAATAGGTTTCTCTAAATATTTAAATTTATTTAAGTTAGAGTACCTGAAATACTGGAACACAGGGCATCCAATGGTTTTTGCCATGGTAGAGGGTGGATATATCTCACATCATCTGACTGCAAACCATTTTATATTGCACATTTTAGAAAAAGAGCAGAATATGAAATAAATGTATCATCTATAGAAGAAAGACAATGCCTACAGTCCCCAGAGGACTCCATGTCTAAATTGTATCTATCGATGAGTTCAAGGACATAGCAACACGCCATTCAGAGAACACCCTCATGGAACACATCATCAGTGCTGCTGATGCTGGCTAGAAACCTGACATGAGTTCCTTGTCTAAGATCCTGTCAGGTCAGCGGTGAAGGCTGCTGAGCTCGCTCCTGCTCCAGCTGAGAAAATGAATGCCACCTCTCAGATGGGAACAGGTAACTTCGTTAAATATTAACAACATCGGGGGCTTAGAGTTGCCCACATTTATGTCAAGCCCATCTATTTTATTTCTCAACATTTTCCTTCAGCTCTCCAAAACTGTTATGAGAGGGAATTGCTTCTCATTAAAGGAAAGACATGGTTCCTGTTTTGAATTTTTTGATTTGGCCTCACAGGATCAAAAGGTAATTCAATGAAAAAATATTAGGTGATGTGAACTTGTGAACCGATAGGGGGGAAAATGAGCACAAAAGACTGTTATGCAGTGCTCTGAGTAATATAAGATCTAAACTATAAACTCATGGATTTTAGTAACCAAGTAACTGTACACACAACTGTGGAATCTTTTAAATTTTTGACCAAGTGGAATTTTAGCTTAAATTTAAAATGTAATAAAGTTTGTAACATATACAGTTACTATTAAATAGTCTCCTTTCTATTGGTTTTTATTGGCACACAGAACAATCAGACTTTTGATAAGTCTGTTTCTACCTATAAAACTCTAGTTAATGCAACAGAATGTTGGGCTCAGTGAAACTTCATTACCAAACGTGCCCAAGTAGCAGGGGTGGGAGAACAGGTACTGAGATGGGAGCTAAGCCTCTTATGCACAGGGTTTTGTTTTGAGTTTCTCATGGAGTAGGGGTGGGACTATGTAAAAGGACTGCCTTACTGGGAGTGCAGGGCTGGGCTGCACTGGCCAGACCTGACAAAACTGCCTTGGCATACAAGTAGACATGCTCAGGCTGCAGCAGGGTAAGCTCTCTCTGAAAGTAGAAAGGGAAGACAATGGGACATTTAATAACGAACTATTCTTGAAAGCTGAGGAAAAGGACCTAAGATAGGGCAGGGGAAGGGACCTACCATCAGAACTTAACAAAACGTCATCCAACAGGCAGAAAGCTCTGAACTCAGTATCTGTCTGGCTTCTGAGCAAAAACATGCTGACCTTCAAATCTAAAGCCTCTTCCCATGGAGGATCCCAGAGAAGCGCAGGGTGCTGGGCATGGAGGCTTTCTTAGAGAGTGCTCTGGACATCACTGGCCTATTTCTCCCACAGTCACTTTCCCTAAACACCAGTTGAGCCATTACACACAGTGTGATAAGTTGCTTAACAGAGACAGAAGACGGTATGGCTCCATATTAGAAACCAGCATCATAAGAATTCTCTTTGTGTTAAAATAGGTTGGTTCACAGATCACTTCAAGGTACTGATGATACCCTGTTTAAAAAAATCATGGACTAAGGATAAAAATTAATTGTGGATTGTTTCATTTTCTTAGGGTAGATTTTGTTCAAAATTCTAAATTGTCCTTTTCCTGGAGTCTACAAAAGTAGCAAAGTGAACCCACAGGGCTAATTATTATTTCTAGCTGTGAATAACTTTAACATATTGTTAAATTAGTCAATGTTTGGAGCTGAGCTCTCTTAATTTTTTTTTATTATTAAATACAAATTCTTACCAAAGCTTCAAGAAGTTATTCTAACTCCTAATGCTATACTAATGATTCTGGCTCCTCAAGTGGTGTCAAATGCCCTTAGTTTAATAATCAGTTAGTTTATTGTTCTCTTTGATATTCCTCCCATTGCATGCTGGGAAGCCAAATCTCAAAGAAGAAAATGCTCTGAGTTATTTGTCAGTTTCCATTGGTGCACAGAGATTTCAATCAACCAATATGATTGCACTGGACCAGAATTTGGTAAAGATGCAATTGGTTGGCGCAAAGCAATGGATTAGCTCCCACGCTTCACCACCTGTACCTTAACAATGCATCTGTTAGAATGCCCATATATTTAGAAATCTTAGCAGAAGCTGATGGTCTGGCACTTGACAGGAAGGTATAGATCAGTAGTTCCTCATCTCTGGTTTCTTCCAGCTTAGAGCCAGGTTAACTTGGACCACCCTTTGCTCCTCAGCACCGTGTGTCATAGGAATTCCCCACTGGCAGAGTCAACTGCGTGTCCACAATAAAAATGAATTTTCCTGTAGCATATGCCTTTTACAATAAAGCAATATAACAATTCACCTGATATTGTATAATTTGAAAGTGATGGATGGAAAGACACCTCTTCTAATCAAAGGCAAAAGCCATCATCTTTCTTATTGTAACTTACTGTTGACTAGAGGGAAAATGTGGGGAGTGGAGAGAAAAGAGAAGAGGACTCGGAAGAGGAAAGAAATGAAAACAACTCCACCAGACGAGGCAGAGGAGGTCCTGCTGTGGAGGGCACGTGCGCAGCACCTCTGCTTCTGTCACACATATGCACGAGCCCTGTATGTGGCTAGCAGCACTGAAAGTGAGTGATCCACGCTACCCTCCTGCCAGCTTCCTTCCAGCCAAAATAATCTAAGACCTTATCTATTTGATTGTATCTTTCATAAAAGAACTAATTTAATGAGTAGGGCCATTATAGGAAAAAGCATGATGCATAATGGCAGAACATGTGATTTTAACCTTCCAGAATATTAAGAACCACTCATTGTTCATGAAAAAAATACGGCTAAACCACATGTCAAGAAAAGTAAACTTCAAAAAAGAAAGAAACTTTCTACATATCCAGATCAAATCCCATGATGAAAACTCTCCGCGTGTCTTAAAGATAGGAGAAAATGTGGTTAGAAGGAGCTCACCAAGGCCAGCTGGACTGTGACCGAAAAAGCATGGGATAAAACCGGACTCTCTGAACATGGCGAACAATGAGGGCTGATGAGACGCCAAGGACAATGGCACGGGGTTTTGATCCTACTTAATGTGCTGGCTTTGTGGAAGCCTAGCCAGTTTGGATGTTCACCTTCCTAGATATGGACGGAGGGGGGAGGACCTAGGACTTACCACAGGGCAGGGAACCTGGACTGCTCTGTGGACTGGAGAGGGAGGGGGAGAGGAGTGGGGGGAGGGGTAGAAGGGTGGGAGGAGGGGGAGAAGGGTGGGAGGAGGGGGAGGGAAATGGGAGGCTGGGAGGAGGTGGAAACTTGTTTTTTGTTTATGTTTTTTTTTTTCTTCTTTTCTTAATAAAAAAAAATTATTTAAAAAAAAAAAAAAAAAAAAAAAAAAAAAAAAGAAAGATGGCTCAGCAGTTGAGTGCTTGTTGCTCTTCCAGAGGACCTGAGTCTGGTTCCCAGAATCCATATTGGGTTTTGTTTCTTTTCTTTTTTTTTATTGAAAAAATTTCCACCTCCTTCCCACCTTCCATTCCCCCCCCCCCCCAACTCCTCTTTCCCTCCCTCATCAGCCCAAAGAGCAGTCAGGGTTCCCTGCCCTGTGGGAAGTCCAAGGTCCTCCCCCCTCCATCCAGGTCTAGGAAGGTGAGCAGGTTTTGTTTCTTTAATTCATTTACAACTACAGTTTTCTCCAGTTGATTACAAAATAATATATAGTGTTATGGTGAAATGGTGTTTTACTTGTAGAGGAATACTTCTCAGTATGATTTCTCAGGAATTCCAAGAATGCTCTTGTTCCCCTTGGTGTGATAACTTCTACACTGTAATACCTACCTCACATTTTGGGGATGCCCTTGATGTTGCATTTTAATGAACACTCGGGTCCATCAAAAACAGATCAGTACAACTGTTTTTAATGCACCAACTATTATTTCATCCATAGTGATAACTTCATCAAGTTGATGTTAAGAGCCAGTTTGTCAGCAAATGAATGTCCAAATTGGACAACTTCACCCTGACGAGGTCAATACCAAGAGAACCCATCAAACCCCCGCATGCCCATTTCACTCATAGAGCCATAAGCTAAATATTTTAGCAGAATTTGTTTCGGACATGTGCTTTTAAAATACTTGCTTCAGTAACTAATGGGCATACAAAAAGATAAACTTAGTAATTTTGGGTATCTTCCACTAAAATGATTGAAGACCACATTTATCCTATAATATCCACCAAGCCTTCACCATGTACAATGAATGCACCATCCAGGCCTATTTAGACTGTGAAAATGTATTTGTCTCATCTTTAAATGAACACTTATCTTCTAGTAGGATAAAACATTTACAAGTAGCTAAAGTCCAATGCCCATAATAAGTGTTATGAAAAGGCCCAAGGGTTGTGGAAAGCCACAAGAGAACTGTGCTAAAAGGTGCTGGTCACTGGTGATCAGTGGAGGCTTCATTGAACCAGCACTTAATAGAACTCCAAGGCTTTAGGCAGTAAACACCAATGTGAGGACATGGATGGATGTCTTAGTTTCTTTTATATTGTCACTGTGATAAGACGAATGACTAAGGAAACTTATAGAAGAGTTTATTTGGGGCTTACAGTTTCAGAGAATGAGTCCATGACCATCATGGCAAGGAACATGGCAGCAGGTAGGTAGGCATGGCACTGGAGCAGTAGCTGAGAGTTTATAGAGTTTTTATCTTGAGACACAAACTCCAGGTAGAGACATTTAATGCAATGGTGTGGACTTTAGAAACCTAAGCCTGCCCCCAGTTACACACCTCCTTCAATAAGACAATAACTCCTAATCCTTACCAAATATTTATACCAACTAGAGACCTAGTGTTCAAATATTATGACCCTAAAGGGACCATTCTCATTCAAACAATTGCAAGGGGTATTCCAAGTAAAAAATTAATGTGACAGCTGGCCTGCACATTGGAAAGTACAAAGGTGGTCAGAAGGTTGCATACGGGCAATTCAGTCATGTAAGAAAACATGGAGGAAGTTTAAGATATCAGATCATTGAACTCTGAAGACCATCACATGCTGACACATGTTACATGTACACTCCCAGTCCTTTGAATTCCAGGTTGTATGTCTTCCTGCCTGCTCAGCATGACTACCTGTTGCTCTAAAACTACTTCAACGTCTTCCAGATGCTCTGCTCTCCCTCCATTGCCCAACCTTGTTGCCTGTTCTTATCAACTCCCAGTGAACTACAGCACCTCAGTGGCAGCTCCATGTGGCCACTAGCTTAGGTCCAAATCTTTGGCGTTGCCCTGACTCCCCCCACGTTCTCTCCATGTCCCTTTGTTTCCATCTTCTCGTCACATATAGAGTCATTTTCACTGTTTCTGTGGCTTTCGTCCAAGTAGCCAGCAGGGTTTTGCCAAATTACCTTTCTTGTAGTTTCCCTGTGTTCACTTTTGACACCTTTACATCATTTACAACACTCCAAATCTTGATCAAGCTGAAATTAGTTTGCTGAACACAACTTGACACAGAATAAGCTTGCTTGGCACAACTTGACACAAGCTAGAGTCATCAGAGAGAGAAAGGAGCTTCAATTGAGGAAATGCCTCCATAAGATCCAGTTATAAGGTATTTTTTTTTCAATTAGTGATAATGAGGGAGGGCCCAGTCCATTCTGGATGGTACCATCCCTGGGCTGGTGGTCCCAACTTCTATAAGAAATCAGATTAAGCAAGCCATGTGAAGTAAGCCAGTAGGCAGCAGTCTTCCAGGGCCTTTGCATCAGCTCCTTGCCTCCAGGTTCCCTGTTTGAGTTCCTATCCTGACTTTCTTTAATAACAAAAAGAAATGTGGAAGTGTAAGCCAAATAAACCCTTTCCTCCCCAACTTGCTTTTTTGACATGGTATTTCACTGCAGCAATAACCCTAACTAAGACATCTTATTAAAATCCCAGTCAGGGGCCTAGAGAGATGGCTCAGAGCTTAAGAACATTAGCTGCTCTTTCAGAGGTCCTGAGTTCAATTCCCAAAAATCGCATGGTGGCTCACAGCCATCTGTAATGAGATCTGGTGCTCCATGTCTGGCATGCAGACATGCATGCAGGCAGAACACTGTACACAATAAATAAATAAATCTTTTTTAAAAACACAATCAGTAGTCACATCCTTCTTTTCAATGGTTGCCCATCTCACTAAAACATTAGAGTTACTGCTGTCTGCCAGTCACACCAGCTCTCTGGTACTCCTTCCCTACAGCCTGACGTACTTGCCTTCTGAGTTCTGCATATGCTCTTCTCTCACCCTAAAAATGTCTTCCTCCATATCCACACGACTGGCTCTCTTGATCCTTAGGATCTCTGTGCTGACCTTTTCAGTCAGTGCTTGCTCATCCTATTATAATCGCAGTTCCTCTTCTCACACTTCCTCCAGCTCTGGGCTGTCCACCATGCAGCTTGTTCTAGCTTGCTGTGTTACTCACCCTCGGGTACTGTCTGCCTGTCCCAGCTGCAATGGAAACTTAGCGGGGCAAAGGTTACCTTACCCTCAAACACTAGAATGATGTCAGAAGCACAAGCATAGGATAAAAACTGCTGAGTGGTTCAAAATCAGAAGCTAGAGGGCCCCACTGGAGACATCTAAGCACAAGAGAAATGAAGAGAAATGACTTTATGAAGACTACTTTGGAGCAGATACACAGAGGGAAGTAGAGACAGAGATCATAAGATGAGGAATCAGTTTAAACCATATCAGCAATCTGTTGATGAGGTATAGCCAGAGTCTTGTTAGCAACTGCAAGACTGAAAAAAAAAAAACAGAGGCTAGACCAGGGATAATAGAGGTGAATTGGACTAGCATTGGCAATTCCATGATGCTCAAGAGAAATCAAGTAACACATATGACATGGGAATAGAATAGGGTTGTACATAAGAATCGGAAACATAAGAATTGAGGGGGGCTTACCAAAGGCTATTGACTGTTAATTTGGGATACCCTCCTTAATAAAAATGGGGAGCAAGCTTAACTTAATTGACACATGTTAACTGTAAGAGTGCTAGAATGTTTTTGGCTCATATCTGAACACTACTTAATGTTTGGCTATGGGTCTCTGCATTTGCTCCATTAGCTGCTAGATGAATCCTCTCTGATAATGATTGGGCTAGGGTCTAGTCTATGAGTATATATAATATCATTAAAAACCTATAGACATTTTTCATCATCTTATGCATTTTAATCTCAAGCAAATGTGGCTTGGTCAACTTAAGTGGATTGCAACGTTTACTCCTAAAGCGTGCTTTATCATATAAATCACAGTCATTCTGGGTAGAAAGCTAGGTTCCTAAGGAAAAACACTTGGGAGGAAATAGCTTCATAAAATTAATTTGGCAATGTTCCTTCTGTTGCTCTTTTATGGAATAATTTGAGGAGCATTGGCATTAGCAGTTCTTTGAAAGTCTGGTAGAATTCCACAATAAAACTATCTGGCCCTGATTATTTATAAATGTATTTATTTATTTTGGGGGGAATTAATAATTGCTTCTATTTCCTTAGAGGTTATAGGTCTATTTAAATTGTTTGTTTGATCTTGATTTAACTTCAATAATGGGTATTTATTGAGACAATTGTCTATTTCTTCTAGATTTTCCAATTTTGTGGACTATAGGTTTTTAATGGTATTCTGTATACTCACAGACTAGACCCTGGCCCAATCATCATCAGAGAGCATTCATCTAGCAACTGACAGAACAGATGCAAAGACCCATAGCCAAACATTGGGTAGAGTTCAGAGAACCCGCAGAAGAGGGGGGGAAGGATTGTAGGAGCCAAAGGAATCGAGGACACCAGAAGAAAATTACCCACAGAATCAATTAAGCAGGCTCATAGGTGCTCACAGAGACTGAAGCAACAGAGAGCCTATAAGGCTCTGGGCTAGTGTCTCTATATATGCTTTGGTTGTATAGCCAGGTGTTTTTGTGTGTCTCCTAACAGTGGGCGTGGGCATGTCTCTGATTATTTTGCCTGCTCTTGGGACCTTTTTCCTCTTACTGGGTTGCCTCAACCAGTCTTGATATGAGGGTTTGTGCCTAGTCTTACTGTAACTTGTTATTTCATGTTCAGATGATATCCCTGAGAGGCTTCCTCTTTTCTGAAGGGAAATGGAGGAATGGATCTGGGGAAGAGGGGAGATGGTAGAAGGACTGAGAGGAGAGGAGGGAAGGGAAAAGGCAGTTGGGATATAATGTATGGAAGAAAAATAAATACATTTTTAAAAAGTCATCTGAAAAAATAAAGGAAATAGCTTTTACTTTTTTTCTTCCCTGAGTCAAGTCAACATTTTCACACTCTTAGTAAAGCCATCTTGCCATTTCCTTCAGAGTCACCCACACTCTAGTCAAAACAGTTATGGCATAAAGTTGTGGTTTTTCTGTCACACCTGCTAGTACATTCACAAAGACCACTTCACTAGTCAAATGCCATCAGATCCCCACAACCATAACGAATAGCTCCCAATTTCCTATTGTGTCACATAGAGTCTACCATGTATAGTATAACACTGCTCCATGCAATGAGCATGAGGTGTTCGAGCTTGTGTCAAGAGTCCATATATGAAGATTTCCCAATTTTATGTTAGACATATTAAATGTAGAAAGTATTGGAGGGGGACTTTTAAGAACATCTATTGTGAGTACTCTGTAATTTATTTCATATCATAAACCCTTACCTTATTCAGAGTCTGGAGAGATCTCCAGTTACAGTAACCTAAAGTTTACAGTTTACAAAAACCCAAAGAACTGGTAATCCCTGCTTTAAGAATGTAAAAAAACCCATGATGAATCAAAAGATGTCATTTCTCCTGAGTAGCCCTACCTTTATAATTTTCTATGTTCCCATACAAACACATTGAAACTAAACAAGCATGGCTGGAAGGTTCTAATCTAGAAAAGAACACTCCTCTGCATTAAAGATCAGTAGTCAAAAAACAGGACCAAGTGTGAAAGATGTACTTCTTCAGTTTTCCTTTCTACTGAGGCATGTGTAGAGTTTATCTGTCCTGGTGTAAGGCATTTGTCCCCATTGTACAACTGACTGATATATAAGTAGAGGGGCATAGTACAACTCTAATGAAGATAAAATGGCCTAGTGTAGAGTCCTGATAATGACATGAACATAACAAAGAAAAATATACAACAACTTCCCACTTGCACCCTTTAACAATAAGAATCCCTTTGAGACAAATGAAAGATTCAAAGCCTGAACTTCACAGAAAATGCTGTCATAAAGACCCCTCCACATTTGAGGCCAGTGCTGTCAAAAGAAAAGGTTCACAGAGTGTCCAGGGGTGCCACTTAGTAAATAGTTTAAATTCCTTCCACTTGAGACAGAAATCCCAAGTATATTGGCCTCTCCCCTCCCCCTCTATTGAATTAATATTCCATGATATACACCAGGACTGCTGAGGGGCACACCTCTCTTCAAACAGCAGAGATCAGCAAATGGCTATTTCACAGAGAATAAAAATATACCGTTGTAATTTTAATATGTGTTTATGTTTTTTTTAAAAAAAACTTGTGGCAGACCCATGTTAATAAACCTTCAGTAGTGAAAAATATAAAATAGTGGCTAAGCAGAGAAAGTAATTAGCCTTTAGCATCCTCTTCCTTCGAGAATGCTTCCTCCTGTGTTAGTCCTTTTGAACAGCTCCAGCCCTGGCTGCCTTTGTTGGGCTTGGAAATTGTTCACATATGAGAGAAATTAAGCCCTCATTTAACAGAGGCACATGCCTGTCAAGACCAGAGGAACAAAGACTAGTCCCTGGGGTCTGTTCAGCTCCCAGAGGCTGCCACTCATTCTGTTAGCAATGCTAACCCTTCACAGAATGTGCATAAAACCCAATGAATCATTTCATCTGCTCTGTGCAGAGCATAAGAGCCCGGCCAGTTTTCAGTGTTTTTCTTGTACAACTTCACAGCTAGTTGGGAAGGAAAAAAAGCCTCCTATTGTTTGTTTTCAAAATGTAATAAGGATTTTTTTTTGTAATGAAAATGTCCCAACATAAGTGGCCCACATAAGTGAAGAGGCGGTGTCTCCTCAGATTTCCTCCCACAGATCTTTCCCACGTGGATGGTTAATCTTGGCTCACTCATCCTGTAAAATGCCAATGCCTCTCACAGCTGGGTTTAAGCCCAGCTACAGGAGCCATTTCTGGCAACACTAAAATGGAAAGGCCTAGAACACCACAGACTTGCTATCCTATTCAAATTCAATACCTCACCTCTCAGGATACAAGGGTGATACATCTCTCAAGGCAGAGATGGCAAGGACTGCCTACTGCCAGCTCTTTCCACTAGAAAAGCTCAACAGCCTTCTTAGAAGCCCAAGCAAATCCCCTTCCAGAATTCTCATTTCCCAGGATACACAATGCTCTTGGGGGGGGGGGGGGTATGATGAGGCAATCTGCAGAGTGTTGCCTCTCACCCCATCCTTACTTACTCCTTTCCCTGACGATAAACATGGAGGCTGTGGAGAAAAAGTATCAACCATGCTTCAAGGGGCTTCAGTTTACCAAAAGCACTGAAGGGATGGGCTATAGAAAAATAAAGATGTGTCCATAATTACTAAAATGACTACTACATTTAAAAGTAAAATGCTTGTCTTATCTGTGTTATATGGAGAGAGAGAGAGAGAGAAAGAGAGAGAGAGAGAGAGAGAGAGAGAGAGAAAATATGCCAAAGGTTTGCTACAGAAGTGTTAATCTTTCTAGGGCTGTCAGCTTCCATGCTTTAAGATGCCCTGAACTCTGGAGTCCTAAGAACCTGGTAGCACAAGGACTTCACCCTAAGCAGCAGGGGACAAAAGCATGCCTGGATCTGATAAGTAAAACCAGATCTAGCCAATGGATATATGGCAAAGTCCTGTAATTAATGGGGACCATAAACAATCCATGGGAGCAGCGTGGCCACAGTTTCCCAAGAATCTGCTTCACTCATATCTACTTAGATAGCAGTCAGTTGTACATGGCACAAATGCCTTATGCAAGAACAGATAAACTGTAAACATGCCTCAGCAGAGAAGGAAGGAAGAAGTGGAAGTACATCAGACTCCTTCTCATTCACATTTATGCATCCTCCCCAGAGGGTTTATCAATTTTCAAATAGCAAATTGTTTTCACATTTAAAGCACAATCACAATCACATCCTGCAGGTCTTGGCAGAGGCAGACATCAGAATGTGACATTACAACAAAAATTAAATAACCCTTGAAAAAATAAAACAAAGTTTATTTATTAAAAAAGGCATTAAGGTGAACCGCCTAATAAGAACTTGGATTTGCTTAAATAGAACATTATATGGTTCTGTTTTAGATTCATCCCTAAAGCCCTGAAATATATTAGAATTTTAGTGAGTAATTACCCTATTTACTTCAAACAAAATGGGAAGAAATCGGAAAACCATATTAAGCACTGCCACACAGAATTTCAGAAATGAAATTCTCTTATATTTTCATCATACAAAGCAATAAATAAATTGTAGTTGGAAAATTCATTGGTACCAGAAGATGAAACATAACTAGCTGCAAATGAAGAAATGGCCACAAGGATCCTTGTCTACACCGTCGACACAGGAAACTTACTTCCAGGAATCACGTAGGGAGTCCTGCCCTTCACTGACTGAACCACACCCCACCCACCCCTAGGGCTAGACGAAGTTGCAATCACTTAACATCTCTAAATGAACCGCAGCTGAGGATAAAAACAAGCGCACTGAGAGCTGCAGTTAAGCATTCTGTATGCCACTGACGTAACACTTCAGGGGGATGTGTTGTAATTTCCTGCAATTAATACCTTGGAAAGTTGTGAATTTTTCCCAAAAATTGTAATATTTTACTTTTAACACTAAAATTAAGTTTGAGTCACCCTTTCCATTATGGATCCCTAGTGCCAGGAATTTGTCATTAGCGGCAAGATATGTTTGCTGTCCCCTGAAAGGAGGCATTTATGGTCCTCTTCCTAAATGAAGTTTTCTAAAAAGCCCCAAAGACTGCATCTAGGTAGCAAGCATTGCCGTCCATCGCAATGTCCCACAAAGGGACCTCAAGATTCTAAGATCTTCCTTGTTTTACAACAGAGGCATCCTCCTCTGTGAACACGGCCAGTGCTACTATGGTCAACATGGCATTTGTCCTCAAGATTTATTGGCAAGAATGCCCATGCCCTCTCCTTTCCTCTAAGGAGCCATATCCATTCTTTCACCCAGAATCACAGCTCCTTGGAACTTCAGGGGCAGGGTCTGGAACCCTTGTTCTAAACGTGGGAAAGCAGAATATCTGAAGGTCAAGCAGTAGGGCAGAACGAAGACCAGGCACCAATGGCTGAATCCAAGTCTGGGTTTCCTTCTGCCATTGAGCAAATCTTTTGTCTCTGCCCTGATTCTATTTTGTCTCCAACTTGGGTATTCAGGCACCCCACCACGATGGGAATAAGTTCTACAGAGAGCAGTGCAGTCACCATCGTGAATCCTCTTCTACAGGTGACAAAGTGATAGCTTGCAAGAGCCAAGAAGATTATTCAAGTGCATAAAATGAACTTGTTGTTGCAGGCAAAGTTAGGAGAATTAGTCAGAAACAGGTGCAGGAATCAGGAAAAATGGGCTTCAAACACTGGGAAAAACTTGACCTGCGTATTTGCAAGCTATTTGGAGACTGTTTTCCTCTGAAAGTTCTGTGGAAGCAACCAGCAACCACAGGCAGTTGTCCAGTTGTCCTAAGAGGTGGGGATTACATATGATGAGGGCAGACACAGGATGACAAGATTGACAGCCAGTCTTTCCTGAAAGAGGAATGATGACATTAACCAGGCAAGCACTACCTTCTCTTCCAGGCTCTCTCTTGAGGCTTATTTTTTTGTAACCTTATAAGATCATACTGTTTTTGAATTATTGTATCCTGTGTTTCTTTCCAAGCAATATTATACTATAAACATCATCTAAAATCATTAAAAACTGAATAGGCAATAAATTTAATACTAAAGATCTTTCAATATACATTTAATTTTTAACAAACTTTTTTATATAAAAGCACTTAGAAAAAATTTTAATTCTAAACTAAAAACAACAGATAACTTAAGTCTACTATTCAAACACATTTGCTTTAATGACTGTGTATAGGAATGGGTACAGAGAGGACATCACAAATCAGGGTTACTAGTTAGGGATTCATCTCACTATGAAGGACCAATGTCATCAATATGGAGGTCAAGTCTTTGTCACAGAGTTCAGCTTACCCACTCTACACACTACTACAGTCTGACCTCTCGCCACGAGAGATTATCCAGGGCTAGGAATTCCAAGGATATTCTCCATCCTAAAATGGGGTCTGTGTGGGGCCTCTTGGAACCCAGTGAATCTAATGATCCAATCAGAATGAAGTCAGGAAAATCTCAGCAGAAACACAGCTGTGATGTGGACAGCCCACTGCAGAGTGCTGCTTTCTGCGCTTGCATTACAGACAGTCAGCAAGTAGCTGGAATTTCCCAAGTCGTAAAGTGCATGCTGGTTCCATCACTGTGATACTAATCTGGGCAACCTGATCCTCTAAGGCTAACCGCTAGAACCTAGTAATTCATACTTCTAGAGCACTATTGCCATAGACAATCCCAGGTCAGTAAATGGTGCCTCCACTTTATCTTGCTGCCACATGACATAGACACCTGGGGACACAGAGACAGCAGAAAGACTTCAGTGGAGTAGTATACAGATTTTCTTAAGCTACCACTAATCACAAAATAGCCATCTCAGAAACCAAATTTTCTCTTCCTGGACACTGGTGCTCTGATATCTGCCACTACACTCCGTTTTCTCTTTCGAGCCACAGACCCCAGCGTAAAGCTGCTCAGAGCTCAGCGTTTGCACTGCAGTGCAAGTCAGGAGAAGGGAGGGCAGACATAATGACTGAGAAGAAAAGCCCTTCACTGAACAGACACCTGCCTGCCCTTCAGCTGGGCTCCCTTCTCTCGTGGAAGTTCCCAGTTTCCAACTGCCTCCCCAGGCTCCGTTCAAGCATAATAACCTCAGAGTACCCCATATTTAACTGATTCGTCAATGTTTACAAACAACTTCTGCCAAATCCAGTTTCAGAAACACCAGTATTCTGGTGACAGTAAATAAGAAATGCTTTATTCATTGGGACACTGTTTCCTGAAGTGACTACTGTGGAAAAGAAAACTGACATCAGTTTCAAATCTTTTTTCCCTAAAATGAATATATATTCATTTATATATTATATATAAAGATGATATATCAATAAATATACTTATATGTTTATATTAAAAAGAAGATATATAAAAAGAAGATACTTTTATATAAAGAAGAGTCAATGGATGAGATAATTCTAGCACATAATGGGCCTAGCCTGCTCCCCATCAGTCTGTCCCAACAGCAGTCAAGCTAGCCCAGTGGAGAGCCTGCCACCATATTAATCTCAGCTACTGCTGGCAAGACATTCTAAGAGAAAATGCTTTCACTTAAATACACAGGTGACAACAGTCAAGTCTGCACTTGATTGAGGATGGACTCTAGTCTCATTCTGATCTGGGAAATACTGAAATTTCCTCCTTGAAGGATCCAACTTTACATTCTTAATGGACTGGGTGGTGGATGAAATAAACATAGGATCTGGCAAGAGATATTACTGGTTTTACATAATTTATTTTCTTTTATTTTTGAATAGGTAAAAATATTGGACTCTGGCCCTGATAACTTAGAGTGGGAATTACTATATATGAATTAAAAATGGTTACGTCAGGACGTCCCTCAGAACTCAGAGGGTATTCCCTTGTGCTCCATCAAGTCCCACACAGTATATCAATTTTTATTCCCCTCTCTCAAGCCTGGTATGCATATTGTTTAACTTCTTAAATTCTAAGTGTAGATATAACTCACAGAAGCCAGGCAAGGACTTGACTTATGGGAGATGGCACATGTAAGATTTATATCAACAACTTAATGTTAGACAAGGTCTTCCGTGTCTGGTAGCCATACTGCACAACTTCATCTGTGTTTAAAAAGCTATAAAATAAATTGGAAAGGTTCATTTACTATCCTAATTTCTCAAGCACTATCGATCTGATAACAAGGCCTGTTTTAGTGTGAGAGCTAAGAATCGGACCCTGTTTTTCCAGAATAAAATACCCTGCTCCCTCTTGATCATCTCCAGGCAGCACTAATTCTCAGTTGACCATTTCTGCATGCCTGATAAGCCTTACCCCGTGACAATGGAAACAGCTCTCATTTGGCAACCAGAGGAAGTAGTTGTTCTTTCTTTGCCTCAAGTCAATATGAAGATAATATTAATTACAATTAATTACAATGTTACATAATGATTATCTTATATTCACATTACTAATTTGTAGGTTCTGAATGCACATGTGTGTATCTACACAGAATATGCCCATACCGGCTCCTCCTCTAGGAGCACTAAAAGTATCCCTGCACCCATCATCCAGGAGCACCACTAATGATAGCATGGACACAGATACTGGGCATGGGCTTCCTTGGGGCCTTTTACAGTTTTCTCTAACCTCAAAACTACTGTAAGGTACCATAATCATCCATTTCTAGGGATTAGGAAACGCAGGCCTTTGGATCTAAAGTAACGTCTCTCAGCTAATAAATAGTAAAACAGACTACAAAACTAATTATTGACTGGATTGGAACCTGCATCCTGACTCATTCATCTCCAAAATCTGTACCAGTTGCCCGTGTTCTAATATAGCATGCCTGAATCCAGATTGGTTGCTTTGTGGGCAGGAATGTAGATTTAAATGTCCCTAGATTTCTGCAATTGTCATGGATGTTAAAGTGTAGTCAATTTTATAATTTTAAACACCTTAAGAAAACAACAGGTAATGAGCTGAGGATGCAGCAGAGTTGGTAAAGTTCTTACCTAGCATAAACAAAGCCCTGGGTTGATCCCCAACATCAAATAAACAAGGCCTGGTGACTCATGCCTGCAATCCCAGCACTCAGGAGATGAAAACAAGAACATCATTGTCATCCTCAGTTATATTGGGAGTTCTAGGGTAGCCTGGATTACATGAGACCCCACCTCAAAATTAATTAACTAATTAAATAAACAGAATTTTGAATGAGCACATATGTAAATGTAGTATGTGTGATATACACGCATATGTGGTATGCAGTTGCATATATAAATATATCACAGCAGGACAGAGTGTCCTGTTCTATCTCTCTGCACCCTACTCCCTTGAGACAGGGCATCTCAGTGAATTTGGAATTTAGCTGGTGACCAGCAAGTCCCAAAAATCTTCCTGTCTCCACCACTTACAAAGCTAGGTTTCAGGCATGAGCATGTCCACATCCAGCTTATAATGTAGATGCTGGGATTTGATCTCAGATCTTATGCTTGTTGAGCAAGCACTGTTACCTGCTAAGCCATCTATCCAGCCCATAAAGAATATGTCAGAGCGAGGAATAGTTCATGTTGCTGGTTAAAAAAAAAAAAAATCTGTTTAGAACAATACAGAAAATAAGCCAGGTAGTCTCTGAAATATCACTAAATGTTTTTTGTTCCTTTTTATAGACCATATCTGATTTTTAAATGAACTGTCTCCTAAAACCATACATCTAACACCATCATTTTCTTGTGTTCCTTATATACTGCTACAAAAATTAAAAGTCAAACTACTAGAAAAACTAGCTACAGTTATTTACTTTATACACAGTCTGTTTAAGGTTGCTAGGAAGCTAAGTGTCTGTGACCAAAGATAAAAGTATATTTTAACTACTCATTTAGTTTTTAATCTATGTCCCAATCCTCTACACTTTTGGATGGATAGATGGACAGATAGATTGATAGATGGGTGGATGATGGGTGGGTGAGTGGGAGGGTGAATGAATGGCTGGATAGTTGGATACAGAAAGCAAATTTAAGCAACTTAGAATTCACATTTAAGTGTGTAATCCATATTACCATGTACAGGTCAACACTTCTCAATTTTATTATAATTATACACAAAGAACTTTTAGCCTTGCCCATGCTGTGACTGTACCCTAACTAAATAATTAAATCAAAGTATTTGACATGGGCATGAGATGTCAGTACTTTTAGAAGTCTTCCATGTAATGACAAAGTGCAAACAAGATTAAGAACCACTAACATGTAATCTCTATTGAACTAAGCAGGAAACTCTGTCCTTGCTGGCTAGCTTCCACCGTGCCAGAGGGCTCCTGGAAAAGCTACCGATGGTCAACCCAGTACTGGACCTTGCATGCAACAATACCAACATGCTAGGCAATATGTAAAATAGTGGCATGATTATTATGGAGTAATAAACTTCTATTTGATTGATTTTGAGGCTGTTATTATAAACCAGGTCAAAAGTCCTTGACAAAGAAGGTCATTGAACCTAGTGAGGGAACTTAGCATTGTTTTGTTAAATGGCCATTCTGTCAAACTGCCTTCTAAGTATTTATTTATATTCATATATTTTTGCTGCTCTCAACTTTGGTCAGAGAAACTTAATTTTACAGTGGGCAATCTCTCATAACTGGTCAAAGTATTGACTATCAAGGACTGAGTGCTCAGATTCAATAAAGTATGTGTTTTTAAAAAATATTCTAGAAGGCAATAAATAAGCAAATAATCAGAGGGGATATGTGGTGGCCCCTGTTCTTAATGGTAGCACTCTGAAGCCGAGGCAGAAGAATCACTGCCAGTACAAGGCCAGTATGGGCTATGCAGTGAGACTTCATCCCCAAAAAAGACAATAAAGAAAAGAAAAAAAAAATATATATATATATATATATGTTATTCCATTATGGTCATATACCCCTATGTCTCTCTCTCTCTCTCATACACACACACACAAAGGAGGATGATGAGATTAACTCAAGACTTATACAAAACTACACACTCAGTGTAAAGAGGACCAAGAAACAAACAGAAGAAAGTGACCTTCTTCTTATAAGACCAAGTCAGCGTTGTGTGATTGTGTGATGTCACCTGCTGATAACCACCAGAATCATCTTGCCCACTGGGAAGCTTCGTGCCCTACCTAGGAGGTGAGGAGACTCTCTAGCACTTTAATATGAAGTAAGAAGCAAAGCCTCTGACTTCCATGAATTTTCAGAATCTCTGATTTGGGAAGCTGGGGACCTAGGATCTGAGAGGTGAACAGGTCTGATGAGATAGGAATGTGTAGACTAGACAGGGTAAAGGAGGGGAGGAACACACACAGGAAAAACCAGACTTAGAACCTTCAGTTCTCGCCTGCCTAGCAGCTTTGCACAGGCCACATTTGGAAAGTAAGTAGCTAGTGGATTAAGTCTGCAGGGCATCTCATAGGAACTTGTATATGCTCTTCATATTTCTAGACCCATTCAAAACTAAACAATCTAGAGTGATTAATGTATAGTTTTAAACAACTTTAAGACTTTGTCATTTTAACTTTTATGGTCCTTGCAATTCATAAATTACAGCAGCTTTACCTTTTCTTTATAATCTAGAAACTTCATTATTAAAATGTTTCAAGCAGGCTATAGAGCATCTATCATTACTTTAAAAGTTAATTATATTACAGAAAAGAAATAATTAGATTTGCATTTTTATCTTGGTTTTAAACTTCCAAAGAAGATCACCACAGCTTGCCTGTGGGCAACTGAAAACAGCACACAGCAGAGAAAGAGAGAGGAGAGAGGGTCTGTTTTTCTTGGCTAATTCATGATTGAAGATAGAATTACAAGATATTTTAAGGGCTTGCTGAAGCTGGGGGCTAATCCTAGACTTCTAAGCTTTGTTTATTTCATTGCAATGGCAAGAGACTAACAGACACATGTACAATGCCAATAGAAGTATCAAATTGCTTTCGATGGATTTATTTGCTTCTTTCTGAGGCTTTTGGAAGGAGATCCATTACCGATCGATACCACACAGAACCAGACTGTTTGCTAGAGCCCAAACAGGAGCCCTGTAATTGCCTTCTGCTTCTCAGCCCTAAATGCAGTTAGAAAAGAGATGCAAACCTAAGCTGGCCTGAGAGTGGAAGCCAGCTCTCGACTGTGCTCTGCTCTAGCCATCTTGGAAAGACAATAAATGGAAGGCCCAGCTCTTAAAATTAGAGGTCAATTAGATACTTAACGATGAAGCATATCCTTAAATATATATCTATTATTTTATGCTAGCAAAAAATTAATTAACCAGGTCAAGCAGGCCATGAAGGCTAATGTACAAAGCAATTATTTCTGATCTCTAGACAACTACTTCACATACAAAGGTAGTCCTTTATCCTGCTCAGCAGATACCTGAAATGTCTGCAGTTAATCATGCTGAAGGGAGCCACAGGCAAAGTTTAGCTCAAAGCCAGAGGCTGCCTCAAACCACCACATTTGATTGCTTAAGATAATCATGTTCTTGCTTAGAGTATTTGTATATCTCTGATTAACTCACAGGGAAGGGAGAACACACATTTACTGGTGCTCTACCACACAAGTAATGTGCACATGAAATACAACGACAACATGTAGGAATAACTAAACTAGAAAATAATAGATATGAAAATACTAAATATTCATGTGCTCCTAATAAAAGAATAAATCTTTCATGAAATATAGCTGAAAAACAGTTTGGGTTCTACAGCAGTTAAAAGAGAAGCTTCCAGCATAACAAAGTCTCTGGAAAAAAACAGCATGGCACTTGTTTCTGGTTCTCTATAGATTGAGTTCCAACCTAACATGTATCTGAAATGATGGATGGGGGCAATCATTTGGATATTTATCATAAAATAGAGAGATAATGATTCCAAGTTTCCCAGTTTTACTCAAGAAGATACGTTGCATGAACTGACATCAGCTCTTGCTGTCCAGAAAGTCAAGCGCCTAGGAAACCCCCAGCAGTCAGTTCATCTATAGGAGACTATTCTTTAGTCAGTCTTGAAGTCAGACCACTTGATTGACTCTATACCCTAGTCTGAAAAGACTTTGATAATTGGGTAACTCCATACATCTCGGGAAATGTAAGGATTTTTTTTCACAAAGTTATTTTAATGAGCTGGACTCTCTTGCAAAGATGAAATTGCAGCATGAGATGCCATCGTTAAATGTAATCCTAGTGACAGGGTGCAGGTGCCACAGTATAGGATATTGTATCCATGAAGAAAGACTTTTCTGATTCAAACCTAAGATATGGCCAAATGAGACTAGATGAAGAAATGCATAAGGAAATCAAGGTATCTGGATTTATAACATGTTTTTCCATCTAATAAAGCCTTCCCTTGACTAACTGATTAAAACACTATAACAACAATTCGATACATCAAAAGTGGGTTTTGTATGTCAGTTCACATAACTCAAGAATAAAGTGCTTCAGAACACTGGCTGAGGTACCACAGTGCAGCTCTTAGGGAAGGTGGGTTGAAATGACTGAAGCCAGTATCTTTCTTTGGAAGTACAGCATTAAGAAGACCCACATTCCATGAGCTCTTAGCTTTACATTTTATGGTCATGCTGTCCTGGGAATATAAATCATGCCTGACTTTTCCTGGGTTCCATTGAGGAGATTCACTTAGTATGTAACAACTTCGAGGGGTCACCAGCTCCCCCGTAGACACCAGTGGATTTGAGTTCACCAGGCAACAGCATCTGTTAACATTAAACTGTGTTAATTATCATTTAAGGTATTATCCTGATTTTTTTAATGGTAAACATTAGATCAAGAAAACTATTTTAAAATTTAGTTCACAAAATCATTCATTATATTTTTTAACTCTATTTACACAGTCTTAGAAGCATCTTTTAAAAAGTATAGTTAGGATTAGGATCCACCAAGAAAAATTATGATATATATGTATGTGTGTGGATATATATATATGTGTGTGGATATATATATATATATATATATATATATATATGCACAAAGAGGAAAAATATAAAGGAAAAATTATCTGAATTGCACATATAGGTTCTGAATGATTACAAAGAAAATTCTCATGGAACTTTTATAATACTATCTCAATAATGTCTTTTCCTAATTCTAATGAAAGACCATGGTTTTCATTTTTGGTAAATCATTGAAGTTTTCATTTGTTGCTCTTAAAACAGGTCCAGATGTGTTTGTATGCAGTTGTTAAGAGAGTTTAGACACTTTTCCCTTTCTGCTAAAGCTTGCCAATTGAAAAACAAATTAGCATACTAAATTAGAATAATGTCTTGAATATAGCAACTTAATACCTACATCTGATTATGAGGGCAATTCTTGCTGAACATGTGGGCTAACAGGTTTTAAGACTAAGATTGTAGAAGGTTAAAAGTGTTAAAGCTTTCAAATTGCCTTTGGAGTCATTGGGAACTTTACGAAAAGCAGTTAAGCTGGTCTTTAATCCCAGAGCTAGGGAGGCAGAACTGTTGATCTCTCTAAATTCTAGGCCAGCCTGGTCTACATAGTGAGACTCTGTCTCAGAAAAAGAAAACATTAAAGGACTAGATTTAATTTTTAATCATCTGGTTAGTTCTGTTTAAGATGGAAACATATTTTCCTTTGTGTGATTTTTTTAAAAAAGTATTATTGAAGTAGCTTTTAATCTCACATTTTCCCTCCAAAAGTACATTAAAATTAACCCAACTGTAATCTTATAAATAACATTATGTCTATGGCTGGTGAGAAACTATCTTTAAAAATACAGCTAACTCATGTTCTCTCCCAAAGAACTAGCTGAAAGGTTGAATATCAAAACTTGCTTTGTAAGTGTCAGAGATAAATATGTTTTTTGCAAGGAGTGTTTTCAGCATTTGAAATATTCTTAGAATGGTCTCCCGCTGATAAGATAAGTGCTGACAAGATAGGTCATGAAGCAGGAGCCCAGGACAGAAGGAACAGTAAACATAAGCCTTACTGTTCTCTTGTTTTGAAAAGCACGGATTCTTGTTAGAAAGAAATCTAGATCCCTAAAACGAGTCTAACACTGACATTGTGTATCTTAGCTATTTTATAACTTGATTTCTGAGTTCAATTGCTGATTAGATTTTTTAAAATTTAAATAAGTAAAGATGTGTCAAAATTAGATAATTAAAAATCTATTAGAAAACAGTTTATATTCTCTTTGTGTGTATGTGTGTGTGATGTGTGTGTGTGTGTGTGTGTGCGCACGCGCACATGTATGTTTGAGTGGATACATATGTGGAAGCGTGCACATACATGTATCGCATGCCTGTGGAGGCTAACAGTCAACCTTGCATGCTATTTCTTGTGCGCTATCCATTTTATTTTATTAAGATAGTGTCTCTCATTGGCCTAGAGCTTACACCACTGAAGTTATATCTGGTTAGCCAGCAAACCCTAGGAGTACACCTGTCTCTGTTTCCCCAGTGCTGGGATTCTAAGTAGGGTTCTGAGAATGAAACTTGGGTCTTTATGTTGCGTGCCAAGCATTTTACCAGCTGGGCTATGGGATCTCTATCTTCTTAAAGTGAATATTCAGATTAATATTTTAAGATTGTGTCCCATATTTATTGAAAACACATCAATTTCATGTTACAACAATGAAACCATATGTAATTAATAACTATACTATTTCATAAAAATACTACTAACTGACAGCTATTCATCTGAGATTTTCAGGAGCTTGGAAAGATGCCAATCAAGACTGTCAGTTGCATAAATAACATTGGATGAAAAAACAGAATATATTAGAAATACATAAATACATACCCTTATAGGAGAGGCCAGAAAGGGAACTAACTTATCATGTTACTTAACACCCCTGAGTTCTTGGAGAAAGCTAGAGAAACATGTAAGAAACCACAGACTAAACACCTTAACCCCAGGAGTAGGAAATTCACTGGAAACTTTAAGAAGTGCAGACAAGGGGACACCTGGATAGCCATGTAATTAAGGACCTCAGCATGAGGCATGAAAGAGATGAGAAATTATTCCCAGATTTAATTGTGAAGCCTGACCATCAAAATGCAAAAGACATTCTATCTTGATTTTGAAATGTGGATTTTAATATAGAATACAGAATTGGGACAAAACCAGACAACACATTCCAGCTAAATCCTCAAAGTGAAGTTGCCCAAACAAAAAGCTAAATTGAAGAGAGGTACCTCTTCAGACACTGTTGGAATTTTCAGTGTAGTCATCGTGCCCAGAACACTAAGAATGATTAATAAAATGAAGGAAAGATCTAAGTTAAAATCACTGGCATTCATCAATACAGTAGAACATTAGAGGAACTATGAGTTTATGTCACTGGTGCTTTGGGAGTGCAAGAAGGCACTCAGTAAAGGTGCTCAGCCTCAGTAAAGGTGCTGAGAAGCCTCCAAAGACACTGGCTCAGTTGTAGTGGGCTAGATTCCAGCAGATTAAAACATACAACAAACAAGAGAAGAATTCTATGGTTGGCTAAGCATAGCTCTGGGATGAATGTTCTGCAGGTTAATCTAGACAACCAGTGCCTTATTCTAGCACTTTCTACAATTCACACACTTAGGTTTCTATTCAGAAATAGAAGGCATTCTCCCTACCTATAAGAAAGAGCTGTTAGTTGATTTAATCATTAAGTGTCTAAAGGAACAACATAAATCAGACCATCACCTTCCCTTTGCAGACCCTGTAATGAACTGCACATTTTTATATTGCCACTAGAAAAATAAATAAATAAAAATAATGACTTGACTTCTCCAAAATAGGTTACAATTATTCAGAACCTTTTTTTTTCCTGTCTGGATTGTAAATTCCTTGAAGACAGGCCACTGTTCATTTCTCAGTCTGTTTACCTTAGCATCCAAAGACAGTGCAGCTAGAACTTGCTAAGAAAAAATTAATACCAGGCTTTTCCCAGATTCTTCTCAGAATTGACCCAACCAGTCCTAATGAGGAAATAAAAGTAATCTTCTCTCCGTGACCCTATTACATAATAAAACACAAAGCAGAAAGTGGCTTTTAGCAGTGAAAACAGCCATCTATGTATGTATGCTGCCTTGGAAACCAGGAAGTTTTAGCTTGGTGGCATTAGGGCAAATGGAAGAAGGCAGGGCTGAGGAGGGTGGGTAAGTGTATTCTGCTCATATGCCATACCAGAGAATTCTGTGACCACCACCTGGCCATCCCCTTGGACAACAACTGTGTACCGCATCATCCTCGAATAACAAACACACTGGCACTGTTGATAAGACAGTCGTGCATTTACAACACCTTAAATTCCATTTTCAATGAGAAGCACATTGGGTAATCAGATGAGGTAATAAAACACACTGACCTGGATCTGTTGCTGCAGGAGATTAATCTTGTGCTGCTGCTGGAGAAGTTGCTGCTGTTGTCTTGCGATCTATCAGAAATAAAGTTCCATTAGGTTAAAATGAAATGCTTTGCAGCTTTGCCATTACCCCCGCGTCTCTCCTACTACTGTACAAACGCTTTGCTGCTCCTCCATATGAAAGACTCCCTTTGGATGGAGGCAGTGCGACCAGAGAGGAAAGGAGGAGATTCTGAGCCAATGGGGTGCTCCTACTTTACTCAAAGGTGCAAACTACAGTTTTGTGCTCTAACTGAGAGCAAGCTCCTCAGTTTACATCGACTGGTTGGAAACCACAGAACTTTGGAAACTAGATCCTTCCAGAATAAAACAGGAGAACCCTGACCGCTTTTGTCCAGAGGTTAGCCTTGCTGGGAAAAGTAAAGTCTGCAACAATGGGCTTCCTAATGCGCCACCTGTCTACTTATGTCATTTGACATGGTACACTAACAAATATTCTCAGAGGGACATAAAAACATAGTAAACAATAAAACAAAAAATAGCTTTTTGGATGGCATTCTCTCACCTACAAAGCATTTTTAGGACAGAGATGCACGTGTTCTATTATACAGGATTTGCATGCACTTGTTCTATTATACAGGATTTGCATACAGGTATTATAGTTCCTTGCTTTACACAGCAACCAAACTCAGCATCTGGAAAAGTTATCTGGTCTATAAAAAGAAATACTAGTCATGAAATTCAAACCTTACTGGAGATCACATCTGCCCCTTAGGATGGCAAAAGACTTCCATAAGAAGGCAGAGCTTGCTGCCTAACTAACCAGGTGCTCCCTGTCTGCCCACTCACTGCCCACCTTACAACTGACCATAGCCTTAGGCTCTAAACAGGATTCTTCCAGAGCATGAACTGTGAAACAAGGATACATGGAGAGCCCAAGAGCATAGCACCCAGGAGGACATAATTCCACAGTGCTTGTGGTTAAGAGTTTCTCCTCCTACCTATTTCCAAAAGCCAGGATTCTAGACCAAGCTGTGTTGGATGTGAAAATAAGTGTGGATGGCTCCAGTGCCCACCTGTATACATCCTCCTGTCACACTCCCTCACCTAGAACCCAGGAAATACCCAAGCATGTCATCCAGCGTATGACAACACAGAGGGAGACTTCCTGATGCTGCTCCATGGTCTGATGACAGCTGCCTCAAACTGGAAATATAATGCTGGGGCCTCTAAGTGACTCCAGTTTGAGAACTGGGATTTCTCTTCCCTAGAGCTTACGGTCCAACGAAAACAGTATTTAACCAGGTTAGGATGGGCTTGCTAACACTCAAATCCGAAACGGACCACTCACTCTGTAGCTCTAGATATGGACACTGGAACCCTTGACTATTTATTTCCTCTTAGCAAGCTAGTGAAACACCACCAGGCATCTAATATTGATGGTCCCTCGTAAATGATGAAGTGCTGTCTAGAAATGCATCGGAAACACCACAGCGCAATTACCATCATCCACTCTCCACACATGGGTTTGACACAGTGAAGTATGGTACATAAGCACCATGTGGCTCAAACTCGGAATTTTATTTGCCAATCGGTTGAGCTACATGCTCGCTTCATTGAGCATGACAACCTAGTTTTAAGTGTCATTTAATTTTCATTTTGAAATATAATTACAAAGTGTTCACTGTAAGATATCACTCGTCTGCAAATGTGTCAAGATTAATTTGTGCTAGCTTATTCACAAGTGTCAATAGTTAATTACTGTGTCATCTCTGGATGGCTAAATGACATTCTAACTTCTGATTTTTTACAGTGTTCCTTTATGTTATTTTCCATTAGGGGCTGAGTCCATATTCCTACATGTGGGCAAATACTCAAGCATATAAAATACCAGACGTCACAACTCATTAAAATCAACAGAGCATATACTGCTCTATATATCCCTGTAAAATACATTTAACTGAAAAGATAATTCCAGTAATAATGTCAGATTTCTAAAAACTGCACATTAATTTGGGTCTATCTGATCTAGGGCATGAGAGACTATGCTATAGGATCATTGTTATATTAATGCACTCTGGGAGACAAGAAAATCATTTGTAAAAGTAGTTCATTTTCTAAAAGACATACATTTAAACTCTGATACCTTTTCTTCATACTCATTTCTGACTCAATCATGTCCTTTAAGGAGCCATGAACTGATTTGCTTTCAGTGACTTATCTGCAATCTAGAAAGTGACTAACTCACCACCCAAACCAATCCGAACTTCATGGAGGAGGGACAGAGTAGTTATAATTACCTTGAACAGTAAGCATAAGCCAGACAGGGATATCTGGCGGGAATGAGCTGTATGGGGCGGGGGAGGAATCACTGGGCAAGTGAGCTAAAAAGTCCCACGTTTCTCCAGAAGATAATTCCTTCTTTTCTAGAGAGAAAAGTGGGGCCCGGAGAGAACCTGCAGCAGCACTGGGATTAGCTGGGCACCTCTGTAGATTCCTTTACCTAAGTAATTCAAGTCACACACTTTCCAAAAGTCATGTCTGCTTAGCTAGGATGTTCCCTTAGCTCCGATGCATTTGCCCTCAGTTTTCTTAAAGACTTGATTTCTAGAAGTCTCCCTCCTCCTTTCCTGCCTCCTCCCTTCTTTCTTTTCCTTTTCTTCTTTTAAATTTTCCTGGTTTTATATTCTGAAGAAGCCTACAACAAAAAGACCAATCAGTGTGATTGCTCGGGGAGTTTGGCGCCCACCCCACCTCATCTCCAGCTCCCTGGCTCCTTTTGCCAGCCTCACCTGTTCTTGTTGTTGGCGAGCAAGGTCCATTTGCTGCCGCTGTTTCTCGATCTGTGAGGCTGCCAGCTTTTTCTGTTCATCGTGCGCTGCCAGGAGCTGCTCCCGCAAGCTGATCAGCTGGGTGATCATGGTGGAGAGCTGGCGTTCCTTCTCTGCTAGGCTCTCAGGTGTACCTAAATGAAAATGAGAAGAAATCTCACAAGCTTGAGGAATGTCTGAAGGAATCAGAGAAAGAAGAGCAGAGTTTCGAAGGAGAACCCCTTAGACAAGGGTCTGGGACAGTCACTAAGAGTCACTGTGAGCGCATGTGTGCTGTGATGTAGTTAGTGTTGTCCATGCTTAGAACCATATTGTCACCTAGACTCTCCCTCCCCCTCTAAAACCAAAACCAAAGCAGAACAATCTACCCATCTACTCCTTCTTATGACACACCCATCTTTTGAGCAAACCAAGAAATCTGAGGTTCTATAGGTATTTAATGGTGAGTGTGAGGGAGATTTTCTTCAGTGGTGTAGCTACGAATAAGGAGCCCCAACTCCTGAAAATGACCCTTTACCCATGTTCTGAAAATGACCCTTTACCCATGTTCTGGAAGTAGCCCTAGATAAAGTCATTGGGTTACCAAAAAATAATCAAAGATAAATTTGAAAAAAAAAACAACAACAACAAAAGACAAGAAAACACGGGTGTGGGGGAGACTAGCTGAGAAGGGGAAGGACATGAACTCCAGCAGAAGGGTACAGCAGAGTGTAATGAGAGGCAAGTATCAACAAAATACATCACACACGTGTAAAATTGGTGTGACAATCACCCTACTATGTGTAACTAATATGTGCTAAATAACACGTTTAAAAAGAAAACAAAGTTCTATAATTATGACTAAAATTCAAAAACTTTAATATCTTAATGTTCTATAACTTCCCTCTCCTCAATGACTCAGTATCAATAGCGAGGAAGGATATAGCAGGTGCTTACTAAACAGTATCTAAGGAGTTTCCTCATCACTGTCCTCAGAGGCTTTCTATTGTCAAATGGTCTGTCTGAACAGAGGTAGGGGGTCACTCTCTTGGCCATAGAATACGTTTTCAAGAGAATCAAAGCTGCTTTAGGTAAGAAAGTATTAAGGTTTTGTTGTTTGTTTGTTTGGTTGGGTTGGGTTTGTTTTTGACTAGGGATCAATCTAAGGTTTCCACATTAGTCCTCAAAGGCAAAAATGTTGCTTGGGGGCCCCCTCGCCCTTTTGCCATTTGTCACTCGTCGAAGGAAGAAAACAAGCTCAGAGGCTGGAAAGGTTATGCATAAGGATGTGCAGTTTAATGAACGCAAAGATGCTGAGCACTTACGGTATGCGTTAATGGCACTGCACAGTCTTTTATGGACAAATTGCACAGCTCTCCTAAGTAAGGGGGACAGGATCCTTTTGTGAATCTAAATTAGAGCATTTTACCGCAGCGTAGGATAAGGATCGCAGGCACTGTGTTGGAGCCTCGCCGGTTTCATTATAAAGAGGAGACCTTTGCTTTGAAAGCTTTTCAGGAAGATCCAGCAGCTGTCAAAGGGGCTGAAGAGTGCTGATTTTTGTGAATGTGGAAGGGGAGACTTTCAGCCCTGTGAAGCCCTACCCATGCCTAATAAGAAAACACCGGAACAATCGAAGAAGCTAAAAATATCTTAATTATGTATGTCTCTACTTTCTGAGTGGCCCCTAGGAAGAAGTTGTCTTTGGAGAACACTGGTGAGCCCTTGTTGGCATGTGATTCCTTCAGGGGAAGACAGATGGCTGCAGAAGAGCAACCCAGTTAGAAACACCTTCGGATCACGAATTATAGGCTCAATGTTCTTTATTTATGGCTAGAAACCAAATATGAGTGAGTACATCCCATGTTCCTCTTTTTGGGTCTGGCTTACCTCACTCAGGATAGTGTTTTCTATTTCCATCCATTTGTATGCAAAATTCAAGAAGTCCTTGTTTTTTACTGCTGAGTAGTACTCTAATATGTATATATTCCATACTTTCTTCATCCATTCTTCCATTGAAGGGCATCTAGGTTGTTTCCAGAGAACTCAAGAACAATGGCAAAGGGTTTTTGATCCTACTGCATGTACTGGCTTTGGGGGAGCCTAGGCAGTTTGGATGCTCACCTTACTAGACCTGGATGGAGGTGGGTGGTCCTTGGACTTCCCACAGGTCAGGGAACCCTGATTGCTCTTCTAGCTGATGATGGAGGGGGACTTGGTTGGGGGAGGGGGAGGAAAATGGGAGGCGGTGGCGGGGAGGAGGCAGAAATCTTTAATAAATAAATTTAAAAAAATAAAAAAAAGAAACACCTTCGGATTTTTAATACCAACTCAGATCCTTAATAAAGAAGAACTCCCCGTGTCCCTGAAAGGAGGACTGATCTAAAAGAGTATCTACAATCAAAATTAAAGGACAAGAATGAGATACAAAAATGGAGAGACACTGATTATGAAAATATACAGCGAATCAGGAATGGCACTTGGAGATCATTAAAGAAGGAGAACGGATTTTTATTTCATCAGTAGAATTTTAGGTTTGGTTTAAAAAAAGAAGTTCTTAACCCAGAAATATTAAATAAGAAACCTATAAATGTAGGTTGCCAAAGGAAACCAAAAAGTATCTTTAAAAGCACAGAAAGATCCACTATGTGCAGAAATGAGAAGATACAAGAAAACTAAGAAACTCATTTATTTACTGATTTCATTCGTTATCAATCCAGTTCACACCTTTTGGATGGGAGCAATGTGCCAGGTGCTATGGCAAATAATCACCATCTGAATGTAAACTACAACAGACAAATTGCAAGCAAACCAAGTATTTAAAGGGAGCTTAACCCAAGTTTGGATCTAAGTTCAAGGAAGGAACTGTAGAAAAGCAACAATTTAAAGAGAAGAACAAGAATTAACTAGGTAAAGAGTGGTGATGGCTTTTGATCAAAGAACTTTGAAGAAAAAAATGAAACATTGCCATGGAAAGGGAACTACAACTAAAGGGCCATGAGTAGTGGGTGATCAAGAGCTTCCCAGAAGGAAAAAAAATATATAGGCTAGGCTATGCCTGTGTATGCTGGGAGTATATGGGCTTTGGTGTGTTTCAGAGATTAAATAAAGGTGATCAAATATGAACAAGGAAAATAAAGGAAAGGAGGGTACCCGATGCAGCTAAAGAGGCAGGAAAATGTTACTCTGTCCAGTTCATACAGAGCATGTTTGATGAGTTTTCTCTCCATTCTAAGAATAATGCAACATCACTAACATTTTAAGCATGGTAGCTCTGACTGTGATGTCGAGAAAAGGCTAAAAATTTCAGAAATCCATGGAGAGTATGCATGCTTTATTGCCTATGCATTGTGTCCTATCCTTAATCCACTAATTTCCTTCTTATACATAACTACATGAGGTGAGTTCAGAGGCTTGCTGAAAACCAGGACAGCTGTCCTACACTGTTCTTGGTTAACAAAGCACCAAAGACACTTTAATAAGCTTTTGGGCAAGGACCAAAGGCACACATCTTGGATTTATGTTTATATTTCTCAGTGAAGATGAAATTTTACTTTCTCCAGTTTTAAAGCCTTTTCAATAATCTTTCATTTATTTCTCTTTTCCTTCCATTTGGCAAACAGAGAAGCTGAAGATAGTGTAAATGACAACTTCTCATTCAAGGTGAGGCCAACAGTGCTATCTATAAATGCTTAGGTGACTCTGTTATATAGACCAGAATAATAACATTTAACTGAATCATTTTACAGAGTATGAAGACAATGAAACTGCTTGTAAACATTAAAGGTGACCTTAAAACTCTGTCATTAGACTTAGCCAGGTGTTTAAGGAAAATAAAAAGAGACAGTAACATTTATAATTTAAGGATTTAGGTACTCATATAATACTATCACTATTTTTTAACTTAAGTAAAACTTATCCAATAGATTGATAGATGATTAATAATTTATAGATGATTGATATAGATGATAGAAAAGGTATATTATTTATAGATAGATAGATAGATAGATAGATAGATAGATATGATTTGTAGACAGAGGAAAATGGTAGATAATAAATGATACATAGATAGAAATAGATGACAGGTAATAGCTAGATGATAAATGATAGCTAAATAGATATAAATGATGTGTGATGGGTGATAGCTAGATGACAAGCAGAAAATAGATGTCTATATAGCTATAAACCACAACAAATGGCCCTGGGTGAAATGTACCAGTATAGCATATCTAAAATTCCTTGAGAATGAGAAATCCTATGTATAGCCATGTAGCTAGCCCTTGAGTTCAGATCAGGGAGCAATGCATTCAAACAACACAATAGCTTATGTTCTTTCTCTATATGCATAGGTGTTGCAGGGAGGAGTGACTTTGATGCTCCATACCCATTGTATAAGTTTGGCACAATTAATTTAAAGATCAGTATTTGAACCTATGCTAAAAGATAGTTCTGGTAAATTGATGAAGTGTTTATCTACCTTGCTATAATAGAAATAATAAGAGGTGTGAATCATAGTGACCAAACCAATCTGAGAGTACATTTATTTCATTCCCAAACACATTTAGTTGAACTAAGATTCTACTATTACAGAGAAACTAGAATGGCCAACGTGGGAGAAGAGGCAGCCAATGGAGCACATGGGACTCCTAAATACAGTCAGGGCTTGTGAAGGTAGCAAAAGACTATAGGACACTTCTTTAATTAACTTAAGGAGATGAGGAAAAATCTTACCCTACATCATGTTTTATGACTTAACAAAATCAATTTGATAGATAGATAGATATAAAGAGATAGATAGATAGATAGATAGATAGATAGATAGATAGATAGACGAGAAATAAACAGTGGTGTCTAAGGATGCACTGAGACAGCAGAGGTCATGGGTAGCCTGACGCCATCTGTTTCACATCTTTAGACTATCTTGAAATGACTCTCTCAAATGCATCGCCAGGAAATAGCCTCCTCTGCCTCCCACACAAAGCCAGAGGTGTTTCATAAACCACAAAAAGGGAGCCAGCGAAAAAGCTTCTGTACATAGCCTTTCTCCAAGTCAGTGTGCCTGCTTTTATTGTATGTCACACACGGGGTGTGCCTGACACTCCACTGTAAACCGTATCTATTCTCCGACTGCAGAGGCAGAGCTGCGAGCTGCAGGATGATTTTTCCTTTCTTTTTTCTTTCTTCCCTTTTTTCTTCCATGGGGTCATCTTTATCCCCAAACCACATCTGTCTTGAGTTTCTCTCAGATTAGTAAGGTGGATCAGTGCTCCCCAGGGCCTGCTCTAGCTGAAGTATTTTAATTTGACTAAACACCTGATTTATTTTATCTCTCCGATGAGAAAGGCAGTTTGTCTTAATAGAGCCTGTCAGCCCACAGCCCCATTCACAGCAATTTACAGGCAGCCGGGGACGCGGCAAGAGAAGAGTGCTGCGATTCTGTATTTTACCCTCCTCTGGAAAGCACCTAAAAGCAGCTATTCACTGCTACTGCATGTGGTATTTTAGAAATGAATTAGCTTTTTATTCAAGTAACTACACTTGTTGTGAATAGCTTATCTGTAAAATTGCTACATTCACTACTGATTTTATTAACCTTTGGCTCTATCACAAAATGGTCTTCAGTTAGGAAAGACCTTTAAAATTGACACATTTTTTTTTCTGAGGGGCCTTTATTCCAATGACTTTAGATTTACTGAATTTGATCCATTGAATTCTTTACCAGTTGTAGTTAAAATTTTGAGTCTCAATAGGAAGTCAATAGTGTGTAAATAAGGAAACACTTTCCAATATGTAAATATGGTGGTAAATTCCCTCGTCAAAAGTTTTCAAATACCATCTTTTATTATAACAGTTTCAGAAGCGGGGCCCTCTAGCCTTTTTTTTTTTTTTTTTTTTGGTCAGAATCTGGAGAACCTTGAAAAATTAACTAAAATAGGTAATTTAATTTTTAACTTTTATAAGTCTATCTTCAGGTACAACACCAAAGGAAAAAACCACAAAAATATGTAAGAATTTACATGAAACAGATAATTTCTTTCTTGGTACAAGATAAAACATTAAAATAGAAATTTTAATTAAAATAGAAATCAAAAGTCATATTTAAGACTAAATTAAAGGCCTTTCACGCACACACACATCAGTTCATAAAAGTTAGCACCATAATCTGCTAGCTAATTTTGCCCATATGAAACACATGTAATTAAAATTGGTAGCACTAGAAAAATGCAGGGCATTGGAAATATAAGGAGGGCTCCACTTTGGATGTGGGCTTGCCTCACTTCTTTTTAAATAATCCCATGCCTGTAACTTCTAGAGCACAGGGATTTTCATAGATCATCCCCTCAATACATGTTCTCTTGAAGCAGATCACTAGAGTCCTGAGAGCTAAATTTTTGTAGGAAGAAAATGCAGAAATGTGCATAGCAGTAAAGAGACAGAAAGAGAAAGAGATACTTGAAGAGAAAGGAGGAGGGAGGGCAGAGGGATAAAGGGAGGAAAGGTGGGGAAAGGTCAGAGGGATGGGAGGAGAGGGAGAGAGACGGAGAGAGAAAAGAGTACAGCTGAATTAAATTCTGTGCATTTCCTTGTATGCTTTTTATCTCTAATAAAATGAGGGACTGTGTTGTCAAAGCAAAACTGACAAAGGCAAATAAAACCAATAGCAAGTAGCAGTATCTGAAGCATGTCCAAGGGGCTCCAACATGCAACAGCACCTAACCAGCCTGAGTTACTTTAGCAGAATTGATAGAACGTCACAGTGAAATTACAAGAATCCACAGCTAAAAATGTCTGTGCTTGGACTGATGGAGAGGGTGGGCAGAGATGCTGGATTAGGGTCCGATGAAAATAGACTTTTCCACATCAGTCCTAAAAAGCTTAAAGCACTTAACAGTAATGCCAAAGTGACATCAATCCAGGATTTCAGCCAATAATCCAGAAAGATTTTTAAATTATGTTGAAAAGAAAAGTTTTTATGAATCAACTCCCTGGGCAGGTTTAATTGTTTTTAAATGGACATTGTTCAAGAGGAAAGCTAAAAACACAATGCCAGTCACAGAAGAAAGCCACATTTGATCTTTTCTGCCCTCAGATAACCTGGTCAAACTGTTGCTTCTCCCACTGCAGCCCTGCACACATCAGATGGGCTGTGATGTTGCTACTTCACAAGCCCAGTACATCATTTAGCCCTGGCCTTTTTACATGGAATCTTCTTTTAAATGTCACAAAATAGGGCATCAAAAAGTCAACAAAAAAATAAACAGGGTGAGCTGAGGAGACCCGCAACACACTAGAAGGTTCCTTGATAAAAGTTACTTTGTGGTGACTGCCTGAGAAAGGAACCCCTGTCCCAGGATACCAGCAGATAATTGAGTCCTGAATCCAACAGCAATTTTAAAAGCTTTCTACTCTAAGGGCCCCAGTGCATCATAAAGATAAAGGATTTCAGAAAAGAAAAAAACTCACAAAGCCCTCTATTATCTTATCAGGCTTTGGTTACAACAGCTGAACCAATAGGAGCAAATCCTGAATGACTTTTTTCAAGACAGCAGAACACTGGAATTGCTTTGTTTCTCCTCAGTCGGCTATTGTCATGGCTCCCATATGCTCCCATCCACTCCTCAGTAAATAAAAAGTTTAATAAATGCAGCAGTTGTGCTCTTAGGAATGGCTTCACGGGTGCCACGCAGGAAGCTGGCCTCATGGATTGAGACAGAGGCTTTTCTTTCTTTCTTTCTTTCTTTCTTTCTTTCTTTCTCTTTTTTCTTTTTTATTAAATATATGAGAATTTCCTTTTCAAAATGTAAATAAATCTTATTGAAAATGTCTTTTAAATCTGTTAAACAAGAGACAAGAAGACCCTGGTCCTCTCTAAACGAAAGACCAGTCTGCTGTCTATGCCAGGCACACTCACCTCTCCTTAGTGTCCCTTCTTCCTGGCTGTAAAAGAAAGTGTGTTTCCTGGATCGACTGAGGTCTATTCATGTTGCAGATCCTAACTGAGCAAGAACAATCCATGGAACTCTGCCATCTGGGCTCCCAACCTCACAGCTGGGCATCAGCCCATTGTGCTTTATTATCCAACCATTTTGGGGTCCGGAAATGAAAGCATCCTGACACATCTCTTCTTCAGCAGGAGACAGGCTGTCATGACAGTACTGCTAGGTGTTTGTGATGGGCAATAGCTATGTCTCCATAACATATACATAAAAAATAATAACTGCCTTTCAGAAACAAGGAAGTCTCTGCTCCTTTATGGAGAAGAACAATGACACGTTTTGTTTCAATCATCAAGTGCTGCAGACTTGACTTCTTTGGACAGTCCATCACATCTAGAGTCTGGGAAGCAGGGAGTAAGACAGATAGGCAGACCTTACTAAGGGTGCTTTGTCTAACATCGCTTATGTGTTACATTACGAAGTCTGAACTCTTAACATGGCAATGCTGTGTTCAGTTCACAGGAGAACAGCTAGATCATAGCTAGATGAACAGCTAAATAACTTGACCAAATCACAAAGCAGTTGACTGGATCTGAATCCACATTGTCCAGAGTCAAGGATACTATCCCTCACTCAGGCTGAGATATAATCAGGGACTGTGCAGAAGTGAGAAAAAAATGTTGTTTGGATCCACCAAGCATTTTTAATGCCAGGTAAGTGTTAGAAACAGACAACTGATACGTTTTATATTTATTATCCTTTTAAAGAGTTTTTAAATTGTGTGTGTGTGTGTGTGTGTGTGTGTGTGTGTACATTTGAGTACAAAGACCCCCTGCCCCCAGAGCTAGAGTTACAAGCAATTGTGAGTCACCCAACAAAAATGCTGGGAACTAAACTTGGGTCCTTCGCAAGAGCAGTATATTTAACCACTGAGCTGTTTCTCTGGTCTCAAGAAAAAAAAATACAGTTTCTCTTTAAAGTTTTATTGCAAAATAAGTTTAAAAGCTGGACTAGGAAATCAAATAGCTAAAGACGTTTGACATGTCATGGATGTGAAAACAGATCTTGACACTGAGTGGCAGGTCTAGAGTTTTTCAAGAATCGAGCAGCCTGGCTCATAGGGAAGGCCCTCTATGTTCTTATTTCCTAAGCCTACACTCCTCTCCCCAAACAACATATGGCCTCCTGGTTCCAAGCCCAGACACAATGATTATGCAGGCCACGGCATTCTCCGGCATTCTCTAACATTCCAGATACAATATTTACAACAGCCATGAAAATCTGAGAACTTCTCAAATATTTGCATGCATCAAGTGTCAAGTGGGCTGCTGCCCTGGATGCAGTGCATCTGCAGATGAAGGTAAGTGCTGGCCAAGAGGAAGTTACATAGGGAAACCTGGCAAAGTCAGAGAAAACACCTACGTACCACTAAGGTTGGAACAATTTCTGTCAGCATAAACACACACACACACACACACACACACACACACACACACACACAGTATGCCCATTTCCCAAGTGATTTTGCAATTTATCTAATGTAAGTCAGGACAGCTCCTGACCTAGCCCAACTCACTTGTCACACAGTAGTCCAGTTTAGATTTCCACAGCGACTGTTTTGTGCTAAGAGTTTTATGTACATAGTCTTTTGGACAGTTTTTAGTAGAGGCATTTTATTTTTATCCTAGTTTATGTTTTGTTTACTTGATTCATAAACATATATATCAATTGTATAATTATTGTATTTTGCATGTATATGAAAAAGAAAATCCGTGTTCTTATGTAACCATATATATGTGCTTGGTAGTTTCCAGAATTTCATGGCTGAGCACCTAGCTAGGCAACAGGCCAAGTGTGCATCCTACCCCATTGCAAACTCAGATGACGAGTCTGTAAAGGCTCAGATGGTTGTGAAACTTTGCTTTTTCTTCCATTGTAATTTCATAGTTAAGCACGAATGCATATGTTCCTTTCATTCTCAGCTTTAACTGATACTGTCTTCAGGTTAAAACAGTGCTGTCAGATTTAACTCACGATAGTTTTACGGAGATGCACTATGTTGAGAGTAATGCTTTGGAGTTTTCAAGTAGTTTCCTTTCATAGTTCACAACAGTTAGAATAAAGGAATTAATGAATGTCAGAGTTAGAGAAAAAGACAATTGAACCTGGATCCAGAAGTGATCAGGGGTTTCCTATCACAGGATGATGTTGAACATGCTAAACTACAATATGAGAAAAATATCCATAATATTTTCTGTCCTTTTCTTATAAAAATTAAATTAAAGGTTGATGTACTTTGTTTAACTTATAAATAATAATTTCTTTATACTCTCATAATAAGACATCCATAAGTACACAGAAAGAAAGTTCAATTCAAGGTTTTCAATAGATCATTTTATGACTGTAGATTCCAATGAGAACAGAAATAATTTCATAAACTCATTTTTAACTTTAAAATATTTCTTGTTTTACAATTGTTCTCTCAATTAAAAGTAAAGATTTTAAACCATGTTTTAACATAATAGCAAAATCTGAGTGTGAAATAGAGAAGCAAGATAGAACTATTTGAAACTTACAATAAATAGAACACCACAACAGATATGATGGAGAGAAATACAACTCAGAAGTGATGGGATCACAGTTTGAAGAGATGAACAGCAGTAAGACTATTTAAAGAAATTGAATTTAAATGTAAAACTTTTCTAAAGATGGCAATTTGAGAACACATAAACTTCAAGCACAACCATAGATGATCACAGACAGACCTTCTTGATTCCAGGCCCAAGTTTAATACCTGCTCTATTGATTATAGTGCCACACAAATTGATCGGGAAGGTCATTACCATGGACAAGTGAACAGCTAGCGTGTATTTTTCCACCAGAATGCCAGCTCTTCAGTGGCAATGACGACATCACCAGCATCACGGAGAAAAAGTGCAGATGTGATGCTGACTAGCACTTCTCAGCTCAGGAAAGTTGAAATTACCTAATAACCAATCCTAAATCAGGAGTTCTCAACAGTTGGAGCTGGGCAGCTGCAGTGGTTCACAACCCAGATGGACAACTCTGAATCCCAGGAATCCTTGTGATGTATGTGACTTTCTTCCAGTTTGGGGACCACTCTAACCAAATGAACCTACTGGCCATTTCCATCACTATGTATGTAGCAGAAAAACGAATTCAGAGAAAGGAGAGAGGTAATTTAAGTAAGTTAAATATTAAAGAAGTTCAGGCTTAGGTTAATAAAAGTTTTCAAGCACTTATGATGATCCCAATCCCTACTGTGTGCTCGGGCTAGTCGTATTTTTATCTGTATTTCAACAAACTTGGGAAAGTGAGAATGAGAAAGGTTAAAACCATGTCCAAGATTACATGGCTTGTAATTGGTTGAGGCATGACTCTAAGCTAGTTGGTCTGATCGCCAAGTCTCTATCCAGCAAATCACAGGTGCTTTTTAAAAGAAAGAAAACCACAGATAAAATCCAGTTACCAGATACTTTATACATAGTTCTCAAGAAGTACTTCTGGGTTTTTAAATTTTTAAATACTTTATTGGTAGATACAATATTAATAATAGGTAAGGTACACTTCGGGAAATTATAATTTAATATTAAGATCTTATAAACAAATGGAGGGGACTGAATGTACATGAACTAATTTGAAAATACTCCAGAAAATGTTACAACTAGAAATTTAATTTCAAACTGAAAAGCTTTGTCAAATAATTTTATGAATTTAAACTGTAAGTTAGAAAAAAATAATTAAGTGGAGGACTGTATGAATTATACAACCTAAGCATTTAAGGGCACATTTTAAAGAGGTTTATATTATTGAAGAAACCACTTCTAAAATCACTTGCTTCAATAAAATTGGCATATATACCAATACCCTACAGCTAGAGAACAGATTAGGATTCTTAATTGCTCAGAGAAAAAAAAAAAACCGTCAAAGAAGTTAAAGTTGAATGATAAGCTAAAATCACCAAACCTTTTTTAGGAAGCTAGTCTACAAGAGCTAGTTCTGGGACAGGCACTAAAGCTACAGAGAAACCTTGTCTCAAAAAACCAAAAAGAAAATACATGAAAATATATGAGTAAACTAATTCTTTTTTTAATTTCAAAAATTAGAGAATGACCTTTATTGTGATCCAGATCTGCGTTTCCTAACATTTTAAAATCAATATATCTATTACTTTATTAAACAAACTATAGAAAGTCAAACATATGAACAAAATCTCCTTGGTTAATGGAAGTATATAGAGCACAGGAAGAAAACTGGTGCATTGAATAGGCTTTTATAGGCTATTAGCAACTCCATTTGATAATCCAGCTCTGCTCATCAAGAAGAATCCTAATTAATGGAGTATTGGCAGATTGTTTCCAGCTTAAACAATCTCAAGCTCTCTCTGACTGTATGAAGGCAATGCAGTTTTCCATCACACTGACACATGCACAGAACATTTGTCGATTTCCTTTTAAATGTTGGTAAGTTCTTTCTGCCTAACTAATGTGCTGGATTCTTGAAAAAACTCAGTTGTCATGTGGAATTACTGTTTATTTTTTATGTTACATGGCAAAGAAAATTTACCTAGTCTCATTTTTGGCAACCATAACATATAAAACCTGGTTTGTCTCATAACTTGTTCACTCTTAGCTTCCTAACATCTACAGCAGATCTGGGCACATAGGTGAGTGCGCTTTCAAAAACTATTTGAATTCTGTCGTGTGACATCTTTGGAAAACATATCTTCCATGCTAGGTGACTCCTTCCATGACGGGAGATAGCATTACTATTATCTCAACAACATGAGTGTGAACTCCAGGACGCCCTGGGAAGCCTGTGTGTAGGAACTCCACTCATAACTTACCCTCAGTGCCGATTTCTAAGTAACATCACAGACACAGAGGATAGAATCCACGATTGATAAATAAATCTCCCAGGAGTCCCATGACATGAGTCTAACTAATCTGCAAACCTGAGATAGGGATGATGAAATTTTAAAAAATAAGTAAATTCAATTAGTTATTTCAAATATGTAGAAATTCATAATAAAATTTATTTTGTAAATATATAGGTGAATACAAAGGTAGACAAATATAGTTTTTATTTAGACTAAATCTACCAATGAACCGTGTTATATAATCTTGGTTCCATGATTTCAGAATTGTCATATATTTTGGAGAGAATTTTTAAATTTAACTAACAAAAATGTTCTATGAATTCTCATGAAAGGTGATTCTTAATTCAGGAATTTTCAGACTATATAGATTTCTTTTCCTTTTAGAAAAAAAAAACAGATTAATAGTTTTACTCAGTAGTTAACTAAACAACAGGAAGCTGCCCATCCAAAATATATTGAGCAACAAAATGTCTATATTTTATAGCATTATATTAGTATAAGCTTTAAGTCTGATGTTAAGTACATAATGAAAATATAAACTCATAAATAAACATGTCATTTATGTTTGTTCCTGAAGATTCTAAACTCATACGCATATATAATGAGGAAATAGTAAAGTTCTTTATAAAGAGAGAGACTAGTCAAATGAACCATCTAACATAAAGAAGATAAAGCGAAATTTTTCATAATGCCAGTGAAAAATGGTACCAACTTTATGCAGATGTAGGCAGGACTTACAGTTCAAAGGAGCTAGAGCTAACGGCTTCTGAACAGATGTTTTATAACATCATCTCTCCTAATATACATGACAGGCCTAAAATATTCACACACCAATATTACTCCAAAGAATTTTATAGCTAATTGCTTGAAAATTAGTGGCAACATTACTAAATGCCTTACTAACCCCAAAAGTATCTCCCACAATATGAGTAGAATAGCATGAAAGGAAGTGGCCTGTCCTCCAGAACTGATACCCGCCTGAGCCCTAATTACATTTTCAAGTTCATACCTCATGAGTTCTATCTAACCTCTCAGACACTTCTAATTAACAATAAGGCATCCAAGGGTCTGTATAAAATACAACAAGGAATAGTGGGTGTAAAAACACCGATGGCTCCAAAGTAGGTAAACAAGCAAACAGAATAGTAAGGAAATATCCTAAATATGCTTTGAAAAAGGAACAATGGTTCTGCCAGACCTGGCGACATGGCTCCACAAGATCCTGGAGGTATGTCTTAGCTGGGTTACCTCATATTATGAAGGTCATAGTAAGAAAGAATGTGTAAGAAGCAGTGGGATCAAATTTTTTAATGAAAAAGTCTAGATTATTAAAACATGTTTTAATTAAGAATTTAATTAATTTAATTTAATTAGGAATTAATCAAGAAACTAGCCAGATATGGTGGCCCACATCTTTAATCCTAGCACTTGGGAGGCAGAGTTAGGTAGATCTCTAAGTTTGAAACCCAGCTTGGTCTACAGAGAAAGTTGCAGGATAACCAAGCCTATACAGAGAAACCCTGTCTGTAAAAAAAAAAAAAAAAAAAACAAATAAGAATTTTGAAAACAAATGACTGAATTACTGCAACCCAATGTCACTAAATAAAGGCACAGCACCTTTGAAGTTTCTGTTCTTTTCCTTTCCTTCTAGAACAATTTCAATTAAATTGTTAACTATTAACATTTGGAGAAAACTGGGTCTTCTGACATCATTTTTAAAGCTAAGAACCAGTCATGTCAAAGTAGAAAAGGACAGAAACTAAAAATGAGCACTCATGTTTTCTGTGTGGCAGGGAGATAAACAGGCCAAACACTGGCCCGAGAAACCCACACACTGCAGGAGTTTGGGGCCAAATGTATTCTAGATGAAAAAGTGTACTTTGGATTCAGGCAAAAGCACTTCCAAGTTTTAATTATCTTTGCATCAAACCAAACATATGGGCAAGCAAAATATCAGCCACGGTTGTGGTCATGTGTAAACATGCAAGCCCATTCATGAGCTAAGTACAAGCAAGCGTGCAGCTGTTGTCCGAGTTCTGCGTGCGAACGAGAGCACAGGTAGCCAGCCGGCTCCCACTAGCCCACACTCCTTCAGATCAGCTGGACAACTGCTGTAGCTCAGATCCCCAGGAAAGAGCAAGACAATTTTTTTTTGACACCTCAAGAAATATAAAGCAGGTCATCAGCAAGATGAGGAGATGTAGTCATTTATCTTGCCATTAAAAGTCAAAGCCACAATAGCCTACCAGGGTACTCTCTCTTCCAATAAAAAAAATACACAGTAAGTAATTTTGAACATGAAGTAACTTATTTTAGCCTACTTTCCTGCTGAATCAATAAACTGATAAAACAACCTATCAGTAAACTTACTTGCCTAAATAGGTATCAAACGAGATCACATGGAAACTGTAGCTTGCAATCCAGTAAGACAGGAAGGGTGACACTGTTTTAGCTAATTTCTTCATGAAAATCAACCAGACACAATAATAATCCGAGGACTGAAAAAGACCGGGACATGCTTTGAAAACTAGGATATTATCTACAATCACCATTTTGCATTATAGATATTATAAAAAATGGTAATGTGTTAAAGCTAAATGTAGTTAATCCACAATGCATATATCACAAACATCAAATAATGCCTAATAGTATGTACAATTTTGTCATTTAAAAAACTATTTTTTTTTATAAATTTATTTGTTTATTAAAGATTTCTGTCTCTTCCCCGCCACCGCCTCCCATTTCCCTCCCCCTCCCCCAATCAAGTCTCCCTCCCTCCTCAGCCCGAAGAGCAATCAGGGTTCCTTGCCCTGTGGGAAGTCCAAGGAACCCCCACCTCCATCCAGGTCTAGTAAGGTGAGCATCCAAACTGCCTAGGCTCCTACAAAGCCAGTACGGGCAGTAGGATCAGAAACCCATTGCCATTTTTCTTAAGTTCTCAGTAGTCCTCATTGTCCACTATGTTCAGCGAGTCCGGTTTTATCCCAGACTTTTTCAGACCCAGGCCAGCTGGCCTTGGTGAGTTCCCAATAGAACATCCCCATTGTCTCAGTGTGTGGGTGTACCCCTTGCGGTCCTGAGTTCCTTGTTTATGCTCTCTCTCCTTCTGCTCCTGATTTGGACCTTGAGATTTCTGTCTGGTGCTCCAATGTGGGTCTCTGTCTCTGTCTCCTTTCATCGCCTGATGAAGGTTAATATTCAGGAGGATGCCTATATGTTTTTCTTTGGGTTCTCCTTATTTAGCTTCTCTAGGGTCACTAATTATACAAACTTGTGCAACCACTTTGGAAAGCAGTGTGGCGGTTTCTCAGGAAATTCAGGATCAACTTACCCCTGGACCCAGCAATACCACTCTTGGGAATATACCCAAGAGAGGCCTTATCATACAACAAAAGTATATGCTCTACTATGTTCACAGCAGCCATTGTTTGTAATAGCCAGAACCTGGAAACAACCTAGATGCCCTTCAATGGAAGAATGGATGAAGAAAGTATGGAATATATACATATTAGAGTACTACTCAGCAGTAAAAAACAAGGGCTTCTTGAATTTTGCATGCAAATGGATGGAAATAAAAAACACTATCCTGAGTGAAGTAAGCCAGACCCAAAAAGAGGAGCATGGGATGTACTCACTCATATTTGGTTTCTAGCCAGAAACAAAGGACATTGAGCCTATAATTAGTGACCCTAAAAAACTATTTTTAATACTTGCTATTGTCATCCCCACCACTTTATCAATGATGGGTCACACAGGGAGTTACATTCGCAGCACTCAAAGAGCACATAGCCAGACTTTGAACTCTAACACAAAACTATTTGCTTTTCTCATTCAAAGCACACAAGTTGTATAGACACACACGCTGATAGTATATGCTGAAGAGGCAAGGGCAGGAGGGTCACGAGCTCTAATTCAAAACACACTGTTCTTTCATTTTCCCCATACTTCATGTGAGTATGTAGATTTGCTTGTGTGGGGCACATGTGTACGTGTACAACTGTACACTCCTAAGTAGTGTACACCACACACACAATGTATGGAGGCTTGAGGCTGCTGCCAGGGGTCGTTCTCAACTGCTCTCTACTTCATTGAGGCAGGTATCTCAGATGAACCCTAAGCTAGCCAGTTTGCTTAGGGGATCAGCAGCCTCTGCCTTCCAAATGTTGGAATCACAAGACGGGAACCACACCGCCCAGCATTTGTGTGGGCTCTGGGGATATAAGCTTTAGTCCCCACTCGTGTGCAATGAGCACTTGACCACTGAGACATTTCTCCAGTCCCCAAATATATCCTTTTAGATTGGTATCTGAGCACATTTTCCTCATCTTGAAATTTTTGGAGCTCTCATTAGCATCCAAGCACCATAAGACTGTTTTGTGTTTTGTTTTTCCTTTCTGAAGTCCCAGTCAGCCCCCATATGCAGCAGCTAGGAGAGCCACAGGAGGAAGCGTGAGTGTGGCTGTGTGCATAGTGACCTTGTGTCTGTGTCCATCTCCACTGCAGCTCCCGCTTCAGACACCTGAGCGTACAGGGCACAGGAACTTTATGCAAAGAGAAGTACTTTCCCCAGCACTCCCTACTGCTCCTCATGCTGGTTTTGTCACCGGATGGGGATGGCTTCTAAAATCAATCTTATCTATTCAAAACTAATTGCAAAGTCTTTTTTGAAAAGCATGATTATCCAGTCACAGACTCATAAAATCACTGTTGGAAAGAATCAAGGGATCATTAAACCCCACATTTTATAAGTAAAGAAGCTAAAAGCAAGAAAGGGAGGGAGGCACAGTTGTAGCTGATGTCATGTAGTTAATTAGCTCCTGGCAGAGTCAGGAATGGAACAGGAGACCTGTGTGTCACTGGGAATTGAACCCACAGCCTGTGCATGCCTGTGAACTTGGACCAAGCTTTTTCCCAGCACTTGGAATCAGACACCTTGGTCTCAGAACAGAGTTCTTTCTGCTACAACATGTTTCTTAAATTAAATAATTCACTTTAATTTCTCATTAGTTGACTCTGTTAACCATTTTCCTGCCTAAAGGAGTAACATGGATTCTTTACTTATTTTAGCAAATTTGAATTTCCAAAGTATACCATACAATCTATCAATGAAATGCCAATCAACTGACTGAAGCAATCATTGGGGTGGGGAGAGCATATCAACAATACCACGGCTTTCCCTCTAGACTCCAGAGTCTTAAAGCCAGCATGAAAGTCTTCCCATAATGCTGGTTTGGAGAGGTTAATAATAGTTTCGGTGAAATGAATATAATAGAACCAGATACCTAAAATATCGATATAAAACTTTTTTATAAAATTGCTATTTTTCTTTTTCACTGTATTGACATTTGCCCTAACGGTGCAAAAGTAACGGCAGGTGAAACTGCTCTGACTTTAGCTTGAATTAAGGCACCAGCACTGCCCTCTGTTAGCACACACTGACACTTGGGAGCACATGCTCACATTTTATCAGCAGGATGACTTCACCTAAAATTTCTTGATAAAGCAGCAAAATAAATTAATTTTTAAAGTTAAATTTGGAGTAAACTTTACAAAATAATGTGCATAACCAAATGAGAAATAAGAAATATTTTTGCTACATGCCAAAATATAGCACGTTGTCTTGAAGAAAAGCACTTGCATGATGCTCTGAGGCCTGAACTGAATGCTTTTCCTAGAGAAAATTACAGTTGGTGGAGAAAATGAATAGTGGATGAAGTATGGTCATTCAGATTTGCATCTTTGACAGGATTTTGAAATAAAATAAATTAAGTGTGCTTTTGGGGGAAAAAAAAGGATTTTAAAATTAGGTCTACAATTCCTGGTCTTTGTGGTTTAGAACAAGCTATTTGTATGTTTCTAGAACATTGGCTTTCCTTTGTATGAGATTTGGAATCTCCACCAAGAGGAACCGTTGTGAAATCACGCTAGATGTTTTTCTATGTTCAATAAAAGATGAGTGTGCAGCTCTTCATCTGGGACTAGGAGGAGCTACAGGCGGTAGATGGCTGCTGAGAGAGGGAGAGTCCATGTCCTCCAGGGCTGAGGTCCTGCACAGGTTCTCCAGTCCCAAGGGTCACCCGGGCATGCATTCAAGTAAACAACACTACCCAAACCAGTAGGCTGTGTATGTGTGTGTACACAGATGTAACAGTAATATTAAGGAAGAGGCCGTGACTTCGGGAGTGGAATACTTGGGAGGAGTTACAGGGAAGAGAAGGTACAGAAGTGATCTAGATGCAGTGCTTGAGTATTCCCCAAAAATACTTTTGAAAGCAGAAGGAGAACCTATAAGTCATGTACACTGTTGGTAAGAAGGCAAAATGGCAGCTGTCAACTGACAGCTGGCTGAAAAAAATGTGGTCTAGATTTTTTCACAAAACAGTACTGGAGAAAAAGGATGAACTGCAGTCACAGAAGATGAAGCCAACGAGGCAAAGAGAGTTCAGGACTTAGGAAGAACAACAGGGACAGGCCTGCACTCTGGAGCTAGCTGCAGTGCAAACTGACCCGAAGGATAAAAAGATGGGCCCTGGAATGTAAGGTTATGAAAAGGTCAAAATCCAGACCAGCAATCCAACAAAAGAGCTGAGACAGGAAGTCCAGAGCAACTCCCCTAGTCTCTGTTTCTGCTCTTTGTCTCCCATTGCCTCAACCCAGAATCCAGTCACTGTTGAAGTCTATAATGCTAGCTGGGACCTGCTGTGCAAAACTAGGCTCAGAATTAGGGAAGTGGTGTTGGTAAATCTGGGAGACGAAGTTGGGAGTACCTTTCTATCCAAGCTGGATGTAAAGTTTTCAGAGGGAAACTGATGACAAAAAGCTGCCCCTATCCAGCTGAAAAACTCAGAGACAAGGTCTGTGCTGGAGAAAGCAATCTGAACTCTACCTGTCCAGAGTTTGAGACACTGAAGAAGGCATAATGATGCTTGCAAACCCAAATGACTCTCTTTATTTAAAATACAATCCTTCTATTTTCTTGAAGAAAAATAAATCTAAATCATAATTTGACCAATTCCTCTTTAACATACTCATAAGTATGAACTAAACTCAGTTGTCACCTGAATGTTGCTGGAGATGGTTGGCTTTTACAGAAAGGCCTACATGTTAGCCATCTTTACATCCCTAACACCTAGCACTTGAGAACTTCTTTATAAAGATTTGTCATAGAGCTGGAGAGATGGCTTGGTGGGTAAGAATACTTGCTGTACATGCATGAAAACTTGAATTGGGATCCCAGCACCCATGTAAAAGCCCAGGACATGGCCAGGTTTATGCCCTGTAATCCCTGCACTATCAGAGGCAGAAACAGGGAGAATCATTGAGTCCCCAGCTTAGCTCCAGTTTAGTTCCATGCTTTTTCTCAAGAGAAGAAAGTGGAGAGCAATAGAGCAGGATTGACAACAACTACTCTGGCTTCTACATTTGTACCTACACACATGTGCACACAAACCCTCCCCCCACACACACACAAATACACACTGGAAAGAATGTTGACCAGACTAGTGGAACTGGTGAAAATATAAAGACTGAAAATGCACGGGAAATTACAGACTGTCCCTAAAGTTCTGGCAGCAGTGCAGTTCTAATGAGAATTGCTTGCTTCTACAAAACGAACCTCCTCAACTTACAGTAGACTCGGTGTTCTCACTCTTCCTGTGGCAGGAAGTCAGGGGGAGGACAATAGCCACACTTCTAAGGACAGTGTGAGGAGGCTAGGCAACTCTCAAGGCTGTTGTGAAGCAGACAACATGGTGGGGGTGGGGAACAGTGAGAGCCACTTGTAGCTCTGACACTGAGTGGTAACAAATCACATTTATCTAATTGTTTCCTCTGCTCTAGAAGCACAGCCTCCTTCTACTTAAAACAACAACAAACAAGAACTATTTAATGGACTCGATGTATGGTAAATGTTCATCAATCCAACACATTTCATATTGCTGCCACGTGAGTTTATATGAAAGTCTACAGGGTTGTTTTATGTTTCCATTTTATATAAATTAGATACTAGAGATGCAATCTTTGCAGTTTTAGTTTAATATTTCCAAATATTAAACATATAGGTTTCTGTAGTTCTTTCCCTGTGTCTGTGGTTTGACTGCGATTAAAAGCTACACTAGAAGAATATTCTCATGTGTATAAGGAGTTTCCTTGGCACAGTAGTGCGCCAGCACAGAAGCCCCTCCTCGGTATTGCTAGGTGTCCGGCAACTGTGCTGACAGCAGCTTGCTGCAAGTACTCGCTCCCTACACTGATTGCTAGTCTGAGATGAAACGGTGTCTGTCTGCCACTTTGTCTTTTCCTTTTCTTCAGATAATTCTTTCCATGAAGTGTCTAGTTCATGTTGAACCAGTTTGGATCTAGTGTAGTCCTAGACTTTGGTAGCCTGAACTGGCTTCATTACGAGACCCCAAATCTAAGCTAAGGGACTGCACATGAGCATGAAGAAGGATAGAAAGAGTTCCATGTGTTAAATTGTCTCCATCCAGTGTTAAGGAAAGTTGGCAGAGTTTAGGAGATCCAAGAAAAGGGTATATACTTACAAATACAAAAGCTGCCTGTCTCCGAGTTCCATTGACTTTGAAGGAAAACACTGGTACTCTTTGAACTCAATTCCTCATTAATGTTCTCCTTAGAATGTCTAATCTCTTCTCTCCTCCCTTTACCCTGGATACTTTCACATCTAACATGTACTTAAACACACAAAATTAGAAAGAGATACAATGAACAATGCATACATTAAAGCCACACTGAAGCTGGAAGCTGTCTAGTTCACACTTGGTTTTTTATTAAACTAAGATGCAAGAAAGGACCTATCAGCTACTAGTGGAGATAACTTAGAATAGTAAAAGTGTGTAACCCCATACACTCACACAAGCCTTGTGTCTGGTTACAATCCATTCCAATGAGGATGAAATACATCTTCGTAGTGAAGAAAGAAAACAACATTGTAACAGTGTGTAAATAGATAAATGCAAATTAGGAACACCAGTTTCAAAACCAGCCTCACATAATAAAACTCTTCTAACAAAACTGTTTCCAGAAACCTCATTAAATTTGACAGACTATTTCTTGTTGGCACCTTTAAAGTCTATTGTCACAGAGATGACTTGTTAAGGATACTTCTGCATACATTTTGATTACTAGATGGTCTTATGACTTTCATACCTTACAACAATACTGTACAACAGAACTTTCCAGACAGAGGAGATTTTCTGCCGTTTGCTGGTTACTATGACAGTCACTGAACAGATACAATGATTAAGCACTTAGAATGTGGTGGAGGAGCTAAATTTTAATTCTGCTGACTTCCCGTTAACTTGAATTTATTAAATAGCCATATATTTCTAGTCGTCCATATTGGGTAGCAGATCTAGAGCTATCTCAAAATCCTTTCCATTTATCAAAGCCTAAACACTGGTTTCTAACTACACAATGTAAGTAGTCAGAATTGGGAAATCTCACCCCAAGATCAAATACTATCAACAATGAGTAGTTTTTCTCCTTTTAGTGTTGAAATTCTACACAATGCTGCCGTGTAGCCGTGTCTTATGGCCTGGATCCCATTTTCACTGCTGTTATTTAACCTATGGCTTCATGGGTAACTTAGCTTTGTGTTCTGTATTCTGCTGATCTGTGCCCTTGGGTGTCTCTGCTTGGTCCTGCAGGATGATTCAGCTGTATTAACCATGAGCCCAGGCTCCCACACTCTCTTTCTCCATAAGGAGATGCAGTTTCCACTGGAGTCATATTTCATTGGTATTTTAATAAATAAATTACAACAGCCACACTGACTAGCTTTACAGACCAGGCAGTGGTGACACACACCTTTAATCCAAGTAGTCACACTAGTTTGTCATAGAAACCAGGTGGTAGTGGTGCAAGCCTTTAATCCCAAAACTAGAGAGACATATAAACCAGGAGGAGACAGCTCTCAGACACGGTCTCATTCTGAGATTCCTATTCGAACTAAGGTAGAGGTAAAAGCCAGTGGTTGGCTCTTTTGCTTTTCTGACCTTCATGTTTAACCCCAATTTCTGTCTCTGGGTTTTTATGAATTGTGATACATTCCATTCCAGATCATGACTAGGCATCAAGTCCATGGTTCTAAATTCATGCCTGGTTCTGCTTTCTCATCTTCTCAAAGCTGTACCTCCTTGAATGGAAACTCTTGTACACAATTTGATGACATGATCCTTAAAATAATACTGTTATATTTACTACAACAATCTTCTGTAGCCCTCAAATCCAAAACACTGGTCACTCAGAGAATAGCAGCAATCCTATTGTTTGGGTGAGAGAAAAAAAAGGCTAAAGCTGACTCTTGATATTTCTTCACAGAGAGCAGAAAATTACACTAACAGCACCTGGTGTGACAGGAAGATTTTTGATCAGAACCACACAGGGTCGTTGTTTCAGAAAGATGGCAATCTTCTCCAACTGCTTCTCATAGTTTTAACTTAATAATTAACTGGAGTACAATCTGTTATTAAAATTCTATTCATGGTTCATAAGGTTTTGCAGTAAACACAGAAGTCTGCATGCCATTGTGCTAGAAGTATCAAGAGCCCAGAAGCCTCCCAAGCAGCAGTGTCTGCAGCTTATTTTCTACTGTTGTTTAGGTGACATACCGCACATCCTTCACTGCAGAGCAGCAGATCGGCTAACCTAGAAAACCAGAGGATATTATAGCACAATACCATGCAGAGACAGGGCAGGTCTACACTGCAGTTAATAGCAAACTAGAGAAACCAAGGTGCAGTTCCACTAAAGGACAACCAAGAACCTCCAACTTGGAGAACTTACACTAGCAGAAAAGAGGAGATTTGCACTTATAAGACTATAAATGGAAAAATTAAAGACATAAGAGAATAGAAATGATGACCAAATTCTCAAAACAAGGAAATGCACAGTTCCTATTGTGATGTCATAGCCAGGACAGTAGTAATTGGTGCCTGTTGTTTAGCTTGCCCTCTCTGTTCCTCTATCTGGTTCAAACACTAGCTCAAAAGAGTTGAGAAACTCATGAAGAAGTGTGACCCAGTGGCATCTGGGTGGCCCAGAATGGGCCAGAATGCAGCAGCTATGATCCCAGCAGCTCAGAAAGGACAGTAGCTTAGCAGCATAGAGTCCTTGATTTAAACCTTGGCATAGCCACTATTATTATCTTGGTGTCTGGAGAAGATTGCTCTTTATTCCTGAACTCTTCTTCCTCTTTACTAAAAGAAGAGTGATGATGCCCACCTCATAGCCTTAACTTGAAGATTGTTTGAGATAAAAAACACAAAGCAATGTGACATACAGCATTTGCTTAATAAATGTTATTTCTTGTTATTGTCATACTTTCTGCTCTTGGTTTTAAGAAAGTCTTTAAAACAAGAAATTCTTGGGACTGGAGACATGGCCCAGCAGTTAAGAGTACTTGCTGTATTTGTTGAAGACCTGGTCTGATTCCCAGCACCCACCTGGCAGCTGACATCCATCTGCCACTCCAGTTTCACGAGATCCAATGCCCTCCTTGGGGACTGCACACATGTAGTGCACAAACATATGCACAGTTAAACATTCATATATATAAATATGCAAACCCCACAATAAGCAGTCAAGGTGGATCTATAGGTTGACTGAAATTCTACAAATATATTCCTTCTTGAAAAACAGAAGAATGAGTAAAATGCATTCTCAAGATCTCATCTTGGCTATGAGATTTATGTTCAATAAGAAAAGTTTCGTTCTGGTTGGCAAGATGGCTCTGCAGATAAAGGTGCTTGCCATTAGGGCTGACAACTCAAGTTCAGCCCCACGGACCCACGTGGTAGAAGGACAAAACAGACTCCTACAAGTTGTTCTCTGCCCTACTCAAGGGCAGCATAGTGAGTACCCACACACATACACGCCTCTAGTTTTCTTCATGAAACAGAATATATAATGCAGAAGGCCTCCTCAGAGTCCTTCCTGGTACTTTACAGGGAAAAGAATCAATCATGTTACTTCCTCTAGTATTGTTTGAAGCTTACCGGTCACTTCTGCATTAATTCTGAGGCCATCTCACAGGAGAGTCTGTAAAGAATACTCCCTCGGGTCACAGAGATCTCCTCCCTTTTCCTGACATCCCAACTGAATTTACACAGAGACCTGGGACAAGTAAGAAGCCTAGGAGAAGAATCTTTCACATCCACCTGGGAGGGAAGACAGACACACAGTGCGCAGCCACCATGCTTCCAGGCAAAAGCCCACTGGCACAAATTGTGCCTGAAAAAAATAAAAGGGCCCCTTTCAGTAAGCAGTAGAAAAGAAATCCAGGGCTCTAGGTGGATCCAAAAACCTGTGTTTAAGCAAAACCACAGTGTGGCTGTGCCTATTTTGTTTTCTTTAGCTTTCCTAAAAAACTTCTATTTATGTGTTCTTGATGTTACCAACTTAAAGTCTGGCCCTCAGTAGGTTTCCCCACGCTCAGCCACAGACATGAGTAAAGTACTCCATGAGCTTCACTGTCTCGCAGCCTCAGTACCAGGGATAGGACCCAACAGTAGAGGAAGATGCTTCGGGAAAAGGCATAGAAGCTGAAAGTTGCTGCAAATTAAAGTCAACATGGTAAACGCCTGCTTCTTCACAAGATAGTGGAAGGTATATCTCAAAACACTCCCGGACTAGAACGTAAGTCAGAGTCTCTAGTTGAGACTGTCGAAGAGCCAGGACTGAAAATGTCCTAAGTTAATAACAATATGCAGGATTCTTTTATAATCTCTCTCCTATTGGTAACCACACTGCTTCTAACAGACCTTAAAATGAGTCTACTCCCAATAGAAAACTGAGATTTCTCTCCAATCATCTCAACTTCTGACTTGATTTGAAAAATGTGGTCAGAGCCGGGAGCCATGCGCACGTGTGGATTTGATTCCATCTGCACTCCTGCCCTAATTCTTGTGGCTTGGACCTCCTCCAGATGCTCTGCCTTACTCTGTGGTTTGTATTTGAGATCCCTTCTCCTGATTCATTGCATTCTCCTGATTGACAAACAGATTTAGATATGAAAACAAACAGTTACCTGCCTGTAATTGGTTTCTAACAGCTGCGCTGTTGTAGGCTTTAAACCACAGTGAAGTTGCCGCCCAGATATGCTTCCTGCTCAGTTCAGGGCAGGGCGGGGGGGGGGGGGGGGAGTGCTAGAGTTTTACTTGTATTCTACCATTTAGGAGCCTTGACTATTCACCAAGATAATCCATGACTTAGATGTATCTATAATCTATTTACTCTATAAACTGAAATATTTATATAATTTTATATTTCATAAATTGAATTTAAGTGAGCATACACTAGACTTTAATTTTCTAGACTGGTAGGCCTTTTGATTGATCAAATGCAGGATAATCTTCAAAGGAAACGAGTTACCTGCTGTTATATGCACCACTTTACTGATAGGTTAAAATATTATACCAAAATTAATTATCTAATAATAGTTTCCCTTATAACACCAACTGAATTACACAAAGCACATCAAACTAGTTACAAGAACAACTTTCATGCTACCAACAATTGTAACTTCCTCTGAATTCCAGAGTAAGAGAGTGGGGCCTAGCATTTTAAAATTCCTGTGGAAATCAAATGTATTTTAAGTATCAGCTTTGATTATTTAATCAGACAACTTGCATTTTGCCCTGGCTAATTTTGAAGGCTGATAATATTTTACTCATAAAATAATTGCGCACCTGTTGTGATGGGAGCCCGGTTAAACAAATGAGAGCAGCAACACAACTCTTCACTTTAACTGCAGAACACAGATCTCTTATTATTGTGTGAAGAAACCTATTTTTAAAGGCACAGAATGGATCTCATTTAGATCCAATCTCTTCTATAGAGAGATGTTAAAGAATATCATAAAAGCACACATGAGGAAACACTGGGTGAGTCTACTGAACCAGATGCCTATGGAATCCCACCTATCATCAAACACCTGTCTTCATCTGCCTCGCTCCCTCTCCTGGCCAAACCATCTTAATGATGGTAAGCCATTTCTGTGAAGCGTGTACTTTCTTTCCAGTTTATGATCAAAGGAGAAAATAAAACGAGGGTCGACAGAAACTCTACCCCTCTCGCACTTTTCTTATTTTCAGACCCTTTCAGCATTAGGGGTCTTTTTCAGTACCCAAATTCTCTGAGCTTTAAAAAAGAAAAGTCTGGGCAATCATGAAGAGAGTCAAACTTGGACCTTTTCTCTGTGGTTTCTGTCATTTTGAACAGACTTCCTAAAAGCTACCAACTTGTGTCTATTTAGTCCATTTCTTGGTGTAATCCATACCAAAGTGCTGGAAAGAGGCTCAAGGAAAAATAATTTATCTGAAGTTAAGCTAGCTAAAACGTGCATTCAGTTATAATGTCTCCACTGATTCTGGAGGCAGGTGGTGTGGCCAATGGTCCACCCCCTTGAAGGCTGTATTCAAAGTAGGGTTTATTTTATGTAACTAAACTTAGAGACTGTATCCTTTACAATGTAGGGCCTATGCTAATTTCATCCTGGCTAATGTAACATATGTTTACCACCAGGGTTCAGAAAGTGAGTGAATTTTTAAAAGTGACCTAAATTCTCCAGAGTTTTCTTTTTCAATAGTTTAATGTAGACATTTAGATTGAAGGGGAATCACAAATAAACGAATAATTGCATCAAATTCCCCCAGTGCATTAAATATGCACTCAGTGGTAATTACCAACATTGGTAACAAATTTAATGCAGAGAATAATGTACAATTTATGCTCAGTGCATAGTCCTTATTCAGAAGAACAGCATTTGGACAAAAATACACACATTTTTTTAAGTGGTCTGCCTGATTTTTGCTTTTTCCCCATTCAGACAAATGACCTAAATAACTAGGATTGTAGAGGTGCAGAAGCACATGCCAGTTTTTACGGGATGTAGCCATGCCCCCACCCTGAGAATTTGCTCAAGAGCTAACTCTACACTAAAACAATATCTAGGGTGCACCCTGGCTCCTTTACTGTGCTAAACACAGAGCACTGGTAGGCCCCAAAAGAACAAGAGACTAAAAATGTTCCAGGACTTTTTCTTCCAAAAATTAATCATGTATAAATATTACCACAAATGTATATTTTAAACCTCTGTAATTTATTCAAATGAAAAAGGCTGAGGTGAAATACAGCAAATGAATGTTAGTATATTTAACTTTTTTTCTAGTTTGTATTTACTAAAGTCTCTAAGTGCTAAGACAAGTGTGTACATAGTAAATTTCATCTACCACAGCTACTTTCAAAACAAATTAAGCCAATACAGGAGAGGTAGCTCCAACAATAATCTCAGAACTCAGGAGGTTGAAGCAGGAGGATTGCCTTGAGTCCTAGGCTAGCCTGAGCTACAGTGTAAAATTTATTCCCCAAAACCCCTTCCAAAACAAAAACAAACAAAAAACCTTATGCAAACTATGTGTCCGAATTTTTAACTGTGGAATCCTATTTTAACAAAAAGAACCAGTTACATTGAAAGTCATTTAAATATTTGAGTAAGACAATTCGACCTTGCTTAAACACAATAGTTTAATAATACTACAAAAGACTTGGGAGGTCTGTGATATCTACCTTGCCTATTGTCACAAGATGGAAATAAAGCTGGACTAATGTGTACAGACCTAACTTATCTGAAAGTACTTTAATTATCAACAAGATGATTTTTGGTTGAGCAAACATTAACAACATACTCTGTGTTGTAAACTTGACAGATGTATATGATAATGGCAGTTTCTTGGCCTATGAGATATTCTCTCAGACTTACACTTGCTGGCTCCTTTCCTATAAAATCACTTGTGATATAAGAGGTAGTTACCAAATACCCTTCTTCCTGTTCCCACTGGAAACCAACCAGAAACTTCTTTCTTTACAATTATTTATGACCTAATGAATACATATACTTGCCTCTATATTCCTGTCACCACTAAATGTTTCAGACATCCCAGCCCGCCTGAAGCCAACCAATCATTTCAGATAAGTTGCACTCTCTACATGGCTGATTCTACCTCCATGGAATCATCAAAATGCAGAGTAAGTAAAACTTAAATAGATGTCTTGGAAGACATATTACACTCAGTTCTTCTCACTTTGATGAACATGGAAAACTGTGACGATGAGAGTGAGCGGTCTCATTCAGTTTGACTGGACGTGCCATTGCGCTTGCAGACCCCTCTTGTACAGTGACCCTGTTAGTGAGTTCTACTCGCCACAGAACGTATGGGTGAATGTATGCGTGTTAATGGCTATGTTCTGGGTTTGTATACTAATTTTGAATTTTTTTTTTAAAAAAAAGGCAGATCTCTGTGAGTTCGAGGCCAGCCTGGTCTACAAGAGCTAGTTCCAGGACAGGCTCCAAAGCTACAGAGAAACCCTGTCTCGAAAAAACCAAAAAAAAAAAAAAAAAAAAAAAAGTTTCTGTTTAAAGAATATTACCTACTGTGGTAGAGAACTCCACCCTGCCCCACCCCTGTCAGCCTATATCTGATATACACCATTAAAACTCCAGTGTGTTTCACTAATTCCACCAGGAGAACTACAGATGTCCTGCTAGCTACCATTTCCTGGTAAGCAATCTAAAGGCTTCCAGGAAATTGCTAATGACCTTCATTTGACTGAAAAATCTAGGCTGCAATTAGTGAAGTTTTTCTCCTCTATACTGTTGTGATATTTATTTTCATCACAGAAACCAGGAAGGAAAAAGTAAGGTGCATTGTTTTCACGTTATATCAAAACATATCCCTTTTAATTTTGCTATATCCCGGATGGACTAATGCATATTAATGTAATCGTAATTGCACAAGAATCCTTTAGTTCTTTTTACTTCTTCCCAATTTTGCCTTCTTTCTGACTCTGGTATGTAGCTCTTGCTAAAATTAGCCTTTTAAAAATGGAAAAATAAATAAATAAATAAAAATGGAATCACTGGGAATATTTTATAATTGGAGACTATTTTTACATTTAAGAATCTTTCATAATTAAAACTTTTGAAACCAGATATGATTTTAAAGTTTTGTGTTCTAATTATAATAATTAACTACAAGAGAGAAGTTTCTGATTCTTATTCATTGAATTTAAAATATGATTATGTGGTCAATGCAGTAACAATAAAGAACAATTTTAGCCAGTGTTATATTTATAAGCAGAACCTGCTATTAAACTTTAGTATTTTCTTTTATGTAAACATTGATTTCGTTAATTAGATTCAGCTGATCTCACCCCAACATATCGATTTCTTTTAATCCCAACAGTTAACAATGAGTCTAATGTATCATAATACTTTAGACCTTAATCATATAGTAGGAATTTTTGCCGGTAGCTTTTGTTAGAATTTTAATTAAGAACACCTTGCGTCTCCAACCTCCAGTGGAGGAGGGAGGTTTTAATTGCTTGCATGTATATCACACAGACTTCAAAAGAAGGAAAAGATGTTTATAGCAGAGAGTATAAAGGAGAGCTCCGAGATGTCTACACTCATGCAAAGCGGTATAATTAGAAACCGTGGGTGCTGCTGGATTCAGATGTGTATGTGTTCAGAGGGGCTGCTCTGTGCATTTGTTGCTGGCTAAAGGAATCCAGGAGTTCTCCTGTAATTACTCGCTATTGATTACAAGACGTCCAAAAGACTTTGTGAAATTGGCTAAACATGTTATTTGGAGCAGAATACTAAGTTTCTGCTGCAATTTACCATGTGGTTTAGAGCAGTGACTTTCTGGACTGATCTGGAGAAACGCAAGTCAGATTGTGTAGCAGACAAAAAGCCTCCAGCCCTAATTTTTGGAGTGCCGGTGATTTTTGGTGTGACTCTGAAGTCCTACACTACAGGGACATGTACAAGAGGTACTGGACCAATCAACAGCACCAGCTCATAAGACCAGAGGTAAGAAGGCGGCATCCCTGAACTCACAAGTTAGCAACTCAGTGCATTTAAAAAAAATCAATTTAGAAGTTTCAGATACATGGAATCTAAACAAGCAATGATATGCTATTATTGGAATAGTTTTTTTTAAAAAAAAAATCCCCAAATGAATATCCTCGGTGGGTTTATTGGCAAGTTGGCATAAGATTCGCCCTCAAGTGTTCCTGTTTTGTTTTGTTTCTAGGATTTAGTAATTTTCATAAATATATGTGAGAGCCAGCTTATATGTATGAGCATCATGTGCATGCCTGGTATCTATAGAAGCCTGACGCAGACATCAGGTGCCTTGGAGCACCATCTGGGTGCTGGGAACTGAACCTGGGTCCCCTGCAAGAGCACCAATATTCTTAACCACTGAGCCATCTCACCAGGTCCGTCTCTTATTTTTTGAAGCCTCCCCAGAGGAGGAAGAGATTACTATAAATTTATGAGTAGAAATTCAGGAAAACTCATTTATAAATAAATATGCAAAGTATACAGTAGTAGTTCCTGCCCAGCCAAGCGAATCCTATGATTGCTTATAGCAGAAAACGGTGGGCAGCATTAGTCCTAGAACAGAGGATTATGGAAACAAAACAAAACAGAAGAGGCCAAGGTAGGGAGCAAGTACCCACGCACTCTAGTGTAGTTTAGGTCCAAAAGAGACTAAACAAAACAGGAGGCACTAGACAGGTCAGTCAGCGACTGTGATGCTGAATACTGATTCTGTGGGAACTGGAAGATCCATTCTGACCCTGCCTAAGCTACTTCTAGAACACCCCACCCTGTTTGACCTTTAAGACCCATTGTGTCCTGAAATTAAACCACAACTCTGCATACCTGTCCTTCCATGGAGGGTTCTTGTTGGCATCAAAATGGAAATGAATCCAGGCCCTCAGAAGTACTTCACAGGTCTGTTGGAATGAAGTTCCTTTGTGGTCCCTGCTGTACTTTACTTATGTGGTCTCTCTGGTTTGGGGAACAGTCTTACTGTGTAGTCCAGGCTCACCTCAAACCCACAATCCTCCTGCCTCAGCCTTGTGAGTTCTAGGATTACAGTCCTGACCCCATACCCAGATTACCTTTATGTTTTCACTTCAGTTGTTGCTACAAGCACAGTTGTTGTAGTTTGCATTATATGTGGCATATAGTTTCTAACTTTAAGTCTTTTAAAAGCAGCCCTGACAAAAGAACAGGGCAGCATCTCTGCTCTTCAGCATGAATGTTGAGAACTGAAGCTGGCTAAAGTCAAATCCCTCAGACACAGAAGTGAATACATGATTGTACTTCAGTAATAGCTTTGAAAAACACTGGAACCATTTACAGAAATGCCACTGAAAATATATTTTCAGTCATTTTTCCATCAGAAAAAAAAAACTACTTCATCTTTCTAAGCTATAGGTGGCCATACCTACCTTGTATGCTTTTACCTTATACCTAAATGTATGTAGTGAAACATTTACTCATAATTAACACTATTTCCTTATTTCCTTCATCACGCATCATCTTTTGGTGTCTCTTGTCATCTGGGTGTTTGACAAACACAGCACAGTTCAGTCCGTGCTAACACAAACAACTGTTTCCCTGGCACAGTTCCCAAAGTGCCTTCACATGAAGCACGAGATGCCAGCCACCATATCCAGGGGAAGATTGGGAAGCAGGGAGACTGGCTTAAAACCTTTCCTACAAACTGAATAGGGTGAGCCTCTGCACAGCAATAGGACGCAGATCCATATGCTGTAGGCATGGCTCGGGGTCACCACTGCATTCAGAAATGTGTCAAACCATGGCTATCCTGGAATCCTCCCAAACTTGGCACAACTCAAACTTGACCACACTCTGTCTTGTACTGTCTTCTCATCACAAGTCTCCACCCTTCTTTCAGTCATTTAAGCAGAGATGGCAGTAAGGTTTGTATAGTGAGGCCATGTTGTCATGTTACATGTCAAAATCAAAGGTACGCACAGAGCCAGTGCATGCCACGGGGAGACAGGGGCCTGGTCCAGTTTTCCCTCTGACAGTGGTAAGACCTCAGAGAACTTAAAGACACTCTACCACATCAGGCAGAGACTTCTGGAGCCCCCACTCTACAACTTCCTGCATCACTCTGAATGGCTTGTTTTCTGTTCTGCTTTACTCAGTTGTCAGAGTCAACTATCATAAACATTAAATATTTTAGAACTTTTGTTATTTTCTCTTTGGTTGATTTTGAGATAGTCTCCTTGTGTAGCCCTGGCGGGCCTGGGAACGTGTGTAGTCTAGGCTAGGCTAAATCTACTGCCTCCCTAGTGCTAGGATTAAAGGAGAAAACCATCATATCTGGACTCTTGCTCTGTTTTTTTTTTTTTAAGAGAGGGTCTCATGCAATCCTGACTATCCTGGATTTCACTAAATAGACCATGGTGGTCTTTAACACCTAAAGAGCTACCTGTCTCTGCTCCCAAGTGCTGGAATTAAAGGTTTGCACTGCCATGCCTGCCTCAGCCTCCAGAGTTAAAGGTGTGAGTCAGCACTCACAATTTTAGGTACTTTTACACTTCTATTGTGTGAGCAATAAAGAATCTCATATTCCCTGTTGACACGGGATGGAAACCTCATGTTTCAGACACCCTAAGTTAACACACACACACACTCCAACTATATCAATATCAAATGCCACAACTTCTTCAAATGTTGTTTTGTGTTTTAAGAACAAGCTCCCTGTTATCCCAACTCCCTAAAACAGCACAAAACAGAATTTTTTTCTCCTACCCAACACAACTTCAAGTCAGATAGTATGTGTGAGGCTGATCCCTCCTTCCTGTCACAATAAATGTTTGGGGCTTTTCTCATGAGACTGCTGCTCTTAAACTCATGCACGTTACCCCATTTTAGTCCCAAGTATTGTGGTTATTGGAAAGTAGGTGGCCTGCAGAAATGTGGCAGTGCACAATGCTGTGAAGTCTCCTCCTGGCATATTTAAAGGGTGCTTGGGGAGTATTTCAGACGTTCTTACCGTACTGAGAAAAACAGAACTCTTTGAGGTAATGTTCTTATCAATTGGCTTGACTGCAAACCACCCAACCACAATCTATGTGTAATAGAAACATACTGTTATCTTCCTTAAATATAAACAATAAAAGCAGTGGCTGGAGAGATGATGACTCAGTGGTTTTAACACTTGCTGCTCTTCCAGAGGACTCAAGTGTGGTTCCCAGCATCCATGCATAACAGCTCCCAAACACCTATAACTCCAATTCAATTTGATCTAACCCCTCTAGGTTCCTCAGGGACCTTCATTCCTGTGCATATAGCCACACAAGCACATACATACACTTAACTAAAAATAATAAAATGAACTACTAAAGAAACAACAACAACTAGTCAACACAGACTCAATGGCAACTCATACTAACTCAGTGTCTCTCTGATTTCAGCTGTAGTTTGAGCACTATTCACTATCCCCTGATTTTAGCAGCCTTGTGGTGCTTCATTTGGATAGTATTACATGAAGCAAGTTTTAAAGTGAAATCTTTAAAAGAAATTACAGTTTCTTAGTTGTATAGAACTATTAAGCTCTCTGGATTGAAGGCTCATTTTTCAATAATCTTTTATCCATTCTATGATTTCTCAATTATCCCACCAGGATTGATGGTGGCTATTCCCTCCTTTCAGTAACTTTGTTGCACTGTATGACTTGTTTGTTTCTCTGTAGCTTTGGAGTTTGTCCTGGAACTCACCCTATAGACCAGGCTCGAACTCACAGAGATCTGTCTGCCTCTGCCTCCTGAGTGCTGGGATTAAAAGCATGTGCCACCACACTCAGCTATACTGTATGACTTTAAAACTTACAGAAAAATATTTAAAGAGAGATTAGTTAGCAAATCATGTAATTATCAAACATTCATAAAATGACAAAAATTCTAAAAGCAAGATGATGTGACTGGTGTGCTGGAAAGGAGTGGGACCAACACACAAGCCCTAACATCGCCCCTTTAAGCGAGAGGTGAAGTAGTAGAAAACCTACTGCCAGGGGAAAGTGAAAGGCAAGAGGAAAAATAAATTTGCAAAAGTGAAATTCAGATATATAACAGAAAACATGCAGGAGACCTGAAATAGCAGATGCTGTATATTAAATCCATGTTAATACATTTGAAAATCTCAAAAACTATATGATTTTTTTAAAAAAAATATACTTTATGACAAAACTGACACCTAAAAAAGTATGAAGCTCTGGTGTTTTTCTGAATATATTATTCAAATTTCAAGAAAGAAAAAATATATAATCTATTTGATATTTTACATTATCTAGAAAGGAAAGAAAAGGCCAATTCTACTTTGAACTCTGGAAGTAATATATTATATAATATGTGTATATGTATGTCATATATTCTATTACATATATGCTATATACTACAAATAAAAAAGTCACAAATTAACACAATTTATGAGACATACATCCTGCAGGACATGGTGGGGCATGTCTGTCATATCAGCACAAGGAAGCTAGAGGCAGGGGAGGCAAGGTCATCCTTGGCTATTATAAATTCAAGGCCAGCCTGAGCTACATGAGATGGTATTTAAAAAATAAATTAGGTTATTTTAATACAAAGTTTAAAATACTAAAACCAACACTATAAATTAAAAACTACGCCAAAATCCCTGCTACTGACTGTATTGCTCAGTACTGTTCTTAGCAATCTAGGCAGGGTGATGCAGGGTGATGCAAGGTGATGAGGAGACAGGGAGTCATTCTTGTCAGCTGCAACATGATTAGGCCTAGTGAGCCCCCAAAAGGGAAATTAAGGAGTGAGCCAGTAAAATTAATCTGTAAAACTTAGTATAATCTCTAACTACAGGAACAGAAATATCTCAAATATGGATAAAACAAAAGGAAATGTGCAGAATTAAAGCCAAAACTTTCATGAGGGACATAAGAATTGATTTGGGAGATTGAGAGGTAGCATTATAGTAGTCGTCTGGGTTCTGTTCCCAGTACCTTCATGGTGGTTCACAACTGCCTGTAACTTCAGTTCTAGGGGAATTTAATGCCCTCTTCTAGACACAGTGGGCACTGCATGCACATACTTGCAGGCAACACACACAAATATAAAGAATCTTCAAAAAAGAATTGAATAAATTGTGCTCAATAAAAATATGCAATTTTATAAATACATCTGCTCACCCAATAGTTTTATATAAAAGTAATTTTAAGACATTTTGCAATGTTAATTATCACACTGATATAAAACCACCCAAGAAAAACATTAGTAAAAATTGAAAATATGTTGGATAAAAGTTATGATAAATATGAAATATACTATATCAACAATTATTGAAGTACTGGTAAAAGTTTATATAAATGGTTCCAAATGTATAATTAAGTGTAAGGAGAAATCCTATTCCCAGTCAAGAGGGGTCTGAACATTCAGTCAGAGTGTATAATGTTATTTTATAACTGCTTAAAACAACTATAACTCTAGTTGACATAACACATCAAAATATAGTCAGGAGGGAAGAAAAAGTTAAATGCTTCTACACAGAACTAATTGAAAGAAAATATGGCAAAATCGTATCTAATCTCAAGAGTGGGAGAAGCCGGCACAAACCAACTGCAACAGTCACGCATGCAAAGGGGAAGACAGGCATGTGTGCACCATGGTGTGATGCTATGAAATACACCCCAGAGTTCTCAAGTTCTGACAGCCCTCACACTCTGGACAAGCCCTTTAGGAGGAAATGAGAAACTCGGTGTTGAACAAAAGGCTTGGTTGACTCAGGGAAGCTTCATTTTGTGCCACGTATTTGCCAAAAATGATTTTTAAAGATTGTCTATCCAAATGAAACCTATACTGAGAAGTAGCAGCTCATAGGGGATGTACTAACTGTATACAAAACTTAGGGAATAGACAGATGAAAGCTGAAACAGAAATCTTGTGCCACAGGATTTAGGCAGAATTCAAGAATGCTTTTGTTTTATTGTGTGCTTTTTTCTGTTTTTTACAAATAAATATGTACAAACCGCAGCTGGCCAAGTCACACACAGAACCAAGGAAAGAAGTGTGTTTTCCCAGCAACAGTTAAAGTATTCAAATTACCGCTTTAGCTACAATTTTTAATGTCTAAGTTAATATATGATGTAGGTAATATTTGTGGTGCAAAATGCTAAAATTTATAAAAAGAAAAATTGTAGAACACATTAAATGGAAAATTCAGTAATAATATTAACATTTATGTCTATAAAATTCAAAATAGCTCACCATTGGAAGCTCAAACAACTACAGGACCTCCAGAGAAACAAAATGGAAAGGCGTGGGTCTGCGTGGTTCACTTTTGAGAATTAAAAATTTTGAGCACCCGAAACTTTTGTTATTTTTTGGCTTTTTAAACTCATAATTAGAATTAAATATAAATAAGAGTGAAAGGTATGGGGAAACACTCCCTGAAGTGTATAAAAGCCAGAGTTTTTCATCACAGAGATAATAAAGTGTTAGCTTCCATGCTGCTAGGAGAAAGCAAGACCCCCATCACTCATGTTGGCAAACGCTTGCCTTTGCATAAGCCATTTCTGTCCTCACTGTTATAAAACCAATGACTCTGGGAAGAGGAGAAAACACAAAATGACGTGTGAAGTCACACAGCCCGTGTTATTGCAGCTGGATGGAGAATATGTCACTAATGCCTTTTCTTTCTACCCATCAGTTATGTTGAGATTCCTTTTTTTTTCCAAATTAGCAAATGGCCTTTATGAGTACAAAACAGAAGCAGTAAAATTCAAAATAATATTCCGTTTTCACTTGATTCCGACACTCTGTTAGTTAATGGAATGAGTTGTTAATTATTCATTGTGGAAGGACAACTGTTATCTTTATTGGAGTTCAAAGGGACAGAGATCTACCAGATTTCTGTGATAAATTAAAAATAACGTTTTCGTGAGATATCTACTACCAAATGCTTGTCTTAACAGAGCTAAACAACCCAAATTTGTTTGCTAAATCCAGAGAACTAGTGTGACTGAGTCTCTGAAGTGTTCCTGTAAACTGAGTGTAGAAATCTGTGAGATGACTGACAGCATTAATAGGTGGCCTGGCTTCCTCTCACGACATGGAAGTGTAAGAATGTGACACTTTTTCCTGAGTCCACAGAAGAGCTGGGTTAGGCCAGAAGCACAGACTTCTTCACGCACAGGTGATGCAATGCTGAAATACACGGTACTCCTTCATCTCCTAATATTTCAAAAGGATTACATACAGGCAGAAGTGAAGCTATAGGACTTCCTAGCACCTTGCCTCATGCCTGCCTAGTTCAGTTCCCAGAACCACAACAATAAATAAATTAAAAGACAAAGATATTCTTGGAGTCAAAGTGCAGGAAGTGCTCAATTCCAGCACTCTCTTTGCTGTGACTCAATCCTCAATCTATGGGCACATCAACAGTGACCATCACTGTACTGTGCTCCCAGTGCTCTGCTGAGTGCCAGGCACTACAGTGGTGAGACCTTCACTTGTGCCGACTCTTCCAAGGAGCATATAGGTAAGTGCTCTTATCACCTCCGCAGAGACATGGAGGACAAAACGTAGAAAACGCCAGTGCTTTGGCCAAAATTCAGGCATAATGAGAGGCTGGATGGGAACCAAGATAAACAGGTCTTAGAAGTCAGTCATAAAATGCAATGTAGGGTATATTCCATCTGCTTTTGTTGGATTGTATACATAGCCTCTTTCCAGCAAGAGAAATTCCACAAATAACTATAATCTGTAAATTTAGCTACTATTATGAGTCTAAGAGAAAAGCCAGGTATCTCTAAGCCACACTGCATTCTCTGACGAGACTTTCCCTCTATCATGTCTGTCAAGTAAATTCACAAGGCAGTCTGTACACTGATGTCAGGGAGGGCAAAGGTCCATAGTGTACACCTAAGAGCAAAGACATCCAGGAGGGTGTCACCCCTACTCTTCCATGGATAACCTAGTTTAGAAGTCAGAGTTTAGGGTCATGGCACAAAGGCCGGCAGCTGTATGGGGTACGTGAAGTAATATCTGCACATTTGATACTTCTTATATTTTACCTTTGATTTCTCCAAGAAGGTCACTCGTATTTAGTCTTTCCATTTTTTCCTTCCAATCTTTTGAAAGTAGTTTTTCCATGCAGGAGGAATCTATTAAAATACAAAGGTAAGTATTAAAGATGTATACTACAGACCCAGAGAGCGAGACAATGGAGCAACTGGCTCGGTGGGAAACAAACAAAAGCTGTTTCTGTTGCTGTATTTTAATTCTACCATTACTCTAATCATAAAACACCATGACTGAGGTAAACTATTACCCCAGGGTGACAGTGCTTGTAACCTATGCTTATCTGCATCAATCTAAAGATATTTAATCAATGTTTATCATTTATCAGACTGATAAGACAGTACAAAGGCTTTCCCCTACAGGTTTAAATTTATATGATATTTCTTTTAGCTCAGGTTATATTTTAAAAGTGTAAGCAAAATTTATATGCTGTACAAGGGACAATGGTAAATCATTAAGGAAGAAGAGGCCAATTAACCTGTAACCACGTAGTCCTTAAAAAAGAAATCCAACTTCTGCAAAACTAAAAAATAGACAAGTAAATAAAATCAAGATGCTTTTTGTCCCCTCATAGTGAAAACTACTAAAACTTTTATATAGAAATGACACACGTGTTCATTAAAGAAAACACCTGTTTAAATAGCATCTGCTCTAGGGTGTGTTAGAATACTGTTCTAGACTACAGGGAGCAATTACATCTGTTTTCATAAAGACTCATAAGATTACAGAAATATAAACATTAGAATGCCCTAATAATGATCTCTTTTTCCTACATGCACTGTTTTCTTCTCTGGATTCAGATGGATTTACAAGCAGGCCTCCTGCTTACAACTGCCTACATGTACTTTTCCAGATCCGACTCTTAGCAAAATAGGCCATGTTTCCAGAGAATGCAGGCAGGTTTGAAAACTCCCATTAAACTTTAGCATTCCAAGTGTCAAGATTCTGATAATTTTCTTTTTAAATTATATTTAAAATGATTTCTCCAGTTCCAAATACTTTTTCTCCCCCATATCAGCACCTATCTCTTGAGTATTTTCTCTTTTGTTTTTTTCCCCCTCTAGCTTCCAAATCAGCCTTGAATTTTTCAGATTGACAGTTAGGTCATGATGGCTCTAAAGGGCTTTAGAGGCTAGATAAGCTTTGGGAAAAGCAGGGATCCTTACTTAAGAGATGAGAAGACCACATGATTAGAAAGTCTTGCTGAAAACAATTAACATTTGTTCGTGACAAGAGCAATCAATTAGAAATAGGATGGAATCCAGATCCTAGTGTCATTAAAGGACTGATATTGTCACAGAACCCCACGTCCTTTCTACATAGACATTCCATTAAGTAAATGCCATCCGCCTCTTCCCTGACTTCTCTCCATTTCACAGTCATAAATGAGGTATGTAGTCTGTTCGATACCTATATTTTTTCCAGTATTAAAACTGAGTTTATAGGATTAACAAGGCTTCAAATCTTCAAAGGAATGCCTGCCAGACATTTTGGTTTCTCCAATCAGTTTGGGATTTCGAAGCAAGACGATGATAACATTAAATAACAGATGAGAAAGATCAGTAAAAGGTCTTAAATTTTATACTCTACTAGGCTTGCTATATTTTTACCCATTCTTGTATGTTCTACCATTGCACTGTACTGATAACCATCAGCACAGATGCAGGAGTCCAAAACGTTTGGTTAAGTTAACCCAATACATCAAGGATGGCTACAAAGTCAAGTCAAGTGGACATATGCACACTAAATGTAAAGCTTGTCTCTACTTTCTATAAATAGATTTGAAATACCCCAGAGGCCAAGGAAAGAATGCTGATGCTCCATGAGAGACAAACATAGCTCTATGGACAACAAGGATATATGCTGCAGCATAAACTCAATCAGCTTCACACAAGCTACTCATTCCCAGGCTGGAGCATTTGACATTCTACTAAAACATCCTTTCTTGTTAATGCTGAAATCCAGCTACACCAGATCCTGCTTCAGTAGAAAAGGGTGAAGGAAAAGAGATAACAGACAAAGGGAACACTATATAAATGAGTCCTACATACACAAAAAGAACATACAATAGTCACAGTGATTCTAATGGGATTAAAAAAAAAAGCAAATGTCCCCAGAATAGTTTACAGTTCTGTCACAGAACAAATATGTTTTATTTTATTAATTGGAAAATAACTTTCCACTCAAAGAAACTCAAATAAATTTTAATATCTAAGTTTATGGTTCAAACTTCTGTGACTAAACTATCTGAACTACAGAACCAAATGAGTCTCAAGATGAGGAGAAAGGATCACAATACTACAGTACACATTGTAGTATCCCTACAATATAGACACATTAAAGATTACAGTGCCCCAAATTTGTGTAGCATGCCATCTGAGGCCAGAGTTCACCCCTCCTACCATGAGAGAGTTTAATAACATCAACCAACACCTACTCAGTAAAACACAGGGCTTCGGGTTATTTTGCCTATTGTTTTCCAGATAGTGGGAATTTGATTCTAACTAGTCTCTATCTGAAGCAAAGGCATAAAGATTCCACACCTCTAGACTAGTACTCGGGGATATAGTTTTGGGTAGGCTGTGGTTTGAGGGGTGAGGATGGGGTTTTTGCTTGTTTATTGTTTGAAATTTAACAATTTATCTTTCAGAAAACTTACTTTAAATTTTTTCTATCAAAAGAAAGATATGTTTCAAGAATGATTGTATTTACAATGTGCCATACACAGATTGCCAAACATGGTTCTGCTTCTTAGAAACTGAGACTTTAGGCTAAGTAAGGAATGTGATTTGCCATGGTGTGCTAATGCATTGGCTCATAACAAATGGAATAAGAAATAAATGCTCAAAGTGGGATTATCTCCTAATCTGTAGACTGATATTTTGGAATCATTTTCAGTTACTATACATATGGAGTGTGTGTGTGTGTGTGTGTGTGTGTGTGTGTGTGTGTGTGTGTATGACTTCAGGAGTTCTAACAATGATAAAGGTTTATCTTCTGTGTCAAGACGTATAAATAAATCATAATTAAAGCAAAGGAAAAAGATAGAATAATGGGAATGCTTTGGAATATTTTGAAACAGTTTATCTGTGAGTAAACATTTATTATTCCTTTCACTTCTGTGTCATATTGGAAGTCAGAGGGCAAAAATATCACAAACATGACACAAAAATCTTTCGAATATTTGGTGAAGAATCAAATGCTTCAGTCCCTATGTACACATTTCTTCTTGCTCTAGTGATGCTTAAGACAATAGTAAAGGCATCCCTTTATTTTACCATGGAATCAGAAGTTTCAGATGCAATCACTTGCTCTGCATTCACAACCACTGATAATTGATCTGAAGAGCTCATGACTTTAGTTTCCAGCCAAAATGCTTGCATTTTCGTTGGGGACATACAGATGCTGTTATCAGTTACTGTACTTTTTTTTCACAGTGGCAAGAGCGCCACAATACAGTGGGATAAAATTGGAGCTTGGAGAGCTTGAAGAGCACTCTTAAATTTTAATTAAAACCCTCTAAGCTCACTAAAAATAATTAGACACTAAAATGTGCCAGTTTTATTTTGAAATCACTATAACATACAAAGCAATGCTCTATGATGACTGTCCCTACACACACACACACACACACACACACAATGAAACAACTGACTTTCCAAATAAGAACAAGGGGTATAAATAGAGTATGTTTTCAAGCAAGCTCTTCATGCCGGGAGCTGGCAGAAAAGCCCACAGAGTGTGTTTTTCAGACTGAACCAAACAAACCTAGAAATAACTTCCCTAGCCCAGTGTGCAGATCTCCAACCAACTCCACAGAAAATCCAGTGTGGAAAGAACAGTGCGCACTGTATCACTGAGCTTTTCTGATCCAAGAGCCAAACCTTTAACCTCTTAAATGTTTCTGCTATCTTAAAATATCTCATACAATGCTATACCCCATCCTATTTTTAGGCAAGTAGCGAGAGAAAGCATGCCTTTCCCATACAGCAGGGCAGCGGTCTAAACATCAACACAGATGCTCTGCCAGGAAGAACTGGGCTTCTCAAGCACTTGATCATTAAGGAATGCACCAACTGTTTCAGATAATCTCGTGCCAGCCCCCTTGTGCTCCACACTCCCCCGTGGGAGTGGCCAATCTTGTCCTGCTCCTAATTCTTCATTTTCCTCCTCCACAGCATACCCTCTATCCAAAAAGATGAGAAGTAAGGCATTTATGCCTAGCAATGAGAAAGCAGGCTCACTTCCCCAAACAGACCAAAACTTTAAAACAATTAACCCTCCCCTCTTCTTTCAGATAAATTGCTAAGTATAAAATGCAATCTGTTCCCTTTGTTTACTCAATAAGAACAATTTGTAAATGACTCAAGGATAAAATTCAGAAAATGTTGTGCTAAATTAGAACCATTATAAACATGCTAATGACTCAATGCTCAAGTAAAACATGCATGATCGGTGTGAAGGGAGAGATTTCATTCCTGTAAAATTCTGTTGTGCTGCCTTAAAATGATTTGGTCATTAAATCAGATATAGTCCTTCCAGGAAATATGCTAATTCCACAGACACTCTACTGAACAATGTGCTGTGAGTGTGGGGTGTGTTTGCGGGCGGGGGCGCGTAGGGGAAACAACTGAGGTGTTGGAAATGCTGCTAGGATGTTCAGAAGGAAACAGGCCCCACATCTAAAACCTGCCAGACTCACATGCAGGCATTTTCATGTCAGGGGCAATCTTTTCTCCAGTTACTATTTTTATCCACCGGACCTTTCTTTAGGCTACCCTGACAACTGGCACTAAGCATACATTCAATAAAGTCACACTGTTCTATATGAGCAGGCAGAAGGCATCTCTCTCATCTGCTCACCAAGACAGCTAGAACCTAAAATATGAACACAAGAATCATTAGCAACCCAGTTCCTCTCATCTGTTCATCAAAGCATAACCACTCCGGTGCCAACACACTCATGGTAAATCCTAGCTTACAGTCTGGCACTGGAGATAGAGCGCTCATTTTGGAAATGAGGAAAAATGGAGTAAAGATGAGGAAGCCGCTGGCATTGTTGACTTGAGATGGTGACAGCTCGGGCACATGTCAGTGCTTGCTTTACTGAATACTATTTAAATCACTGTTCAAACATCAGTTTTATGGCCTGTACAATGCAGTAGTCAGCCATGGACTTACTAATAGTTGCTTCGGAGGTGGACAGTAACACGAGCCCTTTGGACAGGGGTGAAAACAATACAGGACATGCCAGGACAAAGCAGAAGTGTCCAGCAGCCTTGTCTTAGGACACATGGTGCTTGGCTAGTCTTTTGGACCCTCCACTTGACTTTTTCCACAGTGCTTCATATGGATTGAACTAAAAGCTTTCCTTTCTTGAATACCATCCATAAACACTCAGTGCAAAGTTCATTTAAAAAAAAAAAAGGCCTTGAACTCAACAGGTCATTTCTTCCAAGACAGGTTTTGCTTTCCTGAGTGAGAACCACATACATGTGCAGCCTTGGGCCTTGTTTCTCTACTGTTAACCCTTGCACATGAGACCCTCAGATGCTCCAGATTTACCATAATAGAAATGTCTGTTAGAAACTGTACATACCCATATTTACTAAAATCTATCTTATCAATGACATTTTCCCGTTACTGCTGCTCCTGTTGTTTATATTCATCAATTACCTGTTTTACTATGTCAGATTCACATATAACTCATTTTAAGAAACAATATAAGATTATGGCTATAAATTATTTTGTGTGTCCATTTGTTTATTTGCTTGTTTTAGACAAGATCTGTATATCCCAGTATGCCCAGCCTAGAACTCCCTATGTAGTCCAGAATGATCCTCCAGCTGTATATAAAGTGCTAGGGACCCAATCCACAGCTTTGTACCTGCTAGCCAAGCACGCTACCAACTGAGTTATATCCCCAAACCCTCTAGTTCTTCTTTTGAGAAAGGTTTTTTAATTCTGTGATTCTGGGTATATGTGTATCCCTGTGTATGGGGGTTACATATAGAAGCCAAAGGGAGACAGATATGTTCCTCAGTTGACCTCTATATATTTTTAAGCAGGGTCTCTCACTGAATTTAAGAGCTCACAATTCTTTTAGAGTGGTTGGCCATCGAGTCCCAAGGGTCCTCTTGCCTCTGCCTCCCCAATATTTATGCCATGCTCTGCATGATTTCCCATTTGGTTCTGAGAATCAAGCTGAGGTCCTCACCTACTGAGCGATCTCTCCAGCACTCGGAATGCTCCTGCTGTCTTGTAGCTGCCAACCGCAGACCTACATTTTCTGCTTTCCATTGGTCCTCCTGACCGCACAAAGAATTTGACCCATCAGAATGTTCTGCTGGGACTATTGAAAGCCATTCTCATTCTCAGGTCATAAACTAAAATGTTTGAACCTGAGATTTTTGTGGACAACACAGACAGGACCTTATAGCACGACTAAGAAAAACCCAGAGACAGATAATGGGGTCCAAGCTGAAAGATCAAAGAAGCAATCAACCACTAGCCAACTCTTACCTCTATGAAATCTTCAGACTGAAAAGAGAATGAGTTCCTGTCTCATCCCGCCATATATATATATAAGTGAAACAACATATAACAACAGAGTGAAAAAAAGGCACATCGGAGCTCAACAGACTTCCAGTTTCTAAATATCATACAAACAACTTCGTGCTGAACTGTTATCAAGTTAAAATGTAATATAACCTTTAATCAATGGCATCCCGTTAGGTCTATTTTATTATGTACTGGCAACCCATGAAAGAACAATGTAATAGGAGGTTATACTATCCAGTGGGTTTCATGTCCCTTCATTATCGGCCCTAGTTGATGCCTCTTATCTGTAATTCTTGGTTTTGCCATGTTTAGGTGAGTCCTCAAAAATTGTCTCACTCCCTTCTGCATGCCTGGTGCTTTCTCAACCATCCTCTCATACGTCCTCCTGACCAAAATGTCTCCCTCTTCTTAGGAAAAACACACACGCCACCTACTATTTTTGATTGCCTATACTGACTGACCACTCCAAATATCAACTCTCTTTTTCTAGATGGAAAATAAACTTACTAAGCGTCTATTATCTCATTAATCTCCCACTTAATTTACCTCTGAGCTTTACAATTCCTGTATCTATTACTACCACTATTTATCAGTTTTCACCATTGTATGACTAACATATGGTCAAGTTCACTCTATTTTACCTATCATTAACTTGTCTAAGGGCAAGAAATTACTCTAACACCACTCAGTATTTCTCCAAATTTGATTAACTTCACACTCTAAAAATTCTTTGATGTGATTTTAAAAAATAATTTTTATTTCACACCAAGTAATTACAGAAATTGCTTTATTTACATTTGTATTATTGGTCTTTTTCTTGTGTTTTTATGTTTCTGCATGTTTATATTAACCAATATCATATATTATATATACATGGAAACAATTTAAACATATATCAAGTCTGTCAGAATATATATCATTATTTTACCTTCTTTACATTGTGCCTAACTTACACTATAAAGTGCTTTTTGATGAGCTATAGATTTTATATATTATTATTTTTCCCTTTATGACTAGTATTTCTAAGTCCTATAACATGTTGTCTACACTAAGACCTGAAAGGTTTTTCTCCTGTTTCCTTGTAAAAGTTTTCTAGTTCTGCTGACCTGTATGCCCTCCTTGAGGATTAGATTTCATGGTACTGGAAAGCTCTGTGCAAACTTCCAAAGGAGGGAAGCAACCAACAGTACTATTCAGCTATGATGCCTATGAACCGCATCAATGACCAGCATGGCACAATAACCCTAAGGGTACAGTAGTGGCATGCTTATCTTGGCAGTAATCAGCAGCTCTCTAATTGGACTGAAGACGTGCTCAACAAGAGGGAACTCATACCTGGTACTGGGAACCGAGCCAGCACCCAGAAACAGTAAACTCATAGATCTTGGAGGAGAACCCACAACACCATGTTACTAATCCAGTATAATCACTACCTATATCACAAATATTGGTCCTTATACCCACAGATAAGTGCAGTACTCACCCCTCATCAAAGAAACTTCTCTTTGCAACAGACAGAGATCATTACAGAAAACTACAACCAATCAAAATTAGAGTTCGGAAGCCCAGTCCCAGTGAATATATCTCCAAAACAACTCCCATTCTAAGGTTCAGGGAACATTGCAGAAGAGGCAGCAGAAAGATAAGAGACAGAGGATCAGGGAATTTGCTGTATCTCCTAGTAACCTCAAACGCTGCCCCCATAAAGTCTCACCAACATGACTGCCTAACTGTGACCTGAACAAGGAGAACAACAGACATGTGAAAGTGAACGGGAAAAGCCATTAGGCCTCAACCCTACACAAAGAATTAAAGGCACCTAAATAATGCTGCGAGTGGAAGAAATAGTCCTCTAGGGAAGAGCACACCAACTGGTTAACCAATACCAAATGGTCAGCCCTGAAAACACACACATGCATCACAATTCAAAGTAAAAGAAAAGAAGCCTTGGATTTTAAAAAGAGCAATTTGGATTAATTGAGAAAGTGTAGAGGTAGGAAAGAGAAAGGGGAAATGATGTAATTATAATCTCAAAAACAAAAGAAATAAAAATTTTATAATTCTAGTTTTGTATATAGAATGAAGTTTATTTGTTTTGTGTGTTCTATGAGTGAAAACAAACTGTGTTTCATGCGTGTGTCCAGTTGTTTCAACATTATTTGTTTGATGACGTCTTTTTCCTTCTTAACTGATCTGGGTAGAGCTTTGAGAGTCTGGAGTGACCACTGCTGGGTTTCTGCCTGTTCTGATGGTGGTTCTTTGGCTTTGCATGATTTTGCTTTTCTAGCACTGTGACACCTTGAGCTCACACGGAATGAGTGCATGCTCGTGGCTGTACTTGGTCCTTAGCCGCTTTAAATATGTTTTGGGATTGCCTTACTTACAAAACAAAAGGTTTGGTGAGATTATTCTGAAATGTATACGTCAATTTTAAATCATATTTATTACTTACTATGTGTACACAAAGTTTCGCATTTCTCTCGAGCATTGCCCTAGCTGGTCTGTACGTTCTCATTAGGGTAATTTTCCATTATCATCTAGTTAAATATATTTTGTAGCTGTATATGATACTTCTCCTCTAATCCATAGCTGATTTAGAATATGTGGTTTAATTGCTGTTTGCGAAATTTTTATTTTGCTTTTGTTATCAATTTCTAATCTATTCCCATAAAACCAGAGAATCTACTCTTTATAAATTGAATCCTTTAATTTTTTACAGAGATTTACTTATAGCACAACTTAAACTTTATACAAAATGCTCCAAATTCACTTAAAATGAATAATTATGCAGAAGTTTGCATGTACTACGTGTTATCACCATCAATTACGATCTAGCAATTCATATTTTGTTCTTAATTCCCTGGATTTTCCAACAATAACTGAACTGTGGGCGTGCCTTCTGTTTCATTTCCCTCGAGTCTTCTCTTTATTTTGAACCTGAATTCTGAGGAATACATAGAGATGGAGCAGAAACACCATCTGACACTTGTTGTTTCTGCTCCATGGGACTGGAGGCTTACATTTTATTTATTTATTTATTTATTTATTTATTTATTTATTTATTTATTGGTTTTTCAAAACAGGGTTTCTCTGTAGCTTTGGAGCCTGTCCAGGAACTAGCTCTGTAGACCAGGCTGGTCTCGAACTCACAGAGATCTGCCTCCCGAGTGCTGGGATTAAAGGCGTGCGCCACCATCGCCCGGCTGAGGTTTACATTCTTAAACACATTTAGAATTGTCAATAGGTGTTTCTTCAAAGTTTCGTCAGTGTCTCCTCAGGCTCACCACCACCCCACTGGCTCTGGGTCCATTCATTGCATGCCATGTTTCTATTACTTGTTCTTGTTCTCTGGTTTGGATAGTTTCTACAGTGGAGTCTTATGTTTAATTCTTTCTTAACCTGCACTTGTTTGCAGTTATGTTCTCTAAGTACTGCTTTGCTCAGCTCTTGGATATGTAAATCTTCTGTTTTCTGGTTTGCATTTCTCCCTTCACTGCTGACATTCCTGCAGTTTCCTGTCTTCTACTTTCTGAAGACACTTGAAGGAGGCTCTGACTGCTTGTACTGGAGAGGGGGTCAACCCAGGACCAGTTATTCCTGGGTGGCCAAAACCAAGAGTAGAATATATTTTTTTATAAGCGACATTGTAACATAGAAAAAAAAACATTGACGATGACAGATTAGTATAATAATTCATGGTTAATATGAAGAACTTTAAATTGAAAATTGTAGGTAAAATACAAAATTTGTTGGAAATGCATATGCCAAGATAGAAAACTGATCACTGAAGTGACTCCAGGCCCAAATTGTCAGACTGGTGAATTTTTCCAAACAGTCAAGGAAGAAATATGAATAATCTCATACAAACTCTTCCTGAACATGAAAAACCAAATACTGTCCAACTAATAAGATCAACAATTCTGATCAAAATGTTTATGATAAAATAATTCATAGGTGAATCTCCTTTATAATCTAGATACAAAAAAAAAACCATAACAGGAATCTGCAAGATGCCTCACAAGTAAAAGGACTTTGTCACCAAGCCCAATGTCCTGAGTTGATCCTGAGAACCCACCTAGTTAAAGGAGAGAACCAGCTCCAGCAGGCTCTCTTCTAACCTGCATACACACACACACACACACTGTGGCACTCATGTGCCCACACATACATACTCACAAACACACATAATAAATATTTTATAGATAATTTATAAATAACTAAGTAAAATGGGAATGAACATTTTAAGTCATTTACACCCACAAAAATGTTGCCAAGTATAACTACTGAAAAAAGAACAAGAAGGATTTATTCTAGGACTGTAAAGTTCCATAAAGACTCAGATGCTGTGTAGTTGTGCAGTACTGTAATAAAGGTAAAGAGCCATCTGGTCGTTCTGTTAGGTATAGAAAAAGCACTTTATAATGCTTAATCCCCACTAATGGTGTAACTTAAATATTCTGTCATCTAAGAACAGGAGGGACTTCTAGCAGGTGTGATTATTAAAGGCAAAACATGGATATCTACACTTATTCTTCAGTTCTCTGTTATCCTGGGAATTCTACTTAGCCAGAGATATAAGGAGGGGAGGAGACACAGTATAGTATACATAGTCAACTTCCAACTTCCAATCCAGATCAAGAGAGTGAAAAATCAACAACTCTGCCTAGATCATTTAGAGAAATAAGATCATGTAAAAAAAAGAAAGAAAGAAAGAAAGAAAGAAAGAAAGAAAAAGGTAAAAGAAAAGAAAAGAAAAACTGCTGTCCCTGAATGGGAAGTGCAGAAGTCAGACACACAGAACTACCACTCACACACAGACACAAAGAACCACAATTCACACACACAGACAGACACACAGAACCACAACTCACACACACAGACAGACACACAGAACCACAACTCACACACACAGACAGGCATGAAGAATCACAACACACACAGAGAGAATGACAGACAGACAGAACCACAACTCACATACATACACACAACTCACACACAGACACACAGAACCACAACTCACACAGAGACACACAACTCATACTGCAAGAGATACAGCACACAGAACCACAATTCATATACACACAGACATACAGAATCATAATTCACATACAGATACACAGAACCACAACCCACAATACAAGAGAAAACAAACACAACTCAGAACACAGATGGGCTCACAATAACCAACAATTTACAATAGGGGCAAACAAAAAAAAAACTCACAAGAAATGCAAAGAACACCTAGAATGATACATGGGTATTTGCCATTTTTATGTTTTCACATGTGTGCTTTAGTGTTTTTTGCATGCCGTCTTCCTATGGTTTGGTCTTTGACAGTAAATTATCAATAATTACTGTTTGGATATTCTGTTTCTTAGTATTAATTTCCCCCTTTTCTATTCTATTGTGAAGGTTTCTACCAATGTGCTCTCAAGCTCAGATACTCCCAAGTACCTATGTCGTCTGCTAAGGAGCCACCAAATACATTGTTCTGTATTGTTTTCATCTTTAGTCTTCAATTCTTGTAGTTTCTGTCTTCTTCCTGATGTAGCTGGTCTACCTCTGCAGGTTGTCTACGTTCTCCATTAAACCTTTTTTGTTTGCTTGCTTGTTCGCTTGTTTTTGTTTTTTGAGACAGGGCTTCTCTGTAGCTTAGGAGCCTGTCCTGGAACTAGCTCTTGTAGACTAGGCTGGCCTTGAACTCACAGAGATCCGCCTGCCTCTGCTGGGCTTAAAAGCATGTGCCACCACCATCAGGCTTTCCATTAAAACTTTTAACACATTAAGCGTACTTTAAAACCATATTGATCTTCCACTTCTGAACAACTCGTTCTTGAAGATGCTCTTGGCCATGCTGTCTTATCCCAGCAACAGGAAGTAACTGGCACGTCATCCCACCCCCATGGTGGGAACTCTCCATAAGGGAGCAGCCACATGCTCTAATCACTTGATAAAGACCCCACTTCACCACCACTGTACTGAAGCTAAAACTGAGGAATGCATCCAAACCATACCACCAAGCAAGCAAGAAATAAAAAAAAAAAAATCATTTAGAACTCTGTACCCTGTGAAGTTACCTTTCAAAAAAGAGGTGCAAAAGGAAGATTTCCTCAAACAAAAGCTGCCTTACAAGAAAAGTGAAAGTGGCACTTCAGAAAGAAGCAGATAGTGCTGGTCAGAGTCTCAATAGTAGGAAAGAGATCAGTGCGGATCACTGGAAACAAAAGTGATGCCTGTACTGGTCTTAGGCACAATTGACCCAATTAATTCAAGACAATAGCAACGTGAGTTCAACCACATGCTTATAAAAGACATACGTTCTTCAACACATATTCCATTTCTAACGGTGGTTGTGTCTGAGTGAAAAGTGTGATGGCAACAGTAGGAAGGTTGGACAGAAAGACGTACAGACAAAGGTTGTTATAAGGTTTTTGTTCTGTGTGTGAGCTCAGGCAGTTGCTGGAACACTGACTTGGATTTGTTGTAAATCTAGACTGCAAACTCGAGGCAATGACTAAGAAATGTTTTCTTAAAGAAACTGTAGCTGAAAACCTAAGCGAGAAGAAGAACTAGAATCATGTAAAGTTCTAGACTCAAACCACAAAAGGAGTGACCAGAGAAATACAGGAGAAGGAAGGATAAGGACACATATTGTGATGATCCATGCTAAAACCCATTACTGTGTTTGCAACCCTACAAAATGATTCAAATAGATCCACAACAGGTATTAAAAGCATAGAAGGCAAAGCTGGGAATAAAAACAAAGGCAAAGCATAGACAACAGCACCACATAGGTACATACGGATTCCACTATAAGGAAAACATACACAATCAAGGGCCTAAATATACCAAGTTAAGGGGTAGAGTGTCCTCTCCCAGAGTGCCCAATTATATTTTATCTAAAAGAAATCACTGTTGATATACAGATATATAGATAAGTAATAAGGTAGAAGAAGCTTTGCCAAGCTAACACTGTGAAGATGAAACAGGAGTATCTGTAGTCTATTCAGACTGATGACACTTCAGAGCAGAGAATGTTATCAGAGTTAAGGAGGTCACTGTCCCTAGCAACCCCACAAGACATGACAATCATTGATGTGCATACACCAGCAACCGAGCATCCCAACACACTGGGCAAGATTTGCTTGGAGAAATAGATGGATCCACTCTCACAGCTGGAGATTTTAACATCCTTTTGTCATAAAGTGGACAGAGCCAACAGGCATAAAATCAGTAAAGACAAGGGTGACCTTAACACCATCAATCATCTGGACATAATTAGCACCTACAGACTACCTCCCACCCAGCAGAATAGTCTTTAAACTCACAGTGAACAGCCACAAAATCTGAGCATGCTGTAAACTGTAAAACACAACAGGCAAATTTGAAAAAAGAGAATTGGTACATTTCTCTTAGACCAAAGTGGCATTAAGATAGTAATCTACAATAGCAATCTGAATACTCCTGGGACAATGAAGAAATTTCAAAAGAAATGATGAAAAATTGTTTTAAATAAAAATAGAAATACAGATTATCAAAATTCTTCAGAGGTAGCAAAAATCATGCTTAGAGGGGAAAGTATAGCACTTATCTAAACTTAGCAAGCTTTCTGCCAATAAAAGGAGATCATATTAATCTCCAAATAGGAGAAGAAAAGAAATAACAACTAATGTAAAAAACACTGAAAACAGATAACTCAGGTGTGGTAACTCTAAACTCATACTTGTCCCAACATTTGGGAGGCTGAGGCAGGAAAATTGCCATGAGTTCAAGGACTTTGAGACAAGTTTGGGCTACAAAGTGTGATTCTTCTCAAAAACAAGAGGGAGGGGGGAAAAGAGAGAAGGGGAGAAAGGGGGAGGGAGAGGAAATATAATTTTTATAATTGTTAATTTCTAGAAAAAGGTTTTTGGGATTTGAATAAGCATCTTTAGATCAGTTTTGGGCAGGGCTTATATCTTGACATATTATGACTTTCAAAATCTGCGCATAACATCCTTCCATTTGTTTGGAATTTAAGACATTTATTTTATTGGGATTTTACTAAATGTATATGTAAAGGTTCTGCATATTTTATAAACTCATTGCTTTTATATTTTCTCTATTTTTCAAATATATAGTAATATATTTTATGTTAGCCACACAGTCAATGATCTTGTTAAAATACTTATTAATTCTCATAGTTTATTTCAGGCTTACATTTATTTCTTTGTACAGGATAAAATGGTAATGTATTTTATTTATTTTCTACTGTACTTTCTTAAACTTATAAGCACGTTTCACAGTAGCTGAGTGGGTAATACGGGACATGCATATTTAGTCTTTCTGTCAGACTTGCAGCCCCCCCCCCACTGTTAACTTACAGCCCCATCTATTAGAGCCAGTGGACCTGTGTCAACATTATGGACTCCCCAGTTTCCTCAGTCCACAAAAGTTCCCTTTGTCCATCTGGGGGTTCAATGGTGTGTCTGCCACTGTGGCTGGCTCTGCTGTCCTGCTCACTCGTCCTCCCTTCCCAGGCAGCTCCTAGCACTCACTCGTTAGCATAGTTTCCCTTTTCTAGGATGTTTTGTATTAAGAAATAGTATGCAGTCTTCTCAGACTGGCTTCTTTCACTTGGTCGGTATTATGGTATATATTGAAGTTCCCTCCATGTATTGTCATGATTTGATAGCTCAGTTATTTTTAGTGTTGAATAGTATTCCATTGTCTGGATCCACCACATATTACCCGTTCACCGGTACAATGGCAGCTTGACTGGTGCCCAGTTTGGGAATTTTTTTTTTTTTTTGATTTTTCGAGACAGGGTTTCTCCGTAGCTTTTGGTTCTTGTCCTGGAACTAGCTCTTGTAGACCAGGCTGGTCTTGAACTCACAGAGATCCACCTGCCTCTGCCTCCCGAGTGCTGGGATTAAAGGTGTGCGACACCACCGCCCGGCCAGTTTGGGAAATTTGAGTGAAGCTGCTGTAACCATTTACACATAGGTTTTGGTGCATATCTAAGTTTTCTGTTTGTATGGGGAAAAAAACTCAAAATTGTGTTATTAGAGAATGTTTATTTTGGAGACTAACTGCCACATATTGCCCCATTGGCTATGCTACTACACACTGTGCCATGTCTTGCTGGTATTTTGTGCCATGGTCTCAGTCTTCCCATTCTAATAGGTGTGAAGTACCCATCTCATGCCCCAGTGACAAAGGTACTGCTCATCCTTCCACATGCTTACCATCTGTGTCTCTCTGTGCTGTCTGTTCAGATAATTTTGGCACTTTAAATTGTATTGTCTGTTTTCTTATTGTCAACTTAAAGTTCTTTGTGTTTCGGATAACATGCCTTTATCAAATGTATTTAGCAAATAATTCTACTCTGTAACTTATTTTCAGTTTCTCTTGACTGTTTTTGACAGAGTAGCAGTCTTTCAGTCTGGAAGATGAACATTTATCTTTCAAAACTTCAACTTTGTCTTTGATCTTGGATTGTGTCTTTGGTACCCTGACTACAAAGTCATCATCATAATGCAGTCATGTAGGCCTATGGTTCCCATGCTGGCTTCTATGAACTTGGTTGTTTTGTGTGTTGCACTGAGGACTGCCATCTATTCCTAGTTACATTCTATCACAAGAGTGAGCTTTGTGTTTAGATTTCTTGTTTGTGTGTGGATGTCCAGTTGTCACAGCTCCATTTATTGGGAAGATATTTCTTTTCTCCATTCCATTATGACTCTATCAAAGATCGGTTAATAAATTTAAATGGGCCAATTTTTGTTCTCTATTTTGCTGCATTCATAGATTTTTTTTCTGGTATCAAATGGTCTTGTTTGCTGTAATTTATTAAGACCAGAAGTTGACTTAACGCCAGTTCTCTGACTGAGCTCTTTTTCAGCTACAAGTTGGTTACAGGTTCTTCTGTGTCTCCATGAAAACTTTAAATTTACTTGTTGATGTTCTTTAAATAGTTGGCTGGAATTTTAATTGGGACTGCACTCAATCTACAGACCAGATTAGAAGAACTCAACATATTGGTGATATTGAGTCCCTCAGTCTTTAAAATTGGCAGGAGTCTACTTTATTTACTCTTTGTTATTTTTATTAGAGTCTTATTGCTGTTCTTAAATAAAGTTTTGACATACTTTATTAGATTCATACCTAAATACTGCATTTTATGGTGACACTAATGCAAACTGCATTATGTTTTAAATGTCAGATCCCACTTGCTACTGATAGGAATATGCTTGATTTTTTATTTATTAATCTTGTATCCCTCAGCTTTGTTGTAACCACTTAATGAAAACTCATGCTGATTTTATGCTTTCGTTAGTATTTTGGTATTTTCTACATAGATGACCAATTTATTACATTATCAACACTCTGCCTGTCCTCTACTTTTTTGTTGTCATATTCATTGACTAGGACCTGCAGGCTGACACTGAAGAGCAGCAATGAGAAGGGGCATCTATGGCTTGTTCCTAATCCCGTAACTCTTAAGTATGGTATTAACTGTATTTCATTTTTAGATGCTCATTATGAAGTTGATTCTTGTCTATTTTAGCAGGAATGGGTACATAAATCTTTTTCATGTGACTTTTCTTTATCTCTTGATATGATCATGTGGTTTTTCCCTTCTTTGACCTGCTGGTGTGATTTGAAATGATTGTTTTTGAATCTTGAATCACCTTTGCATATCTTGGAAAATCTCACTTGACTGTTGTATATGATTTCTTTTAAGCATTGTTGGATTTGAGTTGATGTTTTGGGTTATAATTTTCTTAGAATATCTTGGTTTGGTTTTGGCATTTGGGAAATGCTGCCCTATACAATGAGACTTTCTGTTTCTACTTTCTGAGAGGAGAAATGGTGTAGAATTGGTGTTATTTCTTCCTGAAAGGTGTGGTAGAATTCACTGGCATCTGGTGCACCCAGTTTGGGCTCTTCAATGAATATAGATATAGGCCTTCAAATTCTCTCATTGCTCTCTGAAGTTTTAGCAGATTGTGTCTTTATTTAGTTATTGTATCCTACTTTAGCTAGGACTGGAAATACATATGTGCGTACGGAAGGTTAATAACATTCCTCTATTCTCCATTAGTCGTTGTAGGATCTGCAGCCTGCAGCAATGTCTTTCTTTTTATTTATGGTCTTAGTGATTTTGTAATATCTCTCTCTCTCTCTCTCTCTCTCTCTCTCTCTCTCCCCCCCTCCCCCCCCCCCCCTTATCTTAGCTTGGCTAGAAACGTGCCTAGTATTTTCAGAGGAGCAGCTTTCAGTCTGTTGATTTCCTATTTCCTTTCCTTTCCTTAACTTTTTTATTTTCCTCTCCCTCCCACAGGGCAGGGAACCCTGACTGCTCTTTGGACTGGAGAGGGAGGGAGAGGGGAGTGGGACATGGGGAGTAGGGGGAAGGGGGAGGGAAAATGGAGGAGGGGAGGAGGCAGAAATTTTTAATAAAAAATAATAAAATAAAAATATATATTTCAGAGAAATGTTTACAAAGAGTCGAGAATATTTTGAATAAGAAGAAAATTATCAGAGTGGCCTATCACACAGGTATGTCACAAGCCTAATTATTCAATGTTGGGTATTCAGCAATGAAAACCAACACATATGGAATGTTAAAAAGTGAAAAAAATGTAACAAGCTCCCTTCAACAAAGATACACTGTCAAGCAACAAGAAGACCCAGGTAGGACAGTACTGTCTGCATGAGGGTTACGGACAGGCACATGAGTCTATATACCGACTGTCTTGCTGAGGTTATAGTAGGGAGGAAGAATGAGGGAGTCTCTGGAATATTAGAATATACTACATCTTGCTACAAGTGGTGTGTGCATGCATATGAGAGAACATGCACAAATTTATTGAAAACCACATGAGTAGCACCTCATAACTAATCAATTATTACTGTGTTTGGGTAAATTCTTATGGATTTTATGCTTATACTGTGAATGGTATTGAATAGCATTTTGAAAAATTACTAATGAAGTAAAATGTTTAACTTGGCAGTTGTCCAAGAATACTTAACAGCAAGACATGACAATGTCCAACACAAAGAGAGTTTTTCCGGTGTCTGGCTATAGACAAGTCCAATTCCTCAGAATAAGATGAGAAAAATCGTAATGAGCTAGCAAATGGCACAGTTGGTAAAAACACTTGCCAACATAACTACTGGAGTTTGGTCCTCCATGCACACAGTGGGACATGCATACCTCTACACACATGCACATTCACACATAAACACATTAAATGGAAATATGAATTCATGCTTTAAATTTATATCGTAATAAAATTATAATATAATATGTCATAGTACTTGAACAGAACATATTCTTTCCTTTGTCCAGAGAGAGGGACAAATGTCAAGTCACTGTGAGCTTACTCTGCTTCTAAGGGAGGGAAATAGAATATTCCATGACAGACAGGTACAAGCATCTCCAACCTTTGATTTCAAGTCCTCAAATGTTTACCTTGGAGTAAGGTCCGAATTCTTTAGTGTTGCTTCAGAGACTTCCACGTTCCAGAAGGCACTCTTCTCTCCACCCATTCTTAGCCCTCCCTATCCATCCGTTCCACTACGTCTCTCACAGAAGGTCTCTCAGTGTCCCAAAGACCAGTTGCCACCACCTAAGTGTCCTCTTGCCTGGAACTTTTATGTGTGCTCTTCTCAGCACACTCTCTCCCCCAACTAGACTGCTGACTTAGTGACAATCTGGCATTCATGTCTGAGCCAGTGAGATGGCTCAGGGGCTCAAAGCACTTGCCACCAAGCCTGATGACTGGACCCCCAGATGATGGAAACAGAGAACTGACCCATCGGTTATCCTCTGACCTCCAGATGCACACTGTGGCATGCATATACACACACAATAAATGTAACTCCCCAGGGGTGCCTCTGATAGACTCCACTAGGGTCTATCATGACTTGTAACACACTATTGTAGTTACTTCACCATTAAGCCCCTCTAGCAGTCAGGAAGCTCTTTCAGATCAGCAAGCCCACCCAGCTGCTTGCAAGCGTACCCTTACTGTTCAGATAACAAAAGGAGATAACTAAAGTCTCGCCCCTAGAGTTAGTTAAAATGAATGAATGACAGTGGAATTTGAAGCCCAGATCCTCCAGGGGATCCACTGAATGGGCAGACAGTATTCCATATATTTTAGTTTTGCTCGCCATTGATGTGAGCCACACTGGCCTTGGGCTTGTTACTTGCCTGCTTTTGCCTCCCTAAGGGTAGGATTCTGTACAACCATACCTAGTTGCAGACTTTCTGAAATTTCTTGCTTTTTGCTCTGTTATAGATTTCAGTTGTTTTACTGTATATGGAAAAAATGCTACAGATCCCACATGCTCAGCCACTGTAGGAGAGACCCAGGGAAGAACTAGATGGGGAGGCACCATCTCAGGAGCAAATGCGTGACATTGTATTTCATAAAGGATGCTTCCTACAAGATACTCTCCACTAAGTTTTCTGCATTTTTTTTTCTTAGTAACCAAATGCTCCCTATTTATATGAGAAAATGACCTACACATAAATAGGAACTTACAAATTCCCAGCAGGGTGAGGCTGTCCATTAGTTCTTCAAAGAATCCCTTCTCTCAGAGCTAAGACAATAAATTAAGTAATCATCGAGATTATAAAAGCTTCTGTCTGAACATGATTTTTTTTTCAATTTTAACCTGGCTTAGTTTTCAACATTTACATTTTGAGTGAAAGGAGAACCAAAGCTAAAATTATGTTTTAGAAAAGAAAGAATGTTAAAGCCACAAAAAACCCTACTGAACTCTAAATAAATTCCCCTTTCTTTTTCTTTTGAGAGAGAACAGGAAGAATGACAACAAATTCTCAACTGACTATTGTCCTGTGAGGATGCCAAACACTGACCAGTTCTCTTGATCACACAGAGCACAAAGGCCCTTTCAACAGTTCCCTGCACAGCTTGAAGATGGACTACATGTGCCTCTTAATCCTCTATTCAAACTTGGCAACAGTTAGTGGTGTCAAAGAGAATCCGGCTACACGCTAAGTTAGACGCTGGTAATTCTGTATGGCTGTGAATTTGTGTGTGCATCAGATATAAGTACTGCAAAATTTCTAACCACAGAAGCCACACTTCCAGCACATGAACAAGTGAACCACTAAGTCACGCAACTGTCAAGATTTAAAGGCTGTGTGCACATTACTGGTCTAAATGTATATAAGAAAAGACAGTAAAATATACAGACTCACGCTACATAGTCACCACCAGGATGGGCAGAGAACATTTTTCTGTTGTCAATGGTAGAAGCCTAGGCTCAAATGTGATATCACTGAATACGCAAAAACCTGAAGAATAGGTCTCAAAGTGCACTCTAAAAGCAAAGATGATGTCTCAGAGTGCAAGGTCTGTAAACCATTGACCACAGCCACAAACTCGTGAAATATATACAGAATAGAACAGCAGCCATGGTCACAGGACCTGTTCTGCCATGGAATTCACAGGCTCTGGGGGTCTATAGATGGACAGTCATTACTAGCAGATCTGTTAGCCAGATAACAGCATGCTTTTTACATATAAAGTCCTATAAGTACTTAAAGGAAAATAACAGGCATTGCCTTAGCTGCAATAAATGACCCTTGTCAATCAGCACAGGAAGAGAAACTGCAGTCGCATCCCAGGATAGGATCAATGGAGCATTAAGATCAAAGCACTGAGAGGAGTTCTGAGGTAGGAATTATAAATGACAAAATAATTAGTTGTGGACAAAGACATTTCTGTGGGCTGTGTGATGCCTCTATACCTGGAAAACTGCAAACTCCATTCGCGTCTCACCTGGTCTCACACCTCACACAAATACTGTCTAGCGATCTGCTGACAGGTGGCTTTACTCCCTTGAAGTCACCTAATACACCCTTTGTAAAAAGTTCTCAGATTCCAAAGCTTACATATTTGCAAGTGAACTAAGAGTTTTATGATCAGGGTTTTATTTCAAGTGGCTTCTATGGAGGATAACAACAGTAATAAAAATATTAATAATGACTGTCAAAGTGATGACAAACTTGAGAGAGCATTAGACAAGAGTTAAAAAGACTAAGAAGAATAACCTTAATTTCATCTCAATTTATAGTTTCCCAGAGAGTCCTTGGGTTCTTCTAGATATAACTTCTGTAGCACAATACTGAGTCCTAGTCACTCCTACTGGTGATTCCTGACCAAAACAAAATCTCAGGAGTAATTGCACTCGTCTTATTATGGTTTCACTGTGTGAATGAAAGAGGACACATTCTGTGCCTCTTATTCCAAACTTTCATGGGGAATGAGTGGGAGATTCTGAGCAAAATGTTTGATATGCCTTCAAGTAGACCATTCAGCAGGTAGGGAGGAAGAAATGGTTCATGAGTGCCTGGTGGTTTATCAATTTGTGTTCTTAAAGTTCTCAGTTATCGGCTCCTGGACACTTGGCCTTTAATAATTACTGAATATCAGAACAGGTTTAAGTAACTGCCAACAGTCTTAGAATCTTCTTAATGCTCAGTGAGAAAACATGTTTTTCAACATAAAAACTATGACCAAGATTTCTTGCTTTTTTTATTTTGAACACACACACAGTGTTAAGGAGATCCAAAGCTCATTCTTTACCTAGTTTTAAATGTTAAGCAATCTTAAAATAATATCTTTATTATAATTCTGTCTCTTAAGAAGTGTGTTCTTAAATGGTTCCTTTCTTTAACCTTGGGCTATATAATCCAAATACTCACTAACCCAAAGTTACTGAGGTCAGTTCGAGTGACCCACACTCCAACCATGCTTGCACTGCAGCTATGCTATTTGCAGTATAGTGGCTTTTCTAATTGTTCTTTCCATTCATTTAGGCTCTTTATGCCTATTTGCTTGTTCTTCAGAATGAATAGCATAGTTCCAGTATACACAGTGACATAAAACTGTGCTAAGCTACAGAAGGCTTTCATACCTTGTCTTTCCCAGCAGTCTCCCCTCCCTGGCCATCCCCTTTAATCTGCTACACCATAACCATCTCTCCTATTCCACTTGTGCCTATGTCTACAGGGATCCACTCCTGTCATTTTCTATTTTCTATTCTGTTTCTCTTTATGTGGTTGGACAGAAAATCCTTGCTTGTACACAGAATACAGTGTTTCTTAAATCTCTCTCTCTCCTCTCTCTCTCTCTCTCTCTCTCTCTCTCTCTCTCTCTCTCTCTCTGTGTGTGTGTGTGTGTGTGTGTGTGTGTGTGTGTGTGTGTGAGAGTTTTCCAGGATATATTTATATTATACTAGTAATAACTCCAAGTCAGTTTAGTCTTTTTTTTCCATTCCATATAACATGGTGAGTATTTAGGCTGTTCCCCTTGACATTAACGTCACAGTGACCCACTTTATGGACATTCTTGAGTCATGTCAGGGAATCTCTAGAGTAAATTATAGAAGGGTAGTGATATATTATAAGAAAGTGTATGTGTAACATTGAGATACACTGTTGCTGGGAGCTGGCCAGATATTAGCTGGCTTGAGTGTCTTTGGGGATGAAGCTCTCCTTATAACCAGGAGCTTGGAAAAGTAGGAACTGGAACCATAGGGTTAACGTTATTGATTAGGACCATATCTGAGGGTTTCTCTAGCCTAGTTGGGGAGAAGCCACTCAGAATTGCACCAACAGTTCTAAAACTACTATCTAGCTGGAGGCATTCTGGTAGAGAACAAAGATACACCACTGCCCCATCCCTTAAGAGTTGATCCAAACAGGCCTGTCACTTAGGCAGGGAAGTGTCCCTTAGAGAAAGTTGCCATTTCTAGATTTTAGAAACAGCACAAAGCCTTCCTAACTGTAAGTCTGTGTGAGGTCCCCTTGGCCATTGCCACTGTCAGCCTTGAGAGAGCTGCATTTCACTCAATAGACTCTTCTTGTCTCCTATGCCACACTCTGTGTCTCATCTGAATTCTTTCCCTGAGATCACAAGGACTGGGGAGCCAAGGGGAGGCCAGAGCCAGATGCTAGAAACACTGTGAATTTCAATGCCAAAGAATTGTGCCAATTTTCATTCTCCTCAAAGAGCACCCTTTTCTTCACAAGCTTACCAAAAGAATGTGTTTCATGGTTTTAACTGTAAATAATTTGATACATTTGACTATTATTTCATTTTGTATGGGTTCCTCATCTATTTCACTTTTGAGTAGATAGGCACAGAAGTTATTTTGCTTCCTAAATTATGTTCAAAGTGGAAAAAAACATTATGAATAAGATTTCACAGATAAGATATCTGATGACCAAGAATAGTATTCCCTAAGAGATGCAGGACAAATGCGTGAGCCCTAAAGTTGGTCTAGCTTACTGCCCGGCAGAGACAGGAAGTAAGCCCAGGCAAAGGCTACCTACTTTTCTGAGAAGATTGTACTGCAGGTTCCTGGAGACGGAGATGGCTGGAGTTTCCAGCACAAAGTAAAGGAGAAGGGGAATTCACACAGAGAGAAAAAGTTAGCCATGCACAAAAGAACACTAGAGAAGACAGAGGTGAGAAGAAACACTCAGAATTACACACCTGGGACAGTCCCCACACTCAGTATCCAAGGTACAAACATCAGCACTCATGGGCATCTCATAATGTAGTTGAAGGGTTTGCATCCGTGGTGGGTACATCTACTTACTCTAGGCCAGGTAAACGCTACCTAAAAATAAGACCTGCAGAGATCAAAGTGCTTCCAAGTGACTGGACATCATACTGGAATGAGGACGAAGAACATTGAGAGTAAATGCCTGTAATGTAAAACTATGCCTAGATAAAGACCACACAATGGTGCAGAAAGAATTCCAGTGAAATTGACATCTGAGGAAGAGAAGATTTTTGTTCCCTTTTTACACAAGGACACCCCTAATCACACTGCTTATACCTTTGAAATAGAGAAGCCTGACAAGCTAGCAGCATCTTGTGGAAACACAGTTGGAGGAGAACCAATTCTCTATCGAAAACAAAGAAGGTAAAAAGACTATTATGCAACATTTTTTACATTGTAAAAGAAAAAGATAAAATGATCTAACTAAAACCTTATACCCAACAAAAATGTTTCCCAGAAGCAAAAATGAAATGAGATGTTTTTGAATACACAAAACTGATGGGATTAGATGCAGTAGATATCTATGCAAAGAAATGTTCAAGGGAATTCTTCAAATAGAAGAAAATTATATTGGGGGATCTGAATGTACCCAGTGAAATTTAGGGTGCCAGGAATAGAAGTAACAAAACTATATGTGAATTTTTTTTACTATGTAGTTATTTTTAAGATAATTTAACACACACACACACACATACACACACCTAAAAGTGTGATACTTAGTCTTCCTTGTGGGCCTAACTGAATAAAGACTCACTTTGGAAAAGACACTGTTGGGCACTGCACACATACATCTGTGGGGTTATTTTCAGGAAGGTTCACCTGAGAAGGAGAGGTCTATCCAGCATGTGGGTAGAGCCGTCCCATGGGCTAGGAGCTTGGACTAAACAAACGCAGCGAAGGGAGAAGCCTGAGGAGCAGCGGCACCTACTGCTCTGGGCTTCCTGACCTCCAGCTATAAAGGCGTCCATCTTCTTGATGGGCTGGACCCTCAAACTGGAGACACAATAAACCTTCCTCAAGCTGCTCCTCATTAGGTAAAGAGAAAAGTAATGAATACATCATGTATTGTAGGACTTTTACAATTGGTATAATTTTAAGTTGTACAGTATCAGGGAAAACTCTACAAAAGGAAATTGAAGAATTCTGTATGGTTCCTGCACTAGTATGTGAATAGTTTGACAGCTTGGGGATAACCTATGATTAAGTTAAAGATCTGCATGTTCATCACAACACAAAGACATCATTAATAATCCAACAAAAGATGGAAATAGAATTATTTTAAAATCTGTTAAAAGAAAACAGAAAAGGGAGGATAAAATAATGAGTGTTGCATTTAGAAAACAAATGTCAAAACAGGTGATTCCGTATGACCACAAACCTACATACATCACCGCAATTAGAAATAAAGAAGGAGATGGCTCAGCAAGTAGAAGTACTTGCTGCACAAGCCTGAACACTGAGTTCTGTTCCCAGAATCCATGTCAGAAAGTCACATGTGGCAATGTGATCTCAGTACTCTTATGGGAGACAGCAAAAAGAATCGCCCAGAATCTTGAGGACAGTAGCCTGGAAGTCAGAATATCAGAAGTAAGAGACTCAATAAGGGAGGGAGGGAGGAAGGAATAGAGGGAGGGAGGGAGAGAGAGAGAGAGAGAACTTACTCCTAAAAGTTGTCCTCTAACCACCCCACAAGCTTTGGAAAGCATGAGAGAGAAATAGAAAGAGAGAGAGAGAGAGAGAGAGAGAGAGAGAGAGAGAGAGCAGATTGACTTTTTTGCTATAAGATATCCACATGAGGCGGGCGATGGTGGCGCACGCCTTTAATCCCAGCACTCAGGAGACCAAGGCAGGTGGATCTCTATGAGTTCGAGGCCAGCCTTGTCTACAAGAGCTAGTTCCAGGACAGGAACCAAAAAGCTACAGAGAAACCCTGTCTCGAAAATCAAAAAAAAAAAAAAAAAGATATCCACATGAAAATGTAAAAGACAAATAAAAATTAAATTAAGAGTAAGGTTATGGAGATATCGATATATCTTTACTAAGAGTAATTATCAGATAAAGTCAAGTTTAGTGCAAAGGGTATTGGTAGATAAGGACAGGCATTTCCTGACAAAGGAATGAAGGATACAGGATCTGACAAACAATGTGTAAATGATAAGATGGAGAACTGACACTTTTAAATGCTTGCACACCTAAAAACATAGCCTCAACAATGGAGCATCAACTGACCAATGCGTAAGAGAAAAGCGAAAGTCCACAATTAAAAGTCAGAGACATCCAGCCTCATTTTTCACGAATGGATAATAGGAGCTCTTTGCTGTCTTTGTTATTATATTTATATGTGTATGTATGCGTGAAGACAGGGTATATGTGTGCCATGGCCAGTGGAGATGAGACGCTGGAGTCAATTTGCAGGAAGTTGTCACCTTGCACCATGTGGGTCCTAGGAATCAAACTTGGGTCCTCAGGCTTGGCAGCAAGCAATACACACTGAGCTATCTCATAGGCCTCCTACATAGTTTTAAGAGATATTTTTTATACTTGTGTTTGGATAGTCTATCCTGTCTTTCTTGCTCTATCATATCATACCTTTCACCATCACATTTTTATTTAACAAAAAAAATTAGACACATATACTACATTATATTCTCCCAATACAAAGGGGGTGGATTTATGATTATCAAGACATAGCGAAATTCTATCAGAAACTCTAGTGTGTGGCTCAACATATGGAAGTATAATGGCAACACAAATTGGACTCAGCAAGTTATTTTTAAGAAAGACACAAAGTTAGAGGGCAGAAAGATAGGGTACATCGAGGAGAAGGTAGACGAAGGAGTTACAGGTAAATGTGATCAAAATACATTGTATGACATCCACAAAAAAATAATAAAAAATATTAAGAAAAACTAGGTCACACATTTTGCTTCCCCAAGTACTAATTAAATAAAATGAGGGTTTGGGTTTTGTTTTGTTTTCTTTCTGTTTTCTCACCAAGAACATGCAAACAAAGTAAAACTACTAATATAACATGTCAAATACTTGTGACCAAGAAAGAAACAGGGGTGCTGTAGATGAGTCAGCAAAATGCTAAGAAAATCATTAATCATCACAGACTGGGAAACAATCAAGTGAGCTCTGGTGGCCTTTTCATCAGATGAAGTGAACTAGTGGGGAAGAGAGGGGAGAAAGCCAAAATATCTTTGGCTTACAGACATGATCATTCAGGTCTACACAATAAATGTGAAGAAGAATACCAAGATTGTCCACCTCAAGAAATGGTGGAACCTGGAAACAATCTAGACGCCCTTCAATGGAAGAATGGATGAAGAAAGTATGGAATATATACATATTAGAGTACTACTCAGCAGTAAAAAACAAGGACTTCTTGAATTTTGCATGCAAATGGATGGAAATAGAAAACACTATCCTGAGTGAGGTAAGCCAGACCCAAAAAGAGGAACATGGGATGTACTCACTCCTATTTGGTTTCTAGCCATAAATAAAGGACATTGAGCCTATAATTCGCGATCCTAGAGAAGCTAAATAAGAAGGAGAACCCAAAGAAAAACATATAGGCATCCTCCTGAATATTAACCTTCATCAGGCGATGAAAGGAGACAGAGACAGAGACCCACATTGGAGCACCGGACAGAAATCTCAAGGTCCCAATCAGGAGCAGAAGGAGAGAGAGCACGAGCAAGGAACTCAGGACCGTGAGGGGTGCACCCACACACTGAGACAATGGGGATGTTCTATCGAGAACTCACCAAGGCTAGCTGGCCTGGGTCTGAAAAAGCCTGGGATAAAACCGGACTCTCTGAACATAGCAGACAATGAGGACTACTGAGAACTCAAGAACAATGGCACTGGGTTTTGATCCTACTGCACGTACTGGCTTTGTGGGAGCCTAGGCAGTTTGGATGCTCACCTTACTAGAACTGGATGGAGGTGGGTGGTCCTTGGACTTCCCACAGGGCAGGGAACCCTGATCACTCTTTGGGCTGACGAGGGAGGGGGACTTGATTGGGGGAGAGGGAGGGAAATGGGAGGCGGTGGCGAGGAAGAGACAGAAATTTTTAATAAATAAATAAATTTTTAAAAAAGATGAAAAAAAAAGAAATGGTGGACCCTGATCAGTTATTACTGAGGGCAGACTGAACTATGATGTTAGGCACAGAATCTCAGAAAAGACAACTCAGCCCAAATAAGAGTCAGGTCACCTCCGCTGAACTCTCCTGACTTCATTCTGTTCTCACTCAGGAGGAATAATTTTTTTTTCTGACTTTCAAAAAAGAAAAGCAAAGAAACAGCAAGGAAGAAATATACACAAAAGCCAGGAAGGTTGCAAGCCTGAGCAAGAATATAATGCTAAAGAAATGTATTATCCGTATATAAAGAGAGAAGGTAGATAGATGCAAATGTAAAAACCCCTAAGCCTTTTGTCAGGGACAGCGCCCTTCAGCCCTCTGCAAGGAAAATTAATTGCTCTAAATCCAGGCAACCAAAGTGAAGCGAAGTCAGAAGAAATGAGATGTATTCAAAGGAGTAGTGATGGGTGTTCCAGCCGTATACCTATGAAATAATACCAATGTGTGGCCACCACAGGCGATGGTGTGAAAGATGTCAGCCCAGACAGAGTAGGAGCAAAGCAAACACAAACGCAGCATGGCAAGCAGCAGGAAAGCCAGCTAGTTCTGTCAAACACCTCATTGTCCACAGAGCTCCCTCTTGATTTTAAAGATGAAGGGGAATCTTTGACAGAAAATTATTTCTGTGATTGAAATAAACACTTATTTAGAATTCAGCAACTCCTTTAACTCAAGTTCACTTTCTTTTCTATTAAAGTAAAGAAAAACATTTCTGTTCACACTCACGTCCACAATATGACCCCACATTTACAAGCCTTCCCATCTAATTCTAGTGCTACCATATCTGCCTTGTAGGCATGAAAGTTTCTAAGTGACTGCTTTGACACTTCTCTTTTCAAACTTTTCTATGTTGAAGTTTTACTCCAAAAGATACCTATTTCTTGTTAAACTATACTTATTTTTCAATCAAAGTACACTAAAATAAATACGCCTGAAGACTGACTATGTTTAATTCTGGGTGGTATCAACACAATTGACCATCTGCCTTTTTGTATTTTTTTAATTTGTTAAAAATAAACTAAAAATTTTAAGACTTAAGGGGCTGTACTCATCACATTGCTCCAGTCCAAAGCTAATCCCTAGAAACCTAATACAAAGCCCACAGCCAGGCCTTTGTTCTCAAGTGTCTTTACACAGTTAACCAAAGACAGCAGAGTCTCTGCTGAGTCACTCATTGTCTACAGAGCATGCATGAGACTTTCAGCTCTTAGAGACAAATAAGCACCTGGCCAGGCATGAAAACACAATGTGTGCACATCATCTAGGCGAGGATTGGAAAGCTAAGGCTTACTGTCTAAATGTCCCCATTATTTTATGGGAAAGGGGAAATAAAAGCTAAAGTGAATATAAAGTGTCAAAATCTTTAAATGTTTAAAACGTAAGTAAAGGTACTTAAGAGTTTAATATAACATTTTCTGTTTTGTATAATCAAGGTTATTAAATAACAGATTTTCTTAAATCCCCTTTACATGTGACACAAACTTTGGATTCTTTGTAACATATGAGCTTATCTCAGAAGAAAACCACCTCTTCCTTTGAAGAGTTAATGAACCAATTGGTCATTAACATCTTGTTATGAGTTATCTCAGTCAAATGTTGAATCAATTCTCTTTCTCCCATCACCTCAGATCACTTATACAAAGTGTCAGTTTACCAAACTGAAAGGAAGGGAGCGTGATTCTAGGGAAGGGGTGCTAAGGACACACAGCCAGCACAGGAACAGATTTGGAGAAGGGGACAAAGGAATCAAATGTGTTTTCTGCTTTCTTCAGAAATCAGTCCGGGTTTTAAATCTCACTTCATATACTGTCTAAACTTGGCTTGGAACAGACAGTCAACATCATCTTAGATCTTGTCCTTTAGACGGTGATGAACATAAATGGACTCATGCTGTACTTCATAACACCTGAGCTCTGGGAAGCTTCTTCTGCTCAGAGTGTTAGTGATTATCCACAGTTGTTAAATGCTTGTGAGATCACGCCTGACTGTATCTAACATGCTCTATACTACAGAGAACAAGAAACTTCCTGGATAATAGACAACTAATTTTGTGGTAGAAACAATGTTTGAATCTGATCTGAGTCTGGAACCTTTGTTCTCAGGCCCTCACTGAGGTTCATCAAGTGTGTTTCTGCTATTTTCCGTAAATGTACCAAAAATTCTTCCTGAAAATAAATTGAAATACAACTGCTCAATTTTTTTTGAAAGTATAAGTAATCCCTGCTCAGTAAAGCTCAAGAATTGGACAGAGAGCAAATGAAATCATACAACTGCTCAATTTTTTTTAAGTATAAGTAATCCCTGCTTCAAGACTGTCAAGACTTGGACAGAGAGCAAATAAAATCAAAGGACAGAACCTAGGATGTCTTCCCTGGAAGAGACTTCTAACCCATTCATAGCCCCTTTCCTTCTCTACTGTCTCCTGGTAGAAAAGCTGGACAAACAAGCCATTTGCTTTTGTCTCCTTCAGAGCTGCGGTAATCGGTCCTATAACCTAATTCTAGACGAGACAGAGGAAAACGTTTGCAATGAGGCTACTGAACAGACTCCCTTGTCTTGATTCCCATTACCCTTCCCCTGCACGGAAAGAGGAGCATGTGAGATAATTCATTCATGCACTATTTTCTGTTCCCACTTCTGGACTGTGGGGCTACTGCAGCTAATGGAAGGCCATAAGATTTGTAAGTATGCAAACCATGTTCCTAAATTATTAGCCTCCTGTACTAACACCAGTATCTTTCTTCTCCAGACTGCTTGTTATGTAAAAAAAAAAAAGTTAAATAGCCATTTGTTTTTAATAATATTTTTATTTGTTCTTTGGAAATTTCATCTATTTATACACCATATTTTGATCATATCCATCCACCACCTCCTCCCTCTACTCATCCTCTGACCTGCCCCTCGACTCCTCTTATGTTGCTGCTATTAATATCTCTGAGCAACAGTGTGGTGGATATTTTGTATGGTTTGATTTTTCTTCTTTTTAGTTATTCATACTTGTAACCTAATACATTCCCAACACAGAAGTTTTATCACTTAATTATGCCATGTGAAGTATGACTAAGCCAAATTTTCCTCAGGTGCCACACAAATTAAATGAAGTACATCTGAGAAACCCTAGGCTCCTTACACACCATGAACTGTATGATAGAAAACAGTTTTATCTAAGAGATAAATGTTTGTCATATCTGTCATCACACACACTCTAGGAGAAAATAAAACTAAACACTCATTTTCATCAAACAATCCATGTTCAAAGGGCTGAGTACCTCAGGGGACAGGAGGGCTATGTACTAGGATTGAATTGTGTCCCCGATACTGCACATGTTGAAACCCTGACACCCTGATTCATGGAACACAGAGAAAGATTTGGGGAGTAGTTAGGTGAGGATGAGATCCTGAAGATGGGTCCCTCAAGATGAGATGAGTGCCTGTAAAATGAGATACTAGTGGCCTCTTTCTTGTTTCCTCACTCTTATGCCTCCCACCCTTGTCATGTGAAGACACAGGAGAATATGGGCACCTGCCAGCCCCAAAGAACCCTGACTAAAAACCTTAATTTTGGACTACTTAGACTCTGCAATATAAGAAAAATAGTCCTATTGTTTAAGCCGTCCAGCCTATGGTATTTTATGCAAGACAGTGGCCCAAAGTGACTGGGAATCTAGGTGATCGGCTCCTCTTGGAAATAAGCAGACAGACAAGGGGTCTAGAGAGATGGATTGACAGTTAAGAGCACCGGCTGCTCTTCCAAAGGGTTTGGATTCAATTCTCAGCATCTTCATCATAGCTTACAACAATTTATAACTCCAGTCCTGAGGATCTGACACTCTCTTCTGTGGGCACTGCACATACATGATGCATAGTCACGCAGGCTGGCAAAACATCCATACACATAAAAATAAATAAATATTCAAAAAAGAAAGAAAGAAACAGTCAGGCATGGAGGTTCGGGAATTTAATCACAGCACTAGGGAGGCAGAGGCAGGCAGATCATGTGAGTTTGGTATACATAGTGAGTTCCAGGATAGCCAGGACAAGTGAGAACCTGCCTGGAAAAAAAGAGAAAAGAAGAGAATCACATTGCTTAATGAAGTTTGCCTTCTCCCACAAGTATTTAACAAAAGATAAATCTTCTTTGTAGATTATCTACCTTCTATTTATCCTCAACCTGTAACTGTTCCAAGACTCCAACATTGCTGGATCGGGTGGGGAAAAGGAATGCTAGTTCATTTGTTTTCCTGTCCTCCCAGCTGGAAGAGGGAGCTGGAAAACTCCCTCCGCAGTCAGTTTTCCTTGCAACTTACTATGCAGCACACAGGGATTCACACTGAGCTTGCAGAGACTCAATGTGGTTTGAAATTTGAGTTCTACCAATTTCTAACTTTGCAGTCTTGATTAGGGCACACATGGAGATCATGTGTGCTAAAAGCACATTAGCCCGTTGTTGTGTCTGGCATTATGAAATTGTTTGATAAGTATCACAACGACAACAAAGTATCAGTGAATTAATTATGAACAGCCCAGAAAACTCTCCCCAAATCTGATTAAATGTTTAGTCACCCCACCTCAGGCATTAACAAAGATAGATTTCTCTGTATCTGCTACTGCTTAGGCTATCTTATTTCCAAAATGTCAAAGGATTAAAAAAAAATAAGCAAAGAAAATGTGCAGTTTACTCCAAGTACTTTTCATTTAAATAAAATATCCCAAATGGGATCTAATTATTACCTACCAGAAACCTTTCAAGTTAAAAACAAATATGTTTCGAATATCTCAACAAGATATAATTGCCTAATGAGTGTGTCCTATAAACACTAATAATTATGACCTACAGTACAACTCCAAATAATACAACCTACTTTCCCCCATAACTCCACTCTCCATCTGATCAAACTATATGCTAGAAGATATTACTCAGAGCTCAGAGCTCAAATGCCAAGCTTTGTAGCAGGCCTTAACTTGCACCTGCAAAAGAATTGGTTAATGCTCCTCTTCCAGCTAAACACTAAATCAAACATGGAGATCTGAGGATCTGAGGCCTCAGAGTTTCAATACCAAGTTTGGAGAATGAATAAGGAAGGAAAACAAAGAAGATGGAAAGAGGGAAAGAGGAAGAGGGAGAACATGGGGGAAAGGAAGGAGAGGAGAAGGGAGGAGAAGAAACAGGGAAGGAGGAAAGTGAGAGGGGAAGACAAACTAGAAAATAAAAATATATTCACCAATTTGAGCTTGGATAAAGGTAAAGATTACAAACCATTTTATCAATAAAAATTTAAGATTTTTACAGACGAACAATTGAGAGTGGGATACAGGTTTGGAATTAAAAGGAAAGGGTAGTTCAGAGGCCTCCAAAAATAGAAACCTAGACAGAAAATCCTAGCGATCAAAGATTTCACATCCCTGCTCTTAGGCACAAGATCAAGTTTGAATGTTAAATGATGAACCAGTACCAGGAGGCAGCTGTGGCCTATACCCAAGCTACAGAACTTTTCACGTACCTGTTCTGCAGGTGATGCAACGTAGGATTGCAGAACTAGATTGCTACAGGGGCTACACCCCCTCTTTTCACTGTGGAAGAATTAATTTCAGTTACAATGGAAAGTCACAACTGAAATATTAGAGATGGCACACCCTAAACTGTACAAAGAGATTTAGAGAGCAACAAGTCCAAAAAACAGAAGCTTGCTACTGTAAAACTGAAAACTGAAATAATTTAAATTCTTAATAAATTTGTTTGAGATTACTTCAGATCTATACAATGCAAATTAGCCTCTCTGAAGTAAGATGATACATTTTAAAAAGTTGGGGGTAAGTAAATGATACATCTTTCCTTCTTTTTTAAAATTTATTTATTTATTAAAAATTTCTGTCTCTTCCCCACCACCGCCTCCCATTTCCCTCCCCCTCCCCCAATTAAGTCCCCCCCCCACCTCAGCCCAAAGAGCAATCAGGGTTCCCTGCCCTGTGGGAAGTCCAAGGAACCCCCACCTCCATCCAGGTCTAGTAAGTTGAGCATCCAAACTGCCTAGGCTCCCACAAAGCCAGTACGTGCAGTAGGATCAAAAACCCATTGCCATTGTTCTAGAGTTCTCAGTAGTCCTCATTGTCTGCTATGTTCAGAGAGTCCGGTTTTATCCCAGGCTTTTTTAGACCCAGGTTCTTTTACATGCCATTGGAAATAGAACTGTTCAAGTCTTACTTGTAATCTGATTTGTGACAAGTTTAATTATTGTACTATGTTCTCTCACATGATAAATACCACATTTATTAAAATTTCACAAATGTTGTTTTCTTAATATTAATAGATACAGACTTCTTAACCTCAAGAGTGCCATGTTTTGAGCTTCTCAGAGAATCAAACTGAAATCTACCTTCTTCAAAATAAGTAACAAATTTCACAATTTAAAAATTTGCAAAAAAGCTTGCACCTCAACTTAATTTTATATTTTTATGCGACTTAGTTTTTGAAAATAGATTAACTTTAATCCATGGGGGGAACTGTTGGTTTAATTGGTACCTGTTTTAAACACAGAATCATCAATATGTAATAAAATTCGATACCAACAAGTATATTAACCCTAAAAAAAATCTATACTAGATGCCATATTCAGATATGACTTAAATAAAATCAGAAAAGAGTGGAGATGACCAGAAAGATCTAAAAAATGGTTTAGATTTGCCCACATCATCTGAACACAGTCTCTTCATGAAACACAAACAGCAAAACTTATTAAAAATTTAGTTGGTCCAAAGAGACAACTTCTTTTTGAACGTTGGACTCAAAAGTCTTATGGGACACACCACATATGCATTTTAAAAGTTTATGTGAGAGGTAAAGATTTCCTTGGACATGTCAGTTTTGTCAAAAATGCAGATAAAGTATTCCTGGTGCCAAAAAAAGGTATCAAATTCATTTCCACCCACAAAAAAAATTTGGACTTCATCCTTGCTTTATCAAAAACAGAGACTTCTGTGGAAGGAGGAATGCTCAAATTGGTTAGCCCACCAAAATGCTAAAACAAAATACAAAGTTACCATACTTCATTTGAGCTGATTTTTATAGGAACCGTATGGATGACTTTCACTCTCTAGAAAGTGGTTTTTTCTTGAACACACATCAGAACCATTCATCATAACATAATTGCAAGCTGTCAGTCAGGGCCGCACCCTTAGCTTGTGGCGAACCGCCAACACATCTGTCAGAAGCACGAATAAGCTTCCGTGTGTCACTGTAATCCTTTACAAAGGAAACAAGCCCAGTCACCGATTTTACATTCTCCAAATGAAACAATGACTCGCTTAAAACCACAAATGAAATTGTCCTCTTTCTCTATAGACCCTGAGCTACTTTCTCACCAAGTTGCTGACTGCACTGGTACCTCAAGGGAATCACAGATCTATTCTACAAGGAGAATTCTTTATGTGTTTGGATATGCTTGTCTAAAAACAAAAAGACGTGCACATTTCATCTGGCTATATGTATGAAGATTCAAATGTCCTGTTCTTAACTGGCTAGAAGGCTGACTCTGTTAGTATTCTATTTTAATAAGTTCCTTTTCCTTAATCATCATTCTCTGGTTCAAAGGCAATTCAGGGAGAGAAATCAAACCTGGTTCAGAAAGAACAAAATTCGTTCTGGAATTACAGTACTTAGTTCAATTATATTTATTTGAATCATCCTTATAGTTTGAAAAATCAGCTTCTAGAGAGTAGCAGAGAGGAAAGAGTATAAGATTCCTTATAGCCACCATCAACCAGAGTTAAGTGATGGCTCTTTTTATTTATTCCGAAGAAGTTCCAGTATCAGAGACATAAATGCTGTAATGAGACTACAGAACAAACTGACGGATAACGAATGGGATCTGAGGTATCAAATGTTTGTGAGACCTAACTTTTTCCTTTGGTTTTGTTTATGTACATATATATAAGCAAATGGGAAGGGAAGAGGAGGGGTGGGAGGAGGAGGGGATGGAAGGAGTGGAGGGAGAAGGAGGATTGCCACATCCCACTGCTGCTTTTCTGAATCTCTCTCTCTCTCTTCCTCTCTCCTCTCTCTCCTCTCTCTCCTCTCTCTCCTCTCTCTCCTCTCTCCTCTCTCTCCTCTCTCTCTCTCTCTCTCCCTCTTTCTCTCTCTCCCCCCCTCTCTCTCTCCTCACACATAACTGCTACATCAAAAAGGTTTTTTATATTTATTATTTGAATGAGATATGTGAGCTACTGTATTAAAGAAACAAGGATCTTCTACCTGTGATACAGAAATCCTCACACACCCACGTTTATCAACACAAATATACATAGTTTGCCTAATAGGTTTTTCCAGTGATACTCAACCTTTCCAGAATTATATGGACAAAATTTCTAAATACAGTAAAACAAAAGATCTAAATATAGTATGTTATTGATGGTCCTTAGCCATCAATAACATACACATTTTTACTAGATGTTTTGATGTCTATACCAAACACAGACTCCATGTTAATATCTATAATAAAGAATTTAGGTTATGAAGACACTCAGCTGTAATCTCAAGTTCAAGGACTGGGATACATTGTGAATTCCATCCAGCGTGGCTTACAGAAAGAGACTCTTAAAACAATAACGGCAACAATACATAATTCAAATTTCAGAATATGACACTATTAAACTTTGTTTACTGATACTTAAATGTATCAATTACATGATAATAATGTCCCAATATTACAAAAGATTCAGAGGTTAAGTAGCTTTCTCAAGTACACACAGCAACCACAAATGCCTGTCCAGGTCCTAAAAAATCCATGTATGTCTCCACTGAGTTATACTCAAATATAAAAATAAACATTAACATGAAAGCAAGCTACAGTATCTGAAATGCAAGCATGTTATATGTAATGTTACTACCTATATAAGCTGCACATATTACAACACACAAGATACTTTAAAATGCACAACATATATTAACTTCCACATATAGCTTGTCCATATCTCATATATAAACTTCCATTCACATCAGTATTTATATATTAACTCATAAAACACACATGTACCTTCATATTGAAAATGAAACTATTGATTTTGAGAATGCTGGACATATAATAATGCACAATAATTGCAAAAAAACATAATTTAAGTTGCTGTATCTCACAATTCATCTAATACTTTAGCTGCAATATGCCAGTGGATTTCTTTCAAAATAAAATACAGGCACGAAGCACAAAACTTCTCATACCCACCCCTTCCATGGGGCTGAGGAGACAATTTATGCCTCACTGGATTCTCTAAGAGGATAGCAGAGTCATGCTGCAAGTCTTCACTAGAAGAAAGGTCAGCTAGCTGTGTGGGCCTTCCTTGTTTTCAATAAAATGGTAAAATTCTAGAATAACCGTGAAGTTTGTTTGAATATATTTACAAGCTTAACTGAAAGGAAATCACCAGTGGAGTGGCTGCTGAGCCAGGGTTGGTAGAGATTTTCATGCATATAGCAGCTAGCTCTAAAAGACTGGCTGACTACCCCTACTTTTTGAAGCTCTTATTTTAAGCTGGCTCTCTCCCAAAAGGTTTCTCAGGACACAAACCACCTGTTATTATATTAACACAAAATCTTCCTTTTGTTAAATTCAATATCAGTTCAATCATTTATTTAGAGACTGCTCTTGATCAATCACTTCCCACAATGAAATTTTAAGAAAGAAGTCAAGGCAGCAATGCAAACTACCCAAAACCCAACTAATGCTAATTAGTGTTTGTGATTAAAATATTATAGAGAATAGATTGCCTTAAAAATGATTATAACAGTTATTTGCTTTAGTATAAAATCCAATTCAGAAAATAATGTGTATAATTACCCCAATTTCCTGACATAAAGTCCAAAGTTAAATATATAAAGAATTTTAGCTAAGACTACCACATACTTGCTTTCCTTTTTAAGAAAACAGCTGGAAAAGTATATTTCAGTAATAATAATTTTTGACTCTGGGCAGTTTTTGCAAATCTATTTTTAATTTTAAAGATATAATTTATTATTGTCAAAACATTAATTTTTATTTTACTTATCCTAAAAATGTACATTTTGAGTATATTTATAGAAAGTATAAGGTAAATAGGATATGCCAAATATATATACATCTAAAAACTATACATTTAATAATTAATTTCTACTTTTTCAGATATAAAAATTTATTAAAATTAATCTTTTCAATATTTGAAATCTGATTATTTATGTGTGTATGTGTGTGACATATTCTGGCACATATCAAATGTAATTCTATAAATTATGACAGAATTAGTAGGGCATGCTGTTCTAAGTCTATAATCCTAATATTTATAAGGCTGAGACAGGAGGAACCTGAGCTACATAGCAAGTTATGTCTATCCTGGGCTACAAATTAAAGCCTTGTCTCAAAAATAAATAAAAATAAACAAGACAAACAACGAGTTAGAATTAAAATGTATTTAATTTTCCATACAAATATGAGAACCTGAGGAAAAAAAGACAAAGAGGAGCTACACATACACTCAGAGGCCTGAACGGCCACTTGAGTTTGAAGTCAAAATAGGCAGTAGGTAATTAGAACAAAATCAATGCAAGTATTGGGCAATGTTATTATGTTAAACAATTGCAAATAAGAAAATATGCCAACTTTTAACAGTAAGTTGAATTCAAAATTTTAAAACAGAAATATAACACTAATGTCACTGCATGAGATCCTTCAGGTGTTTTCCAACAAGAACGAATGGGTTTTTATATGAAATAGAAATGTTCAAAATATCATACTTAAAAAAAAAAAACTTGTCACAGTGTACTTGAAGAAAGTTTAGCAGTGAACTGTTATCTTTAACCATAACTTATGAAGAAGAACAGAAACATACATATACACCAGCATGGAACCTTTCTGAAAACACAAAAACTGATTGGATTGGTTTTGATTTTATTTCCATTGAAACTAATAAAACTTGCTGAAAATCTTTGAAAATTTTGGCCATATTGTGATTGTGTACTATGCAACAGGACATCAGTCTCTCAAATAAATGGCAAGAAACTATAAAGAAACAAATAAATGGAATTAAACCACAACGGAACCTACAACAAAAATGACTGTATTTACCTAAAGGTTCTTTTTTTCAAAAAGGAAACACAACTCAACGGTAATGTTCAGAATTTCCATTTTGTTTAAAACAAAATCTCCTAGCCTACAGAATGAGAAAAGATCTTCACCAATCCCACATCGGACAGAGGATTGATCTCCAAAATAAACAAAGAACTCAAGAAATTGGTCATCAGAAGAACAAACAATCCAGTGAATGAGAAAAGATCTTCACCAATCCCACATCGGACAGAGGATTGATCTCCAAAATAAACAAAGAACTCAAGAAATTGGTCATCAGAAGAACAAACAATCCAGTTTAAAAATAGAGTACAGACCTAAACAGAGAACTCTCAATGGAGGAATTTAAAATGGCTGAAAGACACTTAAGTAAATGCTTAACATCCTCAATCATCAGAGAAATGCAAATCAAAACTACTCTGAGATTCCATCTTACACCTGTAAGAATGGCCAAGATCAAAACACTGATGACAACTTATGCTGGAGAGGATGTGGGGAAAAGGGAACACTTCTGCATTGCTGGTGGGAATGCAAGCTGGTACAGCCCCTTTGGATGTCAGTATGGCAATTTCTCAAAAAGTGGGAAACAACTCTCCTCAAGACCCAGTAATACCACTTTTGGGCATATACCCAAAGGATACTCAATCATGTCACAAGGACATGTGCTCAACTATGTTGATAGCAGCTTTGTTTGTCATAGCCAGAACCTGGAAACAACCTAAAGGCCCCTCGACCAAAGAATGGATAAGGAAAATGTGATACACTTACACAATGGAGTACTACACAGCAGAAAAAAATAACAACATCTTGAATTTTGCAGGAAAATGGATGGAACTAGAAAACACTATTTTGAGTGAGGTAACCCAGACCCAGAAAGACAAATATCACATGTACTCACTTATAAGCGGTTTTTAAACATAAAGCAAAGAAAACCAGCCCACAAATCACAATCCCAGAGAACCTAGACAACAATGAGGACCCTAAAAGAGACATACATAGATCTAATCTACATGGTAAGTAGAAAAAAACAAATCTCCTAAGTAAATTGGGAGCATGGGGACCTTGTGAGAGGGTTGAAGGAGAGGGGAGAGGCAGAAAGGGGAGTAGAGAAAATTGTAAAGCTCAGTAAAATCAATTAAAAAAAAAGAAATCAGGAATCTTATGAAAAAGAAAAACTCCCTGAAAAATGTCATATGGGCTTTATAAATATTAGCGTTTAAAAAGTTTAAAAAGTTGCTAACATGGGTAAAATCATTCCTTGCGTATAATCAGTGTCCATCTAGGTTCCTTGTGTGGGAGATTTCTAAGTTACCTCTGTGTCATAGCCCACCAGAGGAACATGAAAGGACCAAAAGAGCAGTTAGTAGCCAAATTTCTCCCTATCATATCCAGGCCCCATGCCTCATTCATAACCTCCTGAACTGTAAGACATTATTAGTAAAGGCTGATACTTCCCCCCCCCCAAAAAAAAATCCTCTAGGTCCATGACACCCTTTTAAATGGCTATAATTTAAAGTCATTAAAGAAGCTCTGATACAATGAAAGAGAAAAACTGCTGGAAAATGTAACTATAAGCAGTTCAGATCACAATCACATAGAGTTTATAATGCTGGTATGTAAACACTGAGTTCATATTTAATAGGATGAAATGTTCTTGTTTTATGCTAGTATTTAACAAGAAGAGGTATTATTTTCCACCCTAAAATGTTAACTCCAAATACCTTTAAAAAATACCTCTCCATCAAGTGTACCATTTGTCTCTGGTATCTACTGAAGTCAAAACTCCTGTTAATCCAATAATCTAATTTTAAACACCTATTATATAGCATGTGGGTCACTACTTTTCACAGAATTTGGATGATCTGCTACTATACATACCAAGTTCTTATTGCTTTAGGAATTACTACATAATTTGACAATACCATTTTAATTTGTCAACAGGCCAAAATAGCTACTAAAAGAGTGTTCTCACAGAATACAAACTAAACGAGTTTTAATTGTATCCAGTTATAACATTTCCAAACTTACTCACTTCAAATAAAACGGCTTTGTAGATGGGAGGGTTGGTAGCTAGGTTGGAAACAAGGTCTTCCAGACACAGCAGGACTGACACACATGTGATCTCAGAGGCTGTGGCAGCATGCACAGGGCCTGCACCACTCTGGATCAGTTGGAGTACCGGTGTTGAGAGGTGAAGTAGGAAAAGCCCCAATTCCTAATCCTGAGATAATCCCAAGAGTATCTCCAGTTGACAAGCGCTCACAATGGGAAAATTAGTTTTCTCCAACAGAGTCTCACTAGGTATACAAACCACTCTTGTTTGTTTAAGACAAGATTTCTCTGTGTAACAGTCCATGCAGGAATTCATTTTATAGGCCAGGCTTGCCTCGAACTCACAGAGATCCACCTGCCTCTGCCTCTCAAATCCTGGGATTAAAGGTGTACACCACCACCACACAGCTTACAAACTACTCTTAAAGACACATTCGATACCCAGAAGAGGGTCGATACAAAATAAACTAGATGGCACTTTCTGTACTTCTTTGTCTCATATGCTTTGTCTGGGCATTATCTTTAATTTTTGTCTTTAATTTTTTCTTCCACCTCTTCATTACATGTCTTTTGGGTAAATATTGTCACTTCTGGTGTTGTGTTTCATGGGATTTCTGTGTGTACAAACATGTGTCTCTGTATCTATATATAGTTCTTGTTCTTTTTCTTTGGATATTGTCTTCTGTCTGTTTCATCTTTTCTGTTTTATTGGTATTTTATCATTATTTTTTAGATGTCTGTTTTCTAATGAAGGATAGAAAGAAAGGGTGTGAACTTGTGAGGGTGGGAAGTAATGGAGGATCTGGGAAGAATTTGGGAAGGGAAAATCATAATTAGAATACATTGTATGAAAGAAACCTGTTTTCAATTAAAAAAGAAGCCGAAGGCTTTGCTCTCCTGTGCCCTTCATTTAGCCCTGACCTCTTTACCAAGGCCTCTTCTACAGAGCTTACCATCTCGTATTACTACAACTCTTTAGAGCCATCCTGTGACTCAGTACTAAACTAGTTACGGGAAGAAAAGGGCAAATTTTAAAACTGGGGTACTGTCTGGCTGGGCTTCAGTCTTGTAGGGAACACTAGACACATAACCAGCACATTTTAAAAGCCTGTGGAAGTGCTGTGGTAGGGTGGCATTGTAGCTACAGAAACTAGGGAACAGGTCTGGTCTACCTCCCACCATGAAAAAACCACCTACTACTACTTTCCTTCCTCTTCTAGAAGTTCTGTCTTGCCAAACTTTTGTCATTTGTACCTATAACTTCGGTCATTTCAATTTTAAATATCCTGACTTACTTCTAAAGAATGACAAAATTTGTTGTAAACTCTAAACACTCTCCTACCTTATTATTTATGATCATTAATAATAGCTCATATACCTAAAAAGCATATAGCATTTACTATAACTATAAATCAGACTATAAGTTACACATTTTAAGTGTTTTTAAAAGGTCTTTGCTACCTTTCAGAAACATGAAATGTCTACATTTTGACATATGTATATCCCAACAATGTCTTATGTAATTGTTTCTTAAACTGTCTTTTCTCTTATACCAGTTCCTTCTCTTTTTTTCTTATGAAGCTAATACAACCTACAAAAGAGTTGATAGGATTACTATTTTAGAATATTATCATATTAGTCAATCAAAAAATAGCTTCATAAAAGATTATAACTTACACTTTGTTATGGGAAGCAGGTTATTGCTAGGTTTGTTTGGTGAAGTGATGCAATTAAGTAATGTTGACTGTCAGATAACCTGCCAGTCCACTTTTAGTGAACACCAAAATCAAAGGAAATCACATTACATTTCGGTTAAAAGACTACAACGAACATAATGCTAATTTGACAAGTAGACTTTTCTACTGAGCTGAGAAAAAAGGATAATTGATTAAAGGGGAGGGATAGAGTGTGCTGGTTAGGAACTGGGTTGGGTCCATGAATCCAAGTAACAAAGCTAAGTGCAGTGCGGATTTGCACTCCCAGCACTGAGGGGCAGATCCAGGGTGCTCCCCGGCAAGCACCAGGCCAGTGAGAGATCCTGGTTAAAAAAAAAAAAAAAAAAAAAAAAAAAAAAAAAAACAAGAAAAGGATAGTACCTGAGGAATAACGGCCAAACTGTCCTTTCTACAAATATAATCTACACTTGTGAGCACACACTCTCTCTCACACACAAGCACCTGCATGGTCATGCATGAATGAGCACATTTAAAATATGGACACAGATCATGAGGAGAGGTATGTTTAATGTTCAAGTAGTTTGAATGGCTGTCACTATGCTGTGGAGCTCATCAAATGTTTCTGAACAAATAAATGAATGATTCTCTCCATATTTTGTTTCTATCATTCAAAGATTCAGCGGTATCCTGAGATATTGCCTGAGCCTAAATCGATCAAAACTTACTCAAATTATGTTACCTATACTGAACTGCTAGGGGTGGAAAATGACCAAAAGTTTTTATACATATTTTCAATAGCTGTGGGAAAACTGAGCTTTCTAATGAATCCTTAAAAATAATGTCATAGATTTTTTTAAGGATGAAGTAGCACAAGGCCAGTCATTGTTGTATTTAGTATGTCTAGAGAGAATTTCTCCAACAAAAGCATGCTCTGGACATGGGCCGAAAGTGATTCTCAGAAGGTTCTAGATAGAGGTAGCTTAGTGTAATTGCCAATCATCTCAGCTGGGTCTAATGGCAGAGCACACTTAGCAGTGTAAGGGAGTTTGAACAGACAGCGGTGACTTCCCAATGGGCACACCTAACAGCAAGAAATTGTGATTATACTCCAAGGCAGAGAGAGCGCTCAAGGAACACCTATGATCCAACTGCAGGCCAAAGTGCCTCTGTTACAGTACTATCACCTGACATATGACTGCCACCGTGTTCAAGAAGACATTTAGGAGCCACACCAATTGTTATGCAGAATTCTATTTTTAAAGACATGATAGCAGCATGTTCTGGTAAATTACAAAATGCTTTTATTACACCCTTCTTAGTTTGTGTGCTCTGTGTCTATTTTCAATCTTTCAATTATTGCAGCTCATTATCATGTTTGACACACAAAAATAATGTATGCTGACTAATAGTGGCAGAAATTTGAGTGCATGTACTATTATTTTCTAGATGCTTGGCATATTTTGTAATTTACATTTTAAATTAAACTTTAATCAGATAAAAATAGTGAGTTGGGGAAATATTGGTAACGTTTAAGCTAGATAAATGGTCCATAAGGGATAGTACCATCCTCTTATTTTTTTTATTTCTTTGAAATCTTTCTTAATAAAATTGGGGAGGCTTATTTTGTTTAAAACCAGATTGTTATTATTGTGAAAATTTCAAGGAAGAAATATAAAGCTGGCAGTTCTTCAACCAACATGAGAATCTGCCCTCTTTTTTCCATTGGAGTTCATGCAGTTGTGCAGGTGGATCGCTGAGGTGTAAATATGTTCTTATGAAACCAACCATTCAGGAAAAAAGGACAATAGTGGGAGTCTGGGGACAAAGAGAAACACACGATTTTGTCTGTGCCACTCTTTCAGACTCTCCTGTCCCTCCTTCCCACCCCCTCATACACACACACACACACACACACACACACACACACACACACATCATTACTATCCCTGAAGGAACCACCTCCTCCCCTGAAGGCAAATCAACTTCTTTGAGGCCCCTAAGCAGCTAAGCCTGTTGCTCCTTACCTGAGGGCTTCTTCACCTCTAGCTCCTCCATATGCCACCATGCTTATCATGTGCAGCATAATACAGGAGACTAAAAAGGGTCCTGAAGCAGCAAGTGACCTGAATTTTCACTCCAGCTCCTTTTTCCTGGGTAATCAATATATTAATCATCAATCCCCTCCTTCTAGAACAGCATAAAAAATAATATCCTGTCCATCTTCGTACTTCAAACTTGTATGGGATTCAAATGATGCATAAGAAAGATCTTTGAAAACTCTAACGACTTATATACAATTAAAGCATTATCAACCTAACAAAATAGGATACAGTAATTTCCTGGTACACCCAGTTGTGTAAAATAAGGTTTACGGGAGTGTGTAGGAATCTCAAGTACCAATACTGGGTTCCTAAGTTTCTCAAAAATTTCAAAATAGTGAATAAGAAAGAAAAGGTAGTTTGTGAACTGGCGTTAGAATGTCTTTCAGCTGCTGTGCATGCAATCTGCACTGCCTGCCTCCAAGTGCTCTGCTATCTACCCTTCCGGCTCCAGGCTGCCTTTCCTTCTTCATGGCACAGTGGCTATTCATTAACCAGACTTTACCTGAAAAAAAAAAGTAAATAAAAAGGCTTGGTGAAGGGACAGAGGTAGGAGTACAGTATGATTTCCCAAGTGTCCAATATTTCTAAAAAAAAGTTCCTGGATGCAGAAGAAAGCCATCAAATCACATACTTTCTTCAAGTCTTTGCTTAAGTCCTAAACATGCCAAGTATTTGAACTGTTAATGTGCTTCCTGTAATAGACACCTAAATAGCCACCTAAATATTCATGTGACCTCATGCATCTATTTTGCTGTTCAGTTTTGTTTTTTAAATCTGTTTTCAGCCTCATTCTTATCCTTTCCAACTTTACAACACAAGAGTTTATAAGTTTTTGTTCATTTACTTGAATATTAGATATACTAAGTATAACGGAAAGTGGGTATCAAGGTAGAGAAAGCATACACATTTGAAAGCTAGAGTTCACTTAAAATAATTCTTTCATTTAGAAGCATCTCAAAGAATACTTATGGATGCCTGGGATATGAAAATCTACACAGGGTTGTCAACGGTATGGCAGGCAGGGAATTTCATAACGCCTTGTCTGTCAAAAGGTGCACCCTAATTTCCCCAGTATCACTGCATGATGGCTTGATAGAGAACTTAGCATATGACAAAGGGAAGGGCTTGTGTGGAAGGCTTTGTTATCCAGAACAAATCCAAAGATCTATGGTTCTAATATATCTCATGCTTCTCATTTCTATTAAACAATTTATATTTGACATGAATACACTTAATGCATAATTTCTTACAAATTAAAATTAAAACTAATTTTTACCACTGTTTTTAAATATTCCAATCAATAAACTGATGGGTATAAAAGTCAGATAAAGTATTATAAAGAATTCCTTTTTATAAAGAATTCTGAGTGTTAAATATCTTCACAATAATAGAATAAACTGAGGGAAATTTTTTAAGTAATAGTATCAAATCAAATTACAAAAGTTTAATTGACCAAGAAATTTATATCAGTTGTATAGTTAAAAGCAATGATTTGCCTCACCAAAACTAGTCAAATGAAGCTAGGTTAAGATTGCTCTTACTGGGCAGTGATGGTGCATGCCTTTAATCCCAGCACTCAGGAGACAGAGGGAAGTAGATCTCTATGAGTCTGAGGTCAGCATGGTCTACAGAGCTAGTTCCAGAACAGTCAAGGACTGTTATATAGAAAAAACAAATAATAAAAATATTGTTCTTAATCTTTTTAAACAAGGCCACCTAACAAATATTGGAATATAAAATAATTTAATTACAAAGAACTAGAGTTGTGTGAACAAAAACTGAGGCTCAGACATGTGTCTAAACCTGCACTCTGAAGTAACTGAAGAGTTTGACCTGGGGGGGATCAGACTTCTATTCTTGGGACTGGCATGGAGGGGGTGATTCTATTTTTGAGTTTGGGGTACCTGTCCTATATTTGTTAGTTTTAGAGTGGAGATCTTTTATCTTGTGCTTCTTGAGCACAGCCACATTGGAATTTTCATCATCCAAACAGCCAAGTTTTCAACAAGCAGTACATAATGTGTTTGGAAGGAATTGGGGTATCTCACTTTTATCTTTTTAATCAAGAGTCAGACTGCAATGCCTAAAGACATTTCCCTCTTCAACTTAAAGAAATGAAGAAGTCAGATTAGATAAATCACTAGACAGCTGTAACAAAAGCCCTAGGTGTGCCTCTTAGCTTCCTTGAGCTTGGATGCAGTCAAAAATCAAAGAATGAAAAAGCCCATAAATGGCAAGCCCCTAGAAAACTTTCTGGATTCATTTGGGGCTTTATTCAGAACCTGTCAATTCCATGCCTGACAAACTGTACTGGACTTAAATTCACGTAAGAAATAAAGTCAAGAAGTTGATTGTCCCAAAAGGAAAATGGATTTACTAGAAGCCTGAGGTCCAGCTGAATACACTCTAACGACTCTGTCCCAAAGAACACCATGTTCAAGGAAAGAATCCAATGGTGGAAATGGACTCCAAATACTTCCACAGTGGTACTTCTGGAAGCTGAGGTCTAATTAGGGTCATTAGATGTAAAGTCTTTTAACAAGCATTATTTTAATAAAGCATAAAACCTGAAATTTCCTCCACCTGCAAAGATTGCTGGGTTCCAACTTCAATTGAGACACTCACTGTACTTGTCCCAGCTACTACCTACAGATTGGAGTGAGTCAACCCGGACACGGTGCCTCTTACAGTGGCAGGGAGACCTCCCTCTAGCCCGTGAATCTCCCCTCCTGACAAACATAAGCCACGCACAAGATCTCTCAAAATCAGAGTGAAAATAAACACCACAGAGTCGAAGGGAAAATAAAATTGCTTTCCAGTTTTCTCAGTGGGTGAACTATCTGCATCTGAAACTTGGGAAATGATCCATTTTTTATGACACTTTTAATAGTAATATTTGGGATTATTAACATGATAAACTTCTCACCTATTCATCTTTTACTTTAAAAATCTGCTCATCTTATGACTAACACCTTGGCATTCAAACAAATGTGATGCTGAGACAGAAAAAATAAAACCTGTATAAATGACAGAGTGTTCAACCATGAACACATTGTCTTTTATGAATATTATAATCACAGAATCAATAAGCCTACAAAGAAAAAACAGGACACAAAACGTGTTTTGTCATTTCTGACGAAGTTATAAAAACAACAGACATTCAATATGCCAAGTGTTCTTCAATCCCTCATAATCATAGCCTTATTGAAGTGAGGACAAAAAGGGTCTAATTGCATAGGAGCAATCTCAATGTAATAGGTTATACACCCAGGCACTGCTGCACAATACAACAAAAACAGCGTTCCCTGTGTATAGCAGAATGTCATCTCTCATTTTCAGGCAATTACCTTCTTTCTTGTCAACAGTTTTAATAACCTCCATCATCTCTAAAAGACTTTTGCTTCAGTTAAATAATTTTCAGCTTTTTAATATGCAAATGTGCTTGTTCATATGCATGGGTGAAGTGGCACTGCTACTTGAAATGTGTCAGTACATTGTGGAGCACCTGCACCTCGGGGAAGCTTGATTTAATTGACACCTAATACTATTCATTATTCCACTTAGTGAGCAACTCCTATTAGTCACCTGTAGGTTTGCCTATAAGCACTGCTTTGGCCACCAATAAAAATATGATATTTCTATAAATAGAATGTCCATATTTAGCAAATGGGGTTCACTACTGTTGAAGCTTTGAGGGGACATAGGGAGATGATATGGAATCGATAGGTCTTTCAGTGGACAGTTTATAAACTCATTTCTCTGTAGATTTCTATACACGTGAAGACTTCCACTGGTTTGGTAGACACAAAATGCTATGTTTTCTCTGACGTGGTTCAATAAGTAACGTCTCGCTCCATGGAATAAATGACTGGCTGGAAGGATGGGTGGGTAGATGAATATGTGGATGATGGATAGACAAATGAAAAAATAAACAAAACTACCTTCCAAAGCATACTACTAGCTTGTTTGTTTGCTTGTTTGTTTGTTTGTTTTAATCTAGAGTGTATTCTTCATTCTTTTGGTCTCAGCTTATGGTGTATTTAAGGTTGTATTGTTTACCACAATAAACAACCTCAGTGTGCCACAAAGTTGAAAGACGAAAGCAGAGTCTTACAGACAAGCAGCCATTTGTTGGTAGATCTCCTGAAGCAGTCGTGACAAAGAGAGCGCTACTGTGGGGCATGTGGAGCACTTTAAACAACTTCCAAACAGCAGCTCACAGAATTATAACACATATGGGATTTTGTGTATTTGTTGGTATTAATGTAATAAACATGTACTGTAAATGATTACAACTTAAGTCTATTAATCTTCTTGCCTTTATGAAAATGGAAGGATTAGTGTTGAAAAGAATGTGCAGACTTAATAATATTGGGGATGCTGCCTCGCCACATGGTCTGTGACCTTATCGTCCAGGCTACTTTTCTTTCTGGCATTAATGCATTTGTTAGTCCCAGAGGCTTAAACTACAGATGTTTAACATCCTGCTTATGGACAGATCATCTGGAATACAAAGTGAGAAATCTATACTACTTATTAGTATATATTATGAGTGTAACAGAGATTTAATAGCCCATTCAAATAAGATTAGTGGGACCATAGCTCAGAAAAAAAAGAGGGGATCATCTGAACTGAGACACTCTCAAACCTGTGATGGGGAGACAAAGAAAGAATGAGAAGCACATTTTCATCTGGAATATGTTTTAGAACATCAAAGAAATTGTCACTAATTAATGTTGTTTATATAGTAGCATAAGAAACATTAATTATATCCTTCAATGTAAACCTAAAACCTTTTTATGGAAGGGATTTATAAATAAGGTGGTAACCTGCACTGTGGAAGCTTATCTACAGCATGCTCTGAGTGATAATAAATCATGTTTATGTCTAGAAGTCAAAAAAAAAAGTGAGGTCATAGTGGGAAAAATATTGAATCCTCCTTCCCCCAGGCCCAGTCATTTCTAAGGAATACAAGAGAAAAAAGGAAAGAGAAAGCAGTGGTCAACCAGACCTTTGTTGGTATCCCCCAAATATAATCTCCAAACTGAAGAATGGCAGCTGGCAGAACAGCTGGTGAATAGGATTAATGTCAGAAGAAAGAAATAAAACTCAACATATGTCCAAGCCTGCGGTGCTGGGACCAAGCATGATTATACCCCGGCGGAGAGCCTGAGTGCAGCTGGAAAGGGCCACTGTGCCATGTCGCTCTAGCCCGCAAGGTCATTGCTGAGAAGCGGGGAATTTCTGAGCTAAACTCAACTTCGCCTGCAGAATTCTGTAACTGGGAAGGAGAGGGGCCCGGATTTATAACTGTACCAGTGTGCTGGGCACTTTAACCCTTGGTGCCTGCTTCACTGTGAAGCAAACCAATGGCAGATTACCACTGAATCTAACAGATTGCACTAAAGTAAATATAATTTTTAAATCATTTAAACCCCTTAATCTCATCTCAATCATATCAAATATTTAGAGCAAACATATTTCCATCTTTCATTTAGAGTTTAAATAGGTACCAAGGGGGGAAATCTAATTAAACAGATGACAGTAGGTAGGGGTTTTGTAAATTGTCAATACTTCAAAATGAACATTTTTTTTACAGTTATGGCATCACAATTGGCAAAAGAATAATGTGAAGGGGCTGTTTTTTTTTTTTTATTGCAGGATTCTCGTATTCTCATATCATGTAACACCAGCAAATTCTGCCTCCCTATGCCACTCCCCTGCTGGAGTGGGCCGATTTTAGCTTTCTGTAATAGTAGATGAAAGACGACATTGGACGTAAGCATCCTAGCTGCGGTACAAAACAGCAACCACGTGGATATGACGGGTGGATGAAACATAGACAGAACGCAGACTACCCAGTTGTTTCTCTCTCCTCGGGAGAATATTAAGCACTACTGTAGTTCCTGTGTCCTTCCTGTCCTTGTGATGACTGTTTCCATCAGAAACTCAGCTAACTTGAGCTCAGCAAGTAGGTAATCAGAGGCCAGAGACCTTCTGCCCATGTAAAAGCAGCCAGCATGCTCATTGTCTTCCTTAAGTAAGGGTGACAATGTTGGGGCCCATAGAGAATTGTGTAATAGAGAAGAATGGAGATGACATTCTCAGGAGCCCAAAGGCACACTCCCAGACCTCAAAAGAAATCCATGCAGATACCACCCAACAAACAGAAACCTAACTAAGCAGCCACACTCTTGAGAAGTTTCAGTTCCCTTCTCATATTCAGGATTGGTCATAGGGGTTCTCAAGATGAGAAATGGTCAGGCCCTATAGCACGACATTGCTCTGAGGCTATAGAAACGCCAGCAGGCTTACTTTCTGAACTCAGCAGTGAAATAAGCCATCTCCAACTTGCTTGCTCTGATTTTAACCTCTGTACACATAAACGAGTGATCAGTGACACAAATCACAATTGCTTCACTTAAAAAAAATAAAGACAGAAAGAAAGTCTAGAAATTAGCAAACACAACAGTCTAATTCTTAAAGGGACTTCAAAAAAGCAAGTCATGTTTGTAAATCGAGGCTCAATTCCAGATGAAAATATTCAATGGGCTTTTCAAGTGATATTTTAAGCAATATATCAAGATAGAAAAATGGCCTATGGTATTATTGGTTTTGCTCCCGGAATTATTCTATGCAAATATCTGATCATTTTGTGGACATGTTAGGCTTTATCAGCTTCTGGGGGCAGCAGCCTTCAATGATTGCAGACATTCAAACATTCTTATTTTATATGTGGATTTTACAAATTCACATTTTAAGAGCCTCCTCAGTAATTGGTATTTTTTTTTAAATGTTAATGTGGTGCTGTCTCCAACTCCATTAAAAATCAAATTGTCTTACATTAAATTAAAAAATAATGTTTCCTACTTACATTAAAGTAAAAAAATAGTCATTTCTGCAACATGCTAATGTTAGAAAAGTCTAGGTCAAGTCTGAATAAAGATCTAAATAGAGTTATCAATTTAGTGTTCTTATAACGGCTACCATTGTATAAAATACCAAGACTGCAAGCGTGGAGTTGTAGTGGCATGCAACTTTGCCTAGATTCTTTACATGCTGAAAAAAAAATGTTTCTATTTATCATTGTAGAATATGGAGAGAAACCCACATAGCTTATTAATGTCTTCTGAATTGTTTAAGAGGATTTTAAGATATGAGTTAAAAGAATTTCATAATCTTAATTTCAATTTCTCCTTTTCATTTAATAGTAGACATTCATTAGGACCCACACACTGTAATAAATTATAATAATTTCAAACAAGAATTAAATTACTAGGTACCTAGTGAAAGAGCCATTTTTCCTTAGGTACCCTGTAATCTAACTGTCAGATTTAAAATCTATTCCCAATCAACTCTTCACAACACTCACATTTATTCATCTATGTTAAATTAATAAAAGGTGTGAATAATACTGACAAAATTGATCATTATTGTTCATGTAGATTTAGAAAATTATAAGGTAATCTAAAATGTAAAAGGAATTGAGAGAAACTATTAAGGTTCTTATAAATAAATTCATCCTATGCTATTTTTTCAAATCAAGACTGAAACTTCTATGAGACTTATTTAAATTGACTACACATGCTATTTGATAAATTGTACATTTTTAGAGCATAAACTACTTTCATTATTTTTGACAAATATCAGTACAAAGACTCTACTATAGGCTTAGAGTGTAACAAATACTTTAGGAGTATATGCCAAGAGGATTCCAGAAAGTAACAACCTAATAGTGGGCAGGAACAATATAGCTTGCTAAAGAAAAGATACACTCTCAGAGAATATCAGGGAGTTTTCCAAAAACAAATATCAGCCCCTATCTTTGTCCCTAGGTGTAGCAATGTGTGTAAGTTCTTACACAGTCACCAAAGATAGTACAAATCTAAGCACTAACATGCCGGTAGAAGCCCTGTGTAGCCCCCGCTTGCGTACTCCAGCGCGCCTCCCACCCTAGCCTCGCTGACCTCTCCTTTCTAATGGGCATCCCTGAAGATAGTGGGAAGCATGGCGACATCTGTTCCCATTCACACCGATTTTAATTTACCAAAAGAGTTCCGCTATTTTCAGAGCAGACTGCAGAGCACAATGACAGATTTAGGGCCTTGGCTGGGGTTGCATTTCCAGTGTGTCAGCATTTCCTCCTCACTGAGAGTAAATTCCAGGGGGTCACAACAGAGGAATTGCTGAAATCCTAGCTTCAGTGGACACACTTTTCCCACCCTTCCTTATTTCATCATAACTGGACCCACCACCATGCTACCCCGTCTGTGGCATGGGTGGTGTTGCACAGTAACAGGGCGGACATTATCTCATCTTCAGCAAAAGTGGAGGTCCTTCCTGTGAGCTTCCCCACACAAACGTCTCTTCCAGGGCTGGCTGAAATCTACTGCTATAATATGAAAAATTTTGTAGCTACACATTCGTAAAGGACTCATTTTTCAAAACATGTCCACATACCCTGTTTCATAATCTGATCACGGGAACAGTTTTAAGTTACAAATATTCTTCCTAACCTAAGAGTTCCACAGTTACATGATTTTTTTCCTATGGAGTGCTTTGTTGCAGACAATTTAAATACAAGCGAGGAAAGTCACTCGCACCCACACCACGGCAGTTTCCCTGGATAATTCAGAGTTTTCAAGGCACAATATGAACAGCAACTTGGGAGAAACAATGCCCAAGTTGTGTTGTGATTACTCAGATCTGAGCAGCTGAGCAGGGAAGACGGGCAATGGAATGCTGTGCAGCAATCAGCACTGTTGACTAATCAGAATTTGAGACACTGGAAGGTAATAAGGGTATTATAAAGAATGGCTTATTGAGGGAGCAGCTGTTTATGTGCAGCGCACTAGACTACCATGGTATGTTTTGGTGAAAATGTTTAACTCCTTTTAAAATGATCATTAGGGAAGAGACGACAGCAAGCACCAAGTGGCAAGTTTGGAGGAATCAAAACACCAAGATTTAACAGCTTTGAGGTGGTTATCTGGGTGCCTTGTAATGGTCAGAAATGCCTATTCCAAGGAGCTTTTTAAATTAAAAGTCCTTACTATTCACTCTTGCTTTTAAAAGCTTAGCAGTTAGGCCATCATCATTACTAAGTTGATAGGGGCGCTGAGTGAGGCAGCAATATAATAGGAAAATCCTCAGGGCAGAACAAAAAGAAAGAGGCAGCTGGAAAGAGCCACGGGGCAAACACAAACCAGAGACTGCCTTGGAATTCAGAAATGGGCCCATCGCCTCAATAAACAGAAACAAGGGAGATACCCATGTCAGACACAGCTTTAAGTTTCAAATGCAGGTTTTGCTCAAAATAGAACTACTAACACTCTCTCCTATTTTGACGTCAGAGGAGTAAATAATTTTTAAGATGTGAGGGAAGAATGTAAAACAACATTTAATTCACTGATGTTATTTCCACAAAACAGCGATCACCCCTGTTGGCTGCTGGTCATACATGTGCTAGCTTCCTACTCAGGGCTGATTTACATCTTGTCTTCTTTTCTCTTACCCCAGAAGCAACTGGCTGCTCTTTTTTCCCCGAACCACAACAGAGAAAACAACAAAAATCTATAAAGTATACTATAAAAGTAACAAGCATTTAATTGGTTTATCATAATATAGCATTATGAATACTTCATTCTGACAAGTGTTCACTAATATTTTAAAGCAGTCAGCGAGCGGTCAAAACTCTGCTATCTTTTGTAACAGTTCACATGTCAAACTGGCAAAGTGCCCACAGTGTAAGGCTGGAAAAAAAATCTATTTAATGTCTGCCCCACAAGGCGACACATGAGGTTTGATTGGCAGAAAGCAGAGAGTGGCTTTTGATCATGTGTCCTAACAAGCAGTTCCAGCTCCTGTCTTCTCAGCTGATGGGCTCCGCATTACCCATTCAAACAGAAGTGACAGACCACTGTACCACTCCCTGGCTGCAGTCACACGCAGTGGGAGCTAGGCTGGGGACAGCGCCACTGATTAAATATATCACTTTTTCAAGACAAGCAGGTTGTCTGAATCAAAGTTGGACAGAATAGACTCAACATTATTAAAAGGGGATATAAAACTAGGATTGAGTGATGTTCAGCCAGTTTGCACAGCCTCGGGGACTCCCGGGCTGACAGGGGGAATAAGGAAGAGCAGAACTCATAAAACAGGGACAGAAATTAGCTATGACACCTTGCCTATTTTCCCATCACTTCAGGACCAGTGAGTTTCAAAATCCTGGAGTCCCCTTTTCCCTTTTTAACTTTCATTTAAAAAGAAAAAAGGGGGGGCGGGGAATTCAGTAGAGGAAGAAAAGCACAGGAAAGCAAGATCACGGCAGTTTGTCAATTACTGTCTTAAATGGAATAAAATGCCAGATGCAGGCTTTTGCATCTCATTCCAAAAGACACTAATACAGGTTCTTCTAACGAGGATTCTTATTTTAGAATTTTATTGCATTTATTCACTTGGCATTATACTGTAACTTTCAAATCTAGAAATATTAATCATAGACATCTTTCACTTTAAGATTTTACAAGTTTTCTGACTACTAGAGGGTTATGGGAATGCTAGTGATCATATTTAGCCCTACAATATTCTCTGCTATAGTATATATAGTATTTAAACATTTTCCTAAAATACGTTTATGTACATAAACATCCAAAATGAGGACATGCTCAGTACAAATTTTTATTGTCTTCATTTTATGTTTTTTTAATTACTGAATGTATCTTCTTATAACCTGCAGAGCATTAACAGCTACCTACACAGTGTGAAGAAATAAAATCTAAAGTCATTTTCTATTTAGAAGAGTAAAAATAAACTCCCAAAGAAATAAAACCTATAACCAACTATCTGGCAATGGAAACTAAAGAAATATACTAAAATATAAAGAACTGCATGAAACAAATTATTTGAAATCAAAATACACAGCCAGTAAATGGTCAGTTCACATGTGATTTTGAAGCACTCAAGAGAGTTTAATTTCTTCATGCCTCTGCTATGAGGACCGGCTTTTGTTGATTTATGGCTGTTAGTGGCACACGCCAGCTATTTCTTGGAGTACCTATGCTCTTGTTATTCACTTTGGCATCACTGTGTGTATTTAGCAGCAACCTGCTTGTTAGATATTTAAGATACCATTAAAGGATTAACTATTCCCACCAAAGCCAAGACAGCTTTAGTATAGGATGGTAAGGTGCTCAGCAGCACCATCAAACAAGATGCAGAAGTAACTGGGGACAGACAGGACCAGCAGAGGCAACTGCTAGACAATGGAAACATTACAGGAAAAAAAAATGCTGGGGCCAAATTTATAGAGTTGCATATTGCTTATTGTATAATTCGGTTAAGTTACTTTAAATTTCAAAGTTAATTTAATGCTTGCTAGTATATATTGGTTAAGCCATGTACTATTTCTCAGAATAATCTTAATACAGACAGTGCTTGATTTATGTTCCTTCTACCATAGGCTTGCTATACAATTGAGCAATTACTTCATATTAATAAAATACGCATTCCATTGAATGAGAAATAAGTTCCATGTTGTGCGGCATCTGTACTTGTGTGGTCTCTGAGGGTGAGGAGAGAGATAGTGACAAATGCCATCCAAGTTCTCGGGGCACAGCCACACTGGAATCTGGGGTCTGGTGCTAGAAAACTGCCAAGAAGAAGATAATTTGACTTCCTGTGTGAACCCAGATTTTTCTGGAAAAGGGAGGGGTGAGAGAGTCTTGATAGGCAAATGCTTCTGAAAACCTGGACTGCAGCAAAGTTTTCTCCTCCCAGATACAGATTATATTACTGCCCTCCACCATCGCCATGTGCATTTTCTAAAGCCTAGTGGGAAAGAAGAGGAGATCGCTAGGATGAGCTGTCACCTGGACTAGGTCCGAGGAAACGAGACCGGCCACAGTGCTGCCAAGGAAAACACATTAGACCAAGTAAACCTGAAGCTCTCCAAAGCACACTCTCCCTGTTCTATAATCCAATTGTGAAACAAGGAAAGAAAATCCATTGTTCAGAATAAAATTTTCTATTACTCCTGCTTTACCACTTGAGCCTTTCATATTCAGTGCCAGAAAATTCAAAGAAAGGAAGAATAAATCCACAAAATGTTCTGCAACAATATTTTTTAGATAGAGAAGGAATATTTTCTTTTTAAAAAAAAATCAAAATAATTAATTATTTTAGCCACTATATTATTGCTTACAGTAATACACGGCAATAACATTTACATTGATTGAATTCTGTTTCCTTAATGTGAAATTTGTTTGGGGTTAATTAGCACGGCTGAGGAATAAGCTTAATAATTTTATCTTGTTTACACTGGAGGCAGTTTTCCGAGAGCACTGCTCAGGGAGGAAGTGACATCTAATTCCAGACAAAACATGGCGGTGAGGGCGGCTGCTCACTGTGGGGTGGCAAGTCAGGCCTTCCTCCTTCAGCAAGACTCCCTCTACTTGGGGAGTCTAATGGTAGCCAGAGAAAGTTGTCAAATTATTTCTCAGACATGCTAAGTTTTTAAAACAAATATGGAGCTGAGCAGGGAAGAAAGAAAAGGACATATACAAATGGAGAAAGTCTGCGATATTAGGCATTTTTACTGTCCCTTTCTAAAGAAAAAGCAGGTCTAATTAGTTGTCTTCCTAAAATGCGTACCTAGCATTTTTATTATGTATTATAACATTTTGCTCAGAGCTGACATTTTTATTCTGACAAGCACTGTCTGGAGAGCTCTCAATAAATAATACATTGACAATTTTCAGTAAATAAGCAGTGGACACAAATCGTTATCCTTACTTACAGCTGGCCCACTCTAATAGTGCTTTTACAAGTGAGGTGACTATTCAGTCTAATGCAATCCTCTCAGTGCTAGAGAGACATTTTCATTCATTACCACGGTCACAAGCACTTAAAGCACTTTTAAGCCCTGTTGCAAAACAGCAGGAATGGCAGAGTGAGTGGGGCTGACGAAAACTCAAGTTCATCACCAGAGAAACCTGAGGCTGTTCACCTAGGCACTGTGAAATTCACTTCTGCCCAGGTCACCTACGCACCCCTAGAGTTGACTGTCCAAGAATACAGAATTTCCTTTGGTAATTAAATGTCTATCTTCTTAATGCTGAGTCCTGTGATGGTGGGCTTTGTTTTCTGTAGTAAGTATAGCTTCATCAACCAGTGCTATTTTTTACGCACCATAAAGGTCATGTTGTAACCTGCGGTTATATCTTTGAGGAAAGTACAGAACTGAAATAAAATTGGAATCCAGATGAATACATTTGAAATCAAATAGCAACTTTTCTTCTTTGCTTTGATAGTGTGTCTTCCCTGACAAGTCCCTAACACCAGCACTCCAACCAGTCATTAGACCATTAAGGCAGACTCAGGCTTCATTTGTCTTTAAGCTATGACATCAGTTTGACTGTTAAGCTACATGAAAATGCAAACCTACAGAACAAGTAATCAAATGGGAAATTCATGTCTATACACCTTGACCTAGCTCCCCCACAGCTAGTATGTTCACCCAACTACTCAAATCTACAAACAATTATTTGAACACTTTGATCATGGAAGTGTATTACCCTGTTTAAAGGTAATTCTATAGTGTTTCATTGTCATAGGCCATGTTATGATGCTTTGGTCAAATGCAGAATGCATACCACAGAGGAACCAGATGATAATGGAGTTAAAAACTTATATCACTATATTGAACAAGTTGTCATAATATAGCTCCTTTATCAGGTATTATAGTGATCCTAGCATAAACAAATCCACTGTCCTACAAGTTCCCAACTCTGTCATTGCCACATGCAGTTGTGTGGAGCATATATAACCACTATGTCATTAGCGTACTGTTTTTTCCTCAAGGGTATTTTTGACTTATAAAAAGTTTAATATAAAGCAGCATGCCAGCTACACAGACAGTATCTTTGTTCATCTTGTATCTACTGCTTCATTTGATAGCACTAACGGGCCAGGGGTAGTGACTGTCCTGTATCATCAAGGACTGTGACCCTTCAAAAATGACTTCACTACAAAGAGTTCAGTCCATGGCAATGACAGGCAAGGGGCTCCAGAGGGTACTCCTCTTTTAATGTCGTGGATAGTCCCTTGTACGTCTGCATGCTGGGTATATTTTTCTTTTTTTTTTTTGGTTATTTATTTATTTATTAAAAATTTCCACCTCCTCCCCTCCTCCCATTTCCCTCCCACTACCCCCACTCCCTCTCCAGTCCTAAGAGCAGTCAGGGTTTCGTGCCCTGTGGGAAGTTCAAGGTCCTCCCCGCTCCATCCAGGTCTAGGAAGGTAAGCATCCAAACAGACTAATATTTTTCTTTTCTATTCACAGAGAGAACACTAAAACTCAGTATATCTAAACCCAAACCTTTCCCTGAAACTTGTCATCCGTAGTAGATGGACCATCTCTATAGCCTCAAATCTCCTTTCCAGTTGTCTCTCCAACTTCATATACCACAGCCAATTAGCTACTTCAACTACATCTCTAAAAGCTAGTTCCCATATATTCACTGCTGGTGCTTTAGCTGTTATCAGTACATGCCTAGGTTATACAAGAGCCTATAACAGACTGTTCCTCACTGCCCTGCCTTTGTGCAACTGATGATCAGGATGCCAACAAAGTTACTTTTCTTTAAAAAAAAAAAATCCAATCTGTCTCTCATCACCCTACTTAAAAGTTCTCATCTGCTTTCCAGCACCAAATGACCAAATTCAATCCTTTTAGTATGCCTTCAACCTATTTTTTCTCACATTCAGATCTCCTGAATTAGCCACAACACAGTTCTTGAGAAGCTCACTCATACTACTGACATTTCACGTACATTTCTGCTCTACCGTGGGTCCCAATCTATCCTTTGTTCAGGATAATCATCTTGCAGTTACTCAAAATTCAACTCAAATCACTTAAGGGCTTTTCTAGCCTGAGACAAAACAACGGTTCCCTTCTGTCCTAAGGGAACACTGACAGCACCCTTCTATTACAGCATGGACAGCCTTTACTCAGGTCATGTTTTCCTTCCTAACTATAAGCCATATACACACAAACATATATATATATATATATATATATATATATATATATATATACATATACTTAATTTATTTTCCTTTCCTACGTTCCCTATTTTTACCTCTCCCACCTTGGTTCACTACAATACCATTTGAAAGAACTTAATAAATGCCTTACAAAATTATATGATCATGGCCACATGCAGTCAAAGACAGCTATGAATTTGGTCCAAAACAAAATCATAAATTTTCTTTAAAAGTTATGAGATTTTAATAATCTATTTCATAACTTGATTGCACAGTTCTCAGAAATGAACTTTGTGAAATGACTATATGTTGCAGCATTGAAAGTTTGGACTTGCCTGTAAGTTTGTTTATAAAAAATTCAAATATGATGATGTACTATTACTTACTAGGTCTTACCAGATTTTAATAGGAACCACATTAAATATGCAGGTCATTTGTGGAGAACTGACATCTTCAACACAGTAAGTTTTCGAGTATATGAATATATGAATATCATATTCTCCTTTTAAATTTAGATTGCTGCTTTTTATGAACATTTTGCAATTTCTGCATATGGGTTCTGTACAATGTGATAAGTGCATACCAAAAATTTTTACTTTATTGAGAGAAACTGCAATAATTTTTGTTTTTAATTTCAGTTTCAAGCCTAAATGTTTCTGCCCTCCCATGTCCACATGCTAAAATCGAATCCCCAGTGTGCAGATATTCAGAGATAGGATTTGGTGTGTGGGCTGTGAGTGAAGCTAGTGGGCCTATGGAAAAGGCCTATGTGTGCTTGCTTGTCCCTAATGATACATGAAGACACAGCGGCAAAATACCAAACTAAGAAGAAGGGAGTATCCCAGACACCAGTTCTCCTAACACCTTGGTCTTGGGATTCCTAATATGAGAAATAGATCTCTGTTTGTTGTAAGTCTCCCAGTTTGCAACACTTTGCTGTAGCAGTCTGTAAGGACTAAGACATGTCCCTACTGCTGTAGAGAACTGTGATTGATTTCTGTTGATGTTATCCTGTAACTGATGAGTCATCACCTCCAGATAATTTCTGTTCTAACCATTACTACAGCTGCCATCGTTTTGCTGTGTTCTTTTGTTCATGACTCATAGGGGCTTCCTATGTAGCCAATTCTGTCATTTACAGTATGAATCAATGGAGGCAGACAAGCCTTTTCAACAGAGGCAGTAACTATCCATTAGCTAAAAACATAAAAGTGAGTTCTGACTTAAATCCCACACCTTATACAAAAGTTACCTCCAAATTATATATGGACTTAAAAGTAAATTATGCTCTATACATCTTTCAGGGGAAAAAGTAGGAGGCAATGTTTAAAATCCATGACTTGGCAAGTTGTTCTAAAAACTTACATCAAAAGTATGATTTATAAAGCAGAGAATTGTTCATCCAGACCTCATTAAGACTCTAAACTTGCAGCTATGTGGGCACATGAGAAGACAAGCTAAAGACTGGGAGAAGATACTTCCAACCCATATCTATAGTGTAGGCCTATTACTTAGAACAACAAAAAGTAACCAAACACAAAAGGGAAAGAATATCTGATTTTGTACAAAAGACAGATGACAAACAGCACATACAATGAATATCACTAGCCATAAAAAATGCACATTAATTCACCATGAAATGGAATAACATACGCATTGGGTGTCTAAAAGAAAAGTGAGGAAGCTGAGTATTGACGAAGATGCAGATAAACTGAGTCACTCCGCTGGGACTAATGGAAAAGCAAAATGGCACAGTGATTCCACAGCATAGTGCAGCAATTTTTTATCAAATTCTAACCAAAACCACTACCTAACTCAGCAGCCATTCTGGACATTGATGCTAGAGAAATAGAAATTTGTTTTCAGCCAAAAAGTGATGTTTTATAAGAGTTCATGGAGTTTGTGATATTGCCCCACTGAAACCTGGGCAGATTTACTTGATCTGAGAAATGTGTTGCAAATTCATACTAAGGAAAAAATAGGAACTACTTATATTCACAGCAACACTGATGAAGTATTACAAAACAAATCTAGTCTGGAAAAATATCCCAGAAGCTGTTTTCCACCAGGTAAAAAGAGCACACCTTATCCCTGAGGCTGATGCCACAGCAGGCAAAAGGTGGAGCATCAACACTTAGGGAGACAGTAAATTCATATGTTGTCATGATGTGATTGCATGAGAAGACTTATGACTTCATACACCTGTGGTGAACTTAGAACTGTTTGATTATGAGTCTACATAAGGCTGAACTGAGGACTAATGGCTATGGATTCAGAATAGAGAGGGCAACTCCAATCCAACGGATGATGGAAAATGACATCATACCAAAATCAGATTGACAGAATGACTTTTAAAACAGATCTTCTAAATCTCCAAGGAAGTGACTCTTTTTGTTTTGATATTTTCTATTCTATTTAATTGTGTGTGGGTGTAAGTGGCACACAAGTCATGATGTATGTGGAGGTTAAAGGATACTCCAAAGGAATCATTTCTCTCCTTCTACCATATTGGTACTGGGGGTTGAACTCAGATCATCAAGTTTGGCAGTGAGCTCTTTTATCCACCGAGTCATCCAGGCCTACCCAGAACTGAAATCTGAGTAAACAGAAGCCAGGCACAGGGATCTATAGGCTCATCCTTTAAAAAGGCCCGAATGAAGGCAATCACTCAAGGGTAAAAGTGATTGCTGGACAAACTTGATGAAGAGAGACCCACATAAAAAGCCAGATGTGGATATGGGGCATGCATCTGTAATCCCAGTATTTCTAGAGAGATGCAAGGCAGAGACAGCAGACCAGCTGGAAGCTGGCTAGCCACTTAGCCTGGAATATGCTGTGCAGAAACAGCAGAAGAAACAGAGCCTCAGAAATAATGTGGAAGGAGAGAGAGAACTCCTAAAAGAAGTTATCCTCTTACCTCCACACATGGCACACATGTTCACAGCCACACACACACACACACACACACACACACACACTAATTAACTAAAAATGAATGAATAAATAAAAACATTTAAATAAATTTCATTCTGAAGTGCAATGCAATTTCAGTGCACACAGTTTATTGGGTCTCTCTCTCTCTTTCTCTCTCTCTCGACAAGGTTTCTCTTTAACTTTGGAGCCTGTCCTGGAACTCTCTCTGGAGACCAGGATGGCCTCAAACTCAGAGATCTGCCTACCTCTGTGTCCCAACTGCTGGGATTAAAGGGCCTACCTTAAGACTTCCCTTGACCCTTGTTTGTATTCATTGGTGTGCTTGATTTTGCTGTTGTTCATGCTATGGAATTTCTCAGCACAATTCAATGCTTTGTTTTATAACTATTTAGTATACCTTCATCATTTTGTTCTAATAATCTATCTATATTTACTTATTTTTAACATATTCATTATCTGTGAGCAGTTGTGCAAACCCATAAGGCTCTAACTTTAGCACTCCAAGTGGTAGTGGACAGTCTGCATCCTCTGATTTTATGTGGAGGACTTGCCTGGACTTGTGTGGGGCACCTCACACATAAACTCTCAAGACATCAACTAAGAAAGTGCATACATTTCAGTGCCACAGATAATTCAGTGCTAAGCTAGGGCCTTGAAGCCATGGCTTTGTAAGTACTTCATTGGACAATGTCTTCTTCAGACATCAAAACTGCATAGCTGCTTTTATCTCTCACTTCATAAATATTCCAGGATCAAAAAGAAGAGATAATAACGAACACTTTCAGGAATAAAAGAAAAGGAGTCATGAGATTGGTTGAATTGAGTGATTTATTTCGAAAACAGTTTGGGAGAGAGGCACCCTGATTAGTGGACTCTGAAGTTTAGATATGATATTTTTTGAAAAAAATCATTATGGCTAGAATTTTAGAATTTATGCTTTAATAATTATCTAGGCCAGCATCATTTTATAAATTTAAAAAATAGATTTAAATCAATTAGTTAATTACTTGATACCATGAAGTAAGTTACTAAGGGTCATGAAAGAATGCATATCAAGTCCAAGTCAATATCTGAAAGAATTTCTTTTTTTTATTTTTACTGGAGTGTGCATGCATGCCTGGTAAATATATATTCACATGTATGAGTATGTATATAAACTTGTGGAGATCAGAGGTTGTCTTTGGGCCTCTTTCTCTACCAGTCTTCACCATAAATATTGAAGCAAAGTCTCACTTGAACCCAAAGTTCATAGATTTGGCTAGTCTAGCTAGCCAGCATGGGATCCTCCACCTCCAGAGGACTAGGATAGACAGGCCTCCAACTATCTGGTGTTGTGAATATGAACCACTGAGCCATCTTTCCATTCTCCTGAAAGAATTCTTAAACCTTTTTAAATGGCTAAGAATTGAACCTAGACTCCTCATGTATGCAATGCAAGCACACAGATGCTGAGTTATATGCCTGGCTCTCTTTTTCCTTTCCTTATGTTGAGATAGCACTGTTCAGGATGGTTTTAAACTTACTATGTAGCCCAGAATGGCCTTGTACTTGTGACCTTCCTGCCTCAGCCTTCTAAGTAGCTGGAATTACATGTCTATGGCATTCAAGAGAGAGGCAAAGATTTCCATCAAACATGTCAATTGGCTAAAAAAATTTCTGTTTCAGTAGAAATGATAGGATAGAACAATAATCAAAGGCTTGTAATTTTTAATTTAAAGTATTTCAGAAAAATATGAAGGCTGTGAACCCAAGATAATTAGAGGTCAGGAGTTAACTCTAATCCTAAAACCACATCATAAGATAGAAACATCAGTAAAGAAGATCAAAAAGGGAACAACGTGTTTCCTAACAAATCCAGTAATAACAGTTCAGCAGGAGAACAAGGAACCTGTGTTTGGCCATTGTTGAAAGGACTGAAAACATTCTATTATGACACAATAAAAAGAAAGTTGCAGAAAAGGGCCCCCTCGAGACTCTTGTTGAGTTTCCAGAAATTGTTAGTGATTAATGAAATGTATATATTATATATTTTTATACATACATATATACACTAATGAACATTTGAGGAAGATAGACCCAAGAGTTCTAGACAGCTAAAGCTTTCAGAGAACACATGCACAGAGAGGGGCAGAGGGAGAGAGAAAGAAAGAGAGACAGAAATCAAACTCTGCTTTAAAGCAAGTGAAAAAAGAGCACACATATTTGTCACAGTCAACACTGCTCCCTAAGGGATTCCAGGGAGGACATGCATCATGCCAAGTACAGGGACCTCCCTGACACTATTGTCTGCTCTACTGACAACTATGAAAACTTCAAATATCTAGAGACAGAAGCCGGGAGAATAGACTGTTACATGCCATACCATGGAGCAGTGTGTGGAATATTATACAAAAGTGAAAATGCCTACACTACACAGAAAAATAGTCATGTAGTATTGTCATGAGGACACAAAATAGGTCTCAGAAAACCACAGGGTGGCATCATTTTTATAATATCCCAAAGCAAACAAAACTAAATATATTGTTTAGAAACTAATTCAAAAATTATTTCAGAACAAAACAGAAGATAACAGCAAAGTCCAGGCACATCTAAAGCAAAAAGTACACAGGTGAAGAGCACATAGGCAGTCCTGAAGATGGCTGTCTCCAGCAAGCTAGGCCCTGGGCCCATGAGCTTTGTCCCTGTTCATGAGCTAAGCATCAGCTCCATGTTTAAATGACCCACTTTCTTATCTGTTCATTTCCATTTTTAGGTATAAAGAAAATAGTAAAAGTCAAAACTGTCCCCTACTTATTTCTTGAAGCTCCCAAACTAAATGCTGAAAAAAAATGTAATGGATTTTCAAGAGAAAATGCAAAATCCACAAATGCAAAGGGGAGGGGAGAATGAGGCTGGCTCCAGAAAGCCATAGGGAGCTGCCTCTGTCTAAACAACAGAATGCCTGGAGCACCTTCAACACCCCTCCCTGTTCACTCAGAGACAAACCTGAAACAATTACCCATGTCTGCAAACATTATTAGTGAAAAGAGCCAGGGGAAAAACCTTTTAAATCTGAGGCACTAGAAACAGGCCAAGAAATCTACAGTATCTTTTCAAAGAAGAAGCCGAGCAGAGAGAAGTTAAGGAGAGGGTTTAACTGAATAGTGTGCTACCTGGACTGTACAGGGAGCCACAAAACAGCTGCAGACAGAGGTAGCCACAATTTCTCCAAAAGGTCTGAGGCCTCAGAACACTTGTTCATGCTCTGATTCCTAGAGTGACATTAAGAAAATGACCAATTTTCAAAAATTTGAAAGGAAACACACGTAAACTCAGAAATATACTAAGCATTATTCCTACGCAAAATAGTCCAAAGTAGCAGCAAGAACACAAGGATTATCAGGAGGAAATATATTTTAGAAGAAAAACTGAATTTAAATGAAGTCGTAGCAGCACTGTTCTGCCTACTCAACCCCTTCCTCGCCAAACTGTGAGCAGAGTGTGAAACCTTAGTGTTCACTTGAGATGTTTGAGATGGTACTCTGCAGGGACTTTAGTGAGTAATCAAAGCCTTTCTGTGTGTATGTGTTCATGTACATGTGTAGAACAAGTATGCATATGTGTATGTGTGTGGGTGCATCCATACATGCACAGGGGGCCTGAAATCTAGGGGTGTCTCCCTCAATCACTCTCCACTTATTTTTTGAGATTGTACCTGGAGCTCAGCAATCTGGCAAGCCTACAGGATCCTCCTGTCTACCTCCCAGTACTGGAGAGGTCTTTTAAGTGGGATCTGGGGATCAAACACTCACCTTCATGCTAGAGAGACAAGCACTTCACTGATGAAGCCACATCCCTCTGGCTTTTTACTATGTTTTTATACATAAATCTCACAAATGAAAACCAGAAAAGGTTTAGAGATGTTAAGACTTCAACAACCAATCAAAATAGGGGTAAAACCCTAATATTCATATATTCTGCCTTAAACTTGTTTGATGCTACAGCATGGCCTGAATGTCAAGGTGCTCTCATTATTGCACCACAGGATTTCATAGATTGTATTGCAACAGGAACATTGTTCCTGACAGGAGTCTGAAACCTCATCCAAGATTCCACCAACCTCGGTGGCTGACAACACTGCATTCCACATTTCACAGCAGGGAAGACTGGTTTCCAGTGGGGAAACTTTAGTATTAGCTTTTCCAGAAGGCCTGAAAGGCCAGCAAAACTGAATTGCTCTTCCAGAACACAAGAACACCAATGCCGGCAAATATTAAATCCCTTAACACTCTGGGACATTTCCTACCATCTGAGGCAAGCAATGAGATTTTTATACTATTTCTCTTCGAAAGTTTCTTCAAAAAACAACTACTGTAATTGTAGTTACAATAACAATAGCAATGATAGTTGTGATGAGAAAAGTGATATCCAGTCCCCACAATCCAGCTTCATGGAATGAAGGAACTGAAGAACAGAAGAGTTAAGTCACACATGCAAGATCTCATGGCTATGAGACAACTCTGGCTCCATTTGAGTGCTATCCTGTGTAGCCACAGTATTCCATGTGCCTTGGTGATTGACTAAAGCTTGATTTTAATAACAACACTATAATTTTGGAGGTTTCAAAGAGAATGACCCCCGTAGGCTCATGTGTTTGGATACTTGGTCCCCAGTTAGTGGGACTGTTTGGGAAGGATTGGGAGGTGTGACTTTGTTGGAGAAGATGTGTCACCAGGGGGCAGACTAATTAGTAATCTCTGCCTCCTGGTTGTAGATCAAGATGTGAGCTCTCAGCCATTTCCTCACTTCACCATCATGGACTCTAGCCATCTGAAACTGCAAGCTAAATTAAATGCTTGCTTTTATCACATTGGTCATGGTGTTTTATCACAGCAATAGAAAAGTAACTACGAAAATAATGATGCACATTTAGGGTTTAAAAAAAACAAAGCAGAGGAAAATTCAGTGGTGTGCACCCTGGAGTTCAAGTTATAAATGCTGAGTGACCACAAACTCCAGTATCTTGCTTTAGCTCCAGCTCTAACTCCATGTGGCAGTTTGTAGTGTTTTTATGAGTTTCATGAATCTTGGACTCAAATCCAGATCTACCCCAATCTAACATATGACTTTCAAAGCTGAATTTTCTCATCATTTTAACTACACTAGACAGCACCTTTAGTACAATGAAATATATAACATATACCCTACACTTCATTGGGAACACAGACCAGATGACTGCTTAGAAATGTAAATGATACCAGTGTGCCTGCTATACACAGAGACAGACAATCATTCTGGTATTCCTAACAATTACAGCATCCTTTGAGAATATTGTCTTACCAGAAGCCCAAGCTCACTGCCCTTTGTGTGTGAGCACAGCAAGATGGATCTATGTGTTTGCATCACCTTGATGGTCTAAGGCACACCATTCAATGGAGCAAATTCATACTCTAGTCTCTGACCCAGTCATGTCTATGGAACCCTGCTTAAGCTGTGTGCTCTCCATGCTCTCCAAAAAGACTTCAGCCACTCTGATATTTCTGCCTAATTCCAAGCACCATTGCTTTCCCATGATAACAGTAATTAATACCCAAAGGGGAGTCTTGAAAAGTGCAGAGAGTCAGAAAGTCTTGTCAGACACTTGAGAGTTTTCCTGTTGTGTCCTTGTCCCTCATGTGACTCCCACTCTTGACTGCAACCCATCCCAGGGGCCCGGGATCATATACTTAGTAGTGTGGTACACAAGACATGACAGTGACTGGAACTCTATTATTAAAGAGAGATTAAACAGCTGTACATTATGCTGAAGCACTCGCTCTTCCCTCCACAAACAGACGGTCCTGGATTACAAGCAGCACTTGACCGTTTAAATCACGACAGCCACCACATTTAACCAGCTGGGCCATATTCTCCTAGCGCTGCCTGTTGACCTCCTCAGTCACAGCTGCTCAAATGAAATTCTCATTAGACAACTTATTTTCAGAAGCCAAAGGACTCTCTGATTAAATATATGTATTTAGATATAGAAGTCCTTTTTAAGTATTCATTTTCTGACAACTGTCGCTTATGTTAGGACCCAGTTACGCTGGCAACAAGATGGGTGACACAAGGATAACTAGAATTCATCATTTAATCACAGCCGAAGGATTTTTATCTTGGAAGCATTCTAACCTGACTCTATTAATCAAAGCCTTTCTGTGTGCTCTCCCCACCAGTAGCAATAGGCTTTTATAAAGAAGCTTCTGATTCATTCAGCCCACCCCTGTGTTTATCTTCTCACCCTTTCCCTACCTGCCACCTACCCATTCGTCTACTTATGACACTAAATCAAAGTTAAATTCACAAAAGGTGGAACCTCTGTTCATCTTCCCATCGGCTTCACTGTTAGAGGGGGGTGCTTCTGACAGAATGTCATTGTTCATCAGATTCTCTGCAATCCAGTCAGAGCAAGGCTCGTGGAGAACAGTAATACAGTGAACGAAGGCCTCCACCTGGAACATTGCTGTTTTGTCATGTGAGCAATGGTTTAAAATGGACAGGGATAAACTTCATATAGATGAGCTTCTTCACTAAGAGGAATGAGAAGGAGGTGCTTTTAATTTGATAAAGAGTCGAAGCATTCTCTGGGAATAACTCCAGAAAGGTCTTCATTTATCATGTAATCCATACAGGCTTGTCAATCAGCTGATCCTAAAATATGACCCTCAAGCCATGAAGGAGACATAAGGCAGAAACAGAAGACACATGTGAAAACTCTTACATGCCCTGTAAGTTGGCATGTCTCACCTGAGGGGCTGGACCCGAGTCTTTAAAGAGCCAAAGTCAAGCAGATGCTGGGATAACTGTTTGACCTCCAGAGACCTATGCTATACTCATTTTAGAATCAGAAATCAAACCTACATTTTAATAATCTCTCTATATCTCTTTGTTCTCCCAGTATATCATTCTATTCTACTACCAGAAGATAACTGGAATTAGTATTCAGGACTGAAGAGGTGACTGAGTGGGTATAGCACTAACTGTAAGAGTGCCAAGACATGAGTTCACAATCCCGGCACACATGTAATGATGGACATAGTGGTGGGCATTTATAATCCCAGCATGCCCATGCAACCAGAGAGGATGAGATGGGACAGTTCTTGGTAGCTTGTAGGGCAGTTAGCCTGATATCCAGAGAGACAATCAACAAGAAATGCTACCTGCAATAGGGTGCAAAGTCAGGGCTGACACTTGAAGCTGTCCTCCAACCTTCCCACAGTCACTAAGGAAGGTATGTTGTATAAAGACACTTGGGTATGTGTATACATGCACACACACACTTAAAAATGGGATTCAAACTAAAAAAATCATAAAACTCAATAAAAATTAGAAGCCATGCCTTGCTCCCATTTGCAAACCATATTTGTTCATTTCTTTTACTGATTGTATTACCACCAAGATCCAGTTGGACATCCTCTTGGTTTTCACACTTATGCATCATCTTGTCAATGCCTCTCCTGATTCCACCTCCATATGCAGCCCTCCTTCCCATTTCTGCTGGCTTAGTTGAGGCACCTACCAGCTCTAGCCTAGAACAATGTCCTTAATGCCTGTCCCTGCTTCCATCCACCCTACACCTAAATGCCAGATTCACTTTCTCTGAGGAAAGTTCCAATCCTTTTCTTCCTAGGATAAAACACTCAGCAGTTCCTCCATTGTTTTCAATATAGCATTAGAATTCCTTAGCCCAAACTGCAAAGCCTGTCACCATCTGAACATGGGCTAGTTTTTTCATCTTTATATATCACATGCAAATTCAACTCAAGTTGGAATTTTCATGGCTGCTTTAAGTGCAATGCCTGTTCCTCAGCCTGAAATGTCTCTCCCATGCATTCCACCTATAGAGACCCTTTCATTCTCCATGACTAGTTAGGAGTTATTCCCCATAGAACCTTCCTTCCTTGTAAACACCCCAAACATTTTATCTGTACTGCTTCCATGGAACCTGCCACTGTTAGACTTCAAACTAGACTTCATTCAATTTATGTTTACACCTTTTACTAGAATATGAATTGTTTAAAATAAGAGATTACTGTCTTATGCATTGTGAGCATAGCATAGCATCTAGCATCAGAGATCTCAATATTGAGTCCACAGACCTCAAGAGATATGGGCTGACAGAACTCAGATGGAAAGGCAACCTTGCTCAGATGGAAATTTTTGCGTGTCCTTAAGTAATGCGTGAAAACAACAGTCTACTGTGGCTACTATAATGTCATCACACCAACAACAGGCAACTCTTTATCCCACTGTTCTCATTAAAACTGTAGATGCTAAACTAGAATGGCATTGATGGGTCCTACCTTAAAATTTATTTTACTGTATTAGTGGAGGATCACATTCTGCCTTATCACATTTTAAAAATTATTTGGCAGTTTAATATAACTCACTTCTCTCCAAGTCTAGTATTTTATTTTCTGAGTTTACCATGCCTCTAAGGAAGGAAAAATATAGGCTTCAGTAGACTGTTGGAGGGAGTTAGGGAAAAATAAAACTCTGAAAAAGCAGAAGAGTCAGCACAGAGTTCACACCCTAATGATCACATGTTCTCCATAATTGTTCATTCTCTGGAGCACATTTGTTCATGTTTTAAATAAAGACCATTATGTACCAATTGTCTTATTTCACAATCTAAAGATAAGTGGGATAAACATACTAGAACTTACTAATAAGTTGGAAAGAAATAAACAGCTTGTCACCTAATGTTGAAGAAGCAATCAGTGAGTGCATCTGAGCACACATGCACGCACAGCCACAGGTGACAAAAAAGCCACACTCACACATGGATGTATAAAAAGATACATATGGATGTATGCATCAAGCAAACACAAAAACTCTAAAGGTCTGTAAATGAAGAGAAGCGACTGTAAAGATGAACATCCTGACTACCTCAGTGGTCTCCATAGGCATTATTACATTAAAGTACAGTGGAATAATTGACATTTATAATGTGATAATTATCAGATATGTCTCAAAATCACATAGTTTGCAGCTTATAAGAGACTTTTATATTCATTGTCTGAGTTAATTCTCAAAATGTTTGAGTTACCATGTCAAACACAGGACCACAGTAACTTTTGAATTCTGTGACTTAGAGAAACTAAAGAACTTGAAATCAAGCAGGTGTTAGGGCTGCAGTTCCTAAGTTACCGCAGAGCAACGCTGGGTCGTCAAAAGCATCTATGGACATGCCAATAATCTGGTTGACATGACAAGGACATCAGCAAGATCAATTAAAGACAAACTTTAAATCTTTACAAGAACAAAATTAAGTTAGGTGGGCACTATCAGCTCATCAAATCCTAGTTCCTCTACAGTGCCTTGGAGGTCAAAATTTCACTTACAAGTGAAAACTCCAGGACTGTTAGGCCTGAAGTACACAGATAAAGAACACATGCACACAGTCACTGTAATAACCACACAAAGCATTTTGTTGAATAGTCTACCGAAGACTACTGTTGAGATATTGAGCGCAGGACACTATGGCAGGTGCCACATCAAAGCCCCTCAGAGGTCATTAGCACCTCTTCAGTCTATTCCAACATTCAAGGTGAACATAAAATTTAAAATGTGTAACAGCCATAAAATGGCAGGAAAAATGCATTAGAAAAAGAAGGCTCATTTGGTTTTTAAATGGGACATAGGATCACAAAAAAACTATCTGCCAAAAGGAGAAAAAGCACCCAAATTGTAGTTAGGAAAATTCCCTTGCTATCTTTTTTCAGGGTGATGGTTAAAATAAGTTCAAATCCTTGGGGTGTTGTAAAAATAAAGCAAAATGCACAGGTTTTGAGAAACCCGGGACTATCTGCTTGGCACTGCTAATGGACTTCGGTCAGCTATCACCATAGTAACCTCTGAGTGACTGTTGCACCCTTGGGATTCTGGTCATTTTGCTATGGCCAGAAGAAACGCCCAGAGGGGAAGTCCACATACCCTCTTGTTCCGACCGAGTCATCTCCTCCAGCTTCTTCTGCTTCAGCGTATCCACCACGTCGGCAAGGCTCCCTTTGCGGCGTTCCGGGGTTCCAAAAGTAACACTGCTCATTATCTCGCGCTCCCGACTCCCTTCGTCAGGCTTATGTGGTGAGGTAGACGTATTTCGGAAGGAATATAGGGAACATAACTTATTATTCTCTGACTCCTAGAAAAATGAAATGAGAGTTAAAATATAGTTATTAGTGTATATTATTCAAAACCACTCCAAAATAAATAAATAAATAAAGTCCCTAACTAAAGGTTAATAGCATGTGATGGTCACTGGATCAAATAAACTATATCAATAAAATAAAGTAACACACTCAGTTAAAAAAAAAAAAAACCTATTCTTCTGCTAAGCAGTGCGGAACTCTAAAGTAGTTAAGTACCCAAGGGACTAAACTTAAATCCCAGGTTCAAGCTGCTTCGGTTTTGAGATAATAAAACAACAAAACTGGACATTTTGGCTTTTCATTCACTCATGCTTTGGGTTTATGAATGTTCAGGTTCGGTGAACCAGTATTAGAATTGATAAAGTTTTTCTCCCCAATTGGGTCTTCTTACCAGCTATACTCTCCCCACAGACCAAACACAAAGATTGTTTTTCTCTCATTTAGAAACAATGGAAGTTGGTTTCCATGCCCAACATTCACTGATCACTAGGTATTTAAATAAAATGTCTAAACCTCTGAAAGAGCCAATAATCTGAATATTTTTGCACGCTGGGGTTTGTAGGAATTTCTTATTTCAATTGCTTGTCCATAGTCACAGAAGCTCCCGTCCACTCCTCAGCTTGCCCCTGATGTTCCAGCACGCTGTAGCATGCTTCTCACGTGGCATTTTAAAACTGTGTTTAACAACAATAAAATGCTCATTGCAGAAATGTTTGCACAGAAATTACTTCACAGTATACATAAGTTTGCTAACTGCTAGTAGGCAGCATCTATCAGCTGCAGGGGGGGGGGAAGCAAATCTTAGGTTAAAAAACAAACACCACGTGGGAGTTTTTTTGAAAAGGAAATAGTTTTGTTATCTTTAACTCAGAACTGAGGATTCAGAGATCGAGAGATGATTCAGCTGCTAACAGTGCATGCTGCCTTTGCGAAGGACCAGAGGCCTGGTCCTAACCCTCCCATGGCTCATTTCACAATTCTGTAATTCCAGTCTCTATGTGCAACTGTATTTACACATTCATACTTACAAACTCACACACAAACCCATACATACACGTATTTTAAAATAAAATAATAATAAAAAGCATTTAAGAACCAAGGATTAGAGGCAACTGTTGCATGGCTAGAGCCCTCAAGTAGTCCCCATACACCTTCTCTGAATAAAAATGTTCTTTTCCTGATTAAAAACAACAAGGTCTGTGAAGTGTCTAGTCTTTAGAAGCTTCAAAATCCCAATGGCTCCTAACCTCTTCCCTTCTAAAAGCAGCCCAGCCAGCTTGAGTGAAGGAGGGCTGGGACTGGGTCAGCAGCAGAGCACTGGCCAGGCATGCACAAGGTGCCAGGTTTGGTCTCCAAGAACAAGCAATAGAACTAAATAAGCACTGAAAAACTAGGAGGCTAAGGCAGCAGAGTTGGTGCACAGTGGTGGGGGGAGAAACTGAAAGTGAAAGCAGCGGTCTCCGTGTGCAGTAAATGAGACAATAGCTATGCTAAAAAGGTGCTGGGATTTGGGAACTACTGTCACTGTTCATAAAGTTCAAGGTTGTCGGGACCACAGAATGAAGTAGCACTTGAAAAGCCTCTGTGCATGGTCAGTCGTCGTCCCCCCACCCCCAACTGAGGTGATGCCCTAAAGGAAGGGGCAGATACAGGACTGGGAGTAGAGGGGTTGTGAAGGAAAAGCATTGATATGACCCTGAGATTAACTTAAATACCATGAGTACCGAAAATCTACTAACCTGTCTGTTAAATGGTTAAACTGCATGGTATGTATTTCAATCTAGTTACTTAATACTGTGAGATAAGTCTTCAGCTCCCTGCCTTCATTTTGTTACTAGCACAGTGCTGGGAGTGGGGGTGGATGTATGTAATGGCTTCAATCTGAAAAAACTTGAAAAGGACAAAGTAAATGAGTGGGACAGAATTCTTTATCTTGTACCTAAGATCACCTCAGTCACCCATGAAAGACTCACCATCTCAGTTAACATGTACAAACATTCTGTGGAAGAGAGGCAGAGAAGCCCGTCTTTGAGATGCCTACTATGCTTAGGTCTTGACTCCTTAGGATGGTCAGTTCATTCTCCATATTGTGCAAACAAAACCCCAGGAAACACAGCTGCCACTGTGTCTGTGGTATTGATGAATCAACAATCATCATAAAATCGTTTATTCTTTACTTTTCTTCTGGTGCTCATATAGCCTAAAAATCAAAACTAAAACCCTGGCACAAGCTAAGAAGAGCTGAGTGACAAAAAAACAGTGGCCAGAAACCTGCTCCCCTTCAGGTGACTCCACTGGCCAAAATGAAGGCCTTCCCTTCCCATTGGTATCAGGTGGAGGCTGAAAGGCTCTAGAGAGGCACTTCAGACTAGAACTCCATGCATGCAGTGACATTTGTCCCTCGGGCTCAAGTTCAACCAGTCCTATGAGCTGGCTGTCACTTCCCTGTTAGACTGTGTTCTTTCTTTTATGGTCATGGAATGTGGTTACAGCCATCCTATACCAAAGACAAAAACCATGGGCTCTTTTGCTTCAGTGATGACCCATGCTGTCCTCTGTCCCACTGTCTGTGCAAAGTGCCTTTATACTACCAAGTACAGAACATGAGGTTGTAAAGTCAGGATTTCTCTTGTGTATTGCAAAGAACTTTTGTAATACATTGCCAAGGCACCAACATGAGGGATAAGTAAAGTCATGAGAGGCTAAAGATGTATACATTTATAGTAGCCTTTGGAAACATGGGGGGTGCCTATCACTTTTAAACTTTATAAAACAATAAACACAGGGTTTTTCATGACCAGAGATTTACCCCTAATTCATTTGAGTAAAACTGACAAGGAAGTCAATTTAGCTTTAAAATATTTGTCTCATGAGACAGCAACAACTCCAAATGAGAGGGAGAAAGAGGATGAAGTGTCCTTTTCCACAAAGACTCAGAAAACATCATCAAAGAGAGGATGGAAAGATCCTAAGAATCAGAGGCTGGGGAGAACTGTTTCAAAATAGTGTTTTCTGGATATGACAGGAACATTGCACACATGAAGTCACAGAAGCTGTGGCACCTGCACAAGACCTATACAAGATCAAGCTGTCACACACTCCAACATGGCTAGAGGAGGGGCCATGCAGCTCCATCCCTAGTTGAGAGCTCTTGGCAATTGATATTGCTGAAAGGAGGGTCAGCTTTCTACAGCAGTACGGCCTGCCAAGTAAAATAAATATTTAAGAAAAATGTAAAGCACCAGATAAGAATTTGGGAGGAAGATGGGCAAGATAGCAGTTAGGGGAGTAGGAAGTTACAATTAAAAACATTGAATCTTTGTGTGAACTTACCAAAGAAGTATCCTTAAAATAGAGGGAAAACATATATGGAGAACAGCAAACGAGCTTTGACACAGCATTTCTAACCACCCCAGAGACTTGCATCACTGTGTGGAAATTTTCTTAAGGAATAGGAGCCTAGTTTGTTTGTAATTTTCTGGGTCCAGACAGGTCTTTTGCTAGACCAACTGAGGCAAATGTGCAAAGGCTGTCCTACATTCCCAGCAAGAGCTCAAGAACATGAGTACAGTGGCTCAGAGACATAGGTCCCGGCTGCCCGGCAGGAAATACTGCTCCCTAAGAAGATGGTAAAATAAATGTACATGGGAACTGGAGAGCTAGATCCACCTGTAAAGTGCTTGCTATGCAAATATGAAGACCCGAATTCAGATCCTCAGCCCTGATGTAAAAGCTGGACGTGCTTTTGTACACTTACAATCCAACTGCTAGGGACACAGTGACAAGCCAATCCCTGGAACTGATTGGCCAACATTTTACACAAATGGGTGAGCTATAGATCCAGTGAGGGACCCTGTCTGGAAATAAATGAGGAAAGAGATAGAAGACATCCAGTTTTAACCCTAGCCTACCAAAGGACACACACACACACACACACACACACACACACACACACAGTACAAAAACAATTTTGTAAAGTTTTAAATTGTACTTAGCCTTAACATTGTGATGTGTATATTTTTTAAAAAAAAGACAAAATCAATAACTCTGGTGAGCTGTGAGTTTTTATAAATAACAACACAGGAGATGACTCCCCTCCTTTTGATCTTTCTTTGGAAAATAATTATTAAGTTACATGAGTGATCACAGGAATATTACAAAAAGCCAAGAATGAGGAACTCAGTGAGTTCTGGAGCCATTGTCACATTCAAAGAAATTTACAATAGACTTGTTTTCTCTCGGCCCCTAATCTCAATGGTTCCACCAAAAATAACAGTAAAGAAAAATGTTAATATCATTTAAAAGAATTACTGTGCCAACACAAGACTAAGACGACACAGATTCAGACTGTGCAAAAAGCACATCACTGTGGATCTATTAAAGACGTGAAATGCATGGGGATGGCTGAGAAAAGCAGAGTAGTGCAAAAAACATCAGTAGCTCCAGAAAAGAAAAGGCCGTTCTCACAAGTCAAGAATTTCAATGAAAATGTTTCCCAGTGACTGAGAGGACAGATAAGTAAATATTTTTAAACACAAGATATTTTTAATTGCTCAGATTTTCCAGAATTCTTACCCCAAAGTGAATGTTGAACAGTAGTATTCGAAGGAATTTGAATTGCTCTAATCTATGCCTCTGCATGTCTCATCAAAGTTCACAGCAACTGCATTTCAGCTCTGAAGCCCTCCTGACCCCACAGGACTCACCAATCTGCTGCTGCCCAGATTACACATCGAAGAACTTAACCAAATGCATGTAATCCAACAGCTAATGATATGCTATAATAGGTGATTCTTTACTATTTTGGATGTCATGGAAACATTTACAATTGAGTTTTAACTCTTGAAGTTACATACTAGAAGCTGCAAACTGATGAACTTCCAACAAAACTCTCCAAATATATTCAAAGAACTAAAAATTAAAACCAAGGGAAAATTTCTTTAACAACCATGTGAGTATATAAACAAAATCCTTAAAATCTATATGCTTAAAAATAAGTAATTGATGATACAGATATAACATAGAATACCACAAAACCATCAAAATTCCTCTAACATAGTTGAATATAGAATCTATCATAGAGAATAAATATAAGCAATCTCTCTGCCTGATTATAGGGACTGTTTGAGAGCACTGTGGCTTTATACACATAAAGGAGTACTTGAAAACCATTGAAAATCATAGTTTTGCAGAATGTTTAATCACGCAAATATTCACAATGTACTATGAATGAGAAAATAGGTTGGCAAAAATCTTTAATATACCTATTTTGAGAAAAATATGCACATTTAGAAACCAAAATATCTAACAAACGAAATACTGATGATGCTATTGTTGAAATATTATTTTCTTTTTGAGGTTCCTTATTGAAAATATTTTATATAGATAGCATCCTTAATCAAAACAAATATAATTTTCAAAGTTGAATGTGGACATTTAAAATGATGTTGGTAAAAAAAAATTCTATTCATAGAGAAGGTACTAATAAATAGAAAAAGGACATGTATCACAGCATTTAAAATATAAAAGTGATTACTTCTACTTGTGCACAAAGGTTAGTATCTGCCCCTCTGCCCTTCTACCAGAAAAATATATTCTAAAACATTTATGATGATTTCTAAATGATGGTAAGATTACTGGGAGTCTTACTTTATATTTTTACTCACGCAGTTTTCTACTTTCATCAATGAAGAGATTACTTTTGTAATAGAGAAAAACAAAAGTTATTTTGGAGTTGGCCATTTAGGAGAAATGGAAAAGAGGCACTCGTGAGCCTAAAGCCTGGCCTGCTGAGGGTCTTCAAAGTCCTTCCCTTTGTCGTGGTCTCTTTGAACAGAGAACAGCCACTTCCATCTGCAAATGACGCATTTCAAATAATGCCTAGCACTAAATGTAATTATTTACAAGAGAATCCTTATAAGCTAAAATCTAGGTCCTCACTTCTATGGTTTAAATATATACCCCTTTAAAACCGCTACGTTAGACTCTATGACCTAAACATGGTATTAAGAGATAGGGTCTTAAGGAGATAGTTACTGATGAGGCCAAAGTTTTCGTGGATGAAATTTGTGTCCCAAAGAACTTGGTAACAACTTAAGTAGGCCCTTTTTTGTCACCCTCCCTTTCAAACAGTAATTGTCCTCCTCTCTCTAGGGGGTGCAGCAATGGACACCTGTTACCACCTCAAAGCTGAACAAAGTCCCACCAGATTGAAACCACCAGTGCCTTGATGTTCGAGTTTTCTGACCACCTGAGTTTTCTATTACTATAACAAATACCTGAGATAAATCAACTTATAAGGAAGAAAACTTCACTTTGCCTTATAGCTTTAGTGGTTTTGATCTCTGACCTATGAACTCCAAGCCCATTTTGGGCCTGGGGTGCACGTCATGATGAAAACATATTAAGGGGAAAGGTTTAACCAAGGAGAGTGTGGGAATGAGAAGGGAAGGAGGGAAAGAGACCAATATTAGCAGCCTCCATTGCCCTTCAAGGGTACAACTTCAATAGTTAAAGCCTCCCAGTAGGTTTCGCTTCCCAACACCTCACAATATCACCCTGCACTAAGAGCCAAACTTAAAACATACACATTAGGGACACTCATCCAAACTATGGCACCTGCTTTCAGAGTAACTGTGTGGTATTTATAGATTTCTGTTTATGAGATTTTAGTCAGGGGATATTTTGTTGTAGCAGCAGAAAGTACTAATACTCTATTACATCATTTCCTGTTTACCCTCCAAAACTGTGCAACATCAGTCTATGTCCCCTTCCATATTAAAGTTGTTGAAACAGCTTAAGAGGTCAAATTAATAGCATCTAAGTGAGCCCTGTCTACCTTTCCCCTCTCATTTCTTACTTGGCATAATTCTCAGGCCCCTTATACAATCTCTATATATCTTTGAAAATACTCCACCAGCACTAAATACTGAATTCCCAATCTTCATTCTGAGTGGGAAGCAAGCCAGCCCTCAGCAAAGGGATCTCCACCAGGCCATTTGGGTGGAGCTGGAAGGCTAATACCTAAATGTGGGTTTTCTGACTCCGAATCCAAAGTTCTTTCTATTCCACACACCTAGAAAACATTCACCTCCATAGCAAGATGCTATGATTCTAAACAAGACCACTTTGTAAGCTTTTCTGTTTCCATACATCTATCTCCAGGAAGGAGATTTTCTTACTGTAAGTCTAAAAATGTAATATAATTAATCTAACCTGGGAATTAGCAAAAGGAAATTGTAGTACTTGAGTGCTGTCATATAACAGAGCCTTCCCAAATTAAATACATATAACAACAATCAGAACTGCCCAGAGTCTGTCTCAAAATTCCTTGTGATGCTGCAGTTAAGTCTATACAATGGCTGGGTCCCAGAGACTTCCCTACTCTTAGAAATGTGGTACCTGACTAGGTCTTCAACGGCTCTGCAGTGGCTAGGGTTTCATGCCTTCCTCTATTTCTGTGGGACTGCTGTCCACACCGCTCAGAGAGAGTCAGATGAAGGTTATTGCCCACATTGTTTAAGTTAGTCACAGCTTTCTATGCAATACTTGAATCACTGAGGCTTGACCACAGTCCAGAAGACTCTACCTTTTTTATACGATGGAGTTATAATTACATCCTCAAGTAGTTGCTATGAGAAATGAATCACTTATAAAGCATGTCATAAGGTACCCACTATTAACTATTCAGGAACTCTTATTACTATGTCCTTTGTCCATGTGCTTTGTGTCACTTGTCACTTCGGCATACTGTCATGATAGCCACTGGCACTATTTTTAGGATTTTATTCATACTGATTAATCTAATGGAACAGTGAGCCTAAACTACATTATGACCTTTGCTCCCAAGCTGAATCCACTAAGTACTGGCTCCTCACAAAACTCCAGAAACATTAGCAATTAGGTTTTTTTTTTTTCTAGGAATGTTATCAGTGAGCACTTATCCTAAGTGCACCTGAGCTATCTCCTCCCTTACACAATGCTCTGAGTCAGCTGGGCTGCAGTCACACCTAGGTGAGGAATGTAGATGGGCAGTCCTCATAGACAAGCAGAGGAGTGAAGTGGACTAGAGGTGCTAACATCACAAGTGGTGCTCAGAGCTGGGAGCTAGACAGCATGGGTCAGGAATGGGATTTTGCCTGTATACTGGAGTCAGGACCCATAAACATGTGGAAGTCATTGCAGCTGAGAGAAAGGCTTGAAAAATGACCTGCATAGCTGCATGAATCCACTCTGGGACTAGTTGCCCAATGTGACTGTTGGGACAAAGCACTGGCCTCTCTTTAGCCTTCCTTGAGCCCATAAACAAAACTGAATGAAAAGCATCCATTTTGCTGCATTGTACACTGTCAATAGAATGTGTTTTCTTACTTACTTTTTCTTTTGAAATATTGGCTCATAAATCCCAAACTCTCCTGGAACTAAGTAGCCAAAGATGACATTGAACTTGTGATTCTCCTGCCTCTGTGTCCTGAGTGCTGAGATTACTGATATGCATCACCATGCCTGGTTTATGCTGTGTTAGACCCAGGCTCTGTACACACTAGACAAGCACTCCACCACCAGAGTGACATCCCAGACCCTGATGCCCATTTTAGGTTTAGCTTTTCTAGTCACAGTTTTATCCTTACTTTACCTGATTCTCCCTAAATATAAGGGTTATTTAAATGAAAAGGTGTGTTTATTCACCACCAATAATATAATTTAGAACTGTCCAGTGAAGAAAGCTAAACAAGTTTCCCAATGTTTTCCAGATTCATGGTGTGTTATTCTTTGAGATTCAGCACAAATAAATCAGAATTCTGGGGTAGTCTTAGAGTTTTTAAACTTCTGATATTTTAAACACACTTCTAACAATCTTCACACTCTATAATCTGAATAGCTGAAACTCTAGTTTAAAGACTAAAAGATGCCTAGCTTAGTACAGTGGAGAACAAGAACCTACGGAACAACCAATGAAAACAGTTCAGGTCTCACAGTAAGGGGGATCCCAGGTGCATACTGTCCGTTCCAGGACGGTCCATTATTTTGCACTGAAAATGTGATATATCTAGAGAGATAATTCAAAGGATTTACAAGAAGTATACTAAGTATATGAACTCACTGGTGAGCATTTTGTCTTTAATTATCCTTCCTGTTCTCCTTTCTAAATGCTATATCACACATACATTTGCTAGCATACATACATGCTTGTGCTATAGGCTAAGCTCCATCAAGGAGAGAGAGCATGCAGCTTTTTTCCTTATGAGACTGGGTGGTATCACTTAATATTAATGTCCTTAGTCCATCAATTTTCCTGAAAATTTTGTGATTTCACATTTTAAAGTTGAATAGCATTCTGTTTTCTATATGTACCAGATTTTATTATCTGTTTATCTACTGATGGACAACTAGATTGGTTCCAATACCCTTTTTTAGTAAAGAGATCTGCAGCAAACATGAAGTGCAAATATCTCTATGGCAGGCACAGAGATCTCTGGGTACATGTCCAGGAGTGAAATACTGTGGTCGTATGGTAGTTCTATTTTTAATTTTTTGAGGAGCCTCCAAAACTGATTACTGCCATGGCCATAGCAATTTGCAAACCCCAGCAACAGTGATTCCTGTTTTTCAGCATCCTCTGCAACATTTGTTGTTAGATTTCTTGATAGCTGTTATGATTGGGTGAGTGCCACCCCATTCAAAAATAATGTTTACTGAGATTCAAAATCATAGATTTGTTCTTGAATGCTGATCCCACTCAATATATAGTGACCATCCTTAGCCCATACACAGAGTCATTTGAAGAAAGCCCAAATCAATAATCAATCCAATTTATTTAATTATAGTGTGTTCTTGGAAATTCTAGAGAGAATTACAAAGGTGCAGTATCTACAAAGATGTTAAAAAACAATAAGATATCAACTAAAAAATTGATATAATAAAAATAAACTAAAAGTTGTGCTTCCTTTGACAACCTAAAACAAACATGCCAGAGGGTCAATTTTCCCTGTCAAGGTGGAGAGTTTCCACCATGACCTCAAGTCTCTCTGTGAACACTGCTTGTATCTACTTTAAGTTACAATGAGCTGTTAAATTTGTATTAGATAAGTGGCATGTATCTTCACATCCCATATGCATCCAGTGACATTATATACACACAATATTTGCACCATGCTCAGATGAAGCTTTCATGTCACAACTTTACCATCACTGTAGCCCCACCCTCCCTAAAGAAAAGGTTTACATAAAGAAAAAAATGTTTACTCATCAATGATACAATGTAGAATTATAACATACAGCAGTTGAAAAATAACAAGTTTATCTTTTTCTTCCAGATTATCACTTTAAAATGTTTTCAGATGACCCAAAACCCACCTGCTGGTTGCCCTGTGGCATAGGCCTTCTATTGTCTTAGTATCAGGAAAGGGTTGCCTGCTCTAGGTTCTAATAGCTTCTGGCTAAAAAGGAAATTTAACTTCTTTAACAAGTTGAAGACTAAATGTCTAACACACGAATCATAACTTTTGGGTTTATCATGACACGTAACAAATGGAAGTTAGTATATTGACAAAGAATACATAGAAATGGAAGAAAGGAAGGGAGGGGAGGAGGAAGGGAGGGAGGGAGGGAGGGAGGGGAGGGAGAGAGGGGGAGAGAGGAAGAAAGGAAACCTTAAAGCCCAAACTGTGGAGACAAGTTCGTAAGAACACCTTGTGTTGTCGCCATACAATCTCCCTTTCATGCTAATGTCCTCAAAACCATAGTTCTGCAGTCACAGCCAGTGCACGGATCCCTGTGAAGAACATGGAATGATAAACTCCTTAACTAGGGGACAGGCAGTAGGGCCCTGTTTTTCTAGTCTAACTCCCAGTTTTCGTCCATTTAAACTCAGACAACTTAATTAAACTCATTTAGCTTTAATTCCCTTCTCTCTAAAATGGAAGCAATAGCACTATCAATAAAGAATAGACCTCACTGAGTTGTTCTTAAATGCATGACTAAACATAGGACTCTTGGACCTGTGCCAATTATATAAGCACTGAAGATGGTGGTGGGGTGGGGGGAGTGATTGTGGAAAGGCCTGACAATCAACTGTGTGGTTTTTCTGCAAATACCCCCCCTCCATGGAGGACTCACTACCTCCCAAAACAGTCTATCCCATTTCGGGAGAGATGGCAAAAAATTATCTTTATAGGAATATAAAATTGATTTCAATGTATAAATCTGTCCCATGAAAACAATCAGATTGAAACACTTTCAGTACAAACACACGGCTACCATAGTACCTTTGTATCTTATTTTTCTGAAACTGGGGTAATATTCCAGTTTCCCTCATTTCTTCTTCATAGAGATATGATCCAGAGACATATGCGAGGTGGCACATGCCTTTACTCCTAGCACTCAGAAAGCAGAGGTAGGTGGACCTCCATTAGTTTAAAGTTAGCATGATTTACATAGTGAGTTACAAGTCAGCTAGGGCTACAAAGTAAGAACCTCTCTCAAATAAATAAGTAAGGCCGGGCAGTGGTGGCACACGCCTTTAATCCCAGCACTCGGGAGACAGAGGCAGGCAGATCTCTGTGAGTTCGAGGCCAGCCTGGTCTACAAGAGCTAGTTCCAGGACATGAACCAAAAGCTATGGAGAAACCCCGTCTCGAAAAATAAAAAAAAATAATAATCAAATAAGTAAATAAATAAAAATCAAAAGACAGTTCAAGTCAAGTATGTGCCAGCTTGGTTTTTCGCTCTCCTAAAGAGTAGTGAACTGAGCAAACTCATGAAGTCACCCATCAACACTGCCTTAGAACTGCTGTTTTCATGGTCAGGAAGCCTCTGAGACGACAATACTCAGTAGTGTTTGGATTTGTTTTTGTTGTTGTTACTGGTCTTGCTGTTGTTTTGGGGGAGGGAGCTGGTAGTAGGCCTTAAGCATTTTCAGGCAGAAAGGCTAATGTTGAACTTCTCAGAGGCCAAGCCCTCGGCTTCTACGTCAAGGCTCGGCTCCTGGCATACTCACGTGCCCGTCATCACAGGCAGTCACTCACCTGGAACGTCACTGGGTGCTAACAGTGCTGCTAGGCGGAACCAGCTCAAACAGCTCAACTCTGAAACTGGGAAGTTAAAAGTGGTTTGAGATCTGGCAATTACAGCTCAAATCTTCCCTTTCTGAGATGAGGAAATTCAAGACAGAGGTTAGAGTGGCTTTCCTGAGGTCACGTGACAAATCAGTGACCGAGCCGAGCACAGGCTTTTTGTAAAGTAACAAACTTCTTCTGACATGTCTCCTCCCAGTCACTAGGGACAACAACTCCACTGAAAGGAGGATTCCCCTAGTTTCCTTTCTTGACGGCCTGAGGCACTGGGTGTGGGGATTATGCAGCAACTGGAGATGCTGCACACATTCTTACAGACCACAGGTCCCCTGTGCAGAGCGGCCCAAGATTCCACAGTTTTTATCAAAGCTAACTGTTTATTCGAATGTCAATTCCATTGCCTTCTGTTATGTTCTGTGCAGTTGTTTTCCTTTCTTTCTTATCTGAGAGACACTGGGGTGCTTAAAAAAATAACCGTGTGTTATCATTATGGTTGTTACAACCAGCAAGACAACAGGAGTGCTTGAAGTTAGACAAACCACTGAGGCCATTAAGTCCCTCAGGCCTTTCTCAGCCCAAAAAGCTTCTCTTCCTTGGATTCTGCTCAGTACATGCTCTAATTTGAGGACTTCACTGCCAAAGTCTTCAAACATCTTCCTAATACGTCAATACCTACGGTGAGCTTAACAGGAAACCTGTGGTAATCTAGGAAAACATGTAATATCGCTAGCATTCTGATTTCAGTTTCTACAATTAGAACAGATTATGAGCAGATTAAAAATGATCTCCAGAGGCTGCAGTGCTGCAAAACTACCATCCACCCACCCAACCATTCATGTGTCTACCTACTTCTCTCTGTGTTTGCAGAAAAGGGGAAAACTAGGCGCTTAACGTCCCAACATTGACACAAAGCAGCAGGAAGTCTAACCTGCCATCAGGTCGCCCAGTGCCTGAACCTCTGACTTTCCCCACCTCAGGCAAAAAACCTTCAACTGATGTTACTGGACAATCACATAGCCAGCCACCAGTGCTTTCCCTCTGAGATGGAACTTTCAAATACCAAAAATCTAAGATGAATCCCTTAACCTATTCTGTCATTTTCAAAAGAACAACAGTCAAAACTATTAGACTCAAGTTACAAACAAAATACAATAGTGTATGTGCAAAATGAAAGTGTGTTATCAAAGACTAAAATGTGCAAAATAAATTAAAACAACTAAAGGCCAAATATTAATAATGAATTCAAGTGCAAAAGTTCTCTCAATTTCTTAATGAAGACAAGAAGGAATTACCTGAAGAATTCCGTACGAGAGAATATGCATAAATCCAAACCACCTGTGGACTGAAAGCATGCTATGCAGTCCTTCGTAAGCAGAAAAGTATTAGTGTCCTCAATTTGTATAATCATAGCTACTTACCAGTAATTACAAAGACAGAGACAGACACACACACACACACACACACACACAAACACGCACACACACAAACTTCAAAATAAAAATGATTGGTTTTCATCTAAGTGTTCTAGTCCTTTCTTTTCTATTTCATTGACATTTCAAGTCAATGAGTCCCTTCTATGATACCACTATAATTTATCTGTGCTTAAAAGGGCACAATTCAATCAGAAATCTGATGGATTTAAGATTGTTGTATTCAAGGTCCTCTTAACACACTGGTGGTGAAAATAACTTGGAGTGAAATATAATGAAAGCAAACGTTTACAAAATAATTTCTAATCATTTTGTTAAACAAGGTTTTCCATTTTCTAGATGATAATGAAATATAAAGAAGATAAATGAAATAAATGCATAAATATTCATTCTAATTTCAACTTGATTGTAAAATTTTATCAGTGAAGGTTTGTAATTTATACTTTGGACCTAAGAATGCAGATCACGCAAAGATACATCATTGAACTCAATTTGCATCACCTAGAAAAATAATACCTATGGGTTATGGGAATACAGTAGCACCAAAATAATAGTTAGAAGGTTAATATTACAAAAAAAAAAAACAAGTTATCTCATGGAAGGCTACTTTAACAAAAGGAATAATAACTTAGTGTTGCTCTTTTAAAAGGTTACACTTCTCTCTTGGAAAGCAAAGAAAACTTTTAATTGAGAAGGACAATCGAACAGTGGGATAATTTGCATACTAAGATGATGAAGGCACATTTATTGGAGGCTTGTATAATAAAGATTTGATGTGTTTGTAGAGAGAAGAGTGGGGTCTCTCCTGTTTGATGCAGGAGGTTTGAGTCCTCATTAGAACCTTTCAAGCTCTCCTCTAAATGGTGCAGGTAGGATTCAATTGTCTTCTGTTCCCTTGGAATAAGAGACGACAGATCCTAAGGAGTGCAAACAGCCCTGATTTGTGGTTTCAGTGCTGTCTGCTCCATCTTATTCTGTCAGTCTAGAGGGCTGGGAAAGTGAGTTCATGCTCCCCCAAAAGTTCAAAGTAGTCCTGTGAACCACTACATGCCACTCAATCTATACCTCCCCAATAAAATGTTGCTTAGAACATCACAAATGTTCATGTTTCATTATTATAGTTACTGTTTTCATTCTGATGATATACCCAAATCCAGGCAAGAAGGGATGGCATTAAGAATTTTGAAAGAATGCATACATGAGCACAAACCACCTGCAGACTGAAAGCAAGCCTATGGAGTTCTACTTTAAGCAGAAAATTGACAATACACTCTACAGTAGACCAGCAACACAGGGAAAAGCAGCACAGTGACAATACACTCTACAGTAGACCAGCAACACAGGGAAGAGCACCATGTATACTATTGTCATTCAGGAAAAGAAAACTATTCACGAAAAAATATCTATAAAACTGAAGAAAATTAAGAAAAGATGGTTGAAGCCCCCCCATCCCCAAAAGATAATATCCATGGTTGGGCAGGAATGTGTAAATGACAAGTGACATCAGTGATAGAATTTTGAGATTCAATCTCTAGTCAGTGCTCTGCAAGCCCAGCCACTGAGGTTCACACAGCCTAAAAGAGCAAAGAGAGTTGAACACAGCAAAGCCCAGTTCCTTAAAGATACACTGTATGCTGCTTTTTTATAGTGGCAGAAAAGATATCAGGGTCTGATTTTCCTCAATCTGTCAAATTACAGAAGAAATGCAAGTCTTTGCATGGATAGAGCAAAATATGGGATTCTTAGATTTTGGCAGGTGTTCAATATGTAGCCCACATAATCACATGTTAATGACTGGATTGTGCTAATCAGCGTGCATACCTGATCCCTTCGTGCCTAAGGGGAAGTCAACCATTGCAGAGCAGTTAGTGTTTCTCCTTCTGATAAAGACTTGATGACATGCCAGGTAAGGAGAAAAACTTTTCCAGAAAGTGTCTTTATAAAGAGCTATGACATCGCTAATAAAACCAAGTAGGACAAGGCCACTCGGACTTCCATAAGCATCAAACCGTTCCTAAGGACCATTCCGGTAACCATTTTATTTTTTATTTAAACAGCCTAGCTTTAAAAAAAAAAAAACCCTTTTAGAGTACACTGGAAGAAAAAAAACCAGCAAAGAAACACAACAGGGAATGATCCAGGCATAAGAGTTACAGTGGAGTACCACTGTGTTAAACGTTCAGATGAGTTTCCTACTTCACAGCCACACCAAGGCTTAACATATTACACAGAGTGGTTTTACTCTGTAGAATTAATTGCAAGTAAGTTTGTGATTAAATTTCTGAGATAGATTTTTAAAAAGAAATAGTGCTGTGTGCTAATTTCAAAGAAATGGGAAAAGGAAATCCTTCCTAGAGAATACTATTCGGTGGCTTCTGGGCCACATTGAACATCTTCACTTAACACCTAACTTTTAACTCAAAGTTGAATGGATTTCCAAAATCAGAGAATGAGAAAAGTAGTGTGGTGATTTGAATGAAAATGGGCCCATTAGGCTCATGTATTTGAATGCTTGGTCCCCAGTTGGTGGAACTCCTTGGGAAGGATTAGGAGACGTGACTTTGTTAGAGGAGGTGTGTCTCTTGGGGTTCTATTGCTGTGAAGAGACATTATGGCCAAGGCAACTTTTAGGAAAACATTTAATTGGGGCTGGTTTACAATTTCAGAGGCTTAGTCCATTAACTTCATGGCAGTGGGCCTGGTAGCATGCATGCAGGCATGGCCCTGGAAAACTAGCTAAGAGTTTTACATTCAGATCTTCAGACAACAGACAGAGTGACACTCAGATTAATGAAGGTTTTTGAAATCTTCTACAACAAAGCCAACCTCCCAAAAGGCCGCACCTACTCCAGCAAGGCTGCACCTCCTAATCCTCTCAAACCTGGGGGCTATGCATTTAATTACATGAGCCTATTGGGACCATTCACATTCAAACCACCACAGAGGGTATTGAGATTTCAAATGCACATGCATTCCCAGTATGTCTCTCTCTGCCTTGTGCTTATGGATCAGATGTGAGTCAGCTACTGCTCCAGCACCATGTCTTCCTGCCTGTGGCCATACTTCTTGCCATGAGGGTCATGAACCCACCCTTTGAAACTCCTATTAAACTATTTTTTCTATAGGTTGCCTTGGTCATGGTGATTTGTCATAGCAGAAGCAAAGTAACTAAGACAGGTAGTGACTAACTTTCTCAAGAAGCCTAAATCTTGCCAGTTTCTGATTTTTTTTCTCTGGGAGGCTCAGAAATTGGTCAAACACCACACAGTAGACATAGATCAACCTGACCTTCTGCATGAGGACTACATGCTAGTCAGACCAGGTGAACTACACTTTCTGAATTACAATTCCAATAAAGGTATTGAGATTAAATTCATCTGGGCGGTGCCTTGTATCTTAAATTACTAAATCTCTTTCTCTCACACATATACATACACAAAAAAAAAAAACCCTTGGCAACAACTCAACATTCTTAAATCTTTCAAAAAGAAGCAAGATGAGAAATGTTCTAAAAGTCTGTCACAACATGAAGTGTAGCTGAAGATTAAATCCTCGGTAAGAATTCCTGGACTATGCTATCACACAATGACAACAGCCCTGTTCCCAGAAATGGCACAAAGTCCACACCAGAGATTTTATGACTCCAAGTGAACTATGTAAAGCACTGCAGAGCTGACTAGCAACTTCTCTGGGCAAGAAAGGCAGAAAGGAGCAAAAGCTTGCAAGTAAGGAAATATTGTTCCTGGCCACTACTTATTAAATGTCTGACATGGCTAGTATTATTTTCTTTTAATTAAAAAAAAGGAGAGTCTTCAAATCTTTTATTGATGTGGATCTTACTTTAAAACTTTTCTAAAGAATGAAAATCTAAATCTTGCTCATTTCTCTATTTTTTTGAAAGTTTCAATAGATTGATCAGGTAGTACATAAGCCCTATGGTAGGCTGCAGGTAATCAGCACCAGACAGCCTACACTTGCTAACCTAGAGTCCTAATACAAGTAAGGAAAGCTATTTTATTTGCATCTCTAAAAGAAGGGGTTCAAACATTCTGGGCTGAGGGTATAACGCAGTTCTTTCTATTTAATTAAGTAGATAATTCAAACTCAGATATAGATAAAAACATTTTGCCTAAAATAAATATCAATATGATTATGAATATAAGTGCACAAGGGCATATGTGCAAGAGTCCTACTTTAAATTTACTGTCATATTGTACAGTTTTCAAGAAAGACCTGTCACGGACAGGGCATATGGCTCAGTGGATAAAGCACTTCCCAGCAAGCCAAGTTGGAATCCCCAGGACTCATATGAAAGTCAGGCAGGTAAGATAGCCATTTTGTAATCACAGAATCTGTGAGTTAGAGACCAAAACTCTGGGGAAAGTTAGCCAGACTAGGTAAAGTGGCAAGCCCTGGGTTCAGCAACAGATAGGTACTGAACTACCTATCTCAGTAAATAAAGTGGGAAGAGTAGGGGAAGACAACCAATGTTATCCTCTGTCCTCCATAAACACATATACACATGTGTCCTCCCAAACATACAGCTGTACTTATTAATCCCACACATACAGCTGTACATATTAATCCCACACATACAGCTGTACATATTAATCCCACACATACAGCTGTACATATTAATCCCACACATACAGCTGTACATATTAATCCCACACACACGCATACACACACACATACAGCTGTACATATTAATCCCACACACACGCATACACACGTGCACTCCACACATAAATACAGAGAAAAAGGCAGACCATTGATGCCTCACCCACATTTTCATGTTCTACCACAGAAGTGCCCATGGTTTGATCAGGAACATGTCTATTCCCTTGTTCTTGATCCTCAGTGTCACTTATTTCACTCCATTTTTACTAAGCTCATGCCTTTGTACTCTCCATGAACAACTTCCCTAACTATCCACTCTTCCAGCGCCATCCCAGTCACACCTACACAGTAGCCAATGTGATCTGTTAGAGAGCTAAATAAAGCGTGATTGCTGTCTTGCTTAAAATCTCCCAATGGCTTCTTCTTCCATTTGAAATAAGTTCAAACACTTCATTAGCACCTTTGGCTCTCTATCTATCTATCTATCTATCTATATAAAATGTCTGCCTCCTTGACTTCATTCCAGATCATCTCTCCTCTCTAGTCACTTTTGCTGTGGGCCATAGTTCAAATGCACTAGTCAAAAGATGATTTACTAACTACTAAATCACTGCCCACTTTGGTTACAGGACATTAAGAAATCACAAACTGACTAGGAAAGTCTCTCCCTGATGGCTAGCTTTTGAAGTAATAATAGTAAGTGATATCCAGGCCCACTGGAGCAGGAAAGACATTTCCCAGTACTAGACTTTGCACGCTACAGCATCAATCTGCCAGGAAAGATGTTTCCACTGGTGTAATCATAGTATGACTATTATGATAGCAACCAACTTCCTTCTGATTGAATTTGAGACTTGCTCTATTAGAGGGAGTTCATGTCTAATACTGGCACAATAGTCCATGACTTGCAAGATCATAGGTCCTAGTGGGGAATAGACTGAGGCTGCCTCACTAAATGGACATTGTCAAACTGTCCTCTCAGTATTTATTTTCATGCCTGTACAGTAGTGCTACTCCCAGCCTTGGTCAGAGGAATTTCTTATTGCAGTTGATAGTAGTTAATGTGGAGACTCACAACTGGTCAAAGTGCTGACTTTAGGTACTCAGCAATAGCTGGATTGTTTATATTATTCTCTCCATATCTAAGGTATAGGGAACATCATGGAAGAGTGGGAATAAAGGACATAAGAGCCAGAATATGAGGAGGAGCATTGCGGAATGCTACCTTCTGAACATGACATGGCTGGTGCACACATCGATTCATATCAGTAATGGTTACCTGTATAAGACCTGAACAAGAGCAAACCAGTAAAAATTCCAGCATGGACGAGGAGGGATTGCTTAGGCTCCATCCCTACCAAAGGATATGCCTATTGGTAAGTAGTCTGTGCCCCAGTGGATGGCTCTACATCCTTTCACATGTGTTTAGCACTAACTGAACTCAGAGAACTACTAATATAATTTATTAATATAATAATACATTTTTTAAAAAGACATGAAGTCAAAAAGGAGTTAGGATGGTAGTTCCCACAGAAAGTTGGAGAGAGGTGGTGGGCAGGAAGTGGATAAATATAAATATATTATATATGTAAAATTTACAAAGAATAAAAACATGTTTTAAATCCAAAATGTAAAAAATTTAAATAATAATCTTTAAAAAGACTTTTGTACTTATTACACACTTGCTAGGTGCCCACCCCAAATCTCTGCACAGTTGACTTGTTCCAAACTTCAGCTCAAGATTCTCATCTCCAGCTAGCTCTTCCTTCTGTGCTGCTGTTCTCCTCACTGGATTTCCCCACTGTTTGAACTGTCTTACTCTGAGACCGTGTGCTGTGTAAATTCCATTCAAACAGAGATCTGATATTATTACAAGGTAGTCTTGGTATCTGGAACCGAGTGGACACTCCAAACGCCCTTACCAGTGATGATGCAGATGACAGCTCTTTAAATTATATTTTAAAGCAAAACAAAAAAAATGTACTGGAAGGAGAACACAGAACAACATACACCTCTCTACTCATTTATTTGATACAAGTTGCTACATATAAATATCTTCACAACATAACCCCCAATAAACAAATCTGTGTATTTTCAGGACATTTACTAGCAATACCTAGGCTCACATATCCTTTCCGCACTTGGAAATTGTATGGGAAATAACCACATATGAGAATAGATACTGTCACTGCAAGCTATCACAAAGATGTTCCTTTACACTGACATACAAAAGGATGGTGCCCTATACATTTTAACATGGAGAAATTATGTAGCTACATTGCTTATTGACAGCACAAGGCCAATGAGAACAATAATACATGTCACGGAATGGTGCCAATGTTCCTGTGTCAAAATGTATCAGTACCCTAAAGCCGTGACAAAAACAGAGTACTTAAAGTGAAAAGCACTTTTTATGTGTACTAGCTTTTCAACCATCAAAAAAAAAAAAGTCACCAATTGCTATAAGATATGAAATTTAAAAACAGATGTTCTGGTTTCTGTAATTCTTTAAAATCTGTCCAAATGCTTTATATTGCATTAGCCTGTGAATCCCTCCCCTGAAGTCTCAATCCTCCTTCTGTGCTTGGATTGTTATGCATTGTTTACTTGTTGGAAACGGTGTGGCATTTTATTTCGTTGAATTTCTACTTCAAAATAATCAGAATTCTAGCATGTAACTTGTTTTCTAGTCAAGTGATGAAGACTGGCAGAATTTCATTGTTTTTTCTACCTTGGCTTAGAGAAAGCCACCTCTCAGGTTTTCATATTTCCCAGTGAAACTCTTTTGAACTCAGTAGACAAAATGCTCTCAGGTATTTGACGACCATTGTGGAAACTAAATTACAGAAATGGAAGGGGTCCTAACACATGTGTTGTGGTTAGCACACTCATTCTTAGCTTTTGTTTCACTGCAGTATTTTATGAGACTCAGCTGATGGTAAGTGAGAAAACTACAAACAAACAGCAGAAGCAAGAAAGATCCACAGACGAGAACTGCAAATTCAGGTCTCTGCGTCATGCTCTTTTGGACTTCATATTTAATGAAATAATTAGAATTTTACTTCAGTTACAGTCTTCCTATTACAACACACACACACACACACACACACACACACACACACACACACCCCTCACATGTTTGCAGATCTGGCAGGAACCTAAAACTCTCCATTGTTTTTCTTTACAAAAAAAAAAAAAAAACAGAACCTGACTGGTGACCTGATCTGCGGCCTAGGTCATCATAGGTCTGAGGTTACAGTTGCCACATTGTTGAATCTATCTGTGAGGAGGGAACACAAAGAGAGTTTCCACATGCAGCTGCTATTTCCCATTTGTTAAATCCTTTTATTGCACCATCTAAGTACACAGCTGGGAACTGCTATAGAGTGGGAGGTAAACAAATCTTTTGGCTTCCCAGCATTCAGAGAACACAAAAGCTCTAGGAGAAAGCAGAGTGAAAGTTTGGAAACATTTCTATGAGAATTGTCTCTCACACTCATCTATAACATGCTTGCAACCTTAAGCTATTTTATACTACCATAAATCACATGTAACAGAAGTTATTACATATACATTAGTATCTTTTTTGACAAATTATGCATAACCAAAAGTTTCAGACTAACTCAGCAAAGCAACTTGCCAAAAATAAAGTTTTTCTGGTAAAAATAAGGAAAGTGCCCTCTGAGGAAACAACTTGAACTCTATTGTCCCTGCCTCTACCCATACGTTTTCCATTCCAGTTACTTTTGTCAGGTCTGCAGATGGCATAAAAGCAAAGCTATCTTGAACCAATCCCTCTCTGTGTCCCCTCTTTGTCTACACTAATCCAAGCTACTGCAATCTTTCATCTAGATTTCTGAACTAGAAATCCCAGTGGCTCCCCCTGCTTTCACTCTTGACGCCTGCCCGTCCATTCACTGTGCTACAGTTGGAATTATCTGTGAGAAATGTTCTTCAGCCCTTCAAAGGCTGTTCCCACTGCACTCAGATGAAATCTCCCCGCCACAATGCCATCTCCAAGGCCTGTATGATATAGGCCCTATCTGTTTTTCCAACCACTTCTGATGCATCTTCATTCATTATCCTCTGATCACAAAGACCGTCTTGCATTTCCTTAAATTAATTTATGGTTTTATCACCTCAGACACTCCACATGCACTTCCCTCTCAATGGATTTCCTCTGCCCTGCTCTGACTACTTCCTGTCATCCTTAGCTTGGAGAGGGCATCCTCGTCATCTATTCAAAGTTAGGCTCGCTTCACTGTGCTTTCAGACAACATCCTGATCTTCACAGCACAGTCACAGTGTTAACTATGTATGTGTTAGCATATCTATCCCTGTTCAACAACACAAACTTCAGGATGGCATGCATCACATCTGCTTCACCATAATACAAATGTAGTTAGTAGAAAATCTGGCATCCAGAAGGTACCCAGTAAATATTTGTTCAAATAAAGACGACGCAGAGTCTTATTGTCCTGCTGAGGAGCAATGAGCAGAGACTGACTGTCCATCTCGGCCGTGCCACCTTGGAGACAAGGAATGAACAAATTCAATCAGAAAATATATTTCATCCTTGACTCATATATTTGCTTTCCCCTTCTCTTGGAAGGTAAATTTCTAGCCAGAAAATTGTACACTGTTGATTCTTAACAAGCCAATGATAATGGCACTGGAATTTGATTCTACTACATGTTCTGGCTTTGTGGGAGCCTAATCTATTTGGATGCACACCTTCCTAGACCTGGATGGAGGGGAGAGAGCCTTGGACTTCCCACAGGGCAGGGTACCCTGACTTCTCTAAGGACTGGACAGGGAGGGGGAGAAGTGGGAGGGAAATGGGAGGAGGGGAGGAGGTGGAAATTTTTAATAAATAAAAAAAAAGAAAAACAAATGATGTCATTTGGGAAAATCTGGAGATTATCATTTTAAGTGAAATAAGTCAAATGCACAAAGACAAGTATCTCCACCACATGTGACATTTAAGCCGAGTATGGAGGGAGAGGGGAACATTGACCAAAAAGGACTATTAGGAATGTAGAAGAGCAGAGAAAGACGGTGCTTAAGAAATGATAGTAGAGCAGGAAACAAAAACAAAAATTCTATATGCATGTATGGAAATGTCAATGAAATTTGTTAATCTGTATAACTGAGATGTGTTAACAAATAAATAAAAGTCTTTGGATCCTGGAATAAAACTAAAATTATTCAAAACTTGCTTCATTCATCTTTTGATCCCCACCCCCTTTCCTCATACTGCTCCAGAGCATAGGCTGTGTCTACAAAAATCATGTGAAAATAAAACTTTCTCCCTATACAATCATCCATCTCCATATGCGCATCAGTTAGTAAGGCATTTTGAACGATATATTGTTTTTTGTTAAGGAATAAAACTCTCATTGTCTACTTAAGATTTTTTTTTTCATTAACTTAATTTTTGGTTACCCACAAGTTAAGAAATACAAGCCAGGGTTGAAACTTCTAATTTAATAAAATAAATTAAGGTTCTAGTTTCTTCTAGTTGATAAAAAATAAAAGGTTTTATTTGGAATAGGTAATTAAGTCACTCGTAAGGTTTCTATTTTGATGGTTAAAAGACAAAATTTACCATGGGAAAGCTTCCTACTCTCCTCACAACCTGATATTTCATTTCTGCTTATAGAGGAAGCCTAACAGTCTGAATAGTTACCCAGGAGCCTTGCTTGTTCCTTTGAAATTAATATATAAGTACAGGAGGAAAATCTTTATTATAAATCAAAACTTGTCATTAAAAATGATAGATTCCAATATTGTCTTACTGTAGATGTAGTCATGCTAGGATCTCATTCAAACAGATATATTTGCTTAACTTAATTTATCAATATTAATACACAACCGCACTTCATTTTACTACCTATTTATGACATTACTAAATTCATCACATTAAACTGGAATAGAAAAATAAGATAACTGACTTTTTTTAAAAAAAAAAGTAAATCAATACTCTTTTGTCAAGGAGACCTAATGGTGGGACATAGCCTAGATCACAAACTGCTTTCCCAGTTTTCCCAGTTACTAAAATAGTAACAACTGTATGTCTCATGTTTGTTTTGTGGCCTGAGCAGGAATAACAGTGGAGCCATGTATTTTAACTTTCCTCCGAACACCTTCTAATAAGGAGGATGCAGACATAGTCGGTAGCAGTCGCCAGACTTTCAGTGCTCACCATTCTTTGCTGAGATGACAGAACGCTGTCCCAGTCAGCATCTTGTTGAATGGTACTGACAAGCGTTGGTAGCTCCTCAGAGTGAGGTTTGTTGTGCATTATGGGGTGCAGAGGCAGATGGGAGGCCACATGTTGGTCACTGCCCTCTTCCTTTTCCCTTGAGGTCAAATCCTGGGTCATTATTTCCTCTCCATCAGTTGTACAGGCAAATGGAGAGGTGGCTTGCTTGGAAGACATTCTTCTGCAGAAGAAGGGAAACACCATGGATTAAAGAGGACTCTCAACAACAAAAGTAGATGTCATTCATTGTATTTGACTAATTTGAGCATAAAATAAATAAAAATCCTTGAAACTGAGAGACAGAGTGTAAACCACAGACAAAGGGTGGATTGCTTATCTGTTCTATGCCTCCTCTTTGCTTCCACTCTCTAACCATCTTCCCGCTAACTGCTGCACATAATCCCCAAATAAGATCTTTCTAAGTTTTCGTGATGTACAATATATGTATTTGTATGCCCTTCCTCCTAGTTTTCCCAACTAGACTATGAGTTTCTGGAGAGTGATTAGATTGGTGGTTAGCAATGAAAGTAACAAGGGAATGAACTGATTGATGAGCCAGTTTGAAGAAAGACTTCAGAGTAAAAACATCTAACTTTCTCCCAAAGCTCTGAAGAATAGAAATAAGCCTAAGTAGAAAACAGAAACTGAGTAAATAATTTGTCTTTAATATGCTAAGCAATTTGGCCATGATTTCCTAGCTTACATCTTGATTGTGAATGCCAGACCTTACACCAATGTGAAGCTTTTCTGAAGGCCTCCAAGATACAGTAAGTATTGCTTGTTAACTTTTAAGTGACATGTTAACTGAGTGACTTCTAGAGTTAGATAAATGTTTTTTTTTTTTTTTTTTTTTTTTTGGTTCTTCCAGACAGGGTTTCTCTGTGGTTTTGGAGCCTGTCCTGGAACTAGCTCTTGTAGACCAGGCTGGTCTCGAACTCACAGAGATCCACCTGCCTCTGCCTGAGTTAGATAAATCTTATAACAACTTTGTGACATTTGACTTGAGTTTTTGAAGTAATTATACCTCTGTTTTATGACTGGAAGTAGATACATGATTTATAGCATTTACTATGAAAAAATTAAATGCTTACTGTGCATACCAAAAGCTCGTAAACCAGAATCATTTGTTGAAGTCTCCACAAAGAAACAATCAAGAGACTGTGTGATGAGACCTTCATTTTGTACTTTATATGAGATCAGAAACTGTGATGTTATACGAAATTACAAAACTTTGAAACATCACTTTAGAAAGATCAATATCTTGGGGAAGTGGTTAGTGACCAAACCACTAAAAGTTTACAAATTTAGGGAAGAAACCATTTTTCCCCTAAAACTTCAGGTTGACTTTCATTTATTGTATTTCCTTTGAAACTGCTGTGTAATGACGGGAATACAATCGCCACCTTAATTGCTCTTTAACATTAATTGATTTCATACCATTTTTAAATGCACAAATCAGTTAACATAGGGAACCACATGAGCATTTTTCAAATTAGCAAATCATTAACTTGCCTGTACTGTTTCTACAGACAAATAAATACTGATTAAAGGGTCTAGAAATCTGAGATTAACAGTTAAATTTACAAATCTGTCACATGCTTTCATGAATATTGCAGTGAAGGAAATATCAAGTGCAAGGAAAAATAATTAAGTTAATTCCAATTTAAACAGTAGTTTTTATGTAGCAGCCCATGTTTCACATAGGATTTAACAGCTAATGCTAAATTTCTCACAATTAATGAGGGGGCTCAGAGTTAGTATCCTACAGTGAAAAACATTAATAGAGGATCAGCTAATCTAATTATGCACAGTTCTAAATAAAAGTATTACAGGCTTTTGAAGTGCTTTGAAACATATTAAAATGCTGATACCTACTTATAATAATCATTGTACAAATACTAAAACTTTCATCTATTTAGATGAGACTGAAAAATAAAATAGGGAAAGTGTGCAGAAGAATAGCTCTATTTTCCCTAAAAAGAGAAACAATGTTCTAGAGAGTACTGTCTCAAAGACTCAGACACATCCTTGAGTGACTTTTCTTGGTACTGACAAATGGACACATACATGTACACACGGAAAATCATAACCAGAGGATGGATTTTAGTATTGAAAGTCACTACAGAACCCACTGTAATGGCCCCAGAAATACTCCAGCAAAACCAGGCAATTACAACTGTCCTGCAAGTTATCAAGGGTGATCACAGACAGCAGGAGTGTTTTCATTGTTCAGATAATGGGCAGTTAGTGTTAAAGTAATCACACACAATAAAAACAAATTAATGAGTATACCGCCACCTTTTAAAAACAGTTAAATACAAGTGAAAGTCATAACCCAAAACTCAGAGTGACTTTGGTTCTCCCAACAAATAACTCTTATTACAAAGTTATCTGGTGCCTTCCAACAGCAGTATCTGTGATTAATGCTTAAGTAAAAATTAATTAGGATACAAAACCCAAAAGTGCAAACAGTCTCTTAAAGAATCATTTTGATGACAGACTATACTGGTTAACAATAGTGTACGATCCTAATTAAACAGCCCTGCAGCTGTAAAAATAGATTCAATCTGTCCAAAGCTATGAGTTGAGTTTAAAGGCTGGTTGGTGAGAGTGTTTTTCTTAAGGAAGGCTGGGTCTTCAGTCTTAATCAACCAATAAATTATTTCCTGCAATTACATTAAATAGAAAATTATCTTCAAATGGGGAGTGTTAATTGAAAATCAAAATTCAGAGGGAAGTTTAGAAATTACACGCTGAATACAATTAGTGGGGAAGGCTTCACCTCTCCTTCATCAGCAGTCTTCTGGTGAGCCCTCCAGTGACCCATCAGAGCCTATTTACACCGGCACACAAGCTGTCTTTTCTTTTACACCCACAAACACAAATGTGTATCGAGGTTGTAAATACCAGATAGGCTGCCAATATATCAAAGCCGACTGTTCATCCTCAGCTCACACCACAACTGGGACAGAAGAGTAGGGGAGGTAGGAGGACCAGGTAAGGAAGGCACGCCTGGCTCCCCAGCCCATCCCTTTGTAACGAGGTCAACATGCTGTGTCCCAAGAGCACTTTTCAGATCATACTTTACTTCCCCGCTGTGCTTGTTTTATTAGCATTCTTAACTATGTTGTACACAGAGGAAAAGAAGACTCTTGTTCTCTCACCAAGGTATTTCCTTTTGATAAAAATGTTGGACTCTTTCAGTTTGTTCTCAACAGTAGCTTTGTCATTGTATCGTATTATTCAAGGTCAGTAGTTCTCAGCCTTAAACAATTCCTCATGTTGTGGCAACCCTCAACCATAAAATTATTTTGTATCTAGCTCATAACTGTAATTTGTTATTGTTATGTATCATAATGTAAATGTCTAATATGCAGGGTATCTTATATATGACCCCTATAGGGGTTGCAGCCTACAGGCTGAGAATCACTGTTCTAAGAGGTGCTTTTGTTTGTTTGTTTTATAGGGAAATGCACACGACTCACTTTTAACACATATTTTTTTTTAAATATTACGATCATTGTGTGTGTGCCAAGCATGCATGTGTGAAGGACAGACAACAACTTACAGGAGTCAGTTCTCTCCTTCCTCCATACAGATCCTAGGGACAGGACTCGAGTTGTCATTGCTTTTAGCTGCAAGCACCTTTATCTGCTGAGCCAGCTTGCTATCATGTAGTTTAGAAAATAAATCATAGATTTACTACTATCGGATCTGGTTTGCTAATTTTTATATGTAAATCGTTATACAATCTTTCAATTTAACTGATACATCCTCATTCGTTTCCTTTCTTTAGTATTACCCTTTTTCTGTTCTTTTTAACATTGGGTGAGGGAATGGAGGGGGAGGTGCAAGCATGCACTTGCCAAGCAGTGCATGTGGAGGTCAGAGGACAACTTTCAGGAGTGAGCTCTGCTCTAGGAACTGAACTCACATCAGGCTTGCACGGCAGGCTCTTGTAAGTAACCTCACTTTGGCACTCTTGCTAGCCCTAGAATTTCCCTTCTGCACATTTTCCTAGAGTAATTGGACTGCACTCTAGAAAGCACAGACACTAGGCTCTGGTGAAACCCTTACTCCAATCACTGTACCCACGTCACCTGCTTTAGGAATCCATGAATCAAATACACCTTGTTAATTGAGATTTTCCAGCTTTGCGTGCAATTCTTGCACTTATTTTGAATGCACACATGAATGATACTATGCATCACAAAAATGTTCCCACCTACTCCATCCCTCTGTACATCAGCTAGCACCTTACCTACCTATGTCCCACACAACTAATGAGCAAAAAAAAAAAAAAAAAATTAAAATCCTTGTGAAAATAGTCAATTTCTATGTGACTTTACTTTGTTTTATTTTTGCTCTATTATAACTTAAAAATCATTCAAATGAATTGTTTTTTTAATTTGTATTAAAAAAAATATCTTCCTAGTTAGAGCCCCTGAAAACAGGGGTTTATAATGGAAGTGCTGACACAACCCTACTAAAGCAGCGCAAATGTTGCCGCTATAATACACAAAATCAAGTTCTATTATTCTCAACTCTCCTCGCTCATGGGATTTTTCTTTGCTGTGCTCCCAGCCAAACTGCTGAAGCATGAAAAATTTAAATGCAATCAAATGTGCCCAATTCTACTTTACTAGAACAAGTGTCTACAGTGGTACAATCTTAAAAGGAAATGCAACAGATTTGTTTGGTGTTTTTTTTAACTGTTTATTTATAATACAGTGCATTGGAGATCAAATAAAAGAGGAAATTACACTCACATGGTACCAGTGTATTGACTACACAGAGCACATTATAATCAGAGAGGAAAACTACATTGTCAACTTATCACACTGGTTAAACAAGATGGTTTTCTGGGGCATAGCTATTATCAAGGAAAACCTCCAAAAAGAATTGTATTGTATGTCTTTGAGACATGTAAAACTCAGTTCCCATCATATGTTCCCTACACTCAAACTGTCTCTGCCCAACAGATCAGGTGAATTCTCTGAATGCTAGACCACTGGAAATAACTTCCAGTTTGAGATTTGGGGGAACAAGATGGATAGAGATAAGCCTCCATAATTAATAATGCCCTCCAGGATGCGAGCAGGAACAGGTCCATCTCTATAAAAGTAAGAACCCTCCACTCCAGCCCTACAGCCAGGTAGGAATGCTTAAGGCATTACAAAGTAACTCAGATGGTAAAAGTACTTCCTGTTCTTGAATAGGAAAGGTGAGGAGGTCTGGGCTATATAGAAGAAAGGAGGGTGGGGCTTCCATCCATATTTTAAGTCCTCTGCTTCAGAAGAGTTTGCTTATGTTCCAATATGATGGCACAGAAATATTTTTTAATATTTCATTACTTTTTGATTATTATCAAATTAACATTCACTTTGGGGTATGTTACACTTATTATTCAAAAGAATTATGTGCGTGTGTGTGCGCGCGCGTGTGTGTGTGCGTGTGTGTGTGCGTGTGTGTGCATGTGCGTGCGTGTGTGTGTGCGCGTGTGCGTGCGTGTGCGTGCTTGTGCGTGAGTGTGCGTGCGTGTGCGTGTGTGTGCATGTGCGTGTGTGCATGTGCATGCGTGTGCGTGTGCGCGTGCGTGTGTGTGCGTGTGCGTGTGTGTGTGTGTGTGTGTGACAACAATGAAAAAAGAAAAAGAGTCCACGAATTTGAAAAAGAGCAAGGAGGGGTATATGGGAGGGTTTGGAGTAAGGAAAGGGAGAAGGAAATGATGTAATTATTATAATCTCAAGAATAAAAGAAGCAATAAAACTAAAAGCAAAAAAGACATACTGTTCTAACATAAAGCAGCACTTTAATAGTTCATTTACTTATGAGAAAAATTTTAAAGTTCAGTCCAACGCTTACAGTTATTATTTTGAAGACCTGTTCTGGACAATTCATGTAGACTCATCCCAGTTAGAGAGGTTACTTGAATACTACACTTGATCTGATACTGAAAAATTAACTGGTTTTCCAAAACATAACATAATGCTTTTGACTCTAAGGAGCATGAGTAACAGATACGCTCAGCTGCCAAAATGCACAATGCCCAGGAACCTCACAAAGGATTCCAGTCCACCCAGCCCAGGGCAAAGAATGACTTCCAAACCTCTTCCTGTGCCTCTAATTCCCACGTTCAGGGACTCAAGAGGGTTATAAGGAAAAGCTTAGCTCTAAAGTGAAGAAAGTCCTTGGGGGCTGCAGAGATGGCCCACTTGTTGCTCTTGCAGAGGACTTGTGTTTGATTCCCACCACCCACATGGTAGTTGACAACCCTCGGTAATTCTGGCTCCAGGGGGTCCAGTGTCCCCTTCTGACATCCAAGCTCACCAAGCACCTGTGTGATACACAGATGTGCATGCAGGCAGAACATCCATTTACACAAATAAATAGATCTTAAAATGTTTAATTTACACATAATAATCAAATGAAGAAACTCCTTGTAGGACCTTCTCCCGGAGAGGTCACGGCTGCTGCTGGGTCTCTGTGTTCTCTGAAGCCACAATCCCGTGTCATCTCCACTCCACCTCCAAACGCCCATGGGCTTTTTAAAAGGTTTTTCTTCCTTGTCTAAGTTTAATAAGCAACTGACAGAATGCAAGCTCTCAGGGCTACTGGAAAACCTACAACCCTGTCTTCCTCCTAGCATCTCAGCCCTTCTCTCCGAGTTTCTATAGAGCCACTGAGAGGTGAAGCCTGTTAGGAACCTCACTGATCTGAGCAAGCTGCAAAGTTGACAGAGCTGAGGCAAAATGACATACACTTGATGTGTGAGTAAGAAGGGGCTTAAATTAATGGGTCTTGACTTTCTTAAGGCCTCTAATTTTCCATACCAATGCACCAAAATTGTCACCAAAGGCCCTCTGAGGTTGTTACAGAACAGGAACTACCTGGAACAGATTCCTCTCAAGTCATCAGAGTTTGTATCTCTGGTGTCTATATTTAGCTGACAATGTTGCTGTCACTTTATATAGCTTAAGACTGTTCTTTGGACTAGAGCTCATATGTCTTGGAATGCTTTGACTCATGAATTGTTTCTCCTGATAATGTTACATCATGTAACCACCTCTGTCTAATTGGTCAGTGTCTGCTAAAAGGCACAGGCAACCCGCCCAACGACTGGCCTCTGGTTGACTGCCTATGGAAAACCTAAAATTATCACATTTGTCCCTGTGTATCCAGTTTCTTTCTAAGATCAAAACAACTTGATATCATGGAGCCACTACACTTTTTGCTTGATAGAAATAAAACTGAGTTTTCACATAGTTTATCTACCAGTAGCTGTTGGAAATTTTGCTTTGGAAAGCCACTACCAGAGAATATAAATAAAATCAGTGGCTTGACAGTCAGATCAAAACCAAACAATGGCTACTATAAATACACACCCTAACCCAGAGGGTTTTAATCAAGCTCAGCCACTGAACAGCTCAACTGAAAGACCTCTTCATGGCTTGTGTGCAAGAAGGCTGTCTAAAATAACGGCATGAGGATTTATTCCAGCATGCCCACTTAGAACATTATCTTCACAGGGGATGGGAACCCTAATTTTTCAAGGGGTGTCCCCACTAAGCTGAAACCGATCCACTAATAAAAGTGTCCAGTTTGGGGACATCTCATCTGCTTATTAAGAAAAGTAACAAACTAGAGTCACATCTTCACAGACAGAAAGTATAAAAAGTTATCCCTGCATTTATTTGCCCACTCTTCCTCCACTGTGACTTTCTGATTAATATTTTCAGAAAAGAAGAGAGAGATGAAAATCAGATACTATTGAGATATTTTTTCCAATATGAAATCTCAAACATGGTGATATTGGGCAAAATTATGTAAAGAAGCTGATTTTCTAGGGTCTCTTCAGTTACATAAAGCTATGGGGCAATTCTCTCTGGTAAGGAAATATCACACATTTCAGATTCCTATCCAAGAAGGGTGGGAAAGAAAAGAAGGCAGGGAGAAGGAAGAGAGGGGGGGTGAGAGAAAGGAAGAAGGAGAGCAGTGGGGGTGGGGGCAGAGGAAAGGGAGGGGAGCAAGAAGCCTGGCTTTACAGCTCATTTTCAGTTTGTCTCCTTAATGAAAACCTCATTGCATAGTCCTGAAAACCGTCTCTGAAGCATTTCTGATTCAGCAGAGGTTACACAAGCATCAAAGCAGTTAAATATAGGTGCCAAACCGCATTGCCAGGAGCTCTCAGTACTGTGAGTTAGTATTACCTGACAGCTTGGTGAATATAAAATTACTTGTTTCTCCAATTGAAGACAATCAAATTGTCACCTTCCATTGTAATAATGCACAAGTAGTGATCAGCAAAGTGCAAACATAATTACCACAAAGAAAACAAAAAATCAAATCTAAACCTCTCTACAGAGTAAACACATCTATCTGGCTCCCCCAATAAGGAAAACGCTTTAATCCTGAGTGTGCGATGCAAGCTCCATATTGTGTAACAATAAGATTTATTAGTCTTACATCAAGTAAAAATGGAAAACAACAAGAAACACCAATTTATGGAGAATGAAACAAATATAAATAGGAGCCTCACAACCTTACCGACAGGGTGCAAAGACCTACAGGTGACATCACAGTGGCTTACACCAATTACACTCAGCAGCACATCCATCACAAAAAAAAAAAAAAATCCTCACCTCCAGAAATTTCTTTCTAGCATAGACTCCTTCCTGAGAGTGGAAATCCAACCTCATTAGCTTTTACTTAACTTTTCTTTAAAAGAGAAAGAAGCTGTATACTTTGTCTTCTAAATTGGCTTAAATTTTTGAGGTTGGAAATTTATCCTACAAATTAATTATTTCTATAAAAATTTAGAAAAAAATGAATTCTTTCTGAGACCTTAAGCATCTGGAATTCTTGCCCAAGACTGGTGACCAAATTGACTCGCTCTCCCGAGGACTCCATAACTCCAAACTGGTTTGGCTTTGAAGCTGGAACTGGCTCTCCCACACACTGATGATGCCATGGTCCAAGCAAAAACTATTATCATCAGTATCCTGACACATAAAAAGGAAACCTACCACATAAAGCTCTCTTAGCAAAGTCATTAATGTTCTTTTATATTTAACTCTTTTATATCTAACTCAAAATTTAAAATGCTCAGATTCAGATAGTTCCCTCCAATATGGTAACACACACACACACACACACACACACACACACACAAACACACAAACACACACTTCCCTTTTCCCAAACACTCCCACTTTAGGGGACTCTTCTTCCATCAACAGTGTCCTTCCTTTACTAGAAAGATGTATAAGGTTGCTATGTCTGGTCCTCCACTTCTGCCTCTCACCTCTGCTCTACAAAGTCTCACTTCTAATCACTCACCCACCCACAAGCAGCTAGTTAGCAGGGGAGCAGAGAGACCTGCACCAGGTGAAGGAACAAACTGGGCACCATCAACAGCTCAGGATTGCCTGAGCCTGAATCTAAGAATACAGATCAAAGAGTGACAATCTGGTATGTCACTCCCTGTCTGGACACTTCCTTGAGACCAGTCTGAATTCTCCTTGCATTCCACTTTCTTCATTCTGTGTTGTCACGGAAGTGTAAGAGATGCTCACACAGGCAGACTGCATGCACAGTCAGAAACTCTAAGTGGGGAGAACCAGAAGGGAGAAGTCAGGTCTCAGGAGCAAGTTTTGACTATGATATCTGATAAATTTCCTGTCGTCTAGTAAAACATTTGGATGAGGGGAGAATAATACTTTTAGAAAATTATCATTTCCCTCATTCTTACAGTTTTCACATAACATAACAACCTTTTTCTTTCCAAGAGATCCTTACACAGTGAACATCTCCTAGCTGAGGGGATGTGAGGATGTGACCAGGAGTTTTGAACTTCAGAGATGTTCATTCCTTGACATTCCCAGAGATAACATAGAATATCTACAAGAAAAGGCATGCCTTGTCAGAGAAACACTGCTAGGGCTCCAGCAGACACTGTCAACAGGCTTTGTAAGTGGAAGAAAAGATTTTTATATGTTGTGATCCACAGACAGACTCCCACCTGTCCTGTTCATTGCTGGATCTCAGTGCCTGGCGGCATGCACCACACCTTACAGATGCTCAGTGGTACTAGGAAGACAGGCAGAGGAAAAGTAGAGAGGGCATAATGAGAAAATGGATCATTCTTTTTTACTTAAGTGAACAATTACAAACATTCGCGTCACACGCTGAGGCTGCCACTGTCACCTCTCTTCTGCCCCTGTGCTCTTCTTGATCAGGCCTCTCCAGGCTTTATTTCTAAAGCCCGTGATTACCTTTTCTAGTTCCTTCCCTGAAAGGCCCAAAACAACCACAAGTTGTTAATATTAAGATACACTCTGCAATGCCATAGCAACAGAATTTAAAACTAGCTTCATCGAAATTTTCCACAGTGCCTTCCCTTGTTTACCCAGGTCCAGAAGAGCATGATTCTCAGAGGTGTCCATGCGCCTCAGCTGCATCAGACTGCCCTGGTGATGTCTCTCAGGCCCTCCTTGCTCACCATACTTATAATTACCTCAGGACAGGGTTTACTGCGCATCAGGCTCAAACTCCAGCAACCTACTCTAAACTAGCTTGTCTCTTTCATTGCCTTCCCCTTTCAAATAAATTGCTCCCATTCCATCTGCCTCCACTTTCCTAATCAAAACATCAGTAGCTCTCCCCTGGAGACACAATGAAATCAAAACTCCTGACCCAGGCATTCAAGACCCTGCACCCGAATCCACCCAGCCTTTCTAACCTGCCTTCTCCAGGCTACGCCTGCACTTTCCACTCTGTGTACACTGGTAGTCTCAAGTTTTTCTCAGGTTTTCTGCCTTTGTTCTACCTACTCCCTGTCATTTCCCTCACCTCCCAGGAAGTCATTCTTGCAACATTTATTCAATATTTGATACACACACCCTACACAACCTTATTTTTTTAAGAAAATTACAGAATGATAAAACATAAACAATTGTATAAATTATCCCAACTAGGCTCTTTCTTTCTAAGAAAGAGAACAAAATTCCATGTTTCTCTGCATCCCCTGATGCCAACCTAGCACAATATTTGGTGCAAAAACAAATCAGTAAATATTGTCCAGTTGTTTAAATGCTATTCAAGTAAGGAGAAACAGGTAGGATATTAAACTAACCAGAAAAACAGCAGCTGTAACAGAAGATTTAAAGTGAAGCTTCAGTGGATGAGGGTAGGTTGGGGGAGGGGAAGAGGAAGGTGGAAGGAGGGGAGAGAAGGGAAACTGTGGCTGGTACGTAAAATGAATAAAAAAAATTCTAAAATAAAAAATAATAAAATGAAGCTTCTAAACCAATTCCATACACAATTAAGTGTCTCATCTTCCCAAATGCTCTGTACCATTAAATACACTTTGAATTTTAAACATAAGGGCAATTAAAAAGCCACACCAATCATTAATTTATGTTTCCAGGAACATTAAAAAGATGAGCAAATGTGGTAGTAAGTGGATAGATGATGGTTAGACAGATGGACATTGGAGAAATCACTGAAAGACGCAGTTTCCTCTAGAAGCTTAGAAAGTCCTTGCCCTATGCTCTATGTTACCACACACAGTGTGAACTCATGTTCTCGGGGAGCTGTAGGAGTTAGGTGATGTTTCTGTTCAGTTTAATTTTAAGGAAACCAAAGAACAACACTGCTTATTTTTAAAAAGATAAAATAAACTTAAGGCCAAGTGAGATTACACATGCCTATAATTCCAGCACTCAGGAGGCAGAGACAGGAAGATAGTTCCAGGTTCAAGGCTTTCTTAGTCTACATAGGAACTCAGAGGCCAGCCAGGACCATATAACAAAAACCCTGTCTCATAAAGACAAACAGAAAATAAAACAGCACTCACCCAAGGCCATACCGAGCAAACAGAGGGCAGAATGCTGGTAGTCTAACTCCTAGGCAGAAAATAGGGTTAAAGATTTTTTAAATATAAACTATTAGTTCTTTCTAATTATCACATGAATCCTTCATTACTAATATATTCCATCCATATAGAATTTTATTATAAATACTGTGTGTGTTTGTATGTTCTAAATTGTTCACTTAATTAAACCTTAGTGAAAAGACCCATTTTCATTTGTTTTTTTTTTTTGGCCTGAGGTATAGCTCGATGACAGAGTGTTTTCCTAGCTCTGGATTTGATGACTAGTACTTTAAACATGAAAGATAATTACTAATCCTAGAGTTAGAGGTACTTGAATACTAGATAACAACTGGGAGTAGGGACAGAGGTAAAGACAGGCAGAGGGAGATGAGAAAGAAGAGGAGAAAGAAGAGGCAGGGAAAGAGGGGGAAAGAAGAGGAGTGGTATGGTAACTGAATGAGAATGGCCCCCACACGCTCATATAGTTGGATGTTTGGATGCAGTTAGTGGTACTGTTTGGGAAGAATTGGGAGGTGTGGCCTTGTTGGAGATGTGTCACTGGGGGTTCTCTCTCTCTCTCTCTCTCTCTCTCTCTCTCTCTCTCCTCTCTCTCTTCTCTCTCTTTCTCTCTCTCTGCCTTGTGGTTGTTGTCTCAACATCTAAGCCCTTAGTTACTGCTCCAGCACCAATGCCTACTACCTGTTGCCACTTCTCTACCATGATGGTAGTGAACCTTAACGAGGTTCCCCAAATTAAAAGCTTTCTTTTATAAGTTGCTTTAGTCATAGTCTGTAATGGCAATAGAAAAGTAACTAAGACAAGCAGGAAGAAGAAGAGGTTGTTGAACAGGCCACCCTGACTCTCCTTCCAGGCACTTTGACAGCAAAATCATTTGAGCAAGTAACTACAGCTTCTAGTACAAGAGACTGGGAGGGGCACTGTAGTTTCTAAGAATTGTTTCTTAACATAAACCATGTTTTTCTAGCTTGAATTTTCTGGTAAACATTGATTACCCACATATAACTATGTCCTTAAATGGTCAATAGTAAAATTCAAGAATATCACTGCTCATTCATTTCAAGGTCTAGAGAATGAGAATCAATTTCTACTCACCAGCTCTGACCACAGAAGCCACCCTGGACACAGGTCAGGGCTGGACCACTTCAAGAGGTATAGCTCCTACTGCTATACCATCTAGAAAAGCAGGTGTCAGGGGAGCCCTGAGGGAAAAGGAAACAAGAGCTCTGGCAATATTCATTTAGCTACAACTGTTCAGCTGATCCCAGTAAGGGCACAGGAACTCAAACAGCCTCTCAAAAACTTAAAAACTGACTGCGTAGGATATTACGTATACCCTAACTTCTAGGGAAAAAAGCAGAAAAGCTTCAGACACGAGGACATGAATTGTTCTAAACTGTCACTGTCTGTCACCAGCAACATAGAGATTTCTGAGTGTTTCCTATGTGCAAAGCAGCCTGCCTTCACAGATAACTAAGGTGCCACTATCATGGGTTTTCACTCCATATTTCTGCAACTTTCTACCTTCCTTATAGCTATTTGCTTTAAATTTCTCACTTGCATTTGCTGGTAACGTATTATCATAAACAGCTCCAGGAGAACATGAGAATCCAATTGTCTCCATGAATCACTGCACAGAATTGTTTTGCTTATCATTATGAAAGTCAAATGTGGCTGTCCACAGTCTTGCATGTTAAGAGACTCTTTACTGAGCACCTAACTATATCTATCAAGCTAAGAACCTCTGGCTTTCCCCAGCTCTGGTGTTTGCTGTAAGAAAGAATTGGATATTATTCGTAGTCATAGGCCCCGATCATGAATGCATGTCTTTCAACTTCCCAAACCTGACTGAGACAGGTATCTGGATGACTTTTAGTACTGCCATGCCTAATATGTCATCTACTTAGATTTCTTTAAAAATAAATATTTATTTGTATCTATGGTGCCTAAAGCTGGAAAACACCACACTTGTCTTAACAGAATCTATTGTCAGATGGAAGACTGGTATGGTTGGAAGATTTTTATATGGAATTTAAGTCTTGGACCCCTCGCTTAATAGAACTATGAATTTAAGAAATCACTTAACTTCTGAGCCTCCATATCCCCATTTGTACAACAGGGGTCAACTCATGTACCTTTAAGTTGATGTGAAGGTTAAACTAGTGACTATGAAAGTACCTAGCATTTAGTAGAAATAGAAAGAGTGCTAAATTACTTCAAATAAAAGTTAAAGAAAAAATATTTGGGCCCAAACAAAACCAATAAAAATTCTTAAAGGAAGAAATTCTGAATTTTTAGAAACACACATTTAAAGTTCTACTCAGTGAAAGATTACTAGTTTCAGTCTATCTGTGACCCAGTAAATGAACCAGTGACAAAGTACATTTTATAGAGAGAGGCTCATACACAACACCTCTGCAGAGAGCTACAGATAAGACAGTCTTTAAACGGGAAGACCAGATCCTACTGGCCACACTCCTGAGAGCTGTTTTCCAAGAACAGAGCAGAGTATGAGATGCTGGCTGTTTATTTGGGCCTCCCTATGTCCATCTCCTTCCTTGATTTTCAATAGCAATAAACAAACAAACAAACAAACAGTCCAAAAATTTGGATACTGTAACCACTCGATTTAAATTGATTTTTAAACAAATCAATCTTATTATAAACCTTATTTCCATTAGTACTGAGATTAACTTGACAGTACACAGGAAGTCTAAGCCACTCATGTTTCCAAAATGCATGAATGCTTTTCAGAGTACACTTGCTTTTCTTTCGGGGAAACCAGTGCCCTGAGCAGCAGTGATTCCTGGCCTTGCATGAGAAGCTCCAAAATGCTTCCTGTTTTACACAATTTTCTCTATTTCTAAATCAAATCGAGGAGCCAGTCCCTAAGGCTGTGCTAAAGAACCGCAAGGCAGCTTCATGGGCTGACTGAAGACACAGGACATGTTTCCTCTCACTGCGATTTACGTTAAAGAAGAAACGTGTCCTGTCTGGAGTTTTAGTGACTTAATTATTGCAAAATAGATGTTCTTCTCTGAGGCTCGGTCAAAAACACTATTCACCGCCGCTTGGGGTGCCTATTTGTATGATTTGAAGCTGAACGTCCCAATAGTACAAACTCGCCTGAAGACGGAGCTCATAGACAGTGAGGTTTCTAGGGTAGCTGGATGAGAAAAGAAACAAATAAATATTTTGAACTTTGCCAAGCACTACAGGGAATAAACTCAGGGAGTTTGTTGCTCAGAAAAAAAATATAGAAGAAACAAACGACAGAATAAAGGGGGCTGAAGTGAAGAGATTAATGAAGCACTGTTGTAATTCACTTCTCAGAAGTCAATTCAATGCACTACAGTTTCATGGGAAAATGCCTTTATTTAATATAGGTATAAGGTTCAGCACTGTAAATCCTGATAGGATAGCAGTCTATCTTAGTTAAATTGCTGTGAGCATTGATCACTCTAAGTTCTTTAGTTAAAGCACACCAGTAATTACCCAGTGGCCTGCTTGACAATTGTACCTATTTGAAATGTTTATTACAATGAAATATTTTCATTAGAGAGGCATCTCTACCACAGTACATAGGTACCTTGTCAGATGCAACATGCCTTAGAAAACAGCAAGGAGTGAGGGACAGGCTGATTTTGCCGAAAGAGTTCCTGTATGAAGTCTGTCATTCTTCCTGCATAATAATATACCAGGACCTTATACTACACAGGAAAAAGAAATGCGTGCATTTTTAAAATCTAATAAATACTACTCAGAAAGGTGTGTGTGTGTGTGTTAAACCCCCAGGAAAATCAAATCCTTTTTTAAAAAAAAAAAATCATTACAATTCCCTAGCAAGATTAAAAATGTCATACAAAAATGCCTTTCAAGTTATTAGTTCGTTACCGTGACATCAGCAGCTCCTCACACACAGTCATCCCACCCAATCAGGGAGGCTTTGAAGTTTCGAAAATTAGAAGGGAAAGTAACACAGTTAAGACCTGTGACAGCTAAAAGAGGCACAAATCACTCACACGAAGTGGCTGCTCCTCCACGCTGCAATTCGGCTTTCTCTTGCCACATCAGCCAGGACTTCAGAACTCGAGGGCATAGCCCTTTGACACCTTCCCAAATCACAAAACCACTAACTGCCAACCAAAAAAAAAAAATTATTTAAAAAAAAAAAAACAAACAACTAATTATTCTCTCCTGAGTCCCAGGCTACCAAGTGCTGCCATGGCTTCAAACCGCATCTAGTCTGCTCAAACAAAGCAGTGTCAATTCTGTTCAACAATTAAGAGAGTTAAAAGCATAAAAGTCGATGGAAGAAGTGAAGGCTGCTGGCCTGTGGGGAGATACAGTACCCACATGCCTTCTGCCACTGCTGCTACAGTTAAGCAAACTTTACAAGCTAGTCAAGCCATCATGCAATAGAGCCTATTTGCTGAGCAACAGTGGAGCTTTGTGGTCGGCCTCACAGTTGACAGTAAGTTATGAGCCCTTTGTGAGCACAGGGGAAGGGAAACAGAGATCGGAATTTGGCAGGAAAATATAATACAGAATTCTCCTGTCTGTGGAACCTGAATTTTTGTGAAAACAATCAAGCATTGTTGAAAGAAAGAAAAGCAACTTTGACAGATGAAATATAGAGGGGCCCCTTTTAGGAAAACAGTAAACAAAGCGCCATTCAGGCCAGGTCCATTCTGTCATTTATAAAGATAGCTCCTTCTGTGTGTGAGAGTTTACAGCAAAGAGTTCAGATTCAACAAATCAAGTGTAAAATCTCCCACAGTCCCCACTAAAAAAGCCTGCTAGGAAAAGACAGGAATGCCAAAGAGAAAAATATCACAGTTTTTTCTGTGTGGTGGAGAGGACACAATGAGTAGAAGGGGTGAAAGGAGCTCTAAGAGAAGTCTGAGAGACAAGCCAAAAATCTAACAATTGTTAATTATAAAGGGCTAATTTTGTCAGAGACAGGAAAAGAGAAGGACACTGGAGATCACTCAATAGAAATATGAAAGGAAGAAGCCATTCTTCATCATTGTTGGAGAACTATGTCTCTCTTTCTCCAGGCTGGACCTCATGAGGTCATCTTTGGCACGAAAGCCTCAAACCTTGGGCTTGGTTCTACTCTAGTTTGGCCATCTGGAATGCCAGCACACAGTGCAGTACTTTCTCCAAAGTATCTTAATTCCTCTTTCCAAAAATAGGCACCCTGGCCAGCTTTAGTCACCCAAACTGGAAAATGTACAGCAGAGAATGAAATGAAAAGCATTTTTGTTTCCTCACCCTCCTCAACTAGAACTGAGATTTCAGGGTGGGGATTCAGGAAAAGGAGCTCAAAACACTGAAGCTCTGACTACAGAGACTGTTTCTGCTAAGCACACGGTCCCAAATTGTCTGGCAAGTATTACCAACCTGAGTTTGGGACATCTAAGAGATTCTTAAACACATGTCTTTGCCACCAGCACAGTCATTGTTTAGGCTTGAAGAAATTTTTTTAAGAGCAGAAGCCAATAAGGTCACAGTTAGAATCAAATGACACACGACTTGCACATCATTTGGAAAACATGTATAAAACGACTTTCTTTTTGCTACGCCCGGCTAAAGTGACAGCCTCTGCTCTGTGCTAATCTGGAATCAAACCAAGCCACACCTAAGCAAATAATGCTTAGGAGATGCAAAATAATACAGATTCCTTTATTTAGACTACACAAACAGTTTATTTCGCCAATGAAATCCCATAATAACTAGCTACATTTTAAACATTCCTTTTAAAACAAAGCCCACAAAATGCTCAAGTGTGCCCATAGGTCAAGAATAATAAAAGCAAGCATGCATATGGATTCAATGCTGCAGATTTATTCAGCATTGGTTAATGGTTTCTATAGAGATTGATGTCAATCTCTCTGGCCTTTCTTGTGTCAACAGTAAGTTACAACAAGAAAGATCGTGGCTTTTGCCTTTGATTAGAAGAGGTGTCTTTCTCTGGTTGGCTGAAGGTCACAGAACTGCAGTATGCACTCACTTATTACAGCTCCCAAGCAGAGTGGATACAGAAAAAAGCTTATTTACACCCCAAAATGGCCAGAGCCAGACAGAACAAAAGATGTCTCTGATCACATTAACCAGTTTTCCTCTCAAAGAAATTTGATCCTGATAAACCATTAAACACAGCACAGGGCTATTAAACCATGAGTGGGAGACCAACCTCCCTACCATTTTCTTTCCATCCATCACTTTCAAATTATACAAGATCAAGTGAATTGCTTTATTGTAAAAGGCATATGCTACAGGAAAATTCACTTTTATTGTGGACACGCAGTTGACTCTGCCAGTGGGGAATTCCTATGACACACGGTGCTGAGGAGCAAAGGGTGGTCCAAGTTAACCTGGCTCTAAGCTGGAAGAAACCAGAGATGAGGAACTACTGATCTATACCTTCCTGTCAAGTGCCAGACCATCAGCTTCTGCCAAGATTTCTAGGCTACCTGATCTAAGAAACAGTCCAGAGGAGGAAAGAAAACTAGCAAACCTGAAGTTAAGCTTATTTTTAATGTTAGAGAATTTTCTGGGAAAAGATGTATTCTGAAGGAAAGAGACATTTGACCTGTTGAAGGAAAAAAATAAGATTTTCCTTTCCATTCTGAATTCATCTACAAAAATGAGATCTATGAGGCAGTAGCTCTGTATTAATCCTCAAACTTTGTCTAACAAGACTTAAAAGTCACCAGCCCGAATCTACTACCTCTTTAATTTAGCACAGATATATTTACTACCTGTTCCCTATCATGTACTGTCATGACTACCAAACTCATAGAGGTATCCAATACTATGACATCTGACCACATGTGCCTCATCTTGTGACAGGGTTTTACCTGATGAATCCATGACTGGAAAATTTATAACTGCATTTCATAAGCCACACCTACCAAGCAGGCAGCAGAGCTTAGCAACTGGGTACCCTGTGCTGGCTGCTGATCCTCATGACTGGTATCTGAGCAGGAGCTGCGCCTTGCTGCTATGTCAGCAATGGCTGAGTAAACCACACCTCAGGTGCTAGCCTTGGGTAAGAAGAACTGCATGCAACATTTGAAGCACAGCTTCTACTAAGAGTGGATCGCTTTTATTGAAAAAAAATATATAAGTCAGGAACCATTTGCTTTACACTATAGCAAGAAATAGAAATAAAGTATAAATCACTGTAAGACGATATACACAAGCAGGTGCTGTCTAGATACATTTTGGAAACCCAAAAGTGCAAATAATTCATTGTGGAGAGATCAGAGGAGACATAAAAGTCCCATTCAGTGGGTTCCTGAAGGATGAGTAAAAATTTGTCTGGTGGGAAGCGGAGATTCCATAATGTGTAAAGGCACCCTGAAAACAAAAACTTCAAAGCAGTAGAGATACAGGGTATCTTGGGAAAGTATCAGGGAAAAGTCTGGAAAGACGAGCAGCCAGCAAAGCAGAAAGGATTTCGATGCTGTTCAAACGGTTAGGATTTATCCTCTGGGAGATAAAATGTTGATGAAGAAATTTAACCAAGGCAGCAGTGTGGTCGAAATTCCTCTTAAGAAGAAAATCCCTCAGTGGCCTTAATAAGGATGACTTGGTCAAAGGGGTGCATGTGTGTTTATGCTCCCGCTGCCGTGCTTATGTGCGTTTAGCTGCCCTTTCCTTATCTGCTCCTTGTTGCCCTGCTGGCCATGTGGTGCCGACCAGTTCCTCTACCTCCACATTCTTCTAAGCCTCTGTTTTCAGTCTCTGCAGCCACAGCTGATAAATGCTGTTGAAAGAAGACAGATGAACAGAAGAGCAGAGGGAAGCGAGACTAGAATAACTGCCATGAAAGTGTCAGCGAGAAAGCAGAGCTGCAGAAGAAACAGCTCAAACTGCGTGCTAAGCTCATGAGTTACCCTCCACAGTACCTCACTAAGTCTCAAAACAACTCTGCAAAGAACCTACTATCCAACCCCCATTTTCAGGTCCAAGGAGGTCTTTCATCTTTCAGCCCAGCACTTGGAAGGCTAGACAGGAAGATCCAGAGTCCAAAGTCAGCCTGAGTTATACAGTCACAAAACAATGAAAAAGACAAAATCAACCTCATTTCAAATGATCCACCTTAAGCTCTGAAGTAGTTCAGCAGCTTGGCCATGGTTATGTGCATCAGCTCCTATTCCCATGTTTTTCGGCTGTTAGAGTGTATACCAAACGAAGCTGCTTCCTAAATATTAACTGCATCAAAAACTGCACTAGCTGCTTTGCATGGGCAAGTATCTTTATCCCCACTTTACAGAAGAGAAAACTGAAGCTTTGGGTACTTAAGTGACTTCACTAGGACAACACAGGAAGTACCGTGCAGCACCCTATCCTTGCTCTGTCTGGCTTTGTTTGGCAGCAACTGTCCACTACATTTAGGTATGTGCATTCCCAACCCCCTCATTTTTCTATCCACCTCCCTGCTTCCAGATCCACTTTCCAGGCTCAGCACAACTTCCCCAGAAGCTTTTCAAGACAGTATCAATTTTTCATGACTTTCTTATTGCACCAATTTATATAGTATTCATTTAACTTGATCAAAACAGACTTGTATTTATTTCCTCTCCTGTTTATGTGTTGTGCTCCTCCATACAATTAACATGGAGACATATCCTTTGTGGGTTCCCTGGGCCATCCAAACCATTCAAACATATCATATTTCACACTCACTTTTCAGGATGGCATAGGAATTGTACCTTGATACTGTATGACCCCCAAGATAACAGGCAGGCTCCTAGCTACAGAAACAAGGTGGGGAATTTTAAAAGTAGGGAGGATTTCAGAATGATAGCAGAAGGAATAGCTAACTTTCAATATATGAATATATGTATATCTACAAATTCAACTGTCACATACCACGTGATATAGGATCTCCAATCCTATCTTACAAAGGAAACTGAAGGAAATAAAAAAAAAATAGAGCTAAGCGATCTGTCCAAGTTTCATGTCAATAAAACCACACGTCTCGCTCCAGAGTCAATGTGTCCTTAACTACTTTTCAACACTGTCTCTGTGTATTGTAGCTCCATGTTCCTGGAACATATTGTTCCAACATTAAGCAATTCTTATACCTTTGAAAAGAATGGTAAAAACATTCTTTACTTCTGCTGCAAACAGTTTGGAGACGTGAAGGGAGGGGTGGGAAATCTGAGCAACAGGTATCAGAAGGAACTGCTGGGAAAATAAGAATCAAGAAAATCGAGGTGTAGTCCTCCTTAAAATATGTGTACCAAGGATGCCATTTTTGCATGTTTCTGTGAATTATAAAACACCCACATCATCATCTAAGTAATACACCAAGTTACATAGAATCCCTCAGAGTGAGCAGTCATTGTTCACTCAGAACTGAAACTCTATTCCAGACTCTGCAACCCAAAACCAGCCCAAGGCACCCTCCTCAGAACTGACACACGACAGCTGTGAGGGGTCAGAGGAGTGGCTGGTGAAGACACCAAGGAAAGCCTGGAGCAATGCTGAGCACCACATCTATTCAGCTTGAGAAGGTTGTTGCAAAAGTCAGGACAAACCACAGGATACAGTCTCACTTCAGCAAAAGCCCCTAAGAATTCAGATATTGGAAAAAAAACCTGCCATTTGCTTTCAGATAAATTTATAATTCTCAAAGCCTATTCATTATTTTCTACAGTTCATGAAGCAATTTGGTGAAATGGATAGGTAGTCTCTTATCTATACAATCATCCCCTACAGATAGTTCAGAGAATATGACATCCCACATCTATCCAGCTTGAGGGGGTGAAGCTGAGAGTGAAACCCATGTCTTCTTTGAACATGGAAAACAACAAAAACACACAGGCCTCCCCTCTACAACACAAAAACGCACAGCCCTCCCCACTACCGTGCAGTTCCTTTTGAAAAGAGAAATGTGAACCCCTATGATACTTATGAAGGGGAAAGTAAAAGGAACTGGAAAAATGCACTGTGACCCAACCATGAAAATGGTACTCCTCTGTCTCTGCTCTTTCAAGCAAGGTCACACCTTCCCCTTTGAAAGAAGGATAGCAAGTGATGAAGACCACCACCATCAAGTGATGAAGACCACCACCATCAAGTGATGAAGACCACCACCATCAAGTGATGAAGACCACCACCATCAAGTGCTGGGTCCACTCTGCTCCCAACTCTCATCCTCCTCTCCTTGCACCTTACGGAACAGCAGGGCAGCATGGCCACAGCAGGGCCACACACAAGTCCCACCACTCTGCTACTTCCCTGTGTGGAACAACATGTTAATTCTCCAGAAGACTGCAAAATATACCAATAGTGTCCAGAGACACTGGGAGGAGTGCCTAATGTCCACTTAGGGAAGAGAGGTCTAGAGCCTGACAGTACAAGCAGGGAAAGCTACGCAGAGTTGAGGAATTCTATACTGCAAAAATTCTCTGAAAAACAGAGATCAATATGCACATTGACTCTTTCTCAGAATATGGAACTTTTTCACATTCATGTAAAAGTAACACTTCACCTGTCTCATTCACATGTGGCCAGAGTGATGATGGCCACATAGAACAGCCCAGAACAACTCAACTCTCTAGTCATAGAGATGTCCATAAGCCTGGGCACCTTGCTCAAATAACTGTAAGCACATAGTTAAAGATTAAAAAAAAAACTAATCCAAGTAGTCTCTCTCTCACACTATTCTTCCTTATTAATTAATGGGTTACTATGGATACACATGTGCATGGTCCAGTTCTAGAGTCTAGGGATAAAGCAGTGATGAAGATAAGATTTCTTCCTTAATAAATTCAAGCGATGCCACCCCCCAGATTTCCTCCAACTCTGTGGTCCTACGGTTAGCACCACCATGAATTAAAGGAGAGCATATGAACTGCACAGGTCCATAGCTGAAAGGCACTCTTCACAGCTGAGGAAGGAGTTCCCCTAGCCTCGGACCTGACATATTATCTAGTCATCTAAAAAAGCATTTAAGCAAATAGAGATAACTTTGTTCGGGATGGGGAGGCAGATTCTCATTGTTAAATAAATGACCTGTAGCAAGCAGATGGTTGAGTAGAAGAGCTCAAGTCTGAAGCCTGGCCTAGTGCTAATTTATAAGCTCATAATCTGGGGGGAGGAAAGTTGCCTTAAAAACAGGTTAAGATCTTATTTTAAGAACTTCAGTCAATAAAAGTTATTTTTAGTAGAAAGTCTCTTATCTTTGCTTATTCTTATTGGAAACATGGTCTAACTTTTAATTTTTCAATAAATGGCATCAAGTGGTAAAATTTGAAGAATTGAAAGACAAAAATACACATAAAATTTACCAAAAACACCTAGAGACAGAGGTAGAAGGATGAGGCCAGCCTTAGTTACACAGCCAACTTTGTAGTCAATCTCCTTGAGTCCCTGTCTCAAAACAATAAACAACAAAATAAAACCAAACAAATCATCTAGTTCTGCCATTTCACTAATCAAGTAAAGGCTGATCAGAGAAGAGAAGCAGTTTGTGCCAAGTCTACAGCTACTTCAGGGCAGACACAGTACTGATACTCAAGAGTTCCCAGACCTTGCCAGACTTCAGGAAGTATTCACAGATGGTTTCATTGTTTTCTTTACTCTACAGTTTAAAAGGACATAATGCTACTAGCACACAATATTTGTAATCAATTACCTATAAGAAAGTTTCCTTTTCAAACTTAACTCTTCTTCATCCCCAAACTTCTCTATTCAATTACCCTTGAGAATTTTAAAAGGCTGCTAAAACAAGGTACCAGCCTAACACAGTCAGGCAGGAATCTGCTGTGTTTCATTCATAACAATAATAACTCTATGCTTTCCCTGGATACAGCATCAGGATTCGAAGGATAAGCCCACCCCCCTACTCCCAAGGGAATTTTCCAGAAAATGATTAAGTGGGCAAAGACTTGCATTTTCAGGGAAAAAAAGACGCTCCTTCTTAGATAGGCTAATGAAATATTCTTGCAGTTGTACAGTCACCGTTCTCTGTGCTAAATCAACCTCCCTAGGAACACACACTTTTGCCAAACTACGGACAAAACGTTTGTAGCTTTGTTCTGAGAGCTGTCTGACATGGAAAATCAACACCCTCTCTGGGCTTGTTTTACCCATCTGTGAACAGGAATCACAGTTTTACGGCAGTCAGGCAGAGCTCACCACTTAACAGACAAAGCATCGGGGTAAAAGATAGTGTATGTGCACATGGAAAGCAGCAAAATCTCTGACTATTACCAAGTTTAGAGAGCAGGAAGCCATCTTACAGAGAAATTTAGGAAAGTCTTAAGCAGTGAGGCACAGCAAGAATATCAAAACACAGACATTAGATCACCCTAGTAAGAAGCCAGTCTTTTGCAACCTTAAAAGGTTATTTAAATTCCTTAATCCTCAGCTTCCTTGTCCATAGAATGGGATGGTTTTACTTTAGAATTGCTACAAAGAATAGAAATAAACACAGACAGCCACCTTGAATTATCTAGAATGTTAATCAAAATTATTATAAATTTTTCCTTCTAGAGAAATTCAAATCCCAGGGCTTCATTTTTCCCATTATATATACATTTGAAGCATCTGTAATATAAAACAGTATCAGCACAAATACCATTCTAGGGCTTGAAGAGATGGCTCAGTGGATAAAGTGCTGGCTGTCCAAGCTTAAGAACCTGAGTTAGAATTCTCAGAACACGCATGGAGTCAGCCATGGTAATTCATGCATCAGTAATCCCAGAACTCCTGTGGTAAACTGGGGGATGGAGACAACTGAATCCCCAGGAAGCCAGTTAGCCTACTGTAGGCAGCAACTGAATCTACTAGATCCTGCCTTAGACAATGCAGAAGCTATAGTGCTGTACCCAAGCTTGTCACTGTCCAGCACACACATGCTGCCCTCGCAGATGCAAACACATGCACAAACAATAGCATTTCTGATCAATACAGAACAACAAAAATTAGAACACTAGTTGATCAACACACTAGCGACTGCGCCAAGGTTTAGGAATCAGTTCTGCGACTGGTGTTTTCTGTCACTCACCCCAGTGCTCTGCACATTTCAGATCCCAGGCTCTGCAGCCTTCTTTCTGGCCATGGACTACAAGGATGTTGTCTTCTGAGAAAATGCCAGATTTACAGATGTCTCAGTTCTGAGGTAAAATGTTAGTCCTGGTATACATCATCTATTTGGTGCCACGTTGACGCCTATTGATGATGTTCACAACTTTTTACGCCTCTATTTTATTGTTTGTTTTCAATAAAAACATGAGCAAAAAGCCCTCAGACTAATGAATTCAGACATTTTCAGACACAGCCTTACTTCCTTTCCATGAGACCAGGAGCAGGGACATTTCTGGTTGCAGACATATGTGGCACAGACATGAGATCACACTCTGGGCTTAATAGGAGAACATAACAATCTACTCATTGTTTACATTTTAACCCACAGGGCAGCTGGGAATCACATCCAGCCATATGCAGTGCTGAACAAGTGGTCATGACTTCATTAAAGCCAAGTCTTAATGCACACAGTTTGGACGGTGTGCTGAGGGGCAGGACTCTTGCCCTGGGCTGCTCTGGGTCCAGTCAAAGGGTCCAGGCAGTTGTTGCAAATGTCCTCTGGGATTAGATTGTTCTCTTTGCCAGGATTTCATCTGCCATCCTTCCCACTTCCCAGTTCTCCGCAGTGTTTAATCAGCTGCTAGGAAGGCTAGAGAGGTCTCTCCATGCTTACCTCCTGACATCTTGCAAAGGGAGCCAATTATAAAATGATCTACATACAATTGCATCAACCTACACATATAGAAGTGCTTTTGTGTCATAAAGAATGAATTCAAGTAGAGAAAGAAATGAAAGGGATTTCTTACTTAATCTTTCCACATCTATGACAGGTATAGGGAATATTATATCCAATTTACAGACAAGAGACTGATATTGAGAAAGAACACTGCACGCAAATTGCAAGACGAAGATTTATATGTGGGTCTAAATTTGCTGTTTTTATTATTCAATGGCTCAGAGAACAAATTACTTCATAAGCTGCAGCCTATCACGGTCCTTTCTACGTGGGGCTCGGCACAAATTGACCAGGGAAATGTGCTCCTCAAGATGGATCACTGTTTAACAGGGCAGGAGTTCTTTTGTGCAAGAAGTTCTCCACCTCGGTTTTGTTGCTATTGTTTTGGTGTTGGTGTTTGTTTGTTTGCAATGCTCGAACTTAAAAACAGGTAAGTGCTCTACCTCTGAGTTACATCCACAGCCCTGCTTCTTACGTTTCTTTTTCATGCCTAACCCACTATCAAGATAAAAGACAACAAAAGTAAAAAAAATTCAGTGTGAGAGAATAGACCATCAAAACACTTCCAATGCTTCATCAAAGTGAATGAGCCTTCTTAGAGCCTTGGGCAAGAATTAAACATTCAAGCAGGCCATGGTGGTACATGTCTAGAATCTCAGCATTTAAAAGACTGAGGCAGGAGGATTACCACAAATCAAGGCTACTTGCATTACATAGTGAGACTTTGTCTCAAAATAAATAAATGAATGAACAAACAAACAAATAAAAGTTCTTACTGGGAAGCCTACCATCAGACAGCTGCTAGAGTAAATCAACTTTCACAGTGAGTTTATCAGATGTGAGAAAAGGGAACTCTGGATTTGCCATCTGTTTCCTCAGGGATCCATGTGCACTATGAGTCTTTCTGAGGCACACTTTAAACCCAGGCATTCTACTTGGGGTTTTGCTTTTTGATTTTGTCTCTGAAACAGGAGTGAAATTTATTTCAACTGCATTTTTGTTGGAATTTTCACTTTCAGAATAATTACACCTCTAGGTCTCTACTGGACCCAACATAGAACTAGGAAACAAAGCACCATGTTCTGAACGTGCTCTCTTGTCCTGTGTCAGGCTCGTGGTTTTCAGGGACAGCGAGTCCTTCTTCTCAGAAACCTCGTGATGTCACTGGTGCCCAAGTTGTCAACAAAGTTCTAACATGGGATGCAGCCACACTTCTGCCTTGAGGTTCCCAGAGAAGAGAGAGGTGACAGGTAGGGTGTGCTTGCTCTCACAGATAGAATCTAGATTCGACTATGTGTATATAAATACATATCATACATACATGTGTGTATGTATATGTGTACATATGCATTCTAAGATATGTCAACAACAAAAGCAGAGAGCAGAAGAGGAACTGTGCGGATGGGTAAGGCAGCAAGAAGAGAAGGGGAGTAGAGAGGAAAGTGACTAACTATAAGCAAAGTGCAATGATATACATATCAGAACGTATCACAGTGAAATCCAATATTACGTATGCTAAATTTAAAAATAACTATAAATTCCTCATGGTGAGAAGCATCTTTCTGTTTACTCCTGTTCCTGTTACTTCACTCATTTGACTCCAGTCACTTTGGCCCTCACCCCTGTTCTGAAATATGCTGGGTTCATTTCCTCCCGCCTGGGGTAAGGGGTCTTTGCACTAGCAGCTCCCTCTACCTCAGATTCTCTTCCCCAGATGCCTAATGCTCCTTTCTCTGTCTACATTTCTTGTTTTTATTCTGCCCCACAGAATTTAACTTTTAACTTAGAAGATATTACTTTACTTGCTGGGATTGCCTTTCTGTTACTGCCTATTTCTCCCTGTTAGAACGTAAGCTCCTGGGAGCTAGGTATTCTTTCGTGCTCACAGATGTATCATGCTGGACACCTCGTATGTGTTCAGTGAACACCTGTGAAGAAGTCTTAACTTCCAAAGAATGAGTGGATATATGCACAGGTGGAAAGGTGGAAATATTGTGCAACACACATCATAAATTCATCTACACATGGTCTTGACTTCATTCTGAAGAGTGACACTTTATTATAAACTCCAGTAGGGACCAGCATTACACCTCATTTCCTACCAAAATCTCACATCTACAATCTGACACGAGCGAGGCTCTCTAGCATTGCATTCAAAGCAGCCTGCCTGCCCTGACTCATTCTTTTCCTATTAGTTTTGCAGTCCCAGGCAAGTGGCTTGACCTCTGTGCTTCATATTCTTTATTATAAAATCAACATAATAAAACATAGCTCATGGAGATTACATAAGAGATTAAACTATGCAACATACCTACAAATCTTCAGCACAGTATCCTGCCCATAGGTAATCATGGGTCCCACCTATCATTATTATAAAAATATTTGTTAAATTACATGAAACTCCAAATTCAATATTTTACACTACTTTAACTGGTTTATATTGCTTTCTTGATTGCTAAACATTAAAAATGTATTAAAGATAAGAACCTCGCTGGACAGTGGTGGATACCTTTAACCCCAGCACTCAGGAGGCAGAGGCAGGTGGATCTCTGTGAGTTCAAGGCTAAACCTGGTCTATAAAGTGAGTTCCATGACAGCCAGAACTATTTCACAGCAAAATTCTGTCTCAAAAAACAAACAAAGAAAGAAAGGATCTCTAATATTTAATTAGATAGTTGATTGATCTATGATATTTGTGTGGTGTACATGTGTGTATAAATGTGTACACCTGTTCTGTACAGGTGCATGAGGAGGCCAGAGGATGACCTCTACTGTGATTCCTCGGGCATTACTGGCCTTTACTGCATTACTGGCATTCTATTTATTTAATGTGTGTGTTCAGATGCATGTACCATGCCATAAACATGGTAGAGGAGCAAAAAGAACAGGAAAGTGGGGTCAGATGGCAGGCTTTTCAACCAGCAGCATTGTAAGGAAGAAAGCATCAGCAAAGACTTGATCTGACAGAGGAGAGTGAACTCTGTTGGAAAGATTACTTCTCCAAAGATCACTGAAAGACAAGGCCAGTACAGAGAGACAGTGACTGACTTCATGGAAGCAGCAGTGAGCCCTGGTCACAGGGAGCTGGGCACTGCACTCTCAAAGAAGGGTAAGCGCAGAGGACAATGACGGGAGAGTTAGGTATTCCTCAGCTGCTCTGAAATGGTGATTTCACAAGAACTGTTCATAGACAGAGTAATTGATCTAGCATTTCCTTACTCTGTGTGTGCTTTATTTGAGGCTATAAAAACTTACATTACTATCTAGCTACAACCCAAATAAACTGTCTTTATAAAAAAAAAACCTTACATTACCAATGTAAATAATGTTTGGAATTTTCAATGCTGGTATACATGACAAACACTTTCTTAAAATTCTTCACCAATGTGGTTCAGAGTGTGGGGTGGCAGCATGACAGTATGCGGAATGCTATTGGCAGCAATGTGCATCGTGTGCGCCGTCTGCAAGCACCGGTACACAAAAATACACTCTCACTAGAAAACATTGTCAGTGACACTGAACATTTAAGCTATATGGCTAACACAGGCTCTGTATTCAGGGAGAGCCAGCAAGGACAAGTCATGGTGCTCACTCCCATATACAAAGCAACGGGTTTTAAACATAGGTCCAAAACAGACAGCCTGCTCTCCCTTCCAGTCTTGTTCTTATCCCTGGGTCTAACTTCCTCCTCTGTGTTATTCTCTCACTCTCAGAAGAATTAAGAATCCACTGAGGTAACTCTTGTCATCTGTAAATTTCTCTTCCTGCTAGGGCCTCTTCATCCTTCAGTATCTTAAGATTGCTATGCAAACATCCGAGATCTAACACTTAGAAACATTGAAATCCGACAAAAGTCTACAAGAACATAGGAAACCTATTCAACAGCTGCCATCATGAGAGACTCTACCTGACTTCTCATTCCTTAGCATCCTTACTTCTGACAGCAGGAGCTCTGTCTTACACCATCACTTATTCCCAGGTCTGCAGCTTTCCTTTCTAAAACTTTTTCAGTCTTCGTGGTTTGTCAGATAAAATTATGACTATGTATGTCAAACTAATGTTAAAAATTAACTTTGTAGCAATGCAATATATGGTACTTCAAATAACATGTGGGATACATTTTTAAAAGAAAAAATTCAATTCAGTATTAATGTTTTTATATTTTTTCATACCCAGCAGTTTTACTTCTCAGACTCTGCTTAAGTGTGTCACAATGTGATTCAAATATTTTATAGTTATAATGTGGGGACCAAGAAAAAAAGCAGCTCAGCAGTTAAGAGCACTGGCTGCTCCTGCAGAGGACCTGGGTTCAGGTCCCAGCACCCACAGGTTGGCTCACAACAACCTATAGTTCCAGTCTTAAGGGATCTGACACCCTTTCCTGGCATCCACAGGCAATGCAGGAACATGGTGCACATTCACACATGCAGTCAAACATTTATATGCATTAAATAAAAATAAATCAATCCTATAAAATTCAGTTTTAAAGACAGCCGAGATGATATTTGTGAAATACAAAACAAACAAATCCTAATGTGGCAAAACAATTATTCAGCCTCCACATGCAAGAAAGAGCAGAATAAAGTTGTGTGTGGAGGGGTGGTTAACAGAGAAGTGTGGAGAAAGAGGGGAGAGGTCCATCTCACTGCAGTGTCTCTGATGGCTCCTCTCCCCTCTTTCTCCACACTGCACTCTCTATTTTTGAAATGACTGCTGCTTGCCCCTTGTGTATCATTGGTTTAGGAAGGTGACAATCATGGTCAAACACACAGGATGGGTGTGACATGGTAACACACATCTACAGTACCTGAGAAGATGAGACAGGAGGATCACACGTTCAAGACAGCCTATGCTACACTAATTTTAAAAAATTATAGGATAAAAGACAGAGAAACATTAGGACTGACATGAAGTTTTAAGAGTTTGAAAACATATCTGGAACTTCAAACAGTTATCATTAGCTTTCAATGAGAAAAAATCTTACAATTTACTACAAAAAGGAATCACAAATTTATATGAAAAAGAAACCAATTAGTAACAAAAAAAACTCTCAAAAGCTCTTCAGACTTTGCTAGTTCACACCAATGAACACTCTGATTTCCCATGCACACAGAACTTACACAAATCACCACACAGGGTAATGGTGCTCTGTTTTCATCAAAACTTACCTCATGAAAGTAGAAAGGATGCAGTACAAGAGGGGAGAAAGAACTCCAAAAGAAAGGGAAGGAGGTCTCAGAACAGATGTGTCATGAAGGTAAAAGGCAGAAAGATTTGGGGGAAAGGGATACATTGAGGGAAGAGAGAAACTTCATAAGCAAGCAACATTTGCTCTTATCAGAAGATCACAAGCATCCTCATAAGTATAAAACATTTGAAGATATGGGGAAAATGCCCCCTAGAAGACCTGATCCTAAAATAACAATTGTCAGGGATCTTTATGGCTGTCCTTATCTGCTGTGGTGTGCATGTGACTCCACCCTAGCACACTGGCACCCGCTCCACGGGCTCCGGCTTTCACTGTCCATGTAGTAAGTATGACATGCTGTTTATCTCCTCCACGTTTAGACAATATTAGCACACCCTAAAAGTAAAACTATTTCTTTTCCACAAAACATCAGTTCCAAACTCAGTAGAGTGGCACAGCTGCTTATGAGAGACAGAGAAGAAGCTGATCAGAGCCCTTGGTTGGTAGAGTCTAAATCTGCACACACGCTCACGGGGTCAGCTCCGTAGTCCACATCAAATTCTAGGCTCTATCTAGAAATCTAGAACTCATGCACTCAAGAGACCTTCACGACATCCTACAGGAGGGAAATAGATCTGAGACGTCTAAGAATGCATTTTAATTTAAATTAAAAGATTACTGCCAGCTTGCTTTATAAATTTAATATAGTTCTAGTAAAACTGCGAAATTTAACAAAATGGCCCAGATGTGGATGCAGGAACGTAGCCCAGTGGTTTAGTAGATTCTCAGTACACGTGAAGCTGAGATCGAGTCTCCAGTACTGGTAAACCATAAATAATATGAAATCTCATTACTTAAAGTTTGTCAAAAGAAGCCAGCAGTGGTGGCACACGCCATTAATCCCAGCACTCAGGAGACAGAGGCAGGTGGATGTCTGGGAATTCATGGCCTGCCTGATCTACAAGAGCTAGTTCCAGGACAGGCACCAAAGCTACACAGAAAACCCCTGTCTCAAAATAAAAATAAAAAATATTAAAAAAATAAAGTTTGTCAAAAGTATAGGCATATACAAAACAAATTGAAAAGCAAATCCAAATGTCTCTAAGAACTTCATAGTAATTGTAACATTAAGAGATGAATTATGCTAGCTGTGGTGGTACATGCTTTTAATACCAGCACTCAGGAGGCTAACCTGGCCCACATAGTGAGTTTCAAGCCAAATGGAGTACATTGGGAGACCTTGTCTCAAAAAAGGGGAGGGAGAATTGTAGGAAAAATATGGTTGGAAGTTAGTTCTAGCGTGGCATGGATGTATGCACTACAGTCCAGATATTTGGAAGGATGCCCTGGAAGCATCATCCCCTTAGCCCAGGGATCCCAGCAATACAGCCTGTAAAAGAAAGACACAAAAACAGAAAAGTCCACACCATCAAAGACAAAGGGCTAAGATTTTAAACATATAAATAAATATCTCCTTAAAAAATATCCAGTATCCATTTAAATAGCATTATATTTCTTTGTGTTCAGCTGTCCAAAATATTTAGTTATATATATGTACATATGTAGTCATTCGTTTGACCCTTGCAGCAATCTGATAACATGCAGTTATGAGCAAGAAATATATTTTAATAGACATTCAGACAGTCTAAAAAATGAAGAAGTATTCCATTTAACTATTAATAAAATAAATGTAAATTATACTAAAAATCTAGCTGCCATTTTCTACGTCACACTGACAGTGGTTAAAAACAATGGCAATGTGTTGGTAGAGATGAGATAAAGTGAGCTCACATCCTAGGATTAAGAATGAACTGACTGAGGGCTTTTTGGCAATATGTATCAAAGATCTTTAAAGAACAGCCCACAGTGCATCTCTGAGAATTTAAACTGAAGAAACAGCTGCAGATATGTGCAGAAATGGAACTCTAGTAGGGCTTAACAAGAGGTTGCTAGTGTTACTAGAGAAAACTCGAGGCAACCATAACTATAGCTATCAGCCAACATGTGCAACGTTCATAATAGGACAGTAGGAAATCATGAAAAGCAATCAAGTAGAGTCGGGGAGAAGGCTCAGCTGCGAAAGGCACTTGCCACTGAACCTGAGGACATGAGATCAGACCAGAACCCATAGGTAGAAGGAGGGAACCAGTTCCTGTAGGTTGACCTCTGACCTCCACACATGTACACACACACACACACACACACACACACACACCACAAATAAGACGATGCTTTTCTCAAGGTATAATTTTATTTAATAAAAGGGAAATTATTATGTTAATGAATATGTAGCATCATGGAAATGATAGATTGCTAAAGCAAGAAAATGAAACATTTGCTGTTATTTGATCCCATTATTATTTTAAAAGTAAATATATACACTATATAGATTATAGATAAATGCATTATTGATAAATAGATGATGAATAGACAGAGGATAGATAGATGGATTTAATAGGTGGACAAACAGGTAAGGCATTTATTAATGAAGACGGTTAGACTAGGACAAAGGAAGCAGGCTCTTTTCCTTGACTATCTGTCTTCTATGAAGTTCTCAGATGCAGTACCTGTTACTTTTATACAGATGATGCAGTCATTTTAAAAACAAAATATTGGTGAAGAAGAGCATTTAGTAATATGAGGAGCAATGCTAATGAGATGCTGATGTTCAAAAAGTAGCTCTCACCTAGGGGCTATGTGCTGATGCCAACATTCTGTTCCTTGGACATGGCAGTGGGCTTGTGGACACGTTCTTATTTACAAAAGATAAACTAGAAAATAATGTAACTAAATAGAACCATGACTTGGCTGCTTATAGAATAGTGCCAATGCATCGATGTGGATTTATGATAAAGCTATATGAAATTTATAAGGTAAATTTTGCAAGGAGAAGAAATAAAGCATGATAGCTATTAACATCTCTGGGGAGTTAAGATAAGATTTCAAAATTGTTTTCATTTTACCATGTTTTATAATGCTTTCAGAGTAACTACATATAATAATGTTTTTAATTTTTTCAAATTGAAGAAATTTACAAAATAGCGTATTTAATAGTATTTCATTTTCTTCTAGAAACAGAAACACCTAGGTAAAAAATTTGTCTAAAATATATTCTTTTAAACACTTTGGACTGTTTCTCAGCATCACCCTAGAAGTTTACTCATTTTTAGCTTTCTTTATATGTTTTCTGATTTCTCCAATAATCATGGAGTGTTTAAGTAGAAAAAAATCAATAAAAATATTGTATTTTATCCTTTTCTTCAAATCCATTTTATCAACTAACATTTTAAAGTCTATAATTATGTTTATTAACAAAAATTAAATAATATACTTATTACCAAAATAATACCAACAAAATGATAGTTTCTCTAAGCACAGCAAATCTCAGAAGTGCAGGGTGTATTCTGTTGGGGAACAAGCTCCACGGACAAGTGCCACAGTGAAGCACACAAGCTTGTATGGATGTGAGAAGGTAGGAAAGAAAAAGAAACTTCCAGAAAATGCATTTAAAGTGTGGCACACCTGCTTACCACAACAAGCTGAGAGTGAGGCCTGAAGTCAGTCAGGTCAAACCCCGTCACCCATGTCGACTGCCTGCAGCAAGGCAGAAGGATGAGTAAGACTGTTACAGGAGGTGCAAGAGCGAGGAGGGGGAGCTGACAAAAGGTCCCTGGTACACGGAGACAAAAAGCAAACCAAAGACAAGAGTCAGTTATTTGGGAAGGAGGGCTTGCTTTTGAAAAGTCCTAGCCTGCCTAAGCATGCCTTCCTTAACACCAAGTAGGTAGGTCCTTGACTTGAAACAGGGAGTAACCTGTTACATGGTTCAGCTTTTAAATTACTGCACCAATTTGCACAAATATGACACTTTTTATATGGCAAGGCTACTTTAGACCTTGGAGTGTCATTGAAAGTAATGTTAATTTAATCAACCATACACAAAGATCTTCATGATGCCAAAAAGCACAAAAGACTTTTTGAAAGAAATGAAGAAAGAAAACAGCTTCTGCCCTGGACCATCAGGACTTCTATAAGGAGCAAAAGTTCAGCAATGGCAACTTTCTCCTACTTCAGAAAGCCTGTTTTCTCTTCTGGCTGCCAGCCCCAAGCTTAACTAATCACCCTAAAACACTTCTCCACGTGGAGAAATTGATATGGCATCAACAAATTCTTTATCAACATCAACACTTTGTAACACTGTCAAAATTAAAAGTGCTGTAATCTATAAATGGCCCAGCCTGTTCTGTTAAAACTTTATCCCAGCTGGCCATGATGCTTCAAATTTTGTTCAAAAAGTATTTTCTTCACCACTGCCTCATTTTTCAGTCATATATTTTTCTTCCATTTCTAGAAAGTTTGCTTGCTATTTTAATTCCATATTATATTCATAAATACTCTTTGTGGACATATGTAGCTTGCAGTGAATTCACTTTTCTCACTAAGAGAGAAAGCATTCAAAACCCTTTTATTTTTCAGTTTAAATTTCCACTCCTCTGAATCCAATATTGCTGACTTTCCATCCCCTTAAAATTTCACTTTCTCTCCACTCCTCCCCCAGTCCAAACAGACGCCCACACAGGTGCACACAGGCACACTCACAGGCATATACACACTGTGTCAAACTCCTGGAAATAAATGTTTAAACACCACCCAAAGATGACAGCAAGATTGAGTACTACTTGTTCATAGTGGAAGGGGGGTTAGTTGGTTAAGGTCCTAAAACAGTATTATACATGTTCTTGAGAGTCTGGTAACTTTTCCTCTGAGTCAATGTTATTAGTTAAAAATGATAAACCATTATAAGAATAAGCCACTCTCACAATTAATTGGTATAACAGAGAAGCAACAGACCCGAGAAACAAAAGTCTTTGTCTATCAAAACATTGGAGTTTCACTCTGCTAATTGCAGGTGTCCTGGATACCTCAAGCTGCTCCTCTCCAGGCCACATCATGGAAACCTGCAGACAGCATCTCTGTCAAACAGTCACATCAGTTCATTAACAGCAGTGTCCCAGGCACCTGTGCATACACGACAGTCTAAATGTTGAATCAAATACCTCTCTCAGGAATGAACTTCTTTCCTTCTTCCTCTGGTGGCGACGGTGTCCTCATTGGAAACCTCAATTGCTGTCATTATTTCTATTTGAAATTACTGTCTGCCTCCACACCCTTCCACGAAGGAAACATAGTTTTTATCTTTGTTTTGCACATGCACACCACAGAGGAGGGAGTAGTTCAGGGCTATTTGCCACTTTCTTCCAATAGTAAAGTAGCAGATGAACAAGGGATGCTGGCTCCATACTCAAGTTGGCTGCTGAACAGAACTACACTGTTACCCAGCTTGCCCAAAGGAAATTTGCACTTTCAAATAGCACAGAAAATGCGCACATCGTGTGAGATATTATCCCAAGGGGAAGAGATGCCCTTATGACCCTTCACCTGTAACTTGGGTCCTCTCTAAACAAAACCTTGCAACTTTAGATTGTTCTGTGTCTAGGACAAGAAATAGACCCAAAAAGCAATTACAGAGTTCACTGTGCAGTCACTCTCAACCTGAGGATAGACTTTAAGAAAAGAAAAACAGAAATAATGAGATACGGTGTTAGTTATTTGTGAGATAAAACTGAAATACATAGATCAGTGAAAGCTTCTGCTTTTCAGAGACTGTTAACCGTTTTCACAAACATTGAGTTTTAAAAAATAGGTTTAAAAATTCAAATTAGAAAAGAGAAGAAAAAAGAAAAAACAAACAGAAAAAACCTAAAATTCAAATTAGAACCATAATAGCTAACATTTGTAACTCAATTAATATAAAAGCTTTATGATAATTATTTCTACATATATTAACTTCTTTGGTTCTAAAAACAAAGCAGGTAGGAGTAGGTCCTATGAGCAGGTATATTGCTACTTTCCCTATTATTCATTCATAAGAGAAACCAAATACATACATGAACTTGCCTGGATATACCCATTCACAGTGAGCTAGGATTTGAACCTAGAAAGATGAACTTTAAAGACTACGCTCTGAAACCCTGTCTCATCTAGATGCATACAGAGAGATTAATATCTGCATCCCTGAGAATCATGGTCGTTAGGATCACTGCCATGCTATTAGAGGTTACCTGCTCCTTCCTAAATCATGAATCATATGCCCAGGTATAAGAAACATAGTAAAGCGTGTACTCAGGATTCTGCAAGTCCGAAAGAGCTTCGGGCCACAGGAGAAGATTGCCCCTTCTGGCTGAGGGCTTTGAAGGTCCTTTCAGCATGTTTGTCCTGAATACCAGGCTTCTTAGACCCTTCCACAGTGTACCAGCAGTAATGCTGTAGGGATGGCGAGAATCAGAATGGATTCAGATCCCACAGAGATGCCCCAAGGTCCTGTGTTAGAACTTCTTAAAGGAGAGTCTTCAGTTCAGAATCTATCTACTCTACTTAAATAGTACTGAATTCATTCTAACTACTTAAGAATCACACCTGGGTTCAAATTCTGCTTCTAACATTTACCAGTAATACAGTCAGCTTATTCAATTTCTCTGACTCTATGGATTTTTATCTGTATGAATACAACTTGCTGGACTGTTTCAGGAATAAGCCCAATAGGCAGACAGATATAAGGTTCTGTCTTGGCATATGCTGAGTGCTCAATTAGGTCTTCAGTATTTAAAGAAAAAAAGGAGTAACTGTTTAAGAACTGGAAAAATAGGGCTGCAGAGATGGCGAGGAGTTAAGAGCACTTGCTGTTTTTTCAGAAGACCACAGTTCAGTTCTCAGTATACATGTCAGGTGGCCCACAACTGTCCAGAAAGCCAGCTCCCAGGACCAGGGAATCTGATGTCTCTGAAGGTACCTGCATTCACATACGCGTGTCCACATGCAAACATATACACATAATTAAGAATAATAAAAATAAATGGTAACATTCCTGTGCAAGCACATTTGTCATATTTGGCAACAGAAGACGCTCATTTAAAGGCTATGTTTTCCCTGCTTTTATCTAATTTGTCAGTTCACAGCCAAATGTAAGTAGCAGCTTAAAGTATAAGAACTGATCTTGCTAAAGGCCAAAATAATAACAAGATAAATAACAACCTTGAGTCTGGAAACAAAGGTGAAGACAGGAAACCCAATTACAGATGCAGAAGTTCAAAAGACACAGAGTTGTACAGAGGCAAGAGGTCAGCAGAACCTCCTCAGCTCAGGGGACAGATCAGGATTAGATGTTCATGGTGACTGTTCAGAGCCATCACGACAAACTAGCAAGAAATGAAACTGAAAACTCAGAAGATAAAATATTCTATCACATCAGCTGCACACACATCACACCAGAACAGGAACAGGGCTGCTCACATAGTTATGTATTGCCATTATTGTGATTGTAAACGCACACCCATGTATGCACCACAGCGTACTCCTGAATAAACCTTAAGGAGTTGATTTTCTCTTTCCACTATGGGTTCTAGGATTCAAACTCAAGTACACAGGCTTGTGTAACGAGAGCTCTTATCTGCTGAACCATCTCACCCAGCCAGAAGCTGTATTTAATACTGGAGTTGTAGATCATTGCAATTAACTTTCTGTGTTTGCAGAGTTAAATGGTAAAAATATATAGCTGACTCTTAAAACAGAAGCCTAGAACTCAAGGAGCACATGCACATATGACAGGGAATTCTCACTGCCTGTTAGAATCCCTTCTCACATAACCTGTGCTGTCCCTAGAAGAACAAAGGTTAACCAAAGTGTAACATAAAAAAAAAAACTGTTATCCAACAAATTCACCTGAAAAGAATACTAAAAGAGGATGAGCATGCAGCTTAAATTATGGTTCATGTGTGAGTCCTTTGTCTTTGCACAGAAAATTCTGACACACCCTTATTCTAAGAGTTTAAGAAATGTTTAAACAACCCTGGGGAAAGAAAAAAACACATGGATAAAATGGAGAAAGTTCAGGATATGTCATCATAAATGAAGTGCATTTTACCTTCTATAAGAAATTTACTGTGTTAGCAAATTCTGGTATTGTCATTAATTGTTGACATTGCACAGATGATAGAGAAAGAAACAGATCAGAAAGCGAACTACAATATCAAAAGAGAAGCTGTGGCAACAATACTCATTGCTAACATACGGCGGCTCATGGAATTGTCTTACCACAGAGATCATGCCAGAGAGACACAGCAGCAGACACCAGAGGATGTTCCATTCCAAAAGTGTGAATCTTCTGGAAGTACAAATCATCTTCCACTTGTTTACAAATCAGAGCTCTTACTTTAAGAAGAATGGAAAGGCAAAGAATAAAAAGATACCAAGTCCTGGAATACTTTAAAATCTCAATTGTTTTAAATACTGACATAGTACCAGCATTGTGTTACAGTGCTAGTGCAGATTGGAGATGGACTGAAGGAACACCCATCATGAGACTGACCTCTGGTAAAAATCAGGACTAGAATTTATAACATATATATCCCATTCCAATTAATATTCAATTTACTCTTTTATAATTTTCCTAAAATTTGGTGTCCATAGATATGATGCTGTAGCTGACTCAGCTAACATGGAGTTATTTCTTTCTTTTTTTTTTTTAATCCCCTTCCAGAGATTAAGGGCAATGAACACCATCTCTGAACACAGGTACATTTTACAGTGCAAAGAAGATGAACCCCAGTCCATTCTGAAAGGTACTTCCAGAGGCATTCTATCCTTAGCAGTGTTACATTTTCAAGAGTCTTATTTCTGTCACTTAAAAGAAAAAAATGTTTCCATTAAAATGATAGTTTAAAAAATAATGAAAACAAATATCCTCCCCTTACTATTATGTCTGGGAGAATATTTTAATCCACTTTAAATTGGATATACCAAGTCTTAGAAATGCAAACTCCTATAATCACAGGAGACTACGAGAGTTTTGAGATCTTAAAAGAAAGAAGGGCATAATAAATAAATTTCTGGTTCTGATTCATTTTTCCCTTGTTTGAATTAATTAATGCTGTGGAAATCCCAGGCAACTGCTATTTCATTTGTGACTGAATTGAGTCCAAAGGAGAAAAATATGCAAAACATTATTTAATTAAATTTTTGCAGTTTTTTCCCACTTCCTCTCCTACCAGCTAATACACATTCTAACTCAGAGGAGAGTTTCATGTTGCAGCCTTGGGCAGCTTTCCTGTGTTCAGAGCTCCGTGGTATCGGGAGTCATATTGTTCTTTAGTTCAAACCCTTGAGTCAAGCCTCATGCTCCTGACCTTACTTCAAAGCCATCTTCATCTAAATTCAAAACTCAGAGGAAGATTGCATGTATTGGTACGCATAAGACTCTTGAGGGAAGATGTGGTTTTTCTATCTTTTATTATTATTTTTATTATTTTATTTGTTACTCATATATAGAAATTTGCCTTTACCTTGGCAAGTATCATAATAATGAGAATTGGAGAAATCTGTAAGTTCATTTATTTTTAATAATTTTTATTGCAACACAAAAAATACAAAACAGAAGTTTCCGTCCTGATTCCAAGTTGAGAACTCTTGGAGGGTTGATGTTGAAAGGTAGAAGAGGTGGGAGTGGGAATTTTTTAATATCTACAGTGTGACCCCCAAACAATATCTAAGTAGATTACTCTCCTGCTTTAAGAGCTTTGTTATTCCCCCATCACCTACAGTACATGGACCTGTTGGTCTCATTTCCTGGCCCTTGTGCTCATATTAAGCAATGTCTTTGTATCTTAGAGCATCACTACTCAGTGGTTTCAAATGTGGGTACATCTTAAAATAAGATGAAGACCTTAAAAAACTACTGATACCTGTATATCACTTCCAAAGACTGATTTTCTTGGTTAATGGATAGCCTAATCATAGGGCCACTTTAAAAAAAAAAAAGTGAGTATCTGGAGTAATGAACAGGAGTAGTGCTTGCCTACCATGTGTGGGGCCCTGGGTTTGATCTTCAACACCACAAAAAGATAGTAAGATGCCAGGTTTCTTCCCAGGCTAGATGATTGCTTCACGGGTCTTTCCACAATTGCTCTCCATTTTATTTTTTCAGGAAGGATCCCTTATTGAACCTGTGATTCAACAATTTGGATTTTCAGACCAGCAATCAAAATTAACCATCCCTCCCAGGAAGGAATAACTAAAGCAGGAGGCCTTTTGAAAAGCCATGTGGAAACCTACTACTCTAGAAGTTCCCTAAGGTATATACATACATAAAAAGAATTTAAATGGAGTTATTATATAATGTGGTGGACAATGTCCCAACTAGATCTACATCATATGATTCCAAGTAAAACTTCTAGTTTCAAAAATGGGTTATTTCTTGCTGAGTTGTTGATCAAAGAAGCCCCATAGACCCCAACATTACAGGCCATTGCCAATTGGTTACACTACTATTACTGCTGCTATTGGTTACACTCCATAATAAGATGGTAAGGCACTATTGTTGAAGACACCACTTACTAATGCCATCAAACACTGAGAAATTTAGCTGATGATTAACTAGAGATTTCACCCCTAATGGCCAGTATTAATAGTGCTGGAAGTCTCTATACACACAACCAGAGGTGAAAAGTAATCATCAGTCTCACCCAACTACAAACCCTGTGATCAACAACAGTCATCTGCCTACATTATATACTGGTGCAAAAGTGGCACAAATTTTATGGGAGCAACCAACCACTTTTTGCTTGGATATAAGGTCACTCTAAGAGTTGGGACCCACCCCTAATACTACTCCTGAGGCTAAAAACCAGAGACTACATAGGTCCCTAGAGGAAAATCTATTTTCTAAATGAACATAGCAATAAAATAATTCCCAATGACATATTCCTATATCTATAGATCACTCCATTACTCAGCCTTCACCCAAGAAGCTTCTTCTTACAGTCAATGGTAATTAACATATTAACCCTCAACTGGACAATGTGCAGACAGTCAGAGATCTTGGAGTCCTCATTCCTTAATCAAATATCTATATCAAATCCTTCCCCTCAAAGCTTAGGGATCTACGTGGAAGAAGAGGTGGAAAGATTGTTAAAGACCAGAGTAAATAATTCCAAGGAAACAGCATCTTCCAGACACAACAAGGCAGATGCACACATGAACTCACAGATACTGTGGAAGTATATACAAGACCTGCACAGACTTAAGCAGAACAAAATCCTGGCACAAAAAATGTGAACTGGACACCAAATCCCACCACTCACCAAGCTCTTTGCCACTGATCCCTTCTGGGAGAAGGAAATTAGTGTCCTCCAATGGAGTGACGCTGGAGAAACATATCCACCACACCTCAGAGCAGGTCTCATGCTCAAGAGTAGTTATGCAACACAAATAAACTGCATGGTTTTTGTCCTTTATAATGGTTTGGTGGCTTTTGTGTGTATATCTTTTTAGGTTTTATTTTGTTTTTCTTGGGCATTTTTGCTGTTTTGTCTATTTGGTTGTTTTGTTTTAGAGAGGGGGAACATAAATATGGGGAGGGAAAGAGCTAGGAGTACTTAGGAAAGAAGAAAGTATATGCATGAAATTTTTTAAATAAAAAATTTAACCATCAGAGTTGGTGTCACAAACGACTTAAAAATTATGTCCTTTCTTTTTTTTGAAATATTTTTTGTAAGGCTAGTGGGGTTTTTTTTTCTTATGTATTTGATAGAATTTACCTTTACCCAATGAAGCCATTTGGGCCTGGAGTTTTCTTTGTAGTATCTTTTAATTTGAATTAACATTCAAATTTCTTTAATACCCAAATTTTAATTAGCACTCAAATTTCTTTTATAAAAGTACTATTTAGATTTCCTCATTTATCTTTTATCACTTCTGGTAAGCTGTATTTCATGCAATTTATTTATTTCATCTAAATCGTACAATTTCTGGTCTAAAGATGTTCATGAGTCCAGGAAGTAGTTATATAACCTAGGCTAGAGCTGAAAATCCTCCGGCCTCTGCCTCCCAATTGAACTTGTTACAACTGTGCACCAATAAGGAAAAAAATGTTTAATTTTAATTTTGTTTATTTCTATTATCTATGATGTACATAAATTGCTTTTCCTTATATTTATGTTACTTGGGACTTAGTGGCTTTCTTAAATCTGTACTTGGGGTCATTGTGTCTTCAGAAACTTTTTCTCTGGGTTCTATTGGCAAAAACACAGACTGGAGCCTGTTCTCAAAGTTGAAATCTAAAAAAGAAAAAAGAAAAAAAACTTGCTCGGTTCCCTCCCTTCTTCTAAATACCTTCCAAGATTTAGCTTTCTTCAAATGGCTCATCAGTCCCTTTAAGTTGTTATTTTTTGTGTGCTTTTTCCCAAGGTTTTTCATTTTATTTATCAGTTTTCACATGTGCATTTGGTATGTGTGTGTATATAAGCATTACTGTGTGTGCATGTGTATGCCTATATATGTAGAGGCTAGGAGTTTTTCTCAAATGCTTTTTTCAATGTCTCTGTTTTTTGAGATAGGCACTCACTGAACCCGGAGCTTACAATTTTCATGGACTGACTTGCCAGTCAGTTCCAAGGATTCTTCCTATCTCTGCCCTCCTCCCCCACACTCAGCTCTGCTGGGGTTACAGATGCATTTTGCACCCAGCTTTTCCATGAGTTCTGGGGAACTGAACTCTAGTCTTCATGGGTTCACATCAAGCGCTTTACCTCCTAACCAATTTTCAGTGGACTCAAGTCTCCTTTGCTCACTACCAGCCACTCTCTATGCATAAAAACATCTTATATTTTCCCAGTGACAAACTAAATGGTACCTTGCTTTATTCACTTACCCAAGCCCTTATTATACTTTACATTCCTACCTGTCATTTCCTTTGTATTATCTGTTCAATTAAATGGTAGTGACACTTTAATCTCTACCACAATTATCATCTACCTTGTAAAAACCTTCCCTGATCACCCCATTTTTGATTTATTCAGTCTTCTATCACATTACATATTTTATTAGTTTATGTGTCTGTCTTGCCCACGAATGTGTAAGATTCTTATAAACTAGCATTATCTAGATCCTGTATGCATGTGTAAAAACATGGGTTTCTTTCCACAGAATGAGAGACAGAGACAAAGAGGAAGTTTTGATGGTCTCCTTGATGCCTAGGATAGAGTAACCACACACTGAGTGGATTCATGAGGGAAAGAGGTCTTGAGTAGTCACCTGAAACAGCCATAGACCAAGGATCAAACATTCAATAAGCCACACAAATAAAGAAACAACATATTAGAGAAGATAAAAAGAGACTGAATAATTACATAGCCATATTTTTCCAATGTAAATGACTTAAGGAAAGATGGGCGGGAGAGAAGGATTAATCTTTGCTGAGTATACGAGTACCAGGTACCCTTATCTACCCATAGGATTGTCTTGATCCTTTCCAGCTGCCTTATTTATATGTTCTTAAAAATAACTTACATTTTATCATTTCTAACTTTTAAACATCTAAAATTTTACTTGAGGATCTTTAAGCTGGATAACTCAGAAGTCTATGATGTAGCAATGGTACACACACAGCATAATACCATGTAGAAGAAAATGGGGTTAAGTTCTGTAAACGAACGTAGCATTCCTGTCATAATTTCAAATGAAAAAAGAACATGCAAAAAACAAACCAATATGTGTGAAAGGGGGGAGTGTTACCTAACTACAAATAAAACTGCATGTTTCTAAATAATTAGATATGTTTATATAGGATTATATAGGAAGAACTTTGGAGGGAAAACACAAATTGAAAATAGCAGTTATGAGGAAGTAGTTAATTTTGGAAGTAGAAACAGAATTTAAGTTGAAGATCTTTAATTAATTTCTCTAATTAAGGAAATTTTTCTTCCTTTTTTCAATAATTATTCATTTAAGAAGTATTTGATGGTTCTTTCGGAAGTGTCCAACATTATTCTATGACAGAACTCACTGGACTATAATTAGTTTCATTTTTTTTAATGTTTTTCACTTTTTTAATAGTTCCTCAATGAAGGGAACCTAAAATAACAGAATAGGGTAAGGCACTTTAAAAAAAACAATCCAGTCTTTTCAACACACCAAACAGAGGCCTTTAAAAAGGGATAAGTGAATCTGTTTTTGAATCTTCTCTTGTTAACTCAGATTAAAAACTACTCTTGTTTGTTTTCAGCCCAGGGCTGAGGCCTGTGCTCCGGGCCTTGCATCTTCATTGCACACCACTGAGCTCCAGCCCAGTCCTGGAATCTCTGCCCTCCTGTTTCCTCTTTTCATGCCCAGTTCTCTGACATCCACTCTTTTGTGGTTTGGAGGCAGCTGATGGGGTCTAAAATCCTCACTTGGGCTAATGGTAGACATCACTGCCTAACTACTAACATGTGAAAATGCACACCATATTTTTATTCCTAGTTTGAACAAGCCAGAAAGCAAACTTGAACTCATGAAGTTCGCATACTAGAAGAATGCATAAATGTTATGTCCCTTGGGTCAAGTCATTTCCCTTTCTGAGATAAGAGACTTGTAAAAGACAGCTTCTTTTAAGAACTAACATTGAACTCATTTGATATAGCTCAGAATTTTGTATAAAAGTCTGGCTAGGTTTAGCTAAGCTGGCTTTGAACTCTTTCGGGCAGGCCCTGAACATAGAATCTTGCTGCAGCCTCTGGAATAGCTGGGGTTAAAGGTCTCTAGCATCAGGCCTGAGTAAGCTCTTACAATCTCTTAAATTCTGTTCTTGAGGATTAACGTGCCTGGTTCTTTAACCTCAGGACGCTTCTGCCACCATGAGCAGACATATTTCTCCTCAGCCTTTGTCCAACTGAAACAAAGAAGTTTGTCCTTCTTAAAGCACACTGGCTTTCTCAGGTAATCATTACAAATACCTCCTGGAATTCATCGCAAAAAAAAAAAAAAAAAAGAATCCCTCCACTTGCTACTTGTCTGACCATGTAACAGAAACACATATACCCTCCACTTCTTTAAGATAATCTAAATGGACACCTTCCTTTGAACAATTAAGTATGCACCCAGGAGGCCCAAGCCGTCTGCTATTACATGGTTTCACTGTTTCGTTCTTTTCCAGTCACACTTCTGCCTTATTTTGAATCTCTAAGATATCAGGCAAGGACCTAGCTCATTAAACTTCAGTCAGTAATCCTTAACATATAGTAAGTTCAGTGGTGTATCTCTATTGATTATAAGCATCTAGATAATTTTATTAACCACTCAGCATTTTTAGGAAATGGGGTGGGGGGAAGGATCAAGTCAAAACATCTAAGATATCTACCAAAGCCACTAAACACATCCTTCACCTTTGGCTTGAGCCTTCAGGGGGTCAGGGTGAACAAATATTCATTTTTCCTGGAAATTTACATTTAGGAATTTCTTTCTTTTTTTTTTATTGCGAAAAGAAGAAAAAAAAACATAAACAAAAAACAAGTTTCCACCTCCTCCCAGCCTCCCATTTCCCTTCCCCTCCTCCCACCCTTCTCCCCCTCCTCCCACCCTTCTCCCCCTCCTCCCACCCTTCTCCCCCTCCTCCCACCCTTCTCCCCCTCCTCCCACCCTTCTCCCCCTCCTCCCACCCTTCTCCCCCTCCCCCCACTCCTCTCCCCCTCCCTCTCCAGTCCACAGAGCAGTCCAGGTTCCCTGCCCTGTGTTAAGTCCTAGGTCCTCCCCCCTCCGTCCATATCTAGGAAGGTGAACATCCAAACTGGCTAGGCTCCCACAAAGCCAGCACATTAAGTAGGATCAAAACCCCCTGCCATTGTCCTTGGTGTCTCATCAGCCCTCATTGTTCGCCATGTTCAGAACCGGACTCTAGGAATTTCTTTAAAATAGTCTCAGTCTGCTCCTGCTTAAGCTCTTGTGAAACAATGACAGCAGAATTCTTGCTGCCATTACTTCCCAGGTTCCCATAAGAACTGTATAAGATGGGCTGCCGAGATGGCTGTGTAGAGAAAGGTGATGCCACCAAAGCCAACAACCTGAGGAGAAGAGTCCCAGAAACCAAAGGATAGACTGTAAGAACCACCCCCAGAAGCCGTCCTCTGACCTCCAAGTGCTTGCTGGGACAGAAGCACACACACAAAGTAAGTAAATAAATATCATAAGAAGAGGATCTCAGAGGACTTGGGGAGGGGAAATCATAATCAGAATATATTGTATGAAAAAATATTTATTTTAATATAAAGAAAATAAGTAAGTAAAGAGTAAAGTAATAAAAATTTTAATTATATAAAATGATACGTAAAAACTTTACTCAAAAGCATGAGCTAAATTCTTCATATCATCGTCTTCATTTTATCTTTTTTCCCTACCATTACCATCAAAAATATGAGTATAATCGCATAGCCTTGAACTTTAACTATAAATGTCAGCAAAGATATTTGATAAGTCCCACCTACCTCACAGACTGACTTCATTTTCTTTATTCAAACAAACAAAACAAGACAAGACAAAACAAACAAAGAGCCTTACCTACCATTCTCCTGAAAACAAAGCTATGTGACAGTATCATGACAACTGTCCCCACCAGGGGTACTGCAATTCTAGTCACCTGCTGTAAAACTCCTACAATTGATCTCATGCTTTTTGTTTCCTCAGTTAAATCTTAAATTCCCCCAGATTTTAGGAGTCCCATAGAGCACTTGTACAATAGGATTATAGCCACTGGACTACCCTATAAATGTGTAGAGTTTCTGTGTCTCTACAAAAGAACTGCTGAGAATCTAAAGTCAGGCAGAACCTAGGGGGTCCTTACCACTTCCTCATCTCATTCTTTTGCATTCGAAATGTAGAGTTCTGTCTACACTGCATATCCAAACAGAACAGTCGTCAATAGACCCCTTTTTCAAAGACTTGTCTTCTTCATCTCCATCTCCCCTTTTCCTTCTTCCTTGTTTACTACGTCCTCTTCCTGAAAGGAACAGATACTTATTGAATGTCTGTGATGTGTAAGATCATGTGTGCCAAGATCATGTGTAAGATCAAGTATGCCAAAAAAAAAAATCTAATAACAGAATAGGCCATTCCAAAGCAAAGAGACAATATCCAAGCAAAAAAGTTAAGCCTATCAATAGTTCATTTAAAATGGCAATATCTGCCATTTATTAAGTGGAGTATTCAGCAAGAATTTTGTAGACAAACAGTTTTTGAATTGGAAGGATCAAGGACAATTTCTCTGAAGAAATGACTTTGAAATGAGGACCTGAACTGCTGAGATGCCCCATATGCCCACAGCCTGAGCCCATTCCTGGAACCAATGAGAAGAAGGGACAGGACTCTGAAAGGTGTCCTCTGACCTCCAGATGTCCGCTGCAGCACACACTGGCCCATATCTACGCCCCCTCTGCAAAATGAATCAATAATAAATTAATAGATCAAATTAAATGAAATAAAACTGTGACCTGAAAAAAAACATGAAGGACAAGTCAGAATTTGCTGTTAAAGACTGGAGAGACATGTACTACAAGGGAGAAGAGAGCCTTCTGTGAAGATCTTGTGGCAGGAAATAAGTTAGAGGATTCAAGCAACTAACAGGAAACTGGTCCAGCCACAGTATCAGAAAGGATGAAGAGCTGCTGCCAGCAGGGAGCTTCAGGTTCTGTGGGAAAGGGCCTTGACTTATGGTGGCTGTTGTTTAGTTTATTTTAATCAAAGTATTGTGGGAAGCAAAGGATCCAAAGAGTGGAAAGTAGGGATCTTCCTACTACACATGAACATGAAATTTGAGTCAGGTTAGAAAGAAAACAAGAAATTGGGGCTGGAGAGATGGCTCAGCGGTTAAGAGCACTAACCGTTCTTCCAGAAGACCCGGGTTCAATTCTGAGCACCCACATGGCAGCTTACAACTGCCTGTAACTCTACCTCCAGGGAATCTGATACCCTCACACAGACATAAATGCAGACAAAATACCAATGCACATAAAGTAAAAATAAATAAATCATTTAAAAAAAGAAAGCAAGAAGAAATGAAACATCAGCTCAAAAAAATAGTTACTTTTGGCATGAAGAAAGGAGGGTGCAAGACTGAGAGAGGCCTGGTCTTTGTGGTGACATTTTACTTCTTATAAATGTGTACATATTTGATATGCTGTACTATATAATTGATAGTTATATTTATACAACTGAAATTCCACAATAACATTTGTTAAAGAATTAATGAATGCAAAGAATTTGCTGATTAGTTCCCTATCCTTCCCTTCCTTCCTGGCCTTATATCAAAGTCTCTGAGTTTTAAGACAAGCATACCAAATTCAGGTATTTTCCCTCTTATACATTCTGGTTCCTGAGCCTTGACTCTGTAGACTTTTAATATCAGATGCTAAGGGATCTTTAATTAGCCTAACTTTTGTTTTAGCATATAACTTAATCCTCACAGGTTTCCATGAACCACGGAGCTAATGTGAGGATTAAATGAGCTAAGACATGCACTTAGCTCTAAGAACTACACAAATTTAACTAATATTCTCATTATTTCATTTACTATGCTCTGCGCTTCCCAGTCCTAAATATAAGCCAGGACACGAGAAACAAACACAAACTAAGTATGTGGCCCCCATGGTGTCCTGGTGATCCGAAAACACAATTTCTTATCTGCACTCAAATGCACTCACAGACAAATGTGCACACACACAGAATTTACTTCCAACTTCAAATTCATAGTTTTTTTTAAAAAGCTATCTTCACTCATTTAAGCATTAACTAATTAAATATTAACTTGAAGTGATGTTATCTCCAAAAATATATATTTCCAAAAGTGTTCACTTGTTGTACACAACTGCAATTGAGAGATAGTGTCACTGACTTCTAAGAATAATAGCATCATATTCAAATTATTTATTACACAAGGTTTTGATAGTACTTGTTATGCTCCACATTACATTTTAAAGGCTTATTTCTGAAATATCGAGCAAAATTTCAACCTTACAGAATTGAATATTGACATCAATTTTTTTTTTCAACAGGAGCAGTCTTTGGTGAGAGAACATTATTAAAATGCTACCTTTCACTTAATTTTCGTTGTACAAATAGCACAGATCTTCTCATTTCTCTTTCCTTCCAATTCACAAATACAATAAAAGCTGCCTTTAGAAAAGGACTTTAAATTAAACACGGCAAGGAAATGAGTCTTGGGACCCTGAAAATACCAAAACCTATGACAGTTTTTGTTTCCTCGATTTCTGGAAAATATCTCAGTGAATCTTTATATGAATGTTATGGTTTAAATTATATTAAATACCAAAGAGTCCAGCACGTGCTCTTGTGGGGAAAAAAAAGCAGAGACAGACACACAGACACACAGAGAAAGAGAGAGACAGAAAAGAAAGCCAGTTTGTCACTGGAGATTCTTCAGTTTATATTACTTGAGGTTTGGACTTAGATTATCTTACTAATCATTCCTCCTTGCCCACTTCCGTGTTCTTAATCAGCAATCTAATCGCGTATTTTCAAAATTAAATATATTTATCCACTCATGCAAACACTTTCTGTGAACTTCTACCGATAAAATGTACAGGGATCTCATCGACAAGAACATTAGAAACTTTTTAGAATGTTCTAGCAGCTTGTGAAATCATATTAGACTTAATTGTTTACATCAACATTTTACTCATTCAAAAATGAATATGAAATATTAATGCCAAGTTTTGTTTTACTTACCAAGCTCTGCCATTCCACCCCACCGCCTGAACAATATTATCCACTCGTTGGATACTCATTCTTGCTAAGTAAAAGGATATTTCTTCTCTAGCTGGATTAATAATCAACTTTCTAGATAGTTCATTTGTAATTCTCTTCTGGTTAACCCTTAGCACGACAGCAGTCTGTCTAATCAACTTACGAAGTGGGGAGAAAAAGAGGAAACGTAGCCATGTGTTTGACAAATGGAGAGTAAAATAAAAACTGGGTAAGGCCAAAAAGAACCATCTGCCTCCCAGTTTTACAGAAAAGGTTTAAATGTTTGTTAGACATTACAAAAGCACTCGGGTCATAAACACAGGAAGCAAGAGACATGAGGAGAAAAAGCTAGCAGGTTTACAGCACCCCAGGCCAATGCATACCAGCCCGTGTTTACTGCGCTCCTGCATGCAGAGAAACACAACTGGACTCTGAGCAAAAGAAATCTGTTTCTTTTAGCAGAAAGTCAAATTCTAAACACCTCCTTCCTCTCCCAGCAGCGGTAGCCACTAGGTCCCCTGTCCCACAATAAGTGCTTCCTGACAATTTAGGGCAATTTTCTCCAAATGTGCTCTGCAAACACTTGAATCTGAATGATCTGGCATGCTAGTGGAATTGTAGAGACCTGGCCCCTATATCGCCAGTCCCAAGCACCCAAAGCTTTTCTTGTGTGCTCTTTAACGGTTTAAAAGACCAGTCTAGAGAAATCATTTCTGACCTCCTGCCAGAGATTCCAGTACAAATTCTGGGGATTAAGAATGAAATTATTTACTCTTGCTGCTGTTAGTTTGACCTTGACCTTTCCAAGGTTTATTTTTATGTTTTTTAATTACATTCATGTTAGAGCCATAAAAACCAGTGGCATAGGATGGCCCCTTGAGCCAGAGTTACAAGCAGTTGTGAGCTGCTGGGAACCAAGTCTGGTCATCTGCAAGAAGAGTATGAACATTTAGCCACTGAGCCATCTCTTTAGCCCTATGACCTTGACTTTTTGCCTTGATTTTAGACCCTAAGATTCTGCCTTGCTTTACCACTGAAGACTGGGTGCTGGCAGTTCTCCATATATAGATCACCCAGAAACTAGAGTTTATTCTCTAATGCTGTTTGGTGCTGGGATCAGACCCTAGGCTAGGCACAAGAGAGGCATTTTTTTTCTTTTCTTTTTTTTAATTTATTTATTAAAGATGTCTGCCTCCTCCCCACCACCGCCTCCCATTTCCCTCCCCCTCCCCCTATCAATCCCCCTCCCTCGTCAGCCCAAAGAGCAATCAGGGTTCCCTGCCCTGTGGGAAGTCCAAGGACCACCCACCTCCATCCAGGTCTTCCTGGTCTGCTTTGTGAAACACTTCAGCTCCTCTTTTGTGCCTCATTTCCATAATGATCTATTCTTGCTAGTATCTAGTGTCCAATCTCTTAAGTGACACATTGTGCTTATTGTGTTAACTAGTCGACTCTTCCCAACCTAGTTTGCCCTTCCCAGTGTTCTGTACCTGCTCTGATGTCTAATCATACACAGGGACTAATAACAGTGGTTTCTTGTGCCAAATGAAAGCCTGTGTGCACGGTAAGAATGAAGAAAGTAGAAGAGAGTCAAGAATAGCTAAAGTCCTTGAGAAATAAAGTAGCAGCCCTAGGAAAATAAAAGCCAAGACCTAGGCCCAGAACCCGGGCCTGTGATCTTGGCAAAGACAAAAGCTCTCGCAGCAAGATTGAGGGTTCAAAGCCAGTGCAAATGAATGACATAACAACAAGATCATGTTTGGAGGGGGGGGGGGGGCGAATAAAATCCACAAATAAAATTTTAAACTTTTTTCATTCTAAGCATTTACTTTTATTTTCAAGGACTATATTAAGGATGGCCAACAAAAAGATGATGATTTAATCCAGAGAAAAGTTTATAAAATGGCTAAACAGTGCATGTATCTGCACCTGTGGGAACATGCATAAGTGTGGACACACGTATGTGGAGGCCCATGTCAGGTGTCTTTCCTCACTATCTCTCCACTTTTATTTTTAAGACAGGGTCTCCCACTACACCTGAAATTCACCCACTAGGGATGGTTGTCTGGCAAATGAGTTTCAGGAGTCGGCCTATCTCTGCCCACTCCTCTAGAGCTGAGCAACAGCTGTGCCACCACACCTGACTTTGGACGTGGGTCCTGAGGCTCTGAACTCAGGCCCTCAGACTTGTGTAGCAGGCACTTTTCCAACTGAGCTATCGTCCTAGCTGTTGTTACATTATTTTAAGGAAATGTATAAAATTAGCCCAGTGAAAACAGTAAACAGAAGTTTGTAGGATGTTCTTCCTAAAGAAATGTTGGAGAAAGATCCAATATCACTTGGAAACAGGATACTGTAAAATCATCCCAAATTTTAATCAGATATTCTGAGATTGTAACCAGACCAGAACCTTAGGGGTCTTATCAGAAGAACTTGAGGATGAAAAATAAAGGATGAACTGTTTGGCATAGAAACATCTACCTAAAGCCAGAGTTCAACTTCATGTGAAAAACCTCAAGAAAACTCAATTAGCAACACAAATATGATGTTTTTACTCAACTAAATAATAAGGATATATCAAAACTGGATCTAGACCCCAAATGCGGGATCTAGAGAGATTATTCAGCAGTTAAGCCCTATCTCGGGAAAAAAAATAAAAATAAAAATAAAAAAAACAACAAACGAGTGTTTACTGTTCCTGCTGAGAACTGGGACTCAGTTCCCAGCACCCACACAGCAGCTTACAACTGCCTGCGACTCTAGCTCAAGAAGAAGCCCTGCATGCACATGGTGCATGTACACTCACGCAGGTTCACAAGCATACATACACATAAATTTGAAAATAAACCAAAAATCTAGGAAAATGGAAGTCCTTGGTGATTGTACTAATTGGTTAATAAGTATTGCTCATATGTGTAATAAATCATTGACTTGAAATATGCAAAATAAGCATTTCTATTTTCAAGTTTCAGCCAATGTATGCAGTATTACTACTGAGACACTGAAATAGTGTAAGCATTGTTCTAGGCATGAGGAGTGCATGACCATAACTCCCTGTTACCACAGAGCTGGTATTCTTATGGGAAAGAAGATCAAGAATGTCAGAAGATACTAAACTGGTCAAGTCTGGAAACACAATGCAAACAGGCAGACCTACTAGGGAGCTGAGAGCTAAATACAGACATGAAAAAGAGACGGCACTTCGTGGGCTACTACAATTAAGAGGGGTTTGCTTTTATTAATAAAAAACTACTACTTTAGTAATAAATAGACCATGCTTTTCTAAATTAATGTATACACGGCAATAAAAATTACAAAATGTTTAATTAAATGATAAAACACAGTATGGTGGACTGTGTGTGGTCACATGATATAGTCATTTTAAAATGTCCTAAAAGACACTATTAACATGAACAAATGATTCCAATATAAAAATGTGAATTTGTTGCCACATACTCAGTATCTATTTGTTATATGCCTAGTATAAGACAAGCACCATTCTGGGCATCAGAGGCAGAACGTAAATGAACTACCACATTCTTTCATCTGACACACAGAGATGAAAGGCTGAAATAAAGTGTCAGGGAGGGGCAAAGATTTTTCAATATGAAATAATAAGGTAAGAATATGGGTCATTTCCTTTGATATCTAAACAGCCTAAAATTTCTAAATACTTTCTGAGTGATTCCAAACAAACTCTGGCATTTCTATTAATTTTATTAAATAATATCGTGGTCTGTACTTGCTTCTGAGTATCTGTTTAAGTATAGCACAAATTTATGCTCTAACCATAGTCTCCCAAATGTACATTGCATTTTCAAATCAGGTAACAACTCTAATGTCTCAAAACATCTAAAAAAAAATTGAATAATCTCAAGTCCTTGTCTACAGACAGAAAAACAAGAAACTAATAAATCTGCTGCCATTGGAAGAAAGGGTTAAAACCACTGATTATAATAACAACTTGAAAGCACATCAGAAAAATGCAAGATGGGAAGGGGAGGACTCTGGTGACCAGGTTTCCACCCCAAAGCTTGTCTCTCCAGGGTTATCGAGATGTCATCTTAAACTGAACTGCCATATTTGTTTTGTTCCTGATATGGAAAGTTTCATTTATGCAAACAGAGCTTCAATTGCTATCAAAAATGTTCATCTGAATCCTCCCACCATTGCCAGATATTAGCTTTACCCTTCCTCTTCCAGTCACTCAGAGAACCAGTAAGCAAGTTAAACATGTTTGGATAATATTTCCTCATTTTTTTATCCAGGTTTTCCTATTTAGACAATATAGCAAATGAAGCCATTTAGCTCTAATGAGGAGGATTTCCATCTAATCTCTTCACTTTTCAAATCTAGGAATTGTGACTAGCTGATGACAAATGTCATGAAACCTTGGAGTTTCACGACTGCTGTGTCAAGTCTAAAAGATCTTACATTGAACTAAAAGGGCACAGCTTCCCCACAGAACAAAGGTTACCACAGTGAGGATGGTACCAGAGGCAAAAGACTGGGATTAAAAGAGAATCTGAAATCTCCCCAACCCCTGGACCAAGTTCAGCTTCAACCACAGAGTCATGGTGGGACAGCAGAGGGAAAAAAAAAAAATGAAGGTTTCTGAGATCATCAAAGACAGTCTTTTTTGTTTATAAAATGCAACAGTCCCTTCCTTCATTCCTTTTAGCTCTACACACACACACACACACACACACACAGAGAGAGAGAGAGAGAGACAGAGAGAGAGAGAGAGACAGAGACAGAGACAGAGAGAGACAGAGAGAGTAAAACTAAATGTTTTAATATTGATATGGATGGAAAAAGAAGTCCATCATTTTGCTGAACTAAAAATATTATGACCTGGGAGGGTGATTTGGTTTCGAGTATTTTAAAGAAATGGCACTGTATTCAGTCTTTTTCTATCATCATCCCCATATACAAAGGCCCTAGTAGATCCTAAAATTGGCCATTTTTTTCTGTACATAAAAAAAAATCATGCTGCTATTGCAGCAACATCTAAACAGTTTCCTGTAAACTTTCTGGGATGGAAGTCATAGAATTTATGGTAAAACCCTGTGGAGTGCTGAAACAAATTTCCTTCATATTTATCATTCATTTTATTCTGTGTGCATTTTAAGGGAAACCTTTTAAGGGAACCAATAATGGGAGAAAGCGACAACAACTAAATTTATTGTTAAGTACCACATCACTGATCCTCCGGGAGCCCAAAGAGAAAGCTTACATCAGGCTCCTCACATGCTGGAGAGGTTCCCAGGGATGTGCTGAGCACAGAGGCGAGCCGTCCAGAGCGCACTGGAATCTCTGGTGGCGACAAAGAACTGCCACTCTAACAGGAGCAGATCGGAGTCACTTGCTTTCTCTCTTCCTTTTCTAAAGCATAGTACAAATTCTCTCCCCACATTTCTCCCCCCACCTCCACCCCTACCTCCTGTTTCACCTGACTAAACTGTAGGTATTTGTCCCATCACCTGACTTAGAGGCTGCCTTGAAATATTAGAGAGGGGAAAAAAAATAGACCCACAATCTACCATTGTTTCAGCAGACAATGACCTTTCGTGTCCTTGAGGCTCACCGTGACCTTTTCATCTTTCCTATCCAACAGCCTCTCCTAACAACTACAACTGCACTCAGTTGGGCTGAATTCCAGATTGTCATAAAAAGAACCCTGTCCTTTCAAAACAAAACCAATTTTTACACCAAGGTGGGGGAGAAACACAAGTCCATTGTTCCCTCCCAGATGGAAGTTGGAGTTACTAAGGCAACTGCTCTAATCCTCCTTTTTACCACCTTTTTCACATCGCTGGCCTATCCAGTATGCTACCTTTTAACTCATAAGCTCAAAAGCTGGTAGTCTAACTGGCTGCCCTAATTAGCTACGATTTTCACACTACAGACAACATGATGAGCTAATCGAAATTTGCAAAATAATGACGTACCTCCAGCAAATATTCCTCCTCCTGAGGCCCAGTCTTAGAATAACAATAATGAGACCATTATTAGAGAAGGGCATTAAAATGCTGCACTGCTGCTAAACAGAGAACTTAATTGTTCTGGTCTTGTCCATTGAATCAACAACCTATTGTTGTGGACTTGAAAAATAAAGGACTTGAGAATGGGTGCCATGATGATTGGTCTGTGGCCATACCCGCACTCTGTAGAATTGTTTTCTTTTCAAACTCTTGATGGACTAGTAGTTTTGTTTAAAAGTAACATAAAAGGCGATTGTCTGGATTTTAAAAAAAAAAAAGTCCTCTTTATTGAAATCCTTAGAAGCAGTTGCATGGATTTGTTCCTGACCCCTGAGATAAAGACACAGTGATCATAATAGCGCCATTTGTGGAGCCTGGTCACCACTGCCTACAGTAACACGAGATAAGAGACTGTCTTTTCTAGCTACAGTAGGAAGGAAGGAAGTACTTCTGAGCAGAAAGCAAGAATGATGAAAGGTCAAATGCTGGAGAAAGCTCATTAATCTCTGAAAGGGAGACTTTAAAAATAATGCTAGTTTAAGAATACTGTGTAATTGCATGTAAAAAGCACGCAGCTTTTCCTCCCTGCCCACCCCACCCCCAACCCTTGAGATTCTTTCCTTTGGTGAAAGACAATTAAAATAAAATGATTATTAAATAACCTAGGCAACAAGTCTAGGGCAACCTGGAGAATGAGAAACCTAAAGGCTTTCAGGTCGCTATTCCTGTGCTCACCTCTTGTCTGCAGCAGAACTAATAAAACACTGGAGTTAAAGGTTAACTACTGTAGGATTCTTACAGGAGAAAAGCCCTGTTTACACACTGGAGAACTGTCTTCCATATGGAGCCATGGCTGGCTTTCTGTGAGGTCGGGCCAGGAGCTCCATGTGGAACTGTTGGGTGGGGGTATATTTTGTTGTTAGTATTTGGGGTGTGTTTGTTTTTTAAACCAAGTGAAAACTGCATTATATAAAAAAATGTATTAAATTGTAAATAAGACCTCTTGCTTCCTTCAGTCTGTGCTTTGCTTCATTCATCTTCATCTTGTTAGGCTAAATTAATTAACAATCTCACTGCTGCACACTTTCTCTTTTCATTACATCAAATAATGGCGGGCATGTGGAGAATGCCTTCACCACGGGAATTCTGCAACTGCAGGGCCAGAAGAGTTCCTAGGTATCCGTGCAGTCAGATTTTCTGGTGAGTATTTATTCAGTGTGCCTTTCACAGTTAACAATCAATTAAACACTAACTCCTGAATGTATTATCAAAAGAAAACCATTTTCAAATAAAAGAAAAACTAAACTAAAAGTTGCAAGATACTTTAAACACAGACACACACGTGCACATACACAGACACACACACACACATATTCCACTACCAAGTCTCACTGTCCATTTCAGCTAAAATAAACTTTCCAAATTTGGCAGGTGTGTTTTCACAACCGCAACAGGAGGCTGCACGGAAGGCTGAAAAGACACACCCGACACTGTTCCGCCCCTTGCCTTGGAATGTCTAGCATGTGATAAATTGCATGATTAGAATCGCACTGGTCAGTCCCATTATTTTAAATCTGTGAGTGCAATGTGATCAGGACTTTTGTAAGTTTCTTCTCATCCTGAAACCCTGTGGCATCTGGGGCTATGCAAATGGACAAAAAACGTAAAGCCCTTTTTAATCTTTTCCTTCATCAACCGGTGCTTCTTTCTCCAATCACAGCTTTGTGCGTGATTTCTTTCTGCTAGCATTTCTTATTTAATTAAAACAGACACTGACAGAAGGACATGGATTAGTACTGTAATGATGCATTTACTCAGATTAATCGGAGGCTCCTTTTAGAGTAATGGCTTAAACAAAGAACAAAAGGAAATTGTTATGAAACAGCCTTTTATCCCAGGCAAAGGTCGCATTATGAGGTTTTTAATTTTGTCAGCTTCTGTTATGCTCTGCCTTGCTAGTGGAACATGAGAAGTGCTTTTACCCCCAATAAAGCCAGTTATTATAAAAACAGCCATTAAAGCTGCAAATTAAAATGTCTGATTTTAAAACAGGTTACTTAGCTTTCAGAATCCTCTAATTAGCATGTTGTGCATTGTTGTGAGGGAAATGAGACTAAAAATGCTAATGACCTACCGCCAGGTGACCGCACTGCTGCACAGAGTAGTAGGACCTTCCAAGGAACTGGATGAGCTAACCAAGGATAAAGTAATAAGGACTTTCCCAGGGAACTGGATAAGTTAACCAAGGGCAGGAGCTGGCCAATGCCCTTCAAGTACAGCTCCAGAAACAAAAGGCCATTGCTTCCCGGAAGCAGGTTGCAAGACTGCCAATGTTCAGAGGATTCTCAGCCAGCTCCTTTTTATAACAGCACCAAAATGAAAGCAGACTTCTTTCACACACACACACACACACACACACACACACACACACACACACAAAGGAAAGGAAATAGCAGTGCTTTACACAACACTTACATTAGGAAACACAACAGCCTTCTGACTTCCAAGGTCAAAGTGCAAAGCAAAGAATTACTCACTCAATAAAACTTGCTGTGACTCTTGTTAACCAACCTTCCTTCCCTCTCTTGGGTAAGCTAGACCTGCCATGTCTGTAGTTAAGGTTCAATAGCTCAGTCTATATTCACAGCATTTATCTATACTGTCTATCTTTAAATGGTCTGGAGATAAAGTAGGTTTTACTTTTCTGAGCCTCGCTTTTCTTCATGTTATTGACTCTACTTGAAACTAGTTCTTAGTTAAAAGTTGCTCTTGACTAAAAATAATCATGTGTCACATAATGACAGGGATGTGGATTTCCATAGTTGTACATCACAGACAGAAATACTCAGTAGAATAATTTTATGAGATTACACACCACACTTTCACACACAGCGTCTCCCACTAACCAAACTGCCCTTATAAGTCTGTAGCTCTTGTCATATTTCCTACTGTATATACTCAACTCGATGACTTACCTGTATCATTCTTTATAGACTTATATGACTCCACATTCTAGAAGGCTACTATACACTACGTCCATGCTCAGATTGGGGAATGAGTACCTTTAAAATTCCACAAAAAGAATACCTACTTTATCCACACAAGTAACACTGAATACTTTGCTCTCTGAAGTTCCTGAGAGCAGCAGTGGTCAAGGTTTCCTCTTTTCTCATGCCAGCCAATGAGAAACAAGCTGCAGTGGGATAGCAAGAAGCAAGTAACCCAGGATCATTAGTGTTGTTAGCTGAGTTATATCCTTGGGAGACTGGGTTATCTGAGATTATATGATAGATTTATGAGTATAAGAACATTGAAAAGTTTGACCACTGAAAAACAGTGGCTTAAGACAACTTACTCACATGTTTGTAGGTTATCTGATTTTAGGTGAGTTCATGAACGTACCTTGAATGGCTGACTTTTTTTTGGTAATCTAGGATGGCATGGTAGGGACAGATGGGGTCACTAAACTATACCTCCTCCATTTTATCCTTCATTAGGAGAACTCAATCTGACCAGAGTGTGGAAACCTTGTCTGTGACACATTTGCTCAATGACTAATACTCCAAGGGGGGAAAGGACACTGTGAAATGTCATGGGAAAGGCTATGAATATGGAAAAGAATGAAGAATAATCAGGTCTTTAAAATGTCACCCCTAGCAAAGTCAAGGTCACTTACATGATGACCAAGGCTCTGCAGAGGGTTCCAGCTCATTCCATCGTAACCAATGTTGTGGAAACAGCCATTCAAAGTGATGGGACTTTCACTTTGATAGTGAGAAAACTCTCCACAGTGAACAAACAGTCCTCTTACATCTTGTCCCCACTGATTCTCAGAGAGAAAACTCAGGTTTGAAGGCAGTCTTAAAGGCCTATACCAATTGAATATGGATTTTATGTTTTGATAGATGTGAGTCAGATACACATTAATAAAAGAAGATTTCAAAACTACAAACTTCTGTGAACCAGAGTCTCCAATGCCACACATAGTATTACAAAGTTTGAGGAAACATCTAATACAGTGGTTCTTAATCTGAGGGTTGCAACCCTTTGTGGGGTGTAATGACCCTTTCACAAGGGTTGCCTAAGATCATCAGAAAACACAGATGTTTACATGATGATTCATAACAGAAGAAAAATTAGTTATGAAGTAGTAACAAAAATAATTGTATGGTTGGGGGTCAGCACAACATGAGGAACTGTATTAAAGGGTGGCAGCATTAGGAAGGTTGAGAACCGCTGCCCTAACAGATGATGAACCTATATTTTCCTTAGATCTGTATCTCAGAAATGTATAAAAAGGTAGAAAAAGCTAAATCATGGTCCTTTACTATAACAGTGTTTCCATACCACAAGAGCAAAATTAGGATGTATTTCTTAAAGATTATTTTCAAACCTTAGTCCATAGCACTCCCAAAACTATTGTTCCTCCCACATCTTCAACTAAGATAAAGGAGGACAAAGGAAACCAACCTGACGGCAGTCCACAAGAAGGCACACTTGAAGACAATTAGGAAGCTAACTGAGCACCCTGTAGATTCTATGTTTGGTCTTAGAGGTGAAATAAGAGTGGAAAAGGCATCTACAGTGACCATGCCTCCTTCCACAAGCTGATCTGGCAGACACACTACATAACTCTAGGGGTTTACCTAAAGCCAATCACCAGTCAATCTACTCACAATTGCTTACCCATTAAGAGTAGAGGTGATAACAGTGCAGGATCACTAAACTCTGTGGCTGGGGAAATCCGATCCTATAGCGTTACTGAACACTTCCTCCTGTGAGCAACTAAAACAGACTGCAGAGTGAGTCTCCAGCACCTTCAGACACTGATCCCTCTGAACTAACACTGATAAACGCTGCCAAAGCCAGCAATGATACTCAAGGAACAAAAACATAAAGTCATAAGAGAGAAGAGTAGGAACAGAATACAGATGTGGGATAAATATTGCTTAAGGTATTTTGAAAAATCTATATGGAAACCTATAACAGTAGACGGTTCCTAAATAGTATACATATATTAAAAAGTATAAGTGAAGTTACCCTAAAATGGGAGGGCAAAACCCTAACTAGACACTACATACTACCAAATAAAAGTACCAATACCAGGAATGGATTATCTCTTTTTGAATTGTTGGTCCTTGGGATTCCAGAATCCTCTAAACATTATAGATTATTGCCAGTGCTTTTGATTACCCTTCAGAAGTTAACAGTAAGTTTCTATCGCTGAAGACACCACATACTTGAGTCATAAGCATGAAAAAGTAAAGTGTGTAATAATCTGTAAGCTTCAACCCTACTAGCTAATCTTCATAGTGCTAGAAGGTGTCAAGAACACTACTAAAGAAGAAAGGTAATAACCAATCTCACCCAGCTGTGAACCCTGTCTGGCAAGATATACCTACTGTTTTAAGAGTGGCACAAATGCTATTAGCCAATCATTTTCTGCCTATATTTGAAGCCTTCTCCACAAGATGGACTCCATAGCTCACACTGGTAAAAGAGTGGTCAGATAAGTCATAGGCTTTAGGGGAGAAGCTACTATTATTACTCTGCTAAAGAAACATAGCATTGAAATGACTCCTAATGACTTGTTGTTATATCCGTAGATCAATGTATCATTCAACACACATCAGCAAAACTTCTTTAAGTAGAACCACAGAGAACCAAAACTGGACAACATACAGAGAATAAAAGACTTGGCCCTCCCTAAATGGGACATCTGTATCACTCCCCTCCCCTCAAAGTTCAGGACATTCACAGAAGAGGGAGCAAAAAGATTATAAGAGCCAGAGTCAACAGATGACTTCAGAGAAACTGCATTGTCCAGTCACAACAGGCAGATGCACATATGAACACACAGCAATTGTGACAGCATGCATAAGACTTCCACAAGCTCAAGGCAGACAAAAATCCTAGCATGGGTTCAGGGAAGATGGACAAGTAACCCCACCTCTACCTGAGGAGTACTGGCATTTGATAGCTTCTGTGAAAGGCAGGGAGCTGGTTTGAACAGGAATGGTCCTCATAGGCTATATTCAAATACCCAGTTGGTAGAACTATTTGGGAAGGATTAGGAGGTGTGAACTTGCTGGAGAAGATGTGTCATGGAGTAGGGATTGAGGCTTAGCTCAAGAGGTTTTAGAGGGAAACAATATTAGTAACTGGGCCAGAGACAATTCTTGTGTTTTCTTGCTAAATAATGTGGCTGCCTTCTGCCTCTTCTCCTAAGAATTTTCCTGAGGCTAAATTGAAATGCAATGAACTAATTTCTTTGGTGGGGAAGATTTCAAGACAGATTAATATTGACTGTGTTGTATGGTTATTGGTAATCATTCTCACATAGGTTTACTATTAAAAAAAAACTAGCAGGGAAAAAAGAAATACAAAATGTACAAAAATACAAAGAAAATGAGCACCAAGAAAATGGGATGTTGAAGCCAAGGCTTGTGGAGAAAAAGAAAAGGAGATTAAGGACAGGCATGATTGCCTTGGATTGCAAATATGATTTAAGACTCATCATCCCAAGTGGGCAGCAGAATTTGGCAATGTTGTCCATGTGGCTTTGGCTTTAGAGTCATGAGGACACATGAGTGATAGGGTTGCAGACTCTTGCTCTGAAGTTAGGGAAAGCTGCTGAGGCCAGGAATGTGGCAACAGAGTCCATTCATGGAGGCCCTAAGAGACCATTTTGTGAAACTGTGAAAATGAAACCTGGATTATGTTGGCAACTCAAAGATGTTAGGTGACAGAGCTGTGGGATGTCTGCCAAAAAGAGCTACAGACAGGGAGTGGAACCAGCCCAAGAGAGAGAAGTGTGTTGCAGGCAGCGAAACTGAAGCCCTCTGACATCAGACATGGAGCTACAAGATTTGGAGTTTGCCTTACTTTGGGTGCACATTTTCGCACTATGCCTGCTTGTGTCCACAATTCCCTCTGATATTAAAATATTCCATAATTAAGGGATGCTCCTTAAGTAGGAAGTAAACAACAAAAATAGCTCCAGGAAGTCCCTGAAACTGACCCAATTCACTAAGCCCCCTCCCTATAAGAATAAGCAATAAAAGCTGAGAGTACCTCTAGGGTTAGCCAAACAGATCTGCAGAGAAGACTCAGAGACCACACCAGCTGTGTGGAAGAGAGTTAGACCAACTGAGAGACCTGGAAAGGACACTCTCCAACTTGTTGAGCTGCCTACAAAGTGTGCTCCAAGTTCCCAGCCTTGTGAGCTGTCACTCATGCTGGGGTGGGCTTTGGTGAAGCAGCTGTCTCTCAGTCATTTCTGCTCCCATAAGTAACCCCCTCATCCATGTTCCTGTAAGCAATCCCAATAAAACTTACTGGTTCACCAACCTATACTTTGGTGGTATCTGCACTTTGGTCTGTCATAGGTGCCATCTCTGGGATGAGTAGAGATGTATTGTGTCTCCCAGGAAAAGTTTTATCACACAAAACACCCCAATCTCTCTTTTGGAATAACAATTCATACTCTGTGCCATTGTATGTTGGAAATATATAATTTGCCTTTTGATTTTCAGGGGGTTACTAGTAAGAGATTGCCTTGAGTCTTAGAAGGGACAGACATTGGACTTTTTTTTCCTATTTATTTACTTATTTTTGGTTTTTAGAGACAAGGTTTCTCTGTAGCCTTGGAGGCTGTCCTGGAACTAGCTCTTATAGACCAGACTGGCCTCAAACTCACAGAGATCCATATGTCTCTGCCTCCCAAGTGCTGGAATTAAAGGTATGTGACACCACTGCCCGGCTGACACTGGACTTTTAAACAGGGTTAAAATGTAAAAGACTATGAGGAATTTTGAAGTTGGACTAAGAGCATTTTACATGCTATTAGCCATGTGCCTATGGGGGTTATTGATTGGAATGAGGTGGTCTGAATGAGAACGGCCCACACAGGTTCATATGTTTGAATATTTAGTGCCTGGTTGGTAGAACTATTTAGAAAAGATTAGGAGGTGAAGCCTTGCTGGAGATGTGTCACTGGACAGAGTTTGCAGCTTCAAGAGCCTGGCACCATCCCCAGTGCACTCTCTGCTTCCTGTCAGTGAATGGAATATGAGCTCTCTGCAGCTGCTTACCGGCTGCTATGCTCCCCACCATGATGGTGATACACTCCTATCCCTCTAGAACTGTAAGCCCCAAATAAACCCTTTCTTTTATAGACTGCCTTGGTCAGAATGTCTTATCACAGTAACAGAAAAGTAAGTAACACAGGCAGATTCAGCTTTCTTTATGGTGTGAACCCTGGTATATTGAGTGCACTCCAGGATAAGATTCACTCCTAAGTGAGCTGGGAACCACAAACTGTACTCAATAGGGAGTGGGAGAGGGAGGGAAAGGAGGGGGAGAGAGAGCTTCCACAACTTTTCTGGATATGGAGGCAGGAGTAGATCTGAGAGGAGTAGGCAGAAGGGAAGGTCAATATGATTAAAATATATTGTTTAAGATTCTCAAATAAATAATTAAAATATTATTGTAAAAACAGACCAGCAAGGCCCACTACTGCATCTGAAAATTAAAAGGGAAGTGCTTGAAGAAAGCTACCTTGACGTTTTCCTACCTAGAGAAAAAAATAGCATAAGAGAGAGCACTTAAGTGTCCATTGCTCTTCTGCATCAATTTACAACTTATCTTAACAATGATTTTGTTTTACATCAAAGCCCTAAGTTATGGTTTGCATTTTGTCAATAAGTACAGCACCAGGCAAGCATTGCGCTGACTTTCCATGGTCTGATCCTCCATCCTCTCACCTTCATCGAGTTTCTGTCATTAGGGCAGCAATCCAAGAGCACAGAACAGAAGAAAGGAATAAGTCCAAGTGAGAGTCACAGTAGCTTTGTGCCTTCACTGACACTGGCTTCTAAACAAACAAATAAGCCAAGTTCACAAAATGGAGTCAATTGTTCTCAGGAAGGAACTTGACTTTAACTAGAAATTTCCATTAAAAGGCTCTTTGCTTTGACAGAGAGGAAAGTGAAAGATAAACACAAGGGTATCATAAAAGGAGAGAACTATAGAGGAAAAGATAAAAAAAAAAAATGGAAGAACGATTGCCTCAGAGTATCCAGTACCTGGCACACAGCACAAGTGCAAACCCTGTGCACTGATTAAAGTTGTCACACATTTGGAACAGATAGGGATCCAAGACAATGAGCTCATCTGGAAGAAACCACCTCACTGGCCACAGCACACATTCATGATGCACAAACCTTACTGTCCTAATGTTGGCATCAGTCAGCCTTTTCACAGGAACAGAAGAGTCACAGCTGCTCCTCTAGATGTGGAGACAAAATGGGGCTGAGATTGGTCCCAAGAAGAGACTTAAGAGGGACACTGGCTCAATATGACCAGGAGCTGAGAGGGGAGGGGCCTGAAAGGGAAGATCTGTATGGGGCTTGAGAGGGGGGCTTGGGTCTTGGAAAGAGTTAAAATCTCAGATTAACTCTCACTGGGTACCCCAACCTTCTGTTTAGTTAACACCTTCGCTGGTATTTTCCCAGAACCTTCTGTTCTCTTACTTCCAAAGAACTGCTCCAAAAGCCACCCAAGAAATAATCAAGGACAGAAGCAGAACAGCCACTCTGCTATGTGGGAGCCAATGCAGCCACCCAGACATCTCCATCTTCTCTATCCCAACTTCCCCATTACCTGTGTCGCCCAACAATGATGACAACACCATCTTAAGTTGACATTTCCAAATCCTTTAAGAATAAAATAATCTCTCTGCCAATTACAGTGTATATTTAAATTACAAAGACCTCCAAGGAAAGGTAATGTCAGAAGTTCTTCTCAGACTAACAGCTATATGATCCTCAACCCATTTTACAAGGCAGAGTGTTCTGAATTACAAAGCAAAATGCAGACACCATAAGAAGAGAAAATTATGGTTAATCTCATTTATGAACAGAGATGAAAAACATTTTTCAAGTCTAATCAATTCTGAAACTGAAAGAAGGTAGGTTCTATGCCATTTCTTCCACATGGTTCAGAAAATCTACCAATAACAGCATACTTACAAATAAAAAAATTCAAAGAAAAACACCTTCATAGAAGTTCATAGTTATCAGAAAAATGTCAGAATGCAATTCCACAGAAGACAGAAACAATGTCTTCCCTCAAGAAAAGAAGAACCCTTCAGACTCTTGTGGGAAGGAATACCCCAAGGCCTTCAGGAAGATGAAGGCCCAACTGCAAAGCCAAAACTCACATGTTCTCCCTTGTAGGGAATCTAAAACAATCACAGACAAAGAAGTAGAGCAGGATGTGTATAAAGTAGGGATAGACCCAGAGTAGTTCTGCTGGAAGTTATAGGTGATAAGATTGGAAGGTGTATTAATTAGCTTAATTCTAGCATTTCTCTACACACATCTCACTGCATTCCCCAAATTATTAACGATTACTAACTTGTCAAATTAAACAAATTTTTAAAAATAAAATATAACCCTTAACTAGTTTATAAAAATAAAATAGGAGCATCACCCAAAGCAAGCAAGATTTACCTGGGGTCCCACACATATCTGTGTGGCAATGCTTGGTGACTTGGTAGATGATGCTTAGTGTACAGCATTAAGAAAAAATAACTTGGAATCACGGTGATATCTGTCACTAGTGAATGATTTGTGTAAAAGCACAAGTGGAGCAGTGAACAGTGGCTCACATCTGTAATCCCAGCACTTGAAAGCTGAGGGAGAGGGATCGCCAAGAACCAGAGAGCAGTCTGGGCTATGAGTATGAGACAGTGTCTCAGGAAACAAAAGAACAGCAACGAGGACATGAGGGCGGGCAGAGAACTGTGGCGTGACCGCAAGATCTCTTCTTCCCCTCACTCTTGAAACAGTGCAAATGCTGGCTCAGAAGCAATGGTAAAGTGGAGAGGCCCTGCTATGTGACTCTCTCCTGCCAGGAGTGTGGGGGGTGAGGAAGACAGTGAAATGAGATAGGAAGGCAACATTACAAGTTTGAAAGAACTTCTCTCAGAGTGGGTCAGCCTTGGAATTATGTCCAATTTGAGTGTGATTTACCCTGGGTTAAAATTCATTTGAGAAAAGGGTCAATTCTTCTTAATGACTAGAAATGAAACCTCAAACATAAGAAACTAAGAAACCCCACCATAATATGGCTCAGAGACAATGTCTTCCAAAAGTGCTATGGGAGGAGGTGGAGGGTGAGCAGGCTTGGCTTGATCCTAAATGGCTCTGATGTGAGTGTTATTCTTCTAAACTAGTAGTCAGAAACCCAAATATGGGCAAGAGCATTTCCAAGTGAAAACTCCACACTCCAAAGGCTTCTGTCTGAGACCGTTAGGTCTCTATGTTTTTCAGGACCAGGGAGAAAATGGCCAGCTTAGCACAGGAGCATTGAAGGCTTGCAAGGTAAAAAAGGAGCAAATTTGATTAAGAATGTACTCATGGCTTTCTGCACATAACATCACCAGCCCAGCCTGTCTGGGCACTGGGTCCGAATCCTCGGGGCACCCAAGCGGGCGGGAGTCTCTTTGTTTCTATGGCCTGCCTGCACCGAGCAGGGTAGGCGCTTTGTTTGCGACCTGCCCACCAGCACGGAGGCCTGATCTCTAGGCGCCAGGAGACCCAGCGTTGGGGTGAGTTTCTGGCCCCACCGCTCCAGCCTGGGAAGGGGAGTTCAGAGGTTCCTTGGCCCCCTATCCTCTTGAGCTCTCTGCAGGGCCTCCACTCCCTGCATACCTCCTCTTTCTTCCTAGCCCACCCAGCTTCCATCCAGAACCCTCCCCACTTTGCCCCACCACCCTCTTTCTGCACATAACATCACCCAGACCAGCATGTCTGGGCACTGGGTCCGAATCCTCGGGGCACCCAAGCGGGCGGGAGTCTCTTTGTTTCTATGGCCTGCCTGCACCAAGCAGGGTAGGCGCTTTGTTTGCGACCTGCCCACCAGCACGGAGGCCTGATCTCTTGGCGCCAGGAGACCCAGCGTTGGGGAGACCCAGCGTTGGAGAGAGACAACGTTGGGGAGAGCCAGCATTGGGTAGGTAAGGAGACCTGATCCGGTAAAGAAGATCCATAAGGGAGCATTTGGAAGAAGAGATGGGTAGACGCCAAGGCAAGAATTCGCCAAACAAGCTGAAAAGCAACATGAAGCCACCAGAAACCAGCGACCTCACAATGGGAGGACATGAACACCTTAATCAAGAAGAAGTAGAAAAGATTGACTTCATGAAAGTGATTGACACCCTTAAACAGCATGTAAAAAACGCCCTTATAGAAATGGATGAGAAATATAACAGAAAGTTTGAAGAATTGAATAAATCAGTGAATGATACCCTAGAAAACCAAGGAAAAACAATCAAACAGATAATAGAAACGGTGCAAGACTTGAAAACTGAAATCGAGGCAAAGAAGAAAACACAAACAGAGGGCCGGCTGGAAATGGAAAATGTAAGTAAACAAACAGAGTCTACAGAAACAAGCATAACCAACAGAATACAAGAGATAGAAGAAAGAATCTCAGATTCTGAAGATACCATAGAGAAAATAAACACTCTGATCAAAGAAAACAGCAAGTCCAACAAACTCTCATCACAAAATATTCAGGAAATATGGGACACAATAAAAAAAGACCAAACCTAAGAATAATAGGAGTAGAAGAAGGAGAAGAAGTGCAGCTCAATGGTCCAGAAAATATATTTAATAAAATTATAGAAGAAAACTTTCCCAACCTAAAGAAAGATATACCTATGAAGGTTCAAGAAGCATACAGAACACCGAATAGGCTGGATCAAAAAAGACCATCCCCTCGCCATATAATTATCAAAACACAAAGCATACAGAATAAGGAAAGAATATTAAGAGCTGCAAAGGAAAAAGGCCAAATTACTTATAAAGGTAAACCTATCAGACTTACACCTGACTTCTCCATGGAAACCATGAAAGCCAGAAGGTCCTGGATAGATGTACTTCAGAAACTAAGAGACCATGGATGCAAGCCCAGATTACTATACCCAGCCAAGCTTTCATTCACTATAAATGGAGAAAATAAAATTTTCCAGGATAAAAACAAATTTAAACAATATGCAGCCACAAATCCAGCCTTACAGAAAGTAATAGAAGGAAAATCACTAACCAAGGAGTCCAACAATGACCACAATAAGTCAGACATCTAGAGACCCTTCACCAACACAAATCAAAGAAGGGAAACACACAAACACTACGACTAAAAAAATGACCGGAGTTAACAACCACTGGACATTAATATCACTTAATGTCAATGGACTCAACTCACCTATTAAAAGGCACAGGCTAAGAGATTGGATACGAAAACAGGATCCAACATTCTGCTGTTTACAAGAAACACACCTCAACCACAAAGACAGGCACCTACTCAGAGTAAAGGGCTGGGAAAAGGCTTATCAAGCAAATGGACCTAAGAAACAAGCAGGTGTGGCCATACTAATCTCTAACAAAGTTGACTTCAAACTTAAATCAATCAGAAGAGATGGAGAGGGACATTTTATACTCATAACAGGAACAGTTCAGCAGGATGAAGTCTCAATCCTGAACATCTATGCCCCTAATATAAAAGCACCCACGTACATAAAAGAAACATTGCTAAAACTCAAGGCAGCCATCAAACCGCACACACTAATAGTAGGAGACTTCAACACTCCTCTCTCACCAATGGACAGGTCAATCAGACAGAAACCTAACAGAGAAATAAGAGAATTAATGGAGGTAATGAAGCAAATGGACTTAACAGACATCTATAGAACATTCCACCCAAATAGGAAAGAATATACCTTCTTCTCTGCAGCTCATGGAACCTTCTCAAAAATCGACCACATAGTCGGTAACAAAGCAAACATCCACAGTTACAAAAAAATATTAGTAACCACCTGTGTCTTATCAGATCACCACGGATTAAAGTTAGAATTCAACAACAATGCTACCCTCAGAAAGCCTACTAATTCATGGAAACTGAACAGTCAACTTCTGAACCATACCTGGATTAAGGAAGAAATTAAGAAAGAAATTAAAGTCTTCCTGGAATTCAATGAAAATAAAGAAACAACATACTTAAACTGATGGGACACTATGAAAGCAGTGCTAAGAGGAAAGTTCATAGCACTAAGTGCCCACTTAAAGAAAACAGAGAAAGCTCACATTGGAGACTTAACAGCCCAACTGAAAGCTCTAGAAAAAAAAGAAGCAGACTCACCTAGGAAGAGTAGAAGACTGGAAATAATCAAACTGAGGGCTGAAATCAACAAAATAGAAACACAGAAAACAATACAAAGAATCAATGAAACAAAAAGCTGGTTCCTGGAGAAAATCAACAAGATTGACAAACCCCTATCCAAACTAATCAAACGGCAGAGAGAGAATTTGCAAATTAATAAGATCAGAAATGAAAAGGGGGACATAACCACAGACACAGAGGAAATTCAGAGAATCATTAGATCTTACTACAAAAGCCTATATGCCACAAAACTGGAAAATGTAAAGGAAATGGACACTTTTTTAGATAAATACCATATACCAAAGTTAAACCAGGACCAGGTGAACAATCTAAATAGACCTGTTAGTCGCGAAGAATTAGAAGAGGTTATCATAAACCTCCCTACCAAAAAAATTCCAGGACCAGATGGTTTCAATGCGGAATTCTACCAGAACTTCCAAGAAGACCTAATACCTATACTCCTTAATGTATTTCAAAATATAGAAACAGAAGAGTCATTGCCAAATTCCTTTTATGAAGCTACAGTTACTCTGATACCAAAACCGCACAAAGACTCAACCAAGAAAGAAAATTATAGACCAATCTCACTCATGAACATCGATGCAAAAATCCTCAACAAAATACTGGCAATCCGAATCCAAGAACACATTAGGAAAATTATCCATTATGATCAAGTAGGCTTCATCCCAGGGATGCAGGGCTGGTTCAACATACGAAAATCTATCAATGTAATCCAGCATATAAATAAACTGAAAGAAAAAAACCATATGATCATTTCATTAGATGCTGAAAAAGCATTTGACAAAATTCAACACCCCTTTATGATAAAAGTATTGGAGAGATTAGGGATACAAGGGTCATACCTAAATATAATAAAAGCTATATACAGCAAGCCGACAGCTAACATTAAATTAAATGGAGAGAAACTTAAAGCCATCCCACTAAACTCAGGAACACGACAAGGCTGTCCACTCTCGCCATACCTCTTCAATATAGTACTTGAAGTTCTAGCAATAGCAATAAGACAACATAAGGGGATCAAGGGGATTCGAATTGGAAAGGAAGAAGTTAAACTTTCGTTATTTGCAGATGATATGATAGTGTACATAAGTGACCCCCAAAACTCCACCAAAGAACTTTTACAGCTGATAAACAGCTTTAGTAATGTGGCAGGATACAAGATCAACTCCAAAAAATCAGTCGCCCTCTTATACACAAAGGATATGGAAGCAGAGAGGGAAATCAGAGAAGCTTCACCTTTCACAATAGCCACAAACAGCATAAAATATCTTGGGGTAACTCTAACCAAGGAAGTGAAAGATCTATTTGACAAGAACTTTAAGGCATTGAAGAAAGAAATTGAGGAGTATACCAGAAAATGGAAGGACCTCCCTTGCTCTTGGATTGGGAGGATCAACATAGTAAAAATGGCAATTCTACCAAAGGCAATTTATACATTCAATGCAATCCCCATCAGGGTCCCATCAAAATTCTTCACAGATCTTGAGAGAACAATAATCAACTTTATATGGAAAAACAAAAAACCCAGGATAGCCAAAACAATCCTATACAATAAAGGATCTTCTGGAGGCATTACCATCCCTGACTTCAAACTCTATTACAGAGCTACAGTGATGAAAACAGTGTGGTACTGGCATAAAAACAGAGAAGTCGACCAATGGAATTGTATAGAAGACCCGAATTTTAACCCACAAACCTATGAACACCTCATTTTTGATAAAGGAGCCAAAAGTATACAATGGAAGAAAGAAAGCATCTTTAACAAATGGTGCTGGCATAACTGGATGTCAACCTGTAGAAGAATGAAAATAGACCCATATCTATCACCATGCACAAAACTCAAGTCCAAATGGATTAAAGACCTCACTATCAGTCAGAACACATTGAACCTGATAGAAGAGAAAGTGGGACGTACCCTACAGGAGATGGGCACAGGAGATCGCTTCCTATGTGTAACCCCAACAGCACAGACTTTAAGGGCAACATTGAATAAATGGGACCTACTAAAACTGAGAAGCTTCTGTAAAGCAAAGGACACTGTCACCAAGACAAAAAGGCAACCTACTGACTGGGAGAAGATCTTCACCAACCCCTCAACAGACAAAGGTCTGATCTCCAAAATATATAGAGAACTCAGGAAACTAGACTTTAAAATGCTAACTAACCCAATTAAAAAATGGGGCACTGAACTGAACAGAGAATTCTCAGCAGAGGAAGTTCAAATGGCCAAAAGACACTTAAGGTCATGCTCAACCTCCTTAGCAATCAGAGAAATGCAAATCAAAACAACTTTGAGATATCATCTTACACCTGTCAGAATGGCTAAAATAAGAAACTCCAATGATAGCCTTTGCTGGAGAGGCTGTGGAGGAAGGGGAACCCTCATCCATTGCTGGTGGGAATGCAATCTTGTGCAACCACTTTGGAAATCGGTGTTTCGGTTTCTCAGGAAACTCGGGATCAACTTACCCCTGGACCCAGCAATACCACTCCTGGGAATATACCCAAGAGATGCCCTATCCTATGACAAGAGAATTTGTTCAACTATGTTCATAGCAGTATTATTTGTAATAGCCAGAACCTGGAAACAACCTAGATGCCCTTCAATGGAAGAATGGATGAAGAAAGTGTGGAATATCTACACATTAGAGTACTATGCTGCGGTAAAAAACAATGACTTCTCGAATTTTGCATGCAAATGGATGGAAATAGAAAACACTATCCTGAGTGAGGTAACCCAGACCCAAAAAGATGAACATGGGATGTACTCACTCATAATTGGTTTCTAGCCATAAACAAAGGTCACAGAGTTTACAATTGGTGATCCCAAAGAAGCTAAGTAAGAAGGTGAACCAAAGGAAAAGCATATAGTTGTCCTCTTGGCTATGGGAAGTAGACAAAATTGCCGGGGAGAAAATTGAGATCTTGGGGGTGGGGTGGGATGGGGGTAAGGAGAGATGGGGAGAGAAAAGGGAGAAGGGGAGAATGGGGGGAACTTGGGGAAAAAGGAGGATTGGGATAAAGGAAGGTTGGATAGGGGAGCACGGAAGCACAATTCTTAGTTAAGGGAGCCACCTTAGGGTTGGCAAGAGACTTGAACTTAGAGTGGCTCCGAGATGCCCAAGCCGAGGTCCCCAGTTAGTTCCTTGGGCAGCTGAGGATAGGGAACCTGAAATGATCCTATCCTAGAGCAATACTGACGAATATCTTGCATATCATCATAGAACCTTCATCTGGTGATGGATGGAGACAGAGACAGAGACCCACACTGGAGCACTGGACTGAGCTCCCAAGGTCCCAATGAGGAGCAGAAGGAAGGAGAACATGAGCAAAGAAGTCGGGACCACGAGGGGAACACCCACCCACTGAGACAGTGGAGCTGATCTATTGGGAGCTCACCAAGGCCAGCTGAACTGTGACTGAAAAAGCATGGGATAAAACTGGACTCTCTGAGCATGGCGAACAATGAGGGCTGATGAGAACCCAAGGACAATGGCACGGGGTTTTGAACCTACGGAATGTGCTGGCTTTGTGGGAGCCTAGCTAGTTTGGATGCTCACCTTCCTAGAAATGAACGGAGGGGGGAGGACCTAGGACTTACCACAGGGCAGGGAAATCTGACTGCTCTTTGGGCTGGAGAGGGAGGGGGGAGAGTGGGGGGAGGGGGAGAAGGGTGGGAGGAGGGGGAGGGAAATGGGAGGCTGGGAGGAGGAGGAAATTTTTTTTTCTTTTCTCAATAAAAAAAAGTTAAAAAAAAAAAAAGAAAGAAAAAAAAAGAAACCAAACTAGGGCCTGGCATTCATAACGAAAAAAAAAAAAAAAGAATGTACTCATGGAAAAAATAACAAGAAAACCAGGATGTTATTTCTGATGATGCTTTTAACTTTTAAGCAATAAAATCTTACAACAAAAAGACCCAGCATATGTTTAAGGGAAGCACAATTAGCCTGGACTTTTCATGTATATTTCAGATCAAATTAAAACAGACAAATGGAGGACTCCTATATGACTATGTAAATAATATATATTAAAAATATCCCCCTTTAAATATAATTTATAAGAAACAAATAGATTCTCCATGGCAACATTAAGAGAGTAATTTTCCTATCAAATGCAGATTATTTTTTTCCAGGCAAACAAAATCTGTACTACAGAATTTATTCCTGTTTTGTTTTGTAAACTAGTGAGAAAATCTCTAATTTAGAGCAAATTCATTACGGTTGATCTTAAGTAGAATTATATACTAATGAATAGGATTAGTGTCTGAAAATGTCACATATAGGCAGATGAAGTATGGGGCGCTCATTCTTGTAGAAGGCAGGCATCTAACAAAAATGTCAAACTGAAACAGAAGTTAATATTTAAAATGTAAGCAAATTTCAACTTCTTTTATTGATGGAAAAGGAAAACTATACTTTTAATCCAAAAGGAAAATCTATAAACTTTCTATTTTCAAAATAACATAAACTGAAAGGCTGAAATTTGTCTAGCTATATCATCTTGTTTGCATTCTATTCTTTGACAGTGCTAATAAAATCATCCAGTAGTGGCTGTTTAAACAGTAAAGACTTTCCATACCTTACCCACACTCCTTCATGCTGCTAGAAAATGAAGCATAGTAAATAAACCACAATATCGGATGAGTCAGTGCTTCACATAGCCACCCCACACATGGCCACCCCACACCAGGAGTGCAGCTTTGGTTGCATTTATTACAACACTTTTAGTGGAAAGTAATAAGAACCAATTCAAACTGGCTTTATAAAAGTAACCACATGTTCACAGAAAAGAGAAATCCTGGCTTCTGACAGTGGGGCTTAGTTCCTTGATCTAAGTAGGAACCAGTCTTTCTCCATCTGTCTCCCAGGCCTATGCCCCCTTATGAAAGGGCCAATGACTACCTGCATCTCCATTAAGTCCAGTAGAAAGATGGTATTTCATTTCCACTAACTGGAGAAAGTATGAAGAGAATAGGAAGTCATTGAAGGATGGGTTGCTAAGGGACAGAGACGATTTTCATTCTCATCATGATGGTTCACACACCTATTTTATGCACGTGTTTAGAGCACAGTGTGCAAACTGTGGGGTTAAGAGGATATAAACAATATGACCCATGGTGCAGACCCTGATGCTCCAGTAGGATAAAAAAAATGTAACAATGACAGAGAGGTTGGCAGGACAGTTTCTTCTCTTCCCCCATTCCATCACAAGCCCCAGATTCTCTTAGCATCTCATTATATGTAAAGTACTTTACATTTTTAAAGATGTTTATTCAATTCATCTGGAAATGATTTCTTTGTTTCTTGCCTAATACCCAGGATAACATGGGAAAGCAAGCAGTGCACATAAGCAAAGCTGGATGTAAATTTGGTGCATTATAGAAAGGATTAGGAGTATAGGTATCTTAGAATAACTTTTACTTAATTTGATCAATAATTTTAAAATGCGTGCTCATTGGATAGTAGGAATTATATAACTGTGTATATTATTTAAGATGGATTAGATGTAATACCCCTGCCTAAGAGAAAAAAATTCAATCAGAAACTGACTTTCTAGGACTATTTGAAAAAAAAAAAAAAAAAACACTAAGAAGACCAAGCCTGATTAGCACAACAAGAGAGATAGAAAATGCAATGGGATCTGGTAAAGTGAGATCACAAGACTACCAGGGACTGGCGTCTGATGACACATGATCCCCACAAGTGAACATGTTTGTCAGAAATAGGTAAAGAAGAGTTGGTGTGAAACACATTGCAAAAATAGAATAGGCTCCTGATACTAGTTGGTTCTACATATCAAGATAATTTTGGATAAAGATACCACTTACGTAAAAGCTATTTTTAATGCCCCAAATTTTAATGCATTGTATTATTCAAAACTAGAATATTTTGAGAGCTATAAATGATATATTCAAGAATATTGTGGCAGTCAAAATATTTGCAATGTATAAAGAACACAATCTGTGGCCTCCATTTACATGCCAAAGATACTCAAGATATATGTTCTTCTTTATTATTTACATTTTAGCAAATGAATAATAAAATATGAGAAAAGTCTCCTACATATAATGGGAAGTACTTTTAATATTTGAGAGGCCATATAAATTATCTGCTTAACTGGGCAGGTATATTGCCTCGCTATAAAAATAACTGGGTGTCCACAAAGATTTCTATTCCCCTGTGGCCAGTAAATAAAATATCTACCATTTACACAAATACACCATGGACTATGTAAGCAGAAAAATGATCAATTATGGGGGACTTCAGAAAGCCTCGAGATATCCTGATGGTCTAGATGGTATTTCAATATGCAAAATAATAGGAAAAGAATCTAGAAAGAAAGGCTGCCTGCTGAGTACACCAGTTGCAGCATTAAAACAGTTGAGACATGAGGAACATTGCAGTTGGATTTTGGGCAGTCCTTTAATTTTTAAATATTTAAAGGAAAGCCTAGCAGGTACATTCACTGTGTATTTGTCCTAACATGTGGCTCTATGAAGAAAATGGTTTTCCCTCCATGTGTAATGAACAGGGTCACAGAAATTACCCATGAGCATCGGAAGTAGTTCAATGTCATGATGGCACTCTGGCTGATCCACTACATTGTTTAGCCTGCATAAAACCCACCTGTCTGTTTAAAGCTGCATGTAGAAAAGTAATTAACTCACCACCAACCCTCCACTAAGTTGTCTACAGACAGGAATGGTGACTTTCCTACTAGAAAATGTTATTTCTCTAACATTTTTTAAAAAGCAAAGGACCAGATACAGAATTTTCCCAAACATCTTTGGTACTGCCTATGACATCCTAGAGGAGCTGACTGAGTCTGAAACAGACTTGTAAAACTCAACGCCACCTGAAAACACTTGGGGACAACAGGTGGCTAATTTGTGCTATCTAGAAAAAAAATTAAAAAATTTGCTCAAATTACAGAAAGCTACAACTGGTCAAAATGCAGAGCTTTATCTATACCAGAACCACTAAAGCTCCACCTAAAACTCAGGGAACAGCATGAAAGAGTGGATAGGAAGACTGTAAAAGCCAGAAAGTTAGGAATTCTCCTGTGAGGTCATTCCTGTAATAAGAAGCCACACCCATGAAGTATCAACAACATGGCTGCATAAACAAAACTGGAACAATGACAACACCAGTTGACATCACATGGTGGATAAAGAAAATCTCATAGGCGCCACCACTAGATAAAGAGCAATTAATGACTGCTGAGAGAGAGAATCAGTCTTCCTCAGGCATGAATCCTCCACTTGACTATTTAATACCAAACAGCCAACCCAAAAAACATATACACACAAGCAATAAGAAATGGGCTCAGTAGGATAATATTTATATACATATTATATATTTATATATACAATGCACATATTTGTATTTGTGTATATGTGTATAACAATAACAAAGCAAAAGAAGTCTTGCATTTAAGAGGGAATATAGTGGAACAGAGAGAGAAGAGAGGTAGGGTAGTGATGTAAATATAGTACATTGCCAGATATGAGAAATTTTAAAAATAAAATAATTTGGGGTATGAAAAACTGGCTGCCTCATTTCGATGAGTGACAGTTAGTTGTGGAATCTAGACTTTGAGTGAGAATAGCACTAGAGGCTTCTGTAACTTGCCTCTCCTCTCCTGCCAACATTTCCCACACTTTACTCATTCATTGGTTAGTCATTGACTAAATATTTACTGGATGCTTACTATAGCAGTCCATGCAACAAAGAATCAGAGGCTTGGAGTTTGTCTTGGATTTTTACCCAATTTGGGGGACTACAAGAGAATATGATAACTATGCAAAGACACTACCAAATAACCAAACACTTTATATCTACGGTAGGAGTGAGGCAGGCAGAATAGAAGACAAAGAGACCAGAATAATATAGGACTAACACTGTCTGCCTTACCCTGAACCATGGAGTAAAGAGCTCAAACTCCTCTGTGTAACTTTGGTGCCTCTTCACAATGAACAAACCCGCCTACCCAAATGTAGAACTTGTTGTGAAATATGAAGAATTCTCTTGTTTGGAGAAAAAATGTGAGCTGAGTTGTCTGTATGTCTGTCTGTCTATCCATCTACCCAATTATCCATCTATGTGATACTGGGGATGAAAGCTAGACATGTGCTTGATCACTAAGCTGCCTCCCCATCCAGAGCTGCTTCTGATGACAAGGAGCCAGGCAACAACACAGAACACAGAACATCATAGTGATACAATGACACTACCAAAAAGCAAACACTTTAAATCCAAAGGTCCTTGAAAAACTCCAGACTAACCTTGAGGATCTCATTAACAAGAAAGATTTTGGGAAAATGTTTACTTGGCATTGCATCCAGACCATACCAGCATTGCCTCCTGGCCATCCACATTCTGCCCTATCCCATCAAAAACAATGCATTGTGTTTTCTATATGAAAGTCACAGGGCTAGAATATAACTAAATCAACAAAACTTCACCTCCTCTAGGTGGTAGGGTAAGCAGACCAGTTCAGGCTCTTGACAGACAAATAAGGTCTCAGTCTTCGGGAATTAAAAGGGTCCCCATCTCCAAGAGGACTAATACAAAAACACAGAGTAAAGGAATCAGTAAGATCAGAATGCACTTGAGGGAAAGAAGAGAAGGAACAGATCTTACTGCAAACTTGCAATGACTTAATTTAGAATAGGGAAAATTAGAATAAGCTAATTCTCACATCTGAATATATTTTTCTTTAAAATGTTAAGCATCCCAACCACTCTCATAAAGAAATGCTAATATAGTTGTGGAGCACAATACTCTAAAGCTTGTACAGATATTAGTACACAGAAATTGCAACATTTTGAATTTATTTTCCATTTCTTCAGGCAAAACAGTCTTCACTTAACTCTCTGGCGTGTCTTTTTAAAGGGCCCTGTCCGTTACAAATCACTCCTCACAGTTTATTCTGCACCCAACCTGTACTCATTTTACTCAAAAAGGGTGAGATGTTTTGAAATACCTTAAAGGCTTAAACTCTAACATTCCTTTTGCTACCTTAAAAGACTGGTTTAATTAAAGGAGAAAATTGTACATTTCACAGACTGCTTGTCTAGGTGATCTTCCTACTCTATGCTTGTGAGTGCCTAGAGTCTTCAGCCCCTGCCTCACAGACACAGGCATTTCAAATGCTGTCCTCCTCTCATGCCACTATGTCCTGATGAAGCCACTGATGTGGGATCACACAGATGGCTCACAACCTAATAGGGTCTATACAGCCCCTCATCTCAGCACTCCTGAGGCAGAGCACATTGCTTTGCCTCATTTAAATCAAAGGTGTAAAGCAGATCATTTTAAACAAGTCATGGTGGTCCTTGTTGTGTCAGTTCTTCTGTTTTCTTTTAAAAAAAAAAAAGAAAGAAGGAAAGAAAAGGGCCTGAGATTCAAATGCATTGTGAGAGACCAGAGAGTTTAAGATCAGAATTTTGTATTGGGAGCTTGTCATCTTAAAGCAGATGCCTCCAATGTCTCCACTGTCAAGTGGAATACAGCACGGACCCCAAAGAAAAGGGCATTGAGACAAGAGAATTGAGAAGAGGGAAGTACGTGGCTCTTGCCTGACTTGTAACCGATAGGCATCTCCACATATTCTTAGCAGAGTTTAGTAGGCCAGGTATCTTTGGCTTTCATTTCCTTCTATTTTAATTTTTTAAATGGGGGATAAAACTGGGGGAGAGACCTGGAGAAGGATCATTTTTGGGCAGCTCAGCATATGCACCTTCAACTACTATAGAAAGCTCAACAGAATGCTTTTTTACGAGCTGGCACCGCCTCCATAAGGAGAGGCATTGTCAGTTCTCACTAAGTGAAATATTTGTGTTGCTGTGAAGCTAAACAAATGCGCCTTTTCACTTTCACTTAAGACAGCCTCCCACTCCAGTGTCTCTACACAGCAAAGGCAAGCCCAGCCCATAACACATGTAGTCTACACAGTATGCTTCCCACCATACAAATGGAGTATTTATATTAACATTTCAGATTCACAGGGAATTCTGGAACCTCCACGAATTAAGACAACATAAATTTCTGCTATTTTAATACCTTCACTTATCCACCAGTGCAACTTCACACGCAGAGAAAGCATCCAGTGTGGTAACTCACCAAGCGCTCCAGAGTTAGGCTGCTTGCTGCCAGATTGTTTGTATATTACTAGGTTTGATACTGTGGCTCTTCCCTGCATAAAATGTGATAAACCCACAGGATGATTATCCAATTCATAGCATGTGCTCCCCATACCACACCACACATTATGGGTTTGTAGCTTGTTTGCCCTAAAGTAACAAAGATTTGCATAGCATTCAAATGAGTGGTCTACACACACCATGGTTAAGATATTATTGCAGTTCTATGCATTTCCATATAAACTCGTAAAAACAAAACATATTTCTTTCTTCTCTGGAACAGTATTTTATTACAATTAAGTGAAAACCTGAGCTTGGCTACTTCTCTGAAGGCAAAATCAAGACCAAAAAAGAATAGTTGAAGAACTAGAGCACTTTTCAACCCAAAGGTTAACCAAATATCTTGTTTCAGGTCTAAAACAAAAGTATTATTCCCCTGAAAATGAGAGAGCAATGAAAACCCTCACAGACACTTGACACATGGGCATTATCAGGAAAAGCTGGGTCTCCCTAGTCTTTACCCTGTGTTTAGGCCAGACAGCATCTCGGGCCCCTGCCCCACTACTATTGCACCACATCTGATGTCAATTTCCCATCAGCCCACCTCAGCAGAGGGGTCCCTCTATCTGGGAAGTTCTTTTTCACAGAGTTCAAAGTTGGAAAGCCTTCCAATGAGCAGTTCCCTTTGAACTTAAGAAACAGTCCTCAGGAAGGGGGAAAGAGGGGCAGAATAGGTCTAAAACATTTCTGGATTTCTAAGGTGAATCCAACTCCAAAGTAACTCTCCAGCTCTGCTTTAACCATTATTGGGGAATGCACTGTATCTTGCATGAAGCTTGACTCTCTGACAGCTGTCATGGGCAATTGTTCTTTGTTCACTGTGACCTCTCAAGCTCTGGATCCAGCAAAAGTTAAGCCACATTTGAAACAAACAAGAGAAGAAAGAAGAATAGAAGAAATTCTTCAGAGTAAATATAAATTTAGGGAAAGGTAAAAATGACTAAGACTGGCGAGCCACTATTACTAAGATGTTAAAAGGGATAAGTCTGCTGCTTTATCTTGTCTCGTTTGGGATGGCAATTACTTTTCATGGGCAATGAAAAAAAACTCAGTAAAATCTTCCAACATGAGACAACAGTGACAGACTATATTTTTCAAAGGAAAGTCTTTAAAGAAGTGAAAATGTGCACTCCTTTCCATTCTCATAATCTTCAACATTGACTCTGACATTTATTTAAGGTGACAGTTTCTGTGGCAGTGGGGTGTGCTCAGCACAGCTCCCCACACACGCTCATGTACTCCAGAGCAGACACTGTCTGGCCTATCTAAGAAAGGCAGCTGAGAAGAGAGGTGGATGAAAGTCAGGAGTGAGACTCTAGAAGACTTCGGAGATAGTTTCTTAGGGGTGGCATATTTCCTGACAGATTCCTCTCAGTGTCCAGATCTTCTGTACCAAGATAAATAAGTCAAGTAAGAAATTCCTTTAAATTAGTATTGCACCTCAATCTCTCTGTGATATGAGGAGTTATTTCTGAGCAAGACTTACTCCTTTCAGCTATATACTGATTAAAATTTAGTAATCCTTAGTCTATTCCATGCCTACATCAGAGCTATTTATCAAAGGTATCATAAGAAGAGACAACAGACCAAGGACATTATGTCTTTCAAGCTTAGTGGCACTTAACAGATTCCTGGGCCTCCAAGGCCTAACAGATTCAACCAAGACTTTTCACACAATCAGGTAAAGAGGCACTGCTAGTCAGCAGATGTCTAATTCAGATAACAAAGAGGATATCTTAGTGACAATGTGAGAAGAAGAAAAATAAACCAGCAAAAATGGATGCAAACCCATTGGACCCTTTTGCTCTGTCTGCAGAATTCAGCCTCAAGTCTGACAAGGGCATTATCTATATTCTTGAGCAAATATGAAGATAATCGTGCACTTTTAGTTATAAGCAGCCCAAAAATAAAATACTCAGAGAACACCAGCCTATCCGTGTAAGCTCTAATACAAACATAGTGACTACATATTGATATCCTTGTCTTTAAGAAAAAGAAAAGAATTTTTGTAGTATTGCTGGGCAGTTTGCCCTTAATTTCACTTCTGACTTAATATTAGCATCTAATAAGTCTACCTTTATTGCATGAGATATAGAAAATGTACAGGAGCTGGAGCAGTGTCTCAGTGGTTAAGACCACTAGCCGCTCTCCCAGAGGACTGGGATTCAATCTCCACCCAAGTGCAGCTTGTAATTGTCTGTAACTCCACTCACAGGAGAACCAATGTCCTTTTCTGGCATACATAAAACCTTAGTTAGAATATAGTTTTGGCCTAGAATATGGAGGAATATGACTGCTCTTTTAGAGACCAAATTTAAAGAATAAATTTTTGGGTAAACTTGTGCCCCATTTTAAGTTTTAAAAAAAAGCTGTGAGTGAAGACAGTTCGCAGAGGCACTTGGTGCTGGGGTGGAAGCATGGTAGGGATCAGTCAGAGCAGTTTAGACATCGCCCGGCTTACTTTCCAGCCATCTGTATCAAATATGCTTCATTAAAACAGAACCATATGGAAAACAAGCTGGCAATTAGCACAGCTTCTGCATGCGTCCCTAGCACAGTGGCCTGCAGACTGCGAGAGGAATTCGTGACCTCCTACCTCCATATTGCTGCTGTGGAGGACCTGGCAGCCATCCCTAGACTGGCCTCATCTTCAGCACTACACCATTTCAAGATATCGCTGGGTTAGTGAAAGAAGCACAAATGAAATAGTAAGGATTTTCTTAATTTCTCGCTGTAGTTAGGTTAGCTACTCAAGCATAGGCACACTGCAGCAATCAGCCTTTTAGATGACACTAATACTATACGAAGTCCCCCGAATCTACTTTCAAGTTATATAAATCACTCAGTGGCTTTACACTCATTAGCTCAGGTCTCCTAACCATAGAAATAAGTTGCAATGACTAGGTCTTGCTGGCATGATGAACTGTTAGGCCTCAGGAATTTAGTATAATGACAAGTGTAAAAATTTGCCATGAAATAATCTGTTCTTTGTCTCCATCAAGAAGTACCAAATAACAGGTTTATCAGGACAGACACTGAAGCAAAGAGGGAGTTATCCTGGCATAAACCTGTGGCTGGAAAGATTCAACCATGTGAAGTGATAAGGGTCTGGATGAGACTAATAATGATAGAAAATAAATTGGATTGCAGCGTGTTATAGATTGAGATGGGTAAGTAGGTGGAACGCTTGCCATGTAAGCATGAGGACCTGTGTTCCACCCCAGCACCATGTTAAAAGCCAGTTATAATGGTATACGCTTATAGTCTCAGAGCTGAGGAGGTAGAGACAGATGGATCATGGGGCACTGGCTAGCCAGACCCCAATGAGAGACTCTCCCTCAAAAACCAAGGTATACGGCACCTTAGGAAGAACACCTAGGTCATCCTCTGCCCTCCATATTCAGGCGTGCACATGCGCGCACACACGCGTGCGCAAACACACACACCTTTTTTTAAAGTGTCTTATCACTCACTTTCCTACTATTTAGGATGGCTACACATCATTATTTCAGTTACCTACTATTCAGAGTTTCTGAACATCTCCACTTCTGATCCTTCCACTCCTAAAAAGGCCAAGTTGTATCCTAACTGAAAGAGCTGAGCATTTAAATAACAACTCTTTATTTTGGGACAAAAATCTTTCCCCACCCAATGACACAGGACAATGAAAAGAATCAGTGCCACTTGCAAAACTCTTGGAGGACTCAGGACTCCTGCTCTTAGCAAAAAGGCATACACGCCAGGTAATTACAGTCAAAGGTGGGCTTGGGGGATGTCAAGTCAAAGGGTTCAAAAGCAATTTGTGACTGGTACTGAGACGATGCAAATGAGCTGCTGCTGCTGCTGTTTTAGTGCTAGGGACCGAACCTTCCCCAGCACCAATGCCCACAGCACCAACATCCACCCCACTCTTAAGAAGCTGACATTTAAATAAGTAGTTAAGGCGTGAGACTTCACTGTCATCACTATAGCAGGTACATTTGGCCATAAAACTGCCTAAACCCAAAATCTAGTCTTACATTTTCTTCATTGTCTTAAGGTCTCACATCAATTGGTCTTTTTCTAGGACAGTCATGGGGGGAGTCTCCATCTCCATTTTTGTGGTGAATCAAATCACCCAACGATATTGTTGATATAATAGTTCAGTTCTTGAAATGTTCCCTGTCATAGACTACTCAAGGAATGACATGTATACCATTGTGCAGGAAGGGTTAGGCTCACAAGTGCACCCCACAATTTGGGAGGCATTAAAGGACTTCCCTCGGTAGACCAGATTCAGAACATAACCAATAAAAATACAATCAGCATTCAGTCATCCACCAAGGGGTCCTCACTTGTCACATCTAATTACATTTCTAGTCATTGATATATTAGTCCTATAAATAACATTTGTCCAAATTGATTATCTTATTATTGCTCTTCACACCAAAAAAAATTATTTCTTGCCTTTGTGCTATTCAACACACCCTTAACCTCCAAAGACAGAAAGTCTGTGTTTAATCATGGCAGTAAATGTATGCAGCCTGTTCCCCATTTGGAGGGCACAACCAAGTAACAGAGCAATGTGAGCAGAATGAGGAGGCAAACTTGGGCAGCAGAGGATCATGAATAGGATAAATTCTCCTTTGTAAGTGGTCAGTTGTTTCTTCCCGTCAATGGTGATAATATTCAGGAGCTAACCAGTACTTATAAGACTCCAGTCACACACAGGGCAGTTCCGACTCTGATTATACAAGGTGCGTCAGCATCTTCACCACCTGAATCCTTCCAGTCACAGACCCATCACATTCTCCAAAAAGGAAAGAAAGTAATAATGACTTAATGATTTATATAATGTTTTCCAATGAATAAACATGTTATCAGGCAGTTCATATGGTCATATTATATAAACAAATTATTATAAAATATTTTTGGGATGGGTTATCATGTCTCTGAAGCTACCCATAAACTTGTTATATAGTAAAGGGCAATCCTCCTGCCTCTACCTCTGGAGTGCTAGAATTACAGACTTATGCCTGGTTATGAGGATACTGGGCATCAAATCCAGGGCCTCATGCTTGCTAGATAAGCCCTCTACCAACTAGCTCCTTCCTCAGCCTTTTTACTAGTTGTATTAATTTTTATTTATTATAGTGTGTATGCGTGTATTTTCTGTGTCCATGTACACATGTATATCAAATGCATGTATGGGGATCAGAGGACAACCTATGGTATCAGTTCTCTCCTTCAACCTTGTGGGTCTAGGAATTGAACTCCAGTCATCAGATTTAGCACCAAATGAATTTACCTAATCACAAATCCATCTGGACAGCCACATTGGCTGTATATTAAAGTGGGAAAAAGACTCCGCATTTGACCCTTTGTCACCAAAAGTGATCTAAGAGGAAGACAAGATTCAAAGTCTACGCCTGAGGATGTAGCTGAAAGGTAGAGAATTTGCCTAGCTGACATCGCTGGATACTGAAAAACTATTTTTCTTAAAGAACCAATTGTAAAGTTTCTGCTCCCATTTGTAATACTTTTGTATATGTCATGATCTTCAGTGTCTGAGTACTGTCACTGATGTTCCTGCTCCTGGGAACAAGTTTATTTGATCATGTCTCTACTGCAGACACAAATGGTTGCCAAAGCTTGTGGAGGGGGGCCGGTTTCATGACAGGGTTTCTCTGTGTTACAGCCCTAGCTGTCTTGGAATTCACTCTGTAGATCAGGCTGGCCTTGAACTCACAGAGATCCGCCTACCTCTGCCTCTCAAGTGCTGAGATTAAAGGCCTGCTCCGCCACCACATAATCAAAGCTGCCAAAAATGTCTGGCATAATTCTAGGCAAGAGCATGGAAACAGTTGTTGGTTTTTTGGTTTTTTTTTTTATTTTTTATTTTTTTTATTAATTTATTTATTTATCAAAGATCTCCGTCTCTTCCCCGCCACCGCCTCCCATTTCCCTCCCCCTCCCCCAACCAAGTCCCCCCCCCCCTCAGCCCGAAAAGCAATCAGGGTTCCCTGTCCTGTGGGAAGTCCAAGGAACCCCCACCTCCATCCAGGTCCAGCAAGTTGAGCATCCAAAATGCCCAGGCTCCCACAAAGCCAGTGCGTGCAGTAGGATCAGAAACCCACTGCCATTGTTCTTGAGTTCTCAGTAGTCCTCATTGTCCGCTATGTTCAGAGAGTCCGGTTTTATCCCAGGCTTTTCCAGACCCAGGCCAGCTAGTCGCGAAGAACTGGAAACAGTTGTTATCATAGACCTTGCTTTCTGAGTCTAGTTCCAGATACCAGTGGTGGCTGTTTTCATGAAATTTTCTTTTAAATATGCTTTATAAATCTCTTACACAGCACTTTATAAAGACCCTGACTACACTGCACCATAATCATCTATGTATCTAGAGCATCTTTCCCTCTAAACCATCAACTCTGACACAAAGAACCCTTTCTTATTTAGATATGATCTAGCCCAGGAAAATATCTGGTTCATAAGCACTCACTAAGCATTTTGTTAACCTATAGAAAACCACACCAAATATTCATCTGAGGTGGTGTATTTATGGTCCACTTGAGTTAAACATTAAAATATCTAAGAGAAAAATCATATGATTTCATTCATAAAATTAGTACGGAAAAAGTGATAGCCATGACGATATAAAGATATGTTTACATTTTCCCTGGGTGCTTTTCAGTGTTTGAGTTTATATTAGATGTCACACTAAATATTAGACAGTACAACCTGTCTTACATATTAAATCAGTTGCTAAAAGTGCATAACTATTCTGCCTCCTAGTTCATCATGTAGGATAAAGAGTAGCATTCACCACAGTCAAAGCTTGATATTATTTATAACTGAGAGCTCATCTGCTCTGCCAGTAGAATTGTAGATATTAATTCTTCAGTGTTCTGCTGTTGGCTTATTAATAGTCATAATTCAAACTAACTATTAATTAAAATGACACAAATACCAATGACTGTATGGATTATAAACAATTTTATGTCTGTGTTTATTACTGTTAAATCACAGAAATTATAATGGAAATCTAATTTCTTAAAAGGTAATGGTTTCAAGAACTGAAAAATTGGGATTAGAATTTATATTTTTTTCTCTTTATTTTACTGTATCTTGTGGGCTTTTTTGTTTGTTTGTTTGTTTTCGTAGGCTCTGGATATGCAGCCAGGCTGGCCTTTAACTTGAGAGCTCCCTGCTTCACCCTGGCCAAAAAGTGTTGGGTGTATATTGCCATGCCCAACTCTTTAGATTATAATTTATACTTGTTTAATTGTTTGTTTTCATATATTTTGCAAATTAAAAATTATTCCAAACTCTTTTCATATGACACACAAAACACTGACTTACAGGCTTAACAGACAAACATGAAATCTAACACACAACTCCCCACAAAAACATGAACTCCAGATTTTAGATTGGGACCAGTGATACCACCAAATTGCAAGTAGCTAGAAACAGACAGTGAAAGTCTCAAGAGAAGCATGAGCCTCCAGCCCCTTGGTTTTGGAGTCTAGCCTCTAGCAAAATGAAACAATAAATATCTTTTTAAGCCACACAGCTTACAGTGCTTTGTTATAGCAATTGCGGGAAACATCTAGCAAATTCCCTCAAGTAAAACTATTTCAAGAACAGGGGTGCTATTTCCTCTCTTTCTAGTGTCTTCTTTTGGCTTTCTCCCGCCCCTCTGTTTCACATCTGTTTATAAACATGTTTATGTTTTCCTATCAAAGAAAGAGAGGGTGATGAGATGGCCAGTTGCTAAACATGCATGCTGTACAAATCACATGGCCGGAGTCCACCACGGAAGGAGGAAAACAATTTCCCAAAGTTGTCCTCTGCCCTCCAAATGCACCCACTATGGGCAGTTGGGGCACACACACACACACACACACAGAGAGAGAGAGAGAGAGAGAGAGAGAGAGAGAGAGAGAGAGAGAGAGAGAGAAATAACTAATAAAAAATTTAAAGGGGGCAGTCACTGTTCATTAAGGGACTGTCCCCCCTCCCATCACTTGTTTTAGAGGAAATTCCATCTCTCATGACACCTCCATCATCTTTCTACAGCAACCTTTGGCCATCCATGGCCTTAGCAACAAGCTGCTGTAGACTAGTTTCATTGGCAGAGCAGATGACCTCCCAGCTATAGGTGATATTGTCACTGTGGTGAGTGCTCTCTCCTTCATCTCAGTTATTCTAAAACTCTCAGTGAAACCAGCCAACGCTTTATTAGATCAACAACTGCTGCTCCAGTCACTCTCCTCTGGAGTCTCCTCTTTCCTGACCATTATGTTAGAAAGGTCCACTTCACTTTTCAGTAAAGCCTTTGGTCCCTTTCACCATCTTCCCAATGATTCCATCTTAGGGTTCTTTCTCCCCGCTTCCTCTGGATCTCCCTTCTCTCATCTGTCTCCTCTCTCACCCTAGCTCCTTTTATCTTTCCCTCTCTCTTCCTCTCCCTCCCTCTCTGTCTCTTCTCTCCTTTCTCCCTCTCTCTGTTCTTTCCTCCTCCGCTCTCTGTGTGTGTGTGTCTCTGTAGAGAGATAGGAGACACTTTCTGATTATATGGTGTATCTACCAATCCTTTGTAAATAACTCCCAAATCTGTATCCCTGCCAGCCACACTTTCACACTGTGCAGTGTTAGCAAGCACTGTATTTTGGACTTTAAATGACCCCGGATCCCCATGTTGAAAGGCTTGGCATTATTTTCAGGTGACAACACTGTAAGAGAAATGGCCTAGTGGGAGGTTTTAGGTCTCGGCAGGTGTGCCCTCAGAGGAGACACTGAAAATCCAGCCCTCTTCCCTCACACCTGTCTTTCACGTTAAGCAAAAGGCCTTTGCCCCACAGTCCACCCCCTCTATTGCTGCACTGCCTCCACACACACAGGCCCCAGGGCAACAGTGCCACCAACCATAGGCTGAAACCTCTAAAACTCTGAGCCAAAATCCATCTTTCCTCTGTATATGTTGATCAATCTATCTCATGTATTTGTTGGTTTTTATCCTGTCTCAGCTTCCTTACTCATAAGAGACATTATTATTTTCTATTTCTGGGTGGTTAGAAAACAAGTGAAGAAACATATTCTGAGCAATAAGTAGTTGTCAGGGCTCTTCCATGGGAAGTTGTCAATAAATGCAGCCTGCTGCAGTGTCAGCTGCCATCGCTCATTGTTACCTCTTCTATTGCTCCAACTAGAATCCTAAGTATGAAATCACCCCCTGTGCTCTGTCCCCAACACACTGGGAACAGAATGCTAACAAAGCATGAGGTCTGGTCAAAGGCCATCGCACTTCTGTCCTAAACTAGAAAACTGATCACGCTCTACCCAGGACTATCCTCATTCTTTCCTCATATCCATGCTCCTGCCTCCACTAGACCGAGAGCAACACAGCAGCAAAACACTCTCTGACCTCAGAGCACCCAAAGCGAGCTTCACTTCAGCATTCGGAGAACCATTTAAGCTCTCTGAGCACCAGGTTCACAGGCAAGGTTTCCGGGACAGCTAGTATAGTTACTCCACCTCTAGAATAAGCTCCATCATCACAATAATGAAGAGTCTTCAAGTATTGGTGTACACTCAGGACAACAAGCACTTGGCCACAAAACCAATATTAGCAGTTGTGCTGGCTGGTATTTTATCAACTTGACACAAACTGAATCACCTAGGAAGAAGAAACCTCCATTAAGGAATTGCCTCCATCAGCTAGATGGATCTGTGGGCATGTCTATGGAACACTTCTTTAACTAATGATTAATGGGGAGGCCCAGTCCATCCTACTGTGGGTGCTACTATGCCTGGACAGGTAGTCCTGAGAGGTATAAAAAGGGCTTTTGAACATGAGCCTGAGAGACAGCAAAGCAGTAAACAGAATTCCATCCCATAGTCTCTGCTTCAGTTCCTGCCTCCAAGTTCCTGCTTTGTGCTCCTCTCCTGGTTCTCCTTGATGATGGACTCTCTGTATGATGAAATGAACTTTTCCTCTCCTGGTTCCTTTTGGTCATGATGTTTACCATAGCAACAGAAGTCTTACTAGGTCAGAAACCAATACAGTGTAGCTGACCTTCTATTTGCCAGGCATTTGATATCCTAATACAGTTATTCCTTCTTCTATAAACTATGTAGTTTAACAAAACTATTTAACCTGTTTGTGCTCAGTTTCTTCACCAATAAAAGTAGAATCTACACACACACACATGTACCTCAAAAAGGTTTTTTTCTAGTTTCACATGAGAACATCCACATAAAACGATTACCACGATATCTGGTATTGTGGCATATTCAATAAATGTCAGCTGTTGAGCCTGTTCCAGAAACATGAGCAGATATAAGTAAAGGAAAGGCCATGTTCAGAACTCCAGTCAGCAGTGAAGCACTCATAGACATCTGAAAAACAAACAGATCTGACTCAGGAAACAAACATACTGCTGTAAAAGAAGGTACTGATGAGATTATCCAGGAAATACAAATTAAATCTTGACTTTATGGAAATATGTGTGTATACATATATTAAATACACATACATACACAGAATAAATAATGGACTATCGCTTATCTATTTTTAAATAAAATTTAACATATGATTCAAGTTGCTTTGATTCTAGTAAGGAGTATAGAGAAACAAACTTGCATATTTCCTAGACATTAGTTTTTAGTTATAATAAGAGAGTTTTAGAGATTAAAATGGCCAGAAACAGCCTAAGTGACATTATGAAAGAAAAATTTTGCAAACAGAGGAATCTTTGCTTCTTTTGTTTTTTTTTTTTTTCTGGGCATGCTGATGGAAGTGCAGGAAACATTTGAAGAGACCGGAGCTGGGCGGACACAGAATCACAATGACAAGCTTAGTGTGGCAGGTCCTTTATTCTGAAGACTGTAGGAAGAGAGCAGCCCTCAGTTCTTAGAGCTTACAGAAGTGGTTATAGAATGCTGACCAGGACCTGTGCTAGGCCCTGAGTGCTAACCATCTGCAATTTCAGTGGAGAACAGAAGAAGAAAAGAAGGGCCTACGGGTGGAGGAGCCCCTTCCTTTTCTAAGGCACAATAGAGTCCATGACGAGGAGGGTTCAGCAGGCCTGCAGCCTATGGGTGCAGGGAGGGCAGTTCTGTCTCCTCCGTACTCACCAGCACCTCCTCCAAGCTTCTCCTGCTACAAAGCCCCAGACAAAACCTCAGAATAGCCTTGTGCTGGCAAGAATGGCATGAGCCAGATGAGAAGAGCGTGTGTTCACCCAGTCTCCAGTCAACAGGAGCCTACATGTTCCATCAGGTGAGCAGAGGAAAAAGCTTAAAGAACCTAGCCTGATAGTCGCTTCCAGAGATTGATGGAGAGAACCAAACTAGGTATCTAGCAACTGAATGGTCAGCAGAAAAAGCATGGGCAAAACTGATGCTATTTTTTAGGATAATGCTACTCCCATCTCCAATTCTTCTAAGTTAAAACTTAGAGGAAATGCTCTATGGAGATACAGAAACTGATAGCCTTTATTACAACACTCCAGACACAATTCTGCTTCTTTTATTTAAGTTTAATTGTATCTCTAGCTTGTGTTTCAAGTAGTATCTTGTGCATTCGTTTTTCTTGTTAATGATAACAATAAATGGCCACATGTGATAGCATTTATCAGCTGCCCACTAAAACAAAGGAACCTAGCAGCCAGTTTACAATGAAGATCACAGATAAAGAAAATCCTCTAAGGAGCACCGCACAGGACTTCCAATTTATTCGGCTGAAGACTGTCCCACTCTGTCAACAGCAACAAAAATGCCTTGTGTCCAAGAGGTACCCCTGCTTCCATTGCAGCAAGGACGAGATCTTGAGATGCCTAATTCACAAATCATAGAATAAACTATCCATGGCATCATTACTCACATAAAACTCTGGGTTTTCACAACTGAAACTGCAGTAGGGCAACAGTATCTTTCCACAGCAAGGCTGTCCTGATAACTCCTACACCTTGCAGTTCCCGTTTAAAGCTGTTAACTACAGACTATAATTAAGTTTAGCACCGAGACCTTGCTGCACCTCTCTGTAAAGTGCAAACACGATTTGGCACACAACTGGTATCTCTGAAGGGACTGGGGATTCCTTCATTCACACAGCTGAGCTACCCCGGATGCACACAGTAAGTGCTAGGCAGAGCCTTGGCGCTAAAGAGGATGGGAGACACTATGCTAACACGGCTACAGTATTGATGAATAAAAAAACATAACCCCAAGGCTAAGCTGCCAAATAAGTAGTGAATTAATTCCTGTAAAGTACTCCAATATTACAAAGGTGTGTTGAAAGGTGTCTGCTCATGTTTCAAATTAAACGCACTGCTGGTCAGCGTTAGCACTTCGGCTTTGAACACCAGCCATTTGCCTATAACACTTCAGGGGCTAGGAAAAACGGATTTGCCGTTCACACTGGAATAATTAGAACATGTCAGGAAGAATTAATTTCCTCATTTTTCAAAAGGATACACAGAAATTACCATGTTATTATATGACAGGGTCCCTTGGAGAATTATATTAAATTTAATTTCTAGCGCAGCCCACACAACAAATTAAAGTCATAAATAAGATGGAAAGAAGCGGGACGCGGAGCATATGTTTATGGCAATGAGTGAAGCCAAGGGACCAGAAACAACTATCTTCATTTCATTTTATTTAAATCAGCCAGACACTGTGTATCTGAATGACAGCACTTGTTAATGGTGCTGAGATTATAGGCTCCCTGATCCTGGAAAACAGAAGCAGTCAGTCGGGGTCTAAAACAGTGCATTTCCTACAGTGTGAAAATTAGTAGGAATTTACTCCCCTTTCAAGTCCATTTCCTTTTTTGCCCTGCAGTAAGTTCAACAAAGATAAAGTTATTGTTTATAACACTCTTCCTCTATTTGTCTTCTCTCTGGGCAATTTTCTGGGGTCAGGAAAATGAAAGAAGTGAAGAGTCCCCAGGACAGGCGATGCTATGAACAGTCTGTCAGAACACGCTTCTGGCTCCATCCTGCAAATGTGTCTACCACTGAGCACTGGGAGGTGAATTTCTCCAGAGGAAAACTTGATTTTCACAAGAAATAAAAAAACATATTTTTGATACTGCTTATCAAATTAGAGAAAAACTGCGAAGGATATTGTTCAGCCAACCAGAAGTCACACAACTTTTCATCTATTTGAACAAGAGTGAGTACTGTGCCTAACTCATTAAGCTGCCTCTTATGTCTGGGGACCTTCTAACCACCCTGGATGCTGCTGCACCCTCGACCTGGTCAGTCCTGGGCCCTCAGAAAGGGTTCTCTCCTAAGCCCTACTTATATGCTCTAGAATCAGCCCAAACCAGCATAAAAACGTAATAAAACTTTAATAAATGTATTATAAAATATTGATGGTATTGATTCTCCCCTTCTGCTTGAACATAGGTATACTTTTATTTGTTATTTAAGTTATGGGTGAAATAACCAGACTGGAAGCAAGTGTTTATGATGCTTTTAATTTGTTCTTATATGCTATTTTTTAAAAGCCTCAAGGTGTCTTCTACAAACTGACTGCACTGGCAAGGCAGCACTCTCTCCAGAACTTAAGGCTGGCATCTTAGACTCCTCAGGAGCCCAAAGGCCTCAAACATCAATTACCAAAACCATTCACGTTGTGTTCTCGCCCATTCAAGGCTTTAGAGGACACATACTTACATTGTCTTTAGTGTGAAATACATGCAACATTTAGCAGTTCCAAAAATTAAAAGAGCGATGTCTAGAAAACTCTTCCAGAAAGAGCCGTAACAAACTGCCTCAGGAGAGAGAGAAACCTCCTCAGAGACGGAATCTCTACATTCTCACCTATGAATCTGACTCATCGGGTCTAGAAACGCGCTGGCATTTTATCAGTCTTAATCACCCAAGACATTCTTACGGTGAAAAAAGGAGTTTGTGCACTTTAAGAAATGACTGTCGTGAAATGACTGTCGTGAAACGGACCACCCCCTTGGGTGCAACAAACTTTAAATAATTTGTGAATCAATTAACTGGCGACTCTCTTTCTAACACAGATTTCACACTCCCAGGTCACTGCATTATCAGCCTGATACGAATCATAACATTTTGAAGAAAAGTTCATAATTGAAATCATTAATTAATTTAACAGGACTTTTAGTTATGCATTGCATTAAGCAGCTGTAAAGGAGCAGAGATTAATTAGTTGTTTCTCTGACAATTTTCTGCACTGCTGTGACTTGGTAGAAAACTTTCTACTTGTAGACACATCCTGCTCTCTGTGTTCTGGCCATGACCTGCCCAAACCATCTCAGTTCAGAGGGGCTGTGATGTTGCCTGCATGAGGCTGCGAGCTTCTGAAGTGTTCCTCTGGAGGGAAACAAAATACTAAGAAGGAACGCAAAGCCTGTCTCCCTTCCAAACGAAAACCTGCAACTAGAGGACAGCCTTAGATGTGTAAGTCACATGTGGCTCACAGAATGCAAGATGGCAAAGTCACGAGTAAGCGACCACGATAATACACAGTTTTAAGGTTTGTGTATTAATGTTTTCTTTAAGACAGCAATAAAAACTGACTCTTAAGTTCTATGCTGAACCCACTGCCTGTATATCTGAGAATTTATCTGACTGAGCAATAAATTGTCTATAAAGAGAATTGATGTCAAACTATAGGGAAATCTAAAGATTTACTTGAGAAAAAGAACTGAAGGAAAACTGACAAGCACGTTTTCTAATACTACATAGGGTTCTTTCATACTCTCTTCCTCTCTGCACCACGAGTTCATTTTAGTAGGCTAGCAGCTCTGCTACTTTAATAGTGGCACTAAGAGGCATATATCATAGACATGTGATAAAACAGTGAATCCTACAAAAATGCATATCCTGGGCCAGCAGTGGAGGTACACACCAGAAATCCTTGTATGTCAGAGGCTAAGGCAAGCAGATTAAAACTTCTTGGCCAACCTGGGCTACATAACAAGAACCTATATTAAATAAAAACCAGGAAAAGAAAAGTACACGTTTACCAAAGATCTGAAATTAAACATTTTCCTAGTCCATATTAAGAAATTAGTCAAACCAACAAAGTCTCTGCTTTTCAGCCTTATCCTTTTCTCAGTTCCTTTTACCTAATTTGTGGCAATCACAGTGAGCATCCAGTTTCTAAGCATGCCAGATCTCTTTGTACATATATACGTTTACAAATACTTCACTTCAACTTAGAATAGCCCAATGGCTTCTATGTGGCCTCCAGACAAAGCTCTCCCATTCTTACGGGAAGCCATTTGAGTGGAAACTACTTGATGAAGACTTGCCCTAGTTCTCCCTAGGAGATTTCAAATTTCTTAAGTGTCATTATGATTTCTCCTTTCTCCTGTCTCTGTTAGTGTTTTGAGATACTTCAGAATGACTTTAGTATGTTAACATTTAAATTTTAACATGGCCTGTGAATGCAAACTGGAGACTACGTAAATGAGCCCGAATCACTTTTTCCCGTGCTCACCTCCATAGAGTATGCAGTTAGTAGCTGCTGCAGATCAATCATGGAGCTGAGTGTTGAACAAAAAGTCTACACAAATTTTTCACTTAATCATGAAAGCAGGCATGGTGGTGTATGCCTGGAATCCTGGTGACTCAGAATGATGCAGGAGGATTGCATGAGTCCAGCAGTTAAAACCTAGCCTGGGCAATGCAATTATACAAAATAAAACAAACTAATCTGGGCGGTGCTGGCACACACCTTTAATCCCAGCATTTGGGAGGCAGAAGCAGGTGGATCTCTGTGAGTTCAAGGCCAGCCTGGTCTACAAGAGCTAGTTCCATGACAGGCTTCAAAGCTACAGAAAAACCTGTCTCAAAAAAACTAAATAAATAAATAAAACCAAAAAGTCTTCTGTGATTTTTAAACAATTGACTTCTGTTTTGTTTTATCAGTATTTTGTTTAAGCACTGGTAATTTAATTAGTGAGATTTGGAATAAGACAATAAGGAGTAGAAACTATAAATTTTTAAAATCAAAGTCTCTTTACCATCAAAAGGTATGTTTCCTGAGAATCAAATTAAATGCACAAGTTAAAACTTAGTTTATGTTTGTGGCTTTAAAGAGATTCTTTTACCTATTTGAGCAGAAGAGAAAGAAATCCCTTGCCTTTGCTGAGATATCATGCTATAAAGCAACATTAATTGCAATGTTATATAACTAGTAAATACACTACTCTGAGAACTCACTGCGGAGGTGAGGCAGGAAGTGACTGCTTGCCTGATCTCTCCCATTTTGTCAGGCATATTTGTTCTATCTTCCTTATTTCTCACTTGATCCCTATAATATAAAATCCTTCCCATAAGAACCTGGGGCAAGTTCACTCTTTTTACAGTAAATATTCTCTGTAAATATAAAGGTCAGATCATGGAGCTCATATAAAAAGTAAATGATGCAATATGTGTATGCACTCGAGTGTGAGCTCCCTTCCCCCTGTGTCAGCCTGAAACACACACCTAGAAGCCTGTCCTCAGGCAGGTCACTCCTGTCAAATCATTCTGACGTGACAGTTTACACCCTGGCTTGCATTTTGCATTAGTTGACAAAACTATTTGACACGAGGTCACAGAGAAGGGAAGTCCCATGGGTCTCTATTAGTAGTCTCTGGATATGTGAACAGAGTAAGAATGATGATTGCCAATATTTACATGAAATAGTATAAAAACTGATAAGCCAACCACTTTTTAAAAATAAAGAGAAGGGTTGTTGCTTGTTTTGGTTAGTTTTGAATTATCTGTAAGCAGAAATACAGGCTATTGGAAATGTGATCATTTTCTCTGCCAATTTTTCTTATTGCCAAGAAATTTTTCTTATTGCTGACCATGGTTAGATTGATGGCCAAACTCATAAAACAACAAAGCAAGTTAATAGCTGGATAGTAATCACACTCAACATGTTGCTGCATTGCCCATCATAAAAACATCCTAAATAATTACTACAATCTCAGGTGCTATGTGAGGGGGATATCTTAATGATCTAAGACACAGAAAAATCTTGAATCGATAATGGAATCCACATCTTAAAATGTATAGACTTAGGTTCTACATGAAGACGCATTAAAATATATAAGCTAATTAATAGTAGGGCAATATTAGGTCAAAAAATCAGGTGCTCATAAAATTCCTTTAACTGGCGTGGCCTATCAGCTCCACGAGAGCTTTACCTGATTGCTCTTTCACCCCAACATTGTTGAAGACACGTCTGACTAGGCCATTGCTTTGAATTTATTCAAATTACTCGATGACTTGCAGTTTTGTCCAGTGTGGTACAGTCATAGGTCCGTGAGTGTTTTCACATCCTTATTTCTGGAATCCAATCTATCTACCCAAGAACGACGGGAGGCTTCATCATTCCATCCTCCATGTGCCTCTCATCAACTGCAGTCTGACTATGCTCTACATCGCTGAAAGTTCCTCTCACCTTCTGGCCCCCACAGTGCGTTTATACAACAGTATTTTCACCCAAGTTCATCATTCTATCTTGTCTAAACACCCTTGAAAAGGCTGGCTTTAAATGCCAGCCTTGACTTCAACAAGTCCTAGATCCCATTCTCAGCTAGAGAGCTGGGATAGGGATCCCTCTGTGATTACCTACTGAACAAGTCCATCTCTTTACGTGTCTTTCAATGGGCTCATTACAGAGGCAGAACTATCTGACCAGATTCAGTTTCAGAGTGAACTTTTGTTTTCCTTTCTAATGGGCACATTAGACGAATCTCATCCGTGAGAAGATAGGGAGTGGAAGACAGCATCTCAACATCTGCAGAAACAGGACAGCATTTCTGTGTTGATATGGATTAAAAAAATAGAAAAGTATAAGAAGGCAGAGAGACAAATGTTCTTCTAGAAGGCTCCCTTAAACAGCAAACGCAGAGTCCCTTCTCACGTCTTCCAGGACGCAAGAGAACAAAGGTCATAACGGCACGGGGGAGGGAGGGAGAGATGGAAAGAAAGGAATAGGTAAATCGGGAAAGCAGTAGGAGTGGGGAGAGGAAACAGAAGTCACAGAAGCCAGCTACAGCCAGTATTTTCTTTTCAAAATATGTTCTCTTTCACAAAAAACTAGGAAAGTGAGGTAAGTGAGTTCTTTCACAGATAGTCAATCTTGTATTACTTGGTTCCTCTCATGTATCCAACAGCCCCACACCTTGGTTACAACTTCTGTGGTCACATTTCTGCAAAGTCAAAGCAGTCCCGAATAATGTCTCCAATGTCTGAGACACACAAACAAGCTGCTCTTCAAAACCAGGCATGATGGTCACTTTTTCCTCCATTTTCTCTTCAATAAACATAGCTATTATAGAAAACGAAAGGAAAATTCCACACTTCATTCAGGTCTGACTTCCTTTGGCTTGCCAAAATATCCTGGCCAGTGGAGTAAGATGTTATTCCTTGTCTATCTACTTTTTTTCCATTAAAAATAAAAATCTTACAAGATTCAACTATGCAATATTTAAATACAGCAGTAACTTTTTCTGCCCACTACTGTAAATTTTCTTTTCCTTTATTTTCTTCCTTTCCCCTTCTGTATTTTCTTCTTTTTGTTTTTTAGAAAAAAATTATCGAAAATTTCAATTTACATCTTAATGCATCATTACAGGTACGTTTTCTTTGCTTTGTGACAGATACTCTTCACAGCTAAGAAATTACTAGCACTCAGGAAAAGAAAATGAACATCAATTAAGATGATCCCAAACTGAAGACTGGCTCTACCAGTATGTGCCTTTTTGGGGGGACAATAATCCTTAATTCTACCTGCCAAAGTAGTTATATAAAATAAATGAAGTATGAAGCATTCTTTTGATCATTCTCCTCTCTCTCTCTCTCTCTCTCTCTCTCTCTCTCTCTCTCTCTCTCTCTCACACACACACACACACACACACACACACAAAGCAGGTCCTAAAAAAAATGTCAAAAATAAGAGCCAGGAGCTGGAGGAAAGCCCAGTAGTTATGAGTGCTTGCTGCTTTTTTTAGAAGACCTAAGTTCAGTTCCCAGCACCTATATCAGGCAGCTCACAACCACCTTTAACTATAGGTTCTGGAGATCTGGAGTCCTTTCCTGGCATCCACAAGCACCAATATACATCTGACATACTAAAATTCACATAGACAGATGCACACAAATAAAAAAACCAATATAAATAAATAATGCCATTAACCACATTTTCATTTCAGTTATACTGTGTATTATTGGGTCAGCAGATAAATTTATTTCTTATACTGAATCATGGGCAAAGAGTTGGAAAACCTCTTGGCTCTGTGGGAACTAGAACATGTGAAGCTGTGAGCTTCAGAAACAACCACCTTTGTCTCACTTATTGTAGGTCTCTTTAGTCCATACAATTCTGGATATCTACTGATTTAAAACACTGAGACCAAAATATCTGCCTCAAGGCCATCTAACGACAAGACAGAAAGACTAGGTGGATCTAAATAACTTTTCAAGTTCTAGGATCATAATAAAGTCCAGCAGTAATTTAAAATGAAGAAAAATTAGTGCAATTATAAGAGTTAAAAATGTCATTCTTTTCGTATTCAATAAACCAAGGACTTACAAATGATAGGCCAAGGAAAATGTCTCTCCTGCTATGAATGGGTGTAGACTAAACAGAAAGAAAAGTACCACCCAGTGGCTAAGCTTTGCTTGAAGAAAGTTCTCATCCTGTTCTTTTTCTGAAGTGTATAGTGAATATGTGCTTGGGAAGGTAGGGAGTGTGAACTAGTAGACACGAGGCTGGGGTATGCAGTGCACATGTTCACTTTGGTTTCATTGTAGCCAAACAAGTACAGGAATCAACTATCAAGAGGGACGCTAATCAAACTGAGTTAACCCAGTCATTGCCCAGAAATCTGCACAACTCTAGTCTCCTGGCAGTGCAGCTGGTGTTCTATATAGAGCTTATGAGTGTGTCCTTACCATTGGCATCTTGCCAGTGAGTGCAGTCCACACACCAGACAGCTCTGTGTGAGAGTGGCTATCCTATGTGCCCATAGGATGGAGTTCAGATTTCTCACGCGGTTGACATGAAGTCAGCTGAGTTTTTAATTTCTGGTTTCTCCCTTTTATTCTAAATGCTCCTGATTAAGAATAATACATAGTTTATTCCACAAAGCACTTTGTCCTGCCCTGCATTTTGAGCTGATGTGTATGTATCCTTTGGAAACTAAATCTTTCTAAGTATTTTATTCATAATTCATTAAACTGTTTTTCCTACACTATTTAAATGTATTGAGTCTTTTAAATAATGTCCCTCTGTTCCTACTTCTCCTTTCTTCATAGTTCCCCCACTTGACAGTAACAATAAATATAATTTTTCAGATCATAAATGAAAGGAATTAACATGATTCAAAACTGCTGAAACTCGGATATGCTTTAGCATGTCAACAAAGCCTCCTACCACTGTGTTCAGGATACACTACGGTTAAACAGTAATGAACTACTTACTATTCTGTTTGTCATCTATTAAGGAATATTTAATTCTGAATCAACTTCAGCCACTTCCTATACGTATATTCACTATTTCACGTAAGACTTCATAAATAATATTTTCCAAGACTGTTCAAAACTAACTCTCACCAGTGCTGTTGGACTGAAAACAAAGATCCCAAAGTGCAGGAGGAAGAAACTAAGTACTGACATGCCACACAAATGTGTGCATTCTGTGGGCTGCACTAACGAACAGTACTGCATCTCCCACTCTTTGAACCATTCGTGTGAACTTAAGCAGAGCTCTCTCCATCCTCACACTGCAGAATCCTCCAATAGGATGACCACTGTGCCTAAACAGACATCTGGCTCCACTCCTGGATCGCCAGACCACACATTCCTGCCTACCTTAGCTAGGGTACCCAGTTTTCCTCTTTCTACTGAAGGTTATGATGAAGCCCTGGCCTCCCAATTCCATCTCAAAGGGGTTTTCTCTCTAATGCTTCATACTAATGAGGTGAAGCAGCCTCAGTCAGATCTTCCACTAGGCATTACCAGAAGAACATTATGAAAGTTAGGCTTTAAAGTGAGATTATATAAGCATTTAACAGTAGCTAGCTATTAGAGTTAGAAAAATTATGGTGAGCTAAATGGGACTCAGGTTTCCTAAGAAATCATATATGACATGTTTTCCATGAGAAACTACTCCAGGGAACAAATTCTCAGGATGTTACCTACTGATTCATAGGAACTACCTACAAAAATACTCCTTTGCAAGGGTTCTTGAAATTTGAAATGTAGACAAATACTAAAAATAAAAGCAGAAAATTATTAACCTTCAAGTAGATCATATGTTTCAACAAAAGAGAAGTACAATAGAGAAATACATAGGAAGAACTCAGTATTGACATTATTAATGATTTTTTACTGACTATATATGAACTCTAAGGTTTTAAAATACAGAATTGGAAGTGTACGAAAACAAAGTATTTGGGGGATTGTAGCACAATCGCTGATAATAACAAGTGAAAACCATATACCCCTATTATGAACCAGAGGCAGGGGAAATACAAACAGCTTCTAAAGCTACTGCTGTTTTCTTTGATCATAAGCAGTTCAGATGGAAAACACAGATCCAAGCTTCCAGGCTAGCAGCACTGAAGAAGTCAGCACAGCTACAAGTCAACCATCCTGATGGGAATTCCAGAGACAGAACTAATGTCCATTTACACTTTCACATGACCCAGTGCTTGACTTTGCTACACGAGCAAGGTTGCATGGTCTATAAGAACATCGTCTGGGCAGAGCTTTGTACATCTCTCATCAGAACTTCTCAAATTTCTGATACACTATGGAGCCTAATTGATTACCAAACAAAAGCAGATTTCAGTGGTTATGAAACTAGATTGTAATAGAAGGCAAACAACATCCCCTGGCAAAGCTGGAGCCCAGAGGATGGAGAAACATAAATTACAAAAGTGTTTTTAAAAAGTTCATGGACTTTTAATTTAATATAAAAATAGAATTCAGGCTAGGCAGCTAAGCTGGAGAGGTAGCTCAGACAGTACAGTGCTTGCCTTGTAAGCATGAGGACCTGAGTTGAAATCCACATAAAAATGTCAGGTATGGTGCCCACCTTTGTTATCCCAGCACAGGAAACATAAAAGTAAATCAATCTCTGGGACTCACTGGTCAGCCAGTCTAGCCCAATTGGTGAGCTGTAGGCCAATGAGAAACCTTTTCTCAAAGGAGGTGGATAGCATTCATAGCATTCCTGAAGATGACACCTGAGTGTCTTCTAGGCCCCTCCTCTCTCCTCTCTCTCTCTCTCTCTCTCTCTCTCTCTCTCTCTCTCTCTCTCTCACACACACACACACACACACACACACACACACACACACACAGAATTTACTTTTTTTTAGGAAACTGGTGTTGGAAATTTAACCATCTCCTTAAGTACCACAAGGGGTTAACTGAATGTCAGATGGTTGTCTCAGTTTTTAATAAGTAAGAGATTGACATGCACAGTCTGAAACAAAGTAAAGCCATCACCAGCTACCTGGTCAACCTGAAATTCCACACCTGCTGGAGGCTCTGGATATCCACTCAGGACTTCCACACCCTACATCTAAGCTAGCACACAGCACATCTCAAATGTCCTTACTTGTTCTAGGACCTCTCTGTCCACTACCACTGATCATTTTCCTCACCTGTCACAGAAGTCATGCACGGAAATGAAGACCTACTCGATATCTCTGCCAGTGTAGAAAGACTGGGGGCCATGCATTCCCTTTCATTTACCAAAATGGTTCCTCGTCTGAATGTTATTCATTCTATTCAACTAGAAAGTCTTCATTAATGAGTACATTTAAATAATGTACCCTTATTTGTGACACGACAAAGGTATCTGTGTTAGTGTGTGTTGGTTGAAGGTGAAAAAGGTATGGATGTGGATGAAGGTATGCATGTGGATGAAGATGAGGGTGTGGATGAAGGTGTGAATAAAGGTGACGGTATTGATGAAGGTGAAGGTGTGGATGAAGGTACAGGTGTGCTTGAAAATGAAGATGAAGGTGTGCATGAAGGTGAAATGATGGGGCATACCTCGGCATAAGCCTGCATTCAAACATCTTAAAGCACAAGAGCTCATGGAACTGAGTTTATCATTTTCCTATTGAAAAACATGTGTGCAGGCAAAAGATGTCTAGCACTTGGTTTGTAGGTACAGCCCTACAAACACAAAAATAAAATTTGTGTTTGTAGGGCTGTACATAACAGGATATCAGGACAGGTCTCTCACACATAAGTAACGGTAGGTGTGGGGGATACTGTGTACTTTCTTTGCCTATACAGTGGAGATTTAGACTATAAATCTCTTAGCTAGACATGTTGCCACATGACTTGTAATTCTGGCATTTGGGAAGTAGAGGCAAGAGGATCAGGAATTCAAAGATCTCCTGAGCTACACAGAGTTTAAGGTCAGGGTTGGCTACACAAGATCCTATCAGGAAGGATGGAGACTAAACCTCCTGAGGAAAATAGCCAAAAGGAGGGAAGGGAAAAAATTGGTTTGTTTTTTTTTTCTATTTTTGAGACAGGGTCTCTCTACATAGCCCTGGCTACCCTGGAACTCACCATGTAGACCAGGTTGCCCTTAAGCTCACAGAGATCATCCTGCCTCTGCCTTCTGGGGTACTGGAATTAAAGATGCTTACTACTATGCTCGGCTAACAAGTAATTTTTTCAAAAGTCATCAGTTTTCCAGGGAAAGGGCAATTAAGGAAGATGGAGGTTTCACAGCAAGAAAACCCAACAGCATACCTTCTGGATAGATGGTGTGTTCCTCTACAAATAAACGGAAACAAAAGGACGGTTATGGTCACAAGAACCGTGTTCAAAGAAATGTTCCTTTGCAAAGCCGATCAAGAAAAAGACCCAGTGTTTGCAGTTTCTATTATGTGCTAAGAAACACTGCGGGCCACAAAACAGGGGTGAGCAGTGTATCCCTCCACTGTGCAGCTGCAGCCTGTCAGGTTTGAATGGCACAAATGAGACCTCACAGAATTTTATTTTTTCTTAAAAAGGAAGCTAGGAAAAAAAACATTTTCTAAGTCATGAGGCAAGAGGGTAAGAAACAGACACTCAAATAACAGCTAGCTTGGCATGAAGGGCCCCAAGGAACAGGGAGCCCAAGAAGGGCACACATCAAATAAAATGGACATATGGCTTTGTTTTAGCTCCAACTGTATCCCTTTGCAGGACTCCTTCCCTTCGGCTCGCCACTGACAATTCACGGACAGCCTATGAGGGAGACAAGTTCCTGAGTAAGATGAACAGGGCCGCTCTAAGGCAGGTAAATAAATTTGTTTCTCTGAGATAATTATCCTTCCCATGTGCCACCAATCTTGTGGCATAAACAGGACAGGTGATGACATCCTATGAAATGCAATTTTTATTTCCTTACTCCTGCCACTGAAATACACAGCTCATTCCATTCTTCATAATTTTTTTGCTCTAAAACTGAGTGGGGTTTTGTTACTGTTGCTGTTTTGTCTTTTTTTTTAAGTCATCACCAATTATGTGATACTGTTAGCAATGAAGTAGGGTAGCCAAGTGGGTAGGAGCACTTGCTCTGTAAGTTTAAGGGTTCAAATCCTAGTACCTATATAAAAGTTAGGCATGACACTAAGAATACTAATAGACAGAGACAGAGGCCCAAGAGCTCTCTTGGCTAGGAAATCCAACCTAGTTTAAATGGCAATCCTCTGGTCAAGCAAGAGACACTGTCTCAAAAAAAAAAAAAAAAAAAAGAGGACAGCAACAGATGAAGAATCCCTATGCCCTGTCCTGACTTCTAGGTGTGTATGGGCATGCATGCCTATTCATAAACAACATGCACAGGAGAGACAGAGGTAGGTAGGTAGGTAGGTGCGGGGGGGGGGGGGAGAGGGAGAGGAGAAATTTATGCAAAATAAGACTGTCGTTGTTTAATGTTTCTTGGCTGCCTATCAGAATCTTGTATGCTATTATATGAGACAGCAAAATGTAACTTTTGGATTTAATATTAGCCTGTGTATCACATGACCCTGTGGGGTACCTGCATCCTCAAATCAGTGCCCTCTCCCAAAAGTCATTGCCTTTTATTCCTCACCTTGAAAAAACAAGAAATTACCAGTCTTTGTACCAGCAAATAATTTTTGCAACTATAATTCATTGCTACCTTATTCCAAAGGCATATGAATACTTACAAGATGGTTAATCCTCATTAAAAACTAAGATTACATGACATAATTACATGTAAATAAGAAAAGTGAATTAAACTCTTACCCTTTCCTATGCTGGGCACTAGTTCTGAATCATATATACAATTATAGTTATATTGCTAAGCTAAAAATATTGGTAAAGATCTAAAAATGACAAACAGTGCCTTTTAAATTAATGTCTTATTAGTTGAGTGAAGTACGCTGACAAAGAATAATTTATGCTCATTCAAACCGCACTCGACATCTTCAGGTGTTTCCAAATGAGCTCACAGAAGAGTGATTAAATGCATCTGATAACAAGCCACACATTGCTGAAATTACTTACCGCCTCATTTTATGATTAATTAAACATGTAGATTAAAGTTGCAAAAGAATTTAGATTAATGAGCAAGTTAAGTCTTGCTGATATAAGTGAATTGGGAATTGGATGCTCTGTGGAACTTTATAAACATGCATTTTATAATGAATAAGACAAGGCTACATGCAGAAGCGTGGCCACCAGGGCCTTCTGACGATGCAGTCTTTTTTAACATGGTTTGACAGCTTTCAAATAACATTCTTCTGTAAGCTTTAAACTTCGTGCTTTGCTATAAAACACAAGACTGCATGTACCAGGAGTATGATTATTTCCCAGCTCTCCAAGGTAATGACCCCCTGTAGCAGCAGCTGTTCAGAAAGAATTACAAGCTCAATTGTTATTTTAATCAGAGCTAGTTTAGTCGTTAAATGCAGTTATGCAACTTGTAAAATTATATGACACCTCATCAGTAGATTCTCCCCAACACTCCTTCTTCCCAAAAGAAAACTATGCCTACATCCCAGCTTCTAGAGGACTTAGCAAAGCAGGGTGCATGGCCGTTCATAAATATCCAAAGCCTTTTATTAGTGGAGCTTCTCTACTAGGAAAAGTAATATTTAAATTTGTAGCAACTCCTGTTAGCGCCAAGAGTTTCTGTGGGGCCCTGCTGAGCATCCAGTTTTTCTCTTTTAAGATCAGCTTTACCTAATCCCAGCAGCTCAGACTGTGTCAGAAACCAAGTCGGACTTGATGGTTTTCTATGGCAAGAGAGAAAAGCAGGTTGTTCCCAGAGAGTGTGTTCTCCTTTTCAAAAGGCCCAGGAGAGGGAAGAAATTGAACCAAAGTCACTAAACTAGTCTGTGGTTTAAAATCTCATTTTTATTGCTAACAGTGTAGCACAGTGCTATTTGTTAGCACCACGGCACAGGAAGACGCTCTGGACAGCCTTTATGGGGACCTGCTCTGCTACTGAAAATACACTTCTCATCCTTTTCAACCCAAGTTCAGAAGTAACATTTTTAGATGCTGTTAAATCTTTTTCTTCTTTAATTCATTTTTTTTAATCTAAAGACTTACCAAGAAAACTATGGAAATTTCTAAGTGGGACTCAGAAGGTGCTTCCCGACACAGGTGGCAAATTACCATCATTATCTCCACGTATGTGTCATGTGGACATAATTGCCCATTGGATGATTTATGTTAATGAGCATATAATATCAAGATAGATCTCTGGCTATTGGATTTATTCAACATTAAAATCAACTTCATAAACGGTCAAAACAATCACCATCTTATTTTATCATTTCCTTTTAGTTTTATTGCCAATGTCTCACACCAAGTAATAGACCATATTTCACTGGAGTGGCTGTTTCAAATGTATTCACTTACTCCCCTGATATCTGCCCTAAATGTTGTAGTAGAGATTTCAAGAAACAAAGACAGATATTTAAATGCTTTAGGGGCACTCAGGCATACTTTTTCTCTAAGCAAAAGTTTAAATCTTTAATTTCTAATCTTTGGTAGCCTGAAGTCATAGTGGCCATGGCAGCCTAAAGCACTGCCTTGAGCAATGCTTTAACTTAGCTCTGCAGAAGTCACATGTGCTTTTGTGAGTGCCAGGAAGACACAGCTCCATAAGCCACCACACCTCAGGAAGCCAGGTCTTCCACACCAGTCACCGAATATTGTTCCTAGTCACCATAAGCTATGACTATGACAAGTGTGTGCTGGGATCAGTAATGTTTAATATTGTGTCATCTCTATGGTATTTTAATATGAGAAGGTATATTTATCTTACCCTGAAAATAATTTTGTAAAGTAACCTTCAAGTCCTAAGCACTAAGCTATTATGTGAGTTCATTATTATTAATATGTCATAGGTTTCCCAACTTTCTTATACTTTACATGTACAAAATGCATAAATTTACTGGTGTGAGGCTTATATATTCGCCTGAAATATCAAAATCGGCATTTCACCTAATATTTTGGACTAAAGTACAATTTTAAATATCCAAAAATCAGTCATAATATGATATAAAATCAAGAGGGGAACTTACATAATGCTCACTTTGTTTCACATTTCACTGTCCTGTAGACTACAGACCTGTATTTCTAGAGTAGGTTCTGCATCTCTTCTAAAGTTGAAGTATTAAAATGAGAGGACTACACTTATTTTCTCTCGTGACTACACCACCTGTGTCCAGGGGAACTGTGAAGGCTGGATATCTACAGCACTGCCAAACACTCAGATCGAGCTTGCCTGTGCCTTGCTTTGGGTTCTTTCATATAGAGAGATTCTGAGAGATTTGTAAAAACACTGTGTTGCAAGATGTTTACAAGCATCCTGGTGGCACATCTGGAATTAAAAATAAGGCAGGTCTTACCAAAGAACCTGTCATCAGGCCAGACTGAGGGTTGGAAATGTAAAGGCAAGGCTGAAGGAACGCCAGCTGAGGAAGGTGGGTACTTGCCAGCTCAGCAGACTGTAGCTGACAAGCAAACAGACATATCTACAGGCAGGTCTACACTGGGCACATGAGCAGCAGTATGTTTGATACCTGTTTCCTGTAGTCAATGCAAAGACAGGAAAGACAACTCCCTGAGCCAATCATTTATCCTACTAACAGTTCTCTCAAACACATATCAATTCAAATGAAGGAATGTTGAACTTTTCCTGTGGTGAAGAAACTGGAATCTCTCTGTCTTTTAGATTAGTTATGCTAGAAACACCTTCGAAGTTCCTAGAGGTCCATAATAGTTCATGGGCATCTGCACATTGGGCACAGTATTTATAAAACGGACTGGGGATTAAAAGATAATTGTTTTGGAATGTCTGAGTTTCTAAACATTATTTATTGTGTAATATATCATTTCAATGATGAAAATTAAAGCAAAACTGATTTCATTCTCCAAATAATCAAGTTAAATAATGAAAATGGGCTCAATGCTTGGGAAAATTTAAGGTGTCAGAGCTTCATATTTCTTATCTTCCATTCTATTTTTAAAATCCCTAAAAATACAGAATTGTGGTAGTAATTTGTGTATAAGGTTTAATTCACAATTCTAATAGCTCGGGCACATTTTAAAGCTAGAATACGTGAGAATGCTGATATACACACTCCCTAGTTCTTAGGGATAGATAACAAAACAGGACAATGTTATCCTAGATTGCCATGAAGATGGACAATATTAATAAATGGGAACATCAGTTATAAAACATATATTATACTTCAGCTGATTACAAAATTTTTCTCAGGCTGACCTTGAATTCAATATGAAGCTTAGAATGGCCTTGAACTTCTCGTCTTCCTGCCTCCTCTTCCCAAGTACTGGGGTTTACTCAATTTATGCAGCACTGAGAATAGAACCAAGGTTTTATGCATACTAAGCAATTACTCTACCAAGTGAGCAACCCCCCCTCAATGGGCACTTTATAAGTTAATGAAAGACCACTGAGTTAAGAAACATTTTCCTCACCTCATCAGAATTAAAAAATGCTTGAAAAAATAAAAAATAGTACTTATTGGGTCCATTAGCTACCAGATACAGAGTAAATATCTACTCTATCATCCTTCCCAACAACAACACCCATGCACAGATGAGGGAACTGACATTCATGATAACAACTCGCCCATAGATCTATAGAAATCATACCTTAGAGTAAGCATTGGAGACACCAGGATTGTCAGTCATGGGGGCTTATTTTCTTCAGTAGAAGGAAATAGATGATGACTAGTCACTTGGAATGTCAGAAAGAAAAGTTGGCAATCAACCTGGTGAGTCTTTGCTATTCTTTTAGGAGCCAATCTCTGCCTGAATCCCACCAATATCCTGAGAATTGTTCAGGCCCTAATCCTTCAGTGAATAGAACACATCCCAATGAAAGAGGCCCCAGGTACTTTTCATCCTTCACCAACAGAATCTATCCTTATGCTTATCACAGATCCTTCCTCTATGCCCTAACCCTGACCTCTATCAACCAATAGAATTCATTCTTATTGTAAAGGTCACAGGTCATTAGTTCTGGTGTGTATAAATATGTAAGAAAAGTCTCTGGGAGATTTTGAACCAGTACCTGCAAAGATGATACTTTTTTATTCTTTACCTTGTCTGGATAGTCGCTGAGCTGTTCATGAGGCTTTCAGGAGAGGATGGGCCCTGACATATACCATCAAAAACAGAGCAAGAATGAAGTCTTCTGTGCCTAACCCCAGGATTCAACTGTTCTTCTAAGACAACATACTCAATTACGGTTTATGATAAGTATGTTTCTGCTTTTCTGCCTAGAATTCCTATCTGCTTCTTATCACTCCCTTCTAAGGTTCATCTCCTCCAAAAATAACTTCCCTAATACATCTTCTAAAATTCCCTATAGTAACAGACCAAGTTACACTAACTAACACGATACATATTGACATAATGCTACCGAGGTTACCATTTACATCATAGCACTGTGCTGAAAACAACGTAGATTTTTGATCCATTGACATATTGCAAAATAATGCTTCATCTTCTATTTTATATTTCTCTGCAATCTTACCATCACAGGACCTTTTATTACTATTACTATTATAATATCCTCATCATTATAATTATTAATTATCCAAATTATTACCCAAATCAATCAACCACTTTTTTTATCTCATGTTGCTCTTTAGATATCCTGAATCTTATTTCCCCTCTCAGATTTACTTTACTTAAATGCCCTCATACTCCCCGAACCTTCCTCTTCCATTCCATCTTAAAACTGTCAGACTGTCTAAGATCAATAACACAAGTGGTGACAACTAATGATGGCAAAGGATGTGGACCAAGGAGAACACTCCTCCATTGCTGGTGGGAGTGCAAACTTTTACAGACACCATGGAAATCAATATAGCAGTTCCTCAAAAAGTTGGTAATCAATCTACCTCAAGATCCAGTTATACCACTCTTGGGCATATATCCAAAGGACACTCTATCCTACCACAAGAACACATGCTCAACCATGTTCATTGTGGCTTTATTCATAAAAGCCAGAAACTGTAAATGACTTAGATGTTCCTCAACGGAAGAATGGGTAAAGAAAATACGGTACATTTACACAATGGAGTATTACTCCACTATTTAAAAGAAATCACATCATGAAATTTGCAGGCAAATAAATGGAATTAGAGAAGATTATCCTGAGTGAGGTAACCCAGACCCAGCAAGAAAAACATGGTGTGTATCCACTCATAAGTGGACATTAGTCATCAAGTAAATGATAACTAAGCTATAATCCACAGAACCAGAGAGGTTAGGTTAAGAGAAGGGGTCCTCTGGGGACACATGGATTATTCTGGGAGGGGAAAATAGATTTTACAGGTGGTCTGGGGGGCAAGCCTAGACAGGAGCAGAGTGATCATATTGGTGGGGATGCAAAGGGATAGAGTATGGAGAAAGATGGCTGGAACTGGGGAGCCCTTGAGGAGTGGTGTGGAAATCTGGTGCAGTGGAAACTTACTGGAATGTATGAAGTTGATCCTAGTGAGGACTTGAAGTAGAGTTGGATATAGAATCTCAGCTGGCCATTTCTTGTCACCAGGTGAGTCTTCCAGTTGCAGGACTGGGTTGCATTCAATTGAGTTGTTGGCCAAGAGGGTCCCATGGAAACCCCCAAACCAACCATGCTATTGCTAAGATAAAGGGTTGCTCTCTGCAGACAGACATCAGGGTCCCATTGTCAAGGACAATGCCCATACAACTCATTGAACATGGAGAGGTCAAGTTGGTGCCTTCATGGAGTCCTGAGGGTACTCTTCAGGCTATTGAAGGAGAGGCATGACCAACCCAGCCACAAAACCTTTGACCTATGATCTGTCCTACCTGCAGACTATGCTGGAGCAGTAGTGGCATGGAACTTGTTGGAATACCCAATCGGTATCTGATTTGATTTAAGGCTCACTCCACAAGAGAGAGCACATACCTGACATTGCTTGGGTGACCAAGAACCAGAGACTACATATCCCAGGGACCTAGAGACTAGATATCCCAGGGACCTAGAGACTAGATATCCCAGGGACCTAGAGACTAGATATCCCAGGGACCTAGAGACTACATATCCCAGGGACCTAGAGACTAGATATCCCAGGGACCTAGAGACTACATATCCCAGGGACCTAGAAGACTACATATCCCAGGGACCTAGAGACTAGATATCCCAGGGACCTAGAGACTAGATATCCCAGGGACCTAGAGACTAGATATTCCAGGGACCTAGAGTAAAACCAAACACTACCAGTCTGAAAAACAAAAAGTATCAATAAAATTACAACTAATGATAATTTGCTGTACTCATAGATCAGCATCCAGTCATTGCCAGAGAGGTTCCCTCCGCAGCAGATGGTAACAGATGCAGAAACCCACAGCCAGAGAGAAAAAGTCTACATGGGAGAAAGAGTGTACAAGGGAGGTCTCCATCAGGCCCCTCCCCTTGGAGCTCAGGGAATCCTGAGGAAGAGGAAGTGGAGGGATTGTGAGATCCAGAGGGGATGGAAGACACCTGGAGAACAAGACCCTCTAAATCAACTAAGCAAGGTGCACATGAGCTCACAGAGACTGAGGCAGCAAGCACAGGGCTTACATGGGTCTGTACCAGGTCCTCTGAGTATATATTATGACTTTTAACTTTTTTTATGGAACTCATGACTGTGAGAACAAATGGGTCTCTGACTCTTGTGCCTGATCTTGGGACTCCTTTCCTCCTGTTGAGTTGCCATGTTCAATATGATAGTTTTGTTTCATTTCATTATATTTTATTTTTTCATGTTCAATTCTTATCTCTTAGAGTCCTGTCATTTTCTAATGAGAGATGGTAGGAGAGTAGATATGGAAGGGAGGAGTGATGGGGGCAGAACTTGGAAGAGTAGAGGAGGGGAAACTATAATTGGGTTGTATTGTATGAGAGAAGTTATGTTCAATAAGAGGAAGCGGAAGAAGGGGGAGGAGGGGAGGGAAGGGAAGAATGAAAGGGAAAGAGGAGAGGGAGAGGAAGAAGAAATGTTGTGAGGAAACTAATGTTAGATGATATATTCAAAAGAGCAGATAAAATGGTACCCAGATCACATCCAAGGCAAAGAAGAGGTCATTTTTCCTATCTCATATCTACAAACTTCATACTACAAAAGGTATTCTCCAGGGTACTCAAGACTGTATGCCTCAGTATTAAAAAGAATTGACCCTATGGTAGATATGCCAGTTCCAGCTGGCATAACTTAGATGCAGGCACTGTAAATTGTTCTTCTTGCCTCAACTGTCTACCAAAGAAAATCGAAAAGTATCAACAGGAAAATAAAAACAGTTTGCCTTCAATATAGTAAAAATACATTATTTTTGATATCCCATGAAAGATTACTGCTCAGGGCTGGACAGCTAGCTCAGCAATAAAGAGCACTAGCTGTTCTTCTAGAGGATGGGGACCCAGCACCCAAGGGCAGTTAACAAGCATTTGTAACTCCAGTTCCAGGGGATTTAACACCTTCTTCTGACCTCTGTGGGCACTGCGCTCAACTGTTACACAGACATGTGCACAGAAAAAATAGTCATACAAATAAAATAAAGAAAAATTTTACTGACCATACAAACTACATCTCTGTTACAAGAGAAACTCAACCAACTAAAGCAGAAAGGGATGAAAAAATGAGTAGAGGATAGCAAAGTGGGTATTATAAATGGTTATATTATTTGTACATGGAGTCAAGTGAAAAACCAATCATATTAACTGAAAAAAGGAAAACATTTTAAAAGACTCAAATTGAGCTCTTTATGATAAAATACATAATAAGATGAGAAAACACTGGAAATTAAAAGCAGATTGCACACTGTAGGACATGGTGATTAAACCTGAAGACATACCAACAGCAGCAATCTAAAACAAAACAAAACATAGTGAGTGAGAAAGAGGAGGATGTAAGCTACAGAACTTCAATCTGTGGATACTTGAACCTCCAGAGGGAGGGGCATGAGAAAACAGAACCTGCAGAAGATATAATGGCTGAAATTGTGCCTAATGTGATGAAAGGCATAAACTCACAGGTATAAGCATCTCAAAGATCCAAAGGTTGAGAAATAGTTAAGAAGACCTCATTGAGGCACATAACAATTAGACTGTGTAAATTCACTGATAATATCTTTAAAGTAGTCAGCCAAAGGTTACACACTACACACAGGACAATATGTATAGCAGTGGTTCTCAACTTGTGGGTCACAATCCCTTTGTGTAGCCCAATAATCCTTTCCCAGGAGTTGCATCTAAGATATTTACATTACTAGTCATATCAACAGCAAAATCACAGTTACAAAATAGCAAAGAAAACAACGTTCTTTCTGGTTGGGGGTCTCCACAACATGAGGAACTGTATTAGATGATTGCAGCAATAGGAAGGTTGAGAACCACTGGTGTATAGGAACTACAGAAGATTAGGGATTTTTGCAAGCCAAAGAACAGTGAATCAGTAAAAGAACAGCCAAATAAAAGTCCATCTGCAATACATACAAGAAACAAAGTTTTTTCTGGATAATGTGCTTGGAGTAATAGAGTGATTGCCTGGCATATGCAAAACAATATAAGGTAACATAATTGAAAGAAAATCAGAATTTAAACAAAGGTGTAAGCCACAACCAAAACAGTAAGCATGTGAGCAAATTAAAAAGAATTTGTATTTTTCATCTTCTATCTCTTTGTAAAATACATTTCTAAATCTTATTGAAAATTCAAAGCAAAAATATAATATATTCTGAGGATCACAACATGTGTGAACTAACGTGGCAGAAGCATCAAGGCCAGCAAGGGTAGAAAAGTGACACCGTACCATTGGAAGACTTTACGTCATGTGAAATGGTATGTGAAATCACTAGTACTAAGTCTGTGAGGGTTGAACAGGATTGCTATAAGCCCCAAAGAAATCACAAAGGTTAATAAAACAAACATTCAGGTGCTGGCATAACCAGATGTCAACATGTAGAAGAATGAAAATAGGTCCATATCTATCCCCATTCACAAAACTCAAGTCCAAATGGATTAAAGACCTCCATAAAAATCCAAGCACACTAAACTAATAGAAGAGAAAGTAGGAAGTAGCCTTCAATGCATGGGCAGAGGAGACCACTTCATAATATAACACCAGTAGCACAGACACTGAGAGTAACAATAAATAAATGGGACCTCCTAAAACTGAGACGCTTCTATAAAGCAAAGGACACAGTCAATAAAACAAAAAGACAACCTACTGAATAGGAAAAGATCTTCACCAATCCCACATCAGACAGAGGACTGATCTCCAAAATATTTAAAGAACTCAAGAAACTAGTCATCAAAATTCTAAATAACCCAATTGAAAAAATGGGATAAACAGAACTAAACAGAGAATTCTCAACAGAAGAATCTCAAATGGCAGAAGAAAATGTTTAGCATCCTTAGCCATCAGGAAAATGCAAACCAAAACAACTCTGAAATACTATCTTACACCAGTCAGAATGGCTAAGATAAAAAACACCAATAACAGCTTATGTTGGAGAGGATGTGGAGTAAGGGGAACACTTCTCCATTGCTGGTGGGAATGCAAACTTGTACAGCCACTTTGGAAATCAGTATGGCGGTTTCTCAGAAAATTGGGAATCAACCTACCTCAGGACCCAGCAATACTACTCTTGGGCATATACCCAAAAGATGCTCAACCATACTACAAGGACACTTGTTCAACTAGGTTCATAGCAGCATTGTTTGTACTAGTCAGAAACTGGAAACAACCTAGATGTTGTTTCTCAACTGAAGAATGGAAAAAGAAAATATGGCACATTTACACATTAACTCAGTGGTTAAAAAAAAAGACATCTTGAAATTTGCATGCAAATGGATGGAACCAGAAAAAATCATCCTGAGTGAGATAACCCAGACCCAGAAGATGAACATGGTAGGTACTCACTCATAAGTGGGTACTAGCTGTAAAGCAAAGGGATATTGAGCCTATAGTTCATGATCCTAGAGAAGCTAAGTAACAAGGTAAACCCTAAGAAAAACATACATAGATCCACCTGGAAAGGGGAAAAAAAACAAGATCACCTGACAAAACTGGGAGCATGGGGATGGGGGGAGTAGGGATGATGGAAGGGGAACATAAGGAGACAAGGGGAGAGGGGAAGAGAACTTGAGGGACCTGGATAGTTGAGATGGAGGAAGGACAGAGATGAGATGAAAAAAAGAGATATTTTGATTGAAGGAGCCATTATGGGGTTAACAAGAAACCTGGCACTAGAGAAATTCCCAGGAATTCACAAGGATGACCCCAGCTAAAATCCTAAGCAATAGAGAAGAGGGTGCCCGAACTGGCCTTGCCCTGTAGTCAGACTGATGAATATCTTAAATATCACCATAGAACCTTCATCCAGCAACTGATGGAGACAGGCAACCGAATACTTGACTGAGTTCCCAAAGTCCAGCTGAAGAGTGGGAGGAGTGAGAATATGAGTAAAGAGGTCAAAACCATGATGGGTACACCCATTGAAACAGTTTGCTGAGATAATGGGAGCTCACCAACTCTAGTCAGACAGGAAAGGAAACAGCATAGGCCCAAACTAGTCCCTTTGAATGTGAGTGACGGGTGGGCAGACTGCGGGGCCACTGGCAGTGGCAGCGGGATTTATCCCTACTCCTTGTACTGCCTTTTTTGGAACCTATTCTCTTTGGATGATACCTTGCTCAGCCTAGATATAGTAGGGAGGGCCTTGGACCTTCCCCAAAGCAATGTGCCTTGTCTTCTCTAAGAAGTGGCTGGAGGGTGTGGTAAGAGGGTTAGGTGGAGGGAAGGGGGGAAGGGAGGGAGTGGGAACTGGGATTGGTATGTAAAATGAAAAAAGATTGTTTTGCCGGGTGGTGGTGGCGCAGGCCTTTAATCCCAGCACTAGGGAGGCAGAGGCAGGCAGATCTCTGTAAGTTTGAGGCCAGCCTGGTCTAGAAGAGCTAGTTCCAGGACAGGGACCAAAAAAGCTACAGAGAAACCCTGTCTCAAAAATCAAAAAAAAAAAAAAGAAAGAAAGAAAGAAAAAGAAAAAAGATTGCTTTGTTTTTAAAATCAATAAATAAAAATTTTAAAATAAAATAAAAAAGAATTTAAAAATTAAAAATTCTCAACAAATTTAAAAGGCGAGAAAAACTGAAGAATGAATAGGTAGCAAAATAGAAAAGAAAGACTATATATTGATACTTAGCCAAGCTAATAATTGCATTAAATATAAACAGTCTAAACTTCCAAGTTAAAAGTCAGATTTACAATATTATATAAAATTATACGCAATCTATAAGAAATCAATTTCAAACACAAACACAATGATTCAAAAGTGAAAGAGTTTGTTGTTCCTCTCAGGGCTCAAAGGACACAGCCAGAGCAGCACACGAAAGCAAGTTCATAGCATCAGAAAAGCTATAGCAAGGATCACCAGCCAGCAGCCTCAGCTTCAGCTTCATAAATGAAAAAATCATGAATGGGAAACATTGACATTAAGATAGAAATAGGCAAATTAGAAAATAGAAAAATCAATATTAAATTCTGAGATGTTGTATTTATACTCTCAGATCAGAGTGATGGTTTCATTAAATAGTTCATATACAGTAAAAATACAATGAGTGGGTATTATGAACAAATCCACCCCAATAAAACTAACAATTTAAATGAAATGCACCAAAAAATGTGGCTTAGAATATGTAAAAAATAATACAACTCAACAAGAAAAACAATCACAACTCAAAAACCAGCAAAGGATTGGAAGATACTTCAGCAAAGTAGAGAAGATTAGATACATGAAATGAGAGTCATCATCAGTCATCAGGGAAGACAAACACACAAGGTGGACTGGTGAGATGGCTCAGCTTGTAAGGGCCTGCACCATGCCTGACCACCTGACTTCAATCCCTGGAACACACACCATTCGAGAAGAGAACTGATGTCGACAAACCGTCTTCTGACCCTCACATGCACACACATATACATGCTAAATTAATTATTCAATTAATTATACACTTTCAAAAACATACATCAGAAAATGCTAGTATAAGTCATGAGAATAGGTAAAGGTGAAGGCTAAATGTAGCAACTGCTGTTAAGAATATGGAGTGCCTGAGCTGCTCACTCACTGTGGCAGGGACATAACGTAAAGTTGTACTTTGTGAAAGTTCAGCAGCCTTGCAAAGTCCAGCATACATTTGTCCTCTAAATACCTCATTTCCTCTCATCTGCTTATCCAGGAGACAGAACAGCACAGGAACACACAAAAATGGATGTTAGCAGCAGCCTCACTTGTAATAAATAAGTCAAAAACAAACACAGAAAAACAGAAAAAAATAAATGGACAATCAAAGGCATATTGATAAAATAAGAACTATTCCACAATTTTAAAAATAAGATATTGGCATGCACATGACTGAATCTCAAAACAAATCCATCTAGTGAAAGAAACTCTAGAAAACAGAACATATACTGCATGATTCCACTAATGCAAAGTTCTATAAAGTGCAGACTGCACCATGATAGCATAGCAGTGACGGCCTGGGTCAGGCAAAGGAGCAAGGGTGAAGACACACTGGTAATAATGAAATGTTACCTTGCTGTGGAAATGGCTTCATTCCTGTGTCCCACCTCAGTTTACCTAGTGAAGAGCTTCAATTCATACAATTTATTGTATATCAATTACAGTTCAATAAAGCTATCAAAACCAGCATGCACAGGTGGCATTCTATGCTTTATCTAACATTGCTGCTAGCTCAAGCACAGCCCAGGGTGTCAGGAATCCCACAGGTCTTACTTCAAAACTGTTACAACACTTTCACAGGTCTTCCCACAGTCAGTGGGGCTGAGAGTTGTGAGCTAATACCGAGAAAAAAAACCTTGAGTGCATTGTGCCCTGATACTATGCTAGTGGCAGCTGTCACTCAGTGAAGTGGAGAGGGGGAGATGCACATGGAACACCTAAATACACCTTGATCCACAGAGGAATTTTAAAAGTTATATTCATTGTTTTGTTTATTCTTAAAGTACAAAGGCATAAGAAGCTAAGATGTGAAATATTAATAAATGTTAGCTTTCTCATACGCTATTCAAATTTTTAAGATTTTTAGCACACAAAAACCTTAACTGATAGACCATATATGTGGGATATAGAGTTCATGCAATTCATGTGAAAAATACTTTGGTATTGTATACACAGAGAGAGAGAGAGATGTATATATCTGATGTTCATGTTCATTAGTCCTAAGAACAAGTAAAACTGGTTTTTCAGTCACACAAAGGCTGTGAAAGCGCATACACTGTGTCCAGAGCAATGAACAGCTTCCCAGGGAGGAAGAGCTTGATAGTCTGTCAGTTTCCTTTGCATTTTTCAGATGTGTATTTCATCTCTTCTCACAGATAGTAAATTCCTGGTCTATTTGAAATCTGTCCTTTTTCTCTTTTAAATTTTGCCTCATTTGAAAGATTCTTGAATTTAAATTCTTATGAAGGACTTGAGAGACAGCTTAAGAGTTAAGTACTTTTGCCGCCTTAGCATAGGACCTAGGCTTAGTTCCCAGCACCTACATGGCAGCTTGCAACTGCCTATAACTCCAGAACCAGGAAATCCAATACCCTCTTCTGGACTCCTCAGTTATCAGGCACACATGTGGTACACATACTTAAAGGCAGTCAAGGCACATATACACATAAATAAAATAAATCTTTTTTTAACTCTCATGGAGAAAAATTCAAATTCATGAGTAAATTGGCTGGCTGGATGGATGGCTGGCTGGATGGATGGATGGATGGATGGATGGATGGATGGATTGGCAAATGAATATATGGATAGATGATGAATGGACAGATAATGAATAATGGGTAAACAGACAAATGGATAGATAGATAATTGAATGGTGGATGAACAGATGGTTGGATGGGTAGACAGATGGATGGATGGACAGAAGGACATGTGGATCGACAGGTGGATGAATGAACAGATACATGAGTGAATAGAAGGTTGAAGGATAGATGAATGGATAAATAGGTGGATGGACATGTGAGGTAAATGATTAGATAAATGAGTGGATAAAAGGATTATGGATGGATGAATAAGTGAATGGATGGTGTCTGTACAGTTGGATGGATAGATGGAGGCTAATGTCTTTCTGGGTGATAATGTAACAAAATAGCCAAGATCCTCAAGGAGTTGTGAGGTTAGATGTAATTTCATGAAACATCTATTTTCTACATTTCACTTCAGTAGGAGCTTTCTCACATTGGATGTACTTCTCAGCTCTGCCCTTCTTGCCTTCAACAGAACAAGTAAAATAGAACATGTTTTATAAGTGTAATTATCTGATGTAACCATACCTGTTGTGACAACTGACCAGAGAGCCACTATCATCAAGACCCGAGATGATCACTCTTTACAGAGGCCGTGCAGTAACGCTCCTGAGAAAGCCACCTAAAAAGCCTGCCCCAATCTCAAAGATCTTCACTTTGTTCATGTTCACACCTGCCTGGCTCCACAATAAGCCTCTAAAATCAACAAGTCCCTGCCTTTGTCCTTGAGCTCCTAGAGCTCATATCTGTCTGTGTTCATGTTAGATGCATTTCCATGTTATGTATTCATTCTCGTGTCTCTAAATTTTCAAGGTAATTTTATCCTTAAACCTAATTTTGTTCCTTTAAAAAAAAACATGTATTTTCCTAGTATTCTGTGGAAAGGGAAGAAAAAATGCTCAATTTTAAGTGAAGATTTAATTAATGAGATGAAAAAGAGTGTACACATTGGCAAGATGTATTTTAGTAGGTCCTTTCTACTTGTCTTTTATAAATCCCATGCTGTAATAAGCACAAGAAACAGAGTGAAGGCAACAAGGGTCATTTGCCCCTGGAGCCTCCTGCAAGTCTTACTAAGCCTTTGCCTAAGCACCTTTACCTCTTACTGGATGATGTACAGTGTCGCTCACAAGCAGTTTCCCTTGCTCAAATCTTAGCCCCCTCTACCAACCCTGCTAACTGCTGCCAGAGTTGGGTTTTCAGAGGTAAACTCTCACCACGCCTCTGAATTCCAGTTGTGATGGACCCTGTGATCTTTTTTTTTTTACTTCGAAAAGAATTTTACTTAAATATCATCATTAACAAAACTTTAAAGTCTCTAGAATGAAGCCACCAGCCACATAACGCTCTAATTAAAATTAAACAAAACGGCCTATTCCATTTCTCTGAAGTACAAGTGACTATCCATTATTCTTATTAGTGCAAGTTCATTGTACAATCATGGTTTCATCATCAATTAAATAGATCATTTACACTGATCAGTTCACCCCTTTCTCTCTGGTCCACTCTCCGTACTCCCACTGGTCTCAGGTACTGTGATGTCACATGTATATGAGGGAAACAATGCAGTCTACAGAGCAGGAAACTGCAAAAATATATCTTTGATAAAACTCTATAATGTCTAGAACTACAACAATTAAAAAACAATTCAATATAAAAAAATAGCTGAGAGCCGGGCGGTGGTGGCACACGCCTTTAATCCCAGCACTCGGGAGGCAGAGGCAGGCGGATCTCTGTGAGTTCGAGGCCAGTCTGGTCTACAAGAGCTAGTTCCAGGACAGGAACCAAAAGCTACGGAGAAACCCTGTCTCGAAAATTCAAAAAAAAAAAAATAGCTGAAGGACCTAGACATTTCTCAAAAAAAAAAAAAAATACAAATGGCTAATAGACAGATTAAACAAGGCTCAATGCTATTAATCCAATAAAGATACAGGACTGGAGAGATTGCTCAGTGGTCAGGGCTGCTTGCTACAAAGTCACAAGGATGGGGTTGACTCCCACTAATAAACCAGGCATCCCACAAACACCTGCAATTCCAGTTTTTAGGGATCTGATGCCATTCCTGGGCTCTATCTCTATATGGACCCTGTGATCTACTTGGTGTGACATGGCATTCCACAATCATATGATCATACCTACATTCCACAACCACAAGCTGTACCCCATGAAACTGAACTTCTCACTGTGCACCTGGCTCCCTCCCTGCTGTTACCAATCCTATGTTGGTCCCCACACTAGGAGGACACATCTTTCTTCATACCTATTCCATTTACAAATTTTTACTCAATTGTCAAAGAATACCAAAAGTTGATTTCTTGGGTCAAGTGCCATGGCTCAGCAGGTAATATATATGCACCCATAAATAGGCATAAATAAATAAATAAATAAATAAATAAATAAATAAATAAATAAGTAGATGTGTGCTTCTAATATTCTTCTTCTTAGATTTTTGGTTGTGAGCCCAGCCTTTAACAGATTAGCCATCTCTCCAACCTCTAATATCCTTTTTCTAATATGTGTATCTTTAAAGCTAGACTCTAGAATGCTGCATTTCTCTCTGCAAGGTACTTAATATATTCTGTTTGGAGACTATAACATCTCTGAAACAACCATAACCATTATAGCTTAGTTGGTATTTATTACTACCTTCTTTGGAGTATGTGTTGTCTTGGTTAGATACTTAGAACATGGCAGGGAGTAAAAGCACTGCACAGTTCTCAGCCCAGGAACCTATGTACACATTTGCATTTATTTCCAGTGTAGCATCAATGGTGTGCTGAGTATACACAGCATGCAGTGTATGGTTGTGGAGCCGATTCGTTTCCAGCAGGTACTAAACACTCTTATGAGATGAAAACCTTTGTGATTCTCCTTAACTGGGAAAAGAGCTGATCACACATAGAAGTTGGTTTCGGGGATTAAGTTGGACATTGGCTGACCACTGGTTACATCTATGAAATGTGTAATGGGGCCGGATCAATCCTTACTATGATTCTAACTTCGAGGAAACTGGCAAAGAGGCTGGTTCAAATAATTTCTTTCAGAAAAGGGGCATTAGAAGTACACATTTTATTTATTTGGAGGGGTTTGTTTATGCCATAGACTGCATGTGGAGGTCAAAGGACAACTTCTGGGAGCCAGTTCTTTCCCTCCAGTGTGTGAGCTCCATGGATTGAGCGCAAGTCCTTAGTCTTGGTGGCAACACCTTTACCTGCTGAGCGATCCCACTGGCCCCCGGAAGCTGACTTTTGATGTTCTTTGATAGTTGATCATATAGTCAAAGCATCCAGATCATAATTTGGCCCGCGTAAAGGTGAATATTGCTTGATACCTCAGAAATCCATTTTTTTGTACTATCTTGGCAGTTTATATAGAACACTGTAAGCAGACTGAAAGGTTTACACATGTGTCTATGGCATGAGGCAAATCTTAATTCACTCTCTCATATTCACTTCCTCCTTGACTAGGAAGAATAACAAAAAGAAACCATAAGACCATTTTTGAAAGTGGCAACAGAAATAAAAAATGATCAATAGCATTTTGCAAAAGCAAAAAAAATCAGACAGAAGATTTCTTGGCCAAAGTATGTACTAATAGCAAAGAAAAAAGCCAAACATCATAAATGAAATCACTGTTAAAGGATCAACACAAGCGCTTGCACGCTAAGAGCCACATAAGCTAAGGCCCCACGCCCCCGGTGTCTCATCTCTCCAGGAGAAAACTCAACTGGGCATACAACAATCACACTGCCTATGACCAAAGCTCAAATCAGCAGCACAAAGACTGAAAATCTGGGTTAATCTCAGAGAATAAAGATGAGAAAAGTTCTCTCTGTGGATGAGGAAGAGAACTCTGAAAGTCCAGGGTGTGACATCTGTGTTCCTAGAGGGAACTATTAGGATAAGACAGCTGAGTTACAATGGGATGGAAAAGGATGTGATCGATCTTTTGCCTGGTATTCAGTCTCAAGCTAAGATGCAACCATACAGAGATCAAATATTTCAACTGCTTTGAGATGGGTACAACACATGGTGGTCCTTCACACCCAAGATATCTAAGTGAAGTCAGTTCCTCTTGATCTCAGATTTCATGTCCTAGCTCTATCTTCTTCTTCCCTGAATTACCATCTGTTCTTATCCTTTACTTACTTATTGTTCACTTATTTACTCTTTAAATAAATATTTAGGGGGAACTTCTCATATATCAGGCATTGTGCTAGAAGCTGGCTAGGCAGGCTTAAATAACAGTCATGGTATTTTCCCCAGCAGAACTTTATTGTGGTGGTAGTGGTTGTTGTTGTTGAGACAAAAGTTTCTCTGAGTAGCCCTAGCTGCCTTGAAACTAGCTCTACAGACCAGGCTGGCCTCAGACTCATAAACATACACCTGCCTCTGGCTCCACAGCAATGAGATTAAAGACTTGCACTACCCCTGCCTGGTCCTGATAGAATTTTTAATCTGGAGAAGGAAATAGACATTATACATGACACATACCTAGCATTTTCAATGCTATCATGGAGAGTAGAGAGAAAAAGAAAAGGAAACCATCTAGCATTTAAAAAAACAAAACCCACACTGGGGAAGTAACCATCTCACAAGATCGCTGAAAGCTAGCCCACACAAGTGCTTAGTAACAGCCATGGCTGCAAGTCCTTGGCTACCTGGGCTCACTCATTCCTCTCGCCGTGGGAAATGTCAGAGTACTGTTGGTAAGTGCTATCACAAAGAAAATCCTCTTGAAGAATTTCAGATTGTTGTGCACCTTGCCTTTTGATCAGCATACATGCATTAGCCAAGCTACAGCCGTCTTCCTGATAAATCCGGCTTTCATTACCTAAATATTACTTCTGAAATGACATATGAACTTAACCTTTCTGTTACTATAGTATATGTACCCCATTATATTTAAGTGAAATTAGTTGTTCTTAAGAAATAGCAGTGTCAGCAAGGCAGTAGTAGTGCACGCCTTTAATGCCAGCACTCGGGAGGCAGAGACAGACAGATCTCTGTGAATTTGAGACCAGCCTGGTCTACAAGAGCTAGTTTCAGGACAGGCTCCAAAGCTACAGAGAATCCTGTCTTGAAAAACCAAGAAAAAAAGTAAAAAGTAAAAAAGAAGGAAGAGGAGGAGAGGGAGGAGGAAAGAAAGAAAGAAAGAAAGAAAGAAAGAAAGAAAGAAGTGTCAAGAACTAAGTCTAATTTATCCTCCAAAGAACAAACACCCAAGAGACACAGCAGCTGGGAATGTTTCTGGTAAGTATACAGTGATAGCCAGAAAGCTCACTGTTGGGGACCTTCTAAAGCCTTTTTAAAGAGGTGCTTGCTCCCCTATTCTGTTCTAAGAAAACGTTCAATAAACCTTAAAACTTGACAAACCTTAATTCTGGCTTAGAAAGACTCTAAGACAATAAAGATTACAATTTCTTTCCAAATATCCTATTTGCCTCACCTTGCAATAATAAAACTAATCCCAACAACTCCTCCACTTCCTTAGATTGCACAGAATGGACCAGAGAGATCTTAGTTCATTGTTTTAAATGAAACAAAACAAAACAAAGAACAATCAGGACTCTGTAGCCCCCATCAGAACAGTGATACTGCACAGGACTTCAGGGGCAAGTGCCAACTGTCATCTTCAACTTACCACACGGTACAGACTAAATTAGCAAAGCAGACACCAGTGAAACAAAGAAGGGACAGGGAGAAGAAGAAAGCAAAGGGAGGGAGGAAAGCTAGGAAGCAGAAGGCAGACCCACAACACTGTAACTTGCCTTAGAAGATCGGCTCCACATGCGTTCCAACACACAAAATTAAATATGGCATATTTCCCTCACATGCATAATCTATGCTTTAAAAAAGATGAGAACTAAGAGGGGAAACATATCCTATTTGTCTTTTTATGCTTCACTTATTTCAACTAATATGACAATCTCTAGTTTCATGCATTTTCCTACAAGTGACATCATTTTGTTCTTTATGGCTGACAAGTACTCTGTTTCATATATGTACCATATCTTCTTTATCCTTCATCTCTTGATGGCTGTCTAGAGTGGCTCCCTATCTTGGGGACTGTAAAAGCCCTGAAATATGCATGGGGTGCAACTATCTGGGGAATGCTGACCTGGTAAGTGAACTGTCCAGTTCTCCCACATAATGTTAACATGTGCTACATGGGTGATTATTTTCACATACATTTATATGAAGAAAAAGTAAAATTATTCTCATTAGCTTCTTTACAGAATCTACACATCCTAGAATGTCTTAAGTTGTACTTTTAAAACCATTGAATTAAAATAAATACATTTGCAATAAATCGGGAGAAAATGTAGAAGTCCTTTTAAATAGCTGTTGCCAAATCCCAACAAGTATTTCTAAATCTTGGGAAACAATCCCAAAACCCACTTTGTGATCTGCAGAAAGCCTCCTAGTTGATCTGTCTCATGTCCACACATCTCTGTGTCTCTGTTCTTCAGCTGTATCTCCTTCTCAAAGGCTCTGGGTTCTTTAATAATTGTCTTGTCTGCCCTATATCATGCTTAGATTTCTCAGTGTCCCCAGATGTTTCTCAAGCTGTCTGCCCTACAACTGTAGGTTCATGGAAAAATCCACTTAATTAGTCATAGAATCAACACAGTCAGTGGGTTCATATCATTACTAAGAGAAATTCCAGAATATTCCCTTCCCTTAAAGCTGTCAACCTTCAGTGAATATGAACTTGAGCACATATTTTATCAGTCACCCGTTCTAACTTGTGATGTAGTGATATACATAATAAAAGAAAATAGTATTCCCATGAGGAATATTACATCTAAATTTCTTCATTAGCTAGTTTCATGAAACTCGAACATTAGTAGAAGTCACTAAAAACCAAGCCATGGGCTTCTTAACAGCCTGCCCCAACTAGAAAAAAAATGTATTCTGTTCAGTCCAGGTAGCTACAAGGGCGTAGACTGTATTTCATTAATGCTGTTGCTTAATTGTTTGTAATGCCAGTCTCAAACAGTGAAAAGTAACAATTAACTGGCAAACACACCTTGTGCTGTGCTTGTGCCTTCCAAATCTATAGAAGAGTCGGAGAAGAGATGAAGTGGAAAGCCTAATGCTGTTGGTGGGTCTGCTCATTTCTGTCCATAGGAAACTGAGCTGAAGGGGGAAAGCAGCAACTCTGTCCAGGGAAAACTCCACCCCAGGAAACTCTCAAGGAACAGCTCAAGCTTTCAGCCCTCGGTGGAAACACCTCCCTTCTCTTCTAAGTTCTGTGCTAAAGTCTTATTGTTCAGAAAATAATAATATCAACAAACATACATCATGGGAATCAACTTTTTGATTGATAGACATTAAAGGTAAGTCTTTTTGCCAGTCATCTGTGCAAGCATCTCTTTCACTATATTTTACTCATGTTTTCGAAAACTCGCAGTAAGAAATATGTAAGTAATACACTGAAAGAGAAAGAGAATACACACCATTTTCCCCTTACTGGTGATATCTAACTCACATTCCTGGCAAAACTTGGTGAAATGATTATCTTCATACCAAAATTCCAAAATAACATGTCAATATGTTTAGCATAAAACGATACAAAGTAATGCAGAAGTATGCAACAAAATAGATTTCCTTCCTAAACTGGATAGTTACTTGTAGTAATCAATGACTTATTTTCACTAAATAATGGGCAGAGTATATGTCCTGCCCTTAGCTGTGCAGTAATGTGTTTGCTGATACTCCTTCACCTTACAGTTGAGAGCACTACCCAGCTGAGGCAATAACTGTATTTATCCTTCTCTATATGCATTTGGTCCTTTCATTGAGAATTAGTGCAATGTAAGAATATAGGGAAATGATTGAGTCTCTCTTTTGGTTAAAACAAACTCAGAAGGCAACTTGGAGTGGTTATCTCCAGGCCCAACTGTTTCCTTTCTCCAGTGGGTACTGACCATGTCAGCATTGACCCTTGTGTGGTCCCACCACACCTTCAAATGCAGCCTTTGCACAGTCCTATAAAAACACGAAAGGACCATTACAGCATCTAAAATTGGAGATTTTGCTACACTATTAGTTTAGAGAAAACCTTATGAATGCTGAAACAAAAACGTAATATTGCTTTGCTTAGTTGTCAAAAACATTACAATAATCCTGTTGTGATGCATGAGTTATCTTGGAGGCATCAGGGTGTCGCTAGGCAGCAGTCAATGAGTACTCAAAGTCACTGTTCTTGGAGACATGTTTTCATCACAAAAAGATAATGAACACACATGTCACTGTCCCTCTGTCCTTTGATTACGGCTTCCCCACATGGGGCATGACCACCAATACATTATTCCACACCCTTCATAAGCTTCCTGCATGGCACCAAGGTAGGCCCACCTTGCATCAAGTCCACTTTATAGGGAATTTGTGGATGTGAGCTTCTACAATACTCAGACAGAAATCTGTGCAGCTTACTTCCCTTTTATTCCATAAACCACCCAAATTGTTGGTGCTGAAAAGTAAACCAAGATCAAATTTAGACATGTTGTTTGAAATCAGCGAAGATGAAACACTTTGGTGCCAGACAAAAGCACTGATTTTAAGAGTGAGTTTTTGGCCTTCTCTTAAACGATAAGCTTAGGCTGTGTGTTTTATGTCTGCATATATTGGCATGCCTCACATTTAAGATTATGACACACAAACTTATTTTGAAATTTTAAAGATCTTCCACTGTGCGTGTTTCGAGTCCTCTGTGACTATCATTGATAATTGAGCAATTAACTTGAAATTACCTAGTGAGCTGTGATGGCACAATGTGCAGCAAGCAACATGAAAGAGGAAAGACCAGAGGAGTGCTGCAGAGGCAGAGACGTCATAAGGAGGGAAAAGAGACCATAATGACAGCAGCAGTTGTGAGTTCGTTTTAATGGTCCTAGGTCTCAGATCTGAGTGTGCTCGTAGAATAAGTTAATGGACCAAGTCCTGAGTCTTGAGAACCCTTTGGAGCAGTGTGTTCTAGTGCTACAAAAAGAAACTTTCTAACTGGTCTCTGTGATACTCAGGGATTGCTCCAAAAAGCAAGTGAGAGAGTTTCATTAAACAACAAAACAATTAGGTTCAAAACCTTGACAAACAGATCTAAAGAAATACAAGCTCATAAGGTCTCACTTTACATGGAAGCCAGACAAAGCAAAATCTCTAAAGTCTGATTTCAAGAAGGCATTGAGATACAAGCCAGAAATGAAAGGGCAAGGCATGGCATGGAGACGGCGAACGGCAGCTCTACCAGAAAACCCAGGATCTCTCTGAGCTGCTCATCTGTTCAGGATCTGCAGATCTGGGCTTTTCCTCTACAGCTGCAGAGTGGGTCTGATGAGGAGCACGGTGTTAGCTTCCACACAGGCTACAGAGCACTCCATAAACCTAAATCCTACCTGACTTCAGCGCAGGCCATTCTAAAGGTTTATAAACCAAAAGTTTAGGAAGTCAGAGAAAAGAAACACTATTAATCACGGTTTTTTTTTTTTCTAAAAATCCCATTGATATTACTACAAAACACCGGTCTAAAGTAAAAATAGAGCAGGCTGGCCTTTCGGGGATGAATTAGAAAGACAGCAGACAGCCTATAAAGAGCAAGAGTGCATGGACATCAGTATATAAAACTTAAAAGCTTGTGATGTAATGGATATGCAGTCAGATTAGCAGCTCCTTTCAGTTAAAGTAGATTTCTGGCCTTGGTTCACAAATGTATAGTAGGTCTGTGCATTAATGTAGATACTTCAAATGTCAGTATATCTCTAATTAACATGAGCACACAACTGTAAAACTGAGAAGGCACAATTCTAAATTCCTTACATTCCCAGCATTAGTGCTTTCGTGGGGCAGCTCCCGTTGTCATGGAAAATGGCATTCAAGGCCTATTTGTGGATTTTCACAGCTCATCTTTTTTATTTACCTGCTCTGTGTCAAGATTAGACTGAATAATATTTTTTAAAGATAATGCACTTAGACCTACTTCCCTTAAATTCACAGATGTTCTCCCTGAGGGAGTCCTGGTCTGGGCTATGCTGTTTGCCACAGATTTCTTTTCATAAAAAAAAAAGCCACAAAGATATGAATTAATGATTCATTACAACCCCCCCCCAATCAATTAATTCAAAAAAAATCCAGTAAAGCATGTAGTAGCAAAAAACAGAAGTGCAGAAAAATTCCAAGAAGGCCCCAACACTCTAGAAAAGTGGAGAAATGAGTGGGGAGAGGGAGTTGGGTCACTGCTCCCCTGAATCTGACCTGCAGCAAGGAACTGAGGTCAGAGAGAATGACAAAAACAAGAGAAAGAAAATTCCCTCTCTCATTCCCCCCGGGTGTGTGTGTGTGTGTGTGTGTGTGTGTGTGTGTGTGTGTTTGCACCTGACAAGAAAATACTTGGTGGTCTTAGGGAAAGTTTACTGTTATTAAGACCATGAGGAGGTAGCATTTTCTACGTAGGAATTCATTTCAAACTGCAGGAGTTGTCTCGGTAGATTAGAAAAGCTAAGTACCTACTGAATCTTTGAATTTTGTTGTTGTTTGCTTTATTTATTTAATCATTCATTATCCTGATAAAATTTGATAGAAAGAATTACATATTTTTCATTAAAAATAAAAAAATTTAAAGTGACATACTGCATACAGAACAAGATCATTTTGCCCAATGCTTACTTTGAAAAAATATCTCATTTTATTCCTTAACAAGGGAGAAAGACAGAAAGGGAGATTTCTGGAATAAAACATGTTGTCAAAAGCCACAGTCAATCTGCTTCACAGTGCTTTCCTCCTCTGACCAGAATGGCAGATCTGAACAGATAGATTCTAATCAGTCCTCACACACCCTTGGTGTGGCCTATCCATTATGAATGTGCAAAATAATATCCCACCTTCCTTATCTCCTAGACATTCACGTGGCTGTGAGGTGTAACTTTCTGCTTCCGACCATGCAGTGACCATGCAGGTAATAAGGTTCACAGAGCCTCTAGCGCTGCCCCATCCACTGTCCCTGTGAGTCGGCCTGACTAGGTGAGGGTTTCTACCCCTGAAGCTCTCATGCAGTGTAAGTGGTGACTAGCTCCACAGCAACTAAAGAAACAGCAACTCGGTCATGGCATCTGCAAATCTCTTCCCATAGCCCTTCAGCATAAGGCAGACTTACCAAAGCTTGACTTGCTGGCCATGCCTTAAACTAAGCATTTTCTTAAAACTTGCTACTTCTCTATAACAATTAAAGCATTTCAATTAATCTTTGGAAGTATTCAATTTTTTTCTTAAAATTTACCTTCTCTCTTGAGAAAAAGTTCTTCCTTCTCCAAAACACGGTTTAAAAGTATAAAGGTATTTGGGGATGAGAGAAAGAGGGGAACACAACTGTTTTGATGTACATTATATATTCACCACAGAGTCTGTACCAAAGCACGAAATCTCCCTGAACTGACTGCTCCTCGGGATCTCTCTTACCTCACTCTTCTCTGAGAATAGGCACAGGACACTTTTCAAGCCCAGATAACCAGAAGAAGTACAACGTCGTCATGGTAAACCACTCATCTATACGTACAGGAGAATTGTTAGGGTAACTTGTTCCCACAGTGGGGCCCTATTTCCCAAAATAGCAAGTTTATTACTTAAGCTTAGGGGGATGGGGCTGCAATGTGCACAGGAAGTCACAACCAACAAGCTTTTACAGCAGCTGACGTTTTCTTCTACGCTCTTCATCCCAAAACAATCACTTATGAAAAACTAATAATATTTACTAAACAGCTGTTTACAAGCTAACCAGAAATTGCAAATGGGTTAATTTGTTTGTAAACTGTGACTTTTTCTTTATATAATGAGAAAAGCAATGACTAAATCAATACTCACAATTACACACGAGGATCACCCCAGCACCCAGAAGTCACTGGTAAATTGCCTTTGAATTCATGAAAGTGACCTAAAAAATTGGACACAAATGAAATGAAAAAGCATAAGTAAAACGCGTTAGAGCTTTGCTGAAGAAATGCACGTGCTGGCAATGGCAGCAACGTTTCCAAACAGAGTCAGTGTCCTCACCCTCTCTAAGAACTTTGCCAAGACTTTCATGCCAAAAGCAACAATTATTTCATTGTTCTACATCTAAAAATACAACATCTCCATCCACTATGACTTTTTCTAAGAAACCATCAGCAATAACGGAGGTGTTCAAAAGTAGGAGTGAAAATTACTAAAGGAAAATTTTTTTCAAAAGGGAAAATTAAACTTGCAAGCTACATTTGAAAACTAGGTTTCACTTATCCTGAAGGTTAAATGGAATTCACTTAATTGGGAATATAACCAGCATGTTCAACAGAAATGCCATATAGGTAGAATTAATAAGAAAAGAGGCAGATTTTGCTCTACCTAAGGGGTGAACTGCTGGCTGCTGAGGCTGTACATAGTGCATCCTGACTGGGCCACAGCTCTACCCATCATTGTGTGCTTTCCCACACTTTATTACACCCTGAAGTAGCAGATGTAGTCAAACATGCAGGGCCGGCTTCATAAAAACGGCACTAGCACAATGAGTCACTTATGCCTCTAAATATCTATGGTTTCCTCCCTCTAGAGCTACCATGCATTAGAAAGTAGTTAGGTCGTTTGTTTTTATTGTTTGGCCTAAATAAAGCACATTTTGGTTCCATGAAAACAAAGGAACTCTGTTACAGAAGCTGTGTTCTTTCCAGGATGTGAGGAAGCTGATGAGTGGTGTTCAAATGAAAGTAATGATGGAACTTGAGTTACGAATTTAGCTCAGAAACTTTCCTGGACTCTAGGGATGAGTTTGACTCATTCTGCAACTTTAAAAATATAAATGGCAAACACACAAGTTAGAACTAACTAGGTTTGAATAAAATTCATTCTAGAAAACAAAGAAAATTTTGGTCAATATCGTTGTAGGAGCCACCACAATCACCACAAATGATCGTAATAGATTAAGGGTGAGCATCTGAAAATGAGTGACAAAACAAAGGAAATATCTAATTCTGCTCCTTCACAGCACATAAAGTACACTTTTATCTAAGGGATCGTGATAAATTACTAAGGATGGATGGACAGTGGAAGCCTGGCATTTGAGCAGAGAAGAGTTTGGTTAGAGCAGCTTTTCTCAATCTGAGGATCATATATCAGATTTCCTGCATATCAGATATTTACATTATGATTTATAACAGTAGCAAAATACAGTTATGAAGTAACAACAAAAATGATTTTATGGTTGGGGGTCACCACAACATGAGAAACTGTATTAAAGGATCACAGCATTAGGAAGGTTGAGAGTCTCACTGGGTTTCCTCACGACATGATCCTGTAGAGAGTTGCACCTCAGGCCAATCCTACTCTGCTCACCAGGGTTCAGTAACTATATGATGCTGTCTGTCCAGGAAGACAGCATTGCCACTCATCCTTGGTATTTTACCCTTCCCTGCTTGGAGACATCAGATGTTTTAGGATCTATGGGTGCAATGTTACCTGGAATACAACAACCCTATCCAGAAACTCAACATGAGTACATAAAGCAGCAGAGTATTTGGCTCTTGCGGGGGGGGGGGGCTGCTTTTTTTTATTTGATCCCCTTACTTCTTTATGAAGATATTACTTAGATTCAACTCCAGTGGCACAGGCCTGGATCCCAGCTACTGGGACAGCTGAGGCAGGACTGCAACCTGAAAGCCAGCCTGAGCTACAGAGTGAGTTCAATGAGACCCTGCATCAGCATGGGCAATAAAGAGAGGGCTCAGAAATGCAGCTCCTGAAAGAGCACTGCTTCCCTTGCCCGAGGCCCTGGGTTCAATTGGCTCTCAGGGAAAGAAAATTCTCAAGAAAGAATCTGCAGCAAAATGCAAGAAATCAAAAACAAAAACAAAAAACCTACGTGGTTTTCAAAAAAAAAAAAAACCTTGTTTCTTTGGTGCCTATTTTTTAAAAGGCATGAATTGTAATTATGAGAAGAGCATAATTCACTGTCATGTAAACAGTGGAGAGGGAAAAAACAACAACTAGAAAATATTGCAACTAATAAGGCTTAACCTTTTTTAATAATTGAGCTGTTTAGGAGTTAAGATTTTTAACTCTAAAATATTTTAAAACTTGAAACAAACCAGATTCTAGGCATTTGGGGCAAAAATGTATTTTGATATACACTAAAGGAAATTCTGTATATTCCATCTGTCAAATCATTGCAGTCTTGCTACATGTGGGTAAAGCTATCTCCAGATCAGACTGCCAATTGACTTACACTTACTGGTAAATTCCAGGGCAAACAACTGGAAGAGAGCATATATTCCTAACATCGCTTAGCTCATTGTATGAACAACAGAAAGAATTGCTGCGTCTTCCTCACACATAGAAAGCAGACGTAAAGAAGCCACGTGTTAGAGAAGGTCCGGTGTGACAACCAGCGCGTATTTCATGTTTCTAAGATTTCCCTTTAAGACCTGGGAGAGAAGAGGCTAAAGAAGACATTTCCAAAAGTACAAGTGGCCCCTTTGGTCCTAAGGGCAGCACAGATGTGAGAAACGCCCAAGAAAACCACAATCTGTTTGGTCCAGGGAATCCCCAGAACAACTAGTACCCACAGACGGCCAGAATCTCTGCGTACACTCAGCAAACAGTGGCGATGGGGCAGGGGTCGCATTGGAGCATGAAAACACAGAAATGAGTGTTTTTTAAAAAGTCTTCCCCTTCAAAATCTTCTATCATAGACTTTTACACTTAACACAGTGGTAACTTAACACTGCTCCCTACTGTTTATGTCAACCCTTCACATGTTCTTAGTTAAATTTTAAATTTTAGTAGTATACTTCAATATTTAAAAAAACAAAAATCTGAAGGAAAGAGTACCATGAAGAAATACTAATAATCCAATAATACAAAAACATTAGTAACATAAAATACTAACCGTATAGAAAGAGATATAAGTAAACCATTTACCCATAATACTACAAAGATGACTTCTAAACTGGGTCAAACAGTACTGGAGAGGGAGTAGATAAATAGGAACACTCATGTACAAGAATGGACTATAAATTGGGGTAACTTTTTGAACAGAAATTTAGCAGTGTTAAAGTACTAAATGTCTGCATCCTTTAAATTGTCTAACAGTTATCCTAAAGGAACCAGTCACAAACAAGGGAAAAAATACAGTCCATGTATTATTTATGCTCATTATAACATTTTTATGTTAGTGAAAAACCAAAAAGAACCTTCTGGATAGAAAAATTAATTATAACACAGAAACATTACTTTGTAACTATTTAAAATTTTGATGTAAATCTTATATTTACTGACATAATATTGCCATGATAGATTCTTGAATAAAAATAATTTATATACTAAAAGCAAATTGATAGAAAACCAAATGGTTATATGTATATATGTGAAAATAAAATACATGTATATATATTTAAGTCTTAAAAAGTACAATTTCACTAAAACTTTTATATTAAGTAAAGGCACAAAGTTCATATTAATTGTTCTTAATGCAGATTGATCTCATTTGGGGGTTTATATGTAACATGTTTGACAGATGCAAAAGCAGCAAAACTACTTCTAAAATTCAGTTTGCTATTTACACATTCAAAGAAATCAGATATATAGTAACTTGCTATTAGTCTAGGAACAAAAGCCACGTGTTAACATTAGGGATATTTAGAAGAAAAAGAAACTCAGAGTTACCAGGCAACTTCCGACCCGTGTCTGAACATCAAATAAAGGAACTATGAACACTCAAAAAAGCCTGTCCCATTCTGCCAAAAATAGCTGACAGATCAAAGGTAAACAGCAAATAAAAACACAGGGCCTCTCCCCATGTAATTAGACTTTAAAAGCTTTTGGGCTAAATTTTTAATCCTACATAAAGTTCTGTCTCTAGGTCACACCCATTTCTTTTTTAACACTCCTCTATTTTTTCTTTATTGTTTGATTTAGCATGAAGGTTCAAACATCAACTAGGTGGTTAGATTAAATGACCTTCCAATCCTGACAGTCAGTAAAGTACTTTAAAAACAAATCCCTGTAAACAAAACTGTGTTCACCTTTACGTTAAGTTGCAGCGTTACACATCAAAGAACTGATGAAGAATTAAAAAATTTTACTTTGTAGATTCACTGATTTGAAAAAGTTATATGTAGTGAACCACAGAGATAAACCAACTGCCTTCAAAACATTTCTTTCCTCAGTGCTAATCTTTTACATTCCAAAATAAAAACTGAGATATTAAGATATCTGAAGTATCCTGTGTGCAAATCTAATGCATTTCCTAGAGATAGAAATTTACATTAAAACCTTTACTATCCTGCTATACACACACTTTAACTACATGGATCTAAAACAGAACAAAAAGCAACAAAAAAATTTTCCTCACAATTTTACAAAACTGACCTCATCTTTCCTGAACTCCATAAGGCTTAACTTTATGCATTTAGTGTTCTTAATAATCATACAAAGTACTGAAGCTATACAAATACACCATCAATTTTTAATTTCAAAAGAATTGGTACCAAGGCTAACACCCAAGTGTAGCATTGGGGGTGTTCACATGTGTACAGGTGCATACATGTATGGAGGACAGAGGTCGACTTCTGGTGCTATTTCTAAGGAGTTATACACTTGGTTTTCTGCTAGTGCAGCACCCTTCCCTAGAATAGCCTTCTTCGTAAGTGAGATAGGAATTCCACTCTTAAAGAGTTTCAAAGACAGTTATTTAAAAAGCCAGATCAATTATTAAAGCAGTGTATTCTGCACTGCTCAGTCTACAGGGTCAACAGTATTTCAGTTCCCATCCCACCTCAAAAGCAATCAGAAGAGATAACTGAGCAGCACAGAACGAGATGACATTAAGATGGTCTCCTATCCAAAGACATTGCTACTCTACTGGTAGTCAAACTCCTTTATAGTCCTTAAATTTTACTACAAGTCACCAAAGGCTAATGCTATATTTAAGAGTATTCATTTTGCTAGAAACTGAGACTTGGTTAGTTTTTAAAGTATTTTATTTAAAACAGCAACAATAAATCTACTATAGAGCAATATGATAATTAATGAAAGGCATTGTTTCTTATTTTTGTAAATTTCTTAAATGCTTTCTTCCCTAAAAGACAGCTATGTTCTCCTGGTGCCTGTTGACAGGCTGGCTTGGTGACAACAGTGTAAAGTATCCATTTTTACAAAGATACATACTTGGAAAGAGGCTCAATGTTTGGAGCCTTTCCAGATAATTGTGATTTTTTCTTTGATCTATATCAAAAACTGACAAGTAACCATTTCTCAAAGGGCAAGGGCAAGGTAGAATCTGAAGCCCAAACATCAATTTACTCTTGAGTCCCCTGACTTCCAGGCCTCTGGTCCTTGCCTGGGTCTTTTGGGTACACATGACTGTAGCATTGTTCATTCACTCATTTGAAAAATACTGGCTCACTCATTGAGTTACGCAGATCTCCAAAACACTCACATATTTTATTAAATAGTAGTTTTAAAATGACATTTCCTAATATTTCTACTGATTCTACCAGAAATGTTTTTAAACATATTGTGAAGCCATCAAGTTCATTGTGGTAGATTCAAGTTTTCCAAACTATTAATTTTCTCCTGAAAGACTGAACTTTACAAACAAAGGGTAGTGTCAGTTGCCTTTCTTTTCTCCTTCCTTTCTTCCTTTCTTTTTTCCTTCTTCTTAAAGTCTCATTTCCTACAACAAATAAGCTCACTGCTCATTTTTTGAAGATAAGTCTGCCAAGGACCAGACATAGCTACTGTGTGTCTGGTTAGCTGTGCTTTCAAGTAAAGACTATACTCCACCAAAAACATGCTCAAATACACATATGACTTTCCTCACAATGCCCATAACACTGGGTATGCAGCGTGAGTACTCTGTGCATTCTTCCAATTTCAGAGTATTTAAAACAATACTAAATAATTGATAAAATCAATAATTTTTACTCATGTATAAAATTAAACAATTTTATACTTTTCTATTTTTTATTTTTATCATGAGTGATGGGAAATGAGTTCTGTATTGTTTCTCCTAGGCACTTAAAATCACATCTAGTAAAAGATGTAGCTTCATCAGGCTTACATTTGGGTACTACTTCCATGCAACTGCCTGTATAGGGAACACAGATAACACAACTAAACATAGGGTGAAGGTGGCTTTGACTTTGAAGACAAAGGCCCTTGAGGGTTCCTACTGTGCAGGCCACTTTTTGATAACTGCTTATGTACTCTAAAACGCCACTCTGCTGTAAGGAAAAGAAACTAGTTTAATATTATCGAGCCAACAAAGAAAAAGAAAGGAAATTAAGAATAGCAGTTATGATATAGGAAGTACTAATTAAGAGATATTTTTTCTTTTCTATTTCTAAAAGTATAATGCTATTGGGTAGAAATCACAAAATGACCAATTTTAGTTAAGTCTGAGACAAATCTTTTTTAAAACAATGGAATAATTTGCTCACAAAATAAAAGGTATTCAGTCTGCTGGGTGGTGGTGGTGGTGGTGAAGTCTTTAATCCCAGTACTCAGGAAGCAGAGGTAGGCAGATATCTGTAAGTTTAAGGCCAGCCTGGTCTCAGAGCTAGTTCCAGGACAGCCAGGGCTATGCAGAGAAACATTGTCTCAAAACAACAACAATAAAAAGTGTGTCTAGTCTACACTGAATGCTTGTTAGGGGGTTATCAAAAGAACTTTTATGCCACATTAGAAGTTGAAAGTTGTGGGATGGAGTGGTAGGTAGTATTGCCATGAGCACTAAGACCCAAATTCAGGTCCTAGAATCCAGGTGAAAATTACCACAGTGGCTCACATCTCTATTCCCAGTGCTGGGGTGTGGGAGAAAGACAGGCACATTCTGAAAGTTCGATGACCAGCTAGTCTAACTGAATCAGTGAGCTTTTTCAGGACAAAAGGAACTGATGTTGCACAATGCAGGCCCATGGTTCACCTCTGCCAAGCTGTGAGGCTGAACTGTAAATCAGAGCTAGGATTGCCTAAGTGTGACATGTTTACACAGTCACCAACACTGTATTGCTCTTTCAACTACTGTGGACAAGTGGGCACAAATCAGTACTCACAGGAAAAACAATGAGGTTGGTTAGAAGAAGAAAGTATGTCTTTACAAGGGTATTTTACAAAGGCAGCTTATCACCACGAATCAAGATCAAAATATAGACCACAAGCTTTCAAGAGCTGTTTCTAGATTCATCATGTGACTTAGTCTAAAGTGTCTGCACTGACTACAGAAAAACTCCCTGTGCATACAGGAGGAAGGCTATTAAAGCAGAACCAAGCGTTATTAATTGGCCAAAGAGAACTGGGATACATTTTGTAATTTCTTCATTCGATAAACATGTACGCTTTTTATCTTTACTTCCCCTTATTTTTCTTAGCAAACACATTCTTTGAAATACCTATTGTTGTGACAGAGTTCTTCATTTGTTTCATTTTGTTTTGTTTTTGCTAGGGATGGAACTCATTACTTTGTGCTTGCTAGGCAAGTGTTCTTCCACTGAGATACACCCTCAACCTCCTGTTTAGAAATTATCACCTTTTTCCTTATCTCTTCATCATCTGTGTGGTTTGGGGCATACATGTGCCACTTTAAAAAAAAAGGCAGCAAGAGGTTTCATATGAGTAAAATTGGTAAAACAATAGCCAGAGTGCTTCTAAAATAAGATTTTAAAAATAAAAAATAAAGGCCCATCCAGACATACCACCTGTGTGGTCCTGAATCCTATTCTTATAAAAATAGGTTTGCCCAGAAACCTATTTTTATGCAGTTTCCCCAGGTATTTTCTACCGTGCTAAAATTCAAGACCTGCTGGGCTGAAAAGACAATGTATTGCACATGGGTAAGATCATAAAAACTTTGGTAAATTTTTAAAATTTTGTAACTAGTAAAATGTTTTATCTCATTGAAAGGACTTAGTGGTTTGGGTTTTTTTATTTTTAAAGTACAACATATTTCTTTCAGTGTAAAATGGAATTGGAAACTAGACCTAGACTTAAAGATCTTAATTATTACTGTGTGGGTTGTTTTTTATTTTGGATATGAAGTAAAGATACAAGAATTTGGTTAGCATTTCTGAGAGCCCACGGGTGTGAGGCATGGACCAGGATCTCAGGGATTCAGAACAATAAAGCTCAGTTCCAGCGCTCCTGCAGCTGAGGTCTGGGTTCCTCCTCTTGTGATACAATCTGTAGCTAAAAGTCTCACATTAATGGAGAGGATTTCTTCCTCTAGTCAGCTTTCCCTCCATGAATTATACTTACTAGTAAGAATGGAGAGCAGGACACTGAAAATAGCAATAATGTAACAAAATCTTGCAAATAAATACCTGATCCCTAAGAAGTACAGGCACCATTTCATTCAGCCTGCTGTTTCCTAGTAAGTACACTGGTGAAAACAAGTAAGCCAGGACTGTTATTTGCACCAGGGCAGGTAAACCGAGATACATTTAGAGACATCTTAAAAGGGTCAATTTGATCCTCGTTTTAAGAAACTTCTTGTTGCTGCTCTCAGAACCACTCCCTCTTAACCACAAATAATGACTTGGGTAATGGAGCTTGGTAATTGAAAGTATCAGGCAAATAACGCCAAGATGAGTTGACACCGCCTGTTGTGCAAATATGTACTTAGGATTATTATAAAAATAACAGCTGCATTATCAACTGGACACCAACCAGAACAACTTACATGAGTACAGAGGGTGAGTGCGGTCTGAACTTGCTGTGCAGCATGGATGTGGCACTTTATACACTTTAAGCATTTCTAAATTCATGGCAGAAATTTAAAAGGGGAGAGATCAGAAACACAAAGATTTTGTAACTCAGGTCACTAAAAGTCAAATGTCTGGAGTGTGTCCTAATTACTCACTGGGCAGTGCACGCTTTCTCTGCTGGGCACCACGCTAAGCCCTGAGAAGCACAAGTAACAAGAGTAGAACTGGTGACATCAAGGTACTCACAGATGGTAAAGAAGTTTCTGTAGCAGTGTAGAAACATCCAGTAAAGATGCAGAATATAAACTATAGTTTCATATTCTTTGATAAAGGATGTGTAGTCTAGAACGAGAATATTGCTGTTCCCTTCCCAGTTTTTGTGATAGTTGGAGGTAAGAACCTGATTCCTGAGTGAGGCACAGCTTTCACATATGCATCCGTTCTCTGCCCTTACACTGAGATTCAGCTAAAATGTGTCCAAGTCACAAATTATACAGATGACATGCTAGCTGGTATAGCTACCAACTTGTGCGTCCTTAAGTGCCTACGCAGAGAGCAGAAGTCAAGGTTGGGTATCTTTTGCTATTGCTTTCCACCTTATTGTTTAAAATGGGGTCTCTCATTGGACCTGAAGCACTAATTAGTGTAAGATCCACAACTCTCCACCTCCCAGTGCTGGGATCACAGGTATACGGTGCCATGCCTGGTTGTCACTCAGGTGCTAAAAATCTGAACTCAAGTCCTCATGCGTACTCAGTAATTGCTTCACCCATGGAGCCATTTCCTCAGCCCGATAGCCAATACTTTTTTTAAAAGACTAACAAGAGTAGCAGGACCCTAGAGTTGATGCCCCTGGAAATGCTGTCATAGCAGCAATGTGCTGGGTGACTAACCACAGCAGATACACTGGAGGTTAGATGCACACTGTGAGCTAGTCCTCCCCAGTCTAAACAGGCCATTTGCCCACTCTCGAAACACAGCAACAAGTATCATGGAGAGAGCCACTTACCCCGTCACTACATTTTCAGAATAGCTTAAGGGTCTCATTGTGAAGTACAGAGGAAATCTGGCCTGGCATCTCACAGGAAATGCCCCACCTCTGAGGTGGAAACTGTGGTCAAGGAAGCAAACGCAAAGCTAAGAGTAGGCCCTGCCACAGGTTGGTGGCAGAACTGGCATGCAAAGTCCAAGTTTACAATTACTAGGCTTTGTCCACTCTAAGGCAAAAAGAAATGTCTCCCGTTGTTTCATCTGTAAAATGGGATGGTAGACACCAAGTTTCAGTCCTTTACCTTTATACTTAACTCACTTGACAAAAAATATTTTGTACTTAGTTCAAATGGAAGCAGGAACAGCTTGGGTTTAGATACATTTTTCCAGCACTAGCATCCTCCGACCTCCCCAAACAACTGCCAATTCTTTTGTCCTGTCTACAAATTTTCACTTTCTCTTGCTAACTCCCTCTCCAAACAAGATTTGAATGAACAGTGGTGTGTGTGTGTGTGTGTGTGTTTATACACAAGAAAAAATGCCCTGCATACTCTACATTATTCTATTCCTGATGCTGCTATGCTAAGGCTAGAAATGGGCAATAACTACTTTTTTAATTTGAAAAAATGGAAATGTCCTAAGCTCTCCAACATGCCAGCCCTAGATCTCATGTCATCCCCATCATCCCCGATTCTATGGAATTGATGGTAAGAAAGGAAGACAACTAGGGCCAGAAGGATGGCTCAGTGAGTAAAGGTGCTTGCCACCAAGCCTGGGGACCCAATTTCAATCCCTGAAATCCACACAGTGGACGGAGAGGACTGACTCCCGCAAATGTTACCAGAACCACACACACACAGAGAGAGAGAGAGAGAGAGAGAGACAGAGACAGAGACAGAGACAGAGACAGACAGACAGACAGACAGACAGGATAGGTAAGCAAACAAAAGTGCTTCATAAAGAAAGGAGGACAAATACTATAAAGCAAGTTCTATCACCCACCACAGGTCAGCTGATGTCGATCTCTGAGTGAATCTCCACAATCACCAATAAGGGATGACTGTCCCACTGTATGAATAAAAGACCTGGGATATCAACGGGCTTAAACATTCACTTCTCAGCAAGTGCTATGGCCAGTGTTGAAGCTCTACCACGTTTCATTTCAAACCTCCTGCTCACTTCCTGCCCCATAGCAGTGCTGCTTAGCATCTCTGGCCCCAACCCCTTCAAAACTTGTTGTTTCTTATACCAAGAACTCCTTTTTAGAAATTCTAAATGCTGCCATCTGTGTCCACTGACCCCAGCCCTGCTTTTCAGTTCCCGTAATTCCTTGAGACAGATACTGAAACAAGCACACATGTCAGCCCACCCAAGCCTTTTCAGCACTGCTTCCATTTCTGAGTAACTTCTGGGATAAACCTGGACGAAGCCTTTGTGCATGCCAAGCAAGCACTCTGCCACCTGCTACACTCCAGCCTCCAGTTATTCTTCTTTTCAAAATAATCAAAAATAAAACTTTAAAATATATGTATTAAATACATTATATGAAAACTTAAAGAAATTAAAAGAATATCCTCTGGTCAAGGATGTTATATTTGTGTTCAAATAAATGACTTAAGTACTGGATGATTTTTTTTAAAAAAATAAAGTTTAATATCTTCCCAAGAACAAAATAATATGCATGAGCCTTAGGTTTAAAACCTCTAGCGTAAATATTTCTAGAGTACAACAACTGAAGAAGATGTTACTGGTACAAAAACTCACTAGCAGACCAATGAACAACAGAATATTTTTCGAAAGAAGAATATGTAGAATTTAGAATACTGACACTTCAAGTTAGTAAAGGAAAATAAACTACTCAACAAATGATCCTGAGAAAAATATCTATTTACAAAGAAAACAACAGTATTGAACACCTACCTACCTCACATGTCATACTAAAGCAAATTCCCATGTAAAAATTAAACTTATAATCTAAAAGAAAAACCGAGATGACTGTTCGGTTTAGTGTTACTGAGAAATATTTCTAAACATGCTATTAAAATAAATAATATTAATACAAAGTATAATTTTATTGTTTAATTTCTACATAAGTATAATGAAGGGACAAAGCACAGTTTTTTAAATATGTATGTTTGGAACAGCGTGACAGAGAAGGGTAAAGGCTCCAAAAGTAACTAAGAAAATGGAGAACAGTGTGCTGCATAGGTAGGTGTTTACAAATAACAAAGCAGGACAGTGAGTAAGCTTTAAAAATGTTCATCATCACATTAATTCTCAAAATGCGACATTCATGAGCATAAGGAAAAGCAGTGCCTCTCCTTCACTGGTGAGAACAACAGAGCCTTCCGGAAGCCAACTTGGCAGATTTGCTTTCACTACACATACAGTCACTGATGGCAAAAATTCAAATGTGGAAAGATATAAAAGTAAAATATCCTGATACTAATACACATAAAATTTTGATGGAGATGGCCGTAGATACAAAGGCTCCTGTTTGTCTCTTTGCTAAGTGTTGGACTAGAGAGAAAACATACAGCACTCACAGTGTCGCTCCTGACAGTAAGGGATACGAGCTAGCAAAGGCCTGAGGAAGACCCTAGCTCAGGACAGAGTACAGTAAGGGATACGAGCTAGCAAAGGCCTGAGGAAGACCCTAGCTCAGGACAGAGTACAGTGCAGGCATTAAAACTGGAACACAAATTTATATATTATATTTATCAGAAAAAAGAGGGTCATAACTATGAAAAAGGGGACTGAAGAAGCTAAGCTGCAATGTGTTCCATTAACATAAAAACAAAACTATCTTGTGTATATAAACACACATTAATATAAGAAGGATACGGATACACAGGGAACCAATCTGAGTAGTGATATATGTTTGAGTATGGAAATATATGCATAAATAAAAACAAAAAACTATTCAGAAAGAGATTTTGGTAAGTGTTGGCAGCATAAGTGGCTTTTGCTCTTCTTCCTCTCTCTCTTCCCATACTGTCCAGATTATTTACATGCATGGGTACTCATTTCTCATAGAATCAGAGAAAAGGGCTCTTTTATTTTTAAATAAATTAAAAATTGGGTAAAGAGTAAATTAAGACTCATGCACAAGTTATTTTAGGACAAATTATAAGCTCCAAAATGATGCTGGAAAAGATAGATGATAGGTTGAAATAGTGCTATGAAATGATTAAATTTACTTTATTAAATAAATCCAATGCTTATGTATGTATATAAATATGATACATGTATATCAACATTTATCTTCTTACATTATATATGATTAAACCTTTACAAAAAGGTTGAAGGAAATTGGAAAATTATGTTTCCAGGAAGTCTGTTTTGATATGAGCATGATTATTCTTATGATTTAAAACGCAGAAGAAAAGAAGATGAAATAGCAAGGAGAGGAATCTAAAGCTACCTGTGATCACATATTTAAGTAAAACATAGTTGACTTACATTGCATAAAATTATGTAGTTATTAAAATTTTTATTTAGACTCCTAGGCAATAACACAACAACAATATGCTAGTGTCAGCACACAAAGCAAAAATAGGGACACAGATTCTATTTGCATGCTTTAAAAAGAAATCAATCCTAAATTTAAACAAAAGGCTAAAAAGAACTATTGAACTGTTAACTAAGGCTGCCACTAGGTTTTGGATCAGGGATAAGGTTCATTCTTTTCTTTCTAGTTTTGTAGTTTTTGAAATTTTCATAGCGCTGAATGGTTTTCATTAGAAAAATATAAAGACCCTGCAAAAGTATATAGGTTCCAAATGGAGTTCACATTTACAAAGTTCACAATCCTGACCAGTATTCAGGACTTTTTCTAGACCGTACACATGCAGGACCCCTCCTTAACCAGTAATATAAGCTCTATAACCTATATTCAAAGTCCGTCTTCTAGATACAGCACCGAATACTTGCAGCTTTCATCCAGGAATGGGCATGCTGTGTAGTCTCTATTGTGTGTACTGAAGAAGTTCTGAGTATTACTAAACTTCTCATGGATCAACAATGTTCCTCAAAGATGCAGAATGGAGAGAGCGGTGAGTGCCTGCCAGCAGGGCAGGCCTCAGGGTCCCCTGTAAGGGAGCCCGGCACCTTCAGCTCCTGCGCCAGGCTTCCTGCGCACTCCTGGATACCACCCCCCACCCACCCACCCACCCACCCACCCCACCCACCCCCCCCACCCCACCCACCCCCCCCACCCACCCACCCACCCCCCCCACCCACCCCCCCCACCCACCCCCCCCACCCACCCACCCCCCCACCCCACCCCCCCACCCCACCCCGTCCCGCTCCATTCATCCTGTTGGCCCTGGATCATTGGGCTACCGGCGGCCCTGTTTAGTTGCTGAGGAATCCCATCAGGACGGGACCAGTGCTCAACTACAGTCTTAAGCTCCTAAACTAAGGCGACCCACCCAGAGCGTTGCTGAGGAATCCCATCTGGACGGGAACGGTTCCTGCTTCTACACTGAAGAGATATACCCTGAGAGTCAATCACAGCAAAGTCTGGACCAAGAGACCAGGCCTCTCCTGGCTCCATTTGAAGGAAGAGATGGGAAGGCGCCAATACAAGAATTCCTCCAACAATCTGAAAGGCAACATGACACCACCAGAAACCAGGGATCCCGAAATAAGAAGAATTGTACACCCTACTCCTGAAGAAATAGAAGAAATCGACTCAAAAGTGAACTATATGAAAATAATAGAGGACCTTAAACAGGAGGTGAAAAACTGCCATAAACAATTAGAGATTACAAACAAAAAGGTAGAGGAAATGAATAAATCGCTCAAAGACACGCAAGAAAACCAAGAGAAACAAGAAAAAGCAATCAAACAGGTTAGGGAAGCGGTTCAAGACATGAAGAATGAAATGGAAGCAATGAAGAAAGCACAAACCGAGGGAAGAATGGAGATGGAAAATCTGGGTAAACGAATAGGAATGACAGAAACAAGTACTAACAACAGATTACAAGAGATAGAAGAGAGAATATCAGACACTGAAGATACCATAGAAAAAATAAACACACTGATCAAAGAAAACAGCAAAACCAACAAATTCTCATCACAAAACATTCAGGAAATTTGGGACACAATAAAAAGACCAAACCTAAGAATAATTGGAGTAGAAGAAGGAGAAGAAGTGCAGCTCAACGGTACAGAAAATATACATAATAAAATTATAGAAGAAAACTTTCCCAACCTGAAGAAAGAGGTACCTATGAAGGTTCAAGAAGCATACAGAACACCAAGTAGGCTGGATCAAAAAAAAACATCCCCTCGCCATATAATAATCAAAACACAAAATACACAGAATAAAGAAAGAATATTAAGAGCCGCAAAGGAACAAGGCCAAGTTACTTATAAAGGTAAACCTATCAGACTTACACCTGACTTCTCTATGGAAACCATGAAAGCCAGAAGGTCCTGGATAGATGTACTGCAAAAACTAAGAGACCATGGATGCAAGCCCAGACTACTATATCCAGCCAAGCTTTCGTTCACGCTAAATGGAGAAAACAAAATTTTCCAGGATAAAAACAAATTCAAACAATACGTAGCCACAAATCCAGCCTTACAGAAAATTATAGAAGGAAAATCACTAACCACGGAGTCCAACAATGCCCACAATAACTCAGTCATCTAGAGACCTTTCACCAGCGCAACTCAAAGAAGGGAAACACACAAACCCTACTACTAAAAAAGTGACCGGAGTTAACAACCACTGGTCATTAATATCACTTAATGTCAATGGGCTCAACTCACCTATAAAAAGGCACAGGCTAAGGGATTGGATATGAAAACAGGATCCAACGTTCTGCTGTCTACAAGAAACACACCTCAACCACAAAGACAGGCACCTACTCAGAGTAAAGGGCTGGGAAAAGGCTTATCAAGCAAATGGTCCTAAGAAACAAGCAGGTGTGGCCATACTAATCTCTAACAAAGTTGACTTCAAACTTAAATCAATCAGAAGAGATGGAGAGGGACATTTTATACTCATAACAGGAACAATTCATCAGGATGAAGTCTCAATCCTGAATATCTATGCCCCGAATATAAAAGCGCCCACGTATGTAAAAGAAACATTACTAAAACTCAAGGCAGCCATCAAACCACACACACTAATAGTAGGAGACTTCAACACTCCTCTCTCACCAATGGACAGGTCAATCAAACAGAAACCTAACAGAGAAATTAGAGAATTAATGGAGGTAATGAAGCAAATGGACTTAACAGACATCTATAGATTATTCCACCCGAAGAGGAAAGAATATACCTTCTTCTCTGCAGCTCATGGAACCTTCTCGAAAATTGACCACATACTCGGTAACAAAGCTAACTTACACAGTTACAAAAAATTATTAGTAACCACCTGTGTCTTATCAGATCACCATGGATTAAAGTTAGAATTCAACAACAATGCTACCCCCAGAAAACCTACAAACTCATGGAAACTGAACAGTCAACTTCTGAACCATACCTGGATTAAGGAAGAAATAAAGAAAGAAATTAAAGTCTTCCTTGAATTCAATGAAAATAAAGAACAACATACTCGAACTTATGGGACACTATGAAAGCAGTGCTAAGAGGAAAGTTCATCGCACTAAGTGCCCACTTAAAGAAAACAGAGAAAGCACATATTGAAGACTTAACAGCCCACCTGAAAGCTCTAGAAAAAAAAGAAGCAGACTCACCTAGGAGGAGTAGAAGATTGGAAATAATCAAACTGAGGGCTGAAATCAACAAAATAGAAACACAGAAAACAATACAAAGAATCAATGAAACAAAAAGCTGGTTCCTGGAGAAAATCAACAAGATTGATAAACCCCTATCCAAACTAATCAAACGGCAGAGAGAGAATATGCAAATTAATAAGATCAGAAATGAAAAAGGGGACATAACCACAGACACAGAGGAAATTCAGAGAATCATCAGATCATATTACAAAAGCCTGTATAACACAAAACTGGAAAATGTAAAAGAAATGGACACTTTTTTAGATAAATACCATATACCAAAGTTACACCAGGACCAGGTGAACAATCTAAACAGACCTGTTGGTCGCGAAGAATTAGAAGCTGTTATCAAAAACCTCCCTACCAAAAAAAGCCCAGGACCAGATGGTTTCAATGCGGAATTCTACCAGAACTTCCAAGAAGAGCTAATACCCATACTCCTTAATGTATTCCACAATATAGAAACAGAAGGGTCATTACCTAATTCCTTTTATGAAGCTACAGTTACTCTGATACCAAAACCACACAAAGACTCAACCAGGAAAGAGAATTACAGGCCAATCTCACTCATGAACATCGACGCAAAAATCCTCAACAAAATACTGGCAAACCGAATCCAAGAACACATTAGGAAAATTATCCATTATGATCAAGTAGGCTTCATTCCTGAGATGCAGGGCTGGTTCAACATACGAAAATCTATCAATGTAATCCAGCATATAAATAAACTGAAGGAAAATAACCATATGATCATCTCATTAGATGCTGAAAAAGCATTCGACAAAATTCAACATCCATTTATGTTAAAAGTCTTGGAGAGATTAGGGATACAAGGGTCATACCTAAATATAATAAAAGCTATATACAGCAAGCCGACAGCTAACATCAAATTAAACGGAGAGAAACTCAAAGCCATCCCGCTTAACTCAGGAACACGACAAGGATGTCCACTCTCTCCATACCTCTTCAATATAGTACTTGAAGTTCTAGCAATAGCAATAAGACAACATAATGGGATCACGGGGATTCGAATTGGAAAGGAAGAAGTTAAACTTTCGTTATTCGCAGATGATATGATAGTGTACTTAAGCGACCCGCAAAACTCCACCAAAGAACTTTTACAGCTGATAAACAGCTTTAGTAATGTGGCAGGATACAAGATCAACTCCAAAAAATCAGTCGCCCTCTTATACACAAATGATAGGGAAGCAGAGAGGGAAATCAGAGAAGCTTCACCATTCACGATAGCCACAAACAGCATTAAATATCTTGGGGTACATCTAACCAAGGAAGTGAAAGATCTATTTGACAAGAACTTTAAGGCATTGAAGAAAGAAATTGAAGAGGATACCAAAAAATGGATGGATCTACCTTGCTCTTGGATTGGGAGGATCAACATAGTAAAAATGGCAATTCTACCAAAGGCAATTTATAGATTCAATGCAATCCCCATCAAGATCCCATCAAAATTCTTCACAGATCTGGAGAGGACAATAATCAACTTTATATGGAAAAACAAAAAACCCAGGATAGCCAAAACAATCCTATACAATAAAGGATCTTCTGGAGGCATTACCATCCCTGACTTCAAACTCTATTACAGAGCTACAGTAATGAAAACAGTGTGGTACTGGCATAAAAACAGAGAAGTCGACCAATGGAATTGTATAGAAGACCCGGATTTTAACCCACAAACCTATGAACACCTCATTTTTGATAAAGGAGCTAAAAGTATACAATGGAAGAAAGAAAGCATCTTCAACAAATGGTGCTGGCACAACTGGATGTCAACCTGTAGAAGAATGAAAATAGACCCACATCTTTCAACGTGCACAAAACTCAAGTCCAAATGGATTAAAGACCTCAATATCAGCCCGAACACACTGAAAAGGATAGAAGAGAAAGTGGGAAATACCCTACAACAGATGGGCACAGGAGATCGCTTCCTATGTATAACCCCAGAAGCACAGACATTAAGAGCAACATTGAATAAATGGGACCTACTAAAACTGAGAAGCTTCTGCAAAGCAAAGGACACTGTCACTAAGACACAAAGGCAACCTACTGACTGGGAGAAGATCTTCACCAACCCCGCAACAAACAAAGGTCTGATCTCCAAAATATATAGAGAACTCAAGAAACTAGACTTTAAAATGCTAATTAACCCAATTAAAAAATGGGGCACTGATCTGAACAGAGAATTCTCAACAGAAGAATTTCAAATGGCCAAAAGACACTTAAGGTCATGCTCAACTTCCTTAGCAATCAGGGAAATGCAAATCAAAACAACTTTGAGATATCATCTTACACCTGTGAGAATGGCTAAAGTCAAAAACACCAACGATAACCTTTGCTGGAGAGGTTGTGGAGGAAGGGGTACCCTCATCCATTGCTGGTGGGAATGCAATCTTGTGCAACCACTATGGAAGTCAGTGTTTCGGTTTCTTAGGAAATTCGGGATCAACCTACCCCTGGACCCAGCAATACCACTCTTGGGAATATACCCAAGAAATGCCCTATCATATGACAAAAGCATTTGTTCAACTATGTTCATAGCAGTATTATTTGTAATAGCCAGAACCTGGAAACAACCTAGATGCCCTTCAATGGAAGAATGGATGAAGAAAGTATGGAATATCTACACATTAGAGTACTACTCAGCGGTAAAAAACAATGACTTCTCGAATTTTGCATGCAAATGGATGGAAATAGAAAACACTATCCTGAGTGAGGTATCCCAGACCCAAAAATGAACATGGGATGTACTCACTCATAATTGGTTTCTAGCCATAAATAAGGGTCACGGAGTCTACAATAGGTGAATCTAAAGAAGCTAAGTAAGAAGGGGGACCCACGGAAAAACATATAGTTATCCTCTTGGCTAAGGGAAGTAGACAAAATTGCCGGGGAGAAAATTGGGATCTTGGGGTGGGGTGGGTTGGGGGTAAGGGGAGATGGGGAGAGAAAAGTTAGAAGGGAAGGAGGTCGGGCCTTGGGAAAGCAGGAGGATTGGGATAAAGGAAGGTTGGACAGGGGAGCACGGAACCACAATTCTTAGTTAAGGGAACCACTTTAGGGTTGGCAAGAGACCTGACCCTAGAGGGGCTCCCAGGTGCCCAAGCTGAGGTCCCCAGTTAGTTCCTTGGGCAGTTGAGAATAGAGAACCTGAAATGACCCTATCCTTGAGCAATACTGACGAATATCTTGCATATCATCATAGAACCTTCATCTGGTGATGGATGGAGATAGAGACAGAGACCCACACTGGAGCACTGGACTGAGCTCCCAAAGTCCCAATGAGGAGCAGAAGGAGGGAGAACATGAGCAAAGAATTCGGGACCACGAGGGATGCACCCACCCACTGAGACAGTGGAGCTGATCTATTGAGAGCTCACCAAGACCAGCTGGACTGTGACTGAAAAAGCATGGGATAAAACTAGACTCTCTGAACATGGCGAACTATGAGGGCTGATGAGACGCAAAGGACAATGGCACGGGGGTTTGATCCTACGTAATGTGATGGCTTTGTGGGAGCCCAGCCAGTTTGGATGTTCACCTTCCTAGATATGGACGGAGGTGGGAGGTCCTAGGTCTTACCACAGGGCAGAAACCCCTGACTGCTCTTTGGTCTGGAGAGGGAGGGGGAAAGGAGTGGGGGGAGGGGGAGAAGGGTGGGAGGAGGGGGCGTAGGGTGGGAGGAGGGGGAGGGAAATGGGAGGCTGGGAGGAGGTGGAAACTTGTTTTTTTTTCTCCTTTTCTCAATAAAAAAAAAAGATGCAGAATGGAATAGTTTACCTATTTTTTCCTTCATGAGTAATTTTCATTTCCTCATCTATGAATGGTACACCATAAATCTGTCTTGTGACTCTGATGCTGAGATTATGTAGAAGGACAGCAATCACTATGGTCCCTAGCATGAAATAGTGCTTGACAACTGGTAGCAACTATCATTGATATGTTTAAATATTTAATTTCACTTCACAATATTGATGCTCTTTAAACTGTTGATATTCTCCTCAGCATCTTAGTTTTCTCATCTGTAATATAAAAAGAACCTTACCTATCTCAAAGAGATTTTTAGGATCATTAAAATTATCCACTGGAGGGCTAAAGCAGTTAAGAGCGCTGGCTATTCTTTCAGAAGACCTAGGTTCAATTCCCAGCACCCACATGGCATCTCATAGCTGCCTATAACTCCAGTTCCAGAGTAACTCATGCAGGTAAAACACCAAAGCACATAAATTTTAAAAAGGGGGGGGAAAGAATATTTTTCAGGCAGTGGTGGTGCACACCTTTAATTCTAGCACTCAGGTGGCAGAGGCAGCAGATCTCTGAGTTCAAGGTCAGCCTACAGAGCAAGTTCCAGGACATACAGGACTACACAGGTAGCACAGAGACTCCTGGATGGCTGCACAGTTGTTTAATGATGTGCACACTGCTAAGTGATAAGGAAAGATGGGTCCCACTGGACAACTTTATAGAAAACAGCAATATACCTGGCTTAGTTCTCACACTCCAAATCCATTCTGGATGCTTCATGACTCTAAACTTTCAAAGTGGCCAAGAGTCTCAAATGAAAACCCAGTGGATCATAGCTATCCTGTGGAAGTGTTTTCAAGATTCCATTACCACTTTAAAATTGTTCAGATGCTGTAATTTTTTTCTAGAGAAAGGAATGGCAGGTGTCCGGTGTCGGGGTTCTTTAGCCCGGTGCAGTCTGCAGACTACAGAGTTTGCTCTCATATGGCTGCACACACGTCTCCCCTTCCTTCAGGCCTTCCTCTTGAAGGTACCCGGAGGGTTACCCCAGGACAGGTTCAGCAGTAATGGAGGTTATAAATGCCCCTGAAGGAAAATCTCTACAGAGCATGGGTTTTAGGCTCTTCCTTCAGGAAGGCACCAGTGACCCAGTCAAGGCCCCTTCATCTTCCCAGCCTCCCAGCCAATACCTGCACTCTTCTTCCCTAAGGCTGCCTGCCCCAGATGTTGCCACAGCCTCATTGCTGTTGGGAACCACCTACCATGAATTGATTTTCCTCCACAGCACATCTGGGGCTCCTACAAAGTCAGTAGGGAGAGACAAATGACTGAATAAGACAGAGGTTTGAAAATAAGTAAGATTCATAAAGGAGGACTTCTAAATGGCCTACAAACTTTTAAAGGTATGAAAATTTAGTCATCCTTTGAGAACTACAACTTAAAACCATAAGAAGATGTCCCACCATGCCCCAGAATGCTGCAGCCACAAAATCTGATAACAATGATAGGAGCAGGAGCTGTGCCACAAGTAGCAGTGGGGAAGGACTTGTATCTAAGTAAAGAACACACCTCATCCTGGAATCCAGAAGCTCCACCTCTCTGATTCCCCCACCAAAGGTGCATGCACCTGTGCACCTGAGAGAGAGAGCACTTACCACTGAGCCCCAACCTGGAAATGTTTGACAACACAAGAATGGATAATTGTGACCAGGACCCAATGAAATAGTACACAACAATGAAAAAAGCATACTGTCATCACACAGACCATTCAGAATGGATCTCTCACAGACAATGTGGATTGAAAGATCTAGAGGAAAAGGACAGAAATTTACAAATCTATTTATATTCAAGTATAGAAAATAAGCAAAGCAAAATTGTCTTGTTTAGGCATGTCTGATCTAGGGTGAAAGTACAAAGAAAATAGAAAACACTACAATCTCAAAAGAAAGGCAATGTCAACTTTATCTTTGGATGGGGTGTGGGCTTTAAGAGACTGAAAACACTGGGCCTTTTAACTAAGGCATCGGTTGTAGATGCTTTCCCCATGATAAAACACCTTTTTAAAATCCAGGTGCAATATCATGATCCTGAATTCCCAGCTTTTGGGGAATAGAGAAAAAAGGCGAAGGGTTCAAGCTCAGCCTCAGCTGCACAGTAATTTCTAGAACAGCCTTTGAGCATGAGATTTAGCTCAAAAAATTTCTTTAATAAAAGAAAAACCTTCTTGTTTTGTGTAACTTTCTATGTATGTAATATATTTTATAATAAAAACGTTAAGGACAAGTATTAATATCTGACATTTAAACATAAGGCAAACAATCTAATTGGATGAAAATATAAATTAAACAATGAGGCCTGTTTGGTGTAGGGTATGGAGAAAGAAGAACTGATGATAATTTTAAGGTTAGAAACTGACAGACCAACTACGGATAAACATTTGACCACTTTCATTTGAAATTTCAATTCCTGGGAAAACATAGTGAAGCCCAGAACCTGGGAAGTAGATGAAGAGGATCAGGAGTTTAAGGCCAGCTTCAGCTACAAAGAGTTCAAGGCCAGCCCTGGTTACAAGACACCATCCCCACCCCACCTCAAAAAAAAAGTAAAATAAAATACAATCTTTATATATAATCTTTAGTTCACAATTCAATGTCTAGAAATTTCCCATATATCATTTACACATAATCACATATTCTACAGAAATATTTGCTACAATATTGTTAATAGCAAAGTACTAGAACCAGTAAAGTAAGTATCCATTAAAGAGGATTAAATTGGTGTTAGTATATACATATATTTGAATATAATGTAGTGTAAAAGAATATAAACATTATATGTCCTGATAAAAATATTCTCAACACACTATGAAATTTTCAAAAATAACATACAAACAAATACACTTAATACAGGACCACTTATACTGAGGAGATAAAGCCACTTTACTGGTTATTCTCTGGTGGGTTTATAGGAAAACAGTAATAGCCATGGCATTGGGGAATAGAACTTAGGATCTTGAGGGACTTGAAGGAAATAAATTTCTACTTTTTGAACTGTATATCTTTCGTGATTTTATAAATTATTACTATATATGTATGTGATCTTTTCAAATAAGTTTATTTTGGAATTTAATTTCACAGAAGTCCTCACAGACCTTGGCACATAATAAAACCTAACCCTGGGAAGGTTTCTCAAGCTGGGCTTATTTTTAACACACACTAATCTAGGCACAACTGGTATATTAGGTAGCAACATCTCTGAGATGCCCTGGAGGGAGCACAATGGACAAAGCCTAAAAATGAAGTTTGGGGACCTGTAGTCCTGGCATGATGGTCTCACTGCAAAGGAAGAGACTTTAAGATGGCATGTCTATAAAAATACACTACTAAATACTGTTGAGTAGAGCAAAGATGAGAGGCATTTTAGCCTTGTGCTAGTAAACGCCAGAGTAAACATCACAAGCTCACACACATGAAGGGAGAACAAGCCGTACCCATGCCCAAACAGGCCCATTGAACATACACGCCCAGTATGAAATTTTTTAATAAATTTCATTTCTCTTTGCCTAGGCATTCTTGAGCAATAAGTGATTCTTTCTTCCAGTTGATTTTGCCTATTTTCTGGTACTTATGCCCTCCGGGACATGGTGAGGTTTAACAATTTATGCAGAATTAAAACGGTTGCTATAAGTTGAATCAAACAGATTGTTTCAGCTTGACTCCCTCCCTTGCAAAGGCAGCTCAACCAATGCAGCAGCGCTGTAGCTATGACTTTAGCCCACATTCCATGAGCACTCAGGAGTCTAGCTTTGCAAGGCTGTCTATGAATATCTCATTTCAGCTGCTCTCATAGCTGCCGTTCAGGCTGGCTCAGTTATCCACAGGTCTCACTTGTGTGCAGCCACGAGTGGTGTGCAGATCATCAATCTGAGTCCCATCAGAACAGGAGGGATCATACCTGGATGAGGTGAGCACTGCCTCTCTGAGAACTGGGAAGCTGCTCACTCACCAGTAGGTAGGAGGTGGTGCAACTCCCTCCTTATTCACAGACTACAGACTCCTGAGTTAACAGCCTACCGGGAGTTTTATCTTTTTACTTGCTTGTGTTACAATCTACAAAAAAAGCTATTATTCTGGCCAAGCCAACATCAACAGTTTTATTTCACTTTTTTCCTTTCCACAGGTACTGAGTACCTGGTCTTGGACTACAATACACCTAAATTCTTTCAGTTCTACCTGGGGTCAGACCTTTTAATGCTTGATTAATTAATTTTTTCAGTATGAAAAATCATGAATTCCATTATGACGTTGTCTGTCGCTGTGCTTTGCCCATGTCCCCCTCCTGCTGGTCGCCTCCGTAATGGACCTATTGAGAGAATTGTTCCCTGTCTTTCCTTTTATACTATACCTTAGGATACAGCCTTCAGTAAACATTGTATTAAAGCACAAAGTTCAATTTAGGTAGTATAATTTTATAAATTGAAAGATTATATAATCAAAGAACTTTTAAATCAGCCATTTCGGTGGTAAATTGTGATTACTAGCATCCTGACTTTTGCTTTCTATGAAATATCTCATAGGGCAGTTTATCTGAACTTGTCTGTGTCACAGCTTTTGTTGTGTGCTGGTAGTGTCTTGGAGACTGCTGCCAAATTGCTTTCAATTTCGAGTCCATTACCAAGACATCCAATATAGAACTGATTTTTATCCCCCCATTTTTCAAAATAAGGAAACTGATCAGGAGCACGGGAGGCAGTGGAAAGCAGTGAGCAAACCTCTTGCAGGCTGATTGCAGAAAATAATAAAAACTCTCAGGTTTTTATCTTAGTGAGAATCTTCACTGACTAAAAAGCAAGCTGAAAATCCAACATCATTGCCCAGAAAAGAGGAGAGCAGAGTAAGAAGAAACGGCTGTGGGCTGTGTATAAGCATCCTGAACTTTCTTTGGAGCTGGCTGGGAACATTTCTACTTTTAAAATCTTGGTTCGTTGTTTGTCTCTGTGTCACAGCAGCATACGGATGTGTTGCTGCGGATGATGGTGGCTACAGAACCACAGAGTGTACCACAGCATCAGTCACCAGGGCTCCCACCCATAGTGTCACCCTCACAGACCATCTGGTGCTCCTTCTGCATAATGACCAAAATATTGACTTAGCACTTAACACTCTGGGGAGGCTTAGACCGATTTTTTTAAAGCAAGAAAAATTCTTGCCAATTCAAAACAGAATTGCACTGTGTAAATCTGTTTCCAACAGAGACTTTCCATGGCCAGGGTTACCTGTTGTTAGAGAATTGTTATTGTCACAAGTGGACTCTGCAAACAGTGTAATCCATGAGGACAGTGGCCACAGAGCAGATGATGCCCAGACATCCACCCACTAAATCCTGCTCCTGGTGTAGTCAGTTCACTTCAGAGGTGAATCAGAGCAAGGTGACTCACCTTGAGAAGGGACATCTGTGGCTCTCCACCTTAAAGAAGAAATGTTAAGCTACTAAAACCGAAAAGCATCAGAGCTAACCAGGTTCCAAAATAATACTCCCAGACCACGGCTTCTCTATCACTCTGTTCTTCTCAGAACAGCTGTCTAAAACGAGTTCCTCACATTAAAGACAAAAGGGAGGAGATTAAGGTTTTGAACTGTGCCTCTGACAAGCCCATATGAGTGTCTCACCATCGTTGGAATGCATTCAAGGGGAAAGCAAGCAAGGCAAATCGGAACTCAGCAAAGCATCACACTAAAAAAAATGTCTCATTTCAGAACAGCAGATTGCACATATGTTCTTTTTTTGTCCGAACTTCTGTGCACCAAATGCTTACCTAAGTACAACAAAAGCAACCATCATCCTCTAAATGGTGTGTGCCAGGGAAACATGTGTCATGGTGGATGAGAGATGCACATAAAGCTGTAGCTGGCAAACTGTGTCAAAGCATTCGAATACACCCACTCATGATAAAGAATTCACATAAGCACTGTGGAATATCTTAACTTTGCAAGAAAAGCAGCAGTGCACAACATCTTCTGATCAGCAGTCAGCTACAAAAGGATTGCTTCGGAGTCAGTATTACATCACACTGTGTTCATGCCTATGACTCCTCTTTGAAAGACTGGATTTTCAGCAGTTACTATGATAAGCAACTGTGCTACGATGAATGTGAAACAGGAAGCTAGGGTAACAATGTGCAGTCTGTTTGCAAAGTTTAAAAAGAGGCAAATATATCTCATTAGTAACAATGATTTAAAAATGAGATCATCCGGTTATGTTGCATACCTTTAATCCCAACAATCAGAAGGCAAGAGGCAGGCAGATCTCTGTGAATTCCAAGCTGGCCTGGGCTACATAGTGAGACTATGTCATACAAAAAATAGAAAGAACTGAGATTAAACTAATGGTTTTGCTTGCAGTTTATGTGTATTATCTTTTACAAAGAGCTACAAAGTTAGGAGCATATAAGCACTTAAACTGGGTGATTCCAACCATGTGATGAAGTGAATGAACTGTGGCTAGTTCTTTTGAACAAGAATCACTGCAATAAAATCACTGACACCCTAAGTACACCAAAAACCAAGTAAATTTGACTTCTGGTATGAAACTGTTAGAGCCTGCACAATCCCAAATGTATAAAACTCAAGGAAACCAAAGTACTTCTTATAAAGAAACAGAAATGACGAGAATCTGATAATCCACTTCCCAAGCAAAGCAGCCTCATCTGCATGCAGAAGAGCAAGGCTGGCCCTGGAGGCCCTAGAAGCAAATCTCGAAGGTTCAGTACCTTGCAAAGCAAACATACTCTGAAAGAAGCCCCTGAGAGGGGCAAGGGAGACAGACTACACAAGAGGATGACGCTCTTGGAAACCCCACCACCAGGCCTGCTTAGGGAGTGACTGCCGCATAAACAATGTTTGTGTGACTTCACATTCCATGTGCTGATGCATCTGATGATACTGAACTCAGACCAAATGTACCAGAAAAAAAATGTACAGTAGCTTGAGGGTGAAATAGATAACTAAAATGAAAAACAACACCAAATGAAAGACCCTAACCATCAGCCCATCCCACACCCGAGAGACAAGTGAGAGGGTAACAGTAGGAAGAAGCGAGGAGAGATATCTTCACACAATAAAATAAAAAAGATCAGGAACCTAACTACCAACACATGATGTCAAAGGGAAAACACAGATGAGGTCAGGGAGTGTCCACAGCTGTGATCCCAAAAGACTGCAAAACACCACAACCACAGCAGCCAACTAAAAAAAAGAGAGAAGACTCAAATTTGAGCATTTCACATATTCTTACTGACAAATGAGTTTTTATTAATGAAAAATCAATTTTTCATGCAAATATATGACTACACAATATCAATAATAACTATTTGGTACTTTTCTTTAATACCAAGAACCACACTATTGTTCTGCTCTTGTGTTCTTTAATGAATTCAACACAATGGACTGATTATCTGGACTTATCTGTGCAGCTATTTTACTAAAACTAGGTCAGACCGAAGGAAAGCTTTGGTACAAGCAGAGTAATTTGATACATAATAGTCCAAAAATCACTCTTTCTCCTCCCTGCTAAGAGCTAACTGTGCCTGTAACTTACTGCTTCCCAGACTCCTCAAATTTATAAAATATAGTTTTTTAAAAACAATATGTTGAGCCAGAAGTGCTGTAATGAGTTAGGGTGACAGAATAAAAATAATTTGAATACAGGAAGTTCTACAAAGCACGTTGTTCACAAGCGTGAAGGACAGACTCTTACTTTCACTCCCACATGAGCTGCAGGAGGTGACAAGAGCTGATCTCGATACTCAGATGAATAATATCGCACGTGCATAGACACACTTCCAATAGTATGACATAAGCAAAGGCCACATCACATACCCGGCCATTAGTAATGACCAGAGAAAACAACTGCCACTGGGACTGGATATTTAAAACAGGACATGAGAGCTGTTTCTTAGGGCTACAGGTGGAGCTCAACAATTGAGTCCTTGTCTGCTGTGTGTCAGACCCTTATTTAAATCCTCAGTACAAAGAAATAACAATGGACAGATTAGCCAATAAAATGATCCTGAATAAGTAACTGGTCATCAGACTAGAAAACAAAAATAGTCTATAATTATTTCCTTTTCTAATAAGAGTGGGTATTAACGTTGGTCATTTCCAAGGTACTTCTCAGACTACCTTCCACCATTCCCTCTCACCCGTCTGAACAGCCCCTTCTTGCCTTTCACCTTAATATCTATATACCAAAACTTCAACTTCTCCTCTTTTTGGGTGACTGCTTGGCCGATCCACAAGCTTCAAGGTATTTTTCTTAAATAAAAGGTGAGCATGTCACTATCAGGCTCAAAATTGGCAGATCTCCCTGGCACCCCTCATCATAACCCTAAAATCTTTACTATATTCAAGATTTTTGTAAATCTGGCTTTTCATTAGGCCTTTGCTCCTGTTTTTCTCCAAAGTCATTGAAATGTATTCCTCTCGACCTCCAGCTGTCGCGTACAAATACTACTTTCTCCATCAAGCTACCTCTCTTTTCTTTAGCCTTTATTCACTGTGTGTGTGTGTGTGTGTGTGTGTGTGTGCGCGCGCGCGCAAACTCATGAGCCATGTGCAAGTGGAGATCAGAGAACAAGTTGCAGGAGCTGGTTCCACAGATGGAAGTCAGGTTGTCAGGCTTGGTGGCAAGCACCTTTATCTCCTGAACCACCACAGTAATGCACCTGACAAGTACTTTTGAGAATAAAGTCTTCAGACTAGAATGCAAGCCTTGAGTACCGAGAACATGACCTTTATGTCTCCTGAACACACAAGTTTGCTCTGTGTGTAATGTCTTTTGTCATCTTCACTAGGCTATCTTCTCATGAAGAGAAGACTTACCTTGTTCATTTTAATTTCCCCAGAAAAGTCTATACAAGTGCTCTGACTACCAGGAACTTGGTAACATTCTGTGAAATGTAAATATGAAGCCATTTATGCAAACAAGACTTCTAGAGAAATCACAACTGAAAGAGAAATTAAGAAGAGGACACTCCCATAGTGGAAGGATAAAAATACTTGCTATTGACATGCCACACCTTATTATACATCTTATCCACTTCAGTCAGCAACTGTTTTTAAAAACAAACAAATTATAGAAGCAGTATGTGTATCCATCAACATGTTTTCAAACCGTGGGGTGATGTCTTCAGCAACAATGTTTCTCAGCAAAGCAACTGTATCTGCCTTTTCAAAACTTTCTATTTCCTGAATTTATTTCTTGAATATAAATAATTACCTCTTAAAGGCTAAGCAAAAAAGTAGATCACTATTGAAAATATCTTTTATTCACATCTCATTAGATTTCTCCTTTATATTTAGACCACTAACAGAATCTCAGTTACAGCACTTTTCCCAGTAAGAAAGGCAGAGCTTGCTCGTATTTTTACTCACTTGCTAGATTTTGAGAAAATGAGATAAAAGAAGAAAAAGAACATAAATGAATCTTCATTTTCAGCAGCTAGGATAAAAATCCAACATATTATTAACCATCTCTTCCAGGTTCTATTCAATAAGCTAATCGTGAAGAAAATTTATTTTCCAAATTTCATGGTGTGATATTAAGTTTTAAAACTACTGGTTTTGACTAGAGGGATGGTGCAGCAGTTAAAAGTACTGGTTGCTTTTCCAGAGTTCCTGGGTTCTGTTCCCAGCACCAATACAGTGACTCACAAACCATCTGCCACTCCAGTTCCATTCTGGGGCTCCAACACATAAAAAAGTACTGGTCTACCTGAAAATTAGCATTTCTTCCTCCTACAAAAAGTTTACTTAATATAAGATCCAGATATATTTTGGGTAAAAAGGAATAGAGATATATAACACAGAAGAGAAATTAAGGACTCAGAGTGAATTTCAAGGTAGCATAGGAAGATATTCTTAATCCTATCAAATTTTCCTCTAGTCAGCTTCTGGGGGACTCTGAATCACATCACAGGACTAAACGCGGAAGGGCGTGGCTAGCAGACAGTTCAGCAGCAAAGCTCTCTCTGCACAAGCCTAACAACCTGCATTCGGTCCTGGGAACTCACTGTGAAGAAAAGAACTCAGTCACAGAAGTTGTCCTGTGACCCCCACAAGGGCACTGTGGTGCACACGTACTCCAGTTCACACACAATACACACACATGTTCACCCACATAATAATAACAATAATGATGATGAACATTTAAAAATCAATCTATGGAAGGAACTTTTGCAGGCTATATGACAAACAAAGGCTTTCTAAATGGACCTGCAATCCGAATGCCAATCCAGAGAAGTGGGACCAGTGGCCAACTCAGCAACCAGACTGCAAATATCACTGCTGCAAGCATCCTGTCTAGAAGCTCAGTTACTTTAAAGAGGCTCATAAAAATTCCTACAGTCCTGAGGAAAGAAAAGAAGAAGGGAGGATTTAAAAAAAAATGGCAATGAGTCAAATGGAAAGGGCCATTGCCACAGCAATTTCATTTTAGAGCCCTGGAAACTGACAACATCATGAATTATTTCTGAGGTGGGACGTTTCCTGACTTTAGAAGGCATCTGCGTAGATCCAGCCCCTTCTGATAGCTAACTTTTCTTTACACTCTTTCTTGCGGCCTTTGAAGCCTCAGCTTAAAAGTCCACAGTGAGTAAAGCAAAGCTAATTTCACCTGCCACTCCCAAGCCTGTTAGTACTTTATACCTCTCAGTCATCCTGGAGTGGGGAGAGAAGGATTCTACAAGCGAAAGTCTGCTGTGACTACACTGCACTGCTTCCAACTGTCTGCCTTGGCTAGGACTCCCAAGGCCTCTCGACAGACAAAGTAGAGGTCCCTGACCCATCACCAGGCTGCAAAAGATGGTAGAATGTGGGGATACGTGACATATCCCTGCCTCTATGGAAGCTCTCAGTGCACCTCTTTTACTCCTGGGTCTGATGTGAGAATATCATGTCCCCAACAAAAGCTTTTCCTTCAACTTAGGTCACAGGCTAAGAAGACATTTGGCCAAGCAAAACAAAACACAGCCACAACCAGACTGTAGGTCCAGGACTGAGAAATAAATGCTTGTGGTTGTAATCTGACTGGGGGTTCTTTGTGACTGCAGCAAAGCAAAGCTGACACATTCAGAAATTGGTAAACAAGGTGGTATCGTGTTACGTAACAACCTCAAAGACTCTGTGACTTACAGCAACAAGTATTCATTTCCCTGCTTGTGTTACATATCAGTGGGAACAGGTCATCTTCCATGCCTGTGTTCCAGGTCTGTCCTGTTGTCTTCTCATTCTGGACCTTGAGTTGAGGATGATATATCTCATGGCTGAAATATGCCCTTCTCATAACAGAGGACATGATAAGAAGAGGCTTAATATGATCCTACAGTGCTTCTAAGAGTCTGCAAAAGGCTCAAATCTAGAAGGGCCTGGTGAAAGCCTGTGATGCTTCTAGACGAGCCTGTGAACCCTGAAATGCTTCTGGAAGAGTCTGATGAAAGCCTGCAGGCTTCTAAAAGTTTCTGCTCAGAAATTACACGATTAAGACCCAAGTCAGTGAGAATATTAAATAGACTTCATCTTTAAGAAATAGAGAACAAATGACAGTGGCTAACAGTGGGATGCACCCTGTATATGGTCTCCTGTTGTTCCAGCTCAGTTTTGGTTAGTTAGTCTCCCTCATAATTGGTCCCCGTTCTGTAAGAAATGCACTAGGTTTGTAAAAGTTAAGTTCAGGGAAGTTAGCAGTTGTTGAAAGTCATCTGAGGAGAGCTGGGTGCACCAGAGTATGTGAGAGGATAGCCACGCACTTCCCTTACCCTGACCCATACTTGAGTGCTGGCTTTCTCAGGGAGTGTTAAATATTATTTCAACAGGTGGGCTCCTTTCTATGGAAGCCAGCATTTGCCTAAAAAGAGCTTCAGGAAGCAACCATTTTCAGTGAAAATAGGAAACCATTCTAAGAGAAAATGGGAGAGGAGGCCTATGAACACAGACTTAGGGAAAGACTGGCAGGAATGAGCCTAACAATGAGAAGGCGGGCATAAGGGACTGGAAAACAAGTGGAGAGACTACCGTACTTCTGTACAAGAGCACATATAAAAACAGCCTGCCTCGGGGGAAACTTTTACATTCTGATTCACAGACTGTAAGCAGAGCACTAGGATGTTTCCCTCATCTTTAAAGGGTGTACATTCAGGTTTCCTTTAGGCTGCCCGAACACTACCACATCTGCACAGCGGTGTCTGTCTTGCAGTCTCCTGACTAAAGTATCAACTGCTTTCTAAAGCCACACCATTCCCAGTACCCCTTCTCAACACAGTGAGGAGGGTCCCTGCTCATTTGAGCCACCACAATCTGCTTGGCTTCTTTTCTACAATTTTCTACTTTCTACAATTTTAATTCCATTTGAAATATTAACATGCTATAACAATAAAGTCAGTTCTAAGCTGTTATTACTGGTTATTTAATTCAAAATTTTAAAAACATTAAATACATAATTGCATCAGAAGAAAGAGTTCTAGCCATCAGGTAAGTAATGACAGCTGTGGAATCTAGGTAGGACAATACTTGTGACAAAATGCTGGACAATGTCATAGCTGGTCTCTAGCCCACATAGCCAAGCTAACACTGGAGCATAAATAAAGTCTTATACAAGTATCCAGTGCTATTATGTTTGGGAACACTTGAAGTCACCTTTCTCCTTACACAATAATGGGAGAACAAAATGAAAAGAGAAAAGCAGGCAAATATTCTGCCAAATAGAAGCAGCAGCAATTCAAGACATACAACCCAGGACTAACTGGTTGTCCTTCTAGATGCCCCCAAATGTTGCCTTCTAGTTAATTATCCACAAACTTCCAGAAATGTGACTAAGTTATATTGCACAAGCACAGCCTTGGATATTTTCTAACAATTCAGAATGCTCAATAAATCACAAAAGGACTGAAGACATGACTCCACCTTAAAATCACTTACTGCTCTTACACAGACCCTGGTTCAAGTCCCAGCACTTACATGACATCCCACAACCATCTGTATGTAACTCCAGTTCCAGAGAATCAAATGCCCTCTTCTGGCCTACACAGGCACAAAGAACACATGTAGTACACATATATACATGCAGGCAAATATACATATAAAATAAATCTTTAAATTATAAGGTAGACTAAGTCACTATGAATTTATTTGATATATTGTCAATGCATCTTAGAAACATCCTCTTGTTCATTCTCGGGCATCAATCAATGGTTCTGGTTGATGAGCCTGACCAAGCAATCTACTCTGGTCCCTGCCATACATAACTCAGTGGACACAGTGCACTAATGCACTTTAACCCTTCATGATGTAACACGGTCATTAAAGTCAACTCATGACCTATAACGCTATCATAACTTATATGTTGTAACATGAGGGCCTGATTGTTGGGGGTTTCTGTCCTCCCACCAAGTCCCACAGCTGTTTAGCCCCAAAGAAAATGACATAGAGGTCTCCATAAGTTATAAACTGATTGGCCCATTAGCTCAGGCTTCTTACTAGCTCTTATAACTTATATTAGCTCATTATTCTAGTATATGTTAGCCACATAGCTAGGTAACCTTTTCAGCGGGGCAGGTTCACATCTTGCTTCTTCGGTGTCTGAGCAGGACTACAGAGAAATGGGCTTCCTCCTTCCCAGAATTCTCCTGTTCTCTTTGACCCATCTCTACTTTCTGTCTCGTTGTCCTGCCTATACTTCCCGCCTGGTTACTGGCCAATCAGCACTTATTTAAAACATAATTGACAGAATATATAATTGTCCCACACCAATATGTGTGAGTAGATGAATGACAGATATATTTACTAAATTTAAATGAGCCAAACGGTAACAATAGGAGATCTAATTATAATAGATGGCATCATATATCATTTGTTAAAACTTTTTAATTATTCAAACAGGGACCATATGGCAGAAAAATTACACTATTGAAGTCAGAAAGCTATGAATTCTAATTTCAATTCTACTACAGTGTGACATAGGCAATCAACTTAATCTGGATCTCAAATGACTAATCTTTACATAAAACAGTATTGAAAACATTACTGTATTTTTAAAGATTGAAAGTGATAATAGTTACTTACAGTTCATTGAACAAAACTTGATACATGAAAGGCAATAAAGTTTAGGAAAGGTTTAACTGGAAAGTATAGCTAATATATCTATAAATCCTTTGGGTTTTTTCTTTGTTTCAAGACAGGGTCCTAGCTGCCCTGGAACTCAATCTGTAGATCAGGCTGTCCTCACAAAGATCTGCCTGGTTCTTGCTCCCAAATTCTGGGACTAAAAATGTACACCACCATGCCTGGCTTATAAATCTTTTCACAAGTCAGAATACTAGCTAAACATGGCACTCAAGTATGGATGTGAAAAACTGACCAAGTTAGGTCTCCAGGGTGATGCTATTGAGTCACTAGGACAGCTCTGGGAAGTAAGTGGGACTCCAGCCATTTCTCCTCTTTTGCTCTCTGACTTGATGACGCAAACAGAGAGCCCCACCATACACCCCCGTCATATGAGTTGCCACCATAGCCATGTGTAACAGGAGTGGGTCCCCCACGTTGGACACCATTCTGTAACATGAACAGGTCCTGTTTGTTAGTTGGGGTTTTTGTCCTGCCCTGTACCCCACAACTGTTTAGCCCCAAAAGAAATCACACATAGGTCTCCATAAATTATAAGCTGATTGGCCCATTAGCTCTAGCCTCTCACTGGCTAACTCTCACATCTTGATTAACCAATTTTTCTGATCTATGTTAGCCATGTTGCTCAGTACCTTTTTCAGTGATGCAGCTCACATCCTGCTGCTTCGGTGGTCTGGGCAGGAGTGGGAGGAATCAACTTCCTCCTTCCCAGAATTCTCCTGTTCTCATTACATCATTTCTACTTCCTGTCTGGTTTTTCCACCTATATTTCCTGCCTGACCAATCAGCATTTATTTATAACATGATTGACAGAATACAGACAATTCTCCCTCACCAGCCATGGAGTCTGGATCACAGACTAGAACTTCCAAACTAAACCAAAGCCAGCCTTCCCTCTTTATAATTTTACTCCAGGGACAGAAATCTGATCAACACAGATGAAATAAAATCATTTTTCTCTACTCTTTCCTCTTAAAAGCAACCAAAAGAATGAAAATTGGAAATGACTTAATAAAATGATTTAAAAAAAAAATCTATAAGATTAATGCAAAAAAAATCTTCCAAATGCATTCAAACCAGAATAAGGTTTCAATACCTTCTTATACCAACTTCACACTCAAAGTAATAATACATTTCTCTCAAAATAAGAAAACAGACCAAATGAGCCTTTGATGGAAGTGATATGCATTAGGAGCATTGAAAACAACAGAACTAGTAAGGAATAGTCCCATGAAGAAATATCCCTTTTCTGCACCAAGGAAATTCCAGGTAGAGTTCAATAAAGAAGAAACACACAGGCAGACCATCTTGTCTGTGATCTAATATCTTAAGATACTGTCTAGGGTAGAAAAAATTAAGCAGAGACCACCAGATCACAACACAGATAGCCTAACTTACAGAGCTTCAATGTAAGCCATACCAAAGCTCTAGCGCCACAAACTGGGGAAACAAGCAGGCTTTGACTATAAGGGGTGAGGGTGACACCAAGTGCTAGCAAAAGCTGCTGAGAGTAATGAAGAATAAAAAACACTAAAAATCTTCTGAGAAGCTTCAAGTAGAGGGTACCAGTTAAGGCAGAAAATTGGAACTGATCAAAGCACAAAGAATAAATGTCTGGGGACACTCGGCTACCAGTAGGATATCTATACCACATATTTTCCCCACACGGCTCAGGGAACATCACAGTAGAGGGGGCAGAAAGATTGTGAGAGTCTCCCAGACATGACAGGACTGATGAAGTCAAGAACTCACAGAAAATGTGCAGATCTATAAAAGACCTGCAAAAGATCAAGTCAGCCAACACTCCTGCATGAAAAGGACAAGGATTCATGGGAAGCTGATAGCTTCTAGAGGAGGAAGGGTCAGGTTAGAAGTGCAGTCCCTGGAAGGTCTGCATGCTTCATCATGCTTCAGAGGATAGACACACATACACAGAACAGGACAACACAAATTGGACTCAGTGTGTGGTACTTTTTAAATTATATGGAGTTGGAAGTCATGTAACAGGTAAGTCATCCTCTGCTGACCTCTAGATTTGCTCTGACTCTATTTGCTTCTGAAGACACAATAACAAAATCTGACTTTCCAGTCTGGTCTTTGTTGTTTGTTCTTGCTTAAGGATAGGATGCTGCTATACTTTGTTTTTATTATTTTTCCTCATAGTATCCATAATTCCTTTTGATTTGGGGTTCACAACACAAAAGCCCCTAAAATAATTGCCTATTCTATGTAAAAAGTCAAAGTTAAGTATTATTGTTCAGGTCTTAAATAGGAAAGGAACTAGAAAAACTCAAATAACAAAAAACTCTTTTTGACGTAAGTGAAAATTATCCCCTATTTCCTTTATATTCAACTATCTTTAAAATTTTTGTATATTAGACATTCTTATTTTCAAGACTTTTTATTATTACTATATATCAACTTATATAATAATGGATTTAATTGTGATACTTAGCCATTCTTTATTGATGTGTACCACCTGAAGAACTTAAAATAGTCTTTTTTTCCATTGAAAAAGGAGATGTATCTGTATATTCAGACTAACATGGAAGGGGAGAATCTCATGAGGCTCCATCCCTAGTCAAAAAACTACAGAAAATTAATGACTGATGAGAGAAGGAGGATTAGTCTTCCTCAGAGATGAGCCCCTAATTGGTTCTTCAATACAAAGTGGTCAGTCCTGAAATCATGTACTTAAATGCAACACTAAATGAACTCAGCAAGTTGTATTTCTCTCTCTCTCTCTCTCTCTCTCTCTCTCTCTCTCTCTCTCTGTGTGTGTGTGTGTGTGTGTGTGTGTGTGTGTGTGTGTGTGTGTGCTTAACAATGATAATCAAAAAGAGGAGGCCATGAATTTGAGAAGGAGTAAGGGGGAATCACATAGGGTTAGAGACATGGGAGAGATTGGATGAGAGGATATGGGAGGGTTGGAAAGAGAAAAGGGAGTGGAGCAATTATATAATTACATTTTAATTTAAATTTTAAAACTTTAGACACTAGGCTGGGTCTAGGGACTCAGGGTAGAGCATTGCTCAACCTTTATCAGAGAAGCTGCTTTTTCCATTAGACAGCAGTTTAACCAAGAACCACACTGAACCATGTCCAGACAGTGAGAGACCCTCAGCATGAAGCTTCAAATGGAATGTTTGTAGCAAAAGGCTCTGGGATCTTTGTGGAAGAGAAGGTGGAAAGACTGTAAGAGCCAGAGGTGGTGGATAACTCCAAGGGAACAGAATTGCAGACACAATAAGACTGGTGCACACATGAGCTCACAGCCTCCAACAGCGTGCACAGGACCTACACGGATTCAGACTAGCCAAGATCCCAGAGCTGAGAAGGGAGAGTGGATACAAAGTCCCACTCGTAATCAAGAAGCTGTTTGCCATGGGTACCTGCTAGTAAAAGGAAAAGCCATTTTTCTCCAGTGAAGTGTCACTGGGTATGTCAATCACACTCCAGGGCAGACCCCATACTCAGGAATAGCTAACCAACACAAAATGGATTCCATATTTTTTGTGTGGTTTTTTTTTTTCTTTTTTGGATTTTTTTAGTCTTGTTCTAGTTTTTTAAGTTAGTTTGGTTTGCTTTTTTGTTTGGGGATTTTGGTTGGAGTTTTATTTTTAGAAAGAAAGAAGATGAAGTTGTGTTGGTAGGGAGGTGGGAGTCTGCTGGGGGAGTGGGGGAGAAGAAAAATATGGTCAAAATATATTGTATAAAATTAATATAAAATGAAATAAAGAGTTTACATTAAAATGCCTCTTAGGTGACTGGTCTTGGAATAGATCTCTAAACACCATTCTCTTAACACTGCTCATTCTCTGTTTCTATTTACTCCTAAATCTAGAAGTGAGGCAGGGTGGTATGTGCCTTCATTCTGAGCACTCAGGAGTTAGATGCAGGAAGATTCTCAGTTTGAGGCTAGCCTGGCTACCAACGCAAAAAAAGAAGGAAACAAAGAGGAGAAGGTTGAGGAGGGGAAGAAGGAAGCGGAAAGAAAGTGGTGTAAGAGGTCCTTCTGTATTTGTGTTGCTTTCATTGCTTAATAAAGAAACTGCTTTGGGCCCCTGATAGGGCAGAACTTAGGTAGGCGGAGAAGACAGATCTGAATGCTGGGAGGAAGAAAGCAGAGTCAGAAAGCTGCCATGGAGCCACCAGAGTCAGACATGCTGAGTCTTTCCCGGTAAGCCACTGCCATGTGGCAGACAATACACAAATTAATAGAAATGGGTTAAGTCAAGATGTAAGAGCCAATAAGAGGCTAGAGCAAATGTGCCAAGCAGTGTTTTAATTAATACAATTTCTGTGTGGCTATTTTGGGTGTAAGCCAGCCAGGCAGGCCAGGACAAACAAGCAGCCCCTCTCTACAACAAGAAGGAAGAAAGGAAGGAAGGAAGGAAGGAAGGAAGGAAGGAAGGAAGGAGAAGGGAGGCACATAACCAACTGGTTCACAAACATGCCACTTTACACTTATCTGCCCTGGGCTCTACACCCAATGCTCTGAAATCATAGGACTTTGCTAATTCTATAATATTATTTTTATTAATTAAATTTGTTCTTTGACAGTTTAATACATATATATAAAATATATTCTGGCTGCTCTCAGTCCCCACTCTCTCACCTGCTTCTCTCCCCTTGCAGGCCTCTTCCCATGTTTATGTCTTTATATAATAAATGCTCAATCCTGGTGACCAACATGCAGTTATATCTAATAGTAATCTAACTTATTTAATTAACCAAATTAAGCTACTTAATCCTACTTAAACTATGTTACTATATCATGCTATAAAATCTTGTTGAAATAGCATATTCCTCAGAAACTGGAGGAGACAGCTCCAGGGAAACAGACTGAGAAGGCTGGCTGTAGTGGAGCACTTGCCGAACATGCATGACACTCAGTTTGGTCCCCAGTACTGCCAGGGAAAAACAAACCTAGAGCTCTTTCTGCTTCCTGGGCACTGAGAGGGGAGCAGCTGTGTTCCACTCACATTTCCTGTGATCATGCTTTGCCTCATCACCCCTGACCTGTGAAAGCATGAGCCAAAATCAACTGTTTATCCCTAAGTTGATTTTATATGATACCTTATCATACTAGCAGAACACTCACTAATACAGTCACTCTGGAGGCATGCCAGACTTTAAGCACACTACAGTTTCAGTGACTTCAGAATCAATTAAATCCTTTGATATTTCTCTAGTACAAAAAGGTAAAACTTTCCAAACATTTCCTACAAAGGCTCTCAAGAAAGAAGAAATAGAGACTAGAGAAGGATGCATGCCTACCATAACTGAAACCCTAGAGTTTGATCCCTATGCTCAAATATATATATATATATATATATATATATATATATATATATATATATGATCTAGATATAATATATTGATGTAAACACAAAATAAATGTAGTGTCAATGTGAATTTCTGGTCTCACTGATATAATGACAAGATTTACAATAGTCCAAACATCTTCTGAAGCACAGCACATTAGAGCTCAAAACACTGGGCACTCAAAGCTATGGTATGAACTGCAGAGCTCCAGACACTGGGTACTCAAAGCTATAGTGTGAACTCTAGAACTCCAGATACTGAGCATTCAAAGCTGTGGAGTGAACTGCAGAGTTACAGACACTGGGTATGAATGACAAAGATTCTATGACTTACAAAGCTTAATGTTCCTTCACAGGTGAGGTATTCTGTGCATTCCATGGAGGAACACTTCAATTTAAATTAAACTTTTTGATGTTTGGTGATTACTGGGAAGAGAAAAGCATGTGGCATCATGTTCAGCATAATACAAGTAGAATATGAATTTCTGATAGAAATATTTTCAAGAAAATGAAATCACTGAATTAAATTTTCATTTAATATTGATGCCCTGTATCATCAAAAAATACTTAGACACAAAATTACAGATTGGAATCTGTTTAAAACATAATACTTAGCATACTGATTATATTCATTCAGGAAAAAAATCACAAAAAAATTCCAACATAAATCAAGAGTATATAACACCACTATCTTGTGATAGAAACATAATATTTAAACATAAGTGAACTTATCTTTAATAAACATATAGGCATCCTCCTGAATATTAACCTTCATCAGGCAATGAAAGGAGACAGAGACAGAGACCCACATGGGAGCATCAGACAGAAAACTTAAGGTCCAAATCAGGAGCAGAAGGAGAGAGAGCACGAGCAAGGAACTCAGGACCGTGAGGGATGCACTCACACACTGAGACAATGGGGATGTTCTATCGGGAACTCACCAAGGCCAGCTGGCCTAGGTCTGAAAAAGCCTGGGATAAAACCGGACTCTCTGAACATAGCGGACAATGAGGACTACTGAGAACTCAAGAACAATGGCAATGGGTTTCTGATCCTACTGCAAGTACTGGCTTTGTGGGAGCCTAGGCTGTTTGGATGCTCACCTTACTAGACCTGGATGGAGGTGGGTGGTCCTTGGACTTCCCACAGGGCAGGGAACCCTGATTGCTCTTTGGGCTGACGAGGGAGGGGGACCTGATCGGGGGAGGGGGAGGGAAATGGGAGGCGGTGGCTGGGAAGAGACAGAAATCTTTAATAAATAAATAAATAAAAATACTTTGTGAATAGTTTCATCTGTGAGGTTGGGTGAGAAGCAGATGACTGACGGCTGAAAGCTGCTATCTCCTAAAGTTAGCGATGACAGAGAGAACTAAGAGAAGGCTCTGTGACGAGGACTGACCCTTAAGAAAACCTGCGTCTTTATATTGTTAAGACGTGTACTTCAGAGCTGAGACTGTCTCTTGGTGAGGAAAGAGTTTGCTGCATGAGCTGCAGCCCTGGATTCAGATCCCATTCCTGTAGAAGCCCAGGAACAGCTGCAGGCACTGGGACCTGCACTGGGCAGAGCGTTGCAGCAAGGGGAACAAGTAGATCACAGGTTTGGTGGCCACCAAGTCTGGCTACAAGGAGCGATCTTGTCTCAAAAATAAGGTGGAGAGCAAAAGACGAAGACACCCAGTCTTGACCTCTGTCTTCTCATGAGCACGCGTGCGCACATACACACACACACACACACACACACACACACACACACACACACATACACACACACACCATACTCTAAAATTTTAATTCTGAAGAAATTGAAGATGAAAACACATTTGAAAGCCATCTATTGATTGTTCCTTTCCACTCCTTTTTCTGCAGCAGTGAACAATTGTTATGCTTTTTCATACTTAAGTAAAAATGTTTAAAATGAGAAGTTTTGACGATAATGGTATATATGTCTTTGCTGAAAACATGAAATTCTGTCTTAAGTGTATAAATAGCATTTCAAACTTTTTATCTTATCTTATTACAGCATATGTTTGGATCGATAAGAGTAATAAGAAAACTTTCAATATTGCAAGGAAATTATTTATATGCTAAACTAATCACATTTACTATTTGATAACAAATTTGTTTCAAATATCACTTTAAAAACAAATATAATTCTTTCCACATATTCATTTATATTCAGTATAATGTCTGACCCCAGCATTGCATGAGTCAAGCAGATATTTTTGTCCGCCGGCCTGTACATGACAGCAGTATACTATTAGAAACTACCAAGAACATATGCAGATTCAAAGAGACACACTGAACTCTAAAGTTCATCACTTCAGGACCAGTCACCAGTCATCTAAAATAACCCTGTGCCTCCATATCACTTTTTCAACATGATACTAAATACACCTAATAAGACAACATAACAGAGGCAAATGGGTCTAAGAAATACACTGTCTTGCATCTTTTCTTCTGCAGCTTGCATAACAATGGTTTGTGATTCAGAAATCCTCACAGAGACGCCTAGAAAATTCTCAAAGGATGAGATCTTGGGCCTTTACATCACAGAACTATGAATAATTTTAAAAAACGGGAGTCTTGGGACCCACAAAGAAGCAAAGTTATAGATTGCATTAGGTTTTCTCAATGCTTTAAAGATACAATCCCATGAGATCACTTTTCCAGTCAAGCTGGACTGGTGTTTCTTTTAGAATTCTGGCCTATCTATGAAATAAATTTGAAATGGATGACCTCCAAGATTCTTTCAACTCTAAAATAATGCTGTTCTCTAGACTGTAGAGTATCAGAAATCCCCAGCTGGAAACGGATTAGCTCCAGAAGTTCCTAACAGTTGAAATGCTGCACCTTCACATAAAAACATCAATACTTAGCAGCAGCCAGGATTCTATGCCAGTCCATTCATAACATGGTGGAGCACTGAACTGTAATCTCATTTCTATGAAAAAATCAGAGTTGAGCAGGGTTATGCCCAGGAGACTGATGCCGGTGTGTCATGCTTTAAGGCCAGTCTGAGCAACAGAGTTCAAGACCAACCTGAGTATGAGACCCTGTTTCAAAAAAAGAGGAGAATAGAGATGAAGGGAAAGAGATCTGAAGAAACAGTCTATCTACAATTCAAACTGAAAGGAAGGAAGGTAGTAGAAGAACAAAGGAGCAGAGAAGGAAAAAAGAGAGATGGGAGGAAGGGAGGGAAAGAGTTGGAGAAGAAAAGAGAAGGGAGGGGGAGAGGAGGAGAGAGGAGGGGAGAGGGCAGGAGAGGAGAGGTGAGGCTTAACTGAAATCCACCTGGGAATTCCAAGAATAAATCATGCTTGTTCCTGACCCTCACATGTGTACAATCCTTTAAAAAAAAAATGACCTTTCATCCTACAGGCAGAACCTTCACCAAGCTACAGACAAGGCACTAGTGATCATGTAATTACCAGAGAGAACGAGGTTTCCACAGAAGTCTTAGGCTGAATAGTGCTTAGTGAGGAACCATCTTTACCTAAGCCTAAGTGGAGATGTGCTCATGTTTTTACAACACGGAGTTCCATGATGATGGACTCTTACCCTGTATGTTCAAAGGTACCTTAGTTGTGGGTTGTTTTTTTTATTTTGGAACACCAATATTGACTCACTGAAATCAGTATAAGAATCTCTAAGAATCAATACACTTTTTTAAAATGAAGAAAGAAAGAAAGAAAGAAAGAAAGAGTTGTAAACTATTGAAAATGTGTAAAGGTAATAGTATTTTTAATATATTTGCATCATTGATAATAATTTTTAATATATATTTTATTTTGTGTGTGTATATTTGTGTGTTTGAGTATATGTATCGCACCAGATTGTGCAGAAGCCCAAGGAAATCAGAATAGATGTAGGATCCCCTGAGAGTGAAGTTACAGAGAGTAGTGAGCTACCATGTGATGCTGGGAACCAAACCTGTTACAGGGACAAAAACTGCTCTTGGGCCAGATGCACAGAGGCGGCGGCTCGGCGGCAGACCCAAGCTGCCAGGACAGGCGTGCAATAAGGAGAGCAGATCGCCCTGCTACAATTAAATCAAAGAGGTAGGTTTTTGGTTGGCCAGGTCACTGGCACACGGGGAGTCTGGTCCTGTCCTGAAACCCTTCGGAGGGGTGAGAGGGTTCTTGGCCTGCGGCAGGAACCGGGAAACAGAGTGAGGGCATTTTGTAAGCGGAGCCCTTGGCCAGCAGGGAAACCTGATCCGGTTTTTAAAAGACCCATTAGATAGGATCAATAGGAGGAGATGGGCAGACACCAAGGCAAGAATTCACCCAATAATCTGAAAAACAACATGAAAACACCAGAACCCAATGATCTTACAGCAGAAGTATTTGAACAGCCTAACACAGAAGAAGTGGAAAAAATTGACTTTATGAAGGCAATAGAGTCCCTTAAACAACAAGTAAAAAATGCCCTTATAGAGAACATGAGCAAAGAAGTCGGGACCACGAGGCGTGCACCCACCCACTGAGACAGTGGAGCTGATCTACTGGGAGCTCACCAAGGCCAGCTGGACTGTGACCGAAAAAGCATGGGATAAAACCGGACTCTCTGAACATGGCGAACAATGAGGGCTGATGAGACGCCAAAGACAATGGCACTGGGTTTTGATCCTACTTCATGTTCTGGCTTTGTGGAAGCCTAGCCAGTTTGGATGTTCACCTTCCTAGATATGGACGGAGGGGGGAGGACCTAGGACTTACCACAGGGCAGGGAACCTGGACTGCTCTGTGGACTGGAGAGGGAGGGGGAGAGGAGTGGGGGGAGGGGGAGAAGGGTGGGAGGAAGGGGAGAAGGGTGGGAGGAGGGGGAGGGAAATGGGAGGCTGGGAGGAGGTGGAAACTTGTTTTTTGTTTATGTTTTTTTTCTTCTTTTCTTAATAAAAAAAAAGATTATATCTTCTAGGAAGCTACACCCATAAAATCTCACTAATATTGCATGCCAAAAAAAAAATGCCCTTATAGAAATGGATGAGAAGTATAACAAAAAGTTTGAAGAAATGAGTAAATACGTACGTGATACCCTGGGAAACCAAGAAAAAACGATCAAACAGGTAATGGAAACAATTCAAGAATTGAAAACTGAAATGAAGGCAAGGAAGAAAATACAAACTGAGGACCAACTGGATATGGAAAATCTAGGTCAACGAACAGAGTCTACAGAAACAAGCATAATCAATAGAATACAAGACATAGAAGAAAGAATCTCAGATGCTGAGGACACCATAGAGAAAATAAACGAACAGATCAAGAAAACAGCAAAGCCAACAAATTCTCAACACAAAACATTCAGGAAATATGGGACACAATAAAAAAACTAAACCTAAGAATAATAGGAATAGAAGAAGGAGAAGAGTCACAGCTCAAAGGCCCAGAAAATATTTTCAACAAAATTATGGAAGAAAACTTTCCCAACTTAAAGAAAGATATTCATTTAAATATTCAAGAAGCATACAGAACACCAAACAGACTGGATCAAAGAAAAACATCTCCTCGCCATATAATAATCAAAACACAAAATATACAGGTTAAAGAAAGAATATTAAGAGCTGCAAAGGAAAAAGGGCAAGTAACTTATAAAGGTAAACCGATCAGACTTATACCTGACTTCTCTATGGAAACGATGAAAGCCAGAAGGTCCTGGATAGATGTACTGCAGAAGCTAAGAGACCATGGATGCAAACCCAAACTACTATACCCAGCCAAGCTATCGTTCATTATCAACGGAGAAAACAAGACATTCCAGGATAAGAACAAATTTAAACAATACGTAGCCACAAATCCAGCCCTACAGAAAGTAATAGAAGGAAAATCGCAACCCAAGGAATCCAACACTGCCAACACTGCCTACAATAACCCAGGCATCTAGTGACCCTTCACCAGCACATCTCAAAGAAGGGAGACACACAATCTCTACTATCAACAGCAATAAGAATAACCGGAGTAAACAACCACTGGTCATTAATATCACTTAATATTAATGGGCTCAATTCACCTATAAAAAGGCACAGGCTAAAAGATTGGATATGAAAACAGGATCCAACATTTTGCTGTTTGCAAGAAACACATCTCAACCACAAAGACAGGCACCTACTCAGACTAAAGGGTTGGGAAAAGGTGTTTCAAGCAAATGGTCCTAAGAAACAAGCAGGTGTGGCCATACTAATTTCTAACAAAACTGACTTCAAACTAAAATCAATCAGAAGAGACCGAGATGGTCACTTTATACTCATAACAGGAACAATTCATCAGGATGACGTCTCAATCCTGAAAATCTACGCCCCCAATATAAAAGCACCTACTTATGTAAAAGAAATATTACTAGAACTCAAGGCAGACATCAAACCACACACACTAGTAGTAGGAGACTTCAACACACCTCTCTCTCCAAGGGACAGGTCAATCAGACAGAAACCTAATAGAGAATTAAGAGAATTATTGGAGGTAATGAAGCAAATGGACTTAACAGACATCTATAGAACATTCCACCCAAATAGGAAAGAATATACCTTCTTCTCTGCAGCTCATGGAACCGTCTCAAAAATTGACCACATACTCGGAAACAAAGGAAACCTCCACAGATACAAAAAAATATCAGTGTCCACCTGTGTCTTATCAGATCACCACGGATTAAAGTTAGAAGGCAACAGCCACGCTACCCCCAAAAAACCGACAAACTCATGGAAACTGAGCAGTCAACTACTGAACCACACCTGGGTCAAGGAAGAAATCAAGAAAGAAATTAAAGTTTTCCTTGAATTTAATGAAAATAAAGGGACAACATACTCAAACCCATGGGACACAATGAAAGTAGTGCTAAGAGGAAAGTTCATAGCACTAAGTGCCCACTTAAAGAAAACGGAGAATGCATACATTGGGGACTTCACAACACACCTGAAAGCTCTAGAAAAAAAAAAAGAAGCAGACGCGCCCAGGAGAAGTAGAAGACTGGAAATAATAAAACTGAGGGCTGAAATCAACAAAATAGAAACACAGAAAACAGTCCAAAGAATCAATGAAACAAAAAGCTGGTTCTTGGAGAAAATCAACAAGATTGACAAACCCCTAGCCAAACTAATTAAACGACAGAGAGAGAGCACACAAATAAATAAGATCAGAAATGAAAAGGGGGACATAACCACAGACACAGAGGAAATTCAGAGAATCATTAGATCTTACTACAAAAGCCTGTATGCCACAAAACTGGAAAATACAAAAGAAATGGACATTTTTTTAAATAAGTACCATATACCAAAGCTAAACCAGGACCAGGTGAATGATCTAAATAGACCGGTTACTCGCGAAGAATTAGAAACGGTTATCAAAAATCTCCCTTCGAAAAAAAGCCCAGGACCAGATGGTTTCAATGCAGAATTCTACCAGAACTTCCAAGAAGAACTAATACCTATACTCCTTAATGTATTTCACAATATAGAAACAGAAGAGTCATTGCCAAATTCCTTTTATGAAGCTACAGTTACCCTGATACCAAAACCACACAAAGACCCAACCAAGAAAGAGAATTACAGACCTATCTCACTCATGAACATCGACGCAAAAATTCTCAATAAAATACTGGCAAACCGAATCCAAGAACACATAAGAAAAATTATCCATTATGATCAAGTAGGTTTCATCCCAGAGATGCAGGGCTGGTTCAACATACGCAAATCTATCAATGTAATCCACCATATAAATAAACTGAAAGAAAAAAAACATATGATCATTTCATTAGATGCTGAAAAAGCATTCAACAAAATTCAACACCCCTTTATGATAAAGGTCTTGGAGAGAATAGGGATACAAGGGTCCTACCTAAATATAATAAAAGCTATTTACAGCAAGCCAACAGCTAACATTAAATTAAACGGAGAAAAACTCAAAGCCATCCCACTAAAATCAGGAACACGACAAGGATGTCCACTCTCTCCATACCTCTTCAATATGGTGCTTGAAGTTCTAGCAATAGCAATAAGACAACATAAGGAGATCAAGGGGATTCGTATTGGAAAGGAAGAAGTTAAGCTTTTGTTATTTGCAGATGATATGATAGTATACATAAGCGACCCCAAAAATTCTACCAAAGAACTCCTACAACTGATAAAAACCTTTAGTAATGTGGCAGGATACAAGATCAACTCCAAAAAATCAGTTGCCTTCCTATACACTAAGGATAAGGAAGCAGAGAGGGAAATCAGAGAAGCATCACCTTTCACGATAGCCACAAATAGCATAAAATATCTAGGGGTAACTCTGACCAAGGAAGTGAAAGATCTATTTGACAAGAACTATATAAGTCTTTGAAGAAAGAAATTGAAGAAGACACCAGAAAATGGAAGGACCTCCCTTGCTCTTGGATTGGGAGGATCAACATAGTAAAAATGGCAATTCTACCAAAAGCAATCTATAGATTCAATGCAATCCCCATCAAAATTCTTCACAGATCTGGAGAAGACAATAATCAACTTTATATGGAAAAACAAAAAACCCAGGATAGCCAAAACAATCTTGTACAATAAAGGATCGTCTGGAGGCATTACCATCCCTGACTTCAAACTCTATTACAGAGCTACAGTATTGAAAACAGCTTGGTATTGGCATAAAAACAGAGAAGTCGACCAATGGAATCGAATAGAAGACCCTGACTTTAACCCACAAAGCTATGAACACCTGATTTTCGATAAAGGAGCTAACAATGGAAAAAAGAGAGCATCTTCCACAAATTGTGCTGGCAAAACTGGATGTCAATCTGTAGAAGAATGAAAATAGATCCATATCTATCACCATGCACAAAACTCAAGTCCAAATGGATTAAAGACCTCAATATCAGTCCGAGCACACTGAACCTGATAGAAGAGAAAGTGGGAAGTACTCTACAGCACATGGGCACAGGAGACCACTTCCTACGTATAACCCCAGCAGCACAGACACTAAGGGCATCATTGAATAAATGGGACCTCCTGAGGCTGAGAAGCTTCTGTAAAGCAAAGGACACTGTCACTAAGACAAAAAGGCAACCCACTTACTGGGAGAAGATTTTCACCAACCCCGCAACTGACAAAGGTCTGATCTCCAAAATATATAAAGAAATCAAGAAACTAGACCGTAAAAGGCTAATCAACCCAATTATAAAATGGGGCATTGAGCTGAACAGAGAATTCTCAACAGAAGAACTTCAAATGGCCAAAAGACACTTAAGGTCATGCTCAACTTCCTTGGCCATCAGGGAAATGAAAATCAAGACAACTTTAAGATACCATCTTACACCTGTCAGAATGGCTAAAATAAAAAACACCAATGATAGCCTTTGCTGGAGAGGTTGTGGAGAAAGGGGTACACTCACCCATTGCTGGTGGGAATGCAAACTTGTGCAACCACTCTGGAAAGCAGTGTTTCGGTTTCTCAGGAAATTCGGGATCAACCTATCCCTGGATCCAGCAATACCACTCTTGGGAATATACCCAAGAGAGGCCATATCATACAACAAAAGTATATGCTCAACTATGTTCATGGCAGCATTGTTTGTAATAGCCAGAACCTGGAAACAACCTAGATGCCCTTCAACGGAAGAGTGGATGAAGAAAGTATGGAATATATACATATTAGAGTATTACTCAGCAGTAAAAAACAAGGACTTCTTGAATTTTGCATACAAATGGATGGAAATAGAAAACACTATCCTGAGTGAGGTAAGCCAGACCCAAAAAGAGGAACATGGGATGTACTCACTCATATTTTGGTTTCTAGACATAAATAAAGGACATTGAGCTTATAATTCATGTTCCTAGATAAGCTAAATAAGAAGGTGAATCCAAAGACAAACACATAGGCATCCTCATGAATATTAACCTTCATCAGGCGATGAAAGGAGACAGAGACCCACATGGGAGCACCGGACAGAAATCTCAAGGTCCAAATCAGGAGCAGAAGGAGACGGAGCACGAGCAAGGAACTCAGGACCACGAGGGGTGCACCCACACACTGAGACAATGGGGATGTTCTATCAGGAACTCACCAAGGCCAGCTGGCCTAGGTCTGAAAATGCATGGGATAAATCCGGACTCGCTGAACATAGCGGACAATGAGGAATACTGAGAACTCAAGAACAATCGCAGTGGGTTTTTGATTCTACTGCACGTACTGGCTTTGGGGGAGCCTAGGCAGTTTGGATGCTCACCTTAGGAGACCTGGATAGAGGTGGGCGGTCCTTGGACTTCCCACAGGTCAGGGAACCCTGATTGCTCTTCGAGCAGATGAGGGAGGGGGACTTGATCGGGGGAGGGGGAGGGAAATGGGAAGCGGTTGCGGGGAGGAGGCAGAAATCCTAAATAAATAAATAAATATAAAAAAAACTGCTCTTAACTGCCAAGCCTTCTCTCTGGCCCAGAACTGATATCATTCTTCAGCTGACAAACTACTTTCCACAAAACTCCAGAGCATACACCTTCCTAGACCTGGATGGGGGGGGGGAGACCTTGTACTTCCCACAGGGCAGGGAACCCTGACTGCTCTTCAGACTGGAGAGGGAAAGGAAGGGGAATGGGAGGAGGAGGGGGAGGGAAATAGGAGGCCCGGAGGAGGCAGAAATTTTTAAATAAATAAATAAGAAATAAAAAAAAAACTCCAGAGCATAAAGGTCCAAATGATAAATCTGCTTATATTTCCTTTGAAAAGATGATCAATAATTTCTAAGTTTAGTCCCAAATGATAATTTTAGTTTTCCCTAAAAGCAGCAGTAGGGAATGATTAAAGTCCAGGCACTGCTCATCGAGCCTTTGTAGTTGTAAAAGCTGCCCCGTTCGGACTTAGGAGGTCATTTATCTCACCCAGCAGGGGCATAGTATGCACACTCACAACCAAAGAGCGAGTCTCCCTGAGAAAAGGTGCTGTGAGCCAACCAGCTGTTAATACCATCCTTTCTCAAAATATTTGCTTAGATAAGTTCGGCTTTTTTACTTTTGTACAGGACTGGGCCACATTTATCTCAGCTTCTGGGACTTAAATATGTAAGCATTACTTTCCATCTTGCCAGCATGTTCCTCTCCAGCTTACCCTCACATGAGGTGACCGTGATCAATTGTGAAGGCACAACAGGTGGGTCACATCAGAGGTCACACCAGTTTTGTTCGCCGGCCCAGACATGAGGTTTTCATTATCCTCAATAGAAACAGAAGCCAGCAATAAAACTCTATCACTGAAATAACATCTCTCTCCATTCATTCAGATGCAATAACTCACAGCAGAACATTCCACGTTTTGCTGCTAGCTATCAGGACATGTTTATTTTGTGGTGTTAGTTATTTTTTTTAAGTATAAATCTGATAACCTTTCCTGAAGAAGTAGAAAAAAATGATATTATAAATTTATATGAAACTGCCAAGGACCCTGAGTAACCAAGACAATCTTGAAAAGCGTCTGCACTAGAACACTTCCTAATCTCCAAATTTACCAGAAAGGCACAGTAAACAGATTTGGTGCTGGTCTAAGAATAAATAAACAAATGGAAGAGAAGAAAAAACTCAGAAGCAAGTCTAGGCAGCCACAAGTGGATGAAGCCCAAGGCATTCAATGAGTAAAAAGTGGTCTATTTAATAAAATTTAAGAAAACTGAAAATATACGTGCAAATCCTCACTTCACACCATGTGCAGGAAAAATTACTGCAAAATATATCAAAGTCCTAAACTTATGAACTACAGCACAGAGTCCTTGGGTGAAAGACCAGGGGTATATCTTAACAGTCTTGGACTTGGCGATTATCTCTTAGCTGTAACAGCAAAGGGACTGTGAGAGAGCTCAGCAGTAAGGTGTTTACCATACAAGCCTGCTGATCTGAACTCAGTTCCTAGAACTAAGGTGAAGGTGGAAGCAGAGAACTGACACAACTAAGCTGTTTTCTGACTTAGAAAGTCAGAAGCATATGGTGGTACGTGAGCATCCACACACACATATACACACACATACAAATACACACAGACATACATACACACACTATAACAAGGATAAAACTAAAGATAACACCCAACAAACAAGTAATTGAAGAAAATAGATGTATTCAATTTTTTTCAAATTTTAGAATACTTTTTAAAATGTGTTATTATTTTTTTAATTATGTGTCTGTGTAGGTATGTGCCCATGAGTGCAGATGCTCTAAGAAGTTGGAAGTCTTGGGCCTCTTGGTCCTAGAGTTATGGATAGTTGTGAAACGCTAGGCATGGATACTGGGAATTAAACTCAGGTCCTCTGCAAGAGTGATAAGTGCTCTTGTATCCTCTGTAAGAGTGATGAAAGCCATCTAGCATCCAAATTTTGGAACTTTTATGTATCAAATGACACTACTGAACTTGAAAAAAACCCACAAGATGTAGAAAATCTTATTAGAACACAGTACTAGTGAATATCTAATATCCCAAATACAAATGAGCTCTTCACAACTCAACACTAAAATACTTTAACTGAAGCTACTGCAGGCTCAGCCATTTCCCAAAGAAAATATACAAATAGCCAAGAAGCACATAAAGAGATGCTTCACAGCACTGTACACTAGGAAAATATAAATCTGAACCACAACAAGGTACCACTGAGTGCTCACTATGAGGGAAATTGAAAGCTTCTGGGTGTTGCTTGTGGGAATCTTAAAAACACATCCACTGTGGAAAACAATTTCACACATCCCCAAAAAGTTAAACACAAAATCACCAGATCCTGCAAATCAAAAACAGGTTCTTGGAAAAATTACCATGTTACACCCATCACAACTGTATTCACAGCAGCCAAAAGGTAGCCACAGCCCATTTCCATCAACAGGAGACTGGACAACCAACTGAGGTACTGCTGTACAATGGAACACTATCCACCCATAAAAATAAGATGGTACAACATGGATGAGCCGAGAAGACACACAAAAGAGTAAGCTAGAAACAAAAGAGGTGTGTTTTCATGATGCCATTCATATAATGTATTCAAAATGGGCAAGACCAGAGGAGCTACAAGTTTGGTTATTGCTGTTGAGGAACAGAAATCTCCTTTTTTTTTTTTTGGCATATTAACTTCGCATTCTATGAGCTTGCTAAAGTCATTTATTGATTGTAAAAATTGGCAGGTTCTCTCTCTCTCTCTCTCTCTCTCTCTGTGTGTGTGTGTGTGTGTGTGTGAGAGAGAGAGAGAGAGAGAGAGAGAGAGAGAGAGATTGTTTCTGTACCTGTATACACACATACCTGCATGTGGAGGCCATAGACCAACATCGGGTGTCCTCCTATACCACCTTGAGTTTTAAAACTTATTACTATGTGAGGGTGAGGATATGGATACCTCAGTGAGTGTGTGTCTGTGTGTCAGAAGACAACTGTGGGATTGAAGTCAAGTCATTGGGCTTGAACAGCAATTGTTTTCATCTCCTGACCATCTCACCAATCCTCCACCTTTGCCTTGGGACAAGGTCTCTCATTAAACCTAATGCTCACTGAGACAGGCTGCTGGCTGGCCAAGTCCCAGGGATCCTCCCTGCTCCCAGCTCTTCAGTGCTGAGCTTACAGATGTGGACTACCATATCCAACTTTTTGCATGGGTGCTAGGGATTCAAACTCAGGGTCTCAAAATGTGTGGTAAGTACTTTATTGACTGAGCCATCTCTCCATCCCAGAAAAATCTACTTTTATTGGGCAGTTCTTCTATATTGGCAAGGTAGGAAATATTGTGCTAAATGGGAACCCAGGATTTGCCTCTAAAAGAAACAGTGAGTCAGTTTTACTAGGTCTTTTTAATACAAAAAAGTATGATCATGTTGATAATGTACATGTAAATAATTTTACTATTAATTTCAAAGGTGAATTAGATGTTATAGAAGAAAATAAAAACAAAACCCTTCACTACTTTGAAATTATCTTTTGCCTTTTGTGATGCTGAAATTATGACTAGCACTTAATTCTTTGACTTATGGCCCTTAAAACATTTTATTATATTTATTTATTTATCCATGTATTTAAGAGGGATATGTGTGTGCCAAAGCACTCTTACAAAGATCACAGGACAACTTGTAAGAGTCATTCCTTTCCTTCCTTGTGTGGGTCCTGAGAAGGGAACTCAAGGAGCTGGGCTTGGCAGCAGACACCTCTACCAATTGATCAATCTCAATATGACTTTTTTAAAAGTGAGTGATCAGGAAGGTCATCAAAATTTGAGTTGTGCATTCTTGTTAAAATTACTTTTTAAAGATGGTTGTAAATGAGTAAAAGTTAGCTGCTTGTCAGAAAACCAGACATTTGGTATGAGGTGCAAATGTATATATGCAGGTGTTTCCTGCATCTTTGGGAGTTCTGACTTTTAAAATACCAAGACTCCAGTTTGTTATCAGATTGGAAGTTCTGGGGGCACAGATGACAACAATTTGTAGAGCAGGCTGGAGTCTCACGCTGTGGCCACCTGTCTAGTGGATATTTAAGACAGAGTGGAGGCAGAGGGAGACAAACAAAGCTCTCCATCTGCAGGAGGAAATTAGAGAATCATCTTTTTCAGTAAAGGCCATTTCCCTCAACCCTGAATCTTAAGTTTGGAGAGGAAACTGACTGGTTGTACCTTTTATTGTTTTCTGTTCTCTTATCTCTTCATTTTTATAATTTAACTGCAAGATTTATTAGATTATTTTTGTAGATTTCCAGGTAGGACAACAAAAATTATATGAAAAAAAACTACTCTACGAATGGGTTTGTGTAGAAGTTTATTCATTTAAAAATGAATAGGGTTGTAGTCTACAAATTATAGAAACATAGAAATTGATGATTCCTATATAAATTTTAAGCCTAGTGTTGCATTACTTAGTCAAATGTTGGTTTTGAACAAAGACAATGCAGACCAGTGAGTACCAGTGGTTCCTATGCACAGCCCTGCTGGTATTCAGAGCCTCCACCTTCAGAGCTGTTGACCTCCAGCACTTTGCCTTTAATGCAAACACATCTTTAAAAACTACTTATTAATTTTTTCTATCCTAGCACTTGACTTTAAATTTGCTAGTCCATTTTGCTTTTGCATTATAGTGCCCTCTCTAAACATAACTTTTTGCCTAATGAAATAAGATTGTTTTCTAAGCTCTTAATGGCCACTGACAAATGGCATTAGCTACCTTTGTGCCTCTTTTCATTCATCCAAAGACTATAAAACCTCTCGGACCATTCCTGAGCTTTCATCTTATTTTTACTCCAGTTCTATGGCCCCACTTAACACTGTAGGAGCCATGTACTGCCAATGATCTCAACCAGTCAGATGATACAATCCCAGCCTGGAACTCTACCCATCCACTTTTGACAGACCTTCTCTCTCTCTCTCTCTCTCTCTCTCTCTCTCTCTCTCTCTCTTTCTCTCTTTCTCTCTCTCTCTCTCGTAAATCTGAGTTGCCTGTGGTAAATTCAGGTAAACTTAGCTTCACCAATGCCAGCCTTGAGTCAGCACAGCACTTCCTGACGGCAGCTGGATACGCCTGGGGAGATGCTTTGCATGGGCTCAAATAAGGCCATTCCGTTCTCTAGATCCCCGGTGCATTTATAGCACTTAAGGGATTCATACAAGAAAATATTTGCTGGCCCAAGGAGGGCCTTTCTCTTCTGTCCAATTTTCCATTTAAATGGCTGTTCCAGAATTTATGGTATCATGTCACTTGAGAAAAGATTCATCTTAAGGTCTTGTTCAGGCTAAGAATGTCCATGCTGGGGCTGGGTGTGGAAGGCCGGTTGGAGGCAGGATGGAGGCAGGATAGAGGCAGAGAGTAACAAAAGAGACATCTTGATAGGGGGTATATTTTGGGGTTAGGGAGAAACTTGATGCTAGGAAAACCCCCAGGAACCCACAAGGATGGCTCCAACTAAGACTCCTAGCAATAGTAGGGAGTGTGCCTGAATTGGCCATCTACTGTAAGGAGATTGATAACTTCCCTATTTCCCATCAGAGAATATTCTATTCAGTAACAGATGGAAGCAGAGGCAGAGACCCACAGACAAGCACTGCACTGAGCTCCCAGAGTCTTGTGGAAGAAAGGGAGGAAGGACTGTAAGAGGGGGGTCATGATGGAGGAACCCACAGAGACAGCTGGTCTGAGCTCTCCAGAGCTCATGAACGCTGGACCAACAGTTAGGGAGCCTGCATGGGACCGACCTATGCCCTCTGCATGTGTGTGACAATCATGTAGCTTAGTCTCTTAGTAAGGCTTCTAACAGCAGGATCAGGACCTCTCCCTGGCACTTAGCTAGCTGTTAGTAACCTGTTCCCTATGCTGGGTTACCACATCCCACTCAGGGGAGGAGCTTAGTCCTGCCTCAACTTGATGTGCCATTGACATGGGATTCCCCTTTGTAGGCTGTGAATGTTTAGTTACCATTGGTTAATAAAAAAGCTGCTTTGGCCTATAGCAGGGCAGAATATAGGTAGGCAGGAAAACTAAACTCTTGCAGGAAGAAAGAAGGCAAGACAGGCAGACATCATGTAGCTGCTAAAGGAGAAATACACCAGAATCTTACTGGTAGGCCACAGCCTCATGGTGAAACACAATTAATAGAAATGTGTTAATTTAAGATGCAAACGCTAGCTAGAAATAAACTTGAGCTCTCTGTCAAACAGTGTTGTAATTGATATAGTGTTTGGGCGATTATTTGAGTCTAGGTAGCCAGGAAACAGAAGCATGATCTCTGTTTACATGCCATGCTTTGTGCAAGCCCATGGGAGGCCTGCCCCTTTCTGAATGGAGATGGAGGAGGAGAAGATAGAAAGGGGGAGGAGGTAGGAGGAGAGGAGGGAGGGAAAACTGGTTGGTATGTAAAATAAATGAAAAAATATTTTTTTTTTTTTTTGGTTTTTAAAGACAGGGTTTCTCTGTAGCTTTGGGAGCCTGTCCTGGCACTCACTCTGTAGACCAGGCTGGCCTCAAAATCACAGAGATCAGTCTGCCTCTGCCTCCCGAATGCGGGGATTAAAGGAGTGCGCCACCACCTCCTACCTATTTAAATAATTTTTTAAAATAAAAAAAAAAGTGCCCATAATGGTTGTTTCCTTGCAAAGATTGTTTGATCCAGCTGGGGAATGATAAAGACCTGCACTGTAGAGGTGACAAGAAGGGTTACTAAGTTACAATCCTGACCTGATAGAGCCATTTTTCCCCTCCAATGGAGACAATGTCTTCAGTTTTTGTGAGACAGGGCCCCTTGTGCTGCCCAAGCTTGAAGTACCCATGTCTTATGTCTGAATACATCTGTAGTTCCAAAGTCTCACCTCCAACTCAGCTTCCCTGAGTCTTCTCTGATGTAAACATCAAAGAGAAACAAGTTGATCCTAGTAGAATAGAATTGTTTGTATATATTATTCCCAAAAATACAAAAGAAATTTTATTTTGTACAGTAGAAAAGGACATATCACAACTGGGAAACCTCTCTATTTCAAAAGATGTCTTTCCATTGAATTACTAAGAAATGCATGTATTGAAGAAGAGACATTTCGTATTGAAGAAGAGACATTTCAAATTGAAACAGGACAGGTGGAAGAAGTGTTTACGGTGCACATTCAAGAGAAGGTTTGTCAAGGATAGCCAATGCCGGACACAAGACACTTAGTTCTCAGCTCTTAATTATTAACTCCTCATTTGGATAGGAAATGTGTTTGGGGATGTAATTGAAGGAACAGGCATGGCAAGGACATCAGAAAATACAGAAGTAAACAGTGAAAAATCTGCCACATTGCCCAGTATTGAAGAGTGTAGAGAATGAAAAGAAAGTGGTGATTGAGAAACATTCTCAAAAGATATATAGTTAAAAAATATCAGAATAATTAAAAAAACATGGAAAATATATGTCCAAATATAAGAACTGTACAATAGCTATAAAATATACAAAAGCGTCCGAAATACAGACAGTGCAAAGGTTCCTAATAAAGCAGATATATCCAGGCTGCTGTAACATTGAGCCATGTACTCAAGACTATAATCTACACACTTAACAAAGAGTGACAAGACAGTTGTTTTGGAGATTCCTGAAATTGACCCATGGCAAGACAAAGCACTGTACCATCAGAAAGAGTCATGGAATATGATCAAGCATTAGCTGATGTTAAGAACACTCAGGAGACAGAAGATAAACTATGCAGGCAACACCACTGAAAGTCAAACAGAGGATAAGGGCACAGAAAGACAATGAGAATGCAAAATGTTTGCTCCTCCCAACATGCCCACACTTCAGAGGATAAACTGTTCTGGAAACAAACAACGAAATAGCCTAGAAACATCATGAATGTGCTAAACACTGCTGAATTATACAACTGGAAATTGATGAAATGAACTAATGTTATGTGAATAGTAAAATATTACAACAGATTGTTGAAAAATATAGGCTTAGGCTTACAAAGAAGCAGAAAAACATGACCTATGGCAAGGAGAAAAATAAGTCAATAGAAACAGACCCAGAAATGAAAAAAAACAGATTTAAAGGTAAGTATAGGAAAATAGCTATATAAAATGCCAGTGTTTCCAAAAGTACAAACTTGTTTTAAAAATGGAAGGTACAAAACGACAGAACTTATAAAGCAAGAAAGAAAATAATAGCAAGAATGGAAGCACATCAGATTGGATTAACAATAGAACTTGATGAGGTAGCAGTACAAACTATTCAAGATGAAGCACAGAGAGAAAAGAAGAAAATTAACAGGGCATCAAGCAGTCTAACACACATGGAGTCCCAAGAGAAAAGAGAAATCAAATGAAGAATCTAGCCAAAGCTTTACAAATGTGAAGAAAACTATAAAGTCGCAGATCTGGGAACCTCTAGAAAGGCACAAGAAGAATTAACAAACATAATCACTTGAAGAAAACACAAGTACATCATAATCAAGCTACTGCCCAAAAAGGAAAAGAAATGCTTTAGAATTAGCCACAAGAAAAGCTAATTAATACATATAACACACTACAGGTAGAGCAATGGATTGTGACAGCAGGCTTTGCATTAGAAACGATGTGAGCCAAAGACCATGACACAACAACATCCGCATACAAAAAAGTGACCAACTTAAAATCTAAGCCTATAGGAAATATCTTTCTAAAACAAGGCAAAACCAAGATTTTTTTTCACACAGATAAAAGTTAACAGATAATTCTTTATCAGCAAACCCACACTACAAGAAATTTTAAAGTTAAATAAACTGAGCACTGTTATCACAAACAACACCTAGAGCTAGCCACAAATGAAAACAATTGTTCTAAACATTTATCCACAAACTATTGCTATCACTGTTTAGCTCACTTAGCATAACAGAGATTTGGGTCGTGTGTGTGTGTGTGTGTGTGTGTGTGTGTGTGTGTGTGTGTTTGTGCACCACATGTACCTAAATGCTGTATATAACATTTCTGAAAGTTATAAATGAAGACCTGAAAGGTTACAATGAGACCCCCTGTGCCATAAGTAATCAGAGCCTTTCTCTGGGCTGACATTTGTAAATCAGGATTTGGTAAATATCACAGGTCTCTGACACAGTTTGAGAACCAGGAAAATTAAAACAGCGTTGCATAATTCCTATCTTAATGGGAATGAAAATCTCTAATTCTGAGAAACAATACTATATAAGTACATGGACCATTTTCATACAATAGTAATCACTTCATTTCATAATAAATATAATAATTACTAAATATTAGTATTACCAAAAGGATGGAACTCTAAACCTGAAGCCTGTTAATTTATCATTCTCAAAAATATTTTCTCTGTTTATATCTCTCTTCCTAGTGACTAATCTTCCTGATACAACAGCACTTCATAACTACCCAGCATCCACCGCATCCAGCTGAGACCCCAGGATCATCCAGCAAAGACTTGAGCCTAGTGTGATCGAGCTCCTAAATGTCCCCTGAAGGCCTTATGTGGAGCACTTGGCAAGGAAATTAGAGCCAGCAAACCTTTAAGAGGTGGGGCCTATTGAAACAAGTTAGGTCACTAGAGACACACTTCTGGAGGAAGTTTGGGCTGGCTCTCATGCTCAGCTTCCCAGCTGCCACAAGGCTAGCAGTTTTGCTTTCCCAAGTACTCCCCTCCATAATTGTTCTGCTTTGCCACAGACTCAAAACAATGGGGCCAAGTGACCATGGACTGAACTCTCTAAAACTGTGAACCAAAATAAACATTTTTCATCATAAGTTGCTTCTTTTGGGTATTTTTGTCACAGCAACAGATCCAGGGAAATGCATTAAAATAAAAAAATTAATAATGACAGAATAGATGAGTTTCATTTCTGATATGACTTCATTATTCAGGTCTTTTACCAGTCTTAAACTCTAACATTATAATCAAAACTTACCTACAAGACAAATAATATATAAATTTCAGTCAGTAGACTAGCAAATAATTTTTGGTTTTAAAAAAAAAACGTTTATAGGTGTCATCAAAGCTTTCCTTGCAATGTTATATGTAACTCTCTCGCCTTACTGTTTCCAACACTGACCAGTAGAAAACACACAAGGAAAAGAGTAGAGCAAAGTGCGCCCAACCCTTTGGGATGGGTTTCTCAAACTTCTGCCATTGTCATGCTCAGAGTAAGATGGTTTTCCTGTTGTTCTGCAATTAGATGAAAATCACCACAAGAGGAGGGTGTAGAACTAAGGACTGTGTCCTCTCTTCCCTCCCATTGACCCCCTTCTCTTTCAGTCACCACTGACTGTCTAAGACATGCAGCCCACACGCTGAGACAGACAGTTCAGAAGGCATCATCCCTGCCTTCATATGCATCTTTGATTTTACCTAAGAGGCAGTAACTGGAACAGCTAATTATATATTATCTGGCCCAACTCTTGATAACAATTTCTCTCAAATTACCTAAAACTATCCTTATCCCTTAACAATATAACTATACCATAAATGATGACAATTTCAGAAGACATAAAATAATAATTTCCCGTAAGCTACTAGAATTAAAATGAAATCTTTCAAGAGAGAGGTCAGTCTGAACTCTTCCAATAAGTCCTCCACGCAATGAAAATACAAATGCAGAGGGAGAGGAGAAAAGAAACCTTTGTACCTGCCAAAACTCAGCAGTTAAGCTCCCACTTAAAAGAACCAGTTGTTCTGCACGTAGCGATATAATGATGGGGGGGGGTAATTATAATTAGGTGGCTATTTTGATTTCTCTTGCCATAGTATCTGTATTGAATGTTACTTGATTTGTGCAAAAAATAAGGTCAATGGCTGCCTAAAATATATACAGGATTACTCCTATGAGTACTTCATGGAGAAATGTCTAAAAATGGAGAATATCTCCATTTCAATCACATACTAGCCACTTGGACAATTTGCAAAATTCACAACCAAAAATAAACAGTCAAAAAAAGACAAATAAGCAAATGGAATTTATAGTCTCAATAGCAAAATTCAACAATCTGAAAGAAAAGAGCACTTTAACTTGCACCTTAAAAACTTGACAATGCTATGAAAACATATTACAGCTTTCAGTGTGTGGATTTAATTTAAATTACCGCTAATTAGCTGATCATCTACCAAGATAGCTATAATTATTTCTTTTTTAAATCATTTTTTTCTTCAGGTGTGATATGTAATTTAAGCATGTGCTTCTCAAAATATACTGTCATCGTTATTATTACATATAAAGTTTTAAGCACATAAGATTTCTACCAAAAAAATTTGTCCACCAGAATATTAAATTACTTTCAGAAATAGAAATATTATTAAACAGACGTGCTTTAACCATGTATCTTTAATTACTTAGGTAAAATTGTGAATATATTCATATTTACCGATGATCTAGTGACACTCCAGTAATTTTACATCCAGATGTGTTTAATATAAATAGTTCCCAAGACTCTGATCTAGATAAGCTGATTGAGAAGCTGACATGGCACTTCTGGACTTCTTACATCTCTATTATTTATGTAATAAAAGCTTTCCTGCATTTGATTCAAAATGAGGATGTACAAGAAATCACAGCTCTCATTTATCTTCTATTATCTTCTACCTCATTCATCTAACAAAAGGCCCTTAACTGAACATATAGAAACTGGTCCCTTACTGACAGTTCAAATAGTCAGAATGACTGGGAACATTACTCAGATAATTATGATAATTATCAAAAACTCATTATAGCCTGAAAGCGGGGAAGAAAACAAATCAAAACCACTGATAGCACAGGTCTCCAAATTAACACTGTCAATGAAATGAAGACTGTCACTGAATGGTAGCTTACTCGTTGTCTCCAAGTCACACAATTCTTACACTTTAACTCAAACAAAATTACTCCACTGGATCTTGTTTGTTTTGTTGTCTGTCTGCTTTGAGTCAAGGTCTCATGCTTCCCAGGCTGGCCTCAAACTCATTGTAGCTGAGAATGACCTTCAACTCCTGATCCTCCTGCTTCCACTTCCCAAGTGCTGGGATGACAGGCATGTGTGACCATGCCCTACTCCGCTGAGTTTGTCATTCCAATATTCAAATGCAATTAAAGCGCAACTTTGTGTAGCTTGGTCTTCTTGTGGACTCCTAACAGCGGGAGCTAGGGCTTTCTATGACTCTTTTGCTGGCTTTGGGACCCTGTTCCTCATTGGGTTGCCTTGCCCAGCCTTAGTACAAGGAAAGGTGTTTGATATGCCCTGTTTTTGATATCCATAGGAGGCCTGCCCCTGTCTGAGTAGAAATAGGGGAGTAAATAGGGGTGGGGGGAGCCAGAGAGAAGTGGGGGGAGAGGGAGTAGGAGGAGGGAGGAGAAACTACAGTTGGCATGTAAAATAAATAAAGGAATGGGGTTTTTCGTGTGCACATTAAACCTTTCTGTTTAGGAATTATTCCAATACAGTCGCAGGATTGCACAGAGAATTGATCTTTAAAACAAATATTTTAACCTATACAAGTCTCTATAATCTTCTCTTCGTAGATTAAAATATTTAATGTTCCAGACAGATAAAATACCCAGTATAAAGTCATGTAAAATGGTTTTCCTTTCAGCAGATAACATTTTATTCTAATCATAAATCTAGTTTTAAACACATTGATTTAACACTTAAAAACTGTTCTTTAACTTTATTTTTAATTTAAAAAACATGGAAATTTAACTGATAAAATATAGATGCAAACAGATTTGATTCTTGTGAGCCAATAAGAGCCCTAATAGGTCTCAGCTAAGACTTACTGAGGTGATGGTAGGCAGATTCACAGCAAAAATTCTGGCTTTACTCTCTGGTTGTTCATTATGTTTACATACTATGACTTGACTGCCACATTTGATTTTCCATTTTCAATGTCAAGTAAAGGTGCTCCAAGCGTGGTGCTTCTCTTTATTAGATGACAAAGGCCATATTAGATGCTTTGGCCAGAACTTGTGAATACATCTGTCTTTTACATATAATTTCAAATCTCCATCCCAACTACCCTTATATACTGTAAAATGTTACTGAAGATGTCAAAGTGCCCTAAATATAATTAGCTTATGTGTGCCCATGTGGAGCGTGAGGACAGGCCAAGCAGGGCTAGGAAATTTTCAACAGGGCATATAAAATGCATGAGAAAGATTTCTTAACCCTCATTCCTCTCCACATTATAACTTTTCTGTCTACTTTATAGCCTAAATCTCCTCTGTAAATGTATTCCTTATTAAAGGTCTCCAGTAAACCCATTTTATATCCAAATCCCTTCCCAACTACATATTGCCTCTGGAATTTTCTTGCTAGTTCCACCTTAACAATTTCCACTATGAGGCTATTGTTTAACTAACAGAGATCTAGCAATCTCCACATGGAAGTAAATAATCTAAACAAAATTCCATCCCCCTCATCGTTCTGTAATTGCCCTTTGCTTATACATATGATCTTTTTAGGTGAGTAACACAAATACCCTCATTTCTCACCTGAAAGCTTGTCTTCATAATTCCAAACTATAACACTGGCAACAGCTATTATTTATTATAGCTATTATTTATTAGCTATAAGCAATAATACCAGTAATATTCTCATAATTAGCTCTTACAAGGCCATGGGAGTCTTTCCTGTCTCATGTGGCACAAGAATTGCCCCTTTTCAGACCAAAGTATCATCATTGTGTTTGAGGTAACAAAGAGACCCCACAGCCCTTTTGTTACAGAGCTACATCACAATGACTTACAAAGGCCAGCTTGGTGACAAGATGAGCTCCATCAGCTAAAGACCCCTGCACATTTCACATGCTGGATCTGCCCTTAACTACTCAAAGCACAATTCCAAAAATCAGCCAACATCTTAAATACTTTTCTACAGCAGTTTTCTAATTATTGAGAACGTGTGAATCCTCTTCACTTCACCAGATGTTTGGGGAAGAAGTTAACTTAATGATCTCAGGAACTGAAGAAGCATCTAGAAGACTCCCCCAGGTTGTGGAGTACAGCACAGAAAGCTCTATACACTAACACTGCTGGCCAAAAAAAAAAAAGGAGGGAAGGAAGAAAGAAAGAGGAAAGATATGAAAAGATATCAAGTAATTAAGTAATTTATTCTCAGCTCTCTACCCCACCCTCATAACCATCTGTCCTAGGCTTTTCCCTGAAAAGTTGTTTTCTAGCACATGAAAATGTTTTGTTCTTTCATCTGCTCAACACTCTCCAGAAAGACATCAAGCCTCTTTACCCTATCTTCAAGAGATTCAGGAATTGCTCTCATGCCTTTCAAATCCCACTGAGCAGAAAGGATCGCTTTCTTTAATGGAGTTGTTCACTGGGGACTCTAAGCTGTGCTCCTCAGCTAGGAATTTCTCACATGTCCCTTTGGGAATTTTTATCCACAGCAGAAGCTCCAGATTTCCGACCTTGTAGTGGTGAAGGGCTGCACTCTGGCCAACTGAAAAGGCAAGGCCCTTGCATTTCAGCCATGATTATATAAAGATTTAAGTCCAGGAACTGATCGAAGGTGTTGTAAAAGCTAACCCTGTAAGCAACCAAGACTGTAGCAATGTGTGCCCTCTCCTGTTTTAACACTAAGAATTCTCAGCTAAATAGCAGCCTTTCCTTCCGAGTGAAAAACAAAGCCTTCTCACAGTGCTTGCATTCGTGATACATCTGTAAAAAGTGGCTTTTTTAGCATCAGAAAGCATTTTAATTGTAGTAAACTGAACAATGCTGAAATTGTTTGAAGAGGAGATTAAATTTAATGAAATTCACAAACAACCCCTTTTAGGAAGTAACAACAATTTTTGAACATTAAAGAGGAGCTCATTATATCAAGACAGCTCCTCTGTGAAAAGCGGTCTGACTTCAATCACTGCATATCCACATGTTAATGAACTTCTGTGTAAAAGCAGGCACTGAGAGGAAAGTAATAGGAACACAGGCTCCATGCATGTTTGCAAGAGGAAAATCTCCTTTAATCAATAAAAACCCTCCTCACATGCACCTCAATACTATCTGAGATTCTTTCAAAGGACACAAAAGGAAGATGCAGCTTGAAAGTTGCCTTAAGACATTACACAGCTTGCTCTTTCTTCAGGGTTCGCATGTTGTCAGCAACCTGGCTCCAAAGACTTTCAAGTTCCAACAGACGCAGCCTATACAGACTTCATTGCCATCACTTCATTGCTGCCCCTGATCAAACAGACAAATCTGAAACCGAAGAATGAGGGGCAACCAGTGACCTTTGGTTAGGGCCTTGAGCCTCCACTGTAATAAAACACCTCATTCATAGTTCTCTGGGACCAACAAGGAAGCACGTTACTGACTGAAGGGATGTCACAAGCAGGCTTACACCCTCACAAAGATTTCCATCATTAACAGTTAAAAATTTCATTTGCAGCAAGTGGCACCAGGTGTTTTTAAAATAACAAAAACAGAGAAAGCAGTTTTCTACTTTGCAAATAAATGGACCATTTTACCCCCAGCTCTTGTCTATTTGTTACTGACTTCCAAGCTTTAGTAACTGCATTGTGCTAATCTTGTTGCTATTACTTAGAGTCTAAAAAATGCTGGTAATATTTCCTTTTGAGCCTCTGACTTTCCTAGGCTATTCGTGACCAATCATATACATGCCCATAAAGTTTATTTTAATCAAAGCAAAGTTTTGAATTTTAAGTTTATTTTGCCTCGTCTTTACAATGTTCTCTGCCAAGAAAAGGGGAGAGAAGCTTTTCAGACTACAGACATAGTTAGATGTTTTGATGGCAAACATTAGGCTTCCCTTAAGAGCAACCGCTGAAGAGAGTAAAAATCAAGTTCAATTATGGTTTAGGTACTCGGTGTCTACACGGGGTTGGGGGGATTTCAAAGCAAACCCATCATAAATATGTTAGAATGACACAAAGAAGCTGTTACAGTGAGTTAAGATGAAAAGCTAGAATGAGTAGGCTCTGCAGCACACACACCGCATAGACACTTCAACACACCACAACATTAAAACACTCTAGGTCTAGCTGGGTGTTGATGCACGCCTTTGATCCTAGCACTCAGGAGGCAGAGGCAGGCACATCTCTGTCAGTCTGAGGTCAGCCTGGTCTACAGATTGAGTTATAGGACACACTGCACTACATAGAAATTCCCTGTCTCAAAACAAACGAACAAACAAAACCAAAAAATCATTCCAATACTATTCTAAACCTTCAAGTTTCATATACAATGGCCAGTGTTGTCATCTTTTAGTGAGCCCCAAACAGCAAGTTCTTGGCATTACACAAATATACATTATTGATATAGGAATGTGTTCTATAGATATGCATGCATTGTGTGTATTCATGTAAAATAGATACAAATTGGAAGGTAATAATTAGAAAAGTGACCTATCTAATTGAAGCTGGAAGAAGGAAAGAAAGAAAGAAAGAAAGAAAGAAAGAAAGAAAGAAAAGAAGAGGAGAGAAAGGAAAGGGAGGGAAAAGCCAGAAGAAGGAAAGACGGGGCAAGGAGAGTCTGCTACATCATTCTGTCTGGTCAGCAACTGTGCCTTGCCACCCACCTGATGGCATCATTCTACTGCTTTGGATACCACTTTTCTCAGTAATCTAAATTCCTCCTGTCAACACCTATGGCTGTAATGCTTTGCCTAAGATAAACAAAGACACCAAACTGAGACAAATCCTGAGAAATGAATACAAGGACTTGGCCTATGGAAAACATACAACTTCTATCAGTTGCCAAGTCAACTGAGTCAAAAAACTAAAGCTCATGAGGCCCAAGTCCTGTCGACACACTGCTGTATCTCAGCACTAGAATAATAAGCACTTAACAAAAATTTGTTTTAAAATATATGTTGTCAGAGGCTAGAGAGATGGTTCAGTGGTTAAGGACACTGTTGCTCTCTCTCTCTCTCTCTCTCTCTCTCTGAAGACCAGAGCAGAGTTCCCAGCACCCACACAAAATGACTGACCTATAACCTCTCGATCTAAAAGATTCATGCTTTCTTCTGGCCTCCATAGATATCTGCACACATGTGCATATACACAATATACAGCACACATATAAATAAAAATAAATCTTAAAGTAATAAAATATTGAAATTTTTTCATATTGTCAACATGAGTGTTTTCTGATCCAGGGCAGTAGTTCCTAAGACTTGGTCATGGGATCCTTCCAGGAGCCTTCAAGATAAAATTTTTGCATATTAACAATAAGATGCTATTTCCCATTTTCACTCTTTTCTCTGTACCCACAGATAGCTTGATGACATTATTCCTATAGAGGTAACTATGCTCTTACATTGTACATCTCTAGTTTAAGGGTTTCCAATTCTGAAAAGATAGAGTAGGATTCTTTTTCATTTTCTCTCCTCTCTATGTACAACTAAAATAAACATAAGGAGACAGCAACAGAAAGATGAAACAGCAAGAAAAGTTACAACACTCTTGTGACTTCCCTAAGCTTCCTTTCAGCTTCATCTTTCCCCTTGAACTGAAAACATAAACAGTTAAGGAACACCAATAGGCATGGGCAAAATGTCCCAAGAGCAAGCAATCTGCTCTCTCTGGCCTAAGGACCAGGAAACTCACATCTTTAGGCAAGACAACCCATTCCACAATAACCATTCTGATTTCAAGTAGACACTGGAGGGAAAAAAAGCCTTCTGATCCTCTCCCAGATGACTCAAACAAAAGCCAGATGGGAACTAGAATCCCACTCTGTCATGGTTATAAATAAGGTTCCCAACACTCACCCTCCAAGAAGTGTCAAAAAAAAAAAAAAGGTCAGACAGAGACCTGGGACCTTTACCCTTCCAGTCAGTAACAGCCTCTCTGACTGTGCTTATCCCAGGCCTGGGCATCCTCTCACTCCCACTCCAGATAGTAGAGAGTACTACTGACCATTGTTTCTTCAAAGGCCATTTCCACTTGTCAGTGAGGAGGACCATTCGGGGAGTCAAAAAGTTTCACTTAACAATAACAGGGATCCTGTCCCAAGATAGGCACATGAACTACTGGATCCACCTAGTAGTAGAGAGTAACAACCTTCTTCCCTGCTACAAAGAGATCTGGCTAATACAGAATGTTTTTTATAAGATATTATAAAAATGTCCAAGTTTAAATCAAAATGCACTGTCAAAAAACCAGAAAGCTCTACAATTAGATGAAGTTAATCAATAGATACTACACCAAAATGTTAGAATGGCTGGCAAACATGTTAAAGCAGCCATGATTTAACAAAGTGTTTAAATGTCCTGCACAGAAGGCAGCCATCAGCCAAGATGGAACGATAGGGTCCTGTAGCAAGAACTGGCAGCAGTGAGTGGACATTTAGTTCAATCAGCCAGCCCAGAAGATCCACAGACCAAGGCCCAGCTGTTGAAAGCATACCATGTTGGCTCACACCCTGCATCAGGCCCATAGAGAGGCGCCCTGCAGTGAGTAAACACACCAAGGTGCAAGATCACAGGGGGCTTCAGCCTAGAATGGCTCAGGGTAGCCGACATTCATAGGAAAATGCTCAAACCATGGCATCTCTGTGAACCCACTGAAGTTGGTCCTCAAGGCTGTGATCCTCAAGGCTGATATGCAGTGATGAAGGCCCCTTCCAAGCACATCCTCTTCCCCTTGAAACGCTCTATTGCAAGAAGTGAGACAGATCTGCTAAGTGGATACCCAGATAACATCCCAGAAGGTCTACAGAAAGAGAAAGCCAGTATCATCATGACCAAGAGAAGAGTTTTATGGGTTTTGCCAGTCTCTACATGGTTCATGCCAATGTCCGGCTCTTAGGCATCCCAACAAACAGAGTCAAGGAAGCTGTAGAGCAAAATACTGAATAGAAAAAACAATGTTCTGTTTGATAACTCTAATAAATTTTCAGTAAAACAGAAAAAATGAAGAATTTTAGAATTGGAAAGTACTGTAATTGAAATAAAACATTCAATAGAGGGCTTGATTAGGATTACAAAAACTGAGAGATCCGTGCCTCTTACAACAGTAGAATACATCCAATCTAAGCAACAGAGACAAATTGGGCTGCAGAAAAAGAAATCAAGTCTTAGGGACCTTTGGGACTACAGAAAAAGATGTAACATTCATATCATCAGAGTCCTGAGGGACAAGAGAAGGATGAGCTGGAAAGATACCTAACGTAATGATGGCTCGTCCAAAATTTAGCCAGACATAACTAGACCTATAGAGTCATGAAACTGAGGACAGCCTATGTGGGATGCTCTCAAAGAAATTTATCCCAAGTCACATCATAACTAAACTTCTGAAAATGAGAAACTCTTGAAAATCTCCAAAGAAAAATACCATATCAGTTGCAGGGAAACAACCCACATGCAAGTAGATTTCTCATCAAAAACCATCAGAGCCAGAAGGAAGTGGCATGATGTTTTTCAATTGTTAAAATATAGCCAAAATCCTACACAGTGAAAACATTCTTTAGGAATGTGTGAAATCTAAACATTTCTCAGGAAAAAAAAAATCAAGAGTTTATCCAGAGCAAGATCACACACAAAGAATGTAGAAGGAAGTTCTTCCAGCAGAAAGGACACAAAACCCTGAAAGACAAGAAGAGGGGATCAGGGCAGGTAGCCTAGTGGTAAAGAATTTGACTAGCATGCATGAGGCTTTGAGTTCAATCCTTAGAGGAAGTAAGAGAGGGAACCAAGGAAAACATGAGCAAATCAATCAACTTTAATTCTCCTTTTGAGTTTCCTAGATTGTATAAGCACACTGCCCAAGGTTCTAAAGGTTAAGCCGAGAAAATATTTAAGCTAAGTACATTACAAACAAACAAAGTAATGATACATATGATCTCCCATTCTACTTGGACTAGTACAACCACTACCCTAGCAGTAATAGCTGATAGAACTGCACCAGGAACATAGAAAGGACATGGAACTCCACTAATGATCAACATAAAATAATCAAAGTTTACAGAATGCTCCATCCAGCTATACAATACCCACTATTGTTAAATGCTCCCAGACAACATATCAAGGTACACTACTATAAACTGCTATCAAATGAGCCTCAAGGAATTACTCAGTCAGTTCACTGGGATCCTAGTTCAATCTCTAGAATCCACATTTTAAAAAGCTAAATAAAAAGCCAAATGACCATGATGAATTTGAGAAGGAGCAATGGAAGGGGTACATGGAAGGGATCAGAGAAAGGGATTCTGAAAGAACTAAACTTTAATTAAATAAAAGACTTGAAGGGAGCTGGGCAGTGGTGGCATGCACCTTTGATCCCAGCACAGGGGAGGCAGAGGCAGGTAGATCTCTGAGTTCAAGTCTAATCTATAGAGTGAGTTCCAGAACAGTCAGATCAACAAAGAGAAACCTTGTCTCGAAAAAGAAAATAAAAAGTTGAAGGGGAAAAAAAGCCAGATAATGTGTTGGATACTTATAAATCCCAGTACTAGGGAGGCAGAAACAGGTAGATCCCTGGTGTTCCCTGGCCGACCAACCTAGCCTGCCTGGTAAGTTCCAGGCCAATAAGAGATCCTTTCTCAAAAACAGAGTGTACAGCTCCTGAGCAATGATAACCGACGTGTCCTCTCTGGCCTGCACACACACACACCACACACACAGCTACATACACATATACATTTTCATGCACAAACACACATCTGCATGCACACACATCTGCACAATTGCGCACACATACATACACACACACATGCACAAACTAATTTTGAAGAAATGGTACACAGCATGTCCTCTGACCAATATGAAATCAGACCAGAGATCAATAACAGAATAACAAATCCTTAGAAACTACACAATGTATAGGTCAAAGGTGAAATCTCAAAAATAGAAAAAAGGTGAATGAACTAAAAGAAAATGAGAACATACCAAAGCGTGTGCAGCATAGCTAACACAGGGCCAAACTGGACAGCTATAACACTGAATGCACACATAAAACAAGAAGTCTAACATCAGTAATTGTCACCCTTGAGAACCCAGAGAAATGGGACAAGGCTAACCAAAGGAAGCAGAAGAGAAAAAAGCAATAAAATTAAAAAGATGAAAATAATATCTAGGAAAAAAAATCATGGAACAAGGCTTGGAGTAAGCTAAATAGTAAGGTACTTGATAATTATTATAATAATGAAGCAAACAGCTGTTTTTTAATTGTCTATAAAATTAACAAATCTTTATCAAAACTGATAGAAAGAGAGAAGATGTAAACTTGGGATGTCAGGAACGAGACCAGACACCCACAGCACAATGAGATGACGGGGACGTGAGTGAGGAGAGGGTTAGGTCTATATGCACAGCTTTGGCCACTTGGATAAAGTGAGCACTCCCTGCACACAACACAGCTCATCCAAAGTGGAGCACTTTCAACAGCTCTGCAACTTTTAAGGAAGCTAAATTCACAAATTTAAATACTTCCCCCTCCAAAAAAAAAAAACTCTAAGTCCAAATATCTGTCCAAATGTTGAACAATGACAGCGACTTTTCATAATCTCATCCATAAAACAGAAAAGAAAGAAATATAGGCTAGTGCATCCAAGTGTTTATATTATCCTGAGACTATAACAAACACCAAAACTCACAGAAAAATCAGCACAAAAAAAAATTTTAAAGGTTCCAGCCAATATCATTCAATAATCCTTGTCTTTGCATGACAAAAACCTAACCACACAAGCCTAACAGCCCCAGTTCATCAGTTCAGACCCCAGAACCCAGTGTGGTCATGCAAGTAAGTGTCTGCCATGCCAGGGCGCCCCAACAAGAAAATTCGTGAAACTGAGACCAGAGAATCATGGAAGGAAGCTTGCAGGCCAGCTAGGCTAGCCCACACAGCAATAAGCAAAGGAGTCCCTTCCTCATGCAATGTGGAAGACACAGGCTAACACTACAGTGTGGCACGTGCATGCCCCCATACACACACACATGCAAACTCATCATACGCACCATTTTTTAAGGTTTTAATCATTAAGTAAGCATCAATTGTAATGTACTATACATTCTCTTCATGGACCAAAACAATTCTAAAGTAAATGAAATAATCAGCAAGGAAAATAATCCAATGCATTAAATACAAATTAAAATAGCATGTGAGCTATTTTAAATGTGCAAACAGGCACCAATAGTAAAAAACATGAGAGCCTCTGATTAAGGGTACTGGCCCTTCATATTGTTCAGAGTAACCTAAAGCAAACATGAGAAGCCTCAAGTATAGGCAACTTCTTTGGCTCATTTTCAAAGTCCTGTAAGGCTGAAAAGAACATTCCCAGTCTTTAAAACATGTTTAATTTTCACATGTCCTTCCTAGGAGAGTTAAATCCTGCTCTTGTGACAGAAAACTCTGAAAAATTAACCATCCATGTAGCATTGAGGTATATTCAGCTAGAGATATCTTTAGGAATTGCGATCAGTCCTACTGAGGGAAAAAAGTAGACCAAGCCTTTAAGACTAAGTATATTTCATCATATCCAGAGTTCAACCAAATTCCTACTACGCTATTATTTTTAGAACTTGCCAGCCCTCTCCCTTTAAGAAATAGACATCACAGAGGAGAGGAGGGATATGAAAACCTATACCTGTAGAAACTTACACACACACAGACACACACACAGAGACACATATACAGAGAGAGAGAGAGAGAGAGAGAGAGAGAGAGAGAGAGAGAGAATGAGAGAGAGAGAATATTAAAATGGGGAAATGGAGTTATTCTACAACAGGCCAATAACGCAATAACGCCCTACCTATTAGGTAAAACGATGTCCTTACCTATTAGGTAAAACAACCCAGTGACAGGAATATGTTTCCTTTTTCAGAATTATTGCCCAGTGAAGTACCATAAACCCCCAAAACAATATATTGTCAGTGCTCTTGGTTACCCTCCAGAACTTGATGCTAAGAGCTGTCACCACACATTTGAATAATTGGACATGGACAAATAAGATAATGGTCCGGAATCTTCATTCCTACTTCTTAGCTTTCATAGTGCTGGAAGGAGCTATGCATGCTACATATTAGAAAAGCTATCACCAAACAGTATCCAGCTGCGAACCCTGCAAGCTACAATAATGACGGGCTTGGCAAGATATGCCCATTAGTGCAATAGTGGCATTAATACGGTAGGTGTAGCCAACCACTTTCTAATTGAATTTAAATCCCTCTCTACGAGATGAAACCCATACTTTGCACCAAGTATGGGTCAAGAATCTATGGCTAGACATGTCATATGCCCTAAGAGAAAACTTACACTATTATCATTCTGCTAAGACATAGTATTAAACTTTTAATGACTTATCATTTTACCCATAGATTTAATGTATTTTTAACTCTCAAAAGAGAAGCTTCTATTTGCAGTAGATGGTTATTAACACAGAGATCCACTATTGGTCAAGGTACAGAGAATAAGAGAGTTCAAAATGCTCATCCCTAAAGAGAACACATACACTGTACTTCCTCTTCCCAAGATTCTTGGAATTGTTATGGAAGAAGGGGCAGAAAGGGTGTAAGATCCAGAGGTGGTAGATGACTAGCCAGGAAACTACCTTCTGGATACAGTGTGGTAGCTGCACATATGAACTTAGTGATTGTGACAGAATGCACAAAATATGTGCAAACCCAAGCCAGACCAAATCCCAGCATGGAGATGAGAGTTAGCTATGAAATCCCACCCCTAACCAAGAAGCTTTTGGGAGAAGGGGGGTCTTTTTTACAAGAGTGCAGCCTCTGTAAGTCAACCATGCTCTAGTGGAAAGCTGCATGTCCAAGAATATTTGGGCAGTACAAGTGAGTTCCAATGGGTTTTTGTTTTTTGAGTTTTTGTTTTGTGTTTGCTGTTGTTGTTGTTGTTCGAGACAGGGTTTCTCTGTGAAATAGTCCTGGCTCATCATGTGGATCAGGCTGGCAACAAACTCACAGAGATCCACCTGCCTCTGCCTCCTGAGTGCTGGGATTAAAGGCTTGCATTACCACCACCTGACCCAATGGGGATTTTTTTTTAAGACTTACAAAGTTGAAAGGGTAGATAAGGAGATAGATATGGAAAGAATTAAGAGATGGATGTAAATATGATCAAAAGACATAAAATTCTCAAAGAACTAATAAAGATAGTTTAAAAGAGAAATTATATAAGTTCAGAAAATAAGAAATAAGACATCAAAGGTATTTAATACACTCACTAAGGTGGCAATAAATATTTTAATAGAAAGTAAGCTGATTAGTATGTAGAGAAATTGGAAGCTTCATACACTGATAGTGGAAATGAAAGGTATAACCATTGTGGAAAACAGTACAATAGTTCCTCAGAAAGTTAAAGAGAATTGCCACATGACCTAGAAACTCTATTGCTGTGAACATAATAAAAATAATGAAAATAGGTGTCCAGTCAAAAACATGCACATGGATATTCCTAGCTGCACCACACGCAAAAGTCAGTAGGCAGAAATGACCCACATGTCCACATGCACAATAGAATATTACTCAGTCTTTAAAATAAGTATTGACATGTACTGAAACATTCGTAGACATAGAAACACTGTGCTGAGTAAAAACAGCCATGAACAGAAGGTTATGAATTCAATGGTTGCATTTTTATGAAATTATTTGCAGTAAATCCATAGAGACAGAAAGCAGATTAGTGGCTACCAAGTACTAAAAAGGACAGAGAAGCAATATATTGACTGGTTTCCTTTTCAAGTGATGGCTAGCTTATGCCTCGAAATAACAACACACAAACTGTATTCATTTAAACACTGCCTGGCCCATTTCTATTAATGTGTGTAGCACCAAGGTGCGCTTACCGGGAAGATTCTAGCCTACGTCCATCCTGGGTTGGAGCTTCATCGCATCTGCCCCAGAGAGCAGAGCTAAGGCGTATGAGCTCACTTCCCTTCTTCCCAGCATTCTGTTCTGTTTACTCCACCCACCTCAAGGCTGGCCTATCAAATGGGCCAAGGCAGTTTCTTTATTAGCCAATGACCTTCCTCCATCATTTTCCCTTTTTCTATTTAAACAAAAAAAAAGGTTTTAACTTTAACATAGAAAAATTACATATAACAAAACAGTTATCAAGTAAAAATTACAATATTTACATCTATTTTATCTTTATCATAACTAAGGAAAACTATAACTAACTATTCTTCAACTCCATCAAAGACTCCAGAAAGATATAATATTACCTAAGTAAATGAGAAGTAAGCAACTTACAAAACTCTAGAAATCACAGAGACATCTCGCTGCCTGGACAGTCACCCAAAGTTCCTCTGTACCGTTGGGGCATCCATCTTCGGCCTACAGGCCCATAGTTTCCAGCAGACATTTCAATGAAGCAGGAAATTTCAAAGAAAGTTCAGTCACTATCTGCTGTGTCCTGCAGAATGTCTCGCAGACTCTTTCATGAATCAGGAACCCCAAAAGATCATCTCACCTTTAGGCAAGTTCAGTAGTCCTCTCTCTGCGGGTTCTCTGTGTCCAGTTTATGCAACAGTCCAGGCAAGAGCAGTTTCTTGCCCAAATGGCTATCAAACTCCATAACGAGCCTCTTCGATGCCCATCTTCCTCTTGAAGTAGATTGGTGCTGCCAGGAGCAGAGTGTCTCATTGTCATGAAAAACCCTAAGTTATTAAAACATTAAATAGCATAGTCCATAGTCTTTGAAAGATATGAAAAATGCTGATCTAACTGAAATATATATCTATATATCTAGAAAATCTAACTAACATGACTACAAACTTGACTATTATTAATGATTATCCATTAACAACCTATATACCTTACATTTTTAAATGAACTACAACAATCATAACACCTTAATCAAGATCAGAAACACACACACACACACACACACACACATATATATATATATATAACAAAATTGACCTTAAATTTAAATCACTAAAGCAAAATCCATATCAATGTAAATTATTCATACCTATATCATATCCTCCTTTAAATGTAAAAGAACATTTATAAACAATATATGGGAACATGGGCGCAGTTATTTCTCTCCAAACTGCTTCCTGCTGAATGGGGGTGCTGTTAATCAGGTCTTTTATGGTATAACCTGTCTGCTAGGTTCATCTCAGTTGGCAGTTGAGTGAAGTAATTTTCTGAAGGTGTTCACAGCAACCTTTCAGGAGGGTGTGGTCTATCATACCATATTGGGATAGAAGCAATCCACAGGGTTTCATCCTCTGTGAAAACAAAAGAAGAAACTCTTTTCCAAAATATCATATCCTTAGATCCAAATTTTAAAGTCAAAATATTTTCAAAATATCTATGTTGGGTTAGTTCAGCAGCATTTATAAACAAATACCTTTTAGCATCTGTTGCTCCTTCCTCAGCATTCAAACAATTTAAACAGAGCATAATAGCATACAGTATCAAAATTCTCTGTTTATTTTCCATCTTTGTACGGCTTTATTTTAACTCTATTTTGTTTATTTTTACTTTTTGAGACAGGTTTTCTGTATATCTTTGTCCTGGAATAACTCTGAAGACCAGGCTGTCCTTGAACTCTCATAGATCCGTCTGTCTCTGCCTCCCAGGCATTGGGATTAAAGATGTGTGCTACCACGCCTTGAAGTCACAGAGGTCAATCTCCCTCTGCCTTCCAAGTGTTGGGATTAAAGGTGTGTACTACCACACCCAACTACTCTCTTTCTTCCTTTTTTTTTACTTTTAAGAACTTTAACTTTTAGCCTGCATATATTTTTAACACACTGTAAATTATTTAGAAGTTTTCTTTGTTTTTGACGCTCTCTTTACTGTATCTCTCTCTCTGTTTTTCTGACCACATGAGTCTTTAATTTACCAAGCAATATCAGTAGGACGAAAGCTGTGGCTTTGACTGCTGGATTCAGCCCATTCTTTAGCTTTCAGCCTCATGGCGGAGGTACCGCCTATAGCCATGTTTATTGCCACAAGTCTATGGCATTTCAAGGTCCCTGCCAGCAGGCAAGCTTCAGCAGCGTGTGCTTGCAAACCACATGAACCGCCTGCATGAAAGAGTCAGAATTTGCCCTGGCAGGATGGGCCAGAAAGCTGGCATTTTAAAACAACTCAGGTTTTTTCCTGCTACTGCTGAAAACAAACAAGCATTCAGTCGGCTTTTATCAACACCATTTAAGTGTTTTGTAGCAGGACCTGTTAAAACAGCTGCCAGGTTTTGCAGCTAAACCTGAGTCAGGAAGCCTCTCTTAGATGAGAGTGCTTGCTTGCCTCTATCAAGCAGAGCAGAACCGCGAGAAATTGCTGCTACCACGTCGGGCACCATTCTGTAGTAAGAGCTGCGGGCCTCTTCCCACAGCCCGGCTCCCGGCCGCCTGACTAGCTTATGCCCCAAAATAACAACACACAAACTGTATTCATTTAAACACTGCCTGGCCCATTTCTATTAATGTGTGTAGCACCAAGGTGCGCTTACCGGGAAGATTCTAGCCTACGTCCATCCTGGGTTGGAGCTTCATCGCATCTGCCCCAGAGAGCAGAGCTAAGGCGTATGAGCTCACTTCCCTTCTTCCCAGCATTCTGTTCTGTTTACTCCACCCACCTCAAGGCTGGCCTATCAGATGGGCCAAGGCAGTTTCTTTATTAGCCAATGACCTTCCTCCATCAGTACAACATGTGAGTATAGTAAATATCACTGAATCAGACAGTTCTATGATGTGCAAAGTTTACCTACAAAATTACTCACAGTGAGATTAAGGACATGTTGACCTAGTACCACTTAAGACAATGTACTGAACAATGAAAATTCATATTATATGCATAAAAATAATACTAGAGAGCCATTTACTTAGTCAAAATTAATGTTCTCTCTTAAACGCCCCTACAATCCTTTGTCAACTATTTTATGGAAACGCCCATAGTATAATAAATAGCATAGTGATGGCTTACACATTGCCCACCCCTCTTCAGCTACCTTTTACCTCCATCTTCCTCATTCCTCAGTCTGTCTTTTCCCACTCCCTGGCGGTAAACACTTTAGTCTTTATGTTCGCGTCCTCAATGCCTGGCAGAATGGATGAGCACTAAGTCTGCCAAGTGAAGGGAAGGAGAAACAGATTCGTAAGCACATGGTAGAACAGCATGTGGCCATCAGAGAGGAAAGCAGCCACTATCAAGTTTCCTTCTGCATCCTGAGGTGGAGACTCTAATCCTGAGAATTTGTTCCATTTATTTTTTTACCATACCAACTGATTGTAAATTTTGAACACTTTGTAAAATAACAGAGTGATCTGAAATTGAAGTTATGTCAATCTTTTTAATTTTTAAATAAGTAAATGCATCTTAGAACCCTTTTGAAAGAACTGAAAACAAACAGCAGTAAAACTGGACGGAGCTCACTTTACCCACTCTTGTCTCCTGAAAAGGTAATGAAATGTCAGTGTTAGCCAGAGCAAGTATCTTTTACATTTTCTACCAAATTATATGCTAAGAAAAATGATTTGAGCATGGGTATTATCAAAAAAAATGATAATATGGTCATTCTTTGAATATCCACATAAAAATAAAAAATAAATGATAAATTTTGTTTCTTAGATAGAGCAATGTACCAGTTTCTTAATGAGACTGCTTAAATGATCTTGTTTATTTTACTTTGTATGATATAAAAAATATAGTGTAGTTTGGGTATCTGTTCTACACAAAAAGAAAATATGACTTACTACATCAAAACAAACTTAAAGACAATGTTTGAGGATTCTTAATTACATATATGTGTGTATGGATGTATATAACATGCAAGTGCACATGTCAGACCCTAAAACTGGAGTTACAGGTGTCCATGACCCTCCTAATGTTGGTGCTACCAACCGAACTCAAGTCCTCTAGAAGAGCAGCGAGTGCTCTTAACCACTGTCTAGTCAAGTACTCTTAGGCCATCTCTCTAGTTCCCAATGTTGCGATTTTTTACTCACAGTTCAGCAATTCTGTAATATTTTATTTTGGGTTTTAGATAATCTGTCCACTTTTAGATTTCCTGGCATTTACCAGACACATTATCTATAATATTGTTGAAGTGTTGAACAATATTAACCTCTGATCCTAAGATTTATAAAAATTTGCCAAGATGTACCTAATTATGAGACTTGCTTAATACTATCTCTTAAATATTTTCATCTGAAAGGCGAGAACTTTCTATCTTTTTAGAACTCCCCGCTTCTGTCATTTAACAAACAGCACTGAAAATTTGGTCTCTATCACATGGCCTGTTCTCTAGTGGAATTTTCAAGTCATTTTTCCTGCTGGCCATTAAAAGGAAACAAAGATACTGTGTTGATTTAAAAAGCTGTATGGCATAGAAAACTAGGCTTCTTGATTTTTAGTGGTGAAAAGTCTTGAGTTATTTCTTTAGTAGTTTGACCACCCACTGTAAAAACATTCAAATAACACAAACACAAAAACAAAACAGAGGCAGAAGCAAACCATCCACCCAGAGAAGGCACAGTCCAAATCCAGTCAGGCCTTTAAGGTGCTCCTTTTGGTTTGGTATGGTTTGGGTTTTGAGATGGTATCACCTGTCTCAGCCTCAAACTCACTAGCAGCCAAGAATTACCTTTAACTTCTAGTCCTCCTGCTTCCTCCTCCCTCCCAAGTACTGGGTTTACAGGTGTGTCACCATTCCAGGTTTTTCCAGTGCTGAGGATCAAAACAGAACCTTGTGCATGGCCAGCAAGCACTCTACTAACTGGATACATCCCCAACCCAAGTCCTTGAAGGTTTTATTCTGAAGTTTCTTTGCTGAATTCCTGCAGCTGATTTTATTCTCTCTCATCTCAGAAGATGTACACCCAAACACTGCCTAACAATTGAGTAGATGCCTTCCAGTATCTTACTGTTAAGTTCTCTGTGTTCAGAGAGATACACAATTTTCTGCCCCCATGACAGCTGGCAATAGTCAGTACCTAATAAGTACTTGTTGATTGGAAGGCTCATTTAAGACGTATTTAGCATGAACACTGATGGATTCAGTAGGGATTTCTCGTTCCTGAAAGGATTTGGTACACAGACCCTTTTTCTAAAATGACAACTCTGCGTCTTCAATTATAAATCTCCCCAATTAGTCTCTAAATGTATATCATGAAAGCCTTCATTGAAACATGTGCTTTTCCTTTCGATGCCCCTCCCAGTAACAATTGTCTCTACCCACAGACAGTGTTTTCTTTTCGGCAGACATTTATCAAAGTTTATTTCCAAAGACATTTTTTAAATACATATAACACTTCAAGACATAACCCTCAGATTGAATATTATTTTCCCTTCTATCTCTGAAAGCACAGCTCCATTTCTTCCAGCACCTTCGGTTTACTGAAGACACTGTATTTGCTGGTTCTTTTGAATCTGACATGACTTTCCTTCTAGATTGTGTTTCCCTCCTGTTTGGTATTCTGCAGCCTCCTAGGGCTGTGCCTCGTGAGCAGCACTTTAAAACTCTTACACTGGACTGTTAAGACAACTTTCCATCTGGTGATGTACAGTTAGGGCAACTTCTTAATCTGATGGGGTCAGTTTTACAGGTATTGTAACTCACCAGACCTTAAAGTACTTTTTAAACCATTCACATAAGCTAAAGCATCTATACCTTGTATTCTATGACACAGAACAAACTCTTCAGCCCCTCAGGCTGTCGGTTAGTGGAAGTAGTAGACACATCCAGCACACCTAGGTTACATCTAGGCAGCCTATGAAATCCTGACATCCATATGAACTCTGGAACTGTGATCCCTCGAAGCATTTGAATGAGGATATACAGGTAAAAGCAAAAGAATTGAAGACCATACTGAAAATACTAATTTTTCTACATGATTGATTACTGCTTATAAATGAGTAAGTATCCATCTCAATATTCTCTTTTTCCTCTCAAATACTATAATTTTAAATTATAGCACTTTTAAAAGAAAAATATTAAATATCCTTAAACTGTTCTGAGACAAGAGATCTTAGGTGCTTTAAATGCTGTGAAGAAATGTCTCTATGAACAAACTGATACTTCTTACTGGGCTTTTGTTTTTGTTTTTGTTTTTTTTTTTAATTTATTTATTTATTAAGGATTTCTGCCTCGTCCCCACAACCGCTTCCCATTTCCCTCCCCCTCCCCCGATCAAGTCCCCCCCCTCATCTGCTCGAAGAGCAATCAGGGTTCCCTGACCTGTGGGAAGCCCAAGGACTGCCCACCTCTATCCAGGTCTCGTAAGGTGAGCATTCAAACTGCCTAGGCTCTACTGGGCTTTTGTTATGCCAAAAATAAAATCAAACTAAAACATTGAAAGCATAAAAGCATTTTAGATAATGAAATCCACTTCAATCTGCAATTCAAGCTAGCACATCCCACAAATGACAGACACACACTCACAGGCTCCTGGGGCATCAGCCTTTAATCATTCTAATGACAATAGAGGATGGAGCAGTGAAGGGCAGGCCAGGGAGGAATCTTTACAATCCACTTCCTAAATGAGGGTTTTCATGGCTATATTATGCATTACCCTGAAATGGAAGAAAACTATCCTAAAGCATAATCAAAAGAACAGAACCTATAAAGACTCGGGGAGATTTTGCTCCAGATACTTTTTAATAACAGCATCAGAATTTTAATATTTAGAACATATTTTTGACATATCTAATTTACAGGTAACAAAAGTTGTGCTTACTATTTAACAAAAAGGTAAGTATAATTCTTAGGCTGTGTTCACTTTAAAGTTTAGCTTACTTGCTTGGCTTCTAAAATTAATTGACATTTCATAATCTCAGTATTTATGAAAATAACATAGTAATGCTGCAATGACAGAAACTCGGGTTTCACAACAAAAAAAGAAAACAATACTTAACATCACAGTGCCTCACTGATTTTTCTTAACTACAAAGCCAGTTCAGACAGAAGTACGTAATAGCAATCCTCAGCATCTCAGTTAGCTTTCCCTAGAGACAGCACAGTGATCTGATCAGACTCAAGTCACTTCCATGTATACAACTGTAGCAACCAAGACTCCCCAGCTGCAGGTGTGTCTGTGTTCACTCGTATATGAAGCTGCCTGTCTGTGATTCTACCCAGGTGTGTGGTCTGGTCTTTTTAACTAACTTTCATTGGCAAGAAGCGAGTCAGGCCACTGCAATCACTGTCCACATGTTCATGCACATCAACGCTCTCTAGAGCAAACCACCCACTTTTATTTCACAAAGGATTATTTCTTCTTTATTCCATTATGTCTTTCTGTAAGTGATCAGCTACTCTGGCATTAGCATAATGGCCATTTGTACTGGTTATAGAAGTTAAAAAAGACATAAAGTTTGGCTTGAACAAGGAAAGACTAAATGGACAGTCCATGGATTGATCATTTCTTCAGCCTTCCTTACACTATTCTAATTCTGTCTCTACCTCTTATATTAAAGTCTAACCATATATATTTAATCAGTTCTTTAAATTTTCAGCAGACAACTTCAGTGCTAGCCCACCGCTGCCCTGTCTGAAAATCTTTGATGTCACAGCATAATAGCTCCTGAAAGAGCAGTGCTAATACCTAATGTAACATGAAACCAGGGCTCTGCACTGGGGCTGTCTGCTGTCAGAAGCAAGCAGTCTCACTGCTGCTCCCCAGAAGTGACAAGGTTAGGACCTATCTGTACAAGTATCCCCAACTACCAATGGAGACGAGATGAATGATTATCACAAACTTGGACAACCTGCTTCATAATCTCTTTTTTGAAAACAAACAATAAATTACATGATGCATCTGGCTTAATTTTGCTCTGGAGCCTACAAGTTGCACAATAAAGAAGGCCTCTGGTGATTTCAAAAAATGAATAGAGACCAAATAGAAATAGCTAGACTTCCAACTAAGAAGCAACTCAGGCAAGGCATCGTTTCATTACTTTGGAGCTTAAAATAAGCACACATTTCAAGCACATAACACCAAGACATCTATTTAAGACTAGGTATTTCAGGCAAAGGGTCTATCCATACAGAAAAAGAAACAGTAAGACAGTGCCAGCACAGGTGGCCAATAAAACAACTAGGACACTGATTTTCTCTTTTACTTATTGACTAAATAAAAATATGGTAATTTGCATATTATTTCCATATTACAAAACACCTATGAAGAGACAAATATAATACTGTTTAATTTTCTCCTTCAGTGTCTCTATTTTGAAACAATTGGTGTCTTTGTTCCTGCCACAACAATTCACACTACTTCTGTTATTCCTTAAGCAGACAACTCTTTGTTTCTATTTTCTTAAAGTGCTTTTTATTTCTTTTAATGTCCATCTTGCATAAGACCTATAAGGAAAAATTAAAACTATATTTGGATACTTTAAAAATAGTAAAATAAATGGAGAATACAATATGTTCACAGAGTTGGAAACTGAACATTTTAAAGTATTATTTCTCCCCTAACATTTTTAACATTGTAAATAAAAACAAACTACATTAGAAATCTGTGTGTGTGTGTGCATGTGTGTATATAACTTAATTCTAAATTCATTCAAAATACAATAGGACAAGAAGCATTAAGACACTCTTGAAAAATAAGAACTGGGCTGGATAGTGGCGGCTCATGCCTTTAATCTCAGCACTCAGGAGGCAGAGGCAGTTGGATCTCTGCAAATTTGAGGCCAGCCTGCTCTATAAGGTGAGTTCCAGGACAGTCAAAGCTGCACAGAGAAATCGTGTCTTGAAAAAAAATAAGCAAACAAACAAAAAATGGGCAGTGGTGGTGCGTGCCTTTAATTCCAGAACTCAAGAGGCAGAGGCAGGCAGATCTTTGTGAGTTCAAGGCCATCCTAGATTACAGAGCAAGTTCCAGGCCAGGCTCCAAAGCTACATAGAAAAACCCTGTATTGACAAACGGAAAGAAAGAAAGAAAAAAAGAAAGAAGGAAGGAAGGAAGGAAGGAAGGAAGGAAGGAAAGGGGGAGAGGGAGGGGAAGAGAAAGAAAGGAAGGGGAAGAGAAGGGAAGGAAAGATAATAAGAACCAGGTAACAAGACTTAAATCTATGAGGCAGCAAAACTCACTGCAGTGCCAATGTGAGGAAGACAGGGAGGCATGAACGCAAGCACAAGCAGGTGCCTCATAGGACATGAACTCAAGGACAGGCATGTCAGAGGGCACAAATAAAATGAGAGGACACCAATACAAGGACAGACAGCTGCAACAAAAGACACAATAAAGGTTTTTTAAAAATCTGAGGAGAAGCTGACAGATGACAAAGGTAAAATGCAGAACCATGAGGGAGAGATGAGTTTTTAGCAAATTATCTGGAACAGATGGATATCCATATTATCTCAAATAATAGGCCAACACAAAACCTGGGTCAGTGAATACCAGTGTAGAGCTCACTAGAGATTATTTTTTGGACCAGATAGAGAAATGTTTCCTGGACAGCACAGAAAAACACTAACCATAAAAAAAAGAACAATATATATTCAACAACAAAAAACTAAAAACATCTTCCCATCAAAAGATTCTCTACATTAGAAAACAAACCAAGTGCTGGAGAGATGACTCAGTGGTTAAGAGCAGTTGACGTTCCTGCAGAGGACTTGGGTTCATGTCCCAGTGCCCACATGACAACTTACAACTGCCTGTACCCCAGTTCAAGTGGTGCCAACACCCCCTTCAGGCTTTCTTTGGCACTAAGTACAGACTTGGGACATATACCTACTTGCAGGCAAAACATTCACACACATTAGAAATATAAATAGGTGAATTTAAAGATGACACTGGGTAAAATACCATAGCACATATGAAAAGTTTCTTTTCACAATCACAAACAACCATGTGCATGCTCATTTTTGGGTTGGTTAATTATTAGAATCAACCTCACTCATAATTACCAAACAGGAAAAGCCGACATTACAAAATCCTCTGCCTCACAACATGTCCCATCACCTTAAAGTACTAAGTCACATCCTCTGCAACATCATTTTGTTTGTTTGTTTGTTTGGGTTTATGAGACGGGTTTTTGTGTAGTCCTGGCTATCCTGGAACTCACTCTGTAGACTAGTGTGACCTAGAACTCATGGAGATTCACCTGTCTCTACCTCCCGAGTGCTGGGATTAAAGATGTGTGCCACCATTGTCCAGCATGAAATACCATTTTTTAAAGAGATTTTTAAAACATCAATTTGAAAAAGATTTTTTCCTCTAAATTAAAATACAATCATTTTTACTTTAAATTCCTCCAGAAAAGATGCAAAAACAGAGAACTAAGACTATAAGAAATGTATGAAGAGTTACAATATAAAGACTCAGAGATTCTCAGATTTAGAATAAGTATTTTAGGTCTCTATATTCTTACACTAAAGGCCTTTATATCATTTAATGATCTCCCTAAGATGATATAGATTAGATATTTTTAAATGAAGAGAAAATTTTTCAAAGTGTTTAATAACTAATGGAAATAAACGTTTAAATTAGACAAAACAAAAGAGAAGAAATGAGAGAAGAAAGAGCAAGGTTGCTTATATAAATTTATATTTTTGAGAACAAAACCTCAGATACACTCAAATTCCAAGTTCAAATATGTGCATGTGGCTATCTCACTTCTTTAGCTGGCAAATTAAATAGGCATGAATCAAAAAGTATTTAACCATATTATGCTTTATAAAATAATAAACATGCATTCACTGTCCTGTTTCCTGAATTGCTCCTCATTTCCCTTGCTAGCACAGCTCTCTTCATCATGCTCCTAGTTCTGGAGAGCTGGTAGGAATGGGACAGTTGAAGCTTACCGCAACTGTATGTTGAGCTTTGGAAAACCGACCAAGTGCTTTGTAAGTTGACTGTACCATGTTATATTCCCATAAGCAATGACTGAGCATTCCAGTTTCTCCACAAGCTTGACCACATTTGTTGGTTTCTGCTTACAGTGACCCTGGAATGTGTGAAGTTATGAAGCAGAACCTCACTGATTCTGATTAACACTCCATAATGTTTGATGACATTGAGCATTTTGTGTTTGTGTGTATATTGGCTAACTACATAATTGGAGAAAATATTGATTGACTCTTCTGCCCTTTATTGAATTGGAGTCGCCTTTTCTTTTCTAAGAATTTTTTTTAATACAGGAAGAGTCGATACTATCGAGTTTTCTTTTCACTGCTAAAAGCTCTTAGAATATTTATGGGAACAAATACCTTATCAGACACACAATCTGTAAATATTCTCTCCTTTCCACATGTTATCCTTAACTTTTCAGTGGTTTCCTCCTAAGCACGAAATTCTTAATGTTGATGAAATCCAGTTTCTCTTCTTTTTCACAGATATCCATAAAACCATTCCCTAATCCAAGCTCATAGAAATGTATCCCCTTTTTCTTCTATGACTTTACTCTCTTCCATTTAAGCGCAGGCACATTTGGAGTTGGTTCTTTTATCTGGTTTAAGGTAAGGTTCAGATTCATTTCTATGGGGACATTTTATCGTCTCAGTTGCATTTGTTGAAGACTATTTTCTCATTACGGAAGCTGAGGTGAGATTTAGTGGCGAAGTACTTGCAGAGCAAGCATGAGGGCATCACTGATGTGGTCATCAAACCTAGGAATTTCTACTCGTGGAACTTCTTGTCAATGAACACAGTTTGAAATGTCGAGTTTGAGGAATCAGTATACTAATCATTCAGTTGAAAGTAGAGATCTTTTAAATCTTATCTTTCCACATTTTAACTTTCTGTCTAGCAATTGAAATATTTTTGGATGGCCTAAAATAACTGATTACTAGTACCCAAGAAGTCCTCTGTACACGTCTGTTTCCTTGCCTATAAAGAGACACAATTGGGCTGTCTTATGTTTAGTCAGTTCCCCCAAAGAGTGCACCTCTGTGGGACAAACAGGAATGGATGAACTAAGAGGGATGAGCTGAAAGTCAATCAAAAAGGAAGTCAAGGTTTTGCCATCTTTGTAAGATTTTCATGACTCAGACAGCTTTAAAACTGAGTTTCCTTGCTTACAAAAGACCTGAAAGTTATAGAATCCTAGGATCACTGAGAAGAAAGAGTGTTAGACAAAATATTAGAGATCTAAAGAGAGATAAAAACAGACTAGGTTTAAGATTGTGTCCCAAACAGTACTCCATGAGGCCACCTAGGCAGTGAAGAGTGACAGTGTAAAAATTCAGGCACCAGAATAAGCAGCAGGAAATTACAAGGAGAGAGGAAAGGCTAGGAGAGTAAAAAGACCTCTATTTAATGCTCTTTGTTGGGCTGAAGAAAGCTTGTTTTCTTCAGATTTTCTCCTCTTTCCTCATAAAAAAAAGACAAAAATATTTTTTTATTTAAGCTGTGTCATGCTTATTCTGAAACCAAAAGCAACTATACTAGTAACTTAAGGAACCACCTAGCTGCCTTAACTCATTACTTTTAATTACGTTTTCCATACTTCCATACTGTAGGTTAATATAAATGTGAGCACACTCTTGGAAATCAGCTTTACTGTAAATGGAGCTGGGGAGAGGGTCCCTTTAGAACCCATAAGGTCTTTTCTCTTCTGTTGAGTACTCTGCTTTTGTGAAAATGAACATTTTCAGTAACCTGTATGTAGATAAGGTTCACTACTCTCAAGTTTGGGTAATAAATGTGAGTGTATATGCAGTATTCTTCCATGTTTCCATCACCCAGACCAAAACACAAAACACTCCCGAAATCCAGAAGTTTCTTAAACTTCCCTTCGTAACTGAAAAGCCATCCCCAAAGATGAGCACTCTTCCCACTCCATCACTGCCTGCTTCCTCCAGAACATGCCCCATTTCCTCTCTCCAGTCTTTTCCTGCCTCTGTTCTACCTCGTTAATCTAGTTCTCTATGCCCCCATAATGGCTGTGAGTTTCATTCACGTTGTGAATATCACAAGACTTTCGTTTACTGCTCCATAGTATTTCACTGGGTATCTGGCTTGTTTAGTACCTGGTTATTAGAAACAAAGACCTACACTCAATGCTGCACATGTCTGTTGGTTGCAAAGGCCCTTTTTCTTCTGAGTTATATCCAGATCTAAATCCACTGCCACAGCGGAGGCATAACCTTACTTCAGTAAATTTTCCAAAATATTTTTAATTGTCTATAACAATTGACACTTTCACCAGCAGTATATGAGCCCTAGTGGCTGGAAAATCTCACCAACATGAAGCATGGCTGTTGGCCTTTTTAATTTTAGCCTTAATGGCCTGTTTATTACTTTTATAAAATGTGTCCTTTTATTACTAACAGAATAAGAAATGCCGCACCCTTCACCTTTCAGCTACTTAAAGTGTGGCCCAGTCAGCACCACTGAGGAAAAGCAGCAGAGACATGGTCTAGGGGAGACTGGACTTGTTGGGAACGTAATGAACCTTGAGCTCCACTCCAAATAGAATCAGAATCTGAATTTTACTAAAGACCTCCAGGTGACATACATGCCTGCTTAAATTTAAGAAGCAATTTTCTAGATGATAAAATTTACAAAGTTCTGAAATGATTAAAACATCCCCTAAAAGTCTTCCTAACAGACTATGAATTTAAGTATCAAGACGAGATGCCCAGTTCTATACAACTAACTGCCGACGAGGCAAGAGATATCATGTGGACCAAGCATTCAGCAGAGGGTGGGGGGGAGGTCCTGTCTTGTTACTGTTTTTCTGGATGTAAGGCTGCATTAGAAACAGAATGTCAGAACCTCAGCATGGTGTTTATAATCATCCTCAAACATCCTTACTACACTCTAAAGTTCTTAAGGCAGGATCCTGTTAGAATCACCTTTGGAGTCTTTAGCCACTCTCTGATATATAGAAGACACTGTATTTATTGAATTGTACTCAATTAAGCCTTGTAAATATATAATGAATGCAAACTGTGTGCCGCCATTTCTAATAACTAATGTGTTAAATGATATAATCAGATCTAAAAAGATCACAAAATTATTTAAAACAAAAGGAAAAATATAGAATATAACCCATAGGTACAGAAAAGTAGAAAACAATTTTAAAAGCATATTAATTAGTGCCAATATATTTTCAGAGGGTTCTTTGACATCTATTGATTTTGTCTTTGTATGGTACTGGGGTATGTAGAGGTCAGAGGACAGTGTTTGGGAGTCAGTTCTCTCCTTCCACCACGTGGGTCCAGGGTATCAAACTCGGGCATTGAGCCTTTACCAAATGAGTTTTCTTACTGACCTCAATATATTTTTAAATCAAGAAGAAAAGAGGATTCCATAACAAAATACAATTTACAAATCCTGGCTCAAGGAAGGATAGAAAATACTGAGATAAATAAAATATAATGAAATATATCCTTAAAATGTGTAGTGATAGGGGCTGGAGAGATGGCTCAGAGGTAAGAGCACTGGCTGCTCTTCCAGAGTCCTGAGTTCAATTCCCAGCAACTACATGGTGGCTCACAACCATCTATAATAAGATCTGGTATCCTCTTCTGGACTGCAGGATACATGCAGGAAGAACCTGTATACATAATAAATAAATTTTTTTAAAAATGTGTAGTGATAAAATAGTTCTATAGTGATGATTTGTTTTTTTTCTTAACAATTAAAGAATTGACAAATTTCTATGCTTTCCTAGTGATTCCAGAACATTCCTATTCCTAACTCTATAATTATGGCATTAAAACACATGAATTATAGATATAAATTTATATCTACATATATAATTTAAATTCAGCAATATGCATTTATACACAATATAACTAGCTAGTTTAGTAAAGGAATATAAGGAAGTTTAAGCACTAGAAAATCTACAAAATGTTTTATACTATATTAATAATATTAAGAAGTAAAAATTTGTTTGATCAGAAAATACCAAAAAAAAAACTGTTTGAGGAAACTACAAAACTATATAACCCAAAATAACTCAAGAAAGAAAGCTTAGGTGAATGTAGCCAGAGGATGACTATATGAAATGAAGCCAGCACAGGGCAAGTCACAGTAAATAAAAGGCTTATGAGTTTGAGTTGGCAGCAAGATTAATGAGTCAACAGTAAGAGGTGGCTTCCATTAAAGAAAAAAAAAGGTTCTATTAATAGATGATTATCTAGGACAAGAAAGGTGATAATTCCTAGTACTCTATAACAGTTGTACTTAAAGTTTCAAATCCTGACCACTATGTCTTAACAATGTCACCTAAAGTAAATTTTTTAATTCTTAACTGTCCTTCATCTGTAAACCATAAATAATAACACACACTTCACAAGGTTAAGGAAAACATATATGAGATAATACTTGAAACATATAATCATTGAACACATGAAAGAAAAAATGGGACTTTCTTCTTACATTCATTTATTTTGTGTGTATGTGCGGGCACATATATGGAATTCAGAGGACGATTTTCAGGATTCAGTTCTCTCCTTTTACCATGTGGGTTCCAGGGAGTGAACTCAGGTTATCAGGCACGGTGGCAAAGAACCCTTACCCTCTATGATTTAGAGCCATCTTGCCAACACAAATCCAATCAAGTACTCCAGGTATCCCTTCATTGAACAGTATCTGCCAAGCCCCTCTTTGGTGTCAGACACAAAATTAGTGAACAGACATACAAATATCAAGCCCACATGGAGCTTGGTGTCTAGGAGGTCATACTATCGTTGCTCCCCTGTCAGCAATGGATAATCACAGTGAATCCTATCATGAGGGTGACTGGGGCAGTCCTTCAGCACTAGCTATCTTTCATAATACAAAGACTGGCTTTATCATCTGAAGAGCACATGCCCAGAAGGCATCCCAAGGCTCTCACATGCCCGCAGGTGGCTAGAGGGACTCTGTAACCTGCATTAAAAACCTCATAGCATTCTAGCACACAGGAAGCTGCCTTCTCTACTATCACCTCGCCATCAGTTTAGATGCCAAACTCACAGATGCCTCCAGGAACTCTTCTCCTGTCTTTCTCCCCAGTGAACTCTTCTCTGAGTACTATCAGACAAACTCAGGTTCAGATCCTAGATCTAACATAGCCAGTTTGCAGCCTCTGTTGGGATCTTTCTAGAACCTACAAATTCCTGGCACTGTTGGAGTGAGGGCCCTCTGGAGGGATGCCATCTGGGGAAAGGGGTCACCTGGAGTCCATGTCATAAAAGAAACTTAAGAGAAATAGAGGATTACAAATGCCACAACCTAATCTCAGCCAGACACCTCCACTCAAGCCTTCTGGGTCTAGGAAACAAGGCACAGTCAATGGGAGTGAGCTACTAGGTCCAAGCTGAGTGTACTAAAGATCAGTAGGCAGCTGCTGCTTCCTGGAAGCTCCTGATGTTACTACTCTTACCACTTGGGTTACAGGTCTGAGCCCAAGAATCTCACACCCAGGCTCACTGAGTACCTCTATCAGCTCCTCCCTACAAACTATGACACTAAAAAGGAATGAGGCTGACCTTGTAATAAAATAATTTTAGCTCCAACGGGTTTATTGGTTTGTGGTTGAAATGAATCTCAAAGTACATGTTACTATAGATCAGTCAGGCTTCTCTCAAAAGTCCTAAGGACTATGTGGTAGAGTACAGAATTCCTTTGCATTACATTTAGTAGTGTTCATTTTTACCCTTTAAATGAAGTATGTGGAATGTAATATTCTTTTGTCTTGATCCAGACTGCTCTTTTACAGGCACTCACTTTAATGATAGTTAATACTATACCATGAGCTGTCTTAAGTACTAATATTTACTCCTTTGCACCTTAAAACAACCCTAAGAAGTAAGTATAACCTTGAAGATAAGGAGATGAAACTGTGATGAGACTGACAAACTCACACCACTGAGTTTCCTGAACCCCAAACCAACTCTCCAGCGCTGCACAGGTCAGAAAGCAAAAGTGTGCCCACCCGTGAGCTCTGGCCTTCAGAAAATTTGACTGAAAACTGGTTTCCCAAATAATCTTGCCACAGAGTGCAATAGAGACTTGAGGAAGAATATTTTAAGCTTTAGAGCCAAGAGGAGATTCAAAGCCTCAGTATTTTCATTACCTCATTCTAAAACTGATATCAACACAATAGCCTTCAGGTTGAAATGATTACTGTCCTTAAAAAGCACTTAAAAGTCTATATCTAAAGAAATTTAAATAGACCCAGTGCTGCTTAAAACTTACATGTCACTCTCCATGTAATAAAACACCAACTGAGAGGTAACTGGCCACACTGGCCTTGGAACTAGCAAACACACAAAAAGAAGTACCTCCACTTGGAAAGACATTAGGCACATAATGAGAGATGGGGAGGCATCAAAAGGAAAGGAAGACAAGTGTTTCTGTATAAATCAGCGAAGTTCTAGCACTAAACACAATAAATGTCAGAGACAGCAACCTTCACCGCACAGCCTTAGCAGGAGCAAGCAAAATCCTAAAGGAAACACAAAAGGCCATCAACTGAAAGGAACAATACAATTAGTCCAGAGGAAAAGTAATTTGAGATTTCTACATGTGAAAGTGAAGCTGAGAGAAACTCAGGCAGTCCATCATGTTAACTGAACTAGTCCATACTGGAACCAAGGCCTCTCTTTGTAAGACTCCATAGTAACTGATGTCAAATCCCAGCATAGAAACCATATAAAGCTGATGTTGCGGCTCTGAATATAAGCACTGCAGTCAACATCAAGTCATGTTCAGGAAAGACTACTTGAATAACCACACTGGTGAGATTCCACAACACACACAGCTCCTAAGTACCCTTATTATCCCACCTACCTGCTTAATCACCTTGGTTCATGACTGGGGACGGGGAGGATCTCTTGACTCATTTGCCTCTTAGAACAGCTTTGTTAGAAGCAAACATGTTCAGGCTCTCAAGCTAGGACATCTATGCCTACCATGGCTTTGCTACTCAACGGCTGCTTGATTGTAAGGAGGCCATTTTCCCTTTTCAACTTTAATTTGTTTTTATATAAAACAAATATAATATCTAATTCTGAAATAATTGTGAACATTTAATAATAAAATAACAACAAATGTTCAATGAGAACTTACAACTCTTTTTTTTTTTTTTTTTTTTTTTTTTTTGGTTTTTCGAGACAGGGTTTCTCTGCGGCTTTGGAGCCTGTCCTGGAACTAGCTCTGTAGACCAGGCTGGTCTCGAACTCACAGAGATCCGCCTGCCTCTGCCTCCCGAGTGCTGGGATTACAACTCTTATTATATCTGTTTCTTCAAGTGTATCTATTCATTCAAAGTTCCCAGGAACTGTGTTACAAGTGCCATTGTTACCTCTGTCCTATGAAAGGACCCAGAAATATGCATGGTGCACAGTAACTTCTCAGCACATACTTGGAGACACTCATCCACCCCACTACTCAATACTGCATCCATGGCCATAAGTAGGTCCTGAAGAGAAAAATGAAAAAGGCTGAAGTCTGTTAATCTACAATAAAAATTAGTAGAAGAAAAGTAAACGTTTCAAGAAAATAGTAGAGTTTCTGTTCCTAGAGATCCTTCATCTTTCTCCTCTTGAGAGCCAGTTGCACTTAAGATTCTAGAAGAGGCTAAGTAACACACTTCAAAGACAGCCAACTCTCTTGGTGACAGAAACCATACTCAAAAGGCCTGGCAGTGGCCACTGCTGCCTGCCTGGCCAAGCACATGCAATGAACTGATGGCTGTATCCCAACATTCTTCTATCTCATCCAGCCCAAGCTCTTTCACACATATGAGCCTTAACATGTTAAGCCCCCCTTCCTGAGATACTCCCTAGACACTGGAAAAGCATTAGCACATCACAGAAATGCATTCTGTCAGAATCTGTCTGGAGAAGTAGAATTCTACCGTATTTGTTTATGAACCTACTAGCATGACAACCATATATTTGATTCCTAGCATTGCTGCTTCAGAAGGCACTGAAAACTGGTGTGCAGAACAGGAAACCCCACTAAAAGTTTTATATAAAGAAATGGTTCTGTCCAAAAGGAAATGAACAGGGCAGCAGAGCCAAATCTCTTTTTCTTAGATTATCACTTACTTCCCAGTCTGACAATAAAAGAACTTATCCCTAGAGAAAAATGATATAGCAAACATCACCCCAAGTTTGCTGAGGTGAAGTTCCCAAACTGTGTTTTTGTTTATGCTGTTAAACCACCTAGAAAATAAGCCACTGAGTTGGGTGGAGTGGGAGAAAGAGAAAACGCTGGTGATGATGTTGCCAGGCAGTCATCCCTGGGTGCTGCCTTTCTCAGCTTTTCTGACTTCTACTCTTGCTGAGTTTAGAAACAAGGAAGAGCCCCAGATATCACACTAGACTCACTCAGGCCCCACCCCCAGAAGCACAACTTTAAATTTCAAAACCTTCCTTGTTCCTCCACATTAAAAAAAAAAAAAAAAAGCTGAAATTGGCCAGGCGGTGGGGGCACACGCCTTTAATCCCAGCACTCGAGAGTCAGCAGCAGGTGAATCTCTGTGAGTTCAAGGCCAGCCTGTTCTACAGAGTGAGTTCCAGGACAGGCTCCAAAGCAAAGAGAAACCTTATCTAGAAAAAACAAAACAAAAGGCTGAAATTATTTGCCACAAGAAATAAAGGGTCCAAAAAAAAAAAAAAAGGAAACGAAGTGTCTATTTGCCTCCTCTCTTATATCAGAGCCCCAAAACTTGTCATACTACTTTTTCCTAAACCCCAACACAGGTGAATCAACAACTGTACTTCCTGCTGCTGCCCTGGGTTTCTGAAGGCAGCTATATTCTCCCAGTAATGCTGTCCCAAGAAGAAACCTCAAGACCTCTTCATTTCCCTCTCATTACTGTACTGCCCCCATCACTCTCGCCTACTTTTCTACCCTAGTGGTCTCCTAAATGGATGAACCATCCTAGGAAAATATTTTGTAAAAAACAGGGCTTATATATTTATTTAAAAGACAGAGAATGACTCCTTATTTAAATTTAAGTTCTGAATGACACACTGCTCTCTATATCAATCATTATTGTCCCATATCCAATATAAAAAATATTCTGAATAAAAAAATAGAGCTTAATTTTAGATATTAATATCTAGTTTCTTTATTAAATTAAGCCAGAATAAGTGCCCAGGTAGTTTAAAAGTTCCTTCCAAATATACAAGTTAGTGGCTAATACTAATACCATAAGCCTTAGTGACAAGCTATGTCACTGTAAGCCAGGGCTCTTGAATGGTACATTTCAAAATAGGTGATGATCCAAACAGATCTGGTGGAAATTAGCCAATGCTCTTCCTAATTATCAAGAAGACAGTGGGAAATACAGATTCTATCCCATGATATTGACAGTGTACCTGGCCCTAGTGTGTTTTGAGAAGCTAAATAATGAGAATATGGAGACTTTACAATCTGCAACATATTTGAAAACTAAGTACACAGATATAAATTTAAATAGTTGCAATTCTTTCCAACAATGTCTTTAAAATCAATATGAAAATTCAATCCAGTATTTTACAAATTTATACCAATACATTAGAGGCTTAGAAGCCTTTTCTGAGTTCCTTTGTAAAACACAGGCTACGTGTTTGCTCCTGCTGCTGCCATCAAGAAGGCTAGAAAAATACACAACAAACAGTAGGACAACAAGACAAAATGCCTTGCCGCAATTAAAAATCATAGCTGCTTGATACACTACTCTGGAGCAGCCATTCGCAAAGAATGCAATGTGAACAGCGTCCTTTGCGGTGCACAGCAGATCTGTCTCAAACAAGACTGAAAGGCTCATAGAAAGCACGGCTGAAATTTTGCACAAAGACTTATGCCTTGTTTTTCAGATTAGTAAATGAACGTATTTCTTAGCATGCTAAAGAGCTACTTCTGAATGAACCACTCCAATACGTGAGAAGATACGATCTTAGCCATAAGTTTTGTTTTTAATGAAAGTAATTTTCAGGGATAACTGGGGAAGTGTAACCACTGGTGATGTGGCCATCCTGACTGAAACAGAGGGAGAAAAGATGCAGTTATAGACAGCTTGATGGGCCCCACTAACTTCATTGTTCAGAGTCAAACAACTGCCACCAAATGCTGAAGCCTGTAATGTAACATCTGCCCTTAGAAGCAAACCTGTGAAACAGAAGATATATGCTTCTAAAAGTGGATGGAAAGCACGAGGGAGAATTATTCGTACATCCACAGGTTCACCTGCTTATCTCACAGTAAAGTTTCGAGACTTAAGGAAAGGAACAGAAACAAAAGACCTAACATATTGAATATGCTGAACTTTCCTATAATAACAAGAAAGAATGTGTATCACTAGGTACATAAGTCAGGGAGAGAGAGAGATGGTTGACAGATAGATCTTCAAATGGGTAATTAAATAGATAGGATAGATAATAGGTAAATTGATGATAAAGTAGACAGAGGGATATTCATGTAGGTAATTAGAAACATACAAGCAAACAATGCCTCTTCAAGGTAAAGGCCACATTTTATCACCCAAGCAAATAAGTGCCATTTATACATTTATTTGAAAATAGACTTATGGTGTGGTTTGGCCACCAAAATTCTATGACTATTACCTTTAAAAAAATCTCATCTGGGCCGGGCGGTGGTGGCACACGCCTTTAATCCCAGCACTCCGGAGGCAGAGGCAGACGGATCTCTGTGAGTTCGAGACCAGCCTGGTCTACAAGAGCTAGTTCCAGGACAGGCTCCAAAACCACAGAGAAACCCTGTCTCAAAAAAAAAAATCTCATCTGTTCTCAGTTTTAAAGTTGGCAATGGAATTTCTAATCTGTTTAATGATGTTCAAAGAGTTTTGATGGATTTTGAGTCTGTTTATTAAGATACTAAAATACTATACTTTTATTCCCTCTGGCAAAACTAATCAATTGGAAGATGGTGATTTAGCAGTCAAACTTTAAAAAAAAAAAAGGTCTTTGCATGCTTTGTGCATAGTACTAAAAAATTAATATCACACTTTAGAAAATGTAATTGGTGATGTAACTCTCCCACTGTGTGTGTCCGTGTTCCTTCTACAGAATTACTGCTTAAATGTGACAGCGTTAAAAGCACACAGCAAAGCAAGGCAAGTCTAGAGTCAGATGCCAAATCACTTCATCACAGTGTACAGCCAAGACTTCACAAATAACAAAACATGTCCTGGGTTACAGTATAGGAAACCACAGTTAATCTTAGAATATTTATTCCATCTATAGCTTTCCTTTAAATATCTATATAGGGATGTTTGTAGCATACATCACCACAACATGACATATGTACAATTTCAAATATTTATGCACGAGTACTAGGGAACATGTTCCATGCATGGTTCTGTCAGAACTTCTCCTGAACCTTACCACTGTCTTGTCGGATTCTCTAGTTGTGCTTGGATTCCTACACTACGTTGGTTCTCAGTTTCTATCTCTCCTTGAACATCCTACATTCTGTCTCTTTGACCTAAACTACAGGAAGTGTTTCCTCTGCTTACCCCAATCAGGAAGCATGGGTGCCAGCTACAGTGCTCCCGTGCTCTTACACTGGAATGAACATTAGTTATCAAGGGTATTTTAAGATGCATCAGCAATAGCCTTAGCTGAGCAGAGAACCCATCTGGGAAATTTTCAGATGACCATATAATTTAATGCCCCTCTTACTACATTTAATAAAATTGTACTTCTTTTTTAAATTATTTTAATATAAACTTGATAAGTAAGCAAAACTAACATGCATATTATTTCAGCTTCTTAAACTATAAAAGACATTGACACAAATGTCCTATTCTATTGGTATTTAGTTACGAAGACTAGCTTATGTCCACAATGGAAAGCTAAAAGAATAAGCACACAGACAAGCAAAAGCAGAGCTAAAATGCAAAGCAACCCTAAGATACAATAGGAAGGCCAGTCCGCACATCTGATAACCTCTCTACATGGCTTTGACAAAGACATATATCATACACAAATATCACAGCTTACATATATCATAGCTAAGTATGAACAGTGATTTGGAAAATGTGTCATAATTGCAACAACTATTTTTCATTCCTCCTTTGTTACATCACACATAAGAATTTGAGTCTTCAGGTTCACTTATTCTATCCAATTTAATCTGGTTGTAAACATGCGTGCACACACACTAAAAAAAGCCTATTACAAAATACCACAAAATTTAAAATATGAAACTATTCTGTATAATAAACATCCCATAAACCACATAAACCTATACAAATGTACAGCTCAAAGTGCCCTCTGGGACTATTGTCTATAAAACTTGAAAGATTCTAGCCTTGGGCTGATAATTTTTGTTAGTAATGTCTTAAAATATTGTAGTAGAGTGTTTGCTGAATACGTACAAGGCTCTGGTATGACAAGAAACAGAAATTAACTATAATGTTATACAAGTTTAGGAATACCAAGATTAAAATTATTTTTAAGTCTCAATACATATACTCTCAACAAAAATTTTAATAGTGAGAAAGAACTAGAGCCAGGTGTGGTGACACACACCTTTAATCCCAGTACTTGGGAGCAGAGGCAGGTGGAGCTCTGTGAATTTGAGGTCAACATGCTCAACATAATGAGTTCCAGGACAATCAGAAGCATATAGGAAGACCCTGTCCCAAAAGAATAAATACACACACACACACACACACACACACACACACACCTATAAGAGAAAGGACTATATCTAAGAAATTTTTAAGTAGTCAAATTTTCCTTCAGCACATATTTGGGTTTTCTAATGCAAGAGTAAATATATAAATATATATATATGTGTGTGTGTGTGTGTGTGTGTGTGTGGTGTGTGTGTGTGTGTGTGTATGTGTATATGTATATATATTCATTCCTAGGACTCGGTTAGCTAATACATTGTGTTCTGAATTACTTAAACTTTCTTCAGCCTCCATATTATTTTAATTTATTTTCTTTTTGTTTGAGTTGTTGCTTCTTTAGAGGAAACACAACTAATTTTCTAAAACTTAGGTCTTGTTAAGATGTCTTCTACAGGTCTCACCCTCCCACCGCTGGCTCAGTTTCAGAACACGTCTTTATAATGTAGAGGTGGCATCATTTTCTTCATGCTGCTGTCAACAGCCAACGCAAGTGTCCATAAGCCAAAGGACTGGCAAAGACAACAGCAGGGAGGGTGACTACCAGTCCTTTCTCAGTCAGTCATTATGTCACAGTCACCTGAGTTGCAAGATCTTGGTGAGCTTGTATAATTTGGAGAAATGAGTTGTTAAACACTAAAGAAACTCCAGATCAAAACCAGACAAGAAGCCTGCCACTCAAAAAAAAAGGTCTTTACAAACCTAGAATACATGAGTTTCCAGATGAAAAGACTAACAAGAAGGAATTCAGGAGTGGGAAGAAGCTTGTGCTACCACTGCTTCTGCCATAATCGCTGTTCACTATTGTTGTTTAATAATTCCCATTTCTCTACTCTGAGGAAGGATTTACTTTCATGCTACACTTCAATTCAAAGTTATGGAGAGTCAGGGGAAATGGATCAGTTGGTAAAGTTGTTGCCATACAAGAGCATGAAGACCTGAGTTCAACTTCTAGAATACATGAAGAGCTTGGCATAGTACTATGCACTTGCAGTCCTTAAACTGGGGAGACAGGAGCAGATCCCTGAAATTCTGAGCAAGTTCCAGGCTAATGAGAGAACCTGTCTCAAAACATAAGGTAGATAGCATCTGAGAAAAGACATTAAGGTTGACCTCTAGCTTTTACACACACACACACACACACACACACACACACTCCTGAATACAAGAACAGACATGCCTACACAAACACAACAAAAATATGAAATATGTTAACTTCATACTTATGAAAATTAAAACTATTAATTTATAGCACCAAGAACAATAAAATAAATTCAAAACAATACCCAGATCTGAAATTTTCCAAATAATGTTTTCTCTGCAACTATGTCAAATGAATAGAAGGAGCATGTGACAGAACAAGATACAAGGTTGTATTAATTCATAATCTTGATTTAGTAGCTCATTTACTTTGACAGTTTTCTTGGTGTGTGCATGTGTTGCTGGGTATTGAACTGAAGACTTTGTACATGCTAAACAAGCACTCTACCTATATTCCCAGCCCCAAGTGCATCTATGAATAAACCACTTCTTTTAATTTTCATATCTATCTGAAAAACTTGAAGAAAAAATAAATCTGAAGCCAGACAGTGGTGGCACACACCTTTAATCCCAGCACTTGAGAGGCAAAGGCTGGCAGATCTCTCTGAATTTGAGGCCAGTCTGGTCTACAGAGTGAGTTCCAGGACAGCCAGGGCTGTTAAACAGAGGAACCCTGTCTCACAAAAAAATATATAAAATATTTCTTTGTGCCTTCAAATATACCCACAAAGTTACTAACCACAAAATCCAGCTAAAAAGAAGAAGAGGGGGGGGAACAGTGATTAAGCTACTGGTCTATGGCCATATCACATTTATGACAGATATGGCCTTTCTAAAGTCACAAAGATCAGTGAGAAATTTCACTATCAGACTCACCAAACAGTAAGTAGTGGTAGCAAATGTTGCCCCAGTGCTTCCTGAGGTCTCTTTGCCTGACTCCTACCCCCAACCATCCTTCACATCACACACCAAAGGCCTCCTTGTACTAGGTTTTACTCAGCATAGGAACTTCTCGTACACATGTCTCCACGGTAGGAATTACCACACTGCTCAGAATTACCCACATTCATAGCTCCTCAAGGACGAGGCATTTTCAGCTTTGAAATCATGTAATCAAGTGATTCCCAACCTTCCCACCATCAAGGACACTAGCATATATTCCCCTTCCTGAACCCCATATTTGAAACTAGTCACCTATGTTATACAACTGTCAAATCATTTTCTACTTTTCATTCATTGAGGACATACAGAGCAAATGCAATGTTCTTATCCCATCAGGGCATTGCTCATTTGTGTTGGTCATGGGAAATACATTATGGCATCTCTGGAAGTGACCATAAGGATACGGCAAATAAGCACTGAGATGGCGAGACAAGAAGGCCAAACAGCCAGTCCTGGCTGATAGAATACAAACTGCTCAGAATAAGTACTGTCCTGAAGCAAAGCCCAAAGAAACATTCATTCACGTCACTGAGACAGAGAGGCAGTGTGATGGGTAAGCCTATGCGTCCTACATACTCTTTATCGAAAGAGACAGTGGATATGAATGCAGTTTAAAAACTGGATAAATCTATAAAATATTAGAGAATAAGGCCACTTCTCATGTCAAGGGTCTAGTACGGATCACACAACCACTGTCCATCTATCCTGACATAGCTATCCAGAAGTATTCTACATACTTTTGTATCTATTATCTTAACATTTGATCTTCACAACAATTCTATGTGATCGATTCTATCACTGTCCCATGTTTTAAATTAGTACACACAGACTCGAAGAGGTTGGTTAACTTTCCCAAGGTCATACAACTAATTGGGGTAAGATATAAATGGAAAGATTTCAAGGAATAAAAACTGAAGGTCTAATTCTGGTCTTTTCAGGTCTATCGTTCAAATGAAGGAAAACAATTATTTCCATTTATCCTTAAAATATAAGAAAAAGAAAAAGAATGAAATGTACATATTGAACAAAAGAATTCTCCAGTGTTGTGAACCATTTATATACATAACCAAACTCAGTTATAAAATATCTTTCATTGCAGGCATACAAAAAGAAGAGAGATTCTTAATTGATTAGACTGGAGTAAGGATCATCAGTATTAAATGGATAGTGACAGATGAAATGGCTTTCACAATCTTTTCCAGAATTTAAGACTGGCGTTTCATCAAATATAAGAGGTTATAAATTAAGACACTACGTTTACTCACTTGGGACTCTCCCAAGTCTTCTAGAATCCGGGTGAGTTCTTTCTAGGAAATAAAAGAATATACGTGGATGTTTCTATTTTACAGAGTGGGGGGGAGCAAGTTGTGCAGCTAGCCAAATGCTACGTTTGGCAGTGAAGCTGGAATGGAAGCCTAAGTCTCCTGTAACCATTACCAATATCCTCAGCAGAAAGGAATGACCCTTGAAAAGCAAGGTTTCCACCTTCAAAGATGTTCCTTGGGTTCTGATAACTGAGTACCAACCACATTTCCCAGGGATACATCTGCGTACAAAAAGAAGCCTTCACAGTCATGTGCCAGAATGGGTTCCTTTTTAAATCTGTGCTCTTCATTTAAAAAAAAAAAAAGTACATTTCTTCTTACACACATTGGGCTTTTTAGACTTGGAAAGTGAAACATTTTCAATTTTCTTTGTCTAATTTTAAAGAACTACTTTCTTCAAAGGAGCAGAGACTGTATTTAGAAGGTGAAATCAAAAACAGCACTGAAATCCCTTTTTGTATTTGGATGAATATATTAAGACAAACAATTCAATACAGCTCTTTACTCTGACTAGAAACAATGAGTTGACGAAGGTGACAGCAATGAAATATCATGTAAGGAGTTATCTTGTGATATTTTTATAGAAAAATAATCAAAAGAACACGAGATGGCATGAAAAGTCTGCATAGCAAAATATGCACAGCAGACGATCATTCATCCTATTCTTACTGTGCCGATTTACATGTGACACCACTGAAAAGCATCAAATTAATATACGTAAGTAATTTCATTCAAAATAATTAAAACACAGAAAATTCTTACAGGATTCATAGCATATCAGGCATATATACATATGAACAGTAATACTTCAGTCCAGAGAAAGCATTAAAAAGGCCTTATTGACCCTGGAAGCTTCCTCACGCAATACACCAAGTGGAGCATTGCCACGAGCACCACAGCAGAATGTGCATAGAGAGAAAACACAGAAATAGAAAGTCCAGAAAATCACAGAGCACATTCAAGCTGCTTCCCAGAGATGCAAGACACCCTAAAATAGACACAGCATTAGAGACCAAATGTTAGGGCCTCCTACCTCACCGTTCCATTCATGACAGGTTTCACTGTATCACATTTCTGTCCCCAAAAGGTTAAGACATTAATTCAATTTCTTATAAATAAAATCAAGCATCTCTTCTGTAAATGCAAAGAAATAACTCTTTAAATAAATAGCAATTTCTACAGTTACAAAGTATTGCTTCTCACTTGGCATATGAAAGAGAATGTCATCATACATTTTCATGCTATAAAAAAGTAAAACAGAAAATCTCCAAATTCTCTAAACATTTTGAAAAGAAATTTCCCCAACATTATATACTATGCAAGTTACTGAGGAGTACTAAATATATTAGCATTGTAAAGCACAAATAACTAGGCAGTTGACTTTTAATGTGGCTTATTAGTTTATAGTGGATTGCAGCATCTTCAATTAACCCCAGAAAATAACTCACATCCTTCCTAAAGATGAAAGTTTTTTGAGTGAATGGTAAAATGAGTGATATATTAGGGGTCTTAGAGGAGCAAGAAGAGATTCTGAATATAAACAAGCCATCATTCTGGTAAAAAGAAATACAAACAACTAGAATAAAAATAGTTGATGCACAAAAGCCATAATGAGGGGGTAGCTCGAAAAATAACTTCGACTTTGAATGGTTTGGATGAAATACAAATTATCCACAGAAAAGTGTGGACTGGCATAAATGTTTGTACAAAATCATAAGTGTATTTCAAGAAGTATGCAGAGGCACCCGCCTGCATGATGCACAAGGCCCAGCGATGCTCTAAGTGCCAGTGCAGAGCCTAAACCACTGCATCTTAATTACCATGCAGCCTCAGATATATTGCCTTTGATATGGAAATGTTCTTGTTCTCTCATCTTCACATATGGTCTCATGCACAGAAATCTTTATCTGATTCATAAAAAATAAAGTAGAATCCAATCTCAACACCTGACCTCAGTGCTTAGAAGTTTTTTACTAAGCGTGGTGTCACTATAAAAAGAATGGCTAATATTGGTGCAAAGTTAGATATTTTGAGCAATGATATGAAGGATTTGCAGTTACGAATTGAATCAATACTGCTTCTCTGAGATTTTAGGGTTTCATGGTCCCTTTTTTTAGACTACCACAGATCTGGGGGAAAAAATCAGCACCCTGTTTTGGAGGTGAGAGCCTGGAGGAGAATTAAATGATATTCCATTTCTCAGCCTCAATCCACAGTCTTCAATTGATATTTATATATAAACTATAACAATCAGATACTAAATACTTGAAAAGCTCTATCAATACCATAATGCAAATTTTGAACTACTTCCAGTTTGACTAAATGTCTAAACAAAATAATTAGCTGAAAAGCTTTACCCTCTTCCACAGAACAAGGAAAATAAAAACATCCTTCCTAAGAGTGAATAATGAATATATAATGAGAGGATGGTGAGAATCTCTGATACCTCTCACCAAACAATTAGCGCTCTGCTAACAATTGAAGAACTTAAGCAACAAGGCAATATTGTTCATTTAAAGAGTGCATGTATCTAGTAAAAACTGTTTTCATATACTCCCAAGCACTGGTTTTTTAACTAGACTATTTCACTTTGGGGACATAATCATAAGGAAATGCAGAATCGGGCTGAGAACATGAAACGCTGTGTTATCTAGCATCTTATTTCTCCCTGTTTGAAAAAAAAAGGAAGGAAGATGGAAGGAAGGAAGGAAGGAAGGAAGGAAGGACCATATTCATAAGCAAGTTTCAGTCCAAACCCAGAGAAGTTCATTTTTTCTTCTACAAAAGCAGTGAGTTTTTATTTTGTTCATTATAGCAGGTTTCTATAGTAATACTTGCCCTCATTAAACCTCATAGATCCACATAACTTGATCAATCTGAAAGTCTAAATTAATTTTTTAAAATATATATAGTAACATGACCCATCTAACCTCATGACGGCAGATAACACATCCCATCTGCAAATCGTTTTACAGCAGGTTATCTGTGTTTTATCATCCTAGTACCTGTCTGTGCCTGATATGGAACTCTCAGACACATTAGCTTGAGAATGTTCTACTTGACTTCAAAAACATCAGTTGATGTATATGAGTGTGTGTGTGTGTGTGTGTGTGTCCAAACTATGTTTAAGCAAATAGTTCTCATTTAAATCCAAACTACAATTTCATAACATGTTGGTTTTAAGTAGTAGAGATATATAGATGAAATACATATAGATATATGGATTATCTCACTAGTGATGAAATTGCTTTTAAAATTTAGAGATAAGAAAACTAACCAATCTGAAAAGACAAAAATATTAAAAGCCTTAAAGTCAGTGTATCATCTTATTAACAAGAAACACCATTCCTTCTAGTACTTACTGTACCAATTGAAAGAGAATCATATAAAACATTACAGATTTATGATATTTAAGATAGATATGTGTAGCAATTTAATCGGTGACTTAAAACCCAATATCTCCTAAATCAGAAGAAATAGAAACTGATATAAAAATCTCAATAATGCCACCAAAATTTATAATTTATATGTTTAAGGTTATGTACTTTGAAGCTTTATAAAAAGGAAGGTTTGCTGGCATGTTGACATGTAAATCTTCGCTTTCCCTTATAAAGGAAAATGTGTGTTGTTTTCTGCTGCTACTGAGAAGATGCTTGGCAGACAATATTCTCACTACTTATCACTCAATCTAAGACTAATGCATTACAGAGTCAGCTTAAGGCACAGGCACATGATAACTGCTTGATAAGTAGTCTTTCAACATTTTTTGTTACAATATATTGTTAAGTGTTGTAGCTATGCAATATACTGCAAAGTATATCATACCTAATAATTCCTTTTTTAAAAAGCTCAAATTATTGCATTTTAAAAAAGCACATATACACTAAAAGAACATTCCTTTTCATCACTTCAAACATAACAAATAAAACCAACAATGAACCAGATACACAATGAACAAACAGCTTCCCATCCTGCCTTGATAAGAAATGTGGAAAGGAGAGGGGAAGGTGTTTGTGCTCATGAAGTGACCAAGGATGTCAGCTTGCCTGAGGAACGGATCCGGGTCCTGGTCACTAGCTGTCTTTGGCCATAAACTGGATCAAATGACTGCAGTGCACATTTGCTTTCAAAACGTCAAACGGTGTTTGGTGGCTTGTTCCCCTTTCTTAAGAACAGGAGCAATATCTCTTATGAGGTTTCACAAATATTTACAAGAAATCTACATGTCTTTTTGCCTATGCACATGCTCACATATGTGTATTCAACAAAGACGCTTTGGAAAGTGCATAGATAATACATTCATAGACTGAGAAACTGAAAATTCAGTTATAATCTTGTTTCTGCTATTAGAAAATACTGCATTGGTTCAATCAAAAGCAAGTGAAACTTAATAAGCATGCCCCTACTTCCCATCATGGAAATAACTTTTGCTACTGAAAAAGCTAACTCTATCCCACTAATTTGTGGAAGGTTTTGGGAAATTTTTTGTTCATTTGTTTTGAAATAAAGAGCCTCTTCCCAATAGCATGTCCAAGAGGCCTAGAAGCAAGGGGAGGAAGAGGCCTGATCCCAGTGTCTAAGACTGAGTGCTGAATTCCACAAGGTACACAGGGTGGCAGAGGGATGACAGAGAGAGGGTTATGGTGGAGGCTGCACTACACCGGGCAGCAAACCTTAAAGCTGGCCTCAGGCTGGGATGGGAAAGCTGAGAGGGAACCTCCAGCACCCATTTGAGCAGACAGAGGAGACAAGGCACTGCTCCAAAAGCCCAGGAATGAACAGAAATGAAGAGGGAGCCAACAGACCTCCCCAGCTCCCGCACAGGTTCACTAGCAGCCCCAAGCAGCTAGGCCTGAAGAGGGAAACAGAAGCTACAATCAGGGCATTAACACTAAATTATTGTTAATAATAAATAATAAATAACCTCTGAGATTGGAGGAAGCAGGAAGACAAGGGAGCAGTTCTGAAGTCCCTTCCCAAACCAGGACACAGTGCAAAGTCTGGCTGTTCCCAATAGATTAGTGCACACAGAGGGGTTCTAGCAGACTCCCCAGTGCAGCAAGTGGAGAAGAGTATGGACAGATTCCCCTTCCCCATCTAGCCTGCAACCTGCCTGCCTTGATATTGAGTACTTTTCCCTCAGCCGAAAACCAAGAAAAAATGTAGACGCAGAAAGGGCAAAAATCAAAAGCGAAGCTTCATGGCCAGTCTTCCCTGCCAGGGCCTCCCCAGGCTGTCTTGGCCGGTTCGGCTTCCCTCGGGAATCCTGTAATCCAGAACTGAACTGAGCTGCTCAAGTCAGCCAAACCCGTGCCTATGGGTCTTGGGGATGAGGTGCTGAGTGCGCAAGCTAATTATACATGTGGCATTTGGGCAACCGACTGTTCAGTTGACACCTTACCTTATGAGGAAGCGTCCACCCCAGCAACTGTTCAAAACAAAATGCCATCTCTGGATCAGCTTCGCCTGCACTGGGCCGGTTCAGGGTTGCCTTTCCTACGGCCTCTCGCACTTAGCACAAGAATGTGGCCTAGGGAGGCCAGTCGCAGGCAGGCAGGCCCGCCAGGGTTGGGGGGACAGGCGGGGCGGGCCTTGCCAGGTGTCCGTCCTGTCCCCCCTCACTGTGACCCAGCTCGGGAACCTAACCACTTGACCTTTTTATTCACCAAACCCACCTTCTAGAAATAGACTGGGCGGGGCTGTGTCTGTTCTCGGGACCAGGGGGAAAACCCGGACATGTGACTACAAAGGACAGAAGAGAGGAGACCCTGGTGGGCGGGGGAAGGGGCACCGCTCTCCACTGGGTTTCTGGCTGGGCGGTTCCGCCAGGGCCAAAAGCCAAGCCACTGGAGTGCGCGCTGGAGCCCAGCGTACAGGACAGAGGAGTCACCCGTACTCCTTCACGGACAGTGAGGCTGAAGATCCGGAGCTCAGTTCAGTGTGCCGCCGGGACAGCTTTGGGCTATCCTGAGACAGAAACTTCAAGTGCGACCCTTACAGAAGGCGACACACAGAAGCAGTCCAGAACAGCTCATCTTGCAAGCTGCCAGCCCTGCCAGCCCAGTAGATGACTTATTTTAGACCCCAAATAGGAGCAGCAGTCACACAAACAAGCATATTCAAACTTGATCAGAATCAGACAAGCTTAAATAAAACTCAAAATACGCCAGCAACGACCACCTTTTATCTTTCCGAACACACCAATTCTCTCTTTTTATCTCAAAGCTGCGAGGACCCGGAGCTAATCTGTCCTCCGCAGAGCCCGGCGGTTCCTTTGCCGCAGTTCAACCCCAGCAGCCTTTGCACAAGTCCGGGTCCTTCTACGCACTGCCCTTTAAGGGAGAAAGCCGAAAGCAGCTCCCCCGGGGCAGGCGGGCCTCGGCAGCACCGCCTCCCACCCAGCGGCCCAGCCGGAGCTGCGGACCTTCGGTCGGCTGCAGATAGGGCAGCAGACAGGGGGCGGCGGGCCGGGCAGAGAGCCTAGAGGGACGAAGGTGGCGGGCCAGGCTCTGAGCCGCGGATGCCGGCAGAAGCGCCAGGGACCTGGAGGCCGAACCAGCGCGCGCCTTACGGGGCGGCCCCTCGCCCACGTCGCCAGAGGTCCAGCCTGCGCTGCCTGCGTGCTGAGCAAAAGGACCACCGTGGGGCTGCTGGACTGCCTTGGAGTTCGGTTTGTTTATTGCTGAGAAGATCATAAAAAGTAAAGTGCAATAATGGAGGGAGCAAGGGGAACTGGAACTCAAGCGTCCTGGGAAAGTCGTGGGCAGCCTCTGTGGGCGAGGGCTAGGAGGGAGCGCGCGGCTTCTGGCCACCCGGGTTTTCTTTAGGCGCTCCTCCGGGTAAACTTCACCCCCGCGCGCAGCGCAGGGGAGATCCTGGAGTCCCGCCCGTCCTAGGCCAGCGTCAACCCCGCAACTAGCCAACGGTCCCAAACCGAAATGGGGGGGCCTCAGAAGCCCAGCGGGTCCTCCCGGCCCCTGCACCCCAGCCTGGCTGACACGGACGCCTCTTAGTACTTCGGTGGCGCAGTCACACGGCGAATCAACCCGACACTTTTCAAGAAAACAAAATATTCATTCGCTAAGAAAACTTACTTTGCATTTAGTCTCTATTTGGGAAGTGCGGTTTAGGTCGGCTCTAAAGGAAGCCCGTTTTGTCCAGGTTGGATATTGTCTACTTATGGATCAGCCCTTGGGTGAGGGTAAAATTTATGGCTTATGCATTCTTTTAAGGTCGATTTACATGACCTCCGGCTACAACTGAGACTGCCGAGGAGGGCACTCCAGTCGTCAGTCGGCCAAACCCACAATTACAACAGCCCTCCCCCGTCTCCTGTAGCTCTAACTCTCCTGGCAAGCTGACTCTTCTCTTCTCTTCTCTTCTCTTCTCTTCTCTTCTCTCTCTCTCTCTCTCTCTCTTTCTCTCTCTCTCTCGTTTTTTCTTTCCTTTTTATGACATTACTTCTTTTTAATATTATGAATAAGATGAGATATCACTTTGAAAGTTTCGTTAAAACTTTCTCAAAACCCAAACAAGCGCGCAGCGATGAGAAACCCAGCGTTCACAAAGCCCTCAATATGTTGCCCTCTTGTGGGCACAAAGGGCATTACCACCCAAGAGCCCCATCTGAATCCTAAACTGGAGAATAGAGAGGGAGAAAGAGCAAGAGAGAGAGGGGGTAGGAAGATAGAGGGGAGAGGGGGAAAAAGAGGAAGGAAGGGAGGAAAGGAGGGAGGGAGGGAGGGAGGGAGAGAGAGAGAGAGAGAGAGAGAGAGAGAGAGAGAGAACACTAAACACAACACAGGCTGGCACACCAACTTCTTCCATCCCACACTTGTGCGAACTTTCATGAAATACCTACCTCCAACTTTACGGAGACTTAACAATTCATTCTCTAAGCCACCTGACTTCTTTTTCATTTCATTCCCACTTCTATAGATTAGAGTATTTACTTGGGGAAGCGAAGGAGGAAGAATTAGGTGGGCCAAGAGGGCAGACAGATTTCCGAACGAATACTTGCGATGGAGATAACAGTTCTGCTGTCAAAGGTGGTTTTGGCTGTCTCTCCCTGCCCTTTTGCCTCAGTGTCCTACGCACAGTTATCTGAGGCTATAACATGTGTTTTCTCGGAGTGATTTGGGGGAAGGGGGGGGGGCAAGAAAACCAGAAACCCGCCTCGCAGATCTGTCACCGTCTCTGGAGTAGGACACAACTCTCCGAGAGAGGCAGGCATCCTGAGGATCGGCGTGTCCACCGCAGGCGAGCAGCGCCAGGCCCCTTTCTCTACCTCGGCTCGCCTGCCCGCCCGCCCTCCCGCGAGCGCCCTCCTCCCAGTTCCCTCCCGGCAAGCGACGGCTTTGCCAAGGGCTCGCCTGCCTCGCGTCCCTCCGCTGTCCCACCCCAGCCGCCGTCCCCGCTCGGAGAAACTAACCCCAGAGGTGCCGGGAAAGGCAGGAGTGGGAGGCGCTGGGGCCAGTGTCCGGCCCGGTGCGGGGCTCCGGTCCCCTGCCCCCTCCGGCGCCCCAACAGGTAGCTCTTACAGCTGCTCTCTCACACTGCCTCCCTCGCTCTCTCAAGTCTCTCGCTCCGTCCCGGTTACCTGGGCGGGCTCCAGGATGGTACCTCACGGGAGGGCTCCTTGTGCGCTGCGCCGCGGGAGTAAAAGGCATTAAAGAAAAGGGGAAAGATACAAATTTTAAAAATTAAAGAGTCGGTGCTAGGTCAATTAGCTGCTGCCTTAGGAGCAAGGGAGCAAGTCCCCAGAGCTGCTGCCCCGGCCCGTCGCCCGTTAACTCAAGTCTGCGGGGGTGTCCTGCCCCGGACCAGGGGGGAGCGCTAAGCGCACAAGTTTGCTGCCGGGGTGCCAGGAGGTGCACGCGGAGCCGGCTGACAGGGGGCTTCCCCCCCGTGAAACAAGTGAAGGCGATGGTTAGTGCTGTCAATCTTGGCAATCAGTGTGAGCGGCCATGTCGTAAGTATTCAAAGCATTTCCCGTCGTGCAACATCAGAAAGTGAGTGGCCAGGGCATTGATCTGAGCGAGGGAGAGGAGGCAGGGCTCCCCTCCCAGACAACACAGGCAAGACGAGACAAGAGGCGAAGGAGGCAGCAAGCCAGGCGGGGCGGCTGGGAGGGAGGGGGAAGGGCTGGGGAAGAAGGAGGGGAGAGCAGGAGGCAGAGGCTAGAGCAAGCCTCGGTGAGAGGAGGGCCGAGAGACCGGCGCGAGCTGAGACTGGAATTGGACGCTCCGGGGGACGCAGAGAGTGAAGCAACCACTACAAGGGGAGGAAGAAGAGGGTGATTCCGGGCAAGAGGGAACAAGGGACAAGAACTAGGTAGAGGAGAGGCAGGCTGAAAAGAAAGAACCGAGAGAGCAATGCTAGGGGCTGGGGCTGCTGTGAGGGAACCAAGAACAAGGTAAAGCGAAGAGGGAGAAAGGTAGGCGGCTCTCGAGAAAAAGAGGAGCAAAGGAGACGTGAGGAAATCAAATGAGAGGAAAGTCAGAATGACCACTTGAGTTTGGGAAAAGTTAAGTGACTGGAGGTTAAAATTTTCTATACTGAGCTAGACGGTCACAGTGAGAAGTGGGAGAAACACAGAAGGAGGACAGGGGCTGAAATGGACCAGGGAGGAGAAAAGTGACATTGGGGTAAGTACTAGAGATGAGAGAGAAGTAGTCAGCAGAATGGAGAGAAACAGATTCAGGAAGCAGAGATCATGAAACCTTCGATTAGTAGAACCTGGGTAAATGGAAAGAAAAACTTAAAGAATATAAGAGGAGAATTTGAAAGAAAAAGAAATTGGCATATAAATCCCAACTTTGTGGGTAGCCTTGTCCTAGAGACCATATGATTGATGGAGTTTGCGGAATAAATTTTCTATGAAAATATATGTACAAACACCACAGACGGCTTTATACCTGTATAACAATAAATAAAATGGCCGAACATCTATCCTACGGATGAGCCTTGTTTCGCGGAACTGAGTGGGTGATACATGTTCATTACCTCAACCTTGCAAAGGCAGACTTGGAGGAACAATCTCAGGTGACTGAGCTGGAGCCTGGAGAAGATGAAGCATTTCAAGTCAACCAAAATAGCGTATAAAATTGCATAGTCAGATATAAACAATCCTCTAATAAAAAGACACCGCTCCCCAATAAAGGCCCTGCACATGTTCAAGATCCCCTATGAGCCATGTGTAGGGTAGGGTAATGGTGTGAAAGACACAGAATGGCCTAAATGAGTAGAGACCTGGAACTTTATCTCAAGGCTGAGACAGCTGGAGGTCCAGAAAAGGAGGGAGCATTGTTGAGATGGAAAAGAAAAAGAGGTAAGTGAGAAAACTATCTGTGACCTCATGGTGGAGCAAAGGTGAGGTTGGCTGGCCTCAAACCAGGCCCAGAAAAATCCTAAGGTCAGTGGAGACCCACATCAGAAATAAAAGCTGAGAGGGGCTTTAGCTAACCAACGTACCTGCCAAGACTTTACAAGTTCTACTTTGTAGAAACTGACAAAAGAGGGCTCCTTTGAGGTGCCTCGAAAGAGAGACACTGAAATAACCGAGAAGGAACAGAAATGATGACCAGCATAGGGAAGACCTCCCATAGAAGCAAGGAGAAAAGGGAGAAAGCCTCATCTTTATCAACCAGGCAATGGAAGGAGCTGACTCCTTCCTGTACACTTGACGTTAGTCAGCTTCCAGAGGAACTCCAGACAAGAGAGAAAGGGTGGGATGAAGGCAGTGATCACACCTAGTAGGAGCCTGGAAGAAGGCAGAGACTGGATGTTTCTGCTTTATGGGAAACACAGGGCTTGAGGGTTTGGAGTTTTGGGACCATGTGTTAAAATGACTTGAAGGTTGGCTGGGAGGAAAATAGTCCTGAGCAAGAAATTTTGAGATTTCCATTGCTCACAGCTGCCTCCAGGCACTGGAATTACCATGAGGGGTAATCTCCAGCGCCTAGCAGGCCAGATTCTTATTTGGAAGGGTTCCCCAAATGCTGGACCATTCTTAGATCTGACACACGGGGTAAAGCCCAAATCTGCACTTCCAACATAGAAAGCTCTCCCATCTGTGTCTGACCTAGGCTCCACCTGGCCCAACCCTTAATTTCTGAGCCTCCAACTCTTCTGCTGCCTTCCTTAGAATTCCAATTCGGGGGTGGGGTGAGGTGGGAGGTGGCAGAGATACTCTCCAAATCCTACGGGTCAAACCAAATGACCTGCCCAAAAAGCCTACAAAGAGAAGAAGGCCAAGTTAGGTCTCAAAGACCAATTCGCAGGGAAAAGTCACTCAAATAGATGAGACTTCGCATAAACAAACATGGTTGCCCCTGGGTTCCTCCAAAATGCGGAGACCGGTTTGGTTTAACCAACACCAACTCACTGGTGTTTTTAAATCACAGAGCACTCTGGGCTCTGGGAGGCAGACATAGCCGACCAGAAAGCAGGCCGCTGGGCTGGGGAAGGCAAGAAAGAAGAAGGAAATGTTAACAAGATTTTTGTGATCCAAAGCCCTAGTACCTTTTGAAAAGGAGCTTAGGAGCCCTCTTTAGATTTTAGTTAATAAACTAGTACCAAAGTAGATGGCTGAGGGATAGGCAACTGGAGCCCCAAAAGAAGGAAACTAAACTTTTGGATTTGGGTGTCACAATCCAGACCGCACTCCCTGGGCGACATGTGGCCCGGGGGGGAAATAGGGGTGTGTGCTTGCTAAGGGTTTCCTCCAAAGCCTGGGGTACCAGCTGTACAACACAAGTAGGTGAGGCACAGAGCCAGGCGACCGCTGATGTGGTGGGCTTTCCACCTGGTCCGCACCGCCTGCGAATTCCAAGAAGACTATGAAGGGCACACACCAGCTCACTTCTTCCCCTGGGGGCCGGAGCCAGCTCTACGTGAACTCAGGCAGTGAAATGGGAGGGAGGGAAGAAGGGGCCAGCGGGGTGAGGCTGACTTACCTGCCTGCTGCGGTTGCTGCCTGGGCGCCCGCTGTGTTTGTGTCCCTGCGCACCTCGACCAACTAAAGGCAACTCGGATTTGCTAAGTTTGCCTCGCACCTCCAGAGAAGAGGCACGAACTGGCAGAGACAAGGCGCGCTCGATTCCTGGAGAGAGGTTCCCCCTGAACTTGGGAAGGGCAACGCAATTAATCCTGCTTTAGAAGTTAATATTTAAAACACCCACGCAAAAAAAAAAAAGTAGCAGCGGTTAAAACCTCGAATTCCCCCATTTGAAAGGTTCCCTTACAACAGCCGGGTGGATCATTCGGACCTGCGTGACTTCATCCTAAGGTGGCCAACTTCTCACAGGAAGGGCTTCATAGCTACTGTGCAAACATGACAAATATGCCACTCACTCCAAAACACCAAGGAGAACTTTTAACGAAACGAAGAATATGTGAAAGAATGTAAAAGGCAAAGGGAAGAAGTTGAAAAACTTTAATTACAGCGTGGAGAAAAGTTTTCGCCGTTGGTTTCCTTAAACCGGGATAACAAACACCCAATGCTCCTTGCAGCCCATGACGCTTCGCCTAAGTTTGGGAGAAGCTGATAACATCAACTCCCCAAGTAACAGTGCCCTTGGGACTGCACCTCAAAGAAATCGCAACTCCTGTTTCAGCAACAAAAGCAAACTGTGAATAATAGTCTTCATCCTTTAAGATGTCATTTTGCAAAAGGACAAGGCACTGTTCCTGGACTTTAAACGATGGAGAATAACATTAAATTTCATTTGAGTCTGCGAGTCATCCAGTTGAGAAAAGCACAGCTACAGTGACAGTAGCAGCAGAGCACCGTCACAAAGAAGGTAGGGAAAGTGGTAAAAATGCATGAACTTCTGTTTTCAAAGAAAAATAAAGATAAATAAAAAGTAAGTTTTATAGACATGCCTTTCCTAGATTAGGAAAGTTAATTTTCCAGTGTGCTTTTGCTGTCAAAGGTGCAAAGCCAAGGCGAGGGAGTGCGTGGCTGGAATCTGCATGCTGATAAGAGAAGGGTGATGTACTTACAGTGACAGAGGGCAGGCTGCGGGAGAAAAGCTGTTTGTGTTAGCCTGCGAGTTACCCAGGGCTGCAGTGAGAGCCGAAGGGAGGAGGCGTGGGAGTGCCCGTCTGCGTACACCTTCACCGCGTCTCATTACATCTGCCAGCCTCTCTCTCCCTCTCTCTTTCATTTCCACATTCCCTTTGTTCCTGAAAAAAAAATCTACACGTCACATCAGAGTCCCCAGATGCAGTCTACACCAAAGAAAAAAATGAATAATTCAATCAAACTGTGCATAGTCTCTAAGGCAATAAATCTATCGCACTTAAAGGAAGGGTAATTACTACCATAGAATTAGAATAAGGCCAAAGACCAGCGATGACGCTGAGTCTCTGTATTAACTCCACAGTCAAATAAAGTTTTATTTATTTAATCCTTTTTACATCTTGAACGGAAAGTCAGACAAAGATTTTTTTTTAACTTATTTTAGAGCTATTTGTGTCTTCTGAAACACGTTCTAGAAGGTGGGGGGAGGGTACTGGAGGGTCTACCTTGTTCGAAAGCTCCCAAAGACATCAGCTGAACACCCAGCACTGACACCAAGACAATGCGTGCTGGGGTAGCCTGTCCAGAGCTCATTTCTCCCCACTCCACCCTCCTCCACTCCCCCTCTCAATAGTGGAGCGTCCTCCACTAGCCCACCACTGCGAATCTGCAGCAGGGCAGCTACAATCTGAGAACCTTACCTGCGGCAGTGCGAAGACCCAAAAGAAACGGTCTTTCGCTGCCACCAACACCTCGTGCCATCCCTACGCACCCCTCCAAAGTCCTATAACCATCTACTTCTTCCATCTGCCAACGAGAAACTGTAAACCGGATCCCCCCCACCCCCACCCCGCCACGACTGAATGGAAGCTCTATACGGAACTGACTTCTGGATATGCCCTAGGTTGAGTTAAAGCGACGTCTGGAAAGGAAAAGAAGGAGAGGAAAGTAGGAGGGGGCAGCTCAAGCTCTGTCCAAGTTTCTCAGAAGGCGGTGTTAGGCGGGAAGCGCTTACGGGAGAAACAGCTGGGCTGCACACTGACCAGTTCGCAGTTCTAGGAACCGTGTCCTTCGTCCCAGAGGTAAGACTGTATGACTGTCGCATGCTTATTCTTTTACTGTCCGTATCTATCTTCCCCACCCACAATTATCCCTACCCTTGGGTCGGCCTGCGCGCACCCTAGAGAACGCCTCCAGCGCTCCGAAGCGCTATATTTTCCGGACCCACTCATAAATTGTGGTTGTCACTGAACAGAGATCTGCAAATCTGCTGTTTGCGACAGCGACCAAACCCTCTGTCCAGCCAGTTACTCACTGACCCAGGCTACTCGGGAGGCACAACGGGCGGGAGCCCAAGTCTCCTGGGTCGCAGGGCCTGCGGGCCTTGAGGACCCAGGTGATGCTAGGAAGGTTCAAGCGTCCCAAACGGGTTGGGGCTAGAGTTTCCATCCCAGAAGCGCTCTGCCTGCTTCGGCCCGGCCGATACACAAGTGCACGCGAGACACACACATACACACACGCATGCACGCACGCACGCTCTGCTGACATTCCGGCCCAACGATCCATCTACAAGGGTCCCTTTAACAGTGAATTCGGCCCTCTGGGGAGCAGCTGGGGAACTGAAATTCGTGCCCCTGGGTGCCAACCGCCAGCGCAGCCGGGCTTTGTTTACGTGCCTCGGTCGCCACCTTGAGGTGGGAGCGCAAGAGTGCGCTGGGCTCAGAGCCACGGGGACCCGCCGTACAGATGTCGCTGGCAGCTAGAGGGACCTCTGGGACAGTTTAAAAGAAAAGCCCAAGACGGACCCCCTGGAGTAGAGGAACCCTGAAGGCTGTTCCGCTGTGAGAAACCCGAGCCAGGAGGTGACCAGCAAAGTAGCTAATGTCAGTACCCGGTGCATTCTCTCCGCGGAGTATAAAATTGGGATCAGACCCGAGGCAGGGACTCCTGCGGTTAGGGAAGTTTTGGCACTAACTACCCAGGTAGAGGATGGGGCCTGCTTGAGACTCAGTCTCGGTTCCCGCTTAGGTCGCTTTCCCACCTCCAGGAAGGGAGACAGAGGTCTTAGAGATGCAAACAGATCCAAGGTCATAAACCGGGATCTCCAGGTGAGACCTGAAGACAGTAGAGCTATCGGCTGCAAAAGCTGGGTCTAGGGTGGCCCAATTTCCAAAAAAAATCGGTGCGATCAGGTGTCTTAAGAATGGGTTGGTAAAACTAAGGAACACGTTATTAATTGTATCACCTGCTCTCCATCTTCTGTCCCTCCATCTTCTGAAGCCCGTTTCACTCGCTGCTCTGCAGATATTTTTGCTCTCTGGATACCAGGCTTTAGATAGCACTCTTGCTGACTCCTGCAACAACCTACTGCGGTTGTTCTTTGTTGTTCCAGGACATTGCCTTCGAGGTTTAGAGACTTCTTACAAGGCCATCCATCCCAAAGGGTCTCCTCAGAGAAGTGCCCCTAGGGCACTTCTGAGATTTTTCTCACTGCTACTTGGGTACATAAATGTTATTTAAATATGATGTTTTACAAAAGAATTGTTTAAGAAAAAGTACACTGGGGAACTATTTTGAGTTCTAGGAAAGCTTGAACCAGAGCTGGCTGACACCAACTGGGGCCTGCCAGTATTTGGCCAGCAATAAATAAATAATGAAATAAAATGTGTAAATAGGTCCACAACAATCTGATCCTAATAGCCAGTAAGAAATGTTTTCTCTGAAAGAAGAAACAGTCCTCTAAGCCAGAACCCTCTCTCCTGTTTCAAACCACAGCCCAGCAAATCAACATTGCCTTCACTCATGCGGAAAGCTGAGTGGTACTGCAGTACTGAATTTTCCCAGGGAATCCCAATTATAGAAACACCTGTGCTAAGTAATGTTATTCTAATCCACTATGAAAACTGTAAGTATGTAATAGCCCTCAAATCATCTCATTTCTCAGCCACAGTGGGGTGGGCCAACTTCATGGAAGAACATTAGACTTGTACAATGCCCCAGAGCCTCACCTCAAAGGAAGCTTGGCTTTGCTATACATAATTCTGGACATTCAATTTATCTTAAATGGAAGGGTTATACACTGGAGCCAACATAACTGGCAGAGACCAAGCTTAGGTAGAAACATCAGTTAAAGAAACTAGAACACACGTTGAATGTGCAGTCAGAGACCAATTCCATAACTTTTAAGCAAAAATCCTTGTATTATCAGTTGACATTATTCAGTAGACATACTTTGCTTTATCAAAAAAATAGAACATTAATGGGAAAATGTATTGCTATTAAACCATCATAAATAAAGGTATGGTAGGGAAACATTGTAAGCTTCTACTACTTATGACTCCAAAATTCATATAAATCATTCATACTTGTAAAAAAAAATCAAGCTAACCTTTTTGAAATGTTCCATGAAAGAATGCATTAAGATAACAGCTGATTTATCACTGAAGGCTACTGAAGCTAATGCCCCTGAAAAGTTCACATGAAAAGAGAAAAGCTAATCATGCATCCAAATGTTTCTCTGACAATTCTACACGGAACTGTGGGGGGTTTTTAAAACCAAAATAAAAGTGATCCAGGTTATTAGCACATCTCTCCTTCCCTTCTTCCCTCTCTCTCACTCACACACACAAACACACACACACATGCATGAACCTGGAAAATACAACAAAAGGTTATATTTCAACCACAGAAGTAAACTTTGCTCACTAAAATTCCAAGCACCCTCACAATAACTGTGATACTGTGCCATCTTTTCCCCATCAAGTGAAAAGCATTCACACTGCCTCATAGGTGCTGCTAACTGACTAAAGACACTGGCCTCTTCCCAGGCCTGAAGTTTGCCACTCATTAATATGACCGTCATTGCATTTAGTATGTACTTGAGCCACACCAGAAACACTGAAACCAATATGATGCCTATTGTAATGCCTCATAAAAGACAGGCAAGGGTCCGCTCCCCAGTAGCTGCCAGTAGAGCTGCTTACTCACATTATCCTTCTTCAGAAGTCTGAATATTTGCCTTGGGAATTTGATGTTTTATGCATTGTATTTTTAAGACTGAATTTGATATCCTATAATTTTAAAATTTGGTACTTATTTTTTCTTTTCAAACCACAGATTGCTTTCTAAAATGTCTAAATGTAGGATTTCTGTTGCATATGTGTTATTTCACTGAGTGCCTAATATGTGAAAAGGAAATAATTAAAAGCATGTTACCCAAGGACTTATTTTTGTATTTTTATAATTCATTAACATTAATTTAAAATGACTTTTATAAAATATGCCAACAAAAGCATTGTGTTTGGTATTTGATAATTCCACATGATGTTATCATATCTTATTCAGTGTATGCTATTTAAATTAAATTACCCAGTTATTTTTATCAACCAACAAATTATATACATTTCTAAAATACAAATTTTAAAATTATACATTTCTAATCTACCAAATAATATATCTAAAAGCATCTTTATTTAACAAGAGAGTGTATAGTTATAAGCAATTCTAAATAGCATCGTTTATTTTAAAATCACTTCTAAAAATATTTAAACTGTATTTCAAATCAAAATGTTTAATATAATTGCTAGACAAAATATCTTTAACCTGATGCAATACATGTCTTTATCACATATTATAATCATACATTTATGAGAGAGATGTTAGCTTCTTGAACTCAAACAATAAAAGTTTAAAGAATAAGCCAGCGTTCCCAAAGATCTGAATATTCACTATTATTTGAGTAGCTCATTGGACTTTATTGACTTTTTAGTTTTTATTAGAATTTGTTACATTGGATTTGAATATATTGTCTTCCCAATAAGGGCAGAGATGGAAACAGCCATGTTGAAAGCCTGATGCATGTGTTCACTCTACACTCGTTCCTATCTCTTCAAGAAAATAGGGAATGAAAAGCTTCTTTTGTGCATGCTTAAAAGTTGAGGAACTGTAGGTCTCTGGGGAAAACGTTTAAACTCAAGAGTTCATACAAAAATCTCTTTTAATTGTATGCAGCATGTTACCATCTGACTTTGAAAGCTGATGAAGCTCAGTACTAAAATGAATATTAAGCAAATAAGTGTTGACTACACTTACAAGAATTAGCATACTTCAGATTGTAGTTTATAAATTTTTAAGAACATAAGCATCATGATATGGTTGTCATAGAAATTGTAACAATATGTCATTTAAATTAATTTTCTATGCAGTGATAAGGCCTAGTTCTACATCACTCCAAGTTTGAAAAGCAAAAGAAATGCAGTAGGAGTCCAACTTCTACCAACATAGAAAATGGCAAAGTACAAGTTTTTAAAAAGGAAAAATAACAATACTTTCTAATTGCATAGTAAGATGGCAATTCAATAAAGGTTATAAAATGCTTCTAAATGAGAACATTCTGAAAAAAAGTTTTTATTAACAATCAGCTACTTCTCTTAGTATTCCTTACTCTTGTTACATGGGCCTATTTATAGGTAACAAAAATTATTGGTTATTATGTGTTACTTAATTATTAAATTATGGATGCTCTTTATGTTCTTGAGAGATGGGTGCAGTTGCTTTCACATTATAAATTCAGAACAACTAGACCAGAATTTTAATATTTTTAGTAATTATTTCAATAGTCCCTCTGATTTAGAAGGAAGTACCACTGCATTACTGCAAAAACCTTCATAGTATATCACTGCCAGGGATACTCTGTTGACATTAATGGCTCGATTATTGGAACAGAAAAAGCCTATGAAAATAAAGCGTCTTTCCTATAGAATAATTATAGCAGAAGATTTGAAGTCCTAAATTAATTTCTTTTCAGCTACCAAATACCTTTTCCTTATATTTTTCTATCATTGAACATTCAATATGCAATATACCCATGAAAGATCTGAATATACACATTATATATTTAAACTCTATTTATCTTGCACATTTTGTAATTTACCCTTTGTTAGTAATAATTTCAACTAATTACAGAAAGAAATTTCATTAAACTATCAATAAAAATATTGTACTTATAAAAGTAATTTTTGAAAAGTGAATGAAGGATAGCACATTTTTAAAAATCTGAAAACCATCTGAAAGAGAAAAGATAAACGTATATAATGTACTCTTCTTGATAGGATTAGGAGGATTCCAAAGGCTTTAAATGCCAGTTTTCCTGACAATTAACAATGAAAAGCAGATGTTTACAAAGCTGTTTCCTATGCTGTCTTAAAAGATGATAAAGGATGGTTTGTGGATAGTAAGAATGAAAAGCCAGATAACTGCTTGTCGGGTGTGTATTTAAAAAGCATTTTCATTGGCTCACTTATTGTTAATAGAGAAAGAAAACACTTTGTGCTGCACAAACTGCATGACTGTGACTATAGAAACTGCCATCGTAAAGTCCTCAAAAGCTCTTCAGATGTAATTTACAAAGATAATAATAACACAGAATTATTTCACTTCTCTGGATGCCACACATTTGCATACCAGGACTCTGTACAATGTAGTCATAATGTACATTCATAATGGTAAGGGTTCCATAGCACTTTAGCTGCAGCACAAGATCTGTGCATTGCACAATCTGTCTCACCAAGTTTTCCTCTGTTGTCAAAGTGTTCATCGTAATGGTAGTAAGCCAGGTGTTCAATGCATACAGTACTGAGGGACTACATTAACCACTGCAGCACCACTGTAAGAAAATAAGAGGAAGCTGAAAACCATGTGACCTTGAAAACAGTAAGAGGACATGACTTGGGAAAGTTTGAAGGGAATATTTTTAATAGTTATATGTGATAAACACAGACCTTTATTACCAGACATAAACTTCAAAAGTTGCTGATGTTCAATGTTTAAATGATTTTGGTATTATTATCTATTGAGCCAAGTATGTACTAGATGTTTTTAATGTTTTTTTAAATATTCATTTTAGGTTTTTATGTTTGTTTTTTGTTTTTTTTGTTTTTGTTTTTGTTTCTTTTTTTTTTTTTGGTGGTGGCAGTGGGGTTTTTGGTTGGTTGGTTGGTTAGTTCATTGATTTGGTTTTGGTTTTGGTTTTTTGAGACAGGATCTCTCTGTGTAGCTCTGTAGACCAGGCTGGCCTCAAACTCACAGAGATCTGCCTGCCTCTGTCTCCCAAGTGCTGGCATTAAAGGCGTGCGCCACTACCGCCCTGCCTCTTCTGATGCTTTGCATTATTTGTCAAAATGGAAAAGATATTTTTGAAGCTCAGTGAGGAGAAAAAGAAAGCAAGAAGCATAACTTGTAACATCACCTGGTTGAATATAAGCTGAGCATAAATATCTAATTAGGAAATTTTGAATACACTAAAATATTTATGTTAAAATTAAAATTTTATTTATATGAAAAATGACAGGTAATTTTTGTCCCTACAACTTAATAGATATTACTAACCAGTAGGCACTTATTCATTGTTGAAATTAAATATATTTCACCATGAACTTTCGATTGGTTCTCAAATTATGATAACATATGAAGTATAGTCACATACTTGACTTCATTCAATTAAAAAGGGTGTTTTGACATGTAAGTTGAACATTACATGAACATTTCAATGTGTATTAAAATTATGATACCAAACCATAAGGAAAAAGAAAACTCTTAGCTAACAAATATTTTAGTTGTTGGCATTATTTTGTTAGCTAAAAAATAATCACTAAAATCTTCAACAGTCTCTATATAACCCTATCTTCATATATATACAACAGGGAGAAGTTTGTAAAACTGCTTTAGTTTGTAAAAAGTCAAATTAATGAAAATCTCATATAGTCTAAATTTTCAGATGGAATTCCAAAATTTTTACTCTCTTTTTCAAATATATTTAAGATAATATCCACTAATGTTTAAGAAATAGTTCACAAAGTTAATAAGACATTTGCTTTTACCACTGATATACACCCCGCTTCTCTCTCTTTCCAGGGCCTCACTGTATCTCAGGATATCCCGGATGGAACTCAGTGTGTAACCCAGTCCAGGCTTGCCTTGAACTTTCAGTCTTCCTGCCTCAGCCTCTTAGATATCACTGGTGTTTTCTTGGGAGGGTGAATTATGGATTAAAAAAAAAAAAGCCAGAGGAGCTTCTAGGATGACAGGAAGTGAACCACTCTCAACACAAGCACTGAAAACTTTTTTACATACTAGATTGCTCTAGTCTGTTTCCTGTTGCTGTGATAAACATGATGATCAGAAGCAATTTAGGGAGGAAAGGGTTATCTAGCTTATGTTACCAGGTCACTGAGGTAGTCAGAGCAGGAACTGAAGCACAAACCAAGAAGACTGGTGCATTTTCTCTCTCTTTCAGTCTCTCTCCGTGTCTCTCTCTGTTTTCTATCTATTTATCTATCTCTACCTCTATCTGTGAGTGTCACTCCCTCATCTCTGCCTCTCTCTCTCTCTCTCTCTCTCTCTCTCTCTCTCTCTCTAAAAGATTGTAATTTTATTGTCTTCATAACAAAATCAGATTAGAACTAGATCACTTGGTCCTTTCTCTTCTTATAACCTCTGAACTCAAAATGCTCACATCTCTTACCACCAGCATTCTCTTAGAATAAGTTAGGCTCAACACATTCAAGTCTCAGCACAATTTTCTTTGTTGTTTTAGCTTTTTTCGGAAAATAGGCTTAGTCTGCCCACCATTGCCACTGTTTTCTGTCATCATGCCACTCTCCATAGGCATACAAAGAACCCTTGCCCTGTGTTACTTGGTGGCTGCTGCTTGCCACATTTCTTGCAGAAAGTCCGGTGGGTCTTAGGAATATTCAACATTTGCAGGAATAGTATTGGTACAGAAAGCTGCTCTCTCTTACATCCAGGTACCTTTCTTATACAGCTCAGATCCACTTGTCCAATGATGGATCCTCCTGCAATAGTCTGGGCCCATCTACATCAATCAGCAATCAAAAAAATGCCTCACAGATGTGTCCACAAGACACAGAGGTAACCCCTGATAGGTAACCTCTTTCAGATTTAAGACTCCCTCAGATAACTTTGGGTTGTGTCACATTGATGTGTTCTCATGTTTAATCTATTTCCTACTATCACATAGATACTTCTCTAACAGCTATTAGGAGATCTATTCTTTTATTCTTTGACAAATCTGAGCACATAAAGTGTGAACTTTAGCAAATTTTATTCCTACATCTGGAAAAACATCAAAATATAAATGTTTTCTGCCAAATGACTAATATTTATAAACATACAGAAGAAGTATCTTGTAATGAGCAGACTTCTTTAAGTCTGTAACTACAGGTTATATCCAACTTATGATGGTCCAACTTAAAATTCTTTGCAGTAATGCAAAGTGATATATAGTCAGTAGAAACCCTGCCATGAATACTCATCTTCCCATGGGGATCGTTAAGAGCCTCTATTGAGATACTAGGCAGTCACAACGAACTTTCCGTCAGCCATATGAACATGAAGGACATGAGTAAGAGACCAGCACATATATTGCTAAGCCAACATGGCTGGTAGGTCGGGTGTATTACATTCATTTTTAACTAATGCTACTTTCAGCCTGAAACTAATTATGTTTTCAACTTGTCATGGGTTTATCTGGATGTAATTCCTTACATAGAAGACATCTGCACTGTTGTGTTAGGAGCGGAGGGCTACTTTCCCAGCACCCGGCCGCCCGCACGGCTAGCTTTACCGGAAATAATTACACGGAAACTGTATTCTTTTAAACACTGCCTGGCCCATTAGTTCCAGCCTCTTATTGACTAGCTCTTATATATTGACCTAACCCATTTCTAATAATCTGTGTAGCCCACAAGGTGGCTTACCAGGGAAGATCTTAACCTGCGGCTGTGTCGGGAGTGAAAATCATGGCGACTCCTCGACTCAGCTTCTTTCTCCCAGAATTCTGTTCTGTTTACTTTGCCTACCTAATTTTATGTCCTATTAAAGGGCCAAGGCAGTCTCTTTATTTAACTAATGAAATTAACACAAAAACAGAAGACTCTCCCCCATCACTGCACCACTACATAAGCAGTTACAAATTCAGTAGCTGATAGTCTACTGCATGTCCACAGAAGTGCTCAAGTGCTACTGCAAATTATTTTGTGATGTCCTCAGGAGTACTGTAGAAGAAGCTGTGGGGCTGCATTCCGCCACCAGCTCCCGTCACCAGCTAGCTTTACCCGAAATAACAACACACAAACTGTATTCTTTTAAACACTGCTTGGCCCATTATATCTAGCCTCTTCTCGGCTAACTCTCGCACCTGGACTAGCCCATTTCTAATAATGTGTGTAGCACCCCAAGGTGCACTTACCGGGAAGATTCTAGCCTACGTCCATCCTGGGTCAGAATTCATTGCGTCTGCCTCAGAGAGCAGAGCTATCACATCTGCCCGGGAGAGGGGAGCATGGCGTCTCTGAGCTCACTTCCTCTTCCTCCCAGCATTCTGTTCTGTTTATTCCACCCACCTATGTTCTAACCAATAAAATGGGCCAAGGCAGTTTCTTTATTTTTTAACCAATGACCTTCCTCCATCATTATGATAAAGATAAAATAGATGTAAATATTGTAATTTTTACTTGATAACTGTTTTGTTATATGTAATTTTCCTATGTTAAAGTAAAGCCTTCCTTTTTTTTTTGTTTAAACAGAAAAAGGGGAAATGATGGAGGAAGGCCATATTTAGATTATGAGATAAGGTTACTAAGATCCAAGAAGAATAAGAAAAAGGATCATGGTGTCTGGATTCCACTGGTACAGGGCACACAAATCATTGCAATAGATTCACTGAACACTGCATCAGGTATGTGAAAAGAAATGGTCATTCAACTACCACAAGAGGCAGAGTTTACCCAGAAGTGGAAGTATAGTAGTATCTTTGCTGACCATATATGGGTGTACATAAAGACAAGCTAGAGTACTAGAATGACACTGTCCTAGACAAGATGTAGCATATAATCTAACCAACAAGCTTTTAAAATATCTTACAAAGATCATCCAACTGCAGGAGTTTTCACTGGCAATGTCCTGGAGTACAGTATTGACAACTCTCCATTTACAACGTGCCTATTTCCTAAGTACCACTTTTTTTAAAAGATCTGTTTTTATTTTATGAGTACGGTTATTTTCCCCTAATGTCTATCTGTATACCACATATGTGCAGTACCTGTAGAGGCCAGAAGAGGGTGTTGTATCCTCTTGGAAATGTAGTCACAGATAGTAATTAGCCATCATGTGGATGCAGGGTATCTCTCCAGCCCCCAAAGTACTACATCCTCAGAAACAGTCAAGAAAACAAAAGCACCTCTCACAGAGGTGCCCCAAGAATACCTGTACAGGAAAACTCCACAAAACTCAATAAGAATCAGGAACTTTGGAATTTCTTTTGTTCATAATCCAAATGTATCTGGTATAACTATTTTTCTGTCTAATCCAAATTTCTTGTCTTTAAAATACACATATTTTTTACTTAGTTACAAAAAATCAATGAAAAGGGTGTTGCCGGGTCAACTCAAAGAATTTTGCTTTTTATTCTTAATTGATTTTCTTAAAGCAATGCTTGCAGAAGATAAAAGCTAACATTTCACTAAAAAGCTTATGCAATATGAGGCCCTACCACACCCTCCTCCTTCCCCTGTATGTGACCCTTGGCAATCACAGCCAAATCCTCTGGCTTTCTTTTGATATTTAGCTGCACATTTTTTAAATACCATGCTTTTAAATGTACCATAAACTTTGGCATATGTGCTGATTTCTTTAGTCATACCCACAGTCTTCTGGTTTTGACAGGTGAATATTTAGTTCTCTCATATCTTCTCCCCCACTTTCTCCATATAGTAGTGTAATAACCTGAGGTTGAAGAGATGACTCAGCAGGAAACAGCACCACATACTGCTTTCTTATAGAGGACCAGAGTTTAGTTCCCAGCACACATATCAGACAGCTCACACTTCCCTGTGAATTCGGTTCTGGAGATCTGACCCCTTGGACATCTAAAGGCACTCACATGCACACACATACACATAATTAAAAATAAAAACAATAATATAATAACTTTAATCTAATTCAAGGCAGTGCTTCCATAATCACACAAAATAAATTTTGTTTACAGAAGAGTCAATCAACCTACTACAAGTACATATTGCTTTTTATAGCATTTTTAGCTTTCCTGTTGAAAACCCTGTTTATAGAATTTTCTTTCTTCCTATGAACCTATCATCACTTTCTCCATATTTTTTGTCTATCAACATTATTTCCCCAATAGACAAATTTTCAGTTAATGAATGCCAATTTTGGCAACTATCAGTATCTATTTTTCTGGCTCACCATATCCAGGTATGTAGTCCAATACTATTCTTAGTATTTCTGTTAGGGTATGATAACTGGGTGTCTTAGTGTTTTTCTTGCTGTGAAGAGACACCATGACCATGGCAACTCTTATAAAGAAAAACATTCAAGTGGTGGTACTTACAGTTCAAAGGTTTAACTTGTTATCATCATGGAAGGAAGCAAAGAAGCATGCAGGCAGGTATGGTGCTAGAGAAGGAGCTGAGAGTTCTTACATCTTGACTCACAGGAAACAGGAAGTGGTCTGAGACACTGAGTGTGGCTTGAGCATATATGAGACCTCAGTGCCTGCCTCCACAGTGACACACTTCCTCCAACAAGACTACATCTACTCCCACAAAGCTACACCTCCTAATAGTATCAATCCCTTTGGGGACCATTTTTTTTCAAACTACCACAGTGGGCTACATCCACTTGGTTGAAGACATCAATAGAACTAAGACACTGAGCCTCCCCCAGGGGATAATCCTTGGACTGTAACCAGGACATTTCTCCTTCTCAGTCTCCAGGCTGATTGTCGTCCACTGTATTTTAGACTTCAGCATGACACTGTGACAGCTGATTTCTGGTCCTATGTGACCTACTATTTTCTCTTTCTGGATGCCTTCAATTCCAGACACTTTTTAATTTTTTATTTCTTTTTCTTCCTTATTCAGCTTTCTATTCTCTTTGCCCAGAATGCCTATTGAACTTCTAAAATGACTATCTGAAATGTGAGCCTTTGCTTTGCTTTCCATCTCCTTATCTTTACCCTAGACTCTCGGTGTTTCTGGGAAGGTTTTACTCTTACAGAAGGATACAGGTCCATAAGACTCTTTCCCACCACATCTCTAAACTTCCTCCTCTTGAAGATGGCCACCATACCCTGGGTGGTAAGAACCAAAAACCATTTAAGTATGGGGATGAAAAAGGTAATTTCAAAAATTCAAAAGCATATAAAACTGTTCCCAGCACACAATAAGAATGCTACAAATTTGTAAAATTTAATTGCAGCTAAATAACAATAGCTAAAGAATGGAGTTGAAAACTTTAATGTCTTTACTGCACTGTTCACTAGTCTAAACTTCAAAACTCCAAACTTATAAAACACATTCATTGCCTAAGACATTGTAGTCAAAAACTTCCCTTGCTGTCATGTGAACATGATAACCACACTATAGAGGACTTCTTACTATCATGGATTTACCACAAGGATCCAGATAATGCTAATTTTAGCTTTATTCGGGATGCTCATTTCTATGTATAGTACTAGTGACATGGTTTCCCTTCACCCCAATTTCATATGTGGAAAGCTTGCATGACTGCAGTGTGGAGCAGTGGAACTTTTCAGAGGTGAGACCAAATGCAAAGTATTTAGGACCTGGGGGCTCCATCCTCTCAGTTCATTAATGCTGTCCTGAGAAACTAAGGAAAATATGGTAGAAGATAATTTGTTCCCATGACAGTAGGTTGCAAGAGGAGGAAGACAAGGAGGAGGAGGAGCAGCAGCAGGCCTAGCTTGGACACACAAACTTCCCTTTGCACTTGGCCAGTTACTATTCCACTTTTCCACCAGTAGTTGTGAGACAACAAGAAGGACTCACAAGAAAGCTGGCAACCATGCTGTTTGGACCTTCAAGTCACCAGACTCATAAGACAAGCAAACCTGTTCCTCTTCTACATTACCCAGTATACAGTATTTTGTGGTAACAACACAAAATGGATTAAGACAATCACTCTTTTCTTTCTGTCCGGTCAAAATTCTAGTAATACTTGACGCTCTGCCCATTGGTTTTTCTACATCTCCTTAAAGCTGTGGATCCTGGAGTCATGTACTACTCACTGAAAACAACTGACACATTTTCTCACAAAAGGTAACAGCAAGTTGGGAGCATGGGGGGCAAGGGGTAGAAGGAAGGGGAAAAGGGGAGGGTTGAGGAAAACTTGAGGAAATGGGATAGTCAAGATGGAAGAAGGACAGATATGAGAGCAAGGAAAGATATCTTGATCATGGGAGCCATTATGGGTTTAGCAAGAAACCTGGCCCTAGAAAAATTCCCAGGAATCCACAAGGATGACCCTAGCTAAGACTCTAAGCAATAGAGAGAGAGAGGCCTTGCCCTGTAGTCAGAATGATGATTATCTTAAAAATCACCATAGAACCTTCGTCCAACAATAGATGGAAACAGAGGCAGAGAACCACATCAGAGCACTGGACTGAGCTCCCAAGGTCCAGTTGAAGAGTGGAAGGAGTGAGAATATGAGCAAGGAGGTCAAGACCATGAGGGGGTCATCCACTAAGACAGATTGCCTGAGCTAATGGGAGCTCATAAACTCCAACTGGACTGGGAGTGAATGAGCATGGGAACAAACTAGTACCTCTGAATGTGGCTGTCAGTTGGGGCAGACTGAGGGGCCACCGATAGTGGCACTGGGATTTGTCTCTACTGCATGTACTAGCTTTTTGGGATCCTGTTCTCTTTAGATGCATACCTTGCTCAACCTAGATGTAGTAGGGAGGGCCTTGGACTCCCTTAGGACTGGAGGGGGAGAGGTGGAAGGTTGTATGGAGGGAGTGGGAGGAGGGGAGGGAGTGGGAATTTGGATTGGTATTTTTTTAAGTAATAAAATAATAATTTTAAAAAAGGTCACAGCAAGAGGAGAGGACATTAATTTTTGTCATATAATTTATTTATCTTTAATCACATTTGGTGTTTTTGTTCATTTGCTTAATAATCCAGGGACAAAGGAAAGAGAGGAAGCACTTCCTAAGTGGCTGGGAGGCTAAGGAAAGAGGATCCAGAGTCAAAGGCCAGCCTTGGGTACATAATAAGATCCTTCCTCAAACAAACAAAAACCACAACATCACAAAAGTCTTAAATGATCATAATCAGTAACAGTGTCTCCCCTGAAAAACAGTGTTCCTATGAGCTTACAGATAATCATGCTTGACCATGCTCAGTCATCTGTTGGTACAGCCTGTCTCATCTTGGACAGGCAACTTCAGGGAAACAGAAGCTACAAGAAGCTCTGTGTGGCAATCATTCCCATTCCTAAAGGGTGGAAGCCATCTTGCTTCTCTGGGGTCTCTTCAACCACCCAGGTGGGAGAGTGGCTGCCCCTCACTGTGTGTGCCAATAAGCAGTCCTGTCTGCTGAAATATCTAGCTCTTGTCTCTTCTTCTACCTTCAATCTCTTTACACGGTTCTACAAATCTAACAACCAGCATGTTGCATTCTGAAACCTCTATTATATTCCTTTTTAAACTTTCTAAGGGAATAAGAATAATATTCATTGTAACTAGTGAAACAATGTTAAGGTTATCAGAAAAAGATTTTTTAAAGACTCCCACACCCTGCCCCCGACAAGGAAATTGAATAGTCTCAGTGTAGTTTTCAACTTTTTGTATTTATTACAATGTATATGCATATATACAAAGAAGCTTAAGAAAAAAAGCCAGAAAGACTCACAATGAATTCAGGTATTAATATTAAGTAAAATAGGAACTCACTGCTGGGCATACTGCATAGAAAGTATATGACCTTAGGTTTTTACATTGCTCTAAAATGAATCCCAAGGGGGTAAAAAGCAAGGAAATTGGAGAGAAGTTTGATGAAATAACCCCAGGAGAGAAAAATAATCACCTAGAAGGGGTCAAACTCAAGATGAATTTTGAAGAACGAGCTATGGGATTTGCTGCGGACTGTCAGAACTATATGAAGAAGTTCAGTCTGTTTGCCTATTCTTTGGCTGGATTACCTGGGTGGGGCTTTCTATTTGAGTTCTTTATATAATGTAGTCATGATATTAATCCCCTGTCAGATTAATAGATAGCAAAGATCTTCTTCTGTAGGCCAGCCCTTCAGTCTAGTGATTATTTCTTTTGCTGCATAGAGGTTTCTAATTTCATGTAATTCCATATGTTAATCCTTGCTATTATCCCTGGGCTATTAGAGTGCTATTTGGAAAATCCTCACCTATGGCCTATGTCCTGAAGTGCTTCCCCTACTTTTCCCATAGTAACTTCAAACTTTCAAGTCTTTCATTTGTTGTTTGCTCTTGGTTTTGTTTTTCAAAACAGGGTTTCTCTGTATGGACCTCACTGTCCTGGAACTTGCTCTGTAGACCAGGCTGGCCTTGAACTCACAGAGATCTGCCTGCCTCTCCTTCCCTTTAAAGGCATGTACCACCACCACCTGAAAAACTTTCAAGTCTTACATTAATGCACTTTATTGATTTTGATTTGATTTTTTTTCTCAGAAAGGGAATGGAGATCTCATTCCATCCATCTACATATAAGTATACGTTTTCCCACAGCATTTGTTAAAGTAGTCAACATTTCTCTCTTTTTTTTTTAACTTTCTTTTTGTTTTATTGAGAAAAAAACAATTTCCGCCTTCTCCCAGCCTCCCACTCCTCCGCCCCCCACTCCTCTCCCTCTCCCCCCACTCCTCTGCCTCTCCCCCCACTCCTCTCCCCCTCCCTCTCAAGTCTGAAGAGCAGTCAGGGTTCCTTGCCCTGTGGAAAGTCCAAGGTCCTCCCCCCCCCCCAATCCTGGTCTAGGAAGGTGAACATCCAAACTGGCTAGGCTTCCACACAGCCAGAACATGAAGTAGGATCAAAACCCAGTGCCATTGTCCTTGGCTTCTCCTCCAATAGTTGATTTGTCCCCTTTGCCCAAGAACAGTGACTGTAGCTATGGGGGTTTATTTCTGGGTCCTCTATTCTACTCCAGGACCACTGTGTCTTCTTTTGTGTCAATAGCCAGGGATTTCATCACTGTGACATGCATGGTACTATGACACTCTCAGTTGCTCTTTCTACTAAGATTTCTTTGACTATTGGGAGTCTTTTGTGATGCCATGTGAAATTTAGGTCTTTTTCTGTTTCTGTGGAAAACACTGGAATTTTGGTGGGGACTACGGAGACTCTATATGTAGATTACTTTTGGAAATGGAGCCAGTTTTACAAGATCAGTTCTCCTTATCCATTAGCATGGGATCTTTTTCCATATTCTAGTGTATTCTTCAGTTTCCTTCTTCATTGTTTCATAGGGTTTTTTTTTTCAGAAGTCTTTCCCCAACATTGTTGTTCCTCAAAACATTTTATGACTGTCGTGGATGGACTATTTTTCTTGACTAGTCTTTCCAGGCAAATTCATTACTGATCTTATATGTTGATTTTGTATTCTGAAACTTGGCTAAAAGTGTTCATTAGATCTAAGAGTTTTCCAGTGGGGTCTTTGGGGACCTTTAGGTACCAGATCATGTCATTTGTAAACATAAATAATTTGATTTCATTCTTTCCTATTTATATCATTTCTTTATCTTGACTTATTGTTCTAATTAAGGACTCAAACACTATATTGAACTATGAGCTTATGAGCAGTCAGAGTGCACACCCCTGTCTCATTTCTGATTTTAGAAAGAAGGCTTTCAGGTTTTCCCTAGTTAGTCTTAGTTTGTCTTAGGTTTGTTTGCCTTACAGCCTTCCTAATACTAAGAAATGTTCTTCCTATTCCCAGTTTCCTCAGAAATTTCTTTTTTTTTTCATTTCATCTGCAATTGTTTTTGGCCAAAATGGGAATATTATACATTTCCTCCTGATAAGCACATTGGAGGCCATATGCTGGCCAACTACATGTGGAAAGTTTCTGCGGCACTTCTAGACATAGGTTTTAACAACTCTAAGGATTTGTTATTTCCTCTTTTTCTTCTACCATGACAACTAGCAATGTTTTCAGTACAGATGGTTCTATCAGCTTATATCCAGGTGTGAAAAATACAAATGCAGAAATGACTGGTTAATCTAATCAATACAGAACATATAAAATTAGTGGAAAATACAGCTTTGTAGTTGCACACTAATAATCCTATAGGATCACTGTAATTCAACTTAATGATCTGTATTTAACTTAGTTAACCTAGAGTGAAAGAGATACTTTTCTAACTTTCTTTTAATTTATTTGAATTTATTCTTCTTTTTATGTTCACATTTTTCTGTGTGAGGGTATCAGATCCCTGGAACTGGAGTTACAAGCAGTTGTGAGCTGCCATGTGAGTGCTGGGAATTGAACCCAGGTCTTCTAGAAGACCAGCCATTGCTCTTAACTGCTGAGCCATATCTCTAGCCCTGAATTTATTCTTACTTATGGACTCAATTGTGTGCTCTCGAAATCCACATGTTGAGATTCTATCTCCATGTGTGATGGGCTGGACTTGGAATTGAGGCCTGTATTGAAGTATGCTAGCAAACGTTCTGCCACTGTAACAAAACATCTGAACGGCTAGCTAGGATAGACAAAAGCTTTCATGGGCCCCAGAATTTTGAAAATTTTCAACTATTACTATCTCCTTTGCTGTAGACCTGTGGCAACACAACACTGTGTCAGGAGTGTGTAGTTAAACCACAACCATTTATATCAGAATCCAGGGAACAAGAGAAAAAGTCCATTTTCCCATAATCCCCTTTGTGCATACACTTACAACAACCTAGAGACTTCCTAAAAAGTCTCATCTCCCAAAAGTTCTACCACCTTCGAAGAACAACACCCTGAGGACCAAACCTTAAGTGCCTGGACCTCTGCAGGACATTTGACATCCAAACTTTTTTTTAAGATTTATTTATTTATTATACAGTGTTCTGCATGCCTGTATGCCAGAAGAGGCCACCAGATCTCATTATAGGTACCTGGGAGGCACCATGTGGTTGCTGGGGATTGAACTCATGACCTCTGGAAGAATAGCTAGTGCTCTTAACCTCTGAGCCATCTCTTCAGCCCCCAACATCCAAACTCTTGCAAGTCGAAAGGGTGGGGCTGGTTCTATAGGATTTGTGTTTATATTTAAAGAGACAGCAGAGAGCCCACACTTTCTCTCTTCCTACCATGGCAGACAGAGCAGTAAGACTTTCATCAGCAAACCAGAAAGACAGCTCATGCTAGAGGTCCCAACACAAGGCTGCATGAGCTTTCTTCCTGATTTCAGTGGGATCGCTTTGAGTTTCTCTCCATTTAGTTTGATATTTGCCGTTGGCTTGCTGTATATTGCCTTTATTATGTTTAGGTATGTTCCTTGTATCCCTGCTCACTCCAAGACCTTTATCATGAAGGGATATTGTATTTTGTCAAAGGCTTTTTCAGCATCTAATGAGATGATAATGTGGCTTTTTTTCCCAGTTTGTTTATATGGTGGATAACATTGACAGATTTTTTTATGTTGAACCATCCCTCCATATCTGAGATGAAGCCTACTTGGTTATGGTGGATAATTTTTCTGATGTGTTCTTGGATTCAATTTGCCAGTAATTTATTGAGTATTTTGCATGAGTGAGATTGGTCTGTAATTCTCTTTCTTAGCAATGTCTTTGTGTGACATATCAGAGTAATTGTAGTCTTGTAAAAAGAACTTGGCAATGATCCTTCTGTATCCATTGTGTGAAACAATTTGAGGAGTATTGGTATTAGCTCTTCTTTGAAAATCTTGTAGACTTCTGAGCTGAAACCATCTGGTCCTTGGCTTTTTTTTTTTTTTTTTTTTTTTTGGCTAGGAGACTTTTGATGACTGTTTCTATTTCTTTAGTAGTTATAGGTCTATTTAATTTGTTTATCTCATCTTGATTTAATTTTGGCAAGTAATATTTATCCAGAAAATTATTCATTTCCTTTAAGTTTTCCAATTTTGTGGAGTACAGTACCTGATGATTCTCTGGATTTTTTCCATGTATGTTCCCCTTTTCATTTCTAATTTTGTTAATTTGGATTCTCTCTCTATTTCTCTCTCTCTCTCTCTCTCTCTCTCTTGCCTTCTGGTTAGTGTGGATAAAGGTTTGTCTATTTTGTTGATTTTCTCAAAGAACCAATTCTTTGTCTCATTGATTCTTTGTATTGTTTTCTTTGTTTTATTTTGTTGATTTCTGCTCTCAATTTGATTATTTCCTGCTGTCTAGTCCTCCTGGGTGAGTTTACTTCTTTTTATTCTAGAGTTTTCAGGTGTTCTGTTAATTTACTAGTGTGAGATTTTTCCAGCTTCTTTATGAAGGCATTTAGTTCTATGAACTTCCCTCTTAATACTGCTTTCATAGTGTCCATGGGTTTGGGTATGTTGTGCCTTCATTTTTGTTGAATTCTAGGAAGGCTTTAATTTCATTATTTCATCCTTGACCATTGGTGATTAAGATGAGCACTGTTTAATTTTCATGTGTTTGTGGGCTTTCCGAAATTAGTGTTGCTGTTAAATTTTAATTTTAAGCCATGGTGATCAGATAAAATACATGGAATTATTCCAATTTTTTGTATCTGTTGAGGTTTGTTTTGTTACCTAGTATGTGGTCAATTTTTGAGAAGGTTTCATGAGGTGCAGAGAAGAAGGTATATTCTTTTATCTTTGGATGGAATGTTCTACAGATGTCTGTTAAATCCATTTGAGACATAACATCTGTTAGTTCCCTTATTTCTCTGTTAAGTTTCTGTCTGGCAGACATGTCCAGTGGTGAGAATCGAGTGTTGAAGTCTCCCACTATTAGTGTGTGGGGATTAATGTGTAATTTAAGCTTTAGTAGTGTTTCTTTTACATATGAGGGTGACCTTGTATTTGGTTCATAGATGTTCAGTACTGAGATTTCCTCTTGATGAATTTTTCCTTCTTTGTCTCTTTTGGTTGATTTTAGTTTGAAGTCTATTTTTTTTAGTAATTAGGATAGCTACACCAGCTTGTTTCTTAGGTCCATTTGATTGAAATTTTTTTCCCAACCCTTTACTCTGAGATGATGTCTGTCTTTGAAGTTGAGATGTGTTTCTTGCATGCAGCAAAAGGATGGATTTTGTTTTTGTATCCAATCTGTTAGCCTATGCCTTTTTATAGGTGATTTGAGTCCATTTATATTAAGGATTATTAATGACCAGTGATTGCTAATTCTTGTTACTTTAATTTTTGTTGTTGGTGATGTTATTGTGTGTGTTTTTCCCTTCTTTGGGATTTGCTGCTGTGAGATCATCTGTGTTTTTGTGGATGTAGGTAACTTCCTTGGGTTGGAGTTTTCCTTCTAGTACTTTGTTTAGGGCTAGGTATTGGTTAAATCTAGGTATTGGTTAAATTTGTCATGGAATATCTAGTTTTATCCATCTATGGTGATTAAAAATTTTGCTGGGTATAGTAGTCTGAGCAAGCATCCATGGTCTCTTAATGTCTGCATAATACTTGACCAGGACCTTCTGGCTTTCATTGTTTCCACTGAGAAGTCAGGTGTAATTCTGATAGGTCTGCCTTTATATGTTATCTGTCCTTTTTCCTTTACAGCTCTTAATATTCTTCCTTTATTCTGTATGTTTAGTGTTTTGATTATTATATGGTGAGGGGATTTTTTTTTGGTCCAGTCTATTTGGTGTTCTGTAAGCTTCTTCTATCTTTATATGTATATCTCTCTTTGGGTTAGGAAAGTTTTCTTTTATGATTATGTTGAATATATTTTTCTGTGCTTTTGAGTTAGACATTTTCTCCTTCTTCTATCCCTATTATTCTTAGGTTTGGTCTTTTCATGGTGTCCCATATTCCTGGATATTTTGTGTTAAGTGTTTTTTAGACTTAATGCTTTCTTTGACCAATGAGTGTATTTCCTCTATTGTATCTTCAGTGCTTGAGATTCTCTCTTCTATCTCTTGTATTCTGCCGTTTATGCTTGCATTTGTGGTTCCTGATTGTTTTCCTGTATTTCATTCTCAGAATTTCCTCAGTTTGTTTTTTTTTATTGTCTCTATTTTGGTTTTCAAGTCTTGAATCACTTTTTTCATCTGTTTGATTGCTTTTTCTTGGTTTTCTTTAAGGGATTTGTTGATTTCTTCCAATTTTTCTGTCTTTTCCTTCATTTCTTTGAGAGGATTTTTCATTTTCTCTTTAAGGGCCTCAAACATTCTCTGAGTTACTTTTTAGGTCATTTTCTTCTGTTTCATCTATATTGGGGTGTTCAAGTCTTGTGTTGTAGAGCCACTAGCTTTTGTTGGTGTTGTGTTGCCCTTTGTGTAATTGAGTGTGTTTTTATCTTGTCTAGCCATCTTTTCTCTCATTGGTGGTTGGGGCTGTGTCTCTGGTGATCAATCTTACAGGTGACAGTGAATCAATGGCTTAGATACTTGCTCCCCATGGTACAGTTGGGGCCATGGTTCCATTCACCCCGAAGGTCACTCGGCATTCCCAGAGGTCACTAAGCATTCCAAGGGGTCACTCTGCAATTCTGGTTATCATTTAGGCCTGCTCCCATGGAGGTCACTTGCTATGGCCTGCTCCCACTGAGGTCGCTGGCTCGCTCCTGTTCCCACGTATGTCCCTGGCTCAGGCCTGGTGTCCCAGATGTCTCTGGCTCAGGCCTGCTCCCTGTGTATTTGCTCCCTCGTACCTGCTCCTGCAGAAGTTGCTGACTGGGGCCTGCTCTGGAGGAGGTTACTTCCTCCGGTCAGGTCTGGTCCCTTGGAGGTTGCTGGCTTGAGCATAGTCCTGTGGAGGACTGCCTCAGAATTTGCTCCTTTGTACCTGCTCTAGAAGTCTTTTTTTCTTTCTTTTTTAACTTTTTACTGATTCTTTGAAGCACTGTTTCTCTTGTTCATTTACTCTTCCCTTTGGATTCACTGGGCTACTGTGTGTTTTGATTTTGGTTGTTTTGATGGGTAATTCCAAGACAAGGTTGAAGGTATGTGGTAAAAATGGGCATCCTACTCTATTTTCAGATCTTAGGGAAAAGATGCTGATGGTTCACATCTGGTATGATGTCAGCTGTGGGCTTCTTTATGGCCTCTCTCTGCCATCAACCTATAGTTAATTTGTTCAGAGTTTTTTTCATAAAAACTTGAATTTTAAGAAAGGCTTCTCTGCATCTATTGAGATGACTACAAGACTTTATGCATCATCCTGCTAATATTAGGTATTACATTTATGGATTTATACTGATCCTTCCTTGTACTCTTGTAATTGTACACTTAATTACAACATCTCATCCTCCTATGCCCTATTTGTTTGGGATTGCTAGGGTTCTGTTTAGGATTTTTTTTCCCAAGGATATCCAAGGACACTTGCCCACAGTTTTCATTTTGGGGATGTGATCTGATTTTGTTGTGAGATAATTTTGTCTTTATAGAGTATGTTTGGAGGGAAGAATTCCTTCCCTTCAACTTTCTAGACTTTGATAAAAACTGGTATCAATTCTGAAAATTTGAATAAAAATTTAGCAATGAGTCTGTCTGGACCTGGGCTTTTCCATGTTGAGAGATCTTTTATTACTCATTCAGTGTTGTTTGGGAAAAACTCTCTCTCTCTCTCTCTCTCTCTCTCTCTCTCTCTCTCTCTCTGTGTGTGTGTGTGTGTGTGTGTGTGTGTGTGTGTGTGTGTGTGTGTGTGTTCAAGTCATAACATGCTTGTGGAGGTCGGAGTACAACTTGTGGAAGTCAATTCTGTCCTTTCATCATGAGTTTCTGGGGAACTCAGGTCATCAGGCTTGGTCTCAAGCATCTTTATCTGCTGAGCCATCTCACAGACCCCCCACCCCTTCATTTCTGAAGGGTGTCTTTACTGCATATGGCAGTTTTTTTCCCATAAGCACTGTAAATAACCCTGCTACTTCCTCCTGGTCTACACTGTGGTTTTCATAGAGAAGTGTGCTGTTAAGTAGAAGTACCCTTGAGTGTTCCTTTCCTCTTACCACTTTGAGATTCCTGTCTTTGCCTTAAACTTTGAGAACTTTATTATAATAGGTCCAGTGGTAAACTTGGTTGAGTTCTATCTGATTGGTGCCTTTTAACCAGCCTCTACCCGGGTACTGACATCTTTCCCTAGGTCTGGGAAACTTTCTGGTATCTGTCTTGAACATGTGTACTATCCCTTTGGTATGGTCAAGGCTCACTTGAAACCTAACAGTCTGAATACTACCCAGTATGATCTACACATGCAATTCTCTTCAAAATATTCACGCTTTTAATGTTGTACCAAACTTCCTGTGCATTACCTTCAATCCTCCTCCTCCTTGCTTTGTTTTGTTTTGTTTTGTTTTCCCTCAACTGTGTATTTTCAAACAGTCCATCCTGGACTTCACTGATTATTTCCTGTTTGATGGATTCTGCTATGAGTGCCTTCCATTATGTTTATCATTTTATTGAGTGTACTTTTTAGTTTAAGGATTACTGTTTAATTTTTATTATTTAAATCTTTTTACTGTTTCTCTGATAAAGCACTGAGCTGTTTCTCTAAGTTTTCTTGAAGTTTATTGGGCTTCCTTAAAACAAGTCTTTGAAAAAAAGTTGCCCTTAGTTCATACATGTTGACAGCTTTATGACCAGTTTTTGCTGCTTTATTTTAATCCATTAGGTAGGATGCTCCTGAAATAATGTTGGTATATGAAAAAGTCTACACTTTGAAGTATTTATTTTAATCTTTGTAATCAGACTTTGTGGCTATTCTTCCAGAAATTCAAAGCAGGGTGCTTCCTCTCACAATAAAAGCCATTGCCACTATTTTATCCTACAGCAAGGTTTACTATCAGTGTCTACAATCAGTGTACTGCTCCTATTTCAGCACTAGAGGGATCTCCAAGGTCACATTTTTTCAAAAATCCAACTGATGTGTGGTTTAGGATAGTCTGAAGGAGTGTTTTTAAAATGTTAGTGCATTCTTGCATGCCTCCTCCAGTGGGAAGATTCAACACACGCAAGCCAATAAATGTGGTATCACACCAACAGAATCAAGGATTAACCACCATATGACCACCACAATAGATGAAGAAAAGGCATTCCTTAGAATTTGTCATTCAGTCAAGAGAAAACTCTAACATAGTAACGGCCATTTAAAAGGCCATTTATACATAATACTAAGCGTGGAACTGTTGAAAACTTTATAAACTAGGACAAGATAAAGATGCACACTTCCATCATCTTTTTGTTGCTGGACTGAACCTCCAGAGCCTTGCACATGCTTTATCCCCAATCCACAATTGAATGCTTTCTCCACTTTCATTCAACATATTCCCAAAGTCCTCACCAACACTATCAGACAACAGAAATAAATAGAGGGCAATTAAAACCAGAAAGAGATGTTAAACTGTCCCTGTCCAGAAAACAATCCCTAGGAGCCTACCAAACACCTGTCAACTGATAAAAGTCACAATGTTGCGGGATACAAAACCCAATATACAAAAATCAGCAGTGTTTCTATTTAAACTAATATTTTTTTTGAAAAGGGAAATCAGGAAAACAATCTTACTCAAAATAAATAGTGAGCAAATAAATAACCTATAAATAAATTTAACCAAGGAAGTAAAACATCTGTACATGAAACATGATGAAAGGGTAGGGAGGAATTCAGGCTATAACTGCATTCTTGAAAAGCATGAGAACCAGAGTTTGATCCTCAGAACCCACATTTTTTCAAGAGAAAATGCTAGAAGCTGGAGAGGTGTTTGGCAGTTAAAAGCTCTTGCTGGCTTTTGGTTTGGTTCCCTGCATCCATGTCAGACAGCCCACAACTGCCTGCACTCCAGTTCCAGAGGATTCAATGCCCTCTTCTGGTCTCTGTAGGTATCTGCACATATGTGGCATATACTCACAGATACACACATAAGTTAAAAATTAAAACAAAATCTTGGAGGTTGGAGAAATGGCTCAGTGGTTAAGATTGCTTGCTGCTCTTCTAGAGGATCTAAGTTGGGTTTCCAATACCCATGATGGGCAGCTTATACAACTTTCTGTTACCCCCATTACAGGTGATCTGATACATTTTTTGTCATCACAAGCATCCACATACAAAGCATCTATGCACTCAGACACATACACATAAATAAAAATAACATAAAAGGTACATAAGTAAATCTCTTTTAAAATATAAATATGGGCCAGGTGGTGGCGGCACACGCCTTTAAGTCTAGCACTAGGAAGGCAGAGGCAGGTGGATCTCTGTGAGTTCGAGGCCAGCCTGGCCTACAAGAACTAGTTCCAGAACAAGCTTCAACAGGCACTAAAGCTACAGCAAAACCCTGTCTCGAAAAACAAAACAAAACATATATATTGTTGGCACCTAATGAATGACATCTGAGGTTGATCTCTTTGGTCTCCACTTGCATGTGCACAGGCACAGATAAACATGAGTAGCCTCCACATACATGAGCACACTCACACCGAAGATAGCCACTAAAGAGGGACCAGAGTGTAGCTCAGTGGTGGAGTTCATTCTGAGCATGTGAGGTTTGGGTTCAATCTCAAGAACTGAGAGCAAAGAGAGGTGCTGAAAAGAACACACACAAAACAAGGAAAAGGCATGTCATATTCATTGATTGGAATAACCAATATTCTTAAAATGCCCATATGACCCACTATGATTTTTAGATCTGATGTAATCCTTTTCAAAACATCAGTGACATTCTTCACATAGAAAATGTAATCCTCAAATGCAAATCAAAACTACAATGAGATTCCATCTCAGCTCAGTCAAGATAGCTATCTTCAAGAAATCAAACAAGCCTTTATAATGGCACCTTATATGTCATTAGTGAGAATATAAATCAGTGCAACCACTATGAAAGTTAGTATGGAAGTTCCTCAAAAAATTAAAAACAGAAAGTATGATCCAACTATATCCTTCCTAAGGAATTACTTCAAGAATTCCAAGTCAGTGTCCCACAGCAATGCAACAAATCTATATCTATTGCTTAACTACACACAGTAGTCTAAATGTCCATCAACAGACAGAAGGATTAAAAACTATGGTACACACGCAATGTGGGGTTTCGTTGCACTCTAAAGAAGACTGGAATTATGGCATCCTCAGGAAAGTAGATATAGCTGAAAATCATGTGGTAGGCAAAATAAGCCAAATCCGCAAAAGCAAATATCACATTTTCTCCCATATGTAGACCCTAGACTGAAGTGTGTGTGTGTGTGTGTGTGTGTGAGAGAGAGAGAGAGAGAGAGAGAGAGACAGAGAGAGAGAGACAGAGACAGAGAGACAGAGACAGAGACACAAAAATGGGACATAAAAACTGGAAGGTGTCATTGAGAGGAGAAGAGGTCTCAGAGAGTGGAAGGAAAACAGGAAAAAATAATGTTGTCTGTGTTATGAAAGCAGGAGCAGAGATGATTTGGGAAAAGGAAGGAGAGCAAAAGAAGAATGGAGCAAGGACAGAGGACACAGTAGGCAAATAGCAACAAGGCATGACTTTAGATGTATGCATGAGAACTGCACAATGAAAGCCATTTATTTTTATGCTAAACATTTAGTTTAAACTTTTAGTTACTTTAAAAAAAAACTTGCTAACAGCTAGAATGCCCTTCAACAGCAAGTGGGATCACTATACAATAGCATACTGCTCAAGAAAGAACCCAAGCCACACATACACAGAGGACACAGGAGGATATCAAAAGCATTGTAATGAATAGAATCATTCCCCTTAATAGATTGTCTACATGAGGCAAAATCTAATGTCAGGGAACATGTGTTAGTCAAGCACTGAAAAGGGAGAAGGTTTGGTGAAAGAAACGTGGAACTTTCATACACTGCTTTCTACCCTAATTGTGATGGTGGTTATATGGAACTGTACATACACTAAGAATTGAAATACACTAAGTCATTGAGATGTTCATTTTATGTTATGCTAAGATTTAAGTTTTTAATAGAAATAGAATTTAGATGAAGGCAAACATGCACGGGCTTAGCTCGGATGCCCTAGCAAGCATGTGACAGCATCCAAGTTGTTGTTCTCCTTTGCCTCCCACATCCATTCTTGGAGTATTCACTCTCTCAGAAGTGTGGCTTTATATTTAAATGTCTTTATACATAAATGGAACATAAAGGGTTTCATATAAGATTATTATAAAAGAAGAACAGTCTTCCTGTCTATTTGTGTATAATATAAATGCATAGTTCTCATAGGGAATCTAAAGAATCAATCCTGTTCTATTGTGACCCTCTATAACTTTACTTCCCACCAATGGCTACCAGGGCATAAGAATTCTTCCCAAATTAAATGTGAACTTGACAAAATACAGTTCAACTCTTCTCTGTATAAGTTATAACATTATAGGGAATGTTTTGGAATATGAAGACAACTTAATGGCATTCAGATATTTTCTTGGCAGCTTTTAAAAGCATTATTTAACAGAAAAGAATTCTATTTCCATGAAGCGAACAGAGACTGAGATCTTTTGTCTTTCAGCCCTGCTCATTACTCTCATAGAAGTGGGAATCTGCCAATCATAAAAAGGTTCTTCTCTTTTGCCTCTTAAGCAACAGCAATAAACTTGCTCATCAGATGCCCATGTTCCTCACTCCCATCCCTGTGTCAAGCACTGCCTTCTCCTGATGATCCTCTTTCTAACTAAAATGAAAGATTATGGAGCTGGAGAGGTGGCTCAGCAGTGACTATTGACAGCTCCTCCAGAGAGGACTGAGGTTCAACTCCCAACACCTGTATGGAGGCTCACAAACATCTGAAACTCCAGTTGCAGTGAATCTGACGCTCTCTTCTGGCCTCTGCAGGTGCCTGCATGTGGTACACAGACATACATGTAGGCAAAACACCCAGATACATAAAATAACTCTTTTTTAAAAAATAAAAAAAAATGAAAGCTTGTGAAGGGTGACAAATAGCCTGCCCAGGCTATTCCTAACCTCCTGGAATTAAATAAGACCACATTAAGTGAAGGCACTGGCTGTCTGACATGGTAGAGTCACTGAAGAAGGAAGTGGAAGCAGAAAAGGAGCCAGGAATGCCTGAGCAACTAAGGACAAAGCAGTTCATTATCACCACCTTCTTCCTCTGCTCTCCTTGCTAACTCAGATTTCATTTCTCCTTTCACTCAGCTAACTACACTTAATACAGGCATACTTATTTACTCTCTAGTTTTTTGAGAGTTTTCTGGGAAAGAAAGCTTCATCGCTAGAGGTGCTGGGAACGAACCTGAGGCCTAATGCATGCTAGACATTCCTGTACGGCAGCCCCAACCCTTTCACTCTTATTTTCAATCTCCCTTCCTTTCTTTCATTCGTCTACTCAATAGGATATTTCTAAAGATAATTAAACCATAGGGTCTGTTCATTTATTTGCTTGTTTAAGAGAAATGGCCTGACTATGCTGCTCAGGTTAGCCTCAAACTCCTGTGCTCAAGCAGTTCTACCTTAGCCTCTGGAGTACCTGGCACTACAGACTCACACCAACACACCCAGCTGTAGACTTCTCAATTTTTCTTTAAAATATTTGTTGCAGAATGGATGGTGGTGCACACCTTTAATCCCAGCACTCAGGAGGCAAAAGCAGGTGGATCTCTGTAAGTTTAAGACCAGCATGGTCTACGTAGAGAGTTCTAGGCCAGCCAGGGCTACATAGCAAAACCCTGTCTCAAACAAACAACAAAATACTTATTGCAGATCCCAGCAACTTCTCTCTCCTATTCCCAGGAATTTCCAGTTCTGAAACTTAAAAATGGTTATTCTCCATCAACACACCGAGCATTCCACTATCTGCCACTTGACAACCCACAGTCTCTTCATCTCACTTGACTATCTTCATCATCTCTAGCATCCCTTCTCCAGCCCTCCTACATACAATCCTATACAACAGTCTAATGAGGATGCAAGTTACCTATGGACTGCCTTCCATTTAAAGTGCTCAACAGAGCTTAGTGCATTTGCAGAATTGCACCCCCATCACCAGTTTCAGAAAGTTTTGTTGACCCTGTCCCCGCCAAATAAACTCAAATGTCCATCCGAAGCAATTTCCCACTTCCTAATTTCCAGCTCACCAGTAACAATCTACTTTTCATTTTGTAGATTCACTTATTCTGGCCAGTTCATTAATTATATACTATGTAATATCTTGTGACTACTTTCAATGTTATAAATGGTATCTTATGATTCTCATTTGTTACTAATGTACACATCTCACTTGCCCTCTAGGTTTAAGTACACTGAAAGAAGTAGTATGTTAGGAGCACCTTCAATGCCCTTCATAAATCACTTGAAAAAAAACTATTGAAAACAAGTAAATAGCTGAGCAGTGGTGGCGCACACCTTTAATCCCAGAACTTGGGAGGCAGAGGCAGGTGGATCTCTGTTAGCCAAGGCTAGCCTGGTCTATGAAGCAAGCTCCAGGACAGCCAGGGCTATTGCACAGAGAAATCATGTCTTGAAAAACGAAAAACAAACAAAAAATGGATAAATAGGTTTCTTTCACTATAGTTCTTTTTTTATTTTTTTAATATCATTGCTATACTCCCTGCATATTAACACATTGCTTTTAACTATGAACTTTTTTTTCCATATAGAAAGTTTAAGATTAAGGAAACAAAGAGGAAGAAGAAATGATTTTAAAAGCAGAAGAATGGGGAAGAGTGTTGTGAAACCCATCTTCTAGACACAGCCATTGCAAACTCAAATTCATGGCTCACAGCAGACTTAAACACCTGTACAAGATGTGACTTGTGAACACTCCATCATAGATGGTGGAGAGGCTCCAAGGATGTACTTCTGAGAAGCCGCTGGCATTTGATCATTGCTAGGGAAGGGAGAGTTATTGTCTTCAGTGGTGGAGCCGCTGTTAAGCTGCCCATGCTTCAGCAAACAGCACCCACTTATGCTCACACAAGCAACTTGGTTAAACTCAGTGGGTCACACAAAACAAAACAAAGCACATGGAAGTGGAAGGGAGATTTGCTGAGAAGGAGATTAGCAGGAGTGGGAGGGGTGAGAGAGTAGTTGGGGTGAAAGTGAGTAAAATATAGTGTGAGTGAGTTTGTGAGTGTGTGTGTGAAGCTGTCAGATAATTTTCAAATTTTTAGGTAAAACACTAATAGAATAGCTGGGCAATATAGTGTACACCAGAGGCAGGCAGACCTCTGAGTTCGAGGCCAGCCTAGTCTACAGACTGAGTTCCAGGACAGCCAGAGCTACACAGAGAAACCCTGTCTCAAAAAAAAAAGAGACTGAAAGAGAATGTTTCTTCTCCTCTTCAATAATTATATCTTCTTTTTGTTGCTGTTTTGTTTTAACAGTTATCTTAGGAGGCGGAGTATGTGGCAGTCACAGGAAAGACTGGAGGAGTCAGTTTTCTCTTTCCCAGGTGAATCTAGGGTATAGAACTTAGGCCATTGGGCCTGGCTGCCAATGCCCTAAGTCATCTAACTGCCTTTTTTATTTATTTGAATTCTCTTGTCTTAGGTTGATTCCTTCTTTGACTTACTAATTCACCACTGGACCTGATTTTACTTACCTTTCTCAGCCTGTACTCAAAGCAAGGGCAGACAAAAATCAGGGACTCCAATGAAATGAACTAGTTTGCTTATTTAAAGTATAACAGTGTTCATTCTTTCATCCTACAAATATGTGTTATGCATAACACATACCTGTGAAGGCAATGAAAACATAATATTAAACAAAATAAGCCAGGCCCTTGCTCCATGGATCTCTTGTTGTAATGACACAAAAATAAACAAGGCACACAATAAATAAAATAGTTATAAATTATGAATGGAAGGAATAAAACAGGTGATAATACTAGAGAATGTGTAAATGGACCATCCCAGGCTCCCAGAGAACTTTTAAGTAGTATTCATTCTTCTCTCTCTCTCTCTCTCTCTCTCTCTCTCTCTCTCTCTCTCACACACACACACACACACACACACACACACACACAGGTTCCTACCCCAGGTTCACATGTTTTGAGCCTTGCTCCCCAGCTGATGGTGCTATTTTCAAGACTGCAGAAGCTATAGCCACTGGGCCTAGCAGAAGGAAGTAGATGACTTAGGTAGGTCCCTGGGAGTAGATTATCCTGGGCTCCTTCCTGTCACCCACTCTGTTTCACAGCCATGGACTAGTAAGCAGCTTCTGTTATAATGCCTTCCCAACACAATGGACTGAAATCAGGGCACAAATAAACCTTTCTTCTCTGTCAGGTATTTTTTGACAGCAACAAAAAAATTAAGTAGTGAAATGCTTAGGTAATAAGAACTAGATTGCAAATCTATTTAACTCTAGGGCTAGGGCCTAGCTCAGTGGTATGGTGCATGTCAAGCATGTATAAAGTTCTGAATTATATCCCCAGAACTGACATGTTTTAATCTAACTATAATACCACTAATGGCCATAATTTCACAAAGATTGATAACTTTTTAGATAATTATACTTTGAAGTACAACTCTTTGATAAAAAGTGATCAGATAACCTCAATCAGCTTAAATACAACCTATACTTTTTGCTGACAAGCTTTAAGAATAACATTTGCTTTGATTTTTCTAAATACAGTAAAAATTAAATTGTCTTGCATTGAATCAGTAAAACTTTTATACTTTTGGATAAATTGTGTTTCAAAATACTTTATATCCTCTTTTTCTACAACATCTGATAAATACTTATCCTAGGCACAAATGTCCATATTTACCTTTTTATTTTTTTTAATATTTATTTCTTTATTATGTATACAATATTCTGTCTGTGTATATGCCTGCAGGCCAGAAGAGGGCACCCGACCCCATTACAGATGGTTGTGAGCCACCATGTGGTTGCTGGGAATTGAACTCAGGACCTTTGGAAGAGCAGGCAACTCTCTTAACCTCTGAGCCATCTCTCCAGCTCCCTTAACTTTTTATTTTTATTAAGTTTTTAGACAGGGCCTCTCTATGTAACCCAGGCTAGCCTGGAACTCAGAGACCCACCTGCCTGTGCCTCCTGCCCCAGCGGGTCTGACTCTGTTAAGCTCACTGACACTCCTTCCCCTACTCCAGCACTCTGCTTCTGGGTGTGGGATGTCCTAACTTTCAGTAGACTGAAACAGGCATTTGTGAACAAATGTATCTTTCCATAATAATATTAACCCTCTAAATAAGTAAACTACTTCAACTGAGATGGAGTCTTTCTCGTTATGTGGCTCAGACGGGCCTGAAACTCACAGCTCTGCTGCCCCCTGGTCCTGAGTGCTGAGAGTAGAGGCCAACACCACCTGCCATGCCAGTCAAGGCTGGAACTGAAGTTGTGGGCTTCTTTCCACTTTAGCCCAGTTCTTCCTCTTTTTCAGGATTACTTCAAAATGATGCCAAATAAAATCCTTCACCTAGAATTTCGTTCATACATCACAAACTAAGCAAGTAAACCTTTATTTTATTTAAAATAAATTAGCAATTCTTTCTAATTCTTTGTTTAACACTAAGAAAAGTGATACAGTTCATTTTAAGTATAAAACTAAGTATACCTAGTTTCATGTCTGTGCATCAAAGGAAAATAACAAACTTAATGAGGAATGTAAAAAAAATAAAATAAAAAACAAGGAGAACCCATTAGTTTAAAGATACAAGGAGCAGCCAAAGATGACAAACATGACTGAAATTCAAAACATGCTGGATGAGGGAGTAGGCACCGAACACATAAGTCGGTGTTTTGAATTCTCTTTCTCTGTGGGTATAATTGTACCTTATTTTCTTATAATGATTTATTGAGGTAAATATTCTGTATGGTTTAACAGCTACAGCTTCAAAGTGTCAGGCACAAGCTCTCCTTTATTCATGAGGCAGCTGAGTATTGGGATGTGAATTCACTTCTGTATTCTGGGACTTGGCAAAGTTTGTTTTAAGGTCCTTATAAAGAATTCATGTTGATGTAGTCTATTCAAATGTGAAAAACACTGTGCTGTAATGAGTGAAATAGAAAACCTTTACAGTAATTCTGCAGAAAAAAGTAAATAAATTGAAGTAAGACACACAGAATTACTTTCAGCAAAGTACAGAATGCCCCTGAGTTCGTCTCAAAATACTTTTTCAGGTTTAGGAGATGCCTACAAACCCGTAACTGGGTAGCAGCTAAACTGGGGATTGAATTTAAAATCAAGACAAAAAGAAAATGATCAGAATTAGAATAAACCTCAGTATTAGTCACCTGGAAGTCTTCTGGGCTGACTTTCAATATGCACAGGCTGCCACTCTGGGACCAGAGTCTATCCAAAGGCAACTAGTAAAGACAACCACATGACAGATAGAAACTTCATAGTTCTGAAAGGGGAAATAAGTAACTTACCAGATATGTCTGCTTTAAAAGTATCATGCCAATACAAGTTAGACACAGACACCTAAGGCGCAGAGAGACTTTAGTAACTCATCTCTCTGCTTATTGAAGCCAAGTCTTCATACAGGAAATCCATAACTTTGCCAGAAAATAGATGCACCTTAAATATATAATATCTGCACAAAGTGGACACTCAACCTTTATGCACAGTAGTTCCCAGGTGCATCAATACTCCTACCCACAGGCCATAGTAGCATTGTGATTCTAGGACCTTAGTTTGACTACTATCATCATATCCAGCAATTTACAAATGCATTTAATGCCAACTTCAGGGGATCTGCTACCTTCTTCTGGTCTCAGAGGTCACCTACACTCACATGTACATACTCACACAGAGACATACACATACACAGTTAAAAACTACAAGTAAAAATTTTAAAAATGGTTGGGGACCAGCCTTGACAAAAATACCTCTCACTAGGGTAAGGGCATGAGGATTAGAAATATAGTAAAGAATATGAAGATGAGAATAAAAATAATAAAATGGAGAAATATATAGGATAGTATTGGGATGGAATTTCCATGAGTACTAAAAATTTGCCTGCATTTAATTTCCAACTACTTAAAATACCCTTGCTCCCAAAAGGTAGGCACTTGGTACAAATGATGTATTTTTCTACTATAAAAATTATTTGAGGGCTGGAGAGATGGCTCAGAGGTTAAGAGCACTGACTGCTCTTCCAGAGGTCCTGAGTTCAATTCCCAGCAACCACATGGTGGCTCACAGCCATCTATAATGAGATCTGGTGCCCTTTTCTGGCATGCAAGCAAACATGGAAGGAATGTTGTATACATAATAAATAAATAAATCTTTAAAAAATTATTTGAATTCTGTGTGTATGTGTTTGTGTGTGAACCTATTATTTTGTAAGCAAACTTTAAAATTAACTTAAAATATAATATTTAGTTCTGGCGTTTTGTGTACTTTTTGTTGTGGTACTTACTAGGGACTCAATGTAGGATCCCGAGCATGCTAAGCAAATGTTCCATTGAGCTATACCCTCAACCCCAGCATTTTCTATCTTATAGCTTTTGACAAAACAGAATTTGCAGAAACAATTTAATATCTTTGACTGGTGGTTATGCACACTCAACTGATTCAGTTTCAAAGACCATCACAAAGCTAGAACAGGAAGGAACTAGTATCAATCAGGTATTCCACATTTGTCAGAAAGTTCCGGTGGACAGCTCATTAATCCTCACAAGCACGTGTAGGAAGCAGTTATCCCTTCTTCTTAAGATGAGAAAGCCAGGATACAGTAACTTAAAATGAAGAGTTGCCCGTTATACAACTAGTAAGCAGCAGAGAGTTAGAATTCAAACCAGATGCTGCCAAATCCAACGGCTGCATCTCTGCTATCTAGCGACTTATTAGCATTCAACGTCACCACAATCACTTGCTTCTTACTGCTGACCTCTCTTGGGCTCCAAAGACTAGACTCTCTTGGCTTATTCCATCCTCACCGATAGCCAGTCCCTTTCAGGGGCACTGATTCTGCGTCTTCTCTCTGACTTAAGTCCTAATGCTCCTTCCAGGCAGGCCAGGGCCTTCTGAGAAAGCTCTCCTTTCCTGTGTAACTTCATCTACTCTCTTGGCTTTAGTACACTCTTATTTAAAATACTCACTCCCTCGCCCCTAAAAATAGAGACATTTTGGAAACAATACAAAAATAAATATCCTATAAGATAAAGTGCTGTTATCTGACTGAAGTCCTGATTTGCTGATTATCTATTCCATGTGTTCACTAATATGAACTTCAAGTTTGACTAATATCTTCTCTGTCTAGTGTTCAAACCAGAAACTCAAGAGCCATCCCATTGCTTCATTTCCATTATCCCCAGTATCCTTAAAGTAAACTTCTTGAGGAAATCATACTTCATCCTTATGTTTTCTTGATAAGCAGTTTAGCTCTCTAGAATGGAAACAAAATGTAAAATGTGTACACTTCTGAAAGTAAACAATAAACTAGCTGGTGTGGCATTGATGCTTGTCATTTCAGTACTCAAGAGGCTGAAGTACAGGACTGCCCAGAGTTTGAGACCAGGCTATGCTACAGAGAGGACAGTGGGGAGAGGGGAGGAAAAAGGAAGGAAAGGAGGGAAAAGAGAGGGAAGGAGGGGAGAATGGAAGGAGTGAAGGAGAGAGAGAGGACAAAACAGGAGTTGAAGAGTTGCTCTTGCAGAGGACCCAGATTTGATTCCCAGCACCAATATGACAGCACACAGCTATCTGTAAATGAAGTTTCAGGAGATCCACCTCTCAGTCAGTAGACAGCACACACACATGTAATGCTTAATACATATAAGCAAGTGAAACACTCACACACATAAAATATTTTTTTTTGGTTTTTCAAGAATAAAGTAAAATTTTAAAAAGCAATAAAATATAAGTTCTTGTATTTTTAGCATTGTAATACTATTTATTTCTAAAAATAATAACTATTTCATCTATACTATAGTTCTAAGAAGTTTATGTAGGTTTTCTAAGTGAATAAGGAAGTTAATTGTATATAGTTGCTCTAGAAAAAAAGTATTGCTTCCATGAACCTTTTTATTTGACTGATTTCCCAATTACTCCATGATTACTAAATTTCCAAGTTCCCTTTGTCAACTTCATTGCTTTCCCCCATAAAGGACTTATGGTTTTCCATATGCCTTCATGGTTTACCTACCAGCACTTCTGCATGTTGTATTCCTTCATTTTCTTTGGGTATGTTTTCCCACCAGACACAGATCTTGCTATTGCTCATTCCAATACACAGATTGCTTTGAAATATTCTGGGCTTCTATCATCTTCAAAGCTCTAAGCTGAAAGTTGTCGTTCAGAATCTGTCATGGCAGCCTGTTAGAAAAGTTTCAAAACATTAAATTTAGAAGTAGAGTTCAGAGCACTTTCCTGCTTGTTCTAGAAACTCAAAATTCTTGTAAAACTGTCTAATAGTCCATTGTTAGAGTTCCCTTTGATGGAAAGCTGTTAAAGGCATGCTTAGCTGTAAGTCACAGCTACCTTGTACAGCATGGAGCGCTACCCAGTCTATCATGGGAAGCCCAAATGTCTGCTCTCTAATATTGTAACCGACACCTGCCTGTAACTTCTGGGTCCTGGAAGTGTGCCTGCCTCTGACTGAGATGTGCTGTAGTATTAAAATATATACAAGATTGCTGAAGAAAAGAGGATATTTCACTACCTATATTTATTATGATTACATGTGATTATGATTACTATATTACAAACTTCTACTATTTTATGAATATTGGGTCTTCTAAAACACATTAACATTAATTTTACCTGTTTCTTTTTATTTTACTATTTTAAAAGATTTGTTTTTATGTATATGAATGTGTATGTACTTCCCTTTTCTCTCTTGCTTGCTCTGTATTTGTGTGTGTGTATGAGTGTGTGTGTATGTGTGCATGTGTGTGCACGCATACATATATGCAGTGCCAAAGGAGATCAGAAGATGGCATCAGATCCCTGGCAGTGGAGTTACAGGTGATTGTGAGCTGCCCAACCTGGGTATTAGAAATTAAACCCAGGTCCTCTGCAAGGATACTATGCACTCTTAACTACTGAGCCACCTCCCCAGCCTCATCTTTTTATTTTTCATGGTTGTATCTACAGAAAAATTTAAATTACATATGACTCATATTTGTGACATTATACAACTGTTTCCATAACATATGAGTTTTTAAAAACTAGCTTGTGGTGTTTTATTTTCTCTGAAGAAACAGCTTATCATTAATATGTTGTTGTGGATTGTCTAAATGAAGCAAGTTCCTTGGTAAAACTTAGCCATTCAGAAAATTAGGAAGTGAAAGAGTGAAACGATTAGATAATAAACATTAATTATCTCTCTGCTCAAAGTAGAAGACACTATATATTCAAGAAAGTTCCAACAGTTTAAGGAATAAACGATTATTCTGAGCCAAGCAGTGGTGGTGCTTGCCTTTAATTCCAGCACTCAGGAGGCAGAGACAAGTTGATCTCTGTGGGTTCAAGGCCATCCTGATCTACAAAGTGAGTTCCAGGGCTATTACACAATGAAACCCTGTTTCAGAAAACAAAAACTATCTGTCAAAAAAGTTAATAATATAAAAACAATAGTTTATGATTTTGAAGTCTTACTTTTTTCTAATAACTCAGTTCTCTGAGAAAACAAAAATTAGCAACAAATTAGTTCCTTTACTATTTATCAAATTATATTTGTAAGGAATCCCAAAGATCTAGTTATCAAAAAGGAACACTACAACATTTTCAAAAGTGGGATGCTAAAGAGATGGCTCAGCAGTTAAGAGTATATACTGATCTTGCAGAGGACACAACTGCAATTTCCAAGCACCCTGATGAAGTAGCTCACAACCACCTGTAATTCCAGCTCCAGGGGATCTACTGACAACTGCATACCCACACATACACAAAAATACACATAATTAAAATATATTTTAATATTAAAGATGGGCGGGGCTGGAGAGATGACTCAGTGGTTAAGACTGCTCTTCCAGAGGACCCGGGTTCAATTCCCAGCACCCACATGGCAGCTCACAACTGTCTGAAGATCCAGTTGCAAGGGATCTGACACCTTCACACCAATGCACATAAAACAAAATTAAATAAACCATAAAAAATATTTTAAAAAAATATTTAAAATGGGTATTATGAAGCTCATGTATTTATATATTCATTTCTTCTCCAAATGTTTTATATCGGAGACCATTTTACTGTACAAGACATAAAGAATATGATTCAATTATACTACCTAAGAAAAAGAGAGTATACAGTGATTCCAATGCTTTGGAAAATCTATTAGGATTATTTTCTATTCCTAAACATAATCCCAGTGCATATATGTAAAATATACAAAAGTCTTTGTAGCCAGATAGTTAATAATAGTGAAAAACTGTAAACAACCCATCATACGCTGTATGGTTGTACTAGAATCATACAGAAAACTATGACTCAGAAAGAAGATGAAGCAGATGCTATCATATATGAACAGTGACAGTCCTCATAAAAATCAGTCTTAAAGAAGACACTGGGTAAAAAATAATACATGCTATACTAGTTAAGTGAAACTCAAACAGTGAGAAAATTAAATTATAATATTCACAGAAGGTAGCAACTGATAGAAAAGGCTTCAGGACACTGAAAATACTTTATTCCTTGATTAAGGCAACAGCAAGATGGACATGTTCACTTGGCGGCAAAGGAGCATCTGAGACTTACGCATATCTTGTATGCTACTATAAAAAAAACTTATTCACAAAATACAAATCCATGATTATACTAAAGTGTGTGTGTGTGTGTGTGTGTGTGTGTGTTGTACCTTTAAGTGTAGATGCCTGCGGAGACCAGAGAGGGCATTGGATCTCCTTGAACCAGAATTACAGGCAGTTGACAATCATGGACATGAACCAAAGAATTGAACTCAGGTCCTCTGGAAGAGCAAGCAAGTGCTCCTAATCACTGAGCCATCTCTCCAGCCCTTGGTTTCTGTTATGTTTTTGTCCTTTTTTTTTTTTTCCTTCTTTGGTTTTTGAGACATGGTTTCTCAGTGTGCTCTGAGCTGTCCTCAAACTCACTCTGTAGACTAGACTGGCCTAGAACTCAGAGACCTACTTGTCTTTGGCTCTGGAGTGCTGAGATTAAAGGATTACACCACCATGCCTGGCTTGTTTTTGTCTTTATTTTTGCTTGTTTGTTTTTCATGTAGTGGATACTGAACCCAGGACTTTGAACATTCTGAGAAAGGACCTACCACTGAACTTTATCTCTGCCTCAGTGACCAGTTCTTCTATCAGTGTTAAAAAAAAAATGAGTAGTGGCTTAGCGTGGAGAGAACTGACTGCTCTTCCAGAGGACCCAGGTTCAGTTCTCCGTGCCTACATGGTGTTTCACACTTTCTAATTCACAAATGTGGTACATGGGAATGTATGCAGGCAAAAATCAATATGCATAAAATAAATAAAATATTTAAAAAGAATGAATAAATCACAAAATGAGGGAGGAAAGTCATAGTCTTTTTGTAAAGAACTTTACAAGAACAAGTATTTCAGGCCCTTTGATCAGTTTCTAAAACCTTGTTCATAAAGACAGGCACAGAGCATTGTTCTTTAACTAAACATGGCATCAGTAAAGAGTGTCAATAAACAGCATTGTTTTTTGCAGCTTCTTTAAAAACAAACTTAGGAGCAGAGAACAAAGAGGTGCCGGTTCCTGCTAGAAATGTTCCTTTCGAGCCACTAGCAACCGACAGCTTTCTGCCAAAGACACAATCACTTCTTTTTCCCTCGCTTCCAAATACAGCAACTCTTCTTCTTTTGTTTTTTTCCCCCGTTTATTATAGTTCAGAAACTTAAAATAGGCCATGAGCAACATCCTTTATGTCTTTTTTTTTTCAGTTTAATTTCCTTCCCCACACCTTCCAAGTATTTTGTTTGGGGCTGGGGTGGGGGGGATGAAACAGAGTTCTAAGAAAGCTTTTATAACAGGTTCAAAAGTATAAAAGCCATTTCAAGCTCCAGACATTTGTAGCCTTTATTTCCTTAGTCCCTGAAAGGGCTTTGTAAATGTTAACAGCCTGGAGAGGGCTGCTCTCCTACACTGACATCCCCAGCTTTATTTCCTTTGTAGTCTTGAGTTCTTACCTACCCTCAACACCCCAATAACCTCTATGCCAGCCTTTAAAACAAAACAGAACAACAACTTAAAAGTAACAACAACAATAATGAAAAAGGATTCCATTCACCATTATAAACATGCAGAGGTAATTTCTAAGAGCCCATATGTGTGTTTCCTATAAATCATAAAACTAAGATATTCTAATTCTATACTTGGGGATTTAGTATGTCAGCTTAACATACTTCATTTAGAACTGGAAAGTTATTTCAGCTAAATGCTGTTGGTCTTTTCTCAGAAGTGCTGAAACACAATTATCAGCATCAAAAACATACTCATCTCTATACTCTTAAGCTTCAAATAGGATGCCAATGAATATGTGATGTGTCAGCCTAGTTTACAAGAGAATTACTTATGAATAAAATATCAAGTCTGAAAGATTGAGATTATAAGTGCATTTATTGACTTATTACTTTGAGACACAGCCTTGCTAGAGAGCCCAGACTAGCCTCCAACTCATTATCCTCCTGCCTCAGCCTCCTGAGTGCTTGGGTTAAAGGCATATACCACCACACTTGGATCATAATAAAAAAATATTATTTTTAAAATATTTTAACTTATTTTCAAAGCACGTTTACTATTTGTGACAAGGGAAAATAATACTTGTTTTAAAGTACTTGTTCACCCACACACGCATGAACACACAGTACCATACTGTTTTATTATTTTTCAGGACATCATGAGATGTCTTGAGTCTTGAGGTTAGTAAAATTTTTAATAGCAAGGGCAATAGAATATCTATGATAGAAGAGCAGAGGGGAGGGGCTAGAGAGCTGGATCAGCAATTAAGAGCACATACTGCTTTGCAGAGAACCCAAGTTTGGTTCCCAGCACCGAGGCATCAACCACCTCTGGCCTCAGAAGTAACCTTCACGCATATGCAAATCCACACAAACAGACACACCCAGAAATGCATAATGAATAAGTAAAATAAATGTTTAAGACTTGTTTTAAAAGCAGAAAAAAATCTACTAGGGAGAGGAAAGGTACCCATTGGAGTGGGTAGAGGAACAAGGATTGTAGCGTGGGAAGAAGATCAACAAAAATAGTGTGTACAAAAATGCCACAATGAAATTCATTATTATATGTACTGATTTTGATTTCCTTGTTTTTGTTTTGTTCTGTTTGGTTTTTTAAGACAGGGTCTCACTACATAGCTCAGGTAGTTCAGGCTGTTCTGGATGGAACTCACCATGTAGACCAGGCTGGCCTCAAACTGAGAGATCCTCCTATCTCTGCCTTTCAGGTGCTGGGATTAAAGGTGTGTACCACTATGTCCAGTGTGTGTGTTGATTTTTTAAAAAACTAAAAAGAAATGAAACATATCCGTGACCCCCTGCCTCGCTAACTTTATAAGATTAGGAAGAAGATGAGGCTGGAGAGATGGCTCATCTGCTAAGAGTCCATGCTGCTCTTGCAGAGGACCCAAGTTCAATTCCTAACACCTGCATCAGGCAGCTCAGAATCAACTGTAACTCCAGCTCTAAGGGATTCTCAGACCTTTGGCCTCTTCCAGCAACTGTATTCACATGCACATACCCCAATATACACATGCATAGCTCATTAAAAATAATAATAATAACAATAATAATAATAAATTCTTTTAAAATTTAGAGGCACAATGGCCATCAGTAATTGAAAGAGAAATAGTGGGGGATGGTGGAATAGCTGGAATATTTTTCTGAGAATTTCATTTTAAAATTGCACTTGAATCAGGCATGGTGGTAGACTCCTGTAATCCCACACTTTATAAACCCGAAACAAGAGGATTAAGAGTTTGAGGCCAACCTGAGCTCCAGCCCATGTCTCAAAACATATAAATTATAAATTTTAAAAATTGAACTTGACTTAAAAAAAAAGGCTACAATACCTGAGCCTGGGGGGGGGGATCTAACAGAGTGTATAAACATTTCCCAAAAGAAGACACACAGGCAAGAGATAGATGAGAAAATGCTCATCACTGCTAACCATTAGAGAACAAACAAAATCACAGTGTGATTGCCTCAATCCAGAAAGAACTAGTATCGATATAAATATTGTGAGTGAGAAGGCTGAGAAAAGATGAAGTTCACACACTACTAATGGATGGATGTTGGGACAGCCATTATAGAAAACAGCATGGAGGTTTCTCAGAAAATTAAAAATAGAACTATCATATGGTGCACAGCAATCATCCAACTGGTATGTATACAAAGGAGATGAAGGCAGTATGTTGAAGAGACATCTGTGCTCCCATTTTTACCACAGCATTATTTATATAATAGCCAAGAAATGGAAGCAAGCTAAGCATCAATCAATGGATGAATAGATGACACAGTATATATACACAACAGCACCATTCAGCCTTACAAAGGAACGGGATCCTGTCATGTGTGCCATTATGCATGGAACTGGAGAGCACTGAGTGAAATCAACGAGAAACAGAAAGACAAGTCCTGACTGATTTATTCATGCATAGATTATTTAAAAGTTGACCTCATGGAAGATGAGTGTGTTTGACAGAGAAAGAACTGAGAAAAGAGAAGAATGGAGACAGGCTGGGGAATAGATACTAAGCTCAAGTCTCGTAAGTATGAGAAGTTCTGGTGTATAGTAGGGTGGTTAGTGATGATGATAATGTAGCTAATGCGCTGTATTTCTTTAAGAACTAAAACGTTTGTAATGCTAACACTTGGGAGGCTAAGATAGGAAACTCGTGAGTTCAAGAACACACGGGGTTACACAGAATTTCAGGCCCACATGGGCTAGTAAGATCTTGTTTCCAAACATCAGCAAAAGATAAAAAGATAGGAGGAAAGATTATGAATGTTTTCATTATTTAAAATGTATCTGAATAGCTAGATATTTGTAAATAATAAAAGTGAGCACTCGCTTAGAACAAAATAACCCTTACAGGTTCAGTCCCTAAACATTCAGCACTCCCATGACTGTAATTCAGTATTCATTTTTGCTCATTTCTTTTTTTTGGCAAATAGTCCTGATATATTTGATAAATCGATAAACTGAAACTTAAACTGTTACACACAAAATCTAAATTCCTTGAATGCAGAAAATATGTCCCTTATGTACTCACTGAGAGTGTTTGGTAAAATCTCCATAACATGTAGACACTCAAGAGTATCAGAGACTATCTGAGATAGTACAAACTTAAGAAATCCACTAACCACCACTCTGGGCTATTGTGCTTGAAAACACAAACAAAAAATGAAACTGAACTGGTCTCAGTGCTAAAGTGTTTCATAGCGCCCGCCATTGGAGCCTGAGTCTCTTCTGGTTAACAAGGAAGAACACTGCCGAGTCTCTGCGTCAAGCGTTTCTACTGCTACACAAGTTCATCTTCCCATCTAGCTTTCTGAACGTGAACTGAGTCAAGTCTGTTTTAATGATACAGTCTTTATGTTATTCTGAGGTTTGTTTGTGATGATGTTTTATAAGTTGAAGACATGGTCATCCATGTGCCACAAATCTGGTGAATAAAAGGCATGTTGGCAACTCATTAAATTTTTCTGGACTTCTATGTACTAGTAAAGTTAAAGTCTTTAGTAGCTACTAAACTTACTAATAATCTTTTTTAATCCTAGAATTACTTAGCTGTCTTTTTTTTTTTTTTTTTTTTTTTTTTTTTTTTTTTTTTTTGATTTTTCGAGTCAGGGTTTCTCCGTAGCTTTTGGTTCCTGTCCTGGAACTAGCTCTTGTAGACCAGGCTGGCCTCGAACTCACAGAGATCCGCCTGCCTCTGCCTCCCGAGTGCTGGGATTAAAGGCGTGCGCCACCACCGCCCGGCTTTTAGCTGTCTTTAAGTAGCTATTGAGCCATCTTATTTTGTCAGTAACATGGCTAAGTGTTCTAAATTGTGTCTATTTCAATTTGTCAAATCTATTTACAGTAAATTATAATAATCTACTTTGTAACTTAAATTTCATTATAATTGCATTTATAAAAACTAAGTGGGTTTATGAAGTTATTAAGTAAAATACTTTAATTCTAGTGACTAAGAAACCACTTCTAAAAATGGTTTTCCTCCTCACAGGTTTATTCCTTTATTGGGGTTTATTTGAACATAGAAATAACAGGCTAATCTGTGTTTTGCTTTTATGCTTATTATATATAGCTTCAAATATATTTCTATATAATTTACTTAAAAGCTATTATACTCCAAAAATAAAGGAACAGAATCTGGATCTATGACTGCAAAACTTAAGAAACTGTCTTTCAGTGTGCACAGTTCTAAGTTTTGGTCTTGGTTGGGGGGAGGGTTGTTGTTTTGTTTATTTAGGTTTTTTGAGAGGAGGTCAAACCTAGACAGACCTGTCCAACAAACTATGTAGGAGGGACGATCTTGAACTTCTCTTCCTTTACCACCTCCCCTGTCCTATGTTCACAGGCATGGCATGCCTCACTCCGGGCAAGATTCTATCACTGGTTCGGCTTTATCTAAAATGTAGGAAAGTAGTACTTGTCCACAAGCGGGAAACTAGGATAACTATTGCGTCCTGAAGCTGACAGCGAAGTTTGTTTCACACACCACTCAGTATGGAGGTTTATACTAAACATTTGTTTTACTTCAAAAATCATCGTTTTGCCAGGCAGTGGTGGTGCATGCCTTCAACCCCAGCACTCAGGAGGCAGATGTAGGTGGATCTGTCTGTAGGCCAGCATGGTCTACAGAGCAAGTTTCAGGACAGGCTCCAAAGCTACATAGAGAAACCCTGTCTGGAAAATCCAAAACAAAACAAAATTTGGTTTGTTTTTGTAAACCAAGGTCGGAAAACACGCAGAAGTTCATTTTTAATATCTGAACACTTGAACTACAAGGTTTTAGCTTAATCATTGCTGGGGCTGGGAAGACAGAAGGGAAACAGGGAGCGGGAAATGGAGCCGGGCTTGTAAATGGGAAGAACAGTGAAGCATCTTTCCTAAGGGTTGGTGTCTTGGAACTAGACTGAGGTGACAGTTGAAGTGTGAACGCTCCTAAATGTCACTGTATTGTAACTTCAAAGGGGTTTGTTTTATGTGCAATTCATCACCACCACCACCCGCAAGGGGGGAAACGATATAGGATTATCTGGCAGAGGCAGATTTAGTCGGTAAAGTCTCAATACGCTATACAGGACAAACGGGTCACACTAAGCCCCATGGAAAGCGGTCCACAACTCCCTCCCGTGGACCTGTTTCAAAAACAAGCCAATTAACCAGCCATCAGCATTATACTGAACTCATTTCGGTGAATACTAGAAAATTGCGAGAAACTAATCAGAATTGTCTAGACATCCCTAGCGAGCAATAGAGATAACGCTTCAGGGTGGGGAAAGAAACCATTTTTTAAAAGGTTTTTGTCTTGGGCCGAGGAACTCGTATTCAATACGTCTCAAACATTACATTTAAAGCTATGTGTTTAACTGTGATGGGTGTGTTTGCCAACAGGGCAGAATCTCACAGAAAATGAGCGAAAACCCACTCTTGGCCTCTCTGTGGCAACGAAGTTCTTCACCAAAGATCACCGTCAGACCCATCCGCGGGAAAGCTCCCTCAACACGCCGCCGAAGAAAGCGTCTCCTCTGAGGGCACTCCCGCCACGCCGCGCGAGGGGTATCGCTAGGCCTCCTGGGAATTGTAGTTTAAGCCATTGAAGACGGCCTAGTCAGGCCAGTAAAAAGCGAGTCCGAAAAACTACAACTCCCGGAGTGCTCCGGGGCGGCGAGCGGCCGCAGCAGTGACGACTGTGGCGGAGAAGGCCCGGAGGGGCTCTGCGTTCTGGAGTGGCGCTGCTTAGGCCGGTGGCTGAGTGTGGGCAACTGGTGTCGTAATTGAGGAGAGCTGCGAGTGTGTTCGGCATATCCCGGTCGGGATCCCAGCCACGATGAGTGCTGCCCGGGAGTCTCACCCACACGGGGTGAAGCGTTCGGCCTCCCCCGACGACGATGTAAATAACAATGGATGAGGGTTGAGGCCTACTAAAGGCTGGGGTAGGCCGGGAAGGGTAGATGGAGTAGGAAGCGCCCGAGGTGACTGGAGGGGAGGGGGGCGCGAGTGAGGGGATGTCTCCTTTTTCTTACTAAAATCTGAGGGTTGGAAGAGTCCCGGAGCTGAGAGATCCAGGGACCAGCGGGGGGGGGGGGGGGGGGCGGCTAGAGGAGATGTTTAGGAAGGAAACCCTGAGAAGGCTCGAAAAGGAAAAGAGCTTTTTCGTTTCCAGATAAATTCAGATGTCTCTGCGTTTGCCGGGGGGGGGGGGGGGGGGGGCACGGCTGCTGAAGTTCCTTTCTTAGGCATTTCAGGATAGATATGTCATACCCGTTTTAGGTTTAAAATGCTCCTCTGACGATGGCGAAATAGTCAATCACATTTGGACAAATTTTCCGGCCTGAATAATTTTTTTCTTTTTGCAGTATACTGGTAATTGCTACCCTTATCTGCACCAGTCATAATAAACAGAGACCAGTATTGAGCCGAAGATTGTGATAGACAATTTGGTAATGGAATAATGGCGAGGCTAGAGGCATTGAGACCCAGAAATCCCATTTTTGATGTCAGATACCTTTCCTCTCATGCCTTGAGCTTATAAGTTTAAATACTAAACTGTCCCTTATAACCTGTTAAATACTGACTGCAGTGCCAGATTCTGGGGATTGAAAGATTAATAAATATGATGCTTATGTTATATTTGTCTTAGCTTTAGCATAGTGTCATGGAAACTTGTACGCTTAAAACTAGGTCCTCCTATAATGAAATGCTTGGGAACATTGATGGGGAAATTAGAACATGAGGAAGTCATCTTTGAGATAGGTTAAAGCTGGTATCATTTAACTTATTAATACACTGTCAGCTTCAGGATCACAATTTTTAGTGCAGTTTGTGTCTTTCCTGTGTCCCTTTGTGAGCCATAAAAGGTTCCCTGGATTGTGTTAATGAGAGACTACCAAGAGCCACCCTTTGGTTGGAAAATGAGGTGAGGACCAGAATAGTAAGAGCATTTAAATAAATTTTAACCCTGTGAGGAAGATTAGTAATCAATATAAAATTGGGGGAATTACTGGTTCTACTAAATCTACTGAGATTTATTCATGCCCACTGCCCCCCTGCTCTGGAATTTAGATCTTACATTGTTAATACAATTTTCCTGCATTTGTTAGAAATTTGTCTAGGTTTTTAGTGATCTAGACTTTAAAATAGATATAAAAGAGCTGTTACATTGTTTTTCTCTTGATACTAACTGGATTGCTGGGATGTCACATGCCTGCTTTGATAGACTCAGAAATAAAGCAACTTTTAGCTGTATTGAAAAATCTAATTGACATTAGAAATTTAATAGAAGGCCTTTGATGAAATCAATTTAAAGTAGATGAGTGCTGATAGATATCCAATCCTATAAGTATTGCCTTTAAGGGTGAGTATAGTTATATTTCAATATTGGAACCTGGCGGGCTGGAGAGATGGCTCAGAGGTTAAGGGCATTGCCTGCTCTTCCAAAGGTCCTGAGTTCAATTCCCAGCAACCACATGGTGGCTGACAACCATCTGTAATGGGGCCTGGTGCCCTCTTCTGGTCTGCTAGCATACACACAAATAGAATATTGTATTCATAATAAATAAATATTTAAAAAAAAAAAGATTGGAACCTGGCACTCTACCTATACTGTCATAAAAATGATTGTGTTGTTACGTTATGGTTTATACAGTAACTTGGCCCTTAGCAGTGGTTTTCATAAGTCAGTTTCCTTTGTGTATGTTTATTATTTTTACTACTAATTGGATTTTTTAGTCTCATCTATATTTTCAAAATACACCTGGAAATTCTAGAAAATCAACTAACAGTAATGTATCACTGTCCACTGCATGTAACAGATTTGAGTTTTTGATTCAATGACTTCACATATAATTGAGGGCAACCAAACACTTTTAAAAGATACTGAAAGTCGATATCACAGAATGGCATAGACGTAAGCTCAGGTAGTCAGTGGGATATGTATATGAAGAGCAAACTTGATTGCAGTCTACTGTAAGAGTAATGAAGAGTTTATTGGGGTGTCATTTGGTTTGCTTGAAAGCTGTTTTATCAGAGTGGGAGGTAAAGAATCACAAGTAGTTGGTCAGGCAGTGTGTTTCGGAATATAGCGTTTATGAAATGTGCTTGCTGTTCTTGGAAAGGAAGAACAAAAAAAAAAGCTTTAGAAACAATTGAGATTAGAGATTATAGAAGGAAGATAGAATAAGTTAGGTAAAAACCTTGTCAAGATGTTTGCTGCTATGTGCTTGTGGATATATGTGTGCAAGCTTTAACCCTGTGGCTTGAAGATAAGAATACTACCTAATTTGGTCCCATGCAGAATGGTGGGAAATAGGCAGAAGTTGTGACCAGGGCCCGGGATCAGCTCACTTGGCGCCTTGGTGTCCTTTATTATCTGTCTGTTGGTTCGCTTTTTGAACTGCTCTGAGAAGCTCTAGAGGGAATGGAAGTGGAAGTTAAAGAACATTGCAGGTTGAGTATCCCTAAGGCTGAGGACCAGTGTGATTCGAGTTTCAGAATTGGTTGATTTGGGAATATTTCCATATTCATAAGCTATCTTAAGGATAAATTCTGAGTATAGATAGTTGATTCACCTGTTTCATGCACACATACACATAGTAGTTTGAGTGCACCTACCCTGACTGTGAGTTACCTTGTGAGGCCAGATGAATACTTTGTCCCGTGTTGGCATTCAGAAGAACTTTAGAGTCAGAGATTTTTCTATTAGGTTCTTAACATGTATGCTCTTAGTGTTTTATTGAGACTGTTTTTTGTTGGTGGTGATTTGGTTTTTGGTTCTCGGAATTAAACCCAGGATTCAAACCTTCTAAGCAAGTGCTCTGCCACTGAGCTATGCCCCCAGCCCTTGGGGTTTTGACTAAAGGCTACTATGTAGCTGAGGCTGGTATGAAGTTTTCTGTGTAGCACCAAGATAATTAGACTTAAGACAATGCTGCCTTCATCTCTCATGATTGTAGGCATCCACCACCATAAAATAGACTTCTGAAAAGTCTTGGTAAATAAAGAATTAAAACTAAATTAAATGTCTATATTGGCTCACAGAGCAAGTGGTTTAATGAGAATAAGAATTGGGGCAGTTTTGGTACTTTATTGTCATATTGAGCTAGAAATATTTAAGACTAATTGACCTATAAAAAGACCTGTGTGTCATATAAAAAGGAATAGAGATTTATAAGTTAGGCAGCCAGAATTATGAGAACATATAATCCCCTCCACCAAATATAATTTAGAACAAGTGGGTCTGGTATGGTGCAAAAGCTTTAACTCTCATATGCTGAGGAGGAGTTTTCGTATTTTAAAAAGCCTATATTTTTATTTTAAATAAAAATTTATTTAGAATTTTAAAAATTCTTTATGTGTGTAATTTTCAGAGAAAGACAAGAATATTAATGACTACTAGGAACTTTAATATAAATTTAACAATAACAAATCCACACTTTTACTCTGTAGGTTTCTGATTTTATCAGTTATAAACCTAGAGAGTGAGTATCTTGTTTATACCAGTGGCACCATGTATGAACAAGAACATACAGTTAAAGATTGCTTAGTTACTTCTAATAAGTTTCAGCTTTATCATTACCCATACTTGCATTTTCATAGTCAAAATGTAATACTTGGAATCTTTGAAAACTGAGTACTTACCATTTTGTGTTGGAGGTTTTCACCTTTGCTCCATAATTGTAAAACATTTTCATTTTCTTATAAATTTAGTTAGAATGATCAATCCAATGAATGTCTTCATTTCTATATCATCTTTTTCTTTTAGTCACCTTTGTATGCACACCTGCCTTCAGCCTTTGCCCATTACAAATCAAGTAAATGTTGCACACATACAATAAAAGATGAAGTAAAAGTCAAGCATCCTTTTAGAAAAATGAGATGGCCCCAGCTCTTCTTGCAAAATGAAACTTACTGCAAAACGGAGCCCTTCCTGTTGAGTGGCTTTCAGGATGAGGGTACCATATTCTCTTATTCTTGTTTTTGTCTCACATTGATTCGTTGGTTGGAAAAGTACTTTATAATACAAAGAATCAGTCTGAGTTATTTGCACGTAACTTCATTATTTTTAGCCCATAATTCTATACTACATGCTATTTTGCATTGTTTTTACTGTTTATTAATTTTTTGTATGAGCGTGCATTTTGCCTGCATATGTGCCTGCACCACATGTGTGCCTGGTGCCCATCCAGGCCAGAGGAGGGCTTGTGGATTTACTGAAACAGGAGTTAACAGACAGTTCTGAACTGCCACGTGAGTGCTGAGAATTAAACTTAGATTCCCATAAGAGTATCCATGGTTCTTAACCACTGAGTCAACTCTCCAGCCCTCTTCTCTTAAAGTCTTGATTCTGAAATGCCTTCAGCCAGTTTTATTGGGGGGCAGGGGTGGAAAATTAATTCTGCACAACAGATCCATGATAACTTGACATTTTGACACAATATATTGCCAGAAGTTTTTCATGGTTTCCTTTTAGTCATATTTAGTATGGCTGAAGTGATTGGTAGAGTATAATGAAATCTTACGTTTGTTTCAAAATGTATAGAAAAATATAGTTAATAGGAGTCTATAGTACTTAAACTGACAAAACAATCCAGTGAACCTATTGTTTGAAATATGCAATGTTTTGGGTGTTTTGTTTTTGTCTTTTTATTTTTTCGAGAAGGGTTTCTCTGTGTAGCCCTGGCTGTCCTAGAGCTCACTCTATAGACCAGGCTGGCCTCGAACTCAGATATCTGCCTGCTTTGTCTCCCAAGTGCTGGGAGTATTTTAGTCTTTTTAAAAGTAAATTTTCTTCTTGTTTTTTGGAGGGTCTGTAAGAAAGAATGAAAATTACAACATTTTGGTTCTAATAAATAATTGGAATTTCTCCTCCCTCCCCCCAGAAAGAAACTGAAAGATTATGATGACATGCTGTCTCCTAAATATCAGCAAAGTAGTTTTTTTATCTATTTGTGTGCATATACATGCACACTCAGCATCATTCCATGCCATACATGTGAAGGTCAAAGGACAACTTGTGGGAGGCAGTTTCCTCCCTCCACCTTGTGAATCCCATTGAACAAGCCTAGGTTGTCAGGCATGGCTGCAAACACCTTTTCCCATCATGACATCTCACTGGTCTAAACCCAGAATTTTTAAAGCTCTGGTTACCAATCCTGGCAGCCTTCTGGTACTAGGTGCTCTAGTGCCCTTCAGGGCTTGATCTAGGGCAGTGGGTATCAAAGGGCATCACAGTGGGTGTTACAGATTTGCATCCTGGAGCCCAGGACCCAAAGACTTTGAAACAGGAGTGTGTGCACAGTAATATATGAGCACATCATTTAATTCTGGCCTCTGCAGGCTCTAATGACAGAGCTGTGGTAGTAACAAAAGTAAAGGGCTCTGCCATGAGGGGAGAGAAGGGAGCCTAGCTGAATTCCCATGTGACATATTGGTTAACTTCCTGAGAACCACGAGTCCCACTTAGTTAAAACTGACAGAAGAAAAGTTGGAGTCACAGACGGACTTTAAATATTTTAATATTTGTAAATGCAAAAACAAAATACAAGATAATCTTTTACAGCTTGGATCTAGCAATTGGGAAGCAGCAGACTTGGGCAATGAAGAGAGAAAACAAAAGTTCTTGAGACTTATGGGTGCAGGAAAGGTAAGCATTATATGTTTATGTTTTTATCTTTTTAAAAATAATGCTGTGTTTGTTCGGGTTAAGTGAGGAGGAAGGGGCACTTCAGGTTACGTTTTCTTCTTGGTTTATTTTTGGCTTTGGGAAATAAACCTCGCCTAACCAAACACTTTGAGTTTATACTATTTCTGAACCAGTTCTGGACTTTTCTGCATCTTTGGCTGTGTGGTTAGAGACTGTGTGGAGAAAATTGGATTTGTGTAGACTCAACTAATTGCCTGATACCTGATGGTTTTCATAGAGGGCATTTGTTTTGTTTGTTTGTTTTGGTTTTTCAAGACAGTGTGTGTGTAACAGCCCTGACTGTCCTGGAACTCACATTGTGGACTAGGCTGGTCTCAGAACTCAACCTGCCTCTGCCTCTGTCTCCTGAGGACTGAGATTAAAGACGTGTGTCACCACCACCCAGACATAGAAGACATTTCTAAACATGTTATATTGTAGAAACCTCTGCCCATAAAGTAACAGCCAAGGGAATATCCCTTATCAGAGGCCTAATTTTGGAAATGTTCTATGTAATTCGTAGTACATCCCAGTTTTATTGAAGGTGTAGTCACAGGTGCTAAGAAAGGACTCTCTGAAAAACCTTTCTTTTCCTAGCCGCCTTGTTTTACAAACTACATTGAAAGCATTAGGAGAGCATTTTCTTCTTTTCAGCCCTCAAGGTAAAACCCCACCCTTTGTTTTTGTCGCACAGGGGAGCCCTAGTCCATTCCACTACCTAGTGCAGTTATTGGTTGCCTATCACATGGTAGCACCACTCTGGGTTCTGGGTGTCACAGATGGTTGTATGCTGAGAGCTATTGTGCATTTGAAGAATCTGAAACCAATGCAGAATCCTGACTGTGAGAGAGCTTATAGTGGTGGCCGTTTCCTCTGGCTTTGCTGTGCAGTAAAGCTTCCCAGAAATTACTCAATTTGCAGGCTGTGTTCCCCAGATCCCAGCAGATGCTTCCGAGTGGAGAGGGATTGAGGAAGTCAAACCCTCACAGAGCCTTCAGGGCACATTTGTGTAGTGAATCCATAATTCTTGGTATGATTTTCAGATTTTCATAGTACACATTCTCTCTTGACTTCTATATATAAAATTTGTTGAAAGGTATATAAAGTAATAATTTAGGGTACATGTTCAACTACTAGAATGAAAACTTTGAAAGTACTAAAAAAAAATCCTAACTGAATGTGTAAAATTTGGTGACCAGTAGATGGGTTCTCTAGGGAAATGGCGCTCACACATAGGGTGTGTCCTTAGGTGGAGACCCAGGCAGGCACACAGGTGTCTGCACGTGTGCTCTCAGCAGTGCTCTTCCCTGTCATGGGTCCTGTAAAGAGTGGACTGAACTAACAAAATGAAACTAGTTATGTAGTTATTTTGAATCAAATTATCTTTATGTTTTGTATTAAATTGTTTTAAGGTCTGTTTTTGACAGGTTGAAGTTGAGAGTTTATTGTTATTTGATTAACTAGTTAATTGTAATGTATTGTAAAGAATAATGGGCATTTCCATTTTCCATTACTTGGTATATTATAAGTCTACTTTTTGCTTTGAATCTACATAAATAATTTGCTTTCTTTTTGAGATATTCTTGAGACCTCACAAATAGATGGTATAAAGGTTTTAATGAAAATCAGTAGACCTAGGCGTGATGATGGCACACGCTTTTAATCCCAGCACTCAGGAGGCAGACAGAGTTACGGGCCAGCCTGGTGTACAGAACAGAGCAAGTTCCAAGATAGTGCACAGAGAAACGAGTGGGAGTGGCAGGGCACTCTGCAGCAAAGAGCATGCTTGGGCTGGCTTAATTTTCTTGTTATCTATCTCATTTAAAATTCTAGTCTGGGCTGGGCATGGTGGTGGTGCTTGCCTTTAACCCTAGCACTTGGGAGGCAGAAACAAGCAGATCTCTGGTCTACATAGTGAGACCTTGCTCAAAAAATCTCAAAAAAAGAAAAAATCCAACCTGCTCTAGCCTTTGAGTTTTCTGTTTCCTTAGTCCCTATTTTATTTTGATGATATTACCTTTTAGCAGCAAATGATTTACTTACTGACTACGTTTGTGTACCTCTTTCTAATTCTTCCCCTGGCTAGGGTGTAATTCCATAAAGATGGGGATCTTGATTTATGTCTTGATCTTCATAACGTTCCAGAAGCCTGAGCTAGTTTCCACTACATGGTAGTGGACATCCAATAATTACATTGAATGAGCAATTTCAATTTTAATTACATTTTTTTTTTTACCTTCTTACAGAAAGAACACACTGGTCGTCTTGTTATAGGAGATCACAAATCAACATCTCACTTCCGAACAGGTAAGAAAGTAAAACATTAAAATAGAGGAACTAAGCCTGTATTGTTTTATGCTGCTCTATGCATAGTTCTGTTAATTAAGGGATTCTAAGGGAGACTGGAAATGCATCCTTTTGGTATAAACAATTGCCAGGCATGTACAAGGCCCTGACTTCCCTGCACCAGAAAAGAAAAATGGGGGGAACTTTTTTTAAAATAAAAACTACAAATAAATTTGATTTTAAATCAGTCTGTTGGAAATTAAACCATTAGTCTTGGTTGCTATTAACAGCATAATCTAAATTAAATATAACAATTTTAACTGAATCGTTTAACTTTATACTGATCTATCTTATGTATTATATTTCAGAAATCAGTTGATGTCTCATTTTTCTGACATTAGTTATTTCAGAATAATTTGCATTGTTCTATAAGGCAGAACATTAGCTTTGCAAAGTGTAAAATAATTTTAGCATTTAACACTTCCTCTTTGAAAATTGAGGATTGTAGCAAAATGAAATGGCATATATGTATGAAGTTGCCATAACAAAATTCAACACATGGCATGCTTGCTGAATAATAAATACCAAAAACATTGAGAGAGCTATATAGAAAAAATGACCCAAAGCACAAATATTTGTGATTGGAACCTAAAGTTGCTTTCACGTTTATATACTAAAGCACGGTACTCAAAGTCTTGAGTGCACACTGTTGGGGACCATGAATTTTAAGTGGGGTTCACTAGGCTGTTGGTGTTCTGTATCATAGTATGAAGTGAGTACAAACACAGAAGTGTTGCATTAAAAGGTAACTTGGGTTTTTAGTTTGTTTCTGTTGGCTGATACACGAAGACAAGCATAAAAAACCATTGCCAGGCCACTTTGAGATGACCTTGAACTCTGAGTAGAATACTCACATTTTCATTCTCTCTGTTCAAAAACAGATGCTCTGGTTTGTCAGAGGTTTTTAGGTGACTTGGAGAGAACCTTCAGAGTTAAAGCCGTTAGAGACTTAATTTAGAAGGCTGGCTCCTAAAAGTCACCATAAATATGTCTGTCAGCCACTGTGTTTGTTAGGTGGCCACAGAACGCTGAAGTTAGTCACAGTTAGAGAACTCAGGCCTGAGTAGAGTAGCACCTGTGTTGTGGGTCTTTTTGTGTAATCAAATGTTTTTGTTAATTTGACTGAAACATAACCAAAGTACAATGGACACGCAGGGGAAGAAGACAAGAAAATTAATGAAGAACTGGAGTCTCAGTACCAGCAGAGCATGGACAGTAAACTCTCAGGCCGGTACCGGCGGCACTGTGGACTTGGCTTCAGCGAGGTAGTAACTGTGTTTCCGTTGACTGGGGCATAATCAGTTTCACTTTGATATTCGGGTTGCTAGAACAGCCAAGAGTGCTATTAGAGGAAGAAAACAAGTGATAGACAGACAAGGAAGCGCCTGTCAAATACCTACAATACTCTTATAGCACACCTGTCACTCATAATCAGAGTGATGTTCTTAAGGATTTAAAATGAGTGTTCTAATGTTGGCTTACTGGAAATCCTGCTTAACCTCTAGGTACGACTTTAATGGGCATAAATAAATGCTTATAAGATAAAATAAAATATTTCATGTAAGTTAAAAATCCTGGCTTAGGTTTCTTAGCTGTTTCCTGAGTGGTCTCTGTAATACATGTGATGTGTAATGACTGGTACAGTGTTAATTTACTAGTAGAAGCTGTATCGGGAAGAGAAAATAACAGTCCTTTTTGAGCTAGGGGAAGTAGACAGGTGCCCCTGAGAAGCTTTTCTTTTCTTTTTTTTTTAATATTTATTTATTTGTTATGTATACAATATTCTGTCTGTGTGTATGTCTATAGGCTAGAAGAGGGCACCAGACCTCATTACAGATGGTTGTGAGCCACCATGTGGTTGCCGAGAATTGAACTCAGGACCTTTGGAAGAGCAGGCAATGCTCTTAACCTCTGAGCCATCTCTCCAGCCCCATGAGAAGCTTTTCTTAAAGTCAGAGATAACTGTCCCCAGTCTCTCCTTGGCAGCGAGGGATTTTAAGTTGTAAAATAGTAACCTAATACTATCAAGTGGGCTGGTCTTTTGTTTTGCTTAATTTGTTTGTTTGAAACAGAATCTCACTGTGTAGCCCCTGCTAGACTTGAACTCAGAGACCCACCTGCCTCTCCCAAGTGCTGGGATTAAAGGTGTGCACCACTATGCCCAGCTAAGTGGGCCGTTTTTAAGACAGATGAAAATAGGGTTGGTCCCAGTTTCCAAGGTTCTACAGTGGCCAGTGGTGCTTATTTTTCCTTAACAGGCCATTGTTTGGTATTGTAGGTAGAAGATCATGATGGGGAAGGTGATGTGGCTGGAGATGACGATGACGACGACTCACCTGATGCTGAGAGTCCAGATGACTCGGACAGTGATTCTGAGTCTGAGAAGGAGGAGTCTGCAGAAGAACTCCACGCTGCTGAGCATCCTGATGATGCAGAAGACCCGAAGAGCAAAAAAGATGCCAAGAGCAATTATAAGATGATGTTTGTCAAGTCCAGCGGCTCATAACTATTAAACATTTAGTCTTTGTATTAAAAGTAAGCCTTATTGTTATAATGCACAGTGGAGGACTGCTTATAGAGCACAGACCTTTGTATTATAATTTTTAAAAAGGCCCTTTTAAATAACTACAAAGAGTGTTTGCTTTCAAATGCCATGGGTTACACTTTTCCAGGCATGACTATACCATTTTTGTAAAGAGTCAGAGTTGTATAAAATGAGAAATAAATACTGTACTCAGCTTCCTTCCGTATTAGCATCGTCAGCCCTCTCACCACCTTCTCACCCCTGCAGATGCATTATGGGGGACACTTACTTTGTTTGTGGTGGCTCTTTCATCTTTGTGTTTGAGGTTTGTTCCTGTTTTTCTCTTATGTAATTCATGTGATACTGTGACGTGTTCATGAGAAGTGTTCCCTTGATTACACTTTGTTAAAGTATACCTGTCCATCATGGATATTCCTGCGCCGGCCACGCTGCCACACTGCAGACCATTGTTGACAGGCCTTGCTTGTTAAGTCTCCACTCTCAGACCAGAGCAGCACAGGAGCCAGCACAGGACACTGGTGGGTGGAGGTGTAGCCGTCACATCATTCAGAAGGTGACGAACCCAAAATGTCTTTATATGATTTGATTTCAGTGTGTGGTAAAGTTTTGATAAAATCTGGCCAGTTTTTACAGAAGAAATTATTTCTCTGCTCCTTTAGTCCTGTGTATTTAGAAATATGTAAAACTGGATTTTTTTTTAAGGTGCTGTGTGACCAAAGTTCATTTTTTTTTTTCTCCTAAGGTCTAAATAAAGAGAAAGCAGTTTCCCATATTTGGTTGTGATGCCTTTATCCTCATTGTCTGTAAATGGGGAACAGGCTTATTGAGTAAGAACTGGAAGCATGTTCATCTACACTCTTTTCTAGACTGGTGGCTGGAAGGAAGCGTTACCAGGTATTTGTGCTGCTGCATAAGACAGGATTCACCTACCTGTTCTCTACTTGAGCTGTACAGTGGATAACACGTGCATTATGGGTTAGTTGTCAAAATTTTGACAGGCTTACAGATGAGAATCCCACTTGTAAGAGAACTAATCTGTCAGCATGTCTGGACTACAGTGCGTGCCTGGTGGGCGAGACTTTGTAAAGCTGTCCTTTGAAAGTTCAGACGTGGGAGATGGAGCACAGAGCAGGTGATTTCTGATTTATAGACTAGGTTTTGTATTTTTACCCAAAGGATCTTCTTGTTTTATTTTTTTAATTCCTCATGGTATACAAGTAGGCACTGCCTGTATGTTAAAATTACTCACAGATGATTGACAATGTGTGTAAAACACTTTGAAGAAGTTTGGTTTTAGTTTGAACACTGGATTTCAATTCCAGCTTCTGGGATTACACATTATAGTTAATTTAAGTAGAAACTGAAAACTGATTCGTGTTTCAGAATAGATGCAGGCCTAGAGAGAAAGCTCAGTGGTTAAAGAGCACTGTCCATACTTTCAGGGAATTCTATTCCAGCTCCTACGTGATAGCTCGCAACTGTAATTCTAGTTCCAGGGAATCCAATACCCCCTTCTCACTTCTGCAAGGACCAGGCACATAAGTGATGCACAAACATGCAGGCAAAACACCATACACAGGAAATTTTCAAACTTGAGATGTGAGGGTGCTGTCCTGTCATCTTAGTGCTAGGGAGGCCAAGACAAGGATTGCCTTGAGTTCATGGAAACGGCTGGGCTGCATTGAGGGACGATCTCAAAGTAATAGGGGAGGCTGGAACACCCAGCTGCCTGGGACAGTACTTTGCTAGCATAGATCAGAGGGTTTTTAAAGCATTCCCATCAATTCATTATTAAATATGCAGGGCTATCTAAAACATTTTCAGTTTCTATTAAGCCATATATAACAACTGACACTTAACAAAATTCAAAGTTTTAATAGGTTTTTGGAGTATTGGTCCATGAATCCCTGCAGCCTGTAGTCCCTAAACCACATTAAACACCTTATCTGTCTTATATAAGTGAATATCAAGGAACTTTAGCAAAAATGGAAGAAAAACAAAAGACTTGGTGTGCCATCTTATACCTACTTTTTAAAAATATTTCAGAAAATAGGACCAGCGAGATGGCTCAGTGGCTAACAGCACTGACTGTCAGTCCTGACCTTGACCTGAGTTTGGTCTCCAGTACTCATGTGGTGGAAGTCAAAGAACAACCTCTTCCAATTGTCCTCTGAATCTGCACACAAGCTGTGGCACCTGAATGCACACTAAGTAAATGGAATAGAAAGTCAGAGAATACAAATTATTTTTGTGCGGTTAGTGGAAAGGTTACGATTTTCCATACTGGTACCTTTATCCAGAAATGTCCTTGTCCCAACACTGCACCCAGAGGTTCACCCTTACCAAAGTTCCAGCTGCCCTTAATGTTTAAAATTCATGTCATTTGTAGTAGGTAAAAGCCTTCCAGGTATTTAGCATCTGGGAGAACTGAAGGTGCAGAAGTATCAGGCATGATGAAACGCACTTGAAAAGATTGGATCGCCCTTCACACTGTGGGGAAATAAATTAGAGCTGCCAGTGAGCACACAGGAATGTATCTTGCTGCTCTGTCACCACTACAGCCACACCCCCAGGGCGTTGAGCCCTATCCACTGAAACCAGTAACTTGCTTCTGAGTGGTGCTAGTCTCAGTTGCTGTATGGGTTCAGTGTCATGACACCCGTCTTCGAGGAGCAGGCTCCATCATGTAATCCTGTTCTCATGACCTGAAGGTTATACTGGAAAAATACCAACAATCCAGTAAAAAATGGACCTCACTGTGCTTCTGACCCTTACTTTGTCTAGTCAACCCTCTTTTTGTTCATTTGCATTTGTGGAGTTTTGTTTCTTGTTTGTTGGTATCTTTATGTATCTCTTATCTCTGGCTGTTCTGGAACTCAGAGATCCTCCTGCCTTCTGAGTGTTGATTAAAGGTGTGTGGCACTACACCTGACTGTGTGTGTGTGTGTGTGTGTGTGTGTGTGTGTGTGTGTGTGTGTGTGTGAAGGATGCAAGTATTTTTGTAGTTGAAATTTTCTTTTTTAAAAAAAAATTTACTTATTATGTATACAACATTTTGCCTCCATGTATGCCTACAGGCCAGAAGAGGGCACCAGATCTCATTACAGATGGTTGTGAGCCACTATGTGGTTGCTGGGAATTGAACTCAGGACCTCTGGAATAGCAGCCACCGCTCTTAACCACTGAGCCATCTCTCCAGCCTCCTAGTTGAAATTTTCTTTGGGCTGCCGACCAGCTCCCAAAGACAGACATGGAGACTTATGAATTACGAATGTTCAGCCTTAACATAGGCTGTCCCATTAGTTCTTTTGCCTCAGGGCTATTTACCTTTCATTCTGTATGTCTGACTTTCCTGCAATCTCTGTGTCTTGACTGGCTGGCCCTGGCATCTCTCTGCCTTCTCTTTTTCTTTCCTTTAGTGCCTAAATTCCTCCTATTTATCTCCTTGGCAGAAATTTCATCAATACCTCCTACCTCACTGCTGGCTGTTGAGTTTGTAATTAAACCAATCAGGTGCCTTGGCCAGGCAAGGTAAAACAGCAACACATCTTTACATAATTGAACAAATGCAACATATCTTTGCATAGTTAAACAAATGTTCTGCAACCTTCCCCTTTTTTGTCTAAATGAAGAAGTTTTAGTTTTAACATAGTAAGACTATATACAATAAGAACAATTATTAAGAATTACATTTACAATATCCAGTTGATTTACATTTGGCAAATTCAGAGAAAATAGTCCATTATTTATTCTATCTTGGTAAGTCCAAAGTTATGCACCTAATTTACTTTCTATCCTAACTTGTATTACCAACACAAAATTATCTTTTTAGAACTCAAAACATTTTCTTAGATAAACAATTTAAGCCCTGTTTCTTAACCTTATAAATTTATATCTCTCATGTAAATTTCTTTTCTGAATTTGGTAACAAGGAAAACTATAATAACTGTCTTGTCTTCAACCCCATCAGAGACCCAAGAAGGATATACTATTACCTGAGTAAACAGGAAGTATAGAGCACGCAACTTCCAAACTATAGAAATGACAAAAGCAACTGGCTACCCGAACAATCACCCGAGATTCCTCTGCACCATTGGGGCGTCTGTCTTTGGCATACAGACATAGAATATCTGATAGACTTTTCTGTGAAGCTGGAAATTTGAAGAACTGTCCTACTTTGTCTTGGCAAAGTTCAACAGTCTTCTTCCTTTGTGTCCTGCTTGTACAGTATACTGTCAGCAGTCAAGGCAAGGGCAGTTTCTTGCCCAAATGACTAGCATGGACACAATCAAAATGAACTCCATATGGAAGTTTTTTGACATCCATCATACTTTTATGAAGTAGATTGGTCCTGCTAGGAGTAGATGTCTCTCTTTCATAAAAAGACTTAGGTTATTAAACATCTGAAATGCCATATTCTATAGGTCTCTGAGGCATTTGAAGATCACCTATCTAAAATATATCTGTTTAACCTTGAAAGTATACCTAATATGACTACAAGTTTGATACTTTTGATTATAGATAGTTAGAGAAGACTAACTGCTAACCTCTATTATTTTAGTTATCCTAAGCAGTTTATAATAATAGCTTTCAAGGACTAGAACTTTAAATTGCAATTTTAAATAAGCCCCGTAGGTACAGTACCTTAAACAAGGGTAGAAACATATATATCGTATAACAAAAATAACCTTAAATTTGTATCAATATACAAAAATCCATACCAATATAAAATATTTGAGATTAATAGTTGTCTTTTTGTCACATATTTGTATATCCCAAATAAATGATGACAAACATCCATAACCCACCAAATGACCCAAAAACACCTCCCACACCCCTTGGGAATGTGGGCATTGTGTTCTCTAGACTACTTCCTGTTTTCTGAAAATACAGCATCTACAGGAGACCCTGAGAAAATTGAGACAATGGTCAACTCCTATAAAAACTGGCTGTAACATTTGTTGTCTAGTCTCTGTTTAATAAGAAAGTACAAAGCTTATCTTAAGTTCCAGCTAGAATAGTCTGTGAGACTGGACCATCACAACTAGCAGGTTGGAAGTTGTTTTTGGATGCAAAACTCAGAGGAAACTGGAAAGAGGCACTCTGAAAGACTGAATGGCCCAGGCCACCCATTTTCATTGGTGTGTGGTCCACTTGCTCTGAAAATACACAAACTTTTAAAGGTAACATATCTGCATTAACACAAGTATGGACTGTGCATTGTACACAAGCCAGCCAAAGATGCTATTTTTGTTTGTTTTAAATTTGGGTAAGTAAAAGACATCTGTCAACTTTATAAGTCATGAGGACTCTGACCAACAAGATCTATCATGTCTTATTCAGTCTCAGAGATGTTCCCATGCAAAGGGATCAGCATATATGTAACCTGTCTTATTGATTTTTTGTTTGTATTCTTTTGTTTGTCTTTTTGTTTTTTTGGGTTTATTTTAGTATGTCTATAGCCAAGATTTTCAGGGGGTATCCCTCAATCAAATCTGGTCTCTATGAATTTTGAGGGAAATGCCTTTTATTTCCTATGGTTATAAAAGTATAACTTTTCCCCATTAAAATACATTTTCTGAATTCAATTTTAAAGTAAAGACATCCCTAAGGTGTCAAGGCTGCGTTAATTCAGCAGTTCCTTTTACAATCCCATGTCTCTCAGCAGCCTCCCAGAGATAAATTGCACAATGATTTATTAATTTTAAATTTTCTAAATGCTCACGAGAAAGAAATGACAGCTGTGGGGAGTCACTGGATAATAGGAAAAAAACTGCTGAGTTAAATCAGCCTGTATACTTTAAAGATGTGTTGAACACAGAATAGAAACCAGAATATATATAATGTTGGGGAAGAAGTTTTGCTTTTGTTTCCACAGAAGGAAAACTATGAATACCATCAAACTTGATAAAGATTAAATTTGAGCAAGAGAGACCTCTTGATTAGAAGAGGACATAGTTCATCAAACAGCATGACCATTCAATCTGAACTAACTTATAAGACTAACAAATGTTTTTCATTTGATCAGATATAACTTGCCAAAAGAGGAACCCCCAAAGTTAGGGTTGGGGCAGGGTTTTGTTTTTCTTTCCCAGAAAATGAAGGTATCCAACTAAGGAATCTGAAGACCACTGGAAAAATGAGATATCTGTAGATAAAGGACAAATCATTCAAAGAAAATGTCCCAAGAAAAATAGTAAATTGGCCTTTTGGTATATCACATCTCCAACAGGATAAAATTTCATAAATCTTCCCAAATGTTTGCTTCTGCTGGTCTCTACAGACATATAATATAAATGGTCTTACTGTACTTCCAGTTCAATTAAAAGTTAAAGCTGGCTTTGGAGCTGGAGTATGGCTCTCTCCTCTAAACACAAGCATACTTGTTAAAGGAAAATCCAAACTCTTTCTCATATCTGAAGAGCCATCTAATATGGACAGAAGAAAAAACAAAATTAGGAACTAATCTTATAATTCTTTGGTTTTATTTTGACTCTTTAAAATTTTTCTTAAGATATATATATATAAGCCCAAAATTTACAAAATTAATATATATTAAACTTTTTGTCAGGATATTAATGGTCATACAGAATACTAATTGTGTGAGGAGGGTTGAGATAGAGTTTGTCTGTGGCTTTGGAGCCTGTCCTGGAACTAGCTTTTGTAGACCAGGCTGGCCTCAAACTCACAAAGATCTGCCTGCCTCTGTCTCCCAAGTGCTGGGATTAAAGGTGTGTGCCACCACTGCCCAGCTGAATACTATCTAATTCTAGAAAAAAAGCTTCCTCTAACTTCCTGTACATTTCAGGTTTGAGACTCTATCAGGTAGCTAGGAAGAAGTTTTGTACTCTTGATGTACATAATGAAGTATGAGCCTTTAACCTCTTTGAGATCTTCTGCATATGACATTTAAAATGTTTAAGTTTTCTGCAGTGAACCATGACCATGCCAAACAATGGCCTTTAAAGTCTCCAAAAGGAGGATGGGGCCCCACAATAAAGATTCCACCAGGGCAATGGTAAAGTCACTAAACTGACAAACAGCACCCAAAGATTAGCTTTGAACTACAAACTGCTCAGGACAATTTCAAGGTCGCTAACTGACATGGTCCAGTCTCACAGACTATTCTAGCCAGGACTGAGTGAGATAAGACCTGCATTTTCCTATTACACACAGACCGGACAACAAATGGTACAGCTAGCTCTTCCAGGACTTGAGAATTATCCCAATTTTTTCAGGGTCCCCTAAAGATGCCATCACCCCCAGACAACAGAAAGAAATTTTAAGGACACAACACCCATATTGTCAAGAGGTGGGGTAGATGGTTTTTGGTCATTCAGTGGGTTATGAATATTTGTCCTCATTTATGGGGGGGTTGGTTGCAAATTGTTATTGGTAATGGTCAGGAAAAAAGCTGAACAAAACAGATTAGATTCAAGGATCTTTTTCTAAAAAAGGGGGGGATATAGAAGTGACAGGATAAAAGAGTAGATTATTGAATCTACCTTTAAACCAAAAAAGCAACTACTAGTCTTAAATATTTTATATGGTATAAATTTTGTATATTGGTACAAAGTTGAGGTTATTTTTGTTATACTGCATATGTTTCTACTCTTAAGATATTTTTGTATATTGATACAAATTTAAGGTTATTTTTGTTAGAACGTAATATACATATGATTCTACTATTGTTTAAGGTATTGTATGTATGCAACTCATTTAACAAACTAATGTAAATTTTTAATCCTTGAAAGTTATAATTACAAACTATTTAGGATAATAAGGAAATGCAGGTTCGTAATTAGTCACCTATTACATTCAAACTTATCATGTTATATATGTTTTCAAGGTCAAACATATATTTTAGATAGACAGGTGGTCTTCATACACTTCAGATATCTACAGAATATGATATTTAAGATGTTTTAATAATGTAATGTTCTGTGTTTTATTTTTTATGGCAATGAAACATGTCTGCTCCTAGCAGCACCAATCTACTTCGGAGAAGATGATAGACACTGAAGAAACTTCATATGGAATTTACTTTCTTTGTAGCAAAACATAGCCACTGGGCAAGAAACTGCCCTTGCCTCAACTAGTGATAGTATAACGTCCAAACTGGAAAAACAGGACACAAAAGAAAGTGACTGCTGAATTTTGCCAAGATAAGGCAGGATAGTCCTCCAAAAATTCTGCTTTACAGAAGAGTCTGTCAGATATTCTAGGCGTGTATGGTGAAAATGGATGCCCCAGTGTTGCAGGCAGCTGTTTCTGTCATTTCTTAATTTTGGAAGTAGCTTGCTCCACACTTCCTGTTTACTAAGGTAATATTACATACTTCTTAGATCTCTGATGGAGCTGAAGACTAGTTATCATTATAATCTTCCTTGTTACCAAATTCAGAAAAGAAATGCACAATAAAAATGTGTAAAATGTATAAGGTTGAGAGACATAAAAGATAGTTCTGGGTTGGTAATGAAAGTTAGGATAGAAAATGAGGTGCAATACTTTGTAGTCACAAAGATAACGTAGAAAATGGAGTATTATCTCTGAATTTGTCAAATGCAAATGAACTAGACATTGTTAATGTAATTATTTATTTATTTATTATGTATACAATATTCTGTCTGTGTGTATGCCTGCAGGCCAGAAGAGGGCACCAGACCCCATTACAGATGGTTGTGAGCCACCATGTGGTTGCTGGGAATTGAACTCAGGACCTTTGGAAGAGCAGCCAGTGCTCTTAACCTCTGAGCCATCTCTCCAGCCCCCTGTTAATGTAATTATTGCCTGTATATATTTGTATACAGCTTTATATTTATTGCATATCATTTTTCTATCTCATTTAAAACATTTGCTTTTTATTTAGATTAAAAAGAGGGAAATGTGTGAATGTTTTCTTTGTGTTCTAACAAATAAAGCTTGTTTGGAATCAGAGGTCAGAGCTAGCCATCGTAGATGTCTGTATAGAGAGGAGACAGGAAGTAATAAAATGGGGCAGAGAGAGGATCTAAGCCCTTTTAGATGGATGAACGAGAGAGGTAGGAAGTAACTGGCAACTGCTCCTCTGCTTCTCTGATCGTTCAGATTTTTACCCCAGTTTCTGACTCCTGGTTTTTATTATTAAAATTAGTCAGGTTTATGCTTCAGCTGTTGTTTGTACGTCAGCATCCAAAAAAATTCAAAGTCAACAAAACTTCATATAAGATCCAGACCCCTTGTGCATTTCCCATCTTTACATGGCATATATATATATATATATATATATATATATATATATATATATATATCCTTATTCTTTCTTTAAAGACTTAAAATTTTTAAACTATTTATTTTTTCCTATGACCGTCTATATACATTTTTTTCTTTCTTAAGCACCTACACACACCATAACCTGCTTAAAGTATACTGCATACCTGTAGCATTTTCTTTCTTTTTTTTTTTTCAAGACAGGTTTTCTCCATAGCTTTTGGTTCCTGTCCTGGAACTAGCTCTTGTAGACCAGGCTGGCCTCGAACTCACAGAGATCCGCCTGTCTCTGCCTCCAGAGTGCTGGGATTAAAGGCGTGCGCCACCACCCCCTGGCACCTGTAGCATTTTCTGACCACATGAGTCAAACCTTAAACTGCTAAGCAGCTCTGCCACCTCCTCAGGTCCATGAAAGCCAAAACTTAAGCCCACGGGCCTGGTTGAGAACTACATTTAATTATCCAAGCTCTAGGAAGTTGGTACCCACTCTGTGGCAGTTGTTTTTACTTGGCTTATTGTCTCTACTTAGCATGCTGACTGCTCAAATGCTCTGCTACACAGCAGAGGCTCCTAAAGGAGCCATATCTGTTTTATTGTTGTTGTTCTGTTTTGTTTATTCCAGCTTTCTCTGGCTCTCTGTGGAAATGTGGGCCCCATGTTGGGTGCTATATTTTTATTTCTTTAATTTAATAATGCAAAATGCATGTGTTGACTTGACTGATAGTCACATACAACTTTTTTCTCATATCCACAAGTCAACAGTGGGTGACTCCAGAGGAATGACCATGATCATCATATGAAGTAGACTATATTAAATATTTCCAAGGATTATTCCAGTTCATTTCTTGTATACTCAAAAAGTCTTCATTATGCTGTTTGATGAGATCGATCCGCAGGAAAACCATGGTTCCCAAGATAGGCCCAACTTTCAGCCAGTTAGACTTGACTTTGGGTTGCTTCCAGACGTGGAACCTTGACCATGTGAACAAGCAGCTCGGGAGCAGAGCATGGGACCACCAGCCACAAAATCAGAACAGTACCAAGGACAGCGCCATCTTGCCCCACCTGATTTATTCTTAATGTATGAAAACATTCTGCAAGCTGTGACCCTCCTTTATCTTCCTGTGTCTATAACATGTCCTTCTGTCATCCCTGAACTAAGCTGCCTGGTGGCTTCCCAAGTACAGATACTTCCCACTAAACCAGACAAGCTGGGTTCAGTCCTGAGATCTGACATGGTGGAAGTTGAGAGCCAACAACTCCCACAAGTTGCCCCTGACCTCCACGCATCATGTGCTATGCTATACATCACCCCATTAATCCACGTATATGTGTGTGTGTTTATATATTTTTTTAATTCCATGAACGTCTGCCTATTAAAGCTGCAGCATGGACAGGCGTCTCACAACCCAGCTCTCCATTATTGGTGACAAACTAAACAACTTGAACTGCATGCTGAGTGGCCTTTCCTTGCATCAGGAAAATGGTGGCAGGGTGATCACCTTGATTCATCACTGTGAGAGAAAACAAAGCTCTAGCTCCGGACAGGCAGCAAGTGGCTAAGAAATGCCAGCACCAATAGAACAAGTGCAGGGCTGGAGAATGGCCTGGCATTCAAAGGCACTTGTTGCTCTCATAGAGGATGCAGGTTTTTATTCCTAGCTTCCACATGGTGACTCAACCACCTGCGACCTGGGTGTTTTTTAGATGATTGCAAGCCGCAATACGGATGCTAGGAATCGAACTCAGGTCCTCCACAAGAACAAGTGCTCTTAACTACTGAACCAACTTGCAGCCCCTCCTAGAATGCATTTTAATAACTTTCTATTATTACCTACTTCCATTTCTTCCTGCAATCCACTCCAATATGGCTTCTACCAACCAGATTCCCATTTTCCTAAACCTTGTCTTAGCTTGTTTCTTCCTTGGCTTGTTATCAGAATCTGTCATTGGGCTGGAGAGATGGCTCAGCAGTTAAGAGCATTGCCTGCTCTTCCGAAGGTCCTGAGTTCAATTCCCAGCAACCACATGGTGGCTCACAACCATCTGTAACGAGGTCTGGTGCCCTCTTCAGGCATACATGCAGACAGAATATTGTATACATAATAAATAAATATTTTTAAAAAAAGAATCTGTCATTATGACTCAATGAACATCACGCGGGGATATGCATGCCCCTATGGTGAAGGGGATCTGCTGAGAGCCTCCCATTCCTGAGCACATGGAGATGCTTCCTTCTAACGCCATCTCACTAGTAGGTTTTACTGGAGGGAAAGACATTGCTTTCCAGCTGCCCTGTAGCCCGACTGTTTTAGTCCCCAGGAATACAGTCTTTCAAGGCTCCTAACAAAAGTAAAATTGGAAACGCTTGCTGACTCCTTGCAATTCAGATGACGTGTGCTTGAAATGTCCCCTCTGGAGCAGATGACCAGCAGGGTCCAGTTTTCTGAGGGTCTGGACATACAGTCTAGGGCTTTCCCATGTGAAGCAAGCACTCTGCCCCTTAACCACACCCACAGCCCCACAAGCTGAGATGGAGCAGGTCCTGAGGACACTGGCCTGGTGAGCTAGTTAGCGTAAGAGCAACTGGCTATAAAGCAAACAGAGCACCTGTGCTGATCCACATCTTTCTCACCCTCTGCTCTTCTGCCAAGGGTGACACAGCACAGAGCCTTTGACATTTTGTACAATGTTCTTGACTGTCCCAACCTCAGAACTAGAAGAAAATTGTCTTTCCTTTTTGAGTTGAAGCTGGTGGAACCCAGGGCCTCAACACACTAGGTATGTGCATAGTTGTATATAGCCCCATCCTGAATTGTTTGGTTTTGTAGATGGGTTTTCTCTGTGTAACAGCTCTGACTGTCTTAGAACTCACTCTATAGAACAGACTGGCCTCGAACTCACAGAGATCCTCCCGCCTCTGCCGCCCGAGTGCTGGAATTAAAAGTAAGTGCCACGATCAGCCAACATTTTTTTTTAAGGTTGCACAGACTGGTCTTGAACTCCTGAGCTAAAGAAACTATTTTCATGCTCCTCCATGCTCAGTTAAAAGCTGTGTGTGTGTGTGTGTGTGTGTGTGTGTGTGTGTGTGTGTGTGTGTGCGCGCACGTGTGTGTATGCATGTGTGTTGCACCAGGGTTTTACATTGACTAGGTGAGCATTCTATCACTCAGCTGCATTCCTGTCTTCTTTTCTTTTTTTTAATATTTATTTATTATTTATACAATATTCTGTCCAAGTGTATGCCTGAAGGCCAGAAGAGGGCACCAGATCTCATTACAGATGGTTGTGAGCCACCATGTGGTTGCTGGGAATTGAACTCAGGACCTTGGGAAGAACAGGCAATGCTCTTAACCTCTGAGCCATCTCTCCAGTCCTTGTCTTCTTTTCTTTATAAATTACTCAGTCTGTGGTATCCTGTCATGGTGATGTAAAACAGACTGGCCGAGAATTTCCGGTTATAAGTCCTCAGTGAAGCTGGGAGAGAACAAGAGATGGCTCAGCAGTTAAGAATGCTTCCTGGTTTTATAGAGGACCCAGGTTCAATTCCCAGCACCTACATGATGACTCCATCATCTGTAACTTCAGTTCTAGGGATCTGATGCCCTCTTGTGGCCTCAGTGGGCACCAAGATGTAAGAAAAGAAAAGAAATCTTAAAATCAAAATAAAAAAATCCAGCCGGGCAGTGGTGACACACACCTTTAATCCCAGCACTTGGGAGGCAGAGACAGGCAAATCTCAGTGAGTTCAAGGCCAGCCTGGGTCAGGACAGCCAGGACTGTCACACAGAGAAACCCTGACTCAAAAAACAAAACAAAAATCAACTAAATAAAATTAGAAATCCCCTTAGTTCTTCCATCTCACTCTCGTTCCTCACTGTGCTGTCTAGTTTCTGGAGAGTGCATTCCTGCCTCTGCTGGGTAGTTTCCTCTACAAGCTTAGCTGCTGCTGCTGCTGCTTCCTCCCCCTCCCCCTCCTTCTCTTCTTCCTCTTTTATGTTGATCAACTACAAATCTTTCCTGAGAACCAGACACTATTGTAGAACACCTAAGTTGTTTTCCAGTACCCATACCAAGCAGCTTATCCCCCACCCCCACCCCCATACCTACAGCCCTAGGGGATCCAACATCCTCTTTTGGCCCTTACATGCGTGTGCACGCACGTGCACACACACACATTTACAAATAAAATGTGTACCAACAATCCAGAGAAGCAGATGCTGTATACCTGTGTGCTCTGCTGTCACCTGACCAACAGCCCCACCTTAGGCAGACACTGGCCATCTGGCTCAGAGCTTGTGCAGGCAAACATCCTTCTGTGCTCCTTTGATATTACCCGCCCCCTTTCCAGTCCTTCCATCCAGTTTCAAGTTTGCTTCAATGCCTTTGAGTTTCATGGAAGCCGGTGTCTGCACTTCCATTTCTCCTTGCTGCTTTGGGTGATGGCCAGAAGAAGAGGGAAGTGATGGCGTCACTTCTGTCTCCAGACTGGAAGTGCACATTAGCTCGATCACCACATCACTACGGCATGAGCTTGCACTGGCTTGGTTTCTGAATGTCAGATCCTGTCCTATTCTAACAAAGCACCCCTCAATTACTTCTGGCCCAGGAAAAACCAAGGAATACCTGCTGTGTGCTTCCCACAAACCATGTCCCCCATTACCAAACAAGGCCTTCCCTACTCTCCTTGGCACCCACGAGGGCTGCCCACTACTGGACGAGCTGCTTCAGAGATCCTGACTCCCACTGAGAGCAGGCTACCACCATCACCAGGGTGTTACCTCCAAGGCTGAATTCCACACTGTGTCATTTTGCCTGCCAATCTTCAAACTACATGAAGCCATTTCCAAAAGAATTGCTACGTTAGAAATAGAAGATTGGGCCTGAAAATTGAGTCCACATAACTAAAGTGGAACACATGGAACTTAGCCATGCACTTCCATACAGCCAAAACCAAAGACAGACAGCTCACAACCCCCAGCTCACGTTACATCAGGCGACCGGCTCTCTTTTATTACACAGACTCTTTCTTAGTATCGCTAACACTGTGAGGCTTTCTTGTCTGGAATGTTGTCTTTGGACCACTGCTTCTCAGCCAGGAGTGGCTTTGGCTCCTTCCCCTGGGTATATTTGGCAATGTCTGGGGACATTTGTGGTTGGTCACAGTTGAGAGGTGCTGTTGGAATATAGTGGGCAAAAAGGCAGAGGCCACTGATGAACACCATCCCATACCCAAGAGACTCCCAACAGAGTGACCTGGTCCTGGGCATCAGTCCTGTGCAGCCTGAGAAGCCAGCCATAGGCTTAGGGAAGGTGAGAACCTGTCTCAGGAGCCCTGCATGTTATGAATGCGTATTTATCATTGCGTGTGTCGGTACGATACTTCTACCATTCTGAATGTGGCACTAAAACCTGGGACTGTGCAGCCAATCAGCTTGAACATATTACTGCTGTGGCCAGGGAAGTCCCATATCAGCACTATGTCCTTGAGTCAGTATGAATCAGTGTCACGAAGCTCTGTGGGACGCCACATGTGTTAGAGAGACACTGCTGCAAGACTCCAGGAGAAGGCAGCAAAAGCCTTCAGTACCAGGCTACGGAGATGCTCCGGCAGTTAAGAGCTCTTGCTGGTCTTGCACAGGACATGGGTTCAGTCCTCAGCACCCACATCAGGTGGCTCACAACTTCCTATAACTCCAGCTCCAGGGCATCTGATGCCCTCTTTGGTCTCCTCGGGCTCTTGTGCTCATGTGCATATACCTCTGTAATTTAAAAAATATTTAAAAGAGAAAGTAGGTAGAATCTTCTCAAATGAACTGAAGACATGTATGTACCCACAGATTGAGAATCACTACAAATCCCAATTAGGATAAAGACAGAAAATCCCATGGAAGCCAGGTGTTGGGGGGTATAAGAGGATCTTCTGTCTATGTGTTACTTTCATTGGTTAAATAAAGAAGCTGCCTTGGCCTTTTAATAGGCCAGCCCTTAGGTAGGCAGAGTAGACAGAACAAAATGCTGGGAGAAAGAAGGCAGTGTAGCAGACGCCATGGCTCTCCTCTCCGAGATGGACGCTGGTTAGACTCATGCCAGTAAGCCACAGTCACGTGGCGATACACATGAATAGAAATGGGTTAATTAAGGTGTGAGAGTTAGCCAATATGAGACTAGAAATAATGGGCCAGGCAGTGTTTAAATGAATACAGTTTCTGTGTAATTATTTCGGGTAAAGCTAGCCCGGTGGCAGAGCAGGACGAAAAGCAGCCCGCTCCCCTATTACAACAGGGGGGCACGTGTTTTTGTTTTGATTTGGTTTGGTTTGGTTTGGTTTTGGTTTTTTGAGACAGGGTTTCTCTGTGGCTTTGGAGCCTGTCCTGGAACTAGCTCTGTAGACCAGACTCACAGAGATCTGCCTACCTCTGCCTCCCAAGTTCTGGGATTAAAAGTGTGCGCCACCACTGCCCAGCTAAGGGGCACGTGTTTTCGATCCCAACACTCAGGAGCAGACTTGTCAAGCCTTCACTAGGAGTGAATTACTAGCTCCGGTCCATATTGAAGGAGAAGAGACTGCAGAGTGTGTATGCCAAGTATAAAGAGTGGGGGATGGTCTCAGAGACTGCCCACCACAGTGAAGCTGGGTAGTAACAAGATACAATAGCAGACACAAAGTAGCATTACTAGTATGGGCAACACCTGGGGATTTTGCTTGCTTGCTTGCTTGCTTGCTTGCTTGCTTGGTTTTCTTAGAGACCTCTGTAATTCCGGATGGATTTAGAATTACAATCCTGCCCGCCTCAGCCTCCTGAGTGCTGGAATTACAGGCATGTGCCACGAGGCCCTGCTTCAATTCGGTACCTTCTAAGCTGAAGATATACTTATGACCAAGGCGTTTACAATAGTCTCTGCAACAGCTCTTAGCACAAAGCACCCAGGTGTCCTTCAGCAGTGCAGAAGAAAAGGGATAGGTGTTCATACAGTCCGGATGATATCACAGCAGAAGTGAAGCAATTAGGGGCTGGAGAGATGGCTCAGTGGTTAAGAGCACTGGCTGCTCTTCCAGAGGTCCTGAGTTCAATTCCCAGCAACCACATGGTGGCTCACAACCATCTGTAATGAGATCTGGTGCCCTCTTCTGGCATGTGGGCATACATGGAGGCAGAATGTTGTATACATTATAAATAAATAAATCTTTTTTTAAAAAAGTGAGGGAATTACATGCAACATGACCGTCATAAGCATGAACTTCAGTGGGAAAGAAACAAATACATTCTATGGTTAATCTCCAGTGTCAAGCAGCTTTGGGACTGCTAGGAGACACTCCTGGGGCACTTCTAGGAGGGCAGGCTCTTCCCGGGAACTTTAACTGAGGGCAACCACTTATCCCAGGTATGAGTTCTCACAAGCTGCAGTCCTGGAGTGAATAAAAAAAGAAAAAGAAAGTGAGCTGTTAGCCAGCCTTCCTCTTTTTCTGCTCTCCTCCAGTGTCTGTGGTCACCTAAACACACGTGGTATACATACAGACAAGCAGGCATACACATATACACCTAAGAACAATTTTTTTGTTAAAAACAAACAAAAAAACCCATGTTGCATAATAATGTAAGTCATTTCTGTTGAAATTTTTTTTATTCCTGCAATTTTTTTCTCCTTTTTATCAAGAAAGAAACAATTCTTCAAATTCAAAGTTAAAAAGTTACATATATTATATATTCTATATAATTTTATGTATGCATATCTATAAATGTACAAATATATCCATATTTTAAAAAGTCTCGTTATATATCTCATGATACATAGTGGCCTTAATTTCACTAGATAGCCTAGGCTGGCTTTTAACTCCAGGTAATCCTCCTGCCTTGTCTCCAGAGTACTGATATCAGATGGATATTTCCCCTTCCCACAACTGAGAATTCAGCCCAGAACTTCCCAGCCTTATGCTCCAGTTCGACTTGAGGACTTTTGATGGGAGTCAAATCCTTTCAGGACTGACGAAGTGACGAAAATTTCTGAGCCAGGCAAGATGGTGCATGTATAATCCGAACGTTCAGGAACAGACTTGAGGGTGGACTGGACTAGACAGTGAGTGACTGTGTCGTGGGTGCTACCCCACGGCTCTGCTGCCAAGCCTTTCCTGTCATGATAGACAGTGTCCCTTCTTAAGTCACCCACCAAGACAAACCCTTCCCAGAGTAGGTTGTTTATAGCAAGTATTTGTCATAGCCATGGGAAAACTAACTTCGCCAAACAAATGAAGCTATTGCATGTGTGATCTTTAAGCTAGACATGGTTGGCACATGCCTTTAATTCCAGCGTTTGGGAGGCAGCATCGGGAAGATCTCTGTGAGTTCCAGGCCAGTCAGAGCGACATAGTGAGACACTATCTCAAATAAACAAACACACACACACACACACACACACCAACAAAGATATGGTCTTTGTCAGTACTTCACTAGGTTAGGTTAAACAGTAAAGAAACTCTGGTGTCTGGCTAGCACAGAAGCGGGCAGAGCAACTGCCAGGGCAAGTGACCTCCTGAGCAGTCCAGCTGGGGACAACTGGTGTCATGTCTAGTTATGACATGAGTGTGCTATTCGGTGTACCTTCTATGTGTGCACTATGCTTTGTCTGCATAACATACGAAGATGCACAGAAGCAAATGCAGCCCAGTGTCTGGGCCTGGGCCTCCTTCGGGCCGGCTATCCATGGCACCCTCTTGACCACCTCAGCCCTAGACAGTCAGATTCTGGAAGGGAAAGGTGGCAAGATGGGATCGCAAACCCCACCATTCCCAGCAGGGTTTGCCTTGCGGGGCTGAGGCCTCTCTTCCTCTAAGAGACTCAGGCTTTCACAGTCACACCAAGGCAGAGCAGGGAGGGGAGGGGCAGGAAGGGGCTGAGTACCTGGTGCCGAGAGCGCTTGTTTGCAGTGCGGTTACTGAGGCCTCAGGAACCACCAGCCTGCCCCAGGTGACTTTCATGAGAAGACACCAGAACCCTCTCCAACGCCCCCACCCCTGACTTCAATGAAAAGGTCAAGGGAATTTTCCTTCTCTTTAAATGCAACGACTCTTTTCTTGGGCCCAGAAAGAATTATTTATCAGGGGCTCACAGTACTCCGCGTGCCTTTACAGGGCCCGGCTGGTTGCTCTGAGGCACAACAGACAACTTTCTTCCTGAAAGCTCAGTTTATAGGCCAACTTCAAAGCCTGGGTCCTCAGAGCAGGGCGCCAGGCTCCAGTTTGGGGACTGACATCAAAGGGACTACACAGGTTGATGTGATGTCGGGTGGACAGCCGCAGGGCTGCAGGAGCGGTCCTCCAAGGACCCGCCTGTCCTCGGCACCTGGAGGGCTCTGGGAGGCAGCTCCATTGCGGCCAGATTCCTTGAATCCTAGCTTCAGAAGCCTTGGGCTGCTGCAGGTGAGTGCCTGAGATGGCAGAGGGTGAGAGCAGAAGGCCAGGGCAGAGGGGTAGCGGAGGACCCCCCCAAACCTGCGCTCCTTGGCCAGCCCTTAAGAAGGGCAGGGTTTAAATACAGGTGAACCACGGCAAGGCTGCTGCTCACAAAAAGGATCTGCGGCGAGGGTGACAGTGGCTGATGATGTAATGAATGCTCTCCAGCCCAGGACTGTGCAGAATGGTGACCTCATGTGGACTCCATCATGACCCAGCTGGGGCAGACATTACTAGGTCCATTTTTCAAAGGAGGAAACGGAAGCTTGGGGAGGGAGTGGTGGTTTGCTGGATTCCATCTTGCTCAGGGAATTAGGGATGCTTCCTGGGGGCTAAGACATACACCAGAGCCAAGTAAAGTCTTCCTGGCAAGTATCCCTGGCAATGGGACGGCATCATTCATTCACGGAACAATAATTTTGTGTGTGTGTGTGATTATACGTACACTAGGATAATAAGGAAATAAGTTAACGTCCCAACTCTCATACAGCTTAAATATTTTAAGTTCTATCATTAGTGTTTGTGTGTGTCTCCATACATGTGTGCCACGGTGTGCATGTGGGGACAGAGTCCATCAGAGTTGGTCCTCTCTTCCCACCTTTATGGAATCTAGGGATTGAGCTCAGGTCTCCAGGCTGATGTGGCAAGGGCCTGTACCAGCTGAGCCATCAGCTGGTGTTCTTGGTGTAAGAGGTCCTTCTGTATTTGTGTTGCTTTTATTGGTTATTAAAGAAATTGCCTTGGCCTAGTTGATAGGGCGAAACTCAGGCAGGTGGGGAAGACAGAACAAAATAGCTTCACTGTTATTTTAATCCCAGCACTTGGAAGACAGAGGCAGGCAGATCTTGTGAATTCAAAGCTAGCCTGGTCTACAAAGAGAGTTCCAGGACAGCCAGGGCTGTTACACAGAAAACCCTGTCTCAAAAAAAAAAAAAAAAAAAAATCCCCCACTACCCAAAAAGCCATTGTTAGCTGGGTATAGTGGTGCACACCTTTAGTTCCAGCACTCTGGAGGCAGAGGCCAGCCTGGTCTACATAGCAAGCTCCAGGCTAGACAAGGCTACATATTAAGACACTATCTCAGGGCTGGAGAGATGACTCAGTGGTTAAGAGTGCTCACTACTCTTGCAGAGGACAGGATTCAATTCCCAGAACCTACTTGGCAGCTCACAACTGTGTATAACTCCAGTTCCAAGGAATTCAATACCCCCACGCAGACATATATGCAGGTAAAACACCAATTCAGAGAAATAAAATTAAATACATTTTTAAAAAAGACACTGTTTCAAACTAACCAAGAACTATGTTTTTGTTTGTTTGTTTGTTTTTGATTTTGATTTCGAGACAGGGTTTTTCTCTGTGTAATAACTCTGGTTGTCCTGGAACTCACTTTGTAGACCAACCTGGCCTCAAACTCACAGAGCACCTGGCTTTGCCTCCTGAGTGCTGGGATTAAAGGTGTGCGCCACCACTGCCTGGCAGTGCCAAAACCATTTTCAATGTAGCAATCCCCTTACTTTCTAAGCAGATGAGGAGTAACAGACTCCAAGAGACTTGACTGGCAAAGCAGAACTGGGTTCTGGGTAGACTGGCTCCCACATGGCACCCTCTCCTTTCCAGTCCTTCCACCTTACATGGGAGTTGACCAACCACGGCCCAAGTGTGGGCAGCAGGTGAGGTGGTGGGGTTGGAGACATCACCTCTGCTTGATGTAGCTCAGCTACCAGGCACCCCAAGGCTACCCTGGTCCCAGGACTGCCAGGGAAGCCTGTGTTGCAGGGTATTTGATCACACTGTTAACCTTGAGATTGTAAATTTACTGGAAAAACCTGATTCTAGTTGTGGTGTGGTTCAGCCCTTGCACACACCTTCGATCCAAGAGCTTTCTGCTTGAATACTGTAACAGGATTAAATAAAGTCAATCATAGGTCAGAAGGTGGAGCAAGCAACCAGTTGACAGGAAGTGAGCATAGGATTATTAAGTAAAAAAAAACATAGAGAGTAAGGGGGGGAGGGAGTCAGGAGGATGGAGAGAAAGACACAATGAGGAGAGGGGAGAGACATTCAGTTTGGGGAGGCTGGGTGGAGATGGCCTAGGGAGAGAAACAGGCTTATGAGTGCTCTCTCTGCCTCTCTGAGCTAGCAGGTTTTCACCCCAGCATCGGGCTCCTGAGTCTTTATGGGTAAAATCAAATTATTGGGGTTTTGTTAAAAACAACAGACCTACAGCCCACCAGACTGTACAGCCCACCAGACTGTGCTGGACCAAGTCTTGTTGATTAGAATCGAAGAAATACCTGTCTATAATTTTTTTTCACTAAATATTGTATTTAGGGATTGAAGAGATGATGACTCAGTGGTTAAGAGCACTTGCTTAACTAAACCTAGATTCAGTTTCCAAGAATCTGATGCCCCCATCTGGCCTCTGCAGACACAAGGCATGCACATGGTTCATATATATACATATAGGTTCGTACATATACATATAAAATAAATCTTGTAAAAAGGGTGTGTGAGTACGTGTGTGGAGGCTGGCAAACCACTTATGGGAGTCAGACTGCTTCTTCCTTCCACTACATGGGTCCAGGAATCTAACATGGGTCAGTAGTCAGGTTTGGCTAGAATCACCTTTAGCCTGAGTCAGTTCCAACATTGCCGTAAACCACCCCTGACATAAAGTGTAACACAAAGTATCTGACATAATCAATGGTAACAGGTACTTGCTTCCCATCAAGCACGGCCACTTAAGTTTGCCCCTGGGATCCACATAATAAAAGGCAAGAACTAACGTGTAGGGTGTCCTCTAACATCTACACACATGCTGTGGCACGAGTATCTCCCTGCCCCCCCCAAATAAATAATGAATATAATTTTTTATATGGTAACAAGCATCATGAATAATAAAAATCTAGCAAACGAGTCTAACTGGACGCTAGTGGGATGAAGTACGACCTCGGAGCATCAGAGGTAGACAAATTTCTGGGCTGGGAAGAGGTGCTAACCATGATGGGCCATCATCCTTGCCCCCTCTGACATGCCCTGCTCCCAAATGAAAGCTCTGTAAGTAAGGTCCTTTATAGCCTCACTTCCCAGCTCTCCAGAGGCTCACCCTGACCCTGCTCAGTCTCTGAAAGGTGCCCCTGGACCAGTCCTCCTGGAATAGAGAGAAGTGGAGAAGCGGAGCATGACATAGCCGACCCCGACACCTGCCTGCTTCTTTCCCTCTTGCTGTAGGAGAGGTCAACAAACATCTGTGATCAGCTGGATACCAAGCCCAATTCAGTTTTCCAGACCCTCACAGGCTGGCCAGTGAGACAGGAGGCTTCCAACAGTTCTCCAAACAGCACCACCTGCTGGTAAGCACAAGAACCTGCAGTACACCCTGCAGGGAACACGCGTTTCCACATCACCTCCCACGCCCCGAGAGAGCGTCACTACATAGCTCAGTGTGTCCTCAAGCTCACAATCCTCCTACCTCAGCCTCTCAAGTGCTGGAACTACGGGTACAAGCTACCATGCCTGGCTCGGGCCTGATTTCTAAAGATCTAGCAGTATGACTTCCTAGGAAAAACAGCTCCGGTGAGGAGTACACCTTTCCTCCACGTTGTAAGAAAGTCTAAGCAGTCATGTGAGGAGTCTCGGGTAGAGGCGGATACTCGGCCACCCCAGTTTATCCAGACAGCCCAATTATAATGCCACCAAAGTGAAAAAGCCACCTCAGACAGTACACTGACTGCTTCTACTTAGAGCTGAAAATCTGCCCAGCTGATGAGCCTGGAAATTAATTGCTTAATCATGAGGGAAAATTAATTATGGTGTTAAACCACTAAGCTTGGGATGCTTGACCACACAGCAGTGGCTACCTGAAAGGGGGTGGGATCTCTGAGGAGGGAGAGATACTGAGGCAGTTTGCAAGCTCAAAGAGAAAGGAGCTGGGCAGTGATGGGAAAGTCCTCTGCAACCTCCCAGCCTTGCTTTGGGTCAGAGCAGCAAATCTTCTGCCGTATGTGTGCACCATGAGCTTGGCTGGGAGGAGGATAACAATCTATATGGAAAAAGACACTCTGGTAGGTCTGGGGCTTGCAGCTGGGAGAGATGATCACCAGCCCAGGAAGGGACCGCTTTCCTGAAGCGCAGGAATGAGAGGCCATCTTGGGGCACTTTCCCAGCCAGCAGAAGTTGCCAGTTGGGGAACTCAAGCTGGAGAGGACTGCAGTGCACCCAGCAAGGGATACTCAGGGACTCCCAGGAAGGACAAGGGGTGATGCTGGCAAGACACCCCGCCCCTCGCTGGAACAGACTAATGGAGACACAAGACTTGCTAATGTTCTCATTGGCTACTGTGGTCACGGCAGGAGGCCTGAAAGGGACAACCAAGTAAACAAGTGTGGATGAACTTCAGCATCAGAGGCTAGCAGGACAAGGCACTCGGGGGCGGGCACTGGACTGAAGTGGTGTGGTGCCTGCGTTTGTGGGCAGAGACCTGCAGAGAGTCAATTTTTGCGGTGATTCCGACCTTACAGCGACTCCCCCTGGCCACTGTCTTTAAAGCAGTAATTTTGCCCTGGGAACTTTGCAGAGATGTTCACACCCCACATTCTTTGGGTGTAGTGAGGACTGGCTCTGTCTACTCCTTTGGGGTGATTCTGCCTCTGAGCCTAAACTCTGGGTCTAGGAAGAAAATGTTTTGGAGAGTCAAAAGTCTCCAGAGGCAAACAGGAACTCAGACCAACAAGGAACCAGGAACTTGGCCAAAAGGAGCCATGAGGGGGGCTGGAGAGGTGGCGCAGTGTAAGAGCACTGGCTGCTCTGCCAGAGGACCTGGGTCTGACTCCCGGCATCCACAAGACAGCTCACAACTGCCTGTAACTCCTACTCCAGAGGAGCCAGTGTCCTCTTCTGGAGTCCTCCAGCACTGCACACATGTGGTCCATACATACACACATGTGAAACAACCATACACATACATTATTTTTATTATTTGTATTATTAATACACATAAGTTATTATCATTAATCTAACAGAGAAGGCATGAGCCTTAAGTGGACCAAGAGTCTCTTAACTATGTTTGAGAAGCGTGAGGCTTCTAGATGGTTCCGAGGACTAGGGCTGGAATGGCACACGGGACTCACACAAACAGTAAACTGCCCAAGACCCTGATCCATGAAGGATTAAGAACTCAGAGTTCAGAGGGAGAGTACCTGTGACAGGCTGATGAGGTCTGTCTTAGGGATGATACGGGCAAGGTGTGGTGACTCAAACTGGGACCTAAGCTAAGTGACTTTGCCTGCCTAGTTCCTTCTCAGCTTCCTTAAGAATGTGGGAGAGTGGGCAGCTGAGCAGGACAACAGGCCTCCTCCATGCAAGAGCTGAAACTGCTCGCCTGTGGCTACGCTGGTCTCGTGCATTCAGAAGGGTCCCCTTTAGGGTCTATGCTGTTTCCTAACCTGGGGTTTAGCCCCTCTGCAAAGCCTGGCTCTCCCACAGGGCAGGGTTGGTCCATATGCGGCAGCCTCTGGCGGCACCCACACTAGCAGCCTCCTCCTTCAGCTTCATCTGCATTTAACATGCCTTGTTGGGCTGCGGCAAAGAATACTCAACAGATTCATATTAAAAATGCCCTTTAAATTTCAAAAGCTTTGAACTAAAGAAATACCTCGAGAAGTTCTCGTGGAAAGTTCAGTCCCGTTGATTCAATTCACCACACTTAGATGCACCTTTTCAAATAATAGGGAAAAAAATGTAACAGGGTCAGGCCCAATCAATATGCTTGTTCAAACAGAATTGCGGGGACTCTGATGTGCGTGCGTTTTGTGCTCTGCCTTTGTACACGGCCACTCGCTCTGAAGAAAGGTTTCTTTTGCTAGGAGAGCAATGAAAGTGGTCGCCTTTTGAGTGCAGGCAGCAAAGTGACGGCGTGTTTACCGCGCTGGGAGGGGCTGCCATTTTTTCATGTCTCCCCTAGCCCAGTCTCTTTGTTCTTTTCAGAGCAACCTGAGAAGTCCCTCGCAGAGCCCCCGCCCCACCGCGAGAGCAAACCTGAAGCAGAGGGCTTCCAGCACTGGCCCGCTATGTCTCAGAAATGTGATTTTGCGGATTAGACAAATAATTTGCTGTTTCGTTCCCACCCTTAGTGAGAACACAAAAGGACTTAGCACAGAGTGCTGGGCTGTTATCTTGGGGAACTTTTGGAGCCCACAACAGCCTCCGGGCTGGCTGGGCCAGCGTCTGGACCCATTACTGTCGTCCTCCTTCACACACACTGACCAGGGGAGCCTGCAGGTCCCTGGAGAACAGGTCCGAGCGAAGGTGACCAAGGCCCCCTCCCTCGGTCCGGCATACCTACCTCATAAACTGTATATAAAGAGTTACTTAGATGGCATCTCGAATATGTAAAAAATGCAGGCAGTCCTGGAAGGCCAAGAGGGGATTAGGAATCTCATTCCCAGGGCCTGTTCGACAGTTGATCTTAACATTCTCTTGTTGGCTCTGGACCTGATTAGACAAGACAGCCTGGGTCTCACCTGGGATCCAAGTTACAGTCCGAATTAAGAGGTGAGCGGGGCTGCTGAGATGGGTAATGGGCAAAGGCTCTTGTTGCCAAGTCTCATGGCCTGAGTTTGATTCCCTGGGACCCACGTAGTAAGAGTGCGACTATAAATTGTCCTCTGCCTGTCACACAGGTCACAGAACATGCACACCTACACTCACACACATCATACATGAAGGCAAAAGGAAAGGTGGTTAGCGAATAGACACAAGGACACATTCTCGTTCCCCGCGACTTAGCACTCTGCTGAGGTCCTGGGCCTGTACGGATGTACATTCTGAAATGCTGGGCCACTCAGTTCTTAATCACGGAGTGCATGCGCCTAGTCATTCTACAAATGGCCCCATCTGGTTTTTAACTACGCACCGGTAGTTTGCATGTGCATGTGTGTAGGTGTGCTTGCGTGTGTGGAAGGCAGAGGCTAATGACCAGTTTCTTCCTCAATTGCTTAGGTTTACTTACGTGGATGAGTGTTTTGCCTGTGTGTACATATATGCGCTGCTTGTGTGCTGAGTGCCCATGGAGGTCAGAAAAGGGTGGCAGATACTCTGGAATTGGAGTGACAGAGGTTTGTGAGCCACATAGGGTTCTGGGAAGCAAATCGGGTCCTCTGTAAGAGCAAGTGTTCGTGGCCACTAAACCATCTCTCAAGCTCCTAACTTACTGCTTGAGACAGCGTCCCTCTGGAGCTAAGCTGGTTATCCGGTGAGCTCCAGGGATCCTCTAGGGATGGGATTACAGATGCGTGCCACCAAGCCTGCTTTTCCCTTGGCTTCCTTCTAGCAACTGAACTCAGGTCCTCACGCTTCTGGAGAAAATACTCTCCTGACTGGGCCCAGCATCGGGCCACATTGCCTCCTACACAGACACTGCCATCCTGTGACCTTTCTTTTGAGTGCTCTGCACTGACCTTGGCTGAAGCTCTATCACCCTGCGGATTAAGCTCGAAGCCACAACTCTCCTAAAACAGTGTATGCCTCCCTCCCTGACAGAGAACAACAGGAACAGCAGCCACGCTCCCTCAAACACAGGGCTGTAGCAGTGAAACACAAACCAAGACCAAAAGTTTGAAACCACATATGCAGTCCTGCTGAAAAACCACCTACAGATGGCTCCCCCGTGCAGCGGGCATCGACTGTGGGCTTTTTGTCTTTTCAGGCAATTCTGCATTTAGTTGCAGAATCATCCCCTCCCTCATTTTAATCTGTTATGTGACATTTCCAGCTAATGTTTAAAACTAGAAGAGTATTTTTTTATTTTTAAATTCAAAACGAACAGTGGTTAACATAGCATTCTCCCCTCCACCCATTCAGAATGCGTCGGAATCCACCTCTCCCAGTTTAAATACTTGGAAGGCTTCTCCAAACCTCTAGCACACTCCTTAGCCATGCAGAAACTTGGAAACCACACACATCCCTAAACCAAACTGGCCCCTAGCCTTCTGCCTTCAGCATGAATCACAAGTCAAGATGAATTAAATGCAAATCCAGTTTGCAATGGTCCATCACTAACAGGCCTAATTGGAATGGGCAGTGTGTGGGTTGGATGGGAGCCCATTGTACCCCGTGTGCTATCTTGGATTAGATTGGGGCTGGCCAGCTCAAACCAGTCCCTCGGGCCTCCACAGTTACTCAACTATCGAGGAGCTGTCAGGAAGAGGAATGCGTCTTCAGTGAACACGGTAAGCAGGAGACAGAGAGCTGACATGGGGAGAGTGCATACAGATCATGGGGTAAACACAGCCAGCAAGAAACAGGACACGGGTGACATTAATATTTTAATCTGTACATCACTTCTTTTTCTTTTTCTTTTTTGCAAACCATTACACTTTTATTTAAATTAACTTTTTCTTGTAAAATATTCATTTCATTTTTTCCAACAAAATCTTATAAAGGCAAAAATAAAATTTTATTTTGGCAAATGTCATGAAGTTGATACTGGCAGCATATGGAGTTAGTTAAAAATAGACAGCAACTTCTAAATATATTCAAGGATTTTTTTTTTCTTTTAAGTATAGTCAAAGACAAATTTTCATTTAAAATGTGGCTCCACCCAATGGAGGGGTTTTTAGTTTGTTTTCTTTCAACCATTGCTTCCTGTATGTAGAAAACCAGGAGACAAGTTAAATATGGGGCCAAGAACACTGTGTCTGGCATGATCACCTCTTCCTCAGCTGGGCTAGAGTCAGGTCAAAGTCCTGTGCCCTGGTTCTGCCTGCCTCCTCACCAGTCCCAGGGAGGCTGTCCCGGGTTTCCCCACAGCAAGCAGCCGAGGTCCCTCAGTCCGCCTGGCTGGAGGGATGGTGGTAGGTTAGGCATTTGTATGTAGATTCCACCCAGTGTAGAATTTATTGCTACAACACATCTCCCATTTCCACTTCACAGTGGCTTCTGTTTTTCTGAGAACTGTTCGCTGAGGGAACTTCATTGCTTCATGACAGGCTGAAGAAGCCACCACTTTTGAACATACGTGGTTGCTCCTCAGTCAGCACCAAGGCCCAGGACAGGCTCCATGGGCCATCCTGGTGGAGTTTCCAAGGCTGGGCCTCCGCTCAGGGGTACTGACCTTGGCAGTCAACTGCTCCTCACTTTCTGGGGAGCATGGTAACAAGCCTCATGCTGGAACCCACAGGAAGCACATCCCCAAATCCAGCCGCTCTCTGGCTTCGTGGGCAGTGGGAATGGCCCCTGCCTGTCCTGCCATTCTCCCCACACATTATGCCCCCGCCCCCACCGTAGTACCTGAATCCCTATGTGTGGCTACAAAACCCTGCAGGCTCACCTTTCAGCCACTCAGACCTTGAGGTGAGCATATAAAATACATTCTGACCCTAAAACACAGTATATTTCACATCGTGTATCAAAAGTGCTTCTGTCATCTGTAGGAAGGACTCTGGACCGAAACAATGGGCTTGTGTTGGGACGGAACCCTTGTTCCATGCTGCACCCACCATGCTGGGTGGGCTCTTCTCTCCTCCAGCGCGAGCCCTGTTCAGTTGGAAGGGTTTCCACTGGGCAGAGGAGACAATATTTCATGAAGATGCTGGTTGAGCTGGGCCCCCAGGTCCAGGCTTCTCCTCTGCACACTGGATCATGGGTCTGCTACTGCCTGGGCTGGAAAAAGCACAAGAGACAGTGAGAGGTTGGCAGACCTTTGCTTCTGCCCTCATAGTGGGCATGTTTGTGCACACACATGATGGGCTGGCAGATGGAGTACGAGAGCAGGGGGTGTGGGCAAAGCGGCCGCTGTCAAGGGACCTTTGCTTCTAGGACCCAGTGCGCTGTTTTTTTTTTTTCTTCTAACTTTAAGTTCAAGTTCATAAATTTGTCCTCTGCAGTAGGCCAAGACCTGGGCAAACTCCTGGGGTAGTTAATGGTTCTACACTTCATTCTCTGAAAAATCAGAGAGCCAAGCCCATGGGACCTCGCTCGCTTGCTTTATTTATTTATTTTTATTCTTTTCTCATGTTTTTAACCTAACGGAGTGCTTTTAACCTGCCTGTAGTGCTATGAGAGGAAGAGGCACAGCTAAGCTCTGGAGAGAGCATCTCAGTCCTAGCACAAGGCTACAGGGGCTGAACGGAGCCTCTCCCTGGCACCTCTACCTGCTCAGATCTCTAAGAAGAAAACACAACCATGGCCCTGGCAAGACCTGTAGGACTTTACAAAGGACATGGCTGGAGCCTTTCATGACATTCCTCTGCTCTGCCCCTCTTGTGGGCCATGGTAGACCCAAGCCAGCTCACCTCCTCCTGTTCTCGGACTGGCTGGCTGCGGGCTCTAAAGTAGGGACAGTCCAAAGCTGGAGGGCCCAGTGCAAAGTGATGTCCTCTGCACCCTCTTCTGCAGACCCACGGAGTTTCCGGGATGGCCCAGATAAGCCCGCTAGCCAGCAGTCATGGAGAATGGAAGTTGTGGGTTCACACCAAAAGCGTCTGCACCCTGACACGCGCATGTTTCAACTCTTTGTGAAGTCCCTCAGATGTCTGGGCCTCGTTTCCTCATCTACACGCGGAGCGAAGAGAATCACGGGGCTGTTGTGAGCACCAGGAGATACTCAACACAATGGCTAGCAGGTCAACCATAACCCAGTTAGGGTATAGACGGGAACTCTGCGAAGTGACAGCAAGAGACTGCGAGGGACCTCTGGTGTGACCTCTGTGGTCCAGGTCTGGATACAGACGGGGCAGCTGCCCCAGGCCATGAAATCACTCCACAGCTAATGGTTACTGGCCTACTGGCTCCCGGGGGGCTCCTTCCTGTCTGGGTCAGACACTCTCTTAGTGGAGTTATACCAAGCATCTCAACGGACTGTGGTCCTGGACTTGCATCTGTCTCTTCCCTAAGACATTCAGTGACTGATACAGTCTCAGGCCTTGCTGTATGAGGAGACCCCTCGAGGTCTCAGCTTGCCTTCTGTAACAGTTCTTCAGTCCCTTTGGGAAGGCCACCAAAGAGTGAGATGTGATTCTTCTTTTCCTTGGAGACTGGCAGTGTGCCCTATGCTGCTCTTTGGGGCATCAAGCTGCCGTGGGAAAGAGAAATGGGCAGGAGCGGCAAGGGCCCTAGCAGACATGTCCGATCCATGGCCCACAGAATACATGTGATCCAGGACGGCTGTGGATGCAGCCCAACACAAAATCCTAAACTTACTTAAAATATGAGAAGTCTTTTTTTTTTTTTGTAGTTTTTTCCCTTGTACCTCAACCACACAGTAATAAAGCCAAAGGGTTGAAAACCACGGAGATATTTCAGCACGACAGCACCTTTAATGGCAGCCTCTGTTGAGGCCTGAGGTCAGAATACTAAAATGCGAATCACCTCCAGCCACCTACCATCTAGCAGGTCCCCCCCAGCGGCCGCAGTGCCAATGGAAGGAAGCAGCAGCAGGTGGCATTGCAGTCAGCTCAGCAGCAGCAGGAAGGCGGGAGGGGCATGCTCAGACTACGGGGTGCACAGCAGCAGGACAGCCAGGCAGGGGCTCTTACTTGGAAGGTGTTAGACAAAGGTGTAGTGCAGTCCGTTGCTTAAGGGGGGATAAGGTGGCACCGTCCTGGCGGACAGGGGGGCTTTAGGCGGGAGGAGGGCCAGCTGCTGCACTAGACAGAGCACACAGGAATCACACGGTGTATTAGAGTGACCTGTCCACCCACACCACCATATGCCCTGCTTGGCAGGACTGTGTGGCTTGGCCCCACGGCCCCCAACTGATGGCTGCTCTTGGGAGCAGATCCATGGGGCACAGCTTGCCTGTAGTTTCTGATTCAGGGGAGAGAGCAAGAGTGAAGAAAGGTAGAGATTGGGGAGTAGGGCAGAAGGTGTCAGGGCTAAGGTCATCAGCTGTGTGGGAGGAGTGAGAACAAGCCTGAACGTAGCTCAGTGACAGTGGGCCAGCCTAGCGTACAGAGGCCCTGGGTTCATCTCCAGCAGCACCTAAGATGTGGTGGGGGCAGAGTGAGAGCAAGCGCAGCTGTGAGGATGGTGCCTGGGGAGGAGGGGCAGCCTCACAGGAGGAGCTCAGAGGCTGCTGAGATGAGCTCTGGGGACACCAGCAAGAGGGTCTGCCTGAGTCCCAGTCACAGAGCAACACAGCTTCCAACCCCTTTACGTGTCTCAAACAGAGCAGGGACAGCAGAGATCTCAGAGGCTGGCTTAGTCTGCTTGGTTTCAAGACACGACCTCAGTATGGCCCATGATGGGCTTGAACTCGCTGTAATCAAGGATGACTTTGGAGCCCTGATCCTCCTGCCTGCATCTCCCTAGCTGGGATTATGGATGCAAGCTAACACACAAGGCTGGATTTCTGGAACTCTGGAGGGTCAGGGTATGGGGACAGAACAGGTCTCTCCTCATTAGTCAATCATGGGGCCTCCCGAAGTGATGTCAAAGCTGCTCCCCACATCAGACTCCTCAGGGCCAGCAGCCACTTGGTCAATCGGATTAGAGGGCCGGTAGGGAGAAGGCACCACTTTGGGTCCTCTGACCATCCATTGGTGAAGTACACCTGGCCAGAGGCGCTATAGAGACACACAACAGCCTCTGCATCCACAGACAAACTACACGGGATGGACCGTGAGGATACCACAGGGAGGCAGATGCTGGTGAAGGAAGGATGCAGGGTTCTTTTTCTGGGAGGCTCTTGTATTGTTTTCTTTGTGACAGGGTCTCACTCTGTAGTTAAGGCTAGCCAAGCCTATAGCATGCATGTAGCAATTCTCCTGCCTCAGCTTCCTGACAGCTGGGATCCCAGGCATGAGCTTAAAGCAGCCTTCACACACCACACAGCTGTGTGCTGCTTCTACACCATGGTGATATTCTTTTGGCTAGGCTGGCAAAGCCTCGGTTCCCGAGTCCTGTTTGTGCCACAGGGTAACTGGCAGGGTTGAGTGGCTCTGGCGTGAGGACCAAGGAAGGGTTTCTAGGCAGGAGTTCTCGCCCTACAAGAAACGCCCGCTGGGGCATCACTTCTGTTCCCTTCTTCCTACTGAAAAAAACTCGAGTCCTGCCCCCTTTGTTCAGAGCTGGCCAATACAGAGCAGAGTGGCAGCTCTTCTCCTGCTTGGGTCAGGCAGGACAGAGAACACACCCTTAACTGTTACTGTCAGCTAACTTCCTGGCTCTAGGACAAGTTATACTGGGAGCAGCCGGCAGGAACTGTCCCCGAAGGTCGGCACCCACAGCCTTACCTGCTACCTGCTTGCTGCGCTGAGAAGCCTCTGAGGCCAGGGCATAAGAGATGTTGATGATCCGCTCCTGTTCCTGCAGCTGCGAGTCCAGGTCGGCCAGGCTGTTGCGGTCCTGGCCTGGGGGCTGCAGGTTACACATGCTGTGAGGACAGAGAGAAAGCGTGAGTCTCCGCACCCTGGCCCTCAGCTTCCCCTGTGGAGTGTCTCCCCGGCTGTGGGGAGGAGCGTCTTCAACACTTTGGGGGCATCAGATGTGCGTTGCCTCCTTTCTTCCCAGACAAGAGTGTCTACGTCTCGGGAAACCCACAGTGAACATAGCTCCGTCCTCCTTGCAGGCTGGAGACTCCTGATCCATCCAGATATGAAGTGGGTAATGGAACTCTGAAAGGGAGGCTCACAGGCCAGAGAATTCACTTCCTTGGGTCCAATGCTCAGGGTTCAGGAAGCATGTAAAATCCCCAGTGCCCTCAGGATAAACTGAACCCCATCTATGGAGTCTGTGTGAGAAACACAGGCCCTCGTCTAGCACCTTCTGGGTTGGCCTGGCCCAGCTATGGATCTACAACGCAATATGGACACAAATGTTAAAAGAACCATCGTTGAAGGTGACCTCAACTGAGTCTACTTCACTAAGGTCTGGCTTGATGGCCCACACTTGCCCATCACTGGGGACAGATCTGAAGGCATGGACCTTGGGCAGGGACCCTGTACAAGTTCTCCAGAGCCTTCAGACGGCTGAGGGAGTATGCTCACCTGAGAACCTGCCTCTTCAATCAGAGGAATTCACTTGAAATAAAGCCTAGCAAAATATTGACCACTCAGCCAAGCCTGGCTCTCCCACGGCTGAGCTATCATCTGTATGGGGTTTGTGTGACTTCTAGGGTTGAGCAAGCAAGGGCTGACCTTGAACGAGCGAGGATATTTCGGATCTTCTCAGCCTTCCGGTACCGTGCCTGCAGCTCTTCAAGGCTGGGTGGCTCCTCGGGATCCAGTTCCACGTACCGCTCGGGGATGGAGACCTTCTCTGGCTTAGACAGCTGGGGAGAGGATCGGGTGGTAGAATGGAGGATAACCTCAGATGCTCTGATCTGAGATCTGTCTTTTCCACCCTCCCACCCTGTGACAAAGCAAACAGAGTCCACAGAGGTGAAGAAACTTGCTAAGATCATCAAATGAACCAGCTGTGGAACCAACGACTTGAACCTGGCTTTCACACCAAAGCAATGCTGTACTTCCTGCTATACTAGACAGCTTTCTAGAGGCCAAGGGGAACAGCAAGGCGAGCAACACGGAGAGCATCTCACGGGAAGGACGAGATCCCTAGTGCTACACCCAAGGCCTCAGTGCTCTGACTCCACACCCACTCAGCGGGAGCTCCAGTGTCCTTAACAGCTAAGGGCCTTTCTTCTGCCCTTTGTAATTCAGAGACCCGGAGATGATGGGACACCCTTCAGAAAACCCTCCATAATGGATGAGTGCTGGATCAATGGATGGAGGGAGGGGAGTCCCTGCCCTGCACAAACGCTTCAGACCTGGGCTATATTTAACCCCAGCACTAGGGAGGCAGAGACAAGTGGATCTCCAGACTACAGAGTGAGTCCCAGGCCAGCCAGGGCTACCAAGAAAGATCCTGTCTCGAAACAGAAAGCAACAAAACCCAACCAACCAAACAAACAAACAAAATGATCTACAGTCTGGCAGCAGAGAGACCACCAAAGCTGATGGGAGACATTTCCTGTCTCAAACACACTTCTGAGTCTGGGGGCACACAGATCAAACTGCGCTGACTGGAAAGTTTAAGCCATCAATAACAGCATGCGACTGGTTGATAAGCAAGGTCATTTCCACAATTCTGGGCAGAGTGGATTTTCCACTCACCTCAATAAAAGTGTCAGTGGATGAAGACACATGACCCTCTTTTCAGTTCTCTGCCTCCTTCCCCTCAGCCTAACTCTGCACGGTTTATCTCTGTCACCTTTACTAAAGGCTCTCTCATCCTTTCCTCTGGGACAGGGCCCTAGAGGCACCTCATCCCTAACCTTAGGGGGTGTCACCCAAGGACAGAAGTGATTCTCTAGTTCCCAGGTGACAAGAGCTCTACCCTCATACTACCTAGAGTCTCAGCACCCCCAGCACCCTTTCCTACAGGGATGCTTAACTTGCGCAAGAGACAGATGGCTCGGCAGGTAAAGGTACTTGCTGCCAAGCCCGATGACCCAAGTTTGATCTCGGGGACCCCACATGGTGGAAAGAACCAGTCAACAGGCTGTTCTCTGCCCTCTATACTCAAGGGTAGACGGTTTACAAGCACAGGTGCCCACACACACGCACATACACACTGAATTTTAAATTTAAAATAAATAAATAAGTAGGTAAGTAAATAAATAAATAAATGTAAAGGTAATCTTGCCAGCACCAACCAGTCAGAGTCCCTGTTTTCACCGGCAGTCTAAAGCTCTGAAAACATCTGATCGCACTTTTAGGGCCATTGAAGGCCATGACTTTCAAAAACATAACCTAACTTGCCTCAAGGCAGTTTTCTTTGCCCTTGACTGGGTTGATTTCAGTCTCAGTAACAGAACTGAACCCACATGGCCCTTCGCTTTGTTAAAAGGCGGCAAGAAATATCTGCTATTCCCAACCAGGACAGATCTAGAGGAAGGAAGTGGATTGCGTTGTAGCAGGATTTAGGTTAGAGATAAAGAAGGACATTTTCCCTGGGCTAGCGGGCCAATTAGGACACCAGAGGGCATCCTTGCATTGCCAAGGCAGCACATGGAGGTTCTTTGTGAATGAAAAAGTCCAGCCTGTTGGCTTCCGCTGCTAAGGGTGTCAGAGAAAGGCCTGGTGGCAGGAGGCTGGCCATGGAGCAAGAATGAAGAATGCAGTAATTCAAGCATCAACTTACCTACACTGTTCTTTGTTCTCAGAGCCCCCTCCCTCATGAAACCCTAACCATTGGCAGAACCAGCTTGTAAATGGATCTGCCCTGCCTGTTGGAGACAGAAGGGCTGGGCAGTTCTGTGTGCTCGGCATATGTGAGAGCCAGGTTTACACACACACACACACACACACACACACACACACACTATAACAGTGGCAACCCCCGAGGAGGGTACTTGAGACTGTCTCGTGTCAAACAGACCTGTGGAAGACTTAAGAGTCCCACTCAAACTCATACTACACATGGGGAAAATGCAGTAAGCCAAGTCCCAATACAAAGGTTTGGGGACACTGAAAATTCATACAGCCGTCTTCCATCTGCAAAGATGTACAGCATACCAACTGTGTGCCACCCCAGGGCTAGGGATGCAAAGAATCAAAGCAGCTGCAGACACTGCCACAGACCGACAGTGAACAGGGATGTCTAAAGACTTGCCCCTTTCCTTTCTCTTGCCACGTTTTCCTTGGCCTGCCCTGTCATGAGGCAAGTGAGCCACTAGAGGGCACCAGAAGCATTCAAAACCAAAACTCTCCACTCCCGACTGGCAATGTCTTCTGTGACGTTTCAGACAGGCCCTGTATTTCACACCATGTATGATAATTACAGTCTGCCTAACAGGCCATTTGCATAGGCCACCACTAATGATCCGGGGAACATTCTCTAAACCTCTTGGGAACATGCCACTTAATCCCCCCACACCACCATTAAGGGCACAGGGTACAATTTGCTCCCAAATAGAGAAACCGGCTTAAACATTACTAGAAAACACTGACGACTTTATGGTCTCAAGGCACTATTCATGTATGCATCTTCTTGGTCCACAGTGAAGTCGAACCCTGACTGGGTGAGACTGCAAGACAGGCTAGAAGCCTTAATTCCATAGCTTCTCGGAAGTGTGGAAGAAGCCCCCATCCTCACCTCTCTGCTGATGTCCAAATCATAGTCTTGTGGCTCTAGGTCCAACTCCATGACAGGTGTGGCCTGCACTTTTAGCCAGCCGTCTTCTCTGTCTTTTCTGTCCCCCTGAGCAGCCCGCTCCAGCAGCTGCAGGTCAAAATCTTGTTCTCGCTTCCACTAGCAACAGAGGAGAGGGTTAACCTCACTTCCCGATTCAACAATGAGCCACACAGGACCCCGAGGCCTGGTGCCCATGAGATGGACCTTTGAGACATTAAGCAAGTGTTGGAGCCGTGTGTGTGTCACTGAAAACAAGGCCTCTTCTCGGTCCTGTGGCCTCTTCCACACTGCTGGCCGAGTTCTAAGACCTGAGTGTTCAAATGTGCATCCTTAGGGAACTGGCGCAAGACCCATGACTTTTTCCTCACAGTGGTCCACACGTATCTAAAACGTTCCCAGATATAAAAGGGTGACCCCAGAATGACCTGCCCCATCCAAATTCCCCTCCCCAAGGCCTTCTGGCTTAGGAGCCATACACTCCAGGAGCACAAACAATGGGAAAAAACCAAGTCCTTCACAGCCTTCAAGCTCTTGGGGATGAACTCTCTACAGAGCTCTCAGCAGGACTGATTCGGAGTGCAGGGACCTGTACCCCAGCAGGGGGAGAGTGCAGTTCCCAGGAGCAAAGGACTGGGGAAAATGGTAACCGCTTGAGATAAGACATTTTCCTTAAACTAGAAAGGGAACTAAAACTGACACTAAATGTAAGGCCAGATGCACCTGCCCCGAGGCCATTTCACAGTGGCGACTCTGGGTCAACAGTCTTGTCACAGGAGGGGAAAATCTACCCAAGAATGTCTGCCCAGCTCCAAGATGGCTTCCTGTTCCGCCAGGCCTCTGACCTTAAGGGCTGCCCTTATGAGGGTGGAAGGATGGATACTTAGGCATCAAGCCATTGCCTCTGTCTCACTCCATTTACCTCACAAGGCCCTAGCAGCCATGGATGCTTCACACCCCACCCCACCCCCAAGCCCGTGGCCATACCAGCACGGTCCACACATTCATGCACAAGCTCAAGGTCTCCATGTCAAACCAATCCAGTTGGGTTTGGTGATGGTTTGCCAATTACAGTTGGGGAGAATTAGGCCATTAAAGTTCAGGGATAAATTTACTGATTTACAAAGGAAACACACATTTTCTTACACGCTCACAAGTGCTCAAATAGAGACAAGTCCTCATTTAAACCCAGCCTGATTGCTTCCACAAACAGCAAAAGCTCACCACACTCTGCAAAGTGCCCTGGGGAAGAACCACGCCAATCCGTCATAGAAAGCAATATGTTTGTTTATTGGCGTTGATGAGACTTACACAAGCCTTTTTTTTTTTTTCCTTTCCAAAGAAAAATTACAAGGTATTGGAGTTCCGGTTCTGAGATACTCTCTACATTTCCGACAGCACATTATAGAAAGTCAGGGTTACCCCATATGATACTTACTTATAAAGCTTAAAGTTAATAGGTTTGTACCTTTTAAAGACATTATTCCAGTCCTTTGGTGACAGACAGTTGGAGAGGCCCTCTGCACACAGTTTGCTTTGTTATTCACTCAATTACTACATCTGAATTGCAAAGGCTTTTCCATAAGGAATGGTGTGATGGGATCAGAGGAGTTAAAACCAAATGGCCCCAGACTCTGTAGAACATACATGTGCACTCTCTAACGTTCACATCTGCTGTCCAGTGTAAGGCATGGAATCTGATAAATTCCCAATGCCCAGCCCTCTGCTAATGATTATGGTCCCCACAGAGCAGCTTTTGGGATGGACGCATTATCAGTAGTTGGCCTACACAAAGCAGGGTGGTGGAAAGAAAGTCACACCTAGAGATGTCCACTAGGCTAGGGAGACAGCTGCTAACACAAGCCTGGTCAGAGACAGCACTGGCCGGTTAGAGAAGGCCAGTGCCAATCGGAGCGTCTGTGAAGACAATCAGGCAGGATTAGAGGCAGTGAGCGGCGACACTAGAAGCAAGAGAGCTTGTGCAATGAATTAGGGAGAGCAGACAGGCTAGAGGGCTGGGGAACTGGGGCTCCAAACCCAAACGCCAAATGGAATGTCTCCACAATGGGCCTAAGGCAACCGTGGGCAGGTAGCACACCAGCCATCAGGAGGCAGCACCGAGCTCCCCAGCCCTCCTGAGTACCCGAGTGCTCAGCACCACAGGCTGTGGGAGACAACCAGCACCTCAGGGTTGGGGCACCAACCCTTCCTTAGTCAATTGCCTCCCCTGGCTCCAGTATCTGCTGGGGGGAGGCTATGTGGTTGACTTGCACATAATCTCTTTCCTCACCATCTTCCTCTCCTCCTTCAACCCTACATTCTCAAGTCCTTAATTCAGTTGGGAGGCCCCTCCCACTTAGCTTGGAGGATGGGTGAGACCTCTGTCACTAGAAACCTCCCTATTACTCTGATTCCGGGTCATCCTCTGGCCAGCTCACACGTGCATCTGGGGTCGTGGACAAACAGCCCCTCGGGATGTTCTTTCAACCATGTAGGTGACCCTGGGAGGTGACATGTGTACACTTGGGGGACTTGAGGGAAACTCTGGCCTCTGTCCCAGCCCCATCTAACATACTGAGCCAAGATCTCCAGGCAGTGGCTGGCTGAGGTATCTGGCTGAGAGCAGGCCCGGTCTCTCTCCTTGGCTCAGGGTCCTCTTGCGCTCCCGGACCAAGGCCTTCTGGTGTCGCTTCATCCGCTCCAGCTGTTCCTCAGCACTCATCTTGCCCCGCTGGTGGTCCCCTGAGTACAGGCGCTCCAAGGCACTCTTGGGTCTCTGCAAAAGAGGTGAGACGCAGAGTGGACGGAGCTAGAAGCACAGCTGCTTCCTGCTTTTAGCACAGGAACTCAGGAAGCCCAGGCTGGCCTCAGGTTTGCTCTGTAGCTGAGAACAGTCTTAAACTCCTGATCCTCCCACCTGTAGCTCACAAGTGCTGGATTACCGATGTTGGCGATCAAACCTGATTTCTGCAGCGCTGGGGATGAGTCAAGCCCAGGGCCTTGTACATACTAGGCACATACTCTACCAATTGAACTGCACCCTTGCCCTCTCCCCGCTTACCCTCTCTTTGCAGTACACTACACGGGTTCATGTCAGTCACAGAATATCACTTCCTCTCAGTACCCAGTGCCCCCACCCTAATAAGTCTTCTGGGCAGAGGCAGACGCTGAGGCTGGGCCTATCCAACTGAGCCAATAATCTGCACTCCAGGACTGACCTAGGGTACAGGCTTCTTGGACTTCTCATGACCCTGACAGGTTTGGTAGCCATCAGAAAATAGAGATGTCAGCCCGGTGGTGATGGCACATGCCTTTAATCCCAGCACTTGGGAGGGAGAGGCAGGCAGATCTATATGAGTTCAAGGTCAGCCTGGTCTACAAAGCAAGTTCCAGGACAGCCAGAGCTACACACAGAGAAACCCTGTCTTGAAAAACCAAAAGGGAAATAGAGATGGCAGGTTAGTGGCCTTCTTGGTAAGCAGGGGGGTGACAGAACCCTAAATTCCCCAAGGCTCACTGGTCACTGCACACCCTAAGGCCCCTCCCACTGAGTGTGAGTCCCTCCACATCCCCGGCCACTTACAGAGAAGGTCATACTGCTGTTTCCGGCATTCGGACCCCTCCGGAGAGTGACGTAGGGAGCAATGGTGGATGACTGCTGGAGCCTGGATGTGGAGCCCGAGAGCCCTAAGCAAGGAAGGAGAATCAGGTGGCTGTGGCACAGGTCAGCGCTCCCAGGCCTTCCCTAGCCACCCCACTCTCCTGAGGGCCAGCAGACTCCACTCATAACCCACTTGTCTTGCTCTTTTCTCCTTGAGCCTAGATGGGGCACCCCAGGAAGAGAGGAAGCTTGGCCTGAGGGTGGCCTTTGTCCCTGTAGAAGCTTTGTGATAAAGCTCTGCTCCTGGGCAGAAATGCTGGATGTGGCAGGTGAAAAGGGGGGTACAAGAACATTCACCCCTCTGCTTCAGTGGAGAATCCAGCTAGGGATGAGCAGGGAGCCCAGTTAAGGAGACCATGGGTGTAAGAAAGGACGGACCGAGTCTCAGGCTGACACAGATCTGAGGTGACCTCAAGCTGACGGTTCTTAGCGCTCCAGCCTGCAGTCCACAGCAATCTGGAGCCAGAGCTCAGGACTGGCGGCTTCCTCTGTGATCAGCTAACTGCACTTGTTTAATTTCTCTCACCCTCAGTTTCTTTCTTTTTTACTTATTTTATGTGGATCAGTGTTTTGCCTGCATATATATCTGTATGCCACATGGGTGAGCAATGGACAGTTGTGAACCAGCACATGGATGCTGGGCATTGAACCGGGTCCTCTGGAGCAATCAGCACCCTTTAATCACTACGCCATCTCTCCAACCCCTGACTCAGTTTCTTGATCTCTAAAATAGGAGTCATAACAGCCCCTGCCTACCAGTGCTATTGAATATGGGGCTAATATAAAATACTTCGACAGTGTCAGATTTTAGGGCAATCACTATTGTTGCTCCTGGAAATAGGAAAGGGAGGGAAAACAGATTACTCGAAAAGAACAGAGGGGGCTGTGGGTGGGAGGAGGTCGGGCCAGTCCTCCCTTCTCAGCAGTCACAGTTAGACCCAAGCTGGAGACTGAGGCCTAGGATCTGAGGCCCAGGTAGGGGCTATGAGTGGTATAGTGTGGACCGTGAAGGGCTCCACAAGGGTCTTGCCTTACCTCTGCCTGGCAGTGTCTGGTACCTGCTCTCGGAGCCCACGAGGCCCAGGGAGGGCTGAGGCACGTCCCCACTGAGGCTGGCCAGCTCTGGCTCGCTCACATAGGACCGGAGCTCCACCTGCGGACAGAGTCTGAGGCTATGAAGTCACTAGTGTCACCCACCCTTCCCACACTCCGCGGGCATGCTCCGTCTTTTCAGCTCACCTTCGAGTCGCCATTCACACACTGGCCCTGCTCCCGGTCCCTCTTTCTTTCGTCAGACTGTCGCTTGAGGCCCCGTACAGATGTGTGCCGTATGACGGTGGCTTCCTTAGGCAGAGGTGGCACAGCTGGGGGCTGGTCCTCTGGGCTGTAGAGTTCAGGAAGTGGTGGCCTGGGGGGTGCCTCGTCTTCCTATTCATAAAGAGAACCAGACCCCGTGTCCAGAGGGATGGAATTAAAGTGGGGAGGAGGGCTGGCTGTTACTCAGCATTGCCACACGCTTGACCACTTCAGGGTCACATAACCATCCCAGCCATGGAAGCTTCTGGGGCCACTTCCACTCCAACTGCTTTTGATCCAACATGCTTTCTAGTTTCAAAGTGTTACCCAGTAACAGTGTGTCCCCAGGTCCTGCACTTGGTGTCCTGGATCTACATCCTTGGCAGTGTCAAATGACACCGGCTTCCCATGTCCTCCAGAGGAGGTGGGAGCCTGACCATCTCTCCTGAGATGATGACAGCACCCTGGGGAAGAGACATCTACCAGCCCCATGTGGTCAGCCTGAGCAGACTCCTGGACTTGGGTCCTCTGTGTGGGGATCTGCTCACCAGCCTGCACCCTCCTGCTCTTTCTCTGGGAAATAAACATTCTTACAGAGTCTCTACTTCTTTCTGGCTCTGACACTGCTGTTCACTTCCTGGGAGGCAGGGAACAAGACCAGGCTCCTTGGTACTCCATGTGCTCGGCTGATTCTTAGGGGCTGTGGCTCCTTCATGCTAAAAGACCATGCCTGATTACCATGAAAATTCATCCAGATGGCTGCTGTACCTCCTTCCTCTCTTTTATTTTCTTTCGGTTTTTGGAGACAGGGTTTCTCCATGTAGCTCTGGGTATCATTGCACTCACTATATAGACTAGGCTGGCCTTAGAGATTCACCTGCCTCAGCCTCAAACTCAGGATTAAAGGTGTGTGCCTTCCTCGGCTCCCCCTTCCTTTCTCCAGTTTGACACTTAGACACTTTTTAAAAAAATATTTTATTTATTTATTATGTATACAATAGTCTGTCTACATGTATGCCTGCAGGCCAGAAGAGGGCACCAGACCTCATTACAGATGGTTGTGAGCCACCATGTGGTTGCTGGGAATTGAACTCAGGACCTTTGGAAGAGCAGGCAATGCTCTTAACCACTGAGCCATCTCTCCAGCCCCCTTAGACACTTTTTTTGTGGCCCTTGTTTCTGTGTTCTTTGAAATTAGCCAATCCTGTATTTATTTATTTATTTAGGTATTTTGAGACAGGATTTCTCTGTGTAGCCCTGGCTAGCCTGGAACTCAGAGATCCACATGCTTCTGCCAGCATTAAAGGTATGTGCCATGATGCTAGGACCATTTTGTAAATGCTTTTTAAAATGATAGTAAATTAAAGAAATAAGTCAAGCAACAGTGTGGGATCCCCATATGCACAGTGGGGAACACACAGAGGAGCTGTGCTCTCTCCTGGCCTAATTCAAGTGCTTAGGGATGCAGACACGGGGAGCCAAGGAAGAAAAGGGTAAGGGAATTACACGGAAGCCAAGACCTGTGGTCCTCTTTTTATATCCTGATCAGTAGTGAGGGAATTCTGTTTCCTCAGGCAAATCTAGAACGGAACTTAAAAATCTCTGTCCCTCTGAAGAACTCAAGGTTCACGGTTTGAGGGGGAACTCTGCTGAACAGCAAGCTGCTCACTTGCACAGGGTTTCTCTGCAGCTTTGGAACCTGTCCTGGAACTCTCTCTATAGACCGGGCTGGCCTCATACTCACAGAGATTCTCTCTCTATAGACCGGGCTGGTCTCACACTCACAGAGATTCCCCTGCCTCTGCCTTCCAAGTGTTGGGATTAAAGGCATGAACCACACCATCCAACTCACTATCACATTTTTGCATGTTATCTTCAAAATGGATATTTTAATAAAGATTTTGCACTATATTCAGGCGCATGTGGGTATGTGCAAATGCCCTTGGAAGCCAGAGGCTTCAAATCTCCTGGAGCTGGAGTTATAGATGGCTGTGAGCCATCTGACATTGGTGCTGGAACTAAATTTCCACCCTCTGGAAGAGCAGCAAGTGCTCTCAATCACTGAGCCGTCTCTCCAGCCCCTATATCCTTCTTTAAACATTTTTAACATTTAGTTTTATTTTCTATCTACAGGTATTTTGCCTCATGGATGTCTATGCACAAGTGCTTGGAGTCCATGGAGGCCAGAAGAGAGCTCATCAGATGCCCCAGAACTGGGGTTACAGTCAGTGTTAGCTGTCATATGGGTGCTGGGAATGGAACCCCAGCCTTCTGGAAAAGCAATTAGTGCTCTTAACTGCTTAGCCATCTCTCCAGCCCCAGGACAGATACTTCTGTTACACAAATATAAATGTCTAAAACAAGCAAACAACCATATGAAATAGTAACAACCGGGGCTGTCAACAGTTAAAAGCACTGACTGTTCTTCTAAGAGGAAACTGAGGTAGCTCAGAAAAATGATGAACTTTTTTAAGAACCCAGTGAAAAGCTGAGGACAGGCTAGTACCCTCAGCATTGTTTTTAACTCTGGCTGCCAGGCACCCTTCAGCACATCAGCAGCCTCCTGTCTAGCAAGGCTGCTGGGGTTGGAGAAAAAGATCTCAAGACGGATTGAAAACAGTGATTCTCTCAGTGCAGCTTTTAAGAGTCATCACCCAAGCTGGGGTGGACTCTGCAACGATGCTGATGTTGGGGCGTCACTCAAGTTGCTGTAAGTCAACCCTGCTTAAGGAAGCCCAGTCAATGCATCGGTCACCAGGTACTGGGGTGGTGTCATTTCTTTGGTCTGTTGTCTGTGCCTTATACTTCTTCCTCTCTCTGCAGGAAGTCACACAGCATGCCCTCTGGCCCTAGCTGCCACAGCTTACCACCTGAGGCTTCGCCTTGGTTGGTGACTGAAGAGGGGACATCACTTTCCTCAGCTGGGGCGGGTGAGGTCGGTATGGCACGTAGGTCTGCAGCTGCGGGAAAAGTCGGACCTCCAGAGGTGTCCGCACAGGGCTGGTGGGAGGACTAGGCTGCAGGGCCGGCTTGCTCTCAGTTGGAGAGAGTGAAGGCACGGACGGGTGAGGGAACAAAGGCACCGTTTTCCTTTCTGAGAGGATGAACAGAAACGATACACGGTGGAATCAAGACGCTGTTTCACCAAGGAGATGCAGCCTCTCTGAGAGCCATCCTGCGTGCCTACCCTGTCCCTGCGCTCTCTCTGAGAACCATCCCACGTGCCCACCCTGTCCCTGCACTCAGGAAGACGGTTGCTGTCTTACCTGGATTTTTGACAGACCCCACCAGGACTCTGTAGTTCTCTTTATTCGCACTCAAGCCTGCCATGACATCTTCGATCCTCCACAGATCCTTCTGTATCTGAGACTTCTCCTGGGAAAGACAGGGGCTCGTTCAGGCTCTTGGCTCCTCACTTCTGAGGATTTATGATACCTCTTCAGTCATAGTCCCTCAACACAGGGGTGGTAAAAACCTTTGAAAACCTGCCAGGGCAAGCACCAAGCCTACTCAGTCTCCTTGAGAAGCAGACCAGTGAGGAATGCTGGGAGCAGTGTTCATCAGCTCACCTGACCTACTTTAGCTAACTTAAAATAAATTGCCTCGAGCAGCACAGGACTCAACCCCAATGATGTACGCAACACCCCGTCAATTTCACAGAGACAGAGAGGGAAGAGAAGAGGGGAAGCCATAGGATCGGGCAAGGCGAGGGGAAGAGAACAGATTTTCAGTTTCACAAGATGGAAAATTCTGAAATATGGCTGCACCACATGAGAACGGACTTAACACGGCTCTAGAGAACTCTTAGGATGCCTGGTGTGAGGGTGCACACCCTTACTGCCAGCACTCAGGAGGCAGAGGCAGTCCTGCTTTACATAGCTGGAGGCCAGCCTGGGCTACAGGATGAAATGAGAGAGACAGACAGAGACAGAGACAGAGAGGGGGTGTGTTAAGGTTAGCATTTCAAGTTCAAGGCCTGGGTTATAAAGTGAGACTTGTCTCAAAAACCATGGCCTACAATAAACCTCAGCTACAACCAGAAACAACATTTGGGAAGATTTTACCAATGGCAGTCACTTAGAATGTTCAAGTGTTACACTACATACGGCGGAATGTCTCCAGTGAAGGGTATTACGGGAGGAATAGCAGCAGGAGAACAGCATACCCTGGGGATTCTCTAAGGTCATCCTTGAACCAGAGGCAAGGCTCTCCAGTGTCCTGGGTTGGTCTCTCAGAACCACCTGAGTGATGGATGACATTAGGCCCATAGGGGGCAAGAGGGACTCTCCAAAGAAGTTCCTTGGCTTCCTAGGGCAACATCTGAGTCTACATCTGGGTCAGAACTCCATCGTTACTTAGCAAGCCCAGCTCCCAAAGTGGCATAGCATGCTGTCCTGTGCACAAGAAACCTCTAGGAATACTTGCTGATTCAAATAAATACACTGAATCAATGTTAGAGCCCCAAGAAACAGAAATAGACCTGAAGCAGAGTTGGAAAGCAGGCCATTTTCCATTTTTAAAATGTGAGGGTTAGGCCGGGCGATGGTGGCGCACGCCTTTAATCCCAGCACTCGGGAGGCAGAGGTAGGCGGATCTCTGTGAGTTCGAGACCAGCCTGGTCTACAGAGCTAGTTCCAGGACAGGCTCCAAAGCCACAGAGAAACCCTGTCTCGAAAAACCAAAAAAAAAAAAAAAAAAAAAAAAAAAAAAAAAAAAAAAAAATGTGAGGGTTAGAACAGCAGCCTGCTGCCTACTGCAATAGGAGAACACAGGCCAGCTAGAATGGCCTGACCTTTAAGCTAAAGCCACCTTTTCCAAATTGACCACAGGACACAGAAATGGGGGTCACCCAGCCTGGCCTCCAGAAAGGCAAATGAGTATAGATAAAAGAAGAGGACCCTCCAGGGACTGAATTCACCCTCTCTCCTCAGGTCAAGGAGACTGCCAGAAGCAAGAGGAGGCTGAACTTCCTACGATTGTCCAGAGAATCCAAGAGAAACTTGCCCTGCATTCCACATGCCTCCCAGGTGGGTATGGGTCCTGAACTGGGCTCCTCTTGCCTCTGCTCTTTTAAAGGACCAGCCCTTCCCCAAACACTGAGGGCTAGACATTGAGAGCAAAGAAGCAGGGGAACTGAGGTGAAGCTTCTCATCATGGCAGAAGGAATCCCCAAGGGAGAGCTTGGGGTAGCTGTTTGGCAAGCTCACAGCCTAATAGGAGGTTAGGGAGTCGAGGGAGGTGACAACTCTCTTTCTTGTTCACCTGGAAGAAAAAGGTTCTTCTGTGTCGTTCCTGCAGGGTCTGCTTCAGCTGTTCCACATCCCTCTCCAACTTCAGGTACTCATTCCAGGCATTTTCCATCTCCTATTGGCCAAGAAAACACTTCTGGTCCCCAGGTCCCCCTCAGCCCAGTCCCCTCGAGAATACCCACCCCCCTAACCTGATAACTACTAGGTAAATGGGAAGGAGAGGCTTAGGCAACCTGGTGGAAAGGAGATGGAAACAGGTAACCCTGGCTACCTGTGTTGCTCACTCCCTACCCCAAAACGGGTTCCCCCCGTCTGGAAAAAATGCCAGCACCACATTGGATTGACAGCTGCAACAGCAGAAATGCTGACATGCTGGAGCGCACTGTGCACAGACTGGACTACAACCTGAAGACCTCTCCACAGAACTGGCCCTCCCTCAACTATCCTGATGGGAAGAAGCTGAAGGGGAGGTGAGTCAGATATGATACCCCTGGATAACCTGCCACCAGGAGGCAGCGACAGGTTCTCATCCCTGGCCTTCAACTCAACAGCAAGGGTGATGAGAATACAGCCCCCAGGGCAAGTGCCTATGACTTCTTCACCCTCCACATACCGTAGACTCTCTGCAGAGCTCTGCACGGATGTGGACGAGGTCCTCCTGGAGGAGTCTCTGCTGACACGTGATCTTTTCCAGGTGCTGTGGTTGGTCTCGGTATTGCTCTGTCTGCCTGTGCAGCACCTCCAGCACGGACTCTAGCTGGTCCTGTGCCAGAACAGGCCAAGAAAACAGGATGGGAGGACTGTCCTCCCCAGAGGAACCAAACAACTGAGACCAAAGAGGCCAGAGCTGAGCTGGAGCTAAGACCCTACAGGGCTTTAGACAGCAGCTTAGACTGGCCCATTAGGCAAGTCTCCAAAATCTCCATGCCTCAGTTTTCTTATCTACAAGGTGGGTACAGAACCTTTTGAGTCTTTATATAGATTATATAGAAACAAATGAAAGAAATGACAGAAAAATTTTGCAAACTCTTCTGACAAAAAGGCATGGCACAGATCTTCAACACCATGAATATGTTTTATTAAAATACAAAAAGGAAAAAAATCTCTCTGAGAGTCTCACTGAAGCCCCAGCTCACTCCTGTCTTCCCATCTAGACTTGCAGCCTTCACAGCCCAGATCCCTGGGGAAAGGAACCTGAGGAAGTGAAAGGTTTTGCCCATTGTGACTAGGGCCATTCTCTCCATGGCAGACCTTTGGGTTCCTCACGTCAAGTCATCAGGCCTGCCAGTGGTTCAGACTCCCAGGCTGAGACATGGGCCAGAACAGAATTAGGGGTACTAAAACCAAGCAGACTAAGGTTCTCGCGAAAAGGACAGGAGACTCAGATACAAGTCTTTGAGGAACACCCTCAGACAAAAAAAGGACTGAATAAACTAACACCCATTTTATTTATTGTTTGTGGTTTTTAAACAGGGCCAAGCACTGCATAGCTGAGGATGACCTTAAAATTCTGATTTCCCCTGGAGTCTACCTTTCAAGTGCCAAGGTTATAGGTGTGTGCTAATCACCCCTGGTTTATATGTGATGCTGAGGATGGATGCTGGGGCTTCATGCATGTTAGGCAAGCACTATATAACCTGAGCTACATTCCCGGCACCTCCTGATGGCTGATGCTAACACGAGAGTGCAAACGCTGCGCCAGCAAAGACAAGAGTGACCGCATGTCCCTCCGCCCACCCACTACGAAGCAAAGATGATGCGTACTTTATTCTCCTTGAGAGCTCGGATCTTGTCTTCCAAGTCCTGGAGGATCCTGTCTTGTTCACAGAAAACACTCAACTTGACCTATAAGCAAGAACAAGTTGGAGAGGACAGGGGTGGGGTGGGGGAGGTGAGAACAGGGAATGGACTCAGGAATAAGAGCAGAAAGCCTATGGGGAGAGCACCACGCGAACCCTGCGGGTCCAGTCAGGAGGTGGCCGAAGAGCCAGCCTGGCACTGGTAACTCACATCAATGTCACTTTCAGCGATCTTCATCGGCTTCAGACTTCGATCCTTAAGAAGATCTCGGCCTGTCATCTGGGAGGTGAACAATTTAATGATTAACTTGGTGGGCGGAGCCAAAACTCAGGAAGGAAGGTTAGTCCTATGGTAGATGGAGGTGGGAGTCTCAGCGGAGGCAGGAGGCTCATGGCACAAGATGGGCAGAAACTTGAGCAATATCTGCATTGTTTTAATTTTCACTTTATGGAAAAACTGAAACCTTTTGGTGACCCTAAGACTATTACATTTCTCAAATTAAAGAAAACACAGGTGCTCAAGTTACAGGGTTATCGGTTTTAAAGGTGTCTGCCCCAAGTGAGCATGACACATTTCTGTGCCAAGAATAAGAGAGGCCTGCTACCATACCTAGGGACAACACAGGACTACACCCCACTGTCCAGTCTGTTTCTGGTCTCTGAGAAGCCCCCTTCCCCATGGACAAGGTCAGCCTTCCTAACCCTATACTGCTAAAAGATCCAGCCAAAGGGAGAAGGTGCCCAGGTCAGGTTCACACCTAGACAGCAGGTTTGGCTGCCTTACCATCTCAACAAAGCAATGAACAAGTCACCCACACTTCCAGCCAGTGGCGCATCCCTGTCCACATCCTCGGTCAACAGTAAGCAGGCAATTTGCTGCCTCCCTGCTCCCGCTGACCCCGTAGCAGCTGACTCCAACTCTCTATTTCATGCTTCCATTTCCCTGAGGCACCTTCCTGCCATAGGCTGTGTAGGTGTGGGCTCCCAGGGTCAAGACAAGGCTAGGTTTAATGCATCTCAAACCATGAGCCCATCTCTGTTCTGTTCTGAGGCTCTGAGCAGTGGACACAGAGAACAGCAGGTAGTGTGTATGTGCTAGGCAGAAGGCCCCAGGATGGACAGTTGTTGGACAGATAGCTTTGTTTTCTCTTCACTCCATCTGGAAGGCCCAAGACGCTTGTGAGTCTGAATCAGGAGTCAAAATGCATTAGCAATCATTCCCTTCAGACTAACCACATCCACGTGCCCAGCTGTCCTACACCCGACCTTAGCAAGTCCAGGCCAATAGCAAATGACTACTTTTAAAGGAAATATTATTTGCCGGGCACTGGTGGCACACGCCTTTAATTACAGCACTTGAGAGGCAGAGGCAGGTGGATCTCTGAATTCGAGGCCAGCCTGGTCTACAGAGAGTTCCAGGACAGCCAGGGCTACACCAAGAAACCCTGTCTCAAAAAACAACAAAAGAAATTTATTTTACATGCATGGGTGTTTTGCCTGCATGTGTGTCTGTGTACCATATGCATGGGTCTGTGTACTCATGGAGACCAGAGAAGGTACTGGATCTCCTGTAATTGGAGTTACAGTTGTAAGTTGCCACATGGGTGCTGGGAATGGAAACCGAGTCTTCTGGAAGAACACCAGTACTTTCAACCACTGGGCCGTCTCACTACCCCCATCAAATGACTTCTTGCTTTGAGCTGAAGGCTGATTCTATTCGGCCACACAGCAGAGGGCAGGGACTCTGGCCTGGTTTGTTTTGTGATAAAGCCTGACCTGGCTTAAGGGAGGGTGCTCACCAAGCATTCATGGAACTTCTTGGGGTCTGTGTCAGAGTATGTGTGCATACATGCATGTACACAGTTAGAACATATGGAGCCCTGAAACAAGCCCTTCCAAGGGGAGGGCTATGAGTCGGTCTCTTCTCTGAAGAAGCTGGCCTGGGCTCATGAACCAGCTAGAAATCACTTTCAAATTGAGGTGTACTTGGGGATTTCCCCAGCAAACTCCTCCCCCTTTTCCCCTGAAGCTTTTTTATTGTGGATGTCTCTGATGCTTAAATAAGGCAGAATCTCTAACTGAGCAGCACCTCGTTTATCCAGCACCATCAGGAAGAAATGAGGTATCCACACACAAAGGCGTTCTGAGAAAGCAGGTCTAAATTAGGCTTTCTGGTGGCATCCCCTCTGAAAGGGTGCCCTTCACTGCTGTCCTTAGTGCGACTCTGGAGCCAATCTTTTGCTCCCCCACCTCCTGGGAAAGTCACATTCCCTCTTTTCTAAGGAACAGCCCCCCCTTGTCCTCTTTACTGTGCCGTTTATAGGATGTTGGGAGCTAGGAATGCAAAGTCCTCATCTTTCTTTCTTCCCTTTGAGTGGGTCTGGTGCCCTGCAGGGTGTCCCTCTCCCAGGGTGCCTGTCACTGCTGTGGCGCTTAGAGTATCTGATAACAATGATGCTTGCTCAGTTCTCCTCTCCAGACCTCTTAACCACGTTAGGGGTCACTGTGGAGACTAAGATGTCTTTTCTATCCTTGAAGCCCAGCCAAGACCTGGCATATGGAGGAGATACAGAGAATGTTTGCTAAGTGAGTTCATGAACATGTCAAGATCAGATTGGCCAGTTTGGCTTCCAATGGAGTAAAGGTCACAGACCATAGGGCACCAGCTTCCTAGAAGCTCTTCTACAGCTCCGAGGTCCCTCGGCTTAGCTCCGTTCCAGAGAAAGGATGCTCTAATGAATAGTCACAGCCAGAGGTAGTATGTGGCATCTAAGTTCCCTTTTTTAAAATTACACTGTGATAACAGTATTTACATCCACGTAAAATGTCAACAAGTGCCCCAACTATCTGTCACCAGAAAAATCAAAGGTCTTGGGTCCTCATTCATCCTAAGGAATCTATGTGGAAAGAGACTCAGGGTTCATGGACCATTCCACTTCTCCACTACATCAGGACCTGACACCTGCCTTCCCCGCCTAGAGCCTCCCTCAGAATGTCCCAAAAGCTGTTTACATTGCAAAAGAGACCATCTAAAGGGTGGCTATCCAGTTCCAGACTGGGACCTGCATGCCAACACCCTGCCTTAGCGAAGGCAGAGACAGTGGAATCCATTGCCTATCTATAGTGGTTAGGAACTGCTGCTCCCTCCCAAGAAACTCATGCTCGGCCCTATCTACATGGAGGCAGACATGTGAGGATGGAGACACAACACAAGATGATGGCAAGCCAGGCAAGCTCCCCATCCCGCTGCAACATAAAGATGGAGCCACAAGACACCACAGATGAGCAGCTCAGCCCAATGTGTTGGCCACAATGCTGAAGAGAGCTTTGGGTTAAAGAAAATCAACCGAAATGACTTGCAGGAAGCGTGGGGCGTCAGGAGAGCAACTGCTTAAGCAAGTGATGATGCCGGCACTGAGGCAGAAGCAATGGAATGGCCCCGCCTGGAGACACGGATCCGATCATCTTACGCTTCTCCCGGGCCGACAGCCCCGTGCTGACTTCTTCAGCACTTTGTAAAGCACGTTGATCAAAGGTTCATTATTTTTAATCTGTTCCGAACAGAAAGGCAAATACAACAAAACGTAACAGGTGAGACATCCAACGACACTTGAAGCAGCCACAGTCTGGGGGCTGGCGAAGGGGAGCCTCAGAGGGGAGGAGTGCAGACAGGTATGACAGCCTCCCAGCCGCCTGCCTCTGAAGAACAGGCCCTGAATCAGCTTTGCTTACTTGAGGGTGGGGGGCTGTGTAGGCTGACCAAGTACAAGGCCACTTCCTTCTTAGTTCTTCTGCAGAAGGCGAGGGGAAGCCTAACAGAAGAGATCTGCTTCTTCCTGCCTCCCTCACTGTGTTCTGGAACACCTGGAAGCTTGGTTTAGAGTGGCTCCATGCTCTCGGCTCATTTTTAACAATTATTTTTCAAAACAAAACAAACAAAATACAATTATTTTCCACAGAAAGTTCTCAAATTCCACCTCCACACATGTGGTACAGCTAAATATCCATGACTGACCAATGGTCCCAAATGCTTATAATTGGTGCTGAATAGTCTGGCAGACCTCCGAGATGGCTCAGTCAGTGGGCAATGCTGCCACTGAACCTGACGACCCGAGCTTAATCCAGGGACCCACATAGTGCAGGAGAGAACCAGCCCCTGCAGGCTGTCCTGATTGCCACACGCATGCCTCAACGTATGCACACAGACACGTTAAAGAAATGCAAAGAAAAGAAAAACCCACAGTCCTCACCCTCCAGGTGAGTAGATCCCAGGCCAACAGAAGTTTTATCTTTTATTAGCAGGTTGAAAATTGAATCCAGGGCCCCTCGTATCATAGACAACTGCTTTATCATAAGTTACACCCCTAGTCTGGCATCAGGATTCCTATGCTGGTTCTATAACTTCGGGGTAAAAAAAATCATTTGAGTGGTGCAGAATCACCTGGAAGGCTCAGGTGCCACCAGAGGCAGACCTGGACTAGGACTCGAGATTTTGCATTACTAACAGGTTCCCAGAGACCGCACTTTGAGAGCCACCACTTCTTAGCGAGGTGTATAGCTCAGCTGGTAGAGTGCTTGGCTAGCCTTCGTGAAGCAGTGGGCTCCGTCTAGTACCACATAAACCAGTCATAGATGCACTTTATAATCCCAGACTCGGGGACAGAGGCAGGAAGACACAAGTCCAAGGTCATTGGGCATCCAAGAACAACCCAGGGTAGACGAGACCTTGTCTCAAAACAAAACAAAACAAAACAAAAAATACAAAACAACCACTTTGAGGCAATCTTTATCAACATTGGCTGTACTTTAAAAACACCTAAGGGACTGTCTGTTTGGTTTTTAGAGAGGAATGCTTGAATATCTTCAGTTAGGTCAGAGTATCTAAGCATGGGGCTCTCACATTGATGTGCGTTTTCCAAGTTCCCCAGTGGTTGAGCTCACAGCTGGGATGGTATTCTCTGTCCCTGAATGGCAGACCTCAAATTTTAGGGTGCACAAGAGTCACACTAGAGCTTGAGCCCAGGACTCTGAGCACAAGGGTGCTAACTCAGTAAAGACCTCCAAATATGCCTTAAACAAAACAAAACATATCTCTGTGTGCATCCTATAGAGTGTGTGTGTGTGTGTGTGTGTGCGTGCGCGCGCGCGAAGGTCAGCTTGTGGAGACAGTGCTCTCCTTACACTGCGTGGTACTGGGGCTCAAATTCAGGTCATAGGGCTTGGCAGCGAGTGCCTTTATCTGCTTTACCTTTGAGTCAGGGTCTCTGTCTCCTTGGCTAGCCTGGAACTACATAGCTCAAGGTGGCCTTGAACTTGAAGCAATCCTGTCTCTGTCCTACTGAGTGCTGGAACTACAGGCATGGATTGTATCAGGCTCTGAAGTTTGTTTATTTGTTCTTTGAGACAAAGTCTCTATGGGAAGCTTTGGTAGCTGTCCTGGAACTCCCTGTATAAACCAGCCTACCAGCCTGGCCTCAAGCTCACAGAAATCCACCCACCTCCAAGGTGTGAGCCACTATGGCCAGCTTTTTTTTTCTTTAAAAATAGTTTTTTTTTTTTTTTCAAGATGGAGTTTCTCTGTGTAATCCTAGCCATCCTGGAACTCAGTCTGTAGACCAGGCTGGCCTCAAACTCAAAGATCCACCTGCCTCTGCCTCCCGAGTGCTGGGATTAAAGGCGTGCGCCATTACTGTCTGTGGGATTAAAGGCGTGCGCCATTACTGTCTGTGGGATTAAAGGCGTGCGCCATTACTGTCTGTGGGATTAAAGGCGGGCACCATTACTGTCTGTGGGATTAAAGGCGTGCGCCATTACTGTCTGGCAGTTTGTTTGACTGAGAAAGTCCTTGTGTTCTGTGGGCTGGCCTCTGATTTACAGGCTCAAATGATCCTCCTATCTCAGTCCCCTAAGAAATGGGTGTGTATCATCATACCTGGCTCAGATCTATATTTTTAAAAACCAAGTTCCCAGGTGTTCTAGAAATAGCTGATGTCCCAGATAACAAACCTAAAAAACTGTCCAAGAAGCTGATGTTGGAAATGGATAAGCCCTGATCTCAGGCTCAAACTGTCAGAGAAAACCCACAGTGCCACGGATGTGAAGCTGCAATGGCACTCCTTCCCAGAGAAAAGGGACTCCCTGGGGTTGAAGGCAACCTTCTGGATCTACAAAGATCTCCCCCAACAGCCAAAGACACCCTGCTCAACCTCACGTGGATGTGTTTCACAGCTGTATAAAAATAACTCAAAGCCAAGAGCACAGGCACACATCCATAACCTAGGAGCATCATTTGAGTCTGGGCATTTGAGAACAAACTGGGCAACACTATTAGATTCCATCTAAAAGAATAATTCTTTTAAAACGCTGTGGACAACAGCAACCCCACCACAGCCCACGCCTGGAAGCCAGTCAGTGGAGTCCAGGTTCTGGGAGACAGAATTTCCATGAAGACAAACTCAGGGCTGAAGTCAGCTCCAGTCACAGAACTTTGCAGAAGTCCTTTAACGTCTCTGAGACACAAGTTCTTGGTTAACAGGGTAGGGACAATAATTTCTATTACTCGGAGCTACTGAGAGAATCAAAACACAAATGAACCAAGTGCCCACACTGCCAGGCAGAAGAGAAGCTTCATCATTGCTCAGTCCTTTTTACCCTGGCATCTCCAAGAGAAAGAACCCTTTCAGAAGAGCATGTCTACCAGCTGAACCCTGTCTGCCTGGAGCTGCCATCTACTGGGCTCACTCCTTTTTAGAGTCACAGGAAACACATGGTGACACACCAGAGCGTTGCAGCCTGGACCAACACTTTTAGACTTAGATTTATGCTTTGAACATCTGTACATATTCATCTGGAGACCCTCGATCCTGGGCTCTGGGTCCTGCAGTTGGCTATTCCTTTGAGAATCTGATATCCCAGCTGGGTCCGTGCAGGGCAGAGCTGGTCCCTGCCCTCTGGTGGAAGCCATGGAGGCACACTAGCCTTTCTTATCAACTCTGCACACACAGTCTAGCATCTACTCTCACATGGGCAGTGGGAGAGTCAAGCTTCTCTCAGCTTCAGGAGAGGCTCATCTGGGGACTAGTTCCCTGAGAAGAGCTTAGTAATTACATTTAGCAGATACACCACCAGGAAAATGTGGCTGCAAGCCCAGCTATTCTCATGAAAAACAATGGCAGCATCCAGAAATCCTCCTCAGGTGACACAGCTGCTAGCTAGGAAAGCACCCCCCCCCCCCTTCCTCCGGATATAACTTGCCTCTTCAGTCTATCAAATCCATTCCCTGCCATTGGAACCCAAGTTTGCCTCCCCCCAAAGTTTAATGCCTTTGGGACCACAGCAGCACACATGGTGTGTTATGAAAGCTGGTAGCAAGGTGAAGGGTAGCACGGGAGCCAATTTATCTCTCTCTCCAATGTGGCCTCGAGGAAGTAATTTACTTCCCTTATAGGGCTACTGTGCAGGCTAATGCAACAAAATAAAACACAGTCCATGGGCCAGACAGCTTCTGTTGCAGTCTGGACAAACAGGAACTCTTGCTCTGAAGCCTGTGCCTCGGTTTCTCCTCTTTTAATCTCTGTGCTCCCTGAGCCTTCCTTCCTAAGGCCTAGGAGAGAAATCAGGAGTCAGCAGGATTTGTTTCCACCTCTCCCCTTGGCTCTAATCTCACCACTGTACCCCAGCTCTCTTTGGCTCACTCTGGTCCTGTCCCCACCTACTTCCTAGCAATTACTCTGAGCCATGATTCCTCAAAGCTCTGTTGTTCATCTGCTCCCTGCTTCCTCAGGAGCCTTTCTCACGGCCCATAGGAATTCTCATGACTCCAGCTCAGAACTGAGCCAAATAGATCTCTGTATGATCATTGTATATACTATCATGTGGGGATATTTTCTTTCCCCAGCCCACATTATTTGGAAATTTCTTATGAGTAGAACCTCAGTTTTTCTTTCGCATCTGCCTTTGTAGAGTTAGCTGGACATACCACAAATGCTTAATAGATACCTAAGTGAACTGGTAGATATCTAAGTAAGACCTTGGTGGACTGTCAGCATGGGAAAACCCTCCGCCTGCCGCCTTATGTGCTAGTATTACAGCTGAGCCCCATGAGGCCTGAAGGCGACCCCTGCATTAGCAGCATCTTGAGCCAGGTTCACAGTGCAGTGGAGATGAGCATGATCCACAGGTCCCCTCCCTCCCCGGGCTGACTAAGGTTAGTCTCCTCCAGTCTGGTCCACAGCACCAGCATGAGGAACTGTTCTCAGAGGGAATATGCAGAGTTGTGGCAAGTCAGGATCAGCTTTCTCCAGGGAGGAATGTATCCCATTTCCCCAGGAGCCCTTCAGGTCTGTTGTGAAGGCTGAGTCAGAGCCTGGGCCTTAAGCATGCATGGGCTCCTAGTGCTCAGCTTTAAAGGGAGAGGCAATGGGTGGGCCTCAAAGTCCCATCACTCCATGTGGAACCTGCTCCCTCATCAACAAACCCAAAGGACCCATGAAGCCACTTGTGGCTGAAGACATACATCAGCCACTCCCTATGAACCAAACACACTTCCAGCAGCAGCAGAGATTCTGATGAAGCCAGTGGCTACTTCCTAGGAACCTCTGGGTCTAACCAAGGGAAGGAAAAGATCAAAATCATGGTCCTCATTCTCTAAGTCAGAGACCTCCAACCAGGGTCACAAGCAACTTCACAAGAGTCACACTGTAAGCAATGAAGTTCATCTGATTCAGACAAGACTTTTCACTTAAGGTCTGGGGCATGAGTGTTGGGCTCCAGCAGGTAATACTCTCAGAAAAATGAGTGTCCATGGGAGGTGGGATCCTGATGCCACTCGCCTTCAAAGATGTATTATCTTTATTTAGGAGTAGTGCATGTGCCTGTGTGAGCTTACTGCACCATGTGCATGTGGGTGCCGGTGGAGGGAATTGAATGCTCTAGAACAGAATAGTAGGTGGCAGTGAACTGCCTGAGGTGGGTGCTGGGAACTGAACTGAGCCATCTCTCCAGCTCCACCACCCACCTTTAGATCCAGGTACTCCAGGTCCTTCTTCAGCTGGAGGTAGGTATCATCAGCCTTCCAAGGAAACAGGGAGGAAAAACAAAACAAAACAGTTACAAACACTAGTGTTAAAATAACTGGTCTTCATAGTAGACCCTTCACATCACACAGCTCTGAAGACACGGGACCACAGCAGACGAACACATCGGGCCATGGAGGAAGCACGGATGTCTTGTGAAACTCAGAGCCCTCTTTCGGCATAGTAGAGCTGGTGGATCACTATGGGAAAAGCCAGCTTATCCCTGCATCCATTGTGGTTTGATAGGGAGGACCCAACAAAGCGGCTAGGGCAAAAGAGCAGATGAGGCAGATCGGGCTCCTGAGGCAGAACCGGGAGATCTGCCTGGAAGAGCACTTGCCATCCACAGAGCTAGGATCCTATGGACAGCACTGCTCTAACCCTTGGCATCAAACCTCTGGGCTGGGCTGTATCACATGCATGAAGTAATATGACCCCAAGTGATGTGGATGAATGGCTGGAAAAGGCAGAGAGAAACAACTTGGGTGATCTAGCAGGTCCCACTAAGTGTGACCTTGGGCTCCTGCTACAAGTTTCCTGGAAGCTTTGCTCTTGAAGGGGGTCCCTGGGTAAGACTGTTGGTGGTGTCTCTCATGGTCTATCAAGCTATTATTAAGAATAAGACTTCCCACAAGTCACACTCGCGTTCAGCAGATCACAGAAGCTAATTGAGGCAGAAGAGTTGTGAGAGCTTACTTAAGAATAGTCCAGAGCTCTTAGTGGACTGGGGGTCTCCAGCTGAGCAAGCCAAGGATCGGGAAGGTAGACAAATATGGTGCGAGACCATCTCCTACACACAGTACACACATGAGACGCTCACATAGTACTTTAGGCCTGGAAGCCCTATCTGTAAGGGACGCTTATGGTTTGCACAGGCTTTCACTATATTGTCTCCTTCACCGCCCCACTTCCCCAAGTCATTGTCCCTACACACTTTGAACATGAGGAAAAAAGATAGCTGAAGCATGTTATTTAAAATCAAATTCGTGATTTATGACTCTTCTTTTTCTTTGTGTGTGTGTGGTATGCATGTGGGTGTGCATGTTTTTGCATGTGTGGGGCACACACATGTGTGAGAGCATTCCATTGCTCTTCTACCTATTTATAAGGCAGGGCTCACTGAAACAGCAGTCTTACTAGTGAGCTTGCTCTGGGGTTGGAATCACAGGAGGACAGCCACACCCAGCCAGCATTTAACAGGTTTCACACAATTTCGTGGAAAGCTCTTTAACCACGAATAATCTACTTAGTCTCACGACTTAGGTTTGCTCGTTTGTTTTTAACAAACAAACACATTCTCTTACACCCATTTTTCTAATTACATTTCCTGGGTCCACCAGATCCTGCTAAAAGGGGAAGTGACAATGCCAGCACCCTCATCTGTCCTCTGCCTTGCTCTGTGCTGCATGAAGGGACGAGGCTGGTATGGCTGAATCACCGCTGCCCAAGGACAACTCTGCAGACAAGAAGGACTCCGTTTCCTTTAGCTGCTCCAGGAGCCCAAGAGAGCAACTCTCTGGGCAGTCTCATGAAGCCTGAAATCCAAGGCCCTGGTGCTATTTAACACTCTAAAACAGGGATTCTGGCTCCAGCCTGCAAGCTCCTGGAAACACAGTAGGTTACTGCCCCTTAAGGATCCTCTTGTCCCATAATGACAATTCAGTCCCACCTTACCTATGCAGGTTCCTAGAAGGCCAAATAGGACAAGAGATGAGGGCTGTTCTGCAAGGGGAGGTGCCCTACATTTCCCTCCAGGCTGACCCACATGTCTTCAATGAATGACAAGGCAGAGTGACAATGAGTGACAGGGCACAGCTCTTAGACAAGATGACCATGTGCCAGCCTGGCAACTGCACAGCTCAAGAAGCAAGGTTCAGGTCTGTCCCACCCCATGCATCCTCTCCCCTGTGCCAGAGCGAGGTAGGGAGACGCTCCACCATTGCCCACAGTGACTGGCTATAGCACCCAGAAGCAAACAGGCAAGGGAAGAAGGAGAGAGTCAGCCAGCAGGACAGACCAGAGCACACTGCACGGGGAAACATGAGTGGCAGGCCATCCCTGCGTGGGCCCAGGAGAGCCCACCGGCGCTGACCTGGCAGGCAGGAAAGGTCAAGTAGTGGTGCAGTAACTGGCCCACGGCGAAATTGCGCACGCTGGCCAACTTGGCCTGGTGCCGCTGCAACCGGGTGAGCAGCAGCGAGAGCTCTTCCAGCTGCGGGCGTGTAGACACATCAGGAGGGAGTCAGCCACCGCAGGGCACACCGCTGCAATTATACTCTTCACCCCGTGCCAGGAAAACATTGATGTGACACCACTAGGCAATGATCGCATTGTCTCTGTCATTAGGGCAAATAAAGGCACCGCCAGCATAGGGCACAGGAAGCTGCTTGCTCAGAAGCCACCAGTTCAGCTTCACCAGAAGGATGGGTGCTTTGAAGGGAGAGTTAACCAATCACAGTGAACTTTGAAGGGAGAGTTAACCAATCGCAGTGAAGGCCAGGGAAGAAAGGAGGGGTGTTAAAGGAGAAAGCAGGTAGGTAGAAGAAAGAGGGGACCAGCCCAACATTCTCCTCCACTTTTCTCAGTCTTTGGAGGGTCTGCTACAAAGCCTGAGTGAGCCGCTGGGCCTCTCTTTCACCTCATCACTAAAAAGAGGTCAAAAGCTGCCTTGTGGGCTGCAGTTGATTAGCTCTGAGGGAGGAAATACCATTGGCTAGGGTCTCATATGCTAAGGCACACATCAATCACCTGGAGAGGGAAGTGGGGAGCCGCTTACCGATTTTCCATGTAAGCTGGGAGCACTGACTGTGTGGGTCATGTAGCCCATGGAAGGCATGGAGCGCCGGTCCACATGAGAGGAGCTCTGTAACAGGAGAGGAGAAGCCAGACTGAGGCCAGGCAAGGAGACCTCAGTCACTCACTGCCAGGCCCACCTACCACGTGCCCTTCTGCCTGTTTGAGCCCTGGGTGCCTGGTCTCCAAAAGGAACACATAGCCTTCCTCACTAGGCATAGTACAGCAACTGAAAGTCGCCCCTGGAGAGGTAAGTCTCAGCTAGGTTGTTATGGACTCATGGGCTGACTGAAGGTAAACACCTTTTCCTGCCTTGTAGGCTGCCAAGAAGCCAGAGTGACTCTGTCTCTCAATCTCAGACCCCAGTCACCCGGCAGAAGTTCCTAGGCCTCACCTTAAGAGCATGACCCCGTGCCTTCCTGGGAGAACCTCCCAAAGAGATGTCCACACTCCTCCTCTGCTCAGGTGGCTTCACTGTGACCCTTTCTGCTGGTGTATGTGGCCGCCGGGGTGGTAAGGGCTTGGGAGGCCCTAGAGGAGGGATGTCAGAAGGAGATGGAGGCACAGAGATGGAGCGGGGCACCTCTAGCAGGCTCCGGCTGCGGCCCTGCTCAGTGAACTCCGGGGAGCCAGCTCCTATGGGTGCGGTGGGGCTGCCATGCCGGAACTGCTGCCTCTGCTGCCACTCATACAGCTGCCACACGGTACCATCCCTGTGTGCCCGACGCTCCTCACTGGACATCTTCAGATGGCTTGCTCGGTCCTGTGCGTACTTGTAGTCACTGGGCAGGTTCCGGGGAGGGGGTGAAGAGCTCCCAGAAGGATGTCTAGTGTTTTTGGGAAGAGTCTGGTAGTTTTCCGGGAAGGACAGGGGCTGACTGGGACCCTGGCGAGGAAGTGTCTGGTCTAACGGCAAGCTGAGAAAGGGAGAAAGAGCATGTCAGACCATCACTCAAGGCAACACAGCTAAGGAAACTCACAAGATCAACTTGCTGGGGAGACTGTGAGGACCCCAAACAGTGGCTGAAGCAGACACATAGGGCTTTGTACTGAAGAAGACCCCAGACACAGTTTTCTCTGACAGCCAGGATCACCAGGGGGTTCCCTTGCCCATCACTCCTGGTGCAGAATGATTAAACTGCCTCTCTTCTCCTGCCAGCTGTCAATGACAAGCAATGTTTGTGGGTCTGGAAAGGTCCCATAGTTCTTTTCTTCTGCCTGGGAGCCTAGCACTGCTGGAGGAATTCCTACAGCCAGTAGCCTTTAAGTTACCAGCCCACTTGGGCGTGGCCTCTTATACTACACAAGCCAACAGTAAAGTGCACATCCAGCCTCTCTCTTCAGGCTATTTGGTTGCTGTTCCCCATTTGTTCGAGCAGATGACTATAATCTGTGAGTCTACCCCTAAATAAATAACCCTCTACTATACTCAATTCTGAGCTACTGTGGGATTTCTTTTAAGCATCCGTCATCATAGCACCAACCCCTGAAGTTCACAAAGAAAATGGCTGGAGCTGGAGTCTTCTCTTTACTACCTTTCTAACCCAGAGACAGCTTCCTTCCCTCCTCCAGACAACTCTGAGGGCCTCCTAACGTGTTTCCTGTACATCTGACCACTCCAGTGTGCCCCAAGCCCCCTCAGTGCCCTGCTGTCTACAGAGTTCAAATCCTGATTCCGTTTTATCAACGTCATATAGCAAACTTATACAGAGTGCACTGCTGTGTGTCAGACATTGCTCTGGGCCGATGCTAACTCTAAGTATGGCCAGTGAAGGCAGTGGCGGCGGCAGCACCCAAGGCCTGTTCAGAAGGTAGATTCCTGAATTAAGTTAGACACTGTACACGCTCACTTCTATGGGGATGCAGAGAAGCCATGAGTAAAGCTGTGGTTACCAGACCTGGGGAAGGCAGAAATAAACGGGGAGATGTTGGTCAGTGTGAGCCAGGCTTCAGCTGGACCAAGTGAGCATGTATTAGAGCACCGCTGCACAACGCGGTGATAATACATACTTCAAGACTGGGTGTTCTCACCACATACACACAAGGGTATGTGGGTGGGGTGATGCGCATTCATCGGCTTGTTTCAACCACATCAATGTATGAATACACTAGTCTGCCCCATCTAGTACATCAATATATAATTAATACTTTTTAAAGATGAATGATTATGTGTATGTACATGTGTTACGTGTACATGACCGTGTACATGTGTGTAGACAAGTATCCTGCTCTAACACCCTCGGCCTATTCCTTTGAGACAGTGTCTCTCACCGGCCCATAACTTCTTGTTCTGACTAAGCTGGCTAGCCGGTAAGCTCCTAGATCCACGTCTGTGCCCAAACACTGGGGTTGCCTGGCATGGGCAAAACCCCTGGTGCTAATGTGGGTGCTGAAGACCTGAGCTCAGTTTCTCAGGCTTGCACATAAAACACTCTTGCCAACTGCCCCATAATTATTTCTTTTTGATTAAAAGGAAAAGCTGGAGGGAAGCCTTAGTACTGGCTGCTCTTGCAAAGGACCTGGGTTCAATCCTCAGCACCCACATGGTGACTCACAACCATCTGTAATGCTAGTTCCAGGGACTCTAACTCTCTTTTCTGACCTCTGCAGATAGCAGAAATATACACAGTACACATACATGCAGGCAAAACATTTATATGTATAAAATAAATCTAAAAAGTCTTTTAAATACAGGGCTAGGATATAACTTAGTTGCTAAGAGTCCTTGCCAGGCATACACAAAGCCCTGAGTTCAGGAGCCTATCTAAAATATAGTTTTGAAATGTAGGTTTTCTCAGCCCTACTAGACTTATGAGTGCTAACTTCCGGCAGAGTGTGTTCACCTTGTTTAAACAAGTGCTCTTCTAATGGCCTATTAAATCTGCCTGACCTCAGGTCTGTGTTTTTTCTGAGTCTCCCTTCCCTTTCTATAACTTGTGGATAAGAGCCTCCGACTAGATCACTGTGAGGAGTAGAGGGGAGCCGTCAAGCAGGGTAGCTTCCCTTGACAGCTTTTCATTTAGCTGAGGGGATTTTAAGATCTCTTCAATCCAAACCCATCTAGCATGCAAGTGTGTTTGCTTGCCACTAGGTGGCAGAGATTTTTCATTAATTTTTCCAAATTCCATGTCTGACGTGGTGACAGCAGAAACCAGGTATGGGGGTTCCCCTGGAGGCCAGGACTTTGGAACCATTGTTTATTTTGCCTGAAGCAAAACTGGAAGAATGTAAAGTATGTCCCAGCCAAACCCCTGTTTCTTCAGCCCACGTGCAGGGCATGCCTATCACGTTTAGATGATCACAACCCTCACCAGGCACTGCCCCAAATCCTGAGCCCACCCTCCAGACCATGCCTTCCATTTGTGCATTGTCTGCTATGTGGGGTCATCTCAGACATTAGGATGATGGCCACTGGCCCCTGCAGCCAGACTATAATGATTAACTGGCTGATGGAGACAGGGACCTGATGGCTCCCAGGAGCAGGTATGTGCTCCTGGGGCAGCTCTGCCCTGACAACCTGGCCTTATACAGACAGGAATCAGGAGCTCCTGGTCTCTTACCTGTGCTGTGGCCCCAAGAACAGAAAGTTAAACAGGATACCCTGAGAAAGTTGCCTCAGATACAGCCACGTCAAAGCAGAAGATCAACCTGTGTGACCACTCCCGCTCACTGGAGAAATTCCTCACCCTCGCTTCCACATCAATCACACGGGCCTTCCATTTCCTATTGTTTTCCCTCAAATCCACGTTTAATCCCCAACCGCACCTTGCCTTTTTATTTTACAAGTATACTTTACCTTAAACACTGGGTGTGGGTGGAGAATTCTTGAAGGCTAGAATTTCAAAAACAAGCTCATAGAACATGCTAGGACTCAGGGTATGTGAGACTCTTGCCCACCCCATTCCAAGAGAGTTAAATGAAGGAAATGCAAAGTAGATGCAACTCAAAAATGCAGGGATAAATTAGAAATAGTTCCCTATGTGGACCAAAGCAGTCTGTCTCCCTTCCAATGCCAGCCACCATGTGCTGTGACAATGTTGTCCAGTGACAACGAGGTCAGCACAGTCTTAACTATACACAAAGCAGAGACAGCCGGCTTCTTCCTCTGTATTTTCAAATGGAAAATTTGAATGAAAATTCAAATGGAAAGTTCCTTCATTAAGCAGCCAGATCCCTCTATCACTTACTATTAGAAATTACAATAATACTTATATATACGAGCGTGAGTGTGTGTGTGTGTATGTGTGTGTGTGTGTGTAGAACAGACTGGCCTGGAACTTACAGCTACCCTCTGGTGAGCTCAGACATGTGTCATGAGGCCCCACTACATACATCTTTAAAAACATTCATCTGGGAATGAAGGATGCAGTCCTTTTAAGACATGGTGCAACCTCATGCTGACGGGCATTCTCTACACTTCAGAACTGATTCACTGTGACCCACTTTCAATTCCATTGAGATCAGCTTCCACCCTGGACTCTGCAGTGATCTCCAAGGCTAGTGAACTGCTCTCTACAGATGGATGACCCCCCCCCCCCCAAATCCCCAGTCCTTTACATAAGAATGGCTCCAACTCCCACCACACATGGGGAAAACCAGCACCATCAGCTCTTAGTGGCCACCTCTCATCCTTATGCTGACCACTCACCCTTGGCTGCCTGACACAGGCTGCCCCTGTGCCTCCTGCAGGACAGGCCATTGTGTGTAGTAGAGTAAGGGAGGTCTGTAGGCTGTCAGGAAGGCTTATGGAGACACATTTCATCAGCGACAAGTGAGAACCTCAGTTGTCTGCTTTTTTGCAAATACTTTCTCCCATGAAAGGTTCTCGCTGGCAAGGCATCCCAGTGGTGCCTTTATTCCTACAGTCAACTGCCTTCAGACTTGAACCGTGAAACTAGCTCTGCCCAAGTGTGGTGTGCATATCTTTCATCATGGCACTTGGGAAGTAGAGGCAGATGGAGCTCTGTGAGTTCGAGGCCAGCCTGGGCTACATAGCAAGACCCTATCTAAAAAAGAAAAATAAATAAATAAATAAAGAAAGAAAGAAAGAAAGAAAGAAAGAAAGAAAGAAAAGGGTATAGAGACACAGCATGCCTGTTAAGGGCACCTGCTGTTCCTATAGAGGACTCAGGTTTGGTTTCTAGCACTCACATGGTATCGTTTCTAACTCCAGTTCAAGGAACCCAACACCCTCTTCTGGCCTCTGTAGGCATTGGCCACATAGCTGGTACACAGACATATATGCAGGCAAAACACCCATATGTATAAATTTAAATTTTTTTCAAGTGAAAAAAGACATTAGCTCTGTCAAGAAGGATAACACAAGATGTCCCCACCTAGGTCCAAGACACTCAGTGGAAGCAAAAAAAGACCTCCCTTAGCCTTCTTCAGCTCAGCTGCTACTCACGTGCGCAAGTCCAAATTCCAGGGCTTATTCTCTCCACGCTCCTTCACCATGCATATCTAAAACATGGACATACCTAGCCTTTGCTAACCTCATGTTTGTTCCTAGGTGTGACATTGCTGTCCTGGGCTACTATGGCAGCCACCTCCTCCCAAGCTCTGCAGCAGTTACAGCATCAGAGTCTATGACTCACTGCACATGACCTTCCAGTCATTACTCTTATTGCTCTTTTGTTCATTTAAATGCCTGACCTTGAACTATGAGGCTCTGTGACGTGACCCTATCAGCTCTGCAAGCTCACTAAGCCATGGGTCACCTCACAACCACCAGCTCAGCACCAAGGACAACAGTGTCACTCCCCTCTGTTCTGGGGCCACAGCTTTTTGTTTTCAGTAAAACAGAACATTTAAATAAACAGAGCTGACACCTGTTCTTTCCTAGGGAGTAGTTACAACCTGGAAGGCTTCCCCTTCCCTTCGGGCCAGTCCCACAGCCATGTCTCCAAGCGAAGCTCTTCCTTAGAGTTTCTTCACCAGCCACTCTCCCTCACATGGGCCAGACACCCCGCAATCTGACAACAGGCTGCAGCTATCCTCTCAAGAACAGTTCTAGAGCCACAGGTGAGCTGGACTCCCTGACACACAAGTGTCTGCAGAGCCTAGGCTCCTCCCTGAACTCCTCAGCTGGGTCTCAGTGTCCTCAAGAATCTACAAGGACTCCTTGGAAGCAGAGGGGCAGCCTTGAAGAGTCAACCACAGATTCTGCCGGCCATCTCTGTGTCCTCTTGGTGGGCAGAGGCCCAGACCACACTTTAAACTCTGGCCTTGCCGCCAATCTGTGTGTCCTACGCAGGTTGCTTCCCTTCTCCAAGCCCATTTCTCTGGTCTGTAAATTAGAGGAGAGATCACCCCTTCCTGGAGGGCTGTTAAGGGCATTCAAATCAAGGTAGAGGGGTTAATCAGCTGAGTAGGTACAGGGGAAATGACAGCTGTACACACACACAAACACACACACGCATGCACGCACACACGCACCCCATTATCATGTTCATTAGCAGCACTTCAATGCCATAACTGACCTCCTGCCGTCCCCCTTCTGAGTCTTTGCCCAGTGCTCTGTCTGGACCAGGCTGGTCTTCCTCTGGCTGTGTTTCTCCGGGTTGGTCCTGGGAGGAGCAACACGTTGGTACCCACTGGTACCATTTTGTTCTCCTGGGCCATAAGAGACAGGTGGGATGCCATTCCTCTCAGGCCGCTGTGGCTGTGCTTGCTGGCCTCGGGGTCCACTGGGTAGATCCACAAACAAAGCATCTTCCTCAGCTGGCAAGTACGGGGACCTGGCCTTGTTCCTGTCCCGCCTGCCCTCCAGTGGGTCCCTTTGAGAACGGAAACGCTCATCCTCCGGCTCCCTCCTGTCGAAGCCAAAAGAGTCTTCATAGCCTCGCTGAGGACAGTCTCTCGAGTGACCAGGTCCCACATGGCCACATTCTTGACAAGCTTCCGTGTGGTTGGTCTGTGGCATGGCTTGCCTCTCCACCTTGTCCATGTCCCTGTAACGGCAGCAGCATATTCAGCCTGCACACAGCATGACTCCCCTTAGCATGCTATACTCACCTCTGGAATCCCCCTCCCCTCATGCCCAGTCCTTCTGACTGCTGCGGGAAGCTGGCTTAAAAACCACCTCCTCGGGGCTGGACAGATGGCTCAGTGGTTAAGAGCATTGCTTGCTCTTCCAAAGGTCCTGAGTTCAATTCCCAGCAACTACATGGTGGCTCACAACCATCTGTAATGAGGTCTGGTGCCCTCTTCTGGCCCGCAGGCACACACACAGACAGAATATTGTATACATAATAAATAAATATTAACAAAAAAAAACACCTCCTCTAGAAAGTCCCTCAGTGTAAAGGACTGCACCCTGACAGTCACCGTATTGAGACTGCTTCTCCAGGGCCGCACATTTTAGATTCTGCCTCCCACTGCCTTTGTGTCCTCACCCCACCCCCACATGCACACGAACCTGGCAAGTATTAGGAGAGGAACTGGGTGCCAACTAAAGGTGTGAGCTAATGCTAAATGAGGGGCTCTGTGACAGTGGGCAGGGCTCTCCTGTCGAGGCTTGCCCACACTGAGCACAATTAGTCTGGTGCCCTGTCTGAATTCCTGCTCATGTGTCCATCTAGGCTGCAGTGAGTGCATCTGACTCCAGAGAGCCATTGTTCTGTCTTGAGTGATGTACATACAAAACTAGGGCCTGTCCCTGGGAGGCTTTCAGTACTTCTCTACAATTTTTCGTTTTGTTTTGTTTTTTCAAGGCAGGGTTCTCCGTGTAGCCCTGGCTGTCCAGGAACTCACTCTGTAGACCAGGCTCATCTTGAACTCAGAGATCCACCTGCCTCTGCTTCCTAAGTGCTGGGATTAAACGTGTTTGCCACCACTGTCTGGATTCTTTACATTTTTTTTTTATTATTTACTTGTTTACCCATTTATTATTGTGTTTGTGCACACACATGTCATGGCGCATTGTGGAGGTGAGAGCATAACCTGCAAGAATCGGATCTCTCTTTTCACCACGTAGCTCCTGGGCGTAGAATTCAGGCTGCCAGCCTTGGTGGCAAGTACTTTCACCTGCTGAGCCACCTTGCCAGATCTATGCCTCCTTTTTGTTGTTTTAAAATAGGGTCTCAAGGAGCCCAGGCTGGCCTTGAACTTGCTATGTAACTGAGAATTGCCTTAATAAACTCTCGATCCTCTTGCCTTTATAGGATTACACCACCAGCCCTGGTTCCCATCTCATTTTATTCATATCTGAGAGACATCTCACCTCCCCAACATATATCTTTGTCCACTGCCTGTCTGACAATATTTCTGTCTTCATTTGGGCCCACCCTTCCCTACTTTGTTTTGGGTGCTGCCGACTTTAGTATTTCTTATTCTGCCAAAGCTCCAAGTCTCAGGATTGGTTCAGGGGGAGGCCAATGGCTTAATCGAGGCTAGTCAGACTCTGGCGTGAGCTGCCTTGAGCTCATGTTGCCTCTGGATGAGGTGCTGTTTGAAGGAAGCCAGAAGCAAGTCCTGCGGACTCAGCATGAGGTCTCACATGCAGTCATATCACTGATCTTCCTCATTGTGACCCGATAAATCCCCTTTCCTGAGTACATGGTAGACTCTGGCTCATGTTACACCGCAGAGGCTGTTACATCTCATGATGATGGATTAGGTCTGAGGGACCTTCCACTCCAACCCAGTGGGTCTATATGCCCTAGTAACAGGAAAATATTTAGAGACCTAAGCTTAAAAAATTTTGCCAGTCAGTGGTGGTGCACACCTTTAATCCCAGCACTTGGGGAGGCAGAAGCAGGCAGATCTCTGTGAGTTCGAGGCCAGCCTAATCTACAAGAGCTAGTTCCAGGTCAGGCTCCAAAGCTACAGAGAAACCCTGTCTTGAACTCCCCCTCCTTACGAAAAGCAAATTTCTTGAACTGGAGATGGCTTAGAGGTTAAGAGCACTGGCTGCTCTTCCAGAGGTCCTGCATTCAAGTCCCAGCAACCATGTGATGGCTCACAACCATCTGTAATGAGATCTAGTACTCTCTTCTGGTTTACAGGTAGACATGTAGGCAGAACACTGTATACATAAAAAAAAAAAAAACCAATCTTAAAAAAAAAAAGAAAGGAAAATCCCCACAAAAACAAACAAAAAAGCAATTCTTGGGCTTGTAAGAGGGCCAGCGGATACAGGTTCTTGACAATAACACCAACAACCTGAATTCCATCCCCAGAACCCACATGACAGAGGGAAAGAATCAACTCCAGGAAGCTGTCTTTTGAATGCCACAAGCATGCCTGGATTCGTATATGCACAGACACACACAAAATAAATATTTTAAAACCGAGTCTTACTGTAAGCTCACAGATAAGAAATTCTGTTCCAAAGGTCACTTGAGTGGTTTGCCCGGCCTTCTATTCTTCTCTTCTTTCTTGGTGCACCCCACCAGCAGCTTTCGAGTAGCCAACCTTGGCCTTTGTCCTCCTCACTCCCTGCCTCTCATCCTTACAGGCTATGCTCTACAGCTGCCTCTGAGATGGTGAAAGCCCGGCTGCCTTCTGGACCATCCCTGAGAGAGTCACAGGGTTGTTTGGTTTCATTTGTTCCCATACCGTCAAGTGGTCATTCCAGCTTGGAAACACAAAGAGATCTATCTTTTTTGGGGGGTGGGAGACTTGTGAATTCTAGGCTTTCTTCAAACTCTTATGTAGCTGAAAAAGGCCCGCCTCCATCTCCCAAGTTCAAGGATGACAGACCTGGAGTATGCTATGGTAGGGTTGGAGCCCATGTTTATGCGTGCTAGACAAGTATCTACCAACTGGGCTTCACCTCCATCTCCAAGTAGCTCTATCTTCCTACTAAGTGAACTAAGAGTAGCAGTCAGACAAACACTGCACTATCATGTATGCATCAGAACTGAAGGAAACACTGCTAACCCCAAAGTCTCTTCTCGTCTCAGAGCTAACTTTACAACAATAGATCTTGGTTTTTACTGTACATGTGCAAAGGAGGATATACCCTCCCACACGTGCTAATACTTCCTGGAAATCAATTTGATGGGGAACAATTACATCTATGACTTGGATGAACAGCAGAATTCCTGCAGAATAAACCTCTAGGGTAGGGTTGAATGCAGGGTGTGGAAAAGACTGGAGAGATGGGGCCTCACAGTACCTGGAAGGCCAGCAGGTAGCTTCCTTCACTCTGCTTAGTGCTTAGCATCAAGGAAGGAGCTGCTGAGAGCTGCGAGGAGTCATTTCCTTTTATCCACCTGGAGTTAAATAGGGCAGCCCCTGGCCCTCGCCCCAGGGAAAATCTCACTCCTCTTCAACTGGCTCCGTTTTCCCTGAATTAGCAACAGTGGACCTGACCTGTGCTAAGGACACTCTGCCACCCTCAGCTGTCTCCCTAGTGAGTCACGAAACACATGCAACAGCCCAATCTTGCATCAGAGTGGCATGTGACAAAATCCCTTGTAAAGTTGAAAACTCCACAGTAGTCTCAGCCAGGGTCATCTACATTTGAAAGTTGATGCTATCGTTTCTATATATGCAAGGTCTAACCTGTGCCAGGAAGTTGATAGAGACCATCTCTCAACCCTGCGGCAACACTGCCAAGTCAGCTCGACCATGCCCAGAGAGGCTGAGGACACCCCCATATGGGGTTATCTACAATACAGTGTCTAATGGAAGGGAGGGACAGTGACAATGGGCATGCTGACTGTGAGCAAACCTCACAAGGCAGAACCCTGAGCAAAACACTTCTGTTAGCCACACAACTCCAACCCCACAGGCTGCATGTCACCTTCATTACAGCTGAGGAAAGTGAAGCTCAGAGGTAAACTACTTTGTGCTGGACGCTGTACCAGTGACACACACCGGACTCCAACTCCACCATATCTGACTCTAAAGTCTGTAGACACAGGGCTGAAAATATGTTTATCAAGTACTTCCGCTGAGGCTTGTCCAGCCATGCATCACCTAGGGTGAACAGAGACTGGAAGGAAGGCCAAAGAAAGTGCAGAGAGCTTTTAATGTGGGGCCATTTCTGAGACGGCTGGTTCCTTACACAGAATCCGAGAGCAGGGTTCACACTGTACCGTGTCATCCCAACTTTTTAAACTTTTCTTTGGGGGAGCAGGTGTGGAGGACCAAGGACAACTTGTTAGAGTTGGTTCTCTCCTTCAACCTTGTGGGTCCTGAGGACTCAAACTCAGGTTGTCAGGCTTGGAGGTAAGTTTTTCAACTCGCTGTACCACCTTGCCAGTGCCATGCTAAGTTCACAGCTGTTTAGTTCACCAACTCCTCCACTCGCCAGCCAGCCAAACAGTCATGCACTTAAGTAAACACTTACTCTGGGCCAGGTACCAAATGAACTGCTTTTCAAGATGGTGATGAGGCGCAGATGCATGTCACAGCATCCGGCTACCCCATCCCCCTTGAACGTGGCATTGGGGACCAGACTCTGGTCAGGCCTGCTCAGCAAGCTCTTTGACTCACCAGCCCCATATATGCTCTTCCTCAGTTACACTATCTGACTTCCTTGTACTATGAGGCCTCCTCTCCACAGCCCTCACCTAAAGAGGCTTTTCTTGATCTCACTCACACACACACACACACACACACACACACACACGTGGCTGCTTCCCACCCACTGGTCCCACCCTTGTCCATGCCCCATCTTACTGCCTCTGTCCTTAGATCCTGGTAAAAGTCATCTTTTATAGGGTATCTTCTCCCCACTCCCAAATGCAGTATCAAATGCCCTCCATGAATATTTGCAGGATAAAAGATGAACGAATGTGCAGGTCTAAGTTCAGGGAGACTCAGGCGGTTGGGGCACTGAGAATAGCGAAGGCAAGAGATAAGTTTGCAGGGACCAGACATACATGGCAGCTGCCAAGTCTGTCAAGGAAACGGGATTTTATTCCAAAGGTAACTGGAATGTAAGCTCCTACAGTCCCAGCAGGGGAGACTGGAGGTACCATCTGATAGACCTCGTCTCTCTCCTCTTGTGAGCTGCAAAAGCAAACGGGCCTCCTTGCTCAGTGCTCTGAAAAAGCCAAGGCATCCTTAGACAAGCTGGGAAGATGGATGTCAAGATGGCCCCAGAAAATCAGGCAAGGCCCAGATGTGATGGTGAGAAGACAGAAATGGGGTGGGAGGGGAAGAGAGAGGGAGGGAAGGGACGGAGGGAGGATGGTACCTCATTCCCCTTCCACCCCAGGAAGTGGGGTGAGGTGCGTATCATGGGGACCTGAAACTTATGTAGGAAACAAAATGATGCAAATCAGGTGCAGTCAAGGAGGTGCACGAAGGAATTCCCTGGGAGCTGGGGTGAGCTACGCACACTGCGAGGAGACACACTGGCAAAGAAGAGAGTGTGATTCTCTTAAACACTCACAGTTGAAACTGGAAGGATGCACAAAAAAAAAAAAAAGGTGGATGGTGTTACTATGCTAGGAGCTACAGAAGACGGCGTGTCTGTCAGGGAGTAGTGACTGCATCTCAGGCTCCTTTAAGGGTGTTTAATCCTTGGAAAGGTCTTAAGAACTGTGAGAAACTGATGTGTGAAAAACGCAAGTAATTCTCACAGTAACAGAAGGGAAGCTGAAGTCCCATCTGAAAGGCTGCAGAGACTAAGCTCTGGGAGGAGGTGTTCAAGGAAGGGAGGGTGGGGTGGGCTGGAGACATGGCTCAGAAGTTAGGGGCACTGGCTGCCTTTCCAGAGGACCTGGGTTCGATGCCCAGCACCCACATGACAGCTCACAACCTTCTGTAGTTCCAGTTCCAGGGAATCCAACATCCTCTTCCTACTCCAGTGGGCACCAGGCACATACAGACATAAAAACAGGCAAAACATCCATACACACAAAACAAAATATAAATAAAAAAGATAATACTACAGCAGGAGGCCAGGGGTGCTTTGGTCAGCCTGGGTTATGGCTATTGGTGTTCTACCACTCATGCCAACAAGCCATCTCCAGGTTCTCGTCCTGATGCCCTCAGCCTTCCCATGGAACAAGCCCTTACTTTTGCTTTCAGTCCCTGTGGCCCACAGGACTCCACTCTTGTCCTGGGGTTGAGGCGTGTGCTTTGAACAGCCAGTGATATCAATGAGTGCCTTCTCTGGGCACCGAGGATGGTGAAGAGCCTCGGTGTGGCTGAGGTTGACTTGAGGGTGCAGCTTAGCGCTTCTCGGGCAAGGACTCCCCTCCCCCATCCCGGCTCTGCTGCTGGGCTTCAAATAAGATGGCCAGAGTCTGGGAGTGCTACAAACCCCTTAACCCTCAGATCCAGATGTTCCCTGGACCTCCTCACAGAGCCCAAGACTGAATCCAGCCCAGAGCCTGAGAGGATGACAGTCTCTGAGTCCCAACCCAGCTGCTCTAGAGTTGGGTGTATCTTCAACACTTCAGGGGCCTGAAGCAGTAAATCCCTCCTATCCTGTTAGAGTCACCTACAATCAACAGTACTGACTGATGCCACAATTCTTAAGAACAAGGCAGATGATCTGGGTGAGAACCAGGAGACAGGATGCTGCTGCAGGGATGGGGGGCACAACCTCTAATGGGGAGAGGGGAAGGTCAGTGGATCACCAGACTGGAGGAGAGGTAAGATTCTGTCCTGCCTGACAAAACATTGTAACTAACCAAATGTCTGAACATCTTATTCTGGAAACCCAGAGGATTATTGAGTCTCTGTCTGTTTGGTTGGCATTTTCATCTTCCAGGTTTTTTTTTTTTTTTTTTTTTTTTGGATTTTCGAGACAGGGTTTGTCCGTAGCTTTTGGTTCCTGTCCTGGAACTAGCTCTAGTAGACCAGGCTGACCTCAAACTCACAGAGATCCGCCTGCCTCTGCCTCCCGTGTGCTGGGATTAGTGCTTAGGAAACACATGTCAGAGCTGGCCAAGGATTTGCACATGTCTGAAGACATGACAGTCACACGGTGGACACCTCACAGTGGCACACTGTGGCAAACTAAACAGTTACCAGGGTTTGGGTGTGGTTTTCATCCTACAGGTTCACAGATTTGGTCTCAAATGTGATAGGAGTAAGAGACGGGGCTTAGCACCAGGTCAAGGCAATTAAGTCATTGCCGATGCTACAGCAAAAGCGATGGCTACTGCTCTCCCTCTTGCAGGAGCTCCGTCATGGTGGCACTTGCCTTTGATACAGTAACCAGTGTGTGTATGGGAGGTCCACGCTGGTTAGATAGACTTCAGCCTCCAAGACTATGAGGCCAGTAAAACTCTTTTCTTTATATATTACCCAGACTTGGGTATTTTGTTATTAGCAGAAGAACACAGACTGATATATTGATCTATATCTACTGGTACTAAATAATATGGATTTTTTTTTTCGAGACAGGGTTTCTCTGTAGTTTTAGTGCCTGTTCTGGAACTAGCTCTTGTAGACCAGCCTGGCCTCGAATTCAGAGATCCGCCTGCCTCTGCCTCCCGAGTGCTGGGATTAAAGGCGTGCGCCAAAACTGCCCAGCTAATGTGGATATTCTTTAATAAAGCTGTGCTTTAAAATAAAAAGAAAGGTGGTCCAATGGATAAGGTGCCCCCTACCAAGCCTGACAACCCGAGTTCAATTCCTGGGACACATGTCATGGAAGGAGAGAACTTCCAAAAGCTGTCCTCTGACCTCCAAAGTGGTGCCATGGCATCAGCACACACCATATACATACATACATACATACATACATACATACATACATACAATTTTAAAGGTAAGAAAGAAACCTGCATACATCTGTACATATCTATTCCATAAACAGAAAGTTATTTTAAAGGCTATCAATTAACCTAACAGAGGTTACCTGGGAATGTGATTTGGAAGATCTCTATCCCTTCTACCACAAACACAAAAATCTGAGAACATGACATGTCAGGTCCCACGGCTGTGCATCCTAAGGAGCCAGGGCATAGGCACCAAGGTATTAGATGCTGTCTAGAGGAGCTGCCAGCCTGGAGAGATGCATGTGCTACTAGAATGTACTTGAGAGAGAAGGCCATCCTGAATACAGCATGGCCTGTGGAACTGCAGCCCCATGGAGCTTTCTAGCTCCCACCCCGGGACCCTCCGTCAGGACTGACCTCTTGAGTGATGATCGAGACAGCACCTGTGCAGCCTGGTTCATGGCCCTGACCCAGGCGTTCATGTCCTCCAGGGTGTCAGCACTGAAGTAGTAGGTCCTCATGCCCGAGTGCTCAGCCTGGGAGCCCGCTGTGGTGGTGCTGTAGATGAGCGCCCTCATGCCCGCATGCACAGCCTGCAGCGGGGGACGGACAGGTTAGTGCACGTTCTCTCTGCTGGACCAAGATGGTCCCTTCCTCTCCGCTCTGGGCTCCTCAGCTAGCACAACCCTACTAGGCAACTTCGCATGACTGGACAGAAACCAGGCTACACCAAAAGGAAACTAGGATGAGAGTAACGGAGAGTCTACCTCAGAAACAGTCTGCCCCAGGACATGGCTGTGCTAATCCAATACTAACGGAGAGTCTACCTCAGAAACAGTCTGCCCCAGAACATGGCTGTGTTAATCCAATACTAAGGAAGCCCAGATCCTCCCCCTCGAACCCCAAAATCAGATTTCAGGACAGTAAGAACCACCATAAATAATAAGGGAGCATGCAAAGGTCCCCAAATGACAGATTCTCAAGTTTAGTCCCCTTGCAATAATTCAGCGTCTGTTGAGTGTTTAGTTCATGGAAAGATAGTGCGCACAGAGTGTGGGACGCTGTGGAAGAGGGAAAACAGCACCTGACCTAGACTCATCTGAGGATGGATATTCAAGATGCCTTCTTCCTGACAGGCAACTCCTTAATAAGAGGAAGAGACTCTCAGGCCCTGAGAAGCATTTAGTATTTATCTTCATAGACAAGGCCAGCAGGCCGGCCCGGGGGAGGAAAGGGAAGGGCGGCACACGGCGAGGCTATGATGCTGCCTGGGTGGGGTGCTCGGGGCCTTGCAGGTCACATTAAGGATCTGTGTTCAGTTAGAGATCAGTGAGAAGCTACTGAGGGGGCCAAGCTCGGGCTGCAAAAGGATGTGACTGGATCTTGGAAAGACCACTGGCTGAAGGACAGAAGGGAGGGGTGAGGACACAAGAAGATGCTTTCTCGGCACCTATCTCCCATTTCACAATGAAGTGTGACGATAAACTGTACACAGCCACGACAAACTATCACGACGCCATTCCAAAGTCTGTCTCTCCCGGTCCACAATTATTTACCCCCAGTGACGCTCAATCCCAATGTGGTAGTTCGAATGAAAAGCATCCCCCATAGGCTCCAGTATTTGAACACTTAGCTCCAAAGTGGTGCTGTCTGATGAGGTTTAGGTTGTGCAGCCTTGCTGGAGGGAGAAAGCTATTGGGGGTGAGCTTGGAGATTAGAAGCCTCAAGCCACTTCCAGTCCCTCCCACTTCATTTGCACTTACAGTTTAAAAAGTGAACTCAGGCCGGGCGGTGGTGGTGCACGCCTTTAATCCCAGCACTTGGGAGGCAGAGGCAGGCGGATCTCTGTGAGTTCGAGACCAGCCTGGTCTACAAGAGCTAGTTCCAGGGCAGGCTCCAAAACCACAGAGAAACCCTGTCTCGAAAAACCAAAAAAAAAAAAAAAAGTGAACTCAGCTTCCACTTCGCACCTCCCTGCCATGAGGAACTCATGCCTCTGCAACTGTAACCCAAAATAAACCCTTTCCCCTGTACCTTGCTTCTGGTCACAGCACAGAAAAGGAACCACTACACCCAGAGAGGGAAGACTTTCTGAAGAAGACTTTACCACCAAAGATAATTCTAGAAGCCACTGAACAAAATGATTTCAGAGCAGCTCCTAGACTATGGAATAGAAGGGGCTGCACTTCATGGCTAGGGTGATAACCATTTTTTAAGAAAAATAAAATAAAAAATAAAGACATCTCACTATGTAGTCCTGGCTAGGCTAGGGTAGATCAAAAGGTTATATAGACCAGACAAGGCTGGCCTTGATGTGGAGAGACCTGTCTGCCTCTGCCTCCCGGATACTGGATTACAGGTGTGGGCCCACCACACTTGGCCATGATTTTATTAAGTCATTTAGACCTCATTAGTCTGAGTCTGAGACTCTCTAGCCTCCTAACTTCCTTTCTTGTCCCATGAAGGTGTTCCTGCTTCTTAAGATGGCACGAATGGCCGAAGAGAGACAGTACCTTAAAAGAATACTTGCGGCTTATGCGATCCTCAGGGGCCACAGGAGAGATGACATAGCTGGGCAGAGGGATGCTCCCGAGAACTGCTTCTTCTCGGCTGTCTTTGGATGGAAAAACACATCAGAACAGCATTCTGGGAATCCTGTCTGCACCGCCCCCTTTCCAGCCCCTCTGCACTAACAGGACCCAGAAGTGAGGCCCGCAGGGCACTTTCCCCGAGGCAGAGAGAGGCAGAGTGCCAGTAGGACAGCATGCCACATGTTGTGGGGCAGAGACAAGAGTGGCACTCCTGCTATCCCTTCCTCCACATACCTCTCCACTGGACACTAAGCCCATGCCCCGCCCCTCTGTGACAGCCCTTGCATTTAGCCCCCATCCACTTGAGCCTTGCCTCCCAGGATAATCCCTGGGATCGTCTCATCTGGCCCGCACACATGTGTCTGTCCTTCCAACTCCTTATGTATCTAGAACTTTCCTCAAGTGTGTCCTTGTAATGCCTATCTCCTCCCACACAGACAAAGCACCCACCATCCTTAAAACGCCAAATGCAAATCCTAAGCCTTCTAAAAACGTCTTCCCAGAATTCCCAAAGACAAGCACTCGCTATTTCCCATGAGGAACCTAAGGACTTTGTGTCTTCAAAAGCACTCAGCATGGGCTGGAGAGATGGCTCAGAGGTTGAGAGCATTGCCTGCTCTTCCAAAGGTCCCGAGTTCAATTCCCAGCAACCACATGGTGGCTCACAACCATCTGTAATGGGGTCTGGTGCCCTCTTCTGGCGTGCAGGCATACACACAGACAGAATATTGTATACATAATAAATAAATATTTAAAAAAAAAAAAGCACTCAGCAGAGTCCATACTTCCCTTTCCGTATTTTGAGATTTCCACACTGCTCAGTCCCTGACTTTACACAGCGCTCCATAAATGCTCAAATGGGCAGTTCAACTCCAGTGTCCTGTCCAGTACCACAGAAGACACCCAGACAGTGTCTACTGCTTCTCAGCTCTCCAGGGCCTCCAAGGTAAACTGCATCCAAGTGGGGCAAAAGCCCACGTGACTCTGGGTTTTGAGACCATAACTGAATCTTTCTTACTTGAATTCAACAAGTAGAACTTCTGGGGCCTGCAGGGGTAAAGCTGCAGCCACCAGCCATATACACCAGTGAACATGCTCACAGGGTAACAGGCTGAGGAGCAGGACACTGCTCTAACAATGGACTCCCTCACCAGCCTCTCCAGCACAAGACTGAGACTCCAGCTCACCTTTATAATAAAACAAACAGTAATCAGCGAGCACGAACCACCGTCTTTTCCACAGCCTCATCCCGGAGCTGTCCTGCAAAGCACAGACAACAGTCAGGGCAGCCTATTACATCCCAGCCCTCTACTCATAGGAAGCTGATCCCAGAGCCAAGACCTGCCTGCCCATAGCCCTCTTTCACATTTTTATTTTTTATTACTTTTTATTTTTTGGTTTTTCGAGACAGGGTTTCTCTGTAGCTTTGGGGCCTGTCCTGGAACTAGCTCTTGTAGATTAGGCTGGCCTCGAACTCACAAAGATCTGCCTGCCTCTGCCTTCCAAGTGCTGGGATTAAAGGTGTGTGCTACCACCGCCCAGCCACATTTTTATTTTTTAAGATTTATTTTCAGGGCTAGAGAGATGGCTCAGGAGTTAAGAATACTAATTGCTCTTCCAGAGGATCTAGGCTCAATTTCTAGAACTAAGATGGCAACTCACAACCATTTGTAACTGGAGTCCCATGGCATCTGACATCCTTTTCTGGACTCCACACACCTGTGCACAAATATACATCAGGAAAGATGCCCAGACACTCAAAATAAATTTAACATTTAAATGTATTTTAACATTCCTCTGTGTGTGTGTGTGTGTGTCTGTGTCCACAGGGGCCAGAAGAGGGTGTTAGAGCCCTAGAGGTAGAGTTATAGGCCATTGTGAGTAACTGATGTGGATGCTAAGAACTGACCTTGGGTCCTCTGCAAGAGTGGCATGTGCTTTTACCCCGTGAGCCAACTGTTGGCACTTCTCTTTTATCTGTCTGCTTGTCTGTCTGTCTGTCTGTTGATCAAGACAAGGTTTCCATGTGTAACCCTGGCTGTCTTAGAACTTACTCTGTAGATCAGGCTGGCCTCGAACTCAGAGATCCACTTGCCTCTGCCTCTTGAGTGCTGGGATTAAAGACATGTACTACCACATCTCTTTTATTTTTATTTTACTTTACTTTACTTTTTAATGAGATGGTCTCATGTAGCCCAGGCTGACCTCAAATTCACTACATAGCTGAGGATGACCTTGAACTTTTAACCCTTCCCTTCCACCTTCTGAGTGTTGGTATTACAGATGGGCAACACCAGGCCTGGGTTATGCGGCCCTGAGACCCAGCCCAGAACCTGTGCTTGTCTCGCACGCACCCATCAACTGAGCCACATCTCTGGCCCCCATATCCCCCCCACCCCCCGCCTCCGCGTTTTTCAATAAACCAGACATCTTACTAAATAGCTATTCTTCGAACAGGACATTAAACTTAGACTAAGTGATGGCTTATATTCCCTCCCTCTTTCAGTGAATGTCTTATTGAAAAGCTACACTTTAAATAGAAATTAACTTAGACTCACTGATGGTTTATCTCAGGAAGTAAGGTTTTCTGGTCTCCTAGGAACAAATTATTATAATCCATTTACTTCTAAGAAAGGAAAGTTCAAAAATAGATGTTAACTACTGATAATAAACTCTTATTAAAAATGAAGTATTTTGGTTTTGTCTTAGGATCTAAGCTATAAAATATCTTCACTCATTCTGATTAAAAAGTAAATTTACATAGGGTAGTATTGAATAATTTTAAGTTACGTAATTGAGACAAAGCTCTCAGCTAATCAACTCCGTTTTCTAACACGGGACTGATTTTGTTATTTTCTTTCCATTCAATGTAAAGGTCTGAATTCTCTTTGCAATCAAATTTTCTCATAACAAAAGTCTAAAACAAACAAAAAAAACTTGGTTACAGGGAAAATAGCAACATTATATACCAGTCTTCTCCAACACCTAGGAGAATCTGAGAGTTGGGTTTAACTGACAAAACATCTTTCCTTGCCATGCGGCAGTGACACACACCTTTAATTCCAGCACTCTGCAGGCAGAGGCAGGCCAGCCTGGTCTATAGAGTGAATTCCAGGACAGCCAGGGCAGTTACACAGTGAAATCTTGTCTCAAAAAAAAAAAAACCAAAGGTGGGGGGGGGGGGGATCTCTCCTTGAAGCTGGAGAGATAGCTTAGCGGTTAAGAGCACTTGCTGGTCTTGCAGGAACCTGAGTTTAGTTCTTAGAACCACGCGACAGCTCACAACTGTCTCCGCTCCAGGTTCAAGGTATGAGATGCCCTTTCCTGGCTTCCATGGTCTCCAAGCATGAGCATGGAACACTTACACACGTAAACAAAATATTCATACACATAAAAATAAAGTCTTTTCCTAGTTTTGACAGGCTTGAATTAAAACAGAAGAACAGCCTGGCGGTGGTGATGCACGCCTTTAATCCCAGCACTTGGGAGGCAGAGGCAGGTGGATTTCTGTGAGTTTTGAGGCCAGCCTGGTCTACAAAGAGTTCTAGGACAGCCAGGACTGTTACATAGAGAAACCCTGTCTTGAAAAACAAAAAAAAAAAAAAAAGCCGGGCGGTGGTGGCGCACGCCTTTAATCCCAGCACTCGGGAGGCAGAGGCAGGTGGATCTCTGTGAGTTCGAGACCAGCCTGGTCTACAGAGCTAGTTCCAGGACAGGCTCCAAAGCCACAGCGAAACCCTGTCTCGAAAAACCAAAAAAAAAAAAAAAAAACAAAAACAAACATAAAAACAGTTTCCAACCTAAATACGACATAAGACTTGTCTGCTATGCACCCCCACCCCACAACACACACTAAAGCGCCAAAACCAAATTAACTTGATGCTGTCATCCATGGTCAGTTCTGCAGACTGGTGAAATGATTTCTACAGTCTAGACAGCATTTCCCTTCTTTTTACTGGCAGGCCTTTATCCATCCTCCCATACATGGTTCAAATGCCACTTCCTGGGGGAAGCTTCCTGGGCTGAGTGAGCACAGCTCTGCTTCTGCTGTGAGTATGCAATGCTCTAAACAGACCGTTATGGAAGCAGAGCAGCAGAAGGGGTGGGAGGTGGGAAGAATTATTTATAGTCCTTTCCCTCTCCTGCCACATTTCCAACCAGTGTCCTTTCTTTAACGGGGCATGTCAGATAGGATAATTACTCAGATGAGGACAGCCATGGAAGAAAAGAGGAAAGACCAGAGCTATGGAAGCAGACATAGGACCAGGAGCAGATAAAGAGATTTGGGACTCCGCTTCCATGGGAAGGGGGCTCTGGAACCCCTCCTATACAGTGTACAGTGCAAAGTCCTGCTCACAAATGCTATCCTCAAATGGGCATCATTGATCTTGGAGTCTGATTGGCTTTGTCGCTGCCAGTAGGTGATAGATTAGGGATGGGTGACAGTGTGATGTGAAAAATGCCTTCTTTGTTTCCCTCTGCAGATGACAAGTTCCTGAGGAAACCTTATTTACCTCTTCACACATGTTGTGTGAGCCCCACAAACCATGGCACAGACATGCGGAGCAAATTAATGAAGAAATGACAAGGAGAAAAGGAAGAGGCCAACGAGACATAGTTCCGGTGTTGGAAGCTCAGAGCTGTCTGAAAGATTAGAGACAAAGCAATGAGGGTGTATGTGTCATGAAGCTGAAGGAGACAGGGTTGCCATGTTTCCTGACTAAACAGATGTGGGAAAAGAAGAAGTAGGTGATGGTATTGGGGTCTCTTCCTTGCACACCTGAGAGAGGAATGATGGCTCCTCATTACTAAGATCCAGGGAAAGTGGCTGGAGAGAGGGTGGGGCAGGAAGCAAGTGATGAATCTGGCAGATTTGGGTTTCCAAGGGCTAGGGAGCTAGCCATACATCCTAGGCAAGGGCCGGGTGATGGTGGCGCACGCCTTTAATCCCAACACTCAGGAAGCAGAGGATCTCTGTGAGTTTGAGACCAACTTGGTCTACAGAGAGAATTCCAGGACAGGCTCCAAAGCAACACAGAGAAACTCTGCCTCGAAAAACCAAAAAACATTTTAGGCAAGGAAAAGATAGCATATGTAGGTAAACAATAACGAAGGCACCGTCACTAGGAAAGCAGGTGCTGGCAAAGGGTGAACTGGAGCTGGGTTCTGGCCAACTCATCCATTCACACTGTAGCCCTGGGCTTCAATACGCAGCCCTCTCCCCTCATCTCCATCACCCCACACTGCATCTGACCAGCCCCTGGTCACCAAGAGCACCAGGCCAAAGTGGTGAAGTGGTTTTGGGGAGGGAAGCTGCAGCCCTGGGCAAATAGCTCACTCACAATTAACAGGTCATCGTGCACAGTGGGCAGAACCCAGCTGCCCCAAACAAACTCTGGACCAAGAAGCTTCTCCAGCTATTCACAGCCTCCCAAGGCCGGAGGAGAGGGAAGCAAGCAAGATACACACTCCCACCTCACTCCCACCTCAGCCCCCTCACCTGCTTGTGCAGCCAGCCCCTCACCACCACCGGGACATTGAGGTTCCTCCGAATGGCCTGGTCTCTCTTCCCAAAGCTGTGCACTTTGCTGCTGGACTTGAGGATCTAGGAAAAGCAGACTCTGTTCTAGCGGCAGGGACTGAGCGGGGCACACACATGTTGTGTGACAGGAGGACTGTTTGCACCCTGCTGTCACTGAGTGCCCTTGGTCACAGCATCCCTCCCAGTCAAACAGCACGACCCAGACACAGCAAACGCCTCATGGTTCACACAGAGTGATATGAGTTAAGGGAGTTTTCCATTAAGAGCTGCTGCCATGGCATTCTGAAACAAAGTCACTTTCAGTCCCTGACTTTGTCAGTATCCAGTACTTGGTCCCCCAATCTGTTTCACCTGTCTAAGTCAGTGATCTTACATTTTGAACAAAAACATCTGGGCAATTCGCTCTTCAAGCCTGTCTGTTACTGAAACTTGCCAGGATCTAACACCATATACACGTAAACAGAGGTGTTGCTTTCTGAACACATGACAGGACAGTGAAGAAAGCATTCAAGGAACTAGATGCCAGTCCTGGTCACTCAGCAACCACCCGTTTCCTTGGACAAGGCTCCTATCTCCTAATCTGTAATTTTGGGGGAGCATTTATTATGGGTGAACCCCACAAAACTGTATATAATCAAATGGACTTCTGGTTACAAATGGGCTTGGAAAAATACAGAAGGGACATGAAGAACCGGTGATTGGGGGCTCACCTTGGGTCCAGGCTTGGCTTCCAGGGTGGATGTGGTCCCAGCCGTTGATGTCTCACTGACCATGCTGGACGGTCTTTGGTTTCTCTCTTGCTTCGACATATGTGGGTGTGGCCTGCAGGAAGGCGTAGGGGAATCCTGTGAGTATGTGCCCAGCTGCAGAGTGAAAAGCCCAGTCTATGACCTGTCCTAGGCTGGAGCTGGCTGCTTGGCATTAGGACAACTCAGGTCCCAGTTTTTGGAGTTTGTCTGATCCCAGATTGTAGACAGAGATCACAAAATTCGCCTGTCCCTGTCCTTCAGAGGACCAAAAAGATGGCAGATGGACACACCACCACAGCCAGACATTCCAGAAAAGGGTGCACACCGTGCTCCCTGTCTGTGATCCTAAGGTACCCACACTCATTCTCTTACTAAGGTATCCTGGCGACTGCTCTAGGCGCACAATACTCTTCACAGAAGGAGGGAGTCATCATACCGTTATACATACACACACACACACCTCCACTTCCACAACTCCCAAAAGAAGCTGTTTATAATTAGTAACAAGAAATCACTTGCGCACACATCCACACCCCCAGATATACACAGAGAATGCTTACATAAACGCCAGTGGGGCTTGCCGCCCAAAATAGACCTACTCAACAAAGAGTCCTATTCTGGGAACACTCCATTTGCCCCAAAATAGAGTCACTGGAGATATTAACCCCCTGTGCCATGCCTGGATAGCAGGAAGTCATGAAGTATCTGTAAGGCCACAGTAGGGAACCCTGGTGCTTCCCCATCAGCATCCCAGCCACATGGACTTCCTGCTGAGAGGTCAGGTGGCTCAGAGCTCGGGAGCGCTACTCTAAAGAGATGTGGAATAACATCCTTCTCACCTACTTTCCGAGGAGCCCATATCTGTGTCAGTCTTTTCCACACACAAGTGTCAAAGCCTTCACCCAAGCTCAATACCTATCCTTGAACAGCATGATGCATGACGACAAGACCCTGCCAGCTCCACAATCTGTAGGCTGTCCCTGAGCAGAAAGCAGAAAGTACAGCATTCCTTGACTGCATCTTGTCTACTGCTCCAGCAGGTCTACATATAATGTTGTTGAGGCTTCCTGCTTCAGGAGTTGAGAAAAATTACTTCGGAGGACTTAGCCAGGACCCTGAAAAGACAGAGCTGGAGGATCCAGGCCAGAAGAAGCTGAGAGAAAAGAGCTCAGAATGTCCCGCATCACTTGCTTTTACAGGGCGTGATGGAAAAATTCTAGTCTTCACCTAGAGATACCATGCTCCCTTCAGGCACCACCACTGCTCAAAAGACACGGATCCTTGTAGCGCTCTGATCTCAACACCAGCACTGCCCCAGGAGGCGACTTTTCTGCAGAAGTTGTGTGGCCACTACGCTTCCCCTGCAGCAGGCAGGCGTCAGCTTCCCAATGGGCCAGCCCCATGAGATGCTCAGCAGTGGCAAATGCATTACCCACCAGGCGGAAAGCCGGCCGACTCCGTATCAGCCAGACTCATCCAGAATCCCTGCCCACGGCTTCCATCGCAGCCAAAAAACATTGTTACTGCTCTCTGCTCAGATGGGGAAATGTCACCAGGCTGGGCCTCTCCCTTGGCAGTGGCTGCAGCAGCAAATTCACAGTTTGGGGGTGGGAAGAGGCTCTGTGAGGCCGCTGTGCCATATCTCTGCCTCTCAGCAGGATAACCAGCCATCTTCCCAGGACCTGGTTTGCCCAGCTTTCCAGAGGGGGGTCAAGGAAGGAGAACTCTTAAGTTGCCTGTTAGGCAACTTTTTTCCCCCACTGAAATCTAAGACACAACAGGTGGATGAGAGATGTTAAAGGCGCTTGCCTCCAAGTCTGAGGACCTGAGTTCAATACCTGGGACCTCCATGGTAAAAGAGAGAACCAATTCCTACCAGCTGTCCTCTCACCTACACAGACACACAGGTATACATACACACACAAATTCAAGACCTAAGAGACAATCTCACAAAAGGTTTAGTTTTGACTTTACCAACTTCAATTGGCTTTCCTTTGAGATACTAATAGAAACATTATAGGATATTTAAGAAAATACAAAAAAAGTTAAATGGTGAAGTGAGGAGGGGGATTCTCCATAGTCCAGCCACCCAAAACAAAAGCATTTTAACATTTATTTACGTCTGTCCTTTCTGTTATACCTGGTTTGATTTTGGGGGTGCTCTTTTGTGTTTGTTAGCTTTTTTGTTTTTCTCTGTAATTGTGATGTGTTCATGATCTTTTATTTATACCTGAGGTTTTAAACTATTTTAGCTTACAAGGTACAGTAACACATAACTTTAATCCCAGCACTCAGGAAGCAGAGGCGTGTCGATCTCTGTGAGTTCAAGGTTAACAGAGTCTACACAGTGAGTTCCAGAACAGCCAGAGTCACATAGTGAAACCCTATCTCAAACAAAAATCAAGAACATGAATGTGCATATGCACGCACACACATGTACACATACTTTAATATAAACATTTTTTTAATCACTTATTTTGGGGGGTGGTGAGACAGGGTTTCTCTGTGTAACTGCCCTGGCTGTCCTCAAACTCACAGAGACCTACCTATCTGGATCTGTGACTGGTCCAGGAAACTCAGAATGAGTGAGAGCTTTGCCATTCCTTCGCCTAAGTCTGGCCATCATAACTTTACTCCTGGCCATGGGTACTAGCTGACTGGGAGTTTTCTCAGCCAATAGCATGAGGAGAAAGACAAAACTTGGCCACAGGTTTGGGTAAAAAGAGGACAGAGCTCCTGCTGGAGGAACCAAATACAGAGAGATTTTGTTTGGAGTAAGACTGGTTATGGCCACACCACTGACATCTAAGAAGCAGTGGGAGGCAGGGGAGGAAAGGAAAACCCCAAATCTGCCCTAGGAAGGTGACTGTATTGTCTACTAACGCTGCAAGAAGGATTCCCAATCAACCAACAGTCTTCAGTGTTATATGTAGCCTGACCCAGCACTCTGAAAAAATGAAGACAGACACATGCAGTCTAGCCATCCAAGACAAGGCCATCCCCTCACCACGGAACACACTGAAAGATGACCTTGGAAATGAGCACAAGTTATTTACTAGAATCACAACTAGCAATCCATTTTATATCATGAGACTATAATAGACATGAGAAAGTATCAAAACAACTTCCTGGCTCTCACGAAAGCTCCCATAGCAGTTTAGCCTGTTGATTTAAGCATGGGAGCACCCAGGATGTATTTACGAAGCCTCCTGAACAGATAAGCCAGGGGACCCAGAATGAGTGAACGGGTCATCATTCAACAGAGGGAGATCTGGTGCATTTGCTTCAGCGAGGCTACTGGACAGGAAAGTCCCCACTGAAGAATGTGGCTGGACAGACATACTGATCTGTCTTCAAGTCCTCAGCCTGGATGTACTCTGCTAATAAGTTTCACCCAAGAATGTCCCCAGAAGACAAACAGTTCCCATCAGCATGTCCTCAGGCACACTGCATCCTACAGAGGAGACCACAGAACCTGCATGCTCAGACTCTTAGTGTCCTTAAATAAGATCTATTCACTGTAAGCCTGCTTGTTGGGTTTCTGTGCTGTCTGGATTCCCAGGACAGTGGGATGGCTGAAACAAAGACCTCCCTTTCCTTCACTTAAGCTACATGAATGCAGATTATTTTGCTGCAGGGGTGTAGGCTGAAGTTCAAAACAGTGAGCTAAACTTTGAGCTCAGCTGCCTCCTGTCAGAACCAAACAAAAGAAATGAAGAGTAGACGAAATCAGCCGGGAGAAGTCCCATTGGGAAAGGGCTGGATTCTACACGATCGTAGCCAAGAAGTGACTTTCTCTGCCTCAAGACAAAGTGCTCATAACCTGATAGGCAGAGCCAGAACCTTTATAAATGCGGAAGCCATTTGCTCTGGGCACCTGAGCGTCAACATAGCAGGACCCTTCTGCCTGCAGGCCACCACAGACAGGTCACCCAAGCTTCTGTCTGCAGGTCACCACAGACAGGTCACCCAAGCTTCTGTCTGCAGGTCACCACAGACAGGTCACCCAAGCTTCTGTCTGCAGGTCACCACAGACAGGTCACCCAAGCTTCTGTCTGCAGGTCACCACAGACAGGTCACCCAAGCTTCTGTCTGCAGGTCACCACAGACAGGTCACCCAAGCTCCGAGGACAGATGCACGAAGTACAGCAAGCATGCTGGGTGGTGGTGGCGCACGCCTTTAATCCCAGCACTGGAGAAGCAGAGGAAGGTGGGATCTCTGTGAGTCTGAGACCAGCCTGGTCTACAGAACGAGTTCCAGGACAAACCACAAAGAGAAACTCTGTTTCAGAAAAACTAAACCAAAACAGAACAAAAAATAAAAGAACTTGACTGTAGCTCAGGGGTAGAGTGCTTGCCTAGGACTCATGAAAACCTAGGTTCAATCCCTAGAACTGTAAAAATTTAAATTAAGTTAAAAACAATGAACTGGGTGGGGTCTGCCATAAAGAGATCCCAATTCCAAGTGCCAAGCCCCAAGATCGGTGAGATATTGATCTGGGCTATCACAGCCCAAAGGACAATCCTCAAACCAGGGAATCTGGGGTAGGGAAAGAGCAAGAGCAGAGACGACAGGATTTCAGCTGGGCTCTGATATGTTTTCACTCTCCCACAAATCGGCTCTTTGGGCCTCAGTTTCCATTTTAAATGGGGTGAAAACTTCTCTCCACAAGGCAGCTTGTGCATTAAGACGACTTTCTGAGTACTAGGGGCACTGTAAGATCTGCACCGTTCCTGCGTCACCACTGGAGATCCCAGAACCTAAATCCCAGGTACAGTTTACTTTTACTACCAAGTCCCTTCTCTCCGGAAAGCTCAAGATGCCAACCGAGTAGCTGAGACCACAATGGTCTCTTAGCAACACCTTACCTGTGACTTTTTTTTAGTCAAAATATAGAAACTATGGCAGGCTTCCTTTCTAGTGGTCAAGGCAATGGCTGAAAGTCGTCTGACTTATGCGGAAACAGAACTATATTATTAAAAAGACCTTATTGGGCTGGGGATCTGGCTGGGTGACAGTGTACTTGTCTAGTGTTAGCAAGACCCTCAATTTGATCCTTGGCACTGAAACAAAACAAAACAACTCATTTAATGTTATCCCATGAATTCTGAGATAAAAGGAACCCCAACTTCAGGCGCTGTCCTCAAGGATTCCAAAGACCAGAGAATTCAGTTGGGAGAGGGCTGTGGATGGAGGATTGCGTACAAGAGTGGGCACACTTGCAAACACAAGCACTCATTTAAGGAGCACAATCTACAGTGAAAATGACAGAGAAGGAAGGAAGAGAGGGAGGGAGAGAGAGAAGGAGGGAGAGAGAAGGGAAAATTAGTTGTTGTCCCAAGCAGGCTGACACACCTTCTCTTCCCAGATAGAGACACAGACAGGCTGCCAACGCTTACTGTCAACTTCCAGTAACCCGGGGGAGGCTGTCTGACAAGGGATTTCACGGGTGAGGTTGAGTAGCTGCAACCTCACCCCAGCACAGTTCACTATGCACTTTCCTCATCCCCCTCAATTCCTTAAACACAGGCTGGGAAAGAGCCCAAACAGCACCTCCTCACCTGGCATGAAGACAGCCCAAACAGTTGTGCCCCCACCCCTCAATCAGAGCATTGTCCTGAATTTGGCATCAGAGTCCCCAAGCTGGACTGCCTTGGGCTAGACTCTTCCTGCTTCAGACTCCATGACTGCAAGATGAGAGAAAGACACCGACTTCGGAGACTCTCCCATTCTAATCTGTGCCCTTCCAGCCTGCCTACTTCTCCTGCCTGATCTACCAAGCAGTTGCCCTTCTCATCAGAGTACAACAATTGTCAAATGGCAACCAGAGCAATTCCCAGGTTGTGGGGAAGGAAAAGGACTAGAGAAGCCACAGGAAGAAACAAGGCTTCTGTTTTAAAGCAACAGTTTCCCTTCCACATAGCAAAGCCACCACGACTGCATATTTGGCCAGCAGAAAAGAGCCGAAGATGTGGGTGTCATGTGGCAAGGACTGCATTCCCAACTGACAATGCCCTTCAAAACATCCACACCAAAAACTGCCACTTGTCCCTGAGTGAACTAAGGGCCCCATTCCCGTGTCTCCCCTTACCTGTGACTGTCACAAATGCTGCCTGAAAATCCGGAGAGGAAAACCAGTCAAGTTCCTGCATCTGCTTGCCAGGTGTTTGCATTTCTCCTCATCTTTTCTGCTGCCATGGCAACCAAATGCAACCGGCAAAGCTAGCCCAAGACTATCAGCGTCTGGAGACAAGGTGCTGGTTCTACCAGTCACTGATGGCCACAGATGAGACTCCCACAGCCCAGAACCACGAGGGTGAGCACGGGCTGGCCTCCTCCTGGAGCTGGAGAGCCTTATCCCATGCTCACTCGCCCTTACCTCTGGCTGTCAGCTTTTACTAACATGTAGCTGCAGGAAGAACAGCAGACAGAATCACCTAGCAGCGGGAGATTTCCACCTAAACCCACAATCTGCAGCAGCTTCAGGAGAGCTTTGCCCTGAAACCCATAAAATAAAGTCTCTTCGGCAAAGGGGCCAAAGTTCAGTAAGAGACCGCCTACCTTCAGCAGGCTCAGGCCTCTCTCAGAGCTGTCTTCAGACACCGCTCACATCACCAGCCATTCCAACCGTGTTTTCTCTCCAAATACGCAAATGGAATGGGAGGACAGTTGAAACTGACTGAGCACAGGGAAAGGCATTCCAAGTAAAGGTCCCGGTGGTGAGGACCCCCAAGGGTCCTTGCAGTTGGTTGCCCAGCACAACAGTGGGCTTTTGAACTTCCAAAGCAAGTGCACTCTCTCTCAAGCCTGGCCCCACCTCCACATGAAATGCTTTGAGGAGTCTGGGGATTGGTGTACACAGCTCACTGTCAGTCAGCTGCCGTCACTGCTCAGGAATGCTTCTCTCTTCCCCAAAGCTGTAGAGGCACCCGCACGGAGAAGAAGAAAGTATGTGTGTGCCTGTGCTCGAGGCTCAGACATGGAATCGCATTCCTGGGCTTTGGGTGTGGGTAGACCCTGATAGCTACTGTGATGAACAGCTCTAATTGTCAACTTGACACAATTTGAGAACCACCTGCAAGGAAATGTCTAGATGAGGCGTTGGTCTACATTGGGTTAGCCTATGGGCATGTCTATTAGGGACTGTCTTAATTAAGTTAACTGATCTAAGAAGACCCAGCCCACTGTGGGCAGCACCATCCTCTAGGTCCTGATGTGTTTTAAGGGTGGAGAAATCAAGCTGAGCACAAGCAAGCAAGCGATCACACACACATTAATTTATCTCTGCTCTTGACTAGATGTGCTGTGACTAGCTGTCTGATTTGACTTCCCCATGCTATCATTTCTATCACCCAAGGTAAGAGCTGACACTTCGGGTTCCACAGTTGTGGATGCGCCATGAAGCCTTCTGGCAAATTACATAGCCACCCAGGGTCCTCAAGTCCTAGTGATCTATGCGTAAGGAGGCTACATAAACCCATGCGTGCGTGTGTGCATGCACTAGACAGTCTTTAAAAGCTGGACACACTTGTTATATGCTCTCTTCCCGCACCAAATTTCCGACAGGCCTGAGCACCTTCTTCTCTCCTCCTCTTAATAAATTACTCCCCCGCCCCCCTGAGGCAGGGTTTCTCTGTAGCTTTGAAGCCTGTCTAGATCTTGTAGACCAGGATAGCCTCGAACTCAGAGAGATCTGCCTACCTCTGCCTCCAGAGTGCTGAGATTAAAGGTCTTAATAAACTCTTAAGTAGGTTCCATTGTGTGTCTTGTGATTCGTTTTCATGCCCCGTAATTTCATAATGACAGAATTGTAAGCTGATATAAACCCCTTCCCCACTAAGTTGCTTTTTGTCAGGATATTTTATCACAGCAACGGAAATAAAACTAGCACAACCACAAAGGGCCAGACACCCGCTGACAATTCAGTGAGCATCAGGAAGCGGCTTCAGAAGAGTGGCACAGATAATCCGATCATGAGCAATGAGGCCCTATACCAATACTGGGGACGGGTTCCTGAAGAAGAGGCAGCAGAAGAAGCTCGGTATCTCTGAAGCAAGGCTAAGGTTAGGTTAGAATCTCCACGCAACAGGAGTCGCAGCCCACTCAGACAGCACAGTGAGTCCAGCTAATGACGAGGGTTTTCTCCCTGAAGAGCACTGCCTCTCCTCTAGACCCCACCTTTGGATTTCTACTTGATGGCTTTAGCGGTTTTGTTTATGTACAACTGTAGCAGGGGAGTAGGATGGAAATAAGCATATAAAGAAAGGCTGGAAACCCTCTCCAACGAGGTTGACATGTAAAAGGGCGCGTAAAGAAAAATGTGAGCTATGCGTCAGCCCAAAGCCCACCATACTGAAATATACAACCCTCTGTATAGCTTCTGTCATTGAGTCTGATCTTTTTCCAGCTCTGGCCTGTTTGCTCCCTTAGTAAACTTTTCCGTTACTATCCGCTATCTCTGTCCAAATCCTTGCTCAGGGACAAGAACATGGGAATTCCTGCAGGTAGCCTTGGCACCCAATCTCACCTCTTCCCACCTTCCCACCAGGTGAGGAGTCTAGTCAGAGGGCAGCTTGTGTGCAAGCTGGATGTCTCAGCAGAAAGGGGATTTTAAGAGGCTGTGATAGCACCCCCACATCCTGTAGCATCTCTCCACCAGACATGTGGAGACTGAACAACAAAACTCCTCTCAATCCACTCTAAGACCCTCTACCCCACCACAAGACAAACACGCAAACCAAAACAGCAGAAACCGCCTAGTAGGTTGTGTTTTGATGAACTCAAAACATGAACTATCTCCAAGCTCTCAACTTACTCTATCTGAGTAAGAACATAAAGAAATACTTACTCCTCCTGAAGAATGAATTCACTGTTTTCTGGAGAAAACTGTCCAGTCATAGGATGCCTGAAGGTTGTGGTCTGCTGGTTGTGGCTAGAGAGACAGAAAGATAAGAAGTCACATGATTAAGGGGACTAGGACACCAAGAGATGATATGCTAGAGACTCAGGTCATCAAACATTCCTCTGGGAAGGAGGAACACGGCTGGTCTGGAACTCGGTATACATTAGCCCAGGCTGCCCTCAAACACATACAGGTCCCCTGTCTCTGACTCCTAAGCTTCCAACTAGTTTTGTTTTTTGAAACAGGGTCTGTTTGGATGGAAGAATCATCCCAGGGCTGGAAGACCACCCGGGAGCATTGGTATCCATTAAACCTGGGCTTTTTCTAATTCGGTTGATTTGGTCTGATTTGGATTATTGGATCGGCAGAGAGGTTTATCAGGCCGCAAAAACTTTTCAGGTCTAGCTACATATCTTTGACTGCCCTGGAATTTTTGTGTAGACTAGGCTGGCCTCAAACTTTAGACAAGCCTCCTATCTGTTTTGCACATAGTGGAATTACAGGTATGTGTCACCATGCCCAGGAATACACAATATCTTAAAGATACATTTTACAAAGTTCCAAAACACTGAAACACCAAAAATAAAAAAAAACTTTCTATATGATAGCAAGCTGATACAAGAATGAAGGAAAATAGGCGGCACTCTCAACATCCCCAAACTGTATGTCAGGGAAAGAATCCTAAGAATTAACCACCCAGCCAGCAAATCCTATCTTCTTAAAATTCTCCTCACTGCTACCAAATGTCTTCAGTTCACTGAAGGGAAAATAAACGTATGGGCATGTCTCTGCAACATGCTCGGTTCCAACACCCAAGCCTTCTACCACCCTTCGGAAGTCAGGAGGGGCTGCATCCATGCCAAGATGACAGACTCGCCCAAGTGTAGGTGTTCTGTGTGTTGACAAAGACTGCCTGGAGTTTCAAAAGATGCAGAGTCGGCTCTGAAGGCTGCTGGTTTGTTTCGCAAATAAGCAAATAAATGAATCTCCTTTCTCAAAAGGGAATGTGATGGATTGAAAAAGAATTTCCCAAGCACAAAATCATAGTTGCTTTTAGATTTTTATAAAATCTAGAAACAAACTAACGAAAAGCACCTGTGGCATCATTATATGTGTGGAAAACTCCAAGGCAGTTTGGGGTTTATTATTTGCCTTCTATTTAAAAACATAATAATAATTTTTTTTAAAAAATTGTTACTGCATTTGTTTGTTTATAGGTGGGAGCACATGTATCAGGGCACACAAGCAGAGGTCAGAGGGCAACTTTCAGGAGTTGTTCTCTCACTGAACTCAGGTCCCTTACCTACTAAGCCCAAGTTGGCAGAGTCTTCTCCACATAGAAAAATATGTTGTGGCTGGAGAGATGGCTCAGCGGTTAAGAGCACTGACTGCTCTTCCAGAGGTCCTGAGTTCAATTCCCAGCAACCACATGGTGCTCACATCCATCTATAGTGGGATCTGATGCTCTCTTCTGGCATAAAGGTATACATGCAGATAGAGCACTCATATACATAAAATTAAAAGTCGTTTTAAAAATGCTGCTTTTTTTCAGTTTTTTTTTTAATTTATTTATTTATTATGTATACAATATTCTGTCTATGTGTATGCCTGCAGGCCAGAAGAGGGCACAAGATCCCATTACAGATGGTTGTGAGCCACCATGTGGTTGCTGGGAATTGAACTCAGGACCTTTGGAAGAGCAGGCAATGCTCTTAACCTCTGAGCCATCTCTCCAGCCCCAGTTTTTTAATTTGATGTTAACTTTCTTTTTTAAAAAAAATCTTCAAGTAAACATACAAAGTAAATGTTCCACTGTGGTTTTGTTTTTTGTTTTTTTCTATATGTAACTCATGCAGGAGAAACACTTTCATTCCGGTGCCTTCATTTGAATTACTGAGTCTGACATATGAACATAATATTTTTCACACCTTCAAATTACATTCATTGCCTATGTGTGAGACATTGCTGTGGATACAAGGGAGCAGGGAAACAAAAGCATCCCTACTCCCCGACACCATGATGCTTCTGTTTAGACCCATATACTCTGCTAATGCTGGAGATTTTATGGGGTCTCTCCCATCATAATCAGCAACTTTGAGTATAGATGCCCCCTCACCCCAATTCAAAAATATTTCCTTGAGTTGAAGCCTCCAAACTAAAATTGCTAAATCAGAGGGTATGGGCTCTTTTCAAAAGCTCTTAACACAGGCAGGGAAGAGACTTTTGCTCTCCCAGCCAATAGATCATCTCAGCTTAGTGATGTTAAGCTGTTAGCTTCACCCCCTAACTGAGCACTGAGTCTCTCTGGAGATTAGTGGATCTAAATCTGCACAGCACATAGTTTAGGAAGACAGGTAAGGAAGACAATATCTAAAAGCCCGAGACTTTCCTTACTCTGTCCTGGTGCCTGATGTAACCTTAGCACCGGGAGCTAGAGTGGCCCAAGTCCTAACAAGCCATCAGACCAGGCTGCTTGTTGACAGACCCAGCCACAGAGAACCGCCCCTACCAAACCTTCACTCATCCCAGCACAGATGGCCTCTCAATTCCCAGTCCTATTCTTGGGCCAGCCCACAGAATCCTATGACCTCATCTGGCAGGCAGCAGCCTGGGCCTCCCAAAAAAGCACTTTCCAGTCGGGATGGGAACAGCCCCCTGCAACACCTGTTTCAGACAGCCTTGCATCACATTCAAGGGCTGGGCCTTATTTCACCTAGCTTTTTCACAGTCAACTCCAGGAAGCTTGAGAGAAAAAACTCTGGGTTGGTCCCATTTGCAATCTGGTGGGGAAACAACTGGCCTCTAGAGCCGCGGAAGCACTTTAGAGTCCACCAACATTTACTCACACATCCAGCCATCAGCACACCAGCTCCACACTTTGTTAGAGAGAAAACTGGGCTAAGAAGATGAGGGGTGTGCACAGGACAACCTCAGGGAAGTGTTAAGACAGGGACTGAATCTAGGTTCTGTTTGTAAATCCCAGGCCTCTGCATGATGTGCTGTCCCCTTCCCTTAAGAAGCAGAGACTGATGTTTTCTTGACTATGGTCAGAAAGCCCTGTGGGCAGGGCATCAGAAACACAGTGCCATATTCACCTACTCTTTCATCCCCCTTGTGCCCAGGGCCAAAGTTCTAAATGATACTTGTATGGCAAGCAGTATACCCCAAGGAGCCTCTGGTCCTATCATCAGGTCAGGTGATGGACCCTCTGGTAGACAGAAGCATAGGGCCAATCTTCTATGTGCCTGGAACAGATCCAGCAGCCAGTGGCCACCTTTTCTACACACAATATCAACCCCGAGGGCAGTCAGTCTGTCTCCTACCCCCAACTCATGTCATATAAATAAACCCAGAGAGTCCCAGGCTCATGAATCCTGAGCTACAAGGTGTTGGTACTTAATTCAGAAGTACAAGCACTCTAACATTGGAAGGACGATGAGTTAAATTGATGAAAAATAGCTGTTGCTTGGTCACACCTAGAGCAATTCCTCACACTCCCTTCCCCAATATGCCTGCTGCCCTTGATGCCAACACCATCAGCCTCGGCCCTCCCAGTTTCTGCTCATTCTCCTTGTCCAACACTCTCAGGTACCCAAGGAGGTTAGAAGCACAAATCATGTTATTTCCGTGATAGAAATAAAAGAAATAAGGTTCCAGATTATGAACTATTATCAGAATTAGAAAGAGAGAGAACGAGAGAGGACATAACCAATATAACCATTGGGAGAGGAGACGGACCTACGTGGATGAATAAATCCTGAATTCTGGGATCCTGAAACTTCATTGCTTTTGATTGAATGTACCCAGCTTGATCTTGGCAGAGCTTCCAGCTCAGCACTCTTTGAACAAAAAAAGAGTAAGGTTCCTAGGCTACGCCATTCAACCTAATACCAGTAGGCAAGTTACCTGTTGTTAGTAGGCCATTAGGGAGAAAGGCGAGCCCCACAAGAGGTAGACAACCTGTCTACTGATACAGTCATCTACTGTGCTCTCTACAGAGCTCCAGACCCACCACTGCCCAACAAAGGCTGCCTGTTACATAAGCTTGAGACTCCAAGTCTAGTCATGCATGCTTCATTCCTTGTCCCTTTTTTGACCTTAAAATGCCATTAAGTTTCCTGATCCTAAAACCCACAGTCGCATGTCCCATTACCCTGACTCAAGAAGCATTTGCAAACCTGTATCGACACATCCCTGAAATACCTGTCCTGAAACCTGACTTCCCACCTCTGCTCCTCAGCATGGCAGACATGGCCCAGCTGGGAGCCAGGCAACTGGATTCAAGGGAATAGAAACTCTCCTTGCGCAGGAGTTTCTGTTTCTCTTCAGGCTACTGAGAAAGCAATCTGCCAAATGATTTAAACACGATCTAGTCTTCTTTTTTCAAATCCCACTCTTCCCCCTAGAAGCAACTTCTGGGAAAGGCCTGGCAGCCAGGGCGACCTGGAGAGTCCCAGGAAACATGGAGGGAAGGCAGCAAGGGAGAGTAAGCGCCCAAATAAATAAACACACCTTCACAAAAGCCCTGGACTGGGAAGGAAAGCCCACAGAGGGCTGGCAGCAAACACAAGAGCCTTGATAACAGAACACAGAGGACCATGGAGAACAGAGAACTGAGCTCAGCAGAGCTCACCTGCACCACACATGGGGCTGGTCAGAATGTGAGGGCCTGACCGTTTCCTTCCAAGTTTTGGGAAGGGGAATTTTTCATTCATATAGAATGAGCATAGACTGGTGTGTTGGTGCACGCCTTTAATCCTAGCACTCAGGAGGCAGAGGCAGGAGGATCCCTAAATTGGAGGCCAGCCTGGTCTGCAGAGCAAGTTCTAAGGCAGCCAGGACTACACAGAGAAACCCTGACTTAGAAAAGCAAAATCAAACCAAAAAAAAAAAACTTCGATTAGTTAAACATAAAAGTTCCAATTACTTATCTAGCAAGTTGATTTTTTTTATTGATTTTTTTTTTAATGCAGGGAGCTCTGGGAAGCTGTGAACGACGCTTGACAGGAGGCCAGAGCACACTGTTGAGTGCAGCTCTCTGATGGCTGTGGCATTGGTATGTGGAGTGTGGCAGATGTGCTGTCGGCACTAGCTCTTATCTGGTCCTAACTATAAAAAGAAGAAACAGCTTAAAATGTAAGGAAAGTATCCAGTCAAAGCCAGCAGAGCCTCATCAACATATGGAGCAAAGCCTGTCAGTCCCAACCCAACACTGGAGAACAGTCACCCGCAGGCTAAGGCCACCTTCAACATCGCCTCCAGGCTTCTTAGGGCACATTTTCTCTTTGGCCTCAGTGTCTCAACAGAACTGTGGACTGTGGGTCACCTAGTAGTACCCCAGAAAATGCTCAAAAATGAAAACGGAAACTCCACAAATGAGAAGAAATTGCCTTAGCTATGTCAGCTCTCACCTGGGCTCCTCAGCAGAGAGGGTGCAATCGGGAGCAGAAACTATCTTCAGGGCTAGGCATCAGCTCAGTTGGCAGAGTGCACAAGGCTGTGGGTTTAACCCCCAACACCATAAGCGGGCTGAGGTGGCTCACACCACCATCCATCCCAGCACTAAGGAGATGGGGACAATATTAGCAGTTCAAAGTCATCCTCCCTCACCTGGAGTTAGCCTGGGCTAGATGAGATGGTATCAAAAAGACAGTATCTTCGAATTGCGAACATTTCCTAAGCTCCTTTTGGTTTGTTTTACTTGGCACTTTTACTAATTTGTTCACTTAACAGGAAGTGTCACCGTAATGTGGCACTTCTAAGGAGGCTGACGATCTTATGAGAGTGGTCTTTCAAGCTTGCAGTCTTGAATCCGTCAACATTGACAACAGTTCTCTCCACACAGCCACTTCCCTGCCAGCCCTTCTTCCTGTGGCCTGAGAATAGGCCTGGATGAGCCAGCCAGCCTATGGTCCTATCCTGTCCCCAAGAGAAAACTATCCACGCAGTACTAAGGTATCTCTTTCAACATGTGCCCTGAGCAATCATCAGCCCAGAGCTTTGGAGCTGGGCTGGATTCCAACCAAAGCAAGCCTCTTCACCTCTCTAAGCCTTGGCTCCATCATTACAAATGGGATTTTAAAATGTTCCTAGGGGTTAAAACAAAGGGGCACACACACTTAAACATACAGAAGGCATTCAATGTTTCTTGAACCCAACTGAGCCTTGACTATAGCAACAACAGACATCTAAGTTTTAACTAAAGAACAATAAGCTGTCTTTGTTCCAAACCAAACTTTTCTGGTAACAATGTCCTCAATTGGAGTCATTCCCTGTTCCTTCTATGGCCTAACTTTGGCTTGGGATATGCATGTGAGTTCTACTGGCTTTTTCTCTAAGATGCTCTATATTCACCCTTACTTTCCACGACCTCCACTACTTGCCTCTGGCCACACCCCACCCACCCGCCCCAGCACTAGGGACCAAACCTAGGGCCTCGGGAATGTGAGGCAAGTGCCCTCGTGACAAAAGTCTGTCTCCAGCCTTCATTCCACCTTTTAGTTGGAGACAGTCTCTCACTAAATCAGACTCACTCTGTGGCCCGGGCAGACCTTGCAGTTGTGATCCTCCTGCCTCAGCTTCCCAAGTAGCTGGAATTATAGCCTTGCAACTACCAGGCTTAGCTTTTGTCTCCCGATTAGCCTCTGCAACAGTTAAGCACATCCTTTCTCAGCTTCTGTGACTTCACTGGAAGTGAGATCATGGCAGGCTCCTCCATGAAGCACTGGAAGCATCACACCATCCAGAGTGAAAATTAGTTGCTTTGCCTTGGCCTGGAAAATGCTAGAAGATGGGTTAGCAATGGTTTTAGATCAGTTGGCACAGTGCTTGCCCAGCACACACAAAGCCCTGGGTTCCATTTCTGGTGCCACACAAGCAGGCATTGCAGCACACACTAGATGGAGCAGGAGGCCTAGAAGCTCAAGGTCACCCTCAACTACAAAGTGAGTTCCAGGCTACCCTGGGCTACATGAGAATCTGTCTCAGAACAAACAAAACCTCAAGATGACATGACTCCTAGCTGGCGACAGCCTCGTCATATACTATTCTGTCCCTGCCTACCTCACTTCCTGAACACCAGGCCTTTCCCACTTGGCACCCTCTGTCCTCACAGTCTGCACGTTCCTTGCCTGTATCCATGCAGCTGGCACCTTGTCCTTTAGATGTGGGCAGGGCTGTCACCACCTCAGCCCATCCCACTGTCACTTCATACCACATCGGCCTATTTTAGTTATTAACAGCTGAGATGTTTCGCACTTAGGCGCACATGCGATTACTGTGGGTCCCTCTGACAAGCACGCAGATCTGACCTTTCTCTACTACATCAGTTTGTAGAGGTGTCTGGCACCCAGGAGATGCTCAGAAGCATCTCTGGACTCAATGACTAGGAAAAAACTAATGGGATTCTGACCTTCAAGTGAGCCCTCTAGTGAACTGCCTACACCTGCAGAAAGCAGAACTCAGGCAACGGAGACAAGAACCTAATGGTCATTGGCCATCAAGATGCAGCAACTGGCAGCGCAAGAGACATTAGCACGCCAGAAGCCTCTGCAGGCCCACAAGGGAAGGTTAATACCCTCAATGCAGAAAGTGAGGATCAAGTGCCTGAGAGGAAACTGCTGAGTGATTAAGAAGACACAGGGTGGGGTAGGAGTATAAACACGCTCTCCTATGTCTCACTTGTATGAGCTAGAAGAGTGTGAGGCTAAGCTAACAGTTCAGGGAAAGATATGAAGGCTCTTTCGTTGTTCTTAGTTCCCCCAACTAATACTTTTCCTCCAGTCTTCTCCACGTGCCAGTCCTCAGTTCTTTGGAGGCTGGCTCCCGTATTTCTCGTGTTTTTCCTAGAGCATGGGAACAGGGATGCTCACGTGGGAGACACCTGAACTGTTACCTTGGGAAAGAGCAACAGCCACCTTCGGCAGGAGGTTGTGCAGAGTCTATCAACCCATCACAAAGTCCAGACAGGTGACCCGGGCGGGGCTCCCAGGCCCAGAAGAAGGAACCTACGCCAGTGCTAGAAGCACCCATTTTCCCTGGGGAGCCAGAAATTCAGCAGCGCCAGGCTACCAGCATCCACACTACCCACATCTGACTTACTTCACCCACCCCAAACTAGGCAGCAACTTGAGTCCAGCCAAACCCCGGGGCCACCACCTGAGGGGTTCAGATACTGCCTCTTCTGTGCCTAAAGGCACAAGAAAGAGTGGCATCTGAGAGGGTCACAGCATGACTGTCCACCTCGGAAAGAGGTATCTCTGTCCTTCTGGTCCCCTGGATAGAGCAGACTGATGATTTCCAGCACAATCTAGAAAGCTCTGTCACACAGGTTATATATGGGTTTCACAGATCCACTCGGTAGCCACTCCATTTGTAAAACTCTCTCCCAAGCAAGTAACCTGGCCGAAGGAAGAAACCTACCTGCATCTCAGATCCTACAAGGGGTCGCATAGCTAGAATCCCACCTGCCAAATAGGGAGCTTTACTTTGGCTTCCTGTGATTATGAATGAACAGATGAAAGTCAAACTTCTACTAGAATGAGGAAGTCAGACGCCGACAGCCCTGCCCACTTTGTGAAGGGAGTTTTCAGAGAAACAAGGTAATAGAACGTCAGCCTTGTTAGCAGTGACTCCTCAATCTCTCAGGGCTCTGGTTTCCTAATCACAGAGGCCACCCAGGCAGATCAGATTGGAGTTCAAGCCTTAGCTCTGTCCCGTGCATAACATCGAATGAGTGGGTAAGTGCTGGGCTTATCTGTAAAGGGAGGAGATAATCCAGCTCAGCACGGTTAGGAAACACTTCCGCATTTGGGGCCTGCTAGGCTTTTCCTTGGCTGGCTCTAGAATGCCCTGCATTACAACTCCAGCAGGACAAGCCTGCAAAGACAGAGACTCAAGCACAGGCTTTCCTCCTCTTGGGTCAAGGCACATAAAACCCCAGATCACTGTTAACATCTATTTAAAGAACTCGCCTGCCAGGCAGTGGTTTCAGATCAGCAGGCACAGCCCCTCCACCACACCCTTGTCCCTCAGAGGGTCTGTCACCATGGTGCCGAAAGAACAGACCAAGAAAATCCACCTCCCCTACAGACTGAGCTCAGCCAGGGACACCGACAGAGCCTACAGGAGGACTGAAATCACAGGGAGGCATTCCCAACCTCAGAGCGCCCATTCATACTTCCATTCAGTGCCTCCTGAATCCGGTGCCTCGGCAGCCACTTGAGAAAACAGGGCCAGGTGTTACCAGCACCTCCCAGGCAGTGAGGATGTTTTAGGTGACAGGATCTTCTCAAACTCCTACCACCCATCCAACCCCAGTCGAACTGGAAGTTTGATGACACTACAGGTAACTTAAAACACAAAGAACCTTCCCCTCCTCATCTCCAAAAGGACACCTTTCCGTCCATAGGAGCGAGAGGGAGGTAAGAGTTCAGGACACTTTTGTCCTTTTTCTAATAAAATGGTGCTCTTGCTGAGCGATGGCACTGCAGGCCATCTGAAACTTTGGGAACCAAAATCTACCACACACAGAACCCTTACAGACCCATCCGGGACTCACCCGCTGGCTCACTTCCTGCAGACAGGCCCACACTCGCCCTGAGGCCCATGGTCTGAGTGTCTTTCCTGGTGGTCGTCTGATGAAATCTGCACTCAGTTCAGGGCAGGCGAGAGGAAGGCTTGTTCTCTCTTTCTCCACAACTGCTCCCAGTGTTACAATCCAGCAAGCCACCCTGTTCCTGTTCCTGCTCATTCATTCTCCCTCCTCTCCACACCCAAGCACAATCAGGCACCAGGCAGGCACACACCTCCAGCTCTGAGTCACCACCCCTGTAGCCAAAGGGAATGAGGATGACTGGCTGTACACATCCAGGCAAGCACTAAGGGACCCAGTGCGTTGTTCTTGGAGCCTGGGAGGTTGGCTCCCTCTAGCATCAGGACAGAGCCTAACACCCAGCCCTGATGTCAGAAAGAACCATCCGGCAATTTTCTTCCATCCTGCGCTGGGTTAAAATCAGCCCTAAGACCAAGCCTCGTCTTGGTGGAGAAGCACTACCATACCCATCTACCTGCCTGGTAAAACTCGAAGATTCTTCCAGAACTGCCTGGGAATGGCTAGGGTTCTTTGAGGACAATATAACCAGGAAGCTTTCACTTCCAAAAGAGGCAGGAGAGAAGAGAAAGGGAAACTAAGATACTGAGGTCACAGAACAGCAGTGGCTCTTTCACTGTAACCTACACAGGTCTACAGATCACAAGGTGGGTGACAGCCCTACGGGGTCGAAGGGGACAGGGAATTGCATGCTGTTACACAGCTGCATTCTAGAGTTGTTGCCACAGTGCTGGCATAGGTAGGAGCTCAAGAAACATATACTGAGGACGCAATAAAGGAGATTTTGTTCTCAGTCTATTTAGGATGGCAGTTGGGCAGGTTTTCTAAACTTTGCTACTGCTTTCAGCACTTTGGTGATAAAACCTGAGGTATTGTCTTTAAAAAAAATGGGGGGGGGGCGGTGGTTAAAAGCCTTCAAGATTATAAGACAAGGGCTGGAGAGATGGCTCAGCACTGGTTGCTCTTCCAAAGACCCGGGTTCAATTCCTAGTACCCACATGGCAGGCAGCTCACAACTGTCTGTAACTCCAGTTCCAGAGAATTTAACACCCTTAAACAGATATACATGTAGGCAAAACACCAAGGCACATAAAATATAAATAAATAAATAAAAAGATTATAAGACAATGTGAGTCTGCCACAGCAAAATGAAAGAGTAAGTGACCAGATGAAGGCGCGTCAGGTCCAAAGGAAACTCCAGACATCCAGAGCCAGGTTCCGCCTGGGCTACAGAAGCATTTCTGGAGGTCAGATAAGAGCCAGCACTCTCAGGAACTTGTGAAGCCGGTTCCCCTCTACCAAACACGAGTCATTTCCCTTCCTACTGACAGAAGGGGCAAATGGCTACCTATGGTGCCTATTAGCATACCAAAGCGCGTGCTGGCCTCCAGGCTCCCTCGGGGTCACAAGAACCTGGCTCTTCACCTCTCCCAGTTATCTGGCTTCCCTCCCACCAGCTACTCATTCTCCTTACAACCCTGCTATTCTGGCGATGCCTGAGTGTAGATGCGTGCTTCTCTGTTTTCTCTATTCTCTTTCTCTTGTGGTTTTCCTCTCTCTCACAAAGGCCTTGGGTCATGTCCAGTCTACTTCTTTCTCTTCTAGATGCCTCTGTTTTCTCTCTCTCATATCTACAATATAAACCTTCCCCTTAACCATACCATGGAGGGGTCATGTCATCAGTTTATACAAGGAGCTACTACTGGCTGCTGGTGGAGGAAGAACATTCTTTTTTGAGGGTGCTCTGGGGATGGCTCCAAACCCATTCACCTACAGGCCACAGTAACTGGACTAAGTGGGTTATCCAAACAAACAGCAACAACAAAGACATAAGTTGGGAGGGTACACAATGGAGGGAATAAAGGGGAGTTGGAAGACAGAAATAGGAAGTAGATATGATCATATTTCATTGTATACATGTATGAAATTCTCGAAAATAAAGAAAATGTGTGTGTGTGAGTGAGAGAGAGACAGAGAGAGAGAGAGAGAGAGAGAGAGAGAGAGAGAGAGAGAGAGACAGAGAGACAGAGAGACAGACAGACCAGGAGCCATTCTCACAATTGTCTTCCCTAACAAAATAGTTTTAACTACAAAAGAGATTATAATAATCACAAATCCGTTGTTATAAAGACTGAATTAGTTGGGTGATGATGGCACACACTTTTAATCCCAGCATTCAGGAGGCAGAGGCCAGCCTGGTCTACATAGTGAGTTCCAGGACAGACAGGGCTACACAGAGAAACCTTGTCTTGAAAAACCAAAACCAAACAAAAAACCTGAATTAGGCTTACAAGCACAAACACCACATAGTTAATACTTATTTGGTCCTACTGTGTGCTTAGCACTGTGTACTTTGGGGGATAGAGAATGATTACTGCCTCATCTGCCTCATGATACAAGCACTCAATCCAACAGGACAGGCAGCTGTGGTCATTTGCGCTGTGCACCCAGGTTGGGGCAGGTGTCCAATGTAAACACAAGCATGACTTCATCTAGAAATCCTGTTGTAAGAACAACGCCCTTGTATGTAGTACTATGTCCATTTCACAAACAAAGAAATCAGAGCAGAAAGCAGCCCAGATCCTTTCTTCAACCTCATGACCAAAACTCAAGTTCTAATTAGCACAAAGTGGGGGCTTAGTCTTCTTCCTGCTCACTCTTCAGGCAAAGGCCACCTCTGGCCCCAGTGGGCCAGATGCCAAGGAGCCAGTGAAGGAACAGGAAGTGCCCTGGGCATAGTCATCAGGTACCAGACTTAACCCTCTATCAACAGCAACACCCTGAAAGAGATCAGTGACAGGTATGTGAGAACCAGAAAGGCCACAAAGACTGTTCCCCACTCTGCCCAATGGCCCTACCTCCAAAATCCCTGGCCATGTTGTCCTTGCTGCCAGCTCAGTTGTGCTTGAGCCCAGGTTTCTTTGATTATCTCCCCTCTCCCACCTTGCTTTTGTATCTGACCACTCTACAACCTGTGAGATTAACTGTCCGCCAGCTTCAATCACTTTGTCGCTCCCACCCCTGAGTGTGTCTCCCACTGCCATCTTCCCTGCTACATTCTGTGTAACCTTCAAGGTCTCTTTTCTTCTAAGTGGCCCTGCCTGGTCACCTCCAGCCCCTCCGACTTCTAAAGGCTTAAACTACAGTGGTATTCTTCCCAATTCTTATTTGCGTTTCAAAATTTTTTCAAGAGCTACATATTCCAGAAGGATTATGAACCATGAATCCAAATGCAGTAGCAGTGTTAAACTCTGGTGGTGGATACTTGTGCCTGTTTGACCCTGTGTCATTATTGTTATTTGTGTTTACGGATTACTTAGTCATTTAAAATTTTAGTTGGCCAGTGAGACAGCTCAGTAGGTCAAGGCTTTCACCACTGAGCCTGGCTACCTGAGTTCAATCCCTAGGACCTGCACAGTGGAAGAAGAGAACCGATATCCTCCCCCCCCCCCCCTCTCTCTCTCACACACACACACACACACACACACACACACACACACACACACGAGGTGGTTAGAAATAATTATAAAAATTTTAAGGGTCAACAAGATGACTTACTGGGTAAAGGCACTTGCTGCCAAGCCTGATAACCTGAGTTTAATTGCCTAGAGCAGAGCCCACATGGTGGAAAGAACCAAGTCCCTTGTTTTGTCCTCTGAGCTCCACATTTGTTGTGGTACATGCACTCCTCCATATACACACGCACACATACACACACACACACACACACACACACACACACACACTCGCAGTAGATACTGTGCATGTTCTCCAAGTTGCTTTGTGCTTTACACAGCATGAACTCCTCCATGTCCACAACAAAGATGGCCATTGCACTCACCTTCACATATAGCTCCCAGGGCCCTCAACATTCCTTATACAGAGACAATCCTGGGACCCATCCCACATGTCAACCTACCTGCCACATAGCAGGCATTGCAAACTGATGACTGTGAACTAGTATGTCCCCAAGACAAGGTTTACTTGAATTCCAATGAGGCTAAAAATCCAGTTGAATTTTAAAAGCCAAAAATTTCACACATTCATTTTAAAAAGAATCCAGTCCACCTTGAAAAAGCAAACACTTTTGCAAGACTGGGAAGCAGACCCACCTTTTGGCTCACTGTGGTCACTGTGGCCACCACCACACCCTCTGTTCCAGGCTTCCAGGCTTGACCTGGGAGCCCATCTGTCATTGCATGCACACTCAGTTTTCTCACACTCACTTCTTTACATCGGAAGCTCTGCCAGAATGTGGAAAACAAAGGGCTAAGCCACGGTAGGAGTGTTTAAGAAGCAAACTGGAGCACACAGACGCACAAGCTCAACTGCTCAGGGAGCCCCACCCTCTGACCTTGCAACACAGGCTGCTACCTACAAAACGCACAATGGAGTCTTTGAAAATAATCTAATCATGTTTTAAATAAGTTTACAATTCTGTGTTGGGCCAACTTCATAGCTGTGCTTGGCCTTGGACCTCGGGCTGGATGCACCTGCTGGAGTGGGGACTCTACCTTGTACCAACACAACACTGGCAACTAGAGAGGACCTTCCATTAGCATGACATGTTTAGAAGAATCTGACGTGAGAGTAAGAACAAAAGAATGGCAAAAATTGGCTACAAAGTTTTCTTCTTACTGAATGAATATGTACCGTATACACATTCATCATATCTTGGAAGAAACTCCCAGTGGCTGATGGGATCTTGCCCTTACAGCTTCCTGCCTGGACTACAGCACAGCTAAATCCAGACCACTGGACTCTTCCCTGCCAAAGAACACCCAGCAAATGCCACCAGCATCATCCCAGAAGAACCCAAGAACAGGTAGTAGTGAATGCTGCTCTAATGATGGACACCAAAAGTGATCCCAGACAGCAGGCAGGGGCTCTGGGGACAGAAAAGCATCTCTGGAGAGGAGCACACACTTCCCCTAACACTGAACATGGCATTTAGACCATAATTCAGAATGTAGCCTTTAACAGCTTGGTCCAGAAACTGCTCCAGAGAGCCACAGGGAAAAGTTGCCGCTGTCTGATCATGTAGTCGGGAGAAATCTTTCTAGGTGACACGACCTGAAAGATGCTGCCTCACCTGTCCCCAACAATGACTGTGAGCTCAGTCAGCATCCTCCCCTCACTTCATCCTCCCACTTACTCAATACATAGATACATATCTGAGAAACACCTCGTCCCCAAGTCCGTAGTGCCCACACCTACACGCAAGTAATGGAGAGGAGGGAGTAAGGGCGGCTCACACCCTACCCCTGTCAAAGGCAAACGGCATGAAAGCCTTTTAGATTTTCACAAATGATAACTGTCTTAGGGGCTGGAGAGATGGCTCAGAGGTTAAAAACACTGGCTGCTCTTCTAGAAATCCTGAGTTCAATTCCCAGCAACCACAGGGTGGCTCACAACCATCTACGAGGAGAAAAATGAGATCTAGTGCCCTCTTGGCATGCAGTCATACATGGAGGCAGAACACCATATTGTATACGTAATAAATAAAATCTTTTTAAAAAAAAAATAACCTGTTTTAGTCAAGAGCAGCAAATACCCCATTTATGAAGTCATGTTGGAGTGACTCACTTTCTTAGTAGGGTAACCCTGTTTTCCAGAAATCACTATCAGACTTTAGCGGGCCACAACACTGCTGGAATCCACAGTGGGAGGAAGAACCGGCTCCTGCATGCAAGTCTCTGGCATCCATATATAGGTATGGCATGGCAAGTCAGCTCACACCAAAATAAACTTTAAAAATATAATTTAATTCTTTAAAGGACAAAAGCGTTTAGAGCTGAAATCTCCTCTGATTGCCCTCCTCCAACCTCCGCTCTGTAGCCGAGGAAAAAGGCCTGGGAAGGTTAGGAGAAGGGCTGGAGGTCACAGTAATTAGGAACCAGGAATTAGCAGGAGTTCCTGCAAACAGGGCTGGAGGGAAACCCATCCAACCTTGTTTTTAATTAATTTCCTGCCTTAAACAAAATCCATCTTCCAATGACTCATTTCCATTCCCAAACATGAAAAAGGCCTTTCAGAAACGGGTCTAGTCTCAAGGCTTCATGAGAACTGGCGAAAGTACATCTGGGTCTGAAGCCCTAGAAGTGTACACAGGAGAGAAACCACAGGGGGACAGAGGCAGAGACCAGGTGACACACGCAGAGCTGGGGAAGATGTCGGCTTCCACGCCTAGAAGCAGGAAGAAGCAGGGGCATGGAATGAAACCAAGCCTGCTGATGTGCTGATTTCTGACCCCCAGACAAACAAAATTAAGACAAAGAATAAACTCAGTTGTTTGGAGTCATTGGATTTGTGGTCCATTGTTCTGACAGCCCAGAGAATACATTCTGCATTAGTTCTGAGGTTTGAACTAACTCTAGATCCAATTGGTCCAGTGTGGAAAAGCTGCAGGAGCACCAATAGACCTTTGGACTCAACACTAGAACAGAGTCCAAAACAAGTAACTGGTCATTTTTGACTGGTCAGAGCCCACTCAGATATCATGTCCACTTCGGGACCCACACATATCAGCCAGATGGGAAAGTTGGAACAAGCACAGGAGAGTTGGACCAGAACTGAGAAGGACTAAAAACAGGTCCCTATCACCGAAAGAGCTGGAGCTTTTTGTGGCCTGGGAAGATTCTGGACACATGGCTACTGTACTGGCTAGTTTTATGGTCAACTTGACACAAGCCACAGTCATCTGAAAGGGAGGAACCTCAATTGAGAAAATGCCTCCATAGGTTCAGGCTGCAGGCAAACCTCTAGGACATTTTCTTAATGATAGATGGAGGAGGGCCCCACCCATTGTGGTACTGTCGTCCCTGGGCTGGTGGCCCTGGGTTCTATAAGAAAGCAGGCTGAGCCAGCCACGAGGAGCAAGTCAGTAAGTGGCAATTCCTCCACAACCCCTGCATCAGTTCCTGACTCCAGGTTCCAGCCCTGTGTGAATTCCTGTCCCGGTTTCCTTTTATGATGAGCAGTGATGCAGAAGTGTAAACCAAACAAACCCTTTCCTCCCCAACTTGCTTCGATCATGATATTTGATCACAGCAATAGTGACTCTAACCAAGCAGCTACGACCTTCCATGCCGGAAGGACTATTAAGAAGTAGAGTTGGACAACTAAACAAACTTTTTCTTAATGTTTTGTGGTTTCAGGGGGTTGGGGGATAGCTCAGTGGCTGAGCACTTGCCTAGCAATAAGGCCCTGGATTCAGGCCCTTAGCATATGTGGACAGGGTGAGTGTCAATAATGTCAGAATGGCCTCTGACCATCACTGGTGTTGTGCATTTTCAAGCCAAAAACCACCTACCAAGCATGTTAGTAATGAAAGAATGGCGATCCCAGACCGGCCATGAGTGAGGTGGCCACTTTCTACTCTCCAGCTTTGAGTCTACACTGTTTAGTAATCATCTCTGCAGTATGTGACTTCCTGAGCACAAAGTGGTACTTATGGGGAAGCAGAACCAATGACCTGAGCAGAGCTACAGGGAGAACTTGGGCCAGCTCCCCAGGAGACTGTGTTGGGCTAGTTAAATCCTTTCTCACAGGAATCTTACACCAAGTTCCTACATCAAGTGCTCGTATTTATTTCTGTGTGTTCCTATGGAAGTCCACATGCGTGTAAGTGCATGCACGCACATGTGTGACTTTGCTGTGTGGTCAAAGACATCAGGTGTCTACACTAAGTAGGCTAGCTGGCTGGCGAATGAGCTTCAAGGGAGTCACCCTTGTGTGACTCATCTTGCCATTGCTGGGGTTAGAACATTCCTCCCTGCCTCCACCACCATACCCAAAAATCTCAGCTCCGCATAGTGGCACATGCTTTTCATCCCAGCACTCGGGAGGCAGAGGCAGGCAGGTTCCAGGACAGTTCTGCCACATCTTGCTTGTTACAAGGAGACTGAAGTTGGGTCCCCATGCTTGTTAAGTCTGTCAACCTTAGACACCTCCCCAGTTCCTAAAATTTATTTCTCACACTCCTGGAAGTCAAAAGTCTAACATTACAGTTCCCACAGGTTCCCTGTCTTGGTGAGGGCCCATTCCTCATGAACGGATCTTCTATTTCCTTGAGTGCTGGGATGTGGTAAACAAGCTCTTTGAAGTTTTTTCTCTTCTTTCATGTGTAAGTGTGGCATGTGTGCAAGCATGTATGTGTGACTACATATAGGCAAACACATGCAAGAGTGTGTGTGTGCCTGTGTTGGTTACTGTAGGGAGCCATCTCAACCACTCTCCACCCAATTCTTTTTGAAACAGGATCTCTCAGTCTAACCCAGAGTTGTTGCTATGGTGAGTCTCACTATTCAGCTTGTTCCAGGGAGTCCTCTCTCTACCTTCCCAATCTGGGATCACAGGGAGCTACCTACCCACCCAAGGAGCCTCTTTTATAAGGGCACGGATCCCATTTGTGCGGGTTCTGCCATTCCATTTTGTCCATATGCACCTTTCCTATTTCAGTGTCCAGTATCCTCTAACAGCCACGGGAACTATCTGCACCAGTCATCATTTCTTGCATACTGACCATTGTGACTGGTAACGGCTGTTATGTACAATCCCTAGAGGTCACTATGAGGTCTCATCATTTTAAGAATAACCACAAAAGGGGAGAAAACATTGGCTCAAGACTACACACTGAAGGACTTGAAGTCCAGTGCCAACAGCTTCTTCTGAGACACGTGGCCTCCTCTGCACCCTACTGTGTGGTTATGGCAACCAAGAGGCAGGTCCTCTGGTGCACACCCGGCTGCTGCCTTGTAAGGGGATGTTTTCTAGACTCCTCTCTTGGAGCTGCGCAGAGGGCTCAGCAGGCAAGAGCACTTGCTACTCTTCCAGGGGATCTGGGTTCCATTCCCAGCCTCTAAGGCAGCTCACAGTTGTCTCTAACTTTGGTGCCAGGGGAGCCAGCGCCTTCTTCTGGCCTCTTTGGGGACCACAGGTGCAAGAGACAAAACATTCATACACAAAAAATAAAAGATAAATAATGTAAAGACTAATTTTATTCCCTTTTCCCTAGAATTACCTCTACATTGTTGGGCATGAAAATTTTCTGGTGGGGGAAGTGGTGCCTCTCCAGAACCTAGGAAACAGCCCAAGCCCTGCAAGTAGGAGCAGTATAGTAATGAAGAAACCAACGAGAGGCAGAGTGGGCACATGGGCTCACTCGGTGGCCTGCTAAATCCTGACCTTTAGCCCTTCATTCTGTCAAACCCAGGCTGTGCCTGGGAAAATCTGCACAGAGATCTGAGGCAGTGGCTCTCGGCCTTCCTAATGCTGTGACCCTTTAATACAGTCCTCATGTTGTGATGACCCCAACCATAACATTATTTTGTTGCTACTTCATAGCTGTACTGTTGCCACTGCTATGAATCGTGACGTAAATGTGTTTTCGCATTGTCTTAGGTAAACCCAGTGAAAGGGAACCACTGATCTGCGGGCTGCCTGGTGCCCAGAGTCCAGGGACATCCCCAGGGTCTTTGTTTATCATGGTGTAGGGGATAAAGTGGCCTGGTCACATTCCAATGGGAGGAGCCTCCTGTAGTAGCTTCTGTGTTGTTCTACCCTAGATGGCCCCAAGGATCAGGTTACTCAGCACCTAACCTCCCTGTCCCAGACCTCCTGCCTGGTAAAACCTGTTATTTACTAGGTGTCCACTTCAAGGGATGTCTAACAATAGAATTGACAGTCTAAGGACAGTGCTTCTCCCTGCTCCAGCCGGTATCCTCGCAGGACCCAGGGAAGAAGGACCTTGCTCTACCTTGCATCTGCGGAAACAGATTCCAAACACCTTTAGAAGAGGGTGGGACGGGATGACTCTGGAAATCCCCACCTAACCAGTTTCCTGCTCTATTTCCGAGTTGTGCCCATTCAGGAAGGGAGTCCTGTTTGAGGAGCACAGCAGGAAAACCGGGCCTGACCCCAAGGACCCTAAGTATCCAGAGTTTCCACCGTATACAGCATGAGTATACAGGGTGAGTACAGACAACACCCTGAGAGAACTTTTTTATCTTGATTCTACTTATTTCTTTCCTTTCTTTTTCCTTCTGATTTTTCAAGACATTCAGCGGGGTAGGAGAGAGGAGGGAGCAAAAGAGAGGCATCAAGCCAGAACTGGGCTCTGACTTCAGTTCCCCCAACAGAGGGTAGACTTCATAGAAAGCTTCTCTGTGATGCCTGGTAGCAAGAAGGTGAACCAGAAATGTTCTCACTGGGGTCTACTGCCCCACCCTAAAAAACCCTGCAGATTCTCCACATCCCCAGAAAGGGCCCACCGTGGGCTATCCGCCTTCTCCCACAGCTAGTCAGACTGGAGACTGGTGGTAGACATAGATACCAGAGCAAGACGGACATCCAGAATAATAACTCTAGTGAGCACACTCTTTTATTTTAAACATTTATTATTTTTAATTATGCATATTTCTGTGTGCATATATATATATATATATATATATACACACACACACACACACACCTGAGTACGGGTGTCCATGGAAATCAAGAGGGTATTAGGTCTCCCTGGAGTTGGAATTACAGGTAGTTGTGGGTGCTGGCAACTGTACCCAGGTCCCCTAGAAGAGCACTAAGTGCTCTTAAGTGTTCAGCCCTCTCCCCAGCCCCTATATCACATTCTGTGTTGCCTTCTATTCCAGGCATCTCCCACCTGAATCTAACCCTAGAAGCAGGTGCTGTTCTTGTCATTTCACGGAGGAAACTGAGAATAAGAGCCACTAAGAGAGCCAGGTGGTGGTGGTGGTGGCACACACCTTTAATCCCAACATTCAGGAGGCAGAGACAGGTGGATCTCTGTAAATTCAAGGCCAGCCACGCCTACAAATCAAGTTCCAGGACAGCCAGGGCTGTTACACAGAGAAACCCTTTTCAAATAAAACAAAACAACAACAAAAACCCACTAAGAAATCTGTAGAAGATCACACAGCTAGAGAGGGCTGGAGCCAGGCCTTCTGACTTAAAAGATTTGGGAGGAGGTCAAAGGTTGAACTATTGTCCATCAGACAAGGCGGCAAGAGTTGACAATGTGGCTCTGTTTGCGGAGTGCCTGTCCATCATGCGCAAGGCCCTGAGTTCCATCCATCCCAGGTACGTCTGTATTTCAGCACCCACCCCATAATCCTCTCACTGAGGAGGTAGAAAAAGGAGGATCAAGGATTCAAAGTGATATACAGGAATAAATCAAGTTTCAGACTAGTGTGGACTTCATGAGATCTTGACCTCATAAAGGGAAAAAGACAATGATGGAGGAAGGTCATTGGTTAATTATAATAAAGAAACTGCTTGGCTGGCCCTCATAGGTTAAAACATAGGTGGGAGGAGTAAACAGAACAGAATGCTGGGAGGAAGAGGAAGTGAGCTCAGACTCGACAGCTCTGCTCTCTGGAGAGAGATGCCATGCTCCCCGCTCCCAGGCAGACGCACGCGATGAAGCTCCAACCCAGGATGGACGTAGGCTAGAATCTCCCTGGTAAGCCACCTCGTGGGCTACAGCAGATTATTAGAAATGGGCTAGTCCAGGTGCGAGAGTTAGCCTAGAAGAGGCTAGACAGAAATGGGCCAAGCAGTGATTAAAAGAATACAGTGTCCGTGTAATTATTTCAGGGTATAAGCTAGCCAGGCGGCCGGGGTGCTGGGGACGCAGCCCCACCGCTCTTATTACTACAAGACAACAAGGCACAAATCAGTTTTTTATATTGTCAAGGCAAGAGGGAAGGGTGGGTTGCTCTTTCTAGATTCTCCACCCCCTAGAAACAACCCCCAGGCCTCTACTTCCCCATGGAAGTCCCAGCACTCTGGGATGCATGCAAATAAGAGCCCAGAATTTGATGGTTTTCACTAGCAAGGATTCCTGCCTGTTTTTTTTTTTTAATGATTTCTTTATTTTTATTTTCTGTGCACTCATGTTTTATCTGCATGTATGTCTGCCTGTGTGAAGGTGTCAAATTGCTTGGAGCTGGTGCTCCAGACAACTGTGAGCTGCCATGTGGGTGCTAGGAATCGAGTCCAGGTCATCTGGAAAAGCAGACTGTGCTCATAACTGCTGAGCCATCTCTCCAGCCCCAGGATTCCTGCTTTTGAAGAGGATTGTGAAAAGAAATGAGCCTGGTCATGGTGGCGCATGCCTTTAATCTCAGCACTTGGAAGGCAGAAGCAGGTGGATCTTTGTGAGTGCAAGGCCAACTCGATCTTCAAAGTGAGCTCCAGGACAGCTAGAACTGTTACACAAAGAAACCCTGTCTAGAAAAACCAAAAAAGGAAAGAGAGAGAGAGAGAGAGAGAGAGAGAGAGAGAGAGAGTTAGAGAGAGAGAGAGAGAGAGAGAGAGAGAGAGAGAGAGAGAAATGAGTGCATGATGCACCCTCCTAGCACCTCCCACTCTACGCTGTACACCACTGCCTCTGAATCACACATTGAAACCGAGCCTTTCCCAATCCAAGTTCCATTCCCCTGTGTCAAGCTGTGTGGGCAGGGAAGGACACAGACAGCAGTGAGCTTGCTCAGTGAATGGCTTTCTCTGCTGAGTGATGGTATCTGATGCATGTTAAATGCCTCCCTGTGATTCCTCAAGTGACTATTAATCAATGAACCAAGAACAGAGAGCTCCAGGGGAAATCTGCTACAGCAGAAGAAAGCAAATCATGAGCAGCATCCTGGCTGACGCATAGGTGCAGACAGCCTTGGTCAGTGCTGTCACAGGTAGACAACAAAAGAGCCACCTACAAATAGACAAAGGTCTACCTTTTCCCAGGCTTACCTGGGTACTGGCCAAGCCAAGAAGAGAACTCCCCAAAACTGTCTAAAGGAGAGATGTGGATAAGTGCTATAATCCCAGCTGCTTGGGGCTGTGGGTGAGGGTGGATGTGGGGGAACTGCTTGGGCCCAGGAGTTTGAGGTGAGTCTGAACAATATTATGAGATCACATTTTAAAAATAAATAGGTAGGGTTGAGGGTTGCTAAGTATCGGTAAAATGTTTGCTGCACAGGTAAGAGGTCCAGAACTAGAGAAAGAAAGGCAAGGAGATCTCTGGAGCTCACTGGCCATCCATCAGGCTAGCCTGGGCAAATCAGAGAGCCTTGGGTCAGTGTGAAAGCCTGCCTCAAAACACAAAGAGGACAGCATCTGAGGGATAACACCCAAGGTTCAACCTCTAGTGCATTCTCTCTCTCTCTCTCTCTCTCTCTCTCTCTCTCTCTCTCTCTCTCTCTCACACACACACACACACACACACACACACACACACACACACACAGGGGGTGGGGAAAATGAGAAAGAAGTAAAACACAGAAAAACCATTTGTTCTTACTGGACTTGGTTTCCCTTCCACTGGAAAAGTCATCTCATGACTGAGACACGCACTGCACTCCACCATTCCCCTTCTTCCACCCGACAGGCCAACAAGCTGCATGGTGGCTACAGTTCCCAGTGCCAAGGGATGGGAGGCCTGGTGGCAGCACTCAGAGTGGCCATGCATTGTCTCCTCATTCTGAAGGGAAGGGCTGTAGGGCTGATGCACCTCTCCTCAGTGACCCAGAAAGGCTGCTGGTTGCTAATTGCCTTATTTGAGTTCTCCCCAGCACCTTGCATCCACTGGTTTTGCCTTGGGAACAGAGAGCAATTAGAACTGGATTCAGCCTTCATGGCTGCAACTGTGGCTGTTGTGGGAGGGCCTGTCCCCGCAGGCACACATGTGGCTTAAATGTGAATTTAAAAAGCTATTAAGGAAATATGCAGTTTGGTACTGACGGCCTCTCAGGGAGTGAGGAAAATGGCAAATGCTCGTTTCAGGGCTCTGGGTAGCAATCACTACCCACTCCTGGTGTATTCAGTCATCACCATGACAACCACCCAAAGTCTTCCTTCCTTTGTGACAAAGACAATAAAAATTTTAATTAAGGCCTTTTTTTTTCTTTTTATCAGTTGTAATAAAACATCCAGATACTGTCATCCAGAAATACATGACTAGGAACAGTTTGGGAACTCAAAAATATTTTCACCAAGTCACATGACCCTACCCCTGCATCTACAAAGCCCAGTCTCCATCCTTCTCAACAACTCAGATTTTACAGAGCTCATAAATTTAGATTTGTCTGGATATTTGATCTAACATCATGAAGCTGTGTAAACATTCCAATTTAATTTTCTGGCTCTGACTGAGAACAGGGTTCCTAGCTATTTTTATTTCAACCATAAACTCAAAAGGTCTGATACACTTTCATTAGGTTTGTTGCTCAACGGCCTTTGGACAGAACAGATCTGGAACCCTGTGGTGCGCCCTGTGTGATAGGGGCTAGCTTTTTACCTTCTGTAGACCTTCCTACCTGGAAGACAGAAGTAAGAACACCATACTAAACCACATCAGTGAGAAGCAATAATGGTCATTTTATATATATATGCATATATATGGATATGAGCTGTAAATAGCAATAGTGAAACAAAGTCATTATTGTTCTGCCCCAAGTAACAAAGGAGGCCTCGTCCTCTCTTCTTATAAAATCTGTCAAGCATATGTTGGCTCCTCTCCCTCCTCCATCCTAAACTCAGGCTCTTGTAGCTCTTACTTATATTATCCCAACAGCTTTAGAAACTTCTGCACAGCTCCTGATCCGCAGACCACCAACCTGCATAGAGGGCTCACTCTGCTCTATGTGAACTTCCAGTAGGATTTTGGGGGCGGGAGTGGGGAGGAGAGTGGATGACACTGGGTTTTACTGAAAACATTTTTATTTTAAAGGCCTTTTAAATAAATGGAGGGCTAGGAAACACCAATGTTAGCCAGTGAGATGGCTTAGCTGGTAGGCTTGCTGGTAGCCTGACACCCCAGAACTTACAGGGAGAGATTCCTAGCTCCTGAAAATTGTTCTCTTACCTCCACATGTGCACAGCAATACATGCATGCTTGGATACACACAGATACATACGTTTTTTTAATGAGGGGCATGGTGCAAGCACTCAGTGGAGCTGCCCTCCACCCTCTTCCATCATGGCACAGAGACCTTACATGCAAGCAGATACCCCTGCACAAATTGAGCAGGAAGGTTTTGATGTCCCAGATATGCTATCTGTAAGCTCAAGAAACGCAGGTCATACTCCACGCTGCCAATGCTCTGTGTGCCAGAAGGAGCTGTGCACAGTTCAGCTGCATTCTGACTGTGACTACACATTCTGCTCTCAAACACGCAGCCTATGCAATGCTGGCCTAACAAATGTGCTTAGACAACAGAGCGAAACACGGTCTCAGGCGCACAGACACTGTGACGGTTCTTTCCTGGACTTTGGTGTAGCTTGCTGTGTCTCTTCCTCTATTTATTGATTGATTGATTGATTGATTGATTATGTATACAATATTCTGTCTGTGTGTATGCCTGCAGGCCAGAAGAGGGCACCAGACCTCATTACAGATGGTTGTGAGCCATCATGTGATTGCTAGGAATTAAACTCAAGACCTTTGGAAGAGCAGGCAATGCTCTTAACCTCTGAGCCATCTCTCCAGCCCCCGTGTGTCTCTTCCTCTTGACCTGACCATTCAGCTCCACCACCATCAAGGTCATCTTCTCTTTGTCACAAAGTCCATACAAATTTATACCAACCAAAGTGATGAGAAGAACTGGTCCAGGTCCTTAGTGGTCTGACAGAGAGAAAGGAGGGGATAAAAGACAGGAGGCTCCAAAGCAGGACCTCACTGTGTGTGTCAGGCCAGTTTGTGGACAATATGAGATCAGTCACTTTTTTTCCCTAAGAAACCTAGCTTCCTAGAATAAAACTTCTAAATTTAATCTTTAAGCTGCTCACCAGGTAGAAGTCATGCATAACCCAATGGAATATATATTTCATGAAAGTTTATTTTTTGCTTGTTATTTACAAAAAGCAATATGCAGTCCTTAGGGGAAAAAAGCTAGAAATGGAGAAAAGCTGAGGGGGGAATATTACTTCTAGGTCCACTGACACAATCACCTGAGAGCTAAATATTTAATTTTGTGCTAAAGCAAGCCCTTTTGTCCCAGTAGATTTTGTTGAAGATAAACTAATAAAAGCCAAAAGTTAAAAAAAAAAATGTGTGGGACTTAATCACTCTCTTCTCAATTCTATTGTCATTTAGGTGAACAAGATCCTTTCCGGCATGTTTGTTGGGGTGGAAGGAGCATAGAGGAGAGTTGTTTGGATTTTTTTGTTTTGTTTGACTTGGTTTGGTTTTTCGAGACAGGGTTTCTCTTGTAGCTTTGGTGCCTGTCCTGGAACTAGCTCTTGTAGACCAGGCTGGCCTCAGATTCACAGAGATCCACCTGCCTCTGCTTCCTGAGTATTGGAATTAAAGGCGTGAGCTACCACTGCCTGGCCAAGGACAGCTTTATTGAGATACAGTTCACAAGTCAATCAAGGTTCCATTTAATAAGTTCACTATAACAGCTTTGAGTACATTCCAAGTGGTACAGTCATCACGTCAATCAGTTTGCCCCACTAAGAACACGCCCCATCCCACACTGGTACCTTGCCTTATGCCTGTAGATGCAGCTAAGACAAAGGACCAGTTGAATACAAGACCAGCCTGAGTAACATCAAGACCCTATCTTAAAAAATAAAATTAAAAAGACCTCCTACCTAATCTTCTAGCCATCACCCCCTAACTCCATCCCTGGGCAACTACTTTCTGCCTTCATTAACTTTTCCTCTTCTTTTTTTTTTTTTTTTTTTTTTTTTTTTTTGGTTTTTCGAGACAGGGTTTCTCTGTGGTTTTGGAGCCTGTCCTGGAACTAGCTCTTGTAGACCAGGCTGGTCTCGAACTCAACTTTTCCTCTTCTAAATATTAGCAGAATCATATCACTCAGAATAAACCTGCTAAGGCTTATCTTTATAGCATTCCCAGTATTTTTCTCCCTTTTGTTATCAAGTAATATTCCATTGTACAGAGATATATCCCATTTTTCGCTCAGCTGGCAGACATAGGGTTAGACTTTTAGGGTGCCACAGATAATGCTGTTATGGACAAGGGGTTTCTGTGGAAGCTTATATTCTCATTCTCCTGGGAGTGGAATTCATCAGTTTTATGGGAATTCTACATTTATGCTTTTGAGACGCATCAGACTGATTTCCTCAGTGGCTCCCCACATGAACTATTCATCTTTAAAATGCAGAATATGGGCGGTGCATGTCTTTAATCCCAGTACTTGGGAGGAAGAGGCAGGAGGATCTCTGTGAGTTCGAGGCCAGCCTGGTCTACAAGAGCTAGTTCCAGGATAGCCAGAGCTACAGAGAGAAACTCTGTCTTGAAAACCAAAATCTAAAAAACAAAGCATAAACAAACAAACAAACAAACAGAACGTAGAATGCCCCAATCTGACTTTTCACCTTCCATGTTTTCAGGTACTCACTCTCAACTATAACCCCAAAATGTTAAATGGAAAATGTTTACAAATAAACAATTCCTAAGTTTGATGTTGTTTGCTGTTCTAAGCCACATAATAAAATCTTGCACTGTGTGCTTCATCCCACCCCAGATGTGAACCACACTTTGTTCATCGAATCCATGTCGTACATGTGACCTGTCCATTCAATACCTGGCATCTCCTTGGTTATCACATAAACTATCTCAGCATCATAACACTTTATGCTCAAGTAACCCATGTTTTACTTAGTAACAGCCACAGGAAGCAAGGAACGTGATGCAAAGTTGAACACAATGTTTCACATCCAGAATCCCCAGACCTCTGGGAGGTTGAGATGGGAGAATCACAAGCTCTACACCAACCTGGCCTACAAAAGAGACCCTGTCCTTGAAAGGAATGCGAGGATAGCATGGGCAGGGAGCAACAGGGTGTGGGAGGGCAGACAGCTGTACTCTGGTGCTATGTTGCCACTGCAGGTAAAAGGGAAGAAGCACAGAATTGCTGGGTTCACCATCCCTAGGGTGATGGTGGTGGTGGGTACCCTCTGTGATGGAAGGTACACATACCAGCAGACAGCACGACTACCGTAGAGACATCTGTGTGTCAAGAGTCACCACACTTTCCTCAATAGTTAACGACATTTATTGGGCATCTTCCTGTGTGCTCAATGAACATTTATATATCTTATTTAATCCAACTAAGCTTAAAAAAAAGGCAAGTCCTAGGCGCTGGAGAGATGGCTCAGCAGTTAAGAGCACTGGCAGTTCTTTCAGAGGACCTAGATTCCCAACCACCATGTGGTAACCCATAATCAGCTGTTCATTCTAGTCCCAGGGGATCCGACACCCTCTGTTGGCCTCTGAGGCCATTGCACACACATGCTGTACAAATAACATATGCAAGCAAAATACTCAAACACATCAAATAAAAATAAATATATATTAAAATTTTAATTGCAAGTCCTTTGGACAGGACCAATATCTGAATTCAAATGTCTTTTATAGTTGAACTGTCCCAGGCAAGTCACCTTTTATGAGCTTTCTATTTCTGATTTACATGCAGATAGTAACCTAACTACCAGAGAGGGAACACTGAGATACAGTGTGTCTAACACACAGCTGGACACAGCATGCCCTGCACACAACAGTTACTAACCAGCTTGATGTTAACACTTTGTAACCTGTAAAGCCTTTCAAACAGTTAAACACACAGGGAGAAGTTATAACTGGCAGAAATTGGAAACACAGGGCAGGGAGCACCAAAGGAGGTAGGGGGAGGAGCAGAGGGATAGACTCGCAGTTAGAATAGCCCATTTTCAATTCCTCTTAGCTATCACTGTCAAAGTCAGTTCTGAACTTGCTCTTCCCCCATTCAATACTGATCCAAGCACCAAACCCACTGAATTAAGCTCTGAATTTTTGTTTGGAAGAGCTTAAGTAGGCCAGCAAGATGGCTCAGTGGGTAAGGACACTTGCCACCAAACAAGATGACCCAAGCTCAATCCCTGGAATCCATACAATAAAAGGAGAGAATTGACTCCTGCAAGTGGTTCACTGACATGCTGTAGCAACCCCCACCACACACATAGGTACAAATAAATACGTGTAATAAGTGATTTTGGAATCATGTGTCTGCTACCTCATTGAATTCTTACTGAACAGGAAGGAAGCAGGTCTTACTCACTGGATATTGGGATAGCGGGACACTGCATGGCACACGAACAGCAAGTGATGGATAACTGGCCAAACAAGTCACAAGGATGAGTGGACAAACAGGAGTGTATTTGGGATCTATATCTCTTTGCTATGGGTCCTAAAGGATTCTGCTTTCCTCTTCAAGTTGTGAGTGAGGAGGGGAAGGTCTCCTCTATGCACGCTTCTTGCCATGTAAACAGCTCAGAGCAGAAAAGGAAAGAGAGCAGTGGCTTCAAATTCAGAATAAAGACAGCTGTTCTGACAAGGTCTAAATTATACCTCACCACAAGTAAGAATAACAAGACACTCTTCACAGAGAAATTCTGTTTACCATTCAACACCCAAAGAAGAGTCAAGCCAAAAAGAAAGAGAAAAGCCTTCTCCCACAAGTTGACTTGGTTCCAGAAGCCATTTATTTGGACAGCGCACAGTCAGAGAGCAATCAGACCTCTGGCATTTGTTCTTCCTACTGCTTTGGAGACCCAGAATGTACTGCTGCCACTTGACTGGTCTGCAAGGCCCAAAGCCAGAGCAAGCTCTATATCCTTGCTGCACAACTGTGTAGATCACTATTTACCCTGGTGGGTTTTTTGTTTGTTTGATTTTAGATTTATTTATGTATACAATATCCTGCCTCCATATATGCCTGCACACCAGAGGAGGGCGCCAGATCTCATTACAGATGGTTGTGAGCCACCATGTGGTTGCTGGAAATTGAACTCAGGACCTCTGGAAGAGCAGTCAGTGCTCTTGACCTCTGTGCCATCTCTCTTGGTGTTTCTGACAGGTGAAACGGCAGAGCCTTCCCCAAGCCCTTGAAACTGTCAATGTGTGACAGGCTTGCACTTTTCAATTTCTTCTAAGGTTCCTCTGGACAGACCACCAATGCCTTAAAATAATCCCCTTGTTCCTGAGGTTTGAGAGAGAGCTCAGCAGTTAAGAATACTTGTTACTCTTGCTGAGGACCTGGGTTCAGTTGCCAGCACCCACATAGTTGCTATCAAATATCTGTAACTCTGGTTCTGGGGATGTGATGCCCTCTTCTGGCCTCCATTGGCATTGCACTCAACTGGTTAATTCAGATGCATGCAAAGCATATAAAATAGCTATATATATATATTTTTGAGGTTTTTTTTTGAGACAGGGCTTCTCTGTGGTTTTGGAGCCTGTCCTGGAACTAGCTCTTGTAGACCAGGCTGGTCTCGAACTCACAGAGATCCGCCTGCCTCAGCCTCCCGAGTGCTGGGATTAAAGGCGTGCGCCACCACCGCCCGGCTAAAATAGCTATATTTTTTAAACACAGCAACATATATGCTAAAATTGGAAGAATACAGAGAAGATTAGCATGGCTGCTGCATGATGATAACATGCAAATTTGTAAAGTGTTCCATATTTTAAAAAATCCTCATTTTTTCCTTTTAGCATTTATCGAAGTTATCTACAATTCTATAGGAATGCATTGCTCTACTATGTCCCTCATTCACTAGACACAAGCAAGTGCTGGGAGCCTCCTACATCCCCATTAACGGAACATAAAATCTCAAATTTCACCATAATTTTTTTCCAGATCAACATTTCTATAGTCTGTTTCAGAAGTTGGTCGGCATGGTTGTAAGCTTTTTTACAGTCAAAGAATAGAAATTACCTATATGTCTGACCCTCAAAAAAGGGCTATGCCAAAGGTGTTTCTGTTTGATTGAATAACATAGAGATTCCGAGCTTAAGTGCTTACTCAATGAAAACCAGGCAAGATCATATGGTATCTCAAACATAGCCTCCTAGATGGCGAGACCCGACTGCTGGAGATACCACACATTTTGGCTGAAGGACATAGAAAAATCAAGCTATAACTGAGGTGGGAGCTCCCTCCCTGTCAACATTCCAGCAAGGATGGAGAGAGGACATCTGAAGCCCTGCCCCTAACTGAGGACTACTGACAGTTGGCTGTGGGGAGAGAGGGATCATTTTTCTCAGTGTTATAGCCACTAGTAAGTCCTGCCCATGCTCACACAAGCAGCAATAATTAAACTCTGTGAACCATGGGAAGAAGGGTCCATAGGGAATGAGGGAACCAGAGAGGGAAATGGGGGATGAATAGAATCAAAATGCATTATGTACATGTATAAAGTTGCCAAATAAGATATACATACACCCACACACCCTCAACTATGTTTATGAAATACAAGAAATAAATGGATAAAAGCAGATCAAGAATGCTGATCTAACATCCTGAACTTATGGATTCTATCTCTTCTGTCAGTTTCTGTGAGGATCCCGCTCATTGTGGAAAATTCAGAAAATAAAGCAGGCTGGGATGTGGCTCAGTTAGCAGAGGGCTTGCCTAGCCAGGGCATGATCCCCAGCACCACATAAACCCCAGGATTCGAAAAATCAAGGTAGAAGAATCAGAAGTTCAAGGTCATCCTCAGCTACTCAGGGGCTTGAGGGCAGCCTGGGACTCTCAGGGTCCTGAAAAAGGATGGAAGTAAAGAGGAAAAGAAAGGGAAGAAATGGGAAAAGGATGGAGGGGAGCCATAAAGATGTAAATTACCCATAACCACCGCCAGTGATACTAATTTGGTGTTCTGCCACCTGTTATTTATGTAAGAATTAAAATTCCTAAGTACATTTTGCACGTACTGCTTGCAAAGGTTTTTGGCCTTTAAAATGAGAGAGTATACGAAATGTTTAGATAAGAGTGGGGGACGCAGCAAGGGAAAGAAAGCACGGGGCTGTGTGTACAGGGTGGCTGAAGGCAGCTTAGCCACGCCACGTACCCGGCCACACTGCACCATAGCGAGTGCACCTACTGCAAACAGGGATCCTTTCAGCCTTTCCCTGAAGCTCCAGAGGCACACAGATTGAAATGAACATGGGCGCTTCACCTGTTGGTTTGCTTAATTGATTTATTGTTTTGAGCTTTTGAGTCTTTGTTGACCTAATATTCAAAACAATTCTCTGGCCTCAGCCTCCTAAGTGCTAAGAGTATGTTGTGTATCACCAGGTCTGGTTTCCTTCTTTTAAAAAAACAAGCCAGATTCTCTTTAGTGGTGTACATGTGAGTGCAGGCACACACAAGTCCAGAGAGGGCATGATATCCCTTAGAGCGTTAGTTAAAGATGGCTGTGAGCACCTGACAAGGATCCTCCGTGAGAAAGAACATTTCCCGTTCTTAATCACTAATCACTAAGCCATCTCTCTAGTTCCCCACCCCTCCATCTTGGCCCCCTCTCAATTATTGTCTTATATGTAAGAATATTTTGCCTACATATCTAGCATATCTGGTACCTGCAGAGGCCAGAAGAGTATGTTAGTATGTTAGACATCCTGAAACTGGAGTTACAGATAGTTGTGAACTGCCAAGTGGTGCTGGGAACTGAACCTGGATCCTCTGTAAGGAGAACAAGCATTCTGGACCATCGAGCCATTGCTGTAGCCCCCAATTTCTTCTCTCTGACTCCTTGTACACTGATATAATACTTCTACCCTAGTGAAAATGAGTCTAAAACTACTTTCCTCAAAGTCACCATAACCCAAACATCTGACAGGCAGTTTCCTTTTAAGCCATCTCAGCCTCCATCCCACTCTCACTCCTAGTAGACAGCAGGACATAGTCTCTGCATCTACAAGAAACAGCTGCCAGCAGCTCTTTTGCTCACGTCCCCCAAGAGGATAGAGAAGTAGAAATAGCCCTGGAGAAGCCGGCCGAGAGTCAGTTCTCAGTGGTGGGTTTTACCCGGTTCTGTGTTATGTCCCCAGAGCCCCAGGGGCCAGGGATCAAGTACTGGGTGGAAGTCACACCCCCCTGAGCTCAGCACTTACAGTCCATCTTCTTCCCCCTGTCCCCTAAGTCAGGGTCTCACTACATAGTCCTAACTGTCCCGGAACTCACTATGTAGACCAGGCTGGCCTTGAACTCACAGAGATCAGCCAGCCTCTGCCTCCCGAATGCTGGGATTACAGGAGTGCCCCCTGGCCTCAGCACTTTTAATAGGAAGAATTTTTTTTTTGCATTTTTTTAAATTTATTTATTTATTAAAGATTTCTGTCTCTTCCCCGCCACCGCCTCCCATTTCCCTCCCCTCCCCCAATCAAGTCCCCCTCCCTCGTCAGCAAAAAGAGCAATCAGGGTTCCCTGCCCTGTGGGAAGTCCAAGGACCACCCACCTCCATCCAGGTCTAGTAAGGTGAGCATCCAAACTGCCTAGGCTCCCACAAAGCCAGTACGTGCAGTAGGATCAAAAACCCATTGCCGTTGTTCTTGAGTTCTCGGTAGTCCTCATTGAATAGGAAGCATTTAATCTATCCAAGGCAGACCTGACTCCACAGTAGGGAAGATGAGGTTCCAGAAGGTTACAGGTTTGTCCAGGTAGATGCAGACCTTGTGGATAAAGGTGTGATTCCGGACAGCAGGTAGTCTTGAGGCTCCCTGTGTCAGCAGGCTTAGTACTGCCAGGGGTCAAACAGCAGCTTACCAAGCTGGGTGTCACCCATCAAAATGGGTACCTGACACACAGGGCTGCTTGTAGGCTGACCCATGTCCCCTAATAAAATTCACATTTGAAGTCCTCCCCCACTGGACTTTAGAATATAGTCATATTCAGAGGAGAGATCACTCAAAAGGTCACTGAGCTAGAATTTGAACCCTAGACTAGACATGGCAATGGCACCTGAAGTTCCAGCTGCTCACAAGACTGGAGCAAGATTTCCTGGGCTCTAAAGGTCAAGACCGGCCTGGACAGCACAGAGAGACCATGTCTCAAGACAAATAAGACACATATAACTGGGCTCTTCTGAGAGGAAGAAGAGCTGACAACTAGAAGTAGGTGGTCTCAGCCTGCACGCCTAGGACAAAGGTCTCTGACGACAAACATATGGACACCTTGACCATTACCCTCCAGCCTGAATGCCTAGGACACAGGTCTCCGAGGTCAAACATGTGGACACCTTGACCATTAGCCTCCAGGCTGAAAACACTTATGTTGCTTAAGCCACCCAGCATTTTGCAACAGCAGTCCAGGCACACTAACACAGAAGCCTGTAAGCATCTACTGATGAGTGGGGCTGATCTGCAGGTGGGGGCACTGTAACTGCAGGGTAGGAAGGAGGCCACACCAGCTTCATGAACAGTAGGGATCCAATTCTCATTTCTCCCACTGTGTGACTTTAAGTATGCCATTCAACCTGCTTCCCCACTTTCAAAATGGAGAGAGTCCAGTGCCTTCCCTGTGAGGTGATGTGTGGATGAAATGAGGTGTGCAATAATGACTGACCACATGTGCACTGGCGTAAACAACACTCAACCATAAGTATCAGTCACATCACCATTAATATGAAAGGCCACATTATCAGAGCAACTCTCAGTAGAAGAACTGGTCAAATGGGCTGGCTAGTTTTTATGTCAGTTTGACATAAACTAGTCTCCTGAGAGGACGGAACCTCAACTGAGAAAATATCTGAAGACTGTGCATATGGCAATGCACATGGCAAGCCTGTAGGGCTTGATGAGTGATTAATGTGGGAAGGCTCAACCCACTGTGGTCCTGGGTTTGATTAGAAAGCAGGCTGAGCAAGCCATGAGGAACAAGCCAGTAAGTAGCACTCCTCCTCCACGGCCGCTACATCAGCTCCTGCTTCCAGCCAGGTTCCTGCCAGGTTTCTGTTCTTGCCTTGGCTTCCCTCACTGGATTATGATTCAAGATATGTAAGCCAAATACATCTTTTTCTCCCAACACTGTTTTTGGTCACGGTGTTTCAGCACAGCAAGAGTAACCCTAACTAAGACACCAAGGCTCAAGGATGTGAGGAAAATGAAAAGATTTCAGCTCCTGTGACCATTATATTTGCCAGGCATCCATCCTCACAGGAACCTTTTTTGTTGTTACTGTCGTTGTTTTCTGGTTTTTCTCTGCAGCTTTGGAGCCTGTCCTGGCTCTCTCTGTAGACCAGGCTGGCCTCGAACTCACAGAGATCCACCTGTCTCTGCCTCGCAAGTGCTGGGATTAAAGGCGTGCACCACCACCGCCCAGCCCCTTTTATGTTCTTGCCTTCCCCCTTGAGATGTTCTAAGACAATCACACATGTGTCATGTATATTCTGATAAAATCCCATTCATAAGTTACTGGTTCACAAGACCTACAGAGCAGCACCTGAAGGGGTTGAGAGTAGCTACAGCAGCCTGCATGTCCTTCCTGACCCACCCCACCGTCTGACGCAGCAGCTGGAAGGTGCAGCTGTCACACCAGAGCCTTAGAACCTGGAGCGCCTGGGCCTCCGCGTCACCCTACCCTGTGACATTCAGATGCAGCCCACCTCTGGGCTGTTTCTCACCTGCCAGTGGAAAGACTACATGAGTGGAGTGTGCTTCAGGTTCACCTAAGAGCATCTCTGCAGGCTCATACCGGCTTCTCACCTGACCCTCTGAGGTATCGAGTGGCTTGGTTTTCACAAAACATTCGACAGCCTTTCAGAAATTCACCATTAAAAGAAAAACAAATAAATAATGAAAACTGGTTTCTGTCGGTCAAATGAAAAGCCAACTGATCAGTCGTGCAAGACAATGCGCCCCAGAAGGCCCTGCAATAGTCACCTGGGAGAAGAGGAAGATTAAATTTAAGGTGAGAAGGGAGAAGATAAAACTCCAGGAAGCATAATATACTTGGCCAATATCACAACTAGAATCACTGTGCTGAGAACTGCACTTTCAAACCTAAGAAGTCTCAAGTGGTGGTAATTAGACCTGAATTTTATCATTGCCACTTAATAGATGAGTAATGTTTTATAAACATTTCCACATGCAAGGTGTCACTTCATTCTCACTGACAACGAACACTTCTTTTCATCAAAATCATCTACGGCAAGGCACGGGGAGAAGGGGAAGCGACTTTCCCAAGACCGCACAGCTGGGAAGCACAGGGCTGGCAGAGAAGCCACAGACTAGAATCCAAAGCAAGAGGTCTTTCCAAATTGATTTATGCCTTCCTCCACGGGCCCAGATGTAGATGAAGGGAGAGCTCATATGCAGTGTGACTTCGATTTATGTGTGCAACCCTGTGCATTAGCCAAGCCGGGAAGAAGCCAATTATGCAGATTATAAAAGTAAAATCCCCAAACATAAAGCTATCAGGGAGCAGCTCGAGCCACAGCTTCTCCCACGAAACTGGTGGTCTTGACTGGGATGATTTTGCCCCCAGTGGATGTTTGGCAACACTGGAGACATTTTTCATACTTACAAACAGGAGGGCCTAGAGGACAGCTCCCCACAACAGGGAATAATCTGCTCCCAGACAATGATCTCAGCAAACAAGAGCAGCAGAAAGATGGGCCAGGCTTCTCAACAGTGTGAACATTACGCAAATTTGATGTGATGGTGTTAGCCTTCCAGGTTCTTGGGCAAGTTAACCATATTGCATATCTCTACTATAAAACAAGATAGGGGGCAATGTGAGGTAGTCATTCTCAAACATTCTTGGGCCCAAACAATGGCCTTGAAGTCTCCCGAAAATATAAAATCTATTCCTAGAAACTCTGCAGTAGTCACCATCACCGGGGCATTAGTTGTGATTGCAGGTAACCCGCAAACTGCAGCCTGAAACAGTGCAGGTGGGCAGGTGACTCTCAATCTTTCTAGGCAAGATTTGCAAGTCTGGGAACACTGGCACCCCACTGCTAGTCTAGAGGTGACGAGGGCTTTCTTCCTTCAGGGAGTGCCAGCTTCTGCAAGGCTGAGAGGGCTGGGGCAGCCCAGCAGATGAAAGGAGCAGCTGCCCCACAAAAACAGCCCACACAGAGCAAAGCTCCAGCCACAAGCACTCGGAGATGCTCAGCCACGGAGAACTGTCATGAGCTAGTCACAGACAGATGCGCAGACACACCCAAGCATGGTAAACGACACCACCCCAGCAGTGATTTGCCCCCTGTTAACTCCTTTGGGGAAAGGTATCCACAACCTTCTCCAGGAAGCTTGGCTGACCTGAGCCTCAGGGTGGAAGAGTGTCACCACGCTGCAGGCACCCAATCCTTTGACTTGTCTTTTCTCTAAGGCACAAATCAAAAACTTACGGTCTGGTATTACAGCTTTATCCTCACCCTCCGAAGAGCTAAAAGAGAAAGAAAAAGGAAAAGGGAGGGTGGGGATTCCAGGCCCTGGCTGAAGAATCACAGAGAGGCAAATGGATATCCTATTTCTTCTTTTTCATCTTTTGATCTGAACTAAGCATCCTCATCCTGCCCACATCACCTGCTCAAGTGCCAGGCAGAGCAACACAGTTAGAGCACGACCTCCACGGGGATATCCACAAAAACATCCCAGCAAGCTGACCCCGCTCAGGAAAGCCTGGGCTTTCAGCTATCACTCCCCCTTCTTTTTCCCAAGTTCATATGAAACAAACTTCTGCTGTAGGCATCTTGGGTCTCAGATGCTTGTCCTCCCATAAAGGACAGCACTGATAGGGTGTGGCAGGGGCAGGCACCCCTTACTCATAACCTTATGAGAATCAGAGTGCATTAGGACCAAAAGCATTTTTTTTTTTTTGTAAAACAATATCCCAGTCCAAAACAGAACCTCTGCAACAGCTCCTGGGTATCTACCCGGGGAATCCTCACTATAGTATAGCCAGAGATAGCATTTATGGGCACAGACTTTGCAGTGGGGATCTTGGGCTCCAACTTGGAGTTAAGCACCAGGGACATTCAGCATAGAAGTGACTCTGGGCTAACAAAGAAAGGAGGCAGAAAGATGCACTCTTAAAAGTGGGAGTGACATCGGGGAAGAGACAGAAATCTTTAATAAATTAATTAGTTAATTAATTAATTAAAAAAAAGAGGGAGTGACAGCCTGGTGTGGCTGGTTAAGGTGGGAGCACAGGAGACACTGGTTTTATTTCAGCCCAGCATTAGACTGTGTCAAGGAAGGAAACAGTACCTTGTAAGAACTAGCATCTCCTTTTAGGGCTATTCACTCAAGCATAGCATCAGTGTGCTCACAAGGAGGTGGCATCTGCTGGTGCCCAGGAAAGGAAGGACGGCATGCAGCTGGAGGAGGCCAGCCAGCCTGGGCCAGGTCCCTGAGGACACTGACTCCACCTCTTACAGCAGGTAATCCCCCAGGGGCTGGGGGCCTCTAGTCCTGAACTCTATCCTCAGAGACTTGCTCCACCCTGATGGGGCTGTTGTCAGCCAACTCTAAAATGCTCAAGTGGGCTACAAAGGGCACTATGGCTGCCCTCGAAGTTACAGCTTTCTGCAAGCATCTCCCTTCTACAATAGCATGTTCCTTTCTGGATATAAAGCTCGGGTCTCCTAAAGAAGGACACCAGCTAAGAGAGGTGGCCCAGCCTGTTTCCAGCTGCTATTTGGCCAGGGTGGGTGGCCCAGGCTGGACCCAGACTCTCGCACTTACAAGAGCTGTCCCAAGACCAGAACGAACCTTATGCCCATCCCTTTGGGAGCATCCTTCTTCAATGTATACCAATATCTCAGTCAAATCTCTTGGGAGACAATTCCATCAGCGACCCCAATCACATCTTTTCCCAGAGAATGAATCTGCGAGACCCACAGTGTCCCACACAGCCTGCATGATAACTGCCCCACAAGCTCTGTAGACGGCAGGGGAGGTCTGGACGATGGCCTCTACAGAATGGCCTCTCTGGGGTGCAGAAACCCTACCTGGCGTTATCAGTGGCAACTTGATGCGGAGACCGCCCTCCCAGTCGTGACAGCATTAGCCAGAGCCCCTCAAGTTTCCTCCAGGGTAACATAAGGCTGGCGGCCGGAGTTAAGCTGGACTGCTTGAAGATGGTGTGAGCTTCTGCTCTGCTCCACTTCACTGAGAGGAGCCAGCAGCAGTGAGGATTTAAAATGCAGCAGATGAGATTTAGGTTAGATCCACGGGCGAACTTCCTGACTAAGAGGGAAGCATTGGAAAGGCTGACCCATTACTTAAATTTCACTGACAAGCCACAAGAGGCTGATTGTATTGTCCACCAGGACTGGGGGTAAGAAACAAGGAGGCAGCATCGGTGCACAATGGTCAGAAGCAGGGGCCTCACCCTGACTGCCAAGAGTCGCTTCACCACTGACATGCACGAACTAGAAAATCAAGTCCAAAGAATTGAAGAAAATAGGAGAAAGTCAAATATTCTATGCCCTTCAGGAGAAAAGGTCTACCAAGCAGGGAGCACCAACCACTCAGGAGAAAAGGTCTACCGAGCAGGGAGCACCAACCACTCAGGAGAAAAGGTCTACCGAGCAGGGAGCATCAACCACCCAGGAAAAAAGGTCTACCGAACAGGGAGCACCAACCACTCAGGAAAAAAGGTCTACCGAGCAGGGAGCACCAACCACCATCACAAAGCCGATGAAACGCTTCACAGCTGCGATGACCTGGCTGTGTGACAAGTGTGTGAGACCCATGAAAAGCTGTGCTCTGCCAAACATGTAGCTGTGCGTTTTAGACAGGAATAGAGGTGCTGCGGTGTGGGCTGTGGCAGGGTCCACACAGTACGTAAGAGTTCAACCTTCAGAGATGGGGCGGGGGGGGGGGGGGGGGGGGACTGGGCCTGTCACACACACCTTTAGCCCCAGGACTTAGCCCAGAAAGACTAGGATCCTATACACAGCAAGTTCAAGGATAACCTGGGCTACCCCCCAGGACAGGGGTAGGGTGGACAGTTCCACTAAAACCCAACTTGAGGCACCAATGATTTTACTGGGCTGACTTACAGAACATGGGTGAGGGGTTACTTATAAGAGTGTGACCCCAAGGGCTGGAGAGATGGCTCAGAGGTTAAGAGCACTGGCTGCTCTTCCAGAGGTCCTGAGTTCAATTCCCAGCAACCACATGGTGGCTCACAACCATCTGTACTGACATCTGGTGCCCTCCTCTGGCATGCGGGCAGAGGCAGAATGTTGTATACACAATAAATAAATAAATCTTAAAAAAAAAAAAAAAAGAGTGTGACCCCAAAACAGCCACACCATGGGAGAGGGAGGGAGGGGGTAACACAACAGCGGAAATTAGCAGTAACTATCTCTGGGTGTGGAGGTATATATTCTTATTTTCTTCTTTTGGATATTTTCCAAATATTGTAAAGTAAGAATAACCAGAAAGCATTCGCAAGGTGGGAAACAGCAGAGATGTGGAGAGCCTGGTCCCTGACAACACTCCATGACTGAGTACACCTCATCGGCACAGACATTATTCCCAGAAAGCAAAAGGCTGACACTCGATCTCGTACTTGGCAAGACAAACACAGTCTGCCTTCCAGAACGGCCTGGCGTGCCCACTGAAGCACCTGGAAACCACACATCATGGCTCCTCTCGGAGGCACAGGCCTCCTTCCCAAGAGAGCCTGGGGTGCCCAATTCCTGTCTAGCCCCTCTGCTCATCTCACGCAGTGTGGGGGTGAACAGCAGGAGAGGGAGGAGGGGTCTGCTCAGAAGGGCCTCCTGGAATGACCCTGAGAACATTCCAGAGTCAGAGTCGGTCCCTGCCAACTGCTCACCCAGTGTAGCTGGGGCACAGCAGGTCTCATTCAAAGTCTACAAAGTAGAAACTGTTGGCTTCGTTCCAAAAAAAAAAAAATAAATAAATTCAAGGTTCTTTCCCTTAAGTCACACCAAAGGAAATTAAGTGGCAGGGCTGGGATAAAATCCTGCTCAACCTCCCCATGTCAGGGAAAGTGTCTTCTCAGCCACTCCTAGCAAGGGTGTCCATGCAGAGAGCATGACGTAGATCACACCTCCCTTCTATATTTTTATACTTCATCCTCTTGATGCTGTGAGACAGGCTGCCTCACTCTCTCCACGGATGTAGATCAGTAGCTCTCCATGGATACCTCAATGGCTCCCTGTGGCCAAGTCCAACAACCCTCCTCAAAGACACTGAAGGATGCTGAGCATCAGGAGGGGAGCTGCCTGTGAGCATCCACTCTGGAGATATACGAGCAGCTTGTGTCTTGGAGTTCACAGTGCCTGTGAACAGGATCCCCTTCCCACTCACCCCAGACCTCTCGGCCTTCCTACAGATTGGGAAACTGAGGCTGAAAAGTTGGCCTTCTCTGAATCTATAAAGAAGCAGACCTAGGACTGGAACTGAGGTGCCGTTAGAACTCTTGCCTTGAAAAGTTGTAAACTCTATAGAGCCCCAACTGCAAGGCTGAATCCTCAGGATCTGTCTGTAGCGTTCGTTTCGTGCCGTGCTACCACAAACTAATTGAAAACAACACAAACGGCACAATCTAGTGAGAAGGAAACCTTACCAAACTACACCAGGCTGGGTACTGTGGCGTGTGCTCATTATCCCAGCACTCGGGTGTCTGAAGCAAGTGGACTACAGAAATTTCAAGATCAGCCTGGGCAATATAGCTAGCACGAGACCAGCCAGGGCTATGTAGTACAACCCTGTGAAAATAAAAGCAAAACCAAACAAAAAAATCCCCATAAACATAAGTCAGATAAATAAGTCTCTTAAAAATTGTTTTAAATGTCACAGGAGGATAGGAGTCTGCAATATAAAAATAAAGGGCCAGGCTGGGGAGAGAGTTCAGCGGGCAAAGGCAGTTGCCCCCAATCCCAACCTGAGTTCCATACCCAGAACCTATGTGGTGAATCAATGGACCCAACTGGCATAGGATGTCCTCTGCCCTCTACATACAGCCATGTCATACAGAGCCTCAGACACCCTCTACAAACATACACACACACTAACAGTAACACTAACAGGTGTACTCAGATGCATGCACACACACAAATAAGTAAAAATAATCACATTTTTAAAATTTAAGTGTTTATTATAAGAATTTGATTACAGCTGATGCATGTCTGTGATCCCAGCACTCAGGAAGCTGAGGATAAAAATTCAAAGTCTGCCCAGGCTACAGTGTGAATATGAGATATTTTTTTTTTGAGAGGGAGAGGAGAAATACACGGTTTCTTTTTAGTGGTTTAAAAAAAAAGCAAGAACAACTTGAATGTCTGTAAATAGGGGAACAGATAATTATGACTATAGTAGTTGAATAAATTAGACACCTATACATTGACATTAAAGAGTCTAAAAGAAATGGTGAGCTTTAAAAAACAGACAACAAAGGGTTGGCTGGAGAGGTGGCCCAGTGGGTAAAGGCACTAGACACCAAGTGTGACGACCTGAGTCCCATCCCTGGGACCTACACGTGAGCACTGTTGCACACATGTGTGCACCGACATATAATAAACAAACAAACCAATACCTTAATGGGTGATAAACTGAGCATGAAGTACACACTTAAAATTCTAGAACTTGGGAAGAAGAGGCTAGACCAGTGGTTCTCAAGCTTCCCAACACTATGACCCTTTAACACAGTTCCTCATGTTGTGTTGACCCCCAACCATAGAGTTATTTTCATTGCTACTTCATGACTCTAATTTTGCTATTGTTATGAATGGTAATGTAAGTATCTGATATGGAGGCTATCTGATAATAGACCCCTGTGAAAGGGTCATTTGATTCCCAAAGTGATCATGACCCACAGGTTGAGATCCACTGGGATAAAGGGTTGTAAATTTGAGACCAATCTGGGCCAAATACTAAGGCTCTTTCTCAAAATAATAGTTACAATAATAAATTTAATTAAAAAAATTAATTTTATCAAACTTAATTTTTAAATTTTTTTAAAAAAGAATTTACTAGATACCTTACTTTTCTCATAAACAAACTTGAATTTCTCTTTGGATAAGTATGATAAAGGTCTACTAACAGAAGAGTAACAAAACACACTCACCCATACACACCCAACACACACTCGTGCATGCAAAGCTCTAGTGATCACAAATACAAAATCTGCTTCACTGGGCAAGATTATCAGTAGGTTATCAGAAGGGCAAGGGCAAAATCCACCTCTGACCTCTGTCAGCCTCCAGGGGCTGCCCATGTTCCTGGACCCACAGCCCATATCCCTCCACCATCTGCCATGCCTTTCCTTCTTCTCTCTGCTCGGTCTAGGCACCAGGTAATCCAAACTCATTCCCTCCCTCAACCTGTAACTCTCTTTACCACGGGAGGCGGCACATCCATGGGTTCTGGGATTAGAATCTGGGTATCTTGGGGCCACTTGGTCCAGCTGTCACAACATCTGTGTGTAGCACACAGGCAGTGACGAAAGCTCGGTGGCAGGCACTATGGGAACATCACAGTAAAACCTCTTTCATCTCTGCTGGTGAGCTGAGCTAACCACTGTAATAACCACTGTGCTCTACTGAGACACTACACCAGTAAAGGGCAGCCCTTGGCGGGGCTAGGACGGGGTACAAAACTGCAAACGGATGTTCATAGGCTCTTGTTGATTCTCTGAATGCTGGAAACACAGACACATGACTGAGTCTCAAAACCCATGTAACAATTACCCTTTAGAGAAACTGGCAGGGACGAACCTCGTCTTCCTGGAGTCATGTGGCATCACCACAACGGGAACACAAGCCAAATGTCAGAAGAATAAGTAATCTATCACTTAAACGCATGAGTCAGATTTGATAAATTCCAGTCTTTGAAATTCTATCAAAATGAAGCCTTAAATTAACAGGCTATGACGGCAACCTAGCAGCACAGCCTCATTCACTGCCACCTGAGCCCGGTACTGTAGAAGTCGGATCTCAACAGGAGTCCAGCCCACACAAAAGGATGGCTGGGTCCCAGCACACAACCTGTGGAAAACTAAATGCTAAAATGAGTAACTGGAGCAGGCTGAGAGCTGAACCCTAACTCCATTTCCCGTCCTCTCTGACCTTGGGTGTAGGGACCTTTGGAGCTTTCTGAATACCAAGGGCCACCTTGCTGACTCACAGTAAGACACTCAGCACACAAAAGGGATTCACTAAGGGCTAGTTCCTTCTTCCGTCCCTTAAGTACTAAAGCCAGCAGGCAAGCCCCTCCCTCACTGGAAGAGTGTAACCACACCTCACCCACACACTGCCTCTGAAATCTCAGCCTGTACTCAGCCCGCCCAACCTGTACTTCCACTTTTTCTTTAAATAGACCACAGATTCTGGCCACATCCAAAGCCATAATAACTGCCAAATGAGGAGCTTCAAGTTTTAGCTGCATTATTTTGCAAATCATGTGGGGAAAAAAAAAACCCTGATATGTGCAACTGTTAAAATAAGTATGAACCCCTGCATGACGGCATTTCACTGAGCCCTGAGAAATGGGTGGGAGGGGAGAGCCTAAATTCTGAAGGTCTTGGATCAATTAGAAATGTTCTGTATATTCCAGTCAGTTCTGAGACTCAGTTTCCCCTATTGATAAAGGCAATAGTCAAAACTTTTCTATCCCTTCCAGTTTTGATAGTCTGATACTAATTATCAAATGACCAAAACAAGCAAAATAATCCAAGTAGAGAATTTCTTTAAAAAGAATGGATGGCCTGGCGGTGGTGGTGCATGCCTGGATACTGGGTGTCACTGTGTACCTGTAGGCACCAGCAGACCGCACAGACTCCACTCTGAATGTCTTGCTCATCTTTCTCTCCACCCACAGTGCAGAGACAGTCAGAGTGACCTGACTCCGTAAGGAAACAAGGCTTATAGGAAGAGTACCTGAAAGACTACCTGCTCCAAGGCACAAAACCAATCTGCCCAGAGGTAATAATGACCTAATCTCCCCTCCCACAAAAACAAATGCCCCCACTTCCTTAAGAGAAAAAAAAAGTTGAAAACTCCGAGATGCAAAGTGCTTATCTCCAGACTTAACTACAGTTCTTCCCTTTTATCTCCTTTTGTAATATTGAAGCTTTACAATATATTATTGAAAGGAAATTATTAAAACTATTAAGCAAGACTGCCTGCCACAGTCTGACCTTGACCTAAGCTGGGTCAGAGCACCAAGCATCATCCAGTGTGTGCGCACGTGCGTGTGTGGAGGTGGGGTGGGGGGTGTGAGGGCACCTGGCCTCAGGCAAGTCACTGCAATTTGCTGTGAAATGAAGGGAATGTCACCTGCTCTGACGACATACTTCATCAGGCTGCTGTGGGCGGAGGCTCAGGAACACACCGTAGGATTGCTGTGCCTCCTAGAGCTCCTACCTTTTCTACTCCTGGAGTCCTACCTGTTGCTTTCACTTTTCCTCCCAAAGCAGAATTTATTGCTTCACGTCACACCTTCATAACGTTGCTTTTATCATTAAAAGAGAGAACAGTCCACAAGGGTGCAGGCTTTGCTTCTGAGCAAGCTACCAAACTACAAAAACAAACTGGGCCCGAGCACAACTCTGGCAATGAGCAATTCCGAGTTGAAAACACCACAGCCGCGAGCCCTTGTTTTCCCGGGGTGTTCTGTTCCTTTCTTCTTTCTGACATTTTTTTTTCCTCTAACATTTTGAGAACTTCAAACCACAGTGCATCCTGGTAGATGGTAGGAAGCAAAGGCAAAATGAGGGAGAAGTGTTCATTGAAGAGTCAGAAACCTGGAACCTTTGGAAGTGCTGAGCCCAATGACCAGACTCTTCCTGCCCAACACCAAATCAAAAGGATACCTTTGGGTTTTGTTTTTTTTTACTTTCTCTCTCTTGCCCAGTCTCTCTCTCTGTCTCTCTGCCCCCCCCTCTCGTTCCCTCCTCCCCCGGGAGGTACGTATATGTATGCATGTGTGTGTGTTCAGATGCACTCACCTGTACATGTGAGTATATAGGTCAGAGGTCAAAGTCACCTTCCCGCCTTACTTTGAGACAGAATCTCTCACTGAAACCAGAGCTGGCTGAATTCAGAAGCTGGCCAGAGAGCTCCAATATTAGCTGAAGTAACAGACACCCACGGCCACACTTAGCTTTCAGTGGGTGCTGGGGATCTGAACTCAGGTCCTCACGCTTGAGTAGCAGGCACTCTATCTAACCAAGCCATCTCCCCAGGGAGTAGACAACTTCTTAAAAGGTAAAAGTGAGGGTGAGAGGTAAGAGAGTTGCACACAAGAGACATTCAAAAGTTAGAGACAAGAGCGTGTTTGCCCATTAGCTCCAGAGCCTGTGGGATGACGGAAAGGAGAGAACCCAAAAGAACAAGGAGCCAATAAGGACATTCTACTCATTTTACAACTTATGCCTGATTTTGCCTACAATAGCAGAACGGGTCAATGAAGAAATACATTTGAGGAAATTTGAATTCAGAGACTCTCAAATGATGGTTTCAATGGAGGCAATCAAATAATTGCTAACAATTCAACTTCCTCATCAATAAAATGTGAGCAATAGAACCTGCCTCCAACACTGTAAAGACTTCAACGACACAACACAGCCCCAGGTAACGTGGAATGTCAGGCCACATTCGCACCTAGGATTCCATTAGATCACAAAGGCTGTCTTTCCTGAGTCAATGACAGGCACCTGCTGGTCGGTCCTAAGACTGACTTAGGACACCTTTCAGTGGCCCTGACATCTGAGTCCTGCTAAAGAGGCTCCAGAGGCCTCCTTCAGTGCTGGAAGCTGGAAGCCAAGTTTGATGTTCAAGTCTGATTAAACCCTCCCAAGACAGTTGCCACATCTGATCCCTAGGAGCCCAGATACAGTTTCTAACATTCTTACTTCCTGTGTGAAAACAGCTCCCCCAGTTGATGACCCAGTGATCCTCTAGGTACCAATTAGTCAGCATATGCTGAATCCTTTCCAAACATCTCCTATAATCCTCCCAATGTGGGGTTGGCACAGGGTTTCCTCATTCCTATTTCACAGGTGAAGACACTGACTCAGCCTCAGGACACAGAGCAGAGACTGAGTTCAAACCCAAGTTCACAGAGAAAATGACACACATCCACACACACACCCTTCTTCCTCAATCCACCCCTCACCCCTTATTCTCTCCTGGTTTCGGCATGCCTAGAGGCCTAACAGGGGCCCCTTTTGCCTCTCACAAGAGACAGTGCAATCACCAGAAGGATCTTTGTGTTTTTGCAAACACAGCTACTGGAATCTTTTTCCCTATGTCCTGATTCAGAACAAACCTTCAGAACACTCCCCTCTTGCCCTCAGAGGCTCCTGGAGTCAGTGTCCAGCTGACGCCTCAGCTGCTGCTGGACTCAAGTCTACCTATTTCACTCAGAGTAGAGATAAGGAACAAGATAGGGGATGTGGGGGGTGAAACACACAACACAGGGTACCTCCAAACAGTCACAGCCCGTCCTCTGACCTCACAACCCACCCCATAATCCCAAAGCCTCCCTGAAAACTGCTTTGCTTTCCCCAAACCCTCCACCCTCTGGTCGCTTTCTATTCAGTTCACGGTGTCTAGGAGACACTGCTATTCACTGTTGCTTTGCGGAGTCCCCTTGGATAGCCTCACCAGATAGAGATGGGGCCATTAATAGTGAGTATTGAGACACGGACAGCAAGCCAAAAGGTGAGCAGGCACTGTCAGATGCCAGGTTTGGGCCAGCTTCCTAAATAGAGGAAAACTGGCTTATAATCAGAGCTGCCTCCACACACTCTCCAGCACCAATAGCTTGGGTCACCAACAGAGACGACAACGCTCCTGGGTGCTGGCAGTGGCACCCAGAGTGTACAGACCAGCAGGCCCTCCCTGTTGAAGAAACCCATGGTTCCGTTTCCCCAATTATCTGGGATATTAGGGAACAGCAGTTTCCTTATAGAAAGTCTGGGGTGAGATGGCTGTCTAAGCAGCCACTGGAGAGGCCAGCCCACAGAGCTGGAGGGAAGGGGAGAGGAACCTCATGAGCCAGCTTCTTGAGGAAGTTTTCAGAGAGCTGGAATGAAGAGGGCACCAGGCCTGTTTCAGAGCCTGTCACCTGGCAGACTCACAGGCAGAGTTAACATGGGCCTCCTTGCCCCCCACTTCCAACAGTCCTTCTCCCCACACTTCTGCACCCTGGACCCTTCATTTCCCAGACCGAGCATCCTATCCTAAGCTAGAAAAGCAGCCCGACACAGCTTCCCAGCTCTGAAGACTCAAAACTGCCGGGAAGGATGAAGTTGTCCTCAGGCTTGCTTCCGTTTATGCCCAGAGCCCATTTGCAGCCTGGGCTCTTCCCCTCCGTTCCTGGGGCCCAGGTAGAAATACCCCAGCTGCCTGCACACCTACTGCCAAGGCCAGAAAGGAAACTGAAACTGCCTGAGGGAGCGCTCCACTCCACCCCACCCCCACAGCTCTCCACCCAGGCTTGTCTTCCTCTCTACTGGAGGCACAGCTTGGGTGCCACCTGTCAGGGTCCTGCCAGAGGTCCTCCTACAGACCCCAGTTCTCAAAGCAGCATGGGAGGCACTTGTAGAGTGAGACCCACTGCAGGCAGCATTCGCAGCTCACACTCTGGGTGCACACTGAAAGAGCTCAGTCTGCTGTTAGACAGCAGTTAGTTTCCAAAAGGCAAGAGAAAAGGTGCATATGCTCAAATAAATGAATAAATAAAAATGAAGGGATACTGTCTTGCTGTTCCCCCAGGGAGTCTGTCTGTCCTACAGACAAGAAAGAAAAGGGGTTCCCTCCCGAATACTGGTTTCCTGGGAGAATGCCCATTCTCCTTGGAAATACACTGCAGTATCATGGACTAAAACAGTAAGGGGGGTGGGGGAGTGCAAGCCACCAATCTCATTTCCAGTGTCTCTGTCGCCAGCCAATACATATTAATAATTAACCTGCCTACTAGGAGCTGCGGTTGCCAAGAAAGATGAGTGACAGCACCGCGAGCCTTAACCCTAGACCCCCCAGGCTTCCAGGCTTGGGGTGCAAAGGAAGCCTGGAACAAAGCCCTGCCTTCCTTCAGAAAGATGTATCTGACATGTGAGTTGTCACTCACGAGGGGCTGACCCCTGACCTTTCCACAGCCAGCGTCAGGCTTTTGCTCTCCAGAAAGCGAACAAGGAAAGGCTCTGGGAGGGCAGGGGAGGCAGGATCATTGGCCCACCCGGTGCAAAACCACTGACCACCTCCCACCTCTTCAGAGCCAGTCTCCGACCTGCAGCTCGCACGCCTCTGTGGCCTCTAGTTCCCACGCACCACCGGCGATTTTTGGAAAGCCGTACTGTCTGCAGAGAGAGAATCCTGTTACCATGAACACAGGCAGGACTTGGAGATGCGATTCTTTAACCCTGCTGGGCATCTACCGGCGCGCCCTTCCCAAGAGGAGAGAAGCCAGGGGCTAGCTGAATTCTCTCCTAATCCACCGCGCCCAGACACAAAGCACCAGACCATTGCCCGCGATCCCCGCGTCCTGCCCGAGAAAGTTCGTGCGTGCACACACCTGCAGGCTGCCTGCGGTTCTCCCCAGCACTCCAGGGCGGCGGGCCGTGCATCCCGGGGCGGGCAGCGCCAAGGCTCCATGCGCCCGCTCCGGCCCCGGTGGGCCACCGGTCAACAGCTTTGGGCCACGGAACGTGGCTGGGCCTCCAAGCGCCCACCGCACATTGTGCGCCCTCCTCGTCCTCGCCGGGGCCTTTGCGAAGAGCCCACACCCACTTGACATCAGCGCCGACCCAAGCGCGCCGCGCAGCGCCAGACGCCGGCCCCTAGCAGTCCAGAGGGCGCCCTAGGTGCTGCCTCGCGGCCAGGACGGCGCGTCCCAGACTGGCACATTCCTTTCCTTGCAGAGGATGCTGCAAGCTGGAGGAGGCTGAGATGGAGGAGGGGAGAGAGGCAAGCGCGCGGGAAGGGCAGGACCTACGGCCTCACCACTGTGGCGTTCTGGCAGTCAGTCACCAAAAGCCCTGCCAAGCCCTTGCAGCAAGTACCCATCAACTGTGAGAACCAAGCTGTAGGTTACGTGGTGTGATGTCCACGCGCCGGCAAAAACCCTCTGAAAGCCCTGACCTTGAATTCTTCCGCACACTGTTTCTGGAAGCTCCGCTTCAACAACAAACACCCCCCCCACACACACACACCGGAGGATTGCCCGGCTGATTCTCGTAAGCCAGGAAAGAATGCTTGGTTGGATGTGGCTGCTCACCCCCATACCCTAGGCGTCCACTGACAAGCACCAGAGAAGTAGACCATACCCACTAGCTTTGGCAGCCCCAACTGTGTTTTTCTTCTCTCAATATCCTTGGTAATAAGGGACTTCTCTTCTGCAGGCAGTCGGAAACAGAACCGCCCAGCAACCCACACACACTTCTAATTCATTCATTAGTATCTAAATATTCAAATAAAAATAAGGCTCAGAATGTGCCTGCAGCTACACATAGAGGATAAAGTTCCTGCACTCACAGCCAGGATAATACAGTCAGGATGAGACCTTAAACGTAGAACAAGCTCTTTATAGTGGTCTGGCGCAGATACAGAGGCTTGAGGAGGAACACTGATAACTAAGGTTTACTTGCGCTCCTGTCAACAGGTGGAGATGCTGGGCAGAAGTGGGCCTCCATGCCTGAGAACTGGCTTTTGTCCAGAGAGCATGTGAGGCTGCCCACGGGCCCTGGAAAGCAGTCCACCTCTCTGTCCTGAGACCTTCAAGTGCTCTCTCATCTCCGCCTGTCCATGGCTGTCTCACCTCAATGAGCAAACACTGAGGAGAATTGGGAACCTTCGCATATGGCTCCAGTGCCACCATCACTGTTCCACATGGTCCTTCAGAAACACTTTTGCTCTCTGGTCTCAGTGTTTTCTCTATAGGGCAGAGATGGGTTAGGACAATCCTTCTCCTGAGATCTGTTTAACTCCTGTCTCCTTTGGATAAGTATACAAATGTCATTTTCATTCCAGCGCCTCTATGATACAAGACAGTGAATTATTTTCCAAATCAAATCATATTGAAGGGATGGCTCAGTGGGAACAAAATTCCAATCCCCAGCACCAATGTAATGGTGGGTGGGTGTCGTGGCCTGCCTATAATCCCAGGGCAAGGGAGGTAAAGAAGAGGTTCTGGGACCAAGTTGGCTCCAAGCTGGCTATCTAGACTAGCTGAACCAGTGACCTCCCAGTTCAATGAGGCGATCTATAAGGTACATCTGAGAAAGACAGCATCAACCTCCAACCTCCATATGCACGTCACATGTGTCCACACATGCAAACACAAACACACACACAGGCATACCAAAATAAGAATAAAGAAATTGGGGCTGGGAAGATGGTTAAGAGCACCAGCTGCACCAGGTGGTGGCAGCTCACGCCTTTAACGCTGGCACTCAGGAGGAAGAGGCAGGCGGAGCAAAGTGAGTGTCAGGACAGCTAGGACTACACAGAAAAACTGTCCCAGGAGGAACATGAGCACCAACTACTTCCCCAAAGGGTCTTGATTCAAATCCTAAACCCACATCCACCTCCAGCTCCAGTTCCAGGAGATCTGATGCCCTCTTTCAGTTTGCTCAGGCATAAGGCATGCCTGTAGTGTACAGACATGCAGGCAAAATACCTACACACATAAAAATTAAAAATAAATTTAAGGGCTGGAGAGATAGCTCAGAGGTTAAGAGCATTGCCTGCTCTTCCAAAGGTCCTGAGTTCAATTCCCAGCAACCACATGGTGACTCACAACCATCTGTAATGGGGTCTGGTGCCCTCTTCTGGCCTGCGGTCATACACACAGACAGAATATTGTATACATAATAAATAAATAAATATTTAAAAAAATAAATTTAAAAAGAAACCTTAAAAATCATACCAAAAACACACTTGTTGAAGCTACATGTGCCCTTTAAGTATTATTCTACTATTTTTAGATGTTTATGAAGTCAGTTTGAAAAACACAGATAGCAAGCTCTCTCTTCCACAAGAAGCCAGACACCAGTATTCACTTATCTCCAGCCTCACTTAAAAAACTTCTCCCATACAAATTGGCCAAGCAATGAACAGAACACTCGGGCATCCAAAAATAAAGAAGAGGAATGCTGTGGAAGAGTCTTTTGAATAATTTCTAGTTTAGTGCAGGGAAATAGACCCAATGTAGATGTGTACAATGTTCCTGGAGACAATATGGCAATGTGAAATAAAAGCCTTAAAATCACTCAGCTTCTGGGAGTCATCAGCTCCAAGATGAAGTATTTATCCACAAAAGGCAGTCACTGGCGCCACATTTGCATAACAGTACATAATTACAATGACCTAAACACAGCAGAGACTAGCTAATACAATAAGGTGCATCCTTACAGTAAAATATGCCCCAAGTTTAGAAATCATATACTCGGGGCTGGGTGCAGCAGTGCACACCTTTAATCCCAGCACTCAGGAAGCAGGGGCAGGCAGAGCTTTGTGAGTCCAAGGCCAGCTCGCTCCACGTAGTGAAATACACATACAATATTTACTGCAGACTAAACAAAACATTCTAAAATGAACGATCCTGACCGTGTACATGTGTTCACGGGGGTGGGGGGGACACTTTCTATGGCGTTTCCTGATGCTCGTTTTTCTTAATAACTAACTTCACCCATGCCCTGCGGCAAACATGAGCCTCACAGGTAAATCTATTATCCCATATTAGAGCTGTAAAACTCTAATGTTAACGCAGAATGGAACAAACCTCCCAGGCAAGCAGGAATACAGATCAATTCTTCACCCACACACACTAGCCACTGGGGATGGGTTCTTGTCTTAAAAGGGGAATCACTTTGCTCCCAGCCTTCTTGTAGAGATTTGTCAGTTATCCTAGCTCACAGGTATTCAAACTTAATGTGCACAGATTACTGTCCATGGTGGTGTGGGGTATGTCTGATTTTATGATTTTTTTTTAAACCTTGCATGCTACTTCTAGAACCTAATCAACGTACGGTTCAGTAAAGCAGACAACCAGGCGTGTGAGCCACTATGCAACAATGTCAGAACCATGTGGTTTTGTATCTTCTTCTTGAGATTTTCTGGTGTGGCTAACTTGTCTCGCAATAAACATATATTACTTTGATGATCAGATCATAAAATGCTACTTAAAAATGACTGAATTTAGGGAACCTTTAAAAATACAGGTTTGGGTGGGGCATGCCTGTAATCACAATGCTTGGGAGACTGAGGCAGGAGGGTTCAGGATAAACATGGGCTTCGGGGTGAGGCTCAAGGAGTACTCTTAACTACTGAGTGATCTCTCCAGCCCCTGCATTGATTTTTAAAACGCCAGCTCTGACTGTGCCCTTCGTATCCCTCCTTTTGGTGAGTGCTGACACTGTCCCAGCCAGTGCCCCAACATCCAAGGACAGCCAGACCACGGTCGCTAGGATACCGTGTAGAAAAAACTGGCAAGAAAATTATTTTTACATTTACCTCCTGGGATGTGCTTATAACAATGCCCAGGAATTTAGTAAAGGCTCCAAATGAAGCAGCCATGACCAGGAGCTAAGGATTCTGTACCTGCTCCCAAATGTTACCATTGTATGCTAATTATTATAATATTAAAATACTAGGTGTGATATTTTGGGTTCCTAGTGAGCTCAGGGATTATAAAGCTTATGCCCTAGATCCAAAGAAAAAACAAAAACAAAAACCCTGCTTTTTCCAAGGCCTTTGGGGTTTACCAAGCACACAGTTAAAGACTAGTTAGCAAGTCACACATTAAACTAGATTCAGCTGGTAAGTAGGCGGGCGCTCCGCTTCCTCTTTCAGACAGCCTACCAGATCAGGGTTCCCTTTTGTGGGGGGGATGAAAAAGCACTTGGAGTAGCTAGCACCCTAGCATGGAGCTTTGGTACTTGATAAAAGCATACATGGGGATTTACAGGTAAAGAAGGGAGCTGCTAGCTGTGGGTTTTCAGCAAAAGGTGTCCAGTTATAATTACTTCTCTTAAAAAAAAAAACTTAAACTTAAAAAAAATTTTTCCTGGCACACCTTTAATCCCAGCACTCAAGAGGTAGGATAATCTCTGTGAGTTCGAGGCCAGCCTGTTCCATAGAGCTGGTTCCAGGAGAGCCAGGGCTACACAGAGAGACCCTGTCCCAACAACAAATAAAAACATTTATACTTACTTATTTGAGAGAAGGGCATGTGTGCCATGATGTGCATGAGGAGGCTGGAGGACAGCTGCCCGCATGGGTTTCTCTACTGCCATCACGTGGGCCCTGGGGACTGAACTCTGGCCATCAGACCTGGCAGTGGGTATCTTTGCCTGCTAAGGCATCTCACAGGCCCTACCTCCCATTCCTAGCTCTCCAGCAACCCGGAAAGTACTCAGGGGCATGAGTAGAGGTGGAGGATAACTGTGCTAACATTTGTGATATAAACAACCAAGGACAGAAGGCAGAAGGACTGCACTCCGCGCGGGGGTCCAGGGTTCTCAGATTTTAATAGGCTAAAAGCCAGGAAGCAGGATCTAAAGATGGCCACTTTAATTCAATCATCCTCCATACCCCAGTCACCGCGACACTCACATCCTATGCACAAAATGAGAAGCATGGCTTCCAAGCCAGGCAGAGATGCCATTAGGTTACATTTTAAATCCACCTGGAGCTTAATCAAGCTAATTTTACTGTTATTGTGCCTATTAAAACACACAGCCTTTGTTTAGAAAGAGAACAGAGGGGAGGAAAGCAGAGCCATTAATGCTGGGAACTGATTAGTCCAGAGCTGTTTCTGGGAAGAAGTTAACAAAAACAAACACAGAATCAGGCTGATGATGTGAAGTCTGTGATCCAGGCAATCAGGAGCTGCTCCCGTCCAGCCTGGGCTGCAACACAAAGAGACTCTATGAAAACACAAACCAATCCTGAATTAAAAGTAGTTTCAGGAGGGCCAGAGAGCTGACTCCAGGACAGACAGAAGACACACTCAACAAGTGACCAAGGAGCTAACATGCATGAGATGTGGGATCTGGGGTGAAACGTCACCCTGCTCCACGGTCAGAGACCAAAAGCCACCCAAGTAAAGAGTTCTGATAAAATTAATAATTAAGAGTGCTGGGAAGATGTCTCAGTGATTAAGAGCACTTACTGCTCTTGAGGAGACTCAAGGTTGGTTCCCAGTACCCATGTTAGGCGGCTCAAAACCGCCTGTAACTCCAGCTCCAGGGGATCTGACACCTTCTTCTGGTCCATTGGCACTCACATGATATGCACACACACTGGAGACAAACACATAAATGTTTCAAATTGAAAAAAAGAAAGGCACAAGACATCCAGTCAGCTGGAGAACACACAAGGCCAGTGAGCATCTCCTTCCACTTTGATTGGAATAACTATGTAGGAGCAGGGACTTACTCCCACAGAGAATCTAAAATAAAAACCCAGAAACCAGCCCTTGTTCTGTTTACTTGCTTAGATGCTTATTTGTGTATTTATGTGGTGGTGATGGGCTGCCCAGGACCTTGTGCAAGCTACTCTCTGGCACTTAGTTCTATGCCCAGGGGGAGTGTGAAGTAGGCTAGTCACCTCCCACACAGCCGTGATTTGTTCCTGCAGTTTAGAGCCCAACTATGAGACTTTCTAAGCTTAAAAAAAAAATGAGTTTAACACGCGGACCACCCTTAGCAATGATCACCCAGATGAGTCTTGGATCAATTCATAATCAAAGTTAAACAGAATCTAATGGGTACCTGTTCTGAACTCTCACCCCACACGGTAAGACTACAGCATAATGGATGCTCAAAAAACACGTGAACGGAAGACTATTCGCTTTCAGACGGGGTGGTCTCAGCCGGCACAGCCAGGAAGGAACTCTCTCATCTCACCGTAGTTAAAAGCCCGCAGACTTAGTAAAATCTAGGCTCATTCTCTTCACAGTTGGGTGACCTGGTATCCGTTGTTTTTCCTTCTTGGATTCTCATTTCTTCAACTCTAAAACAAGATTTAAACAGCCACCCCTGCTGTAGGGTAATAAGGACTTAATAACAGAACTTGGGAAGTGTATGGGACACAGGGAATAGGAAGTGATGGACTCACTGGGGCCGGAGAATTGGCTCAGTTAAGATCACTTGTTTTTCCAAGGACCCAAGCTGAAGTCCCTATATATGGAGGCTGCTCATGGCCTCCTCGGCACCAGGCACACAGACATACATAGGCAAGACACTCATACACACAAAATAATAAAATAAAATCTAGAAGTGGCGGTGTCATTATTCAGTCTTGGTAAGGATAATTAGGGCTTCTCCAAGGAAGGCCCAGAAAGCACTGGGATATGGTAGTGACAGAATAGAGAAGGGCAGGTAAAGACTATAAGGCATCAGCAAGGGCCTAGGATGTGGCACTTGGGCCAAGCTCTAAAGGTTGGTCCAAGCATGAAAAGAGGTGGGAAGACACTAAGAGTATCCATGGCAAGGAAATACCATGAGCAGGAGAACCTGGTGGCTTGTGGAAAAGAACATAAAATATAAGACTGGGGAGGCACGTTAGTGGGATGTACTTATGGCCATGTAATACCTTGTGGGAACTCAATTCTCCTCCAAACCAGGAGATGGACTATAAGAGAAAAGACCAAAGTTGTTTCTTACAAAAGTTTCTGTAGCTTCTACATGGAGAATGGCCACAAGTGGGAACAAGGAAAAATCCACTATTTATTCAGTGCTCAGCTGTGTGCTCTGGGCTGCACAAAAACTCTGTATGTGAAGGACTTTAATCCTCCGGGAAGCATTTTGGTATGAGCCCTACTGCTGCCCTGATTTTACAGACAACAAAGCCAAGGCATAGTGAAATAAGGAAACTAACCCATCCCTGTTAGTCTTCTAGGGCAGGGCAGCCTGCGTGTAGTGCGAGGGACAGCACACAGTAGGGAAAAGCAGGGAGAGGAGAGGCCCTGGAGTGTGCAGTGAGAGAGGCTGGGGACTGGCCCAGCAGCCTGAAGCTAGAACCAAGGCAACCAGGACTTACTGATGTAAACTACAGGGACAAAGTAAAGGAAAACCAAAGCTACTTCCAGGTTTCTGGCTGAGAAATGGAGGTCAATTTTGTGTCCTGAGATGATGGGGACAGGGGCAAAGGGAGTTCAAATCTATATGAGCTGGACATGTCTAGTGGATGTGGGAGTAGGGTAAGTCACGGAGGCGGCGGGTGGCAGCAGGAGCTGAGTGACAGTGGGAAGAAGAGGAGAGTGGCTCTCCTGGCTATGGACCTGTGGTTGGCTGTGACGAGCAAGAACACACTCTGAGGCACACAGCACCTGCCCAGCCTACCCTTGGTAACCCAGCAAGATTGACATCTCAGCTCCATGCTCTGGGCCAGCTTCCCAGGAGCTCCTGAGGACCTCCAGAAGGCAACATAGTTCACCGTGGCCCTGGGGCACAAGGTTATCCCCCGCCCCCAGCATCCCCTCCAAGTCAACACTACCTTTTTTGGTTCCCTTATCACTGCAGCCCACCAGAGAGAGAGTGAGGCCCTGGAGACACTTGCAAGCCTGAGTGTCAGGACAATGAAGTTTCCTAAAATAATCTCCCCACAAGGGTCCCTTCCAAATGCTCGATGCCACCCAGGTCACAGCACAGGCCTGATAAAACCATTTCCTCTTGACACTGTCTGGAATCTCAGAAAGAGGGAGTGTGCTAGAAAGGGTTGTGGGGGCACAGTTCTGAGATCCAGCAGGGCTGTCCACACATCAGGCAGCCATGTTTTCACACAGCCTTCCAGAACCGTGTACGCTTCAACCTAAGGTACTACTCCCACCCTCCTGCCCCCCACCAGGGCTTCATCTCCGAAGTGGATGTACATTCTTGTGTTATTTTAAGTCACCTTTGCCCCTTCCCACAAGCTGCTTAGAATCCATGGTGGAACAGCATAAAGAAATAAATGAAAAGGGACGCTGGAATGAAAGGCACAGAAGCTGCTATAGTCCCGGATGTCATTCCATCAGAGCCATTTCACCAACAAAGGCTGTTTATGCAGAGAGTAATAAAGATTAGAAGGAGGAAATACCCCAGTCTACAGGTAAGATCCCTAATACTTTGATCTCTTTATGTTTGAAAAGAAAAACCAGGTCTGCAACAGGGTGTGGAGGCAGACACCTTTAATCCCAGCACTTGGGAGTTCAGATCTGTGTGAGCCTGGTCCACACAGGGAAACTGTGTCTCAAAACAATCAACAAACAAACAAACAAAGATCAGTTTACATTTGGCTCCTCTGTTCTTCCTTCTTCCCTCTCCTTACCGACCTCAACAGCAATCTAGTGGGAAAAGAGTAAACACTCAACACCCGCAAGTGTGGGTGACTTTGGTGCCATTCTCAAGGTCACCAATTCCACACTGGCTACTTCATCTTCCAGTGAGACCTGTCAAAGCCACGGCAGGGAAGCAAGCCCTTTGAATCTACCCACCCGTGAGTTGGGGGCTCTGCCCATTCTCTTCTGGAGCCTGTGCTGCTCTTCCCAAGAGTCTTTCTGAGCGCAGACACAAGCTGGCAAACATGAAGCGCACAGAGGCCTGAGCACAACTTTGCAGCTATAAAAATTAAGAGATTTTCTCAATGCTGTCTCGTGCCAAAACCCTTCCCGAGCCTAGTAGGCCAAAGATAGAACCAAACACCCGTCTTATGTACAAACACCACTAGGGCCCTTCCTCGGGGACTCATCTTCCCTAACAAACCCAAAGGCAGCAATTATTCCAATCCCATGTGTTGGCTACATGTGTTTGTGACGAGGTTCACTCTCCAGGGAGTGAAGGAAAAGGATAATTTTTGCCTAGCATTTGTGAATCAGTAGAAGCCACTAGCACTCCTTGAGCACACAGTGATGATAGATGCTTATGTTTGTCCTGAGTTCTGGCATCCTTGTAGAAGCATTAATTGATCTTGATGTAATTTGAAATGGGTTTTATTGCCTGGTATTTTTGAAGACTGACAATCCACACAGTACACACTAGGGGGCAACATTAAGCAACAAGATAGACTCATTTGCCAACCATGTTGAATAATGTTTAATTAAATAATGAACCCCATTCTCAAAATTAGGTCTCTATTTAAATAATGACAACAGAGACAAAGTAATTAAAAACACATGCCTGGCAAATCCAGCCCTACAAGCACCATCCAATGCACTTCTTGGCGTGTTGTTACTTCCCACAAATCCAATTATTCCTGCAGATACCCAAACTCTCTCTCCCTTCCCTTTCTCCCCAGTGGCTTTTCTGAAAATAATATCCATCTTTAATGTGCCCTCACTTCAGGAGACGGTGTGACAAGAGCAATAAACACATTCTGCATGTGCAGAGACCAGAGAGAATGAGTTCTGAGGACTCTGCAGCCCCAGGTGTGGGCTTTCTTCTCCCCAGACTGGAGAGAGGCTGGAATGAAGCAGCTGTCAGAGCAGCCATGGAAAATCCGCACTGAGTTGCTGCGATAGCCCCAAGAAGCAGAGATCCTGGCTCACAAGGGGCAGGCAGCAAAGAGAGATGCAGCTTTAGCCAGACAAGCTTCAGAGCAGCTCCAATCAGGGATGATTCCCTCCTCTGTGCCTCAGTCTCCGCACCTGTGGCAACCAGTGACAATGTGCAGAGCATGGACACCCTGGACGGGGCCAACTGCGGGCACACCACCACCCCGGGAGATGTTATTGCTATTAACACTATGAAGGGCACTGGAAGTAGGGGGAAAGTGAGCTGAGAGATGGGGGTAAAGTTCTCTGGGCATGTGGGAGTGTGTTCTCTTAAAAGGGCCTTGATTTTATGAGAAGACAGGACCAGACTCAGTCACGAAGGGCTTACAATCACATGGGGTTGCATAAAGCAAAGAACAAAGGGCAGACTCCGCCCCGGGAGGCCAGAGTGAAGGAATGGCCCCTGGAGAGGTGACTGACTGCGGTGAGCAGTAAGGACCAGCTGCACTACACCAGCACCCAGGTCTGCCGTGACCCGGGTAGAAGTAAGTAGGAAACCATGAGACCACAGACAGCACCCAGAGGACCAAGCCAAACATGGGCTGGACAAGAAGAACTGAGGGCAGGGCCACCAGGAAAATAGTCTGGGTGGATCTGTCTCCTTCATAAGCCCCCATAGTTTAGTGCTTTCCTCTGTGGGGCTGACCATTCACCCTGCTGGCCCATGTTATGAGACCAGGCTCTTTTTCACCCAGCTTCTTTGGCTCCAGCAGAGTGACACACAGGACAGAAGACTCTCTTCTCTCCTGCCCCCTGCTGGCTGTCATTTGTCTCTGCAAATGCTCTTTGACAAGCAAATAAGCTGCTTGACATAATTGTGTTTAAAATTAAGATAATTACCATCATTAAGATAGCATGGGCCATACACCTCCTTGGTATGGTACGCGACTTATCTAGGTCACACAAGGTCCCAAGTTTGGTCCCTAGCACTGAAGAAGAAAAAAAGATGTGTGTGGATGGAGGAAGGGGACAGAGAGAATCCACGAGTCTCTTCAGGAAAGTAGTTTAACCCTCAGAGGCATCAGCAGTCAGTAGTCCCCTAATAAAGCATCTCACCAAGAAGTGGCATGTCTCTCCCTAACCCTGCCTACTGCCTGGCTCCAAGAAGCAACTCCACTAAGACTGGGTACAGAGGTGAGCACCTGTAATCCCAACACTTGGGAGACTGAACCAGGAAGACCAAGAGTTCAAGATCAGCCCAGGCTGCATCGTGAGACTCTCTCAAAAATAAAATGGAAGAAGGAGTCCAGAGAACGTGATACTGAGTGTGAGCAAAGTATAATGCTAGTGATACACGTGTGTAAAAATGCGTAATGAAACCCATTATTTTGTAAATTAGCTGAAAATGAAAAAAATACTTTTAAAAAATAAGCCCAGGGACCTCCTGAAACTGAAAAGCTTCTGTAAACAAAGGGCACGTCAACAAAACAAAACGACAGCCTACAGAATGGGAAAGATCTTCACCAACCCCACATGAGACAGAGGTCTCATCTCCAAAATACAACAAAGAACTTGAGAAATTGGTCATCAAAAGAAAATAATCCAATAAAAAAAATGAAGTACAAACCTAAACAGAGAACTCTCAACAGAGGAATCTAAAATGGCTGAAAGACACTTAAGAAAATGTTCAACATTCTTAGTCCTCAGAGAAATTCAGATCAAAACAACTCTGAGATTCCATCTTATACCTGTAAGAATGGCCAAGATCAAAAATACTGATGACAACTTATGCTGGAGAGATTGTGGGGTAAAGGGAACACTCCTGCTTTGTTGGTGGGAATGCAAACTGGTACAGCCCCTTTGGATGTCAGTGTGGCGATTTCTCAGAAAATTAGGAAACAACCTTCCTCAAGATTCAGTAATACCACTTTTGGGTATATATCCAAAGGATGCTCAATCGTGCCACAAGGACATGTGCTCAACTATGTTCATAGCAGCTTTGTTTGTCATAGCCAGAACCTGGAAACAACCTAAATGCCCCTCGATCAAAGAATGGATAAGGAAGATGTGATACATTTACACAATGGAGTACTACACAACGAGGAAAAAAATGGCATCTTGAAATTTGCTGGCAAATGAATGGATCTAGAAAACAATATATTGAGTGCAGTAACACAGACCCAGAAAGACAAATACAATATGCACTCACTCATAAGTGACTTTTACACATAAAGCAAAGAAAACTAGTCTACAAATCACAATCCCAGAGAACTAGACAACAAAGAGGACCCTCAGAGAGACATACATGGATCTAATCTACATGGGAAGTAGAAAAAGACAAGATCTCCTAAGTAAATTGGGAGCATGGGGACCATGGGAGAAGGTTGAAGGGGAGGGGAGAGGAAAGGAGGGAAGCATAGAAAAATGTAGAGCTCAATAAAATAAAATAATAAAAAAAAATACGCCCAGGAAAAAACCATGTCTTAAGAGAAAAGTCAAAGTGACACACATACTTGAGACCGCAGATGCCCTTCAGAAAAAGGCACCTGATCACATCAGTACACGCTGAACGGATGTACACATCAGAAACGGGTACACCCCACACACACAACGTGTCTTTACCCAGCTGGGTTAAATGTTAATGTCCATAAAATCAGAGCTGGATGCAGCCTTCAGAACCACAGGCCACAGCTCATCTGCAGAACGCCCACAGTGAGATCCTGCTGAAATGCTCTCCACTGAGACCCTCAGGAAAGCCCACGTCTGTCTCCTAACAGTCCTAGTGCTGGCGTGGGTCTTTACTGTCTTCCTCCAGAGGAGACTGTTTCCCAGGCACGCGAGCTCACAAGACCACGGAGAGAAGGAGACACCATGATCTCCCTCCCGGCAGCCTATGGAGATTCCAGTTCGGAGCCACTGGCTCGAATCTCTGGAACGGGAAGTGATGCAAGTAGCTAGTATTAAGAGCACTCACTATGGGTCCAGCACAGCCAAGAGCCTACAGGTGTCAGCTCATTTAACATAGTATTTAGTGCTCAGATCTCCTTCGCACAGTATCATTCGCTGCCTTTTTATGCATGAAGACAGAAGGCCTCTGAACGCTGAGGAACCTGCTCGGTACAGGAAAGGTGGGGGTAAACTTTGGAGCTGTGCTAGCATAAGTCCCTGAGCTTGAATCTCCACCACTCATGGAAAAGGCTGCGCACCACAGTGTCAGGGAGACAGGAGGATGGCGGGCTTACTGGCCAACCACTCCAGCCATCCCACGAGCTCCAGGCTCAGTGAGACCCTGACTCAGAAGAACAAAGCAATTACCAGGCATGGCAGTGCACTCCTTTAATCCCAGCACTGGGGAGACGGAGGCAGATGGATCTAGTTCTAGGCCAGCCTGGTCTACAGAGCGAGTTCCAAGACAGGACTACACAGAGAAACCCTGTCTGGGGCTGGGAGGAGAAAAAGGCAGAGAGAGATCAACGAGGAAGACATTCATGCGCGCGCGCGCGCACACACACACACACACACACACACAAAAGTACACTCAATTTTAAAAAGAAACAAGTTTCTATTCTGTTCTGCTTAGCAGTACAATCTTACCAAACAACAACAACAACAGACCCCTCATATCAAAGCCACCCTGGTGAAAGGCCGAAAGCAGTACCTACGGTTCCTCTGGGAAGGACCTCTCGCACGCTCCAACACAGTGGCTCTCAACCTTCCTAAGGATGCGACCCTTTAATACAGTTCCTCATGTTGTGCTGACCCCCAGCCATAAAATCACTTCGCTGTTACTTCATAACTGTAATTTTGCTGCTGTTACGGATCGTTATGTAAATATCTGACCCCAAAGGGTCTCGACCCCCAGGTTGAGAACTGCTGCTAATGGACCCCGCAGCCTTGTTCACAGCTGTGCTGAAGGAAGCTTTCAGATGGACCTCACACTATTAGTCCACAGGGCTAGAGACGCGGCTCAGCTGCTGGAGTTTCCCTGTCACGCTGGAGACCCTAGGTTCAAGGCCAAGTGCCACACACAAACCAGGGATGGAGCTTAAGCCTTAAACCTCAGCATTTAGGAGGAAGTGCAGATGGATCAGTTCAGGTCATTCTTGGCTACAGAGAGGCCAGCCTGGATTACAGGAGGTCGGGTCTCAAAAACAAAAACAAGCCAGATGTGGTGGTGCAAACCTTTAGTCCCAGCAAACGGGAGGCAAAGGCAGGCAGATCTCTGTGAGTTCGAGGCCAGCCTGGTCTACAGAGCAAGTTTCAGGACAGCATAGCCTATGTAAAGATCCTGTCAACAAAACAAAGCAAAACAAATGAAACAAAAATAAAGAACAACAAAATCATATATGAGCTCAGTTAACCCTCCTTATGCCCATTCTACAGATAAGAAAATTGAGGCAGAGTGCTTAAGCGGCTTTCCCAAGGTCACATGGATGAATTCAAATTCAAACTCCAGGGTTTAGACTTTATTTCACTGACCCCACACAGAACTGATCCACTCCTTAGCCAGATCTCAGGAGGAAGTCCTGAGGCTACAGGACTCAAAGTCACATAAACAGCTAATGGCAATGCCCAGATCTCTGGCATAGCTCATACTGCCAACAAGTTCTCTACTTCTAGAATCCTTTTAATTTCTCTCTTCTTCCCACACTGCCCAGAGCACATAACAGGTGGCAACTTTGGAGAAGAATGCTCAGAGTGCTGGGGCACCAGACAGGAAGACAGGGTGGTGGCACCCACCGCACAGCAGGCACGCAAGCACTGAATGGGCTCATCCTGCTGGGGAGTGCTCAGGTGCCATTCTCGTTGTGATCCCTAAGCAGGGAAAGAGAGGGCAGCTGAATATGCCAGAGAGACCCAAGAAGGAGGGGTGGGGGAGTCAGAAACCCGCAGCAGGTTTACCTCAAGCCGTGGCTTTAAAATGAGCCTGGGGCCTGAGGAGAGGTCTTCACACAAGATGAGCACGGACTGCTTCGGCAGAAGCCCCAGTTCACAGCAGGGTAGCTCACAACTGGCTGGATTCCAGTCCCAAGGTTTCTTACACCCGTTTTTGACCTCCGAGGGCACCAGACACACACATGGTGCACATTCTTATACATGCAGGCAAAATGCTCATACACAAAATAAAAACAAATTCTGAAAGACCCTACAGCACTGTGACAAAGCTTCAATCCGAGCAGAGCCATTTCTCCACTGAGGCAGCCTTCCCGGTCGCCCCAGAGCCCTTAGAAGACTGGGAAAAGTCCTTTAAAATAACAGAAACTACAAACAGCCCTGTTTGGACGGAGACTTCACCCCAGCCCTTAGCATCCATATACCCAGAATCGGAATGTTTGGGTTGGGGCTCCAGTCCAAGCCCCCTTCCCAGGAGCTGCCTCAGTCCAGACTTGTCCCCAAGAAAGCCCACCAAACGATGACCCCTCCCCAGAGATACTCATGACCACTCCCAAAGGGTATTTAAACTGCCCCCCAGAGAACAAACACATGGTTTCCAGTCTTCTCCTCTCTGGGGGGCTGGAAAGCCATCTGGGAGTGTTGGTATCCATTAAACCTGGGCTTTTTCTAATTCGGTTTGATGTGGTCTGATTTGGATTACTGTGCAGGCAGAGAGGCTTATCAGGGTGCAGAAACTTTTCACCCTTTAAATCAGACTGCATGAAACTCCCACTCCAAACAAAGCGAAGTGGTAACAGTCGCAGAACTTCAAGGTCAAGTCGGCTGGCTCAGAACAGCTGCTCTGGACGCCTGCCTCAGATTAAAAGCCTGCCTTTCCCAAGCAGCCCTAGAAACAGGAGCCTGGGAACAAAACATCCCTCAGGAGCACCAGGCGAATAGCAAGGCAATCAGTAGCCAGTCACGTGGCACACACCTTTAATCCCAACATTTAGGAGACAGAGGCAGAAGGATCTCTGTGAGTTGGAGCCAGTTCCAGGGCAGTTCCAGGACTACTGCCTCAAAACAAAACAAAACAAAACAAAAAGATTATTTTGCAGCTTTACTAGCATACATGTGTGTCTGTATAAGAATGGATGTGTGAGGGCAGGTACACACAGACGCAAGAAGCAGGATCTCCTGAACTAGAATGACAGTGGACAGCCACCCATCCTGGGCATGGGAACCCAGCTCAGAGCCTCTGCAAGAGCAGCGAGTGCGCCCAGCAGCTGAGCCATCTCTCTCTGTCCCACTGCTGACTTTTTAATAGGTTCTCCAAACTGACTTAAAAAACCAACTTGGTCATGTGACAAAACAAAATGTCAAAAATCTGCAAGGAGCCACATTTTCAACGTAAAAATGAAATTAATTTTAATGCATTTTACTTGATCCAACATACTAAAAACATCATTTTCAATACATGATCAGGGTACAACTTCAATACTTGATTTCATTTTATTTTTTCAGTGCACTAGTTCACACTGACAGCACATCTCAAACCAGACCAGTTGGACACAAGTGATCATGGCCACTCTGAGGCTAGTGGTGACTTTTTGGACAGCAGGGATCTGACGCCTTCAAGTCTGACTGTTAAACACACATAGCTCCTCCCTCCGCCAGACATGGGGAAAATGTAGCTTACAGTAACAGGCCACCTTTGTTTTTCAGATTTATTTTATTATTTATTTATGTGTCTGTGCATCTGTGGTGGGGAGCTGGTGTGAACAAACATGGAATCCCATGAAGCGGGAGTTACAGGTGGATGTGAGCCACCCAGTGAGGCTGCTGAGAATCAAACCCTTGTTCTCTGTGAGAGCAGTTTTAAATATTCGTAATTGCCCTTTCTCCAGCCCCTCCCCTCTCCCTTTTTTTTTTCCTTTAAAGGTAGGATCTGTGGTGGCCCAGACTTCTACTTCCACTTCTTGAGCACTAGGGTTAGAGGTGTGGCCTTGTTCTCATGCATACCAGGCAAGCACTACCACCAGCTGGCCACATTCCCAAACCTCAAGTCAGAGGATTTTTGAACATCAAGAATTTGCTACTGAGCCAAACTCCTTATCTTACAACATTAAATCCTGTCAGGCAGACTGCAGGCTTAAACAATAAAAGCTCAGTGTGGTCCTGATTAAGTTCTGGGGCAGGAGCAAGACTGAGAGAAAGACTGGTAAGCTCTCATGTTCAGAGGCCACCAGTTCTCATGGGACACCCACGTCCAGGGACCCTTAAATAACAAAGGCCAGTGACCAAATCAGCCCGGAGCACCAGCAGAGGGGAAGTCCAACAGTGTCCAGGGATCCCAAACAGCCACAAAAGCAACACTACCTAAGACGTATAACACACACACTGATAAGCTGGGGGAGGTGGCACAAGCCTGTCATCCCAGAACTTGGGAGGTGCAAGCCAGGGGGAAGCTGGAGGGTCAAGATCATCCTTCCCTGAATAGCAAGTTCCAGGCCTGGCTACAGGAGACCCTGTCTCTAAACAAACGCTGCGGCCTAATGAGATACACTGAAGCTGTTTTTAAAAGACATTTCCCAACTAATTCTGGTGCAGCGTCTGTAGAAAGAGACTACACTAAACCATCTTGCAAATACTAAATTATCACCTTGTTTTATTTTATGTGTATGTACCACATTGGTCCTGGGGCCTTTGGAAGTCAGAAGAAAGTGTTGGATTCCCCGGAGCTGTAGTTACAAAGTTGTGGGCTGCCATGTGGGTGCTGAGAATGGAACCCAGGTCCTCTGGAAGAACAGCCAGTGCTCTTAACAGGTAAACCAATTTTTCCAGCCCAAAATGCCTCGGGGGAAGGGGGGTAATTTCCAGAAGCTGATAGGCTGATAGAGGAAAATTTTGACTTCTGGACTAACCTGAGATATATGTGTTTGTGTGAACACATACACATGCATAGTATATACACACACACATATATATGCATATATATACATAGAGAGAGAGAGACTATCTCAAAAACTAACAACAAAAAAGGTGACATAAGACAGATTAAGGACAGGTATGTTTTCTAGTTTGTGGATTCTAGATGGTATACAGACATAAAATCATTTATGTCTATGACTGAATAGAAGCAAAACTATCTAGAACAAAGGCTCCCAATCTCTGTGTCATGACCACTTTGGAGGTCCCATATCAGATATCATGCATATCTGATATTTACACCACGATTCATAAGAGTAGCAAAATTAGTTATGAAGTAACAACGAAATAATTTTATGGTTGGGGTCAGCACAGCATGATGAACTGTATTAAAGGGTCACAGCATTGGGGAGGACCTCTAGTCTACAAGAAGAAATGGGAAGGGGGCAGGGTACCTGATGTATTTATATGAAAATGCCTTTATGAAACCCATCACTATGTACAATGAATATGTGCCAATAAAAGATAATAAAAAAACACTTAAAATAATGTGCCTTATCTCCCAGGAGTCCTCCCATCCAAGACTCCTTTCACTAAACTGAAATTACCCTTTGCTCATGCTGAGGCGTGATACAACAGATAGGATTGTAAAACCCTCTAAACACACGCTGAGCAAACCGCTGAAGACATTTTATTACACAAGAATCCTGGAGAAAATACCTCCTTCCTTGATAATAACCACTCAATCAATAGCCAGTATTAGCTGAGCACTCTTAGACACTACTTTTCCTCTTCCATCCTTTGGGGCTGCTGTTTCCAAAGGACTCTAGCTGGGAGTCATAACATGATTCTAATCCCAGCACTGATGGAGGCAGAGGCAGACAAATCTCTTGAGCTGAAGGCCAACAAGCCTAGTCTACATAAGAAGTTTCTGGCCAGCCTGGGCTACATATGGAGATTCTGCTGTGCCCCACTCCCAGAGTCTGGACCTGGGGAGTGGAGTGTTTTAAGCATCTCTGGTGAACACTGACAAAGCTACTGTACTTTCAACAAGTGGGTCATAAAAACTGTTATCAAAAAGACAAAGGCCAGCAAGATGGCTCTGCAGAAAAGCACCTGCCACCAAGCCTGACAACCTGAGTTTATCCCCAGACCTACAGAGTGGAAGGAGAGAACTGACTCCTGGAAGCTGTCCTCTGACTCCACATAGATAGCATGGCACACATCCTCCAAACACACATCTCCCCAGATACTCGTGTGTGCACTCACACATACGATAGACAGACGGATGGACGGACGGACGGACGAACGGACGGGTGGATGGGCGGGCAGGCAACCTGGGAGCTGAAAAGATAGCTCAGTTAGCAAAACAGTTGCCTTGCAAGAATGAGAACCTGAGTTTGATCCCTAAACCTGAGTTTTGATACTCATGTAGAAAGTGGGGAGCATGCATCTATAATCCAGTGCAGAGAAAGTGAACATAGGTAGATTCCTGAAGCTTGCTGGCTAGCTAACCTGGTGAACTCCGGGCTCAATAAGAGACTCTTTCAAGAAACAAAATGGAGGGGGGCTGAAGAGTTGGCTCTGCAGTTAAAAGCACTTGTTGCTCTTAAAGAGGACCCATGTTCGATTCCCAGCATCTACATGGAGGCTCACAACCACCTGTAACGCCAGACCTAGAGGATACAGGACCTTCTGTCCTCTTCAGGTACCACATGCTGCCCAGAGACACATGCAGACAAAACACTCAGACACATAAGATAACAAAATAAATAAATCTTTACAAAAGAACAAGATGGAGTGCAAGAAGAGAAGAGGACACCCAATGTCAGCTTCTGACTCCATATTCTCATGTGTATCCGCATGCACACATTACATACCCATGAACACATATACAAAGAAAGAAAGGGAGGCAAGGAAGGGAAATATATGCTGGTGTAGAATAAATAGTCCCAATCCCTAAGCATGGCCCATAGGGCCCTTCACAATCAGGAGTTCAAGTCCAAATGGACTTCCATCACAGTCTCTCAGGCACCTCAGGGGCATGCCTATCCTCACCCCACAACCTGGCCTTAGACCTGCGTGCCTATCCTAACTCTAGATTCCTTGGCCTCCCACCTCCAGGCCAATGCCCCTGGCAATGTCCTTAACCCTCTTTACCCTCTACTCTGGCATCTTTGCTGAACTCCCTAGCCCTGAAGCCCCAGATCAAATACCTCTTCCCCCAGGATGGAGAGATGTCTCTGTGATTAAGAACATTTTCTGCTCTTCCAGAAGATCTGGGTTTGGTTCCCAGAACTCACATAGTTCACAACCATCCATAGCTCCAGTAGCAGGGGATCGAGTGCCTCCTCTGATCTCCATGGACACTAGGTGTGCAGGTGGTGCACATACATATATGATGGCAAAAATGCTCTCTCTCTCTCTCTCTCTCTCTCTCTCTCTCTCTCTCTCACACACACACACACACACACACACACACACGCACATCTTCCCTACCAGCTCCCTGTTCACGTCTTCCCACCTACTCACCCCTCGCCTCTTCGTTCTCACAACACTTGGCGAGTCCTTCTTAGAACTCAGCACACATCCAGAAATCACCCCTTCCATGCCTGCCTCCCACACACAACTGTCAGTTCCTGAAGAGCTGGAAAGCATCCTCTTTCTATCCCCAGTAACCCTTCGCTATTTTAAATAACATCTGCTGGATACTTGCTATTTGCCACAAGCAATGCTGGGAATTCTGTACCACCTCTTTAACCCTTCCTACCCCACAGAGGTTATGATGGCTTTGATAAGCAACGCCTAGAAACATTAAGTCATACACATGAGGTCACACAGCTAGGACAGGGTCCGAAGACAGGAACCCAGGCAGCCTCACTGCTCGGGTCAGACTCTCCATGAGCGTGGGAGAGGTGAGGTGGCCAGTAAACCTTTGCTGAGTAAAGAGGTGAGTAAAGAGGGACAGCCTCCACCAGACATGCCCTTCAGTGAAAGTCTGGCAACCTGAGGTTGATTTCTAGAACGCACATGCAGTGGAATGAGAGAAGGAACTCCACAAGCTGTTCCTCTGATCTCCATGTGTGCTATGCCCATGGAGACACATCATGCACACACACATTAATAAAATTTTAAAAATCAAAAGCAATAAAACAGCCCCAGGATCACACTCACACATCTGATACGAAGCTGTCATCTTATGCTCCGTGTATTTTTGCATCAATAGAACTCACACTGACAAAGCTCACACCAAGTGTGCTGGGCTGATTAAATGCTAACAAGTGGGTAACTAGTACTTCATATGGAGCGCAACACAAACTTAGTTAAATGGGATTAAACTGACCTGGCTGTCTGTAAAGGAACACGTCATTCTAGTTTTACTTTCCTGTTCAAATATACAAAAGTCCTGCTTACTCTGCAGGAAAATGTAAAGCAAACTAGAGTCTGTGTCCTTCCCCTTCCAGCTCCAGGAAGCTGAGGTAAGGACTGTAATGAGTTTATAGAACAGTAAGATGTCCTTGATTGCAAAACTGATTGGATCAGAGAGTCTTGGACAAAGTTTGGAGATTGACTCTGTAGACACAGAGGCATCTACACTTCGGAGTCAGACTCAAAGTTCTGGGTGGTGCCAGATAAAAAGCACACTGCAACACATGGAGAGAACATCGCAGGCCAAGAAGGGCTTGCAGAATTCCTGCTCTTAGATAGTTTATTAAATATAATAGGGTTATTAAATAATTATCTTCTTACCCACCACTACTGAAGAATAAAGAATTAGCAATGAGGGCTGGGATAAGCAGGGTCAACTGATAGGTGCTTATCTAGCACGGTGAAGCCCTGTGTTCCATCCCCAACACCACATAAAGCAAGACCAGGCACAGGGAAGCACACCAGTAATTCCAGCCCTCAAGTGGCAGGAGGATCAAGTTCAAGGTCATCTTTGGCTACTATGAATGTTTGAGGCTAGCCTGCCTCAAAAAGAAAGCAAAACAAAAAGAATTAAAGAAAATGTAAGATTACTTGAAAAGTCACAGAAACAGAAATGACCAAGAACACTATTTGGGAAGGAATAAAACAAGGTAACTTATATAAACAAAACAAACAAACAACCGATATATTGAGGGCTGGTGAGATGGTTCAGAGGTTAAGAGCAGTGGTTATACTTCCAGAGGACCTGGGTTCAATTCCCAGTACCCACACGGCAGTTCACAACTATCTGTAACTCCAGTTCCAGGGGATCCGACACCCTCACACAAATATGCATATAAAATAAAATTAAAAACAAAACAAAAAAACCCTGATATATTAATTACTTACCCTATCCCTGGCCTCTGCTTATTTAATTATTTGTTGGATTTTTGTTGTTGTTGTTTTTGTTTTTTCTGAGACAAGGTTACTATAAAATAACCCTTCTGTATGCTGTGAATATATGTTGTTCTCATTAGTTGATAAGAAAAGCTGCTTCAACCAATAGCAAGGCAGAATATAGCTAGGCGGGAAAACCAAACTGAATACAGCAAGAAAGAATGGCGGAGTGGAGAGAAGTGCAAACCAGCTGCTGAAGAAACAAGATGGCAGACTAATAAAAGCCATGGCTATGTGGCAATACACAAATTAATAGAAATGGGTTAATTTAAATGTAAGAGCTAGTTAGTAATAAGCCTAAACTATAGGCTAAACAGTCTGTAATTAATATTAAGCCTCTGGGTGGTTATTTAGAAGTGACTGCAGGACAGGGTGAGACAGAGAACCCTCCATTTACACGGGGTTTCTCTACAACAGCTCTCACTGTCCTGGAACTTACTTTGTAGACCAGGCTGACCTCAAACTCACAGAAATCCACCTGCCTCTGCCTCCTGAGTGCTGGGATTAAAGGCAAGTGACACAACTGCCCAGCTTCTTCTTTGTCATTGTCTTCTCCCTTCTCCCTTCTCCTTCTTCTTCTGTTTTGCTTTTGTGAGACAGGGTTTCTCTGTCACTTTGGGACCTGTCCTGGAGCTAGCTCTTGTAGACCAGGCTGGCCTCAATCTGCTTTGTATTTCTACATGTCTATCTCCCTGAATTCATGGATAAGGTCTGAAATTTTACTCAAAACTGTTGCATAGAAAATACGATGCTAGGTACCTGCAGTGGTTTGAATAGGTATGCCCTCTGCCCCCCTCTCTAGACTCACGTATTTGAGTGTCTGGCCCAGAGGGAGTGGCAGTATTAAAAGGTGTGGCTTTGTTGGAATACACGTGGCCTTGTTGGAGGAAGTGTGTCACTGTGGAGGCAGGTTTTTCATACGCCCAAGCTATGCCAAGTGTGGCACACAGTTGCTGCTTCTGTTGCCTGTGGATCAAGATCTAGGACTCTTAGCTCCTTCTCCAGCACCATGTCCGCCTGCATGCTACCATTATAAGCCAGCCCCAATTAAATGTTTTCCTTTAAAAGAGTTGCTGCGGTCATGGTGTCTCTTCACAGCAAGGAGAACCAAAACTAAGACAGCACTCTACAAAAAGGAAAATCTAAACTCGCAGTGACCCATGAGGTATAGGCTACAGCAGGCTTAAAGGAGAGGACGGAGGGAGGGAAGCAGAACGGCGGGAGGAGCACCCTTCTGCCACCCTTCCTGTGACACCTTTCCACCCACTCTTGGGGCCCATCCAACTGCTGGCCAACTGACCAGCATTTCCTCTTCCTTCCCCTGTGGGACAGCCCCTTTCCTTCTCAGCCCATGGGGACACTTGCTGTCCTATGGTTGTTTCCACTTTCCATCCCATAACTTACTTAGGAGCCATAACTTACTTATTTATTTTTATCCCTCGGCATCTACCACAAGGCCTAGCACGCAGATGCAGTTTGGCTGGAGACTGAATTGAACATGTCACTTGCTTTCAGTATATCAGAAGAAATAATGATACCCGAGTTCAGAATCAATGAAGGGTAGAGACCACCCCTAGCCTGACAGTCATGAGTCTGTGTTCTCAGGTTTCAGACCATGTTAAACATGAGCCAGGTAATGAGAGGACAGTGAAGATAACTTCAGAAAGTTCTGGAATGGGGTAAAGGGAGGAAAGATTAAGGGATGTCCCTGGCTATGTAAGATGAAGGTCACTTCAGTGAGATCATAGGAGAGATGGTTAGAGGCTATGGTGGTTTGAATGAGACTGTCCCCCATAGTCTCAGACACTTGAAAACATGGTCTCCAGTTGGTGGTGCTGTTTGGGAGGTTTAGGTGGTGTGGCCTTGCTGGAGGGAGTCACTGGAGGTGGGATTTGAGAGTAAAAAGCCTCACCTACTTCCGGTTTGCTGTTTCCTACTTGTGCTTTAAATTGTGAGCTCTCAGCTTCCTGCTCCTGTTGCCACCATACCTCCACCATGTCTCTCTGTCTCTCTGTCTCTCTGTCTCTCTCTCTCTCTCTCACACACACACACACACACACACACACACACACGAGATGCTCACGCAGCACCAGGTACTGTGCTAGCCCAACATGCAGTTCTGCAGAGAGCTGAAACCCTCCAGACAAGTTAGCACCCACTGATAATGTGAACTCCCAGAGGAAATGGACATCTTAGTCAAGTTACACAACCAACATCAGACCCACAGCTCATCACTCTCCCATCAGCCACCTCAGTGGTTCCCTCTGCTGACCCACAGGACAGTGCCTCTGTGAGGTTCAGAGATGGCCCTGTTTTAATTACATATAAGCCAGACCTGTGACATGGAAAAGGGAAAAGCTTCACTCTTGCTTGGCTTCTGTGGGCGATCCACAGTCACCTCCTGGCTGCAGCCCTAACCCCCAATCTGTCTGCACAGGACACCACAGCCAGCCTAACTCTAGCCTCACCTTCACCCAAGCGAGAGACAGGAACCAGTGCAGACCACCCAGTCTCTAGAACATATAGTGTCACCTGTCTGTGTGAAAGCTATGATTCACTTAAAGATCAGAAAGAGCCAACAGACAGTGAAGACACTCCCAAAATCCTGGAAGTGAATGTAAGTGCTACCTTTGTGTAAAGTGGGCATTGTCACCTTCCTGGTTCCAGCCAGCACTAGTCACCCTTGCTAAGGAACTGCTTTGACAAAGGAGATAAGACTTCCCGTGCCACATAAAGGCGTGAAAGGTTAGAGAATGAGACGGGGCGAGATAGAGTGAGTGAGCACACATGCATTTGAGCAAGAGTCTGCAACCATCATTTTCAAACTAAATTGCATATGGGATATAAGAGATATTAGAGCGTACTGAGCACAAACACATTATAACTTACAGGCATTAACAAAAAACTAAAGCCAGGTAGTACATATACCTTTAATTCCAGCACTCAGCAGGCAGAGGTAGGTGAATCTCTGAGTGAAAGGCCAGCCTGGTCTACAGAGTGAGTTCCAGGGCAGCCAGGACTATGTAGAGAAACCCTGTCTCAAAATAAACAAACAAACAAACAAATACAATAGGGCTAGAGAAATGACTCAACAATTAAAATCAGTAACTACTGTGTAGAGGACCTAGCTTTGATCCCCAGTACCCATGTGATGTCTCACAACCATCATAACTCCAGTTCCAGGTGCCCTTTTCTGGTCTCTGTGAGCAAAGGCATACACTTAGGCAAAACACAAATCACACAACATTTATAAAACAACTTATTTATTAAAAAATAAAATAAGAGACTATTATATTACTTGAATTTCATCTCAATAAAGACTTCTCTAAAAAAAATATGTGTGTGTATGGGGGAAGGGGGGAGGAGAACCACAGGGTCTATGTCCTGGAACTTACTATGTAGACTAGGCTGGCCTTGAACTCACAAAGATCCATCCTCTACTGGAATTAAAGGTGTGTGCCACCACCATGCCTGGTGATTTCTGAAAATATTTTAATTATGTGGATGTCAGGGAGAAGGATGTGTGTATGTTGGTGCAGAGGCCAGAAGAAGGTATCAGATCACCTAGAGTTCCAGGCAGCCTGTGTGGGTGCAAGGAACTAAACTCAGGTCCTCTGTAAGCACACTAGGCACTCTTAACTATAAAGCTATCTCTCCAGCCTCAATAGACTATTTTCAGTTATTTACTTTCTTGTTTATTTGAATGTTTGGTTTTGTTTTTGAGGCAAGATCTCACTGTGCATATAGCTCCTAATGGTCTGGAAGTTCCCAGTCTTAAACTCAGAGACCCACCTGTCTCTACTTCCTGAGTGCTGGGATTAGATGTGTGCCACTCTGCCTGGCTAACTTATTTTGTACGTGTGTCTATACATGCATGTGCATGCTACAGTGCACATGGGAAGGCAGAGGGGCAACTTATAGAAGATAGTTCTCTCCTTATACCATGCGGGTCCCAAAGATTGAACTCAGGTCATGCTTGGTGGCAAAGTGCTTTTATCTGATGAGACATCTCACTGGCCTTCAACTTACCATCATCATCATTGCTGTCATCTTTATGTAGGGGTTTTGGCTGCATGTCTCCTGGAACTAGAATTACCCTTGTGATCTGCCAAGACTGTACTAGAAATCTAACATGGATTCTTTGGAAGATCATCCACTGCTCTTTTTTTTTTAAATATTTATTGATTTATTATGTATACAATATTCTGTCTGTGTGTATGCATGAAGGCCAGAAGAGGGCACCAGACCTCATCACAGATGGTTGTGAGCCACCATGTGGTTGCCGGGAATTGAACTCAGGACCTTTGGAAGAGCAGGTAATGCTCTTAACCTCTGAGCCATCTCTCCAGCCCCCCATCCACTGCTCTTAACCACTCTCTAGCCCAAATAAATTATTTTTTAAAGCTCATGTCTCGGAAGAAAATTTCACACCTTGACATGTTTGTCAGACATTTTATAACAGGAGAGGAAAGGTGCCTGCACAGGCGTGGCCCCAGCGGGAAGGAGAGACTGTGCTCATCTGTGAGTGCACAGAGCAGAGGGCTTGTCCCAGGGCACACAGCAGAACTTCATTGTTCGTTTCTGTGCTCCTCCTCCATGTTCCCATACTCATATATTAGTTTTTCTGTTTGTTTTGTTGTCTTGCTGTGTAGCCCAGTGCTGAGATTATAATATACACCGGCATGTTTAACTCAAATGTGCATTATTTCTATAATAAGAGAATTAGCTATTCTGTAAGATTTTATATGGAAAATGTAAAGACCCCAATCCTACTTTGACTGGGGAAAAAAATCTAGAAGGAAAAATGCAAAATTTTGATTCTTATTATTTTGAGGGGTTGGATGGTAGATGGTTTGTTGTCTTCTCTGAACTTGCTAGAATTTTGCAGGTATAACCAAAGAGAAATCTTGAAAAGGAAACAGTGTGGAGGCCCAAGCAGCAACATAAGAGTCAAGGCTTGGCCATAGGGTCCCAGCCCAGCCAGCCAGCTCTTCCCTTTACTCTTGGGGACAGGCCACCAGGCACAAGCTTCCAGCCACTGTCCCTTTCGCACTTTCAGCCTGCCACCCTCGGTACCACTTCTGATCACTTTCTCTCCACACAGTGGGAGCTGATGGAATTATTAATAAACATGACTAGAGGAAGAGAATCCAAATCCCATCATGTTTGTGCCAGATTATGTCAGGAATTTGCAGCAAACATGTTTGTAAATGTTTAATGAAATCCCACAGCCAAGCAGTGTGCCTACGTTCCTGAGTTGCCTTATTCCAGGCCCAGTATCCTCCCTGGGTATAGATATCTGAGGGAGACGTCAGCCCAGGAGTAAACCAAGTTTGGAACACTGGACCTAACAAGGCCATAAGTAATAACATCAGGTCTGAATGCCCAGGGCAGTAACAGACCAAGGTAATGAACCTGAAATGACTCTCAGAAACCACAGAAGTACTGAAACCATCTTGATTACAAAGGCTCCTGCAACAAAAGGCCCACTCAACTGAAATCTAATCTGTGTTAATTAACGCCCCCAGAATGAAAAACATCTTTATCAGCCTGTGGTTCCTGGCTCAAGCTCTCCCTCAAACCTGGCTTCTGGATGGAGGAAGCTGTAGTCTCTTTACTAGGAGGTGGGGGGATACTCAGGTGCAGGGGGGCGGAGCCTGACCCTCTGGCCAAACCCAGGGAAGGAGCCAGCTGATGCTGGTGGGTTCTTGGAGCTCCATTCTGCTCTCCCCAGGACCCTCTGAGACCAGAATACTAGCACTGACTGACAAGGCCTGTCCACTGTCCCACAAAAGTGGACCCCACACTCCCTCATGGCCACACCTGCTCTCCTGTTCTCTTGGCTTCCCTCTATCTTGAGCCACCTCCTCTCCGTCCCTTCTGACCAGAAATACACAGCCCTTGCTCCTGTCGCTAGCCCACAGTCTCAAGCCCCAACAGCCCTAAGGAAGCCTGTTACTGTACCGAAGCATTGCGCACCAGTGCAAGAAGCAGAGGCACCCAGGACATAGGAATGAGCGCAGAAGTTACCAACACACTAGATTCCAAAAGCCCCAGTCCTTATTTCCTGAGATCTAAGTGACTGGCACCATGGCAGTGAGGGTGAGGGTCAGTTAGGCCCTCAAGGTGAGTGAGGGGTTGGAGTGGGGGAGACATGCACCCCAAAAGGAAAGAAACAAAAGCTACAATCTGTCAGAAATGAGGGAAGCATTTCCTGGGGGATTCTGGGAAAGCTGCTTAGTCCCATGACGCTAACTCTTGTGAGGAATGGAGCCCAGTGTCACCAGCAAAGGCAGGTGCAACCTACAAACTTAGGACAGCAGGGAGCAAAGGAGCCCACAGCTCAAAGAGATCTCCCCCCTCCCAGGAGCTCAGTCACAGAAGAAGCACTTAAATAATAAATATCAACAACAATGGCCATGCAATAGCTACGCCAAGAACCGAGGCCTCCCAAAGCCTGTGGGCAACTTAATCCCCAACATGCAGATGGGGACACTGAGGAACGCAAGGCCTGGTCAAGGATGGAGGAGCAGCTCATGCTCCAGTAACCTGCCAGTTCCCTGAACCCACACCAGTTCACCACTCTGGCCCCCGTGGTCCTGGACTAACCTCCAGAGGACAGACCAAGCCAGCAGCGGGCCCTGCTTTCCCCCAGCCTTCAGAGCCTTGGGCTGAGGAACTTCATTCTCTGAACTGTCCCTTCTCATTTTCTGGGTACAGCTTTCCCCCTCCCCAAACACAAAGCCCTTAAGTTATAGGAAATCAGTCATTCAAAAAACCTTTTTCATCGAGGTCCCCAAACCACCCAACTCCCAAGTCATGGCTCGGACACTCACTAGGACTATGGAGGGTCCAGATGAAAGGCAGAATCCCAACAGCGAAGCCGGGAAGGCTGTAGAAGGCACCCCAGCTTCTTAAGGCGGTCCCTGCGTTGTGAGGGGCTCACCAGAGGCTGGGTCTCAGGGGAGAAGCACACCTGCGTCTCACACCTGCGCTGGCCCCGCAAAGGCACTGAGCCTCAGCTTCCCGCCAGGCAGTCAGCGCTCCAGAGCGGTTACAGTTACGGCTGCAGGCAACCGGAGAACCAAGAAGTGGCCCAGAAAAGAGGCCCCACTCCCACGGCTGGCCACACCCTAAGGGGACATCCGCAGCTGTTCTTCTGCCCTGGGAGAGGTCGGGTGCTGTTCCAGCCTTGGTCCTCCGACCCTCCTTCACTTCACAGGAGACCGGCTGTTAGCAGAGCCAGGACGGAAAGGGCCACAGCCTCCCTGCTGCACCCTCCTGGGCCAGGGTGGCAAACCACAGGTTTCTCAGTCAGCCCTGCCGTCCAAATAAGATTCTGCCATTATTACCTATTTAACTTGTGCAGCCTAAGTTAGTCACTTCTCAGTCTCAGCACGGCCCACTGCACATTGGGAACAGTAACATCCACCTCACTGTCGGGGTGTTACAGGAGGAAACCCCGCTGGAAGGTCAACGGCAGGACAGTGCTCAGGAGTGTGTTCTGGTTGGCCAAAGGCACCAGGCACAAAGTGTGTCTGCCCGACACCACCCCCAATACACAAGGGAATCAGGGGGGCAAGTAAGTTAACCTTAACTCTGCCTTCTGTCCCAAACAGGAGCAGTGGGACTGAGCCCCAGCTATGCTCTCCCTCCTCAGCTGCGCATGCCTAGAAACAGGCTGGGCCTGCATCCCGTGCCTACCCAGGTCTGAAGACCTCCTTCCCAGCCCAGCCTCCCAGAAGGGGGCTGAGCCATGAGCTTCCTCTTGTACAGCCCAGACACTGCAACAAGGGGTGGTAGGCACAGATCATCGAGAAGCATGGGACCAAGCAGCCATATTTTGTATTTCCCAGAGTTCAAACCTTTTATTTTTAGAGGCGTGTGTTCCAGTTTGGTGAGGTGCCTGTAGATCCCTCAGACCTTGTTTAATTTAGGACGTTTTCTTTCATCTTTGATGGTGGAGGTAAGGTTAGGGTTTTTCCCCCATCATGTTATGCTAAGCACTAAATATAACTCCAAAGACACTTTTCTGTCCTACTTCAGAACTGCAGAGACCCCAGCACATGTTTCTGAACAGCAGAGCTCCGACACTGGACCATCGGGGCAACGCCCCGTACCACAGGGCACTGAGTTACAGCGTCCATGCTACAATCAGCTGAAAGGGGGACAAATGGCTGTACTTAGTGGCCTAAATCGAGACCATTTCCCCTTGGGGAGACAAGAGAGCTGTTGGTACAGCCAACTAGAATGCACAGGGCGTGGCCATAGGTGTCCGATTCTAGCAGCCCTGGTGTCTAGCAGAAAGTGTCCACAGGAATAGGGACATTGTGGCATCTGATTGGCAGCTGTTCCACATTTGAACAAAGGAATTAATGACATGGCCTTCCGCTACAGCCCAGGCCCCCCTCGGTGCTCTGCTTTATCAGTTACAAGGCTTGACAGGTTGTTTTTGCTGTTTGTTTGGGGTTTTTTTTTTTTGAGACAGGGTTTCTCTGTGTAGCCTTGTCTGTCCTGGAACTTGTTCTATAGACCAGGCTAGCCATGAACCCAGAGATCCACCTATGTCTGCCTCCCAGGTGCTGGATTAAAGGTGTGTATCAACATGGTCTGGCATTTGTTTGTTTATTGATACGTGCTCTTATGTATACTAGACTGTCCCTGGACGGTAGCTAAGGATGACAATGAATTTCTGATCTTCCTGCCTCCCAAGTACAAGCCTACAACAGCACACCTAGATTATATAGTCCAGGACTGAACCCAAGATACTGTAAACACAAGCAAGCATTTGAGCCACATCCCCAGCCCAGCACCCTTTCTTTTTAAAATGATTTATTTATTTATATGCATGTGCATATGCCTGTGTGCGTTTAGGGAACTATGTCTGTGCGGGGGACATGAATCTGGGCCCTGTACAGAGTAGCAAATGTTCTTACCACAGAACCATTGCTCCAGCTGCAAACCAGCTTATTTCTAAAAGTTTTCATTCGACAAGACAGGTGCTGTTACCATTAGCGAGCATCAGCTCTCCATTCTGCCTCGCCCAATCCTGGGGCGTCTGATCCACTCTGTATCTACACATTTACTGTTCTACGCGACTCCAATACATGGAGTAGTCTGCTGTATGTGTCTTTGTAACTGCCTTATTCCACTTAGCACAGTGTCTTTGCATTAGTCCATGCTGTGGATGAAATACGATGAAGTATTTCCTTCTTGTATGGGGTGGCAGATGACATTCAATTGTACGTCAATGTCACATTTTGTTTATCGCTCACCTGCTGATGTACATTTGGACCCTTTTCACCTCTGGGCTGCAAGAGAATCGGTGCACCTCACGCTGCAAGAGAATCGGTGCACAACGACCTGAGCCCTGCTTTCAATTCCTTTGCGTCTATACCTAGATGTGGAACTGTTGGACCACATGATGATTCAGCTTAGATGTCTGAGGAGCCCCAGACTGTTTTCTACAACAGCTGCCCTACTTTAAACTCCTACAGTAATATGTGAGAACCAACTTCTCCATACCCTCATAACCTCTGAGTTGTATTCAAGTCCCAGGAAACAGTTTTTCTCTTGCATCCCAGGATAGCTACAAACTTTTGTGATCTCAAACTCCACTGTGTGGCCTAGGCTAGCCCCAATTTACAGCAAAACTTCTGCCCCAGTTCCAGGGTGCTGGGAATGTACACACAAGGGACAGAATCTTTAGCTCTTTTTCTACTACTTTTTCTTTTCACCTGAAAAAGAAGATCATTATGGTAACAGCATTTACTTCACTGAGCAGTTATGAGAAAGTACACGCAAAACCAGTGGGCATAGCCTACTTGTCACATGCTATTCTTTCAAACACATAGGAATGAAGATGTACAAAAAGGTTGAAGAAAAATCTGAAGATAGTGAAAATCAAATCATGGCAGGAGAGATGCATGTGTGTGCGTGTGTATATATGTATGAATATGCATATGTGCAGTAACATGAGTATGTGGGTGCATGTGTACGCATGTGTGTATGACGATGTGTATGTGTAGAAGCCTGAGTGAGTGCATGTGTGTTCCATATATGTGAGCATGTATGTATATGTGTAGATACATGAGGGTATATGCATGTGCATATGTGTATGAGTATGTATATATATATAGATGCATAAGTGTGTATATGTATGTGTGTGCTCATGCTGCACAGTACTAATGTATATATCTAATGTATATTACTAATCTACATCTTGAAAGATACAGACATGAGTCAGAGTCCAACCTTGGGACCTCACACTATAAACCACAAGGCCTCCAGGGTCCCAGGAAGAGCAAGGAAGGCTTTGAGACACCTGGAGTCACTAACCAGAGTGTGAAGCGAGACCTGATTGAACCCCAAACCTTCCCCACTGGTGCGTGTCCAACAGTGACATACGTGGCTCAGAATCCAAGGGGAGCCTTTGTTTCAGCTCCCTTAAATTTTCCATTCTGTTTTTTTTTTTAAATCTTTTCTCTTTTCTAAAGCAAACTCCTCAGAAGGACTTTGTCATCTCAGATATCTGAGCAGTAACTCCACTCCCTGCTTTATTCATGGGGCCAGCCACACCCGGCTTGGGACATCCTAAGCTTTGACCCAGGATTGTGCTACTGCCCATGCCTGCTACAGCAGGGACATCATGAATCTGATTCCTTGACTCCCTTCTCCACAGAAGTCTCCTTCTCTGGACTGCCTCACTCTGGGAAGAGCTGCAGCACTCCGTGGCTTCACCGAGTTCTCAAACAGCTCCCTGGTTTATTAGCACGGAAGCTGTACACTGTTACCTTTCAGAGACAAATCGTCGGGATAACCACCTCCTGGAGAAGAGCCAACAGAACCCCCAGTCAGCACCAAGTCAGAGACGGAAATCACTCCAGGACACACGTGCTCTCAGTGACCTACTTGTTAAATTCCCTACCTTGGGTTTTTGTTTGTTTGTTTGTTTTTGTTTTTTGTTTTGTTTTTTGAGACAGGGTTTCTCTGTGGTTTTGGAGCCTGTCCTGGAACTAGCTCTGTAGACCAGGCTGGTCTCGAACTCACAGAGATCCGCCTGCCTCTGCCTCCCAAGTGCTGGGATTAAAGGCGTGCGCCACCACCGCCCGGCCCTACCTTGGGTTTTTAAACCGCCTGTCAAAGTTCAGCTCAGCAACTCGCCAAGTACGTTATTAACCGCAAACGCTTCAGTGGCTCTGCTGGTTAAAGTTTAGGAAAGAGTGTTCTCATTAGAGCACAGTGTCTCCAGCGGCTCCTAAACAGCAGTTTGTCGGGGCCAGCCCCAGCCAGCCCCAGCCAGCCCCCAGCCAGCCCCCGGCCCACCCCAGCTGACATCAGGCTTTCCCAAACATGCTCCGGCTTTTCTGTAGCAAAGACAACCAACAACAACAACTCGAGTGATTAAAAAACCCTAAGTTGGGTGGCCAAGAACTGGCAGGGGCCCATCATTATGAACCTTGGCTAGGTGGGAAGGGAGGGGACAATGAAGGTCTGCTAGCCCTCAGGCCGTCCAGCCCTCAAAGCTGCAGCATGGCATGCATCAACCTGGCCAGGGAACATCCCAAGCCCCAGGGAGTACTGCTCCCACAGCACCCAAAATCCCAGAGAAAGAACCCTAAGCCGGGCGGTGGTAGCGCACGCCTTTAATCCCAGCACTCGGGAGGCAGAGGCAGGCGGATCTCTGTGAGTTCGAGGCCAGCCTGGTCTACAAGAGCTAGTGCCAGGACAGGCTTTAAAGCTACAGAGAAACCCTGTCTCGAAAAACTAAAAAAAAAAAAAAAAAGAAAGAAAGAACCCTAAAGCCTAACTCTTGTGCCCACTTCCCACCTCTCATACCTGTTCCCCAACACACAGGCACTCTCCAAATCAGGTCCTTGACAAACGCTTGTGCCAGGATGGTTTGGACACTGTCATTTGATACTCACATGTGCCTCTTCCTGCCTCAACCAGCACACAACCAAGCTTAACATCAGACTACATACATCCTTGTGTCTTGTTTCCTGCACAGGAAAGGGAGCATCTGAGGATGAAGAAGGCAATACCTGTCTAACCACCTCTCAGGCTCTCTTAGAGCCTCAGGGGCATACCGGAAAGAGGCAAAAAGAAGAGGCGAGAAAGGAATGGAGAAAGAGAGGGAAGAGAGTAGACAGAATTATGTTTAGTCCAAGCCAAACCAAAACACCAACCATGACCTGGTGCAGGCCAAGGAAGGAGAGCTACGAGGCTCCGCTCAGAAGACATACTCTGGGCGCTAATGGTTGGAGGCTTAGAATACCAAGGGGTTTCCCAAGGACACCTTGGGGTGAGGTGGCCTCATCCCTGCAACATTCATTCGACAGAGATCTGCCTCTCTCTCCTCCCAGACACAAGGAGAGGAACTGCTCGAAGCAGATCTAGACAGCCCACAGCATTCAAGGTGTTCCAGCAGCCCCATGGGCTGTAGGTAAAAGGCTGTTCCAGGCCCAGCCCAGCAAGTCAGGGGCTGGCCCAGCACTCCCTCCTGGCTATCTGCAGACTCACGGCCTTCAGGGAAGGGCTTACCACTGCTCTCTGTCCCCCAGGAGACCTCTGGGTGCTGCTGTCCAGCTCTGCTTCTGCCAGGCAATCTGGGAGCCTGCCCCAGGGTTGCATTAGATTAAATCGACACAGGGTCAGAAGTTCCTGCCCACCCTTTCTGAAGGGCTGCTTTGTGCTTCTTGCTTACCAAGAAAGAAAACTGTTTTAGCAGCTGAAGGACACTGTTTCCAGTCTTGAAAAGAGCCACAAAGCCCAAAGCCAACCGGCACACCCTTGCCCCTCCACCATGAATGCCTGTGTGCACAGGCAGCGGGAATGGCCTGCAAGCTCCAGGCTCAGAGACGTCCAATCCTTTTGGACACCTCACACAACTCATGCTGTACTCAGAAGCATGTGTGCCAGCACCTGGCCATGTCCAGCTGTGTTGTTACTGCAGCTTGCTACTACAGACCTTCCATGGCCACCTATACCTGGGCATTTATAATGTCTAGTCAGTCTTTACTACTCATCCATTTGGGGCCTCAGAAGAAACGGTGACTGTGACCAGGTACAGTGGCACACATCTATAATCAACTCTAAATGCTGAGGCAGGAGCATAACAAATTTGAAGCCAGCCTGAGCTATATGGCAAGATCCTGTTGAGAAAAAAGAAAGGAAAGGAAAGAAGAGAAAGAGAAAGGGGAAGAAAAGGGGAGGGAGAGAGAAACAAAAAGGAATTTAAGAAAAGGAGAGATAACCTTCTTGGTGGCCTCTGATATACCAGAAACCCAGCAGACTTCACTCATGGGTCAAGGGAAGAAAACTATAAGGGTTTGGTGGGTGTGAGGGTGCAGGTGATGGGAGAGGAGATTCTGGTCCTTCTGAAGCAGCTCACCACCTGGAGCAGTCTCTCCTCCATCTCCCTTCCCCTCAAGATCACTGGCAGCCTACCACCAGACTACAGAAGCACAGGACTTAGTGGGGTCAGCAGGAAGCAGAGTTCAAACTGGGGCCAAAGGCATCAAGGTGTGACATGGCTGCTTACCTGTGCGCCCAGCACTTGGGAACTAAAGGCAGAAGGATCAGGCATTTGCGGTCATACTCAGCTATAGCTAAAGGCAGCCATAGGCAATACAATGAGACCAAATTGAAGAGAAATATAATATTAAAGAGAAAGAGAAGGAAGCACCTTAACAGTCTGACTCTCTGGACTCAAAACAGCCACATGAATCTAAGTTGAAGTCAGTGGCTTCCCAGCAGACCCAGCAGGTGGGCAAAGCATTTATCATGATTCGTTAGCAATGGAGGCCTCGATAGGTTTCAGGCTGCATTAGTAAAGTTATAATACTTCCAGGCACGATGCATGTATCTATAGTGCCAGTTGCACGAGGAACTAAGGCAGATGGATCACCTAAACACAGGAATTGGAGCCACCCTAGGCAACAGAACCAGACCTCATCTCACAGTAGTAATAGTGGTGGGAATAATAATTAATAATAATAATAATTCTGAGAAATGGAGATGATGGTCCCATACTCTTCTGGGCTGACCAGTCACCACTAGGCATACTATTCACCTCTGCACATCACAACACATGAAAACACACTCTATCACAACACATGGAACACACTGCTGACCAGCATCTCTCCAAGGACAAAACCACATCTCATGTCATCAAGCTATCAATCAGTCAGCATGCCAGACTCCCAGGGTGGGCCCAAGAGTCAAACAGAGTCAACCAAATTTTCTTTAAGAAGTGATGGACAGGGGCTGGAGAGATGACTCAGAGGTTAAGAGTACTGGTTGCTCTTCCAGAGGTCCCAAGTTCAATTCCCAGCAACCACATGGCGACTCACAACCATCTAGAATGAGATCTGGCATCCTCTTCTTGTACACTGGATACATAATAAATAAAAAAAATTTTTTTTTTAAAAAAAGTGATATACAGGGGCTGGAGAGATGGCTCAGTCGCTAAGAACACTGACTGCTCTTCCAGAGGACCCAGGTTCAGTTCCTAAAACCCACATGGCAGCTACAATTGTATAACTCCAGTTCCAGGTAATCTGATACCCTCAAACAGACCAACATGCAGATAAAAACACCAATGTATATAAAACAAAAATAAAATAATCATTAAAGAGAGAGAGAGAGAAGTGCTGTACAGCCAGGTAGTCAGGTGTGGTAGTGCAGGCCTTTAATCCCAGCACTCAGGAGGCAGAGGCAGATGAAAATCTGTGTATTACAAGCCAGGTCTACATAATGAGTTCTAGGGCTACATAGAGAACAGAGAGACCTTAACTTGCCTTTAAAAAAAAAAAAAGCCAGTTTGACTTATTTATTATTTCTAAGCTGAGTTGACTAACATACTTTAAGAGGCTCTTCAGATAAAGCAGAATGTGCCCAGAATGGAGTCAGAGACAGTGAGTAAACTAACTAAGCATCAATCTGTCAAAGGGAAAAAGAAGTTCAAGCCTGAACAGGGGCACTCAGCACCTATCCTGAGCCTCTACACTGGGGGTGGAGGCAAGGGACACTACAAAACATCAATCTACATGCCCCTGCTGCTCCCCCATTAAAGAAATTCTCCTTCCCTGTCTTACAAAAACGGCGCTTCTATAAACAAGCCATGAGGATAATAATCCCCTCCAAGCTCCACCACATTAAAAATCAAAAACTCAACAGACAATGTTTTATTGGATGCTGATATCCTGGTCCCGAGAAAACAACTTCTAAACAAATCAATCTAAGATAGTCACAAAAACAAGCATGTCAATAACACTGTCACTAATAAAACTGAAAATACAAACAAACAAAAAACAATAAAAACAATCCCAGGTCCAAGGACTGAGGATCAATTAGAAGAGTGCCCTACTCCACAGTCCAGGAAATCATGTTGCAGAAGAGAGATTAATGGGGGAAGAGGGGGGGACAGGGATCCACAACTGATTGAAGAAGCAATTAAATGCGCTGACTGCTCTTGCAGAGGACCCAGGTTCAGTTCCCAGCATCCACTCAGCAGCTCACAACCATCTGTATCGCATCAGACCCAGGGGACCTGACACCATTCTCCAGCCTCTGTGGGCACCAGCCACTGCACACAGTACATAACATACATTCAGACCATAAAATGAATAAACCCTTAAAAAACACTAAAAAACAAAACCATATGAGTAACTTGGAATGGTGGCGAATGCTATAATCCAGCACTTGGGAGGCTGAGGCAGAATTGCCATGAGTTCAAGGTCAGCCTCAGCCTAGGTGACAAAATGAGACCATCTCTCAAAAATAAAAAGGTGAATACCTAAGTAAGTAAATCCTATGTGTAAAATGATCCAAGTTTATGAAATTTACATTTGCCAAAATGTAAAAAGGCAGGATGAAGAAATGCAGCGGCGATCACCCTGCAGAATTAGAAATGTGTTCCTCCTGGGCTTTTCTTTCTGATAATTACCTAAGAATGATAGTCTTTGCCACTTGTCAAGGGGAGTGCAGATGCAATGGTGCGGTGTCAAATGGCCTCCCTGATCTCTTCTAATCCAAACATACACCCCAGTCTAGCTCAAACTCACGATGCTGCTGAGGACAACTTCTAAACTTTAGTCTTCCTGCCTCCATCTCCCAAATTCTAGGATTACAGGCCAGGCCAGCAGCGCCATGCAGCTCAGGGGATGGAACTCAGGGCATGCTGCACGGATGACAAGCACTCTACCAATTGCCCTCAGAATTGTTATTTCTTAATAAAGAAAAACAAATGAGTCTTAATATGGGTCAAGGTTCACATTCCATGTGACCTTTAGCCGTGTGGATGTCCTCTAGTAAAGCAGGAGGCTGAGCACATCACCTTATTTGTATAGAGGGTTGAGTGGCCCAGTTCATATTTATTTTTTATCTCCTGGCATACAGGGGAATTGCCCATATCCTTGGTCAATATAACAGATAACCAGGAGTCTACTGGACACTGGTACCATGATGGGCTTGAGCAATGGGTGGGGAGGGTTTTTAAATTATTGTTGTTGTTTGTTTTCCCTTTTATTTCTGAAGGGAAACATTCCACAGGCTGCAAGCTCTGACTGTGGGGAAGTTCCTATAGCATGCACTTGGTAAACATGAACTATTATGGTTGCGTAACTACAACTGCTATCGACCCAGTTACAGTGGGACACCCAAGGTTCAGCTGAACAGTTGAGGCATTTGAAGACATTTTCCTAGAACCTAGCAAGAAGTTGGTGATAAAGGTAAGTATTCGAAACATCAAAATAAAATGCAAGGCTAGTTGTGGTGGTACATGCCTTTAATCCCAGTACTCAGGAGGCAGGCAGATATATGAGTCTCTGAGTTCGAGGTCAGCCTGGTCTACATAGTGAGTTCCAGGACAGCCAGAGCTACATAATAGAGAGATCCTATCTCAAAACAAAACAAAGCAAAAAGATAAAAGGGATATTTGTGAATTTTGTCTCTGCCCTTTTTTCTAATCATTCTGCAGAGCAGGCACTGGGATGCTGGGATTTGCAACTGGCTCTTCAGAAATGCCTGGGAAATGGGAAACATCAGGCCACGACAAAAGGGTCTCCATCGCCATCCCATCCCCACCCAACCTCACTTCCGACCGGCCTGCCTGCCTTACAGGCTTGCTGTTGGGGCTGGAGTATAACCACATCTGAAAGCAGTCTTTGGTCTACAGTACCTGGAGACTTAGGGAATGCCAAGGTCTCTCTCTAATCTACCAACTCCCTCAGACAGGCCAGTCGGCGCTTGTTCCTCCTGAATGGGCAGCACTCAGCAACTAGGAAGTCACTGACTGAGGTGCTCTAAGTGACAAGATGCATGGCACCAGAACCCAACCCTTGACCCACAGAGGGACCACCAGGTCACTTGCATAGCATCAGCTGCCATCTCACACTCCCAGGCAGCAGTAGGGGTGAGGACAGTGGCTTCCCTTGTGTCCGTCCTGAAGGCATGTGCTATACCAAGCCCCAAAATAATGGGGACAATTTTAGAGCCTAAGCACAGAGCTACCAACCCTGGCCGAATATTAAAGTCAGCAGAAACCATAGCCAAGGGCTCATGAAATGACAGAAAGGAGCCCAGGCATTACGCCCATCAGAAACACCAGGTGTTCTAACCATGCCTGGAGGGTGATGGACCCAAGAGAAGCATCCATTCCATCAGATATAGAGTGGGGGACAGACACTGAGACTGCGTGTGTCACCCATGGAGCCCAGGCTTTGTGCTGGAGGCTCCCAATCTCACTCCAGGCCCACGGTCCACTCTGCCTCATTACAGGATGCGAGTCTTCCTAGTCATTGTATGAAAAAGGCCCTGCTCAGCCTTAGTGAAGTCCCCACTGCAGCCTGTTCTCCAAATCCTCCCCTCTCCTTAGGGCCCACCCCAAGCTTTGTTACTCACTCAGTATCTGAGGTCCTGGGACACTCCTACTGACATCAGGGCCCACTTCCCATCAGGGCTGCAGGTAAGCATGGAGGGAGGGGAAAGGATTCTGAGACAGGGTCTTACTCTATAGACCAGGCTAGCCTGGAACTCATGATGCTGCCTAGATTAACTTTGAACTCTTGGCAATTCCCTTGCCTCAGACTTCCAAGTCCTGGGATCACAGGCATGAGGCATCACACCTCACTTAAGTAAGCATTTACTTAAATCCATTTGTAATTTTGGACTCACACAGAAGTTACAGACTAGCTCAGTGGCTCATGAACATCTGTAGTCACAGCACCAGGAAAACAGAGGCAGGAAGACCACAAGTTCAAGGCCAGCCAGATCTACGTAGTCAGGGCTACATAGTGAGACTCTAAGAATTAAGTGATTATAAGTGATGTCTTTAATCCCAGCACCTGGGAGGCAGAGGCAGGAGAATCTCTGCTGGAGGACAGCCTAGTCTACCTTGTAAGTTCCAGGCCAGCCAGGGTCCCATGGAGAAACTCTGTCTCAAAAGGAAAAAAAAAAGAACAATATGCAAGCTTTGAGGCTGGAGTTTTACTCTGCCTGAGCATATATCACAGTGAGTTACTGCAATAAAAATGCTCTTTCCAAACTCCTTTCCCCAGATCTCATCCATTATAGCCAGTAAAGCATGGTAAACTACATGGTGAATTAGTGCGCTGCTATAAAAACTGATGATGCAGTATCAATTCACGACAAAAATTTTTCTTATACTTACGTAAAGAAAAAATAACATAACAATATACCATGTTATCCCATTTTTGTTGACTCGTGCCCACAGATCTAGAAACAACATCTATAATGATGGCATTTGGTAGGCTAAGGTAGAAGTAACACAAGTTTCAGGCTAGCTTGAGCTACATAGTAAATTACAGGCAAGCCTGGGCTATAAAGTAGAACGCTGCCTCAGAAGCCCCCCCCCCCAATTCCACAGTGACTATTTCTGAGTTAACAAGATTACGAGGCGTTTGTTTTCTCCTTATTGCTTATCTACATTGCCTAAATTCACAAGGAACATGAATAACTTTATAAAACAAACACTGTTTTAAAAAAGATTCTGAGTAAAGATCCAATTTCTCTACCTTCCCAGCGTCCAGCCAGAATCATGGCCTTCCTCCAGCTGGCAGGTGCTGGCAGGCCTCCACTCTGGGACACATTTCGTTCAGGCTCAGCCCAGCAGGCATCTCCTACAAATGGGCTGTGGTCACTGCCCACCTCGCTAACACCCTTGAAAACCCAAGCATTCGCCAGTGAAGTGAACTGAACCTGCAGCCACACCATGGGTGCTTAGCCAGAGCTGGGGGACCTAAAGAAAAGCCTTCAAAAGTAGCAACTTCTTGCTCCTCATAAAACTGGGTCTTAAGAAATAGGCCCTATGAGAAAGCTGCCACCACTGAGGAACTGATGAAGGCCTGAGGCCGGTCAAAGATGCCTTGAACCCCTAATGTGGGGTCTTTGCCAGTCCATCTACCCTTTCCTCATCCTCCCCCATCCCCCCGTTTTGAGACAAGATCTTATGCAGTCCAGACTGACTTCAAACTCATTATGTAGCCAAGAATGACCTAGCCTTTACCTTCTGAGTGCTAGGATCAGTCACCCAGGGTTTTGTGTGTGCCGGGCAAGAACTCTCCAACTAAGCTTCACCCCTGCCTGCAGAGCCCATTTTCACCCACCCAAGATAGCAAGCAGTCTGGAAAAGCTGGCTTGACCACACAGCAAAGCCAACATGACATGGGACAGGAGTGCTGGAAGCGTGGAGACCTCAGAGAGCATGACAAACAGCTGGAAGGAATCCCCCAACTTGTCTAACACCCATTCCTCTTGCCTATAAACTAAGTAGGTTGGCGTAGATGTCTAAACTCTACGCCTTTGGACAGCCCATCTGACCAGAGCATCCGCGAAGATCCTGTCTTAAGAACAGAGCTTCAGCTACACTTGGAGGGAGCAACTGCACTCTGCGAGCGGTTCACATGCTTTTCTTTTTTTTTTAATATTTATTTATTTATTATGTATATAATATTCTGTCTGTGTGTATGTCTGTAGGCCAGAAGAGGGCACCAGACCTCATTCCAGATGGTTGTGAGCCACCATGTGGTTGCCGGGAATTGAACTCAGGACCTTTGGAAGAGCAGGCAATGCTCTTAACCTCTAAGCTATCTCTCCAGCCCCACATGCTTTTCTTGTCACTTGTCCTCTTATATCACACTGACATCCAAAGGGAACCCCAGGAAGGAGCTTTGTGTCTGCCATACACCTGGCTCCAGTGTTGTGGGGATAGCAATTGTCTGCGTGAACAAACATACCTGGACATTCTTCAGAACGAGGACACGGCAGTACGCCTTCACACTCAACGACACAACACGCACATGGCTGTTTGTTCCCTCCTTCTGTCAGGACCGTCGCTTACCCAGGGCAACGCTTGAGGTTCTACTCAGCCAGCATGTCTGCATCTTCCTATCCCCATTATCACAGCTGAGTGATGTCCTAGCTCACCTCCTCCCATCCCCTTCCAGATACATCACTGATGTGCCAACTTGTCAAAAGCACCCAACAGCTGCTCCCTGTCTCCCAGAGAACTTGGTGGAACTCTTCAATCAGTATCCAAGCTTCACCTTCAAGACCCCCGGATTTACACAGGCTCCCTATCTCTACACTGCTTATCCCCCACTTGAGGAAGCCTTCTCAGTGCTCCTTGGTCCTACCAGCTGTTACACTGATAACCTCCATCTCCTATTTTCTGTGCCTCTATTTATACCAACCCACACCCTGTCCTATCTCTCCAGATAAAACAAGTGACTTCAACCAGATGGCTGAGCAAACAATACAGTGTCATCCTGGCCCCTTTTCTGCATCCCCTCAGGACCTGCTATCTACACACAGTGATCTGAAGGAATATCTGACTACCCATCATGACTAAACCACACCCTCACTGCAGGAGTGCTCACCTGCCTGGATGTGGCCCAGCCCCTGCTCTCTGATGACTGGCAGCTAGAGTAAAGCACACAGATCCGAGGGCAGATCTTGGCTCCACCACTCAGAGCAACACATTTCTTCATCTCCCAGAGATGACTAGAGATTAGGCAAGGTGCCAGCCTCCAATACACATGAAGGAAAGCCTTCCTCTCCCCTCTACCACCCACCAAAGCCCCCAGGCTTGAGTGTTGCGTACACACACACACACACACACACACACACACACACACACACGGAAAACCGGTTGGACAGCAGACACACCTCATCCCCTGGCTGCCAGTTGGCTCCCTAAAGCAGAAGAAAACAAAGCTTGACTTTACTTCTGCCCCACTCAAGCAAGGTCTTTAGAAGAAGTCTTTGTTAACACTGGGGCTGCTTAAAGGCCTCTTTATGAGCCAGACACACTGGCTGTGTTTGCAAGTGGGCAGGCGGAGTCCACCTGAACCGGCCTTCCCTCCACAGGTCTCGATTAAATCCGGCCACTAGTGAGTAGCCATCTACCCCTGTTTCTTGACGAAAACAAGGGAGGGTGGCACGAAGGAGGACCCAACACTGTTCATAGGGATCAGACATAACACAGCTAGTGCTGGCGACAAAGAGTTACACAGGCCGGAGAAATACTCACCTGGGGAAGACTTGTCTTGAAAGCAGAAGAACCTGAGTTGGAGCAACAAAACTCACATTAAAAACAAGACAGGCGGGTGGCATGTCATGTACCCAGCTTTAAAGAGGTAGAGACAGGCAGGTCCCTGGGGTTCACCAGACAACCAGTCTAGCCTATTTGGCAAGCCCCAAGAAAGTAAGGGACCCTGTCTCAAAATAAGCAAATAAAAATTTAAAACTAAAGTGAACTGTACCTGAAGAAGAATGATGCCTGAGATTCTTCTCTGGCCTCCATGCACATGTGCACATACACACACCTGCGTCCCCTGCCTTTGTCCATGCACGCCCTGATCTCACTTCAGGCCAGCATGGTGTTTCATTTAGATACTCATGTGTAGTGGCAAAAACCTGTAATCCCAGTATTTTTGGGAAACTGAGGCAGAGGTATTGCACATTCTGGGCCAGCCTGGACTAGCAAAATCCTCTCTCAAAACAAAAGCAAAACCCATGGGATTAGAAAGATGGGTTAGCCCGGTGGTGGTGACACACACCTTTAATCCCAGCATTCGGGAGGCAGAGGCAGGTGGATCTCTGTGAGTTCGAGACCAGCCTGGTCTACAAGAGCTAGTTCCAGGACAGGCACCAAAAATACAGAGAAACCTTGTCTCAAAAAAACAAAAAAAGAAAGGAAGGAAGGAAAGAAGGAAGGAAGGAAGGAAGGAAGGAAGGAAGGAAGGAAGGAAAATAGATGGGTGAAAGCACAGGCTGCTCTTGCAGGGGACCTGGGCTCAGATCCCAGGCACCCACATTATCAGCTCACAAGTGCCTGTAACTATAGTTCCAAGGAATCTGAGACTTCTTCTGACTAGAATTACTCATGGTACACATACATACATACATACATACATACACACACACACATACATGCACACCAGCCTATTAGCTGTCTAGCAGGTCTCCCTGACATTGTTAGGTTCTCCCTCCTTGTAGCCATCAGAATAAGATTTTCAACGCACCACTATGTGCTACAGGGGCCTTATTCACTATGTTCCACCCATAGCCTGGTCCCAGAGCAGCCTCTTTCCCATGTGCCCCACAACCTCCAGCCCTCATTAGATTTCCAGAGTGCTGAGCCTGTTGGTCAGAACATCCCCTGTCCATTTATGATTTACTTGAGAGTCACGTTCTCTAGGATGCTGCGCTGACCTCTCAGAGCTAAATAGCACAGCCCTCTCTTCATGCCCCTATCAGAAGACTCAGAAAACTGCAGTGAGGTTCCTTCCGCTCACACTACCCTCCCCCACTGTCTTCTCTGGGCTCCAGGACAGAAGAGACCATATTTTAGTCATCCTTGGGTGCATAGTTGTGGAACCCAGTGTGTGTGATGCATGACCCTCCCTCCTGAAGCCACCTGTGGGAGGCAGGTACAGCGAGGCGAGCAGAAGCAAAGGCCCAACTGCTCACGGCCAGTGAGTTAGTTGCTAACAGCATGGATGATGCCAAGCTCTCCCATAATCAGAACTGAGGTGCCAGGAACCATGCCCATGGTCGCAGCTCCCTGGCCACTCTCCCACACCCATCTTTTACCTTCCTAAGGTCCCTCATTTGGCTCCTTGGCAGCCCATTCACAGCAGGGAAGACCTTCAGCGGCAAACAGGCATGTGTGCACACAGGCCAGACCCCCACATCTCCTGAGACCACCCTGTGTCTGTCACTATAAGGAGTGCACCCAGAGGCTGAGAAACAAGAGGTTCTTCCACAAGCAGTAGGAGGGGGGCAAAAGCAGCTATGAAATACAGCAACACCAATCACCACAGGAAGGGCAGGAACACGGACCTGTATATGACCTCACCCACACCCTGAACTCCTCAACTATTGGTTCCCCTAAAGAAACTCAGTCCAATTATGCCTAAGAGAATAAAATCCAAACAGAAATGTCCTTAGTCTTTGGAAGAACTGGGGTGGCCAAAGACTTGCATTCGTGGGGTTCTCCCAGTAGCTAGACACATGTTGCCATGCTCTGCACACAGGAGTGCAGCTTCCCTGGGGCCCACTGCTGTAAAGTATGTCTAGAGGCCACATGCAAAGTGGAGACAGGATGCAAAGACAGAGGCTGGCAAGTGGGCTTTTGCAAAGATGAGTCCAGTGGGGATGGTGGTGTGGAGACAAGCCTGGCAGACGACAGGCTGAGCACAAGTCTGGAAAAAGCTGTTCTTTGAGACATGTATGTTCTTATTTGGCTTGGACTTAGGACAAGGAGGGAGAAAAAATGAGCAAAATAGAGCCACATAAGGGTCTCAGTCTCTAAATGATGAGAGTCTGGTGCACGCAGTAGGTCTCCAATAGTGTGAGTTTTGTGTACTCAGCTCACAGTGGGCCTTTAATAAATGGAGTTCTTATGCAGAAAGGTCAATGAGACACACTGAAACAATGAAATCAAATTTGCATTCTGGTAGGCATGTTGTGCTGGTCCTCAGAACTCCTGAGGTGAATAAAAATGTCGATGATCGCGACACAACATTAAAACAGCACAAGGCAAGAAGAAATGTAGCTGTGGAGTTTGCTGGAGTCCAGGGATTATCTTCATAATTTTCTGTTAAACTTCCTTAATCCTCATAATAATCCTGAGCTAGGCATGGGGGAGGACACGCATTTGTGTGTGCAAGCACATGTAAAGGCTAGGAGCTAGGACAGAAGGTCAAGTGTCTTCAATCACTACAGTTTATTTTTTTAATTTCTTTGTGTGTGCGTTCTGTTTTTTGTTTGTTTTCTTTTTCTTTTTCTTTCTTATTCATTTATTTATTTATTTTCAAGACAGGGTTTCTCTGTGTAACAGCTCTGGCTGTCCTGGAACTCATTGTGTTGACCAGGCTGACCTCACACTCACAGAGATCCTCCTGTCTCTGCCTCCCGAGTGCTGGAATTAAAGGCATGTGCTACCACATTATTTTTTGAGGCAAAGGTCTCTCACTGAATCTGAAGTTTACCAGTTCTGCCAGATTGACAACTAGCTAGTGAACCCCAGAGATTTACCTTCTCAGTGTTGGAACTACAAGCATATACCCCCATGGCACCCTGCTTTTAAGAAGTTCTAGGGGATCCAACTTGGGCCCTCACGCTTACACAGCATGCACTTGAACTGAGTCATCTCCCCAGCCCACATGAGACATGTCATTCTATATAATTTGCAAATGAGGAAACTGGGGCACAGGATTTAACTAAGAAATGTTGCCACTAGGATTCTAACCCACTCCATTTAACTTTCAAGCCAGCCAGGTTACAGGGATGTCAACGAACCCCTTTGGCCATCACCCAGCCTTCCTTTTACCATTGTGGAACACAAACCAGTCCAAGCTGGAAAGGGAACAAGGGGGCCGTAATAACTTGGCTCTGAAGCTGCAAAGACAAAATGAATGGGCGAGGACTGGGCCACCAGATCCGCACAGATCTCAGGGTGGAAAGTGCTCAATTAAAATGCATTTGTTCAGAGCCCAGCATCAGCCTTTCAACAGAGCCACCATTGTCCATCTCAACTGCCACTGCCCACAGCCTGTCGTCATGGAGCCGGAATGCGGGGTCTTGGCCCTCTCCGACGGCACCAGAAATGCTGCTCTGTTTACCCACGTTGCCCTTATTTAAAAACAAAACAAAAGGCTCCACTCCACCCTCAGCCCTTCAGCGTCATGGCACCGGCGAAGGACAGGCGCTGCTGGGCAGACACTCCATATGACAGTGGGGTGAGGCCAGGCTGAGAGAAGGGTCCCGGTGACCCAAACAGGCCTCCCTCGGGATACTGGGAAAGGGCTCTGGGGAACCACAGAATTCCGCATTGGATATAAACAGAAACTGCGAAGCCTTGGAAAGGCCCCAAGCCCCTTTAGAAAATCTTTATGTCCAAAGAATTTGGAATGTTTGGCCAAGGGCTCAAGTCCAGGTTCCCATTAATGCAGACTCTCTGCCTAAATCAAATAACCTGCAGGGCAGTGTGTCCAGCCAACTAAGGGACAGAAGACCAGCCAGCCAGGGCCACCGAACCCAGGAAAAGGGTGTTCCAGAGGCAAGGGCCTAGACCTACTCGCCCACACTAAATGGTGAGATTCACATTCACATCCACCATGCTGGCCTGTTCTGGCTTTATGTGTACAGGTTCCCAGGATAGGTTTAATCAATAACCCCATCCAGAGTGGGAAGGAAAGACCTGCAAACCCACAGGTCTTTATGGGTGAGATCCACGGTGGCAGGGCCCAAACAAACGGGCTCTAAACCCGCTCTCCAGGTAACCTGCTGACCTCAGGCACACAGGGCTGAAGAGGAAGTCCACGTGCTCTGGGACACCTGGTACCTCTCACCCCTCCCTGCCCCAACACTCATACACAGGCACAAGAATCATAAGCTGACAGCCCCAGTGATGCTCAACCACTTCCAACTGCAGGATTCTGCATCACTGATGATGGGATATTGCCTCCTTGGACCTCCCTTGAGCCTCCTGTGCTCCGAGAAGACTCCCTTGCCACCCCACCCACCCAGGGAATTGCTCCAAGTAACACAGCAAGAAGCGAACAGAGGGGGCTGGAGAGATGGCTCAGTGGTTAAGAGCACTGCCTGCTCTTCCAAAGGTCCTGAGTTCAAATCCCAGCAACCACATGGTGGCTCACAACTATCTGTAAAGAGGTCTGGCGCCCTCTTCTTGCCTTCAGGCATACAGACAGAATATTGTATACATAATAAATAAATAGAAGAAAAAAAAAAGAAGCGAACAGAGCTTCCTGGGAAACTATCCCCTAAAGGAGCTGGGGGTGGGTAAATGGGTAGGAGAAGGTGGAGAGAGGCTGTTTAAGAACTAAAAGCAGGGGTGCTAGGGAGATGGCTCACTGGTTAAGACCACAGGCTAGTCTTCTATTGAGAAAACCTGAAAATCCAGGACCCATCTCCTCCTAGAGCCATCCTCCTAACTCACCAACCCCCCCACTCCGATACACCGCAGCCCTCCTTGCTCCCCAGCAACCACCTCACACACCTGCAATCCTCCGACCACATACCGTAACAATTTGATTCACCATCTTTGTCTCCACTACAAAGTCAGCCCAATGAGCACAGAGTTTGTGTATTACATGTCCCAGTCTGACCTCTGCAACCATGCCTGGCAGCCACAGGAAGTCAATAAAGCTCAGTCAGTGGACCAGTGACCGGTAAGGAAGGCATTCTTCCTAGAGGCTGATTACAAATGGAAACTGAAACTCAGAAAGGGGCAGGGACACAAAGTATGAGGACCTATTTCTATGAGAACGTCAAGATGGCTTGCCCAGAACGCACGAAACCCTGGGTGTGAGTCCCAGCACCATATAAACTGGTGTGTGGGTTTGTACCCGGAACCCTACCATTGAGAAGGTAGAAAAAAGTTCAAGGTTAAGGCTAGTCTGTGATACATGAGACCTTGTTCCTCCCCCCAAAAAAAGCCACAGTGAAAGCTACTTATTTATATGCTAAACAAAAAATAATTCTAGCTGTATAAGTGGTGCACACTTTTAATCCTAGCACTTAAGAGGCAGAGGCAGGCAGATCTCTCTGAGTTTGAGACGAGCATTGTCTATATAGCCAAGATCAAGGCCAGTCAGGGTTACATAATGAGACTCTGTCTCAGAGAGATTCATTCTAAGGAGAAATGGGCTTACATGTCATTGTAAACCAGCACCTTGCCCAACGCTGGCACACAGCAAGAGCTCTGAACAAGCCCCAGGCTCCTGGTGTGCCTTTACACTGGGATTTCCTTACACCCTGCTGACGTAGTACCTGTCACACTTATTGACATGTGGAAGAACAGAAATCTTTTTTTTTTTTTGGTTCCCATACCGGGAGTCGAACCCGGGAGAACAGAAATCTTAACAAACAAAATTGAACCAGAAATGGAAAGAAAAAAAAAACAGAAGGAGAAATACAGCTACAAAGGTGTCCTTCAAAGCAAGCCAGTTCTCTGAGCACCACCGCAGTACCCAGGAGCACACGGGGGATGAGGGACAACAAAGTGTAGCCCTCAACACCCCTGTAGGATGCTGCAAAACCAGCAAGGGGAGACGCTGAAAGGAATCCCCAAGACAAGCAGGGGCCAGGAGGAAGTCGGGAAAATCCACACGAATCCTTCACTGTGTACGTCACTTTCCCTTTGAACACACTAGGCAAGTGCAGTGGAGGAACCTGGCTGGAGTCCAGCTGTCACCAGCAAAGTGAGTAACCTTGGGCAGGTGAGCTCACTGCTGAGGCTTAGTTGTACCTATAAACGGTGTGGCCACCGGGAGATCCTAATAGTTTCCTAGAAAGACTCCAATCATATCCTCGAGGCTTTCAGAGAGCACCTACTGTGTTGTGTGCTCGAATCTGAACCAGCAGGTAACACAGGAGCCAGGGGAGGGGGCCTTACCATGCACACGATCAGACCATCCTACTGCCCAGCCCAGGGAGGATCTAGAGGAAGCAGGAGCTGGGTTGCAATCCATCAAATTAATTGCCCCAAACTTGCCTCCTCCAGCCTCCTGTGTATGTCCTAATCTCTCCAGCCCTGCTGTCCAGAAGAATGTGAGAGCTGGAAACTGCTCAGCCCTCTATGTTCAGAGGCTGTTCTCTGGGGGGGGGGGGGCAAACAAACAAACAAACAAACAAAAAACCAAACCTCAGACACCACTAGGCAGTCACCCCAAACAAAAAATTCCCCAGTGGTGAACTTTCTGTGGCCAGCTCAGGCCTGCCTCCACCCACCTTCACCTTCCCTCCACCAGGAACCACCAGAGCAAATCTGGTCTCAACCTTGGTCTCCCCTTCAGCTTTTAACCTTGCAAAGCAGACCTGTTCAACCAGCCCCTTTGGTAAACAAGACTTGCTTCCTCTACCTTTTCCACCTAAAGCTGACTAGCCTGGAGGAGTGGACCAGGAAAAGCTGGGGTTGACCAGGCCTGGACAGCGGCTCCTTTATGGGTGGGTGTGGGGCAAACAGCCCAGGCTGAAGCCAGGTTCTAACTAGTTCAGCCCTGCTGGAAAACCACCTGCCCTCTCTGGCCCTCAGATTCATACAAAAAAAGAAAAAAGAAAAAGCAGAAGAAGAAGGAAGAGAATGTGACACAGCCTTCAAGAACTTCTCTGCCTGTTTCGACCTAGGTTTGACCAGAACACTCGGTAAACTGACCTTTAGAGCCCGAGGGTTGCAAGCACTGTGTGGGAAGTAGAAGAGGGCCTCTCCCATGGGAGGTTCCCTGACATTCCCACGTCTTCTCTCCCCTGCGGCCCCTTGACATCCCAGACCTTTGATTCTATGATAACCTTTGTCCCCTTCCCTGCGTGACAGAATTCTGAGGCAGTCACACAGAACTTCCTAGTCCCAGTCTCTCCTGCCTCCTTTCCTCAGCTGGCCTCAGGAGCAGAGTCCTTCACTGAAAAGTTACAAGTGGGTAATCACAGTGGGGCCCCTGGGGAAGAATAGAGTCCAAACCCAAAGTCGACTAGTGAGTGTGGGGCCAGGCTGAGCTGTAAGAGATCAAATCTACAACAACAAAACAGAAAACAAACAACAAAAGGAGCTCGCAATACATCCCTAAGTCTCTGCCCAGACCTGAGGTAATGAACATAAGCTAAACTCTCTTCTAGTGGACCTGGGACCACTTATCTGGGGCCTGCATACCTGTGCCTGCTCACCTTGCATTTCCAGTCACTCTGGGTTTTACTAAGAGGTCACATAGCTACAGGAGGCAAAGCCAAGCCTCAGAGCCAAGGCTTCTGACTCTGGTTCTAGCCCAGCGTGTTCCCTGCACATGTAATCTGGCTACTCGAGGAACCAACTGGAGATCTGGGCTTGAAGAGATGATCCTGAGAATCCTCTAGAAGCCACACCCCCAAGCAGAAGAGGGACAGTGACACACCGGGACTCTGAACAGAAGAGCAACGGAGGGCATTTACAACCTGCAGCCTCCGCCCCATACTTGATAAGCTCTGCTGGCTGGCAGGCCTAGAACTCAAAATCTTGAGAGAAAGGAAGGAACCACCCAAACTACAGCCCTAGTAACCACTTTCCCGCTAGACCCCATAAAAGAAGCCCCAGGCTTCTCACTCTGTGGCCAGCTGCTCTTTGACGACACAGTCCTCCCTGACCTGTACAGTTTACTGAGTACTTAGGAAGTCTGCGTGCTTCTGTCTCACATCCTAGATGCTCAATCATATCACCTAGACACACTAGTAGTGCACAGTTGCTTACAGGGGTACACAAAAGCACAGTTGGGGCCGTCCATGACCACAGGAATGTCTAGGCCCCTAGAACTCACCGAGTACAGAGCGTTCCCAACAGTTAGTTACTAGGCCACCCTGCCTTACTTCCCTGTGGTTGGTCATTTGTGCACAAGCAAAATAGCAATGTTTGTTTGCAGAAAGTACCCCCAACACACACAGGGAGAGGCGATGACTCAACAAGAGTTCTATATGGCCCCCAGACACTCTGGGGTCTCTCTGGGGACTCAATCCATCCCTCTGCTGAGTGCTAGGAGGAAGGACAGGCAGGAGGTGGCAGAAGAAGGTACCAGCCTGTGAGTGAAGGTGAGGACAGCTGTCGTGTTGCCAGGAGTTAGGTTTTAACTAGGCCACCACTAGGACAAGCACACTACTCCTCTCTATCTCTGTCCCTTCTATTTTTAAGACAGAAGTGCTGCCAAGCAAGGTATGTGTTACAAGCTGTCTGCTTCAGAGGCCAGGCCTCACCTGCCAGGTAGAGTCTCACAGGCACCACCTGCTTCCACCAGCTCCACCCTGTGGACAACAGCACGAGCTGTCTTAGAACGACAAACACTTTCCACACTCCCTACATCCCCTATAGTCTATGTTCCTCCAGTGATCAGCCCGGGCACACACCCCTGCAGACCCTTTCCAGGGAGCCTCATGACCCACAGGATGCAGCTACGACGCCTCTAAGTGACCAAGTTTGCAGCCTCAACTCTCCCAATGTCACCAATGTGACATGCTTCACACGGCTCTGCCCAACCTTCACCCTCTCCCTCCAACACCCATGATCCCAATAAGCCCCTACATGGTTTTCAAGATCAACCTGGAGGCTTGACCAGCATCCCAAGCTTTCCCTGACCTGCCTGCCACTTGTCCACCAAAGTTCCCAGGGTCCCCTTATCAAATCGCTTGCATGGTGTCCTCTAGTTGGTGACACAGCTGTGTCATGTCTAGCCCAGGCTCGATGCTTGTTGGGCACACCAGTGGGGCTGTGAATCATTAACTTGGTGCTTGCTATGTATGCACCAGAAGTTTCTGGGAGCACCATATAGCAGTGAACGACCCAGACAAAGCATCTACCTTGAACTGACCTTCTAGTACTAATAAAAAGCCAGCACACACAAATAGTTTCTACACTCAAGACCCTTGTGAGTACCCCACATTTTAAACCCCCATCACACTTATCATTATTCCCATTTCACACATGAGGAAGCTGAGGCCCCAGATTATATCCCTGCTCAGGATCACACCAGAAGTCAGGAAGTAGCAGGGCTGGCCTCAAACACAGACAACCCTGTGTCAGAACCTGTGTTCCTAACCTCTGTCTAATCGACTTATTCTTCTCATTTGGATGCTCACAGAGCCTAGACCTGAGCTAGCTGTATATTAATACATCAAGGGCTCAATGTAAGTCCACCAGGAAGAGACCCTCAATGACAAATGCTGGATCAGTCCTCCCTGCCACTCCAGCCTGAGACCCAAAGCTTCCCTGGCTAGTCAGCCCCCACGCTGTTCCCTCCTGGGTACTTCCCTCTGTGCAGCACCCACGCTTTTCCCCCTGGGAGCTCACCACACTCTCTGGCCATCCCTTCATCTGAAGCTGAATGGATACCTTAATCCCCCAGCTACCTGGACGCTTAATACTCCCCAGGGGCACAGCAAAGGTAGATAAAGAAATGCTAAACTGAGTTCGAACCTCCCCTCCAGCTCCTCCAGCATTACTGGAGCCTTTTCTGCCTTGCCACAGGAAGAAAGGCAGGGCTCAGGGAGACAGGACTTGTGCTACAAATTATTCTCAGATTGCCTCCACAAGTGTTACCAGCCAAGGTCACAATTAGGATGCAGCACTGGACACTGGACCTTTTTATCCGCTTGGTTAAACCTGACAGGACAACTGATGCTGTCGTCTGGAAAATGCCCATCACTAAGATGCTGAGCTGGCTGGACAAGACATCCAGGTGATCCCTGGAGGCCTGTGTGACTGGAGCCAAGGAACTGAGGAATCTCCCACCCACATCTGGACAGCACAACTACTACAGAGCATAAACTGCCTGTGGACACAAGTATGAGCCAGATATATTAAACAATCCTGCTGTGTTCTGGGAATTAATACCCACATACTTTTGTTGTTGCCTTTTGGGGGAGTGATTTTGTTTAATTTTCTTGAGACAAGGTGTTACAGTGTTGCCCACGGTGCACTTAAGTGCACAATCCTCCTGATTCCGCCTTCCAAGTGCAAGATTACAGGTGAACACTACCACCTGTCTATATTATCCTTGTTTAATCAAGGCAAAAGAACCTTGGGAAAGATACCAACACTCATCCCATTTTACAGAGGCTTAATAAGTCACCCAGTTCCACAGCCCATGTGTTCTCTCATGACCCCACAGCCATGCTAACTGAAGTCTGGAGTAAGTCAGCTGAAGCTGGGTGTAAGGCCAAGTCGGGCTAAGGCCACAGTACTGGGAGAGCCAGGAACTCTGAGTGGTGGTTCCTCCTCTCCCATTTGAGCACACACCAGGCAGGCCCAGCAGACTTTCCCCTGGAAAGGGGTACCACAGTGAAGCACACCACAGAGGCCCACTGAACCACATCAGCTCATAAAGATAGTCAGGAAAGGGAGACTGAGGCACACCAGTAAGAAAAAGTCAAGAATTTGAGGCAGACCAGTTGTGGCATAAGCTTTTTGTTTATTACTGATTTTTTATTGAGCTCTACATTTTTCTCTAGTGGCATAAGCTTTAACCTCAGACGCAGAAGCTGACAAATCTTTATGAGTTCAAGAATAGAACGGTCTCCATAGACAGTTGCAGGCCAGCCAGGGCTCCATATAAGAAAAAGTGGGTATGTTGGCTGGTCTTATGTCAACTTGACACAAGCTAGAGTTATCTGAAAGGAGAAAAACTCAACTGAGAAAATGCCTCCATAAGATCCAGCTGCAAGGCATTTTCGTAATCAGTGATTGATGGGTAGGTCCAGCCCATTGTGGGTGGTGCCACCCCTGGGCTGGTGGTGGCACACACCTTTAACTCCAGCACTTGGGAAGCAGAGGCAGGCAGATATTTGAGTTCGAGGCCAGCCTGGTCTACAAAGCAAGTCCCAGGACAGCCAGGACTACACAAGAAACCCTGTCTCAATAAATAAATAAATAAACAAACAAACAGGTCGTGGGAAGCAAGCCAGTAAGCCTCTGCATCAGCTCCGGCCTCCAGAATCCTACCCTGTTTGAGTTGCTGTCCCAACTTCCTTCAGTGATGAACAGGACTTCAAAGAGTAAGCCAAATACACACTTTGCTCCCCAGCTTGCTTTTTGGTCATGGTGCTTTGCCGCAGCAATAGAAATCCTAAAACAGCAGGGCTGTGAGGAGAATGAATATGAATGAATGAGCCTGGCATAGTGGCTCACACCTATAATCCCAGCACTCAGTAGGCTGAAGCAAGTGGACTGCCATGAGTTCCACAACAGCCTGACTACAGTTGCTGAACTACAGAGTGAAACCAAGGCTACACAGAGAAACCCTGTCTCGAAAAACCAAACCAAACCAAACCAAACAAAACAAAACAAAACAAAACAAAAGGCCAGGATGGTGGTGCGCACCTTTAATCCCAGCAGTGGCAGATCTCTGAGAGTTCAGGGCCAGCCTGTCTACAGTGAGTTCCAGGTCAGCCAGGCCTACACAGCAAAACCAGGGACATAGCTAAGTCAGTAAGTATGTGCTATGCAGGCTTTTAGACCTGAGTTCCACACCCAGCACCCATGGAAAAGGTTGAGTATGGTGGAACAAACTTATAAACAAAGAACTGGGGCAGAAGAAATAAGCAGATCCTTGGGCATCCCTGGTCAGCCATCTCAACCTAAGCAGCAGGCCAAACCCAATGAAATCCTGTCTCAAAATAAAACAGTAGATAGTTCCTGAGAATCAACAGCCAAGGTTGACCTCTAACCTCCACACCCAAGTGCACACACAGGCACGTATAACCTCCCATATGCATACACCCACCCATCCATACCCACCTACACACAGGTTCTAGACCAGCAGGTGCCAACCTCCAGCTCAGCTAGGCCCCCTGCTTGAGTTACCAGGCCTGCTAAGCCCCTTCCCATAAGATGAAGCATTAGAACCTGGGGGATTTCCTGAGTTCCAACCTGAGACAGGTCATTTCTGCTCCCAGCCCAGGGGCCACTGCTCCATCACCAGCCCCCTGTCAAAACAAGACGTTGGGACAGGAAAGTCATCACCTTCTCTCTGCCCCATCCTACAGTCTTCCTCCCACAAGAAGTGTCCACAGACAGTTGCTGAGAAATGACCTCTGAAGTGACGTCCAAAGCCCAGCCACAAGTAGCAGGAAAGCTCTACTAGAGGGCAGATCCTTCCCCTGGGGACACACTTTGCTTTGTCCTTTTTTAGCTTTATTTATTTGTGTGTGTGTGTGTGTGTGTGTGTGTGTGTGTGTGTACACGGAGAGGTCAGAGAACAACTTTGTATAGAGAAAGTTCTCTCTTTCCACCCTTCGTGGGTTCCAGGAATCAAGCCTGCTTCATCAGGCTTGCACAGAAAGCATCTTTATCCCCTGAGCCATCTCATGGGCCCATTAATTTTGAAATCCTATCTCCACTTCAGGTGGCACTAGGGAAGGAGACTTCATCTCTACAGACAGCCAAAGTTACAGACGTGAACCATGACGGCTGTCTCCTCTCCCAGACGCTGCCCTCCTTGTGGAAGAACCTTCAGTCTGCCAGATATGGGAGGGGAACAACCCAGGGAGAGGCGACCCTAGATGCTGGCAGCTGTCCTGTACCCTTTGCACCTGGTACTTGGCATGTGACAGGCAGGGGGCAGCATGGTCAGACCCCAGGCCTGCCTGGACAAGCTGTGGCCCCAGTGTAGCACAGTCCATGCCCTCTACAAAGCCAGCCACCTCCTCAGCCCCCCACGAAGCCCAGGAACTCATCTACTATCCCCCTGTTATGGGGAGAGGGGGCACCTGCCACAGTGGGACTCTGCCCAGAAGCTTCCTCAACAAAAGACTCCCCAAGTTTGTTCCCCGTAGTGTTTCCAAGTGTAACACACCTCTCTTTCACGGGCCCTAGCCTCTAACTGAACTTGTACAGGTTGAAACAAATCCCCCTGGCCTCCACTGTACTCACTGTCAGGATTGGTGGAGGCAGGCCAAGCAGGGAGAGGGGCTGTGGCAACACAAATAAAGGCTGCTAGGCAGCGCTTGCCCTGCTTCCTAATCCAAGGGCACCAGTTCCTCCCTGTGTCATAGGGAGATTAAAAGAGCTGTTCCTGTCAAGTCTGATATGCATGTCAGTATAGAAAGACAGACATAAAATAAGCAAATAAGTAGATATGTGTTGCAAACCCGTAATCCCAACACCCAAGAGGTAGAGGCAGAAGAACTGCCCACAAGTCCCAAGGCACATCAATCTATGCAGGGGGTTCCAAGCCAACCACAATACATGGTAAGAGTTTGTCTCAAAATAAAGTAAAAACAACAGCAAAACCCTATACAAACACAAAATAAGTAAATCAGGACTTAAGAAAACCAACTGGCTTCTCAGGGTACCAGTCCTTCTACCATCTTATAGCTCACTTTTAAGAACAAACTCTGAAACCTTCCTGCTTAGTCTAGGAGGTAACCAGTACCAACTCAGCGCCCCCCACCTCAGATGCCAAGATCATCTTCAAGACAGCATCACCTTCCAGCACTGAGCACCCATGCTGCTTTCAGAATAAAGGGGTGCACTATGAGTTCTAATTTAAATATCTATTGCCAGAACTTGAAGCTAATTACTTTCCTTTCCCCCAAAGAATTAATATCCCCTGCATTTCAGAACCCATCTGGTGCCAAACACAGAGACACACCTACAGTCTCGGGTGAGAAGGGTTGGAAAAACCAAAGCGACCAGCTCAGAGAGGCCAGCTGAGTTCTCTCCAGCTCCTGCTCACACGTCAAAGAGAAAAAAGTAATTATTCGAAGCCTACATAAATGGATGTAATTTTAGGTACTACCAGTTCCATTTTAAAATGCATGCATGGGTACAGTGATTATAGATATTTAGCTCACAGCAGCTGTCTGTCTATTATTTTCTAAATTCCAGCTCAAAATGTGCTAAGAAAAATGCTTTTCTGAGAACTTCCCTGGCCAGGCTACGTAGGCATTTCTCCTCCCTTGAACCCTGACCGTGGGCTCTGGTCCCTCTTCCCATCTCAGCTCACAAAGTCTTACTTTCACCCAACTCTAACCTACTCTTCTTGTAAATCAGCCTGTTTCTGGGGAGACAGGTCAAAGGTTAAATCAGCAAACCTGCATATCTACTTGGCTGAACATTGACCCTGTACCCGACACTGTCCACGGGGAGCTGGGGAGCTGTTTGGGACACAGAGTCACAATTCTAGTCCTGCTAGGATACCCCAGGACCAGCTCAGAGATAACAAGATCAGTATGTTGGTGTGGGAGGTCCTCCTGTTAATGCGTTGTTTTTATTGGTTAATGAATAAAGAAACTGCCTTGGCCTGTGATAGAGTAAAGCTCTATAGAGTAGAGTAGGTGAAAACTAAACTGAATGCTGGGAGAAAGAAAGCAGAGTCAGCCACCACCAGAAACAGACAAACCAGAACCTTGCCAGTAAGCCACAGCCTCGTGGTCACAGCCTCGTAGCGATACACAGATTAATGGAGATGGGTTCATTTAAGATATGAGTTGGCCAGAAATACGTTTAAGCTATTGGCCAAACAGTACTGCAAATAATATGGTTTCTGTGTAATTATTTCGGGGCTGAGCAGCCAGGAACAAACAAGCAGCTTCACACAACAGTATGGTACTGTCACTTACCATCACCACCATCTGCTGGCACTCAGTCTCCCACGCAAGACAGTCATCCCTGGTTCTGAGCTGAAGCCTGCTTGCCTCCAGCCAGGCCTCCTCTGCCCTCAGAGAATCTCTACATACTTGTGGTTTCTGAGGTGGGAGATCACCACCCTCAGGAAGACATAGCCCCACTCTATGGTCAGCCTTGAGATTGACCAGATCGTTATTAGACTGGCAGCATAACCTGGGCAGAGGTGAGAGTGGTACAGTCCATCTCCACAGGAAACAAGACCAGACTCCTGCTCCCAGAATTTCCTCTGAGCAAAAGCATGGGCACTGGCAGACAGTTGTGGCCTGTCCCCTAAGACCTTTCATCCAGCTCTATTTGACAGATTGGCATGGATGAGGAGCTTCTGCCATGAAAGACACATGCCCACAGGCCTACAATGTGCAGAGCAGTGGGCACGGACCTGCAGCTAGGTTATCACTTTTCCATCTCAAATGACACTGGGAGGAAAAGAGCATCACTGCTGTGCAGATGCAGAAGCTGAAACTAGATGTGGTTTCACTTTCAGCACCATGAGAACCACCTGTGGCACCTGTGTGGGTTCCCAGCTCTGCCCCCAGAGGTTTAGATCCAGGTTCTAGCTGAAGCAGCTCATTAAGTGTATCTAATAGAGACACCGAAGTTACTGCCTACCTGCAAATAAGCAAGATGCCCTGCCTGATAGTCCAAGCTGGAACCCCAAAGAAGCCTTCCAGAGGGCAGCACAGAGATCAGGGAGTGAAAAGGACATACCAGTCCTTAGCCCAGGAAACCTGTTCATGCTCCCTCCTGATAGACACAGTCACACAACTCTTCCAAGATCAATAACTGCTCTTTGGTATTCAGCACCAATCATTTAGTTCCCAGCTTTCAATTACACACCTGTCTCAATACAAAATCATAGTTTTCAGTGAGGCATGCTGGCAAGCCTTCAGTCCCAGTACTTGGGAGGCTGGGATAGGAGAACTGCCATGAGTTCAAGTCCAGCCTGGACTACAAAATGAGATCCTGTCTAAACAACAAGAACAAAGATGAAAAGGAAAAGCATATAGGCACAAATCTCCCTCTCTAGCCAGGCTTCAGGAGACTTTTCCAAGGACAGTACAGCAGCCCCTTGGCCAACAGCACTGCACCTCTCCTAGCAAGGCATGTCCTTCACAGAACTAACAAAGCAGCCATGCTAAGGGTTAATTCTCAGCATGTGCACTGCTCTAGCTGGTCCATGAAGCCATCGTGGTCACTACCCCCACTTTCTAGGTAAAGAAACATGTGGACACAGAGACTGACATGGCCCAAGCTAGAGACAGAATTAGGGTTTCAAACCAGCACTCAGACTATAACATCGCTGATTTGTTCTTTTTGATCAGGGTTTCATGTAGACCAGGCTAGCCTTGACCTTACTGTGTAACTAAGGATAATCTTGAAGTTCTGATCCTCCTGCCTTCACCTCCTGCCACCCATGCCAGGCTTAGGCAGCGCTTGGGGCTAAACCCAAGGCTTCGTGCAAACTATGCAAGCACTTCACCATTCAAGCTCCACCCCCAAGCCAGCATCCTTGTTCTATAACCACTGTGAGGCTCAGACTCAGACCAGCAATGGGAGCCCCTTGGGCGATGTTCCACCGTCCCTATCCCATCAGCCCTCCTTCCAGAAGCCAAGTTGCCATTGCAGGCTTTGATCCAGGGCCCACCCAACACCTCCACTCCTCACACAGATGCTATGACCCACACCACCTGCTCCCCAGAACATGTCAGCACTGGCTTGCTACACAGCTGCCTGCCTTCCTCAATCTTCCCATGAAGATCCTCAGGCCCCTCCTCTCAGAGCCCAGCCCCCAACACCCAGACTGAAACTGGTCAGGATCCACTCTGTTCTTGCCCTGGGCATTGCTGGAAGCAGGTAGTGTCTTCCGTCTCTGTCCACAGAGCCCAGTATGAAGACCTGTTCACTTCCAACCCTGTAACTGAATAGATGACTCTGCCAAAACCACCAGCCTCTGGCTAAATTCTTTAATGAGGCACTCGCCTCTTCACAACCCACTGGGTCCATCTACGAACAACTATGGCCAACTCAGTTTACAAATGGAGACAACACAAATATGGCAGTTTTTGAGACCTTGTCTGGTCTTGGCCCATAGGAAGGCCAGGCAGCATCGGCCTGAGCACAGGATGGAATGGTCCTTGCTACATTCCTACATGGTAGAATGGGTTCCTGGGAGGCCCAGGAGAGTGAGAACATGCTAACTCCAAGCTGCCAGGCCTAGATAGGAAGTGCTGGAGAGCCCCTGAGAGCACTGGCTGAGACGATCTGGGATGTGGACATGCTCTCTGGCAGGCCCTGAAAGACAGCCTGGCTCTTTAAGGAGGCTTAAGAGGCTCATCAGTCCCTAAGCTGGGTCAGTTGACATCTGGGGAGGAGGAAAAAGGAGAGGTGGAAAGGATTAAGGGGCGGGGGGGGGGGGGGGGGGCAGGGGGGCGGGGGGGCGGGCGGGGTGCTCCAAATGAAGAGCTCCACACCTCCCTCCAGAGCACCAGGAATCTCCTCACCACCCTTACCTGTCTGAGAAGTACAGCTCACTCACTCTTTCCTCAGGGGGTCTTTCTGAGGGAAGCCCAAGATGCTTCAGCCTTGGGATCCTCTGGGAAGGTGCAGAGAAGGAATGGGAATTGGAGCAGGAGGCACCATGGGCCAGGGTAGAAACAACACTAAATTTGGAGTCAGGATGACTCAGGTTCAAGTCCCAACTGATGCTCTGGTTGCAGGCAGCTCTTTAGCCCTATCTGTACAAATGACAATTGAAATGCCTGCCTCCAGGAGTTGTTTAACTGTAAAGTGTCAGAGGTTGACACCTATGATCTGAAAAACACCAGACACCTTGTCTGTTCTCCAGTGGCCAAGGCTGATACCAGATGGCTGCCAGGTTAAGGAGCACCACTCACACAGCCTAGGAAGGAGACAGACCCCAGCCTTTCCACACCACCCTGGGCTCTTCAGCCTAGATCCCTATGCCTAGGCAAGTACCTGTGACCTCAGGCAGCCTGGCCCTTTACAGACAAAGGGCGGTTGAGGGTTTTTGCTTCAGGGTTCTTAGCATGCTTGTTACTTACTTACTTACTTAGTTTGATTGATTGATTGTTTTGAGACAGGGTTTTGCTATAGGCTGAGCTCAAACTCACAGCATTGATGCCCCTGCCTCAGCCTCCTGAGAGCTGAAAGTCCAGGCATGCACCACAATGCCTGTCTTAATTAACTCTTTACTTGGAATCACTGTAAATGTATGTAAAAGGTGCAAGAGTAAAGAGAATACGAAGATGGACAGCAGCTCAAGAGCACCTGTTCTTCCAGGGGACCTAGGCTGGGTTCCCAGCACCCACAATCACTGTAACTCCAGTTCCAGGGAACCCAACTCCCTCTTCTGACCTCTGCAGGCACAAGGCACACATGTGGTGCACAGATATAAACAAAGGGAAATTTTCATACACATAAAATAAAATAAATAAACAAATCCATAAAAGGCTGGTTGGCTTGCTTGCTTGCTTGTTTGCTTTTTGGTTTTTCAAGACAGGGTTTCTCTGTGTCACAGCCTTGGTTGTCCTGGAACTTACTCTGTAGACCAGGCTGGCCTTAAACTCACAGAGATCCTCCTGCCTTTGCCTCCTGAGTGCTGGGATTAAAGGTGTGTGTGGTGGCTCTGAGCAAGCTGGATGAGAGGTACATCTCTAGTACAACTCAGTCCAAGCAAATTCAGCCCAGATTAGAAGCCAAGCCTGGCAAAGTGGCACAAACTTTTAATCCCAGAATTTAAGAGGCAGAGGGAAAGAACTCTGTGAGTTCAAGACCAGTATGATCAATCCAGAGAATTTCAGGCCAATCACAGTTACATAAGAATGCCCTGTCCAGCCGGGCGGTGGTTGCGCACGCCTTTAATCCCAGCACTCGGGAGGCAGAGGCAGGCGGATCTCTGTGAGATCGAGACCAGCCTGGTCTACAGAGCTAGTTCCAGGACAGGTTCCAAAGCCACAGAGAAACCTTGTCTCGAAAAACCAAAAAAAAAAAAAAAAAAAAAAAAGAATGCCCTGTCCAAAGAAAGAGAGGCAGAGGGAGAGAGAGGGAAAGAGGGAAGGAGGAAAAAAAGGAAGGAAGGAAGATGACCTGAGGTCGCGGCAGCTGTTGGATGGCTTTCCTCCAGGCACTAACAGTGTTTTGGGGACTAAGACCCAAAGAGACCAGAAAGACAATGACTGGTCTCCCGATACTTCCTTGTCACCTAGGACTTTGGAGAGAAGCTGGCACCTCCTGGGGCAGATGTTTTTTTTTGGGAAAATGCAGCCATACAGCTGATCTGATACAGCTTACCAAAGCAGTGATCCCAAGATAGGTAAGGAACCGGGCGGTGGTGGCGCACGCCTTTAATCCCAGCACTTGGGAGGCAGAGGCAGGCGGATCTCTGTGAGTTCGAGGCCAGCCTGGTCTACAAGAGCTAGTTCCAGGACAGGCTCCAAAACCACAGAGAAACCCTGTCTCGAAAAAAAAAAAAAAAAACTAAAACCAAGATAGGTAAGGGAGAGGATGAATCAATTGTAAAGTCTGCAGAAGTCAGGTGTGGTGGAGCAGGCCTGTTATACCAGCACTTGTGGGGGGCAGAGGCAGGAGGACCAGCAGTGTGGCCAGCTTGGGACTCACAGTAAGACCCTTTTTTGACCACTAAGGGTGGGAAGTCATTCAGTGGTAGAGAGCTTGCACAGCAGTTCCAAAGCCCTGGGTTCCAACCTCAGCACAGCAAAAATGAAGTCTGCATGTATGACATTTTCTCTATCCTAGTCTCCTAGGAAAGCAGATCTTCCTTCCCCTTCTGTTGTTAAATTTATGGCCCCATGTCCCCTTCTGTCATTAAATCTGTGGTTCCTGTGTTTGAGAAGCCCACGCTAGGGTAAAAATACCTCCAGGCCTCTCCCCGAGTCTGGAAAGGGGGAACTAATAGGTGACTGTAGAAAATCACTTTACCCTATGGACCAAATAAAATCATGTTAAGAGTTGAAGCAGATAATGTTCATAGAACACTCTGCAGACAACAAAAACATTCATTCAAAACGCTTCTCTTTCCCAGAAGTCAAAAAACAAATGTTTTGACAGCAGTGTGACAAGAGGCAAGCACCACCATATTCCTCCAGGTTCTTCCCTGTGCCAATATTGACTCACAACACCATGCCAGTCTGAGATGCTGACTCCCACAAGGAGCTGGAGTGGGCATCGCATTAAGCCACCCAGCATCCCACATCCTAGTCGGTCCTGCTAGCTGCCCACCCTCCAAAATGGTGACTTGACCTAGAGTCTTGTATGTGCAATTCAATGATCCACTACTGAGCGGGAACACCCCCCCCCATCCCCCTGCCCTTTTCTTACTTTTACATTTGCATCAGCCTCACTAAACAGCCTGCACTGACTCTGGACTCAATTGCTCTGTAGCCCAGGAAGATTTGGGATTTGCCATTCTCCTGCTTCCTGCTCATAACCTTCTTGTCAAAACCCTAAGAAGTGCCAAATTTGTCCCCTTAGTATGTAAGAAGAATAAAAAGACTGTCCCGAGGCAAAAGCAAGTGTTTCTTATTATTTTCTCTTTTGTAGTGCTGGGAGCGGAAGGAACCCAGTCCTCCAGTACTCAACACAGAAGAGACTCAATGCAGGAGAGATTCCCACCCACCCTCTTCACATAGACCTACCTGCTGCAGGGGTAACTGGCTCCCCCATGGGTCAAGAGCCTGGCAGCTTTAACCATTTTTCTTAGAGGTTTCTCCAGCTCTTTGGAGGGCCTGCTTTGAGATTGTGCCACAAACCACAGCTTTAAACCCTTCCTCCAGCTTTTCACAGAAAACTGTTAGTACTTTCCCACAGATCCAGTGCTAAATCCGTGATCCGGCTTTCCCCCCACCCCCATAAAGTCACCAGGAAGTGCAAGGTAAAGTGTGGGGTTATACCCAAACCAGCCAAGCGGGAGAGCCTGCTCTCCTTCCAACAATGAGGCTTCGGGAGTTCCATTTCAAATACACGTATGCCATTAGCACCCAGAATCATTGTGAGACTGTCAATTTCTGGTCTGAAATAAAGTTCTGGAAATGCTGTGTCCAAGTTTCAATAGCTTTCCTCAAGGGCCTTCCAGCTAATAGGGACGTCCCCCTCGACATCTGTCACATCTGGTTGACTCTTCACTACCTCTTTAAACTGACTGAAAGATGAGGTGCTGCATGCACAAGGTACATCCTAAACACTGGGTATGGTCTACAGCAGGGTGTCTTTTTATTTTTTTTTTTTTGGTTTTTCGAGACAGGGTTTCTCTGTGGCTTTGGAGCCTGTCCTGGAACTAGCTCTGTAGACCAGGCTGGTCTCGAACTCACAGAGATCCGCCTGCCTCTGCCTCCCGAGTGCTGGGATTAAAGGCGTGCGCCACCATCGTAAGCAGGGTGTCTTTGAAGGAGGCTAGAAGCCATAGCTCTCGACTAGCCCAGCTTTCCTACTTCTCCCAGCCTATGGCCCTATGTGCCACGTGGCCTCCCTTCCCCTCACCCTGTCCAGTGGGCCTTGAGCCTGCACACTCCCGTACTGTGTTTTACAGGAGGGCATGGTGCTGATGAGTCATTCAGCATCAGAGATGAAATGACCTGATATCTACATGTAAATCAATATTGATATTTGATATAAATAGACATGAATTATAAAACATATAATATATACTTTAAGCTTTTCTTTACTTAGAATGATATTAAACAAACCAGAAAATAATGATGTGCACCATTAATCCCAGCACTGGGGAGAGGCAAAAGCAGGCAGACCTCTCTGAGTTTGAGGCCAGCCTAGTGTAAGAAGCAAATTCCAGACCAGCCAGGGCTATGCAGTGAGACTGTCTCAAAAAAAAAAAAAAAAAACCACATGAAATAGCAAATTAAAAAAAAATGACAAGTCTAAAAAATATGCAAAAAACAGAGAAACCCTGTCTCGAAAAACCAAAAAAAAAAAAAAATGCAAAAGGAACAAGTTTTATATTGTAGATTTGTTGATTTATCTCCTTTTCTTTGACAAAGGGGCTCAAGTAACCCAGGCTGGCTTCTTATACAATTCAGTATTATATCTGAAGATGGCCTTGAACTCTTGGACCTCCTGACTCCACCTCCAGAATGCTAGAATTGTTGGTTGAACACAGTCTTACATTGCAGCTGTGTTTTGTTGTTGTGTTTTGGAGACAGAGACTCCAATAGGTCAGAGTCTCCTGTAGCCCAGACAGGGCTCTAACTCAGTGTGTCACCAAGGACAACCTTGGACTCTGGCTAGCCTCACCTCCTACTCCCAAATGCAAAGATTGGTGTGCCACCACACCCATTTGACTACAGCACCTTCACTGCCCCCCCCCTTCCCTTTTAATAAAGGGCCTTTCCTTTTCATTTTGCATGGGACCTGGAAGCTACATCACTGGCTCTGCCCCTAGGGTGTTTCAGGCCACAGAGCTGGGGGAAACAATAAAAAACCAGCTCTGCTCCAAGCCTTCAGTGTGTCTTACTCAAGTCCTACTACCTAGGGAATGGCACCTGCACAGGATAGCCCTACAACTCCCCAAAGATAAGGCTGGAGGACCGGAGCTACATGGCACCTTGTTGGTCCCTGTCAGGACCTGGGAACAAAGGTAGAAGATGTCAAGAAAAGTCAAGGAAAGTGGGGGGTCTAGTCCAATGGCCAATATATGAGGATACCCCCGATGTGAAGCGCTGAGCTCATATGACCAAGGAGCCAGAAAAGGCTGCCTCGGCCCTACTGGCCAGGATCCTGCTTTGAGCGTTGCTATTGACAATGAGTAACTACATCCAAGATGCCTGGGTCCAAACACCAGTCCCAACAGGTCTTCTCTTGGCTTCCCTGCCTCTATTCCATACACAAGTCTCCTCTCTAGCCAGGAATATTAAAAGACTGGACTACTTAATGAATACCCAAGGTTTCTTGGGGACACAGCCTCTCCTATGAATACAGAGGACAGATGGACTGGTGCCAAGCCTCAGAAGCAGTGGACATGTCTGCTCTCTGTGAAGAGTATGGTGTACCCCTGACCCTCAGAACACAAGTGCAATGGCTCAGACCTGTAAGATCCCAACTACTTGGGAACTAAGGCAAGAAGACTGCAAGTTCAAGGCTGGCCTAGGCAGCTCAGTGAGAGTCTGTCTCAAAATGAAGAGTAAAAAAGGCTGGGGCGGGCGGTGCACAGCTTTCTGACAGAGTATTTGCCTAACACCCTTGAGCACCTAGGTTCATTACATGAGGCTACTGTCTTAAAACAAAACAAAAAGCTAGGTACAGTGATACATGCCAATAATTCTAACACTAAGAAAGCTGAGGTAGGGGGATTATTACTTGTCCAAGGCCAGCAGGGCTACAGAGTGAGACCCTGTCTCTAAGTAAATAAATCAGACAACAGCTATGAATAGCAGTAACAGTTCCTGTATTTTTTCTAAGAACTCAAAAAGATTAAGTAAGTATCATGTGGTGCTTAACTAGCTCTTAGGGAGCTAGAAAGTTCAAGGCCAGCGCCCAGGCTACACTGCAAAACCTTGTCTTTAAAAAAAAAAAAAAAAGAGTGCCAGATGGTGCAGATCTCTGAGTGCAAGGTCACCCTGGTCTACAAAGTGAGTTCCAGGATGGCCAGAGCCATAAAGTTAGACCTTATATCATTAAGAACAGGAACTGGAAAGACAGCTCAATGGTTAAGAGCCTGTTCTTCCAGAGGACCCAAGTTCAATGTTCAATTCCCAGTTCCCACATGAGAGCTTACAATTGCCTCTAACTCCATCTCCAAGAGATCCAACACCCTCACACAGACATATATGCAAGCAAAACACCAATTCACATAAAATGAAAATAAATAAATCATAGAAGGAAAGGAGGGAGGGAGGGAGGGAGGGAGGAAGGAAGAAAGAAAAGAAAAGAAAAGAAAAGAAAAGAAAAGAAAAGGCTGGAGAGATGGCTCAGCAGTTAAGAGTACTGACTGCTCTTCCACAGGACCCAGGTTCAGTTCCCAGCACCTGCATGGCAGTTGAGCTTCCTGTAACTCCAAGATCTGACACCCTCACACAGGCATACATGTAAGAAAAATACCAACGCACTTGGGTGCTGGGATAAAAGGTGTGCACTACCACCACCTGGCCACAAAATCTTTTCTTAAAGGGGATGGTCACACCATCTCATCTGTAGTTGGGAGAATCATTAATGTAAAACATAGCCAAAAGTGCAGAAATAAACTAAAATCCATATCTCATAGTTCAAGGTTTTCTGCTTTAAGAAACAGACTCTAGATTAACATCTCTGCTACACAGGATGCAATGGCACACACCTGGGATCCCAGCCCTTGGAAGACAGAGACAAGAGCATTCTGAATTCAAGACCAGTCAGAAGGCTCAGCAGTTGAGAGCACTGGCTGCTCTTCCAGGGGACCTGGGTTCAATTCCCAGCACCTACATGGCAGTTCATAACTGTCTGTAACTCCAGTTCCTGGGGATCAGACACCCTCGTACAGACACACAGGCAAAATCCCAATGCTCATAAAATAAAGAAATAAATTTTTTAAAAAAGACCAGTTAGTCTAAGGATCACAGCAACATCTTGTCTCAGAAAACTAGATGAGGGGGCTGGAGAGATGGCTCAGTGGTTAAGAGCATTGCCTGCTCTTCCAAAGGTCCTGAGTTCAATTCCCAGCAACCAAATGGTGGCTCACAACCATCTGTAATATATATATATATATATATATATATAGAGAGAGAGAGAGAGAGAGAGAGAGAGAGAGAGAGGGAGAGAACTAGACGAGGCTTAGAGACGACACACTTGTCCAGTATGTGCTATTTCCTACATTCATGCCTCCATACTTCCAAAGAAATTTAAAAAACAAACAAACAAAACAATGAAAGGAGGGGGGACTTGTGAGGAAGAAGGGATCCAGAGGGAGTGGGAGTGGGTAGGAGGAGTAATGTGGTGGAGGGGTGGTGATCAGAACACATTAAACAACTGGACAGGATCTGGAATCACCTGGAGAGGACATGCTTCCAGGAACATCTGTGACTCAGTTATTCAGATTCGGTTAGTTTCTGATCATGCCTGTGAGAGATTATTGGAATTAAGTAAATCGAAATAGAAAGATCCACCTAAAAAGTAAGAAGCATTATTCCTGAGCTTAAAGAGGAGAAAGACAGCAAGCAGCATAAGCATTTTCCATGTCCTCCTGACTGTCAGTGCAATGTGAGCGGCTGCTTCAGTTCCTGCTGTCTTGACTCCTGCCATGATAGACTGTGACCTTGAACTGTGAGCTGGAAATAAGCTTTTCTGTGGCCCCCATAGGGTCATATTTCTGGATGCTTTGTCACCAGGGAGTGGGACTGTTTGAAAGGATTAGAAGGACTAGGAGGGATGGCCTTGCTGGAGGAAGTGTGTCACTGGGCGTGTGTTTAGAGGTTTCAAAAGCCCGCGCCAGGCCCAGTCTCTCTCTCTCTCTGCCTGTGACTGGGGATGTACTGCTCCAGCACAATGACTACCTCATGCTTCCTGCCATGATGAGAACGGACTGACCCTCTGGAACTGTCAGTGAGCCCCAAGGTTCCTTTAGAAGAACTGCCTATGGCCACGGTGTCTCTTCACAGTAGAACAGTAACTAAGACAACGTCCTTCAATAAATTATTCCTGTCCAGGCATTTGATCACAGCAACAGGAAAGAAACTAAGGCACTCATGGATGGCATTGTCAACAAACCAAAAGAAAAGCAAAACCTACCTCTGGTAAGTAGCAGGAACAACTGATGCATCCCAAAAACACCACGTGCCTTTCCCCCAGTAAGAAAACCAAGTCAATCATGACTCTGCTCGGTCCCTCTAACTTTACTGACTCTTTAGAAGATGCCCCCCCCCTCCAAAAATCACAAATCCAGAAATTCTCAGTCTAAGAAAGCAGGCAGAGTCAGGCAGATAGTTCAGTGAGCAAAATGTGCTCACTACTAATCCTGACAATGACCTCAGTTTGACCCCTTTCTCCAGGAACCACATGATGCCAGGAGAGAAGACTCCCCAGGATTGTCCTCTGACCTTTGCACACCCCACGGCCCACTGCAGCACACATGTGCATGCGTACACATTCGCTCACCCTCAACCCCAAGCTTCAGCGTCACACAGCTATCTCAACCTTCCTAACACTGCAGCCCTTTAATGTCATTCCTCATGTTGTTATGGTGACACCGACCATAAAATTATTTTCATTCTACTTCCTAACAGTAATTTTATTGTTGTGAATTGCAATGTAAATATCCAAGTTTTCTTATGATGAATTGTAATGTAAATATCCATGTTTTCCAATGGACTTAAGCGACCTCTGTTGAAAGAGTTGTCAGACTCCCAGAGGAGTCATGACCCGCAGGTTGAGAACCACTGATCTATATATGGCCTATTCCCAACTTTTTTTTTTTTAAGATTTTTTTATTTACCATGTTTCCAGTGTTCTGCTACCGGCATGACAGAAGAGGGCATCAGATGGTTGAAAGGGAACTGAACTGAGGTCCTCTGGAAGGGCAGCCTTAACCCCTGAGCCATCTCTCCAGCCCCACATACTCCCATCTTAAATGTAAAACAGCAAAATAAGATCATTTTATTGTAGTTGTTGTTTTTCAAGGAGTTTCTCTGTGTACCAGGGTTTCTCTAGCTGTCCTGGAACTTGCTCTGTAGACCACGCTGGCCTCAAACTCACAGAGATCCACCTGCCTCTGCCTCCCAGTGCTGGGATCAAAAGTGTGTGCCAACACTGGCTGCATAAATCTTTTTTTAAAATCATCTATTCAAGCCTGTTTCTACCACAGCCTTCCCATCTCAAAGATATGGGCACCACCATTCAGGTACCTCTAGAAGTCATCTGTGTGCATGTGTAAGTGGGTACGGGTATATTTGTGTGTGTTCTTGTGTGTGCACATGTGCATGAGTGTGTATGTATGTGTGTACCTGTAGATATACAAGCCAAGAGCCAAGTCAAACTCACGTGTTGCTTTTCAGATGTCCACTTTGGTTTTGAGACAGCTTCTCTCCCTGGGATCTGGGACTTACAGACTACGCTAGGATGACTGGCCAGCAAGCCCCAGACTTTCCTGTCTCCATCTCCCCAGAGCTAGGATTGCAAGTGCACGTTCCTATGCTGGATTTTTATGGGCTCTAACAGGAGTCCTCATGCCTGCATGACAAGCACTTTATGAACTGAGTGAGCTCTCTCCCTAGTCTGCTAGGAGTCGTCTTTGAATGTTCTTTCTCTTAGACAGCGTCCAATCCGTTAGAAAGGTCTAAACCCTCCATTCAAAGCACAGCCTAAATCTAACGACAGTTCTCCATGTCTGTTCTCCACCCTCCACTAGTTTTCTCTGGACCACAGTCACAGCCTCCATTACTCTCTGCTTCCCTGGCACAGCTGCCCACCCAGACCCCATTCTGCCTAAAACTGCCAAGCAGAGCATGCCATTGTCCCACTTAAAACCTGAGTCTTCCTGTGCTCAGACGAGAGCTTAGCGGCTCTTTACCTTGGTCCAGTTTCACCATTTACCTCCCTACCTGGGACTCCCCAGCACCACTCTCCCTCAGTCACCACCTTCAAGCCACACGCGCCTCTTCTCTCGCTGAACTTGAAGGTTTTGGGGCCTTAAACTTCTGAAATGTTTTGCCCCTACTGGTCACCACAGCAAGGATCCTTCTTGTCATTCAAACTTCAAATGTCACCTCCTCAGAAAACGTCATCACAACCTTCCAATCCAACAAGTCATCCAACACTCCTCACATCCCCTCCCGTTAATTTTCTGCACAGCAGTCGCCGCTGCCTGCTCGCTCAGTTTTCTTTCCTCCTGTGGGTATCAAACCAGCAAGCAGGAACAGTGAGCACCTCCCTTCCATAAATCTCATCCATCAGTCCCAGCGAACCAAGCGGTGAAGGAGGCTCGGGGACTTTCTTCACATATTCTGACCCAGGTCTAAACCGTGTTTCCAACTTGGTGAAGATATCAATTCTGAATCACAGTCCCCTACAGTACATACACCTAGTGCCAGTCAAACCGCCCGCCGGAAGACCTTTGGCTAATTCATTCATTCGCTAAACAAACATTTACCGAGCTCCTACTCTATGCCAGTGGGGCAAAGGATCAAAGACAAGTTCTCACTCCCAGGAACCACAGGAAGCAAAGCGAGGAACGCTGACACACAGGTACCTTCCCAGAGCGGGAAAGAGTAAGACTGTACGCGTGCCCCTTGTGGCTTCGAGGTCAGATCCACACAGCCCAACGGACCCAGAGAAACTGGTGGAGCAGCACCCCGCGGCTCAGGCGGCAAAGCTCCCACTCTACTAGCCCAGGCAAAGCAGACAGAGCGCGTTCGTCTGCGACCGGCGCCCGCCGAAGACTCGCGGGTAGAGTTCCAGGATTACCATTGGCTGACCGGGAGCCCCACCCCCATCCCATCACTGGGGGAAGAGGGATGCAGCCGCCGGGGTCGCGCTCCAACTCTCCAAGGCGATCCCAGCCAGCGTGGCCAGACACCACCTTTCACTAGCGTCGCGGGCCCTCTTCCCTCTCCCCCACGCCCAAGCCCTCAGGCCACACTCCCGACCCACACGAGCCCCACTCTGACACCCGCCACTATGCCCAACGCATGCCCTGGGGGTAGGCGTGTCCCGGGAGCCGCGGAGTTTGCTGGCTCGACCGTGGGCGGGCGGGACCAGGCCAGGCCCCCTGCGGCGCTGCGAGCCCCGGTGCGCGACCGTCCCCGAGCCCGCCACCCTCGGCCACACAAACCCCGAGGGCCGAGACCGCCAAGGCTGCGCAGGAGCGAGTCAGGTGCGGCCGCGGTGCGGGCTCACTCACTCGATGAAGAAGCTGGCGCCCTCCTCCGTGAAGCCCTCCTCCCAGCCGCGCGGCAAGTCTGCGGGAAGGCGAGAAAAGTCGGTCAAACTCCTGCGGCCGTGGCGCCCCCCGCACCCGCCACCGCCTCCCGCCGGCCCCGCGCCCACCTGAGCGGATCATGTGACCCGAGTTGACTGGCTCGCCGGTCCGCGGGTGCAGCCAGGTCGTGCAGCCGAGCTGGTCACTGCGGGAGAGGTGCACCTGTTAGCGCCACCGCCCCACACGGCCGCCCAGGGCCCCAGCCCCCGGCGCCCGACCCCACCCGAGTGCCGCCGCCCCTCTCGCACTTGATAAAGAAGACGCGGCCGTCCCGACAGACGCCGTAAGACCAGTGCTCAGGTAAGGTGTCCCGCCCGACCGCCGCCGCCATGTTCGCCCAGCGCCAGAGCCCCGGACCGGGGGAAGGGGGGGGGAGGGGTGAAGGGGGCGGGGCAAGGGGCGGGGCACGGAAGGGGGGGGGACAGGGGTGCACGAAGTTGGGACTGAGTGAATGGGAGGGATAAGAAACAGGGAGCTGGAGTAGCAAGAAGTGGGGGGCAAGGAGTTAGGTGGGGATAGGGAGGGACAAAATGTGGGGAGGGGTAGTGAGAGGAGTCCAAGAAGTTGGAAGGAGTGAGGGAGCGAGGCTAAAGTGGGAAGGGGCTGGGAAACGAGCGACTTGGATGGACCTCACTGTGTTCTCCTGTGCTGGATGTTGCGTGGGCTCCCAACTTTGGTGACTTGGTCTGGTGCCTGAGCCCGAGATGTCGTGGCTGGTGACTCCAAAGTTCCCTGGTGCAGGGGCCGGGCCTTTGTCCCCTGAGATCCGCGGGCGATGAAACAGACTGGCCCCACCACACACTCACACACACACACTCACACACACTTGCTTCAGGAAAACCAGCCGACCTGCACACCACAGCTTCTTTTCCCCGGAAGTGTGCTTCTTTCTTAGCCTAGGAGCACCGAACAGGTTTCTTCTGGATTCCGGAGCAGCCTCCAGGGCTTCTGTAAAATAAGTGAAAGGCTGGCCACTGATTCCGGCTCTGGGAAGACTGAATTGCCTGTGATTCCGGCTCTGGGAAGACTGAAGCAGGAGGATTGCTGCGAGTCGAGAGACAGCCAGAGCTGTTTAAGAATTTTGGGACAGCAGGGGTTACTATGAGACACTGTCTTAAGAAAACAAAAAGTTAAGAATGAGGTCTAGGAGGGGTTGTGAACAGAGTTGGTGGAGTAGCTTCGCTGAACACTGGCACACAGTGGGTGCTCTAGTAACCGCCAGGGCAAGCTGGCATTCATCTTCCCCAGCTCACAGCAGGGCCGTGGGCCAGGACCACACTGGTCCTCTTCATGCCCCCACACATCTGAAGCTGCCGAGATCACAGGCAGCATCTGCCTTCACTTCTCACGAGTGACAAAAAAAAGAGGCGCTGCCTGGATTTCCCTACTCAGTCCCCAGCCTGTAACACTTGCCTCTTTAAGTACTCAACTCTTGGGGGGGGGGGTCTCTCCTGAACCCCCAGAGCAAAAGAGACCCTTCTGCTTCTTTAACTCACTTGTTTGCACCTAATTGACATTTGTGTGCTTACTCTCTTGTTCTCCCCAAAACTAAATATGTCAGTTGGACAAGAGAAGGGGCCTTGGTCTGTCCCGAACTACAGGGACAATCCTGGGTGCCTGAACAATCCTGGATCGGGCTTATAGTAATTCCTCAGACACCCTGTCCTGTCACACTGCAAGTGGGTGGAGCAGGAAGTTAGGCTCTGGGCAAGGGTCAGGCCAGCCTTGCAGGGACATAGCTGCAGGTCTGCAAAGGCTCACCTGAGTGGGACTGCACGGTGGGCCCTGGGAGAAAAGAGGTGGGAGTAGGCTGGACCCTGAAGGAGGCACAGCTGGAGCGCTCCAGGCGAACCTAATGGAGCGCAGGCTGACCTGTGGAAAGGGTGTGGAGTGCTGGGAAGACAAAGGGAGCCTTCCTCGGAAGAAGTTAGTAAGGAGAGAGCTGCTGTGCTTGGGGGTGCAGAGCCTTCTGTCTCTGACCCAGTTCTTGACCAAATGAACACAGAATAATAACATCTTTATTATTAAACACTGACTTAAGAACAATCTATTAGATGGGCAAGGGTTTGAAGACACAGTTAATAGAAACTGAACACAAGTGGCTTTTAAGTAAATGGGAAGATAATTGGCCCTTACATAATATCAAGTATACAAATGAAAATTATAGTGAAATTTTAGTTTATAGACGTTGGATTGGCTTTTAAAAAAAAAAAAGCACATTCAGGCCGCGCACACCTTTAATCTCAGCACTCGGGAGGCAGGGGCAGGCGGATCTCTATGAATTCGAGGCCAGCCTGGTCTACAGAGCAAGTGCCAGGACAGGCTCCAAAGCTACAGAGAAACCCTGTCTCGAAAAGCCAAAAATAAATAAATAAATAAACATTCTTGTTCATTGTTGCTGGGACTATAAAAATGATTCTGCCTTCTTGAAGGCAATTTGGCAGCAACTATTACAAGGACACATTGCTTTGACCAGGCAACTCCACCACCAGGAGATTATCCCACATGATATCCCTGCAATGTGGCTCAACAGTTAAGTGTGCATGTTACTGCTATTGTAGAGGACATGGGTTCGGTTCCCAGCACCTACGTGGTGGGTCACAAACATTTGTACTCCTGTTTTGAGGGTTCCTATACCTTCTTCTGAACTTTGAGCACACGGAACACATGTAGTGCACATGCATGCAGTCAGGCAAAATGTATATGCATAAAATAAAAAAAATAAAAAATATTTTGATCACATACTACCATATGTCCCCAAAAGTATATTCATGTGTTTTTTTTCCCTCATAAAAATGTGTGTATGATCATTTACAGCAGCTTCAACTATAAGGGCAAAAACTAGAAATGGCCTAAGGGTGGGTGGTTAAATAACCAGAACATCTCCTATGCCACAGAATTTGACTTCCCAGCCAAAACTTGGCACACAGCCATGTGGGTGGATCTCAAGATACCAGCTGGGCGGTGGTGCACACCTATGATCCCCACGTCAGGAGGCAGAGGCAGGTGGATCTCTGAGTTTGAGGTCAGTCTGGTCTACACGGCTAGTTTCAGGACAACCAGGTGCTGTGGAATAGTCATTTTGTACACTGTGAAGACTTGTTGCTCTCATTGTTAATAAAAAGATGATTGACCAATGGTTAGGCAAGATTTTCTGGACAGAGAGAATGCTGGGGTGGGGGGGAGAGGGTGGAGTCTCAGGAGAGACCATGAGACACAGACTGAGTAAGGTGGGAAGTACATATGTGAGGTAAACAAGACTCAGGGAAGCACCCAGATCAATAGAAATGGGTTAATTTAAGTAATAAGAGCTAGCTAAAAGCCGGGCGGTGGTGGCGCACGCATTTAATCCCAGCACTCGGGAGGCAGAGGCAGGCGGATCTCTGGGAGTTCGAGGCCAGTCTGGTCTACAAGAGCTAGTTCCGGGACAGGCACCAAAGCTACAGAGAAACCCTGTATCGAAAAACCAAAAAAAAGGAAAAAAAAGAGCTAGCTAAAAGTGAACCTAAGCAATTGACTGAGCATTTATAATTAATATTAAGTCTCTGGTTATTTGGGAACTGGCTGGTGGGACAAAAAAGTCCGCCTGCAACTAGGGCTACACAGAGAAACCCTGTATCAAAAACAAAAACAAGAAAAGGGGGGGGGGTGGAGAGATGGCTCAGAGGTTAAGAACATTGCCTGCTCTTCCAGAGGTCCTGAGTTCATTTCCCAATGGCTCAGAGGTTAAGAACATTGCCTGCTCTTCCAGAGGTCCTGAGTTCATTTCCCAACAACCATATGGTGGCTCACAGCCATCTGTAATGAGGTCTGTTGCCCTCTTCTGGCCTGCCGGCATACACACAAACAGAATATTGTATAAATAATAAATAAATAAATATTTAAAAAAAACAAAGCAAAAAGACCAACAAAGATGTTAATACCAAGTTTTCAAAGAGCAAAGTCAGCCTAAAAAAATTCACATTTGACTATAACATTCTCAAAATCCAATATCCAATATTGATTTTAAAAATTCATTAGGGATCCGAAAACAATCATTAGGGCTGGGCATGGCAGCACATGCCTTTAATCCCAGCGCTAGGGAGGCAGAGGCTGGTGGGTCTCTGAGTTTGAGGCCAACTTGGTCTACAAAGTGAGTTCCAGGACAACCAGAGCTGTTACACAGAGAAACCTTGTCTCCAAAAACTAATAAATAAAAAGAGGTGTATTTTTATGTGTATGGGTGTTTTGCATCTATGTCTATGTGCCATATACATGTGGTGGCCTTAGAAGCTGGAAGCCAGCATCAGATTCCCTGGAACTGGAGGTATAGACCACTGCCAGCTGCTTTATAGGTGCTAGGAATTGAACCCGAGAAGAACAGCCAATGCTCTTAACTATTGAGCCATCTCTCCAATCCCCTAAATATAATTTAAATTATTTAATTTTTAAAATTACAGCAATGAAGGGTTGGGAAGGTGATCACTTGACAGCACTTGCCTGGTTGAGGCAAGAGACTCTAATTCAAGCTAGTCTGGCCTACATATCAAGACCTTGTCTCTGAAACAAAACAAAAGCATCTCTCCAGCTCCTGACCCTTCTTTCTTAAAATATGTGGTTGTGGGCTGGAGAGATGGCTCAGCGGTTAAGAGCACTGGCTGCTCTTCCAGAGGTCCTGAGTTCAATTCCCAGCAACCGCATGGTGGCTCACAGCCATCTTTAATGAGATCTGGTGCCCCCTTCTGGCCTGCAGGCACACATGGAAGGAATGTTGTATACATAATAAATAAATAAATCTTAAAAAAATAAAACATGTGGTTGTGAGTGCCCACAGAGGCCATGGATGCTAGGATTCTAATGCAGATCCTTTGGAAGTATAGACAGTGCTCTTAACCCCTGGACTTCTGCTCCAGAGTTAGAAACTCCTGCACGCACTAGTAACATAACCCAGCAAATTGTTGGCGAACTCTACATACCCCAGACAATCTGATCTGCTGATCTGCACTCTGAGGTGAAATGCCCTCTCTGTGAAATGTACACCAGGTCCGGCATGGTGTTCCACATCAGTAACCCAAGCACTTGGAAGGTGAAGCCAGGAGGATGGAGAGTTCAAAGCCAGGCTACATAAGGAGCTTGAAGCCACTCTGGGCTATATAGACCCTGTCTCATACTACACCCCCACCCCCGAAAAAGGTATAGGAACTGAGGAGATAGCTCATCAGTAGATCATTCTTCTAGCACTTGTGGGTCCCTGATCCATCCCCAGTACAATGAGAGAGATAGACGCACAGAAAACAGCTTTTGTGGATCATTTCTTTGTGTGGGTACAGACCTTGCTGCCCCCTAGAATTACCTGAGAGTGCCAGGCGGTGGTGGTACATGCCTTTAGTCCCAGTACTTGGGAGGCAGAGGCAGGTGGATCTCTGTGAGTTTGAGGCCAGCCTGGTCTACAGAGTGAGTTCCAGGACAGGTTTCAAAGCTACACAGAGAAACCCTGTCTCAAAAAAAACAAAACAAAACAAAAAAAAAAAAAAAGAAAGAAGAAAAGAATTACCTAGGAATTTTAGAAAAAGGAAAAAACCTACCTAAACCTCAATAGTGATATTGGGTGACCATGGTGTTATTGAAGCCTCCCTAGCCAAAATTCATTTAATAATTTTGTTAGGAAACTCAACTCAGAACTCAAATAGTTGTTTGTTTTGGTTTTTAGGTTTTTTTAAGACAGGATTTTGTTTTGTTTTGTTTTGTTTTGTTTTTTTCAGTGTAAGAGCTCTAGCTGTCCTGGAACTCGCTCTGTACACCAGGGTGGCCTTGAGCTCACAGAGATCCGCCTGCCTCTGCCTTTGGAGTGCTGGGACTAAAGGCGTGCTCCACCACTGCCTGTCTTCAAATGGCAGTTTTTAAAACCAGCAATTCTAGGGTTAAAGAGATGGCTAAGTGGTTAAAGCTCTGGTTGAACTTCTAGAGGACTCAGGTTCAATTTCAGTACCCACAAGGCAGCTCACAACCATCTGTAACTTTCTTGGCTGGCCTTTGTGGGCACTGCAGGTGGTTGGAACCTCCAACTCACCCCTGCATGATCCAGAAAGCCCCATTCCTGTCTCCTCTCCCTCACCAAACACCGCCCACTCAGAGAATCTCCTAACAAAGAGAAGGCACCCAAAAGCCCAGTTCCAAATTCTTGGTGGCTACTGGAGTTTTCTCCCCTGAAGTTGCCAGCAGCCCAAGTCCCCACCTAAAGGGGTCAGTTTTTGGCTATACTTGGGCATAAACCCAGCTTGTGGCAGACACATCATCACCCCTTGCCTTCAACCTATATAAGCTCCCTACTTTAGTTCAGGCATGTGACTTCTCCTGCCTCAATCTCTGGGACTGGAGAATCTGCCCAGAAGTTGCTTTGCTCAAATAAACTTTTTCAGTTTGGCTTGATCTGACTTACTGCATCAGTGGAGAAACCTACTGTGGGGTGCAGAAAACCTATTAATACATGCAGACAAAATACCCTTACAAGCCGGGCGGTGGTGGCGCACGCCTTTAATCCCAGCACTCGGGAGGCAGAGGCAGGCGGATCTCTATGAGTTCGAGGCCAGCCTGGTCTACAAGAGCTAGTGCCAGGACAGGCTCCAAAGCTACAGAGAAACCCTGTCTCAAAAAACTAAAAAAAAAAAAAAAAAAAAAAACCAAAAAAAAAACCTTACATGTAAAATAAAATATTTTTTAGATTTATTTATGTGTATGAATTTCTCGTGCACATGTATGTCTGTGGACCACATGCATGCCGGGTGCCCGTGGAAGTCAGAACAGAGCATCAGATCCCCTGGAACTGGAGTTATGGATGGTGTGAGTCCCTAAAATAAAATTTTATATCAAATATTCTAACACAATACAACCCAAAGATATGCTAATTTGACAGTTGCATCTTGAGGGATGAATCCTGTGAAAATATTAAAGTCTTTGTTTCCCATGATTAAACTGTCACATTTCTCTCAAAGCAGAGAACAGCATGTACAGTAGCAACACCGCAGTTCATAGCTGGGTAACCTTGGATCTCAACCAAGTGTTTCAGGCAGTGCTGGTTGGCACTGCGTGGTAATGATGGTGCACACACAGTGCAAGGTGCCTATGATGTGTGTTCAGAACCAAGACTATGGTGAGGTCACGTGATGCAGCACGGGAAGAGCTTCCAGAAACACCTCAGAAGTATTACACATTTGGTTTTAAATTAATTTTTGGTGGTTCTGCACTCAGAAAGCTTTTGCCATTGTCACCCTCCCACTGAGTTTTTGAACTCCATATGATGTCACGGCCCACAGTTTGAGAAGCTGGAGTCGAGATTGCTTCCGTGAACTCTTGCCTACATAACTCAGAGGCTCTTTCCTTTGACTGGCCCTCGTGTTGGACTCCTGCTGAGCACAACACTGTCCCTTCAATTTAAGTGCGCAGTAATCCATATTCAAACGTGAGTCAAATTGTGACTTAGGTCTGACATGGCAGGTCAACGCTGTAATTTCAGCTGTGATTCAGGAGACTGAGACAGGAGGATCTTGAGTTCCAGGTCAGCGTGAGCTACTATAGTGAGACCCTGTCTCAAATAAACAACAAAAATGTGATTGTGTCAGCCAAATGTGTATGAAAGAATTTTCTACCTCCAGGTGATCCATTACTACCCTGTGTTCTCTCTAGGGACAGCATGGCCTAGTGGCTTTAGAGTCAGCCCTGTGACTCCACATACTGCTCTTCTCAGCAGAATGTGGGGCATGGTAGCAGACTGTGACGCAGCCTGGATCCCACATCCGGAGCTCTCACTACTGGAGTAAGGGCTTAGGAATGAGTCCTTTCAATGTGGGAGGACGGGAGGCTGAAACCACTGCGGAGCCTGAAGCTAGAACACCAACATGGGCTGTCCTGTCCAGGTGACTAATAAACCCCACTTTGAAGATAGAACACCAACATGGGCTATCCTGGCCAGGTGCCTAATAAACCCCCACCATGAAGCTAGAACACCAACATGGGCTATCCTGGCCAGGTGCCTAATAAACCCCACCTTGCCCACCTGCTGTGAAGCTCCCCCACAAGCCATCATGGATCCCCACTGTAGTGAATCAGCCCCCCCACCCCCCGCCCCGGGCTAGAGAAGGTCTCCTCAGCCCTCAACCCGTCTTCACTCCTCTGATATGAGCAGCTGTGTTTCTGTCGCTGTGTTTCTGTTGCTGCTTTTCTTTTAAAATCCCTTTCCATGACTCAGTTGGGAGAATGCTTGCCTAGTTTGTATGAAGCCTTGGTTTCAATCCCAAGCGCAAAAAAACAAAAAACAAGAAAAACAAAAACAAAACTAGGCATGGCAGCACTTACCTGCAATCCCAGTACTCAGGAGGTTGAGGCAGAAGGATCCAAAGTTCAAGGTCTTCTTGGCTACACAAGAGTTCAAGGCCAAGACACATGTGATCCTATCTAAAAAATTACAAAATCGGGGCTGGAGAGATGGCTCAGAGAATAAGAGCACAGGCTGCTCTTCCAGAAGTCCTGAGTTCAATTCCCAGCAACTACATGGTGGCTCACAACCATCTACAATGAGATCTGGTACCCTCTTATGGCATACAGGCATATATGCAGGTAGAATACTGTATACATAATAAATAAATCTTTAAAAAAGTACAAAACCTCTACCCTGTCCTAAGAAACTATCTTGTTAGTCCAGAGTCAAAGACACATAGGGGGAGGAAGAGTGAGAAAATAAGCAGCTTAGTCAAGGGTCTCTGGGGAGCTAAAGCGGCTCAGGACCATTCCTGTCAACCACTGGTTGCATCACTGCTAGTCGTGACTCTGCAACCACGACACCTGCTGGAAAATAAAGATTATTACACCTAAAACAATTTACCAGATCTCACAACAGGTACTTAATAAATCAATACGGCAGACTATATTAACATTGAAACGTTTAGTAACTTTTTTGCTAGTACTATGGACTGTATTCTTCAAGGCTTATATGGTTATGGTGATACATCCACTTATTGGATATTGGGACTCAGTTTTTTTCCTCATATTATATCCTTAAGAAAATGGTTTGAGGCTGGAGAGATGGCTCAGCGGTTAAGAGCATTGCCTGCTCTTCCAAAAGGTCCTGAGTTCAATTCCCAGCAACAACATGGTGGCTCACAACCATCTGTAATGAGGTCTGGTGCCCTCTTCTGGTCTACAGGCATACATGTAGACAGGATATTATATACATAATAAATGAATAAATATTTTAAAAAAATGGTTTGATAACAGAGCCAAGAATGAGGCACTTTTAGAAATGATACAGTCTTTACAGACTATTAATGAACAGTTAGTTGACAGGATTAATACCTTCGAAAATCAAAAAATTAATACTATTGAAAAGGGTAACATTAACTTGACAGACAAAATTGAATCCATCTAAGGGTACTGAGAAATTATCTGAAAGAATTCATACTGTTGAATTTGACAATCAAAATTTGTTAAACGTTATAATAGGTTAGCAGATAGAGTATCTCTCCAGGATGGCAATCTGCACACTATCAAAATAATATCCAAGGACTGAGGTGTTATCTTTAAAGGAGAAACTTCAGACCTTGGAATCACATGTTCAGAATGAGGACCAGAGGCTAGGTGCCTCAGTGAAATTACTAGAAATATATACAGGCCAGGAGATTCAGGCTTTACGAAAGACAATAGTAAAAAGATTTGAAACAAGTAAGGAAATTATTGGAGCTGATGAGCAGGGAAAGAAGGCACAAGATCAGGATTCAACATCACCAGTAGCTGTCAGAGATGACTTACCAAGGGTTTTAGCTTCCTACCCTGTAATCTACTCTGACAAAGCATCAAGTACTAAAGGCCAAAAGGATACAAAGAAGGTAGATGGATACCTATAGGAATGAATGATCTAAAAGAAATTAATCAAGCTGTCATAACTTATGGCTTGCATTCCGCATTTGTTAGAGAGATGATAAAGACATGGGCTTCTAAAGCATTGAGGCGACCCCACATGACTGGCTTCAGTTAGTTTTAGCAGAGCTAGATGATGGGCCCCAATTGATGTTTAAATGTTATTTCAGGAATGAGGCTAAAATTTTAGAACAACAGGGAAAAGCAAGAGGATTTGAGACTTCCCAAGATCAAATTCTTGAGAATTCTTGAGAAAGGATACAGGAGGGAGAAGGAGAGGGAAACTGTGTGGGAGATGATTTCTACTTAATCCTAGCTATGTGGAGGTCGAGGCAGGAAGATTGCTTAAATCAAGAAGTTTGAGGTCTGGCAGAGACACATAGCGACTTCTGTCTCTAAAAATTAAATAGCTAAGGTGAAGGTTGTGTGTCCTTGTGTCTTCCTGCAGGTCCTCCATTCCCAGCTTTCCCTCCTTCTCTGCATTCATTTTTCCATTTAAGTTCAACAAAAACTAAAATCTCTCTCTCTCTCTCTCTCTCTCTCTCTCTCTCTCTCTTTTTCTCTCTCTCTTTCTCTCCCCGTGTGTGTGTGTCTGTGTATTTTTTTTCTCTTTTGATTACAAATAAAGTACAAAGAAAAATCTTTTTCTCAAATCTTTTTGCACATACATCGCCCACATTATGTCCTGGGACCACCCAACCCAGTGCATCCCAACACTGTAAGGTATTTCCATGGCTGGGAAGAGCTGAGGTAGGGTACTTGACTAGCTCATGTTAGGAGCTATGTTCAATCCCCAGCACCACGAAACAAAACAAAAAGATGAATTCCAGTCGGGCGGTGGTGGCACATGCCTTTAATCCCAGCACTTGGGAGGCAGAGGCAGGCGGATCTCTGTGAGTTTGAAACCAGCCTGGTCTACAAGAGCTAGTTCCAGGACAGAAAAAAAAAAGGATGAATTCCCTGTGAACAAGGGCATCCTCCCATATGAGCAGTATAGGCTTTGACGATTAAAATCAGGCTTTTTTTTTTTTAAATGATGCTCTTTTTCATTGTTCCTCTTTAGCTGCATACTTCTTTCAGCCAATAGCAGTCAATAGCTCACTGAAGCAGTGGACATAAACTTCATAATTTCAATGAGAACAATCACAAACTGTAACCAGATTACTACCCTCGAATCTGTTTGTTCGACTGTTACAGGCTGTCACTATGTAGTCTTGGATGACCTATAACTCAGAGATCCTCTTGCCTCTGCTTCCTGAGTGCTGGGACTGAAGGTGTGCATCCCCAAGCTGGCTTCCCTCTAATCTTGAAGTTTCCTCATGTATCCATTCTTGTCAGCAAAAGCTTTCTGGAGGAACCCCCTCTCACTGGGTCCTGTCCTTTTCCCACTCACGCTCCACCTCCCAGAGCCATCTCTCAAGAGACATCCTCCTTACCCTGCTTGGCTTCTTTGGTGCCCTGTTCTTGACCAAGGAGGTTCCCCTTCTTCCCCTACTCCTCCTCACATGTACACATTGAGCATGCACTGCCTTCCCAGACCCTCCTAACATCTCCTAGACTGTTGTTTGCTAAGAGGAAAAGAGAAAGGCTACGAGCCCTGAACACTTCTTAGCAGGCTGGTACCCTATTGTCACATCTCTGCTTATCAGGCTCAGTCAGCTTTCCAGAGTCACAGGGAACTACAAGACCATAAGGCTGACACATTGTTCACAAGTGGAGTGGCCCCAGAGTTCCTCTGAGCTGTGACCTGATGCAGTATGTGCTGTCTGTCACACTGTTTTAGTGACTCCGGATTCCAGAGCACTGGAAACACCCTATCCCCATGCCCAGAGCACCCGCTGACATCACCAAGGCAGTCTGCAAAGGCCAGTTGCTGTTTTGGAAGCACTTTACATTAGCCAAAACCAAAGTCCCTAGTGCCTTTTCATAGAAAAGACTCCTGCTTTGCAACTGCTCTCGTGGGAAGCAATAGAACACCATAGAAAGTCATAGCCATGCTTTGCTTGGCAATGGAGACAGATTCTAAGAAAGGTGACCTCCCAGCTAGGTGTGTAAGTGGTGGTTTCTCTCTCCCCAGCATGCCTGAGACTCGGACAGGAAGATTACAAGTTGAAGGCAGCCTGGGCTACCTCAAGGGATCCACACTGTCTGCAGACATCTGAGTGATTTCATTTCATCCTGTACAAACATCCTAGGGTGACTTCTATAAATAAGGTGACTGGGTGGTGGTGATGGTGGCACATGTCTTTAATCCCAGCATTTGGGAGGCAGAGGCAGGTAGATCTCTGAGTTCAAGACCAGCCTGGCCTACAGAGTGAGTTCCAGAACAGCCAGGGCTACACAGAGAAACCCTGTCTTGAAAAACCAAAATAAATAAATGAAACAAAGTAAAGATGACTATAGTGTCACTAAGTGGTATTCTATGGTACCATACCCATGTCTACAATATGTTATAGAATGGAAGTTGCTTATTTCTCTTAGGTAATTATGTTATAGAATGGAAACCAACAGACAATGTGTGGGCATTTTTAAAATGTTTTGAAGATTTATGTGCAGGTGTGGGGGGGGGCTGTGTGGGTGTGTGTACATGAGCGTGGTGCCTGTGGAGACCAGAAAGGGGTGTCAGATTCCTGGAGCAGGGCTTACCCCACCTAATGTGGGTGATGGGAGCCTAACGGGGGTCTTCTGGATGAGAGCAGGCACTCTTCACTGCTCTCAACTGTTTTTGTTTTTAATTATGTGGATTAAGTGCTGGTTTCAGCCTGCAGAGATGGCTCAGAGGGTAAGAGCATTGGCTGCTCTTCCAGAGGCCCTGAGTTCAATTCCCAACAATCACATGGTGGCTCACAACCATCTATAATGAGATCTGGTGCCCTCTTCTGGTGGACAAGCATATATGCAGGCAGAGCACTATAATAAATAAATAAATAAATCTTTTTTTTTTTTAAAAGTGATGGAGAGATGGCTCAGAGGTTAAGAGCGTTGCCTGCTCTTCCAAAGGTCCCGAGTTCAATTCCCAGCAACCACATGGTGGCTCACAACCATCTGTAATGGGGTCTGGTGCCCTCTTCTGGCCTTCGGGCATACACACAGACAGAATATTGTATACATAATAAATAAGTTCTGGACTCAGGGTATAACTGAGGATAACCTTGATAGCGACTCCTGATTGAAAAGGATGATTCTTTTTTTTGTTTGTTTGTTTGTTTGTTTTATTTTCGAGACAGGGTTTCTCCGTAGCTTTTGGTTCCTGATCTGGAACTAGCTCTTCTAGACCAGGCTGGCCTCGAACTCACAGAGATCCACCTGCCTCTGCCTCCCAAGTGCTGGGATTAAAGGTGTGCGCCACCACCGCCCGGCAGGATGATTCTTTTAAAAAAAATATTTATTTATTATGTATACAACATTCTGCCTTCATTACAGATGGTTCTCTTCCAGAGGACCTGAGTTTGATTCCCAGTACCTTCATGGTGGTTCTTTGTGAAGGCCCAAAGAGACCAAAGTTCAGAGAGTTTGGGACTTGTTTTTTTTTTTTTTAACTTTTTAAATAATTATTTTATTTTTAGATTTATTTATTTATTATATATACAGTGTTCTGCCCATATGTATCCCTGCAGGCCAGAAGAGGGCACCAGAGCTCATTACAGATGGTTGTAAGCCATGTGGTTGCTGGGAATTGAACTCAGGACCTTTGGAAGAGCAGGCAGTGCTCTTAACCACTAAGCCATCTCTCCAGCCCTGGGACTTGTTTTTAGTTCATTCAAGGTTATTGTGCTTCTAACTCAAACAAAGGTCCCACCTAGTTGTAAATCAGAGTTCTGCTCTCTCAAGGCTATTGTCAACAGGTATGGCTAGTTGCCAGACCTCACGCTCCTGAAATAGGGAAGTAGTTGGTTCCTACCTAAAACAAAAGTCTAAGGATCCAACTAGGTTCCAGTTCCCTTTATGGAAATAACTTGGAATTCCACCCAGGGAGTGGTTTGCCTGTGGAGTGTTTGGTCTAGGGCAGGAGACTAGGACATGAGCAATGAATGTAGCCCATGACTTTCATTTTGTATGTTAATGCAGTCTTTTGTTTTACTCCTACATTTTAGGGTCAGGGGTATATTAAACAGCTGGAAATTAAACATGGGTGAATTTTTAGTACTCACTGAAAAATTCCCTCCCAATGCTTTCCTATATATTTCTGCATTTTATTATTTTCATTTGTGTCTTCATATTCTTTACTATATTTCTAAATTCCCTCGCTTCCACTCTGGAAGAGGGTATTTTTGTCAAGGTTGGCCCCCCGACAGTTCTTAACCATTTGTAACTCTAGTTCCAGGGATCTGATGTCCTCTTCTGGCTTCTGCAGGCACCAGGCATGCATATGGTACACAGACACACACGTAGCAAAACATGCACACACTTAAAAATAATTATTATCGGGGGCTGGAGAGATGGCTCAGGGGTTAAGCACACTGGCTATTCTTCCAAAGGACCTGGGTTCACTTCCCAGCACCCACATGGCAGCTCACAACTGTCTGTAACTCCAGCTCCAGAGGACCTGAGGTCACCTTCACACAGACACACAGCAGGGAATACACCAATGCATATAAAAATAAAAAAATCATTATCTTAAAAACACATCAAATGAAATCCTCAAAGAATTACTAGAACATATTTTAAAATATTATTTAGACAGCATGCCATTCTTCTCAATTAAAAAATATGAATTGAAATAACTTTTTATTATCAAGTGGCATTAGTAGGCATTCAGTCAGTAAAAAATTCTCTTTTCTGCCCTCCACTCAAGCACCTACATCCGTCTTCTGTCCTCACTTCTTTCCCTCAGCTATGCCACCATTTCTGAATTTCACTAAGTATTGCTGTGTCAGGCACTATTCAATTAGCTGCATACTCAAAACAGGCCCTACCTACATTGGCCTGGTATTCTATTCCCACCCCCACACATTTTCATGTATTAATTCTTCTTTCCCTTCTTTATGCAGGCCATCCTCTCCCAAGCCCACAAGATCCTTTCTTCTCCCCTTCATGATTATTTAACCTAATTCTCCTCCAGGAAAATGCCCTGTCAATCATTGGAGAGATGGAGAGGAGGGAGGATTGGGCCAGGATCCTGTTGCCCTCCACTGCCTGCTGCCCTTTCTTTGCTGGGCTCCCAGGTAGCTCAAAGCCTGCCACCTTCCAGGTTATGTCTTTTATAGGGTTAACCTTGGCCTGTAATCCAGCAGCAGTAGAGAGGCAGGAGAATCGGGACTTCAGAGTTATCCTTGGTTGTTACTCATGAATTAAAGGCTACAAGAGACCTTGACTTGAAAAAAAAGAAAGGAAGGAAGAAAGGAGAAAAGGAAGTGGTGGCAAAGAGATTATTAATCTCTGCTGCATAGGTTTCATGTAAGGCTCAGATAAAATGGGCTTTTACAGATGTAATCCGTGAATTCTAAACATGAGGCTGCACCGGTGGGAGTGCTCCTGGGGAGGAAATACTGTTATAAACAACAGTGTTATGGTTTAAGTAAAATGCTTCAGGTCCCCCGGCAGGCAGCGGGCGGTGCGTTCTGAGACCACGGCAAGCCATGAAGGCAGCTGGGTTCCAGGCAGAGAGCCGCATGGTGGGTGAGAGACTGAGATGGACAGACATGCCACAAGACCACGCTGCAGGTCTCCAAAGGCAGCTGGTCCTGGGCAAGGAGCCACACAGCAGGTAAGAGACAGAGACATAGATAGGCACGCCATACAGAGTGAAGTTGGATATTTATTTAGTGGGTTATGGAAGGGAAAAGGGAGAAAGGAGAAGAGGAGAGAGAGAGACAGAGAGAGACAGAAAAAGAGAGAAGAAAAGAGAGAGAAACAGAAGGGGGAAGGGGAGAAGTGGGGAGAAGGGAGAGACAGAAGCCCCCTCTTCAGGGGGCTGGAGAGATGGCTCAGTGGTTATGAGCGTTGCCTGCTCTTCCAAAGGTCCTGAGTTCAATTCCCAGCAGCCACATGATGGCTCACAACCATCTGTAGTGAGGTCTGGTGCCCTCTTCTGACCTTCAGGCATACACACAAATAAAAACATTGTATACATAATAAATAAATAAATAAATAAATATTTTTTTTTAAAAAAGAAGCTGCCTCTTCAAAAGAGAGATGAAAAAGAAGGAATTCAGGCTGGAAGCTGAAGATCAGCTTGCCTCAGCAAACAGGGGAGGGAGTGGGTGGGACTTGTCTGTTAAAGGAACAGGACAGATCATTACATTCCCATTTTTTTTTATGATAAAAAGGCAGGAGGTTATGCACCATAGGTTAAAGGAATTGGGGCGGTGGATTCTCAAGACTGCTTCCTGCTTATTTGTGGGTATCGTCTTTGGGGAGGGGAACCTGAGAAAGCTGAGTGCTGGTCACATCCTGGGGTAGCTGGTCTCTTTGTTCCTGTCTGGTGTTTGTGGTATGGAAATGGCTGGTGTCTCTTATAACTGTTTAAGTTATTGGCGGAACAGAAGACAAAGTTAGGTTTAGAAAAAAAAAAATTAGGACCAGGGAATTGAGAGAGGTGTATCTGACCTGTTTAAGGTTGATCCTTTAACTCAGCTCCCTGGAACTCACTAGAATTCTTTTTTTTTTTTTTTTTTTTTTTTTTGGTTTTTTCGAGACAGGGTTTCTCTGTGGCTTTGGAGCCTGGAACTAGCTCTGTAGACCAGGCTGGTCTCGAACTCACAGAGATCCATCTGCCTCTGCCTCCCGAGTGCTGGTATTAAAGGCCTGCGCCACCGCCACCCGGCCACAAGAATTCTTTGGCCTTATGAAAACATAAGTTTTAAACAGCAGCATATTTATATTAGAAAGACTGTAACAGACATTTTTGTACAATGAAAAGTATTTTTAAAACTATGGAAGGCAGCGTGAGAGAGAATTTAATTAACTTGTATTTGTTCTCACACCTTTATAACTTGAAGGTACACACCATATTAACTTGTATTTGTGTTTTACTGAAATTTGTTTGGTGAGGTTGTCTTTTTAAATTGACAAAACCTCTCAGCTGTCAAACTGCATTAGAAATCTTTGAGAAGGATAAATTTTTACTTGAGTTATTGATTAAAAAACAACAGAGAACTTACTTGGCTGGCACCTAGAGCCCCTCCTCAGGGTCCTTCATGGTCACTGAAGGTCGTATTTGTCTTTTGCTGTTAAGCGCAAGGCCTGCTAGGCCCCAGAAGATCCTGTGGGCTGGAAATCTATAGGGAGACAAGCTTACCTTGACCTGAGCAGTTAGGCTGTCGATTCCAGTGATTCTGTCTACATCTGGTGATCTTCCGTGTAGATGAAAGGCAGTTTTGTTAGCACTTGGCAGTTGAAGCGAATTGCAGCATTTTACTTAAACCATAACAGACAGTCCTTCAGTTAGTACCGATTTTACAGCTTACATTTCCACTCCGTTTGGGTCTGTGAACCTATCACTGGGGTTGTTTTTCAGCCCTCACACAGGTGCCAGCCTCTAAGACATCTCCGCGCTTCTCCAGTGAGAGGAATTCAGTCCCTGAAGCAAATTAGTGAGAGATGTGAGGGGGAGGCTCTGATATGATCAGGCGTCCTTGAAGAATACTGGCAGAGAAAGCCACAGGGGTGGGGGCAAAGGTGTTGCTGTGATAGAGTGCCACTGTTAAGGCAACTTATAGAAGTTATTTGAGCTTATGGCTCCTCAGGGTTAGAGTCCATCACGTCAGGGAGACCCAGGAGGGCAGAGCCGGTAGCTGCTATCACATTGGCAGGTATGAAGCAGAGGGCCTGGAAGCCGAAGGAAGCCATACTCTTAGAATCTGTCCCCATTGTCACACTTCCTCCAGAAAGGCCGCAGCTCCTAAACCTCCTCAAACATCAGCACCCACAGGGGGCTAAATGTTCAAATGCTTGAGCTAAAAAAGCACACGCGCACACGCACACACGCACGCACGCACGCACGGGTGCCACCTCAACCAGTCTTGCGTCTTTTTTTTTTTTTTGCAGACAGGGTCTTACATTACTCAGAGTAGCCTTCAACTAGCTATATAGTCAAGAATGGCCTTGCGCTCCTAATTCTTCTGGATCACTGCCTGGTGCAGATTTAAGCACCTAGCAGCTTCTGGCCACTCTGCCCCATCCCCTCAACTCTGTTCATCTCAAACACACACTACTATCAGGAAAGAGAAAAGCAGTTCCTGGGAGAGGCTTCCTGATGCATGGCGCCCCTCTAGCCTCCACTCACTGCTGTCCTGTGAAGTGGTGTTCACTTTAGGACTGTTGGGGTCGTGGGATACTTCCCAGTAGAGAAACCAAATTCCTCCCAAGTTCTGACTTTCCTGTCCGGAGGAACTCCGAACAGGCATCTGAGAGGACAGACCCAAGCATAGGCAGCTGCTGGGACCCACTTGTCCCTAAGTCTGTCTCTTTATGCTTTGGCCCTTACTATGCCCACCCAGGCTGAAGAAAGCAACCTGGCACTTCTTGCCCTCCCTACTGGTGATTACAAGAGCAAAGGACTCTGGGCTGTTGCAGAGAGCCCCAGCAACATGCTGCTAGGAGCAGTTTGGCCCTAGCCCTTTGGGAGTTCGCTCCTTTCCACTTTTCTTCCCGTTAGAGTCACTAGCCAAACTAAAGTGATTACTGGTCTCGTCAACCCCTCCTTTCTCCATATTCTGCTCTTGCTGATCCCTCTGCACAGAGGCACTTGCCTGGACTGCGCCCCTACTCCCCAATGTCCTTCAACATTCAGTGGCGGTCTCCCTAGAGGCTTTAAAGCTCTGTGGTCTTTTCTTAACATCTACCGTCACCTTTCTTCTGAAGTTCACGAGGCATACACACTTAATGAATAAAGCACGCACGCACACACGCACACACACACACACGCACGGGCGCCACCTCAACCAGTCTTGGGTCTTTTTTTTTTTTTTTTTTTTGAGACAGGGTCTTTTGTAACCCAGAGTAGCCTTCAGCTAACTATATAGTCAAGAATGGCCTTGCGCTCCTAATTCTTCTGCCCATACTCTCCACTGCGGGGATTACAGGTGTTTGCCACCATGTCCAGCAGTCTGTGAACCTTCTGAGGCACATGATCATTGTGATCATCTTATTAGCGCCTAGCGTAGAGCTTTGTTTATAGCAAGCACCCAATAAATGCGTTGAGTTAATTAGCTATGCAGCCAGGTCCTAAAATGCTGCTCACTGAAGCGCACCAGTCACAAAAGTGACAAGCTCAGAAACATTTGCTGGGTGAATGGACTGCTTTCACAATTCTGGACCCCGCAGAGATTTAAAGGAATTTTTGGCAATACGGAAACAACCAACCCCTAGGAGACAGCTGTGACCAAGCCCTGCCGCCTTGCTTATAGCTGAAACATTAGCCACGGCTCAAACTCCCCGGCTGGCCTGCCTAAAGCTCAAGGAGGGACCGCTGTCCGGACTTGGGAGTTCAGCTAAATATGCCATTTGGTTTGTGGCCGCAGCAACACACAATGGTGTAGGAAGGAATGCGGCTGAGGTAAGGCTGCAGAGCCAGAAGCAGCGCCAACAAGGAGGGGAAAAGCAACTCCATTTCTAACTAAGAAACCTTGAATTTGTACGTGTTAGTAAAAACATTAGACAGAGGGATAGTCTATGGGGGGGGGGACGGGTGTTCAGCAGTAGAACATGGTACACAATGCAGTCTCTGGACCCCATCACCAGAATCCCACCTCCCCAGCCAAAAGGGACCTGCTGTACGGTGGCACTAGGCTGCATTCCCAGCTCGTGGAAGGTGGAGACAAGAGGATCAGCAGTTCTTTATTCTCTGCTATGTAGTCAGTTCAAGAGTACACGTGAGGGGGCTGGAGAGATGGCTCAACAGTTAAGGGAACTGCCTGCTTTTCCAGAGATCCTGAGTTCGATTCCCAGCAACCACATGGTGGCTCACGACCATCGGTAATGAGATCTGGTGTCCTCTACTGGCCTGCAGTTATGTATGAAGGCAGAATGCTGTATACATAATAAATAAATAAATTAATTAAAAAAAAAAGAGTCTACGCGATTCTGTCTGAAAAACAAACAAACGCAGGGTGGTGGTGGTGCACACCTTTAATCCCAGGACTCAGGAGGCGAGACGAGTGGTGGATCTCTGTGAGTTCAAGTCCCACCCCCAAAAAGAATATTTCTAATTCTTGTTTTGTTTGAGACAGGATTTTACTGTGTGGAACTACACCGACGAGGCTGGCTCCGAGACAAAGGCACTCACCAGATACTCTTCTTCACAAAAACGGACAGAATCCTAAGAAGAATAAAGCTGCCGTGATAGGAATGCTGAACGTCAGTGACTTGATTTTGAGTCTTAATTACTTTCCTGAGCCTCAGCTTTTGCACCGTAATCTTTTTTTATTTTTATTTATTTATTTATTTATTTATTGACTTTTTGAGTCAGGGTTCTATCATGTAGCCTTGGCTGGCCTAGAACTTGCTTTGTAGACCAGGCTGGTCTCAAACTTGCTGGCTGTACTCTCCCGCCTGTATCTCCTGAGGGCTGGAATAGAGGCATGCGTCACTACACCTGGCAATTTTACCGTCTTTAAAAAAATGGGGGTGGGCTGGGGATGACTCAGAGCACTAACTCTCCTTCCAGAGAGCTGGGATTCAGTTCACATCACTCGGATGGTGGATCCCAACTGCGACTTCAGTCCAGGAGGATCAGTGACCTCTTCAGGCCTCTACAGGAACTGCGTACATGTGGTACACAGACATCTATAGAAGCAAAATACCCTTACACATAAAATACATCATTTTTCTAAAATGAGGGTGGGGCTGACAATGTGGCTTAACAGGTAAGGCACATGCCACGCATGGAGCCTAAAAGGGTGAGCTCAATTCCTGTGACCCACATGGTAGGAGAGAATTAGCTCCTGTAAGTTGTCTTCTAGCCTTTCCAGTCACCTTGGCATGCACATGTATACACACGTATACACACAATAAATAAATATGCAACCAATCCATAATCATGAATATAATTTAAAAATTAAAATGGGTACAATTTTTTTCATTAATGAATTTAGATCTAGCCTCCTTCCAAAAATAGTCTGGAGTCAGCTTTCAGGGAAGTTATAAAATTAAAGAAACAAATGTGAGAGACTTTTCAAATTCCAAGCAGCTGTGGGTATTGGGTCAATGCCAACAGCAGCAATCTACAGCACCTACAGTGAAAGGAGAACATAAGCCTAGCAGGAAGCCTATAACAGAACCCTAATGCAGGTAAACACGGTTGCTATATTTGAGAATAGCTCTACTTTTTCATTTTTTTAAAATATTTATTTATTTATTATGTATACAATATTCTGTGTGTGTGTGTGTGTATGTCTGCAGGCCAGAAGAGGGCACCAGATGGTTGTGAGCCACCATGTGGTTGCCGGGAATTGAACTCAGGACCTTTGGAAGAGCAGGCAATGCTCTTAACCACTGAGCCATCTCTCCAGCCCCTTTTTCATTTTTTTTAAAGTTTTTTTTTTTTTTTTCCAAGACAGGGTTTCTCTGGCTGCCCCGGAACTTGCTTTTTAGACCGGGCTGGCCTCAAACTCACGGAGATCCACCTGTCTCTGCCTCCAAAGTGCAGAGATTAAAGGTGTGCGCCACCTTACCCAGCACAATCTAATGTAAATTTTTGAAACAATCGCTAAAAGGAACTCAGAATAATGAAGAGGCAAGGACAGCTTCAGAAGTGTGTTTCTAGGATGACCAGATGCTACATTGATGATACAGGCCTCTACAAAAGTCACCGAGGAGAAAAAGATAAGCTCCGAGCGGGGGTGTGCTGGAGGTGCTTCTGTGGGCTCACTAGAGCCGACTGTGAAGCGGGCACTGTGAGCGTTTTCACACTGTAGCAACAGGCAAGCCCTATTGATCAGAGTCAATATTGTTGTCTCAAAGAGACAGTATATCCCTGAGGCTAGGAACTACAAGAAAGTAAAACTGAGGAAATTACCAATATTAGAAGGTAACGTTGGAACTTGCCAAAGAGATAGGCAGCCGGTAAAAAAATGAGAAAATTAGGAGACCAGAGAGTCGAATGTGCAAAGAATAAGCTCTAAAAAACGTGAAAATAGGGGTGGGGTGAAGTTATTGAAGTAGTAATTCAAGAAAGTTTCCCACAGCAGCAGGACAGTTGTGGCCTGATTTGGTACTGAGCACCGCGCAGAACAAAGGAGGAGTAAAAGCCAAGCGTTGCTGCAAACCGTGCACTGCTGGGCGATGAGTCTTAGAGCAGAGGAGATGGGCGAAGCCAGGTTAGTAGGAGCCAGAACTGGAATGGCACCCGACTTTACAGCAACACCTATCTGCTTGCTCTTCAAGTCAGGAGCAATTAGCACCAAGTTCTCCATCAATCAGCAGCGGGAGCTAGAAAAGGGCAGTGTCCAAGACCTACACTGAGTCCCAGGTCAGCCAGTGCCATACAGAGACCCTGTCTCAAAACAAACAAATCCCCCACTTTTCCTACTATTCTTCAATTTGAGTACACTACACAGCAGTTTCCTGCCAGGAACACAAGATGTTGTCTTGTCTTTTGCAGCAAGTGTAAGAACTTTAGAACATACTGAAAGAGTTGGACTAACTGGGAGATAGTAGTTATTTACTTATGGCTTTTTTTTTCTTAAACATTTATTACATATACAGGGTTCTGCCTGCCTGCATCCCTACACACCAGAAGAGGGCACCAGATCTCATTATAGATGGCACCATGTGGGTGCCCAGAGAGGCCAAGGGATTATCCAATCCCCTAACTACAGGTAGGCGGTTATGAGTTGTCTGACAAGATCACTGGGAACCAAACTCCTGCAAGTGATCAGCTGCTGAACCATCATCCAGTCTTGTTTTCTGAGAAAGGGTCCTATTATGCAGCTTTTGCTGGCCTGGAACTCACTATAGAGATCAGGCTGGCCTCAAATTCAGAGATTCACCTGCCTCTGCCTCTTACTTGATGACTGTAATAATGCTACATAGTGAGACCAGTGATCCTATGTCGAGATAGAAAATAGAAAGGAGAATCATCCAGAAGTTCAAAGGCCAGCTAGCCTGCGTGCTCAGTACAAGGGCAAGACATAAGACATGCCACCCCGGCTGGTCTACAGGGGGAGTTCCAGGAACACACAGCAAAACCCTGTCTCTAAAACCACAAAGTGGCACGCATATGCTTGCACTTACACATGGGGCATGTGTATTTGACTGTGGGGAAGCAAAAGATAACAAACACTAAACGCCAGTGAATCACTCAATAATAAAGCAAGACATGTCAGAAATACAAACCTTGGGATAGTTATCTTCATGAACCTGGGGCTCTAAAAAGGCTGTTTTATGTTGGGTGGCGGTGCACTTAGGATGGCACCTGGGAGGCAGAGGCAGGTGGATCTCTGTGAGTTAGCAGCCAGCCTGGTCTACAGAGTGAGTTCCAGGACAGCCAGGGCTACACAGGGAAACTCTGTCTTGAAAAAATAAAAGACAAAAAAAAAACCCTCAATCTTTGTCTAAGGTAAATAGCGGATATGGATTACTTGAATTTTTTTTCCAAAGGAAAACAACTATTGAAATAAACATGCAAACCCTCACAGGGAAGCATCTGGACAAATAACTGTGTATATGCTATTCCCAACTGTGTCAAAGTAGATGTTTACAAATATGAAATGCTTTTTAATTTTTTTTTGTTTTGTGCATTGGTGTGCAAGTATCTCTGTGTTACAGACAATTGTGAGCTGCCATGTGGGTGCTAGGAACTGAACTCGGGTCCTCTAGAACAGCCAGTTCTCTTAACCTTACTGATCCATCTCTCCAGTCCCCATAGGAAATGTACTTAGCTGGGAGAGGCACACACCTTTAATCCTAGCACTCAGAAAGCAGAGGCAGGTAAATCTGTAAATTTAGGGCCAGCATGGTCTACATAGTTCAGGCCAGTTTATGCTACAGTTGAGACCCTGACTCAAAATAGTGAAGGAGCAAGTAGAGAACAGATGAAATACTGGGACTAAAACAAAAAAACTAGAGACAGGGTCACATTGTGTAGTCCTGACTGACCTTGAACTCACTGGTCTGCCTGTCTCCCAAATCCTAAGATTAAGATGTATTTTTTGTTTGTTTTTTGAGACAGTTTTTTTTTTTTTTTTTCTGGTGTTAACAGCCCTGGCTGTCGTGGAACTCAATGCACTCTTCAATTAAAAAAAAAAAAAAAAGATTCAACTCTTGGGGCATGTTAAGTGAAATAACCTAAGAAAGGAACTTATTCCTAATGAGGCTGGCGCATGCCTTTAATCCCAGCACTCTGGAGGCAGAGGCAGGAGGATCGCTGTGAATTCAAGGCCAGCCTGGTCTACTACTGCAAAACTCTGTCTCAAATAACAAAAACAAAACAAACAAATCTAATGCTGATGGGCTCAGTAGTCTTCAATCCCAGTTCTCAGAAGGGAGAGGCTGGCAGATGGGGAGTTCCTGACTGGCCAGGGTTCCCCTCAGGGAGTGGGAAAAAAAAAGATATAGCACATGCTATTTCAAGTTTGTGATTGAATCTCACTGTCCTGCTCAGGACATCCATGCTGGACCTGCTACCTTTTATTCACTTGGTAGTCTTCAGCGATCTCACCCATCATGGTATCTCCATGTGTCTGCACACTAGCATTACAGCAACTCTTACATAGTAGTTACAGATCACCTCCCTTCATCCCATTTTATCACGAATGTTTTGTTATTTTTAAACATCTGTGTGCGCTTGTCTGTCGTATTTTAAATTTAAATGTTTAAATTTTTTCCTTCCACCAAATGGTTCCCAGGAATTGAATGCCAGGCTTGGTGTCAAGTGTCCCTAACCTACTGAACTATATCGCTGGCCCAAAGGCTAAATATTTTATTACATCCTAGTTAATAGTTCTGGCAACATATTCAGCCTATAATAATTTGAGACTTAGATTGGGTCCAGTTTCCAGGACCAACAACTCAAAACCTTCTCTAACTCCAATCCCAGAGTAACTAACACCCTCTTCTGGTCTCTGGAAGTACTGCATGATTGTGATGCGGCCATATACAGAGATGGACAAGCATGTGCACACACATGTTAATAAATAAAAAGAATTCATTCCAAAAGCTGCTATTCCTCAAGAGTTCCTAGAGACTGAGAAAGCTCTCAGCCAGCAGCCTGTACAATGTGGGCACACTTCTGATGCTAACCGTGGTTATGCCTGACACATCATAAAAATCAAATATATCAAGGACTCAAACACCCCCCCTACAGAGCACACTCCACTCCCACTTCCTAGTATCTTTCAATTCTACACGTAGATAGCAGTTAAGGAAAAACAAATAAACAGACACTAGCTTTCTGTCCATGCTGATCAGTAACTGCCAAAACCACTTCCCACCAAAAAAGATCAAAGGAGAAAAAAAACCACACACTTGAATTTATTCAAAGTGATTTTATTGCTCGTGTATACAAGGGAATTTACGCCACTAAAGCAGAGGCTGTGGATGACTCACTGGAAAAAAGAAAACAGAAGCTGGGATTAATACTAGATTTTGGGACCCATTCACAACTTTCTTCGCTACCAGAGCTATCCCCAAACAGCTCAAATACCTAACTGCACACAATGCACCAAACTGAGTGAGAACCCAAACCCCACAGACTTAATCAGGAGGATGAATGGCTATGCTCCATCCGACATCTGAGCAAGAGGGGTGACGGGAGAAATGCCTATCCTGGCAGAAACTGAATGTTTGGATGGTCGTCACAGCGAACAATCCATGAGGGTGGGGTAGAGGACCATTCCTGAGTCAGACATTTGCCAACCATGGTCCTCTTCTCTTGTGGGACATTTCTTTCTCCCTTTAATAAGACAGGATCTCGTGCAGACCAGCCTGCCTCCACACCCAGCTCTAAACATTTTGATTGAACATTGTCATTTGATTATGTATCTATCGCCTATGCGTGCTTTCCCACTATGACAGGGATGAGCTGAAGTGGCACTTAAACACAGGACGAGACAAGAAAGGCAAAACATGTACCACCAAGTCCCTTATCTACTACCACCGTTGTTCACTATCTGGCTGGCTCTTCAACAAAAATGCATATACTTACTATTTCCAGTTGGGTGGGAGGACCCGCTTGGTCTTATAGTAACGAGCCAGCCGGTGAATTCTGCTCTCTATCAGAATCAGGCGGAATTTAGCATCCTTATCCTAAAAATAAGATTTAAGAAAACCACCAAATAAGTAACCCTTCCAAAGCTAAGTTCTTAAGGCTTTAAACAGTCTGTTATCTTGCAACTTGCTAGACCAGGCTGGCCTTAAACTCAGAGATCCACCCACCGGCCTTGCTGAGATTATATGCACACACCACCAAACCCATAGAGTCGATTTGAGGACCCAGAATAAGGTCTATAGAAATTGTCAAAAAAACTACAACAGCTCCCAACATTTGGAACCAACTGGGTATGTTTAGGGGAGAAAAAAAAAAAATCAACCCTGCCTCCTGGAGACCAGGACAAGCACGGCTACACAATCCCAGGTTCGTGTCCTCACTTACCTTTCTGTTCCTCTCAAGATGCTTTCGGACAGCGACTGCCTTCTTAATCAAATGGTAGAGATCCTCAGGGAGATCAGGGGCAAGGCCTTTGGATTTAAGGATTCTCAAGATTTTATTACCAGTCACAAAACGGACCTGGGCCACACCGTGCGAGTCCCTCAGGATCACACCTGAAAAAAGCAAGTAATTTCTAACACAAACTTGAGCATGTAATAAAGCCCTGATAGCAAGGCCCTCCAAATAGCCAAGCTAACAGCGCTTGCAGCTCACTCAGACATCCAAGGAAGGTCTACCCAACATGGAAGAAGCCCTTCTGGTGGAAACCGCGAATGTTGGAACACCGTCATCACAGTGTGGCTGCTAGAATACAGCTGACCAAAGGAACCAATGAGATCTCTGCCTTTATATTTTGCCCTAATTAAGACCGCCTTAACGTGTATTTATACCAATTTTGAAAACTGCATGTTATTCCTTTTAAACCTCAAATTACTTCTGATTAGCTGAGTCCCTCTCAAATTCTTTGTTCTCCGTATCTGTAGTATACTCAAGTCTTAGCGAGCATGTTTTCCTATGACCACTTATCCCACACCCCAGAACCACATTAACAGGAAGAAAGTATCTGTTGTTTGTACAAAGTCCCAGCCAATTCACAGCTAGATGTGACTCGATCCCAGATGCTCCTCGTTTAGCTGTGGAAGCAGGGAAAAGCGTGTCCGACGCACGGATTAGACACGTTTGTCTTTCCAGACCACACGAGAGCAGAAGTTAGAGACGACACAAACACTCACCTATCTGGGAGGGAGTGAGGCCTTTCTTGGCCAGTTTGTAAATCTGTTCCTTCACGTCGTCAGACGTCAGCTTCAGCCACTGTAAGAGGAACAGAAATCGGCCTCAGCGTAAGAAAGCACGACAGCAATCTTCCCCTTGGGCCTCAGATCCCCTCCCCACCCCATGCTGCCCCCCAACCCGCCGCCTCTACTCACCGTGGGGACGCTGCGGCGGTAGGGCAGCGCCGACTGGGACAGGCCCTTCCTGAGAACAGAAGCACAGGGTGTGAAATGGCGGCCCGCGGCTCAAGCAGCCCGGTCTCCCCACCTGCAGCCCGCATCCTCCTCCTCTCATTGCCCCGCGCCCTAGCGCCCCAACTCCAGTCCCACAACCCGGTTTGGCGCCGCAGCTCACCCGGGAGCGTGCATGCGACCCATGATGGCGGAGGTCTGGCAGCAAAGAGAGAACGAGGGAGGAAAATCCGCAGGAAGGCAAGATACGCAGGAAGTGACGCCACACGTATACGCTTCATCCAACGCGGGGCGGGGCTATACGGAGCGGCCACGGGCACCCGCGTGACTACGAGTCCCAGAAGGCATTGCGGTGAGACGTCACGCCTCAGTTTTAGTTGAGTTCCCGCCGAGCCTCAAAGGCAGATCCGGAAGTCAGTCTAACCCCTGAGTGAAGGCAGTTTCTGAGAACATAGGGTGGGATCGAGCCCCGGACTGGAGGATTTGGGTAGGCTGCGGGGTCTGCGGTTCGTCAGGGCTCGCTTACCAGCCCCAGACTCGAGCGGTGCGGCGTGAGCGCTGCATCGAAGAGACCGCCGTGCCTCCGCCTCCCTCCTCTCCAGAGCGTTAACCCTTGGCTAGCACCGAGCCCGCCCCTGTCTTTCGCTGCCTGCGCCTTTGCTGAGCCCCGGACGCGCCTGAGAAGAGCTGGGGACCAGGAAAGCAGTTTGGAGATGAGGGGGAAAGGGCATTCCTAGGGAATTTAGCTTTGAAGGATGACCTAGTGCCGGCCCACCATTAATGCGTTCCAAGAATGGGTGAATGGAACAACTTGTTAAAAATGCAACAGAAAATGAAAAGCAAGGGCTTGGGGAGGAAACTAAAATCTACAAGACCCTGTTGACAAGTGACGGGCGAGAAGTTTAAAATAATGTGGTACTGAAACATTGCTGCCTTTTTTCGTGGTTTTTTTTTTTCTCTCTCTCTTTTTTTTTTTTGGGCAGGATCTCCTTCAAGGCTAGCTTCGAACACAAGAAGTCCTGCTTTTGCCTTGAGACAGTGCTTAGGTGAAAGGCATGAGCCACCATGCCCTGTCCAGCTGCATGCTTTTAACCCATCACTAATTGAATGTTTTCCAAAACATTGGGAACTTGAACCAAATTTGTATTTTTCCTAGCAAAGATATATTTGATTTTTGTTTTGTTTTCAAGACAGGGTTTCTCCGTGCAGCCCTGGCTGGACTGGCACTCGTGCTGTAGACCAGGCTAGCTTTGAACTCACAGAGATCCACCTGCTTCTGCCTCCAAAGTTCTGGGATTAAAGGCGTCATCACTGCCCGGCTGCAAAAATATATTTGAATAATTAACCAGATTCATACTTTTAGCCCAGATATGCGACCCGTACATCAAATTTGGCTTCAATTCATCATCCATAAGCTAGAGCCCTTCATTTCAGTTTAACACATTTGCCCAAAATATAAATTCAGGGTTCTTTATTCTTTCTCATTTCCATGAGTCACCCCAACACATCTCATTACAGAGTGTATAATTGTTTCCACGGATACCCCATCCTATCCATCGTTTCTCAGGTGTTTTAAATGGTACCCCATTCTTTATACAATCTATTGTCCACCTAGTGGTCAAATAAATGCATTGCTTCTGTGTAAATACCTCTAATTTTTAAAAATTTTTTTTTTTTTAAGTGGTGGTGAGGGGGCAGAAGAGAGATGGCTCAGGGATTAAGAGCATTGGCTGCTCTTCCAGTGGTTCCGTGTTCAACTCCCAACAACCACATGGTGGCTCACAACCTTCTATAATAGTATCTGATGCCCCCTTCTGGCATGCAAGTATATTTGCATGGCACTCATACATAAAATATAAAGTTTTTAAGAAAGTGTTGAGTATGGGGAATGTAAGAGGACAACATTATGGAGAATGTTGAATATTTTCACCTTCACCTGGCTTTGGACATCAAAACTAAGCTTGTCAGTGTATAGCAAGCATTTTTACTCACTGAGCCATCCCAGGAGCCCTTTTTACACGTTCTCAGTGCATTTGAAATATGCATCGAGATGGCCTCATTCCTCCCACTTTGCCATTATTGCTAAACATTCCAGGCACATTCACATTTCTGATTCTATACATAGCAACATGTTGTCTACCTGAAAGAAAATTATATTTTTAAATGTGTGTGTGTGTGTATGTATGCACATATTTGATGTGGGAGTCCCTCTGTATGCTATGAATGTTTTATTGCTATTGGTTAATAAAGAAGCTGCTTTGACCTATGGCAGGGCAGAATATAGCAAGGCAGGAAATCAAGCAGAGATAGAGGAGGAAAGAAGGTGGAGTGAGGAGGCACTGTGTAGCTGCCAAAGGAGGATGACCCTGGAACCTTATCAGTAAACCATGAGCCTTGTGAGCCTCGTGGTAAAAGATAAAATAATAGAAATGGGTAAGATATAAGAGCTAGCTAGAAATACTCCCGAGTCATTGGTCAAGCAGTATTGGAATAATATATAGTTTCTGTGTGGTTATTCAGGTCTGGGCAGCCAGGAAACAAACGAAAAAGAAGTCTACACTTAAATGAATTTATGTCTTTGTACCACAGTACCTGCAGTACCCATGGAGGACAGAAGAGGATATCAGATCCTTTGGACCTAGAGTCACAGAATTCCTTCTTAGCTGCCATGTGAGTGCTTGAAACTGAACCCAAGTCTTCTGCGAGAGCAATAAGCTCTTAACCCCTCAGTGACCTCCCCAGCCTCCAGGACTTTTTAAAGATTATTACATGAATATATGGCTGTGCATGTGGCGTACAGTGGCCAGAGGCCAGAAGGACACTGGATCCCTAGGAGCTAGAGTAATATGCAGTTGTGCCTCTGTACTGTACCGGGAACCAAACTCTAGTCCTTTACAACAGCAGGAAGCCATTGTAACCACTGCCTACAATACTATTTGTACACCAGCACCTCCAAACAGCCTGGCAGGAAGTTAGGCAGGCACTTATTCAAAGAGTAAGCCTACATAAGCCAGCTTTCATAGGCATCATGGATATTTATTGGGCTTTAATTGTCCTTTCAGGGTGTTTAGATTCCTTTTCACAGTAGAGAGACCCAGTCTCATGCCCACACCCAGGAGTAAAGGTATGGTGTTAGAATTTCCACTGAATGTGATCGTTGCTCTATTTTTACTGTTTAAGTGAACTGTCAGAGACCAGGAACCACATCTACAGAAGAATTCACATCTCAGGAATAGTGATGGGCTGTAGAAAAATGATATCCAAACCTTCAAAGAATCACACTTAGATAGCAATTCAAACTCTCTTTTTAGATATATTAGGGGAGTCTGACAGATCTGAAATCCAGGATTACTAAACTTTATAAACTCCTGGGTGAGATACAAAGAACACTGTTATAAAAGTTTGAAACCAAAATATTAAGACAAGAAAGAAAAGACAGATTGAGTTCTTTACTTCAGAAATATTTTAATATAATTGTAGTATAGTTATGAAGTCACATTCAAGCCACTGAATATATTCCAAGTATTAATAAAAATATTATACATCTTCACTATGCTGATATAATTAAAGCATTTGGTTCTTACAGATGACACCAGTAATCACATCCATATTTGCACTGCTAGTAAATAGCATGTAAGTAAATGTGTATTTTAATAGCAGGGCTTCAGTGTTTTTTTTTTAAATTATCAAAAGTGAATTTTTAAATGCCACAATTCATGAATCCTAGAAAGAATTAAAACAGCTTAAGGCAAGATTTTGAAGTTTTTATACAGTTTAATTTGAAAAAAAAAAGAATATGTAAAAAAGATACATGCTTTAACAACTCGTCACATAAACACAGTACTAAAAAGCATTGGTGCCAGTTCTCAGTGGATTCCTCAGAGACAACAGGTTCTTGGAATGAACCATCACCTTCAGATCCTAGAGCACTGCCAAGAACAAAGAATTCTGGCACAGGACTTCTATGTAGCAGAATTATTTTTACTTGACAAAGGTAGTTATAAATGATTATACAAAAAAGTTAGTGTCTTGGCCAGTTTAGGGTTTTGTTTTCAGATGTATTTTAAGGTAAGTGTTAAAAAGTTTGTAGAAAGCGAGGTGATTTATAATTGACTGCAGTAGTGCAAAGAGGCTATTCTCTCCTCCCTATTGCTATTTTTGGTATGGGCTGAAGTTAGCATTTTACAAATAACTTATATTAGAATATGTGTTTTAGCGACCAAAGGAGGCACAGATTGAGTTAAATTAAGAGAAAATATTATCTTTTCTTCTGAATTCTCAACTATACAGTATTAATCATAATATATACTTTTAGATATGAATCAGATTTCTTGTCATTGGAAAGTGGCATTACCTTTCCAAGTTCTCTTATTGTGCTAAGATGTGCTGTAACAGATCACAAAAGTCCACACTGAGTTCCATCAAAGGCAATCTTTCAAAAAGAACATCTTTTTAAAGAAGTAGATAGGTGACTCATGGAATGGAATTAGGTCTCTCTCAAAAGAAAAAAACAATTCTAGTGCTACGTACATTTACAAAACAATTTAAGGAAATATTAATTGTGGAAAAAGTAGACAACGGTGCTTTGATCTTCATTTTAATTTATCAACTAGACAACACATTTTAATATAAAAAAATTCATATACTATACTCAGCTTTCCCTAAAAGTGGACCATAGTGTTAGGCACCAAAAATTTCAAGTTTTGATTTCTTTAAAAATCTATTCCAACAATAACACCCTTGACTCTTATTTAGCTCTGTAAGCATCATTTCTGCTAATCACTTTGTACACTTTACAAAAATTTCATTCAGCAAACTGAATCAGATTGTCCTTTCTTGGTATTACCCTTCATTAAGTAGTTTGTCAGTTTTCTTATGACTACCAGACTTGCTACATCTCTATTACCATTCTAAAAATATTTGAAATTCTATTTTCACCATGAAGTCTGTTATATTTACATGTTTACTAAAACTAAACAAAGTTATGTCTGAAAGGAGAAATAAAAATGAATCTTATTCTTAATGGTTACACTATAGTAACTTCAAACTCCTCTCTTCTAATTCTGAATTTCTTTGTATTACAGAAAATAATTCTTTTATGTGAATGTACAATGTTTACAAATACAGGACAGTTTACACAACACCTTCCATAAATGTTTATATTAAAATTCAGTCTGGATCCTACCGTTCTTTTCCTGGGCCTCTTACCAAACAAAAATGGGCACAAGGCCAAACAATTTCCATTTGTTTAATGAGGGAGTAAAGCATAAATACACAGAAGTGAAACTCCAATTTCAGTTCACACCCCTACATATAAACATAGGATTATAATGGAATGATCGAATTTAGAATGCAGCAACATCAATGAATCTCATTCAGTTACTGGGCAACAAACATTAAATCAAATAGCTTAATAGTTAAAATAACTAAATCACAATCAGAAGTAGAGAACATAGTATTTTTGTGGGAAAATTATTAGTAAATGTACCTGATATCTGTCCTCATTAAGGTGAAGATGAATGGAAACTACTTACTCTCTAATCAGAATGAAGTGCCAACGAAGCATAGAAAGTTAAGTAAGGCACCATTATTTACAACTCCAGTGATTGGCACTTACTCTGAAAAGGCTTTAACAATGAATAAAAATAGTATTTTTTCTCTACTTCTATAAACTACTGAGTAGTTCTTAGCGTTCTGCCTACTATTTGTGCTTTGCTTTTCAGCCTGTTGAGTAGCAGCTGCATCTTTCCTTTCCTTTGGTGTCTGTGAACATACACAGTGGTAAAGGCTGTGAGGTGCATAACAGGAAAACCAACTTGCTGTGTCTGTGTAGAAAGAATGCAGACAAGGTGGCCGAAATGATACAGTATTATCTCAAAGTCTTTTTGAGGACTTGCTATATACTATATATTAAGTTTGGGATTGGTAGCATTTAACAGAATGATTTTGAAACAGCAATGGCTTCCCCAAATCTTTAAGTTAGTTATGTGACAGTTGGTCCAACAGATGTGTTGAAACACTGCAAGTATATTTAAGTTTATAGTTTCTGCCCACGTATAAAAATATACAAAATTCCCAAGTGTGTGTTTGTGTGTACACACATGTGCATACATTTATAACTCCTTGCTTCCAGCGCTCAGAAATCCACAGTTTATAGGTATGTGGCCGCAGTCAGCTGGTACCACTTAACTGTCTCTTTGCTCAAGTTGAAATCTTTCAACGGCAGGGTTATTCCACCCAAGAAGAAATTCTCCCGCAGAGATTCTGAACTGAGTACACTCAGTTGAAGTTCTTTCTGTCTCAAGGTTTCTTTGCTGTATCCATTATACACAAGCTAGAGGGGGGAAAATGATAAGATTTGGTTTCTTGGAATATCTTCAGTAAAATGTGAAGGTATCAGTCAAAGAGTGATACAATGAATGGCAGTGAGTATAGAAGCGGGGCTTGTCTCAATGTATCAGGAGCAAGTTTTAATTTCTGGAATACTGGATTGAACTATCATTTCTGTCAGTGTTTAACAAAGAGACTGTAGAAAGCAGGACCAATCATTGTCAAAAAACAAAACAACCTCCAAATCCTCAGATATGGGTTCTGAGAGATGCAAGTAATGGGGCAGGGAAAAGAGATTACCTGGTGATTACCTTAAGATGATTTAACAGCTGGAGAAAAAAAGAGGACGAAAGGAAAGCAAGTTGGAAAATATAATTTTAAAATTATTTTGCGAAATCAGATTAAAATTTCATTGTTCTGTCAAATGCCAGGAAGTGGTAACTTTTTATTCACAAGGAGATACAAACCCACAGAGAATGTAGTTTGCAGCAGATCTGCAATGCTCAAAGCTATTGCTATTAGTTCAAATCCTCATTACAGCACTTAAAATGTTTATTTTTCTACAAAATTTCACAGTAAGTTCTGAGAAATATTTCCTTAACTTAGACCTTCTCACTGTTTGACTAAATCACAAGAACACTTGCTTGTATGTCTTTGTCTTGACAATATAGTATCAACCAGGGGAAAATTCACTAAAAACCCCACCATTGTTTTCTAAGACTAACACCAAGTGTTCTTTGGTAAGTGCTGCATGTGTTTTTAAAGAGTGGATGACCCTTTAGAGGGCTCTCTGTGTGTATGTATTTGAGACAGGGTCTCTCTATCTAGACGGCCCAGGTTGACTTCAAATTTGCTATGTAACCCAGGCTAACCTTAAATTTACATTCTAATCTCCCTGCCTCGACTCTTAAGGGCTACAAGTACAGGAATGTACCAGCTCACCTGACTTTTTTCTCTTTAAATTTTATTTATTATCTTTTATTATTTTTTTTTAAATTCACGTGTATGTCATACATGTGTGGGTGCCTTAGGAAGTCAGAAGATGGTGCCAGATTCCGTGAAACTGGAGTTAATCAGCAATTGTAAGCCTCCCTGATATAGTTGCTGGGGACTGAACTCCAGTTCTCTGAAAGAACAAGTGCTCTTAAGTGCTGAGCCATTTCTCTAGCCCCATGCCTGGCTTTTCTACGGGTCTTGATACATTTATAATATTGATAAAAATTCAAATTGTCAAGCTGGGTGTGGTGGTATATGCTTTTAATCCCAACACAGAGGTAGGTGGATCTCTGTGAGTTCAAGGCCAGCTTGGTCTACTAGCTAAATTCCAGGACAGAGTGTCAAAAACAAAACAAAACAAAAAAAAAATTCAAGTTGTCTTCCAATCTCTATCCAGAAATTTTTTTGTGTGAATTAAATGCTAAGGTCCATAAATAATGTGTCTATTCTGCCCCCCAAAATAGTTAAGGAAGGCAGCAAGGTGAGAGAACTCTAGGAACTTTAAAGAAATGAAGTTTAGCTTGCTATGTCATTGAATGTTGGGTTCCTTGTTTTAGGTGAAATTTTGGTTTTACATTTTGATGTTTTGTGGATATCTGGAAGTAGGTTTTAGCCGGTTACTGATGGGTTGTGGATCTGCTAGTTGCCTTGAGTATCTCAGTCACAGTTATTGTTTGTTTGTTTGTTTATTTATTTATTTTTTAAAAAACCCCAATCAAGCCAAATTAAAGGATATCCAGGCTTAATGAGATTCCTGTGCAGTTTATTTTTTTTTAAAAGATTTTTTTATTATGTATACAACATTCTGCCTCGATGTATGCCCGCACGCCAGAGGAGGGCTCCAGATCTCAGTACAGATGGTTGTGAGCCACCATGTGGTTGCTGGGAATTGAGCTCAGGACCTCTGGAAGAGCAGCCAGTGCTCTTAACCTCTGAGCCATCTCTCCAGCCCCCTTTATTTATTTTTTTTGAGACAGTTTTATATCTCTCAGTCTCCAAAGAAATTTTTTTTTTTTTTTTTTGGTTTTTCAAGACAGGGTTTCTCTGTAGCTTTGGAGCCTGTCCTGGAACTAGCTCTTGTAGATCAGGCTGGCCTCGAACTCACAGAGATCTATCTGCCTCTAACTCCCAAGAGTTGGGATTAAAGGCATGCACCACCACTGTCCAGCTCTCAATCACAGTTATACTCTCTACTGTTCAGCTGATTTTTTTTTTTTATTTTTGCATTTTTCGAGACAGGGTTTCTCCATAGCTTTTGGTTCCTGTCCTGCTGACACTTCATTTTTGTAAGAGGATACTAAGAGAATAAAACATGCGGGGAAGGTTAGAAAGATGGCTCGGCAATTAAAAGCACTGATGCTCTTGCAGCGGACCTGAGTTCAATCCCCAGCACCTACATGGCAGTTTACAACTTCCTGTAACTCTGGACACTGTGTGTACAAGGCTCACATCCAATGCACTTACATACATGACAGCAAAACAATATATACACATAAAATAAAAATAAATAAATCTTAAATAAAAACGTTGAAATCTCAAACAAAACTCTAGGAAATTTCTAGAAATGAAGTTTAGCTTACCATTTCATTGAATGTTGGGTTCCTAGTTTTACGTGAAATTTTGGTTTTACGTTTTGATGTTTTTTGGGTATCTGGAAGTAGGTATGTTTTGACGTATGGATTTGGGTCAGCCCCATCTTCAGTAACCTATAAAGAAAAGCAGTCTCTTAACAGTAATGCTTCCCACCAGGTACAGATTTGCTCAGCAGTCAGCATTTGTAACCACTCACAAGGTCTTTGATGTGCATCACCATGATGAAGAGGGTGCCATTTCGGTAAGACACAGATAACTTCACTGCTCCTCCTATTTGGCCCAGAGTAGGGCTGAAGGAACCTGCACCTGAAAAGAGAAATACTTTCCTCTTTATCTCAGCGTGCCTGCAAAGGTCCACACTTCAACAAAAGAACTGCTGCACGAGGGCAGGGAGAAGGGAAGTGGACGGGAAAAGTAAACCTCATTTGTCACTAATTTGTACCTTTTTTTGTAATCACAAGCTAATTATTAGGAATGCTAAGTTTTTCTAGAAACGGACTTAGAAAGACTAACCTATTGAGAGAAAGGAAGGGAAGGAGGGAGACAGGACATTTATTGCTCTTACAAAGAACCTGGATTAGATTCCCAGTATCCACAGAGTGCTTACAACCACCCATAACATCCAATTCGTTCTTCTGATCTCTACAGCATGTACATATACATATATACATTCAGGCAAAATACTCATGTACATAAATAAATCTCAAAAAAAAAAAATCCAAGAGAGACACCTGAAAACACCCCAAACTGATTTCTAGCCTCCACACACATGCATGTGTGCTAACACACATCAACCCCACCCATCACAAAAGTCATGAGTTATCAACCGATGGGAAAAAGTCTCACCTGCAGACCTAGCTATTCCTTCAGCTTTCTCATCACGAAGTAAGGGGTGGAAAAAAGTACAAACAAGATCGCACTAAGATAAAAGAGAAAAAAGTTCATTAGTTAAATATTACACAACACAAAGGTAGACTGTGTTATTTACTTATATTGGAAAGTCACCTCTGCTACATCTGTTGATGCATTCAGCAAATTCTGTAAATAACTGTTTAATTCAATTTTCCTTTTGGCTGCTACATCTTTTATGTGTGTTCTTCCCAGAACCATCCTATTAGGGAAGCTACAAAAGATAAAGAAAAACAGCGAGATTTAAATTATTTTATCAGAAAATATTTGTAGAGTATCATGCACAATATTTACCTAGAAATATATTTTGAAGACACAAAAGTGTGGTTTTAACCTATTATATTTTGCCGGTGTGATTCAAAACACTAGGGATAAACTATTCAATTATTCATTTTCTTCATTTAAGTCTTGGCATCAAGATGCATGTGTTAGTTGGGCTTGGTGGCACATGTCTGTAATCTCAGTACCACTTGGGAGGTAGAGATGGGTAGGTCAGGAGTTGAAGGACACTCTGAGCTACACAGCAAATTCCAGGCCAAAAAAAAGAGAGAGACCCTATCTCAACAACCCCCTCCCTGGGAGAAAAGAAGAAAGAAAAAGAAGCATGCCTTACTAGTTTCCTGTATTTGTTACTAATTTTTTGATATTTGGCTTCAACTTTAATCATTCATAAATATTTACCGGATTTTGTCTCTAAAAGAATCATTACTCAATAATCATAAAGATACACAAACAATGACATAAAACCTAAATCAGGTGCCAAAACCAATATCTCAATTCTTACTTTGGTGATGTTAAGAAAATGAGAGTACACACAGTAAGAAACTCTTTATTGTCTGAGACAAGGTCTCAATAAGTATCCCTGGCTGGCCTTTTACTCAGAGATCCATATCCAACTGTAACATACTTTGGTACCCATTTTGCCTCCATGTTTTTGAAATATTGTATGACAAGAATATGGCAAAGGAAAGCTGTAAACTTTTTTAATCTGAGGTTTTACAAAAGGAGTCAGATAAAAAGCTAAGCACTAGCGGCAAAAGAGACGGCTCAGCAGTTAAAGGGCATGTACTGTTCTTGCAGAGAACCCGAGTTCAGTTCCCAGCACCCACATTGGTCAGCTCACAATGGCCACTGTAACTCCAGCTCTATTGGATCAATGCCTCTGCAGACACCAACACAGTAAACATACACAACACACATATACAATTTAAAATGAAAAATTATCTTTTAAAAAAAAGCTAAGCAAGGGCCGGGCGGTGGTGGCGCACTCCTTTAATCCCAGCACTCGGGAGGCAGAGGCAGGCCGATCTCTGTAAGTTCGAGGCCAGCCTGGTCTACAAGAGCTAGTGAGCTAGTTCCAGGACAGGCACCAAAAACTACAGAGAAATCCTGTCTCGAAAAAAAATCCAAAAAAAAAAAAAAAACAAAAAAAACAAAAAACAAAAAAAACAAAAAACAAAACCTATAAGCATTGAAGATTAAAACATCTGTGAGGCAGTGTCCTTAATCTTAGCACTTGGGAGGCAGAGGCAGGTAAATCTCTGCGTTCAAGGCCAGCCTGGTCTACACAGTGACCAGGACAGCCAAGACTGTACACACAGAGAAACCCTGTCCTGAAATGACCAAAAAAAAAAAAAAAAAAAAATTACATCTAAGAATTTCAGTGGTAACTGGCAAGGGGTCAGCGTTATTCCATGGCACATGTTGAGGTCTGAGTTGTCAGGTTTGGAAGAAAGAGCCTTTGCCAGCTAAGCCATAACATCTGACCTCAGGTTTACTATTTATCACAAAAGTCAGTATGGCTCATATGGATGATTTATGCAGCTGTAGCATGTGACATTTTAAAACCAAGATTCTATTATCTTAGTTGACACATACAATCAAGGTGACAAAACAGGTGCCTTCAAAGCTCACACCTTGGTTGTTGTTTTGGTTTTTAAGACAATGGGTACATACTTAAAACAGTCCTCTGAAACCAGACCCACCCGAAACTTGCAGTGTCCTCTTGCCTCTGCCTCCAGTGTACATGTGCACCAGGCCTAGCTTTAAGATTTTAGTCACATGTTCATTCAACACAAAATTCAAACTCCTTATCTATGTTCAGTACTGTACGAGGTACTTATTATTTTAACTGTAACTGAGTGTTAACCAAGTTTTCCACTTGCATGTAAAAATAGTTTCTACACAGGAAAATAAGAATGAATTTTTGTCAGGATAGGAACATACCCAGGTAACTTCCAAAGTGGAAAAATAATGCTGAGCTTATTGTGCAGTTCTTGAAACTCATCAAATGTCCGGAATACAAATGATGGTTCAAGGTGTCCTTCTCTCAGAATTCGGACTACATAAATCTGGAAGGAAATCAATGATAGGCACATTACATTATAATAAAATTTCTTTCCTGACACAAAAGTTTTAGTACAAGTAAGTGCTTTTACCCTTGGGAATATAAGTCACTAACAGGAAACAGGTTGTGAATAGAGTTCATTGTATTTATATAGCACACACTGCATTCTGAGACTGAACTTAACTACTGGAAGATTCAAATAAAACTTGGAAGTGAGCACTTTTGTTTCCATGCTTAAATATAATGTACTTCTCAAACATATACACTTAGTACACTTCCAACAAAAAGGAAAAAGGTTTATTTAAAGTATTGAACACGACTGCAAGAAGAGTCAGGTATATCCATAGAAAGCCCAAGACATGTGTGTGCGCATGTGTATGTAAACTGAGTACACTTTCCAGTGCCATTATAAATCAATGGCAATATGACCTCAACAAAGTGATTAAAATTAAAGTGAAATGACTTTCTAAAGATATATTAATCATAGATTTAAAAAAAGCATTATCTAAAAAAGTATTAGCATGGAGGATAGAGATGTAGCTCAGTGGTACAGCATATGGCTAGCATACCTGAGGCCTTGGAATCGACTATCAGCATAGAAAAAGAGAGGGAAAAACAACAACAACAACAACAAAGACAGCACAAGGGTGAATAATAATAGCCATGGGAGAATATGTAAAAAATAATACAAATCCTGGATTTGTTTAAATATAAGGTGGTAAGCCATGGTGGCAAAAGTCTTTATTCCAGCACTTGGGAGTCAGACAAATGTGGCTCTCCAAGTTTGAGGCTAGCCTGGTCTACACAGAGAGTTCCATGACAATCAGGGCTAAGACCCCTTCAGAGAAAAACAAAGAACAAGTTTTATGCATATGTTTAATAAATGCTATGTAGTGGTTAAAACCCTGGGTTTGATTGCCAGTCACACAAACAAATAGGAAAATACTGAACTGAAAAGTACAATGGGAGCTTAAGACTTTTTTGTTAAGTCTCTCTAATCAGCCCTGCCTGTCCTGGAAGTAGGTATATAGATCAGGCTGGCCTCGATCACAAAGATGTGCCTGCCTCTTGTCTCCTGAGTGCTCAGATTAAGGTGTACATCACCATGCCCTGATGAAACTTTAAAACTTTTTGAATTATATTGGTTAAATATGTTTCAGTAAGCAAGATTTACCTTTGAAACTAAGAAAAGATGGAAGGAAAAAGAAAATACTCTGACACTAAAAGGAGGAATGTATTTTGACCTTCATGATTTATTTCTAAGCAAATTAACAGTACAAAAAAAAATCAAAGTAATTCTTTAAGTATATTTACTTATTTTTGGACCATCCATGGAAGCAACAAGCATAAGCAAAATCAAAGCTCAGAACTTCAGCAATCAGTGAAAAATGTATGAAGGACAACAAAAACCTTACACATGGTAATCTACACATGTTGAACAAACTTACATAGTGTTTATCTGGGTTGTATTTCTTGTGATATGTGAAAACAGAGGCTTCCTTGATTCGACCATCTTGTCTAAAGGAGTATGTTTTCGGTGAAAATGAAAGGATGGGTTCATCATTAGAAGGAAGACCAGAAAAACGGAGCTGAGCAAGGTTATGAATGAAGAAGTTAAACTTTGTGGCAATGCTTCCCAAACTTGACTCAATCAGCCTAGAAAAGAATCAGAAATTTGTTAATAGTAAGTTTACATGGAGACACGCACTAAATTCAAGATAATAAAAAATGAAATCCCCCCTTTTTTGAGTTTTCCGAGACAGGGTTTCTCTGTAGCTTTGGAGCTCTTGTAGACCAGGCTAGCCTTGAACTCACAGAGATCTACCTGCCTCTGCCTCCTAAGTGCTAGGATTAAAGGCGTGCGCCACCACAGCCCAGCCAGGTCAGTGCTTTAAACCTCCTCTCTACCGAGAGGAAGAAAGCAAGAGGAAAAGGACACATCAATGCAAGCTCATTCTTCCCTGCCGAGAAACATGACAGCAGAAGTCAGTGAATATGGTCACTGCGTCTTTAGAACATGTTTGCCCAAAAGATCTGTTTTTATTGAAAACAGCAATGATATCCAAATGCTAGCTGTTAACTGGCATGCACTTCAAATACTGTCATGAAGAAATATTTACAGCCCTAGAGTATCAGTCGGCTGCTGTGTTGTTGAATTCATAGAAGCTATTATGGTAGAATCTTGAAAATAGAATCATTTCAGAAGGAAACCTTAAAAAAGCACATTATCATTAATGTAGAAAACATGTTTCTTAGAAATACACTTATAAGCAGAATTCATCCAGTGGAAATCATACTAAATAACCTTGAGATTATACTTTGAAAGGAATAAACATTTTTCTAAGCACTGCTGCAACTTTTAGTAGCTTTTTTTCTTTCAGTGCTGGTGAATGAACACCCAGGATCTTTCAGAGGAAAAGATAAGCACTCTACCTCCGAGCTCCACCCCTAGCCCTTTGCATCTTGACACAATTAACATGTCATACCTAGTGAAGAAAATGGTAGCCTCAGCGTCTGTAGTCTGGGGCTGAAGTGCATCTCTGACATATTTCAAGTCCTGAATACTTGTAAGTTCTGGCAAACCTGAGGGAATCATCTATAGAAGAAAAAATATTAAAATTTCTCTTGGTCAAGTACTTAGAATTAAAGAAACAAAATTTATCAAAGACTTGAGTTTGTTAATATCTTGGGTATCTAAGTGACTCTTACAAATGAGAAAAGTCATACACCTCGCTGGAAGAAAAGTCCATTTATGGAATTAAACACATACATTCTCAATCTCTCTCCTAGGCCTATGCTGACTCTAACAGCTCCAGTCACAATCATTACAGCACGTTTTGGTTATTTCTGTTCTTTTTACTTAGGTGTACTACTTATCCTAGGAAGTGCAGAGATCCTGTCGAGACAGCTTAACAAATGTTTGCCACTTGAATACACGTAGATCTAGAGACACAAATACACACTCACTCACCAGCAGCCATCGCCCCTTTCCATTCTAGTGTCACCACTCTCCTGACTTTTTGTAGTTTTTTTTTTTTTTTGGTTTTTCGAGACAGGGTTTCTCTGTGGCTTTGGAGCCTGTCCTGGAACTAGCTCTTGTAGACCAGGCTGGTCTCGAACTCACAGAGATCCGCCTGCCTCTGCCTCCCAAGTGCTGGGATTAAAGGCGTGCACCACCATTGCCCGGCTCTTTTTGTAGTTTTTAATCAGTGGAACCAGACAGTGAGTACTTATATCAGTAATCTAAAAATATTGCACTAAAATTTTGACAACTGTGACTATAGCCAATTTTATTCCAAAAGCATAAAACATCCTTCTTAAAATATCAAAACATAGAGGTTTTAGTATACAATTCAATGCCAATAAGGAACAGTTACCAGTGAGAGAAGGTTAAGAAAGAGGTTTGTTTGCTTTCTTATCAAGTTGTAGGCTTGACAGCAGAGGTCCACAAACAACTGGAAACGAATGGTGGGCCTTTCACCCCCATTAATGACGTATGCCATGTCAGAGGTAAGCACAAAAGGAGCTCGATCCCTGTTGAAAGTATACACAGAGCATATTTACATAACATACTCAAAATAAATGCTGCTATTGCTGTTAAAAGTTATTAAATAGGGCTGGAGAGATGGCTCAGTGGTTAAGAGCATTGCCTGCTCTTCCAAAGGTCCTGAGTTCAATTCCCAGCAACCACATGGTGGCTCACAACCATCTGTAATGAGGTCTGGCGCCCTCTTCTGGCCTGTAGGCATACAGACAGAACATTGCATACTAAATAAATAAATAAATAAATAAATAAATAAATAAAAAGTTATTAAATAAGCCACGTGAGCTACAATAATTTTCAAGTGGGAAACAGCATGCTGTGGGATGTCTTTCTACATGCTGTGCTGCTCTCACTGGTTGATAAACAAAACTGCTTTGGCTTATGGCAAGGCAGGATAGAGCCAGTCAGGAAATCCAAGCAGAAAAACAGGGGAAGGGTAGAGTCTGGGAGACTCTAGCCAGCCACCAAGGAAGCAAGATGTAAAAAATGAGGTAACAAGCCATGATCCATGTGGCAAAGCATTGACAAAAATATGGGTTAATTTAAAAATGTAAGAGCTAACTAATAATAAGCCTGAGTCATTGATCAAACATTTATAATTAATATTAAGCTTCTGAATGATTTTTTTTTTTTTTTTGAGACAGGGTTTCAGTGTGTTAACGGTCCTGGCTGTCCTGAAACTCACTTTGTAGACCAGGCTGGGCTTGAATGCACAGAGATCCAAATGCCTCTGTCTCCCAAGGGCTGGGATTAAAGGTGTGCACCACCACGCCTGGCAACTGAATATTTTTAAAACGGTTGCAAAAATGGACGGGACATTCGATTCCCCGACGGGGAGCCAAAAAAAAAAAAGGACGGGACAGAAAAGCTTCCTTTTATAACAGCACCAAGAGTTTTGCCTTTCCGTAATCCTGAATGTTCACATTTTGAGGAAAACTATTACATAGCAACTTCAGCATTGGGACAGAACTTAAATATGAAATTTTCACAAGAATGATTACTTATAGATCTTTATGACCAAAGAGAGATTCAACAGTAGTTACAAAAATATGCAGAGTTAAATTTATATTCATTACCACTGTACAGATGGACCATTTCTAGCAGATGACATAACCTAGATTAAACAATACATGACCATTTACTTCAACAAGTGCACACACACTGGTTTTGTCTATTATATGGTAAAGGCATCTCTTAGGGCCTTTTTCATTCCCAGTTACATTGAAAAGGAACCACAAGGCAAAGCACAACAGGAGGATAAAGTCTGGGGCGCTTCCCTTCACTGACAATAATAACAACATTTGTACCTTTTGAAGCTACCGAACATTTGTGCATGGCCCAAAAACTTTCCAAAATCAATGTGGAACATGTGTCCTGTGCTTCGAAGCATTATATTGTCATTGTGCCGATCGCAAATGCCTAAGACATAGGTAGCTACACAGCACCCAGCACAAGAGTAGATGAAGTTCTCGGAAGCCTGGAATAAAGACATAAAATTATGTGAGAGGGAAAAAAAATGTCTTAAAGGAGGCAGGGTTTGCCTGTGTGTAGTAATAATTTATCACTTTTTTGGGGGAATGGAGGGACAGGGTTTCTCTGTGTAGCCCTGGTTGTCCTGGAACTCTCTCTGTAGTCCAGCCTTCCTCAAACTCAGAGATCTGCCTGCCTCTGCCCCAAGTGCTGGGATTAAAGGTGTGTACCACCACTGCCTGGCAGGAAAGCATACTTTTTATTTTTATTATTATTATTATTTTTTATTTCTGGTTCAGTGGAAATGAAATACCTTTTAACAGAGCAAATTAATTTTCCTTTCAAATAGAATAGAGAACACATGTAAAGAAAGTCAGCTTGGAACTTTATTAGCAACTGTTGCCTTTCCTGATTCTAAGCATCTACGTCAGGTAGCTCCCAACTGCCTGTAACTCCAGCTACAGATCTGATACCCTCTTCTGTCTTCCAAAGGTGCATGAGGGTACACACATATAATACACATAGATAAACATAATTTTAAAACTAAGTCAGTTTATGGGCTAAGAGTATATATAACTCACTGTTTATCTAGCACGTGGAAGAACACAAAGCCAACTTATATCTTAAAACAATAACATGAGGGGGCTGGAGAGATGGCTCAGTGGTTAAGAGCATTGCCTGCTCTTCCAAAGGTCCTGAGTTCAATTCCCAGCAACCACATGGTGGCTCACAACCATCTGTAATGAGGTCTGGTGCCCTCTTCTGGCCTGCAGACATACACACAGACAGAATATTGTATACATAATAAATAAATAAATATTAAAAAAAACAAAACAATAACATGATTGGCTCTGTGTTAGCATCTGATGACTCTGTGTCTTCTAGAGTCTCAAGGGTATATCCATTTGTTCAGTTAGGCTTGCTATTCCTGGGGATTGCTAGCATGATACAGAAGGGTACACAGCATGTAAGATGCACATAATAAGTATTATAAAGCATGCCCATTAGCCGGGCGGTGGTGGCGCACGCCTTTAATCCCAGCACTCTGGAGGCAGAGGCAGGCGGATCTCTGTGAGTTCGAGACCAGCCTGGTCTACAAGAGCTAGTTCCAGGACAGGCTCCAAAACCACAGAGAAACCCTGTCTCGAAAAACAAAAAACAAAAAACAAAAAAACAAAAAAAAAAGCATGTCCATTGATTCTCAAAATACAGTGATGGTTTTTTCTTTCTCAGACAGAGTCTGTATCCCAATCAAATTCACAATCCTTTTGTCTCAATCTTTTCGGACCGGGACTGCAGGTTTGCACAATGCTAATACTAGTGAAATACTCGATTTTTTAAGTGGTACAATTCTATTGGTCTCTGTGGTTAATTTTATTTTATAATCCTCCAGACACCAATGCCAACAATGATGATAACAGCAATATATATATAATACTTAATATCAATCAATCTCTCTATTTATACAACTACTTATTTAAAAATCTCATCATAGGGGGCTGAAGAGATGGCTCGGAGGTTTAGAGCACTGGCTGCTCTTCCAGAGGTCCTGAGTTCAATTTCCGCAACCACATGGTGGCTTACCACCATCTTTAGTGAGATTGAATACCCTCTTTTGGTGTGTAGGCATCCATGCAGATAGAGTAGTTGTATACACAGAATAATTAAATATTTAAAAAGACCCACCACAAATCACTAACTTAGGTATAAAGATTAATGCCATTTTAAAGACAAGTGAAACTAAGATATAGCAAGACTTCAATGTTTATCAAGATCATGTGATTGCAGAGGTGGCAAAGCCAGAATCCAAACAGGACTCTATTGTGCTGTACTCCTTCTTAGTCAAATGCAAATAAGGTGCTTAGTATACACTGTTCAACAAGTATTTTGGGGCAACATCTTATCAGAAATCACAAGTCAATACTAAAATGAAGAAAGAGTGTCTTCTGCCATACTGTTTCCCAAGACTACAAAGAATCAAAAAATGGAGCCAGACGCGATGGCCTATAATCTCAGCACTAGGGAGACAGAAGCAGGTGGAACTTTGTGAGTTCAAGGGCAACCTGGTCTACACAGTGAGTTCCAGGACAGCCAGGGGCTAAGTAGAAAGACCCTGTCAAAAAGAATTAAAAATGGGAGTGGTCTAACTAAACCACTCTAGAAGAACAACAAAGCATGAAATTCTCTTGCTTTTCCTTCACAAGTCAACAGATTGGATAGCATTTAATAGCTATAAAAATGACACATTAATGGCACTTAAATTAGGTGTCTAAATGACATTAAAACTGGGGTCTTTTCAAACAGAGAGCACAAGGGAAGAGAGGACAGAGAAGAGGAAGGGAAGACAAACAACAAAAGGAAAGTTTGTTCGAGAAATGCCATATCAAAACATAATTCTTCAACAGCTAATAAAACATAAATTGTGAGTCTTCCTTAAACCATATGAACACTATAACAGGTTTTAAGCACTAATAGTTTTCAGAATATATTTTGACAAAGTTCTCTAGGATAAAGAAGCATGCTGATTACCTTCTCGTACTCTTCTTCAGAAGGATTGTACTTCCTCAGCCACTCGGCAAGAGGTTTATCTTTAAAGGATCCCGTCACACCATATTCCACTTGGATTTTCCTGAGGGTATCTGAAGCAGGAACTAGCTCCACCATGCCTTTAACAAACAAAGTATCAGCTGTATGAAAATGTGTCCCCAAAGTAGGTCTCAAAAATATTGATATGTGGGCTGGAGAGATGGCTCAGAGGTTAAGAGCATTGCCTGCTCTTCCAAAGGTCCTGAGTTCAATTCCCAGCAACCACATGGTGGCTCACAACCATCTGTAATGGAGTCTGGTACCCTCTTCTGGCCTGAAGGCATACACACAGACAGAATATTGTATACATAATAAATAAATATTTAAAAAAATATTGATATGTTTCAATCCTTGAAATAAGACACCAAATCTAGCAAGTCATGCTTAAAAATGTAAGCAGTTGAAATTATTATCTTTTTTTTAAAGATTTATTTATTTATTAAGTAAACAGTGTTCTGCCTGTATGCATTCCTGCAGGCCAGAAGAGGGCACCAGATCTCATTACAGATGGCTGTGAGCCACCATGTGGTTGCTGGGAATTGAACTCAGGACCTTTGGAAGAGCAGGCAGTGCTCTTAACCACTGAGCCATCTCTCCAGCCCTATTATCTTATTTTTTAAAAGTACCCAAGGACTGGAGAGATGGCCCAGCAGTTAAGAATACTAGCTTCTCTCTAGAGGAACCAGATTTGAAACCCAGCACTCACATGGTAGCTAGCTCACCAAAATCTGTAACTACAGTGCAAGGAGATCTGATGCCCTCTTCTGGCATCTGCAGGTACCAGGCACTCACATATTACAAACACATGTTAGTCAAACACCCATATACACAAGTAAAAATAGAAATAATGCTGGGTGGTGGTGGCACACACCTTTCATTGCAGCACTGGGAGGCAGAGGCAGGTGGATTTCTGTGAGTTTGAGGCCAGCCTGTGTATACAAAGTGAGTTCTAGGACAGAGCTACACAGAGAAACCCTATCTCAAAAAACCAAAACCAAAGCCGGGTGGTGGCGGCCTTTAATCCCATCACTCGGGACGCAGAGGCAGGCAGATCTCTGTGAGTTCGAGGCCAGCCTGGTCTACGAGAGCTAGTTCCAGGACAGGCTCCAAAGCTACAGAGAAACCCTGTCTTGAAAAAACTAAAATAAACAAAAACAAACCAACCAAACAAAAAAGAGTAATTACAGTGTCATTTGATGAACATGTAAAATATATCACAGAATGAATGGTTATCAGTAACTTGAAAAACTTATCATCAATTGAGGATTGAGGTGGTTCAGTGGGTAAAAGTATCTATGCTAGCAGGACAACTTGATTTCAGTCCCTAGAATTCACAGAAGAATGAGAGAGAGAGAAAGAGAAAGAGAGGGGGGGCGGGGGAGAGAGAGAAAGTTGTCCTCTGACCTCCATACATGTGTGCCTACTCTTCCCAACACATACAAATAGCACAGTAAAACTGAAAAATTTGAGATCGAAATGGCGACCGAGGGAGATGTGGAGCTGGAGTTAGAGACCGAGACCAGCGGCCCGGAGCGGCCTCCCGAGAAGCCATGGAAGCATGATAGTGGTGCTGCTGACTTGGAGCGGGTCACTGACTATGCGGAGGAGAAGGAGATCCAAAGTTCGAATCTGGAGACGGCTATGTCCGTCATTGGAGACAGACGGTCCAGGGAGCAAAAGGCAAAACAGGAGCGGGAAAAGGAACTGGTGAAGGTCACGATCAAGAAGGAAGATCTGGAGTTGATAATGACAGAGATGGAGATCTCTCGAGCAGCAGCAGAAAGGAGCTTGTGGGAACACATAGGCAACGTTGTGGAGGCTCTTATTGCCCTAACCAACTGATAATGTGCATTTTCAGACATTCTGGACTAATTACTGAAATAAAGTGTTTTGTTGTTCTGTTCATTTTTTTTTCAATTTTATCTCTGATCAAATGCATTATATATTCTGTTTTGTTGTCAGTTTCTATGTTGGACCTTCATGAAAATATATGAACAATCAGTATAAAGAAGTACCTAATGTTCAAAAAAAAAACTGAAAAATCTATCAACTTAGTAATAAAATAAAAATCTAGCTAAAATAGATCAGAATAATGGGTTAAGATACGTCATAAGAACTAATAAGAGGCTAGAGCTAATGGGCCAATTAGCTTTATAACTTAAAAAAAAATCTACTCTCATGAAAAAAGAAAACCTCATTATTGCTATTTATTCTAAGGAAATGAATCCAAAGTTGGCTTAAGTAGATGATGTCCTTACTGGGTCAATAAACCTATACTACTGGTTACTACAAAGTGTTTATTAGGACTACCTACTGAGCTGTTTTCTTAGTAAGCTATGTTCATGAGACAAAAGAAATCAAGATCCAAGTAAAAGACATACCTCGATCTCGGCCAGTTGACAGGCATTTGAATATCACCATCCTCAGATCCAGTCCCTCTTTAAGCCAGATCTTATCCATAATCTTTATCATCTGTAAAGCTAACATATCTTGTCGAAGGTCTTCACCAACCTTGAAATTAAAGAAATAAAAATCACACCTTTCCCCAAGCACTTGTTACATGCCATAAGATCTGAGGGGTGTTTGACAGGGCATGCACAGAGAGAAGGGATTTCAGAGCTGCACTGTACTCTTCTGTGGTGTCCTAGAGAAACTATTTCAAATGCCTCATGTCTCCATTTCATGTACAGTGCATTTTATTTTAATTAATTTTAAGGTGTGGGGGACTGAGTCCTTGGCCTTGTGTACACTGGGCAAGCACTCTACCACTGAGCTACACTCTGCTCAACAGTACGTTTAAAAAGCTGAATTTTAGAGTATGTAAAATACCTTCAATCAAAAGATAAAAGGAAGGTGGGTGGTGGCAGTGGCACATGCCTTTGATCCCAGCACTCCAGAAGCAGAGCATTGGAATCTCTGAGTTTAAGGCCAGCTTGGTCTATAGAGTTCCAGGACAGCCAGGACTACACAGACAAACCCTGTCTCAAGAAAAAAAAAAAACCAAAAAAGGAAATCACAGTGATCTTATGATAGTTTGTTTCTTGACTATATCAATGCTAACATTCTGACTATAACATTACATTACAGTTATATAAGAGGTCAACAAGAATCTCTAGGTAACTTCTTATAATTATCTATAAATCTACAACCATTTCAAAATAAAGGTCACTTAAAAATATTACTCCTTTTGAGGCTGGAGAGATGACACAAAGATTAAGATCATTTGATGTTCTGGCAGAGGACCTAAGTTCAGTTTCCAGCACCTATACATGGTGGCTCACAAATGTCCATAACTCCAGTTCCAGAAGATCTAATGCCCTCTTCGAATCTCAGAGGGCACCAGCATGCATGTGTACACATTCAGACAAACATTCATACATATACAATAAATAAATGCTGGCCTGGAACTTGCTAGATTGACTAGGTTGGCCCAGAACTCAAAAGATCTTTCTGCTTTTGCCTCTGGTGTGCTGGGATTAAACATATGTACCACCACACCTGGTTGAATAACAGTTTTAACACAAACAATGATAAATATATTTTTGAGGCTAGCCAAGAAAATTGTGAAAAAGATTAAGGAGGATTTGCCTTAACAAAAATTGAGACAACTTGTAGAATATCTATCATTAAAATAGATGGTATTGTTTTAAGAAAAGGTAAAAATATCAGTAAAATAAACAGAAACTTCTATCAAAGAAGGTTCGATTTTAGCTATCTTTATGAACCTTCAATTTATCAACTTAATGAATTATCCAGAACTCCCCATTTTTTCTTCAATGTATGATTACAACTCACAAAATTTCAACAGGTAAAAGATTCTTTTCTAACACTCCAGTCCTTCTGATTCACATAGGTAATCTCTATGCTTCTGAAAACCAATAGTCAGGTATGATGGCATACCCTTACAATCCCAGCACATGGGAAGCTGAAACAGGATGATCCAGGGTTTAAGGCCAGCCAGGATTATACTGTGAGCTGTTGTCTTGCACAAGTCCCTAAGAAACATCACCCTTTCTAGTTTTGCAGCTTGGCAAACCTGAGGGAGCCTGTCTGTTGTGATACTATGCTCACCAGCCTGGCCAAGGGCTGCAGTTGCCCCCCAGTCCTATTTGGGAAGATTTTTTTTTTTGGATTTTTTTTTTTCGAGACAGGGTTTCTCTGTAGCTTTGGTGCCTGTCCTGGAACTAGCTCTTGTAGACCAGGCTGGCCTCGAACTCACAGAGATCCACCTGTCTCTGCCTCCCGAGTGCTGGGATTAAAGGCGTGCGCCACCACCGCCCGGCTATCTGGGAAGATTTTATGTCAGTAATAATTTTACAGAAATACTCAAATTGTTCCCGTCATTGTCTGTTTTTTTATGGGACAGGGTCTCATAATTGAGGCCCTGTCTCAAACAAACAAACAAAATCAAACCAAACCAAACCAATCCCCTGTGAAAGAACCCAAGAGACGAAACCCACAGAAGCACTCTAGTCATCTCACCTTGAAGATGACATTAATCTCTTCCCCCATAGGGTCAGCATTCAGCATTGTGACTCTGAGGGGCATAGCGTTAGAGCTGAAGAAGGAGCACGACTGCAAACACAACACTGAGCGTTAGAAAGGCTGGCGACAGCATGAAAATGGATTCTGCATTTATTGTGCCTGATATTTTTTCTAATGCTTTAAATTAGAGCAAATCAAACAATGGATGTTAACTAGTGCTTACATGATCTGCCAATAATATGGATATGTAAATAGCTCTTGAAATTTAAACAGTGTATATCAGTAAAATAGCTACTCAATAAAGGCAGAAAAAACAAAAACTTAAAAACTTGGTGCAAAACCCTTTAAAGCCAGCCTGAACTTCTTTCTAAGTATCTGAATCACTCAACAGAGCACACAGCTGTGTGATACTCATCCTGACCGGGGACAAGAGCTCCATTTTCACATAAGTACTGATGAAACTCATTACCTATGTAATTAAATACTAACACTCTAATAACTTCACGGCTTAAATCAAATCACATTTTATCTATTTATTTTGGGAATCAAATTCTGGGCCTTGTATACTAGTCAAGTGCTCTACCACTGAACTACAGATCTTACCTTAAAATAAAACTTACAAAAAGCTAGTGTAAGACCATAACCCTATTTTAAGAACACAAACAAAACCCAAAGTAATAAAAGAGTCTGTCACTATGTCCTTCGGGAACTCTGGTCAGGTAACAACATGCAGAAAGACAGAGCTCAGGGCACTCTCCCTAGCCAAGGACTTACACACTGCACTCTCACCCTCGCCTGCAGTAACAACTCTCCTTCTTGTGCATTATTTTATGTTTATATGAACTTGAGAGTACTGTGTTACCTTAATATTTAATTCTTTTGCCACTAGACTTGGTTTGAGAGGAAGACGACAATTATTTTCCAGAAAAAAGGACTGTACTCGTTCCATACTCTTTTGGAGGACCACCTATGGAAGAGATTGCCTCTGTAAGTACATTATGAAAATGAAGAGAAAATGAAGATTATTCATTCTGAGAATGAACGTGTCTATGCAGGTACACATTCATGGAGGCCACAGGTCAAGTGGGTTTCTTCTGTAATTGTTCTTTACTTATTTTTCTGGATAGACTCTCTCATTGAACCTGGACCTCACTGATTAGGCTAGCTGACCAGTGAGTCCTAGGGATTCTCTTGTCTTTGCTTCCCCAGCACTGAGATTTCAGATGGGTATCACTGAGCTGCCTTTTTACGTAGGTACTAGTAGGGATGCAAATTCAAGCTTGTGCTGCAAGCACTTTGCTGACTGAGCCATCTTCCAGCACTGAAGATCTGCATCCCTCCCAACATCATGAACTCTCTTTTCTCCTATATAACTCACTGAGTCCAATTAGGAATGTCCATATACACAAGGGTGTGGGGTCACAGGAAACCTACCAGTGGCTACCCCCTAATATTTATCTTTTGTTTTATTTAGTTTTAAGATACGGTCTCACTATGTAGCTCTGACTGTCCTAGAACTCACTCTGTAGACCAGGCTGGCCTCAAACTCACAGAGATCCACCTGCCTCTCTTTCTCAAGTGCTAGGATTAAAGGTATGTGCCATCATGCCCCGTGCAGATTTTTAGAAAAAACAATCTAACAATCTAATGAAGTCATTATAGTTAAAATGTATACAGCTCTTAACTCAACTATTTTGTCCATAGGAATATTCCATAAAGAAACTAAAGCAAGCCTGAAGCAGTGACATGTATCTACAGAGTGAGTTACTAGGGAGATTGAAACAGGAGTGCAAGGCAACTCAGTAGATTCCATCCTTTCAAAACATGAAAGAAATAAGGAAGAAGTGCTAGAAGGCAGTAAAGATGTGTGCAATAATGTTCACAGTAGCATTACTTGGGAAAAATATATAAACAATGTACATGGAGGCTCATAAATCATACACTAAATACTTTGTGACATTATGTACCTCTTGAATGCTAAGTGTACTTGTATGGATTGACAAGTCTCCAAAATAAAAGTGAAAAAAGCTATTTTCAAAAATACAAAACAAAACAAAAACACCAACAATTTTTTAAAGAATTTAAGAACATATAAATAGAAAATATTCTTTCCCTGTGTTCATGAATTGGAAGACAAGCTGAGTTCAAGAATTAAGATATATTATTATGGCTAGATGTGGTGGTGAACATTTTAATCCAGCACTGGGAAGCAGAAGCAAGAGGATCCTTGTGAGTTTGTGACCAGTCTGGCTTAAGTACGAGATCAAGGATAGTCAGGGCTTTATAGAGAGATCTTATCTCAAAAGAAATTAATAAATAGCTGGGCAGTGGTGGCGTGAACCTTTAATCCCAGCACTCGGGAGGCAGAGGCAGGCAGATTTCTGTGAATTCAAGGCCAGCCTAGTCTACAAGAGCTAGTTTCAGGACAGCTAGAACTATTACATAGAGACATCCTGCCTCAAAAAAAAAAAAAAAACCAAACAAACAAACACAATAAAAGTTTATTATTATAATCACAATATTTCCAAAATTGATCTATAGATTTAATATAGTTCTTATCAAAATCCCAACTGCCCAAGTGTGGTGGCAAGCATCTGCAATCCCAGCACTTATGAGGTCTATGCAGGAGGATACAGGGCTAGTCCAGTTATACAGATTTGTCTCAAAAACAAAACAATACTTGTGTTCTCTTTCATGGGTACATACCTGTCTGGTTGATCCACTAGCCTGTCTTACTTTTTCTGCCACTCCTCCTAAAAGTTGTACAAGTTTCATCTGCTTAGAAAGTTCTTCTCTGAGTCCTTTTCCTCCTACTGAGAGGAGAGCACCCAACACATGCTCATATCTGCTTCCAAAATGTGTATCATGCAAAGCATCCTTGAGAAGCCTAATGCAACAAAAATATTTATGTCAGTCACTTCTGAGAACTAGATGAAGCTCGCTCAAAGATCAGTTTAACAAGTTCTAATTTGGATATCCAGGAAATTAAGTCACATAAGCAAGAAAAGGCTCATTAATTATTATAAAAAGCATGATGTTGTTTTATTAATTTTAGTTTTATTTCTAAAGACAAACCCTTCAGCTTCTTTAAAATAATAGATTCACTACACAGCTGATTACCCACAGCAAGTATCATAAGCACACTGTTTATATTTAATAATTATGCCAACTCTGTTAGTGTCTGCAAAACAAAGGAGCCACTTAATAAAATTTAAGTCTTACCAATACAAACTGTGTGCTATCTGGATATTTCCCAAGGCCCTGGACAGAAGGAAGCGCACTAGTGAACTATTCAAGTAAATTTCATATTTCAAAGCCTATGTGTAAGAGGAAATAAGAGTTATTAGAAGTTAAATCATACCAAATTGCTCAGATAAAAGCATCAAATATGTAGACTAAATGCTACTCACTGGTGAAAAGATGACACTTATGGAAAAAAAAGGCTAGGTTTTATAGCCCAGAGGTAGAATGCTTGCTTAGCAGAAGCAATGCCATTCCTTCCATCCACAGCACTGCAAATATTTAAAAAAACCAATACTACAGGGGCTGAGCATGATGATACATGCCTTTATTCCCAGCACTCAAGAAGCAGAGGCAGATCGATCTCTGTGAGTTCAAGCCCAGCCTGAATAAATGAATTCTAGGACAGCCAGGGCTACATCGAGAAAGCCTGTCTCAAAAAATAAAAGTCTATGAATATAGGTCAAATTGTTGAACTCAAAAGGAATACTATCTATTATATTAGCTATGTTTTACCAGCAAAGAAAAAAAGGCTCAAGTCTGGCAAATTCCCGAAAATTGCCGGGTGCACACCTTTAATTCCAGCACTCAGGACTCAGGAGGCAGAGCCAGGCAGATCTCTTGAGTTTGAGACAAGTCTGGTCTACAAAGTGAGTTCCAGGATAGCAGGGCTGCACAGAGAAACCCTGTCTTAAAAAATTTTTAAAAAAAAGTCTAAAAATTACAAGTTCACACGGCTATATGCCACATTACCTATGGCAGTAATGGGAGATCATACTATATTCTCACACAGTGCCCTCAACATTTCTGCTGTACTACAATGGCATTTTAAAACAAAGAAGGGGTCCCATGGCCAGTCCCTTACTAACTGAAACTAGGTGGGTGAGTAGGAAGCAAGGTAGCCTAGTAAAAACTCCCACCTGTACAAACTGTGGGAGAAGATCTGTTAGCTCATCATCACTAATGGCCTCAATCCAGCTCACAGCTAGAGATCGCACTTCCTGGTCAGCAAATCTAGAGTATCAGAAAATCAATATATAACAGTGATTTCTTGCAAGTGTAGTTTTATTAACTGAAAACACAATTTTAGTCTGTCCCCGACAAAGAAGATTCAAATGGCTCTTACTCAAAACCAATGTGCTGGCGTGGCAGTACATGCCTTTAGGAGGCAGAAGCAAGCCAATCTCTGAGTCTGAGGCCAGCCCAGTCTACATAGCAAGCTCCTAACGGAATTTTCATACATACTGAGTACAATGACAATCTCCACTTAAACCCTTCCATTCTTACTATTCCCTCTTCTACTTTCTATTACCTTTCCACCCTTCCCTTAATACTTTTCTTTTTTTCTAAAGGAGCAAAAACTTAACTGTGTAAATACAGACTCAGTTCCCAGATTATTTCAAAATTTTAGCTTCATAAAAATTAATTTTGTCCCCATAAATTATTACAATTATATAATTATTAAAAATAATCAATTACACAATTAATAAAAAGAATTATTCAAATTAGATACTTAATTCTTTCTTTAGGTAAGCTTTAAATGATACAAAATGCTTTCTTGAGCATTTCAATGAAAAAGAATATGTTTATATAAATTATGCATACACACTTACATTATCATGTTGTTTTTATGTTAAAAGGGAAGTACCCCTGCAGCATAAGACACTGCTGTGAAATTTGACAATAAAACATCAAATAAATGTATCTGACTTACTTTGCATCAAGAAGCTCCAATGCAGCTAGTGGGCACAATGGCGGCCACTGGTGCAGCAATGAGTAAGTTTTGGCAAGATTAGCCCATTTCCAGTTTGGGGCACTTGCTAGTATCTTAGGAAGACAATTTGGATGTTTGAAGCAATAATAACGTTTTTCCCACAAAAAGACCTTATCTTCTTTAGAAAGTCTGCATATATAATAGAATTAAGTTACTTCTCAGTAGAATTATGACATGGCTATAATCTCAATAATTAAAAAGTCAAAGAAGAAATGTATTTGTGACAAGTGACTAGTACTTGATGCTGCTAATACTAATAAGAAACAGAAATATTCAACGTACAGCAAACATACTAATCTACCCTCATCTGAAGATGGAAACTGCTCTCTCTGCCTTGACAAAAGTACAAGAGTTGTTAAAGTGAGGGTAAACAAAGCAAGAGCTGAATGAGCAGAGTGCGTCCACACAAATAAAATGAAACGCTATGGAGAAAACAAATCTTTAGGGAACAGTTGAGTTGAGAAGCAGTGGAAAAAGTGTGAAAAACTGAGAAACAAATGAAAAAAAATATTTTTAGAGATAAATTGTGAGTTAAGTTCAATGACATGTTCATGAAATATTTCACTTTTATTATTCGTTTATTTTTGAGACAGAATTTCACTGTGTCACCTTTTCTGCCCTGGAACTCATTCTGTATGCCAGGCTGGCTTTGAACTCACAGAGTTAACAACTCTGCCTCCCAAATACTGGGATTAAAAGCATGTGCCAGCACCCAATTTACTCATTTTTTTTTTGTTTTTTTTTTTTTTTGAGGCAGTTTCTTATATAGCCCAGGTTGGCCTCAAACTTGCCGTGCAGCTAAAGTGGGCGTCAAACTCCTGTTCCTCCTGCCTCCATTGCCTGTGTTAGGATTACAGGTATGCAACAGCATGTCTGGCTCACCCACTCCACTTTGTGCATACAGCACACCTGCAAAATGTATTCATCTCATGTGCAGTATAAAAAAAACCCCACAAATATGACAAAAAGCACCTAAATAAAATGTGCTGGCTAATGGTCCCCCCTCCCCAAGACAGGGTTTGGAGCCTGCCCTGGAACTAACTCTTGTAGACCAGGCTGGCCTCGAACTCAGAGAAATCCACCTGCCTCTGCCTCCCGAGTGATGGGATTAAAGACATGCACCACCACTGCCCATCTTGTGTTGGCTAGTTTTAAATCAACTTGACACAAGCTATAGTTAGAAGCCCATAGAGCATTTTCTTAAGTAGTGATTGATGAGGCAAGGCCCGGGCAATTGATAAGGGGCCATCGCTGGGCTGGTGATCCTGGGTTCTATAAGAAAGCAGGCTGAGCAAGTCACTGGTAGTAAGCCAGTAATCAGCAATCCTTCATGGCCTCCACATCAGCTCTTGCCTCCAGGCTCCCGCCCTGTTTGAATTCCCGTCCTGACTTCCTTCAGTGATAAACAGTGATGTGGAAGCATAAGTCAAATAAACCCTTCCTCCCCAAGCTGCTTTGGTCATGGTGTTTTATCACTGCAATAGTAACCCAAGACAGAAGTCTTCCTAATTCTACAGACAAGGATCTGCTATGCTTCCAGAGATGGTTTAGTAATATAGAAGTATCCACACGGGTGTTTTAGGTTTTATTTCCTTTGTGCTGATGGTAACACTATCCTAATATGCTGATGAGTTTGGTATTAGAGGTGGAGACAAACAGATTCTTAGGGTCGGATGGACTGCCAGTCTATTCAATTTACTGGCAAGCTCCAGATTCAGTCAGAGATTGTGTTTCAAAAACTAAGGTGGGAAGTGATTAAGGAAGATACTTAGTGTTGACGTCTGTACTCTACATGCACATACATGTACATACACACAGTAAAAATGGTCTGGGTGAATGGCTCAGTGGGTAAGGTGCCTGCTGTGCAAACATGAGGACCTGAGATCAGATCCCCAGCACTAACATAAAACTTGGGTGTGGCGGTATGCATCTGTAACCCCAGCACTGAGATGAAGAGCTAGGAGGACCCATAAAGCTCCATGGCCAGCCAGCCTAATAAATTAGTGAGCTCCAGGTTCAGTAAGAGTCTGTCTCAAAAAATGAGCTAAAGAGACAGAGAAGGTATCCTGTCAACCTCTCTCTGCATAGACACACACACACACATGCGTGTGTGCTATACAAATACATGATTTAAGAAAGACTAAAACAGGGCTGGAGAGATGGCTCAGAGGTTAAGAGCATTGCCTGCTCTTCCAAAGGTCCTGAGTTCAATTCCCAGCAACCATATGGTGGCTCACAACCATCTGTAATGGGGTCTGGTGCCCTCTTCTGGCCTGCGGGCATACACACAGACAGAATATTGTATACATAATAAATAAATATTTAAAAAAAAAAAAAAAGAAAGACTAAAACACAGATTTATATAATTCCCTGATTTGTATGTAGCCAGTCTTCCACTGGAAGTGCTGGGATCATGCTGTACTCTTAGTCCTGTACAGCTTCCTCCATATCAAGAGCACTTCTAAATCACGGGCTGTAATATTAAGCCCTGAACCTGATCTTTTACACCACAGAAGATTCCCAAGAAAATAATAAACAAAGCATACCCAAATGATGAGTCCCTGTGAAGAATATCCAGAAGTTTTCCCTTTACATCGTTTTCCAGTGTTTCCAACTTGTACTGTTGAATAACATTTCTATCATCTTGGGGAGATGTATAAACAATGTCACATGAAGGAGAAGGAAAATCAACCTGAAAAAAATTAAAGAAATCACTGAACTTGTGTGTGTGTTTTGTTTGTTGTTGGTTTTCTTTTCTTTCTTCTGAGACAGGGTTTCTTTGTGTACCCTGGCTGTCCTGGGATTTGCTCTATAGAGTAGGCAGGCTAGCTTCAAACTCAAGAGATCTGCCTGCCTCTGTCTCCTGAATGCTGCAATTCAATGTGTGTACTACCATCACCCAGCGAAGTTGCTCAAATTATAATCCATTTCCATATTAGCATCTTTGTCTTTCAGGAAACTGAGTTTTCATAACAATCTAGGTAAGTTTATTTTAAGTATAAACCTGGTGCTTCTTTTCTCTTCTTTTGCCAATAGCTGGTCATTCTCAAAAGCATGTACATATTTCTTAGGAAAGATATAGGGCATGTTTTCTTCTCTCAGAAACTGGAATTTTTTTTAAATATTTATTTATTTATTATGTATACAACATTCTGCCTTGATGTATGCCCGCACGCCAGAACAGGGCGCCAGATCTCAGTACAGATGGTTGTGAGCCACCATGTGGTTGCTGGGAATTGAACTCAGGACCTCTGGAAGAGCAGCCAGTACTCTTAACCTCTGAGCCATCTCTCCAGCCCCAGAAACTGGAATTTTTTTAAACTTTCTTTTTATTTATTCTTTGTGTTTTTCACATCATGCATCTCGATCCCATTCATTTCCCTGTCCCTCTGTATCTGCCCTCTGCCCTTGCAACCACTCCCTTAAAACAAAATAAAATCAAATTTAAGAGAGAAAAAAACCAATCTTGTCATGGAAGTTGTAGTGTGACATGGTGAGTCATGCAGTAAAGCATTTTATCCATATATCTTTACTTCCAAGTGAGCACTGCAAAGAGTCACTGGTCTGGTTTATGGCCTCTGGCTTCTGCTACACTATCGATGCTGAGCCCTCACTGGGACTCCTCTTGGATATCCTTTTTTTTTTTTTTGTTGTTGTTTTTTTTTTGTTTTGTTTTTTGTTTTTTCAAGACAGGGTTTCTCTGTGGTTTTGGAGCCTGTCCTAGAACTAGCTCTTGTAGACCAGGCTGGTCTCAAACTCACAGAGATCCGCCTGCCTCTGCCTCCTGAGTGCTGGGATTAAAGGCGTGCGCCACCACTGCCCGGCCTTTGGATATCCTGTTGTTGCCCTGTGTCGTGAAAATCCTGTAATTTCGGGTCTGTAAGACCAGCGTCTTCATGTGCTCCAGCAGATTATAGATGGGTGGGTGTGGAGGTAGCCCAACTCATAACCCTGGTTCAGCGCCTGGGTAGTTGCAGGGTTGGTCAGCTCACTAGCTCTCCCTTGTCCTCACCACTAAGGTGAGCTTCAGTTATAGATTTTAATATAATTTTATGAAAGACATTATTTTTTAATTATTTTACTTATATTATCTACTTTAGCAATTTATATTATCTGGTAGACTTCTAATAAGACATTTGTCCTGAAATACAAGCAGATTGTTTAGTATCCCTTTATTTGACATTTTAACCTAAATTATTTGGAGCAAAAATTGGGAATAGAAATGCAAATTAATTACTAGGAAGTACATTATTAATACACACAATCGTAGCCATTAAAAGCTGATGGAAAAAAATCAATTCATGGCATTTTAATTTTGAAAGGGCATAAGATTCTTGTAAAATCCCATTTTATTTAATTTATGCATACAAAATCTAAAATTTCTTAAGTGTCTTTTGACCATTTGCTATTCTTCTATTGAGAATTCTTATTTAGATCTGTACCCCATTTTTTTTAATTTTTTTGATCTTGAGTTCTTTATATATTTTAGAGATCAGACCTCTGTCTGATGTGGGATTAGTGAAGTTCTTTTCCCATTCTGTAGGCTGCTATTTTGTCTTATTAACTGTGTCCTTTGCTTTACAGAAGCTTCTCAGTTCCAGGAGATCCCATTTGCTCTCAGTGACTGTGCTACTGGTATTTATATTTAGGAAGTGTTCTCCTGTGGCCATGTGTTCAAGGCTACTTCCCACTTTCTCTTCAGTGAGGTTCAGTGTGGCTGGAGTTATGCTGATGTCTTTGATCCATTTGGACTTGAGTGTTGTGCATGGGGACAGATATGGATCTATTTGCATTCTTCTACATGTTGTCATCCAATTATGCCCCCACTTTCTGTTGAAGATGCTTTCTTTTTCCATTGTATAATTTTAGCTTCTTTGTCAAAATTCAAGTGTTCATAGGTGTGTTGATTAATTAATATCAGGGTCTTCAATTTGAATTGCTCAACATCCTTAGCCATTAGGAAAATACAAATCAAGATGAGATACCATATTATACTTGTCAGAATGGCTAAGATCAAAAACACCAATGACAGTTTATATTGCAGAGGATGCAGAGTAAGGGGAACACTCCTCCATTGCTGGTAGGAGTGTATACTTATACAGGCACTTTGGAAATCAGTGTGGCGGTTTCTCAGAAAATTGTGAATCAACCTACCTCAAGACCCAGCAATATCACTCTTGGGCATATACCCAAAGGATGCACACTCATACCACAAGGACATTTGTTCAACTGTGTTCACAACAGCATTATTTGTAATAACCAGAACCTGGAAACAACCTAGGTGCCACTCAACTGAAGAAAGAATAAAGAAAATGTGGTACATTTATACAATGGAGTACTAGTGGTAAAAAACAATGACATCTTGAAATTTGCTTGTAAATGGGTAGAACTAGAAAAAAGCCATCCTGAGAGAGGGAACCCAGATTTAGATAGACAAACATGGTAAGTACTCACTCATAAGTGGATATTAGATATAAAGCAAAGGATAACCACCAGTTTATCGTCCATAATCCAGAGAAGCTAGGTAACAAGGAGAACCCTAAGAGAGACATACATGGATCCCCCTGGAAGGGGAAAAAGGCAAGATCTCTTGAAAATTTGGGTGGAAAGCAGGGGTCGGGAGGGAAGAAGGGTAGTAAGGAGGAGAACATGAAGGAATGGGATGCTCAAGAAAGGGGAAGGACAGAGAGGGAGAGAAAAGAAAGTGACATCTTGATTGAGGGAGCCATTAAAGGGCTAGCGATTACATAGCACTAGGGAAATTCCCAGGAATCCACAAGGATGACCCCAGCTAAGACTCTAAGCAACAGTGGGAAGGACGCCTAAACTGGCCTTCCCCTGTAAAATTGATGACTACCTTAATTGTCACCATAGTACCTTCATCCAGAAACTGATGAAAACAGATACAGAGATCTACAGTAAAGTCCTGGGCTGAGCTACTGGAGACCAGTCCAAGAGTGGGAGGAACAATAATATGAATAAAGGGGTCAAGACCATGATACCCACAGAAACAGCTGATCTGAGCTAGTGAGAGCTCACTGACACTGGACTGATAGTGGGAGAACCTGCATAGAACCAAGGTAAGTCCACTGAATACGGGGAACAGTTGTGAGTGCCACTGGCAGTGGAACCAGGATCTATCCCTAGTGCTTGAACTGGTATCTTGGAGCAAATTCTCTTTGGAGGAATACCTTGCTTGGCCTAGATATAGGGGGAGGACCTTGATCTTTCCTGGAAGTGAAGTGTCAGACTTTGTTGACTTCCCATGGGAAGCCTTACCCTTTCTGAAGAGTGCAATGGGGGGGGGGGGGGGGAGGAAGATAGGGATAGCTACATAAAATAAGAAAATATTGCATTAAAAAATTCTTAATTAAAAAACAAACAAAAACAAAACTAAAATGAACAACATCTTATTATGATCATTCCAGTAGAGATTGATTAATAATATTGAAGGAAACAAAACCTTAGATCTGAAGATTAAGATCTTTGCCCTGCAGAACACCAGCTATAGCACATAGGAGAATGAGCCCAGTAAATGTTTTTATAACACTTAAATTGAAGACAGATTCTGATATCAAATTAATTAGACAAGATTAATTAGGCTTCTTCAATACAACCCAAGTCATCATGGTATACACAAACACTTTCTACAAAGACATTCACATGTAAGCCCCTCTATGTGTCAAGAACAACCATTACCTGTAGCACAATTCTTTCCATGACACAGCCTTTTTTTGGGATTGCTCCAGGAACAGAATTTGTATGTGATGAAGTCCAAAGGTAGAGAAGTTTTGTTCCACATGTTAAAAACCTTCACGAACATAAGAATACTGTGATTTTCATTTCAAAAATCTCAAACTTACAATATATCATGACAATCAATTTGAAGTATCAGTAAAAATAGTATGGTCTTCAAGAACATTTTAGGAGGGGACTGTGTATATATGTATGTTGGTTGGTATGTAAAATGAATAAAAAGAGAACATACTAGGAGGAAGCAGCTGGCTGGGCGGTGGTGGCACACACCTTTAATCCCAGCACTCAGGAAGGAGGCAGGGGCAGGCGGATCTCTGTGAGTTTGAGGCCAGCCTGGTCTATAAGAGCAAGTTCCAGGACAAGCTCCAAAGCTACACAGAGAAACTCTGTCTTGAAAAAGCAAAACAAAACAAAACAAAACAAAAAAACAAAAAAAAAGAAAGAAAGAAAGAAAGAAAAAGAAGGAATCAGCTGCCATATTGTACTGAGAAGTTAGGTAAAATATTAAGGGGGGGCAGGGAAGAGAAATTATGGTCATCATGTAAAATAAATGAAAAAAACTTTAATTAAAAATATTACTGTGTAGGATCAGAACAAAGAAAGGGAGAATAAAATGCACCTTGGAAAGAATGACACTGAGGAGAGAACACAGAAGGGAAAAGGACAACCACTGTCCCCAAAAACACTCTAAGCAGGAAGGTGAAAAAAATTGTCTCCCAAAGTTTTTTTGAGAGACCATGACTTGAAGGTCATGGTTTGGATTACAGCATTACACCCTGCTTTTTACCATTGTTATAAAAAGTACATGCCAAGAAAATCAGTAACTGCTTTGTACTGAAGTACAAATTATTTGATGTAAGCTATACATGAGAGCTCCTCAGTGAATTTTTTCTCTAAAAGATTAGACAATAAATATTTGAGCCAGCATGTGTTTGTAATCGCAGTATCTGGGAGGCTGGGGCAGGAGAATCATAAATCTGGGCTACATAGTGACTTCCTGCCTAAATTTTTTTTTTTAAAATAAGAACTAAGGGCTAAACAGTGGCACAGGGGGCTGGAATAATGGCTCAGAGGTTAAGAGCACTGATTGCTCTTCCAGGGGTCCCGAGTTCAATTCCCAGCAACCACATGGTGGTTCTCAACCATCTGTAATGAGATCTGGTGCCCTCTTCTGGCCTACAGGCACGTATGCAGACAAAGCAATGTATACATAATGAATAAATAAATCTTAATAAAAAAAAGAGAGTTGGCTCAGTGGCTTAGAGCACTTGCTGCTGCTCTTGCAGAATACCCATGTTTAATTTTCAGCATCCACACAGTGGCTCACAAAAAATTCTAGCTCCAGGGAATCTAATACTCTCTTCTGATCTTTGTAGTCACCATGCATGTTCATGGTACACAGATACACAAATAGGCAAAACAATCATATGCATAAAATAAAATAAACACCTAAAATATATGAATAAATAAATTTAAAAAGGCCGGACATGGTAGCACATAATAGGATTGGTGAGATGTCTTAGCATGTAAGGTGTTTGGTCTTATACCTGACAACCTGTAATCAATTCCAAATCATTCTCTTACCTACACACACACACACACACACACACACACACACACACTAAATGTTAAAAAAAAAGGCAGTGGGGCTCATGTATGTTGATCCTCATCCTCGACTACCAACTTATGGTTTATTTAAAACATTTACTTACAGACTTTGATAAATTGTTGCATAGATAAAATTTCTTTTTTTCCAAGAATAATCTCTCAAACTTTTTGTGTATGAATGTATAAAGGCTAGAAAGATGGTTCATTGGTTAAGAGCACTTGCTACCCTTCCTGATGACCTTAGTTTTGTTTCCAGAACCCACGCTGTGCAGCTCACAACCACTTGTGACTCCAGTTCCAGGGGATAAACTCCAAATTATCATTTCATTTATAAACTGTTTTGTATTTAAAAAAAAAAAACAAAAAACAAAAACCAATTTCAGGGCAGGGGAGATGGTTTAGTTGGTAAGTGCTCGCCCTACAAGCATGGGAAGCTGAGTTTGATCTCCAGAGCTCATATTAAGAAGCTAGGTATGCCAGTGTACACTTTCAATCACTGTGCTGAGAGAAGCAGACATAGATGGGTTCCTGGAGCTCACTGGCCAGCCAAGTTAGTCTAATATATAAGCCCCAGGCAATGAGAGACCCTATGCTTCAGAAATAAGGTGGATGGTGTTCTGGAAGAAGGCAACTGTGGCTGCATTTGCGCCTCCACATGCACAAATAGGTTACTGTCCACAGGTGAGATGTGCAGAACTCTTAGACCAAGGGCCCACAGCACTAAGGATTGGTTAGTGAGTTAGAATAGTTAAATCCTGTTGCTTCTCTGAAAATGGAGAAAGGTGGGAAATAGGAAAAACAAGGTCCTTTTAGTATCAAGAAAAACTGACAGAGTAATGGCATTCTGTCATAATATACTTTACAAAAATGAGTCATTGGTTACTGCTTTTCCCCTGGATCCTCTGCATACCCACCATGCTACACTGAGACCACAGCAGAGGGACTACTTTGCTAAGCTCAAAGATCATGTGCATCAGTGTTCCCAGCCCGTCCCCAGCCTATCTGTGATGCAGAGATATGCCCTAGAATCACAATTAAGTAATACTCACCGTTTAAAGTCAAAAAGAGTCAAAGAAACTTTACCCAAAGTTTCTGGCCCCTTTCTTTGTTTATTAGAATCAGGTGAACTTCCACTGCTTTGATTTAAAATTCCAAACAGAGTAAGATGAAGAATTGACTCTAATGGCAACTGTGATATCTGAATAGGAAAAATGATTCTATGGGGTAGAAAAAAAATATTCACTGGTGTTAAGAAAAAATTAGATTAAAAGTGACGCTCAGTAATCATTTAATGAAAACTGATTAACTTTAGGTGTTTTATTTCACTTATAAAACAATTTTTAGTTTTAAGTAACTTTTAGCTAAGTAGCAAGTATGGCTAACTTGTACTGTTAAGTCTTAAATGTCATTATGAGCATAAAACTTCAAAAATCTCACAGTTCTTTCTGTAAAAATGCCTAAGTACCTAAAGATATGCAGTTCAATAATCAGGCAAAATAAATTAGACCTTAATTCTGCAACTAGCTATTTACCCAAATAATTATGAGGTCTCTCTATTAAAAAAAAATCAGTATTTAAAAAACATTAACATTATAGAATGTCATCATGTATATGGATTTAAAATTTAGGTTGGTTATTAATCAAGAGCAAGACTCTTGTATAGTGTTACTATATAATAAAATACTTAAGCAGTTTATTAAACACTATTTCTAGAGTTCTGGGTAAATTTCTAATCTTTGGCATGACAAAGTCTAGGAAGAATTAATACCATGTTACTGCAATTTTAAGATACAGATGTTTATAGGAATACTTATGAAATTTTCATGTTAATTTCAGTTTGTTTTATAGAATTTTATGTAGAAGATATTTTAACATATTAGTAAGAATCTATTGGATTTCAGTTGAGATAATAATAAACAATAATGTATACATTGAAAAAATTAAAGAACAGGGCACAGTGAACTATGAAATAATTATAAAAGCAAAAAATTTCACTTACAGTTCATCCCATTTAATAAGATAGAAGAAATTCTTGTACGTGCCAACCTTCTTTGATTGAATAGGTTTAAAAAGATCCTTCCCATTGTGAGACAGGGAACATATCAAGTAGTATTTTTCATAACTAAGAAAAGAAAGCTTAATTTGATTTCTAGGTTAGTAACTAACACAACTACATTAGCGATTTCCCCCCAAGTGACAAACTATAATAAACTGGTCACCATTAATTTTATTTTTTTGAAATTCATCTGAAATATAACCTTTGCAATTTCTACAAAAACAGGGAAGTGGTATAACAAAAAGAAGTATAGGGGGAGCATAAGCCCCTAAGTGTCAGTCTCAAGGAGACTGTAGTAATGAGACCCACGTACTATAAGCTGTTTCAGGTATTGTGCTCAGTAAATTACTAGCTTCAGAGCACAGGTAAATGACAACAGACTATGCATTTATCCATTCCGAGGTAAAATCCAGAAAGGAAGTACCAACAATTATCTTTCCTTGGTGCTGCTTTCATTACATTTCTGCTTTTTGTTAGAGCTTGTTTAGTTTCATTTGTTCTCTCTCTTGGCAGTGGTGGAGATGTTACTTACCTTTGCTATATCACTAAAATACTCAGCTAATTATATTAAGTTTGCCATGTTTTTATCTGGGCATTTGGGCACATACTTATAACCCAGGTACTTAGGAGGCTGCAGTGGAAGGATCCCTCAGTCTCTGAAGGTGAGACCGGCCTGAGCAACATAGCGAGCCATCATCTCAAAAGCACGATAGACAAAAAGAAATAAGCACTAATAGCCATTTAAATAGAAGTTCCAGAAAAGCACTGTTCTGGTTTGTTACCAGATTTCCAGCACCGAGAACTCTGTTTATAGATGAGACTCAATAAACACTTATTCCATGACTTAAAAAACCATTTTCAGCTTGGCAAGGTGGTGCATGCCTTTAATCCCAGCACTTGGAAGGCAGAGGCAGGTAGATATTTGTAAGTTCGAGGCCATCCTGGTCTACAAAGCAAATTCCAGAATAGCCAGGACTACATAGAGAGATCCCATTGCTTCAAAACACCAAACTCAGCCAACCAACCAAAAACCCAACCAATCAAAACAGAAAACAAACAACAAGCAAACAAAACAAAAACCACTTTCAAGTCACACCATCATTCTAATCTGAAGCTTAATTCACATGGGATTTCTGTTTGGTAACTCTTCAGTAAACTTTATAGTACCAAGCCATTATGAACCTATTTCAATAATATTCTTTTCAGACTTTTCAGTTTATATTAATTATTCCAAAGTAAATTAAAATTGGCCCCCAAAATACTATCCTTTAAAGATATTGATAAAAGCAAAAAAAAAAAATCAAAAGAAGAAAACCCTTATCAAAACTTCAGTAGAAGAAATATGCTCATGTAGAATTCAAAGACTAGCCATTAGTGACTGTGAGATATTAATGGGGAATAGGGCCTGAATTCTAGTCCCATTACATTCTGTTTCAAATTACCTTGGCTCTAAAGGAAAGGCAGAAAAGCTCAGCAATTTTAATTCATCTTTCATCTTCATAATTCATCTTTTAAATAAAATTTTTGCTTGATAGTTTCATCATATATTCTCTTGCTTTTTTAAAAAAAATAGTTTTTGAGATAGGGTTTCCCTGTGTAACACTGGCTGTCCTGGAACTAGCTCTGAAGACCGGGCTAGCTTTGAACTCAAAGATCTGACTGCCTCTACCTCCTGGGTACACCACCACACCAGGCTCTCTTGCTCTTTTTTCATGTCATAGGAATGATGTTTTTCACAACAATAATTTCAGATATCTCTATAAATTTGTTAAAACCACAAAGGTACAAAGGGGTACTCAGTGATCTTTGTATCATCCATTTAAACAAAGAAAAGTAGTTACAACATTAAGATTAGCATAGCTTCTGGGTACGGCTGTGCAAGTCCTCTAAGCAACTACTTACTTTGATACCCAGTTACTGGAAATTCCATGTGCAGCATAGACAGTAAACTGGAGCTGCTCTGTTGCAGTCCACGCTTCCTTGATGCTCCTGCAACTTTGAGGACAGTCTGCAGAACTCTTACTAGAATTTGCATGGAGCCTGAGAAGATCGTAAATTGCTGCTGTTAAGTGATCCAGGCTTACTTGAACAGGATTTTCAGGATTCATTGAGTCTACATTGAAACAAACTGTTAATTCTCTAAAAGAGCAAAAATCACAACAAAGTGTTAATTCTCTGAAAGAGCAAAAATCATTGCCAAAATATAAATAATCTAAAGACATACCCCTAGTTGAGTTCTTGGTAGTATCTCCTCCAGATAATGAAGTCACCTGTATACACATATATCAATTAGTCAGAAATTGAGCATAGTTTAATATAAAATGTTTACTTTTTCTTCCTTTTTTGAGACAGGGTCTTGCGTAGCTCAGGTTGGTCTCAAACTTGCTAAACTCCTGATTCACATCCAAAATTATGGGATAACAGGGGTGTATCATACACTGGACTTTTGCTATAAATAAACCTTACTTTTGATACATTTCTTTAAATGTCAAAGAAACCCTTCTCAGAAGAAATCTGTCCTATATGTCTGAAAAATTACTAGAATAGTAAGCAAAGAAATAAAGGGCTATAAAAATGCCTTAATCTGTAAAATAACTGCCAAGAAAGCATGAGTTAGAAGTCTCTGCACCAAGTAAAAGCTAGTCTATCATGCCAGCACAGGGGAGTAGCAGGGTATGAAGTAGAAGGTGGACCCTGGAGCTCACTGGTCAGTTAATCTAGCTAATCGGTTGAGCTTTAGGTTCTGCAGAAGATCCTCTCTCAAAAGGAGTGGGGAGGTGTAGCTGATACCTGATGTAGTCCTCCAGTCTCCACATGGACATGTGCCTACTCCCAACACATATGCATACACTCACATGAATATCTGCACCCACATAACACACAAGTGCAAATTCACAAACAAAAAGTGAAAACATAAACCCAAGTAAACATAACTTTTTTTTTTTTTTGAGACAGGGTCTCACTATGTAGCACTGGCTAGCCTAGAACTCAGAGATCTGCTTGCCTCTGCCTCTCAAGCCCTGGGATCAAAGATGTGTGCCACTATGCCTCACAAGAAATGATCTTTAATAATACAAAAATTAAGGCAAGCTGGAGTGGGAGTTCACACCTGTAATTACATCATCTGGGAAGCTGAGGAAGAGTAATATAGCAAGTTCAAGGCCTCCTGAGCCACAGTGAGACCTTGACTCAAAGCAAGCAAGAAAAAAAAAAAAGAGCCAGGCATGGTAGTTCATGCCTATAATCTCAGCACCTGTGAATAAAAGCAGGCCAGGAGTTCCTGGATTTCCTTAGCTGAATTAAGAGACAGTTGGAAAATATGAGACCCTGTCTCAGGAAGTCAAACAAATCAGAGCACCTAAAACTTACTATGGAAAAAGAACAAAATCAGCAGTTTTATTTTAAATGAATTATAACTGTTTTCTAACACAGTACAATATTTTTCACTAGCATGAGAATAACATACTTAAAGAAACTCCATTACCATTAGGTGATTGAAGAAAATTCTTGTATACAATTATTTAAGGTAAACTCCTCTCTCAACTACACTTTAATGCTTCTTCATCCGACAAAAGAGCAAAAAGAACAGCCACTTCAGGCATTAGGGCATATGGTGATAGTTTTCAAATAATTTTTAAACAAAACCCCCGCTCCCAAAATAAAACCGAACTAAACCAACAACAATGAAACAAACAAAAAACAAAAAGGAATCCCAAATTAAGGGTCATGTAGCTAGAAAGTCTTTGAAATTGAGTAGCCTTGTGAACACCCAGACACGGAGATGGAGGAGCAGGTCAAAGATATAGCTTCTCCTTTAATGTAAAGTAACTTGTAGGAGTCACTTTTTCTTTACTCCTTCCAATTGAAGATATAAACATTTCTATGAACTGAATTTATTAAGGCCCCATGGAAGGAAGTATTATGGAACATAGTTTTATTAAAAGCTGACATATGGCACAGAAGTCTCAACAACTGGCTGCTTCTAAGACAAGGCCACTTCCACAGGTCAGGAATACGACTCAAGTGTAATGTACATGGATATTTCCATTAAGAGAGAACTGGCAGCTACTACTCCATAGGCTCCCTATAGAGAGGTAGGGATCTCACCTATAGGAAGCAATTTGAGCCCACTATTTGATGTCAATGTTCACAAAGCTCCTCCATCATTTCAGCAAGGAATCCCTACCTCACCAACAAAGCAATTCAATCAGCTCAAAAGTAAAAGCCAAAGTGAAAATGACAATGTTTTGTCTACTAAGAGGTGAACATCCTCCTGTTGAAGTGATACAAATACTTACATCAGCACTTTTGTTCCTTGGAAGGTTAACAACTCGCTTCAGCTTCTTCACCGCTTCTGTAACGGCAGGGGTCTCCACCCCATCTAAAGCACTACAGATTTTTCTTACAGCTTTAATTACTTGGTCGACAGCTCGGTGTTGGCTCTTTAAAAATGGAAAATAAAATAAAAATAAGTAGGTACAATGTAGGGCCCATGTCAAAGATGAAGTCAGAAGCTAGATATTTTTGACAATTCTAAGAACAGATATTCTCTATTGAAAAAGAAATGAGATAGCTTCTCAATTATATGGTATACTGTGAAATGTATTAAAACAAGACATAGTCTTCGCTCTGACACTATTCATATGCAAATGCTACAAATTTAATATTAGAATCAAAAGAAACAAATTAGAAAAAGATTACTAAATCATTTTTAAAAACTAGATCTGGCACACACGTGGTATATATACATACATCCAGGAAAACACTCATACATTTAAAATAAAATAAATCTAAAAAATAAGCACAACTAGATTCATCTTTTAAATTCTCACTTGGAAGTAATTTTCATGTTGAAAATAACCTCTTCTGTAAAAAAAAAATACTGGTATTAAAAAAAAGTTCTAAGAAAACAAAGCAAACAGAACATCCTTGAGGGGCTACAGAGATGGACCAGTGGTGATGAGCACTTGCTGTGGCAGATGATCTTTAGGAGTTCAAGGCTAGCCTGGTCTAGATAACAAGTTGCAGGATAGCCAGAACTGCATAGAGAGAGCCTGCCTTAAAAAACAAAACAAACAAACAAACAAAAAAAAACCAACAACAGAACAAACAATATCAAGAGGATCTGAGTTTGGATCCTGGCACTCACAAGCTGAGAACCCCATAAATGCCTATAAGGAACTCCACATGTACGCAGGCATGTGCACCCCCATACGTACATGCACATACACAAATGTTAAAAAATAATAAAAGAAACGCTTAATTTTTAAAAAAAATAAGATTGGTTTTAGCGGTGTTGGGTCAGCTTGCTCTCTTTCTCTTTCTCTCTCCTTTTTGTTATTTTTTTTTTCCAACACAGTATCCTTACTGGCCATATGGGAACTTTCACAGTCCCCCTGGGTCTACTCCCCACGCCCCCACCTGTACCCTCCCAAAGGAAAAGAAACACCAGTTCAATCTGTGTTGCCTATACATTTACCAGAGCACGATCAAATGCCCAGTGACCAGCCCCACAAAGAAACATGAATTCTTCCTTACCTGCTCCTCTGCCTGAAGCCATCACCTGTGGAGAGCTACACCTCAGCACCCTTATCACAATTTTTAAGTTTATGATGACTTCCTGTCTGTGCTATTTTCCTCCACACAATCACAAAAGTAGCTTCCCTGCCCTTCAGTCAGCAGGAGCACAGATCATGGGCCTACATACAGTCTGTAGCAATAGCAGAGTACAGATAGTGTCTGTGGCCTGTGCTGTGGCAGAGGGCTGTGTTGATTTCAGTGATCTGTTCTGCCATCAGAGACCATGCTGAGATCTTTCTCCACTTAAAAATTTTATATCTATTTATTTGTGTGTGTTGTGTATCCATGCAAGTGAATGCCACGTGTGTGTAGTTATCAGCAGAGACCAGAAGAGTGTTGGATCCCTTGGATCTGGCAGGTATTTGTGAGCTACCTGATGTGGGTACTGGGCACTTGTGGTGGTTTGACTAAGAATGGCTCCCATGGGTTCATGTATTTGAATCCTTAGTCACCAGGGAGTAGAACTGTTAGAAAGGAGTGTGCAGTGTTGCAGGATATCTTTCTGTATGCTGTGAATATGTTTTGTTCTCATTGGTTGATAAATAAAGCTTCTGGCCTATGGCAAGGCAGGATAGAACCAAAAGGGAAATCCAAACAGAGATAAGGGAGAAGGGTGGAGTTTGAGAGACTAGCCAGCCAGCAGCCAAGGACGCAAGACACGTAAAAAATAAGGTAACAAACCACATGGCAAAGCATAGATAAGAAATATGGGTTAATTTAAATGAAAGAGCTAACTAATAATAAGCCTGAACCATCAGTCAAATATATATAATTAGGTTAAGCATCTGAGTGATTATTTTAAAAGGAGTTGAGAGGCTGGGCAGGACAAAAAAAGTTTCTGATTACATTTGGTGCCCAACGTAGAGTATGTACAACCACATAAAGCCTGAAAAAAGCTTTAAAAAAAAGGTTCTAGACACACAAAAACAGATTCAAAAACAGCTTCTTGGTAGCCAGATTTTTTCAACTAGGCTCTGTTTAACTGGTAGTGAGTAGGAAGCTCCTTTAAGAGATGGCTTCCTGCCTCGGTACTGGCAGTATGGTCAGTTCTTTTGGGAGTCTTGCTATGGAGCACTTGATCGGGGTTTATGGGCTGGTGGGCTGCACACTTGGTGGCAACATGGACTCCAGAATTGGGGAGATAAGGGTGACTCTCACTGGTACCTCTGTCATGTTGGGAACCCAGGTGAGGCATAGCAGCAACCAAAGCTGCCGGTTTGGTCCTAGCCGCTTGCATTTGGCAGTTTAAAGACTCCTGGTCCAAAAGGATTATAGATATGCAATAAAAACATATTTAGATAAAAAGAAACCTCTAAACTGGTCACAATGTGTTCAAAACATGTGTAGGTTTAAGAAAAAAAGAGTATGTAGTTATAGAAAGGAATAGTTTAAAAAATAATATAAGGAGGAGCAGAAGAAGGGAGAACATGAGCAAGGAAGTCAGGACCGCGAGGGGTGCATCCACCCATTGAGACGGTGGGGCTGATCTAATGGGAGCTCACCAAGGCCAGCTGGACTGGGACTGAAAAAGCATGGGATAAAACCGGACTCTCTGAACATGGCGGACAATGAGGGCTGATGAGAAGCCAAGGACAATGGCACTGGGTTTTGATCCTACTGCATGTACTGGCTTTGTGGGAGCCTAGCCAGTTTGGATGTTCACCTTCCTAGACCTGGATGGAGGGGGGAGGACCTTGGACTTCCCACAGGGCAGGGAACCCTGACTGTTCTTCGGACTGGAAAGGGAGGGGAGAGGAGTGGAAGGAGGGGGGAGGGAAATAAAAAAAAAATAAAAAAATTAAAAAAAGAAGATAGAAGCAAAACAGTAAAAAAAAAAAAAAGCCACGTAAAAATAGGAAATTCACCTGGAGTCTGGATCCTGTATGTTATTATGTTGGCTTTGAATTTTTTGATGGCTGATGGGCAAGAGACAGCTACTAGGAGACATGGGATTGAAAGAGAGACTGATAAAATATACCAACTTAAATATTTTTAAAATGTCTTAACTTTAAACCAAAAGTCAAAAAATATATTTGTAAAATGGAACTTAAAAGATGCATTGCTTTGGAAAAGCAGCTTTACTTTTTTTTCACAGGAAACAAGATGCTATGAATTTGTTTCATGTTAAGATGGGCCAGGTTTGATAAAGGGAAACCTCCTGAACCTTGACATGTGATATCTATTAACAAAGGTTATAACTGGTCTTCCCAGGACTTGGACAAATTTTCTCAGGGTCCCCTTAAGATCACCAGCACCAACCAACAGGAAATAATCTAGAGAACTACACCCAAACTCCCAAAATATTGGTTATAAACATTGTTTTCATTTAAGGGGGGTTGGTTATAAACTGTTATTGATCATAGTCGATCTCTTCCTAAAAGAAGAAAGGGAGATATGAATGGAAATGTATGACATATAAATAATGGGAGAAAAGGATTATTGAATCCACTTTTATTCAAAAATCAACTGTTAATCTCAAAATATTTTACATTGGTATAGATTTTAGTTTACTGACATAAATTTAAGGTCAATTTTGTTATGCTGTATGTATATTTCTACTCTTATTTAAAGTATTATGCTTATGCAACTCATTTTAAAATGTAATACATAATAAAAATACAGATTAATAGTCATTTATAATAGTTAGATTTTTTTAGGTATACAAAGATATATTTAAATTATATAGGTAATTTTCAAACACTTCAAACACATATAGAATATGGCATTTAAAATGTTTTAAGAACTTAAGACTTTTAGCCAAATGGTGGTGGTATATGCCTTTAATCCCAGCACTCAGGGAGGGAGAGGCAGGTGGATCTCTGTGAGTTCAAGGCCAGCTTGGTCTACAAAGCTAGTTTCAGGCCAGCCAGAGATACACAGAGAAACCCGTCTTGAAAAACGAATTAAAAAAAAGGAATTTAGACTTTTCTCAACAGTAAGACATGTCTGTTCTTGGCAGCACCAATTACTTCAAAGAGGATGATTGGTATTGAAGAAACTTACTATGGAGTTTGCCTTTAATGTGGCAAGGCTAGTCATTTGGGCAAGAAACTATCTTGCCTGGAATGCTTGACAGTATGCTGTATAAACTGGACATGCAGGACCCACAGAAAAATGACCACTAAACTTTGCCAAAACAAGGCAGGATGGTCCTTTAGGTTCCTGTTTCACAGAAGAAACTTAGGACGACACAAAGGAAAATGACTGATGAAATTTGCCAAAATAGGCAGGACAGTCCTTCAAATTTCCTGCTTCAGAGAAAAGTCTGCTAGATACTTTACACCCACAGGCTGAAGATGCATCAATGTCCCACTGTTACAGAAGAACTTGGGTGACCCTCCAGGCAGTCAGATGTCTCTGTCATTTCTAGAGTTTTGAAAGTTGTTTAATGCACTTCCTGTTTACTCAGGTAATATTATGTCCTTCTGGGGTTTTTGGTGGAGTTGAAGACTAGATAATTTATAGTTTTCCTTAGTTATGATAAAAAATTTGATATGAAACTTTAGACTCACAAAGATGGGACAGATGATAGAGTATTTTCTTTAATTTTGCCACACACAAATAGACTAGATATTGTAACTGCAATTCTTGCTTGATAATTGTTTTGTTATATGCAATTTTACTATGCTAAAATAAAAATCTTTCTTTTTGATTAGACAGAAAGGAGGCTGGAGAGATGATGGCTCACACTCACTGGCTGCTCTTCCAGAGGTTCCAAGTCATTTATAATTAATCTATAATTTAATATAATTTAATTATATCAAATTAATAATTTATATTATATTATATGTTATATTATATAATACATATTTATATATGATATAATATTATGTTATATACCATTATACATTATATAATATAAAACAATTATATAATATAATTTAATTATATTAAATTAATAATTTAATATAAAACATTTATAATTAATATAAGCTTTTTATTGATTATTTTAAAAGTAGCTGCAGGGGGCTGGAGAGATGGCTCAGTGGTTAAGAGCATTGCCTGCTCTTCCAAAGGTCCTGAGTTCAATTCCCAGCAACCACATGGTGGCTCACAACCATCTGTAATGAGGTCTGGTGCCCTCTTCTGGCCTGCAGACATACACACAGACAGAATATTGTATACATAATAAATAAATAAATATTTAAAAAAAAAAAGTAGCTGCGGGACAGGGAAAGACAACAAAAAGCCTCCATTTACAGTACAGCCTTGTTGGAGGAAATATAACACTAGGGATGGGCTTTGATTTTATTATTACATATATTAGTTAACTAATTGCTGCTTGTTTTTTCTTTTTAAACATCTCAGTATATAACCCAGACCGACCCCAAATGTAAACTTTCTTCAGTCAGTGCAGTGATAGGATTGCTGAAGTATACCACCCTGCCTTGGCATGGATCATTACTCATTTTACACATGCACTGAAATGTCACATTGCATTCCATAAATATATGTAATTATTTTGTATCAGATACCTATAAATTTTTAGGGCTACAGAAATAGCTCAGTCAGTACAGTGTGGTCCTGGCCTTGCAAAAATGAGGATCTTTGTTCAACTCCAAGAACCTACATAAAAAAGCTAGGCATAGTGGTATATGACTGTAATCCCAGTGCTGAGGAGACAGGCAAATCCCTGAGGTTACCTAGTCAGTCACCGTGGTGGTTTAAATGTTTATGGCACACCGAGGCTAATATATTTCAGTGTTTGGTTCCTGAGCAGCAGAATATTGGATTCGCGGGTATGGCCTCATTGGAGATATGTCACTGGGGTGGGCTTTTTGAAGTTTTGAAACTTCAAAAACTTCAGGGCCAGTCTCTCAAGTTCTCGGTCTGCAATTTGCAGATAATGTGAGTTCTCAGCTATTGCTCCAGCACCATGCCCTCCTTGCTGCTGCCATACTCCCCATCATGAAGGATATGGTCTAGCCCTCTGAAACTGTAAGCAAGCCCTCAATTAAATATCTTACTTTGTAAATTGCCTTGGTCATGGTGCTTATTCACAACAATCAACAGTAAATAAGATAGCCATACTAGCCTACTCAGTGAGCTCTAGCCCTGCCTCAAAGGAAAGATGAACACCATGCTTGAGGAATGATGCCTGAGGTTATCCTCTGGCCTGCACATACACATGCACCTGTACATACAGATATTCACTCACAAAATGTAGCTTTAAAGACTTGAGCAACAGAAGCATTCATGGTCCCTCTCCCTTCTCTTAGACAGGGACTCACTATGTCTCCTAGGCTCTTCTCAAATTCATAAGCTCAAGGGATTCTCTGTTTTCCTCCTGTATTACTGTGATTGTGCACTACACACAGCTTAAAGATTCACAAAACATTCATGTTACACTTTTATGTCAAGAACTATGAAAGGCTGCGGCTAAGCTTAGCATCTTCCCTTTAAGTCTATTTTTCTATTCTTGAGGCTTGGCTACTATATATACATAAGCCAAATGCTTCTTTTACCTTCAAGCATAAGTGAAACCATCTCATTTTCTATTTTAAATAGCCAATTATGGTGCAGTTCTCAGGGCCTGAATTGAAGATCAGCTTTCAAGTCCCCCTTTTTAGATATCTAATTTATATTTCTGCTTCTTTTAACTCGCCTTCATGTAAAAACTTTCCAATCTGAAGGTCTGTAACAATGTCTCGCACTATTCCCCACTACTCTTAACATGTGATGAGCTAGTATACAGTCTAGCAGTTCTAAATCCACCCTTCTTTTGCTCTTTGTAGAGCCAGAACTAAACTCACATTTTTTGGCACTAGAGGGCACTAAAAGGGCACTTTAACCAAAAAGCAACAGGGCTAGGTTCCAGTCCTGTATGCATTTATTCCTTTCTTTTCAGTTTACTGGGAGAGCTCAGTGGTTCTCAAAGACCAGCCCTACCTGTACCCTTAGGCCACTTTAGCTAAAATTCTTTGGGAAGTTTCTTTACCATGGGCAGCTTCTATCCTCCTGTGGTAGCCATAAGCTAAAGTTCAGTCTGGGGAGAAGGTTTATGAGAAGTTATTATGTCCTAAACTGTTCATTTCTTTACAGCCTAGTCATGGCAATTGCTTTTTCACATCTGCAACTTCTGAGCCCTTCTTAAATAAAGACTAGCAAATTTTCTTAAAATAAAAAAAACAACAAAATACAAAGTATCCAGGTGTGGTAGCATCTATCTGTAATACCAGTACTTAGGAAGCAAATGTAAGAGTGAAAAATCTGAAGTCATCCTGGTCTATACAGTGAGTTCTGGGCCATCCAGCCTATATAGCAAGGACAGGAAAACCCTGCCCCCTACTACTGCCACACTCAAAGTCACTAATTATCAGGTATGGTAATACATACACATCTGTGGTGGTTTAAAGAAAAGGTCCCCCAAAGAAAGTGGCCTTTGAGGAGGCGTAGCCTTGTTGGAGGAAGTGTGTCACTGTGGGGGCAGGATTTGAGGTCTCTGATGTTCAAGTTCCCTTCAGTGTGACTATTAGTCAATTTCCTGTTGCCTACAAGATGTAGGACTCGGCTATTTTTCCCACACCATGTCTGCCTGCACGCCACCATACTTCCCATCATGATGATAATGAACTGAACTTATGAAACTGTAAGCAAGCCACCCCAACTAAATGTTTAAACTTTATTAAGAGTTGCTGTGGTCATGGTGTCTCTTTACAGCAATAAAAACTCTAACTGACAACATCTATAATTACAGTAACTTAAAAGTCTGAGGTGGCAATACTGAGATCGTCTCAAAATCAAAACACACACAAAACAAACAAACAAATATTAGTTAAGTAAATATTTTATATTTTGTGAGTCATCCTCTAGTGAGATTCAATTCTAGCCTTTTAAGGATGAAGACAGATAATAAATAAGACACAAAAACTTTACGAAAACAGGCAGTAGTAGGCTAGATTTGGTATATGACCTATCAGATGTCAATTTTTGCTTTGAATCCTCTTTTATGGGATGGAGAGATGGCACTACAGTTAAGAGCACTGGCTGCTCTTCTGTAGGAGGAGGAGGCATGGACGAGCAAGAATTCAAGGTCAGGCAACTGGAACTAAATGAGACCCCAATTCAAAAACAAAACAGTCCAATATAGTATACTGCCTTGACTGGTCAGTGACTGATAAACATTAGTACAGATAGGTGGCCAATTATCCACAGCATGTTATACTTTTGTTCTGGGTATTTATCTGAATTTCTATTTTAAGTCCACACAGAACAGTCATACTGCCAGCACCAAACATGAGTTCATCTGCTTTCTGAAGTACATGGATCTCCTTGGAGTTGGCGTTACAGATGGTTGGAGCCATTCCATATAAATGCTGAAAACCAAACTTAGGTCTTCTATAAGAGCAATACAAACTTTTAACTGCTGAGTCATCTCTCCAGTCCCAGCATGCCCTTAGAGTATTACAAGCCATTGTTTTCTTTTCTCAAGCCCCATACTGCCACTTTAGCAAAACAGAGTATTTCTAGAAAAATAAAGTCAAGAGAATTAAAAATTTCTGCAACTTCCTGATCCCTTTGTAAAACTTTTCCTAAGAGAAAGTAAAATATTAATCCATACAAAAACTAGGAATACATGTATATATTTCATTATGCCAACATTATTCATGATAACCAACTTATTAACTTAAGCCCAGATATACATTATTGGATGTACAGATGAAATGTGCTGTAGCCATTCAATGGAATACTATTCAATAAAAAGGAACCACTGGTAGGGCTAGGGAGATGGCTAAGTTGGTAAAGTCTGTTGAGCAAACATAAGGGCCTGAGTTTGGATCTTTAGCATCCAAGTGAAAAGCTGGGTGTAGGGCTGTAGAGATAGATGTCTCAGGGGTTAAGAAAGTGCTCTTGCAGAGGTCCCCAGTGTGGTTCACAGCACCCATGTGAGGTGGCTCTCAGCCACCTGTAACTTCAGTTCTAAGAGACATACACAGACACTATGGCAACGACAACTCTTATAAAGGAGAACATTTAATTGGGTGGTTTACAGGTAGAAGTTCAGTCCATTATCATATGCTGGGACATGGCGGTGTACAGGCAGACACGGTGCTGGAGAAAGAGCTAAGAATTCTACATCTTTGATCCACAGGTCACGGAAAGTGAGTTCCAATACTGTGCATGTCTTGAGCATATATGAGACCTCAAAGCCTGCCTATACAATGACACATTTCCTCCAACAAGGCCACACCTACTCCAACAAGGCCATACCTTCAAAAAGTGCCACTCTGTTTGGGAGCCATTTTCTTTCAAACCAACACACACACACACACACACACACACACACACACATTAAGTATATATATGTTCTATGATAAATATATATATATATTTACAACATACCACACAATGTAAAAAAATTTTTTTAAGGTACAAACTACAAAAGATTAAATGGTTTAGTATTTGAGAAAAGTAAAACTGACAGAAAAATAACTATATTTCTTTTACAAGAAATGTGCAGAAGAGGAAATTATGAAAGAGACAGGAATTGGCTCAGCGATTATTTGAGGCTAGAGCTGGAAGGAGGGTCAACTGCAAAGTATACATGAAAATGCTCTAAAACCGGACTGGGATGATGCTGGTAGAGTTCTGTGAATTTGGTAAGTCTTTGAATGGTGGTGGATGCCTAATAATGCTTGCACTAGGGAGTTACAAGCAGGAAGATCAAGCACTCAAGGTCAGCCTAGGCAACACAGCAGCTCAAGGTCAGCCTGAGCTGCATGAGACCCCATCCCACAGGGAAAAAGCAGAGTAAAAGAAAATAAATTATACTTAAGGTGAGTGAGTATAATGTATTATGGGCATATACCTATAATCCTAGCATGTAGGAAGGCTGAGGGCGGAGAATCCTAAATTCCATAGCCTAAACTACAAAGCAAATTTGAGGCCAGGTTGGGTGGTGGTGGCAAGCCTTTAATCCCAGCACTCACCAGGCAGAGGCAGGCGGATCTCTGTGATTTCAAGGCCAGCCTGGTCTACAAGAGCTAGTTCCAGGACAGGCTCTAAACTACAGCGAAACCCTGTCTCAAAAAACAATAAACAAACAAAAAAATTGAGGCCAGGCTAGGATAAATAGGAAGACATTGTCTTAAAGCAAACAAACAACACTTTAACTAAACTTTAAAGGGAAATAAGTGATAAGAGTTGCTATTTCAGATAAAGAGGTCAGTGGAAAGCACCGTGATAACATTTAAGTACTTAAGGGGAAAGCCAGGCAAATACCTAAGGGAAGGGCACTACAGAATACAGGTCCCAGGCTCCCTGCTGGGGAGCACACCTTGGCACACCAAAGAGCTAGGTTTTGGATGAAATACTAGGATATAGGAAGTTGAGGAGGGAGGTTCACAAGTTCAAGGAAAGCTGAGCCTAAACAGTAATTTCAAACTAGTTTAAGAGCTCACTTTGCTTTACTGTTAATTTTTTGTTTTTCTGAGTCGGGATGTCTCTGTGTAGCTTTGGAGACTATCTTGGAACTCACTCTGTAGATTTATTTATTTATTATGTATACAATGTTCTGTCTGTATATATGCTTGCTGGCCAGAAGAGGGCACTGGATCTCACTACAGGTGGCTGCTGGGAATTGAACTCAAGACCTCTGGAAGAGCAGTCAGTGCTCTTAACCTCTGAGCCATCTCTCCAGCCCGAGTTTATAATTCTTAATTATCTTTTTTGAAGACAAGATCTCGTTCTCCTGGAACACACTATGTAGATCAGGTTGGCTTTGAACTCAGAGATCCACCTGCCTCTGCTTCCTAAGTACTCATCTACCTGGTTCTAAAAGTCCTTTTTTGTCTCTCTCTTTTTTTAATTTGACATCTGCTTTCTGTTCCTATTTCACTTTTAAAGTAAACTTTTCATTTGGAATAATTTTAGAATTGTAGGAAGTTACAAAAATAGTGCAGAGTGTTCCCATATAAACCAGTTAAGCAGCAGCTTGCATAACCATGATCCATTCGACACAACGAAGACTGGAGCAGCGGCACACAATCAAGTAAACCCAACCTACTCAGCCGTGCCAGTGCTTCCACCAGCTCCCTTTCCTGCTCTGTTCCAGGATGCAATCCAGGATACATCATTTAGTGAATTATTTTTAAAGTATCATTTTGGTTGCCTGCGCGTGCTCGGGGGGGGGGGGTTACAGAAGGAAAAGCAAAGAATTTGGAAGACTAGTAAAGAATAACACAACTGACTTAGGAATGATAATGGTCACATTCTCCATTTGTTTTCATGACAGAGATGGTAAGAATTAGGTTTAATGTGGAAGATGAAAGATCTTTTTTCTTAAAAGGTCAAGGATAATACCAAGATTTTAGCCTGAGCAAACAGGAGAACAGAGTTACTATTTATTAAGGCAAAATAATAATAGTAACTTCTAAGTGAGGAGGCTACATCTAGGTAGTAGCAGGGGACGTATATATGGGATATCTTCTCCTTTTGCTCCGAATCCAAAACTTCTCTTAAAAGTATAGTCTTGGGCCATTGAGATATCCTAGTGGGTAAAGGTATTTAAAGTCAAGCCTAATGATCCAAGTACAATGCCCCAAATTCACATGGTGGAATGGGGAAACCAAATTCAGCAGTTTGACCTCTGACCTCCTCTTGTGTACTGTGCATGTGTGAACACATACATTCATATTCTCCCCATCCCCACCCCCAGAGATGGCTCAGTGGTAAAAACACTTGCCGTTAAGCCTGACAATCTGAGTACAGTCCCCAGGACCCGCCTGACAATCTGAATACAGTCCCCAGGACCCACATGGCCATATGGTGGAAGGAGAGAACTAACTACGGACGTTGTCTTCTAACTTCCACACAGGCATGCCTACACGGCCCTTTCCAATTTGTGTATGTGTGTGTGTGGTGTGTGTAAAAGTTACTTAAAGTGCTAGAGAGATGATCAGACGCTAAGAGCACCTGCTGCTTTTATAAAGGACACACCCTCCCCAGCACCAACACCATGACTTTGTTTCAAAAGAAAACAAAATTCACCAAAATAAATCTTAAAAAAAAAAAGCAGGTGTAAACAAATCTACAGAAAGACTAGGAAAAAAAATAAGTACTACTAGATTGGGATTATGTGCATGTCTGATGACCTTAAGTACAGTTTCATTTAAGTGCTAGTAATGGGCCAGCAAGATGGCTTAGCAGGCAAAGGTGATTGCCACAAGCCTGATAAGCTGAGTTTGATTCCTGGAATCCACATGATAAAAGGAGAAAAGCAACTCCTTCAAGTGTACTCTAACTTCCACAGGCGTACTTACAGACATATTCGTGTCCATTTACAGAAGAAACAACTAAAAAAATTTTTTTAAAGGAGTGCTGGAAAGGAGCATAGTTGGAGTGGGTACCTAAGAGAACAGGAAAAGGAGAGAGAAGCAGTAAAACCACATACTTTCAGTTTTGTTGTAAAGAGAATAGAGAAGTGGTGTGGCTGACAATAGGATAACAGGTTCTCATTATGTGTGTGTGTGTTTATGTATGCATTCATGCATGCATGTATGTATATCTGAGAACTACATGTGTGCCTAGTACCCAAGAATGCCAGAAGAGGCCATCAGATCCCTTGGAATTGGAGTTACAGATGGATTTGAGCTGCCATGTAGGTGCTGGGAGTAGAACCCAGGTCCTCTACAAAAGCAGTCATTGTCTTATTTGATGAGATAACTCTTCTCTTGCAATGATTTTTTTTTTGGGGGGGGTAAATCAACTAATCTTATAGCTGTAAGATACCATTTACACTCTGATAGCTCCCAAGTATAGTATCTCTACTTGGACCTCTTGCATTAAATTCCAGATTCATATCAACTACTCACTCTGTGTCTCTTCTGGATAGTTAAAGCTATCTCAGACATCCAAATTAGCTACTTTCTTTGTCACTGTGACTAAAGAGCTGACAGAAACAGCTTAAGGGAGGTAATTATTTGGGTTCACTGTTTCAGAGGGTTCAATGTGCCAATGTTGTCTCAGGATGTGTACTCAGTATTTCTATATGGTGATCAGAATGTACTAGTAGTAGAGCTGGCAAGATGACTCAGTAGGTAAAGGAACTCACTGCTAATCCTGACATATGACTTTAGTTCAATCTCAGGAACATACATGGTAGGAGAGAACCAACTCCTGCAAGTTGTCCTTAGTGTGTTGTGACATGTGCATACGTAAAAACACCCACATGGAGAAAAATGTACTAGTAATTAGCAATCTGTTCATTTTACATTTCCATCTCTCATGCCCTGCTAACGCTTAACAATTTTGCCTCCAAGTATTATTAATCAGCTCTCTCTGTAGCAGTCATAATGCTTACCTTTTACTTGAATTGTTACAAAAATCCTTCCCTTTGAAATCAATTCTGCCACTTTTACACCTAACCTCTACATCATGTTCAAGTGAGAGTTGGCCAAAAAGAGGCTAGATACAATGGGCCAGGCAATAATTTAATTAATACAATTTCTGTGTGATTATTTCGGGTGAAAGCTAGCAGGGCGGCCGGGACCAAAAGCAGGCCCTCTGCACAACAGACTTGTGTCTACAGGTCCTTCTCAACTCCTTTCTGGCTGTTTAAGAGTTACCAAGACAGTTCCTATGTGCCTGACTCCTCCAGGTCTGACTGCTGTTCTAGGTCAGGACTTGGAAAGGTATTAACTATTGCTTTGTCTTCTCTTTTGACTGCTTCTTTTATATGCTGACTAGAGCCTAAGTATGCTATTAAAGTCGATGCTTTGGGCTTTCTCTTTCTCTAAAGCTCTCACTACCCGTCATCCACTGCCATGTGGGTGGCTAACACCAAGAATATAGCTTTAAAACATATAATCTAATTCTAAAACTAGTATTTCAGAGAAAACAGAAATAATCTTTAAGTCCCTATGCCAAAACTTACTTCAGTTTGAAGGGCCAGTTCCACTTGGTTGTGATAGGAATCTAAGAGTCCTTCAACAGGGTGTCTGAAATGGAAAACAGGTATTTTTTTTAATCACAGCAGTTGCTTTGATCACAGAAAATAAATATATTTACATCCAAAACAAAGTTTTAAAACCTGCAATGGATGCTTTAAATGCTATACCTTGTCATGACTTCTTTATAAGGTTTTTCTATTTGATTCAAGAAATTGTTTAAATCCACAGGTGCTTCATCATCTTCTGCCTAAATAAATACATACACACATGTTTAAGAATAATCAAATATAATTCTTTGGTCATTCAATTAAAGTAAGTATAGTTAAACAGGTGATGAAATCTTTAGACTAATTTTTGAACTGGAGACATAATGCTATCTCTAAACTACTATTTATAACTGACTAAAAAGTTAGTCAATAGTATGAAAAATTACTTTTGTTTTAAATGTTTCAGTATTTGGGGCTGGGGAGATGGCTCAGAGATAAAGAATATTTGCTGGTGTTGCAGAGGACTTGGATTAGGTTCCTAGGACCCACATAGTAGCTCACAATCACCTGTAATTCCAGTTCCAAGGGATGTGATAGCCAGTTCTGGCTTCCATGGACACTAAGTATGCATGGGGTACACATACATACAGTAAACACTCAAGTACATGAAAATAGAAATAAATAAATCTTTAAATGTTCCATTACTTATTTTATTTTGCATATGTGAGTACTAGGGTGTGGGTAAACGTGCGTGTACATATAAAGGCCAGAAGTCAATGTCATTTGTCTTCCTCTATTGCTCTCCAGCTCATGTTCTGAGAAAGGACAGGCTCTCTCACTGAACTATGAGCTGATAAAATGGCTATACTGGCTAGTCAGCCAGCTTGGGAGATCTGTCAGTGTTTTTCTCACTAGTGCTGGGATTATGGAAACACTCTGTCATATCCAGCTTTTTACAGGGACTGGGGCTCCAACTCAAGTCCTCAAGCACTTTATCCATTGAGTTATTGCCAACTTCCTCCACCCTGCCCCCCAGCACTCCTTAATTTTAAAGAGAGGTTCTCAGGTAGCTCAGACTGGCCTTGAATTCTTGACCCTTGCCTTTTTGCTGGGAGGATAGAAGCATACCATCAAATCTGACCAAAACTTCTACTTTTACAAGTTTATTTTGTATGTATAGGTGTTTTGCCTTCATGTGTATCCGTGTATCATGTGCATGCCTGGTGACCTCAGAGGTCAGAAGAGGGTGTCAGTTCCTGTAGTACTGAAGTTACACATGGTCATGGGCTATCACATGAGTATAGGTAATCAAACCTAGGTCCTCTGGAAGAACAAACCAGTGTGCTCTTAACTCTGGAATCCTCTACGCAGCCATAAGCTCATATTTTACAGAGCTAACAATATAGGTCAGAGGATAAAGGCCTTTGTCCCCAAGCCTAATGACCTGAATTCCATCCTTGGGACTAATATGGTATAGAGAAAAAACCAAGTCTCACAAGTTGTCTTCTGACCTAAACACACATACTGTGGCATACATGCATATACAAACACACAAAAAATAAATATATGCAATAAATTTCTTAAAAAATAGAAAAGATCAATGTTCTTAAATCTAGTTTATGGTGATCAAATAAAGGAAAAACTAAGCTGGGCCATATGGCATACATCTATAATCCAGGCATGGCAACAAACTTAAGGTCAGTATGGTCTATGCAAGTAACCTCAGGCAAGCCAGACCTATGAAGCAAGATCCCATTTCAAATAATCAATGGAGGAAGAGGTTGGATAAAAACTAGGTGGGACTAGATGGGGACAAGATGGTTTGAATTTCTGCTTCTTTTTCCTCAGTAAGTTTTGTCCCTTCCTTCTCTGCTCACCACCAATGAGAAAAGTAGTCTCGCCTACATTCCACATTATGCAAACATATTCATGAGAAACTGAAAACCCTTATTTAGTATTCAATACCCCTTTCTTCTTTGTTCCCTCTTAATTAACCCTGAAATTTTCACGCTTGTGTAAGACTATTAAATATGAGACTTGGACAGGCAGCCTTTGGCTGTTGCACTCATGCAGTGAACTAAGTAAACTTAGCTTTTTCTCAAAAAAAAAAAAATGGAAAATCAAGGACTAAGGATGTAGCAAGTCCCAGGATGATGACCAAGTCCCCAGCTCAGTATCCAGCACTACATAAAGCTGGTCATGGGTGGCAGAAGGTGACCCTTAGCTATATAGTAAGTTTAAAGTCAGTAGGAGAAACAGGAGACTATCTTCTTTCCATTTAAAATAAAAAAGGACAAACTTTCATTCTTTCATTTTGCTTTTCCAATTTATACTTCTAGATCTGAGGAATGTGCTACCTAAACTTCCATGACTAAAGATCTTCTGAGAAGACTCCTGCTAGAAACAACAAATGTATCAACCCAGCCTGGTGCAGAAAAAAATGGAAAACAAAGTGACTGAAAATCTCTCAACTATCAGAACTATTCTGATTCACTAAATGCAATTCATACACACTTACTGTTCGAGCCAGATTCTGGCACATTGCACTGAAGGTCAAGAGTTGTAATTTAATCTCTGTGTCCCATTTTCGACAATTTTGAATATGTTCATGACTTCCAAGGCAATGATTACTGTTAAAATACAATAATTATCCATCAGTATTATTCTATTCAAATCACAAGTTAAAGACATAAAAATAAAGTACAAATTGCATCTGTATGAAAAATTGAAGAAAATGGAGAAACACATTGTTTTAAAGCCAACTGTGAACATTTAAACAGGAATTTTTCTATGTGAGTCAGTGAAGATGAAAGAAGATAGAAAACAACTGGACTAATTGTAAGCTTTAGTAAATTACTAAAGTTCATGCAATGATTATTTCAGGCAAATAAAAGACAGTAATTGCTGACTCTGTATATATAGCAACTGCATGCTGCAAAGGAGATTAGAATCTACAAATGATGCGATTACTGACTCTTTTAGAAGGTTATTTTATTTCCCTTTTAACCAACTGACTACAACTTTTAGTGAGTGCATAAGGCTACTAAACTTAAGAGAATACCATATCTTTCTTACTTCTGAAATCCCACTATTATATCTCAACACACGTTAGGACCAAATATATTTCTTATATTTTATAAATATGTAATACATAAAAAATAAATGAATGGGGGCTGGAGAGATGGCTCAGTGGTTAAGAGCACTGACTGCTCTTCCAGAGGTCCTGAGTTCAATTCCCAGCAACCACATGGTGGCTCACAGCCATCTATAATGAGACCTGGCACCCCCTTCTGGCTTGCAGGCACACATGGAAGGAATGCTGTACACATAACAAATAAATAAATATTTTAAAAAAATAAATAAATGAATGAATTTAGGGACAGGGTCTTATTATGTAGCTCTGGCTGGTCTGGAACTTGTTATGTAGACTAGGCTGGCCTTGAACTCAGAGATTCACCTGCCTCTGTCTCCAAGTGGGGGATTAAAGGCATCCAAACCATGCCATATACAAAGATATTTTTATATTACAAATTTAAATTGAAAAAATTCTAATTTAAGACATTAAGAATGAAATTTCCAAAGACACCATTCAGTAGTCATAAGTGAGTAAGTAAACTTACTTCTGTAGAACCTCCTCTTGACCACAAACTTTCAGAACATAGCTGCCAACATCCACTTGATTCAAGTCATCGTGTACCCAGCAAAGGGCTTGCATTATAACTATTTCTACAGCAGAACTCACTGAAAGAGAGTTAGTTTCATTTTGCTCAATTACCTGTCAATTAATAATTAGATTATTACTCATAATCTAAGAGAAGACCGTATAACAGAAATATAATGCATACTCCCCCACCCCCGTTTTTCTGTCTCTCTCTGAGATAGGGTCTCACTATATAGCCCTGGCTGGCCTGGAACTTAACTATGTAGACCACACTGGCCTCAAACTCACAGAGAGGCTAGAGAGATGGCTCAGCAGTTAAGAGCACTGGCTGCTCTTCCAAAGAACTCAGGTTCAGTTCCCAGCACCACATGACAATTTCCAACCATCAATAACTCTAGTTTTAAAGGATGTGATGCCCTCTTCTGGCCTCCAAGGGCACTAGGCATGTAAAATGGTGAACAGACACATAGACAAAACACTCATATACATTTAAAACATAAGAAGAAGAGAAGAGGAGGGGTGGAAGAGGAGGGGGGAAGAGGAGGAGAAGAAGAAAACAGAGATCCACCTACCTCTGCCTCTTGCCTAAGTACTGGGATTAAAGGTGTGCACCACCACACTCAGCCATTTAAAATTTTTCCATTAGCCACACTGAAAACAGCCAGAGAAAGAGGCTAATTTTGGAAATAAACTGTAAGGCAAAGACATGTGTGTGTGTGTGTGGGGGGGGGGGTTTGATGTAGCCCCAGCTGGCCCAGAAGACGACCTTGAACTTCTGATACTTCTGTTTCTCCATCTCAAATGCTATGATCACAAGTATGCACTGTTATGCCTAGTTTATGTGGTGCTGAGGATCAAGCCTATCTCATGGATTCGAGACAAGCGCTCTACCAACTAATCTACAACTCCAACCTTGCAAAGCTAATTTTAATAATATATTTTATTTAGTCTAATATATCAAGAACATTGGTTTAGAGGCAGGATGATCATGAGTTTAGCCCAGCCTGGATTATATAACAAGGCCCTATCTTAATAAACTATGTAAATATATGATGCTAGCATTATCAGTATTTGCTTACATTTTATTATTTTTTTTAGGCTAAGGCTCTGAACTTTAGTGTGTATTCTGGATCTACAGCACTTAATAATACAGATGAGCCATATTTCAAGGGTTCCACAGCCTCTATTAATTGGTAGAAGTGAAGGCCTAAACAAAGAAGTTACATCCTGGTAATTTGAACAGAAATGGCACCCACAGACTCATGTGTTTGAATGCTTGGCCCATAGAGAGTAGCACTATTTTTTTGTTTGTTTTGTTTTTCAAGACAGGGTTTCTCTGGTTTAAAGCCTTTGCTATTCTTGAACTCACTCTGTAGACCAGGCTAGCCTCAAATTTATAGAGATCTGCCTTTCCCTTTCCCGAGATGAAAGGTATGCATCACCACAACCCTCAAGAGTGGCACTATCTGGAGATGTGGCCTTGTTGGAGGAAGTATGTCACTATGGAGGTGGGCTTTGAGATACTATATGCTCAAGCTACACCCAGTATGGTGCACAGTCTTTCCTGGCTTCCTTGGGTATCAAGATGTAGAACTCTTAGTTCCTTCTCCAGCGCTATGTCTGCCCACACACTGCCATGCTTCCTGCCATGACAATAATGGACTAAAACTCTGAACTGTAAGCCAGCCCCAATTAACTGCTTTCCTTTATAAGAGTTCACAGCAATAGAAACCCTAAGACACACCCATATCACAGATGCCTTCAAATAGGGCAGCAGTCAGCAATACCTAGAGAGCAGTGTCTTAAAACAAATTACAAGGAAAAGAGAATTACTACTTCAGATATTTGTATAGTGAATTCTCCAATGAAGAACAAAAAGAGAGCAAATAAGTAGGCAGTCTTACTCTTGGCAAAGTTGAGCTACTAATATAACAATGAAGAGAAGATGAAGGTTTTGATTTTTTTAGATATATTTATTTTTACATGTATGAGTGTTTTGCCTGCATGTATATACATGTACCATGTGCATGCCTGTGCCAGCAGAGGTCAGAAGACAGTGTAAGATCACCTGAGACTGGAGTTGAAATCATATTTCAAAGGCTCCACAGCCTCTGTTAGTTCTGTTAGACAGCGAGCGCCACGTGGGTGCTGAGAATTGAACCGAGTCCTCTGAAAGGGCAGCAAGTGCTCTTAACTGCTGAGCCAACTATGCAAACCCAAATTAAAGTTTTTTAAATCACCTATTTTTTTTTTTCTTCTCAGAGTCTAACACTGTAATCCAGGCATGTCTTGAAATCATAGCAATTCTGCCTCAGTCTCTAAATGTTGTGATCACAGGCATGAGCCACCATCTGGTCAGCCTGTTCAATTTTTAAAAAAATAAGCCTGCTTTTAAAATACACAGAAACTGGAGACTTGGCATTAAAAGCTTTTATGTACTAAAATATTTTTTTTTAAAAAATATTTTTTATGGTTTATTTAACTTTATTTTATGTGCATTGGTGTGAAGGTGTCAGATCCCCTGCAACTGGATCTTCAGACAGTTGTGAGCTGCCATGTGGGTGCTGGGAATTGAACCCGGGTCCTCTGGAAGAGCAGTCAGTGCTCTTAACCACTGAGCCATTTCTCCAGCCCTGTACTAAAATATCTTATAACACAATTCTATTTTTGAACAGACCCCAAACAAATAAAAATATATAATCTGATCATATAGTCTATACTTTTATCATAAAATGCTTATAATTTTTCCAGTTCTAAGGATTAAACACAGGGCCTTATTCATACTAGATAAGTACTGTACCACTGACCTATGCCCTCAGTCAAGTTACACTTAATAGAAACATACATAATAAATATGCATTTATGACTAACCAACAGACATGGACAATACATTCTGAAGTTAGTCAGACGTTGATGTAAGTTAAGACTTGATGGAAATGAATATTTGCTATCAATTTTTACTCATGATTTACGGCAAAGCACCTGTTGACTCTTTAGAAATTTAATATTCTTACTGTATACCAAATTAAAATGACTTAAAAAGAATAAGTTTTCCTTTAGAAAATAAAGCATGACTGTTATAGTTGGCTAACATTTTGTTTCAGATTTACATTTTTTTATTTGTTTGTTTCTTTTTCGAGACAAGATTTCTCTGTGTAGGTTTTGGAGCCTGTCCCCGTACTCGCTCTGTAGACCAGGCTGGCCTCGAACTTACAGAGCTTCATCTGACTCTGCCTCCCAAGTGCTGGAATTAGAGGTGTGTGCCGCCAGCACCAGGCTCAAATTTACAGTTTTTTAAAGGGCTATCCAAAAGTACAAAACCAGAAGATCTTTAAATATTGGATACATTGCTAGTTACAACCACTAAAGAAAAACAAAAATGCTTCAGTCTTAGGCTAAATTACTAGAGATGAAAAACTTACTCCACCATTCAAATCCTACTTAAATACTATACACCATAAATAAATTAAAAGAAAGCCAATGTAGTTTAAAAAACAAAAACAAACATAACAGAAAACTGTTACAGACATCCAGGACATAGATCTAGAGAGGATATTTACCCAAGCTTGGAAGGGAAAATTAACACCAAAGGAGAACTACCTTCCCTGCAGAGATTAGGAAGTGATCTGAAGGTTCGTGTAACCAACTCTCTCTTTTATTTCTTGCCATAAAAGCAGAGGAAGTATTATAATTAGCTTTTATAGTTAATGCTTTTGGGCTTTAGTTAAGAACCAACTTATTATACTCAGAAATAGCCCTACTGTGACCTGGTCCACTTAACCAGAAAACTTCCCAAATGAATATAAATGTTTTAAAAGGATATCGAATGAAAACAAATTTGGTTTATGAAAAGAAAGGATATACTGACATTTGAAACATTTCCTTCCCAGTTAAAGCAAAGCTTACCATCACATGTAAAAGTAACTGGCAGTTGAAATCCTTCAATTTCAATGGAGACCTTCACACTGGCATGTTCTCCACACATACTTCTTTGCACTGTGACTGGACTTAACAAATAACCTGGATTTGTGCAGTGATCTGTATATGGAAATTTGGTCTTCAATCTGTTCACAAGAAAGAAGATATTTAATACGTTTTTAAAGCTGCATTTGAGAGCCCTGAACAAGGCTGTTGTACATGCTTTCAGCTACTCAATTTTTGCATCTTTGTCCAACTCCAGCCATAGCTCATGAGAATGGCAATGAATGAACTCCTGTTAAAACTCCAAATAGCAGCACGTGCCTTTTAAATGAAGGGGAGCCAAGGAAAAAGAAGAAGTTAACTTGTGCCAGAATATCTTTGGTAATACTGTCAACAAGATCTAGGCATTCCAGAGATGGCTGGCATCAAATGAGTTTTAGATTCTTAGGCTGTACAATACAATAAAGTGATTTGTTTTAAATAAATTGTTGATAGCACTAACAATGTCACTAAAAACTGTAAATACCAGAGGGATAAAAAGTTTCTATCTTTTCAAAGTATTTTTTTCTAAGCAGAACTTTTTTTTTCCTATAAACATTGTGGTTTCAACACAAAGAAAAGTGGAAAATGGGTTTCCATAGAGCTACAAGACCTTTACAGTGCTACAAGGGTACCTTAAAAGGGGTCAAGCAGGGCATGGTGGCACATGCCTTTAATCCCAGCACTTGGGAGGCAGAGGCAGGCAAATCTCTGAGATTTCCAGGAAAACCAGGGTTACACAGATGAACCCTGTCTCGGGAAAAGAGAAAGGAAGGAAGGGAGAGAGGGAGGGAGGGAGGGAGGGAGGGAGGGAGGAAAGTTAGGGGGTCACACCTTAAGGTATTCATAGGAACAACAAAGTCACATATAAATACATGAATGTAGTATGTAACTCATCTCCAGACATGACTGCATTATGAAAATCTGAGTCAAGGGGCTGGAGAGATGGCTCAGTGGTTAAGAGCACTGATTGCTCTTCCAGAGGTCCTGAGTTCAATTCCCAGCAACCACATGGTGGCTCACAACCATCTATAATGAGACCTGGCACCCCCTTCTGGCATGCGGGCACACATGGAAGACTGTACACATAATAAATAAATAAAAAAAATTAAAAAAAAAAGAAAATCTGAGTCAATTCCTGGGACTTACAGGGTAGAATAAGAGAACTAACCCCTGCCAGGTGTCCTCACATGCTTGCCATGGCATGTCCACCCATATGTAACTCTCAACTCACTCACTCACTCACCCACACATAAGCACAACACAATGAACAAATAAATAAAATAAACATTTTTTAAGAACGGGGAGATTTAATACAGTCAACTTCACAGGCCCCAGTAACTGCCTTTTCCTAGAGGTTAACAAAAGGTTCCAGTCCCCTCTTCTTATCGGTTTTTCATTTTTCCACCTTTTTTGAAGTGCTTGGGATTGAATCCAGGGCCTCATACATGCTAGGCACATAGGCTATTATTACTGAGCCATATATTTAGTAATCATCTGTTTTTCATGAGGCCTTAAGTAGACGTGTGCTGGAAATACTATGTGCTTCTACGGATATTAAACTATTCAAGGCATAAATACAGAATAAAACAGTTTGAAATGATGAGCAAATTCAGCAGCCAATACAAAACCTGTAAGGCATACTATTAGAATCTGATCCTTGTTTTTATTATTTATTAGCTGCATAAATGCAGTTAAGTTACTGACATTCTCTTGCTTCAAAGTAATATGACCACTGATTTCTCAGGGCTGTCATAATACCATGTAAAATAAGTTTATAAAACAGTGCCTACTATATAACAAATACTGTAAATGTCTTATAAAATTAACTAGTGTAAGAATAAATGTGGTTTTTACATTGTGATCCAATACTAAAACGATAAAATATGGAACAGAAGAGATGGCTCAGTGGTTAAAAGTATATACTGTTCTTGCAGAGAACCTACGTTTGATTTCTAACACATATGTCAGATGGTTCACAATTACCTATAACTCCAGCTCCGGAGAATCCAATGTCTCTGGCCTTTACTGACAACAACGCTAATTTGTACATAAATAACCACACATAAACTATATATACAAAATTTACAAATATTTTTTTAAAAAGATGAAATGTGATCAAAATGATACAAGTTGAGTTGATATTGGAACCTGTAAGATATTTAGTTGCTGCCAAGCTTATCCTTTCATAACACAGTAAGCTTGCAATGGCTTATTTTTATTATTTCTCACATACTTGGCATTGTACTGTTTGCTAAAATTCATAAAATAAAACTGGACCTTTAATCCCAGCACTCAGGAGGCAGAGGTAGGCAGATCTCTCTGAGTTGAGGCCAGTCTGGTCTACCAAGAGAGTTCTATGTCAGCATGATTACATAGTGAGATCCTGTCGTCTCACCCCAAAAAATAAATTAAGAAATAGAACTCATAAAATAGATAAAGTAAACCATATAGTTAACTAATCTGAGAACTGAGAATGGAGTTTAAATGGCATCCTCGGTTTTATGGCAAGTTCAAGGTGAGATTGGGCTGCAGGAGACAGTGCCTAATAAGGAAATAATTATTTTTTTTAAGATTTATTTATTTATTATGTATACAACATTCTGCCTCGATGTATGCCCACACGCCAGAAGAGGGCACCAGATCTCATTACAGATGGTTGTGAGCCACCATGTGGTTGCTGGGAATTGAACTCAGGACCTCTGGAAGAGCAGCCAGTGCTCTTAACCTCTGAGCCATCTCTCCAGCCCCAGGAAATAATTATTAATGAAAGATGAATTCAATCTTTGAAAACATATGGAATGTCTTAGAATTAAGACACTATGGGGCAGAGGGAGAATGTTCAATGTTATTTGCATGTATGAAATTGATGCAATGAAACATTTTTCTGTACAACACTTCCTAATAATAAAAAGCTTATTATATGCCATAAATATGAGATCTGAATCACATACAAAGAAAAGGTAGGCATAGAATATAGTTTCTCATTTTGTGCTAGAGAAACATAGAGAAAGCAGTAATAACCACAGACCTGGGATGGAGCTCAGCACTAGATGCCATGCCCAGTTCCCCGAGTTCAATCTTCATTATGTCAAAAAAAAAAAAAAAAAGGCCTACTACAACAACATTCTTTTAAAAATTTTTCTCTAGATCACAACTATTAGTTTTATCAAGAAAAAGAAACAAAGAAACAAATATAACGCATAATGAATGGCAGTCCTGAGTCAAAGTAAAAGACTTCACTAGTTCAATTCTTTAATTTCATTGACAAAAACAATATAACAAAAGCCCAGGCCGAAAATTGGCACTGAACTGTTAAAACTTCTAAGTAATTTCAACTGTAAGCACACATAGAATACTAATAATCAGATGTTGATTTCACAGCTGAATCAAAATAATGGCATGAATAACTTCTAGAAGACTTTTAAAATAGGTACTACATATAGCGTGGCAGCTGTGTGCATGCTGGCTTCATTTCCCCAAAGGGTCAGGCGTTGTAGAATATTATAAATGAGGCCAGTAATCTGGGCTACAAAGTCAGTTTCCATCTCAAAAGGGGAGTGGGGAAGAGAGTCAAAAACCTTAGTGTTATAGGGATCGTCTGGCATCTGTGAGGTCCAGGGTTCATCTCCCAGCATGGGAAGAAGGGCTGAGCCTACTTTAGTCTGTGTGTTTTGAAGTCCACTGGGTTGTGGGGAGACTATGCTGGAGAAAAGCAGCCACTTGAGGAATATATGTACTGAGCCCCCATATTTTCAGGGCAAAAAGAAAAATTCCTAGAACATGGCTTCAGAAACCTCTATTCTGAAAGTTGTTGCAATCATACCATGTATTACTGGAAGTCGGAGATTAAGAACTCATTTTCTCGGGAGGCAGAGGTAGGTGAATCTCTGAGTTTGAGGCCAGCCTGATCTACAAGAGCTAGTTCAGGACAGGCTCCAAAGCTATAGAGAATCCTTGTTTCCAGAGGGGAAAAAAAAAACAAACCTCATTTTCTATTTGGTTCATCTGGAGTTACATATTAAATAAGCCACTCTGAGTATAAGTATGCATATATGTTAATAAATACAGCAGCATCCTTATTTAGTTGCAGTTACTGTCCTGTCAACTATGATCTGAAAATAATTCCAGTAAGCAAAAAGGAAAAAAAAAATCTTGACCCAATAAAGGAAGAAAAAAAAAATCATGTGCTCAGGCTGTTTAAAATTTATGGTAAATTACTGCTGTTATAAATTACAATTTTTTAACTTAAAAATTTAATCTGATGGGGCTGGAGAGTTGGCTCAGTGACTAAAAGCACTTGCTGCGGATTCAGGTTCAATTCCCAGCACTCATATGGCAGCTGGCAACTGTGTACAACTCTAATCCTGGGAGGATCAAATGCCCTCTTCTGGCATCAGGTATACATGTGGTATACTTACATATATGCAGCCAAAACATTCAGACACATAAAATAATAAGCAAATTAATTTATGTGGGAAGGGGGCATATAGGCAGAGTCCAGAGGACAGCCAAGGAGTAGATTCCAAGAATCAAACGGGTTATCAGGCTTGATGGCAAACACCTTTACCTACAGAGCCATCAAAAGACCTCGATAAATTATTTTCAGATGCGCTTGTTTTACAAAGCGGAGTTTACATAGGACTCAGTGTTCAGTTTCAGACATCCACTGAGGCATTATGGAATATAACTAAGGAAGGACTACTGTAATCACTTAGCTAAGCTGGGGGAGTTTCAGAAACTATATTCTTGTTTGGGAAAAAAGAAACTATGTAAAAATGTAACATTATTTCCAAAGCATTAAGGTAAAAGAGTACTTCTAAATCATTAACCAAAATGGCAAACATACTCGAAAATGGTCTTGGGGTCCCCATGACTTATTTAAAAAGGAGGCCTTTTTTACTGAAGACAACTCTGGATTAAGAATAAATCCCTGGTGATGATCACTTTTTTTTTTAAATATTTATTTATTTATTTGTTATGTATACAATATTCTGTCTGTGTGTATGTCTGTAGGCCAGAAGAGGGCACCAGACCTCATTACAGATGGTTGTGAGCCACCATGTGGTTGCCGGGAATTGAACTCAGGACCTTTGGAAGAGCAGGCAATGCTCTTAACTTCTGAGCCATTTCTCCAGCCCCCTGATGATCACTTTTCCCTTCATGAGAGAGCAGATTTTGTCCTCTGCCTTCAAGTTTGCTGCTTCAGCCTTCTGCATAGCTTTTCTCTGTCTGACTGGCTAGGACTTATTTTCCTCTCTGCTAGCAAAAACATCAGAATATGGAGTCAGTGACTATGTGCCCTGTCTTCAGAAGTCCCATTTACAATAGGAAAAAATAAAGCTAAACCACATGGAGGATGAGTGTGGTAAGAAAAGGAAGTAAAGGAAAGGGAAAGACAGAAGGTCTAAAGAGAGCAGGAAATTGTGAATTTAAGTCTTCATGGCAGCAAGTCTGTAATCCCAGAACTTGAAATGTACAAGTAGAAGAATCCCAATCCAAGGTCACTTTTGGATTTATAAAAGATAACCATATTTCAAATAAAAAAAGGTGAATTCAAGGTGGGCATGCTGATGCATAACTGTTACTCCAGAACTAGGGAAGCAGAGGCAGAAGGATTGTTGTGAGTTCAGGGACAGTATAGCCTACACAATACATTGCAGGGGCTACAAAGTGAGGCCTTCCCTGTTTCACAAAACAAAACAGGGATGGCAAGATACTTTAGCAGGCAAGTGTTTGATGCACAAACCTGTCAACTTGAGTTTGATCCCCAGAACCCACAGAAGAATGTAACACAAGCCCTAACTGATCCAATCATGTAAAGGAAACAAACATTTAACCAGCGGCAAAGGTGATGTGACGCTGTATTGACACAGAGAAAAGTTTGTGAGGGTATTTTCTTGGAGTCTCAATTTTTCCATCTATAAAGAATATGATATAAGGGCTGAAAATGTAACTCTTAGTTGGTAGAGAACCTGCCTAACATGCTTGAGGCCTTGAGTTCCATCCCCAGTACTGCATAAAACTGGAAGTGGTAGCTCATGACTATAATTCTAGCCCTTGGTGAAAGCAGAAGCATCCACAAGTTCAAGATCAGCCAGGCAGTGGTGGTGCACACCTTTAATCCCAGCACTTGAGAAACAGAGGCGGGAGGATCTCAACGAGTTTGAGGCCAGTCCAGTCTACAAATTGAGTTCCAGAACAACCAGAACTATTACACAGAGAAACCCTGTCTCAAACAACAACAACAAAAGTTCAGGATCATCTTCCGCTAATCAGGACTTTGAGGCCAGTCTGGGTTACAGATCCCATCTCTGAAACGGCAATAACAAAACAAAAACCAATACTGTCTAAGACATACAAGAGTGAGAAAATATTTAAGGACTAAATTTTTCTAATATTTATAAAACATATTTTTATTAAATAAGTGGGATAGCTTTCTGGATGGTAGATAAGTTTGTGAGACAATGGGCAGGGTTATGTATGCCTGTAAACCTAGAACTCAGGAGGCTGAAGCAGGAAGATTGGGAGTTTGAGGCCAGCCTAGACTACAAACTGAACAGCATCTCCAAACATAAATAAACAAACAAATAAATAAATAAATAAATTTATTTTTATTTTTTGAGGAGATGGAAGTTTGTCTAGAAACAAAAGAAAGCACCTTCTAGGTGTGTGGAAACACACATGAAACCCAGATTTTCACTTGTTAATAGAGGACCAGAGCTCACTCCCGGTCTTACTTAGAAACTGTTTGTTTCAAAATTTAGCCACCCAAAGAAAAAAAAAGTTAAAAATTTTAGGATTGGCATGCAGTAGCAAGTTTTGGATTTTGTTTTGTTCTGTTTTTTTGAGACAAGGTCTCATATAGCCTTGGCTGGCCCAAAACTCAAAGATACGCTGCCTCTGCCTTGCCCAGCTCTTATTTTGTTTTTTGAGACACGAAGTATATCTTTTAAATGACCATTTTAATTTAAAGAATCTGTAATTTATAAAGAAAATTCCTTACTTCATAATGGATTGACAAAAAGCTGCCACCTCCTCATTCTGTACTTCAAATTCTTGTAGAAGAGAACTTCCAGTTGGCAAACTACTGGTCCCATTTGGGTCTTTCTGTAATTAAAAAAGTGATTTTATTTTAAAAGTGAAAGATCTCCAAAATGCTACATAGTAGTACCTCATAAACTAATTTTATGAAGCTATACAAAATTGCAGAGATAAATCATTTAAGTAGCAGAGCTTTTAAAAGTGGCTTTCTTTAACATAGTGCCTTATCCTGTACCTCAGGCAGCCCTCAGACTTTAAGTGATCCTCCTGTCTTAGCTTCACAGCATGAACTACAACTGGCATACACCTGGGATTTCATCACCCAGAATGCTGAGGCAGGAGGATCTCCGACTCAAAGCCAGCCTGTATGTAATTATGAACCCATTTCAGAAAACAAAGCAACACAAGAAAAAGAGGATTTCTATCCTAGCAAAGTACCAACTAAGTCCAGTTTTAACTCACTGTTTTAATTGATAAAAACTAAGAACATGCTGTACTCATCAGCTAGAACAGTGAAGACCTTTCCATTCTGAACGTTTCAGCAAGCTAGCAGCTGAATGAAATTAAAGGACTGCCGTCTCTCTTAAGAAAAGAGCTCGTGCTCATTTGAGACTCGTGTAATAAATAAACCAGGACATCCACATACCCAACTCAAGCTTCAAGTTACAAGAACTGGCATTTTAGGTAGAGAATGAGTTTTTAGGAGAAGTTATTGTTTTCCTATGTTAATAAATATACACAAATATCCTAATAATCCTTTATAAGTTAAATTTGGTCAGGATTTTTTTGCACTATTTAGGGAGATCAATTTGTTAACCAATAACAGTGAAATAGTAGAGTTCACTTAGAGGTGTTTTGATATACAACATGAAATATTTGATTTGGCACAAGTTTCAAATATAAAATTTCCTTTAAAATTAGGAATAGTTTCAATCTAAACTAAGTGAATAAAGAGTCACAGCTTTAGCTAGCCCAATGGCAGAGAGATGGCACAGACCTGGGCTCAATATTCTACATGTCAATAAGCAAACGAATAATAAAAAAATTAATGGAGCAGAAAGATGGCTCAGCAAGTAAAGGTACTTGCTGCCAAGAATAGAAACCTAAGTTCAATCTCACATGATGGAAAGAGATAAATTATTCTTGAAAACCACCTGCTGGCTTTTGTGCTTGAGCACGCACACTCTAAATAAATAAATGTAAAAACAAATAAGCAGCATAAAACTTGGAAAGTCAATAGATTTCAATGATCTTGGTGCCTACAAAGATGCTTACATTAAAATTTTAAGGGCAATAATTACTTTAAGAGCTTTCTTTGTTGAAATGGCGCCAGAGACCTTTCTGCTAGAATGTGATAGTGTTTTTGAGGGAGGGGGCAACTGACAAAATCACAAGTAAAAATAGCACCACTCCTAGGAAAGATAGTTAAGAGAGACTATTCAACATGCAAAAAACCCCTAAAACAAAAATAATCTTTATAATAACAATTCCTAACACAGCTAGGCATAGTAGCTCTCAACCAGGAGAAGAACGGAACTCCAAGCCAGTATGGGCTTTACAGGGTGAGACCCTGTCTCAAATGACAAAAATACACCAAAACAAACCTAACAGTTAAATATTAATCCTTATTTACCCCTCGCATATGGTCTTCAATTCTTTTGAAGCCTGTCTTTCTTTCTGTTTTGTGATGGAAGTTCTTGAGGGTATTTACTCCCTTGAAAACTGTTGAATAATGAACACAGAGGGTGTGGACTCTCAACTAACCAGAAGACAAAGTTCTTCTAAGGCAAATGTCCTCCCAGCTGCTCAGTACTCAGTTTCACCAGTTCAATTCTGTGGACTTCGAACTACTCCTGAAATTGTATTTGCAGAAGTATCTTCTGCAAGATACTCAGTGTTTTCCATAAAACCTGTCATATTGTTAAAGGTCTCTATTAAACTGTAAGAAAAGTTCGTTCAGGATTGCTACAAAATAATAACATGCTAGGAAGACTGAACTAGCACAACCTTGCTGCTGTACTGACAGCAATCTGCGATTATCAATAACGTATTTGTGTTACAGAAACAGACAGACTTCAGTTCTCTGAAGAATGAGATCTGACCTTGCTCCAGATAGATCAATGGATAAAATGCTGCCTTCCCACAGTCTGATGATCCAAGTTTGGATCCTCAGCACCCAGGTAAAAGCATGAGTATTCGTGCCGGTTATCGCTGTACCCCTATGGGAAGATGGGAAGTGGAGACAGAATCCCTCAGAAGTTCACAGCCACTTAGCCTGGTGTTCACAGTAGTGAAACCCTGTTTCAAACAGTGGAAGGTGAGGACTGACACACAAAGCTGTTCACTGATCTCTACAAGTGTTACATGTGTACCATGGTATGGGTGGCTTTCACATATGAATACGCACACAAAATTAAATTACATTAAATTTAAAATAAAAAATCATCTGTTCTTAACCTCTTTAAGTCAACCACTGTCTACTCCAGCCTTACTTGTCTAACGCTTCCACTGACTTCTACGGTCCAGTTAGCTTGAATCATATCCTGTTCATACAAAACACAATGGGACTTACCCCGGCTCTGAACTTTCTCTTTGCCAAAAAATGTCTTCCTTTTCATCTACCCTCAAAACATGTAAAAAAAAAAAAAAAAAAAAAAAAAAAGAACCTAGCCGGCTTTTAGGGCACAATGAATAGCACTTCTACACGCTTACTATAGCATAAGTGTCCCCTGCCCCAGCTCTTGGCACACTCATGTACGTGTGGGCATGTGCATGCACATGTTGAGACCAGAGGTTGATGCCATCCTTAACCATTTCTCACCTTTTTTTTTTTTGAGACAGAATCTCTCACTGAACCAGAAGACCACTGTTTTCTTTAACACTGCTAATTTATGTTATAGAAACAAGCACTGTAACAGAAAAGACTTCAATTCTCTAAAGAATTCAGAGCTGACTGACCCTTGCTCCATTCCCCAAGTCTGAAGACCCATATTTGGGTCCTTAGTACCCATGGAAGAACAGCAATGCTCATTTCTGTAATCTCTGCCAGTGAGTCACCTGTCTCCCCCACTTGTAACCAACACTGAGGTTACAAGCCAGCTTTTTACATGGGTGATGGGGAATATGGACTTAGGTCTTCATGCTTGCAGGCCAAGAACTTTCTATTGAGCTATCTTTCTAGCTCCACCCCCACCACCTCTAACTGCTTAGTCTGAACCAAACCCTGACCATCACATCCTGTTTTGAATCTTGGTGTAAAAACCTCCTGGAGAACAAGCACCAAACTGAGTTTTGCATTTTCATAGAACTTAACATCCAGCTGAAAAGGTACTCAACCATCAATCAGTTCAATCTGTTGAATATTTTGCTTCTGCTAAAAAACACACCACAAAACATTTAAAGAATGTGAGAAACTGTGCTTTCTTCAATAATCTAAAAAGAGTAGCAGCAACTTTAATATTTTATTCCCTAAAATAAGCTTTTTAAATTATTAGTATTATTTTAAAAATAACTTGCAACAAATACTGATAAGGTACTCTATCAGACTCCTCTATATAAAATCAACATGCATTTATTTGCTTATCAAGTAGCTTCAATAGATTGGTACTATTATAACAAGTTTTTACAGATGGGGATATGGAAGACTAGACTCACACTCAAAGGGCTCACTGAAAAGCGAGGGAAGCACTTAGGGAGGGAGTAATCAATCACTAGCATATGGGAGACAGAGGCAGAAGGATCAGAGGCTCATGTCCAGGTTCAGCTGCACAGTAAGTCTGAGAATAGCCTGAGATTAGAAAACTGTCTCAAAATCAAACACAAAACAAAACCAAAAAAAAAAAAAAAGCAAATACCTGCCCTCCCCCACCCAAAAAAAATCCAACTCAAACAAACCAGAGAAAGCTAGAAAACAATACTGTGGTCTTTTGGAGACAATGACATGAAACCTGCCCTGTTGAATAGATTCCCAATCTCCTTAATGGCATGCTTAGACTTCTAATTAAAGTACGTATTTTTCATGATACCTTTTATTAATGAGGCCCTTCCTTTCATTAAGTCACTGAATTTGACTAGACAGGAACAATTTCAAGATAATAATGTAGGGGGGTGGAGAGATGTCTCAGTGGTTAAGAGCATTGCCTGCTCTTCCAAAGGTACTGAGTTCAATCCCAGCAACCATATGGTGGTGCTCAGCCATTTGTAATGAGGTCTGGTGCCCTCTTCTGGCTTGAAGGCATACACGCAGAAAGAATACTGAGAAGACTGTATACATAATAAATAAATATTTAAAAAAAAGATAATAATGTAATTACAAAAGTTTCATGTTCACAATGGGTTTTTAAAAAAAGCTACCTAGGCTACTTCAAATGATAACATCAACTTTATTTCTGTTTTGCAGGATCTCACTATGTGGCCCTGCCTGACCTCAATCTTATGCTCCTCCTCTTCCTCAGTTTCACAAGTTGGGATTGTAGGCATGTGCCATTATACGCAGCCATTTGAGTCCTTCCGTCTCTCTGGAACAACACAATTCTATACCTTCCTTTTGAGCCATGTTCCACTATATCCCTAGGTGTTACGCCAACGACCAAAAGCGTCAACTAGCCTATTTCCATTAATCTTGATGGCTTTTCTTTTGTGGCATCAGATCTTCTGGAACTGGAGTTGTAGATGGTTGTGAACCTTCATGGGGGGTGTTGGGAATTAAATCCAGTTTCTCTGCAAAAACAAGTGCTCTTAACCACGGAGCCATTTCTCCACTCAATCATTTTTTTCTTAACACATAAAAAAGATACAATAATTAATAAAACTGTTAATGCTGTTAGCCAATACATAGAATAAAAAAATGCCTGTAGAAGATACTGAGTTTTCAAGTAAACATATGTTTGGAATTTCAAGTAAATGTTTAGATCATAACCCAAATGTTCTCTTCTAGAAATGCCATATTAGAGAAATTCCAGAGATAAAAACAGTTTTGGGCATAACCCTACTTATGGAATTCTCTAAAGGATGTTCTCCTGATTATTGTTGGCACCCATTATGATCATTTTAAGAACCCCTCAGTCAAAGGGAACTCTGCCTCTCCCAAGACTCAGACAAAGGGGTGATCCTGTCCTCAGAGTGACTGCAGACTGCTATGCTCTCTACCAAACCTCAGACTGCAGTGCTTGTCTCCTCCTGCCTTATATACCTCTCTCCACCCAGCCATATCATTCCTGTCTCCACCCCCCTAGTGCTGGGATTAAAGGCGCGTGGCTCCTGAATGTTGGGAACACCTGTGTGAGTTCAATTTTTCTTTTTAGATAGATTCAATCTCATGTAGTCCATGGTGGCACTGAGTCCTGGAATTAAAGGTGTATGCCACCACTCCCTGGCCTCTATTAGCTCTATGTTCTGATCTTCAGGTAAGCTTTATTTATTAAAACACAAAATATCACTATAGACTAAGCATGGGGTTAGCCTTTCTGTCCTCAACTGGTTGGTTAAGATCTATTCACAGAAAAAACAGGCAATCTGTTTTCCCTAGACTACCAATTCAAGTGCCAGCTTCACCCAAAATACTTTAATAGACATTCTCAGAATAATGTTTGCCCAGATGTCTAAGCAGTTCATGCTCTAATCAAGATAAAACACAGAAATGGAAGAGAATACTCCAAAAATATTCCATGATATCATATAAACCAAATCAACCTGCAGTACCAAATAGGTTACATTTTTTTTGAACATTGGCCAAAGGAGTCCCAGTAGACACCCCTCACCCCAATAGTACAGGCTATTGACAATGCTATTGGTTACCTTCCATAACCTATCGCTATGAACACTACATATTTACATCATAGAACATGGAAAGATGGAGCTTCACCCTACTGACTAGTGCTCAAAGTCTTGGAAGGTAATATATACACTACTGGAGGGGAAAAATAACCATCAATTTCTCCCAGTTACAAAACCTGTGAGTTACAACAGTGACCAACCTGCAGGATCTGTCCACTAATGCAACAGTGGTATGACTATTAAGGGAGTAATCAGCCATTTTTTAAAAAATTGGATTTAAGGTCTCCTCTGTGAGATGAAATCCATACCAGACACTACAAATAAGGCCTAGGGCCCAAGACTAGATTGGTAATGGATCCCACGGGAAAACCTATCATTATTATTCTGCTAAACAAACATAGCAATAAAGTAATACCTAATGACATTTTGCTCATAGATTAACCTTCCATGGGGAAGCTTCCTACAGTAGATGGTAATTAACACAGAGACCTATAACTGGACAAAGTGTGGAGAGTAAGAGACTTAGGGGCACTTTGCCCTAAATGGGATGTATTTAGCACAAAAATTTACCAGTATATCTTCTGATTAAAAAAAGCTGTCTCACCAGGCAATGGTGGGACACCTTTAAACCCAGCACTTGGAGGCAGACAGGTGAATCTTTGTTTGTTTGAGGTCATCTTGGTCTACAGAGTGAGTTCCAGGACAGCCAGGGCTACACAGAGAAACCCTGTCTCAAAAAAAAAAAAAAAAAAAAAAAAACAGAACAAACAAAAAGTCATGTCAAGAATACTGTATGGATTGAGCCTGATAGCATACACCTTTAATCTCAGCACCCTTAGCACTAGGGAGGCAGAGGCAAGTAGAGTTCTGTGAGTTTAAAGTCACCATGGTCTATAAAAAAAAGTCCTGGCTAGTCAGAGCTACACAGAGAGATCCTGTCTCAAAACAACAAAAGTGGGAAGCTAGGTCTAGTGACCTACACCTATTATCTCAGCACTAGGAAAACTAAGGCAAGAGGACTACACAAGGTCAAAGTCAGCCCAGGCTATATAACAAGTAAATAGCACAGTATTTGCTACAGACTGAGATCTTGTCAAAACAACCAAGCAACCAAACAAACAATAAAAACCAAGAATAAAGGGATAAATTATTGGAAAGCTTCATGGTAACATGAGTTTTAAAGTTCCTGACACACTACTCCGAAATTAAATGGGATAAAAGCACAGTTTGTATTAGTAAATGCACTCTAAGAATATTTGCTATTCTTCAGAACTAAATGCACTGCTTCCTTATTTACATTTAATTTTCCAGAGAGGTGAATTATTAAAGGTGATTAGCTTTAGCTGTACAATAAAAACATTTTGAACCTTCCTTCTGTATAATTAATCAGAGAAAAACGAGGGAGAAAGAGGTAAGAAAATTAGTGGTAGAAACTGGTACAGTGATACATGCCTATAATCCCAGCATTTGGGAGGTAGAAGGAGGAAGATCAGGAGTTGAAGACCTCAGCTACATGGTGAGTTCAACCTATATGAGACCTTGCCTCAAATAAAAAAAATTAAAAAGAAAGAAAGAACATGAAATTGATGTTAGACATTCTGCCAATAATATATAAATTTGACTCCTAATACAATAAACTTTTAGAAATACCCAGTATCCACATTTATAAAACCACATTTTTGTTTTTAAAAATAGGGTGTCGCCAGCCAAACATTAGGTGGAGTTTGGAGAATTCTTGAAAAGAGGAGGAGAAAGGATTGTAGGAGCCAGAAGGGTCAAGAACACCAAAAGAAAACTCAGAATCAACTAACCTGGACTTACGGGGCTCACAGAGACTGAACCGACAACCTGGGAGCCTGCATGGCCTGCATATTTGATCCTCTCGTGGGACTCCTAACAGTGGGAACAGAGACTGTCTTGGACTCACTGACTTTTGGTACCTTACTCCTAATATTGGGTCGCTTTGCCCAGTCTTAACACAGGGAGAGGTGCTTACTGCAATTTGATATGCCATTATTTTGCTAATACTCATGGGAGTATTCAAACTAACTAAAATAGTTATTGACTACCAGTCTGATTTAAGCTTAAAGTACCAAAAGGTTGTTTTAATGCCGTTCCTTTTCCTGGTTTTGATCACACACAAAAACTACACTCAAATATTTAGATTATTATTAACCAAACAAAAGACAGAAGGAGGAAACAGGAAGTAAGCCTGCTGAGTGAGAAGAAAAACACCCTTTAGAGTAGGGTTTGTAACACACAGAATTTCTAACAGGAAATGAACACGTAAGTACCTACAGTAATTATGAGAATAGGCACAGCAATGCTGTTTCCCAACAGAAAGCCTAAATTGTGGGGAAATACTTATAAACAGCCAGAGATGAATGGTATGTGAGCATGTGAAAGCACCAGGTCAATGGCTTCCAAAGTTAGTCTGCATTGGTGTTCTCTTTACCTTTTGGTCTACATAAACCAAACTTTCTTTTCTTTCTTTTGTTATTATAGTGCATGTGTATGATGTCAGTGTGTGGGTGTGTATGTGTCTGTAATAAATGTCACTGTGTATGTGTGGAGATCAGAGGACAACACTGTGGGGTCAGTTCTCTTCATCTTTACACAGGTTCTGAGGATTGAATTCATGTTGTTAGGTTCACCAACCCTCCCCCCCCAACTTTTCTTCTTGTACATGTACAATCAGTATAAGATCTCACAGACAGAATAAGATCTTGGTATCAGGAGAAAGATTGAGGCTAGCCTGAGCTATCAAGGCTTTATTTCAAGAAAACTAGTAAGACATAGGTAAGATGACTTAGAAAGTAAAGGTGTTTGCTGCCAAGACTAACCACTTGCAGTAGATACATGGGATATAGTAGTCCCATATGCAAACTCCCACAAACACTCATGCACACATATGCACAAATAAATAATAAGTGAAATTTAAAATTTTAAGTAAATAATAGGCTTGAAACTTTAATACAAAAATCATTCCTGTAGTATTTATAAATTGCACATCAAACTCTTATTGAATGTTTCTATAATTATGCTTGCAACCTAAGAGTCGCTATTATGAAATAGCTATTTATAGATTCCTTGTAGATAATTAGATATCAAGCTGCCTTCTTGATTTTCTTCCCCATTTGAACTTGCTCTACTTTTTTGGGATACTGAACTATAAAATTAAGTTACTAAATTCTCAATTCACAGGAAAAAAAGTAGGAACCTTGCCGGTAAGCTAGAGACAAGTGGTGATACACAGATTAATAGAAATGGGTTAAATTAAGATGTAAGAGCTAGTCAATAAGAAGCTAGAGCTAATAGGCCAAGCAGTGATTTAATTAATACAGTTTTTGTGTGGTTTTTTTCATGGTCTGGGTAGCTGGGAATGAACAAGGGCCTCCTACAACACTGTGTCATTATTGGGGAGCCAACAGTTGTGACAAAAAAGTCCAAGAACATATAGCACCTAATGTCTAGCCATGTATATCCACATAGGCCTGAGAAAGCTTTAAAAAAAAAAGTTTGGGACATGGAGCTAAACGTGGCTTCCTGGTGACTGTAGTCTCTTGGGGAGGTTTGGTACTAATGGCATATATAGGTGAGGATCTTCTTAGAGGCCCTGCTACTGAGTAATTGAATAGGGTTTGAGCAGTGGGCAATGCGTTACTTGGCAGTAGAAGTGTTTACATCAGTGTGGACCTAGAAACATCCCAAAGCTGGGACGGTAAATGAGCTCCTGGTGGCACCTCCACCATGAGGTTAGGCTATTAGGGAACCAAGGGTGGGGTGGAGCCAGCCACCAGTATGCCAAAAGCTAAGTGCAGCTACTTTGGAGGTCCTAGCTGCTACTTAGCAGTTTATATGGCTCATGCAGAGAGAAGGCTGCAGGTACACAGTAAAGCGGTCCAGACAGAGAAAACCTTTAAACAGACACAGTAAAAAATGGGTACAGTCATAGAAAAGTTTATGAATAATAAGATAAGGTCTTTAGAGAGAAAATAAAATAATATTAAAAAGGATACGCCATGTAGAGATGGGAAACACACAGGGAGTCTGGATCCTGTGTTGTGTTGTGTTGACTTAATAAGTGTTTTGATCATTGATGAGTGAACAACAGCTGTTAGACATTGGAGTATGGGAACTGCAAAATTAAACTAGCCTATATATTTTATAAATGTCTTAACTTTACAAAGTGGAAGCCAAGAAATATTTTACATTGGAGAAGGGGTTGTTTCTGTTTCCACGGAAAACAATACGTTGTGGATTCGTTTAAGGTTGATAGAGATCAGATTTGATTAGGCGAGATACCCTGAAAATCCTGGCTGCAGACATAAAGACATAACCTAGAAAAACTACAAGACAGGTGACATATATTTTACCTGCTCAAACATAAAAGAAAAAAATCATATTTGGCTGGCTTGTGTACAACACACAGTTCATACTTGTGTTAATGCACATATTATGTTACCTTTGAAAGTTTGTGTTTTCAGAGCAAGGGGACCAGACACCAGTGAAAACAGGTGGCCCAGAAATCCAGCCTATCAGAATGCCTCTGTTGCAGTTTCTTTCAAATTCTGTGTCCAGAATAGCTTCACGTCTGCTTGCTGAAATGATCTAGCCTCACAGACTTCTCTAGTCAAAACTTTAGATAAACCTTTCATTATCTCATCACACTGAGACTGGACAACAGCTAACACCCCTAGACTTGACCATTATCTTAATTTGTTCAGGGTCCCTTAAAGATTGCCAGTGCACCCAGACAACAGGAAGCAGTCCAGAGAATACAATGTCTACATACCTAAGAGAAGGAGTGGGTGATTTTTGGTCATTCGGTGTGCTATGGATATTTGTTGTTGTTTAGGGGGTTGCTTACAAATTGTTATTGGTAACAGTCAGAAAAAAAAAAAAAACCCTGAACAAAGAAGATTAGACTCAGGGATCTCCTAAAGAGAAAAATGGGGGATATAATATAGAAATGATGGGATAAAAGAGTGGATTGTTGAGTCTACTTCTGAACAACCATTAACCTCAAATATTTTACATTGGCATGGATTTCTGTATACTGATACAAATTTAATATTTTTGTTATACTGTATTATATATTTCTATTCTTGTTTAAGTTATTGTACCTATGTAGCTCATTTTAAAATGTAAAGTTTTAGTCCTTGAAAACTATTTAGGATAATAAAGAAATACAGTTTATTAGTCATCTATCACAATCAAATATATAGTCATGTTAGATATGTTTTCAAGGTCATACAAAGATATATTTTAGATAGGTGATCTTTAAACACTTCAAAGATCTGTAGAATATGGCATTTAAAATGTTTTAATAACATAAGGCTTTTCATAACAATGAGACATGTCTGCTAATGACAGCATCAATTTACTTCAAAAAAGATTATGGGCATCAAAGAACCTCCATGTGGAGTTCGCTTTCTTTGTGGCAATTAGTCGCTGGACAAGAAACTGGCCTTGCTTTAACTGCTGACAGCATGCTGTCCAAATTGGAAAAGCAGGACACAAAAGAAAGTGAGTGCCAAACTTTGCCAAGCCAGGGCAGAAGAGTTCTTCAAAAATTCCTGCTTCATAGAAAAGTCTGTCAGATATTCTTGGCATGTAGGCCAAAGATGAATGTCACAGTGTTACAGAGGAACCCTGGTGTAATCAGATTTCTCTGTCATGTCATAGTTTTGGAAATTGCTTTCTCTGCACTTCCTGTTTACTCAGGTAATATTATATACTTCTTGGTTCTCGAAGTTGAAGACTAGATAAGATATTCCTTAGTCATGATAAAAAGTAAACTAGATATAAAGTTCTGGACTCATTGAGGATAGTTAATGGAGTATTTTATCTGAAATTTGCCAAATACAAATGTACTGGACATTTTGTGTGAATCAAGGTGTAATTCTTAACTGATAATTGTTCATACTGTATATAGTTTTACTGTGTTAAGAGTTAAAACCCTTTTTTTATTGAGACAAAAAGGGGCAAATGCTGTGAAATAATTTTTTTTTGTTTTGTTTTTCTGAGACAAGGTTTCGCTGTAGATTTGGAGCCTGTCCTGGAACTAGTTCTTGTAGACCAGGCTGGTCTCGAACTCACAGAGATCCACCTGCCTCTGCCTCCCGAGTGTTGGGATTAAAGGCGTGAGCCACCACCACCCAGTGTGAAATAATCTTTTTATACACTGTGACGATGTGTCAATGATTGGTTTAATAAGAAGTTGAATGGCCAATAGCTAGGGAGGCTTTCCAGACACAGATGCTGGGAAGAAGGGTGAAGTCAGGAGGAGATATGGAGGAAGCATGACATGTAGGAGATGAGGTAACAAGCCAGGAGCTACACGGCAGCACGTAAACGGAAAAGTCCATCTAAGTTGTAAGAGCTAGTTAGAAACAAGCCTGAGTTATTGGCTGAGCTTTCATAACTAATAATAAGTCTCTGTGTCATTATTGGGAAGTTGACAGTCCTAATGAAAAAGTCTGACTATACACCTTATTTTATTTATTTAATTTTATTTTTTATTGTTTTGGTTTTTTGAGACATGGTTTCTCTGTGTATCCCTGGTCCTCCTGGAACTAGTTATGTAGACCAGGCTGGTTCCAAACTCACAAAGACCCACCTGCTTTTGGCTGCCAACTGCTGAGATTAAAGGTGTGTACCACCAACCACCCAACCGAAATTTTATTTCATTTTTTTAGACAGGGTCTCACTCAGTAGCCATGGTCATCCTGAAATTCACATCATCAACCAGGTTGAACTTGAACTCAAAGATTCATCTGTCTCTACCTTGAAGGAGAGTGCCACCATGCCAGGCCTAGATTATTGTAGCTTAACAAGGGGGGGGGGAGAAAGGGTGAATAATGGGAATTAAACTAGGGATAAGTTCACAAAGGCAGAGTGAGCAATACAGCTGATAATGTAGTAATATTTCCAAAGGTCAAGAAAGAATTTCAGTTTTTTTCACCACAAATGATAAACCATTTAAATTCCTTTTAAGATCAAAGGCTCACTTTTTCTTTGACAGTGACATTACAACTTTCCAGGCAGCTGCCCTTTTCAAACAACCAACTACAAACAGCTGACATCTTGAGCCCTGACTAGTAGCATCATACACAGAATTAGTTTCTATCATTTTTAACCTACAAAAAAGCATGTTTAAACCTATTAAAACAAGCAGGAACTCATCAGTGCCCTACAGTACAAGGTCTGAGGATGACTAACTTCCTTCCTTCCCCTCCCCTCACTTAAAAAAAATTAGGTAAAACTCACAGAACATAAAAGTCACAATTTAAACCATTTAAAACCGTATAATTCTGCAGGACATTCAAAATTTGATGCAATGACCAACAATTTCAGGACAGTTTCAATACTTTAAAGAGCCTGTACTGTTACACTATCCTACATATAGCAATTAAGTCCATGTAAACACTAATCTGCTTTCTTTTTCTACACATTTGCCCCCTTCAAAAAATTGTTTATTCATTTAATGCATATGGGTGTTTTGTATGCATATATATAGTACATCATGTGCATGCCTGGTATCTCTAGAAGCCAGAAGGGGTCAGATCCTCTGGAATGGAATTATAGGCCATTGTGGGTCTCCCTATGGGTACTGGGAACTGAGGTCCTCTGGAAGAGCAACCAGTGTTCTTAACCACTGAATCACTTCTCCAGACTCATTTGCCTCTTAAGAATGCTTCATATAAATGGAATTATATAATACATGCACAGTGGAGTTTTGTTGTTTATTCTGAAACAAGGTCTTAGCTCTGGTTGGTCTAGCATTCACTATGTAATTCAAACTGGCATCAAAATTTGTGGCAATTCTCCTGACTCAGCCTCCTAAATTCTGAGATTATAGACATTTGGCGCCAGGTCAATCTATGTATGAAATTTTTAGATCTAGTTTCTTTCAACCAACTTGTGTGGTTTTGTTTGTTTTTCCTGCTGGTGGGCAATAAACCCAAAGAGCCTTGTTCAAGTACTTTACCACTGAGCTAAACCCTCAATTCCACACTCAGCGTATTTTCAAGGTGTATGTAAGTATTGGGATTTCTAAGGGAAATTGTATGGCTACATCACATTTGTTAACCCATTCATCAGTTCAACATCTGGGCTGCTTCTACTTTGCAGGTTTCTGTGAATAATTCATTTTTTAAAAAGTAGACAAAGATTTTAAATAGATATTTCTCAGCCTGACATGATGACACAAGCCTGAAACCCTAATGTTTGGGAAGCTAAAGCAGGAAGATTGCTAACAGTTTGAGGCCAGCATGAGATACATAGTGAGCTCTAGAGTGAGACTCCATCTCATACAAATAAACAAACAGGCCAACAAAATGTGTTTGTATCTCTCCCCCAAAGGGCACAGAGATGGCCAGTAAAACATAAATAGAGGGCTAGAGAATAGTTCAGTGGAAGAAAGCTTGCTAAGCTTCCATAAGACCCTGGGTGTGATGCACAGTACCACAGAGACGCAAAGAAAAGCCATTAAAGAATCATCATCATCGCCGGGCGGTGGTGGTGGTGGCTCATGCCTTTAATCCCAGCACTTGGGAGGCAGAGACAGGCGGATCTCTGTGAGTTCGAGACCAGCCTGGTCTACAAGAGCTAGTTCCAGGACAGGCTCCAAAACCACAGAGAAACCCTGTCTCGAAAACCAAAAAAAAAAAAAAAAAAAAAGAATCATCATCATCAGTATAAAAACTGGAAAATAGTAAGTGTTAGAAAGAATGTAGAGAAACCTGAACTTTCATATATCACTGGTAGGAATGTAAATGGTGAAATGTTATGGAAGACAGTATGCATAGTTAGGTATATCAGCACCTGTCCAAAACAGCAGCCCGTAGAAGGCTGAGGGATGAAGAGCATGAGTTCAAGGCTAACTTGTGTTACATAGTGACAGAGACCCTATAACCAAAAACAAATAAAGCAACAAACTATACATAAAATTACCATATCATCACTCAACTGTATTTTCCCTGCCCTGTTCTTTTTGAGGCAGACTCTCACTATGTAGTCCTGGTGGGCCTGGAAACTGCGATACAGACCAGGCTAGCCTCAAACTCAGAGATTTACCTGCCTCTGCTTCCTAAGTATGTGTACTATGAACTATCATGCATGGGTGCTTTTCTTTTTTAGTCCTTAGACATTTCCAAGATTGACAGATATTATAATATTTGGAATGGTATGTTAGTAAAGGAAAATTCTAAACTATGCGTGACTCTCTTCTGAGCAAAAACATACTATTCTAGTTACCTCTTAACTAACAGTGTCTCATACCTATAATCCCAGCACTTTGGCAGGCTCTTGTAGGACGGCCATTCCAAATTCGAGGCCAGTTTGAGACTTGTCTCAAATAATGGAGCTGGAGAGCACTGGCTGTTTTTTTACCAGTGACCAGGTTCAGTTCCCAGCACCCACATGGTGTCTTGCAACTGTCTGTAATTCTGATGCCTTTTTCTGGCCTCTACAACATGCATTGAACATATGTGGGGCACAGACCTACAAGCAGGAAAAACACCCACATATAAAAGTAAAGCTTTAAAAAAGTTCCCAATTAAAAAAACTCAAAGAATTTTTTTAAAAAAAAACAAACCACATATACTATTAATAATCTACACTACCATTCCATTCTTCTGCTTTATCAATACAGGTATTTAAAGGAAAAGCCTTTAAATGGTGTCTTCCCTGACTTTTTGAGGTTATGGTTTTTTGTGTGTCTTTCATTATTAATAACAAAAGGAAAGTGTTCAAATTTATATACTAGGTGACAGACAAAATTCCTTCCTTGCCCTGAAAATGAGAAAAAAAAGAAAGGTTCACTTATAAGATAAGACAGAAATACCAAGAATATCTTCAATTCACCTCAGTGATGACAGTTGTTCAACTAGGCTTATCTTGCTTGCTTGTTTGTGTTTTGAGACAAGGTCTCTCTGTGTAGCCCTGGCTAGCCTGGTAATCGCTATGTAGAACAAACAGGTTGGTCTCAAATTCAGCGATCCACCTGTCTGTCTCCTGACTGCTGGGATTATAGGTGAGTGCAACCATATTAACTAGGTTTTTATTTATAGTCTTACAAAAAAACTAAGCAATTTTTTAGTTGACCTAATCATATTTAATCTTTTGCCACAAAACCAAAAAAAAAAAAACAAAACAAAAAAAACCCATAGCAGCCTTGGAGGCAAAAAAAAGCAAGATTACCTCCCCGCAAAACAAGTGACTCACACTAAGATGCACTCTGTTTTACTATCAAATTTAAGAAGCTAGCAAGCAAAGACTGTACCTGAGATACTTGGCCTTGGGCTTTTGTAGGTTGAGCCGTTCGAATGTTTAAAGACTGGCTTCTTGTTACAGTCGCCCCAGAAAGGTATTTTCCATTCACCTTTCTTTCTAGGTGACAACTTGCTAGAGATCTCTCTTCAAGAAGAACAGCATCCCAAGGATCCTCTGCTAGCAAAACTGGACTCTTCTCTCCATCATGTTCTAACAACTCCACACTGTCCACCTTAGGTTTACTTAGAGGATCCAAGTCTAACCAGTCAAATTTACTGATGTCTTCAGACTTTGGAGACACTTGTAGACTGCAGACTGAAGTTTTCGAATTTGCAATCTCCAAATCAGTCCTTGCTTTCCCATTTTTTAAAAATTCTGATGTACTTGCTATTTTGTCAAACAGTTTTGCCATCTCAGGACTGACTATTGGCCGATAGATTGGTAAATTTCCTTGTGGATGAAATGGTGTGGAAGGTGTCAAAGGATATGAAAAATATGGAGACTGTCCTGGAAGTCGTAAATATATAGGTTCTGTAGATGGAAAAGTGGGCATCCTTGGACTGAAGCCATTCTGGAATGTGGCCTGTTTACTGTATGCTGAAGGATAAATAGAAGGTAAAGTATATGTGGAAGGCCCGGATAATCCAGGGGCCCACTGTTCTCTTTGAACAGTAGGTCCAAGATACAGCTGTGCTGAAAATGAAGGGCTCAGAACAGGAGTAACTGGCAGCACAGGCGGTTTTTTAGTCTCAAAACTGTCATCCAGCAATATCTTCTCAAGTTCAGCTTGGGTGAGCTTTTCTACGTCAATATCTACTGCTCTCTTTTGGGAATCAGACTCAGGAAACACCATGAGGTCATAATCCTGTTTGTTAAAACCTTGTGTTCTTTGTCTAGTGCTGCTAGACAGCTCAAAGCTTCTAGGGCTGCCAGTCATTTGTCTATCCTTCTGAAGTTTTGCTAAGGCCTCTGCTTCCATCTGTAATGCTTCTGCTTTGTCCACATCTTTGGTTCTTATTGGTTCTGGATGTGAAGATGAACACTGTTTAAATTCATTGCTGTTGGAAATCTGAGCCATGTCCACAAAACAGACCAAACCTCTTAATCTTTTTTTCTTGTAGCTTCCAAAATACCAGGACCTATACATAAAAATAAACATAACACTCAGTTAGATTTTCTAAACACAAATTAATTTTGTTTAAACCTAACCATGCTGGATGTGGTGACAAACACATTTAATCCCAGAATTTAGGGGAAGAGGCAGGCAGATCGCTTTGAATTTGAGGCTAGTATGGTCTACAGAGTGAATTCCAGGGTAGCCAGGAATATATAGTAACATGCCATTTCAAAAAAAAACAACCAAATAAATTAAATAAAACCTATCCTATATTAAGTTTTGAAGCCACTTACAAAAATACACACCAATACAACACAATGAGAGGTTTCATGAAATCCTACTGGAAAAGTACGTTAACATTTTAACCACTCTTGGGTTCAGAAGACACTGAAACACACTTTATCCCGCTTGCTAAGTTATCAAAATACTTGGCAGAGTAAGTGAAGTTAACAAGGCCTCATATCAGCTGTCATAATGCCTGTCATTTCCCAGTGACACTCTGGCTTTATTCCTGACATGAAATGACTTAAGTACCATTCACATATTTCCAAGACAGGGCTTATGATTATGCAACTAAAAAGTCAAAATAGTCATGATCTTCTTGCTATTACACTGCTCAAGAGCAAACTTTATCAGTCAAAATAAAACAAACAACTCTTACTTGATCAAAATCTATGAAAAATTTATAGAAGCTTCTTATACTCCAGAAATGTTTAAAATGTATAAAGTATCATAGCTTAGAAGAGAAGGACAGGTTTTAAAATTATAAAAAACTATAATATTCTATTCAAATATTTTATCATAACTCAATTCATCATATAGTTTTGGGTTTTGAGATATGTGATTACACTGTCACTGTGATTGGTTTAATAAAAAGCTAAATGGCCAGTAGGCAGGAGGTATACAGGCAAGACTTCTTTCTAGACAGAGAGAGTTCTGGGAAAAAGAAAGGTAGAGTGGCCAGTCAAAGGCAGAGAAAACATGACATGCAGGAGGAAGTAAAAGCCATGAGCCACATGGCAGGATATAGATGAACAGAAATGAGTCAATTTAAGTTATAAGAGCTAGCTAGAAACAAGCCTAAAGTTGAGCTTTCATAATTAATGTCTCCATGTTTTTTGTGAGCTGGCAGTCCAAAGAATAATATGTCTACAGTTTTGATTATACTTCTATTCAATTTATTTGCAGTTAAATCAATACTATACTTATCCTTTAAAAAATTAGTTTAAACCTTCTCCTAAGCAGTAAATGAAAAAATATACATTTCTGATTAAGACAAACACTCCAGACAGAGGCAGAAGAATCAAGAATTCAAGATCATCCTCAGCTGCATATGAGTTCAAGGCCAATCTGGGTTAGCATGAGACTGTCCCGTGATTCGTGTGCTCTTTTTCTTCTGTTTCTTTGTCTTGTCCAACCCTGATGTGACAGTTTTTATCTTATCATATTTTATGTTTTTTTTCTAATGAGAGATAGAAAGGGAGTGATCCAGATGGGAGGAGAGTGGGGAGGAACAAGAAGAACAGAGGGAGGGGAAACTATAATTAGGATAAATTATGTAAGGAAAAAAATCTATTTTTCTTATTGAAAACAAAAACAAAAATTATGGAACCCTGACAAAAAAGATGGGCGCGAAGTGCTAGAGTAATGGCTCAGTGGTTAAAAGCGTTGGCTGCTCTTCCAGAGGACCCAGGTTCAATTCCCAGCACCCACACAATGACTCACAACTAAGTGTAACTCTAGTTCCAGAGAATCCAATGCTCTTTTATGGCACTCTATGTATCAAGTTTTACAATAGTACACATATATGTATAAAAAACACCTTTACACATATAATAAAATTTTTAATTCTTATTAACTTTATCATCATCATCATCATTTTTATCCATATGAGTGTTTTTCCTGCATGTATATCTGTGTACCACATGCATATCTGGTACCCATGGAGGTCAGGGAAAAAACTCTCTAGAACGAGAGTCACAGATGGTTGGTTGTTAGAGCCATGAAGGTGCTGGGAATGGAACCCAGGTTCTTGGCAGGAAAAAGTGCTTTTAAATTACTGAGCCACTTCACTAGCCCCTAATTTAATAAGGAAGGAAGGAAAGAAGGAAGTAGCTATATGATCTTTTGTAAATGAAAATGAAAATGTTTCAATGTGCCTCATTTTAAATTTTTAAAATATTTATTTATTATGTATACAATATTCTGTCTGTGTGTATGCCTGCAGGCCAGAAGAGGGCACCAGACCTCTTTACAGATGGTTGTGAGCCACCATGTGGTTGCTGGGAATTGAACTCAGGACCTTTGGAAGAGCAGACAATGCTCATATCCGCTGAGCCATCTCTCCAGCCCCACTTTAATTTTAAAGTTAAAAAATTAAAAGTCAGATTAAAGATATAATGCGATATTTATTACTAACTTTAACGGTAACCCCTTGCTGATCACAAAAGCTGTAGCTACTTAAAATTCTCTAAAAGAGGGCAATTACATTAGTCAAGCAAATTTTTGGATACCATTTGCATACCCTAAAACAAAGGAATTAATTTAAAAGCTTGTTGATTATTCTGTGCATTCATTTACAATTTAAATTTAAACTTCAGGAAAAATAAAACAGGTCAGTCTTGTTACTCACCTAAATGCTTTCTGATCTTAACAATTCAAGATACCTAGTCAAGTGTGGTTGACTATCTAAACATGGGAGGATGATGTTCCAGAGAGCTTGGGGGGAGGGGGAACAGCCATGAGTTCCCAGTAAGAAACAGGGCCAGTGGGTAAAGGCAACTATAGCCAAACCTGACAACCTGAGTTAAGTTATCAGTACCCATAAGACTGAAAGAAAAAAAAAGTCAGTTCCTGAAGAGAAAGCCAGTTCTTACAGGTTGTCTTCTTAACTCTGTCACATACACACAAACACAATTTTTAAAACTTAAAGTAACAAGATAACTAAGAAAATAAAGAAGCAATGGGTGTTAGTTCAACAACAGACACAATTCTCTTTGCTGTCAGGTGCTGTCACAGTTTGCAAGCATGCGCCTTGGAGGGGCCTGTCCCAGTTGGCTCTGCTCTACTGCCTAGATCCCCAACCCGGCTGAAGGTGTTATCTGACAGTGTCAAGGATCAGACTTACAAACCGGCCAAGAGAAGCCTGAAACCCCCAGAAATTGGTGTGATCTCGAGCGGCTCATGATGTGTCACAGGTCTTTTTTGTAACTGGCAATAAAATTTTAAGAATCCTTAAATCCAAAGTCCCCTGATATTCCCGAGGATCTCTACCATTTGATTACAAAAGCAGTTGCTGTCAGAAAACATCTTGAGGATCAGAAAGGATAGCAATATTAAATTCTGCCAGATTGTGAAAGACAGACGAATTTCATTGGCTAAGCAGATCTCCTCTCAATTGCAAGTATGAGCCATCCATGGCCTCTGCTCTAATAGCATAAATATGTCTTAAATACTCAAACAATAAAAATCAGTTAAAAAATCTAGACACTATTCTAATATGACAATAATATGGAACCAATTAAGCCATTATTATAAATAAAATTAACCTGGGAAGACAGCTCAGTCAGTAAAAAGCTTGCCATGAAGGCTTAAGTTTGATCTCCAGCATCTATGTAAAAACCAAGGCATGGTTGCATAGCCTGTGATCCCAGCATTGGGAAGGTCAGTCAGTCTAGCCTAATCAGCTAACTTGTAGTGAGCGACTAGAAATTTTTACAAAGTCCTTGAAAATTTTACAAAGTCCTATTGCTAATATCTCTGTTTCATAAATGAAGAAATATAAGCAGTTATATGATATGCCTAAAGTTAGAGCAGGCAGGGGCTTGGAAAATGGCTTAGCAATTAAGAGCACTTGCTCTTTCAGAAGTCCTCGGTTTGGTTCCCAGACTTCACACGGTGATTCACAACCATCTGTATCTCCAGTTCCAGGGGGATCTAACACCCTCTTCTGATCTCCAAGGTGTGCATACATACACGCAGACACAACATTCATACTCATAAAATAAATCTTAAAAGTAAAATAAAAATAAATTTATAGCAGGTAGCAAGTGTGGAATGAATCCAAGCACTACTAATTTACATGATACACTTTTAAATTACCTGGAATCAGTATAGGCTTAAATCACCATAACCTATCCATCACAAATATTAAATTTCTTCCTCAATCTTGGACTATTTTTTCTCCACTGATAAATTCTGCTTCCGTCTTATCATGCGGCAGTCAACACTGATATTTAGTTAGAACACACACAACTTATTAGCCAATTTACTATCAACAAATGGCCAGCACATTATCATTTCACTGAGGGCGACAATTTTTCCTCACTTCTACAATCAGATTTCTAGTGACCAGACATATTCTTCCTTTTATCAAAGAGAAGCTCAATCTGGAAGCAGAAATCAAGCAAAATGAGCTCATTTATTAACAATTTGCCCTTTACTGAAAAAAAAAATCACATGGTTGGGTTTAGAATAAGCAGGGAGAGACAATTATCTTGAAAACTAGAAGGAATATGGTAACAGAGAACTAAAAATAGGTGTTCATCTCTGTTAAGACCGAAATATCAATAGATGAAAAAAGAATATTCTATCTCTGATTCATGGGGAGGGAGAACTCATCTAAAAAGAGCAGTCAAGTACTTTGGTATTAAACACTAATTTGTCACAAAAAAAGATAAAATGGAAGACACAGAATGCACAGAATTTAAATGAAAATTTAATATTTTCAACAATTTTATTAATAATTAATATTAATAATAACAAATAGATGAAATCACTTTAACAATATATTTTATTCAAATGTATCTAAATTATCACATTACAGATAATCAATATAAAATTTAGTATTTTCTTTTTTAAGTACTGAATTTTTTAAATTTGATGTTTATTTTATACTTACTCATCCCAAATGAACTATTTTACCTTTGTTTTAGGTTCTCTGATACAAAGTTTCATGTAGTAGAGGCTGGACTTGAACATGTTATGCAGCTAAGGATGACTTTCTAATCCTCCTGCCTCTCTGTTCCAGGTGCTGAGATTACAGGTCAGTGCTACTGGGATTACAGCCCTGCACCAGTGTACCCAGCAAACTAGTCACATGTGCGCACAGTCCAGGGTCACAGTTTAGAAGGAAAGGTTTAACGAGGGAATAAAAAGGCAAACAAGCATCATACTTTCTGCACATTAATGGATGTATTATAATGAAACAGTTCCCAACAGCCATCTCTTTCCTTAAGTCAGAAAAGCATTAAACTGTTTATTATTTGAGAAGAGAACAGATTTTCTTTTTATTTAACTCTATAATTATGGTCTTTAGATAAAAACTACCTTACCTTTTGTAACTTATTATAAATTTTATTCTATTTTTTTTGTAGCACAAGAAATCAAACCAAAGACAAGTGAGGCAGTTGCTTTATCATCAAGCTATATCTCTAGCCCTGTTCCTAACTTTTGTATTTTTAAAGTATATAACTTCTTTTTTAAAAAATATTTATTTATTTATTTATTTATTTATTATGTATACAATATTCTGTCTGTATGCCACTGAGCCATCTCCCCAGCCCCTAAAGTATATAACTTCTGATTAACAATATTTTAGAATTGTAAAATTAACATTCCATAAACAATGTATTTATGGCTGGAGATATAGCTCAGTGGGTAAGAGTGCTTACTCAGCAAGAGTACCTGAGTTCAAATTTCTAGCATCCACATAAAAAACTGAGCATGGAGTCGGGCATGGTAGCACACGCCCTTAGTCCCAGCACTTGGGAGGCAGAAGCAGGCAGATCTCTGTGAGCAGGAGGCTAGCCTGATCTACAAAGCGAAATCCAGGGCAGCCAGGACTACACAGAGAAACCCTGCCTCATAAAACCAAAACCAAACCAAACAACAACAACAGCAAAAACTGAGCATGGTAGCATATGCCTATAACCAGAACATTGGGGTGGAGACAAGCAGACACCAGGAGCTTGTAACCAGCCAACCTAGCATAAACAAGGTACTCGATACAGGCTCAGTAAAAAATCTTATTCCTTAAAATAAGTGGGAAAGTGAGAAAAGAAGGCAGCTCATGATACATTCTGGCCTTTGCATGTGCATACACAAATATATACACCCACACATAAAGAATGCATTCACAATCAACGCATCTTATAGGGGGTGGCTGGAGAGATGATTTAGCAGTTAAAAGCACTGGCTGCTCTTGCATAAGACCTGGGTTCAATTCCCAGAACCCACATGTCACTTACAACTAGCTCTAATGCTAGTTCTAGGGGATCCAATGCTTTCTTCTGGTCTTTGAGGGTACCAGGAATGCAGGTGAAAACTCATAGCCATAATGTTTTTTAAAGCTAGGCAGTGGAGGTGCACACTTAAATCCTACCACTTGGGAGGCAGAAGCAGGCAGATTTCTGTGAGTTCAAGGCTAGCTTGGTCTTCAGAGTGAGTTCCAGGATGCCAAGGATACAAAGAAACCAGTCTTGAAAAACAAAAGCAAAAACAAAACAACATAAAGTAAATATATATTTAAATATAAGAAAAGACAAAGAACAGAGTTTATGTATAGTCACTGAATACAGAAGGTCTCCCTAGCTTGGTTCAAAACCTATAAACCATATAAAATTTTCAAAATGTTTGGGATACATACATTTTTAAAAAGGTTTATTTTTATTCATGTGTATGAATGCTTGCAAACCTACATACATACATGTATGTGTACTGTTTGTATGCCTGGTGTCCACAGAGGCCAGAAGATATCAGATCTCTTGGCATTGGAGTTATAGATGATTGTAAATTGCCATAAAGATGCTGGAAACTGAAACAGATTCTCTGTAAGAATACTAAATACTCTTAACCACTCAGTCATCTCTCCAGTCTGGTTTAAATAAATATCATGACAAAGGAAAACACTATATGTTCATTTCAATGATGTTTCCTAGATGTATACTATGCACCCTGCACTGTTCTCAGTGATGAAAAGCAAAATAGAGTTTAATTATAAAATGTCTGTGGAAAGCAATAACCCAAGAAGAAAGTTTCCTACTTACAACATACAGCAATTAATCCTTCTAATATATAACACAGAATCATTAGGGGGAAAAATTAATAACAATGTATTAAAATGGAAGAGTTTGAATAAACAGTTCACAAAAAAGTAAAGATGCCCAATACACATCCTCTTATTGAGACAATAGCAATTAAACCATACTAAACCTGTATACCAAACTATATCCCCAACCTATGAATGAGGAAATGATGAAAAATAAAAAACTATTTTAGAAAATTTAAAACTTTACAGTAAAATAGATGAGATAAATAAAGATCAGAGGCGGGCTGGAGAGATGGCTCAGTGGTTAAGAGCATTGCCTGCTCTTCCAATGGTCCTGAGTTCAATTCCCAGCAACCACATGGTGGCTCACAACCATCTGTAAAGAGGTCTGGCGCCCTCTTCTGGCCTTCAGGCATACAGACAGAATATTGTATACATAATAAGTAAATAAATTATACATAATAAATAAATATTTAAAAAAAATAAAATAAAGATCAGAGAAGAAAACAGTAACATAAATATATATTAGGAAACTAATAATCTATCTGGCAATAATTATCAGGAAAAAAAAATTAAAATTGGTGTGGTAGCACAAACCTGTAATCCCAGAACTCAGGAAGTGGAGGGAAGGTCAGGAGTTCATGGTCACCTCCAGATATGTATTTATTTTATTTTATGTGTATGAGTTATTTTGACTGCATGCATGTCTGTGTACCAACCACATGCATGCAGTACTTATGGTAGTCAGAAGAGAGCATTAGATCCCCTTAGCATGGGAATATATAAAGTCGTTAACTGCCATGTGGAGGCTGGGACTCAAACCACAGTATTCTCAACTATATACAACAGAGTCCAAGGCCAGCTATATAAGAACCTGTCTCAAAAGCAAAACATTTAAAAGAAAATAAATATTTTAAACAAAACATGTACTTACGGTAGTTAGTATGGGATGAGCAGAAGCGCCTTCCTCTAGTGAATGTATCAGCAACTCACACTTAATGGGAAACCTTGCAATTTTCCTTATGGCCATAACATAAACAAAAGCAGAATGCTAACTATCACCTTAATTCAACATTTTAACCAGTTCTAGACAGTACAGTAAGGTAAGAAAAAGAAATAATGGCGTGACATCTTTGTACATCTAAAGACCTAAAGTCATGAAAGCAATTGATGCTGTTCTCAGAGAATGCAGAGAATGAAAAGGGAGAAACCATGAGACCCAAAAATATCCAAGTAGGAAACAAAAAGAGGAAAAGAATGATAATGAAATACAGGAACGCTCTAATGGACAATAGAGAGACAGGATAAGGAATGGAAAAAAAAACCACACAGGGAAATCTAAAAGCTCCTCAGCAACTTTGAGAAACAGATTTATTAAAATACATTCTGCTAAAAGTTCATGCCTTTAATCAAAGCACTTGGGAGGGAGAGGCAGGATGATCTCTGTGAGTTGAAGGATAGCCTAGTCTATATAGAGTTCTAAGATAGCCAGGATTACATGACACAATCTGTCACACACACACACACACACACACACACTCATTCAGACCAAGTGTAGTGGCACATGTTTTTGGTACCAGCACTCAGAAGGGAGAGGCAGAGCTGTGTAAGTTCAAGGTCAACCTAGCCTACATAGTGAGTCCTTATTTAAAAAAAAATCATTAAATTATACCTACAGGGCTAGAGAAATGACTTAGCAATTAAGAGTATGCACTGCTACTGCAAAGAACTGGAATTCAGTCCCTAAAGAGAAATTATGATATCCAATACATCCATGTCAAGTAGCTCACAACTACCTGTAACTCCCTTAGTAATATGTGTGAAGTTAGCATCAAATCAATTTATTACATAGATGGTACATTCTTTAACTAAGGAAGTAAAGGGTTGGTTTGTGAAGAGTTGTGTGTTTATCTCATGTATTTCAGGTTCGCCTTGAACTCCTGATTCTCTTGCCACCACTTCCTGAGTGGATTATAGGCACTAGTCACCATGCCTGACTGGAAGTAAGCTGTAATTTTATACACTGTATAAATAATTTAGCCTCGTCCAAAAAGAAGTTTATTTTGGCATATCTGGTAGGAATGTCATTGCTTAGTGCAACTGGCCACAAAAAATGACCAACATGATAGGGAAAACATGCCTGATAGTGTGATTGGAATTCAACCCAGAGACTGAGTTCAATCATACGGGTACTCTACCAACTACGACAATGTAATGAAGACATACTGAGAAAAAAAATATGGTCCCTGCAACTCATGTGAGAATCCCTGGCTGCTAAACTTCATGTATACTGTACACATGGACACTGGAAGCACAACACATTTGGATGTCACGGGGAAAAACCTACCACAAGTTCCACGTTGGGAACACTCCTGGACTTTGTTCCGAAATATGTTCTTTTCCTTGACTGATTTCCCTATAATAAACCATTAACCACAAGTATAACAACATTCAGTAAGTTTTATGTATCCTAACAGATGTCAAGCCTAAGGGTGGTATGGGTAACTGCTTTTCAATGTGCAGCTCATGTTTAACACAGGGCAGTCTTATGTCCATTATGCCTTCAGAGGTGAGGTAATAATAAAGACAGTAAGGCAGATCTGAAATACAGAAAGACAAGAAGCAAGACTTTCTAGAGACAGGATAAGCTGGTTAGTGAGGCTGACAACAGAGATCTATAGAATCATGTCAGTGTGCAGAATCCATATTTTGCTGATATGTCATGGTTCTTCTCCAAAGTTATTTATCTATTCATTTATTTGCAGTTTGAGTAGATCTATGTAAACTTTTAAATACTCTAGATCGGGGTGACAGTCTCACTTGTGAGCATATACTTCAAAGCATACCAAAGTGCACATGTTAAATATGAACAGTGCATTATACGTCTATTATTCTTTATTCAACTTTGTTAGAAATAAAATCAAGTGGAGAATCAGGAAAAAATACGCTAGATCAATATAAATCAGAATAGCACTAGATTTTTATAATAAGCTATATTACTACATTCAGTACTTGGCTCATATATTATATAACACTTATAACAGACAACTACAAAGAACCAAATAAAACTGACAGCAGGGCATAGAGCAATTGTTCTCAACCTATGGGTAACAACCCTTTCGTGGGTATGTGTGGGTATGTTGAACAACCCCTTCACAGGGATTGCCTAAGACCATCAGAAAACACGGGTACTTACATTATAATTCACAACAGTAGCAACATAACAGTTATAAAGTACCAACAAAAAAATTTATGGCTGGGGATCACTACAACATGAGGAAAAGGATTAAAGAATAGCAGCATTAGGAAGGCTGAGAAAGGAGGACTGCCATGAGTTCAAGGCTACTCACAAACTTATGTGTGGAGCTGTAAGTCAGACTGGGCAAAACAGTGAAATAGAGTGAGATGCCTATGAGAAAGTAGGATTCTGTGAGAGGAGGAAAGGGGAGGATGGGGAAGGGGACTGACTGACATTGAGACTGATTACTGGGTTCTTATCCTAGCTGTACTTCAGCTTTGATTAGGCATTTCACCTCTCAGGGAACCAATTTTTCAAGTAAATGAAGTGGTTATGCATCGAATAGTAAGATTTACTCAAACATTAACATTTCAACATCAAACTTGATTTGCAAATTTTAATTCTTTCCTCCAAACTGATATAAATGTGTAGTAGTATTTCTGCCTTACGGTCTGACACAATGTATGTTTTCATTTGAAACAAACTTAATTTTACTCTGTAGATCTGATGAAATGTTTTTGAAAAAGATGGAGACTAAGTTAGCTGAGGCTGTAGGCTTTGGGCTCAATGTCTAGCCTCAAAACGGAAGAAAAAAATGTTCAATCGCTAAGACTACATAACAAACCCCCCTGCCCTCCTTCAAAGAACCTCGAAAAATCTGACAATAAGAGTGTGTGATGTACTTATCTACTGTACTTACCAGTGTAACAGGAAGACAGAGAAAGACTCCATGTACAAGAATTTATACTGTTCAAAAAAATCCCTGTTCTGTAGAAAATGGAATGAAAAACAAAAAATTGAGGGCTTGGGATGTAGCTCAATAGTAGAGAGCTTTACCTAGCATGGAAAAGGCTGTCGGTGTCTTGGCAAAAAGAGGGCGGGAAATAGGGAGACCCAAGAGACAAATAAGCAGATAAATAAAATTAGGGGATTAACTATGACTTGGAGTAAGTAAGGATGGTAGCAGTGGAAGTATTAGAAGTGGTTCGATTTAAATGGAACATGCTAAGTTTAGCTAGCAAGTGAAATAGAAAAACAAAAAATCATTTAGATTGGGGAACACAGATGTTATTTTTAGTCAGTGAAAACAAATAAGACATGGGAAAACTAAGAAGAGCTTCCCCAAGATTCTTCATGATCTTAAAGACAGGGAAAATCAGGCATGGTGTCTCACACTTGTCTAATTCCAGCACTCAAGAGACACACTATGATTTTAATGCCAGTTTGCTCCACCTAGAGAGTTCCAGGCCAGCCAGGCCCACAGAGTGTAACACTGTCTCAAAAGGAAGAAAAAGCAGGTAAGAATTTCCAGAGTTTCAGTCCCTGCCAGGTCAGAATCAATGAGATGACTCAGTGGATAAAGTGCTCGCCACATGAACTGTCAAGAGAGGAGCATGAAAGTTCAAGAATGGAGTGGGAGGAAACTATTCCTACCTGTCTTCATTTTATTTAAACTATTATTATTATTATTATATTATTCTTATTGTGTGTATGAGGTGTGTAGGGGAGCTCATGCCATAGCACTTTTTGAGTTGGTTCTCTCTTTTCACCACAAGGCTCCTAGGGATTCAACTCATGTTGCCAGGTTTGGTGGCCAGTTTCTTTACCTACTAAGTCATCTTGCCAGTCCATAGTTTTAATATTTAAAATGCTTTGTACAATTATATTAATAAAGAACTAAAGTCTTCTATCTTGGCAAAAAGCAAAAAGTAACCGAATACACACTAATCATTGTTCCACTCTCTGCCCTTAAGAGCAACATTCTAAACATCCAGGATACAGCCACAACAACCTTCTGTGTCTAGACAGGAGTCTTATTGAGTCTTATTGCATATGAGTGGGAGGGGTCAATGAAGAGAAGACAGAGGTCATAGAAAAAAGCTCATTCTAAAAGGCAACATGCTGACCACAAAGTCTGCACTCTAACTTGGTTTCTCAACAGAAGTATTTGGTAGAGATAATTGCTGAACTTTGGACTACTTTACTCTTCATTCTTTTGACATGAATCATTGAATATACCTTGACGTTACTGAAATTTCAACATGACAAATAACAGTAAATCTTTTGTGCTAAGTGTTATGGTAGTATATGCTTCTATTTTCAACATGGCTTAAGAGGAGAAAAATTAAAACTGAGAAACACAACTAAGAATCACAAAGTAAGGAACAGTAATAACAAAAAACTGAGCCAAGCTGGGAATGTGCTTACCTAGCATACATGAAGAATATGTTTGCATATAGGTGTGTGTGTGTGTGTGTGTGTGTGTGTGTGTTTGTGTTCAAATGCTGAAACGAGAATCAAAATGCTCCCAACACTAAGAAGTCCAAGCCCATGAAAAGATGCTGAGTAATATTAGTCAGAAGGGAGATGTAAATCAAAACCACAACCAGACATAATTCAAACCTACTTGACGACTATAATATTTTTAATGGAAAATTTGAAGTGGTAGCAAATATATGAAGAAACTGAAACTCTCATACTTTGCTAATAAGTGATGCAAAATGGTGCAGCCACTCTGAAAAACACTTTCGTGTGCTTCATCTAAAATGTAATCATAATTATTGTTTGAACCAGCAATTCTACTCCCACTCAAAAGAACTGGAAACAGACACTTATATTTACATATCAATCTGTGTTAAGGATACTATGCTTACCAAACAGTATGCAATCTTAGTATAAGTGTCATTATTTACAATATCCAATGGATAGATGGAAATAACCAAGTATCCATCAATGAACTAATATACAAAATGTGGTAAAGACATAGAACAGAATATTATCTAGTTATAAAAAGGATAACCATGAACTCCTTCTGATCTACTTGCCCCTATCTGTTGAGCACTAGGACCACAGGTGTGAGCCACCTAACCTAATCACAGAGCTTCACGCCTGCTAGGCAGGCACTCTAGAAAGAGCCAGAACCCCAGCCCTACATTTCTTTGTCCTAGCTGCTGTGGTACTAGTTCTGGGACTGCTATTTTCCATACTCCATAAAGTGTTCACTTTATGCACAGATTTCTAGTTGGATGGGTTTTCGGATTTTATATTTAAAACATACCGCAGTAACTATGACTAGAAAAAGAAAATCAACTGCAGCTAGTAGGTGTTGGTGGTTCACATCTGTAAACCTAGCACTTACAAGGCAGGAGGAGTGTTGTGAGTTCAAGGCCAACTCAAAAAACAAACAAAAACCAAAAAATAAAAAGTCAAGCTCTGTCAAGCATTTCAATATGCATAGAATCCTAGTCTAAGAACTCGAAGGCAGAGCATGCCCCTAGTATTCTAACATGCAAAAAAGGAAGGGGAGGTTTAGTCAGACAAAAGTGGGTCATTCCAAGCCAGGTAAACACCTGTAATTCCAGCATCTGGAGACTGAGGCAGAAGGATTTGAGGGAGTTCAAGTCTACCTTGGGATAGATACCACTGAGAATCAGTCTCCCACACCCTCCAAAGGAAAAAAAAGTACAAATTGTGTATTCCCTGGAACTAAAAAGCACCCTTTTCCACTTAGCACTGTAGTCCAAAACAGATTTATACATTAAACTATAAAGTGTTTATCAGAACAGTCATAAATTCTATGTGAACATAGATAAGATGACTTAATAAATAAACCAATGCAGTTACAGCAACTCACTGCACTGTGGTTTTGTTTCTAAGAATAGTTAGGCCTCCGTCAGAGCTTATCTTGTAGGAAGAGCATACATGTTTACTTACTCTCCCAAACTGAAAATAGAACATTTGAAAGAAGTATTTTCCTGATTCCTAATTAGACTGCATTTTTTGAAACAAAATCACTCATGCTCTGGTCCCTCCTCACCAGAAAGCATTACTAGCACTGATCTATTCATTTTCATATACTTTGGAAGAAGCTTGTGCTTTTGCTTATTACGCAGTGGAACGTTAATGACAATTTCTTAGACATGTAGTGGTCCACAATGTAACTCTTAATATTCATGAGGCTGAAACAGTAGAATTACTCTAAGTTCAAACCCAGCATAGGCTACACTATGAGAGGATTTCTTGGTAGATAGGTAGGTTGGAGGGAGGAAGGAAGGAAGGAAGGAAGGAAGGAAAAGAGGGAGAGAAAAAAGAGGGGGGGAGAAAAATTGACTAACTACACAGGCAGGTGTACACACCTGCAATGCCAGTTCTTGGGAAGTATAAGCAGTAAGATCAAGAGTTCAAGGTCATTTGTGATCTGTGACCTTATTGTGTGTACACACGAAGTCAGCCTGGACTCTGTGACCCAATCTCGGAAAAATATTATCATATGGATTATAACTGGTCTCTCAGGTTGGACTATAAACTTGCTCATCCTTTAATAAACACTCCAGAACTGTGCTATATTTTACACATGTAAACATTAAGACACCAACTTAAGAAACACAATGAAAAGAACACTGGGCCAGCACTATAGAACCTGGATTCAAGCAGTGTGTTCTAGACACTACGTTATAAAGTTAAATATATTTAGGTCTCATTTTCTTCTCCGAGAAAACAAGAATATTTACTATTTATTTGAATAATAAGGTCTTGAGGGACAAAAATATTAGTTAAGCTATAATCAACAATCAATGCAAACATAGGTTTTTTATTATTGTTGGTCTAAGTCAGTGGTTTTTAATGCTGTGACCCTCTAATACAATTCCTCATGTTGTGGTGACCCCAACCATAAAATTATTTTCATTGCTATTTCATAACTATAGTTTCGCTAGTTATAAATCGTAACGTAAATATTTGTGTTTTCTGATGGTCTTAGGTGAACCCAGTTACAAGGTCATTGCGACCCACAGGTTGAGAACCACTGTCCTGAACTATCTATTAGTATCTGTTTCTAATAAATCTCAATGTATAGCAAATAAAGTTAAACATTATATATACTATTTGATTCTTTCTATACTGTAACTGTTAAGCCTGTAATTCCATGCACTTAGGAGGCTGAGGTGGCCAGCAAAGTTCCAGGACATTCTTAATTGTGTAACAAGACTGGATCTCAATACTAAAGAGTAGATATGGTGCTTCATGTCTATAATAAAGCATTTGGAGGGCGGGGGCAGGAGAACTACCACTGAGGTCAAGGCCAATCTGGCCTACATAGTGAGTTCTGGGCCAATCTGAACTAAATTATAAGACCCCATTTCACAGTAAGACGTACAGAAAGCATTACTGTTTAACACTAAAGATGTTGATTAAATAATATTTAATGTATTCTCAAAGTTAAGAGATAAATACCAATAGCTAAGTCAAAAAATTGCACTCAAATCTTTTTAGAAATTATTTTAAAATTTCACTTATTTTACACCCAAATCGCTAAATTTAAATTTTTAAGAAATCTAAGGTGGGCTATGGTAGTGTCTGTCATCCTAGCACTTGGTGGATAGAGGCAGGAGGAGCCAGAATTCAAGGTCCTCCTCAGTTATAGTCTAAAGCCAACATAGGCTTCATGAGGTACTACATACAAAAGCAAAAAGAAATTCAGAAAGTAGTTCACAGCTGCATTTATTTCCATTATAACTGTCAAAATATCTCTGTATACATCTCATCAGAACAACATATAGTCTGGGCATGGTGGCACACGCCTGTAAACCCAGCAGTCAGGAGGCAGAGGAGGGCAGATCTCTGTGAGTTTGAAGCTTCTCTACATGGCAAATTCCAGGCCAGGGCTACACAGAAAGACCCCAAGTGGGTAATGTTCCAAAAAATTAAAAACAAAAAACCCTAGTCTAGGGATGGTATACAATACCCCTTAGTAAGAATGTTGGATAAGGAAGTCCCCACCACATCCCCCATTCAGGCTATTGCTATTGCTCTTGGTTACCAACCAGAACTAGGTAATAAGACACTATTGCTGAAAACACCAAACACATCTGGTTGCAGGACATACAAAAATCAAGCTACAACTGAGCTGCCTACCGTTCTTTTACTGTGTCAGAAGGTGTTATGCAGGTTATCAGAAGAGAAAGTCTTACTTTGCTGTGGATCCTGCAAGCTATATATAATACCAACCTTGCGGCTAAGATGTGTCCACTGGTGCAATAGTGGCATTGCTGTTGTCTTAGGGTTACTATTGCTGTAAGCAAATTGGGGAGGAAAGGGTTTCAGCTTTTGTTTCCAAATCACTGTTCATCACTGAAAGAAGACAGGACAGGAACTCAAAACAGGGAAGGAACCTGGAGGCAGGAGCTGATGCAGAGGCCATGGGACATGACATGGCTGCTGCACCCATTACTCACAGAAGCAATGCTACAAGACCTGCATGTACCAGGTCCATTAACATTCCATCATGACCACCCTACTCCCAAGGAGCTATAGGAATGGTTGCTAGGGTTGGGGAAGTCATATTCCTCAGTGGTGCAACCCCTGGCTGGCAGCCTTTGCTCAAGTAAATAACCATCCATCTAAACTCATACAGACATCCTAATTAAAATTTTCCACAAAAGGGAAAAAGGAGAACATAAAAGTAGTTGGGAGGAAGAAGAGGTTCACTGGAAAGAAATAAAAGAGAGTAAAAGGGCGAGGGGGTGGAAATATCAAAGTATATTACATACATATAAGAAATTGAAAATTTTTTTTTTTTTTTTTTTTTTTTTGGATTTTCGAGACAAGGTTTCTCCATAGTTTTTGGTGCCTGTCCTGGAACTAGCTCTTGTAGACCAGGCTGGCCTCGAATTCACAGAGATCCGCCTACTTCTGCCTTCCGAGTGCTGGGACTAAAGGTATGCGCCAACCACCACCCAGCAAGAAATTGAAATTTTAAATCAAGAAATAACATTGCAAAAAAAAGAAACAGGGCATACATAAATGCACAAAATAAAGATCCACAGCCAGATGTGGTGGTGCATGTCACCTTTAATCTCAGCACTCAGGAGGCTCACTCCGTGAGTTCAAGGTCAGCCTGATCCACAAAGTGAGTTCCAGGTTAGCCAGGTATATACAGAGGGACCCTGTCTCAAAACAACAACAAAAGCAAGCAAGCAAGCAAACAAACAAAACTGTGACTCCCACCTAAGAGGTTTCTTTTAGCCTCAACCAGAATCCTATGTATAATGTACAAGACATCTATCTGGGGTAGTATTTCTAGTGAGACCATGATTTCCACTAAAAAAAAAAAAATTAATATGAATGTTATCAAATAAATACCAGAGTTATTGAGACTTTTCTCAATTACCTTACCACTTGGAAGTAATGGGAAAGAGCTTAGAACCTGATCACTTTTGCCCATTCTGCCCTCATTAATAGAGAGAACTAATTCTGTAAGCCTCAATTTGAGCATCCCTTCATTTCCCCAGCCAGATCACATCCTTCTTAGCAGCTGAATCCACCACTGTCCTTATAACCACAGTGTTAGAACTTGTTAATCTGTCAGGGAGACGAGACAACAACTTCTACTTTCTCTCCTCTCCTCATTCCCCAGTTTCTTAGGGTGGGTTTGTGGCCCAACTCAGTTACAACTATCAAATGAAACCACCAAACTAAAGCAGATCTGGCTCAGTGGTAGAGCCTTGTTTAGGCCCTGGGTTCAGTCCCTAGTACTGGGGAGGTGAGCTGTTGAGATTAAACAAATCACCAAATTCTATAAATGCAGCATACTAAAACACCATCATTTGCTTGTCTTAAATTTCTTTTGGAAATATGATAAATTAGTAAAAAAAAAAAAGATTAAGTTGTCTTATCAAAGCAAGATAAATTCCAACTCATTCTGAAAGTACTGAGAACCGAACCCAGAGCCTTGTGGTAAGCAAGCACTAACTCTTAGCTACATGCCCAGCTCACAAAACTTTGTCATTTTGCTTTGTTTCTGTCTTTGGAGACAGGGTCTCCTGTAGTTCAGGCTCATCTCTCCAAATGCATTACTAAAGCATATTAAGAAAGTGCTCTGCACCTCTCCTGATCTCAGGGATTAGTCTGGTGCTCTGATAAGAACTCTGAGCTCTTAGAAATCAGACTCTCTTAAGATACAAATTTACTAATTAAATGTGCTACTTATTACATTCAAAACAATGTGCCAGTCTTACTCCTGGGCACAGAAATGTACACAGCAACATTAAACTGAATGGAAAATTTGGAGCTCTAAATAGAAGAACCAACAAAGAACCATACGCTCAATACACAGCTGACTACAGAAAGTTGTTTCTAAAATCCTGAAAGCAAATATGCCCAACTTTAAGCTCTCTGAAACTGAGAAAAGACTGAGACCATTAAAGTGTGACTGCAAATTAAGCTGCAAGTAACATGGACACAAAACAAATTATAACAGAAAATTTCCTATCATCATTATTATTATTATTAATTGACAGTGTCTCACTAGGTAGCCTAGGCTGGCCTTAAATTTGACCTTCCTACCACAGCTCTGTGGTGCAGGCAAGCACTGCGATTACAGAGTGCACCACCGTGCCCAAGACAACAGACGTTTTCCCAAGACAAACCGCTTTTGAATTAAGTTAGCCAACGCAGATGGAATTTGTGGAAGCTCTGTTTATATTTTGTACCTATGTTAAAATCACTTTGGAACTACGTTTGAGTTAACAAAAATCTCTGTATCGATCGCAGTGATTTTCAGTGCTCAAAACACTGACTGTCAAACCCGCAGACGGCTACAAAAATTTGAAAATCTCAACCACGGCACTTCAGTGTGGTTTGTAACCGTGCATGACCACACCGACTCCAATGACGGCGCGGCTGCTCAACAGTTTCTCGTGGACACCGAACCATCATCAGGGAGGCAAGAGTACAAAGTCTTCCTTGGAATCAGTGTTCCAGGACCTCTGTGCAACCTCTCCTCCCGGATGCTACTGCAGCAACCCTCTAAGACTAGCTTTTTTTCCCCCTCCAGTCCTTGTGGCTTGTGATGATCTAATGCATTCAATAGTTTTTCCCAAGGCAGTTTTCCTCCTGACACCCACCTGGAAAGATTCGGGGTACCTCTTTAACAAGCAATCTCGTTCAAACAAGGAAGCTTCCTTCAAACACCTACTGTCTAAAATAAAAGTATAATAATTGGGACTTCGCCTTCTATCAGGACAACACAGGGAAAGAACTACCTTGCGCACTCTCCTCCTCTTCAATTATTTCTTGTTCGCAGTCACTCAGGAAGAGTTAAATAGTCTTACTCTAATGCCTTCCCAGAAAGACGGTGCGTTAAATACGCATAAATATTATTGCATTCCCAAAGCAAGTAGGTTCTGGAGTTTTGTTTTAAGGTAAGGGGGTGAAGGATCCCAGGAGAAGAAAAAGAATCACCCGAGGCTCCAAAGACAGAGCTGGGCGAGGAGGAGGAAGAGGCCATAGCAGAAGTTCAAGCTACTCTCCAGAAAAGTCCGGAGCGGAGCCTGGGACCCGCCGCTGCAGCTCCCTCACTGTCCCGGGGACCGTGGGGTGGCTTCCCCTCCCCCTGAGGGACTTCGGCGCCCGGCGGCTCGCGACAAAGGGGCCTGGCGCGGGGCGCTGGCGACCGCCGGGTGGGGGACGGGGCCCCGAGGAACGAGCCAGAGAGGATGGAGCGACCAAGGGGCACCGCGGCCGCGGTCCCTCCCCTCGGGTCCCTCGGCGGCCGCGCAGCGCCAGGCCTCGATCCACACGCACCCGCCGCCGCTCACCTCACGCTGCGGGAGCTTCGGTCTCCACCGCAACCCGAGCCTTCGCGCCTTCCAAGGTCCGAGCCATGTTTTGCCCCCGCCTCAGCTGGCTCAGCCGGCCGCCGAGGAGAGCTTCGACTGACTCCGCGGCCAGCCGAGCACAGCACGTCACTTCCGATGGTACAAGCGCCGCCCCCGGGCTTGGGCGCCTGACGATTGGCTGGTGCAGGCGGCCTACCTGGTGCGGTGGGCGGGGCACAGGCGGGACCGCAAGGCAGCAGCAGCGGGGAGGTTGCGGGCTGGACTGGTTGCCCCGGGGAATGGGTGTCCTGTCGCGGCCTGGGGCCTCTCTGGTTTCTGGGACCCCCTGGCCCGCCTCGGGCTCCCAGGCGCCCTTTGTTCCCCGGCCCCTCTCAGCCCTGCGCGCCGACAATCTCTGGCTTGCGGCTGCGGGCTTTGCGATCTTGGCCCCAGGCCGCTGGGAGATGAGTTTGGATTGGAAGGCAGAAGTAAACAGTCAAGGCGAAATCTTTCATTCCCTCCAGCAGTTATCGCGGACGTTCAGGTGCTTCGAAGTTTGTAATTAGCAGCTCATTACGTGGGTCCCGTAAAGGGCTGAACGTGTGCTGCGTCCTCACGTCGCTGTTTGCTGACAGCCTGGCCGGAGCCAGGTGAGGAAGGCAGCCTGATAATAACAGCGCTCGGCCAGACAGCACACCCGGGCCCCGGAGTAATCATACTTCTCTCGTGAGCATCGAATGGAATTGTGCTTGTAAAGCGTTTAGCCCTCTGCTGTCTGGTTCACAAGTGAAGCAGATGGGGAAATTATTCCCGTTTTACGGATTGCAAAAGAGGACGGACAGCCGGTAACTATTGAGGAGAAGGATGGCAAAACAAACTGGATTTGGCTTTTGGAATTTAGAAGTTTATTCCCAACATTTTCTCCTTTCCTGTAGTAGGAAAGAGGAGACCTCTGATCTGTTCTTTCCAATAAACATGTCTGCACTTCTGGAGTTTGGATGAAGTTCTACATTAAGGGGAAGGAAGCCAAGAGAGAGAGTGTGTGTGGCATCTTACTGTAGTCCAAGCTGAGTCCAAGGCAGGAGATTACTTAAGCTCAGCAGTTCAGAACCTGTCTTTAAAAAAAAAAAAAAATTAGAAATAGGACTGAGACCAGCTCCGTGGTAGTGCACCTAACTAGCATGTGTGAGGTCTAGGTCCAATCTCTAGTACCAACTAAGCAAAACAGAGGCTATTCCATGGGGAAGTCTAGGAGCAAGTCTGTACCACCCTCCCAGCCCCTCGCTGTCCACCAACCCCACCTTCCTCTGTACACTGGCACTTCCAGGCGTGCGTACACACCCCAGAAGAATGTCCCTCAGGAATCTGCTCGGCTCTACAGCATTGTTGTGCTTTATCTTCCAATCAAAGGAGGAATTTATACACTTGGCAGCTCTTCCTCAAAATTTAAAAGGGTGAGGAAAAGGAATTCTTTCAGGACTGGCTTCCTACCTTCTGCTGGGGAACAGAGTGTGCCTTATGGGAAGATAAAACGCTCTGTCTCTGTCTGTCTCTCTCTCTCTCTCTCTCTCTCTCTCTCTCTCTCTCGGAAGGAGGGAGAAATTGTTCTTCTGGATCCTGGCAACTGGCCTTGGTCTGAATCAAATCCTTGGTGAATTTCTGACTTTCTCGTTTCTTATGGCTTTTGCGTGGCCTACTGGTAGGCTCTGATCACCCAGGAAGTGCCAATAGACTGAACAGGCAAAGACTTGGGTGGCTTTCAAAAAAGGCAGCATTGCAAATTGCTAGGTGTCAAGAAACTGAGCTGGAGGCCCTCTCTTAGCCTCCCTTCTCTGGCTGACAATGGCACCTGATGAAACCCTCTGAACACAGACCCGTGAAAGAAAAGTGCGAACCCAGGCTGCTATTATTTGAAACCAGTTAGAGACTAGCTAGAAGCTACTTTCTCCCCTGGCTTCAGTTTTAAGATTTGAAAGTAGAAAGAAAATAAAAATTGAGGGGGTAGCATTACATTTTAAATTGCTCCAACCTTAACTTCCCACAGAGAACTTTATAGCACCCTCAAACTTCTTCCAGTACCAAATGAGAAATGGGGAACCTTTCTCTTTGACCATGTGTAAAAAGAATGACTGATATTGAACATTTCCTGAAACCAGACCCTGTTCTTAGTGCTTTGTATTATCTTACTGAATCCCTCCCACAAGCTGAATGAAAAGGGGCCATTATTGGATCCTTGATTTATGGTTGAGTACTTTGAGCACCAGAGAGAAAAGCAACTTGCTCAAAGCCACACAGCCATTAAATAATAGAGTCTAAACGCAGATCTTCCTGCGTGGCCCAACCTCTTTAACCTCTTACTGCCCTTGAAAATTTAGCCAAGAGGTTTAAATGGCCATTGATAGTCAAACATGGCGGTGTACACCTCCAAGCCCAGCACTCAGCAGACAGAGGCAAAGGGATCACCAAGTTGGAAGCCCCTTTTTCTTTTTTTTTTTTTTTTTTTGGTTTTTCGAGACAGGGTTTCTCTGTGGTTTTGGAGCCTGTGCTGGAACTAGCTCTTGTAGACCAGGCTGGTCTCGAACTCACAGAGATCCGCCTGCCTCTGCCTCCCGAGTGCTGGGATTAAAGGCGTGCGCCACCACCGCCCGGCTTGGAAGCCCCTTTTTCTATCTAGAGATTCTGACCAGCTTGGTGTGAGGTAGGCTACACAGCAAGACCCTACCTCAAACAAACAAAGCCATTAATAAGTAGTTCTGTTGTCTGTTTCTCCCATAATGTCATATTCCAACCACATAGGAAGATTCCACTGTGGTACTGTACTATAAAATTTTTAAGTTGTGGCCCTGCTGGGCAATGGTGAACCACACCTATGATCCTAGTACTTGGGAGATAGAGGCTAAAGGCTAGAGCTCAATGCCTAGGCTACATAGTGAGACTTTGTCTCACTATATATATTATTTATATTATATACTATTTATATAATATATATAATAGAAAGGGCTGGAGATGTAACTCAGTGGCATATCACTTGCCTTGCATGTACAAGACCCTGGGTTCCAATCCTAGCTCTATTTTTTTAATTAAGTCTGTACACAGAAATCATCACCCATGGCAAATAACATTGACACAATGATACTTAGAATATTAAATTTGTAAACAATAAAGGTGTATGCAGTTTGTGGAGGTAATGAAAAATGTTTGCCTTAATTAAAAAAGGGGGGGTTGGGGCTGAGGGAGCATAGGGAGGATATGTTGAGCCCTCACCTTCTGTATTATATGTCAAAAACACAGCTCTGTGCCGAGGAGACACTGGGCAGCAAGACAGTGTTTCTCTGTCCTCAGAGTTTGGAGTACATGGGGAATGAATACAAAATACCCAATTAAGCAATCATCTCCTCCTAATTGTGATAAGCAGTGTGAAGGAAAATTACAGTGTTCTCTGATTTAGAATGGAAAGCAGGAAGGCCTTCTCTAGGAGGTGACATTGGGCCGAGTAGAAATTAAGGAGGTTGGGCATGGCAACACACACCTGTAATCTCAGCACTCAGAAGATGGAGGCAGGAGAACTAGAGGCTCCCTGCCAGCCTTGACGACAGAAAAAGACCAGCCTGGGAGACATGAGACACGATCTCGTGTTTTTGGTTGTGAGCCTAGTCTTTAACATCTGGGTCATCTCTCCAGCCTGAGACCCTATGGCAGAAGGTGGGAGGGGAGAGAAAGAAAGTGAAGGAGGACAGAGAAATCCACATAGAGGAAACTCTGTTCAAGGAGCACATTCTAAATCAGAGAACACTGTAATTTTCCTTCACACTTGCCTGAGAGAGCAAGGTTCAACAGAGGAACTGAAAGACCAATGTCATTGTTAAAGCGGGAATTAGAGGGAAGTGATATTTCCCTGGTGAGACAAGCAAGTATCTTGGAGCTCAGAGACAGTGTTAAGATTTTAGGTCTTGTCAAATGGTGATACACACCTGTAATCCCAGCACACGAGAAGTGGACACAGAAGGCTCGGGAGCTAAAGGCCAGCCTGGGTTACATCCAGCTTTGTCTCAGGACAATTTGGGGACAAAGAGGTGGCTCAGTGGTTGAGCATACACATTACTCTTCCAGAAGACTTGAGTTTGGTTCTCTGTACCCATGTCAGACACTCACAATTGTCTATCAGGCAGCTCACAACTGCCTGTAACTCAAACTCCAGGAGATCTGATACCTTTGGCCTCTTTGGGTACCCCTACATACACACACAGCATAGGCTCATGAAGAAACAAAATAAAACACCACGTAATTTAAAACTTTTAAAAATGAAACAAGATTTAAAAGAAATGTTAGCTAGGAGTGGTGGCACATGCCTTTACTCTTAACAGTAGGGAAGCAGAACCAGATGGATCTCGGAGTTTTAAGCCAGCCTGGTCTACATAATGAGTTACCAGTCAACCAGGCATAGTAAGATGGCTTTCAAATGATCAGGGTTGTATTTTTTGAAGATTTCATAGTGTGCTATGAAAATGCCCTAGTTGGGGGCTGGAGAGGATTTAAGTAGCCTACTTTGGAAATTGGGATATCTGTGCTTTGGACTCTGCATAAGACACAGTAAACACTATGCCATCTGAGCCAGAGTTTCTGTTCTTGGAGACAATCGAGTTGGGGAGAGTGACTCGGTTGGGTAGCATGGGATGATCATTAATAGCGATCTGTGCAAATGACTTGGGAAGCCCAAGAGAGATACACAGGGAAGATGGAGGTTTGTTAGTTATCTGTGGCCTTCGTGTCTGTTTACTCCTGAATTTAGCAGCTTGAAGGAACAAGCTTTTATATTCATATTTCTTTAGGTCAGGAATGTAAGCACTGTTCAAACTGGTACCTCAGCTGTCAGTCTCACTAAGTGGCTTAAAATGGTGGGGAAACCCTGTCTTGAAAAACCAAAACAATGGGGCTGGAGAGATGGCTCAGAGGTTAAGAGCACTGACTGCTCTTCCAGAGGTCCTGAGTTCAATTCCCAGCAACCACATGGTGGCTCACAACCATCTGTAATGAGATCTGGTGCCCTCTTCTGGCATGCAAGCATACATGGAAGGAATGTTGTATACATAATAAATAAATAAATCTTTAAAAAAAAAAAAAAAAAAAAAAAAAAAAAAAGAAAAACCAAAACAAGCCATGCCTTTAATCCAAGGTAGATCTCTGTAAATTCAAGGCCAGCCTGGTCTACAAGAGCTAGTTCCAGGACAACCTCCAAAGGTATGGAGAAACCTTATCTGAAAAAAAAAATGGTGGGGGAGATAATATCAAAGTTTATTTCACTGGGACTGAGAAAAGGCCCCTTCAGAGTGCTGGCTCCTTCAAGTTTAAGGCCGCTGGACTATCTAATAAGTTCTAGAAAAACCAAGGCTACATATCAAGATGTCTCAAAAACAACAAGATGTGAGAACAAAACTATGTGAGGAAACCAGTATTTTAATGGTATCCTGTCGCTTCTCCTATACTGTATTCATTCTGAGTGGAGAAGCATGGTTCATACTCAAGGGAAGGAGAACACACAAAGGTGGGAAAACCAGGACGGGACTACATAGGAATCACTGGGATTCAAAAAGTGTTCTAAACCACTGGACCGTTTCTCCAATTTCTTATTTTAAGGATATCGGTTTATCTTGACCTTTCTCCACAAAGGTCCTATTCACAAATAAGCATGCATTCTAAGACCTTGAAGTTTTAGCATGGCATGTATGAAAATACAAGGGACACAACTCAACTCCTAAACTGTATGGCATGAAAAGAGTGAAAAAACCTGTGATAAATCTTTGTTGTCAACTTCTCTAGGTCTGAAATCAACTAAACCAATGGGCATGTCTGTAAGAGATTTTCTCTTTCTCTTTTCTTTTTAAGATTTTGTGTATGTTTTGTCTGCCTGCGCACCGGCTGAATGCTTGCTGCCTGACCCCCTGGAACTGGAGTTTCAGATGGGTATGAGCTTCCATGTGGGTACCGGGAATGGAATCTGAGTCCTCTGCAAGAACAGCACCTGCTCTTGACTGCTCAGCCGTCTCTCTAGGCTCTACAAGGGATTTTTCTTCATTAGGGTATTTGAAGTGGGAAGGCCCACCTTAAATAAAAAGGCTGCACCTTCTGATGTCAGCCAGAGAAACAGAGGTCCCAGGGGAGAAGCTGCATTCTTTCTGCTTGTCTGGTCATTGCCTTCCTGTCATGCTGGCAAGTTCACCTGCCCTGTGCATCCTGCTGCTGAGCACGTGTGCCCCGCTGCCACGGCCATCCTTTGTAGGCACTGGAACCCAGCTTCCTCAGCCTTCCGACACAGACTGAAGACCAGTGGCTCTTCAGGAATCCTCTTGGCTTTCAGCATTAGATTGGGACCGCTGAAGCCTCCAATGTCTCAGCCTCCCCAATAGATTGTTAAGACTGCCCAAACCACATCATTTAAGCCAATCTAATAAATCACCTTTTATTTTAAAACTTTTAGGAAACATTTTTTATACTGTGTGGGTGTATATTTATGCCTACACATGTACGGTGCATGTGTGGACATCATAGGACAATGTGTGGGTCCTGGAGTTCAATCTCAGGTTATCAAGCTTGGCAGCAAGTGCCTTTTCCTAACAAGCCGTCTCATTGGCCCAAATCCCCCTTTTCACATATGTATGTTATATAGGATAAATGTATTCTATTGATTTTGTTCATCTAGAAAACCCTAATAGACAAATTAAATGTCTGTCAACAGGGAAATGGATTGAATCTGCTATGAAATAGAATAATATGATATAATGTTAAAAGATGTGCTTCTCATGCTGGTGAGATGGTTTTCTCAGGGAAAGATGCTTGCAGCACAAGTCTAAAGACTGGAGTTCGAACTCTGAAACCCGTGTAAAGGGAGGGAGAGAAATGGATCCACAAAGTTGTTCTCTGACTTTACACACACACACACACACACATACACACACACACACACACACACAAGCACACAAACATGCACACACACATTTTTAAATTTTAAAGTCTGGGAGCTTAGTAGTTGTGGATGAAGTATATTTAGATTACAGTGGACATGTTTGGCTACAAGCTCAATGGTCAACAAAAATGAAGATAAAAACGCAAACAGTACAGGACTCTTGTGTAATACAAAGTTGCAGTGGGATTTTTATCAGTCCTTCAAGGACTTGAGTCCAGAAGTTTCCAACAAAGTCTCCTTATTAAATTCAACTGAGTTCAATAATTGTTGACTGAGCGCTAGAGCTGTTAGCTGTTGGAAGAGAGCTTGCGTTCCTAGCATGCACAAAACCCCTAGTGGGTTAGTCCCAGCATCCCATACACTAGAATGGTGGCACACTCCTGGAAACCTAGCCCTCACTCAAACACACATGAACACATCATATGTACATACATAGAATTATAAAAACTGGAAAGAAAAATTGAGTTCTACTTTCCAGGAGAGGAAGAACATCCAAGTCAGCTGGAGGCAAGAATGGGGCAAGAAGGAGTCTAGAGGAAGTAACCTGGGCAAGGAGTAGAATGGACAGGAAGAGATGTAGATTGTTGCTCCAGACAGAGGGAATACATTTGGAATTGCCTCTGTTAAAAATATTTGCAATAGGAGATGGAGAGATGACGCAGTGGCTAAGAGTACTTGTTCTTCCAGAGAACCCTGGTTTGGTTTCCAATACCAATGTAGTGGCTCACAGCTAGCCATAGCTTCAGTTCCAGGGGATCTTCTAACTTCCTTATGACATGCATACATACGGGCAAAACATAAAATAGATTTTTTTTTAAAAATTTAAGTATTTGTGATGACTAGTTTTGTGTTTATTTGTTGTTTAATGGTTTTGGGGTACTACTGGTCAAACCAAGAGCCTTAATTCTAAAACTTAGAAGTCTGAGGTAGGCTACAAGTTCAAGGCCATCCTGTGTTAAAATAAGCACCAAGTCAGCCTCAACTAAATGGCAAATTCTTCTTTCATTAATGATAAAAATTTCCCGAGCATTGTGTATGCTAGGCAGGTGTTCTACCCCTGAATTAGTTAAAGCTCTTGAAGTTTGTCGACTTCTCCCATGAACTGAATTAATAGAATTTAACCCTATGATGGGTCCTAATTTTTAATAAGAAGAAGGTAAGTCACTATGGTTGATTGTAATCTCTCCATTTTCTGAAGTCCTTCTGTTTACTTGGTTTAATCCTTAAAAATCTTTCATCTTTTTTTGTTTGTTTGTTTTTTGGTTTTTGTTTGTTTTTTGAGACAGGGTTTCTCTGTAGTTTTTGGAGCCTGTCCTGGAACTAGCTCTTGTGTACCAGGCTGGTCTTCAACTCATAAAGATCCACCTGGCTCTGCCCCCCGAGTGCTGGGATTAAAGGTGTGCCCCACCAGCGCCTGGCACCTCCCATCTTTTAAAAAATGTAAAAGTGTGTTGGGCTAGCACACTTGTCAGCGCACTTCTTATATGCCTGGTATCTGGGCCAGAAGAGGGCCTCAGTCTCCTGTAACTGGAGTTACTGTTGCAGGTCACCATGTGGGTGCTGGGAACTAAACCCAGGACTTCTGGAAGGGCAACCAGTGCTATTACCTGCTGAACTCTCTGTCTAGCCCCATTACTTCATTCTTAATGTTTTCAATTAGTTTTATAATTACAGTTCCCTCCATCTAGTGAGTTCTGACTGTTCAGCATCGTATATACAGATTTCATTCAAAGTTATTTTGAGACTATATGATGTAGCTCAGGCTGGTCTTGCTGTCTTCATGCGGCCATGGATGACCTTGTATTTCTAAACGTTGTGTATTTATTTATAGGTCGGTCTCCTGTTTCCCAGGCTGGCCCTAGACTCATTATGTAGCCAAGGATGACCCTGAACCCCTGATTTTCCTGCCTCTACTACCTTAGTGCTGTGATTATAGGCCTGTGCCACCATACCCAGTTTTTATATGGTGCTGGGGTTCAAACCCAGGACCTTATATGCTAGGCAAGTACTCTACCAACTGAGCTATCTCCCTAGCTGTCCTGGACTTCTGGCTCCACCTCCCTAATGCTAGAATTATAGCAGCCCCAGTCAAGCATAAAGTTTTTGTCATTAGTATTGTTTCTGCCAGACGTGATCATAACCTTTCTAAGAGTAGGAACCAAAGTTCAAACTCTTCTCCATCTCAAAGCTTCCTGATTTACCCTCTTCATTCAAAACCCTGCACATATGTATGCCATCCCATTTTCCTTTTTAAATTTTAGCTATGGTGTTAGCACAAAGGTACAAGAACAGCTTGAAGGAATTGCTCCTATCCTTCCACAATTTGGATCCTAAGGATTGAATTCAGGTTTGTCAGCTTTGTGACAAGCACCCTTATCTGCTGAGCCCCCACGGTCTCTCTGGAAAATGTTTTAATTTACAGTGTCTGTGTTAGTATATGCCACATTTCTGCAGGTGCAGGCAGAACCAGTTAAGAGTGTTAGATCCCCTGAAGCTAGAGTTGCAGGTGGTTGTGAGTTGTTCCTTGTGGGTGCTTGGAACAGAACTCTGGTCCTCTTCAAGAGCAGAAAGAGTCCTTAGCTGCCAAGTCATTCCTCCAGGGCCCTGTTTTCTCTTCACATAACATGCCTTCTCCACTTCCTATTAAAACAAAGCTCAAACGAATCACCTATGCTTGCTGACTGCTTTCTCACCCTAGTAGGCCTCATCCCCTCCATATACTGAGATGGTTTTTAAGACCCTGGCTTTCTGGACCTCTCAGCAGTTTTTTACTTTGTGACCACTCCTTCTGAAGGCTTCCAGGGCTCTAGGGTCACCTAGCGTTTCCTATTCTCCCCCTTTCTTACACACTGGCTAGTTAGTTCTGTTTTGTTTTTCTGTACTTGGGATCGAACTGTGGCACACATGCTAGAGAAGTCGGCCAATAAGCTAGCCCAGTTCTCCTTTTTGAAATGTGGAGACAGAATCTTCCTATATGTTCCAGGTTGTCCTTGAACTCATGATTCTCAACTACTCTCTTGGGTAACTGAGGTTGTAGGCATTCACCACCACACCAAGCTTCTCTGCTCCTCTGTTTTATTTGTCTGCTCCCTCTTCTTCATCAGACCTCTGATGGTAGGTGAGCTCTAAAGACGTAGATCACAACTCCTTTTTTCTCTGTTCATATCTTCCACCTGGGGGTTCATTGAGTCCCATGGTTTGATGTACACTTCTGGATCAATGATGCTCAAATCTGTATAACTAGTCCCTAACATCTCTGAACTCCCTTAGGTCACTGTCTACCCTGCGTTTGCATTTGTATGCTTGGCCACTCAGAATTCAGAAGAGGTGAGTGTGGTGGTACTGCCTGTGATCCCAGCACTCGGAAGAGTGAAGCACAAAGAATGCTGTGAGTTTGAGATTGCTGGGAGCTCGAAGCCAGGCTGGGCTTACATGAGTTCTAGTTCCAAAAACAATGTCAACCAAAGAACCAACCAAACAAGACAGCAAATCAAATCTCACCAACTGGTTAAAACTCCCCAACAAGCTGAGCATGGCAGCACAGAGGAAAGAGGAGGGGCTGTGAAACTGAGGTCAGCCTGGACTACATAGCAAGACACAATCTCAAACAAAAGCAGAAACAAGATAAACTCTCCAGAACCTTCCCATCCCACCTACAGTAGCCCATCCCCTTTGCTCCCAAAGCCTTTTGCAAACAGAGCTGGTTTACCCCTGACCACAGTGTCCCAGTCAGAGCAGCCTCCTTCCCATTCCTGCTATGATGGTTTGGTATTAGTTATTCCCTTGCCGAGAATGCTGTTCCCTTGAGCTTGGTTGGCTCCATCTTTATCCTTCAGATCTGTCCTAAGTGTTCCTTCCTGAGAACTCACCTGACCACTCTGTCTAAAATAGCCATGGAAGACCTATCTGTACAGCATGTCTTCAATGCTCTGGGAAGAACTATTTCCTTCTAGTCTTTGAATTTTAGTTGTTTCTCCTTCTGCTTGAGAAAGTAAACTCAGTGACAACGGGGACTTTGTCTTGTCCATTACTAATTCCTTAGTATTTAGAGCAGTGCCCTGGCATAAAGCACAAGTCTCACTCTCAAGCCAAGGCCGGTGGGGTCTACAACTTAACTCTGTAACCTAGAGTGGCCTCAGATTCCCAGCAATCCTCCTGCCTCTGCCTCCCAAGTGCGTGCTGGAATTACAGGTAAGATCAACCATACTCAGTAAAAAGTTTGATTCTTGAATGAATAAATGAAATAAATTCTTTCTATTGGACACCACCTTGGTCAGAGTCATAAAGCCTAACTTTGTAAGTCAGTTCTGAGAAGCATCTGTATTGAGTTGAAATGTTAAAAAAGAAAAACGGAGTTGAGTTACTACACCATTAAGCTGGAAAGCTCTTCACATGCTTTCGGATAGCAACTCTGTACGTCAGGAGAGTGGTTTTGTAGGGCCTGTGGCAGGGGAGTCTGAGGCAGGAGGAGCCATAGTCCAAGCCAAGCCTGGGCTACAAAACAAGCTCCTGTCTCAAAGCAGGAATACAGGTACAAGGTGGAGGGGGAGGGGGCAAAGCAGGAAGAGGAGGAGGAAGAGCTGGCAGACTGCTTCTGCAGCCTTGTCACAAACTCGATGAAATGCAGACAACAGAGCATCCTGGCGATTGCCTTGCAGGCAGCTTTCTTGTTCAGAGCCACCATGAAGGTGCGAGGGTTGTGGGGCCATGGTGTCTTACTTTCTCTATCTGCTTAGGGAGACCATGTGAGGCTCAGGAACAGCTGGAAGAAACGGAACAGGGACAATTACACTACTTGGCAGGAGGAGGCTCCATCAAAGCAAGTACTTTTAGCTATTGAGCCATCGCACCGGCCTGTGTTTTTATTTATTTAAAACTTAATTTGTTGTTGTTGTTGTTGTTGTTTTTGAGACAGCTTCCCTGTGTTGCCCTGGCTGGAACTCTAAGCAGATCAGACTGGAATTCAAGCTGTGTACCACAAGGCCTGGCCTATTTACTTTTATGTATATGGATGTTTTGCCTTCATGTATGCCTGTGCACCACATGTGTGCCTGGCACCCAAGGTTGTTAGCCAATAAGTAGATGCTAGGAATTGAATCAGGGTCCTCTAGAAGAGCAGTCAGTGCTCTTAACCTCTAAGTCATCTTTCCAGCTCTTTTGTATTTATTTATTGTTATGTATTTATTTATTTATTTATTTATTTTGAGACAAGGTCTTACTCTGTAGCTCTCTATGTAGACCAGGGTGGCCTCAGACTCACACAGATACACCTCTCCCTACCTCTGGAGTTTGGGATTAAAGGCATGTGTCGCCATACCTGGTTTGCTTAATTTTTTTTTTTTTAAGACACAGAATCTCCTGTAGTTTGGACTGGTTTCAAACTTACTATATAGCTGAGGATGACCTTGGACTCCTGATTTTTCCTACTTCTTCTTTCCAAGTGCTGGGATTACAGGCCTGTACCATCACACTTGGCTTTGTTTTTCCCAACTAAAAAAGTAGAACTGGGTGTGACAGTTCATATACCCATAATTTCAGAACCATGAGAAGCAAAGGCAAGAGAAAGGCCATGAATTTCAAACCAGCCCGGAACTTGCTATATAGGGGCTACATATGAAGACCCTGTCTCAAAATCTTTAAAAAATTGAATATTGAGTAAGATATGGTGTAATCCTGATACTCAAGGTGAGGCAGAAGAATTGTGTTTGAAGCCAGACTGAGATATATAGTGAATCTTTGCTAAAAAACAAAAACAAATACAAAATAAACAAACAAAAAAACCCAAAGACAAAAAGAAAGAAGAAAAAGAACAAAAGGGAGCTAGCCTAGTAGGTAAAGGTGCTTGCTGTGCAAGTCTCATGACCAGAATTCACATCCCTGGGACCCATGTAAAAAGCTAGGTGCAGTGTCTCACATCTGTAATCCCATTGCTTATTGGATAGACCCAGGAGATAGATGATAGATAGATAGATAGATAGGTAGATAGATAGATAGATAGATAGACAGAATAATCATCTGGAAGCTGAAGGGCCAGTATACAGCACAATGGAAGAATGGAAGAAATAAGAGATCCTGCCTCAAAACAAGGTTTGAAGTTGAAAACTGACTCCCACTGACCTCTACATGTGCACTGTAGAGGATGGACGCACACACACACACACACACACACACACACACACACACACTGCTTGTTTTTTTTAAAAGCGAAAATCACTGCTTAGGAAATGTTTTGGCCATGTTTAGCCATGAAGGCACACAGAATCTACCACAGCTATGGTCCAAAGGGATCAAGCTATGTCGTGGGCTGGCAGGAGAACCTGCCACCATCCACATGATACTGGTTTTGCAAACAGGACGGGTGCAAGAGTGAGGGGATCATGGAAGCTTGTGTCAAGCTCTAGAAAGCCGTGGAGGCAGAAAGTCCTGGAGTTGTAACTGCAGTCCCTGCACAGAGCTCCTGAGGTGGCTGTCTATCACGTTATGGAGATGATGCCTGAATTACAGTGATCACGGGATAGTGAAAATGTCAGGAACACAGATGCCCAGCAAAGAAGTTGCAGACACTGAGCAAAGCTGGCCCTAGAGAGAAGCCATGGATGCTGCACACTACAGAGCTGAGAGGAAGGAGGTCTGATCCTAGGTATGGATGACAGCATGTCATGCTTGCCCTGCCCAGGTTTTGTCTTGCTTAGGTTTGGACTTTCCTCTCTGTACCCCCATTCTTCCCTTTAGGATGGAAATATTTGTCCTGTACCATGCATATTAGAAATATGTTTTTGACTTTGCAACAGTTCAATATTAAGAGGTTACTTTGAGTCTGAGGGCAGACATTCAACTTGAACAGTGTTGAAACTGTTAAACCTTAGTGAACGCCTCAAGATACATTAGATGCATTTTGTGTTATGGGCAGGGCTCACCATGAGACTTTGAGAACTAGGAGTAAAATGCTATGGTTTAAAAGAGATATGTCTAGATGACGAGTTGAGACAAGGTGGTCTTGTAATGGTTACTATTGACAAACTGAGTTGATTTAGAATCACCTACTAGACATACCCATAGGTGGGAGTCTGTGGATGTGTTTCTGGAGAGGTTCAACTGAGGGGAAAGATCCACCTTGAATATGAGTGGTACCCTCCTGGGTCCTGGACTGAAAAAAAGAGGGAAACAAAAAAGGTTGATAAGTACTGTTATCCATCCATCCATCCCGTCTCCCCGACCTACCCAAATGGGCACAAGCATCCTTATGCTTCTGCTACCAGAGACACAGGCCACTCCCACTGCCATGCCTTCTCTAACTTGATAAACTATATCAACTTATGATGTAAAATAAATAATCCCTTTCTCTATTTTAAACCTTTCTTTCTTAAGTTGTTATAGCAACAAGAAAAGTAACCTATTTGTGCAGTTACAGGTTTAGAGAATTCTCTGTCCTTTAAACAAAGTAAAATGATAGAGGCAAAAAAGAAAAGAGGTACTTGTTAGATGTGACTCATAAGAGAAATAGCTATCCCCAGCCACCTACTTTTCTCTCCTCTGCTGTCTTACTCCCAAACAACATAAAAGCAGTGTAAGAGGCACTTGGAAAAATAGCTAATTCTTGCTGAAGGCTTCTTATGTGCTGGATATTACAAGTTTTTTTTTTTTTTAGATTAAGTCATTTTATCTTCATGGAAAAACTTATAAAGAGTCATTATAACACCTATTTTTCAGATATGAGGCCGTGGGCAGGTAATTAATGTGCACAGATTACATAGACAGTTGCAGAAGGCAAGCTGATGCCACTGCATGAACCCTGATTCACCTTATCACACTGTCCTAGTGAATGACATTTCAGTGGGCATGAGTATTTGTCACTGCTTTAGTGCTTTGAGACTTCAGAGGAGGATGAATCAGGAGAACTCGAGGCAAGGGCCTAAGTATAAAATCCCACAAGCCACTGCCGGCATTCGGCTCTTTAGTGTTCCTTAAGGGCCTGTGTTGAAAAGGCGAGTGGGGGATCTTCAGGTCTCTTGAAGGGACAATGGGTCGCCAGTCCCTTTGTCTTCCTTTATTGAATAGAATCCTGAAGTTGAGCATCTTTGTTCTATGATGTGCTACAAACATAATATGTGCCTTGTCACAGTCCTAAAATCAGCAGGGCCAACAAGTAAATCTGCAATTCATAGCCAACCTGATTGTTTCTCTCCCTCCCTCCCTCCCTCCCTCCCTCCCTCCCTCCCTCCCTCCCTTCTCACTCTCTCCTCTCTCTCTCTCTCTCTCTCTCTCTCTCTCTCTCTCTCTGTCTTTCTTCTTTTTCTTCTTCTTCTCCTCCTCCTCCTTCTTCCTTTTCTTCCTCTCCTCTCCCTTCCCTCTCTGAGACTATGTAGCCCAGGCTGACCTTGAATTCATAGAGCCTGGGATATGGGATACCTTGTGTGGGCTGGGGAGCCCTAAAACAAAACCTAAGGCACACTATGCATTCTGACAGTAATCACATAGAACACAGTGCCTGTTGAGTGCAAATAATGCCATGCTTCTAATATGAGGACAAGTAATCATTTTTCCCCTTTTATCAAAAGGCCATTAACAAAGCTATCTCGAGGTGCTTTGTGTTCACGGATGAGCACATTCTGAGCTAGCTGATCTCTTGGCATGACAGAACTAGTCTGGCTGGTGACAAAGCCATCTTTCTTTTCCTGGAGACCATAGTGAATCTGTGGTTTTTAGCCAAGGTGTGCACAGGTGATTCTGGCCAGTGGAACTAGATATATTTCACCTTTAGGATAGAAACTAGAAACCTCAGAGTGATGTAATGTACTAGAGACAGCAACCTGGGTCTAACTTTTTATTAGGCTTACGTGAGAAAAACACACTTCTGTTGTGTCCAGTCACTGAGACTACAAAACTTCTCATTAGAGTGGCTGGCACGCAGGGGGACACCAATAAAGTCAAGAAAATATTGGGGTTGGGGTGCAGGTTGGTGTTGAGTGCTTGTATAACCTATATGCACTCTACATGAGGCTCTGGGTTCAATCCCCAACACCACATGAAAGCAAAAACAAATACAGGAAGACCTGTATTTACCTTCCTGGTCCTTAAACTCCCTTCCTGTGAAATGAAATTAATTGTACTTGCTTCAAGCCTCAGCTTCAAGAATTAAACAAACAAACAAATAAATACAATGAACAGGAAGTGCTTCAGCCAGTGTCTGGCACAAAGTGCATGTTCAACTTATGTTAGCTCTCTCTGGAATGACAAATGGGTTCTAAGTAAATTGTTACTTCTGCCTAGTCGGACTCTAGATTGAAACGCTTTCACAGTTATGCTACAATCTGCAGTGCTGTGGGTCATTGTAGGGCTTCAATATGTTTCTGGACCCCTTGGGTCACCTCGCACATGCTGTGAAACTCTTCTCTAGTCTCTGTACTATTTTTTTTAATGTATTTTTTCTTTTTTAAAAAATATTTTTTTATTATTATGTATACAATATTCTGTCTGTGTTTATGACTGCAGACCAGAAGAGGGCACCAGACCTCATTACAGATGGTTGTGAGCCACCATGTGGTTGCTGGGAATTGAACTCAGGATCTTTGGAAGAGCAAGCAATGCTCTTAACCTCTGAGCCATCTCTCCAGCCCCTCTCTGTACTATTGATAGCAGTGGAAGGACTAATTTTTATTTTTGAGACAATGTATTGTCTTGCTATCTATATAACTCTGGCTGACTGGGAACTACCTATGTAGACCAGACTGGTTTTGAATTTATGGCAATCCCCCAGTCTCTGCTTCCTGGCTACTGGGATTACAAGCATGTGCCACACACCCAACCGAAGTCATATTGGCACTCAGTTTTTTTTTCACACCTATGGTGAGTCACCACACCCATGTCCAAATGGCAGTAGAATGGCTTTTATTTCCAGCTATCACACAGTTAGGGCTGTCATTGTCTGAAGTGTTGCCAGTCCTGCCTTCAGCTCCATGGGACTGTCAATCCAATGGTTATTTGGCAGCCAGGATTATCTGCATTCTTTTCTTACAGAGAAATTCAGATTTTCTACTGTACTTCAATCACTCACTATTCCTTGAGAGTTATTTGAAAGGCAGCGAACCTAGGGATTTTGCTGGATATTTAGAGCACTGTTCCTTGAAGAGCCACTAGCCATGCGGCTGGCTTGCCTCTTGTAGGATTGCTTTATGCATGAAATTAACTCTAAGAGCTGGGCCTCAGAATCTTGTAGCATTCATCTCCGGAGCTGAAAGTGGTCTATTAGTGTAGTGTTTACCACAGGGCTGCTCTTGAGACTTTTGGCCATTGTGTCAGAGTGACTCATAGTTAGGGACCATTTCTCTCAGATCTTATTACCAGGAAGCTATATTTCCCTTAAGAATGACTTCATTGTTGTTATGGGTTCACTGAATTTCATTATTGATGGGATTTTCCACATTTATCCTCCCTGGAAGATCAGGATGGAATATACAGCCTAGGCCTAGCTATCACTAAAGACTGTGTAAAGACATGTCTGTGTCACCACAACAGCTAGAACCTTACCCCACTTCCATTTGTCTTCTTGCTTCCACCCCAATTACTTGAACCAATTGATTTATTTCATGCAAACTGTTGGAATCTCCTAAACAAAAGACACTGAACTAGTTGTTTCAAATACTATCACTGAGTGTCTCATAAAAATCAGTTTGACAGTGGAATTTGTGTTTGTATAGCTGCCAACATTCCTTCACCCGTGTGCAGGCCCTCATTTCTGCTTCTTCCTAAGCTCTTTCCCACTCCTTCCGCTCCTCATTGCCAAATCTTCCAAGAACCTCAGCACTTGCTGCTCTGCCTGGAATGCTGGAATGTTCTTTCTCTGGCGGTCCCCTTAGCTCCCCCCCCCATTCACCACCTTTTCTTTTTTCTTTTCTCTCTCTCTCTCTCTCTCTCTCCCTCCCTCCCTCCCTTCTTCCCTTCCTCCCTCCCTCGCTCCATCCCTCCTTCCCTTCCTTTCTTTCTTTTTGACACAAGGTCTCACTATGAAGCACTGGCCAGTCTGGAACTGGCTATTTGACCAGACTGGCATTAAGCTCACAGAGGTCTGCCACCCTTCTGATTTCTGGGCGTTTCTGTATGTAGTTATGCTGCAAGTATAAACTTCCTTTTTCTTTTCTTTCTTTTTTTTTTTTTCTTTTTCGAGACAGGGTTTCTCTGTGGTTTTGGAGCCTGTCCTGGAACTAGCTCTTGTAGACCAGGCTGGTCTCGAACTCACAGAGATCCGCCTGCCTCTGCCTCCCAAGTGCTGGGATTAAATTCAGAAGCCTTTTCTCCCCTACTCCAAAGACAAGAAACACTGCAAATGAGGGAGCAGGACAGAGCTAACTTTTATTAGCTGGGCTACTAGTAATCTTAATCGGCAAGATGGGAACCAGTGATTTTGGGTCATAGAAAGTATATTTTCCTCCTCCTCCTCCTCTTTTTTTTGGTGAGATAATGTCTTGTGTAATAGGCTGGTCTCACATTTTCTCTATAATAAGACTAGTCTTGAATTCCTGATCCTCCTGCCTCTACCTACCACATCCTGGGAACACAGGCTCATACCCCCTTACCCGGCTTCATAGCGTACTTTTGTATGTATCTGTGTGTGCATTTGTGTGTGTGAAAGCACATGTGTGTACCTAGGTATGTTCTCCATGTGCCATCCCCCTGCTTCTCCTTACCGGCCTGGAGATCTCATATTTGGCTAGGCTGGCTGGCAGGCCCCCAGAATCTGCCCCCATATTCTTCCCCAGCACTGGGATTCCAAGCACAAGTCACCACACTGGTCTTTGGTTTGGTTTGGTTTGGTTTTGTTTTTCGAGACAGAGTTTCTTTGTGTAGCTTTGGCTGTCCTGGAACTCACTCTGTAGACCAGGCAGGACTTGAACTCACAGCTGCTTGCCTCTGCCTCGTGAGTGCGGGGATTGAAGGCATGCGCCACCACTGCTCAGCCGCAGTAGGCTTTTTACATGGGTTTGGGCATTGAACCCTGATCCTCATGTTTGCATGGTAAGTATTTTATCAACTGAGCTGTGACCCAAAGCTTACTTCAAAGCAAACAAGTAACGGAGAGACTCAAGAGTAGAATGAGGGCCAGTGAGATGACCCAGTGGGGAAAGGCACTTGGCACCAAGTCTGATGAGCCAAGTTTGACTGACTCCTGAAAATTGTCCTGTCCTCTGACCTACACATACACCATGGCACAAACACTTACATACACAGGCACATAGATGCACACACACACACACACACACACACACACTTTAAATATTTTCTGTTTGTTCTTTTTAAGGCAGAATTTCTCTGTGTATCCCTGGCCATTCTAGAACTTTCTCTGTAGACCAGACTGGCCTTGAACTCAGAGATCCACCTGCCTCTGTCTCCTAAGTACTGAGATTGAAGGCACGTGGCACTACCCCCCAGCTTGGTTTAAATTTTTTTTAAAGAGTAGAATGGATTTCCTTGAGCACACAGGTTTTGCTTGCAAGGCCTGTTGGTAAGAACTTGGAATGAAGAGTTAGTTCTTCTGTCGTTATGGGCAATCCAGTGCACGCTGAACATCTAAAGATACCTTTTATCAAACTTGGAAAACTCTCTAGTCCCTGGTAGAGTCAGTGGTGGAAAAGCGAAGTGTTTGAGTATTTGTTGAGAACTCACAGTAAGTCAGGCACCATGCTAAGCAACACAGACAGTCCCCCACATTCCTTTAAACATCCCCCAAACATGGAAGGGAGTACACTGTATGATGTGTAAATTCTCCAGCCGCCACTGGTTGCTGGCCTAATTCAAGTAATTCGATGGCAATGAGAAACTGGCCGCGTATTGGTGCCTGCAATGTAGACATTGAAACAGAAATTAGTCAAGAGATCACACAGCCGAATTGTCAGAGGCCACTTACTTTTGCAGCTGTCGCCAGGACTGAATTTATGCTCAGAGTTTTCTGGCCTGTAGTCCTGAACTTGGGTTTCAAAGTCACACCTCTGCCTCCAAATACATGAGGTAACTGATTGTTGCATATTTAGTCATCATAGAGATTCCAGAATGTCACAGCCACAACCATGACACACTATGTCATCTCTGGTAAGACTCTCAATGCTACCATAGCCTTTGCTTTCTTAGCCACTATATCACGGGTTAGTTTATAAAGTGATTTATTTTTTTGCACTGTTTTCTAACCAGCAGGGGGAGCTGGGTCAGTGTTGATTAAAAAGAAAACGAACAAAAACCGACACTAAGAAACAAAACAACAAAAAATATTGGCGGCAAGGGACCATACTTTGTTTGTAGTACCCTTTGCTAGTAATCAAGAAGGTGAAACAGGGGACTGGGAGTCACATAACTGCCCAGGTCCTGTGCCTCAAGTCATGACATCTGTCATCTTCATTATTTCAAGGTTTGGCTATTATTAGTTACTTTCTTCCCCCAAGATTTTATTTTAGAGCCAGGCATGTTAGTATATTCCCTTTAATTCTAGAACTAGGGAGGTTGAGGCAGGACAGATCTCTGTGAGTTCAAGGTGAATCTGTTCTCCAAGAACCAATTTCCAGATCAGTCAGGGCCACATAGTAAGATCCTGTCTCAAAACATTTTTTTAAATGTATTTTGAATTATGTGTGTGTGCATGTGAGTGCAGGTGCTTACAGAGACTGGACGTGGGCATCAAAGCTGGAATTACAGGTGGCTGTGGCCCTCGTGAAATGGGACTATCAAGCGCCATGTTAGTTGCTTTTGATTGCTGTAATAAAACACCGTGGCTGAAGGCAGCTTAAGTTTATTTTGACTTGTCATTCCAGAATGAGAGTCCATAATAGTGGGGAAGGCATAACTACAGGTGTCCTGAGCAGGAAGCCACGAGATCACATCTACACCACACACAGGAAGGAGAGGGCAAACTGGCTATAAACTCTCAAAAGTCCACCTGTGATGATGTACTTCTTCCAGCAAGGCTGTATGTCCTAAAAGTCCCATAAACTCCCCAAACAGCACCATCCACGGGGGACCAAGTGTTAAATAAATACATAAACCTACAGGGGACATTAATCACCGAAACCATTACAGCTTCCTAATAGTTTAATTTGCTTTGCTTATTTTTCATAAGGTAATGAGCATTTTGGAAGTTGCTCATCTACCCAAGAGCAAGATCTTTATTGTTATTTCTATCTCCTGGAGGTTTCTCCTGTGTGCTTGAAAGCTTCATGTCAAATTGACACAAGTTATGTCATCTGAGAGGCGGGAACCTCAACTGAGTCAATGCCTCCACAAGACAGAGCTATAGGCAGACAGACAATGCTGTAGAGCATTTTCTTAGTGAGTGAGTGATGGGGGAGAGCCCAGGCCTTGGTGGGTGGGGCCATTCCTGGGCTGGTGGTCCTGGATTCTATAAGAAAGCAGGTTGAGCAAGCCCTGAGGGGCAAGCCAAGAATAGCTCTCCTTCCTTAGCTCCTGCCTCCAGGTTCCTGCCTGGTTTTAGTTCCTGCCTTCCTTCAGTGAACTTTTCTTCTCAAGTTGCTTTGGTCATGGGTTTCATCACAGCAACAGAAACCCTAAATAAGACACCGTAGCTCACCATCCTCGTCCGTCTCGGCAGGCAGCCACAGCTGAAGTGTGCTCATAATTGTACTAGCCCTGCCATACCCAGAAATCCCATTTCACAGCTCTTCCCTGTCTCTGGCTCATGCGGTCTTTCTGCTCCTTCTTCTGCAATGTTCCTTGGTCCATGGAGAGAGTGTCAGGCATGTTAGCACTGTCAGTGGAAGGACTGCTGAACTAATAAACGAAGGGTAAGTATACACAAACTAAAAACTTGAGTATTTCAAAGAAAGTTTTTTCTGTTTTGAGACAGGTTTCATGCTGTACATAGCACAAACTATTTTTAAACTCACTACGTGGCCAGGCTGTCCTAAAACCTGCCACGGTACCTCTGCGTCAGTCCCTGAAGTGTGTCAGGGATTGCAGGTGTGAGGAACCATGCTCAGCTGTTGTGTCTTATTGGGACAGAGTCTTGATGTGTAGGTCTGGGTGGCTTAGTACTTGTTATGCAGACCAGGCTAGCCTGAAACTTAGCAGCGACCTTCCTCCTTCAGTGTCCTGCACACTGGCATTATGGATGTGAAGGGCCACATCCACATTTGTGGTTTTATTTTTTTAATGATTTATTTTATTTTAAATGCATTACTGTTTTTGCTTTCATATATGTCTGTGTGAGGGGGTCGAATCCTCTGGAAGTGGAGTCACATAGTTGTAAACTGCCAAGTGGGTGCTGGGAATTGAACCCAGGTCCTGTGGAAGAACAGTTAGTGCTCTTAACCGTTGAACCATTTCTCCAGCCCCTTATTGTTTTTTTTTTTAATGGTTCAGAATTTAAAGGTCAAAATGAACAGTTGTTTTCTACTTCTATTATTCAATACATTTTTTCTTTACCAAGGTAAGTTATTCATATCTTATGTACATTTTATAAGCAACAACATCACACATCTGTTATCTCCCTATTATCACACAAACTGCAGTATATTACACCCAGTGTTCTGCATTTGCTTTGAAAACTTAAGGACATAACTTCTGTTATTCTTTTCCATATTTTTATATGGGGACTCCATGTGTGGTTTCTGATCACCCTCTATTTAGACAATAGATAGCAATAACTAAAGTTGTTAAGTATATTTCTTAAGATGAGCCTCTCCACAGATGCAAATATTGCCCACATTTAATGGAACACTCCTGGCCGGCCGGGAAAGCATGGTGAGAGAGAGAGAGCAGGGGAGACCATGCAAAACCCAGAGACCACGTGTTACTTTTCTGGGCAGTAGACTAAATAGCTTGTGGGAGTGGTCTACCGCTTGGTGGGCTTTTTTTGACCCTTCCTGGGGAGGGGTCATTGCTTGGTGGGCTTTCCTGGAGGTGGAGTCCGGACCAAGGCAACTCCCAGGGGAGGGGCTTGAAATGGAGCTTCCTGCTCCATTCCTGCTCTGTTGGCCCCCCAAGGATGAATGCCAGGGGTTGGGGTGATGCTTTCAATCAATCATCTCTATATCCTTGGATATAAGGGTATCAGGGGACTGGGGTCTCACTTCCAATTAAATAAAGACTATGACAGATCTGTTATTTCTCACTTGTGAAAGCCTATCTGTAAGACAATTTCCTGGGATATGTTCGCTGCACAAAGATACAGTTCTGAATATAATTTTAGTAAAGATTTTTTTTAACTTGCAGTCTGCGGAGCCTATAATGAATATATACCCTTGCATTGGATGAGAGAATGCAAGCTTGGTATGACTGTGCATATAATCTTACCGCTTGGGAGGTTGAGGCAGGAAAATCAGTGGTTTAAGGTTATCACTGGCTTTCCAGAAAGTTCAAACCAGTCTTGGGTATGAAAGAACCTGTCTCAAAAGCAAACAAAGCAAAGCAAAATCAAAAAAGAAATGGCTCAGTACATAAAGGCCCTTGCTTCTAAACCTGATGACCTGAGTTCAGTCTTGGGACCACACAGTGAAACACTCCCAAAGTAGTCCTTTGTTTACCTCACATGTGCTGGGCTACGTGTGTACCAACACTCAAACACACCAGTCTCTGTACACATATAAAATAAATTAATATAACTTTTATGTAATTATTTTTAATTATTTTTAATATGTATCTATTTTTAAATTAATGTAATGAAAGGTAATTTCCATCTCATTTTCTCTAGCCTCTCAATGACAATGTTTTGACATTTTCTTACTGGGCTGTTGATGATATATTTAGGTAAAGAAGGATTTCAATTCCTGCCCCTAACTTGTGTGATTTTTCAGGCATGGCCCCAGGTCATGGCCTAGGCTTTATCTGGAAGGTGTCACAGAGGAATGTGTCCTTCCCCTTGCCTGCATTGCACACCCACCACATTGTGGTTGCTGGAGGGAGCTTCTGTCAGAGACTGCAGGCAGTGTTTCAGATACCTTTCTATTGCTGTGACCATGACTAAACATAACTAAGGTAATTTATATAAAAAAAAGAGTCTAATTGGGATTATGGTTTCAGAGGATTATATCAGCACACAATGGTGGAGCAAAGACATGACAGCAGGAACAGCTGAGAGCTCACATCTCAAACTAGGAGTTAGAGAACACATTGAGCATGGCGGAGTTTTTTGAAACCTTTATGTATACCCCCAGTGACACACCTCTTCCAACAAAGCCACACCTCCTAATCCTTCCCAAACAGTTTTAGCCACTAGGGGAAGTAATTATCAATAGAGCCATCATAATCAGTTTGAAATCCAGTTATTTTGTTAGTTTACAAAATATTTAAATTATAATTAAATACACATCTTACAGGCCTGTAAGCCCAGCATTCAGGAAGGGGAGGCAGGAGTACTGGGAGTTCTAGCCTGGGATACACACACACACCCCACCCCACTCCCACGCGTCTTCTTGTTTGTTTGTTCTACTAAGGTATACAGTCCAACTGGCCTTCAACTCTTGATTCTCCTGCCTCTGCTTCTTAAACTCTAGGATTACAGATGTGTACCACTATGTCCACTACACTTAGTCAAAAACAGCAAAACAAAATAATCCCAAATCTGGGCATGGTAGCACAGGCTCATCTAACAAATTTGAGTTTGAGGGTAGCCTGGGATACATGAGATAACACCCTTTTCCAAGAAAACAAAACAACGGCAAACTATCCAGTAACACCATAGTTGAACTATATGGTAAATCCACACCAATTCCCACAGTGGCTGGATTGGTTTACATTCTCACCAACAGTATGTAGGGGTTTCCTTTTGATCATATCCTTACTAGCATTTATTGTTATTTTCTTAATGGCTGCCATTCTGACTGGAATAGGATAGGATTTTTCTCCTCTTCTCTCCTCTCCCTCCATCCCTCCATTTCCACCTCCTCAAATCTCACAAAGTAGCTTTGACTGGCCTGGAACTTACTATGTAGATCAGGCTGGCTAAACTCACAGAGATCTGCCTGCCTCTGCCCGCCAACTGCTGGGCTTAAAGGTGAATGCTACCACACCTTGCGAACTGTATAGAATCTCACGGTAGTTTTTTAAAGATTTATTTTATGTTTATTTATGCCTGTGCATGTGTGTTGTGTGTCCATGTGCATGTGTGAATGCCTGCAGAGGTCAGAGGAGGGCACTGGATCCACTGGACCTAAAGTCACAGGTGGTTGTGAGCGGCTGTGTGGGTGCTAGCAAAAGAACTCTGGACTTCTGGAAGAGCAGCCTTGCTTGTTAGCACGGAGCCACTCTCCAGCCTCTTGGTCTAGTTTTTATTTGCATTTCTCTGGTGGCTACTCATATTGAAGAGACCTTAAAACATTTAACATTTCTGATTCTCCGGCCCATACCTCCCACATGCGACTCCACCAGCCTGACTGCTAGAAATTGCTTCACTGGGGACACCTAGTAACTTTTGAACACTGTGTGACATAGTAAGCTTTGGAACAGTCCTACCTGAGTTTGTACAATGGCGAGGTGTGGCCTCCATTTGTTTGGTCCTACTCATCCCTCCACAGCACAGCTGTTTCCACAAAGGGGGCCAGGAGCAGGGTTCTGAGTTACTCAGGATAATGAAAACAAAGAGACATTATTAGGCAAGCACACAGCACGCTCATTGCAGATAAGGAAAAGGACAACACTGTGGCGAGAACAAAGGAAGACCGTCTCAACCCCTCACATCCCCACAGCGAAGACAGGTCAACATTTGATGTATTTCCTCCCCATCTTGTGTCTCGTGTCTGTGGGTGCTTGTGAGAGTGTGTGTAGCCAGTTCTACATCTCTCATTGACAACATTGCCCTGTGTTTTTTTAGAGGCTTATAAGTTATTCAGAAACAGCTTTAAATGGCTGTGTAAACAGCCCATCCAGGAGAACGCTGTAATTGGTAGTTCCTTCTCTATGGCAATTTGAGCCTCTTAATGACTTTTCCAATGTTTTTCTGGGGGTGCACGCCTATAATTCTAGCACTTGGGAGGTAGAGGCAGGAGAATCAGGAATGCCAGGTCATTCAGCTACATAGAGAATTTAAGATCAGCTTTGTTGTATGAGACCCTATCAGAAAAAAAAAATCTTTTGTTTTTGAGAGGGGGGTCTCACTGTGTAGTCTGGCTGGCCTAGCATTCAGTGTGTAGATCAGGATAGTCACTAATTTTCAGGCTCTACCTGCTTCTGCCTCCCAAGTTCTGGAATTAAATGTGTGAACAACCACACTTGAAAAAATTGTTTTTGGTTTTGATTAAGATTTTATTAGTTTTTGCTTGTTTGTTTGTTTTGAGATAGGGTTTCTCTATGTAGCCTTGGCTGTCTTGGAACTCGCTCTGAAGATCAGGCTGGACTTGAACCTACAGAGATCTGCCTGTCTCTGTTTCTTGGGTGCTGGAATTAAAAGCAAGTCCCACTTTGCCCCCCGCCCCGTGTGTGTGTGTGTGTGTGTGTGTGTGTGTGTGTGTGTGCATGTTCACACACGAGTACAGGTGCCTGCAGAACCCAGAGGAGTCAAATTGTCCAGAGCTGGAGTCACAGGAAGTTGTGAGCCTGCTGATATGAATCCTGGGGACCAAACTCTGGTTCTCTGGGGAAGCAGTTTGTGCTTTAATTGCTAAGCCATCTCTCCAGCCCCTACACACAAAAAAAAATGTTTTTTTTTTATCAATGTTTTGTCGTAAAACATTACATATTTTGAATTCCTTCTTTCAGATAGAATTTTTTGAAATCAAAGTATATGAACTTTTTTCAAAGCCTAATTTGTCTTCGTAGTTAGAGATGGAAACGTTTGTAACTAACAAGGAAAATTCAATGTGAGGCTGAAAATACGTAAAGATGCCCAGGCAGGATCATACCTGTGCGTGTCTGTAGTGCTGTCCTCTGGTAGGTACATCTCAAGAAAAACAGCCTGTGCTCTGGGTCTCAGCCTCTGTCTTCCTCTCAACAATGCACCATTGCATTCCATGTCCTTACAGCAGTGCATAAGAAATCTCTCTCTCTCTCTCTCTCTCTCTCTCTCTCTCTCTCTCTCTCTCTCTCACACACACACACACACACACCTGCCTGGTTTTTTGTTTGTTGTTTTTTTGTTTGTTTGTTTGTTTTTTTGTTTGAAACAGGGCCTAATTGCATGTTTCTGGCTGGCTTGGCGCTTGCTGTGTGGACCAGGTTGGCCTTGAACTCAGAGATTTGTCTATCTTTACCACTCAAGTGCTTTTTAAACTACCACACCCTGTCTATTTTTTGTTTTGTTTTAGTCTTGCCTTGAGATAGTTGGGTAGCACAGAATAACCTCAAACTCTGGCTGTGTTTGAGGATGACCTTGAACTCCTGATCCTCTTGCTTCTTCCTCCCGCCTCCTCTCACTTCCAAAGTACAAGAGGTGAAGCTGTATGCCACCACACCTTGCTTGGATCTCTCTCCCTCCCCTCCCCCCCTCTCTCTTTCTAGCAATATTGCTGTATGCACCATGCCTGCTCCACATGGGACTTCTAACAGCTGTAGACCCCTTGGGATATTTAAGTGTTCCTGATGAGAATTTTGATTCCTGGATTTCCACATGTTTAGTTTTTAAAAATTCATTGTATTGTTATTGTTGTAAGAAGGCTGCTAGTTAGTTCCCAGCTGCTCATCCCCAAAATAATCACTCAGAAACCATATTATTTGCAATACTGTTTGGCCAATAGCTTAAGTGTATTTCTGGCTAACTCTTATATCTTAATTTAACCTATTTCTAGTAATCTGTGTATCACCATGTGGCTGTGGCTTACTGGGTAAAGTTCCGTTAGGCTCCAGCCTCTAGCAGTGCTACATAGCTTCTCCTTGTCTCCACCTTCTTCTTCCCAGCATTCAGTTTAGTCATGTTCCCTGCCCCTTTATCATCAGAGGGGAATCCCACATCACGTTAGGATGCAAGAATCCCAAATTACCCAATCAGGTACCAGAATCCACAAAAAACAAAATTTTATTGAATTGGACAGCAGTAATAAAAAAGTAAAAAAAGAGACTACAGCACAGACTTGGGAGCTGACTGTGCCCCAGGACGTTTATTGCAGCAAGTATTTAAACCCAAAAACCCAAAAACATTTGTGCCAAATTATAGTCACATTTTTCCACCAGTCAGGAGTCAAAGATTAGGGTTTTTTCCTATGTGTTCCTTCATTGGCAATTGACATAGAATGTCAACTTTTCAGTCCAACCAATCAGATTCATTTGTTCTTTCTATAGTTAAGAATAGCCAGAACATCTTCAGAGAACTAAAGATACATGCCAGGCTGTTTCTATTGTTTAAGGAGGAGGTTGGTCAGCTATTGGAAAGTCCCCTGCACCCCAAAGGGCCTGGGAACTTGAACTTCATTTCATTCTACAGGTAAAATGGAGTCTGAAGTCAAAATGGTGGTACTTAGGACAAGGTGCTTTTTCTCCTGTCCCCAACAGTGTTTATGCAGCATGTGATAACGACTGTTGATAAACGGATCTCATTCAGTTCTTACAACAACTCAATACAGTAGATACCAGCGTCCCTCATGTACAGTTGAAATAGCAGAAGTGTCAGAGGTCAAGCTGCTTATGTGAGAGGCTGAGAGGCATAGATGGGGTGTGAGAAAATAGCCTGTCCTGTCATCCATTGAGCTGGGAGAGCAGTGAGACCCTGCATCATCAGCAAGGGCTAATGCTTCTCTCAACGGGATGGGTGATGCAGCCATACGAAGTCCTAAGGAAGCTCCTTCCGATGACCACTGCCTTTTTCCTTTCTCAGGTAACTTCTTTTCAAATCATAGATACTAGAAAATTTGTTTGAGATCGTACCAAAGGAAACATCTGTCTATGGTGGCTTCCATCTCCATTCCTAGTACTTGGCGAGAGAGGCAAGAGGGTCAAGTTCAAGATCATCCTCAATTAGATTCTGAATCTGAGGCCAGCCGGGGCTATATGAGACCCTGTTTCAAAAAACAAACACAGCCGGGCGGTGATGGCGCATGCCTTTAATCCCAGCACTTGGGGGGCAGAGGCAGAGGATCTCTGTGAGTTCGAGACGAGCCTGGTCTACAAGAGCTAGTTCCAGGACAGGTTCCAAAACCACAGAGAAACCAAGTCTTGAAAAAACCAAAAACAAACAAACAAACAAAAAAACAGATAACCGACCCACCCATCAAACAAACAAAAGAAACAGGAAGTCCTATGTCAACTTGCAATGAAAAAGCTGCCTGGATTTCAGTTTCAGAGTTTCCAGATATGTTCTGTACAATAAACGGCCCATGTCCACCTCATGTTTGCAATCTTAGGAATCTGTTCTCTCGGTCTGCTGCTCATCCCAACCTCCCTGAACATGTCTGTAGGTAGGCCTCTTTCATTTTGAACCTGTCAAAACCATGCTTCCCTCAGTGACACGTGAATTCCACTTATTCCCCAAGTGCACCGTTCCAGGGCTCCTGATATGCCAAGTTTCCCTCATTGCGAGGTGCTAGTTAGCTTGACTTTGTCATCATAAGCGTGTCCCTGGTGGCCTGAGGTGGGTTGGGTGGGAGAAATTTGAGTCCAGGTTTGCCACAGTGGAATCTAATATTTAACTGCCAGAGTGAGCGGGCAGTGATCTTACCTGCTGCCCACTCCCGTTCACGCTCTTCAGTCCAAGGTCTCGCTACAGTGGTGGGGAAGTACGCGACTAGGCAGCTCAGCAACAATTTCTTTGTTGTTGTTTGCTTTTGACCTAAGGTATCTTGTAGCCCAAACTGGCTAATTCCCTCTGGAGCTGAGTATGACCTTGAATTCCTGAGCTTTCTGCCTCACCTCCCAGGCGCTGGGGTTACAACTGTGCACCACGGCTTCTGGTTTAAGAACACTTTATTATGGGACTCAGTCAGGACTTGAGCTAAGTTGGAGGGTATGAGGAAGTGATTAGAGAAATAGCAGTTTACCCAAGAACTCCAGATGTTAGAAAGCTGGCCTGGGAGTGGGGTGCAGATACATAATCCAGGTGCTTGTGAGGCAAAAGGATTTTGACAAGTTCCTGGTAGCCTGTGTGTGTGTGTGTGTGTGTGTGTGTGTGTGTGTGTATAACACCCTCCCCAAACAAACAAACAAACAAAACAAAACAACACACAAAACAAATAAAACAATAGTAAGAACAACAAAACCTAAAACAAAATCCAAAGAGAGTTCTGTGCAGGTAGCATTTCTTCTCCATCATCTTCTGTGGCTTGTCTTTTATTGTCTCTGAGATCAATCCTCTTTTCATATCATGATCCATTTCTAGTTCTTTCCTGTAAACTATATGAATCATTTAAGATGGGCTGCAGAGTTTACAGAGCTTTCATTTATGGTTGGCTTGTTAAATCTGAGCAGGAACGATCTTTTTCTAGAGTCATCCATGTCTGAATTCACAAATCCCCAACCCCCGAGCTTTAACAGCACATCTTTCTGTGTTAATGATATCTAGGAAGCTGCACGTGTAATGCAGTCTACAGCAAAATCATTTACTGGCTTCTCTGGTTTAAATATGGAATGTCTCCCAAAAGACCATACGCTAAGGATCTGGTCCTTAACCTATGGCACTGCCAGACAGCGATGGAATCTTTAGGTAATAGGTTTTCTGCCCCAAATAATAAGTTTCTCTGCTGATGCAGTAAGCCAGATCAAGTCGAATTGAAAGAGTATAACAACTGGTTTATTGAGAGCAAAGCAACTCTTGGGTGGGCTCATTGGTCTCAGAGACAAAGAAGTCCCATGCCTGAACCAGGGCAGGAAAGTTTTATAGATTGTAGGAGTGGGGTGATGACCTGTCTGCCAGAAGCTGGGTTTGTGTCCAAGTCTGGTCAAATGCTGAGCACTTAGGCAGGGACTTAGGTGACTGGCAGCATCAAGGCTGGAAGCTGCAGTGGCTGCCAAGAATGCGGAACTGGGCTTGTAGTGCCTTTCCTTTGTTTGAGACTCACTAGGCAGGTGGGATTTAGAGATAGGAAAGGTGGTGGTGGTGATGGGGGAATGGGGCTTCCCAGACTGTGCAGGGGTGAGCCAGAGGCTTCAACCAAACATTAGGAAGTGCACCTAGTGGGAGAGTAGGTTTAGGAGCTTGATATTGAGGAGATTTTATGACCCTTGTCACTTTCTCTCATTCGTTCCCAGACATGAGGTGAACTGCTTCTTCTGCCAATGCCCTTGCTACAGGCTGTGCTCCAATACAACAGGGATAATCATGAACTAAAATTCAAAAAATGTGAACAAAATAAGCCTTTCTTCTTTTAAAGTTGCTTTATTGTTTGAGGTATTTGTTCTAGTAGTGGGAAGCTGACCTATATACCGGTGGTAACCATTTGTCATTGTTGCTTAACTAATAGAGAGCAGGCAGGATTTGTTGTTTGCAGCATCAATGATGGAATTTGGTTTCCATCTATCCATCAGTGCTGACTACTGAACTTTTGGAAATTTGTCACCCCACTGTGACACCAGTGTCACAAACTAACTGATAAAGAACGGAAAATACTTAACATTAAGAACAAAGACAAGAAGTTCATTATCATTTCTTAATTATTTTGGTAAATTTATTATTATCTCTAAGTTTGTTTGTGTTTTGAGGTAGGGTCTCACTCTGATGCCCAGATTGGCCTGGAATGCACTGGATAGCTTAGGCTATCCTTAAACTTACGCCAATCTTCCTGCCTCAGCATCCTGGGTGCTAGGATTACAAGCCAGAGCCACCACATCCAAATATTTGTGTTCTTAAGGTTATTTAGAGCTACTGAACGTGCAGGGCAGAAATACTACATAAAGCTGTAAGTGTGCATCTCCTCCCAGGTCCCTACTCAACGTTACAGCATAATTTGCCATGGAGGAAATGACACAAATCCAAGATTGCCCTTCCCACTCCCAGATGACTTAGTTGCTGCTGGAGACCAGTCCTCCAACCATTGCTGAAGGGCTCAGTAGACAGAGGTCCAGCAAGAAAACAGCAACCGAAAAACTGAAAGAAAAAAATGATCTCGGCGAAAGAAGGAACTTGAGGTGCTCAGTGAACCGACCCTAAACCTCCCTCTGCAGAGAACACGAAACTGAGGCTCAAGCACATTCCTTTCTTCCAGCTGGCTTCCAGGGGATGTGGCTCAGTTGGTAGAGTGCTTGCCGAGCACACTGGATGCCCTGGCTTCAGTCTCCAACACCATAGAAAACTGAATGTGTTGGCAATGCCTGTAATGCCAGCGCTCTGGAGGTGGAGGCAGGAGGATTAGAAGTTCTGGGTCATTCTTGGCTATACAGTTTGAGTTTGAGGAGTTTGAGGCAACCTGTGTTGTAAAATGCTGTCACCAAAAACTAAAAGAAAACTAAGCTAAAGTTTAAGTAACCAATCAAACAACCAAACTAACCTCCCAACTTTGAGACAGTAGTGTCAGTCCTACACCTTATAAGTCCTTGAAGTCCACAGTGAAATTGCCTGGCACAAGTGAGAAGGAAACCCGGAACATGCAACAGACCTGCTTAGGAGTTTATTAGAGGGGCCGTATACAGGCCTGGGGAAGTCAGTGTGCAGAGAGAGGGAGTGAGGGTCGGGGCTCATGCATGCACTTGAGGGCTTAGCTGAGTCATACGTGGATGATGCAACCACACCACACACGTGGGTCATGCGGGGCCCTTTAACATCCTCGGGGCCATTAGTCACTTCTGCCTGAGGGCTTGTCCACACGTGCGTGGCCCTGGAACCTGGAAGTGTCAGCCATATTGCGGATGAATCATTACAAACAGTACAAAAGCACAGTTCATACTCAAGTCCTATCTCCCTATCGGAGTTTCTTCTAAAAAAATTATTGAATTTTGATTGATTGATTTGTGTGTGTGTGTGTGTGTGTGTGTGTGTGTGTATGTGAGTCCTTGTGCCCTCGCATACCAGCATGCTCCACAGTATTCATGTGTGTGTGAGGGCTAAAGTTGTGTTTTAAGTTTTAATTACCATGCTTAAGAGATCTATAAAACAAAAACCCACTTGTCCAAGGACAGACAACTTTCTAGAATGCCAGGGGCTGTTGCTCATGTACGATAATATGCCAAGTGTTTTCACTTCAGTAAACAAAGTTGGTTGTCTCAACTGTACAGAAGGTGCTTGATCACATGTAGGCAGGAAGTGCGTAGACAGGAAATATACCAGGATGTATGCTTACCCCTGATTGGACAAAGGCGGGAAGTATGCAACCTTGTAGATTTCGTCTTTATAATCCTTTGGCTAATATAACTTGGGTCCATTCTCTGGGACTCTTAAGTATGGACCTGGCTCTGGTCCATCTTCCTGGCCAGGATTTAATAAAGCTTGCTTCAAATTTGGCTCAACAATGTGGGAGTGGTCTTATTCTTGCAGGTGGGATTAACATGTGGAACTCAGTCCTCCCTCCCACCATGTGGTCTCAAGGATGGAATTGGGTCCTCCAGCTGTCAGGTGAGGCATCTTGCCAACCCCTTGTTGGGATGCTTCTTATATAGTGTTGGGATGCTAGGTGGGTCAGAGGTGGTTGCAAGAATGTCAAGGTGGATAACCTCATGTTAACACTCAAGACGACGGGGGAGGGGTGACTCACTACTCTATTGCTCCCACAGGACTGCAGTCCGACACGGAGAGTTGACTAAGATGAGCACTTCCTGTGCCACAGCGGTTTTCTCTCTTTTCACTTCCTCTCTCTGTAGAATCTCAAGGGACTGCCCTGCAGCTGCTTTCTAGTGACAAGTGTCTCTTAGTTTTTTTTGTTCAAAGTCCTAGGTTACAGTCAATCACGGAGGGAAGTCACAGAACCAGGAGTAGCTGATCACCCTGTGTCCAGTCAGAAAAGTTTGTATAGGCTCAGGCTGAGCTCCCTGTCTCCACTTGTATTATCCAGAACCCCTGCCCAGGGAATGGTGCCACTCACAGTGGGAGATCTTTTCACTTCGATTAACATGGTCAAGAGAATCCCACAGACATTCAGAGCCCCGCCTCCCAGGGCATCCTAACTTTGCAAAGTTGACAATACTAACCACACTAGCGCTTCCAAAAATTATTTCATTTTGATGTACCCACCCACCCTTTTTTGAGAAAGGATCTCATTTCACGTAGTCAAAGCTAGCCTCCAACTCAGTATATGCCCAAGGATAACCCTGAACTCCTCGTTCTCCTGTTTCTACCTCTCAAGTGTTGGGATTACAGGTGAGTGTCACCACACCCTGCTCAGTTCTAGTGTCAGAGGAAGGATATGAGGCCAGACATTGCTTGTGGGGAGTTAAATCATCTAGCATTGGTAGAGCTTTCAATGTTGGTGATAGTGAAAAATTTATAGTAATCATATTGATGAGATTGACAAGTAACCTATAAACTACATACAGAAGGAAGACGTCAGTCCTGTGTTCATCAACAACAGTGGGAAAGGCAGCTTTGGGGCTTGCCTGAGGAAAGAGCCAAGGAGATCATTTTCATATTGTTGGAACTAACACCACAGGCTTTTGAGCCATCTCATATTCAGACCTCCTATTTCCAAATATTCTACATTAAACAAGTTACCTAACACCACTACAGCTCTATTTCCTTATTTGTAAAGTGGGGATAATGTGTCTATGGTGTATTATAAGGATTGAATTAGATCACCGGACTGGCCTATGTTATAAGCTATTATTTGGGAGTTAGCAGAAGTTCTCAGCTTTGGGGAAAAACCAGGAGCAATGGTCGCTCTTCAGAGCAGAGGTTGAAGAGTTGGAGATACTCCAGATGCTTTCATGAAGTCTTCAGGGGAAAATGAGGTCATTGAGGAGTGGGGAAACACTCCAGGTACACTTGCTACCCTGAAATGGAGCCAGCCTTCCAGATAAGGAAGGTGACAGAGAAACCAAGGCATTTACCTTCCAGTGTGTAACCCCTGTAACAGTGACGGCTTCCTGTCTGTGACTGGATGAGAACTTATCTATGCACATGCGTGTTTGCATGACAAGTGTCAAGTGTCTTGTTCCTTAGACACTTTTTTTTTTTTGAGACAGAATTGTCTCATTGGCCTAGTGCTTGCTACTTAGGCAAGGCTGACTGGACAACAAGCCTCAGGGTTCTGCCTGTCTCTGCCTCTACAGTTAATTAGGGTAAAAAAAAAAATCCACAGCTCTGGCACAAAATCCCCAAGCGTGCAAGAGTGGCACTCATAGATTGGCAGTAACCAACAATTCTCTAATTGAACTTAAGACCAACTCAAGAAGAAGGAAGTCATGCTGGGTACTGGAAACCTAGCCAACAACCCAGAGCTAGTGAAGTCACGGATCTTAGATGAGAATCTGCAACCCACACTTTACTAAACCAGTATACACCCTAACTACACTCTAAATATTTGTTGTTATATCCACAGTTCAGTGTAGTTCTCACTCCTCATCTTTGTAGCAGAAACCATTACAGAAAACTACAACTGATCAAAATTCCGTGAACAAGAGATCATGGGTGTCTATGCTCAATGATCACATCTATAACAGTTCCTACTGAAGACTCAGGTATCATTATAGAAGAGGAGGGTGGAAAGATGATTAGAACCAGAGTAATAGGAAGTTTGCTGTGAGACTGTGTCTTCCAGAAATGTCAGAGAAGCTACATCCATGAAGCCTCATCAACACGGCGGCTGAACAAAGACCAGATCAAGGACACCAAAGACATGCTGACATGGAAGGGGTTGGTTGGGATCTCATGGAACCTTAGCCCTAGACAAAAAACTGCAGGGGATCTGAGAGTGGGAGAAATAGTCTCCCCCAGGGAAAAGCACCACACAGTTGGTTATCTAATGCCAAGTGGTCAGCCCTGAAATAATACATGCAGATAACATTATTGTGATACACGCATACACATATCGGTAATTAAAGACACAGGGGCCTGCCGGGCAGTGGTGGCACACACCTTTAATCCCAGCACTTGGGAGGCAGAGACAGGCAGATCTCTGTGATTTTGAGGCCAGTTTGGTCTACAGAGCAAGTTCTAGGACAGACTCCAAAGCTGCAGAGAAACTCTGTCTCAAAAAACCAACAGTCCCCCCTAAAAAGACACAGAAGCCATAAATTTGTGAGCAAGTGTGTGTGTGTGTGTGTGTGTGTGTGTGTGTGTGTGTGTACACAGAAAGAGTTGAAAGGAAGAAAAGAAGGGGGGAATTTAGTAACTACATTTTAACTTTAAAAATCAAGCCACCATGCCTGGCTTTTATTTTTATTTTTTTTTATTTATTTGGCTTTACTTCCTGAGACAGGGTCTTATTATGTAGCCCTGGCTGGCCTGGAACTTACTATGTAGTAAACTAGACTAACCACCAACTTGTGGAGCTCCACTTGCTTCTGTCTGCAAAGTGTTGGAATTAAAGGTGCATGCCACCACACCAGGCTAACGTATTTTATGTAGGTTGCTGTGATTGAACTGAGGTCCTCACACTTGCAAGACAAGCTCTCTACCAACTAACCAATCTCCATAGCACATTTTGAAAAGACTGAGCCCTGTCTCCCTGCCTATGGTTACTCTGAGCCCTTTCAAAGAAAAGGACCAATCAAGACAGACTTAACTTAGTGGTTGTAGACAGAGTGCTGGAGCATCCTCAAATTTCACATGCTAAAGACCGTTCCCCAAGTATCTGTGTTTGGAAAGAAGGCCTTCAAGAACATGATTAGGATAAAATGAGGCTACTCAAGACCACTCACTCAATCTGGCTGATGACTGTATTAAGAAGAGGGGCTTAGACCTAAATGAGACACGGTAAAGAGAAAGCCATCTGCCAAGCACGGAGGGAAGCCTCAAGAGGTTGAACCTGCCCACTGTGAGCTTTGGTTTTTCAGCCTCTAAAGCCTCCCCCGGAAAATTCCCCTTGTTCAGATCATTGCGTATAAACTGCTGACAATGGCATGACCACTCAAAGGCATGGTTAAGAGGGAGGCTTTTATCATAGGTATAAAGGTGAGAACTGGCAGAGGCATATGGAAGAATCCAGAGCCCAGAGAGAAAGCAGTAGATTGAACATGGCCATCAGTCTGGACTTGGCCATGAGGTCTGGGATTAGGGGAAGCCAGGGAGGAAGAGAAAGAGACAATGAAGAGAGAGAGGAGCAAAGGAGAGAGAGCGCAGAGTTGAACTAGCAGGGCTATAAAGACAAAGAGAAGCAAAGGGGAGGGAAGTTCAGGGCTGGAGTTTAGGGTAGAGGTGGGGTGAGAAGAACCAAGGTGCCGGAATGGGCTCTGAAATGTGTGATGGGTACTTGTGATACTGAGGGAGCCCAGAAGCCATCTGGGGAGCGGAGAGCTCAGCATGTGCTTCAGTTTGCTAATAGGCACCAAGGATAGCCATTTGTCCCTTCTGCCAGGGATAAGAGAACTGACTCCTGTGGCAGGGGGGAACCAGTTTTACAGATTCCTGGGGGCTGGTGGCTTTTGTCTAACTGCTGGGAGTTGGACCTGACAATTGAATCTGTGGTGTGTTGTTGGGACAGTCCTAGCAGACAAATACAGAATGCGTGCCCAGGATTCCCGAGGGTGGGGTGTTAAAATGGAGATTTAGGCTCTTGAGACAGCTTGGTGGGTAAAGATGCTTGCCACTAACCCTGATGGCCTGAGTCTGTATTAGGATTCTTTCTTATGGTGGAAGGAGAGAGTAAACTCCCAAAAGTTTTCCTCTGACCTGGACACTCACACTGTGGTAAGAGTGTGCTTACATGCACGTGACATCAATAAATAAATGTAATAAAAATGTAGGCTTATGTCAGGTATGATAGTGCAGGCCTGCAGTTCCCATATTTGGGAGGCTGAGACGGAAGGTTACTGTGAGTTCAAGGTCAGGCTGGACTGTACATTGAGTTTCTTTTTTTAAAAAATTTATTTATTTATTAAAGATTTCTGCCTCCTCCCCACCACCGCCTCCCTGTACATTGAGTTTCAAGGCCAGCCTTGAATAAAACCACCTCTCAAACAAACAACTTTAAGCAGATTTTTAAAAAATTGGTGAAAACTTAGATTTATTAGGTCTGAGGTGGGTGACTTGATTTTCTAACTGCTCCCATGTGACACCAATGCCACTGCTGCCAAGATCACAATTAGAAGTGTAAAGTACAGGCAACTGCCACTTCTCCCTGTGATACATCTGTGATATATATGCTATCTTTCTCTTCTCTCTCAACCTTCCTTGCTCCCTTCCTTTCTATCTATTTATTTAACTAGGATCTCTTTCTGTATCCTAGGCTGGCCTTGAACTTATAATGCTCCTCCTGTGTCAGGATTACGTGTGTGCCATCACACCCTGCACACATCTGCTCTCAGTAGGAATTTATGCGTGTTTATTGTCCTAAGTTTCCAGCTCCAAGCATTCTTTATCCAGAGATTTGCTTCCTTTGTCTTTTAGACCTAGACCAAGGCCGGGAGAGAGTAATGATGTCTATCTCATCTTGCCTTTCTCTAGTCCGAGGCTACTTAAGCAGGGGCACTGACTACTGCTGCTTAAGTCAGAGATCCTGCCCAAGGTAGAGGGAAGCAGGGGTGGGGGTGGGGGAGTGAGTAGGTGCTTGAGCACAGTCCTGGGAGGGAGAGGGGCATGAAGCCACAGTCTGTTGAGGGGAAACTGGCTGGAAAGTCCGGTCAGGAGCTAGAGGAGTGGGAATAGTGCCCATGAATGGTGGTGATGTCTTTGGAGTTTGTAGAATTCTGCTTATTTGGTTTAGAAAGACAAGGTCTGGGACCAGCTGCAGAGGTGACCCCAGCACTTGGGAGGTAGATCAGGAGGTTCAGTGGTCCAAGGTTATCCTCAGCTACATACTGAATTTGAGGTCAGCTTGGATATATGAGACCCTCTCTTAAATGCAACTCCCTTCTCCCCAGACCTCCAAATCAAGAAAGGGTCTAGGAGACTCTGGCTCGGACATTACTTCTATTAGATGGAAAGCGATATTTACATTAGGAATCTCTTATCAACCTTATTTAGAGATAGGGCCATGTTTGCTGGCCTGGAACACACTCTATAAACCATGCCAGTCTGGAACTTGCAGTGGGGCAATCTTCCCATCTCTACCTCCCAAAAACCAAGATTACAGTATCTACCACCATAGCAGGTTTTACAAGCTTTTGGCAACTTGAAGTAAGGGCAGTGCAATGTGGAGCTCTCTCTCTCTTCTTTAAGTTGTTCTAGGGATTAAGGCCAGGGGCCTTAGACAGGATAAACAAAGTTTCCTGCTGACCTATACAGAGCCTCAGCCCCTGTGCTTTAGGGAGGAGCTTATTTCTAAAAAAACAAAACAAAACAACAACAATAACAGCAACAAAACAACCCCCCCCCCCAAACCCTACTGGCTTATCTGGAAAATGAGAGACATGAATTAAAATGAATTATAAGAAATTTAATCACAGACCAAATTAAATTTGCCTATAATCTTTAGACAAATGGTAGTATTCTTGTAAATAATTAATTATTTAGGAAATCTTCAAATTTTGAAGACCTGTACTTATACATTTCCTCACAAGGGAAATCATGTTATAACTTTTCTTTCTTATTTTTACATTTTTTCCTCATTTAGAATTATGTGTGACTGTGTGGGTTTGTGCACATAAGTAGAGACATGTTGTATACCCTTGAAGTTACAGGTGGGTTGGGAGCTGCCCAGCAAGGGTGTGGGGGAGCCAACTCAGGTCCTCTGCAAGAGCAATATGTGTTCCTTACTGCTGAGCCAGCTCTCCAGCCCTTCCTCTCTCTCTCTCTCTCTCTCTCTCTCTCTTTCTCTCTCCTTCTTTCTTTCTTTCTTTCTTTCTTTTTTTTTTTTTTAAGAGAAGTTTGTTTTGAGACAGGGTCTTATGTAGCTTAGGGCTGGTCTCAAACTCTCCATGTATCCAAGATTGACTTTGAACTCCTAATCCTGTTGCCTCTGACTCCCAGTTTCTGGGATTCCTCGCATGTACCACCACACCTGGGTCTGTTATAATTCTTAAGTTAAAAACAAGGCAGTTTAATAGCCTTTCCCCTGCTTCATGCTAAGCGTCTTGCTGAATTACAAAATTAGCTAATTTTCATCTTTTAGAAAGTTTCACTTGTTTTGTTTCCCATTTAAAAAAAAACACTTAAAAACTGTGCGGATTTAGTTATGCCAACCAGCAACTTCAGATAAAAGCTTGTACTCCTTCAAGGCAAATCACGACCCGACGGAAGGACTTTATTTTCTTCAAAGGGAACTGTCTAAATTAAGGAAGAACGGCGTGTATTAGGCAAAGCACATTGAGGTTTACTAACACATCCCACAGGCACGCCAGTGCTTGGAGCCTGGCTTAATTCTCCACCATAGTCCACTCTGACCCACTTTAATCCCTGCTGGAAGCCTGACCTTCCACACCACTTCACCCACACTCAGTTCAGTTTCCTGCTCTGCAGAGACAGGGATTGGGCATCCTGCTTTACAGCCTGGATGTTCCGTAGGTGCCATGAAAAGCCGCTTTTGTTTGTGATTGTTAGAAACCCAGACAAGACTTAGGGATGTGAAGCAGTTACCCACCCACGCCTGGTGTCAGAGCAGCAGGCTGGGGACTAAGTGCTATGTCTGGCTTCGAGCTGGAGACGCTTCCCGCAGCGTCACGCAGGCCTGCATTCTCTTCAGCGACAACTTCACTACTCTAAAATACGAAAACAAAGCAGGAGAAACCCGCGGAAGATCGTGGGCAAAGATTAACTTCCTTTAAGGAAATAGTCATTTTTCTGGGTGGCTTGATCTAAGTCATAGCTAACTTATTGTGGTCAGAGGCTTCTTCCTAACGAGGCTACAGAGCCACATCAAAGTGGGCCGAGTGCGCATGCGTGGTGAAAAAAAGAGTGGTGTTGAGACCACACAGTACCTTTGCGGTAGGCGGGTAGCCAGAGGGCAGAAGCTGTGCCTGGTTTGTTTGTGTGACCAGCAAGAAAGAGTTCTGTACCTAGGGCCTTCTCCCACTGGTACTGCGGGTGGGGCAGGTCTGAGGCGGAGGAGTAGCCTGGTAGAGTTAGGGAGACAAACATACTGGAACGGCATCTCAGGAGGGGTTGCTCAATCTCCACTAGGAACTCTCAAGGCCCCTCAGCCTTGTTGGTAGACTTTCCTGGGCTCACGTACGGGACTCTGTCCTTCCTTCCAAGGACAGGAACTACGCCAGCGACCTAGGTCTGTATTCTTAACTTCTGCCATTCTTGTTTCTATGGGGCTGGCATTGAACTTGGCTTCACACACACTAGGTAAGTGCTCTACCCCCAGCACGCTCCTTGTTGTTTTTGAGACAGTCTTGCTGTGTCTCCCTGGCTAGCCTGGTGCTTGTTACATAATGTAGGCTGGCCTCAAACTTTGTCTGAGGAGTGCTGGGTCCTTGGTGTGTACCACGATGCCTCCGCACACCACCTCTCCTGATTATACTGTCTTGGATTAACCAATGCCTATGGATTTTCTTTCTAACACAGGAAAAGCGTCAAACTAACCAAACACTGTTGAACTTTAGAACTTAAGGAACTAAATTTGACAAAAGTCATACTTAGTACCTTCTCATTTACCAGCCTCTAGGATGGCTTAGGGTTCTAGGGGCCAGTAACATATAGGCTCCACCACCCAACTGCTAGGATTATTGTCATTCACTGTCTCCCTCAGTGGAGTTACTAGATTTCTAGGGGACTGTGCAATACCTGGAGGTTCCTTAATTGTTTTTCTTTCACCAATAATCATGTACCCCATGTTGTGGCCCTGGGCATCCTCCAGGGCAGGCCTCAATCTACGGCCTCAGAAGTTGTGTGGAAATCTGTTTCTGTTGGATTACCTTTCTCCTTGCCAAATGAAATTGGTGAACACTAGAAATAGTGCTACGACTGAGAGGGAGGAAAGTTCCAGATACTTCTAATAAATATGTCTGTTCAACTTGAGAACACTGGAGAAGCTCTATGTTTGGGTGATAGGCAGGAGATGGGGAAGGAGACCGGAGGGAAAGTCAGGGTTGAAGGAAAAAGTTAAGAATAGGTGACGTATGCCTTTAGTCCCAACACTTGGGAGGCAGAGGAAAGTGGATCTCCATGAGTTCGAGGCCAGCCTGGTGTACAGAGGGAGTTTCAGGACAGCCAGGGCTACACAGAGAAATCCTGTCCAGAAAAACAAAATAAGACACTGAAAAAAAAAAAACCCCAAAACAAAACAAAACAAAAACAGAAAAAAAAAAAGAAAGTAAAGAAGAATATTCTATCAGGGAAGCCAGGAGGTCAAAGCACCAAAAGGAAATCAGCTCGACAGCACCAAATGCTGTCAAAAGGCCAAGAATGGTGGTTCAAGCCTGTTGTCCCAGCACTCATGAAACAGTCAGGTGGATCGGGAATTCAGGGCCATCTTCCACTACACACAGAGTTAAAGCTCAGCAGGACTACATGAGATCCTACCTCAAACCAGGGGGTGATGGGATGGATCAGCAGGTAAAGGTGCTTGCTGCTCAAGCCTGATGACCTGAGTTCAATTCCCAAAATCCATGATGGAAGGAGAAAGTTGATGTGACACATATATGTCTTCCCCTTAATAACAATATATAAAACAAAGTTTAAATTAATTTTATTTAAAAAAGAGAAGCAACAAATATATAGTCTGAAAAAAATCCTTAATTGTTTTATATTTTCCCCCAGCACCTACATTGGGCAGCTCACAACTGCCTGTTAACTCTAGCTCCAGGATCCAAATCCCTCTTCTGGCCTCCATGACACTCAGACACAGAGAGAGAGAGAAAGAGAGAGAGAGAGAGAGAGAGAGAGAGAGAAAGAAGAAAAGAAGAAGAAGAAGAAGAAGAAGAAGAAGAAGAAAAGAGAAGAGAGGAGTGTGTGAGAGAGGCATACACATTTAACAAATAAAAAATAAATCTTAAAAACTATTTTTTTTAAAAACGGGAGATAGACATATAGCTCAGTGGGTAGAGTATGTACTTAGCATGCACAATGGATTCAATGGGCCTAGAGGCAGGAGGATCAGAAATTCAAGGTAATACACGGCAAGTTTGAGACTACATGATACACGGCAAGTTTGAGACTACATGAGACCCTGCCTTGGAAAACAAAAATGAGCCAGGCAGTGGTGGTGCAAGCCCTTAATCCCAGCACTTGGCATACAGAGGCATGTGGATTTCTGAGTTCAAGGCCAGCTTATGTTGTGGAATATTAGTTTAAGATGTGTTACATTCACCGGGCGATGGTGGCGCACACCTTTAATCCCAGCACTCGGGAAGCAGAGACAGGCTGATCTCTGTGAGTTCGAGACCAGCCTGGTCTATAGAGCTAGTTCCAGGACAGGCTCTAAAGCCACAGAGAAACCCTGTCTCAAAAAACCAAAAAAAAAAAAAAAAAAAAAAAGATGTGTTACATTCATTTATGCAGTGGAATATTTGCTTAACAAAGCCAAGATATGTTACATTCTTTTATGTTGCATTTGTTTAACTCTGTGGAGCTGTGTTACTTTGCCTGCCTCAAACATCTGAGTGGTCTAATAAAGAGCTGAACAGCTAATACCTAGGCAGGAGAAAGGATAGCTCGGGTTAGCATGCAAAGAGAATATACAAGAGGAGAAACTTGGGCTGGGGGAACAGCAAAGAGGGAGGAGCAAGAAAAGGAGAAGGAGAGGCCAACCACACAGTCACAGAGCCAACCAGAGTCAGAAGGAAGAAGAGGTATACAGAATAGAGAAAGGTAAAAGCCCAGAGGCAAAAGGTAGACAGGATAATTTAAGAAAAGCTGGCGAAAAACAGGCCAAGCTAAGGCCGGACATTCAAAAGTAACAATAAGACTCCATGTATTTACCTGGGAGCTGGGTAGTGGGCCCAAAGAGCAAAGAGAAACAAACAAACAAACAATGACAAACCTGGTCTACAGAGTGAGTTCCAGAACAGCCAGGACTACACAGATAAACCCTGTCTTGAAACACACACAAAAAGAACAAAACAAAACAAAAACACCAAAACAACAACAAAAACCCCAAAATGAACCTAAAACAAATTAAGGAACCAGCAGAAAATGGAACTTGCTTTTGGAGGCCTCAGAAAACTCGCTACCTGTCTACCCATCAACTTATATAAAAACACACATGTTCTATTGATTCCTCCAATTCTGATCCAGTACCGAGGACTTTATTCTGTGCTTTCTTTCTATGCCTTTGCTGACAGTAAGGGCTCTAAAAACAATTCACATGTGTTTATTTTCTCTACCCTAAGATACCTAAAAGTCATTTCAGAATTACTAGTTGTTAAATGTAAAACAATGAAACAAACAAAAGTCAACTAGAGTTTATGCTTGTTTAAAAGTTTTTAGACTTTTATGCAGTGTGTATATGTGTCTTGTCTGTCTGTCTGCCAAAGGCCTTGTTCAAGAGCTAAGTATGATGACATATGTCTATAATCCTAGCACTTGATAAGTGGCGGCAGGAGGATCGGAAGGTTTAAGGTCAGCCCTGGCTGCAGATAGTGTGTGATGCTTTTTATCCTTGAGTTCTGCCCATATTCTGTGGTTTGACCTTACTCATTATCTCAGTTAATTCTAGAGTCAAGCAAAATGCCAAACCAATCCATGGCTCAAAGTGAAACCCACACTTAAGGTTAGACCTATGAAAATCATTCTAAGCACACTGGTTTAGAAGAGATCATTATTGGTCCAGGCTGGTGGTCCCACAGAAATCCAGTGTTCACAGACAACACTGCCTGCCTTCCACTGAGAGACCAGCCTGTGCAGCTTGGCACAGAACTAAACTCCCTCAGACGAACCCAGATCAGAGCTAAGGCATGGCTTAGCGTGGTCCAAACTCTAGCCTGTGCCAGCTAATTCTCACAGTCATGAGTCGATTTGCCAAGCACTTAGTGTCCTATGCTCTGGATGCTATTGTAGCTGCCGAGGCTTGGACGTGGGAGGATTTCCTCGAAGCTCGAATTTCCAAGTGTCTAAATAAAGCAAATCAACACTTCCAGGATGGTGTCATCAAATAACCGCACAGATTTTTTTTCTCATGACACATTTTGCTTCATCTGCTTATGCAATTTTTAAGTGTATAATGGTAAGTGTCAGCTTGGTCCCACCCCCTAACCTATGTCCTAGTAGGTTTCTATACTGCCTGTGGCCATTACTCAACAAATATTTAGCAGCTAGCTTTACATTGTGAGGCCATGGAGACACAAAAGTACTGCCTTTAGCTCTATGAAAGGAGATTAATAAATCAATAGATCACTGTAAGTACAACAAAGGTATAATAAAGACCTTCAAGGTTCAGTGGAAACACGATGGAAGAATGGTTTCTTGGGCCAGCGTGGCAACATGTGCCTGTCGTCCCAGCATTTGGAAGGCAGAGGCAGAAAGAGTATGATGGTAAGCTTGAAGCCAGCTTCAGCTACACAGTGAATTTGTCTTAGGAAACAGTTCTCACGTAGCCCAGGCTGGCCTTGAACTTGACCTTCGTGTTTCTACCTCCCAGGTGCTGGATTCTAGTTGTGTGTCACCTGACTGTCTTTCCCCCTATTATTCAGACTGGGATGCCAACCCATGGGATAATCCCTCCTGCATTCAGGGCGTACTTTCCCTCCACAGTTAATTCTTACTGGAAGTCCTCATGAGCACACTCCGAGTCACACCCCAAGGTGTGACTCTGTACTCTGGGTGTTTCTTGAGTCAATCCATTTAAGTGACTGGTAGGATGGGGATTTGTTTCCCAAAGTATGGGTGTGCAGAATGCTCTTTCCGTCCTTCATTATGAGCTTCATAGAGTCTCAAGCCCATGGCTGCTCAAGCAAGACCTTAACAAGGATGACACCAGTAGACATGCTAACATGGAAGGGGAATCTCACAGGGCCCCCGACCATAGGCAAAGAACTACAGGCAGCTAAGGAATGCTGAGAGAGGGTGAAATAGTCTTCCAAGAAAAAGTCCTCCCTCCATTGGTTGTCCAATGCCAAGTGGTCAGCTCAGAAATCATATATATATATATATATATATATATATATATATATATAAAGCAAATTATATTTATTAATTTTCTATATACACAATTTATATTATACATATATATCAAGTTAAAGAAGAAGAGGTCATGAGTTTGAGAGGAAGCTAGGGGATACATGGGAAGGCTTCAAGAGAGGAAGGGGAAGGGGGAAATAATATAATTGTATTTTAATTAAAATTTTAATAAAAATAGTAAGCCAGTCAGTGGTGAGACACCCCATTAATCCTAGCACTTGGGAGGCAGAGGCAGGTAGATCATTGAGTATGTCAGTGTGGTCTATAAAGCAAGTTCCAGGACAGCTAGGGGCTACACATAGACATTCTGCCTCGAAAAACAAAAAAAAACCAAAATGACAAAAACAAAAACAACTTTATAGAGAGGGTATTTTCTTATAGAAACCACAGCTTCATTTCTGCTTTTAGGAAAAAGAATGTGGGGACTGCAGAGAAGGCTCAGCAGTTAAGAGCATTTGCTGCTCTTGCAGAGAGCCAGGGCTTGGTTCCCAGTACCTGCAAGGTGACTCACAACTGCCTCTAACTCCAGTTCTAGGGGATCTGACACCCCCTTCAGGCTTCTATGGGCAATGCATGCCAGTGCCAGTACACATAAATGCAGTCCAACACCCATCATAGAAAATAATAAATAAGACTTAAAGAAACTTATCAGAGTCATCTTGAACCTACATATTGTCCCAAGCACTTTTATTCTGTTTGGTGTTTTGAGCCTGGGTCTCACTCTGTAATGATGACTGGCTTGGAATCTACTGTGTAGTCCAGGGTTGCCTGAAACTTGTGGTACTCTTTTTCATTATTTGTTTGTTTGTTTTTCAAGACAAGGTTCCTCTCTGTAACCATGGCTGTCCTGGAACTAGCTCTGTAGACCAGGCTGGCCTCAAACTCAGAAATCCATCTGCCTCTGCCTCTGGGATTAAAGTGTTGGGATTAAAGGCATGCACCACCACTATCTGGCAACTTTTGATACTCTCCATGTCCCAGTCTTCAGTGTACTGGTTTTTTTTTTTTTAAGATTTTATATGAATGACTGTTTTTGCCCTTGTGTTTACATGTGCACCACATGTGTGCCTTATACCTATGGAAGTCAGAGAAATCATTAGATCCCCTGGAACTAGAGTTACAGATGGTTGTGAGCTACCATGTGGGTGCTGGGAACAGAACCTAGGTCCTCTTCAAGAGCAACAAGTGCTGTTAACCACTGAGGCAGCTCTTCAGCCTCCAGTACTGGGATTTTTAAGTGTTTTCAATTCAAAATTGCCAATATGACAAAGCAACGCATTTTGTGGTGGCATGTGTTCCTTCAGCATAACGGCAGAAAGATGTTATCTGTGGATGGCTACAGGCTCAGCTCTAGCCAAAGTGGCCTCTAATCTAGGTTCCCCTTCTTTCCTCATAGATGTCTTTCCCCTTCTACTGCATATTTCCAAACACTGATCTCTTGTTACCACTAGATAATGTATAGGCTGTGGGGTGGATGGTGGTAAACTAACAGAACCTGTCTTATGCAAAGACGGACATTACTCCTTGTTCCAGCTAACTGTTGCCCTGAGCAATGTAGGCCACTGGCTGTTAGGATTCCAGCATTTCAAGAGAACCCAAAAATCCTCGCTTTTATTCCAGAAACCCCAAACATGACAACTAACTAGGAGAAAGAAAGCACAAAATCGTGTGTGTTGGTCAACATAGTTTTGAACCAGATGCCAACTTGGACAGCACCATCCTTTTGGCAGTCTTCCTGTCTCAGACTCCGTGAAGTACAAGCATGGGCCACCACGCTTGACTTCAGATTGAAGTAAGATTTCATGTAACCTAGGCTAGTCTTGGATTTCTTATTTTTCTGCCTCTGCCTTCTCAATGCTGAGGTCACAGGAGCATGCTAGCATGCCTGGTTTATGTTCGATGCTGATGTCACAGGGGTGTGCTAGCATGCCTGGTTTATGCTCGATGCTGATGTCACAGGGGTGTGCTAGCATGCCTGGTTTATGCTCGATGCTGATGTCACAGGGGTGTGCTAGCATGCCTGGTTTATGCTCGATGCTGAGGTCACAGGAGCATGCTAGCATGCCTGGTTTATGCTCGATGCTGAGGTCACAGGGGTATATCAGCATGCCTGGTTTATGCTCGATGCTGAGGTCACAGGGGTATGCCAGCATGTTAGGTTTATGCCGGGCTGGGGAGCAAACCCAGGGCTTCATGCACACTAGGAAAACCTCTACCAATTGTTCTACTTTCCCAGTGCCCAGCTTCTATCACAGTGAAGAATGACAGGCATTCTCTGATGAACCGGCTTATTGGATATACCGTCTATTCTTGAGGGGAGAAGAAAATCATAGTTTTTAGTCTTATGGAATGAAGATCCTGGGATTAGGATCAAGGTTTATGAAGCTGATCATTGTATATTCTCACTATGGTCTTTTCTTGGCATAAAACAGAAGTTACGACTGTAACACACAAGATTTATCGGGTAACATTTCTTTTTTTTCCTTTTTTTTCTTTTTTTAATTTATTTATTTATTAAAGATTTCTGTCTCTTCCCCGCCACCGCCTCCCATTTCCCTCCCCCTCCCCCAATTGAGTCCCCCCCCTCAGCCCGAAAAGCAATCAGGGTTCCCTGTCCTGTGGGAAGTCCAAGGAACTCCCACCTCCATCCAGGTCTAGTAAGTTGATCGGGTAACATTTCTTACTGCATGACTGGACTTTATTCTAAATTGTTGCCGTCCTTACAATGGGTAGAATTATCTATTTGAATGTGAAGTGTTCCCACTCACGCTTACGTGTTTGAACACTTGATCCCCAGTTGATGACGCTGTTCCAGAAGGTTGTGGAACCTTTAGGAGGAGGGGCCTTGTTGGAGGAAGTGGGTCGGCAGGGTTGGGTCTTGAGGTTTCATAGCCTGGCTCCTCTTTCTGTTCTCAGCTTCCTAGCTATGGCCACCTCATGCTCCTGCTGCCCTGCCTTCCCCACCAAGATGGGCTGGGTCCCTTCGTAAACTGTGAGCCGAAATAAAGTCTTCCTTTCTTGAGTTGCTCGTCAGGTGTTGTATCATAAAATGAGAAATGTAGTGAATACAATGTGCTTCAGGATTCTGTTTTGAGGTGTGTGTGTGTGTGTGTGTGTGTGTGTTGTGTATTTCACTGGAGAGGCTCACTCTGCCATTCAGATATATTCATAGGCTTAATTTTTTTTTTTTGAGACACTAAGTTGTCCAGGCCAACCTTGAACTCATTCTGTGCCTGAGGCAGGCCTTATACTTTCAATTCTCCTGTCTCAGTCTCTCAAAATGCTGGGATTCATTTATTGTACGGGCACAATAAATTTTTATTTATTTATTTTTATTTTTTTCTACTGTTCTTTTTTTTTTTTAAAGATTTATTTATTATGTGTATAGCATTCCTTCCATGTGTGTCCGCAGGCCAGAAGGGGGCGCCAGGTCTCATTATAGATGGCTGTGAGCCACCATGTGGTTGCTGGGAATTGAACTCAGGACCTCTGGAAGAGCAGCCAGTGCTCTTAACCACTGAGCCATTTCTCCAGCCCCAATTTTTATTTTTTTATCTAGAAATGTTTTAACAATATAGAGAAACTAAACTTTTGAGGCAAGAGATGTTATTAGTTTAGACATCATTGGTTTATCATAAAAGGAAGGCAAGAGATGATTTACAGGATGAAACAGTTCAACGTTTACGCTTTCCCAGGATGCTGCTGGCTCTAAATGAGAAACAGACCCTGTCATTTACAACAACTTTGTTGTTTCCATATTCTGGGAGCAGAGCTTTGTCTCTGACTGCCACACTAACTGGTTGAATCTCTCTAACGTTTTGGGCACAGCTACTATGGTTGCTTGCAGTATTTTTCCTGGAGCTTTTTCTAGGAGCATAACATCATCTTCGAGTGCAGATTCAGCTGCCCTGCTTTCAACCAACGCTTGGTCAAACAGCGGAGGAAACACTCTGCTTGCCCTGACTTGAGTCTTGATACCGCTGTTGGGACTCTGAGCTCCAGCTGCCCCTGCCAGGCGAGTCCGTCAGTCTGGCCTCAGGACAGGTGGGAAGGCTGCCCAGTACGTTCCTGTCATTGCTGCTTTTTGCTTTGCGGGGCGGGGGAGCAGGTTAGATAAGATTGCTAATGGGAGTGGGATGGTTGTTGTTAGTTTGTTAGTAACCTTTTCTGGCAGGGATAGCATGACTTTTAAAGGGCCTCTTGTAATTATGTCCACTAAATAGTTTTATTGCTTTGAATGTTTATTTCCTACATGTTAATCTGCATAATAGCAAGATGGAGAAATTGAATTTTCCGTTTTCTTTCTAAAGGGGAAAAGAAAGAAAAATTGAAATTTCTTTGTCAAAATATTATAAAAAGAAAAAAAAGCATTGTCTGAGATAGTATTTCCTTCCTTCCTTCCTTCCTTCCTTCCTTTCTTCCTTTTTTGAGACAGGGTTTCTCTGTGTAGCCCTGGTTGTCCTGGAACTTGCTCTGTAGACCAGGCTGGCCTCAAACTCACAGAGATCCACCTACCTCTGCCTCCTGAATACTAGGATTAAAGGCATGCACCATCATGCCAGGCTGAGATAATTTTCTTGCAGCCATTATATATTCAACAAATACATGTCAACTGGGATCTGTGTGATAAACCAAATATGGTCTATACCCTCATGAGCCTTATATACTAGTGAAAAAGAGACAAAAAGTTAAGGAGCCAGGCATTCTGGCACACACCTGAGTCCCAGCACCCAGAAGATAGAGGCAGGGATATCTCTTTGAGTTTGAGGCCAGCTTGGTTTACACAGTCAACTTTAGGACAGCCAGGGAGAGATAGAGAGACTCCGTATATAAAAAAAAAAATACTTCCCTCATGCACGTGAGTAAGTATATGGTCAAGGAGACAGGAAAACTGGGTTGGGTGGCTTGTGGGCTAGCCTGAGATAACAGTACTTGAATTCCAGGGAATGAAAAGAACTAGTCACTCTTCTGAAATGGGACGAGCTTGGTCAAAGATCTTAGGTGGGAAGGTTTTCAAAGGACAGACAAACCAACATGGCTAAAGTGTAGTGACTCAGAAAGGGTAGCAGGAGGTCAGGCAGAACGAAGAGAGACATGCAGGGCTTTGAGAGGCCCAGGGAGGAGTTGAAAGGGTTTAGACTAGAAGCTACTGTCCAAGGAGTGGTGCCGTCTCTCTAGGGGCTGGGAGGAGGGGCCGTAGTGGACCGACGCAGGAGTCAGACACTCACGAGAAATGATGCCGGTGACAGAGAGAGACGGAGACTGATTCTGGAGGTAGGAGAGACAGAACTTGCTAATGGATTGGACATGTGGGAGGAAGGAGAATCAGAGCTGACTCACAGGGTTTCAGTTGAGCAACCGAGTGCGTTTATTACTGAGATAAGGACAGAGGGGATGCAGAGTAGGTTGCAGAGAAGTAGATGCTGAGACAGGGCCGGGTGTTAGAGATCTGGAAGGTGGGAATTTCTTAGAAATAGGGAAAGGGCGGAAGGAGAATTCTGAGTTGAGAGTTGGCAGATGGTGAGGTAAAACACACTTCTGTCAGCCAAGGGAGGATCCGGAGTAACAGCTGTAGTTAGAGAGTTCTGGCAGAGGGGGTGCATGAGCTACCGGCTTGCTCGTTCACTGCCTGGCAGAATGACCAACTGGTGCTACATCCGATGGAAATCATGACTTTGGCTCACAGGCTGAGGTGGACTCTGAAGCAGGTAACAGCAGAAGGCTGCGAGCTAAGCACGTGTCTCCCAGCTCGGCACCAGAAGCAAGCCTCCACATTTCCCACAGAAAACTTCCCCGTGGCAAGTGTATTAGCCAGACTGTGTGTCCATGTGACCAAAGAGCCTGAGGCAACAACTTAAGGGAGAAGAAGCTGATTCTGGTTCACGGCTTCAGAGCTGTCAGTTATCTGTGGTGGGGAGGGCAAGGCAGAGCAGAATAGTTCCCATCATGGTGGCCCAGAAACAAAGGGAAGGGAAATAAAAGAAGGAGACAGAAGAAGAAAACAGAAAATGTCCAGTCAAAGACAACTTTACGAAGAAACAGTCTCAGAGGAGAAGTGGCTATGGAAGACAGAGTACACAAAATCAGAGTAAGAGAAGGGGGAGTACGTCCATAGAAAGTGGAAACTGACTTGGACCAACACATTGTTCTTCAGTGACAGGTTCCTGAGAGGGAGGATGGGGGATGAGAAATAATAAAGGAACCAGGAAGCTGGGAGGCAGTGGTGGTGCCTTTAATCCCAGTACTCAGGAGGCAGAGGCAGGAGGATCTCTGTGAGTTCGACACAAAGAGCAAGTTTCAGTGCAGCCAGGGCTGTTACACAGAGAAACCTTGCTTCAAAAAGCCAAAAGAATACATACACACGCACACACACACACACACACGGAAACCATAAAATTTTGGGATCAGGAGATCTTGCACAAGCTGGTGGCTCATACAAACAAGTGTATTAGGAAGTCCAGCATTTTATATTCCGTTTGCAGGGGAAAAAGAGTACAGAATCAGCAGAAAAGCTATCTTAACACGGGATAAAGTCGGCAGGAAGTAACCAAACAATGCTGCACAAAAGCAACCCAGGATATCTCAAGCGCTACAAACCAGGCACACAGCAGCCTTGGGACTGATAACCACAGCCCCTAAGGAGGGGAGAGTGTGGTTCTCAGGATTCCACAGCCCAGCTCCGCCAAGGCCCTGGCCCCAGGCCATTACTGGCTCTGACTAGGGTGTTCCTGGTTTTAGACAAGGAGCTGTGTTCCTCCTCCATACTTTGGTGGCTCAGGGAAAGCCGTGGAGTGGCCTAGCTCTCAACAGAAACTCTTGAATAAATTTGAACACTAGCAGGGCTGGCTTAGTGTTTAAGAGCTGCTCTTGTAAAGGCTTAGGGTTAGGTTCCTGGCACCCACACAGTAATTCATAATATTCCCAAACTTCAGTTCCAGTGAGTTAGATGCCTGCTTCCTCAGGTACCGGCAACGCACATGGTACCCAAGTTTAAATGCAGAGAAAATATTCATACACTTAATATTGTGCTTTCCTGTCGCTTTAGGGGACAAGCCACGCCCACTCCCATTACCTCTGACCTGCCCGCCGTCGTCTTGGGCCCTTCCTTTTCTGCTTCCTTGATGTGCGTGCTTTTTATTATTAGGAAGACCTGGGAATATTATGGTTTTGGTCCCTTTAAGAGACAAGCCACACCCACTCCCTCCCCCATCCGCTGAGGCAGGCTGATCTTTAGCTTCCGGCCTGAGCTCACTCCTCTTTTCCATCTTCTTCTCTGCCTCTCTGCCCACTTCTCTGCTTCCCCCCTTCTCTGTCTCTTTCTCCTCCTCCTCTCTCTCTCTCTCTCTCTCTCTCTCTCTCTCTCTCTCTCTCTGCCCCCCTTCACCCTTCCTCCTCCATAACCCCCTGAATAAACATGCAACCTCACCCTGCATGTCGTGTCTATCCATGTTTCTGTCTTCTGCCTGCCTGCCATGTGTCTCCCTGCCTGGAACCAGCCATTGCTCGGGGACCAGCAGCCAACTCTGCCTGGGGCCCACTGCCTGCTGCCACATGGCCCGCCGCCACCGCTCTGGGACCGGCAGCCATTTCTGCCTGGGACTGGCTGCTCCTAGAGCCCGCTGCTTGCCACCACATGGCCATTTGGGACCTACAGCATTTCTGCTGCCTATGGCCACCGGGGATCTTGAAGCATTTTTTAAAAAAATAATAACACTTAAAATAAAATAAATTAGTCTAAAAAGGAAAGCAAACATGCCCTGCTCTTTCAGAGTACTAGAGTTTGATTCCCAGCACCCACCCCAGACGTTCACACCTCTCCGCAACTCCAGATACAGGATAATCCAACACCTCTGCCTTCCACAGACACCTGCACACATATACACATGCCCACAAATGGAAACACGCATATGCATTACTGAAAATAATTAATGTAAAAATTAAACAATATCGGGATGTGGTGGCTCATGTGTATAAACCCAGTACTTAGGAGGATGAGGCAGGAGAATTGTCTCAACTATTTTGTAAATTATTTTGTAATTTCTTGAAGACAGGGTCTCACCATGTAAGTATAGCAGGTTTAGAACTCGCTATGTAGACCAGGCTGGCTTTGAACTCACAGAGATCTGCCTGCCTCTGCTTCCCAAGTGCTGGTAATTAAAGGCATGTGCCATCACACTTGGAAATTTCATTTTTGTAAATTTTAGATTTTGAATTTTATTTATTATTTGTGGTATTAGTTTTAGTAGTGTGTGTGTGTGTGTGTGTGTGTGTGTGTGTGTACACATGCCACAGTGCACAAGTGGGGTCTGTCTTAAGGTTACTATTGTGGGAATCAAACACCATGAATAAAAGCAAACTGGGGAGGAAAGGGTTTATTTGGTTTACATTTCCACATTACTGTTCATCACTGAAGGAAGTCAGAGCAGGTACTTAGGGGAGGAACCTGGAGGCAGGAGCTGAAGCAGAAGCCATGGAGGGGCCCCCATTCATCACTAATTAAGAAAATGCTACAGCCTAATCTTATGGAAACATTTTTCTCAATTAAGGTTCCCTCCTCTCAGACAACTCTGGCTTGTATCACACTGACACGAAACTAGCCAGCACACCACCAGAGGAAGACTTTTAGGAGTTAGCTTTGTCTTCCTGCTATGGCTTCCGGGAATGGAACTCAGACTGGCAGGCTTGAGACCTGCCTGGTCTAAGTGTCCACTGAGCAGTCTCACTGGATTATTATGGCTTTGAAGTTAGCTTGGGCTATATAGCGAGTTACAGGCCAGCCTGGGATACCTCAAATACATTTTAAAGTTTTGAAAATAAGCAGAAAAACAATTTGAAGGGTGGTTTGGGGTCACAGAAGGGTTTTTTCCTCACCAGTGCTACATTATGAAAGGTTTAAGCATATAAAAACATTCAAAGAATTTTGCACTAAAGTCACTGAATTCTATACTTAATATGTTACTGTTTTTTTTTTTAAATAAATCACATTAGTAACCTAGTAGGAAGGAATTTTTAAAGATGGGAGATGCCCTGGGACTAGTCACAGGCTTACAGGAAAGGAGAGGAATAGCAGAAGAAAGGAATGGAGCCGTTAGGTAGACGGACAAAGTCAGTTTGAGCAAAGGGACTGCCTTTTGGGTTACGCATGTGCAAAAAGAGAAAAGGATTAAAGAGTCAGGAAGCTCTGCAGATTGATTCTGAGATATGGCGAGCACAGTGCTGTTGCCTAACCAACTACTTGACTCTGTTCTTCATTGTTAATGGAATCCAAATTTGGTGTGTGTGGGGGGGGTAGCAATGTAGAAAGGGAGTAATCCTGGTTGGCACAAGCCAGCCATGACAATCACCTTCCCCTCTGAGGGACACTGGCTATCCCAGGATACTCTGAGGTGAAGAGATTGGCAGGGCCACCCTGAAAGAGATTGAAAGTGTTCTCAGAAAAGGCTCTTTGCTCCCTTTCCTGCCCACTCCCTGACCTCTGTGCTTTCTACTTTCCAGGTCAAGATTTATAATGTCACTAGGAGTATATCAGCCCTGGAGAACAGGAAACAGGAGGATCAGGAGTTCACACTCATTCTTGGCTATATAGGGGTTAACCTGGGCTACATATGATCCTAATCTCTCCATCAAACCAAAGAAAAGCAACACAAATAAAAATAACGACCTACTTGGGCTGGGTGGCGAAGCTCAGTCTTAGAGCACTTGCCCGACGTGTGAGCCTCAAGCTCTATCCTAGCGCGAAAACCCCTCACCCCCCCCCCAAAAAAAAACGGTAGAGCGAGCAAACTGACTGAGGACGTTCTCAACAAAGGCAATTCAGGTTATCTGCTAAAATCCCATGGTGGAGAGGACAAGCGGTCCAAAGATGAGTGGGATGGTCATGGAGGGTGATGGGAGAGGAGAACGGAGATGCTGGGAGATTACTGGGCCGTGCGACTATGACTTTAGAGGCACAGATCTGGTGACTTCTCTCCCACAGCACAGGAAGGGAGCCCTTCCGCTTCACCCAAGGCTGAGTTTTTATCAGATGGGAGCTCCAGAGGGAAATAAAGGCAAGAGAGCAGATGCCTGCAGGGGGGAGATTTCATCGATCAGCCGCAGACATTAAACTAGGTTATGAGGGAAGAAATGACAGGAAGCCACTGGTGTTAAAACCTGAATGGAGCCGGGCATGGTGGTACCTGCCAGTCACTCTAGCATTCGGTATGGAAGGTGGAAGCAGGAGCAGAATTGAGATTTTTTTTTTAGCTAACCTGGGATACAGGGACCCTGTCTCAAATAAATGAATAAATGAATGAATGATAATAATTAATAAAGAAGGAAACAACAACATAAAGGAATCAAGACCCACCCCCCCCCCCCCGCCCCCAGGAACTAGCTAGTCAGAAACAGAATCTCCTGCTTCCTCACAGACCTACTTAATCACAAGTTGTGTTTTATCAACACCTTCAGGACCAATGAGAAGGCTCAGTGGGTAAAGGTGTTTGCTTCCCTGAGTTTAATACCTGGAACTATTAAAATTGGAAGGAGAGAACGGTCTCCAAAAGTTGTCCTCTGACTGTCCATTCACGTCATGCATATACAATCACACACACACAATCACAATAATAATAATTTTAAACAATCAAGAAGTTTGTATATATAAAAAAGCCTGAGAGGTATTGGATTAGAGGACTTGATGAAGTTGAAGCATTTTTATTATTATTATTTTTTTGCACCAAGAATACTGAAATAGGATTCTGTATGAATTATCCAGACCTTGATTGACTAATTTGTTTTCTGTAAAGGGCCAAGAAGTAATAATTTTCTTGTTCTATGACCCTGGATGCTGAGCATGCTAGGAAAGCACTCTCCCACTAAGATATATCTCCAGTCTTTCTACATTTTATCTTAGACCAGGCAGGTCTCAAACTTGCAATCCTCCTGTCTCAGCCTTCTGAATAGCTGGAATCAGAGGCAGGTGCATGCCACTGCACTTTGCTCATGATTTCTATCTTGAGAACTCAAAGTTTTTTTTTTAATATCTATTCAGATCTGCCATTTCAAGGTAGCCAGAGACACTGTGTAAAGATACTGTGTATGCAATGTGTGTAGCTATTGAATATGACTATCTGCCAAGAAAAATAACCACAGAAGCAGACAGTGGGGTGATTTGGTCTCAGAGCTAGACCTTAATACAGTTTGTAAGTCTTGGCTCCCATAGTTTGTTGTTGAGTTTTTTAGTTTCTGAGTATTTAATGTATAGTAACTAGTCTCTACCTTCTCGGGCAATCTTTTGGACACAAAGAACTTGCCTTTGTAACAACTGTTACATGTTGAATCCCGGAAGAAGAATACAGAGGGGGCACACTGTGGTATTCATAAATCAGAATAGGCTGGGTGTGGTGGCACATGCCTTTAATCCCAGCATTTGGGTAGGCAGAGGCAGGTGGATCTCTGTGAGTTTGAGGTCAGTCTGGTATATGAAGAGAGTTTCCAGGATAGCCAGGGGTGTTACACAGAGAAACCCTGACTTGAAAAATCCAAAACCAAACCAAAACAAAAAAGCCAGAATATGTGGGACATGGTGGCACATGCCTGTAATCTCGACAGTCAGGGGACAGAGGCAGGAGGTTTGCCACTAGTTCAAGACCAGTTTGTTTTACATATGGAATTCAAGGGCATCCAGAGTTACACAGAGAGTGAGCCTGTAACAAAACATTAGAGTATATACAATATATGTACATAAATATTGTGCGCGCGCGCACACACACACACACACACACACACACACACACACACGAGTCAAAACAACCAACCACCTGGATGCTCCTTACACCCCCCTCTCCTGAGGCACCGAGCACTACACTGTGGGGCAGGGCTCAGGGAGCCGGTCTGCTCAGAGGTTTCCTTTTCTTCTTGCCTGCCTCTAGCAAATTCATTTTGAGTTTCTTAGCAGAGCCAGGTTTCCTTGGAAATCAAAGAATCAAATTGTCTAGATCAAGTCGAGTGATATCCCATGAAGGTAATAATCAACCAGGGTTTCCTAGGTAACAAGCAGAGAGTGTGTGAGGAGAGAGGATAAAATCTACCCTGTACCTTCTCCAGCACCTCATACGACCCTCAGATGACAGGTACAGAAATGCCCTTTTTACACATCGCTGTGGGACAGTGTGCCAGGCACCCTCTGGTTTACCCTTCACTATCTCGGCAGCATGACCCACTCTGCCTAGAGGCTTGCTGGGTGGTATTAGCTAATAGGAATAGAGTTGGGTTTAGTTAATAATGCTACATAAGGGCACATTCCAAAGACAATGGGGTGGACTGCCCAAGGTAGGAAGCAACCTGGAGCTGTTCCCCCCGCCCCCCGACATAATATTTTTATTATTATTTGGGAATTTCATATCAGGCACCCCTCACAATTCCGAGTCTTCCCAAGTCAGCTCCCCCACCCTTGTGACCTGCCCCTCAAAAGAAGAGAAACAGAAACAAAAACGAAACAAAAATTAAAACAAACAAAACATCCAATGTGTTGCCGGTGCTCACTGGAGCATGATCAAACTCCTAGTGGCCAGCTCTTAAAGAAAACTGAGTTCTTCCCGATTCTTTATCCAGGTACATAGGCTTCCTGCTCCTATCACCTCTTCATTCAGTTACCTAATTGGTTACCCAAGGAACTGATTCTGCCAGAACACACACCAGGCCAAGAGTCAGATAACCAACTCAAGACCAGGCACAAATGTCAAGCATTTGAGGTAGGGTTGGGGATGGATTCTGACTTGTGCTGTGTGTACTGACTGTTCTTCCGTCCTTCTCCTGATCAGGAAATTCTCCATCCTAGCTAAAACCTAAGTTTCAGGTTTTACTTATTAAGCAGAATTTATTTCTCTTATTAAAATGACATTTAATGTATGTGTATGTGTGGGGGATCTGGGAATGGGGGTGGGGAGCAGCATATGCCACAGTGAACATGCGGAGGTCACAGGACGACTCAACTCTCTCCTTCCACCACGTAGGTCCTGGAGATGGAACAAAGGCTATCCTCGGAGCCATCTTGATTTAAGAAGTCATATTTCTTCTTAAATTCCTTGGATAAGAGGATGTATTCAAGATCCTCCCTCTGTCCATCCCTCTGTCCCTCCATTCCTTCTTTCCCTCTTTCTCTCTTTCTCTTTCTTTCTTTTTCTGGTTGAAGACTGAATCAGGGCCTTGAGTATACCAAGGATGTTCTCTACTTCTGTTATTGTTATTTTTCTTTGATCCAAGAACTGCTTGTCTTTGCTTCTATTTAGTATTGTTTAGTATGAGAGGTTGAGATAGGGTCTCACACTGTTGGCCTCAAACTTAACACTGATTTTTCTACCTCAGTCTCTCAAGTGTTTGGATTACAGACAAGAACCACCACTCCAGGCTTTTATCCCCATGGCCACTGTTCATCCTGCTTTTCTTGTCTTCTTTCCATCACCCCAGAAAAGTGTCACATCTCTGTCACCATTATCATCTTCCTTTTATTACATCATAGGGTGCATCTCATCTCGCTTGCCAGGTTTTGCCGCTCCCCATTGGATTTCTATGAATCACCCAGACAGCACCACAGCTTCTAAGGTCTGTCCTTAGAAAAGCTACAGCGGTGGAGCTTTTGTTCCTGGTTCAGACAGTATCTGTTCTTATGCTAGACAACAGTTAATAGTTCCTGCCTTCATTGTGTTTACAGTCTAGTATTTGTTTTTCTTTCATACGACAGGGTCTTACACAGCCCAGGCTAGCCTTGAATTCCTGATCCCCTTGCTTCTTTCTACCAAGTGCTAGTGCTGAAGGTGTGGACCACCATGCCTGTCAAGTCTAGTACTTTCCACAGTGTTGGGATGTAAAATCAACTCAAGGCTACTAATGACACCTAGGATGTAGGTAGTATTTCTCATATGTTTTCCAAGTAGAAATGTAGTGTCCCTACACCATAACTTTCTATCTTCCTTAAGTATCATTATGTTCAACCTGTTCATTTCCTTATATAGGTCTCTGCTATTAACCCTTTACTGGAAACAGAGCCCAAACCCCCCAAAACCAGACATGTATCCCTCAAATCACAAAAGGAGCTTAACCTTGGGATATTAGTCTAAGTGAATGCATGAGAAGTGCTTAAGAGTTAAAATCTACAGCCGAGTGTAGTCTTAGTTCAACCACCAACCCAAGAATGGCAGTTACTGCTTTCAATGTGCCAGCCTCGTCTCTATTGGTTGGCTATGCTGTAAGTGGGAGGTGTGTGTGTGTGTGTGTGTGTCTGTGTTACTGTTCCCATTTTGCACAAAAGGAAATAGAAGCACAGTGCTTTCATACCTTGCCCCAAATGAAGAGTTAGAAGCAAGCTGAATGTTTTTTTTTTTTGTTTTTTTTTTTGTTTTTTTTTTTTTTTGATTTTCGAGACAGGGTTTCTCTGTAGTTTTTGGTACCTGTCCTGGAACTAGCTCTTGTAGACCAGGTTGGCCTCGAACTCACAAAGATTCTTGTGCCTCTGCCTCCCGAGTGCTGGGATTAAAGGCCTACGCCACCACCGCCCGGCAAGCAAGCTGAATGTTGCAAGAGAGGAAGTCTTGTCCCTTATGGTGCCTGCAGCCATGAACCTATGTTGCATCGGGCTAACAGTGGCTTCCACTGCAGTTTGCCTTCCTCTGTATCTGTGGGTTCTCTACTCTTAGATTCAATCCACTGTAGACTGGGGTCATCTACTGTATTAGAGAGACAGAGACAGACAGAGACAGACAGACAGACAGACAGAAAGACACACACACACACACACACACACAATAAGCATCAGCTGTCTGCTTCCTGACTGGGATGCCTTGTGACCAGTTGCCTCTGCTGCCGTACTGAAGCGCACCTTTAAACTGCCGGCCAAAATAAACCCTACTTTCCTTAATTGCTTTTGTTTGCTTTTCACTACAGTCAGGAGACCAGTGGGACACAACCTAGGGACATTTGTCTTTAAGGTGAAAAAAAAAATGAAAGATCAGTAAGGTGTAAGTAACTGGCACCCAAGCTTCAAAACCAGCCCAAGGCTCTCAAGGCTTTTCTAAACCTCCAACCATGTTCATCTAAGAGCCCATGGTTAAAATGAGATGAGGATGTCTCTGCTCCATGGGGCAGAGAGTAGCGAAAGCGGCATCTGAAGATGTGCGTAAGATAAAAATGAGGTAGATGCAATTAAGCCACAGTGACTCAAGGCCCAGGATAATAAGGGTGGGGTACGGTTAAATACCATTCTGAGTCCCTCCAAGAAAGAGGCTCTGAACCCGTAAGAGGACGGGCACTTTTTTATTCACCACTCGGGGAGCTGCAGGCACAGGCCACAGGCCAAGAGCCTCAGATTTTGTGGGAGATCCCCGGGCAGCACCTCACCGCCTAAGTCCCGCTCCACAAGCTAGTCCAGGACAGCAAGTGAGGGAAGAGGCGCGGCCTCCTCGCCTGCGTCGGAGAGCGCCACGTCCCTCTTGGCTAGGTCTTCCCCAAGCTCCTTCGCGTAGGCTCGTCCCTGGACCAATTTACCAATGGGCGTCCTTCGTGATCCGGGGCCGGACCAATTAGCGACCGTCGGGGGGCGGAGGCAGTCACCATGGCAACCAGGAGGCGGGCGCGCAGGAGGCCGTGGAATAGAGCGCGGCAGAGGGCCGTGGGCTGGGAAAGACCGGTGTGCGCGCGGCGGGCATCAGTCGCCTTAGCCTCGCGCGGAGACCCTGCCGAGAAGGTCAGTGGCGCGGAGCTGGGTGCAAATCCCGACCTCGGGGGAGGCTGGGCGGCTCCCGGGAGAGAGGACGCAGGTCCTCGCCTGCCCTGCTCAGGCTGTGAGCTTAGAGGGCCGAGTTGGGGGCGGGCAGGACTGGGGAGGGTCTCCTAGCTGTAGCCCCAAGCGCCAGGTTCTCTCTACTGCTCCTTTTGCTGCGGGGTACCTGGGCTTTCTTCGGGGTCAGTGGCACAAGCTGGCGGGGTAGGTGTTGGACTCAGACTGGGGCGGGGTCGGTGGGCGAGTGGGATGCCCACTGGGTGAGTGCTCTGGACCCGTCAATTCCGTGTAGATGATCCGCCCCACCAGTGCCGCGGAGCTAAGGTAGGCCCAGGAACAGCTCTTCCCAGGAGTATGTGAAGCCAGCATCTCTGCCACTAAGAAGAAAGTTCATGCCGTCTGTAGTATCGTTTGCCCCAAAGTGACAAATCAGGCGAAAGAGGAGCCCTTTCGATTTAGGGGAAGAGAAAGATGATACTTTCTTGTTGCACCTGCTGAATGTTAACTCAGTGGGCTGATGTGGTTATTGTGGTTGATGCAGGCAGCGGTCTTACATGGCAATTATTTTGCAAGATCAGAAAGGGGTGGAGGGAGAGAGAACGAAAATGAAGAGGACCCCTTGTTCTGTTGATTTATACCTTTCATACTGGTTAATGTACCTCGTACACAAATTGAATGCTATTATCTAAGTTTCTTACTTAAGGCTCTGCTAAATTTTTGGATGAATAATATAAATACCCCTCTCCCCCCAAAAAAACACACCCTGATTTTAACAAAAGGCAGGAAGCTGTGACTCACACAATCCCAGCTATTAGAGGAGCCCGAGGCAGGAGGATCTTTTGAGCACCGATCTTAGGAAATTGATACTAGCTTGGGGAGCAGTTCACACACACACACACACACACACACACACACACACACACACGGTTTAAATGAAATTGTTATAGTACGTTATGTTTGATTGTGGGATTTTCCTATAGGAAAGCTTTGAATGTTGCGTGATAGCCCTAAAGATGACTGTCTGAAAGTCAAGAGGCACAGGGTTTATCAGGCATTTGTTCCAGATAGCCTTTGGCTATTTGAATTGCTTCTTAAGGTCTTCCCTGTTTGCTTTTGTTAAGTAACTGGACTCTAGTAATACGCAGATTATTTTATCTTTCCTTCTTAGAGATTGCATCAGGAGTTTTCCTCATTTAAACTGTGATATAGTTTTATAAAACTCAAGCAAATTCAGCAAATAATAAACGAATGTTCCAACACATGTTCTTTGGTTAACACAATTAATAGTGTAGAATATTAAAATCATGGAAATATAGAATTACAAATGAAATCTCAGTGTCACTCTAGTTATTAGGTAAGCACAGAAACTCTCCAACATCTCATTTGTCTGGTGTGGGTCAAAAATTCCTTTCCGAGAGCCATTTAGATGGCTCAGTGGATAAAGGCTTTTGAGGCAAGCCTGATGACCTTCTGTCTTTGATCCCTGTGGTCCATATGGTAGAAGGAGAGCACCAACTCCTGCAAGTTGTCCTCTGACTTTGCCACAAACATCATAAATAAATTTTAAAAAACTCCTCTCTGTGTCCTTGTGGGTTTACAGATGCTGTTTTTATGCTCTTCTGATTTTACCCACCACCCCGTGGTGGAGCCCCTGTTGTGTTTACTTCTCTGTTCTCCCCAGGTACTTCATAGTGTGTGTGTGTGTGTGTGTGTGTGTGTGTGTGTGTGTGTGTGTAGGCCAGAGGTGCCTTTCAGTTCCTCTATCACTTTCTACCTTACGTTTGAGACCTGGACCTCACCTATGTGGCCTGACTAGCTGGTCAAGGAGTTCCGGGAATCTTCCTGTCTCTTTTTCCCTAGTGCTGGATTATAGGCACGCAGCCTGCCTGGCTCCTTATGTGGGTGGTTGAGATTCAAACTCAGGTAGGTCCTATGCTTACGTGGCAAACAGTTTACTGACAGCCATCTCCTTAACCCCTGCGTCCCCACCTGCCATCTCTCCAACCCTCACACAATTTGTATAGTCTTTCAGAATACTTTTTGTTTGTTTGTTTTAGACAGGATAGACTCAGACCCTCTATGTAGCTCAGGTTGGCCTGGGCCTCGCGGCAATCCTTCAGTCTCGGCCTCCTGCGTGCTGGGGTTATAGATGTGCACCACCAAGCCCAGCTTTCAGCCTGCTTTGTGCCAAGTTGGTTTGTCTTCCCTAAATAGAATTGGAAATGAAATCCCAAGAAGGCAGTTAGGGCACTTCAAATCAGTGGTTATTAATTATGGGCATTTGTTCTAGTGTCTTTGTTTTGGGGTATGTTTTGTATGTCTTTGCAGCCAAATGGTAGAATAATAAATGTTAAAATGGTGTCCTGTTGTCTAAGGACCCTTTAGTGGCTAGTGTCTGCAAAATGTTTCTTTGGGTATTTGGGAGCCGGAAGGATCAAGTGCCAGTTTTTTATTTTTATTTTTTAACATATATTGAAGGGGCTGGCAAGATGCATCTGAGGGTAAAGGTGCTTGCTGCCAGGCCTGATGATTTGAGTTCAATCCCCATCACCATGGCAAGGTGGAAGAAGAGAACTGAGTCCTCCAGGTTTTCCTCTGACTTCTGTTTGAATGTCATAGACCTTGTATCCATATACATGAAGTAAATAAATAAATAAATAAGTAAAAAGAAAGAAAGAATTCTTAAAAATGATAATATGTGGGCTGGATAGCTGGCTCAGCAGTTGAGAATGCTAAGTTTTCCATAGGCTCTGTATTGGGTTCCCAGTACCCATGCCCAGCAGTTCACAACCACCTGTAACTCCAGTGCAGCAGATCTGACACCCTTTTCTGGCCTCTTCAGGCACAGGTTCACGTGCATGCATGTGCGCGCGCAATGTGCGCGCATGCACACACACACACATACACACGAATAAAAGTTTAAAAAATTAAAATGGGTTGAAAATAATTTATATTTTATTAATAAAATTTGATAAATTTAATCTTATTTAGTTTTTTAAAAGGCATGTTTTATGTAGCCCAGGCTGTCCTGGAACTCAGTGTGCAGCCCAGGTTGGCCTCACACTTAAGGCAGTCCTCCTGAATTCTGGGAGTACAGGTTGTAGCCATCATGCCCAGCTTCATTCAGTGTTGTGGTTAGGAAAGTCAAGGCTCAGAAACTCAAGTCGCAGACTAAGGATCCAGCTCGGGAGAGAGCTCTTGCTTTAGCATCCATTCTATTCCTGCGCAGGAGTGGGGAAAGTGGAAGTAACTGGCAAACCAATGAATGAGGCTGGGGTCCAACGAGCTGTTTCTTTCTTTGTTTTTAACATGCTGTGCTGTGATGTGGGATTTCCCTCTGTATGCTCATCAGTGTTATATTGAAGTCATGTACAAAATTTAACCTGCATATTCGCCTAAACAGATATCTGTTACTAAAATTGGAAGAGGCTTGATTTGCTTCTTTTCTTTGCAAACCTCATAGAAAGACTTAGACATGTGTATCTTGTATGTAGTAGGGTTTCAGAAAAGGCTTTGAGTCTTTGGAATGCCCTGGTTTTGATCTCTGTGGCAGGGAGAGATGGCTCAGTGGTTAAGTGCACTTGCTGCTCTTGGAAGAACCCACACCTGCTCACAATTGCCTAACTTCCATTTCAGAGGCTCTGACAACCCCCTCTGGCTTCCACAGGCACCTGCATGCATATTGTGCACATAAAGATAAACAGGCACATGCACATAAAATAGAATAACAACAACAACAGACCTGTGACAAACTGGGTCAAGCTAATTAAAATATTTTAATGTTTATTTTGTGTGTGTGTGTACCGTGTCAGAGGACAACTTTCAGAAGTCGGTTCTCTTCTTCTACCATTTGGGTTCTGAGTCTCAGGTGTGTTGAGCTTGGTGACAAGTGCCTTTGCCCTCTAGCCATCTTCCCATCTCCAAGCTAATTGTTTTAAGGTAGTGGTAAGTATAAAGAAATACTTAAAATTAAGAATTTGCTAATTCTTCCATGACAATCCCCCTTTTCTTCTTTTATGTTTTGCTTTGGTTTGTTTTGTTTGTCTGGTTTGGAGCAGATTTGGGATGGGAGGAGATGGACAGAAACAGAATGCCTTATGTGAAAACCTCAAAGAAATAGTAGAAGTTAAAAAAAGAAGAATTTGTTACTTTTTAATTTTTTTTTTTGAGACCGTCTCATTTTGCCCAGACTGGGCTCAGACTCACTATATAGCCAAAGATGGCTTTGATGCTCCTGTTTTCTCCCTCCAGCTGGATCAACAGGCGGATAGCACCATACCTGACTTCCCAGCTAGAGACTTAACAGAATGAGTTGTTCTTGGGGCTGGGGATATGCCTTGAGATTAAGAGTCCTCTTTGCTCTTTCAGGGGCTCTGGGTTTTTGTCACCATGGTAACTCACAACTGCCTATAGCTCTAGTTCTGTTCTCCAGGACTACCAGGTGGCACACATGTATGTTACATGCAGGAACTCACACATATACATAGAATAAAAACAAATATGTTTAAAAAAAACAAAGAAAAAGTTACCCTGTGTCTTAGTCAATGTTCTAGTTCTGTGACGAGACACTAGCACTGTGGTGACTCTTACAAAGGAAAGCATTTACTTGGGGCTAGCTTACAGATCCAGAGTTTAGTCCACTGTCATCATGGTAGAGTGTGGTGCTGTGCAGGCAGATGGTGCTGTGGAAGGAGCTGAGAGTTCTACGTCTGGATCCACAGGCAGCCGCAAGAGAGAGCCACTGGGCCTGGCTTAGCTTAGGTTTTTGAAACCTCAAAGCTTACCCCATTGACACACTTCCTCCAACAAGGCCACACCACCTAATCCTTTCAAAGAGTGCCCCTCCCTAAGCATTTAAATACATGGCAGCCATTCTCTGTGTCATGAAGTCTATGTCGTATAGGCTATGTCTATGGTGAGAAAAACTAATGCTCTTATCTTGAGTTCTGGCCAGTGTCATGCAGCTTAGGTATTGTAAATAGAATCTGTTTGTTCTAGCCTTTGACTGTTTATTTTACCAGTAAACTGACAGGTCATAAAAATGTGATACTTCTCTCTTTCTTTTCCCTCCCTCCCTCCCTCCCTCCCTTCCTCCCTCCCTCCCTTTTTTCCTTCCTTCTCCCTTCTCTTTTATTTATTTATTTTTTTCCATTTTCCAAGACAGAATCTCTCTTCATAGCCGTGGCTATCCTGGAACTCACTCTGTAGACCAGGCTGGCCCCAAATTTACAGAGCTCCTCCTGCCTCTGCCTCCAGTGCTAGGATTAAAGGCACAGGCTCCCTTGCCCTGCTAATTTGATACTTTTCTTTCCTACTAATTGTATACTATGTATATAATAGCAGGCATTCTTATGTACTGTTCCTACTGAATAAGGATAAGTTTATAATTCATTGTTATATTTAATCTCTCTCTCTAGACTCTAGAATCCAAGAGTCAGTTTTCCAAGAGAAAAACATTGGACAAGGAGCTAAGTAAGACCTGTTCTCCACAGACTTAATATTGTATAGATCATCTTACCACTTGAGATCTCAGTGGCCTCATCTGTGGAAAAAAAGAAAAAAAAGAAAAAGCTAAAACCCCCAGCCTGTCTGAAGGTAAGTGTTTGGTTTAGAACTGTCTTTGTGAGAAACAAAAACAGCTACTGCCACCAACGAGAATAAAGCACAGGGAAGACAACATGGAACAGACGTAGTGGAAGCCTGGTGCTGATGGTGGTGGTGGTAGTGGTGGTGTACAACCCAACACTCTGGAGGCAGAGGCAGGTGGATCTCTGTGAGGTTGAGACCAGCCTGGTCTACAAAGTGAGTTCCAGGACAGCCAGGACTACACAGAGAAACCCTGTCTCAAACAACCAAAAATAAATAAAACAAAAACAAAAACAACCCCCCCCCAAACAATAACAAAAACAACAAACAACAATAAAACAAAATAACCCAGAAATAACCCAGACACAGTGGTGGCTTAAACACACACAATTTATTTTCTTGTTTAAAAGAACTTTCTTTATGGGGGGAGATGCAGAGAGGAAGTAAAGACAGAGTTTCACTGTGTAGCCCAGGCTGGCCTTGAGCTGGCAGCAATTCTCCTGCCGTAGCCTTCTGTGTGATGGGATTACAAGTATTCAGCACCACATCTGGCTTAAAGTCATTCTTCTTTTTAAAAAGGAAATTAATTTAGTGTGTGTGTGTGTGTGTGTGTGTGTGTGTGGTGTACTCATATATGTGTTCCCACGAGTGCCCTCAGAAGCCAGAGGCATCTGACCCCCATTGAGAACCCAGCACAAGCACTGAGACTGGAACTTAGGTCAGGAGTAGTGTCTTCCCTTAAGCACTGAGTCATCTCTCTAGTCTATAAAATAATTGTTTTTAAATTTAAATTTTATTTTATGTGCATGTGTGTTTTGCCTGCATTCATGTCTGTGCGCCATGCATGTGCCTGGTGCCCCAGAGACTGGAGTAGGGTGTCATATCCCCAGAACTGGAGTTACAGGGGTTTCTGTATAGATGCTGGGAGCTGAACTTAGGTACTCTGGAAGAGTAGCCAGTGCTCTTCGGGCTGAACCATCTCTCTAGCCCCTAAAATATCTCTCTCTCTCTCTCTCTCTCTGTCTCTCTCTCTCTCTAAGATTTATTTATTTATTATGTATACAGTATTCTTGGTATTCTGTCTGCAGGCCAGAAGAGGGCACCAGATCTCATTACAGATGGTTGTGAGCCACCATGTGGTTGCTGGGAATTGAACTCAGGACCTCTGGAAGAGCAGGCAGTGCTCTTAACCACTGAACCATCTCTCTAGCCCCTAAAATATCTCTTGAAGTCATAGTTCAGAATAGGCAGAGTGACTTCATAAAGTAGTCTGAGAGACCTAATCTCCTAGTTCTTGATCTGTTGCCCCTAAGTTTCCCGTAGTTCTCAAAATCAAAGATGGCTGCCAGACCTCCACTGTCACAGTGGGGTTCCAGGCAGCAGGAGAAAGACAAAGAAAAATGCATTCTGTCTCTTTGGAGACTCTCTCAACTGAAAACTCAGGCTTCAAAGAAGCATAGCTGGATATGTGACTACCCTCGATAAAGTGGGGTTTGTACCACTAAGAAGGAAGGAAAGACTTGGATATCAGTGGGGACCAGGAGTTTCTGCCTCAAGTAGAGAGGCTTCCTCCTCTCGCCTCTGAGCTTGGGGCCTTGGCAGTGACTTCAATGATGGGTGCAGACCTCCGGCCTGACTACTGCCTAGAGAAAGAAATAGTCTGTTCGTTATATTACCTTTCTGTTATTTTCTTGGGTTACTGGTTTTTCCTTCTAACTCTTTTTTTTCTTTTTGAGATAGAATCTTGCTATATAGCCCTGGCTGGTCTGGAACTTAAAATACAGCCAGGGTGTTGAATGAACCTGTCTCTGGTGTTGTGATTCCCGGCCTATGCCCGGGTGCTTGGCTCTGTTTTTCTTTCATTTCGTGATTCATGACAGAGGCACTTCTCTCTTGTTTAGAGGTTCGTTCTGGTTATTTAAAAACAACCACCCATACACGCTCAGTGGATTTCTGTTGTGCAACTGATGGCTGTGTAGATGTGAGCTGACATTTATCCAGCTGCAGGCAGTTATGTAAGCCAGACACTAGGATGATAGAGACCTTTTTCCAAGGGTGTCACCTGACCCGTCATCAAAAGCTACTGTGATAAGTGTGTCCCCCCCCTTGGTGTATTTGCATTCAGGATGGTCACACAGCACACTTGCTTGCCTGCTTTGCTGGTTGTTTAAAGTCACTTAGCTTTTAACCTATCGATGAAATTTTTTTTCACTACTGGCCCTTGCATAATTTAAGTATACCATTTTGGGGGGCAGCATTAGAGTTGAAATCAGGGCCTCACAATGCTCCTCAAATCCTCTCTACATATACCTAGCCTCAAGACATGCCAATACTCTTTTTCTAAAGCTTTCTTGTAAACATTTACATACACCCTATTCTGTCATTTAAATAGTTCAGATGGCCAGGTGTTGTGGGACACAGCTGCAATCCTAGAACTTTGGAGGTAGGTAGAGGCTGGAGGATAGGAGTTGGAGGCTAGCCTGGGGTACAGTTGTCATTGTTTTGGTGTAAAAAAGTGAATTGAAATGAACAACCTTGAGAAAATGAAACAGCAATTCAGGGAATTTAAGTGAGGAAGGATCTAAAGAGTCATTCAGGAGTTTAGTGTTTATAGGCAGGAGATAAAGAGAGATTAAGATTTTATATCTATGAAGTGTGTTTACATTTTTACAAGCTCTTGTACTTTTCCTCTTAATACTTGGGCATGGCCAGGTATGGTGTTAACAACTTCCAACCGGCCTCGAACTCACTGTGGAACTGAAAATGACCTTAAACTTCTGACCCTTCAACTTCTTCCTCTCTATTGCTGGGATTGCAGGCAGGAGCCACCATTGCCTTATTTTGTGCAGTCCTGGAACTCTTAAGCAAGCTCTCTCCCATCTGCAGTGTTTTTGGAGCCTCCTCATTGGATTTAAAAGGCGTTTGATATTTGTGTCTATCCCTGAATACCACTTTAATATCTCAGCTTTCGTTCTGCTTTGGTGGTTTGACACAGTCTTACTCTGTAGTCCAGGCTAGCCTCACACTTGCTACCATCTCTATGTCTTAGCCTACTACATGCTGGGCTCTCAGCTTAGTTTAAAAAAATTCTTTTTTTCAGGGCTGGAGAGATGGCTTGGCAGTTAAGAGCACTGGCTGCTCTTCCAGTGGACCTGGGTTCGAGCCCCACCACCCACATGGTATCTCACAACCGGCTGTAACTGCAGTCCCAGGGGATCAGACACCCTCTTCTGGCCTCCGTGTGTACTACATATACATGGTGCATAGACATACATGCAGGCAAAACACCCACATTTACAAAACTCAATGAATAAATAAATAGAATTTGCCATTTTTTTCATTAACAGAAAATGGCTGTTTTGTGTATTGTTTTTAAAGTAACTTTCCCCCAAATTGCTTATTGAACCACCTGCCTTTTTTACTATATTAAAGGCTTCCACAGTGAGGAGGCATCTGTCCTCTTTATCTTTGCTTTCTGTTGTAATATCTGATGTGGGTACTTAACACATAAACATTTGTTTGAAGAAAACACACTTCAACCTTAAAAAAGAGCAAAAGAGAGGATTAAGGGAGGGAAAAAATTAAAAGAAAAAAATGAAGGAAGGAAAAAGATTCATAAAGACAGGGGCAGGGCTAAGAAGATGACTCAATGGATAAGAAGGCTTGGTGTGCAAGCATGAGGATCTGAGTTCAAATCCCCAGAACTCAGGTAAAAGCTCGGCAGGATCCCTTATGTACTTGTAGCCCCAGCCCTTTGGCCTGCATGTGAACACATGCCACCACACAGTATTCTCTCTCTGTCTCTCTGTCTCTGTCTCTCTCTTTCACACACACACACACACACACACACACACACACACACACACCACAGCACAGTTTATACTAACTGGATGACTGCTTGACTACTTGAGTGATTTCACAGCTAAGAAATCTGGCTCTGTGTGTGACTCAGAGCCTTGACTTGTTTTTCTGGACTTGGAACTTGGGAGGTTTGTCTTGGGTTTACTGGATCCCTAGGGGAAGGCTCTGATTCCTGGACTCATGCTTTTCATGTTGTCTTATCATGGGGCTAGGGATGTATTCATTTGTCAAGCGTTTGCCCAGCATGCACCAAGCCCCCGGTTCAGCTGCCAGCACCTTATGAACTGGCTGCGGAGATGCACGCCTGTAGTCCTAACCCTCAGGAGATGAAGGCAGGAAGATCAGGAGTTTAAGGTCATTCTTGGCTATATAGTAAGTTCAAGGCAATCTGAAAAAAAAAAGTCACATCATACTGCATGCTACTAGACTTGGTGGCTCCTGCCTGTGAGCTCAGCACTGGGAAGGAGGAGGCAGGAGTGCTTTGAATCTGAGGCCAGCTTGGACTGTACAGGGAGTTGAATGGATTTCAGGTTGTTCTGTCCTTAGAGAGTTTAGTGTCAGCCTGTCATGTTTGGCTCCATCTGCTGGTCAGCAGTTGGCACATTGTCTTCTTCAAGGTCTGTGTTGGAAGCTGAGGAATGATAAAGGAAAGATGGCCACGCCTACTGACCTGGTCGGGGGAGGAGACTGGGTTACCCCTCCCTTCCCTCAGCTCTCCCATGAGACATTCATACATTTCTCAGTTGATGGAAGTCTGTAAATGGATCTGTCACTTTTGACGTTGTGTTGGTGTTTCAGGAGATTTCTTTTCCACCTAATGGACGTGGACACTTTCCATTTTTTCTGGGACAGTGACAGTTGACATTTATCGAGTCTTTATTAAGGACCTAAGCAATGTTTAAGGTAATTGTTCTAGTTATATCTAAAATGAGCACGAAGAGATTAAAATCTAATGAGGGATATGTTTTAAGTTGCTTTTATTCTTTCTTCCTTTTTTTTGTTGTCATTGTCGTTAGTTTTTTATTATTTATTTACTTTTTGAGATAGGATGTCCAGGAACTTGCTCTGTAAACCAAGCTGGCCTCAAAATCATAGAGATCCGCCTGCCTCTGCCTCCTGAGTGCTGGGATTAAAGGTGTGCGCCACCACTGCCTGGAGAGAATGGTTCATTGATCAGAAGGAAGTAGGCAGGACTGTCGCGATGGCTCAGCAGGAAAAGGCGCTGCTGCCAGGCCTGAGGACCAGAGTTCCGTTCATTGTCCCAGGTGGTGGAAGGAGCGAACCAGCTTCTGCGGGTTATCGCTGATCTCCACATGAAATAAGAAATGAGAGGCAGTGAATATTAAAAGGTAAGGTAGATAGAAAATCCTAAAGGAGATGGTAGATTTCACATTTGGGGTTCCTGTGTTTCATTGATAGGATGGACACATGACGGTATGATATGTAGAAAAATAATGCTGCCAATGAAAACAGGGGCAGCCATACAAGCCGTAGCATGCACAGTTCCATTTTGCTTACTGAAAGCTCTTAAAGATTAATTTAGACATACAGATTTTCTGTAGCATTTACAAAAAGATGTATTTATTTTCCTTTTATGTATGACTGTTTAGCCTGCATGTCTGTATATGACATGCAGGCAGTGTCCAAGGAGGCCAGAGAGGGTGTCAGATCCCTGGGCACTGGAGTTACCGGCAGTTGTGATGCTCCCCTGTTTGTGTGCTGGGCCTTGAACCTGGGCCTCTGGATGAGCAGCCAGAGCTCTTAACTGTTGCACCATCTCCCTAGTCCTGTGTTTTCTTGTCAGGCCCCATCACCTGGAAGTTTCTGCTAATCCTATAACTGATTTCACACGCTTTGGTGCTGGAACTTTCTTGGTGTGACCATAAGCTGGCAGACTGCTTTCAGCTGTGTGTTCTTCCCCAAACTCTTTAAACGGTTTGTTAACCGAAAGCACCGACAGCTGTCAGCTGTGGAGGAACACCGCCAATCTGTGCTCTTTCCCAGGCGTCTCGTTCCTTAACTGCTCGCTCACATGATGTCAGAACGCTTCAGGAGCTAAGCTAACATGCTCGGCCGGTTGGGTCAGGTTCTTCAGCGTTCAGCCCAGATTTAGCCACTCTTCCTTAGCTGTGCCGATGCCTCTCCCACAAGAGCACACTATAACAACTTTGGGAGACTGCCCTGTAGTTTCAGATGTAATGTATCAGCGCCTTTGGCCAGCTATTTTTCTGATTCTCCTTCAGTGGAGTGCTCTAAAAACCGTTCATGGACTGGAGATGCAGTTTAGTGGGTAGAGAGCCTACTTGAACAGAAGAAGCGCTGGACCCACTGGATTCAGTGTTCTCGAAAAGAGGCTTGCACTGTGGACATATTCACAGTCGTCGCTGAAATATCTTGTATGGGATGATACAAATGAGCAATAAACAAGTTTGCAGGAACAAAAGGGAATGGCCTGGGACGTGGCTCAGTCTGCAGTGTGCTTGCCTAGCATTCTCAAAGCCTTGGGGTCAGTCCCCACTACTGCATAAGCTGAGCATGTCAGTGTACAGCTATCATCTCAGCACTCCAGAAGGTAGAGGCAGGGGATCAGAAGTTCAAAGTCATTCTTGGTTGTTTATATCAGTTTCTAAAAACAAAGAAACAATACATGAACATTTAAAAATATCTTTAAAATTTATGTACACTGATGCATACTTGTAATCTCAACATTTAGGAGGCTGAGGCAGGAGGGTCACCGTGAGTTCGATGCCAGCCTGAGCTATAGAGCAAGACCTTGTTTCAAAAAGCAAAAGCCCGTTCTCCTATGCCGGTCTCTTTCTCACTTCAGTGTTACTGTTTTGAGGCGTGTGAGAGAGCATCAGAAGTCTGTCAGTGTTTCTCCTTGACTCTAATCAGCTTTGCCCCCTCGTCCTGCGGTTCTGGGATCAAGCCCTTTGCCAGACACGTGCTGGATAAACACTCTACCCCTGAGTTCTATTCTCAGCTACGTTGCTGGAAGTTGTGAAACATCTGCTCCGAGTTAGGGGGGCACTGCTGACAGTTTGACATTTGCCCTAGTGATGGACACATCTGTCACATCAGCCAGTACCTGGGAAAACACTTCGGGGCTGTAGTCAGTTTCTGCTGCCCTCAGCTGTGCTCAGGCTTCTCGTAGGGAACTCTGTCTCACAATGTAGAGTAACATAACTTTGTGTTCTAGCTTCCTGTCCACCGTCTGGTAAAGCAGTTAGTGCCCACAAATGAGAAGGTCAGGTTGTTCCTCTCACAGCCGTGTTTGCCTCACCCAGCCGCTTCATTTCCTCTGCTTATGGAAGAATACTTGAATGCCAGACTATAACACTTTTTTTCCTTGGTAGGCCTGGAGATTGAGTTTAGGGCTCTGTGTGTGCCGGGCAAGCACTCCACCATGGAACTATGCCTGCAGTCCCTTGTCTGTGGCCCAGGATGGCCTTAAACCCTCTCAAGTCCTTCTGCCTCAGCCTTCTGAGTGCTATGGTCGCAGGCATGGAGCACTGAGCAGACCAGCAAGACATAGCAATAATGTGAAAAGTCTGAGGTTATGCCAGTAAGAAAGCCTGCAACAAAGTGTATGACATTCAGGTAGTAAAGCCCGTGTTGCTGTTACTGCCTGGACAATCAGTTTTTTCAATTAACTGAAAGGCAGTCCCTGATTTCTAAGTTATTAAGCTAAAGAATCATGTATTAAGTTGATAAGTACAGAATCAGTAATCTGAGTAAATTTAAACAGGGCATATTTGAATTAGAAGGCAGATGGGGCTGGAGAGATGGCTTAGCGGTTAAGAACGCTTGTTGCTCTTGCAGAGGACCCAGGTTTGGTTCCTAGAACCCACATGGCAGCTCACAATTGTCTGTAATTCCAGTTTCAGGGGATCCAGCTCCCTCTTCTGAGCTCCTCTGGTGCTACATGGATGTGGTGCATAGCTATACATGCAGGCAAAAACACTCATAAAATAAATAAATCTGGAAGAAAATTAAAAAAAAGAAGGCTAAGATTGTACTCGCATAATGGAGGCGAGAACTTCCTCCTAACAGCTGTCCTGTGACCGTCACACGTTCATGGCGGCACATGCGCACACACAGACACAATAAAATAACAACAAAAGGGGCAGAGGTTGTCAGCTGTATGTAACAGTGTGTGTATGTATGTACACGCATATCTTATCTATTAGCACACAAATAGGAAATGGAACTGGCTTAGCAGTGCTGGTTTCAAATAAAATTGGCCTAAGGTGACCTGAGACACAAAGTCACTCAAATAGTAAAAGGCTAGAAGATCTTAAATTTATATAACCTCATGCTTAAATAAAAATTAAAAGAATTATCAAGACAATTATGAAGAAAGCAGATCATGTTTTTTTTTTCCTGTTAGTGACAGAACAAAAGATGAAATTGCTAAGAATATAAAATTTAGACAATGCAAAGGTATAAAGCATGGCTATATAGATGCCAAGCATGGGTTACAAATTTTATCTTTTCTTCACATTAAAAACATTTAGCTGGAATTTTTTGCAGTATCCCTTTTTGTAAAATTGAAAAATGAGGCCTGGAGGGATGGCTCAGCCATTAAAGGCTAGGCTCACAACCAAAAATATAAGAGTTCGGTTCCCAGCACCCATGGCTGTACCTCCAGGTACCAATAAAAAAATTGAAAAATGATTTTATATCATGTAATTTACACACACACATACACAGAGGCACACACACGGGCCCACATGTACACACACACACACACACACACACACACATAGACACACATAGACACACATAGACATACACCCACACACCATCTCACTGTGTAGCTCACACTGATCTGGAGTTCACTGTGTAGTCCAGACTGACCTCAAGCTGACAGGTTTTCTGCGTTAGCCTCCATACCGAGCTGCAATCTGTCTCGATTTAAAGTGTTCGGTTGACTACTGTTTAGTACACTCTGATGTTGTACAGCTGTCCCCTCGATCTGCCTTAACAAATTTTCCTCCCTCTAAATAAATCCTTTCCCCAGTAGCCTTTACTTCTGCTTCCCTCTTCCATGCCCTCAACCCTGAGCAGTGATAATTTCCTTCTCTCGGTTTTTGCCTACTGCGGGCATTTTACCTGGACTGGCCTGTATAATGTATGTCCCTTTTGCTCTTGATTGTATTTATCATTGTATTTGATTTTTAAAACCACAGATTTCTCCTTAAAAAAAATCTCAATTTTTGACTTTTCAAAATTACTAAAGAGCAAAATAGCCTCTGGTTTTGAATGGCATATCATGATGAATTGTCTGAGCCGTGTAAAACTAAAACGGAACCCAGAATGAATGAATGCAGGCCCATCATCTTCTCAGCCTACACATTGCTCTTGTCCACCCACAGCAAGCCAGGAGTTAGGGCAGAGCCTCTGTTTCCAGAGTGTGGCATTTTCTTGGATTTGCCTCTTTTCCAGTTGTCTCTTGATAGGAACTTCCTTTGGTAGTCGTCCTATGCTGGTCTTGTGGTTGGCTTTTGTGTATGAGCACTGGTACCCAAGCCTCTTGCTTTACCAGTATAATGTTAGGCTTGCTCCATAAGCCTTGTTCAAGTAGAGGTTTAATTTAAAGGTTTTTGTAAATTGTTGAACCTAGTAGTTTTATATAGTTGGTTTGAGTACAGCAGTTTTATTGGTATTTCTGATTAGGTGCCAGAAAAGACCTCTGCTTTATCCACTTAACAGTAGCCCGAGAGTCCAGCTCTTCAAAGCCATCTCCAGAGTTTGAGGAAGAAGTCCACAGCGAAGCAAAACTGAGATTAAAAGTTCTCTATCTGAGGGATTATGGATAAATTCACACATGTGCTGTCCGAGTCATGTTCTTTATTCTTCTGTCTATTTTCTGTCTTCTTATTTTCTTCTGTGTTCTAATTCTTTCTAGTTCTTCTTGTTTCAATTCTCTGTTCCAGTTGCCCCTGCTTCTCTGTTCACCTAGCTTAAATACATTTTTTCTTCAGGAGGCTTAAGGTGAAAAGTTAAAAAAATTGTATGAGCTACATCTCATTGGTCATAGCACAATCCTTGGGTAAACGATAAGGAGCCGAGCCACTTACCATGGCAACACAAGGTTTCAAGGTTCCAGGTGTAAGACTGTGATCAGAGGCTGGGTCACAGTGCCCAGGTGAGACAAGCTACAGAGAGATCTGCACAGAGAGTCGGGTCTTACCAGTCAGACTTGGCAAGCGAAGAATTGACCCGATTCTTTTAGCTTGCTTTGTGTTAATAAACCTTGGTAGACATCTGCCAATCTGATATTGTGCATATCTGTAAAGTTTTTAACTTATGATCCATATACAGAAACATTTAGTCTAGTTTGAACTTGCTCTGAGTGAAAATGAGCTAGTTGTATGTAGCTTGTCTTAGATTGGGGGGAAATTGTTGTTTCCTTGTGTTTGTCTAATTAAGAGGAACAAGGCAGGCTTTTAAGTGTCTTACAGTCCTTGTTGGACAATAGACCTAGTTATGAAACATATCCTAGTACATTCTCTATATATTAAAGTTATAGTGCTTAATGAGAAGTCATCTTCCTGACCACCCAGGGATATATGTGCCCATAAGATTGAGATGCAATCATGAGATTACATGTACTATGGTGCAGGTATTGGGGAGACACCATAACTACTTTTGCCCATGTGAAGTTACAGACAGGAGCAATGGTTTCCTGAATCAGTGGTCCCGTAGGCCTTGCCTGGATGGGATTCTCCTCCATCAGAGAATCACTCCTCTGGTGGGTTGACATCTGGACATTAGTTGTCACCTGCTGCAACTCCCACAGCCTCTGACACCCACAAATTTGATAGTGGGATTTATAAACTTAAAGAATACTGAGATTGAACTGGATGTGGTGGTCCAGGCCTGTAAAAGGCAGGAGAATCAAGAATTCAAGGTTATCCTTGGTTACACAGAAAGTTGAGACAAGCCTGGCCCACATGACCCTTATCTCAATAAAGGACCAGTAGTAAGGTCTAGAGAAATCCCCCAAGTTAGAGAAGTTCCGTGGCTGGTTTGTGATGACACAGCTACCTACAGGTGTGCCACAGCTAGCACTGGAGTGTAGACCTAAAGGGTAGTGGGGAGATGGCTTAGCTGGCAGAGTGTTCATTGCGCAAGAATGAGGATTTGAGTTTGACTCCCAAAACCTACATAAAAAGCCAGGCTTGGTGGCAAATGCTTGTAATCACAGCAAAGGGGCAGTGAAGACAAGTAGATCCCTAGCCAGCCCCCTAAGTCTACCTAGCAAGCTCTAGGCCCCAACGAGAAACCTTGTCTCAGAAAACAAGGTGGACAGCTTGTGAAGTCTCTGGCCACCACATGCACACACCCCATCCACATACAAAAATGGGAACAAAGAATATAGACCTAAATTTGATTATGCCCTACTGTTAGGTATTAATTTCTATTACTACATTTGGCTCAGTAGGCTGCACCTCCCCTAGTGCAGGGGATGAAACCCAGGGTCTTATGCATATTTGGCAAGTGCTCTATTGCTCAGTTACACCCCCAGTCCCTAAACTACCTTGAAGATAAACATTCTAAACAGTAGAGCAGATGAAGGTGATGTGATGAAGGGCAGTGGTTTCTGTTGCTTCAGAGTTAGCTGTAGGGCTTGATAAAAGAGATTGTGGAGCCCTTCCCACGTCTCTGGTTTACAAGGTCTGCATAGGACTGGGAATTTGCATTTCTTCCAAGGAGCATCAGTCACTTCGGGTCTCAGCCCTGCTCTGTGACTTCTGTGTACCGTTTCTGTTTCCTGTACACCTCTCTCCATGCTTTGCATGTTCTTAGCATTATTCTTGATCTGATCCCTAAGATAAGCCTTCATGTAGTGTCAGATAGTGATCGTTTCTGATTCTTGCAGGAGACCTAGAGCTATGAATAGTTATGAAAATGGAATAAAACTTGAACTACAGTATTCAAAATATTTGAAACCCTTTACTCTTTTGTTTTAGCCTCTGACATCCTATTTGTGAGAGTTGAGCATAATAATCACCACACTACAAAAACCTCTTCAGCGTCCTACCTAATAGACACACACTTTTTTGTTATTGTCTTTTTGAAACAGTCTCTTCTATATAGTCTGATTGGCCTGGAACTTGGTATGTAGATTAGGCTAGCCACAAACTTGCTGCAAGCCTCCTGCCTCTACTTCTTGAGTTCTTTGATTACAGGGGTATGCCATCATACTTGGCCTATTTGGTATTTTATTGACCTATTTATCTGAAAGCAGATATTGGCTGTTTATGGTTTTGTTTTGTTTTGAGACAAGGTTTCTCTGTATAGCCCTGACTGTCCTGGAACTCTTTTAGACCAGGCTGGCCTCAGACTTATTACATTTGCCTTCTGAGCGCTGGTATTAAAGGCATGCCCTACCATTGCCTGGCTGTTTTTTGTGTTTGTTTTTGTTTAGTTTTTTAGATTCATTCATTCATTCTCTGAGTGTGCATATGCATCGGACATATGTGGCGGCCAGAAGACAGCTTTCAGTGCTGAGTTCTCTCCTGCCATCAATATGGGTCCCAGGAACCAGACTCAGGCTGTCAGTCTTGCTAGTAAATGCCTTTACCCACTGGGCCATCTTGCCAGCCTGGCTGGTTTTCCACTTTAAAAAAAAATTGTTGTTTGTTTATTTTTAATACTTATATATTTTATCTTTGTCTGTCTGTACATTTGCATGCCGTACTGACAGAGGCCAGAAGAGGGCACCAAATCCTCTGGAACTGGAGCTGCAGGTGACTGTGAGCTGTTAGATGTCTCTGAACATCGCAAGTGCTTTCGACTGCTGACCAGCTCTGCAGCCCTTTGCTTTATTTGTTTTTAAAGATTTATTTATTTTTGATTTTATGTGTATGGATGTTTTGTACTTGTGTGTATTTGTGTACTACACGCATGCCTATGGAAGCCAGAATTTTCTTTGGAACTGGAGTTTTGTACAGTTGTGAGCGATCTGCTAGGGACTGAGTTGGGTCTCCTGGAAAAGCATCAAGTACTCTTAACTACTGAGCAACTTCTGTAGCCTCTTGTATTGAGCATTTGGTAATTAACTTTTTTTCCTGCCTCTTCTGCTTCTTTTTTCCTTTCCCTTTCCCTCCCTCCCTTCCTTCTTCCCTCCCTTTCTTCTTTCCTTCATTCCTTCTCCCCCCCCCCCCCCCCCCCGAGACAGGATTTCTCTGTGTAACCCTGGCTGACCTGGAGCTCACTCTGTAGACCAGACTGGCCTTGAATTCAGAAATCTGCTTACTTCTGAGTGCTGGATTAAAGGCATACACTATCACCACCCAGCTTGGTTTCTTTTTTCTTTTCATGTTTTTAGTTAGTGTACAGAACGATGGGTTTAATTATGACATTTTCATAATCATCATTGTGTTTTGTTTCTGTGTGCTCCCCACTGCCCCGTCCCTTTTCCACAAATGCCCACTTTCTGGTTTTATGTCACAGCTGTGTAAACACAGGGTTTCTGTGTTGATCCCTCACGTGACATTAGACGGGCAATGTTTTATATCCACCACTCTTCTACTTTTATCCTCTCGTGTCTACATCTTTTCTTCCCCCTTACCCACCCTCCCATGTTACCCTCATTCCTCATTCCCACCAGAGTCTAAATGTTTACTTTCTTTTGTTTATCTTTTGATGCAGCTTCTCTGTACCCAGAGTGGCCTGGAACTTAAAACTACGTAGACCAGGCTGGCCTTGAACTCGTGGCACTCCTCCTGCCTCAGCTTCCCTCATGCTGGGATACAAGAATGAGCCACCGTGTCTCACTTTCAAATATTTCCTTATATATGCAGTTTAGAAGTCAAAGTTTGGTTTCTTGTGTTTTTTATTTTGTCTGAAAAATGTTTCTCCCTTAATTTCCTTTCTGCCTCTGATTATAGCTATGCACCACCACACCGGGCTCTGTTTATTTTGAGACAGGGTCTTACCAAGTATCCCATGCTGGCCTGGAACATACAATCCTGCTTCAGCCACCAGAGTACTAGGATGATAGGCCCATGCCAACTCACAAAGCTCTCTCCTGATTTTCTTTGATGATGGATTACAAGCATCAGTTTTTAAAATTTATTTTCACCTCATTTCCTAGAGGCATTTTTTTTTTTTTTCCATTTGGCCTCTTGGGAATGAGTGTCTGAATGTGGTGGCTATGGCACCGGGATGCATGTCACAGCCTTGTAGATCTTTCCTGGACTTTGCTGGAATTATGTCTTCATTTCAGATGCGGTGGAAGATCATCCAGCTGCAGTACTGTTTTCTCCTGGTTCCGTGCGTGTTTACTGCTCTGGAAGCCGTGCCCATAGATATAGATAAGACCAAAGTCCACAACACTGAGCCCGTGGAAAGCGCAAAGATAGAACCACCAGTAAGTGGATCGGAATAACTAAATGACTTCTATGGTAAGGGAGTATGAGGATGGCTGCTAACTGACTCACAGGTGAAATTCTGTGAAGTATTGCAGATGTTGACTGCGCATAGAATCCCATATTGAGCAACTGTTTCTGAAGGGTACTGGGCAGGAACCAGGTGATATAACACTGGCCACTGCTATTTAGTGTAGTTGGTATGTAGATTTATTTTAATGTGGCAATAATCATCCAAAAAGAGAAATACGGTTAATTTCAAAAGAGGGAGGGATGATCATGGGGAGAAACTATTTTTCCCCCCAGAAATCCATTCACACCACTGAGTTGTTGTTTTTCATTGGTGGGAATGGATCCTGGAGCCTGTAGATTCTAGGCAAGCACTCTACCCCTTAGCTACATACCCAACCTTAAATCTTCACTTGCTAGACCACACAGGACATTTACACTTATTTTATAATAAGCCGTGATATTGTTCCCAATTCAGAACACTTCCTGACCACTGAAACTGTCAGAGGACATTCTGTCATGGTGCCATTTTGCTAGAAGTTGCTTTTCAAGATGCAAGTCTTTCTGTTCAGACCAAGGCAAACCTTCTGAACTGTGGCTGTTTCTCATTCGAAGGATACCGGGCTTTATTACGATGAATACCTCAAGCAAGTGATTGACGTCCTGGAAACAGATCAGCATTTCAGAGAGAAGCTCCAGAAAGCAGACATAGAGGAAATAAGGGTAAGTGGAACTCAGCTGCAGGCATGGCTAAAAACTCACACTGAGAGGTAGATCAGACGGGTGGATCTGGGCTGTTGTGTGTCAGAGGGGTAGAAGACAGACATGTGGCTTGTATGAAGCAGTGGGAAATGACAGGAAGGCATCCTTCCCAGCAGAGATTATGTCAGAGCTTACCTGTAGAAGGAAGAGGGAGGGCTGGAGGGTGTATGAGCCCAGCAGAGATTATGTCAGAGCTAACCTGTAGAAGGAAGAGGGAGGGCTGGAAGGTGTATGAGCCCAACAGCAAAGGCTGTGACTCATGCCATGTATAGGAAACACTCTGGACTTAGAAATAGAGGCCATGAGTGGCCAAATAATGGTGTTGGATTCATGGGCCAAATGGCAGGGAGCTGTGGACAGCAAGTGCAGTGGCTTGGATCATGTTCTGAACACAGCAGGACATTATTCCAAGCTGAGGAGCGGGTTAGGGCCTGAGTCTTTGGTCAGTTCCATATTAGCAGATAAGGTAATGAATGAGCTGTACCTCATATTACTGCAGCAGGTGCAGCCGTTTGCCTCCATCCTAAGAATACCGTTATGTGTGATGTCCTGGTCATACTGAAAATGTACAGTTGCACAGGTTATACGGGACACTATTCCGTTATGTATTTATGCACCATGGGTTTCAATGTGTGTGTGAGTTCTGGAAATAATCCCTTACCTGGGGGCTAAACTGAGGAAGGGCTGTTGTAGGTTTTAACTGTTCATCAGTTGAGAAGACATTTGAGTGATTTCTGCTGATTTTGGCTAGTCTGAGTAATGCTGCCATGAACAGTGATGCTCAAGTTTCTGTGTTAACGTGTTTCAGCCTCTCAGTGAGTCCTGGGATGGAATTGCTGGGTCACATGCCCACTCTGCTTTTAGCTTTTAAAAGAACTGCTTAGAAGGAGTAGTTCGTTTCTGTCTTTCAAGGCAGGGTTTCAGGTAATCCAGGCTGGTCTCAAGCTCACTGTATAGCCAAAGCCTTTGAACTCCTGATCCTTCTGCCCCCACACTTCAAGTGCTGGGATTCTAGGAAGGAGTCATCCCAGCTGAAATGAGACTTCTGAGAGGAAAGCTTTTATAATGTCGAATTTATCCAAGTTAGCCAAACTACTGCTAATTTAGGATAATGCTATTTAAAAACAATTGCTTTCATTTTTAATGTGTGCACGTTCTACTTGTGTGTGTGTGTCTGTGCGTCATGTGCACGCAGTGTCCGCAGACATCAGATAAAAGTGTTGGGTCCTCTGGATCTGGAGGTACCTATGGTTGTGAGCTGCCATGTGGGTCTGTTGGAAGAGCAGCCTGTGCTCTTAACTGCCGAGCCGTCTCTCCAGTTCCTACAATGCTATTTTTACTCTGTCACCTCAGGTCTCAAATGGAATATACTAGGTAAAATTAATTTATTTATTTTGTTGACAGAGCGGGAGACTGAGCAAAGAGCTGGACTTAGTAAGTCACCATGTGAGGACAAAACTCGATGAACTGAAGAGGCAAGAAGTAGGAAGGCTGAGAATGCTTATCAAAGCCAAGCTGGATTCCCTTCAAGGTGGGTTCTGGACAGATGGGGAGGGTGCGTCCAGTACCTGCTTGCTGAGGCTTGGTTTACATAAAGTGCCTATAGCATGCTCTTCTATCTGCGTGGTATGAATGTATTCACGTGTGTGCCTGAGTAGTGTGTGCACACTCATGTGTGCTTATGCAGAGAGGCTCAAGTTTCTGTGTTAACATATTTCAGACGTTAAGGTTCGGTGTCCTCTGAGACTGGTATTTGCTATTTTCTCATGCTTTTGCAGACACTGGCATGAACCACCACCTTCTTCTGAAGCAGTTTGAACACCTGAACCACCAGAATCCCGACACGTTTGAATCCAGAGATTTGGATATGCTAATCAAAGCGGTGAGGGTGTGCCCCCAAGTGGGGTCTTGATGTTCCCTTGAGGACCTGAATTTGACAGATAAACTCAATGGAGGGAACATAACTTCCGTGGGCTCTGGAGAGCGTGCATCTTCCGAGGAAGGCTGCTTAAGCTTCCTCACTGTAGATAATGTTACCAGCATGGGTGTACATCGTTCATCCATGTCCCCAAATCCAAAATGCTGCCAACTCTGAACAAGGCTTGAACTAGCCACTCACAATGGTATCTGTAGTTTTTATTTGGACTTAGTAAGGAAGTCCTGCCTATGAAGGTTCTATGGAAGAATCAGTTTCCTTTGCCAGCTTTTTCCTAGTATTTCTTGGCATGAGGAAATGTGACTTAAGTATCTCCCTCCATCTCCATTTGGCCTTACTCCCTGGGCCCTAAAATTTAGAAAATCCCTTAAATATTTTATTACTAGTATATTTATTTTATATATTTATATAATATTTATTATTCTTATATAATTATCATATTACTATATATTATATTTGTATGTGGTGCTAGGAGTGTAATTCAGGATTTCATACATGTTAGGGAATGCTGGGAATACTGGTATGAGCTGCCACATCTGGCTAGCCCTGGGGGTTTTAAATTAGAGTTTGGGGACCCATTGTAGTAGTTATGAGAAGAACTAACAAACTTAATGTTTAGTTGGTGGTTATGAAATTTAGTGAAATAGCACTCAACCACTTTTCATTTCGTGTCACGCCAATGTTTGGCCTAGTTCTTTCTTTTTGAAGTCAGTTTATATTTTGCTTGTCTTGGATAGTTCAATATTTGTTTGCTCTACTCTCCTATCCCACACCTGTTAGAGAGCACAACGGATTATTAGAGCTGTTTTATTGTTCTAGAGAGACAGCTCCAGGCTCAGTTGTGAGACCCTGCCTCACTGAATGGGGTGGAGAACAAGGAAGGAGGACTCCAGCATGCACCTCCACACACTCCTGCACACAAATGCCCCCCCCATGTGACCGCACACACACACTCACAGGCACCCTGCACACATGCCTGTGAGAGGAAGAGACAAGAAGGACCATTTGCACTTCCCCAGCATGCTGATTTGAATGTGTTGTGACCTAGGCAACTGCAGATCTGGAGCAGTATGACCGCACGCGGCATGAAGAGTTTAAGAGGTATGAGATGATGAAGGAGCATGAGCGCCGAGAGTTCTTAAAAACACTGGATGAGGAAAGGAGAAAACAGGAAGAATCCAAATTTGAAGAAATGAAGAGGAAGCATGAAGACCACCCCAAAGTCAATCATCCTGTAAGGACCGTGATTTATGGAAATCTTTATCTAGATGAAGTGAATTCTTTGTAGCTGAATTTTATCCTAAGTTTAGCACATAATTCTCGAGTCTTAATTCTGAAAAGTTCCTCAGACATATTGTTTGAATCTCTATATGTAGATTATAATTTGTTTTGAGCAATTTCTTAAAATTGGTTCACAGGGAAGCAAAGATCAACTAAAAGAGGTTTGGGAAGAGGCTGATGGATTGGACCCTAATGACTTTGACCCCAAGACATTTTTCAAATTACATGGTAACAGATTTGATACAAATATTGATATTTATATCTGCTGTTTAAAAAGTCTATATTTGATTTCCTCGTTATTGATTGCTGTGATGGTTTGCTGTCAAGTTCTACCAATAGTAGAATGTTTGGACATTTTCCTTCAGATGAAATTGTTAATAGTCTTTTAGCTGATCTCAATAGATGATATTTTAGATCTTAGCCATGTCTTTCTGCTTGCTTTTGCTATTGAATCATTGTGTGACTCACTCCAGAGCCCTCTGTAAACTGGAGCTGCTTCTGTGGCCGGTTAGGTTATCTCTAACAAGCTTCACATGACAGAATTAAAACTTTGCTAAGCTTATTTGGTGGTGACACCTGTAATCTCAGCACTTGGGAAGCTGAGGCAGGAGGATCGCTGCATATGTTAGGCTATCCTGGACTACCTAGTAAATACCAGGCCAGTCAGGGCTACGTAGCAAGACTATGCTAATTTTTTCAAAAAACTACTTTTAGTCTTATAGAAACTGCTCTGTCTCTCTGGAAAGAAATAGAGATGTGCTTTTCTAAAACACGATTATGAACTATAAATGTAGAATTGTCCCTTGGTCTGATCGGAGGCCTAGTGGGAAATTCGTAGCCCTACCTGAAGCTGATGGTCACTTCGCATCAGCACTGCTTTTGCAAACCGTTGTCGTTGTGGTTTAAGTATCTACTTCTGAAGGACTCAGATCTGCTTTTGCGTTTGTGACTACTGAACTTTAGATGTCAACAATGATGGATTCCTGGATGAACAAGAGTTAGAAGCGCTGTTCACAAGAGAGGTAAATGACAGTGACGTCCTCAGCCCCACCTGCCTCGCTCCCCTCCCTCACCTCCTTTTCCTTCATGTTGGTTTTCACATTTTCTTTTCTCAGTTGGAGAAAGTGTATGACCCCCGAAATGCAGAGGACGATATGATAGAAATGGAAGAAGAAAGGCTTAGGATGAGAGAACATGTCATGAATGAGGTATGCTTTAAAGTTAGGGTGTGGGTCGTTTCTGTCATTCATCAAGTTCTTGCATTAATTCTTATCACAAGATGGAAGAATAAATATACAGTTGGTTTTTTTGTATTTACTTATTTTTATGTGTGAGTGCTTGTCTATATGTACATATATGCACTTGTGCATGCCTGTTACCTGAGAAGGCCTGAAGAAGATGCCTGGTCTGGAATTGGAGTTACAGACAGTTATGAGAGACTGTGTGGGTGCTGGGAATTAAACCTGGGTCCTCTGTAAGAGCAGCAAATGCTTTTAACTGCGGAGCATCTCTCCAACCCTCATCATAGATATTTAATTGGATTTTGTATTTGTGACTAGAATACTATACTGGATTTCTTTAACAAAATAATTAGTAACCACTTTAAAATATTTTACAGGATTATGATACTACTGTATGTCAGCAGTAAATATTTTGGGGCAGGAAAAGCAAAGATGTTTTATAGTAACATTTTTAAAACCTACATAAACTTTTATGGGTTGGAAAGCCCTAGTCAGCAATCTAAAGTGCACCAGAATTTCACACTTTCTGATCACTGACAAAGATACAAGATGTAGGAAGGCCTGTACTATGAATTTTTATGTTTCATGCATCAAATTACTTACAAAATTGTATAAAGTTGCCTTTAGGCGATATGTGTAAATTGTATATATGAACCATAAATCAATTTTGTTTGGGGGTCCCAACCCCAAGAAATGTCATTATGTATGTGCAAACATCTCTGTAGCACAAATAGTAAAATTCCAGAGATAGATATTGGGGTTCAACCTGAAGGTCAGAAAAGCAAAACAGCCAGCCACTGAATCTTACCTCTTCCTCAGTCCAAAATGGCGATCCTGCCTCCAGGGATCTCAGAAGGAGACTGTGTCTGGGAACTGTCTCTTCCCATTTTCTATTCCTCTCTAGGGCTGGGATTAAGGGCGTGCACCACTACCGCCCGGTTTCTGTGACAAACTAGTGTGGCTACTGGGATTAAAGGTGTGTGTCATTGCTGCCTGGTCTGTAAGGCTGGCCAGTGGGACTGTTTTACTTTTCTGATCCTCAGGCAAAGCTTTATTTATTAAAATGCAAATTAAATGCCACAACATATCTCAAAATGTCCTTTTAGAAACCCAAACTCTAAAACCACACATTTTGGATAAGGGGTACTCAGCCCACAGCAAGAAGATTCCCAAGTTCTGTTACCTTAATAATTATGACAACAAATATTTACATCTTGTTTACCTTCTGTAAATTTCAAGGTTAGGGGAAGGAAGTGCTAATTCAGCCAAGCTTGTGGCTAGCATGGTCTGGCTTTTTGGTGTACTTCATTCCCAGGCTGCGGGAACATTCTCTCACTGGATAAAATAAGGGTCATAATGAACTCAGAACCCTTTCATGGAACGTGTAAGACTCATGCCCAGCCATACCAAGCCTCATGTCTGCTCACATCCCACTGACTGAAGCCGGTCAGTGAGGAGACGATGGGTACCTCTCACAGGCTGTTTCAGCAACACATGAGCTAGAGGTAGAGATGTAGACATGTAGGACAGAGCAGCAAAGGCAATAAAAACACAAACCATCACGGAGACCTAAAATTTCAATTTCTATCTTTTAGAGCAATTGATTACTCATTGCCTTTGCTTGTTCAGTGAGTTGTCCTTTCTCCCTTGACTTGGGTCTCCAGGAACAGAGTGACCCATGTTGCTAAGTAACTGACAGATGTGAATGGAAGGACAATGGCCTCAGCACAGTGTTTGATCTAGTGTGTGAGCCTGCTGCACTACCCCCCTCCCCAACAGAGACATGTGGCTGGAGACTAACTGGCCTCACTCCATCCCTGCTATGAACCCAGATCACTAGCGGGCTTTCTGCCTGGCAATTCTAATCCCTGGTCCACTAACGTCTCCATTCCAGCATCCAACTCTCACATAACCTGGGCCCTCCCTAAAGCCTCAAGATGCTCCTCTTCTTCTGCCCTTTCTTTCAGTGTCCTACAAAGATAGGGGCAACCAAGAGAAATTTGAGCTTTCCCTACCAAAACTTCTAGCCACTCTGACCGTTCATTTTGCCTTGTGTCTGATCCGTGGGTAATCATGGCTACTGCGCCTGTTGAAGGCCCTCTCCTTCATGTGCTCCGAGTCCAGGTCTCTCTTTAAGGACATTCTTCATGCTGCTGACTCCCTTTGTCTCCTTGGGCCAGGTTTCATCTGTCTGCTGGATCACTCCCTCCAGAGGGCAGATGTGGTCTCCTCTTTTCCACCCAGGGAACCAAACCCAGCTCTTAGCCTTGCTGCCTTTCTCTTCTTCCACAGCCAGCCTGTTCCCAGGGTTCTGTCCTCCCCCCTCCCCCTTTTGTCTCCTTTCATTTTCTCCACAGCCTGTGCTAATTGTGCTGTGACCTCCTAATCCCCGTTAGTCCATCCCGTCAGGGCACCGCTGTCCTTGCCCGCGCTGCATGGTTTTGACACTTTGATACAGTTCATACTCTTCAAGCCTTCAGAATCCTCTGCCCATCCCTCCTCAAGTCTGAATGTGACAGTGCCCAGGGCTGTCCCTGGCCTTGTTCACCTTTCAGCTCCTGTTCATTCATTCCTTGGGTGGCATAGGATGCTCTGTGTCGGCATATATGCTCTATAGACTGAAACTAGAAATGCAGGCATTTGTGAATCACTAAGTGGCTCCTGGGAATTGAACTCCGATCTTCTTTAGGAACAGCAAGTGCTCTTAATTTCTGAGCCATCTTTCTAGCCCCAGAGTAGCTGCTTGACTTCAGTGGTTTCGGTGGGAATGTTTGATCTTTCAGTGCTGAACTGGGGCCCCTGTAGAGTGGAGGTTAGTATGGACTGCCACCTGAGGCCCGGTCTTATAGACCCAGTGTCAAACGAATTTCATTGTCATTAAAGTTCACTGTTCTAACTGAGTTTACCAAGAACTGTATACTGAAGAGGACTTGGAGAGGCCATTGACTTCTGCTTTGGTTAGATTTTATTCCTTTTAAAAAAAGTTGAACCAGTTGTGGTGGCACATGCCATCTTAGTCATCGTTCTGTTACTGAGAAGAGATTCCACAGCAAGAACAGTTCTTATAAAAGAAAGCATTTAGTTGGGGGCTTACTTACTGTTTCAGAGGCTTTATCTGGTACCGTTCTGGCAGGGAGCATGGTACGGGAGGAGGAGCTGAGAACTATAATCTGCAGGTAGAGACAGTGAGACACTGGGCCTGGCTTGAACTTTTGAAACCTCAAAACCTCACAGCACCCCCCCCCCATACTTCCTCCAACAAGGCCACACCTCCTGATCTTCAAATAGCACCATGACTTTAGGAACCTATGGGAGGCATTTGTATTCAAACAGCCACACATGCCCCTATTCTCAGCACTTGATAGGCGGAGACAGAAGAACCACTGGCAGTTGAGGCCAGACTGATCTTCATAGCTAGGTGTATATTCGCTGAGACCCCATTTTGGAAAGTGTACCCTTTCGAAAAGCAGTAAGTTGAGCCTCTTAGCCTGGCCTGCTTTATTCTTGACCATAGGAACTCTGGAGTGGCGATTGAGTCTAGCGCTTAGGTCTAGCTGGATTTGTGTTTACTGTGAAGGCTTTGGTCCTAACAGCATAACCAGCCAGATCACTGACTTGCTGTGTTGGTCGTGAGCATATCAGGCGACTGACAGCTTGTATTTCCAAGTTTTAAGTATGAAGAAGAGGAAGATGTGTGTTTCTTGATTCCATAAAAGCGGAGTGCATTTCCTCATTGTCCCCTCTCGTCTTTGTGATGTTCACCTAGTCCTAACTGGTGAATATCTCCAAGGTGGCATCTTTTGGGAATTTGTACCTAAACAAAGATTTGTTTATATTGCTTTTGTGTTTTCCTTTAATCAGATCGATAGCAACAAAGACCGATTGGTGACTCTAGAAGAATTCTTGAGAGCCACAGAGAAGAAAGAGTTCCTGGAGCCAGACAACTGGGAGGTAAGAGGACCAGCCTTAGAGGGGCAGGCGGTTCGCGAGGCGCTGCACCACTGTGTCTGACTTTAGCTGCCATTCCTTATGATTCTTATGTGTAATCTTACAGGGTTTATGTTCTACATAATGTCACTGTAAAGTAATGGTTCCTTGTCTCCTGGGAAAACTTTCTAACAATTTATCTTTATGATCACAGTACATAAAATTAGAAATATTTTTTAAAAAATGGTTTATTTCTGTTTTATGTGCATGTCTAAGTTCCTGCATGTATATATGTACACCAAGTGCACGCCTGTGCCTGAGGAAGGGAAAGGGGGTGTCCAATCACCAGGAACTGGAGTGATAGGCTATTGTGAGCTACCATGGGAGTGCTAGGAACCAAACTTGGGTCCTTTCTAAGAGCAGCCAGTGCTCCTAACTGCTGAGTCAACTCTCCAGTTTAGATTAGAAATCTTTTTAAAAGTGTACATTTGTTAAGTATAAACTAACATCACTAAAAGTTTAAAACAGAGATATTTTAAGAATAAATTAAAGGACCCACTGAGCGGTGTCTGCAGATCCATTTTGGTTGTTCTTCTTGGAGGCAATGTCTTGTATAGCCAAGGACAGCCTTCAGCTGATCCTCCTGCCTCACCTCCCTTGTGTTGTCGTTACAGGACGGCACCACTGGGCTTTTATCTTCTAACACTGTGCCTCAACCTTACACTTGAGGTGACCTTCCTGCCTCAGTCTCCGGAGTGCTGGGATAGCAGGTATCAGCCCCTAGACCTGTCTTCCAATATTTTATTGTTATTATGAAAGAAGCTGGGGCCTGGGGAGTTGGCTCAGAGGATAAGAATGCTTCCTATGCAAGTGTGAGGACTGTAGTTCAAGTCCCCATTATCTATGTACAAAGTCAGGCACGGTCACACCTGTAACTCCACTGCTGCTGTGGGATGGGGACAGAGATAGGAGAATTACTAGGACTTGCTGTCTGCCGGACTGTAGTTGGAGGCTGCTCATCTGTTCCTGGCTTCCCAGACCCGAAATAATCACACAGAAGCTGTATTAATTAAATCACTGCTTGGCCAATCACTTAAGCATATTGCTAGCTAACTCTTACATCTTAAATTAACCCATTCCTATTATTTTATATTTTATCACGAGGCTTTTGGCCTACCGTCAAGGTTCCGACCAACGGCTTGCGTCTCTCTCCTCTGGCTGCTACATGGCTTCTCACTGACTCCAACTTCTTTCCCCCAGCATTCAGTTTAGGTTTCCAGCCTGTCTTGCTTTACTATATTAAGCCATTAGCCAAAGCAGCTTTATTCATTAACCAATAAAAGTGACACATGTATAGAAGGACATCCCACACCACCAGACTAACTTCAAGTTTAGGAATAAAAGGAAGAGATGTAGTAGGACAACCATGTCTTCTCTGGCCTGTGCACTGCCTCCTCCCCACACTATCTGTGCTGTCTCTCTGCCTGTCTATAGGAGCTCAGCCAGTAATGCTAATCTGTTAGCCCAGGTACTCTCCAGAGACTGGGGCAGGAATGTGGCTCCAAGTTCAAGGCCAGTCTGAGGTACAGAGTGAGTTCAGGGCCCTGGTCAGAATAGAAAGTGAAAAAAGGGTAGTGGTGGTAAAAAAGGGCAGCAGGGAGTATAGCCCAGTGGTAGAACACCCCACGGTCATGTACAGGGTCCTGCCTCTGTTCAATCCCCAGTAACACAAAAAATGTAAAGAAGCACATAACCCAGGTATGGCCATCTATGCCTATCCTCTCAGCACGTAGAAGGTGGAGGCAGGAAAATCAGTGTTCAAGGTGTCATCTTCAGATGCATAGCAAGTTTGAAGACTTCCTGGATTGTGTGAGAGTCTGTCTCCAAAAACCAGAAAAGAAACACTTTTAAAAAGTATAAACAGGAGCTGGAGAGATGACTCAGGGGTTAAGAACATTGGCTGCTCTTGCAGAGGACCTTGCCTGGGTTTCCAGCATGCACAAGGTGACTTCCAACTTCAGTTCCAGAGCATCCAATACCCTCTTCTGGTTACCAGAAGTTACCAGGCATGCACACGGTACACATGAATATACTCAGTAACACATGCACATACATATAAATATTTAAAATGTAATGAATAAATTAGTTAAAAGGAAACCACTAATATAAGTAATATAACATTTTCCTTCCCCCTCTCTTCCTTCTGTCATTCCTTTCTCCCTCACTCACCTACCCACTCACCCCTCACCCACCCACCCACCCACCCACTCACTCACTCACTCACCCACTCACCCACTCACTCACCCACTCACCCACTCACTCCCCCACTCACTCACTCACTAACCCACTCACTATATTAGTCCAGGAAATTTTAGAAGTGACATCACTAATCTGGGCAGGCATCTTTTTCATTTGTTTGTTCTGTATTTTGAGAGGATCTCATTTTATGGACCAGGTTGAACTAGAACTCACTATTTAGCTTGAGCTGACTTTGCGCTGGAGCCCATTAACCATCTTGCCTTGTTAATATATTTTTTCTTATTTTGCCAAAAGTATATTATTTATACTATTTTGTAAAATGATGATTTTAGTATTTAAATTTTTTTATGATTTATTTGTTTTTATGTGCACTGGTGTCTTGTATGTGTGAGGGTGTTGAATCCCTTGGGTCTGGATTTACATACAGTTGTGAGCTGCCGTGTGGGTGCTGGGAATTGAACCTGGGTCCTCTGGAAGAGCAGACCAGGCTTCCTAACTGCTGAACCATCTCTTCAACAATTGCACAATTTTAAAGCTGAACATGACATTCGTTTCTTTCTGGCACTATTATCTACTTCCCTTTCTTTTAGACGTTGGGTCAACAACAGTTATTCACCGAGGAAGAACTAAAAGAATATGAAAACATTATTGCTATGCAAGAAAACGAGCTAAAGAAGAAGGCAGATGAGCTGCAGAAGCAGAAGGAAGAGCTGCAGCGCCAGCATGACCACCTTGAGGCTCAGAAGCAGGAGTATCATCAGGTAGGCACTGAGGGGGTGTGGTTTGCAGAGACCGTCATGGGCTGCATGAGGCTCAGGAACTTAAGTGTTAGCAGATGAGATGTGGCTTTCAGGGGATGTCAGGCGCCCCTAGATGTGATGTACGTGGTCCGAGCTGCTCAGACAGGAGGAATGCTTGCGTCCAGCCACCAAGTTGTATCACAGAGTGAAACCTGTCTCAAATAAACAAAAACAAACAAACTCAAGTTAGGGGCTGGAGGTATAGCCCAGAGGTGGAGAATGTTCTTAGCCTGTGTGTGGCCCTGGGCTTGGTCCTCAGTGTAATAATAACAAGAACCGAAAACTAAGTGTTAGATGCTTTGCTGAAAGTCTGTGGATTTTTTGTTTGTTTGATTGTTTATTTCATTTTTTGAGACAAAGTCTTATGTAGCCAGGACTGGCCTGGAACTCCTAATCCTTTTGCCTCTGCCTCCGTAGTACTGAAATTATAGGAGTACGACAGAACACTGAGCTAAGCTTGTGCTTTTGTGATGTATCATTAAGCTGTCATATTTTAAATTTTACCGTGTTTTAAAACTAGCTTTGTTACAATTTCTGTTTTGGAGTTGTGGAATCCATGAGAAAATGTCACACCAACTGAGCAGTGAAGGTGATTTTTATCTTTGCCAAGAGAGGAAAAATGAGGCAGACTCACAAACCAGCCCCCTAATCCTTGGCTGTTGGAAGATTAGAGATAAGAGTGAAAGAGATGAGGTGATGTGGGCTAACAAAGGGATGTCTGTGTCCTTTCTGGGTGTAGGTATAGATTTCCCAGAAATCCAGGCACTGCCTTCTTTTGTTCTGTTACCATTCCTTCCACGACTCTTGCCAACTGTCCTGGCACTGGGAGGTGTGTCCTTTAGCCTATATATTGCCTGATAATGAAGTTAGAGACTGACATAGTCTGGCAGCCACCTTGGATACAACCAGTTTTGCCAGCCCACCTGAGGGGAACTTCTGATCTACCATGCCTTGTCTTCAAGATAAAGACTGGGGTGGGATGAAAATTCATCTGGGTCCCCTGAGCATCACTCAGGGTAACACATTCTCTTTATTAGTTACTTCTTCTGTCTCAGGGATAAATTCCAGGCAGAATTGATATACAGGAAGGGTTTGTTTTGACTCACAGTTTGAGGTTGCAGTCTGGCATGGCAGGAAGGCATGGTGGGCAGCAGTATGAGGCAGCTGGTGACATTGTATTCAAAGCAGGAAGCAAAGACAAATGAATGTGGTTACTTCTCTTGCTTTCTCCTTTTCATACAGTCCAAGACCCCGGTCCATAGAACGGTAATGCTCACACTGAGGGTGTTTTTCCCCCCATATCAATTACCTCAATCTCGAAATTCCCTCAAAACACATGCCTAGAATTTTATCTTGTAGATAATTGTAAATCTTGTCAAGCTTTCAGTCAGTATTTCCCTCTCACCAGGCTGTACAGCAGTTGGAACAGAAGAAATTTCAACAAGGAATCGCTCCGTCAGGGCCAGCAGGAGAACTGGAGTTTAGACCACGTATGTAATTTTTCATTATTTGTTTAGGGAAATAAACCATTATAAATTGATAACATTTTCCATTTTAAAAACAGTCTATCTTCAGATGATTAAAATTCATGTTGTATTCTATATATTTGAAGAAATAGAGAAATACATTAAAGAAAATATGAAAAGTTTTCCAAAATTTTCATGAGTGAATATTTTTCAAATGCCACACAATTAGATGTCCATAATTGTGGTGCAGTGATTCATTAAAAATTATTTGTAATTCTTTATGATTATTTATATTGATCTTACTAGAGAACATGTTTATAATTTGTAATCTGTGATGAGTTAACCATACTTTTAAAAAGTAAAATTATGTATCTTTGTGTAAAAGAACATCCGGAATAAAGGAAGATATGTGTAAAATGTAAGCATACTTCTTTTGAACAGACACATAACGTCCTGACGTCTGCCAGAACTTGGAAGAGAACTGTTAACTTCTGTTTCACCTTTCAACATCCCGTCTTTAATCTCCACTCAATAAATACTTTAAAGCACATTTGGAATAAAGGAAGAGACCTTGAAAGTGAGAACATAATTTTTTATTTTTTCACCCGGATATTTAAGGATTGAAATATTAAGGATTGGGTGACCAGTCTCAATTTGGGATTCTATTAAAAAGGAAAAGGGAATGTCCTACCAGAACCAGAACAAAAACAAACTCAGCCACTCCTCTTATTGTTCTTCATTTGTTATTAGTGGGTCAAGGGCCACATCCCATAGTTTGATGACACTGTCCTTATGTAGGTGAGAGAGCTCTGCTCTTGGCTGGAGGACAGCCTGCTGTCACTCTAAGGGTGGTTTTTTTTCTTGGGTGCTTATCTTCCTCTCTCAGCAAACCCTTCTTTGATATTCATGGGTATTCCCAAAAACCATCTTCCCCAGTGTTTCTGGTGACTTCGGCCTATTTTTAGCACCCTACCCCCTAGAAGGCTTCTGTTGAGTAGGGGCGTCTGCCCCCACATCAGAGTTTCTTTATTCATATGCTTGCCTTCTATCCCTTCATGTAACAGAAAACCCACAAGGGAAGTGACCAGCCTCAATTTGGGATTCTCTTGTAAAGAAAAAGGGAATGTTTAGAGGACACCTTTTGGTCTTAAATCAACCCCAGTCAGCTTTGTTCATCATCCACATTTCTGTCTGCACTCTTCTGAGAAAGGAAACACTCACCTCTCCAGCTCCAATGAGCAACTTCCCAATCATCCTTACACATCAGCCCCAACACCATGGTTTCACTCTGTTATCCTCAATCAGGTTAGGCCATTGCTCCTTGTCTTTCTGCACCACACACAGGACGCCTGGGCATGGGGGAGCTGCAGCAGGTTTAGAGGAGGGATTGACGTGTGGGCTGGGAGGTAGCACGGGGACGCATTTGCCTGCCCTGAGAAAGGCCCTCACCAAACCCCAGAACTGCAAGAAAATTAAAAAGCAGAAGAAAAGAGTCAGGAATGGGATAGCTGATCTTTAGCGTTTAAAAGGTACTGTTTGACAAGAACAGTGGCCTTTTCACGGCAATGTGTGCATATCCCTTTGCTTGCTTGTCAGGCAATGTTGATGGACAGTTCTTAGAGTAGCTCCCTCTTCTCAGTGTCCTCAGAGGCCGTGGGTTCTGTCTAGGAGGTTTTTATGTTCACAAACATTAAGGGACTTTACGAAAGATCTCCTACTGGAGCCCATGCCCTACTACTACAGGCGTTAGGCTCAAGGCTTGCTTTAGGCAACAGCTGTGGACATTGCCAGGTTGATCATGTTTTGCTTTGTTTCATTTTTGCCAAATAGTTTCAGAAGCCTTAGCAGGTATCTTGGGTTTCTTTCCCTTCCTTTTAATTACTTTGATGAGCAACTAGTAAGAGGTATAGCTTTTGTTTATAATAATAATAATAATAATAATAATAATAATAATAATAATAATAATATTGTTTTGAGACAGACTCGCAGGCTGGCTAGGTACTCACTGTAGAGCCCCGGGCTCATTTTTGACTTATGTCAGTCCTCCTGCCTCAGCTTTCCAAGGACTGGGATTGCAGGTGTAAGCCTGGGCATTTGGTTAGAGGTATGGTTCCAGCACTTTAAATCCAGGTTAGTTTTGTTTCTCCTGGATTTCTGATGGTGTTGATTGAATGCAGAGCTGTCAGCATGCTAGACAAGCACTCTATCACTGAGGGACATCCTTTGTGACATATTTGAAGAAAGGATCGCATCATTTGCTGGCCTCTCTGCTTTCTCCTTCTCTGGGGTCTTCACCCAAGGTACCTCCTGGGGGCTCTTTGGACTATAGGTTTGGATGGGTTGACAGCATCCTTCACTGGGTCTTTTCCCTAGTATGATTTATTACCACTGGGAAGAAAATTACTTTTAAAAAAAGATTTAACTGTTTTTATTTTATGGATATGGATGCTTTGCCTGAATGTTTGTCTGTGCATCATATGTGTGCCTGGTGCCCAGGGAGGTCAGAAAAGACCATTAGATCCCCTGGGACTGGAGTTAAAGATGGTTGTAAGCCACCATGTTGCTGGTGAGAATTAAACCTGGATCCTCTCAAAGATCACTAAGTGCTCTTAACTGCTGAACCCTCTTTCCAAGGCAGAAAATTCTTAAGGGGGAATCCTTGAAAAGGCTGAGGAAGCTTCAGGTCCCAGAACCTTTGCTTACTCCCAGGTCAGTTCAGAGGACATCTGTAGTTGAGTGTTTGAGTTCTTAGGGGCTCTAGATTTGGGCATTTCTCAGTTTATATCATTGTTACCATTTGTAACACAGCCTGAGTCATATTTACATTGTGGCTTTGCTGAATCCTTTTTCCTCAACCAAGACACCCCTTCCTTCTTTTTGTGGTGGCGGTACTTAAACCTACACATGGGCTTGTGCCCACTGAACATGTGCCCTTGATGGTGTGCTGGTAAATCCCCATCATCCTAGCATTAGGAAGGCTGGGGCAGGGTGGGGGTGTAGGGGTGTGTGTACCATGAGTTTGAGCTACATGACAAGACCTCGTCTCAAAAAATAGGCGATGAGATCTTCTCTAAGAGGGTTCTCATTCTCTAGCTAGAAGGGGATTAAAAAGTATAGATAGCTCAAGGAATCTTTGGGAGGTGTTCAGATTTTTCTTGAAGAAATCGATCTAGGGCCTAGGATGGAGTTCAGCTTGCAAGAAGCCCAAAACCGCATAAACTGGGAACAGTGACACATGCCTATAATCCCAGCTCTTCAGACACGTAGGCAGACAGGCGAGAGGTTCAAGGTCAACAAAAAGTTCAAGGTTATCCTCAGGTCTGTTGAGAGTTCAAGGTCAGCAACCTGAGACACCCCCCCCCCCAAAAAAAAAGGAAAAGGTAAAGAAACAGAGATTAAGGTGCCTTATCACAAGAGTAAGCCCAGATAAGCTGCTGCCTTGGGCATAACCAACAGCCAGGAAGCTGCCTGCTGTGGCTGGAAACCTGGACCCTTGCCAGCTTCAGAACCTCACCAGCTCTGCCAGGTGCTGTGGACACAAAGGTGAAGAACTCACTTCCTGTTTCCATGACCACATAACTCCAGTCAAAGTCTCAAGTAAGTATGCCGGATTCACTAAAAGATTAATATCTGGGGCCCTCGCTGTACTGGATGGAGGTTGGGAATGACAGTGTTTGCTTTCTTACCTCTATGTTACAGGAATGGGGATGAAAGGACAGTGTTTAACCTTGTTGCCTGTTGTAGGAATTGTTATCATTGAGCTACCCATCCATTTTAGTGCTTCAGAAGTTTCACGCCGCATTCCTACAACTGCCATTTTTGTTTTGTTTGTTTTTGAGATGGGACCTCACTGTGTAGCCCTGACAGGCCTGGAACTTGCTGTGTAGACCAGGCTGGTCTTGAACTTACAGAGATCTGCTTGCCTCTGCCTCTGAGACCAAGTTTCTCGTAATCTTTGACTGATGAATGAGTCCTAATCTGTTTATAAGCAAACACACTGTTCTCCTCATGAATGCTTATTGCTGTCACAGAAGAGAAGATAGAGGGAAAACGCTGTTTGTGGTAAGGAGTGTGCTGGGCCTCTTCTGAAAGCAGTTACCCTCCTCAAGCCAAGGCTGTGTGGGCTAGTCATCTAGGAAGCTGCTGGTGCAGTCTCCAGCATGCTCACTAGCGAACATGTTACTGCCCAGTCTAGTAGCACACATCTGCAATCCCAGCTCTGGCTAGGCTGAGGCAGAAGGAGAGGCTGTATAGAGTTCCGCTGTGCTCAGTTGGAGGTCATACTTGAAGAAAGAAAGACTATGGACACATGCTGGCCATGCTTAGCTCAAGGTAGCTTACAGGGGCAGACAGGGCAGTTCAATGAGTAAATGTATTTGTCACCAAGCCTGATGACCTCAGTTTGATCCCTGGGACCCACATGGCATTGGAAGGCGAGAACCGACTCCGGTTAAGTCCTTGTGACCTCCACACACTCACTCCTGCCCAAACACTACAAGAAATGTTTTTGTGTCTTTGTTTGAGACAGTGTCTCCTGTTATATCCCTGGTTGGTAAGGAACCTGCTGTGTAACCCAGGCTGGCCTTAGAGATCTGTCTGCTTCTGTTTCCTGAGTGATGGAGTTAAAGGTGTGCACCACGATGTCCAGCAGATATGAACACTTCTAAGCACGCTCATTTGATGGCATAGAAAGAGTGGGCAGTAGGCTAGGGAGATGCCTTCACAGGTATGCGGGATGGCTGTGCAAGCATGAGGACCTGAGTTCAAATACCACTACTTATGTAAAAGGTATGGCATGTCTGCATGTCTGCATGCCTGCAACCTCAGCACTGGGGAATGAAGACAGGTGGATCTCAAGAGCTCACTAATCAGCCAGTCTAGCTTCTGGTTCAGTGGGAGATCCTCTCTTACAGGAATAAGGCAGAGAGCAATAAAGGAAGACACCTAGTGTCCTGCTCTGGCTTCCATATGCAGGTACCCCGACACACCTATATGCATACATCACATATACCACACACAACACACCCATAAAACAAAACAAAACAAAACCCCTAAAGGTGGAAGGGAAAAATTCTTCTATACATGTCTGGTTTCTTTTCCCCCCAAATGTTTAGCTGATACCAAAGAAAAGCAAATTTGAAGATGTGTTAACATGGGCTCTTCGCTCTAAGGACATCACCTGACCAGGCTGCTAATACTTTCTAATCATTGCACCCTCTTGTACATGCTTGATTCCTTCCTGTTTTAAAATAACAGATGCTTGCATTACTCTGTGGTTTACATGACGCTCGGGTTTTTCCTTCTGACTCTGTGTTCTTGTGGTGCGTGTAACACAACAGAAGTCATCTCTCCCCACAGCCATGCACCTTGAGTCTCATGTGGTTCACTAGAAACTTACATAGCTCAGCTCTCGAGTTTCAGTGCCTCGGCTCTCCTGTTTGATTACAGTCCTGTCTGTCTGTGCTGGGGCTCTGCTCTGGTCCTTCCCTTCATGAGGAGTCCTTAGGCCAAGCAGCCTCTACCCGATGCTGCCCTTGCAGCCCCAGGTCTAGAGTTGTGAGGCTTGCAGTGTCTGCTTCTCATTCTTTTTGTTCACGTCCATCCTTTGCAGAATTTTTTGTCTGGCTTAACCCCTTTCTCCCTGCTGCTTGGTCACTCTAAGCCCTGTGATGCCTTTGAACTTTTGGGAGCCATTTTGGACCTGTTTTTAGACCTTCATGGTCCAAGTCTGAAGTTTCCTGGATGGGCTGCATAATTTTTTTTTCTTAAATCACAGATCTCAAAATTAAATATAGTAATTTAGAAGTGATCCCAGCACTTGAGACTTGGGAAATGGAGGCAGGAGGATCAAGAGTTCAATATCAGTATGGACAATAAGAAACCTTTTCTCAAAACAAAACCAAAAATTAAACAGGCAAAAAGAAACATTTATTGACTGGAGATGTCAGCTTATTGGTAGAACACTTATCTAGCCTGCCCAAAGCCCTGGATTTGATTAACACACACACACACACACACACACACACACACGTAGTAGTAAAAAAAACCCTCTAAGACACAGCTATACATATACACATATGTACACAAAAATTTGTGTATATAGCATTATGCTTTGCAAACTGAATATATTTGTGATACTGTAAGACTAAATTCCCACCTGTTTTCACATATAAAGCACTTGCAAATTACAGTGATTTTTAAATTAACTTAGTTGATTAAAGGGTGAATGAGAAATACCTATTTTCTTTATTGTGAGGATTTGAGGATCCTACTTCTGGTGTGTACATAAAATTTTAATCTGTCTTGCAGCTGTCCTGAACAATTGATACCGTCAAGGAGTCAGAGTGAGAGGTGAACTCCTTCATGTTCATGGAAGATTCTCATCTCCAAGGACCTGCAAAATAAGTCTACCCTCAAATGAACTGCCTCAACGGAATTCTTACAGACTTGTGAGGCAAAGTCTCATAGCTCAGGCCGACCTTGATCTTGCAACCCGCTTACCCCTCTGCTGGAGCACTCAGTAGGCATATACCTCCACACTAACTACAAGATCAGTATTTTTCAAACTTGTTAGTACTTGTCGAGACTGAAGTCTAAAGTGTATTGAAAAGGACAGTTTGTATTTCATTTCTGAGGGCGACATGATGGGACAACAACTTGGAAGTGTGGCATTTGAAGCCAATCAAGTCTTTCTTTTTTTTTTGAGATGGGGTCTCATGTTGCCTTGGAATTTGCCATGTAGTCCAGGCTGGCCTTGAGCTGTTGGTGATTCCCTCTCTAGTGCGGGGCTTATAGGAATCCTCCATGTTCATCTTTTCTACTTATTTTAAAGCTTATTTCCTAATTAAGTAATTAGCTATGAATTCATAACCACTTCTCAAAGAGTCATAGAACTGAGCCAGAACAAGCTGCAGCAATTGCTTATGATGCCAATCTGAGAAATGTGAGCTTAAGCCTTCGGCACTGTCAGCCCATTTATTGAGAGAGAAAACCAATAAAAATTTAAATTAAAACGTTTAGAGCCTTTCAAATATTGCTTATTGGACAATATAGAAAAACAATAACCCTTCACAATGACAGATGTTTACACGTTTTAATGGCATTGTTTGACTGCACTGTCTTTAGTGAAGGTCTTAAATGATAATAGTCCTGCACCTGCTGATGAGGCATGCCTTGGACCAGCTTGGGCATCATCTCCATGACTGCACTTCTGTCTCCCTGCTTATTTTCCTGGTTACCCTTTCTGTAGCATGTTTTGCTTGTAACTTGTTTTTCTCATCTAGGAATTAAGCCTAGGATGTTGTGGGGAGCTGCGGGCCGCTTCCCGCCGCCCGGCTCCCGCACTGGCTAGATTCACCCGAAATAATAACACACAAACTATATTCATTTAAACACTGCCTGGCCCATTATATCTAGCCTCTTCTTGGCTAACTCTCATATCTTGCTTAACCCATATTTAGTAATCTGTGTAGCACCACGAGGTGGTGTCTTACTGGGAAAGATTCAGCATGTCTGACCTGGTGGCTTGACCAGAGAGGAGAGGCATGGCGTCTGGCTCACTTCCCTTCTTCCCAGCATTCTGTTCTGTCTACTCCACCTACCTAATTCTCTGACTTATCAGACCAAGAAGTTTTCTTTATTGATTAACAACAGATTGACAAATGACCTTCCCACATCACTAGGATATGACACAGACTATGCAAGTTCTCTACTCTACTACCTAGCTATATCCCCAACTCTTTGGATGTGTGGGGTGTTTCTCCCTGTAACCTTGGCTGTTTTGGAACTCACTCTGTAGACCAGGCCAGCCTCAAACTCAAAGAGATCCACCTGCCTCTGCCTCCCGAGTGCTGGGATTAAAGCATGTACCACCAACACCTGGCTCCCCAACACTTTTTGAAACATGCTTTTTAGGACTGTAAAAGTTTTTGAGGATCTTTATGACAGTTTAACAATCTGGAGAAGCTGTGCCCTCTAGGATTCATAGAACTCACACTTCAGTCCCAAAGCATTCATAAATATGAACAGCATGACAGGCTTTTCTTTTAAAAAGGTCTCATTTTAAATGGTAAAGATATGATGGAATGCTGGGCTGTGGAGGCACATGCCTTAAATCCCAGCACTTGGAAGGCAGAAGCAGACAGATCTCTGTGAGTTTGAGGCCAGCCTGGCCTACAAGAGCTACTAGTTCCAGGACAGGCCCCATAGCTACAGAGAAATCCATTCTCAACTCCCTGCCCCCCCCCAAAAAAAAAGATGATGACCACAGTCATTAGTCCCACTCCTTAGAGGCAGTGATGTCCTTCTGCAGCTCAGTGTGCCAGGGCTGTGAGGTTACTCCATCATCTAGAATTTATAGCTTAATTCCTACACTGAATAGGAAATTCCATGGTCCAACCATAGGAAACCATCCCCAGCAACACTCTTGGCTGTTTTTTTTTTTTTTTTTGGCATTCAAGTTCAGGTGACAATGTCCCACCAGCCTTTATAGTTCCACCTATTGTCCTCTATCCTCATCACCAAGATAATTGAAAAGCTTCATTGAATATAACATGATACTGAGATGCAGACCATGAAATCTAACGTCAGGGGATTGAATTTTCAGCAAGAAATAGCTAGGGTATATTTACAAATCCTGATGCCGCAGTGAGTTTGAATACAAAGGAACTCAAAACTGCCCTGCTCATCCTAGAAAAGTGGTTCTCAACCTTCCTAATGCTGTGACTTCTTAATACAGTTTCTTATGGTGTAACATACCAACCATAAGATTATTATTTTTTGCTGCTGTTATGAATCATGCTGTAAATATCTGATATTCAGATATCTGATATGTGACCCCCATGAAAGGATCATTTAACCCCAGAGGGGTTGGAGTCCACAGGTTGAGAACCACTGTTCTAGGAGGCGCTCATTGGCCCGGGGTTGCAGGTTTTCCACCATGGGTGCTCATCTCACTCTGACACAGAACCATACAGTTTGCAGATATATCAGCAAGATCATATATTGACACACAAAGCATGAGGCACCCTCCTAATGCTAGGAGCATCAGTGGGGCTGCATACTTTCACCCAGGAACTCAAGGGAAACAGGAAGTCCCAATCCTTGTTTATATGAATTCATCAAGCTAAATAAGAGGCTGGCTAGAGCTCTAGCCTTGGCTTATAATCTATAGCAAGCAATTGATTTGGTTTTTGCTGTGCAAATTTGATTGTCTATTTTTATCTTTATTAGTAATGATATTTTCTATGCCTTTTCATATTCATTAATAGATTCATCACCCCCACTTTTGTGAATAGAGAACTGCCAGCCAGTACCATTTAACAAGGGTTAACATTCAGGACAGGCTCCAAAACCACAGAGGAACCCTGTCTCAAAAAAACCAAAAAACAAACAAACAAAAAACAAAACAAGGGTTAACATAGACAGTGAGTCCAAAACTGAAAGGAAGTCCATGCCATAGTTGGGACTTTTCCAGAAGTCTCATAGATGGTCACATTGTCCAGGGCTGTGGATAACAGCCAAATGTCTGGCTGGACCTTTCCTCTGGAGACATTATAGCAGGATATGTGCAACAAGGCAATTGTGGGATGTTACCTTTACTCAGACCAGGTGGATGCCTGCAAGACAAGTCATCCAGCGCTTCCGTTTTCTGCTCAGAGACATGGAGTTCTTTAGAACTATAGGTCATGTCTACCAAGGGGGAATTCCATTCTGAAAGCAGGGCACCAGATTCTGACAGCATACTGGAAAATGTCTATCCAACAGGGTAACCTGTGAGTGATTAGAAACCAGAGAACCCAAGTGAGAATGTATTGATGATGTCTAAAAAACTGTACATCCAATCCTTCCCAGACTCCAAATCCCTGAACTGTATGGGCCATTCAGATGAGAGGGACACACAGCAATGACAAGTAGGAATGCTGGGTGATATCCCAGTGTAGTTGAAGAGAGGGACTAGAAACATTCAGATCAGTTACCTCAGTCTGATATTTATAACTGTTACATAATGATTTAATAGCCAGATGGTTTTTGAGAGACTTTAAACATTTTATTTTTTAATTTTTCTAACAATACTTTTATTGATTATTTTGAAACTTCACACAGTACACCCCAATTACATTCACTCTCCAGTCTTCCCATGTCTACTGTACCCACCTTGTGACTTTCCCAAAAATAAAAAGAAGAAGATGATGATGAAGAAGAAGAAGAAAATACTAAGTCTAATTTGTGTTTCCTATATACTCACTGGAGCATGGTCAAACTCCCAGTAGCCAGCCTCTTAAAGAAAACTGAGTTCTTCTCCACCCCAACCCCCATCAGAATCCATCAGCTGTGAAGACCTATCATGCTTTAGCATTCCTATCACGATTTTTAATAGTTCTCTTTAATGACTTCCTGTCTAGACTGTTTCTTTTGTTGGGGTGTGGGGTGGGGTAGTCATCACAGAAGCCTTCTGTGTCTTTCATTTTTAACTATGAGTCTGCAAAAGATCCTAATGCAAAAGAAACTTCCTTGCTCTTTGTAGTCAGCAGCAGCATGGATTATGGATTTCCACATGGTTTCTGGTAACAGAACAGATCATGGACATCTCCATAGCCTTCAGTGGTAACATGGGCCATGGACACAAACATGGCCCCTGGCAGCAGCATGGCTCATGGACATCAGCATGGGTTCAGGTGACATCACAGACCATGAGCCTTTGGTGGTAACACCAGCCATGGACATCCATGTGGCCTCAGGTGGCAACACCAGCCACATACATCAACATGGCCTTCAGTGGTAACATGGGCCACAAACATCAACATGACTCCTAGTGGGAGCACAGGGCATGGACATCATAAAGTTTTCAGTTACAGCACAAACCACAGAAATCAACATGGATTCAGGTGGCAACACAGATAATGAACATCCCTGTGGCCTTTGGTAGAAACATGAGCCATGGACATCAACATAGCCCTTGGCCACAGCATGGATCATGGACACCATTGTGACCCTTGGCAACACCCTGGTCCATGGACAGCAACATGACTTCAGAAAGCAACTCAGACTATTGATGTCCACTTAGCCTTTGGTGGTAACACTACTCCTGGACATCCATACAACTATGAATCCAGGTGTTTAGCTGTCAGCATAAAAACACTATAACAGCTAAGACAATATGTCTCCACTAGAGGCCAGCAACTCTGCTACCGTAGGCCCTGAGAAATACAATATAGCTGAAGCACAAGACAAGAACTCCAAAATAGCAATTATGAATATGTTAGTGGTCTTTAAAGAGGAAATGAATAAATTTATTAAATCTATAAAAATGCAAACAGTGGGATGAAAAGAGTAAAATAGTTTAAGACCTGAAAATGGAAATAAGAAAAATCCAAACAGGGAAAACTGAAAGTGAAAATTTTTGGAACTTGACCCGGGCGATGGTGGTGCACACCTTTAATCCCAGCACTCGGGAGGCAGAGGCAGGCGGATCTCTGTGAGTTTGAGACCAGCCTGGTCTACAGAGCTAGTTCTAGGACAGGCTTCAAAACTACAGAGAAACCCTGTCTCAAAAAGCCACCACCACCAACAACAAAAAGAATTTAGAAACTTGAGAGGCAAGCCTCACTAAGAGAATACAAAAGACAGAAGAGAGAAACTCGGCCATTGAAGAGAAGATAGAAGAAATGCATACCCCAGTCAAAGAAAATGTTAAAACTAAAAAAAAAAAAAAAAAAAAAAAAAAAATTCAGGCACAAAACATCTAGGAAATCTGGGACACTATGCAAAAACTAAATCTGCAAAAAAATAGGAATAGAGGAAGGAAAAGAAACCCAGGCCAAAGGAACAGAAATTATTTTCAGCAAGATCATAGAAGAAAATTTCTTTAAACTAAAGAAGAAAGTCCTAATAAGGTACTAGAAGCCTACAGAACACCAGTTAGACTGTACTAGAAAAGAAATTCTCCATGACCCATAATATTTGAAACACTAAATGTACATAACAAAGACAGAATATTAAAAAGCAACAAGAGAAAAAGAGCAAATAAGATATAAAGGTAGACCTATTAGAATAATACCTGACTTTACAATGGAGACTCTAAAAGCCAGAAGGTCCTGGACAGATATTCTACGGACTCTAAGAGACCACAGATGCCAATCCACACTACTAGACTCAAAACTTTCAATCATAATAGATGAAGAAAGAAAGGCATTCCATGATAAAATCAAATTTAATCAGTGTCTGCCTACAAATCTAGCCTTACAGAAAGCACTAGAAGGAAAACCAACTGGAAGAAGTTAATTGCATCCAGGAAAACACAGGGAATAAATAATCCCAGACCAGCAATTCAAAGGTATTATGTGTAGGGACACACCATCACCACCAAAAAATAACAGGAATCAACCAACACTACTCGTTATTAACTCTCAGCATTAACAGTCTCAATTCCCCAATAAAAAGACAAAATGTGAAAACAGATTTCATTCTATATATCCAAGAAACACACCTTAATATCAAAGATAGACATTACCTCAGGGTAAAAGTATGGGAAAAGATATTCCAAGTGAATGAACCCAAAAAGCAAGTTGGTGTACTAGTTTTACTATCTGGCAAAATAAACTTCAAACCAAAACTAACCAGAAGAGATTGGAAAGGACACTGCATACTCATCAAAGAAAAATCTACCAAGAATGTGTTATAATTGTTAACATTATGCACCAAACATAAGGCTACCCAAGTTTATAAGAGAAACATTACTACAGCTTAACTAACATATTGATTCTAATATACTCATAGCATGTAACTTCAATACCTCACTCTTGTCAAGTCATTCAGACAAAAACAAAACAGAGGAATCCTAGAGCTGACATCATAAACTAAATGGGCTTCACATATTTATAGAACACTTTACCCAGACATAAAAGAATATACTTTCTTCTCAGCAGCTCATGGAACTTTCTTCAAAATGGAATACATACTTGGACACAAAGTAAATATCAACAGGTATAAGAAAATTGAGACAATACTCTGCATCCTATCTGATCAACACAAATTAAAGTTGAATATCAACAACAACAGAAACAACAGAAAGCTTTCAAACTCACCGAAACAGAACAACTCACTACTGAATGAAGAATGGATCAAGACAAAAATTAAGAAATATATTAAAAGCTTTCTAGAATTGAGTAAAAATGAAACCCAATATACCCAAATTTATGGGATGTAATAAAGGTAGTTCTAAAATACAAGTCCATAGCACTAAGTGCCTAGATGTAAAACATTGGTCTGTGGGTCATGCTGTCACTGGGGGCCTCATTGGTGTCCGTAGCTTGTTGCCACTGGATGCTATGTTTGTGTCCATAACTCATGTTGCCTCTAGAGGCCATGTTGGTGTCCTAGCTCATTACCTCTGGAGTGAAGCACGATTAATAAAAACTCAGAGACAGATATTGGGGTTCAATCTGAAGACTAGAAAATCACTGTCAATTCTAGAGTTTTGGGAAGTTGCTTACAATGCACTTTTTGTTTACTTAGGTAATATCTTTCTGGGGTCTTTGAAAAGTTGAAGACAAATAGTTATATAGTTTTCCTTAGTTATGATAAAAGATAAATTGGACATAAAACTTAAGACCCACAAAGATAGGATAGATGATAGAGTATTTTCCTTAATTTGTCAAATGTAAATGGACTAAATATTATAACTATAATTCTTGCTTGATAACTGTTTTGTATGTGTAATTTTACTATGTTAAAGTTAAAAACTTTCCTTTTTGTTTGTAAAGAAAGGGGAAATAGTATGGGAAGTCCTTTTGTATATGTGGTGCTTTTGTTGATTAATGAATAATCAATAAACTGCTTGGGCCGATAGCAGGGCAGAATAGAGCAAGGTAGAAATTACAAGCAGAGATAGAAGAGAAAAGAAGGCAGAGTCAAGGAGAAGCCATGTAACTGCCAAAGGAGACAGATGATGGAGAACCTTACTGGTAAACCATGAGCATTATAGTGATACATAAATTAATAGAAATGGGTTAATTCAAGATGTAAGAGTTAGCTAGAAATATGGAAAAGTTATTGGCCAATGTTGTAATTAATATAGTTTTTGTGTTATTATTTGGGTCTGGGCAGCTGGGAAATGAACGAGCAGTCTCTGTCAACAAAATGGCCACTGGTTCTTACATTGACCTCAGTCCATAAATGGTGATCCTGCCTCCAGGAATCCTCAGAATGAGACTGAGAGTGAGAACTGTCTCCTCCTGTTTTATAATCCTCTCTAGTTCTGGGATTAAAGGTGTACACCTCTACCACCTGGTTTCTATGGCAAACTAGTGTGGCTATTGGGATTAAAGGTGTATGCAGAGGAGCAAATCCAGAGACCAGATCCAGAATCAGCCATCTCCACCAGAACAGGTACAGGGGAGTAACCACTGAACAAGTGAGCCAGAGCCAGAGACCACTGAGGGTCTGGATATGAATCTGGGACCTTTAAGGGAGTAGACCTAAGACAGGACCCCTATGGGTCAGGGTGTGAGTCTAAGACCTCCCAGGAACTAGGCCTGAGCCAGGACCTCTGCCAGTCTGGGTGTGAGTGAACCTGGAATAGGCAGTAACTAGACATCTCAGCAGGGCCAAGTGTGAGTCTGGGTCCTCAGAGGGAGTAGGCCTGAGCCAGAACCTCTGTGGGTCTGGGCATTGGTCTGGGGCATCAAAGGGAATAGGCAGGAACCTGAAACCTCTGTGGGTCCGAGCGTGAGTCTGGGACCTCTGAGGGAGTAAGCAGGTCCTCTGTGGGTCCAGGCATACCTGAGCCTGGGACCTCCGAGGCAGTAGACTGGAGCCAGAAACTTTTCCAGGTCCAACTCCAACCCAGGAACTTCTGCAGGAGGGAATCCAGACCAGGATTTACAGATTGAGCCAGTGACCAGATCCAGAGTCAGTGATCTCCACCAGAACAGGTTCAACTTCAAGCCAGGGACTTCTGCAGGAGGGGATCCAAACCAGGATTTACAGAAACAGGGCAAAGCCACAACCTAGGCCAAAGTAGGCCTGAGACAGCAAACTGCAAGTGAGCAGAGCAAGGCACAGGTGCACTGAGCCATCTCCAGGAACCCTGAGTAACCAATGAGATAACTAGAACTGTGACTCTGACTGTACCACAAGGAACAACCATGTGAGCTTTGGATTCACTGGCACCTAGAAGATTATCTAACAGAATTTCAGACAGCTCCAACCACACCTATTAGAGGAAAAGATGAATATAAAAGGTAAGATCACACGCTACACCACAAAGAGCAACACAACACCAATAAAACCTAAAGACCCTACAACAGCAACACCCGAACAACCAAATATGGATGAACCAGAAGAAAATGAACTAAAAATAACTTCAAGGGAATGCTAGAAATTCTTAAAGATGAAATGAGAAATTCCCTTAAAGAAATTGAGGAAAAGACAAACAAAAAATTGGAAGATTTCAGAAAATCACTTAAAGAAAACCAAGAAAAAGAAATCAAATATATGAAAGAAACTACTCAGGACTTGAAAACTGAAATAGAAACAATAAAAAAAAATAAGCCAAAGATATTATAGAAACAGAAATCATGAGGAAAAAGAGCAGGAACCACAAACACAAGCATGAACAGCAGAATACAAGAGATGGAAGAGAGAATCTCAGGCACTGAAGATGCAAAAGAGGAAATAGACTTATCAGTTAAAGAAAACAATAAATCTAACAAAAACTTAACCCAAATATCCAGGATATATGGGACACCATTAGAAGGCCAAATCTTAGAATAATAGGTATAGAAGAAGAAGTTCAACTTAAAAGCACAGAAAATTTATTTAACAAAATCATAGAAGAAAATTTTCCCTACCTAAAGAAAGATATGCCTATGAAGATACAAGAAGCTTACAGAACAACAACAACAAAAAGTCTTCTCGCCACATAATAATTAAAACACTCAGTATACAGAGTAAAGAAAGAATATTAAGAGCTTCAAAGGAAAAAGGCCAAGTAATATATAAAGGTAGACCTATCAGAATTACACCTGACTTCTCATTGGAGACGATGAAAGCCAGAAGGTCATGGTCAAGCATTATGCAGACATTAAGAGACCATGGATGCCAAACCCAGACTCCTATACTCAGCAAAATTGTCATTCACCATAGGAGGACAAAACAAGATATTCCATGGCTAATCCAGATTTCACCAATACCTAGCCACAAACTCTACACAAAATACTAGAAGGAAAACTCCAACCCAAGAAAATGGGTACACCAACAAAAGCACAGACAATTGATGATCTCATAGCAGCAAATCCCAAAGAAGAAAAATGCACAAATTAACACCACCAATGATGAAAACTAAATTAACAAGAGATAGAAAACACTGGTCTCATTAATATCCCTTAATGTAAATGGACTCAACTCACCTATAAAAAGGCTCAGGCTAACAGATTGGATACAAAAACAGATTCTATCTTTCTTCTGCATACAAGAAATATCACAACCTCAAAGACAGACATTGTCTCAGAGTTAAGAGTTGGGAAAAAATATACCAATCAAATGGACCTAAGAAACAAGCGGGTGTAGCTATCCTAATATCTAACAAAATAGACTTCAAGCTAAAATCAGTCAAAAGAGATAAGGAAGTCACAGGAAAAATCCATCAAGAGGAATAGAGTTGGGTATTTTCCCAAGGGTTTCTTTGTCAAGGAGATCAAATTCTAGTTAAAGCTGAAATGACCTTAATAAAAATCCAAGATGGAGGAACCTTTGCAGTGTCTTGCCCTGTCTCACTCCTCACTGGTTTTGTGAGTACGAGTCAGATCTTTGACTCATCCTGTTTTAGAATGGTGTAGTTGATCCTGGGTTTATTCTCTGTTTGATGTAGTTGGCCATGAAGTTGAGGATGCAGGGTCCCATCATTAGTTAGCTCTATCAGAATAGAAATCAGTGACCTGGCTAACTCCAACAGTGAGATATTCAGCTCTGGGGTCCAGGTAAACAGACTGATACCTATTGCCTAGTTATTGTCTTCTTTCTTTCCTTTCTTTGGGGTTTTCTCTGTCAATGGCAAGGTTTTCCCTAGTTACCACTGATTGATTGACATGGAAACAGCAAAGTTTCTTCTAAGTCCACACAAAGTCCTCTTTGTTTCATAAAAAGCAAGTCTAGCCTCCTCCAGTTCTGTAGGACTAGTGAGAGAGCCAATTTGACTCTCCAGCCTGAGAGTCAAAATTGGCCTATGTCTAGGTCTACCCGGGAACTGAGTCCTCTCAAGTTTTAGATTCCCAGCAATCAAGGCTAAGGTGCCTACGGCAGTTGCACTGGCCATTCCTGCCACTACTTAGGATTGGGACCAGAATTGGGGCCCCACAACCTTCATTAACATTGAGCGAAGACCAATATGAGCTCTCCTGTCTTTTCCATTATAAGCCTATACCTGGGGGGGATAACAGAGACCAATATACGTAGAGTGGGGGTGTGAATCCAGTGAGTCAGACGAGGCGCATTTAGCCAAACTGTTAGTACAAGCAAGCCAGGCAAATTTGAGGATGTGATGCAAGTACCTTGTCCTTGGCAGAGTATGCATAAAGTTGTAATCCTTGAAGGCCCCCTTTTTGCCAGTCTTCTCCACAACCTGATTTTCTGACCCCTGTGCCTTTCCTGAACCCATATGGTTCCACTCTGGAAGGGACAAAAGAGGGCAGAGGACCATATGAAAGATAGATTTTCCCATTCCTGGCTTTCCTGAATTCTTACTTCCAGGTTTGGGGGTTGTGTAATACAGGTTAGTAAACTCTGGTGAGTCTTATCTTAAAGGGGTCTGAAGTCCAAGTGACAGTTCTTCTGTCATTTCTGAAGTGGCCTTTTTCAATGGATGATACCAGCTGCTTTGGCAGCAGGTGGGGTGGTGAGGATGACTGGGAAGGGCCCCTTACAGACAGGTTCCAGAGTCCAGGCAGGGGTCCTCTTTTCCAAACTAAGTCTCCTGGCTGGAACTGGTGGGCAGGTTCAGAGGTGGCAGGATTCCTTTCACTGTCTGGTCAATAGCCTGGTGAATCAGGCGGTGGTGGCACATGCCTTTAATCCCAGCACTTGGGAGGCAGAGGCAGGCAGATCTCTGTGAGTTCAAGGCCAGCCTGATCTACAAGAGCTAGTTCCAGGACAGGCTCCAATGCTCCAGAGAAGCCCTGTCTCTCAACCCTCCCTCCCCCCAAAAAAATTGCCTGGTGAGCTTCCTGCAAAGCCTGCAAGGACTTACGAAGGGAATACCTTAGAGTTTGGGGAGGATGGAAGGTGGTTTCCCGAGCTTAATTTCTATAAGAGGAAGCCCCTCTCAGTAAGGAGTATATCAGGCCTAAACACGGCAAAGGAGAGGAGGTTGGCCCGGTTTTCACCAGTGTCCAGAACCAATTTGATCAGTCTCCTTAAACATTCTCTTCATCTTTTCTATCTGACCAGAGCTCTATGCTTATATGCACAATGTAGCTTCCAATTAATATTTAATATGTTTGTCAAATTTTGAGATGCTTTACTTGTAAGGGTAGGGCCATTGTTGAATCCCCAAATCAGGTGACAGCCTAAACCTGGGAATTATCTCCTGAAGAAGCTATTTAGGAACTACTGGAGCTGTCTCTGTTCATGTGGGGTAGGCCTCCACCCATTCTGAGAAGATCTCTACAAACACTAGCAAATATGTACAGCCCAAACCAGCAGTTCATATTTCAGTAAAGCACAACTCCCAGTGTTCCCCAGGGCCGTTTCCTTGAACCCAGATCCCTTGTGGGCTCTTCCTTCCCCTTTGGGGTTTACCTGAGCACAGGTAGCACACTTGAAAGTGATGCCTTTAATCAGGCTCTCCAAACTTGGAACATATGTGGGTTTGAGGAGTTGAACAGTTTTCATGTCTCCTAGGTGGGTAGCTCGGTGGAGATTCATAACCAGTCACCTTCCCAGACTTCCCATCCTTGTTTATCCTTTTTGGCCAGTTCTTATTTCACCCAGTCAATTTCACCATGGGGCCTATTCTGGGAGGTCCAGGAAGGTGGGCTACCAAGATTGGAGAGGCCCCACGGGTTTTAGGCTTCTTGGTCAGCCAAGTCAGATGCTCTGTTGCCCCTGGCTTCTAGGGAGCATCTTTCTGGTATCCTTTGCAATGGACAATGGCCAGCACCTAACTTTAACCATATAGCTTCTAATAGGGCTATAATTTCCTTTCTATTTTGATTTCTTTTTCTGTTGAGGTTAGCAATCCTGATTCCCATGGACATGGGCTGCTATCAGTGTATATGGTAATAGCCTTGTCTTTCCCACAGGAGAATGCTTGAGTCAAAGCTAAAAGCTCAGCCTACTGAGCTGAGATTCCTCTGCTTAGAAATTATATTCAGATCGTCTTATCTTGGGTTGTCCCCACTGCCCCCACATACCTGATCCCATTTTTGGGTGAAACTGCCCTATCACTCAATAATACCGTGTTTGGTGTCCCCAGCGGGGTGTCAGATTAGGTCTGACAGACTGAATAGGGTCATTCATCTCAACACAGGAGACCTGTGGGGTCATTTTTTGGCAGGAGACTGGCATGGTTGAGGCCCAGTGTCTTGTGGAACTGAATGAGGGGTTAATACAGAAGTATTGGGTCAGCTTGGTGTTAGACATCCATCTCCCAGGTGTTCTCCCCAAGAGGGCCCCAACAGAGTGTGAGGCTATCAGGGACAGTTCTTGCCTGAAAGTTCATTTGTCAGCCTCTTTTACCTGTGGGGCAGTGGCAGCTATGGACCTTATTCATGCCGTCCATCTGGCTGTGACTGGGTCAGGTCTCTCGGACAGATATGCCACTGGTCTTTCTCATGGTCCCAGGGTTTGTGTGAGGACCCCCTAGGCAATGAATGCCTCTGGCCTCATCCACATACAAGTGGAATGAATAGCTTAGTAAAGCCTGTGAGGGCCAGAGCTGGGACAGACACCAGACCGCCCTTTTAAGGACTTGAAAGGCTCTCTGCTCAGTATCAATCCATGCCAAAGGCTGTGTACTCCTGGTGCTGGCATAGGGGGCCTTGGCTATCTCAGAAAATCCTGGTATCACTGTCCAGCAGCACCCAACCACCCTAGGTCAATGGAGGAGTGTGTATTTGAAGGACAGCTGAGATGCAGCCATGGGGAAGTATTCTTTTCTTTCCTCTAGGGGGAGCCTAGGTCTGTGCCTGAGGAACACACAGCTGAGCCTTCTTGTATCATTCCAGGGCCTGTGGGGAGGGATAGAGTCTGTAAAAAGGCCTCCTGTCAGCTGTCCACATTCCTTCTCAGTAGTTGGGGCTATGAGAGAACCATCTACACACTGAATCAAGATGTCTTGTAGATATTTTTGTCTATACCAACCCAACCTGGTCACAGTTCTCCCTTTCTTTGAGAGAGATTGCCAGGGTGGATGAACTGGTTAAGATAGATGTCCCTTTTCATTAAGTAAACTCTCAAACAAACAAACAAACAAACAAACAAAAAACCCACCAAAACTGGGGTCTTCTATGTCTAACTGTACTTCTTTCATTAAAGAATTCCAATATATAACTCAATCATATAACCTCACCTTCCATGATATGTATGATTCTAGCTAACAACCTACTTCCTAAGGAATGCAGGTGAGTTTGGGAGCAGGCTAGAGCACATACAGATGGAATCTACTAAAATAATGGAGCACACTTGGCCAGGTCAGAGGTGGTCCCTGACCAGGATCTCCAAAGGTACTGTAATACCCCAGGTAAATAGGAAGCAGTCTTGAGACCACAAAGAACACCCTCATTTCCTCCTCATCTGCCACCCCCTCCTATTTCTCCACTATTGGGATTCCTGCATTGTGCTGGCCCCGTCCCTCTTGGGCTGACAGCAGTGGTCACATCACACCTGCGCAGTGCTCCTGTCCACCACCCCCGCCCCAGAAGTCTCTGTGCATTGGAGCAGTAGCCTCTGTAGCAGTGTTCTCGCTACCTGTCCCCTCCCTTGTCGCCGCCACAGGAGCCACCTCGCTCACTGTTAAGGCTACACATTGGGGCACTATGTGTTCAGAGTCACTGGCTTTTTCCAACAGCACAGCAGCACGGCATACACACGCCAGAGGCACAGTGAGATGGCACGATAGTGAGGTGGCGCACTGGAGGTGTGGGACCCTAGCGTCCAATCACAGAGGAGGAGGAGTCGCCCCAAGAGACCATCTCTCACATCACAGCTGATGTAAAAGCATGAGGATTTTATTAATCCTGTCCTGACAGGGCCCTCCAGCAGTCGGGAAGACTAGACCAGGCTAGAAGACCCCGAATGGCTGGTACAGGCTATTTTTAAAGGGAAAAACCACAGAAGGAAGGGGTGTCTGGGGGTTGTTCTTTAGCTATTATGATTGGCTTATTCAAAAGGGCTATTACCAATAATTGGCTGGAGAGTGGTTGCCAGATCAGATGAGGTAAAGGGACACTTCTGAGGGTCACTTTGCCTCTTTCCAGGGACTAAGTCAAAACATCAGTAACTGAGTCAACACCTAAGGGTTATCTTGTCCCTGTTCAGGGTGATGGATAGTTCCCAACATCTCAGTACGTGCATGCATAGCTGCTATGTCCTTGGTTCCCAGGGGAGGAGGGGAAGTACTGAGAATTGTCAGAAATGGCTTCAGAATTGTCTTAAAGTTCTACATTTCCCCCTCTTATTTGGTCAAATATCCCAATCCTGGGATATTAGTAAATTTGGGGGACTAATTAGATCAGAACACAGAAATTAGCAGTATCATCAGATACAAGGGGTTAACCAATGTTGCTGGCCCACCATAGATCAATAGAAGGTACCAAGTACCAGTTTCCTGTTGTCTTGAGATTTGGGAGAGTTAGGTAACATAGGTACTGATATTGAGGGGTTGGAGTCCCCAAACATACTTTTGTTAAGGTTAACTTTTTCTGTTGCCCCCATCTACAGAACGTATGAGAGGTGATATTGTTGAAACTGCCAGATGAGGCTATTCCTTCATAATAGAGAGATCCTGCTGACAGGCATAGCCAAACAAGACTGTGTCAAGTTGGGGTCAGTACTATTTAGTAAGGAAAAGGCTCCCCACACAAGATTGAATAGTCCTTGGCTGGTGGTGGGAGGTGCCGGCAGAGAAGCAGGGAGAGTAGCTTAGTCCAGCCGGCAGCAACAGGCCCTGGTCAGATAGTACTTGGTTCTCTATCTACCTTAGCATAATGGTGAAGGTGGCACCTAAATCTTGCTGCTGTATCCTGTTTGGGAAATACCATGGCATGGCATGCCCCAAGTCCTTCTCGACACCCATGGAGACAGTCCTGCTGCTTGCCTTTGGGAGACAAGTGTGGGCGATGTCACAGGTCCCTGTGCTCCACATGGAGCATTGCTTTGGAAGTCTAATTTTTACAAACAGTTATCCAGTCCCATGAAGAACTAGGTTCTCAATAAGCATCCCCAGTAGTTTTACATTTTCAGGCACCACAGTATGAAAATCTAGCTTTCCCAAGTGGCATCTGTGTTCTGGATCCCTGCACCTGATATTTCCTATAGCAGAAAATCTTCTGCCAGCCTCCAGGGGCAGCTGTGAAGGATATGCATCTTGGATATCACAGGAGTCTAGCCCTGCTACCAGTTGACAGAAATCAGGGGCTATTTTGGAAGTGGTCCATACCACCTCTCGGGTTTGTGAGGAAACCTGCCAAGTCAGTTTCTGGGGTGCACGGGGATTGTTACAAAAGGGCCAGGGTAACAAAGCAAGGGCTTAAGGAGGCATGGATTGTGGTGCAAACAGGTGTGAGCTGCTGCTGTTCTGGCTGTGGAGTGCTGCGCTTTTCTCACGTCCCTCCAGATACACCCCAGGAGTCACAATTCTGGAATGGATGCGAGATTTCCGGGTGTCCGGGCTGGTTCAGATGGATAGATAACAGTCTGGGAAGAACAGCATTAGGATTATATACTGTTTTACATAGGATCCTGAAAGGGGGGTTTCCCCAGAACAGAACAAAGGAAAGGGGGGAGGGGCTGCCCAGTCATTCTCTGCCGGTCTTTTTTTTTTTTTTTCCTTTTTCTACCTGTCCTGAATTCTGGGGTCAGTAATTTTTCCCAGTCTTGTCCACATCCTGACTTATCTGGGCAACAAGGCAGTTTTACCAACAATCCCGATTACCTTGGGCAGGCCAAACCTCAGGAAGATTTCTTCTTTATTTTTTCTTTACCACCAATTGAACCATTTCTCGTTTGGTGGGAAAAACTTCTGTCTAACCCGAGAAGGTATCTATAAAAACTAGGAGATATTTATTACTATATTTTCCCGGTTTTATCTCAGTGAAGTTCATTTCCCAATGTGTACCAGGTCGGTCTCCACTTATTTTTATACCCTCTGGGGCATTCTGATGCCCTGCGTTTACCTTGGCGCAGGGGACGCAAGTCGACATTACCTGCTGTATGAGGGAGTTAAGGCCTGGAATATAAAAAAAAATCTGTCTTTTTCATTAGAGATCTAATCTTTTTTTTTTCTTCCCTAAATGAGTCCATCAATGCATTTGAGCGACCAGCTCAGAGGCATCCTTCTTAGGTAACACAATTTTGTCCTGATACAAACAGATTTTGTTGTTCATCAAAGTCTGCATTAAGTTTCTGGATAGTCTCTAGATCCTGGGCAGAGTTTTGGGAATAAACCTCTGACTCTGGGGACTCTGGTATCTCCACCAGAGACAACATTCTCGAGCCCAGTGCAGCATGCGTGGCTACCTTATCGGCCATAAGATTTTCTCTGACTACAAGGTCATTGCCTTTTTTTTGGTGTCCTGGGCAATGAACAATGCTCACCTTTTTGAGCAGAAAGAGGGCCTTCAGTAGTGCCAAGATTTCAGTCTTGTTTTTAATCTCTTTTCCGGCAGATGCTAACAATCCCCGCATCTTATAGATCTCCCCGTGCATGTGGGCCATTGCAAACGCTTAACGGCTATCCATGTAGATGTTTACTTTTTGTCCTTCTGATAGCTCTAGTGCCTTGATCAGGGCTATTAATTCTGCATTTGGGCTGAGGTCCCTGGCAGCAGTGCCACTGCCCATATGATGTCTTGCCCATCTACCATCGCTGCCCCCCCCCGCCCCCCCCCCCCCCCCATTTTGCGCTCACCTTCCTTGAGGAAACTGCTGCCATCTGTAAGTCTGCTCAGCTTGGCCACCATAACCGGCTCTGTTTGGGCAGCTTTGTTTGAAGCTGTGGTCTGGGAGCTGGGAGCAGTTTTCTCTGTGAAACTTGCAAGTAGCTCCGGAACAGCAGGGGTGAAAACAAAAAGGCTTTTTTGATCACCTAAACCTAATCTGGGCCTTTGACTTTGTCAGCAAGACTTTTTCTAATGAAGACATGGGACACTCAGAGTCACTGGTCCTTTTCCCAGATCTACAGTTTGTAAGGTGTTTCACTGATAATGGTTGTTTCAACATAGAGTGCTCAGCCCTTGTGTCCACAGTCAAATGTTTTAGACACAGCAAGGGGGAACCTCTCCCCTTATTCTCGTACACCCAGCCTGGGTGCACAGCGTAAGCAAGGGGGGTGTCAGGCTGCTGTGCTCCAGCATGGTCACTGTGGCCGCTGCGTAGGCCTCTCCTGTGGGCAGTAGCAGGCTGTGCTCGGTGCCGTTCTCCACCCCTCTCCTTCTCAGCAGCTGCTTTAGGAAGAGTCTCTTTCAGCGACTGCTGCAAGGCCTCTCCTCCTCACTGTTTTCTTTTGTCACTGGGCCCAGGCAGTGGCCGTACAAGTCCGCATTCTGCCAGGTCAGGGGCTGCTCCGTCTGAGGCATGCAGTCTCTGCAGCTGCTGTCTTCTGTTGCCTCCTTATCTGTCTGATTCTTTTTCTCCTACCACTGTGGCCAAAAATCTTTACAAATTTCTTTCTTGCTTACGATCCCTGCGGTCCTCTTTCTTTTGCTTCCTTCTTTCCTCTCTTTCTTTCACTTTCTCTGCCTCCTGCTTTTGAAACACTTACTCAGTCCCTTCATTTAAATCTAACCACTGTAACTTTCTCCTTATCTCTGATGCTGACTGCTCTATGAAGGCCATAGCTCCAGCTGCCTGCCAATCAGAGGTTGGGTCAAAGGGAGTAAAACGCCTGTAAATTTTAAGAAACACAACTGTTGGTTTAACTGGCCCCTGAAGAACCTCTCTTACCTTGGCCAAATGAGTGGGATGCCTTATAACCAACCCCCTGAGACAGATAGACAGGCAGCCTTTGACTGTCAGCCACCCCCTACCTGCTGCCGTACTGAGATTCCAAGTGGGCTGATTGTATGAGTCCAGTCATAGCCTGAGGGTCTGAGAAAAAGGGGAATGCTTGGGAGGTCCCTCCCCTTTTACTCCCTCCTCCACACCCCTCCTGAGAAGCCTGCTGGTAGGCCCCTAGCCCTGAAAACTTCAGCACTCAGTGTCTATGCGGGGACAGGGGAGGGAGAAGTCTGCCATACCAGAGGAGCTTGGCTGGGTATCAGGAAGAACCAGAGGTGCCTGGATTCTGGGCTTTGTTTGTTCCTGTACAGGAAAGAGAAGACAAAAAGCTTGGAGGAGGGGCAGCTGCCCTTGCTGCCATCTCTGCTTCCCGAATCAGAGGAGCTGATGATGGCCTTGTGGCTGTTACCGGGTTCTGAGTTCCTACAGGTGGGACACAATTGGCTTGACCCATGGTGGTGGGGGGGCTCTGGACAAGCTCTCCCAGGTAACAATGTAGGGAACCTGGTCTGGGTGGCCATGAGGGCTGGTTTGGAAGATTTTTTTCCTTGACCTGTAAGATAGTATCCAAGTTAAAAGTCCTGTCCTGTGGCCAGCCCACCTCAAAAGTGGGCCATTCTGAGGAACAGAATGTCTGCCTGTGTTTCTTTCGGATTTCCACAGATTGATTATGAGCTCGATCTTTAACCTCCTTCCCATGATCTAAATAAAGTCAGGGTCAAAGGGGTAGTTAATTGTTGTCCCATTTTATCAAAGAAAAACTGATACACAAGAACAAAAATACAAAGAGACAGACACAAACTCAAATCTAGAAGCTGGTGCTTTCACCACCACTCTGGTGCAGAACTGAAAATACACAAGAACAAAAAGATAGACATAGACTCAAAATCAGAAGCCGCATGGCAGTAGATCCGAAAATACATATGGAGGATCACGCCTCCCCAGGGGACTAGGGCGAGCGACCTGGTCACCCCTCCCTCCCACAAATGCTTGTGAAACGTCTTTTAGAGCTCAGGACCAGAGGTCTGGGACATTTCTGCCCCCTCTCTTGGTCCTGTTTCAATACAGACCCTGTGCAGGTACAATTTTCAAATTACTGATTCACAATTACACAGAAACAGAAACACAATACACAAACAGATAGACGTAAAAATGAGCTCATTCATACCTCCAACTGGATCTAGAGTGGGTCTGGGAAGTGACTCATTTTCCTGGTTAGGGAACCCTAGTGTCCATTCACTGAGGAGGAGGAGGAGGAGTCGCCCCTAGAAACCATCTCTCACATCACAGCTGATGTCAAAGCATGAGGATTTTATTAATTCTGTTATGACAGGGCCCCCCAGCAGTCGGGAGGCTAGAAGACCCTGAATGGCTGCTACAGGCTATTTTTAAAGGGAAAAACCACAGAAGGAAGGGGTGTCTGGGGGTTGTTCTTTATTATGGTTGGCTTATTCAAAAGGGCTAATACTAATAATTGGCTGGAGAGTGGTTGCCAGATCAGATGAGGTAAAGGGAGAGGGTCACTTTGCCCCTTCCCAGGGACTAAGTCAAAATACCAGTAACTGAATCAACATCTAAGGGTTATCTTGCCGCTATTCAGGGAGATGGAAAGTTCCCAACATCTCAGTACGTGCATGCATAGCTGTTATGTCCTTGGTTCCCAGGGGAGGAGGGGAAGTACTGAGAGTTGTCAGAAATGGCTTCAGAATTGTCTTAAAGTTCTACAGTGGCACAGCGGCAGCATAGGAGCGGCACGGAAGACATACACCAGAGGAGCGGTGAGACGGTGGCTGATAGCCCAGCCGAGAGATGGCCACTGACAGCACAGTAGCAAGGTGGTACACCAGTGGCACAGCAACAATACAGGAGCAGCACAGCGGACGTACACCAGAGGTGCAGTGAGACGGCCACTGACAGCACAGCAGCGAGACTTCCCCTTATCCCCGCCCTTCCCTAATAATCTCCTACGTCGGTGTGTTGAGCTCTTTGGTTATTTCTCACGGCCACAGAGAAACAATACCCACCTTTTCTTTTTTCAAATAAACAAAAAGAGAAATCTCAAGGTCCAAATCAGGAGCAGAAGGAGACGCAGCACCAGCAAGGAACTCAGGACCGCGAGGGGTGCACCCACACACTGAGACAATGGGGATGTTCTATCAGGAACTCACCAAGGCCAGCTGCCTAGGTCTGAAAAAGCATGGGATAAATCTGGACTCGCTGAACATAGCAGACAATGAGGACTACTGAGAACTCAAGAACAATCGCAGTGGGTTTTTGATCCTACTGCACGTACTGGCTTTGTGGGAGCCTAGGCAGTTTGGATGCTCACCTTATGAGACCTGGATAGAGGTGGGTGGTCCTTGGGCTTCCCACAGGTCAGGGAACCCTGATTGCTCTTCGAGCAGATGAGGGAGGGGGACTTGATCGGGGGAGGGGGAGGGAAATGGGAAGCGGTTGCGGGGAGGAGGCAGAAATCCTTAATAAATAAATAAATTAAAAAAAACAAAAACAAATAAACAAAAAGGAGAAATGTTAGTATTCAGGCATTACACTAGCCTGCCCTTAGGGTCCTCAGTTGCAGCCACTAAGAGCACTCCTTGTGCACATGAGCTTGTTAGTATGCAGGCATCTACACTGGCCACTGCTAAGGGTCCTGACAAAATACATCACCACTGCTACGTAGAGCTGTCCCTGTGGGCATGAGTTATACCTCATTATAAAAAACAGGTCGCCCCATTTTCTTTCACGGCTGGCTCCGAACTCCGGAGGCCAGCCTCTGCCTCCTCCTCCCCCAATAAACTTCCCATGTGAATTCTGTTATATGGTGTAACGTTTCTTCCTGATGCTGCTACCCAAACAGCAACAATCACATCTCTCTGTGGTCATTTGCCATGAATAAACGTGGTTCAAGTTCTGTCTGAAGTCCAAGCTTCTTTTACTAATCTCTAATTATTCAGTCACAAATAAGGCTTGCTTCACTTCCAGGTTCTAGAGCCTGCACGTGCAGACAAAGCCCTCAGGCAAAAATGCCTGAATGTTAAAGGCCCCACGTGACCTATGTGTGCATATGCATGGTTACAGCCACTGTGACTCAGCTAAGCCCTTGTGTGCATGCAGGAGTCCATCATCTGCGTCATCTGTGTATGACGTAGTCACGCCAACCCCCTGTGCCCATGCACTAGGCAGCTTTTAAAAAGCTGTATGTGACATCTCTCTCTCTCTCTGCACACCGATTCCCCAGGCCTTTACATGCCCCCTCTAATAAACTCCTAAGTGGGTTTGTTACATGTTCCATGTATAATTCTTTTAGCCACCCATAAGGCTGCACTTCCGGGTTCTAAAGCAGGCGCATGTACCCCCTGTGTACGCATGTGTGGGTCGCCCGCCATCTGCATCATCAGCGTCTGACCTGCTCACGCAAAGCCCTGTATGCAGGTGCAAGGCATAGCATCACCAGTCATCAGCGTCTGACATAGGCACGTCTTTCCCCTCGTGCGCATGTGCTAGGAAGTCTTTAAACGTTGGACGTGCCATTTTTACGCTCTCTCTTAACTTCCACACCGTTTCCTCGGGCCCATTGAGCACAACCCATCTTAATAAACTCCTAAGTGGGTTGGTTTGTGTCTCGTGTCCTCTTCTCATTTCTGCCGGACATTTTTATCTGGTGCCAAGACTCAAGAGATTCACCCGCCCCAGGCCCCTATCCCAGGGCCAGAATTTCCAACCCCAGGCCCCTGTCCTGGGGCTGGGACTTTCCCTGGACTCCTGGGACTGGAATTGCAACCAGGGATTTTCTCAAAAACTACCCACGTGTTCCATCTGCCTGAGTGTGGCCCCTCCGAACAACACCAGCTTCTAATGGTGAGTGTTCCCATTCTGGCCAGCTTAACTATTTCTTTGAACCTGAGGAATTGACCGTTGAGCTCCTGGCGACCCTCTGGTGTTTCTAGAGATGGGGGGACTGCCCCCAACCACTGTCATCAAGACCTCGGTTGTTCCCTTTGCTGGCATTCAACTTTGGCTTGCTTCCCTTAGTTAAGCTCATGTTTGGGATGGCCTGGCCAACCCACCCGCCACTGAAGGCCCAGGGTCCTTCAGGTCTTCATCTTTCTTTTCCCATTTCTTCTCTTTTCCTTTTTCTTCCCTCGCCATAAACGCCACTCAGAGTGACCCTAGTCCTCTCTGGTTTCTGAGTCACCCGACCAGAGATCCAGCTGGGCCATTACACCCCACTTGTGGTCAGAGGACACTCGTCCACAAGTCCTGGGTGTTCACGCCGATTTGCACCCTGCCTATATGGGAAGACGTTCCCATTATAGGCCTTGAGGTGCCACTGTTTTGTGGGTTTTCACGGCCTTGACCATGGGAAGCAAGCCTTCCAAGCCTATCAATCCAGCCTCCCCACTAGGACGCCTTTTAGAGGCCCTAAAGCCTCAGGCCTTAATGCCTTACTTACAGATCTCTACACTTTTCCGTCTTTGTTAAAAAAAAAAATGGCTCCAGGGGCTGGAGAGATGGCTCAGAGGTTGAGAGCACTGGCTGCTCTTCCAGAGGTCATGAGTTCGATTCCCAGCAACCACATGGTGGCTCACAACCATCTGTACTGAGATCTGGCACCCTTCTCTGGCGTGCGGGCATACATCAAGGCAGAATGTTGTATACATAATAAATAAATAAATCTTTAAAAAAAAATGGCTCCAGTACACCTTAGAGGGAAATTTAAAATGGCCGCTTAACGGCACCTTTAACCCCAACATTCTGCGGGAGTTGTCCAACTATTGCCAACACATAGGCAGATGGAAGGAGATCCCCTATATCCAGGCTTTTTTCTACTTAAGCTCTAAGGCTAATCCCTCTGTCCTTGCACACTGTTCACCTGCGCACATGTTTCTAGCTATGCCATCTGCTCCTGAAGAACCCCCTACCTCTGCTCTCGACCCAGTTAACGAACCTCCACTTTTTCGACCTCGGGAAACTACCCCTGTTCCCTCAGCTTCTACCCCTGCCTCTGCAGCTCCTTCAGCCGCCTCACCACCTCCAGCCGCTTGCTCTGCAGTTCTCTCTCTCCCCTCCCCACCTGGTTGGTCTCCAATAGCCCTGATAAATTCCTCTTTCTCTTTGGTGCCTGGCTGCGACAGCTGCCCTGCGCTGGCACCCACCTTTATTTACCCCTCCTCTCACACACAGATATGAGGAAAGGCAAAGAAAGTTTATAGCAGTCGGTAGAGCATGAGACTCTTAATCTCAGGGTCGTGGGTTTGGGCCCCACGTTGGGCGCCAAAATGTAGTGGCGTAAATGAACGGCAGAGGGAAATTATAATAAAATATTCAGCTTTAATTAGGGAAAGACTCACAAACCGAAGTTCCAACAGAGAACAGGAAAGCAGAAGGGAAGGTGGGGAGCACGCCCGCAATCTTTATAAGTAAAAAATATCCTCGGGGGACCCCGCCCTACAAGCAAGGTGATTGGCTGGGTCACCCCTACACTCAGTACTGAGGGAATTCTGGGGGCCTACCTCTCCTTCTAGTTTCCCTATTGTCAGGGTACGGGGACAGCCTTATATTTCTCAGCAGACCCCAACACTTAATTGTGTTAAACACAAGGGGCATTTATCTCACACATTCATTTTTAGTTTTGCCAACCTGTCCAGTACCTCTCATGGGAAGGGATTTTTTTTTAACAAAGGTAGGAGCCTCCATTTCTTTTGCTCCTCCCATTTACCTTACCCCAGCCTCACCAGCAGATCCACTCCTTCTTCTCCTAGCTCCCCAACCTTCCAACCCTAATGCATCTTTTCCTCTACCAGCCTCCCAGGTAGACCCCCAAGTCTGGGACACCCAAAACCCCTCCATTGCTAAACACCATTCCCCCATTGTTATCCAATTACAGGACCCTACTAAGTACATTACCCAAGCTCAGTACCCCCTCTCTTTCCAGAGCCTTAAGGGACTTAAGCCTATTATTTCTGACCTTTTAAGGAAAAAGCTACTTTGCTCCACCTCTTCTCCCTTTAACACCCCTATACTTGCTGTTAAAAAATCTAATGGAACTTATTGTCTGTTCAAGACCTCTGGCTCATTAACTCTGCATGGTCCCTCTCCACTCAGTAGTCCCTAATCCTCTCACCCTTCTAGCCAATATTTCTCCAGGAACCTCCCACTTCTCAGTTCTAGACCTAAAGGATGCTTTTTTTCTCCTTTCCTCGCAGCCCTCAATCTCAAAACATCTTTGCCTTCACCTGGACTGATCCTGACACTCATTTTTCCACAAAGCTCACCTGGACTGTCCTTCCCCAGGGATTCCAGGACAGCCCACAACTGTTTGGCCAGGCTTTAGCTTCTGACCTGCTCTCACTGTTTCTCCCTAAATCTAAGCTCATACAGTATGTGGACTACATTTTACTTTGCAACCTATCATTGGAGATAAGCAAAACTGATACCTCCACCCTTTTAAATTTCCTGTCCAAAAGGGGCTATAGAGTCTCACCTTCTAAGGCCCAACTGTCTACCACTCAGGTTGTTTATTTGGGACTAACTATAACCCCAACCCAAAAGGCTATCACTCTAGACAGAAAAAAACTAATTCAATTTCTTTCAGTTCCTTCCATCAAAGAAGAGGTTTTATCATTCCTAGGAGTGGTTGGCTTCCTGTGTTCCTGGATCCCCTCTTTTTCTCTCCTTGCCCGCCCCTTATATGAGGCAGCTCTCGGCTCTGCATGAGCCCCTTCCCCATCCTGTTACCAAACCCTTCCAGAGACTCCATCAAGCCCTTAACCAGGCTCCAGCTCTTCATCTTCCAGATTTAACTCACCGCTTTTCTCTTTATGTAGCAGAGAAGGAGGGATATGCCCCTGGGGTCTTAGGACATCAACTGGGACCTTCTTTTACACCTGTGGCAAACCTGTCAAAGAAGATGGACCTCACTACTTGGGGCTGGGCACTCTGCATACGTGCCTTAGCGGCTACTGAGCTTCTTATTCGTGAGTCAAAAAAACTTTGGGTCACCCACCACTGTCTTCTCCCACCATAATCTGTTCCACCTCTTAACTTACAAAGGCTTACAAACCCTACCCCTTTCCCGAGTTCCTTCCCTCCAGGTGGCACTGTTAGAAGATGCCACACTCACTTTTCAATGCTGCTCACCCCTTAATATCTCAAGTCTCCTACCTCAACCTAATGTTAATGATTCCCCATCTCACTCCTGCATAGAGATCCTAGAGGATCTACTGCCCCACCCCTCACATATACAGGAGGGCAAACTGTCCCAGGCCACTTATACCTGATATACAGATGGCAGCTCCTTTTTATGTGACAGGACCCATAGAGCAGGCTATGGCATAGTATTCGATATTGAGATAGTGGAGAGGCATGGGCACTGCCTCTAGTCAACAGGCTGAGTTGATAGCTCTTACCTGTGCCTTTCAGTTAGCAAAGGGACAATGTTTAAATGTTTACACAGACTCCAAATATGCCTTTCATATCCTCCTGTCCCACGTGGCTATCTGGAAGGAGTGCAGGCTTCTTATAATGAAAGGAGGATCCATAACTAACTCAGGTTACATTATGGACTTGTTAAAAGCCTCCCATCTCCCCAAAGCTATAGGAATTATTCACTGTTGGTCTTATCAGACTGACAGTTCCATTATTTCCAAGGGCAAGAATTGGGCTGACCGAGCAGCTAAAACAGCAGCATTCCAAAGCCCAAACCTACCTCAATCACCTCAGGGGATTCATACAGTACAGCCCGCACTCTCACAGACACGCCCTGACACCCAACAAATTCTGTCCTACCTACATGAGCTCTTTCATCCTAATAACAAAGCTCTGCTTCATTTTGTTAAGGCTCACCTCCAACCCACCCCTGAGGACATAAAGTTCCTAAAAGCTATCACTGCCTCTTGTCAAATTTGTCAAAAGTCAGATCCCAAGACCAACATACTATAACTTTCTTTTTCCCACCCACCAGGCCAGAGGCTCCCTTTCTGACTGGCAGCTGGATTTTACTCATATGCCCACAGTCAAAAGAGTTAAATATCTCTTGGTTTTGGTGGATACAATGTCTGGGTGGGTTGAAGCATTTCCCATCACTAATAAGAGGGTCCAGACAGTCTCTTATGTTCTCTGAGAAATCATCTCCTGGTTTGGAATCCCAACCTCTCTTCAGTCAGGTAATGGCCCTGAGTTCACTTCCCAGATTTACCAAAACTTGTCTAAGGCTTTTAACATCCCTTGGCATTTTCATATCCCATACCACCCTCAGTCTTCCGGGAAGGTAGAATGAACTAACTGTTCCTTAAAAAATGTTCTTGTTAAAATGTCACAGGAACTTCACTTCGACTGTGTAAAACTCTTGCCTCTGGACCTCCTTAGGCTTAGGGCCCTTCCCAAAAGCCCCCTTTTCATCTCACCCTTCGAACTCATGTATGGGTGGCCAATTTAAACACCTGGCCTCTCACCTAAAACTTTTCCCTTTCCTGATCACCTGCTTACTCACCTGCTAACTCATTTGCGCTCCCTACTGTGGGATTTTACCAACCAGTCATTACCTCAACCATATGCTAACCCATGCCCACCACTGGTTAAAATAGGAGATCAGGTATTATTTTCTCCCCCAGGCCAACGTCCCTCACCCCTTTCCCTTAAATGACAGGGTCCCCTCAGAGTAATTCTTTTGACTCCCACAGCTGCCAAGCTCAAGGGAATTCCTCATTGAATTCACCTGTCACATCTTAAACCATTTACTCCTCCAGCTCAAGATGACCCCTCATACACAGTAACTCAGTCAGGACCCTGTTCCCTTAGGTTCGAGAGGACACCAAGTTCAACCTCTCTTACTCCAGTTCAAAAAAAAAAGGTCCCATCCTTATTCAACTCTCTTGTGCCAATGTACTCTCCTTTCTTCTCTTTTTCCTATATACAACTTCTCCATATACCTCCAATGTCATGCTTAAATTTCCAAATAACCACTCAGCTGTTATTACAGGAACCACCATCAAACACAGAGCCAGAGGTACAAGGACTGCTAAAAGCCCAGGTGGTAATAAACAATAATAAATCTGTAGCCCCAAACTCCAAAAAAATCTCACAAAACAAACCTTAACATGACAGGCTCGTCACTGACTGCAGCAGTGTCTCCTGGATGTTGAGGTAATACCGTGATGCACTCTATTGTTATAATCACACACTATTAATATGTCTAAAATTTATTTCTTTTCAAACATTTTTTTATAAGCTCCAGGGAGCCAATTTGACCGACCTAAATGGACCAGACTCACCCGGAATAAGTATCATTTAATTCTTTCTTTGTCATTCCTGGTCTCAGGAACCCCTAAACTACCACTTTCAATCTTCCACCTTAAACCTCTCCCCTATCAATCACTTGGGAACCCCTAACCCCCCTCTATCTCCTATCTTAAACTTCTCCTTTATTAATCACTAGGATCTAAATTTTTTTCTCTCCCAAACATAACTTTTGTCTTTCCAGAATCTTGCGAGGTCCAAGCTGTCAGATGACCCAGTTCCTCAGAGCCCAGAAATACAGTTTTAATCAGCTACCCCAGGACGTGATCAGACATCCCAAACTCCTCGACTCCCACAAAGTCAGCATGAAGCAGTTATGAGAGACCTTGCTGCGTCCCATTCCCACCCATTAAGATCCTCAACTCCCCCAAAATTTTATAATAAACAAAAGGGTGAAATGTAATTCTTTTAGCTGGACATTTTTACTGTGTTTTACTGTTTCCTTCTCACTCGTGCCCAGGTATTTTCAATCTCCCTACATCAGGTGTGTAAAGTCAGATCAAGGTTCTCTCATCACATCTGTCTCTCTACAGCAAGTTACAGGAGTGAACTAGTTACCCCAGGATGTGACCTGCACCCCAGTTTTCTTAGGTCCCCCAAGACTCTGACATCCACAAATCAGGAGGAAGCAGTCAAGAACTCGACACCCTCACCCCCTTAACCTGCCATGCCTAACTCCATGCCTTTTTATTATAAGAGAAAGATTGTAATGTTATAAGTCTGTTGGCCTTCTCTGTCACTTGACTACCCTGTGAAGATATCCGGCGGAAATGAGAAGAAGACACGAGACACAAACGAACCCACACAGGAGTTTATTAGGAGGGGTTGTGCTCAATGGGCCCGAGGAAATGGTGTGGTAGGAAAGAGAGAGCGTAAAAATGGCGTGTCCAGCGTTTAAAGACTTCCTAGCACATGCGCACGAGGGGAAAGACGTGCCTATGTCAGACGCTGAGGACGGGCGAAGCCATGCCTTGCACTGCGTACAGGGCTTTGCGTAAGCAGGTCAGAAGCTGATGACACAGTTGGCAGGCAACCCACACATGCGCACATAGGGGGTACATGTGCCTGCTTTAGAACCCGGAAGTACAGCCTTATGGGTGGCTAAAAGAATTACATCCTGTCCCTTTAAGAGAGAAGCTCTGCCTACCCCAAATCTCCCCCTTCCTGTGGAGGTAAGTTGATCTTATGTCTCCTCACTGATGTGGTAGAGTCTTCTGTTTTGTGTTGATTTCATCGGTTAAATAAAGAGATTGCCTTGGCCCTTTAATAGGATAGAAAATTAGGTAGGCGGAGTAGACAGAACAGAATGCTGGGAGAAAGAAGCCAAGTCAGGCAGTTGCCAGGATTCTCCGACCCCAGACGGATGTAGGCTAGAATCCTTGGTAAGACGCCATCTCGTGGTACTACACAGATTATTAGAAGTGGGTTAATCGAGATGTGAAAATTAGCCAATAAGAGGCTGGAAATAATGGGCCAGGCAGTGTTTAAAAGAATACAGTTTCCGTGTAATTATTTCGGGGCATAAACTAGCCAGGTGGCTGGGAGCCAGGCGGAACACAGCCTGCTGCTCCTCATCACTACACCTCACCTTCTCTTTCTCTCTCTGTCCATCCTTCTTCTGAAGAGGCAACCTCTATCTCTCCCTTTCATCCTTCCACCCGTCACAGTGGTGGCAGGCACTTCTGGGTCTCAGGGCCACACATGTGCAAACAAGTACTTAGGCAAAATACTTAGCGGCCCCCAGAACCTTAAAAGGCCCTGCATGAGCTATGTGGAGCATGGTTGCATCACCTAAGTATGATGTGGCTATATAAGCCCTTACATAGGCGTGAGCTTCATCATCTGTGTGAGACATAGCCACGTCAACCCCTGTGCTCATGCGCTAGGCAGCCTTTAAAAGCTGGACGGCCATCTCCAAGCTGTTTTTCTCCTCACCAACATCCTCAAGTCAGTACAAGTGTCTCTCTAAAGAACTCTTAAGTGCTTTGTGCTTCATTCTCACTTGTGCCAGGTAATCTCACCATCTCTATCTTCCTCTCTTTCTCTCTTCCCTCTATACTCTCTTTACCCTTGCACCCATTCCAATACCCACTAAATAAACTCTATACCCAGTCTCTCTCCACATGGAATATCTGTCTTCCACCCGCTGTGGTCTCCCATCCATCAGGGACCTGCCAGGGCCACCCGCACCATAAATCATAACATCAGGAACCCATGGTGCTGGGACAGCAGCTGAGATGTATCATGATCCACAGGAGGCAGAAATGGAGATACTAAAAAAGTAGAGAGAGCCTCTGACAGGCTCAAACAGGGCACCGGCAGGGTCTGCTTCATTCCTCTCTTTTGTTTCTTGCTAAGCCACTAGACTTCCTCATTCTAAGATTGACTACCAAGATCCAGTTCTCTCTTTGTGCTGAAAATTGGTGTGATCTGTGTCCAGAAGGAGCATGCCACAGTGCGTGGGTCCAGAGAGAGAGAGAGAGAGAGGGAGAGAGAGAGAGAGAGAGAGAGAGAGAGAGAGAAAGAAAGAGACAGAGAGAAACAGACAGACAGACAGACCAGGCCTGACTTGGGCTTTTGAAACCTTGAAATTCACTTCCAGTGACAGTTTTCTGTAGACCCCTGGCCCCTTGACTTTCTTTGCGTGCCTCAGCCACTTTGCCTGCTGGAGTAAACTGAGCAAGACAACTTGTTTACTGTGCCTGCAGCTGCTCTGAGCACAAGACCCTCATGAGTTCCTGATGGCAGGAGAGTGGTTTCTGGTGTGTTTTACAGCTGAAAATCCCAGGGGATGGTGCTTGGCTATCTGTTAAGGATCCCTATATAAGCTTCCCTGGAACACAATAAACTTGGCATTCTTGTATCAAGGATGACCTGTGTCGCTGTCTGTCTGTCTCTGTGTTTGTGTTTTTAAATCTCCAGCCTGGTTCCCGGCTCAGGTACCATCCTGTAGAACAGGCGTTGTGCTTTACAATCTTCCTCCAACAAGGCCACACATCATAACAGTGCCACTCCCTATGGGCATATGGGTACCTTCTTAAAGCAGCAAAAACAAAAGAGCTATTCTGTGGCAGCAGCTGTAATTTTTCTTTGATTTTTTTTTCTTGAAATCTGTCAATCTCAAAGTGTTAGTTCTTTTTGTTAATATGTACTATATAGAAACTGTATCAAAATTAAAATAAAACAAAACTTTTGTTCAAAACAATTTTCAGAGGGTTCAGAGGCCCCTTTAGCTTCAGGAAATGAAGGGCAGAAGGCTTTAATGGGCGGGGGGAAGATCTATATCTTTAAATGAACAGAACCTTGTTCAGGGAGCCAACAGCAGGTTTTTAGAAATGAAAGTAAAGACCTTCTCTAAGCGCTTTAGCAATGCGTCACAGGAATGAGGATGTAGAGCAAACTAAGCATCAAAAAGAAAAAGAAAAAAGTGCTCCTTAGAATCTAGCTATCCTGAAGCTGTTCTTCCTTTTCCTTTCTTTCCTTTTCATTCTATGCACTTATTATTTTTGGAGAGCCCTGCAGTCTGATTCTTCTTATATATTTGTCATGGCCATACTTACCTTTGATGATTTCTTCTGTACTCCTACTCCATTTCTGTGTTCTGCTCGTCCTGAACCGGCAGGAATAAGGGTTCCGAAAGATGAAGTGTTGAAAGGGAGGACTGGAGATGAGAAATAAAGAAGACAAAAGCAATGGCTTGGACAAGGAGGTCTTTGCGGGGTGGGAGAATGGCCAAGGTCATAAAATTAATTTTAATATGCTGGAAAAAATCAACACAGGATAACACATCAGCAACTTCCTAGAACCCACGTAACAGTTAATTTAGACACTTCCTTTTTTTGGCTTTCAAGGAAATCCTCTTCTGGCCTTTGTAAGACTGCAAATCTGTGCATTTGAGTATGGCTAGTGGTCAGTGTGGGGTACTTTCCTTTATTTCTCCCCACTTTGGTTTTGAGATGGGGCATCTCACTGAACCCAGAACCCCCAGATCTCCTTGTGTGGATTTTACAATTCTCCTAATGCAGGGTCTCTGCAAATACCAAGACCACCAGAGTGTTCTTCAGAGGCAAGGTGGAAGTCCAGTTCAACATGCTTCAGCAGCCAGTGATGGTTCAAACCTCAAGAGTAACCTTGAGTAGTGTGGTTTTGGCACAATTTGGAAAAAAGTTTTCTGGTGATAATGAACTAATTTCATGAGCACAGCAAAGCTTAAGACATGATTAATAATTCTTGAGCAGTACAGTGAAATCTTCCATAAAGATTGGTTCTAAAGATTCATTGAGGAAACAGGCTCAAGATAAACAATCCCAAGATAGGGTCTGGGGCATCCTGTGTGGCCTGGTCATATAGAGACCACAGAGGTCACCAGACTATAAAAGACATCCATTTCTTGTCTTCTGAGCAGAAAACTAGTTATATATGTTTTCCTTTTAAGAGAAAATGCTGTGTAGTTAACACTTCTGGATTCCCTCATGCTTATCTGTGAGCACAAGGACCTACATGTGCCCTATATCCCAGCATAGTACTTGTTGGAATATATCAATTGAATCAATGTTGGTATATATTCATTTAAGATTATATTAAAATCAGGAAAATGCATACTTATTGTCATCTTCTTTTCCATCTTTTGCATGTGCTTGTTTATGTGATGATGGAGGAAGGTCATTGGCTAATAAAGGAACTGCCCTGGCCCATTTTATTGGTTAGAAGATAGGGGGGAGGAGAAAACAGAACAGGATACTGGGAGGAAGAGGAAGTGAGCTCAGAGACTTGACAGCTCTCCTCTAGGGAGCAGACGCCTGAGAGAGACGCCATGCCCCACTCCCGGCATGAAGCTCCGACCCAGGATGGACTAGGCTAGAATCTTCCCGGTAAGACCGGTTCTCACAGATTATTAGAGATGGGTTGATCGGGATGTGAGAATTAGCCTGTAAGTGCTAGAGCTAAAGGGCCAAGCAGTGCTTAAAAGAATACAGTGTCTGTGTAACTATTTTGGGGCATAAGCTAGCCGAGCAGGCGGCCGGGGTGCTGGGAACACAGCCCCGCTGCCCTTAATACTACAGTCTTTCCCCTTTTTTGGTTTAAACAAAAAAAAAAGGCTTTAACTTTAACATAGCAAAATTACATATAACAAAACAGTTATCAAGTAAAAGTTACAATAATCTTTATCATAACTAAGGAAAACTATAACTATAACTAACTATTCTTAACTCCATCAAAGACTCCAGAAAGATATATTACCTAAGTAAACAAGAACTAAGAAACTTCAAACTCTAGAAATGACAAAGACATCTCGCTGCCTGGACAGTCACCCAAAGTTCTTTTGTACCGTTGGGGCATCCATCTTCAGCCTTCAGGCCCATGGTATCCAGCAGACATTTCCATAAAGCAGGAAAATTCAAAGTCAGTTCAGTCACTATCTGTTGTGTCCTGCAGAATGTCTCGCAGACTCTTTCAAAATGAATCAGGAACCCCGAAAGATCATCTCACCTTAGGCAAGTTCAGTAGTCCTCTCTCTGTGGGTTCTCTGTGTCCAGTTTATGCAATAGTCCAGGCAAGAGCAGTTTCTTGCCCAAATGGCTATCAAAACTCCATAATGAGCCTCTTCGATGCCCATCTTCCTCTTGAAGTAGATTGGTGCTGCCAGGAGCAGAGTGTCTCATTGTCATGAAAAGTCCTCAGTTATTAAAACATTAAATGTCCTATTCTGTAATCTTTGAAAGACATGAAGAATGTCTATCTAAAATATATCTCTATATATCTAGAAAATCTAATTAACATGACTACAAGCTTTACTATTATCGATGATTATCCATTAACAACCTATATTTCTTAATTATACAGTACATATTTAAATGAACTACACAATCACAATACCTTAATCAAAATCAGAAACACTTATAACAAAATTGACCTTAAATCTCTATCAATAAAGCAAAATCTATACTAATGCAAATTATTCATATCTATATCATATCCCCCTTTAAATGTAAAAGAACATTTATAAACATATTTTTGGGAATATGGGCGCAGTTATTTCTCTCCAAACTGCTTCCTGCTGAATGGGGGCGTCGTTAATTAGGTCTTTCATGGTATAACCTGTGTGTTAGTTTCATCTCAGTTGGCAGTTGAGCGAAGCAATTTTCTGAAGGTGTTCACACCAACCCTTCAGGAGGGCGTGGTCCATCATACCAAATCGGAATAGAAGAAATGAACAGCGTCTCATCCTCTGTGAAAACAAAATAAGAAACTCCTTTCCAAAGCATCATGTCCTTAGATCCAAATTTCAAAGTCAAGGCATCAAAATATCTATGTTGGATTAGTTCAGCAGCATTTATAAATAAATATCTTTTAGTAGCTTTTGCTCTTTCCTCAGCATTCAAACAACTCAAAGAGAGCATAATAGCATACAGTATCAAAATTCTCTGTGTATTTTCCATCTTTGTGCAGCTTTGTTTTAACCTCTATTTTGTTTATTTTTACTTTTAACTCTTTGCTTTTTGAGACAGGTTCTCTGTATCTTTGACCTGAAGTAACTCTGTAGACCAGGCTGTCTTTGAACTCTCAGAGATCCACCTGTCTCCGCCTCCCAGGCATTCGGGATTAAAGGTGTACACTACTACACCTTGAACTCACAGAGATCTGTTTGCCTCTGCCTTCTAGGCACTGGGATTAAAGGCGTGTGCTACCACACACAACAACTCTCTTCCTTTTTTTGTTTTTTACTTTAAGAACTTCAACTTTTAGTCTGCATATATTTTTAACACACTGTAAACCATTTAGAAATTTTCTTTGTCTTTGAATCTCTCTTTACTGTATATCTCTCTTTTTCTGACCACATGAGTCTTTAATTTACCAAGCAATGTCAGTAGGATTAAAGGCGTGGCTTTCCCAGCTAGATCCAGTCCATTCCTTAGCTTTCCAGCCTCATGGCTGAGGTACTGGCTGTAGCCAGCAAGCGAGCTTCAGCAGCCTGTGCTAACAAACCGCACAAACCGCCTGCGTAAAAGAGTCAGAGTTTGTCCTGGCAGGACAGCCCAGAAAGCCGGCATTTTTAAATGGCGCAGCTTTTTTCCTGCTACGGCTGAAAACCGAAAAGCATGCATTCAGCTTTTCGTCAACACCATTTAAGTGTTTCGTGGCAGGACCTCTTAATGAGCTGCAGGATTTTGCAGCTGAAGCTGAGTCAGGAAGCCTCTCTTAGATGAGGTGCTTGCTTGCCTCTAACAAGCAGAGCAGACCCGAGAACACAGCGAGTCTAGTTGCCATCAAACAAATCGTAGCACTTTACTCCAAATGCTCTATTCAAAAGCTCTGTCTCCCGCAGGAGCCAGACAGAGATCGCAATGGCGGCACAGCCCCAGGAAGTCGCGCTTTAAAATGACACAGCGTTTTTTCTGCTACTGTTGCCGAATCAGGAACTCTCTCTACAGCATGCCACCAACAAACAGCAAAAATCTGTGTTAAACTCTCTCTCCCTTATTTTTAAGCCTTCTCAGGTTTTTTAAATGGGTTTAGTTGTCCACACATCTGGGCGCCAACTGTAGTATTAAGGGCAGCCGGGCTGCGTTCCCAGCACCCCGGCCGCCTGCTCGGCTAGCTTATGCCCCAAAATAATTACACAGACACTGTATTCTTTTAAGCACTGCTTGGCCCTTTAGCTCTAGCACTTACAGGCTAATTCTCACATCCCGATCAACCCATCTCTAATAATCTGTGAGAACCGGTCTTACCGGGAAGATTCTAGCCTAGTCCATCCTGGGTCGGAGCTTCATGCCGGGAGTGGGGCATGGCGTCTCTCTCAGGCGTCTGCTCCCTAGAGGAGAGCTGTCAAGTCTCTGAGCTCACTTCCTCTTCCTCCCAGTATCCTGTTCTGTTTTCTCCTCCCCCCTATCTTCTAACCAATAAAATGGGCCAGGGCAGTTCCTTTATTAGCCAATGACCTTCCTCCATCAATGTGATATATGTTTGGCTGGGTACATTTATGTATACAGGTGCATGCGTGGAAGCAGAGGTTGCTATGTTCTTCAGTCATTCCCCACATTATTTGCAGAGGCAGAGTCACTTGCTGATCCCAGAGCTCATCAATTCAGCTAATCTAGCAAGACAGCTTGCTCCAGAGATCCTGTGTCCATCTCTAGCATGTTGAGATGATAGGTGGGTCTCTACTCATGCCTGGCCTTTATGTGGGTGCTGGGGATCATCTTTTTCTTTGTTTTTTTTTTTTTTTTTTTTGTTTCTTTGTTTTTCAGCAGTGTTGGGACTGAAACCCAGGACCTTGTTCGTGTGAGGTAAGCACTCTACCATCAAGATTTATTCATACCTCCTTATTTTTTTTGAGGAAAATGACAAACTGGGCAATGTTGAAAGAATGCAGTTTGTAAACCACACACACATACATAGAATAGGAGGGCTGAGCAGACTTATACTGTTAAGACAGTCTGTGTGACTTCCTAAGGACTAGATCTTTCTGGTAGTGCAGAAGCACTGGTTTCTAAGCATGCTTATCTTCAGCTTGAAGTTAACATAGATATCATAGAGTAGGGATGTTTGGCTTCCATGTCCCCAAACTGGAATTCATTGTCAAATATTGCCTGGGTAGCAATTCACCTTATTGTCAGTTCTGATAAGTTTTAGCCTGAAGCAGTTATGGTTCCCTGTAAACAGGAGTTTCTGTTCTGCCAAGTACCGCAGTTATTCAGTCCCAAAGAAACACACAGAGGCTTATATTAATTATAAACTGTTTGGCCTGCTAGCTCAGACTTATTATTAACTAGCTATTATAACTTAAATTAACTCATAATTATTGTCTATGTTTCATCATGTGGTTTAGTACCTTTTTTCAATAAGGCATTCTCATCTTGCTTCTTCTGTATCTGTATGGTGACTGCATCTCTGCCTTTTCTCTTCCCAGAATTCTCCCAGTCTTGTTGCTCCACCTATATTTCCAGTTTAATATTTATTTTATTATCTTTACTCTTTTGTTTTTGTTTTTGTCTTTCAAGACAGGGTTTCTCTGTAGCTTTGGAGCCTGTCCTGGAACTAGCTCTTGTAGACCAGGCTGGTCTCGAACTCACAGAGACCTACCTGTCTCTGCCTCCCAAGTGCTGGGATTAAAGGCATGCACCACCACCACCCTGTAGGGCACCAACTGTAGAAGGAGCAGTGGGCTGCATTTCTGCTTGGCTTGCGACTAGCTTTACCCGAAATAATTACACGGAAACTGTGTTCATTTAAACACTGCTTGGCCCATTAGCTCTAGCCTCTTGCTGGCTAACTCTCATATCTTGATTAACCCATTTCTATTAATGTGTGTAGCACCATGAGGTGGTGGCTTACCGGGAAGATTCTTACCTGCATCCATCTTGGAGAGGAGAGCCATGGTGTCTGACTCATTGCCTTCTTCCCAGCATTCTGTTCTGTCTTCCCCACCTACCTATGTTCTGACCTATCAGGCCAAGCAGTTTATTTATTAATTAACCAATGAAAGCAACACATAGAAAGAAGAACTCCTACATCACTGCCCAGTTCTTTACTCTTTTAATCTATGACTGTCTGTACTCTTTTAACTGCCTATACTTTTTCCTCTCTCTATCCCAAGCCTACGTACATTTATACAACACTGTGACCCATTCAGAGGTCTTTTTCATCTGAATCTGTCTTTAGTGTGTACATATATGTAATCATTTCGACGTGGCTAGGACCAACTCCACGGCCTTGCCTGTTGACTCCACCCAGTCCAACATGGCGGAGGCCATGTATACTGCCCCAGCTCCAGAGTCAGATCTGGTCTATGTAACCATTAAACAATTTCTAACATGCTGCTCACAGACTCCATTTAAGTGCTGGCCTCCCGAAAGAGCTAGAGTTGTTCTTGCAACTAGCATGAACCAGAAAGCCCTACCCTAAAGAAGTCATGCAGCCTTTGTTGCCAATGCTGAGTCAGGAAGACCTCTCTTAAAGGAGCCACAGAGCCCCTGCTTGCTGCCAGCATACAGAGCCGGTCTGAAAGAAATGTGGCTACCAAGAAGCTGTGCTAAACGTCTTTTATGTCTAGAATTATTTTTCTAGCTCTCTCAGGTTTTATGTGGATGTAGTCAGCCCACATTGGCATGCCATTTTCTAGGTGGAGGCTGCTTGTTTGTTTCCCAGCTACCCAGACCCAAAATAATCACACAGAAACTATATTAATTACAATACTGCTTGACCAATAGCTTAGGCTTCTTATTAACTAACTCTTACATCTTAAATTAACCCATTCCTGTTATTTTGTATTTTACCATGTGTCTCATGGTTTACTGGTAAGATTCTGGGGTTGGCAGTTGGTGTCTTTCTCCGTTAGTGGCTACATGGCCTCTCTCTGACTCTGTCTTCTTTTCTCCTCTAGCTGCTTGGAATTCCTGCCTTGCTCTATTTTGCCCTGCCATAGGCCAAAATAGCTTCTTTATTAACTAATGGTAATAAAACTATTTACAGCATACAGAGAGGAATCCCACATCAGAACCTCTTCTCCAAAGTAACATATCTTTTGACTTAAATTTTGAAGTCAAAGCATATTAGAAATATATAGGTTGGATTAATCCAGCAACACTATAATCAAATGTCTTTTAGCAGCTGTTGCTCCTTCCTCAGCAGTCAAACAATTCAAAGACAACACAATAACATACAGTATCCAGATTATCTGTGTATTTTCTATCTTTATGTGGCTTTTTAAAAACTCTATTTCTTTTATTTTTATTTTTAATTTTTGGTATTTTGAGATAGGGTTTTTCTGTGTATCTTTGACCATCCTGGATCTCACTCTACAGAATAGGCTAGCCTTGAACTCATAGAGATCCACCTGCTTCTGCCTTCCAAATGCTAGGATTAAAGTCATGCACTACCAATGCCCAGCTACTTTCTTTCTTTCTTTCTTTCTTTCTTTTTTTTTGAACTTTATCTTTTTTTCTCTCCCAAGCCTATGGATATTTTAAAACTCACTGTAAACCATTTAGAAGTTTTTTCTTTCTGTATCTGTCTTTACTGTATATATCTATCTTTTTTCTGAGCACATGAGTCTTTAATCTGCTAAAGATAAGTGTGGATAGGATTAAAGTCACAGCTTTGGTGACTGTCTCTGCCCCATTCCTTGGCTTCCTGAGAATCTAGTTTCATGGCAGAGGTACTGGCAGGAGCCACGCTTATTGTCACAACTCTGTAGTTTCTAGGTTCGGTTCATGCCACCACCAAGAAGCATGCCACCAGCTACTTATAAGCACCTCTTAAATGTTTGGTGGCAGGGATTCTTAAAAGAGCTGCCATGCAGTTTTTGCTTCTAATACTGAATCAGGAAGACTTTCTTAAAGGAGCTGTGCCTCTGCTTGCTTCCAGCAAACAGAGCCTACTGAAGTAAATATGGTTACCAAGAAGCTGTGCTTGAATCTGTTTTCTTTTGTGTGGAGAATCTCTTCCCAAACTCTCTTAGGTTTTATGTAGATATAATTGCCAATTGTTGGGCAGCAGCCTGAGAAGGGGATTCAGAGAAAGCCAGTCATCCATGGTGGAGAGAAAGAGATAGCTAGATATAGATAGATAGATAGATAGATAGATAGATAGACAGACAGATAGAGTTGTCTGACAAATACACAGTGGAATGTTTGGTAAAAGCATGTGTGGCAAGGGGCTGCATGAAGGTAGAACCAACCAGTTTGGAACTCAGATGTTTCTGGAGTTTGGGTGGCAGCTGGAGACTCTTTCAGAGAGGTTACAACAGGAAGATCCCCAACTTTTCCCCAAGCCTTGGGGAAAAAAGCAAAGAAAGCCTGGGCAAGTGGGGCTGGAGCCCCACGTGCAACTCTGGTGGGAGCCCCATGTGCAGCTCTAGCCTGTGCTAGTAGCTAAAAAGCCTCAGGCAAATGTGTGTGTGTGTGTGTGTGTGTGTGTGTGTGTGTGTGTGAATTCATACCCCAAACATTGGGTGCCAAATGTAGATGAAAATTTCTGTCCCTGTGGTCCTGTACCATTCAGCCTTAAAGAAACACACAGAGGCTTATTTATATTAATTATAAACTGTTTGGATTAATAGCTCAGGCTTATTATTAACTAGTTCTTACAACTTAAATTAACCCATAATTCTTGTCAATGCTTAGCTATGTGGCTCGGTACCTTTTCTCAGCAAGGCACTCTCATCTAGTTTCCTCTGCACCTTGCTTGTGACTGGCTTCCCAGAATTCTCCTAGTCTTGTTTCCCCATCTATATTTCCTGCCTGACTACTGGCCAATCAGTATTTTATTAAATCAATATGAGTGACAAATCTTTACAGGGTACAATAGCATTATTCCACAGCAGTTCCCAAGCTAGAAGAGTGGGCTCCTAGCTTTACAAGAGGACCCCTTCATTGTTCTTAGTTACTGTCTGATTAGCAAGGGGTGAGATATGCCACATAAGGAGGTAAGAAGGCAGTAAGCCTACAGGGAAGAAACTTGGCCATAATTCAGAGAAAAGAGAAGTAAAATTTCTAATCCTTCCTTCCTTTCTTTGTTCCTTTCCTAGTGCCAGTAAAAGCTTCACTAAGGTACTCCTAAAACTCTTGCCTGGTGACTCAGCTGATGAGAAGGGGACCTCCAGCCGATCCAGTTCAGCATCATGGCTTCATCATGGGTGTCAGAATGGCAGGATGTCTACATGGCGAGTTTGGTGTTAGGGCTTCTGTGGTGCATGCCCATTGCAGGTAGGATATGGATGGAATGGGAAGGAAGGGGAAGACTGCTGGAGCTCTGACTATTTTTGCTGGTCTTCTAGGGTCCCACTTACTGTGGTTATAGCCTGCCAGGGTGATGAGAGCTCTGAAAAGTGTAGATGTGCTGACTGATTCCGTAGATGTGCATTTAAGATCTATAGTATGCAGTTTGCTTGATTGTATCCCTTGGAGGACCTTACTTATCTATTATATGGGAACTAGGGCCAGAGTTAGAGAAAAACTCTAGCTTTTTCTTACCAAGGTATCTTTACCAAAGTTTTTGCAGAGGCAGGGAGGGGCAGTCTTCATTTCTTGGTAGGATTCTAAATGTCGTAGTTCTGTAATTTTGGAATCTGAGATAAGGGGACTGGCTGGTTCAGCTCTAGGATAACTTCCTGTTCTGTCATCATGACAGAGAGAGGTCTCACTCCTGGCTCCCATAGTGACTCTAGTCAATGACTCCAATCCCATTTAGAGGGTTTCAATTTCATGCCCTAATTATCTCACAAAGTCCTTATTTTTAAATGCTGGGGATTCAGCCCCAACATATAAATTTGAGGGGATGAAGAATTCTGCACATGGCATATCACCAAACATGTTAATGGATAGAAAAAGGCAACATCCTTAACATGACAATACACCCAAATTGATCTGTGGGTTTGGTATGATTCCTATCAGAAGACTTCTTTGTAGAAATTGATAATTTGGGACTGTTCAGATGGTTTTTCAGTTTAAGGTGCTTGCCATCAAACCCGATGACCTGTCTTTGCTCCCTGGAGCCCACATGATTTAAGGAAAGAACTTGCTTCCACAAATGTACTCTGACTTCTACAGAGGTACTGTGCTATACATGTGCACACACCCAGTAAATGTAATTTTTCAATTAAAAATTAATTGGTTTATTCTAAAATGTACATGGACCCCTAATAGTCAAAATGGTTCAAAAAGAAAGGATAGGGCTGAGGGATCTATTTGAGTTAACAAGAGGCTGAAGATAAGAATTATTCTGAGAACCCCCTCCCAATCTCCAAGGGCTATTCATTCTATCCAAGGGCCTCCTGTAACTGCATTTTCTTTTTGCCATAGGTGGGCTGGAAGTGGATATGGCAGGAATGACACAAATGGTATTCCTACATGACAATGTCACCATAACCTGCAAAATCCCTGGTTCCCCACGACTTGACATCGACACTGTGGGAATCATCTGGTTTGTGAAGAATGAACTGAATAAATCTGAGGTCAAGGTATTTGAGTTTTATGGAAATCATGTAGAGTCATTCCGACCTGGAGCCACAGTGCCACTGTTGGGGCTGGAGTCAGGAGATGCCTCACTCCATTTGCCTGAGGTCCAGCTGTGGGAAGCAGGAGAATACCGATGCATGCTGGTAGTCACTCCTGACAAAGCAGAGGGAAAGATCATGCTAGAAGTTGTGGGTGAGTACTTGATGGAAGTGCCCTGTGTTTCTGATGGTGCTGGGGTTAGTGGTAGACATTTGGATGGCCAAGCAGAGGAGGGTTAGAACATGGATGAAAGAGTCAAGGGGTCGTGGTTTTAATTTCTGTCCATGGCAACTTATGTCAATAGGCAAATGTTGAACAGGATGAGTCAGTAGGATCTTGAGTTTGAGGTTACCTGTAGCTACACTTTTTATGTGGGGCTGTACATAGCTTGGTTGTAAAGTGTTTGCTAGGATCTGGCTCAAACTCCCAAACTAAAGAAAACTAAAACAGTTTGACAGCTGTTGTGGGGGAGAGACCAAAAGACCACTCAGCATGACCAAAGTCCAAATTGAGAGTCTGACCAGAAACTGCCTGGAGAGAAACAATTCTCACACAGTAGCCTCAAATGCATTTTACAGGGAGCTTTTAAAGCAAAGAACACAGAAAAATTACATCCTTGTTCACAGTTGCAGGGGAAGCAAGCAAGCAGTTTAACAGAAGCCAAGAACATGCAGTTGACTGGGGCACCACATCTGCCTGCATGCCACCATGCTCCCCACCATGATGAGAGTGGACCAAAGCTCTGAAACTATTAGTGAGCTATCCCAGTGAAATTTTTTCATTTATATGAGTTGTCATGGTCATGGTATCTCTTTATAGCAATAAAAACCCTAAGTAAGACAGTATCCTTAAGTAATATGGAGGCTCAACATTAACTGGCTTGTATATAAATTAGCACATAAAGGGTAGAGATGCACTGATAATGAAAATCCACCTAACTTGGAAAAAAATAAGAATGTTACCAAAGGATTGTAAATGTGGAAAAAATAGGGTAGAAGGAGACATTTGAAATGAGGTACTTGAGAGTCTAGTTAACAGAAAGTTGAAATGGATGGAACATGAATAATTTAAAGATAGAAATGAAAAGGAAACAAAAATGAAAAAAGGGTTGAAGTACTTCTTCAGCCAGGTTCCTTGTTTTAAAATAATTAAGTAAATAAGTAAGTATATAAATCTAATCTTATTATAAAACATAACAACAATACTGAACTGCTGGCACCTCCATCTCTAAAAAACATTAACCAAAAAAGGGAGGGGGTGATGGAGAGATGGCTCAATGGTTAAGAGCACTGACTGCTCTTCCAGGGGACCCAGGACTCAGATTTAATTCCTAGTACCAACATGGCAGCTCACAATTGTCTGTTATTCCAGTTCCAGGCCAGGGGACTCAACATCCATGGCAAAACATCAATGTACGTGAAATAAAAATGAATAAATAAATAAAAACAGAAACAGAACCTGCCTAGGAGGAAATCAGTTTCTGCATTCCCAAATCTCTTATCTGGAGTTGTCTGAAGGAACCATTACCTGAGCATTCTTGCCAGGTATATCTGGAGACTAAGTTATGCAAAGTCTGTGAATCTTTCAGGAAACGCAGCTACATAAACCTCAGACAGCAATCACTGACTATTGACAGAAGGTTCCATCAAAGCCCAGCTGCCGCCACCCTGGAATTCACACCAGATACAATGCTTCTGTTGACTCTTATGCTACAGTTTGCCCTGCTAGTTTTTAGTTTTGTTTTGGTCCAGTATTTCCTCACTATGCTCCTTTCCTTCCTTTTGGAATGGTAATGTATATTCTGTGCCATCCTATATCGAAATATGTGATCTGCTTTTTTATTTTGATTTTTCAGGAGGTCATAGCTAAGAGATTGCCCTGAGTCTCAAAAGAGACTTTGGATTTTTAAAGTGTTGAGATGGTGATAGACTATGGGGACTTTTGAAGCTGGACTAAATATATTTGTTATTTGCTTTGGGCCATTAATCAACTCGCATATAAAAACAATGAGACTTACTATTAATTATTAATAAGCCTTAGATTATGCTTGTCCCACCAGCTCTTTTAACTTAATGTAACCTGTTTCTATTCATCTACATTTTGCTTCAGGGTTTTTAATCTTTTTTTTTTTTTTGAGACAGGGTTTCTCTGTAGTTTGGAGCCTGTCCTGGAACTAGCACTTGTATCTCAGGCTGGCCTCGAACTCACAGAGATCCACCTGCCTCTGTCTCCCAAGTGCTGGGATTAAAAGCGTGTGCCACCACCGGCCAGCACCTTTTTTTTTTTTCATTCTGTATGTCCTACTTTCCTGCTTTCTTGGTGTCTGTCTGTCTCCTGACATCTCCCTGGCATTTCTTTTTTTTTCTTCTTTACTTAAACATAAATTCCTCCTTCTACTTACTCTCTCAGCCTAGAAGTTCCCCCTATACTTCCTCCCTTGCTATTGGCCATTCAGTTTTTTATTAGACCAATCAGGTGCCTTAGGTAGCCAAGGTAAATCAGCAATGCATCTTGACATAATTAAACAAATGCAACAATCTTTACATAGTTAAACAATATTCCACAATATAAATAAATGCAACATATCTTTGCATTTGCATTCACGACAACTACGTGCACTTTTGATTTATGATATGACTAGAAACAGTGGGAGGTTTCAAAAGCCCATGCCAGGCCCAGTCAGTCTCTCTTTCTGCCTGTGGATGAGGATGTAGCTCTCAGTTACTGCTTCAGGACCACCATGCTCCCTACCACGATGATAATGGACTAAGTGTCTGAGACTGTAAGCAAGTCTACAATGAAATGCTTTTCCCTTATAAGTGTTGCCTTGGTCATGATGTCTCTTCACTCAGTTGTGTAGTGGAGTTCTCTACATTGTTTTAGATGAAAGTCTTTTGTGGCTTGTGTGTTTCACAAATATATTCTTAAAGCCTCTGTCCTATCATTTTATTTTATCAAGCTCCATATAGAAGTGTTGACATTTTTTTTCTTTTTTTAAATTTATTTATTAAAGATTTCTGCCTCCTTCCCGCCACCGTCTCCCATTTCCCCTCCCCTCCACCAATCAAGTCCCCATCCCTCATCAGCTCGAAGAGCAATCAGGGTTCCCTGACCTGTGGGAAATCCAAGGACCACCCACCTCCATCCAGGTCTAGTAAGGTGAGCATCCAAACTGCCTAGGCTCCCCCAAAGCCAGTACGTGCAATAGGATAAAAAACCCATTGCCATTGCTCTTGAGTTCTCAGTAGTCCTCATTGCTATGTTCAGCAAGTCCGGTTTGATCCCATGCTTTTTCAGACCCAGGCCAGCTGGCCTTGGTGGGTTCCCGATAGAACATCCCCATTGTCTCAGTGTGTGGGTGCACCCCTCGCGGTCCTGAGTTCCTTGCTCGTGCTCTCTCTCCTTCTGCTCCTGATTTGGACCTTGAGATTTCAGTCCGGTGCTCCAATGTGGGTCTCTGTCTCTGTCTCCTTTCATCGCCTGATGAAGGTTAATATTCAGGAGGATGCCTATATGTTTGTCTTTGGGTTCACCTTCTTATTTAGCTTCTCTACGATCGCGAATTATAGGCTCAATGTCCTTTATTTATGGCTAGAAACCAAATATGAGTGAGTACATCCCATGTTCCTCTTTTTGGGTCTGGCTTTCCTCACTCAGGATAGTGTTTTCTTTTTCCATCCATTTGTATGCAAAATTCAAGAAGTCCTTGTTTTTTACTGCTGAATAGTACTCTAATATGTATATATTCTATACTTTCTTCATCCATTCTTCTGTTGAAAGGCATCTAGGTTGTTTCCAGGTTCTGGCTATTACAAACAATGCTGCTATGAACATAGTTGAGCATATACTTTTGTTATATGATAGGGCCTCTCTTGGGTATATTCCCAAGAGTGGTATTGCTGGGTCCAGGGGTAGGTTGATCCCGAATTTCCTGAGAAATTGGTTGTACAAGTTTGCATTCCCCCAGCAATGGATGAGTGTACCCCTTTCTCTACAACCTCTCCAGCAAAGGCTATCATTGGTGTTTTTGATTTTAGCCATTCTGACAGGTGTAAGATGGTATCTTAAAGTTGTCTTGATTTGCATTTCCCTGATCGCTAAGGAAGTTGAGCATGACCTTAAGTGTCTTTTGGCCCTTTGAACTTCTTCTGTTGAGAATTCTCTGTTCAGCTCAGTGCCCCATTTTATAATTGGGTTGATTAGCCTTTTACGGTCTAGTTTCTTGAGTTCTTTATATATTTTGGAGATCAGACCTTTGTCAGTTGCAGGGTTGGTGAAGATCTCCCAGTAAGTAGGTTGCCTTTTTGTCTTAGTGACAGTGTCCTTTGCTTTACAGAAGCTTCTCAGTCTCAGGAGGTCCCATTTATTCAATGAGGCCCTTAATGTCTGTGCTTCTGGGGTTATACGTAGGAAGTGGTCTCCTGTGCCCACGTGTTGTAGAGTAAGAAGTGTTGACATTTTAAGAACCCCAACTTACTAGTTTTTTCTTCATAGTTCATGACTTGGCATTATATTATTTATTTATTTGGCCTTCTGGAAAGTGGTCTCAGGTTGCCTAGACTGCCCAAGACTTGTTATGTAGCTGCAGATGCCCTTGTATTCTAATCTTCGTGCCTCTGTTTCCTATGTGCTAGTATTGTAAGCTTGTGCCTCCACACCAGGCCTGATTTGTCTGTTTTGTTATCAGTATCAAGGACACTTTCCTTTTCTATTTATTTATTTAAGATTTCTGTCTCTTCCCCGCCACTGCCTCCCATGTCCCTCCCCCTCTCCCAAACAACTCCCCCTCTCTCATCATCCTGAAGAGCAGGCTGGGTTCCCTGCCCTGTGGGAAGTCCAAGGACCTCCCACCTCCTTCCGGGTCTAGTAAGGTAAGCATCCAAACAGCCTAGGCTCCCACAAAGCCAGTATGTGCAGTACGATCAAAACCCAGTGCCATTGTTCTTGAGTTCTCAGCAGTCCTCATTGTCCGCTATGTTCAGCAAGTCCGGTTTTATCCCATGCTTTTTCAGACCCAGTCCAGCTGGCCTTGTTGAGTTCCCGAAAGAACATCCCCATTGTCTTAGTGTGTGGGTGCACCCCTCGTGGTCCTGAGTTCCTTGCTCGTGCTCTCTCTCCTTCTGTTCCTGTTTGGACCTTGGGGTTGTAGTCCAGTGCTCCAATGTGGGTCTCTGTCTCTGTCTCCTTTCATCGCCTGATGAAGGTTAATAATATCCAGGAGGATGACTCTATGTTTGTCTTTGGGTTCACCTTCTTATTTAGCTTCTCTACGATCGCGAATTATAGGCTCAATATACTTTATTTATGGCTAGAAACCAAATATGAGTGAGTACATCCCATGTTCCTCTTTTTGGGTCTGGCTTACCTCACTCAGGATAGTGTTTTCTATTTCCGTCTATTTGCATGCAAAATTCAAGAAGTCATTGTTTTTTACTGCTGAATAGTACTCTAATATGTATATATTCTATACTTTCTTCATCCATTCTTCTGTTGAAAGGCATCTAGGTTGTTTCCAGGTTCTGGCTATTACAAACAATGCTGCTATGAACATAGTTGAGCATATACTTTTGTTATATGATAGGGCCTCTCTTGGGTATATTCTCAAGAGTGGTGTTGCTGGGTCTGTAGGGATAAGGCTCGCCCCTTAGGGGGCGTGTTTGCCTCGGGCTAATGTTTGCCTATAAATTTGGCAAGCGTGCTCCCAGCTGCTGCTTCTGCTTTCCTGGTCTCCGCAGGAACGGTGGTTCTGTAAGTCTATTTCTCCATTAAAGCTGTATATATATTTTTACAATCTGTCTGCATTCATTTACGCTGTTACATGGGTCCAGGGGTAGGTTGATCCCGAATTTCCTGAGAAACCGCCACACTGCTTTCCAAAGTGGTTGCACAAGTTTGCATTCCCCCAGCAATGGATGAGTGTACCCCTTTCTCCAGAACCTTTCCAGCAAAGGCTATCATTGGTGTTTTTGATTTTAGCCATTCTGACAGGTGTAAGATGGTATCTTAAAGTTGTCTTGATTTGCATTTCCCTGATCGCTAAGGAAGTTGAGCATGACCTTAAGTGTCTTTTGGCCCTTTGAACGTCTTCTGTTGAGAATTCTCTGTTCAGCTCAGTGCCCCATTTTATAATTGGGTTGATTAGCCTTTTACGGTCTAGTTTCTTGAGTTCTTTATATATTTTGGAGATCAGACCTTTGTCAGTTGCGGGGACACTTTCCTTTTCTTAAGGATACTTCCTGGAATGTGCTCCTGCTGCTTTTGAACAGACCCAGAATGACTGAATCTGCCTAGAATATCATTTTCAGGCAAATTCTTGGAGTTAGTGATATCCACTATAGCTATGCCCCAAGCCTTTGCAAAATCTGAAAAGTGTCTGACTCTAGCTTCATAATCTCTGATTGACAAAGTTACTGTGTTACCCTGCTGCACTGCTACCGACATTCCCAGAATATATAACTAAGCAGAGTCCCCACATGTTCATTCACCTACCCTGAAAGCTTGCCAGTGGTCCACCATGCTGGAAAGAGCTCCCTGTCTAGTGTGGTAAATTAGCAGGTCTCCAGCCCATTACTGGGAATGATTACAGCCCTATTTGTCTCTTTTCTTTGGTGTGGGGATCAAATGGGGGATTTGAACATGCCACAAAGCAAGCTTTCTATCCCTCAGCTACATCTCCAGCCCTCTTTTTACTTTCTTCCCGTTTTTTAACTTGGAGATGGGCACAGTCTGACCTTTAACTGGCCACATAACACTGCTGTCTTTTTACTTGTATCCCTTCTTCTGTGACCTCCTTAGTAGCTGCAAGGCCTGTACCTGCCAAGCTCAGTGTTCATCTTGGGTAAGTAAACATGATATATTTTCTCTTGCCAGTCTGTGTAGCTGAGGTAGAAGCCAGTCAAGTGTGGTGTGAGGAGAGAAAGAGATGGTTGACATGGACCAAACTGTGTGATTCTCTTTTCTGGCAGCTTACCCAACCATTAGATTATTTGTGAAGCCATCTACAGTGAGAAATGATGAAGAGGAACACATTATATGTGAGCTAGATGGATTCTATCCGGAAGCCTTTAGCATAAAGTGGGGGAAGTATACCCTGAAGGACTCACAGTTCCAAGAAATTACTGAGGGCCATGTCACTGGTCCCACGTTGAAGAATGATGATGGCACATTCAATGTTTCCAGCTACTTGACTCTGAAGCCATCTCTGGAAGACCATGGGACTACCTACCAGTGTGTGGTGCTGCACAGATCCTTGCTTGTCCCCAAGAGGCTCAATGTAACACTGTCTGAGGAAGGTAAGTTTCCTCCCATGTTCTTCCCACTGAGGACATGAGACTAGAAACTTGGCATTCTGAGAAGTCTAGGATCTTTGCTAGGGAAGGAGGGGGAGTTGGGGTCTAGCTCAACCCAGACCCTGGAGTCAGAAGTCCAGATTTATATCCTGTACCTGGACTAGTAGTCCAGAAATAGTGGAGGAGATAGTCTCATTAGTGCTCAGGACTGCATTAGAGTCTGGATTGTTCCCATGGCAGTGGGTGGAAGGCTTGCCAGATCTTTGGAGACCAGGGCCAGCATCATCTTCTGAGGTTAACAGCTCATGGACCAGCCCTGCCAGAACCCTTTCTAGTCAGGGTATGGGTTCCCATCAGAGACTGTTGGATGTTTAAATTCAATTAGTACTTCTTTCCTGTGGGTTAAGTGTCAAGATGAGGGAGTGACAGAAGCTGGCCCGCATGATGGCTAGGGCTTCCTACAGATTATACCGAACTCTTAGGCTAACACAGTATTGCAGATATGGTTTTCCTGGAAGGGGAGGGTTGAGCTTATATCCTGGGCTTTCCTGATTGTGGCTCTGGTCTTTGGTGGGATTGACCCTGTTAATCAAACACATCTCCATGAACTGAGAAGAATAAAGAAGGTAAGGGATGAATAGGGTCCCAGGAGGATGTGATGGGTGTGTCTGTACCAGGTGAGCTGTGGATGTTTCTTCAAGGAGATGGATTGTTTTAGAGTAAGGACTAGAAGCATGTGTGGGTGTAAATCAAATAGGTTATATGTGTTCAATTTTTGTCCGGGTGTACATGATATTATATGATGGAGTCTAGAACCATGAAGCTCTGTGTGACATATTGTCTTTGATATTACTTAGACCATGTTTTATCTCTCATATATCTCTTCCCCTCTTTTCTACCTTTCTCCACTTCTTTTTTCTTTTGCATTTATTTATGTTATGTTTGTGTATGTGTATGTGTGGGGACATGCATCATGGTGCATGTGTGGATGTCAGAGCACAACTTTGTGGAGTCACTTGTCTCCTTTTGTGGATAGGAGGGACCCAATTCAATCACCTTAGCCTACTCAGCCACCTCATAGGCCTTGAATTTGCTATGCTGTCTAGGATGATCTTGAACTGCTGATCCTCCAGCTTTCACTTCCAGAAGGCTGGAATCATAGGCATGTGCATGTCACTGTACCTGGATTTATGCAGTGCTGAGGCTTAAACCCAAGGTTTTGTGCATGTCAGGCAAACACTTTACTAATGGAGCTACATATCCATCCTCCATATTTTTAAAATATTTTTTTATTAATTAATTTTTCCAGCCTGATCATAGTTCATAGTTTTCCCTCCCTCCCTACTCTCCTCTAAGTTCCTCCCACAACCTCCTTCATTTACCCTTCCTTCCTTCCTTCCTTCCTTCCTTCCTTCCTTCCTTCCTTCCTTCATCTGTGACAATGTTTGTAACCCAACTGGTCTGAACTCACAAACTCCTAGGCTCCATCCCCTCTGGGCTGGACTGGCTCTTGCCAGTACTATGTACCACCATGCACATCATTATTATACCATACTTCAGCTGTGCTAAGTACTTTGGTGTTCGAAGATGTCTGTGATAAAGATGGTGATGCTAATACATGGCAGAGGCTGGGTAGTCAATCCCCGATAAGAAATGGCATAGGCTATACAGATATTAGCATCAGTCCTGTGGTGTCTTTGATCCTTGTTAGTAGGTTTTCTCTCAGTGTTTGCATTGGCATTGATTACTATTCCTGTTGCTGCCTTCAGATACTCCTACAAAGGCAACTCAATGAAGACAGTTTATTTTTGGCTTACCATTTAAAGGTCCAGTCTACTAAGGTGGGTGAGTGATGGCAGCAGGTTCTTTTTTTTTTTTAATTTATTTTTTATTGAAAAAAAATTCCACCTCCTCCCAGCCTCCCATTTCCCTCCTTTTCCTCCCACTCCTCTCCCCCTCCCCCCACTCCTCTCCTCCTCCCCCTCCAGTCCGAAGAGCAGTCAGGGTTCCCTGCCCTGTGGTAAGCCCAAGGTCCTCCCCCTCCATCCAGGTCTAGGAAGGTGAGCATCCAAATTGGCTAGGCTCCCACAAAGCCAGAACATGAAGTAGGATCAAAACCCAGTGCCATTGTCCTTGGCTTCTCATCAGCCCTCATTGTTCGCCATGTTCAGAGAGTCCGGTTTTATCCCATGCTTTTTTAGTCACAGTCCAGCTGGCCTTGGTGAGATCCCAATAGATCAGCCCCACTGTCTCAGTGGGTGGGTGCGCCCCTCACAGTCCTGACTTCCTTGTTCATGTTCTCCCTCCTTCTGCTCGTCATTGGGACCTTGGGAGCTCGTTCTGGTGCTCCAATGTGGGACTCTGTCTCTATCTCCATCCATCGCCAGATGAAGGTTCTATGGTGATATGCAAGATATTCATCAGTATGGCTATAGGATAGGACCATTTCAGGTTCCCTATCCTCAGCTGCCCAAGGAACTAACTGGGGACATCACCCTGAACACCTGGGAGCCCCTCTAGGTTCAAGTCCCTTGCCAACCCTAAGATGGCTCCCTTAATTAAGATATGTGCTTCCCTACTCCCCTATCCACCCTTCCTTTATCCCAATCATCCCGTTTCCCCAAGTTCCCCCCATCCTCCCCTTCTCCCTTTTCTCTCCCCATCTCCCCTTACCCTCATCCCACCCCACCCCCAAGATCCCAATTTTCTCCCCGGCAATCTTGTCTACTTCCCATATCCAGGAGGATAACTATATGGTTTTCTTTGGGTTCACCTTCTTTTTTTTATTTATTTATCTATTTTTTTTATTGAGAAAAGGAAAAAAAAGTTTCCACTTCCTCCCAGCCTCCCATTTCCCTCCTTTTCCTCCCATTCCTCTCCCCCTCCCACTGCAGTCCAAAGAACAGTCAGGGTTCCCTGCCCTGTGGAAAGTCCAAGGTCCTCCCCCCTCCGTCCATGTCTAGGAAGGTGAGCATCCAAACTGGCTAGGCTCCCACAAAGCCAGAACATGAAGTAGGATCAAAACCCCGTGCCATTGTCCTTTGCGTCTCATCAGCCCTCATTGTTCGCCATGTTCAGGGAGTCCAGTTTTATCCCATGCTTTTTCAGTCCCAGTCCAGCTGGCCTTAGTGAGATCCCAATAGATCAGCTCCACTGTCTCAGTGGGTGGGTGTACCCCTCGTGGTCCTGACTCCCTTGCTCATCTTCTCTCTCCTTGCGCTCCTCATTGGGACCTTGGGAGCTCAGTCCAGTGCTCCAGTGTGGGTCTCTGTCTCTATCTCCATCCATCACCAGATGAAGTTTCTATGGTGATATGCAAGATATTCGTCAGTATTGCTATAGGATAGGGTCACTTCAGGTTCCCTATCCTCAGCTGCCCAAGGAACTAACTGGGGACATCGCCTTAGGCTCCTGGGAGCCACTCTAGGTTCAAGTCTCTTGCCAACCCTAAGGTGGCTCCCTTAACTAAGAATTGTGCTTCCGTGCTCCCCTATCCAACCTTCCTTTATCCCAATCATCCCATTTCCCCAAGTTCCCCCCATCCTCCCCTTCTCACTTTTCTCTCCCCATCTCCACTTACCCCCATCCCACCCCACCCCCAAGATCCCAATTTTCTCCCCGGCAATTTTGTCTACTTCCCATAGCCAAGAGGATAAATATATGTTTTTTAAGGGTCACAGAATCTACAATCGGTGAACCTGAAGAACCTAAAGAAGGTGGGTTCACCTTCTTATTTAGCTTCTTTAGGATCACAAATTATAGACTCAATGACTTTTATTTATGGCTAGAAACCAAATATGAGTGAGTACATCCCATGTTCATCTTTTTGGGTCTGGGTTACCTCACTCAGGATAGTGTTTTCTATTTCCATCCATTTGCATGCAAAATTCGAGAAGTCATTATTTTTTACCACTGAGTAGTACTCTAATGTGTATATATTCCATACTTTCTTCATCCATTCTTCCACTGAAGGACATCTAGGTTGTTTCCAGGTTCTGGATATTACAAATCATGCTGCTATGAACATAGTTGAACAAATGCTTTTGTAATGTGATAGGGCCTCTCTTGGGTATATTCCCAAGAGTGATATTGCTGGGTCCAGGGGTAGGTTGATCCCGAATTTCCTGAGAAACCGCCATACTGATTTTCAAAGTGGTTGCACAAGTTTACATTCCCACCAGCAATGGATGAGGGTGCCCCTTCCTCCACAACCCCTCCAGCAAAGGCTATCATTGGTGTTTTTGATTTTAGCCATTCTGACAGGTGTAAGATGATATCTCAAAGTTGTTTTGATTTGCATTTCCCTGATCACTAAGGAGGTTGAGCATGACCTTAAGTGTCTTTTGGCCATTTGAACTTCTTCTGTTGAGAATTCTCTGTTCAGTTCAGTTCCCCATTTTTTTACTTGGGTTAATTAGCATTTCAAAGTCTAGTTTCTTGAGTTCTTTATATATTTTGGAGATCAGACAGTTGCAGGGTTGGTGCAGATCTTCTCCCAGTCAGTAGGTTGCCTTTTTGTCTTAATGACAGTGTCCTTTGCTTTACAGAAGCTTCTCAGTTTCAGTAGGTCCCATTTATTCAATGTTGCCCTTACTGTCTGTGCTGCTGGGGTTATACATAGGAAGCGATCTCCTGTCCCCATATGTTGTAGGGTATTTCCCACTTTCTCTTCTATCAGGTTCAGTGTGTTCAGATTAATATTGAGGTCTTTGATCCATTTGGACTTGAGTTTTGTGCATGGTGATAGATATGGGTCTATTTTCATTATTCTACAGGTTGTCATCCAGTTGTGCCAGCACCATTTGTTGAAGATGCTTTCTTTCTTCCATTGTATACTTTTAGCTCCTTTATCGAAAATCAGGTGTTAATAGGTTTGTGGGTTAATGTCAGATTCTTCTATACGATTCCATTGGCGGACTTCTCTGTTTTTATGCCAGTACCACGCTGTTTTCATTACTGTAGCTCTGTAATAGAGTTTGAAGTCAGGGATGGTAATGCCTCCAAAAGTTCCTTAGAGCAAGGGAGATCCTTCCATTTTCTGGTGTCCTCTTCAATTTCTTTCTTCAAAGACTTAAAGTTCTTGTCACATAGATCTTTCACTTCCTTGGTTAGAGTTACCCCAAGATATTTTATGCTGTTTGTGGCTATCGTGAAAGGTGATGCTTCTCTGATTTCTCTTACTGCTTCCATATCCTTTGTGTATAGGAGGGCGACTGTAGTAATAAGGGCGGCGGGGCTGCGTTCCCAGCACCCAGGCCGCCTGCTCGGCTTATGCCCGAAAAAAAACAACACACAAACTGTATTCATTTAAACAGTGCTTGGCCCTTTAGCTCTAGCCCTTTCTGGCTAATTCTGATATCCCAATCAACCCATCTCTAATAATCTGTGAGAACCGGTCTTACCAGGAAGATTCTAGCCTAAGTCCATCCTGGGTCGGAGCTTCATGGCCATGCATCTTCCCTGGAGCGGGGAGCATGGCATCCCTCTCTGAGGCATTTGCTCCCGAGAGAAGAGCTGTGGAGTCTGAGCTCACTTCCTCTTCCTCCCAGCGTTCTGTTCTGTTTACTCCTCCCACCTATCTTCTAACCAATAAAATGGGCCAAGGTGACTGGTTTTTTGGAGTTGATCTTGTATCCTGCCACAGTACTAAAGGTGTTTATCAGCTGTAGGAGTTCTTTGGTAGAGTTTTTGGGGTCGCTTATGTACACTATCATATCATCTGCAAATAATGAAAGCTTAACTTCTTCCTTTCCAATACGAATCCCCTTGGTCCCCTTATGTTGTCTTATTGCTATTGCTAAAACTTCAAGCAATATATTGAAGAGGTATGGAGAGAGTGGACAGCCTTGTCGTGTTCCTGATTTTAGTGGGATGGCTTTGAGTTTCTCTCCATTTAATTTGATGTTAGCTGTCGGCTTGCTGTAAATAGGTTTTATTATATTTAGGTATGACCCTTCTATCCCTAATCTCTCCAATACTTTTATCATAAAGGGATGTTGAATTTTGTCAAATGCTTTTTCAGCATCTAATGAAACAATCATATGGTTTTTTCTTTCAGTTTATTTATATGATGGATTACATTGATAGATTTTTGTATGTTGAACCATGCATCTCTGGGATGAAGCCTACTTGATCATAATGGATAATTTTTCTAATGTGTTCTTGGATTCAGTTTGCCAGTATTTTATTGAGGATTTTTGCGTCGATGTTCATGAGTGTGATTGGCCTGTAATTCTCTTTCTTGGTTGAGTCTTTGTGTGTTTTTTGGTATCAGAGTAACTATAGCTTCATAAAAGGAATTTGGCAATGACTCTTCTGTTTCTATATTGTGAAATACATTAAGGAGTATAGGTATTAGGTCTTCTTGGAAGTTCTGGTAGAATTCCACATTGAAACCATCTGGTCCTGGGCTTTTTTTGGAAGGGAGGTTTTTGATAACAGCTTCTAATTCTTCACGACTAACAGGTCTATTTAGATTGTTCACCTGGTCCTGGTTTAACTTTGGTATATGGTATTTATCTAAAAAAGTGTCCATTTCTTTTACATTTTCCAGTTTTGTGGCATTCAGGCCTTTGTAGTAATATCTTATGATTTTCTGAATTTCCTCTGTGTCTGTGGTTATGTCCCCTTTTCATTTCTGATCTTATTAATTTCCATATTCTCTCTCTGCCTTTTTATTAGTTTGGATAGGGGTTTATCAATCTTGTTGATTTTCTCCAGGAACCAGCTTTTTGTTTCATTGATTCTTTAGATTGTTTTCTCTGTTTCTATTTTGTTGATGTCAGCCCTCAGTTTGATTATTTCCAATCTCTTAGCCTGTGCCTTTTTATAGGTGAGTTGAGTCCATTGACATTAAGTGATATTAATGACCAGTTGTTGTTAACTCCGGTCACCTTTTTAGTAGTAGAGTTTGTGTGTTTTCCTTCTTTGAGTTGTGCTGGTGAAGGGTCTCTAGATGTCTGAGTTATTGTGGTCATTGTTGGACTCCTTGGTTTGTGATTTTCCTTCTATTACTTTCTGTAAGGCTTGATTTGTGGCTACGTATTGTTTAAATTTGTTTTTATCCTGGAAAATTTTGTTTTCTCCATTTACAGTGAACGAAAGCTTGGCTGGGTATAGTAGTCAGTGCTTGCATCCATGGTCTCTTAGTTTCTGCAGTACATCTATCCAGGACCTTCTGGCTTTCATGGTTTCCATAGAGAAGTCAGGTGTAAGTCTTATAGGTTTACCTTTATAAGTAACTTGGCCTTTTTCCTTTGCAGCTTTAATATTCTTTTTTATTCTGTATGCTTTGTGTTTTGATTATTATGTGGCAAGGGGATGTTTTTTTTGATCCAGCCTATTCAGTTTTCTGTATCCTTCTTGAACCTTCATAGGTATATCTTTCTTTAGGTTGGGCAAGTTTTCTTTTATAATTTTATTAAATATATTTTCTGGACTGTTGAGCTGCACTTCTTCTCCTTCTTCTATTCCTATTATTCTTAGGTTTGGTCTTTTTATTGTGTCCCATATTTCCTGAATGTTTTGTGATGAGAGTTTGTTGGACTTGCTGTTTTCTTTGATCAGTGTGTTTATTTTCTCTATGGTATCTTCAGAATCTGAGATTCTTTCTTCTATCTCTTGTATTCTGTTGGTTATGCTTGTTTCTGTAGTCTCTATTCATTTACCTAGATTTTCCATGTCCAGCCGGCCCTCTGTTTGTGTTTTCTTCCTTGCCTCCATTTCAGTTTTCAATTCTTGAACTGTTCCTGTTATCTGTTTGATTGTTTTTCCTTGGTTTCCTAGGGTATCATTCACTGATTTATTCAATTCTTCAAACTTTCTGTTATACTTCTCATCCATTTCTATAAGGTCATTTTTTACATGCTGTTTAAGGGCGTCTATCACTTTCATAAAGTCAATTTTTTCTACTTCTTCTTGATTAAGGTGTTCATGTCCTCCTGTTGTGAGGTCGCTGGATTCTGGTGGTTTCATGTTGTTTTTCAGATTGTTGGGTGAATTCTTGCATTGGCGCCTGCCCATCTCTTCCTCCAAATGCTCCCCTATGGATCTTCTTTTACAGGATCAGGTCTCCTTGACCACTGATGTACCTTCCCAGTGATGGCACTCCCCAGTGATGGCTCTCCTGGTGCCTAGATCAGATCTCCATGCTGGTTGGGTAGCTCCTAACCAAAGGGCCTACCTTGCTTGCTGCAGGCAGACTATTGACACAAAGGAACTACCGCCTGCCTGTTTGCCCTCATGATTCAGTCCCAGTGCCCAAACAGGCTGAGCTGGGTGATGTTATGTGCCCGAAGAGGGGAGGGAGGCAGAAGGGGGGGGTTCTGGATGCAAGCTGGGTGGGATAGGAAGAGAGAGGCAGTATCCGGGGAGTATAGCCCCTGCAGGAAGACCAGGAAGTATGAGGGGATGAGGACCGTCTGAGTTCTGTGTCCTGGGCTGCTGCCGCGGGTCCAAAACTCACTCACCCTGATGATGGCTCTCCTGGTGCCGGCAGCAGGTTCTTGGGGCTGGTGGTCATCAGTGCCTGTGCTGTCAGGAGACAGGGGGCACCGAGTACTCAGCTTGCTCTCTCTTGCTCAGCCAAGAACCTTGGAACAGTGCCATCCACAGTTAAAGTGGATCCTCCTACCTCAGTTAGCCTAATCTAGAGACTCCTTTACAGATGTGCACAGAGGATTGTGTCAAGTTGACAGGATTACATCATAACATCTTTATCTATCTCTTTCTCCAGGAGCCAAGGATGTGCACTTTGCCTTTTTGGCCTTTTTGGTTCTACTGTTTCCTGCAGCTTATGCTCTTTGGAGATGGTAAGAACCTTCACGACCTGTGTCTTGAACTTGATTAGAGTCACCAGAAAGTATCAGAGAGTCTGGGGATGAGTCTGGGGTGTTTTGTGTTGTTTTCTGAGGCTGTTTTAGGAAAGAGTTTTCTTGTCTTGTCTCTTATTTGTGACTCTGGGGAAGAGGATTGTGGAGCCTCCTCTATCTATCCACAGGATCCCACTTTCACTAATTCATTTCCACTGTGAATTGCACCTCAGCTTATTAGTTGAGGTCAGGGCTTTGAATTACATGTAGACTGAAGTGTTCTTCTACACATAAAATTCTTAGTGGAGAGAGTCATTCCCCTCATTGGTCATGTTTTGTTAACACCTTAGTGGGCTAAGTGACCATAAGTTTTCAGTAGATTGACCAAGAATTTCTAACTCCTTGCTAGATGTTTCTAAATGAAAGCTCAGACTATCATCCCAACAAAGGAGTCAGTACAACTGCTTTAGAAACTCAGGACAGCAGTGTAAATGTGTTGGTTAGAATGTTCTAGGTAGTTAAATGGTTCTTAGTTATTTATGGACCCACCAAGGCAAAAATCTTTTTTTAATACTTTATAAATAATACCATTCAAAATTTCCACTTCCTGCCCTCCTCCCATTTCTCTCCTGCTCCCCCACTCACCCTCCTCCCTTTCCCTCCAGTCCTAAGAGAGGGCAGGGTATCCTGGTCTGTGGGAAGTCCGAGGCTCTCCCACCCTCATTCAGGCTTAGGAAGGTATGCATCCAAATAGAGCAGGCTCCTAAAAAGCCAGTACATATAGTAGAGACAAATCCCAGTGCCATTATCATTGGCTTCTCAGTCTGTTCCAGTTGTCAGCCACATTCAGAAGGTCCAGTTTGATCCCATGCTCGTTCAGACCTAGTCCAGCTGGATTTGGTGAGCTCCCATTAGATCAGGCACATTGTATCAGTGGATGGACCAACCCCTCACGGTCCTGACTTCCTTGCTCATATTCTTCCTCCTTCTGCTCTTCAACTGGGCCTTGGGAGCTCATTCCAGTGCTCCAATTGGGTCTCTGTCTCTATCTCTATCTGTCGCGGGACGAAGGTTCTATGGTGATATTCAAAATAGTCATCAGTCTGACTGTGGGACAAGGCTAGTTCAGGCACCCTCTCCTCCACTGCCCAGGGTCTTAGCTGGGGACATCCCCATGGACACCTGGGAACCCCTCTAGAGCCAAGACTCTTAAGGCAAAATCTTTGCAAGGTTAATACTTCTCACTGCTTTGCATTAGGAGAACTGGGATAGTCAGGAAAATAAGGACTACAGGGGCTTCAGGGATGGCGCAGCGATTAAGAGCCCTTGATGCTCTTGTAGATGTCCTGTGGGTTTACTTCTCAGCACCCACATGGTGGCTCATGACCTCTTTAAACTATATTCTGACCTTCATAGGCTCATACACACACATGGTGCACATAATCTCATGCAGGTGCACACAGCACTCATATAAACATACACACAGACATACAATACAGAAGTAAGTTTGTTTTTAAAAAAGAAGGAAAGAGAGGCTGCTAATGTAACACAACTCTTTCCTGGGGCTTATTTTCCTAGTGTTGCTCAGTCAAAGGGAGACCTGTATAGAAAGCTGTGTACAGTGTTTCTTGTGATACTGATAATTGTTGTTAATCTTTTCTTTCTCTGACTCTGGTCCAGGTACTCATCACATTTTTTCAGGAATACTTAACTGAAGAAGGTGCTATCTTAGGCTTTTATTGCTGTGAAGAGATACCATGACCAAGACTACAGCCACTCTTGAAAAGATTTAACTGAGGATGGCTCATTTGTAGTTTCAGAGGTTCAGTCCATTATTGATGAGAGATTCCCCTTTGTATGCTGTGAATATATTTTATTACCATTGGTTAATAGAGAAGCTTCTTTGGTCAATAGCTTAGCAGAATAAAGTCAGGTGGGAAATCTGAACAGAGATATATAGAGAGAATAGGCAGAGTCAGGGAGATGCCATGTAGCTGCTGAAGGAGAAAGACACCAGAACCTTACCAGTTAGTTAAAGCCTTGTGGCAATATACAGATTAAAGAAATGGGTTAATTTAAGATGTAAGAGCTAGATAGAAACATGTCTGAGCCATTGGCCAAACAGTGTTGTAATTAATATAGTTTTTGTGTGATTATTCGAGTCTGTGTGGCTAGGAAACGAATTACATATTATGATCATGAAGGGGAGCATGGCAGCATGTAGGCAGATGTGGTGCTGGAGCTGAAAATGCTACATCTCGCAGTCAACAGGAAGTTGACTGCCTGTCACACTGAGAGAAACTTGAGCAAAAGAGGCCTCAAAGCTTGACCCCACATTGGCACACTTCCTTCAACAAGGCCACACCTCCTAATAGTGCCTCTGCTTTTGGGGACCATTTTCTTTCAAACCACCACAGACACTAAGCTTATGGCTCAACCTAGATCTTTGCATAATCATTTCTTCTGTCTTTGTCTTTCAGTGTCCTTTACAAGCAGATGGTCCCTTGACTTGGGGCTCACCCTCTCCTTTTCTCTTCTATTGAAAATAGACTCTTTTATCATATAATATACACTGATATGGTTTTTCTCCCTCTAATCCTTCAAGATCCTTCCCACTCTCCATCCAATCTGAATCTACTCCCGTTCTACTTCTCATTAGAAAAAGAACGGGTTTCTTGGAGATAATAATGAAATACAACAATATGAAATGTATTGAGATAAAACAAAAACTAGTACATTATTAAGATAAAACAAAAACTAGCACATTGAAGTTGGACAAGAGAAACCAACAGAAGGAAAAGGGGGCTCAACCTTTTTACTTGATGTTCGCTAAGAAGACTTAAACTGTAAATTTAAAAGATCAAATTTTAGGATTCTTTTTTAAAGTGAGATACTTAATCATGAAAGCACAGTATGCTAAATCTAACAGTGAAAATAGTCGGAGAGGGATATTTCCAGCTCTAAATACCTACATTATGAGATCAGGGAACTTTAACATAAACAACTTAATGGTACACTTTAGGGCCTTGGAAAAACAAGATCAAGTCAAACCCCAAATTGGTAGCTGGAAATAATTAAGATCAGGGCAACGATCAATCAAATGGAAATGAAAAAAAAACATTTCAAAGAATCAAAGGAACAAAGAAATTGTCTTTTGTAAATAATTTTATGTGACCTTATGTGGCAATGCATGACCCAGACTTCAACACAGACCCCAGCCATAGTAGAACTATGGACTCTGACACGGTCCTCAAACACTGACTGAGTCTGGACGTCACCACTGCACCAGTAGCAGTATGGCCTTGAGACAGAAACATGGCCCTCGATTTCAGGTGTCTACACGGCCTTGGATGGTAACAGGTGCATTGGCCATTAGCACAGACTCTGGCTATGGCTGGGCCATGGACCCAGACATGGCCTCAAGCAACAACTCAGCCTGGTTGACTTCATGTGACCTTTCGTGGCACCATGGGACATAGGTGTCAACATAGACCTGAGCTGTGGTAGAACTACAGACCAAGACATGGGTAGGATCATGGACCCAAACATGGTCCTCAGTAGCAGCCTAGGCCTGGTTGTCACCATGATCCCAGGTGGCAACAAAGGACACCCTGATCGGTATGGTCCCAGTGGCATCAAGGATTGTGAACCCAAACATGGACCGAGGAGGTGACCCAGGCCACTGGAATCAGCACTCGAAGGCAACAGGAGTCATGGACAGCAACACAGGCCCTGACTTCTGTAGGACCAGGGACCTCAAAATGGCCCTTGGCAGCACCCCAGCCAGACATCATCATCATGGCTTCAGGTAGCAAGTGGACCTGTCTCTCAGTTTACTCCTCACCACCGTCACCATGGATCCGAGTGGCAAGCAGACCTCCAATGTCTGCCCACCCCTCACCATATCCATTTCTTCCTTTCTGCATCTTTTCATAGCACAGGAATAATTACGCTTCTCTATCTCTTCCATTTCTCCACCTCATATTTCTTATCTAAATAAAACAGTGTGGAACAGTCCCCAAGTTGTCTTCCTGCTGGCCAGAGCATGGTGGGACCCTGAGTGGCTATCTTTCCCAGAAAATTTAAAAAAATACTTTTATTGTTGGGTATGGCATACCCATGGATGTGGAAGTCAGAAAAAAAAACTTATTGTCCAGTCTCCCTGAAGAATATACGTGCAAGTATTTTTTTCTATTTATAAATAATGTTTAACAATTTTCCCTTTTATTGAGATTCTTTTCTTGTATAATGTGTCCTGATGACAGTTTCCCCTCCTTTCTACTGCTCCCAGTCCCCCCCTTCCCCTCCATCTGGATTCACTCCCTACAAATGACTTGTGTGATGGCCATTCTTTGTTGTCAACTTCACTACACTTGGTGTGTGCTAAACCCCCAGCAGCTGGACACATCTGTGAGGGACTTATTATTATTATTAATTAAATGATTTGAAGTGGGAGAACCTGTTACAATTTTTATGAGGGCAGGAGAGAGACGCCATGTGACAGGGCTCATGTTGAGAGTTTATTGGGAGAGGGGAATGGGAAAAGTGGCAGTGGAGAGAGATTGGCCTCTGGAGATGGGAGTTGCAGAAGAGAGGGAAGGTGGGCAGGGCCTGCCTTTCATGAGGGGACATAGCATATGTGTAGAGACTACATATATAGTGACATGGTCATAGGACCCTGGACTGGCCAAGTGTCTGCCCGAATGCTGAGACAGTGCATGTGTGCAGAGGGTGTTTTTAGTCACCTGAGGGTCCTGGGGGCAGGCTAGGGTGATGCCTGAAATGCTGGCAAGCGTATGTGCATAGGAAGTGGTTGTGGTTGATGATGTCTCCTGCCAGGTCCCCAAGGGCAGGTCAGCATAATGCCTGAATGCTAACAAGACCCACTTTTAATCCAGGTTTTTAAAGGTGGGTAGATCCACCTTTAATCTGAGTCATACCTTCTGCTGGCAGCCTATGTACAGGACGTGGAAGAAGGATCATGGTGGAAGGAACTTAAAACGAGATCAGCCTGAATTTATTGATATGTGCCCACTGAGTAGAGATTCTAGGGTTAATTTGGGAGTTTCAAAAGGATGTCAAAAGTTTGTTTGAATGGTTGGCCAAAGCATTTGTTAAAAGATGGTCTCCTGAAAAGGAGTTGGAGATGCCTGATATCCTTGGTTTAGTGTTGATGAAGACATTTTAAAGTTTCAGGAAATTGCAATGCTAGCCTGGGTACACTATGTAAACCTAATCTTCCACTATGGGAAGGCCCAGTGCCCTTCACTAACCCTGTAAGATGCACAGGACTGAGCAGGGCACCAGCACAGCTGAAGAGCTTCGTTGTCACCCTTCTCCTTGTTCCAGACCTTATCTCTGCTCTCCCAGCCACCCAATAAGCAGCTTTCTGTCTCTCCAACACTGGCTTCAAGTGTCCCTTTCTACAGAAGGCTTCTTTGCCCCCCCCCAGGCAGATCCCATGGGCACCAGCCCCGAGTGCAGTTTCCAACATTGACATTACAGCCCAACATGCCAAGGATTCACACATGGGCCGGTCTCACCTGTTGTTCTGGAAGCTTCTCTGGGGCTGAGACTGAGACTCGTGAGGTGTTGGCTCTGGGACAGGGTTAAATAACCCCAGTCAATATCTGTTAACTGGATGGATAGATGCATGGGCAGATGTATGAGTAACTGAGCCAGGGACAGTGTTTACCCTTGAGTATAACAGCAATAAGCTTGCTCAGTAAAGGGAAACATCCATAACTTTGTTTCAGCTTTCTCATTGACATGCATTATGTCATTAGCCGTGAGCTCTCTTTGCTTTTAGCAGATCACTCTTTACTTACTAAATGATGTGTTTATACCAAGCACTTACTGTGTCCTGGACACCATATGAAGTGTTGGAGAAAAAGCAGGGAACATTGTGTGTTCATCATCTTTGGGGTGCTTTCAGTGCCTCACTATTCTGGCTTTCATTTTTGTCATGCATGTGTGTGTGTGTGTGCGTATGCATATGTGTCATGTGTGCACATGTGTGAGTAAGGCATGCACATGCCACTCCCAGCATGTGGGGTTCGAGGACATCAAGGGCTGGCCCTCACTTTCTATCTTTAAGATATCTTTGCTGTCTACACTATGAGCGACGGACTGACCCGAAAGCTTTCATGGCATTCTCCTGTCTCCACTCCTATCTCACAAAGGCTCAGATTACATACATGCTCCACTCCACTCGACTGTTTGTGGGTCCTGGAGATCCAAACTCAGGTCCTCATGCTTGCACGGCATGTGATTTACCCCCTGAGCTGTCTCCCCAGACCTGCACTTCAGGCTTTTGTTCATTTTATTTAATTATCCGAGTGGATATAAGCTCTTGTGAGTCAGAGGCACTTTAAGAACCCAATAAAAGCTTTGGGGTCCCTTCTGAGATCAATAAATCTCTAGCCCTCTCTCTAAGCTCGGACTTGGGAGAGGAGGGCTGGGAGGCCAGGGTATCTGTTGGATTGTGTCAGGTGGTTTGCTATCTATCAGCTAATGTTTTGCTCTATGGTACCTGTAAACTGGATGATGGGGCTAAACAGTAGGCTCTGGCTTTCTGGCCCCAGGATTCCCCTTACCCAACAAAGAGCCTATGGTCAGAGAGGTTGCCTGTGCCATGTGTAGGCAGGAGACTCACTGCTTATTTTGAGGTGGCTGCTGTCACTGCTGTCCCAGCATGCCCATGGGGACCTGTTGCTCTTTGCCACCCTCCCACCAACAGGCTTTACATCCACATATGGGCTGTGCTGAGATAAGGATCTCTGGGTTTTCCCATGCTCACGTAGATCCTCCAGAGACCTGGATATGTTTCTGATAGGAAGGTGGAAGTCTTGGCTTTCGCTTTCCCTGGAGATATTTTGCCCTTCGCAAATGTGAGGATTAGGCTGTCGCTGTTTATCTAGGAAATGGCTCTGTCCCAAAGGGGTCAGAAATCATACTTCCAAGTACGTGAGCCACCAAAGCAGAATCTCAGAGAGCTGGTGAATACATGTTTGGTGGATAGCAGCATGAAGAGCTAGGTAAACTTGTGGGGTGAGTAGTCACACTGTTCCCATAGCTGAGGACAGGCAACCAATGGATGCCCATCCATGGTAGGTTCATTAGACAAAATATGATCCACATATACAATGGGGTATGCAGTACCCAGTCTTTGGGAGGGAGGGAAGAAGGTAAGGAGGGGAAATTCCAGGGAGGAGGAGTAGCTCAGTGGTGACTGCCTAGTATATGTGTGGGGGTTTGCACTGGTGGTTCAGGGAGGATGCGGGTGACATAGCTGTAACATGGAGGGGCCTGCTTGTTGGGGTTTATGTCCCGCCCAGTTCCCCACAGCCCAGCAAGCCCCAAAGAAAATCACACAGAGATCTCCATAAGTTATAAAACTGATTGGCCCATTAGCTCAGGCTACTTATTAGCTCTTATAGCTTATATTAACCCATTATTCTTATCTATGTTAGCCACATGGCTCAGTACTTTTCTCAGCAGGGCAGCTCACATCTTGCTTCTTTGGTGGTCTGGGCTGGACTGTGGAGGGAGCTTCCTACTTCCCAGAATACTCCTGTTCTCATCACCCCGCCTCTACTTCCTGTCTGGTTGACCCACCTATACTCCCTGCCTGGCCAATCAGCTTTTATTTAAAACATGATTGACAGAATACAGACAATTCTCCCGCACCACATAGCCATAATAATTTACCCAGGAAGCACACCCTGGAGATCAGCACTGGGGTGCAGTTCTAGTTTAATACGATGTTCATTGGCATATATGCATATACTATCTAATCAGCTAAGGACATAGCATGCTGTTATCCAATGAGTCCAAATGGTGCACAACCCACCCACGTTATTTGAGGGTTTACCTGGGGGATGGCATGTCCTGGCAGTATGTCTGCAGGGAACAGGCAATGACCTGGGTTTGGCATTATTCTGTGGGTCTCTGGGGTGCGGAGACTCCATCATGTACTATGTAGTATTCTAGAGACTTAGTTTGGCTCAAGCAGCCACAGGAGTATGCTATGCTTCTCATATGCCCTGTCTTTTAGTGGTACCATCTGGACAGAGACTGCTACCTCTGGTTCTCCCTTTTCTATTATTTCAAGGCTAAATATTTCCATGAGGGGCAACTTTTGAGTATTTTATATATGTATATATTTGGTTTTTTCAAGACAGAATTTCTCTGTGTAGAAGCCATAGCATCCTGGAACTAGCTCAGCTAGCTCTTGTAGACCAGGCTGGCCTCAGACTCACAGAGGATCAGCCTGCCTCTGCCTCTCAAGTGCTGGGATTAGAGGCGTGTGCTACCACCTCCAGACTTGATTGATATTTTTTATGTGAAATGGCCTTCGAGATTGCAATATCTCCCTCCAGAAACAGTAGGAACAATCTATATATGGCAAGCTTTTCTGGAGAGAACATGAAGATTAGATTTTGAGCTACCCTTTTAAAAGAGTCCATCATATCAGACAAAGTTATGATACCCACTGTGGTGGCATTAATTTGGATGATTTCCTGATGTAATTGTTGGGAAAAGGTGAATAATGAATGATTCCATATCCCAGCAAGGTACTGTCTTTGAGCCTTTAGGACTGAGGGTGTTAAGATGTGTTTAGTATTGGGAGAGACAAATGGAGGTATATTGGGGGCTGCAGGTTACCTAGCTGAGCTAAATCCCAGAGGCCATTTATCTCATGCTGTGTAATACCTACTTGGTGATGGCGGTTAAGTAGACCTACTTGGAGGAGTTTATTAGCTTGAAGTTGGGTATCAAACACTTTGGTTGTTAACCTTGATGTATTGTTTAAGGTGGTGCTGTCTGTGCAGAATTTTTCAGGGAAGTTACTGCAGTGGCTGGTGCTGCCACAGCAGTCAAACCAAAGGCTATAGCAGTTACTACAGCTGAAATACCAAAGTCTCTCTTATGTCTTTGTAATACATCAGAGAGGTTGTTATTAAAAGTCAGATTCCCTTGACATCCTGCAGCATTAACAAGAAGCCATAGGAGTGGAGGGTGGTGGCATAGTAATAAGGAGGTGTTGCCATAATTGGGGTCCCAGCATGGGGAGAGGGTTTGAGTCACCTCAGACAGTTGAGAGTATGTTGGGTCTGGCCGGTCTTGTCCATCCATTCCTGAGAATGGGTGTTTGGATTGAGGAAAGAAATAGACAAGAGACAGAAGATAGAGTTGGAAGGGCTTCCAGTGAACACTGTAACAAAAGCCCCGAGTTCATTGCTCACAGTGCTTATATACCCAATCAGAAGGGAAGGCACAAGACTTCCATGATACAAAGAACAAGCAAGCGTAATTTCCTCCTTACATCTCAGAACTCCTGGTAACCATGCCCTAAGTCAAACATCCTGTAGCCTGGTTTTTGAGGAAGAAAGCATCCAGTAGCCACACCTTTGGCCAGACATCCTGTTACTTGTCCTTGAAGAGTAAAAATAGGTTTGAATTCTCTGACATTTAGTCAAGATGGAATGGATCCAAAACTGTGGGCCCTCTCAAGAGTATGTCCATTGTACAAGAACCAAGACAAGAAGAAGGGTGTCTGGACAGAGGCATGTCCTTTTCAGGTAAGGCTAATAGCATGCCCCCAAAGGTTCTATTGATGGAGTGGAAGCTTTTCCCCAAAGGCTGTGAGTTATTTCCCTCAAAAATGGAGGCATAAAAATTAGCTCCCGGTTCTGCCAAAAAGAGGTCTGGAATCTAAACAGGGCCCTGAGCCACAAATGTATGGAAAGCCCCCAAACTGATCAGGATGGCCAGCCAATAACCAGGTATTGGATCCTGTAGAGAATAGGGGGCTATTCTCCTGTGGAAGTTTTGTAAGAATTGACTCCAGAAAGCTGAGAGGGAAGATAGTTGAAGAGGGTGGAAGTGGGGGCAGAAAAACATCCCTGAAATTGTGGACTCCATTTGGGGCAGGCATCCTAACACCTGCAAAGATTGCAAACACATAAATAGCAGATTTCCGGGTGAGAAGTCGTAAGTGGGGTCAAGGAAGCATTTAGTTGTTGTCCCAGAAAAGCACCCTTGATACCGGCCACGGATCCGTTTCTGAAGGGATTTTCGTTGGTACCATCAGGGAGGTGCGCAGTATTGCAGAGGACTCTTCTCCCTGGTTTTGTCTAGGTATCCAATTTGCAAAATCTCCTGTGGTTATCTTTGCTAAGTGGACAAATTGGAGGAGCAGGTATCCTTTTGGAGGCAAAACCAGCCAAACCCAGCTTCAGATGAAAGGAGCCATTGAAGGGAGAAAGCACAGATGAATTGACCTGAAATGGGGGCTCATCTATTTTAGAGTTGCCACGGTACATGACTGGCAAGCAGGGACCCAGGAGACTGGCATTAGAAACGGAAGGGCCCTTACGGTGGCCCACAACGAAGGCTGAGCCTGGGCCTGAGAATTAACAGTAATAATGGCTCATATAAGCAAGACTAGGGTATTATGTCCTGTCTCTAGCCCCTCTGGGGACATATTTTGGGCCTGAGTTACTTCAGTTTTAAAGGCTCCCCAAGTTACAGGGGGAACCAGTGTAGGTCATCCGCTCCAGTGATGTCTGCGCCTCTGGGGTCCTCCTCCTGGCTTCCATCTGACTTTCACCCCCAGGGAGGTATTATCTCTCTGGGTTGGCTCCTCTTCCCCCTTGTCCAGTGACAGGTTTTCAATCATCGTGGTCAGTCTCTCCATGTTCGTGTATGGCTTGACGACTTGGCCAGGTACCCAAATGGATTTTTATGCTCCTTCTGGGGAAACACAAGCAACACCTGTTGTTAGTAGTGATTGTCTATGGGGTTTTACCATAGCAAAATTAGAGGCAATGGTGTAGCTCCAATGGTGTAGTGTGGCTCCCTGGTGCTTATACGTGAAGGTTAATCTAGATTTATCAAAAAATTTAAAATTTAACATAAATAAGACTGACATTATTTTCCTTGTGGGCATATGAGTCCCATTTCCCCCTTTTGTAATTGTTTTTGAAGTTTTTGCAGGCTTGACAATGGCTTTTCCTTGGGGATTTAGGAAATGCCGGTGCTATGAGAAATGTTTCAGTTAGCACAGAAGACTTTCAACTGAGAGCCTGTATAGGTAGGGCCACTATCTCTTTTGGTAGAATAAGAAACCCCCATGGCTAACACGGTGGCTTTCATAGCAAAGATGGCCATTTTTGAATTTTGACAATACTTAAGGCAACAATGAAGGAGGAATATCAATAACCACATGGACACATTTTTGGCATCCAAAAGAGGGAACATGAGTAACACCCATCTGCTAAAGAGAGTTAGGGCGCAATCCTTGAGGATTTGCACCTGGGGGATGCATAGGCCCCAGTGGGAGGAGTGATCCGCAGGAAGAACAGCTGCGAACTAAATGCTTGCAGGTGACTTCTGTTAAATCTGGAAATAATTTGTGGGAGGAGGATGTGGCTATGAAAGTGAGCACGTAGCTCTCTGGCTTGGTCTGGTGGCAGAAGCGTGAGGGCAGACACGGCTTGATCCTCCCATGTGTTTCCCTTGAAAATCCCTCTAGCGAAGTTTTGATGGGAGCCGATACGTTGGATATAGAAAGGAGCAGAACATTGCTCGATTAACATCTGGAGCTGAGTCATAGCCACACAAGCAGGACCTCTGTTGGTTTTAATGTAGCCTGGGGTAAGGATTTTTACCACATTAGCAGCAAACTGACTTTCACTAAAAGTATTGAGAGCTTCCTGATAGTTCCAGAGGAGTGTTAGGGTGGTCAGAAGTTCACTGAGCTCAACTGATCCTATGAAGAATTGAGTGTATGCCTGTGGTTTTGTTTCCTAGTAAATGTAAAATAAAGCCAGATTTTGTCTTGGATGTGTCTGTGAACTCTGAAGTTGCATCTGGGATGGGGCTGGAACTGAGAAACATAATATGTAGGTTTGATATTTATGGCAAAATAGACAAACCCTTGTATTTTGGGGGTAATGATTATCAATCTGATCATTGAACATCGATAGGAAAGTGTGCACTGTGGGATTAAAGGAGAAACTCCAAGCTAATAGGTCCTGGGATATGGGAAGCACAATGTGTTCTGGCACTTTCCCTGCTTTTAACTGGGAGGTCTTAAGGATTTTGAGAGCCAATGTAAAAATACTACTTATAAATGGGGTAATTGTAGGGACAGAGGAGTATACTAAAAGTACCCAGTAGACTATCTGATGGTGGGGGGGGGTGTTGATATAAGCTATGGTGGATAATCTAGGTGCTGGGATGACCAATCCCCAGAGATCTTTATTTGAATTGTATCTATGCAGCATACTCAGGGTTAAGCCTACGTTAACTATTTCCAGGTTTCTTTGAGCCTCCTCTGTGATAGTCAGGAGTTCCTCAGGTCTCTTTGTGCCTAGAAAAAGGGTGAAGAGAGGGTCAATTGGCCAATGGTAACAGGAAGGCAAGGCCATACCCAGGCAAGGTTTCCCAAAAAGGTCTGCATAGACGATAAAGTTGGGAGATTTGGGAATTTGAATCACAACCTTTGTGGTTTTGTTGTAGTATTATTTATTGTATGCCCTAGAAACATGTAAGGTTTCTGACATTGTACCTTTTCAGCAGCTACTTGTAGTCCTTTCTCAAGTAGGACATTTGTAGTCTCCATCAGTATGTTCTTTAAATGGTCTGCATCAGGATGTCCAATTATAATATCATCCATCTAATGGACAATGTAACAGTCTTTAGCTACTTGTTTTGATGTCTCCCATATGTAAACTTGACTAATTGTCAAACTAATTTTTCATGTCCCATGGCAACATTCTCCAGTGATATCTAGGTATTGGGTTGCCTATTGTTCTCAGCCAAGAACAAGAAAGAGAATCTCTGCTTGTCATCAGGATGTAGACAGATGGAGAAAAAGCAGTCCTTTATGTCAATGATTATTATATAATAATTATTTGGAATGACAGAGAGAGCAGGGAGGCTAGGCTGAGTACCTGCCATGGCTGGCATGGATGCATTAATTGCCCTTAAGTCATGGAGAAATTGAAATTGCCTGATCTTTTTCTTTGTAACAAAACTGGAGAATTCCAGGGACTAGTAGATGGTTCAATATGTCCCATCTCTAACTGTTGCTTAACTAGATTTTGCAATGCTTGGTATTTTCTCCCCACGATTGGCCACTGATCTGTAAAAAAATGGGATGTTAGAGTTCCAGGAAAGTTTTAGAGGGGGCAGAGTTCCTTAGTATCAGTGGCCATTAGAATTGGGAGTAGCCCAGCTTCCCCCTCTGGTATTTTTTTATTGTAAATCTTTAGAGCAATCTTCAATTATTGGGACCTATTTACAATTTTAAACCCTTTAACTTACATTTTATTTTTATAATATCTGGGCCAACTGTATAACAAAAGCAATATTTTTAGCACTTGTTTTAAATCCTATTTGAAAGGATTAAAATTTTGCCAGGCTGGTGAAAATTGTCCAAAGGTCTCCTTACCTTGGTCACTGTTGGGCATTCTGATTCCCTGCCTGGGGTAGCTTTTATACTCTTTTTTTTCTTCAGAGAATGGTGGGTTTTGAGTTTTCAGTTATATGGATCATTGGTTGAAAGGAAGACATAAACCATGAAAGAGAAAGAAGTGTTTTTCTTTGCCTTGGGGAACTAGTTTCCCAGTTCTCCAGTGTTAGCAGGCTGCTAAGGTCGAGCAGGGAATGGATCAGAGGGAGACTATTTCTCTTTCCATGTGTGCATTCTACTTAGATGGGAGAGGGCCCCTCCCTGAATCCACATAGGAAATGGGACCCCAGGACCTGGAGTGGGAGCCAAGCAATGAAACAAATTCTGGGAGTTGGGGTGGGAGTGTGTTGTGGTAGAGGTGGTATCAGTTTCTTCCGGTGGGGCTGAGAGAACAGGTTTGGGGTTTTTCTGGGGGATCTGGCAGAGCCAAAAGGATCAGGTTCTCAACAAGAAGGCATGTCTTAAGCCAGGAGGCAGTTCTCAAACCAGAGAAAGCCTCTGGTCACTACAGGGAAGCTGGTTGAGTGACTGGGTTTCCATGTTTTAGGCAGCCTGAACCATCACTGGGCACCTGACTCTAAAAGAGAGGCAATTGATTTCATAGAAGGTCTGGAGTTTTTCTGAATGAGAAACAAACATAGTATCTATCCTCATATGCAAAACTCTTCTTTGGGACATGATGGCCCATACCTGCCATTGCTGCTGTTGTCACCATAGCAACAAGAGTTGGAAGGGGAGATTACTATCCCTGAACCTGAGGGATATCATCCAAGGACTCACTGGGCAGCTGCTGCCTGGGACAACTTACTCACCTTTTCAGTTTTCTGTTTTTCTCACCAACAAAACTGACAGAAACACACAGAGATGCACAGAAAAGACAACCAGGATGGCCCCTACACATTCATCTACCTGAACAGATCAGGGGATGATGGAGGAAGGTCATTGGTTAATTAAATAAAGAAACTGCTTGCCCTGATAGGTTAGAACATAGGTGGGTGGAGTAAACAGAACAGAATGCTGGGAGGAAGAGAAAGTGAGCTCAGAGACGCCATGCTCCCCTCTCTCGGGGGCAGACTCGACAGCTCTGCTCTCTGGAGCAGAGGCCATGCTCCCCTCTCCCGGGCAGACACAATGAACTCCGACCCAGGATGGACGTAGGCTAGAATCTTCCCGGTAAGACTGATGCTACACAGATTATTAGAGATGGGTTGATTGGGATATGAGAATTAGCCTGTAAGGGCTAGAGTTAATGGGCCAAGCAGTCAGGAGGGCTAATCAACCTGTTCCTGGGAGAGTTTATTTCCCTGCATAAGTCACTGATATGGTTAGCAATGGTGTGGAAGAAATATGACACATTAAAATAATACATTCCAGGGAATTGTTGACATCTGAGATTATGTTTGAGCAATAGAATGTCTGTGGTAGCTCTATTTTGTAAGACCGACATTCTTAATTCTCCCATTTCTCGATTAATTTCTGCTAATATCTTTGTTGTAGTGTTAGTAGTTTTAGCTATTAAGCAGACTATTTTATAACACTCCCTTTGCATCCCCACAACCAACCCAGAGACGGGTGACTCAAAGGCAGCTGTGACTGCTACTGTGGTGGGGTCCAGCAGATGTAGGGCACCATCACAGTTTTCAGGGAGAGACCTTGAACCCTACAAACAGATTGTGGAAACTGACTAAAATAAATAGCTGTGATGTGTCTTAGCTTACAAATGCCCTTATAGCCCACTGGGAGGGCAGAATAAGTGCTGTTCCCACAGAAAAATGTCCATGGTAGGGGTCATTGTTTTCCTTTGGGGAGTACATGACTGGAAATAGTGCTGGAGGGGGATGTCAGTGCAATCAGAACATAGGCAGCGAAGGAAAAAGGCACTATTTAAAGGAATATTGGCTATAGCCCTGGGAATGTTTGTGGGGCAGCATGTTCCACTGAGTTCCCTGTTAAGTTGGTATAATATTTACATGTGACTTTTATTCCATATAAATTTTTTTTTGCACTTTCAAGATCATAGTTTCCATATAAATTTTTATCACAGGAGCCTGAGAATTGAAGGATCCCCTTGGGCTCAAAAGAAACTTGTATGTCTTCTGTTTGATGCTAGGTGGAGCCAAAGATTGATATCAAATCTATTAACTGTAGATAGTGGCATTTTAGGTATATTAATTTTGATGGAAGCACCCAAGGAGTCCTGTTTTCCCCTTATCATTACATTTGTAATTTCCATCATCAGAATTTGTTAAAGAACATTTAATTATGTTGAAGTCTGTATTGTTATTGTCTTAGTTACGGTTTCTATTGCTGTGAAGAGACACCATGACCACAGCAACTCTTATAAAGGAAAACACTTAATTGGGGCTGGCTTGCAGTTTCAGAGGTTTCGTCCATTATCATCATGGCAGGAGATGGTGGCATGCAGGCAGACATGGAGCTGGAGAAAGAGCTGAGAGTTCTACATCTTGATCTGCAGGCAGCAGAAGGAGTCTGTGTACTGGACATAGCTTGAGCATAGGAGACCTCAAAGCCTGCCCTCACAGTGACACACTTCCTCCAACAAAGCCACACTACTCCAACACGACACCTCCTAATAGTGTCGCTTTCTATAGGCCAACTGGTCAAACACGAGTCTATGGGGGCCTTTCTCTTCTGACCAACACAGTTGGAATTGGACAGTCAAATTAGCCCATCTCAATTGCCCTCCTTCCATTTGGGTAAAAACATTTTTTTTCTTCCTTCAGTCAAATAATGGGATCTGGTGGGTAGGAACAGTCCCTGGCATTTTCTGTAGCAGGTGAACCTTCTATCTCCCCAGTTAAAAACAGTCAGGATCAGATCCTAGGGCAAATAGGAGCATAGTTGTTAGCCAGAGAGCAATCATAGTGATAGTGAAAGGTAGCTCTAAGGAAGTAGGAACAATCTTAAATATTAGAAATCTTACTTTTAAGGATCCACATTCAGTCACAGGCCACCTCTTTTGGGTTTTCTTGAACTTCTGGCGCCTTCTTAAGGTCAGATTGATAAATCCAGGGAGGAGTATCAGTAATTTGGACAGCAGTGGGAGTCTGGAAAGTTGCCATGTAAGGATCTTTCCACAAAGGTTCAAGCCTGTTAGTTTTGAAGCAGCAAATCAGCATAGCATCTCTGGGCTGGAACTGATGACTAGGGGGCTGGTACCCAACAGGTTGAGATGCCTGGACTTGAGGAAATCTTACCCAAAGTTAATTGCAATCCTTTGAAGGACTCAGAGATTAGAGTGGAGCAACCTGATAATGGTCCAGCGTGTGCCTGAGGAATCATGGGGGGTGGTCTTCCATAGACTATTTTATATAGTGTTGTGGGAATTCCTTTCTGCCAATAGTTTTTGGGGTGCTAGCCTTAGGGCATGGCTTCTATGTGTGGATGTGATCTCTTATAAGGGAAAGGACAGGTCTCCCTTACTTTCTTGGGAAGCTGGAACAGAAGCAAGCTTGTGAGGTTGTTCACATCTCCCCGGTAGAGCGTTGGGACACAGCAGATTCCACCTTGTCTTGTATTTTGTGAGTCTGTATTTCCCTTTGAATTCTCATTTCCTTTTGTATGCCATAATAAAGACAATTTGTAACTTGCATTACCTCTTGCTCTAGTATGAGGTAAACTTCTCGATAGGGGGTGCAGAGGACCCTTAGAAGGGCATAAGGCAAGAAATCACGGTATTTACCACCAGTCTCAAGGGTGTATTTAGTTAAAATTGCCTTTAAAGTTCTATTCTTCCTTTATATCTTTCCTTAACTCTGAGGTTCACACATATAGTGGTGTTTCTAATCTATGTTAAGAGCCTTAGAGAGCAATTGAGACAACTTGGCCATGAAGGTCAGGTCATTGTTGGAATCTAGAGATAGAAGAAGGCCAAGTCTGAGGATAATCTCCATTAATTTCTTGGCTACTACCTGGGTCATCAGGGATGTAAAGGCCTCTCCCTAGCCCATGACGGTATTGACAGGGATCAACAGATGTTTGCATTTGTACAGTTCTGGCTTGATTTCAGTGAAGTCCATCACCAGGTTCAGTACCTTGATTTCATTTTTTTTGCATTTATCTGAGTATAGATAGGTCAGGCAACAGCCTGAAATGTTTTAAAGTATTTCTTGGTGCCCAGGCAACCAGACACAAGGGAAGATGAGTTCTGAGATGTTTTTGGTGAAAAGGGCATGGAGCAACACTGTAAGACATTCAGCCAATTCTGGCCCAACACCATCGGTATGAAAATTCTTCCATTTGGCAAGAACCACAATCAATTGTGGGTTTTCCCAGGGCTCTCAACTCAGAATATGATTTGACTTCTGTTCTCCTGGATTATACTCAGGGACATTTTTGTTGAAGTTAAGTTGGGGCTCAGTAATAGCAGCTAGCTCTAGGATGTTTGGGGACTGGGTTCCCTGAGAACAGCCTCTTTGGCATCCTGATCTTCATAGTTGTTATCTTCAGTTTGGGGGCTTTTATATTGTGTGTCCTGGCCAGTATATTATGGGCAGTTCAACTGGCAGCAAGATGGTCTCCAGCAATCGAATGAGTTCATGTTTATTTTTAATAGTCTTTCCTTCTGAAGTGAGTAAGCCTCACTTCAGAAACCTGTCTGTGAACATGCGCCACGGCAAAGGCAGATTGACGGCCAGTGTAGATGTTCACTTTTTTCTCCTTAACCCATCACATGGCCCGCAGAGTGATTATTATTTTTGCTCTTTGGGTGGATGTGCCCCTAGGCAGGGCTTGTGCTTAGGTGACTTCTTTTTGACCTGTGACCACTGTCACCCCACATACCTGGTCTCTTCCTGGATGGAGTGACTGCCATCTGTGTAGAGATCTGCATCTCTGGTGGTGAGTGGGATATCTGTCAACTCAGGTTGTGTGCCTTGGATGACGTCCAGCATTTCCAGGCAGTCGTGAATGGGCTCTTCAGGGTTGCCACCCGGTAGCAGGGTAGCAGAGTTAATGGTCAAAGATTTGTAAAGGTCAATCTGTCCTTATCTAGGAGGTGGGCACACCCTCAGATGTTACCTTTCCTACGGTGAGTGGCACATGTTTGGTCGCACAAGAGGGAATAGCCTCTGCCCATACTGTGGGAACTTCTTAGGTTAGCATTTTCCATGTCTCTTCTGGGGATGATTGCAATTTTGGAAGAACAGATATTATTGGGCAGTTTATAGTCAAGACTTTTGCAGGCTTTCCTAACTGTAACTTGGGGGGTGGTCTCCAAGAATGAAATTGTGGCCTAAAGTTTGCTCAGGAGATCCTGCCCCAATAATGGGAGGGGGTATTCAGGGGTGACAATAAAGGAATGGGTTACAGTCCCTTGACCCAAGTTGACAGCCCATCAGTGGTACATTTGTGTTGCTTTACACCCTCCGTATCTTCATTGTCTGACTGGCAAGGGGTCCTCGCAGCTCCTGCAAGACTGAGTGGGTAGCCCCAGTGTCCATCAGGAAGCCTATAGGTTGCCCCGACATTATAGGTTCCTGGGGCCCTATACAAAGGAGCCTCAGCCCCCCTAGTCTTCCATAGCCAGGACTGGTTTAGGTGGAGATAGGTAGCTACCTGCCTCCTTGGTAGGCCTCCATCCTTTTGATGGAGAGTCCACCTGTTTCTGCTGCAGGATTCATTCTTCCAGCGTCCATCCCTTTAGGCACATTGGTTTCTTTGTCGTGGTTCTTTCATGTTGAGAACAGCTGTGCCACGCAGTGCCGCCACAGGGGGCTTGCCCCACCTGTTTGTCCATTTGATCTTTACTGTCAATTGTCAAATACCTTTTGGGCTCTTTCTAACATTTCTGACACATTCTTCCCTGCAAAGCCATCTATCTGGGCTGCAGGTTCCCAGAGGGCCCCTTCACCAACTGGGAGAGCCTGGCCACCTGCCAGGTCTAGATCGTGAGGACCCTCATCCAGGGAGGCAGAGCAGGAACTGCCTCAGCCCAGGGCAAAATGTATCCAATTTGAATTGGGTGGCTGGGATTTCCACGGTTGATATTAACTACTGCCCAGGCTACTTGTGGGTTAAAAGTGTTCCTGAACTTGGGCCATTCGAATTCACAAAATGTTCACAGCCAGCTCTAGATGATAAGATAGTCCCTCACTTTTGTCTGGAGGTGTCCTGGTGAAGGGGAATGGGTGTATGCTGGGCTTAAGGACATCAGGTGTTCCTATCTACAATGGTTGGAATGTTAGGTATTTTGTCTGGAGTGTTAGATACTTTTCTCCTTGGACGGTCTGCTCCTGGGTGGTACCTGAGTAGTCTCCATTGAACCTGTCATGGCTGGGCCCTAGCTACCCCTGTATTTGGTCCGTTTCAGTTGCTCCAAGTCAGGACACACAAAGACAGACCAAACACAAGACAAAACACAGAGCAAAGATAACAAAGGGACCAAGATCAACAACAGTTGGGGCCATTCAGAGATTCACCAGTTTGACCAAAGAAATTGCTTTAACAAGAGTAGCCTGGTTGCACTATCCAGATGCTGGGGTCCGTTGTTGTTTCCTAGGTGATGGTTCCTCGCTCTCCTCCTCAGTTAGGCTGGGTCTTTCCGAGCTCTCCTCTGCTCCTGGAATACCTGATGTCCCTGCCCCCCCCAATGCTGGGCCTCTCCAAACCCTGGGCTGGTCCCAAGTGACCTGGGACATCCTTGTGGTTCTTCTGTTGTGCAGCCTAGGCATTAAACCCTGTTGATGGACGCCCATGTGCTGGGCCTTTCTGAATTTTCTGGCTCCTGGTCTTCACCAGGATGTCCTCGGGATCTCAAGGCAGTCCAGAGAAAGAACTGGTGGCTCTAGTCAATTAACCAGAAATAAACAGAGGACAGTACGGCATCTTGAGCTGACCTGAACAGGGGAATATTGGATCTCACCAGTGCATCCTTGCTGGCATGCCACGTTCCCAGATCAGGATCCCACAGAAACCAGAAACAGAAACCAGACAGATGGATGTCACAGAAAGGTAAAAAGCCTTCTTTGACTTGCCTGGTGAGGCCTCAGTTAAAAAACAAAAACAAAAACAGCTTGCTATCTCCCTTTGAGAATGGCTGTGCTGTTCACTCTGGGAATTTATAGGGTTGGAAAGCATGCCCCAGCAGGGAGCAGCACCTCTGCCAATGGAAAGGCAGAAGTAGGGGCCTAAGTCGAGTCAGGAGCATGGTGGGGGGAGCTCATGTGGGAAGCCAGAGGTGGAGAAGGAGGTGCATGGAGAGGGGGAGGTTGGGGAAACTGGATATCTTCATCAGGAAGCATCGTAATAAAGAGTATAGATCCCAAGGAAAAGTGGGTGAAGTAGGCATGGGGGTAGGGCACAGAGGGAATAGAGCGGGGTGGGACGGGATGGAGGAACCTGGGTGGGGGGGCAGTGATTCTGGAGGAGGAAGAGGAGATGGGTTGTAGACATGGGGAAGGAAGCCCAGTCGGGGGTTCTTGGCCTCCTAAGATGGCAGGACAGCTGTTGAGAGGCAGGTGACTGGGAACTTTGTAGAGACCCAAACAGTAGAAGCATAACCCTTAAGCCAAGCAGGTGTGTTCTGAACAAGAGACAATCATTGATCAATATAAGGGACCTGATCAGGATGCGCAGGGGTTGCTGTAACCTTAAGCCACAGTAGCTGGGTTCAGGGAACCAGTAGATGGCCATCTCGCTTCATAAGAGGGCCAGCCAATTTCACAGTCTTTGAGAGTGCACCCCTTGTTCCTCCTCAAACCCCTAGGGGAAATTCTTTAGTTTATATCGAAGGGGTGAGAGTTTAGAGTTAGTGGTCCCCAACTTAGGTGACTCAAGAAAGTTAAAGAATAATATGACCAACCCGGCATCTCTGGCAGTGAAGACCCCACTACAGACCTGCCACAGCTCGCCTATTGTGGGACTGAGTGGAAGTCCGGGGGTATCAGGGACAGTCAACTCCTGGAGAGGATTGGTATGACTGGAATCCGCCCTCCCCCGCCCCACCCCCAGGAAAGGAATGGTTTTTGTTTTTGCAGAATAAAAAAAGGCAAATAAATGGACAATAAATTACGGTGCCACCCAGTGGCAGAAGTCAGGAAAACCTGCTGTAGACTCACCGAACCAAAAAGAACAAAAAATAGCACGCGGAGGTTGCCACCTAGTGGTAGAATGGTAGAATGGAGGAAAACCCGGCAGACTGTTATTCAGAAATCGGCTTCCCTTTCCGGGCAACCGGACAAAGCAACAACATCAAGAATTCAAACAAACAACTACAACTCGTTCTGCCAAACTTGCCCGTCATGTGTGTAATCATTTACATTATGTGCACAGTTGGCCGGCCATTCATTCAAGCAAACCTGAAGCCGGATTTCTCATGAGAGGCATGACCAGAATGCAGGGTCCCCTGCAAAGTTAGTGTGGGGGCACCAAATCAGAGGGCTCCCTAAAGGACCAGCTTGGGCCTAACCCCAATACAGAGAAGTCCTACCCTAATCCAGAAGGCTCCCCGTCGGTCTCGTCCACCTCAACCAGACCTGAACTGAATTCAGCACGCAAACTTAACCAGTTTGTGTGTCAAAAGGACTCTTGTTGGTCTTTGTGCTTGGGGAAACGGCTGTCGTTCTAGACCTTTCCAGACTCAATGAGAAGAACGGGGCCCTGGAACATGTATTTGTTAGGGGTCGCCTCCCCTGAAATCTCTCCTTTGCCCAGAGCAAGGCTGAGTTCACGGGGTATGGGGAAATACCCCTGCGGCCCCCAATGTAACGATATACGTGAGGTTGTTATTGACAACCACGATGAGTAAGCCGATTAAGAGTTCTGAGTTTTTTGTTAATGCCCAGACCAAGAGTGGGGTAATGCCTCTAGAAAGCATCTGGGTGCCTAAGTTCAGGGATATATCGCTTTTAAAGGCAAAAAACCCCACAAAGGTCAAAGCTAGATGAGGGTCCGAATAACCTTGAAACGTTCATTCCTGGCAGAGCTTAGTAGTTATTTTAGACACAATTTGGCAATTGCTTTTGTAAATACATCCGGACAATAGTCAAGACCATGGAAATCTCAAATGTGTTGCCAAGGCAGTTGTGATACTGCGGAAGGGGTGGGAGTAGAGGGCTAACTAAGCATAAACAAAGTGGGAGTCAGAACAGAATGCCTTAACCATTTCAAAGCAAATGTAAGGCTCCATTTGCTCCGCGGGAGAGGAGCACCGTGGGGCGACCCTAAATGCATCCACCACTACTGGGTTTAACAATCGGGAGTTGGAGATGGGGACCACGGCTAGCACATTCGAAGTCCAACATGACTGTGGTTATTAATGTGAGGTGGATACCAGAGCTAGCCTCTCTTGGGGGGCGTGCTAAGGACTGCCTCTGCTGGCACATGTCCTTGAGAGCAACCTGGGGCTTGGCACTTGCCCTTAATGTGAGAACTGGTTTGAGAAACTTACCTGCAAAAGAGATTGCTTGGAGGATTCTGGGCAGCTGCTCTCCAGACTCCAGACAAACGATATTGGCTCAACCCTGACATGGGAATCATTTCAAGGGGAAGGTCCCTTCATTCTGGATCGAGCAGACGCTGCAGCGGAGGACATGTGTCCACTCAGAGCAAGGTCAAGAGAATCAAATTAATTTCTTTTATGACCCGAGGCGAGTTTGAAATTGGCTCTTCCAAGATGAAAAAGGAACCTTGGAGTCACCCATGAGGGTTCTGCTCCCCTCTGCTTCAGCTGCCTCTTCCTGCCCATTAGGGCTACGGCAAGTTAATTGGGGTGGGAGTTCCATCCATCCTGCGAAGCAGCAGCCTCTTGCCATGCCGGAGACACAATTTCCAAACATTGCCCGTGAGAAAGACAACCGGGCAGTCCCGGTTAGGTAGGGTGCCTGAGATAGATTTTGGTGACTTTGTGGAGGGGGCTGTCGGGGTTTGACTGCAGCACCAAAATAAGGAGGGAAGACAGAAGAGTAAAAGCCACAAGCATCTTTGCAATCCTGCAACTGGCAGAGGTGTGTGTGTGTGTGTGTGTGTGTGTGTGTGCTCCCGTGCACTCGCGCCTGTGTGCACATGTGTATGTTCCTCTTGGCCTCTGCTGATGATGTTCTGGTCTCACATTTGGACAGCACACTGAAACTTGTTCGCTGGAATACTCCTGCCTGTACGCCTGCTGTCCAGACTTGGCCTTCTCAAAACACTCTGTCTTGGGCAATGAATTACAATGGTTGGCCTAATTCAGAGTACTCAACGTTAGTGCTGTAATATGCTTTGGGCTGGAGTTTTGACTAGTTTTACGTCAACTTCACACAAGCTAGAGTTATTTGGGAAGAGGGGACCTCAGTTGAGAAAATGCTCCCGCCAGATTGGCCTGCAGGCCATCCTGTGGTGCGTTTTCTTAATTCACAATTGATGTGGGAGGGCCCAGCTCATGGTGGGTGGTGCCACTCCTGGGCTGATTGGTCCTGGGTGCTATAAGAAAGCAGGCTGAGTAAGCCACAATGAGCAAGCCGGTGGGCAGCACTCTTCCACGGCCTCTGGACCAGCTCCTGCCTTGAGTTCCGGCCCTGGCTTTCCTCAGCGATGGAGTGGGTAGAGAGTTGTAAGCTCTTTCTTCTCAAAGTCGCTCTTGGCCGTGGTGTTTATCAGGGCAATAGAAATGCTACAAAGACATCTGGGCAATCTTTTCTCATCTTCTATGTGTCTACCCTCAAGTGGGTTTTGGATATCTGAACTCAGGACCCCTGCTTTTCTGCCATGCATTTTACTCGCTGAGCCGGTTCACTCCCGGCTCCTTGTGAATTATTAAGAGGTTCATACGACTTCACAGAGTCTTGGGCCAGTACCCCGTATACAGTAGGCACTTAATAAGTGGTAGCTGGACACACCTCTTCTGAAACTGTCTGTAGTCACCATGTTGAATCTGTGTGATTTTTCTGTACTTCATAGTCCACTCCTTTAAGGAGAAATCCCTTCTGCCTGTGGGTATACGGGACTGCCAAGCACAGTTTCCAGCTCCTATGTCCTCTGACAGGCTGCAGTGTGGCAAAGGATTTGTCTTTGGGGATCCACGCTTTTAGGGGCGACCCTCTGGGCTGTGAGTGGCTACAGCCTGCCCACCCTTAGACCCTCCAACCTAGTGCTATTCAGCTCTGAGTGAGCATTCAGGTGTGGATTGCAGTTCAGAGAGTCAGTGAGTTGGGGTGGGCCATCGCGAGACATGGACATGGGTGCCACTGGTCAGCGGACCCTTTGTGGAGAGGCCTTGCCAAAACACTGGCTCTCACAGCCAACTCAAGAGCTTTGCAAAGGGACAGGTGACCCCATGCAAGCCCATGAAATCCTGACTTACACAGGTGAGGTCTGGCCACAGGGGCTTTGGGGCTTCCTGGTGGCTCACCTGCAGCCATGCTGGGGCTCTACTGCTGTGGAGGGAGAGCTTCCCTCTGGTCCTCCTGAACCATGAGATCATGGTTTCTTTGATGATATGAATTCACCCATTCTGTTTTCTTAGATGTGTGTGTGTGTGTGTGTGTGTGTGTGTGTGTGAGCTAGAGGGGGGGAGGAGAGAGAGGAGAGAGGCACACACACACAGAGCAAGAGGGTTCTCAAGTATTTTGCTTAGGTATCACCCATATTTTCATTACTTATTTCTTTTTGAGACAGGGTTTCTCATTGGCCTGGGCCTGTTGATTGATTAGGCCAGCCAGCCAGTGAGCCCCAGGGATGTGCCTGTTGTCATCTTCCCAGTGACAGAATTACAAGAACCATAGCAGGCCTTAAAGATAAATGTTTATTTCTATTTTATGTGTACGGGTGTTTTGCTTGTGTGTATGTGTGTGTATCGTGTTTGTGGAATGCCCATGGAGGCCAGAAGACGGCATTGGATGACCTGGAACTGGAGTTAACAGGTGGCCATGAGAGACCATGTAGGTGTTGGGATTTGAACCCAGGCCCTCTGCAAGATCATCCAGTGCCCTTAATTGCTGAGCCAACTCTCCAGCCCTTCCTCACTAGGCTTTTTATATGGGTCCTGGGGATTGAACTTGGGTCCTGATGTTCGTGCAGCAAGCTCTCTACTGACAAGAGTCAGCTCTTCAGTCTAAATTCCCTCTCTTTAATTGTTTAAGATTCCTGTCACTTGCAACCTAAGGATCTTAGTAGCGAGGGAAGCAGAATCAAGGCTCTTTTCAGTATGTCTGACTGCTCGGTTCTGGATCTTTCTTTCACATTACCCGGCTCTCTTGAATGGGATTTTGATTTTTTTCTTGTTTTGTTTTGAAACAGGGTCTTGCTGGTTTGAACTAGAGATCCTGCTGATCCAGCCTCCTGAGCACTGGGATCCGAGCTGGCTTGGGTCGCCATGGCTGGCTAAGGGGCTTTCATTTGGTTGGGTGGCACTGTAGGGAATGTCCCCTCGTTCTTTGTCCCATTAAGGTGTCTGGTGACTGCTTTTCTCTAGGAATACTGAGTTCTCTTCTTAGGTCCAGGTCTGGGTTTGGTGGATGCCAGTGTCATTGGTGTTTGATAAGCCAGGCCAACTGGTGGGGGTGTGAATCAACCTCTCACCTGTCAGGTGGTGACATTGTGCACTGATGGCCTGCAGCAGGTAGAGCTGCCAGCACCTGCTGGGCGACTACCTTTCTGTCTAAGGCACAGGCTGTTTGGACATTTCTGCCACTTGAGTATAGCCGTGGGCCCCTAAACCTATCTACATCCATTAAATGGAGATCCCTTCCATTCCAAATGAACCTTTCTGACCTGGACCAACTGACCATGATCCCAGAGAGTCTTGCCAGGAAAACTCAAAGCAAAGCAGCTGAATTCTGTCTAGATGTCTCGCTTTTCTTCCAGTCTGTCTGCTTGGATGGTTTCCTCACTGTAGAGTTGGTAAGTTTCTAACAGGCAGGGCTGACATTTAGTAATGCCAGTGGTGGCAACATTTCCAAGACTCAGCAAGCATGAGTGGCTGCTCCTCTGTCTGCCCCCAGGGCCCCAGTTCTCCACAGCCAGGCATTGAAGAGTTGCTGTCTGAGCAGCAGAGGTGGCTCCAGAGCCAGTGTCTCTCCGTATTTAACCCACAGTCAGTGTTAAAGGTGGGATGTTTCCTGGTTCCTCAGCCTGCAGCCCTGGGAAAGAGGCTGAGTGTGGCAGGGCCAGTCTGAGAGGCACAGAAGCCAGAGCCAGAGCTGCTTGCCTTGAGGAGAGGGCCTGGGTTCAGAGAGGGGCTGGCGCAGAAGCTTGCCCTCCCTTTTTGGTTATTTTGATCATATGCTTGTATTGCAGGAAAAAGAAAGAGAAGAAAAAGAAATAGAAACTTCTTGAAAAAGATGTGAAGTGGAAAAAGCTACCTACACCCTGGAGAAAACCAGTTATCAACAGTAGATTTTGACTAGCTTGTGTTCGTTCATGTGAAGGCCAGAGGTCAACTTGGGCTACACAGTGAGATCCCATCTCAAAAATCTAAATATTAACAAAAACAACAATTAATAACACACTAAAATAACAAAACAATAAAATAACACTACAATAATAAATAACCAATTTCTTGGTTTTGATACTAAAATTTCCATATTTCTGGAAACTCATCAGCCTCAGGCCAACCAAATGGTTGTTGGTCACCTACTGTTACTCCAAGACATGGTTAACCAAAGACATTCTCTGGAATAGGTACTTGTTATGGGTCATGGGCTGGGCTAATGGTAGACAATGTTAGTTAAGGATTTGGCTGGTCAGTGGGCACAGGTAGTTAAGGGCTGCATAGCTACTAAAGTTAATGGTAGAAACGGGGCTTAATAAGCACTGACTGCTGGAGAATCTGGGTTGAGTAGACAGCTCAGTGGTTAAAATTATTGCTGTACAAACAGGAGGACTGGAGTTTGAATCCCCCAAACCCACATAAATGGTGGATGTGGCAAAGACAGGGGATCCCCAGAGCAAGTTGGTTAGCTAGAGTAACAGCCATATTGTTCAGCTCTGGGTTTGATTGAGAGACCTCGCCTCAATGAATAAGGTTATAGGGCCATGGGGGATGATTCCTGATGTCAACGCGGGGCCACCACATGCATAGCCCCTCACATGTATGCACACGGATGCCAACATGCATGCATACACATGCACACACATACACAAAATGGGAAAATGGGCAAAAGTGAACCCCTCCCTGGAAAAGGGCCCTCAAACCTATTCACCACTTCACATCACAGGAACTCTAAGAGATGAAAGGGCTGTGTATTTACAGCCAGGAATCTTGGCTCCTGTCTAGCTGAATACCCTTCAAAGCCAAGGTCACGCTTTGAGTTAGTTTTGGGCTTCCCACGGCTGGAAGTCAGAATAGATTTATGCCACAGCAGGGACCCATTAGGAGACCTGCCTCTTGGCTTAGGATCGTGGCTGGCATCTCCTGGAGGAGGATGGCTGGCACAGGCCAATGGGTGTCTGGGGCCAGGGCCTGAGCCCAGGGCTGGGGGTTGCCGCTTAAAATTTACACATTCAGCAGCAGTAGCCCGGAGCAAAACAACCTAAACAAACTCTCGGAGGATGTTTTGGACTTGATTCCAGCAGCTTGGTGAGATAAATAAGATAAAGCTGGTGTCTCTAAGGTTGGGTGATCCTATCGCTACTACACTTGAAATATTCATGAGGGAGGTGGGAGGGATGGGAGGCAGCTCCGGAAACATATTCTGTTTTGAAAAGATGGAAGTCAAAGGCATGAAAAATGAATTTGGGGAAATTAATGTTGAGGTGGGGAGAAGGGTTGGGCATAATTATTGCCCGGAAGCAACAAGGAAGGATCTGGGAGGATGTGTGTCTGTGGACTATGATCAGAACTTTCCATCGGGCCTGGAATATTTGAAATGTCAGTCGTCTCCTACATCACTGGACGTCAACCCTTGACTGCATAATGGATGATTCTGGCGAGGATTAAAAAGTAGAGTGTGCTGGCAGGGGCATGGACTAGGGAGGGTACGGTGGGGCAGGGGAGGTAGAAAGAGAGAGGAAGAGACGAGAACTAACCGCTATAAATTATGAGTGTATTTCTGTTTTCAGGAGTGTGAGGCTGTGCTTCTGTGTACGCATGCGTGTGGCGGCCTCAGGTGTTGTTCCTCCGTCTCTGTTCTAGTTTGCTTTCTGTTGCTGTGTTCTCATGTCCCTGGAAACTCCTCAGCCTCAGGCCAACCAAATGGTTGATGGTCACCTGCTGTTAACCCAAGATATGGTTATCAAAACCGACAGGAAGAGGAAAAGGTTTATTCGGCTTCTAGGTTGTAGTCTATTATTGAGGGACACCAATAAAGGAGTTCAAGGAAGAAACTTGGAGACAGGAATTAAAAGCAGAGACCATGGAGGATCATCCATGTTTACTGGTTTACTTCCGGGCTCATGTTCAGCCTCCTTTCATATACAGCTCTGGTCCACCTGTGTAAGAATGGCGTATGGCCCACTGTGCCCTCCTGCACCAATTCATAGTCAAGAAAATACCCCACAGATATGACCGCAGGCCAGTCAGGAGGCTATTCTCATTTGAGGTTCCCCCTTCCCAAGTATGTCAGGTTGACAACCAAGATTAGCCAATACAGATGCTGTTCATCCTGGTTTGTTTGTTTATTTATTTATCTATTTATTTATTTATTTATTTATTTATTTATTTATTTTTGGTCTGGAACCAGTGGTTGGGGCTGGGCTGGCTAGGACAGTGACCCTGACCTGACTTTTGAATGTGGGTTTTTGAGGATTGAATGCAGGTCCTGAACTTCCTCATCAGGACTTTGTCCACCAGGTCATTCTCTAAACCTGGCTTTGCTGGAAACATCTTACATGTCTCCCAGCCCAGCTTCTCCCTTTGTGAAGGCTCTCGGGCTAGACACCTCCTCTATCACGCACAGCAGATCTCATGACTGTGATGATAGTTACTCTTGGTTGTCAACCTGACTACATCTGGAATTAACTAAGACAGAGTGGCTGGGCACACCTGTGAGGGATTCCTTCCCCCAGTTAAATAATTGAAGTGGAAAGATTCACTTTTAAGCCTTATCTTTGAGATGGGAAGATCCATTTAACCCATTTTTTTTTTGAGACAGGATTTCTCTATGTATTCCTGACAGTTCTAGGAACTCATTGCTATCCAGACCAGGCTGGCCTCAAACTGGACTCACAGATCCACCTGCCTCTGCCTCTCGAGTACTAGGATTAAAGGCGTGTATCACCCACCATGCCTGGCAGAATGCAGATCTTTTCAGGTGGGAAGAGCCACCTTTCACCTGTGCCACCCCTTCTGTCGGCAACCTTATATAAAGGACATGGAAGAAGAAGGAAGCTTCCCGTCTTTCCCTGCTTGCTCTCCCTCTCACTGCAAGTCCATTCCTTCACTGGCATTAGAGCCTCCTTCTTCAGGATTCTGAAGTCTACGGAAGGCCAGCTGAGGTATCCAGCCTTGTAAACGGAGTGACTGTTAAGATTCTTGGACCTTCTGTTGGTAGAGAGCCATTGTTGGACTAGCTGGAAAATAGCCTATAAACCATTTTAATAAATCACCTTTACACACACACACACACACACACACACACACACACACACACACTTACCCTATTAGTTCTGGTCCTCTAGGAAACACTAATACAATAATGTACTCTGAAGTTGGGAGCGTCTTTGGGAAAACAGTCGATTATCCTGCCGGGAGTAGGGGTGGGGTGGGATACAGATGGCTTTCTCTGATTAACGGCAGCTGTTGGGAAAGTCATCCATGTCTGCGACATGGAGCTGAGGTCAGAGGAATCACTGTCTTAAAAACAACCCTTGGAGTATGAAATAGGTACAGCGATTCTTGAAAGCTGTGGTATCATAGCAAATGAAATCTACATATTGGTTTCAGAGCAGCCGCCAGAGTCACTTGGGCGCTGATTGGACAGGTGAATTCTAGCTCCCTTTCAGGCCTCTCATGTTGAGTCCGCCTTCCAGTCAGATTCTCCCGGCGAGCCATGTGTGGAGCGGAGCCTGAATGACAGCAACTCTGCTTCAGCCAGAGATGCCCAAGGGGGTGAGTTGGTGGAAGTTGCTGTGCTGGTTAGTTTCTGTCAACTTGACCCAAACTAAAGACTCCTAGGAAGAGGGAGGTTTGAGGAATTGCCTCCATCAGCTTGGCCTGTGGGCATGTCTGAGGCATTTTATTAATGATGGACGTGGGAAAGCCCAGCTCACGGTGAATGATACCGACACTGGGCAGAAGATCCTGGGGTGTAGAAGAAAGCAGGCCGAGCAAGCCAAGAGGATCAAGTAGTAAGCGGCCTTGCCAAGGTCTCTGCTTCAGTTCCTGCCTCGACTTCCTTCACTGATGGACTCAATGTCTTTTCTTCAAGTAGCTTTTGGTCAGTGTTTTTCTCATACATGTTTTGCAGATATTTCAACCAAGAGAATACACACACATACACACACACACACACACACACACACACACATACACACACACGCATACACACACACGCATACACACACACGCATACACACACACACACACACACACACACACACACACACACACGCACACACCTCCTATCCCTGCCCCACATATGGAAGTCAGATAACCCCAGGCACTCTTTGTTCCTCAGGTACTATCTACCTTGCTGTTGTTTTTGATTTTGTTGTTTTGTTTTTGTTTTTGAGACAGGGTCTCTGTTTCTTATTGATTTGGAGCCAAATAGGCTGGGCTGACTGACCTAGGAATCTGCCTGTCTTTGCGGCCTGGAGTCAGAATTACAAATCCATGCTCCCATGTCCATCTTTTTTTTTTTTTCTTTCTCAAAGCAGGGGTTCTGTGTATTAAACTCAGGTCCTCATGATTACAGGGTGAACACTTTACTAACTGAGCTATTCCCTCAGGCTCCTTGTTTCAAACCGCTACGTGTGATTGCTCTTCTGAAGCCAAACACAAACAGCTTTTCGGACAACAGCCAGCTATGGACTGGGCTTTCTGCTCTCATGTTCAATTATGTCACAACTTGTGTGACCTGTTGTCCTGATTTGTCCAGGTCTAGGCAGTTCCCTGGAGTGTGGCCCTTTAAGCACTCAAGAGAGGATGGCTGGGTGGTACCCTTGTAGCATCCAGACTCCAAGCATGCGCACCTGTGCCTTGATTACCATAGTCAGGGCACTGAGCACGTGTTTTGTACAAATCACCGATGATATGGCCCAAATCCCAGACCCTCTGCAGCGCTCAGGGCTGTAGCCAAGTCCCCCTGTTCTGAAAATATTTATCTACTTAGGCCAAAGATGTCCAATTCCAATCTTTTAACAGCTTGACATAATGATGTTGTGAACAGATGTGGTGGGCTGTTTCCGTGATTATTCTGGGATGTTTGCAACATGTAGGTTAGACACGCCTGTGCAAGGCTCTGAGTCAAGTCAGCCAGCATGCACATAGACCAGCGTTCATTCTTAGAGTACTTCTGAAGTTCACCCGAGGAACGAGCCAGCTAGAGTTGGTGTGATAGAAGGTACATATTGCCAAGGTTCAGTGCCAGCTCAAGGTGTCCATGTGACCTTAGCCCTTCATTTCAGCTGTCTGGTCCTGGGTGTTCTTGCCTGTAAGGCGAGTTGGTATTTGAAGGCAGGTTCTGAGTCCTTTGAACTGGGCTTTGTGCCAAGCACTTTTTGGGAGCTATTTCACAATAAGGTTCGTATGATGAACTCATCAGTTCTCTGGATAGGAGCAGGAGCTCTGGGGCAAAACACAGTCCCAGCTGCTGGCAGCAGAGTCAGGATGCAAAGCCACACTGTGTGGCTCCGAAGCCCACGCTCAGCTACGCTGTGATGCTGACTCCGACTATTTCTGTGGCGATGTAGACGTAAAGAGACATACCAATTAGGAACCCCAAACCAGGAGGACCCAAGCCAGGAGGTGGCCACGAGGGCAGCCCAGGAAGTGTTTACAAAAGCATCTCCTCACTAATGACATCCTGAAGGCACCTCTGGCTCTGGACACCTGCTGAATTCACCCTCTGGCTTCAGAGTGCCTTGCAGCTCTCCTGGCAGAGTGCATTTGATGTCATCAGCGGGTTTGAGGCACAGCTCAGGCCCTAGGAAGTGCCCGTCTTTATGGAGAAGTGAAACTAGAATCTTCTAAGGGCAGCTGGCCTGTCATCTGATCCTTCCTATGGAGTGGCAGGAAGGAGTCAGCTCAGTGAACCTGTGGCTGTGGCTGTCTGCTGGACATCTTTGATCTGTCTGGTGCCCTGTGAAGGGGAGTAGAGACTTTTCTTGCCTCTCTCTCTCTCTCCCTCCCTCCCTCTCTTTTTCTCTCATCATTTCAAGGATAAAAGTGACCTTCTCTTCTCACCCTGCATCTCTTTCTTGCTTATTTTTTCCCACAGCTAGTGACTATATTATTCAAACCACTAGGAAGAGGGCCAGAAAGTATAACTATTCCATAAATTTTTACTGAATGAATACATCAGAGTGCGCATCAGTGTGTGTAAGGCTTTATATTAAACCTACCACATGTATAATTTCCCTTAAATCTCACAATAACCTTAAAGATATCATTCTTTTTATTCATGGCTACATACAAACGTGCCCAGAAAAGTCAAGTAACTTTAAGGCATGCGCGCGCGCGCGCGCGCACACACACACACACACACACCAAGAATGCAAATTTAGTTGTGCCTTTCTTCAAATACCACAGCATTGTTCTTAACTGTTTTCCTGTGTGGGCACATGGTTTCAGTGTTTACACATGTACCCCCTGCAACACAGCTGCAGCTATGTGTCCTGTGTAATATGCTCATATATACTGTCTACATATAGAATGTACCTGTCATCTTTTGCTGCCTAAGAAACAAGTCCCAAAGCCGCAGTGGGCTATACAAGCAAATATTTATGTCTCACACCTAGGTCTGAGGTTTAGCCGGGGAGATTGCTTTAGGTTGTGACCAAGCTCAGGTTCAATTCTTGCATTTGCTTTTGAGGCTCGGCTGGAGCAATAATGGTTTCTTAGCAGTTTCTAGAAAGGTGAGCAGAGCCATCTGGTGCCTTTTAAGGCTGGAATGGGTATGGGGTTACTTCTTTCCTTGTTCTGTTGCAAAAATAAGCCTGATGCTAATGAAGAAGGGCTTATGCTCTTTTCACAACGGAGGAGATAGTGGGTACCTAACTGATGAGTAGTGGTAGCCATCGAGAAAGCAAAAAAGTGCTGCCAAGGATGTGGATAAAAGGGGACCATTTACCTTGCTAGTGGGATTATAAATTAGGCAGCCACAATGGAAATTGTTATGGAGCTTCATCAAGATCTAGCATATGACCTGCCCTTCTGCTCCTGGGTATTTGCTTGAAGAATTCCAACTCAACGCCTCAAAGAGACACTTACCATCAAGACATGTCTCAGCACAGCACATGTACAATAGCTAATCTGTGGAGCCAACCTCGGTGTCCCTGTGGAGGATTAGATGAGCACAGTGTGGTTTGTAGACATCCTGGAGCTGTTCAGCCGCAAAGATGAAGGAAGTTCTGTCATTCTCAGGGAACGTATGCTGCCAGAGATCATTTATATCAGAAGGATTAACCCCCCACCTCAGAAAGACAGATATTAAATGTTTTCTCATTTGTTGGTTCTAGACTTCATCTAGACACACAAACCTTACATGTACAGATGAGATCGAAGTAGAAGGAAACTGTCCTGGGTCCAAGGGGACTAACTGGGGAGGGAGAGGGAACAGGAGGATAGTGGGATACAAGGGTGTGGCTATGCTCAGATCACATGGCATTTTTACATGAAGTGGCCTATTTAGCCCAGTATAATAAAACAATCTAGGTAGAACCCCAATAAAACAACGCCCTGGTGTGTCACATTTTCTGCATGCCAGGTTGTACTTGTGCGGCTTGCTCCCATGAACCCAGACCTGACAAGTTTGTTTGTGGGCTTTTATGGAGACTGATTTTCCTATTTGAAAAGTGGGGTTCAGGGTGGCTGGCTTGAGCTGATTTCACACTCTGAGCTTCCCCACATTGTAAAGGGGTAGTAGGGGCAAGGTCTTGAACTGCGAACCCACCTAGGTCCTTATTTTCTGTGGTCACCCTGTGCTCTCACAGACCCCTCAATGAGCCTCATAGAACGGTGTGTGAAGTGCGCACGAAGCAGGTCCAGAGTGCACAGAACACAGGATGGAGCAAAGGGTGGATAAAAATCCCACAGGCTCCCTGTCAGTATCAGCCGCTCCTATTAAGATGAAGATGGTTCTTCCAACAAAATTAGCTCAAGGGGGGCTTTGGTGATGCCTCAGTCGGTAAAGTGCTTGCTGGGTAAGGTTGGAAGCCTGACCCACGTAAAAATGCCGGCTGTGGTGGCACACGCTTGTAATCCCAGCACTGGGGAGGCAGAGACAGAGAGACCCCTGGAGCTCACTTGCATCCAGTCCTGTTGAATTGGCAAGGTCCAGACTAAGAGACCTTGTCTCAAAAAAAAAAAAAAGGCTGAAACATCTTCACATGTGTGTAGACACATACTCCACATTAGTGTATGTGCGCCCCCACATGGATACCCACATGGATACTCTGTGCGCACGCGCGCGCGCACGTGCACACACACACACACACACACACACACACACACACACAGGCCTGCACACATTGTCATGCTTCTCAAAGCCATTCTTGTAGATTGTTCTCTGCTGCCCCCACCCTGTGTTCTGTTGTGGCTGCTTCCTTCCTGATTTCGATCTATAGTTTTACTTACAGACTTCCCCTGAGGTTTGCTCTTCCTGACTTGGCCTAAGTCTGCACCCCTATAGGAACTCCGAGGCACATTTTACAGATGTAACTCTTCCTGGCGAACCTAGGATCCAGGGCTGACTCAGTCTGCTACCCCTAGCAGGGATTTTTGCTGAGCACTGCAGGCTGACGGTGGAATTTCAACCAGAGCAAGAGTCGCAGCTTTCCATAGCTCCAGCTCCAGGGTATCTGACGGTCTCTCCTGAACTCTGTGGGCCGCTGCTATGGTGGCTTGAATGACATGTCCCCTACAGTCTGGGCTGTTTGAATACTTGGTTCCCAGATGATGTCACTTTTTGATGGATTAGGAAGCATGGCCTTGATGGAGGAGTATGTTCCTGGGAGCAGGCTCCGAGGCTGGCTGAGCCTTGTGACATCCCTAGCACGTATCCTCTACTTTGTGAGTGCCCTCTGAGATGCTAACTCTCAGCTTATGATCCTGGCTCCACACCGGCCCCTTTCCCACCGTCCTGGAATCTGATCCTGGAGTCAGCCCCTCCAAACCCTTTCTTCTATAAATCGCCATGGACACGGTGCTTTTCTGCAACACCTGTGTTCATGTGCATGCACCCTACGTAAACATAGCATTTAAGATAATAAGAATAAATCCCGTGGAAGGGTTCAAACGTCAACCAGAGAACAGGCAGCGAAGGCCTTCAGCAGCCTTCTGACGACAGCTTAGATGTGCAGGGGCGGGGTGGGGGTTCTCGCTGCCTGTAGAGTCCCCCTCGGAGCTGTCAAACTGGAATCTTTGTAGTTCAGACTGTCTGTTAATAATAATGTCAGGGAAATACATCCTGACTACAAATGCGTGACCTTTAATTTTTTTTTTTCTCAGAATTTCCCAGGATGCACCCAGACTCTTCCTGTCAGTGTGGAAAGTCCTGATGCCGCCTGGAGCACCGTGTTTGCATCGGCCAAGTGCTCCTTGCTGCAGCCATTTGCTCCTGATCTCAAGGTTGATGTCGAATAATTTTAGCTGGGTTAAGTCTCTCGTGTTGAGTAACTAGAAGATAAACCGTGAAGGTGAGGTGCAGGGAGGAGAGGAAGCAGCATCTCTTTTGTAGGAGTCCTTTGGTTTTTGAAGAAACAAGGAGGCTGCTAGCTCTTCCTTGAAAGGCCCAGGCAACCTTGAAGAGGGGAGAAGGGAACAGACTGGAAACAATTTTCTGGCATATGCCTGACGCAGTGCCCAGCATCTGACAATAACCCGGGTTCTCACGCTAGTAACCTGCGATGTGAGTCACGGCTGGAGACTCAGAAACTGAGGGCTGGCTGATGGCTTGGTCAGTAAAGGGCTGCCCTCACGAACACAAGGAGCTGGCCTTGATTTACCAGAACGCATGAAAAGAAAGCCAAGAGTGGAGGCACACACCTGAAACCCCAGTTCTAGGAGGGTGGAGACAGGTGCATCCCCGTGGCTGACTGACCAGCTAGCCTGGCCTACTCGGTGAGCTCCAGGCCCATGAAAGACCCTGTCTCAAAAAATAAGGTGGATAGCGCCTGAGGAATGACATGGAGTTTGTCTCTGGACTACATGCATATGCAAAAACATTCACTGGCATACACATGTGTGGCTGTATATTCACACATACATCTGCACACACATGTGCACATGTATATACACATGTATACCTGAACATACATGTGTACTTGTACATACAAATGTGCATCTATACACAGATATGTATCTACAGACACATGTGCGTTTGTTCAGACATGTGCAACCCCACACACAGTGCCCTGTCACACAAACTTACATCCACACACACACACACGCACCCACTCATACACTGTTGAAGGAGCAGGCAGCTTTCCCAGCACCCGGCCATCCGCATGGTTAGCTTTACACCTGAAATAATTACACGGAAACTGTGTTCTTTTAATCACTGCCTGGCCCATTAGTTTTAACCTCTTATTGGCTAGCTCTTACATATTGAGCTAACCCAATTCTAATATTCTGTGTAGCACCACGAGCTGGCTTACCAGGAAAGATCTTAACCTCCGTCTGTCTGGAGTGGGAGAATCATGGCGACTGCCTGACTCAGCTTCTTTCTCCCAGCATTCTGTTCTGTCTACTCCACCTACCTAATTTTCTGTCCTATCAGGGCCAAGGCAGTCTCTTTATTTAACCAATGAAATTAACACAAAACAGAAGACTCTCCCCCATCAACATGTGCCCCTCTAGCACATGAAAATCTGCAGACACATGTGTGTTTGTTCAGACATGTGCAATCCCACACACAGTGCCCTGTCACACAAACTTGCATCCACACACACACACACACACCTGCACCCACTCAAACACATGCACACATATGTACATGAAACTGAGGGTGAGGAACTTGTGGAGCCAGGGTTTGGTCTGGGTAAACCCATGTTTCCCCTTTCTTTCACTTGTCCTCCAGGGTCAGCCTTCAAACTCTCATCACTCTGTGCCCACCTAGAAGCACCATGGCTTCATGCCTGTCTAGGAGCACCATGGCTTCATGCCTGTCTAGGAGCACCATGGCTTCATGCCTCTCTAGGAGCACCACAGCTCCAAGACCATCTAGGTGTACCATGACTCTGTGCCCATCTAACACCCCTTTGAGGGCACATCAGTGGAGTGTCACAAACAGTGTTAGAATCTCTATGGCCTTCTGCCTTCTTTGGAGCAGATTTTTGGGTTTAAGTCTTAGTTTACTTCCAGACTCTGGCTGTGCTCATATAAAGTTCTAGAGCACACAGTGTCACAGAGTTGAGCCCGAGCTCTGAGATTTGGCCCCAACATCCTCCATTTCCAATCACACCACTCCTAGGGTGGACTGGTGCAGTTCTCTTGTAGAGAGTCTGATGACGCAGTGATGAGGCTCAGACTAACTCAGGATGGGCTGACTGATGGAGGAGACCTAAGCAAGGGCAAGGAACCAGAAGCCGCTACATGCCGTGTTTTTTTTGTAAGCCTCAGGATTCTTCATCCACAAAACGCTATATGGATGAATGTCCGAGAGTGACGTGGGCCTTGAGAGGCTCACATTGACATTACACACAGTGCCCGATGAGTGGTTTAAAAGCACACATGATTTTTTTTAATATTTATTTATTTAGTATGTATACAATATTCTGTCTGTGTGTATGCCTGCAGATCAGAAGAGGGCACCAGACCCCATTACAGATGGTTGTGAGCCACCATGTGGTTGCTGGGAATTGAACTCAGGTCCTTTGGAAGAGCAGGCAATGCTCTTAACCGCTGCGCCATCTCTCCAGCCCCAGCACACATGATTTTTGCTAACGGTTGGGAAAACTATAATCGACACAGACCATATTTATTCATCTCATTTAATTCTTACAAAGTAGATCTTTTCTTCATCTCATCTTAGAGGTGTGGAAACTGAGGGAGAATGAGGCTCCCCCTTCCCCGTATCATTCATTGGTGATTGTGTCCCTAGCATTGAGCATCTCGTTTGGCACGCAGTAGGTGCTAAAGAAATGCTTGCTCTGTGTCTGGTAAGCATTCCTGACTCACAACTGAATGCGACAGAGTTGAGCTTAATTAAAGCCACAAGGACCACATCTTTCCCGGTAAGCATTAATTACTGAATACCCTAGCTTGGTTCACTTAGTGGCAGGTGTGGAGAGAGCCCAGATGTATTTCTACCTCAGCCACCAGGAGAAATCTTCAAGGACTTGGAGACAGTAAGACATGCAGCTGCTTCTGTGAAGCAAGTCACCAGACTTGGAAGGTTCTAGAGCAAAGGTTGATAAACTGCAGCTACCACACCAAATTTGATTCCCCGTTGTTTTCCCTTTGGTAAAGAAAAGGTTGGGACAGGGTCTCATGTAGTTCAGGCTGGTTTTGAACTCCCTGTGTAGGCCAGGATGACAGTGGGTACAGGCATAGGTATGCGCCAGCACCGCTGATGCTGGGCTCAGTTCTTTCTAGGAAGGTTTTATAACCAATCTGTCATTGCCACTGACTCCCACTTCTGGACTCTCTGGACAGAGCAATCCTCCTCCCCTCAAGGAAAGAGCTCTGGGCGCCAGAACCAGAATCTTCTGAGAGCTGCTGATACTTTATTTAATTGCTGCTCCATTTATTTATTTATTTATTGTAACAGATTCATTTCTTGCCATTATGAAAGAGGCTCTCGTGCTGAAAAACTGGAAAAACTACAATGGGAGGGAAATCGCCATTTTCCTTAGCGCCTTTTCCCCCATGTCTGTTTTCTTTCCTTTCATTGTAGATACTTACAACTGCATTGTGGATACATATTTGTTATTGAACTCACTTAGCAAAATAAGATTTTTTTTCCAGGTGTAATCACGCGCTTAAAAAATAACCATGTTTTCTCTTATTTTTACCTTCTTTGAATAAAAAGACAAACAAACCAGGATCCAGGGAGAAAAGACAGCAGATTTTGAAAGTAAAAATCCCTGGGCCTTTTCTCCTCTGCCTCCTCCCAAGTGCTGCTTCCCAGTGGTAACTGTTAAGAACGCGGCTCCGTTTTAGGGCTTTCTGGTGTTTATCTCTGTCAGTCCAAATACGATGCAGCTCATGCAGCTGTTTCTTCATTTATCATTGCAAGGCAGTCTATCGGCTCACTGGATGCAGCCTATTGACTTGCCCGTTCCTCCCCCAACCTGTCCTCCATTCCCCTTCCCTACTTGTCAGCAGTAACATATGCTCACAGAATCACAGGAAGAGGGCTGCAGACCCCACAGCATCTTCTGCACCAAGCCAGTGCTCAGCCCCGAAATAATCACGCAGCAATCCCATCACTCAGTAAGGAACACTCACCACGTCTGTCATCTGAGACGCAACTGCGCCAGAGCTGGTGAGATGGCTCAGTCGGGAAATGTGCTCTCCACCAAGCCTGATGACCCGAGTTCGAAGCCCGGGACCACATGGTAAAAGGCGAGAACTGACTTTTACAGGTGTCGTCTGACTTTCACATATATACCATGATACATGAGCGTGCACACACACGTGCACACACGTATTGCACAAAATTGCGTTTAAGATAGCTGTACTTTTTTTTTTAAAAAAAGAAAGAAATAACTTAATTTCTTACTTAAGGTTACTGTTGCTGTGATAAACGCCATGACTAAAAGCATCCTGGGGAGGAAAGGGTTGATTTGGCTCATGCTTCCTTCCACAGCACACTTCATCATTAAAGAAAGTCAGCTCAGAAATTCAAGACAGGAACCCGGAGGCAGGAACTGAAGCATAGCCGTGGAGGAGCGCTGCTCACTGGCTTGCTCAGTTTGGTTTCATATACAGCTCAGGTCCACCTGCGCAGAAACAGCACTACTCTCAGTGGGCCAGGCCCTCCCACGTCAAACAGTCAAGAAGATGTCCCCATAGATTTGCCTACAAGCCCTCAGGTGGAAGTATTTTCTCAGGTGAGGTTCACCTTCCAGGACAATGCTAGCTTTTGTTAAATTCAAAGAAAACCACCTGGGATTCCTGATCACATCGATGAGCCTTAAGACAGGCTCTTCATATCCTCAGCTTCCTGGATCTTCTAGATTCTCGTATTTCTTTTTTCCAGGTTTCCTATGTGTCTGTGGCAGGTTAAAGATGACCGCAGGTGTCTGGATGCTTTAGCATTAGGAAAGGGGTCTTTTCTCTTCTCTCCAGCAAGGGCTGACCCACCCTGGAGGAGCTCTGACCGCTGGGGCATAAGGTCATGATGTCAAGAGGAGCCGTGGTCCTCATTGTCAAGAGGTCAGGATGCTTTGCTTACTATCTCTTGGAATTTTTGATCTCAAAGCCCTTAGTCACCTGTGGAATCTCTGAGGCCCCTGCTGGGGAGACACATGGCGAGGCCTCTAGGTACTGTGAAGAGGAGGAGAAGGAGTTCCATGGAGCTTCCAGCTGTCGGGATTTCTCAAGGGCTAGCATGTCACTGAAGCTGTCTGGGACCCTTCAGCCCAGAGCCATCTGGATGCCATAGCCTCAGTGGACATCATGTAGAGTAGAATAATGACCCAGATGGGTACTGCTTGCGTCCCTGACACTCAAAATTCTGAGACATGATGAAAACTCAGTGTGCCGCACAGGGCGCCGCGAGTCAATCATCTGCCAGCTCCTTCCCGCTGGCTTCTGCATGCATCAGAAATTTCTCCACTACTCCCTAGCTTCATCACCTGACTAATTCTGGCAGCTGTAGAAGATCAGAAATTCAGGGAGTTGTGATAGAGACTCTTAGCCCCCAACCCAGCATGAACAGGGTCATTTTTTGAACATTTTAAATAATATTATTTATTCATTGTAATGGAAGATAAGAGAGTGCTCTATTACTAAGTTACATTCCAAACCCTTACATTTATTTTTTGAAGTAATTATGTGTATGTGCAAGTCTGAGTATGTGCAAGTGTGTGTGTGTGTGCACACACGTGTGTGTATGGGTACTCATGGAGGCCAGAAAGGATGTCAGATCCCTTCAAGCTGGAGTTACAGTTATTTGCGAGCCCCCAATAGGTTCTCAAATCTAAATTCTGCTTCTCAGACATAGCCATAAGTGCTTTGAACCATGGAGCATATCTCCAATCACTGAAGTAATTTTTGATTGGTGGTCGAATGTTGTGAACCATACTTTCTTGTGTTCTAGCCAGTTGTGTGTTGGGTGCTGTCGTAGGTTCAGCGGTGAGCCCAAGATCCTGTTCCCTTGTGCTTCCTGTGAGTACGAGGGAGGTGATGGATATTCAGAACACAAAAGCTGTGCCCTGTCACAGACGGTGTCATTAGGGACACTGGCCCTCACACCCGTCATTCTAAGGCCGATGTGGAATATTTGACTGAATAGCTATAACATCACTTAACCAGCCTTCTTCTGATAGGATCATTAAATTGCTTTCTCCAGTAGGTACCACTGCAGAAGCCTAGGAGTTTAAAAGTTCCCATTCAATCAGCAGAGGTGGAAAGGTTGCTCTGGACTTCACAGAGTGAGCAGCATCTCCTACATTTAGGACTGAGACTGGGGTTTGGGTGACACAGGAAGTAGGGTGGTCCTGGGTTGTACTGTGCTATTCCTCATTCCTCTGACCAGCACGGGAGATGATTTGGGTCAATAGGATAGCAGGAAAGACCTTGGACATCATCTGTAAAGTCCCTCACTCTTTGATTAAACCCTGCTCCCCAGTATCTGTTGTCACCAAGTCCAGACCCATGGTACTTTGTAAGTGTGTAGCTTCCCTCTGTTTCACCCTTTGCCTTGTCCCAGGCCTGCATCACTTCTCCACACCGAATGTCTTACCTTTCCTTCCATAGACTCCAGCCGCTTGGAATGACTGGAGTGGGACAGGTGCTGCTGCTCTGCGGGTGTCCTCTCTGGGCCCGGGACTACTCATTGCAGCAACACCCAGGCTTCCTGCAGATATTAGAGCACACAGGGTCCTTGTGGATCAGAGGCGAGGATACCCAGGGAGGTTTCCCTTCAGGCACCCACTGAGGGTGGCTGTCCCACATCCCCACCCCAGAGTGATGCCTGCACCACGTTCTCTGAGCTTTTGTTGTCACCGTAGTGACCTGCTCATCCAGCTGACTTGGACTACCTCCATCTCTCACTTCCCCACGCTCCTGCCACTGTTTCTGAGGACAGCTTTCTATTATTATTTTCTTTATTTTTTTTCATTTTATATACCAACCTCAGCTCTCCCCTTCCCCTTCTCCCACCCTCCATGCCCCCATACACTCCACGGCGGGGAGGGGGGTAAGCCCTCCCTTGGGGAGTCAACAAAGTCTGGTATACCAAGTTGGGGCAGGACCAAGCTCCTCCGCCCTGTATCTAGGCTGAGCAGGGTATCCCTCCATAGGGAATGGGCTCCAAAAAGCCAGTTCATGCACCCTGGATTTGTTCTGGTCTCACTGCCAGTGGCCCCACAGATTGCCCAAGCCACAAACCTGTCACCCACATTCAGAGGGCTTAGTTTGCTCCATGCAGGTTCCCCAGCTGTCAGTCCAGAGGAGGACAACTTTCTAAAGAAACCACTTGGCTTCTCTTCCACTTTCCTTCCGTCACTGTGCTAATGCTCTGATCAAAGCCCCGTGTGGCGGCTCACGCCTTTAACCTTTGACTTGGGAGGTAGAGGCAGGTATAGGTGGATCTTTGTGAGTTTGAGGCTGACCAGGGCTATGAGGCGAGACCCTGTCTCAAAAACAAACACAAACAGGCAAACATTAGCACTCTGACCGCAGGATTAGGGGAGGAAAAGATTTATTTGTCCAGATTACGGTTCATGGTTGAAGGAAGTCAGGGCAGGAACTCATGCAGGAGTATCAGAAAACAAGTATGGATGATTCTTGCTCACTCACAGGCTTGTGCTTAAATAGATTTTTCATATAGCCCAGGACCATCTGCCTAGGTATGGCGCCACCCACAGTGGGCTGGGCCATTCTGCATCAGTTAACAACCAACAGAGCCCTCACAGACGACCGGATCCAGATAGTTCCTCAATCCCTCAAAATCTGGTTTAGATGACTCTAGCTGGCTAGTCTGACAATTAAAGCTAATGAGGCCAAGTTCTAATATTCCTCTTGGGCCTGCTTCTGTGAAACCCAACCTAAGACAAGGAAGAGCTAAGAGCTGTGGATACAACCTGGTCTTGAAAAATGGCTAAGCTCGGCCTCCCTTGGGCGTGTATTTTCTAAGCTGAGACCGGGGATGAGTAAGATGTAGCTGAAAAGCAGACAGAATGAGAGTGTCCTTGGCACAGGGAACAGGCAAGGCAAAGGCCCTGGGGCAGGAGTGGTGGAGCACCGGGAAGGACTTGGCGTGTGGCAGACATGCTGGGAAGATACACGACCTGAAAGTGAGGTCACCTTTACGCTGCTTTGATACACCTTTCCTTCACTTCTGTTATGGTCTGGTTTCATTTAAGTGCATCTGAAATGAAATCTCTAATGCTAACAGTCTTGTCAGACGTGAAGGCCTCATTTCTCTTTGGTTCTTTTTCACCGAGCACTATCTATGAATTTCTGGGGAAGGATATGAGGGTTTTGATTTTTTTTGGTATGACCACATTATGTTAATTTCCCTATTGTCTCAGAGTATGAGAACATAAAAGCAATAACTCATTTATATGAAGGCTGAATGGGCAGAGAGGTTGTCATGGAAACTAGGGGGAGATATTCGTGTTGGCTTGAGTACACTGAATAACCCCTGTTAAAAGATTGAACACAGAACTTATTTACCCAATTTGGAGGTGCATGGAAGAGATAAAAAAAATCAACATGATAAATTAGGCTTTTTGGTGGGGGGTTGAAGCAAGGAGAGGATGAACAACTTCTGGGGGTATATGACTTTTGTGTAAACAATTATTTCTTTTATCCTGAACACTTTAGTCTTGATGCTAAATGGGTGTGGGGTTGGCAGGAGAGGAGTTCAGGGGTGAGGAATTGGTACCTCTGCTTGTGGACAAGGCAAGCTTAGGGTGCCCGTGACTTTCGATGTGCCAATCTTGAGCCCATTCCCAGTCCCTCTGGGGCCTCAGTTAGGGTGGTGGAGAAACACGAACGTTTTACCACCACCTTCTGCTTTGCTTCTGGAAGGGCTGTTTCTTTTATGGTTGACATTTTCTTTGCTTTTTGTTTTCAAGAAGCAACTGTTCCAGCTCTTCCTAAGTCAGCCTTCAAAGAAAGACCCAGGGAGGCAGGTAGGCAGAGAGCTGCAGTCATGCGTGATCCCGTGGCAGATGGGGCTGAGGTGTAGAACAAGGACAGAACCACCTGCAGGGTGGCGTCAGGCATGGTTGGCAATCAGGTCCTGGGTTCAGGAGGTCAGTGGTTCTGTTGTGATATCCTACCTCTAGGCTTGCCTGTGTGATGTGGTTTGGAGCGGTTGATCTCCCATTTGTGGCTTCTACTTCGGAGCGCTGCAATCCCACCTTCCTCTTGTTTTACCTTCTCAAATCCCATTCCTCCATAGTCCTGAGTCTCAGAGTCACCTTGTCCTCAGCTCTGCCAGGACACAATGAGGAGACAGGAAGCAAGCCTTCGTCAGACACCAATCTGCTTGCACCTTGAGGGAGGACTTCCATCATTTAGAACTGTTAAGAACACATACTTTGTTTCTTAGGAGCTGCCCAGTCTAGTACCCATTATAGAAACCTGGCTGGACCAAGACAGTTCCTTCAGAGCATCCCCAGAGGCTGTGTGTGCCCAGTAAGGGTTCCAGTGTATTCTGATAACTTTAGAACAAGAGCACCCAAACTTCTTTGAGGATCCAAATATCATTTCTTTTTTCTTCCTAAGAACCCAATACCAGAATCTTCTGGGAACAGTGTTGCAGGTTAGATTTAACTTTCACACAGGTCTGTGTCAGGCATGAGCTCCCTGTGTGTGTGTGTGTGTGTGTGGTATGTGGGGGTAGGTGAGGAACAGAAACCCTGAGATAATCAATGACACTCAATGACTTTTTCTTTCTTGATATATGTGTTTTTAAAATTGAAAATAGATTTTTAAAGTATAATATATTTTGGTTACAGTGTTTCCTATACCAGCTCCTCTCCCTCCCCTCCCATCCAGATCCACACTCTGTCTGTCTCTCATTAGAAAATAACAGGCATCTATGGAATAATAATAAGATACATTCCAAAAATATAAATAAAAAACAAATCACAATAGGACAAAACAACCAAATATGAAAAAAGCCAAAGCCAAAGCCCAAGAAACACACATAGACACAGAAACACACAGTTCACACACACAGGAATCTCATAAAATCCCCAAACCAGAATCCATACTTTGTATGCAAGGGACCCATAAAGTGGAAACAAACAAAGTGCCCTGACTTAACATTATGAGACAAAGAGCCTCCAATGATGCCATCGAGTTAATTCTCTGTTGGTTGTCTACCACTGGGTGTGGGGCCTACCCATAAGAGTAGTTTGTTTCCCTAGTGAGACTCCGTTGGAGAAAATCAATTTATTTCAAGTGGCTATCAATTGGAGACAGCTTCTGGACTAGGGGTGCAGGCGTGTGTCCACTTTTCATTTCAGCTCCAGGACCCCATCTGGTGCAGACCCATGCAGGCCCTGTGCATACAGCCTTGGTGTCTGTGAGTTCCTGTGTGCACCAGCGCCAGTGTCTGTGAGTTCCTGTGTGCACCAGCCCCAGTGTCTGTGAGGAGTTCCCTGTGTGCACCAGCCCCAGTGTCTGTGAGTTCCTGTGTGCACCAGCCCCAGTGTCTGTGAGGAGTTCCTGTGTGTACCAGTGTCTATGAGTTCCTGTGTGCACCAGCCCCAGTGTCTGTCTGTGAGTTCCTGTGTGCACCAGCCCCAGTGTCTGTGAGTTCCTGTGTGCACCAGCCCCAGTGTCTGTGAGTTCCTGTGTGCACCAGCCCCGCTGTGTCTAGACGGCCTTGCTTCCTTGGTGTCCTCCACCCGCTCTGGCTCTTATGCTTTTTCTGTCTCCTCTCCCATGGAGTTCCCTGAGCCCCAGGGAAAGGGATTTGGTGGAGACATCCTTTCAAGTGCTGAGTGTCTGAAGGCCTCCCACTCCGGCTGTGGGTCTCTGTATTTGTTCCCATTGCTGCAGGGGGAAGCCCCTGCTGGGGATGGCTGATCCAGGCACAGGTATATAGATCCTCAGTGACTTATTCTCAGCATCATGACCAAGAGCCACTAGGTGGGTTTTTCTCCTGTCCCAGGAAGTTTGCCACCCATGGTAGGAAAGCCCTGCTACCAAAGCTTTCACACAGGAAAGTCAGTGCATCACAATTCACTTAGAGAAAACACCAGGAAGAGTCTGCACACCCAGCCAGAGGGAGCTGGTATTTGTGTCCATACAGTGGAATATGTATGTAGGCATGCAAGTAACATGTATAAAATGTGGGACAGCACAAGTCCTGGAATGATGGCTGGCGAATGGAGGTCAATGGTGGGCTGGAGAGATGGCTTTTATATTCTTGCAGAGGACCCAAGTTTGGTTTCCAGCACCTATGTCAGGCTACCCACAACCACCCATAGCTCCAGGGGATCTGATGCCTTCTTCAGGCCTCTGAAGGCACCTGCACACACATGGCAGATACTCATACATACACATTAAAAAACATAAAATGAGAACTGTGTAAATGCAAGCATGGGGTGAAGCAGGAGAAAGAAGACTTGAAGCAGTGGCTGTGTTCAGAACACGGGTAGGTGAGCTCAGGTCCTCAGGAGGCAAAAGGCCAGACAAGAGCTGCATTAGAGGAGGCTCAGCCAGTGACAGGACACATGGAAGAGTAAGGCGACCCTGAGCCAAGCAAGGCCAGCATCATCTCCGAAAGGCCAGTGGGAGAGGGAGGCTGGCTAGGAAGAACCTTGGGTTCAGCCTCAATCTGAGAATGCCTCGGTCTGGAAAATAGGGAGTTCCTGAGACACACGTCCTGCCCTGGGTTAGAAAAACCCGAGGATTTACGTTGCACTCAGAATTTGTCTGGTACAACCACCATACTGTGTCCAGAACAGTGGCTAGAGGCTGTCCATCAGTTTCCCTAGTTTAAGATCTGAGCAGGGCATGCTCACAGATGTAAACTACTGATGTATTACTATGGCGGCAGACTTTCTGAAGCAGGTTCCATGCTCTGGTTCCTAGCATGCTGGAGACACACACACTCACACAGCAGTTATAGCAAGCAGGTTTATCACTTGGAGCTAGAAGGTGTTTATCATTGATAGGCAGGTAGCAGGTGACAGTAGAAGACTTGGGTTAATGGCCACTCATCCCCCACGATTCAGAAAAGCTGCTGCCAGATGAGGGGAGTCATGGCTTTGCATGTCTTACTTGCACTGTGGCTAAGACACCCTTGAAAGCAGCCTGGTCTGGGTCTTTTGACCCTGGCTGGTTTGAATCAGAATCAAGTGGCTGTCTTGTTTTAGGATGGAACGGAGTCCAGGCTCTTCTGGGTGGGCATGCTCCATCTCAAAATGTTTCATTTCTGGTTATTCTCAGAGCTACAAGTGAGCAGAGTAGAGCTTGGGAGTGGGTAGATTGAGGGCCACCTCCAGCATTTGTTAAATAAGCATTGCTGAATTGCATGTGACCTTAAAGATGAAACCCGTACGCTCTCTCTGACATCTAGTGCATATCTTTCCTTATCATCCATGCTTTCCTGCCCTTGTGTCCCTCTATAGTGTCCTAAGGCATTTGAACAGAAAAGGCCTGTATGGTTTGAATATGAAAGGTTCCCCACGGGCTCACAGGCTTAACACCTGGTCCCCAGCTGATGATGGTTGTTGCACCTTCAGGAGGTGGGGCTTAGTTTGAGGATATGGATGTCTGAGGGGCGGGCCTTGAGTGGCCATAGTCCCATGTCTAGTCTAGAAGTGCTCTCTGCTTCCTGGTCCACTGAGATGTGAGAAATCCCAGACACACCCAGGCTCTTCAGTCATGCCTTCCCTGCCACGATGGGCTGTGTACTTTCAAACAGTGAGCTAAGTTAGTCCTTCCTTACCAAAGTTGTTTCCGTCTGATACACCATCACAGAATGAGAAAGTAACTAACAAGCACCTAGGCATTCATCCCACATAGGAAGCTATGACAAGTCGGTCGGTGGTGGCGCACGCCTTTAGTCCCAGCACTCGAGAGGCAGAGGCAGGCGGATCTCTGTGAGTTTGAGGCCAGCCTGGTCTACAAGAGCTAGTTCCAGGACAGGCACCAAAGCTACATAGAGAAACCCTGTCTCAACCAAGAATAAGAAGAGGAGGAGGAGGAGGAGGAGGAGGAGGAGGAGGAGGAGGAGGAGAACAAGATTTGCCAGCTACACCGAAATGACCGGATTTCCAAAATTCACCTGTTCTCATCTTGTCTGTTTTGAAAGGGAGAGAACAACACTTTATGGCCTCGTATTTTTAGAAAACGACTTTTGGTGAATGTGTCTACAGGGTAATTTAAGTCAGGGATGGGAGCTTGAACTCCTGCCTGATAGTCTGGGTTTTCCACAGATGCTTTCTGGCTGTAAGTACCACAAGAGAAGGCCTTGCTGATCACGGGGTAGTCTTGACACCGGAACTGGCTCTCAGTAGGTTCTGAATCCACTGTGAATGGTTAGAAGGAAGGCCAAGCCTTGTGTGAAACACACACTCTGGAGTTATCGCACCTGAGGGGTGAAGGAGCTGGCGTGCTTACAAGCTTCTCCAATCAGTCATGGTTGTGTTCTGATCTCAGGGAGGAGATTTCATTGTTCCCATTTCTCAATGCTTTGGATCCATCACATATGCAGGCAGAGGGACCCTGACTACCAGGGTTGTTCTTCTTCAGGCAAAGGGCTACAGGTGATGGCCGCTGAGAATCTGAGGCTGGAACCACAACACATATGCATCCAGAGACAGCTGAGGAATGCACCTGTCCCAGCACCCAATGGTATCAAGGTGAAGTTGAAACTGCAGACATTGTATAACAAGGAAGAATGACCCAGATGCCAGCTGGGAACTCTGTGGGTCTAAAAGGTCCATGTAAATTCACTCAGATGGGGTCCTGATGATTTGGGGTGCACGCTCCTAATTTTGTTTCTGTTTCTCACCACTTGAGGCCACACGCAGAACCTTGTTCTCATTGTTGCCTCTAGGAAATCTCCCCACACTTGGGAGCTCATAGGATTTTGCTGAAAATTGGAAGCTTCAGGAGAGGGTAATTTTCAGGTGTATGTCAGCTTCTGGAACATTCTCTCCTCTCCTCAGCACTACTCTTTTTTCCTTTCTTACATCCTCCCACCATTATGCAGATTTTCTCTCCAGTTCTTACTCCCCAACCTCCTCCCTGGAATGTTTCCAGGGCACCCCCAGAACAAGGAAGTGAAATTCACAGCTCATCAACAGAGCCCTTTAAGAAACCAAACCCAACCCAAACAACCATCTAGCTGGATGATGTGCATGGCTGCTCTACTACAATTTTCCCGACTACATTTTGAACAGATTGAGAGGAAATGGGTTTTAAGTAATAAATGAAGCTCTGGGGATGCAGCTCCATAAACTAGCCACGGTGTCAGTGTTTCCACCTTTAAAAATGAGAGCCTTGTAAAGAAAATAGCACACACAAGGCAAAGCTTCCTATGAGACCACCCCACTCCCAACCCCCCCACTCCCACAGAGAGATAGAGATAGATAGATAGATAGATGATAGATAGATATAGAGATAGATAGATAGATAGATAGATAGATAGATAGATAGATACATGATAGAGAGCGTGTGTACATGTGGAGATCAGAGGACATCTTAAGGCACTATTCCTCATATACTGTCCACTTTGCGTTTTGAGACTCTTCTGGGGCTCACCAATTAGGCTAGACTGGCTGACCAATGAGCCCTGGGAATCCTCCCGTTTCCACCTCCCCTGCTTTGGGATGTAATTACAAGCACACACCACCACACCTGGCTTTTATTTCACCTGGGCGCTGGGGATGGGATTCAAGCTCGCACGCTTGTACAGCTTGACCACGCCACTCCCCCTGCTCCCCTGCATATTATGCGTTTCTCTCTCTAGCTGAAACAGGCCTGTTCTTTGGGGTGAGTCCTGCCATCGACAGTCCTCTGAGCTTCACCTCCTCCCCCATCGGGTGGACTGGGGAGCTCGCTCGTCAAGCACTTGGAAGGCATATTTGCTGGGCTTCTGTTTTGCTTCCTACCACAGAGACCTTGCGTCTGGTCTAGGATGATGTGAAAGTCCCCACAGCACTGTGATGAAGTCAGCTCCTTGCAAGTACCTCCTGTCCTGTTTGCTTGGTAGCTAATTAAATAAGGCATCATACTGAAGTTGAGAAAGTTCTTGTCACCAAAGCCTCCTGAGAGCTAAGATCGTTTCTTCTTTTTCTTTTGGAAGTAAAAACTGATTAAAATGAGAAACCGGAGCCAGGCCAAGCAGATTTTGGAGTGTGATCAGACTTGGGCAGTCTACCCAACACTGAGCTCACATGACAACCCCGACTCTCACCTTCATACATGCAATGTTCCAGGTCGGTGTTGTCCCTCATGCTGAGCAAGTGGAGGGGTCAGGATTGTGATAGGAGTTTAATAAAGATTGTTTTTTTTTTTAAATTCCTTTCCCATAATCTGACCTTACCACCTAGTTCATCATGATGCAAAACTCTAGTGGTTAGACAATTTGAATGAAATATTTTAATATATTTATTTTGTGCATATATGTGTGTGAACCTACTGTCATATGGGTGCAGAGGTCAAAGGACAACTGAATTGTCCCTCTATCATGTGGGTCTCGGGAATCAAATTCAGGTCTTTGAGTGTTGTGTCAAGTACCTTTACCTGCTGAGCCACATTACAGGCCCTTAAAAAATATGTATTTTTTGGTATTCATTTCCACATTGATACTTAACACCACAGACTAGTTTCAGAGCTCTGTGTTCTGACCCATCTTGGGTCCCAGCTATTTGTGTTTTGAGGTTAAAGTAACAGATGACTTTTAATCAGAATTCCTTAGGTTTTCTTGTATTTTACATATTTTACATCCATTTGTTTATTTTGTGTGCATGGGTGTGATCGTGGGACATGACATGGCACATTGTAAACAGAGACTGTGTTTTCGCTTCCTGGCTGCCCAGACTTAAATAATCACACAGGAACTATGTTCATTACAACACTGTTTGGCTAATGGCTCAGATCTATTCTTAGCTCTTACATCTTAAATTAACCCATTTCTATTAATCTATGTATTGCCACACGGCTGCGGCTTACTGCTAATGTTCTGGCATCTTCCTCCTTTGGGGGCTACATGGCATCTCTTCGACTCCACCTACTTTCTCTCTAGCTCTGTTCGGATTTCCCACCTGGCTTTATTCTGCTAAGTTATTGGCCAAAACAGCTTTATTCATCAACCAATAAAAGCACCCATACACAGAAGGACGTCCCACACCAGCCCCTGACACATATGTGGAGGTCACAAGATACCTTTGGGGAGTCTTCCCTTCCACCATGGGCGTCCTGGAGATAAAACTCAGTCCTCAGGCTTGGTGATAGGATTCTCCCCACTTCCTCCCTCTACTCCTACCCTCTCTCCCACCCTCAGAGAATCCATATGTTTCTTACCAAACCTGATGTTAAGCTGAGCCGTCACCATCCAGTGGGGCCCAGGAACCTGAGTTTAATTTAGTCTCTTCAGTCAGGACCAGCTGTGAGGTTTGCAGGGCTCAGCACAGGGCGGAAAGGTGGAGTGTCTGCTTCAGGCTGATTGTTAGAATTTTTAAGATGCCAGTCACAGAGTAGGGTCTTTTTAAAGTGGGGGAATGCATATGGCTGCATACTGGGCATACCAGGAAGTTGGCCCCTACCCTGGGTAAATATTTTATGCTCCATGTAGTGACAGACTCCACCTTAAGTTCTCTGACTGTGATCTGGACATCTGGGAAGAAGTTGTAACTGCCTGGAGTTTATGTGTTTAAGTTTGTTGTTTGTGTGAACAGAGTATGGAAGATATTTCTTCTCTCTTTCCTTCCTTCCTTCCTTCCTTCTTTCTTTCTTTCTGTTTTTTTTTTTGAAACAGGGTTTCTCTGTAGCTGTGGAACCTGTCCTAGAATTAGCTCTTGTAGACCAGGCTGGCCTCGAACTCACAGAGATCCGCCTGCCTCTGCCTCCCGAGTGCTGGGATTAGAAGTGTGCACCACCACTGCCTGGCTGAAAGATGTTTCTTAAGGCGCATTTTCCCACCTTTTATTAATGGGATGTATCTGCTTGTTACGATGTGCATGTGGCTTTGATGCTCTGGGTGTCTGGAAATTGTTAGTTTGGATACAAACAGAAGTGAGTAGGGCTATTCACACACAATGAGTGAGAGCCGAAGATGCCACAGAATACCCTAATGGCACAGGGCAGCCCCACAATAGACACTTGTCCAGGTCCAAATAACAGGAGGCAGGATTGGTAAAATGCTTCATACCGATTTAGGTTTCACCCACTCTCTGGATGGGAAAACAAAGCCTAGAGAGGTTAGATTATCCCCCCCCCCGTGTGTGTGTGTCTGCACGTGCACACGTGTGTGTGCTTGGAAAGATCCATCTCGTTTCAGGAGGGAACAGTCAGTGTAATTTCTAAAGATACACATAGCCTTGAATAAAAACAAGCAGGGAATGTGCATGAGCTGGTTTTCAAGGGCACACTGTAGATGGAAGGTACATTTTCAAGCTCGGGTTTGTCTGGGAAGCCTGGCAATGGTGCACTGGGCAAACTCACATCCTTTGCATTATGTTTTATCTCCTTCCTGATATAGAAAAGGCAAACCCACCCTCTGTCATGAAAAACACCTTCCAGCAGCTCCTGGGTAATTGGGTGATATTTCTGGGTCTGTATGCCTGTCTAATGTACATCAGTTAAACCTGTGACTCTTCGGTTTGGAGAAAGTAATAATCAAAACCTAAATCGACTTGAGTTTTTCCTCCCTCCCTTTCGCCTCCATATTTGTGAAGATTAATCCTCACTATCTATGAGCACGGGGTGATTGGAGGAAACCACAGCCCTTTATCAATATCAGCCCAGTCCCCATTGATCAAACCCTCATTTAGGCGAATGCTGCTGCCTGTTGGAGACAGTCGGAGACAAGGATGGAAAAGAAAGGCCACTTAAACAGCCACCTTGCCTTGGAATCTCTGCTGTTTCCTCAGATGACAGCCAGACCTGAGATGAGTCACAGTGGAGTAAACCTTAGTAATAGAAAGTATACTAGCTACGTTTCTTGTTGGTAACAAAATAGGTAACAGAGACCGCACAAGGGAGCAAGGATTTATTTGACTCATGGTTTCAAAGGGTTCAGCCCCTGGCTGTTTGGCCCCATGAACTTGAACAGAACATCATGACAGTAGGTGTGTGTGGCATAGGAGAACTGTTCACTTCATGACAGTCGGGGGGTGGGGGAGAGAGAGGAGCAGGGATAATACACCCCAAGAACATCTCTCAGAGACCTGTTTCTTTGTTCTAGGCCACCTCATAAAGTTTCCAGAACTTCCTCAAATAGTGCTGCTGTTGTTTGTGGCATCTAAGCTATAACATATAACAAACATGTAACATAACAGGAGCATGCTACAGCCAACCACAACTGCAGCTACAGGAAAGTGTCAGCTTAGTGGATCCTCTCAGTCTCACCACAGCATGCTGTCCCTGCATGCTTGTGACCCATGCTGGCCAGCATTAAAAGTGGTGAAGTTAGTGCTTAATAAGGAAGCTTGCCTTTTCCCCCATTTTTATTATTTTTATTGCGCTATACATTTTTCTCTGCTCCCCCTCCTTCCTTCCCTAGCCTCTTCTGCCCTCTCCCATGCTCCCCATGCTCCCAATTTACTCAGGAGATCTTGTCTTTTTCTACTTCCCATGTAGATTAGACCCATGTATGTCTCACTTAGGGTCCTCTTTGTTGTCTAGGTTCTCTGGAGTTGTGAATTGTACGTTGGTTTTTCTTTGCTTTATGTCTAAAAACCACTTATGAGTGAGTGCATATTATATTTGTCTTTCTGGGTCTGGGTTACCTCACTCAATATGTTTTTTTCTAGATCCATCCATTTGCCCACAAATTTCAAGATGTCATTATTTTTTTCAGCTGTGTAATATTCATTGTGTAAATGTACCATATTTTTTTATCCATTCTTCAGTTGAGGGGCATTTAGGTTGTTTCCAGGTTCTGGATATGACAAACAATGCTGCTATGAGCATAGTTGAACACATGTTCTTAAGGTATGAATGAACTTCCTTTGGTTATTTACTTAGAAGTAGTATTGCCAGGTCTTGAGGTAGATTGATTCCCAATTTTCTGAGAAATTGCCAGACTGATTTCCAAAGTGTCTGTACCAGTTTGCACGCCCACCCTTTATCTCATATCCTCTCCAGCATAAGCTGTCATCAGTGTTTTTGATCTTGGTCATTCTGACAGGTGTAAGATGGAATCTCAGAGTTGTAGTGCAGGAGAGTGACTGTGGAATGTTCCACCCTAAATGGACATCCACAGCCACACCCACCACTCACCCAAAGCTCAGGGAACATGAAAGAGGGGTGGAAATATTGCAAGAGCTGGAGCATCCCACTAAAATCAGGAACACGACAAGGATGTCCACTCTCTCCATACCTCTTCAATATAGTCCTTGAAGTTCTAGCAATAGCAATAAGACAACATAAGGGGATCAAGGGGATTCGTATTGGAAAGGAAGAAGTTAAGCTTTCGTTATTTGCAGATGATATGATAGTATACATAAGCGACCCCAAAAACTCTACCAAAGAACTCCTACAGCTGATAAACACCTTTAGTAATGTGGCAGGATACAAGATCAACTCCAAAAAAATCAGTGGCCTTCCTATACACTAAGGATAAGGAAACAGAGAGGGAAACCAGAGAAGCATCACCTTTCATGATAGCCACAAATAGCATAAAATATCTTGAGGTAACTCTGACCAAGGAAGTGAAAGATCTATTTGACAAGAACTTTAAGTCTTTGAAGAAAGAAATTGAAGAGGACACCAGAAAATGGAAGGATCTCTCTTGCTCTTGGATTGGGAGAATCAACATAGTAAAAATGGCAATTCTACCAAAAACAATCTATAGATTCAATGCAATCCCCATCAAAATACCATCAAAATTCTTCACAGATCTGGAGAAGACAATAATCAACTTTATATGGAAAAACAAAAAAACCCAGGATAGCCAAAACAATCTTACACAATAAAGGATCTTCTGGAGGCATTACCATCCCTGACTTCAAACTCTATTACAGAGCTACAGTATTGAAAACAGCTTGGTATTGGCATAAAAACAGAGAAGTCAACCAATGGAATCGAATAGAAGACCCTGACTTTAACCCACGAACCTATGAACACCTGATTTTCGATAAAGGAGCTAAAAGTATACAATGGAAAAAAAAGAGCATCTTCAATAAATTGTGCTGACAAAACTGGATATCAATCTGTAGAAAAATGAAAATAGATCCATATCTATCACCATGCACAAAACTCAAGTCCAAATGGATTAAAGACCTCAATATCAGTCTGAACACACTGAACCTGATAGAAGAGAAAGTGGGAAGTACTCTACAACACATGGGCACAGGAGACCACTTCCTACGTATAACCCCAGCAGCACAGACATTAAAAGCCTCATTGAATAAATGGGACCTCCTGAGACTGAGAAGTTTCTGTAAAACAAAGGACACTGTCGCTAAGACACAAAGGCAACCCACTGACTGGGAGAAGATCTTCACCAACCCCGCAACTGACAAAGGTCTAATCTCCAAAATATATAAAGAACTCAAGAAACTAGACCATAAAAGGCTAATCAACCCAATTATAAAATGGGGCACTGAGCTGAACAGAGAATTCTCAACAGAAGAAGTTCAAATGGCCAAAAGACACTTAAGGTCATGCTCAACTTCCTTAGCGATCAGGGAAATGCAAATCAAGACAACTTTAAGATATCATCTTACATCTGTCAGAATGGCTAAAATCAAAAACACCAATGATAGCCTTTGCTGGAGAGGTTGTGGAGAAAGGGGTACACTCATCCATTGCTCGTGGGAATGCAAACTTGTGCAACCACTCTGGAAAGCAGTGTGGCGGTTTCTCAGGAAATTCGGGATCAACCTACCCCTGGACCCAGCAATACCACTCTTGGGAATATACCAAGAGATGCCCTATCATACAATAAAAGTATATGCTCTACTATATTCATAGCAGCATTGTTTGTAATAGCCAGAACCTGGAAACAACCTAGATGCCCTTCAATGGAAGAATGGATGAAGAAAGTATGGAATATATACATATTAGAGTACTACTCAGCAGTAAAAAACAAGGACTTCTTGAATTTTGCATGCAAATGGATGGAAATAGAAAACACTATCCTGAGTGAGGGAAGCCAGACCCAAAAAGAGGAACATGGGATGTACTCACTCATATTTGGTTTCTAGCCATAAATAAAGGACATTGAGCCTATAATTCGCGATCGTAGAGAAGCTAAATAAGAAGGTGAACCCAAAGACAAACATATAGGCATCCTCCTGAATATTAACCTTCATCAGGCGATGAAAGGAGACAGAGACAGAGACCCACATTGGAGCACCGGACTGAAATCTCAAGGTCCAAATCAGGAGCAGAAGAAGAGAGAGCACGAGCAAGGAACTCAGGACCGCGAGGGGTGCACCCACACACTGAGACAATGGGGATGTTCTATGGGGAACTCACCTAGGCCAGCTGGCCTGGGTCTGAAAAAGCATGGGATAAAACTGGACCTGCTAAACATAGTGGACAATGAGGACTACTGAGAACTCAAGAGCAATGGCAATGGGTTTTTGATCCTACTGCACGTACTGGCTTTGTGGGAGCCTAGGCAGTTTGGATGCTCACCTTACTAGACCTGGATGGAGGTGGGTGGTCCTTGGACTTCCCACAGGGCAGGGAACCCTGATGCTCTTTGGGCTGACGAGGGAGGGGGCCTTGATTGGGGGAGGGGGAGGGAAATGGGAGGCGGTGGCTGGGAAGAGACAGAAATCTTTAATAAATAAATAAATAAATAAAAAGAGCTGGAGCATCGTGAGTCTGTTGTGACATTGTGTCTTCTGGACTCAGAGGATCAATGCAGTCATGAACTCACAGCCTCTGAGGCACTTGCACAAGATCTAGCCAATCAACATCCTAGCATGGATGTGGGAGGGGTTCGGGAGTCCCTACTCCTAATTGATGGCTAGGACAATCAGTTTTCTCCAAGGATATGGAAAAAATGAGCCTCATGCATATCTGAGGGAATGCATTTTCAGGCAGATCTAATGGTCAGTGCAAAGGTCCTGAGGACAAATAATGGCAGAAAAGAAAGGCAGGCTGTGGGACAGTGGGAGACAAACATCCACCCTACTTCATCAGCACAGGGCACAGATTTGGGGAAAAGATTAAGAAATCAATTTTGTCTGGAGTCCATGCTTCCCAAACCTAAGTTTATTTCAAGTCTTTAGGGTTACAGAAGAAAAGTTGCACGTTTTATATGCATGTATACATATGCACGTATGTATGTGTACTTGTGAATGCAAGTATGCATGTGTATATAAGTATATGCATGCATGTACACACAACTGAATGTATGTATGCTTGCATGTGCGTGTACATGCATATTGTATGCACGTGTATGTGTATGCATATATGAATGTTTTTATGTGTTTATGCATGCATACATACATGTATTTATGTGAAAGCGGGTGTGTGTATTCTTGTTTAATTGTAGAGACTGAGAAATTCTGAAACCTACCACCTATAGGTTAGAGACCTGGGAAAGCTGAGGTCCTAGGGTTCTTCTTCCTTCAAGATCTGGGAATTTTGGTGTCTAAGGGCTAGAGAAGTAGTTGTGCCAGTTCAGGCAGCAAATTCCCCTTACGCTGTTTTTACTATCCTTTCGCATTTCCTGGAGGGAGCCTCCCACCCATACTGTAAGGCTGTGCAGTTGCTGAGGGAGGCCTCCCACCCACATTGGGGGGCTGTGCACCTGCTGAAGCAAGACCTGCCACACACTGGGAGGTTGTGCAATGCTGGAGGGAGGCCTTCCATTCACACAGGGAGGATGTGCAGTTGCTGAGGGAGGTCTCCCACCCACATTGGGGAGGCTGTGTAGCTGCTGGAGGGAGGCCTCCCATCTACTCACACAGGGAGGTTGTGGAGCTGCTGGAGGGAGGCCTCCCACCAATTCTGAGGATGCTGTGCACCTGCTGAAGCAAGGCCTACCATATACTGGGAGGTTGTAAAATGCTGGAGGGAGACCTCCCATCCACTCACTCTGGGGAGGCTGTGCAGTTGCTGGAGGGAGGCCCCCATTCACACAGGGAGGCTGTGCAGTTGCTGGAGGGAGGCATCCCATCCACTCACACTGGAGAGGCTGTGCACCTGCTGGAGGGAGGCCTCCCATGCACTCACTCTGGGGAGGCTGTGCAGTTGCTGGAGGGAGGCCTCCCATTCACACAGGGAGGCTGTGCAGTTGCTGGAGGGAGGCCTCCCATCCACTCACACTGGAGAGGCTGTGCACCTGCTGGAGGAAGGCCTTCCATGCACTCACTCTGGGGAGGCTGTGCAACTGCTGGAGGGAGGCCTCCCATCCACTCACACTGGGGAGGCTGTGCAGTTGCTAGAGGGAGGCCTCCCATTCACACTGAGAGGCTGTGCTTCTTAGCTCTGTGTTCACTGATTGAAAGGATAATGTCTGATGCCTCATAGTTGAGAGAGAGAGGGGGGGGGGATGGTTTTTTTATGCCTCCAATAGCCCACTGCATCACTAGCCTGAGGGAAGAGACAGAGTGAAGATGGCTCTCCTGGAGCTAGCCCCCCAACCCATGCAGACGGCTTGGCTCTTTCTTTCTGTAGGTGGTGGGTATTCGCATGTGGCCTCTGCCTCTTTTGGAAAGCGTGAGTAGAAACCACTTAGAGCAGCCCTCACTGGGAAGCTTAACACTCTCCCACGAGTGGAGTCATCCTCTCTGGACATGGAATCCACACAACTCCTTAGAAGTTGAAAACCCAAGCTTTGGAGCATCCTCCTTCATTTCCACATCAACACGAAGGACCAGAGTTATTATGGACCAGAGTTCATTCTCTCCATTTTTTTTTCATTAGAATTGTGTTCTGTTAGCTTTGTTGGCTTGATAGAATATAGTCACCTGAGTGGATAGCCTCTACTGAGGAATTGCTTAGATCAGATTGGCCTGTGGTCAGGTCTGTGAGGGATTATCTTAACTATGAATTGATTTACGAGGGTCCAGTCCACTGTGGGTGGCGCCATACCTAGGCAGGTGGTCAGTCCTGGGTATGAGCCCGAGTGAGCCAGACAGTGAGCCAGCAACCAGTGTTCCTCTGTGGCTGTCCCTGCTTCAAGATCCTGCTTGAGTTTCTGCCTTGACTTCCCTTAATAATGGACTGTGATCTGGAACTATAAGCCAAATAAACCCTTTCTTTCCCTAAGTCATTTTTGGTCAGAGTGTTTCATCTCAGTAACAGAAAGGAAACTAGAACAAAATACTTTTAAGGAAATAATTTAAATTTGCTCCTTGACAATTTCATATATGTACATAATGCATTCTGAGTACTCAGCCTACCCACTCTTCTCTCTCTCTCTCTCTCTCCTATCCCTGTTAATACCCCTCACAGCTCTGTTAATACCTCCACAGCTCCCTTTTCCATGTTCCTGTTCTCCCCACTCCCATTGTGATTGTTAACTTTACCTGTCACCTTGACACAACCTAGGCTCACCTAGGAAGATAGTCCCAGTGAGGGATTGCCCACATTGGTTTGTTGTTCTTTGGGCATGTCTGTGAAGGGTTGTCTCAATTAAGTTAGCTGATGTGGGAAAACTCAGTCCAGTGTAGTCTTTCCTCCCTCCCTCCCTCCCTCCCTCCCTCCTTCCCTCCTTCCCTCCCTTCCTATCTCCCTCCCTCCCTCCTTCCCTCCCTCCCTATCTCCCTCCCTCCTTCCCTCCCTTCCTTTCTTCCTCCTTCCCTCCCTTCCTTTCTTCCTCCTTCCCTCTCTCCCTCCCTCCTTCCCTCCCTTCCTTTCTTCCTCCCTCCCTCCCTCCCTCCCTTTCTTCCTCCTTCCCTCCGTCCCTCCCTCCCTCCCTCCCTCCCTCCCTCCCTCCCTCCCTCCCTTTCTTCCTTCTTCCTTCCCTTCCTCCCTCTCTTCACTCGGTTATAAATCTTTAACTGTGTAAGAGTGAGAAGTGGGACTGAGCACAAGTGAGCATGCATGCATTTGTTTCTCTCTGCTCTTGTCTGGATATCATGTGACCTGCTTCAAGCTCTTGTAGAGAGGTCCTTGAGAAGACTGTTGGGAGCCAACCTTGACATCAACTTGGTTTTGAAAAACAAATTTATTGACATGGTTGACTTGAAAGAACCAAACTTTATAATTGATTACGCATTAAGTTGGTTGCACATTGCATTAGATGCCCAGGTGGACAAATAGATGTTGCTGCCAAGATTGAAGAATGATCAATGACAGCCATAAATTTTCTAACACTTAAAACTTACTTATTTAAAAATTGACTAGTTTTAGAATTTATTTATTCTTTCCCTCACCCATCCATAACATATATCTTTATAACAAAGATATTTAAGAACCAGTTTTGTGTCACTATTTGTTTTTAAAGTAGATATTTGCATGTCTTTCAAGATTTAAAAGATTCAAAGTTTTGTGTTTTTACTTATATTCTTGTTTCAGGGATTCTGTTTTCTCCCAAGAATAGCAACTATTGAGCATGGCTCTCATTTGATCTGTGATATCTGTAGTAATATGGGCAGTGGGGCTGCGTCCCCAGCACCCTGGCTGCCTGGCTAGCTTATGCCCTAAATAACAACACACAAACTGTATTCATTTAATCACTGCTTGGCCCATTTCTATCTAGCCTCTTCTAGGCTAATTCTCACATATTAATTTAGCCCATTTCTAATCATCTGTGTAGCGCCCCTAGGTGCGCTTACTGGGAAGATTCCAGCCTATGTCCATCCTGGGTCGGAGCTTCATCGCGTGTGTCTTCCCGGGAGCGGGGAGCATGGTGTCTCTTCTGAGGCGTCTGCTCCCGAGAGAAGAGCTGTGGAGTCTGAGCTCACTTCCTCTTCCTCCCAGCGTTCTGTTCTGTTTACTCCTCCCACCAATCTTCTAACCAATGAGGGCCAAGCAGTTTCTTTTTATTTAACCAATGACCTTCCTCCATCAGATATCCTTTAGAAATTGTTATTTTTTTAATCATTTTTCTGCCCTTTGCCCAAGATGAATTATAGAAATATTGCATACTTGTAAATATATCATCTAGCTATTCATCTATTTATCCATGCATGCATCCATTAACAGACACATCAACACACATATCTACCTATCCTTCCATCCACCCTCCCATTCATCCATCAACCCACCACCCACTCATCCATTCATGCATCCATGCATGCATCCACGCATCCATGCATCATCCATCCATTCACTCACCCACTTACCAATTCATCCACTCACCCATTCATCCACCCACCCATCCATCTACCCCCACACAATTTGTCTGATCACCCTTCCACCTATCCATCTACCCACTCACCCATCCACTCATCCCTCCACCCTCCCGCATTCATCCATCCACCCACCCATCCGTTTATTCACTCTTGCTATATCCATTCATTCATCCATTTCTCACAAATGTTCATTCATCCTTTCATACTTCCTTATACCTATCTCTGTTTTCCCCCAGGACTCTGTAATTTGGTTTTAGACAGTAGAAGAACTTTCTTCCACTGGATTCTTTTAGAAAGATACTTGAAACCATGTTCTTGCAGGTTGAGATATTTAAAAAGTGAGTTTAGTTTTTCATATTTCATTCTGATCCTGATATATGTGCTCGTGTTGGGTTCCAAGGAAGAAGAAGATATGAAAAATGAGCAAAGAGAGACTGAAAGTGAGAGTGACTTTTTATTAACTCTTACAACTTATATTAGCCCATTATTCTTGCCTATGTTAGCCACATGGCTTGGTACGTTTTTTGGCGAGGCAGTCACATCTTACTTGCTCTGTGGCTGGGCCAGGACTGCAGAAGGAACTTCTTTCTTCCCAGAATTCTCCTGTTCTTGTCGCCCACCTCTACTTCCTGTCTGGTTGTCCCGCCTATACTTCCTGCCTGGCTATTGGCCAATAAGTGTTTATTTAAAATATCATTGACAGCATACAGACTATTGTCCAACACCAGAGCATCTTGGATCCTTATCTTTCCTTTCTCTCATTAAACATTTTTGTATATTGAGTCTCTTTAAATACTTGGAGTCTCAGCTTCCTATGTGTGAAATGGAGATAACTGTATCTTCCCTTGATTAAAGGTTAGCATGATGCCTTGATGTAAAAAGTGTTCCTATCATGATGACTTCTGTTTGAAATGTTTTCTGTCACTGCAAAAGGCTAGATCAGACCAGATTAGAAACAGATAAACACAGGTTTATTCAGCAGTGCTCCCAGGCAGGTTCACCTGTCACAAAGAACAGGGCCTGGGAAGTTGCACACCAGGGCTAAGACAGCAAGGTTTTATAGACAGTAGGAGAGGAGTGATGATGCACCAGTCAGGAGCTGGGGCTGTGCGCACGTGTGGTCCAAAGTTAAGGCCCTGAATGAGCCCTTGGGTGGGCCAGTCATGTCAGAAAGGTGGGTTGCATTAGCTGCCAGAAATGTGGAACTAGGCTTTTGGTGCCATTCCTTTGTTCTTTTCCTGTGGCAGCAGGGTTGGGGGAAATAGGGCAGATGGGGTTTCCCAGCTGTACAGGAGTGAGCAGGGGTTCCAACCCAACATTGTTAACCTTATTAAGTATGCACAATTCTCTGTTGTGTTTGCAAACAACTGAGATTCTTAGGTTAATGCCAAGACACAGTGCAACACAGAACCAGGGGGTTGAAGACAAAGCTATGTAAGGCGTGGCAGGGACTTGGAGGATGGAGTATAAACATGGAAGGGGACATCTTCCAACTGGAGAGTGGAAGCTTGACCCTAAGGGGACCAGTAGCCTACCAGGGTTCTTGACTCTGATGACATCCCGCATCATCCTGAGAGAAATCATTCACCCTGCTGCCTCCCGACAGGGTATTGACATCTCTGGTCTGGATTATGGTCTCCATGTTTGTGACTTTGCTCTCAACTTCTGCCCTTTGTTGACTCTTTCTAAAATGCTTGCTTAAAGCTCCCCATTGTAGCACACGTTGAACTTCATGGTATTCAAAAAAAGGGGGTACTAAGTTGCTTGAATACTGTAGGGCACATGGATCTGAAGGAGTTGAGGGATGGTTAAAATGATCAAAATACAATGTATGAAATTCTCAAGTAATTAATAAAGATACCCCTCCCCCCAAATAACCTTCCTACTGTCCTTGGGCTAAAGTTAAATTCCTTGGCACGCAAGTGTTTCATCCTGTAGCTCTTCCTAATGCCTGCACCCCAAGCTTGCTGACGTTTCTGCAGGTTTCTAACTCTGTGATTTAGATTTCTTGGTAAGCAGAGTACCCCCTGCTGCAAGCTTTTCCCCTTTCTTTGTCCAGTTATCACTAATTCCTCTTTCCATGTGCAGCTCAGACCCTTATCTGAAAGTTTCCCCAGACCACCCCCCGGCCAGGAATAAGGTCATATGGAGTCCCAATTGTTCAGGCTGATGACTGGCTCCCAGCAGACAGTTCTGCAAATGTCTCTCTAGGATCTGCTCACTGTGAACAGGAAGGATCAGAGAGTGAGAACCACAAATCTCACAGGCCTTGGAGATCAACTGGTGACATTTTCTTTGTGGCTATGGTTATTATATTATGAACTCAGGGTGGGAGGTTGGCAGGAGTCATCTGCCAACACCGAGACTCCCACTTTCTTGGTCATGATTTTCCTGTCTCCAGTTTGTATGAAAAATCCAGCCTACTTTACCCAGAGAAAACCTTTGTAAGCTGTAATCTGACTGGTTATTAAATCTAGAATCTATAAAGAGATCAAAAAATTAAACCCTAAAAAGCAAACAAGCCAACCCAAACCAAACCCAAAACACTAAAAAAAAAAAAAAAGAAAACAAACCAATTAAGAAATGGGCAAATGAAACAAACAGATAGCTCTCAAGAGATGAGATACAAAATCAGTCAGCAAGTAAGTGAAAGATGTCCAATAGCCTTAGCCACCAGGGAAACCCAAATAAAAAAACCCACACTGAAATTCCATCTCACCCCAGCCAGAGTGGCTGTCATGAAAAATGCAGACACCAAGGACAAATGCAAAGTGTGAGCAGCAGGTTTGTTTCCTGCCCGAGCCATCTTCCCAGCTCCCAAATAGTTTGTTTCTGAATAAAATGTATGACTTTGCCCTCTTTTCTGAACCCGATGTTTTGGTTTTACATTACTAAATAAGTGTATTCCAGAGTGAACTTATTTTTTGCTGAAGTGTAAACAGAATATTTTGTTGTTGCTTGTTTGTTTTTTTAATAGAAAATTTTATTTTGCTCACAATTACAAAGGGTTCAGCACATGGTCACTTGGCTCCATGCTTGGGTAGAGCATCATGGCTGCAGGAGCCTGTGCTAGAAGAGTTTCCTCATTTCATTCTGGGCAGAAGCAAACTGTGGAGCAAGTCTCTCTGTCTGTCTTCCTGTCTCTGTCTCTGTCTCTCTCTGTGTTCAGAAAACCACCTGGATACCTTTCCTCAAGGGTCTCTCACTGGCCTGCCCTGTTACGCCAAGTTGGTTGACCAGAAGACCCCAGGGATTATCCTGTCTCTGCCTCCCCAGCACTGGGATGCCAGAGTCTCCTTTCTGTAGCTGTTTCCCCATGGGTGCTTGGGGTTGAACTCGGGTATTCATACTTGTTCAGCAATTGCTTTATTGACTAAGGCATTGCCTTACCCCAAGATTATGTTAGTTTTCCTAAGATGTCATATTTTAAAATCCAGGCTCCAACATAGGACCCCATATTCCACTGAATCTTGTGCTATCTCACCCCTGATCTATGGTAGTCCCTTGCTCGCTCCTCACCTTAGTGACTGGGAAGTTGTATCTGAGGTAGAGCTGGGTGGGCTTCATGATTATCATGTAGGTCTGACTACCATTTCCATCAGCATCAAGATCATACCTTGAAGTTCAGAAACAGGGGTCACATTTCAGATGAGTTACCATCTCCCGTGTCCCTGGGACAAGAGAAAGCCCCCCCCCCTCCCCGCACACGCTCTCAGAGATGAGCTTTTGGAATCCAGGTACTTTCTCAGCAAGTGGTTCTGTCTGGAGGCTAAACAGAGATGAGTCATAGGCCCGGACAGCGGAATGTGGGCTAACACATTCCAGATTTACTCCCTTGCCACGCGAGGCTGAATTCCAAGTCCCAACCTCGTGTGCAGCCAGTTTCACCCCGTAATGAGGCTCTGGTGCTTTTGAAGGCGGCTGACCTTTGGAGCAAATTATCCAAGGAAATCTGATTAGCTAGTTCACTGGGTTCCTGCAAAATAGATCTTGGTTGTATGCCCTCTCAGAAATGTCAGCATAATTGGACCTCCTGGAGCTCAAAGATCCTTCTCTTGTTTTCATCCTTTGGAAAAAAGAAATGATAATAATAATAAAAACTCATCCAAACAAACAAAACCCAAAGCTCTGAAGAACTATCTTTTGACTGACAGTCTTTGCTTTTGTACATGGTGCAGAGTCTGTTTCTGTCTATGTTTACAACTTTACTAATCAAGGGAACAACCCAATCATCATTTAAACAAACAAGCCAAAAGAAAAAAAAATCCATCCCCAAACAGATGATATGAGCTTAATAGAGATGGTCCAGCCAAAGACCTTCAATAAATAAACCGACTTCAATTCAAGGGAAAGAGAGTAAGGTGGTAATGACTCGAGGCTGTGTGCCATGCAATGTAACCAAATCTGAAACTCGCTAATTTCATTATTTTAATGGAAGTCTGCATCCCATTCATTAGGCTGACATATGACTGCCCATTAGTAACAGTTCATTTCCAAAGCTGTGGTGGATAGAGGGTGATTGGAAATGAGCTAGGGCTGGGCCTGGTGGAAGCTCATACTGCTCAGAAGGGAGCTTAAGGATGGAGACCCAGAAAGGGGCCAGGAAACACGATGAGAAAAGCTGCAAGTCCTGACAAAACCATAGAATCAAAATGTAGGCTTTGATCCAGGCATCTCTATGTTCACGTCATGGTTGTCCCACATATTAGCTGTGTGACCCTGGGAAAGCTACATTCCCACTCTGAGCTTCAGCTTGCCTGTCTGGCAAATGAGGCAACAGAAGTTTCTGTTTTCACAGGGTTGCCTGAAACTACTCACTAATATGAATCCTTGCAGAACTTAATGAAGGGTTTTTCACAAAAATTACACTTAAATAGATAGGCTTAAAAATGCCTGTGATGATGACGGTGATAACAGAGATGATGATGATGATAATTGTGATGATGGTGGTGATGATGATGGTGATAATAATGGTGTCCAGATGGTAACAGTGGTGATGTGATGATGGTGATAAGAGTGATATGATAGGAATGATGAATAGTGATGGTGGTGATAATGTTGCTGGCAATAATACAAGGTTGACGATAAGGATAATGGAGATGATTATGGTGATGGTCATGGTAACAGTGATGACGGTGATATGATGTTAATTGTGGTAATGATAATAATGGTGATAATATTGACAATAATATGTAATGATGGAGATAATGGAGATGGTGATGATTGTGATGATAACAATGATGATGATGACGGTGACGATGACAATGTTGGTGATTGTCTTTACTAGGTATCATCACTAGATCATAGTGTTTGAGCTTGAAGACTTTGCTGACGGGGAAACTGAGGTTAATAGAGGTCAAGTAAGTTGTTCAAGTTCATTGCTAAAATTCTTTAATGCACATATTCAGTGATTCTTGGCATAGCTACCCTTAACCCACTCCTTCTACTCCTCTCAACATGTACCTCTCCCATTTTTGTGTCCTCTTATTTTTTTCTTAAGCCACTGTGTCCAGTTAGTGCTGCTTGAATGTACATATATAGCTTACGGTGGCCATGATCCTGAAGAAAGACAGCTCACTCTCTGCCAACAGTTTCTCAGCTAGGGGTGGAACCTCATGAGCCCCTCTCTCAACTCTGCTGGAGTGTTGGCTGGCATGATCTTGTGCCGATCTTGTGCAGGTTGTGATACCCATAGTTTCTGTGAGTTCACAAGTTAATAGCTCCACCATAGTCAGAAGACAGCATTTCATCCTCTAGGTCTTACATTCTGACACTGCCCCTCCTCCATGTCCTCTGACACTGCTCCTCCTCCATGTCCCCTGACACTGCTCCTCCTCCATGTCCCCTGACACTGCCCCTCCTCCATGTCCCCTGACACTGCCCCTCCTCCATGTCTCCTGACACTGCCCCTCCTCCATGTCCCCTGACACTGCCCCTCCTCCATGCTGTCCCCTGACACTGCCCCTCCTCCATGTCTCCTGACACTGCCCCTCCTCCATGCTGTCCTCTGATACTGTAGAGGTTGATATTCATGTCTCATTTGGGAAAGAATATTCAAATCAATTTCTGAAACTTTTTGGAAACAGGGTTTCTCTGTATAGCTCTGGACGTCCTGGAATTCTCTCTGTAGACCAGGCTGGCCTTGAACTTTAAGATCTGCCTGCCTCTGCCTCCCAAGTGCTGGAATTAAAGGTGTGTGCCACCGCTGACTGGCTAATTTCTGATATCCTTGATGTCAAAACTGGCATTCTTAGAATATGTTTATGACTCTATTTTTCAATGGGCAAAGCATTTACTGTTCACAAGCTGAAGAACAAGAATATTTTAGAGTATGCAATGTCAATTGTCCCGACCTGCTCCTCTTCCCTGGAAGCCAAGGTATTTGTTGCTTTATCTGGCAGAATGTTTATACACAGACACATACAATGTACACACACCACTTTTAATTGATTTTTACTTAGTGATTTTTATAAAGTTTCTTAATTTTTTTTGGTGATTTCACATATGTAGATAATGCACCACTTTTAAAGCTACCAGACTGTGTACTGTCCTGTTAACTCATGTATTTTGCTTATATCATACCAGGGTATAACAACCTTTTCTTAATTATATGTTTTCTGTTACATAGATGTGTTGTAATTTGTTTATTTCCACATTTTGCAGAGCACTGGAGATTGAAGTCAGGACCTTGCCTATTGCAAACAAATACTCTACCACCAAGCTGCGCTTCTGCTCTCTATTTACTTTTTATTTGGAGCCTGGGCCTCTAAGTTGTCCAGACTGACCTTGACCTTGTAACCTTTATGCCTCAGCTCCCTTAATTGGCTAGGATTTTAGGCCTGTGTTAAGCCGGCTAATCATCTTTACTCTCAAGGACTTTGGGGGAATATGTCTAGTCTTTTTCTGTAACTCGTAATGACAGTGCAGGGAGTAACTGTAGACTCATGTCACCATGCACAGGAATAAATGTATGCCCAGGACTCATTGTTACCGATAGGGCTTCCTGGTCAAAGAAGGCAAGCATTTGTAATTCTACAATGCGCAAAGGTCGGAGGGATACAGGGGCGGTGATTTAGCAGGGGGTACCAACTACCGTCTAAGTCAGAAAAGCTTGTCCATTAAAGATATCTGAGTATGTGGTGGTGGCTTAATGAAGCTGGTGAGGTCCAAGCCTGGAGATAATGGTGTGGCTGGGGAGGCAATGGGGAAGGCAGACTATTGGGAGGAGAGCATGCGATTTTAGGGGAAATGAAACTGAGTGAAGTCTTGACTTGTGCTCATGGTGGTGTGGCTTTTGGAGAGTGCTTCACTTCTGGGAGTTCAGTATCCACAGCTGTAAAATGGAGATATTAATACTAGCCCTGTAAGCTGCTGGAGGGACTAAAGGAAAGCATATAACGAGCAGTTGCTAAAATGTCTGGCACATAAGGCATGCTCAGAATATAACTGGAGCTTCTGAGAGTGGGCAATAAAGTCAGTGGTAACTTGTCTGATCAGATAACCATCAGGATCCACACGGGTTTTGTTATGCTGAGCCCTTACTTTGTGACGGGCACTATGTTTACTGTTTCTTTTATGCATTTATTTCTACTTGTGTGTATATGTGCATGTGTGCATGTATGCATGTATATGTATGTGTGGTGTGTGTCCTGTATGCATACGTGCATGGTATGTGCATGAGCATGTGTGTGCCATGTGCATATAGTGTGTGTGTATGTTTGCGTCTGCGTGCACTCAAGCACGCACAAGCATGTGAAGGTCAGAGGATAACTTACAGAATTTTGGTTTACTCCTTCTACCCCGTGGGTCCTGGGAATCAAACTCGGGTTGTCAGGGTTGGTGATAGGTGTCTTACTGGTAAGCCATCCACCACCGTGAGTTAATGGTTTCTCATGAAATACCGCTCTTACCTCACCCTGAAGTGCATCGCCCCTCACACACATTACTGTAGAAAGACGAAGGCAGAGGGGTTGAGTTTGCTGCTCAGTGACAAACAGCGGGTAAGAGGTAGCAGAGTTGATGTCAGAGGCTCTGCAGGTTGTTTTCAATGCATGTGCTTTGGGCTAAGGAGCTGAGCACAGGTGTGCTGGTGATGAAGGGCAGGATGAGTGATGGTTCCCACTGGGCAGCCAGCCACATTCCTACCTCAGTGGCCCAGTCCAGCTTCCTTATTTTCTAGATGACATTCTGTCTAGAAAGATATGCGCCATATATTTTTTTCAATGTGGAACCTAGGCCATGTATAATATGTATACACACACACACACACACACACATATATACATATACACACACATATACATAGACATATATGCATGTGACACAAAAGTGGGTGGGCTCTGGGAAGATGACCTCATACAAGAGCACTTGCTGGGCAAGTATGAGGACCTGATTCCTAATCCCCTAATCCATAGAAACATACCCAGGTGTAGTCTCATGTGCCTGTGAGCCTGGCTCTGGGGTGCTTCCGGGTGAAGTCTCTGGAGCTTTCTGGCCACAAGCCTAGCTCGGGGTTCAGTGAGAGACCCTGACTCAAGGGAACAGGTGAGGGTGACAGAGAGGACAAGTAGTGTCCTCCTCTGGCTTTCCTCGGAAAACTTGCACGTGTGCATAAATGCCGCACTCACATGTACACACAAAATAAAACCAAAACCGTAAAAATAGTGAAACAAAACAAAACAAAATCAGAAGGGGGACTACTTGGGAAGAGAGGGAGGAGTAAGAAAGACAAGAGAGGGCGGTGCGAAGTGAACAGCAAGATGCAGGATATGTTTAATAAAAATGTATATACATGTCCATATATGTATGTAACACCGATTAATTAGAAGAGAGTCCAAGAACTTGAAAGAAGTGAAGGAGGAGCCTATGGGAGGGCTTGGGAGGAGGAAAGGGAAGGGGAGAATGATGTAGTTATATTATAATCTCAAAACATAAGAGAAGTAACAAAAATGTCCTTATGCAGCGGATCACTTTGTACAACAGACACATGCCCATAGAGACTTAAGATCTTGCTGTTGAAGTCAGATGTGTTTCAGATTCTCCTTGAATCAAGGTCTGCCTTTGATGCTCTTCTAACATGTCACGTTAAGAATAAGCACGGTCTGATTGTAAAAACAGTGTTTATTTTCCTTGCTTACTAGATGGCCCTAAAATGGCCTTTGACTTACAATCCCACTGCAGGATGAGTTTGAAATCAGGTGAAGACTTTTTTCCTTGCATGAAAAATAGTCACAATGCTTGAACAACTTCATAGACATACATACATATAAATCCATAGACACATAGACATACACATATAAACACATATACACACGCACACAAGTACACACAAATACACACACTCATACAATATGCACTTATAGATATACACAGATAAATACATACATACATGCACATTTGCATACACATGTATATACACAGACGCCGACACCCAGACCCCAGACTCACTCTTTTTCTTCTCTCTCTCTCTCTCTCTCTCTCTCTCTCCCTCTCCCTCTCTCTCTCTCACACACACACACACAAACACGTACACTTTTGCATACATGCACACACTCACACGGTCCATCCCGGGCTGAATTCTCATTGTCTTGGTCAACTTCAAGAATCTGCTACAAGGGGAAGCTCTGTTCACGTCCAGCCCTTTCTGTTTCTAGTACCATTGAATAGGGGGTGCCGTGTTTAAGGAGGCACTCAGGTTAAGCAGAGACATGGGTAAATGCCTGAATTCAGAAAGAGTTTTGCCACAGAGTCCTTAAGGATATTATTGCCCTCATTGTCATGGAAACCAGGCAATATTCCAGCCAAGCATGGCTTCAGCAAAACCACCTGCATACGACGGAGAGGCTGCAGTGGGACACTCTGTGGGAAAGTCTCTGTGTCATAGAGGAGCGAGATCTGTCTGCTCAGTGGGCTCCTGGTGCTCGAGGGTCCTCAACAGCTACCCATGAATATGGAGGAGTTTGAGTTACTCAGATGTCTTGGCACACAGTGCAGTGCCAACCCCTGCCATTCCTAAATTCATTTCCCAGCTAGGGGAGGCATATTCCCAGCTATACTTTTATTGACAAAGGCCTCTAATCTGGTGAGAAGTCTGAAGGCATGTTTGTTTAACAAGTTACTCAATTAACCAGCCAAAGAACAGAGGCAAGCATCCTGCAGATGTGTGGCATTCACAGCCCTCCTGACTTTGGAAGTTTTTCTTGTGGGCCGTGAAAGAGGGACACAGTCTGCAACTTTCTCCTCCTGCTGTGTTTGCTGCTGGGGCTCTTCTAATATTAGATCAAAAGTGATTAATAATATTGCATTTCAAGGCTCTTAGGTTTGTCAGATTTTTCCATCTAAAAGCATATAATTATAGATTATTTTTAAAAACTAAATAAAGAAATCAACCATGAACTACAATCTAACTTGTCCACAGCCCCGTGGACATATTTGTCAGGGTGGTTTTGTATACATAATTTTACATACAATTATGAGCATTTGTGTTTTGTCCATAGCACATTGCAATTTATTTTAATCATCATTAGGAATTTTCCGAACATACAGAAGACAAAACATTATAACAAATACCTGACTATTCAACACTACACAGTAACATTTACCATGTTTCATTTGTCTGTACCCTTCATTCTTTTTTTATGCAGTGGTTGAAATTAAATCTCAGACTTTAGGGTATTTAGCTACCTACATCAGTGGCTTTCAGCTGGGAACAGTTTTGATGTCCGAATGGACATCTAACAGAGTCTGAGAGAGATTTGGTTGCCCCCATAAAGGGGCATGTGTAAGCCAGGGGTACTGCTAAACTCCCATGATGTCTCCTTAGGGAGAAGTCACCCCATCATACATGTGATAGGGGTGGAAAAACTTCCTACCACACTGTCAGAAAATGCATGTCGGTGAAATGTAAAAGCCCACCTTTCACTGTGGTGGTTTAAATGAGAAATGCCCCCTATAGACTCATTAGGTCCACAGTTGGTGATGCTGACCAGGAGGGGGGTTAGATGGTACAGGCTTGCTGGAGGAAGTGAGTCTCTGGGGGGTGGGGTGGGCTTTGAGAGTTCATAGCTTCTCTGCATTCTCAGTTCATTCTCTGCTTTGTGCTGGAGGTTGAGATGAGCTCTCTCAGCTTCCTGCTGACATTACTGCTGCTTTCTGCCATGCCTCCCAGTCACGAGGGACTTTTAGTCCCCAAGAACCATGAGCCACAATAAACTCTTTCTTCTACGTTGGATCATGGTGTTTATCACAACACCAGAAAAGTCGCAGATATAAGCATATATCACTGTCATTTCTCCAAAGCCAATTCCTCAAGAACCATTTAGTTCCTAGTTCTTATGTCCTCTAAATGACTCTAAAACGTCCTTTGCAGCTGCTTTTGGGCAAATATTTTCTCCTTTTAATAGCATCTTTTAAGAACTCTCATTGTAAATGACTGGGAAAGCATCAACCTAATAGGTTGATCAAAATTTATTCAAAGGATCCAGAATTTTCAGGGATTGGTTTTGTTTCTGAGGTTCAGGCAAATTGTATCTATGTAGAGTAAGGTCTGCCTCTATTTCACCTTCTGTTTCTTTTACTTGCTTGTGTCCTGGCTTGGCCTCACAGTGAATACAGTGTGGAGGTGAGCTTTTGTGTCTTGCTCCTGATGTTAGAAGGTTCGGTGTTTTTGCCATTCTTGGGCTACTTGTAGGTTTCTTATTGTGGACCACTGCATTAGAGATACTCTAATGTAGCTAGTAGCTACAGAGTGTGAGTATTGAAGAACGAGAGACAGTTCCTCTTAGCATCCTGCTATAGGCAGCATGATGAGGTCTTGGAGGAAGAGAGAGCCTTTGTGTAACACTGGATTTCTGACTCTCAGAGTTTTCCAGACAAGGGCTAAGCTCCATATTACATGACTAGCTTTCACGCTAGAAGTCACAAGGCTCTGATCAAATTACGTTATAATCCAAGGTTATGTTGCAGGTGAAGTGGGGGAGAGAGACTCAGCTGTGAGGTCCCAACACCTCTCTGTGAAGTCCCTGAGGATGAGAACTCTGGGGGATATACCTTGATTTTGGGGAGTCAGAGCAGCAGCTAGAGACCCATGATCTAATACTTTTTAGTTTCACGGAGTGTTTTTGTTTTGAAAGACTGACTACAGTGACAGATTCCCATTCTGCCACCATCTCCCTGCTTGGTTGTGACATTATTAGTCCTTTCATTACATCATGGAATTGATTTGCTAGTATTTTTTTGTGCCTGTATTCATGAGAGATTGATGTATTTTGTTTTTGCCTGTAATATCATCATCAGTTAAGTTCTAGGGCTGTGTTAGCCGTGCAGATTAAGTTGGTGATAGCATCTCCTGTGCTTCCTGAAAGATAGAATTGCTATTACTTTACTTTTAAACATTTTGTTGAGCTTCCCTGGGAACTTTCTAAGCCTGAAGCTTTAATTGGGAGAAGGTTCTATAAATTTAATTTCTTTAATAGATAGGACTGATTTGTTTTTCTATGTCTTCAACCTTAGTCATTTGTGATTTTATTTAATTAAAAAAAAATTCTCAGCTTACTGGCCTGATAATGCTTTCATATTTATTGTCTCTTTTTTAATACTTGTAGGATCTAAGGTGATGTTATATGTTTTATTTTAAGTATTGGCAATTTGTTTCCCCTCCCTTGTTTTTCTTATCGTGGAAAATTTGTATTTTCACTTGATTTTCAGTATTTCCTTTAGCTCTAAATTTGTCTTGCTCTTATTTTCTGCCTTTTTAAGATGAAAGATTATATATAACTCAATATATATGTTTATTTTTTCCTCTAAGTATTGCTAAACTTTCTCACACATTTGAATAAATTTCATTATTACTTAGTTGAAAATATTTTCAGATTTCCTTTCTGATTTCTTTGATCTGCAAGACTGGGAATTATTTACCTGAGTGTTTTATTTACCAATAAGTGGAAGATTTTTCTGTATATTTTCCTGTTGACAATTTCAGTTTGTTTGGTTTTTTCTTTGGGTTTCAATTTGAATTATTTCATCCTTGATTTCCTATAAAATTTGTTCTATGGCTCAGAATGTGTTGCTTTGCTGACGCATCCATATGTACTGGACTGTGACTCTTTTTGTAGTTGTTCATCTTTTCTGTTATGTTAATTTTTATTTATGAGTTTCGGGGTGCTGTTATTTGGTGCATGCATATTTATGACTATTCTGTCTTGACTTCACTGATACAGATACAAGCTACCATCCCTGGGTGCTGGGGATTTAAACACAGGTCCTCTTTATTTTATTTTATTTTTTTAGTATTTTTTTAAAAAGTTTTTTTATTTTTAAAAGATTTCTGCCTCTTCCCCGCCACCGCCTCCCATTTCACTCTCCCTCCCCCGATCAAGTATCCCTCCCTCATCAGCCCGAAGAGCAATCAGGGTTCCCTGCCCTGTGGGAAGTCCAAGGACCACTCACCTCCATCCAGGTCTAGTAGGTGAGCATCCAAACTGCCTAGGCTCCCACAAAGCCAGTAAGTGCAGTAGGATCAAAAACCCATTGCCATTGTTCTTGAGTTCTCAGTAGTCCTCACTATGAGTAGTCCTCACTTGAATTCTCAGTAGTCCACTATGTTCAGCAGGTCCAGTTTTATCCCATGCTTTTTCAGACCCAGACCAGCTGGCCTTGGTAAGTTCCCCATAGAACATCCCCATTGTCTCAGTGTGTGGGTGCACCCCTCGCGGTCCTGAGTACCTTGCTCGTGCTCTCTCTCCTTCTGCTCCTGATTTGGACCTTGAGATTTCAGTCCCGTACTCCAATGTGGGTCTCTGTCTCCTTTCATCGCCTGATGAAGGTTAATATTCAGGAGGATGCCTATATGTTTGTCTTTGGGTTCACCTTCTTATTTAGCTTCTCTAGGATGGTGAATTATAGGCTCAATGTCCTTTAATTTATGGCTAGAAACCAAATATGAGTGAGTACGTCCCATGCTCCTCTTTTTGGGTCTGGCTTACCTCACTCAGGATAGTGTTTTCTATTTCCATCCATTTGCATGCAAAGTTCAAGAAGTCCTTATTTTTTACTGCTGAGTAGTACTCTAATATGTATATATTCCATACTTTCTTCATCCATTCTTCCATTGAAGGGCATCTAGGTTGTTTCCAGGTTCTGGCTATTACAAACAATGCTGCTATGAACATAGTAGAGCATATACTTTTGTTGTATGATTGGGCCTCTCTTGGGTATATTTTCAAAAGTGGTATTGCTGGGTCCAGGGGTAGGTTGACCCCGAATTTCCTGAGAAACCGCCACACTGCTTTCCAGAGTGGTTGCACAAGTTTGCATTCCCACGAGCAATGGATGAGTGTACTCCTTTCTCCACAACCTCTCCAGCAAAGGCTATCATTGGTGTTTTTGATTTTAGCCATTCTGACAGATGTAAGATGATATCTTAAAGTTGTCTTGATTTGCATTTCCCTGATCGCTAAGGAAGTTGAGCATGACCTTAAGTGTCTTTTGGCCATTTGAAGTTCTTCTGTTGAGAATTCTCTGTTCAGCTCAGTGCCCCATTTTATAATTGGGTTGATTAGCCTTTTAAGGTCTAGTTTCTTTCTTTTTTTTTTTTTTCGAGACAGGGTTTCTCTGTGGTTTTGGAGCCTGTCCTGGAACTAGCTCTTGTAGACCAGGCTGGTCTCGAACTCACAGAGATCCGCCTGCCTCTGCCTCCCAAGTGCTGGGATTAAAGGTGTGTGCCACCACCGCCCGGCTTAAGGTCTAGTTTCTTGAATTCTTTATATATTTTGGAGATCAGACCTTTGTCAGTTGCGGGGTTGTTGAAGATCTTCTCCCAGTCAGTGGGTTGCCTTTTTGTCTTAGTGACAGTGTCCTTTGCTTTACAGAAGCTTCTCAGTCTCAGGACGTCCCATTTATTCAATGAGGCCCTTAATGTCTGTGCTGCTGGGGTTATACGTAGGAAGTGGTCTCCTGTGCCCATGTGTTGTAGAGTACTTCCCACTTTCTCTTCTATCAGGTTCAGTGTGTTCAGTCTGATATTGAGGTCTTTAATCCATTTGGACTTGAGTTTTGTGCATGGTGATAGATATGGTTCTATTTTCATTTTTCTACAGATTGATATCCAGTTTTGTCAGCACAATTTGTTGAAGATCCTCTCTTTTTTCCATTGTATACTTTTAGCTCCTTTATCGAAAATCAGGTGTTCATAGGTTTGTGGGTTAAAGTCAGGGTCTTCTATTCGATTCCATTGGTCGACTTCTCTGTTTTTATGCCAATACCAAGCTGTTTTCAATACAGTAGCTCTGTAATAGAGTTTGAAGTCAGGGATGGTAATGCCTCCAGACGATCCTTTATTGTATAAGATTGTTTTGGCTATCCTGGGTTTTTTGTTTTTCCATATAAAGTTGATTATTGTCTTCTCCAGATCTGTGAAGAATTTTGATGGGGCCTTGATGGGGATTGCATTGAATCTATAGATTGTTTTTCGTAGAATTGGCATTTTTACTATGTTGATTCTCCCAATCCAAGAGCAAGAGAGATCCTTCCATTTTCTGGTGTCCTCTTCAATTTCTTTCTTCAAAGACTTAAAGTTCTTGTCAAATAGATCTTTCACTTCCTTGGTCAGAGTTACCCCAAGATATTTTATGCTATTTGTGGCTATCATGAAAGGTGATGCTTCTCTAATTTCCCTCTCTGTTTCCTTATCCTTAGTGTATAGGAAGGCCACTGATTTTTTGGAGTTGATCTTGTATCCTGCCACATTACTAAAGGTGTTTATCAGCTGTAGGAGTTCTTTGGTAGAGTTTTTGGGGTCGCTTATGTATACTATCATATCACCTGCAAATAACGAAAGCTTAACTTCTTCTTTTCCGATACGAATCCCCTTGATCCCTTTATGTTGTCTTATTGCTATTGCTAGAACTTCAAGCACTATATTGAAGAGGTATGGAGAGAGTGGACATCCTTGTCGTGTTCCTGATTTTAGTGGGATGGCTTTGAGTTTTTCTCCGTTTAAGTTAATGTTGTTGTAGATAGCTTTTATTATATTTAGATATGACCCTTGTATCCCTAATCTTTCCAAGACATTTATCATAAACGTGTGTTGAATTTTGTTGAATGCTTTTTCAGCATCTAATGAAATGATCATGTGGTTTTTTCTTTCAGTTTATTTATATGCTGGATTACATTAATAGATTTGCGTATGTTGAACCAGCCCTGTATCTCTGGGATTGAGCCTACTTGATCATAATGGATAATTTTTCTAATGTGTTCTTGGATTCGGTTTGCCAGCATTTTATTGAGAATTTTTGCATCGATATTCATGAGTGAGATAGGCCTGTAATTCTCTTTCTTGGTTGGGTCTTTGTGTGGTTTTGGTATCAGGGTAACTGTAGCTTCATAAAAGGAATTTGGCAATGACTCTTCTGTTTCTATATTATGAAATACATTAAGGAGTATAGGTATTAGCTCCTCTTGGAAGTTTTGGAAGAATTCTGCATTGAAACCATCTGTTCCTGGACTTTTTTTGGGAGGGAGATTTTTGATAACAGTTTCTAGTTCTTCGCGACTGACAGGTCTATTTAGATCATTCACCTGGTCTTGGTTTAGCTTTGGTATATGGTACTTATCTAAAAAAATGTAACACAGGTCCTTTTGCTTGCAAACCGAATACTCTAACCCACTGAGCAATGTCTCCAGCAGCTTTATTAGGTTAACAATCTTAGCTATTTTAACGTCTCTTTAAATAATTCCAATGTCTTTATAATTTCTGGGTCTATTTCTAGTTATTGCTTTCCATTAACTGAGGCCACATTTTACTTTTGTCTTTTAGGCACGTTACTAATGTGTCTCTGAATGTTTTATTGCATTTTGGGAGTTTTGTAAACAGGTGAAGATTTTCAACTGCATTTCCTGTAGAAAACAGCATGCTGTTGTATATCCTGGCAGGTGCTGCGTCCACTGAGCATTCTTTCAGCTCAGCTGGGACCGGCACAGCTCTACTTCCGTCCAGTTTACCATCAGATTTAAACATTTTCATAACAGGATCAAAATCTTCCCTCCATCGGTGCTGGAATCTTAGCATTTGGGATTCCAGAAAACTGCCTGAAATTCAAGGCTGGGCCTTGGCCTATGGGCCTGGGCAGGACTCCTACCCCACAGTGTGCAACCCTGCATTTTTGTTTACTGGTCTCATTCATTTTGCTCTCTGGACCTGTGAGATCTACTCAATGTTGATTCCCTGCTCGGTCATTTGGAAGGAACAGCCCCGTAAAGTCTAGAGTGTCTAGATGGGGGTAGGGCCCTCTAGGTTCTGCTCTTGCTCTCGAGGTTGCCAGGTGCCATAAGCTTTGGGCAGTCTCTGCTGGCTGGCGCATCTTTTGGCGTGACTGTAGGTTCAGCTCAGCTCTCCCACTCTGCCTCAGGCTTACATTTTGCAGAGACCCTGCGTATGTCTGTGTGTGGGAGGGTGTTTTTTCACATCTCCCTTCTGAACCCCTGGTTTTAGTCTATTACTTAAGGCCGATAGGGGAGTGTTGGCAGGTGGGAGGCTGTGTCTGTACTCTTGTTGGTTTGTAGACTTTGTGGTATTATTTTCTCTCCTTGCTTGTCATCTTTCTTCTTCCTGTTATCCCGCCAAGGATAAGATCACAGGTAAGCCTCTTCTCTCCTCTGGTGTGGTTCTAATTTTCTGAATTCTCTGTGTTCTTAACCCACTAAATAGTTTTTCCTCATGTATTTGAATGAATGAATGAATGAATGAATGAATGTGTATGTTGTGGGCACACGTGTGTCACAGCCGACATGCAGTGGTCAGAAGACCATTTGTGGGAGTCACCTCTTTACTTCCACCATGTGGGTTCTGGGGATCAAATACAGTTCCTCAGGGTTGGTGGCCGACAAGCACCTTTACCTACCGAACCATCTCTATGGCCCCTCCCCCTCTTTTTACAATTGTGGAGCTGAGGGTTGAGCCCAGGCCTTCTTGCTTCATCTTACCAAGCAATGAGGTTATATTTCCCTCTCTGTGTCCGACTCCTAATCCTTATTTAAAAGCCCTCATCCTAGTCATTTTGGGGGATGTGAGTGGAGACAAGCAGCTTCTGTTTCTGGACTGGACGTAGAATGCCTACCAAGCACACTTCAGCAAAAACCTTCATTTACACGGCGTGTTTAGTTTCACTAACATTCCTTCTAGAGTTTGGAGGTGGGAAGCGGAAAATAGCTAAAGAGTTCCCGCTTCATAAGAAGCTGTGGTCTCGTTACTGTGTTCTCGTTACTTCATAAACAGTCATGTATTTAAAAAAATATTTGTTTTTATTTTATGTTTATGGATGTTTTGCCTTCATGTCTGCATACCACATTCATGTAGTACCCTTGTAGGCCAAGAGAGGGTGCCAGATCCCCTTGGACTGGAGTGATAGATGGTTGTGATTTGCCATGTGGGTGCTGGGAACCAAAGCCTGGTGGTCTGGAAGAACAGCTGGTGCTTGTCACTGCTGAGCCCTCTCTCCAGCCCAACAAGCGTGCTTGTTAAGACAAGATCACCACAGGCATCCTGAACCTTGAGTTGTATAATTATTTCTCCAGTTTATTGGGAAAATGCGATTATGGAAGATCTATCTTAACTTCAGCTACCATATGGGACCAAAATCTCATGCTCCTTTTCTAGTGGGGCTGAGTTTACTGGAGACTGAGCAAGAAAACCCCTCAAGCGTGGGAAATGTCAGAGCAGATCACAACAGCATCCCTTTAGTGTGGATTATACTGTAAAGCAGATACCAAATTCTCAGTGCAGCCTGTGGAGAAGGTACCATTTTACTCTTTCTTTTCAGGTACTTTCTTATTTATTTAAAAATTAATTTTAAGGAGCACAACTTTGATTCTGGTATTCAGGAGGCAGAGGCAGGAGGGTCTTTTTGAGTTCGAAGCCAGCCTGGTTTATATAATGAGTTCCAGGACAGTTAGAGGTACACAGAGAAACACTGTTTTGAAAAACCAAAAAGAAAATTAATTTTAAAGTTAGCATACACACTAATGATTTTGTTATGACCTTTTCAAACACATATGCCAAGATACTTTGTTCTAGTCTGTCTTCCACCGCCACCCACCTCCACCCCTTGCTAATCCACCTCCTCCCCCAAGAAAATCCCTTTCTGCTTTCATGTCACGTGTATTTCATTATTCTCTTTTCCCGTTCTCCACCATGAGACCTCTTCCTTTCCTGCCGTAGTCTGCTTTCTAGTTTCATCACACACACACACACACACACACACACACACACACACACACACACCCCTCCAGGCTCTACACATGAGAGAATACATGCCGTAGTTGTCTTCCTGAGTCGGGCTTGTTTTACCTAAGGTGCTAATTCTCAGTTCTGTCCATGCAAGTGCAAGTGCCACGATTTCATTCTTCTGTATGGCTGAACAAACTGCAGCTGTGTAAGCATCCCACATTTTTCTACTGATGGACATCTAGGCTGATTTCAGTCTCGATTGTTCTGAAAAGTGCAGCAATAAAGATGGGTGTGCAGGCATCTCTGTGGTACGTCCGCTTAGGTGTGTACCGTGGAACGGTGTAGTCCCATTATGTGGGTTCTGTTTTAGTTTCATTGAGAAACGTCTATACTGATTTCCACAGTGGCTGCACTTTCTTTCTTTCTTTCTTTCTTTCTTTCTTTCTTTCTTTCTCTCTTCCTTTCTTTTTTTTATAAATTTATTCTTTGTGTCTTTCACACTGTGCATCTTGATCCCATCCATTTCCCCATCCCTGCGTATCCACCCTCTGCCCTTGCAACACTCCTCCCAAAAGAAAATAAAATTTAAGAGTAAAAAAGAAAAACAAATGGGAAAAATCTCGACATGGAAGCTGTAGTGTGGCAGCGAGTCACACAGTAAACCCTTTTGTCCATATATCTTTACTTGTGAGTGCTCATTGCAAAGAGTCATCGGTCTGGTTCGAGGCCTCTGGTTTCTGCTACGCTATCGATACTCACTGGGACTCCTCTTGGTTATCCTACTGTTGCCCTGTGTCGTGGAGATCCTGTAGCTTTGGGTCTGCAGGACCAGGCCCTTCATGTTCTTCTGCAGGTCATGAATGGGCTGGATGTTGGGTGAGACAACTCATAGCCCTGGTGCTGGGCTTGGGTAGTTGCAGGGTTGGTCAGTCTGTCAGCGCTCCCCTGTCCTCACCACCAGGAGGAGCTCTCCAACATTGTCCCTGCTAGTTCACCCCTTACAACAATGAGCAAGGGGCAGGGCAGGTTCTCCTGAGTCTCCACACCTATACCATCAGGGACAGCTCTACTGTGTTGCCCAGGCAAGGGCTGCATTTGTTTTGATTCCCACTAGGAGTGCATAAAGGTTCCAGAGGATTTGCCTCTTACAGAGTTGGGGGGGAAACCCAGAGATTTGAGGACAGGATTAAAACCAGGCTGGTCTGAGTCCAAAATCTCAATTGGTTGTAGAATTTGGATGAGATTTGGATCTCATCTGAACCCAGCCAACGTTATCTGTGTCTTTCAGCTGTAGCTGAAGAATGCCGTGTAATGACTCCAAAGCTCAGACTTCTTCATTCTTCTTGGTCTGCTGTTTGTTTCAAAATCCCACACGATTCTCTCCTAATCATTTATTGAAGAAAAATGTGTTGAATACCTTCCAAGGTGTTCTGCTGGGAAATAGAACCTAATTAAATACTACCCAGTCCTGCCTTTCCCCACTTTGTGTTCTCAAGAGGAGGGACAGACAATGAACGCATAGAATATACAGTATTCAAGATACTGATATAGCGGAGACCCCTCCTAACTCACCTGTGGTTCGATGACATTAAATAGAAAATTCTAGAAATACAGGTAAGTTCTAAACTGTGTCCTCTTCTGAGAAGCATGAGGGGGTTGTGTCCTGCCACGTTCTCTTGAGGTCGGAATGAGCTCATTGTCCATAGTATCCACGCTGTGTGCAGTGTTTTCCTGTTAGTCATAGGCTGTTTAGAGATCGGCTGTCACGGTCTTAGTAACTCAGGGTTGTCATAACGGCCTCAGAGTACAAGTCATGAGGCTGCTGATTCAGACACGCCCTAGAGAAACTGTGCACTGCTTTCTTGGAGAGAAAAGATCAATCCTGGTTTTTTTAATTAGGAAGGAAACAAAGTCACACGCCAGAGCTACTAAGATGAGCGGACAGATGAACCCAACTGTGCCACTGCAAGCGAGGAAGGAGAAATCCAGGCGAGGTTTGCAAACCTCATTCCTTCCCCACAGTGCCCGGTTAAGATGGAGAAGGATTTATGCTTGTTTATGTCTAGAAAAATCAGTCATAGAGTTCAGTAGGAGTCAACAACCTCCCCCCCCAACTTCTCAGATAAAGGAGGACACCTGTAATGGAGCCTCGCAGAGGGCATGCGGACTGTCGCAATGTCACCCCAATTCTCTGTGTGCCTCTAAAACCTGGCATGTTGGTTCATTCTCCTGATTTGAGCCGTCCTGCTATCTCTTTGTTTCACTGTTTCCTTCTAAACTGTGCCCCGGGGGACTCACATTTCATAACCAAAGCTGCCTATCAAAGCATTTTGCTAAAGAAAATATATTTAGTCTGGAGAGAAATAATCTTGCTCCCTCGGGGACAGAAGCAGTTTCAGTCAGGGGTGGTTTAAAATGGCACTTCCTACCCTGCCTGCCAGTCACAATTACATTTTTTCTTCTTTGTTTAAAATTGTGGGGAGGGGGGACAGGGTGAAGATGTGAAGGGAACACCCTAAGGAAAGGAAACATACTGCGGGGTACCTGTGCGTTCCAGGCCTGCCGCTCCAGCTGTATGCTCAACGAGCTCCCGGTGGCGTGGGATTGTTCCCACTTTCCTAGTGGGAAATCGGAGCCTTGCTGCAGCCGCAGCTGTAAGGCTGGATTCCTGTGTGTCACCCCAACATTTATACCACTCTGATGTTTCTTTGGTGTTTTGAGATTGAATATAACGAAGCCCCACTAGGTCTGGAGCTGACTATGACCGAGGAGACCCTCTCAGTCACATCTCTGTGTGTGTGTTTGTGTATGTGCACACGTGGAAGCCAGAAAATGATGCTAGGTGTCTTCTATTATTGCTTTCCATCTAAGTTTCTTGAGACAGAGGACCTGGGAGCTCACGGATTCATCTAGGTGGCTGGCCAGGAAGTTGCAAAGATCTTCCCGTCTGCTCCTCTCCAATGCTACCCTTCACCTGGCTTTTACAAAGGTCCTGGGGCCTCTGAACCCAGGTCCTCGTGCTTGGGTAGTGAGCACGTTTTCCCCTGACCCCCTGACGTGCTTGTCTCCTAACCTTTGTGACTAGACCTGGGGTCTGGCTCCTGCTTTTAAGTCTCTGTGGTGGGGACGGACTGCTTTCTGCAATAACAGAAGAAGGCAGCCGGGTCTTGGGGGAAATCAGAGAGTTCCCAGGGCACCAGGCAAATGAATGAATTCCACTGATCTTGTTTGCTTCCTTATGGGATCATCCATCATGATTTAACAGCCCAAAGCCCAGAGTAGCTCCTAGAGAGCTTCCTGCCCACAGCCGCAGACTCTGTAACTCAGGGCTGGAAAACGGGTTTTTATTCCTGGCACCTGCATTATGGCCATTATTGTACACTGTACACAGAGTTACCTTGTAATTCGGTCTTTCTTTTGCCTAATGTCATAGGCTGGTGAATGGTTAGAATTCCCTCCCTTGAACCTCACCGAGATAAACACATTCCTGGGATATAATCCAAGCAGATATTCGTTAGGGCCGACTGTGCTCCCAGGACAGGGCTCTGAGAAGCTCATGGCATTGAACTACTGTCCCACTTGTTTGACCTCATTTCAGATGGTCTTACTGCAGGGTTCGAACCAACCGCACTCCAGGGCAGGCCCCATGCTCAGGAGCAGCTGTCAACACAAATAGGGCTCTATGCTTCTTTTCCTAGTGGCTTTTTTTCTTTTTTAAGAAGGATAAGGACCACTAAGTTGAGTCAGTAGAGAGAGGAGGATCTGGGAGCAGTTAGGGGAGAAGACACAATATGATAGACACACTGTATAATATTTTCAAAGAAAAGACTATGAAAATGAAACAAGGAAATATATGTAAAATATGCTACAGGGCAAGGTGAAGCCCCACGGTATTAAGAAGTCAACCAACAACAACAACAAAACCAGTAAAACCCACCTGGATTAGGAGCTGAAGCCACAGCTTGGTGGTTAAGAGCACTTCCTGCTCTTGCACAGATCCACTTGATGGCTCAGAACCACCTGTAACTGCAGATCCAGGAGATCCTGTGCCCTCTTCTGGTCTCTGTGATCACTGCATGCATATGGCACACGGACATGGAGGCAAAATACTCCCCTCACGCTTTTCCACAGTGTTCCCTGAGCCTTACAGGGAATGATATGGGCATCTTTTGGGGAGCTGAGGACTCAACAGTCACTTATCCTCAGCACTCGGAGCAGTTACATCTCCCAACAATAACACTTCCCACTGCAATAACTCAATACCAATCAATGGATCAACCACTGACCATCCATCTATGGGTATAAGCATCGTATAGAAGATAGGCAAAACCCAGCAGTGGGTCTCTGTAGAGTGTGTGAGGTGGTAAGGCAAGGGAGTTGACTCCCCAGTGGGTTCACTAACACAGATTTAAAATTTTAATGTATTATTTTATGTGTATTTGTGTGTGAGAGAGAGTTTATCTCACTTTAAAAAAAATGAACCCACTGGGGAGTCAACTCCCTTGCCTTACCACCTCACACACTCTACAGAGACCCACTGCTGGGTTTTGCCTATCTTCTATACGATGCTTATACCCATAGATGGATGGTCAGTGGTTGATCCATTGATTGGTATTGAGTTATTGCAGTGGGAAGTGTTATTGTTGGGAGATGTAACTGCTCCGAGTGCTGAGGATAAGTGACTGTTGAGTCCTCAGCTCCCCAAAAGATGCCCATATCATTCCCTGTAAGGCTCAGGGAACACTGTGGAAAAGCGTGAGGGGAGATTGTGCAAGCCTGAGGGTGGGGAGGCATGCTGTCATGTGATGTCTTCTGGATAAGACATGGCTACGGCACCCAAGAATTCATTGCAGCTGTGGTCACAGGCACAGCACCGAGTTAGTTCTTCAACATTCACTGAGTGCCATTGGCAGTTAATGGTTGCTAGGGAAGTGGTGGTCATTTTCTTCACTGGTGTAGCCACAGGTAAGTTGCAGATGCCCCAATAAATAGTCTCTCACCATGCTCATGGAAGAACCCTCAACTCATAACAAGAGATCAAAAGTAGAGGGGAGGACTTGCTGGGAAGAAAAGGGACTCATGGGAGTGCGTGAGGAAGATGGGGGCAAATGCGGAGTATGGTCAATATACATTGTACACATGTATAAAATTGCTGGGGAATAACCATTCTATTTAAAAAGAGGCCTGGCAAGATGGCTCAACAGGTAAAGGCACTTGCTATGAAAGAGTGAGGACCTGAGTCCAACCCTGGAAACCGTGTCAAAACGCAAGGAGAGAATTGAATCCACAAAGTGGCTCCTGTCTTCTATCTCCACAGGTGTGACATGGGGACATGTTTCTCCTCACATACGTACGTCTGTCTGTCTGTCTATCTATCTATCTATCTATCTATCTATCTATCTATCTATCTATCCATCCATCTAGATATGCACATATGTGATTTGGTTGCATATATATATATATATATATATATATATATATATATATATATATTGCAGTGTAAGAGGCCTTTATTCCAAACCCTTGCTGAAGTGGGATGTACCTCAAGCAGTTACTTAGTAAGCACTTCTCTCTTGACTACACACACACAAACAGACACAGTTCTGCGACAATGTTTTATGGTGCCATCTTTCTCCTCTGAACAGTTACAGAAAGCACGACACCTTTAATTTAAACGGGGAAGTCAATTCTCCAAGGACAGAGGCAGGCTGCCCACATCTTTTGGTGGTATAATAATTATACGCACGAAAAAAAAAAACCTGTACTTTAAACAATTCTAGTGAGACACACTCTCAGAAGTAGAATTCCTGGGTGAGCGAAAGAGAACGAATGAACTTTCACAGCTTTAGTAGAAAGGTAATTTTCTTTTGGAGCTAGAAGCTGGTCTCAAACTCATGCTCCTACTGTCTCATCCATTGAAATGCTGGATTTACAGGCTTCTGCCACCACACCCAGCACAACTGGTAACTTCTGCAAAATTGCCTCCTAAATCAGCCGTACAAATTTATGTTCTCATTAGTAAGAGCTTCAGAATGCCTGCTTTCCAGTCCCCAACATCAGAAAGTTTCAATTGTTTACTTTGTTTTAGTTTTTTCAAGACAAGGTTTTTCTGTGTAACACTTCTAGCTGTCTTGGAAAGATCTGCAGACCAAGTTGGCCTCAGACTCACAGAGTCTGCCTTCCTCTGTCTCCTGAGTGCTGGATCAAAGATCTGTGCCATGTGCCGCCACCACCTAGCTAATTATTTACATTTTTACAGTCTTTTTTTTTTAAATTATTTTTGAGACAAGATCTCTTGTAGCTCAGGCTGGCTTCAACTCCTGATCCTCCTGCCTCCACCAAGGTATGTGACACTTGCCTAGCGAGATTTTGCCACCATCTGTTAAATATTTCTGAAAGTATCACATTTAAACTCTTACTTTATTGGCTAATCACACAGCTGACAGGGTCTCACTATGTAGCTCTGACTCGCCTTCAACCTGCATAGACTCTTCTGTGGCTACCTCCTAAGCGGCAAGATTACATCTTCCATGAACCTTGCATAGCATTTATTTTTGGCTGTATAATTTTTAAATCAGTTTCCAGTGTGCAAAGATGGCTTAGGCTCTAGACAACTGAAGCAGCCACCATCCCTTTTGACTAATTATATTTCAGTATGAATCTCTCCGTTTTGCTCTCAGGCATTATCCAGTACCTGTTCATCCATATAGGTGAGACATTCTCTGACTTCTCTTACAGATGTGTGGCATATGGCTGACTGCCTGTGGAATATGAGCAGATGTGGTCCCAGCACCTGAAGAAATGAGCTTGCAACCCATCCATCCCCATCTCCGTCTAAGCTGGAGCTTGGTGCTATTCTAGTGAACCTGGTTCAGTTGTCTAGGAACAAGAACAAGTATATGTAAAGAGACAGCCCTTGAATAACTACAAAGTATGACAGCCTGAACCGGTTTCCCTCTACATCCATCTGTGAACAGGACACCAAGACACACTTTATTTGAGCCACTCTGCTTTAGGGTCTCATTTACTAGCTCATCAGGCCAACGATCAGGCAGGATCAGGAGCGGAGAACAGAGGCTCCACCTCACTGATGAACAAGGAGGAGAAATTTCCTGTGTCTTACCTGGTGAATAGTTAACACGTAAAACACAAGCTCGTTGGGATATTCCTGTGCATGAGTGGGCTCCTTGGCATCCATCTACTATCTATCCATCTGCTATGTCAATCATCTATTATCTGTTATCTATCGATCACCCATGTATGTACTTATGCTTCTATTCATCTAGTGGCCTATCATCTACCTATGTTTCTATCATCTATCTATCTCATAAATCAATAGTCTATATAAAATTTATCTATTTATAATTTATGTATCACCTATCTATAATATATGCATCTAGCATCTGTTCTTTCATCTATTTCTTATCTATAGTCTATGTTTAATTATTTATGTTTATTATGTATTATTGAGCTCTTTCCTATCTATCTGTCATCTGTCTGCTAACTATCCATTTATAATCTATGCATATGTATATATTTATCTAGTTGGAGAAGGAAGAGGACAGAGCATCCTCTTCATAAGCACAAATCTACAGAAGGAGAATCATTTTGATGACAGGTTGTGTGCAGTGGAGAAACTAGGGCCTTAGGGTTCAGGATTTCGGGGCTCACAGTCTATTTTCATACGTTGTTCAAACCATGACTTTCTCATTTGAAGCGAGGACTTCAATACATATTTTATGAACTTTCAAAAAGGAATTGGATGAGATGGTGTATTTAAAGGTCCTAACCCAAAGTCTGGTAAAAAAAAATAAAATAGAAGACACCATATTGTGGGCTGGGGAGATGGCTAAATGGGTAGAGCATTTGCTGTATAAGGATGAGGACCTACATTCAGTCTCCAGAGCCCGTGTAAAGCTGGGCATGGTAGAACTGATCTGTCATCCCAGCTCTTCTATACTGAGATGGGAGGTAGAGGCAGGAGAATCCCTGGGAGGTCACAAGCCAGCTAGCCCCGTGTACACAGTGACACAAAGAGACCCTGCCTCAAACAAGGTGGACAACAAGGACCAACATCCAGACTGTCCTGACCTCTACATGTGCACTGTGACATGCGTGGCCCCGTACGTGTAACGTGTACCTCCTTCTCTCTCTCTCTCTCTCTCTCTCTCTCTCTCTCTCTCTCTCTCTCACACACACACACACGTGCTAAGTAAGTTCTTTCTTTCTTTCTTTCTTTCTTTCTTTCTTTCTTTCTTTCTTTCACAGCACTGGATAGAGAACACAGGTCCCGGTGAGTGCCATTAAAGAGCTCTACCACTAAGCTACATGCCTAGCCCCACGAAGTCAGCTACCTCTGCAAGACGTGCAAGGCTGGACATGGGAAACCTTCCCGCCAGTGCTGTGAGCACAGACTTCTTGCCTGCCTCTGTACCTGACAGCTGTATTTCGGCACGTAACTGGTCTTCAACATCGCATCTCAGAGAGATTGGAAGTTTCTTGCCAATTGTGATTGTCAGGACGATGGCTTTCCAAGATGCCTGCACCCTAATCTATGGAGCATGGAAATACATTCAGCGAGAGAGCAAAAGGGCACAGAAGAAGAGGTATCATTGTTTCCTAACCTGCTAACCTGATGCAGGGATATTACCCTGGAGTATCCGCATGTAATCAGCCCCAGAAATCTGAAAAGTCAACCGTGGAAGCAGAAGCGACTCAGAGAAAGAAGCCTGGAGAAGAAGCAGGGCCAGAGAGAGGGTATGCTGCTGCTTTTGAAGACAGAGGGAGGGGCCACACACCAAGGAATGTAGGCAGCCTCTTGAAGCGGAAAAGGGTGAAAACACAGATTCTCTTCTAGATCTTGGGGAAGCTGTAGCTGGATGACAGAGTGAGTTTTGTCTAGTGACTGATTAGGTTTTAGCCTGGTAACTAAGTTTGGTCCAGTGACTTGATTTTGGCCTTACTATATTTACCCGCCTCAGTCTGTGATGCGTAGCCTGGATGATCACACATATGTGTTGCTGGGTTTACAGGTAAGTTGGTACAGAGATGTAGGAAGCTTTCTTGCCCATGCAATACCCTGGCCTCTCACACTCTTGCTTTAAGATTGCTGTCTGGTAGCTCAGGCTGGCTTCTGACTCATATATAGCTGAGGATGACCTTGAACACCCAATCCTCATGGACTGCCACGTCCAGTTTATGCAGCACTGGGGATGTATCCCAGGGTTCTATAGCTGATGGGCAAAGTACCTGCTCACTGAGCGACATCCACAGCCCACCTGCCTTTGTAACACACATCCTCATCCTCTCCATTTGGAATGCTCTCATCTGTCCACTTGATCTCTGGCCACAGGGCCTTTGCGTGACAACAGAAATGCCTACTCAGCTCACCAGCTAACCTGACAGTGTCCAGGCCACCCAGCACATGTTTGACAAATGCTTATTGAATGTACAGACAAATGAAAAAGAACAAATGGAAATTTCAGAGCTCATTGCCCTTGTTGGTAGGGTTTCGTGTTTTGACGGGCTGTTTAGAATTTCTGAGAACGCACACAGAGATGGGAGGGCCGAGTGGAGAAAGATCATGTGACAGCTTATTAGGATACACAGACCAGGGATTCTGGCTACTGGCCACGTCAGCTCCTAAACTCCAAGCTGGTTTTGGGAACCAAGAAGGCTGGAGCAGGGTAGAAATGTAAACTTGGACACACAGGTGCATAATTTCCAGGAGTCAGGTCATTCCTCCCACTGTTTGGGTCTGGGGATTCAGCTAGCAGGCTTGATAGCAGGGACCTTTACCTGCTGAGCCATCTTGCTAGCTTCCCAACCTATAATTAATTGGTTATAAATCTAGAGTGACCAGCAGGAGGGGGGTGGTGGTGAATGTCCCTTTGAAAGCTTGGATGGGACCCTTGAAGTTTTGAACAGCCTGCACCAGTTCGGCTCCCTCACCATGAGACCCAGCCCTCTGCAGTCGCTGGAGTGTGTGTTTGTTTAATTAGGGCACCGAGTAGAGCCTCATCCGGTGGCAGATGTTGCCATGTGTAATGTAATAAATAAAAGTCTTTATAGGACCCAGCAGGCAGCAGAGCCTTCGGTTAGCAGATGGCAAAATATTAAGCTGGCAGAGCAATAACTTAACTGCCTGAATCAGCTGGTCCCTGCCCAGAATTGCTCTGACATGAATCAGCTTCATATAGGATATGTCACTCAGCCACTGTGCCCTCACCTGCCCTCCCTCCCCTTCCCAGCAAGGCGGGTTTTTTACTTTGGCACCCTGTTATTAAAATCAGCTTCCAGGGATGGAATCCTGTAGCCCCATGAACTGGTTGATGAGAGGTGCACATTGGGCCAGGCTGTGGGCTTCCCTTGGGTAAGTGAGTGTGTGCTATGAGTGTGACGTTGTCCTTCAGGCCCAAGTCAGCCCACCCAGTCACTGGGCCCTTGGGGTGCTTGAACACCATCCCACTTGGCTTCAAAAATCCTTTTGGTGGGGACAGAAAGGTTGACTGCTAGCCTAGAAGCGCTCGGGGAGGATGAAAAAGAGCCTTTTACTCTGAAAGCACAGAGTTTAGAAAGAGACCGAGTGTCATCTATAACATTGCCCAAGGGGGAGAGAGCGAGCGAGAGAGAATAGGGAGGACTGGCTTACCAAACACTGGCTGTGCTGATGTTTGTGTGGCTTAGGATGGCTTTGGTCATGCAGGGACTCTAGCTAAGGACCTCCAGGGTCAAGGACTCTGTCTTCTCCATACCCCACAGGGTAGTAACCACCCCGCCCCCCTCCCTCCCCCCCCCCCCCCGTCCCAGCACCTCTGCTGCACCAGGCATTGTCCTGAGACCGTGCACTACATTCTAATGGATCCCCATAACCCAAGTAAATACTGCATGAACATGGCTGCTCACTTGTAATTCCAGCCCATGGAACCAGAGACCGGGTCCCCAGAGCAAGCTGGCTAACCAAACTAGCCATATCAACAAGCTCTGGGTTTGATTGAGAAATCCTGCCTCAAGGAATAAGGTGAAGAAGCAATTGAGTAATATTCCACACGTCAACCTGGGTGCCCATGCACACTGAAGTGTAGCTATGCACCTGCAGACATTGATATACACATATGTATACCATTGCCCTACAAAAAGAAAAAAGAATGATATAAATACAAATGAAGGAAATGGAGAGGCGCAGCGGCGGCGGCGCCAGACGCACAGAGGCGCAGCGGTGGCAGCAAGGCGGCGGCGCCAGATGCTGCAGAGCGGCGGCCAGACCCAAGCGGCTGGGAGAGGCGTGCAATAAGGAGAGCAGATCGCCCTACTACAATTGAATCAAAGAGGTAGGCCTTTGGTTGGCCAGGTCACTGGCACAAGGGGAGCCTGGTCCTGTCCTGAAGATCCTTCGGAGGGGTGAGAGGGTTCTTGGCCTGCAGCAGGAACCACGAAAGAGAGTGAGGGCATTTTGTAAGCGGAGCCCTTGGCCAGCAGGGAAACCTGATCCGGTTTCTAAAGGATCCATTGGATAGGATCAATAGGAGGAGATGGGCAGGCGCCAAGGCAAGAACTCACCCAATAATCCGAAAAACAACATGAAAACATCAGAACCCAATGATCTTACAACAGAAGTATTTGAACAACCTAACACAGAAGAAGTGGAAAAAATCGACTTTATGAAGATAATAGAGTCCCTTAAACAACACGTAAAAAATGCCCTTATAGAAATGGATGAGAAGTATAACAAAAAGTTTGAAGAAATGAGTAAATACGTACATGATACCCTTGGAAACCAAGAAAAAACCATCAAACAGGTAATGGAAACAGTTCAAGAATTGAAAACTGAAATGAAGGCAAAGAAGAAAATACAAACTGAGGACCAGCTGGATACGGAAAATCTAGGCCAACGAGCAGAGTCTACAGAAACAAGCATAATCAATAGAATACAAGAGCTAGAAGAAAGACTCTCAGATGCTGAGGACACCATAGAGAAAATAAACGAACAGATCAAAGAAAACAGCAAAGCCAACAAATTCTCAACACAAAACATTCAGGAACTGTGGGACACAATAAAAAAACCAAACCTAAGAATAATAGGAATAGAAGAAGGAGAAGAGTCACAGCTCAAAGGCTCAGAAAATATTTTCAACAAAATTATGGAAGAAAACTTTCCCAACTTAAAGAAAGATATTCATTTAAATATTCAAGAAGCATACAGAACACCAAACAGACTGGATCAAAGAAAAACATCTCCTCGCCATATAATAATCAAAACACAAAATATACAGGTTAAAGAAAGAATATTAAGAGCTGCAAAAGAAAAAGGGCAAGTAACTTATAAAGGTAAACCGATCAGACTTACACCTGACTTCTCTATGGAAACTATGAAAGCCAGAAGGTCCTGGATAGAGGTTCTGCAGAAGCTAAGAGACCATGGATGCAAACCCAAACTACTATACCCAGCCAAGCTATCGTTCACTATCAACGGAGAAAACAAGACATTCCAGGATAAGAACAAATTTAAACAATACGTAGCCACAAATCCAGCCCTACAGAAAGTAATAGAAGGAAAATCGCAACCCAAGGAATCCAACACTGCCAACACTGCCTACAATAACCCAGGCATCTAATGACCCTTCACGAGCACATCTCAAAGAAAGGAGACACACAATCTCTACTACCAAAAGCAATAAGAATAACCGGAGAAAACAACCACTGGTCATTAATATCACTTAATATTAATGGGCTCAATTCACCTATAAAAAGGCACAGGCTAAAAGATTGGATACGAAAACAGGATCCAACATTCTGCTGTTTGCAAGAAACACATCTCAACCACAAAGACAGGCACCTACTCAGAGTAAAGGGTTGGGAAAAGGTGTTTCAAGCAAATGGTCCTAAGAAAAAAGCAGGTGTGGCCATACTAATTTCTAACAAAACTGACTTCAAACTAAAATCAATCAGAAGAGACCGAGACGGTCACTTTATACTCATAACAGGAACAATTCATCAGGAGGACGTCTCAATCCTGAATATATACGCCCCCAATATAAAAGCACCTACTTATGTAAAAGAAATATTACTAGAACTCAAGGCAGACATCAAACCACACACACTAGTAGTAGGAGACTTCAACACACCTCTCTCTCCAAGGGACAGGTCAATCAGACAGAAACCTAATAGAGAATTAAGAGAATTATTGGAGGTAATGAAACAAATGGACTTAACAGACATCTATAGAACATTCCACCCAAATAGGAAAGAATATACCTTCTTCTCTGCAGCTCATGGAACCTTCTCAAAAATTGACCACATACTCGGAAACAAAGGAAACCTCCACAGATACAAAAAAATATCAGTGTCCACCTGTGTCTTATCAGATCACCACGGATTAAAGTTAGAAGGCAACAACCACGCTGCCCCCAAAAAACCGACAAACTCATGGAAACTGAACAGTCAACTACTGAACCACACCTGGGTCAAGGAAGAAATCAAGAAAGAAATTAAAGTCTTCCTTGAATTTAATGAAAATAAAGGGACAACATACTCAAACCTATGGGACACAATGAAAGCAGTGCTAAGAGGAAAGTTCATAGCACTAAGTGCCCACTTAAAGAAAACGGAGAATGCATACATTGGGGACTTAAAAACACACCTGAAAGCTCTAGAAAAAAAAAGAAGCAGACGCGCCCAGGAGAAGTAGAAGACTGGAAATAATAAAACTGAGGGCTGAAATCAACAAAATAGAAACCCAGAAAACAGTCCAAAGAATCAATGAAACAAAAAGCTGGTTCTTGGAGAAAATCAACAAGATCGACAAACCCCTATCCAAACTAATTAAACGACAGAGAGAGAACACGCAAATAAATAAGATCAGAAATGAAAAGGGGGACATAACCACAGACACAGAGGAAATTCAGAGAATCATTAGATCTTACTACAAAAGCCTGTATGCCACAAAACTGGAAAATACAAAAGAAATGGACATTTTTTTAAATAAGTATCATATACCAAAGCTAAACCAAGACCAGGTGAATGATCTAAATAGACCGGTTTCTCGCGAAGAATTAGAAATGGTTATCAAAAATCTCCCTTCGAAAAAAAGCCCAGGACCAGATGGTTTCAATGCAGAATTCTACCAGAACTTCCAAGAAGAATTAATACCTATACTCCTTAAGGTATTTCACAATATAGAATCAGAAGAGTCATTGCCAAATTCCTTTTATGAAGCTACAGTTACCCTGATACCAAAACCACAAAAAGACCCAACCAAGAAAGAGAATTACAGACCGATCTCACTCATGAACATCGACGCAAAAATCTTCAATAAAATACTGGCAAACCGAATCCAAGAACACATAAGAAAAATTATCCATTATGATCAAGTAGGCTTCATCCCAGAGATGCAGGGCTGGTTCAACATATGCAAATCTATCAATGTAATCCACCATATAAATAAACTGAAAGAAAAAAACCATATGATCATTTCACTAGATGCGGAAAAAGCATTCGACAAAATTCAACACCCCTTTATGATAAAGGTCTTGGAGAGAATAGGGATACAAGGGTCCTACCTAAATATAATAAAAGCTATTTACAGCAAGCCAACAGCTAACATTAAATTAAACGGAGAAAAACTCAAAGCCATCCCACTAAAATCAGGAACACAACAAGGATGTCCACTCTCGCCATACCTCTTCAATATAGTGCTTGAAATTCTAGCAATAGCAATAAGACAACATAAGGAGATCAAGGGGATTCGTATTGGAAAGGAAGAAGTTAAGCTTTCGTTATTTGCAGATGATATGATAGTGTACGTAAGCGACCCCAAAAATTCTACCAAAGAACTCCTACAGCTGATAAACAGCTTTAGTAACGTGGCAGGATACAAGATCAACTCCAAAAAATCAGTTGCCTTCCTATACACCAAGGATAAGGAAGCAGAGAGGGAAATCAGAGAAGCATCACCTTTCACGATAGCCACAAATAGCATAAAATACCTTGGGGTAACCCTGACCAAGGAAGTGAAAGATCTACTTGACAAGAACTATAAGTCTTTGAAGAAAGAAATTGAAGAAGACACCAGAAAATGGAAAGACCTCCCTTGCTCTTGGATTGGGAGGACCAACATAGTAAAAATGGCAATTCTACCAAAAGCAATCTATAGATTCAATGCAATCCCCATCAAAATCCCATCAAAATTCTTCACAGATCTGGAGAAGACAATAATCAACTTTATATGGAAAAACAAAAAACCCAGGATAGCCAAAACAATCTTATACAATAAAGGTTTGTCTGGAGGCATTACCATCCCTGACTTCAAACTCTATTACAGAGCTACAGTATTGAAAACAGCTTGGTATTGGCATAAAAACAGAGAAGTCGACCAATGGAATCGAATAGAAGACCCTGACATTAACCCACAAACCTATGAACACCTGATCTTCGATAAAGGAGCTAAAAGTATACAATGGAAAAAAGAGAGCATCTTCAACAAATGGTGCTGGCAAAACTGGATGTCAATCTGTAGAAGAATGAAAATAGATCCATATCTATCACCATGCACAAAACTCAAATCCAAATGGATTAAAGACCTCAATATCAGTCCGAACACACTGAACCTGATAGAAGAGAAAGTGGGAAGTACTCTACAGCACATGGGCACAGGAGACCACTTCCTATGTATAACCCCAGCAGCACAGACACTAAGGGCATCATTGAATAAATGGGACTTCCTGAGGCTGAGAAGCTTCTGTAAAGCAAAGGACACTGTCACTAAGACAAAAAGACAACCCACTGACTGGGAGAAGATCTTCACCAACCCTGCAACTGACAAAGGTTTGATCTCCAAAATATATAAAGAACTCAAGAAACTAGACCGTAAAAGGCTAATCAACCCAATTATAAAATGGGGCACTGAGCTGAACAGAGAATTCTCAACAGAAGAACTTCAAATGGCCAAAAGACACTTAAGGTCATGCTCAACTTCCTTAGCGATCAGGGAAATGCAAATCAAGACAACTTTAAGATACCACCTTACACCTGTCAGAATGGCTAAAATAAAAAACACCAATGATAGCCTTTGCTGGAGAGGTTGTGGAGAAAGGGGTACACTCACCCATTGCTGGTGGGAATGCAAACTTGTGCAACCACTCTGGAAAGCAGTGTTTCGGTTTCTCAGGAAATTCGGGATCAACCTACCCCTGGATCCAGCAATACCACTCTTGGGAATATACCCAAGAGAGGCCCTATCATACAACAAAAGTATATGCTCAACTATGTTCATGGCAGCATTGTTTGTAATAGCCAGAACCTGGAAACAACCTAGATGCCCTTCAACGGAAGAATGGATGAAGAAAGTATGGAATATATACATATTAGAGTATTACTCAGCAGTAAAAAACAAGGACTTCTTGAATTTTGCATACAAATGGATGGAAATAGAAAACACTATCCTGAGTGAGGTAAGCCAGACCCAAAAAGAGGAACATGGGATGTACTCACTCATATTTGTTTTCTAGCCATAAATAAAGGACATTGAGCCTATAAATCATGTTCCTAGAAAAGCTAAATAAGGTGAATCCAAAGACAAACACATAGGCATCCTCAGGAATATTAACCTTCATCAGGCGATGAAAGGACACAGAGACAGTGACCCACACGGGAGCACCGGACAGAAATCTCAAGGTCCAAATCAGGAGCAGAAGGAGACGGAGCACCAGCAAGGAACTCAGGACCACGAGGGGTGCACCCACACACTAAGACAATGGGGATGATCTATTGGGATCTCACCAAGGCCAGCTGGCCTAGGTCTGAAAAAGCATGGGATAAATCCGGACTAGCTGAACATAGCGGACAATGAGGAATACTGAGAATTCAAGAACAATTGCAGTGGGTTTATGATCCTACTGCACGTACTGGCTTTGTGGGAGCCTAGGCAGTTTGAATGCTCACCTTACGAGACCTGGATAGAGGTGGGCAGTCCTTGGGCTTCCCACAGGTCAGGGAACCCTGATTGCTCTTTGAGCAGATGAGGGAGGGGGACTTGATCGGTGGAGGGGGAGGGAAATGGGAAGCGGTTGTGGGGACGAGGCAGAAATCCTTAATAAATAAATAAATTAAAAAAAAAAACAAATGAAGGAAATGTTGCTGGGAGAGGAAATAATGGCATGATCGGGGTGTGGCCACTGTGAATGAAAGGCTGTGTGCACATGTGCTTTTGTGTATGCATATGCATGCAGATGAGTATTGTGGGAAGATGTGAACGAATTTATGCTCACACCAGGGAGGGAACCAATGCCATACCAAAGTATAGGTTCCACCAAAGTCCAGCTTGACGAGTAAATTTTATTGCTGTTTTTTACAGGAATATGATTGAAGGGGTACTTATAGGATCAACAGGTCTATCTTTCCCAGGTCATTTCATTGGTCGGAACCTCTTCTAGAGAGCTTGACTACTCCCTGCTTCTTTCAGGCGGTTCAGCTTGTCTGACAGTGACTCTCAGCGGTCTTTACTGCTTATTTACTCTAGCATGAGGGAGGAGACTAGTGAATCTGATTAGTTTCAGGGACTTCCTGAAGTCTTTGTTTTGTTTACCTCTGGAGCTTAAGGAACTTCCCTGCAGGATGGAATATCATCCTGTTGCTTTGCCTCTCTTTTAACATCCTGGGTCTTAACAAGGTTTCCTCCAGGGCAGAAGATTTTAATATTGGAAGAAACTGCTATAGAACCATAGGAAAATGGCGCTGGTTGCTATGGACAGATAGCCTTGAATGTTAAGCGGAGTGGAGCTGGCTTTCTTTCCAGGCAACAATGAATTGTTAAATGTGTTGTGATCCAGCACAAAGCTGAAGCAGACAAAGTTGACTTCAGATCATGGTGTCAAGTGGCTGCTACCTTCATGTCCTTTAATATCTCTGGGGAATATGTCACCAGGGTCTGGGGAGTGAGGAAACTCAGCTTTCCTTCTTATTTTGCCATTTGGAGTGATAGATGCTTGACCTGAGGGAAGGATGGATGCTGCTGCTCTCTTGGGCCCTGGAATCTTTCTGTCCAGTTCCTGTGTGTTGCATTCCCAGAGCACATGGATGGAAAAATCCTTGTATATGTTGGCTTTCAACTTAATGGCACCTGGTCTCACCCTGGGCCTTTCTCTTATCCAGTGACTTATGTCCTTACCATCTTTGCTTGTGGGAGGGGGTGATTTTGAAGGACTGGAGTTGCCCATGACCTATGACTTCTATCTATGTCTTTATTTCATGGGGGGGGGGGTTCTGATAGGGTGAGTTACAAATGTGCACTTTGCTTATGGGGTCACAGGGTCCTAGACATCAGAGTTGGCACTACCCATTGTTTTATTAACAGTTTAAATTAAAAATTACATCCTCCCCTTACAACAGTAGCTCAAAGCTATTATACAGTATAAATAAGATGTGGAAAAACATTTATGACAAATTGATATCCAACTGCAATCTAAAAACCCAAAGCCAATCAGGTTGTTCATACAGAGGTAGCACTTCATAGCTCACACATGCCCATCAACACCAAATGTTTATGTAATTGAAATCACATGGAATATATGATTTTACATTTCAATTTTCCACCCTCATAAAATAGGTACTGGTTTCTCACATCATTAGACTTCTTTGTAAAAATTTGTAAATGCAGAAAAGTATTTCAATATTAAGAGGGGAAAACATGATTAAAAATTCATAGTTTGAATGTAATTTTACTTGTGATCCATACACACATACATACATACAACACACGAGTACAAGAACGTTTACATCCTGAAAATATGTCACTCGGGGATGGAAAGGTGTTATATAAAATGTGAATAGAGGTTATTATAGAGGTGACTTTTATTTTTTTTTGTATTTCTGCATTTCCAATAATGAATTTTGCACAGAAATACCCCAAGGAATTATTTCCCAGTTTTATATCCTGGCATATTTGCTTTGCTAAATGTTTGCGTATTTGTCCCCTAAGCCTCTGAGAGTCTAGACTGTTCCTTGGATCTTGGCACATATGCCTGCTAATGCTTTGCAAAGTCTCCCATTTTTCATATGTGGGGACTCAAAAGCAACACATCCGCGGCTTAGCTGAGGGCATGAAGTGGCATGTGTGTTCACGGCTTTCATTTGTCAGGCTCTACCTTTGCTGGGCAGCCTTATTCCAATCTCTAGTCCCTCTGAGTAGCAAGTCAAAGAGTTGTTTTGGCTACAGTGATCTTGAAAAACGAACCTCAGGCCCCCTCCCGCCCGATGGTCTGGAAGCCACTCTTACACAGATGCCCTGGCTTTCGGGATGAAGGATCAAAGTGTGTTCCCTGAGGGCGTTAATTTTGTCTTTGTGGGAGTTCTCTTCTCTCTGCCTGGCTGCGGTATGTCTCTGCCCATTGTAGGTGTGGCTCCGATACTCTGTTTAACTGATTGTAACCATTATTGCTCACCAGTTCAGTGCTAGATGAGATGATATATTTGAAGCCTAGCTCAATGTTACCTCTCTGAGTTTCAAAGATGCCCCAAGGCAAAAAGCCACAGGTATCTCTGTATTCTCCTATGTATTTTAAAAAATCATGCCACATTATATCACAGCTATTCTGTACATTGCTTTCTCATGTAATAGATCATTGGCCCTTTGAGGTCAAGGGTCACACCTTCTTTCCTATGGGTCTCTGCCCATCTGTTCTTGTTTCTTAATCTACTTTCTTCTCCATGGTTACTAGGCCAGTTTATGGCACTAGTATCATCCATTTAGTCCTGGAACCAGTATCCCAAGGGACACCTTTCTTCTGTTCTTATGCCTATTCGGATCCATTTTCCGCCTCTCAGGAATAGGGACTATTTGAAATTGTAGCTCTGAGGTGACATTTCTTTACACAGCCCAACAAAAGTAGGCCATAGCCTCTGTGTCTGACACTATCTTAGTAAACTCTGCCCCCCCTCATCCATGAAGCTCCCTTCTCTCCAATCCCTCGTGAATCACTTTTTAAGATCATCCAATTCTTTGGGATAGTTCGGGTTATTACCCCCAAGTGTCTCCTCTCTCCTTCATTGGTAAGTAGAGTTTATCTCCTCTCTCCATGGTTTGAAGTTAACCATATGGCTTGTTTTAGCCAAGAGGATATTGGTAGGCATGACACAAATGGATTGAAGTGGAGCAGAGCTGTTGCTCACTTCAGTTCATGCCCCAGGTAAGCTGTTGGGCCCAGTAAATGATAGATGTACCACACAGATCTGAGCAGAACCAATGACCTGTAGCCCAACCCAGATCAGAGCCACGGATTCACAGCTGAGAGAAGAGCTGGCTCACCGGCCACCATGAGACACGGGGTGCTGCTGCAGAATTATCTCTTCATGGTTCCAATTCCCATCTCTTCACATTGTATAGTTTTCTCAAAAACGAGGCAACTACACCTGAGCATCTATCTATCTATCTATCTATCTATCTATCTATCTATCTATCTATCTATCTACTATTGATATCATGTTAATAATTTATCTACCTATCATTTATTGATATTCTATTAATAAATTATCTACCTATAATCTTTTGATATTCTGTTAATTATTTATCAATTTACATACATATCCTCTTTTCTCCTCTATCTATCTATCTATCTATCTATCTATCTATCTATCTATCTATCTATTTTCTATCATGATCTATTTTATGTGTTACTTATGTATCCTATATCTATTAGTAATCTCTATAAAATACATATTGTCTCTCCAGAAATCCATATCTGTTCATCTATCTATCTATCATCTATCTATCTATCTATCTATCTATCTATCTATCTATCTATCTATCTATCTATCTATCTACCTACCTATCCCCTCCAGTAAATATTTGTTAAATAAATGAATTTCTCAAGAGCACTTAGGATGCACTTTGTACCTAATCAACGTTTGCTGAATGGAATTACTGAACCATCCAAACAAGCTTATATTGTGTTCTAACAAGTATATCCATAAACCATAGTTGTCACAGGGCCCAAATGGTCAGCAGTGACATTCTGTCCCCTTTCCTGCTTTGTCTGATCCTGCAAAAGGTCTTTGCTGTAAAAATACTCACACTGAAAACAGATGATGTGTCAACTCCGTAATTTAAACCATGAATCTGTACTTGCTTAAAGATGAACTTGTTTGGAAGAAAAATGAGAAAAATGCTTGTGTCTGTTCAACAGAGCCCTGGGTAAGAGCATCAATTTTGGTTCCTAGCAGGTCCGGGACACAATGGAAGGAAGCTGCTGAGCTCAGCAGCTGAGTGAGCCACTCTTCTTTTCACAAACGCAGTTTCAGGGATGGTAATCGTATCTATTAGCAAGGGTGCCTCCACTGTGGGCCTGACAGAAAAATGAACTCCCCCACATTGCGAAATGAGCAGAGTGGAGATCGATAAATCATAAAATTAGTTGAGACATCATCTATCTTTCTTGGCTTCCCCTCTCTTCTTGCCACGGTCCCCTGGGACACTAATTCATTTATTGCATTTTTATCGTTGGGAAAACACGTCAAGGTTCGGAGACCGCATTCAGTTAGCAGAGCAGGGGCAATAGTGTGTGGCATTAATTAGGCCGTATGAGGAGGTTCAATCCAAACTCCGGGCTCAACAGACTTTCATAAATTGAGTTTCAGGACTATGTATGTGTCTTTATCAAAAAGCAGTGTTATTGAAATATGCCCTGAGAGGGAGAGAGTGAGGGACCTGTCTGCTCACTCTAGAGAAGCAATAAATTTAGGAACAATCTAGGTGGTCAGCTAGATGCAATCTGCATTGTCTGAACAGCTTTTCTCTTACCGGCACGTAATCAAAGTAAATGTGGGGCACAGCCTGGATTAATGTGTACATGTCACCTGGCAGCTAGCTGCATGCCTGATCCTCAGAGGAATACAATAAGCAGATTTTTGAAATATCTTATTGTAGCAAGATACCTAGAGTGAGGTGTGTATTCTTACATTATGATTTATTTTATTTTTATTTATGTGGATGTGAGTGTATTTGCACTCAGGTAAGAGGGGCTATCAGATTTCCCTGGTGCTGGAATTACAGGCTGCTTGATGTGGGTTCTGGGAGTCAGACTCCAGTCTTCTGCAAGAGCAGTGAGTGCTTTTAACTGCTGAGCTGAAGATATATGTTTTAAACAAATTTTCACATGTTCCTTCCAGTGTTGTTGTCTACAGACACTAAAGACAGCATGCATGTTTCTACAACGCATCTTGCTTAACTGCAGATTTACACATGTTGTTTAGTGACTGCTCATCCTCTCTCTCCGGCTCCTAAAAACGCTATTCCATTCTGGTTCTTGATTCTGCCTGCCTTAGATAGTCTATGCAGTGCATGTCCCTGTGTGATTCGTTTATTTCACTTAGCATGTCATCCTCAAGGTTTAACCTAAATCTTATTTTACTGACTTTCTCTAAGTCTGAGCAATATTCCCTTGTATGTGTATGTTGCAAAGAGGGGCTGCTTGTTTGTCCTGGCCACCTGGCTAGCTTAGCCCCGAAATAACCATACAGAAACTGTATTCATTAAATCACTGCTTGGCCCATTAGCTGTAGTTTCTTATTGGCTAATTTTTACATCTTAATTTAACCCATTTCTATTAATCTGTGTATTGCCACGTAGCAGTGGTTCACTGGGTAAAATTCTCAGAATCTGTCTCTGGCGGATCCATGGCGTATCTCTGACTCCACCCTTCTTTCTTCCAGCATTCAGTTCTGTCTTTCCTGCTTACCTAAGTTCTGCCCTATCAACAGGCCCAAAGCAGTTTATTAGCCAATGAAAGCAACACAAAGACAGGAGGACCTCCTACACCATGTGTATATGACACCCTCCTTATCCATCCATCTGTTGATTCATGTTTGGTTTGTTTCCTCTTCTGAACTCTTGTGGATAGTGCTTCATTGATCGTGGCTGTGCTAATACCTTTTTATCCATTCTTGATAAATGTCCAGATGAGGTACTGATGGATCATATGGTAATCAGAGTCTTCAGAAATCTCCAGTTTGTTTTCCAAGGTAGCTGTACCATCTTGTACTCACCAGTGGTGTGCATGAGCTGGTAACTCTTGTCATCCTGGGAGCTGTCCTGTCAGCTTTGAGTTGACATTCACTGCAGCTTCCATTTGCATTCAGTGATACTGGTCCATGCTGTTGAGCCCTTTAGATACACTTGTTAATGTTTGATTAAGAAACTGAGGGCCAATGAGAGGTCTCAGGGGGTAAAGGTACTTACTGCCAACCCTGATGACCCAAGCTCAATCCCCAAGACTCATATGGGAGAAGGAGAGAATCAATTCTCCTCAAAAATGTCCTTTTACCAACACATGTGCAAATAGTATGTGTGTATACACACAACTAATAAGTATAGTGTGTAGAAATGGAAACATTTGTGCATTGAAAACTAGATTGTATTAAGGAAACACATGAAAAGAAATACAGATAAGTGTGAAGAAAGCTAACATTTATTATTGTTAGGATACCCATGTTACCCAGTGGGAGATGTGGATCAGTACAGTCTCTATCAGATACACTTCACTTGATAAATAAAAAAAATCCAAACGCTCATGTAGATTTACAAACTTTCATGAGTAGTCAGACCTGTCTTGATGAGAAAAAACAAAACTGGAGGCATTACACTTCCTGGCTTCAAAACATATTGTGAAGTTATAATAGCCAGATCAGTGTGGCCCGGGCATAAAAACAGACATGACCTGATGGTACAGAATTGGGGTAAACTCCATTAGCGACCGCTCTTCCTCCCATGCTTCATATCTGGCTTATCTGTGAATGGCCCAAACCTTTTCCTTCTGTGCCATGGACCTGTCCACTTTCACCAGAGCCAGACAACTGGTTCTTCTGCCTTCTTACCTTGCCATATTCTTCATACAGACACAAGAATATCCTAGGTTAAGCATAGTTAGATGGTACTCTATGGACTCCAAGGTGGGCAGACATGGAATGGCAGCTGCCATCATAGAACATGCTGCACTAGATGCCACTCCACCTGAGGTCATGTTGATGAGGCAGACACTGTTTCCTTACGTGTGAGAGGCACAGAGGCGGCGCGGCGGCAGACCCAAGCGGCGGGGACAGGCGTGCAATAAGGAGAGCAGATCACCCTACTACAATTGAATCAAAGAGGTAGGCCTTTGGTTGGCCAGGTCACTGGCACACGGGGAGTCTGGTCCTGTCCTGAAGACCCTTCGGAGGGGTGAGAGGGTTCTTGGCCTGCGGCAGGAACCAGGAAACAGAGGGAGGGCATTTTGTAAGCGGAGCCCTTGGCCAGCAGGGAAACCTGATCCGGTTTTTAAAAGACCCATTAGATAGGATCAATAGGAGGAGATGGGCAGGCGCCAAGGCAAGAATTCACCCAATAATCTGAAAAACAACATGAAAACTCCTTATGTGTGGGAGCATTTACACGGGGAGAGGTTTTCCTATTAGGTAAGAGTCCTGGGTCCTGGGGTGCTGGGAGGTCCCGGTGTTGCTGGTGGGGAAAGGGGTGGTCCTCAGCATCCCTTCTGCTCTGCAAACTCCTCTGCTCCCTGTCATGTTCAAAGCTTGAGACTTTGCCAACTTTGACTCCTCTCAGGGCAGGTGTCTGATCTGGGGACATGGTGGCAGCATTACTGGTAATGAAGTCTTTAAAAACATGTCTTCAGTGCACGTTTCTCCCTGAGTGTCATCATGTGGGAGTATTGCGTTTGTGTTTGTGTGTGTGTGTGTGTGTGTGTGCCTGAACAGCATGCACGTGGAGGTCAGAGGACAACCACAGTTGTGATGTCTTAAGCATCTCCTTATTTTTCTTGAGAAAGAGTCTTTCACAGGCTAACAGCTACACTGCATAGGGCAGGCTAGCTGGCTCTTGAGTTTCTGATGGTTCAGCTGTATCTGCCTCCCATCTTGCCATCACAGGTCCTGGGGATCCAAACTTAGGTCCTCCCAGCTCATGCTTTGCTGACGGAGCCTGCAAATCTGATAACAAAATCTCCATCTCTTTGTTGACACCTTTGAGGAGGATGGAATTGGAACTGTGTGTTCTATTCTGGTCTTTGATTCCTATTTTGTCCCCAGCAAGTAATCTTGGTCAGAAACTACATGAACCATGGGATCCATTGGACTGGAGTTTGAGTCTCACCATGACTTAAAAACAAGAGAGATTTATTTTTATTATTTTAAATTATGTCCCCCCCCCATATGTGCTTATGGGTGTAATGCTAAAGAAGGTCAGAAGAGGGCATCAGATTCTCTGAAGCTTGAGTTACAGGTGGTTGTGAAGACACTGTGCGTGCTGGGAGCAGAACCTTGGTCCTTTGGAAGAACAGTATACACTCATAACACCTGAGTCAACTTTCCAGTCTCTCCCCCGTAATTTTTTTAATATGTAATGCTTCACAAATTCACATGCCATCCTTGCACAGGGGCCATGCTACTCCTCCATGTATCATTCCAATTTTAGCATATGTGATGCTGAAGTGAGCACCCTTCCCATGATTTTTATGTCCTGTGATTTGGGAGATAACGACTTGCATTTGGGCCCAAGGGGCTGCTGTCGTTGTTAAAATTTAAGTTATTTATGACCTGTACCTGGACTCTTTCTGTTGTCAAATTCTGTCTTTGTTTCTGCAGACACAAAGCACACACATTATTACACAATAGAGCTTGTGCAGGGTGCCGAGTGGCCAGAGGAACAGTGACTTCTGTCCTGATGGCATACAGGATTGCTGAAGATGTTGAGAACCCAAAGCAGGGCCTTTAGTCCCTTTATTTTAGAAAGATTGTTGCCTCTTCCCCCACATGCCATTCAGCAGATGCCATGTACTTTTCATATATATATATATATATATATATATATATATATATATATGGAAAAAAGATTAGGAACCCCATGTATCACCTGAGCATATCTGCTGAAAGTATGATGTTAACACAAATACATTGTCATTAAGAAAGCTGTGGACTTCCTATTTCGTATGTGTTACCATTAATCACCTTTTAATATGAAAACTAGATTTTGTACCTTTTATTCTGGGCTAGGTATGACACTCAGAACTTTTCAATTCTAGAACAACCCCTCTACCACTGAGTTACACTCCCTGCCTAGTCCCTAAGGCCCTTCTATTTTTGAGCCAGAATCTAATTTAAGATATTACTTTGTACTTAGTAGTTTAACTTTAAATTTTAAAAATTTTATTTATCTGTGCATATATGTCTGTGTTACACATATGTAGAGGTCGGGGGTGATATCTTTCTCAACTACTTTCCACCTTATTAGTTTTTTGAGGCAGGGTCTCTCACTGAACCTGGAGCTCATCAATGACTTGGCTAAACTGGCTGACCAGTGAGCTTCAGGGATCCACCTGTCCCTGCCTCCCCAGTGTTATAGGCATGTCCCCAGGGTTATAGGCATGTCCCACCATGCCTGGCTTTGTGCTTGGCATGGTGGATCCAAGCTAAGGTCTTCAGGATTGATTAGCAAACACTTTACCAAATGATCCAACCTCCCCAGCCCTGCACTCCTGTAATTAAAAAAAAAAAAACAGACAACAATTCTTTAAATTCCTTACTGTCAACATGCCTATTGACTGTACCTCCTAGGGTGGACCACTCTTGTTGACTCCATCTGCCAGGGTAGATCACTCCTGTTGACTGCACCTGGCAGGGTGGACCATCCTGTTGCCTGCACCTGGCAGGGTGGGACCACTTCTGCCCTTTCTCTTGATGTCCTCCCTACTTGACCTCTGGAAAGTTCTCCTTTAGTCCTCTTATCTTTCTTCTTTTCGTATTCAAAGAATTTTTTTTTCTAGTTAACTTCCCATTTCATCTTGCTAATCTAAGTGAATATACATCCCCCCCTTTACCTTCTTATGAAACACCGTAGTCTTTTCTCAACCAAACCTTGCTAATTTTCATCAGAAATAGACACATAAATTATATCTCCACTTTGAATTGTTATTTTAGTGTGAGGTGGGAATTCTTTGTTGACTGCAGCAGCACTGATTTGTTTAACCATCCCCTGATGATGGCTATTCTGGTTGTTTTTATTCACTGAGAATTATAATACGACCACAAGTCAGTTGTGGTTTTCTTGGAGGGCGAAAGCAGGCTGGTAAGGAAAATCATGATCTTAGTTTAGAGGACACCAGAGCCTTTTCTGGAGCCCCTAAGACTTTTCTGGATTACCCGTTGGTGATGGCTCTGACTGGGAGGCAAGCCTTGAAGATTGTATCCTTAGTGATAAGCAGGGGACCCTGTAGCCAGGGCTCAGAGGTCTGCACTTGAACTGCGGTCGTATATACTGCCTCCTGTGCAGATCTTTTCTTGGCACGGGGTATGAACCCCTTGCGGGCTTTATGGTCAGGCATAATTAGAGTCGTCTTCTACAGAGGCTGCACGCTGTTTGTCAGCCTGGGTGATGGTGTGCCGTGGAGGAGGCCTGGGGGACATTTGAGACTTGAGGCAGGCCAGGATGGATGAGGAAGCAGCTCTGCGTAGAGCGAGGAATGTGCAGAGGGGTAGATGCGGGCTCCCATCCCTGCTCTGTCATATGTCAGCTGTCATCCTTCCAGTAAGTTCCACCAGGCCTTTGAGTCTCAGGCTCTTCACCTGTCACATGGAGGGAAATATTTTCATGACATTTACAGGAGCCAAACCTGATCCATCGGCACAGAGCACAGAACAAGGGCAGGAGGGTCATGAGCCAGGAGCTTCGATCCCACAGGGACACATGGGGAGAAATCTCTCTTTGACACCATTTCTGGCTGTGTGCTGGGTCTTTACCTACTGGTGAGCCTGATGCTATTTTATTTTATTAATTTAATTTCTCGTATGCTCACTCACCCACTGGTGCTTATCTGTTGAGTACTTGTGTCTGCCAGCACTTTCCAAGGTCCTGAGGGTAAGGAGAGGGATGAGCCACGGGCCCTGCCCACTCTCATTGAGTTTGTTTCTATTGTGACAGTTGACAATGAGGACATATGCTAATTATTGGTTAGTCACTTGTCCACCTCATATCATTCAGGAGAAGGTATACCATTCTAGAACACTCCCTAGTGACCTTCTGCCTCCAGCTATGCCTTACCTCAGCTTTCTGACATCTCCCCCAAAGCACCACTGTTTGTAAACCAAATATTCAGAACATGGGCCTGGGGAGCTTTTCCCACTTAAAGCAGAATTTTTTTTTTGCTTAATAGTCTTAAAATCACATTTGTGTGTGTGTGTGTGTGTGTGTGTGTGTATGTGTGTGTGTGTGTGTGTGTGTGTGTGTGTGTGGTGCCTGTGCATACACATTTATAGAACAGAGGGCAACTTTTGGGAGTTGGTTCCTCCCTTCTGCCATGTTAGATCTGGGGACTGACCTCTGGTCATCAAGCTTGGCAGCAAGCACCTTCACCTGCTGAGTCATCTTGCTGGTCCTGGATTTAATATTTATTAATATGTACTTACGATGTAATTTCTGGATCCCCTTGAGGAGCTGCCCATGTTTGTTTTCTGCAGTAATTGTGCTCCCTTACATTCCCACCATTAGAGCGTTGATAGTTTGAATTCGCCTGTACCAGTGCTTCTTAAACTTCCTAAGGCTGTGACTCTTTAATACAGTGCTGCACATTGCAGTGACTACAACCATAAAGTTATTTGGTTGCTACTTCATAGCTGTAATTGTGCCTCTCTTACACATCCCAGGTTGAGAACCATGACTCTATCCTCTACACCATCACGGACATGCCTCTTCTTCGCTTCTCTTTCCCATCTGGTGTTAGGAAAGGATATGTCCTTGACAGTTGAACTTGTCTTTCCCTGATGGCTCAAGGTACTTTTTCAGTGCCTGTTGGTAACGAGTGTTACATGACCCTCTCTCATGAGAGTTCCACATTTGGGGAAAGCAGAGATCATACAGAAAGCTTTGAAGAGGAAGGTCTGCATCCAGGAGGGGTTACACTTTCTGCTGGTCCTGCTGGGCAGGGTCTGAGTCTCTGAGAGTGCCCGCAGGAGGAACTGGAGTGCAGAGAGCCCAGGGAGAGGCTTCTGCAGCTCCAGGCAGGAGACAGAGGGCACTGGACAGGGGTTGGAGACAGGCAATTGGGAGAACAGGGTGAGGAAAGCACAAGGGAGTTAGGATTGGGACGTCAGGCTGATGAGGTTCTGGGGGCAGGGAGGAAGGAGAGAGGGATGGGAGCCTCCGGCTATAAGATGTTCCATTTCAGCGGCAGAAGTGAGGAAGCCATCTGTAGAAAAGAGATGGGGTCACCAGGTGTGCAGGCTGGAATAGATCTTCCCCCACTTAAAGACAGTACATTTAGTTATTTTTCTTTATGTTCTGAGCGCATGTACATGGGCCATCATGCGTATGTGGAAGTCAGAGGACAACTCACGGTGACCGGCCCCTCCTTCTGTTACGAGGGTCCCAGGGATTGAGCTCAGCTAGTCAGTCTTGGCAGCAAGCACCTTTACCTGCTGAGCCATCTCTCTTATGCCTCTGCTCAACCCCTCTCTGCCTTAATGGTTTGTGTGTAGGTAGAACAATCCTTTGTGTGTGTAGGGATGAAGGAATGTAACAGGGATAGCCTAGATAGCGTTGACGTTTGCGCCTACTACGTTACTTACACTGTTTACATTGGGCTCGTTGGCTAAGACGGCCCTATTTATCTCTATAACTATCTTCCTTCTTGTTCAACCTCGGGGTCCATGTGAGGAGGGCTCGGTTCACTGTCTTCCCCCCTCATTTCTCCCTCATCAGCTGCACATTTGCTGTAGACAACATGTTGTAGATATTGCTTTCTGTTATAACTGCCTTCCCAAACCCCCACGAGGGTCCCGTCCTGCTTCCCAGGTGAGCCGAACAATACTTTTGCTTCCCCGGGTGACTTGTGGCCTACGGGAGTGTGATGGTTAGCTTTAATTATTAACTTGACACCACCTGGGCAGAGAGTCTCAGTGGGGGAGTGCGTAGATCCAGTTGGCCTGTGAGCATGTCTGTGAGAGAGTCTCTTGATGGGACTAGCATTGGTGGGGAACCTGGCTGGGATGTGGGCAGCACCATTTCATGGGCGCGGCCCTGAACTGCGTGAGAGAAGAAAACATGGGCGGGTAGGCAGAGTGGGTGGGTTTATTCCTCTCTGCTCTGGTTGTGGACTGTTCCCTGGAATTAGAAGCCGGAAAAACTCTCCCTTCTGCTTAGTTGCTTCCCCCAGAATATCTTTTATCATAGCAACAGATGTGACGCCAGGGGTGAAGAGAATAGTAGTTTTTGTTTGCTTCATATTCTATGCCAGCTTATACAGTTTTTCTGACTTAATCCTCTGTTCACCCAGTAAGGTTGGCATGGGAATCTTTGCTTTGAAAAAAAAATCCAGAACTACAAAGCTACAGAAGTGGTGCGGTCTGAAAGCAAGGCCCACGAATCCCTGGCAGAGAGTATGGCCTCACCAGAGACACAGTTCATAGATGACCAACGAGAACCCAGACAAGCAGTTTCTGCTTGTCCCGGAGAGCCTGCAGTGCCACCCTCTGCTCCTAGATGGCGCTCAAGGCTCAGTTTCCAGGCCACACCTGGGGCTTCAGCCCCAAGGCGCCTTGCCAGGACAGTTTGTGGAGTTTCTGCAATTGTTTCAGGAAAGGAAGAAGGCTTCTAGTGCCCTTTGTATTTGGTTGGGGTCATTGTTATGATTTTGTTTCCGTTTGCAAAGCCGGCCTTCCCTCTTGAAGCTTGCAGTTTATCTGTAGCCGCATGAACCTGACAAGATGAAGCTTGTGGGGGAGGATGCCCCAGGTAGAAAATGAGTCGAAATGGTGCTATCACCTGTCGCTTCTCTTGACCTGTAGTCAAAGTTGGCATGACTTTGTAGACACTCCTGACCAGGGAAGAGGGATCCCTGTCAGGCGCGATGGGAAGAGCCTGTCATTTAGAGTCTGATCCCGCAATTGTGAAGCTGGGAAGGGAATGGCTGAGTCACCTGACTCAGTTTAGTTTGGGATTTTATACACCTAGTTTAAGTTTTTTTTTTTTTTTTTTTTTTTGTCTAGAGTGGGATTAATGCGCTCACAGATGAGTGTAGCAGCTGGGCATACAAGGTAGGGAGGGACAGGGAATCAGAGGGGCTTTTCTTGATGGAGGAACTCTTGAAGGATGCACTCTTGGGGAGATGATGTATGATCTGGATTTTTAAAAATTCTTAATGTTTACTTGGTATTAACTATCAGAAAAAGAAAAGAAAAATGGTGTAAGGCTAAAGAAAAAGAAAAAGAAAAAAGTTAACTAGAATACTGGACTCTTTGAGGGAAGTTGAAGTGTCTTAGGTCAGCATCCCAGGAGGAAGGTGGAGGGCAGCCAGAAAAGGCAGGTCAGCTTGGAAGGGTCTTGGTAGCTCACTGGATATCTGGCCTGAGTGGTAGAGAAGTGGATGAGTTCTGAGACCTGTAGAGATATGCCATGTTTAATTCCTGCCCACCCCCGCACCCCACGATCATTCTCAACATGAACATCCTCTTCCTGCCTGGTTGAGATTTGATCACCAATCCTGAGTCTCTTCCAGCTTATATTTTTCTTTTTTCTTAATATAAAAAAGATGTTTTTACTTATGTGTGTGTGTGTGTGTTATGCAAACTTGGGTGTAGTGCCCATGGAGACCAGAAGAGGGTATCAGATCCCCTGAATCTGGAGTTACAGGCTGTTGTGAACTGTACAAGGTGGGTGCTGGGGAAAGAACTCAGGTTCTGTGCAAGAGTGAAATGTTCTCTTGACCCTTTACCACCTCTCTACCCCCGAGCTTCTGAGTTTCTTCTTTGCTTTGATCTCCACCCAGTTTAGCACCGGGTTGAAGTCCTGATGCCTAAAACTTGGGCAGAACCCAATGCCTTTAATGGCTGGATCCCCCCTTGGTCTTTTTTTCATTTCTCAAGTATATTTTCCCTGGCTTTATCTTTCAATTACATTTTCTAGTTTGCTTGTGCTGCACACATTTTTGGAAGCTGCCTCAAACCCTCTGAGGAATATACAGGATGCTCGTAAAGCAGGGGCATTCTGGTTGTTTGAGCTAGTGCTAGAGAGACTTTGATTGGAGACAGCACTCTCTTCTCCTCTGCCTACTCCATGTCCTGGAAGAGGAAGAAGAGGGTGGCATCACATCTGTTTCCCTTTAGTCCTCTGTAATAATGGCTTTGAGGTCTTGTGATTTGAGGCACACAGACTGACAGATGGCATTATAGGTAGGATGACAGGAGGTGGCATATCTCTCTGAAGGCCTTCACAGTGCTCTGCAGACAAGTGAAATAGTTTCAAGACCTGGGAGAAAAGAGATGATCAAACCCCGACTTCTGGACTCTTCAGGGAAAGTGAGAACCCACAAAAATCTATTTAATAGTTTATTAATGGGTACAATGGAAAAGAATAACCTCATGAATACAGAACAAAGTAGACGCCGTTGCCAATCCAGCTGCCATTCTGCCCAAGGGTGAAGAGGACCAACCGCAAGCTGCTTCTTGGCTGTTTGCTTCTGCTATGACCCACCCAAGAGAGAGCTTGCACCCCCCTCAGTTTTATCTGGGCAGATATTCACAGAAAACCACACTCAAATGTCATTGGCTAAATTGATCAAGCTCCCCACAACAGGGAAGTTTGTTATTTTCTGTTTATTCCTAGACAGTGCAGCTGATGGGAGCCATGGGGACGCCTGGATCAGCCTGATGGGGATAAACAGTGTTGGCGCTCATCTCAGTCTCTCTGTGGGCACGTGAGTGGCCTGGCAGACCTGAAAGTGCTCTCTGGACTCTGACGTTAAATGTAGAGAGGCTCAGAGCAGATGCCTGGGGGGACCAGCAGCCACATTGAGAGGGGCGGGTTCTACTCAGTGTTCACATGCGTGGGAAACAAGGTGTGTTCAAGATGTCCAGTCATGCTATTTGTGACAGTGAAAAAATGGGGTCAGATATGGGGTGCACAAATGAATCCCAGCCCTCGGGAGGCAGAGACAGGTGGATTTCTATAGTTTGGGATTAGCCTGGGCTGTGTGGTAAGTTATAGGCCAGCTAGGGCTACATAATAAGACTCTGTTTCAAAAAAACAAAAGCAGGAGTATCCTAAGTCACCATTACTAAGGGAGTAGAAAAATTATGGCCCCCATCATACTAGTGAATGCCATGCGCTAACATGTAAATACCTCCCCAGTGCATCAAGTTCATATTATAGATGCATATATGTATATATGTTTACTACATATACATACATATATATGTTTACTGCATAAATATACGAATCTATAAGATACAGCAAAATTATATAAGTTAAATGCATATATGTAAATGTATGTATGTTATATTTACATATAAATGTGTATAGTTTAAATAGTGGTGGAAGTATGGGCTATATTAGTTAATGTGGTGATACTTTAAATTGTCAGCTTCACATGACCAAGGATTAATTTCACTCACTTGGGAAGAGTCTTAATGAGGGATTTCTGGATCAGGTTGGCCTGTGGGCATGTTGGTGGGGATTGTCTTGGTTCTTAATTAGTACAGCAAGGCCCAGCCTGGTGATACTTATTCCTATATCCTCAGGTAAGTGTAACTTTCACCCCATCTTAGTTACTTGTCTATTGCTGAGATAAAACACCATGTTCAAGGTAACTTATTAAAGAAAGTATGTAATTGGCTTATGGTTTCAGGGGGTTAGAGACCAGGAGGTGAAATGACAACAGGAATAGTTGTGGCCCATATCTTTATCCACAAGCAGGAGACAGAGGCAGAGACACCAAGAATGACAGGAATCTTTTGAAACCTCAGAGTCCAACCCCATGACACACCTCCTCCAACAAGGCCACACCTCCTAGTCCTCCCCAAACAGTCCACTGGAGACCAGGCATTCAAATGTTTGAGCCTATGGGGGCCATTCCAGTTCAAACCATCACACTCCGCATCAAGCCAACACAGTCCTGTTTTTGCAGCAGATGGAGACCATCATGGAAAGCCACAACTAGGCAAAATTCAGAGAACAACAGACTGCGGGATGCCCGGCCCTAATTGATACACCTAAGGGAACATCTGGGAAGAGGAAGTGGAAAGATCGTGAAGGCCAGAGGATCAAGATGCCTGCTGTGAGACTGTTTTCTAGACAACACAGGGACACTGCGCCCGTGACATCTCAGCAATATGGCTGCCTAAACAAGGTCTTGTAGAATAATCACACCAATTGACATGCCAGCAGAAATAGGAGAAATTTCACAAGGCCCCACCCCAGATGAGAAGCCACAGGCAATCAGTAGCTACCAAGGGAAGCAGAATCAGTTTGCTCCAGGGATGAGAAACCCGGTAGATTATCTAGTCCCAAGCAGGCAGCCCTAAACCCATATACATACAAGCAACACTAAATAGATTCAGAAGGTTTTGTTTGTGTGTGTGTATAATAATTATAGATAGGTCATGAATCCTGGAGGGAGGGGGAGATGGCACATGGAAGGGCAGAAGGAAGGGTGGAAATGGTGTAAATACAGCGTACTCATGTGAAATTCTTTAAAACATCTATTTAAAAACAGTAGAAAAATTCCTCCTTCGGCATTAGTGTGCCTAGTTGATACTGCATTTGTTCAGGTCTTGTTACGATATCATCTCTAGGGGGACTGTGTCACAGAAGACTTCCTGGTATTCTGGCTCTAATAATCTTTCCCCCTGCAGACGGAGACTGCTCGTTCATTTCCCGGCTGCCTAGACCTGAAATAATCATACTGAAACTATATTAATTGCAACACTGCTTGGCCAATGACTCTAGTGTATTCCTAGTTAGCTCTTACATCTTAAATTAACCTATTTCTATTAATCTGTGTACTACCATGTGGTTGTGGCCTACTGGTAAGGTTCCATCTGGTGTCTGTTTCCTGTGGCGGCTACATGGCTTCTCTCTGACTCCGCCTATTCTCTCTCTCTCTCTCTCTCTCTCTCTCTCTCTATCTATCTATCTCTTTCAGCCTGGCTACATTTTTGTTAAGCCATGAGCCAAGAGAAGCTTCTTTATTAATCAATGGTAATAAAACATATTCATAGCATATAGAAGAGAATCTCACATCATTCCCCTACTCTCCCTTGATGTTCCCCTAGGAACAGATGTTGCTTCTGTGCTATAGATGTATTCCCTGGGACTGAACTCACCATGGTCCATTGATCTCTGCATTGTGTCTAGTTGTGGTTGTTTGCGATGGTGTCTATTTGCTGTAGAGAGAGGCTTCTTGGATGAGGAGCGGTAGCTACAGCTATCTGTATGTAAAAGGATGAGATTAAGAATGCAGAAAGGAATTATGTTTGTCTAGAATAGCTCTAGCAGCAGCAGATTAAGGTGTAGAGAGAGCTAGCTGAGTAATTATCACACATGAGTTCCTGTCTCTCCGCTCTTGACTAGATGTCATGTGACCAGCTGTCTCAAGCTCCTGCCACTGTGACTCCCTTGCAGTGATAGACTGTGACCTGGAACTGTAACACTCCTGGTTTTTGCCAGTTTATTTTGTCACAGCAATAGAAACAAGAGCAGAGCAGTTAACTACATACACATATTATAGACAGACATATGGAAATGTATGTGGTTTATCGTCTGTATTTGACTTTGTTATCTATATTAAGTCACATCTATAGAAATATAGTTTATATATTACATATAATTGAATAGGTAACATAATATATAGCTATAATTATATACCTTTGTAAGTATTGTTAATTATAATTATTTATACATTTATTTTTACATAAATGTTTTACATAAAGATATATACATATTTATATAACTATTTATAGTATATATAAATGGAATACAATATAAAATTAAAATATTTTCTACACTATTTCAGTTTTCCATATGTAATGATAGCACTATATAGTAAGATAACTCTACATATGTACATCCATGTGTATAGATAGATGTAGTGTGTGTGACCTTATTTATGTATAGTAAGCACCCTCCTACTTCACAGGAAGGCCCCTAGGTTGTAGACTACCTGGTCAATCACTGATTAGAGAAACTCACTGTCTGCAGTCTGGGTCACAACCAAGATCTGTTACCACCCTTAGGAAAGGAACTCTGGTCAACAAGCAGATGTTCAGCATGTGCTGGCTATGCCACTGTGCCAGCTGTTGACCCCTCAGTTCTTGGATCCTGGAAAGGAGGGCCATGGAAGGAAGACCCCGAAGCTGAGAAGCAGAATGGAAGACCTTTATTGTAACAGCTATTACTGGCACACCCAGGTTCTGCGAAGCACTAGCTTTGCTGTCTTGGGTCATATTACAGATTGTATGTGTATGTGTGTGCATGTGTGTGTGTGTATGTATGTGAGGTGTGTGTGTGTGTGCTGTGTGTGTATGTGAATGTGTGCATGGGTGTGTGTATATGTGTGTGCATCTGTGTGTATGTATGTGCATGCATGTGTGTATAGGTGTGCACATATGTATGAATGTATATGTATGTGAGTGTGTGCACCTGTGTGTGTATGTATGTGTGTGTATGAGTGTATATGTGTTTGTGTATGCACATGTGGGCGTGTGGTGTATATGTAGTGAGTGTGTGTTTGTGTGTGTGTATATGTATACATATACACATGGGTGTGCATGTGTGTGTTTGCACATGTGGAGGCCAAAGGTCACTTTTGACTGTCATTTCCCAGGTGCTGTCCAGCTTATTTTTTGAGCAAGCATCTTCAGTTGGGCTGGAACTTAGTGATTAGACGTAGCTGGCTAGCCAGTGAGCTCCAGGAAGTCACCTGTCTCTGCTTTATTAGTGCTGGGATTCTAAGTGTGTGCCTCTATACCAGCTTCATTTTTCACATGGGTTCTGGGAATCAAACTCAGGTCTCTATGTCTGACTGACTGAACCATCTCCCAGGCCCCTTAGGGGCCTCCTGCACTGTGAGCTGGGCTCCCCAGAGCAGAGGTCTTTGAGAGAAGCTGAGCCCTGGATCCCTGATGCAGGTCTGATGTGACCCATGCATCCTGTAAGAGCCAGCAGGAGGACTTCCTAGCTCCTGCAGACTATTTTGTCATTAAAAACCAGAGCAGGGGTGGGGGTGGGTGTCCAGGTGTGAACTCTGCCATTCATCCCTACCTGCACTGTCAGCCCCTAGAGAACTTTAATGGCGGCTGCGGTCAGCCCATTATGTTGATAATTTTTGTTTTCTCCTCCAAACCAAGGCACCCTTGTTTATCCTTTTCCATCCCTCCAATAACAAAGTCAATCCACGCCCCACCCTCTAACTGGCTCCTGAAATCAATAGGCTTGGAAATGTCAATGTATTCCTGAGAGAGCTGCTGAGGGCTGATGGGGGTGGAGTGAGCACAGGAACAGGGAGGGAGCTGTCTGGCAGCTGACTGGCATCTCCAGGCAAACAAGTTGCCCTGTGCAAACCAGATCAGGCAGAGCCCTGTGTGTACCAGGTCTCTGGACTTTAGCACCTGGGCACACAGACATGCCCTTTCCGATAGCAGAAGTTCCTATCTGTTGCTGTCATAGTTGCCTCCCAACCTCCAAGCCAACTACAAATAGCTTGCAGCTTCTTAATGGTGGCCAAGGAAACCCTGTGGTGGTCATACCCATTGTCTTAATTGAGAGTCTATTGCTGTGATTCATATTATGGCCAAACCCAACTTGGGTTGGAAAGGCTCACTTGGCTTCCACATCAGTCCAGCACTGAAGGAAGTCAGGGCAGGAACTCGAGGCAGCAGCTGGGAGGCAGAGATTGAAGCAGAGACCATGGAGGAGTTGTGCTTAACTCGCTTGCTCCTCATAACTTGCTTAGCTTGCTTAAAAAAAATTACACCAAGGGTTGCTTGCTCAGTGTTGGCTGCCCACAGTGAGCTGGGCCCTCCCACATCAATCATCAAACAAGAGAATGTCTCATAAGCTTGGTCACAGAGATTTTTTTCAAGTGAAGTTCCCTCTTCCCAAGTGACACTAGCTTGTGTCAAGTTGATATAAAACCCAGCCAACACACTCATTCTAATGCCACCCTCAGTCTCCCTGTGGGCGTCATCTTGTCACCTCATCCATGATGCTGGAGTGTGGGAGGCACAGGAGGTCTGGCATCTTGGCTGTGGAGAGACATGGAGCTGACTACTGGTAAACCAGCTCTGAAACCATCATGGCAACTTGTTGGGATGTCAGCCAATCAGAAGGCCAGGTATCCAACTAAGACTTCAGCCTGTATCCCGAAGAACAAGGTGCTGAGCCCATAGTCAGAGGTTACTGGCTGGGGAAAGAGGTGTTAATATTGACTATTTGCTGTGTACCAGTCTTGCCATTAATACCATCATTTTCCCAGAACACATTTTCTCCCATTCTAGTGGCTCAGCAACAGGATTACCTTAAGTTCAGGTGGATAAGTGGTCACTCACAGCATGACCAAGGCTATGTCTTTCTGAGCTCAAAACTCATACTCCTCTCCATCTCTCTGTCTCCCTCCCCCCACTCTCTCTGTGACCTTTCTCTGGCCTGTTTGACTCATGCATGGGGGAAGAAAGGGCTGGGGAGGATCCGAAGCATAGCAAGAGCCGTGCCTATAATGTGCTTAGTCGTACTTTATACTTCAAAATAGTTGATGCTATTATTATCTTCATAATTATTCTGCTTTGTGTGAAACATTTGCTTTCAGACATTTCTGGCTTCAGCACATTTGTAAAAATATTTTTCTTTTCTCTTTTTCTTTTTTTTTTTACTCTGAAGACATGTAAAGTAAATTCTGATAGCATATCTGTCTTCAAAGAGATAGCCATCTGGTTATGAGTGGGGGGGATGAAAAGAGGGGGAGAAACAAGGCAAAGTTGTGTCAGCTTCATCACTTAGGGGGAGCAGAGGGAAGTTCTGTGGAGCCTGAGGAAGCCAACTTCTCAAACGGTCTGTGGGGATCTGATGAAAGGTAATGAGGTGTCACCCCTGGGAGTGCATCAGGCTGTGAGTGGAAGGGACAGCATTGGGGAGATGACCTGGGCCACTGGGGAAAGCTGCAGGTGGATTGTGGCCTCTGAGATGCAAAAGGGTTTGCTGAGAAATGGCCAGGGCTGGACTGGATGGCATCGTACACTGGGCTCGTGCAGGAAGGTGTTCCTGGCCAAGGGGTAGAAATCTCGTCCTTGGGGTTTTGCTGTTTGAAGACTGTGTGTATGCACGTGCGCAGGTGTGTGAGTGTGTGTGTGTGCATGTGTGCATGTGCCTCTGTGTGTCCTCATGTGCACGTGCCTGGGTGTGTGACTGTGTGTGTGTTTGTGAACATATGTATGTGCATCTTGGTGTGTGTTGTTTCTCAGGTCTGTCCACCTTTTCCTTTTGAAACAGGATCTGCCTCTGGCCTAGAGCTCACCAACAAAACTAGACAGCCGGTTAATGAGTTTCGGGGACCCTCTTGTCTCTGCCTCCCCAGTGTGTGAATGTGTGTATTGCACACTACCACACCTTTTTTTTCAAATTATAAAAAACTTATCATTTTATGTGTATGAGTATTTTGGCTGCATACATGTCTATGTACTATGTGAATGACTTGTGTCCACAGAAGCCAGAAGAGGGTTTCCGGTCATCTGGAATTAAGTTACAGACAACTGTGAATCGTCATGTGTGGAACTGGAAGAGCGGCCAGTACTCTTAACTACTGAGTCATCTCTCCAGCCTCCTGACTTTTTTGTTTTTAAGTGGGGATGGGATGGCATACACGGTAAGCACTTTACTGAGCCGTCTCCCAGCTCTCCTTGGAGACTTTCAAATGTTGCAAACTCGAAACTTTGTTTCAGTTGGCTTTTGTGTCCTTGGTGGGATTTTACTAGGGATGACCGCAGGTGGGGGAGCTGACAGCGGCAGTGTCAGGACTGGCCCCCAGCATCCTTGAGTTTCTGAAGGTCTCAACCCCGCTGTTTGGATGTGAAACGTCCTTCATAGACTCGTGTGTTTGGGTGCTTGGTTCCCAGCACGTGGAGCTTTTTGGGGGAAATGGTGGGACCTTTAGGAGGTAGGTGCTCAGAAGCAAGCCTTGAGGGTCACAGTCCAGCTTCTGTTCCTGTCTGAATGGTCTCCCCAGCTATGAACAAATTGTTTGTGCTCCCGGCATCATGGAGTTACTCTCTGTCCTGCCTACCTTATCACGATGGACAGCGTCCCTCGAGCTGTGATCTACAATATAGCCCTGCCTGTGTTTGTTTCTGACAGGCATTCTGTTATGGCAGTGAGGAAAGCCCCTGGTAACACTCAGTAGAGTGCTCCCCTTGCAGTTTTAAGTTGGTGGCTTTGTTTTCCCTAGTCATGGTTTGGGGAGATCATGAGAGAGTATGTCTCAGACTCAACTTGATGAACCAATTTTTTTTTTGCTGTCATCTTGTGGAGGCCAGTTACTAACTGTGGATGAATCGATTCAGTGGTGTGCCTTTTATGGTGCTGTGCGGAGGACAATGGCCATCCCCAAATGCCATGAAGGACTTGTTTGGACTGAGCGTATTACGTGGCCCTGACTTGGCATTTTCAAAGGCCTCCCTCAATGATCTGAAAGAAGATTCTTTACCCCAATCTTCAACCCTTTTAGTGGAAAAGGCACTGTTCTGCGAAACAGGCAGATAGAGGGTTGGCTTCTGTCCCTTGTCTCCTTAGAGGCCCAGGTTTGTGCTAGGGTCTTACTATCTCTGAACCTTAGTTTCAATATCTGAAAAGCCAGGCCACTGGCATTTATCTTGCTTTGGAAGGAAATGGAATGGCATTCTGAAGGTGCTCTCTGCTGGACGTTTTTCTATGTATGTGAGTCTCTTTACCTGGAGGGGATAGAGGGTGTACCCCCTGATAAGCTGTAGCTAGTCACTTATTTAGTTACCTTGGGGACTTTGATATCAATCTCCAGTCAAATAAGATCTGGTGTCAAAACAGTTCCCGTGTTTTGTTGCTGTATTGCAGAGTAACCAGAGGAGTGTAAGGAGACACTCCATTGGCTCATACAGCGAGCACACATTTACCAAAATTAAATAAGACCGGGCAGCTACAAGCATACACACACAGATAAAAAGAAACTGTCCAGGGAGTTCTAGCTGTTGCTTCCCCAGAATTGCAAGCACAAGGTATCATACCCGGCTCTTTCTCACAAACTTCAGGACTCAGACCCACGTGCGTGTACAGCGAGCACCCCCTCAGGTTCCCACCCTCCCGTTCCCCTTCTGGAGATTTCACCACCCTCACCTGCCCGCATTTCCACACTGCCAGGATTTTGTGCTGAGGAGCTGTCCCTCTGCCACCTCCTCTGCCCTCTGAAAGATGAAATTGTCGGCCAGGCAAGGCAAGGCTTTATCAGATGAGACACCTGGCAGATGTCCAGAGGACGCCAATCCCCACTGCTGCTCCATCTTGCCTCTATGCCAGCTTTCTAATCTGTATTAGGAAAACACGGGCTGGTTGATTGCCCCGTAATAGACTTTCACAACATTAGCCCTTGTCTCCCTTTCTTCCAGCGCTCTGTGATATTTGTTTTCATTTTCAATTCGGGTTCAATTCAATTAGTTGCTTGTTTGGACTCAGGCACGAGACTGGGCATGGAGGAAAGAGGGTAGGAATAGCAGTGTCACTCCTGCCTAAAGGTGACCACTGGGTGGGGCTGGGATGGGGGAGAGAAGCAGAGGTATCAGTCCACACCAGTCAGCCAACCCAGAGACCACACCCCAAACACTGTGGCCATTGTAAGTTGTAATCTTGGAGCTAGGGAGATAGCTTAGTAGGTGAAATGTTTGCTGTGCAAGAGGGAGAACCTGAGGTTGATCTCCAGAACACACTTAAAATATAGCGTGCTGACTTGTGCTTGTAATTCGTTCCCTGGGGAGGCGGATGTAGATTCCTGGAGTCTACATTGGTGGCCACCTGCCATGCCTAATCAGTAAGCTTCAGGCTTCAGGGAGAGACCCTGTCTCAAAAAATCAAAGGAGATGGCTCATGAGAAATGACACCTGAGGTTGACATCTGGTCTTTACATGCACACACACATACCCCACCCCACATCATAACAAAGTATTAAATAAGTGAACATGTAAAATGAAGACCCACGAAGAGAGAAGGGCTGCGCCTGCAGGAGTGGGAGAAGGAAGAAGATGAAACAAGGCTCTGAGGGGTGAGGCAGAGTCTGCTAAGAGCAGGAAGAGCATCTGGCTTCTGTCAAGATGAAGAACCATAAGCTGGTTCTGGGTGATGTTAGCAGCTTGGTGCTTCAGGGCACCAGAGTGCACGGCAGACATGAGAGGGGATGGGAGGCAGAGAAGTGTTTGCCAGGTGGGCTGGAGGGAGGTGATGTGCTCTTGGATTTGTGGGTTTTACTGAAACCGGGTCTCTGCTATTGACTCTCGGTTCTTCGGTGTCAGCTGTGGACTCCAGTTCATGTGATTTATACTGTTGTGTGTTCTCTGCCTGGCTATGTCGAGTGTTCATGTATGTCTGGATGGTGTGGAGAGCTCTGGGTATACAAAGGAAGACAGAGGCCAGGCAAGGACAGTCATGGACTCCAGCCCCACTGTTTTCCCTCTGCCCATGTGCTCAGCAAGTCCCTCACGGCATCAGTGGCTTCTGCAGAGCATGAGTGGTCCCAGTAGCAGTGAGCGTTCTCCCCCCCCCCCCCCCCCCGCCGTGAGGATGGGAAAGTGAGATTGTAAACACTCAGCTGGGAACTTGACCTCAGTCTGATGTTTGGTACTCCTTCCAGCCTATGCTGCTGCTCTTACAGCGGTGCTAAGGATGAAGGCCAAGGCTGGCCTTGGATGTGCTAGCAAATGCCCCTTTAAACATTCTCTGGGAACGGGGTTATTTCTTATGTGGGAGAGTGCTCCATCTCCAGACCTCAGGAGGTAGAGGCAGGAGGATCAGGAGTTCAAAGTCATCTTTGGTTACCAAATGAGTCTGAGGCCAGCCTGAGTTACCTGAGACCCTGTCTGAAACAAAATGAAGAAAAACAACAAAAGAAAAACACATTTTCAGCAAGAGACAGGGTCTTATAAAGTTGCCTAAGCTCATCTTGAACATACTATATAGCTCAGGCAGGCCTCGAACTTGCCATCCTCCTGCCTCAGACTCCCAAGCAGCTGGGATGCTAGAACTGTACCTTCAGGTCTGGCTGTGTCAGGAAATTATTAAGACCCATGCTAAGCAAACAATTCCTTTCCTCTGTTTTAAGAAAAGTCACTCATGTTTTTTGATGGCAGCCTTTTCTGTGTCTTCAAAGGACAAAAACAAACTTAAAAAAAAATTAAAAAGAAAAAAAATCCAGGCAACATGAAACAGGATGGCAGGACTGTGGTCTCAAACCCCAGAGGTGCCTCTCTGAGATCACTGTGGTAAATCCACTTACATTTTCCACCCCTGCCCCCCACAATGTCCTGTGTTAGATCACACAGCTATTTTGATATCTCCATTGTGATATTTATTTTAAGACATCAGTTGGGTTTTAAATAACTCAATAGTGAACTCTGGCCTTTGGGGAAGGCAAACTATTTCCTGAGCCTCTCCACATAGTTCCCCCCAACACCCCTGTCAGTCTGAGAAGGAAGCTTGGAGCCAGCTGCAAGGCCAGACAGGAACTCAGAACCTTGGGGTCCAAAGCCACAGCTGCTGCCCAAAAGAACCCAGGCATCCCCAGAGAGTGCGGGCACCAGAGCGGCGCACACAGGGTTCTGGGTGGGGTAAAGCTCTGTTGTCAACGTGCTGAAGAGAAGTGGTTGAGGCCTCCCATGAGTGCTTGGTTGCTCAGCAGTGTTACAAAGTTGAGAGTTTCAGGCCGATTTTACAGATGGAGAAAGGTTGTCACATATTTGTCCAAGGTCACAGAGGCAGGAAGTTGAGAGCGGTCTGTCTGACACTGGACTGTATGGGATTAAACACTTGACTCTCGCCTTGGTATATTTTATTTTATTTATTTATTTTGAGATGTGGTCTTCTGTTGTAGCCTAGGTTGGCCTTAAACTCACGGCTGTCTTCCTGCCTCTTGTTTCTGCTCCTAGGATCCCAAACACAAGATATCATGCCTGACTTGGGCAGCTAACCCAAACTCTCGGAGTGCGTGTTTCCCCTCATTCAATGCATATGAAATACCTACTGTTTCTCCATTTCTGTAGAAGTGAAATGCTGGATGAGTTGGGCTTTGTGAAATGTCTTAATACAACACCTCTGGCTTTACATGGTCCAGATGTGGCCTTCAGGGATCCACTGAAGATGGCACAGCTCTCCCAGCTGTTTGAGGAACATCCACACCTTGGGCTTAGCACCATCCCTGTCTTTTGCTCACAGGGTCTCCTGGCTTCTCCCTTATACTGCTTTCTCAGAGTGATGCTTCACGGCAGGAGTGAGGCGCAGGGATTTTAGGGTGTGCAGAGGAGAGGCCACTGTCCAGCCTGGAGGTGTAGGGGAGTGTCTCTATGGACGCTTATGGAGATGATGATTGGGAAGAGAGTAGAGAGGACCATCTAAGGCTTTGCAGAGACAGGGTACTTGCTGGACGCCTGGGCATTTATGCCAGTTCACCTGAATCTGAGTGCAGAGTTACTTATTTATCTTTGTGACCACAGGGTCTCACTATTTCTCTCAGGTGGGTCTCAAACTCGAGATCCTCCCATCTCTGCCTCCTGAGTACTGGGGTTATAGGTGTGCATCGCCATGCTTGGCTCATGTGTTAAGTATTGAGTGTGTGTGTGTGTGTGTGTGTGTGTGTGTGTGTGCTTGTGTGCGCATGTGTGCACGTACTTTTTTTTCTCATAGCAAAGATTGCTCCTTGTACACATACATTTCCCACAGAACTCGACTTATGGGGAGGCACAGAGCCAACCTTGGGGAAGATTCGGTCACTGATTCGTTACCATATGATAAGGGGTGGGTTCTGCTGGGGAGATGGAGATCAAAGTCAGTGTAGAAAAGTCATAGAGCAGAGAGTCTGATAGATCTGCCAGCCTGTGTTTGCTGTGAGCCTCAGTTTCCTTATCTGCGAAATGGGGCCGTTAGAGATTTAGATATTTAACAGACTTAAAGGGCATTAAGGGTAGGACTCTCCCTTATACAAACGAAGAACTAGATGCAAGACCAATCACGAGTCAGAGGATGGGACCTAAGTGCTGTCTCTGACTCTGGGAGGACACCTGGCATCTGACTAGCTAGAAGGTCACAAACAGAAAACTCTCTAAGCTTGACGCTAGACCCTTCACACCCCATAAACTTAATGTTTAGGAGATTTTAACATGGACACATCACTCATACGCCTGTGAGAGTCAGTCCAAATGGGCCTGTCAATCACCTGAATAGAGATTCCCCCCAGAAAGCTGTCTGTCCTCGAGTCTTCAGAAATGGTGTCAAGCTTACCCCAAAGAAGGTCAACCCAATACTCTCTCTGGCTAGTGATCTCTCTTATCCCTAGACAGTGCTTTATGTTTCTCTGTAGTAAACTTGGCCTGTCGTCTATGCTGCGCTCTGGGGGCTCTTCTGAATCCTTTCCATGTAGATCACAAGGGTAAGAGAGCTGGGGAGTTGAGGGTGACATCCTTTGGCATTTCTGCCCTGGTTGGGCTTATGTGTGTGTGCATGTTTCTGTGAATGTGAGTATACATATGGAGATATGCATTTGTGTCTGGGTTACTGCACTCAATATGATGTTTTCTAGATCCATTCATTTGCCTGCAAATTTCAAGATGTCATTTTTTTCTACTTTATAGTATTCCATTATGTAAATGTACCACATTTTCCTTATTCATTCTTCAGTTGAGGAGCATTTAGGTTATTTCCAGGTTCTGGCTCTTACAAATAATGCTGCTATGAACATAATTGAGCACATGTGCTTATGGTATGACTGGGCATCCCTTGGATACATACATACATACATACATACGTGTGTATGTGTATATCCAAAAGTGGAAAGTGGTATTTCTGGGCTTTGAGGTAGGTTGTTTCCTAATTTTCTGAGAAATCACTATACTGATATCCAAAGTGGCTGTATCAGTTTGCATTCCCACTAGCAATGCAGAAGTGTTCCCTTTACCCCACAACCTCTCCAGCATAAGTTGTCTTCAGTGTTTTTGATCTTGGCCATTCTTACAGGTGTAATATAGAATCTCAAAGTTGTTTTGATTTGCATTTCTGTGATGACTAAGGATGTTGAGCATTTCCTTAAGTGTCTTTCAGCCATTTTAGATTCCTCTGTTGAGAGTTCTCTGTTTAGGTCTGTACCCCATTTTTTAAATTGTATTATTTGTTCTTTTGATGACCAATTTCTTGAGTTCTTTGTATATTTTGGAGATCAATTTGGTGCGGTGTTGGTAAAGATCTTTTCCCATTCTGTAGGCTGCTGTTTTGTCTTGTTGACCATGTCCTTTGTTTTACAGGAGTTTCTCAGTTTCAGGAGGTCCCATTTATTAATTGTTTCTCTCAGTGTCTGTGCTTTTAGAAAGTGGTCTCCTCTGCCAATGTGTTCAAGTATACTTCCCACTTTCTCTTCTATGAAGTTCATGTTTTTATGTTGGTTTTATGTTGAGGTCTTTGATCCATTTGGACTTGAGTTTTTTTTTTTGTGTGTGGTGATAGATATGGATCTATTTTTATTCTTCTACATGTTGATATCCAATTATGCCTGCATTATTTGTTGAAGATGCTTTCTTTTTTCTATTTTATATATTTTGCTTTTTTATTAAAAGATTAGGTGTTCGTAGGTGTGTGGATTGATATCCGGGTCTTTAATTTGGTTCCATTGGTCTTCCTGTCTGTTTTTATGCCAATACCAGGCTGTTTTCAGTACTATAGCTCTGTAGTAGAGTTAGAAGTATTCACTATGTCTAGTTTTTTAAGACTTAAAAGAAAAACTCAGGCTGGGGAAATGGTTTAGTGGATAAGAGTGCTTGCTTTGCAAACATGAGGACCTGAGTTCAAATCCCCTGCATCCATGTAAATGGATAGTTATGGCTACACATGTCTTTCAGATCCCAGTGCTATGGGAGGTAGAGACAAGAGACACTCTGCAGCTTGTAGGTAGACAGCCTAGCTTCAGGCTCAGTGACAGAGCCTGCCTCAAAGGGATAAGGCAGAGTGATGCCCTCTTCTGGTCTCTGCGTATATGTACTGGTTGCACCCCACACAATACATACACTCATACACACATGGAAAAACCCAAGTGGTGTCAACAGTGCTGTCAATAAGAGCATGGCAGAAAAGCCCCAGCAACTGTGAGGAAGATATAGAGATGGTTAGTTGCAAAAATACAGTCCTGATGAAAGGAAATGCCTTTGGTAGGAAAGGGTTTTACATGGCAAAGTGGTTTTGTAGAAAATTGTTCCAGAATGGGAAAAGGGGAAAATTAGGAGGGGAGAGTATGTCACAAGAAGATCTACGAAACTACTAGGACAATGGTGTGGGTCTGAATAAACTAACTATTAAAATGTCTAAGGTCAAATTCAGGACTATTTAAAATCAGAGCCTGATTTGCTGCCGGAAACCATAAGGCTTTCTTAAAATATCTATCTGTTTTTAGTTGAATTAGTGAAGACGGGTGTTGAGAAACAAGGATTTTGTATTTTACTTCCATTTTCTGATGAGTTTGTCAGGCTTTTAACTACTTAGGGAATAAAGTGCGGATTGTCAAAATCTACTCGAGAATCTGCTTATTTTGTCAAACTTTAAGTATTACACAACAGCTAAACTGAAATCTGTCATTCGTTCTTCTAGGCTGGTGTAATTGGCATTTAGACGTTCAGCAGCCTCATGTGGAGGCCAAAGCCAATGAGGAGAAAGGTCTAAGACAAAAGACAGGATTTTGGTCCAGGTCAGAAAGATCCCAGAGGACAGTGGGCACTCTAAAGACTTACCTACAGCTCTGGTAAGTCACCTATCCTCGTGATCATGGATCATAGGCCATGGAGACCTGGCCAGCCCAGCAGGTGATATGTCTGATAGAGAAAAGCTCTAGAGGAACTAAGGGTTGTTTTCCCAAGTCCCTGTGATGATTATTAAGGATTGTCAAGTTGACAGTCTTTAGAGTCACCCATGAGAGGGCTTTCTGAGCATAGCTATGAGGGGTTACATAGGTTAGGATAACCTAGGCACAGCTGTGAGGGGTTATGTAGTGTAGGCTAGCCTAGGCCCAGCTGGGATGGGTATGGAGATTAGGATAGCCTAGACACAGCTGTGATAGGTATATAGATTAGGGTAGCCTAGACACAGCTGTGATAGGTATATAGATTAGGAAAGCCTAGACACAGCTGTGATAGGTATGGAGATTAGGATAGCCTAGACACAGCTGTGATAGGTATATAGATTAGGGTAGCCTAGACACAGCTGTGATAGGTATATAGATTAGGATAGCCTAGACACAGCTGTGATAGGTATATAGATTAGGGTAGCCTAGACACAGCTGTGATAGGTATATAGATTAGGATATCCTAGACACAGCTGTGATGGGTATGGAGATTAGGATAGCCTAGACACAGCTGTGATAGGTACATAGATTAGGTTAGCCTAGACACAGCTGTGATAGGTATATATAGATTAGGTTAGCCTAGACACAGCTGTGATAGGTATATATAGATTAGGGTAGCCTAGACACAGCTGTGATGGGTATGGAGCTTAGGGTAGCCTAGACACTTCTGTGATGGGTATGGAGATTAGGATAGCCTAGACACAGCTGGGATGGGTATGTAGATTAGGATAGCCTAGACACAGCTGGGATGGGTACGTAGATTAGGATATCTTAGACACAGCTGGGATGGGTATGGAGATTAGGATAGCCTAGACACAGCTGTGATGGGTATGGAGATTAGGATAGCCTAGGCACTGCTGTGATGGGTATGGAGTTTAGGATAGCCTAGACACATCTGGGATGGGTATGTAGATTAGGATAGCCTAGACACAGCTGGGATGGGTACGTAGATTAGGATAGCCTAGACACAGCTGGGATGGGTACGTAGATTAGGATATCTTAGACACAGCTGGGATGGGTATGGAGATTAGGATAGCCTAGACACAGCTGTGATGGGTATGGAGATTAGGATAGCCTAGGCACTGCTGTGATGGGTATGGAGTTTAGGATAGCCTAGACACATCTGGGATGGGTATGTAGATTAGGATAGCCTAGACACAGCTGGGATGGGTACGTAGATTAGGATAGCTTAGACACAGCTGGGATGGGTATGGAGATGAGGATAGCCTAGACACAGCTGTGAAGGATTTTCTTGATAACATCATCAGAAGTGGATAGATCCACACTGAATATGGCAGCACTTTCCAGTGGTGGCCACACATACAGAGGCTTGAGGGAAAGAAAAGCTTTTGCTTTTTGCCTGTGTGCCTTTTTGTCTCAATAGCAAGTTTACTTACTGTGTTCATCAGTTCATCTACCCTGTTGTTGCCGCTACTGGTAGTCACTGTTGGATTACTCACTGTCCTATCATGAAGCAATTTAATAGACCCCCCCTTTAAATATATATCCATTTTTACTGATTTCTCTAGTGAACCCTGGTTAATACAGTCACTCCAAGGAGCCTCAACTTACTTAACAATATGAGAAGAAGAGGTTAATTTTGGGCTACCTATAGAGTTTTAGATACCCCAAATGACAATAAAATGAAAGAATGAAATAATTGGTAATAATACAAAACAAAAGGAGAAATTTTAAAATCGCCAAACAGTCCTTCATCCCTTGTAGGTCTTCCCATTAACTCTGAACGTGAATTACTGACATGCTGGACAGGGCAACCATGGCCAGGTCAGCTATAGCCAGATTGAAGGCATTTGTTCTTCTCCTAACTGGGAACAGTATTTCCTCTAGCCTGAACTTGGAGTGAGATTTCAGTTTTGGATGAGTAAATTCTCTCACTTGGGCTTTTAAACTTCTTGCTCACTCTGTATCACCCCAATACTGACCAGTAAATTATTCTTCCATTTGTCTTCTTAAGACCCCTTCAAAGTTATAATGGTCCTTTACTTACTCAGACTGTAGCTAAAGATAATCCCACCCAGGTCTCATCTGCTTTAGACAATCTTCAAAATAATAATCAAACCATGTCAGATACACAACCTTCATTGGATTGAAAAAGAAGGATGAGACTTGTTATACGTGAAGAGATGAACTTTGGATACTCTTCACATGTTCTTATCTTTTCTGAGCATCCACTGTGCTAATCCTCACTGCATAATAGAGTCCCTGACTCTGCAGATAGCAAGCAGGGGAGGGTGAATTGTATGTATAAACCACAGCCTGTGATGACTATCTTCAGCTACTGAAACAATCAAGAATTACCTGGGAAGAGAGCCTCCTTGAGGGGTTGTCTACACCACAATGTGTTAGCCTGTGACCACACCTGTGGGAGGTTGATTTAATTAAATTAATTGATGTAGGAAGACCCAGCCCCCTGTGGGCAGCACAATTAATTCCCTAGGCAGGAGGTTCTGAACTGTTTAAGAGGGGCAAAATCGACCTGAACACTAAGTGGGTGTTTATTCAGTGTTCTGCAATCGTCACTGCGGACGTGATGTGACTAGCTGCTTGAAGTCGCTGCCTTCACTTCCCCACACTGACGGACTGTAACCTTCTCTCTCAAGTTTATTTGTGTCAGGGTATTTTGCAAAAACTAGAATGCTGTCAACTTGGCCACAGACCACAGTTACAGAACCAAGAGAGATGACTCTACTCCTTCCCTGTCTTGGAGATGGGAGATTGCCCTATAGCAGGTGCAATGCAAGATGACCCCAACACACAGGAGCCAGTTTTTCTATTTATTCTCATCTATGCTGAAGGCGGCGGAGGGTTACATAGGCTTGCACACCTAGGGAGGATCAAGCGCTCGGTTACCCCATGCTCCTGGCCTTCCTCTTGAGCTTTCTCTCTTTGCTCTTTACAGCTCTGTCCTACCAATGTGGGGGCTTTTAATTAAAAAAAAATTATTTATTTTTGCTGAGCCTGGGATAGTTCTAAGAATGGTATAAAGGCTCAATAATTTGTTGGGGTAGAAACACATACTGTCCCCTACCTCCCAGCCTCTCTCCCTCCTTTCCTTTCAAGATGGAGTTGATATTGCTAGGTCACATGTCTGCCCCCAAGGCGTTCTTCATAGACACATCCCACACAGGTCTTGGCTCCACCGACGAGAGGCTTGTGGGTGGCCAAGGAGGTCAGGGAGTTTTTCTGCAAGAGGATTCCTTTGCTGTCTGCTTTGTTTAGTCAAACTTGAAAGGAGCTTGTTGTCTGTGCTCTGGGATGAGTGACAGGCATTTTCCCAGTATCTTAATCTTTTTTAAATTAGAAAACTAGGTAGTATACAAAATAATAGGTTTTACTACGCTGTTTTTGTACAATCGTATCATTGCAACTCGATCATATTCATCCCCACCACCCTCCCTCGTGACACCATCTCGTTTCCTCCCTTCTCCTAAAGACTCCCACTGTGCCTTAGATTCACTCCTGGCCCACTTTGAAGCTCCTTCCCTCAGTGGACTTTTTTCTCCTCTTCTAATAAAGAATCGATATAAACTCACAGTCAATATTATTGACGCCTCCAGCAGCAGATCCGTTCTTCCTCCCTCTGCTGCAAACTGGGTCAGAGCCCCCTCTGTGACCAAGTGTCTGTGACGCACACAATGAGGGCATTCTCCTTCCATACTTCCTCTCTTTTTTCCTTTGTAAGCATTGAGGTCCTCTTCAGACACATGAGCGTGTCTGTGAAACGGATTGAAAACTGTCCCTGTGTCTTGAAAGCTCGCCTGGACTGCGTTTTGAAATATAATTAATGGGGCTGCAGACGTGGCACTGTAGGCAGCAAGTTCAGTTCCCAGCATGCACATCGGGCAGTCCACAGCCTCCTGTGTCTCTAGCTCCAATGGGTGCAACTCCTTTGGCTCCAAGGGGACCTGCCCTAAAACGAGATATCTACCCCCCATATACACCTCATTAAAACTTAAAGAATATTTCTTAAAACATAGTTGAAAAGATAGTAGCCAGTCTGGCGTTGTGACTCACGCTTGTAATTCTAGCACTTGGAATTGCAGGGAGTGGCAGGTCATTCTAATTTGAGACTGTCCCAGGATACATGAGACCTTGACTCTGTCTCAAAGAGAAGAAAAACAGAAACAAGTTATTTTCTTTCTTGACACCTCGCTTCATACACAATACAATGTGGTGTTTTCCTGGAAGAGATGTTCCAATTTCTGAGCCAAAAGATATGTCAGCATTGTCATGTGTGATGGCTAATTCACTGCCAAATTGCTGAGATTCAGAATCGCTATGGAAACCCATCTCCGGGTGGGTCTAGGAGAGAGTTTCCAGAATATTTAGCTGAAGTGGGAAGGCCCATCCAGATAGGTGGCACCATGCCTTCGGACTGAGAGAAAAGGAGAGAGTGAGCACGGAGCACCAGTAACGCTGCTCTCTGCTCTCCGACTGTGGACACAATGGGACCACTCACCTCATGCCCTTTTCTCCTTGACTTCATCACTGTAGCGTACCACATCCTCAAAATGTGACTTAAAATAATCCCTTTCCCCTGAAGTTGCTTTTGTTTCTCATGCATTTTGTCACAGCAATGAGAAAAGTAACTAATATATCATAATAGTAGCGATTATTGGGAATAGAGAACTTCAAACCAAATTGGTCGATGCAGCCTCCCACCTGAGCCTGGTCACTAAGAATCTCACCTTCCCTCCTGCCTAGCTGAGTATCAACTATAAAACACTAAGATGTAGGCTGGGGAGATGTCTTAGTCAGTAAATCACCTGCCTGGATGACAAAAAGACGGAAATCCCGATCTCCAGAACCTCTGGAAAAAGGCTGGATTGATACTGTGTGCTTGTGAAGCAGTGCTGTGGAAGATGGGGACCGATGGATGGGTCCCTGTGCTGTGTGAGGTGGGGACCGACAGATGGATTCCCGTGCTGTGGGAGGTGGGGACAAATAGATGGACCCCGTGCTGTGAGAAGTAGGGACTGGCGGATGGATCCCCGTGCTGTGAGAGGTGGAGACCGATGGATGGGTCCCTGTGCTGTGTGAGGTGGGCACTGATGGATGGACCCCTGGGAGCTCAACAACCAGCTAGTATGTATCAAGTTTCAGTCTAATGAGAGACCCTGTGTCAGGCAGAGGGTTGAAGCATCTGAGAACTCACACCCCAAGTGTGCTGAATGTGTGCACACATATAACGATATAAATTCAGTGTGAGCTCACATATACATGCACACAAACACATATATACATACATAACACACATACATTCAAAGCCACACGTACACACACAGACACACACACACACACACACACACACACACACACACACGGTTGATGGCCACACACAAGCTTCACCCTTGATGAAATGACCAGGGTGGGCGGAGGGAATAGGACAGAGCTTAATGAATCGGGCTTTAGCAATACCAATGAAACCTCTACACACTCTCCATTTTCACTCCCAATCAATACAGCCACGCATGAGAGAGAAGCATGTTGGTTACATTACGTTAAAATAGCCTGGCAAATATAATTTCTTATTGATTAGTTTTGAGGTCTGTGGATAAAAGAAAATTGACTTCTGAAAATTCTAAAAGAAAGAAAGTAAATGAGGGGAGATGTTTAAATTTTTAAAGGGTGGAAAAAAGATGTAATCAGTGTCCCCAAAACTGCTACTTATGAAGGTGCCACCAAGGTTGAAACCTAGGCTGTTTCTGATCTGATTGATGTGGCCTTATTTATTATAACATTTAAAGAATGCAAGACTAACTGGCTACCTTTGGAAAGCAGAACTTGGGAGAGGCTTCATATGGTGAGGAAGGTGATGGGACAGAGACCTGGGCTGGGTGTGGTCATGCCACCTGTAATTCTTGCTACAGGGAGACAGAGGCAGGAGGATCCCGAATTTGAGATCAGATAGTGAGCCACATAGTGAATTTCTATTTTTCTCATTGACCTGCCTCACCTTTGTCCCATGATCTTCTCTGATGTCAATTGGATAGGCCTGGGCACATACCTCTGTGATGCTAACTCAGGGACTTGAGCTGGCTTCATCTATCCTCAGGGGGTGGTGGGCTGACTGGTGCCTTTCCCGAAGTACCTGCAGTATGGGAGAATACATGCTGAACTGCCAAAATAGCTACTGTATTTATCTATGCATCTATCTATCTATCTATCTATCTATCTATCTATCTATCATCTATCTATCTATCTATCTATCTATCTATCTATCTATCTATCTATCTATATTATGCTGAGCTGCCAAAATGACTACTACATTTATCTATGCATCTATCTATCTATCTATCTATCTATCTATCTATCTATCTTATGCTGAGCTGCCAAAATGACTACTACATTTATCTATGCATCTATATCTATCTATCTATCTATCTATCTATCTATCTATCTATCTATCTACATACCTATTATATATCTATCCATTTATCTATCATCTATAATCTATCTATATCCTTATCTACCTATGCATCTGTCTATCCTCTATCATCTATTTATTTATTTACTATCTATCTATTAGATAATAGATATTATCTATTATCTCTATTCTTTTATTTATCATCTGTCTATCATCTATCTATTCATATATATATATATGTATACACACACACACACACACACACACACACACACACACACATATATATATCTGTGATAGTTTGAATGAGAATGATTCCATAGGCATATTTGAGTGTTTTTTTCTAGTTGGTGGACTTTTTGGGAAGGATTAGGGGGTGTGGCCTTGTTGGAGGAAGTGTCGTTTTGCTGGAGGAGGTGTGTCACTGGGGTGGTAGTGTTAAGATTTTTAAAAAACCTACACCATTCCCAGTCACCCCCTATATGCTTAGGGTTTGTATATCAGATATAAACTCTCCAGAGCCATGCCTGCCTGCTTGCTGTCGTGCTCCCTACCACGATGGTCATGGACTCATCCTCTGAAACTGTAAGAAACTCCCCAACTAAATGCTTTCTTTTATAAGTTTCCTTGGTCATGGTGAATCGTTACAGCAATAAAAAGTATAAGACAGAAGTCAGTATCAGGGAGTTGCCTATCTCTGTAATAGGCCTGGCCATGATGCTTGTTGAAGGAATGTGGACTTCGGGTCTTTGGTTTAGGAAAGCGGCTGGACGCAGGATGTGAGGCCTAAGACAACAGTATGTACTGAGAGCAACTGTGGAGATTCTGCTCAAGAGGTTTCAATGCAGAACAATGGAGAATCACAAGGCATTTCCCTCAGGGAGGTCTTTCCTGGCTCCCAGTCCAGAAACCAGCCTCAAACCTCATGGCGCCCTTGTTTCTTCACTTTGATTATCATCAGAATCTGCAGTCTTGGAACTTTTGTATAATTTTCCTGCTCAGGCTGTTTAATTTTTGAAGAACCACTTAAAACTTGTATCAATAAGCCAGCAACGTTGGTTAAATCAAGAAGGAAACAGCATTGTGGAAGGGAGGATTTTATGAAAATATTATATGTGAAATGGAACCTGTTTAATACCATCCACTCTTTCTGTGAGGGCAGAGAAGGCTTTAAATGAGGAGAGCTCTGGCGTTCAATGAGCTTTCTAAGTGGAAGCTGCTCGATTCAATCTTAAATATGACAGGAAGGTCACGTCTTTGCTCCCTCCTTTCTCTATTTCTATTCCTTCTGAGGCTTGGATGTGGCACTGCCATCTCCCAGTTCATGCACAAGAACTGTGAAATAAAGTTATCAAAAAAATCTTAGGAAAAAAAGAAAAAGGAAAACAAAACGAAACAAAAAAAATCCATCAGAACTGGAGAGATGGCAGCTAAAACCAGTTCCTGCTTTTGCAGGGAACCTGAGCTGTAGTCTGGCAGGCACATGACAGTCCTCAGCCATATTTAACTGCAGTTCTAAGGGATCTGATGCCCTCTACCGACCTCCGTGGGCACCGTAGAAATTTTGTGCACAGACACGTGTGCAAACATGACACATAAAACAGAAATACATGTGTACCTATGGAAACTTTAATAGTGTTTTAAGGTTCTGATTTGGTATAGACCCATATTCAGAGCTATTCTCTGCTGCACGCTGTCTCCAGACTGTGGATTGGATACACCTGCATTAGGATGATTCAGGGGACATAGCTGCTAAAACTTCTGGGGAATAGAACCAGCTAGTGGCCAGGTTCTGTGAAGCACTTAAAGAAGGTGACCTCATCCAGTGCTCCTGATGATTCTGTACATGTGGACAGAGCTCACTATGAAAACGCTCCTTTCTCTTCCATCCCACCCCTGACAGCTGCCACTCTGATAAAATCTGTTTTCTCGACTCCTCTGTCACCGTGATTCTGGTTATGACTTAAGATCTGCAAGTTAGATGCTATGCTTCCTTCTTTTTCTGTTGTGGGGATAAATTACCCATCCCCCCCCCCAACAAAACAAAAGGAAACAGAACAGAAGCCAGCAGCTCGAGGGAGAGAAGGTTCATTGTGGCCACGGCTCGAGGTGCAAAAGGCTCGTCATAGTAGAAGGTGAAGGTGGCAAGAGCTTGCTTGCTATGTTACATCCCGATCAGGAAGGAGAGAGAGAGAGAGAGAGAGAGAGAGAGAGACAGAGAGAGAGACAGAGAGAGAGACAGAGAGAGAGAGGAATGCATGTGTTCAGGTGCTCAGCGCTCTTTCTAACTCTACACTTTCCAGGATCCCCCGTCCAGAGAATGGTCCCATCCACAGTGGACTGATCTTCACACACCACACAGGCGTGCCCTGAGGCCCGTCTCAGGATGATTCTAGATTCTGTCATGGTGACAGTTGTAACCAGCCATCACAGGTGCTTTCCCACAAGCCTTGAGCTCAGAACAGTGTCAGGAAGGGAGAGAAAAACTCCGTGGGTCTCCAGAATCCGATTGTGCCTGTAACTTCCTGACTTGATGGCTTCTCATAGTTGTGGCACCCACTCTCCCTGTCACGGAAGAGGCAGTCCCTCTATATTCAGCAAGGAATCCCTTTCAACTGCACAGTCTGTCAGGGCCTCTGCCATCTGAAGCTGAACTCTGAGGCCCCATGCTTCAGACAGCCTTCTCTCCATCCCACATGGGGGCACCTGGTATCTGCCTTGAAATAATTCACTTCAGGTTTTGCAGTAAGTAGAGGCGACTTGTACTCCCTCCTTTCTGGACCCCTATCTTATTTCAAATCCCTCTCCCACAGCACAGTTTGTTTGAAACAGGTGGTATCTGACAGTCCCGAAGCCCCAGGACCCGAGGAGCTCATTCTCAGGCGCCTTTCTGCCTTTTAGAAGACCATGGAGTACGTGTGGAAGTCGGACTTAAAGGCTTGTGACACCTGCTTGAGGAGGCAGTGGAGGGGTCAGAGAGGAAGCTGCTGAGGGATGGAGAGAGGAAGGGCAGGACAAAACCTTCAGGCTCTCTTCTCCAGATCGCTTCAGGTCTTATTTCCTGTGAGAGTCTTCCCAGTTTGCTGAGCGCAGTTGGCCCCAGGTGCTAAGCCTCAGAAGCTCTGGATGGAGGCGCCTAAGCCGGCTGGAATGCTTGCCCCTCTGTTCAGTTCCCAAGAGCTCTCCAGTCAGATCGCAGACATGCCAGTTAATTCCTTCTTATAGATTTGCCTGGCTTTATTAGCGGTAATGGTATCGAGGGTATTTTTCTTTATAGACATTATAATTAGTAATTGTTTTGAAGGGCAATTGCTGTTAAACTACTTATTTTTTCTTCTCCTGGAGGACAGGACAATTTCCAAGACTGATTATTTTGCAATTGAAATTCCACGTCTCCCAGAGGGAAATTTTTATAGCAGTCAGTGCAAGTCAAATCTGCTCTGCTTTTCTGCCTTTTTTTTTTTTTTGCCTATTGCTCCTTCGCACACACACACACACACACACACACACACTCTCTCACACACACACATGTTTCTGTTTGACAGCTTTTGTAGGCAGTTCCCTGGCTCTCTGGCTAATAGGATAGATGATAAATATTCCCATGGTACCATTTCAGTCAATTAATTAGCTAATGTTCAAAGATGGAAAGTGTCACGCAGACAGAGAACATTAGGACTGTCTTAATAATAATAATAATAATAAAACGCTTAGACTGAGGGGAACTATGGATGGGGAGATGGTGTGCGTTTTGCCTGCGAACTCTCATTTTCTTTTCTCTCCCGGTTCTGCAGCCCGTCACAGAGCTGAAAGTGCTTCGTGCCGTCAGGGTCACCTCTGTACAGCTGTTTCTTCTACTTGAAAGTTTTCTGTACCGTGTATATGGTGAGGTAATGAACAGGTCATTTTCTCTTAAGTGGAAGCAGGATGCTGTTGGGTCTGGTCTGTCAGGATTGCTGTAATACAATGCCACGAAGAGTGTGGCTTTTAAGGAACAACAACAAAATATTGTGTCTCACAGTTGCAGAGGTTGGAAGCCCAAGATTGGGGCTGGAAGATTCAGTGTCTGACCAGGGTTCCTTCCCTTCCTGGTGCTCAGACAGCTAGCTCTTTTCTGGGATATCATGTGGCAGGAGGGACGAGGGTCTTTTCAGGTCTATCAGTTACATTTTTCATGGTTATGACAAAACACCTGGCCAGAAGCAACTTAATAAGGAGATATTTATTTGGGATTCTGACTCTGGAAGGCATAGTCCATCATGCCGGGGAAAACATGGCAACTGGATCTACAGTGATGGGAACTTGTAGCCTGGGTTGTTCATGACTTCCGGATCCGGAAGTGGAGCGTTCAGGGTGGACACAGAGCAGGTATCACTTTCGGGACTCCTAGTGACCCACTTCTGCTGCTAGGCCGCCTCCCCATTGAATCTTCCCCATAGGAGCACCTGATGAGGACTAAGTATTCAAACACAGGGGCTTGTGGGGAACATTTCGTGCCCAAATCATCACACTGGGCATCTTCTCTGAGGGTACAGCCTATCATGAGGGCTCCCCTGCTCAGATCTAATCACCTCCCAGAGGTCCACATTCTAACACGGTCACCATGCAGATTTCAACTTTTGGGTTTTTGAGGGACATAGTCTTATCCAGACCACAACAGCCAATAATGTTTGGGTTTTGGTGACTAGGTAGGAACAGTTGCCTCAATGAGTTTTGCTCAGGAGCAGTTGGGAGGTGTGGTGTGTCATATCATCCCCTCTTTTGAGTAGCCCCAGCTATCAGTACTCAAAGACTAGAATCTGGTTCTTCATGGTGAGCATTTGGAGCTTGAATTAGAGATGAGAGGGGTAGTGGGTTGCTATATGCTGGATATGTGTGGTTGCTTTGGTAGGAAGGTTTGGGGTGAGAACAGACAGCCCTCATCAAACACAGGGTCTATCAAATTCACCCCTCCTGACCATCTTCCACTGAGGGCTTGCCTGTACCACCCATTGTATTGCTTGAACCTACTAAGGGGATCCCAGAGAGACAGGTGCATCAGGGAAACTCATAATGATGGCTCCCTAAAGTTCTATTCTGATCGTTGACAAAGTGGCAGTGTCTGATGTGGAAGGCACATCCCTGGTATGACATGCTCACAACTGTGTGCTAATAAAAGCCTTTCCCTTGTCACAGCTCCTCAGGCACTTCTCATTAGCAGGAGTAGGGAAACAATTGATTAAGACATAATCTCCCATCTTCCCACACAGCACCGAGGAGAGTAGTGCAAGCCCAGGTTGTGGAGTCAGACTGTTCCGGGGTCAGAAGCTAACCTCTGCCGCTTGCTAGCTGTGCACGATTGTGGCATTTCCTCATCCCGGCAGTGCCTCACTTTCCTTCTCTGCAAGTGGGGGGAGTAGCGACGTGGAAAGAGCCAGAGGGCAGGTCGCCCGCGCATTCATTGTAGAAGTATGTGTTGAGTTGCCTGTGGCAGGTGGAGGAGTCACTTGAAAGGTTTTAATTTTTGACAGTTTCATAGATTTTTTTATAATGAGTTTTGGTCATGTCCACCCTGTCCTCCTCCCCCGTCCCTCTCTTTCTCCTGCTGGCACAAGTGTTCTCAACCAGTCTCCTTCCTACTTTTGTGTCTACTTTTTGTGGGGTTTGTACATTTTTGCTTTACATTTATTTATTTTATGTATATGAGTGTTTGCCTGCATGCACATGTGTGCACACATGTGTGCCTGCTGCCCCTGGAAGCCGGAAGACGGCATTAGATCCTCTGGAATTGGAGTGATGGATGGTTGTGAGTTTATTAAGTTTCTGCCCAAGCATGGGAGGAAGGTTATTTTATATTCTCATTCTGAGAGAACAAAGTAGAGAAGAAAGGTTTATTTTGACTCATGCTTTGAGAGGGTTCAGTCTCCAAAGCTGTTAGAGCATCATGGTGGAATCATGTACCGGAGAAGCTGCTCACTTCATGGCTGACCAGGAAGCAGCAAGAAGGAAGGAGCAGGGAACAACAGATACGGATGGACCCACATCTGTTAACCCCCTCTTCCTGCTAGCTGCCATCTCCCTGGATCTTCAGACTCCCACTCCCTCCACAGAGCCACATGGAGGATTAAACATTCAACACAGGAGCCTGTAGGAGGTTCTTCCTGCTCAAGTCTCAGCAGCAGCAGGTGCGAACTGGCCTTCCGGTCTCATAGCACCTCGTCAGACTATCTCCTTGTTTTCACAATGTTTCCGTATTCATGGGAAGTGGAAATTGGTCAAGTAATTAAAAATGGTGACGCACTGGCTGGGGAGACGGTTCAGTTGTTAAAGCCCTTGCCATGCAAGCCTGGGAACCTAGAACCCATGTAGTGGTGTGTGACTGTACCCAGTGTCAGGGAGCCAGAGCTATCTATCCCTGGAGTGCCTTGGTTATCCAGTCCACCTTACTCCGTGAGCTCCAGGCAGTCAGTGTTGGAGGAATACCCCCCGAGGTTGACTGGTGACCTCTACGTGTACATATGCACAGCTGCGCTGCTGCCCTTTTACACGAACACACAAAATAGTGATGTGTCATGAAGGGAATACAGCGGAGGAACACGGTAGAGAAAGACCACGGAACGCAGGCAACTCAACCAGGGAGAGCATTTCTGAGGTGAGGCTGTGCTGAGAAACGAGACACGGCAATGAGTGGCCCACGCACGTGTCTCCGGAAGGGCCTTCTCTACAAAGGAAACAGCGAGAGCCAGGACCGAAGTCCTGAGGTGGGAAGTGCTTGGCAGACTCTAGGAAACAGGAAGGATGTTGGAGCATGAACAGAGATGGGTCTAAAAGGTCTGGAGGGGCAGGAGCGTTTGGGGCCTCACAGGCCATGGAAAGAAACAGAAAACACACTCTTAATCCAGAGCCCAGCTCGGTCTGCACTCAGTCAGCTACTGTTTCTCTCTTAGCGATGTGTCTCTCTGTTATTGTGCTCTTTAAATTATTTGCATTTTGCTGAGAAAATACAATGGGGAAGAAAATTAAAGAAAAATTATGGTCCGCTATTAGACCAGTGACTGATAGAAATAAGTTACTTCTTTTTCTGTCAAAATATTTTTATTTGTTTTATACACTTTTCTTCTTATTTTTTTTTGTATAATATATTTTGATCATATTCTTTCCCTTCTTCAAACTCCTTCCAAATCTACCCACCTCCTTCCCACCCAACTTACTCTTAAAAAAGACAAAAAAAGAAAATAAAAACAAAATAATAAAAGGTAGCATGAATTCTAATTGTTCTTAATAAAAACCTGGAGTCAGAAATTAGGGGTGAAAGCTGAGAGATCAGAGAAACAGTGTAGCCAGCCACTAGAGAGACCTTTTACCTCTACTGAGTCCTCAGAATAAAGGGTCTATTCCTAGCTCTACTAATTCTCAGATGGCAACCTCAGACCGACTGCTTCATACTGCACTGAGCTCCTGTCTCCTCCTGCCTTATATTCCTCTCTCCACCCAGCCACGTCATTCCTGTCTACACCTCCCTAGTGCTGGGATTAAAAGCATGTGACTCCTAGCTACTGGGATTAAAGTTGTGAACCACCACCACCTGGCTCTGTTTCTCTTTGGTACTAGATCAACTAGTGTAGCCCAGGGTAGCCTTGAACTCACAGAGATCTGTTTGCCTCTGCCTCCCAAGTGCTGGAATTAAAGGTGTGTGCCACAGCTGCCTGGCCTCTAGTGGCTTAGCTCTCCGATCTTCAGGCAAGCTTTGTTTGTTAAAACACCAGCAAAGTATCACGACAGCAAAATCAAACAAATAAGCAAAAAAAAAAAAAAAAAAAGCAAAAAAACAAAAAAAAACCCATCCCAAACCAACCAAGCAAACATAAATAAACAAAGTAAAACAACAACAACAAAAACAACAACAAAAATATAAAGCCCACAGAAGAAATGAAGTCCTTTTGTTTGGACCAGCTACTCTTGGATGTGGAATCTGCCCTGGATTGTGATTAGAATATCCAGTGACACTATTGAAAAAAACTGATTTTCTCTTTCCCAGCGGGAAACGACGGCAAATAGCTTTTTGATTAGGGATGGGACTTAGTGTCCACTTCTTTCTCTCAGTCAGGCCCTGGACTGAGGAACAATTGTAGGAGCCGGCGGTGGTGGAAGACTCCAAGGAAACAACATCTTCCAGACACAGTAAGATTGATGCACATATCAGATCACAGAGACAGTGATGGCAGGCACAGGACCTGCACAGGTTCAAAGGCATTTCGTTTTCTTAAAGCAGGGTTGAACCCTGTTAAGGTATCAAATGGCTGTCCAGGATGCTTTTCTCCATAGCAGTGTAAGGATCTTTTACTCCACACCAAGAAAGGCCTTTGTTTCTGCACAACACCATAGACTGTGGGCAGGTACCAAGTAGGGATTTCATGCTTCTCAAAGGGAAGAGAATTCCAGGTGCTCAGAGGGCTGAACAGATAGACTACAATGCCCATGACAGTTAATGTCATTGTAGCTGGAAGGGTTGTAAAGTCACCATGAAAACACACCTCTGGGTGCGATGGTGGATGTTTCCAGAGAGATTTATCCGAGCAGAGAAGCCCTCTCCGAGCCAGTACCTCCATGGGCTGGGGTCCCAGACTGCATACACAAGGGAGAAGAAGCTGGGCTGCAGCGTGCATCTCCCTCTGCTTCCTGACTATAGGTGCAGTGTGACCAGCCTCCTCCTCCTTCTACAATGTCTTCCTCCCCGTGATGGACAACACCCTCAGACTCTGAGCCAAAACAAACCCTTCCTCCCCTTCGCTGCTTTTTTTTCAGTGATTTTTTTGTCATAGCGACAAGAAAACTGACTAATACAGGACATTGGCTTATTAAACTGTGATGCAGATGCCTATAAAAGTCTATGGCTTACTAATAAGAATGCATTCCAACTGATTTGAGCTAGACCTTCAATCTAGAGTCCTCAGATAACCAGGTCTTATACTGTCAGTACCCTGTACTGTCAGTACAGTAGAGGAAGAATGAAGAGAGAAAATATGAATGATAGCATCTAATAGTTTATTGCATATATGTGTATGTTTGCATGTGTGTATGCATGTATATGTATATACATACATGTATGTATACATATATATTGTGTGTGTTCATGTGTGTGTGTGTGTGTGTGTAGGTCCAAAGTTGATATGAGCTGTTCCTCTCAATTGATTTATTGAGGCAGAGTCCTTTGCTGAACCATTATTTCACAATCAATCTTTCTCTGCTTCTCTAGTAGTACTAGGTTACAGGCAGCTGCCATACCTGCCTGGGTTTTTATGTGTGTTCTGGGGTTAGGAACTGTGGTCTTAACTCTTGCATGGCAAGCAGTTTATCCAGTAGCCCTTACTAATGCAGGTTGGGTCTACAAAACAGATTAACCTTAAACCTCCTCTGTAGCCCAGGCTGGTCTTGAACTTACAATCCTTGCACCTCAGCCTTCCAAGTTGCTGGCAGTACAGGCTTGTGCCATCAGGTCTGGCAGAGAAGGAATTTGAAAATAAAAAATCCCACCTGTCAACTATCTCTGCCCAGCTAAACATCTTGTTATATCTTTAATCTCAGAATACATGATTCTTAAGCCTGCAAGGTGTTTATCTCTGGCAGACAGGCACCGTATCTTTTGGGTTAATTTATGGATAGTCTTAGAATGGACTAACATATAGATTTTCCCGAGTAATAAGGGGAGGAATGAGTGGGAATTTTAGTTTTATTCCTGTGCTAACCAGGGTGATAAAAAGCTACCCCAGTCACCTACCAATGCGCACAGAAGCCTGCTTAATCATTCTCGCTATGGTTGGCAGACAAAAGCTGAGCAGATTTCCTCCAAGTATGGTGCAAAGCCAGACTGGATTTTTACTGTAATTTTGTCATTAGGACCCAAAGAAGAAATCACATCAATCAAAGATAATTTTCCTGGGCTTCCCAGAAGGGTATGAAAGGAAGAGTGAATTCCCTGTTGCTCTGAAGTGGCAGTGAGTGACTGTCCAGCAGATGAATCGAACAGATGGGAGGAAGTGTAAATGTGAAATTGATACACACCCTGCTGCTAGCAAAGGAGGAGATGCTTAGATGATGATGTCGCGGGAGCAGAGAGTGAAGCCCTTGACGATACCGAGGCCTTCTCTTACCTCGATTTGGGCACCCTGAGAATGATGGGATACAGGGAGACATTTGGTCAACATTTTAAGGACAAAAAATTAAACAGATAAATTAATTGCCTTTATAAACACTTTTTTTTTTGAGACAGGGTTTCTCTGTTGTTTTTGGTGCCTGTTCTGGAACTTGCTCTGCAGACCAGGATGGCCTCCAATTCACAGAGATCCACCTGATGCTGAGTCCTCCTGAGTGCTGGGATTAAAGATATGCACCACTACCACCCAGCCATAAACACTTGTTAAATATCTACTATACACCAGACGCTGTACTTATGTTATGAATAAAAATGCCACCGGAGCTATCAGTGATGTGCTGACTGTGCAAAAATGAGGAACTGCACACACACACACACACACACACACAACACACAACACACACCAGACGTGGTGGAATGTGCTGGAGGGGTTGTAGCAGGGGGGTCTCTTGGGCATACCATCACTCTAGCTGAGTTGTTAAGCCCTGGGCCCCTGTAAAAGAACCTGTCTCAAAAAACAAGATGGAAAGAGATCTAGGAAGACACACAAGGTTGACCTCTGCCTTTCGCATGCACATACACACACACAGACTTTTCTTTCCCAAAGGTCATTTTTCCTTCTGGCAAGGAGGGAACACAAATGACTGATGATTAAATTCAGGGTGATGAAGAACAGGACAGAGAGGACATAGGGCTGCTTTCTGGAGATGTCAGGGGAAACTGCTGTTTGTGGATTTGGGATACTGTATCCGTGATTTTCTTTCTTTCTTTCTTTCTTTCTTTCTTTCTTTCTTTCTTTTTTTTTTTTTTTTTACTACATATCCATTCACACCAGAACTCAGAAACTTCAAACAACATTGTCCTCCTCTTGCAGTTGTGGGTATGGAGTGTGACTGAGCTTGCAAGGTTTCTGTCTTATGGTTTTGCACAAAACTGTGGTCAAGGGTCAAGTCAAAGCCTGTGGCCTCCTCTGGAGCCTAAACACGGGAAGGATGCGTACTCAAGCTAACTTGATAGCAGCTGTTTGTTTCCATTTCTGCTGCTCTAGTAAAATACTCCAACAAAGAGGAATTTAGGCTATAAAGGGTTTACTTTAGCCCATAATTCCAGATTAGAGTCTCGCATGGCAGGGAAGTCAAGGAAGGAATGTGAGGCTGCTTGTCACGTCACAACCACAGTCAAGAGCAGAGAATGGACACATTGCACGCCTTCTCCTGCCCAGCCTTCTTTCTATACTTACACAGCCCCAAACCCAAACCTAGGGAATGGTGCTACCCACAATGGGTGAGTCTTCCAATCTTAGTTAGCTTAATTAACAATCCTCCACAGACATGCTCACATGCTAACCTGATCTAGACAACCCTTCATTAAGACTTTCTTCCCAAGTGATTTCAGATTGTGTCAAACTGATAGTTAAAACCAACCAACCAGCATCGCTAGCATCCATCTGGCTCATTGTTCGGCTGTGGCTGAACCTACTTATGCTTCCCTGACAGGTGGATATTATGTCAGTTCATATTATCAGCACTCACAAGGTGAGACAATGAGTCTGGTTGGAAGGATGGAAGTAACACCCATAACATTTAGACGTAGAACCTGGTCATATCAGAGTGAGGGGCTTACACAAGAGCGTGAGAACAGGACATAGGTGTCACTGGAGGATGTGTCCTGCAGAAGCTGTTAGACATAAGTCCTAGAGGCAGAGCCTGAAGTGAGAAATACATTATAAACCAATATGTTAGGACAGTTTCCCAAGAAAAAGCATAAGCAAGTGCAAGACAATAAACATTGTGTGTAGGGGCGAACTTTGGCTCAATCAGTAGGGAAGATGGGAGGCAGCATATTTTGTAGTATTTCCTGTCAGGGCCGAGGGGATAGAGTACTTATGCCCTTGAACCTGTCCTTCATGGACTTTTAGATGCCTTCCATCATTGACAAAGTACCTTTCTGTCCTGTCCCCCATCTACAAAACCATCACTGCCACTTCTCACTAAGACAAAGCCCAAATTCCACCTTTAGATGCATTGCTACCTGCTCTCTGTCTCTCTCTACTTCTCTCTCTGTGTCTGTCTGTCTGTCTGTCTGTCTCTCTCTCTCTTGTAAGTAAGGAAGTCAACTTACAGGAGGAAAGGATGATATATTTTGGCTCATTGCTTTAGAGGGTTTAGTTCACAATAACTTGGTCCCACATGCTTGGGACCATATGGAGAAGGAGGCTGTTCACTTCACGATGAACAGGAAACAAAAAAGACACCGTTATAGACACAACTTTCAAAGACACCTCTGAGTGGCCTTCCTCTAACTAGGCTTTCTTCCAGTTTCCAGAATCTTAAAACAAAACAAACAAACAAACCAAAACCACTAACTGAGGACCAAGTATCTAACTCATGAGCTGTGGGGACATTTCATATTCAAGATACAACAAGGAGGGAAGGTATATTTTGGTTGACAGTCTCATAGGCTTCAGAACCATGGCCAACTGACTCCATTGCTGTGGGCCTGAGCTAACGTAGAGGAAAGCTGTTTGCATGGTGGCCAGGGTGTCTATGGAAAAGTAGAAGAACCATCAGGCGTAAGACATTGTCTCCAAGGCCACCCCCCGTCACCTCAGCGACCCACCTCTTTCAGCTAGACTCTATTTCTTATTTTCACCACATCCCAATAGGTCACCCAAAGATGAATCCATCAATGCATTATGCCACCAATTAAGGCACAACACCCTTATCCAGTGAACTCCCCAAAGCCTGCCTTCTGAACATTGAATTGGAGACAAACCTCCACCATATGAGCTTTTAGGGGGTGTATTTTATAACTCAACTGTAACACCGGGTGAAGGTTGATTCTGGGAGACATGACTTCCCTGGCACTCCTGTCTGTGCACACATATAGAGTAAGTGGGTTCTCATACTCTGAAGATGAACACGGAGACAGGGGAGCTTGTTTCTAAGAAAATGTCAAAGAATATGCGTGTGTATGTCTCTGTGTGTGCCCATGTGTGCATAAGACAGTAATAGCATTTATTACTCACATTTATTGCAAAAATAGCAAGAATATGGAGAAGCATGAACAAACGGATAATTGTTTATGAGTAAGTGGAACAAGATGGTGTATGAAGTGTCAGGTGGGAAAGAGCCCAGGAAACAAGACAGAGAGCAGCAGAGGGCTTATCAGAGAAAGACTCAGTGGGAGGGAAGGCAACACACTGAGCTATGTCTAAGGGGTTAAGGCACAGAGTCAAAAACTAAAAGCACTGAGAGCCCTCAGCCACCAGTGTCTTCCCCTCCACTCTATGTTTAGAGACAGGGGCTGTCACCGAACCTAGAGCTCAATGGTTCAGCTAGGCTGGCTGGACAGTGAGCTCCAAGGATTTTCCTTGTCCCTGCCTCCCCAGTGTTGGGATGCTTGCTGTGCCCTGCTGCACCCAGAGTTATATGTGGGTGCAAGGGATCCAAAGTCATAGTCTTGAGCTCACATAGCAAGCACTTCACCCACTGATCCACGTCCTCAGCCCAATTTCAGACTTTTTAAACAGACCTCAGATATTAGAATCAGCTCAACTATAATCCTCATTCGTGATGTGCTGCCGTCTTCTCCCTAAGAATGGCTCTCTTTTCATTGACTTCAGTTCATTAAATATTTACTAATCTATTAAACGCCTGTGGTGCCATTTAACCAGGAGTGGCCACACGCAAGGCAGTCCACCTTTGTTCTAATCTCGTGGTGTAGTGAGGCTGAACCATCTTTGCTTGTTCTGCAGCTGTAATCTTTTACAGTAACCGGGCAGAGCTCAGATGAGCTTAGAAGCCATGGGGTACTAAAATTTGAATCTGAATTGTCCTCCTACAGGTTCATGCTTTCTAAAAGTGTGTATATGTATAAGTGTGCGTGTGTGTGTGTGTGTGTGTGTGTGTGTGTGTGAGTGAGTGCAGGTTTGCATGCATCACAGTCCTCATGTCCAGGTTAGAGGACAACCCCAGTTATTGGTCCTCACCTCCCACCTGGTTTGAGACAGAGCTCCTGTTGTTCATGGCTATGCACTCTCAGGCTAGCTGACCTGAGAGCTCTGGGGAGTCTATGTCTCCACTTTCGACCTCACCTTCAGAGTACTGAGATTACATTCTTGCTGGGGATCAGAACTCAGGCCTTCACACAGCGTGGTTTGTGATTTACCCTATGTGCAATATCCCAGCCATATCATGGTTTGACTCCTCTCCTTTTCAGGGCTGCCACTTTATGAAGGTTAGGAATTAGAGCCTAGCTAGTGGAAGTAGACAGAGACAGGCCTTTGCAGGAAGTATCTTGGGTCATCCAGTCTGTAGTGATGGGAAATTCCTAACTCCATCAAGCAGCCATTCCAGCTTTTAGGACATTTGGCCTTCTTGAAGCACCTGCCCACTGATTCTAGCTGTGCTGTTTGGTAGCTTCCTTCTACTTCCATGGAATCTGGGCAGTGTAATCCCCACTCACTTCATGTTGTGCACCTGCTTCCCACATATCACTTTCAGGAACACAAAGGTGCTTAAGACAAGCATTTTTCCCCCAGTGGAGTTTATAATTTATAGAGGAGAGAAGATAAAACAAATATATAAGTTTCCATCACAGAGTGTGTCAAGAGTGCTATGTTCTGTAAGAGAGGAACAAAAATGTTGTTGGAAGGAAGAGTAGTAGAGAGGGAGGAATGAAGATACATACATACACACACACACATATAGAAAGAGACAGACAGAGACAGAGATAGAAGAAGAGAGAGACAGAGAGCAGGTAGCAATGTGTCTTAGAGATGGTGTTTGGGCTTTATCTTAGTGAGAAGTGGCAGTGATGTTTTGCAGATGGCGGACAGTGCAGTGCTATCCAGAAAGAAGAAAGAGCATGAATGGTAGAAGATTTCAGGCTTGATAACTCTCAGGGACATAGTTATGGGCATAGTCTCATTCCCAAGGCACCTCAAAGTAGAAGCCACAGGTTGAGGTGACTACAGGGGCCCACGATCCTTGCCTGATGGAACACATATCATTTGTTTTACTAAATCTGCTTTACCTACTGACTCAAGGAAGCCTTTGCATTGCTCTGTTTTATCATTGGCTCTGTATAACTGTGTATTTATGCCTGTATTTCCATCATAGGAGCATGGGGACCAGGGGGCTGGAGTCATGATTTGTACATCACTGTGTCCTCAGCGCTTAGCACAGTGCCTGGACCGTGGTAGGCATTTGATAGGTAGTTGCTTAGTGAACAACTACCATTTTAGTCCTTAGCTGTTTACATCTTGCCTTCCTTATCCTGTCCACTGACTTCAGATTTGGGCTCTGCTCCCTCTATAAGAGATAGACCTCACCTGTCATTCCAGGTCTCGACTTTTTCTTATTCTAGTGTATATTTTCATTTTGTACATGGTTTTGGATTTGGATTTTGGCTTTCTTCTTAGCCCATCCCTCAATGAGACCTTTGGGGAAACTTCCTTTTATTTAGCCAAGTTGCTATGCTTTAAGCCCCAGTACATAATCTCTTGGGCAATTTTCAGTTTAGTAGTTATTTACTGAGTGCCTACTATATGCCAAGACCACAGAATGAGGGTAGTAGCTATGGTGTCCTTGGTTGAACCAAGTTGGACTGTGTCCCTGAATCTCACCAGGATCACAAAGGAGCTGAAGAAAGTGGCAATTTCAATGAGGGAATGAGATGAGACACACCAACCAGATGAATTCATCCTGGTGACTGGGTTAGATGAGCGCTTGGGTCTGTCAAGCATGCCTGATCTGACAATCATTGGGAATCTATCTGAGCTCCTCCAGGGGGAACAAGAGATTGTAATTCTGAAGTGGAACAGAAAGAAGTGTAATTGGATCAATGAGTTGTTAATGATGATATTGAAGAACTTTCTGCCAGAGCTGAGCAAGAAATGGGACAACCTGGCCATAGGCATTCATGCGCTTGATTCTGACAGACTCTGCAGGTCTCTCTCTCTCTCTCTCTCTCTCTCTCTCTCTCTCTCTCTCTCTCTTTCCCTTCCTGTCTTTAATTGAAAACTCATACAATACATTTTGATAATAGTTTCCTCTTGCATCTCTTCCAATATCCTCCCCATCTTCCACCCATCCAAATCTATGCCTTCTTCTCTTTCTCTCTTTTTTAGAAAACAAAATCAAATCAGAATTTAAAAAGATACAATGAAAAATCATAGGAAACACACACCATAAAAATACAAAATCACAAATCATAATATACAAGCAAAAGACCAGTAACATAAAAATGCCCAACAAAGCAAAAACTAAAACAAAAAATTCTACAAAAAACCCCATTGAGTTCATTTTGTGTTGGCCATCTACTGCTGGACATGAGGCCTACTTACCCTTAAGTGTGGGTTATACACCCAGTGAGACTGCATCAGAAAAAACTGATTTTTCTTTTGTAAGCAGTTATCATCTGGAGATGTCTTTTCATTTAGGAATGGCAGATGGTGTCCACTCCCCCCTCCTCAGTGTTAGAATTCCATCTGTCTCAATCCTGTGCAGGTCCTATGTATCCTGCCACAGTCTCTGTGTGTCAGGTTCTGTTGTGTCTGGAAGACACTATTTCCTTGGTATCATCCATCCTTTTGGCTCTTACAATCTTTCTGTCTCCTCCTCCACATAGCTTCCTGAGCCCTCGGAGGAGGAGTTTGATGAAGACAAACTGTAGGACTGAGTGTCCTAAAACCTCTTAGTCTCTGCATACCATCCACTGTGGGCCTCTGTATTGGTTCCCATCTATCTACTATAAAAGGAAGTTTCTCTGATGTTTGCTGACCAGACACAGATCCATAGGTCTAGCAGAATGTCATAAGGAGTAATTTCATTGCTAAGTTTCTTTAGCAGAATAGTAGTATTTGCTTTTCTCATAGGCCTATGGGCTATCTACTCACAGGTTCTTGGACATTCAAGCAATGTCAGGCATGCATTACAACTTGTAGATTTGGTCTCAGATCCAATCAGATAGTGATTGGCTGGTTATTCAACGACTTTTGTGCCACTATTGCACCAGTGTATCATGCAGGCAGGTCATTGTCATAGATCAAAGGGTTTGTAGCTGGGTTGATATTGACCCTTGTCCTCTGGTAGCATGTAGAGTACCTTCCAGAACCTTGTATACTAGATAGCAGAGGTGAAGGACCTAGTTAGGCACCAACTTGACTTCTCCATGTTCAAAGAGATAAATAGGTGTTGTCTTCAGCAATAATGCATCACCATCAGTTTGTGAAGAACAAACCATAGCCTTGGCAATAGCTCCAATTTTGGGGGATTTGCATGGGGCTACTTTGGCCAACAACTTGATTAGATATAGCACATAATCTTGGTCATTGAAAGTTTTACTTGGTGGCCAAAAGATGTCTCATTGGGGCATTGTCTTCCTGTTATTTGAAGGCTTCATTTAAATTTATTTTTACATATATATTCATTTACATATTATATATTCACATATATATTATATATTCATAGTTTCTATATTAGTAGGTCTCCATATGATCCCTTAAATGACTCTTAACTGAGTTTTCCTTCTCTGTATTACCTACGTTATCCCTTCTCCCCCCTCATCTAGTTCTTCTGTTCTAGTCTGTCTCATGTCTCTCCATAACTATATACTCTATTTCCCCTTACTTGGAAGATCCTCTCCACCCCCAGTCCTTTATTTTAACCTTAACCTCCATAGATATATGAATTATAGCATTCCTATCAAAAGCTAACATTTTTATAAAAGAAAATTCCATGTTTTCCTTTTGGGTCTGGATTACCTCACTCAGGATGACGTTTTCTAGCTCCATTCATCCTACCTGAGATTTTTATTTTTTAAACAACTTAATAAGAATCCACTGTATAAATATAGCACATTTTCCTTTCCATTCGTCCATTGGTGGACAACTAAGCTGTTCCCAGTTTCTAGCTAGTATAAAGAGAGCAGCAGTGAACATTGATGAGCAAGTGTCTCTGTAGTAGAATGTAGAATCCTGTAGGTATGTACCAAGAGTGGTACAGCTGGTTCTTGGTGTAGAGCTATTTCTAGCTTTCTGAGGAACCACTGCACTGATTTCTGTAGTGGCTGTACAAGTTTGTACTTCCACCAGCCGTAGATAACTGTTCTTCTTTCTCTACATCCTCACTAACATTAGCTGTCATCTGGTTTATTGATCTTGACCACTCTAACTGGTATAAGATGAAATGTTAAAGTAGTTTTGGTTTGCATTTCTCTGATGACTAAGGATGTTGAATATTTATATAGGCCATTTGGGTTTTCTCTTTCGAGGATTCTCTGTTTGGTTTTGTATCCCAATTTGCATTATTTTTTTCCTTCTTGTCCATTTATATTTTAGTTATTATCCCTCTATTGGATGTGAAGTTGGTAAAAATCATATTTGGTAAGCTGCCACTTTGCCCGAATGATGGTGTCTTTTGCCATACAAGAGCTTTTTAGTTTCACGAGGTCCCCTTTATTAACTATTGGTTTTAGTGCATGCACTAGTGTGTCATTGGTTATTAAATCTTTTCTTGTACCAATGAGTTCAAGACTATTCCCAACTTTCTGTTCTGTCAGGTTCAGTGTATCTGGCCTTAACTTGAGGTTCTTGTTCCATTTAGAGTTGAATTCTGTACAAGTTAAGTACGGATGTGTTTGTATTCTTTTACTTGTAGACATCTAGTTTGGCCAGAACAATTTGTCAAAGATAGTGTCTTTTATTCAGTGCAGATTTCTGGCTTCTTTGTCAAAAATCAGGTATTCATAGGTGTGTGGATTTATATCTGGATCTTCAATTTGATTTCATTGATTAACCTGTCTGTAATAAAAGCAATAAACAAAATGTAACCAATTCCATGCTATTTTTATTAGTATAGCTCTGTAGTGCAACTTAAAATCTGGAATGGTGATACCTCCAGCAGTTTTTTTTATTATTTAGGATTGTTTTAGTTATCTTGGGTTATTTGTTTCCATATGAAGCTGAATCTTGTCTTTCCAAGATCTGTAAAGAACTATGCTGGAATTTTGATGAGGATTGCATTGAATTTGTATATTGCTTTTGGTAGGATTGTCATTCTCACAATATTATTCCTAACAATCCATGAACATGGAATATCTTTTCATCTTCTGATGTATTCTTTAATTTCTTTCTTCAGGTTCTTCAAGTTTTTATTATACAAGACTACAAGACTTTCATTTGCTTGGCTAGAGTTATACCAAGATTTTTTTTGAGACTATCATGAAAGTATTGTTTTCCTGATTTCTTTCTCAGTCTGTTTATCATTTGTAGGAAGGTTACTGACTTTCATGAGTTAATTTTGCATTTTATTATTTTACTGAAAGATTTTTTTTATCAGCTGCAAAAATTTTCTGGTTGTGTTTTTAGGGTCTTTAATGTATACAACTACATCATCTGCAAACAGAAATACTTTTAATTTTTCTCTTCCTGTTTGTATCCCCTTGATCTCCTTCAGTTGTCTTACTGTGCTAGCTAAGACTTCAAGTACTGTATTGAATAGGTATAGAAAGAGCAGACATTCTTTTTTTTCTGGTTTTAGTGAAAATGCTTTGCATTTCTCTTCATTTAGGTTGATATTAGCTGTGGGATTGCTATATATTGCCTTTATTATGTTGAGTTATGCTCCTCATATCCCTAGTCTCTTCAGGAACTTTATCATTAAGGATTGTTGCATTCTGTCAAAGGCCTTTTCTACATCTAATAAGATGATCATGAGATTTTGGCTCTGGATGCAGTCTATTTGATCATGGTAGATAATCTTTTTGATGTGTTCTTGGATTTGGTTTGTATGTATTTTTTAAAAGAATTTTTGTACATATGTTCATAAGAAAAATTGGTCTGTTATTTTCTTTTTTTTTGTTGGGCCCTTATGTGGTTTAGATAACAGAGTAATTTTGGCCTCATAAAAAGGATTTGGAAATGTTCCTTCTGTTTCTGTTTTGCAGAATAATTTGAAGAGAATTGGCATTAGTTTTTCTTTGAGGGTTCTGGTAGAATTTTGTGCCGAATCTATTTAGTCCTGGATTTTATATTTTTGTGGGGGAGGTTGGAGACTTTTAAGTACTGCTTCTATTTTATTAGGATTTATGGACCTGCTTAAATTGCTTACCTGATCTTGACTTAATTTTGGAATATATCAATAAATTTATCCATATCTTTTTGTTAAGGTTTTCCTGTTTGGTATACAGCTTTTTAAAGAACATCTTAATTCTGTGGATTTCCTTAGTATCTGTTGTTATTTTTCTCCCTTTGTGTCTAATTTTACTTATTTGATTCTTCTCTCTTCATCTTTTAGTTAATTTGGCTAAGGTCTTATCAATGTCACTGATTTTTTTTTTTTTTAAAAACCAACTCTTCATTTCATTGATTCTTTGTATTTTTATTTGTTTCTAATTTATAAATTTCAGCCTTCAGTTTGATTACTTCTTGCCACCTACTCTTTTTGAATATGATTCCTCTTCTAGCTCCAGAGCTTTTAGGTGTGCTGTTAAATTCCTAGTATGAGATCTCTTCAAATGTTTTGTGTAGGAACTTAGTGCTCTATGAACTTTGTCTCTTAGAACCATCTTCATTGTGTACCATGGGTTTTCTATGTTGTGCTTTTATTTTAATTAAATAATTAAAATTAATAATTTAAAATTTTCTTCTTAATTTCTCTCTTGACCTGTTTTTCATTCAGTAGTGAGTTATTCAGTTTTCATGAGTTTGTGTATGTTCTGTTGTTTCTGTTGTTGATACCCAGCTTTAATTAATCTATAGTGGTCAGATAGGATGCAGGGTGTTGTTTCTGTTGTTGATACCCAGCTTTAATTAATCTATGGTGGTCAGATAGGATGCAGGGTGTTGTTTCAGTTTTCTTGTATCCATTGAGATTGACTTTGTGTCCAAGTATGTAGTCAGTTTTGAAGAAAGTTCCATGAGCCACTAAGGAGACAGTATATTCTTTTGTGTTTGGGTGAAATGTTCTATAAATACCTGCTATGTGCATTTAATTTATAATATTTAACTCTAGAATTTTTTCAGTTTAGTTTTTGTCTGGATGGTCTGTCTATTGGTGAAAATGGGTATTGAAATCACTATCACTGTTGAGGGTCAATATGTGATATGTGAGTTAGCTGTTTCTTCTATGAAATGCATGGCCTTGTGTTTGGTGCATAAATCTATAGAATTGTAATAGCCTCTTGGTTTGAAGTCTATTTGGTCAGATATTAAAATGTTTGCATTTGTTTGCTTCTTGAGTATATTGACTTGGAATATCATTTCCTTTCTTTTGTCCCAAAGCATTGTCTATCCCTTATAGTCAGATCATCAGCTCCCAAATAATGCGCATGAGGACTTCTTATTATTAAATATGGAGCTTGACCTTAGCTTAGGTTTGTTCCCAACTAGCTCTTAAAACTTAAATTAACCATTTTATATTAATCTATTCTGCCACAAAGTTCATTACCTCTCCTCAGTACTGTACATCCCATTTCCTGTGTCTGACTGGCAAATCCCATGCACCTCAGATTCTTCCCAGAGTTTTTATCTCTGACTGGAAGTCCCACTTATCTTCTCCTGCATGGCTGTTGGCTGTTCAGTTTTTATTAGACCAACCAGGAGGTACCTTAGGTTGATGAGGTAAAACAGAGGCACATCTTTACACAGTGTGATCAAATATCCAGAAACAATCCTTGGTGGTATGATGTGCTTTATGGATGCAACAGAAAATGGATTCTGATTTAAAATACAGTCTTGTACAGTCTGTGTCTTTTGTTTGTTTTTTGAGACAGGGTTTCTCTGTAGCTTTGGAGTCTGTCCTGGAACTAGCTCTGTAGACCAGGCTGGCCTCGAACTCACAGAGATCTGCCTACCTCTGCCTCCCGAGTGCTGGGATTAAAGGCGTGCGCCACCATTGCCTGGCGAGACTGAAACAGTTATTACTGAGAGTTAACAATGAGCAGTGTTCATATTGACTTCTGCTAGTTTGTTGTTATGGTGTGGGTTTCTCCCCCTCTTTTGATTAACTGGTCTGGGATTATTTATTCTTTGTATTTTCTTGGATGTGGTTTACTTCTTTCTAATGAAGTTTCCTTCTATCTCCTTCTGTAGAGCTGTGTTTGTTGATATAGGAGGTCCTTCTGTTTGTGTGTTGCTTTTATCGGTTAATTAATAAAGAATCTGCTTGGCCTGATAGGGCAGAACTTAGATAGGTGGCGAAGACAGACCTGAATGCTGGGAAGAAGGGCAGAAGGAGAGAACCATCATGGAGACGCCAGGTCAGACATGCTAAATCTTTCCCAGTAAGCCACAACCTCGTGGTGAACACAGATTAATAGAAATGGGTTAAATCAGGATGTGAGAGTTAGCCAATAGGAGGCTAGAGCTAACGGCCAAGCAGTGATTTAATTAATACAGTTTCTGTGTGATTATTTTGGGTGTAAGCTAGCTGGGCAGCTGGGATGAAAAGCAGGCTTCTCTCCTTTCAACAGTTTGTAGATTGGTACTTCTTAAATTTGGTTTTATTGTGGAATGTTTTCCTTTTTCTGGCTGTTATGATCTATAGTTTTGTTGGGTATAGCAGACTGGAATGTCCTCTGTAGTTTCCAAGAGTTTGTAGAACATCCCTCCATGCCTTTCTGGATTTTAGAGTCTCCATGGAGAAGTCAGGTGTTATTCTAATAGTTTTGCCTTTGTATATTTCTTAGTCTCTTTCCCTTGTAGTTTTTAATATTCTTTCTTTCTTCCGTATGTTTTGCATTTTGACTATTATATGTCATGGGAATTTCTTTTCTGGTCCTGTCTATTTGGTGTTCTATATGCTTCTTTAACTTGATAGTCACTTTTTGCTTTTTATTTTATTTTTTTTTTGGTTTGTTTTGTTTTTTGGTTTTTTGAGACATAATTTCTCTGTGTAACAGCCCTGGTTGTTCTGCAACTTGTTTTTGTAGACCAGGCTGGCCTCAGACTCACAGAGATCTGCCTGCCTCCCCCTGCCTCTGCTTGCTGAGTGCTGGAATTAAAGACATGTGCTACCACTGACTGGTAGCCACTTCTTTTCTAATATTAGGGAAATTTTCATCTATGATTTTTTAAAATTATTTTCTGTGATTTTGATTTGAGTTTCCTTCTTCATCTTCTAGTCCTATTATTTTTGGATTTGTCCTTTTTGTAGTGTTCCAGATTTTCTGAATGTCTGTACTTGTGTTTTTTTCTTTCAGACTTAATGTTTTCTTTGACTGAGGTATCCATTTTTTTGTACCTCATTTTCAAAATGCCTGAGATTCTCTTTTTCATGTCTTTGCACTATGATGGTGAGGGTCACCTCTGAGGTTTTTTTTGGTTTGACTTCCTAAACTTCCTACTTTCAGTTTTATTTTAGTTTTTTTTTTTTTTGGTGTGTACAATTCTGTTTCCACTTTTGTGTTTTGAATGGTTTTCATTATTTCATCTCACTGTGTTTTCATTAAGGGATTTATTCATGCCCTCTTGCTGTTTTGCAGTCCTTGTCTTGTTCTTCAGTTATATTGCATTTCTCAGGCTCTTTTGTAGTTGGGTTACTGGGTTCTGGTAGAGACATATCGTCTTAGCAGTTAATGATTGTGTTGTTGAGCTGTTTTCTAGGCATCTAGAGTTAGCATGATGGAGGTGATTCTAGATGTTGATATCTGGTCTTGTCTTCATTGGGTGTGTGTTTTATTTCTTGGTTTCTTTGTTCTCTCTGGATCTTAGGAAAGTGTGGTGGCTGTGGGTTGTCTGGTAGAGAGTGCTTCTGCGTGTTGGTGGGTAGTGGAGAGTGACAGAGATGGGCTAGGAGACAAGACTGAGTGAGGTTGCAGGAAAGTCAAGGGGATTCTCTCCACACCAAGAGGCAGGGTCTCTTGGGTTTCAGAGGTGTGGTGGGAGGAGGGGCTTCTGCAAGGAGGTTGAAATAAGAAGAATCTGGGGAGACAGGGATGAAAGGACCATGAGGACCTAGATTTGTACAGAGTTAGACTCTCCAGTGAATGGAGTTGAAGAGGGAGAAGCAGAACCTCCTACGTGACTGGGGTGAGCCTGGAGATAGGGCCATGGGGGAAATGAAGGAGAGTGAAAATTGCCTACCTCAATTATAGCCTGGTGTAGGCACTGGGGATCCCAGGTAGAGAATGTTTCTATGTATCCATGGCTGGCACAAAGGAGTAGGAATGAGCTAGAAGGGAGGGCTGAGAGGGTTTACAGGAAAGGGAAGGGCTGAGTCTGGCCCAAGGTTCAGTGTTGTCCCCAGAGAATGCAGGTCTTTCAGGTTGTGAGAGTTTGAAAGGAAATGGTTCCTAAAGGGAGTGGTGCTATTAGGAGGTGTGGCCTTGCTGGAGGAAGTGTGTCACCATGGGAGTGGGCTTTGAGGTCTCTTTTGCTCAAGCTGACCTCAGTATGACTGTCAGTCAGCTTCCTGTTGCCTGCACGATGTAGGTCTCTCAGTTATTCCAGAAGCACCACATCTGCCTGCATGTTGCCATGCTCCCCGTCATGATGATAATGGGCCGAACCTCTGAAACTGTAAGCAAGCCACCCAATTAAATGTTTTCTTTATAAGAATTGCCGTGGTCACTTAACCACAGTAAAACTCTTAACTAAGACACAGGTCATCTTTTACAATCTTCCCCAGCTGGGCAAGTTGTTTAAGGTTTGAGGCATGCCTGCCTGACTGGTGGGTTGAGCTGTGTGTGTAGGGAAAGACTGTGAATGGCCTTAGGGGTGTCTGTGCTCTACAGGGTTGGCACAGCATCAAATGCCCTTGTGATTGTTGTATGTTGTTTATAGAAATTGAAAGCAAAGTGAATGCTCTTCTGTAAAAGGAACAACTGAGTGATGGTACATCCATCTGAGGGCCGGTGTGGGCCATTAAAGGGAGTCAAGCAGATTCTATTAAGTGGCTTGGAGAGCTCTCGACAAAATATTGTGGAATAAACAAAGCTACATGGAGAATGGTAGGCAGGATATCATTCAAAAAAAAAAAAAGAGCATAGTGACTTACATTCCCAGGAGTCTTTACCTCTTTCTATACATAAGTGAGGATGGAAGGGAGTGTCACAGAATGGAGTGGTAGGGTAGGTCATGGGAGAGAAAGGGATGGTAGCAAGGTTGGAAACCATGGCAAAGGAGAAAAATTAAAGAGGAAGAAATTATATTCTTTCTTTCTATACCTAGCTCTCCCCTACAAAGCTTACATTTAGTCATCTTAATGCATTTATGTAAAATTTATGTGTACATGGACGTAAGTATAAGACTAAATAATTGAACAGGCAATGAACACAGGAATTGAATGATACTATTATTTTATCCCCATGCTGAGCATTCCTGGCATACCCAGTTGTGGTGACAGAGGGTAAGACCCAGGACGAGCCCTTTAGAATGTATCTTGAACTATATCAAAGAACCACTTGGGATAGAATCCTCAGTCCTGGCTATACATCACTTGCAGTAATCAAGAGAGGATGGTGTTTTTTTTTTTAAAATCCTGTATTTATATATACATTCCTTTTTTGTTTGTTTGTTTTTTGAGACAGGGTTTCTCTATATATTTGGAGCCTGTCCAGGAACTAGTTCTTGTAGACAAGGCTGGCCTCAAACTCACAGAGATCTGCCTGCCTCTGCCTCCCGAGTGCTGGGATTAAAGGAATGCACCACCACTGCCTGGCTTATATATACATTTTTAATTAGCTGTTTTGTTTAGAGATTGTAATTTCATTACAATATTTCTCCCTTCCTTCTCCTTTCTTCCAAAACTTCCCATATATCCCTCCTGCTATCCTTCAAATTTATGGCCTTCTTCTCATCAATTGCACACAGACACAAACATATTTTCATATTGTCTTAGGGTTTCTTTTGCTGTGAAGAGACACCATGACCATAGCAACTCTTAGTTCAGAAGTTTAGTCCACTCTCATAATGGTAGGTGGTATGCAGGCAGAGATGGGGGTGGAGAAGGAGTTGAGAGTCCAACATCTTGCTCTGTGGGTAACAGGAAGTGAACTGTCTACCACACTGGGCGTAGCTTGAGCGTATCAGATCTCAAAGCCTACTCACACAGTGACACACTTCCTCCAACAACACCATACTCCATCTAACAAGGCAATACCTCTTAATAGTGCTACTTCCTATGGGCCAAACCTTCAAACACAAGAGTCCATGGGGTCATACCTATTAACCCCCCCCTCCTAAATATAACCATTTGAGTCCATTTACTAGTACTTATGTGTATGGTTTCAAGTCTGACTGGTTAAAAGAGTCTAGAGTTCAAAGCATACCCAATTAGGTAAAAAAAAAAAATAGAATTTCCACAGAAATCCCCATTCAGGTTATTATTTTAAAAACTTTATTGTAAAGAACTATCAAATAAAAATAATTTCTTTAAAAAAATACTGATACCTAAGGGCTCCATGCTGAACCAATTAAAGTAGACACCAGAGCCTTCATACCTATATACTAGTAATGGTGATCATTATCATCATCTTAAAACTTTTTCAAATGTGTGGCTCAAACCATCAATTTAGAACTCCAGTCATAACATCATAAACATTTGACTTTGACCAGAGTATGTATTTATAAACTTAGGTTAGACTTTTGTGAAGATTACATTTATTTAATAAAATATAAAATTGGGGTGTAGCTCAATTGTGAAGCATTTATCTGCATGCATGAAATTGTGCCTTCTCCCCAAAGTGCAAACACATACACACACACATAAATACATGTGCATGCACGCACACACATATGCATGTGCACACACATGCGTGTATGCTCACACACATACATACATGCCCGCATACACATGCACACACAGACACACACACAGTGCAAAGCAACTGTGGCCATGAGGAAGTGGGACCAACCTGAGTCTTGTAGGAGCTGTCATTCCAAAAGAACTGAACCGAGCTAGGGGAGGAGAGGGCCACTTTCTAAAGGACGGACCAGCCAATAATGGGGTGGTTTGATCTCACAGTCTGTCCATGGATCCTGCTGTGTCTCCCCAGCCTCTGTTGAAGGTGGGTCTCTGACTTGTGCTGTTCAGGCCGAAGCAGCTTTTCCTTGGCCTTCTCTCCTACCTGGCTGAAGCTACGTGGTTTGAAATTAGCTGGGGACTCTGCCACCCCTGGGATGTTTTCACAACATGAGGAGTTGTTTCCCCACAGAAAAACATGCATGCAAGCCATTTAGAGCAGCTCCACAGGTGGAGCCCAGTGATTAAGGCTCCACGGGAACACAGCAGCTGGGGCTTCTCTGAACATAGCTATTAATCAGCCCACCTGCACCAGGAAAGAGCCAGCATGCCCTTGAAGGCCCAGGGCACCAGCCCAGTATCCCCCTTGGAACTGTCACTATACACCAGGAACCCAGGATGTGAAATTAGGCCTCAGTTACTGGATGTATACATGACCAAGTGCTCTATGCTTCCTCCATCTCACAGAGGCATTTTCTGTGTTCTGCATGTTCAGAGTTCTGCACTTAAGAGTAAGTATCACCTTAAGTTTCTCATCCCAGGTATGTTTCTGGCTTCAGTCTCAGGGTTAAGAAGGATAGATGGACCTTTCATGATTCTGTTTTCTGGCTCCGTTATTTGGCTCAAGAGGTAGTTTTCTATCTGACCCTCAGTTTCTTTAGGGGTTGTGGTAGACTGAACGTAATTGGCCCTCATAATCTAATAGGGAGTGGTACTATTAGGAGGTGTGACTTTGTTAAACTGGGCATGGCCTTGTAGGAGGAAGTGTGTCACTGTGGGGGTGGACTTTGAGGTTTCCCATGCTCAAGATACTGCCCAGTGTGTCAGTTGACTTCCTGTTGCCTGCAAGATGTAGGACTCTCAACTACTCCAGCACCATGTCTGCCTGCATGCTGCCATGCTTCCCATTGTGCCGATAATGAACTGAGTCTCTGAAACTGTAAGGGAGCTGTGCTGACTGAGATTTCTGTCCTGCCTGGTTCCTGCAGTTGTTCAGTCCCAGAGAAATCACACAGAGGTCTACATTAATTATAAACTCTTTGGCCTAGTATCTCAGGCTTCTTATTAACTCTTATAATTTATATTAGCCCATAATTCTTGTCTGTGTTAGCCACGTGGCTTGGTGCCTTTTTTGGCGAGGCAGTCACATCTTGTTTCCTCTCTGTCTGGATGACAACTGCAGACTGAAACTTCCTTCCTCCCAGAATTCTTGTTGCCCTGCCTCTACTTCTTGCCTTGTTGTCCCGCGTATACTTTCTGTCTGGATACTGGCCAATCAGCATTTATTTAAAATACAAGTGATGGGGTATAGACCATTATTGTCCCACAGCAGAGCCCTCTCAATTAAATAATTTCTTTGTAAGAGTTGCCGTGGTCATGTTGTCTTATCACAGTAATAGAAGTCCAAACTAAGATGGGAGAAGGTGAATAGAAAGCTGTATGGATCATATGTAGTCCTAAGTTAGTGTGTATTGTGGATATGAACATGTTCATGTCAAGGACCCAATGCCTTAGACCCATGGAGATGGCAAAGCCTCCCCCTGTCCACGTTTAAGTGTTTTGAACAACTGGCTGGTGTGTGTAGAAACTATCAACCACAGCTTTCTTCTCTCTGATGACTGTAACCTGAAACTGATCCCCTATAGGGACCGCCTTCCTAAGTTAGCTATCTATCCTTCCTTGTCTGGCTATATACAACAAACCCACCTTCTTGATCCAGAAGTAATAACTAAAAGTGACAAGTTTCCAAGTTCAGCTTGTGTGTCTCCACCAGAGTAAATGGACCAGCAGATCCCAGCTTTTCTGTAAATATGTCTGTGTGTCTATCCTTATTTCATTATCTGATAGTCCCAGGCAGATCAAACTCCAAAACTGAATGGCACATGGCAGAAAGCACATTGCTCCATGCCAGTGTACAGGTATGCTGCATGATGTTACTGTTAGATACCAGGGAACTTTTCTTTAGAAAATTGGCTGCTGTTTGAGCTGGTCCATATGGCAGGCTTGGGAAGAAATCCTTTGCTTAATTTTTCCTCCAGAAAAAGATAGCTTAATTGGTTAGGTTTGCTTATTTGCAGCGAGGCTTAGTTTGAGTAGCGTGGAGGAGTTGTGTTACTATGCATGATCAAGGACAGGGCTTGAGTTCTCCTAGCTCTCAAGAAGATGGAGTCTTGAGGGCCCTGGGAATTGAAACAAAGGGGAAATCTCAGGAGGCAAGATCAATTGGGCTTTGGGGAAAGAACAGAGCAGGCAGTCTCCTAGGGTGGGTGGGGGCTTTCAAAAGAATGGCTGAGCCATGTGGTAGTCACTGCCTGCTCTGCCACTGTGATCCCCTCCACTTCTCCAGAGCTCAGTGAAGTCAGTGGTCTGAAGAACTCCTGACCTGATGCTCTGGAGAAGTGAAGGAAGAGGTGGGGTTTATTTTGGGTTGAGACAAGATGGACAGAGGCCATAACCAGAGCTCGCTCTGGGGAGATGAGGGATTCTTCAGGAACTGGAATTCCTAATGAGACATTTGAGTGAGAAGCCTGAGTGAGAAACCCCTGGAAACTGAGCTACGATACACACTTCCTGTACAGTGAGGTATGGGGTCTGGAGGTATTTCATTTGGCTTTTAAGGAAAAGAGTGACCTAGGGAAATTTAGGTAAATCCAGGCAGAAGTGCAGGTGTCCGTGTAACAGGGCAGCTCATACTGAAATGCTCCAGGCACGGGTTACTTGGGGACCGGATACCCAGAAACTACTGCCCTTCTCTTCATTCTTTTCTTCCTCCTTGTGAGTGTATGTACACAGGTCTCTCTGTCTCTGTCTCTGTGTCTCTGTCTCTGTCTCTCTCTCTCTCTCTCTCTCTCTCTCTCTCTCTCTCTCTCTCTGTGTGTGTGTGTGTGTGTGTGTGTGTGTGTGTGTGTGTGAATGCAAGTACGTGGACCTGTGCATGAAGACCAGGAGGCAGTCACAGGTATTCTTCAGTTTCCATTGAACTTTGTTGTTTGAGTCAGGGTCTCTCATTGATCTGAAGCTCACCAAGTAAGCCTGGTTGGCTGGCCCACAAGCCTCAGGGTTCCACCTGTCTCTGTCTCCTCAGTGGTGGCATTATACGTTTAAGCTATAAGCGTGTCTCACCACGTCCAGCTCTTTCTTTAACCTGGGGTTCAGGACACTGATCTCAGTTTTTCATGCCTACAAGGCACGTGCTTCACCAGTTGGGTCATCCCCGTGCCCCACCCTAGAATAGATTTTCCCTAAAACCTTCCTAGTAATAGTATCCTGGAACCTATGAGGGGTCATTTAATTTTGGGGCTACCCATCATATAGAGCCATAGAACACCCTTACTGTTTTATCACCTGCCTCTCTAAGTCCTGTCTTCCTGTCATCACAGTGAGTGGCTCCCCATCCCATCCCGGCCCTCATCTACACCTCTGGTTTCCCCTCTCAAATTGGAATATTTGCTTCTTAAGCTTCTCTCTCAGCCTTAATTCTAAACTTTGATTCTCACTGCAGAAACGAAACATTCCTTGTGATACTGACCCTGGGCCATAGCTTCTCAGACGACTCTCTCCTAAGCAGCCACGATGGAACTCACCCTGCTGGACAACGCCTGCTCACCCATTCCTGTCACCACACATTCACTCACTCCTTTCGTCTTCTTCTGTCCACTGGTTACAAAAATACAGTGGAGGAAATCCCAAGATGGACAACGTCCACACAAAGCCGTGTAGGAAACAGGAATTCCAGATGTGCTCCAAACAGAATAGTCAGATGCACAGGGGGTCCTTAGTGATTACTAGTTGACTAAATCACTGGTGTCAACAGATGGCCAAGAAGGGTCATCCAGCAGCACTTTCAGGCAGCCTAAGTAAAAGAAACTGCCTGGAGAAGGGATGTGTTTCTCATGTCTGGATGGGGAAGTGTCTGGAATGTTGGGGAATATCCAAGCAGCAGATGTTGCACGCCTCCAAGCTCATCTGGACTACAGGATGTCTAAGCACTCTGTCAGGTGGATGCATACTAGTAAAGCTCCTGTTTTTGGAGTCAGGTGGGCTTGGGTTAAAAGCCTCCTCCTTGAATTAGTTAATAGTTCCTTTAACTAGTGTGCGGGTTGAGTGAATTACTTAGTTTCTCTGAGCTTTGTTCCCATTTGTAAACTCACCATGGGGTGCCTGACACCCAGGGGCTAAGAGGAGATGTAGGTAATGCATATGGTGAGTATATAAAATCAATATAGCCATGTGACTTGTTATCTAACATCTGTCTACCTCTATTTGTCTATCTATTGTCTGTCTGTCTATCTATCTATCTATCTATCTATCTATCTATCTATCTATCTTCTATCTAATCTCATCTATCTGATCTACTAATATGCCTATTCTCTCTATTCCCTCCCTTTTTCCTCCCTCCCTTCCTCCACCATCCTTCTCTCTTCCCTCCCCCTTCTCTCCTTCCCTTCTCCCTTCCTGGTCTATAGCTTTTTGCCTGTGAGTCAGTGTGTCAGTAAGAACATTTACTAAGTCTAAGACTGTGACAGTTCTACTTTTCCCACCTCTAAGGCTGCCGTTAGTGACTTTTCTTCCTATAAATCTGGGAGGCTCCTGACTCTCACGTCACCCCAGCAAGTCCCAGGAATCCACCCATCTCTGCCTTCTCACTGTTAGGATTTACATATATGCAGCATGAGTGTGCACCACTATGGTCAGTACATGACTTTCATCTCACTCCTCATCCACTTCACTTGGGGGCCTGTTATTGAGGGAGGGCTGGATAAAAGACAGATAAAATCCTGAGGTGCTTTCCAGTGAACAATCAAAGCTCTAGATGTATTGATTCACCACAAGGTCGTCTGAGGAAGATCATGACAGCAAGGAGCTGGGAGAAACTTTGGTGAAGGTCTTTAAACACAGATGTGCACAAAAATGCAGACTGCCCCTCTGACTTCTGACAAAGGAGATTTAATTAGCAATGCCTGTGGGACCTGTTTACCACAAGCCACTGGTTAGACTGCACACAGTAGGTGCTTCGTCAACACTTTAATGGAAGGACCCTCATCTCTTTTCTGGACAACCTTGAGAAATAAGGAGAGACTTGTGACCCCTATTCATTTCTGTAATCATTTCTATAGATCACCCCACACTCAGTGACTAAATATCACCACCCCCTTTTTTTTTATTTGCTCATAATTTGGTGAATCAGCAATTTTTCTGCCTTTTTCTCATTCTTCCTCTGGTTGATTCTTCTGCCTTTTCTTCTGGGGCTCCTCATGTTGGTTTCACCAGATAGGAAGAGTCAATGATTACAGTTAGCTGTCGAGAGCCATTTATCTTTTCATCTACAGAGTCAATGTGGAACACATCCTCTATGTCTTTGGGATAATCTTTGGAGGCATCCTTAGGCATATTGTATATGTACATGTGCATCTATGTTCATGCATGAACAATTATGTGCATGTGTATGTATATTTGGAGGCCAGAGGAGAACCTCGACTTTTATTTCCCAGGAGATATGCACCTTATTTTTAAACATAGGCCCTTTCATTGGCTCAGAAGTTGCTAGGTTGACTGGCAAGATAGCCTCAGAGGACCACTGGCCTCTGCCTCCCTAGTGATGGGATTGCAAGTGTACACTCCCATCCTTGATGTTTTTATGTGGTTTCTGAGGACTCAACTCAGATCTTTGTGTTTACATAGCACTTTATCATCTGAACTAACTTTCTAGCCTGAGAATCTCTTAGTAAAAAAGCCATGTAGACAACCCAGACTCAAGAGGGTGAAGAAACAGATTACACCCTCCAAGGCAAGCACAGCAAAGCCCCATTGCAAAATGCTGTGCGTGGAGCATTGGAAAGAACTGGGGCCAGATTTCCTCATCACCAAAGTTCCAGTTTGATTTATAACACTGTCTTCTAGTCCAAAAGGTGATCCTCAAAACCACAGTGAGTGCACAGAAGCACAGAGACCATGACTCTGCCAGTGTTCACTTATGTATTATTGTCCAGTGATAGGTCATCTCTAGACACACAGACTTTTAAGTACATGTGTATTCCATGTTTAATCAGAACACCAATTTCCCTGCTAACTTCTTACCTCTTTTGACCTCATCTAATAAGCCCTCAGGCTTGTACATATATGCTCAGTTGGCTTCACCTTTTGACATGTGTCAGGGTCACAATCAGCCCATCTTCTCACCACTATTGTCTAATTACATTGCTTGATTGATGTCAAGCCAAGTTCTATGATTGTGTATTTTGTAGCATTTTTGGTGTGAACCTGGTTTTCCTTGGGTAGCTAAGTTTATGTACTTACAAACTAACAGTGAACCCAAAATACCCTCATTTTCTTTAATTATTTATTCACAATCTTTCATAATTCTACTACTTGGGACTATCCACCCCCAAACTCTCTCTTTTATTTATTTTTCTTGTCATAGAACTTAATACTACCTATTTTTTATGTAATATATTTTTGTCTTCTAACCTTTTCTAGAACATAAACTCACCTGTTATCCATCTAGTTACTCTTCTTTCTATTCATCTTTCCACTCATCTACCATCCATCTATCAATCCATCCATTTATCTGTCCTTCCCTCTTTTGTTCCTTCTATCCATTATTCATCCATTCACCCATTCATCTTTCCTCCTTTCCATCCATTTTGTCATCTACCATTTATTAGTCCTTCTAATAGTCCATCCATCCATCCATCCATCCATCCATCCATCCATCCATCCGACATCTTTGTGAGAGGGTTGACTGACTACACTGTAGCATGGCTTAAATAACAGAGAAAAAAATCCTGTCTACAAGGATCTGACGAATTAGTGTCAAGAGTTCAGTGACTTTTCAGCCTGCTTGTTCTTGCTGAGCTTCTTCCTTCAAGGTGAGGGAAGCCTGTGATGTACACAAAGATGAGTCTCCAGCTGTTCAAGATCCAGATTGGGACACATCTGAGAGCCTTTGCTAGGGAGTGCACTCTGTCACGTTGGAAATTGAACTTTTTGGAAGTCACAAAAGGTAAAATTTATTTTTAAAAAGACACAATGGCAAGTTTTGCTCAGTAAAACATTTTATTGCTGTATGAAGAGGTACTGTAAACAGAAGGTATTATGTGAGGGAAAGAATCTATTTTTAATAAAAAGACACTGTAGTAAGTTTTGCTTAGTACATTTGCTTATGATTTCCTTTCTCTTGAATTATATCCCCTTTTCCCTTTATTGAAGCAGGTTTTTATTTAATTTCAGAGATGTAGTTCATTATCATCATGGTGTGACATGGTGACATGCAGACAGACACGGTGCTGGAGAAAGAGCTAAGAGTTCTACATTTCAATCCATGGGCAACAGGAAGTGGTCTGAGACAGTAGGCATACTTTGAGCATAGGAGACCCCCAAAGCCTGCCCCCACAGTGACATACTTCCTCCCATAAAGCCACACCTACTCTGAAGAAGCCACACCTCTTATAGTGCCACCCCAAATGAGCTTATAGGAGCCAATTATATTCAAATGGCCACAGTTGGTTGGTTACTCCCACAAACTCTGTGCCACTATCACACTACTATGCCTTGCAGGAAAGACAAGTTGTAGATCAAAAGTTTGTACTTGGGTTTGTATTTGTGTTTTTACTTTGGTGGTATGCTGAGAACCTTCCTGTACTAAAGTGTTGCAAGGAGAGGGCCCACTTGTTCATCCAGGGCACCCACCTTGCTTAGCCCTGAAATAACCACACAGAAACTGTATTATTTAAATTACGGCTTGGCCCATTAGTTCTAACTTCTTATTGGCTAACTCTTACGCCTCAGTTTAACCCATTTCTATTAATCTGTATATCGCCCAGTGACTTACTGGGAAAGATTCAGCATATCTGACTCTGGCAGCTCCATGGTGGCTCTCTCTCTGCTTTCCTCCTCCCAGAATTCAGTTCTGCCTTCTCCACCTACCTAAGTTCCACCCTATCAGGCCAAAGCAGTTTCTTTATTCATTAACCAATGAAAGCAACACACAAACAGAAAGACCTCCTATACCACTAAAGATGCTCGGACATGGGGTTAAGATGCTAGGAAGGCAGCAGATCAAATTCTCCATGTTCAGTGAGTTGTGAAGGTGCTGTCCTTAGCAATAGGGCCTCGACATCAGAGAGAAACCTATAATCTTGGCAACAGCCTGAGGTTTTGGGAGGGGGGGTTTCATGAGAAGCCTTTGATCAAAAACTTAATTAGATGTAATTCAATTCTAGTACTAGAAGCTTCATTTGGTGGCAAGAAATGTCCAGGTGGGACTTTGGCTTCCCCATTATTTGGTGATTTCATTTAGGTTAATTAATACATATCCTCACAATCCTTAGCTCTCCCTCCCTCCTTTTATCCCTCCCTCCCTCCCTACCTCCCCCCAACATATACACACAGAGCTAAAATTAAGGGCTGTTTGAAGGGCGGCATGGAAACCTACTATAGTAGAAGCTTCATCATGTATATATGTATATTATATGATGTACACACATATATATGTACATGAGTATTTCCCTTTCTTAGGGAGATCTGTCTTCCCCAGTCCCTTACTCTATACATAACCTTTGTGGTGCTATGTATTATAGTTTGGTTATCACTGATTTAACAGCAAATAGTCACATATTCACATATAATCTAATAGATATTATATTTGTGTTTCTGTGTCTTGATTATCTCACTCAGGACGATTTTTTCTAGTTTCATCCATTTATCCAGAAATTTCATTTTTAATGACTGAGTAATATTTTGTGCATAAATGTACCACAGTTTATCTGTTCAACTGTTGAAGGACATCAAGGTTGTTTCCAGTTTCTGGCTCTCATCAATAGAACAGGGATGAACATGGCTGAGCAAGTGTCTCTGTGGTAGGATGAATGGTCCTTTGGGTGTGACCAAGAGTGGTATAGCTGGATCTTGAGGAAGATTGATTCTGTCTTCCTGAGGAACTATCACACTGATTGTCATAGTGACTGTACAATTTGCACTTCCACAAGCAGTCCTTACTTCACACCCTCGCCAGCATGAGTTGTCACTTTTTAAAGCCATTCTGACTTGATGTAAGATAAAATTTCCAAGCAGTTTTGATTTGCATTTTCCTGATGACTAAGGATGTTTAACATTTTTTAAAAATGTTTCTCAGTCATTTGAGTTTCTTCTTTTGAGAATTCTCTGTTTAGAAATGTGCCCTAGTTTTAATTGGGTTTGTTTTCTGGACATTTAGTTTTTTTTAGTTATTTATGTATTTTAAATATTAGACATACAATTGGTAAAAATATCTTTTCCTATTCTGTCCAAAGGACAGTGTCCTTTGCCTTATAGAAGTTTTTCAGTTTCATGAGGCCCCATCTTTAGTTGTTGATCTTAGTGACTATGCTAATGGCTGAGAAACTCTTTTCCTGTACCAATGAGTTCAAGGCTATTCCCCACTTCTATCTCTTCTATCAGGAACAGTGTATCTGGTTCTATGTTCAGGTCTTTGATCCATTTGGAGTTTTCTGTGTAGGATTATAAGTATAGTTCTATTTGGATTCTTCTACTTGCATCTGTCCAATTTGACCAGCACCTCGTGTTGAAGAAGCTGTATTCTTTCCAGTATGCGTTTCTGACTTCTTTATCAAAATCAGGTGTCCATAGATGTGCTGCTTTATGTCTGGGTCTTCAATTCAATTCTATTGATCACCCTGTCTGTCTTTGTGCCAGCACCATGCTGTTTTTATGACTATAGCTCTGTAGTACAACTAGAAATCTTTCCAGTTGCAAGAGGTGGTACCTCTTGCAGTTCTTTTAGTATTCAGAACTGTTTTAGATATTCTGTGAGGCTGGAAATAATCTGTTCAAGATCTGTGAAGAACTGTGTTGGAATACTGACGGACATTGTTTTCGGCGGGTTGTCCATTTTTACTTTATTAATCCTACTGATCCATAAACACTGTGACCTTTTCATTATGTGATATCTTCTTCAGTTTCTTCAATATATTAAAATTTAATTATACAAGACTTTTACTTGCTTGGTTAGAGATACTCTATGATATTTTCTATTTTTTGAGGCTATTGTGAAAAGTGTAATTGCCCTTATTTCTTTCTCAGTCTGTTTGTCATTTGTATATACCAAGGCTACCAATTTGTCAAGAGTTAATTTTGTACTCTGCTACTTTAAGGAAAGTGTTTATCAGCTGTAGGAGTTTCTCAGTGGGATTTTTAGGGTCACTTATAAATACTATCATATTGCCTGCAAATAAAGATACATTGACTTCTTCCTTTTCAGTTTGAATCCCCCTGTTCTCCTTCAGTTGTCTTATTGCTCTAGCTAGACTTCAAGTGCTATATTGGATGCAGAGAGAATGGACAACCTTCTCTTGTTCCTGATTTTAGTGGAATTGCTTTGAGTTTCTCTCCATTGAAGCTGATGTTGGCTGTGGACTTGCTGTAAACTGATTTAATATGTTTAGGTACGTCGCTTGTTTCCCTAAGCTATCCAGGACTTTTATCATGACAGGGTGTTCATGCCTGAAACTTTAAAAGATGGAAAATGCATATATTAGAAAGATTTTTCTTTTAGTCTGAGATGCTTTGGCCCTGGTAGAGTGGGAGGCCACTGCAGGAGGGGAGTGTGTGGCCCTGGTACAGTGGGAGGCCACTGCAGGAGGGGAGTGTGTGACCCTGGTACAGTGGGGGGCCACTGCAGGAGGGGAGTGTGTGACATCTTGAGAAGGCCTCTTTGGACTTGACCTTGACCGGGAACTTGGCTCTGCACTGTGCGAGTCTATTGGGTCCACCTGGGACACTGTCTGCTTCCCTTCTGGGAAACTGGTGGCAAGTCTGAAAAGTTGAGTTCTATTTGCAGATCTCACATGTTAGAAAAAGAGACCCAACCTCTGCAAGTTGTCCTGTGATCTCTATATGCCTGGCATGTTAACCCTGACAATAAATAAATTAATAAAATGAAAATAATTTCATCTTCCTGATGAAGTTATGTACTGAACACCGATGGTCTCTTCTCTCACCAAATTCATATGTTACAATCTCATCCCTAATGTAGTATTTGAGTTGAGGTTTTAGGTGGAGACCTCACTAGTGGAAACATTTAATATTTTTATGACAGGGACCCCTCTCATATTAGGAAACAAGAAGCTGACAGCACAGCACCTGGAAGAAGGCTTCCTCAGATTCAGCCATACTGCACCTTGATCTGTGCTTCTGGCTCCCCCATGCGTTTCTACAGCTGGAATGCCATCTGGGGTACAGTATTCTCTAACACTAGTCCACTTGGACCAGATGGTAAAGCTTAAGACAAGGTTTACCCAGGTGATGCTTCTGAGGCTGGCAAAGGTGGTCGCTCATACAGCAGCCTGCTCTCTTTACTAAGTATTCTGGGAGATGGCAGACTGTGAGTCATCACATTGCCTCCGGCTTTGGGGGATGATGAGTACAGTCACTGAACATTTGTGTATTTGTCTAGGTTTTTATGTGATCAGTTTCTGTTTACTGAAGATGCCCAGGGGAGGGATAACAGATCTTATTGCAAATGTGAGTTTAACTTTGCAAGAAATGGCTCGACTGCTTCCCAGAGAGTCTGTGCCATTTTGTACTCTCCAGAAGCAACACATGACGATTTTAAATTGCCCTGTGTGTTGTATTTCCAAGTATCCACAATTGCCATGGGAATCTGTATCTGCAGAAAGAATCTCAGGTTAAGGCATGCTTGCTCTATTTATTTATTTATTTATAGGTTTTGGAGTAAATATTTTTTTTTTTTTTTTGCAGACAAATGTACCACACAAACAACGTAGGGGAGAAAGGTCTTATGATTCCAGGCTACAGTCCATTGTTGAGAGGAAGTCAAGGCAGAAACTCCAGACAGGTAGCTCACATCATATGTAGGAGCAGAGAGACAATAAATGCTTACGTGTTCACTTGCTTTCTCGTTTGTGCTCATCTTGATTTCTCTGTTTTCTCTAGCTCAGGACTCCCTTGCCTAGGGAATGGCATCACCCATAGTATGCTGGGTCTTCCTACACAGATTATATTAATTGAGGCAATTTCTCCTGAGACATGGCTACAAGCCAAACCAATGTAAATAGTTTCTCATTGAGACTACTTTTTCAGGTGACTCTAGGTTGTGTCAAGTTGATGGACATAACCACCACATTCCTTCGCTTGTCAAATTGACACATAAACACATCACTTTAAAAGCATAACCTTCCATCCTTCATCCAAAAGAGTCTCATGTTTATCTCATAACATAAATATATTTCAACTTTAATAGTCTCTCTAAGTTCAAAGTTGGGCAGTAGAGATGGCTCAAGGGTTAAGAGGACTTGTTGCTCTTGCAGAGCACTTTTATTGTATAGGATTATTTTGGTTATCCTGGGTTTTTGTTTTTCCATATAAAGTTGATTATTGTTCTCTCAAAATCTGTGAAGAATTGTGTTGAGATTTTGATGGGGATTGCATTGAATCTATAGATTGCTTTTGGTAGGATTGCCATTTTTACTATGTTGATCCTACCTATCCAAGAGCATGGGAGATCTTCCCATTTTCTGGTATCTTCTTCAATTTCTTTCTTTAAAGAGATAAGGTTCTTGTCAAATAGGTCTTTCACTTCTTTGGTTAGTGTTACCCCAAGATATTTTATGTTACTTGTGGCTAGTGTGCAAGGTGATGTTTCTCCGATTTCCCTCTCAGCTTCTTTATCATTTGTATATAGGAGAGCTAGTGCTTTTTTCTAATTGATCTTGTATCTTGCCACATTACTGAAGGTATTTATCAGCTGTAGGTGTTCTCCTTTTCTTTTTTCCCCAAGTGTCTGAAATACTTTGGGATTTTCCTGTTGTAGCTTATCTGAAACAGTCTCCACCTACCTCCCAAACTCCAGAAGCACCTGGGATCCAAATGCCACAGGACTCACCCACCCTAGACTGGCTGGTTGTGCCTTCAGGAAGCTCCCTTCCCTCACGCCCACAACATGTTTTTCTGAACAATTCCATGTGTTTTTCAGTCAGCCGGTTCTCTCTCTCTCTCTCTCTCTCTCTCTCTCTCTCTCTCCCTCTCTCCCGCCTCCCTCTACCCCTCCCTCTCATGGGTTGCAGGCTGTCCCTGAACTCCCTTCTTGGGCTGCTTCCAAACTAGGTAGCTGCCTTGAAATCCTGTCAGGCCCTCTACTGTTCTATGTGGCAGCAATAAGCCCTACATCATTATCAATATCATTGGTAGATTTGATAAGACAATTGGAAATTCTTAAAGGGAGCAATTAGTGATGAGAGAGTTTTTTCCAACATTAAAAAGAATGGGAAAAACCATTACAATGGAGGGATTTGGATCTCTGGATGGTAATATGCCAGATAGTTTGAAAATAGAATGATTAAATAAGAGGGTATCTAATTTAGACAGGATTTATGTAATGCCAGTTGTAAACATTATCAACTTTAGCATTTTTGTCTTATCATTAAAAAGTTGATTAATCTGAATGCTAAGATACAGGTCTGAGAAAAACCTAATCACAGAGATATTAAAATCCAGACAGGAATTTAATGGAGAATCAATTTCAGTGTTGCATTATAAGAATAGAGAGGAACAACCTAAGACTTTCAAACAATCAACCTTAATATATCCACTAACCTTATAGGAATTGCCAAATGGCAGAGGATCTGTTACAGCTAGCTGGACTCCTGTGCCAATGTTAGATTTAAGGAGATTCAAGGACACAGTAGTCTCATATGGCATGCATTTGTCTTTTGTGAGACAAATGTTAAACTCGTCAGTTTATAATAGAATTATCCCTAAAGACTGGATTGCATTGGTTAAAGGTGTTTTAGAGCCTGGTTCACAATTACAATGGAGTGCCTGGTTCACAGAAGAGGGAAATCTTCCAAGATCAAATTCTCAGAGAAGAAGATTATGCTACCATAGAAAGGCAATCTGTATATGATGACCACACCCTGGATTTATACCATGTAGCACCTTTGAATGCTTGGTACAGAATTGGAGAAATAGTAAAGAAAATTGAGTTATTTTTTTTCCTATGTTCCAACATTAAATTTTTTATTTATTTGTTTATTTATTTATTTATTAAAGATTTCTGCCTCCTCCCCGCCACCACCTCCCATTTCCCTTCCCCTCCCCCAATCAAGTCCCCCTCCTTCATCAGCCCAAAGAGCAATCAGGGTTCCCTGCCCTGTGGGAAGTCCAAGGACCACCCACCTCCATCCAGGTCTAGTAAGGTGAGCATCCAAACTGCCTAGGCTCCCACAAAGCCAGTAAGTGCAGTAGGATCAAAAACCCATTGCCTTTGTTCTTGAGTTCGCAGTAGTCCTCATTGTCCACTATGTTCAGCAAGTCTGGTTTTATCCCATGCTTTTTCAGATCCAGGCCAGCTGGCCTTGGTGAGTTCCCATAGAACATCCCCATTGTCTCAGTGTGTGGGTGCACCCCTCGCGGTCCTGAGTTCCTTGCTCGTGCTCTCTCTCCTTCTGCTCCTGATTTGGACCTTGAGATTTCTGTCTGGTGCTCCAATGTGGGTCTCTGTCTCTGTCTCCTTTCATTGCCTGATGAAGGTTAATATTCAGGAGGATGCCTATATGTTTTTCTTTGGGTTCTTCTTCTTATTTAGCTTCTCTAGGATGGTGAATTATAGGCTCAATGTCCTTTATTTATGGCTAGAAACCAAATATGAGTGAGTACATCCCATGTTCCTCTTTTTGGGTCTGGCTTACCTCACTCAGGATAGTGTTTTCTATTTCCATCCATTTGCATGCAAAATTCAAGAAGTCCTTGTTTTTTACTGCCGAGTAGTACCCTAATATGTATATATTCCATACTTTCTTAATCCATTCTTTTGTTGAAGGGCATCTTGGTTGTTTCCAGGTTCTGGCTATTACAAACAATGCTGCTATAAACATAGTTGAGCATATACTTTTGTTGTATGATAGGGCATCTCTTGGGTATATTCCCAAGAGTAGTATTGCTGGGTCCAGGGGTAGGCTGATCCTGAATTTCCTGAGAAACTGCCACACTGCTTTTGCTAGAGTTACACTGGGTCCAAAGGAAGTCTTTACAGATTTCTTACAAAGATCAATTTCAGCAGTAAGTAGAACGATACCAAATTCAGAAATTAAAAAAATAATAATTGAATCTTTGGCTTTTGAAAATGCCAATTCTCTGTACAAAAGGATAATTAGGCCATTAAAAGCAAGGTCAGCACCTTTGGAGGGATGGATTAGAGATACAATTCATATTGAATCTCATGAATCTCCCAACAATGATGATGCATGGATAGGAGAGGTGATTTCCAGAGATTTGAAGAAAAATCAAAATGTCAAATATTGCAATTGTGGCAAACAAGATCACATTAAAAGGGATTGCAGACAGGACATTCCCAGAAACAATGATTTTTTTAAAAGAATAATTTATTCAGAATGCCCCTCTGCTCTGGATTACGCAAATGGTGTGGCAAAGACAGACATTGGACTAATGAATGTGCATGAATGAGGAATATTCAAGGTAATCCTTTGCAATTGGGAAACTCAATGAGGGACTTCTCTCTTATGCCAAATCTGGTTCAGTTGTTTTCTGTCATCATAGAGGAAACTCCTTTTCCCAGCAATTAAAGAACCTCATTCCTATTGTAAGAAATCATACTGCTCTAGATAATAGAACAGCTATACAATAGAGAACAAAAAATTTAGGAGAAACCATAAAGCAAGTATTTTGGCAAACTTCTATAAATGAACAAAGACTAAAATTAAAAATACAAATAAATGATGCTGTTATTGAAGGTCTGGTAGACACAGGTGTGGACATAACAATAATTTCATCAGAATCTTGGCATCCAAATTGACCTCTTCAGGATTTAAATGTTCAGGTTTTAGGGACTGGAACTTTATCTCAGGTAAAGCAGAGTACAAGATGGGTCAAATGTTTAAGGACTATTTTATTGCTACTAATCTCATAATCCTTTGGTTTTATATTGTCTCTTCAACAGCTTGTCTTAAGAGATTAATACACATACATACACACGCATATACTAAATTTTTATCATGATATTAATGATCATATAGGGTATTAACTAATTCTAGAAAAAAGTTTCATCTACCTTTCTGTACATGATTTCAGGTTTGAGTCTCTATCAGCTTTCTGCAGTGAACCATGAGCAAGCCTATATGTGACATTTGGAGTCTCCAAAAGAAGGGTGTGACCCCCACAATGACAATTCCTCCAGGACTATGATAACACCACTAAGATGAAAAACACCACCTAAAAATCAATTTTGGAGTACAAACTGCTCAGAATAACTTTCAGGTGGCTAGCTGAGATGATCCGGCCTAACAGATCACTCTAGGCAGAACTCAAGCCCTGTACTTTTCCATTATGCAGAAACTGGACAACAAATTATACAGCTACCCCTCTCAAAACTTGACAAATAACCCACATTTTTCTTTTGAATATCCCTTAAATTAGCCACCACCCCCAGAGAGCAGAAAGTAAATTTAAGAATATGATGATCACATTCTAAGAGGTGGGGTGGGTGGTTTTTGGTCATTCAGTGGATTATGGATATTTGTCATTGTTTAGGGGGTTGGTTACAAGATGTTATTGGTTACAGTTTAACAAAGGAGATTAGATACAGAGTTCTTGTTCTGAAACGAAAAAAGAGGATATAGATATGATATGGTAAAAGGGTAGGTTTGTGAATCTATTCTGAAAAGAAAAAGAGGATATAGATATGACTATATAAAAATCATAGGTTATTGTGATGGAGGAGGATCATCTGTCTATGTGTTACTTCCATTGGTTAATAAAGAAACTGCCTTGACTTTTGATAGGGCAGAATTTAGATAGGCGGAGTAGACCAAACAGAATGCTGGGAGAAAGAAGGCAGTGAGTCAGGCGCTATAGCTCTCCTCTCCAAGATGGATGCAGGTTAAGATCCTTCCTGGTAAGCCACCACCTCGTGGTGCTACACAGATTACTAGAAATGGGTTTACCAAGATGTAAGAGTTAGCCAATAAGAGGCTAGAACTAATGGGCCAGGCAGTGTTTAGAAGAATATAGTTTCCGTGTAATTATTTCAGGTGTAAAGCTAGCCGGGTGGCGAGATGCAGCCCACCACCCCAACTATATTATTGAATCTACTTTTAAAAAGCAAATACTAGCTTTAAATATTTTACATCAGAATGGATTTTTGTATATTGTATACAATTTTTTTATATTGAGACAAATTTGAGATTTATTTTGTTAGAACATACTGTATATACATTTCTTCTCTTGTTCAAGGTATTGAACCTATACAATTTAAAATAATTTAACAATGTAATGCAAATTTATAGTTCTTGAAAATTATTATTATCAACTGTTTAAGATAATAAGGAAATGTGGATTAGTAGTTAACCACCTTTTGTAATTGAACTTGTAGTCACCCAACTGTTTAAGATAATAAGGAAATGCAGATTAATAGTTAACCACTTTTTATAATTGAATTTGTAGTCATATTAGGTATGTTTTCAAAGTCAAACCAAAACATATTTTAGATAGACAGGTCATTTTCAAACACTTCAGAGGTCTACAGAATATGGTATTTAAGATGTTTGAATAACATAGGTTCTCTTTTTATGACAATGAGACATGTCTGCTCCTGGCAGCACCAATATACTTCAAATAAGATAATGGGTATTGAAGAAACTCCACATGAAGTTTACTTTCTTTGTGGCAAAAGTAATCTGCTGGGAAGAAAATGCCCCTGCTTCAACTGTTTGCTGTATGCTGTCCTAATTGGACAAGCAGTACATAAAAGAAAGTGACAAACATTGTCAGGACTAGGTGGGAAAGCCCTTCAGAATATCCTGCTTCACAGAAAAGTGTGTTGAATATGCTAGGCCAGTAGGCTGAAGATGGATGTCCCAATGTCGTAGAGGATCTTTGGGTGACTGTCCAGGAAGTCAGACATTTCTCATTACTCACAGTTTTTGGAAGTCACTTGCTTGCACTTCTTGCTTACTTAGTTAATATTATTTCCTTCTTGGGTGTCTGAGAGAGTTGAAGATTAGATAGCTATGGTTTTCCTTGTTTACCAGACACAGAAGCAAGTTATGATAGAAAGGAAATTAGGTACAAGACTTTGGACTCATCAAAATAGGATAGATATGAAGTATTTTCTCTGAATTTGTCTAATGCAAATGTACTAGACATTGTTGATGTATTTATTGCCTGCATACATTGTATATAGTTATTGTAGTTACTGTATGTAGTTTTTCTTATGTTCATTATAACCTTCTTTTTTATTTTAGACAAAAGGGGAAATGTAGTGATATTTTAATAAATAAAGCTTGCCTGAAGATTAGAATGCCAAACAGCCACACCTTTCAACCATACTGGCCAGGCAATTATGGCACACACCTTTTAATCCCAGGAGCCACATTAGTTAGCCATAGAGGCTAGGCTGTCATGGTACACACCTTTAATCCCAGCAGCCACACTAGTTAGCCATAGAGACTAGGCTGTCATGGTACACACCTTTAATCCAAGCAGCCACACTAGATAGCCATAGAGGCTAGGCTATCATTGTGCATGCCTTTAATCCCAGCACTAGAGAGGAATATAAGGCAAGAGGAGACAGGAACTTGCTCTCTTTCATTCTGAAGATTTCATAGAAGTAAGAGCTCTCTAGTGGCTTGCCTACTTTGCTTTCTTGATCTTCAGGTTGAATCCCAGTATCTGTCTCTGGGTTTTTATTATTTGTACTACACAGAATGGTGACCAGGGTCTGGGAGAATCTAGGTGTAGTCTATGTGGTTCCATATTCTCCCATATAGTGGACTAAGTAGAGACAGAGTTCTTCTACTCATAATGACTGTAATGTGAAATCCCCTCAGAAAGAAATAGGTCTGTATGGATGGGGCTCCTCCTCCTACTGACTGAGGACTATGCTACACCCAGACCCTCTTCTATTCTCTTATGCGTCCATCTGCCCACCATGATGTGAACTGGTCTATTCTGCCATGGCCTTTCTGCCAGGCCTGTCTATAACCTACAAAGCCACAAGCTAAAATAGATCTTTCCTTCTCTGGGTTGTTTCTTTTCATTATTTTGTGTGTAGTGATGAGAAAACATGCAGTGATTATTCATGCATGTGTACTTTAGGGTGATGTGTAAGAACATCTTAAGACTGCTGGCCACTGAGTCTGTGATTCTTGCATGAGAACAGCAGCAGTTGCACAGGATGCTCTTGTATCCACACATTCCTTGTCTTCATCTACATGCTAGGTATGGTTTGATATTGCTTTTGTGTGTAACTGTATGTATATACATATGCTTGTTTGTATGTGCATGTGATGGGCAGGAGTCAACATTGGGTGCTATTCCTTAGGAGTTGCCAGCTAATTGTTTTGTGGGAGCTTCATTGGCCTGGAGTTTACTAGCTGATCCAGGACAGTAAGCCCCATGGATTGATCTGTTTCTTCCTCTCCAGATAAAATTACAAGTGTGTACTTCCATGCCTGGCTTTTTACATGGGTTCTGGGGATTTGAACCCAGATCCTCTTGCTTGTGCGGCAAGAACTTAAACAGATGAGCTATCTCCAGAACCCATAGCATCTCTTTTCTGTATGTTGAGTTCAAGGGTTAACAGTAGCATTTCCCACCATGGCACTCTTGACACTGAGATAAGATAATCTGTCATGTCAGTGTATATGCTACCCAATATAGGATGGTCAAGAACATACCTGGCATCTACCTACTAGAGTCCAGTAGCATCTAGACTCTACTGTGACTATCTAAAAGGTCTTTAGATTCTGTCAAATTATCTGTAGTAGGTGACATGATCCCTACTTGAGAATCTTTGCTGGAAAGTTCCAGATGAAGCAGACACAAATTAAGAACAAAATATCTGTTAATATAGGCTGTTGAGGTGAGCATTTGGAGAGAACGGAACCATAGGAGGTAGAGACTGTGGGCCACTGGGATGTGGGTTTGACATCTACTCTCACCTAACTAGTTCTCAGTGACACCAGAACATGAAATCTGAGTTGACTTTTTGTCTCCCCACTATCCAGTAAGGTCTATCTTAAATATTTTTAGCTCAAGAGCCCGAGGAAACCTAATTGTTGGTGTTGTCTGAGATTCTAGAGCACCAAAGTAGGGCACTGAGGTCAGGCAGGTAGGGTTCATCTTGGGAGCCAAGTGAGGGGATGACTTAGGATGAATTAGGAAGAAAGTCATACCGAGAAGTGGGGGCTTCCAGTCAGCTATAGAAGGGAGCTAGATCCATGAGTTTGTTAGACCAGGAGGATACTGGGTAAGGAGCAAGAATCAGGGTAAAAATGGTGGCCCTGTGTGTCTCCAGGATAAAATGGGTAGTTGTGTGTGTTTCCAGGGTATGAGTCCTGGTTTTGAGGATGCCAAATGCACACATGTTTTTTTTCCCTGAAGAACACAAGACTATATCTGCCTCATGCCTCAGACATGATGCTTCTTCCACTTCCATATCCTCTGTCCTCCATGTTGTGCTCCCATGGCTGGCTCATTATTGTCATATAGGAGTTTAGCTACACTACTGTCCAGTGTCACATTCCAAGCCCAGAGACTGGTGTTGAATGGATTATGAATTATTTGCACATGAGACACACATATCAGAGATCTTAAGAAACTTGTTTCAGGCCACACAAGTAGAATAGTTAGAATGCAAACTACTGGTCTTCAGAGCCATAACCTTATTCTCATGCTGCATTTTGCCTCTTCTGTACTGGGAGAAGAAATAAATAGGCTGCAGTTCCTCAGTTCTTGAATGGTGCTTCCAGAACCTCTGGAATGTTCTAGAACAATCTCCTGAGCTATGGTGGTGTCTTACAAGGGTTTATATTGTTGTGAAAAGACACCATGACTACAGCAACTCTTATAAAGAAAAATGTTTAATTGTGGTGGCTCATTTACAGTTCAGAGGTTTAGTACATTAACATTATGGAGAGAAGCAAGGCAGTCTCCAGGCAGACATGGTGTTAGAGAGGTAGCTAAGAGTTCTTACATCTTGACTCACAAGCAGTAGGAAGTGGTCTGGGATACTGGACATGACTTGAGCATATATGAGACCCCTAAACCCACCTCTATAGTGAAAGACTTCGCCCAACAAGGTCATATCTACTCCAACAAGACCACACCTTCTAATAGTGCCACTCCCTTTGGGGGCCATTTTCTTTCAAACCACCACAGGAGGTAAGAGGACGGAATAGCTTTTGTATTCTTGTCAAGTGTCTGTCAGTCATACCAGCACTGCTGCTGTAGGGGTAGGGAGTCCGTTTGTGGTACCTCAATAGCTTCAGGATGGAGGGAGGCTGCATGAGAACTAACCATGAAACCAAACGGCTGAAACTCTGAGCTCCATTCCTGATGGTATCCCAGCTCCATGTTTGAGGAGAGGCGAGGAAAAGGTGATGAGCACTGATTTAAGAACAGATGATGAGCTGATTCATATGTATGACGGGTGTCTCACTTGGCAGTCATGGCTATTTACCTGTCCTTGAGTTAGATCCTTAATAGTCATCCATCAATGGTGAATCAGAACTCTTCCCAAGTTCTGTGAGTCATTCTAAAGCCAGTGATCCAACCTGAGGGAGGATTTTAGAAACTTCCAGTTTACAACCAGTGAGTCAAACACACAGGTCACAACCTGGGAATGTGATTGGCATTTTGGTGTAAATCTAAGTCACTTACTCATGGGGTCAAACTGTCATCCCAGAGAAACAACAGAATTGAGTTGACTCATAGGACACTCAGGTTTTGTGCACAGGGAATTGGAAGGCTGCTTGGTGTGAAAGGCCCTACACACAGAATGCGTGGAAGTTCGAAACCTTGGACTAGGAGGGAACTCAGCTGGCAGAGTGCTTGTCTAGCAGCATAAGATCTTGTGTTCATTCCCAGCATGTCATAAACAGGGCATGGTAGAGCACATTTGCAGTCCCAGCACGTGGGAGGTGGAGGTCAGTGCATCAGAAGTCCACGATCATCCTCAGTTACAAAATGAGTTTGTGGCCAGCCTGTAGTGTGTGAGATCCTGTCTCAAAAACTATTGAAGAGAAACGGTAACTCATGTCCAGTGCTGCAGGTCCTGGGATACCATGGAGACGAGAAAGCCAGCAATACACATCATCAGTTTAAGTCCAGAAGACTTCCAGGCCAGCAAGAAGACAGTTTGGAAGAGCGTGGTGAGTGCTCATGAAAGCATGCAAAGCCACAGAGGCTGGTTGGGTGGAAGAGCGGGGATGACAGAGAGGACCATTCTAGGAAGAGATGTCACTCATGATGAGAACCTGAGGTGTCCTTGAGGGATAGAGAGCAAATCTAGTTCACTAGTTCATAGGGCAAAGAGAAACAGCAATGTGTGTGTGTGTGTGTGTGTGTGTGTGTTATTCCTGAGATAAGACTGATAGGAGCAGGGTATTTGAATTCTATCCCAAGGGTGCCAACCTGAAGACCTCTCAAGAATATTGAAGTCCCTGAGAAGAATGGAGGATACAGACGTGTAACTAAAGTAAAATATAAAAAGCCTTCTAAAAAAAATAAAAAAATAAAAATTAATTATATTGGTAGAAATTCAATGTTTATAGTGATGGATTTTATAAAGACCATTTCATACAAAACTATCATGTACTTTGATTATATTCAAAAGATACCAAGGATCATGGCTTGCTTATTGGATTTGGTAACCCAAGTAAGTAATCAACCTAGGGCCTTGTCTATGCTAGGTAAGTATTCTACCATTGAGCTATTGCCCCAGCCTTCCAGCCTTGGTTCTGATGGGGGTTATTGGCCAGATGGGCATGACAGGTGCTGAATTAGTTAGCTAGCCATTTAATTGAGCATTGAATCAATCATATGGTTAAGTGATTGGGCATCAAGTGCCTAGTATATGACAGACATTTCTAGGTGACTGGGGACAGGGCACTAGATGAAGAGGTGAAATTACTGTCCCCAAGTAAATGGGAGAAGCAGACTGCAGAGATGCAGTAAGTGGGAACAGCAGAAATGGTGTAAGCACGTGGCAGCAATGTGAGGGACTGTCTTATTCCATTTTCTGTTGTCTTTCTATGCCATGATTGAGTAACTTACAGAGAATGGGTATATTTATGTTATTGTTCTGAAGGAGTAGAGTCCGGGAGTGTGGCTGTGTCTCTGCTGAAGGTCTTCTTGCTGTATTACACTATGGCAGAGAGTACTAAAGGCAGTACCAAGCAAGCCTGCTACAGGGGCACCACAAGAATGTTCACAAGTTGGGCAAGGGGCTGGAGATTGAAAACACACACACACACACACACACACACACACACACACACACACAGAGAGAGAGAGAGAGAGAGAGAGAGAGAGAGAGAGAGAGAGAGAGAGAGAGGTCATCCTTGAAACAAGAATGCCAATTTTATTGTGTATCAGGGCAGTTTATATAGGGCTCTCCTTGAAAAATGGCCATGCCCTAGCTCTTGGGATTTTTCAGCTGTAAGCTCACCAGAAACTACTCCCCTGCCATCAGGAACTCATGAGGGTTTCATGCTCAGAGCAGCTGCAAGCATAGGAAAACAAGTTGTTTACTCCGGCAGGCAAGGGGTCACACAAAATTCAGGGCCTGAGGGTCTGCAGTCCCCAACACCAGGATAGCTCATTGATGATTCATCTATGAACTGACAGATCCACTCCTGAGGGCATTTTCTTGACATGGTCACCTCTCCAAAACCCCATCTCTCAACACCACTGTGATGAGATCAGGTTTCCAATACATGAAATTTGGGGAACACGTTAGGACCATTGAAGGGACTCAGAACTAAATAGGGTGTGACAGAGTTAACATTTGAGACAATCTGAAAGGCAAGTTTTTTTTTTGTGTGTGGTGCATATGTGTGTAGGTGCATGTGTGTGTGTGTGTGTGTGTGTGTGTATGTGATGGTTGGTGCTGCCATCTTGAAAAAATCTAGAATAAACTTTAGAAATGGGCCTCTGGAAATGTCTGCGGTAGATTATCTTGATTACATTAATTAATTTTGAAAACCTGTCTTAATTGTGGGTGGAAGTGGTTCCTGAGCCAGGGATTCAGGACTGTAGAAAATGGAGAAAGGGAGCTGTCTTAGTTAGAGTTGCTATTGCTGTGATGAAACACGGTGATAAAAAGCGGCTTGGGTAGGAAAGGCTTTAGTTGACTTACATTTCCACATCACTGTTCATCATCAAAGAAAGTCAGGACAGAAATTGTTTTGAAAAATGAAATTTATGCCCTGGCAATGCTGAAGCATGCATGGGCAGCCTGTATATGGCGGTTCTGTTGAACTTGTCCATATTGGGTTTCATAGTCTAAGTTGATAAGAAATTGTAACAGGGCAGAGATCTGAAGGCAGGAGCAGATGACCTGATGCAGAGGCCATGGAGGGAGAGCTTTTTATTGGCTTGCCTCACATGGCTTGTTCAACCTACTTTCTTTTAGAACTCCAGACCACCAAGTCAGGGGTAGCCCCACCCACAATGGCTATGACCTCCCACACCAATCACTAGTTAAGAAAATGCCTGACAGACTTACATACAACCATGAGGAGGCATTTTCTCAACTGAAACTCCCTCCTCTCTGATGATGCTAGCTTATGTCAAGGTGACATGCTAAGCAATTGGAAGCATCTCTCTGCTTCCTGATTTTAGATGTCATGTGACCAGCTGCTTCAGGGTCTAGCAACATCTATTTCCATGCCATGACAGATTGCACCTTGAACTGTGAGCCACAATAAACCTTTTCTCCCTAAAGTTTCTCTTGTCTGCACAGCAGCAGGAGAAAGAAGGATGGGGTAAGAAGGTACAAAGGACCTTCAGCTTCAAGTGCCCTTGACCTGTTTGAGAAGAAGCCAAGAGGCCCAAACTGCTGAAGTGCATGGAGCTCAGGATGAGGAGAGAGAGAGAGAGAGAGAGAGAGAGAGAGAGGAAGCACAACCTCCATAATGGAAGGTGAGCCTCCCAAAAGCCCCATGGCGGTAACAAGATGGGCCAGGCATGGCACCTGGTAGTTGGCTCAGCAGGGGCTGGGCAGACTGCTATTAATTATAAGTCTCTAGCTCTAGCTTCTTAGCCAGGTGGTTTAACTTAGATTAAGTCTTTGATTTACTATCAGGTTCATGTCCCATGTGCTTGAGGATATGTCTTGATTTAACGGTTGAATCTATAAATTGACCCTCTGGTTGAGGGTTTCCTTTTGATCTTTCAACGAGCTCTAAAAGGCGAACTCCATTTGTAGAAGACAGACTCTGCTGCACTCCGGTGCCTTTGGCATCTGTGTGGAAGGTCCAAGGATGGTTGATCAAACTGACTTAGGCTAGCCTTGACAAGCCCTGACTGTTCTTGGGCTAGCCTTCTCTCTTCAAATATGCACCATAGTTCCAGAAAGAAAATAAGAAAGCAAAATTGTTAAATGGACAGAGGCACTAATGTGAGCATATAGTTTTGGACAGAGTGCTGCTATTGGTTTTTCCTTTAAAAAATTGAAAGAAGGTGGTGGAAGTCAAGAATAGGTACTGCTAAGTTTATCCTTCTATTCATTGCCCAGCTGTCATTTCCTGAGTACAGGGGACACAGCAGTGGACAAAGAAGACAGCAACTCTTGACCTCAGATGTTTTGGGGACAGTCAATTCAGGACAGACTGTGGTAGTTTAGATGCTACAAGGTGCTATGAAAAAAACAACAGAGGCCCAGGTTCCAAGGTGTGCTGGGAATGATGGGGTTCTAATTTTAAATAGTTTGATATCTTATAAGAGAAAACATTTAATTGAGGGCTTATGGTTTCAGAGGGTTAGTTCATGAGTATCATTGTGGGGAGCATAGCAACATGCAGGTAGGCATGGTGCTGGAGCAATAGCTAAGGGCTTGTATCATGGTGTACAGGCAGTAGGCAGACAGAGGGAATGGAGGAGAAGGGAGGGGAGGAAGGGAAGAAAGGAGGGAGGAAGGGAGAGAGAGAGACTGGGTGTGGCATAAGCTTCTGAATCCTCAAATCCCACCTTTCCCCAACAAGACTATACCTCCTAATCCTTCCCAAACAGTTTCACTAACTTGGGACCAAGTATTCAAACATATGAGCCTATAGGGACCATTCTCATTCAAACCACAATACAATGGTAATGGATCTCATTTTAGGCACTGGGTATCTTAGGACAACCTACTTGTTTAACAGGACAAACGTTATCACTTTAGTAATTAAAGTGCCACACACAATAAAGAAGTGAGATCTCAAAAGCAGAGAGGGAGAAGGTAAGAAAAAAGGCAGAGGAAGAGAAATGAACAAAGTAATGCAGAGATCTAGAAGTCAGACAGGCTGGGGTCGGGATATTAGCTCTCTCGTGTGTTAGGTGGAGAAGTCGTTTTTCCTGTCTTGCTCAGTTTAGTCTTTAGCCTCCCACCCTTGTCCCACTGGTCCTTTACTCTTCTGCGAGCACCTCAGACCAGGGCTGGACCTCACTCATTTGTGCCTTCTGCCCTCTAAATGGGCTAGCACAGGGAGGTGTCCAGTGAATACATTTCTTGAATGGCAGTAGAGACACCATCCTTGGAACCCAGGTTTTATCCCCCAAATCAGCACAGCCCACAGCCTGGATTCTGAGCATGTGGTACATGGTGGTTAAACATTTGTTAGTGCTGGATGACCGCTGTAGCTTGAATGTGTCCCCCAAAGTTCATGTGTGGAAACCCAGTTCTCAGGGCAACAGTGTGGAGAGGTGGGACCTTCGTAAAGTCATGACGGATTTGTGTTGCCATCATGGGAGAGTGTTATTGAAAGCACACCCCTCCCCTCCTGTAGTGTAAGGAAGGGAGTTTGTTCTTTCCTTCTCTGCCATGTCTTGTTTCCCTCCTGCCTTCTACCATGAGGTGATTTAGCAATGCAATTGACAGATGTTGGCCATTCACTTTGGAGTTTCCAAACTCAAGCACTATAGGGAATAGATCTGTTTTTTATTAATCACTCAGGTTCTTGTATTCTGTGAAAAGCAATGTAAAACAGACTTAAAAACTGAATAATTGAGGTTTCTGAGATCCTACAGATACACCACACATGCCACAGAAATGAGTCAAGCCTGAGGGGCACACACATGTATATTTCACTACTTCTATGTGTATATTTTTTATACTTTAAATGATTTTCTTTTATGTTCTCAGTAAGCGTTATAGAAAGATTTGTACTAATTAATAACCATTAATTTCTTTGAGGTTGTAGTCCCGCTTTACTAAGTCACCTCCCACTGACTTTAAACATGATTATAAACTCAAAGGCTCCAGTTTGTAAAACTGCAAATTCTCTGAAGGGAAAGATTCTTAAAGGAGAATGCCGCTGCAGGTGTTTCCTTTCTTAAAATGGCCATTAAGGAAAGTATCGTCCCAGGCTCAGCCTCAAAGGCACAGAGAGGCTATGTGACATCTGGAATCGGTATCAGAATACAATAGCCTCATCCTCATGGTCCTGACTTTTCAGGCATGCTGCATGTAAGAGTTATGGAGAGGGGAGGCTTGCACTGAAGTTCAGAAAGCCTCTGTGTGGCGATTATCTTGTTTGTACTCTAAGAAATAAAGCTTGCCTGAAGATCAGAGGGCAGAGCTAGCCACTAGTTAACCAGGGAGGCCTAGAGGTCTGTACAGACAGGAAGTGATATGGCTGGGCAGAGAGAGTATAAGGTGGGCGAAGACAGGAGCTTGGCCCTTTTTTTTTTGGCTGAGGAATTAGTGAGGTAAAAGTTGGCTGTGGTTTGCTCCTTTGTCTCCCTGATCCTTCAGGATTTATCCCCATATCTGACTCCAGGTTTTTATTATTAAGACCAATTGTAATACACATTATGTCACTGAGCCCTGACTTTGTTGTTGAGTGAGGCTGTGAAGGGGAAGCCTCAGTTGTAGCAGAGACCCTGGAATGTTGGAGATGCTAGGATGGTAGGACATTTGCCAAAGAAAGCTTTGGGTGTTGAGTGGAGTCAGCCCAAGAGAGGGATCTTAACTGCTACAGGCAGCTGAGTTGGGGTGGGGTGGGGCTATGGAAGCCTGTTGAAGCCCAGATGATCCCATTATAGCCCCAGATGCTAGATGTGGGGATGCAGAACTTGGTGTTTCTCTGCCGGTTTTCTGTCTTATTTTGGTATGTATTTGCTTACTATACTGACATTGTTCCAGTTCAGAATCGGCTGCTTATTCTGTGCCATCGTATGTTGGAAATAGGTAAGTTCTTTTTGACCTTACAGATATTCACAGTAAGAGATTGCTTTGAGCTTTGTTAGAGACATTGACCTTTTTTATGAATATCAATACTGGTAGGACTTTAAAGAATCTTACAGATGAACTAAATGCATTTTCCCCACAGGATGACCATGAAATTTTGAGACTAGAGATAGAAGTGTGTAATTTAGAGTAATGTGTTACTAAATTGACAAGGAATGGGTTTATGATGGTTAATCTTCATTGTCAACCTGACTGCATTTAGAGTCACCTAGGAGACACACCTTTCAGTGTATCTATGAAGGAATTTCCAAGGAGGCTTAGTTAATGAGGAAAGAATTACCCTGAATGAGGGTGGACCTTCTCATGGGTGAGATTTCCAGACTGAATAAAAAGGGACAAAGGCTGTGCACTGACATAGCCTTTCTCTGTTTTCTGGCTGGCCACACAGATCATGCCTGTTGCTATACCTTCTCCCCAAGGTGGACAGCATTCCTCTGAACCATGAGTCAAAATAAACCTCCTCCATTAAGTTGGGCACTTGGCCACAGCAATGGGAGAAATAACAAAAACAAGTATTATGCCTCCAAAGGGGGCTAATAAACACTCGTGTTGCTAGTCAGCCTGGCTTCTGATACTGGGCACAGACCCATAGACACTTTTCATAATGACTGCCATATGCCTTTCATTAGATGTGGATGATGAATTGGATGCTAATTCACCTGTCCCACCCGAGAAGTTGTCTTCTAATTTCCAGCGATTCTGCTGTGCAATGGTCTCTTCTTTGAGGTCCCAGTCTCCCCACCTTACCCACTGCTGTGTGTCTACTCTTGGTGAGTTTCTGTGATTCTATTGGTTGATCATCTTTGGGACTTTATGCATTCATTATATTTTCTTCCATAAGTTCTTCAGATGACAAGTTCAAGAGATCAGTGTGGTGGCTATGGTTAGCAAAGATGTATATTGTGTTCTTGAAGACTGCAAAGATCATAGGTTCTTCATCCTCCTGGTGCTGGTGTGGACCTCATGGCCTTCCACATGCTAAGCAACTGCCCTATTTCTGAGAGAAGGTTTTATACAGTCTCTCTGCAGAGGGTGATAAATACATGAAATAAAATGTGCTTGTCAGTGTGGCTTGGCCATTTCATATTACCTTGCTCCTGGCAAGTATATGTCATTTTTCATTATACAATTTAGAAGTATCAGCTAAAAACTCCCTCAGAAATCAATGCCTGTCTGTGATTCTCAAGTATCAATGTGTGGCTCCTCCTGAGCCTCCTGACCTCTCACTAGCTTTCTTGCTTTTCTCAAGTATCATAGTATTGGTCATCTCCATGGATACTACCTTGAACTCTGAGATTTCATTCATTTGGTCTGGATAATGAATTCATGTACAACAGTGTCTTTTTACTGCTATTTATTCATCTTTGAGTCTAGGTAGTTTTTAAATTCTCTCTCTCTCTCTCTTTCTATCTATCTGTCAACTATCTGTCATCTATCTATCTATCTATCTATCTATCTATCTATCTATCTATCCATATATCCATGTATCTGAAGTACCTATCTTTCCATCATAGCCACACCCATCTGTTTCTGCTTCCTGACTACAGATTCCACGTGACCAGCTGCCTCCTGCCTCAGTTGCCATGACTTCCTCACCTGGCAGACTGTAGACTGTGAGCCATAAGAAACCCTTCCTTCCTTAAGCTTCTTGTGTCAGGTGTCCCATTGCAGTGACGGATGAACAACGATTATGGAAGCCCTTTAATTGCAGTAGCATGGTGAGTCTAATACAGAGCCACCTGCCCTTTACAGTTTGGCAAATTACTCTAGTATTCATGCCTGGCTGACCACAGACTTGACATTTTCTGCCCTTTGCTGTTTCTTGATCATGCATCCCTTCTTAGAGATATGTTGAAATGTTCTAAGCAAATCCTTTGCCTGAAACCATGCTTGCTTGATCCCACTATTCTTCCAGCCTCCCTTTCCCCTCCCTCCCCTCCAATCTCCTATCTTCTCATACTCTCTCATCTTCCTTCCCCCTCACTCCTCCCCCTCCCATCTTCTCTTCCTCCTTCCATTGCTTTCTCCATCTTCCTAGTCCCCCATTTTCCTCCTTACTCATCCTTTTTCTCTTTCTCTTTCCTAGAACTCTGCCAAGTGGTCTCACACTGAGCAGAAACCAGCCTTAAGTCTGCCATCCTTCTGCCTCTACTTCTAAAGTTGTAGGGTTAAAGACCTGCAGCACCATGCTCCTGTTCATGTGATATATGTTCAGTTCCTTTTGTAAAGTTAATACTTGTCTGTAATAGAGAATTTGAAGCTACCTAGCATTTCTGAATGGTGAAGTTGGGAATTGTCTGAGCCAGTAAAGTTACCTCATCTTCCCATTATACATACAGAAAGGACAGAGATAATTTAAGGAACCCCTACTGTCAAACACTTGGTTCATTTCCGTGTCTTGTGACGTTATAATCAGTGCTCCACTTCCCTGTGAGAACGGACTCAGAAAGAACACTGTCCATGGCAGAGTGCTTTTAGAGCCGTTGGTGCCACCATGAAGTTATTTCTCCAAGGCATAGTCCTATTTGCTGCTCCTGCAGGGACCAAATTAAAGGGTCTATTGGCTGAAGCACATCCTGCACTAATGCTAAATGCTAAATAATTTAGACAACACGGCTGACGCTCTTATGGCGACTTCCCCTTTGGATGCCCCTGCTGTTTGTGGCATTAAAGAGAGGACAAGGGTCAGCATTGGAGTCATACAGATTCTCATCCCAACCTGTATACTGTGACTCAGGAGATGCTATTTTTCCTCTGAACTTTAGGAAATAATTCTTGCCTCCCAGGGGACACTACAAGGGCCTGATTCCAAGGTGGGCTAAGGGAAGACCAAGGAAGGCTTCCTTTGGATGGGTTGAGACAAAACTCCTCAGATTCTTATGGTTTCCTGTGCTTTCCTTGTGTGTTGTTTTGAGACAGGACCCTGATAGACCAGGTGTCAAACTTTCCAAACTCCAGCCCTGCCTTCGGATGCAGGGACTGCAGACATGCAACTGCACACGTGTGACTTCCATAGTTCTGTTTATCTGCCTGCCCCCTCTCTTTCGTGTGCTGTTGCACACCCCCCCTTTTCTCTGTGCATGTGTATTTGTGAACACACCCATGCATACACGTGGAGGCTGAAGGTATCTCCCCCTGTTGCTACGCACTTATTTTTGAATACAACTTCTCACACTAAATCTGGGCTAGGCCGGCTGGATACCCAGCTCACAGGATCTGCTCATCTCTGCCTCTCAGTGCTGCGGTTCACAGTGCATCTCACCATGTCAGACGTTTTCCATGTCTACTGGGATTGAGTCCAAGTTCTCAGGCTTTCATTGCAGTACTTTCCCATGGAGCCAGCCCCTCAGCCCACATGTTCTATTACTTAAAGCCTAGTGGGAAATGTACATTTTTTTTAGGACAGAATACGTCACAGAATTGTGATTGGGGTCTTTGTTGTTTTCTGATACTGGCCTTGGACTCACTACATAGGTGAAGATGCCCTCCTGTCTCCACTTCCAAGTACTGGGATCACCTGCCTAGGCCACCACACTTGGCTTTCGGTGCTTTGCTTCTGAACAAAGGAACGGATTAAAGACTGACTGCTGGTTTCTCTGACTAACGCTAACCATAAGCTTGACAAAGGATGTGGCTTATTTCTTGCTTACTAGAAATACGATGCGTATGTGGATAACTGCTACTTTGCTAAATGGACATGTCCAGATACTGTCATGCGTCCCTTAATGATGGAGCTGTGGTCTGAGAGATTTACTGCATAAATTCTGGCACCATGAACACATACTTCTCTAATCCTAGATAGGAGAGTCCACTGCACACTTAGACTATGTTGTCTAGCCTCTTCCTCCCAGTGCCAAGAAGCAGGACACAACATGAAGTCAAACAAAGCACCAGAGAAAGTGATGTATATTGAGAGATGCAGTGAGCTTGAGACACATCCAAGTAGCTCTTGATTTAATGCAGAACCTTTTACAGAAACCTGCTATAAGTAGTAAGAGTGCAGTGAATGATAAAAGTGTAAACAGTAGCCACCTAAACAGCAAGAGCTGCTTTATCCTTACCAGGTACTATACATTAAGTGTAGCTATGCGTGCTTCTCTTTCGTTCATTTAAAAGATTTTTTATGTGTGTAGGTATTTTGTCTGCATATGTGTCTGTGCTCTATGTGTGTGCAGTGCCCTTAGAGCCCAGAAGAGGGTGCTGCATACCTTGGGATTGGAGTTACAGGCAGTTGTGAACCATCATGTAGGTGGTGAGGATTTAACCTGGTCCTCTGCAAGAGCAGTCGGTGCTTTTAACTACTGAGCTGATTATCCTCACTCATTTTCTTCTTGTAAATGTGTGCAGTATGGTGAGGTGTGGTGTGGTGTAGTATGGTGTGTGTGTGTGCATGTGTGTGTGTGTGTGTGTGTGTGTGTATACATGCATGCAGAGATCAGAGGTCAGCTTTGGGTATTGTTCCTTAGGAACTGTCCACTTATGTTTCGAGACAGAATTTCCCACTGTAACATGGGTTCGAAATTCAGTTAGATTGGCTGGCTAGCATGTCTTGGAGATTTACCTGTCTGTCACCCCAGCACTGGGGTTGTAATTGCATTGCATGCCACCTTGCCTGGGTTTTTATATAGGTTCTGGGGATCAAACTCAGGTTCTCCTACTTACAAGGCAAGCACTTTACTGAGTGAACCATTTTTCTTAGCCCTTGTGCTCCCCTTTTCTGTGGTAGGGAGTGCAGTGAATTCGTGTACATGGCACCACCACAAACATGGGCATAGGGAGTATATAATAACATTAGAGTCGCTCCCATGTCCCCAGAGACAGGACACTCTCAGCCCAGTATGGTCTGACAGGTCCACCAACATATGTGCCGCCTGTTGCTGAGACATTGTGTGGTGCCTGTCCAAATCTGACTTGTTTCTAGCACAGTTATAAAACCCATTCCATTGTAGCTCAGCCTTTCCAATATTGGCTGTCTTTAGTATCATGGCCTGAGATTGATTAAAAACACGGTAATGGGGGCTGGAGAGATGGCTCAGTCAGTAAAATGCTTGCTGTGGAAGCATGAAGGTCTTCGCTTGATTCTAAGAACCCATGCAAAAAACAGAAGCCTGGTGTGGTGGTGCACATTCCTTGTGCTGGGAAGATGGAATGGGAGGTTACAGGGTTCCCTGGCCAGCCAGCCTAGCGTCACTGATAGGCTCCAGGAGCGTGAGAGACCCCTATCTCCAAAAGCAATGTGGATGACCTCCTGAGGAGTGACACTTGAGGTTGACCTCTGCCTTCCACATGCATGCACACAAGCACATATGTTCTCACACATGTATCCATGTACACACATGTACATAGGAACACACATGTGTACATGTACGCAATTGATAATTGATCCCTGCATTATTGGACTAGAAACTCTAGGGATTGCTCCCTCTGTTTGTCAAGGACTCCAAATCTCTGGTGTAGCCATCTTTCAGATCATTTTGGTTCAGTACTTGGGGACCCCTGGATTTCCCATTCTCTCCCAGAATGTCGTTTCCTGTTTCATTGCTGGCTGCTGAGTGAGGGTAAACTATTTCACCCTGATGAGCTACCCTGGCTCTCTGGCTGCCAACCTTGACTTCAATCCTCTTGATAACCCTGTGCCCGGTCTCTAAGGATATGCCCTTCATCTTGTTCACTAAGGCTGCTGCAAACCACTTTCTTCAGCATCCCCACAACTCAGCTTTATTACAAAATTCTGCTCTCTTTGGGAGAAATAGATCTGATGCCGGGGGTTTTAATCACTGGGTCCTGCCTGGCCAAATGGCTCATCTAGTGTTTTTATGGGACTCTCGCAATTCTACCGTACTGTAAAATAGAAGCCAAGCAGGAAGTCACACTGAGGCAGCTTTTTTCACCTGCCAAGCATGTTTCAGGCATTTACATTTTATATCAATGAGTAGATAGAGTGAACCCACTTTTCAGGTCAGGAAATGGAGGTAAAAAAAGACTAGGAAATGATCCAATAAAATACCAAATTTCAGGATTTAAAGTCAACTTTGCAAGACTGTAGAGTTCTAGCTTGGAACCAGGGAAAAACTTGTTAAGGGGGCATTTGAGTCCTGTGCCTTGGGAGACTGGAGAACATCAGAATGAGGGTCCCAGATTCTAGGAGCCAAGCAGGGTAAGTCAGGAATGATGATCAGCAGCCATCACATGCCAAGAGCAGAAGAAAGAAACAGTGCAGGAAGACAAGAGAAGAATGCAGGCAAGGGCCCAAAGCATTGCATTCAGAGGTGGCTGAGCAAGATACAGAGAAGGATCCAATATGGAGAATGTGGTTAGGTTCAGGATAGACTGAGGGATGAACCAGGAGGGGACCCTGATCTTGTCAAGTCTTGGTGGGATCATAAGGGCTCTTGAAACTTTGCTTACACGGTGGCAGGGGCAGCCCAGGGCACTCAGGCAGCAGGTCAGCAGGCTGATGCAGGTCAAACTTTGTTGCCTGGTAAATTCACCATTTAATTCAATCACTCAACAAATACCATGAAGTTCCTCTGCGGTGCCGGAAGGAAAAGGTAAAAAATTCTCCTTCTATTTCTGAGTACACATAACACTATATTAATAATCGTTATAATCATAGCAACCAACAGCTCTCGAGTTGCGTAAGTGCAAGGCAGTGTTTTAATTACTTTACGTATATTAATACGTTCAATCTTAACAACTACCCCATGAAGGCGTGTGCTATGACTATTTCTATTTTACAGTCTAAGAAGCTTTGTGGAGAGAATTCACATCCCCCACCCCCATGCCTGAGGTGTTGTGGCTACCATAGCCTCTGCAAGGGAACAGGCTGGTGGCTCTTGGCTTCTGATCCCTGAGCTCTGTTGCCTCTCGTGTGGCCGCGCGGGGCTTCTTTCAGCAACCTTTGATTGCTTCCATTTTCATCGACCTGTGTTTTGTGCTTTTAATTGTCCTCACAGGCATTTCTTAAACAGTCTGCTTTGAAATATGCGAGTCTTAATTGGTCTCGCTGGCGGACAGGCAGCACCTGCATTGTATTCGATACTCATCTGTATGCAGATCACCCAAAGAACCCCAGTGTCGTTTCTGAGTAGATGTGTAGACCCCAGAGCCTGGGGGAGACCCTCTGCTGGCTGCCAGGCTGATCCCCTCCCCCAGACATTCACTTATCTGGCATTTGTTGAAGAGGACATGGTTTTATATCTGTGTCCCAGGGTACTAAGAATATAAGCGGAGAGATCTGGCCTCAGAGAGTCTGCAGTTTGGCTGCGGAGGCCATCAGAGTAGGTACACCATGAAATTCAGAGATAGCCTAGCCAGGTACAAGTGAGGGCTAACCTAGCAGCCAAGATCACCGAGTTCTTCACAGGTTTGGGGGAAGGAATGGCAGCATATATGTATCCCTGAAGGAAAGAGATAAGGGAGCCTAGGGGAGATTTGGATAGTTGGAAGTAAAGAGAAAGGCTATTCCAGTCTCTCTCTCTCTCTCTCTCTCTCTCTCTCTCTCTCTCTCTCATTGCAGGTAGTTATCTTGAACATTTTCCCATAAAAGAGAGAGAAAAATAAACACACACACACACACACACACACACAGAGAGAGAGAGAGAGAGAGAGAGAGAGAGAGAGAGAGAGAGCATTGAGAGGAGGGATAGAGAGGAGTAGAGGGAGAGAGAAGAGAGAAAAGAACAGAGGTAGAGAGAAAGAGAAGGGGAAGGAGAGAGATTAGGGAGGATGGAAGACAAGGGATGGGGATGGGAGAGAGAAAGAAGGTGGAAAGAAGAGAGAGGGAAAGGAAAGAAAGAAGAAAGCGGAAGGGAGAAGAGAGACACAGAAACAGAAGTGGAGAGAGAGGAGGGAGGAGAGGGGGAGGAATAGGAGAAAAGAGAGACAATTGGTAGCCACTCTAAATGTTTGTTAGTACTGAGATTTTTTTTCATATAAAATACATCCTTTTTGTTAGAACACAAAATAATGAAATTCTTTTTGACATTTTCATACATGTTCACATATATATTGTACTTTGCTCATATTTAACTCCATTCGTTTCCCTAATTCCTCTCCTCATCCCTCTCTCCAACCTTTTCCAGAATATTCCACATTCTGATTACATGTCATATATATATATATATATATATATATATATATATATATATATATATATGACATATGAGAGAAAGCCTCGCTTCCAGCCTTTGCTGTTTGCTGTCATCATTGGGAACATCTTAGAGGCACTCATACATAGACACCACATTTAACAAGGTATATTTACTTGGCCTGGGGAGGCTCATACAGTGGTATTTCCTTGCTGCTTTCTGACTCTGGCTTGTGGATGAGATTGGGGAATATTACTTTGAAGCGGGTCAGAAATTATTTTTAAACCTTGGCTTTGAATTTACCAGCTACAGCTCGGCATATCAGCTCAGCCTGTCAGAGCCTGATGTCCTTGCCTATAAAAAGAGTCTAATCACATGCACTTCCCCAAATTATGTAAAATAGAGTGAAATAGCCATCTCACAAGCACTCGGCAAGCGCCATCACATGTCCTGAAAATGGACTTTGTCTTGTTTATAAGCAGTAGCTTCACTAACGAAAGTCAGGACTGTGCAGAAATGAGTGTCAGGGCTTCTTGGAGTCCTTCTCGTGAGACTTATTTGCATGGTGCATGCCCTTCACTATGTTTTTAACCAGGGTGGACATCACGACACACACTCCATAATTTCGGTGTTTGTGAGGTGGAGGGGAGGCTGACACCCCCAGATCCGCTAAGGTTTCTAAATTCACATAGTCAGGGTTGATTGAGAGTCACGGAGAATGGTCAGTCTCCTTCCCTGTGATTTTCCTAGTTAATAGACTGGTCCCTTACGGGCCTTCTTTTTGTGTTCGAGGGAGCAGCCTCAGGACATGAGTGTACTCGTCAAAGCTGACTTTCTGCCTGGCAGATTTTGCTGCTGTTTGTATCCCAGGGTGGGAGGGTTGCTACCCCCGAACTGAGCCTTTGTGAATGTTTCCTCCGTGTTTCATGGTTGATGCCGAATGAAGATGCACACTCCACTGAGGACATGGTGCTCAAGCTGTAGCATCTGTCAACAATAACCAGAGGATTTGAAAACACAAATCACTTGATTTTTACTCAAGTTTCTACTTATTGTTAAGTCTGGGCTTGTACCCCACAAGGTGTCTGACAACACATGGACCGTATTTTGGCTTTGAGCTATATTTTGACTGTGATTGTATTTTAGCTATGTTTATATTTTGACTATGAGCTAATTGTTTATGTTTAAGGCCTAAACCCCAGGCACGGGGGGGGCACTATTGGGGAGTGGTGGAGTCTTAAAGAGATCAGGCCCCAGTGGGCAGAAGTTAGGCTATTGGAGAGTGAAGCAGTTCTTGGGAGACTTCTTGAGTTCCTCTGTGAGACAGTTATTGTAAGAGGAGCAAGCTGGGCCCCTCCATGCTCCCTCACTTGGGAGGATCATCAGTTGCATCTCTGCATGTTCTCACTATTCTGTCTTCTGGGAGGGGATACAGCTGAGAGGTGGTCTCTCTGAGCCTGTGTCTTGCCCTTTGGACTTTCAGCCCCCAACTTTTTCTCTTCACAGGTAGCTTGCCTCAGGTGTTTTGGTGTTAGTAACACAGAGCTGACAGGGGATCTGCTGCTGCCGCCGCCGCCGCTGCTGAGCTGTTACTGCCTCTGCTGCTGCCACTGTTGCTGCTGCCGCCGCTGTTGCTGCTGCTGGCCGGGGACCCACACTGGGAGAACCATGGCTACACACAGCCTCATTATTCCCATGTTTGAGGCTTTAAAGGAAGAGTTGTCAAAACCCAACTAACAGCACAGCTGGAGATTTATGTTCTTAAAATGTTGTGTAGCTGGTCACATGGCTCCTGTCTGCAGGCTCAGCACTGATGCAGGAGGATTGCCGGGAATTCAATGTCGCTCTGAACTATATAGTGAATTCCAGGTCAGCCAGAGATACCCAAACCATCCAAAGGGAGGAAAAAAAGCATGAATGGAAGGCTTCTTTGTAAACATGGTGGCCTGTCTCTTTTTCTTAAACTTAGGAAAGATGGTAGAAGGGTTCAGAGCTTGAACTCTGGAGTTGGATCTGCTGAGAATCTACCCTCAGCACTACCCTTGTAAGTATTAAAACCCAGGAATAACATGTACCTTCTGTGACTCAGTTTCCTAATCTGTAAATGGGATGGATTTGTGGTCTGCACACTGGGTAGTTGGGGAATAAAGAAGACAGCATTTATGGTACCCAGTAGAAAAGTTCTAAGTGTTCTTGCTATAGCAAGGGTGGTAAATGATTTTGAACACTATTCGTGGGATTTTTCATGTTTCCCGTGTCTGCCTGCTTTCAATTGCCATGACAACATGCAAGGAAAACACTGTAAAAGAGGAAATGCTTATTTTGGCTCTGGGTTTCAACGATTTCAGTCCATGGTACTTTACTCTGTTGTTTTTGGGGCTCTGGTGAGGGGCGCCTCACAGGAGGGCAGTGTGTAGTGGAGCAGAGCTGCTTGCTTCGTTGTGGCCAGGAAGCCAAATGAGGGGTAAGGAAGAGGCTGGGTACAAGATATATCCCCCCACCCTGGGACTGATTACCTTAAGGAACCCGGGTTCTTCTTTCTAATATTTTTCTACTCCCTAATAACCCATCAGTTTTGAACCCATCAATGGATTGATTCATCAGAGCTGTCATAACCCAATCACTTTTCTAAAGTCCTACGTCTGAACATCGCTGCGCTGGGGACAAAGTCTTCACTATATGAGCCTCAGGGGGACATTTCAGATCCAAGCTGTGATATGGTCTTATCTAGGTCTCTCAGCAAGGCCCTGAAGCTGATATCATCAGCCTTAAGATACAAGGCTGGAAACTGAGAGATACAGAGTGGTTAAGGCGTTTCCCTGAGAATGCACATGTACAGGAGCATGCTGGGCTGGCACTTTATTCTGTATTTTGGCCATGCAGAGCCTGCTGGCATTAAATAGGAATGTTCAAAGGAGGCCCAGAGCCTGGCTATAGTGTGGCGTAGGGTCCTTTCCATCCTGTTCATCTAGAAGCTTCTCATCTGCTCAGTTTCTTTTTCTTCCGAGATGTACAACCTTTACTCCCTCCTCCTAACTGCCCTGCTGTCCTGTCTCCCTGATGGACAGGACTGACAGAGAGAAATTTCAAAGTCCCCTCAGCGAGGAAGGCCATGCTGTCCATCACGCTCAGAGACTGATAGATGTAGTGGCCTCGTTCACTTGACAGCAGCAACACCTCCCAGGAGAGCCATGCCACGGCAGGACCAGAAGCATCAAATTGCGTAGACACATGTTTTTGCAAACTGGTCCTCAGAGGACCCACCTCGCAGATGAGACAGGGCCTTTGCTCCTGCTGTACCAGAACAGGATGTGGGTCTGGTCTTTTTTTTTTTTTTTCTGAGACAGGGGACTGAGCAAAAGTGAATATGTCCATCCCAAAATGGCAGCTCTAGGTTGGGGAAATAAGTCAGTGGATAAAATGCTAGCTACAGGTCATGAAGAAGGACCCATGTTCAATCCCAGTAATAAAACCCCAGCCCTTCAGGCTTGCTCACTAGTCAGAGTAGTTGAACCGATGAGCTTCAGGTTCAGTGAGCAAACCTGCCTCAAATACTATGGTAGAGAGTGATAAAGGAAGGCTCCAGCTGTCAGCTTCTGGTCTCCACATGTCCCCCCCCCCCACCAAAGCACATCCCTCTTTTACAAAATGGCAGCTTTAACCAAAATATTCATGTCAGCTGCGGGTTCTCGTTGTGCGTGGTTTGGATGAATGCTGATGAGAAGGTTGCCTCAGGAATGCTCAGATGAGAGCCGTGAAGCAGGCTGCTCGGGCTCTGCCTGTGTGGCCTCTGGTGAACCGTTACAAGCTCTAGGACTGCTAGCGGTGGTGGTGCAGCTTTCAATCCCAGCAATTGGGAGGCAGAGGCAGGTGGATCTCTGGGTCAGAGGTCAGCCTGGTCTAGAGTGAGTTCCAGGACAGCCAGGGCTGCACAGAGAAACCTTGTCTCAAGCACCCCCAAAGCTCTAGAACCTCAAGGGTTGCCCAAGGGGAGGAAAACCCTGTGCCAGACAGGTGTGCACGTGCTCTTCCTTCTCCACATGGATGGCTATTATGGTTCGGATCCTCAGTGTCTCCCAAAGGCTCCTGTGTTGAATGGAGGCTTGGACCCCAGTGCAGAAGTTTGTAGATGCAGGGCTTCTGGAAGACAATTGGAATATGAGGACTCTGGCCTCATGGGTTTATCATGTGATGGGCTGTTGAGACATGATGGAAACAGTGCAGGTGTAGGTGTGTGAGTGCCGGAATGCAGGTGTCATAGTAGTTCTGTGGCTGCCAGAGGTGAACAATGTTCAGCAGTAAGCTTTGGCCTTCCACCTTTTTAAGGTAGATCTCTCTTGTTATTTCTGCTGCTTTGCCTCGTAATCCAGGCTAGCTGGCCCACAAGATTCCAGATGGTTCTCCTGTATTCACCTCCAGCCTCAGTGCAGGAGCACTAAAATTGCTGGCCTGCCATCCACCACATCCATCTTTTTGCACTGTCAGGGGATGAAGCTCAGGTTGTCAGGCTTGCTTGGCAAGCGCTTTTACCCACAGAACCATCTCCCTGGCTGCCCACCAGTTCTTCAGTTATTTCATACTATCCACAGCACATCCATCCATCAGAGACATATTTGCATAATCTATGACAGAAAATTCACAATGCACATTTACATCATACAACTCTCCCTGCACACAGCCCTGCACATAACTGAAAACATATCTGTACATATGCAACCCACACCACAATCTACAACACACACACAACCCATAATATCAACATCCCATAAACCGATAATTCACCCATATAACCCGAGGCAAGCACCAAAGTCTCACATGCATACAGTTCTTCAGTACATATAACCCATATTGTGTATAATCCACATGTTCTTATACCGCTCACAACATACAAACCAGAGTTCTCTCAGAAATCCGGTCAAGCACACAGCCCACAGTCCACACTCAGAACCCACAAGTTACACAGAGACACCGTACTCCCCTTGTCCTCTCTCTCTTACATACACACACATCACATCATGTACATGATATAGACACACACATACCTCTCTCTCTCTTTCTCTCTCACACACAAACACACATACATGCATATTGGATTTTTAAACTTTACTATATCAAATATAAAAAGCTTCCTGATTTCCAACCTAAAGTAGACAAATATCCTTTCCTTTGCTGAATCAACAAAAATAAAAAATGATTTACTTCTTTACTTTTATGTGTATGGGTATTTTGCTTACAAGTACAGACATGTACCATGTGTGTGGAGTGCCCCTGGAGGCCAGAAGCAGCAGATGAGTCTCGTGGAACTAGAGTTCCAGGTGGGAGTGAACTGCTATATAAGTTCTGGGAACCTAACCTGGGTCTCTGCAGGGCATCACATGGGTCTCTTAACCACTGAATCGTCTCTCAAACCCTGAAATAATGGCTTTTGTTTGTTTTTAATTTTTTAAAGCATGACAAACAGGGAGAAAGGGGTGAGTATTTGTGAGAACCATGCTGAGCTCACTGGCTTTATACTTTTAGCAGACTGGGGAATCTCATTTTCCATTTCTCATTGTTATTAGTGAGTTTCTAGAAAGCTCCGTTCTCACTCACAGGCTAATATAGGTTGTGACAGCCTTGAAATGGGTCCTCATGTCTTGTCACTTGTCCCATGTCCATTTCCCTACCAACCATCTCCGAGCAGCTGTCATGAGAAAATTTCAGATCTGTTTATGGCCTTTTATTTCTTAGAGCCTCTAGCCCCGGGTCTTTGGATAAGAAACAAATCTTCAAGCAATTACAGCAATAGGCTGCAACAGGCTTTGGATGCCAATTACCAAATCTCTGTAGGTCCTCGCTTCCTAGGATAGTATGGGAAACATTTGTTAAACTGTACTGTGAGAAGAGGTGGCACGGCCAGGCCTGAAGTCCGACCTTTAGGTTCTAGTTCGTGCTTGCAAGGACAAGAGTCCACTTTGATGTGTTCCGCGTGGCCAGTGCAGCCTCACTGGGCAGCAGGAGAGGATGTTGACTCTCTCTCTCTCTCTCTTTCTTTTGTCTGCCAGAGCCTGTGGATGCCTCTTGGATACAGGAGTGGTGAGGAGGGTAACTGTCAGGACTTGTTGTGGAGCTAATGAATCCTGCTCACAGGTCTGTGGTGTCTGCTTAAGCTGCTGCTGAGAAGTGTGTGCACAGTGGTCCCCAGGCACTTAGCAGGGCCGGGAGGAGAGCAGCCAGCCCTGGGAGGGCAAGGGCCTGGTCTTGCTCTGATGATGAAGAAAATGATAAGACAGGGTGGGGGAGAGGGTGGCAAAGAGCTTGTACTGGAGACAGGTCCGTGTTTATCTTGAGATCCACCTGGATTGATCCTTTAGGGAGGGTTACAAGAGGAATTAAAACCTAGGAGGACAAAGAACACCCAGGAAAGTGAGGAAAGCATACTAACCCACTGTGAGCTCTGGCTGGAACTGGGTTCATTCATATTTTGTTGTCGACTCTGTCTCTGTATCTCCCACCTACCTACTGACCTACCATCCATCTATCCATTCATCTGTCTGTCTGTCTGCCCATCCATCCATCCATCCATCCATCCATCCATTCATCGATCCATCCATCCATGTATCATCTTCTATCCATGTATCATCTATCCAGCCATCCATCATCCGTCCATCTATTCTGTTGGATCTATTTATTTTAAAAAATTGACTAACACATTAGCGTTTGCCATAAAACATTAAGTATGTAATTACTAGAGGACATAAATAATGGTCTTTAATTTATAATTTTTTCTTATGTGTTTTCTTTCAATTATTTTCACTTTAAAATCTTATTTGTAGTTGGAGGTCCATTGGAAGAATCTCAGTCGAGGTCTGGGTGTGTGATACTGTAACTGTAGTTGTCTTGTGCCTGAGTGGATTTTTCTCAAGGCAAGAGGTTTTTCAAAGAAGTGCTGGCTTCAAAGGCACTGTGGCTGATTGAAGAGATGCAGGACCTCTGAGGGACCCTGTGATGTGCTGACTTCTCTTCTGCTCCACTGGGAGGGTGTGGGCTCAGGAGAGGAAATGTTCTTTATATAAACTAAAGTAGGTATGTGAGACCTGGAAGCATAGTTGGGCCTGCTATGAGATGCCATGACCAAGGTCATCACCACCCATGCAAGGGATTGGCACAGATAGGATTCGTACCAATCAGCTCTTCAAGGATTTTACTTGTTTTACTCATCATGGAATAAATGCTGTTAGCTGCTTTTCTTAAGACACTAAGCACTAGCATACAAGACCTATACAGAAATCCTTCTCTACCCCTGTCTCTGTTGAGTGAGCTCCATCTGCATGTGTGTGCATGCATAATATGTATAAGCATATGAAATGTGTGTGCATACATGCATGCATATGTGTGTGTATTCTACTTGGGGAGTTAGGGGTTACTGCAGACATTAAAATTGAGAAGGGGAATGATGAGAAAGTGGCTCAATCTATAGCTAAGTTTTCTATTTTATATACAAATATGTAAATGTATGTGTGAATGCATGTGCATGTATGTGTGTATAGACATGTATCGATGTGTGTGCACACATATGTATGCACATGTGTATGCGAAGACCAGAGAACAAACTTGAATGTCATCCTCAGGAATGCTGTCCACCTCCTTCGAGACAGGATCTCTCATTGGTCTGGAGCTCACCAATTTGGCTAGACTGGCTGGCCAGTGAGCCCCAGGGATCTTCCTGTCTCTGCCTCTATCACTGGGAAAACAGCCAAACACCACTATGCCTAGCATTTTTACATGGGTTCTGGGGACCAAACTCAGATGCTCATATCTGCAAAGCAAGCACTTTCTTAACTAAACTATCCCAAGTTGCCAAGTTTCCTATTAAATAAGATACAGCCTTGGGACTCAATGTAGAGGCTTAGCATATGTGACTCTTACCCCAGTAAAACCAAACACACACACACACACACACACACACACACACACACACACACACAGTCTCTGGCATTACTCTGAGGAGCAGGTACCTGTGTTCTCAGCACAGCACTAAGCAGTCACATCAGCTGAAAGATGAGAGAAGAAACTTGCTGGCATCACTAAATTTAGAAAGGATGGTCTAGTGCCTAAAGTCTGTCTGTGCTCCAGACAAATGTAACCTTTTGGGGACATAGAGACAGGAACAAGAGGATTCTTAGGGGCTCACTGACTAGCCCTACTAGCCTGGTTGATGGTCTCTAGACCAATGAGAGGCGCAGTCTCAAAGAAGGTGGGTAGCATTCCTGTGTCTTTTTCCTTCCTGGCAGAGCATCCCCAGAGACACAAAAAGGCTTTCAAATGCCACTACGCTATCAGAGTCACAGCTGAGACAGAACACTTCTACATCTAGGGCCAGAATCCTCTGCATTCTGTGACCTTTGTGCCTTTGATATTCATGCAGAGCGTAGTTCGAAGGCCAGAGAAACTTCCGCTGCACGGTCGGTGAGGTCTCTGGACTTCTGCAAGACACCGATGGTCAGTTATTATCTAGACGGATGGGGCCATTGGCCATAACAGTTAGCAACCCCTCTATCAAGTAAATAGCCAGAGAGGCTTCTGACACTTCCAGTATAAAAGAGCGGAGAAGCTGCATTCTTCAGCGTTACAGGGTTGTTTGAACAAGACCCATTAAAGAGATTGGTGTAAATTGCGCCTGAATCAGGGGTGATTTTCTGCTTCATACTCCTACGGGGTTTTTCTGGGTATGCTGTGGTTAGGAGATAGTTTTTCCTCTCATGCTTAAATTTAATCCCTGTTGTGAGGTATTAGGAGGCTGTAAATTAAAACTGGCAATGGTGTTTAGAGGCAAATCCTTCAGGAGATAATTAACATGAGATTAATTCATCAGGATGGAGGCCCCATAACTGCATCCAAGTTACCTTTTAGGGTGGGGACTAGAGATACGCACAAGCATGGTCGTCAACCCTTTGCTCCCAGATAGTAGTTCCACCTTTTCCCCTGCCTCATCCTCCCAACCAGCTCAAGTTTCAGCCTCCCCAGAGCTCTGTATTTATTTTTCCAACTGCGGTAAGATTCCCAGAGAGTTTCTTTTTCTTAAATCACACTCTCCCCTTTCTCACTTTTCTCCAAATGTCTATCATACTTTTAAATTTAATACAGCAGAATGCAGTGATCCGGACTGAAATGAATTAATGAATTAAAATAAGTTCTTCCATGAACACATTCGGCTACAGCCTGTAAGCAAGAGTGGCCTTCTACAGTAAGTGGTTCAGAGGAAAGGCTATGGGGATTCTGGCTTCACTCCACAAGCCACTCTCTGATGGTGAGCCGCACCCTAATGCGTCTCAGCTTTGGATCTGTGAATTTGGGGAGACGACAGAAACACCAGCTCCTGTAACTCTTTGTAGGCTGGTGAATTACTGTGGGTAAAGTGCTTACAAAAGCACCTGGTGCATGTCAAACTTTGGCAGAGGACAGTTAATATTAAGAAGTAGATTATAATGGGGAGAGACTGTAAATGCTAGTGACTACGTGTTTATTTTTATTTTTTCTTTGTTTTTTTTTGATAGATTCTCTTATTCTAGAACTCTCTGTAGATACAGGCTGGCTTTGAACTCACAGAGATACTCCTGCCTCAGCCTCCCAAGTGTTGGGATTAGTGTGCTATCATGCCTGGTTACTTTACATGCTTTATTTTGCTGCCACAAACCAAATGCACAGACTCAGTAGAACCAGACAATGACAACCTGGCCAACAAGGCCAAGTCCTTCTCACCAAACTGGGATGACTATCCAGAAGGAGTGGAGGACAGAGTGCACATCGTGGGATGCTGAGTAGAGTTAGAGGGGGCTTCCTGAACATAGACTCTTCTCAGTGCAAAGACACAGCTGAACCTGGAGGTCGGGAGACACCAAGAAGTACAAACGGTAGAAGATAATCTAGAAAGACTGGAGAAAGTCCCTAAGCAGGAATGAGCATGGTGATCAGGGATGTGGAAAGCCAACGCAGCTGAGCTGAGGTGGGGCATAGAGGTAAAGCAAGGCAGGAGAGACAATAGCTGTAGAGTCAAGGCCAGCAAGATGGAGTCACAGTGGTCTAGGTATCTGTAAAGACAGACAGTGTGGTAGGTAAGAACAATGGGGTATTTTCCATTTCTAGGAAAGGTAAGATCATTTGTGATATTGCATGGAAATGTATGGAAAAGTAAAGTATCATGTTAAAAGAAGGAAACCAGGCTAAAAAGACATGAGCAGAGTCTAGATATAGAATATAGCATTATATATATGTATATACACACACACACACACACACACACACACACACACATACTGTTTGGGAAGAGGAAGAGGACCATTGAAGTGTAGACCAGAGAGAGTAATGAGGTTATGAATATGAAGTCAAATTCTTGATAAACATGTATGAAAATGTCACAATAAAATATCTTAGTACATGTGTTTGTATGCTGATTAAGAACACACAGAGAGAGACTTTATGAAAGGCTCCTCTAGATTGAAATCTGAGCATGGAAGGGGGTAATTCTGTGAAAGATATAACAATGTTCAAGCCAAGGACATCAGGCCCATCATCATTTCTTAAGCCATTATTCTGCCACAAATTGCAGAAATATAGGCAATTCTGGCTGAGCTGTCCTTTGGAGTTGCATAGGCCTAGTAAGGGTGTGAATTTTCACTTGGCATCTGAGTGGCGTAATATGAAATATGCATGTTAAGTATGTGTCAAGAGCGTAGAAACAGCTGTGGGGGAAGTAGCGGTGGTGTGGAAGGCTGGCGGTGATGGAGTAAGGCTTGGAGAATTGATCTCCAGTGAACTGAAGGAGGTAGAATGAAGCACCCATCTTCATCTCACAACCTGAGAAGCCTCTTGAGTCTCAAGTGGTGACAAGTGAGAAAGCACAGAAGGGCTCTTGTACAACCTCACAGTTCCATGTGTTGTCCACACGGCACCAGCCCCACCACAACTGCCTGGGTGTTTGCTAAAGACTCCAATTGAATCCAAAGCTGCATTTAATGAGGTTCCCGGGCGAGCTCTGTAAACAGCAAATGTAAGAGGCTCTCCTTTATGACCAAGGTGAAGGTGTGTGCAGAGAGGGACTGCTCCAGAGGTGCTGGCCTCAGGTGAGGCCACATGGACTTTAGATTGGGAAAGACATGTGCTTCAGCTATAGCCGCTGGCATTTGCCTTGGGAGAGGCTTTGGGCTCAGTTTCCCCAAACATGCAAGGGGAAGGACAGGCAGGACCAGCCTGCAGTGATTTTATTAAATTATTTTTCATTTCTTTGAGACAGAGTCTTTGTTTCATAGCCCAGGCTGGCCTTAACCTTACGACCTTCCTGCCCTAACTTTTCCAGTGCTAGGGGTGGGTCTGTGCCACCAGACTTAGCTGTGGAGACCAGATAAGAATAGGTGAGTTGAATGGTTAGCAGAAAGCTGAAGTTCAGTAGATGGGCATCCTGCTGATCTTCCTCAGCACAACAGTGTTTGTCCTTTCTGAACAGGTGAACAATGTGAAGAATAATTAAAGCACCAGCTTTGGACTGAATGCTTTCCTAATGCTGCTCCACAAAGGCTGATGTAGAATCTGTAGTAACATTGGGCATGTCACCTGCCCATATTTTGGTTTCCTCACCTGGAACATAAGGACTGTTTCCTGCCTGCTGCTTGGTAAAAATTATATGCACAGAGCTCCTTGCTCTTCAGAGTGTCTGGTCAATAATGGACACCTGAATAAATATCAGTTGTCAACGCAGTTACTCAGATCTCACTGTGACCCTCTGGGGACAGAACCATCACTTTCCTCTATAGCTGAACAAATGGGAGCCTGAGAAGTTGCTAGAGAGGAATGTGGCTGCAGCTCAGTGGTGGATTACCTGCCTACCTGAGCTCTAGGTTCAGTCCCCAGGACTGGAGAAACTCAAACAAAATAAAAAAATCAGAAAACAGAATTTTCTGGGGTCTGAATCTGGAACTAGAAGTGTAAATGGAGACTGCACTTTCATTCCCTGGCTGTCCAGACTCAAATGATCACACAGAAACTGTTCTGTTTGGCCAATAGCTTAGGCATATTCCTAGCTAACTCTTACATCTTAAATCAACCTATTTCTATTAGGCTATGTATCACCACGAGACTGTGGCTTACCAACAAGGTTCTAGGGTCTTTCTCCTTCAGCAGCTATGTAATGTTTCCTTGATTCCACCTATTCTCTCTCTCTCTGTTTGCTTAGATTTCTCACCTGACTTTACTCTGCTAAGCCATTAGCAAAAACAGCTTTATTCATCAACCAGTAATAGCAACACATATACAGAAGGACATCCCACATCATTTCCCCTTTTCTGTCTAATTAAAAAGGAAGGCTTTAACTTTAACATAGTAAAATTACATATACAAAACAGGTATCAAACAAGAATTATAGTTACAGTATTTAGTCTATTTGTATTTCACAAAATTAAAGAAAATATTCTATCATCTATTTTATCTTTGTGAATTTAAAGTTTCATATCTAACTTATCTTTTATCAGAACTAAGGGAAACTATAACTATCTGTCTTCAACTCCTTCAAAGACCCAAGAAGGATATACTATTACCTAAGTAAACAGGAAGTGCATTGTAAGCAAGTTCCAAAACTTTAGAATTAACAGAGACATCTCACTGTCTGGACAGTCACCCAAAGTTCTTCTGTAATGTTGGGGCATCCATCTTCTGTCTACAGGCCCATAGTATTTGGCAGACTTTTCCACAAAGCAAGAAATTTGAAAGACTGTTTCACCAATATTGGCAGTTTGTCAGTCATTTTCTTCTGTGTCCTGCAGAATTTCTTGCAGTTTCTTCTGTGAAGCAGGAACCCTAAAGGACCATTCTGGCTTTTGGAAAGTTCAGCAGTAACTTTTGTGTGGGTCCTGAATGTTCAGTTTATATAACATACTATCAAGCAGTCCAGGCAAGATCAGTTTCTTGCCCAAATAATGAGCTTCTTCAATGTTCATCAACCTCTCTGAAATAATCCGTGTTGCCAGAAGCAGACATATCTCACTGTCAAAAATAGTCTAAGCATTAAAACATTTTAAATGCCATATTCTGTAGCTCTTTAAAAGCTTTGAAGAATTTCTATGCTTCTGAAATATATCTCTGTCTCTGTACATCTAGAAAACCTAGCTAACTTGCTACAGTTTGACTATTACAGATGACTGTCTATTAATCTATAATTTTAAGTATATATTACATTTTTTTAAAATATATATTTATTTATTAATTTATTATGTATACAATATTCTGTCTGTGTGTATGCCTGCAGGCCATAAGAGGGCACCAGACCTCGTTACAGATGGTTGTGAGCCACCATGTGGTTGCTGGGAATTAAACTCAGGACCTTTGGAAGAGCAGGCAATGCTCTTAACCGCTGAGCCATCTCTCCAGCCCTATATATTACATTTTAAATGAGCTGTATAAACAATAACTTAAACAAGAGTAGAAATATACATATAACAAAATTGACCTTAAATTTGTATCAATAAATCAAAATCCATGCCAAAGTATTCATTTCTATATCATATACCCCTTTATTAAGAGAGATATTAATTGTGACCACTAATCACTTATAATCCACCCCATTTAAAACCCCATTTAAATGAAGACAAACATCTATAAGTAATCACTTGGGATTTTGGGCATAGTTTTCTCAAAACTGCTCTGGTTCTTTGTTGGGTGAAGTATTTTTAGGGTTTATGAAGACCTTTTGGGGGCAGCTTGTTCCATCAAACCACATTAGCCTGGAAGGAATCCACAGGTTCTCATCTTCTGTGAAAACAAAAGCAGAACCTCTTTTCCAAAGTAACATATCCTTAGACTCAAATTTTGAAGTCAAGATACCTTTGAAATATATATGTTGGTTTAGTTTAACAGCCAGTACAATGAAATATCTCTCTGTGCTTAGCTCATTCACAGTCAAAAAAATTCAGAGAAAACACAATAATATACATAATCCAGGCTCTTTCTGTATTTTCCATCTTTACATAGCTTTTCCCTCCCAAGTGCTGGGATTAAAGGCATGCACCACCATGCCCATGTACTCTATTTCTTTTTTTTTAAAGGACTTTCTTTATCCTTTATCTTTTCTCTCACACTATGTATATTTTTAACTTCTCTCACACTATGTATATTTTTAACACACTGCAAACCATTTCAAGGATTTTTTTTGGGTCTGAATCTGTCTTTACTGTGTATTTTTTTCTGACCACACAAGTCTTTATTTTGCTAAATGATATGGCTAGGAATAAAGAAGTGGCTTTGATGGCTGGATCTGCCACACTCCTTGGCTTCCTGAAAGTCTAGCTTTGTGGTGGAGGTATTGGTGGAAGCCATTTTTTTTTCAACCACAACTCTGTGGAGTTTTAGGTCCATGCCACCACCAAGAAGCCTAATTCTGGCTGCTCATAAAAGCCATGTAAGTGTTTGGTGGCAGAGCCTCTTAAAAGAGCTGCGAGGTTTTTGCTGCTAATGCTGAATCAGGAAGCCTCTCTTAAAGGACAGTCCATCTGAGGTTTCTACCAAGAAGTCATGCTTACCTCTGTTATTTTATGTCTAGAATCCCTTCTCAAGCTCTCTCCGTTTTTATGTGGATGTAGTTGTCCCGTGTTCGGCACCAAATGTAGCGTGATTAATAAAAACTCAGGGAAATTGGGGTTCAACCTGAAGACCAGAGAAGCAAAGAAGCCAGTCACTGACTCTCAACCTCAACCTCAGTCAGAAATGGAGATCCTGCCTCCGGAATCTCAGAATGAGACTGTATCTGAGAAGTTGTTAGAGAGGAATGTGGCTGTAGTTCAGTGGTGGAGCACTTGCCTGCATGGACTGAAGGTTCAGTCCCCAGGACTTGAGAAACTCTAACTAAAGCCAGAAGCAGAAACAGAAGTTTCTGGGTCCTGAATCTGGGGCTGGAAGATTATGAGTTCCAGCTCAGCTTGGGCTACATAGTGAATCTCATTCAGCCAACCCAGGCCTAAAAGTGGCAGAATTTGAGTTCACATCTTAGCTTCAGAGGCTATGCACCTCATCAACTTAGAAACCTATTCTCAGTCACTCAGAGGCTGAGGGACAACGCTGCAGCCAGGACTGGTGCTTGCTGTCAGTTTCCTTCCTTCAGTAGCAAGGGCAAAAGCAAGTGGGATAGGAAGGGATCAAAGTAGCAGCCCAGGGAAGGAGTGAGACCCACCGTTGCAGCAGCTGCTCTGATATTCAGTGCAGTCCTTTGAAATGCTAGGATCATTCTCTGTCAAGGGCAATTTGGAAATGTGGGCATGGAGGTGAGTGGAGGCTGCTCCTGACAGTGGCCCTTTTATTATGCATGAGGCGACAGGCATACAGCAGCACCTTGGGCATGACAGATTCATGGACCCCCGGTTGAACTTGCCTTTGGCGCATGCAACAGATTTTGCTAGAAAAATAGGGAATGCTAATTTGCGGGAGATAATTTTCATTTTGTAAACTCATTTGGAAAGAGGAGGATGTCCCAATGACCATTGGGATGAAAGAAACATTTTGAATTTATGGTTCTGAATTCACACCAGGTGAGAATGTATAAAGGAAGGCTGTGCTGCCCAGGAGTCAGGATCTTGAGCTCACATACAGCTCTGTCTCTTGCTGTCCAGATATGCCTTTGCTCCTTATCAGCGGGCACCTTTGAGCAAGCTACGCCACCTTTCTGAGCCTGTTTTATAGTTAGCAAGAGTAACAACCTGGCTGCTGAGGGAGACTGAGTCAGGTAGAGCCATCAGAGGCTTGTGACAATGCCATTCATGCTGATTGCCATTAATGAGAACTGTGATATGGTGGCCTGGTAAGTTGATTCCTGAGCCTTTAAAAAATGAGACAGTGAGGAAAAATAATATTTTAGATTTCTTCTAATCACATTGTGTACTTTCCCCTCCTGAAATCAATTTTCCTGGTATGGCCTTGTGTACAGAGACAGAACAAATCAGAATTGAATCTATTTGAGTATTCATCTCTACATCTGACCATATCTCTGCATCTCTGCAGCTATAATATATCTATCAATAACTTATCACTGGTCTATCTATCTATCTATCTATCTATCTATCTATCTATCATCCATTTATCTATCATCTGCCAATACCTATGAATCACCTACTATCTATTTATATCTATCAATTATCTATCTATCTATCTATCTATCTATCTATCTATCTATCTATCTTTCTATCTATCTTCTATCTATAACCATCATGCCAATATATATATATATATCATTTATCTGTCTATAACCATCATGTCATTATATATATATACATATATATAATATCTTCTCTCTATCCATCATCTGTCAATCATCTATTTATCTATCATCTGTTTATCCATCATCTATCACGTATAAATCTATACATCTATATCATCTATCTATAACCTATCTATTTATCTTAGATTCTCTTTCCATAATGACTAAAGGAACAAAGGAGAAAGTTTCAAAACATTCTATTCCTCAAGGCTAAGCAGGGTTTAACCTGGCTGTTTGGGTGGAGACTGTTGTGGACAGAACATTGTCTCTTTACAGCCTTTATAAACATATTAATCTGTGCCTTGTATCACTTGTTGCCTACTCCCTCTCTGTTCAACTTCTCCCTGCCGTTCTGTTTAACAGCTACCTGGAAGGACCGGGCAGCCTGAAACCCACCTTATCATCAAGCTGCATCAGGAAATCTCTGAGCCTAAGCTGATCCTCCTAAGCCCAAAGCCTAGAAATAAAATAGTGATTAACAACAGTTTTTGAACCAGCAGGATGCCTAAAGTGCTTTAACAGAGTTAATTCTTTGGAATTCATTCTATAAGAAGCATTAATGGAATGACGTAATTTCCAGAGCAATCTTTCTCATGGATATGATCATGCTCCCTAGGAGGGGGAAGTGAAAAGGAGAGAATAAGTCTGAGTTTAGAGTGTGATCTATCGGCGATAATGATTGTCCCCTGTGTTTGAAAACTGTTGGTATCCTGAGTGCTCACACAACCTCTCTTTCTTTGTCCTCACTGCCACTTTGGGAATGTGAATTGATTTGCCCACAGCACAGAGGCAGAAGCCCCTCCTGAGAAGCTTTTCCAGAGGGTCACACTTTAGGAATTGAAGGCTGAGCTCACAACCAGTGTTCCATATCTCAAGTTCAGCATTCTTTAACATGTCTAAACCTTATAAGTGTGAGCTCAGCAGGGCTTAGCTTCCTGTCTCCCCCTCCTTGTCCTCTTATCTCTGAGTGGATGACAAGTGTACCACTTGAGGGAACAGAACATCCAAGTTGACTGAGAACAGCGCTTGCAGGCAATTTGCAGAGCACTGGATCCTGCTTGTTTTTCTATAAGGGTAGAAGTCTTGACTCAGAGAGCATGTTGAGCTCTCACAAAATCTGAGCATCCTGGGGTTAAGGCACTGATTATTCTTTCTAGAATTCTGAGAAACCTTGGGGGCACCCCGGAATCCTTAGTTACTCATGTTCTGAATAAGCAGATGCTTGCTGGCCTTCATCCTACAAAGCAAACATGCCTGTGTTGTTGAGGAAGCCTCCTCGCCCTCTTCATTTCCCCTGTGCTTCACAAGTCTCTCACTGTTGGAGTAGGCATTAGCAGTGTGGCTTTGTAATTAACTGGTCAACTAATTCAGTTAACAATATTAAGCAGGAGGATTACAGGCTAAATAATCAGAGAAGTTCCCATGGTGTGCTCATTTCATCCGTGTAGGTTCACAGAGTCCAACAGTGGTTCCCAGTTTAGAACAATGAGATTGACAGACTGTTCTTGTTCCAAGAAGGTCTGTGGCATAAGATCCAGATTCCCCAGGGCACTGAGCTCCAGTCTTCTGCTTACCTACATCCAGATAATGCAAGAAAGAAAAAGAGAAAAGAGGGAAGAGGAGAAGGTAGAATGTGGGGGTGAGTGGAGGGAGGGAGGGAACAGAATGGGGAGGAGGAAGAGGAAGAAGAGGAAGAGAAGGAAAAAGGATAAGGAGATGGAAGAAGAGGAGAAAGAGGGGAGAAAGGTGAGTAGAAGAGAAGAAATAAGAGGAAGGGAAGGAAGAGGAATAAGATGATGGAGAGAGAGAGGAGGGATGAGAGGATGAGAAAGAGGAGGGAAGAAAGAGGGCAAGAGTCCCTTACTCAGGCTCCTGGATGTCCTGTTGGGGGCTACAGCAGGTCTGTGCACAGAACCTTCTGTGCAGAAAGGAAAGAGTTTTCCTGGAATGTTTACATACTTGTAGGGCAAGGGTGGTCTTTAGTGCATACCTACCCCATAATGAGTTTGCTCATCACTTTAACTACAAGCAAAAGCATCTATCGCTTCCAAATAAAATTGCTGCTGTTTCCCACATCTCCTTCCTTTTTCTTAATTTGAAAGCACATGTTTGTGTGCTTGTTTGTGTTTTGTTAGGTCTCTTCCTCTGGGGGTCATAGAGAACATAAGAGAAAAGAGACTTCAATTTCCATTTCTTAAAAGGAAATAAACATTAATCTAAAATAGAATTTTGAGCAAGCAGAGGAGGATGGGGGGAACCTCAAATCCCTTATTCAAGTACAAGTGTTGAGTGGGCCGCTAAACAAAGGAGCCATGGGCTTAATGAAAGCTAAACAAGGAAGGTGGGAACAGGCTTAGATAGATTTCTCAGGGGTCCCCACCTCTTAGTTCTAGTGATGAAAGAAAGTCTCTGCTGGTCTCTGTAGACATCACTACTCATCCCTTATCCCCTGAGCCTCATGGAGATTCTCTGCAGCTTTTTTCACGTTCACCAGCATCTTCAGGAGCAGAAGATGTTTCTCTGATTAACACAGGAAATGTTCAAAATATATGTCTGTTTGCATGACCATTAAAAGATAAGATAAAGGCAGACACCAACGCTGTATGTCTCAGCAGGAGACGAAAGTTCTCTTTTAAAATAAATAAAAGTGTAGCGTGGTTGTGAAGAGAAACATTGAGCAAACAGCAGCAGGTGAGGTACCAATACTGCAGAAAGCCGTGAAGATGGTAGTTGAATGATTGAAGTACGGGAAACACTGTCTTCCAAAAAGCAAGTAACCAGAATGCATTTGGTTGCATTTTAACAAGATGCTTTAAGTAGGAACCTGGAACTGGGTTCTGCTACGTTGGCTAGAAGTGGCCTGTCATGACAACACACCTGTAGGTGGTCATGGTGTAGAGGCCTGGTAAGGAAGTCAGCAGTGAGTTGTGATATTTTTCTGGCTGCTCAAATCCTCTTTACTGTAACCTCCTTTAAAGATGTGCTGTGTAGCAACTGAAGGGCTCTAGCAGGCCGGAGCATGGCAAACATGACACCACCAGGTTTTGCCTTTTACACTTCTCCCCTTTGCTAAAAAACATTAGATTATATTCCTAAAGCTAGCTACCACAGTCTGTCCCTTTGCTTGGCCATTTCCTCCTTCTGAGGCTTAAGGTCCAACTCTCAAAGTACTGAAGTCTAGCTATTAAAAGCCCTCTTCTGGCTACCCTAACTAACATGCTCAATCAGAATTAATCAGCTCATCCTAACATAGCGCTTCCCTCTTTCCCTTTATGAACTCCCATTTGCCTCTAGGTCATGTCTGTTTCCTCTCTACTGAGAGGCAGTTCTCTGTCATTCTAGGGCAAATAAATCTTTTTGTCCTAACAACTTGGTCTTGGTGTGTCCTGTGTTGACTCTGGTCCTTTTAACAACTCAAGGCCTTACTTCAGTTACCTCCTATTTCCCTGGAGGACAGAGTATAGGTTCTAGAACTAAGCCAACAGCAAGAGTCTTTCTGGGAGTTTGAGTGTGAAGACCCTGACATGATGTGGGCTGTAGATGGGGCTGGGCAGGGAGCTCAGTGCTAGAACACTTGTCTTACACTGCATGCATGAATCCCATGTCCAGTATTTCAAGACAAGTGAACAAACAAACAAGTTATCAAACAAGCAAATGTGGGTTATGGAGGAGGGGTAATTTCCCTTGTCAATTCTTCTCTGAAGATTTTAGGTAATGTGTGACATTTGGAGTTCCTGGTTCCTTCTTCATTTTCAAAACCCACTTTCCCTCATGTGTGACACACATGTGAACACACTCACCCATGACAGAGGATCCTTTCCCTCTTAGGATCAAGAAGGAAAAAGAAGTCAGTTAATATCCATCAGCTCACTTTGTATTTGTGGCCCTTTGGTTTGGCTAGTTATTTGACCTTTCTTTTGTGGCTTATTGGATGATTTTTCTCTTTCATTGCCTTCCTGATTTTACCATGTAGCTCAGATGGTAAACAGTTAAGTTTTAGTTCTGTTACTGTGTCTATAAGCCCTAGGTTGCAAACTATATATATGGAAGGGGTCTTTGATGGGTCAGTCTCTAACTCAAGGGCCCAGGATAGCAACTGACACAGAGAAATTTCATAATTCCTTGGAGGAATTATGGCAGCACTGTACACACTTCCTAAGATACATAATTAGGCCAAGCGTCCATTAGTGTTTGAAGGGATGTGGAAAATATAGTCTGTTTACACAGTGAAATAGTATTCAGCCACAAAAAGGAATGAATCCCAGTCATTAATGCAGATGAGCCCGAGGTTAATGATGCTGAATGAAATTAGAGGTACAGAAAGACAACCATGCATTCTTATTCCCATGTGGAGGCTCAAAAAGATGGGCAACAAATGTGACAATTACCAGAGCCTTGAAGAGGAGAAAGTTGGGGAGAAAGGATGAGTGGGTGGGTGGGTACAAAGAGACTCTCAGAGTCCAGGTATGGAGGTACACAGCTCTAATCCCAGTAGCAGGTGGCTGAGGCAGGAGAAGCATAAACTCAAGTCAAATTTGGTGAGACACAGTCTCGAGTAAATAAAACCCAAACCATATTGCTGTGGAATATTATTTTAACTGGGCAAAGATGTGTTACGTTTGTTTATGCCGCTGCATTTGTTTAACGATGTACGGATGTGTGTTTAATTATGTAAAGATGTGCTGCATTTGTTTCCCCCTGCCTGCCTTAATCACCTGGCTGATCTAATAAAGAGGTGAACATCCAATAGCTAGCAAAAGAGAAAGACAGAGAAGGAGGAGAGAACGAGGGGGATGCCTGGGGCCAAAAGCAGCCAACCGACAGACAAGAGAAGCAGTGAAGGGACACAGAAGGAAAGAAACATAAAAAGCCCCTAGGCAAAAGGTAGATAAAGAGAAGCAGGTTAATTTAAGTTTAAGGAGCTGGCCAGAAAAAAGCATAAGCTAAGCCAAGCATTCATAACTAATAAGTTTCCATGTCATGATTTGGAAGCTGGTTGGTGGCCCTGTAAAGGAAATATACATACTATACATGTGTATTGGCACATTAGGGAGACTGTAGTTAGCCACATTAATGTATATTTCAAGACGGAAGAAAGGAGTTTGAATGTTCCCAACACTAGGAATGATAAATATTTGGGATGATGGGTATGTGAACTACCCTGATTGGATGCTTATATATTGTACACACAGGGTGAAATGCCACACTATAGTAGTAGGAGGGTGAACATGATCAAGATATATTGTATACATATATGAAATTGCCCAAGAATAAATTAAAATATTATGAAAAACTGTTTTAAAATGAATGGATTTAGAAATGTAAGTTTTGAACAGGAGAAACTAATGTCTCAATGAAAAAGCAAGTAGGAGGTAACTACCTCAGTCCATAGATGTCCTTTTGAGAGAGGAGATGGCCCTTCCTGTTTTCACATCAGACGTATCTCCTTATGGTCCATCTGTCTTCTCTTTTGCCCTTCTCTGGGGGTATTTAGATACTCTCCACATTGTATGGTTGTCTCCAGGGTCTGGAGATTGTGGACAGAAGGACAACATAATGTGAGGTGAGTAAGCCTTATTCAGTGAGGGTCTTAGCCTGTTTTTTATTCTGGAATAAAGTTGTCACAAAGGAAGCTTAGAGCATGCTGAAACAGGAAGCCATGTGCCAGGTTGACCCAAGTGTGACCCCTCACCAAGCCTGGGAATGACAGCTACTGGGGACTTACCTACTTCTCTATGTTCTGCTTCTTTGCTCATAGGGTAGTGGTGTCCCCTTCTTCCCAGGGGACCTGAGCCAAATGGGATGACACAGGCAACTCTGTGCAGCACAGGATGCTGAAGTGGGGTGATGCTCTCAGAGGGGAGCTGTGCAATTACTGTTTTCTCCTCAAGCCCCTTCCAGGGAGGATAAGAAAACATCCTGTATTTCTAACGGCTGAAGGCGTCTGGGGAGCTCCACTTTATTATTTTAAACAATTCCGGTAAGACGAGGCTTTGTTTTAATGCCATGACCTCTCTCTGTCTAGTGATATATCCTTCCTGATCACAATGCATGTGCCTTTTGTACATTTTAGTTTTGTAGTTCTTTTTATATCTTCTTAGCACGGCTAGAATACATACAATCAGTCTACAGCACAGCATTAGCGGTGAAGTTCTAAAATATGAACAATGCATCATGGGTAGGACACCTAGAGAGGAGCAGAACGGCCTTGGAAGGACACTTAACAGAACTTTACACTTCTCACAAAGAAGGCTTTTTAAAAAGATTTATTTTTAACTTTTAAAATGTATGTGTTTGTGTGCCACCCACCCACTTTCTCTCTCCTCCGTGTGTGTGTGTGTGTGTGTGTGTGTGTGTGTGCATGAGAGACAGATAGGGAGAAGGAGAAGGAGAGGGGGAGGGAGAGAGAAGAAAGAGAACTGTTAGGGCTATATAGTGAGACTGTCTCAAAACAAAGCAAAATACCCTCAAAACTTAAAATACTTCTGTGTGTCTGTATTTTGCTTATGAGAAGTTTCACACATTCAATTTACCCATTCAGAAGCTAAAATCAACGTTTGCTCAGTCCTAGGACTGTTCAGTCATCGCTGCAGGCCAACTTTAGCTTTCCTCCCCTTAAAGGAACCCTGAGCCATCTGCTCTCTTTGTTCTTGTTATCCGCCCACAACTTCCAGCGCCAGGACACCATGCCTCTACCTGTCCTCTGCTGATTTGCCTGTTCTGGACCCTTCACAGGAGTGGGCCATAGGCGGGTTTTGTAACAGCTTTCTGTTACTTGGCATGGCCTTTCCAAGGTTCAGCCACGCTGTAGCTTTGGTGCCTTCCTGCTCCATGTGTGATTAATCAGTTATTTAATTAGTTTAATTTGTGCCTCTTTGGCCCGATTCTGTCTCCTCACTTTTGACATAGGGAAAATTTCTGAGCCAATTTAATCATTTATGACTCCAGGGTTTGGTGACAGCGAAGTCACACTTATCTGTATTGTTGAATGGGAGTTTTCAACTTCTGAGGGAAATCCGAGGAGACCATTATCCATGCTTAGGAACGAGGAGAGCAGAGAGCAAAAGGCTTTTGGAATCAGGGAATATAGTTAACTCATTCTGCTTAAGGAAGACACAGAGCCCTGAGGGATCCCTCTGTGGCAGAGCCTTCCTTCCCTGTGCTCCCGACGGCATCTCATCTCTTTGCTTTCTTCCTTCCCTTTTCTTTAATCAGTACCTCGGAGAGCTTTGCTTTTCCATCCTTTCTCTCTCATTGTACTTTGACCATGGGGCACTTGCATATTCTCCTTCCTTTGCCTTGAATAAATTACCTGCCCGCTTTTCCTTATATTAATTAGCTCCTGTGCACCACTTACATGGTCCCGATATCACTTCCTCCACCCAAACCCAAATCCCTGGGCCTTATTTGGAAGAGTGTGTAAGTCAACGCCAGGCAAATTAAGAACCCATAGCATGGTGCAGGCAGAGACCAAAGTACACTGTGGTTAAGTTAGAAAAGCTAGGGTTGGGAACATTGTTCTGGTTCTATGGATAAGAGAGGCTTTAAGATCACCCTCTGGTCTATAAGGAATCTGAGACCAGCATGGGCTACTGAGGACTTGTCTTAAAAGTAGAATTTTTTAAAAAAACGAGCGAAGGACATGGTCTAAACAGTTCTCCAAAGAATTTTAAAGTTTGCAACATGAAAAGGTTCTATATTACTATCATCAAGGAAATTAAAGATACAATTAGATGCCACCTGACACTATTAGGGTGGCTGCTACCAAAATTACAACCAAAATTCACAAACAAGTGACAGCGAGGGTACTAAGAACTCAGAACTCTGTGCTTGACTTGTGGGATGTACAATGTGTCTCCATGGAAAAGACTATGGAGGATTCTTTTTAAAAAAAATTACAAATAGAATTACAATGTGAACCTATAGCGGTAGCAATCCCATTTCTTGGTCTATAGTCTAAAGAATTGACAGCAGGAAGTTGACCAGATGTTTGCACATCCATGCCAGCATAAAGGTAGCAGCAACTCTGATGCCTATTGATGAATGATGGACAAGCAAAATGTGGCATACGCACTATAGAAAACTATTTAGCCTTGAAAAGGGAGATTCAGAACCTCTACATAATACAACGCAAAAAAGGCTTGAGGACATTGTGCTGAGGGAAAAAAGTCAGTCAGTGTAACACACATTGCACATTCTGCTCATGCCATCTGCCTAAGGCAGGCAAAGCCATAGAGTCAAAAGGAGAATGATGGTCATCAGGAAGTTACTTAATGGGCATAGAATGTCAGTTTGGGATGATGAAGAAATACACTGCATTTTGTTGCATGAGATTAAGATTGTACTCAGTGTTTAGGATCAGTTAGGTCATGCATATTTTACCATAATAAAGAACTAAAGAAATATTAGCACGCAGGAGTAGAGCAGAAGGGCAGCCCTGTGTTAGTGGCTCCCTGGGGAAGGAGCAGGACAGGGACTTCACCAATGCTCCCTTCCTAACCCACCCCAGCTAACTGAGGGGAAGGGTCGGAAGACTGGCTCTCATGAGCAGCTTCATGGCTGATCCCCCAGCCCAATACTCAGGCCCAGCTTTCTGTTCCACTCTTGTGAAGACCCCTCACATCTTTCCAGCATGGCTGCTGTTTCAGATTTGACCTACACTTCAGTGTGTGCGATCATCTGATGGACTTCCCTGTGGTTGGGCTGATGCATATGAAATTGCTGCTCTTGGGCTGGAGAGATGGCTCAGAGGTTAAGAGCATTGCCTGCTCTTCCAAAGGTCCTGAGTTTAATTCCCAGCAACCACATGGTGGCTCACAGCCATCTGTAATGAGGTCTGGTGCCCTCTTCTGGCCTGCAGTCATACACACAGACAGAATATTGTATACATAATAAAGAAATAAATATTTAAAAAAAAAGAAATTGCTGCTCTTGTGTGGTAAGAAATGAGTGGCTATCTGCGATCTCATTCGCTTCTGGACTCCGTGGAGAGTGAGCATGGAAAATGTCCATGTTGGTTCTGTCTGGGAACCCACTCTCAGCCTTGGGCTTGGCGCAGAAGTCTGCAGGCCTTGAACTGGCAATCCTCCTGCCTCAGCCTCCAGAGGAGGTTGATGGGTTAATATTTGCTGAATCATTGAACTAAACACTTCCATCAAATATAGTAAATTAAAAGATGCAAAACTTTAATTCTCTGAAAAAAGACACACCCGTGGTGAGTGCACACTAGTAAAGATCAGCAGTGTTTGGTGACTTGGAGTCTTGATTTTATAGTTTTGGGAAGCACAACACAACAAACGTAAAATCAATGAAATATCACTTTCTATTCTATGTGGGTTCTCACCACGTTTCATTGAACAGGCAGGAACCAGCTTATGAAGATGAGTTCGCTTTCAGGAATAAATTTCCATTATATTAAAGAAATATTAGAGTCAAACAGAAGCCCCCATTTCTTCAACATCTAAGTGGACATGGGAGCCAAACCCAGGACTGGGATTTAGACATAGTTGAATCTATTATCACAAATATTTTTTCCATTGACTCTTTTATTTATTTATTTTTTTCATTGTATCTGTTTGGATTTGGGTCCAGTGTCTCCGGCACTCTATTACCAAGTGGTTGACTATCTAAAAACAACATCCAGAACTTTCAAACACTGCAGGCAGAGCCTGCTGTGCTGAGCTTTGCTCACATTCCACAGGAAGCTGAGCAAAACTTCCCCCTTTTCATGCTTCCATATCACTCTGACATTCGGATGCGAGGCTTATTTCTGGATGTGGGCTGCTGTTTCCATGAATATATCTTCCTGAATGTGTGTGGAGAAGTCAAACAGTACACGGGCTAAAGGAACAGCCTTTGGATTGGACAGCTCCAGGGGGAAGCTCAGCAGTTGATCACAAGCTGTGTTAGTTTAGACAAGTTATTCAGTTTCTCTGTGTTCTAGGTTACTGATTTCTGAAATGGGATTAAAATGTACAAAGATCTCAAAATATATCCTGGAATGTAGAAATAACTCCAGAAATAAAAGTTATTAATATCATCATTAATAATATTGTGTTGTTACTGATCATGTAATGACAATAATTTGATCTTTTTTAAAATTACATTTGTGTGTATGTTTGTGTGCATGTGTGTGTATGTGTGTGTGTGTGTAGGTCAGAGGGCAACTCTGGGGATGGATCAGCTTCTCTCCTTCCACCATGTGAGTCCAACAACAGAACTCAGGTCATCAGTCTTGGTGGCAAACACTTTTACCCGATGAACCATTTTCTGGCCCAGTTGCTTGCATATTTAAACATGAAGGAAATATTTCAGAGAGGGTCCTAAGGAGGTTGAAGTCAGAGAAAGAGAAAGAGAGAGAGAGAGAACAGTCAAATAAAGTTCCACAGTGTTTGTTTGTTTGTTTTCTTCTGCTTTCATTAATTGTGGTCAATTTCAGGCCAGATTTCACAAAGGTTTTGGAGTTTGTGATCTATACTTCATGCAATCAAGTTGCAGGTAAATTATGATAATAATATTGGTAAGCATTTGTATGTAATCATTACAGCCCAAGAACTTTATATGTATAAACTAAATCAATCATAACTCTTATCTATGTGTGCGTGGGGGGACTGGTAGGTTGCCCATGCTACAGTGTATGGCCATGGCGCCATACCTGTGCACATATGAACATCCTTAAATGGACTTGGTTATGATTTTTTTCTTCTTTCAGAATGGATTGTAGGAGACAGGGAGCAATCTAGAAACTAAATGATAGACAGAACAGCAGAAAAATCAAAAGAGGAGAGGGAACCTTAGCTCAACATCACTACGGGAGACCCAAGGGGTCAATGAGGCACATTTTCCTAACATCAGAGCTGGAGACAATTGCTCTTAGGAAATGGACTCAATCTTAAGTGGGGGAGAAACAACAGTGAACGTGAGCTGAAAGAGGCATGGGAAGAGAAAATGCTGAGGTTATCACCAGAATGCACCTCCTTAGGAGGGAGCCTGCTTCCATCATGGGGTGGGCTTGCCATAAAAACAAGTAGGTGTGACTGTGTTGAAAGGAAGCTCCATCAATATTTGGAGCTTGTGGGCTTGGAGGTTCCAGTACCTTTGATGGACACATTCCCACATGGACGTGAATGACATGGAGACATTAGACCCTGCTGGGACAGTCTTAAATATCAGTGGCTTTGGGGGCTTTGATGCATGGAGCCCCCTGGAGATACAGAAAATAAGTTCCCGTCTCTGAAACAATATCCCAGATCACCTGGACAAGACCAAATGATGCTCTGATTGTGGTGGGATGTGGTTGGTACCTTCTTACTAAGGCCAGGAAGCAAGGCACTCACCAGTTTGTCTTTGCCCAGGCAGTATCCTAAAGCTTTGGATGTAAGAGCCTTACAACCTGAGAACCACATTCAGTCACATGCTGTAGATGAAACGTTCGGTGGCTGACATGAGCCGCTGGGTCCCTGCTCGTTGCTATGGTATTTTGATGATAACCTCCCCTTTAGTGTCACAGGACACATGACCATAGAATATGGGAGAGGTGGGACATAGCTCATGTTCCCAATCAAGTTAGGTGAAATGCCAAAGGTATGTGCTGCCACTTCCCACCGTCTTTTTACACATGCATTAGTTTTCTGGTGCTGTGTGAGATACTTAATACAAACAGCTTGAAAGGGAAAGGTTCTATCTGTTAGATCTGGGGAGATGGCTCAGTTACCAAAGTGCTTGCACTGCAAGTGCAAGGACTAGCCCCCACATAGAAAGGTGGGCATGGTAATACACTCCTGTAATCCCAGAGACAAGAGGATTTCTGGGGACTGCTGGTCAATTAGGCTGAATTGGTGAGCTCTACGTTCAGTGCAAGCTTGCCTCAAAAACAACGAAACAAAACAAAGCAAAGCAAAGTTGAAAGCAATTGAGGAAGACATCTGGTGTTGGTTTTTAGCTCCCACACTCACGTGCGCACACACACATACACACACAGATTGATACACATACATGAGTACATGGGGAAAAAAGGTCGATTTTGGCTCCTGGTTTCAGAGGTTTTAATTCATGGATGGTCCATTGCTTTGAATCCTGTCTTGAGGCATAGCATCATGGTGTGAACATATGGTGGTGGGGAGATCTACCCATCTTACAGTGTCTAGAAAGCAGAGAGAAGGGGTTAGAAGAGGGGGCCAGGGTTCCAGTATCCCCTTCAAGGAACTGCCCAGTGGTTTAATTCCTTTCATTGTGACCTAACTCCTAAGGGTTCTAGCCATCCTAACAAAGTCATCCCCTAGGGATCAATATACTTAGACATATTCACATATGTGTGTGACTCTAAAAATGCTCATCCTTGAAGAAGCAAGCTATCATGAGTTCCACAGTCAATACAATGAAATCTTTCAATAACCTGACCATCCTTGGGAGGCAACTTTTCTCCAGTCAACATCTCATGAGAACATTGCCAACTACCCCTGGTGCCTTGAGAAGGGACCCCAGGCAAGACTCTGAGCTGTTAAGCCACATTCAGACTCCACCCACATTTGGGAGCTCCTTAGTGCAGGGTTTTGTGCTACTAGGTCTATGGCAACTTGCTAAGTGAAAGCAAAAAGCAAGTGAGGACAGTTCAACCATCTCCCCAAGGTTCAGAGAACGTTCTAGAACGTGGGGAGGCAATCTGTAAAAACCAGAGGATAGGGAGACGTGCAGCACAAAACTGTCTTCAGGCCACTGCACCGGGCACCCTGTGTGCTGTGGTTACCTGTGAAAAATCTGCCCCAGATTGGGTCCTTCAATATTTTATCATGGATGGAGGATGGGCTGATGATGCCCCAGATTGATGGTTTTGATGGAGGTGAGTCGTTTTCCTCAGTGATGTAGTCACTGCTAAGTTACCTTTGCTCTATTAACACCCCACCCATGCTCAGGCAAGAAGTTCTAAACTCTAAGAGCCACACAAAAAGAAGACATAAAAGTAGGAGAGGCGACTTATTAACTAGAAGTGTTCTGGAGAGAGAAGGAGGGAGATGAGAGATGGGAACGGAAGGTGAAAATGCTGAAAGTTCCTTAAAGAAACAAACAAAACCCCAAATAGACTGTTGAACAATAGAAACAATTTAAAATCAATAAAAAGAATATGCACATATGCACATACATAATACATACATACATACATACAAACATATGTAATCAAGTCCTTTGCACAAGAGGTTGAGCTGAACAAGTTTCCAGAATTCAGACAATTCAAGCCACTTGGGTTTCAAATACTCCCCCTTCTCTACTTTTTACAAGTCTTTTTAAAGGTTTTGCTTCCTTGTCTGTAAAATGGCGATAAAAGAAATCACCTAAATCATAGCACTGTGGTAAGAATCACCCATGCAAAATTCTTGCGCATGACGCAAACCCCCAGTAAAGGTTGGATTTCCACAATTCTTTTATCACTGTGCCGCATCACATCCAGTTCTTGCCATGAAAACGTATCCTGTCAGAGAAATGTTTGCACAGTGTGTGTGTGTGTGTGTGTGTGTGTGTGTGTGTGTGTTAGTACAATACATGTAACCTTTGATAGAACACTATAGCCTGAAGGTCTCATAAGCAGCCAGTACTGGAAATCTGGGCTCTTCTTTTGGAGCCAAGTCCCATTATCTGATATATTCTCGGAGGAAGCCATGCTTTATGTGTCTCTCCACATGGGCAGCCTGTGGAGGGGGAATGGATAAATTGTTTATAAGTACAGTAAAAATATTTTCCCTCACCAGCCCTGCAGCACCCGAGATTCTTGGATATTCATTAGTTACTTTCTCAAGTTATGTTAGTTTTTAGATCTATTATCACCGAGTAGCGAGTAGCGTGTGAGTACATTGTAGTCACACACCTCATCTCAAAACTGCACCAGGATTTTATAGCAATATTGTCATGCTAGTAGAAGGTCCAGCAAAGGGTAAAGATTTCACACAATGAGCATGTGTAGGAATTTCATTTCTCTGTCGCTCCATGGAGCCCCGATAGTTATCTTCTCAGAGGAAAATAGCCGAAGGCAAAAAGATGTGTTTTCTGGTGATCCCCAGAGGTGACCTCTTCTCCGAAGACTGTCCTTCACATCAACATAACTAGGACACACTTCCCCAAAGTTTATCAAGCACTGGACTCATCTGCAGAACATGTTAAGAATGCAGATTCCTGGGCTGGGATGCAGCTCAGCTGGTGAAGCTTTTGTCTAGGATGTGCAAAGCCCAGGGTTCAAGCCCCAGCACCACCTTCACAGGCAGCCATGGCTTTCTGGTCCCCACATTCTTGGCTTGACAGACCCATTGAAGCAATATACATTGGTTTCCATAAAGAATCCCATCAGAGGGACAGACTCTCACATCCAGAGCTAAAACTATAAGTGATAGAGGCAATAAGCTGCAGAATGGATTCCCCTGCCTCAGGCAGACAGACATTGTAAATCTCACCCAGAAGTCAAGATGCTGGCTAAACTCATTATTTGCTGTTCAAGACTCCTCTTACACTTCTCATTCTTTGTAAAATTTATAATCTCTAAATCCATAGCCAAGACCCAAGGCTCTCGGGAGGGAGCAGCTGGAAGATTTAAAAGTAGTTCTGTCCCCGGGGTGTTAATGGTAAAATAGACTTTGGTAATATGTTCTTAATTGTCACCATAAATCACCATGGTTCGATATCTTAAGTTTGCCCATGTAAATTGCTGATTGGAGAGGCTTTCCTGTGTTTCACACATGGAGTGTTGCGGGGGATGTGGCTCAGTAAACACATCAATTCATACTCTTAATACCTGCCCTGCTCTTCACCCTCAGAGAAGGAACAGAAGAGGCTCCCGCTGCTCAGGGTTGACATTTCGCCATGCCTACCGAAAGACATTCTCTCCATTCCCATCCCCTGGGCTCTAGTTTTCCTCTGAAGTCTTTTGCACCTTTGGATTTTTCTTTCCACTCTGAGTGTGTCCCCTGGGATATGCCAGGCGGCAGCACCAGCCATCTCTGAGAGCCTCTGATGGAATATTCCAGTTGTTTGTCTTCACACACATTCATTTGTTTAGAGAGCTGACGGGGTGCACGGCTGGCTTTGTCCTTGGCATGAAAGCTCCAGCAGAGAAAACACACACACACACACACACACACACACACACACACACACACACACACACGAATCCTGTGTGCTTGGCGATTATTAACAAAAGGCTATTCTTCTAAGAAAAAATAGTCGGTTCTTGGATGATTGTAGAAAGAAGGGCTTCAGTCTGGAGCCTGCTTAGTTAGCTTTCTGTTGCTATGATGAGCACTATGACCGAAAGCAAGTCAGGGTTATTTCATCTTCTAACTCTCTGGGTCCAGTTTGTCACTGAGGGAAGTCAGGCAGGAACTCAATCAGGGCAGGAACCTGAAGGCAGGAATTGAAGCAGGGGCCATGGAGGAGTGCTGCTTAGTGGTCCGCTCTCTGTTGTTTGCTCAGTCTACCTTCTTATACAACTCAGGTCCAGCAGCCCAGGGGTGGTATGATCCATAGTGAGATACCCACTATTAATCAAGAAAATGCCCTCACAGACTTACCTATAGGCCAATATGATGGGGACAGTTCCTCAGTTGGGGTTCCGTCTTAGGTGATCCTAGCTTGTCACAAGTTGACAAAAGGCTACTACCTAGCACTGAATCCGTAAATCTAATCAAAGATGAGACTTTCATCAGAAGGGGAAAATAGCCATTGTTCAGGGGAAGAGTAGTTTAGCCCTTGGGAACAGCAAGAACAAGTCTTTTAGGAGGAGGGGTTAGTTTGATCTAGTAGACACAGTAAAACAAACAAACAAAAGTAGTTGAAATATGGACAGATGCATATTGTGAAGAGATGGCATCAAAAAGTGGGAAAAAAATCAAAATCATGTATGGCAATAGATGATTTTTAAGCATGAAAGATGGGTCTGTAGGTTTTTAAAGGTGTCATGTTACTTAAAAAATAGGTAGGTTATGCTACAGCAGGGAGAATATGGAAGCTGGGATGTCAAAGACATGGCTTTCCTAGCCTTCCAGGTGACATGGGGACCGTATGAGAGAGAGGCAGTGAGGATAGAGAGGAGTGATGGAGAAGGTGCACTGGAATTGATGGAGTTCATAGTGATGCCCAGAGTTTAGACTGAGTGACTGTCGTAATGGTGGTACTGGTACCATTTACTGAATGGGAGAGAAATTGTTCCAGTTTTGGAGGTTTTGTTTTGGGTTTGAGTAGGTGGCAGATCCTGGCCCGGGATGACCAGGGCTGTTTAGTCATGCTAGGAAGAGGTGGATGTAGATATTGACATGGGGCCGATGAGCCTTTGGATCCCTAGGATCCATATGAAAGACTGGGGCTCAGGGATGGGGCTGTGAAGACCATTGTGGTGACTTGAGAGTTTCCTCACAAAAGGGATGACAGCCAAGTGCTCATCTTGCTGGAAAACTAAATAATTAGGCAATCAGGATCCTAGAAGCCAAAGATTCAAGATATTTCTCAAGGACTTCTTAGGCCACTCCACTAAATTCTTAGAAGATGAAAAAAAATATAACATCCGTATACAGATAGGCATGTGACTATGTTCAGCATATAAAAAAGATGTGTGTGTGTATGTGTACATATGAAATATTCAGTGTATATGTATTAGGTGCATGCATAAGTAGGTATTTGGCATATAATATTTATTACGGATGCTTATATGTCCACATATAATATTTGGTATATGTATGGCCGAGGTATGTCTGTATCTATTTGTGTGTATGATATTCTGTTCATTCAAGATATATATAAAAAATATAATATTAACACTTCTGTGTATTCAAGATGGAAGGGATATTGCTATAAATGTGTAACATCTGTTATTTGAACCACTTTTTCAGCTAAACTGTAGCTGCCTTTAGGAAGTTGTTTCCTAAGATTGAAATGCTGAGGTTTGGATTCCCATCTCACAAATCTTCTACTTCTCTATTTTTCAACTGATCTTTGCAAGGGTCTGGAATAAACTTGAGGTTTGTGTACAGTTCTATGGCTGTCCAGGCAGAGGTTCACGGAGCTGCCGCTGCACACGAGATCAAGAAATGACCCCTCTCCTCAGCAGACCCCTTCATGCTGTCCTCTGACACTACAGCCCATCCTTATTCATGGCAACTACCCATTTTCTCTCTGTCGTCAAAATTTTGTCTTTTAAAAATGTTACTTTAGTGAACTGGGCCGGTTAAGAGTGTTTGCTGCTCAGATGTTTGTTGCATCTGAGTCTGTTCTCAGCACCCATGTCAGCTGGCTCATAAACATCTGTATTTTCAGCTCAGAGATTTGATAGCCTCGTCAGGCTTCTTTGGGAACCCACACATATGTGCACACATATAGAGAAACACAGATAAAATGAAATAGCAATGTCAGATTAGTGAAATCACACAGTATGTAATAATTTGAAGCTGATTCGTTTTATTCAAAATATTGCCTTTGAACTCATTTAACTGTATAATATCAGTTAGCTCTTTTTTTTGCTGAGTAGTGTTCCATTTCATGGATGCACTGTAGTTCATCAAAGTTTTTACCCAACAAAGACATGGAATTATGATTATAATTCCTATAATCATTTATGTATGGCCAGCACTTGCGTGTACCTGTGATTTTAGTTCTTTAGAGGAAATAGCCAGAGGTGGTTTTACTGGGGGACCATTTAGTAATAGAGTCAATCTGATGAGAAATGATATTTTTTAACTTAAGGTTTAGTTTTTAACTCTCTGCCCTTAACTTCTACTTCATCTGGCAGTTCTAAGGACTAGGTAATGTAATACATGCCAAGGGTTTGGCGCAGACTTTGTAAAAACCAGAAAAGTGTCATGATTTCCCAAATACCAAGATATTCTGGAGTAGTAAATTTCATGTAAGTGTAATACCCAGCCGAATTCTTGGGGGTTATTAATATCTGGTGCTCATCATGTGGATTAGGTAAGGTCCCGACCTAAGTTGGCTACTGGAAAGCCTTCCCTGTTCCCACTTTTGTGCTCTCTGAACAGACTAATGTCCTACATCCCAAGACAGTGGGATGGGAAGGGGTAAAGGACACAGTGTAAAGAGAAGGGCATGCTGGTTCATGAAGCCGGTTTCCATTTCTTTTCAGGCAGAGCCTGACTGACGAACAGTGTGTGTCTTCTATGTCTTTTCTCCTACAGAGGCACTCTGATCAGACGTAGCCAAACAGGAATTCCTTAATTGCTTATATTTTGTATGCCAACCAGGGAATCGGGCATTCTTTGTAGTGTTTTTTTAGATTCAGAGACAAACCCAAACAAATCAAAACATCAACAATAAAACAGATGCTCACGCAAGACTTTGAGACATGCTAGAAGATTTCTGTTGTTTATCTGAATTTCACACTCAGGTGGGCTTCCTGCGTTCTGCCTGGCAGCCCTAATCCTTCCCTTCACAGCTTCCACTCTCTAGTTGCTGCAGGTCTCCTCTGTGGTGTGCCAAATCTACTTAGAGATGGGGAGCAGGAAAACAAAGGACAAACTTTAATGCAGCCATGTGCCACCCAGAGCCATCCAGCCCACTGCTGGGAGTGGGGGCTTGATCCCTTAGTCCTCTTGCAGTTCTTTCTAGTTCGAGTATATAGACACTCAAAGTAGATGACGTATCTTAAAGAGGTATTTCCATTTCTAACTCATCTGTTAATTGAGATACTCATTCATCAAGTATTTGACCACTACCAGCTATTTTCCCTCATGGCAAGGGAAGCCAATAAGAGCATTGTTTCTTGTCATGAAGAAGAAGGGAAGTGTTTTATGTCAATTTCTAGCAGTGAATGAAGGGTCCCTCCAGTGGTGCTCCTGTTTTAAGGAATGACTCAAATATTACAGCACGGTCAAGGGATGTAGTCATGGGGATGGCAGTGGCAATGGTGATGGGGTGATGGTAATTCACAGTTAACTAACATCCACTAAGACCCTACATTATATCGAGAGCTCTGCTAAATGCTGCACCTTGACTGCATCTTTTAATCCTTCCAAGAATCATGCTGTCATCCCCATTTAACAGTGAAGAGCATCAAGGCAGGGAATAAACAGCCAGCCACACGCCTGCCCAAGGACAAGGTCACATTCACTTTACATTGCTCTGAAGAATTTTACCTCTCCATTAGGGAAGAAGCTGTGCCTGGAAACAAGCCGTCCTCTGCTCAACACAGTCTATCTCAGATCTTGGGAAAATGAAAACCAGTTGATTCCCTGGGCTCAGCATGCCTCTGAATCCGGGTCTCCTATTGAGTCCTGTAAAGAGCAGGAGGTAGAATTCAGACACTTCACATTGTCTCCTTTTTCATATTCTCATCCCCAATTTCTCTGACCTATGACCTCTAGAGCTTAACTCATGTAAAAAAAAAAAAAGCTCAAAGAGGGGTCTAACCAGCATAACCGGCGACAGCAGGAGAGGCTGAACCTGGGGCAGCACTGGAAAAGGGTGAGAGGGAGGTGCAGGAAGAGAGTATCCTGACAGCAGAATTCTATACTCCCACCCAGGAGGCAGGCAGCGACTGGAAGCAGGTTCGCAGTTGCTAACACTTTGGGGGTGGCTCCCAAAGAAGGAGGCCATGAGACATAACCACAAAACCAAGCTGCTACCTTCCCTTTGAAATTCAGTTTTGGAAAAAGTACACATTGTCTCCTCTTTCCACTTGTACTCTTGGTTTCAGTCCAGGTAAGCTCGAAGTGGAAACACCGAGCTTGCCATGGGTGGTTAGTGTAGAAGCGGGGAGCAGAGCTATGCATGGTGGCTAGCTTGGAGTGTAAGCTTTTAAGATCCTTTTGCCACATGACTGTGGGAAGAGGCCACTAGTTAGTTAGCGCTAGCTATTGGCTAACTCTTACATATTAATTTAACCCATTTCTAGTAATCTGTGTATCGCCATATGGCTGTGGCTTACCGGCTACAGTTCTGTGCGGCTCTGGCGGGTCTACGTGACTTCTCTCTGACTCTGCCTCCTTTCTTCCAGCATTCAGTTTAGTTTTCCCCACCTAGTTCTCTTCCCTTATAGCTCTGCTATAGGCCCCAAAGAGTTCCCTTATTAGCCCATGATATTCACAGCATACAGAGAGGAATCCACATTAACATGAGGTTACCCAGAGTTCCTTCCCAAACTCCCAATGCCCAGAGTGGGAAGGAAAACTGATACAGAGCGCTGAGCAAACTTGGATTAGAATTTGACTCCTTAAAGAATTTTGTCTTCTTCCTTCCAATTCTTTTTTCTCTGTGTTCTATGGCACATTAAACCCTTAAACAATAACAGCTTTCGACACCCAGGATGCATCATTAAATAAGTTAAAGAGCTAATTAAAGGGGGGCCCAGCTCCCTGCTTTTCTTGTAGTAAATCACCTGTGCCCCATCTCAGCAAGTGTTTCCAAGCCAGGGATTTGCCCGTAAAATGATCTCCCATTAGCGCCACATGTTAGATTTCATTTCCTCTCATGCAATTATCTATCAGTAATTGGAGAAGGCATTACAGCAGAATAAATAATTGAACATAAATTAATTGACTTTAGAGTCACACTCAGGCTGGAGAGAAGTACGTGTGTCGTGTGTCATGTGTTTAAACTCCCCAAGAGCACAAAGACAGGGTGTGACTGCCTGTCATATTTTGTTGGCACAGAATCTCAAAGGTTTCATATCTGTTGTGGTGTTGTTGCTGGGACCAGACATGAGGCATTAATTTACTAGGCAACTGAAACCCTGAGCTTCATCCCGAGACTCAACCTCATCCCCTTTTAAGACAGGGTCTTGCTAGGCAACCTACGCTGCCTTCTAACTCATGATCCTCCTGCCTCAGTTTCTCAAGTGTTGGCATTATGGATGTGCACCAACACTCCTGACTTGCATGCCTTTTGTTTAAAAACAAGAGAAAATGGTAACTCTGAAAAGCCAAACCATCTGTTGCAAGGGGAGATGTTCTGGTTAGGTTTTTGTCAACTTGTCACAAACGTGAGTTATTCAGGAAGATGTAACTAACCTTAACTCCATCAGATTGCTCTGCAGGCAAGCCTGTGGTACATTTTCTTGGCTAATGATCAGTGTGAGTGAGACCAACTCTGCTACTGTGTGGCATAAGACTGAGCAGGCTACAAGGAGCAAGCCAGTAAGCAGCACTTTCCATGGTCTCTGCATCAGCTCCTGCTTACAGGTTCCTGCCCATCCTGGCTTCATGTCCTGGCTTCCAGCAGTGATGGAGAGTGTCTGGTAAGCCAAATAAACCCTTTCCTCCCAATGCTGCTTTTGATCATGGTGTTTACCACAGCAACAGAGAAACCTAGCTAGGACAGAAGAGAACTTGACTGCAGAGTTAGGGGGAATCCAGGAGCAACAGACTGACATCGTCTAGGACTGCACAGCAGTATAGGAGTGAAGACTTCCCCTCAAGAACAAGGGTAAGAACATAAGCCAATTAAACTTGTGGGGATAGGAAAACCTGCAAATGCAGGTCACAAAATGAGGTGATGAGTCACCCTGGTGACAGGGTCTTTGCTCTGGTCACATGGGCATTCTGCATAGTCCCTCTGATCTTGAAGGCTCTATTCATTTTGAATTCCTGGCAAATAAACACTTTTGCTCCCTGAATAAAGTCTAATCAGTCATCTGATTTTTACAGATGACAAAATGCCCAACTAATTCAGGTAACATATTTCTCTCTAGTGATTTAATATTTCTCTCTAGTGATTCGGGCTCAAATCTAGGTTTTATAATTGCTTGTACTGTTTCACCTCTCACTGTATGCTGCATTTGGGATGATGGTGTGCATATTGGCCACCTGATTGGAGACTGTCTTGTCCTGTCTGTCTGTCTCTCTCTCTCTTTCTCTGTCTATCATCTATCTATCTATCTATCTATCTATCTATCTATCTATCTATCTATCTATGTCTTCCTAGAATCTAACATGATACCATCTATGTAATACCCACATTGGTTCTCATTATTTGCAGTAGTGATGTTCTGTAAAGTCACTGTGAACTCTGAGTTCAGGCATACTGGACCTGAGAAACATGTTAGCGTCCTGTGAGCCACAACATTTCCATGATATGATCAATTCACAATCTTGTGCTAGTGTTTTGCTTCTTAAAGACACCTCATTTGATTTACATGGCTGATTTGTGTGCATTGAGCTTGCTGCCAAAAGCTCTGCCCCTCGTGCCCGAAAGAAGCTTCGCCGACACAGCATTTTTATCTGTAGGCAGGACTCTTTGTGCTTCTAAATGCTAGAGACCACTTCAGCACTGCACTCCGGGACATTGTCAACAGTGAAATTACCATAAAAAAAGCACAAAAACGTGAAAACCACACACCATAGACTGCAAAGAGGATGCTTGCTTATTGTGTAAGAGCTGAGATCCAGGGCAAGCAAGAACAAGTCTAGGGGGAATGTGCATATATTGGATCCTTCACCGTTTCCGTAACTGTCTAAAAATGACCTCAGTGCCGGAAGTATTCATGCAGAAACCACAGTTCTCTGGCACAGCCGTTTTTTGGGATGCTGAGTTAGTTCTTATGAGGACTTTGCTGTGAAGAAGAAAAGTCTGCAGAGGAGAAGCAAACTTTAGTGAGCAAGAAATTACTGAATAGATTGAAAATTGAGCTCCATATCTGGATTCATTATCCTTGGAGTCAACTAACTATGGACTGAAAAAAATACATATATTTAAAGTTCTATCTGTACGGAATATATGTAGTATAGCTAGGATTATGTTTTATCCTTCCAGGGTTGGAAGCTCTGTCTCCACTGTGGTGGTATTGATGTGGTAGGATATTTAAGAGGTGAAGACTAATGGGAGTTTGGGGGAGATGCTGCCTGCAGGGGGATTGATGGAGTGTTACCAGAGAAACTAGGTCCCCTTTTGGGGTTCTTAGTCCTGCTAATAAAATAATTTGAAAGTGGCCTGAGAAAAGGAGCTAAAGAGTCACGGCGGAGAGGCGCTGCAATCAGGAATAGGCTTTGGGGGACCGGTGCGGCGACAGACGCAAGTGGCGGGGATGGGCATGCAATAACAAGAGCAGATCGCCCCACTACAAGTAAATCAAAGAGGTAGGCCTTTTGTTGGCGAGGTCACTGGCAAATGGGGAGCCTGGTCCTGACCCTGAACACCCTTCAGAGGGGTGAGAGGGTTCTTGGCCTGCAGCAGGAACCAGGAAACAGCGAGGACATTTTGTAAGAGGAGCCCCAGGCCAGCAGGGAAACCTGATCCGGTTTTAAAAGACCCATTAGATAGGATCAATAGGAAGAGATGGGCAGGTGCCAAGGCAAGAATTCACCCAATAATCTGAAAAACAACATGAAAACACCAGAACCCAATGATCTTACAACAGAAGTATTTGAACACCCTAACACAGAAGAAGTGGAAAAAATTGACTTTATGAAAGCAATAGAGTCCCTTAAACAACATGTAAAAAATGTCCTTATAGAAATGGAGGAGAAGTATAACAAAAAGTTTGAAGAAATGAGTAAATACGTACATGATACCATGGGAAACCAAGAAAAAACGATCAAACAGGTAATGGAAACAGTTCAAGAATTGAAAACTGAAATGAAGACAAGGAAGAAAACACAAAATGAGGACCAGCTGGTTATGGAAAATCTAGGTCAATGAGCAGAGTCTACAGAAACAAGCATAATCAATAGAATACAAGAGATAGAAGAAAGAATCTCAGATTCTGAGGACACCATAGAGAAAATAAACGCACAGATCAAAGAAAACAGCAAAGCCAACAAATTCTCAACACAAAACATTCAGGAAATATGGGACACAATAAAAAGACCAAACTTAAGAATAATAGGAATAGAAGAAGGAGAAGAGTCACAGCTCAAAGGCCCAGAAAATATTTTTAACAAAATTATGGAAGAAAACTTTCCCAAGATAAAGAAAGATATTCATTTAAATATTCAAGAAGCATACAGAACACCAAACAGACTGGATCAAAGAAAAACATCTCCTCGCCATATAATAATCAAAACACAAAATATACAGGTTAAAGAAAGAATATTAAGAGCTGCAAAGGAAAAAGGGCAAGTAACTTATAAAGGTAAACTGATCAGACTTATACCTGACTTCTCTATGGAAACCATGAAAGCCAGAAGGTCCTGGATAGATGTACTGCAGAAGCTAAGAGACCATGGATGCAAACCCAAACTACTATACCCAGCCAAGCTATCATTCACTATCAATGGAGAAAACAAGACATTCCAGGATAAGAACAAATTTAAACAATACGTAGCCACAAATCCAGCCCTACAGAAAGTAATAGAAGGAAAATCGCAACCCAAGGAATCCAACATTGCCAACACTGCCTACAATAACTCAGGCATCTAGCGACCCTTCACCAGCACATCTCAAAGAAGGGAGACATACAAACTCTACTACCAAAAACAATAAGAATAATCAGAGTAAACAACCACTGGTCATTAATATCACTTAATATTAATGGTCTCAATTCACCTATAAAAAGGCACAGGCTAAGAGATTGAATACGAAAACAGGATCCAACAGTCTGCTGTTTGCAAGAAACACATCTCAACCACAAAGACAGGCATCTACTCAAAGGAAAGGGTTGGGAAAAGGTGTTTCAAGCAAATGGTCCTAAGAAAAAAGCAGGTGTGGCCATACTAATTTCTAACAAAACTGACTTCAAACTAAAATCAATCAGAAGAGATTGAAATGGACACTTTATACTCATAACAGGAACAATTCATCAGGATGATGTCTCAATCCTGAATATCTACGCCCCTAATATAAAAGCACCAACTTATGTAAAAGAAATATTACTAGAACTCAAGGCAGACATCAAACCACACACACTAGTAGTAGGAGACTTCAACACACCTCTCTCTCCAAGGGACAGGTCAATCAGACAGAAACCTAATAGAGAATTGAGAGAATTATTGGAGGTAATGAAGCAAATGGACTTAACTGACATCTATAGAACATTCCACCCAAATAGGAAAGAATATACCTTCTTCTCTGCAGCTCATGGAACCTTCTCGAATTTGACCACATACTCGAAAACAAAGGAAACCTCCACAGATACAAAAAAATATTAGTGTCCACCTGTGTCTTATCTGATCACCACAGATTAAAGTTAGAAGGCAACAACAATACTACCCCCAGAAAACCGACAAACTCATGGAAACTGAACAGTCAACTACTGAACCACATCTGGGTCAAGGAAGAAATCAAGAAAGAAATTAAAGTCTTCCTTGAATTTAATGAAAATAAAGGGACAACATACTCAAACCTATGGGACACTATGAAAGCAGTGCTAAGAGGAAAGTTCATAGCACTAAGTGCCCACTTAAAGAAAACGGAGAAAGCATACATCGGAGACTTAACAGCACACCTGAAAGCTTTAGAAAAAAAAGAAACAGACGTGTCCAGGAGGAGTAGAAGACTGGGAATCATCAAACTGAGGGAGGAAATCAACAAAATAGAAACACAGAAAACAGTCCAAAGAATCAATGAAACAAAAAGTTGGTTCCTGGAGAAAATCAACAAGATCAACAAACCCCTATCCAAACTAATTAAAGGACAGAGAGAGAACACGCAAATAAATAAGATCAGAAATGAAAAGGGGGACATAACCACAGACACAGAAGAAATTCAGAGACTCATTTGATCTTACTACAAAAGCCTGTATGCCACAAAACTAGAAAATGCAAAAGAAAGGGACATTTTTTTTTAGATAAGTACCATATACAAAAGCTAAACTGTTGCGGGAGGTCCTCCCACTCCTCCAGCCTATAGCTGCTGAGATACCAGCCCATTGGGGCGTGGTCTCTCTCCCTTTAAAAAAGCGGCCACTTCCCTCTCCTCTCTCTCTTCACTTCCTGCTCTGCCGGCGACTAGACTCCCTTCTTGGTTGCATAGCGGGCTGTTGCCTGGGACAGTGATCTGTAAGTTTTTTCCCCTTTAAATAAATACCACCCTATTAATAATAATTCCAAACTGATGTGGCATTGTTTGTGACTTACGCCTTCACTAAACCAAGACCAGGTGAACGATCTAAATAGACCTGTTAGTCGCGAAGAACTAGAAACTGTTATCAAAAATCTCCCCTCCAAAAAGAGCCCAGGACCAGATGGTTTCAATGCAGAATTCTACCAGAACTTCCAAGAAGAACTAATACCTATACTCCTTAATGTATTTCACAATATAGAAACAGAAGAGTCATTGCCAAATTCCTTTTATGAAGCTACAGTTACCCTGATACCAAAACCACACAAAGACCCAACCAAGAAAGAGAATTACAGGCCTATCTCACTCATGAATATCGACGCAAAAATTCTCAATAAAATGCTGGCAAACCGAATCCAAGAACACATTAGAAAAATTATCCATTATGATCAAGTAGGCTTCATCCCAGAGATGCAGGGCTGGTTCAACATACACAAATCTATCAATGTAATCCACCATATAAATAAACTGAAAGAAAAAAACCACATGATCATTTCATTAGATGCTGAAAAAGCATTCGACAAAATTCAACACCCCTTTATGATAAAAGTCTTGGAGAGATTAGGGATACAAGGGTCATACCTAAATATAATAAAAGGTATTTACAGCAAACCGACAGCTAACATTAAATTAAATGGAGAAAAACTCAAAGCCATCCCACTAAAATCAGGAACACGACAAGGATGTCCACTCTCTCCATACCTCTTAAATATAGTGCTTGAAGGTCTAGCAATAGCAATAAGACAATATAAGGGGATCAAGGGGATTCGTATTGGAAAGGAAGAAGTTAACCTTTCGTTATTTGCAGATGATATGATAGTATACATAACTGACCCCAAAAACTCTACCAAAGAACTCCTACAGCTGATAAACACCTTTAGTAATGTGGCAGGATACAAGATCAACTCCAAAAAATCAGTTGCCTTCCTATACACTAAGGATAAGGAAGCAGAGAGGGAAATCAGAGAAGCTTCACCTTTCACGATAGCCACAAATAGCATAAAATATCTTGGGGTAACTCTGACCAAGGAAGTGAAAGATCTATTTGACAAGAACTTTAAGTCTTTGAGGAAAGAAATTAAGAGGACACCAGAAAATGGAAGGACCTCCCTTGCTCTTGGATTGGGAGGACCAATATAGTAAAAATGGCAATTCTACCAAAAGCAATTTATAGATTCAATGCAATCCCCATCAAAATCCCATCAAAATTCTTCACAGATCTGGAGAAGACAATAATCAACATTATACGGAAAAACAAAAAACCCAGGATAGGCAAAACAATCTTATACAATAAAGGATTGTCTGGAGGCATTACCATCCCTGACTTCAAACTCTATTACAGAGCTACAGTATTGAAAACAGCTTGGTATTGGCATAAAAACAGAGAAGTCGACCAATGGAATCGAATAGAAGACCCTGACTTTATCTCACAAACCTAAGAACACCTGACTTTCGATAAAGGAGCTAAAAGTATACAATGGAAAAAAGAGAGCATCTTCAACAAATGGTGCTGGCAAAACTGGATGTCAACCTGTAGAAGAATGAAAATAGATCCGTATCTATCACCATGCACAAAACTCAAGTCCAAATGGATTAAAGACCTCAATATCAGTCCGAACACACTGAAGCTGATAGAAGAGAAAGTGGGAAGTACTCTATAACACATGGGCACAGGAGACCACTTCCTTCGTATTACCCCAGCAGCACAGACATTAAGGGCCTCATTGAATAAATGGGACCTCCTAAGACTGAGAAGCTTCTGTAAAGCAAAGGACACTGTCACTAAGACAAAAAGGCAATCCACGGACTGGGAGAAGATCTTCAACAACCCTGCAACTGACAAAGGTCTGATCTCCAAAATATATAAAGAACTCAAGAAACTAGACCGTGAAAGGCTAACCAACCCAATTATAAAATGGGGCACTGAGCTGAACAGAGAATTCTCAACAGAAGAACTTCAAATGGCCAAAAGACATTTAAGGTCATGCTCAACTTCCTTAGCGATCAGGGAAATGCAAATCAAGACAACTTTAAGATACTATCTTACACCTGTCAGAATGGCTAAAATCAAAAACACCAATGATAGCCTTTGCTGGAGAGGCTGTGGAGGAAGGGGTACCCTCATCCATTGCTGGTGGGAATGCAATCTTGTGCAACCACTCTGGAAAGCAGTGTGGCGGTTTCTCAGGAAATTCGGGATCAACCTACCCTGGACCCAGCAATACCACTCTTGGGAATATACCCAAGAGAGGCCCTATCATACAACAAAAGTATATGCTCAACCATGTTCATAGCAGCATTGTTTGTAATATCCAGAACCTGGAAACAAACTAGATGCCCTTCAATGGAAGAATGGATGAAGAAAGTATGGAATATATATATATATATATATATATATATATATATATATATATATATATATATTAGAGTATTACTCTGCAGTAAAAAACAAGGACTTCTTGAATTTTGCGTACAAATGGATGGAAATAGAAAACACTATCCTGAGTGAGGTAAGCCAGACCCCAAAAGAGGAACATGGCATGTCCTCATTCATATTTGGTTTTAACCATAAATAAAGGACATTGAGCTCATAATTCACGATCCTAGAGAAGCTAAATAAGAAGGTGAATCCAAAGAAAAACATATAGGCATCCTCCTGAATATTAACCTTCATCAGGCAATGAAAGGAGTCAGAGACAGAGACCCACATTGGAGCACCGGACAGAAATCTCAACGTCCAAATCAGGAGCAGAAGGAGAGGGAACATGAACAAGGAACTCAGGACCGCGAGGGGTGCACCCACACACTGAGACTGGGGATGTTCTATGGGGAATTCACCAAGGCCAGCTGGCCTGGGTCTGAAAAAGCCTGGGATAAAACCGGACTTGCTGAACATAGCGGACAATGAGGACTACTGCGAACTCAAGAACAATGGCAATGGGTTTTTGATCCACTGCACATACTGGCTTTGTGGGAGCCTAGGCAGTTTGGATGTTCACCTTACTAAACCTGGATGGAGGTGGGTGGTCCTTGGACTTCCCACAGGGCAGGGAACCCTGATTGCTCTTAGAGCTGATGAGGGAGAGGGACTTGATCGGGGGAGGGGGAGGGAAACGGGAGGCGGTGGCGGGGAGGAGGCTGAAATCCTTAATAAATAAATAAATTTATAAAAAAAGAAAAGGCGCTAAAAACACAATTTTATTAAAGTTTGAGAGAGACACAACAGGAGAAACAAGCTGAAAACCCTGGCCGCTGCCAGGAGGAGAGAGATAGAAAAAAAAAAAAGCCAAGCCTTTTAAGATATTCACAGAGGTCAGACAAACAGCGAGAATGCCAGAATGCCAGGGCAGGCATGTTTAGGCTCTGGGCTGTCTAGGCTGGAATCTAAAAAGAGATTTAAAAAGACACAGTGTGATTAGTGCTGAGTTGTGGCTCTGCGTTCAGGGCATAGGATCAGAGGCTCTCATGTCATAGTGTCCCAGGGCAACGGATTGCACAGGGACATATGGCTAGAAGTAGAAATGCAGGCAGCTTATTAAGAAAGGAAAATCAGTCCCAGAGAAGGGATCACGCTAATGAGCTGAGGAAGGCGTCCTCAAAGCCCAGGGCCACTAGTGTCCCTTTGAGGACTTTACATAGTCCTTGCTTCTAACTTTTCTTTTCTGGGCTTTTTTCTCCCATGCTGTACTCATCAAATGAAGCTCAGGGGACAAAAGACTTCCAGTTCTCCTCTGCAAAGTGACTTCCTTCACATGCTGGTCTTGATGTTGTCAGCCTATAGCCTTTGTTCTCCAGCCACAGTAGTTCCTGTGCGATGCTGAGTAAGTTCTTGTGAGCAAGACTAGCCCCTTCCTGATTGCTGGCTTCCTATCTTGTCATGTGATCACTCCTTGTTGCACACCCCCCACCAACACAGTGCCATCTGCCATCCTGTGATACGACCAGAAGGTCCTCATGAGACCCAAGAACTATGAGTGAAATAGACTTACTTTTATAAAGCACCTAGCCTCGGGTGTTTCGTTACAGCAGCAGGAAACAGACTCAGTCAAGGCAGGTATTTTTCTCATCATTACTCTCTAAACAATTCAGGATGATGACTCTTCGCACCACATTTGCAGTGTGTTAGGTCTTTTTAAATAATATAACAATTATTTATAGGATACAGCAGCATGTATGCTCGTTATATGCAAATTCTTCATCATTTCTCATAAGGAGCTTGAGTGTATGTGTATATATATGTACACACACACACACACACACACACACGAAGTTTGATCTTGCAGGAGATATGTTCTGGAATCATCTTCCATGGGTACCAGGAATAGTTGTGGCTAATCATGTTTGACAAAATCATAGACAAATGTTGAGAGGATGACTAAATACCTCATGAACAGATCTGGAGAGGTAAACTGAGTTGGTTCATCTGCCCACACAAAGTCCACCACCTCTTAACATCCTAAGAGGACTCTGTCTAGTGGAGGAGGAGGTACAGTTCTGATTAGTCCAGGGCCTGTAACATTCACAAAACGGGGTTTCTTTAGGTGGGTGGAACCCTTTTCCCTTTTCCTTCTTTTTTTTTTTTATTATGTCTGATCTCTCTCTCTCTCTCTCTCTCTCTCTCTCTCTCTCTCTCTCTCCTTCTTTCCCTCTTTCTCTACCCATCCCTTTGAGATAGGCCCTCACACACAGCAGGCTGGCCCCCCAACTTTGAGATAGGCCCTCACACACAGCAGGCTGGCCCCCCACCTTGCTATGCAGCCAAGGATCACCTCAAATATTTGTTGTTTCTGCTTCCACTTCCAGAGCATTGGATTGGCAGGTGCATGCCATCACGCTTGGTTTATACGGTGCTGGGGGTGGGATCCAGGGCTTTGTGTTTGCTAGTTACTCTCCTAAATGAGGGGCAGCCCCTTAGGCGAGGGTTTCCCCTTTACTTTTCTTCATTGTCTTCATTCACCTTTGAGCTGTTCTGCGATTTAGGTCATAAAGGAGGAAGATGAGCCTGAGTAGGCAAAATGATGAAGCTGTGCAGTCTAAAGCCTCCTGGGCACACAGTTGCTCTGAGCACTAGGAGATGTTTGCTGTCATCTCGGTACTGTGGTTGTTTATCTTCAGTTGTCCTAGTATCCCAAGCTCACTAGCACTGACTGGCAGTAAAGGTTTGGGCTACTTATGGGTTGCCTTGTGGAACACTAGTCAACATGGGAAGAACCTCCTCCTCCCTGGTATTCAGCATGGAACCCAAGGGGTATCATGCGATATTTTATTCTTTTGGCTTTTTGAGGGGCCTACCATCTACCTCCTAAATAAATCACACATGGAGGCTTATTCTTAATTATAGAAGCCTGGCCTTAGCTTGGCTCATTTCTTGCAAGTTTTTCTTGAATTATCCTGACTACTTTTTGCCTCTGGGCTTTTTGTTTCTTGATTCTGGGTATCTTCCTTTCACTCCTACTCTGTGAGTGGCCGGGTGGTTGAATGGGTGGCTCCTGATGCCCTCCTCCCCTTGTTCTCTCTTTGCTCCTCCTCTTCCTCATTTCTCCTCCTATTTATATAATACTTTCTGCCTGCCAGCCCTGCCTACCCTTGTGCCTGCCTCACTATTGACTGCTCAGCTCTTTATTAGGACCATCAGGTGTTTTAGACAGGCAAAGAATCACACCTTCACAGAGTTAAACAAATGCAGCATAAACAAAAGCAACACACCTTAAAATAATCTTCCTGAACAAGGGGGCAATTGGGAGTCCCAGAAATAATACGTAGGTGTAGGCAAAAAGGCCAGCCCCAGTCCTTAGCAGATTCTCTGTAGACAGACAGACTTCTTGCCCTGGGTGAGTACTGTCCCAGCTGCCCACACATTTCCCAGAGTGGCTATTCATTTCTCAGAATGTTATCTATCTCCAGCGGGACTCAAAATTGATAAGCTAAGCTCCCTTCAGATAGTGATTAATCGGAACAGTGCTTCTGAAATGCGTAGTCAATTAATTCTCTAAAACTTCTATAGAAGAAGGGGAAGGGAAGAAAGAGGAAGTACAACAAGAGTGGAGACTCTGTCGACCATGGACCACAAGCCAGAACAATTTATATACACACACCCACATACATACACAAACACACACACACACACACACACACACACACACACACACAGTGAAAGAAGGATGGAGGGAGAAGGGAGAGGCAGAGGGTGAAAGAGGGAGAGGAAAAAGGAGAGGGAGGATGATATTAAAGAAGGAGCCAGAGAGGAACAGATAGAGACAGAGAAGAGAGAGGCAAAGGAGGAAGAGGAAAGAGGAAAGGGAGAAAGAAACAACAAAACAGCATTTAAGATCAGCAGGGAAAACCAGTAAGAAGGCTATTAAATAAATAGGAGTATTGATTATCAAATCAAATGTGAGAAGCAAAGCTTTACTGCTTTTCGATGAAACTAAAGTGGAAACGCTACCGCAGGGGAAGCGGGTGACATCCTTCCAGGGACACTGTCTGCCTGCTCACAACTGTGTGCATCTACAGTTAGCTCAGTAAAAATTCAATTAAAAGGAAATTGGGTTCTACACAGCAACATAAAAAATCTGAAATCTTATTTTTTGGGCAAAATTCTTTAAAATGATTTCAAATTTTATAACTTTTCAAACACATAGGAAAATAAAAATGTTTACTGCAAAACTTTTCAAGGACACAGAAACATAGAGAAAGAGGTACAGAGAACACCCATATGGCTATCACAATATTTTCCTTGAGCATCTTAAATTAAATACAGACAAGATAATGTTACAACTCTAAGTGTGTAAACCGAGTCCTCAGAAAACAGGATTTATTTTCTGCATAGCTGTAGTAACATTACCCACCTCACTAAGCAAGGGCAAGTTCCCTATCATTGCTTTTTGTGCTGGTCACACTCCTCTCTGTATCGAAGTATGCCTTAAAATAAAAATAAAAATTAATATGCATAGAAACATATACGGAGAGAGAGATTCCATCTCTTCCTTTTTCCATCAAGAGTCTCTATACCCATTAACTACCTTTCTCATCACTGTGAAAAATGCTTGACAGAGTCAGCTGAAATGGAGAATGGTGCGCTTTGACTCATGTATCAGAAAAAATGTCATTCCATTGCCATAGCACAAGTGTGGATGGGTAAGACTCATATGGTGGGTGTCAGGAACATGAGGTAGCGGTTCTTCACGTGGCCTTGGATCAAAAAGTAGAGACTATGGCAGGCATAGCCTTCATAGGTCCACCGCCAGTGACCTCCTAGCTTGGTCCATCTTCTAGAGACTCCACAGTCTTCAGTACACCGCCATCTGAGGACCAAGCATCGAAGACATGAGCCTGTGAGGGACATTTCAAATTCGAAGCATAACATATCCTCATCATATCTTCCTTTGCCTAACTCTCAAAGTCTACTTTCAAACATCATATTTCAGGTTAGGGCTTCAGTATAAGGTTGTTTGGGAGGGCAGAACACAAACTCTGGGGTCCCAACAGCTGCTATTCACCGTAGGAGAACGTTGTTTTAATTGATTCTATCAGGCATTCCAGAGGTCCAGCTTTCTTAAGCGTAGACATAGAACTAGTCTTAGCTTCCTTTCAACGTCTCTACTAAGATGGTAGTGTCTTGATCTTCCCAGTTCTAAATAGAGAGAAGCAAGTTCTGGAGAGATCAAGTGACTGTTTCAAGCTCGCTGCGAACAGAACAGCCAGCCCACGGCCCCTTCTCGCTACTGTACTAACCTCAAGAACCACACAGACAGGGGGGATGCAGATGCACTGACTACCAGAACGAATGGGTGAGCATGCCACACATTCTTACTCTGCCAATGGAAGACATGGAACTGACCTGCATAGCTGGCGGGCTGTCCCATGTCTGCTCTAGAGCTCGGCGTCACAGCTTGACTGGTGCCTCCCTACCTCCCTTCAGTTAGGGTCATTCCTGGTAGGATGCGAGGAAGGTAGCCTCACTTTACCTGGTCAGTGCTGGAGTCTCTTCTTGGAGGCTCTCTCTGGCCAACAGAGTCCATCTGCCTGTGAGCAGAGGTTGGAACTGTGAGTGATCAGTCTCCAGCTTTGGCATCTGGTGGACAGCACCGACGTGTGTATTCTTCACTGTGCCAATGTGGCTGAATCATGACTTAGAATGGGAACTTTTCTGAGACCATACCCATTATGTTCATTCCTTTCTCTTCTTATGATCCATCTTAATTACCAAACTGATTAAATTAATAGATGCCTTGGGGACAATGAGAGACACCCATGATGGAGCCAAGAAATTCATCCTTTGGCAGATTTCTGATATGATGGAATCTTTGGGAGATGGTAAAAGGAGGCCGGGGGGCCTATTTGGAGGAAGTAGCTTACAATATGGGGGCACCCCTGGAAGGTTATCTAGCATTGGTCCCTTCTGAATCCCCATTCTTTACATCCTGGCTGCCATACTGTGAGTTCCTCTGCGATGACCCATCCCCTCCCCCCACCACACTGGACTGAGCTCTCTGAAACCATGTGACCTAAAAGAAACCTTTCATCCCCATGAGCTGTTTCTGTCAGGTTATATGACGTGAAGCAACTCACAGACTTCTCTCAGCTCGTGTGCCCTTGGACCTCTTCTTAATACATGAAAATGAATCCTTATTTTAGGGTTCGCTTCTGGAAGAACTTTCATGAATCTTCAGCTGAAATGCACAGCAGATCTGGCTTTGGCTCCCTCTCCCCCCCCCCCCCCCACTTCTTTTTAAAATTATCTATGAGTGTGGTTTTACTGTATGCGTGTGGTACAAGTGATCAGACATGTGCATGTGTGCATGTGTGTCACAGAGGGAGTGCATGTGGAGGTCAGAGAACAATTGTGGTACCAGTCCTCACCATCTCCCTTGTATAGAACAGCAGCCTCTCTTCTATTGCTCACTGTTGCTTGTGCCAGGACAGGGGCCTACATGCTTCTGGAGAGTCTCCTGCCTCTGCCTCCCCATGTGCACAGAGTGCTGGGATTCTAGACTCATGTGCCACCTTGTCCAGCTTCATGCGGGTGCTGTGATTGGCACTCACATTCTTGGGTTTGGATGCAAACTCTATGCCTCATGAAGCAGCATCTCAGCCCTGGCCTTTTCTTTCTTGTGACCATAATTCACGTGGGCTTTCTGGGAAAATGGTTTGAGATAAAAAAGAGACTGAGCATCTAGGCTAAAAAGTCTCCTCTCACACAAAAGCTAATGACCCGGGCTATAAAGACTCATCTGAGGTCAGATCTTCCTTGGAAATAGAAGGAGGTCTCTGAGAGTAAGATGCCCTTCAAAGAAAATTCACCATAGCCATTAAGGCAGGCTTGTAAATTCTGGGGCCACTCTTCTGTTTCTGGAACTTTGAAGTATGATATTCGTATTTTTTTTCCAAGAGGGTACGCATGTATAAAGCTCTGCTCTTAATTAACAGCATGTAGTTAAACTAATATTGGTTCATTAGGTAGAGAGACAATTTCTACTGAGGATAACTTTCAAAGGGAGAAAGGACCAACCTGATCTATGCAGGCTGTAAAACGTCATTTTTTCAAGCAGCCTAGCCGAGGTGAGACAGGCCCGATTTATTTAGATCGTTAACCCCGAGAAATCACACCACAGAGCTGTTTTCAGGGTCTGTGGAATGGTTGCCTGGCTCCCATCCATGCACTTCACTTCCCAGTAGGAGAGGGAACTGGGCTGAAGACATCTCAGTCAGTAAGGTTGTTGCTGCATAGACGTGACAACAGGAGTTCTGCTTCTGAGAAGCCACCCGAAAGAGCTGGGAGTGGCTGCGTTCACCTGTGACCCCAGATCCTGGGATTCAGGTATAGAGATAGGAGCATCCTGAGCTTGTTGATCTGCAAGTCTAGCTGAACTGGAGCACTCCAGCTTCAGTGACAAAATAGTGGCTCCAAAGCAAAGGTGAAGAGAGATGGAGGATGACATCTGAGGTTAACTTCTGACCTCTGCATGTCTGTACATGTATGTGTCTGCCCGGGGCAAGGGGAGGAGAAGGAGGCAGAGGAGAGGGTAAGGGATGGGAGGGGAGCAAATGTGATGAGAATTAAAGGTTAACCTGCCCATGGCACCTAGGGTGTTCCTACCGTGTTAGTAGTCGGCACTGAACAAATATGAGATAGGTACTTTCAACCCTTAAATGAAGACAGTGTAGAGTCATTTTATTCATAGCCCCAAAAGGCTATGCCAGTACACAAATGAATAAACAAGTAGTGTGTGCCTGTCTACACAGTGATATTCTCAGTCACACAAAGGAGTAATTCTCTGGGAGGCACAGGAACACAGAGGAAGGGGCTGGAGAATGACTGAGGAGTTCAGAGCACTTGCTGCTCAAGACCAGAGTTCAGATCCTAGCGCCCACAATGGTGGCCCTCAACAACCTGTAGCTTTAGTTCCAAGGGATCTGATGCACACACACACACACACACACCCCAAAGAAGTCTTAAGAAAATAATATGGATGAGTCTCGGAAATACCATGTTGAGGGGGGAGACGTCAGACACAGAAAACCACATACCGTGCAATCTCATTGACAGAAAATTCAAGAACAAAGCATCTAATTTATAGTGACTTAAAGGACTGCACATAAGATAATGAGGGCCTTGATTCTGATTAGGATATTGCCATATATGTGTGCATACATGTGGAAACCCATTAGGCCGTACATTAAAATGCATACATTTTGATGTCTATCCCTCTATAACACTATGCAAAAAGTTACTTTTGAAAAAAGCAAAGCAAATAAGAAGCCGAACCAGGAAAGTAGTTTCACACTGAAAATTCAAAGAGAAATGAAGGGCTGAGGAGAGAGGTAGGAGGTGAGGCTTGTGCCAGGGCTATCAAAGTCATAGTGGGAGAGGTGGCAAGTTAGACCAGGAAGACAGTGACTTCAAGATCCTCAAGTCACCCTGGTAGGTGCTACTCAAGGGTAGGGCATCTGAGGACAGGTGACAAACATTCCCAACACTTCTTCCTCTTCCTAACCAGGTCTCCCCTGGTTCACTCTCATGGAATTTAGCATAAAAATATCCTTGTTTTCTTAGCAAGAGGAGTACTTTTGTTTTATGTTTTATCTTTTTGTGTATGTAAACGTCTAGACCTATGAACGACACAGTCAAATGCCTGTGGGTTGGTTTGTGGTACCATCTCTATCACAAATATGAAGTCATGGATTATTGTAGAACCTTTCTCTATGCTCTCATTTTATGGATGGGCTGTCTTTGAACTCCTCAGATTCTTATGTTGAGACTCCAGCTCCAACATGATAGTACTTGAGGCGTATGGAATGACATAATGAGGGTGGAGATCTCATGAATGGGATTAGTGACCCTATGGAAGGGAAAGGCCCACTTGCCCCTTTCCCATCAACAAAAGCTGCAGCAGGAAGTAGGGAACCCATAGTCCATGAGAGGGTTCTTCCCAAACCCTGCCTTCCACCTGGCAGAGTTGTGGGAGAGGGACTTTCTGATACTCAGTTGTCAAGTCTGTAGTGAACTCTCATAGTGGTACGTTCTACTAGGGCAGGCTTTTCATCTGTGTCGTGACAGTTCCGTCTTTATTAGCCATGCAGCTAACCCAGAAGGGCATCCTGTTAGTAAGCATCACCTTTCATCCACCCTCACGAGGAGAGCTCTGGAGAGGTTCACTGGCCAGACATCTGTGGAGCACACATAAAACAGGAAGGCTAGAGAGAGGAGTCCATGCTCTCTGGAGTAGTGTTCTTCTGAAGCGTATATGGAAGAGCCTGGAAATAGCTGTCATGGGCAGCCGCTCTGGCCAGTGAACTCAGACAGATAGATCTCTTTCAGACTGGGCCACTCAGGGGAAGTTCACGCAGGCAGTCTGTGAAGCCCAGAGCTCTAAGCAGCTGCCCCTGAAATTAGCTTCAGAGTCTCTGCTAGAAAAAGCACAAGCTGAGGAAGAGGCCAGTGCTCTCCAGCGGCCTGTTATCTTACAAATAACTAAGTAAACTTGACTTCCTGGAAGCCAAGTTCAGAGAAGACCTGGAGGGAATCGTCTGCCCTCCAGCCATTTTCTCTCTGAATAAATTGTGTAGAGACAGACAGCAACTAGGTAAAGGCTAGATAAATTTTTAAAAACCTTCAATATTGGTGCACTCCTTGTTTGGGAAGCCTGGTTTCGACAGCTGAAGCTGCTTAACCATGTCTTAATTGGGAAGAGTTGGAAACACAGAACCAAAGAGCCCATCATATAGAAAGAACTGTAAAGCAAGACACACTAGACACATGTTTAAAATATTTAAATTTTATATTGCATTTATTTACATGTGTGCACGCATGCTACAGTATTTGTATAGAGGTCAGTGGATGATATGGGAAGTCCTATTGTACGTGTGTTGCTTTTATTGATTAATGAATAAAGAATCTGTCTTGGGCCTGGCAGGGCAGAATAGAGGTAGGTGGGGAAAACTAAACTGAATGCTGGGAGAAAGAAGGTGTAGTCAGGGAGATGCCATGTAGCAGCTAGAGGGGAAAGACATGAGCTACCAGCTGGAACCTTGCTGGTAGGCTACGAACCTTGTGGTAAAATATAAAATAATAGAAATGGGTTAACTTAATATGTAAGAACTTGCTAGGAATATGCTATAGTGGTTGGCCAAGCAGTGATTTAATTAATACAGTTTCTGTGCGCTTTTTTCAGGAGTCTGGGCAGCAGGCAACAAACAAGCAGCCTCTCCCACAACAAGCAGACAACTTAAAGGAATCTATTTTTCCCCACCAAGAGGTAGGGGCCAGGGATTAAACTCAACTCTTCATGCTTGGCTTCAAACATCTTCACAGTTTCTCCAGACCCAATTCTTTTATAATTTCCTTTTCAGGTTCTTCATCCAGAGTTTCACTTTATAGTTCAGGCCAGCATCAAGCTCCCTGCAGTCTTACTTCATCCTCCCCAAGGGAGGAATTGTAGGCTTATGCCTCCATGCTTGGTCATTATGTCTCCACATCTCTGTGTGACTGACACCTCCCACCCCACAGTGTGGGTGCATAGGTGCAGTCACCCACAAGGGTTCACATGGAGGCTGAGGGTTGATGTCAGGTGTCTTCCTCAGTCACCTCTCCACCTTATCTTTTGAGGCAGAATCTCTCACTGAGACTTGCTTTTCTGGCTTGGTGGTTCTGGGACTGGAACTCGGGTTATCATTGTTGCACAGTGAGCACTTGACCTGCTGAGCCCTTTCCCAGCCCCCAGAGTTCTATACAGTGGGCAAGACCACTGATAATAACACCTATGCTGTTTACTGATCATTTGAAACTATGTCTCATTCAGTTTTGTTATTGGGCATAGGAAATAAATCTTCTTAGGGAAGTCAATTTTATGTAGATTTCAAGACCCCAGTCAAACCAGATCTGGTGTCCTGATTTTACATCTTGACACTTGTTGTCCCTTCTGACTTGGGGGGGGGTGTCACTTTTCCTTGATGCATCTTAACTTATCAGTCCAGAAAACTCCTATATCTCTTAAAAAGTCTATCAGAAACATGACTCTTTTTACGTGGCCCCCTGTCGCATTGCCAGGTGCAGCCCCAGCCTCTGAGTGAAGGGATGTCACCCTGCCCTGTGCTACACCGTGCTTTCTTATGTGCTGAACTGAGATAGTTTTGTCTGTGCCTCTTCTTTCCCCCAGTTAACCGGGTCACGTATGGGAAGAAATCATGTGTTTTCTACTTCTGTCCACCATGGCTAGCATGGGGTACATACACGTTCAGAAAATGTTGGAGAGTGATTCTCTGAGCAAATTAGCTGTCCGGACACCGCTTACCCCATGTCCTGGTTAGCCTTAATCGTCACCTTGACACAGTCCAGAGTCTGAAGAAGGGACCACATTGAGGGATTTCCTGGATCAGGCTGTCCTGTGGGCCTGTCTGTGGGGAGGGCCTTGCTTATGAATTGATGAAGGAGAGCCTAGCCCAGTGTGGGTGGCACAATCCCTCGGCAGATGGTCCTGGGTTGTGTAAGAAAGCTTTTAAAACACAAACCTGAGTAAGCCAGAGAATGAGCCAGCATGCAGCTTACCTCCACGGTTCCTGCTTGAGTTCCTGCCCTGACTTCCCTCGGTGAAGAACTGACTGGAAAGTATAAGCCGAATAAGCTCTTTACCCAAGTTGCTTCTGGTCAGAGTGTTTTATCACAGAAAAACAAAGCTTGAGCATGCTGGAAGGCTATTTCTCAGAGCTAGAGGGTCACTTAGATGATAAGAATTCTACCTGTTCAGTTTCATGTACCTACTCTGGAGTCTTCAGAAATCAATTAAGCTAAGTAGTCTTGTTGCTCTTAACCTTAGTGTTTTTGAAGTCAACCTACTTTCTCTCAATTACCTAGGCTGCATGCATTTCTTGAGAATCTGCTGCCCTGGAAATTTTTACATCTACACATTTATCTGGTTTCTTTCACCCCAAGAAACACACTTGGCTAGATAAGCACCATCCCCCCATCTGGGGTTTTGACAAGCTCATGCATTAGCCTATGCTAAACACTTAGCAAGTGGAAAGAAGGAATTAGAATTTGGGTCTTGTGATTTTAATTCCTTTTTCTTTAAAATACTTAGTGTGTGTGTGTATGTGTGTATGTGTGTGTATGTGTGTATGTGTGTGTGTGTGTGCATGTGCCTGAATGTCACATGAGTGCAGGTGTCCATGGGGGCTAGCAGAAGGCATTGGATCTCTTGAACTGGGGTTATATGAGGACATGAGGCACTCAGTGTGGGTGTTGGGAACTGAACTCAGATCAAATGGAAGAACAGCGAGCACTATTAACCTCTGAACCATCTCCTCAGTCCCTTTTGATTTGACTTCTAACTGCAATTTACATTTTGGAGTGTACGGGCTCCCTGGCCAATAGTCTCAGGACTATATATTCCAGAGAAGGTTAAAATAACGGCTTTCATCACCGGTGGAAGAAAGAGACTCCAATCGAAGCAAAGAAGCAGACAATTAACATGGAGAACTGAAGGAACATGTGAGAGACAAACAGCCCCAGCAGTTGGGAGAAGCCCAGCATTCAACTGTTCCGGTTGCTTTTGAGCAATTTGATGACTAACAAACAATGGACGAGGTCACTCAGTGATCATGAAGGAGCAAGACAAACACAGGACCTTCTGTCACCATACCTGAGCACCAACAGAGAACACTGTCTGAAAACCAACCAAACACCTGAGCACCAACAGAGAACACTGTCTGAAAACCAACCAAACACCTGCACTTTTTGGCTTATACCTGTGACTTCCAGTTTATTGCAGAGAAGTCACCCAGAGGGGCAGCTCTGTCAAGCTCATTACTGCCTGGGAGGAATTGCTGGCTGAGGAACAGCATTCCAGCCGGTGTAAGAGAGGAAGTGTCCAGGGTCCCTGGACAGAGACTTTGTAGACACCATGTAGCAGTCAGATGCCACCTTTAGGAAGGCTGCTCATGTGGTTGCCCCTCCTAGGTGTGTAGTGACCTTGCCGGAGTAAGAGCAGGAATCTTCTATCATGGACAACTCATCTCAGTGTCGTTTTGCTTAGAGCCTTTATGCTGTTCGGTTTTATCTGCCAACTTAGTCTATAATTCCCTGGGAAGAGAGATTCAATAAAGGATGGTCTAGATCAGGCTGGTCTGTGGAGGAGTGTCTTGATTACTTTGATTGACGTAGGAGATGTGTCCCTTATAGCTGGCATCATGCCCTAAGGCAGTGGATCCTGGACTCTATCAAAGTAAAGGCGAGAAGCTGAACAGTAACCAGGCTTGTGTTCATTTTTGTGTTATTCCCATCACCATGACTTCCCTGCTATGATGGACTGCAACCTGGAATTATGAACTAAAATATGCCCTATCATCCCTTATAAATGAAACTGGGACAGCCCTGAATTTCCCACTTGAGCATGCATCTCCCATGCTGATAATACAGATGAGCACCAATGCACCCAGATTTCATAGGGGTCCTCATGTTTATATGACAAGAACTTTGCCAACAGGGATAAATGAAGACATCATACTGTAGTTACTTTAATAAAAATATGTTACTGCAGCTATGCACATTTTTACCTAGTGTTTGTGTGGTGCCAGGCATTTGCACTGGGGACAGGGTGATGGGAACAAGAGCTCATGGACTGACATTGTCTAACGGAACTGCAGTGATAAGAACTTTTTGTATCTTTTCTGCCTACAGGTGTAGCTACCAGTTGCATGTAGCTACTGGTCATGCCAACTGGAATTAGTGTGACTGAAAAAATAAAGTTTCAAGATTTACTGTGTTTTAATTAGTTTATACAGAAATTTAAATAACCACATGCTGTTTAGAGTGATAACTAATTGATAATTTAAGACTAATGAGTGTCATACACTGATAAATTCCACGATATTGTAAATACATGGACATACAATGACATCATTATGTATCATAATGATATTTTCTCTTATGTCCTTTGAAAGAGAGAAAAAAGTGCTTACAAAGCCTATAAAAGGTCATGTGACCACTGGGAAAATGGGTCAGCTTGCCTGAAGGAGTGTGACATTTAAGCTTCTACTTAGAACTCCTTGGAGAGTCTTTAAAACTGAGTAGGAGGAATGGGCCATTGCTACACTGTCATAGCCTTTAAATTGTCCTTACTGTCACCTTACCCTAGGAACTTTCCCACTGCCCCTTCATCCTTTACTGGCTCCATACAGCATCATGAAAAATAAAAAAGTCCTATAGTCGGAACCCTTGGTTGTGTACATCCAGGTGTACATTATAGGTCAGGGTCCAAGAATGAAGAACAAGGGATTTTGTCTTTCTGAGTTTAGGTCATCTCACTTAATATTATACTTTCCATATCCACTCATTTTCCTTCAAATTTCACAATTTCATTTTTCTCATAAATGAATATATTCCATTGTGTGTGTTTACCACATTTTCACTATCCACTTGTCTGTTGATGGACATCTGGGCCACTTTTATTTCCTTTTTCTCATGAAAATGGCAGCAATGAACGTAGATGTGTTTCTCTGTGGTAGAATATGGAGTGCGCTGGGGTGTGTCCCAGCAGTGATGTATCTGGGTCACGTAGTAGGTACAGTTTTAACTTTTTGAGGAATTCCTGTACTGATTTCCAGAATGACGGTACTAATTTGCACCCTGACCAGCAGTAAATAAAGTCCCTATCCTCTCTAATATTGTGTCAGATTTCTTAGTAATAGGTATTCTTAATGGGGTGAGGTGGTATCTCAAAGTTAGGTGGATGAGGATAGATGGTGCCTTAGTTACTTTTCTATTATTGTGAAGAGACACTATGACCAAAGCATCTTATCAAAGAAAACATTTAACTGGGGCCTTCTTCACAGTTTTAGAGGATAAGTTCATGGCCGTAACATCAAGAAACATGGTGGTGAACAGGCATGGTGCTAGAGTAATAGCTGAGAACTTACATTCTGATCTGGAGAGAGAGAGAGAAAGAGAGAGAGAGAGAGAGAGGTGCCTTCCAAGTGCTTTTGAAACTTCAAAACCCACCCCCAGTGACATACCTTCTCCAATAAGAACATACCTTCTGATTCTCCCTAAACACCCACTAACTAGGAATTAAACATTCAAATAGATGAACCTCTGGGGGCCATCCTCATTCAAACCACCACAGATGGAGAGTGGGCAACAAACCTGGGACAAGAAAGAGGAGGAGTCTGGGGATGGGAGGGCACAATGGGGGGCAGGCGTAGCTGGAGAAGGGCAGGGAGAATCACAAAAACACCTGTTTAAAACACTAGCATATTATATGCAAAGAGATGAAAATAAAATATATATCAAAGAGAAAATAAAAGGAATAGAAAGAAACTGAAAAATCCTCAAGCTCAAACATCTGACAACTACATCCAAGCCAATGAAAGTTAGATCATGCATTGGGCTGCTGTTTATTGTGCAATGTGCATTAGTTAGTTTTGTGTGTTCCCTGCTATAGTGCCAGTATTTCCGCCAGTCAGAAAAGATACTTTAATATCCTAATTCAATGGCTATGGTCATTTCCCATCCTGTTACTCTATACCACAATCTATCTAGTGGAGCTGCTGCTTTTGGACACTCCTCTGTACTTTTAACTTCTGAAACAAGCCTCTGTGTGATGAGCATCTTGTAAAGAAATCCGCTTTTCTGATCCTTTGCCTGTGGTCTGGGGCTATCATGCATGAATAGAAAAAATTTAGCCCAATATATCATGTTGCAATGTAGAAAGGATGGACATTCCTGGGAGGGTATACTATCATAGGATGGGAGCATGAATCCTGAGATTTGATTGTAAACTTTGCTCTGGACCATGAAATTGGTTTCTGGAGAACTCCCCTTTCTTCTGACTATGTATGAAAATTTTAGAGTTTTTTGCTGTTCTTTCTTAAAATCACACAGAGCATGTCTAGGCGCTTGGACAGAGTCTTGATCACCATTATTTATAGTGACGGCATGGGGCTTGATTGCTGTGATGCTCTGTCATCATCCCTTCTCCAAAGAGGCTGCTAATTGATGCTGCTCCTGCTGAGCTCTTCCCGGTCCTGCCAAATGGAGTGCCTCCATCAGAGCACAGATGTCTGGACCACATCTGGCCCTGAGGGTGATTCTGTCAGCCTTCCATATCAATGGGCAGTCTGTCTCTGATGCATACTTTCTTTTGATGACATTCTAAGAAACAGGGGTTCTTGGAACAAAGGCAAGGTTGATCATGACAGTGTAAGGTTTGGGTCAGACAGGGTGTTCTTTTCTTTGAGATGGGTGTTGAAATCACAGAGCACTAGAACGGGAATCAAAAGAGTTGGAATGAGATCCATGTCTGCTCCTGTTCCCAGCTTCCTGTTGTCTAATAACCAGAAACTTTTTGTTTATTTTGTTTGTTTGCAATGGACAGAAACAGTTCACTCTGCTTAAGCAACAATAGTAGCAGTAGCAGAAGAAGCAAGAAAAAAAGGATCCAGGGCTTTAAAAATAATATTACAGTCCTGATCTTCCTCTCTTCTGCAGTGAATACATTTCTAGAAGACAGGTCTCTTATGGCAGTTTCCAAAACGTGCCCCCGTATCTCTGCTTCATAGATTAATAAACAATGTCCGTGTGTCAAATTCAATTTGTTGACTATTTTAATTTTTGATAAAGTTTCATTGGAACGTAGCCACAACATTCATAAATGAATTGCACATGGCTGCTTTTGTCCAAAAGCCACAGAGTTAAGTGGCTTGGCAGAGACCGTATAAAGCTTGGAAAGTAGAAGCTTGATCTGGTCCTTTATTTGAACATTGAGCTAAATCTGCCTTTGCAAGAAGTCATCTCCTTTCGGTTTCAAAGTTTTCCAAAGATTACCATGTCTAATGAATTATTAGTGTCCATCTATTCTTGGATTTGTTTCATTTTTTTAAGATTAAAATATGCGTGGTGTGTGTGTGTATCTGTCTGTCTGTCTGTGTGTCTGTCTGTCTGTCTGTGTTAGCTTCTGTGCACCATGTACATGAAGGAGACTATGGAGGACAGAAAAGAGCATCAGATACCCTGGATCTGCAGTTACAGGTGATTGTGAGCTACCATGTGGATGCTGGGAATAGAACCCAGGTTCTCTGAAGGAGCAGTCAGGACTCTTAACCATTGTACCACCTTTCCAGTTTCTGGATTCCTGATTTTGTACAAGTGTGTGTGTGCGCACACACACGCAAACGTGCGCGTGCGTGTTTGTGTGTGTGTGTGTGTGTGTGTGTGTGCATGCGCATGCACAGGCTAGAGGTACATGTTAGAAGTCTTCCTCAGTTGCCCTCCACTTTGCTTTTTGAGGAAGGGTCTCTCACTGAATCTAGAGCTCACTGATTCAGCAGTACATGCTGTACACCAAGCCCTGGGGATTCTCTTGTCTCTGCTTCCCAGTGTTGGGATTACATATGCACTTTGCTATGCAGATGCTGGGGATCTGAATTAGGTTTTCTTGCTTTCACAATGAAGTGATACTTTTTCCTGGTCCACATACCCTGTGTCTTATCTAACCTCTTCTATCCAGCCCTGTGTATCTGGCATTTTGAATTGGCAAAGACCATAATCATTCTGAAATATTTCTTTACTTCAATCTACAGTATGATGAGGTTGGTGTGCTTGTACTCCTGGCCATCCTACATGGCTCCGGCAGGCCAGTGGGGAAGTGTACACAGATCATTTATTTTCTGAGGCCCCACAGTGGTTACCACCCTCTAGTCCATGTATGGAACAGCTTTAGCTTTGGAGACAGCATGTCTGTGAGTGTAAAGGTTTAATTTGTGAGGCTGTCAAATTTCTAGGCCTGGGCTGTGGTTTCCATCCTTCAATCTGACAGATGGCTCTGGAGTTTCTTTACGGTGATTTACACACATGGTTTATGAACCACACACAGAATCTTTTGTTATTATTTCAAGTGAAATTTAATTTTAAAAAGTAGATAAAATATGGTCGGATGTAAGAGTGCTCGAGTTTTAGCTTCTTAGTTTACCCCATGTCTCATTTGCCTGTTCCAAGGTCCCCAAATTCTACCCCTAGCTTTTTTCTAAGATGAATTCTAAGAGGTTCTAACCTAACCTTAGCATGAACCCTGACCCTAACCTTAAACTCTAACCTATAGCAATAATCCCTCAAGAGGTCTAGGATTAAGCCATTGAGATGATTCAGCAGGTCAAGGCGCCGTGCGCACAAGCCAGGAGACATGAGTTTAATATCTGCAACCTGTAATAAAGGTGGAAGAAAAGAGTCATCCTCTGTCCACCTCAGGTGCAAGTAGTGGAGAAAGATAAAATGCCAGGGAATTACCCAATTGGGCTGTAATCGAAGAATATTAAAGGATTCTATCTTCAGCTCCCCTAGCTTGGGGCTGAGTATTTTAGGAGGGGCAAAATGTAATGAGGAGAGCAAGAAGAGAAAGAATATACCAACCAAGGAGGGAGATTTGAGAGGTCTAGTCTGTGCAGAAAGTCAGCAGGAGACGGCCGATGAAGGGCTTGTGCTAACCATGTTAAAATGGTTGGACCCCATCTGTAGAGTTGTTCAAGGTTCAGAACAGGGGCCCATAGTCATGTCTATCTCTTGATATATTTAAAAAGGTTGTATCTGTTTCTCTATAGTAATATCACCTGTTATTGAAGGATATTGAAGATAAAGTGTTAAGGACTGTACCTAGGGCTTGTGTGCACTGGGCATGCTCTCTGTTACAATCCCAGGCCTCAGAAAGATACTATATCAAACCCTTTAGATAGAGTTTCTCCATTGAAGCTTATTATTATCTTACAAAATTGGTACTGCTACATAAGCTTATTATTTCATCATGTAGAGATATGGCAAGATTAAACACCTAACTAAAAAAAAATCTTGCTTTTTAACTGTTAGGGTAATTTTGTACTTCATAATTATCTAAAAATTAAGACACTCCTGGTTCTGCTTGAGAGATCTCAGCACGTTTGTGTACATGAACTTAATCATCTGTACGATGTACTCTGAGCTCTCAAAGGCTTCATTTCCATTTCGTGAATGGTGGTACCAAGAAAGGGAGTTGGCAACATTTTCCCAGGCCTGCTCTCACTCCATTTGAAAAGCAGGGTCACAAGGATCCTGCATTTTTGTGGTCTTCATGCAGGTTCACTACAGAGGAAACATGTGGCTGGGGGGACCATGACTAAGTTACTCTTCTCACATAACCAAAGTACGTGTTTCCTTTCTCATCCTTGGAGGAGGAGGGGACTGAGTGATGAGTGGGATTTAAAGGGGTCCAGAGGCTCTAGACAGTGGGATGGTTGGTGTTTCCCCCTAATCCTGAGAAGGATACATGCTCTATATATAAGAACCCATTGAGTTTAAGCAGATATGTCTGTCACCAGTGAGTTATAATTAATGCTTCATTAAGACCTTTTCCTTTCTTCTTTAATCTAGGCTCCTTTCTCCTTCCTCTTTTATTTTTGGTTTTCTTCCTTTGTTTTGTTTTCCCACATCAGAGACATCACCACCAACAAGCACCACACCGTGATCACTGCTTATAATGGTCTTACTGCACTGTGCTCATTGCCTTTGCAATCACCAACATCATCACCATCGTCCTCATCAATACTACCAGCACCAATGTCATCATTATTACCATTATCATCATCATCACCACCACCACCACTACTGCCCTCACCGCCATCAGTACCACCTCGAAGACCACCACTATCATCATCTCTCCCTCAGCCACCATCAACACATCCTGCCTCATCAAAGTCTTGCTTTCTTTTTGTGTGTATGAATTGGTACATATGTACACATATGCTTGTGAAGATCAGAGGTCAATCTCAGGGGTCATTCCTTAGGATATCTACCTTGTATACTGAGGTAGGGTCTCTCGCTTTACTTGGGGTTTGCTGGTTAGACTAGACTGGCCAGTGGGCCAGCAGGATCAGACTGTTTCTGCACCTTCACTCTGGGATTGAAAGCATGCCACTATAACTGGATTTTTATGTGGATTCTGAGGACCAAATCCAGGCCCTCATGCTTGCCTGACATTCACTCTGCCAGCTGAGCCATCGCTCCAGCTCCACGGTCTTGTCTTTGTCATTTTCATCATTGGTATCATCTCTAACATTATCACTACCTCATCCACTTCCTACCTACTTTGTGCCAGGCCTGGTATTCACATTTTATTCACATGTAAACATGCATCATCTCCTTCATCCACAAAATGAACTATTGTGTATGCTAATCTTCATTTTTATATTTGACAGACCCTAAGTCTCAGTGGGGTGACATAATTTTTCCAAGGTCATAAGATGATTACCAAGGTCATTCTTATTTTTTTGTTAGATTAATATGCATTCCATAGACACCAGAGCTTCTTGGTTTATTTTTAGGAATTAAGAAAGTTGCAGGACATAGCTCCTGAGTTCTGTTAAGCCTGTGAATGCAAAGAAAGAGATTCAAGGATATTATTCTCCAGGGACAGTTGTTCTTTGATTCAGAAGAACTGCTCTATTTTTGACTAATCATTAAATTTATATTTATGGTTATTATTGCTAAAGGGAAATTTAGAGTTGAACTTTTCTACATAGGGAATTGAAGTCATGATTCAAACCCATATTTGCCTGATTCTAAAGTCTACATTCCCTGTCAGTATTGTCTGACTTAGCCTGGTGATTTGCCCAAAATAAGTCCTAAAAGCCTTAAGCCCATAGTGACCCATGTGGCTCACTGTGGAGGAGCTTACGGCAAGAGTTAGTGTCAGGATTCCTTGCTTGAATTGGTGCTGCCATCTCTACTTTCACCAAACGTTTGGGCAAATATGTTTCTCCTTTTTTTTTCCCTTTAACAACCTCCCAGATAATTTTAGAAGGCAGTGTATCATGGTAGGAAGACAGACTGAGGTTCAAATCCAGGTTCAAATTGGGTTAATGTACCTCAAGGGTCCTTTGTTTTTTTACTCTTCATCTCTAAAAATAGACAGAACACTAACTTCTCGATAGAGAGGCTGAAACATTTAAATGAGATCAATGATGATGAGGTGGTTCACACATATAATCTTAGTACTTGGAGGTGTAGAAGCCGAGTGGATCAGAAGTTCAAGATCAGGTCTATCAGGCAAGCTTGAGGCCATCCTGAGCTTTATGAGACCCTGGAGATAGAGGGGAGTGGAAGGAAAGGGCACAGATCATGAAAAGTGTTTGACAAGCATCAATAATTATTATGGTGTTATGCTTCACTATAAACTCAACCTTAATTTCTCTTTTCTCTTAACACCCTGCTATGTGGTCAAACACCATCTCTGATGTATAGGAGAAGGAGAGATGCAGCTGACGGATTGAAACAGCTCAATCTCTCACTGATAGAGTTTCCTTCAACCCCCAGCTTACTTAGCTAGGAATTGCCTTCCCATTTCTTTAACATCTGCTTGTCAACTACCCATGTATCCTGCTCTTGGAGTCTTATCACAATTACCTACAGTGTGGGGAATGGGAGGTCCTAGAGGAATCGTGGAGGTAAACAAGGGTGGATGTGGTCTAATCACATTGTATTCATGTATGAAATACCCAGAGCATAAAAATTTAAAGTCTAATTGCACAAGATAAACAATAAGTAAAGTAGAATTTAAGATGTCATAGGAGAAACGCAGGGTGGGTACATATTACATTGCCCCATAGTATGCAATTGAGAAATGCCCTGGCCTCTTATTATTATATTACTCTCTCTTTCTTCCTGGTCCCTTCTATACCAGTAGAGAAATCCTGGTCCAACTTTAATTTGCATATTCCCCTGTGGTAATGTTTGTCTGAGTGAGAGAATCCAGAGTTAGACTATTTAGAGTTGTGTTATGAGTTGCAAGTGACACGGAGGCCCTTGAGTTCTACTGCAGTCAACTGATCTCCCAAAGATGGCCTCTCTCCAGGAGGAGTTATCAGGTTGTGAGAAATGCAGAAACAGCCAGTGTACCTCATGATGGGTACCATGAAAACAGTGGTGGGTTCCAGACAGCCTTATCATTCAAGTCTGTCTACATGTGGTATGTAACAGGCTGTCGGTCCCATTGGGGAAGAGGCACTCAATGCCAGCTTCAGCCTTTGTTTTCAGGTGAGTCTGAGAACCAGCCCCTCCCCATGTTTGCAGGAAATTTTTTCCTTCCCTTGGAGCTCAACATCCATTGTCTCTGTGAACATCCCTATCTCGTTGCACTGTGCAGACACATGTAAATAAACTTTCGAATTTAGCCCCATTTATAATTTCATTTCTCATGTCTGCCCATTAATCAAGGAATTAGTGAACTAATTATTTAATTCCCATACATATTCATTAGGTACTACCTATGTGTTAGGTGCTGTAGTAGGTACTGAAAATACAAAGCATGCATGTGTGCTATAATTTAATTATCACACGTGTAAAATTAGGCTACATTTAGGGCATGTACACCAAAAGAAAAACTCTAGTCAAGTGAGCTAGCGAAGTCAAGTTGAGACTATCTCACTTCTGACTCCTGTTCTCACCCACCAGAGTCTTCTTATGCACATATTTCTGCTCCCTGCATGGTCACGGCAGTTGCAGTACAGGTGGATGACTGTGGTCCCGAGGTCTCTGAAGAGATCTTCCTAGAGGAGGCTGTGATGCTTGGACTGAGTTTTCTAGGGCACATAGCAGAACAGGCATTAGGAGGAAAGATACATTGCAAACAAAGGAAGGTACCCAAAGTCCACATTTAGGAATGAGGGACAGTATATGGGGCTAGCAATGGAGCAGAGAGGCAACTGCAACTTCTAGCAAAGCTGGGTGTTCACCCAGAATAACATAAGAGTTCTACAGAGAACTTAGGGGAACAACAGCTGGACCACTCTGAGTATTTTTTTGCTTTATTATAGACACACTCTCCACATACAACATAAGCCCAACACAAAGACACACACACAGACACACAAAGACACACACACACATGGCAACTACTGTGAAGTCACAGATATGTCTTTCTTTTCCATACTTCCAGCCTGTTTTTCAGGCACTTCTTTAAGCTCTTATTGGCGGAGGCCCACTTTCTCGTGGCTTTTTGTCCAGACATTTCTCACGGCTTAGCCTGGTAATGCATCCCATCTGTGACAATAATAGGATGTGCACCATGGGAGAGCCTTGCCTGAAGTGGCCAGAATGACTCCAGGGGCTGAGACGACAGCAGACGTGTAAATCACCCAGAAAGTGTTGCACTTTCGAGCCAGGTAACAACAACATGCCACTCTCGCCCACCCCTGCAGGAAGGTTATATATGTTGTTGTCACTTTTATACTGTTCCCCACCACTGGTAATTTTCTCTCAATCTAATTTTTATTTCCCAAGGGCCTATCTACCAAGGTTGAAAGTGCTGGGAAACCAATGAGCATTCTTTTGTCAAGGGATAGTAAATTAAATTAACCATTGCTGGTGGCTGGCTCTGGTCAGAACTATTTATATGTAAATAGGTGAGCCCTGAAGGCCTTATTGCAATTATTATTTGTTCATTCCAGATGTTGGCCATCATCGGAGAGGTTAGGACCAAACTCTGGGAACAGCGGGAAGAATTAGTTTCTCCTAGGTCTGCCCCTTTCTTGCCTGGGATTGATTTTGTACACACTTGCACTCACAAGTGCACATAATGATGAAATCTTTCCTGCCCACTTCATGAGCTATGAATGTAAAATGTTCTTTGTCCCAGAAATAAAAATTTGAAACGTATGCCCTGTCAATGCTGAAGCATGCATGGACAGCCATATATGGTGGTTCTGCTGAACTGTCCATATTGGGTTTCATGGTCTAAGTTGCTGAGGACAACTGACCAGGTCTCTTCCTCTCTTAGTCCCAGACTAATAGAGAGAATAGGAATGGAAGAGTTCAAACCCTTTGCATCACCATTGGTTGACACCTCGTCCAATCAGCATGGTCATTATTTGCATATTGTTTCCTGAATGACTGGCTCCTTGCTATTGTTCCTTGGAAGTCATCACTCCTAGATAGTTGGAAGGACACACAGACACATATATAGGGAATACGAACTCTCCCACTGAGTTTGTAGAAAACATAACCCAAGTACCTTTCAGTGTTTCTGGTTGGATTTTTCAATTCAGAAGATAATACTTCAAAGGAACAAAATCTGGGCCTTGGGTCCCTGGTCCACTCTGCTCCTCTCTTTCCACACAGAAGAACTGAACCCTGACATTTCTCTTTAAGCCACTCCCACCCCAGTTATCCTTTAAACCATGAAACCAAATGATTTCTCTGTGGCTTTCAGGATTTACAGCTTGTTTCTATGCTCTTGAGCTCAGTGAATGGCTCTTTAAATCAAGAGCTGCAAGACAGAACGCTTTAATAGGGGAAAGGAGTATTTTTGTTGAAATGAACCAGAGGCAGCAGAAACTGTTCCTATATCTCAACTCTGTATTCTGCTATTATTGTTCCTGGCTGGGGGACTTGTACAGGTCTTGAGATGTGTACTCCGGGATGGACATCACTCCGTGAACTGGCTACTTTTCTTCTTTTGACAAAATGTCTTAAGGAAGCAACTTACAGGAGGGCAGGTTTATTTTAGCTCTTGGGTTAGATGGTGAAGTCTGTGATGGTAGAGAGGGCATGCTGGTGGGACCAGTTTTTGACTTGATGGCTGGAGCATTATGAGACATCTGGTCATACTGTAGAAGCAGAGATCTCTGGCTGGAACCAAAGATAGATAGCATCTTCACACCCCATTTCTGGCTTGCTGGGCTATGGCCCAATCGAATTCTGCAAACTCCCCAAACAGCACCTCCAAGTGCAGATCAAGTGTTCAAACATGTGAGCATGTTGGGGACAGTTCCTAGTCAAGCTACAACACTGAACAGATTGCTCCTTAGCCATAAGGCTTAGTTGACTGTCTTACTGGTATCTTGGATGTTTTCTGAAGCAACCTGAACTTCCTAAATGAAGTTTGGATTTGAAGGCTTGGCTGAAGCTTCTGGACCATACTGGCTGATGTGGGATTCCCCTATGTATGTTATGAATATGAATACCATTGGTTAATAAAGAAACTGTCTTGGGCCTGCACAGGGAATAGAGATAGGTGGGGAAAACTAAATTGAATGCTGAAAGAAAGGAGGAGGAGTTAGGGAGAAGCCATGTAGGCCCGCCAAAGACAGATGCCAGAACTTTAGCCCGTAAGCCACAGCCACTTGGCAATACACAGATTAAGGAAGATAGGTTAAATTAATATGTAAGAGTTAGCCATTAAGAAGCTAGAGCTAATGGGCCAAGCAGTGTTTTAAATAATACAGTTTCTGTGGGATTATTTCAGGTCTGAGCTGCTGGGTGGTTGGAAAATGAACAAGTGACCTCTTACAACTGACTGGCTGGTTTTGAACTTTACCAATGGGGATTTTAGGATATCATTATCTAGACCTTTGTAAGTCTTTCCTTTAGAATTATTATGCTGGAGAGGATGTGGAGTAAGAAGAATGTTCCTCCATTGCTGGTGGGAATGCAAACTTGTACAACCACTCTAGATATCAGTATGGCTGTTTCTCAGAAAATTGGGAATCATCCTACCTCAGGATCCACTCGGGCATATACCCAAAATATGCCAAATCATACTATAAGAACATTTGTTCAAATATGTTCATAGAAGCATTGTTTATAATAGCCAAAACCTAGAAACAACCTAGATGTCCCTCAACCAAAGAATGGATAAAGAAAATGTGGCACATTTACACACTGGATTACTACTCAGTATTAAAAATCAATGGCATCTTGAAATTTGCATGTGAATGGACGGAACTGGAAAAACCATGCTGAGTAAAGTAACCCAGACCCAGAAAGAAAAACATGTATGTACTCACTCATCAGTGGATACTAGCTATAAACAAAAGATATTGAGCCTATAGTTCATGATCCTAGAGAAGCTAAGTAACAAGGTGAACCCTAAGAAAAATATACATAGATCCACCTGGAAAGAGGAAACAGACAAGAGTGTCTGAAAAAGTTGGGATATGGGGGTGAGGGGAGAAGGGAGGGTGAAAGGGAAAGAGGAGAAGGGGAGGGGGAGAAGAACTTGAGGGAATGGGATAATCGAAATGGAGGAAGGACAAAAATGAGGACAAGGAAAGATATATTTTGATTTGAGGGAGCCATTATGGGGCTAGTAAGAAACCTGGCACTAGATAAATTCCCAGGAATCCGTAAGGAAGACCCCAGCTAAGACCCTAAGCAATAGAAGAGAGGGTGCTGAACTGGCCTTGCCCTGTAGTCAGATTGATGAATATCTTAAATGTCACCATAGAACCTTCATTCAGCAACTGATGGAAACAGAGGCAGAGACCCACAGCAGAGCACTGGACTGAGCTCCCAAAGTCCAGCTAAAGAGTGGGAGGAGTGAGAATATGAACAAGGAAGTCAAGACCATGGTGTGGATACCCCCTGAAGCAGTTTACCCGACCTAATGGGAACTCATCAACTCCAGCAGGACAGGAAAAAAACAGCATAGGCCCAAACTAGTCCCTCTGAATGTGGGTGACAGTTGTATGGCTGGGGCAGATTGTGGGGCCACTACTGCATGTACTGACTTTTTGGGAAACTGTTCTCTTTGGATGGATACCCTGTTCAGCCTAGATATAATAGGGAGGGTCTTGGACCTTCCCCAAAGCAATGTGCCTTACCCTCTCTGAGGAGTGGATGATGGTGGAGTGGAGGAATAGTCAGAGAGGAAGGGAGGAGGGGAGGGAGTGGGAACTGGGATTGGTATGTAAAATGAGAAAAGATAGTTTGTTTTTTGAAAAAATAAAATAAATTAAGAAAAAGAAAAGGAGAGAATATCTATTAGAGTGTCTCATGTCCATAGACAAGGAAAAACAGTCAGGGGCTCAAGCTTGGGTCTCCTGTTGAGCAGCGCTCATCTTATTTAGTGTGGTTCCCCTTTAACCTTGCAAGAAAGACTTCAGACTTACAAGCAGGTTCTTATTTGTATTTCAGACAAAGCACATGTGGAGGCTGAATGAAGCCAGTATATATGGAGCTTCCATAACTTGCCAAACTCTCTTCCTTGGCTGTTCTCCTGGAGAAAGTGGTGGGTCAAGGCTTCCTCCCAGAGGGAGAATTGATGCTGTATTTCATGAGGACAATGTGTTTCTAACAGGGGTCTGCCCATGGAAGGGGTGTATCTGTGTGTGTGTGTGTGTGTGTGTGTGTGTGTGTGTGTGCATGCATATGCCTATGTGTGTGTGCATGTGTGTGTGTGCGCATGTGTGTGTGTGTAGCAGTTATCTGTTCTCCTGAAGACACCACAACACCATAGTTTCTTTGAGTCAGGAAATACCTTTGCCCGGATAATGCAGAGAATGAGTGCAGTTACCCCTTATGTCTTGACTCCCAGGGAACTTAGGATAAAGTTAAATAAATTCCACGCATGTATAAAAGATCTTGAGAAAGAATTCTCTGCATTATATTTTGGTCTAATACTGACCCTGACTCAGGTTTCAACTTTTACTCTTAAGTTTTACCTAGCTAGCATCGTGAATACTTTTTGATAACATTAAATTCTAGAGCACAAACTAAGAATTCACTGAGTGAGTAGACTAGGGTTTCTGGAGAGTGGAATGTTCCAGTGCTCATGAGAAGTGCCTTCTTTTTGTTTCCACGGCTTCAGTGATTTATCCTTCAAGGATGTGGTCAGACCCCTGGAAAAGACATGAAGCAGTTCTCGTGGCCAAATGGCACAAGCGTTAGATGGTAAACACAGCCATGGATAGGGAACCTCACAACAAACAGAAGGGCGAGAATGGTACAAGCTTCGTGCTGATGTTGGATTCTTTTAGGGGAAGATGTTTTCCCAAGAGACTCCATGAAATTATCTTAGGACGAGAATCCTGTCTGTGGGAGCCCATATGGTCATGGTCAACCTGAATCCCCTTTCTCCCTGGTGTTAGTTATGTTCCTTATTGCTGTGGTCAAATACATGACAAGAAATGACTTCAGGGAAGAAGGATTTATTCTGACTCACAGTTCAAATGGATCATGGAGGCTAAGACATGGCAGCAGGTGCAGAGGCCTAATGGAGGGAGATAGAGGCCAACTGGTTATGATTGCATCCACAGTCAGGAAGCAGAGAGTGAACAGGGAGTGGGGCTCACTTGAGGAAGACGCCTCAAGCCACCAAGGACCCATTCCTTCCAGTCAGGTTCCGCATCCTAAAAGTTTCACCACTTTCTCACACATACCAGTCGCTGGGGACCAACTGTTCAAACCAGGAGCCTGTTACAGACAGCCCAGTTCGCATTTAAACTATAAGGCTGGGCCACCTCCATCCTTCATCAGAACAGCACGAAAGAAACTCAAGAGGATGTTCCCAGGAGCCAAATCCCTGTCCAGATTGTTCTAAATGCTGTCACTATCTTTAATTGCACAGCCCCTTGCAAGACTCACATACACCAGCCTGGTACATGCAGTGTGTGGCTTTGCTTAGAGAGACCGTTTAAGAGTGTTTATTGCTACACCGGAGAAATTGGCATAAATGAAGTGTGGCCACAATCTTCTTTAAAATGGTGCATGTGTTAGAGACTGCTGGGTTCATAAATTAGCTTTTTCAGAGAGTTCAGTCACAATCAACTGTGTTTAATATTCACACATTGTAATTTAAACATTCAAGATCTCAAATAAAGATCACGATCTGAGATTATATTAAATTTAAAAATCCCACTCCCCCAGAATTGCATAGTTAGCCTTGATTTCTGGTTTATGACCCATTAGCCCGTGGTGATGAGTATGGACTCATATAAAGGAAAAGCACGAATTCCCATTTCAGAACATTAAATCCAGATTTTTGATGATAACCTATTTTTGTGCTGCTATTAAGGGGCACCAGCCTGTACCCACATCCAGTTATTAATCTGTGCGACATTGTCTCTCTGGCGTGTTATGCTCCTTTGAAGTCTGCTGAACTTAAGCGCACCAACTAAGTGGGTTATTAAATGGGAGCGAGAAATGAATCAATCAAGTATATTCAAATGCCCAGTCTTGGGCATTGTTCTTTGGCTTCATTATTTAGGCATTAAATTCCATGCAACACCAGATGTAATTGTCAATACAGAGAGTCTTGATTTGTGGGAGATGACTTCTTTCTGGCAATTATGGTCTTAGGTTTACAAGCACACCAGAAATCCTTATAGCATGATAATACCATTAACATGGCTTCCACACTCACATCTTCAACAAATCACATCTGGCTGTTCTAGGATGGCTGACAGGTTCATCAGAGACCAGGGAACGGAGAATGGCCTTAGAAGTCCCTCACAAACCATTGGCACAGGCAGCCAAGGAATATACTAAGTATTTCAGTGCACGGGGTTATCCCTCTGCACCAGAAGGCAGTGATTCCCCTTGGGTTATCCAGCTTGGTCACAAAGGAAAAATCCACAGTGTTAAGAGCCATACTGTGGTGTGGAAAGTCCTTCTGTATATGTGTTGCTTTTATTGGTCAGTAAAGATGCTGCTTTTGGCCCATGGCTTAACAGAATATAGCCAGGCTGGAAGAGATATATATAGGGAGAGTAGGCAGAGTAAGGAGACACCATGTAGCCTCCAGACGGGAAAGACAGGAGCTGCCAGCTGGAACCTTGCTAGTAGGCCACAAGTCCTCGTGATAAAATATAAAATAATGGATATGGGTTAATTCTAGATGTAAGAGCCGGCTAGCAATACACATAAGCTATTGGCCAAACAGTATTGCAAATAATATAGTTTCTATGTGATTATTTTGGGAGTCTGGGCAGCTGGGAAATGAACAAGCGACCTCACCAACAATACTGCCTTGGTCTGAATATTGGCTTTCCTAGATGCATGACTGTAGTACGTCACTTAACCTTTCTCTGTCTTGGCGTTCTCTGATAATATGGTTGCCTATGACAGTAATAATATTGTCTTAGTTTGAGTTTTCTCTGCTGCAGACATTGAGACAAGATTTTCGGTGCAAGTAACTGGTTCACAAGGTTCAGAGAATGGATGTAGAGCAGCCAGGAAATGAGACAGAAGAGAGATGGAAGGCAAGAAGGTGTGTCATCCAGCACTCTTGGAGGGACCATAGGTGGGGCTGCATTTAGAAAGGCTGGGTGACATTCAGTAGGAAAGTCATCAGTATTTGCTTCTCACTTTGAATGAAGGAGCTCACCTGTGGAAATTCTCCTGGGGTGGGAAATCACCACAAGGATGCTTCGTGTAAGGAAGCATCAAACATGGACAGGGCATGTGTTCTCAAACTTGACTGGGATCAGAGGAACCTGGGACAATGTTCAGGAGTATGCTCACAGATTGCATTTGAGATGGCCTGAGTCAGACTTTTAAGAAGAGTGGGTGGGTGGGCTGAGAAATAATAGGTTGAATTCTAGACCATCATTAGATGAATGGGGATGTAGGCATTTGATATAGGTTTAAAATCACCCATATATCCATCCATTTATCATCAGTTCAACATCCTCCATCAACTCATATATCTATCCTGACTTTTTATCAGTCTATATATACGTATATTCATATACCTACTATACACATCCATTCATTCTTTCATCAGTTTATACACAAATACATTCATACAGGTACCATTCACTTATTATCCATTTGTCTGTTCAACCATCCATCCATCCATACATGCATACACACTTCTATTCTTACTTTCATCGGTCTATACACACATACATTCATACACCTATCATTCACCCATCCATCACCCATCCACCCATCCTTCCTCCCTCTCCCCATGTCTTTAATGATCAACTTATCTATCATGCATTGGACTCACTCTCTGGTATATTTGGCTCTATAATGGCCCCCAGGAATGTAAAGGTTAATGGCAAGCACACATGGTAGGGGCAACAATCAGTCTCCCTTTTCCTGCCTGCTGCATTTCTTCTTCAGGGAGAAAAGGCACCACCAGTTTCTTGAAATCAAATGGCCAGCCTTGGCCTCAAACCACTTCCCCGAGGTTGGCGAATAATACATCTAGAAGTGTGATGACCGGGGGTGGCTTCTTTTCTTTTCCCCCAAAATTTAATTGATTGAATCCCACTGTTTCCTGAAGATGAATCCTTCTGCTGGATGAATTTGCTTTGTAAATTACAGACTTGAGTGGATTTTTTTTTCTGCTGCTTCTTGCTGCTTCAGTGAACTTGGAATTATACATATTTGCAATCAAATAAAATATGAGGGCCCTTGACTAGCTAGGATGCTAACAACGTTAGGATTTGGATGTAGCAAGCTAAGGTAGCACTGACCTGATGGCTTTATGCGTGTTTGTGATATTCTTCCAGGTTGTCAAGATGTCCTTGGTAGGGGTGCCATGATGGAGCAGGAAATAAAAGAGACAGATCCCAGACCTCCAATGCTAATGGTTGAGAAGTAAAAGTGACTTCACATGAATACCAATAAAACATGTAAGTGTCACTTTGTGCGTGTCTAGTCCCTTAATAGTTACAGGTCAGGGTCTGGGTGCAAGGCCACTAGAGACAGCAGTGGCCAAAATGGCCAAAGACCATGGACCCCAGTGTGCATTCATTCCTGTGTGTGCACGGGGGTCATCAGTCATGGTTTTCTTATTGACTTGTTGCCAGATGGTGATGTGCAGAGACTGAATCAAGGTGAGGGATAAGGTTATGTATGAATGCAAATACATGCACGAGCACACAGCGGAGAGTCACATTTCAGATGAGGTGGCTGAGGAGCTTCCTCTTGCTGCTGAGATAAATTACCACCAGTTTAGTAGATTAAAATCATGATTGTGTTATGTCTTGCTTGTGGAGGTCGAAAGCTTATAATGGACATACAGGACTATGTTTCTGTTTGCTTTTGGAAGCTCTGGGGGAGAATCTGCCCCCCTCCTGTCCGCCATGTGTGTGTGTGTGTGTGTGTGTGTGTGTGTGTGTGTGTGTGTGTGTGTATGTGCTGGTGTGTTTGTGCACTTTGAGGCTAGAGGTCAAACCGGGCTGTGGTTCCTCAGACACTGCAGGGTTCTCCCTGATCTGTACCTTACTGAGTCTGCTAGGCAAGCTGGCTGGTGATCTCCAAGAATCTTCCTCACTCCAGTCCCCAGTACTGGGATCACAAACTGACCATGCCCAGTTTTCTCGTGGATTCTGGGGAGGGATTACATTTGTTGGGATTATATGCCAATTACTTTTTCAACTGAGCCATCTCCCAGGCCCTGAAGAATTGGTTTGTCTTTCTAGCTTCTGAATTCTTAAATTTCTCTGCATTCTTAAATTTAGGGGATTAATGGGCTCTTCACCTCAGTTCAAAGGCAGCATTCTAGAATACTCCACTCCCAGCCCCCCTTTCTGTTTCTCACCCTTTCATTCTTTCTCTCACATCTCATTTTTGAGGACCCATGTGATGTTACTGACCTTACAGAAGGATCCAGTGCAGTCCTTTTACCAGCCAAACACATCTACAGGGCACCAGTGACCCTCATTGTCCATTTGCATATGAACAGGGATTAGGACCTGGGCACTTGGGCAGCTGTTATTGAGTAGACTGCAGTAGCAAAAAGAAATCTCATTGAGGAGATAGATGGGAAAGTCTTGGAGGAGATGGGAAGGAGTCATGTGGACAGCAGGGGACAGCGTGCTCTGAAAGGAGGGACAGTTGATGGGTGTGGGGAGCGACTGGACAGTGTGGGGAACAACAGCTCTAGAGCTGGACCAGAGGGATTGAGGGACCTTAGTGATGGGGAACTGATGAGGCTTTCTTTTTCTCTTGCTGTGGTAAAACACCCAACTAAAGCAACCTGGGGGACAAAGGATTTGTTCTGCTCACAATTCCAGGTTATAGTTCATTATTATGGGGAAATCAAGGCAGCAGGTACTTCAAGCAGCCGGTCACATGATATTCCCGGTCAAGAGCAGAGAGCACAGAGTTAAAGCATGCTAGTTCCCATTCCTCTTCCTCCACTCTTATATGGCCCATGTCCCCCTACCTAGGGAATAGAGCTGCCCACAGTGGGTTGGGTCTTTCAACCTATTGATGTAATCAAGACAATCTCCCACAGACAAGCTCTGCAGCCAACCTGACCTAGACAGGCCCTTTCCAGATCTAGACTACCTTCCCAGTTGACTCTAGATTGTGTCAAACTGGCAACATAACTAACCCCCACTGGTAGGACAGCCAGTGAGCCCCGTGCCCACTTGTCTTCAGGAGTAGATATTCTGGGAGTGAATGTGAGTGTTTGTAACCTACAAACAAACATTGGAACAGCAACCTGGTAGAACACAGGCTTTCCAAGCACTTGCTGTTTCTCCCTAGCAACATTTGCCTTTGATTAAAAAACAAACACTCCTCTATTGAAGTGCAGTAGACATTCAAAAAAGTGTACTGACATAAGAGGCTCACACACTGAACATGCCCAGACAACCCTTATCCTTTAGAAGAAATGAGATTTTTTTTTTAGGCCAGGCATTTTTTTAAATGTGAAGAGAAGACACTAGTATGAATGGCTCTGTGTTCTTCCACATCTGTGCTCCAGTAGGCACCAGTCTTTCTCTAGTTCTCCAAGTCCAATGTTGTATGTGGGCAATAGAATCTTGTTTTCTGAGGCCCTTCTCTATGACCCATACTTCCCTCTGGATCTCACCACCTTCCCTGGGTCGGGATCGCCGGAAGCTTGGTCAATGTACACCAGATTCTTGAATAATTGCATGATATACTCCAGTTGAATTTCTTGTCAGGGACAATCACTACTCAGAGTTTTCTCTTTGATCAACTTTTTCCAAACCTACAGAAAAGCACATGCCATTTTTCCCTTGTTTAAGGTGGTAAGAAGCTTTGCAAAGAACAGGAAGTTTCTGGTGTAAGTCTTAGAATTTTAGGTCTTAAAAAACACTCTGGGTAGAGTAGATTGAGTAATAAATGAGTTTATATGTGCTTGGGTTCGTGTGTGTGTGTGTGTGTGTGTGTGTGTGTGCATGCACATGCATGTGTATTGTGAAGGTCAGAAGTCAACCTTGGGTGCTGTTCACCAGAAGATATCCATTTAGTTTTTTGAAACAGGGCCTCTTACTAGGACCTGGGATTCAGGAGTAGTTTAGACTGGCTCATCAGTGAGTCCCAGTCATCCTCCTGTCCTACCTGCTGAGGGATGGATGGGATTAAAAGCATGACCACCATACTTAGCTTATTGCCTGGGCGCTGAGGATCAAACTTGGGTCCTCATGTTCAGTTGGTAACTACTTTATCAAATAAGCCATCTCCACTGTCCCTGGAAATAGTCTGTTAATGCTTTAAGGGGGTAAAAAAAGTCTGATGTGTCAAAGACTAGAGACTGCTTTTATAGTTTCTCCTTTTCCTTTGAGGTTGTATGTCCCTCTAAGGTAGGTAGGAATGGTGGTATAGTGTGATATATGTTGAGACCTAAACCAGATAGAATAGAATTTAAAAGTAAGACTTTGGGGAATTGATTAATAATGTTGGAGCTCTCACAAACGGAGGCTGTGCTTTTATAGCAGAAGCCTTATGGGGGCCTGTGTGCTCTTCTGCCATATGAGGATAGAGTGAGAAAGTGTGACCTTGGGGAGCATATTTGTTCTGAATTACAGTTCGAGAGATTTAGCCCTTAATGATGGGGAAGCTGAAGTACCGGAGTGGGAAGATCTCTGAAGGACGGAATGTGCAGTGTGATTTGTTCACAGTCTGCAAGTTTGGGAAGCAGAAATGGGATAAGAAGCAAAGTTGGGCCATAACCTCAAGGCTCACCTCCTGTGGTCTATAGCCACCAGCTAGGCTCTACTTCCCAAAGCTTCTTCCCAAACAGCACCACTAGCTAGAGATCAAGACCAAGCCTGTGGGAGCATCTCTTATTCAAAGTACAAGTTACTGTTCTGAGTCTCAGTTTGTCTCATCTCTAAAGTGGAGGTCTGTTGTACGGCTATTTCCTCTCCACTGAAACATTCAGGTGAAAGCTCCTGGTGACTCAGGAAGTTCTAAAGGGATGCTGTTAAGACGCTAGAAATAAACAACTGAGAGTTCCCAGGAAGTCCCTGCAACTTCCTGGATGCGCAGGTTACAGCAGGTAGAGACTGCTGATGTGATCCTTAGCTGGGCCACCCTGAAAGAACCTTAGTGACCTGGGGAGCTGCCTTCAGGGCCCTGCAGAGAGCCCCCGGGGTTCCGCTTTCATGACTGCCACCTACACTGAGTGGGCTTCCAGTACAGCTGCCGTAGACTCATCCATGCTTCTGTAGTTCCTCACTCGTGTGCTTAGAAGCAACCTCAATGGAGCCATTGGCTCATAGACTTCAGTGACAGCATTGCTTTGGGCTGTTGTTGGTTCCCATACCTGGGCTCAATAGATTTTTTTTCATATCTCCCCAGAAATGGTTTCATATGAAACGATCCCGTGATATACCACCTCAGAGGGCAGTTATGAAGACAGATAAAAATAACACCTGTAACATGTTTGGTGCAGTGTTTCCATTAGCACCGGAGTAATGACTATCACCATTAAAGGTGCAATTCTCACCATTAGAACAATATACAATTATTTTTACTGTTATTATTTCCATAACCATTTGCGAGCCGATAGAATGGACACCCACATTCAGTGGCGTATTCAAGGCCACAGAGGCCTGAGTCATTTCACTCAGCATATCCCCCCTCCTTTTAGGCCCATCCATGCCCCTTTTCCAGCCCATCTGGTCATCAGTGGTAGTTTTAGTGAATAACAGGGGCAGCTGCCAGCCTAAGAGGAGTTGGGCAGCCCTCTGAGCTGGGCATCATTTAGTCAGGTGACCTCCAAAAGTGGCTTTTCCGGCCAACCATCCGGTCTCCAGAAGAGTAGCATTAAGGAGTTAATGAGGCTTGGCACAGGCGAGAGGCCATCTGCTCTTAATTACTCAAAGTGCACGGGGCCGAGGGCAGGTGGACGTGGGGGCGGCTAGGCGTTGCTGGCCCGGTGGAGTTGGCTGCGTTCTCTCAGATGCCTGGATCCCTGTGTCTCCATCATCTCACCTTCTCCCCCTTTCTCCTCTCTTGGAGGCTGCCACAAGAAGTCAGAAGCTTGTGTTGAGGAGGCTCGAGTGAGCAGAGGTGGGGATGGAGAACAGGGGAAGTGGGATGTCTCAGTCTGCTTCTGCAGAGGCAGAGCCAGGAAGGGTATGAACTATCAGGAGTGTGTTCTGGTGGGAGTGGGAGCAGGAGGATGGGCAGATGGAGCTGAGCCAGGAGGGGACATCTGTATAGTGGCTCCTCGGGGATTCTAGGGGGTCCAATTCCAGCAGTACTAGTCTGACTCTGACGCCAGTGGAAGCAGCTCTCTGGAGACAGCGTGTGCTGCTCACAGCCAGCGCTGGAAACAGCTGGGAGAGAGGAAATCTGTGAGTCTGTGGGACAGGAACCCCCTCTTGGAGGGAAGCCACATCTGCCTGCTGCTTACCTAGAGGCAGGAAGCTGGGCCATGCTCCCAGGAGCTCTGGTTCACACTAAACCCATCCTGCTCTTCTCAGCTGACCTGGGGGGGGGGGGAGACTTGAAGCTCAAATGTGTTTGAGTCTTGACTTTTCTTCTAACCTGCTGAATCCTTTCTAGGGTGTGGCTATAGACTGCACCCCACAGGCCCCTGTAGGCAAACAGCTGGTCATCAGTTGGTGGCAGTGTTTCAGAGCCAGGGATTATTTAAGACTAGGGATCATTAAGACCTATCTGGAGGAAGTCAGCCTCTGGGGGTCAGTAGGCACTGACTGTGGGTTACACCCCAGCCTTGTTTCCACCTCCGCTTCCCTATGGGTGGAGAGGCGAGCAAGCCATTTCACACACTCACTGCCGTGGAGCCTCTGCCTCTGCCTTCACCACTGTGGTTACTTTCTCCCCTCTAAGCCGAGAGCCAGAATAAACCCTCTTTCCTTGTTTGCTGCCTTGGATAATTCTATCACTGCAAACCCTGAGATAACTGATGCCATGACCTTGGGAAGAACCCTGACCGTGCTGAGCCCCAGTCTGTAGTGTCTTTTAGTGCCATCTGTGAAAATTTTATGAAATGGGGCATGAAAAGCACTCGGCCCACTACGTGGTACTAAATGCCTTGTGAGTGGTCTCGAGGAGACTAGGGTTGGTCCTTCTGCCTCTTCCTGCCCCCTCCCCTATACTTTCCTCCCGTATTACCCTTCATCTTCTTTCTTTTCTCCATTTTTATTCCCTTCCCCCCACTGCTGCCAGAGCTAACTGGTTTGTCAGGTACAACTCAGAGCGGGGGAGGGGGGACTTCCAACCTGGCCCTAGGCTGACTCGTGTGTGTGTGTGTGTGTGTGTGTGTGTGTGTGTGCTCAGTCTTCTGAACTTGCTTGCCTAGCTGGTCCCAGAGGCTCTAAAGCAAGCAGAATTGCTTATTCGTGGAGGACTAGGAAGTAGGATGTCAGATAGCACAGGGTCTGTGGAGGTGCTGGGCATCTTAAAAAATGTGTGGCCATAGGCAACTCACTCATCCTCTGTGAAGCTCAGATTTCTTATCCACAACACACCAAAAGTGGTGGCACACATTTTAAATCCCAGCATTTGGGAAGTGGAGGCAGGCAGATCAGGAGTTTGGGGTCAGCCTGAGCTAAATATGGAATTTGAGGCTAGCCATGGCTATGTGAGACCCTGCCTTTCCCCACACCAACAAAATACATTTGTAATGCTGCTGAAGATCAGAGAAGGTGACACTGTGTGTGTGGGCCTGGCACTACAGAGACTCATAGTCTGCACTTGGCACTCTGGAGCAGAGTAGCCACCTTGAATGAGTTCCTTTCCTCATATTGACTGTTGCTGGATTCAGATTTGCATTGAATTTGCTGACTCTTTGGACCATGGAACAATTTGCTCATTCCTGTTCTCGGGAAGCACGAGTTTTGGCTTCCATAGCTTTTGGGCCATGAGCCCATCCATGGTCTTTCCTCTGGTGTTGCTGGCAGAGGGACCATAGCTCCAGCTGCTGTGTTCAGGCAGAAGAAAGACCCAAGTTCAGTGTTTGTGCTGCTGCTCCCTGAGCTGAGTGCCCGCTCCTTTTCTTTCCTTTTAAAAGATTTTTTTCTGTTTTTGAGATTGTGACATCACATCATTTCCTCCTTCTCCTTCTTCAAACTCTCCCATCTAACACTTTTTAATTTTTTAAAAAATTTGGCCTCTTTTCTCAATGCTATATATTCTTAAAGACATAAGTACAACCTGCTCTGTCTATATAATGTTTCGTGTATATATGCATGTGGAATATTGGTTAAAAAATGTGTTGTATTTGTTTATTCTGTGGAATGTTTGTTTAATGATGCAAAGATGTGTTACATTATTTTATGTTGTTGCATTTATTTAATTCTGTGAAGTTGTGTTACTTTGCCTGTCTAAAACACCTGATTGGACTAAATAAATAAAAAATAAAATAAATAAATTAAAAATAAATAAAGAGATGAATGGTCAATAACTAGGCAGGAGAATGGATAGGAGGGGCTGGTAGGCAGAGAGAATAATCAGGAGAAGAAAAAGAGAAGAAGGAGGATCGAGAATAGGAGAAGGAGAGAGGACATCAAGGTCCAGCCACTCAACTACACAGCCAACCACAGAACTAAGAAGTAAAGAAAGGTATATAGAATAGAGAAAGATAAAAGACCAAAAGACAAATTATAATTGGGATAATTTAAGTTAAGAAAAACTGGATAAAGTAGGAAGTACACTTAAATGCATTGGCACAGGAGACCACTTCCTAAATATAACCTCAGCAGCACAGACACTGAGAGAAACAATTAATAAATGGGACCTCCTGAAACTGTAAAGCTTCTGTAAATCAAAGAATATGGTCAACAAGACAAAACAATAGCCTACAGAATGGAAAAAGATCTTCACTAACCCCACATCAGACAGAGGTCTTATCTCCAAAATATACAAAGAAATCAAGAAATTGGTCATCAAAAGAACACATAACCCAATAAAAAAATGGAGTACAGACCCAAACAGAGAACTCTCAACAGAGGAATCTAAAATGGCTGAAAGACACTTGAGGAAATGCTCAACATCCTTAGTCATCAGAGATATGCAAATCCAAACAACTCTGAGAGTCCATCTTCCACCTGTAAGAATGGCCAAGATAAAAAAACACTGATGACAACTTACTCTGGAGAGGTTGTGGGGAAAAGGGAACACTTCTGCATTGCTAGTGGGAATGTAAGCTGGTATAGCCCCTTTAGATGTCAGTGTGTCAATTTCTCAGAAAATTAGGAAACAACCTTCCTCAAGACCCAGTAATACCACTTTTGTGTATATATCCAAAGGATACTCAATTGTGTCACAAGGACATGTGCTCAACTATGTTCATAGCAGCTTTGTTTGTCATAGTCAGAACCTGGAAACAACTTAAATGCCCCTCGACTGAAGAATGGATAAGGAAAATGTGGTACATTTGCACAATGGAGTACTACACAGCAGAAAAAAATAACGACACCTTGAATTTTGCAGGAAAATGGATGGAACTAGAAAACATTATTTTGAGTGAGGTAACCCAGACCCAGAAAGACAATTACCACATGTACTCACTCATAGGTGGTTTTTAAACATAAAGCAAAGAAAACCAGCCTACAAATCACAATCCCAGAGAACTTAGACAACAATGAGGACACGGAGAGAGAGTTACATAGATTTAATCTACATGGAAAGTAGAAAAAGACAAGATCTCCTGAATAAATTGGGAGCATGAGGACCTTAGGGGAGGGCTAAAGGGGGAGGAGGGGAGACTCAGGGAGGGGAATAGACAAAAATGTACAACTCAATAAAAATAAAAAAGAAAAGAAAAGAAAAGCTGGCTAGAACCATGCCAAGCTAAGGCCAGTCATTCATAAGAAAGAATAAGTCTCTGTGTGATCATCTGAGATCTGGATGGCGGACTCTCCAAAAAGACAGAGTTAAAAAACAAAACAAAACAACAACAAACAAACAAACAAGTAAAAACAACCAACTACATGTATGTTTTCAGGGCTGACCATATGGTAGTAGGTAACACGGGAGTATCTTCCCTGGGGAAGGCTGCTTTTCCTATTCTCAACATTCCTTACTTTCCTACCATTCTTTGTCCAGTGCTGAGGCTTCATGGGCATCCACACTGGAATGTCCTTCTTCAGCTCACGTTGAGCTAGGCAGTCGTGTGGGTGAGACTTTCCGATGACTGCATCTGACTTCCCGGCATTCCTAGGAGACACGATTTCACAGTGAACTCCCTGATCCTCTAGGTTTTCCAATCTTTCAGCCCCTCTTCCACAGCAATCCCCGAGGCTTAGGTGTAGGAGTTGTATTCTAGATCCACTGCTGGGCCAGGTCTCCATAGCTCTGCATTTGGCGTAGCTGTGGTTTTCTGTAAGTCTCCATCTGGTGCAGGTAGTTTCCTTGATGAGGGGTGAGGACCACACTTATGTATTGGTATAAGGACAGCTGTTTAGACTGGAGTTCTTGATCTTTGTTTCCTTCTATAAAATGGGTACACTGACGGGCTTCTGTCAATATTGATGTACAGCCTAACATAGCTAATGCTGCTTAGTCCAGCAGCTCTGACGCAGGAGACTACTAGTGACGAAGGAAGCCATTGATGAGACTGAGGAAGGACCACATCTGTGCTGCCATCCTGAGGTGGTCTGCTGAAAACATCTGGCTTTGGCTAGCAATTGTGAAAAGTTAACTCAGGCAGCGATGTGCCTCCACTGCCATTCTCTGCTTCCGGCTGGATTTATTTGCACCTTCAGATCTTGGCTTCTGAGCTAGCTGCCTGCAATGTAGTGGGGGTAGGGGAGAAATGAGCCTAATTATGGAGGAGTGCGTGTCTCATGTCCCTGTGATGATGTCTGGGTTTGATCCCTGGGATCCCTGTGGTCTGACAGAGATGATATTTGGAGATGAAAGACTCCTAAGTACAGTATTGGAGACCTGGCTTGTTTATGAATTCACCGCAGAGCTCCTACCTGGGGTTCTAAGCAGGACACTTATCCCCCTCCTCCTGGCAGGAGCTCTGTAGCAAATATTTGCAACATTGTGACTTCTGACCTCTAGTGACATTAGCTTTCTCCACCAGCTTTAAAGGGAGGCATGGACATGTGACTCTCTATGGTCCCAACCACCCCTGTTTATGTATGACAGGAAGAAGAAAGTGATGCTTGCTGTATTCTGTGGAGACAATGGTTCTGTTTGTTACTTCAGCTTCCCTGACTCATACACAGATGAATGGACACAAGATCCAAGAGGACACGAGTCCACTTGGCTTCCTCCTTGTCCATATCCTCAGGGTTTAGTTCAGTGTCCAGCACATATGGGCAGATGATAAACAATTATTGAAAGGTATATGGGCGGGAGGGAGAGGTAGGAAACTTGAAATAATCGGGTCTGAATTTGAACAACGTTGTGAACTTGAGAGTTTACTGTAGCCTTTGTGACACTTCTTTTTCTTATCATTGGCAACAATCCCCCTGGGGGTATTACTGAAAAATTTGTTCCAGAAATATGAACATTCCTGACCTTGTAAAGGCACAAAATATGATAAAAATCTGCTTTTGCGTCTCTGTGTGTGTGTGTTTGTTTGTTTGTGTGTGTGTGTGTGTGTGTGTGTGTGTGTGGGGTGTGCACGTGTGTGTGGTTACACGGATGCCAGAGTAGGATGTGTCCTCCTTTATCATTCTCTGCCTCACTCCCTTGAGACCCACAGGATCTCTGTCTATCAGTCAGAAAGCCCAGTGATTCTGTCTCTACCTCCATGACACTGGGCTTACAGGTACATATGTGGTTCACAGTTTTGCTTTTTTTTTGAACGTGGTTGTTAGGGTTTGAACTTGGGTCCCTAGACTCACTCTGATCAGTCTCCACAGTCCTTTAAACAATTAAGAAAGTGTGTGTGTGTGTGTGTGTGTGTGTGTGTATCACTGCATAAGCACTTTGTTTGGTAGGACTGGGATTGGAAAGAACCTGTAGGTACCAGGAGCAGGAAGTGACAGCAGCCGGGGGCTGAGGAAAACAGAAGTGCAAAAAGCAAGGAGTAGACAGAGCTCTTTCTTTGTGTGTCTAAGAGAACTAATTCAAGTGGCACAAAACACCCCAAATATTTGAGTAGAAGCCCTTGCTGCTGTGCTTTTAATTACCCCACAAATACAGGCTCCTGGGCAGAATGACTCTGAGCACACAGCAATGTTTTGTGATGTTTTTAGTAATTGGGTTAGAATAATTTACTGGAGCACCAAGTGGATGTGTTTCAATAATTGCTAAAACTTTAATATTAGCCTTGCCTCCCTGAATGCAAATCACTCCCCAATGGGGCCAGCACATTGGAGAATATTGCTCCGAGCATGCAAATCACTTGGAGACAAATTCTGAGTGCTGACCGTAGCACCTACGTGAGCATTTATTTTAAATTGTGCTTGGAAGCTCCCTGAACTTTTGAGTCCTGTGTTGGGGCCTTGTTTTGTTGGGAGAGGTCACAGGTTGTGATGGGTTGACCGAGTGCTGCTTCTATTAAAATTAAAGGAAACCTGTGTGCAGATGGGAAGTGAGAAAGGTCAGCATGGGCCAGCCACTTAGGTCGTCGGGAGAATGAGAGACATCGTTAATGGCTAAAACAGATTTTCCCTCATGCCTATTTTTTCTACTGAGCCCTTTGGGTGGAAAACAATCTAACCCTATTTAAGAAAAAACAATCAGCAGACATATTAAGAGAGAGTTGAGAGGATGAGAGAATCTTGTCTGGGTACAGTTGAAATCAAGATTTAAAGGCAACGAGTGGCCTGGGGTTAATTTGCTTTATCTGGCTAGAACACAGCAGCAGTAGGATAAGGGACTCACTTAACAGAAGCTTTGTATTATGGGAAACAACAATAGCAGTGGGAGCTTTCTATATGAATGGCTTATGACACATGCTACCTCAAGGTTCTAGTGTATCAAATGCATTTCATCCCCATAACCACCTACTGAGAGGACTGGGTTTTCTTCATATGATGAAGCCACGACAGGGAGAGATAAAGCGTAGGGATTGATTAAACTCTCAGTTATTGTATGTTTTTATGTCTGTGTGCATGTGAGTGCGTGTGTGTTTGTCTGTGTGTGCACACACCTGTGTATGTGTCGAGGAGGACTGTTCTGCTCTGCTATTCTTGTGTGTGTGTGTGTGCATGTGTGTTTGTCTGTGTGTGCACACACCTGTGTATGTGTCGAGGAGGACTTGGACTGTTCTGCTCTGCTATTCTCTGTCTTGTTCACTTAGATCGGGGTCTCTCACTGAATCTGGAGCTACTCTGATGGTCAATAGCCAGAAAGCAACAGAGATCCTTCTACCTCTGACCCTCACAGCTCTGGGGTGATACATACATGTGTAGCCACATCTAACATTTCACATGGCTGATAAGGATTCAAACTTAGGTCCTCATGCTTGCTCAGCAGTTGCCCCTACTCACTGAGGTGCCTCTTCAATTCTGCTTCTTCCCTGAAAGTGATGAAATTTGAAGTAAGAACTTGGAGTTGTGAGCTGTTTCATCAAGTCCACCATTTTCAAAAGTTCTTGTTTTGGGGGAGCAAGCATGGTCTGTATACTGCTAGTTTCTGTTTGTTTGGTTGGTTTGGTTTTGTCCACTTCATATAAGCTAGAGTTATCTGGGAAGAAGAACCTCAGTTGGGAAGATGAATTCATCCAAATTGCCTATAGGCAAGTCTGCAGAGCATTTTGTAAATTAGTGATTGATGTGGGTGAACCTAGCCCAGGGGGGTGGTGCTACCACTATACGAGGTTCTGAGTTGTATAGAAAATCAGGCTGAGCAAACCAGAGCTTCTAAACAATGATGTCTCATATTGACCTCTGGTCTTCATACTCAAGCACACATATATACATATGCATTCACCCACAAACTCTCACTTATGCCTAGACATACAAACATCCTCCCAACACATATGTAATGAATGAAAGTTAAGAATGTGGCTACTGTACAGAATCAGCATGTTTACCATTTCGAGGATGTCTTAATTAGGGCTCTCACTGCTGTGAAGAGATACCAGGACCATGCAACTCTTATAAAGAATGCATTTAATTGAAGGGGCTTGATCACAATTTCAGAGGTTTAATAAATTGTCATCACAGCAGGGAGCATAGCGGTGTGCAGGCAGAGATGGTGCTGGAGCTGCAACTTTTACATCATGAACACAGTTATACCCACTAAACAGGTAGATCACAATGATATGCATGGAACAGATGGACCATGGCAATGTTCATGGAACAGATGGACCATGGTGATGTTCATGGAACAGGTGTAATATGGTGATGCCCGTGGAACAGGAGGACCATGGTGATGTTCATGGAACAGACGGACCATGGTGATGTTCATGGAATAGATGGACCATGGCGATGTTCATGGAACAGGTGAGGTATGATGATACCCATGGAACAGGAGGACCATAGTAATGTTCACAGAACAGGTGAACCATGGTGCTGCCTGTAGAACAGGTGGACCATAATGATGTCCATGGAACTGATGGATCACGGAGCTACCTATAGAACAGGAAGACCATGGAGCTGCCTATAGAACAGAAGGACCATGGTACTGCCTATAGAAGAGAAGGACCATGGTGATGTTCATGGAACTGATGGACCATGGTGCTGCCTATAGAACAGGTGGACCATGGTGATGCATAGTTGGATCATAAAACTCAGAGAGAAAAAAGCCACATGCCCACAGAGTGACCAAATATTGACCTGAGGCTCATTGTTCCAAATCTAGGGGCCGTATCTTGTTCCAATCCCTCTCCTGGCTTTGTGGGGACTCTCCACGCCATCCCCATCTTCATCCTCCAGATGTAATGTTAGTTACTTGCACCAGGGCAGAGGGGAATTTGTGTGAAATGTTGCACTACAAGGATGCATTCACAGGATGAAAGTACCGCTTGCTCCTCCCAATACTCCCTGTGTGGAGGATGAGTTATAGCATAAAAGACACTTAGAGCTTTCCCCTGACATTTCACATTGGGTAGTAAATTATGAGGAGAACATTCTTTTCTATGTAATTAATGGAAATTTACCATGTTAAAGCTTCCTTTGGGATATTTTCCATGTCAAATAAGACCCGAGAGGGAGAATTTCGCGGTTCTGTGTACTTCTTCATTAGTGGCAGCTGGAGGTTACACTTTCAGTCACGTTTTCTGATGACTTTGATCTCTGATGACAGTGTTAACTCTATTTGCTCCTTGGTATCACTCTGGTGTTTTAAAACCATCTTTTAAGAGAGCCTCACTAATTATTTTGCAGGAAGTTTAATTAAATCTTGTCACTGAGGAATATGCTATCTTGGGGAATAGTTACTAAACGTAACTCAAATTGCCGAGGAAAAGGGAGGCAGAGTAGACAGATACGTGCAGAAAGAGCTGTGCAGGGGAAGGTTTTCTTTGCTATAGACGTGGGATTTTTCTGACATTCCAGTCCCTTTGTCTGAGCCATGTTCAGTTTTTGGACAGGATTCTAATTTTGCTTTCAATTTACATCGTGAAGATGTATTTGCTGAAAGCAACCAATTGTTGCTTTTGTGCTCTACTCTGGGGCCATTAAAATAAGCAGACAGGGATGTTGTCTTTTATAGGTATGTGGTCTTGGATGTATGTGTGTGTGTGTGTGTAGGAATACGATGGCAAAGACGGATGTTGTCTTTGATAGGTATGTGGTCTTGGATGTATATGTGTATGTGTAGGAATGAGGTATTCAGTGAGGAATTTAGATGTCAGGCTAGGGAGCTAGCTCTGTTGGACATGGGTTTGATCCCCAGAAACTACTAAATAAATAAATGAATACATAAATAAATAAAAGCCAATAGTAGCTAGCCAGCCTGAGAAAGAGACAGGTGGATTCATGCTCACTAGCCTGGATAAATTGGCATGTTCTGGAGCAGCAAAGGAACCTGTCTCAAAAAAGTACATAGTGTCTGAGGAATGACTCCCGTGGTTGTTTTACACACACACACACACACACACACACACACACACACACACACACAAAATCTGTACACATACCAAAGAAAAGAAGCTACATGGTTGGATATTAAATGTCTAAGGATATCCACTGTGATGTTTTGAATCTATAAACCTCAATCAAGCTCCTGAAGGATGAAGAAGTATGGAATATATATCATGCAATGAGCTCTAGCAGGTATTAAAAATGAACAAAGCAAGTGCTACCTAAGTGGGGGAAAGGCTGACTAACATCTCCTTAAAAGGCTGGAGAGGAGCTGTGCCAGTGTTTCTCAACATTGTGGCCCTGACCTGTGTGGACAACTTAAAGGGAGGGAAGCACTGTTTCAGCTTAGGGTTTCAGAAGCTTCAGCCCATGGCCAACTCCATTACTCGGACCTGTGGTAAAGTGGGCTGGTTTGGTGATGGGAGCATGTTACTGAGATTGCTTACCTTATAGCTCCTATAAAGTAGAGAGGGAGTTTGTGAGCCAGAGATTGAGACAACAAGAAAGCAAGAGAGAGAGAGAGAGAGAGAGAGAGAGAGAGAGAGAGAGAGAGGCATTACTTACCCCACCCCCATTTCTTACAGCTAGACTTCATATCCCAAAATTTCTACCATGTCTCAAAAGTAAGCAAACATGTACATATATACAAGTGGGGACCAAGCACCCAATAGTTGAGAGACAATCTGTATTTAAAGCTGATCAGTAGCTAATTTAGACTCTGTGGTCTCCATAGTTTCTGCATGTGTAAGTCACAAGAACAGGTATGGGATATGCCAAAGAAACCTTGTTTCTACATACTGGAATCTAAACTTCAATTTCTTTTCATATATTTCAAAATATTCTTCTTCCTTTGTTTTTCCTCATATAACCATTGAAAACATAAGAATCATTTTGGCTTGCTGTCAGAGAACAGTCCTGAATAGGAATGTGCTCATAGCAACATTACTTGCAAAAGCTAAAGTGTAGAAGCAACTAGACATCCATCAATGGACACATGGGTAAACAAATGTGCTACATCTGCACAACGGAGTATTATTTAGCATATTAGATGGACGGGCCTTATGATATATGCCATGATATGGATGAACCTGGACCGTATTGTGCTAAGTAAAATAACTGAGCCACAAAAAGGCTTATGCCATATGATTACACTTACATCACTATTTAAAGTGATCAGGGCCACAGAGAGACAGCAAAATAAAGGCTCCCAGTGTTCAGAGCATGGTGGTGAGTTTTTCAGTAATGAACATAGAATTAGAGGTTTTGCCAGATGAGGCGTGGAGAGGGGTGGATGGTGGTGTTGATTGCTTTGAGGGCTAATCTTGTTTGTCAACCTGATTGGGTTTGGGATCAACCAAAATATAAGTTGCTGGGCATCCTGGGAGGGACTTCCTTGATCAATCTGTTTAAAATTGGAAGGCTAACTCTAAATGTGAGCTGCAACATCTGGTTGCAGCCCAGATAGAGGACATGGAAGAAGCAAACTTGAGTTTCATCTGCTTTTCTTCACTCTTGCTGGTCAGCTTGTCAATTCTCTTGGGGCATCATGCCTTCCCTGGTACTAGAATCTTTGAGATTCCAATATAAATGGAAGACTAGCAGCTTTTCAGGAATCCCTTAGGTCTTCAGTGCCAGATTGGACTGCAGAGGCATCAGCCTCTTGGACTGAGCAACTACAGGATTCTCAGCTTCTCTAGCATAAAGTGGTCATTGTGTCTGTTCTAGTCTAGAGAACCCTGACTAATACCTCGGGATAAGATGGCAAGTGTGTTTAATACTGAGTTGAACACTTAAAAGTGATCAGCAGGGAACCTCCGATTATTTCTCAACATAATTTAAAAACTGTAAAAAATAGTATTCTTTAGTAAAGTACAGTATAGTGTTTCTTTATAGACAAAAACCAGAAGGCAGGCATTTGCATTGTGTATCATAGTTTGTAGGTCCTAGCGTGGGAAATAAATCATTTATGTACAAATGCACCCTAGCACACAGATATTCATGTTTTTGAAACACCTTTTGGTTACTTAGATTAGCTGAACTGTGGATGAGGGTGGAGAGTGACCAAAGGGACAATTGTGCCCACCCACATGCTTAGACTCTATACAATTTGCTAAATTCTCTAGATCAGACAGTCTCCCTGTGGGGGCATTTTCCTTTCGAGGTGATTGGCAGGTGACAGACTCATTTGGATTAACTCCTTATAGGGGTGTGATGGTTAATTCTGGCAACTGACAAGATCTAGAGTCACCTAGGCGGCAAGCCTTTAGATGCATACCTTTGAGGGATTCGCTAGATTAACTGAAGCCAGAAGACCCACCTTAAATATGGATGCTGTCCTGCACTTCATAAAATGGGGAAACTGAGTTGGACACCATATTCATTAATTGTTGAAGGAGCAATGGGCTGCTTTCTGTCTCCCAGCTCCCAACTGCCTGTCTAGCTTATGCCCCGAAATAACAACACACAAATTATATTCTTTTAAACACTGCTTGGCCCATTAGCTCTAGTCTCTTACTGGCTAACTCTCATATCTTGCTTAACCATTATTTAGTAATCTGTGTAGCTCTACGAGGTTTTGCTTACCAGGAATATTCTAGCCTACATCCATCTTGGGCTGGAGCTTCATTGCATCTGCCTGGAGAGGAGAGGCATGGCATCCGCCTAACTTCCCTTCTTCCCAGCACTGCAGCTTTGACCAGCCAAGAACAGAAGTAAGCAGACTGTTGGAGTGGATTTATTCTCCAGGTTTACATCCTGGCTTTAAAACTAACTAGTTCTGGGTAACCAACCTAGGTAAAGCCTGTCATCCCAGCCACTGGAAGCTGAGGCAGAAGAATCACAAGTTCAAAGCCATCCTGTGCTACAGAGAATTTCAGAGACAACTGAACAAGTTAACAAGGCTTTGAATCAAGAAAAACCTAAACTAGGAATGGCTGTGCTTGCAGTTCAGTGGTAGAGCAGATGACTAACACTTGAGACTCTAGACTTACTCCCCAGTTCTGGAAGAAGGAGAAGAAAAAAAGGAGGAAGATGGGAGGAGAGGGAGGAAATGAAAGAGAGCAGGTCAGAAAAGAGAAGGAGGAGGGAAATGAAAAAGAAGAAATAAAACAAGAGTCTTCACATCTTGGGGGTAACCAGGCCCCTCTTTGGAATGTCATGAGGCTTAAATGGGATGACACTCAGAGCTGGGGTTGTCACATGACCCCTGATTAATGATTTATTTTTAGCAATAACTAAGTTGTCAAGACCATTCCAACGAAAAGAGAAATGTCCAGATTAAATCAATCTGCTTGGGTAAAAAGGAAAAAAAAAGAAGAGAAAAAAGCCAAATAGAATTAAAAAGAAAAGAACTGGAACCATATCAGAGCAAAATAAAATGAATAACTTTTTAGAATGTGGAGAAGGGAAGAGTTTTGAGTTCTCAAAATTAAGCGAGTGGGTATTTTCAGCATATGTAGAAATATGCCGACTATTCCCTCTGTATTAGAAATCCATTGCTGTGTAGCAAATGAGACCCCAACATAGCAGTCTTAAAGACATGCCATGTTTGGGGTGGGGGTCTGGGAAGGGCTTAGCTGGAGTCTGTGCTGGGCCTCCCACAGGCTCCAGTGGAATTAGCTTGGCTCACACTCACTCAGTACTTCTGGTGGGACTTAGTTCCTTCTGAGACCTCAGTCATCTTGTCACCTTGCTAGCTGGTGACCAGGGTCTCCCCTTGGTCCCTTTCCCATGCCTCATTCTCCATCACAGCAAGGCCATGGAGGGCCAGCAGATGGGGACGCATCTTTTGCTTTCCCCAATAACTTTGCTTTCTTGCTTTCATTTCAGCAGAATGACTGTGTTATAGTCTGCATTTCCATATAATTAATGTTCTTTGATAGGAACGAATGTTTGATAAGGCAGTATCTTCAGAGATCACAGCCATCAGCTACTCCATCTTCTGTAATTTGATGTTGTCAACTCACTCTGCTCCTCTCTTCCCATCCATAGCTGGAATCCAGAGCTCAAGGTGACTGCAGTAAGAGGAGGGGCCTTTTCCAGGTGATTAGTGAAGGGGACATGGACTTGGAAATTGAGTTAGTGTCTTTAAAAAGTACACCTCGGAGAGCTCCACATCCCTAGCTGTGTGAAGCTACTACACAAGGAGAGTATCTGTGAACTACAAAGGGGTCCAGCTCCAGGAGTCCCATCTTTCCCGAATGTGGGGAATTCCATCCTTCTCTTCCCCTCTGCTGGCTCTGTAGGACTGCAATGAGGGAACTGGGGCACTAGGGGCAGGCCTGAGGCTTTCTAGCCCAGGCTCACTTGACATCTTTTCTGCAGGTGGATGCAGTGTGACCAGCTGCCTCGTGTTCCTTTTGCTATGACATTCCTGCTGTAATGGACTATGCCCTTAAACTGTGTGCTGAAATAAACCCTTCCTTCCCTAAGCTTCTTCTTGTTGAGTGTTTGTGCACAGGAATGAGAAGAATAACTAATCAGTTTCCTAGCCAGAACTTGGCTTCTGGGTCGTAATTCAACATTTCTCCGTTTAGCTAAAATAGTTTGTACTCTTTTCCTATTCAGGCTGATGTTGGGGGCCTTGGTCCATCCCTAGAGCTTCACAAACCTGTTGTGGCGGTGCACACCTGCAGTGCCAGCACTCAAGATGTAGAGGCAGGAGAATAAGAAGTTCAAGGTCATCTTCAACTACTTAGTGGGTTTGTGGCGATCTTGGATGCCATCATGAAACACCATGGCCAAATGCAACTGAAGGAAGAGAGAGTTGATTTTGGCTTATGATTCTATAGAGCTAAGAATCCATCAGTGATAGCTTGACATCAGGGGCAGGGCCCTAGTGAAGGAGGTGGGGGGGGAGGCTATATACTCCACCTCACCCCAGAGATGTACTTCCTCCAGTAAAGCTGCATCTCCTAAACTTTTCCAAATAGCACCACCCACTTGGGATCAAGTATTTAAACATACAAGTCTATGGGGGACATTTCTTATTTAAATAATCACACTGGGCACATGAAACCCTATTTCAAAACAAAGCAAAACAACAACAATAACAACAAAACACCCAACTTACCATTCTGTTGTTGTTGTTATATTTTTCATTTATTTTATATCTTGACAGCAGCTTCCCCTTCACCCTCCAACCATTCTTCCCCCATCTCCCCTCTGCCCCTACTCCTCAAGCCCCTCATCCTCCACCTCTGTTTAGGAAAGGGCAGGCCTCCCTTAGGTGTCAACAAGGCCTGGCATATCAAGTAGGGGCAGGATTAAACTCCCCCTGTGTCAAGGCTGGGCAAGACAACCCAAGGTGAAGAATAGGTTCCTGGAAGACAACCAAAGCCTTAGGGACTGTGCTTCCACCACCAGGAAGCCCACAAGTAGATCAAGCTACACAACTGCCACACATATGTAGGGGACCTAAGTCGGTCCCAAGCAGGCTTCCTAGCTGTCAGTCCATAGACCGTGAGCTCCTATGAGCCCAGGTTAGTTGTTTGTGATGTTCTTGAGCCCCCTGGCTCTTATAACCCTTCCTTCCTCTCCTGGAGAGGATTCCACAAGATTGACCCAGTACTTGGCTGTAGATTTCTATGTCTATTTCCATCAGTTACTGGATGAAGGCTCTCTGATGACAGTTGGGGTAGTTACCAATCTGACCACAGGAGATGGCCAGTTCAGGCACCCTATCCACTATTGCTAGGATATCGCTAGGATTAGCTGGGGACATCTTTGTAGATTTGTGGGAGTTTTCCTTGCATCATGTTTTTACCTGACCCCAAAATGCCCCCCACATTAAGTCATCTCTTCCATTACTCTCCCCCTCCATCCAACTCTCAAGTTCATATTATCTCATCAAGTTCCCACCCCTACCTGCCCTCAGTCCACCCATGAGATCTTTTCTAATCTCCTTTCCCCTGGAAATCCATGAATCCCCCTTTGGGCCATCTCTCTGAGTCTCTGGTATAATTAATATCCTCTTAGTTCCATCCATTTGCCTGGCATTTTCATGATGTCGTTGGTTTTAACAGTTGAGTAATACTCCATTGTGTAAATGTACCACATTTCATTTTACCCATTCCCCAGTTGAGAGGCATCTAGATTGTTTCTAGGCCCTGGCTACTATGAATAAATCTGCTATTAACATAGTTCAACAAGTTCCTTGAAGTAAGATTGAGCTTCCTTTGGGTGTATGCCCAGTATGGTATAGCTGGGTCTTGAGGTAGATCAACTTACCATTCGTAGAAGAAGCTAAAACTATTTTCTAAAACATCAGGGCCATTTTTCATTTCCTATATAAGAATGGGTGGGAATTCTTGCCTCCCATGGCACCTTAATTCCAATGGTGGCTTCAAGCTGAGATCATAGACCCAGTGTGGCCTTCCTACAGCTCAGGCCTCGTAGACCCTCTTTCTGCCTTGCCTCTCATACACATGGTTGACTTCAGAGCCGCTATTTCAGTTTTAAAAAAATAGTTTTATTTTTTAAATGTGTGTGTGTAGTGCCCTCAGAATCCAGAAGAGGATGTCATATATCCTGGAATTGGAGTTACAGGTGGTTGTGAGCCACCTGATGTGGACTCTGGGAGCTGAGCCCTGGTCCTCTGTGGGGTCAGTAAACACTCTAAATGGCTGAGCACCTCTTGAGCCCTGCATCATTTCGGCTGTCATCACATATTCTGCTTCCCAGAACTGAAATATTGATCCTCTTGTTTTGGGGTAATTGGGAGGAATACCAGACTACAGGCCAACCCATGTCTGTCACATGGTAATTCATGGTTTTGTTCTTATTAGTTTTAGTAAATATGTGAGCTTTTTTGGATAAAGCTGTATTTTATATGGCAAACTGAGATTTTGATCTCATGAGTGATTGTAGTTTGCCCCAACTGGGGAATAAGTTGATACCATCTTCCAGGGAGTGAGCAGCTGGTACCTCCCTGCTTCTGGCCTCATCCTCTCAGGTCTTAGCTCTATTCTTGCTTTTGTTCTGAATTTCTGGGTCAGAGGGCTGTGAGGTGCTGATTTCCACTGCTTTCCAGGTGGTGTCATAGGGAAACATCTGTGTGTCTCCATTTCGGTGCCCTGGTGACCCAGGCATGACCTCCTCAAACACATTGGAAGTTCCATTGTACCTGAGAACGGAAGCCGTTTCTGTGCTCAATGGCAGTTAGAAAGCCATTGTGCTTTAGCTCTGGAGACATAAACTGTGCTATGCCACAGTGGAAAGAGATAACAGCCTGTGACCCTAGCCATTCAGAGTGCCTGAATATGGTGTGCTGCATGAGCCCACAGAAGCTTCCAGCTTGCAATGACAGCAAAAAACAAGGACTCCACTAGAGAAGTCTCAGGAAATGCAGTTTACAATTGTTTAGTGTGTGCTTCAAATTTCTACATTATTCTAAATGTCCTTTTATTGATGAGGGTGCATTGCCTCTTTCTTCTTTATTTGACTTTTTTCTTGGCAGGTGTGTGTGTGTGTGTGTGTGTGTGTGTGTGTGTGTATGTGTGTACCATTTCATTAGCATCATCCACACAAAGAGATAACTGTGAAGAGGAGATGGATATGTCAATTTTGTTGACTACATAATCACAAACTTTGTGTCTGTCTATTAAATATTCCCAACCAGTCCACTAAACAACCAACCAAACAAAAAACATTACATGAAATCTAAGTATGCAATTTTTTTAAAAAAATGAGTTGTATAGAAAACTCCAGAAATGCATAATTGCTAAGTTAAAAAAAATGAGGAAAAATGACACCTCAAGACAAGAGGTCAGCTTTTGGTCTCATTCTTCCATGTCCACAGTATACAGAAGGACTTATATAATCTGCTATTAACCAAAGTATTTATACAAGTTTTCTAGAGTCATGCTAAGAATCCTTACAAAATCCTCACACCAGCAGCTACAATAAATAGATAATCCTTCTAGTTTTGTCTGAAGCACATTAACGTGTGATACTAACACTAAGGCTTTATTTAGGTGACAGAGACCACAAGCCTGTGATATACTCACCATCCCCTCCCAGAGCAGACATCACCAATCAATTACAGTTCTTGTTCTTCCTCAACCTGAACTTAGCCTAATCTGTTAGGACCTCTCTAAGTCCTGAGCAGCCTCTTCCAGTCAACCAGGACAGAATATGAAGGAGCCTTGAGTCAGGGTGGAGAAAAATCCATTTCTTGGCAGGGCTAAGTTTCTTCTCAGGTGAGGATAAAGTATCGGAAAGTGGCTTTGTTTGAGGATCAAAGAAATCAGAACAGACTCAGGTTGAGTGAGACTCAGCTGAGAACATCCCTACAGCTTTATGACCAGAGGCTTAAGGTCCGCTCTGGCTGGAGTGAGGGGAGCAGGAAGCAGCACTGACAACCACTAAGCCTGAGAGAGTGGGGAAAGAGACACATCAAATCCTCCACTTTCCCATCTGCAGTTTAGGAACATCTGTATTTTACAGAAAGATCTTTCAGGAAACCTGGCCGTTCACCATGAACTGAACGGTGCACCTTCCTGTGATGTTTGTCTTCATTGTCAGCTTATCTACATTTAGAACCACCTAGGAAATCAGTGGGGTGTTTTTCCGGAGAGGATTAGCTGAGGCGGGAATATTCCTTAAAATTTGGGAGAAAAAGGAGAAGACGAGCAGAGGGCCAGCATTTCCCTCTCACTGCCTCCTAGATGCTGTAATAGGAACTGGTTTCTTCTGCCACGTTCTCTCTATTGTGACAGACTGACGTCTCTGAGGCTGTGAGCTAAAGTAATTCCCCTTTCCTTGGGGAAAGTACTGTACTTTCAAATTAATGTGTTGGACGCCTTCTTCCCAATGTGATGAAGCTAAGAGGTGGGCCTCTGGGAGGTAATGAGGTGTAGATGAAGACACGAGTGTGGGATGCCACGATCTGACTGGTTTCCTTCGGAGTAGAGCCTCAACGCTGACTTCCTTTGCTCTGTGAGAACAGAGTGAGCGTGTAGCTGTCTGCAATCTGGAAAGAATCCTCACCAGAATCTGCATCCGCCGGCAACCTCATCTCAGACTTCCCGTTCCCAAAAAACGTGAGAAACAAACACCCATTGTTTCAGACCCAGCCTAAGCTAAGACGTCCCCAATCAGCACAGTGTAATGTGATGGTAACTGCTGCATTCTCATAGAGCAGAGGGTGAAAGGAGGCTGTTTTAGAGTCTAGATAGAAAGACTGCTGATGATGGCACCTCTGCATGGTTTATAGAAGAGGAGACTCCAAGCCAAGGATGTGGTATGACTTGATGCAAAGTCGCAAAGAATGTCTGTGATGAAGCCAAAATGCTCCCGTGGTTCAGCTCCCAAGTCTACCCTTCCACCATTCTTTCTCAGCGGATCAGAGTATTTTTCTGGAACATTACATGATACTTTGGATCTCCAGCATAAAATCCCACACTCTTTCCCCCAAATAGCATCAGGATCTGTATGTGCTAATTGACGTCTCCTGGAGGCATTTATGGTGAGCTAAGGAAAGGATTGGAAGGGGAATGAGACGGTCCCTGTCAGGATGGTAAATAGCGCATGGAATGGGAAATCAAAGCAGGGTCTTTGGAGAGAGGAGAGAGGAAGAGGAGAAGCGGGCGCCCCTTATCTTCCTTCCACACGTGAACTGTGTCAGCAGTGCCACAGCCTTTGATAAGCCCAGCGTGTCTTATCGCTGCTGCTGACACATGGATTGATCCTTCTTGAAGAATGAGTGGCGTTGACTGCCCTCCCTCACCCAGTGTGCCCATCACTGTTCCTTCTGCTCCCCTCCCCTTCATTTGTTGACACTGATGTTCCGTGCCGAGGAAACTGCTTTCAAAAATACATCTTTTTAATAACTTGTCTTCTAGGAGAGGAGCGTGCATCTATGCTTGGGTGGGTCTCAAAGAAAAAAGCCCCACTCGGAATGTAGAGTATCTTCTCCATCACAGAGAGGCACTGACAAAGAAAAATGAGCTTTGTCCTCAGCTCCCATCCAGGATGGTTTGCTGATGTTGGGTTGTGGATTCCAGTGGTAAGAAGGCTTCATTAAAGCAGCCTGGCTGAAATTTGGGCAGTCCACAGCCTGATAAGCCATACAAAACCCTATATAATACTAAGTTATTTTCTTTCAATGAATTAAAAATCCCTGTCAAATACATCTAGCGGTGGTGCCTTATCGCTGGACAGAGTGATGACTCGGAATTTTATTTCTGAGTGCTTCGCAGCTTGGGTGGTGAGCTCTGAAAGCAGGGCGTTGCTGTCCTGGAGCAGCAGACATGCACACAGCTCAGAATTAGACACGTTAGGGACGGGGCTATAGGGAGGTTGTCTAACCCATCAGTTGGGATGGAAAGTCTTTGAGAACTAATTAGCTTCCTCATTGTGAAACTTCTATTGCTTCAGTGACCTTTTAGGAAGACCAGGAATGGTTAGACTTCAGCTTGGAGAAGACTCAGCCAGAAATGGTGAGAGCAGGAAAATGGCTTTCCCTGGAGGAAAGAATGATACCACACAATGTCTCAGTTTTTTTTTAATAATGTGGCTGCAGTTTAATAACTGAAGACTGTTTACCCACCATCGTGTGTTTTAGAAATAGAGATTTCTCCATGTGTATATGTGTGTGCTCGTGTCTGCGTAGGCGTGCATGCATGTGTGTAAGTGTGCATGTGAAGGTTCAAGGCTGACCTCAGGTGCTCCTCCTCAGGAGTAATTCATCTTGTGTTAGACGCAGAATCCCTCATTGGCCTGGAGCTCACTAAGTGGCCTAAGTTGCCTGGCCAGTGAGCCTTAGGGATCCTCTTGTACTCACCTTCCCAGTTCTGGGTGTAACGAGGCCCAGCTTTTTATGTGGGTCCTGGGGATTGAACTTGGATCCCTATATTTGTGCAGCAAGTGCTTTATCGACAGAGCCATCTCTCCAACTCCAGCCTCTCTGAACCCTTTGAATGTCAGCCTGGATCTTGAGGGTAGGACTTGTTTGCTGGCCATGGAAATCCTTTTGATAGAAGGGTCTGTGTCTATGGCAAGCCTCCCTGAGCTAGGGAGTAAGAATGTTCTGGACTTCAAGAGGGAGGGGTTTCATTTTGCATCTAAAAGTGGGGAGAGTGTTTAGGGTTTCAAACCATTGGAGCACCGTAACTCTTAACAGGTGTGATGAATTTCCCTCTGAAATATTTGAGGTCCCTGACTCCTTGGTAAAGGCTTGTTAAATTTTATGGGTGATATTTGGACCCATAGGGAGTGGTGGGATTAATAATAAAAGTGCTTCCCTCTGAGCTTGGAGGGCATGTAGGGTTGGCAGGGAGATGACTAATCAAGTCTGCCACTGTAGAGACTGTACCCAAGGTCCTTTGACCTCTGGCAAAGATGGTGCAGATGGGACTTCTGCTACATTCCCCTTCATATTAACAATCAGGAAACTTGCTGTCTGGTTGGAGGTCAGTGGGTCTGGTTTCAAATGCTGGTACCACAGTTTGTGGGTTGTCAGCCTTCTGAGCCTCAATTTTCTCCTCTGACAACTAACCATGTTTAACCCTCATCTCAAATAATAATCAGAACAACACAGATCTTTGAGAAAGAGCCCTAGTGCCAAACACACAGGGCTTCTGAGAAGCTAAGTTCCTCTTCAGGAGGAAGAAAAACGTTGGGCACAGAAAAACGAAATCCCAGTCCTCGGTGAACTCGAGCAGGAGGCTCAGAAGTTTATGCCTAGGCTGGGAGACTCTAGCTCAAGGAAAGGTGGGGCTGGGGCATGCTGTAGCTATAGAACGCTCTGCTAGCATGCAGGAAGCTGGGAGCTCCATCTCTAGTGCTACATACATCCAATGTGGTGCCACACGGCTGTAATTCCAGTACTTTGGAGCGGGAAGCAGGAGAATCAGAAGTTCAAGGTCATGCTTGGCTATGTAGCAGGTATGTGGCCAGCCTAGGCTATGTGAGACTTTGTCTCAAATATTTAAAACAAACAAACAAAAACTTAATGAGGAAAATGATAATGATGACTGTCAAATAGGCATAATACTGGATCAGTTGTTGGTCGGCCACTCCCACAAGTTCCATGCCATCTTTACCCCAGCATATCATGTAGGCAGGGAAAATTGTAGGTCAAAGGTTATGGGTTGGGTTGGGATCCTAGTTCCTCCACTGGGAGTCTTGCATGATTACAGGAGATAGCAGTTCAGGCTCCAGATTTCCCATGGCTAGAAGTTTTAGCTAGGGTCACCCTCACAGACTCCTGGGAGTTTCAATTACTCTAGGTTTCTGGCTCATCTCTGATTCCAGCTGTCTTTCCCAGTACTCTCTCTCTCTATCCTCCCCTGTTCCCATCCCTCTCCATCTGAGACCCATACCATGATAGAGAACCCACCTTGCAGCCCAGAGACCTAGGATAGAACCAAACACAACTGGCCAAAAAGGGATAAACAGTCAATGAATGATCCCTAATGTTATTCTGCTATACTCATAGATCATTGCCTAGTTCAATTGTCATCACAGAGGCTTCGCCCAGCAATGGATGGAAATAGAGGCAGAGACCCACAGCCAAACAGTCAGTCCTTGGGGAATCCTGTGGAAGAGGGTGAGGGGAACGGTTATATGGGAGAAAAATCCCACAGAGTCAACTAAGCAGGGCTCATAGGGGCTCACAGAGTTTAAACTACCAACCAGGGAGCCTATATGGGACTGACCTAAGTCCTCTGCACATATGTTACAGTTGTGTAGCTTGATCTTCTTTGGGACCCCTAATAGTGGGAGCAGGGGCTGTCTCTGACTATGTTACCTGCTTTGGGGATCCCTTTCTTTTAGCCTTAATAGGAGAGGAGGTACCTAGTCTTACAGCAACTTGACATGCCATGGTTGGCCCATATACATAGGAGTCCTGCTCTTTCCTGAAAAGAAAGGAGGAGTAGATGAGGGTGGAGGGGAGGGGTAAGGTCTGGGAAGAGAAGAGGGAGGGAGAGGAATATATGGTCAGGCTGTGAAAATAAAAAAAAATAAGTACAGGTATAGCACTGACCCCACCTAGACATGGGCTTCAGAAACTTTTTCTATTAAAAGATAGAATAAACACCTTCTGTTTTGTGAGTCACTGAATTTCTGTGACTCTCCTCTGGCATGTCCGCATGCAAAGAACCTCAAAAGATGGGGGATGCATGGGCCAAGGGCACCCAACTTTCCCATAGAGCTGCACTAGTGAGAACAAGTGGTGTCTGGTTTTGGCTGTGAGGGTGTGGTCCACAGACCCATCTCTCTACAGTTTTATCTGAAAAGCTTCAGTGCTGGTTCAGGGCCTTCTGCTGCTTCCTATTCTCCCACCTGGAAATCTATTTTCTTTTTTGTCTCTTTTTTCTCTGTGGATAATGCAGCCACTGCTCAACATACAAGGTGGCTGAGGAAGTCACTGACATTTAAATACAATGATCAACAGAAGGGAGCAGTTAAGCGGCTGGGTCTCCACATAAGGTGGAGCAGCCTTGTACTGGATCCTCCTGTGGTTCAGCTCCTTATTTAACTTATTGACCCATTTGACCCTTTCAGGAACTAGCTGGATATGAGAGGCTCCTGTTGGCACCCAGAGAACTCTTTGCCCTACTTTCACAAGCCCATCCATGAATGGCAGGCAGTTTTTAAATGAAGTGTCACTGCTCAAAGTCAAAAATTAATTAGTCAGTGGCCAGACACATGGAGTGCCCAGAATGCTTATCACTCAGCCTCAAAAGCTTTGCTAATTAGACAGAAGTCAGAGGGGGACCTGGAAGATCAAAGAGCCCAATCTTTCTCTCTTGGAACCTCCCTCATTTTGGTCCCGGAATTCTAATCAATTCCCCCTACTTTAGCACATTCTGTGGGCTGCCCAGGGCCTGCTTTTGTCGGGGAACAAACTGAGAGCAGCAAAGGAATTGCGTTGAGGGCTTCCCTTAAGTATAATCTTCAACAAACAAACTTCAACTCAGGCTTTGACACACAACTCCCATGAAGGTACCTGTACTAACTATTTCACCCATTGCCATGACAATGTACCTGGTGAAGGTGACTTAAGAAAAGAAAAGGTTATTTGGGTTCACAGTTTGAGGGCATAATTCATCCTGGTGAAAAAGGTATTATGGTGACAGGAGCTCAAGACAGTGGGTCATGTTGCCACCACCATCAAGAAGCAGAACATGACCAATGTTGTTGCTCATCTCGCTTTCTCCTTTTCATTCAGGGCAAGACTTCAACCCATGGAACGAATCCTCCTCTATTTAGTGTGGATCTTCTTATCTCAATTAGCTCAACCTAGAATCTCTCTTACAGAGGTCTGTTTCCATGTTGCCTCAATTTGACAGCTGAGATTACTTATCATGATACGCCATGAGATTTTTAAAGATATTTTTTATTATTTTAATTTATGTATTTTGCTCACCATTCCTAAGTCCAGTGAAAACCATTTCCCAGAACCATCACTCCTCAACCAGATAGATGTTCAACATCTTCACTTGAGCAAGGGTGGGGGAGAGAGAGGCGTCTTTTAGGTTAGTAAAATCATCTCATTAATCAGTAATAGCACTTAAAAACAAGTTTATTGGTGTATAATTTATTCACTAAAAATTTACTTATATTAAGTGTGCAATTTAATGATTATTAATAAATGATGTTGATGACTCCCTCACCAGAATCCAGGTGTAGATTACTCTTCTCATTTTAGTAATATCTTATCCCTTGCCCAGCCCTCAATGACCTCTTACCTACTTTATGTCCCTGTGTTTCCCCCGTGGGGCATCTTAGAAGGGGAGTCATACATCACACTTAGCACTCTGTGTTTGAGGCTTCTGTTTATGGTCATGGATCTGACTTTCTTTCTTTCTGATTGCTGTATAATAATGGTGCTGAATGGTCATACCACAGTGCATCCATTCACCAGTGGGTGAACTTTGGTCAGTTTCCATTTGCAGTCATCCTAAGTGAAGCTAATTGAGCATGTGCAAGGATATTCTGTTTCTAGTGGTAGAAAGTTCTGGTCATGCAGCAAACGACACATTTTCCCCTCAAAATACCTTTATATTCCTATAAGTTATGTATGAGGGTGATCATTGTTCTGCAGTCTTGTCAATATTTGTTATCATCTAACATTTTATTAAAGATTTTTTATTACATCTATTTATTTCTTGTATGAGGCAGTCAGAGAACTACTTAAGGGAGGCTATTCTCTTTTCCCCATATTGGTCTCATGTTGATGGGAGGAGGAGAGGGCCTGCTTTTTGTCCTGGCCACTCACTAGCTTACACCTGAAATAATCACACAGAAACTGTATTCATTTAAACACTGCCTGGTCCATTAGCTCTAACTTCTTATTGGCTAATTCTTACATCGTAATTTAACCCATTTCTGTTCATCTGTGTATCACCACGTGCCAGTGGCTTACCGGGAAAGACTCAGCATGTCTGACTCTGGTGGCTCCACGGCAGCTTTCTGACTCTGCTTTCTTCCTCCCAGCATTCAGTTCTGTCTTCTCCACCTACCTAAGTTCTGCCCTATCAGGCCAAGCAGTTTCTTTATTGATTAACCAATGAAAGCAACACATGAACAGAAGGACCTCCTACACCAGTCTCAGGCATTGGACTCAGCTTGTTTAGCTTGATACCAAATGCCTTTATCTGCTGAGTTATTCTATAGGCCCTGTCATATCTTGAAGTGGTAACTTGCTGTGATTTTTTTTTGTTAATTTTCTTTTTCCTGATATCTCAATAGCTGTTTAAGCACATGAAATGGCATATGTAAGAATACTTAATTATATAGTTTGGATAACACTGGGGCCACCAGACCAAGGAGTCTCTGGTTCTGTAATTCTGGGAAATACTGAACACTATTTTTAACACAAGTCAAGGTTAAGGCAAGGAAGTGCTCTGAAGAGGCTATAGTAAAAAAAGTCTGCCTGGACTGACATCATTCACCACTTCCTAGAGCCATTGAAAATAGAAACTTTTGTTACTAGATCACTTTGTGGAAAATACTCACGTCTACCTGTGCCTCAACCTCTAGTTGCCTGGAGAGAATGATCACTGGGATGGCCAGCATCCCTAGACAGGATCCTTATTCCATGGGAAGTAGACCTGGAAAAGCAACCAGCCCTTTGTTTTCCTGGAGGTCCACCTCATTTTTTTTTTTTTACATCATTCAGTAGCCTCCTCAGTCAGGGTTGGATTTCAGAAAATAAATAGAATGTAAGGAAGGAACTCCTATGATTTAACTATATATAAAAACTGTTAATTAAAGCCAGACATCAGGAGAGTTTCCTGCAGGTAGGCTGCTCCATTATCCCCATCCTTACCATCAGACCCTGCAGGCTACAAATTCCACCCTGGCCCCCAAACCCTCCTATCCCACTGCAACCTCAGTAGAACTCTGAAACACAGCCTGCTACTATACAGAGAGGATGGAGAGGTGAGTAACCAGCCCCCCTAGCAGGACACCCCACTCTCTAGGCCCTCCATACTAGGGCAAAACCCTGGGCCTCTCCCCAACCTGCTTCAGCCTCTATAACCAGCCAGCAGGTGAGTTTCCTGCAGGTAGGCTGCTCCAAAACTCCTGATACACAAACAGTAACAGTACAGAGCAGACCAAGAACAGTTCCTAAGACATAGACAACCTCTGCAAGGATTGGACCAAGACACAAAGACACTGCTGGCATCAATTGAAGGAAGAGATGGGTAGGCGCTCTACTGAGCTCCCAAAGTCCAGCTGAAGAATGGGAGGAGTGGGAGTATGAGCAAAGAGGTCAAGACTATGATAGGTACACGGAAACAGTCTACCTGAGCTAATGGGAGCTCACCAACTCCAGTCAGACAGGGAAGGAAACAGCATAGGTCCAGACTAGTCCATCTAAATGTGGATGACAGTTATATGACTGGGGGCAGACTGTGGAGTCACCGTCAGCTGCACCATGAATTTTTTTTTAAAACTATTCTTTGTGGATGGATACCTTGTTCAGCCTAGATATAGTAGGGAGGGCCTTGGACCATCCCCAAAGCAATGTGTCTTACCCTCTCTGAGGAGTGGATGAGGGTGGAGTAGGGGGGCTAGGTGAAAGGAATGGGAGGAGGGGAGGGAGTGAGAACTGGGATTGGTACGTAAAACAAAAAAGATAGTTTTTTTTGAAAAAACCTGTTAACTACGTAAAATCATATAAACTTTATATAGAAATTATGTGTATGTGTAATTTTATATAACAAAATGCCAACCACCAATAATATATTAACATATTAAAGAGATAAAATGTTTTATTATCTTTATTACATATTGTTTTTATATTTATTCTCAGCATTTTTAATTTTATTTATTAATTTTTTAGCCATGACACCATGCTAATGGAGATCAGAGGACAACTTGTGGAAACGGTTTTATTTTCCTGCTCCACCATGTGGGTCTCAGGCTTTGAATTTATGTCATCAGGCTTGGCAGCAAGCCCCTCTCTATCTCCCTAGACACCATGCTTATTCTAATTTCTTAGGCTTATGGGATGAATATTTGTTCCCCAAAGTTTCTTCAGTTATGGTGATCTAGTCACAAAAATTGCCCCGTATTATATAGAGAAGATTTATTTAAGTGTGATGGTTTGATGCATTAATATTGAGTTTTTAATTTGGCTGAACAAGTTGAAAAGGAAGTAAACATTTGCAGCTACTTGGATTGAATTCAATCGATAACTCTCCATGCTTCAAGCTAGGTAAATTATATTGCTGAGTTTTAAAAAGTATGCCTAGGTAGAGAGAGATATTGCCCGTAATGGTGGCTTCACTTTGAATTAGATCCCAACTTGGCTCTGGAAGGCACCACCCTTGAGCACCAAGTCTGCTGGGGGCAGGAGAGCTGATGACAGGAGGCCAGGGAAGCAGGTCAGACACACTGGCAGGTGTATTGGGAATCAAATTGTAAATAACTCTGTAAATGTTAGCGAAGGGGACTGGTGGCATTTGAAATAATAAGCTCGCTCTCTCTGGGCACTCACTCCTCCTAACCTTTTGGAAAATTACACTGACCTGCGGCTTAGAAAGGGGCATTTGTCAAATGGAGCGCGGGTTCCCCTTGTGGAATGTATGGAAAGGTGGGAGGCATGGCATGGGGTAGGACATAGGGACCCTGGGGTGAGACTGTGGACTTGGAGTTGTATTCCCTGTGAAACCATGCGATTTTGAAAAGGCTGTTAGCACAAGGGGTAAACCAGACACTGACTCAGTGCAGCCTGTTGTAGCAGTGTGAGGATAAGGATCCTGTATTGTAACCTTCTGTTTATGCATCCACACACCCACTCACCAATCAAAGCAGGAGTCCTACACACGCTTGTCTCTGTTTAAAACTTTTTAAAATAAAGCACACATGCACGTGTGTGTGTGTGTGTGTGTGTGTGTGTGTGTGTGTGGCCTGTGTTTGGGGGTGATGTGGAGATCATAGGAGTGTTGTTCCTCAGGTGTTATCTACCTTGCCTTTTGAGACAGAGTCCCATGGATAACACTTGCAAAGTAGGCTGGACTGGCTGAAGAATGCCTCCCTCCCCACCTGGTGCTACCATACCTGCCTTTTTAAAATGTGGATGCTGGGATCAAACTCAGGTGCTCACGCTCGTGTAACAAGCGCTTTGATCACAGAGCCATCTCTCCTGCCCCGTGTTTTTGATTTATTTTAAAACATATGCTAGTCAACCATGCAAGGCTCAAATTAATGAGTCCCTTCATGTCCTGTCTGGGAACAATTTGTGACCTTGGCCATAATGAACTCATTTGATGCACATCCCAGCAGAGAAGGCTTTGGAGAGAGCCATCCATGCTCTTTAAACAACAGGCTAGGACCCATCAGGGATTGTGGCATTAATGCTGTGATACATGATCCCCCCTGCTCATTTGAAAGAAATGAAATAGAAAGTGTCAAAATGCATCTCATATGCAAAACCCGGAAGCATAGCGCATAATGGCAGAAGTCTGAGGAAGACCGTCCAGCTCAGCCTCCTGAGCCCTGTTAAGGTGGCCTCCAAGTATGCCAAGAGTGAGAGGAACAAACCTAAGTCTAGCTAATCATCAGGGTCCCTTCCATCTAGTAATCCTGTTCTTCAAGCTTTTCCGTACTCCTGAGCTTCTTCAGCGAAGAGCTGCTAGCCTGAATATGGCTACAGAAAGTTGTCTTGTTTAGGACAGAAGTCTAGGAAAAGCCAAGGGAATGTGTGGTCTTTTAACCCCTTGGTAAGAATATTTACATGCTGATACTCCAAGCTTGGCTCACGACATTTCTTCCAAATGCAGGAGACAGACACGCAAATGCAGCGTGTTAGTCTGCTCATGAGGAGCATGAGATGCAGCTGAGATGGAGGCTGTCTGAGTTTCACTTCTGTGGTTGTGATAAGACACTCTGACCAAAAGCAACATAGGAGAGAAAAGAGTTTATTCAGCTCGCAATTCCAGGTTTCCAGCCACCACTGAGGGGGAGCCCAGGCAGGAACTCAATCAAGCATCTGGTCTCATCATAACCACAGTTGGGAGCAGAAAGAAACCAATGCATCCACACCGCCTGCCTGCGGCCACCTAGGCTCATTTAGCTTCCTCCACTCTTAAGCAATTCAGGATCTTCTGCCTAGGGAATGGTGCTTCCCACATTCAGGATGGGTCTTCCCACTCTAATTAACCATCAGGATAATCCCTGACTGACACACCCACCGCCAACCTGATCTAGAGAATTCCTCGATGGAAACTCCCTTCCCAGGCAATTCTAGGTTGTTCATGTTTACAATTAAAATTAATCAATAGAGGCTTACCTTTTCATTTCACCAATAAAAACGTTCCCCTGTGTTTGCATTCTATGATATGCAGACCCCTGACCACAGGTGTTGTGCCAGCAGGCCAGAGGTGACTACTGATGTGTGCAAGGTCCATCAGTTCTTTTCTTTAGGAATTTGGGGATCAACAAAAGGAAATAAGGACAATCACTGCAGATCGCTGAAGCTGCGCATGGAAATAAGACAGAAGGTGAGCATGCGTATGTGTTTCATCCATATTTTCTGTCTGACAGAGGAAGATTGTGTGCCTCAAGGGAGCTGCATAAAGCTTTATGCTAATATACAGCCAAGAGCCAAAGATGAGAGATAGAGAAAAATTACTTCTGACATCGCTCAGGTCTCTGTTCACAGACACTTAACCTCTCTGAGCTATCATTTCTCTTTTATTAAATGTTGTGATGGGGCGAGAGGAGTCATTACATCCCACAAGGCTATAGGCCCACCACTGTTCCCAGAAGAAGGGATTCTGAGCAGGCAGCAGTCATGAAGCGAGAAGAAAGTTGACAGTCTCTTCTTCTCTCGCCCACAGCCCTAAGCAAGGCCATCACGGCTGCAATGGGAGGATCATAAGCAGAGCTGGGGAAAGGAACAGTCCCCAGTGTAAGGGCGTGTTGTGGGTGCTAGAGAGATGGCTCTCTGTGCAGCAGCACTAGCGGCCCCTGCAGAGGCCCGGAGTTTGAGTCCCAGCACCCACAGTAGATAGTTGTGTGTAACTCTAACTTCAGCACAGTCGCCACTTTCTTCTGGCCTCTGTGAGTACTTATACACACACACACACACACGTACACACGTACACACGCATGCATGCATGCACACACACACATGCAAGCATGCACATACATGCACACACATACACATACACACATACAAGCATGTGTGCACACATGCACACACACATGCACACACACACGTACACACATATAAGCATGCATGCACACACACACAGATTTAACAATAAATGAAAAGAGCATATTTTGATTTGTGGTGCCTTCTTTTCTCAGTCCTTACTACAGGACTGTGTTTGTTCATCTGACAAATATTTCACCTATTTATTCTTTCAAACAGTAGTTAGTGACCATGTGGAAGGTACCTGCTATGTTGTAATCTGTGATTTGATTATAAATGATTGAGTCAAATAGGACTAAGGATGGGGCGCAAAGGAAGATGTGATGTTAGCAGGCAGAGAAAAGAGCACATCCGTGTTCTGAGTGCCCAGCACACTGCTCTGAACCTACTTATGTTATCTCCCTTTACCAGCCCAGATGTTCCCTCAGGACAGAGACATTATCATATTGATGCTCGTAAGATCTGGCAGAGCGCGGTAGAAACACTCGTCTGAAACCAGGACTCTTGGGTTCACATTTTGCATCGTCAGTCACTTTCTGCACACTTGATTTGGGGAAGTTGCTTAACTTTTTTATGTTCCAATTTTCTTATCCATAAAATGAGGAATTTGCTAACTCCAGCTCATAGGATATTAAATTGCAGAGGAATAACATGGGCTTGGGAGATAGCTCAGTTGGCAAAGTATTGGCCACACACTCCTTAGAGTTCTTCTCAATCTCTAGCACCCACGTAAAAACAAAACAAAAACAAAGGGCATGGCGGTGCATGCTTGTGACCCCAGATCTTTAGGGCTCACTGACCACCCAACCTAGCCTCCATGACAAGCTCGAGGCTAGTGAGAGATCCTCAAAAAACAAGGCTGACCTCTGGCCTACACACACACACACACACACACACACACACACATATGCACACACACTCATGCATATCTACACAAACACACTTACCCAAAGATACACACAAGGGGTAGTATGTTTAAGAGAGTATCTTGTTGCCTCGTCTATACTCTGCAAATGTGAAATTCTCATTTTTGCCATTCTTTGAAGGAAGACTATAATAGTCTTGACTGGAAAAATGTCAGACTTCAGGGTTGATATAGGAAGAACCTCATACCCCTTCCTGGTACAATAGAATAACATCCAAGGCAGTAGTGGTGCACGCCCTTAATCCCAGCCCCCAGAGATGGGAGGAGACAGTTCTCAGTCTCAGTCTCATTCTGAGAATCCTGGAGGCAGGATCTCCATTTCAGACAGAGGTTGAAGTAAGAGCCAGTGGCTGGTTGCTTTGCCTTTCTGGTCTTCAAGTTGAAACCCAATTTCTGTCTCTAAGATTTTATTAATCATGCTTTAGTATCTGGGTTATAATCCCTGATCCTTCTGAGGAGGAAGAAAAGAGGAGACCCCTCTAATACCTGGGGGGCAAGGACTCTCTCCAGATAGTGAGTGTTCAGGCAGAAATGCTATCTGCAGAGAGAGCTGGATAATATGGCAAAGAGGAACGCTGAAGCAGGCTGTTTTTTTTAGAGGACCAGAGTTCTTACACTAGTTAAGCACAGTGTTCTTATCAGCTCTAGAACAGTGTTTTTCAAACTCTGGTGTGTCTTTTGACCACTTAGAGAGCTTGTTAAAATGCTATTTGTGATTCAACATCTATGAACTACAATCCTGATTTCTGACTTACTGGGTATTAAATTTTATTAATTAATTTGCTTAAAATATCTTATGTGTCTACCTTTGTGTGTGTGTGTGTATGCACACATGTGAGTGGGTGCCTGTAATATGAATTCTAATTGGTCTTAATAATAAAGTCTCGGAGTCAGCTATCAGGGGATGAAAGCTGAAGGACCAGAGAAGCAGAGCCACTACAGGATTCTTACTTCTACCAATGCTCCGACCAAAAGGGTGATCCTGTCTCTACAAATCCTCTGACTGCCCTGAGCTCCTGTCTCCTCCACCTTACATTCCTTTCTCCACCCAGCCATATCATTCCTGTCTCTACCTCCCTAGTGCCAGGATTAAAAACATGTGATCTGAAGGGCTGTGATCACCTTTGTGTGAGCCCTGTTTCTCATTTAGACAAATTTGATCTTGTGTAGCCCAGGGTGGCCTTGAACTCACAGAGACCCATCTGCCTCTGTCTCCTGAGTGCTGGGATTAAAGGTATGTATCATCACTGCCTGACATCTATGGCTAGCTAGTGGTTTAGCTCTGTACTCTGATCTTCAAGCAAGCTTTACTTGTTATAGCATAAACGTTATATCACCACAGCTACCTATATATGCCAGGAAATTGTGTCAGGTTCCCTAGAGCTAGAGTTATTGGGATTGTGTGCTGCCCGATGTGTGAGCTGAGAACCAAACACTGATCCTCTACAAGAGCAGCAAGTGCTCTTTGCCACTGAGCTATCTCTCCAGCCCCTTGCTCCTCTGTAACAGGTCCCCGGTGATGGTTGAGACTGATGTTCTTTGGCCTGTACTTGGACAGCAGGGATGGACCACCCTCTGAGTGCTCCTGTCTACAGCCTGATTGTGTATTCCAGCACCACTGTCTCATATCAACTACATTATAGATCTTGACTACTAATTTATTTATTCATATACTCAATAAACGTTTATTGAGCATCGGTTCTGCTCCTGAATTATTATAAGGCATTGATTAATGCTGAATCAGAAATTCTGAATGAGGTATAGCCTCCATTTACTGGGTGTCATCCTGTGCAGTGTGGAATGGTTACCAGAACCCCTGTCCTCTACCCCTAGATGTCAGTAGCATTACAACGTCAAAGTTGTCACAACTAAAAATGTCTCCTAATAGGAACAGGGATGTTGCTCAGTGGTAGCACACTTGCCTAGCATGTATGAGGCTGTGGATTCATCCCCCAGAATTGCCATTCCCCCACCTATATGTGGCATTGCTTGTGGGATAAATCACCCAGAGTGGAGGAAAATCACTGGGTCAGCTCACAGCTGTGGCAACTGAATGATGCCCTGTACAGTGTATGCTCGTCCAGACAAACAATTGCATGTATAATGTGCTGTCTCATGTGTATGATTTTGTCTGAACCCCAGCAGGATGCTGAGATTCCAAGGTGAAGTGTCGTGGTAGAACTGAGACTTGAACTCAGGTCTTAAGGGACCGTGAGCTGAACTCTGCCCACGACTGCACCACAGGTTTCTCTGCACTTCTAATTGCCTTGGGTTTAAATGAGATGCCTTCTTTTCCTTGGCTTTCCTCCTCCCTCTTTGAAGATTAGAATGGAGCATAAGGCTAATTAAAACCTGTCTCTTGTATTCGGAGCTGTGCACTAATGCGGTGATTAAAAGCTCTCTGAAACGCTTCTGGTCCCACCAATAACTACATAGCTAGTCTCTCTCCTCCTGCCTCCTTTTACATATATGTGCAATTGGTAACAGCAGGATGCACCTCATGGTAGTGGAAATAGTTTAGAGGAGGTAGAAAATGTCTATAGTGGGTGTTTATAGGAAGTCTACTTCATCATCTCACCTCAGACTGATTCTGTATTAGTATAACCCCCCACAAACATTTGAAATCAGAGGTATCATTACACAGGGGTTTGGAAGATGGCTCAACAGATTAAGTACTTGTTCTATAAACATTGGGATCTGGGTTCGATACACCTACATAAAAAACCTTTTGGGTTTTCTCATTAATCAAAGACTCATGGTGGACAAATTCCACTAGCTCCTTCTCTTCACCTCTGGAATTCTGACAGATGAGCCCCCACATGGTGAGGAGAGCTTTCAAGGAGTGCCTTACAGCTCTCCACACACTCCCAGTGGAAGACCTGTGCTAGTCCAAATCATTGCATTTCCAGCGGATTCTCGATCAGGAGCATGGCTGGGTTGAGGTGGCTATTGTGATCGAACAGATTCATAGTGTTCTATCACATTCTTAGTTCCTAACAGAGGCTCTCAGACTGTGCTATCTCCTGAGTGATGAGAGGAGTGTGTGCTGCTCGCAACAATACACTGCTGTCAGCCATAGCTGACTCCGCTGAGGAAGTCACTCCCAGGGCACCTTACCTAGACAGCAGCGGAGTGGGGGCTGGCTGTTCTGGGGAACTGACCTCATCATTAGAACTGGACTTTTGGGCTCCATCCTCTGCCCCTTCAAGAAGGGGAGGAGAACCTGGGAATTGATTACCCACGGCCAGTGGTTTAATCAATCATGCCTGCTACAACGGAATTCCATAAGAACCCTTCAGACAGAGGGATTGGAAAGTTGGGGGTTTGGATGCATCCATGGGCAAGGCAGGTAGTGTACGCTTAGTCCAGAGGGACAGAGGTTCCTGTGTCCAGTCTTCCTGGACCCCACCCATCTGGACTTCTCCATCTGGAGTTCATTTGCATCTTACACAGCAAGCAGCGATGGTGATATGTAATCCCAGCCACTCTAGCAAACTGTTCAGCTTGACGAGGCTGTTCAGACCCAGCCATTATCCCACTTCTGAAGTGGGAGTTTTGTGGGCCTTAGCCCTTCACCTGTGGGGGTCCTGATACAGGTTCCTAGCAGTTGAATTAAAGTGAGCCATTGCCCTCTCAGTTGGTGCCTGAGAGTGAGCTAATTGGTTATTGGTATAGAAACCTCACACACATTTGACATCAGAAGTATCATGAACAAAGGGATTGTGGCTCAGAGGGTAAAGTGTTTCCTATGTGAGCACGAGGACCTGAGTCTCAATGAACAATAAATAAACAAGCAAATCCAAACTAAAACAAGGCTGATAATGCCAGGGGAGGAATGGTCCCCTCTCACACACTCATGCTTCTGTATGCACATGAACACATCCATGTACATAAGAATGTGCACACACAGATACACATAGCCTCTCACACAAATAGAAACAGTCATTGCCTAGTTCTTTTGGAGTTGGGGACTGAGAACTTGCAGGTCCCTTCTGACCGGAGACACCACAGAATTGCTGGGATGAGGTCTGTGATACACTAAGAATAAGGGAGGAGAGATGTCCTGTAAGTTTTCATGCAGAACAGAGTAGACGAGAACCCTGCCATTTTGTAAATCTTGATCCTTCTCTAGGCCTGGTTGTGTAGGACTGTTGTCCCAGAAAATCGGGAGATCCAGATGGGAAGATTGCCAGTTCAAGATCAATGTGACAACTTAGAGAGGCTGTCTCAGAATATAAACAGAAAGGAGGGCTGGGGACATAGAACTTGCCTGGCTTAGAGGAGGCCTTGGGTTCAACTCACAGAGCCTCAGGAAGAATAAGTAAAGCAGAACCTTGATGCTGTAGAGGTTGCTTCCCTGAGCACTGCATTCATTGCCCCTTCCTCATTTCACAGGGAGGAGAGAGAAGTCACTTCCTCCCTCACAAAGTAAGACTAATCGTAAGCCTTTTGTGTGGTCCAGACTGTCTGCGTGCCCTCACATGCTCCTTGGGTTTCAGGAACGAGAGAAACACCCCTTGGCATCTCATTACTACTTAGTCACTCAGTTCTTTAATTGCTTCATCCCAGTGGCTGGCAGGGACCACTGCTCTTCTTTTAACCCCGTCTGCTTCCAGCAATTATCCCTGTGTACCCTTTGGAGTAGCACCATATGCCAGGGAGTGTCTAGAGCAGGACCTGGAACTACTTTGGGAGGAGTTATAACTTACTGTCATGATTGAGAGTGATGTCATGTGTGAACACTCCCCTGGAACAGACATAGAAGCAAGAAGTTTTTAACCTTTGTTTTACAGCTCTCCCAGGGTCATTACCCATTTCTCTGCATCTTGCTATTTTGTTTCTCTTTCATATTTTTGGAAGCAGAAAGTTCATTTACTTAAACACTCCATAACAGTTATATTATTGGACAGTCATTTTTTTTAAAAATAATATTCTGAATCAAACACGAATCAAGTATTCTAATTCTCAAGAGTCAAGCATCTGCTGTAGAAACTAAAAATAACCCTTTACCTTATGTAATGCTGACTCAATCTCAGTGGCAGGTAGCCCGGACCCTCCAAGGCCTTCCAAAGCTATTGGGTGTTTCCGAATGTGGGGTTGTTTTGTTTCTTAGAAGACCATTCTAGATCAGGCATCTGAGACAAAACAAGGCCAGACCTTAGCTTCTTATCCCTGCTTACACGCCTGGCTCCCCCCAGGAACACATTGTAAGTTTTCTCAACTCAACTGCCCACCCTCTCCACAGCACCCGCACCTGTCTCCTGCTCCTTCCAATCCTCCCAGCTCTGCCCCTCACGGCCACCCCTGCCCAGAATTCAGGTCCTTCACTGACACCACTCCCCAGCCTGGAGCTCAGTCCCTCACTGCCCTCTTTGTACTGGCTTGTGATGCCTGCATCTGAAGAAACGATTTTCTTTCAACTCAATGTCTTTGAAGTCATATTCCTTTGAATTATTTTCACTTCTTTTATTCTTGAAGAGAATTCTCTGTGTTTGTTTTCCTGAACATCAGTGATGGAGTGTTTGTGGTCAGCAAATAGCCCTTCCAGTGCCATCATAAGAACAAGTGAATGCCAGACTCCTGGGGGTTGCCAACCAGGGCGAGGATCCATTTTTAGTTCTGCTTAATGATAATCAAATTGATATATTCAGGGAGTGGGACTTCTCTTACAGTGATGGATTTTTTTTTTGAGACAGACTTTCTCTGTGTAACCACCCTGAATGTTCTGGAACTCAATTTCATATCAGACTGCCCTTGAACTCACATAGGTCCACCTGCCTCTGCCACCTGAGCACTGGGATTAAAGGAGCATGCCCTCACACCTGGCGGAGTTACAGCAATGTGTGTCAGGACTGGATAGCTCTGACACTAGACATTCCCCCCTTATATTCTGCTTCCTTCTAAGTGTTACCATCCACGTGTAACATGTGCTTCCAGTCTTTCATTTTTACCTTCTTTTTGTTAATTTTTACTTTTCTTAATATTTAATTTTCTTATTTTGGGGATTATAATTTGATTACAACATTTCTCCCCTCTCTTTCCTCCCTCCAAAATTTTCCATATATTCTTCTCTACTCTCCTCAAATTCTTGGCCTCTTTTATCTATTGATTGTAATTATATGTATATATGTTCCTAAGTATCACCAATTCAGTCCATAAACTGCTACCTGGATGGCTGTTTTCAGGGCTGACCATTTGGCGCTGGACAACTAGTTGATGTGTTCTTCCCTTAGGAAGGCCACCTCTTCTTTATTTTATTTTCATTTGTGTGTGTGTGTGTGTGTGTGTGTGTGTGTGTGTGTGTTTGTCTGTGTGTATGTATGCCACATGAATGTAGTGGTCATGGAGGTCAAAAGGTCATGGAGGAAAAGGGTGTCAAATCCTCTGTAGCTGTAGACATAGGCAGTTGATGCTGGGATGTAGGTGTTGGGAATCAACTCAGGTCTTCTGGAAGAGCGGCAAGTGCTCTTGTTGGGTAAACCATCTCTGCAGCCCTGCTATGTTACCCTCTTCGTGTGTTTTGTAATTTATAATGTCACGTAAATCACACTCCTACTTAGTTTTCAATTTTTTAAAACAGGTTTACTGAGACACGATAGAAAAGCAGCAAACATGATACATGTAAGATGGAGACTCCGGTGAGTCTTCAGTTATCCAGATAAATGTGGAGAACCTGGTGAGTCTTCAGTTATCCGGGCACCTTTGCAGCCAATGTCACAGTTGAAATAGTGAGCACACGCACACTCCTGACAATCTATCTTTTCTGTCATTCTCCTTCCATTCCTCATGAAGACCAGACTCTACTGTCACCGAATTGAGTCATCGCACTTTCTAGAAGTTCATGTAGCTGCAACAACACAGACACACATTACATCTTTTCTTTATCCTTTTGTTGTGGTTATGGTTTTCATTGTCGTGCTTAAATGATGTCACTAGTCTGAGACCCATCTTCACCACTGTGTGGATCAATTGTTCACTTCTTCTTTCATTTTTATTGCTGAGCAGTATTCTATTACATAGAATAATGACCTGCGCTGCAATTTTTTCATTCATCTACTAGTGTTTAAATAGAAACATGTTTACTCTCCCCCACACTTTCAAAAGCTATTAATTACAAATAAAACTTTTTTCTCATGATGGGGATTGAACATAGGGCCTCACTCATGCTAGACAAACATTTTATTACTGAGCCACATCCACACCAACACAATTTGTAAGAAATTTATATACAAGACTGTATGAACTTACAAATGGGCATACATTTTCTTCTCACTTGGGTGAATGACAGCTTAGACTTGACTACTTGGATACTTTTATATGAAATATAATGTTTTTTATTGATTCTTTGAGGTTTTCAAGGGCCATGCAATGACTTGTTTGATCACACTCACTCCTTACTGCCCCATACTACTCGCTTAGGACTCCCCCTAAGTACCCCTCCAACTTTCATGTCCTCTTATTTTATAACCCATTGAGTCCAGTTAGGGTTGTGCATATGGGCGTGGGGTGTAGGGCTGTCTACTGCAGCTTGGACTATCTCCCAGGGATCACACCCTTAAAGAAAACTGACTCTCTCTCCACCAACAGCATCAGCTTCCAGTAACTATTCAGCTATGGGCGGGTCCTCAGGAGGCCCTCCCCCATCCACATTTGAATGCTGACTGGCTTGGTCCTGGGTAGGTAACCATAGCTACCCAGAGTTTGTGAGTTCATCAGCCATGACAACTCCAGAAGACACCGCTTCACATCAGTACGGTCTGTATTCTGGCTCTTAGAATCCTCCACACCTTGTCCCCTCTGTGCTGTCCCCTAAGCCTTAGGGTAAAGAGGGTGTGAGAGATGTTCCATTTATGATTGAACACTCCAGAGACACTTATTATCTTCACCTTGGCTAGTGAGTCTTTGCATTGACTGCTACTCACTGCACACACACACACACACACACACACACACACACACACGCTTTGTTGATGAGGTCTGAAAGCTGTGAAGTGGTTATATCTAAGTATCTAAGGGCAGGAATGTACCTGGAATTTCCAGTGCAGTCAATGTGACTCACTTCATATTGCTATGGGCACCATGTGACCATTCTAGTTAGTTCCCATCTTCATTAACCCTCATTATACACAGAATTTTAGCTTTTAGTGCAAACTTATTTGGCTCTTTTGAGTCAAAGTCTTGCCTGTGTAGCCCAGGGCACTGACACTCAAGATTCTCCTGTCTCTACATCCCGAGTGTTTGGGTTGCAGTTGTTCCCTGCTATGCCCTGCTCCTCCTCAGTTTCCATCCTATGCTGTTAGAATACATTAGACCTACTCCAAGTCCCTCACCCCAAACAAAGATTTGTGAGAATGGTGACTCACACTGTCAATCCTAGCAGTCAGGACACAGAGGCAGGTGAATCTCTGAGAGTTTGAAGCCAGCCTGACTTAAACAGCAAGTTCTAGGCCACACAGGGATACATAATGAGATCTTGTCTCAAGCAAAACAAAATAAGACAAAGCAAAGTTTGGACAGTCTCCTCCTGCAGTTGTTTACTGTTTCCATAACTTCGGAGAGGGGGCATATGAGTCTTTTTAGTTTTAGAAAATTCCCGAGACTTTTGAGTTGTTTACTTCCCAAGCCCCGTGAGCCTCCCTTCTCCCTCCAGAAGGGAATATTTCAATATAGAGGAATTCCCACTCAATAGTGTTACTAAGGATACTTGCATGAATTTTGTCTAGGACTCTTCTAACTAACAAATTCAAAGTTTAATCAAGGCTTGTGGGGTTCTCATTCTCTGGTCTTAAAATAAGGACTATAGAACAATGTAAGTTGTTCTCATAACACAAGTGGTTCACTACCACTTGGCTTTTGGGAGCAGGCCATAGACGGGAGGCTACTATGAAGTCCCCTGCCTACCGTATTAAAGGATTGGCAATGGGGGCTATTAGGGACTTTTGAGGCATGATAGGATATAATCAGAGCTTGGCTTCTGAAGTTCAGTCTGATTGTGCCAGTGAAAGGGTTCCTTTCCTCTTGAGTTTTCTATCTGTGTATGCTGAGTTTTCTTTTTATAGATCTCATTGGGAAGATTGGGAGTCATTCTCCCTGCTTCAAACTTCATACATGTTTGACTTTAAAAATCAAAGTAGTGGATTCTGTTTGGGCCTCTGCTGCGTGTTCTGTGGATTAGACTGAGAACTAGAAGGTGCTGAAGCTCAAAGAGAAGGTGTGTCCTTGTAAAGCAACCATCGTCTTTATCTGTTGTGTCATCCAGACCTCGTCAGAGATGCTCTTTCTTGGCATTTCCATTTGTCAGGATCCTGAGAGAAACCACAGATACAGGTAAAATAAGAGACCGGATCTCAGCCTTCTGTCTATGTGTGTACAATGCTGACATTTATCCAAGTCACCCTAGTATGGTTCCACTTGTGTTAAAATATTGAAACACTTCCATATTCATTGGTAAATAGTGGATCTCTGTTATTAGGGTTCTTTAATTCTGCACAAAAGGGGTTGCAGGACCCTGCTTAATGCAATGGCTGGCATCTTTCCTGACTGGATGAAATATTAGTATTATGACCAAATACCTGACAAAAAGCAACTTAAGGAGGAAGGGTTTATTTGTTTCATGGATTCAGGGGAAATCCATCATCGTGGAGTAAGTATGGTGGCATGCAGCTCCATGGTGGCAAGAGTATGCAGCTCAGGCTTCTCACCTCCCAGCTGAACAGGAAGTAGGTTTAGCTCAAAGCCCAACCCAGTCACCTAATTCCTCCACCCATGGCCCACTTCTTAAAGGTTCAACAGCATACCAAAGGATCCCTGGTATGATATCACTGCCTGGGGACCAAGTGCTCAAACACAGGAGCATATGGGGGGCATCTTGCATTTAAATATTAGCAGGTAATTTTCTACTCCACAGATGTTACGGCTGTAACGATTATAAACGTATATAATCCCCACAAAACACCAATTAGCAGCTTACATTATTATGCCAGACCAATACAGCTGGCAGCCTGAAACATAACTATATCAGCTGTGATATAGAGGTGAGAGTCCTTCTCAGAAACACCACCTGATACAAATCTCTCTCTAAATAAGCATAAATGTTTCATGGATAAACCAGTTCTTTGGAGGGAGACCCCATCACGGGGAATCACCCAAGCACATCAAAATGAACACTTCAGCCAGGATTTATATTTTGCAGAAATTTAGGCAATTCAGTATCCACTTCTAGGTCAGCGGCTGGGTTTTCAGAGCGGAGGTGTTTTTGCTCACCCCAGTTGGCAGTTGCCTTGAAGAAACTAAAGTAAAGCCTTGTTCTTGTCATTAACTTCAATATAATTTTCATCACACTTGATTTTTAGACACTGAAATTGCCCATAATTGTGTCTCTCCTCTCTCTATGGTAATACGGACAATTATAATGGATTATCCCTTTGTTTTCCTGGTCATTTGTTGATGCCATTTTTGTTGTAAGGATGTGAAAACATAAGGCAATTTCACCAATTACTCGTAATGTTATTCAGATATTTAATTTATTTTCTGCATGCATAATCAGCCGTAAATACATTTTAGCTAATGGAGATGACAAGGATGTAATATGATTTGAGGCCAAACAAATCTAAAATAACATTAAGAAGGAAACACAAAACCATGGGAAGGAAACAAATAACAAACATGATCTATCTTTAGTTTTTCTGCACATGGAATTCTCTAACACAGCCCGGGTCTTTCGAGTTCACATGAAATTGTGGAAGGTCCTAAAATAGCACACAATACGTAGTGGGTTCTTAGGGGTGGTTTCTTTTTATCTCTAAAAACCTAGTCAGCCATGGCAGTGGCCTTGCTGTCCCCTACACTTTTGCATGTTTAATGCTTGGTTTTTAGTTTATGCTGCTGTTTTGGGAAGTTCTGGAAACTTTAGGAGGTGGGACCCAGTTAGAAGAAGTTGGTTTCTGAGGGGTATATTGTCCCTAACGACTTCCTGTCTGTCTATCTACTTCCTGTCAGTTAAGCAGTTAAAAACAGATGTGTTTTGCCTTCAGCCACACATACACAAGGCTGAGCAAACATAGGCCAAGCCCCTTGGCAAGTGGGAGCTAAAATCAGTCCTTCCTCAGGTAACTTGTTCTGTAAGACATCTTGGTCATGGTCACATGGTCTTCCAGACTTTGACCTTCAATGTAACGGTTTTTGGAGGTCAGATTTTTGCAGGATAGGTTAGCTTTCCTTCACTTTAACAAAATACCTGAAATCATTATGGAGAGAAAAGGTTTGGTTTATGGTTTTGGAATTTCTGGTACACAATGATAATTGAACTTGTTAGTCTGAGCTTGAGTTGAGATGGCACATTTTTTTGGGTGGGGAGGGTTCAAGGCAGGGTTTCGCTGTAGCTTTGGAGCCTGTCCTGGAACTAGCTCTTGTAGACCAGGCTGGCCTCGAACTCACAAAGATCAGCCTGCCGCTGCCTCCCAAGTGTTGGGATTAAAGGCGTGTGCCACCACCGCCCAGCGAGATGACGCATTTTCAGAAGCAATTTGAGGCAGGGCAAAATCATGCATCCCATCATCCAGGAAAGCACAAAGAGAGGAAAGAAACTGGGGCCAATGCCCTGCTTTCAGGGTTTCTTGCAATGACCTAAGCACCCAGACAAGATCCCACCTTCTGAAGGCTCCATGCCTCCCAATAGCACCATGTAGGGGACCAAACCACAACAAGCCCTTGTGAATGAGGCTGATGCCAATTGAGGAGCAGGGATGAGAGGGATGATCTTTTTCTCGTCCTTATGAGGATATACATGCACACAGCACTTTGCAAATTAGCGACAGAACCCCCACTGGATCCCAACTCTGTTGGTATCATGGATTCCTCTCATTCCAGGGCTGGGAGGGAGAAGCAGTTGCTATTTAAGCCACCCAGTCTTGGAAGTCTCTCTGTGACTGCCTGAATAGTCCAAGGGCTGCTGTCTCATTGGCATCTATTCAACTCGGCAGCCCAGTGCCAAACCAGTTACATCCACAGGAGGAGTCAGCCCCTGGATCAAAGGAAACAAATCACACAAGTGGAGTTTCTTCCTTCCTGTCTCCACGAAGGCTCCCAAAGAACCTACCAAGCCTCACCTGACCCAGCTGGTCTCACATCTGTGCGTTGAGTGCCTGCTGCTAGTGGCTTTACCTAGGGGTTACTTTAGTTTCTTAAGTGTACCGGAGCCTGATAAATCCAAGGAAATTTCTCCTTGTCTGAAAAGGCTTCCAGCAGCTGTCCAGCTTCTCCCCAGACCCCTTCCTCTTTACACAGTATGGCAGAGAGAATCACATTTAGTTGCTAATCTGTCTCTAACACCTGTCAGTCTCCAGTTCTTGTTACAGATTCTAACCAACAGGTTTGGTCCTTGGCTGTCTTCCAGTTAGGGTGATTCCAGGGTGTAGGGGGCAAGCCATCCTCAAACGTGGGTGCACCTCCATTTTTGCAATTCCAGGAAAGCCCACATCAGATTCTAAATGGCTATTGCCTTGCTCAGAGGAAAAACTTGATGAATTATGAGCATTCAGCTTCCCGGTGAAGGCACGTGCTATTTTGCCTGAAATCCTTGCTGGCTTAGTGAACTGTCTGGGGGTCCCAGTAATGCTGGTGACTCAGTTTGCAGATGCTGCATTGCTTCATGGTAAGAGAAGAGGGTCACACATTTACAGGAGAAGAAAGAGACAGGCAATTCGGGGCTTTGCTGAGAAAGTCTGGGATAGTTTGGCAAGGATAGAGTAGGATGTAGATACCAAGTTTTCAAATGTCAAAAGGAGCCTGTGTCTTGCTTAGACACAGTGACAGGTGGCAGTGCGTGGTCTCGTTGAGGTTGGTTTAGTTTGCTGCTTGTTCTATCTTCCATGCACAGTGACAGCAGGACTTTGATGTCTGTCTCAGTCTCCGGAAATAGATTCACATTTATTAAGCCTGTTGAACAATCATACTCCCAAGGGGCAATAGATGAGAATTCATGGTTAAAGATTGGCACCCTTGATCACACATAACCCCCAATAAGTAAATGTCTATTTGCCCCTTGACGGTCTCATTCAAGAGAAAGAGTACATTTTGGTACACTTTCTGGTATACATGCCATTTGGCACAGCATCTTGTTTGGAGCATATGGGGATGTGAACGGCTGCATAAAGGATCATTTATCATCTCTGTGATGCCTGTGCCCCAAGGCCTGTGGTAAACCTTTTGGCCCTCGGGATAGACCTAGAGTGAGGAAGCCCAAGGCAAATCTTTTAAAGATAGCAACGAGAGGACATAGCGGCCTTTTTTCTTCCAGACTGTGGTTCATGGATGAAAACAAGGGTATGAAAGGTTAGGGAGATGGCGCAGTCAGGAAAGTGCTTGCTGTGGCAGCATGAGGAATCAAATGTGGTACCCAGAAGTCCTGTAAGAAAGTTGAACACGGTGGCATGCAGTTGTGATTTCAGGGCTGGGGAACTGGGGAAGGGTGGGTTCCTGGAGCTCAGTGAGTGGATGACAGCCTAGTCTACTTGGTGATTCTGTGAGAACTTCCACCCGCACCCCCCACAAATCAATGTGCTAGCACCCGAGGAATGATACCTATAATTCGTCTTTGTCTCTGGCTTCCACATGCGTGCACACATAAAAGAATGGATTGGAGCCACTGTGGGAAATTTTCTGAAGCAAAATTTGTCTTTAGGTCTGTTTAACTTCCAAGCTGGTGTTGCTAACTCTAGGGACATAGAGTCACAGGTCATTTAAGTGTTCAGACTTACAATTTTTGCAGTTGTGAACATTGGAGAGCACAGTTAAACTAGGATGGATGCAACATCTCCAGGTTACTTGACCACTGTCATGTATGTGGTCCATTTCTGGCCAAAGTTCCATTCTGTAGTATATGGCTGTAGCGATGACTACAGCTACTAAATCCGAGGCAGGATTCTTCTTACGACTGGACACAAGCCACCACGTCATTGGAGCCTGACTAATGGCACATTGGCTGTGCTGACTCCCCCCACTGCTTTGTTTTGTTGGGTGGCAATCATTTGGAAGTGTTGAGATGTACTTTTAGGAAATAAAATTTTAAATTACATCAATCAGAGCTGGGGAGATAGCTCAGTGGGCAAAGTGATTGCTGTATAAGCACAAGAATCCCCCCTAAGTGCAGATCCCAAGCACACACAGAAGTAAGGTGCAGTGGCGCGTGTCTGTAGTCCTAGCACCAGAGGGTGGATCCTGGGAGCTCAGCGGCTGGTGAGTCTAGACAAAACAGTGAACTCTGGGTTCAGTGAGAGACCTGATCTCCAAGTACAAGGTGGAGAGGGATTGAAAACACTGGATGTCTACCTCTGCAAGCTCTCTTGCCCTCCCTCTCTTCCTTCCCCCTCTTTCTTCCTCTCTCTCCCTCATTGTCCTCTCGCTGCCCTGCACATTTGAAGGTATACTCCTCCGCATGTCATACACACCTATACAACACACATACTTGGGACTTCTCACCCTCCTTTATATGCACACAGGTGTGCACATACACAGTGAGAAAAGAGAATGTTTCACCAATATGACAAAGTCCTCGAGACTTCCTTCATTCAATTAGATACAATTAAATAAAATGCATGGTAGGAATTGCTCTGTTTAGGGAATTTTGGCAAGCAGGTGTCTCATGGTACACAGTGGGGTTGTTCATTATCCCATACTTTGGGTCCTTTCCAGTCAACTCCTTCTCCATTGTCCATGACCAGACACCCACTACCCTAGGTCTGTCGGTAGATGAGTCCATTTGTATGGTCATTTGTTGTCTGAGTTTCAGTCCTGCCTGGTTCCTGCAATCATTAAGTCCCAGAAAAATCACACAGAGGTCTACATTAGTCATAAACTGATTGGCTTATTAGCTCGGCTTCTTATTAACTCTTATAACTTATATTATCCCATTATTCTTATCTGTGTTATCCATGTGGCTCAGTACCTTATTCAGCAAGGCAGCCACATCTTGCTTCTTCTGTAGCTGGGCCAGGACTGCTGACAAAACTTTCCTCTTCCCAGAATTCTCCTGTACTTGTTGCCCCACTTCTAATTCCTGCCTGGTTGTCCCGCCTATACTTCCTGCCTGGCTACTGGCCAATCAGTGCTTATTTAAAATTAAATTGACAGGGTACAGACCATTGTCCCACAGCAGTCATTCTTGTGGCTGGGGTTTTCATTGTTGCTCCTGGCTGCTTTTGTTCCATACTGTTTTACTGTTGTGAGATGTCTGTATGCTGTGTGTATCTGTCACTCATCCTTCAATTGCCCTTAGTGTCTTACAAGGAGCACTCTGGGTTTCCCTTTGGATGGAATCTACAATGTCTCGATCACGTTATCATTGTGGCTGCTACAGACATTCTTGAAGAGGGCTTTGGTGAATGTGCTTTCATTTCCCTTGGTTGAGTGCTTTGGAGAAAAGCAGATAGACTGCAGGGCATACATACTCATGTTAGAACATAGCATAGTTCTACACATGTGACCACTGCATTGACCCACAGGTGATGGGGGGAGTTCCAGGGAGTTCATACTCTTGTCAACACTTAATCTTTTTTATTTGGTTCACTCCAATGGGTGTCAAATATTGCTAGATTTTGGCTTTCAATTTGCATTTTCTTGATGTCTATTGATATTGAATTTTACACACACAGTGGTAGGGAGATAGAATATTTCATGTAACCCAGGCTGGCCTTAAACCTCTTATATAACTGAGGATAACTTTAAACTCTTGGTCCTGAGCCTCTGCCTTAGGTGTTTGGATTACAAAAATGCACCATTATATCTGAATCTTAATTTTAAATTGATGCATATAAAGATAATATACATATATAGATAGTTAATCATATGGTTGTTATATAATGTTTAAATCAAACTAAACAATACTTTGTCAAATATTTATCAATTTCTTGAGGTATGAACATTGAAAATCTTTTTTCTAACTTTTTAAATGTATAATACTAAAATTAGTGTTACCAATGATCCAGTCAATTGAATTTGAAAAGTTATTAGTACATATTCATTGTGGAAGTGATGAATTATACAATAATTTGATTCTAGTATATCAAATTCTTTGACCATTCTCCTTCTCTTTGCCCTCTTCTGTTCTTCCCTCTCCCACTGGTCTCTTTCTTTTCCCAAACAGTCCTTTCTATTTCTATAGTGTGTGTATGTATGTGTGTGTGTGTGAGAGAGAGAGAGAGAGAAAGTGTGTGAGTGTGTGTATGTGTGTGACTGTGTACATGTGTGTATATATGTGTATGAGTGTGTATATGTATGTGTGTGTATGCTTGTATATGTGTGTGTTTCTTTATCCATTTCTCTGTTGATGGCACTTATGCTGATTCCAATTCTTGTCTATTCTGAAGAGTGTGTCAGTGAACACAGATAAGTAGGTATCTCTGTGCTGACTTATATTCCTTTGGGGACACACCCAGGAGTGAACCAGCTGGATGATCTGGTGGTCCTGTTTCTACTCTTGTGAAAAACCTTCACACCGATTTCTGTAGAGCATGTAGCGTGTGCTCCTTTCCATCTCTCTCAGCTGTGTATGAGCTTTTCTTCCCCCCTCACCCTTGCACCCTTGCCAGTGTTTTTTTTTTTTTTAATAAAGGAAAACATTTAATTGAGGTGGCAGCTTACAGTTCAGAAGTTCAGTCCATTATCATCATGGTGAAGAGCATGGTGGCGTGCAGGCAGATATGGTGCTGGCTGCATTTTGATCTGAAGGTGGCAGGAAATGGACTCAGTGTCACACTGAGTGAAGCTTGAACAAAGGAGACCTCGAAGCCCATCTTACAGTGAGGCACTTCCTCCAACAAGGCCATGTCTACCCCAGCAAAACCATAACTCCTAATAGTGCCACTCCCTATGAGATTATGGGGGCCAAAGACATCCACACTACCACAATAACATATTCCTAAATATATGAATGCATTCTGTTCAGTTTTGTTTGTTTGCAATGATAGCTCTTCTGACAGAGTGAGATGGAACCTTAGTGTAGTGTAGTTCCCTGCAGGCTGAGAGTGTTGGTATTTTTAAGTGTGTCCCTTGCTTCATCTCTTGAGAAGTTCATTCATTTCATTTGTCTGTTTTGTGATTGGATTAATGCCTTCTGTTTAATTTTTGAATTCTTTGTATAGTCTAGACCCTGACCCTCTGCAGGTGTGTGGCTGGAAAAGAGCATCTCCCATCCTGCCCATGACCTCTTCAGTCCATCACCTCTTCTGCCATGTAGGAGATTTTTAATCTTACACAGTCTGAGTTGTCAGTCCCTGATTCTGTTTCCTGAGCGGTTCAAGTCCTTTCCAAAACAGCCTTCCCTGTGCCGTGCCTATAGATGGAAATGTTTTTGCATAGAAGTTTCAGAGTTCCTACTCCGCTGGAAGACTTTTGGGACTGCTGAACATTTTCCCTAAAGCAACATAATACAAAATCAGTATCCAGCTTATCAGCAATCTTTGTCCACTCCAATAGCGAACACTTGGAGAAAGAAATTTAGAAAACCATTTCGTTTGCACTAGCCTCAAATAAAATCCAGCTAGGAATAAACATAATTAAGGAGATAGATGTCCTCTAGGGGGCAAACTTTAAAACACTGAAACAAATAAATTGAAGGAGATATTAAGTTCCCTTAAAGAGCCATCTTTTTGTGAACAATCTATTGGAGTGTTTTGCCAATTTTGGAAAAAAGTTGTTTCTCATTTAAAATATTGATTTATAATTTTCTTGTGTAGAGTACTGTCTTCTTATCTGCAGGGGATGCATTCCAGACCTTTAGTGTAAATGTGGAGAGAACAGAATCCTATATATACTGTTTTCCCTGTGTGCCATAAGTATGTGTCTAGTATAAAATTTAATTTATAAATTAAAGACAACAAAACAGAACAATACTATAACAATAACCGGTAACAGGAATTTTCTGTAGGGACCATGGTTTACTGGATCACAGGTGCTGTGACATCAGAAGTCAGTCTGAAAGCCAGCACACCTACTAAGTGCTCATGGGAAGGTGGTGGTTAGAGCATGCACACATTGGGCAAAGGAAGGATTCTTTTCTCTAGCGGGATGGAATGGGATGGTGAAAGACTTCATCCTGCTACTCAGATTGGTGCACAATTTGAAATTCCTTTTCCTGGAAACCACAGCTTAAAATGCTCGGCTATGATTGATCTTGGGTAATATACCCACTGAGAGTAAAACCTCGGATGGGGATGGAGTGCAGGTGGGGATCTGTTCTACAAACCCAAGGTCACAGATAGATATAAACCTGTGAAGTGTTAGTGTTTGTTCATTTTCCTAATGGTGATGATTGATAAGCAGCAAAAGTTAAGTTTCATGGAGCCAAAAATTTCCTTTCACGTTTTGAACATTTGTATTCTGTTGAAACAAACAAACAAATAAACAAAAAACCCTTTATTAGGTGCTTGAAGCAGAAACCACAGAGGGACTCTGCCTACTGGCTTTCTCCCTCTGAATTATTCTGCAGGCATTCTTATACAGCCCAGCCCATGTCTAAGGATGGCATTGCCCACAGTGAGCTGGGCCCCTCTACATCAATCAACAATTGAGAAGGTGCCTCACTGAAATGGCCGCTGGCCAATCTGATTGAAGCAATTTTTTAGTTGAGATTTCCAAATGACTATAGGTCATCTTAGTTTTTAATTTTTTTTACAACTCTTGCTGTTTTCAGATTTTACGCATTTAATAACTTTCATTGTCAACTTGACACAACTTAGAATAACCTGGGAGGGAAGTCTTGATGAAGGATTCTCTACATGGGGTCGATCTATGGGCATGTCTTTTGAGAACTGTCTTCAATTAATTGATGTAGGAAGACTCAGCCCACTGTGGGCAACACCATCCCCTTGGTATAGAGCAGTTCTGAACTGTATCAGGGAGAAGAAATGAAACTGAGCATAAGCAAACAAACAAGCATGCATGCATTCATTTTTCTCTACTCTTGACTGCAGGTACATGTGAGTAGCTGCTTCAAGCTCATCCTCGGTGGCTTCTCTGCAGTGATGGACTATAACCAGAATTGTGAAATAATAAAAACTTTCTCTCCCCTAAGTTGTTTTTGCCCCAGTATTTTATCATAGCAACAGAAATACAACTAGTACATACCATCCTCTTGAATTAAGGTTTGCAGAGGGAGAAAATGTCTTGTGTTAGCTTTTCATTGAGAAATACTCAAGTAGATTAACCTAAGGAGGGAAGGCTTGTTCTAACTCACGGTTCCTGTCCATGGGAGGCTGGCTGCATCAGTTCTGGGCTGCTGATAGGCAGAGGGGGTGTAGCAGAGACATAGCGGATTAGAGCTGCTCACCTTATGACAATGAAAGAAACACAGTGTGACAAGGAAAGGTCTAAGCACAAGCTGCATCCCTACAAGGCAAGCCCCAGTGACCGACTTCCTCCTATTCAGCTCCACTTCAAATAACCCAACCATCTATGAATCATCAGAGAGTTACTATACCGATGAAATTGTACCAATGATCCACTCAGTTCTCAGCAACGCCACCAGGTGAAGACCAAACCTTCAACTCATAAACCTTCTGGGGAACCATCATGCCTAAACCTTAGCAGGTATCATGGTGTACTCTTTTCCCATGTTACTTGCTATATAAAGATGAGGTGGAATCCCAGAGGTGTGAAATATAGGGCAGCATCTGTCCTTGTTCCTTCGATGTAGCTTCCACCGCACATTCCACTTAGACTCTCTTCATTGTTTATTTCTTTAGAATAAGACTTAAAATCAGCTCGTGTCAGTCTCCAAGCTGTCAATCATTTGCAAGGTTGTTTCAGTTTGTCTAGATCCATAAACTGGCCACATATGTACTATAACTGTATATAGTTCACATAAGTGTCCAGGTAGAATATTGCATGAAATCTTGTTGGAGTTACATGCCAATTTATGACAATATTTTTCTCCATGTATGCTGAGTCTTCAAATCTGCCAACACTGAACAATACCATTTAGTCAGGTTTTTAAGGGTTTTTTGCCAGTGATTTTTTTGAAAAACTATTCTGTTGATTATTGGCATTCGTGCATATGATGAGTGTGTGGAGTAGTGGTGTGCATGAACTATGTCATTTGTGTGCAGAAGGATCTGGACAGCTGAGAGCTGGTTTTCTCCTCTTACCGTGGGATCCAGGAATTGAATCAGGTTGTGAGGCTAGCCTTCGTGTCTTTGCCTGCTGAGTTACTCTCTGACCCTACTTTATTACTTTAATAGGTCGGTCCTGCATGTGGTTCATTAAATTCATTACTGCTTGATATTTTGGGGGTTATTAAAAACAATATCATCTTTTAAATTTAAAAATAACTTGAAACATTTTCAAAGTTATAGAGAGCAAAGGAAATTTATTTTTCTAGATGTATTTCCAAGTAAAGGTCCACAGGACACTGTATATCCATCTAACTCTAAGAATGGGGTTAGCCCCTGAGCAGTCACTGTGCAAGCGTGGACACCAGGGACTCGTCTGCTCTATGAGCACACCATCTTCAGTCTGAGGCCTGATAGATGTCCTCCAAGTTCTCTTTGTAAGGAAAGAATCTGCCCCTGAGTAGCATCCTGTGTTCAGTGACACTCACCTGAGAAACTTCCTCATCTGTCCTCGGCATTTGTAACTGAACAGGGTCTAAGATGGTTCTGTGGACACTGTGCCAGCGTGAGCTTGCCTTTTGGTTAGATTAAACTTATGCAGCTTTGCCAGAAAACCACAGACATGAAGCCATCCTGGTATTGTGCCTACTTGGCTGTGATCTTGTTCTCCTTTCTTGTGGTCTGATTGTCACAGCAATGGGGTGGTGAGCATGGCTTCTGTTAAGCTTGACAGGATAAATTTAATGTTTTATTCCCTTGAAGTGAGTATTGGGTGCACTCATACTTGAGATATTGTTATCAAACTTTGAGTTTATTCCATAACACTATAGGATCATATATTTATATTTATTTTATAAATTTAATCATTAAAATCATTTTATCTTAATGTTCAGATTGCCTCCTGTTTCAGTGATGGAAGCACCTTCAAACTGGTTCCTATGTCTTTTAACAGGCCCCATTCTTTTGGAGGGTGTTTTTGTTTGTTTGTGGTTGTTAGTTTTGTGACTGGGTCTCTTTATGTGATTCAGACTGTCTTTGAACTTATGACCCTCTTACCTCTTCCTCCCAAGTGCTGGAGACACAAGCAGGCCGCACCTCAAAATGTAAACATCAGTCAATACTGGCTATAATGAAGGGTCTTTTTTCTTAAGTTTTAAGATTATGTTGTAATTCAGATTTTTTCATTTATTTTAACAATTTGGAAATTAAATTTCTGTATATTTACAGTATACATGATATTCTGAAATATTGCATGCTATGGAATTACTAATATGTGATAATAAATGTTTGCATTAGCTCATATACACATTTTCCTGCATTGAGAACTCTTTGCAATTTCCTCTTACATAATCTGTTGTTCCTTTAGTTATAGCCATCATCATGGATGGTGAATTTTTGAACTTATTTTTCTGGGAGGCTGAAATTTTATAACTTTGATTGACATGGACCTAATATCTCTACTCCTCCTCCCCAGGCTCAAATATATATATATATCTCAACACAAGATTCATATTCATAGATTCTTCCTATTGCACTTACGTCCTTTGGCCCATCCACGCTGTGACACATGGAAAATTCCTTGCATTTTAAGGATAAAAGTATTTTATCACACACACACACACACACACACACGCACGCACACCTTATTTTCTTTGTCCGCAAAGCCTGTGATGGACAGTTAGGTTTATTTTAGACCTTGGCTACTGTGGATAATGCCAAAGAGAACACAAGAGGTCAGATAATGCTTAATGTGATGCAGTGATGCAGCAGCTTTTGGATTGTGTTACCAGTATGCCAACTGCAGCATCAGAACGTGATTCCATTTTTAAATTTTGAGGTCCTTCCGCCATGTTTTCCATAATAACTGTGAGAATCTTTAGTCCTACCACTAATCTACAGGGATTCCCTTCATTCTCTTTTACCAACATGTGCGATCTTTCTTTTCTTGGGCATCAGTCATTCTAGCAAGCATGAGTCAGCATCTCCCTGTGGATTGGTATGCATCTCCTAGCATTGCTAAGCATTTTTCCTATGCCTATTGCCCACTTCTATGCCTTTTATTTTTGAGAACTGACAGTTTGGTCTATTTTCCCATTTTAAAAAGTCTGCATTTTCCTGTAATTGAGTTTGAGTTCTTTACAGATTTTAAATATTAATCCATTATCAACTGTGTGGCTCACAAACGTTTTCTTTCATCCCATTGGTTGTCTCTTAGTTATCCTTTCCTTGGCTGTGCAAAGCCTTTCAGTTTGATGTAATCCTATTTGTCTAGTTCTGCTTTTATTGCTGGTGGCATTAGGGATAGATAAAAAATCGTTGCCCAGAGCAACAGCATGGGACATTGGCCCTGTGTTCCTCTATTCATTTGTCAGTTTCAATTCTAGTGTTTAACTTCAAATCCATTTGAGTTGATCGTTGTAAGTAGTATGAGAACAAGGCCTAATTCCATTCTTAGACACGTTGATACTACGTCTTCCTAGCACCATTAAGTTTTACTTATTTTACTTTATTTCATTTTATTTTGTTTGTGTATGTGTACATGTGTGTGTAGACACATATATCACTGCACATGTGTGGAGGTCAGAGGACTCTCAGGAGTCAGTTATCTCATGCTATCTGTGGGCTCCTAGGTTCAAAGTCAAGCACTTCTATCTGCTGAGCCCTCATGGTAGCCTACGCAGCACCATCTGTTGAATAGACTACTTTCCCCAGGTGTGTATACCTGGGATCATTGTCAAAAGGATATTATCAGTTGAGTAGAAAAACACGGGGCAGTTTCTGGGCTCTATGCTGTTTCCTTTATCTGTGCATCTGGTTTTATGCATGTGTGTGGTTCATGTATATTCAGGTACACCTTGTGTGTGTGTGTGTGTGTGTGTGTGTGTGTGTATGTGTACATGTGCAAGCATGTATATATATATGAGGATCAAGGGTCAACGTCAGGGTTCTCTACTTGATTTTCTGAGACAGAGGGTTGTTTTTTGTCTTTTGTTTTGGTTTTTGGAATTTAGTTTCAGCTGGACTCGCTGGCTGGCAACTTCCCAGGATCAGCCTGTGTATGTTTCTCCCACACATCCAGGACTGAGGTTACACACATGTGCCACTAGACTCAGATTTTACATGTTTTCTGGAGGTCTTTGTACTTGCATAGTAAGCGGTTCATCCATGGAGCCAGGCCTGTTTGTCTCCAAGCTAGTGCTTTGCATTTTGCCTGCACAGCTTTGCGATATGAACTGAAACCAGGGAGTGTGATGCCTCTTTGTCTGGCCTTTGTTTAGGGTTTGCTCTGACTTTTCTTTGCTGGCCTCTGGAGCTGATCCTGTCTCAGCTTTGTCAGACTTTACTGTGGCTTCTGTTGGGCTTTGTGCACCCCTGGAATCACATGATGTATAGATGTGAGCACATTTTCCTTCCACGGAACCTGTTAGTGTTGGTGACATCATTCCAGTTCCCTGGGTTTCAGGAACAAGTTGCCAGCTCTCGGAATGCAGCTCTTTGCTCTGCCATACATTTGCCAGCTCAGTGGGATTTGGGAGCTTCTCTTCCCCCCACCCCCAGTCCTGCTTCCAAAACCCAGAAAATGTCTCACTTCTGTTTTTCTTTTCCTCTACCAGAACTTTCCGAGGGTGACAGCTATACAGAGCTGGAAGGCGGCCGCGGGATATTATATCATGTCTATTCTGCTTTTGCTGTTTAGTGACCATGAGCCTGCATGCCTTGCCTTCTGGTTTCTCTCTGTTCTCATGAACTCCGTCTTTTGAAGGTGAGCTCCAGCATACACTGGATCAGTCTTCCTAATCCTCCCATGATAGCCCTCCACTCTCTGGACATTAGTATCATCCCACCAGGGAGGGTGGTACATTTTAAATGGGGAATCTTTCTCACGTCTGCTTTTAACACACAATTGTCAAGTTCCAGGTAGATCTATAAGAAAGTATTAAGAAATATGTAGGTATAAATTTTCTCTGAGCCTGTAGCCTCTTGGAATTCTAGCTTTTCATGTTGGCCTTCTACGGTCATTGATGTGCTTTCTCTTAAAGAAACTCAGGATTGTGCTCATCTTTCCTCTTCCATTGTTCCAACCAGAACAGTGGCATGTGTCACTTATATAAAGAGTTCTTATTTCTAGAGCTTAGTTCTTGTGTGTGTGTGTGTGTGTGTGCATGTGTGTGTATGTATGAGTATATGTGTGCGTGTGCATGTAAACATGTGTGTGATGTGTGATTCCTCTCTGTATGCTGTTAATAACATTGGTTAATAAAGAAACTGGCTTGGCCTGATAGGGTAGAACAGAGCTAGGTGGAGAAAACTAAACTGAATTCTGGGAGTAAGAAGAGTGGAGACAAGGAGAAGCCATGGAGCCACTGCCAAAGATAGATGCCAAGTATTAGTGGTAAGCCACAACCACATGGCGACACACAGATCAATAGAAATGGGTTAAATTAAAATGTAAAAGCTAGCCAATAAGAAGTTAGAGCTGATAGACCAAGCAGTGATTTAATTAATACAGTTTCTGTGTGATTATTTCCGGAGTCTGGGCAGCCAGGAATCAACAAGTGGCCTCCCTACAACATGTGTGAATATGTATGTGTGTATGAGTGTGCATGTGTGTGAGTGAGTCTGTGTGAGGGAGTGAAGTGTATGTGCATGTACATGAATGAGTGTATTTGTGAGTAGGAGTATATTAGTGAATGTATATGTGTGTATCAATATGTATGTGAATGTATACATATGTTGCATATATGTGTATGTGTGTACATGTGTATACATGCTTTTATGTATGTGTGTATGGGTGATGTAAGTGTGTATGTGTGTGGGAATATTGTTTATGTGGTATAAGTGTGTGGATGTGTATGCATTAGGCACACATGCCATGATACACACATGGTGGCCAGAGGACAACTTTGAGAAGTCAGTTCTCTTTTTCCACCTTTACGTGGATTTGAATGACGGAACTCAGGCCCCCAGGCTTGGCAGCCAAGCACCTTACCTGCTGAGCCATCTCGCAGACAGCAGCAGCAATCTTTCATGAGCTCTTATATCCAGTAAAGAAGGCAACCCTCAGACCTTGTGTACCTAAATATCTCTGCGGCCATTTCCAGATGAATTGTTTTATAGTATGGAGTTGGGAGCCAGGCTTCAGTCCCAGAGCTGCTCTGATTGCAGCATTGACACCAGGTTTTTCTTCCTTGATGTTTCCAGTCTTTGCAATAGAATTGCCCAGACAAGTTCATTCACAAAGGGTTGAAGTCTGTGTCTCTAGCCTCCGAGCCTCGCTTCACCTTCTATACAGGTGAATCTTCTATGCTTATTATAGCAGTGCTTAACGGAATACCACTGACCTGGTGCCTTGAACGACAGCTTCTGCAGGCCTTGGCCTCAGTATGACAGCTCTGACTGGCTGCTAGACAACACGTCTCTCTTGGCTCCTTTTGTGACCTTTGCTCAGCTCAGAGGGAGATTGGTCCCGTTGCATGTATGATAGTTTGCCCTAATGACCTTGTTTAATATTAATTGCCGATTTAAAGGCCCTATATCCAAATACAGTCACAAGAGGGTTAGAGTATCACCATAAAATGGCAGGGGATACAATTTGTGTGTAACACTCTGGAAATTATTCAGGCCAGGAGAATGCAGTGGAGGGTGACAGGCGTCACTTGTAAGCCCAGACCTGACAAGCACGCTAAACACCTTCTACCTGTGCTCTTTACTTCACTCATGAGGCATGAACTAACCTGTTGACATCCGACAAGCGGATTAAGTGAATTGCTGTCCAGTCACAAGGCATGTAAGATTTTGCTGCTGCCCACAGCTAGCCAATCACAAGACACATGCGGCAATGCCCTGAACTGACAGCCAGTCACAAAATATAAAGTCAGCCAAAGTCGGGCGTGCAGGATTTTGTTCCAGCCAAAAGTCTGCCAATCATAGGATACTTGAGGCTTTCCTCCAGACTACCAGAATGTGCCTATACACTCCCACCAGTGAAAAATAGCAAAATCCGTATTGTTTTTAAAGTTTATTTTACATGTATGGGTATTTTGTTCACATGTATGCCTGTATACCACGTGGGTGTCTGAGGTGCACTGGATTTCTTGTGACTGGAGTTAGAGATTGTTGTGAACTGCCACAGGGAAGCTGGAGATGTCACCAAGGTCCTCTGGGAGAGCAGCCAGCATTCGTAAACACTGAGCCATCTCTCCAGCCCCTAAGTCTTATTGTTTTAAACCATTGAGTACTTGGGGGTCTTTGTCACTTAGGAATATGTAACTGATGAAAACTACAGAAGGGGCTGGTGAGACGGCTCCGCTGATAAAGATGGTTGCTGAAGAATCTCAAACGGATCCCTGGATCCCACATGGTAGAGAAATGGACTTCCGTAAATTGACCCCTGACTTCACAGGATGCATGCACAGGTGACTTCCCGTGGAAAGTAACTAATTAAGTGTGCTGAAAAGGAAAACTACTTACCAATTATCTTCGTAAGGGTGGTTTGGGGCCGTACTTTGCAAATGGAGGAGGTCCATTTTCTGTAGCTCTGGCAGTCTTCCTGCGGCTCCCAGTCATTTCATGTGAGGGGAAGGAAATGGAACTACATTCTCACCAGCTTGCCTTAGAGCCCTCTTGGGGAGATGCTGTTTTTATTTGGAAATAGACGGTGAAAGCCTGCTTCTCTGATATAATTAGAACTTGCAGAAGAATCGGAGTTGTCTCTTAGCTTTGAGCGCTCTGACTTCTCTGGAGAGCAGGCAGGGTGTTTCGGAGAGGGACACGGGGGTGGGGTAGGGTGTTGGGTAAGGTGGACTTAGTAAGATTTGGCTGGAGCCCTGTTTCTTCAGCAGAGGTCTTCAGTTTAAGAAAGAAGCACTTTGGAGGATATCCTAAGAGCAGGCTTTTAGCACATAAATGGAATTTTAAAGCATTGTTAAAGAAATTTGTCAGTGCAGAAGGCTTTATTGTAGTTTTCCAAACAAACAAGCAAAAAAAAATTGACCTATCTTCTGGGAATTTGATGAAATTAGCAGTTTCAGCCTCCTACCCCCAGAACACCCACTTGGCTATATCCCAACTCCATCCATGTCTGACAAACATCAGGTACCACCTGCTGGTTGAACTTTTAAAGTGAACTTGAAACATTGAGTCAAAGCATAGTCAAAATTAATCACTTTAAATCTGGCTGCAGAGGGTCTTTGAGGAAGAAAATGATTATGTGGCCAAATAATTCGAGATACATCTCTTGAGTATGGAGAGAGGAGAGAGGGCAAGGAAAACCAGGGAATGGGTGATAAAAATGGACCAGCAGAAGAGCCAAGTGGTAACCTGGGAGCTCCAGCCTGGATGGAGCATTTAAGTAAGTCAGTGGACAGAGGAAGAGAGACAGAGGGAAGAGAGGCAGAGACAGAGAAAGACAAAGAGAGGATGAGAGGGGCTGAGTGAGAAGTGCCGTTGACTGGTCAAGAGAATGATGGTGTTTTCAGACCACAAGGTGCTTCAGTGCTAGGGTTCTGGCTGAATTGTGCTTCAAAAATTCTCCGCATTGTGACAAATATTCAGCAAATGTCTGACACCCACTTAGTTCAGGGGAAGGGTGGGGGTTCAGTGCAAAGCTGAAGAGAGCGTGAGCGTGAGCTGAGCCACAGACTCATGGTCTCAGCTGAACTGTGCGACTCTGAGCTGGAAGGATCAGGTGACTGAGATACCTCCTCATCTCAAGGATCTGGAGAGGGATAAAGAACTTCTCGGTGGCATATGGGATGTGTCTTTGCCAATCTCATCTGAATTTCAAGAGTGGGTGGCAAAGGGAATCTGGTGCCAGGATGGCATGTGCTTCGGTTTAGATATAAAGAAGGCAGAACCTTTGGGAGACTGGAAAGTGGGTGAACGCTCAACGTCAGGAAATAAACACTTTTTTTTTTTTTTGGAAGAAGGTTGCTTCAAAACTTTCATCATGGTCCCTTGCTTCTCACTAGTAAGGTGCAAGGAGATGCCTTATGGACTTCTCTGTTTTTATTTAGACTCAAACCCCACTCTGTGGCTTTAAGTATATGTTAGAAAGAGCTGTGCAGATTTCTTCTAATGGCCAGAGCCTAGTGAGCGTGGCCCCTTTGACTGGTCAGGTTCACACACCCGTCATTGTCTCCTGTCACTCTCACGCTGAGGTCTGGACAAGAGGAATGCCCAAGCAATTATTCCTCAGCACATTCTTGTAAGCTACCAGACTCCTTAAGCGTAATATTTTCTCTGTTAAAATTTCTCTCATTGGTCCATGAGTGTCATTCAGCTTCTCTCAGTGTGCACTTGAGATTTAGTGTAATGAAGTCACCCAGGTACCCTTGTGTGGGGTAGATGAAAGGTGAGGTTTGTTTTTCCTTTTGGTACCATAAAGTAGGTTCTGTCATCAAAGGACCAGCTTGTCAAGGTCTGAGGCATGGTGTTGGACTAGAATGAGAATCTGGGGTGAAAGCTAGGTTGTACTTCAATGTCCCATTCCCAGTGTCTTTGTTAGAATAGGTGATGACCTATTTTCTAGTGTTTTCTGATTAAGAAAGGCAGGACATCTTGATGGATCCAAGGCTACTACCCTTGCCCCAGCCCTGGTTGTTGGAAACAGACCTTTAAGGTGTAGTCCTGGGTACCTGAAAGAGAATTCTAAGCTCCTGGTTATGGGCTGGTAGCAGTACTCTCTGTTTCTGGGGCTCTTCATGCTAAGGTTCCAATATTGATCTCCCTGCTTTTTCATTTATCCTTTTATTAGTGACTACCTAGCACCGCCAGGATTTAGCTTCTTTATCTGTAAGTGATAATTAAAGAAGTAGTTGCTTTTCTTTAAAAAATAAAATAGTACAGCTAGCTTTCTACTCTAGAGATTCTGATTTAATTGGTTTGGGCTGCATCATGAACACTGGAATAAAAAGAAACAAACTTTCCCCCAAGCAATTCTAACGTGTGCCAGTAGGGAAACAAGAGAGAAGATGGAGAAAGAAAGCAGGAAGAGAGAGAAGGAGTGTATCTCCTGTTAACTGTATGCCTTTTGAAGAATGTCATTAACCTTTCTTCATTCTGCAAAATGGTAACACTAGAAATACTGAACAGATATCTTAGTTCATTTCCTATTGCTTCAACAAAATACCTAACACCCAAGGTGATGTTGTTTATGAAAAATAGAGGCTAATTGCATCATGGTTTGGGGACTGTGAAGTCACCTAGCATCTGTTGAGGGCTTCTTCCTGCTGACCAGAATGTGGCAGATAGGATCTCATTAAAGATTTAGCAAGCTGCTGACTCCATGAGTGTGTAGCCTTGATGACCTGGTCACCTCTGAAAAGTCCCACTTCCAGTCTATCTGCATGACTCTGGGGAAGTAATTTCTAACACATGGCTTCTCTAGACAAACACTGAATTCCTAGTAACACAACTCGTGTTCATAGAACTTAGGGCAATATGTGTGCAAAGCAAGACTAATTAATTGTTTATTAGGAATATAATTAGAATTACCAGAAATAGGTCAGATCCTTCACTGTTGAGGCATAAAATTAAATTTCTGTCCTTTTATTTATATATGTGTGTATGTGTGTGCATGTTAATGTACTTGGGCACATACGTGCATGTAGAAGACAGAGGTCAACGTTAGGTGTCGTCCTCAATCACTCTCCACCTTACTTTCTGAGGTAGAGTCTCTCATTGAACATCACTAATTAGGATAGAATGACTGATCAGCAAGGCCTGTCTCTGCTTTCTCAGGATTGGGGTTACAGATACACACCACCACACCTGGCTTTTGATATAGGTGCTGGGAGTTGAACTCAGGTTCCCACACTTGCACAGAGAGCACTTCATATCAAAACCACTTCTGTAGCCCCTGTTATTTTACTTCAAAGCATGCTGTTAAAGTAAAACAAATACCTATGAATGTTGTTAAATTTAGCGGTAGCTCTTGATGACTGTTCAGAGAAGGGCCTATGCCCAGGTCAGAATGGGGAGTGTCAAAGCCCAGGTGTCTCTCATGGTCCTTACTGGTCATCACTTCCTTCGAAGACTCTTGTGATTTTATTCACACAACCATTTATTAGTTCCACCCCCACCGCGCCCTGCACTGGAATTTTTTGGAATAAATGAAGCTATAATACTTATGTACCTTTGGTTCTGATGTGTCCCTGGACTTCACCTACCATGTTTTGTGTAGTAGAAGCTTGCTATTCTAATTTCTGTGTAGGTTCTATCCCACAACTCTGCCATATGTTGATTTATTATACTGTTGGATAATTGGGGAGGTTCCAATTTTGGGCAATTGTGAAAAATGCATTTGTAAATATTCTTATACAAGCTTTAAAAATATTTCCTAAAGTGAAGTATATTTTAATTTGCATTATCATAGCTATGTTGGCTTCACCACTATTTGTTTATCGTTTATTATTTACTGTGATTTTATAATTAGGAAGGGCTGGGATGACGGAAAAGGCTCCGGGTCTAAGTGCTCATCATGCAAACATGAAGACTACAGTTTAGATGTCCAGAACCCACAAGAATCATATACAGCCTGCCTGTAATTCCAGACTCTGAAGGACGAGGAAGGGCACCTAGAGAAAGCGCTGGCGATTTCAACAGGCTCCGTGTTTGGGTGAGAGACCTTGCCTCAGCTACTGAGGAGGAAGAATGATCAAGGATAATTCCCAGCATCAACCTCAAGCCTCCACATCCATGGACAGTCACCCACATTGGTATGCATCCACACATGTGCCAACAGACGTGCAAACACACACATGCATACATGAGCATACACACACACTCATACACACCCCAAATGTGCACACATGAAATGTGAAAGGAATAAAAATCTATATGTGTTTCATAAACAGAACATAATTGATTATTTTTATCCTTAAAGATACCCTTTAATTAGATTAACTTAATCCATTGCCATTCAATGTTAATTACTAAAATATTTATGTTAAAATGTACAATTATATTTTTGCTATTTTTTCTGGATTTTAGGTCAATCAATTGTATTTGCTTTATGTTTTTCCACATTTGGAGGTTACTAGCATACATTTTCTTGTTTTTAATTTAGTTTAAGTAGCTATTATAATGTGCCACATTAACTTAAAACCTGCTACATCTGTTCACTTTTTAAAAATTTCAAGAAAAGTTAGAATTTTATAGCAGTTTTTTGTTTTTTAACATATTAGATTTCCTTTGTATCATTGGTATATACTTTTGTACTAAAGATATAGTAAACAGTATTCCTAAATAGCTTTAATTATCAAATTGGCACAGCCTAGAGTCACCAAGAAAGGAATCTCAGATGAGAAATTCTCCAATAAGGTTGTCCTCTGGCGTGGCTGTGCAGGGGGTGTCTTGATTTTTAGTTGATGAAATAGGGTCCATCCCACTTTGGGCACACTATTCCCCAAACAGATGGTCCTGGGATATATAAGAAAACCAGCAGAACATAAGCCAGCGAGCTAGCAACCCAGCAAGCAGTGTTCTCTCATGGTTTCTGCTTCAAGTTCTTACTTAAGTTCCTGCCTGGACATCCCTTTGTGATGGACTGTAAACTGTAAGCTGAACCCTGTCCTTCCTCAGTTGCTTTTGGTTGGAGTTCATCACAGCAGCAGAATAAAGAATAGTATAAGATATATGGGCCATCATCCTAAATACTCAATTCAAGATAAATACTCACTGTGGAAAGGGCTTCCACAGACTTGTTTCTTGTATTCATGACCGTGGGCTGGTAATCCCCCAACGTGGACCTGACAGGCCAATGAAGCTGCCGTGGAACACGTTATGCTTAACATTCATGTGGTATGACTTGGCTAAGTTTTAATTAATAAAAAAGATTTATATCTGTGCAAAAAAAATACAACACCAAATATTCCAGTGTCAATATTCATCGAGAAGCTCATGCTCATTAATCATTGTTTAAGTTAGCTATGCTTCTGTTGTGTGATAAACACCATGACCAGAGCAATTTAAGGAAGAAGGAAGAAAAAATGGTTTAATTTAGCTGTGGCTCTAGGGGGGGAATTTCATCATGGCAGAGGGTGTCCATCAGGCAGGCATGGTGAGCAGGAGAGAGAGAGAGAGAGAGAGAGAGAGAGAGAGAGAGAGAGAACAGGACAAGGTTACAAACTCCTAAAGCCCCAGTGATGTACTTCCTCCAGCAGCTCCAGCAGGTCTGCACATCCTAAAGGTCTTATAATCTCCCCCAAATAGCGCCAGCAAATGGGGACCGAGTGTATAAATCCGAGAACCTGTGTGGGACATTGTTCATTCAAACTACTGGGTCACAGTCCCCTCTAGGATCCTGCCTGTAGGGCTTCTTCTGTGTAAGAAATCTCTTTAATTTCTCCCCTCGCATCAGTCTACTGTAATTAAATCTTTAAGGTTTTTGTTTCCTAAAGCTGTATTTATTCAGCCTTCACTTTTGTGTTGTGTACAGAACTTGAGGCTGCTGGTTATTTCCTGTCAATATTTCAAAGTGATATTTCATTATCTTTTGGGTATGACCATTAAACCAGAGAGATGTGCTATTATTTTTACTGATGCTCCTTGGAAGATAATGCTTGCATCTTGTCTGTCTGGGTGCCCTTTGGAGCATCCCTTTTGTCTTTGCATTCCAGCAATGTGCCTAGATAGTATGCTTTGCACTCATCCCTTTGTCTCTTAGCTGTAGAGCTTCTGAAATCCATGTGTTAATTGTCTATCAATTGGGGAAACTTTTCTGTCTTAGTTCCCCAAGTATCTCTTTTCTACCCATTCAGTTCTTCTCAGTTCTAATTATACGTGGTCACCATGTACCTCTAACTGCATTCTTAGGTGCTTGCCCCTGCCCCCATTTCATCCTTCATTCATTCTGCTCACCTACCTCTATTATACTTTCCACCTTATCCCCTGTTAAGATTGTCACTGAATTATAAATTTGAGTTGCTGCAATTTTCAGTTTTAGAATTTCTGTTTGTTTGTATTTTCTCTTGGAACTTCTCATTCTCCATCTTTTTCTGTTTTCTTCAAACAATGACAATGGATTTTTTAAACTTAAATCCTTGTGTGATAACTCAGTCATAGAAACATCCCTAGGCAGTTTCTGTTGCCCTTGTTTCCTTCCAGTGTTTAGTCATCACACTCTCTTTTTAAAAAGATATCATCATCATCATCATCATCATCATCATCATCATCATCATCATCATTTGTGTGTGTCTGTTCACGCATGCATGCATTCAAGTGCAGGTTTCTGCAGAGGCCAGAAGAAGGCAATGAATTAAGCTAAAGTTAAAGACAGTTGTCAGCTACATTTTGTGGGCACTGGGAACTAAACTCTGGTTCTCTCCAAGAGGAATATGTGCTCTTAACTACTTAGCCATATCCCCATTCTGTTTCTAAGGAGGCCCGTTAAGTAATTTACTAGTCAGGGTTCTCATATATATATATATATATATATATATATATATATATATGTATATATATATATGCAGTTGAACTATAACCCATAGATATATGTTTATATATGTAAATATCATGTATGGATATGTATATGTATACATTTACACATATACACATATGTGTGTAAATATATGTGTGTATATGTATATATGTTTATACACATAAAAATAAGCACACACATATTTATATGTACCCATAAATGTATATACACGTGTTCATGTATATAAATATACACATATTTATTTACAAGTAGATATATATTTATAGGTTATGATTCAACTAGTCAAACAATGGCTGTCTCCTAATAGAAAGTTCAAGAATCTAGTACTTTTTCAATCCACAAGGCTGGGTATTGCACTGGTCTTCAGTATACAATGGAATCCCAAAGGAGTAGGCTCTAATGCCAGTAAAGGAATGGATTTGCCAGGGAGAATGAGAGCAAGCAGGCAATGAGCAAGTGCTTCCTTCTTCCGTGTCCTTACATAGGCTGGCAGCAGAAGGTGTGGTCCAGATTCAAGGTGGATCTTCCCACCTCAAAAAGATCCAGATTTGTGGGAGTCTTCTTACTGCAAATGATGTAATCAAGAAAAATTCCTTACAGGTATATCTGTACACTGGGTTTGGGATAATTCCAATGTTGTCAAGTTGACAACCACTAATAGCCATGGCAGGCCTGATCAGTATTTTTATTTATTTATTTATTTTTTAATAAGATAGCACAATGCTATCTTCCTCTACAAGGGGTTCAACTTTACTTTCCGGTGGAGAGTAATAGCAGAGTAGATCATCACACCTAAGTGGAGGCAGGTTCTGGATTTTGTATGATTTGGCTCTGTCTCTTGCTTGTTTACACCCCTAAATTGCTACCTCTGATCCACAGAGGCAACATCAACTCCAAGCCTGTGCTCTTTGCCCCTATTCAAAGTAGGTTGCCATTTGTATCTTGGAGCTGTAATTTTGTCTCTGCCGCTCTGGATTTTTTCCAGCTTCTTAGAATTGTCTTCCTGAGAGCTCCCAGCTCTCTCTCTCTCCCTCTCCACACTTTCTCTCTCTCTCTCTCTCTCTCTCTCTCTCTCTCTCTCTCTCTCCCTCTCTCTCTCTCCCCTGAGGTTTGCAATATTTTAGTAAAAAAATGTGTGTGAAGTCTTTGGCTTAATTCTCAGAAATTCTCTTTTATCTCCACAATTTTGGACTGTGGAGTTCAGGATGCCTCTGTTCCTGAGCCGAAGTCTAGGGCAACCCATCCTTGTGAGAGAGCTATAAGGTCTAGGAGTAGTTGCCTTGAGTGGCCTGTATTACCAACCGGAAAACACAGCAAGTGGAAAGGGCTCACCCCAATGTTGTTCTCATCTCTTGTAACCCCTCTTCATCAATTTAACTGCTTTGGTTTATCCTTCAGTGACTCCAAGCAGCCTTGAATATTTTTTACTAAGATTCTGTAGCTATTATTGGCAGAAGATTAAGTGTGATACAAGTGAGCCACCGTCCTAGTTAAAAGTAGGAGTTGGGTCACATTCCTTGATTATCTAAATTAAATATCTCCCAAACCTCATCCCGTGAGAATGTCTCATATCCTACCCAGAGCCACGTCTTGTGGCAATTCCAGTAACACAGAGGTGCTTATGTTCCTCACTGAAGCTGTGGCTGTGGAGGGAGGGGGATGAAGAATTAGCACAAAGTCTTTTCCTGTTGCCGGGGAACACTGCTGGTTTGGCTATGGTGGTCGCTAAGCTCACATTATCAATCTTGAAGGACAGGTTCTCCAGCTGGTGCAGTCCTTACACTTTTGCATAAAGTCAGCAATGGCCTGGCATTATACTGCTGTAGAACCCGGATGACTCCATTTGTCTTCTCACTTGAATCACCTCTTGTCCCCATAGCTGGCCTTTCCTGGTACAGGCTCTAGGATTTTATGGTTTATGTTTATAGAATGCCATGCAGCCATGCACACACACACACCACACTCTTACTCAACCTCCCACACCATTATTTTCCCAATAGAAACTCTAGTACTCAAACAGATGCACTAATTAGCTTTCTAACATGATACCAAAATGCCTAAGCAAATAAACTTTAGTGACATAATGTTTTGGCCCATATATTTAGATGGTTCAGTCCATGATGCTTGGTCCCTCTGCTGTGGCTTGGTGGCAAGGCAGGACATCATATCACATGGGGGCATGGTCAAGGAAGAGAGAGCACACTAAAGAGGGGCAGATGGGTGCACAGGCTTACTCCCTACTCCAGTGACATGCTTTCTCCAAGGAGGCTCCACTTCCTAGTGTAAGTGCCATCCATGGCACCATCAGGATACAGTCACCCCTCAATGGTGCCACCAGCTACAGAAAAGCTTTTAACATACAAGGTTTAATTATGGGGTGCTTCATGTCTAAACTGTCAGTGACTCCAGATTGAGCTCCCAGCTGCACAGTGCCCTGGCTCTACAGAAGCCTCAGCAGTCTCTCAGGACCAAGGGTCATTTCTGTGACTCTCCTGGGGTAATTCCACAAAAACACCCCAACTTAATACATACCTAGGTAAGTTGTCCATTATATTCTTTTATTTTAAGGGAACAGATAATCATTCTGTCCAGCATATTACAACATAGAAATATTGGGAAAAATATATAGGCATACATATATATATATATGTATATATATATATATCCATGTTATATATACATATATATATTACAATGTACCTTGTGTATATTATTATGTACTGTGATATATATTGTTTTGTTTTGTTGTTGTTGTTATTGTTGTTGTTAAGACAAGTTCTCACTAAGCTCTGGCTGTTCTAGGACTCATTATGTAGACCAGACCTTGAACACACAGAGATATGCCTACCTATGCCTCCTAAGTGCTGCTGTTAAAGGTATGCACCATTACACCCAGCATACATACATACATACACACATATACACATCTGAGTGTATACATACACACACATACATTGAATCTTTATTGGCTAGTTTTATGTCAACTTGACACAGGCTAGAGCCATGAGAGAGGAAGGCGCTTCAGTTGAGAAACTATCTCCATGAGATCAGGCTGAGGGCAGGCCTGTAGGGCATTTTCTTAATTAATAATTGATGAAGGAGGGCCCAGCCCATTGTGGGTGGTTCCGTCCCTGGGATGGTGGTTCTGGGGTCTGTAACAAAGCAGACTGAACAAGTCATGAGGAGCAAAGCAGTAAACAGCATCCTCTATAACCTCTGCATCAGCTCCTGCTTCCAGGGTCCTGCCCTGATGGAGCTCCTGTCCTGACTTCCTTTGATAATGAGCCCTGTTGTGGAAATGTAAGCTAAATAAACCCTTTCATCTCCAAGTTGTTTTTGTCATGGTGCTTCATCTCAACATTGGTAACCCTAACTAAGACAATATCTGATATATTTATTTATATATATCTTTTATACCTACCTCATTTTGTGTCATATTTATACAATATTACCCTACTTTTTGTTAACTCTCATTTTCATTCTGTCCCCTCTACTGGAAAAGCAAGTGTGTGTGTTTCTCCCTCAATGCTAAAGGTTGTCTGACCATGTGGAGCGTGTGACTCTGCCACCCATCCCAGCGGAGATCCTGGAATTCCAGGGTTAGGAATAAACTCAAGAAGCAGTGCCTTCTAATGGGTGAGAATACCAGATTTTAAAGTCAAGAACTCTTTGGACTGATTCCGCAGGCACACATACATCTGAGGGTCACCTTGTATTGAATTGTCGAAGGCCTGACCTCATTCTCCACCCAATGAGGATGGTTCATGACCCTTTCTGTACTTCTGAGAGCACCCAATGTACAGGGCTGGAAGCAGGAAGTTGGTGGGAGACTCTGAGAGGTAAAGAAATAAGTGCATTAGCCGAGCGGTGGTGGCGCACGCCTTTAATCTCAGCACTTGGGAGGCAGAGGCAGGCGGATCTCTGTGAGTTTGAGACCTGCCTGGTCTACAGAGCTAGTTCCAGGACAGGCTCCAAAGCCACAGAGAAACCCTGTCTCTAAAAACAAAAACAAAACAAACAAAAAAAGAAATAAGTGCATTAATGTTCCTCTGCAGAGAATTCATTTGTAGATATAAGAAACGGCCACTGTGAGGAGGCTTAGAGCTCAGCTGGAGGACCTCCACCCTGGCTGTGACTATTAAGCAGCAGAGGACAGCGTGACATTGTTGTCTCTGAGCCTTTGTTTGCCCATATGTAACATTGCCATGATAGTACATGCTTCAAATGGCTGCTGTACATTTAAAAGTAAAGTAAAATACAGGAGCATGTTTTGTAAATTCTAGATGACAGAGTAGATATAAAATGTCATCTACGCGTCTTTCCTGCATCCGTGCCTCAGGGGGTAGGAAGCAAATCTTGGTCCTAAGGCCTCAAGTTTCTATTTTTGGCACCGTGGTGTAACTTCACAGCAAATCTTACCAGGATTTAAGGAAATAAAGCAGAACTCTTGATGTTCATAATTTTGTATTCTGTTAGATTTCTCGTTTCAAGGTGCCTTTGTGTGTGTGCGTGTTTGGGGACGTCTTCAGGTGCTCATAATAGATGTGATGTTTTTCTTTGTTTTGTTTTCTTAGCTCTGAAAACACCAACATTGACAGCTATTGCGGGTCTGGAATGAGGTTGGGGATTTGGGCAGATCCCCATAAAGCCATGTGAGAAATACAACGGTGGCAGTACTCAGCTTCTCCCACATGACAGATGCTGCTCTGCCATCCTCTGGGCTCTCTGGAAGGTTCCGTGATCCTAGTTCTAAACACAAGCAAACTGGGACATCAAGAGGTCAAGTCTCCCAGACTATCACTAGTCCATGGTGAGAGACTGCGTCCTTAAAGACACTCAGATTCATTCAAAGTCTGTGTCTGAGAGGGCAGACAGCTTGAGCTGATCAAACAGAGGCATCCGCTATCAGGCATGGGGGAGCTCAGAGGACCCACTGGCCAGCAAGCACACAGAGCTGGCCTTGTATGTTTTAAAACAGGGTCTTGCTACTTAGCCTGGGCTGACCTCGACTTGAGATTCTTCTGCCTCGGCATCCAGAGTACTGGGATGATAGGTGAGCACTACCATGTATATACCAAGTACTACTTGCTTTAGGTGGGCCTTAAAGAGAAGAGTGGGAACTGGAAACCTGCCTGGCTGTGGTGACACATACCCTTAATCCCAGCACTCGGAAGGTGGAGGTAGGTGGATTGCTGTGTGTTTGAAGCCAGTCTGGTCTACAGACTGAGTTTCAGGATAGCTATGGCTGTTATACAGAGAAACCCTGTCTCAAAAGACCAAAACAACAACAACAACAAAATTCAACCTGTCTTACTCATTTTTTTTCTCTCTCTCTCTGCTTTTCTCTCTTTCCTCTCTCTTCTCCCCTATTCTCAGATCTTTTGGTGGGCTCACACATACTCTGCAAATACCCTTCCTTCATTTCTGTATCCATGTGTTGGAATATGGCTGGTTTACAACAAGAGATTATGTTGTTAGCCCTTCCGACACTCAGGGAGAGAGAATCTTGATTGGTGAAGTTATGTGTTTTTTCATTGTCAGTCACCTGGGGTAGGAATGAAAGACAGGGCTTCAGGTTAAGTATTGTGCCTGGAGGCCTACCCATGTGTGGGAGCAGGGGCTAGACCAGGAGAAAGGGACAGTACTGCATTGGTTGACATACAACCCCTACACATACACCACATACATATCTGATAGGACTTTAGTGGCAAAATGTGAAACAATTGGCTTACTGTGCACAGTGTGAATTTTTGTGCACATGCTTATATCTCATCACCACAGTTGGGATTCATGTCTAGACTCCTGAAGTAAGCCTTTCTCTGTCCTGTCAACCAGCTCCCAAATCATGACATGGAGAGTCATTATTAATTATGAAAGCTTAGTCAATAGCTTACCTTGATTCTAACTAGCTCTTACAACTTAAATTAACCCATATCTTTTAATCTATGTTCTTTTACATGGCTCTGTTACCTTTATTTTGTAATGCCCATGCTGTTTGTTCTGCATCCTAGCAACTTCACCAACTTTCTAGCATTCTCTTTGCCTGGAAATCTGGCTTATCTATTGGCCATTTAGCTTTTTATTAAACCAGAGTGGCACCTCTTCACAGTATACCGTAAGATTGTTCCACAGCACACTCATACTTCCTTTGTAATCATGTTCTGTAACTTCTAACTCCCAGGAACCATGGATTTGTTCTTCCTCGCAGTTACAGTGGGGCTTTATTGAATGGCTTCTGAACCCCCAATAGTATATCTTCTTGGAGAACTTTTTGTTTGTCCAATGCAAGTTTGAAATCTTCTCATGGTTTAACACTGGTATCAGTGAACTCTTAAGTGTTGTATTTGTTACTACTCTGTTGCTCTGACAAAACACTCAAAAGAAACAATGTATGGGATAAAAGATTTCTGTTTTTTGTTTGTTTTGGTTTGGATTTTTTTTTGTCTTCTTCCATCATAGTGAGGAAGACATGGCAGAGTTCATGGCTGCTGGAATATGTGATACAGGTTCTTCACATCACAGGGGAACTGGAAGTAGAGTAACAAAGGTAAGATGGAACCTCCAAAGTCCCTTAGTGACAATAATCATGCAGGCCCTACCTCTTAAGACTCCACAGCCATCAAAATAACACCACCACCTCGGGAACAAACACTAGAAACAAGAGGCTGTAAAGGATATTTTGGATTTAAGGCACTATGCATGTGCTCCCCAAGTATCAGTTCATAAAATATTCTGTGACTGAACCATCTTTACATTACATATAATATGGTTAAGATTTAACTATCCTCACATTGTATATAATACACAATTATGATTTAATTCTCCTCACACCATATATAACATAGGGTCATGATTGAATCATCCGTACTCATATAATCAATACTAGTTGCTTATGTGAGTGCCCAAACCCTCCTCCAGTCAGTCAGTATTTACCTTCTATCAACCACAAGCCTGATAATATGTAAAGGAACTTGTATTGTAGAGGAATCAGAGTCTGACTTAAAAATAATGCACGACCAATGTCATGTGTATCATACCAGAGCTCGAACTTCCATGTTGCTGTTCTGTTGCCCATGGATGTCTTCTCAGTCACTCTCTCCAGGGCCTCAGTTCTTAGCATCACATCTATTCCTTCCAGAATGGAGATGTTCTTCCACTCCATTGCATGGTTTATGATAAAGAAAAATTATTCCAAACCTGGTTTCTAATAGAAACTTTTTCCATGATGTAATTCACAGCCTTTTCCTAGAGAGTAAATTAAGATTTGTGATAAAATGCTTAAGCAGTTTTACATTAAACTTTAATAAGATTAAAAAAGACCTACTCTAGGAAGCTCCCTACCCATCCCTTAGCTGCCTGCCAGTCAAGAGTCCCATGATCTCTTTAAACAGATGTTCAATTTGTATGTGTCCTGTCCATCAAGGATTATCCCACATGCCTTTTACCTACAAATGACCTTTCCAAGGTCAGTTATTCTCCTGATAAAATTTGATGTGAAGCGTTAACCCGTGTTCATGATGAAGTCACTTGGGACCACACTTTTGGTTTTTAGATTCTATTGTTCACTCTTAAAGTTTTAGTGAAAGAGATGCCATATACTCTATAATTGTTAACATTGTTGCAATATGAGAAAATTGGGAGGGGATAGGTGATATTTATTTATGTTATTTTTATGCTGTGTGTGTTCGGTGTGTGTGGGATACATATGAACATGGGTAGGTTGCAAAGGTCATAGTTTAGTGTCAGGTGTTATTTATAATAGCCCCCACCATATCCTTCTAATATTTATTTTATTTTTAATTATTTATATTTGCATGTGTGTGGGGAAGTGGTGAATGTGCAGTGCCCAAGGAAGTCAGAGGCATTAGATCCCCTGCAGGTAGAGATTAGGTGGTTGTGAGCTGCCTGACTTGGGTGCTGAGAATTGAACTCTGGTCCTCTGCAAGAGAAGCAAATTACTCAGTCATTTATCCAGCCTCTACAACTTATTTTTTTGAGGCAGGGTCTCTTACTGAAGCTGTAGCTTCCCAATTTGTCTTCCCTTGCTGGCAAGAAAGCTCTGGGGAAACACCTGTCTCTATGTCCCCAGAGTGTATAAGCAACCTGGCTTTTCCTGGGTGTTAGGCATCCAGGATCCCATCCTTGACACACTTTGCTAACTGGGCCACAACCTCAGCCACTTTTTGTAAGTGGAGACTACACTTTAGTTTCCTAGCTACCCAGACCCGAATAATCACACAAAACTATATTAATTACAATACTGTTTGGCAGATGACTCAGACATATTCTTAGCTAGTTCTTACATCTTAAATTAACCAATTTCTATTATTTTACATTTTACCATGAGGCTCGTGGCTTGTTACCTCTTGCTTCTTGGGCAGCTACATGGTGTCTGCCTCCTTTGGCAGCTCTGTAGCATCTCCCTGACTCTGTCTTCTTTCTCCCAGCATTAAGTTTAGTTTTCCTGCCTAGCTCTATTCTGCCCTGCTATAGGCCAAAGCAGCTTATTTATTAAACAATGATAATAAAACACATGCACAGCTTACAGAGAGGAATCCCACATCACCTCTTTGTGTTAGTTCTTGCAAGTCTAGCTGGCTTTCTAATTGCCTCAAGATAAAATAGTTAAAAAGTACAAAAAGCTAAGCCATCTTTGCTTCTTCTGTTCGTCATCTTCTGAACCTCTATGGTATTTTACCTAACTGCCTAGAGGATAACTTCATGTTCCATTAAGAACCCTCCTCCCATTATTCCTCCCACCTCCTTCCATCTCTATGATGTTTTCTTATATAGTATACCATTGTTAGATACCTATGATACATACTCATTACTATGCCTGACTTTAGTGTCAGAGCCACAAAGAAACTAAATCGTGTGTTGTGGTTTTTTTTTTTTATCCAAACATGTGGGTCTCATAAAATTTTGGTCAAATTAAATGAATAACTTGAATACCTAAGACCCTTCACATCTGGATTTATAAGGTAATAGCTGAGAAAGGGGAAAGACGAGGGCAAAAGCAGCACTCTGTCTTTTTGATTAAGGGAACCACTGCTTTTCAGTCTGGACTATATGTTGGAGTCACCTGAGTGGTTTATAAAAAATACCAGCGGGAATTTCCACTATCGAGAAAACAAATGTCAACTAACACTGGTGAAGATGTTGGCAAAAGAAACCTTTATCGACTACTGGTGGGCGGGTAAGATAGCAAAGACACTTTGGAAATCAGCACGGAGGTGTCTCAAAAACCAAAAATAGAGCTACCGTATGGCCCAGCCATACCAACCACTCCTTGGCATATACTGCAAGGATGCTGTGTCCTGCTGCCGACACACGTGTACATCAAGAGCCATTGCTGCTCTATTCACAATAGCTTGGAACTGAAATCAGCCCACACACCATCCACAGGTGAAAAGATAATGACAGTGTGGTGCATATGCAGAGTGGAATTTTATTCAGATGGAAAGAAAAGTGAAATTATGAAAGTTTCAGGAGAAAATGGAAAGAACTAGAAAACGTTATTTTTAAGTAAGGTAAACCAGACTCAAAAAGAAAAACATACTCTCTCTCCCATATATAGATCCTAGCCCATTCTAATAAATATGCATATCCAGGTGGGAGAAAATATGGGCAAAGGCCGGGAAACTAGAAAGGGGCCCAATGATACTGGAAAAAATAGACTCGAAGACAGGAGATGGGGGAAGATAAGGGAGTAAAGGAGAAGCAGGGACACTGGGGGTAAAATGGTATGGCAAGGAATGGGAAACAGTAGACAAACAACCAAAATGAAACCTGCATGAAAACCACATATGGAAACCTATTACTTCGTAAACTAATTGCAAAAATGAAATTAAACATAAATACCAGTGTCCAGGCCTTGATTTAATGCTGATAAGATGGAATATGAACATAGTACTGTCACTAGCTTCTGGGTTTGGTATAGTGTGCAGGCAGATTTGAAGATGATGGGTCTATAACCAACTTCTATACTGTCGCCCCAATATGCTTGAGTAGTTCCCTCCACTAGAAAGTAAAGGTTGGGACTGGCAGCTTAAAAAAGTTCCTTGGGGATTCCCTGTGCCATCCTAAAAAGGTTCTCATTTATGGTTTCTGCAGCTTGAAAGTTCTAGAACACCGATTTGCTCCACAAGCACTGTCTGTCTGTCCATCCATCCATCCATCCATCCATCCATATATCCATCCACCCATCTTGCTTTCTTGGACAGGGTCTTAGTACGTACCTTCAGCTGGCCTTGAGCTTATGCAGTGATCTGATTCTAGGAAATGAATCAAGGCAGGAGTTCTCTGAAGTTAGGATCATCTGGGTTTAAATCATGTCCTTTCTATGTAGTATTCAGTTTCTTCACTTTTGAAATATTATAGTATTCATATCCATTTGTATTAGCACAATTCTATTACTATTATAAAATGTCAGTGGCTGGGTCCTTTATACAGAAAAGGATTTGTCTAGCTCACAGTTCTGAACATAGCATTGTCAAGGGTTTGGCTTGAGCATTTTATGATAGATGCCATCTTGGTGAGAGAGACTGCATGGGGAGACAGGATATAGCTGTGAACCAGGCTGATTCAGGTTTCTCTCGAATGAGTGTTGCAGGGGAATTAGGCATTGAGCTAAGAGCTTCATTATCACAGGGTAGAGTGAGCTTTGGATTGTGAAGGCTTGGAAGACTGAATCCTCCAACGACTACTCTCTATAGTCCAGCTGAATTCCTCTCCTGGGCTGTGAGTGAAACTTCCTGCAGTATATAATTGATTATCACAGGATGTGTAAGCTCACCGATTGGCCTCATTAAAAAAAAAAACAAACCTCAATTTATTTTTAATGTGTTTGTTGAGGGAATGTGCATGTCGATTTCCAAGGCCAGCTTTCTGGGTCCTAGGGATGGAGCTGAGGTCACCCGGCTCATGTACAAAGAGCTTTCACTCATGGAGATATCTTCTTCCCACTTTTACTTAAAAAATACTTAATTTCTATTTGCATATAGTAGCTATATATAACAATGGGCCTCATTAATTTTGTACATGTGTATAATATACTGTGTTTGCACACACCCATTACCCTCTTTTGTCCCCTCCTACACCCATTGATCCTTTTTCTCTTTCCAGCTTGTCCTTCTTCTACTTTATGTCTTTTTTTTTGTAACCCCGTGGTTTTGATTAGGGCTAATTATAGTAAGTTGGGTGAAGCATACAGGCAACTTACCCATGGCTACACCAGGAAAGAAAATCTGTCTTGCCCAGCAATCATTACCTGGCTATAAATCCTCAGGGGTGGATGGAGCAATGTGTGAATTCTCCACATTCTTTGACTCCTCCTTACCAAAGGAGAGCTATGCAGAATATTGCTTCAGGTGGCCAGCCTTTTCTCATCTGAGCTTTCCTAATCTCCTAGCTGACTGCTAGCTACTAACTCCATTCAGAGGCCACATTGTCCTACCTACTCTCTACCACCAGTCCAAGAGGTGTCACACTGTGACATCAGTCCTTGGCACTCCATCCCACAATCAGAATGCTAGCCAGTTCAAGATCAATTGATGTGTAAATGGATGCCATTGCTCCTTTGTCATAAGACAAGGAGCAGGGTTAGAACAGTCTTGAAGGCTGTGAAATAGGTATTCAGTGGTTCCATCTTTTGTCAGCGTGGTAGAGCTCTGAAAAGCCTTGCCTTAGGGTTTTTGTCTGAATGTATTGAGAGTACTGAAGCAAGAAGATGATTAGCATAAATGCAATCATTTTTGCATATTGGTAACAAATTAGTTATCTGGACACCTATTTTTCTTTAACACATACCAGTTTGCTTGGCTTAACATATACCAGGAAGCTTGGCTCTGCCACTCACTCGGGCAGCCTTACCTTTGGTAAAATGAACACAATGATAATGTGTGTTTCAGGAGTTTGTGTATTAAGATGGAGTGAGCACAAAACCATTGACCTACATCTGTCTTACCTGTAAGATATTCTGGGGTAATGGTGGCTTAGAGCTTGTGGGAGTGGTCAATAATGACTTGTCCACCTTGAGGCTCAAGCTATAAGTGGGAGACCATGCTTGATACTGCCTGGATAATCAGGAACTAGAAGCTGGATGATCCAGAGACCTAGGGTAGAATCAAATGCAATAACAGAAAAAACAGCCAGTGAAATGATTCCTAACAATATTCTGCTATGCTCATAGATTTGCACCTAGCCCAATTGACATCAGAGAGGCTTCATCCAGTAACTGATGGATGCAGAGACCCGCAAACATTAGGCAGAGTTCAGGGAATCCAGTGAAGATGAAGGATTGTAGGAGACAGAGGAGTTGAGGGACCAGGAGAATACAGATCACAGAATTAACTAAGCAGAGTTTATGAATTCACAGAGACTGAAGCAACAATCAGGGATCCTGCTTGGGTCTGTGCTAGGTCCCCTGTTTACATAATAGGGTTGTTTAGCTTGGGAATTTTTTGTGGGATTCCTTACAGTGGGAGTAGGGATTATCTCTGACTCTCTTGCCTGCTCTCGAGACCCTTTTTCTGCTACTGGGTTGCCTCATCCAGCCTTGATATGAGGGTTTGTGCCTAGTCTTATTGAATCTTGTTGTGCCATGTTGGGTTGGTTGATATCCCTGTGAGGTCCGGTCTTTTCTGAAGAAAAATGGAGAGGGCAGTGGATCTTGGAGAGAGGGAAAGTGGTGAGGGACTGGGAGTAGTGGAGGGAGGGGAGGCTGTGGAAGGATGTATTATATGAGAGAAGAATAAATAAAAAGAAATAAAATATGGAGTGAGCAAATCAATATAAGTGCTTTAAATAGGCACTCAATAACCACTAACTAGAACCTGTGCAGTCATTTAATTATAAATAAGGTAGTTTTGTTATATTATTATTAGTTCCTTCAGAGTGGGCGGGGAATTGGGGCTTAGTGAGCTAAGAAGTCCTTTGTACACACTCCTCTTCCAAGCTCACTTTCTTAGCCAGTGGAGCAATGTTGTCTAGACAGAAGCACCCAGAATACTGGACAAAGCCAAGACTCCACATGGGGGCTGTAGATATCACATGTCTATAATTCTGTTTCTTTGTAGTGTATGCAATGTCTCCCGAATACCCATGTTTGAGTCCCTGACCCTCAGTTCATACCTTTATTTAGAGAGGGTTTGGAATCTCCAGAGGTAGAGTGTAGCTGGAGGAGCCAAGTCACTGATGAGATAAACTTGAGGGCGATAGCTTGACCCCACTTCCAGCCCCAAGCTCTGTTTCCTTTCTGTGGCTGTGATGTGACTTACCACCAGCTCCTGCTTCTACTGGACCAAACTCCCTAGCTGCCAATCTCCACCACCATGATGGATCAGTAGTCCCCCAACTGTGGCTCAGATTAAAACCTCTCTCCCTTCAATAGCTTCTGTCAGGTGTTTGGTTATTGCTAGGAGAGATGTAACCCCACATCATGAAGACAGCTCACAGGCTTATCTCAGCTTCCTAATGGGCCTCTGGGTCCCCATGCTGATGATTCTTGGAGGGTTCTTTTCCTCTACACATCATAAGACTGATGTGTCTGTTGGGTTTTGCATTCACTAGATGGTCAAGTGTTGCTGGCTTTCCCTCCACCTACCCTTTTTTGTTGCCACTAAATAATTCATGAGACTATGCTCCTTTCTGCTCTGTCCAACTTGTTCTTCACGTTGGTCCCAGGAAGACTTTGCTAAACTGTCAAATATAGCACCCATGACAAACCCTACTTCGTGCCAGCACACATGTCCCAGAACTACAAAGATGTTCATGGCAGGAAGGACAAAGGCCTCCTAAGTTTCCAGAGACTTCCTGGGCTTCTCTACTCTCCAAGCTCAAACCAAAGCAGCTTTCACTGTCATGCCTGACTCAGGCTTATAATGTGCCATGTTCTCTGTTTTGGACCTGTTTCCTTTCTCCATGCTGCTTGTTGGCTAGTTCTCATTTGTTAGTGTTCTGCTCAAATATGACCCGTTCCTCAGATTAGGGAAGGTTCCTTTTTATCTCATATAGAGTGCTTCTTACTCCCCTTGGAAGTACTTGTCATGATTTTAAATGAATACGTGTGTCTCTATGTGTATACATATGTGTGCACTGTGTGTGTACATGCATGGGCATGGGGCTAGCAGAAGTCAACCTAGGGTGTTGTGTCTTAGGAGCCATCCACCTTGTTTTCTGAGATGGGTCTCTCCTTGGCCTTGACAGTTTGACCAGAGGAACCCAGGTATTCTCATGCTTTTGCCTCTGCAGCTCTGGAGCTCTGGGATTATATGCCTTGATTTGTTTTTTGCAACTTCAATTCCATTTATTCACTGAGCCATCTCCCCAGCACTATAACTGAATAGCTAATTGTACAATGTTTTACTCAGTCTCTGCACAGAAATCCTGCAGATAGACTCTCTATCATTCTTGTTTCCTGTTATATAGATTTTGGCCCTTGAGCAGAGTATATCTTGCAAAATATTTGTTCAATAAATAAATACATAAGAAGAATACAGAGGCTATTATCTGATGGATCTAATTTCTTCTTTTATATAAAAATTACCCCAAATGTCTCCATTTTAAGCAGGCTTAATCCCATTTCTGCATGTATTTTGAAGAAAACCTCATCTGCGTTGCCATCATCCTCTGTCTAAACAGAGTGCCATGGCTTCCCCAGCTGAGGTCGTTCCTTGGGCTTAGTTCTCCAATGCAGGTATCTTGTCTCAGTACATGCATAGACCATCTCTAACAAAGTGCTTAAACAGTGGCTGTCTACATCAGAAGGAACACTAGAAGGAAGCCTTTTTCTAGATGAGGAGGGACAGAAGTCTTACTGGAGGTGACTCCATCCTATACCTCAGCTTTGTTTCATCCTTTCCTCTATTTAGGTGTTAAAATTTATTGTTGAAAAGACTTGGGCAGAAGCCTTGGTCTTCAGAATACACAGGCACCATGGTTCTGCCTAGCTTCCCTCTCCCCAACCCTGCGGTCACCCATCAGTGCTTCATCCCCAAGGGTTGCTTCATCCATGACAACTAGCAGGGTGCCCGGGTCCTTGTCCTTCCTTCCATGCCTCTAGCTTGGAGTCATCACTCTGGGTGGTGCTCAGTGGAATCAAATCATGATTCTTGGTCATCTCTGGCCAAACTTCAGAGCAGAGACCTAGTAGGCCTGGTGGGATAAGACAGAGACAGAATGGCAAGTTGAGGGACATCATCTTCTAACATTTATAAAACTCAAAGTCAAGGGAGAGAGCCGAGAAAGTAGAGAGATGCTTCCTAAAATCGAGATACAGAGTCAAAATCTTCCAATCTGAACTTCCTGGTACTTAAAGGGCCACAACGCCACGAGGTTCTGAAATGTCCTTCCTCTCAGAGCAAACAGCTACACTCATTGGTCCAGTGTCAATCAATCAGCCTGAGTCACTTCTAGCAAGGCTGTTCTTGGCTGCCTAAGTTCTCTGAGTAGAGGTGAACCTGCCTTCTTGGAAGGAGACAACAGGGTTTGATAGTCACTAGTCCACAGAGGATAAGAATAAATGAAAATAGCGCACTATTCAAAAGGAGCATTGGAGCATTGATGAGGCCCCAAGAACCAAGTGTATTTTATTCATTATCCTGTGCAGTCTTCAAAAAAAAAAAAAAAAGAAAGAAAGAAAGAAAGAAAACCCAGTAAGGTTTATTATCAAACTATTTTATAGAAGGGGAGTTTGAGGTTCAAAATGGTTCAGCACTTTTCCCATAGGCACGTGCATCTGAGAGATGTTGGCACATTTTGGATTCATGCTTGGGGAATTCCAAACCCAAGCTGTTAAATACTATTGTATGCCTTTACTTAGTTAAGAATTATAAAGGCGCCAAGCAATAAATCAACCCCATTTAGTCAAGGGAGGACTATGCTCTGACCTCCTTAATCCCTCCGTTCTAAATACATCTACAGCTGGGAGATAAAAGAGCCCTCTTCCCTGGAGTAATTTCCTGTTCCCTCTCACTGAAAGAATCGAGCTTGAGGGACGATTTTTCAGCCCTCAGACTTGCAAACCTCTGCAGTTGTTGATGAATGTTAAATCATAAGCCGAGGGTAGCTTTCTCTGGAATTCCAGGTTGGATTCGTGAGCTATGGAAAGGAGCAAAAATAAACAGCGTCCCTGCTGAACTGATTACTGAAGGGAATGTTTTTTCTTGTTTAATACTGTTGGATATTATGCAAACCTCTCTCAAAAAGAACTTCCCGATAAACAGAAGCTGCTGTGTTCCATTTAAGGGATTAGCTTACCGTGCTATGGAGGTGAGTCTGCCTGACTCCAGACTCTGATAGCAGCCACCACTGGCAAAGGCTTCTGCTGGCAGGGCGGCCAGGCTGGGCTGCTATATGTGGAATTAACTACTGAAGGGCTTCATGTAGAGTTGAAGCAGCCTGTGTGGCCAAAGAGATAAACTAGAGAGATATGTGTGGTCCTAGCTCCGAGTCATGGAGAGAAAGGTCACATGTTCTCACAGAGGCTCCAGGGTCACAGGAGGGCAGTGTGTAACCCAGTGTTCACTGGATAAAGAGGATTTAGTGGATCACACACTTCACAGGTCAAAGGCTGGATGGAGCTGCCAGCATAGTGAGATTCTGGGCTGAAGTTACATCATCGAACTCATTCTCTCGCCATACATCTTCTCTTTGTTGACTCTTAAGTTCATCATAACAGAGAGTGCCTGACCTTGGAGTAGACTTTGGAAAGTCCTGACGCCAACTCATTTGTTTTAAATGAGCCCTGGACCCAGGCCTCAAACCATAACATCCGGATGAGTGTGATGGATAGGCCTCACCACATCTCTGGACTTGGTGCTCCTCAATGGCTGCCTCTTCTCTTTTTTTCTTCCTTCCTTCCTTCCTTCCTTCCTTCCTCCCTCCCTCCCTCCTTCCCTCCCTCCTTTCCTCCCCTTCCTCCTTCCCCGTTTCTACCTTCCTTCTTTCTTTTCTTTTCTTTTAAGTAAAATGAGAGTTTTTAATGGGAACCACAGATACGGTTACAATTACAATTCTCTCTCTCCCCCTCCTGTTCCTCCTCACCCTTCTTCCTCTCTCCTCTTACCCCTCTCCCAACTCTCTCTCTCTCTCTCTCTCTCTCTCTCTCTCTCTCTCTCACACACACACACACACACACACACACACACACACACACACACACAGAGTCCATGGGCAATTGTGTATTAGAAGGCTACAAAATAACAAGGATGACACTGGGTATAGGAAGAAGAGATGTTCCAGAACCTTAGGAGCCAGGTTGTTATAAGACACTCTGTGCTCACCCCTGGAGTCCATCTTGCCAGGGCCAAAGCCATCTGTATTCCCACCACCTCAGTCCCATTAGAAGACCCCATGGTCCCCTAATCAGTCAGGTAGCTCATATTTACCTCAATATGAGAGACTCCTGGTCCCTTCATGGGTCGTTTGATTCAGGGGCCTCACATGGGTGGCATTCATTTATCCAAGAGATGTTCAGGTACTCACATGTAGGCCTTGACTGTTTCTGTCTGCCACCTACTTTAGAAAATCCTTTCCTGCCACCACCACCACTTCCACCTTCTTCATGGCCTCCATGACTGTGTCCACCAGCTCAATTGGAGTATGCTCATAGAGTATCAAATGAAACCTTGATGGGATTCCCAGAGAATTCTTTGTCATCAAATCAGTTAAGAGCTGCTTTAGGGCCCCAGTCACTGAGCCGCCGCCGAGGACTCAGCTGCCTCCCCCTCGAGCCACCTCGCTTCCCTACCCAGACTCCAAAACAAAGCAGAGCATGTCTGTGGACCAGGACAGGAAGGGTCCCCAGCGATGTGTGGCTCCTGTCCTTGAGTGTGTTACAGGTGACAGGGCCAAGGTTGTGGCTGGTCACTTCAGAGGATCTCTAAATCCCTCTTCAATGTGTTCTTCACTGGTCAGAGCCATAAAAGGCTCAACTGCAAGAAGGAATTGACAGAGGGAGGGAGGGAGAGAGGGAGGGAGGGAGGGAGGGAGGGAGGAAGGGAGAGAGGGAGGGAGGGAGGGAGGGAGGGAGGGAGGGAGGGAGGAAGGGAGAGAGGGAGGGTGGACGCTGGCTAGTGGCTCTAGGGCAGAAGCATCTGCAGGCTTCCCGTCTGCCCTCTGCTCTTCAGGGTTGCTCTTAGTTCATAACAGTGACGGCCTCTATGAGCTGTGTCTGCCTCAAGGCTCTCTCTCTAAACCAATGTTTACCTGACCTTTACTATAGTATCCTATCAACTCTAGAATAACCTCTGACTCAATGTCAATGTTGGGGATAGGGCATGAAGTGGAAGAACTATCACATGATATGTAGATATTTCTATTTATCCACCGACACTAGCTCAAAACCCTGTTTGGAAGTGGGCACGCTTTCTTTGTGGCAGCAGCTAGTCGGAACCATGCTCATTCCAGGCCCCTGTGTGTAGCTGACTGCAGGGGCTTGCAGTCCTGGCAGCACTTCTGCCCCTTGACCTCTTCCATGTTCTCCGGATTGATAACGGGACCCAGACTCTCATCTGCAGGGGCTCGCTCAGGAGAACTAGTAATCCTTTAATTGAATTAGATGCTGAGGAAGTTAAAGGGCTTCTCTGCAGAGCCGACGGCGGCCTTGTGACGAGGAGATGTATGGCCCCTGCCTGGTCCTTCATGGTCCATGAATCAATTAATAGCTCTCACTCTCAGCTTGAAAATTCTGTGATTTATGAAGCTAAAATATTCAGCTAAGTTGACACACGCTCAGCCACGATAGGGTGAAGCTCACTTTTCCTGGAAAATCTTGCTATCTGCTCTTTAGGTTTTTTTTTTTAAAAAAAAGTTCTTTGCTTTTTAAAATATTTTATTTTTATCTATGTGTATATGTGTATGTGGAGGCAGGGGGTAGGAAAACATGAGTGCAATGCCTGTGGAGACCAGCACAGTGGAAGAGAGCCCCTGGCTCTGGAGTTACAGGGCAGTGTGAGTAGGCAAGTGCAGGGGTTGTGGACCAAACTGAATTCCAGTTCTCTGCAAGAGAGACAGCTTAACCGCTGAGACCTTTCCAGCTCCTTCTAGTAGCTTTTTTTTTAATTTTTATTTTTTTCCTACTTCTTTTTTTTTAATTGAGAAAAGGAAAAAAAAAAGTTTCCCCCTCCTCCCAGCCTCCCATTTCCCTCTCCCTCCTCCTACCCTTCTCCCCCTCCCCCCACTCCTCTCCCCCTCCCTCTCCAGTCCAAAGAGCAGTCAGGGTTCCCTGCCCTGTGGAAAGTCCAAGGTCTTCCCCTCTCCGTCCATGTCTAGGAAGGTGAACATCCAAACTGGCTAGGCTCCCACAAAGCCAGAACATGAAGTAGGATCAAAACCCTGTGCCATTGTCCTTGGCTTCTCATCATCCCTCATTGTTCACCATGTTCAGAGAGTCCAGTTTTATCCCATGCTTTTTCAGTCATAGTCCAGCTGGCCTTGGTGAGCTCCCAATAGATCAGCCCCACTGTCTCAGTGGGTGGGTGCACCCCTCGTGGTCCTGACTTCCTTGCTCATCTTCTCCCTCCTTCCGCTCCTCAGGGACCTTGGGAGCTCAGTCCAGTGCTCCAGTGTGGGTCTCTGTCTCTATCTCCATCCATCACCAGACGAAGGTTCTATGGTGATATGCAAGATATTCGTCAGTATTGCTATAGGATAGGGTCGTTTCAGGTTCCCTATCCTCATCTGCCCAAGGAACTAACTGGGGACATCGCCTTGGGCTCCTGGGAGCCACTCTAGGTTCAAGTCTCTTGCCAGCCCTAAGGTGGCTCCCTTAACTAAGAATTGTGCTTCCGTGCTCCCCTATCCAGCCTTCCTTTATCCCAATCATCCTGTTTCCCCAAGTTCCCCCCATCCTCCCCTTTTCACTTTTCTCTCCCCATCTCCCCTTACCCCCAACCCACCCCCCTCAAGATCCCACTTTCCTCCCCGGCAATTTTGTCTCTTCTAGTAGCTTTTTAGTTAGCATACAAAGTAATGTCTGATTATAGGATTTTTGCACACACACATACACACACAAACACATAAGTAAGATGTGTACATATATAGGTTACATATCCATATATTTATGTGATATAGAGGCACATATACATAAAACACATGAATAGGTTAGATATATACATGTATAGACTATAAAACCATATATTTACTTTATATATGTATGTGTACATAAAAAATACACACACAAATCATATAGAAAAAAACGTCGTTATCTCCCTGCCCGCTTCCTCCCACGGATCCTTAACTCCGGGTTGTAACCCTAGATGGGAGAGTGTAACTGAATGTAGAGTTGCAGAGAGTTTGGCAGCAGTGAAAGGTTTCTGAACACAACAATCAGGTTAATTCAAACCCTTAATTAATCCCGTGTTGTATCACACAACTTCCCCGCGGCCTTGGTTCTGAATACACAGCAGGGTCACCTTGCACAGTGCGCACTGTCAAACCACACTGCACCAACACACACTGCCTGAAGGCCTGGGTTCAAAGCTGAAACTAAGGTACCTTGTGTCTCCATTGTGCCCAAAATGTTGTCTGCTCTTCTATAAAGGTAATTGGTCTAATTATGAAAAGAAAAAAGACTTTTAGTGTTTTCTACCATTGTCCTCAGCAATGTAGACATCAAATTAGTATTTTTTGTTACATTTTGTTAAAATGTTTGATTTTTTAAAATTGTTACAGTTGCTGACTTTAGTATCATTGAGATAATTAGATAAATTCTGGATTGGGGTCATGATAAAATTTCCAATAATTTCTGAAATGGCCCTAAACATTCTTCTCCCATTTTTCTTAGTATTTATGGGAAGAGTTTTCTCAGCACTGATAATTAGAGAATCAAATATTGATCATCTCTGAAAACTGGTGAAGATGTCTGTGCCCTGTGGTGTCAGCTAACCAGCCAAAGCTTAATGCTTTAGGTTAAACACAAATGCTTCCTTGCAGTATGCAAAATCGCTCTGCTCAGTAATAGATTGTAAAACTATCCAATAATTATGTTAGAATAAAATTGTGATTCATTGTCAGTAAGTGTTTGCTTTGTGCACTTTTTCGATGTATCTTTAATTTATTGTCAGCAAGTGTCTTTGTACACTTACTTATTCTATGTATCTTTAATTTGATGTCAGTGAGTGTCTGCTTTGTACACTTATTCTTTATATCTACTACTTATTGTCAGCAAATGTCTTTGTACAACTATACTCTCTATCTATGTGCCCTAGGTCTTGAAAGGTGTTCCTCTGTGAAGCGGGACCTGAGTGGACCATGTTTAGGATGGGTGCTATGGGCTCTTCCTCTTCCATAGTCTGTTTGCTGGTTTCATATCTAGAGTTTAAACACAGACTCACACACAGATACACACACATATGTGTGTGCACGCGTATACTTCCATGGTTCAGCCAAGATAGAAAATGCTTGTTTTTTTTTTTTTTTTTTTTTTTTTGTCCGTGTCTGACTTACATGATGAGCTCGGGTTGCCCCAATTTTCTTGCAAGAAAATTTGATGCAATTTTATTCATTTACACTGGATGAGGCTCCACTGTGTGCACCACATTTTCTTGCCTTGTGTGTATGTATGTGATATGTATGTGCACTTGTGTATGAGTGTGGGTGCACACATGCCGTTGATCACATGTGGACATTGGAAGATAATCTCAGGTGTTAGTCCTTACCTTACAACCTGTTTGAGACAGGATATAGATCACAGCCTTCTGGGGATTCTCTTGCTCCTGTCTCCCATTTTGCTGTAGGAGAGCAAGACGTGCAGATGTGTGCATGTGTTAACTAGTTGTTGTTGTGTTTTTTTCTCTTCCTAACTTGACCCAAACCATAATCATCCGAGAAGAGAACCACAACTGGGAAATTCCCCTTTTGACTGGCCTGTGGAGCATTTTCTTGATTGCTATTTGATGTAGATGACCTCAGCTACCGATGGCAATGCCACCCATGGGCAGGTGGTCCTGGGATGTGTAATAAAGCAAACCGGAAAACCAGAAGAAACACTCCAAGAAGCAGAGTTCCTCCATGGCCTGGGCTTCCATTCCCACCTCCAGGTTCCTTTAGTTACTGCCCTGACTTCCTTCAACGATGGATGGGCTGTGACCTGGAAGTATAAGGTGAAATAAGCCCTTCTCCTCAAATTGCTTTAGATCATGGTTTATCACAGCGCCAGAACGCAAACAAGATACCATGCGATTGCATCCAGATTTTAGGTGCGTTCTTAGGGACTCAAATGCAGGGCTACGTATTTGCAAAGCAAGTGTGTTATCTGCTGCACCGTTTCCCCAGCCCCACATCACACTTGATTTGTCTGCTAACCTGTTTGCAGGACCCTCTGTTGTATGGAAATGAACCTTCTGATGCCATCATGCACTCCTGTTGATACCTTTGGCTCACACTCAGAGTTTGAGTTAGACCGAAGTGTTCCAGTTCTCTCCGTGATGTGCATTGAGCCCCAGTGACCTTTGTACACAGCTCCTGAACGTAATAACTTCCAGGGTGACCATGGAAGGAAGCTCTGCCATTTCTTCATTGCTGTAGTTCCAGTTTTCACAGGCATGCATGTAGTTTGAATGTTGGAATGTGTGTATGCGTGCATATGCATGTGCTGTGGAGGTCCAAAATGGATGTTGCTAATGCAGAGTCTCTCGATCAGCCCCTGAGCTTGCTGATGTGGCTCCTCTTGATAGCCAGCTCACTCTGAGGAGCCCCTGACCCACTCCCCTTTCAAGCCTGGCATTAGAGATGGGCCATGACACCCATCTGGCCTCTCTGTGGACGTCTATAGACTTAAACTCTAGTTCTTATGCAAATGTGGCAAGCTCTTTACCTGCTGAACCATTTCCTCTGCAACTTCATTGCTATTTTAGATCTCAGGTTGATTCCAAGGGATGGGCATATATACACATACATACATACACACACCTACACACACACACATACATACAGATACATTCTAATTACTACATTTTATTTTAATATAATCTCATATTTTGTCACTGTTCAGCTATCAAATCAACACAAAGTTTAGTTCATCTACCTCAATATACTTAATATTTGAAAGGATTGCTTTAAATTTATTCTTATAATTTTGTTTTATCATTTTGTAGAATATATGCATGCTTAAAAGGTAACATTGTTGGAAGAGGTTGCATTCAGAAAAGTTTAATTTTCAACTTTCCTTCCCACCTTTATTGGGTGACTATTTTCTGTTTCTGTATTCTGCCATGACACAGACACACACATACACACACACATACAGATACACACATAAAACACATATATACACACCATACACACATACCACACACACCAAATGCACACACATCACACATATACACACATACATGCACATAAGACACATACACATACATGCACATATCACACACACACACACACACACACACACACACACCATTCTATCTCCTCCCATATAAAGACTAGCATGCTGCGACCATCACCCTCCACCGAGGTGTCTTGGCATCACATCACAGCTGATCTTGCTAGGAAACAGACGAATCTCACCACTCACAACAGTTACCTTCTGTGAATTCCTTGCACACACTGTATTGGAGAATCCTGAATCATTGCACTAAGGGAAATTACCTGGTCAGGTTCCTAGGAGCCTGTAGCCACATTTTTACCAGCTAATCAATACATAGCTCCATTTGGGTGTTTCTGTATAAAACATCCCTGTTTAATAGCAACTTTTAGTTCACTCGCATTGAACACAGGCCTTGCAACTCATGCCTGAACAGTGCTAGTTTTATGTTTTATTTTATCCATAAGGTACCACAGCCCTTTGTGCTTAGGAGTCCTAGAAAGCATTTTGGTGCTGGCACTATTTTGAACAGTTAAATCATCAACAAAAAGCAATGGGAAATAACTCCTAAACAAATGTGACACTAAGTAGAGCGTGTATGGTGGTTAATCTTGGCAGCCAGCCTGGTTGGGTTTGCATTCAACCAAGAGGCATGCCTCTGGGCAGGCCTGGAAGGGCATTAACTGGAAGGACTAAGGAGGAGATGACCCCTTCCCCAGAATAAGCAGCACCTTCCACCAGTGGCCCAGATATCAAGAAGTTCCCAGGAATAGCTTCTGTGTAATGGAATATTATTTCAAGATGTGTGACATTTGTTTATGCTGTAGAACATTTGCTTAATGATGCAAAGGTGTGTTGCATTCTTTTATGTTGCATTTGTTTAACTCTGTAAAGTTGTGTGACTTTGCCTGCGTAAAACATCTGATTGGCTTAATAAAGACCTGAATGGCCAATAGCTAGGCAGGAGAGGGATAGGCGGGACTGCCAGGCAGAGAGAATAATCAGGAGAAGAACAGAATGAGAAGAGGGAGGAGAGAGGAGGATGCCAGGGGCCCGTCACCCAGTCACCCAGCCAGCCATAGAGTAAGAAGGAAAGCAAGATATAAAGAATAAAAATAGCTAAAAAGCCCAGAGGCAAAAGGTAGTTAATAGGAAATGGGATAATTTAAGTTAGGTTAGAAAAGCTGGCTAGAAACAAGCCAAGCTAAGGCTGGGCATTCATAAGTAAGAATATGTCTTTGTGTATTTATTTGGGAGCTGGAGAGTGGGCCAGCAAAGAGTTAAAAACAAACAAACAAACCAACAACAACACTTCTACTTTTTTTTTTTTTGCCTGCCTTTGACCCTTGATGGTGAGAGCATCCACCCTACTGCTGATGTTGCTGCTGAAGATCTTCACTCACTAGGAATTATCCAGCTTCAGCACGAGGTAGAAGTTGCTTAGAAATCCAGCTTCAGGACCTGAGAAGTCACTGGGGTCTCTCCTGTGTAGTGTGAAAACAACCATTGTTGGACAATCCAGAGCCTATTATGTCAGACAATCTAATAAATACCTCTTAATATACAACCATTCTCTCAGTTCTGTTCCTCTAGAGAACAAGGACGGATGTACCATGCAAAGGCGTTCCATTTAAACTTACAATTATGTAAGGAGAAAAGGACCATGAAAGCAGAGTGTGACCTTGCTTGACCTCATCTGGGACCATGCACACCAGCTGCGTAACCTCGTCACTGTCCTGCCCAGGTGGATGTCCGTAACTGACCACAGAAGTGACATTCACACTGACTTTGGGGTTAAGAACAACTTTTAACTAGTAAATCAGTTAGCGTTTGTGGAACCCACAGGCAGCAGGGCTTAACTGGGACCACATTAACCTCCTGATCAAGCCATGCCTGAAGTTATACATGAGGTTACATTTTGCCTCTGCCTCAGTTAGTGTGGAAATGGGGGGGGGGGTCTGTGTTATATCAAATCAATAATCATAGGCAGCCACGGTTGCCAGCCCTTTTTACTTTGTTTAGTTTTCAGACACATGATGCTCCTCTATGCCAGCCCTCTGCATGCCTCGCTAAAAATTCAAGGCATATTCCAGACTCCGAGGAAACAGAGCCTTAATCTCCGGGCACTGAAAGGCTAGGAAAACTCACATGCAGGATGGCTTTGTGTATAAATTTCCACCTAATCAATTCCACTTTGAGAGGCAGCCTGTGCAGCATCATCTTACTGACTCCACACCCAGCCGTGCATCTCTGTCCCCTGATCTGACTCTTGCCCGTTGGCACTTGCACGGCCGTAGACAGACTGTTATTAAGATGGAATTTGTATGGATTATTTTCAAGCCAACAAAAGAATCCCCTTGTTATTTATTCACAGGGCTTAGTGTGCAATATAAATTTAGCCAATTTGAAGAGCCTGGCTGGCTGATCTTGTTAGAGGAAGCCAAAGGCTGTTGTCTGCTGTTCACACAACGCCCACTGCAAATCTCATTTCTAATTGCGGGAGCATCTTTTCTGCTTCCTGCGCATATAGACCATAGGGCAGTGGTGTATTTGCAGACCTCAGCTTACAGCACATTGGACACCATTAACACAGGAGGATGGATCTCTCCACACCCTCCTGGGACATCCTGGGGTCCCTTTTTAATACAGAAGGTAGAAACAAAACTGGGGACTGGCTTATGAGAGAGGTCTCAAGAGACAGCCCAGAACTGGATGAAAACAATGCACACAGAAAACATACTTGATGGGTGGGGAGATGGTTCAGTGGGAAATGGGTTTGCTGCAAAAGCATGGAGACCTGAGTTAGAACCCACAGTGCCTACAGAAAAATCCAGGATGGATGTGCAGGTGATTGTGAGCCCAGCTCTTGGGCAGGGGGAAGAGACAGATTATGAGGGCTTGCTGGCTTCAGGCTGGGTCTAAGCTCAACGAAAGACTCTATTTCAAAGGAATAAGGTAGGAGAGCAAGACAGCAGGAATTCTGACATCCTTTTCAGGCCTCCACATGCATTCAGACACAGGTGTGTGGATACAGGCAGGCGCGCGCGCGCACACACACACACACACACACACACACACACACACACTTTCCAAAGTAAAATAAAATACATGTTTGAGGCCAAGGCCCTTTCCATCCAGGATTTTGGGACAAACCCACCCAAGAGGGTGCTTTGTGGGTGTGTGTGGTTATGCATGCAAAGACAATAGAATTTGCCGTCCTTGTCCTGATAGTCTCAAAGGTCCCCAAACTCCTAACCCATTTTAAAAATTGTGCCTAAATTTACCATGATGGCTCTCCCTTCCATTCTGGGTCCATGCCCATCAAAAGCAAAAACAAAACAAAAACAAAGGCCAATAAACAAAAATTACTCAGTGAACATTAAAGGGCACAAAGTTAAAATAAATATACCACTAATTGTGTGTGTGTGTGTGTGATTTATATTATACATGTGCATAAGTTCTGTGCCTTCGGAGGCCAGAAGAGAGAGTCAGCTTCTTTGCAGCTGGAGTTACAGGCAGTTGTGCGCATCCTAATGTGGATACCGGGAGCCAAACTCTGGACCCTCTGTAAGAGCAGAAGTGCTCTTGACCACGGAGCCATCTCTCTAGCTCCTCTCCTCACTTTTCCAGATTGTGTTTCTCATCGAATGTGGATTTCATCGGCCAGCTGACCAGGCTGGCCGGCTCACACACCCAAGAGGTCTTCCCATCTCTTCTTTCCCCAACACTGAATTAGGTGCCTGCCACTGTGCCCAGATTTGTATGTGGGTGCTGGGCATCCAAGCTCAGGCCCTCTTGTTTTCATGGCAAATGCTTTCCTGCCTGAAGCATCTCGCTAGCTTTGCCCTTAGTTATGTTGGTGCCGTGCTCAGTAGGAGTGTTTGGACTATAGTCTATATTGCTGCTGTTAACGTTGCTGCTTTTAAAAATAGTGGGAACTAGTTACACTCTTCCATGCATAGCTTTATTTTCACTCTTGAAGACACATCACACCGTAAAGACTCTAGGAAGACCCTGCAGGAACCTTTCGTTGTGTGAATGTGCTGACTGACTTCCCCAAATCCCCTTCTCTCACACACACTATTCTAAGGTATACTGTGTAACACATTCTCAAGAAGTGGTCATAAATGGCCATGTGATTTCTGAGGACCAGTCCCTTGAAAAGACATCTCTGCATCAAGAGATAAGGATGCTTATAAGACATCTAAGTCCCCACGTTGTTCTTCAGGAACAGTCTACTGCTGCACGCTCTCAGAAGTGCTAAGTCATGGCTCCAGCTTCTACACAGCTCTACTCAGATACGTGTGTTTTAACTTCCCATTTCCTAGCTCTCCTGGAGTGTCATGATTCCACGTGTGGTGGTTTCTGGAGCTCAAGGATCCAGGCTATGTCTGTCCCTGAAAAGACTGCCATTGTCATTGTTCTGAGAGAAAGGCAGCGCAAAGTCCCATGTCATGGATTCTAAGGCAAGAAGCATGTTGGTTGTTTTTTACTTCATAACACAGCATGTCAAGAACTGCTGCCAAAATAATCGTCACTGTTGTCAGTCTTGTGGCTGTGTGGCTTGGCTGAGCTCACCTGGGTGTGTCTTGTGTTCTGTGTTAGCTACTTTTCTGCTGCTGCGATGAAACACCATGACCAAAAGAAGCTTATGGAAGGAAGGGTTTATTTGGGTTTACCGTTCCCAAGAGATGGGTCTGTCGCAGCATGGAGGAATGTCAGCATGTGGCTGAGAGATCACCTCTCGCTCACAATGAAGCTGTGAGAGCGAACTGAAGTGGGCTGAAGCTACATACTCCCAAAGCCCTCTTCCAGAGACAACTTTCCTCCAGCCTCTTAACCCCATCACCACAGCACAAGCACTCGGGGACCAAGTGTGCAAACACTCGAGCGCCTAGGAGACATTCCTCATCAAACCACCATGTTCCCCCTCTGTGTTGGCTGAAGTAGGCTGAGGACTTTGGGTCTAGAATAACCAAGGTGGGTCCTCACAAAGACTGCAGCTGGCATCAGTTGCCATCCAGTGGTCCAGCCAGGGCTGTCAAAGAGAGCATCTTCGCGCTTCTCTCCAGAATCTTCCACACTGCCTGGCTCACTCACAGTATGATCCCCAAATCTTACAATGCAGGAAATAGAAACAGCCACTCATTCTAAGATGGAGTTACAGGAACTCTGACTGTCTCTTCAGCCACATTCTCTTGGTCAGGACTCACCATGACCCAAGGTCCGGGAAAGCGTGTTCTATCTCTTCATCAGGATTAAGCATGTCTATGGGGTGAGGAAGGTTTAGCAGAAGTTGCTTTTTTTTAATTTTTTTGTTTTTGTGTATTTTTTTTAGTTGTTGAAAAAAAATTCCGCCTCCTCTCCGTTTCCCATTTCCCTCCCCCTCCTCCCACACATCGCCCCTTCCCTCCACTCGCCTCCCCCTCTCCCCTCCCCCCACTCCATTCCCCCTCCTAGTTGCTTTTTGACACCAGGTAACAAAAGCAGCATGAGGAAAAGGATAGCAGGGATGAACGTGTCTCAGCCGTGTGGCTTCGCACATTTTGCTTAACTTCTCTGAATCTTAGTTTCTGCGTTTCAAAAGGAGCAACAGCTGTCTATAATCATGGGTATTAAAGAGCTTACATGTGTGTTCATATGTGTACACATGCATACATGTGTATATATATTCATATGTGTATATATGTATGTGTTCACAGGTGTATGTGTGCTTATTTGTGTACATGTGTGTGTTTAATTGTGTATATGTATTAATATCTAACATGCATCATCTGTCTGTAATCATGAGAATTAAAGAGCATATGTGTCTTCATATGTATATATGCATTAACATATATTCTCTGTCATCTGTTTGCTATCTAACTCTCCATCTCAAAATCTCCATGTAGTAAACACAGAGTTGGCATCATCATTGTGAACCCTGATGTGGTCCCTTTTAGCTCACTCTCCAAGGAAGCCTTCTGAACACTCATGCCATGTCTGCAAATGGGAGGAGAGAATTCCTCACAAACCCATTGAGGAAAAAAAAGAATGAAATGGCAGGTGCAAGCATCCTGTCCTGGCATGTTCTAAAAGATCTTACTTTTGGATGTGGAAACCGAGAACAATCCAAGACTCTCTGATGTGCGCTGGTATATTGTGGCACGCATTAACCTTTTCCTTACTTGTTCATATGCATCGTGAAGGGGCACATCATTTCAGTTTTCTGCTCATTTTAGAAAGAAGCATGCAAATAGGCAGCGTGATGTATCAGAATAAGGGAAGTCAGTGTGGCCACCTGGACTCAGAGTTGCCCCCAAAGACAGGATCATAATTTCTGGTCTTCACTGAGCATCTACCGCAGGCAGCAGCCTTTGAAAGGTATCTACTCTGTGTTTTCTGGAGGGAGAGAGTGACCAGAAATGACAGAACAGCCTCTGCCCTAAGAAAAAGCCTGAGCTTTGAGAATGCCAGGGGACTCTGGATACTGAGGTCATCTGGGTCTTCAGGGACCGGAGTGGCCCTGGATAACTTCCACTGCTCTGAAAAATGAAGGCACTGGGAGACCTTATCAGGAAGCACAGTTTCTGTGTATTTCCTGGCGTACCAGGCAAGGAGGATCTACTGCTGACAGGAGCCCCTGTGGACTCCAGTTAAACACAACCGAGCACACTCTTTTATCTCTACCCCTCTCTGGAGACTCTCACTTAAAATGGCACTGATGAGCTGGACTGGGGTAAACAGGACAAAGGACAGAAGAGAGAGGAAAAGCAGAACCATGAGAGAATGGCAGTAGAGGCTAAGATGTGTCCATAAAGTGTGGAGGCATGATACGGGGTTGTGGGACAGAAAGGGGAGCAGCAGATTGAAGAAAACAGAAATCCAAGGTCTGGGAAAGACCAGAAACCCTTAAGACAATTCGGGTAATAGAACTTCACAAAGTGTCAGTCATTTTAGGTGTGAGCCCTAGGGTTCACTCTTAACAGGAGGGTAAAATGATAGTTAGGTGGCTAAGCACTCAGGGCCACCTTGTGGCACTGTGAAAAGAATGGGGGAACTGAAGAAAGGAAAATGGGATGACTCTGTGTTCATAAATAACAAGCACAGAAAACAGTAGGCCCAGGAGGCTTGGCAAGCAAAGGCTGTAATGTTTTGGGGGTGCTAACTGGTGAGAATACTGGTCCCCTTTCTCCTGAGTACCTGGAATGGTAAAATCTAGGACTTTTCCCTCAAAACTTAAGACCAGAAGAATCTTCCTGAAAGAAACAGAAAGAAGTAATTATGGTTACCAATATATGGGTTGTCACAATAGAATGGCTAGGACCTGGGGTCTAAGATTAGAGACTTTTGCAGAGCTTAGATGAAAGTACCCAGGAGAAAAATTTCAAAGGTCATGGTTCTGGAGGATTCAATATAAAGTCCTGTGCCCGCTGTGCTGAGGCAGAGCATCTTGGTGGAGGCTGTTTACCATGGAGAAAAGAAATGGGGGAGGGAACAGGGACAAGATACTTGTCAAGCTCTTCTTTCAGTGACTTGCGTCCTCCTTAAGCCTTACTTCTTGAAGGTTCCATGAACCCCCAAATATTTCTGTCCATGAAGGAATCTAGGGGTGTGTGTGTGTGTGTGTGTGTGTGTGTGTGTGTGTGTGTGTGTAGCTCAAAGGTTGAGGTCAGATGTTTTCCTTAGCCACTTTCTACATTCTACCCTATTTATTTTTTCATATTCTTATTAGTATTTTATGCACACTTGGATGTATAGGGGGCATGTGCATGTGTGTGGCGGTCAGAAGATAACATGTGGGAGTCAGTTCTCTTTCAATCTCAAGTGGGTGCAAGAACTGAGGTCAGGTTGTCAGGCTTGCTCACACATGCATTATCCCACTGAGCCATCTTGTTGGTTTGGCCTCATTTTAAAGACATTTCTTATTGGACCTGGAGTTCACTGGTTCAGCTAGACTGAGTGCCCTGTATCTACCTGCCTCTACTTCCCCAGTGCTAGTATGATAGGTGTACACCGTGGCAGTTGGCTCTTTATGAAGCTGCTGGGGACCCAGTCTCGTGTTTGAGCAGCAAGCACTTATCTCCAGTCTTAGTCAATGTTCTATACCTATGAAGAGACACCATGACCATGGCAACTCTTATGAAAAGAAACTATTTAGTTGGGGCTGGCTTACAGTTTCAGAGGTTTAGTCCTTTATCATCACGTCAGAGAACATGACGGCACACAGGTAGACATGGTAGCTGAGAGTTCTACAAGCAGTAGGAAAAGAGAAACACTGAGCCTGGTTTGAATATTTGAAAGCCCAAAGCCTACCCCCTGTGACACAATCTCTCCAACAAGGTCACACCTATTCTAAGTCAACCACACCTCCTAATCCCTGTCAAGTAGTGCCATTTCTTAATACCAAGCATTCAAGTATATGAGCCTATGGGGGCCATTCCAATTCAAACCACCACATCTCCCCAGCTGTTAAGTTGTGGGGCACATTCGCATATAAACCACATGAGTGGCATTCCTGAATGATGAACTCTGGCTGCAGAACATCTATACATGATCTAACCAGAAGCTGGAGAAGGGTCTTTTACATGGAGAGGAAACACCACACATGCACACACACACACACACACACACACACACACACACACATGCACACAGTAAAATGGAGCTGGTAGAAACCAGGAAATGCAAAGGAAACTTCAAATCCGTGATCACAGATCATGAAGGTCCTCACAGCAATATGGCAAGATGTTGACCCTTGCAAGGAGACAAAGACGCCATAAAAATAAGCTATAAGGTGGCAAGAAATAACTCCTGCACATTAAGTAAAATGTGAATGATAAGGTTTATATCCAGAAGAAGTTTTCAGAAAATACAAATGAAAGTCAAACAGAAACAAAATAGAGAGGCAGGGAAAATGGAATGATTTTGAAGTTGTTTGATTAACTAAAGAGAGAAGAAGCAGAAGGTGATGGGGACATCATCATTACAGTATGGATGCCACCAAATGGCCCAAAATGACTAAAAGAGAAGGACATGAAGATGCAGTCTATCCAGATTCCCTGAGCACCCAGAAAATTAAATGGAAAATCTTACAATAAGGCACCCATTCTTAAATTACAAAATTAGAGGAATAAAAAAAATAATCTTTAGGCCCAGTGGTGGTGGCACACAACTTTAATCCCGGCACTCAGGAGGCAGAGGCAGGTGGATCTCTGTGAGTTCAAGCCCAGCCTGGTACCAGAGCTAGTTCCAGGACAGGCTCCAAAGCGACAGAGAAACACTGTCTCAAAAAACAACAACAAGCCAGATGTATCAGGATCTGTGATGCCAACAGTAAGGGCTGTGGAGGGGAGGCTGAAGCAGCAGCAGTCCTGGGCCTTTCCAGCCAGCTGTTCTAGCCAAACAGATGAGCTCCAGCTTCAGAGAGAAACCCTGGTTCAAATAAAAAAGTTTGACATAAGTGAGGAAGATATCTGATATTGTCCTCTGGTCTCTTCATGTATACTCACATGTGCTGACACACTAGCGCTCACACATATGTACATCTGGGAATAGCACATCCACACATTTATACAAGCTCATAAAAAGGGACTAATACCACATTGATAAATGTTGTTTTGTTGAAATTTGTTTGGAGTTCTGGTAGATCTTCCTGGAATCGTGTTGACTGCACATGCATAGACAATAAGTTCAAAGAAGGAAAAAATGGCAGAAACATTAAATCTGCATGATGATTAAATTTACTTTTGTACTGTTTGTTTTAAGAATCATGGAATGAACATGCAGATGACTGACCTAGTAAAAAAACGTAATCTCCCTAAACACATTGTGTGTGTGTGTGTGTGTGTGTGTGTGTGTGTGTGTGTGTGTGTGTGGTTTGTGGGGCAGGAGAGAATCTTCCAGTGTGATTTACAGAGTTAAAATAGGTAAATAATAACGAACTATGTAAGCAGATTATTTAAAAATATGGAGGGAAACTTCTTGAAGGAATGGCTAAAAAGAAAAAACAAATTTCTCTTAGGAGCAGGAACTAACAGTAAGAGTGCCGAGAGCTTGCTGTCTTTAGTTGAGAACTTCTGTGCATCATGACGTGTTCTTTAAAAAATTATTCTGGATGTTTGAATAATAAGCACATGGTACATTAAAAATAATGAAAGCGAGTCATCAAGAGAGCACAGTAGGTAAAGGTTCTTGCTGCCAAGCCTGACAACCTGAATTCAAACCCATGGAGTGAAAAGAGACAATTGATTTCCCCCTCTTGTCCCCAGACCTCCACACATGCCTTCTGGCATGCCCCTCTCCTAAGTAAATAAATAAGTAACCTATTAAATACTTAATAAAAATACATCCCAAGATAGTCTGCCCTAGGATTTGAAGGTAGAATTTCAGGCAGACCACCCACCCACCTCCATCTTTTTTTCCTCTATTCTATGTGAGCAGGAACAGCTCATTCAATCTTCTTATAGGTCCTTTGAATCAGACACTTAGTTGTTGTCGTTGTTGTTGTTGTTCTGAAATTGAACTGAGGATGCTGCAATAGGCAAATTATTACCATTGAGTGCTGGGGCAAGTCCATAAGGGAAGAACTTTTATTTACACTTCCTGGAAGCAGAGGCTTGAGGAAGCCAAGTCACCCTCTTAATAAATCTCGGAGAAGGGTCAAGGGGCACCATTGTCAGGCCCCAAAGTCTCACCTTTGTCATGTGCCCAGGCTCCCTTATGTAGCTGGTATCTAGTTGTACTCTATACTTCATAAACAATAAAATGGTATTTTAGATCTAGAGGGGGCTCTTACCAACCACTTGTTTAAACACATTCCATTTTGTTCATGGGTAAAAGGAGGCTGCATCACTTGGCTAAGGATGCAGAGTTATTAGCCGTGGATCTAGCCCAGACTCTAGTGCACCTTTTAATCTGTAAGACACTGTCAGTGCTGTGAGGGAAGCCAAGAAACTCGGGCTCAAAGAGGGAAGGGAAATCACAGCTATTTGCTCATTTCCGAGAATAACCACACCTGGCTATTTCAAGAAGAGAGAAACATGACATTCTGACAATGGAATTTTCTATACTTAGAAGGGTTGGGGTGCCTCACACAACATTCTAGAAAAGTCCTTGTAATGTTCTCAAGGTAGGATATGGTTGTAGTTTCCTGAGGCCTAGGATCTTAGGGGAGTAAGTGACCTGCTCTACTCATGATGGTTTCCTAGCTTGGATCAAAACATGAATGTCATTCTGTGACCCAAATAATTGTGACTCCAAAATTCCCGTATTGAAATATACCCTCTCCCCTCCTCTTTCTCCACCTCTCCCCTCCATGTCTGGTTCTCTTTCCTCTCCCCCTCTCCTTTCTCCTTCTTCTTCCCTCTATTCTTTTTATTTTTTCTCATCTTCTTTTGTGTGTTCATGTGTGATTGAGGGCGCATTCATGCCAAAGTGTGCTATACACGTCGGAGGTCCATCTTCACCTTCTATCTTGTTCCAGGCAGCATCTCTTGAATGCGCAAGGCCATCTAGGTCTAAGAGCTTCTGGGGATTCTTCTGTCTCTGCCCCCCATCTCCTCCATAGGAGTGCTGGGATTGCAGATGTATGTTATAGTATCTGGCGTCTCAGTGGGGGCTGTGGATCCAAGCTTGGGTCCTGTTGTTTGCATGGTAAGTGCTTTACCTACTGAGATATCTCTCCAGCCCCTGACCTAATCTCTGATTCAATAGTCTTTAGTGGGTAAGCTTTTGGAAGGTCAAAAGTGCTGAGCCCTCATAAGTGTGACTAGTGCTCATAACTAGACCAGAGGGAGATTGTTTCCCCTTCCACCTCATGAAGATATAGTGAGAGCCAGACACTGAACCTAAGAGAAGATCTGCTGGGGTCTTTTTCTTGGACTTTTATTGCCCAGCACTATAAGCAAGACATTTCTGTCATTTATAAATGGCATACTCTATGGTCTTTGTTGTAACCCGTGTGTATCTCTTTTCTCCAGACTGAAGCATTCCCTCCTGGAGGGAAGAGAGAGGCTCATCACACTCAGGAAACGTAGGAGATTTACAAGGTTCTTTCTGGGGTTAAATAAATAGTAATACTTGCTGGGGGCTGGGAGGGGGATTGGAAGGAGACTATTGGTGAAGTTGACTGAAAGTTGCATAAGGGACCCAAAAGATGTAGCTTTCAAAAGCCATCCCCCATACTTTGGGGCAGGACTTTAGGTGATGCATATGTCTTTGGAAAGCACAAGATCCTGTTACAAAGAACTCATTTGTTGACCAAGTTAGACTTAGATGAACTCCTTTCTTGTGTTTGTCTTCAGTGCTTGATCTGAGGCACACAGACATTTGTTTATATCAACCCAGAAAAAGTCACACAAGATAACACAAGTATACCAAGACACTACATCATGTTGTTCAAGTGCAGAGGGACACAAAACAATTTCTAAAGAAAAAAATTATATCTATTGTTTCTTGATTGCCTACTTCAAGATATTTGCTGCTATTATTCCCATTGACATATGAGAAAACTGAGAGATTAAACCACTTCAGAATTAAAGACCAAAGATATTAAACACACTTTAGAAAGCATCGGAACTTAAGTGAGGTTCAGAAATCCTATCTCAAGTTTCTTACTCTTGTTATTTAATGCAGCCTGTTTTTCCACCTGTCAGTCAAAGCACCTTAATCAACGATGCCCAGTTGAAAGCAAACACTGATGCCAAGTATATTAGATAACCGGGCTCCATTCTGCATATACCATACCTTCTTCCTGGAGCATCCTCACTGTCTCATTTTTGTGTGTATTTTCTATCCATTCACCTTTTAAGACAAGCCTTATCTAGCATTGTATCAGGTACTTATCTAATTGCTTTGAAAGAGCCCCTGGCAGGAGCAACTTAAGGGAGGGAAGACTTATTCAGTCTCAAAGTTCCAGGAAGTCCAGTCCATCATATCAGTGAATGCAAGATGGTGGGTGCTTGTAACATGGTTTGTTATCTAGGTAGCAGACAGGAAGCAGGGTGCTTGGTGCTCCTATCCCCACCCAGTGACCCAACTTCCTCTATCTAGGTCCCATCTCCTAAAATTTCCACACTCCCCCATATAGTGCTACCAGCTAGGCATCAAGTATTCAAAGATCTAAAAGCCTGACCAGTGATTGGGGGGGGGGGGGAGGGAGTCTCCCATGCAAACTTTGGCATGGGACAAGCACCTTCTCCAGGAGCCCCTCTCACACACTGTTTTGGACTGGGGGACCATCGGCTCCCCTCCCACCTCTTGGCTGCTCCTCATTGTCCATGTGTCTGTGTTCCTTAGATGAAGCTCGAGCTAATGGACTTCCAGAGCTTTATAGCCTGTGGTAAACTGAGTAAGGTCTCCAGTCTCCAAGCATGGCCCTGTTCCAGATACTTCTGTCTTTGGCTGTGTGAACTGGCATGGCAATATCAGCCTTGGCAACAAAATGAAGTTGAGAACCTGGATTATCCACATAGACTTGATTTAGCCACAGGTGTCCCCTGGGAGGTCAGTGAAGAGAGGGAAATGTGGTCATGGAAGCAGAGGCTAGAGCGATGCAGTAGGAGGAGAACACAGCTGGCCTCCATTTCTCGGAAGCCCTACCTCCAGACTTGCAGAAGGAACACAGTCTTGCTGACACCTTCACTTTAGGTCTTAGGACATTTGTAGTGAGTCTTACAGCAGTGACAAGAAGTGAACACACATTCCTGGAACTGGAAGAGTGCAGAGCTTACAGTAGGAGCAAGCCTTCAGCCAGTAAAATCAGCCTGCTCCACCACAGACCACAGACAGACAGACAGACAGACAGACAGACACACACACACACACACATGAGCGTGCGCACATGTGCACAGACACGCGCATGCACACACACGCGCATGCACACACGCCCTCTGAAGGTCAAGGTGGGTTAGTGAGCCTATGGCCAATGATGAAAGGATTTGGCTCGGACATCCTGCGGCAGAGATTTGACCACAGTTTCCAGCAGCTGGAGTGAGCAAATCCAGCAGGTTCATCTGTGGTTTAGGGAAAGTTGATCTCAGGGCCTTGGTTTTTACTCAGCCACTAGGAGGAAAAGTCCAGCTTTCTGCCTGACAGTGGAGTTCATAAAGACAGAGGATGTTATTCAGCTGGAGTACTCCACCGAAGACCAGGCATAATATAAATACTGGAAAGCCTTAATAATAAATATTTCAGAAATAAATCTGTTTTTTCAAAAAAACAAATATGCCAAGACACCCAGAGTCACCTGTCACTTAGAAAAGACTATGCTGCCTCCCTGAAGTGAAACACTTAGTGCTTCTAATAGCTTCACTTTTTAATATTCTGTAACTTAAGGAACACACAGCCTTAGGATTAAATATTAAAATATTAAATATTAAATTGGACAGTGGTAATCGATCTGAAACTGAAACCTGCTTGTTTACCCAAGGCCTCTGAGGCACACTAAGGAATCCAAACACAGTTTGGTATTCACTGAGGTCATTGTTTTCTTTCTTTTGTTTTATTTTGAATGCCAGACACACAGGCACCACATACATCTTTCTATTGATCAGCATGGAAGACCTGAATGAAATAGACCCAATACTTGTATCCGTTCTTGAAATACTCTATCTAGCCTAGCAAAGCCAGAGGAGGCTCTGTTTCATAGATACAACTGAGTATTCCAGTGAGGGAATGGATAGGAGTTGTCTCCTTGGTCCATGCCTGTGTGTTTGTGGTACTTAATGGCAGCAGGTGGATGTAGCCTGAGTTGTGAGCCTGGGATTGGTCTTCACCAATGGCCTGATGATTGGCTTAGTGCTGCTATCATCCAGGACCAGTGTCCAAGTAAGGCCTGAGAAACTGCTTTTTGTTGAATGAGATTCTGGGTTCCCTAGCCAAAGAAAGAGAACTTTGAATCTGCCTTTCTTGCCTGAGTAGCAAATCTTTGCTCAGAGACTCAGATTTTCCCACCCTATAAAATATCTTCCTAGGAAATGAACCAAAGGTAGACATTTATAATTCATTCTAAAGGTAAAACACATTGTTCAGTCAAGAGGCAGAAAGACTCTGCTCCATTGTCTTATCAGTATGACCTAGAGTGATTACTCTGTCCCTGAAACTGGTTCTCTTCTGGTAAGGAAGGTGAGGGATAACTATGATAATGATATGCAGGTAGGATGTTGCCATTCACAAGTTTGCAGCTATAAATCAAGCCACGCTTCCATTGGTGATCTGGCTGGCATAACTCTAAGACCCCGTGCTAGCTTGGCCATTGCTACTATGAGTGTGTTGGACAGTAGACATAGTGAGAAAGAGAAAGATAGTGTAAATGGCTCGTGTGACACACAGCTAATTGTACCACGCTATCCTCGACTTGAGTTTTCTACTTCTGGTATTTTGTTCACACTCCTATGTGAGTCACCCACAACAGAGCTGGGGTGCTAGGTGGCCAGCTGTCATGGCCTGCTCCAGGCTCAGCCTCACACTCCACAGAATCAGCTTTTGTTATCGAACTCATCCTGTTGAGCTGGCACAGCTGCACACCCTGCCTCTGTCTACGCGAGTCATGAGACGTCTGCGATATCTTTGCATGTTCGCTAGTTGCCCAAGTCCAAATTATTTACTAGAGATTGTCACTGAAACTCAGAATGAAAAGGGATTGATTCTCCTGAAGGAAATCCATCAATATACTATTCCCACTACGTAGTTCCCTAATCCCAAGGAATTAAAAAGAGGCAGCCTCTCTTGCAGCAAGAACCTTGTCCTGGTGACTTTGTGAAATTGAGGCATATGAGTGGCTCCATCCTCATTTCCTTTAGGGGATCTTGCTAATGATCTCTTTCATTTCTTTGTTTTTCTAAAAGTTTTCCATCTTTTCAATCTTAAACCAGTGCTTCTTTGACTCAGTTAAACCTTTCCTAGTTACTTAAGATCACACTTATCCATGTATCCACCAGATTCGTGCGTGTGTGTGTGCATGTGGATATTATACACATGTGAATGTGGTTGTGTGCACAGGTATGTGTAGTTCATGTGCATGGGTGTCGTGCACACACGTGAATGTGTTTTTGTGCAGTTATGTAAAAGTGCATCACATGTCTGTGTGTGTATGTGTATGTTGTGCACATGTGAATGTGTTTCTGTATACATGTATGTAAAGGTGCATGTGTATATGTGTGCATGCACATTTGTGTTGTACATAGGTGAATGTATTTCTGTGTGAATGTATTTCTGTACACAGGTGTGTGCAGGTGCATTTGCATATGTGAGCATGCGTGTGGAGGGCAGAAGTTATTGTCAGGTGTCTTCCTAAGTCACTCTCCACCTTATTTTTTTAAGACAGGGTCCTTTACTGATTTGGCAAAAGCTAGCTGGCCATCAAGCTTCAAGGATCCTTCCTGCTCTCTCTTAGCAAGGTTGGGGTGATAAACATGCCTCATCTGTCCTTATACATGTCTGCTGGGGATCTAAACTCATGTCCTCATGCTTGAGACATTTCCCCAGCCCTTCTGCTAGTTTCTGCAATTAGATAATGTATTCAATCTCCCTGAATACATACCTTCATAGATCTAATATTGTTTCATAGTTTGGGAGCTATGTAAGCAACATCAGCAGCAGTAACATTAAGTAAACACACCATTATTTTTATATGTCAGTTTCTGAATCAGTCCCTTTACTTAAGCTATTCATCCAAGTGTTTAGAGCAAATACCCACACCGCTGGTGCTGTCCTTGGTGCTGAATAGCTGACACTTGCCTTGTCCCTGCATTCATGTTGATCAGCCATGAACAACTACAGCTTGAGGCCTACTTTTGTATGGTCTGTGAGTTAATAATATTGGTTTTATTTCTGCTTTTTTTACCCACAGTTTTAAAGAGTTGTAAAAACAGAAAATATGCAACAGAGACCCCATGTGGTCTGCAAAGCCTAAAACATTTACAATGCAATCTTCTACAGAAAGACAGGACAATCTGCTCACCTGTAATGACCTCACAGTGTCTTCCAAAGTATCCTGCAAGGCAAATTTTTATTCCAACCATTTCAGTGCTGAGGAAACTGAGGTCTGTAGGGAGAATAATCTTGCCCAAGAGATTCAACTAATGTTTTTCTTTTGTATTCAGTTTAGAACGCATTTAAGTTGCCTCGAGTCAATGTTTATGTTGTCTGTCTAGACACGAAAGAGTGGGATTAGCTTTTCAGACCTAACTCCTTCCCAATTCCACTGAGGAAATTGTTAGTGTGATTGTGTTGAAATACTACCAGTCAACCACATATAGGCAGGATGGTGGTTTTCTTTTTTAAACATCAGTCAGCTGCTGATGAGTCAAAGAAACAAAAGTTCAAGACAAGATTTAAAAGAGTGGCATCTGAGAGTTAGTCTCTAAACTGTCATATAGAAAAGGTGGACATGGGTGGTTTGACTTCACAGAACAGTTTCAGTCTGCAACTTCCTTCCAGGGATTATTTTCTTCTCTCCAGTGGGATGATAGAGAATAAAATACCATCTATGCCTCTGTATATCTTGATTATTCTGTTTGAAGGGCCATTGGCATCATTTTATTCTCTTCTAGAAGATGCCCCTCAAGAAATGTAAGAAGAAAGACAAAAGAGTGTAAGGCAACCAGTCCTAACAGATGCTACTCTGGGAACCAGTGAACCATCCCCCAAACCTCCATATGGATAGCATGTCATCTTGCAAGCTTTATTCTGACTCTCTTAGCTTGGAAAATTTGCCTTGTGCATTTGCAATGGGAAGCTTGCTCACTGAGATGCCAGGCTTGTGCAACTGGGTCAAATTCCTCACGGAGGGTTGTTTACCTATCTAAAATCACAGTCTCTTTGCTCATCCTGGTCCTACCCATCATACCTGTGTTCTGCTGTCAGAATCAAGGGGTTTGAGAAATGTTTTCAGAAGTGAGGATTTGTTATTTAACAGGAACAGATGACTCATACTTTAGATGTTTCTGGGGCCAGTGGCACTTTGTCTAGCTTCTTTGTTACAACCATCCACAGAGGTTTTAAAAAGGTGCTATAGACTGGCTCTCACACCTGGAGATCCTAATTAAACCGAGCTTGGTGGGAAAATATTTTAAAAGCTCCACTGAGCATTCTAATTCATATATGGGTTTAAAACTATCATTCGAGAAAGAAGTGCGTATAGATTAATCTCAGAGTAAGTCATGCATCTAATTTTAGATTACCTAATTTCAGTTAGAGTCAAACTTTAATATATTTTTATAAAAGTAATGTGCACCGGAACACCGGGCCGGGCGGCGGAAGGCGGCCGGAGGACGCCCAGTGCAGCCGGCGGGGACCAACTGGGACAGGCTGGAACCGGCTGGGACCAGAGCGGCAGCAGAGGACACAGGCTGCTGGTGGCGGGAACCATCCCAGCAGCAGAAGCAGGCTGCAGGGACCGCGCGAAACACCGAGAACAGATCGCCCCACGACAATTAAAAAAAGAGGTAGGCATTCGGTTGGGGAGGTCCCTGGCAAAGGAGGAGCCGGGTCCTATTCTTGAAGACCCTTCTGAGGGGTGAGAGGGATCTTGGCCCCCCAGCAGGAACCAGGAAACAGAGCAAGGGCATATTGTAAGAGGAGCCCCTGGCCAGCAGGGAAACCTGAACCAGTTTTAACAGACCCCTTAGATAGCATCCATAGGAGGAGATGGGCAGGCGTCAAGGAAAGAATTCACCCAATAATCTGAAAATCAGCATGAAAACACCAGAACCCAATGATCTTACAACAGGAGGTCTCCAACACCCTAACACAGAAGAAGTGGAAAAAATTGACTTTTTGAAAGCAGTAGAGTCCCTAAACAACATGTGAAAAATGCCCTTATAGAAATGGATGAGAAGTATAACCAAAAATTTGAAGAAATGAGTAAATACGTACATAATACCCTGGGAAACCAAGAAAGAACGATCGAACAGGTAATGGAAACAGTTCAAGAATTGAAAACTGAAATGGAAGCAAGGAAGAAAACACAAACTGAGGACCAGCTGGATATGGAAAATCTAAGTCAACGAGCACAGCCTACAGAAACAAGCATAATCAATAGAATACAAGAAATAGAAGAAAGAATCTCAGATTCTGAGGACACCATAGAGAAAATAAACGAACAGATCAAAGAAAACTGCAAAGCCAACAAATTCTCATCACAAAACATTCAGGAATTATGGGACACAATAAAAAGACCAAATCTAAGAATAATAGGAATAGAAGAAGGAGAAGAGTCACAGCTCAAAGGCCCAGAAAATATTTTGAACAAAATTATGGAAGAAAACTTTCCCAACTTAAAGAAAGATACTCCTTTGAATATTCAAGAAGCATACAGAACACCAAACAGACTGGATCAAAGGAAAACATCCCCTCGCCATATAATAATCAAAACACAAAATATACAGGTTAAAGAAAGAATACTAAGAGCTGCAAAGGAAAAAGGCCAAGTAACTTATAAAGGTAAACCGATCAGACTTACACCTGATTTCTCTATGGAAACAATGAAATCCAGAAGGTCCTGGATAGAAGTACTGCAAAAGCTAAGAGACCATGGATGCAAGCCCAGACTACTATACCCAGCCAAGCTTTCGTTCACTATAAATGGAGAAACCAAGACATTCCAGGATAAGAACAAATTTAAACAATACGTAGCCACGAATCCAGCCCAACAGAAAGTAATAGAAGGAAAACCGCAACCCAAGGAATCCAACATTGCCAACACTGCCTACAATAACTCAGGCATCTAGCGACCCTTCACTAGCACAACTCAAAGAAGGGAGACACGCAAATTCTACTTCCAAAAACAACAAGAATATCTGGCATGAACAACCACTGGTCATTAATATCACTTAATATTAATGGTCTCAATTCACCTATAAAAAGGCACAGGCTAAGAGATTGGATACGAAAACAGGATCCAACATTCTGCTGTTTGCAAGAAACACATCTCAACCACAAAGACAGGCATCTACTCAGAGTAAAGGGTTGGGAAAAGGTCTTTCAAGCAAATGGTCCTAAGAAAAAAGCAGGTGTGGCCATATTAATTCCTAACAAAACTGACTTCAAACTAAAATCAATCAGAAGAGATCGAGATGGACACTTTATACTCATAACAGGAACAATTTGTCAGGATGATGTCTCAATCCTGAATATTTATGCCCCTAATATAAAGCACCCATGTATGTAAAAGAAATATTACTAAAACTCAAGGCAGATATCAAACCACACACACTATTAGTAGTAGACTTCAATGGACCTCTCTCAGCAATGGACAGGTCAATAAGACAGAAACCTAATAGAGAAGTAAGAGAACTACTGGAGGTAATGAAGCAAATGGACTTAACAGACATCTATAGAACATTCCACCTAAATAGGAAAGAATATACCTTCTTCTCTGCAGCCCATGGAACCTTCTCGAAAATTGACCACATACTCGGAAACAAAGGAAACCTCCACAGATACAAAAAATATCAGTGTCCACCTGCGTCTTATCAGATCACCACGGATTAAAGTTAGAATTCAACAACAATCCTACTTCCAGAAAGCCAGCAAACTCATGGAAACTGAATAGTCAACTACTGAACCACATCTGGGTTAAGGAAGAAATGAAGAAAGAAATTAAAGTCTTCCTGGAATTCAATGAAAATAGAGAAACAACATACTCAAACCTATGGGACACTATGAAAGCAGTGCTAAGAGGAAAGTTCATAGCACTAAGTGCCCACTTAAAGAAAACAGAGAAAGCATACATCGGAGACTTAACAGCACACCTGGAAGCTTTAGAAAAAAAAGAAGCAGACACGCCCAGGAGGAGCAGAAGACTGGAAATAGTCAAACTGAGGGCGGAAATCAACAAAATAGAAACTCAGAAAACAGTCCAAAGAATCAATGAAACAAAAAGTTGGTTCTTGGAGAAAATCAACAAGATCGACAAACCCCTATCCAAACTAATTAAACGACAGAGAGAGAACACGCAAATAAATAAGATCAGAAATGAAAAGGGAGACATAACCACAGAAACAGAGGAAATTCAGAGACTCATTAGATCTTACTACAAAAGCCTGTATGCCGCAAAACTAGAAAATGCAAAAGAAATGGACATGTTTTTAGATAAGTGCCACATACCAAAGCTAAACCAAAACCAGGTGAACGATCTAAATAGACCTGTTAGTCGCGAAGAACTAGAAACCGTTATCAAAAATCTACCTTCCAAAAAAAGCCCAGGACCAGATGGTTTCAATGCAGAATTCTACCAAAACTTCCAAGAAGAGCTAATACCTATACTCCTTAATGTATTTCACAATATAGAAACAGAAGAGGCATTGCCAAATTCCTTTTATGAAGCTACAGTTACCCTGATACCAAAACCACACAAAGACCCAACCAAGAAAGAAAATTACAGGCCTATCTCACTCATGAATATCGACGCAAAAATTCTCAATAAAATACTGGCAAACCGAATCCAAGAACACATTAGAAAAATTATCCATTATGATCAAGTAGGCTTCATCCCAGAGATGCAGGGCTGGTTCAACATACGCAAATCTATCAATGTAATCCAGCATATAAATCAACTGAGAGAAAAAAAACATATGATCATTTCATTAGATGCTGAAAAAGCATTTGACAAAATTCAACACCCCTTTATGATAAAAGTCTTGGAGAGATTAGGGATACAAGGGTCATACCTAAATATAATAAAAGCTATTTACAGCAAGCCATCAGCTAACATTAAATTAAATGGAGAAAAACTCAAAGCCATCCCACTAAAATCAGGAACACGACAAGGATGTCCACTCTCTCCATACCTCTTCAATATAGTGCTTGAAGTTCTAGCAATAAGACAACATAAAGGGATCAAGGGGATTCGTATCGGAAAAGAAGAAGTTAAGCTCTCGTTATTTGCAGATGATATGATAGTATACATAAGCGACCCCAAAAACTCTACCAAAGAACTCCTACAGCTGATAAACACCTTTAGTAATGTGGCGGGATACAAGATCAACTCCAAAAAATCAGTGGCCTTCCTATACACTAAGGATAAGGAAACAGAGAGGGAAATTAGAGAAGCATCACCTTTCACGATAGCCACAAATAGCATAAAATATTTTGGGGTAACTCTGACCAAGGATGTGAAAGATCTATTTGACAAGAACTTTAAGTCCTTGAAGAAAGAAATTGAAGAGGACACCAGAAAATGGAAAGATCTTCCTTGCTCCTGGATTGGGAGGATCAACATAGTAAAAATGGCAATTCTACCAAAAGCAATCTATAGATTCAATGCAATTCCCATCAAAATCCCATCAAAATTCTTCACAGATCTGGAGAAGACAATAATCAACTTTATATGGAAAAACAAAAAACCCAGGATAGCCAAAACAATCTTATACAACAAAGGAGCGTCTGGAGGCATTACCATCCCTGACTTCAAACTCTACTACAGAGCTACAGTATTGAAAACAGCTTGGTATTGGCATAAAAACAGAGAAGTCGACCAATGGAATCGAATAGAAGACCCTGACATTAACCCACAAACCTATGAACACCTGATTTTCGATAAAGGAGCTAAAAGTATACAATGGAAAAAAGAGAGCATCTTCAACAAATTGTGCTGGCAAAACTGGATGTCAACCTGTAGAAGAATGAAAATAGATCCATATCTATCACCATGCACAAAACTCAAGTCCAAATGGATTAAAGACCTCAATATCAGTCTGAACACACTGAACCTGATAGAAGAGAAAGTGGGAAGTACTCTACAACACATGGGCACAGGAGACCACTTCTTACATAGAACCCCAGCAGCACAGACATTAAGGACCTCATTGAATAAATGGGACCTCCTGAGACTGAGAAGCTTCTGTAAAGCAAAGAACACTGTCGCTAAGACACAAAGGCAACCCACTAACTGGGAGAAGATCTTCACCAACCCCGCAACTGACAAAGGTCTGATCTCCAAAATATATAAAGAACTCAAGAAACTAGACTGTAAAAGGCTAACCAACCCAATTATAAAATGGGGCATTGAGCTCAACAGAGAATTCTCAACAGAAGAACTTCAAATGGCCAAAAGACACTTAAGGTCATGCTCAACTTCCTTAGCGATCAGGGAAATGCAAATCAAGACAACTTTAAGATACCATCTTACACCTGTCAGAATGGCGAAAATCAAAAACACCAATGATAGCCTTTGTTGGAGAGGTTGTGGAGAAAGGGGTACACTCATCCATTGCTGGTGGGAATGCAAACTTGTGCAACCACTATGGAAAGCAGTATGGCGGTTTCTCAGGAAATTCGGGATCAACTTACCCCTGGACCCCGCAATACCACTCTTGGGAATATACCCAAGAGAGGCCTTATCATACAACAAAAGTATATGCTCTACGATGTTCATAGCAGCATTGTTTGTGATAGCCAGAACCTGGAAACAACCTAGATGCCCTTCAATGGAAGAATGGATGAAGAAAGTATGGAATATATACATATTAAGAGTATTACTCAGCAGTAAGAAACAAGGACTTCTTGAATTTTGCATACAATTGGATGGAAATAGAAAACACTATCCTGAGTGAGGTAAGCCAGACACAAAAAGAGGAACATGGGATGTACTCACTCATATTTGGTTTCTAGCCATAAACCAAGGACATTGAGCCTATAATTAGTGATCCTAGAGAAGCTAAATAAGGAGAACCCAAAGAAAAACATATAGGCATTCTCCTGAATATTAACCTTCAGCAAGCGATGAAAGGAGACAGAGACAGAGACCCACATTGGAGCACAGGACTGAATTCTCAAGGTCCAAATCAGGAGCAGAAGGAGAGAGAGCACGAGCAAGGAACTCAAGACCGTGAGGGGTGCACCCACACACTTAGACAATGGGGATGTTCTACTGGGAACTCACCAAGACCAGCTGGCCTGGGTCTGGAAAAGCCTGGGATAAAACCGGACTCTCTGAACATAGCGGACAATGAGGACTACTGAGAACTCAAGAACAATGGCAATGGGTTTCTGATCCTACTGCACATACTGGCTTTGTGGGAGCCTAGGCAGTGTGGATGCTCAACTTACTAGACCTGGATGGAGGTGGGGGGTTCCTTGGACTTCCCACAGGACAGGGAACCCTGATTGCTTTCCGGGATGAGGGAGGGGGGACTTAATTGGGGGAGGGGGAGGGAAATGGGAGGCGGTGGCTGGGAAGAGACAGAAATCTTTAATAAATAAATAAATTTAAAAAAAAGAAAAGAAAAAAAAAGTAATGTGCATGGTGTATTTGATCTTTTTATGTGTAAATGTGAAATTTCTGTGGATTCACCCCCCAAAAATATACTAAAGTATACAATATGCTTTTTTCTGGTTTTCTTCATGGATATATATTCAGTGGGCATTGTGTTGTGTTTCAGAAAGACAATTACTGTCAAATATATCCTGTGCATCATGGCCATAGTCATGATCCTCCCAGGCACTCTTCTTAATCCCTCCTGCTTTAGTCTCGTTCTTTCCTTCAGTCTCCCTTCTGTTTTCATGTATCTCTCTCTCTCTCTCTCTCTCTCTCTCTCTCTCTCTCTCTCTCTCACACACACACACACACACACACACACATATATTTAGAGAATATATATATATATATATATATATATATATATATATATATATATATTGTGCTGGCAATATGGCTCTGTGGGAATGTGTTGGTTTGAATGAAAATGTCTCCAAAAGTTCATATATTTGCATTCTCTAGCTGATTAACTGTGTGGAAAGGATTAGTATGTGTTGTCCTGTTGGAGAAAGCGTGTCACTGGGAGGGTGTTTAAGGTTTATAAAGCCAATGGGAGGCCCAGAATCTCTCTACCTGTTGCTTGTGGATCAGGATGTGAAGCTCTCAGCTACTGCTCCAGCACCATGCTCGTCTACTTCCCGTTGACCTGATCATGGACTAATCCTTTAAAACTGTAATCAAGCCCCCAATTAAATGTTTTCTTTATAAGAATTGCCTTGGTCATGGTGTCTCTTTACAACAATAAAAACTCATTCAGTAGAAAAGGTGAATTCCATCAAGCCTGAAGCCTTGAAGCCATGTGGTAAAGGAGAGCATTGGCTCCTGGAAGTAGTCCTCTGATTTCTTCATATTCCACAGCACACAGACACTCCTCACATGTACAAATCTACACACACACACACACATACACATGCATACAGATGCATGTATACACATGCACATATACCCCTCACATTCCTATATACATGCATGCATACACATAAAATAACTACTGGCAAAACTAATTAAAGATGCTTATATAGGAAATTAATTCTATGACCCACAAATCTGTTTTCCTGTGCATGACTTACTTTGTTTAATATGATGATTTCATCAATTTTCTAGCAAACTATATAATTCAATTCTTGTTGATGGCTGGATGCCAACTCCATCATGTATATATTTTCTGTTTCTTCGCCCACCCATCTGTTGAAGAACACCTAGGCTGATCTCACCATGGCTTGCACTGCTGTAAGCATGGATGTGAAGCTGTCTCCAAGGTAGGTTGACTTTGATTCCTGGAGTGGTGATACCCAGGAGTGGTGTAGCTTGGTTGCATGGTCGTTCTGTTCTGAGTTATGTAAGGAACTTCCACACTGATTTCTACAGTGTTTGGGTCAACTTGCCCTTATGCCAAAAGTTCTTATTGGGTCTCATCCTTTTACATCCTGGCTATTATTTTTAAAAATAGCCATTCTAAACCAGGTAGTGATGGTGCACGTCTTTAATCCCAACACTTGGGAGGCAGAGGAAGGTGGATCTCTTTTAATTTGAGGTCAGCCTAGTCTACAAGAGCTAGTTCTAGAACAGACTCCAAAGCTACAGAGAGAAATCCTGTCTCAAAAAAGCCCCAAATAATAATAAAATAAAATAAAACTAAAAGACCCTAGCCATTCCAACAGGAATAAGCTAGAACCTCAATGTGAGTTTAATTTGCATTGACTGATGGCTAAGGGGGGTTAGCAGTTTTTCAAGTTTACTGCTAATTTGTACCTCATCTTCTGTTCATTTCATTAGAACACGTACTTATTGAATAGGTTGTTTAGGTTTATTTGAGATCTTTGCATATTCTAGACAAAAATTCTATGTTAATGTTGGTCCAACAAAGATTTCCATCTGTGAACTCTCTCATTATTATTTACTCATTTGCCAACTCCCAATTCTTGTTGCTTCTGAGGTCAACTTTGGAAAGTTCTAACCTGTGCCTGCATCTTAGAGAATTCTATCTGGTGTTTCTCTAATGCTTTCAGAGTTTCAGGTCTTATGTTAAGGTGTTTGCCCATTTTGAATTGACATTTGTGCAGGGTGAGAGCCAGGCATCTACCTGTGGTGTCCAGTTGCCAGCATTGTTTGTGTTTTACTATTATTTTTAACTCATTTGAGACAAAGCTAAAGTAGATTGCTACTGTCTTAATTATTTCCTGAGCTAACCCAGTCTCAGTCAGCCTTTTCATCGGAGTGTTTGGGTGTTGGTTTGATGATCTGTGCAGACTAAAGGGAATATTCTGTGCTTTTGCTACAAAAACGTTTTGCGATGTCAGAAGGGAAAAGCTTGGCAGGCTTCTTCACCGCCTGTCTGCGTCTGTTAGTAACCTCACTTGAAGGAGGAGGAGGGCTAGGACAGAGCAGAATGACCAGGTTGTCAAGGGTAAGCTGTTGTGAGGGTATGGACACCAGAGCTACCATAAGTCACCTGCAGTTTTGAAGGGTACCTGTGCTTCCCCCATCACTGTGACAGGATGTGTCATGGAAACAACTTAAAAGGATGAAAGATTTATTTGGGCTCACAGTTGCAGAGGCTCCAGACATTAATCTCTTGGCTCTATGGCCCTGTATGGTTGGGCAGGACATCATGGCAGAGGGCATCAGTGACAGAGTGGGTTCTTTGCCTAAATATGGGCAGGAAGCAGAGAGAAGCAGGAAGTAGCTGGGGTAAGATAATCACAAGGCCATATCTAGTGACCTGCTTCCTCCTGTTGCCCTATTAAGGTTTTCAGAACCTCCCATAGTATCATTAATAGCTAGAAAACAAACTGTAAAAGCAGGAGCCTATGTGGGGTTGGGTGTGTCATGTTCCAACTATGAGACTTTCCAACTGCTTTATTGTTTTCATTTGAAAAAAACAAACAAAAATAAATGATCAGCATTTCTAAGTGTGTGACTCCATTGGTCAAAAGGAATGGACCCAAAAATTCGCTTGATAATGAAAAATGGAGAATAGAGAAAGAACCCAGTCAGTACAATGCCTGCCTTAAAGGCAGAGACACAGCTCTAACCCTTAAAGCCTATATTTCAAAAGTGAGGGAGTACGGGAAGCATTTAATGTGGAGGAGATCTGTGACATGCTATCTTCTGCACATGCCGTGACTGATGCACACATCAGCTCACATCTGCTGCGATTGCCTGCACAGAATTCAGCCGGTGTAGATGAGGAGGGATCAGGATCCCTGAGGCCTCGCCCCTGCTATTGGCAGTTTTGAGGGAGGGAGGGTCATTCTCCTTCTCCTTTGGGGGCATGGTCACTGGTAGATTTCTCATGCTCCATTGGGTGGCTACATATCTAGGTGCATATAACTCAGGGGTTATTAATAACAACAAAAAAGAGGTAGTGAAGTTGAGAGATATAGAGTGGACAGGTGGATAAGATCAATACACATTGTATAAAATTTAGAAATTTCAAAGAATGGAAAATATTATTTTTTAGAATGGCCAGGCATGAGCCAGGTGGTGGTGGTGCATGCTTTAAATCCCAGCACTCAGGAGGCAGAGGCAGGAGGATCTCTATGAGTTTGAGCCCAGCCTGGTCTACAAGAGATAGTTCCAGGACAGGCTTCAAAGCCACAGAAAAACACTGTCTTGAAAAACAAGACAAAACAAAACAAAAAGGCTAGGCATGGTAGTACATGACTGTAATCCTAGCACTGTGGAGTCAGACAGATAGATTCTTGAGGCTTGCTGGCTAATCTGCCTGCCCTACTTGGTGAGCCTAGGCTAGTGAGAATGGTTTTTTTTTTTTTTTTTTTTTTTTATAAAACAGTCCTTAAAGCACATTGTGATTGGTGCAAGTTATAAATGAGTGGCTGTAAGCTCACTGTGGAAGCCTGGTCTCCTGTGGTACATAAGACTTGGAACAAATCGATACGAACATGATTGTATTCTGAAGATGACACTGTTCCTAATTTGACCCAACAGATATTTATTAAACATTACTATGCCCTTAGTGCAGAGTTAGGGAAGGATCCAGGAACAAAGTCATAGACCCAGACTTTAATTTGCTCACAGTGTGGTAAGGAAGACATCTATAAATGACAAATTCCCATTTGGTGTGTTAAGCAATGCCTGGTGTGGTCCTCAGGAGCTCAAAGACAGAAGTAGAGGTGGAGAAAAAGGCTGGTATGGGGCGGGGGGTCTTCGGCTTATGGGACAGGGGCACAAAGGAGGACAGGTGAAAAGGGGAGTGCAGTAAAGATGCAAGGAACTCCCCCAGAAAACCAAAAGGGAATGCCACAGAACAACCAGAAGCTTGCATGCTGTGTTTTTATCTAGACCACCAGCCCCTCCCTCGGCTCAGCTCCTCTGCCACAGAACCTTGCAGCTCTGCTTTTAACTCCATCTTCATCTCTTAATTCCAGAAATCCAGAGGGGAGAGAGGTGTTGGCTCTGCTAGGGTCAAATACCCACTTCAGTTCAGTTAACAAAGGCTTTTTTTAAAAAAATGAAACAACGACTTTATAATTTTCATTAAGTTACAGTAAGGGAGGAGAGATTTGGGGAGCAGTCATTGGCTGGGATCCTGGTTGGTGCTTTTGGCACTAGAGTGGTTCCTAAGTCACCAAGTGTCTATATAGAAATGGCCTATCACCAGGTGCAGCGTGCACTACTTTAGTCTCAGCATTCAGCGTGACTATGGAGAATTTGAAGCTGACAAGGGGTACCTGGTGAAGTCCTATCTCTAAAGAGGTGGCTTGTTCCACCATGTGTTTAAGTACATGAGCACCCTTGGAGGGCATTGGCTATTGAATGGTCTATAGTGACCTCATTCTTGTAAGCCCAAGACAGAGGAAACTTCCATTTGGTGGTGACAAGTTTCAGCAATGGCTCCTGGCAACAGGAGAATACAGTGGATTTGAAGTAGCCTGAGAAAGATTAAAATCTCTCTCTCTCACTCGCTCGCTTGGTCATACCACAGTGTATCATTGATTACACGGGGCCACAACTTTTCCATTCTCTATTAACTGAGCATCTATTATACTCTAGACACTTCAAACAAAGCAATGTGGTGATGATGGTGTCCCTTAGGAAACTGCTGTGAACACGTCACTGAACAGAGTTCTGGGACTGTTGAGACAAGATTGTCAGATGACCGAGGTGACAGAAGATGCTCTCACACAGTGCAGCTGAGAGCTCAGGAGGAAGTCCGAGAACAGTCTATTCTTTAGGCCATTGGAAGAACAGACTTTACCTGAGCATTCTCAGAGCGAGAATTTAGGCCGTTGACTCAAACACACTGTGAAAGCTTGTTGACTCCGTGCACACACTCTTTGTGGGGCTCCTTTAAGAAGTCTCAATAGGTCAGCTCCTATTGAAAACTCCCAAGGTGGGCAGATTCAAAGCCTGGTCCTCTGGTTGCTCATTGTGTAACGGATGGTCATCAGCCAGAGAGGTAGGTTTGCATTTTCTTATCATCTTGCATGTTGTTGGTTAAGTATCAAAAACACACCCATAGGGGTGGGGCCACTAGCACCCATTCAAAAACAGAATAATTGATGTTTTTGTGTATGTGTGTGAGTATGTCCCTGTGACTGGTCACATGCATATACATATTGCACAGGTGCACATATGGAAATCGACATTGAATATCTTCCTCAATTGCCCTCCAACTTGTTTTTGGAGGGACAGTCTCTTGCTGAACTTAGAGTTTGCCAATTTGGCTAGTGGCTATCCAGCAAGCCCCAAGTATATTCCTATCCCTGCCTTTCTAGGAGTAGGTTCACGGATGTGCCTCATCACACCTGTCTTGCTTTTTTAAATGTGAATTTTGGGGAGTTGAACTCCAGTCCTCATGCTCACATAGTGAGCAATTTCCTGTCTGAGTCATCTCTCCACCCCCCTGAGCACCTATAGTGAATCCCCTTAGCGCTGAGAGGGCACACAGTGGTATAATATGGAGTTCGCTTCTGCTCCCTATGGCCTGCTGCAACAGACACTTGTCCTCGTAATATATTAGACACAAAATGAATCACCGTGCACCACAACTGAACTCCAACAAAAAAAAGCATCGTTTCCTCCTCCCTACGGTGCCCAGTGACACATTCCAAGGGCAGGAGGGATTCTGAACCGAGAACTCAGAGCTCCCGACCAGGCGATGATGGTTGAACATCTCTGACAGCATCACTATTAGCTGTATCGATAACGCTGGGGAAAAGCTGGGTTTGGCAAAGACTCTGTCATCTGAGAATAGCAAGGAATCGATCGACTCAGAGCACAAGAACAATGTCAGGACCCAGGTGGCAGTGTAGATCCTATTATGGGAAGCCCTCTCTCTCAAAAGACATCCTAAGACATCCACAGTCCGTTTCCAGCTGTTACTCTGCTAGACTCTGAGCCCCAGTGATGTCCAGCTTAGCAGTCACTAGGGTTTTCATGACCTATGCCTGCTCAAGGGCTAATCATCCAGGAAGTTGAACTCGTTAGGTTTTGTTGTTGCTGTTACTTTGATCAAATGTCCACACGGAGCAACTTAAAGAAAGAAAAAACTTCTCTTGGCTCACAGTATGAGAATAAATCCATTCTGTCATAAAGGCATGGAGACAAGAACACAAGGCAGCTCATCACACTGCACCCCAGTGGAAACAGATTGGTGAATGCTGGTACTCAAGTAGTTTTCTCCTTCTTACTCAGTCCAGAACTCCAGATCAGGATATGAAGCCACCTAAATTTAAGGTGGTTCTTTCTCAGTCTGTTCTCTCTGGAAACACAGACACTCCTATAGGTGTTTTCCCAAGATTGATAAATCCTGCCAACTTGACAGGTTAGCACAACAAGCATCACATTGACCTAGACAACAGAACCCTTCCCCATCACTGCATTAGCCCAGCACCCTTCCCTTCCACTGCATTAACACAGTACCCTTCCTTATCACTGCATTAGCAGAGCATCCTTCCCCATCACTGCATCAGCACAGCATCCTTCCCCATCACTGCATTAATTAGCCCAGCATCCTTCCCCATCGCTGCATCAGCCCAGCATCCTTCCCCATCACTGCATCAGCACAGCATTCTTCCCCATCACTGCATCAGCACAGCATCCTTCCCCATCATTGCATCAGCACAGCATCCTTCCCCATCACTGCATCAGCACAGCATTCTTCCCCATGACTGCATCAGCACAGCATCCTTCCCCATCACTGCATCAGCACAGCATCCTTCCCCATCACTGCATCAGCACAGCATCCTTCCCCATCACTGCATCAGCACAGCATTCTTCCCCATCACTGCATCAGCACAGCATCCTTCCCCATCACTGCATCAGCACAGCATCCTTCCCCATCACTGCATCAGCACAGCATTCTTCCCCATCACTGCATCAGCACAGCATCCTTCCCCATCACTGCATCAGCACAGCATTCTTCCCCATCACTGCATCAGCACAGCATCCTTCCCCATGACTGCATCAGCACAGCATCCTTCCCCATGACTGCATCAGCACAGCATCCTTCCCCATCACTGCATTAGCAGAACACTGGAAGCTTCTACCTTTGTACTTACTATAATCTGAAGTCATATAGAATATCTTTAGGCAGCTTTTTACCTGTCTACCTTCTGGTATGCTCTCAATCCTATTTGTATTCTGTTTTGTTTTACTGAAAGACAAGATCTTGCCTAGTAACTGAATCTGGCCTTGAGCTAGTGATCCCCCTTCTCCAGCTTTTTGGGTGTTGAGAGTATAAGTGTTGGTTAACATGCCTGGCTGTGCTTATTGCCCAAATAATAGAAATAGTGGAGATGTAATCACTCTTCCTGTCCTGTACACACTGAGTCTAAGTAGAATCTAGACTGTGTACCTTCATGCAATTTAGAGAACTTTTCCCTGCTCAAAGAGGTGCACTGGAGTCACACCCCAGTGACTGACAGACAGCTGCATGGGCTTCCAGCCTATGAGAGCATTTCCTGTCCTTCACCATGCAGTACAAGAACTTCAGCAGCAGCGTGGTCACCTGCTTGACCACTGCTACTGGATTCCTTATGCAATGGGTTTTCACTGTTTGGTGAGTGAGGGAAGCATTCCAAGAATACCAGACCCTCGTACCAGACCCCCTCCCAACAATGACACACAGCAGGAGGCTTATTGAGAGCACAAAAAAAAATCCTTGTAAAGCTTTTAGGATTGGCACCTGTGTGTCCTTGCAGACTGGCACTGGGCAATCAGAGGCTTCCAGACAGAGCACAGTAGCGCCTCAGCAGCGCAGTAGCCAACTGAGGTTGACTTCTGTGACCTTCTGATATTTCATAAATGCATCATCCCCAGGGACCCATGTCAGCACTACTGCAGCCTTTTTCTTGCCCACTGACTTTACAGCCCCCTGCAAGTGGCCAGGCTGGCACAGCTGAAGGCTTCCGAAAGGTAGTTGGTCTGTAAGGGTCCACAAGGCTCTCTCCTGCCTTGTAAGAAAAGGTGGAATCAAATCAAATCTTCTCCGTGACTTTGTCCCTCACAGAACAGAGATGAAGTTCTTCCTCCAAGATGTGAGGAAATGTTATAGGGGAAAGAAAACTGTTGTTGCTTTCCTAAGTCAAAACTTCAAATAAGAACTCAGGGTTGGCAGTTCGTTCTCTGCAGAATTCACCTTTGTTTCTGTGAAAGCTGCTTTTAAGAATAAGCATCTTGCTAAAAGGAAATCGGGGGAGCTTATAGAACAGGATGCATATTTACTACTTAGAGAGAGGAGAAATAGAAGCAAGGTTGACAAAAGAGCCTCTTTTCTGTGGATTAAGCCTCCAGGCAGCAGGCATGGGCCATGGGAGCCCTTGCCTAGACAGGAGTGAGAGTCCCCACTCACTGTGTTCACAGGCTGTTCCTGCTGCTGTTCCTGAGGTTGACCTGACCAGGATGACTGTCATAAAGACCAGAGAGGGGCTGACAGCCTGACATATAGATTCTGTCAGTGTGGAACTTCCTCCTGAAACCCTTCCTAGATTTAAAAAGTGTCCTCCTCTGAGTTCCCCACAAACCTTATGGATTTTCCTTTCCTTTCCTTTCCTTTCCTTTCCTTTCCTTTCCTTTCCTTTCCTTTCCTTTCCTCTCCTCTCCTCTCCTCTCCTCTCCTCTCCTCTCTTCCCCCACCTCTGTGTGTGTGTGTTAAGAGAGGGCTGGGGTGGAAAGCTGTCACGTGACCTTACAAATCCGTGTAGAGATCAGAGGATAGCTCTCTTGCCATCTTATGGGATCTACTGAGACATCTTGTCGGTCCTCTATTCATTTGTTTGTTTGTTTATTGAGAAAAGGTCTCTCAGTGAACCCAGAACCTGCTGATTTGTCTAGCTTGGCTAGCCAAGGAACCTCAGGAATCCTCCTGTCTCCACTCCCCACCAGCGAGGGGATGCAGGAGTGCTGGGGTGCCTGCCTTTTTATGTTGGTTCTGGAGATCTAGCCTCGGGTCCTCCTGCTTGCATGGTAAACACTTTATTGCCTAAGCCATCTCCCCAGCCCTGCACCTGACATGGACTTCTTTATTATGGAATATGTTCCACTGACTCATGATTATCTCTGCACTTGTCAAGAACAAGGGTATTTTATTTTAGTTAAAAAAAAAAAAAACAACCTTTAAAGTTGGTTACTTCACATGCTGTCCAGGATAAAGTGGCACCCTGGTGTGCTTTTATTGAGACAGTCAATGGTCACTCTACAAAGCTGCTTCAAGTTGCAATTCTTGCTGGTGCTTTGCCCCACACCAACACTACACCTGGGATCTCTAACACTTGGCATCAACAGAGGCGGCCCTCACTTCCAGATGTCTGTCCTGTGTCAGGCACTCTATGAACTGTTTTGCCAGCAGTTTCCTCGTTAACATCTCAAGGCATCCTGTGACTTTCACAACACTCAGAACAAGGTGTGGGGCGATGAACCTATTATCCCCACCTCCAAAGTTACCCAAGAGGGGAAAAGACCAGATCTCTCCAATAATCCCCCGATATAGGTGCTTCCAAGTTGAGTTGGCTTCTCTGGCCTTAAGGGACATGTAACACAGTGGGGCAGGGGATGAGTGCTGTCAGAGGGGCCATGCCTTGGAGGCATTGAAAACTGCTGAACATCATTAAGTTGGGTGGCGCCTTCATGACACAGGAGTCTTTGAAGCAGAAGCTCCTTGGGTTGACAGGGAGATTATGGAGGCTTCGGGTTCAGATTTGAAGTCAACATGGAGTTTAAACGTAGAGAGGAGATAGTGGATTGGGGATACTGTGTTCACAGATCTCAGGAGAGTAGTATTTGTGGGGAGCCTGATCTTTGGAACCAGACAGAACTGGGGATCGAATTCCAACTGTGCACCTTAACAGCTGGGAGAAACTCTGGGACTTTTGGAACTTGCATGTGCAAATAATACAGCGAGACTCCTGTATCTGCTAAAAATGATTTCTAAGAGAATGGACTGCTCTTGCAGAGGATCTGGGTTCTGTTCCCAGTGCCCATGTCAGATGACTCACAGCTGCCAGTAATTCAAACTCCAGGGGATCCAACGCCTCTGGCTTTACCTTATACCCGCATTCACATGTGTGTGCCCTCATACATACACATAATTAAAGATAAAAGTTTTTAAAAAGTGCATGCAAGCAGCAGGTTATTGATAAAAAGCGGCCTCACGCATAAAACTACATATGTGTCTCAAGGAGGGTTCACTGATGCAGGACTGTTATGGAGGATCCAGGCTCCCTCCCAGCTTGACCTGTGTCTCATCCTTGCCTGTGAAAAAAGTGCCGGCCACAACATGAGTCATGGCACTTACATGCAGGAAGAAAGAGGAAGAAATGTGTTAGTGTGAACTTGTCTCTCTCAGAGGGGCAGTAAATCCTTCCTAAACAGTCCTCTCCAGGAATTTCCCCTTCACATCTCAGGGACAAAGCAGGGTCAGAATTCACCTGTAATTGTAGGGAGAATGGGAATCTGATTTCTTCTTGTTCTCTTCATAGTAGGGGATCAGCAGGAGACAAAAAGTTAGATGACAGCAAAGTACAGTGATAGACATGCATAAAATGCCACAAGAAACCGTATTTTGTATCAAAAATTTAAAAAGTGAAACAGACCAAGGGAAGCAGTGCAAGCGAGAATGGTAAAATAGCCAGCTTGTGACCCAATGAGAAGCTCTGGGCAAAAGGAGAAACGGCTGAGAGCTCAGCCCAAAATGAGATAGCAATGCTGTCCACACTGAGGCCCGCAGAGTGCTACAAGACAAGGCGCAAAAAGACTGTATGAGCCAGAGGATGGGGCACTGTGAAATGTCTTCTTGGTATAACATGGTGGCTGCTACCATGAACACAGCAGCTGAGACAGCCTGCCCAAGCCTGGTACAAGACTGAATCACAAAGACAGAAGTTTGGCAAAAGAAGGAGATGGAGAGGTGTGAGGGAGGGGATAAAGAGAGAATGGAATATGAGCACAATACATTGTACACAAGTAAGAATTGTCAAAAATCTCATAAATGGAACTTCATGCGTCACCTCATTCAGAGCTGAAAAGCCAGACTCCTGAGGGAGCAGTGAAGCCGTAGCAGCAGGTATTAACTTCTAGACATCTGTGCTGGGGACTTTCTATCCTTAGTATCATGGATACTTCTGAGTGCCGCTGTCATTTCTTTTGTCAGATAAAGAAATAGGAGGTGAGATACCTTGATTAGAAAGTGACAGAGTCTGTGGCCGAGCACAGCATCAGGCTTCAGGCACCTCGATGGATCTTCATCATGGAGTGATGGGTTCGACCTTCATCCCCTTTCCCCACACTCCCTCTTTGCTTCCTCTTTCTCTGTCTCCACCCCCTTCCTTCCACTCCACTCCCATCTCCTTTGCTCTCTTCCACCCCCCTTCCCTTTTCTCTGTCTTATTCATGTGACTGTTCATGCCTCAGTAAGATAAACAAAGCCACAATGATGATGATGATTATCATAAGGATAATAAGAATGAGGATGATGATGCCAGTGATGGTGTTGACAGAGATAATGACGGAGCATGGTTGATCACCACGATGACAAGATGAGGATGTGGTAGTTTGTATATACCAAATGCTCCCATAAGTTCACAAGGAGTGACACTATTAGGAGCTTTGGCTTTGTTGGAGGAGACTGGATGACATAGGTATTTAATCCAGACCTTGAGTCTGTAAAGCATACTTTTAATCTGGCCACACCTTCTGTTGGAAGTTTGTCACCATGTGGGTGGTCTTTGAGGTCTTTGTCTCAAGCTTCACTCAGTGTGACAGTCAGTAGACTTCCTGTTGTCTGCAAAATGCAAGACTCTCTGATATTTCTCCAGCACCATGCCTGCCTGCATTACAACATGCTCCCCTGCCATGATGAACTGAACCTTTGAACTATAAGCGAGCCACCACAATTAAATGTTTCCTTTATAAGAGCTGTCATGGCCATGGTTTCTTCACAGCAATAATAAAGCCTAACTAAGACAGAGGGTGATGATGATAAAAATTATGATGATGATGAAGATGGCAATGACAAAGGCAATGAAGGCATCAGTGATAATAATGATCATGATGATTAAAATAAAGATGATATTGGCAATGTCTTAGGGTTTCTATTGCTGTGAAGAGACACCATAATCATGAAGCTCTTATAAAAGAAAGCATTTAATTGGGATTGGCTCATAGTTTCAGAGGTTTAGCCCATTATGATCAGAGCAAGAGGCATGGCAGCTTGTAGGCAGACATGGTGCTGGAGAAGGAGCTGAGAGTTCTTACATCTTGGTCCACAGGTAACAAAAGGAGACTGTGTGCCAATGGGTGTAGCTTGAGCATATGAGACCTCAAAGCCTGACCCCATAGTGACACACTTCCTTGAACAAGGCCACACATACTAATAGTGCCACTCTCTATGAGAAAAGCATTCAAACACATGAGTCTTTGGGGGCCGTTCTTATCCAAACCACTACAGATGACAAGGGCACAGATGTATTACAAGAATTAGGCCTCACAGACCTATGTGGGGCATTGGTAAAGAGCAGGTTGGCAAAGGTGATCATGAGCATCAAAACTGTCACCACCTACACCAGGAACTCTGGGCTGTGTGGGAAAGGCAAGGCTCCAGGCACTCCAGGTGAAGAGTGGGGCGGGAAGGGACACTGGAAAGAAATGCAGAGAGTCTCGGCTCTGTGTGGCAGCATCTTTGTGAGTCTGCAGCCAGAAGTCTGGTGATGGCTGTGTCTACTGACAGTGCTTATCAAAGCCAGCAGTCAGGGAGACTGAGGTAGCAACATGGGGATAAAGAGGAGAGACTGGAGCCTCTGGGGAGGCACTTACCCCTGTCCTCACCCATGGGATACATGACGTTGAGGGTGTGACTTCATTCCTGCTCTCAAGACCCCCCTCTTTCCTTTCTAAATGACCATTTAAGGAATAAAAACAAGGAAAGAGATAAAAATACAAGGAAAGAGATTCTGGGAAACACAGTGGTGAGCTTAAATAAAATGACAAAGAAAGATACAAACACATTCACTCGGGAAGTTAAATCTTTAGGAAATACTAAAAAACCTGAGAATTTCTACCCTATTGGCTCAATTCAGGCCTTGTTCTCCAGACTGCTATTGACAAGCCAGAGACAAATAGCTTGGCTTGAGCTCTGCAAGCACCAGGGGGCACTACTAACTGCAAGCACTAGGGGGCACTACTAACTCTAGTGCAATTTAGTTCTTTACAGCCCCACAGCCTCTGTCTTTACCCCAGGACCTTTGCACATGCCGCCCATCTTTCCTAGAATGTTTCTTCTTGGCTGTATCCTGTTTCATTTGTCCTTCAGGGTCTTCTTTGAAAAAAAATAGCTCTTATTTGTCCTGCTTAGGCAGTTCCATAGGGTCTTATATTTCTCCTTTATAATGCTACCCTTCTCTTTTCTAATTCTTAAGGTCTATGAACAAATAGCATTAAAAACAATCCCTCATGGAGGAAGGTCATTGGTTAATTAATAAAGAAATTGCTTGGCCCTGATAGGTTAGAACATAGGTGGGTGGAGTAAACAGAACAGAATGCTAGGAGGAAGAGGAAGTGAGCTCAGACACCATGCTCCCCTCTCCCGGGCAGACGCAATGAAGCTCTGACCCAGGATGGACGTAGGCTAGAATCTTCCTGGTAAGCGCACCTCGGTGCTACACACATTAATAGAAATGGGCCAGGCAGTGTTTAAATGAATACAGTATGTACATTGTTATTTCAGGGCATAAGCTAGCCAGGCGGCTGGGAGCCGGGCAGCAGGAATGCAACCCGCAGCTCATACTACAAATCCCCAACACCTTTTTGCCACATGCCTGTCCCATTCAGCACCCTCATCAAGTACCTATCCCTTTACTTGCTTTTGGTAGTACTTCAACAAGCCTTTGTGAAGAATTAGATTTAAGTGGATAAGAGAATGGGAAACTGAGTAGAAGGTGCACATGGTAGATCTATAGACAGTGGACAGAATGATGCTTCTCGAATGTGCACTGGCTCACTTGTCAAAAGGAAACGCATTGTGTCTTTGTCACTTGGGGAACTGGAAGAAGGGAAACCATGTCTGGGTTCTGAGATTCTTACAAGGGAGAGCTTCCTAAGTGATTGCATCCTCAGTGAAATAAGGTCTTCAATTGCCTCCAGGTGTTCAAGCCAAGCCTGGAGTTCTTGTTAGAGATGAAGTTGAGAAAATCCATGTGTTCTATGCAGATTTCAAAAATGACCAAAGGAAACTTGCTGTGGTGATTAGCTGGTGGTTTTGTGTAGCTAATCTCACAGCAGAACCCATACCTTTGGAGACCTAAAGACAAGGATTAGAATCCCAGCAGGCCTTCCTGCATGCCGGGCCCTTTTGACTCTCTATGGAGTTCTCTAGGGTTAGTGCATAGATCTGAAGCAAAGAAGTTCATCTCATCGCAATGGTAGAAAGGCTGTGTCATAAGGAAAGGCAAGAGTTGGCCGCCCACCTAGAGATTTCTGGTATTCTTAGGCAAGTGTGACCATGACGAGGTAAAGAAATCAATCACTATGGTCCATTTTCAATGTACGGTGTGTCTAGGGTGTCTAGGGATCATCAAAGAATAAGCTAGGGCTCTGTCTTCACAGCTGGCAGCGGGAGCCGCTTGTCTGGGTGCTGCTCACCACTCTAGGGTTGAAAAGTCACAGGCAGTCTGCTATGTGACCAAGCTCAAATGTCAGAGAAGGGAGACTCTTGGGCTCCAGGATAGGCACTAGATAAATCCTTGTGTCCTGGACCAATAGGACATGGAACTGGGTGGGAGAGACTATGGCAGACCCCATGAGGATTCCCTGAAGAGCTCAGTGAATGAATGGGTAGCTTAGGGACAGTGAAGTGAAAAATAAAAAACCACTGCTTTGCACCAAACTAGTCTGCCAGGTCTTTTAGCCTTCTCTGTATGCTGATTACATGTTCTCCAGTACTCTTCGTGTGAAATGAGGGTCACTGTCCCTCAAAGTGTGGGTGATACAACCAAATCACCAACTACAGTAGGCAATACGACTACTGCCCCCGGCACCGTGCGTGCTATAATTCGCAGTGAAGACCCTAATGGTAAGTGGGTCTCATGATGACTTTGAATGCAAACCCATCTCCTCTCTGCCATGCCATTCATGGGGACCCTCATGGGCTCCTCCCCAGGCCATGGAAGCTATGAAAGCTGGATGAGCTCATCTTCATGGGTGGTGGGGGAGAGTGTCTCATGCACACTCCACCCTGGTGGGGTCAGTATGCCTGGGTTGTCAGGTGTCTCATCTCTGTGACAAATGCCTGGGGAAACAGTTCAGAGGAGGAAGGCTGGTGCAGCTTTAGACGGATTAGCCTGTGGTTATTGGCCGGCCTGCGATGAGGCAGAACAACACGGCAAAAGCATGAGGTAGAGGAAAGCAGCTCCCTTCATGGAGGCAGGAAGGAGGTGGAGGGAGATGGAGAAGGAGACAACTGGGAGAAGGGGCTGGAGGAGAAGCAGAGCTGTAACAAGATGTGGCTCTCAAACATATACCCACAGTGACCTACATCCTACAACCAGGCCCCACCGCATAGTGCCCAATACTCCCCAATAATACCACTTAGTGACGAATGTACCACTGAATTACTCCATCCATGAGGCCAGAGCCCTTAGGAGCCAAACACTTTTTTAAAACCCTAGCATGAACATTATACCAGGAACCAAGCCTTTAACGCTGGATGGTGTCCATTAGCTATGGGGAGAAAGGTCACTTCTGGCCCAAACCATAAGAATGTCCTTTTCCAGCCAGGTCAGCAGGGAACTTAAAACGTTTTCTCAGTTTCAAACCTAGCAAGCAGCAAGCCTGGGATTTCTGCTTAACTTGTCTTGATGACAGCTTCGGGCCATCTTGGAAGCTGTGACACCTCTGACAGTCTGAACACAGGACCCAGGAGTACTTGCCTTGCCAGGTCACAGGTGCCATCCATGCAGGCCAAGTTGTTGGCTCAGCGTCTCATAGGACAGAGACTCAGAGACCTTGGTTAGGGTACTTTGCAGCCAAGAGCAGAGTCTTTCTTTTGGATAAACAATGCTTGTCACTCTCTCACACCCTTGGTGGTCTCAATGGGGATGGGAGAGGTGACACATTATGCAAAACAAATGTCACCAGGCACCCAGCCCTGGGCACACACACCTGCGAAAACTGTCCCCTGCACAATGCTGCTTTGCTCCCTAATGGGCTCTGCCTTTCATCTCTATTGGGAGGCTGTTAACAACCCCTTAACAACAGCGATTACGATGAAATGGCAGGCAGCAGAAATGACTGGTGTCTCAAAACGTATTTTATTAAACAAACCAGTGTTATCTGGCTCTGAGCACCAAAGTGTCTAAACAGTGTTCAGGAGACTTATCAATCAGCTGTCGGTCCCTAGCTCAAGATCCTCAGAGCCCTACCACCCCCATGCCCTTGGTTACTATAGCAACCTCAAAGCAGGAGTGGTAGCTGTAAACTTAAAAGAAAGAAAGAAAGAAAGAAAGAAAGAAAGAAAGAAAGAACTTTCTTCAGCCAGATGTACTTCTCTATTGATACTGTAGCCTTTGCCTGGATTCCACGTTGAGTCGGGGATTTTTTTTTGTTCTCTGTCCCTAGCTATACGCCCGACTCAGAATCTATAGCGACTAATATCAGACCATAAATCATAGTAATGGTGCTTTTTAGAGGATTCTTTATTGGATCAATTCAGATCATACAAGGTGGCAAGTGTCTAGTTGTGTCAGAACTGTATGGGGAGGGAGGGAGGGACCCAGGCAGCTGAGGCGGGAGTTCATCTCTTGATGATTAGCTGCCACTTTTCAGCAATGGACCCCTTCTTGTAGCTCCTTCTGCTCTCTGGGTGTGGCTGTTCAGCATCACTTTTCCCGGGGTCTTCCACTCTTCGAGAACAATGGAACCTCACAATTTCTGGGGTATCCCAGTAGACCCCACAGTTGTAGGATCATAGAACAGTGTAATTAGGCAGTCAGAAATATTCATCTATAGCATTCCCACTTGAGGCTCCAGCTTCCTGACCCTAGCAATGGTGCTAATATGTGTATGCATGCATATACACACTCACACAAATACACACTCACACAAATACACACTCACATACATATACATACATATATATTTCTGAGGCAGGGTCTCAGATAGCCCAGGCTGGCTTTGGGCTGTCTATATTGTTGAGACTGGTCTTGAACTCCTGATGCTCCTGCTTCCACTTTGATACAACTATGTAAAGCATCAGTTTCCTCATAAAAGAAAAGAGGAGAATGACAGTGTGCTCTCCGTGCTTTTCACCAGGAGTAAATTACTGATATATGCAAAGCGTTCAGTGAGTGGGCATAGTTTGTACTTTGACATCTAAGTGTTCAAGGAGTGCTTGTTGGTGCCTGAAGCATGTACGATATAACACGTAAGATGCAGATGTAGACCTCAGTGCTGTCTGTTACACTAAGCCTTCAACTTCTCTGCATGTTTGAGAAGTTTATAATAAAACTGGGAAGAGAGGAGACAGAGCCAACATGTCAACAGAATTTTCTATTGACAGTTGACAAGTCTCAGTTGTGTGTATTTATAGTGTGCAGCATGATGCTGCTGGATCAGGCACACATGGCGAAATGGATAAACCAAGCTCATCAGCATATGCATTATCTCACAATGTCGTTCTTACCATGAGTGCACATTGACCCCAAACTTGTAATCTCCCCACCTTAGCCTCCTAAGCCATTATCAGTGTGTGCTATTATGCCTGGATGAGTTCAATTTTAGTTTCTGAAGCTAATTAAGGTCACATGGTCTTGTAATTCTCTGTCTGGCTTTTCACTTAATGACATGCCCTTCAGGTTTAGCTGTGTTATTGAAAATGACAGGATTCCTTTCTTTTTAGAGGGTGAATAATATTTCCTTGTATATACACATCATACGTTATGCATCCAATCATCTGTTTGTGGATGTTGGAGCCAGCTCTTATGAATCCTGCTTTAGTGAATATGGGAATAAAGGTGTCTCCCTGACATATTTCTATTACATGTATAACCAGTTGGTTGTTGAAACATTGCACTGAAGGTTTCCTATGTAATAGGTTCCATGTTCTTTAGATGTGAAAAATCACAGAGTATTCAAAGGAGGTGCTTCCTGCTTCCAAGAAGCCAGCATCCTAGTGGGAGAGACAGAAATGAATTTCAGGACTAATAACAATGGGAGAATTATCCTCATGTGGGAAGCATCATTTTTGTGATGGGTTGAGGTCCTGGTGGGTGTAATTAACTCAGTCTGGGGACTCATCTATCCATTGTGAGTCTGAAAGATGAAGAAAAGGAGAGAATGACCTAGGGAGAAACACAGCTGGAAAATGGAACTTTACACACATGGCGTGGCATGCTGGAAGACTCCAAAGAATTCTCTGCTCCCAACCCTGGCCAATGTGACCCATCTTTCAAGGCTCCATGTGAATCCATGCTATCCAATAATCACTAACCCTTTGCTTTCTTCCATGGTAGACTGAAGGGACCCAGGGTTGACTCATAACAGGTAACATGTTACTAGATATAATTTGCTGGTCTTGATTTTGTGGCATATTCTGTATTGTAGTAGACATATTCCCATGAGACAAAAGGGACAATTCTTGTACCATTGCACCCATTGACCATTGGGTGTGCATGCTTCTAGAGAGAGGGGGTAAAGTCTTTCATGCAGAGAACAGTGTGTTGGATTCTTTTCTCTGGCGGAAGTCATCTGAAAGCCATTACAACCAATGGCCACAGCAGCTGGGGCATGGCACACCAGGTATCTGGGGCCTCTGGTTATGACAGTACCTGCCTTCACTAGCACTGCAGACATGGGTTATATCACTAGACAAGACAGTTGCATTGTTGAATCCCATCTCTTGATGTAGCTGTGGCTGTTTTGAGCTCAGTGGCAGCACTGGGCAGTTATGGCCGAGACGCAAGGGCTCTTGAAATACTCAGTATTCACTAACTAGTCCTTTACACAAAACCTCAGCCATGCTTTGCTCTTGAGAATCAGAAATAGACTCTGCCTAGTGAGTCAATCTAGCCTCTTCCCTTCCCCCTTAGAAGATGGCATCGAAGCTCTTCCTCTCTCCAAGCTGCCTGTTACATACCCAGCCTCTGCCTCTGTTCTGAGGAGCCACACTTAAGAGGTGGCCATGTGATAGATAGTCACAGACAGAATAAACCCTTGCTGGATTGCATGGAGAAGTCAACAGGGAATAGGTCAAAACTTGCAAGAATATTGTGAAAAGGGTGGGGGTGGACAAGAAACAGCAGGGAAAGACAGGGGACAGAGAAGAGGAAGAATGGGGAGGCTGGGGCCAGACATAAGGATAGTGAGGAAAGGGGTGAGGTGGATTCTACTCACCCCTGCTTGACCTTGGTTCAGGCACAAACGTGCTCCTTGGAGAAGCTCTTTTGCAGAACGAATGAGTGAGGGCTGATCAAGTCTGTGTCCCGAGCTCCCCACCCTGTGGTCCATTCCAGGTGTTTTGTATCAGGAATGAAGAACCAGTTTTACTTCAAATGACTAGAAAGACACATTGACAAATGGCTTGAACGTGTACCAAACAGGGTGTTCTGGAAAGGCATGGGCCCTTGCCTGGAAGTTTTTCTGATTCTGTCTTCACCCTGCTTGGCTACCACCAAAGAAGAATAATGGTCTCTCATTGGCTAGGAACTCACCAGGTAGGCTAAGCTAGCTGGCCAGCCAGACCCAGAAATCCATCTTTGCCTCTCCAATGCTGGGATTACAGGTACATGCCACAGGTCTGGATTTTTGGAAATGTAGGTTCTGGGGATCAAACTCAGATCTTTATGCTTGCAAGGCAAGCCCTTTACTGACTGAGCATCTCCACAGCCTGGTTGTAATCTTGAACAAATAATAATATTTGTACTCTAGACGAAGCAGTGTTAGGGTTTAGTATAAAAAGTCCCTCAAGAGCTCCTTTGTTGAGACTTGGACTCCAAAGCAGCTGTGTTCAGAGGTTTGGCATCTGGGAAGTGATTGGATCATGGAGGCTCATGGAGGCTCTCTTGATTTCTTTGTTAGGTAAAGGAAATGGGTCACCTTGAAGGGTATATTTAGCCCTGGCCACTTTTCTTCTCTGCTTCCATGAGGTGAGCTGCTTTGCTCCCCCACATATGTTCTGCCATGATGTTCTGCCCGTAAACGATGTCACAATGATGGGAGGCCGACCGGCATAGAGTTGGTGTCTATATCACAGGGGGGCCTTAATTTTCATTATTTATTTGTGACACAAGGGATGGGGAGAGAAAGGCTTTGTTCTGGGGCCCAAGTAAGGGGTTCTTTCTAGACTCTATCTAACTCTCTACCATGGACAAGAACTAGGAAAAAGAGCCTTTTCCAAACAAGTTATGTGCTAAGCAAGATGCTAAGATCTTTGCACAGACACATCCTCAGGTTACAGGGGACGTACTCTGAGTTTGTGTCTCCCTCAGATTTGCATGTAGAAGCTGGATCTGCTGTGTGTGTGGCTGTGGTTGGAGACCCAGATTTGGGGGTGGGGGTGAAGCGACCTTGAGGATGGATTGTATCTTTACAAAAGAGACACCCCCCCCCCCAGAAGATCCTGCACTCCTTCTTCCATGTGGGGAAGCATCAAGAAAATAACTTTCTAAGATCTACGTGGGCAGATAATGGATCTGCTGGCACTCTGGCTTTGAATTTCTCAGCCCCCAAAGCTGTAAGAAATGAATTTTGTTTGTTTATTAGTCATCCAGTCTGTGGCAGTTTGCTAAGGCAACTGCACAAACTAAGACAGAGCATGGTTAATGAGGTAGTTTAGATACGTGTGTTTCTGTATCTGAGATGTAATTTTGATCATATCTGCCTTCAACTTTCCCTTCTTTCCCAACATCTCCCTCTACCACAACTTAATGTTCTTTTACGTGCACGTGCGCACACATACACTGAGTGGGCAGTAGATTCCTAACTTTTCAAAGTGCTCAGAATAAGTGACTTTTAAAGCTCAGCCATAGAGGAAACATCTATATTAACCCTTTTCTTACTTAAGGCTCAGGGAACACCACGGGAGAGGGGTCAGAAAGAATGTAAACATCAGAGGATGCGAAAGAAGAAACGCTGTCTTCCGTCTGGACATCACAGTGGCTGCTGAGCTCATGAGTGCACAGCAGCTGTGCCTGCCTACACAAGACCTGCACAGGATCAAGACCACCAGTATTCCAGTACTAATGGGTGAGGGATGCTGAGACACCACCCTTAGCTGAGAGACATTGGTAGCTACGGCTGCTGAGGAGGAAGAGTCCCTTCAAAGGTCCTGCCTAGGCTGGGCCTTGCCTGTCTTTAGACTGCTTTCCAGCTTTCTCTGCCTTGCTCAGTGTAACATAGGCCAGTTACACCTTGCATTGGATAAATATTTTTATATTTATGGGATCCATACCTGAGAACTCTCTTCAGACTGCCCCTATTGACTCAACTTAAATGTTACCCATATACACAGTTCTTGTCCAGTGTCCATTAGGAAGTAGTCCTTTAGACCATCCCCAGAATGCCATGTTGTTCCCAGGGCATGCACCGTGGACCACAACCCACTCTCATACCTACTGACTATCCGACCACCCCACTCATCACTGAAACTCAGCTTCCAAACTGCAGGTACCCCCTGGCTTGCTTTCTGCCCTTGCCGAATGCTGACTGAGTCAGAGTTGAAATCCAAACACCGAGCGAGGCTGCTGTGTCAGGTTGGCTCACAGATTTTGTCAAGCTGGAGAGACTTCTGTGATTCCCATCGTTATTATGGGTAAATAAAGCACACGGGTCCATATTTGGCTCTCCCTGTCCATTTTCCTTCCAGCTTCTGAGAAGCAGCATGAATAATATATTCTGAGTTTTTTTGATTGAACTGTCAGCATGATTTATCTTGTAGCATCTTCCTCCCTCTCCCCTCTGTAAACAATGGTTTGTCTGCAGAGCTTTGTGCTAACATTCATCTTGATAATTTGCCTAAGGGGGTGGGAAGATGGTGACACTATTATTATTTTTTTTTTAAAAAAAAAACCCTATAATGGATGTGAAGGGGGAAGAATTCTCCTTCACGGCATTGGGACAGAAAAAAGAAATCAAGGTCATACTGTGCATTGATTCCTTGCTGTTTTACAAACTGGCTCAGACTCGTTTCACAACTTGAGAATAATTCAAATTGGAAATCACCTCCTGTAAAACCATCAAATTAATGGTATTCCCATTACACACCCTGCCCAACCATGTGAACAGTGAGCCTGGGCTACAGTTGCTAGAATTCTATATCGCAGTAAATAATGCCCTAACAAGACAGTGATTGCTCTCTGCCTCTGGAGTTCCCTAGCCGTACCCCTTCGACAGACCAGGAGGGGCCCCAGCGGTCTCTTGTAATGTTATAAGGCAATCAGAATGATTATGGGCCCCTGAATATGGAAGATGGTGCTTCCCAGGTTCTGCCTTCCTGAATTATTGGAGTCTCTGGGGACATCCCTCAGTAACTACCACGGGGAGGGAGAGGCATCGACAGTCGCTGACGGGCTTGCTGTGAGAACCTGTGCGCATGTGCAGGAGACAGAAACTCGAACCTCTCTCACCCGCTCACCCTCCTTCACCCGCTTTCTCAGCGCCCACAGCCTATCAGTCACAGTGGTCAATTTTAGTTCCTAAAATATTGTTGTTTAGAATCAGATCCTTTCTCTTTATTCAGTCTCCGTTTCTCTAGCCCGAGTTCCCCAAGGCTCCTGCTGCCTAGCCAACAGTGTGATGCCCAGCAGTACGTTAGAGTGGCCTTCTGAGCTTTAAACTGTAGCGGTGCCCAGACAACACCTCCAGCATTTTAATTGCTTTGGACGCAAGGACCTGGCATTGGATATTTATAAATACTCCCTGGCGAGTCTCCCATGCTGCTTGAGTTTGTCTATGCTTTGACCCCACATAGGATGTAGAGGGATAGGTGCTGAGGCTTTCTGAACCCGCTCCCACCCCCGACACACACTCACTCTATGTGAAAAGCCAAGGATACTTTTGCTGTCTTCCAGTGGAATGTACGGACTCCGCTGGGCGTCCTGTTAGCTTGCCCCTGCTCACAAACAGGCAGCCCCAGCTGCCCCTGCCTGCCTGTCTGGTTTGTGGATATCACGCTTGTTAGTGTCTCCACGCCTTGGTGAATTCTGTTTATGAATCTCCAACACCTTCTCCCCAAATCTCCACTCAGGATTCATTAATTTTTCAAGCCTACCTTTAGGTTTTGCTTTTTTCTACCCCCCTCCTGTACCTCTCTGTGCGAGTGTGTTTTTATTTGTGCACCAGCCGTAGGAGTGCGTTGTGTAATTGGCTCACTTTTCATCAGTCTTCCTGCTCGATCCTGAGGGGCTTGAAGGCAAAGCCCCTATATTATTTATGTGTAATAGCCCAGGGCTGAGCAATGTGATAGGCACATAGCGAATGTTCAATAAGTAAGTATACATTGCTTTATATATTCAAAATGTTAACTCTAGAATGTGCGTGTCCTTCTGTCTTCAAGTGTGATTTCATTTAGATGTTCCCAAGTATACACCTATAAACATGTTCAGACTGTGAGTACACAAAGAAGGTTGCTGAACTGTGCACTATTGTAAAATGAAAGAACAGAAAGAAAGTAGTGTTTGGTGGTGTATGCTAGCCGGGATAGCCTATGGTAAGGTCCAGGTCAATGAGAGACCCTGTCTGAAGTAAAAGGTGGGGAGCACCTGAAAAACAACATCATGAGAATGGCTTATGTTCGTCCATATGCCATTGTTCACGTGTGCACACACATGAATACACATAAACACATGAGGAGGGGTGTGCATCAGCCTGAGCTACAAAGCAAGAAGATCCTGTCTCAAAACAGAACAATTCTGGCAGCCTTACACTGAAGTCCACTTCTCACTTCTTACAAGTTGTGTGGCATTGGACCAGTTACTTACTGTCTCTGAGCCTGAATTTTCTCATCTGTATAACAGCATTGATCATAAAATTAGAAGATAGGTGGGTAGTTAGGTCCTTCCCATGAAAGCAAGCATCACAACACAGGCAAATGCATAACAGATGTTAATGAGGGGGTGGGGCTGAGGAAGGAGGGGGAGAATCCAGCCATCCTCCCTCTACAATCCTCCTGATAGCCAGCCAGCATAAGTGGAGACCACTATTGGGTACTATTTTGTGTAGCACAGTGGACCACATATGCTGAATTCCCGAGATAATCTTAAGAGACAGGTGTTGCTTTTAATCTCCATTCTAGGATCCAAGAGTCAAAGCACTGAATAACTCAGGGAGACACAGAGGGGACCCTAAGCATCTGTCCCCAGAGCTCATCACACTGCCATTCCCTTCAGTCTGGTTCCACCTTCCTCTGAGGATCTGTGGGATTTTGATTAGCCCCCAAAGCAGGTGCTGGAAGGATCTTCTTGGAGGCTGTCAGAAGGACATGAATGCATCATTTATTGTATCCCACCTCCTCTCCTCTTTCCCAACCTTGAGAAGAGACCTGGGACAGTCTGCAAACATGATAACAGATTGACAATCCTTCTTGTTAGTAATTAGGGCATGGTGATGTACCCTGCTGGCAATTAGTGTGTTAATGTAGCGTGGACTGCATCACTTAGCGTGATGGAAAGGTATGGCAAGCTCAGAACATTAATGTCAGAGTCAGAAGCTTCTGGGAGGTGATATCAAGGGAACGAAGGAAAGGCTGAAGCTCTGGAGTTGGGGTTCTGAAACTTGTGGCTTGGCTGGGCTACTGTTTGAGCGGTGTGTTCTTGGATAAGTTGTCTACACTCTCTAGACTTCAGAGGTGAAAAATACGGGATTTGTTTCTGTGGTGTGAAAAGAAGAGGGGGAAGAAAAGAGAAGATAGTGTTCGTGGAGGCTTTGTATGAAATAAGGACGAAGCTTATTCACCCCTGTGCCTCCTGTAAGGAATCCCAGTGAGTGTAATCTTTAACCAAGCAGATTCAGCTATCCTATGGAAATGGACCAACCCAGAACTTAGAAGTTTAGCTACATAAGGCTCATCTATCACTCAGAAAAGTACTAAAGCTGTACATGTGGCCGTTGAGGGTGGCTCTGATACCCAGAGAGCTAGAATAGAGATAACGTGGCAGTCAGCTTTCAGCCACAGTAGAAGACACCACCGTACAACCTGACCTTGGCTCATCCCTGCTACGGCACCAAAGTGGCACAAAGGATGGATTTCCACCCATATCTCACCATCTGCTGTGGTCCTACTACAGTCTCCTGTGCAAGGGTGGGGACTGTAGGTGGTATGCTAACCCTAAGGAAAGCCACTTAAAAGGAAGAAAGATTTATCTTGGATCATAGCATCTGAGGTTATAGTGGGTAGGTGGTTACTTGGCTCTACTATTTCTGGGTCTGAGATGAGAAGAGCACCATGGTCTAGCTGCTTACCACACGGCAACCAGGGGGCCAAGAGAGCAGGAAAAGGAAGGGGATAGAGGCAAAATATGCTTTTCAAGGACACACTCAACGATTTATATCCTCCTACCTCCCAGAGTTTCTATGATCTTTGTGTTGAGCCATGTATCTATGAATTGTTTAGTCCATTGTTGAGACCACAGTCTTCATGATGAGCCAATCACCTCCTAAATACTGTCTCTAACAATGTAGCATGTAGCATTGGAGACTGTAATCTCTCTCTCTCTCTCTCTCTCTCTCTCTCTCTCTCTCTCTCTCTCCATATATATCCCTCCCTCCCTCCCTCTATCCTTCCCTCCCTCCCTCCTTCTCTCTCTCTCTTTCTCTCTCTCTCTCTCTCTCTCTCTCTCTCTCTCTCTATCTCTCTCTCTCTCTCTCTCACACACACACACACACACACACACACACACACACACACACACTTGTGGGTGTCCAGTGTCCATTCCATTCTACCAGTTCTATTCTTCTAGGGAACCCTGACTAATACAGACACCACATCCTCAATCCCCAAGCCATAAAAATTTGCAGGAAACTTCAGATCCACACTACAACCCCAGTAAAGCTCAAAGCTGAGACTCTACTGTGCAAAGGGAGAAAGGAGCTTTATTTTGTTTATAAACAATCACACTGGTTCTTCCCTCTCTCTTTCCAGTCATCCTTATTTTTCTCACAAAAGCATTGAGCTTCCAAATGCTTCTGAATGGGCATATAGATTTACACTATTGGAGATGCGATGACTGGAATTTCATCCAGAATCTTGAATACCAGGCTCTCATTCTTAGTCCCTCACCATATTATTTTAATGAAGCTACAGGGACCTCCCCACCTCTGGGACTCCAAGACACCTCTGAAGTACAGAGTTTTAGTGTACTAAAAGGAAATTCTGTGCAAGAGTTAAAAAATAAAACCAACATGAAATCAGCCTGGTAAGTGAAGTCAGTCACCACTGTTCCTGGATTACTCTCAGAGTTCAACAGGGTGTCAGGGTAGTATTGCCAAGCTATGCCACCTCTGGATATTCACCAGAAAGCCCTTAAGCCAGCATTCTGCAAAGACATATGCTCATCCATGTTTATTATTGCTTCTTCATAATTGCTAAGATATGGAACCAGCCTAGATGTTCATAAGGTGATGAAATCCTGAAAAAAATGTGGCACACGGCAGAGTACTGTTCCGCCACAGAACACAAGATTATGTCATTTGAAAGAAAATAGATGGAACTGGTGATCATTATATTAAGGAAAATAATCCAAACTCCCAAAAACAAACATTACATTTCCTATGGAGTAAAAGCAGAAGCAGGGCTGTTTGGGAAGATGAAAGAAAGGGAACAGTGTACAAAGAAAGAGGGTAATGGAGGATGAATGATGTCATAATCTCCTAGCAGCACGCAGAAGGCTAAAACTCAGGATGGAAAGAGGTGGTGCGTCTCCCGGAGTCCTGGCCCTAGAGCAATGAAGAAGAAGCAAGCCTTGGATCCTTGATCCTTGGGACAAGCGGCCCTGTCCAAGGTACTTAACCAGGCTGGTGTCCAAGGAAACGGTGGTGCCGCATGCACAGAAACCAAGGAACATCCTGCTCCAGAGACAGCACAGTGACAGAACCGGGGTTCACAGTGACCGCTGTGGAAGCAGCAGCAGCAGTCTCGCTGGAGTTGTGTGTGAAGAGCAGGCATGAATGTGTGGAAATATGGGCAGAAGTAGAAAAGGAAGTCTGGGGCTCGTCTGGGAGTTTTGGCAAGGTCTTGAGCCTGGAAATACTTTGGAATCTGGAAGAGGAAGAAAGTGCTTAATTAATTTTGTTGATTGAGGATTTTGTTTTTTGGCTTAGCTAGTTTAATTCTTAGTTACTTCCTGCCCATTAGTTTGATTGCTGCTAAGGGAACAGCAATGGCTTTTGTCATTGGTTATTTTAAGTGGTAATTTGCAGAGGTCAGTCTGCTGAAAAGAGCCTACATGTATCATGGTGTCCGCCAGGGACTGCTGTGATGGCTTGTGTGAGGTTTGTCATTGTGGTGGGTGCCGCAACCCACTGCTCCAAGCCATTAGCACACACAATTAAATGCCAATTTTGCCACATCCCTCCCTCCCTTTTAATCTATTCTAGTGTTGTGCTTGGGATCAGGGACCAGGAAATCCAATGGTGCCACACACCAGCCATGTAACCAGGCCCTCTTATCCAGTTTACCCTGTCTATTTTTCTGGTACAGTCATGGATGGCTGTAGACTCTGTTACAAAGGAGTTAATGCAAGAATCTGATTAATTCATACCCATGACAAGATTAGAAAGATACCCAGGACACAGCAGACACTCACTGAGATGTCATTTTGTAAATGTGGATAGAAAGGCTCCATGTACCAACATTTGTCGGTGCCAATGCAAATACAAATATGTATAAACAAACATGATCTCTGCCTCCATGGGGCTTTGCAGATTGGTGATATGACAGAGGACTACAAGGACAATTCCAGTACATTGCTGAGAGGGCTCAGAAAGAACTAACGGGTCACTTTTAAAAAGTGTGTGTGGAGCTGGGCATGCTGGTAGCATAAGTCTTTAATCCCAGCACTCAGGAGGCAGAAGCAAGTGGATCTCTGTGAGTTCAAGGCCAGCCTGGTTTACAGAGTAAGTTTCAGGACAACCAGGGATGTTACACAGAGAAACCCTGTCTCAAAATCCAAACCAAGCCAGGCAGTAGTGGCTCACACCTTTAATCCCAGCACTTGGGAGGCAGAGGCAGGCAGATCTCTGTGAGTTCGAGGCCAGCATGGTCTACAAGAGCTAGTTCCAGGACAGGCTCCAAAGCTACAGAAAAACATTGTCTCAGAAAACCAAAACAACAACAACAAACAAACAAACAAAAACCAAACAGAGAGAGAGAGAGAGAGAGAGAGAGAAATAAAAAAAAAGAAGTGTGTGTATCTGTTTCTTTTTAAACAACTATTCTGGTTTGTTTATTGTTTTGTCTGCCTGTTTGTTTTCTTTTCCTTTTCTTTTTTTAAGGGATGAAGGCTTTATTTATTTGTCATTTTTAAAATTTATTTTATATACCAACCACAGTTTCCCCTCCCACCTCTCCCTCTCCTCCCACTCCCTCCCCACTTAGATGGTGTAAGACTTCCCATGGGAATCAACAAAGCATGGCACATCAAACTGAGGCAGGACTAAGCTCCTCCCCTCTGCATCAAGGCTGAACAATGCATCCCACCATAGGGAATAGGTTCCAAAGAGCCAGCTCATGCATCAGGAACAAGTCCTGGTCCCACTGCTAGGAGTCCCACCAAAGACCAAGCTACATAATTTTCACCCAGATGCAGAAGGCATAGGTCAGTCCATTGCCAGCTCCATAGTTGTCCATCCAGAGTCTATGAGCTCACTCAAGTTCAGGTCAGCAGTCTCTATGGGTTTCTCCATCACAATCTTGACCACCTCCCCTCCTAATACAATCCCTCCATGCTCCCTTCAACTGGACTCCCCAATCTCGGCCCAGTGCTTGGCTGCATCTGTTTCCATCAAGTACTGGATGAAGGCTTTAGGATGGCAACTAGAGCAGCTACCAATCTGATTACAGGGGAAGGTCAGTTCAGTCACCCTCTCCACTATTGCTATGAGTCTTGACTGGAGTCATCCTTATGGGTTCCTGGGAGCCTCCCTGGCACCAGGTTCCTGCCTAACCTCATAATGGCTCTCTCTATCAAGATATCATCCCATTATTTTCCTGCTCCATCCCACCTGTTGGTTTTCTAAAGAGAGAGATAAAAGGAAAAGCATAGAGTTGGATTGAAGGATATGGAAGGAGTTGGGGGAGGAGAAACTGTGCTCAGAATATTTTGTATGAAATTTTTTTAAAAGAATGTATTTATTTATGTGTGTGTGCACATACACAAACCTACCAAGATTTGCAGGTGGAGGTCAAAGAACAATATTTGGGAATCAGTTCTTTCTTTCCTACATGTGGGTCCTAGGGATCAAATTCAAGCCAGCAGGCTTAGCAGGAAGTGTCTTTACCCACTAAGCCCTGTAGCTAGCCCAGGATTACATTTGTAGATGTATTATAAAGACACATTAGATCTCCACACTGCAGGAAGGAATCATGTCCAAACATACATACATACATAATACATACATGCATGTCTGTAGCATAGTACAGATCATTACTAAGTTTGCTTATTCTAAGTTGACACCTTCCCCAGTCAGAGTGGTGCCCAGAGGAGGGCAGGACTGACAGCATCTGACACTGACCAAATGCAATATCCCCAAGTGCCTGACCCCAGGTGTCTAGCGGGACATCAGTGAAGAAGTATAGGAGGGAATGGGGAGAGAGACCTCTGCAGCTTGAGACTGACACTTGGTTGAAGCAGCAAGACTGAGCTCTGAAGTCACCAAGTGCCTTTAAAAATGACTTATGTGTGTGTGCCTATGAGTATATGTGCATACACATGCATGTGAGTATGCATATACAGACATGTGTGTAGACACCAGAGATCAGCCTTGGGTATCTTTCCTCAGGAGACCTTTGGTGTGGGTTGTGTTTTTTGGGACAAGGTCTCTCATTGGCCTGGGGCTCATCATTTTGCCTAGATTGACTGGTCAGTCATCCTCAGTGATCCACTTGACTCCATCTTCCCAACCCTGGAATCATAGGCATGCACTACTATGCCCAGCAGTTCTGTATAGTTGCTAGGGATCGAACTCAGGTATTCATACTGAATGCTTTACTAACTGAGCCTTCTTCTTAACCCAAAAGACTGCCTTGTTCTGTATCCTGTATAACTGGTGGAGATAACAGTGTCTTTTCCTGGGGTGATCCCCCCATCTTCTCAGATCCCCAACTCTGAATAAAGCATAAAAGTTAATTCCTGTTTCCAGTCATTGGCACTTGTGTTGGCTGGCAATGTGAGCCCCTCAAATTCTACTCCATCTGTTACATCTTTTAAGGTGGGAATGACACAAGTAAACAGGAAGTGCATTGTAAGCAACTTGTAAAACTCTAGAATTGACAGAGAGATCTCATTGCCTGAATGGTCACCCAAAGTTCTTTTGTATCATTGGGACACCCATCTTCAGCCTATAGGCCTGTAGTATCTGGCAGACTTTTCCATGAAGCAGGAAATTTCTAAGACAGTTCCACCTCTATTGGCAGTTTGTCCGTCACTTTCTTCTGTGTCCTGCAGAATGTCTGGCAGATTCTTTCATGAATCCGGACCCCTGAAGGACTGTCTCACCTTTAGGCAAGTTCAGCAGTCATTTTTTTCTGTGGGTCCTGCATATCCGGTTCATACAGCAAAACATCAAATAGTCCAGGCAAGAGCAGTTTCTTGCCCAAATGGCTAGCAAACCCCAAAAGGAGCCTCTTTGATGCCCATCTTTCTCTTGAAGTAATTGGTGCTGCCAGGAGCAGATGTGTCTCATTGTCATGAAAAGTCCTAAGTTCTTAAAACATTTTAAATGCCATATTATATGTTTATTTCTGCTCTTGATTAAGGTATTATGTTTGTGCAGCTCATTTAAAAATGTAATATATAATTAGGAAGTACTGGCTTTGGGGGAGTCTAGGCAGTTTGGATGCTCACCTTACTAGACCTGGATGGAGGTGGGTGGTCCTTGGACTTCCCACACATCAAGGAACCCTGATTGCTCTTCGAGTTGATGAGGGAGGGGGACTTGATAGGGGAAGGGGGAGGGAAATGGGAGGCAGTGGCGGGGAGGAGGCAGAAATCTTTAATAAATAAATAAATTAATTAATTAAAAAAATAAATTTGTATCCATAAACCAATGTCCATACTAATGCAAAATATTCATCTTTATATAATATCACCCTTTAAATGTAAACAAACATTTATAAACAGTATTTGGGAATATGGGTGTAGTTCTCTCCAAACTGCTTCCTGCTTTATATTGGGTGAAATATTTTCAGGGGTTCACAGAGACCTTTTGGGGGTTCTTCATCCATCAAAGCACATTATTCTGGAAAGATTCTACAGGTTCTCATCCTCTGTGGAAACAAAGCAGAATCTCTTTTCCAAAACAACATATGCTTAGTCCCAAGTTTTCGAGTCAAGATACATTTAATATATATATATATATATATATATATATATATATATATGTTTAGCTTAGCAGCCCATACAATAAAATGTCTCTGTCTTATTTTTCCTTACTCCTTTAATCTATGACTGACTGCACTGTTTCTTTAAAGACTTTGTTTTATTTTTTTAAATCATTTACTTCCTTTTATAACTGTCTATATTCTTTTCCTTCTATCTCCCAAACTGTCATACATTTATCCAACACTGTAACCCATTCAGGGATCTTTTTCATCTGAATCTGTCTTTACTGTCTTTATCTGTAATCCTTTTCTGACCAGGACTGCTTCTTAAAATGTTCAACAGTGTGGCTAGGAGTAAGGCCACTTTGCCTTTTGGCTCTGCCCTGTCCATTATAGTGGCAGTCTGGTCATCACCAGCTCTGTGACCCATGCTCACAGCCCCATTTCCAGGCACACAGTGGCTCTATGTTGCCATTAAACAAGTTGTAATACTCTGATCACAAACCCCATTTAAGTGCTCCATAGCAGGACCTCATGAAAGAGTCAGTGCTGTTTGTGCTGGTGAACCAGGAAGCTGGTTCCTAAAGAAGCCACACAGCCTTTCTTGCCACCTCTGAGTCAGGAAGACCTCTCTTAAAGGAGCTGTGATACCCTCGCTTGCTGCTAGCAAGCAGAGCCTATCCCTCCGCCCCCAAAAATGCAGCTACCAAGAAATTGTGCTAAATTCTGGGATTTTTGTGTCTAGAAGTTCTTTTTAAGCTTTTTTTTTTAAAAAAAAGTTTTATGTGGACATAGTTAACCCACATTGGCATGACATTTTGTTGGCAGAGGCCACTCATTTGTTGACGCAAAATAATCACACAGAAACAATATAATCTGCAATACTGTTTGGCCAATACCTTAAGCATATTGCTAGCTAGCTCTTATGTCTTAAATTAATCCATGTCTATTAATCTGTATAATGCCACATGGTTGTGGTCTACCAATAAGGTTTCGTCCAGTGTCTGTCTCCTGCAGTGGCTCCATGGCTTCTCCCTGGATCAGCCTATTCTCTCTATATATCTTTTCCAGTCTCTCTACATTCTGCAAAGTTATTGGCCAAAAGCAGTTTCTTTATTAACCAATGGCAATAATGGATATTTACAGAATATAGAGGGGAATCCCACATCAGTGGCCCATATGCTTCTATATGTGATTCTGACCACCCATGTATGTGTGTGTTACAGATGGACCTGGATCTGAATTCCCTTAAATTTCAGATTTTAGCATACCCTGGCATAGCTACAGTCCAGTGAGTGCTTGCAGAAGGAAGGGTGGATCCTTGAAGGCAGTGGGACACCATCCTGCAAACCGAACAAGTAGAAGGCCTCCATCACAGCTCACTGCTGAGTCTGTAGTGACCACAGTTTCTGTGTTCATGGTGTGCATGAGAGTATAGCCAAGATGAGTCAGAGTCTTGCCAGGCAGCCAAAAGTCTCAAGGTCAAGTCCTAAGGCTTCAGTTCAACTGGGAATGGTGGTAACCATCTGTAATCTTAGTACCCAGGAGATGGAAACAGGAGGATCAGAAGTTAATTTGCATCCTACACCACAAGGGAAGTTCAAGACTAACATGGAATACACAAGACCCTGTCTCAAATGTGTGTGTTTACTTACATATATATTGCTCTTTTATATGAATAAAAATTTTCTACCTTTTTATCAAGAGAGCTTATAGAGCTTGTTATAATTGTCCAAGTAGCTAGGTGATTCCCTAGTAGAAAAATGTGGGTGGTTTTAACTTATTCCCACATTACTGTGGGGCAGGACTCTGACAATTTTTACAGCTTTCCCTGTATGCATGATCCCATGTGTGAAAAGCACAGACAGTGGCAGCTGTAGTAAGGCTGTTAGCAGGGTCAGGCAGAAAGTATTTAGAGCAGGCACAAGGGGCAGCCTGACAGAGCTGCTCAATATGCTGCCATTCCTCCTGGCCATTATTCATGGCTTCAGGAACTTGCCCTGCAACAATAATGAAGAGTGGAAGGGATACTGGAGGAAAAGGGAGCTAACAAAAGCTATTGCCAAAGACTCAAGTGGAAAATAGATCTGTAGATGGGATGGTCCTATGCTCAGGTGAGCATCACAACTATGAACAGGAGACAAGAGTCTGGCTTCATGGAGTCGGAGTTTGGAGTCCAGGATGTTTAGCTTATTTATGAAGGACCCTTCATCAGTTACAAGAGCAAATGGAGAAATCTACCCCCAGAAACTTGAGATAAGAATCAGTAGATCAGTCTTTTTTTCAAAGCATTTGCTGTACTCCAGGTGCCCCAGTGAGGGGCTGAGCAGTTTTCCGCTATCAGCACTCTGATGAGCTCTGAGTATCTGCTTTGACTGTTGCTCATGGCCAAGAGGCTTCTCTGACTAAGGCAGAACGTTGCACCAGACTGTGGATATAAATACATATTTAAAAGGATGGCTTTGCGATCATGAACACAGTTGCTGAGACCACCTGCAAGAGGATGGGGATGCCTGCAGGCAGTTGGGTAAGGGAGATATGAGCTCACACACTGTATACTAGAAGAATTTGTCAAAAACAAAACAAAAACACCAGTCGCTATGAGCTCATTGGTGTTCCCTTCCATTCTTTATTCTGTGTTCATTAGTTTTACTTAATCTGTGACAGAAATATGTTCCTGTGTTGTTAATGTTTTATGTACATCACTCTTAATGACTGCATAATGTTCCATATAATGAATGAATGACTCAGGCAATCATATATCATTATACATTTGTGCATAAAGAACCCCCACCGCCACTACCTTGCCATGCTTGGAAATGTCTGTTTTGGGTAGTCTCAGAGCTGAGACATCTGGATGAACAGTTATGTGGAGACATTTAAGGCTCTTGAAACATCCCACTCAACTGCTTTGAGCAGTGTCTAAGCAAAGCCTGCTCACGTTCTTGTGAAATATGTCATATGGTGTCCCTTTGAGAAGAGAGAGGAGATTGAGAATTCTGCAAAGACGACGTAGAGTTAAGGCCGAATTAATCTCCATCGTTAGTATGGAATGCTAAATATTAATGCTCCTCTTTAGCATGGGTGGCACATTGTGTATAGTTCATCTGAATATAAATAGTCCGGATTGTGACATTACATTATTCATGATGAACCGAGTGTCCATGGTCTGAAAGGCACACTGCTCAGCTATGAAACTTTCTCACTAATTAATCAGCAGGTAGAAAATAAACCGTGTTACTTAGGAAGAGGGATGGAGGGGGACTGATGTTTATTGAGCATTTATTATGTGTTGAGATTGAATATAAATTATCTCAGTAAGCAGCCTTGAGCTCAATAAAGAATTCACTGTGGACTCATACAGGCTGCAGGCATGTTACCCTCCTTCACCTTGGACCTCACCTGGTTGGCAATGATTAGCAATAGAGTTTGTAAGCTCTACTGTGGAGCTGCTGGAAGGGCATTAGGAAGGTGTCAGTTTTACAGTCAGGAAGTGAAGAGCTAGGGGAAGGGAGAGACAAAGCATGCAATTTTCTCAGGGCGGAGATTCTGGGGACCATTTGTAATTCACTTCCTTTTTCTTTTATTCCTGTGTGAGAGCTCAATCGTTTCTCATTTGTGCCTGTGTCCGTGTGTGTGCAAGTGTGCACATGCGTGTGGAGGCCAGAGGTCAACATCTGCTATCTTTCTTAACTTCTTTCGATCTTGCTTTTTAAGCCATGGTCTCTTCATAGAAATGCAAGCTCCCTAATTTGACTAGACAGGTTGCCAGCAAGTTCCAAGGGCCCTTCTGTCTCTCCTTCCACAGAGTTGGGATCATAGGTGCATGCCATCATGAGCTTTTCCCATGGGCACTAGAGATCTGAACTCTGCCCTCATGATTACTTGGCAAGTGCTTTACCAACTAAACTACCTCCCCATCCCTAGTTTATTTTTGAGTATGGTTCATGGTGCATCAAAGATCTCTGACCCATGTTTGAGAATAGCCATAATGAGTTTTGCATGACTCAATTACTGTTTCACAAACACTGAATAGAACTTTCCATGAGCCCAAGGAGCACAGTGATCATATGTCATGAGCATAAGCATCTGTCATCCTTAACAACTCAGTAGTGTCTAGATGAATAGGTAAATGGCCCTTGCCCATATGTGCACATATAGGTATCTATGGGATGCTGTTCATTCTTCGTATTTTATTAACGCTCACACACAATTTATAAATATGTTGTTAGAGCCTCCCTGAGCCTCTCTCTCTTTGTGTTTGAGAACGCTGAGCCCATATTTGTGCAAACCCTGTCCTAGTTAACTTTCTATTACTGTGATAGAACACAAGGACTAAAAGCATCTTGGGAAGGAAATGATTTATTTCAGCTTATAGTTATAGCTTGCCATGAAGGGAAGTCAGGGCAGAAATTCAACGCAAGAAGCTGGAGGCAGGAACTCAGGCAGAACCATGAAGGAACACTGCTTACTCAACTAGTTTCTCCCCATGGCTTGGCTTGTCCAGTCTGCTTTCTTACTCTTCCCAGGACCACTTGCCCAGGGGAAGCACTACCCACAGTGAGCTGAGCCCACCTACATTAATCAACAATCAAACATCTCACAAGTTTGCAGTCAGACCACTTTGGTGAGAACACTTTCTCAATTGAGGTACCCTCTTCCCCTGTGTCAGGTTGACAAGAAACCATCTGTAGCTGCTCTCAGTCCATGACTCAAAGGTTGTGTCTTACTAGAAAATGGTCCTTCTGGCCTCCAATGGACAGCTCCAAACTAGAGGTCACACTGATGAGCCTGGTTAAACTAACAAGGTCATGAGTGTAGGGGAAAACACCAAAACACCAGAATCCTGTGTCTGGAGACTAGAAAAGGGACCAGTAGGGAGCAGGAAGTTTTGATAAAAATGAGAGGGAGATAAGAGAATGGGAGGAAGAGATTAATCAAATGCACAATTTACATGGATATGATTGCCAAAGAACAAACCTAATTTTAAAATGTTGACTTAGAATTTACACACAAGGTCATTACAATTTTTGGTGAGTTTATAGGCAGGTGGGTGATCTGACAGGCGGGGTTAGAGAGATTGGGTGTCACAGCCTGTGCCGGAGGGGAAGTGGCCGTGAACTAACGTTCATTAATAACACATCCTTGACTCCTGAATCTTAGAACAAAGCATACACGTTTGCCTTCTCTGCCCCCACAAGCTTTCCCTTAAGGAAGAAAAGGTACATGTCCTCCAAACCACCAGGAAACCCCAAGCACCTGTCTTCTACAGTGAGAGACCAAACAGATGTCAGAAATAGCTGAGTTTAAAAGACCCAAGTCTCAGGGTGCTGCTGAAATTGAGAGGGTAAAGAGTTATTTCTCTGTGAGTTTCTCACTGTTGTCAGCTCTAGGATGCTTTTAGAAACTCTGAGCGTTCGATCAGGCCAGGCAGACCTTCCATTTCATGGATGGGCAGAGGCAAGGAGACTCAAAATGGTGGTCAATACAAGGCAACCTTTCCTTTCCCAAGTCGTCCAGGAGAGGGAGATGCTGAGTTCAGGAAGCTTCCAACTTTTTGCTGGAGAATCTCTGACCTACAGATACCTGACCGGCTGATCCTTCTGGTATTGCTGTAAAGGGGAAAGGAAGGCAGAGTCATGCCCAAGGGCTTCAATAGCCCTGCTTCTGCTTCCATAGGCAGTGAGGGAAAATTAGTGCCTCTTGGCTTGTGCTATAGAGAGGACGGAGAAAAAGAGAGAGGGAGAAAAAAAGACAGGAGAGAGGGAGGTAGGAGAAGAGGATTGGAGGGAGGGAGAAAGGGAAGGGGAGAGCTCAAAGTCTTTGAAAGCTACAAAATGCCATTTATAAAAGGGAACACTGTCACCGTCTAACTGATCGCCTGAGTAAGAAGCATTCCCAACATTCAGTAGCAGAATATGAAATGTGTACACAATAACCACAAACAGAGTGCATCCAACCTGTGAATTTCCGTTAGAAAGCAGTCATCAATCTATTTCAGCCTCATACCAATGAAAGACCAGTTCAGGCCATCATTTATTCCAAGTCTTCCAGTTCTAAAATCAATATTTTATGAGCTTATCATGAAATGAAATACACGAGCTTAATTCTCAATTCTGAGCAAAGGTTTCGCTAGTTTCTGTGTGAGGCTTAGATCGTGCCCTGGATTATTTAATAGAGCGATGCTTCTTCATCTTCTTATTCTTTAAGTCAGATATTCTTCACTGTTTAGCTATCATTTCTTGACTAAGAATATGGTACATCCTTCCAACCTATTCAGGAAAAATTAATTCATTTGTTTGCTCTGAGAGCAAATGCCATGTACTGTCTACGCTGCCCCTTTGCTGTGGCTTCAGAAAAACGTTTCAGCGTTCACTATAGCGATAAGTTCATCCTGAGGTCCTGGGGACAGCTGGGTTCTTTCTCCAGATCTCTGTCGCTGGCTTTGTTTAGCTTTATTTGCGCTCTGTCTCAGGAGTCTGCAGGGACTTCAGATAGTCAGATAGGATCAGCTACTTATTAACTCATGCTTAATTTCAACAAACCCTTTAAACTTAATGACTACAATCAACAATGGTTCTTGCCCCTATGGAATTTGAATTATGCAATGAGAAAGAACCTTAACAATTACCTTGTCTGACTACTGATCTCAGGGCATACTAAAACACATAAGATTTAAAATCAGATACCTTTGGTTTTCACGCTGGTACTAAGCTGTAAATGAAGGCTATGTACCCTTACGTGGAGTTCTCAGACTGTCTGTATCTTTGTATCTTAACCAGAAAACCAGGCATGATGACTCCTGAACTGAAGGTGGAGTAAAAGATAATAATTTATGAACATACTTTGCCACTGGTGCTTATGTAATAGTAACTCTGCATTCGGGATCTAGTGATTGGCTTCCAATACTGGAGGCTAGAAAGCCCAACTTGGGCATCAGATCACTGAGAAGGCAGAGAATCTGGTAGACACTCACTCACTGAATTCAGAAGCCTTAGAACAATGGGAACCAGTGACGCAACCCTAGTCTGAGGCTGTACACAGGGGGAATCCTGTGAGTTCCTGGTATGAGTCTTATATTGAAAGCCGAAGAAGCTAGAGACATATGTTCTGGGGTAATGGTGAAGCAGTTAACACACTCACACCCTCACTGGGGAACTTGCATGTATTGACTGGATTCTTCCTCCTGGCTTTATTCCGTCTGGGCCATTCATCCATCTATCTATCTATCTATCTATCTATCTATCTATCTATCTATCTATCTTCCATCATCCATAATCCATCCACCCACCATCTACCCAGTCATCCATTTATCTATCACCCACCACCCATCCATTCACCCACCCATCTATCACCTATCCATCTATCTATCACCCCTCACTCATCTGTCATCCATCATCCATCCATCCATCCATCCATTTATCATCCACCTACCCACCCACCCATTGATCCATTGATTCCTCATCTCCCCAACCACCCATCTATCTATTTTTTCTGTCCAATATTATCAATACATTTCAGCATAACTTTCAGTCCAATCCTGTGCCGGTAAACTCAACTGCAGTGTATCAATGAGCACAATGTCTATCGTGTTCAGAAATGCCTTTCACTGATCATTTCCCATTTTCTGTCTCAGATTTTTCCATTTTCTCTACCACAGTGTTCTTTGTGCCATGGAGGAGGTGATACAGATGTCATATTTAGAGCCAATAATCCAGAGATATTTTTAAATACAGTTTGCAAACAATGAAATGGACAATTTTTTATCCATTATAATATTTTTATTAATTATTTGGCCATTTCACATAACGTACCCCAATCACTCTCCTTTCCCAGTCCTCCCAGGTCTACCCCCATCCTTGTTACCTCCCCCAACAAAAGAAGGAAAAAATATACCAAGTCTAATTTATGTTGTCCATATATTTACTGGCGCATGCTCAAACTCCCAGTGGCCGGCCCCTTAAAAAATTGAGCCCCCACCCCTGCCAGAAGCCATCAACTGTGAACAGTTACACTTAAGCATCACTGCCATAATTTTTAATAGTTCTTTTCAATGTCTTCTTGCCTAGACTGTTTTTTTTTTTGTGGGGAGGGTGAGAATGGAGGGGAGGTTGTCACAGAAGCCTTCTGTGTCCCTCATTCTCAATAATGAGTCTGCAGTTATCCATACCATTGCAAAAGAAGCTTCCTTAACCTTCTTAGTAAGTGATGGCATGGATCATGAACTTCCACATGATTTTCAGCAGCAGCATGGACCATGGACATCCGCATGACCTCTGGTGGCAGCCTGGACCACAGTCCTCAGCATGGTCTCCAGTGGCAATACAGACCATGAAAATGAACAAGGCCCTCGACCACAGCATGGATTATGGAACTGCTATGGCCCTCAGCAGCAGCACAGGTCATGGAAATCAACAAGGCCTCCAAAGCAGCATGGACCATGAACCTCAACATGGTCTCTGGCGGAAACACAAGCCATCAACACAGTCCTCAACCACAACATGGACAGTGAGATGAACCATTCTTAAATGCAGGATTAATGAGTCTTGATACATAAAGGTATCTGTGTAACTTTAGCGCCTGCCATGCCAATGGACACGACTGTCACCCTACACCCCCCCCCCAAACCATTCCCTGTTAATCCACAATTCTGAAGATGCCTCAGATGTTCTGATTCCTCTCCTATCACAGCTTGGCTTTACCTGTTTGATATTCATGGAGTCCTGTTTGCATATACTCCTGAATCGTGATTCCTGTTGCTTAGTACCTGGGATTAATCTCTATTGAGGCAGAGACCTGTGGTTTGTTTCTTTGCTTGTTGAGCAGAACTCCATTGAGTGAAGATGCTCTAGTTTGTTCATTGATTCTGACATTCTTGGGTCTTTGTGGCAGCTTTGGCTGTTATGAGTAGGCCCTCTACTGACCATGTGGTACACATACATCTTCTGCTAAGGTCTGATTTACTTTTCCAGGATAGCTTCCTGTGAGTGGAAGGCCCAGTTGGAAGGAGAGGAGTGGGTTTAGTTTTGCAAGAAACTGTCAGAACCATCCACTTTATTTCATACTCAAAACTAAATTGTGTGAACTTCACATTTTCTTTGCATTTTTACAAATTATTGTGATGTTTGCCTTTAAAAAATAGCATTTTAATTTATTCTTTGAAAATGTCATACATGTATAGAAGGTATTTTGATCACATCCACCCCTCACCCTCCTCTAGCTCTCCCTGGGATCCCCCAGTGTCTTTTCTTCCCAATTAACCTACTGAGTTTAGTCATAGGCCCCAAAGTAAAGTAAATCTCCATTCCCCATTTTTTCATTAACCCCTAGTAGCTTCTTAGCAAGTGGTGGTGCCTCAGAAGCTCCTCCTCCATCTATGCTGGAACTTAGATTGGCTTGGCCTTGTGTAAGTAACCACAGGTAGTGTGAGTTCCTATGTACAATGGCCATATCATGAACAAAAACAACATTTCACAACTCTCCTCCATGTGCTCCAGCAATTACAGTCTTCGCCCTCTCTCTTCCAAAATGTTTCCTACATGAGACTGGTACAGACAATCCTTCCTCCAATGAACACCCAGGGTCACTTATTCTCAGAAATTTGAGCAGTTATGCATCTTTGCACTAACCATTAGCCACTGCAAAGAAAAGCTGGCCAAGGGCAGCACATATCTATCAGTATAAACTTAAACATTTAGAAGGCAATTGACGATGTGACTACTTAGCAAACAATAACATAGGGTCCTCCTATGGCCCATGACCTCTCCACACATGCACTTTTGATCGGGTTTATAATCATAAACACAAATTTCTACCTGTAAAGGAGGCTCCAAAAATAATAAGAAAGCTATTGGTTACCTCCATAGCAATCATGCCTCTATTTCACCAGTGGGCACATCTTGCCTGGCAGGTGGACATTTTAGCATGCCAGGTGTAGTACTGGACAAGATCATTAAGGCCTTTTCCCCCTAGAAGTCCATATGACATCTTAATCTATGAAAGTCTGGTGCAGGATAATTGTCTGTATTCTGTCAATCATGTTTTAAATAAATGCTGATTGGCCAGGCAGGAAGTATAGGCAGAAAAACCAGACAGGAAGTAAAGGTGATGCAATGAGAACAGGAAAATTCTGGGAAGGAGGAAGCTGATTCCTCCCAGTCCTGCACAGATCACTGAGGGAGCAGGATGTGACCTGCCAGCTGAAAAAGGTACCGAGCCATATGGCAAAAATAGATCAGAATAATGGGTTAATATAAGGTACAAGAGCTAATAAGTAGCCTGAGCTAATGGGCCAATCAGCTTTATAACTTATAGAGATCTCTGTGTGATTTTCTTTGGGGCTTGCTGACTGTGGAGTACCGGGTGGGACAGAAACCCCAACAAGCAGGCCCTGCTCATATTACAAAAGTCAGACAGCTATTCAGTGTTCTTCAGTTCAAGGTTGACTTCTCTATGTCTCTATGTCCTGCTGCTGAAGTGTGGTACCATCAGCAGAGGAGATTTATAACTCAGTTATGATGGGAAGACAAGGGTACATCTGGACTACCTCTGGAGCCTCTGCTTAATAGGTAGGTAAGTTTGAGGAAGGCCCGGTCTACATAGCAAACTGTAACTGGAGCTGAGATTTTCATATAATAACACACAGCTTCTAGGAGCAGCACTGCCCACCCATGCAGGGTATTTCTGTTCAAATTCCTCTTTTGAAATTAGCTTTTGAGCTCATAAATTTTTATAAGGCAGTCTTTTTCATTTTGGCCATTCTTTCAGATATATGATGGCATCTCATTGTAGTCCAAAGGCATGCTCCTGCTTTTAAAAATCAATGCCATTTGGGATGCACCACACATCCATTTAGCTGTTTAATTGGGTTCTTGCCTTTTATTCTCCCTCATCTGCAAACATGAAGTCAGTTGTACTCCTGAGGTCATTTGTTTGTTTTGTTTTTGTTTTGAAACAGGGTCTTACTTTACAGCCTGGTTGGCTTCGACTCTGCTATGTAGACTGGGCTAGCCTCAAACTTGCAGCAATTCTCCTATTCTATCTCCCAAGCACTGGGATTGAAGGTGTCAGCTTCCACACTCATCAATGTCAGTTCTACTTCATCCAGATTAAAGCATCTTACATCTACAGAGATGGCCCAGTTGGTACCATTCTTGCTGAGAACTTGAGTTAAAGCCCTAGGATCCATGGCTAGGTGTGATGGCATATTGCTTTAATTCCAACTCTTGGGAGGCAGAAGTAGGTAGGTCGTTATGAGTTCAAAGCTAGTTTGGTTTACATAGTAAGTTCTAGGCCAGTCAGAGGACATAATAAGATCCTTTCTCAAAAATTAACTTTTTTTTAAAAAAAAGAAAAAAATATTAGTCATGGCAGCATGCCTTATATTTTCAGTGTTAGGGCAGCAGAGACAGGCAGATCCCTGGGGCTTGTTGACCAGCCAGCCCAGCCTATTTGATGGGTTCTAGGTCAATGAAATTCCATCTCTCAAAAACAAGGTGGACAGTACCTTAGGTACCATACCTAAAGTTATCCCCCAGCCTCCACACGTGCAAAGAACCTCTTGAAACTGGGAAAACAGCATGACTGAAAAAAAAAACGAACAACCCAAATCCATCATGGGAATACCTCTGAGGAACATAGAGGTTTGGGACCATGATTGACACAGAATAACTCATGAACAAACCATGAACTGATAGCAAACCCTTGCCTAAGTCGCATTGGATCATCTCCACTTTTGACTAGGATTGAAAAACAATGAGGTAAATAAAGGCACACTTCATAGGGAACTGTCATTCTGTGTAACCCAGACATCAGCACATATCACGATCCCAGGTCATGTGACCTAGAAGGTGGAGCAGACCCAACTTGATGGGAAATCAAGCAAACTTCACATAGTCATTGAAATGACTAAGTCTCTGGGAGCTGGGCGGTTGGTGCTTGGGAATGCTCGGAAGGATCGGAGACTAATCACTTGGTTTTGATCCATTAGCTCAGCTGTAATGTGGCAGAGCTAATGCAGTCACAGGCAGCAGACAGCTTCTCTGGCAAAAAGAAAAAAAATAGATACAGCTCCTTTCAATATTTTTGCAATGAAAATTAAATGTGGAAATAATTCCCCACTCCTTTTTGGAATATTACTGTGCTATTAACTAGGCTAAGATCATTAAAAAGTAATGACATAAAGTTCCATGCACCATTATTTTAAGAGAGATTTAAGAGAGAATATACTGTCGATCTTTTCTGCTCCCTGCTTCATCCCTGGTTTAATAGGCGCTGGTAAGGACCATGATGAACATATATTTTAATATTAAAGTTAAAGCTTTGGCCTTGAAGGAGGAAATCTGCACCATTAGAAAAGAGACTGACAGCTCTCATTTCTTTCTATTTTTTTTTAAACCAAGTTTTCATTTCGATAGGATTAAGGCTGACTGTAAAAATGAGTTGCTCGGAATGTGAGTAGAAAGTTCACCCCAAGTTTGAAAGAAGTGATTATGTTTTCCAAGTGGCTATTCCTGGGAAAACAATATCCATAGTAAATGGGGTGACTTTTCATACAGTCTCAGAAACTCTTTACTCTGTTAATGCCATGGCTTGTGGGGGGGGGGGGGGTCTGTGGATCCCATAGAAATATAGGACACTTGACTGTCCACATGGCTTTTTCTGTATTGGGCATGTCTGGCTGGGGCATGGTGTGGGGAGAGAGGCTTCCCTCCCTTTAAGCATTCCATGCACCATAATCAGTACCCGTGAGGCACACAGGGATGTGGTAGTTGCAGGGACATAATCAGGAATGACAGCAATGGTATCCTTTGCCTGGAGAGGAGCTGAATATGTACCAAACAGAGAGGGTAGAGATGCCCCTCTGCTGTCTCCCAAGCTGGAGAAGAGAGCTGTGGTCAGATGCCAGCCCTGTAGGTGCAATTGCTTAGCATAGATACTCTGTTATCTCTGAAGAAGAGGGACAAAGAAAATCAGTTTTAAAAAAAAAACACTAGCATTGGTGGACACAGGAGCACACTGCAGAATCTTGCAAGTTCCTTCCCTGGTCTATGATGCTGGGACTCCTTGTAGATTGTAACACTAGACCCTGATGTCTTGTAGTTTCTCAAATGTTTATTTCTATCTGTGAGACAAAGGCAACTGTGTTTTTTATTATTATTAAACTGAGGAGAATTAGAAAAAAATCAATTGCTATGAAAAGAAAAATTAAAGTGTTCATTTAGCAGTGAACGCTGTTAGCATTTCTGCATATTATCCTTGTGCCCCACCACACTTCCAGATAATTTACTTAATTGTGATTGCACACTTCACACGGCTTCAGAACCTGCTGTTCTTTTGTCCTTAATGTGCGTCCATGAGAATGTCACCAAATGCTCTTTCTGAAACGGGAATGGTGCTTTGAACTTTATTCTCTAATTCAGGGGCTTTGTACGATTCCACTCATATATGCCATTTGTTTAGACTTTGGAGGACAGGATTGTCTTATGAGGGAGGGATTCTTAGCAGTCACCCAGGACCCTCCAAGTTCATGGCGTTCATCCTTCATTGAGGAATATGCCCCCGAAGAAAGCCTCGGTAAATCCTCTTACCCACCTTCCCCATTGGAGTTTATTTCCAAAATGTCAAAGAGAGCATCTTTGGGCAGGGGGAAAGGGCAACTTCTTGGGACTTATTGGCTTGGGGACTCTGAGGCAGGAAGTGGGTGCTCAGGACCAAGCCTTTGGGGTCTGGAGCCCAACACAGGAAGGAATAACAGTTAAGGCTACATCACATGGAACACCAGCAGTGAGCTATAGGGAAAGTGTCCTAAGCCTTTGTGTGTGCTAAGCTTTGCTGCCTGAGATTCAAGTGGAAAATTCTCCTGCCTCAGAGGCAGAGGTTTCAGTACCAATTGACACTTAGAAGCTGTGGGGGGCAGGGTAGGTGACTCAATTTCTCTTACCGACAACTAGGGAAAATAAGCATGCTTAGCGTCTATGAGCACTTGACAAGTTGAATGTTGAAACTAAACCAAACACAGCAGGGGCTTTAACTGTTGAGTCCATCTCCAGCCATTCAGGCTTCATTTTCAATTCTGTACTAACATATACCAGTGTGTGTCCTTAACGCTTGTTTCCCTAGCCTTTGTGAAGATCTGTTTGCCTGTATCAAAATACACATTATGAAGACCTGCTTGTTGTGAGATTGCAAGGTAATTGCCTGAAACACAGTATTTATATCATCATGCAAGTCACGGGGATGGTCTTACGTGTAGGCTAGGGACACAGATACAAACATAGCTGTCATTTCCTCCCTCAGGAAGCTGGTCACATGCACTGGTGTGTGAGTTATGTGAGTGTGCATGTCTGAAGATCACCAACTGTATGTTTGCTTACATGCTTATTGTGAGTCCTAAGTGTGAAGTTCAGATGTCTGTGTGTTATGGGCCATGTATGTTTATATGTATGTGTTTATCTGTGTATTCATTGAGCTGTTCAGCTCCTAAAATGCATGCTTGGAACATCCATGCAGGACTGGCACATTCAATCAGGACATGGGCAGGACAGGACATTGTCTTGACTTGGACCAGGGATTCTATTGCAGGAATGAGGACTATGTCTGCAGCACTGAAGATACCCCGCCCTTGCCCACAGAACTCTTCACTGCCCTTCACGCACTTCGGGCCAACATTGCTTATGTATCTTGCTGGGGACTGAGTAAATTTTAATTTGTTTCCAGGATTTTCTTTTTTAGAACCATGCATCACCTCTGCAAAGGGATCACTCTCTCACCAACAAGATCAGGAAAGCGAGAAACTTGTCTAAAACCAGGGCTTAGCTGAGGAGCAATGGCTGAATAATAAGATGAAATAAATATTCCAAATGAAATATTCATAGATGCAGGAAATAGTATCGGTGCTTAACAAAATGATCCTGCTAAGTTTTGGACTCTACATTCCCCACCCTCTCTGCAAATTATGCCCCCATCACCCTCCCATATGGGCATTCAAATATATAATTAATGCTCATTCTTAATAATGCATTTCTAATTTCTAGTTATGAAAATATGGCTTTTCCATCTCTTGGAAGATCACCTATATTTTGTCATTAACATTTTGTCAGGAGAGGCAAGAATGATTTAAATGGACAATAAATCGACAAGCAAGCTGCTGCTTTGGGTTCAGGCCAAACTCTTTAGGGAAGGGTTTCATTTATCACCTGGGATGTAGCAGAGCTCTCTCTTGATTTATGTGTCGAGGGGTGAGGAGAGAGAGAGACAGAAAGAGGGAGTGGAAAAGATAGAGATGGACACAGAGAGAGACGAAGAGAGATACAAACAGAAACAGAAACAGAGAGTGTGTGCTTTGGGAGTCTTGGGCTCTGTAGGACTAGGAATAATACTTTAAGTTCCTGAAGGACCAGCTGTCAGATGCAGAGTAACTTCAGCTGAGAAAGAGATTGAATTTCTGATAACTGGTCCAGCTCCTGAGAACATCTGGCTCCATGTTTTATCCTCCTTCCAACTGCACATCCCGTTTGAGCATCCTGATAGCACAGAAGGTATCTACAGCACTGCCCGTTCCAGACTTGTCTCCTGAGATATGTTTGCTTCCCATGGGTCCTGTGCCACCCACCTGCATCCTAATGTGAGAAATCTGAGAGTCAGCTACTGAAGTTCTGCTCCCAAATCTTCAATCACAGCATTTTCTCTTTTTATGGCTTTCTTGGTAGCCAAAGAGAGCCTTCTGATTCCATCTCCTTAAAAATGAGTTGATCTCGAAAAACAAAAACAAACAAAAAAAATAAGTTGATTGGCTGATAACGTACATGCTTAATAGCTATGTAATGTTCTGACTCATGTTTACAAGGAATAATGAACAAACCTCTCTCTCTCTCTCTCTCTCTCTCTCTCTCTCTCTCACACACACACACACACACACACACACACAGAGAGAGAGAGAGAGAGAGAGAGAGAGAGAGAGAGAGAGAGAGAGAGATGAAATCTCGACAGGATAGGTCTGGAAGACATTATGACAGGTGAAACAAACCAGGCACAGGAAGACAAACACAATATGATCTCACTTTCATGTGAAAGTTGAAGCGCTGATCTCAAAGAAGTGGAGAGTAGAATAGTGGTTATCTCTGAATTTTAGAAACTAGGAAACACACCTCTAACTATTGGTAAATAATGACATAAGAATTCGGGTCAGACATGTGTAATCCGTGCTTCACTGCCTTTTCTCATGTGCTGTTTTGGCTCTGGAATCTACTTCTTAATGTCTACTTCCCTCGTATTGTGCCAAACAAGCCTTCTGTGCTGTATCTCTCTCTCTCTCTCTCTCTCTCTCTCTCTCTCTCTCTCTCTCTCTCTCTGCCTCTCTCTCCATGAAACAGTCTTTTGATCTTGTTGAGCCTGTATCCTATTCCCTAAAGATGCCTTGTGAATCAGTCAATGTGATAGCTTGATGAGACTAGGCTGTTGCTAGGTCCTTAATTTACGAATGCTGAACCAGATTCAGAGCAGTTAGAGAGCTTATTCAAGACCACAAAACACGGTCACAGCGGATCCCTAGATCAGAATCTAGGATTCCAACACAGTGTTATAAACTCTAGTCTTGGGATGCCAAAGACTGACAGCAAACACTGAACTCTGAGTAGACAAGACACAGACACAAATGATTCTGTGTTCCTGCTCCACCTGTGAGCTATGATACTGTAGGACAAGATCATTTATCTCAGAAAGCTCCTGTTTCTTCTAAGTAAAGTTGAGATAAAGCCAGAAGTCCTCCTTATTTTTAGCTTCACAAGTGTCTGAGGACTCTCCCCCTATTAGCAAAGGTGTGAAACTGTGGGCTGAAATGTCATGCAGATGTTTGGGTGCAGAAACATAACTGGAGACATTTCAGTTCTTCAGATGAAGCAGTGCACGCTGGCAAGCATTTTATAGAGAGGAGAAAGGAGATGAGATCACGGGGGCTAGCTTTTTTAGGATCTTGTCATTTTATGTCTATTAAAGTTCCATGGCTGCAGGAAAAGAAATCAACTATAAACAAAAGCTAGCATTTGTAGGCCTGTGGGGGCATCTCAGGACACATGTTCCACTACAGAGAAGTAAAAGAACAAAGGTCCAAATGTGGTCTTTTTTATGTTGCTCTGATGAAATACCCTAACAAAAGCAATTGAAAGGAGAAAGGTTTTGGTAGAGGTAGGCAGTAACTCTAGCCTCTGAAAGGTATGGCAGTAGGTTTAGCTTTTGATAGGTATGACAATAAGTCTAGCCTCTAATAGGTATGGAAATAGATCTAACCTCTAATAGGTATGACTGTAAGTTTAGCTTCTGATATGTATGGTGGTATAGGAGGTCCTTTTGTATTTGTGTTGTTTTCATTGGTTATTAAAAAAACTGCCCTGGCCTAGTTGATAGGGCGGAACTCAGGTTGGCAGGGAAGACAGAACAGAATGTTGGGAAGAAGAGCAGAATCAGGCAGACACCATGGTTCTCCTGTCTGAGACGGTCACTGGTTAGAATCTTTCCCAGTAAGTCACAACCTCGTGGTGTTATACAGAATGGTAGAAATGGGATGAATTAAGATGTAAGAGTTGGCCAATGGGAAATTAGAAATAATAGGCCAGGCAGTGATTTAATTAATACAATTTCTGTGTGATTATTTTGGGTGTAAGCTAGATGGGCAGCTGGGACCACAAGCAGCCCATTCCTCCTATTACAGAGGGACAGCTGGGACAAACAAGGGGCCCCACTCCCTACTACAGTATGGCAATAGCTCTAGCCTCTGATAGGTATGGCAATAGGTCTAGCCTCTGATAGGTATGGCAATAGGCCTAGCCTCTGATAGGTATGGCAATAGGCCTAGCCTCTGATAGGAATGGCAATAGGTCTGGCCTCTGATAGGAATGGCAATAGGTCTAGCCTCTGATAGGAATGGCAATAGGTCTAGCCTCTAATAGGAATGGCAATAGGTCTAGCCTCTGATAGGAATGACAATAGGTCTAGCCTCTGATAGGAATGGCAATAGGTCTAGCTTCTGATTGGTATGAAAAGATGTCAACCCTCTGTCAGGAGTGATTTTCTATGTGCAGACAAATATGAGCGAGATGTACCCTGCACAGCTCCTTTCACTCCTTACTTTTCTGCAGATTAAATGTCCCAAACTGGGATTGGGTTTTGGGGGATTCTCACCTACTCTTTGGACTTTTTGCAGAAAGTTTTCTTTTAATGAATTAACATAGGGGTTTATAATCCCAAGATACTCACTTTGGGAACATGATTGGACTTCGCCAAAGTACTTGAACCCATGATTCCTAATGAACACTCAGAGGAGTCTGGTCCTTTTATGGACTGTCCTGTTCTCCATGAAATGGCCCCACCCCTTACTGGGATAATATGACCCAGTGTTTTTGAAATTCTAACCCTTAAGTGGACAGAAGTGCTGAAGAGTACTTGCTCTGATGAGCGGATTTGGGCTGGACTGATTTAGTAATCAGGATTGCTAAGGCCTCCTAACTTTTGGGTGGCATGTCCTACTCAAAAATAATTTTGAGAATGGACTTGTCTCAAACTGTTTAATTGGAGCCTCCAGTCTCTAAAATAGAACAGTCTAGACTTAGCTTGTGTGATTTCCTGGGGGTCCATATGCTGTCTCATGAAATAGCCAAATCTAGAAGCAAAACTGTCCCAAATTTGGTGGCAGGGCCCTTGCTTCCTGAAGACACTTGGAGAAGCTGTCCAACGGAAGGAACTGCAGCGTGGCAGTCTGTGGAGCATTCCTGTTGGGGCCGTGCTCGGAGCATTCAGTGTTTCTGTTGTGTGTGCTTCCTCAGTGGCCACATCTTTGTAGATGCCTGATTTTAATTATTTTCCTGGACTTAATGTGTGTTGGTTCGTTTGCTGCATTTTCCATTGTATTTCTTGGAGGAAGCAGGTCCTCAGATGTATCATGGAGCCAAAGCTTGAAGTCCATCTGTGTTAATGAGTTGAGGAGACACCAGGTGGTCCAGGACAACAGGCTTGGGAGGGGGATGCCCACTGAGGATGAACTAATATTGGGATTTATAATTAAAAATTTGAAGGCAGCACTCTATATTTTATCCATTGACCCCTAAAGCAAACCCGTATCTCTTTGCTGTCTTTGGAAATGTGCCCAAACATGAGCATGTGTTGTGGGCCAAGGGGTTCAGTTTGTGTCTCCCAGAGCTTCAGCTGCTTCAGAAACTGTCAGAGGTGTTCCCAGGGGGGAATGGAGATCATGCGAGTTGAACATCAAGTCTCATGTCCCATATTTTCTGTGTAAGATGAGGAACTCCAGATTTTATTCTGTAAGACTCTTTGGAAAGTTTTAAGCTACAGAAGCAGAGTGGAATGCTTAAATAGAAAGGGAATTTGGAAAAGAGAACTGAGAAGTGATGGAGAAACAAAGTAGAAATAGGGTCACCGACTTCAGGAAGGTCAGGGCCAGGGCAGCTGGGCCATCCGGGTACCATGAAGAGGAGTACAATGACTTCTCAGGGTGCCCTTGGCTATAATGGTCTAGAGTCAGCATGAGGAATTGGTTTATAAATTTGTGTTCAAATTCCCAGGTGCAAGAGTCTGACAGGCTCTGGTTAGAAAGTGGGATAGTTGGGCAAATGAGCTTTTCCTTCCTCTCCCAAGTTTTTAAAAATTCGTTGACAGCTCCATATATGTACATTGTAGATTTTAGATATTTCCACATCCCCTCCAGCACCCTCTCTTATCTTCTTGCAACAGTTCTCCTTCCAAATTCATACTGTGTGTGTGTGTGTGTGTGTGTGTGTGTGTGTGTGTGTGTGTGTGATCCACTGAGCTGACTGAGGGTTGCCCGGAGGTACATTAAGGGGCTACATACAGGGACATAGGCAGCAAGCATATCAGTAGCTATGCCTCTGAGTGAAGTGACTCCCCCTTCTCCAGCCACCTCTTGAGTCTTGTACAAGAAGCTGTCATGTAGAGAAGATGCTTCCACACCCTCTGGTTCTTTTCTTCCTTTCTTCTCATTCATGGTCTTTTCTGAGTCGTGGAAAGAATGACCCAGCTGTTTGTGTCATTTAGAGCTGAGGACTTCACTGTCACTTATTCTCTGCTCACTGGCCAGTTATTGGTTCCTACATTAAGAAGACTGGGGTATAAATGTGTATTTAGATGGCAGTTGGACCACATGGCCTTTAACAGAAAATTAGTAGTGAGTTCTCCCTCAGGGCCTATGATCTGTCCCATTACCAGCTCCTAGGGTCTATAATCTATCCAGTCCCCAGCTCTGACCAGGTTCACAGTATCAGACACGCATCCCTTCTAAGGAGTAGGTCTCAAAAAAGAAATCATCAAACAATTCATTACTCCCTTGACAGTCATGCTCTTATTGGACCAGTAGGCTTATCTTGCCAAGCTAGTCATTACTGTAGCTCACAAGGTTCACAGCTGGGCAAGATGGTGACTTTTCTCCTGCATTGGTATACAAATAACTTCTACCACTAGGAACTCAAGCCAGCAAGGAGGAAGAGTTTAGCTCAGTTTCCACTTTATTGCTGTATTTATTTATTTGTACACGTGAGTGCCACAGCATGCCTGTGGTCATAGGATAGACTGTGGGAATTAGTTCTCTCCTTCTATCATGTGGCCTCTGGGGATGGGAAATGAGGATCGAACTCAGGTCACCAGCCTTGGTTGTAAGTACTTTTGCCCACTGAGACATCTTGTGGGCCTCAGCTTGATTTCTCCATGTCATGTGACTAAATATGCCATGTGACTAATGATGTCTAAAGCAATGACATATTATCAAATTCTGATGGGTAACCAAAAATAATGGAAAGAGTCTGCATAGCTTTGTTGGCCCCTGGGTTCTCTGTGACCAACAACTAAAAACAAAAACAAAAACAAAAAAAAAACAAAAACAAAGAAAAACACCAAGCCCCCCCCCAAAAAAAAATACCTGGTTTTATTTGCTTTTCTGACTGTTTGGTTTAGTTTTTTGGTCAGTTTGCCACAAACTAGAGTCAAGAAAGAAGGACCTTAAATTGAGGACTCGCCTTCAACAGAATGCCCCCTGGGAATATCTGTGGAGCATTTTCTTGATTGATGATTGATGTGGGAGGTCCCAGCCTGCTGTAGATGGCACTGTCTCTGGCCAGGTGGTGCTGGGCTATATAAGAAGACGAGATGAATTTCCTTTTTAACAGGAGACCTATGATCAAGGGTCAGTACTTATAAGTTCTGTTTTATTCCTTTCTAAAGTAAATTGCACACACGCACACACGCACACACACACACACACACGCACGCACACACACACACACACACACACGCACACGCTTGCTCGCACACACGCTCCCACTTTTGTGTGAAGAAGCTGAGTGAGCCACGGAGAGTAAACCAATGAGCAGCAGTCCTCTTTAGTTCCTGCCTCCAGATTCCTCCTTTTGTTTCTGGCCTGGCTCACCTCAGGGAGGAAATAAATTCTCACTTCCCCAGGTTGCTTTCAGTAATGGTGCTTACCACAACAGCGGACAACAAACTAGGGCAGGGGCTATCCCAAGTGTGGCATTTGACCTTTTCCTTAATAACCTATGGCCCTTCTGGGAGCAGCATATCCACCTATGGAGGGTGCCTTAGTTCAAATGTGTAAATTGTATTTTAATAAGCTTGTAAAATAATAAGTTCCATTCAGCCTTTTTGAATATCTTTAGCGCTGGCTACCCCATCCCCATGTTCTGTGCCTTTCTTCTCAACCCATCATCATTTGCTTCAGTATTCCCTTTCTAGTTTTATAGCCCGAGTGCTTCTCTCCCCTTCCTTTAGGCCTCTATCTCTTTATTCCCCCTCATCCTCAGCTGGACCCTTCTATGCCTTTGGCCTCTGTTTGTATGCACTCCATATTAAACACACTAAGAATTCACAGCTAGGACACATATATGAGAGATAAAATGCCGCATTTATCTTTCTAGGCCAGTTTATGTCACTCTGTGTAGTATTTCCAGTTCCATCCAGTTTCCTTCAAATTTCATTTTTTCTATACAACTGGGAAAAATTTCATTGTGTACATGTACTATTTTATCATAACCTTTCATCATCTGATAGCTAGCTGGCTAGCCTCTTCACATGTCTGAACCATTGTGGTTAGAGCATCAATGGACAAGGATGAAGGGGATGTCTGTAATAGGATATAGATGGTGTCCTTTTCTTGGTATATCCCCAGGAGCTCTTGAGGAACCTCCACACTGATTTCCACAATAGCCGTACCAGTTCATGCTCCTACCAACAGGCGATCAGGATTCCCCTTTCCTCATATCCTTTTGTTTGTTTTTAAGGAAAGAAAGATTTACCTTGCTCACATTTTCAGAAGTTGAATCCATGGTTTATTGGCCTCGTGAACTTTAGTAGCGCATCCTGACCATTGAAGCATATGACATGTCATGGTCAAGAGATTCATTGTTAAGTGATGTATTTTAGAGTAAAGTCATATGAGCACAGCTACTGAGATGCTCTTGAAGGATGCTAAAGAGGGCTTCCAGATGTATTGTGTGACTCTTCCTGCAGAGATGTGAACATACGTCTCTGGAACCCAGCTTGCTGAGCTGTCTCTATCCATTTCTGCCTAACTATGATCAGAGCTGTGCCCTCAATTATCCTACCAGATACGGGTTTCTTCCTGTGGTCTGAAAGCAATTAGTTCTTCCTACAACTGTTGTGCCTCTGTTGCATCAGGAAGACATCTTATGTGGTGTTTTGGTAGTTGTCAATGGTTTGGATAAGAATAGTCTCCATGGGGTCATATATTTGAATTCTTGGCCACTATGGATTAGAATTATGTAAAATGATTAGGAGGGTTCAGAGGTACAGCGTTGTTCAAGGAGATGTATCACTGGGTGGGTGATACTAAGGTTTCAAAAGTCTGCCCCAGACCCAGACCACCCCCACTCCTGCCTGAGGATCTAGGTATAGAGCTATCAGCTTCTGCTCCAGAGCTTGCCTTCATGCCACCATGCTCGTTGTTGTGATGGTATTCAACTAAACTTTTGAAACAATAAGCAAGCCCCCAGTTCAATTCTTTCTCTTCTAAGAGTTGCCTTGGTCTTGGTTTCTCGCCTCAGCAATAGAACACTGACCAGGACAAAAGTAACAGTAGTGTAGAATACAAGGTCCATAACTGAGAAGGACAGTTGTCCCCCAGCAGCCACATAATCCTTCTTGTAAGGCAAATCCAGCCCCAGGGATAGCTTCCAGCTCAATCCCAGGTGGGTGTTTCCATGAAACACAATCAAAGAGTGCTGTGTATTCAACAGTATGGGCTACATCATAGCTCTGGTTTGAAACCAACGGTAGTAGCCATGGCCATTTTGTTTTGTAGGACTTAAGTGGCCTCCATAGTCAGCAACTCACAATGAGGTAGCTCACCCCTGGCACTGGAATTGTCTTTCAATAGCTTATAGCTTATGTTTGTGCCTTTTCTCACTCACATAAAATGAGTCCACTTAAACCCTTGAATACTATTTTTTATACCCATAAAGATGCCTTTCTCCATCTATAAAACACTTTAGGGTTGGCATCATAGAATGAAACTGTCTTACAGAAGGTGAGCAGGATTTATGAAGGTCTACTGATGTGTGTTCCAAGCAAGTCGAAATTAGTTTTGAAAGAATAAGAAAACACTTTAAGAGTTTATAAAGGAACATCAACAATCTCCGATATGGCTTGAAATGATCCTGTCACTTGTATCATTCTCAGAAGGGCAATGTTGGGTACAGAGTCATGGATAGGAGGCACTAGCACATCTAAACTTCCTAATCAACAGTCATATGCATGAGTCATCTGCCCTCCTCATCTCTGGTGCTGATATTGATGCTGCTTCTCTGTGCATCACTCCACTCACAATGCAATGGTCTAGCCTGCGGTGTCTGCTGCTAGAGCCAGCTCCCCAGCTCTGATAGACTCTGGTGTAGCAGGATGGTTCTCGTATTTTCATCAGCCATGCTTAAAGGACCCAGACTACCCAAAGTATCTTTCTTGCGTGTACCATTTCTTCCTGTCTAACTCCTTGAGCTATTGGTCAGGCTTCACAGCTTTTCTAAATCTCACTGGCACAGCATTTGGTTTTCTGTTGGCCAGTATTTTCCTTAAGAACTCTGACTTGACAAAAATTATGCCACATTTGCCTTCAAGTGTCCTGGCTATACCTAGTATCTACTTTGACCTCTATTGACTGCTTTAGCACTTTATGAGCACTTGTCTAAGTCACCTGGATCTTCCAGGGTTTTATCTACTTGGTAAGAGTCACATCCTGCAATGGGGTCCAGCAAAGTCCTTAAAGCAGTGTACTGGTCTCGAGACCTGTGCTACATCAGGTTTTTTTTTTGTTTCTGTTTTCTTTTTGTTTGTTTGTTTTGTTTTCAAGATAGGGTTTCTCTGTGTAGCCTTGGCTATCCTTTAATTTGCTTTGTAGACCATGTTGGCCTCAAGTCTCCACTGGACACATTTCTGTCAGGGACAATGAACTAGACATTGAACACCACTCCTCACATGGCCAGTTCTTGCAGCAATCCCCACCCTTCCTCTGTTGTCTTGTTGCTGCTGCTGCTGCTGCTACTGATGATGATGATGATAATGAAGAAGATGGGAATTTCAGTTGGTGATAACCTAGTATCCCTAATGATTCTTTTGAGCCAGTCCATCAGGGATTTGTTTCCCTCATGTTGCTTCAGATTATGTAATTTTCCCTCAAGAAATGGTGGGTAGTCCATTTTCTCTGTGTCCATAGTACTCAGACCTATCCTATGAACACCACATCTCCCAGCCTCATAAGTCAATCACGAGAGGCTTTCATTCCTTGTTTGAGAGTCTTCCACAATGCAATCTGTTTGGAGGCAAAGCTTCCTCTGGTTGTCACAGTGCCCCATGGTAGGCCATCTTTGAGACCCTCATTTGCATGCTGAATCATGAACTTTCCCTTCCTTTCAAGGGCATCTTCTGCCATCCCTGTCTTTCAGTCTTCCTTCTTTGGTGTCTGACTCTTCTTATAGGCTTCAAGTTTCTGGATCCTAGGAGTGTTTCCTAGCAGGACCCAGTTGTTGCTCTTTCCTTTGCATCCCACTGGCTGTGAGAACTAGAAAGACTGTACCTGCATCTAATCTTCCCATTTCCCCACTTTTCTTGCCAAACCGGAGGCTAGCATGGAGGATTTCATATGCATGACTCTTTACCATTCTGATTTCTCCCTCGCACAGACAAATGCTTCCTGAGCAGACAGCTCTGCCTTAGTTGCATGTTTTATTACTCACAGCAAAGGGCACCAACAGCTGCTACAACCTGCTTACGATGTCATCCCATACATGCTAGATTCAAGGACTGTAATATGTTCTTTACCGTTAGCCATTCGAGGGCATCCTTATGCTCACCACGTGGGCCATATTCATCTAGGAGGTATGCGCAGCTCCATATCACACAGAGAAAGTTGGCAGCCCAGAGATTCTTAGAATGATCTGCTTTCGCATGGCTCAGCCTTGGTTGTGTGCCTCATCACAGAGATCAGGAAGTCACTATTACAGCAAGGAAGGACAGCAGTCCACACCACCCTTCAGTTGTATGTCTACTGTCCATTGCATGCTGTGTAACTGCTCCTCCACAGCTCACCTTCAGCTCTGCCGGCCCCTGTTTGTATGCTAGTTCTATTGAGCCTCTATTCTAGAGAAATGTGAGCAAACATTTGTTCACCTCAGATACGACACACTCAGGCATACCAAATGTTTCTGCTCAGCTCTAGTTTAGGAACCAGTGAGGCAGCTGGGATTACTTACAGGTACATTGAAGAGCCTTCCCCACCATGGGTGATTATCACTCTGCTGCATCCCATGGTCCCTGCTCAACTTTTAGCCAGATCCACTGGAAAATCTCCTCTGCTTAGGAAGTAATTATTCTTGTCTGGTAACCTTGGGGTGGGGAGGGATATGTGTTATGCTTATCTAAGTTGTTTATTAATGACTCAAGAGTCAGATATTGGAGTGAAAACCCCATAGAGATCAAAGAAGTAGAGGAAGAGTGACCAGCTGACCTTCCTTCCTTCCTTTTTTTTTTTTTTTTTTTTTTTTTGCTGGGGACAAAGTAAACACTTCTCTCTCCACAACTCCCAGACTGAAGAGAGCGTGAAATCTCTAAGTGAAATCTCTAAGTCCCTCCCTATCTCTTCCTATGTGTCTTCTCTATCCATCTTACTGGCTTCTCTGTGGCTAATTCTGGTCAGCTAGTCACTGGCTCTACCTCCTAATTTAAGGTTAACTTTATTAACATAGTCTTGAGGTGTCACAGTGTGATCAAATATCCCACAACAGATGTGAATCTTGCAAATTTGATGAACTTCCTAAACCTTGTAAGTTTTGTTGCTTCTCAAGTCCTCCCCTTTTCCTTCAGGAGGGAATGTTTTCATTTGGAGGGAACAGACATAAAACAAATATATGGAAAATTACTAAACCATAACACCATTATTATTATTATTATTGCTATTAGTTTACCAAGAACAAACAACTACGTTTCATCCATCTTCCTCATTTCTCCTCCCCACTCACTGTTACTGGGTCTTCCCATGATTAGAGCCACATGTCTGCCCTTTGACCAGGGAGGAGGAATCTGCTGACCGACAGCCATGTGCATGCAGATTGTGTGGGTGGTTGAGATAGTAAGTTCAGAGAGGTGATCCAGGATCCTGAATGGGGAACGCATCCATTCATCTAATAATGATGTCTCCCTCAAAAAGCACCCTGTACAAAAAAAAGCTTAAAGTTAGGAGGTCTGAGGATCCATGCTAGATATTGTGGACAAATGAATAGTCTGTACTGACCTTAAAAATGTGGGTCACAAGCTTATAGTGTGGGTATGGGTCAGGAAAAATTTGACAACTGAATCTGGTGCTCACTGATTCAGTTGTGCTGGCAGGCCAGTGAGCTCTAAGCATGAAATAATGAAAACTTAACTTAAAATCAAGTGTATAGTGAACTCAAGCTGTTCCAAGCAATGCTTACATATGTTGCATCATGTGACCTCACTACAGTCTTGGTTCTAAGCACATGGGCACAGTGTATAGTGTATATGCTGTCAAGATATTCGCTACCAAAGGGCACTGCCGAGACACCTAGTCTCATACTTGAGACTATTGTTTTATGGATAGCAGTTCACGCTGTCCATACAAAGTTTTCTGCTCTTATAGAAACATGGCATAAAATAAAATAGACTTTTATTTTATCTCTACCATTGTTTCTCAGCACCTATCAAGTGGGCATATTTTTGAGTTATATTGTGTTCCACTGCTTTGTTGGTTATTTTATTTTTGAGGCTATAACCCCAACACTTTTCTCTTTCCAATCCTCCCTCCAAACCCTCCTGCTCTCCTTCAAATTCATGACTTCTTTTTTCCACTACTTGTTGTTATGTGCATCTATGTATACATACATATGCACACATAGTCCTAAGTATTACCTTCTCAGTTCATATAAGGCTACTTGTATGTATGTTTTCAGGGCTGACTGTTTGGCCCTGGGAGACCAATTGGAGTGTTATTTATTCCCTTGGGGAGACTACTTCTTCCATCCCCAATTTTCTTCAGTTGCCTATAGGTCTTTGGGTATGGTTGGGACTGCATGGACTTTTCTCTTTCCAGTTTGACTTGTCTCTTGCTCAGCTCCCATTTGGGCAGTCATGCTGGTGAGACTTTATGGATGTACCTCATGAGGCAACTTCTCTTTGCAACAGATTAAGACCACTACAGAAAACCACAACCAATCAAAACACAGTGTTGTGGAGTCCAGTCCCAGTGGATGCATCTATAGGACTCTCACATCTAAGCCTCAGGGAACACTGTGGAAGAAGAGGCAGAAAGATCGTTAAGAGCCAGAGGATCAGGAAGTCTGCTGTGAGACTGTGTCTCCTAGTAACACCAAAAGCTATACCCATAATCTCATTGACAGTGTGTGGTTTTTAAAAATTGCAATTTGAGTACTTGATTTCATAAATAAATGATGAAATGAAATGTGGTTCAAGATTCAGATAGAATTTCCACAATTTCTGAAATGGCCCTAAACATGCTCCTGACATTTTGAGCTGCATGTTTTATGAAATGATATTCTTGGCACTGATGATTATTAAATCAAAATATAGATCAACTCTGAAACATGTTGAAGGTACTCCAGGTCCTTTAGTAAGCTAAGACTTAATTCTTCATGTAAAAAATAAATAAACACACCTTTCTCATTAGCATGCAAATTTGCTTTCCTCTTTAGTAGGTGGTAAAATTATATGTATACTAATGAATTATTTCAAAATATTGTTTTGCATGGGAAAGATAGTTAAAGAGCACTTGCTGCTTTCAGTGAGAACCTGGGCTTGGTTCCCAGAGAGGTCACAGCTACCAGTAACTACAGCTCCAGAAGAGGAGCTGATGTCCTCTTCTGGCCTATGAAGGGCATTGCTAGTCACATGCATATACCTATACACATTCACATAAATAAAATGAATATCATTATGAATATATTTATCAACCAGTACAGGTTTTATTTGCATACCTATTTTATATACCCATAATCCTGAGGATGAGTAAAACACTGCTAAGACAATAGAGAAATGGGAAAAGTTTAAGAAACCTGGTTCTAAACTAGGAAGCTTGGAGTTGGCCAACATAAATTGGACTCTCTGGTTTTGAGTAGCTTTTCTCTCTTGTTTTATGTGTTTGTTTGTTTGTTTTAAGAGAAAGAACAGAAGTTGAGTGGGTAGGGATGGTGGAAGATCTGGAGGAGCATTGGAGTTAGAACTTAGGCTGGACTATATCCCTTAAGGTCAAGCCACGGGTTGCTCTCTTCCTCCAGGGAACTTCCACCTCCTAGAGGTTCCAGCACCACTAGCTGGGGAGCCAATGTTCAAATACAGGAGCCTGTGGGGTCCATTTCTCATTTGAGCCATAATAATGTCTGTGATATCAGCAGACATTCCTTCAGCCCATCTGGATGGCTAGTCACTACTCTTTGGAGCCACTATTAAGTAGAATAGGTTTATTTGAACACAAACAAAGAAAAACTTCAACGGTAGCTGACTAAGATGGTTACTGAGGGCTTAATGTGTGGACAGGGTACAATGCCCACTAGAGGTCCGAGTGACACCCTGTATAGGGTGTTCTAACTGTAGGCACCTCCCATCACACACCCAGACATTCCTTCCCCATTGTGATGGATTCTTTGAACTGGGAAACAAAATAAATCCTTCTATTTTAAGGCATTCCTGTCAGGCATTTCTGTACAACAACAAGAAACACAACTAACACAAGGTGCATCCAGAAAACAAACACCTAAGTTCCTTGTCGTCTGGGGCTCCAGGCATCCAGTGAGGATCTTGCATTGCCTGTTGTATCAGCTAGGAGGATGACTGTCTGTTTGGAGAGGTGGCTATGTGACTTAGCAAACGCTGTGTTCTCTTCAAAGAGCTTCCAATAAGCAAGGGAGAACTGGGAGTCTCTGCAAAGAGAGTGAAGCCTAGAACAACTGCTCCGTGTCTCCTACCTGAGGCCAATCTCCAGGCGGAACACAGACTTGGACCCTACTCTCCATAGGTCCTGTGACTAGCCCTACACTCTCTCCTCTCTGGAAGGTGCTGAAAGTCTCCTGCTGGGAATGCATTCTGAAACGTTTGATTGTGTCAATGAAATCTGGCCCAAGGAGAGATTGAGTTATCCATCCATCGTGTGGTTTTAGTTCTTAGCTTCCATTTTAATGGTGTGTTCCTAGGCCTCCTGAGAATCGGGAGCTCTGAGTTATGACTCAGCTTCGCAGGATGAGGATGTAGATGCGGATGTTGGAGGAGTCTCTGTAGCTCTGTGTGCTTTTCATCTTTTGCACTGAAATTCTCCATATTCCAGGGCATCAGCCACTGCAAGTTTGTCTTTACTATTCAATTACCCTTTCTATGGCCACTACCGTTTGACATTTGGCATACTTTAGCACGTTCCAATACCATCTTAGCATACTTTTCTCTCAAAAGCAAATTTCACTGGATGTATTTAATTGCCTTTTTCTATCAGAGCAAACTAAGGTAAAATTGACACTAAATCGTTTCTAACCTGCAGCCCTGGAAAAAACTAAATGATTCGATCCTTCTTCCTGTGGTGAGCTCAGTGGCTTGGGACATGCTTTCTGCTTGCAAACTGACTTTGACTGAAGAACTATTTGGCTGAATACCTGGATTAAGTTAGATCCATGTCATAAAGGGGCTGACATTTGTGTGGGAATTGACTGCTCCATTTGGGGTTCTCAAGTGGTATCCATTGACGACTGCTTGGTGCTTTCATAGAGTTGAAGTGGCCAAGGAAACATTCTTGCATCAGGTGGTACACACTTCCTGAGCACAGGTTTTCAGAGACAAGGGTTTGAAGGCATAGACTTTGGGGACAGGAAGACCCAGATGCAGAGCTTATCTCTGTTTTTATTTTCTGCTATTGGTAATTGAATCCAAGCCTCATATATACTACATCCTCAGCCTTACCTTTTATGGTGAATCAGAGTCCTGCTAAGATACTCTGATGGGCCTGAACTTGTACCACAGGCAGGCCTTGAACTAGAAGTTCTACGATCTCAAGCTCCATAGTAGCTGGGGTTATTGGATTATAGCATGGGGTCTGTTGTCTACACCATCAGTATCCTCATGAGGATGCTTTCTTCTGTCAGGGAAACATGTACTTTTGACTAGAGCTGTGGACTCCTTCACTGCCAGGAAACCTGAGAACAAATTCTGCCCTGACTCCTCTGTGTCCCCTCATCAGGCCTTGCTGGCTGGGACTCATGTTTAGGGATCAGGAGAAACATTGTGTGTGTGTGTGTGTGTGTGTGTGTGTGTGTGTGTGTGTGTGTGTTTTTTCTAACAAGAACTTTCTTGAATGTCGTGAGGGCAAGTCATTTCTATACAATTAGGGAACATAAAATTGTGTTTTATGATTGTGGCAAAAATGATACTGTAAGTAAATCTGGTACATTTATTTCCCTGTTTCCTCTCAGAAGCCTTGGGAGCTGAAGAGAGACATTGCCGTGGGCACTATTCTATGCAACCTTTTGAGTTCAGTAGGTTTCTGTGCCCTGAACATAATAAATGGTTACAGAGAAGAGAGATCCAGCTGGGCGGTGGTGGCACACACCCTTAATTCCAGAACTTGGGAGCAGAGGCAGGTGGATCTCTGACTTCGAGTCCAGCCTGTTCTACAAGAGCTAGTTCCAGGACTGGCTCCAAAGCAACAGAGAAACCTTGTCGAGAAAGAGAGAGAGAGAGAGAGAGAGAGAGAGAGAGAGAGAGGCAGGGATTACCCTATACATGGGTTTAACTGTGTACTGCATCACACTGAACCAGGGCCCTGTCCTATTTGTCTGACATAATGTCTTATTTTTCAGCATAAAATAAAGCTGAAAACACTTGTATTAGCCAATGTTCTCTAGGGTTACAGAATTTGTGAAATACACATACACACACACACACACACACACACAGACACACACGCACACACTCCTTCACTGGTATTGGAGCCTACTCCTTTGGGATTCCAGCAAATACTGAATATACATGTTCAGGCTCTTGAGAAAATGACAAAGCGGTGGTCAAATTCCAGCTCCTTATTTATTTTTCCCGTTGTTATTATTATTTGTGTGTGCATGCATGCATGTGTGTCACAGCTGTGGTTCTACCACATGTCATGTCTAGAGGTCAGAGAAAAACCTTTGAGAGTCCTCCACTGTGGGTTCTGGGGATAAAACTGAATTCATCATCCTTGGGTACCATTTTACCAAGGGTGTCACTCACAGGCCCTGAAGTCTTCTCCTTAGCCTTGTTATACCATTTCCTTAGGGTGGGTTCCTTACAAACTCCTGTTTCATTGTACTTACCATAAGCATCGACTTTTATATCATTTAGGAAACTCTTCCATTTTTCCATTTCTTTTTCTAATTTAGAATTTAGTTTTAAACTGATCACATATAGGTCCGATAAACCTGTGCTTTTTTATGTTTTCTGTTTTGGCCTTTGGATTCTGCCTATATTGGCTTTCTTAAATAGAAATCAGGGGTGTATGTGTGTGTGTAGAGGAGAGAAAGGAGCAATTATTTTATTTTAAGGAATTGGTTCACGTGGTTACAAAGATCAGCACCATGATTTGGGTCCTATGTCCCTGCAAAGGCCCACATATTAAAGAACTGGTCTCTGGAATGGTGATATTGGGCAGTGGTGGAGCCTTCAGGTGATGTGGCTTAGTCTTTAGGTCATGGTGGCTGTCTTCACAGTGGACCTTATCCCATCCTCCTTCTCCCTTCATTTCCTGACCTTGAGGATGGCATTTTCCTCCATCCCACACCCCCACTGTTATATAAATCTCCCTGTTTATGAATTAGAACCTCCTACATTGTAAGCCAAAGAACCCCCTTTTCTCTATGAGCTCATTATCTCAAATGTTTTATGATAAAAAAAAAAAAAAGACAATGAGGACTGAAGAGATTGTTCAGAGGTTAAGAGCACGGACTGCTCTTTCAGAGGCCTTGAGTTCAGTTCCGAGCACCCACATGGTGGCTCACAACCATCTATGGTGGGATCTGATGCCCTCTTCTGGCATAAACTCACAGATGCAGATAGAGAACTCATATATAAAATAAATAAATATTTTTTTAAAAAAAGCAATAAATGGAGACTTTGAGTCTGAAAATCTTCAGAGACCATGTGGAGACCTGGGAAAGACCAGGGCTAAGTTCTGGTCTGAAAGCTGGCAACTCTCTTGATACCATAAACACAAATAATCATTTTCCTTCTCTAGTTGCACATATTTTAAATTTTAGTGCTTATCATTTTCATTTAACTTACTTCTAATAAGGGGATAAATAGCAATGCTCCCACTTCACAGATGAAAACACCAAGGCTCAGAGTTTAATGACTTATTTACACAGCAGGGAAGACTAGGTTAGAACCAACGCTTTTTAATTCCGAGGCTCAGATTCCCCTTGGCTGCTCTGGAGGGGAGGATGGCAAGGGCAGAGAGGTGTAAAACTCCCTGACTTATCCTGAGCACACTGCAGGAGTGCCTAAAAGACAAACCAGAGGCAAGTTGTTCTCCTTTATGATGTGGTCACTGATGGACACAATAGAAGAATTGAGGAAAAGATAGAAAACAAGGTGAGGGGTCAATAGGGGCTATGCGTGTTTTTACATAGGAGGGGTATACTAAGTTTATATTAATTCATTGTTAAGAGCAAGAGACCTTGTTTTGAATTTCGGTTCTGTCAGTTAACAAGTATACACCATGAGAAGTGACCGAACCCTCTGAACCCTGGAGTTCTCAGCTTAGACAGTGAGAGCACCAAACCCCAAGGGCTGCTGTTACTGCTAAATGTGCATAAATTGCTTAGCAGAGTGCACAACATAAATTAATTGCTCAAGAGGTATAGCTGCCATCATTATCTATCTACTTCCTTGGTAGGATAGAGAGCCATATTTCTGTTTTGTGTAATTGTTGCTTTGGTTTTGAGGGAGAGCTTTGTGTAACCTAGGCTGGCCTTGAACTCTTGATCCACCTGTCCCCATTCTCCATGTTTTGGGATTACAGGCATGTACTATTACATCCAACTTTAACGTCGTCATTTAAATTTTGTTTCGTTATTTTTTTAAAGTATTTTAAAATTAGAATATAGTAATTGTACAAATTAATGAGCTACATTCTGATAGTTTCCAGCATACACACTGTAGATCTGATTTAGTGAACTTAACAAAAAGACAAACATTATAAATTCTCTCTCCCTCCTCTCTCTCTCTCTCTCTCTCTCTCTCTCTCTCTCTCTCTCTCTCTCTGTGTGTGTGTGTGTGTGTGTGTATAACCAAGCATTAGAAACAGCTCTGTCTCTTGAGGGTTCCTAGTAGTGTGTGCTACTCCAATTGGCTCAGGGCTTATTTGCGTCTGATCCACCATCATGGCGTGTTAATGCCTGCAGAGAAATGGAAGTTAGCCTCTGTGTCTGTAAGGCAGATGGAAGTGAAGGTTATGATTCAGATGCTGCCTGACTTTGGCTGGCCTTTGATCTGAACCAGCAAGCTGTTCTTCATTGACAGGGTCCAGAGAGAGAGATGACCAGGGGATCAGAAGATAAGAGAACAGAAAGTTGGGGTCAGGAGGTCTTGCACAAGCTATGTCTTATACCTAGCAAGCTTATTGAGAAGGACAGCATCTTATATACTATTTGCTGGAGGGCAATGGGACAAAGTCAACAGAAAGCTATTATACAATTGGACAATGCAACAGCAAGCCAATCAAGCAATTTTGTACAAAGGGAACACAGGGTATCTCAAGAGGATCCAATGGTCTTGGAACTGATAGCCATAGCCCCTTAGAGTAAGAACACTTGGATTCTTGGTATCTGAAGCTGCAGTTCCTCTAGTCTCCAGCCCCAAGCTATTACCAGCTCTGCTAAGCATATTGCTCTTGTCTTAGAGAGGGAACTGTATTCCTACTTCATATATTCCATACATCAGGCCTCAGGAAAAACCTTGGTTAGTCTAGTCTCCAACAGTCATTGCTTGGAGGGCACCAGAGATAGTGCAGCATTGATTCTCTGGATCACATTTCATTAGACTGCATTTGCCATGCATCCTGTGTCCTGTGTCCTGCCAGACCTGTGGATCTGAGTGTAACTCTTCATGTGACTGTTGACTGTGAGCTCAGGAGGAGTTTCTTTAGATTCTCTGTACTCAGTTGCCCCATCTACAAAATGGGATGCCATCTTTTCATATCCTTCATTTATCCTTTGTTGATTTCATATATGAGTACAATATATTTTGGTGATATCCACCCTTCCAGGGTTTCCCCATTCAAGTCTTTCTGCCCCCAAACACATTCCCTTCCCATTTCCACATCTTCTTATGCCTTTTTTATTCCACCAAATATTATTACTGTTACCCCTCTGTATGGGCATCACTGGAATATGGACAACCTGCTGAGGGTCAAACTTCCAAAGGACAACGACCTTCCTGCCCCAGCAGCCATTAACTGACAGTAGCTCTTCAGCTAGGGTGTGGTCTCGTTATCTACCCACCCACTCCACATCGATGCTGGTTTGGTCTTGTGTAGGATCTGTATAGACAACCATCGCTGCTGTAATTTCATGTGTTCAGTAGCCATGCCATGTCTAGAAAGCATTGTTCAAAGAGCACCGTAGATTTATAGACACAAGCATAAATATTTAGAAGGGAGTTTCACCACATAACCATATGGCAAACTAGCAATAGCAGGTCTCAAATCTTACCCCTTATTGCCTCTCTAGCTGTGAATTTCTGACCAGGTTTACAATATCAGTCATGGATTCCCTTCTGTAGAGCATGTTTCAGATCAAATGAGAAAGTATTTAGCTACCCCTTAACAGTCATGCCAATATTTCCCCAATGGGCACATCTTGCCAAACAGGTTCGTATTGTAGCATGCAGGGTCTAGTGCAGAGGAAGACCATTGATGTCTTTTCTCCCCCACTGGCCCGCTCAATGCCTTCTGGCACTGTGAAAACTAACCAGAAGGGAAGAGGCTTCCTGGTCAGTTCAAGATTAATCTCTCTGTATCTTGCAAAGTGTGTGGTGCCTTCAGCAATAGGGTCTTATAATGTACTTATTATGTGCTGCCAACTGCCAGGTGCTACTAAGAGGGATGGGAATAGCCTCTCTGATGTTGGCTACTTCTGGGGCCTTAATGATCAATAATTCATAGAAAGGTAGGAGATGATGTTTTGTGCACACTTAAGTAAGTTGTGAGGACTCAGCATGATGAGGAGCATGTGGGGATGCAGGCCTGTAAACACAGCCCCAGGGGGGTGGGGGCTTTAGGATGGGAGAATGAAAATCGGAGACCAGCCTGAGTTTCACAGTGAAAATATTACCTCAAAAAATGATCAAAACCCAAGATGACATGATGAAAGGGTGGTGTGAAGACATTACAGCAGGACAGATGGAAGTTCTCTGAGTTACACTGCTCACTCATCCACTGGACTCCAAGCATACAGAAGAGGAGCTACGTCTTCCCAAGATTTGCATTGCCTGTACCTATCAAGTAGTTTACAGGTGCATGTTTGCTGAATGAAAAACCAACTAAATAAGACAGGCATTATTTTTACCCATTTTTATAGACAAGAAAATAGAAACTCAACAAGGTTAAGAAAGTTATCTGAAAGTTAGATACCTGTGGGGCCTAGGGGATTGAAACTTGAGGAATTGCTGGTTTTTAATATTAAAAAGTTATTTTCTCTTGAAGTTGGAGTCTTAGCTCTGCTCGATTTAGATCAAAATTAGAATTGTATCTTCATCTCTGTCTTTTTGAAGGGCTGATCTGATGGTTTCAATGAGAAACCATAGGTCTAGGCATTTGGATGCTTGGTCCTCCGTTGGTGGTGCCTTTTGGGAAGAGTTTAAGAGGTGGGGCCTTGCTGGAGGAATGATCTCACTGGGGCACCTTTTGAGGGTTTGTAGTCTCACCTCAGGTTTTTTTCTCTGCTTCATGCCTGTGGTTTAAGATTCTGTTTATTTGTGTTTTGTGTGTATGGGTGTTTTATATGCACGTCTAAATGTGCCTGTGTGTTCGATGCCCACAGAGGACAGGTCTTCCAGAACTGGAGTTGTAGATATTTTCAAGCTGCTATTTTGGTGCTGGGAACAAATCCAGGTCCTCTAGAAACATAATCAGTGTTATTAACAACTTAGCCATCCCTTCACTCCTTGCACCAACTTCCTTCTCCAGCCACCAGGACTACTGATGATGGCCCTGCCTTCCTGCCATGATGGGCTTGGCTCATAACCCTTTGGAACCTTAGCCCAAATCAACTCTTTGATCCATAAGTTGCTGTCTTAGTTAATGTTTCTATTGCTGTGAAAAAACACTATGACCATGGCAAGTCTTTTTTTTAAATTTATTTATTTATTAAAGATTTCTGTCTCTTCCCCGCCACCGCCTCCCGTTTCCCTCCCCTTCCCCCAATCAAGTCCCCCTCCCTCCTCAGCCCAAAGAGCAATCAGGGTTCCCTGCCCTGTGGAAAGTCCAAGGAACCCCCACCTCCATCCAGTTCTAGTAAGATGAGCATCCAATAGAAGAATGGATGAAGAAAGTATGGAATATATACATATTAGAGTACTACTCAGCAGTAAAAAACAAGGGCTTCTTGAATTTTGCATGCAAATGGATGGAAATAGAAAACACTATCCTGAGTGAGGTAAGCCAGACCCAAAAAGAGGAGCATGGGATGTACTCACTCATATTTGGTTTCTAGCCATAAACAAAGGACATTGAGTCTATTGTTAGTGATCCTAGAGAAGCTAAATAAGGAGAACCCAAAGAAAAACATATAGGCATCCTCCTGAATATTAACCTTCATCAGGTGATGAAAGGAGACAGAGACAGAGACCCACATTGGAGCACTGGACAGAAATCTCAAGGTCCAAATCAGGAGCAGAAGGAGAGAGAGCACGAGCAAGGAACTCAGGACCACAAGGGGTGCACCCACATACTGAGACCATGGCAATTCTTATAAAGTAAAATATTTCATTGGGGTGACTTGCTTATAGTTCCGGAGGTTCAATCCATTATCATGGTGGCATGCAGACATGCATGATACTAGAGAGGTAGCTGAGATTCCTACATCTTGCAGGCAACAGGAAGTCAGCTGAGACACTGGGTGGTATCCTAAGTATAGAAAAACCTCAAGGTGCCCCCCCAACAGTAACACACTTCCTCTAACAAGGCCATACCCTCTTCAGCAAAGCCACACCACTTAATAGTGCTACTCCCTATGAGACTGTGGGAGTCAATTGCATTCAAACTACCACAGTTTCTTCTTTTGCTATGGTGTTTTATCACAGCATAAGAGTAACTAAGACAGATGTTAAAAAGAATGCATTTCTTTAACTTCTATGCTGCTGTCAGATGCCTTGCAAATGTTATTTAATTTGCAAAATTGTTTGCCAAGGAAGTATTGATTTTCCTGTGGTTGTTTTTGGAAGTCAAGTTTCAAAGAGGTCAGAGAAGATGCCTGACTGCAAAAGCAAGCAAAGGAATGGCCACCCCTAATTCAGCTCACCAGGTTTCTATCTGAAACCCCACGCCATATCTTCCTGTTTAGTTTAGCCAGACCTGGGTCTGGCATTGTCAGGATCTTGGAAAGACGATTCAAAGCAGATATGCTATAAGAGCTAAAATAGAGAAACGGGGTGGGGGGAGACATAGAGGCAGTAGAGGCAAAGACAGTGTTGGGGGCATTAGAGACAGACAGAGACAGGGAAAGGAGCAATAGAGGCAGAGAAGTAGGAGCAGTAGAGGCAGACTTGATGTGCACAGAAGGGTCTCCTTGAGATATGGTAGTTTGTCCACTTCTATTCTCTCAAAGATACAACTAGGCTTCAAGGCTCCAGTTACAACCCTGGTGATGGATATGTCATGGGGCATAATTATTAATTTAAACCCCCAGCTCCACAAATCGTATTCTAGTCACTGATAAAAGTACATGATATATCTATTTCCATTGAAAACTCAGTGACTAAGAACCTTGACTAATAATTCACGTATATATCAGCTATCCTCTACTCCGAGCTTTTGACCAGGCTTCATATACAATCAGAAAGCAGTTGGTTATACCCATAGCAGCCATACCACTCTTATGCTACTGGCCACAACTGCCATGATAGGTTGTTTTTGTAGCCATGTAAGGTTAAGCACCAGCTAAGACCATTGGTGGATCTAAGAGTTTATGATGGGAAGTTGGGTGCCTTCCCTTCTGTCTCAGTCAGGGTTCTGTTGCTGTGAAGAGATACCATGACAACGGCAACTCCATTGTTCATGTGGTTTGTTTGTAAGTTTTATATTCACATTCTTTTTTTGGCTTTTTATTATCAATATTTTTTTCATTTATTTTACATCCTGACCAAAGTTTTCCCTCCCTCCTCTCCTCCCATTCCCTTCCCTCTACTTCCCCTTTGCTCCCCGATCAACTCTCTGTTTCTGTTCAGAACTGGGCAGGCTTCCTATGGTGTCAACAAAACATTGTATATCAAATTAAGATAGAATTAAGCTCCTCTCTTTGTATTAAGGCTAGATAAAGCAACCTAGGATGAGGAATAGGTTCCCAAAAGCTCTGTGTAAGGGGCTCTGCCTGTTCATTTTGGGTTCCTTCAACATCCTGGCAGAGGTAGCCATTCTCCTGAACTCCCCCTTGCCAAACAAATCTCTTTCTCATAAGAGTCTTGGGTGATGATGATCTTCATTTGCTGGAGCAGAATAGAAGAACCTGCCTGGGACGTCCCTTAAAGGACTGAACTGGAAAACCTTGCTGAGATGCTCCCTTAGGGGGCCTGAGCAAGGTTGAGAAGAACAGAACAGAAGAACCTTGCTGTGATGTTCCGTTGATGGTGACAGGCTGAGCAAGGTCGAGTGGAAAAAGTAACAACTTTTCACCAGAGGTGGAGGAGATTGCTCCATTTCTTTAGGGGCTTCCTCTTTAGCAGAGTGTTAGCAAAATAAGTAATATCCTGGGCCAAAGAAGCAGATATCTCTGCTAGGAGGTCCCCTTAGGGGAACTGAGCAGAATTTAACTATAGCAGCTCTCTAGGAGAGGAGTGGGATTGCCATATCCTGCTGGGAGACCATCCTCCAATGCACTCAACTTCAGGTAGCATGGCTTCCCAACAGGTCAGGGCACCTTTCCCTCCAGGGATGAGTTGTCCTATTGTAGCTCCAGCCTCCAGAGCTGCTCTGTTGTGGCTCTACCAGTCCAGAGCTGTCCTATTGCGGCTCTACCCCTCCAGAGCTGCCCTACTGTGGCCCTAACCCTCCAGAGCTGTTCTACTGTGGCTCTAACCCTCCAGAGCTGTTCTATTGCAGCTTTAAGTATAGACTGGCTTCCCAGTAGGTCAGGATATCTTTGCAACTCCAGAAATGTGACACATACACTCATTTACACCCCAGCCTGCCCAACCCAATCCTTCACAGCCCCCATACCCAGTTTACCCAGGATATCTTTTATGTTTCCCCTTTGCAGGGAAATCCATGCCTCTTTCTTTGGGCCTTTCTTGTTACTTAGCCTCTCTGGGGTTACGGGTTGTAGCATGGTTTATCCTTTACTTTACAGCTAATAACCACTTATAAGTGAGTATATACCATGTTCATCTTTCCAGGTCTGGGTTACCTCACTCAGGATTTTTTCTAGTTCTATGGATTTGCCTTCAAATTTTATGACATCATTGTTTTCAACAGCTGAGTAGTACTCCATTGTGTAAATGTATCTCATTTTCTTTATTCATTTTTTGGTTGAGGAGCATCTAGGTTGTTTCCAGGTTCTGGCTATTACAAATAATGCTGCTATGAACATAACTGAGCAATGTGTCATTGTGGTATGATTGAACATCCCTAGAGTATATGCCCAAGTATTTCTAGATCTTGAAATAGATTGATTCTCAATTTTCTGAGAAACAGCCACAAAATTGGAAAATCTGAAAGAAATGGACAATTTTCTTGATAGATATCATATACCAAAATTACATCAAGACCAGATAAACAATGTAAATAGGCCTATAATCCCTAAGGAAATAGAAGCAGTCATTGAAAGTCTCCCAACCAAGAAAAGTGCAGGGTCAGATGGTTTCAGTGCAGAATTCTACCAGACTTTAAAAGAAGAATTAATAGCTATACTCCTCGACTCATTCCACACAACAGAAACAGAAGGAATATTGTCAAATTCTTTTATGAGGCTACAGTTATCTTGATGCCCAAACCACACAAAGATTCAATAAAGAAAGAAAATTGCAGACCAATTTCCCTCATGCACATTGATGCAAAATTACTCAGTAAAATACTGACAAACTGAATCCAAAAACACATCAAAAAGATCATCCACCATGATCAAGTAGGCTTCATCCCAGAGATGCAGGGATGGTCCAACATATGAAAATTTATCAATGTAATCCACAATATCAACAAACTGAAAGAAAAAACACATAATAATCATCTCATTAGATACTGAAAAAGCCTTTGATAAAATCCAATACCACTTCATGATAAAGGTCTTGGAGAGATCAGGGATACAAGGAACATACCTAAACATAATAAAAGCAATATACAGCAAACTGGCAGACAACATCAAATTAAATGGAGAGAAACTCAGAGCAGTTCTGATAAAATTAGGAATAAGACTGTCCACTCTTTGCTCATCTATTCAGTATAGTACTTGAAGTTCTATTTAGAGCAATAAGATGACTAAAGGAGATCAAGACGATACAAATTGGAAAGGAAGAAGTCAAAATATTTCTATTTGCAGATGATATGACATTATCCATAAATGACCCCAAAAAGTCTGCCTAGGAGTTCCTACAGCTGATAAACACCTTCAGTGGTGTGGCTGGATACATGATTAACTAAAAAAAAAAAAGAGTAGCCCTCCTATATACAAATGATAAATGAACTGAGAAAGAAATCAGGGAAATGACAACCTTCACAATAGCCGCAAATAATATGAAATATCTTAGAGTAACTCTAACCAAACAAGTGAAAGGCCTTTCTGACAAGAACTTTAAATCTTTGAAGAAAGAAATTGAAGAAGAAATCAGAGAAGATAAGAGAAGATGGAAAGATCTCCCATGCTCATGAATCGGTAGGATTAACATAATCAAAACGGCAACCTTACCAAAAGCAATCTACAGATTCAGTGTAATCCCCATCAAAATACTAACACAATTCTTCACATACCTCAAAAGAACAATACCCATCTTCATATGGAAAAGCAAACAAACAAACAAAAAACAGGATAGCTAAAACAGTCCTATACAATAAAGGAACTTCTGGAGATATCCCCATTCATGATTTCAAGCTCTTCTATAGAGCTATCATAATGAAAATGGCATGGCATTGGCAAAAAAAAAAAAAGACAGGTGAATTAATGGAATCAAATCAAAGGCCCTGACATAAATTCACATACCTTTGAGCTCCTAATTTTTTGACAAAGAAGCCCAAATTATGCAAAAGAAAAAATAATCTTCAACAAATGGTGCTGAAATAATATATGTCAGCATGTAGAAGTATGCAAATAGATCCATATATATCACTCTACTCACAATTCAAGTACAAATGGATCAAAGACCTCAGCATAAACCCAGTTACACTGCACCTGATAGAAGAGAAAGTGGAAAGTAGCCTTGAACACATTGGCTCAAGAAATAACTTCCTGAGTAGAACTCAAGTAACATCGACACTGAAATCAACAATTAATGAATGTAATCTTATGAAACTGAGAAGCTTTTGTAAGGCAAAGGACACCATCAATAGGACAAAGCAGCAGCCTACAAGATAGGAAAATACCTTGACCAATCCCACATCTGACAGAGGGATGATTTCCAAAATACGTAAGGAATTCAAGAAACTAGATATCAAAATAGCAAATAATCCAACCTAAAAACAATCTAAATGCCCCTCGACCAAAGAATGGATAAGGAAAATGTGGTATATTTACACAATGGAGTATTACACAGCAGAAAAAAATAGCAACATCTTGAATTTTTCAGGCAAATAGATGGAGCTATAAAACATTATTCTGAGTGCGATAACCCAGACACAGAAAGACAATTATCACATGTACTCATAAGTATTTTTTAAACATAAAGCAAAGAAAACCAGCCTACAAATCACAATCCCAGAGATGCTAAACAACAATGAGGACCCTCGGAGAGACATAAATAGATCTAGTCTACATGGGAAGTAGAAAAAAAAAAGATCTCCTGAGTAAATTGGGAGCATGGAAACCTTAAGAGAGGGTTGAAGGGGAGAGGAGAAGCAGGGGGGAGCAGCAGAGAAAAATGTAGAGCTCAATAAAAATCAATGAAAAATGGGGTAGTATACAGAATTCTCAATGTAAAAATCTCAAATGGCTGAGAAATCCTTAAAGACTTATTCATCATCCTTTGTCATCAGGGAAATGCAAATCAAAATGAATCCGAGACACCATCTTACACCCGTAAGAATGGCTAAGATCAAAAGCACTAATAACAGCTTATGTTGGAGAAGATGTGGAGTAAGGAAGACACCCTTCCACTGCTGGTTGGAATGTAAACTTGTACAGCCATTTTGGAGACTGTGGCAACTACTTAAAAAGAAAACATTTAATTGAGGGTTGCTTAAATTTTCAGAAGTTTAATCCATTATCAGCATGGCAGGGAGTATGATGGCATGCAGGCAGACATGTTGCTGGAGAAGTAGCTGAGAGTTCTACATCTAGATCCATAGGCAGCAGGAAGAAAGAGACAAGACACTGAGCCTGGCTTAGGCTTTTGAAACCTAAAAGGCCACACCTCCCAGTCCTTCTCAAGTAGTGCCACTCCCTGATGACTAAGTATTCAGATATATGAGCCTGTAGGAGCCGTTCTTACTCAAACCATCACACCTTGAGATGAAGGATTTTACAGAGCACGCTCGAGGATTTGGGATGCTTAAATGAACTTTATTTGTAATCTACTTTGTACTGAATGCATACAAGGCTGTTTCCCAATACTGGATCTTCCTTATTAAGTGAACTCCAGTTTTGCCCAGGGTGCACAGGTTCCCAGCTAAATATGTTTTCCCCAGAATCCCTAGATGTGGTAAGTATCATGACACAGGTATGGCCAAACAGACTAATAGAGTTTTCTGGTAGAGGTCTATGATTGTTTTCTGCTGTCTTGGTAACAGGAAAAATTGTGCTAGTCCATTCCTGAACTCATCAATGCTAATAATATTAAACATGCATACACATGTGTGCACATGTGCGTTCCCTGAAGTCTGTAGGTGAAATGGCTGGAAATCAAGTAATGGGGAAAAAGCTGAGAGAATTGCGTGGATTTTGACTTGAGGCTATTTTACCTTTAAACCAAACCAGAGGCTGTCTAGTTAGAGGGATTAAGAACAATTTTGCTAATTTCATGTCCCATTACTTGCAACATAGAGAATTCCCAAGTGCCTATGATGCATTGGCTGATGCAGGTATGAGAACTCACATTCATAAGAGTATGCTATCTGACTTTCAGAGATCACGTGCCCTGCAGAAGTCAGGGAATAGGTGGTGAGAGCTGATCAGAGACCTCTATGTAGGGCTTTCCAATAACCCTTGAAGAGATCTTAATTCCCTTCATCCTTTCTTTGCAAGATTAGGTGTTCTCACCCTAGGACTGTTACAAAGAACCTGGGCAATGGCCCCATAATAGTCAGCCTAGAGGTGTCCATAATGTACTTCATGGATGTGAATTTTGCATAAGAAATGCAACTGACTTTTCCTTTGAAAAATGAGTCAGGTGATTCTAGAAGACAAGTTGTACAGCAGAACCCAGGCAGACGCTGACTACCTCTTCCCCAAATCCAGGCACATGCTGATGTTTAAAGTTGTGACCTTGTGCTCACAATCCTTTCTTACTGTTGGAATTTGGACAGTGACCAAGGTCGATAAAAACCAATATGGTAACTGAAGAATGGCTTTGAAGGGTAGAAAAAAATGACAGGTGCCTCCTTCACCAACAACTCTTGTTTATTGCTTGGTTATTTCCACCTTTCAAAATGATTTTAACCAATTTGTTGAGAATTCCATACAATGCATTTTGGCCATATTCACCCTCAACTCTTCCCCTTAAATACTCCAAAATTTACCTGACTCCTCCTCTTAATTTCTCCAAGATCTGCCCCCTCTCCCTATCTCTCCATATTGGTACCATTCTATTTTTGTCCTCTAATGTATGCTGTCCATGCACTTTTGAGTTACAGCGAGTCGTAAATATACACAACACATCTATAAAGAGACTTAGACCACACGAAAGCCCTGCACAAATACAGCTGTATAGGTTATGTGCTTCACAAAGTTCAAGCAGTAATTGTGTGTGGTAGCTGTGTCTGACCATCCAAGGATCAATGCCTGTAGTGTTGGCTGTCTCTAAGGATACTCTAGCATCTCTTCACTCACCTTCACAGACCTTGCTTTATTTATCACAACCATGACTCCTTCACAATGCTCTTTATTGAGTTCATACTGTGCATATGGCAACTTTCTAGGCATATAATTCACAATAGTGAAAACCAAGGAGCTTTGGCTTGCTCTTATAAGGCTGGTGTCTAATGGTGAATATGAACGTTATCAAGTGAACTTGGCCACTGAACATGCTAAACACATCAGTAATGGGAAAGAGATATGTTTGTGCACAGGAATACTTAAAATGATGGGGTTTGATCTGGTTTAAAAGTCAGGGCAGGTTTGCATTAAAGTCTAAAAATTTTATGAGTATTACTGGGGCATAGAGATGGAACAGTGTTTAATCATAGTGGTGTAGACTTTTACTCCCATCACTTAGCAGGCAGATCTCTGAGAGTCTGAGGTCAGTCTTGTCTATGTGGCCAGCCAGAGCTACATGGTGAGACCACCATGTCGAGAGAGAGAGAGAGAGAGAGAGAGAGAGAGAGAGAGAGAGAGAGAACAGCAGCATTCTATATCCAAAGTCCTGGGCTATGAGTAAGGATGCTGAGAGATGAGAAAGAGCTAGAATGCTGTTATAGCTAGAGCTTCTCTTGCTGTGAAGAGATACCATGAGCACAGCAACTCTTGTAGAGGAAAATAATTTAATTAACATTTTCAGAGGTTTAGTCCAGTGTCCTCATGTCAGCATGCAGGAAGACATGCGCTGGAAACGGAGCTGAGGGTCCCAAATGTTGACCCACAGGCAACAGATAGTGGTCTGAACTAGGCATAACTTGAGCAAAGGAGACCTCAAAGTCCACTCCCATAGTGACACACTTCCTCTGACACAGCTACACCTACTTCAACAAGGCCACACCTTCTAATAGTATAACTCTCTGTGATCTTTTAGGGACAAATTGCATTCAAACTACTCCATTGCACTCCATGGCCCCCATAAGGTTGTAACCATATCATAATGCAAAAGGCATTTAATCCAACTTCAAAAGTCCTCATAGCCTATTACAGTCTCAACAATGTTTTAAAAGTCCAAAGTTCAAGATCTCTTCTGAGATTCACACAATCTCTTAACTGTAATCCCCTATAAAATAAAAATAAAACACACAAAGAATATGGATACTGTATGTTATTATGTTCTCTTTGAATTGTTTGAATGCTGAGAAAGGAGCAACAGCTGTTAAAAGACATTTGTTTATAAATGCTGCTGAATCAATCCAAGATAGGAATTTTGAAAATACCTTGACTTCAAAATTAAAGTCAAAAGGTATATTATTTTGGAGAAGGGATTTTGCTTTTTTTCTTACAGGAAATGAGAAGCTGTGGATTCATTCTGAGTTAAGAAAAATCAGGTTTGATAAAGGAAGGCCACCTGATAAATCTCCAATAGGAACGGATGGCCCAGATGTCAGAATTCTACATCCAGAACAGATTCAAGACTGCTGCCTGAGATGATCATGCCTCTCAGGATACTCCAGTCATGACTCAATGATAATTATAAATTTTCTTTAGGTCCCCATTAGATTATCAGCACCCCAAACCAGCAGGAAATAACCTGGAAAACTATGCCCACATTCCCCAAAAAAGGACTATGCATATTTTCCTTTGTTTAGAATGTTGATTACAAGTTGTTATGGATAATGTTCAAAAGAAAAGCTAAACAAAGGATATTAGATTGGGCAGCTGGACTATGACTGAAAAAGCATGGGATAAAACCGGACTCTCTGAACATAGCGAACAATGAGGGATGATGAGAAGCCAAGGACAATGGCATGGAGTTTTGATCCTACTTCATGTTCGGGCTTTGTGGGAGCCTAGCCAGTTTGGTTGTTCACCTTCCTAGACATGGATGGAGGGGGGAGGACCTTGGACTTTCCACAGGGCAGGGAACCCTGACTGCTCTTTGGACTGGAGAGGGAGGGGGAGAGGAGTGGGGAGAGGGGAGAAGGGTTGGGAGGATGGGGAGGGAAATGGGAGGCTGGGAGGAGGGGGAAACTTTTTTTTTTCCTTTTCTCAATTAAAAAAAAAAAGAGTTCTTGTTCCTTTAAAAAAAAAGTGGGAAAAAAGTGCTGTGGGACAATGGTTTTTGTACCCCGTCAATTATATTTTAATCAAATACTGACTGGCCAGTAGCCAAGCAGGAAGTATAGGCAGGACAACCAGGCAGGAAGTAGAGGCAGGGCGACAAGAACAGGAGAATTCTGAGAAAAGGAAAGCTTGGTCTGCAATTGTGATCCAGCCACACAAGAAGTAAGATGTGACTGCCTTGCCAAATAAGGTAACGCGCCACATGGCTAACATAGACAAGAATAATATGAGTTAATAAGAAGTCTGAGCTAATGGGCCAATCAGTTTATAACTAATGTAGAACTCTGTGTGATTTCTTTGGGACTTAATTACTATAGGAACCAGACAGGACAGAAAACTCAGTCAACATGGCTCTAAACTTTTCTTTTCAAAAAGAATTCCTTTTCAAAAGTTGGAAATTGAGCAGAAAGGGATCTTGCCCTGAGGTCACCACTTCCTTTATTTCATTTCTTAATCTGTTTATCTCCTTGAACACAGGACTTAGCTCCATTCCACTACTTGGTGTTTGGGATGTTTCTGTAGGATGTGGATATGTATTGTTTTCATTGGTTAATAATAGAAGCAGTTTGACCAATAGCTAGGTATGAAAGGGTTTGGTGGAATAATCAAACTGAGGACTAGTAGGAGGAGGGGCAGAGTCAAGAGAGACATGAGAAACCACCCAAGAAACAACATGTTAGCAGACTGGTAAAAGTCACAGCCACATGGCAAAACATAGATTAATGAAATAGTTTAATTTAAAAGTAAGAACTAGTTAGTAATAAACCTGAATGGTTTGACCAAGCACTTTATAATTAATATTAACCCTCTGAGTGATTATTTTTAGAAGTAGCTGTGGGATAGGGCAGGCTGGACAATGCTCCAATTACAATTGGTGCTCCAATGTGATGCATACACATCCACATAAAGTCAGAGAATTTGAAAAAAGCATTCTATACACACAAAATGGAGTCATGCACAGCTTTTTTATAGCTACATTTTCCTGGGTGGGCTCTGTTTACTGGTGATAAACAGAGGCACGGCTCCTTTAAGAGCCAGGTTCCTAGCTCAGTGCTAGCTGCAAAAAAATGGATAGCTCTTTCAAGATGTACTCATCCCATAGGAATGCTTATTGATTGGGAGGAGTGGATGGGTTTTCGGGCTGGCGGGGAGGTGGAGGGGGCAATAAGAGGGGTGAGGGGAGAACTGTGGATGGAATGTAAAATGAAATTAAAAGAATAAATTAAAAAAGAGGTCCTGCTGCCAGACACTTAAATGGTCCTTGTGAACAGCAAGTAGCATGACTCTCCTTAGTAACTCTGCCATGAGACTAGACACTCAGAGAACTGAGGGGGAGAAACCAAGAGCCATGTGCTAGTGCTATTCGCTAATCTGAACAGTACAGATAGTTAACATAGAGTATTAAGATCCATCTCACGTGATAAAAAGATAATATAGATATACAAGGAGGACAGATTCAGACAGAAAGATGTACAAACAGATCACAGCATGTTTTTAAAAAATGCACATAAGCTTGGGAGAGAGTGAAAAAAAGGATAAAGACAATCATAGATAAAAAGAGTAATTTAAAGATAATAAAATGAGGTCCTTGAAAAAAATAAAAGTATAATAATAGAAGACTGAGCCAGCAACCTGGGCTGGAGTGGGCCTGAGGCAACAAATTCCACAGGAGTAGGACTGAATCAGCCAACTGGGCTGGAGCAGGTCCGGGATGGCTGAACTCCACAGAAGAAGGACTAATCCGCCAACTTAGGCCAGAGCAGGCCTGAGACAGCAAACTTCACAGGAAAGGAGCAAACCACAGAAGTGCTGAGTGACCTCCAGGAACATGGAGTGACCAACAGGGTAACTAGAACTGTGGCACTGACTGTACCACGAGGAACAACCATCTGAGCCTTAGGTCCAGTGGCACCTGGAATATTAATCACCAGAGTCAAAGACAGCCCCAACTACACCAATTAGAGGGAAAGATGAGTAGACAAGGTAAGAAGACATGCAATACCACAAAGAGCAACACAACACCAATAAAATCTAGTGACTCTACAACAACAAGACTTCAACAACCAAATATAGGTGAAGCAGAAGAAAATAACCTAAAAAATAACTTTAGGAGAATGTTTGAGGCACTTAAAGAGGAAATGAGAAATTCCTTCAAAGAAATGGAGGAAAAGACAAACAAAAGAAAATGGAAGAAATCACCAAATTCCTTAAAGAAAGCCAAGAAAAAACAATAAAAATATGAAAAAATATTCAAGACCTGAAAACTGAAATAGAAACAATAAAGAAAACACAAGTTGAGGGAATTATAGACAAAGAAATCATGAGAAAATTACCAGGAACCACAAATGCAAGCATGAACAGCAGGATACAAAACATTTCGAAAACCTGTACTACACAAAATTGGAAAACTTAAAGGAAATGGACAACTTTCTGGTTTAATATCACTTAGCACAATTAAATCAAAACCAGATAATCAAATTAAACAGACCTATTGAGTGCTAAAGAAATAGAAACAGTCATCAAAAGTCTCCCAAACACAAAAGCCGAGGACCAGATGGTTTCCGTTCAGAATTCTACAAGACTTTCAAAGAAGAACTAATACCAATACTCCTCAAATTATTGCACACAATAGAAGCAGAAAGAAGGTTGCCATTTTTTTATGAGGCTACAATTACCCTGATGCCCAAGCAATAGAAAGACATTACTAAGAAAGAGAATTACAGACCAATATCACTCACAAATGTTGATGCAAAAATACTAAATAAAATACTGGCAAATAGAATCCAAGAACACATCAGAACCATCATCCACCATGATCAAGTCAGCTTCATCGCAGAGATGCAGGTATGGTTCAACATACACAACTCTGTCAATGTAATCCACCATTTAAACAAACTAAAAAAATAAAAACCACATGATCTCATTAGTTGCCAAAAAAGTTTTAGACAAAATACAACATCCCTTCATGATAAAGGTCTTGGAGAGAGCAGGGATACAAGGAACATACCTAAACATATTGAAGCCAACAACCAACATCAAACTAAATGGATAGAAACTCCCAGTGATCCCACCGAAATTAGGAACAAGACAAGGTTGTCCACTCTGTCTATATCTATTCAATATAGTTCTTGAGGTCTTAGCTAGAGCAATAAGACAACAGAAGGAGTTCAAAGAAATACAAATCATAAAAGGAGTCAAACTCTCACATTTGCTAATGATATGATAGTTTACTTAAGCAACCCCAAAAATTCAACTAAAGAACTTCTACAACTCATAAACACTTTCAGTCATGTAGCCCTGCTCTACACAGATGATAAATTGGTCAAGAAAGAAATCAGAGAAACATCACCCTTCACAATAGCCACAAATAGCATAAAATATCTCAGAGTAACTCTAACGAAATGAGTGGAAAACTTGTATGACAAGAACTGTAAATCCTTGAAGAAAGCAATTGAATAAGACAACAGAAAGTGGAAAGATCTTCCATACTCTTGGGTAGGTAGAATTAACATAGTAAAAATGGCAATTTAACCACAAGCAGCCTACAGATTCAGTGCAATGCCCAGCAAAATTCTTTTTTTTTTAAATTGGGAATTCTTTTTTTTTAATTTACTTATTTATTAAATATTTCTGTCTCTTCCCCGCCACCACCTCCCATTAACCTCCCCCTCCCCCAATTAAGTCCCCCCCCCTCAGCCCAAAAAGCAACCAGGGATCCCTGTCCTGTGGGAAGTCCAAGGAACCCCCACCTCCATCCAGGTCTAGTAAGTTGAGCATCCAAACTGCCTAGGCTCCCACAAAACCAGTGCATGCAGTAGGATCAGAAACCCATTGCCATTGTTCTTGAGTTCTCAGTAGTCCTCATTGTCCGCTATGTTCAGAGAGTCCGGTTTTATCCCAGGCTTTTCCAGACCCAGGCCGGCTGGTCTTAGTGAGTTCCCAGTAGAACATCCCCATTGTCTAAGTGTGTGGGTGCACCCCTCATGGTCCTGAGTTCCTTGCTCATGCTCTCTCTCCTTCGGCTCCTGATTTGGACCTTGAGATTTCAGTCCTGTGCTCCAATGTGGGTCTCTGTCTCTGTCTCCTTTCATCGCTTGCTGAAGGTTAATATTCAGGAGGATGCCTATATGTTTTTCTTTGGGTTCTCCTTATTTAGCTTCTCTAGGATCACTAATTATAGGCTCAATGTCCTTGGTTTATGGCTAGAAACCAAATATGAGTGAGTACATCCCATGTTCCTCTTTTTGGGTCTGGCTTACCTCACTCAGGATGGTGTTTTCTATTTCCATCCATTTGTATGCAAAATTCAAGAAGTCCTTGTTTCTTACTGCAGAGTAGTACTCTAATATGTATATATTCCATACTTTCTTCATCCATTCTTCCATTGAAGGGCATCTAGGTTGTTTCCAGGTTCTGGCTATCACAAACAATGCTGCTATGAACATCGTAGAGCATATACTTTTGTTGTATGATAAGGCCTCTCTTGGGTATATTCCCAAGAGTGGTATTGCTGGGTCCAGGGGTAGGTTGATCCCGAATTTCCTGAGAAGCCACCATACTGCTTTCCAAAGTGATTGCACAAGTTTGCATTCCTACCAGCAATGGATGAGTGTACCCCTTTCTCCACAACCTCTCCAACAAAGGCTATCCCCAGCAAAATTCTTCACAGACCTCAAAAGCATAGTACTCAACTTCATATGGAAAAGCAAAAAACATAGAATAGCCAAAACAATCCTGTACAATAAAAGAACTTCTAGAAGCATTCTAATCCCTGACTTCAAACTTTACTATAGAGCTACAGTACTGGAAGCAGCCTGGTATTGGCATAAGAACAGACAGGAGGACCAATAAAACCGAATTGAAGACCTGGATATTAATCCACTTATTAATACATTTAATACATTTGAATACATTAATACATTTGAACACCTGATTTTTGACAAAGCAACAAAAAATATTAAATGGAAAAAAGAAAACATATTTAACCAATGGTGCTGGCATAACTGGATGTCAACATGTAGAAGAATGAAAATAGATCCATATCTATCACCATGCACAAAACTCAAGTCTGACTGGGTCAAAGACCTCAACATAAAGCCAGCCACACTGAACCTCATGATAGAGAAAGTGGGAAGTACACTTGAATGCATTGGCACAGGAGACCACTTCCTAAATATAACCCCAGTAGCACAGACACTGAGAGAAACAATTAATAAATGGGACCTTCTGAAACCGAAAAGCTTCTGTAAAGCAAAGAACATGGTCATCAAGACAAAATGGCAGCCTACAGAATCAGAAAGGATCTTCACCAACCCCACATCACAGGTCTGATTTCCAAAATATACAAAGAATTCAAGAAATTTGTCATCAAAAGAATAAATAATCTAATAAAAATGGAATACAGATCTAAACAGAGAACTCTCAACAGAGGAATCTAAAATGGCTGAAAGACGCTTAAGGAGATGTTCAACATCCTTAGTCATCAGAGAAATGCAAATCAAAACAACTCTGAGATTCCATCTTATACCTGTAAGAATGGCTAAGATCAAAAACACTGATGACAACTTATGCTGGAGAGTTTGTGGAATAAAGGGAAAACTCCTGCATTGCTGGTGGGAGTACAAGATGGTATAGCCCCTTTGGATATCAGTATGGCGATTTCTCAGAAAATTAGGAAACAACCTTTCTCAAGACCAGCAATACCACTTTGGGGTATATATCCAAAGAATGCTCTCATGCCACAAGGACATGTGCTCAACTATGTTCATAGCAGCTTTGTTTGTCATAGCCAGAATCTGTAAGCAACCTAAATGCCCCCCGAACAAAGAATCAATAAGGAAAATGTGGTACAATTACACAATGGAGTACTATACAGCAAAAAATAATAATAATAATGACAGCTTGAATTATGCAGGCAAATGGATGCAGCTGGAAAACATCATTTTGAGTGAGGTAATCTAAACCCAGAAAGACAATTATATGTATTCACTTATAAGTGGTTTTAAAACATAAAGCAAAGAAAATTAGCTATCAGTTCACAACCCCAGAGAAACTAGACAACAATGAGGACCCTAAGAGAGATACATATCAACCTAATCTACATGGGAAGTAGAAAACGACAAGATCTCCTGAGAAAATATGGAGCATGGGGACCATGGAAGAGGTTTTAAGGGAAGGAGAGAGGTAGAGAAAAATTTAGAACTTAATAAAAAGTAAATAAAAAATATTTTTAATAAGCCATGCAAAGATTGAAACTACCCAAAGAGTCTGGATTATATATATTATTGTGTTTTCTTTGTTTTGGGTTTTTTGACTGTTAATGAGCTAACTGCCAGGAAGCATTTGGTTGTGGGGGCTACTAAGTTAAACCAACCTATAAATTTTAAAGATATCTTGACTTTAAAATTTGGGCCTAAGGATATGTTTCTTTGGAAAAGAGGTTCTGTGTTTGTTTCCACAGAAGATGAGAAGCTGTGGATTTCTTCTGGGGTAACATGGTTTGGTCAAGAAAGAACCTCTGAGAAGTCTCTGATGGGAGCAATGTCCCAGGTCATTCAACATCTAGAACAGCTTCCTGGCTACTGACTGAGATGGACTACACACACACACACACACACACACACACACACACACACACACCACCCTAGACAGGACTTGACCATAATTCTAAATTCTCTCAGGGTCCCAAAAGATTACCAGCATCCACCAAACAGCAGGAAGTAGTCTAGAGGACTATGCCCAAATTTCCAAAATATTCTTTATGAGTATTTGTTTTCATTTAAGGGGGGTGGGTTACAAATTTTTTTCCTTTTATTTATTTATTAAAGATTTCTGTCTCTTCCCCGGCACTGCCTCCCATTTCCCTCCCCCTCCCCCAATCAAGTCCCTGTTGAAATAGGAGGGGCAGGCTGTGTCCCAGGCACCCGGAAGCCCGCACGGCTAGCTTTACCCAAAATAATTACACGGAAATTATATTCTTTTAAACACTGCTTGATCCATTAGTTTCAGTTTCTTATTGGCTAGCTCTTACATATCGATCTAACCCATTTCTATTAATCTGTGTAGCCCACGAGCTGGCTTACCAGGAATGATCTTAACCTGCGTCTGTCTGGAGTGGGAGAATCATGGCGACTCCTTGACTCAGCTTCTTTCCCCCAGCATTCTGTTCTGTTTACTCCGCCTATCTAAGGGTTGGCCTATCAAATGGGTCTAGGCAGTTTCTTTATTAATAAGAAATCACTCCCACATCATTTCCCCTTTTTCTTTTTAAACAAAAAAGAAAGGCTTTAACTTTAACATAGTAAAATTACATATAACAAAACAGTTATCAAGTAAGAATTACAGTTACAATATTTATATCTACTTTATCTTTTATCATAACAATGGAAAACTATAACTACCTATCCATTCTTCAACTACATCAAAGACTCCAGTAAACAAGAACTAAGAAACTTCAAACTCTAGAAATGACAAAGACATTTTGCTGCCTGGTCACCCAAAGTTCTTTTGTACCGTTGGGGCATCCATCTTCAGCCTTCAGGCCCATAGTATCCAGCAGACATTTTCATCAAGCAGGAAATTCCAAAGACAGTTCAGTCACTTTCTGCTGTGTCCTGCAGAATGTCTCGCAGACTCTTTCATGAGTCAGGAACCCTGAAAGATCATCTCACCTTTAGGCCAGTTCAGCAGTCCTCTCTCTGCGGGTTCTTTGTGTCCAGTTTATGCAACAGTCCAGGCAAGAGCAGTTTCTTGCCCAAATGGCTATCAAACTCCATAAGGATCCTCTTCGATGCCCATCTTCTTCTTGAAGTAGATTGGTGCTGCCAGGAGCAGATATGTCTCATTGTCACGAAAAGTCCTAAGTTATTAAAATATTTTAAATGCCATATTCTGTAGCCTTTGAGAGATATGAAGAATGCCTATCTGAAATATACCTCTATATATCTAGAAAATCTAAGTAACATGACTACAAACTTGACTATTATTTATGATTATCCATCAACAACCAATATTTCCCAATTATACATTACATTTTAAAAATGAACTACACAATCACAACACCTTATTCAAGATCAGAAATACATAATCATATAACAAAATTGACCTTAAAATCCATACCAATGCAAATTATTCATACCTATATCATTTCCCCCTTTAAATGTAAAAGAACATTTATAAACAATATTTTGGGAACATGGGCACAGTTTTTTCTCTCCAAACTGCTTCCTGCTGAATGGGGGCGCTGTTAATCAGATCATTTAGGGTGTAACCTGTGTGCCAGGTTTATCTCAGTTGGCAGTTGAGTGAAGTAATTTTTTGAGGGTGTTCACAGGAACTTTTCGGGAGGTCGTGGTCTATCATACCACATCAGGATAGATGCAATCCACAGGGTCTGGTCCTCTGTGAAAAGAAAAGAAGACCCTCTCCAAAGCATCGTAACCTTAGACCCAAATTTTGAAATCGTAATACCCTTATATCCATTCTGGTTTAGCTTGGCAGCCCATGTAATGAAATGTCTCTTTGTACTTAGCTCCTTCACAGTCAAAAATTTTAAAGAAAACACAATGTACATAATCCAGACTCTCTGTGAATTTTCCATTTTTACATGGCTTATTTTTCTTTATTTCTTTTTATCTCTTAACTATCTGTACTCTGTCTCTTTAAAGACTTTACCTTTTTTTAAAAAACCATTAACTTTATTCTCTATATTCTTTTTCTTCTCTCTCTCAAGCCTACGTACATTCATCCAACAGTGTGATTCATTTAGTGGTCTGAATCTGTCCTATTGTGAATCTGCAACCTTTTACTATCCAGGAGCACTTTTGATTTGTGCCTTTAAATCACTAGGCACTTAAGAATCTAAGCTGTGACATTCCTAGGTCAAAAACAGGTACTGCCTGCTGGCCCCGCCCAGTCCAACATGGCGGAGCCGCTCGTGCCTCTGATCCTTGCACATTGCACCACTAGCATGGCGGAGCTGCTTGTGCCTCTGAGCTGCGGCACACAATGTCCCCCTTTTAGGCACACAGCAGTCTAGTTGCCATCAAACAAATCGTAGCACTTTACTCCAAATGCTCCATTTAAAAGCTCTGTCTCCCGCAGGAGCCAGAGATTGCAATGGCGGCACAGCCCAGAAAGCTAGCATTTTAAAACAGCCAGTTTTATTTCCTGCTGCTGAGTCAGGAAAATTTCAAAATGGAGGACATACCATTTTGTGCTAGCTCTGGGGCTACCAGGTAGGAGCAGCACTCAGCACTTTAATTCTGAGACTGAGCGTGCAGCACAGAAATTCTTTTCATCCAAGTTACAGCCAAATTTGACACGCAGAGCCGCCTGCCTGAGCCTGATTCTGCCTTCTGCCCAGGTGCAGGCGGGGAGCATTGAGCCATCAGCACGGTCTCAGAGCACTCTCCTTCCGATCCCAAGCGGGAACACAAACATCCAGTCCCAAATGCTTTAAAGCCAGAGTTTACACTGGCAGCACAGCCCCACGAAGCTGCGCTTTAAAATGACACAGTGTTTTTTCTGCTGCTGTTGCCAAATCAGGAAATCTCTCTACAGCACACCACCAACAAACAGCAAAACTCTGCATTAAACTCTGTTTTTTCTCTGTTTAAAATTAAGCTCTCTCAGGTTTTTAAGTAGATTTAGTCCATCACCTCAGGAGCAACTCTGTTGAAATAGGAGCGGCGGGCTGCGTCCCCGGCACCCGGCAGCCCGCATGGCTAGCTTTACCCAAAATAATTACACGGAAACTGTATTCTTTTAAACACTGCTTGATCCATTAGTTTCAGTTTCTTATTGGCTAGCTCTTACATATCGATCTAACCCATTTCTATTAATCTGTGTAGCCCACGAGCTGGCTTACCAGGAATGATCTTAACCTGCGTCTGTCTGGAGTGGGAGAATCATGGCGACTCCTTGACTCAGCTTCTTTCTCCCAGCATTCTGTTCTGTTTACTCCGCCTATCTAAGGGTTGGCCTATCAAATGGGTCTAGGCAGTTTCTTCATTAATAAGAAATCACTCCCACATCAAGTCCCCCTCCCTCATCAGCCCAAAGGGCAATCAGGGTTTTCTGCCCTGTGGGAAGTCCAAAGACCAGCCATCTCCATTGAGGTCTAGTAAGGTGAGCATCCAAACTGCCTAGGCTCCCACAAAGCCTAGGTTACAATTTTTATTTATTTATTTATTTATTTATTTATTTATTTATTTTAGTTTTTCCAAGACAGGGTTTCTCTGTAGCTTTGGAGCCTGTCCTGGCACTAGCTCTTGTAGACCAGTCTGGCCTCGAACTCACAGAGATCCACCTGCCTCTGCCTCCCGAGTGCTGGGATTAAGGCGTGTGCCATCACCACCCTAGGTTACAAATTTTAATTGGTCATAGTTAATCCTTTCTAAAGAAGGGGGATATGATATAGAAATGAAGGAAAAAAGAATGAATTATTGAATCTACTTTAATACAAAAAACAACTGTTAATCTCAAAATATTTTACATTGGTATAGATTTTAGTTTACTGATACAAATTTAAGGTTAATTTTGCTATACTGTATATTTTTACTCTTGTTTAAGGTGTTGTGGCTATATAGCTCAATTAAAAATGTAAGGTATAATAAAATGCAAAATTGCAAAAATACAGATAATCATCTATAATAGTCAAACTTATAGTTAAATTAGGTGTTCTCAATACACAAAGATACATATCAGATAGATAGGTACTCTTCAAACACTTCAAAGACCTACAGAACTTGGAATTTAAAATATTTTAGCAAGTTAGATTTTTCATGACAGTGAGACACCTTGGATCTTGACAGCAATGTACTCCAGAGAAGCTGATGAACCCTGAAGAATCTCCATATGGAGTTTTTCTCTTTATGGCAAAGGGTAGATATGTGGGCAAAAAACCTGCCCTTCCTCAATTGCTGACAGTTACTGTCCAAACTGGACCAGCAAGACACACAAAAAAAGCAACTGCTGAGCCTTGACAAGACAAGGTAGGACAGTTTTTCAAAATTCCTTCTCATAAAAGTCTGTCAGATATGTTAGGCCTATAGGTCAAAGTTGGAGGCCCCAACATTGCAGAGGAAACTTGGATGACTGTCTAGGCAGTCAGTTGTTTCTGTCATTTCTTGCATTTTTTGGAAGTTGCTTGCTTTCACTTCCTGCTTACTCAGGTAATATTATTTCCTTCTCAAGTCTTTAATGGAGTTTTAGACTAGATAGTAATAATTACAGATTTTCTTAGTTATGATTAAAAAGGTAAATTAGATATAAAACTTTAGACTACTAGATGAGTATTTTCTCTAATTTTTATTAAGTACAAATAGACTAGATATTGCAACTGTAATTATTATTTGGTAATTGTTTTGTTGTATATAATTTTACTATATTTATGTTAAAACCTTCCTTTTTAATTAGACAGAAAGGGACAAATGCTATGGGATGCTTCTGTACACTGTAAACATGTATCATACTCATTGATTAATAATAAAAGTTTTTTGGTCAATATCCAGGCAAGATAGGGTTATGCAGAGCAATCAAACTGAGAACTAGGAGGGGGGGGCAGAGTAAAGAGATGTGAGCAGTTGCCCAAGAAACAAGATTCCAGCAGACCAGTAAAAAGCCACAGCTACACAGCAATACATAGATTAATAGAAATAGCCTATTTTAAAAGTAAGAGCTAGTTAGTAATAAACCTGAGATGTTTGATCAAGTCTTTTATAATTAATGTTAAGCCTCTAAGTGATTATATAGAAGAAGCCATAGGATATGGTGGGACAGAGAAACAGAGAAACAGAATCCTGGTCCTCCTTATCCCACCAAATTGCATATTTATTTCCTTGCTCAGTTTGCTTCTTTTCATCATAAATCTTTATCAGAGTTACCATTAATAACCACAGGACAGAGTCTATACTAGGCAGTTTTGAGAAATCCTCTGCCAACAGAATTAATTCAAAACTTTTTACTTTAGCTTCAGATAGACCCTTTAGACAAGGACAAAAGGCAGCCACATTTTTCACCAAAATATCACAAGAATGATCTCTAGGCAACATACTAACATTCTTTTCCTCTGAAACCTCTTGAGCCAGGCCCATACAGTTCATCAAATCACATTCATCTCCACTGTCTTCCATGCTCCCACTAGTATGGTCCATTAAACAGTACTTTAAAAGGCATTCAACTGCTTTTCTAATCCACAGTCACAATATCCAGATTCCTTCAAAAAAAAAAAAAACATGGCAGGTCTGTCACAGCAATACCCCACTCACTGTGTACAAACTTCTTTTTTAGTTAGGGCTTCTATAGCTGTAAAGAGACACTATAACCACAGCAACTCTTATAAAGTAAAAGCATTTAATTAGGGTTGCTCACATTTTCAGAAGTTTAGCCCATTATCATCATGGTGGCACATAATGACATGCTGGTAGACATGATGCTGGAGAAGGAGCTAAGAGCTCTACTTCTTGATAGGCAGACATAGGAAGTGGCCTGAACTATATGTAGTTGAACACAGGAGACCTGAAAGCCCACCCCCATGGTGACACACTTCCTCCAATGATGTGGGAAGGTCATTTGTCTATCTGTTGTTTTTATTGGTTAATTAATAAAGAAACGACTTGGCCTTTGATAGGACAGAAAATTAGGTAGGCGGAGTAGACAGAACAAAATACTGGGAGAAAGAAGCAGATTCAAGCAGTCGCCATAATTCTCCTCTCTGAGACAGACGCAGGTTAAGATCTTTCCTGGTAAGCTACCACCTCGTGGTGCTACACAGATTACTAAATATGGGTTAAAGCAAGATGTGAGAATTAGCCAATAAGAGGCTACACTGTTTAAAAGAATACAGTTTTTGTGTAATTATTTTGGGTAAAGTTAGCCAAGCAGGAGCTGGGCAGGAACGCAGCCTGCCGCTCCTTACTACACTCCAACAAGGCCAACCTACTCCAACAAGGTCATGCCTCCTAGTAGTGCCACTCCCTATGAGCTTAAGGAGACCAATTACATCAAACTACCACAGAAGCCATGTGAGGTAGGGCTGTGTATATATAAGGAACCTGGGCTGGTATCTTTGTCTGTTGCATGTCACTCTCAAAAACATGTGTGTTGGTAGGTCTATATGAGCCTCAACATGCTGGAATAAACCCAAGCTTTAAAGATAGGAAAAGGCTTCTACAGAACAGGGATTCATCCTTCTTAAATGCTTGGTGACTTCTATAGAATTTAACATGTTCTTCACCATTGCTCCTTCTAAATAAGAGACTATCTTAGGCTGTTGATGTAGTCCATGGGTGTAAACCCCATTGACATGGAATAGAATTAACACAATCACCCACTAAGATAACCTGAGGCTCTCTTTAGGGATGGCATATAAAAATAAATTAATTCAGTCACAAAGATTTTAAAAATGTTTAAGGAAGTTTAGCATTAACGTCCCCATTTCAATTATTTCCCACTGTATAAGGGCATCAAAACATCTCATGATGCTCTACCTATACTTGAAACTAAAACAATAATTTTTGAAAGATAATTAAATTCGGGATAAAAAGATGACTCGGTTGGCAATCATCTGCCATAGAAGCCTAAGGACCTGAGTTTCACTTCCAGAATCTGCATATAAAACCAAATGTAATAGCACTTGTAATACCAGAGCTGAGGAGGTAGAGACAGGGGGATCCCTGGTCTACATGACAGTCAGCCTAGCTGGATCAGTGGACTGCCAGTCATAGTAAGAGACCCTGTCTCCAAAGGCAACGTGGATGACATCTGAGGATGACACTCAAGGCTGACCTCTGTCCTTCACATTCCTGTGCACACTAATCCATAATAACATACACTTGCACATATAAACATGAGCACAGAGGGGGGAAAGGGAGGGAGGGAGGGAGGAGAGAGAGAGAGAGAGAGAGAGAGAGAGAGAGAGAGAGAGAGAGTTTGAGAAATGGGCTAGACCCCTCTGCCACTTCTCAGGGTATGCACTACTACAAGCTTCGGAAATTTACCACTCTTAACATTCTCAAATCACAGACCTTCTTTGGGGGGCGGGGTCTGTCAAAATGTCAAAAGCAGTATTGGACATCATGGTGCAGGGGTGTGGCTACACATCAGCCTCTCTTGGGTGTTCAGCAAAAAACCCCCCTCGCCTCAAGGAACTCTTCCATCAGGGGCCAGATTTGAAAGAGGCGAAGCAGAGACCATTTGAGTTTCTCCTCTGTCCTGTGATGGGTGGCCTTGGCTGTCAGCCTGACAGGGAGAAGTCTAGGACTACTGAGCGCACCTGTATGAGCGTCTGAAGAGGCATTCCCAGAGGAGACAGATGTGAGACTACAACTCAACAGTGAAGGCTTAAACACGGGAAGCGCCACCCATGCTGCTGAAGGCCTGGATGAGGAAGCTGTTGGAAGAAGAGGGAGCTCAGATGCCAGCTCCATTCTGCCTGAGCAAGTGCATCTGTCACTGTGGCATCTGTCACTGCTGCTGTCACTTGGGGACTTCAGACTCCAGCACCTGTGGCCTCTCAATGTGGGTTGAACACCAGGCACTCTCCAGGATGTTTCCAGGCATTCATCCGCAAACTGGGACTGCAGAGGTGTCCGGCTTCTCAGACCAAGCAGCTACCCCTCAGTCATCCAGAAACCACAGTCGAAACCCATCCAGTAAATCTACCACCCTGTATATATGGCTGGTTCTGTTCCTCTCAGTAACCCTGACTAATGTACCTCCTTAAACCCCATTGGAATGACAGAAGGAATGGTGGAAGAAAAGAAAGGAGGGGAGGGAAGGAGGGAAGGAAGGAGGGAGGGAGAGAGAGAAGGGAGGGAGAGAGAGAAGGGAGGGAGGGAGATGGTGACTTTACAGATTCTTCTTTTCATGTATATATGGTGTGTGTGTGTGTGTGTGTGTGTGTGTGTGTGTGTGTGTGTGTTGTCTGTAGGCAGGGAGCACAAACATGTACATGAATGTGGAACCTTCTTTGATTGCTCTTCCAACTTATTCATTGAGTCAGGGTCTCTTAATCAAAACCAGAGCTTCGCTGATACTGCTAGGCTTGCTAAGCCATCTGCCTCTGAGACTGGAGCTACAGATAAGCTGCCATGCACAGCTGGCATTTATATGGGTTCTGGGGATCTAAAGTCTGGCTTGTTTGCTTGTACACCAGGGCTTTAACCACAGAGCCATCTCACTAGCCCATATTGTGGGCATTTTAAGGCCAGAACCAGAAACTATGCAGAGCTATTGAGTCCCAGAGGGTCTCCATCACCTGATGTAATTAGATAATATCTCCTCCTCACACAGAACTGGGGACCTGTGAACAACAAACAAGAAGCCTTGGGCCACTATGGGATACTGGAGATAACAGAGGGGGACAAGGGAAGGAATAGATAAACTGTGGGGCTCTCTGCTCACCTCTCTTATTACACAGGTACTTGAGGGTTTTCATCTAGGGACACTAAGAGCTATATAAGAAAAGACATCAAGGTGTTGAAATATAGCAGGTCCTAAATGAAGAGACCAGGTCTCCTCTTCATCACCCTGCATGAAGTCCCATCCATCGTCAGCCTTGTCCCCATGCACCTCCCTGACCTTGAAGACAAGGAACTCACACACCTCTTCTTAGAGCTCTGCTTTTCAACCTGAGTGCCATCTTTTTGGGCTTCTCCAATGGAAAAGGGACAGACACAGACCCATTACAGCATTTATGATGATAGAAATAAAACCAACCTTTTAGGCTGATAAAGACTTCTGGAGAAGCCAGAGTCATGGGTCATGAGGGCTAAAACCAATGGTTTCTATTAAGAGACACTAGGAATTTTCTTCTCCAAATAGGGTCTCAGTTATCCCAGGTTGGCCTTGAACTCCACATGTACCTGAGAATAACATTTGAATTCATGATTCTCCTACCTCTCTCCTCAGACTGTTGAGATTACAGGCATGTGCCACCATGATGAGTTTACATAGTGCTGAGCTCAAATCCTGAGCTTCACACATGCTAAGCAAGCACTCTACCAACAAAGCGCTACCTCAAGCTCCCAGCCCCGTATTTTTTGACAAAGGGTCTATCTCTCCCTGTGTCATTCAGGTTGCCTTCAGCTTTCAGCATTACTCCTGTCTCCTGAGTGCTAAGATTGCAAGTATGAGCCACCATGACAGGCTGGCACTTTTTGATGTTTAAGAACACAATGGGAGCATGTTCCTCCAGTGGACACACAGCACAATTCTAACACAATCTTCTTAGGAAGAATACATATTGCCCAGGGGTCTAGATGACTAGCCCATTATAACACAGCAAGCTGAGTTTGAACCCACTGTTATTTGTCCTAACACCCCAGGAAGTTCCTGCTCTTCAGAGTGATTCCCTCTGCTTGCAGAGTAAAGCCAGTGAAGTAAAAGATTTCCCCAACATAACATTCCTGTCGTGAACTTCCTTCCAGGTCAGTTGGAATGAACTGGCTGTTAGTAGACTCTTCAAGTCCCTGGCAAAGAATTTGGGTCCCCAGAGTTGCGACCAGTCAATCACTGAAAGATTCTAGGCTTGTTCTTGATTGTGACCAAGATCTTTACTGCTGAGACTCAATACGGCAGCTCCTGAGGACTGCCAGAAGACAGCAAGGAATATAAAACCCACGTAGCTTTAAAGTGCATTCTTGATGTTTGACTTCTTAAAGAACTAGGAAATTTTAAGGAATTCTTTTCAGTGGTTAAAAAAAGAAAAAGTCCTTTGCTTCAAATAAATAAATAAACAAGCATTCTAGTTTCCTTTCCAGTCGTTTTGATAAACACCCTGACATAGAGAGCCACTTGGAAAAGGGGGTTTGTTTTAAAGTTAGCTCACAATTCCAGGACACAGCCCGTCACTGCCAGGAAGCCAGGATGGGAGCCTGAAGCAGCCAGTAACACCCACATTCATCCAGTTACCATGTTAAGTTTTTTTGGTTATTTGAGAGAGGGCCTTCATGTGGTGCCAAGGATGGTCTTGAACTAAGGATCTGCCTGCCTTGGCCCCTTGAATTCTAGGGTTTTATGTGCACTATTATACCCTAGACCCCAGTTGCCTTCTGTTTTGTTGTTGTTTGCTTGTGGTGCAGGGTTTCACTATGTAGACCTGGCTGATCTTGGTGCAACAGGCAGGTTCATGCTTAGGAGAATAAATGCATGGATGCTTGCTGCTCAGCTTGCTTTCTTCACTTTATACAATTTAGACAAGCCCGTGAAATGATAGGCACCCATTTTCAAAGTGGGTCTTCTCACATCGACTAACCCAATTGAGGAAAATCCCACGCATGAATGTCCACAGGCTAACTGGATCTAGACCATCCCTCGTTGAGAATCTCTTCTCTAAATTGTGTCAAGTTAACAGTTAAAAACTAGCCTTGACAGAAAGTAGATAAAATCATCCCAGTGGTAGAAATCCAAGCTCACAGGCTCTTGTGAGCGTTATCACTTCAAACGACAGCAGGATCTCTGTAAATTTGCTGGTTAGTTGCCACCCTCTTCTTCTCTGGATCCCACTATTGGCAGTGGTGCAGAGCAGACAGAAGGGTCATCTAGTGTATCTAACCCATAAAAGCCTGGACTGAGATTAGGGTGGGAAGCTTGTGTTACGTCCTCTGAGTGGAGTGCATCCTTGGTGATGCCAGTTTTGATTCCTGCTTCTATTCACAAGAGGTTCTTTCTTCTGGTAACTCCCTCTGACTGCCTAAATTCTGCACGATGGCTAAGCAAATGTGATGGGGTTTTGGAGTTGGGCTCACAGAGGAGCCCTGTCCATGTCCCTCACCTTAGCATTTCACATACATACCCAAATAGAAAATGTGTTCATCAGGTTCTTTGTATCCTGGAGATCTGTGGGTATAAAGAGAATAAATCGGGAAAGGGCCAGTAGAATCAAGTCTTTTTTTATGAAGACTATACTCTGTCCCCACCGTGAATAGTGGGACAGGATGAGCAAATCAGTGGTGTCTTCTCTTTCCTGCATTGGGAAGCTCATGGTAAAGTCCAGCATCTCTAATTCCTTTACAACAGCCTTACCTTCATTCTACAAACCATGGAAGTCAGAGCACTGTTCTTATGTTAGAAAGTAACATAAAGGCTATTTAATCCAATCCCCTATCACAGATGAAGAAACTGGGGCAAGGTGGTTAGGCTGGTTGCCTTATCTACAAAGGAAGTGAAAGGCAGAAGACAGCTAGGACCCACATGTCTCAATCCCCTGCTGTTTCTGCTAGTCTGATATATACTTCTCAAGTTTCCCTTTATATAACAGATGGTAAGGAGAACAGTCAGGTTTGCATGGTTGTGTATATAGGAGGGAGCATGTGCGTATGTCTGTATATGTATGGAGTTCATCATGTTCATATGTCTGTGCCTACATGTGGGGGGCAAAGATCTGCCTTGGCTATTGTTGCTCAAGAGGTGACCACCTTAGTTTTGGAGACAAGGTCTCTCTTTCTGGGACCTGGGGCTCATCAGTTCAGCTAGGCTTACTGACCATCAAGCCCCAGAAATTGTCTTCACATGTTCAAATCACCATGCATGCCTGTGGGTGCTGAGGATCAAACTCTGGTCCTTACACTTACACAGCAGACACTTTGCTGACTGAGCCATCTCCCCAACCCCCTGATTCACATAACTGCAGCATTTGCCAGTGGTAGACAGGAGGCTGAGCCTAAATTCTTTCTTTCTGGGAGCCCTGAGACCACAGAGACTCAGCTCTTCACACTCCTCACACTTCTCCCCTGTGCTATGGCACTTCCAGGACGTGATAGCCCCAGAGGAGGAAGCAGTGCGGTCACCAAGCACTTGCAAAATTCTAAGAAAACACTGCCATGTGGATGGTGAGTTCCACAGTGTTCTCTCTCTTCTGTGTCGGAATCCACAGGATGCCAAAAGACAAATGCATTTTTCTCTTCCAAATTATTCCTCCTACAAATGCTAAGCATCTCCATCTGGGAGGCATTTAACATGTCGAACAGCTATTGCTGGTCTGTAGGAGGACTCGCCAAGTATCAACTGTCTCCCCAAAATAGCTCCCCTTATTGCTTCAGGAGCCGCCAAGATTCATCCCAGGCAGGAAGAGGAAAAGAGTGTGCAGTGAGGTCCAAAAGTTAGAAGAGAGCAAGTGCAACCGGGCCCTGGCTTGGTTCACACCCCCACTCTTCCCTCTGGAGACCTGTCTTGATGAAAGAACGCACAGGGGGCAATGTGCCCCCAGATGACTGCCTCCTGTTTCAGCTGACACTTGAAGTTATCCAGATATGTAGAAGAAATCACACACATTTTCTGATGGGCTGATTTAGGAAAAAGATCCATAAAAGATGGTAGGCAGTGGTGGGAATGTCTGAGCTGGGGTAATACCCAAGACTTTGTCTTTACCTGCTCTCCTCCTTTTTGACCCACAAAGTCCAACCAGCAGGGATGAACACTGAACTAACATCTCCAGGATCTACTCACATCCCAATAACTTATTTCTTGCCTACCAGGTGTACTGCATTGGGAAGGAAGACAGGACAGAGACACATGGCCTCCCTCATCACAGAGCACTGGTCAGCAGGGAGGTGGTGTACTTTTATTTCTGTTGCTATGGTAAAATGCCCTGACAAAAGGCAAGTTAGGGGAGAAAAGGCTTTTTACAGCTTGCAATAACACGTTACAGTCCATTAGAGAAATCAAGGTAGCAGGAACTTAGAACAGCCACATCACCCCCAGTCAGAAGCTAAGAGATATAAGTGTATTCATGCTTCAAGGACTTTCTGAGCTCTTACACAGTCCGGGATGCAAAGATAGGGAATAACGCTGCTTGCAGTGGACTGCATCCCTTCATGTCAATCAACACTGTCAAGGTATTCTCCATAGGCATGACCACAGATAGAATTCAGACCATCCATCTTTGAGACACTCTTCACAATCGATTCTAGATTATATCAAGTTGACAATGAAAACTAACCATCAAAGAAAGGTATGTGAAATGTGACCTCAACTAACTCTAAATCTAATTAGGGCAGAATACCGTAGAAATTGATGACACAAAGTTTACAGGAATTGGAAGAGGTAGAAGTTGCTCCTGCGTGTGCAGCCAAGGAAGTAACTCAATCTGTTGAGCTGGGATTTGAACAGAGATATTAGCTGAGAAAAGCGTCTTTAAGACAGGGAACAGCTTGACAAAGGTTAGAAACCTGGCTAGAGGAGAGGCTCACTTTGTCAGTCTTTCTTCTGCTCATTCATTGTGAGAGATTTAGATACACAAGAGCAGAGTGTGCTTATACACTCAGAGCCACCACTGGGCATGTTGAGTGCATCCAGCATGACCTTAACTTAAGATGCTTTTGTGTGGTGGATGCATGGAAGGGTTGAATGTAGAACCTAGAAGGATGGGACCAATGCTTGAGGGACCTCAGGAGACCAAGGAAGAACAGGAAGAGAGAGCACCTGACTCAGGCATGAAAGATCAGGAAAGATAATGGAGAAGGAGCAGGAGAAGGAGGCCAAAGATGGGGAAAAAGGGGGCTTTAAGAGGCTCAGCAGGCTTCCTCAGGCTCTGAGGCCAGGCTAGAGGCAGTTCCCTAGTTGGATGTGGGGACAGAGCAGGAGTTGATGAGGGTGTTGAAGGGTGATGGTTAGCCTGGGGGAGTCCCTTTGTTTATGCTCCTGGGTGGAGCTGACTCACAGCCTGCTGGGGCTTTGCTGGCAGCCTGTGGTGGGTGGGAAGGTGTAGCTTGGACAATATGCAAAGCTCTTGTCTGCCACTTGTTTGTCAGCACTCACATCCCACATAGGGCTGCTGCTTTTCTTTCTCAGTGTGTTGGCTTTGCTCGCTGGTGACTTCTTCCAGGGCAGTAAGCGCGAATCTGACCTATGTGTTAGATGGCCAGTGTGTATATGATGGCCGTTGGTGGTGGTATGTGTATGAGAGACACAGAGAGCGACTTTCTTTGGGATTTATGTTAGATTACAATAGTTGTCTAGGTTTGTTATCATAATCAATGAATCTTTCTGCATTTAATCTATCGATTCCTTCTGTTTGAATGATAAATGGTTAGAAAGACAATGTTTAAACATTTTATTTATGTACCATATGTCTGTGCATGTTTGTGAGTGTACACATGCCACAACGTATATGTGGATGTCAGAGGACAAGCTGCAGGAGTCAGTTCTCTCCTTCCACAATCTTTTAAAGATCAGCTTCAGGTCGTCAAGATTGGAGGCAAGGACTTCAATCCTCTGAGTCATCTTGCCAACCCCAAAGTAGTAGTTCAAATGTAATTGGTCCCCATAATCTCATAGGGAGTGGCATCATTAGATGTGGCTTTGTTAGAGTGCCTATGACCTTGTTGGAGGAGGTCTGTCACTGTGGGGGGGCAAGCTTTGAGGTTTTCTATGCTCAGAATACCGCTCAGTGAGTCAGCGAACTTCCTGCTGCCTTCTGATCAAGATGTAACCAGCACCACATCAGCCTACATGCCACCATTCTTTCCATCATGATGACAATGGACTGAACCTCTGAAGCTGTAAGTGAGTTACTCCAATTTAATGTTTTCTTTGTAAGCATTGCTGTGCTCATGGTATCTTTTCATAGCAATAGTAAACCCTAACTAAGACACCCAGCAAGGTAATTTTTGGAAGACTTTTTCTGTGTAAGGCAAGTATATATTTCATACATACATGTGTGCATGTGTTCCTGTGCAGTACTGGTGCATGTATGTGTGCACCACAGAGTTTAGACAACCTTCATATTGTTCCTTGGTTACTGTACATCGTTTCTTCTTTGAATCAGGGTCTCTGACAAAAACTAGACCTCACTGATTAGTCTAGCCAGGCTGGCCAACAAGCCTTAGGTGTCCACATGTCTCTCCCATCTTCCTAGCACTAGGACTCCACATGTGTATCACCCTTGCTTGGGTTTTTTGATGTGGGTTCTGGGTCTCAAACTCAGGTCTTTACACTTTCTTAGAAAGTACCTTATCCACTGAGCCATTCTCCTATCCCAATTTTCCTATGCAATACACATATTTCTGTATAATCCACATTAGTGAGCTGCCATCCAAATACCTATCTCTAGTAGGCTTATTAAGAAGAATAAAGAGTGTTTCAAGCTTCTTTGAAATTTAGGTATTAGGTGAAATCTTGTGCATCATTGGTATAACATAAGGGCCTGCTTGTTGGGGTTTCTGTCCTGCCCAGTTCTCACAGCCAGTAAGATCCAAAGAAACATCACACAGAGGCCTCTGTAAGTTATAAAATGATTGGCCCATTAGCTCAGGCTTTGTATTAGCTCTTATAATTTATATAGCCCATTATTCTTATCTATGTTAACCACATGGATCAGTACCTTTTCCAGCAGGGCAGGTCATATCTTGCTTCTTAGATGGTTGAGACAGGACTAGAGGAAGAGCTTCCTTCTTCCCAGAATACTCCTGTTCTCATTGCCCCACCTCTACTTCCTGTCTGGCTACCAGCCAATCAACATTTATTTAAAATATGATTGACAGAATACAAACAATTCTTCCATACCACATTGGGAAGATAAATGTCCATTTAGATTGTTCTTTTCACTTTGCATTTTATGTGGTTGGGTGTACCATGTTTATTTCATTCTACATATTTATAAAGGCCAATTTCAGTTCTGACACATGACCTTATTTTCCTATGCTTTTTGCCCAGTGCACTTTTAATGAATGGCTTATTGTGTTTCTATTTTTCCATTTTTTTTGAGAAAAGTATGTATGTACACCAGGCTGGCCTCAAACACTCTGAGGCCTGCCTGTTTCTGCCTCTCAAGTACTAGGATTAAAGACATGTGCCACTAAGCCCAAACATTTTCAATGTTTTATTTTTTTATTTACGTGTATGCCTATGTGTCTGTATAAGTATATGCTATGTGTATGTAGTACCCTTGAATAACAGAAGAGGGTGCTTAGTCCTCTGGAGTTGGGCTTACAAGTGGTTGTGAACCATCAGGGTTGCCTTTCTGGTTCCCTGGAAGGACAGAAGGAAGCTCAGGTATATTAAATTTTTAAAAACACCGTAGAATACAAAAAGGAAAGTACATCCCCAAACACTGAAAACATAATATTACTACACCTACAAACACATCTTTGTTCTTCATCTGTGCATATTTAACCTGCATGTGTATGTTGGCAGGTATTCTTGCTTTCCTTTACCTGTGTGTTCAGCGATGTGTATGTTAAGAATGAAGATGGTGTGATTATATACTGACTGATGTACTTTAATGACCTAAGTACATGGCTGAACATTACACTTTTTCCACAAACATAATTTTTGCAGCCTCATAGCATACTTTCTGAACATAGGGAAATATGGGTATTACCATAGTTTTGTTAAAGTGTGGAATTTCTGCTATGATAGGAGCAGCAAGGAAGATGCTCCAGTTAAAAGAACTCATGGGCTGGAGAGATGGCTCAGTAGTTTGTGTGCATGACACACTGCACAGTCCTGAGGAGTTCAGATCAGCATCCATATAAAAAGCTGGGCATCAATGGGATAGTGATAGAGGAGGACACCCAAATGCCCTCCTTTTTGCTCCATTTGAGCACAATGGCATGTGCACCACACATACAAGAGTGCATACACACACTTGAAATAAATCCTTTTCAGAGAATACAAGATAAGGCTTATAATTACATGTTTGATGTTCTCAGGATTTCTGAATCCCATAGTAGTTCTGATTATTTGTCAGTTGGCATTACTGAATTTTCTAGGTTTTCACTCATTTTATTTCTATGTGATGCTAAGAACTGCAGTAATTCAGTCTTGGCTCCCATCAGCACCTTACCAACATAGCAAGACTTCTTTCTGTTTGCCTGTGTAATCCTTGCGTTTTTATGAGGCGGGTAACACCGCTTTAACGCAGAAAAGCACAAGATATTGGACCTGCACAGACTGTGACTGGGACCAGACTCAGCCCTGTTCTGGTGCTCTAAGTTGTCACTGACCAAACCTCTGCTTTTCTACCTGTTTTCTTCAATATCCAGATCTTTTGGAGAGCTGGTACCTTGTAGGGTCCTGCAGTCTGCAGGAGTGTTTCTGCTGTCTGGTGTCTTGGTCCACTGTTAGCTGGTGGTACACAAGAGGTCTTCTTTACTATGTGAGCAAAGCCATAATTGACTCTGAAATGTCTGTACAATTTGAGTTTGAGAGGGTATGGGGAGGGGAGTAATTGTGTGTGGGATACTTGTTGATGAGCAGTATTTGCATGTAGGGTAGTATTTGTGTGGGGGCATATGTATGTGTGGTTTTATAGGATGGTATTTGTGGGGGACAGTATTTGTGTGTGTGGTACTTATGTGTTCAGGTACACACACACACACACACACACAGAGAGAGAGAGAGAGAGAGAGAGAGAGAGAGAGAGAGAGAGAGAGAGAGAAAGAGAGAAGATAAACTCAATTTGTTCCTCTGCCACTCCACTTTGTGTTCTAAGTTAAAGTCTCTCACTGGCCTAGACCTTGTTGGTTTAGCTGGGCTGGTTAGCAAACCCCAAATGTTTGCCTCTCCACATCTCCAGTCAATCTCACCTGTCTTTTTATCCCCCTTCATGAGTTCTGTGCAATGAACTTGGGTTCTTATGCTTGAAAGCCAAGAATTAGACTGATCTATCTCTCCAGGCCTGATTCTGACATCATAAAAAAGTAGAGCAGAGATAGATATTGAATTCTTTTGGAAAAAATAGATCTTTTGATATTTTGATGGTGGTTTTTGGCTTTTGACCTGCTGATGTGATTAATTATGCTCATAGGTTTCTGAATATTAAATGATGCTTGATATTAAATCTACCTTGGTTTCTTGGAATAAAATCTATTTGGTTATGGGGAATTATTCTTCACAGCACAGCTGAATTGGGTCTGCTGGAGTTCCCTCAGCTTGTTTATATCTGCATCAATAAATAATATTGGCTTGGCACTTTCTCTCTCCTTGGCTATTGTTACCAAGTCTTTGAGATAGATTCATGCCAACATCACTGATGATATCAGGACACACTTCTTTTTTTAATGTTTTCCTGAAATAGTTATATATCTTGGGAGCTATTTTTCAGAATTTTGAGAAAAAAAAACTTTTTGATTTAAAATAAATTAGGTCTAGAACTATCTTCAGATTTTTCCCTCTCTTCTCCTCTCCCCTCTCCTCTGCTATTCTAGAGATGGCGTCTTATTATATAGCCCTGCCTGGTCTTGAACTCACTATATAGTCCAGACTGGCCTTAGACTCCTGATCCTCCTCAGCCTCCTGAGTGCTGAGATTTCAGGTGTTTGTCATACCCAGCTCCTTCTTATTATTTTTACATATTCATTTAGTCTTTTTCCATGTAACTGACACAGTCAGATTCCTGTTAGGTCATTACACCTCATGTTTATCTAGAAAGCCATGGGTCTCATTCAGATGGCCAAGCTATTAACGTATGGCTATTCACTTAGCATTTTACTCTTAACTTTCGATTGTGACTTTGTGTCTACATGTTTCCCCTCTGACTGAGAGGCCCTGGAAAACACTGGCTAAAAGCTCAGGTGAAGCATTGGAGCATTGCTAATGAAACTCTAATTTTATCCCCGCCTCTTGGGTGACCTGAGGCCCATTAGCACCCCACGTCCTTCCTCGGTCCCTTCACTGTCAGCCAGGGGTGACAATCCTGTCTTCATGGGATTGTTAACAATGGCATTTTCTTTATGTTCATTGCCTTATTTGGGAGAGTATATATCTATAGGTGTGCATACCCCTTCTGCTACATGATGAAGACAGAGGACAACTATCTGGGGTTCTCTCCTTCCTCCATGTGCATACCAGGGATTGATTTGGTCAGTTTGGTGACAAGTGCCTTTACCTGCTGAGCCTCCTGTCTGGATCCTGATAATAATGGTCTTAACCAATCTGAGGCACGTGCTAAGCACTCAGCACTTTTCTATGACTAGTTTTATAAAAATCCGTACTTCCAAGGAAAACAGCATTTAGGTTTGCATATTTAACAATACCATCTATTTATTCCAACTTTGGTGTTGAAAACCCTGACCTTTGTTTCTTTCCTTGCTTTCCCTCACTTCCTTCAGACAATCTTCACTGGCACACCATCCTAACGTTGAGAAGCCTGCATTGGTGCATCCTTGCCATTCTTACATGTTCACTATGAGATTCATGGCTATAGCCCAGGACTGTGACAGTTTTGCACTGTCTTCTTAATTCGTGAATTTCTGGCTGATAATCTTTCTCTCCAGCCAGCATGTAATTTAAGAGAGGAAGTTTGACTTTGCAAAGTTTTGGATTTGGATTTTAGTTTTCATTTGCTACTTTAATAGCTTGCTCATTTGTGTTTGAATGAGTATTTTTCTGAGCTCAAGAGGTGGCTCAAATGGGTTAGGAGAGCTCATTGCTCTATTAGAGACCTGGTATTTCACAGACACACAGTCACATATACACACACACATACATATGCATACGCATATGCATGCATGCATGCATACACACTCATATGCACATACATATACAAATGCACACACATGCTTATATGGACACACAAGTGTTGCGGGAGATCCTTCCGCTCCTCTAGCCAATAGGCGCTAAGATACCAGCCCATAGGGGCGTGGTCTCTCTCTTTAAAAAAGCGGCCACTTCCCTCCTCTCTTTTTGCTTCCTGCTCTGCTTCTGGCGACTAGACTCCTTCCTGATTGAGCAGAGGGCTGTTGTCTGGGATGGTGATCTGTAAGTTTTTTCCCCTTTAAATAAATACCACCCTATTAATCATAATTCCAAACTGGTGTTGGATTGTTTGTGATTTACGTCTTCATCACACACGTATGCTCATATACACACATGTGTACTTGTATTTACACACACATATACGCTCATGTGCACACACATACATGCACATGCACACACATTCATGTGCAGAAATTGTTTTAAACTGAGTATTTTTCATTGCATATGTTCAAGGAATAGTACTATATATTTTATATATAGCTTAAATTAGTATTTCATATTCATGTCCATAAATAATCTGACCTACTGCTGACTGCTTTGAATGTGTATGAATTAATATGGCATACAGTTTGAAATCATATTAATTAATCTCTTAAAAGGAGTTTCATTGTATTCTGGATGTGATGTTTAAAAATGTATTCAATCAGTATCAATTACATTATGTAGATTCCATGTGTCCTTGTTTATTTTTTGCCTCATTATTCCGTCAAAAACTCTGAATGTGCAGACCTTACACCCCAATCTGTTTGTGTCTATTACTGGCCATTTTAGCTCGGGGTATCTAATGAGTTCAACAAGCAAACATTTATGACTGTCTGCCCTGCGAGCTGCATACTTATTAGTACAAACATTGCTGGTGTTCCCGTTTATTTTGCTCACATTCTGTGGCACTTGACATTCCCTGAAGCCCCTGGTTTGATTTCTGTTTGCACTGGGCTGGCCCCTGTTTGTCCATTCCTTTGCATCAAACCCAAATATGTACTTTCAGTTTAAGCTGAGCCAGGGCAGACACAGCACAAGACTGCATTTACAATTTTGATTCAAGCTCAGATCCTCTGACCTTTAATTGGGGAGCTTAAAAGTTCCACATCTGGGTGGCACACCAACAACAAAGTGGAAAGCCAACCTCGGCCAGCCTCTCGTCCTGCCATCTGAGGCTGGGCATCTAACAACCAGGGGTAGATTTTGAGGCATATTGTTTACAGAGATAATCATGTAACTTTTACTGACCCTGTGACCTCCATAAACGCTGCAGCATATTACTGATGCTGAGCGCTAAGCAAAGCAGTAGATGAGGTGAAGGAGTTGAAGAACTGCTTGCCATGGGATAGAGGCAGGGGGAAGGTGAGGTTTGAATGACAGTGCGGAACTTGTGGATTAGAATTCTGAACAATAATAGGCTCTGGCACTTAAACAAAAATCCAAACCTGAGCTCTGCTCCCCCATGAAGCTATGAATTTATAATTGTTAAAGATGTGAAAGAAACAAGCAAGTGGACATCAGTTACGTTGGAGATGATTCATGTTTCGAGCCGAGGCTGTAACCCATGGCGATGCCCCAAGTCTTTCAAAATCAGCAGACTGTGTACTTGCTTGTGAAGCAGCAGCGTTGACAAGATGACTTTGCAGCTTTGGGGGTTGGAATTCTGACTTCGGTTCTATCAGAGAGCTATCCAAAGAAAACTCCCACCCTCAAGCATCCCATCTGGCTGTGTGGTTTGTGTGCATACATGTCCACTCGCACAGGGTCTGAGCACTGCTGAGCTGCACGGTTGGCAGAAGGCTTGTCATAACTACTTACGTCCAGTTCCAACACTGGTAGTTTTTAAATTATTGAATCTCCCTAAGGTGAGAGCCCAGATATTATTTTATAAAGATTTATTTATTTTTTCACTCATTGTGGGTATGTGTGCGTGTGTGCGCACACATGCACGCACGCACACATATGTAAGCATACCTATGGTAATCAGGGAAGGGTGTCAGAACTCCTGGAGCTGGAGTAACAGTTGTGAGCCACTCAGTATGTGTGGGTGCTGGGAGCTGAACTATAGTTGCCTGTAAGAACAGCAAACACTCTTTACTGAACCATCTTTCCAGTCCCACGGATATTCATTTAAAAATTAAACTCTCAGATGACTTTAATTTACAGCAATGGTTAGATATCACGGGCAAAAATGCTTCTGCCATAGACTTTGCACTGCCCAATTCTGGCAAGAAATTGTGCTTTTCTTTGGGTATGTCCACTTGTTCATCTGGCCACAGACTCCTGTTTCACTCATGGGACTATTCCTTCTACTTCCTGTCCACATGATCTGAGGTAAGTGTATACCATGATTGCAAGGAAAAGGACCTGTGGGGGTCATAGAGCATCCCTTCATGACAATCAGGCCTCAGAACCACACAGTTGGACTTGTCTCTGGTAGGTCAGAGGAGCTAGGCTACTGAAAGCCAGAGAGATTATGACCATCAAAACCTCCAGTTTATGGTAGACAGTTCTTGTGAACTCCAAAGCCCCTCAGCAGAAGAAAGGAGTTTTGAAACAACTTTCTATATATTGCTCACCATTTTAAGTAACAGATACCTTGTGATGTCTACCTCTATGTTCACCTGAGTAATCCTAAGCAGAGATGGCTGGGTCTGGTAACACAAGCCAGTTGGTCCAGACTGCATCCAAGGCCAGCCTGAGCAATTTAGTGAGCATTCTGTCTCAAAATTAAACATGTTGGTGCAAAAGGATGGAGATATAGTTAAGTGTTAGACTGCTGCTTAGTATGCACAAGGCTCTTGGCCCCCAGCACCAGGAAAATCAACAAGAAACCAACTTGTGAAACTTAGAGTCTGCTGAGGGACTTCTGGTTGTTTGGACAATGCTTCTAGGCAACCAATACCCAATCTCCATCTTGGGAGCTAATTCAAGGTTTTTGTCTGAACAGTTTCTTACTTTCAACAAAAAAAGTCCTTACTATTATAGAAATGCTCATTCCACGACCTCTACAATGTCATCCCCTGGAGGGTTTCTTTGGGTATTTTGTCAGCGTCCCCAAACATCAATTGCATAGCAGGTAGCAAAAAGGTTCTAGAATGCTGTAGAAAAATGACTGGGAAAAGCAAGAACCTTTGAACAGTAAAACACAGACTACACTTGTGTATGTGTGCGTGTGTTCGTGTGTTGCACACGCACAGGTGTGAGCACAGAGGTCAATTGTTGTTCAGAGGCAGTCCACCATGCATTTTGATGCAGAGTCTCAGAGTCTCTCACTGATCTGGGACTTGCTTACAACTGTCCTTCAAACCCCATCATTCTGCTTGTCTCTGCCTCCCCCAAGACTGGAATGATTGCAAGCTATGCCAACACACCTAGGTTTTTCCTATGGGTTCTGGGGCCTGCTTTATCAACTGAGTCATCCTCCTCTTTGCACGGCCTTTTTAGCACTGGTGGTCTGTACTTTACTAGAGGCATTTCTCCTAAGCCATGACAATAGACTTGCTAAGTAATCCTGATGGTCAGATAAGCATAGGGTGGGTGAGAAAACAAGGCGTCAGAGAGAGGCATATAGAAGGAGAGGGATGGAGAAAGGATAAATAACACTAAGGATGTTTGAGAAGACCATAGGGAATCATAATACTTTCTGTGTACTTAGATGTGTATTATACTCTGTGTGTGTGTGTGTGTGTGTGTTTGTGTGTGTGTGTGTGTGTGCACGTGCACGTACATGCATGCATCCATGCATGTGATTTAAATGAAGTTATGCCACTTTGGGTGATAATACTCCTCTCAAGAGCTATAGATTGTCTAAAAACATTCCTAGTGCCAGACATGGGAAAGCTCCCTTTAATTTATTGGTCTGGTAACAGAAGTAAGGGATGAGGAGTGTGGAAGGGGGTGAGGGATGGCCGAAGAGACATTCAAAACAATACAAGTCCTTGCCTTGGTTACTTCCCAGAAACTTGGGGTTAGACATGTTGGTGAAGACACCACATACTTTGGACACAGAACTTGGAGAAACTGGGTTGGGACTGACCTGGAAACTCCTCGCAGAGGACTAGCTCTCCTAGTTACAGAGGTACTGTGTAAGCTGCCATGGGGGAAAAGCATTAAAATCATACACAGTTGTAAACCTATGAGCCACAGTAGTGGCCAGCCTGACAAGACAGCCCCAGGAGTACAATAGTAACACTTATCTTAAGGGTACCACAGCTGTCTAACTGGACTTACAATCCACTCGATAGGAGAGAAGTCAAACCCAGCCAAATACGCATGGCTCTTGAGGCTGTGAGCCCTAGAGGAAAATCTACTATTGACACTTTCATATATCAGTATAATCTCTAGCTGCATTCTAAATACTTGTCCTTATACCCACAAACTAAATAGAGTTCTCACCTCTCATCAAAGAAGATTCACTTTGTAGCAAATCAAGAATATTACAGAGACCCACAACTCACCATGGGGTGCCCCATGCCAGCTGCCAGATACATCTGCAACACCACCCCTGCACTCAAGACTCAGGAAACACTGGGGATGAGGGGCCAGAAAAGACATGCACTATGAGATAGTGTCTTCTACATATGATAGAGACATTGTACCCATGAAATCTCAACAATATGATCACTTAAATGAGACCCATACAGTGATAATACCAGTTGGCATGCCAACATAAATGGGAAAAAATATCTCACAAGGCCCTACTCATAGATGAAGAACTGCAGGTGATTAATGGCTATTGAGAGAAAAAGAATCTGTCTTCCTTAGGGATGAACCCCTTAAGAGGTTATTCAACCCCAAGTGGTCAGTGCTAAGCACATGTAAATACAAGAAACGTTAAACAGACTTGGCAGGTTGCATTCATATGTGTGTATGTATGTATACATATAATTGAAGAGGTTATGAATTTGAGAGGTAGTGAGGACATTGGAAGAGTTGAAGGGGAAAAGGGGGGGTGAAATGAAGTAAATACAGTACTCATGTATGAAATTCTCAAAATAAAATATTAAAATACCTTGTGTAAAGCCCTGACAAGGCAAACAGTGACTGAGTGTCGAGTGTGGGATTTGATTTCTACCCATGGTGATCTCTGTGACCTTCCGTGACTGTGAAATGCTCCCTGCCTCCCAGTGTCCACTTCCCTGATAAGCAGAGGCATTAGGGGTTTTAAGACTGCAGGTTACCTAGAAGGTTATGACCTGGATATTCTGTTCTTTGGGTGATGTTTATCAGCCAAACCTTGGCCCCACTAGGACATGGAAGCAGACTTGTTCTCGGAGACGAAGACCTTGGAGGCGAGCCTGAATATTTCTTTAAGCTAAGAAAAAGAAAAGCCTATTCTGAGAGTTTCTGAGCTTTTGCAGACTCATTGTGTCTAATTCCAGCCCAGACTCAGATACAAAGAGAATATTTGTATTCTGTCCCAGCAAGTCCTTTGCTGGGCTCATCTGGTATTCTATAGGAATAGCCTCAGCCTGGGATGATCCTAAGCCCAGCCCCCTTCAGAGAGGGTTTTATTAAAAGTCAAAGGGGCAAGTAAAAGCAATAGCATGCACTTAAAATAGAAAAGAAACCAATTCAATTAACATGGGTAGTCATGGAAAACTTGATACCCGTAGCTGGTCGGGAGGACAGCAGGAAACCATGGTTAACCAAGGATGTGGGTAACTCAGACCTGGACTCCAGAGGCTGAGTCTCAATTCCCAGCAGTGAGACCGCTTGACTCTTCAGGTCTAATTGCCACCATCAGTTTAATCCTTAAAGAATTAAGTCCAATTGGCTTCCATCTGTCTGCATTTGTAAATGTCATTCCACCCAGCATGTGTTATAAAGATTAGCTGTGCCCCTCCGTTTTGTTAGCATGAATCAATACTGTAGACTTCTCGGCTTGCTGGATTTTTAAGTCATGTGAATCGATGTCAGCTATTTGTGCAGCACCCTTTATAACATGCTAATTTGATATTGGATAAAATGCCTAGTTGGGGAAGACAATTATCGAAAATTTTCAAATTCACTTAAAGGTTAACTGGAGCTGTGTAGAAAAAGAGAGAGTATGCTAGTTTGTTGGTACCCATAGGTTTCATCCCTAAGGGACAGAGGATCTGCAAATGCGAGTGTGGACCAGGAAGATGCAGAAGAAAAGCCTTCATGTGGAACCATTGTAGTGGACCCTGAGCCCTACCCATTCTTGATTTGAGAGTACTGGGCATGCTCTGGAAAGCACAGCGGTGACGCTGTAAATCACAACCTAGGTGGAAAACAGGGAGCATAATGCTGCTCCTGGAAACTGCCTTGTTTCCAGGAAGATGTAATCTCCTTTGTTCCTCAGAGTACAGGAAAAGTAAGCAGTGCAACCTGCAGCAACAAGAGTCACAGTCGAGTACATAAGGTCCTGCGCATCAGTATAACCCAGCTCTTTGTCCTCAGCCCGCGGAAATGGACATCAATACAAAGATGTTATTAGCCAGTCAAGAAGGACCCACAAGTTATGAAAAGCAGCAGTTCTCTCTCTCTCTCTTTCTCTCTCTCTCTCGTGTGTGTAGTACAGGCATGTGTACATGTCCTTGCATGGGTGAGTGTGAATATGGGGTTCATATGCCCAAGTGTACCTGTACAGGTGAGAGGCCAATGTCAGGTGTCTTCAACAATCTCTTTCTAGCTTATTTTTAAAGGCAGGGTCTCTCATTTAACCTGGAGCTGCAGTAATCCTCCTGCCTCCATCCCCCAACACTGGGCTTATGGTTGTGCACCTCCATGCTGGCTTTCAGTGAGAGTTCCAGGGATCCTGACTCAGGTCTTTGTGCTCATGTGGCAAGTGCTTTACTGACTAAGCCATATACCCAGCCCCCTAAAGCAATGATTTTCAAATATTTCTTCTAAATTAGTAAATACTGAAAATATACCAAAGCTTATAAATATTGATTGGTAGACTGCTAGAAGGTATTACACATTGCACTCTTTTTGACTAGTTTTGATAAAATATATCTGGAAACTTAAAGTGATCTTACCCTTTGAATCAAGTAAAGCCAGTTTTAGAACATTTTTAATAAACAATGCACACACTTCAGTATATTTATGGGTGTTCATTCAAGTAACAAAAATGTGAAAAAATCTAAATAGCAAAATAGATGATCCAGATATGTGGGCGATGATTAAAATATCTGGAATCTCTCTCTATGGTGAGTTGTCTTGAGTTGAGGGTTCGCAAAAAATGTTTATTACCTGGAAAACACTTAAATAACAATCCAAGATAACATAACCAAGAAGCAAGGTTGTGTGCAGTCCTGCACTGCTGACCAAAGGGGGAGCCTCTGAGAGGTGTGTCCTTAGGCATCCCTGTCTCTTTCTGAAAGGACATTCTAGAGGGCATGCATATAGACTGACAGTTGTGTGGGCCACTGTTGCATTTGCAGTCCATTGCTGACCAGAATGTCAACTTACGACATTGACAGCCCATGACAGGATCTCACCTCTGTAAAAGCACATTTGGGAAGAGCACTAGAGATTACTATGCTAGGATGTATCTTCAATAGCTACCATCACCAGGCACTGTGTCTTTTCCCGGTAACCTCGAATCTTGGTGTTGATATTTAATTTTCCCTTTGACTCTTACATGGTAATTGTGTATATTTATGGCATATGCTGTGGTTTTCTGCATCTGTATGTGAGTATATGCATGTGGGTGCATGTATGTCCCTGTGTGCACTTGTGTGGTGACCACAGACAGGTTCTTCAGGTTTTCTGCTCTGTCACCCTCCTTCACCTCATTCCCCTGCGACAGGATCTACCTCTGGACTTGGAGCTAGACTTGCAGTCAGCAAGCCCCAGAGATGCTCCTGTCTCTGCTCCATCACAGCTCTAGAGTTCCAGGAGCACACATCTGTGCCTTGATTTTCATATAGGCCCTAGGGGTTTGAACTTGGAACCTTACAAAGTGGTTTTACCAGTGTCCGCTGTGCAGTATTGATACATGCACACATGGGTAATAATCGTATCAGAGTATATGTCACCTCAAAAATTGGTTATTTCTTTGCAGTGATATCATTCAAAATCTTTTCTTTGAAATATGTAATATTGCTGAGAGCTCTTCTACTATACTATAAAATGCAGAACTCGTTTCTCTAAATAACTGTAGCTTTGCATTCATTAACCCATTTTTTTCTTCTATAATGTCTCTGCTGCAAGTCTCTGATAATCACTGTTCCACCCTGTTCTGTTAGATTGGCATTTTTTTAGATTTTATAAAAGGGAGCTATCATTCTGCATCCTTACTGTATGTCTCACTTACTTTATCTAAAGTAATCTGGCACACACAAGTCCATCCATGTTTCTTCAAATAACTACAGTGAATCATTTTGTGGCTAAATGGTTTCCTGCTAAATTGCACATATGTGATAGTTTTATCTATATATGTAGAGCGATGGATATATAACTGTAGGAACACATGCATTGCACGTTTGTATCTATTCATCAGTTGAGGAATTCTGTATTTTATGAATCAAAAATACTTTTGCAGTAAATATAGGAGTTCAGATACTTCTTTGACAAACTGATTTCATGTCCCCTGGATACATATCCAGTGGCAGGATTGCTGGATTTTTGGTAATTCTATTTTTAATTTTTTGAGGAAATTCTACAGACTAATCTGAGCTGCATTCTCATAAAGGGTTCTCTTTTCATCTTTGCATTTGCCTCTTTTGTTGACTATTTGATAATACAGGAGTTAGTTTCTTTAGCAGTGTTCTATAAACAGGTTATAGGAAGGGACAGAATTGCTGAGAAAATGAACATAATAATGTGCTGAGGTGATGTCAGGAGTGAGGGTCATCATGGAATTCTTTTGGAGGCTGTGATCCTTAAGTTAATATGAAGAGAAAGAATTTAAAACAATGAAGGTTGTGTCCTGGTAGCAGGAAACATCATCACAAAGGCAAAGAGAATTGAAGTGTTCTAGAAATATGAAGATCGGAGTGGGGCCAAGTGAATACACTCTAGAGGAGCCAGAAGGAGCCCTTGGAATTCCGTGAAGGTCACCCTCAACCTTTCTCTCTCTCTCTCTCTCTCTCTCTCTCTCTCTCTCTCTCTTCCACAGAGTGCTGATGTACATGTCTCTTATAAGTTCCCTTTGACTCAGAATCCTACTGTGGGTACCCTTTCATCTACAGATAATGGCAAACATAAGACAGCTACAGAGACAAGGGAATCATGGGATTATGTGAGGCATATGCCTGGAAACAACCCGAGTGTCATAGAGCAGTTTACTGCTTGAATATAATTTTTATATCTATGTAGAAGAATACTGAACAGCTGGATGAGGTAGAAGTTCTCCTCTAGTATCCTATGTAAAGGGTTGCCTCCCCAGATGACAGGTATAGGGAGCAGAACAAAACAGAACCCGTGGCAATACTATACAAAGACTAGAAAGGTACCATATCGTTTGATTATATAGACTACACAGGACATCCCACAAATCCTAAAACCTAGTTATCTTGAAATGTAGGGCTGAGACTTGTAGTATGGGATAGAAGTGTAAATATTTTAATACAGATTGGCTTTTTAAAAAAATTTATTGATTCTTTGTGAATTTTACATCGTGCATCCCAATCCAACTAATCTCCCTGTCCCCTTATCCCCTTGCATCTTGCATCTGCCCTCTGAGCTTGTCAACCTCCTCCCGAAACAAAACCAAATTTAAAAGAAAAAGAAAACAAATAAAGCACATACACACACACATGCATTCACACACACACACACACACACACACACACACACACACACACACACATATATATATGTCTTGTCATTCATCTTTACTTGCAAGTGTTTATTGCCACAAGTCATTGATCTGACGTGACGCCTCTGGCTTCTGTTATGAAATCGATAATGGTCTCTCACTGGGACTCCTTTTGGATATCCTGTTGTTGTTTTGTGTCATGGAGTTCCTGTTGTTTTAGAACTGTAGGTTTGCCCCATTCACCTGCTTCAGTAGTTCATATAGGGTGAGTGTGCTGTGTTGACTTTTGAACAAGTATAATTTAGCCACAGGTGACTGAAATAGAAACTAGGAATTTACAGAGGTCTATGAGAGTGATGAAGATTCCAGGGTACTGGCCTTAAGTGTGGTGGGACATGGATAGAACCAGGCATGCTTTGTATGTTAACTTTTGGTAACTGATGGGGTTGCCAAAATGCATGGTGACAACAAGATGGTTGTATTCTCTTATGTTCTTAGGAAGAATCCCAAGTAGAAGAAAGCCCTGACAGGAAGCCAAGAACCTCCTTCTTATATCTGTTCAGTTTAACATAGCAGACATTGGTGTGGGAGATCCTTCTGTCTATGTGTTGTATTTACTGGTTAATGAATAAAGAAACTTCTTTGGTCCTATTGCAAGGCAAAACTTAGGTAGGCAGGAAAAACTAAAGTGAATGCTGGGAGAAAGGATGTGGGTTGGAGAGAAGCCATGGAGCCACCAGAGACAGATGCTGAAACTTTAGCTGGTAAGCCACAGCCACATGGCAATACACAGATTAATAGAAATGGGTTAAACTAATATAAGAGTTAGCCAATAAGAAACTAGACCTAATGAGCCAAGCAGTGATTTAATTAATACAGTTTTTGTATGATTATTTCTGGTCAAAGCTAGCCAGGCATCTGGGAACCAATGAGCAGCCCTCTCCTACAACAGATTGCTGCCCAACATGGCCAACTAAAATCCACATAAGAACCTGAGAAAGCTTAAAAATTATTTTTAGACACAAAAATACAGAGTTTAACACAGCTTCTTGCTGTTTGCTGGTGGTATGCAGCAGTTCCTTTAAGAGAGGTTTTCCAGACTCAGTGGTAGCAAAAGAAAAAAAGCCATGCTATTTTGAAATGCCGGCTTTCTGGGTCATGCTGCCAGCATAAACTCTGACTCTTTCAGGAAGGAGGCTACAGAGCATTTGAGTGGGGTTTATGAGCAGACTGCTGAAGTTTGCTTAATGGCAACATGGACTGGCTATGTGCCTGAGAGTGGGGCAGTGTGTGGCTCAGAAGCACAAGCGGCTCTGCAGTGCTTGACTGGGAGGGGCAAGGAAGAAGCACCATATATAACACAGTAATGATGCAGCTTAAGCTTTAAGAAGCACTTAGTATTTTAAAAAGTGCTCCTGGACAGTAAAGAATTACAGATATGCAATAAAGACAAATCCAGATGAGTCATAGTGTTGGATAAATGTACATAGGCCTGAAAAAGGGAAGAAAAAGAGTATAGAGTCATAAAATAAAGTTAATGCTTAAAAGAAAAAGGGTAAAGTCTTTAAAGAGATAGAGTACAGATAGTCATAGATTAAAAGGAGTAAAGAAAAATAAGCTACATAAAAATGGAAAATTCACAGAGAGTGTGGATTATGTATATTATTGTGTTACCTTTGAATTTTTTGACTGTGAATGAGCTAAGTACAGAGAGACATTTCATTGTATGGGCTGCTAAGCTAAACCAGCATGTATATTATAAATATATCATGACTTCCAAATTTGGATCTAAAGATATGTTGCTTTGGAAAAGAGATTCTTCTCTTGTTTCCACAGAGGATGAGAACCTGTGGATTCATTCCAGGCTAATATGGTTTGATAGTGCACGATCTCCTGAAAGGTCACTGTGAACACCCTCAAAAAATTATTTCACCCAACTGCTGACTGAGATGAACCTAGAACACAGAATATACCATGAAAGACCTGATTAACAGCACCCCAAACAGTAGGAAGCAGTATAAACAGAACTATACTCATATTCCCAAATATTGTTTATAACTGTTTGTTTACATTTAAAGCAGGATATGCTATAGAGATGAGTAATTTGCCTTGGTATGGATCTTGGTTTATTGATACAAATTTAAGGTAAAATTTGTTATATTGTATATGAATATTTCTGCCCTGGATTAAGGTATTGTGCTTGTATAGTTCATTTAAAAATGTAATGTATAATTTAGAAATATAGGTTAATAGATAGTCATCTATAATAGTCAAGATTGTAGTCATGTTAGTTGGGTTTTCTAGGTATATAGAGATATATTTCAGTTAGTTAGGTATTCTTCAAATCTTTCAGAGACCTTCAGAATATGGCATTTAAGTGTTTTAAAAATTTAGGACTTTTCATGACAGTGAGACATATCTGCTTTTGTTAGCACCAATCTACTTCAAGAAGAAGCTGGGCATCAAAGAGGCTCCTTATGGAGTTTCTTAGATGAACTGGACATGCAGGATCCACAGAGAAATGATTGCTGAACTTGCCTATAGGTGAGACATGACCCTTTGTGGTTTCTGCTTCATGAAAGAGTCTGCCAGACATCCTTCAGGATACAGAAGAAAGTGACTGACAAACTTCCAATATAGGCAGAATTGTCTTTGAAATTTCCTGCTTCATGGAAAAGTCTGTTGGATATTATGGGCGAATAGGTTGAAGATGAATGTTCCAACGGTACAGAAAAACTTTGGGTGACTGTCCAGGTAGTGAAATATCTCTGTCAATTCTAGAGTTTTGGAAGTTACTTACAATGTACTTCCTGTTTACTTAGGTAATATTATATCCTTCTGGAGTCTTTGATGAAGTTGAAGAATTTATAGGTATTGTTTTTCTTAGTTATGATAAAAGATAAAGTAGATATAAATACTTTAACTATAATTCTTGTTTTATACCTTTTTTGTTATATGTAATTTTACTATGTTAAGGTTAAAACTTTCCTTTTTATTTAAACAGGAAAGGGAGGTGATATGGAAGTCCCCTCTGTGTGCTGTGATTACCATTAAAGAATAAAGAAACTGCTTTGGACCTATAGCAAGGCAGAACTTAGGTAGGCAGGGGAAACTAAGCTGAATATTGGGAGAAAGAAGGGTGGAGTCAAAGAGAGATGCCATGGAGCTGCCAGCAGAGATAGATGTGCTGAAACTTTGCTGGTAGGCCATGACCTCGTGGAGATATACAGATTAATGGAAATGTGTTCAATTAACATGTAAGAGTTAGTCAATAAGAAGTTAAAGCTAATGGGCTAAGCAGTGATTTAATTAATACAGTTTCTGTGTGATTATTTTGGGTCAAAGATAGCCAGGTGGCTGGGAACCAACCAGCAGTCCTCCATAATACAAGACATCAGAGAGGAGATGGGGATGTGAGCAGAGCAGTCTGGAGAGCAAAGTAAATGTGAGACCTGAGATCTGAGCTATAGTGACATAGCGTGTGGATGGATGTGGAGCCCTGAGGTTGAGTAAGATCATTCAACAGACAAAATATGAAGTTAGAATTTTGATGGGACTGAGCCTAAAACACTAAATAAATGTTTCAGGTTGAGCAGAAGCAGAGGATCAAAGGACAGGGAACAGCAGCTAAGGTTGCAGAGGGAGGAGGGAATGAGGGTGCAGTAGTCCCTTCTCTCTTTACAAATCTCTGTGAAGTAGCTGCCCAGCTCAGACAGCTCAAGGAAGGAGGGCTTGTTTAGGTTTGTAGTTTCAGAGGAGTCTGTCTATCGTGGCAGGAGAGTACGGTCGCACCATGACAGACAAGAAACAAAAAGCGGTAAACAAGAGTAAGATAGGGTATGGCCCTAGCAACATGCTGCCTAGGAACATGGTGTGACCTGGTTCCTTCAAGGCTGCACCCGTTTTTCACCAAGTACTTCATGACATTGCCAAAGATCTCAAGGTCTGTACTTTTCCAGAGATGCCCTCCTAGACACACTCAGAAGCGTTCCTCCATGACCTCCTGAGTATCCTTCAGTTCAGCCCACTGGAAACAGAGGTTAACTGTTCATTTCTTGACAACACAGTCAAGAAGAAAAGAAATATGGTTAGGATGAAGTGGGCATTGGCTATTGATGGCACACTCTCTAAAAAACTGAAGCTGGGACTCAGAGAAGCATGTGTAGGATTTACTGATACCATGGCCAGCGGGGCTTAGATACAGTCACTTGGGTGTGGTTAGGTTAGAAAAAAACTATAAAAATAGAGATCAAAATGTAGAGAGTGGCTGTGCCCCACCCTCCAAAGTTGTATTCTTTGAAAACAGAGTGAATGAGGGCATGGTTAGAGGACACTGAGAGCCAAGGGCTCTGGTTTCTTTGCTCTCAGATGAGAAAAAATGGGCCATGCTTGTCCTGGTGGGTTGGGCAGTAAAACAAAGACATCATATTTAGGAAGCAGGAGGATGGTTGTAGGATTTGACCTGTCAAGTTTCTGAGGGCGTGAAGGAGCCACACTTTGGTATGCATCTGGTTCTTCTTCTGGGTGGTTGTCACCAGAAGCCAAGCTACTGATATCACCAATACCTCAGTTAATCATTTACCTCCTCTGGCAGATAAATAGAGGTGGAGTGAGCCTCCGAAGATGAAGTCAGAAATTGTGCCAAGAAAGTAGTGCTCAGGAAATATTAGTCATTTTTGTCTCTATTTTTACCACGTGCCCCCCACCAGATACTCTATATTAAGCATTTGCTCCAACATCTGAAGACAGGAGGACCCTGCCTATGTTCTCTGTTCAGTGTGAATAGTGGAAATGCAGAAGTCACCCAGAGTCTCTGCAGTCTGAGATATCAGGACTGAAAACAGACAAACTTAGCAGAGAACACACCCACGCACACATGCACACATGCGTGCAATATGCAAACATGCACATGAATGCTGTGCATGCACATGCATACGTGTGCGTGCACACACACACACACACACACACACACACACACACACACACACACGGTTCCAGGTTCCTCTGGTCTTGCCATTCCCATGAATACATAAAGCAGAGGCTAGCAGAGCAAGCAGGCTTGGGCAGAGACTATGGGAAACCCCCTTCCTGTTTGCAAAGGGCAAGGTTCATCCTCTTTACATTGTCTCTGCCACCTGAACACAGGTTAGAACTGTGTTACCCTGCCCATTCCTGGGACACAGAGTGCTCAAGTGGGATTAGAGACAAGGGGAGGAAGGCCCTGGGAAGCAGAATCTGTATTTCTGAGCCAGGCTTATGGACAACTGTGGTGGGGAGAGAAGGAAGTTTACAGGGGATGAGGTGTGGGCCTGAGACCTGTCTTTTAACAATGACTCCTTTAGGAGTCAGGCCCGCCCAAGGACCTAGGAAACACACTATCTTCTCCCAGGCCTCCTTGCTCTTTAGTTGCTCCATCAGCACAGGCAACTTCACAGCTCTTTCTGTTATTAAAAATTGCCCATCTGTGACTCTGGGGAAGGGATTAGAAATGCGAAGGCGGAGGCAGACAGAGCCAAGTGTCATTGTGCTCTTGTTTGCTGTTGGGCCTTTCCCACGGCTCAGCTCCTTCAGCCAATTTAGTTACTCATAAGGCAGGTATCCGCCTTACTTGGACCTCTAAATAGGTTCAAAGACTCTGAAATTTACCCAGAACCACACAGCTACCAAAGAACCGACTAATGTGGGAACTCCCAGCTTTTTTCTTGGGTTTAGCATGTGTTCCTTCCTTCAAACCAGGATTTTCCAGCCTGGGTACCATCAGTATCTTGAGTTAGATAATTATTGTGTTGAAGTTGGAGAAAGGGATGAAGCCTTGTGTGTTACAGGGTATTTAACACCATTCCAAGAGCAGTATTGTCACCTCCCTGGCTGAGATAACCTCAGATATCTCTGGCTATTGCTGGTTGACCTCAGTGGGGCAAAATCTCCCAGGGTTGAGAACCACTAGTCCTCAATATGTCTTCATACCCACAGCCCGGCAGCATTTTTCCAATGCCAGATTTGCAGTTGCCTCGTTTATTCATTCTTTTTTTCGTCCCTTCATTTGTCTTGCTGATGGTGTGTCTGCTATAAGCCAGACTCTCTGTGGGGATCTGGAGGAAGGAGATGCATGGGGCACAGTCTCTGAACCTGAACCACGCAGTCCAGAGAGACAGGCAGACACAGAAGGATGCAGCCTGGGAGTCCAATGCCAGTAGCACCTCAGGGCAGGTATTTATGCCAGCCTTGAGATGGAGATTTGGAGAAGGAATAATTCATTTGGTACCCAGGCTTCAGAGCTGATTTAGAAGATAGTTTGCCTATGGACTTACACAGAGGGATTGGGTATGCTCAGTTCCTAGCAAGTGCATCCTTAGCAACCCAACTGGCAGATTTGGTTCTACAGTTTTTATCGTATTTATTTATATAACAATGTGCACGTTTACTTCTTAATTGTGTGAATACATGTTTGTGTGTGTGTGTGTGTGCATAGCCCAGCAAGGATGTAAAGTTTGGAGTGTTTATTGTTTCATGATGTACATCCCGGGCCACCTGGTCTATGAGTTTCTGGAGATTTTCCTGGCTCTGTCTGACATCTTGTACTGAGGTTACAAATGTATTCTAGGGATCTGAATTCAGGTCCTCATGCTTGCTTGTACAATGTGCACTTCATCTCCTGAGTCATGATGCCCCAGCCCCTGCCCACATTTTCTAAGTGTAAAATCTAATGAAGTTTAAACATCAGACCTATAGAGACACCATTCAGTGTCATGCTGTAGCGTTTCTTCCCCACCTCTCTGTAGTTAGCTTACAACTCTCCACAACAAAACGCACAGTACAACTCCTAGCATTCTTGGGTTCTTCAGCATGACCGCGGATTTTATACCCAGAGGCTCCTCCACTTACTGCTGGGTTAGGTCTCGGTCAACCCACTCTAAACTGAAAATGACACCAGTAATAAGTGCCATTAATGCACAAGTCAGCTGACACTATGACTTTCGTTGTAGAGTGTGTGGTTTCCTACCATGATCGTGCGGTTAGTTGGGAGCCTTGGTTCACTGTTACCGCTCAGTGTCATGAGCAAATCATACAACAGGTTAAGAATCACTGTTAGAGGAAGTAAGAAAAGCTCAAAATTTGGGCCAGTGAAGTAGTTCAGAAGGCAAAAGCTTGTCACCGATGCTGACGAGAAAACCTGAGTTCAGTCCTTGGAACCCATATGGTGAAAGGAGAGAACCAATTCCCACAAGCTTTCTTCTGAGCTCCACAGGCATGCAGTGCTATGTGCAAACATCCTTAGCATGTGCACACACACACACACACACACACACACACCACACATATACATACACCACACGCACACACACACAGCACATACACACACAGAGAAATTATTTTTAAAAACCTTAATTTCAAAATTCAAATTGAATCCCATGTCTTTTACACCATCATAAAGTCAAAAAGTAAGCCAGGCGTGATGATGCACACACCCTTAGCATGTGCGCGCACACACCACACACATACCTATTACCCTAGCCCTCTGGAAAGCTGAGTCAGGAGGATTGTCAGTTCTAGGTGAGCTGGGCCACACGGGGATACTCAGTCTCAGTCAATGAATGAATAAATGAATCAATCAAATAAACAAGCAATCGATTGATTGGTCAACCATTCATTCAATTCAGCATGATGTGGGGAACATCTTCAAGCAAGACACACACTGTTGTGTTTTCTGTCTGTGTTGCTTTCCTCACCGTTACTATATGGGATGGATCCATTCTGTTGACTGAAGCCATATTTTATTCATTTTTATACTGCTGTATAAAATCCCATTGAGCGAATATTGCTATAATAGATTTATCCATTTCCCAGCTGATGAGCATAAAGGTCACACTTTCTGCCTGTTATTAATAAAGCCATCATAAACCCTTTAAGTTCTGCATTTGAATGAACATTCCCACTCTTTTCTCCAGAGCAGTAACCCAAGAGTAGAAACACTGGGCCATGGGCTCAGTGTGCATTTGATCTTAGAAGATGCTGTCAGTCTTCTTTACCATACGTTGTTTGCAGCTACAGCAGCCAAGTCCCAGCTGAAGTCCAGCTTCTTAAGACAGCGTAGGGTGGTCACCATACAAAGGCAAGGCACCCAATAGGGCTGGGTTGTGAAGAAAGGCTGTATTGCTCTGTCCTACTGTTGTGATCTCTGTCACAGCACCTGCATCTGGCCACCCAGATGCCAGAAAAATAAAAATAAAAAGACAATTAGCAAACAAAGTCCACTGAGGAAGAACTAGACAGAGCCACTCTCCTGATCAGGGAGTGCTGGTAAGTAACAGCTGGAATATAGGGTTGAAGAGAGACTCCATAGAGGGCACACCCACTAGCCATCCCCCTATGGGACATCTACAGTTGGATGTTCACGTTGACAAAGACACAAAGCTTGTAGGGATACAGTGGGGCTCAGCAAACTCCATGATTTTTTCTCAGCACTGGGCAAAGCAAGGATGCCTCTTTCAAACAAACTCTCTTTATCCACGGTCTCTGCTTGCCTCCCTTCTATGGTGCAAAGTGACCCCAGTATTTGGTTGAAAACATCACCTCAGCTCCCCGGGGAACCATTTTATACAGAGTCTGAATTGTTTAGTTGGGGGCGCGTCACCCCAGCTCCCTGGCGTCTATCTTGAAATGTTGGGTTGAAAGTTCCATTTCAAAGCTCCCTCCCCTGGGAGTTGCCTCAGTCCACCACCTCTGAGAAAACCCACCAAATGGTGACCACTCCCCAAGGAGGGTCAAGACCATTCCCACAGGCTATTTAAACTGCACCCCAGAGAATGAACGTCTGATCTCCTGGTTTTCTGTGGTCTTTCAGGTCTCTGTTCCCCTCTCTTATGTTTTCCCAGGCAGTCACCTGGGAGTGCTAGCAGCCATTAAACCTGAGCATCTTCTAATTCGGTATGATTTGGTCTTATTGGGATTATTTTCATCAGCGGAGAGGTTTGTTGGCTAAGGAAAATACTTAACACCCAGTATAACGTGACCCTGAGAAATAAGGTTCCTGGAGGGGTGACGGCTTTTCATGGTGTAGCCTAGTCTCCCTGATATTGACCAAAGGCTGTGACGTCCTGCACAGTGATGGATAGAACAGGTTAGGAACCAGGACCACCTCAGCTGTTCACAACGGGGAGTTACCCTTACTCAGTCCCTTTTTCTGGTCTTCAGAACCCCCATCCATGCAATTACATCTTGGATCCTTTCAGAAAGTATTCCAGTGGGTAAGCCATAGGACAGATAACCTCAATCAGTCTTGTCCTTTTCTCGGCTAAAAATGTGTGTGTGTGTGTGTGTGTGTGTGTGTGTGAGTGTGTGTGTGTGTGTGTGTGTGTGTGTGTGTGTGTGTGTGTGTCTTGAGTGCCAGGAGTCATCTAAGAGCTTGGTTGGTATTGCACCTTATGAGAAAGGTGCTGTTCTTATTTCCATCTGTCTATGTTGAAACTGAGGCACAAGGAAGCTAAGTAAAAACTACCTGACATCTGAGGTGGTGAGCTAATCTGAGCTCTCCATCCAGGCAGAGAGCTTTCCAAGCTGTGTTCCTGTGGCTCTGTACCCGACACTTCAGCCTATGGGAAGAAGAACAAACTGCTTTATCACTTAGTGGCCATGTTAGTGTCATAAGCCAGCTCGGTCTCAGTTTCTCCGACACTAAAATGAGGACAGAATTTTCATCTCATGGGCATAATGCATAGAGCTAGCAGAATTACCAGCACCACTCTCAGTAGCTACTGACTGCACACGTCTATCGCTGTGTAAGCCCAGGTAGAGATGAAGGATGCCTGCGGGAAGGACCTTGCTTCCGTCTCTCTGCCACAAGACAATGTTCTTGGAGTTGTGCCAAGTGAAAACCTGAAACCCTGTGTAATACAACCATTTGGAAAGACTACATGAGCCAAACTGGACTTTTATTCTTTATTAAATCCCCACATCCTTCCCTCCCCATCATAAAAGTAATAACTGCTCGTTTTAGAAAATTGGAAAATACAGGGGAAAAAAAGGGAAAATGAAAAAGCCTTGGTGATCTTGGCATCCGAAGCAGTGGCTATTGATATGGCTGCATCTCTTCCCAGCGTGAATGGATGGGGTCATTTTGGGTATGAAGTTTGTGGTTTGCCTTTTCTCACTAAATAATCCTCCATAAGCATTTCCCCAGGATAATGACAATCTCTGCAATCAGCATTAAGTGCTGGATAATGCTTCATTGTATCCGTCATGATTTAGTTGCTTCCATAATCTTCCTAAATTTCTCACTATTATGACAACAGTAAAATGACCACGATTGTGTACATAAAACTTTTTATTGGAGTTTTGAGCCATCTTCCCTAGATGCGGGCATTTTTCAAAGTTCCTGATGTAAGTTGCCAAATCGCTTTCTAGAACTGTGTGATCACGTGATGCTTTTGCCTAAGGAACAGGGTTTCTCACTGGCCTTGCTTGTGCAAACCAGAGCTACAGGGTTTAACGTCTGTGTTAATCCATTGTTAAGGAATGCTATCAGATTATTTAAATTTACAGTCCTTGGATCCAAAACACTGCTGAAATCATTGCACAGTTTGGATTGCTCTTCTTATCTGTTTCTTTTTTTCCTGTTTTTTTTATTTTATTGTGATGCATACCAAGAAGACACACACACATAATTTAGATAATAGCACAGCAAGAACCAATTTTTCTATCATTCAGCTCAAGAACTACAATACTCCTGAATGGGCTGGAAGATGGCTTGATTAGTAAAGTGATAGATAAACATGATGACCTGAGTTTGCCCCAAGACCCTGCCCTCCAAAAAAGCAGGTTTATAATGCCTGGAACTGGAGTGAAGAGAGAGGCTGATCTCTGAAGCTTGCTAGTCAGCCTTCCTAGCAGAACCAGTCAGCTCCAGGCAACTGAGAGACCCTGTGTCAAAAATAAAGTAGATAGACGGGGGTGATGGCTCAGTGGGTAAAAGTGCTTGCGCACAAGCAGTAAGACCAGTGTTCTGTCCTCTGGGCATGGTGGTATGTGCTGTAACTTCAGTGTTGGAGGGACAGAGAAATCTAGACTCTGCAGACTGGGCATGGTGGTGCATACTCTAGGTTGGAGGGGCGAAGACAGCTAGCCTCTGAAGACTCCCCCGTCGGCCAGATTAGCAGAAATGGTGAGCCCCAGGCTCTGAGAGAGACCCCAGTTAAAAGCATACTATGGAGAACGGTAGAGGAAGGCATTTAATATTGACCTCTGGTTCTCTACATACATGAAGAGGTAAGTATACTTACATTGAGTTCGCACACAATGGTAATTTTAAAAAGTAATGTATATGGTTTTCTGAGGAATGATACCTGAGGTTGTCTGGCTTACAAGCATATATACACTACCACCACCACCACCTCCTAGATATGCCTCCTGTCTTCTCCCTTTTGCTATGACCCCAATTTTGGCATTATTTCCTCAATTATCTTCATGGCTTTATCCCATGGCTTTATACCCAGTCATGTTTGCCTGAGTAGTTGTGTTTTCTTTTTTGTTCTTGGAACTTAAAATAGATGGAATACCATTATAAATTTCTTCTGTGGCTTACTTCATAACCATTGTTATTGAGATCAATCCCTTATTGTGGCTTGTTCTGGAATGTTCTCCTGAAAGGATTATATGTTGAAGGTTTGAGTTGCGGAGGAAGTAGGTTATTAGCAACAGGACCTTGAGGAATGGATACTGTGACCCTAGTACCCCCCTCTCTTTCTCTCTATCTCTTGCCCTCTATCCTCCCTCCCCCTTTCTCTCTTCCTCCTTGGTGACCAGGAGGTAACATTTCCCATGCCAGATAGTCTCACCACAGATTTAAAGGTATCAAAGACAAATGACCATGGACAAAGACCTACAAAACTGTGATGAATCTTTCCACTTGTTAAATTGTTGATCCAGAAGTTTTTCTGTCAATGTGGCACAATGCTGACTATCATGTCCATGTTGATGATGTATACACTAAAGATTTTGTGATTTCCCTCTTGAGTAGCATCCCACTGGGTAGACATGATGAATCATTTGTGGGTGTACAAGCCCACCTTAACTTAATAGTTTGTTGGGTTTTAAGCTTATTTATATTATTATATTTACTTCATTTTAATATGCTACAAATATGACTTTTATATTATTTTGGCTCTTAATCACAGCTCTGATCATTAAAGAATATAAATAATATTCTTTATGGCAGTTTGAGTGAGAATGGCCCCTATAGGTTCATATATTTGAGTATTTGGCTCCCAGTTAAACTCTTTGGGAAGGATTAGAAATTGTGGTCATATTGGAGTAGGTGTGGCCCTGTTGGAAGACGTGTGTCACTTGGGTGGGCTTGAGTTTTTAAAAGTCCAAGCCAAGCCCAGTGTCACAGAGTCTTCTTCCCCGACTCTTACAGCCTGCAACTTGCAGATGAGGTGTGAGTTCTCAGCTATTTCTCCAGTACCAAACTGACCTACCTACCTGCTGCCATGATTCCTGCCTTGTTGGTCATGGATTCATTCTCTGGAACTGAAAGCAAGCCCCCAATGAAATTCTCTTCACTGAAATAGAGCAGAAACTCAGAAAACCCTCTTCATCAGATTCTGTCTATTGGAGCTCAGTTCTGTGCCTGTCCTTGTATATGACCCACTCCACTAACACGGTGAGATGCCTGAAAACTACATTTCCCAAAATCCATAGCAATGGGATGTTAGCTTTTGGCAGTGGATCAGTCATATGAGATTAATAGGTGGGAAAATTTAGAAGCTGCTTTTCTGATCCTAGCAGTAGCATCAAAGTGAATTCAGATTCCCAGTCTCAGGATAATATCACCCTCTGTATTTTAATTCTCTGGAGCTGAAAGCAGTGCTGGCTATCTACAGGTGTTAACTCCGGGCAGTACATGTCCCTCCTCTTTGTTCCTCTTGTTTACCTATGTGTTTATAAACAATGCACTGAGTTAAATCCACTGAGTTGAGACATCTAAGGTGGTTTTTGTGCTCCCAGGTTTATCTTGGTTAATAAACATTGTTTTCTTCGTTCATTTGCAACAGTACATTTTCTATGTGCACATGTGTCCATGCAAATGTGTACATATGAGTGCAGAAGAAGGAAGGGGGAGAGAATAACACCATTTTCTCTAAAGTCATGTGCTTTGATTTATTGACCTTTCTATGCATCTTATACAGATGTTTCTCTTTGTAACTGCTGTAGCTTGAGCAAGCATTTTCAGGACCTGGCACGGCCAAACTTTTCCTCACTCATCTTTCCTCATGACGTTCATTGCTCTCACCTAGTCACCATTTTGAGACTTTAGGAAAAATAATAAGTCTTCACAAGGAGAACAACTTGTGCTGTGTCTTTGCTGTCTTTTTCTCTGCATCTTGGTGATGCTGAGAGTATGTAAGAGCAGCCAGCCTTGCTTCACTGTGGAGTCACGCACCCCCCTCCCCAACACCTCTTCCCCTGTGGGCACAGTGGTCAGTTGTATCTCAATGGACAGGTGATAAATTACTGCCCCTTTACACTGGTCCTTCCTGCCACTTTAAGGTCATCCTGTTTGGAGAAGGCAGTGAAAATTGTCACCTCGGGATGAATGGGGACCTCGCTTCCTTCCTTCAAGATAGCCCAACTAACCACAAGCAAGGTCAGAAGAAACATTTTGCCCATTATGGTACAATTTCCCAATAATTCTATTTGGACTAGTTGGCCGAACAGGCTGCACGAAAATGACCAGGTCATTATTTTGAGCACTCAGGCAATCATGTCAGGGGCCACCCCAGGATCACATACACCACCTCCGCCTCGGTAACAACTGCAAGGGGGAGAATTGAGGACAGTGACTTGTGGCTCCTTTTCCCCCTTTTGAGAAGAGACTTTAGCATTCTGAAAACATCCTCAGGATTGCACCACCTGCCTTCTCTTAAGCCTGCTTAGGTAGCAGACAAAGGCTGACCCCATTTTGTAAGTTCAGTCCTGGAGGGAGCCCCTGGCACTTGCCCCCAGTGTTTGGCTTTAAGTGTGAAACTGCTTAGGAACATGAAAGTTGCTCCTAGTGACCCTCAGGGCTCGGTGCCCTGGGGGTCAGGCAGTTGAATGAGAAGACTATAGAAGCAATTTCAAAAGAATGTGGGCATTTGACTGAGCTCACCTGGCAGAGAAAGCTGAGAAGGGGGCAGTGTGACTTTGCAAGGTTCAAAGCAGAGGGGACTTTGTCCCTCACTTCCCAGCCACGAGTCTGAGAGTCAGTCTGCCCAGTTTTGAATTCTGCCTAATTCATCTTCAGTTAGGTGGGCACTTTCTGTGTCTCAGTTTCCCACCCCGAATAATACTGTAAATAAAAGTAACTGCCCAAGAGTTTAATCCCAGCATGCCTTTAATCCCAGCACTCGGGAGGCAGAGGCAGGTGGATCTCTGTGAGTCTGAAGCCAGCCTGATCTACAATAGCGAGTTCCAGGAAGGCTCCAAAGCTATAGAAAAACCCTGTCTCAAAAAACCAAAAAAAAAAAAAAAAAAAAAAAAAAAGTAGCTGCCCCAAAGGCTAAATTAAACCATGTAATCCATGTAAGGGCTGTAGAATAGCATTTGGACACCACAGACACTTAATATCACCTAATACCTGTCCATCCTTGTCCTCTGCTCTACTTCTGGCCTTTATGGATTAGTAGCTCCTTATGTAAATGCAAAAGCCAGATGACCTAGTTCACATCTTCCTTCTGCTGAATTCTAGTTGTGTGGCTTTCGGGAGGTTGCCTAACCTCCTGGAGTGTCACTGGGCTCAACATACAGATTGAACAACCGTACATTCTCCTAACGTTATGGGAGGATTGAACTGATTAATTCATAGTAAAGGATTGGGCCAATATCTCTCAGTGGGAGGACATGCAGGTTGTTTCAAAGCGACCCTTTGGTCACATCTGCAGGCATTCTGGTTGCCGCACTAGTGTGAGTGACTGCTGTGTGGTTGGAGGTCAGGAAGGCTGCTAAACTTTCTGAAATGAGAGGACAGCTTTGCAGCAAAGAATCACCATTCCCAAAGTCACACCTGCCAACGTGATACCCTGTAGATGTTGACTATTGTCACCTGGGCAAGTTTTATACCCTTGTGCTGTCCCATGGTCAATACCTTGAGTTGGGACCATGAGGAAGAATCTCATGTGGATTTCATGTGCCATTTCAGACTTGGTCTGGAGGGAAGGAAACATGGGAAAATAAGGCTTTGGGGTCAGGATCAGGATTCGGATCAGAGAAAGCATCCAAGCTACATATCAAAGACACCACTTCTTACTTAATTCTTTTTGTTACTTTCAATGAGCCAAACCCCTGACAAGATGCTAAGGTGTTGTGAGGAGTGGCAGCGGGCTGTGTCCCGCCCACCCCGGCTCCGCATGGCTAGCTTTATACCCGAAATAATTACGTGGAAACTGTATTCTTTTAAACACTGCTTGGCCCATTAGTTCCAGCCTCTTATTGGCTAGCTCTTACATATTGATCTAACCCATTTCTAATAATCTGTGTAGCCCACGAGGTGGCTTACCAGGGAAGATCTTAACCTGAGGCTGTGTCGCGTGGGAGAATCATGGCGACTCACTGACTCGGCTTCTTTCTCCCAGCATCCTGTTCTGTTTACTCCACTTACCTAATTTTATGTCCTATTAAAGGGCTGAGGCAGTCTCTTTATTTAACCAATGAAATTAACACAAAACAGAAGACTCTCCCCCATCACTAAGGAGAAAAGATGATTGGATGATTGATATTAAAGTGATATTGATAGTGAACTCAACAGGGGCTAGAACTGCCTAAAAGAAGACAAACCTCTGGGCATATTTATGATGGGAGTTGAGTCTCTAGACTGAGTTAATTGAGGTAGGAAAAGCTACCTTAAGTGTGTGGGGCAGCAGTCTGTGAACTGGGGTCCCAGACAGAATAAAAAGCAAGAGAGTTGAGCATCAGTCTTTCTCTGCTTCCTGACTGTGTGTTTGAGTGAGTGGCTGGCTACCTTGCTCTCTCTCCCTCTGCTGGCCTTCTCCCCTACTGCCTTGTTCTTGCTCTGCCACTCTTTCCTGCTGTGATGGACTGCACCTTCAGACTGTGAGCCAAAACAAATCTTTCCTCCCTCGAGTTTCTTTTGTCAGGTATGTTGTCATGGCAGTGAGAAAATAGCAATTATGCCTCCATGGTGAAGAGATGGGAGGAGTGTAAGGGCAGGAATTCCAAAAGGAGGCTGCCTTTGCACCTGCCCCATGAAAGATGAAGAGGAGTTGGGGAGCACAAGTGGGGAAGAGTGGGGCAGAAGGAACCTCAGACTGAGGCCTCTGTACAATTAATACATTTATCAAGCACTTCGGGTGACAGGAACCATTCAAGTACTAGGAAGATAACAGTAAACCAAAATCTATCTCTAGGTGGAAACTCACAGTGAGATAATGAACAGCTGATAGTTTTATATAAATAAATAAATAATCAGGGTGGGGCAGAGAATTCATGAACAAGGGCTACAAAATTACATGGGAAGTTTGAGGAAGGCTTTGATAAGCTTACCCCAGCAATAGCAAAAATACAAGCCAAAAAGGGAGCCACAAATGCATCTCTGTTCCCTGCTGCAGTGGCTCCTGCCACAGTCCCAGAGCTCCGGAAGTCTGAGGATTAGCAAGAAGACAAATATGGGAGGGGGAGGAACTGGACTAAAAAAGAGCAGTAGTCAGGCCAAGTAATTATTTGGATGCCAAGGCAAAGCAGGTAGTTTTTCCTGGAGGTGTTGGAAGAACCTTTTTCAGCTTCAAGGGAAGCCCAGGCAACTCCTATGTGACCTGGAGTGTGTGACGCTTCCTCAGAAGCAAGTCATTTTTATGAGAAGCCATGCCCCTTGAGTACTGCTCTGAGTACCCAGGACAGACCCTGGGACCCTTCACCTCTAAGACAGGCTCAACATCCAACTTTTCATACCCCATTCTGATCAAGTTTCATGGTGGCATCTGGGTCCCTATTTCCAGTCTCTGTAACACAGCTTCAGATACACCACCATGGCCTTTTCGATCTCATTTCTTCTCAGAATATGAGGATATCCTGGGACCTGCAGTTAGCTTCTTTTCCAGCTCCTGGGATCCACAAATGCTGCAAAGTTCTCTCTTAAGATGCTTGGGCGTGGGAGCGAGGGCCGTGCTTGCATGTGCATTTGTTGCTCCTTCACCAAACATCTTAGGAGCTAAGTCAACATTGCACACCGTCTTTTCAGAAAGACCCTAGGAGCACCCCGGGAGGTAGGTGATACTACACATGACAGGACTCCTTTCTCCAAGATGAGGCCACAGAGACACAGAGGGGGCTAAGCAACAGACCTGAAGCCACACAGCTTGCACAAGTCAAACAGACCCGGGGCTGTCTGACTTCTTGTGAGCTTATGGGTAAGAGGGACAGCAGGGGAGGGAAGCTCCCACAGGCAGAGAGGACAAGCACTCTCTCTTCAAGCTCCAGCTCTCTCTCATCCTGCTCTGTCGATGTAGCTTAGGGCTCAGGAGGATCTGGCAGCTGTCACTGGGGTCTGTCTGACAAGGCCATAGCTGGAGAATTGACTAAGGACTGTAGTTTTAGCAAGAACTCCGTGAGAAGGCGTTGAGTTGAAACCAGGGAGGGTTATACATGGGGATACATGGAGCATCCCAGACCCCAGTTACAGGTCAGCTGGGACCGGCCTCCAGCCCCAGACTCTGAGAGACTGAAACAACACAACAGAAAACACAGGCTGACATGTTTGCCTTCCTGTGCGGGGTTGCCTAGCAACCACAAGTGACAAGCTGCCAAGCCTGTGATACAATCACAGCAGGCAGATCAGAGTTAGCCAATTAAAACTTTTTTTTTTGCATTTTCCTTTTTTTGTCCTCATAATTTCATTTAGTCCCGACTGCCCTCAGACATGGATTAAAAAGCCTGCCAGAGGAGGAACTCACGCATATGACACAGTCAGAAAATCCATCCTTATCGCACGCTGGTGATGAGTGCAGTGGAGAGACAGTTTATTAAAATGAAGGCGTGTGGGGGGGGGGAACCTATCAGAATTAGCACCTCTCTGAAAGTAAGACTCTGCCCTGGAGTTAGGGCCAAGGCTGAAGTCTATCACCAGATAGGTCAGCACCCAATCTCAGGATGATGCCTGGCATGGAGGGGGCACTCAGTAAGTGATAGAAGAAACCAATGATCGTAGGGAAAACAGCGAAGCTGGCAGCTACATCAGGGAGCCAATATCCCAGCATGATCAGAAGATAAACAAAATCTTAGCAACTTTCTCTTACTGGATCCCCCTTTTCTCTCTTCTCCCTTCTCTCCCCTTTTCTCCAGTCACCTCTTGTCCCTCTATTTTTCTTCCCTCCACCCCTCTCTTCCTTCTTCCTCTTCTCTCCTCTCTTTCATTGTTCCTTTTAGACAGAATCTCTCTATGTAGTCCAGGCTGTCTTCAAACCCATGGGTTTCTTGCCCCGCCCCTTAAGTGCTAGGGATTACAGACACACACGACCACACCCTGCCACTCCATGTTTTTTGGGGAGTTCTCTGCTTTCTCTTCTTAGCTTTCTGAGTGGATTCTTGCAGCAGCAGGAATAGTCCAACTTTAGACTGGAATAACATCTGGTAATTAGAAAGAATGACCATTTCCTGATCACAATATTCTCTCCTTTTTCCAAGCCCCTCAACACGCTTTTATCGATGGCCAATCTCTCTGGATGTTCCGTCTCCTCCCACTACAGAGACAGAGACAGCAAGACAACAAATCCCGTCTGGAAGATCCCAGCGGTGTGATTCCGTCCAAGCACAACACCTGCTTCAATTCCAAAGTGTCAGCTCCATGGGGTGTGAGCAAATGAGATTCGCAGAGACAGGCGCTTTGCTCACAGATTTTTTTTTAATGTGAAATGACACATAAAAAATGTCCTGTCTGCGCAGAGTCTTTCCTAAAGTCCTGATGCATCTGTTGGGCAGGTCTGAACATCAGGGTCCTTGGGGTGTCAATCATCGGGCTTTAGAAAGAGTGCTTACTGTCTTATCTACAGTGCACTGTGGTCTAAGAATCTTTTTATTTTATAGTTGTTCCCCCTTGGAGTTTTACTATTCTAAGTAGCTGTGTGTATTAGTGCATGCACACAGAGGTGTGTGTGTGTGTGTGTGTGTGTGTGTGTGTGTGTTTATATATAAGAAGGAGTATATGTTTGGTAACCCCAATCTTCCAGGAATCAGCTTTTACCCACTTGAGGATGTAACAGCCTCCTTTGAGAACACAAACTGTAAGACAAAAGCCTCTGCTTTTGCCTCTACTTTGTGGAGCTCAGGAAAACAAGGCCAGCCACTCTGTGCTTCATAAAACAGGCTTTTCTACCTGCTTTCTGAGGATGAGCTCCTTGCCATGGGTCTGTGGCCCTGATGCAGAGTTCACCATGGAACACCCTGGATAGCGTCTCCTTCTTGTCTGTCTGCACTCCAAACTAAGTACTCCTAGCTTGCATACAGCACCTGGTGACTTAGCTCGTGCCCACTTGACTGGACTAGGGGCCCAGATAGTAGCTTGTAGCATGACTTATGAACAGACATAAAGAAAGTCTGTCTACTCTGTATGGAGAGGGCACTGGCAGATCAAAGACAGGGTTCCACCAGAGACCACATGGCGAGCCAATAAACTGGTTGGGGTTACTTAGAGGAACATGAGCAACTGGAGAGCAGCTGTATCACTACAAGTCCCGCCCCAGAGTGGATTTCTCATGCGAGGCTGCTTTGCTGAAGAGTCCAGCCTCAGTCAGTCTTTCATCTCCTACCTAGCTCTCATGCCCTCCGAGCCCAGGAGTAGCTTGGGTGGGTGGGAGACAGTGATGACTGGGAGGTCAGGTGGGAGTACCCTGGCGCTTGCCTACCTCTTTCCAGATGTAAAGTTAATAGCTTCTTACCATTACCACAGAGCTGGCTGTCACCTGTATATTCTGATTTGGGGGATGCTGTGAGTAGGGACTAAGATCTTCTGTGGGTCACCACAGCTGCACGGCTCCACAAAATTGACAATCTCATTATGCTCAGATGAGTCACCCTACCACCCAGCCCCATCCCTAGCTTGCTCTGTACCATGTATCATTAACACTTCCAACTCAAAACTACTCTGCATTGTCAGGGGTGATGATTTTTTCTTATTGTTTTTCAAAGGCATTGAATGAAATAAAATAGTTTATACTACTCTGAGGCATAAAATTCTCTGGCTATAGTCGATGAATAAATTACATATATTTCATTTCATTCTTCTGTAATGTAAATTTATTTACTACCCCTCTCCATCCTTACTGTAATATCTGAAAAAATATAGCAGTAAAATGTAGCATGACCTTGCCAAATATTAGCTCTTTCTCACGCAGCCCTGATAAGGCCCACCATAACTCCCTCTATTGTGGTGTGTGTGTGTGTGTGTGTGTGTGTGTGTCTGTCTGTGTGTGCATGCAGTTTCACATATGTGTACATGGGAGTTAAAGGACAACATCTAGTGCAGTTCCTCGGGTGTTGTCTACCTTCTCTGTCTTTTAAATATAGGATCTCTCACGGGATAGGCTGACTGACCAGGAAGGCCCAGAGATCCTTTTCTCTAGGTCCCCAGCACTGGGATTACACCACCATGCCCAATTTTTATAATGTAGGTTCTGGGGCTTAAACTCAAGTTCTTATGCTTAGAAGGCAATCGCTGAGCCTTAATTGTCTTCTTGGGTGATGATTTAAGAATGTATTATAAGATGGGTATTGGTGGTACATGCCTATGCAAGTGGATCTTTGTGAGTTCAGAGCCAACCTGGTCTATAATGAGTTCCAGAATTGCCAGGGCTACACAGAGAAACCCCTGTCTTAGAGAGAGAGAGAGAGAGAGAGAGAGAGAGAGAGAGAGAGAGAGAGAGAGGAAGAGAGAGAGAGAGAGAGAGAGAGAGAGAGGAGGGAGGGAGAGAAGGAGGGAGAAGGGGAGAGAGAAGGAAGGAAAGGAAGGAAGGGAGGGAGGGAGGGGAGGGGAGGGGAAGGGAGGGGAAGGAAAGGAAGGAAGGAAGAAAGAACGAAAGAATTAGAGAGCCAGTAGTTTCTTGTTTTCCAGGACAAGCTAAGAGCTGTGATGACAGCCCACCCTGACAAGAGTTGACAAATATCTATCAAGCCCATGGGGAGAAGGGAATCTTTTTTGACAACTCTATTATTTTTCTTTATCTCTAAATCTTTGGGGGTCAACCTTCCCTGCAGGAATATCAAACTCTCTCCTTTCCTCGCTCTATATGAGGAAATAGGAAAACACTGGACAATTTGTAAAATCTTCCAGGTACAACTCTCTAGACAAGACTGTGAGGTACATGCTGTTTAAGAAAGTCCCGAAGTCATTGCTTTTTAATTAGGAAACATCCTATGTGCCCACGAACAGATGGTCCCATTTAGGAGTTCTCACCATTTCTCAGGAATTAGATTTCCCCCTTATCCAAAATTTCCTGGTCAACTTTAATTTGGTTGTGGGATATAGATAGCATTGTTTCATATTTAACAAGTATATTGAATTTGTTGCTTAGTTACATATGCATTTTAAGCTGGAATGTAGTTTTTCATTTGTGGGAGTGTTATGTGTGTGTGTACGGGAGGCCAAAGTAGATAATTGGGCACCCTGTTTTATCACTGTCTGCCTTGTTTCCCCAAAATAGGGTCTCTCACTGGACGTGGAGTGGACTGTTTTAGTTAGGCTGGCAAGTAGCCACCCCCAGCAATCCTCCTATCAGAGCTGGGGTTACAGAAGCATAGGAACCAGATGTTTCTGTTGTTTTTAAATACGAGTTCTAGAGCTCTGTACTCAGGTCCTCATGATTGTGCAGTATGTTCTCTTATACACTTACCTGTCTCACCAGACCCCTAGAATTATAATTTAACAATGAGAATATTTAGATCAATTAATTGATTAATTTTGTGTGTATGAGTGTGTGCATAAGTATATGTGTGTGCACCAGATGCAAGCAGGAATCTACAGGTCAGAAGAGAGAATCAGGCCTCCTGGAACTGGAGTTAAAAGCAATTGTCAGTTGCCATGTGGGTGCTGGGAACTTGACTCAGGTCCTGTGGAAGAGCAGCCAGTACCCTTCACCACTGAACCATCCATCCAGCCTGCAAAGAGGATTCTTTATATTCACATTTCAAAACATAATTTCCTTTAAACTTTCCATATACATTTTAGTGATTTTCTCTAGCAGGCAAGTATCACTTTTTGAAACACTATACGGTTTTCCTGAATGCATCAGGCATGTTCCCACCCAAGATCTAAGACCCACTGCAGAGTTTCAGAGATCACAAATGATCTATCAACTAGAAATTTCATTCTAATTCACTAACAATAAATCATACAGCTTGGTACATTGCTTTATCAAAAAAATTTAACAAAACACAGAGATATGTGTAATGCACGTGTGAACGGTTCAAAGGAAAATAATAAAGTGTGACCATCCAAAGGCTCAGGATGCTACAGGGTCTCTCAGAGGACAAAACTCATTTCCGGCCGGGCGATGGTGGCGCACGCCTTTAATCCCAGCACTCGGGAGGCAGAGGCAGGCGGATCTCTGTGAGTTCGAGACCAGCCTGGTCTACAGAGTGAGTTCCAGGACAGGCTCCAAAGCCACAGAGAAACCCTGTCTCGAAAAACAGAAAACAAAAACAAAACAAAAAAAAAAACTCATTTCCGGCACCACTGACTTCACTTCTATGTTAAGAATAGCAAAGCTCTTGATGAAATGCTGGACCACCTGAGTTCAATCTCTAAGACCCACATGGTGAAAGCAGAGAACATACACATACACAAACACACACACACACACACACACACACACACACACACATAGAGACACAGACACAAGGCACACATAGAGAGACACACGCACACAGTCACACAGACACACATAGAGACACAGACACACAGAGAGAAACACACATGTACACAGGCACAAAGACACACACACAGAGAAACAAAAACGACCACAAACACAGAGAGACACACACAGGCGCACACACACCCAGACACAGATACATTAAATAAATAAAGAAAGAAAGAAAGAAAGAAAGGAAGGAAGGAGGGAGGGAGGGAGGGAGAGAGGGAGGGAGGGAAGGAAAGAAGGAAGGAAGGTATAGAGAAAGAGAAGGGTAAACAGAATGAGAGCAGGAGCAAGGTATTTTGGTTCACTTGATTTTTGTTGCTTGAGCAGAGTTTGTGTATCTGTTTATTGATGGTAAAATGTTAGCTCCTCATAAGGTGTGTTGTCAAATGGCTTTATAGGTTTTATTTTATGATAAACAATACTGGACATGTCAAGGCCACACTCCCAGGAACAATGGCTGAACCTGTGTTAAATTTCCTTGTTTACCAATCTGTCGTGGAGCCTCCATAAACACCCACAGCTAGCATAGACTGAGGCCATTTCAGGATGATCAGGTTTCTCCCAGAAGTAACTTGTTCTTCAAAGAGAAGCAACTGGGTGTGGGTCCTATAATTTGAGAGATTATAAAATTATAGGTACGTAGGGTGACTCACACTTTTTTGTGTTATAATTTTGACTTGATGTGTTACATTGTTGGCATGCCTCTCTGACAGTTATTTCTTGATTGAAAATTTTATATAATGACAATATATTTCAAATACATGAGGTAAAAGGTAAGAAGCACGTGCTTGTACAACAGCAGCAGAAGATAGACTGAGCTCCCCCTTGTCCCCTCAGGTGGTGATGAATGCCCGTTCCTGCTGAGAGCTTTAGGGTTTTGCAATCCACTCTATAAGAGGGAGGAGAAGGTACAATCTCTACCCTTGGGGACAAAGTTGCTGACATGATGCCATCCAGCTCTTTCTCTTCTGGCAGATGTGAGACTAACTCATGTGTTTCCCTGTGAGATGCCTTCAGTTCCTTTAATGCCTTATTGTCTTCCCAAGCAGAATAAGTAGCATGTTGAGCAAAGCTAGGTCCATGTGGAGCCCTGACTACCTTTCAATTGTGATAGACATTACTAATCAATCCTAGAGCTTAGCATAGCAGTCCAAGGGTTAATCAATCAGCGCTGGCATGCTTTGATTGAGGTTTGGAGCAGAAATGATGGCTTAAGGGGAAAAGGCCACTTGATATTTTGCCTTGGGATTTTTTTACTTTTTCTCAGAACTTCTTTATAAATCTATCTGGTAGAAGTAATAGGGCAAATGTGAATTGTCTCCCACCAGAGTTAGCATTTTGAAAAGTAGGCGGATGGTTGGGTATGTCTTTTCATACAGCTCACAGCCAGCGTTTCTGAGTCTCTCCATGAAATCCCGTCAACCAGCCTGAATCACTCACGCTGCAGCATGTCAGACAATATCTCCAGTAGATGTGAGCTGACACGTGAGGTGAGCCTTTGAAGACCCCTGTGTCACCGGGCTCTGGCTGAACAACATGCCTTCCCTTTATCTGTGCAACTCTCATCCTTAAAATCAATGGTGACCAATTTTCTCTGAAATAAAAGTGGAGTTATGTGTTCTGATAGATGTTTGAAGAATTTATTCCTTTTCTCTTTAAGTCATCTTCTGGGAAGGGGCTCTAAATCACTGGATTTAAAAGGGAAACTGGGAAGGGAAATCTTAGATACATGCTAGAAAGAAATGGAGACAGTGAAACCCAATCACCAGGGATGACGTCCCCCAGCGGGACCAAAGGAGACTCGGCCCAGAAAGAAATGCACACTTCTCAGCAGTGAGGGTAGCAATGTGAAACAGATGTGAGAGGGCACAAAACATCTGGAATCTAGGATAGTTGAGGCTGAGCAAGAAGTTTGCCAATGTTGGGGGCTGAGCACAAATCCTTCTTCAAAGGGAGAGGCTAACAAAGAGATGGACGCATCTGGCTGCCTTTTGGAACCAGACATCCCTTACACAGGCTGTCTGAGTGAACCTTTGAATTTCATATGATGTGTATACACTTTGGATTGCTTCTGGAGCATCCTTACAAACTGAAAGATGGGGAAAGCATGGGAGCCATGGTAAGTGAGGAGGTAAGGACATGTGCCATCGATGACCTCTGACGAAGAGCTCAGGAAAGACATGGTCAGGCTGAAGCCTATCAAGAAATCTAGGAGGTAAAAGATCTTTAGAGATAATCATTCAGCAAAGGAGCTGTTTCTAGAAATACGGACCTGCATTAAAGAGAAATCACCCATATACATGCCATTCCAAGACCATCAAAGACAAGAGATAGCCAATGCAATTTCCTTAAAACCTTTATGTTGTACCCAGAGCAGAAAGTTCAAAACGGTCCAGTCTCAGAATTAGATTGAAGCAAGGGTCCCTTCTTCTGTTTCTAGTTCCTCCATACTTCATGATGTATTTCTGGAAAAAAAATCCTATTTTAATGATGCCAACTTGCCTCCTTTCAGCACATTAAAAAGGGAACGATTGGCTAAGGCTGTCACGCTGATGGGAATAATTTTGTCGCTGTGCAATTTGGCTCCTGTTCTAAAGTGAAGCACACATTTTCCTCCAGTGTATTTTAAGCCGGAGACTTCTAAGTAAATGGGAGGTGGTTGATTTTATTTCTGCATGCAGTCAGCCTTCACTGGCATGGGTTCTGATTTGGCCCAATCAATTTTGCATTCATGCTGAGAGGCGAGTTGATCAAGTTCAAGGAACATCTGTATCCATTTATCTGGGGTTGTTGAAAACATGGGAGCCTCTCCTTTCAGAACGTTTGAACTCTTCCAGGGACTGATGCAAAACTCCTGGACAAATGACCTTTAAAGCTTCAGCAACTTCAGTTCTGAGACTGTAACTCAAGTTGGTGGAGCCCCAGCCCAGCATGCATAAAGCCCTGTATTTCATCCCCAGCACTGCGTACACCAGGCTTGGTGGTGCATACCTATAATCCCAGCATTTGAGATATAAAAGCAGGGAGTCAAGACTTGGGAAGATATTACTCTCATCTCCATACCAAGCTCGAGACCAGCATAGGACAAATGAGACCCTGTATCAAAAGACAAAAACCAAAATATTAGCAATGTGATTTCATCTGAGAAGAGCTTCAGCGAGTCTTTAGCGCGACACCATCTTCGTAATTTATAGAGTTTTCTTTAGGAGTCTAGCTCTGCCGAAATTAGGCATTTATTAACTGAATCTTCATTACCCAGTTAAATAGTCTCCAAAGAATGACCCAACTGAATACGGCGGAGTGTGTGAGCCAGAGTGTGTGAGTGAGCATCAGGATGCCAACCCATCCATCGACCCAGCCGTCCCTCAGTCACATCTGGCTTGGTCTCCCCCATTTTTATTTCCGCTTTCCTAGCTAGCTGTCATAAATTTTGTGTGCCAGCAACTCGATGGCTTGAAGAGGGCTGTAAACATCGTTTTGTTCAATTACATCAGGGTTTTTTCCCTTTATGTCAGCAATTAAATTTATGAGAAAAAAAAAGACTTCACTCTCTAAACCTAAGGAGACATAGTCAACTTCAAAGTAAATAAAATAGAAAAAAAAAGAGCAATCAGCTTAGCAGCGGTTAACTATAAACGGGGAAGTGGGTCTCAGAATCCAAGGGACGTGACTCAGCCCCAAAGCCAGCAGCTGAGTGGCTGATGAACTTGAGTTGAGTTGTCTTTACTTGCTAAGGTGTAGTCTTCTCCTGTTCTCTAATGAGGGGTGACTAAGTGCAGTTTCATTTTGGGGAGAATTAAAGGAGGTGAATGACCAGGTTCTTCTCATTTTTTGCATAAAGGAACAAATTGATTGAGTGTGGGACCTCTGAAGTCTATATCTTTGTTCTCCCAGGCCCTGGAACATGACACACTGAGTTGTGCTCTACTCAAGGGTTGGGCCCCCTCAAATCCTAGAATAAAGTGGTTGTGGGTGATTGTCTGCTCTAGAGCCATTTGGTGGAGCAGCAGAATGCAAATCAGTCATGGGGACATAACCGAATCACAGGATCCTACCTAGTCTGATGCTACCACTCTGTGTGTGTGTGTGTGTGTGTGTGTGTGTGTGTGTGTGTGTGTGCATGTTCATATGTCTGTGCCCATGCATGCATGTGGATACATGTACACTTAACCATGCGAGTACAGAGGCCAGAGGTTATTCTTGAGTGTTTTTACGTATTATTCCCTACGTTATTTTTTGAGTCAAGGTCTCTATTGAACTTGGCATTCATCCATCATCCAACTCTACTGACCAGCGGACCCCAGGGATCCACCTGTTTCCACCTCCCCACTCAGGATCCCACGCTTATGCTGCAGGCACTTTACCCACTGATCCATCTATCCATCTTCCCAGTTTCTGGAAGCTACCTTTTACCAAGGTGCACAGAGATCTCATGTGTGCATTTAAGATTGAGCCTAGCTGTGTAGAACCTCAGGATAAAACCAAGAATATAAGCTGATCTCCTACATAAATCTAACCATCTCTGATAGCCATAGATGAACTTCATCTTGTGTTTGGTCCTTGAGGAAGCCCAAGGTGAGAACATGGATAATCTACAGAAACACATGTGTTTTGCTTGAGAGACTGGAAAAATCAACAAAGCTCACCACAGACAAAGAGTATCACACTGTGTTCTTTGTATTCTGCATAACAGCATCCTTTTAGACAGCATGCCAACACCCCAATCCAACAGGATGAGCCTGTAATAGAGTTTATGACCGCTGTTCACCTAATCCTGTTGCAACCTGTCCAGCAGGTGTTAATCTTGGAGGTTTATGGGATAGCTAACTAAGTCCACACTGCTGGGAAAGGAGAGCTGAGGTTCAAGCTCAGGTTCTCTGACCCTAAAGTGGTCTCTGTCCTCAGCATCTTGGCTACTTACTGTTCCTCCCCCTCCTCAGGCATCCAGCTGGTGAGTCCTTCCTTCCAGGGCTGCTAGAGAGAGACTGGCAGAGTTCTTCTCCCTCTGTTGTTTCTCCCACACTTCAGCCTTGGCACTGTCCTGATAAACCCCGGCTCTAGCCCTGTGTGCTGGCTCCCTTAGGCTAGACAGGTTCCCAACACACCGAAAGTCATAAGTCCAGTGAAAGGACCAGTTTTAATGCGAGAGCGTTGATACGTAAGAGAGGGAGGTGATGGGGTGGGGACCAGAACACACAGTACGCATCGCAGTGCCCAGCTACAAGTATTGTGTTGTCCCTCAGGAGTCGCCCACCTTGATGTTCTTTTATTACTTTGTTTAGAAAGAGAGTTGAGTTTAAAGTGGGGTCTGGAGCTCCCGATTGGGCTAGGCTGACCACCCAGAGCCCCAGGCACCTACTCATTCACAGCACCAGGGTGACAGGAACATGCCACTATAGCCAGCTTTTTGTCCTCAGCCCCTGGGGATCAAACACGTGTCATCGTGTTTGTGCAGCAAGCACTTTACCAGATGAGCCATCTCTCCAGCCCTTGATGCAAAATATTCTGGGGCATGGTAGCTCACAACTCAGTACTTGAGAGACAGAGGCAGGTGGATCTCTGTGAGTCCAAGGCCAGGCTGGTCTACATAGAGAGGCCATCTAAATAAAATAAACCAACCACCACCACCAAAAAAAAAAAACCCAATCCAATAATCATATTTTGTTCCTTATCTTCAAATCCCAGTTGCAAACAGACTTAGCAGTGTTCACGATATGGTTTTCAGATGAAGGAGTGAAGGAACAAGGACCTGGACCTCGGCATTGTCTGTATTGGAGTGAGTGAACAAGGCCCTCGGCATTGTCTGTGTTGATTCTTTTGCCCCAACAAACTTCAACTAAAACTTCTAGGATTGAAAAAAAATGTTTGCAAAATTTATCTCCTCAGTACTTCTGATCTCTCTCCTCTGATCTCCCCAACATCGGAGTCCTCCTTTTCATCCCTGCACTCAGTCGCCCTGCTTGCTGATTAATGATGGTATCAGTGCATTCCTCCCGCAAGCCTCACATTTTCCTAAGTCTGTATAAAAACATGCAATTTAGCCAGATCCTCCCTCTCTCGGGTTAATGTCAGTGCAGGCTGAAGCATCCGGAATGTGTCAAGGCAGGTGTGGGGCGGCAGACTCTGGCGCTCCTGAAATAACAGGCGCCTCACGTGCGCCTGTGCAGGTATCTCGCATCATCGAACAGCTGGCCTTTATTTCTGTCCGTTGCTGCCTCTCTTTTCATTTTGAAGGGAAGACAGCCTGTCAAAGCAAACCCAGGGAGTTTGGCTGGCTGCGAGCATTTGAAAGGGCAGAGGGTTGGGTGGGGTTTTTTTTTTATTGTTTGTTTTGTTTTTAATTCTTCTTTTTCCCTTTGCTTTCTTCTGGTTTTCAGAAGAAACAGAAGTCTTACAGTGTACGGAAACCGGCCAACATATCTTTGTGTAGCTTGGAGGTAGGAACAGGCACATACCTCGGTTTGAAATTCCAGTCTGAACTCATAGGCAATGCAGTGTTGCTAAATGTTGGGTCAGTGACCCTCAGGTTTTCCTTTCCCATGCACTATCAAGGAATTCTCATAATAGCAACTTAAACACCAAGCGTCTATAAGCTCCATTCATCCAGAGTGTTCACAAGTCAATCCTATAATTTTCCAGACACGTGTCTCAAAATAACCACAAGGTGTGTTTGATAACACAGCTTTGAATCGTTTCTCTTTGATTTTAAATACTTGTCATGGGTCTTAGGCTGCAGCTCTGTGCTTAGTGTATGCAGACACCTGTTCCATCCCCAGCACCACAGAAAGAAAGACAACCCTCAGCATGGTGGCTGACACATACGTTTTCCAACAGGTATATGGGTAATAATTTATTAAATAAATCTTTATTATGATTGTTCTTTGAGACAGGGCCAATAGTTCATACTTTTCTGGAACTCACTATGTAACCAATGATGACTTTGAACTTCAGCTTCTTCTGCCTCCACCTCCTGAATGTAGAGATTACAAGTATATGCTACCATACCTGGTTTGTAGGAGTTGGGGGAATCAAACTCAGGGCTTCATGTATGCTAGAGAAGCATTCTACAAACTGACTAGCACCTCTTGATGAGATATTTTTTTTTTGTGTGTATAATGAATAGAGTATCCGTCAGGGTGGACTGAGTTGTGCTGTGATAACAAGCATCTTCGTTTCCCTTAAGGAAAGGCCCATCAGAGTCAGCTGGGGAATCTCTTCCCATCCCCAGGACAGGAGAGAAACACGCACAGCCAAACCACCCTTGAGTTCTGAAGGTTTCCATGCAGCACTGATGTGATCCTTCTATGCCCACATTTTCTCAAATGGACCACGGCATATGCCCAAGACACAGAGAGTAGGATGTCCTATATGCCCTTGGGAAAACCCAGCAACAGTTAATGGATGCCTGTCCCCAGTGAACCTATTAGGCTGGTGTGCCCATGAGACCTCATACTTACTTCTCCCATGGGTCTGCCAGCCTGACATTACCCACCCTCAGATAACGGTATTCCACACACATTGGTAGGGAACAAGGGAAACACGATGCCCATTACTTGCTCTAGACCTTGAAGTAACACAGAGAATGCCCTAGCTGTTTCCCTATGCAACAGGAAGCCTACTTACTAATTCTTCTCACCACACAGTCACCAGCCCTCAGCGAACTCCAGAGAACAATGATAATAATTCAGCAGGAAATAGTCAAATGCAGAGAAGGACAGAATTTGAGCCATGGAGTACTCAGGTTGGGGGTATCTGAGTTTTAATACTGTGGCAGAATGTGCTATAAGGGCACAGACACTGTTTTGAGGATATTCCAAAGCAAAGCTTAGAGCTTCAAAATGAAAGTGATACTCAACCCTGATGACATAGATAAAAACATCAGGGTCGCTTAGGCCAGATCAGACTGGTCTCTTAGCCACACTGTGATCAATGTTTGCCAAGTCCTCAGCAAAGAACTAGAAATCTGAGATCAAGGTTAGGGACATCTGCTTAATCCCTATAACCTTCACAGGTGCCCACCCCTCTCAGACCTGATTCCTAGAGAGCTCTCTTTGGGTGGCATGGCTCACTCACTTCTGTGATTAGTGTTGATAGGATCATTGGACCCAAGTGAGTTGCTGGATCCTGGATGAATTGGGTCCTCGCCTTGGTTGAATCAAGAGTCTATGTGTATGCGTCAGAGTGTAAAGCAATTATATACAGTCACCTGTGGCTTATAAATGGCTCTTTCATTCATTCATTCATTCATTCAGTTAATGTATACTGATTTCTAATTTGGGGAAATTGGTCTCTGAAATCATGAATTCACAGCTTCTATCCATGACCTGGATCTGAATCTCTTTCATAGTCTGTTTTTGGTTGTTCACAGTATTGGTGGGATCAGATGCATGGTTCTTACAGCTTGAACTCTATTGTTTGTAATTATTTTTCCATTTTGATAAAATTTACGAACTGGTAAGATGGCTCAGCTGGTAAAAGTGCTTGCTTCTAAGATCACCTTTCCCAATCGACACACACACACTAGAAGGAGAGAATCAGCTGCCCGCGGTCATCCTCTGGCCTCCACACATGAGCTGGGGCATGTGTGTGTACATTCAGTCTGGCAGACATATACAAGTGATACAAAGGAATTGATGATGTAACAAAGAAACACTATTTAACACCTATAAATAATGAGATTTCTCTGGGTACCAAAGACATCCTGCTGAAATAGTCATCTGGTAATTTCAGTGCAAGTCTGGAGCAGGGAAAATCTAGCCTCTCTCAGAGTATCTGCCCATCTCCTCTTGTAACTCTGTCTGTGCTGAGCTTCTTTCTACCCAGAAGCTCTCTGTTCCACATGGATGAAGGCACTCCTGGGTTGGTAAGGATCTCCCTTCCCCATCTATCACGAAGCACAGCACAATTGAACACACCTCTTAGCAGATGCCTTCGGTGTGTGAGGAGCACAGAGAGACAAACACCAAATAGCATCTGTGTGAAGAAACTAGAGTAAATCCCCACTGCTGTTGTCAACAGCCTCCATCTCAGATTTTCTGGGGGAGTTTCAACTTCAAATAGCCCATCTCACTGTCCTCAGAGGCACTTGTATCTGCCAGACTGCATGCCCCAATTTCTGGCGCAGGAAATGCTCATATTATACACACTGTGTACCCAGTGGTACTCTGCAGAGGATCCCAGAGCAGCTGGTCACTTTCTTGGTGAGAGACTTTCTGTCTTCTGAAATTTCATGTGCAAAAATTAAATAGATTGAAGGAAGGAAAACCTGGGAAGGAAATGAAGCGTTTGACTGAGGCAGCCTTCACATTTTAATGATTTATTTATTTCTATTTTATGTTCATGTGTGTTTTATCTACATATCTGTCTGTAGGCATGTAGAAGGCAGAAAAGGGGAAAATCATTCCAGGGAGCTGGTAGCAACCATATGGGTGCTGGAAACAGAACCGAACCCAGGTTTTCTATAAGAGCAGCGAGAATCATATCACCATCCCACCCTGTTCACTTAATAATTTCCAAATTCCTAGAAATAAGTACTTTAAAGTGATTTTAATAAAGATGCATGATTAGCATTTTTTTTTTTATTATTTCAGGCTGATTCACCTCTTGAGACACCTAGCAGTGAAATCACCAGGGAATACTGTGTGGTGTGTCCTGACATGGCAGCAAGAAAAGCTAGTCTAAGGGATGGTGGGCAATTAGATAAAGAATAAAACCAAAGGTAAGCAGGCCATATCCTCCTTTCTTTACTTCCAATATGACCATTCTCAACTCTTACTTACTCTTTAAAAAAGATGAGAGAGAGAGAGAGAGAGAGAGAGAGAGAGAGAGGCAGAATAATCTTTTGTACACCATGAAGATGTGTTGCTTTAATTGGTTTAAAAAAGCTAAATGGACAATAGGTAGGCAGAAAGAGGTTAGGCATGGAGAAAACTCTGGAATGAAGAAGGGCAGGTTGCTAGGAGACATAGGAAGAAGCAAGATGAACATGTCATACTGAGGAAAATACAGTAGACATGATAGAACATAGATAAAAATATGGACTAATTTAAGATGTAAAGTTAGTAACAAACCTAAGCTATCAGTTGGGCATTTATAATTAATAATAAGTCTCTGTGTGGTCATTTGGGAGATGGCTGGTGGAACAGAAAATTACATCTATGAGAGAGAGAGAGAGAGAGAGAGAGAGAGAGAGAGAGAGAGAGAATATGAGGGGACCAGAAGAGGGTATTGGATTAAACTCAAATTGAAATTTTGGGAACCAGACTTGGGTCCTCTGGAAGAGCATCAAGCTCTCTCAAGTGCTGAGCCATCTCTCCATCCCCCATTATTACTTGTTTTCATTGTTTCAAGACATTCTAAGGGATTGGAGAGATGGTTCAGTGAAATACCAGTTGCTTCTGCAAAGGACCTAAGTTCAGTTCCCATCTTTTACATGGAGTCTGGCAAACTCCTGTAACTCCATTTCTAAGGGATCTGATAGCATTTTCCAGCCTCTGTGGGCTTTTGTATGCATATGGTACACATAAACTGAAGCAGGTACACACACACACACAAACACACACACACACCCATGCACACACAGAAATGATGTATAAAAAAATATATTAAAAGAACACTATGGGGGTACATGAGGAAATCTGAATTTGAATATTAGGTGTTGCTGAAATTGTGCATTTTCTTATTTTTAATTATGATTCTGAGATTATATAAATAAATAGCCTTGTTCTGAAGAAACATTTTTAAAAACCACAAATGTCTTCAAATTTAAGTAGTTCATAAAATATACAGAAACATGCAAATAGTAATGATAGGCAAAGGCATAGATGGATGGAGGAATAGATAGTATTAAACTAGACATAATTGACTAGATGGATGTATGGTGTTATACTAGACATAGTAGAAGTATTAACTGAAAGAATTAATAGAAAATATTATATATATTTGTATATATATGGATAGGTAGGTGAGTGAATAATGAATGGGAAAGATACTAGATACATGAATAGTTAGAAAGATAAATGGATTATAGATAAATATATTATAGAAATAAGAGATAGATAGATAGATAGATAGATAATAGATGGATGGGTAGATAGATAGATAGATAGATAGATAGATAGATAGATAGATAGACGGATGGTTAGATATAGGTAGATGATAGATGGATGGATAGATAGATAGATAGATAGATAGATAGATAGATAGATAGATAGATAGATAGGGATAGAAGAGTGAGCAATCATAACAAAATAAGAAGTGTTGAATTTAGGTAGTAGCTGTCCTATCACTTTTACAACTTTTTCTGAATACTTGAGCAGTATTTCCCCAATCTTAACCTGGGGGAAGTAAAGCAGAATCTACGCTTCCAGCAGCTCTGTCCTGAGCCCTAGTGTCAAGTGAGATGCAGTCTTCTGAGAGTCTGTGCTCTGACATCACCTTAGGGGTCCTGCAGATGAGGGTGTGCATTTGGGGTTCAGGGTTGCCATGTCATTCCTTTCTGGAAGAGGAACAGTCCCTGCTCCCTGCTTGTTTTTTTGAAGGGTGTGCTCAGAATTCTGCCCTTTGGTACAGACATCTAACTTTCTGTGCTGCTATAACCATTCCTGCAGGTTTCTGGACCATCCGCATCCTATGACTGCAGGGCCTTCTTTACCCCCAGACAGACCCTGTATCTCTCGGCTGCCTACATCACAAGCTAGGGAGACTCATAATCACCTGGACCTTTCCACCTCCACTCTGAATTGCCCTTCCTTGCTTCCCCCTGAGGCCCAGGAACCAGCTGTGACATTCATCTGCTGATAATATGCTATAAATCTGTTTTACCCAAGCCCCAGGGCAGTGCTGGATGGCAGGTAAGAGGCAGGCATTGAAGGCTCTTAGAATTGGAAGTTAAGGCCTTGTGTCTGCAACCTGGATAGCTATCATGAATCTTTCTATCAGAAAGCTTTCTCTGAGATTAGGCCGTGTGCCACCAAGCATATGCCTCCCTGTAGTGGCTGGGTCAGAATCCAGCCAAGCATCCTTTGGAAGTCTCTGATGTCTGCCATTCAGAATCCTGCTGCTGTCTCTGTCTGGGATCATGGTCACAGGTGAGCAGAGCACAGGCTGAAGCCAGTCACTGGAGCAACCAGTAGCTAACAGGGGCATCTGAAGAGAAATGCTTGGCGAATCTGCCTAGCTCTTTCCTGAGGTTCAAGTCTCCTTCCCATCAGCTAAAGTTTCATCCTCACCCTTGGCTTTTGTTCATCCTGTATGAAAGCTCAACGCGACTGTGTTGTTGTAGTTTGAATCCATTTTTCTATTTCCTTTTTGAAAGATTTTATCTATATGCTTGTTTCTGTTGATTTTGACATGGTTTCATGGAGGTCAGGCTGGCTTCCAGCTTGTTACATAGCAAGGATAAACTTCAATTCCTGATCCTCCTGCCTCTGCCGTCCAAGTGACAAAATTACAGGTGCATACCACTGTAGCTAGCCTGAAAGAAGATATCCCTTTAGGTTCTCCGTTAGGTAACCTTCTTTTTGAGCTGCCTAGGGTTTGCCTGGTGCTACCACTGATAGCATCATACATGATGGTACAACCCTTTGGATTCAGGAAGGTAGAGTGGTATCTGTCTTTCCTTCCTTCCCTCCATCCTTCTGTTCTTCTTTGTAGATTGTGGCCCCTACCTCAATAATAATCATTTTAAGATGTTTTCTGGCTCCCTGATTCTCATCTCACCTGGGAGGTACCTGTAGCATCTACAGCAAAGGTGAACACTTACCTGATGGAAGTCATCAGACTCCCAGTGGTACCCCTATCCTGGCTTAGCCAGAAGTCTCACGGATTTGGGTATCATTTCATAGCCTTCATTTTTAGAGGGGACCTAAGGTAGACACACCTGCCTAGAGTCCCACAGATTAGGACTAAGAATTGAGTCCCAAACTCAGATTAAAGGGGACAGATTGAAGACCCTTCTTTCCCAACTAGCTCCAGACACAGGACCACAGGCCATGAGCAAGACCCCAGGACCAGCGAAGGGAGAGACAAGCAAGAGATGAGATGTAGTGGCCACACGAAGTGTTCACTGGGTGCTGAGGAACCTTCTAGGCATGCTGCTTTGGCCAGCTCATTTATTCTGCATTGGAATTCCTAGAAACATTATTCCCAGTCTCTTGGGAGAGGAGGTGGAAGCATAGGTAGTTAACAGCAAGCTGGAGGGCTCCTGGTTGTGGATGGGTCCTTGCTATGAAAATCTAGGTTCCTCATCAGTGTTTCCTTTATTTTCTCATTTGATTTGGTTTGATTTGATTTTGGGATGGAGTCTCACTTTTTCCCACCTGCCGGGTATGTACTCCTAATATGTACTCCCACACCTAGCTCACAGCTGTTTCAGATAGCGACCACTGTATCATAGCTGCATTCTTGTTGCTGTAAGGAAACGCCCGGACAGACGCTACTTAAGGGAGCAAGAGTATATTCGAGCACAGTTCCAAAAGGATACAGTCCATCATAGCAGGAAGACAGATCAGGCAGAGCTAGCATGGTGACAGAAGCAAGAAGCTGGATGAGCACACTGCATCCACACAAGGACAGAGCAGAGTATGGACAGGAAGCCGGCCAGTCAATAAAGCTCGAAGGCATGTCCACCTCTTAAAGCTCCACAGCTTTCCCAAACAGTGCCACCCACCGGGGACCTGTGTTCAAACACAGGAGCCACGTTCACATCTCAGGGGAAAATGACTCAGGCATTAGAGAAAGTTGTTTGAAGGGAGCTGCATCTGGAAAGGCTGCTCAGAGGAGGAAGCAGTTCCTTTAAGACCCCAGTGATGACAAGGATGCAGAGAAAGCAGGTCTGGCAAAGCCGTCCCTGTCTGCCCATGTCAGGTACCTGGTGGAGAGTTTTTAAAATGCAATGCTTCAACCTCACCCCGTGGCAATTAACCCCGTGCTCTGTTATGAGCCTAGGACCCTGCATTTGTATAAACCTCTAGGGTTGCCATGTAGGCAAGCTAGAGATGGGCTGGTGGAGGGCAAGGAACAGCAGGGTGCTGGGACGCCCCAGTTTTTGCTGGGAGCCACATACCCTGTCTGACTTCCCCTGGTTGCCTGGACTTTCTGTTTTTAGTAGCCCTGTGCTAAGGTGCATAAAGAAGACCAGAATGGAAGGAAATGCTGCTGAGGGAAGAAGGTAAGGGCAGCTTTGCCTCCTGAGGTAAGGTAAAGGCCAGGAGGGGCTGAGTCCATGTCACCTCCAGGCTCCCAGCTGACAAATGACATTCTGAGCCTGGTTCTCCTCAGAGGCCCTTAAGCTGACCCTTGCAGACATCAGAGGAAAGACCAAGCTGTCCTCTAAGATTAATGACTCTTGAGAAAGAATGAAAGGATGAAGGGGGCTGGGCCAGAGCTCCAGGGATGTAGGCTGCTCCTAGCCCCTCCCCCTCTGCGCTGACTGTGACTGGGCCCCAAGGAACTGCCTATCACTAGGCATGTTCCCTGCCCCTTGCACTCCCTCAGTACAGCCTTACTGGGTCTTACTGCCATTTTCCAAGCCGACATTTTCCTAGTTGCATGTACTCCCTAGGTCTCCGGTGTCTCCCCTGTGCACCTTTCCCACCGACTGGCCTCCTTTCCTGCTGTGTGTATTGCTGCTGATGCCTGGCTCCTTTCCATCTCCCTCCCCATCACTGTGCTCTGCTGGGTCACCACAACCTGTCTTTCCGTATCTTCTTCAGTATGTGCACTTGGATTTCTCTGTTTCCATCTTGCCCTGTTGCCTTGCCTGTCTGTCTGACTCTGTATCTGTCCTGATGTCTCAAGTCCCTGCATCGATCTCATCTTCCCATTCTCTGGCACCATTTCTGTGTCTTCCCAGAGGTCTCTCTGCTTTCTGACACCATGCTTCACTGTCCCCTCCTTTCTCTGCATCTTTCCTGAGATTGCATTACTCTCTGGTCCTTCTCTTTTCCCATTTTTCTTCTTCCTGCCAAGGTTATCATCAATAGTAGATGTGGCTGTGAAGTGGTGAGGCAGCAGCCCATGGCCCCACCCATCTGCCTCTTGCCTGGGGTGGGGGAGGTGCCAGAGTGATGGAGTGAGCCATTCACCTGCTCTGCTGCCCAACCCCTGCACAACCTCCATTCCTGACTCCTAATTCTGATGTTTTTCTCTCCACAGGGCCAGAGGAGTCTCTGCTTCCCACAACTTCAGTTTGCCTCCAGTGTAATTGCAAGGCTGTGTCCACAGTTGAGAAACTGCAAACCAATTCTGGATCTGTGAGATGTGCTCATGTCTTGATAGGCACAGCTAAGATTTAATAACCTGCCTGTTCTGCATTCGCAGCACACTTCCCAGACATCCTAGAGTGTAGATGTCAACATCCCGTTTCCTTCCCAGAGGAGAATCAGAGAAAGAATCCAAGGAGAGTAAGACACCTGCCCAAACTCACACCAGCAGCCAGTAGTGGAGGCGGAATCAAGCCCACTTCGAGCCGTGTTATTTGGTGTAGCTATTTCAGTTACTTTAACCGCAGTAAAAATTTAGAATAGTTTCTGTGTTGCAGTAGCTATATTTCAAGCACTCAATAGCCACCTGGGGATAGTAGACACCATATAGGATAGTGCGGGAATCCACTGTCATCAGAAGTGCAGGGACAGTACTGTGTTAGATCAACATAGCCAGGACATTCTCCAATCACCTTTTTAAGAGGAAATGGAAGCATATTGAAATAGCCCTGTCTCATCCCTTGGCTCCAGTCCTGTCACGTGTATGGTTGCTTCTAAGCCCCCAAAGAGCTACAGAGGTGTTTCAGAATACCTACAGACAACCTCCCCTGTAGCAAACACCTGCGTTTACAGTCCAGTTTGGGTCTGAATTACCACCGAGGAATGCTGTATTTTCATTACCAGAGAAGGAGAGTGGATGTATGTATTCTTCTAAACGGCAGGGGAAAACAGCACAGACTTATGGCAGAAATTGAATTTCCTTATTTCATCTGCAGTCCGAGGATTTGAACCCTTCCACAACATGAACAGCTTATCTTGCTCCACTTGATCAAAAACATTTCATAATGTTGGCTTCTTCTACAAGGTCACCTTGAAATCTCTTCCCTGCTCGAAGCTTCCTGAATCTTCCTTAGCCTAATAGAAACAGCCTTGAAAACTGAGTGGACTAGACTCGCTCACCCCTGTGCCCTCTCCAAGAAAACGGCATATCACCTCTCTGTGACAAGTTACCTAAGAGAGAGGAATACGTTAAATGTGCTACACTCTGGGCGACATCAATAGCCCGGTACTGGTCCTACCTATTCGTGTTGAAAGAATTGGCTCCATGCAAATATCTCTGCAGGCAGCTGATTCTTCAGGGGTTTTCCTCACCTGCTTGGGAATGAGTTCTGTCCCACAGCTTTGTGCCCTCCCAAGCCCTTCTACACAGTTATTCACCCCTACTGACTCCCCCCACCCCACCCCACCCCCCATTGAGCTTCTGAAAGTCCCCTTAGTTCTGATGGCCACCCTTCTAAGTATCTCAATTATCCCAATAACTTACAGCCTAGGGTACCATGGAAAGCATCCAGCCGTGAATGACTTTGACCTTGATCGCCTGCTCCATCTGGCCTCTCTTGTCACATAATCTCCCACCCAGATGCCCCCACCACTTCTCCAGCAATGCCTAGACACATCTATGGTGCAACGTAGAGAAAAAGGGATACTTTAAGTACAGAAGTCATCAGGTCTCAGCCACATGTTTACCCCACATTTTAGAGATAAGGGGAAATGAGCCTGAGAATTCTGAAGCCACTTGCTCAAGCCAGCGCAGGTGTTCAGCACACGGTATATAATGCAGACCCGGGCTATGGTACTCAAACACAGTCTCTCCCCAGATCAAGGCTATTCTCCCTCAACATGGTGCTGTGATGTGTGATAATCTTGGAATGGAAGTGTGAACACACATGGAACTGCCTCAGGCTGTCGTCTGTCCTTCTTGGCTGGGTCCTTCCCACTTAGTCCACCTTGCTGCACTTTTCATCCCTGCCCACATTTCCCGTCTTTCCGTCAGATGTCTCACCCAGATCCTAAAACTCCTATTCTTTCCCACCCTTCACTCCTCTTGTTCGGCAGCCTTGGGTACACATTCCTGCAGCCCTACCTCAGCATCTTGCTCTGGGCGTGAAAGCAGCATCTCTCCTCTACTAAGAGTACAGCTCAGGAAGGAACTCTTGTCCAGCCTGGTCCAGGGCTGCCATGACTAATCCCATTTCTTTGGCTTCTGCCAGTTGAAAAGTGACAATCCAGGCCTGGACACAGGAACTCAGCTTCCAAAAGGGTGTTTCTACCATCCAGACCCTGTGGAGCTTTAAAATTGTTTTCAATGGTAACCTCTAAATCCCTTTCCAGGCTAGAGGGACTCATGACTTTTTATTTAAGATCTGTTCTCCCCGCCTCTCTCTTTCGGTTCACTGGCTTCAGACTTATTATGTCACATCTGTCTGCATTACACTGCCTTTCCCTCTGGCTGCCTGAGTCACCTGCAATAACCCAGGCCAGTTCTATCCCAGGCCCTCGATGGGATGGTTGTGAGTATACCATACTCCTAATAGCCTATCAGAGCCATACCCAGGGCTAGGGAGGAATTACCCCAAACCCCAAAGCAGGTTGAGGAGAATGAAGGGGGGATCACTGCTGAAGGGACTCTAGTTCTCTACTCAGGTCTAGTAGAAAATCCGGGTAACCATTCATTAAAACAGTGATGATGGGTAACCATTTGAAAAGGATTGGTTCTAGAAGTCCCCACCACTGGTGGCCCATGGATATCAAAATCTGTGGGTGCTCAAGTCTCTTAGGCAAAATGGCCTAAGATTTGCGTGCAACCTGTACAACATCCACTTGTCTTCCTGTGTACTTGAAATCACTGATAAGTTACTGACAATGCCTGCTACAACGTCAGAGTTCTGGATGTAGCTGCTGTGCTTTGTTGTTGAGGGATGAACAGCAAGGAAGCGTCCGTATCCTCACATGTGCAGTATAGACACAGTTTTTGTGAATTATTTCCAATCCGCTGAGGGTTACATTCACAGAGGGCACAAAACGCTTGCTGTCAGCATTGCTGTTAAAACAACAGAGAGACTCCAGCAGAGGAAGACCTGCCCTGAAATGTAAGAAGCATGCTAATTGTGGTAGAAAAGACACTGTGAAGACAGCTAGGATATTAGGAGGGGCAGGGTGCCTAGAACAGCATCTGATCATGAGGATTTGATAAATATTGCTCAAATATAGGTATTTCTAAAGGGGCAATTAAATAAAGGTCAGCATCTTCTACACAGAAATCCACTCTCTGCCCAGCCAGACATCATTTTATACAGTTCTAAGCTCTTTTATTATTTTACGGAACTGTAGTTGCATAGCACACAATGATATGTGAATTGCCTTTTATTCTCACTTACCTGTTTATTCCCAGGCTGCCAGCAACGCTGGGAAGAACGCTTTGTTACGTTGCTCTCCAGCATTGGTGACATCGGACCAATGGCAAACTGGTGTTTCAAGCACAAAATATTATCAACTGCTTAGTTCAAAGGAAAATATAGACTTTAAGTTTTGAAAAGAGTGGTGACTATTGTGTATTTGAATTAAGTTATTGGTTTTACATACATGTGGGTGCACACACACACACGTACACATTCACTTGGATATAAATAAGAACTCTCATAGGTCCACAGATAGATGCACACATAGACACTCATACAAGCCAGTAAAGACATAAACATTAATGTATGTTTAGACATTTCTGTGGACCCTCACATGACTGTACATACATACAGACTTACACTTACACACACACCTACCTATGACCTTATTTCTGAACATAATACGTGTACACTCACTCGTCCAAATAAGCACGCCCATATTCATTGTCCTAGGAGCATCACAGACAATTTCAAACATCCCCTCTGACACAGGTGCACACACAAGCACACAGCCTTCTCCCCCCTTTAGCTGAGTGTCACTGTCTTATTTATTTCGGTTCTCTAAACGTGCCACACTCTTGTCCAAAACGCATCCTTGCATCTCACTGGGCAGTCTTCCTTTTACCTAGGCTTCAGGATGATTTCTTCTCAATGTCTTCCTGAGTCCCTGGACCATGTGGGAGCCTCTCACCAGTGCTCCCTGATCCATTTCGCATCCCTTCCATGACAGCATCTGTGACTTACTGCAATTGTTCAACAAGAGACATGTTCTCTGCAGTGTCCCCCAAACCCAGGAAGCACCTAGCATACAGCGGGAGAACAAAAATAACTCATTCAGGAATCAATCAACTGCAATTCTGGGTGACTACAAGTTTGACCAATAAGCCACGGCAGCAGGGTTTGAATCCCCGGATCCGATTCAAGGTCCGTATTTTTTATATACGCCCTCGCTGAACCTTGTCTTTCCAGTTGTTTCTCTGTCTGATTATAAATACATGTGTATGCACACATATACATCAGTCGTGGGAAAGACACTATGTGACCATCCATGTTAGAATTTCTTCATTTAGCAGTTTGTGAGTTCAAATCCCCCATGAACGAAAGAGACATTGTACCCTACACTGTGCCAGGCTCACAGCATCTAAAGGGTCAAGCAGTCAAAAGCATTTGCGAAATGAACAGAGGAGGCTATTCAGTGAGCATTTGCCAAACATCTGCACCACACCGGGAGCCTGGAAGAGTGCTAATGGGACTGCAGAATAGATGAACTCAGCCCTTGACCTCTAGTCCCTTGATGTTTTGTTGGGGAAAACAAGTAAATAAATCTTCGCCCCAACAGATGTGCATACAGTCTAGGCATTTCCAGACTCAGCTTGTTGGGTGCACACAGAACAAACAAATGCACACGCATTTGCATGTGTGTGATGGGAACACACCAAGAGGCAAGCCTCCAGGTGCCCTGCACTCAGACACTTGTGCATCAGGCCCCCATCTGAGATCAAGGTAAACAGGTTGTTGCAGTTAATAGACAGCTGCACAATGCAGAATAAATATGAAGGGAATGACTACCACCTCACTAGCAACAAAGGAACCCTCTGAGTTCAAAAGAGTGTATGAATTTGTGTCTCTTCGTGAGGAATTTTCAGAGGCTTCCCCAGGAGATTCCCTAGTAACCATCAGAGGAGGAAGAAGATAACCTTTAGGAGCCTGATGCTCAATCTCCATGTCCCCCTTAGCACACTGACAGTGATTATTGGAATATCTGAAACACTGAGAGCAGTTGTAAATGGTCAGGTCTCGGGTGGGCTGTGCGGCATGCTTTCTTCTGATGTCCAGGACCTCTGCCCTGTGCAGCTGCTGCCCAGTAGTGAGCCTGCTGCCAGCTCGTATGTGAGCTGGAAGTGGACAAAGGGGCTGAAGCGAGGTGGGAATTGGCCTCTTCGTTGCCCTCAAGCTGCAGGCTGAACTTTCTGAAATTGCCAAAAGGTCTCACTGTGGGTCCAGCTGCTTCCAAGTTGACCTTTTCAGTATTGAGAAAAGTGTTTAGTGCCTCCCATTGGGTCCATAATGGATTAGTTCTTCAAACTGGTCATCCATTTCTACTTTGTTCCTGACCTTGGGGAAACAGCTCCTGTGTCCCAATCTTATAAATGAGATGACAAATTCATCCAGAAAGTACTTCTCAGCTAGGGTGGCATGTTGCATGAGTTACTTCTCTTGTTGATGTGACCAAATACTCAAGCAAAGGTCAACTTAAGGGAGCAAGGAAGACATGAGCCAAGGCAATCTCGTGGTCCAGAGAAATGCAGTCCATAGTGGAGGAGGTGGCAGTGGCAACATCTGGGACAGTAAGTAGTGTGGACTGGAAATCAAGAAAGAATGGGTGTTCATCTAGCCTTCCACCCTTTGATTCAGTTCATGTATACAACTCAGAAAATAGTGTCACCCAGGTTCAGGGTATGTCTTTTCATTTTAGTAATCTTCTCTGGACACACACTCACAAGTATGCCCATAAATGTATATCCTAGGTGATATCAAATCTAGTCAAGCTACCAATGAAGACTCACCACCACAGAAGCCTCCAAAATGTTTCATGGGAAGGGATAAATTGCCACAGATTCTACTCGTGCAAGATACTTTATGGTAAGGAGAGTCTGAGGGGATTCATGACTGGGCTCGAAGCTTTGCCCATCCAATACTTGCTATGCATCTCTAGTTGAATTCTTTCTCACTAAGCCTCATTTCTTCATTGTCAAATAAAGAACAAAAAAGATTACGCTTTATGCATCCTTTGGAAGGATGTGAGAAAATCACATGTGAGTGTGATTTAGATTTTGTCCTTACATGCACACTTGAGCACGTGGCCCCTCTTCAAGATGTCGCCACTGCCACCTAGGTATGTGTGAGCAATGAGTATCTGTTTGCCAGAGGCCAACGTTTCTTCCTCAGTAGACTGGAGTCTGTTTGTTCTGCTCTGCCTTCTAGCCTCCTGTATGTACCCATTATAGACACTGATAAAGACGAAGCCTGCCCTATGGGGCTCTGAGTTCATTAGATTAGACAGATGAGCAAACACAGTGATGTGACAATGGAGGGGAAGGTACATTCTGTAAAGAAGGGCAGGGAATCGTCCCAAGAGAGACAACATGAACATGGAGCATAGGTACGGCAATTAGTTGTACTAGGCGAAGAGTATATTTCCCTCAGTGCAATATCTCTGAGTGCAGGTGGCAACTTTGCTCCAGGGGACCTTTGAAATATCTAGGGACATGTTGTCTTCTCATAAGTGGGGGCGGGTGCTGTTGGCTCTGACGTCCTACCACGTTAGTCCTTTCTCCAACAAATGCTCACTTCCAAATACTAAGGTTGAAACACCCTGCTGATGGTAAAATACACCAGTTGAGATACAATGGAAATAAGGATGGATAATTCCCCGCAAAATACAAAATTAATAAATCTACTTACCATATGACCCACCCAGTCCTACCTCTCAAGAAAATTTGCCCAGAAAAATGCCAAGACATCACAGGCAGTTACATACTGCAGAATAAATATGAAATGAATGACTGTCACATCACTAACAACAAAGGGACTTTCAGCCAGGGGTACCACCATGCTAACCACAAAGGAGCCCTTATCTGACAATGACTTTCATTCACTTAACAATGAGAATCTTCCCACAACACATTGAAAAGCATGATTCATTTTCATATATGCAAAACTAAAGGCCAGAGAAGACTCAAATACCAGAAATTGGGCTAACAATTCACTAACCCATATAATTCCACATAATAGGACAACCATCCCACAGGTAATATTGCAATTTGACTACAGAGAAATTGTTTTATCACAACTGTACAAGCTCCTTGTTTCTGTTTACTAGAGACCAGGGACATTACCAATCATCCTACAATGCACAGGACGGCCTCAATTACCCTAGAAACTTCTCACCCCATATGCCGGTTGTGGTAGAGTGTAGAATTCTGGACTCCACTTCAAAATCCCTTGCTGAGCCATTCTGCTCAGAGCCAATAACCTCCTCAGCATGAGATAGGATTGACAATTCCTAAACTATGTTGAGTAAATGTTTATTTAAAAGTTTCCTACAGACAAGGAATGTCTTGGCTCATAGCTTAAAGCATAAAGCATAAGAGAACAGCTTGAAAGTCAAAAATTCATTTTTGATTCACTTTGACAATAGGATGACTTTGTGACAAAATTCTGGAAAAAGCCAGGGCTGCGACCATTGAAAACCCACCTGTTTGTGCCAGGTGATGGGACTTTCTTTAATATTAGATGGAAATTGGGAAGGCTAGCAGTGCATCCTAGTGAAATATTCATGACCCTTTCTAATTTCTAATTCAATTAAAAGGTGCTAATGTAGTTAACTGTGACAACAATTATTTTTGTTAATGAATATATTTAAATGCTTATCAGCAAAGGTGATAAGGAGTGCCCACAAGACCCAGGAGCAAACTTGAATTTCAATTGGTTTCCAGAGTATAAAGGTTGTTTTGACAAAGCTGTGGATGAAATTCTGAATTTACAAAATGGATAATTTCTGGATTAGCTGCTCAGTGACAACACTAGTCTTCCATTTTTCCTGAGGATTCAAGATGGGATTCTTTTTTTAAAAAGTTCTTCAATTGTATTTGAAAACAGGGTTTGATTTATAAAGATTCAAATTATACTGACTTTGCAAAAACCCAAGGACAAGAAATAGGGAAATTTCAGTGTTTGTTGTTAAGCAGAGGACAGTATCTCTGAGGCTGAGATGTCACAGGATTGTTCCAGAACATGAATTTATGTACTGGAAACACTTTGTACCAGACATGGAATAGGGTTTCTTCCTAAAGCTTTATTTTTTTCCCTGGGTAGACAGCAGACAAGTGTTGGAACTGGTATACCAGATGTCTAGACATTGTCTCTTGTCCTTACACTGACATTTAAATCAAGGTTTGATAGTGCCTTATTTCAAACTCTGTCATTAAAATGTGAAATTACCTATTTTAAATTTTATAGTGTTTGCATGACTTTCAAAAAATGGCCTTCTAGCTTATGGGTGAATAATGTCTCTTTTCATGTTCTTGAATCTTTCCCTTTTCCCTTAGCAATGAATAGCTGCAATGTTGAGACTGAGTCCATCATCACAAGCATGTTTTGTTTTAGCTCTGAACTACCTGTAAACTGAGAGGTTTAGAAAAAGTCATTTAACTTTGCTGAATCAATTTCTTCATCTTTGAAGGGAGGGTTTTAATATCTTGCATAATTTGCTAGGTTGTTGGGCAATTAGACAAGTAACATTATCTGACGGGGTTTAAGCACATATGGTGGCGGTTTGGAAACAGTAGTAACTACTGTAGTAATTGCTTCCTAAACGCTTTAATCTTAAAATATCCTACAGAGTTAGTAACACCTTTTAATTTTAAAACTTTTATTTTTAAATCTTTTTTTTGTAATTTTTAAGCATTGCTGAATTTCATACAGACATGTGTGTGTTCTGATCAGGTTCACTTCCCATCCCCTCCCCTCTAATTCCTTCCCCATACCTCCCACTACCTTTCCCACCCAACCTGATGTGTTATGTTTTTTAATAGCCCCTTCTATTAGAATTAGATTCTTTTCTCGTACAGTTTTCTCATTACAGTTTCCCCTCCCTCTACTTTTTCCAGTTCCTTCCCACCCCCCCTTCCATCTGGTTCCACTCTTTCTGCCCCTCATTAGAAAAGAACAGCCTTCTAAGAGATCACCACACAACATAACGAAGTAAAATATAATAAGATAAAATAAAAGCCATCGCATCTAAGTCGGACAAGCAAATCAACAGAAGGAAAGGGGCTCCATGTGACGGCACACACACTCAGGAGTCCCATAGAAGCACTAAACTGAAAGCCATAGAGTACACACAGAAGACCTGGTGCAGACCTTCGATTTGCTCTGCTTTTACACCCCCAGGTTCCACTTAGTCTTGGCTACATGTGCATGGGTGTAGCACTTTCTACCAGTACATAAATAGCTTCTCAAGGGACCACATCTCTGAAGAAAACTGACCCTTCTTCCAGAACCTGTCAGTTGTCAACATCTCCTGAGCTAGGGATGGGATTTCATGAGCCTCCTCCATCCATGCCAGGATTTTTATTGGCTTGTTATTATACAGGTCTTGTGAGTGCAATCTTGGGTGTTGTGAGTTCATGTATTCAATGACGTTGTCATGTCTTGTAAACACTGCTTAACTACAGATATCCTTTCTGTCTAGCTCTTGCAATCCTGCTGCTCCTCTTCTGAGATGATCCCTGAGCTTTTGTAGGAAAGGGGATGATATAAATATCCCATTGAAAATTGGGTCCTTGTCACCCTCTTATTCTCTGCATAGTCACTGATTGTGAGTCTCTGTATTAATCATCATTTACTGAAAGCATAAGTTTGGACTTTTTCTTTATTTATTTGTGAGTTTTCTGTTAATTTTTTTCAAGACAAAGTTTCTCTGTGTAGCCTTGGACATCACAGAAGTCCCTCTATAGATCAGGCTGGCCTTGAACTCAGAGATTCTCCTGCTTCTGCCTCCTGAGTGCTGGGATTAAAGATGTGGGTCAGCACTGCTCAGCAAAAAATATGCTCCCTGATGAGAGCTGAGATAAGCACTTATTTAAGGGTATAAAGATAAGAACTTAGGGGTGACTTGATTAGTATATACACTTAGCAGAATTGCAGCATTAGATCCTTCCTGGGGCTATGACCTAGCTAGTCAAGGGCTTTTTTGATTCAGTTAACAGTACCAGGCATGAGCTTCATATTGTGGAGTTATCTTGATTATTGTCAATGCTCTTTATTACCCCCTGGAACTTTCTAGTCAGACTGTACTGTTGAAAACCCCACATACACTTGCATCATAGAACATGGAGAAATCAAGTTGGTGCTTATCTAGAAGCTTCATCTCTAGGTGAGCTTTCACATACTGGAGTGTCCTATGCATACTACTAGGGGGCAACAGATTTACCCAGCTGTGAACTTGTGAGCTACAATAAGCACTGTGTGACAAAATAAATCCACTGGTATAATAGAGCCACAGATACTGTGGGAGTAACCAACTGCTTTCTGTTTGCTTATGCTGAATTTTTTATTTAAAAGTTTTAATTTGTTTGTGTGCATGTGTGTTTGTGGTATAGGCACCTGTGTGTGTGTGTGTGTGTGTGTGTGTGAGAGAGAGAGAGAGAGAGAGAGAGAGAGAGAGAAAGAGAGAGAGAGAGAGAGAGCACATGTATTTGTGGTATAATGAACCTGTGTATGAGTGTGTAGTTGTGGTATATGCACCTGTGTACACATATGCATGTGTTTGCTCCTCTGTGTGTATGTGTCTATGTGTGTGTTTATAAGTGGCATATTGGTGTACACATCCAGAAACCAAAGAATCAAATCTGGAATACCGGTCTACCACTCTCTGCCTTATTCTCTTGAAACTGGATCTCAAACTGACCCTGGAGCTAGTCTAATGACCAGAAAGCCTCAGAAATCCTCCTGTCTCTGCCCCCATAGGTCTAGGATTACAGGCCCCCAGACAACCAGGCCCAGCATTTTATGGAGAGGACCAGAGATCCAAACTCAGGTCTTCAAGTGCTTTTATGCACTGAGCCATGGCACAGCCTTTTTAGCATTGCTTCTGCTTTGCCGATGAGGAGACAGAAATTCGGGGAAGCCGGGCGGTGGTGGCGCACGCCTTTAATACCAGCACTCGGGAGGCAGAGGCAGGCGGATCTCTATGGGTTCGAGGCCAGCCTGGTCTACAGAGCTAGTTCCAGGACAGGAACCAAAAAGCTACGGAGAAACTCTGTCTCGAAAAATCCAAAAAAAAAAAAAAAAAAAAATTCGGGGAAGCTGGGGTACTTGCCCTGCACCATGCACTTTGTCAGAGGCAATGTTAGTAGTTGGACCAATCATTTCACCCTAAACAACATGCTGTGCTCACGTGCCATATTTCTGTCACTTACAGTTCTTAATGTACCTCCCTGTAAGACAGAAACCTCTGCTCACCCCTCACAATGCATGTTACCTCGAGTCACATGTGGGTTCCCAACAGACATTATTTGTTAGTGACTTGTTACCTCTGTTGCTTCAAGGAAAATTCACTCATTGCCTATATTTTCTCTTCACATATTACATAAAACAGTACAAAAAAATCGTGATATTCAACAATAAGCGTGTCCTTGGGGCTGTTTGGAGAGAGATTGGTGGTATAAACTTCAACAGGTCTAGACCTCACTCTAATCAGACAGATACTTTTGACTACCTGAGATAACTGACTAGAAAATTCTAAGTCCCTGAGAAGGCCGAGATGGAAAAAGGGAGCAGATTCAAATATTTGGCTGGTGGCCTCAGTTCTGTAAACCAAATCAGCTGACAGGATGCTGCTGGTGTCCTTTACCATGCTAAAGGAAGGCTCCAGTGATTGATTTCAAGAATTTTGCTGAAGTAGCTGAGAGAGAGTTACAGAGAGCTCACTTTTTAGAAGACATTAAAATCCTAACCCATGAACTCCAAAAAATATCATGCTAAATGAATGAAGCCAGTTGCAAAAAAAAATGACATTTTATGATGAAATCCACATAGACAGGAAGTAGTTTGTTGGCTCCGTAGGGGAGGGGACTGGGAGAATGACAGCTGGTATGCATGCAGGCTTCTTTTCAAGGTCATGAAATACTCTAAAATTAACTGTGCTGATAGTTGCACATGTCTGAAAAAATACAAACAGCACTGAACTATAGATCTTAAATGTGAAAACTGTATAGCGTGTGAACGACATTGTCAAAGAGCTGTTACAGAAATAAATTCCAACAGCCCACTCAGGGAACCAATTGCCAAGCGTAGAGCTGGCTCCTGTTCTCCATGTCCACTCACTCAGTGTTTCCTCGAGGCTTTGTGTGGTCTTGTCTTCACTTACCTTGCCATTCCTAGGCAAACTGATGGTATCCCTGAGTGCACAATGATAAGGATCTGGGAAGTCAAAGAGCCTCTCTCTTTCTTTTCTAGAGTATGCCGACTTTCCGATCACACTAACTTGTTTTTGTATATTCAGGATATATGTTTGAAGGGAATTTATACACCACCACCCAAGAACCATCTGCTACCATGCTTTTTAGCCCATTCTGGAAGTGGTTGGAAGTTGGGAGAGGAAGCTATGTCAGCTTTCCGTTGAGCTTCCTACTCAGAACCCTCAACAGAGAATAGAATCCTACAGGGCCCACGGGGTTCATTCTCTAACGGAATTCAGATATTACCACCTGTGAGATCCAAAGTAAATGACTTAACCTTTCTAAGCCTATTTTCATATCTTAGACAGGAGATAATCATAATTGGGTACCTACTGGGCTCATTGAGGAAATGAAATAAGAGAATGCCTATAAATCACTTATCTTGACACACAGCATGCACTCATGGATCAGAGCTATTTATGATAATGGCTATGATTACATTACAATTGATTTGTGTGGATAGACTTTGGAAGATCAATCTTTTGTCTCTCCTAGGAACTCCACCCTAGAGAATGCCCTAGAAATACCTGTCTTCCTGTTGAGCCCCCTATTGCTAATATAAGTGATTAGTATTCTAGCCAGGGCCAGAGTGTAGGCTAGAGCAGTGTCTTTGGTATAAATTCAATTCTGGTGTCCAGAGGGTGATATCCTCGTGTCCTGCTTAGTTTTAAGTCAACTTGACACAAGCTAGAGGCACCGGAAAGGAGGAAACCTCAATTGATAAATGCCTCCATAGCTGCTAAGCATTTTCTTAATTAGTGATTGATGGAAGAGGCCCATGATGGGTGGTTCCATCCCTGGGCTGGTGGTCTGGGGTTCTATAAGAAAGCAGGATGAGCAAAACCAGGCAAACAAGCCAGTGAGCAGCACCTCTCCATGGCCTCTGCATCAGCTCCTGCTCCAGGTTCCTGCCTTGTCTGAGCTCCTGTCCTGACTCCCTTCAATGGTCAAGAGAGCCATGGAAATGTCAGCTGAATGCACTTTTTCCTCCCTAACTTGGTTTTTTTTGTCATAGTGTGTCCTTGCAGCAATAGAAACCCCAACCTAGACACCTGGTATCTGAAACCTCACTTGGACTGTCTGTCTCTGTTTAGGTTCTCCAGACCCTCTGACTACTTGGCATTCTTTTTCATCTCTGAATCTTGACATTGATTTCTAGAACAAACCAGGGATCTCGAAGGAGAAGAAACCTGAGAGAAAAAATTGCCCACATTAGTGGGTTGCACACTTAAGTGTCTCTGTGTATTAACTAACTGCTTGCCAGCAGAAGTGAAAGGTCAGACTTTTCCTGGTGTCTGGTGTTCTGATGTCCCTGGAAGGACCAAGTGCATATTTCTGAGGGACTTTGAAAGTATCTGTGTCTTTAGTAAGGGGACACTCTGCTCAGGTCATTGTCACTGCTTGGACTGATGACTGACTTATGCTCCATGTCTCCATCAGAGTTTTTGGTCTCCAGCATCAGCCTCTGTCACCCGCAAGGACAAATTGCTCCTACTAACAGAGATGTCAATAGGCCTTGTGGATGTGCCTAGAAAAGTCATAACCTACAAGACCGGGCATAGGGACTAGAGTATTTTCCCCTGAATGCAACAGAAAGAAACACTCAACAAGTGTTAAAGAAACCTGCTCAGAATCCCATGCTGGTGTTTATGGGGGAGCCGTCCCCTGTTGCAGTCGTGGCTACAGGGGTGCTGAGTACATTCCAAGACCCTCTCCCCTCTCCAATCCAGGAGCGCAACAGACTTCTAGAATCTCCAACAGAAGTGCAAATGAGGTTTGTGATCCATTAACCTTAGGTCACTTTCCCAAAGGGTCAAAAACATTGTGAACAATTAATTAGCTTGCTTCATTGGAAGCAGGTGTGATCAGTGCAATTGGAGAGATGCAGTGGGAGGGGAAGGTTAAACAGTCTGTGTGCTCCTGCCCCAGAATTTTCTGGGGGTGCAGTAAGCATAGCTCTCACAGCCATCTGTCCCCACAGTTCCCTAGCCACTCCTGAGAAGGGAACCACTGTATTTCCAGACTTCTTTCCACTATTTGAAGGCATGGCTTTTGTATAGCTTGGAGGGGAAAAAAAAGAGAAGAAAAGAAAAAGAAAAAGTGTGGGTGAAGGGGAAGACCCCCTTGATTCCAATGACTTCTGTTGACAATTTCTTTTAGGACCATGAGCTCTTCCTCTGCCATTTTGTACTGGGGTCGGAGAAGAGCAGGAAGAGATGAAGAAAGAGCTGCAGCTGTGGTTTGGATGTGGCAAATGTCTTCCCCTAGTATTTAAGGTATTTTATCCTGAGACACATGAGAAGAAAGTTCACCTGTGCATTACAAGCTCGGCTGACGTTGTGAGGCGGTAAGAACTGGATGTTAAGGGTGCAGCTCAGGACTGGGGAGTTAGCCCACTAGATAAAGTGCTAGTCTTCTGAGCATGAGTTTAGTTCTCAGAATTGATTGAAAAAGCTGGGCATGGCACTTACAATACCAGTTCTGGGGAGGCAGAGGCAGGCGGATCCCTGGGCTCACTGGCTAGCCAGCCTGTCTTACATGGGGACACTTAAGGAATTGCAGGACTCTGTTACAGTACACAAGGTGGATAGCCTCTGAGTAACCTAACACTGACCTGCAGCATCTATTCACACTAGTCCATAGAGATACCGCTCCCACACAGACACATACACAGCTCAAGACTGAAGCCCAGTGAAAGGTGATCGAGTCCCTAGGGATGAGGCCCTTTAGGAAGGACTTACAGAATTACCAACGAACCCTCACTAGTGAGAAGAGAGTTCTCATGAGTATTAGCAGCCCCTCCTGCTCCCTGGTTTCCTGTCTTACTATGGGATTTTCCTTATTGCAAACCCCCGCCATGATGTGCTACAGACGGGTGGGCAGGGTGTAAGGGCCAGTACTGTGCTGTTTGAACTCTCTGCCTCCAAACCTGGGAGCTTGTTGTATGATTCCAGCCCCCCTGGGGAAATGAAAACAAAACAAAACCCGCAGCTACTCATTGCTGGTGGAGCTCTGACAGACCAGAGAAAGAACTGCACCCTAGTCCGTCCTGCTGAGCTGAAGAGTTTGTTCAGGTAACAGACAGAAACAGGCATGGCTCACGAGTAGCTGCAGCACTGAAAAGTTCCACTAGGCATGCGTGAGAACTCAGAAAAGCTATACCCTGAGGAGTCCAGGGTATCTACTGCGCTGGGCCGGCAGTGTGCCTGGTCTGATCCAGAGTCCTTGTTCTCACTTCTAAGGGTTCGTGGATTCCTAAGTAAAAGCCAGAACCCAAGATGGGTGGTGAGTAACTCCCGCATTTGTCCCAGCTTTGCTATTACCACACCACAAAGTCACTTCCTGATATGAATCTCATTCAGCTATAAAATGTATGCTTTAGATAGACATCGGATTTCCGTGTGTGTGTGTGTGTGTGTGTGTGTGTGTGTGTGTGTGTGTGTGTATACTTGTGAGGCCAGAGTTCAGCATTAGGTATCTTCCTCAGTTATATTCCGCTCTATTTTTCAAGGCAGAGTTTCTCAAGGGAACTGTAGCTCATAGACTGACTAGCCAATGAGCGCCAGGGATCCAACCCTCCCCCCCCTTCCAGCACTGATTAGCCAATAAGCTGCGGTGACCCAACCCCCTTCTATCACTGACTAGCCAATGAGCTGCAGGGACCCACCCCCTTCCAGCACTGACTAGCCAATGAGCACCAGGGACCCAACCCCCTTTCAGCACTGTACAACTAACTGTACTTTACACTTCAATTGCCAGTCACTGAGCTGTAAGGGGAGGAACACAAATCAGGAGCCTGGAAGCAGGAACTGAAACAGGCACCGCAGAGGAATGCTCTCACTGATTTGCTCTTGTTTTCTCTCTGGCTCATGCTCAGCTTTCTGATACAGCCCAGGACCCCAATGAGATGTGCCCTCCTGCATCAATTAACAACCAAGAAAATGACACACAGACATACCCACAGGCCTATCTGATGAAGGCAATTCTATATCTGGGAGTCCGTTTTACCAGATGCATCAAGTTGACAACCAAGATCAGAATCGCCAAGTGGCCAAGGACAGAGAGATGAGCATCTGCTCCTAGAAACTTCTTCTGACCACAGTGGGGGCAGAGCAGCCATGACTCCTGAAGCTGTCTCTCACAACATGTGTGATGCCCACATGCATGTGCCTCTTCTCCATTCCAGGCAGCTGCCATGTATGTGGAGGAGAATCATTTTGGTTGCCAAGAGGAATCAGTCTAAACCAACAGTTCCTGATGATGAATGGTCTCTGTCCCTCTGTCTTGCCCAATACCACAGCTTCTGGCCACGGATGCTCCCCAGCTCTTGAAATGTGGCCAGTGCAGTGGAGAAACCAAATTATCATCTCATTTCATTTGGATTAATTTAAATTGAAAAGAGGATCACCAGAAAAGGCTAGTGGCTGCTACACGTGACTGATTAAATACCTTCCATATTGGAGGGGCAAGCCTGCCTGCACTCTCCTTTATAAACAGCCACGTGACAGAAGATCTGACGGAAGGGAAATGCCACGAAAGAGAGACACGAAGCCAAGAAGACTGTGATCTTAAACCCTGCTCAAACTTAATGCGAGACACAGGAGATGGCTTGACGGAATACTAATTAGTAGTTTCACAGCGCAGAGAATGCAGCGTGGGTACACAGACCTGGAGGGATTAAAAGGAATACTTTAATAATACAAAAGAAACCATGAAAATTAAAATATGATTGGCAACATTAAAAACTAAATAGAAGCGTGAGTGACAGAATTAAAACTTAAATGAAAAAAAATTGACTTTGTGATCTTGAATTATCTAGCCCAGGTAGTCTCCCAATTCACAGAGCAATAACATAAAAATTACAACAGAGAGGCAGCCACATGAAGGGGAGATCCAAAAAAATGATAAGTTCATCAAAGGAAGAGTCTTCAGAGAGTACACTAGTACTAAAGGAGAACCCAAGAAAGCACAGGAGAAAATCTAGTCATTGCTCGGGACGCTGAATCAAACTTTCAAGGCGGCTGTCAAATAAGGGTTAATTAAGTAGGATAAACATAGGAACTTAAATGTCATAAGATGCACTCATGTGTGAAATACTGACCTGAAACTGAATTTTTATTTAATAAAGCCTGGAACAGGGAGCAGAGGGCAGAAGAAATGACATTATCCTACAAGAGCTGCCTTTTCAGACAGGAGGCCTTGGGAACTGGGACTCACGGGCTGGTGAGGTGGCTCAGTGGGTAAAGGTGCTTGACACAGAGTCTAGCATCTGAGTTCAATCCTCGGACCCACAGAGTGGGAGAAGAAAACTGACCTCCGCATGTGCACAGTGGCGGGTGGGCACGCGCGCGCACACACACACACACACACACACACACACACACACACATGCTTGCACATGCACACACGAGCACACACGTGTGAAAAGAAATATTTTAAATATATCACTTGTAAAACTTTTATATACAAAGTAGACACCTGTGCTTCTCCAGGGATGAATACTTGATCTGTTAGCTAAAATCTTAAAACCTGAACACTGAAGAGATGAAAATCAGCACCTTGTGAAAAGCTAAGGTGAATGTTGTCTGGGAGACCAACACCATTGTCCCAGAACTTGGGAGGCTGAGGCAGGAGGATCATGAGTTCAAGGTCAACGTGAACTATATAGTGAGAGTCTGACTCAAAATCAAACTAATAGGAATAAGGAAACATAGTTACAGTAAACAAAAGCAAACTAATCATCTATTAGAAACAGTCACTTGGGGCTGAGGAGGTGGCTCCGGTTAAGAGCACAGACTGCTCTTGTAGAAGACCCAAGGTTCCCAGCGCCCACATGGGGCAGTTCACAATTGCTTGTAACTCCAGCTCCAAGGTTATGTGACATTTTCTTCCTGCCCCTACAGGTGATTGTGTTTGCAGCTACACATATAGAATCTAAAATTAAACAAAAATATTTTTTTAAACACTCTGAGAGTCTTCCTTCAGGGAGACTTGACTGCACACTGAGCAAAGATGACAGAGTCAGGCTAGAAATAAAGAACAAAGCATAAATGGCGAAAGAGATTGACAACAATCTTTCTAAGGAAGGATTTTCTTTGCTTAAAGATTATATCTCACTGTATTTTATTCCTAGTCTAGTAAAATTCTCTTGTTTTATGAAATGTTAACCTTAGGTCAGTTGCAAATTATTTTTAAAATTTCACTCCTGCAAAAAAAAATTTATAGTCTAGCCTTGGGACATTCGAGTGAGCTATATCAGATATAAAGCTATATCAGGGATTTTAGCAATTATAATATCTATGGTTCCAGAACTGTAATTACATTTAACCCAAATTTTTATATCTCTTTTTTCATTAAAAAGTCAAGCTTGATAGTTGAAAGAAATTCAAATGATTAAAGCCCTGTAAAACACATAGCACAGTCACACACACACATACACACTCAAACACACACATCTCTCTCTCTCATACACACACACACACACACACATATACACACACATATACACATACAAACACACACACCTATTTGCTCTCCAAATACTGAAATGGTGAGCGGAAGCAGCTTTTCCTACTGAGTACTTCAGATGCCCACGTCTCTTTCTAGAAGGACTTTGTGCTCCACCTACTTTTCCTGGGTTTAGGAGGTACTGTCCACTCCCTCCTTCAAAATCCCATGTTTAAAACAACAATATGGTGAACTACCCAAACACACGCCCCTGCCTCATCCGGTGACTCATCGCAGAGGCCTGCGAGGAAGCATAGATTAGGAAAGATAAAGAGACTTTCCCAAAGTCATGATTGGCTCATGGTGGGTTTGGACTAGAACTCGAGTGTAGAACTCTTGCTTGTTTAAGATGCTGGAAAACTGAAACCAAGCTGCCCCGGACTCCCAGCAGTGAGAACAGAAGGATGGGTGCCAGGCATGGATTTCATCAGAACAGAGTCTACCTTTACTGTTAAAACACCTGCTTCGCTGTTTACGTTCTTCTTGATTCCCCGTGGTGGTGAAACTGCGTCTAGTCACCTTACTAAGGACAATCCAAGTCTCACTGTTCTGAACTTCTCTCTTCCTTACCATGAAGGAGCTGTCGGCTCAGCTGGAGTTGTATGACCCCTCCTGAGCCATTTTCAATAACCGTAGCAATGTATACTCCCTTATGGATGGTCTGAGCCTAGTGTCCAATCACAGCACAGGAAGTTGATTTGACTCTGCCCAAAGTACTTGGCCTAAGGCTTGGAGAGGGATTAACTAGAAAAATCCAGGTACTCCAAACGAGAAGAGGACAAATGTTTGCTTATTGAACAACCTCAGCCTCCTTCCTTCTGATCTGGTAAAAACACACATCACTAAAATGTGATCAGTCTTCCCTGTCCAAGGTAACCACCGAAGCCTGACCTTCCTGTCCCCTCGGGCAGGAGAACTCGGGAGCATTTTTAATTTAAAAAAGAATTTTTGTTTGAATGCTGCCTAAAGGGCCATGGCTGCCTGCATGGCAATAGCAAAGTCACTGTTCTCTGTTCTGTCATCATTTATGGCACATTCCCCCACCTACAAAAGCGGCCACCGCCTGGAGTGACAGCCTTTGATAAACTGAAGCCTTGCGGGTTCCCATGTGCTGACCCTGTTGCAATCATTGATTGTGAGAAATCAATGGGGACCAGAGACAATAATCTCCACTCTGCACGCCTGCTGAATTGGCTAACTCTAAGCACTAAATCCAGGCTGTTGTGAGAGTAGCTGCTACCCTACAGAGCAGTCTTTAGGCCCATGTGGGAGAGATCAATCAGAAGGCTAACGAAAGGATGCCCAACCTTCCTTGAACTTGGACTGTAACAGAGATTATGGTACTCAAGGTGAAAATCTCAGCTCTACACACTTCCAGAAGTAGCCAAGGCATCTAGTTTAGACAGCTGCCGTCCCCGAAGGTGTCGCTAATGAGACAGTGCCACCTGGGTGGCACACTTTAGGAGGATAGATGGGAAGTTTCACATTTGTGTGGCATCCTAGTCTTTCTTGGATGCAGAACTACAATTGATTTCAGTAGTTTCAAAGGCTCAACACTGATGACTGTCAACTTCTAGAATAAAAAAAATCCTTTCTTATAACAAGTTTTAAAAGACTTATTTTTTTCTGGACCCATGTAATTTTTTTCATTTTCTATCTTGCTTATAACAAGTGTTATTTTGCTGTTTTTGTTTTTAGATAATAATTGCGTGTTGCATTAATTGGTCTTCTGTGGCAAAGTCCTTAACAAAAGCATCGTAAGGAATTAAGGGGTTGTCTTGACTCATGGTTTGAGGGGATACAATTTATCTAAGTAGGTTGGAGGGAGGACGAGGCTGCTGGTCACACTGTGCCCCAAGTCAGGAGGCGAAGGGATGCCTGCTGATGCCCATCTGGCTTTCTCCTTTCTTTTGCCTCTTTTATTCTGTCTGAGACCCCAGTCAATGGCATGGTGCCACCCGCATTCAAGGATGGGTGTTCCCTCATCAGTTAGACCTCTTGGAAACAGCTTCACAGAATGCCCAGAGGTGGGTCTCCTAGGTGATGCTAAATCCAGTCAAGTTGGCAGTGAGGATGAGCCACCACACAGTTATTGCACAACGCAATGTGGATTTTCTGTATATACATACATTGTGAAAAAATTAAAAGCCACCATCATGTGTTCTAGGTGAACTTGAGTGGAGTCACATCTTGGCTACCAAATACCATCCATGGTTCCATTCTTCCAGACCATAGAGATCAAAGCCAAATGGAGCTAATTAAAATTGAATCCTGGGGTTTGCATATGGAACTCTGGTAGAAATATTAATCTTTTTTCTTCGGAAGTGAGTTTGCAGATATCTGAATCCACAGATTTTATTTATTTATGGGGGTGGAGGGAGGGATAAGAACAGAAAAGCAAGAAACAGTAGCAAGGTACAAATCATGGCTGACTCTCAATGTTGTTCATGTATGGGTTTTAGTATATGAAGAACATATTCACAGGTTTAAAAATTGGAAATTACAAGAAGAGTATGTTTGTAAAATCTTTTACTATAAGTCCTTTTTTTTTACTGCTGAGTAGTACTCTAATATGTATATATTTCATACTTTCTTCATCCATTCTTCCATTGAAGGGCATCTAGGTTGTTTCCAGGTTCTGGCTATTACAAACAATGCTGCTATGAACATAGTAGAGCATATACTTTTGTTGTATGATAAGGCCTCTCTTGGGTATATTCCCAAGAGTGATATTGCTGGGACCAGGGGTAAGTTGATCCCGAATTTCCTGAGAAAGCGCCACACTGCTTTCCAAAGACTTTTGCATGCAAATGGATGGAAATAGAAAACACTATCCTGAGTGAGGTAAGCCAGACCCAAAAAGAGGAACATGGGATGTACTCACTCATATTTGGTTTCTAGCCATAAACAAAAGACATCGAGCCTATAATTAGTGATCCTAGAGAAGCTAAATAAGGAGAACCCAAAGAAAAACATATAGGCATCCTCCTGAATATTAACCTTCATCAGGCGATGAAAGGAGACAGAGACAGAGACCCACATTGGAGCACCGGACAGAAATCTCAAGGTCCAAATCAGGAGGAGAAGGAGAGAGAGCACAAGCAAGGAACTCAGGACCGCGAGGGGTGCACCCACACACTGAGACAATGGTGATGTTCTATTGAGAACTCACCAAGGCCAGCTGGCCTGGATCTGAAACAGCCTGGGATAAAACCAGACTCGCTGAACATAGCGGACAATGAGGACTACTGAGAACAATGGCAATGGGTTTTTGATCCTACTGCACATACTGGCTTTGTGGGAGCCTAGGCAGTTTGGATGCTCACCTTACTAGACCTAGATGGAGGTGGGTGGTCCTTGGACTTCCCACAGGGCAGGGAACCCTGATTGCTCTTTGGGCTGACGAGGGAGGGGTACTTGATTGGGAGAGGGGGAGGGAAATGGGAGGCGGTGGCGGGGAAGAGACAGAAATCTTTAATAAATAAATAAATTTAAAAAAAAATTAAAAAAATCTTTTACTATAGGGGACTGGAGCGATGATTCAGAGGTTAAAGGGTATCCACTGCTCTTGCAGAGGATCTGAGTTTGGTTATCCATGTCTGCTCATACCCACTTAAAACTCCAGCTCTGGGGAGTATAATGCCCTCTTCTGATCTATATGGGCACTGCACACATATACACATATGTAATTAACAATGAAATAGAACTGTAAAAGATTCTCCTGTTATAAATTGAACTTCAACATCGGTTGTTAAATCCTGATTAATATCAAGGGAAGAGGTTATTTTAGTTTTTACAATGTGGTTTATAATGTAATTTTTAAAATGAGGGAAATGCAAACAGGCAATTTTAAAAAATAACCTTTGAGTTGCTTTTTTTCACTATTCTTAACATATACACGGTACTCTGATCATATTGACCCCATTTCTATCTCTTGTCCTGCTGTAGCCATTCTTCTCGGGGAAGCACGTTGAAGGATAGATTCTTTCCTAAATAGCAAAGTTCTTCTTGTGAATTCAAGAGGGGCCACACTAAAGGGAGTTACTACCAGGAACCATCGGAGGGAGATTTTAAGTAGTCCCCAAATTTCTCTCCCTCTTTTTTTTATTATTTATTATTTATTCTATTTCTTCACATTCTAATCCTAGTTCCTCCTTTCTTGGTCCCCCCCACCTTCTCCTCACCCCACCCCCATCTGCTCCTCAGAGAGGGTAAGACCTCCCATGGGGATCCAGTGACAATGAATTCTATCACATCACCACATTGAGGCAGGACCAAGACCCTCCCTGTCCTGTTTAGGCTGAGCAAAGTTTCTCTTCATAGGAAATGGCCTCCAAAAAACAGATTATTCATTGGGGAGTGCTCCTAATCCCATTGCCCCACAAACTGCCCAAGCCACCCACTATCACCTGCTTTTGGGGGTAGCAGGGTGGTAGATTGGTCTTGTGCAGGTTTCCTGGTTGTCACAGAGTCAGTGAGCTCCAAGTAGTTTGGGTTAGCTCTGTGGGCTTCCCCATATTGATCTTTACCCCTTTGTTCATGTTAGCGCTCCTCTGGACTCCAGGAGCTCTGTCCAGTGGTCAGTTCCACAATTCTCTTCTTCACTCCTGTACTGAATGACAGCGCCATGTAATACCTTCAAAACCCACAAATCATCCTCTCCCCCAAACACCCTGCAGAAATGAAGCTTCCATCTGATGCTTGTCACTGAGAATAACTCAAACCCTGAGGCCCAGTGAATTCAGAAACTCCGCCAATTAAAGCTGTCTTCAGCCACGTCTTTGATTATCGTTTCGGTGCTAATAATTCAAGTGTTTTCTCCAGCAATTGTTGACAGCTTTGGACGTTCTGTTCGCCATCTGTTCGTGTCCTTGTCATCATTTTTGTTGTTTTCAGTCTAGAACATCCTGTCCTTCTCCAGGATCCCTGACTGAACTTCTCCACGCTGTCAGTCTAGAGCGCCGTAACTTTAAATGTGATTTTAATTCTGCTCATAGGAGAGATTTTTGTTAAAATCTTCATTCTCCTTTCTTCTATCTCATGGTGCCACTTGGTGTCACTTACTGTCTGCAGGCAAGGCTTTACTCCTGCTTTGGCAGTGAGTTTTGTCAAATAGTTTATCTCTTTCTGCTTTTCTTTCAATAGTAAACCACATGAAGAAATATCTATAATCTCCTTCCAAGCATTGGGTAGACATTTTCTCCTCTTTGTTCTCCAGTATTTTTGTGGCGCCATTGTTGGGTTTTCTTCATTTTGCTTTCCCTTGAACAGGAGACAGGGTCCAACAATTAATGTTCAAAAACAGAGAATAGTAAGAAGACTTTCTGTGGGTACTTTCTCTGTATTTGGGTGTTTTTCCTGAGAAGAAATCACTGTGTGTGTGTGTGTGTGTGTGTGTGTGTGTGTGTGTGTGTAGTGCAGTGCATGCCTGTGGAAGCCAGCCTCAGCTGTCTCTGCCTCGGAGATCTGCCTGTCTCTGTCACCCCAGCACTGGGGTTACAAGTTCCCATCCAGCACTGCGGCTATGGGGCCACACCTAGAGACCAGTGCTCTAATGAAACCGCTAACTCTCTGACATGTTGGAACAGGACACATATGAGAATAACACAAGTAAGACTGAGTGGAGGACAAAGATCAATGTACCTGACTTGGGCTCTCTGCTCCTGGCCCGGAAAAGAAAATACAAACCTGCCTGGAGCCTTGAAGGGATCTGTTATGTCGAGCAAATATATGGTAGGGTATGGAGGAGAAAGAGACAGAAGGTTCAGGTCCTCTATGTTCAGCGAGGACAATGAGGACTACAGAGAACTCAAGAACAATGGCAATGGGTTTTTGATCCTACTGCACATACTGGCTTTGTGGGAGCCTAGGCAGTTTGGATGCTCACCTTACTAGACCTAGATGGAGGTGGGTGGTCCTTGGACTTCCCACAGGGCAGGGAACCCTGATTGCTCTTTGGGCTGAAGAGGGAGGGGACTTGACTGGGGGAGGGGGAGGGAAATGGGAGGCGGTGGCGGGGAGGAGGCAGAAATCTTTAATAAATAAATAAATAAATAAAATTATAAACAACAAAAAAAGAAGGTTCCTGTCCTGTGGAAAGAGGCAGATTTGAGGAGTGAAGGCAGTAAGGAGTAGGCTGAGGTGGGTGGGCTGCTCGCCATCTGGGGACATGGTGCTTGCTGTTCAGGCCTGAGCTACTGCCAGGAGCCATGTCTGGGTCTGAGGCCCGGCTGCAGCTGTGGTCTGCGATGCTGTCTGTAGCTCCCGTTACCCCCAGGTGTAGGTGAGCTGACCCCATGGACATGAGAGCAGGAGAACTGGCTCTAACCTATGCTGCTTACTGCACAGGTAAATCTGGCCAGAGTGTGCTAGAATGCTCATCCTGGTGGTGAGGATGAGGGAGAGCTGGCAGGCTGACCAACCCAGCAACCACCCTGGCCCAGGACTAGGGCTATGATTGGTCCATCCCAGCATCCACCCCATCTTTGATCTGCTGGAGCATGTGAAGAAGCTAGTCCTGAAAATCCAAAGTTGCAGGATTTCCATGACACAGGACAACAACAGGATATCCAGGAGGAGACTCAGTGAGGACCCAGTACTGATAGTGTAGCAAAAACCAGAGGCCTTGAACCATTCATTACAATGAGCATTTGGAAGAAATGAAATAAGGACTAAAGAGTATTCTGTGTGACTCACTGTGCCACCCTATAGCTTCCATGATGAGACTTTTCTCTTTCTTTTTCCATTTTATTTTGTTTTATCTGGGGATGGGGGTGTATCACAAGGGTAGAGGGTGGATGGAAAGGAACAAGGAGATGAGTGGGATAGAGATGCATGATGTAAAATCCAATACATAAAGCGTTATATTGGACAGAAAGAGGATAACACAATTCCCAACTTGCACTGCTACAAGGAATTGATTACTCTGTGTGTGTCTGTTTATGTATGTGTTTGTGTGTGTACCTGTCTATATGTGTGAATGTGCATATGTGTGTATATATATGTATATGGACCATGTGTATGTGTATACAGGACTATGTGAATGTGTGTCTTCGTGTGTCTGTATAAGTGGTGCATGTGTGTGTGTATGTGCATGCATGCATGCATGTGTGCATGTGTGTTGGCAACTCTTAAAATGTTGCTGTTCTCATTTCCTGGCCAGTGTGTTCCTTGGAGCTGGATTCCGAGTTGTTGGAGGCAGGCTAATGTTTGTGTCAGTAGTGACCCTGTCTTGGTTCTCTGGTGCAGAGGTAAGAGTGTAGCCTGGATGTGCTGGAGGAGCAAGGAGGCAGAGCATGGGTCTTCTGATGAGGGATCAACATTACATTTCCCGTTTTGATTCATGAACCTTGTTAGTGGAAACAACCATCTGGCTTTGGCAGGAGGTTGGTGCTAAGTCCTTGTGGAGTAAGAGGACTCTCCCAAGCAGACTTTTCCTGCCATTAGCTGAAGGACCTGCCAGCTGTTCTTCATCATAGTGGGGGAAGGGCAGTTTCCAGCATACATCTATGCTCTATGTTCTCTGCAGGTAAATGCTGAGCCCACCCTGGGGTGGAAGCTGTAAGAAGGTCATGGATTCAGGGTTGAAACAGCCACCCACCTGCTCCTCCTTCTTTACCAAAAAGAGAAGGCTGGCACTAACTTCCCCATCACCATGCCTCTGAGTGTAGTGTACTTACAGAGGTCTATTGGAGAGGACCGGGAGTGTCGGGGATAGAAAGGAAACCTTGGGTAAAGATCAGAGCAATAAAGTCATTGAAGAAAATAATCCTAATTATGGAGAAAGTCTAGACTCATTATTGATTCCTGCCCCTGACTTAGAAATAGAAAGGAGAAGCTAACAGTAGTTCTGGAGTCCTGAGCTGCCCAGACCTTAGAAAGGCTTCTCAGGTGAGTCTGAGATTACTGTCTATCAGAAAGGGGCTAGATGTCAGCTGGCGGGTGGGGCCAATACAGTTCAGATGTTTATAGAAGATGAGCACAGGAGTATATACTTGTAATACCAGAACTCAGGATGCTAATGCAGGATGATCTCAAGTTCAAAGCCAGCCAGGACTACACAGCTATTTCATATCTTCCTGTGACTTCATCATTGCTACAGGTGGCAAGCATCGGAGCACCTTAAACTCAGCTGCTATTAGATGCCTAGCGATCTTCAGTTCGATAATAATCTAAGAGTCAATCCAAGGGACAAGACCAGGTGTGAAGATATCTATAACTAAATATACTGGTGGAGGCTGGTCTTAGATAAGGGAATTCAGGTCACAGAACATGATGTTGCGTTCCTGATTGCATGACATGGTACCTTCAAGTCCCATTCTATTATCAGAACAGAACAAGAACAGAGCTTATTAAAATCCCCTAATGTGAACACCATGTTTTGCAGGGTCATTGGCTTCCATCTGAACGCAGCATCTAAATATGTAAATGAAGTGACCAGGAGAATAGTTCTTATGGGTGATGAATGCACTGTGCTTGTGCCATGTGCACATGGCCCCTGTGTGGCACTGCGTTGGTGCCCTGTGCACATGGATCCCATGGGCAATGGCTACGCTATGTGGGTACTCTGCGAGCACGGCTTCGATTTTTAGGGCTCAGACAAGAATGAAGGACACTGTGGTCATTGATTAGCAAGTGACTTCCCTCTCCCTCCTGCTCCTCCTCTTTTTCCCTCCTTTCATCCTCTGTTCTTCTTTTAGTAGCTGTAAAGGCAGGAAGAGATTGCCTGTAAGACCCACGGAGATTAATTTAAGAGCTGGCGTTTACGCCTTAAGATCATTTTCCTGTCCTCTTCCCACTTTGGGAACTAAACCTCCAGAGTGAATTTTATTCTAGTGTTGCTAATGAAGGCCGCTAGAGTTTGAACCTGAGTCCTTTGAAGGTATCTTGTTATCGTCCACATCTCTCTGAATTTCCCTGCTGCTGGCTTGTGTTCTACCCTCTCACTCTGAGCTTTAGAACAAGGCTTTTGAAACTTTTTCCATTCAAGAATCCTTTTCACTTCAGTTTTTTTGTATGACCCTATATTTGTAACTATATAAAATAGAAATATAAAATTGAACAATGACGCTTTCTTTAAAATTTATTTAAAATAAATTTATTTTAAAATACTCTTGTGGCATATGTATGCTTTTACCATTTGTTAAGGGTTAAGGGGAATATATATATATGCTAATGAGATCAATTGCTCACTTATTTCTATTTTAAAATTAAAATTCGACTAATAATTTGATGCTTCAGGATATGGAGCATCTTCAGTGTTTTTCAGACTTGATCTCTATTTTGATTTTATAATTGTTAGTGCTGAGAATGCCACCTCACATAAAAGTGTTTTGCAAAACAGCAGAAAGATATTTAGGATATTTCAAAAATATGTCCAAATCCCAGCCCCAAACTCATTAAGCTCCCCCTTTTTTTAAAAATGAAACCGGAAATTCATACAGGAAACTCTAAAGCCATCAAATAATGTGACAGAATGCAATGCAAAGAGGTGCTCATCTCAGGAGTGCTGGTGGGAATGCATTCGAAGTCCTTGTTTGTGCATGAGAGAGAAGCACTGTCCAGGCAGGGTTAGCGAAGAGGATGTCCTCAGACCTCCACAGAGCAGTCTTAGGCAGGGTCCAGTGGCTCCACGGCAGGTGACGCCGTACAAAGGAAAAGTGCACATGTGTGAGCTCAGCACTGTTCTCGTGAGATGTGAAGCATTCTCCAGCCGTTTGCTGGCTTCCGCAACTGCTCTTTCAGTACGCCTTGCCTCCCAATTCCCTGCATTCTTTCTCCTGTACGTTCAGATTGCTATTAAGATTGTTGATTAAGTTTTAAAGCCAGGCCGGGCGGTGGTGGCGCACGCCTTTAATCCCAGCACTCGGGAGGCAGAGGCAGGCGGATCTCTGTGAGTTCGAGACCAGCCTGGTCTACAAGAGCTAGTTCCAGGACAGGCTCCAAAACCACAGAGAAACCCTGTCTCGAAAAACCAAAAAAAAGCCAATTATTATATTTTTATAATGAACTTGTCGAATGGTTTTAATCTAAATGATGCTTGCTGGTTTATTATGGTTGTTTCAAGACTCTTGTTTTATGAAACAAAATAATAGACTTGAAAACACAGTTACAGAAAAACCACAACAATCAACTGTATGGCATACTTAATTTTTATAATATGAAAATCAGTCAAGGAAAAAATAAAATAAAAGCTGCGAGCTGGGCCAGTGGTTCATGCCTGTAACATCAACACTCAAGAGGTCAAGGCAGACGGGCCAGGAGTTTGAGGCCAGCCTCAGCCACATGGGAGCTTTCAGGCTGGCCTGGCTATGGTAGACATGTCTTGAGAAACCAAACAATGACAACAAAACCTCTTTGGCAACTACTTCTAAGAGCTGCCCCACATACCCCATTTCTCCTTATTCTTCATCTGTCTCTAAACACTAACAATCCTGTTTCATTTTGTTTTTTTTTTTCCTTCATTAATTTCTCCCTAGAGTTATCTTTTTACAGTATACCAGATAATGCAGATATCTGGATTGTAGACGTTGATTTTTTTTCAAATATTAAAACTTCATATACCATTTAGGTGACTCTATTGCTATAGCACCCTTCTCCATCCCTCCTTTTCCTTATCACATACGTGGTGCAGAACTCAAGCTGTCTGGCCTGCAGATTCTTCCACGGACTGGAAGATAGATGGCTACTCTTGATACAGTCCAGAATTTTCTGTCCTTTGTATTTCCTACAATTAGAAGCAATCTCAAGCCTCATACAGATCTAATTTATAGCCTTTGTTGAGATGCCAAATGTAGGTGGAGTTCGACAAGACTAGAGAAAACATGAAATAACTGGGTGAGTCTCATTTTGTCATATCAACAACAGTTGATGCGTAAGAGTTGATGTGATTATTACTAACATCATCATCATTATTACTATTTTCATAAAAGGAACCCTAACTTGTTCCATTCCAGCCATCCAACTAGCTTGCATATACACACACACTCAAGCACACACATGCACACACACACACTCAAGCACACACATGCACACACACACTCACACACACACACACACATGCACACACGCACACAAGCATTCGCATGTCCCCACTACACACACATTTTAATATCAGTAGCTTTTGGCGATGTGGAGTTGCCACAACGCATGTAGTTTAAGACATTGTGAGTCGTTCTCTTAAGCTCCAGATGGTTCCACGACCTGAAATAAGGACTTGGTGGCCTTGTGTTTTCTTTAGCGTTTCCAATGAGAAACGTGTTTTCTGGCCTCTGCTGGAATCAGGAGCTACATCATGTGTCTAAATCTCCTTCTATCTTCAAAGACAGCAGCTTAGCATCCTCCAATCTTGCTTCCTTCAGTATCCCATGTAAGGCTCCCCCAATCAAATCTAGCCCTATTAGAGAGTTCAAGGAACTCTGCCACATCAGCTATTTGTGTGTGTGTGTGTGTGTGTGTGTGTGTGTGTGTGTGTGTGGTATATGCTGAGGATCCAACCCAGCATCTAATGCATGCTAAATACACATTCAGTCACTAGATTGCACCTCTTCCAGCATTAAAACAGAGATGAAAGTCCTTTTCCTATCATGTACGGTTGCATTCCCTGACCTAGAGATTAAGGAGTGGGACTTTGGGGGGAGGGGGGCTGTCATTATTCAACTTATCACCATGATGTCCTGATATTGTTATTTGCTCTTTATTGTCCATCAATAATGCTTTGATAATGAAACACATTCATCTGCCTTGTGGTCACCATGATATTCACATGGGGAATGAAAAAATAGGTGATTGTTTTAATTTATTTTCCAGTTTTCAATATAACAAACTGCTTCCTGAAATGCCTGGAAGGTGACCATTTTTAAAGCCTCATTATGAAATCATAGGCTTAAACATATCTGCATTTTAATCCAGTGCAATTATTATCATCATTATTATTACTATCGAAGCTCATCTTGCCCCCCCCCCCCCACAAGTGTGTGACTGTTCAGGTTTGCTTCTGTGACCCTCTGATCTTGGACATCTCTCTTGCTGTATCTGGATAATGATAATGAGACGATCATCTCCATTATTGCTAATGAAAACAATTTTTATCATATGCTTCTGGGATGCCTCCCATAGGCTCTGATGTCTGAACACCTGTTCCCCAGCTAGAGGTCCTAGTTTGGAAGATTGTGGAAGCTTTCAGAGGTGAAGCCATCCTAGAGGAAGGGAGTTATGGGAAGACAGGCCTTGAGATTTTGTAGCCTGGCCCCCACTTCCTGTCTTTCCTGTCTTCCTGACTGTGGATCCACTGTGGCCAGCTGTCTTATTCTCTGGCCGCTATGGTAGACTGTAGCCCTTCTTAAATCAAGAGTGGAACAAACCCTTCCTTCCTTAAGTTGCCCCTCTCAGGTATTTTGCCACAGAAGAAAAGTTATTAATAGAGTGTCATTCACATGCCCTTCCCTTTTCAAGCTTATTGAGATAAAATTCACATTTATCAAAACTACCCATTTTAAGTATACAAACATACGAATTTTGATTTTATAAAGATTCCCCCCTTTCAATAGTTGTATTTGTGTTATCCATATAAACTGCAAAATTACCTACATTTTAGCCATTTCACGGTGATTTCTATTTCTCTTCAGTTTCCCCTTGTTCTGTTTGCACCTGCAGCTATTTATTTGCTGCTCATTAGTGGTCATTATGCCATTGACCCTGCAATTATTTTATTGTCTGAAACTCATTCCACAGTAGATTGCTCAGAAAGGGCTTACAGGAACAATATTGCTTGAGTTCATATGGCTCAATAAGTTTATCTGTGCTCTTTGTTCTTAAAAATCATTTCTTTAACTGGATGTAAACTCTTTGATCTTCTCTCCCCTCAGATCTCTTAAATACATTACTCAGTCCTCCTGCAGCAAAAGGCGTGCCCTGCAATGCCTGGCAGGAATCTAACTCTTCTCTTAAAGTCACATCCTCAGTTTTCCTAGATGCTGAAGGATCATGTTGGAGTGGAATCTACCTTGCCATGGATTGTTCTTGGTCAATATTCGTATGAACTCAATGTACTTTTTCTAAAGATAATCTTGTTTGTCTTCCTTTTAATTACTTTCAGGAGTGGGGTGGGAGAGATGGCCGAGTAGTTCAGAGCACTGGGTGTTCTTGTGAGAACTTGGGCTTACTTCCCCGCGCTCATATCAAGAGGCTCAAGTCTTCTTTAGCTCCAGCTCCAGGAAATGCGACTCCCTTCTGATTTCTACAGGCATGCGCACTCACACCCACATGCCGCCCTCTCACACACAAAGAAATCTAAATAAAATCTTCCAGGAGTCTGTCCAGTGTTCTCTGCTTGCTTCATTCCTTGGTGTGTTTGTTTTTAATGGATTCAGAGGGACATCAGCACTTCTTCGGCCTCCTGGCTTTTATTTCCATTGTCAAATAATCCTGATGTCTGTGGGCTCCATCTTTTCTGACAATTGTCAATACTCTCAATTTTTCCTTTAATTCTTCATTATCTTTTTAGAATTTTATTTTTAAGTGGGCTAAAATATATACAACATAAAAATTGCCATTTATACCACCTATTCTTCTATTACTGTTGATTATTGTTATTATCTTTTATTATTATCATTGAATTTCATACGTGATTACAATCAATTTCAGCATATCCACCCTTTCTCTCCCCTCCCAATTTTCCTATGTCCCATATACAACTTCCTCTCAAATTTATGTTTTATTCATATATATGCATGCTATATATGTGTTTCATATATGTATATATACATATACATATGGTGTGTGTACATGTGTGTAAAAATCTTACTGCATCCAATTAGTGTTGGTTGTATGCATATGGTACGGATCTGACCACGTGGGCATGGGGAGCCTATTGGGCAGCTCACCCCCAAAGCCTGCGAAGTAGTTTCACTGATAAATGACTTGAGTGTTTAGACACTGTGCACACATCAGCTTGTGTATGAGGTTTCTTTCCACCTTATCATCACTGAAGCATTTTTCTTGAGACCTGGGAGTGGAGCTTGCTGTCACACTGATGTTGTCACCCTTGGAGTCCCTTATTCATGTTTCACTTTGGTACAGTCCTGGGTTCAGCATTTTCTCATGTCTCTATAAAGCTGTGGAAACTGATTCCTATGCTATCAGCATCGGGAAAACACTTCCCAGATAACTGCATACCACCATGGATTTCTGCATTTCCTCTGATTTGAGAACAGTAATTCCCCAGCCTCTGCATTTGTACCTGTTTTTAGGTGGAGGGTTGGTTTCCATCTGTCTAGCAATGGATGTCTACCAGACCCTCTTCTATGTAGGTTTTTGTAGATACGTTTTCATATTCGGTAGTAATAAGAACTATTCCCCTTTCACTCAACTGCAGGCACTTCTCAGCTGGTGATGAGGTCATATTCTGATGAATCCCTCTTTAGTGGCTGGCTTTGTGTGTCAACTTGACTACATCAGAGGAAGGAACCTTAGCAAAGGAAATGCCTCCTTGAAATCCAGCTGTAAGGCATTTTCTCATTTAGTGATCAATGGGGGTGGGCCCAGCCCATGGTGGGTGGTGCCATCTCTGGGCTAGTGGTCCTGGGTTCTATAAGAACACAGGTTGGGTAAGGCATGGGAAGCAAACCAGTAACCAGATCTCCTCCATGGCCTCTGCATCAGCTCCTACCTCTGGGATCCTGCCCTGTTTGAGTTCCTGCCCTGACTTCCTTCAGTGATGAACAGCAATGCTTGAAGTGTAAGCCAAATAAACCCTTTCCTCCCCAACCTGCTTTTTTGTCATGGTGTTTCTTTACAACAATAAAACCATCATAAATAAGACACTATCCTAAATCATAAATATCGTAAGCTCAAAATGTGGCTTATATAGCATACTGGTTGAACACTGTTGTTTCTCCACACAGTGCAGGATGGAGCATCACTTATTCACCCCATGACCCAGGGCCCAGCATCAACATAATGATTCATTATTCACGTCACAAGACTGGGGAAATACCATAATTCAAAATCTGAAATATGATAGAATGTCACTTTTGCACCGTCACAAAGCCGAAAGACTAAGTCATGCCAGCATAAGCTGGGGCCCTCTGTAGATATGTTAGCAAGTTGGTGTCTGGACCAGCAGCGGGGCACTTAGAGGTATCTCACAAGACTCAGGGAAGCAAGGTATCTCCTAGAGCTCTGACAGGGTTTACACACAGAGCAAGTCACCCTGACACAGAGCTTCCTCTTTTCCTCTCACATACAGACTCGGACCACAGTGTCTGAGATGCAGAAAATGCACTGCCCTTGGCTCGTGGGTCCCCAAAATCAGACTGCTTCAATTTGAAACTTGGCTCCCTGTTGAAAGAATCAGGAAGTTGGGCATGTAATTTATTCTCAAATCTCCTCTCATTAAAAAAATAAAATTTGTTTATCTGTGGGAGAGAGAGACAGAGACAGAGAGAGAGAGAGACAGAGAGAGAGAGACAGAGAGAGAGAGAGACAGAGACAGAGAGAGAGAGAGACAGAGAGAGGACACGTGTGCGCTGCAGCATGCATGATTCAAGTGCAGGTCAAGGACAGATTTCAGAGGTTGGTTGTCTCCCCTCCAACCATGCAGGTCCTGGCGTTGAAGTCAGGTCATTGGGCTTGATTGCTGGCGTCCTTACCCCCTGGACCTTCTTGTCAGCCTCACTTCCCTCATGTTTAATGATGATAAAAATAGTTTGTCTATCACTGAGATGTCCTAGAATTGTGGCTGTGTGATTAACACGCTGCCTAGGACAGCTATAATCCCTTAGGAAAGTAGTCATAATCTTAGCATCCTCTAATTGGAATATTTCGTGGAGCTTTCTTCTCTCTGACTCATATTCCTCCGTCTGCCCCGCCCCCTACCAAGTGTCTGTTTAGTTCCCTTTCTCTCCTAAATAATAAAAAGCCTGAACCAAGGCTGAGGAATTGAAGTGGGGGGAAGAGTGAGGAGCTACGAAGATGAGGGGTTTTCTGGCTGAATGAATAAGGACTGATGGAACAAAGAATCCATACTACAGTGACCAGGGTCCTCAGAGTCCGTGAAAATGATGGCAGCCAGTGATGGAGACACAGACAAGTGCGGCAAAGGCCTGGGCACCAGGGAGACCAGACTGCTGGCCATTAACCTAATGCTGCCGGGAGATGAAGTTCCATGTTTACTGGGCTGTTAAATGCAAGGGTTCTGTGACTAGTAGGTTGGGCAGACTGCTGTTCCCCAGTCTGAATTTGTCTCTGTGTTTTCAGGGTTCTTAAAGTTTCCTTTGGGTTTCTCGTAGTGTGTGTATGTGTGTGTGTGTATGTGTGTGTGTGTGTGTGTGTGTGTGTATGTGTTTGTGTGTATGTGTGTGTGTGTAAAAAGTAACTCGGTCTTACTTTTTGAAGCATCATCTCTCAGTGAATCCAAAGCTCGACAACCATTTGACTGTAGTTGACCAGTGAAACACACAGAGCTTACTGTCTCTATTGGCCCAACTACTTTCATCTTTCTGAGTTAAAAAAAAAAAAAAAAGGAAGACTCATTTGCTTTACTGGCATTCAGCATCTCTGTCACTGAGGGAAGCCAAGGCAGGAGCCTGGAGGCAAGAAATGCAACAGGCCTCAGAATGCTGAGCTCTGGCCTGATTCCTGCCTCTGGCTCTGCTCACCTTGCTGTTCGCTTTCTCTTGTTTCTAGGACCACCCGCCCAGTGTGGTAGAACCTCTCACAGTGGCCTAGGTCCTCCCACATTAACCATTAATCAGACAAATACCCCACCGACTTGCCCACAGGCCAATCTGACAGTGGCAGTTCTTCAGTTGCGCTTCCCTCTTCCCAGGTGACTCTAGTTTGTATCAGGTTGACAAGACTAACCACAACACCCACAGAGCCGTCTCCCCGGTCAGCTCTCTGTTCTTGCTACCTTGCTGTAGGGCCCCAGAGTCCTTTGGGCAGCACTGTTGTAAAACTAAAAAAGACCGCTTACTTCTGAATTCTCTGTCCTCATTAAAAACTCCGTCTGCTCCTTCTGAATGTTCGCAGGGTTACAAGTCTATCCATTCCTGAATCAAGTGAGTGGGGGATTCACTTCTCCAGCTAGACACATTTTCATGAGGATTTTCTAGAAATCTCGATGCTCTGACCCGAGCTTAGCAGATCGCCCACAATTCCCACCCTGATTGGGGCTGGAGGAAAACGCTGGGAAACTGGACCCTTCACACATGGCTCATCGGAATGTGAAGTGGTACAGCCACTCCAAAAACGGTTTGGCAGCTCCCTAAAACGTCAAACATGCAAATAGCTTATAACCCAGCCGCTTCATTCCTTGACACTTACCAGTGAAAACTTAGATTTACATAAGTAAAGTCAGTCAAGAAGTGTTGGTATTTTTATTCATACTTCCAAACAGGAAATGGCCCATGTGTCCTTCATAGAGCAACAGTTAAATAAAACGTAGTACAACATGCGAGCCGGTGCAGCAAGGAACCACTGAATACAACCACTTGAGGAGAACAGTTTAAAGGAACACCTACAACAAAACAAACAAGCAAACAAAATATCCAGCTGCCTCACACAGCCCATGACAGCAATAGCTGCAAAAGCTTGTTAGCCTTTTAAATGGGGAGATGGCAGGTGTGGGGGAGCTGGAACAGCTGTGAGGTTAGCTGGGGGATGATTTTAGATAGACGGGGTGCTGACAGTTCAGGTTAGTGTGGTCAGCCAGCCCTTCAGGGCTTCTGAGAAATGCTTTAGGTTTCTGCTTCATGGCAAAAGCCAGCTCAGGGTGGAGGTCCAGCTGATACCCTAAAACATGGCCGTCAGCACAGTCATTTGGGGGCAAGCCTGTGGATCTAACATGACACCCATACCATAGAATACTATTTAGTGAGGAAAAAGAGAGAAGTGCTGGGGAGTACAAAGGTTTGGACAGATCTCTAGAGCGCTATGCTGAACCAGGGAGGGGTGGGTGCCATTTGGGGGCCTGTTTTGGAGACTAACCTTTCAGCCTTTTATTGATGATCGGATCAGGGTGATGGTAGTTAAGGGGTGATGGTAGTTAAGAGGTGAAGGTATTTAAAGGGTGATGGTAGTTAGTTAAGGGGTGATGGTAGTTAAGAGGTGACAGTATTTAAGGGGTGATGGTAGTTAGTTAAGGGGTGATGGGAGTTAGTTAAGGGGTGATGGGAGTTAGTTAAGGGGTGATGGGAGTTAGTTAAGGGGTGATGGGAGTTAAGGGGTGATGGGAGTTAGTTAAGGGGTGATGGGAGTTAGTTAAGGGGTGATGGGATTTAGTTAAGGGGTGATGGGAGTTAAGGGGAGATGGTAGTTAGTTAAGGGGTGATGGGAGTTAGTTAAGGGGTGATGGGAGTTAGTTAAGGGGTGATGGTAGTCCTCTCAAGATGCTTCTTCTGAGTAGGGATGTTGGAAAGGGATGGTTTGGAATGCTGGTCCAAAGCAGGAGCTCAACTGGCAGGCAATGATAGGAGACCTGAGGGAATTCGGGCAGAAGCAACTGGTTCCCTAAACGTAGGGCCAGCTCATTAATTGTTCCTGAATAAAACATCTAAAGATGCGGGGAGCATTTATTACTGTGAGGAAGATAAAGGTCAGAGAACTGACAGGAGGCTATGCTGTGAGCCCGCAGGAGACCACAGTGAGAGTCCAGTATTGGAGTCAGGTCCCAGAGGTCGGATTCTGCATGCCGATTTTTGTAGGCTTTTAATCCACTCTTCTTACCTTGCCAGATTTGTTTACACAGCAATCACATTCTTCATTAAAAAAGAAATAAGTGTGTCCTTTCTTGGAAGTCAGCAAGTAAAGGGCCCTTTGGTTTCGTAGGACACCCAAGCTTGGGAGGTGAGCTGGTTCTAGAGCAATTGTAGAACCAGGATTGATTCCTAGATGGTGTCTGTCCATTCAGTGGAAGTCTGCTGGGGCAGATATAGACTAGGGACAGAAGGTCAAGTTAAGAAGCTGGGGGGTGGGAGGGTTTGTTACCTTTAGATAGATCAGTAGGACCGCTATCCATAATCTGTACTGAGAGCCTCATTCTAGAGAAAGCAGACCAATGCCTGTAAACATCTTGGGCACACTCATGTCTTTGAGCCATAGCAGACATAAAGGCTGAAAAGTTACCTCCATGACAGAAACACAGATATTCATCTGTAATAAGTCAGAAAGTTCCCAGCAGGAAAGAGAACAGAGGGAAGAAGAGCTTGAAAACACAGAAGATGGCTCTGGGATAAAAGCATGAACACTCGTTCCTCTTGGGCAGATGACTGGATGGATACAGATCAGACAGGGATTTCCCCAGCACAGTAAGACGCACTTTTCAAGTCTATATTTAGAAAAGAAAACAACTAAGGGAGGCTTAAAAATTTGAGCTTATGACTATGCTATCATTCGAATTAATTTTTAATAATTAGACACTGTCAGATGACCAGGAACCTGGCTAGCCTGGAGACCAGCAGCTGAGGAAAGCAAATGCAGAGACCCATACTCAAACATTACTCAAACATTAGGAGGAAAGAGAACCCAAATTGGAAATCTCCATAGGGTCCCTCCACTTGGAGCTCTAGAATTCCATGGAAGAAGGGAAAGAAGGATTGTAGGAGGTAGAGGGGTCCAGGACACCAGGAGAACAAGGTCCACAGATTCAACTAAGCAGGGGCCATAGGGACTCACAGAGACCGAGGCAGCAATCATGAAGCCTGCACGTGTCCATGCTCGGTCCTCTTCATAGGTTAGAGTTGTTAGCTTGGTGTTTTTGTGGAACCCCTAACAGTGGGAGTTGGGGGGTATCTCTGATTCTTTCACCTGCTCTTGGGACCCTTTCCCCCTACTGGTTGCTTTGCCCAGCCCTAATATGTGGCTTTGTGCCTGGTCTTGTATCTTGTTAAGCTGTGCTTAGTTGATATCCCTGGGATTCTTGCTCTTTTCTGGAAAGAAACAGAGGAGGAGTGGATCTGGGGAGAGTAGGAAGGAGAGGGGCTGGGAGGATTGGAGGGAGGGGAAACTGCAGTTGGGAGGCATTGTAGGAGGGGAGAATTTTTTAAAAGCTTTTGTAGCCAATGTTTATAACTGTTACCAAGACTAGAGTAATAAAATAAATTATCAGAATTCCATTGATTAATATGTTAAACTTTGAAGTTTTAATATCATATTATCATCTTTAAGTCTCATTTTTACATACTTTAAATCGCTTTTGCAGACCTTTACAACTTGCATAAACCTTTTTTTTCCTCTTTATTCTGGAAGCATTTAATCATTTGCCGTGAGACATAGGTTCTTAATTATTGAGAATAGTCATTGGAAAGCAAGTTCTTTTAAAAATCATAATTGGAGCATAAAGGGTAGTAAAAAGTAATTTTTAAGTCAGTAACAACAGCATGGTAGTTTTGAGGGTTTTTTTTATTGAAACATTTTTGTGAGTTCACCTATCTCAGCAGGAAGCCTGTTAGCTCTAGGAAAAAGCACGGCCTGACTTTTATACTTGAAACCAATTTAGGCTGGCAGGTAATTAAGCCTCAGTTTCAAAGCTTTTTCATTTAAGAGACTTGGGTAATTTAAACTTGCCTTTAAAGCTCTCAAATGTGTATCATCCGCAAACACCATGTCCATCCTTTGCACCCAAAGTTATTGCAAAGCCAGATGTTTTGAAGGTGAACGCAGACTTTTAACTTCAGCCAGATGAAGCGCCAGAAGACCGTGTCTGTCAAAACATCCCTGAGGTTTTTTCTTTCACATTGTTGGAATGATTTATTGACTTGATATAAAACAGAAAACATGTTTAATTTGTATTTAAAAGAAACCTAAATCAGAAGGAGTCTCCTTCACAGTAATATTCATGACTTTGTTGGGACCTGAGGTCCCAGGAAAGGATCAGTCTTTGGTCACTGGCCCAGAAGATCTGAGAGATTTTCCTGTGGAGGAAATTTGGAGGAGGAACTTGGGGGACTGGCCTATCTTGGTGAGGTAAAGAAGGGTAGTCATTCCTCTAGGGTTCTGCCTATCCACAATTTTGGAAGAGTTCCTTGCAGGGGAGGGGGGGAGTAAGGAGCAGTCATTACCCAGCGACTGATGTTGCCACATTTGAAACAGGTCCTAGGTGGAGTCCTTTGGTCCTGTATCTTCTGTGTCCTGAGGTGGCCTTGGGGCTGCTGCCAGACTGGTATTTCTGTTTATCATGGAAAGCCCTTTCTGTCCTTTCCTGTTCCTTCCTCCTCTAAACACTACAAATGCTATGTTCAACAGATCTCTCTGAGAGGGACATTATCTAGCACCTGCTTTTGAATATTATTTTACAGTAAGCAAACCTTATTTGTTTTTGTTACTTGTTTCAGGCTTAACTTTGACATCATACACAGAAGGCTAACACTTGTCCCTGTAAATGAACCACATCTGTACTTAGCATGACTACAAACACGATTTGGAGTATATTGAAGAATTTGATAATCTATGAAGTGACTGACCATTAACTTGTTTTTACTGATTATCTTGATTAGCAGTTTACAATAAGTTGGTAAAATTAAAGCTTAAGCCCAAAATGTATACATTTTGAAATGCAGGTATTTTAGTACCAAAATAAAGTTTAAACTATAAATACAGTTCATACAGAGACTGGAAATTTTATTTTTCTGATCCTTTTGTAGTGTGATTTTACAGAGTATCATAGTTTTTATATGACTCAATTTCTCTAAATAGCTAAAGTTTAACTGAGGTTTACATTATTGTCAGTTTCTCTTAGCCTGAATAGAACTTTTTAACGTAGGAAATTTAGTCGTCTGCTTACATTGATAGTAAATTCTATTTACCAAAAACAAGAGTTAAATCCAAGTCACATTTATGGTATTCTATAGCAAATTAAAATTACTTGTACACAGATTTTTAATTATCAACTCTAATGTGGCAAGCTTTAATCTAACCTTTTTCATTTACTTGCTTGGGATCTTGCAGTTTATTTGCTTGCTTGCTTGCATGCATGCATGCTTGTTTGAGACAGAGTTTCCATCTGTAGCCCCAGTTATCCTGGAACTCACTCTGTAGACAGGCTGACCTTCAACTCAGAGATCCACCTGCCTCTGCCTCCCAAGTTCTAGGCTTAAAGGCAGGTGCCACCATGCAGGGTGTACAGACTTATTTTTTAACCATGTTACAATGAATTTGTAAATCCTGAGCCAAAGAAAGCTTACATTTCAACAAAGGTTTTAAAGCTAATAAACAAACCAGGGGGTGGAGCATTTAGAGAGTCAAACAGCCCCTTTGTGATTTGTAATCTCTATTAGAAATATTTTATCTCTTAGCTGTTCTCAAGTGCAAACAGTCTTTTTTTTTTTCTGGGTTGTTATGTTTTGACCTGTGTCTCTGCCACAGGGTCAGGTGGAAAGTCTGATTCAGGACAAAGACTTTGGAGGAAATCTTTAAACATGATTGGATCTAGAGTGAGCAGACCAAATCCCATCTCACGAGTCAGATTTTTCAATTAAGTAGAACTGCATGTGATAACATTTTAATATTATCCACAACCAAAAGGCATCTGAACCTCTTAATACTGAACCCACTGATCAGAAGCAGGTATGAGAGTGGAGAGCGAAGAAGTCTTAGAGATAAGGGAATTTGGATCATCTGTCTGGATAGTAGCAGAAGTTGTCACAATCTTGGAGAATTTGGAAATCAAATGTGCCATCTTTTGTCCATTGAGACTGGGTATCAAGTTGCACTGAGGCCAAGTTAAAAAAAAATAAGATGGCAAGGCTTAATGCTATCATGGAATCCAAGAGAGGAAAGAGATTTGAGGAGACAGATAAGAGATGTGCTGGGGTCAGACTTGAACTGAGAGGATTCATGGTTTAATGAGATGGAATCCTGGGAAGGGGTTGACAGAAAAGGTATCCCAGCATTGGGCAAAAAGTAGGTAGAAAACAGGAAAAACCTTTTCTTCCAAGTCCAGACACTGGGGACTGTACCAATAAGACCTTCCAGAAAGATGTGACTAAGAGCATATACAAACATAAGGAGATAGGGATTATAGGTCATAAGGTTACAGAAGGAAAGAAGAGTGAGCCAGTGGGAGGAAGGGAACCACTGGACAAAAACTTCTTCCAGAGAGTGTCCCAAGTAGGCTGAGGTTCAAGAGAGTGCCCAGATCACAAGGCACAGGCTTCCCTAACCAAGTGATGGGCACCCAGGACAGTGGGAGAAACTGTCTGGCATGCAAGCATGACTTTCTGACCAGAGGAAAACAGAAGCTGACCAGGCATGTACCCCAGTCAGTGCGGAGAGTTGAGAAGGTGAGCAAGAGAGAGAAGCAGTGAGAGAGCCCCACAATCTGAAGTCAAATACAATGAAGGACAGAAGCCAGCACTGGCAAATAATCCATGCCACAGCAGAAATGAGAAAGCAGCGAGTTGTTTTTTGTTTTGCTTGATTTTTTGGTTTGTTTTGTTGATTTGTTGTTTTTTTTTTTTTGAACAAGGTTTCTCTGTAGCTTTGGAGCCTGTCCTGGAACTAGCTCTTATAGACCAGGCTGGCCTCAAGCTCACAGAGATTTGCCTGCCTCTGCCACCCTAGTGCTGGGATAAAAGGTGTGCGCCAGCACTTCCCAGCTGAGAAAGCAGTTTAGGCTTGGGGAGGGACCAGGTCCCCAAAGGAGGTCCCAGATGTCTTTTCTGGGTCTCAGCACCAAATGTATGTGAGTGCATCAAGAAACTACTGAACACAGCCATTCTCCATGGAAAAAGGAATAGTTCAACAGTAATAATGACAAGAAGAAGGAGGAGGAAGAAGAGGAGGAAGAGGAGGAGGAGGAGGAGGAAAAGGAGGAGGAGGAGGAGGAGGAGGAGGAGGAGAAGAAGAAGAAGAAGAAGAAGAAGAAGAAGAAGAAGAAGAAGAAGAAACTATCCAGCTGCCTCAGACAGTAGAGGACAGCAATAGCTGCAAAAGTTTTGGGGTTTATATGTGTAGAAAACTGAAACAGCAGTGAGGTTGGCTTGGGAATCTCTATTTATCTCATAATAAAAGGCCAATATTTTGCAAATGCTAACATACACCAAGTGCTTGCAACAATACAGGACATAAATGCTTAAGGAATTACCTTTATTAATAATAGCATACTAAATTTTCAGTTTTGTCTTCCACTCCCATGCACAATGGGAAGTAAGGTCAGAGGACAGACTCCCTTCCCTTCTCCCTGTGGGTCTTGGAGACACAGTGCAAACCAGCTCCTTGGTTTCCCCTCTTTGACTCAGGTGAGTTTTAGGGGTAGGGGTCCTGCAAGTCCCAGTCTTGAGGGTAGCCCTTCTATCTTCTCACTTCCCAAACTTACCATGAGACATGGTTAACTCTCAGTCTCAGTTCATCTTTAAAGGAGGATTATGTGGTGCCTTCCCCCAAACCCAAAGTGTTAGACATACTTTTTCCTATCAAAGCCTTCAGCTATGCTGCTTTTGGGAAATATCTCTGCTGTCTCCCTACCCAGCTCTCACCATTCTCTTCATGTGCCCCTCTCTGAGTATCTCAGTTCAACTTTCTTCTCCTTCCTTCACTAACACTATTAATCAGAGAGACAGGAATTCCTCTGATGGGCTCTCCTTCCACAAGAATCTTCCCAGCACACCGTAGGTTAAGGTGTTTCTCTAATCAAAGTATCTACCATAAGAAGATCTCTGGTGACAGATTAATGAAATTTCTTTTAATTCAACAATATATAGAAACTTAGAAGCTCTGGATTAAGGCCACCATGGAAGGTTCTGTAGGCTGCACACTGCACAAAGATTTCTAAACAAGAAGGCAAAGAGATGCAATAAAATATAAGTGGCTCCTCAATGTCTGAGATACATTTCCAGATTCATCAGAGAAGCGCTTTCCTCAGAGTAAGGATAAGGTGAGAAGAGCTTAGGTTCTTGCTAGGAGTGGGAGTTTTCCAGGAATGGTAGGGTGGTGGTCATGGTGGTCTTCCAGGGGTGGAAGTGTGGTTAGTGGTCAGATGGTTTTCCAGGAGTGGCAGGATGGTGGTCACAGTGGTTTTCCAGGAGTGGTAGGGTGGTGGTCATGGTGATTTCCAGTAGTGGTAGGGTGGTGGTCACATTAGTTTCCAGGAGTAATAGGGTGGTGGTCATGGTGGTTTTCCAGGGGTGGAAGTGTGGTTAGTGGTCAGATGGTTTTCCAGGAGTGGTTGGGTGGTGGTCACAGTGGTTTTCTAGGAGTGGTAGGGTGGTGGTCATGGTGGTTTTCATAGAGTGGTAGGGTGGCAGTCAGAGCGGTCTCTTCAGTTTTTCTGTTTAGAAAGAGCACCATCTTCTACTTGTCACCAGACATCATGTGTCTTCATGTGGCCTTGCTTGAAGCATTGACAATCAAACAGTGTATCAGAGCTCTAAACAGAAGCAATACAATGTCAGTAACTGAGTGGGAACAGCAGCAGGGCTGTGTCGTTTTGAAGAAAAGACATCAGCAGTTCTCCTCCAGCTGTCACTGGGAGACATCATCTACATATCAAACAAATATTTAAAATTAGTCATGCAGCAAGCCATCACTAACATTGCTCCTTCGGAGTGACAGCGGGACCCAAATGTGCCTCTAGGTGTGCTCATCTGGATGGCAGCCATGTGTCTGAAGCTGTGCACAGCTTCTACAGTGCGAGTTCTGCTGGGGTCAGGAAAGGGGAAGAGAATAGAATAAAGCAGAGCACAGTAGACAAATAAGACAAGACAGGATAGACTGGGCTAGAAGAGACTAGAAGACGGCCTTGGGTTATGGATGTAGCTCAGCTAGAGCGCTTGGCTTGCTAGCACACATAAGGCTCTGGGTTTCAGCCCCAGTCCTGCATAAAACTAGGTGTTGTGCTGATACAGGCCAATAATTCTCGAACTTGGGGTGCAGGTGATGGAGGCGGGATGATCAGGAATTAAAGATCATGTTCAGTTGAGTGGTAAGTGGGAGGCCAGGCTGGGTTATGTCAGACCCTGTCTCAAAAAGAAAGAAAAGGAGGGGGAAGGGAGGGAGGAAGAGAAAGAGGAAGGAAGGAAGGAAGGAAGGAAAAAAGGAAGGAAGTTAGGAAGGAAAGAAGGGAAATGAAGGGAAGGGAGAAAAGAAATTGCCTTGATCTCTCTATAAAGGGGGATTAGAATGGTGACTGGCTACCCTATTAACTCAGTCATATGAGATATAACCTCTCTCCTGGAGAGCCAGCCAAAGCATTCACACCTGTCCCATCAGATGCAATGACAGCTGCAGACAGCATAGCACCTTATGAACCCGATTTCCTCCCTTTGTCAGAATGTATATATTATTAGTGTTATCCTAGAAAAGCTTGCGATGTTTGGACCAGGTTGAAAGCTTTACATGCCTTGTTTTACCTTATTTAATCCTTCTGAGAACCACATTAGCCAGGAAATGAGTGAGAATTAAAGGCGTCTCAAAGGAAGGTCTGAATATCTGCATGCTGACTTTAGGTTTTGGAACCAGGCTGGAGTTCATGTGTCCATCCTCCACTTCAGGGATGCTCAGAACAGGTGTCAGGACACCTCCCCCACCCCCCACAGCTTCCTCCAGTGAGCTGAGAAGCTCTCCCATAGACACACCTACATGAGCAGATGTTCTTAGCCACTTTGAGACTTTCTTGTTTCCTAATTGCTCTGTATTTGTAAGAACGTTTTCATATTTTAATTATAATTTTTCTTTATTCTTGGGAAGTCCATTCATGTACACAGTAAAATTATAGCCATGCCCTCTCCCTCCTCCAAATCTCCCTGTAATGCCCCAAGTGAAATTGGAAAGGAAGGGAGATCTCTTCTTCTTCTTCTTCTTCTTCTTCTTCTTCTTCTTCTTCTTCTTCTTCTTCTTCTTCTTCTTCTTTTACCTCCTCCTCCTCCTCTTCCTCTTCTCCTCATTCTCCTCCTCCTCTTCCTCTTCTCCTCATCCTCCTACTCCACTTCTTCCTCTTCCTCATCCTCCTTATTTTACTTAATTTTTTAACCAAAGCCTCCCGCCAGCCTGAGGGAACCACTGATTTACGCCATCAATTAGAATGTTTTCTCTTTTAAGTCCATTACACACATATGAGATCATTTTTTTTTCAATAGGGTAACTGAAAGGAGAGAGGCTTATAGCAATATTTGAATGAGACTGGACCCCCAGAGGGAAATAGAGGCAGAGGGCACACTAACAGGCAGGCTTGGCACTCATGTGTGCAGTCATCAAGGTTCTGGGTTTAGGGACCCTCTCTAACAGAAAAGGCAGGCACACATCTGCCACTGAAGCTGCTGCCCATCCCATTTTGGACCGGAGATTTAGCAGCTGTAAGAAGATGCAGGCACGCTCACTGGCATGTAACTTAGAACAGGGATGCATCCCACGTGGCAACTTTCAGGGCAGCTCTTTTGCCTTCCACTGAGCTCTGAGCAGGAAGTTGGTAAGAAACAGGGATAAATAGACTCAACACTTCCTCTGGACCAAGGCCATGGTTAGCATTTCAGAAACATATTCTCCAGTGGTCCTTAAAGCCATCATCTCCAGAATCATCTGACGGAGGAATGAACCCAAGACTCCGAGTTTAAACCAAATGGCAGCACCAGAGTGCAGATCCATCCCTGACTTGCTGGATGCCAGGGCTTGTTCTCCTAACTAGCATGTGACTGATCATGAGCAGTCCAGGCAGACAAACTACTGTGTCATGGTCACTGAGGACTTTGAAATACTCATTCCAAGACCGGCCTCAGAATCACATAATCAGAACCAGAATAACAGACCTAGGTCTATTTTTTTTTTCTGCCAAGTATTGGGGGTTGTTTCTGGTGTACAAATAAGTCTTCAGCTGACTTTCAAATGATGAGCACCCACGTGGTTGTCTAAATTTGTCTTTTCAGTGTTGAAATGCCTCCATTCGGACTGTTCTCCCACCTATTTCCACCTCCTCACCCTTTTCACTGTCCAGTCCATTCACACAAAACTTTCCATCGACAAGACCACTGTGTCTTTATAGGTCTGGGACTGGAGCCTTTGTCTGTTCTGTTTTTTATTATCTTTTTTTATTAGTATATATTAATTATACTTAATGAAATTCATTATGATACTTTTGTACATGTACATAATATATTTAGAGCATACCCTTATCCCTGTCTCTTGTTCCCCTGTAAATCTTTCTTTTTTTAGCTAATCATTTTTCTATTTTCAAGTCTTTTTAAAAATGAATCAATGAGTTTCATTAGGGTCGCTCACGGAAGCATGTGCAACTTTGTGCTGACTGAGAAGAAAAATGTCTCCTTCTTCCAGCAATCATTAACTGCATATACTCAGGAAAGGGTGGGGCTTCGCGAGTCCTTCCCTTCTGGGACAGAATGACAACAGGCCCAGTGACAGGCAGGCTTTATGCAGGTGGAGGACGTGATGACATACCCTGTCAAGGACTTAGAATATTCATGTATCGCCCTCATTAGATTGTCCCCTCCAGAAGACAGAAAGAACAAATATATTTACAATGTCAACACAGAGAAATATTTATAGAACTGAAACTAGAAATGTATCTTGGCTGATAGTATTTGTCTAGTACAATGAAGCTCTGAGAGTCATCTCAGTGCTGTGTAAACTGGGTGTAGCGAGGCCTATACCCAGCATTCAGGAGGTAAAACCAGGAGAATCAAGAAGAGCAAGGACTTCGTTGGTTAAATATTGAGTTCAAGACCATCTTGGGATACTTGGAACTTAAAAAAAAAGCCAGGGCTAAAGAGATGTCCCATTGGTTAAGAGTGTTTGCTCTCTTGCAAAAGACCCAGAACCTATGATAGGGGATTCACAGCTGTATGTGTATGGATATTTTGCCTAGTGTGTATTTGTGTATGGCTATGCACCATGTGGTGTGCCTAGTGCCCGGAGAGGACAGAAGGGGGCATCAGATCTCCTGAAATTGGAGATACAGAAAGTTGTGAATAACTGTGTGAGTACTCTTCCCTGTAAGAGTAGCCAGTCCTCTTAACTCCTGAGCCATCTCCCCAGCCCTATGACTATGAAGGTTTTGATTTATGTGTGTTGTAAGGGGAGCCTGTGAAGAATGAGCTGCCATCAGGGAAAGATGCAGAGCTGATTTCTGGAGGCAGAACACCAATGTGAACTTGAGAATTCTGGGATAGCATGCTGTAGCAGCCCAAGCTTTAAAGAGACTCAGAGGCACTGACAAGGCTACAGGAAGAAATGGGACATTCAGAAAGCAATGGCTTCTCAAAGAGACACTTACTCAACCTGAGGTGAGTTAACTTAACAGGAGAATTGCTACAGGCTCACTTATCACATCGTCTAAAGAGAAGGAAAGGACCCACGGGTAGCAGTAAGTCAGTTTCAATTCCATTGTAGTCTAGGCATGCAGAAAAAGGCATTAATGTCTCAGGAAGGAACCCATTAGGCCAAATAAACGTCACAGTAGCCAAACATTATTGGCTCCCCGAAGACCCAGACACTTTAGAGGGTTACTTAGTTAGACGAGAATCATGGCCAGACACTTTCAATAGAAATAAATTGCACAACCACTAATATGCTCAAGAAAAATGAAATATTTTGACACTCCATTCCAATAACAGATAACAGAATCATCTGCCGAGTAAGTCGGCAACATGTAACAATTCCCTTCGTCATAGAAAGGCTTCTCCTTCCATCCCAAACTTCCCTTTCTGGAATGTCATATCTCTCATGCTTCTCAAAAACGTCATTGTAAATGAGTCTTGTCAAGGAGCTGTGACTGTACCTCTGGAAAGCACACCAGCTTCCTGAGCAGCTGGTCAAGTTTGCTCACCACGTTCTTCTGAGAGAATCTGAGGATGCCTAATTGCTCTTTTGATTGTGACAAAATTAGGCTTTTAATAGAGGAGAGTGTGCCAATGCTGCATTTGAGTGGTATGGAAGGAAATACAAAACTAGATTTGTAGTTAAATGGACTCAGAGCATGGGACAGAAATCAGTGCAGAACACAGACAGTTGAACAGACTATACTCTGCTGCTCAGTGATAGAATTGTTGTTGATGTCAACTTTTCAAAGATACCAATGTGACCATCCATGAACTTCCTACCAGGAAATGAAGGCAACATAATCTTTTACTGTTGGAAGATTCCTAAGTGAGCTTGGGTTGGGTTTGCAGTGGAAGTAGGGGTGAGCTAACAGCTTCTGACCCTCAAGGAAAAACAGCTGTGGCAGAAAAGGGATGCCATTATCCACACCATTGCTTGGTCTATTCTGATTCCTACTCCTCAGCGGAAAACAAATAAGGCCACAAACCTTTGTTTGTACAAAGAAGACATTCATGATAGTAATCAACTCAATGTTTTCATCCTCTTTCTACGTGTGTTGTTACTAGGCAGTGAAGTCACTGGATTTGCTAATGCCTTAGGAATAACTTGAACAGATTTCTCAACAAGAAATCTTTCCTAAGTGTCCAGAAAGGCTATTGTCATATTAACTAAAGATAAAAAGAAATGCCAACAATTTCACTGTTGTACCTCATCCTGTTTCCATAGGTCATAGTTTTCTATTTTGCAATCAGCTCGCCAGTTTAGGTTTAGAATATCTTGGTTCAAATATTAGCTCTCTCCCCCCCATCTGAGTAATGTTGAGCAAACCCTTGTATTTCCTTGGTCTCAACCTTGAAAGTATCAGTGTGTGATGACCATTTCTGACTAATGTTGCTCTCGGGTCTTCAGTGAGATGGAAAATAAGATTCTCTCTAGATTATCTTTTATCATCTGCTCCTAAGACAACTCTGAAAATTCTCAAAGCCTACAAAATCCCTAAGGGCAACGCAGTTGTGATCTTCCAGTAATACAAGACAGGAATAGTTCAGGAGGGTAAGAGCAGGCAGACATCATGCAGTCACATCTATAATGGTGGTCTTTCATTCCTTGCATTTGATCAGTCAACATACCTGTCCCTGATATTCCCTTCAGTTCTTAAAACAATAATCTCTGTATAAGTCAAAAGATGGGCACAAATTTCTGACAAGAAAGAAGAGTATGTGTTATTCTATGTCTAATCATCATTGTCCATGATGCACTGACCTTGTCACCATCATCATAACCATCACCATCATCATGATCTCCATCATTTTCATCACTACCAATCACCAACAGCATCACCACGTTTATCTCTGTTTCCATCACGACCACTATCACTGCCATCATCACCATCATTGCTTTTGTCATCATGACTATTGTATGACTGGGATGTAGGTCAAAATATAAAACCTCCCAAGTTTATTTCAATATGAGTATTCGAAGGAACTGCAGACAGTAGAATCTGAAATGTTTTCTTGGGGGACATTTACAACTGTCCTTAGAAGTAAACAGCAGATATAAGCAGATTTCCTCTGAGGCTTCAGATTGGCCTCATCTATCTAGATCCACCCAGAGATTATCACAGGATGTCACATGCAGTTATGAAGTTATTACTGATAAGATTTTGCCATCCTAAAAAGACAACTTCTGTTCGTGGTATATTTTTCTCCCCTCAATCTTTTATCAGTTTTATCAGCCCCTTACTCAATAGTCTTAATTCCTATTTCTTTCTGTAGCTCAAAATTCTGTTTAAACATCAAATGTCTGGAAGTTTCTTTGAGCCTCACCCTTTGTATATGGCTCCCGTGTTTGTGAACAATAATACATGTGTATAGTTTTCTCATGGTAACCTGTGTGCCTGTCAATTTATTTCCCAGACTAAAGTTATCAAAACTTCAGCTTCCCCATGACTAAGAAGGTGAGTCTCCCCTGTCTTTGTCTAGAGGACTTTCAAAACAACAGCAAAAATGTGATTTTCAGATCCTCAGCACAAGTTACACACTTAAACATTGAACCTGGAGTGAACACGAATGGATTTTATATTTTCACAATCAATTTCATGTAAAGAATCACCAGACCCACATAGCACCATGCTGAACAAACAGGACAGTTGATAGCAATTTTTTAAATACTTGGTTACACATTAGAAATACCTTCAGAGCTTAAAAAAATTATGCTTAGGCCCCCTGTCCACTTTGTGGGGAAGCCCTGGGGTACCTGTGACTCTGAAGTTCCCAACTGGATGCTGCCCTCAGTCAAGGTTGAGAGTCACTCTCCAAAATAATCAATGGGCTTTCCGAAGGTGCTGCATACTGATGTTCATGCAACACTCCCAACTCTGGTGTCCACTGACAGCTAGCAAGTGTCCTAGCACTTAAGGACCATGGCACACACCGAAGATTCAGAGAAGCAAATTTATGTAGCCACAGGCATTTAGTGCAGGCAGAGTCTCAAGACTCCTGCAGTCTAATGGGAAGCAGCCTTGTCCATGACTGTGTGTTCTGGGGGAGAAAAGGTTTTTTTCAAGATGTGAGAAGTGTGTGTGTCTGTGTGTGTGTATGTGTGTGTGTGTGTGTGTGTGTGTGTGTGTGTCTGTGTGTATGTATCTCTGTGTGTGTGTTTGTCTGTGTGCGTATCTAGAAATGTATGGATCTAGAAAACATCATATTGAGTGAGGTAACCCAGACCCAGAAGGACAATTGTAATATGTACTCACTCATAAGTGGCTTTTAGACAAAAAGCAAAGAAAAACCAGCCTACAATTCACAACCCCAGAGAACCTAAACATCAAAGAGAACCCTAAGAGAGACATACATGCATCTAAATAGGAAAGAGAAAAAGACAAGATCTCCTGAGTAAACTGGGGAGTGTGTGGGTGACAGGAGAGGGTAGAAAGGGAGAGGGGAGAAAAGGAGGAGAGTGGAGAAAAATGTATAGCACAGTAAAGACAATAAAAAAGAAAGAAAATGGATTATATTCCAAAAAAAAAAGAGAAATAAGAGAAATAGCCATGTTTATCTGCCTGTCCCTGGTGTGTGTGCGTGGGGCAGGGGAATCAGCTCCTCTGCTGTTGGTTAGCTACTCTTCCCACTACACACCATCTAACAGAAACAACTTGAAGGAAAACAGTATCTTGGCTCATAGTCCAGAAACTTCGGTCCACCCAAGAAGGAGGGATGTGGGGCAAGAGAGTTCACATTAATGCAGGCAAGAAGTGGAGGATGGGAATGCTGGTTCTTGGCTGGCTTTGTCCTTCTCCTTCTCTTCTACCCAGCTCTCCTTGTGGGTCTACATCACATTAATATTCTGACTATGTCCTCACTGATACTCCTAGAGGTGAGCTTCGGTCATAAGGGTAATTCTAAATCTAGTCGACCTGATGATGAAGACTAACCACCAACGTGGTCTCTGGTGCATTTTTATCTCTGTGTTCTCTTCCCTGTTTCCTTCCTCCTATGAGAAAACCACGGTCTCACACTATCCCTCTTCCTCTGGAGCATCTTCTCACATCACTATAAACAAGGCTGTTTATCTTTCAAGCCTGTCGTGGCTTTAATTTTTGCTCATAGCTCCTTCCACTGCTGTGCTATAGCCTGGGGCTCACAATGTTCTGGCTCCAAGGGCTCTGGACCATGTCGCTTAGATACTGTTAATCATCAATTTGATAAAACCTAGAGTCACTGAAGAAAGGAGTCTCTGTTGAGGAATTGCCAAATAAGATCAGTTTGTGGGATTGTCTGTTCTAATTGTTAATTAATGCTAATTAATTGTTAACTGATGAAGGAGGGCCCTGCCCATTACATTGCCATCTCCTGGGCAGGGACTCCCGGGATGTATAAGAATGCTAGATGAACATAAGTCTGACAGAAAGCCACCAAGCAGAGCTCCTCCATAGTTTCTGCTTCAAGCTCCTACCTAAGATCCTGCCACGACTGTCCTCAATGAGAGACTGTGACCTGGAATTATGAGTCAAACATATCCTGTCCTGTGTAGGTTGTTTCAGGTCAGAGTGTTCGATCAGAGCAACAGAAAGGAAAAGTGAACACCATGTGAGTCGCTTTGGATTGTGGGACGCTCACTGACAAGATATAAATGGAGGGTTTAATACATTTGTATAATTCATTGACAGGACATAAACCTGCCTGAGTTTGATAGTCCAGAGAGAAGGATGACACATAGGGATGACCAGGACAAGGCTTGCTGCTTGAAGAGGGTCTAGCCTACTCATCCAAAGTCCAGCTGCTCCACATATCTGTGCACAAGGCCAATGCTTGTATGCTGCTGAATTGTGTCATAACTCTTCACATCGCATTGCTCTGACACCTAGTGAAGACCCCTGCATCTATGTGCCCAGCCTTTTAAGTAGGAACTATGCTTAGTTTCATATATGAAGATCACCCTTTGGTGCTCTGCACTGGTCTCAGTTCTGATCTGGTGTCTTGCACCTGCCCCTTCCGATGGCTGACGTGCTCCTGTATTCTGATCACTAATAATTTGCTATTGATGATGTCATCTTGCCCTGTGGGCTGAGTGCCTTTTACTGGGTCTCTAATTCTGCCATCTCTTCCCTTTCAAGCACAAGCTAAATTGGGTTTCTACTCTTGTATTTATATTGTTAAAGTATCTTTTCCTTTGTGAAAACTTTATGTGTTAGTCAGGGTTCACTAAAGAAACAGAATCAATAGGATGCATATATATTGTATAAAATGTTACATAGTATATATTTGTATGTATTACAAATTGTATATATTACACACATATATTTCTATATCATATTATATACATCATTTGTTGGGTACCTTAAGGTCTGTGTAGCCCAGCAATGGTTTACCATAATTGCTGATCTTACAGAGAACTGAAACTGAATTCCCATCACCTACATTGGGTGGTTGAAAATAACCAGCAGCTTTACATTAAGGAGATATGATGCTCTCTTTTGTCCTCTGTTGACATCTGGACACACAAATGCACACACACACATACCTTCTTGCATAAATAATAATAAAATAAATCTTGAAAAATTAAAAATAAATTACATAGTTATTGTTAACCAGAGAGTCAATTGATTCTTAATCTAATGACCTTGATTTTCACAAAGATCTTATGTAGACAGATGATCTGACAAAATACAACTACAGTACATGATTGTGAGTATAGTTCCAACGTGAACATGGGCTGACACTTTCACCTACATTAATTACAAGATGAAAATGGAACAGAGATGAAACTTGTTAATCTGTCACTCCCTCAACCATCAGGGTTATTTCCTTACTGAATCAGATGAAATATTTCCAATGTTAAAAACATTCAATTTTTATGTTATTCTTACTTTAGTAGCTACAATGCCGGGGGCCATCCCTGGTGGTTGACAGGTTCCAGAGAGGAGGTAAGGAGTTGGCAAGGGAAGGATGAGCCAGGCATGATGGTTGGGAGAATCTTGCAGCCTGACTGACTAACAGCCAGAGTGTTTCAGTAAGCAGGGATAGATTCATGTTGTTCCAAAACACAGATCGTATCATTTTTGTTTTTGGACATGTGTTTCATTTCCTCTTGCTCATCTTTTAGTCATCATTGATAAACTGAGACAGAACAGAGTTATCTTTTACAATCACTTTCCCTCAAGTTTAATCATTATCAATAAATGTTATTTATTATAACCATTTTTACTCATTATAACCCCATGGCCCAATTTTTAAGAATCTAAAGGCATATCATAGTCTGTTCTCAGACTGGTAGTGTTTGTGTCTTCAAGGATGCTAGACTAAAACAAAATCTCAAAACCAGATCAGGCAGATTGCCATGTCTCAAGCAGTGTGTTATTAACTCTTAATGGTCAGAGCGCCCAAGAAAAATCTTCAGGCCAAGGTTGCTGCAGTTATTATTCAAATCATAGCAGAATACAGTGTTTATATTTTATCTTTGTAAAATGCATTTATAAGTCTAATGCTGGCATTCTTTGTTCTTTGGTCATATGACATCACAGTGGCTTTACATATACTTTTATTTTTTTTTTTTTAAAAAAGAGAGGCCCTGACATCTCATTCTTTTATCAACTTTTTACTTCATTCTTTGCTGATCAATGTAAGTCTCTGTGTAGGGCAGACGTAACTTCAGCTAATCTAACTTTGTTGCTGTCTATGCCACGTAATTGCTTGAGTGTATACTGGGAAGAGGCTTGTAATCTGATCTCTGGACAACTCCTCTAGCCCACCAAATCTTGTTGACCTTTTTGAGTTTATTTTATTTCAGTTTATCTCGTTCCCAAGTAAGTACATGAACGGGTTCAAGAATATGTCATAGTCTCATAAAGAGACCTCTAGTTTCTTTATGTGTATCACAACCCCTAAGGCATAAGGAATACCTTCCAGTAGATAAGGATATCTCCCTAGAGCAGGGGCAATAGTATGTTCAGGACTTTCCTGGTGAAACTTAGAAGCAGTAGTCCTGGGAGAAATCACAAATGATTCATAAGAAAATTTCCATCATCCAATATTCCCAAATTGTACAAATATTAAAGGTCCTCCAAGTGTGCAACAGGTGAAGATGAAAACCCAAAGGCAGCACAGTGGCCGTCAAGTGGCCCAGCATTGCTGGATCTTTGTCAAGCAGCTGTGCTGGCCTCCAACTTTTACCATTCCCATCAGGTATGGCTGTGCCACTATGGTGTGACAAATTCAGCTCCAGTGGCTAGGAAAAATGACATGGGATTCCCCTCTGTATGCAGTGAATATGTTTTATTAGCATTGGTTAATAAAGAAGTTGCTTCATCCTATAACAGAGTAGAATATATATATATATATATATATATATATATATATAGAGAGAGAGAGAGAGAGAGTAGGCAGAATGAAAGAGATGCCATGTAGCTGCAGAAGGAGTAAGATGCTCAGAACCTTTACCGGTAAGCCACAGCCTTATGGCAATACACAGATTAATAAAAATGGGTTAATTTAAGATATGAGTTATCCAGGAATATGCCTAAGTTATTGACCAAGCAGTATTGTAATTAATATAGTTTCTGTTAGGTTATTTGGGTCTGGGCAGCTGAAAAACAAATGAGCAGCCTCCATTTACAAAATGGCACCCATACATTTGGGCTAACCCATGTGGCCAGGGACCGGGTGCTTGTATGCCTGCTTGGGGTTAGGAGGAAAGTAGCTGAGAGCATGCCTGCTACTCAGCAATCCCACCTTGGCAATCAGCTAGATAGGGTCTGTTAGGTGTACACAGGCAGGAAAACATGGCAGCTACCCACTACCATACAGAAAGACATTTCCAGGCTGTATAGCATGCTGCCTGGCAGATTTAGTTTTTACACAGACAAAAAGGTTTTATATGCTGTATGATGCTTCCCAGAGTTGAGGTAGTGAGCACAGCTCCCACCCAGCAGTCAGGTAAACATATCTCTGCCATATTGAAAGGTCTAGAGAGATGGAGCCAGCATCCAGTGATGGAGGAGGGTCATTTGTCTATCTGTTGCTTTCATTGGTTAATTAATAAAGAAACTGCTTGGCCTTTGATAGGACAGAAAATTAGGTATGCAGAGGAGACAGAACAGAATGCTGGGAAGAAGGGAAGTGAGCCAGACCCCATAGCTCTCCTCTCTGAGATGGATGCAGGTTAAGAATATTACTGGTAAGACACCACCTCGTGGTGTTACACAGATTATTATAAATGGGTTAATCAAGATGTGAGAGTTAGCCAGTAAGAGGATAGAGCTAATGGGCCAAGCCGTGTTTAAAAGAATACAATTTGTGTATTGTTATTTTGGGTATAAAGCTAGCCATGCTGGAGCCAGGACTGCAGCCCACCACTCCCACCATCAACAATCCAGGGCTGCCACAACCACACTGTTTATCATTTTAAAATACTCCTTTTCAGAAAAGGATTTCAGATACACAATAGGACAGATTCAGACATAAAAGACGTCTGAACAAGACACAGTGTGTTTTTAAAAAAAAATGTGCATAGGTTTGGAAGAGAAAGGAAAAAGAATATAGACAGATATAAAAAGATGTAAGTGGTTTTAAAAAATAAAGTCTTTTTTTTTGAGATAGGGTTTCTCTGTAGCTTTGGAGTCTGTCCTGGAACTAGCTCTGTAGACCAGGCTGGTCTTGAACTCACAGAGATCTGCCTGCCTCTGCCTCCTGAGTGCTGGGATTAAAGGCATGCGCCACCATCGCCTGGCTATAAACAAAGTCTTTAAAGAGACAGTAAAAGCAATATAAAAAAGTACAGATAGTAATAGATTGAAGGAGTAAAGAGAGTAAAAAAGAAATAAGCCACGTAAAGATGGAAAATACACACAGAGTCTGGATTATGTATATTAGTGTGTTTTCTTTGAATTATTTTGACTACAGAGAGACATTTGATTCTGTGGACTGCTAAGTTAAACCAACATAAAGATATGTTGACTTCAAAATTTGGCTCTAAACATATGTTACTTTGGAAAAGAGGTTCTTATTTTGTTTCCACAAAGATGAAAATCTATGGAATCCTTCAAGACTGATGTGATTTGATGGAACAAGTCCCCCCTCCAAAAAAACGTCTCTGTGAACCCTAAAAATACTTTGCCCAACCAATAGAAGAAAGTAGTTTGGAGAAAACTACACCCAAATTCCAAAAATGACTGTTTGTAAATGTTTGTTTTCATTTAAAGGGTGTTGATTATAAGTGATTAATGGTCATAGTCAATTTGTAAATGAAATATAAGGGAGATATGGTATAGAGATGAATATTTTGCCTTGGTATGGATCTTGGTCAATAAATACAGATTTAAGGTCTATTTTGTTAGATGTGTATTTCTGCTCTTGAATAATGTATTATGTTTGTGTGGCTCATTTTAAAAATGTAATGTATAATTAAAAATTGCAGATTATAGATAGTCATTTATAATAGTCAAACTTGTAGGTTCTTCTTTTGTTTCCACAGAGGATAAGAAGCTGTGGATTTCTTCCTGACTAATTTTGTTGGATGGACCAAGACCCCCCAGAAAGGTTGCCTTGAATACCCCTCAAAAAATATTTCTCCCAACTGCTGACTGAGATGAACCAACACACAGGATATACCATGAAAGACCTGATTAACAGCACCCCCAATCAGCAGGAAGTAGTCTAGAGAACTATGCCCATATTCCCAAATATTGTTTATAAATGTTTGTTTATATTTATATACTATAGAAATGGATACTTTGTATTGGTATTGATCTTTGTTTATTGATACAAGTTTAAAGTCAATTCTGTTATATGTATTTGTAATTTCGATTAAGGTTTTATGTTTGTCCAACTCATTAGAAAATATAATGTATAATTAAGAAATATAGGTTAAAAGATAATAATTTATAAATAATCAAGCTTGTACTAAGTTTAATTTTCTAGATGTACAGAGTTATATTTCAGGTGGATAGGCATTCTTCAAACCTTTCTAAGACCATAGAATATGACATTTAAAATTATTTAAGAATTTAGGACTTTTCATGTCAATGAAACACATATACTCCTGGCAGCACCAATCTACTGCAAGAGGAAGATAGACATCAAAGAGTCTCCTTATGGGGTTTGCTAACCATTTAAGCAAGAAACTGCTCTTGCCTGGTCTCTTGATGAACAGGACATGCATGACCCACAGAGAAATGACTGCAGAACTTGCCTAAAGGTGAGATGACCCTTCAGAGTTCCTGCTTCATGAAAAAGTCTGCCAGATATTTTGCAGGACATGGAAGAAATTGACTGACAAACTGCCAATATAGGCAGAACTGTCTTTAAAATTTCTGCTTCATGGAAAAATCTGCTGGTACTATGGGCCTGTAGACTGAAGATGGATGCCCCAATGGTACAAAAGAATTTTGGGTGACTGTCCAGTGAGCTGTCTCTCTCAACTCTAGAGTTTTGGAAGTTGTTTACAATGAACTTATTGTTTATTTAGGTAATATTATATCCTTCTGGAGTCTTTGATGAAATTGACAAATAGATAGTTATTATTATAATTTTTCTTAGTTATGATAAAAAATAAAGTAGATATAAATATTGTAACTAATTCTTGATTGATACCAATTTTGTTATATGTAATTTTACTATGTTAAAGTTAAAACTTTCCTTTTTATTTTAACAAAAAAGGGGGAGGTGATATAGGATTTTCCTCTGTATGCTATGAATATCATTGGTTAATAAAGGGACTGCTTTGGGTTTAGAGCAGAGCTATAGGCGAACAGAGTAGGTGGGGGAAAGTAAACTGAATGCTGGGAGAAAGAAAAGCAGAGTCAGGGAGAAGCCATGTAATCCAGCAGAGGCAGATGCTGGAACTTTAGCCAGTAAGCCACATCCATGTGGCAATACACAGATTAACAGAAATGGGTTAAATTAATATGTAAGAGTTAGCCAATAAGAAACTAGAGCTAATGGGCTAACCAGTGATTTAATTAATACAGTTTCTGTATTGTTATTTCGGTTCTGGGCAGTCAAGATGAACAAGCGGCCTCCTTTAACAGAATGGAGTCTAAATTATATCAGTCTTTAAGATACATAAAATTTCAAATCAGTTCCCCCGTGGGAAGCAGCCACAGTCAGAACCCCCAGTATTTCAAGGGGGAACATGTCATTATATTCTGTTGTATGGGACATGAGGTACATCTTTGTCTTTGAAAATGTATGTTTTTCATCTCAGCTTAATATTTTAACCAGATGGTTTCTATGCCTTTCTAGTTAGCAGAATCTCCTGGGTGGAATGTGAGAAACAGATTTGAGGATATGGGTTGTATCAGTTCTGATTCAGGAGTTCTAGATTTCAGATTTCTTTCACTTTTTAATTTTTTTAATCTCTCTAACTCCTCCAAGTTTATTTAAGTCAGGCCCTAAGTTACTTTTCCACTCTCACAGTGTTGGCACTATGTTAACTACTTAATTTATTTAGTCTGCTTCATGGCCCAGCTCAGGCCCACCACTCCCACACTTGCTGGGACAGCTCAAGCATAACCAGTTACAAGATGCTGAGCCATGCTGGGAGTTCAGGATTCCCCTGCAGCAAGTTTGCAAACTCCACACACAAGTACAGTCTACTTAGCAAGTAAACTGGCCAAAAACAACTTCCCATCCCAGCATTCATTTTGTCTCTGTACAATATTTCAGTATCACCTGATAGATAAAAGCTGATAACAACAACCATTCTCCCGATCACCCAACCAGTACAACCCACCATACATTATATTTTTAACCAAACCCACTCCCAATTTGTCAAATACAGTGTGAGCTTGCACTTGGAAGATGGCAAACCTCAGTGAGTTGGAGAGTCCCTGGACACCTGGCAGCCAAGGATGGAAGTTTTCCTGAGGATTTCCAGTTCCCGTGGTCCAGTAGGGTTTCCCATAATGGTATAGTGTTCCTTACAATCACTCTTGCATAACGTATGTTTCTTAGTGGTGGCTTTCTTTCCTGGAGGCCTTCTCCTTTCCTCCACCACAATATGTGACATCCCAAAGTCTGCTACCACCACAGTCTTGTCCAGCTTGAGGAGACAGTTGGGTGAGTTCAGATCCCTGTGGATGATGCACATTGGGTGCAAATATGCTGTTCCAGAGGAGATGCCTTTGGCAAGCCTGACTTTCTGTTGCCAGGGGAAACGGGTCCACATTGCACAGAAAGTTCTTCAGCATGCCCCCCTCAATGTACTCCATCAGCAGACTCAATGTCTTGGCATTGTGCAGAACACCAATAAAATTGACCACCTTAAGGTGGTCCAAGCTTCATTTTCACCTCAGTCAGGAAAGTCTTCTTCTTCCTCGTCGCAATGAATTAACTCCTTTGTGACCATCACTGTGCCTATGGTTTTGTGAGTCACTTTGATGGCCTGCCCAAAGAAGCCCTTCCCAGGACCTTGCCACAGGCCAGGTCACAGAACCAGAAGATCTGCTACGAACAGGTGCTGGAGCAGCATAGGGATTTTAAGTGGCTGATGCCATGGCTGAGGAGCAGGAGCTCCTCAGGGGAGTTGGGGTCAAGAGACTTGGAGATGCTGTTATTGTACCTCAGAGAACACATCAGTGTCCTCTCCTGATTCTCCTTGGTGTCCAGAGTGCTGAGAATGTGAAAGTGTTCATACTTTACATGTGGGAGATAGTTTGGTGTCTTGCTGCAGCTGGTCCAGGCACTGGGGACCAGGGTCATGTTCAATTAGTATCTGAAGTGTCTAGCTTGTCTAGTTAATAACATCCTATAACATGAGGGCCTGCTTGTTGGGGTTTCAGTCCTACCCAGTTCCCACAGCCGGTAAGCCCCAAAGAAAATCACACAGAAGTCTCTATAAGTTTGATTGGCCCATTAGCTCAGGCTTCATATTAGCTCTTATAACTTATATTAGCTCATTATTCTTGTCTATGTTAGCCACATGGCTCAGTACCTTTTTCAGCAGGGCAGGTCACATCCTGCTTCTTTGGTGTCTGGACAGAACTGCAGAGAGAGCTTCCTTTTTCCCAGAATACTCTTGTTCTCATTGCCCCACCTCTACTTCCTGTCTGGTTGTCCTGCCTATACTTCCTGCCTGGCTACTGGCCAATCAGCATTTATTTAAAACATAATTGACAGAATACAGAATTGTCCCACACCAACATCCTCCACCTCCTCCACTCAAAGAGTCTGAGCAGAGGTCCCATTGATCACCAGGATTCAGTCCCCAGGGTGGATGGCATCGTGGTTGTTGGGACTGATGTGCATCCGGTTGACTTCTTTCACTTGCATGGTGGTGGCATAGATAGAAGAGGCAGTTTCCACAGACACGGAGAAGCCATGTCTGTACTCAGTGGTGGCCGGTAAGGAGATAAGTGTGACTGAACAGGGCAGCTGGTCCCGGACAGACTCCACGGGCAGCCTTTCAAACATGGGTGGCACCTCATTGTGACACTTCCCACTGTAGAGTGCAACATGCCATCCTCAAATAGCACCTTGCAACTCATGCAGGCAAAGCACTATGAGTGGTAGTTAAACTCCCCAGCCACCATGGCAGGCCCTGTCATCTGCAGAGAGCACTGGTGGCAGAATTCTCCAAACTTGGCCCTGGAGTTTTTGTGGTAGAAGATCCTCCCATCACTGGAGGTGAAGTAAGCTGGGACAGACAAGTAACTAACTCCCCATCTTCCTTCCACACCCAGGATCAGCTGCAACCACCTCTGGGAGTCCTCAGGCCGATTGCAGAAGACCATGAGGACATGCAGGATTTCTGGCACCACTGGTTGGAGCCAGCCACCTGGTGCACACCTCTGCCTCCAGAATGGCAGGAGAAAGAGTATTCCAAGCCCTTGGCTCCCTAGCAGATTCTTGCAGGGGTACATGGCTGGTGCATCTCCTTCCAAGCTCTCAGGAGCTCTGTGGACTCTTGGGGCTACTGCAGGAGAAGCACCGCTCTTTAGAGACTATAAACACACAGGCATTCTGGGGACTGACTACAGATTTCTTTTAATTTTTTAAATAAAATTTCTTAATTTCTACCAGCCACAGTTTCCCCTCCCTCCTCTTCTCTAGTTCCCTCCCCAAATCTCTCTTCTACCCCCTTCCCTATCCATTCCTCTTCTATCTCCATTCAGTAATACTAAGACTTCACAAGGAGTCAACAACGCATGGCATATCAAGTTGAGGCAAAACCAAACTCCCCCCATTCCCATCAAGACTGAGGGAGGCATCCCACCATAGGAAAGAAGTTCCAAAAAGCCAGCTCATATGTCAGGGACAGGTCCTTGTCCCACTTCTAGGGTCCCCACAGACAGACCAAACTACACAACTGTCACCCACATACAGAGGGCTTAGGTCGGTTCCATACAGGCTTTTTAGCTGTGGGTGTAGAGTCCCTGAGCTCCCACAAGCTCATGCAGGTCAACTGTCTCTGCGCATTTCCCCATCATGATATTGACCCCACTCCTGCACATAAAATCCCTCATCCCATTCTTAAACTGGACTCTCGACGCTTAGCCCAGTGCTTGAGTTCAGATTTCTTAAGGTTATCCTTATTCCAGTAGTGGGGTTGTATTGATAAAGAAGAGCCTGGGGGCTGAATGAGAGGCACCATCCTATTCTGCACTGTGTCACCTAAAGGAAAACCACACCTCTTCCTGGGATAGTTTTCTGATTAAAGCTATGACCTGCGTCCTGTGCCATGTGACTTGTGTTATGGTGATGAAGGTAAGAGGATCTGTCACACTGTTCCTACTGTCCCAACAACTTAGCCTACACCGCTGGATTCCATCCAACAGGGGGAGGGATCTAATTCCTTTTCTACAGGGAGATGCCTTGGTGGGAATAAATTCTTCTTATTTCCTTCGCAGAAGAAAAACTCTAGCTTTTATCTAATTCACCTGGACCAGAAGCCCCTGCAACTTGGACAACCTTCCAGATGGGGAAAAGAAATCGGTGTGAACTTTTAAATCAGTTTAAGAGGTGATGATGATGAATCTGCTCCGTGGGACCAACACACCTTGACTGGAAATGAAGAGAGTGAGGGAGCCTCGAGCATCTAATCTAACACACCTGGAAATTCCCAAGGATGGCAATACCATGAACAGAAGACATATTGAGGATGGTAAGAAAGAGTTTAATAAAAATGCAAATGGAAAAGGTCATAAAATCCAAATGAGTCTCGTTCCCTAGGTCATAATGAGCTCTGTGCACAGACCTTGTTAATGGCTTTTTTTTAAAAAAAATAATAATTTTATTGTAGCTTCTATTTTTTCAGTCAGTGTAATTAGAACCTAATTAATTCCCCCCTAAAGGGGAAAGAGAGGACAAAACGGTGTTTGATCTGAGTCATATACAGCGAGCAAAGTAATTAGATTCACGAGTTACCTCCCCTCACCTTTCATCTGGCTGCAGCTTCTGAAAGATAGATGGGAACTGTTTGTGTTTCCCCCAGGTTAGAAAATGAGTTGGCCATCTGCAATGGGGCCAAAGGACTTTACTGAGTTAGAGATCACACAGATTTAAAAAAAAAAAATGAAAGAAAAAAAAGCCATACCTATCAAAGCCTCCAGCTTGAATCCTCTGGTGGTAACAAGTTAGTTAAATTTTGTATATAAAAAAAAACAGTTCAAAGTATTAGAAGCATGGTTTATGCAGAGATGGCATGGGTAGTATTAGTCAGGGGATAAAGTCCTAGATCTAGTATCACAGCTGGATGAGTTAATGCTCTATCTAGAACATGAAATGGCAGGGGATGGGAAGGGGCTCAGTAAAGCGCTTTCCACACCAGCATGGGGAACCGAGTATTAGCCCAAGCACTCATGTAAAAAGCTAAGTGTAATTATGTAAAGTTGCAACCCTAGTGCTGAGGAAACAGAGGCAGGAGGATCACTGAGTCTCTGGTGCTGGTGGGAGACCCTGTTTCCAAAGACAAGGCAGATGGCTCTCAAGAAATGACACATGGAGTTGACTGTTGAACTCCTCATGTACACACACACACACACACACGCACACTTGTATGCATGCATACATACATGCATTCACATATAAGAAAACTAAATAAAATAACGTTTTCAAGTTATGGTAATTTGGAAAGGGTAAATGAGGTTATATTACAAAGATTGAAATGATCTATGGAGTTACCAGGCAGTACTGTGTATATAAGGGTCACCAGACCGTACTATATATGTAAGGGTCACCAGGCAGTACTGTGTATGTAAGGGTCACCAGGTAGTACTCTGTATGTAAGGGTCACCAGACCGTACTGTATATGTAAGGGTCACCAGGTAGTAAGTACTCTGTATGTAAGGGTCACCAGGTAGTACTCTGTATGTAAGGGTCACCAGGCAGTACTATGTATGTAAGGGTCACCAGACCGTACTGTATATGTAAGGGTCACCAGGTAGTACTCTGTATGTAAGGGTCACCAGACAGTACTGTGTATGTAAGGGTCACCAGATAGTAATCTGTATGTAAGGGTCACCAGATAGTACTCTGTATGTAAGGGTCACCAGACAGTACTGTGTATGTAAGGGTCACCAGGCAGTACTTTGCATGTAAGGGTCACAAGGAAGTACTATGATTTTAGTACATTTTACCCTAGATTCACAGTATAGTCTAGTAGAATTAGTTCTGAACAGTTGCCCCTAGCCCATGTGAGATTAAATTACCTCCAGCTTCCATAGTAAAGACTATGACACCAAGCATATTATTGCAACCTCAGGTAGCCCCTACTCAGAAGTCACTGGCAATGAAGATGCACAGTCAATTAGGGAAAATATGATGTACTTAAGGAAGTGCAATTCAGATGCCAGACTCCAAAGAATGGCATGTGAAAAGCCAGGTACCGTGGACACCCACCAAGTGGCAGAAAGGGCTCAGGCAGTGAAGGCAAAGTCACGTTTGGCATCTAAAAGCAAGACACAAATAGTCATTGCAATGTCTCCAACATGGGCTGCAAGGCTGTGGTAGGAACGAGGGCAAGGGTGAGGCTTGTGCTCATCCCTCCTGCCTTCATGTCACATATATTCCACAACACCCCTTCCTTCTTAAGGTCCCTTCCTCTGCTCTCACAAGCCTCCTTCTGCATTTATGCCCTACCTCATGTTCAACTAAAGGAACATAGAAATGATTACTTCTGGGTATATGTCACTATACCCATAAATCAGAACACTGTCCAGCCCTCACTAGAGAACCTTTTCTTGAAGTAAATGGTACTTAATATAGAGACCAACAGCTGGGCAATGGACAGAGGGTGAGACTTTAGAGCACTCATTCCTAATGAGGCATCTTCATCAAGTTAAGCCCCTCCCCTCAGGGTTCAGAGAGCTACGCAGAAGAGGGGGTTGGGAGATCGTAAGAGCCAGAGATGAAGGATGACCCTAAGGAAGCAGTGTTTTCCAGGCCCAGTAGGCCCGATGCACATGGGAACTAACAGAAGCTGTGACAGCACATATAAGATCTGCATGGGTTCAAACCAGCCAAAATCCCACAGGCAAGGGAGGTGGATCAAAAGTCCCATCCCCAACCAGGGAGATATTTGTAATTGATACCTGCTAGAAAAGGAAAAATCAGTTTTTTCAACAATGTGTCACTGGCTATATCAGATATACTCCAGACTAGGTTCTGTGCCCAGGGGTCGGCCAACACAAATGGACTCCGTGTTTGTTCATACCTGTGTGCCCATGTTTTTTAATTTGTTTAGTTTGGTTTGGTACTTTTTGTCTAATTATATTTTCTGTTTGTTTGTTTCTTTTGATTTCAATTTAGAGGGTTAATATTTCGAGAGAGGGAAAGAACATGAAATTTTATGGGTAGGGCTGTGGAGAGGATCTGGGAGATATTGAGGGAGGTGAAAGACATGATCAAGACATATTGTATCGCCGGGCGGTGGTGGCACATGCCTTTAATCCCAGCACTCGGGAGGCAGAGGCAGGCGGATCTCTGTGAGTTCGAGACCAGCCTGGTCTACAAGAGCTAGTTCCAGGACAGGCTCTAAAACCACAGAGAAACCCTGTCTCGAAAAACCAAAAAATAAAAATAAAAAAATAAAAATAAAAAGACATATTGTATCAAAACATTTTAAAGTAGTAAGTAATTAAACAAACAAATAAATAAATATTGGTTTGGGTTTCAGTGTAAATATAAGAGCTAAACACGGTCCCCTGAACATCTGCATTCCTAGCACTGAGGTAGGCAGAGAGAGGGGATCCCTAGGCCACAATTGCTGTCGACCTAGCTAAAACATATGAGCTCTGAGCTGAGAAAGAGAATCTGTTTCAAAAGAACAAGGTAGACGTTGAGAGAGGGGAACACCCTGCACCTTCTTCAGGTCACTACACACCTATTCCCTCCCACTGCATATACACCATGCATACATATAAGCATACATATGCACACTCACCTATATATGCACATATACACACACAGCAATGCATATATACACATGCAAAGAAAATAAAAACAAAATTATCAGGAAGAAGAAAATACACCTTTAATGAGCATAAAACGAAATTAATTAATATTGGCCTCAAAATGGCACAGATGTTAGAATCCACAGGCAAATGCATTAGAATAAAAACCAAAACTGTATTCTTCATGTTCAAAAAGGGGTGATGTGGAGGATATAAAATTTTCAAGTTACATTTTAGAAATGAAAACTCTAACACATTAGGCAGAACCAGTGGAATAATAGACACTCCAGAAAAAAATAAGTAAACTTTTAAAATGAAGCAGAGAAATGGTCTAAGATCAAACATGAGGAAGGACCATGAGGAGACCATCACTGACCAGCAGCTTGATTTCTACATGAGTCCCTGCAGACGGACTCTGAAAAAATCATTTAAGTAATAATTGAAATGTTTCCAACTGGAGGAAAATTATAAATTTACACATTCATTAAAACACACAAAAAATGAGAAATTACGATGGCAACACCAAGTCACACCATAAGCAGATGGCTTGGCAACAACATAGAGACAGTCTTAAAAGCATACAGGGAAGTAAGCCATGTTATATGGTGACTAACAAAGAAAGGCAGGTGGAGGAAAGAGCGGGGCCTGGAATACAGGTCCAATGAGATTATTCAGTCTGAAGCACGGACAAAAAAGGGGACAGAAGAAGAAAAGAGACACAAAGACCAGTGAGATTCCATTGAGTGTGCAAAAACTTATGCAGTGCTAGTTCCATATGCAAAAAGAAGACACCAAAAATGTTTAAATACACCATGTTCTTATTGCCCCAAATTGGTACAGATAGTGATTTCACCACTCAGAAGGGTCATGGGCTCTAGTGGGTGAGACAGAGAGAGTCAGAGTCAATCCTGAGTACAGTAGAGAGGCATGTCACTACATCCTGGGGATCCTCAATAAGACTAACAGTTTACTTCTCACCCAAACCGGGCGATCCAGAAGGCGTGACAAGGAACTCTAAAACCTGAAAGAAAAAGACTTTGAACTCTAAAAGCTGAAAGAAAAAGACTTTCTACCATGTATTCTACTCCTGTAGAAAATTCTAAAACCAAGATGTAAGTTAACAAATAAAAGAATTCTATACCCAGCAAGAACTGTCCTTTGAAAATGGAGGAGACATGAGATGTCCCAAGAGCGATAAAAACAGGGAGATCGTGATACTCTGGGATCTGCCTTACAGGAAACGCTGTGGGGAGCTTGGGGTGGAAACAAAACTGCATTAGACTGTGTAAGGCATCTTCAGGGCAAAAGAACACTGACTGGAGCCTGAAGCTACTGCAAAGATAGCAGGAGAACAGTGTGTCTTGATTTGCAAAATCCCTTTTCTTGGTGTTCAGATTCAAACACAGCATGGTGCATCACACTGGGCAAACTCTGTGATGGGCTCCACCCCACCCAATTTGTTCATATTTGTTTTATGAGACAACTTCATAGAGGAGCAATCGCAGCCTGCACCAACAGGCATATACTGTGTAAAGGTGGAGTCAGTACAACACTCAGGGAGGGGAGAAACAGCTGCAGAGGAACCAAAGGTTCCCACGCTGCTGTAGTACATTACAGTCAGCTGGACATCTTTGCCGGAATCTCGCTCTGTTCTTCTTGAAGACCTAAAGGTTTAACTTTATTCTTACCAAAATCTCAGCCAGATTATGTTTTTATAAACTAGTGATTTTAAAATTCATATGAGTCAGAATAACCATAGTAAACTGGGTAAGAACAAAACTGGACTTATAGTTCTTTGTTTTAAAGCTTACTTAAAAGTCATAGAAATTAAGACTGTGGTATACTAGGACACATAAAGGTAGATGACAGACCAGTGTGTGTGTGTGTGTGTGTGTGTGTGTGTGTGTGTGTGTGTGTGCATGGATTATACATAGATGATAGAACAAAACTGAAAATCTAAAAAGTTAACCCTTACCTGTACATACAGTTAATTTATATAAAGGAGCTAAGATTATCCTGCAGAGAAAGAAGAGTCTTTTTAATAATTTATGTGATGGGGGGGGGTGTTCAGAGGCAAAAGAATGAAACCAGATGCCCTGTACTAAAAACTATCTCAAATGTGCCATCCACACAATGGAAGAAATTCACACACTAAACTCACAGAAGAATACTAAGTATATATTTGTGATGTTTTAGGGCCGCATATTCCTACATACAATACCAAAACACAAGTGGCATAAAGAAAATTACCAAGGTGAACGTCATGTCTGAATATCATTGTGCTTTGATGAACACTATCAGAAACTACAAACCAGTCCGTGGAATGAGAAGTATAATTTTCAAGTCCATACAGACAGGAGAATAGTAGATTCAGGCTGGAAGAGGGCTCAGTGATTTGAGCCTGTGCTGTATAGGTGTGAGGACCAGAGATCTGGTCTACAGTACCCATGTAAATGCCAGGGTGGCCTGACAATCCAACTGAAATACTAGGACTCAGGGCACAGGGAATCCCTGGACCAGGCTGACTAACTGAATCAGAAACCTATGGGTACAAGTGAGAAACCCTGTCTAAACATACTACATGAAGAAAGATTGATGAAGACACTTGCTGTCAACCTGTGGCCTCTACACATGTGTATATATACATGCACACGTACATGAACACACACAGATAATGGGGGATGGGGGAGAGAAAGGGGGGAGAGAGAGGAGGAGGAGGAGGAGGAGAAGGAGGAGGAGGAGGAGGAGGAGGAGGAGGAGGAGGAGGAGGAGGAGGAGGAGGAAAAATAATAGTGGCTGCTGCTAGGGCCTGACTAGAAGAGGAAGATGGTCCTGGCTATTTGGTGAGGTCTCTTTTTCATGATGGATGTAAGGAGAGTCAGACATAAGCGGTGGGTGAACAACTCCAAGTTCAATAAAAACCAACTGAACTGTGCACTTGAAACAGTTGGCTTAATGGTATGTGGGTGATTTCTTAGTATAGCTGGGGTTTTTTTGCTTAAATTGAAACTACACAAAGACTAGATTAATCTAATAAAAGGAAGGCAGAGATAGAAGGACAAAGAGCCAACAGATCTAATTTAAAAAAAAAATAGAAAGTTGACGGAGATGGATCTATTAATAATCACACATTCAAATGGTGAAAATGTATCTAATAAAAGGTGTGATATTTTTATTGATTTGTAAGTTTCATAATAAAGTTTATAAAAATTTGAGCAATAATATCAATTTAGATTTTATTTTATTTATTTATTTATTTATTATATATGTAATATTTTGTCTGCATATATGTCTGCATTCCAGAAGAGAACGTCAGAATCCACTATGAATGGTTGTGAGCCATCATATGGTTGCTGGGAATTGAACTCGGGACTTCTGGAAGAACAGCCAGTGCTCTTAACCACTGAGATATCTCTCTAGCCTTATTTTATTTATTTTAGTTAAGTATTTCCAGCCTAATCATAGTTGCTCCTCCCTCTTCTCTTCCCAGTCTCCCTCCCCACCCATATCTACTCCTCCTTTCTATGTATATAATACAAACATGGCATATCAAGTTGCAGTAAGATTAGGCACCTCTCCTCCTATTAAGGCTAGATAAGTCAACTCAGCAGGAAGAAAGAGTCCCAAGCAGGTAGTAGTCACAGTCCTCCCCTGCCTCCCCATTAGGAGTCCCACAAGAAGACCAAGCTACACAACTGTAAGATGTGTGCAGAGGGCCTAGGCCAGTCCAGTGCATGCTCTCTGGTTGGTGATCCAGTCTTTGTGAGCCCCTATGAACCCAGATGAGTTGATTCTGTGGATTTTCCTAGGGTGTCCTTGACACCACTAGCTACCATAATCCTTCCTCCCTCTCTTACACAGGATTCCCCGAGGTCTGCCTAAGGTTTGGCTGTGGGTCTCTGTATCTGTTTTCTTCAGTTTTTGGTTAAAGCTTTGCTGATGACTATTAGGCTAGGCACCAATCTTTGCATCTAGCAGATTATCATTAGGGAGCATTTCATTGACTTTGTTTTCTGTCAGTTATATTTGGGTCTATCCTAGGTCCGGACTGTTCAGCCTAGGTGTCCTGGCCCTCCAGGCAGTGGCGGGGGTAGGCTCCCTCTCATGGTATCATTAGGTCATACTTCAAAAATGGGAAAATCTAAAAGAAATGGACAACTTTCAAGATAGATACCACCTATCAAAGTTAATGTAAAATAGATCTATCACCTCAACGGAAATAGAATAAGTTGTTAAAAGACTCCCAGCCAATAAAGCCCTGGGCTAGCTCTTTTTAATGCAAAATTCTACTAGACCTCCATATAAGAGTTAATACCAATACTTTTCAAATTATTTCACAAAACAGAAACAGAAGGAACATTGGCAAATTCATTTAATGAGGCCACAGTCATCCTGATACCCAAAGACATAACAAAGAAAGGGAATTAGACAAATTTCACTCATGGATATTGGTGCAAAAATACTCAATAAAATACTGGCAAACCAAAGTCAATTTTGGCTTTTAAAAAGCTAGACCTAACTATAAATTACCTACATATTTTGGTAGTGCCAGAGATGGAGCCCAAGGCCTCATGTATAGTATGCAATTCTTCTACCACTGATCCACACCTCCACCCTAAGTAACGCATTTTAAATGCAAATATGCAAATAGGCTGAGCTTGCACAATTATGAAATTATATTTCACACTAATGATGCGGCTACAGAAGACTGGAGTGGACATGTCCAAGGCCAAGAAAGTGATTTCAGAGCAAAGCCTAAGATGATCGCTTCAAAACAACAAAGGCTGCTGAAGAGGATGTGTGTGAGGTTGGGGGCAGCTCAGAAAGAAACAAAGAAAAAAAGATACAAATGCAAAAATTATAGATAGGTAGGTGGGTGGGTGGATGGATAAGTGAATAGGTAGGCAGGTAGGTAGGTAGGTGGAAAATAGATAGATAGATAGATAGATAGATAGATAGATAGATAGGCAGGCTGACAGACAGACAGACAGACAGACAGAAGTGAGAATATCATAGTTACAGAGATGCTAAATCTCTTTGTGGTAGCTGGTAGAATATGTCAACACAAAGCCAGCATGGAAAGAGAGGACTAAATACATAGCCATGCTGTGAGCTCACTCCCCTGAGTGAAGCCACATGACACTCCACTCAGCAGCAATAAGGCACACATTCTCCTCCGTGGATTTTCTATGTTTAACAATATAGATCACATTTTAGGCCAAATACAAATACCAATACAGTTAAGAGAAATCAGTTCATGAAAATTGTTTTCTATCGTAGAAAAAAATAGAAATTAATAACAACTAATCCAAACTATTTAAGGGTCTGTGGGAACCCCAGGTATGTAGGATAGAAAAGCCTATTTCTAAATGGATAGTGAGTCAGAGCAGAAGTCAAAGGGAAACTAGAGGCTGCGTCTTACTAAGTAAAAATAAAAATGCAGTATATCTGTATCTATGGGGTGCTGTGAAGCAGGGCATAGGGAGAAATTCCTGTGTGTTTACACTAGAAAATATTGGGGTCTCAACTCTGGGACCTCACTGTTCACCTTAGGAAAGTGGTGAACAAGCCCTGGTGTAAGTCTGTAATCCAAGTCACTCAGCAGCTGAGGCAGAAGGATCACACATTCAGGAGATAGTGTGTCAAAATAAAAATTTCAGAAGAGGGCTGTGGCTCTAGCTGCGAACACTTGCCTGGATGCACAAGCTCTCCGTGCAAACCCTGGTACTGAAAAACAAAAAGCAAATGAACTCAAAGGAAGCAAATGAAGGATTACTTCAGACATCAGACGCCAGAGCAGAAGCGAATCAAACAGGAAACAGAAGCAGTCACATAAAAGCAGATTCTCTGAGCTCAACGCAGTTGGTGCTCATCCAGCCAGGCTAGGCAGGAAGAAAGCAAACACCAGCATCTGCAGTTCTCTGGATGGATGCTGAGAAGGTAGCAGGAAGGATGCTCTACACCCTTGATGTCTGTTAATGAAGAACACGGGAGACTTGAGGTTCTCTGAAAGATACCGTGTGGCCGTTCACTCAGATTAGATTACCAAAATAGCACCTTGCTCCAGAAAATGAAATCCTACCTTAAAATTTTCTCAAAGAAAACTTTATAGTCTTTATATACTATTCACTGGGAAATTTTTCAGTGAGCTAATGTTAATTCTTCATAAATTCTTCCAGAATACCAAAGAGGGGTAAGAGTTTTCAATTAATTCATTGTATGAACCCAGTGTTAGTGTAGATGCCAAAATCAATGACAGACATGACAAGAAACTGTAGAAATGGGTTTGGGTCAAATTCAAGAGAGTGTGTGGGCACACCAACATGGCTGAGGAGTTAGATGAGCATCCCCCCCCCCCAGGTGCTGGTCAGGAGGGCATCAGCTTTCTGTTACTATGTCACAGTGCTTGAAGAAAACAACCTAAAGACAGAAGATTCTTATTTCAACACGTGGTTTCCTAGGTTTCAGTTCTTCTGGTTATTTGGCTCTGTTATTTCTGGTCTAGGGTGAGGGAGAAGGAAATAGACAAAGGGAGTGGTGGGAAGGCTGATGTCAAGGTGGAGGAAGAGAGGAGAAAGATAGGCAAGGACAAGCAGGGGGAGAAATGAATAGAGAGATAGCTCAGGAGGCTGCTGAAGGGCTTACCACACAAGCATTCGAACCTGAGTTCAGATTCCCAACACCCACATAAAATTGCAGGCATGGTGGCACAAGCCATACTAGTGCTGAGGAGGAAGCCACAGGAGGATCCTGGGATGTGCTGGTCATCAGTCTAGAAAATCAGCAAGCTCCAGCTCCTGTAAGAGACTCTGTCTTGGAAAATATGGTGGAGAGAGATTGAGGCAAAACACCCAAAATTAACCCCTAGCCATCATGTGCATGTGCCCATGTGTACGCACACACACACACACACACACACGCACATACACACGCACTCACACACCGCCACCCCCCACATTCTCAGCAATGCACTTCCTTTAACCAGGCCCTACCTTCCAATATGCCCTTTCACCATTAACACTCTCAAAGGTCAACCCCTCCTCAAGAGAATCACCGGTGGAGACCAAGGCCCTTAAGAATGGACCTTTGGGAACAGTTTATATCAAACCAAAGCAACAATAAGGGATTATTTAGCCAGCCAATTCTCAGCTCCAAATTCCTACCCTGACACTGTCAGCTGTGTGACCTTGGGCAAGCAGCTCCAGTTCTCTGACCCTTGGTTTTATCTCTAAAGTCAAGGCCTGAGCTGTACCTAATGGCTGGGTGTGTAAGTGCAGACAAAACCAGATGATGTGTTTACAGTGTTCTTAAACAGAGCCAGAGCGCAGACGGTTCAATAACTATTAACTGTAACAAGATAATATTGTTGTTAAGAGAAAGGAGCGTGTGCCTTTTGTGGTATGAATAAATGTTTGTAGCCAGCAGTTATTCTTTGATCAATGAAACAATTTAGAAATTATTATTTTTTTCTTTGCATTTAAAGAGAGAAGTCAAGCCATCAATGACTACTTACATAACTTACCTCTTGAACAACAAACAGAAGCCTTTGTTTTGTTGTTTGTTCTTGATTATGGAAAAAAGAAAATTTTTTCTGCCTCAATCCAAATATTCCTTCCTGCCATTTTTATTCCTGTTTGCCAAGGACTTATCTCCCCTAGGGAGTTGTCACTCAGTCAAAACAGATATAGGATTCAAAGAAGTTTTACTTCCAGAACCTACTGGCTTCCTCAGGCCCTTGTGACACAGAGCCCCGTGGAGCAAAGCCTGCTTGGAGGAGAGATTTCAGGAGCTCGAAGAGATGTACCCTCCCTGGAGACTGGGGACTAAGAAACAAGAACGGACCCTGAAGGAAACAAGCAATGCTTATCCCTGTGGATGTGAGTCTCGTGCTCAAGTTAAGCAAGATATCTGTGAGCAAGCCACACCAAAGCACAAAGAGCAAGTGTGGATTCCACGCAGCTAGGAACACAAAGCCAGGCTCCTGCGGTCAGCAGAGGCAGTCTCCTCCACTCTTGTCTCCCGCATGGCTACCCTGCTCATTATTTTCAGTGTATGCCTGGCAATCAAAGGGAAGGGAGAAGCCTTGCTGGGCCTGAGGGCCAATGGAGCCAGAGGAAGAAGACAGCCTGAACTCTGTGTTCCAACCTTATCAAACACAAAGACCCTTATTAAAGGCACCTCGACAATTGTCCCAACTCCCCCATGTAAGGACCCAGAGCACTGATAGAAAAGGAGATCAAACTTATTGCCATATTGTTTTCTCCTCTTGGCACATAAAACAGGCTTCTCTGGCACACTCTACTGATATTTGGAACAGAAAATCCTTTGTTGTCAGAAACTGCCTCATGTATTGTGGGCTGTTGTATATATTATGGGTTGTCTTATGTGTTGTGAACTGCCCTGGGTACCATTAGTTATTTTGTATCATTCACAGCCTCTCCTCACTAAGATGCCACTACCAGCCCCTTTCCAAGTTGTCACCTGCAACATGTACCAGTGTCCCTTGTGGTCGGGGCAAAGTCTCCTGGGTTTGGAAACCAATGCAGAAACCCAAGTAGAATGTCACCTTAGTGTCGCTGTGCTGCTTATCCAATGAGGAGAGAGAGGAAGACCGATCCATAAAGTGTATACAGTGAATTAGTGGGAGGAGATGCGGGGGTGCCAAGTGTTACTAGGACTGACAGCTACCTTTCAAATGGCAGATAATATCCAAGCAGAAAACGAAGAATCTTGTATATAGTTGGAAAATAACCAGACTTGTTTTATGGGGCACCCTGGCTGGAGCTGTCTTGGAAAATACATGATCACTGAACACTAAGTAGTCTATGTTTCTTATCACATCTATTGACAGAAAAGACAGCTTTTGCTCCAATAAGGATAAGAGAAGTTACATGAGTGACCATGAACCAGGAACATGTATTCATTTGGGGACGTTAGTGGGCAGGTGCTAAGTGTGTGAGGTGTGTGTGTGTGTGTGGTGGTGGGGGGGGTGTTTTCTATAGGTCTCAAGTGGTAGCTAATGGCATTCTTGGCTTCTAGTGGGCAGAAGTTAGTGGTCTGTAAAGACATTCCAAGCATCTTTATCTGATAATGAAAGGTTAGGAGGTCAGACACAGAGGTGGATGGTGAATGACTGTTGAGGGATATAAAGATAACCTAATCCTACTTTGGTCCTTGATCTTCAACATTCCAACTCTCCTTTGGGGAACTTCAACTTACCCTTCCTCTTCTCAGATGAGGAGGGACAGGAAAGCCATCCAGACTCAGGGGACTCATAAATCAGAGAAGAGGTGACATAAAAACACCTTATTTTTTTTTTTAGACTTCCCAGGATGAAAGAGGATTTTTTTTGTTATTTATGACGAGTGGCCTAAGTTTATGCTAATGAAGTAGCTTATGGTGGACTCTTAGAGAATGTCCAAGGAGGCCTAGCTAGCCCATGTCTGGAGGGTTGGAGTTTTCAGCTTTGCATGGCCTTTGCCTGAGAAAAAAAGAGGGGCTAGAGATTGGGCTTGGTCATGTGACCAATGATCCAGCTGGTCATGACTATTGGTAAAACCCAACCAAAACTGAAGGGTTCAGAGAGCTTCCTGGTTGCTGAGCATATTGATGTACAGGGAGCGTGGGACACCCTGATTCCAGTGTCACAGAACACCTGCACAGAGGTGGGACAGGGAGGGCATAAGACCAAACCCAATAAAATCGTATCTTTGTTCATTTGTTTTCTTTACAATAAAACAGCAATTACAAGCAATTGACCCTCTTGAAACACAAATTCAAAGAATAGCAGGTCAAAAACATTTTCAAAAACCCAATCACTTCCTTACTAAAAAGGCACACTTTTCATCTCGTATTCCATAAGCAATGTAGCATGATGATCACTTAGGGACAGTCTATGGCCATTTGAAGCATCCAGAAGGATCTGCACTTCTGTAACTTTTAACTGAGTCCCAGAAGGTCATTCCAGCAAATTAAGGAACCTGAAGGATGCCCAGACTGTTGTCTAATTTGACCAGTTAGAGGCACTCTGACCTTGTAACGCACGTCAACCAATTGGTGGTCTTGTGGAGGATGGATTAGGCTCATTGATGCAAATATATACAAATGTGTTATTTTATGTGCACACAATTTGCTTTGGTTCATTTTACATATACACACATATGTGTATCTATAAATACATATATATGTGTATATATATATATATATATATATATATATATATATATATATAGTTATTTATACTTCAATGCTGAGTTCCTTTCAAACTTACCTTTTTGTGCCAGGAAACTTTTATGGAGGACCCAGGGCTTTGCCCATTTATCAGGAAGTCATTGACTTGGGTCATCCAGCATCCCTTCTTCCTCCCAGGAAGATCTATTACTCATTTTCCACATCTAATATGAGAGATCTGATTTCCCCAAGGCTCTGGAAGCTCCTACAGAAGTCCTGCTCTTCCTCTGGCAATGACTGCTGATTAAGTAAGCCTGCCTGTCGGATTGTAAATGAGCCCCCCCAGTGCTACTGAGGTCCTCAACATAGCACACAAGGTCAACTGTGTGTGGTCACCAAGCCCAGGTCTTGATAATCAGAAATGAAATAAGTTGCCTTGCCTCTTTCTTACAGACGCCAGACAGCGGGAGGCACTGGCCTTGTCTCTGGTAATATCAGGTTTATAAGCACAGTTTCTCACTTTTATTCATTTGAGAATTGAATTAGTTTTCACATATGCCTCCACAGTTTCAAAGAACATCTCCCAGCCATCATTTACCACACTATTAAATCGAGAAGCATCTTGTCAGTACATCTGATAATTTGATTCTGAGTGATGTTTGTGTTGTTGCTAAGCATTTTAGCCAACAACAATAACGTTAAGAATGTGTGGCTGGGCCTTTAACTACCAACTCAAAGGAGATTTTTGACAACAGGATATAGCACTGGTAATGAAGAGACCAGATTACTTCTCAAGTTATTATGTTTCAATAGGGAGAACTGGATTCAATTTAAAGATATGCCCAGCTCTGACCAAAGTAACATCTTCAGTTTCTCAGATGAAACTGAGTAAATCTATGATGCTGAAGCAAACTGGACATTTTTGAGTGCTGCATAGTGAGTTCAGAGTTAACAGCCTGAAATTCCAGGTACTGAAGACAAGTCCTATAAGGAGTTATAGAATAGAGGCTAGAAGTACAGCATTTAGATCCAAAGGAGCACAATGTCCTGGACAGATACTCAAACATATACCTCAGTTTTTACTTCTGTAAAAGCAAGATGGTGGTGGTAGTGGTAGTGGTCGTGGTGGTGGTGGTGGTCATGGTGGAGGTGGTGGTGGTGGCAGTGGTGATGGAGGTGGTAGCAGTGGTGGTGGTGGCAGTGGTGATGGAGGTGGTAGCAGTGGTGGTTGTGGTTATGGTCGTGGTCATGGTGGAGGTGGTGGCAGTGGAGATGGTAGTAGTCGTGGTGGTGTATGGAGGTGGTGGTGGAGGTAATGGTGGTATTAGCGGTTGTGGTTGTGGTCATGGTCATGGTGGAAATGGTGATGGTGGTGGTGGTGGTGGAGGTGGTGATAGTGGTAGTGTGGTAGAGGTGGTTGTGGTGTATGGAGGTGGTGGTGGAGGTGATGGTGGTATTAGTGGTTGTGGTTGTGGTCATGGTGGAACTGGTGATGGTGGCAGTGGAGATGATGGTGGTGGTGGTGGTAGAGGTGGTGGTGGTGTTGGCAGTGGTAGTGGTGGTGGCATCAAAGATAATTATGCTGGTTAGTTTGTATTGCCAACTCCCCAAAGTCTTGGAAGTCACCCAGAAAGAAAGAATCCCAACTGCAGAATTGCCTACATCATATTGTTCTAAGACCACATCTGTGAGAGATTATTTTGATGATGATTGCCATGGGAGGGCCCAGCACCGAACCTAGGGAGGTAGGCCTGGGGTGTATAGTAAACTTCCCTGTGCATGACCTAGAGAGTAAAGATCCATGATTTATGACTCAGCTTTTGCCCTGACTGTCCTCTGTGATGGAATTGTCACCTAGAAATGTAAGCCGAATAATCCCTCCCCTCCCCAAGTTGGTCAGTGTCCCATCACAGCAACAGAGGTCAAGCTAGAACAATGATGATAATGATAATTACAGTAATGGTGGTGATGATGATAATGATAGCAATGGTGATGGTGATGATGATAAAACTATAGCTATAGAAATGATTAACTTGGCATTTCACATTATTATCCTTAATGAAACCGGGGCCAGGGTTGCTCTTTGTCTTTCCAACTGCCCTGAGCTCTGGAGGATATTTATCAGAACCCGTGGTCATTATCCCATAGAAACCACCTGCAAATTCTTCCAGGGTACCAACAAAAATTGTTTCTAAACAATGCCAGGTATCCTTTGCAAGGCAAAGTCAGTTTTAATCAAGAAACACTGCTCATGGTAACATTTGAAAAGCTCAGATACACATACTAAGCAAGGATTTAACAACTGGTACCTGTTATGGGATTAAAATAACAACGTTAAAAGTGAAAGAATATGAGCAGTCAGAACTGTCTCCATTGGTACTACTCTGGGCACATGGGTCTGGACCTCCTGCAGATGCTTGCAGGCCTTCTGCAGTGATTCACTTCGAAGATGTGGGTGGCATTACTAGGACCTCACAGCCTTAACTCTGTCCTTTGGTTTCACAGTGCAGAAGACAACAGAATCACTGTGTGTGTGCGCGCCTGCGTGCGTGTCTGCAGAAGGACTGGGATGATCTTCCCAATATTCTTCCCATTTCCTGGTGTTTCAAAGGCTGTCTATCACTCAGCAGGAGCTCTTAGGGCCATCAAGTGGTCCAGTAGCATTTGCACATGCTGAACGGGCTGAGGGACTCTCCAGTGGAGACACTGATAACAGCTTGAGTACGTGGCAGGTTGTTTTAGAAGCATGTCAACCATAGGAAAGAGAGACTCTGTTCCATGTTAAACCAGCCAATGACAAATACTCTTCAGAGAGTAATATTAATGGATGAAACCAGTGAGAAGGAAACAAGTGGAAGTGAAGATGATAGGTTGGAGAGATGACACTGTGGTCAAGTGCACTTACAGCTCTTGCAGAGGACCCAAGTTCAGTTCCCAGCACCCACATCAGGAGGCTAGCAGTCACCTGTAACTCTGACTTCAGGGAACCTAGAAACCTTTGGGCTCCAGGAGCCTCTGCACTCACATGTACAGCCATTCTTGTTTTCCCAGTCCCTCTCTTTGATTTGGCCAAGTTGTAGCATTCCTTCACGATATTTCTTACGTTCCTCTAAGTCCGTGTTTCCTTATTTTGAATGGTGTCCCTATCACTTGCAGTCAGAAGAGTCCCAGCTAAGCACATAGGCCAGACTTCATCATAAGTCAAGTTCCTATGTTTGATCTCTGCTCTGCGGGTGACATCAGAGGGGTACCCACATGTTTCTGTGTAAACCATAAACACAAGGCTTAGACCTGTCAGGAGCTAACATTCTCCTTCGGTGATATACAAATCACCTCCCAGCATGGTCAGTCTGGATGGCTAACTTGACTGGATTCACAATAAACTAAGAGACCCAATTGCCCCAGTGTGCAGCACCTCCTGGTGGTGGCTTGGATACAAAGAGTTGTGAGGGTAAAGTATTGCTGAGCGCTTTTTTGCCTCTTTCCCTTGCTGGTGGTGTATCTACATTGCCGCTGCTACGGCAGCCACCATTTGCTGCACTAAAAGCAAGATTCTTCAACCTTCCTATTTGACTGAGAGGCCAGCATCTCTTCAGGAATTCTGAAGGCAGCTGGCAGCAAACTCGACTATTGGGGCACTCACCTTCAGTAAATGAACATCTAAGCCAGGCCATGGTGGCGCATGTCTTTAATCCCAGCACTCGGGAGGCAGAGGCAGGCGGATCTCTGTAAGTTCGAGACCAGCCTGGTCTACAGAGCTAGTTCCAGGACAGGCTCCAAAGCCACAGAGAAACCCTGTCTCGAAAAACCAAAAAAAAAAAAAAAAAAAGAAAAGAAAAAAATGAACATCTAACCAAGTCTCACCTACTCCAATCACAGACAGCCATTGCTGGGCTACTTAGTCCATATGTGCAAGTCTACCTAATATGTCCTTTTTGAAGTAGACGCCCATTTCACTAGTTCTGTTTCTCTAGAGAACCCTGGCCAGCACAGCTTCCATAAGAAATAGACCAGAAGTTGCTTCATAGTGTAGATGTCGATACCATAGAAACTGAAGATAGAGAATTTACTGGGACAAGAAGAGTAACCTTTCAACTGATGCTACTCACATGTTCCTATTACCTCAAGTCCCAGTTTCCCCCTCTAGTCCATGAATGTTCATCTGGAGCCCTCAAGCAAATGAGAGAGCAACTTGATTCAGCCTTCACCACCTGTGCCATCTTAAGTGGACACTGCTTTGTGAGCATGTGTACCATTCTTATTAGCTTGCCGTGACAATAGACTGAAATGTTCGTTCATCTACACGGTTTAGACCCCCACACCTAGAGGAAGGCGGAAAAGCAGCCTTTATCTACTGCCAGACATGTTTGCAGGCTCTGTCCAATACGATCTGTTTTCTGATTCTCACAGATACACAGGGGTTGTTGGAAGTACTATCGGTCTGCCTTCACAACTCTTAGTCTTCTGTTGAGACCCTTCTGGGATCCACAGACATTTTCTGTGAGGATCTGCTGAATTCTCAAAGTTAAAGGGAATCCTGATTCATCATGGCAAGGAGTACCTGCAGGTTTGGAGGGGCTGACCCATGATAAACAGAAGGTAGAACCGTGTAACCGAGGCCCCCTTCACCCTAGTTACAACACGAGCACTGGGGCCCAAACATTTTTATAGAATAGAAGGACCCCTGGGGAGATGGCTCAATCAGTAAAGCACTTGCTATATGAGCACAAGGACTTGGATTTTGATTCCCAGCCCCCCTGCCAGACATGACAGCATGTGCCTATAATCCTAGAGCTGGGAAGGTGGAGAGACACCCCCAGGATCTCACTGGTAAGCCAGTCTGGCCAAACTGGCAAGTTCCATCTTCAGTGAGAAAACCTGTCTTAAAAAATATGGTACTCAGTCTGGGAAAGATTTTTTAACATTGCTCTATCCACATTTCTATTTTGCACTTCACAATAAATATGGGATCTTGGGGAAATGCATGTGTGGATGGTGCTACTCATTGCTTAAAACCGTCCTTCCCTGCATGGTCTGGAATGGGGCTTTGAAAGCCCCTCAGAACCATCCAGGGCTTTTCTTTGGTCATCTGTCTGTGTTCCACCTTACAGTTGTCTCATCTCTAACAAACCATATCTTTCTAGTTTCCAGTCCCCCATTCTCAAATTTCCACCCCTCATCCTTTGCTTAGGAGGCCTCACAATGCTGGATTCCTATGGAGGACCCACCCCTATGTGTGTTAGTTCCCTGTGGATGATCTCCATAAAGTATATCTGTGGAGATTACCATGCTGGATCTTATGAAGAATACTCATGTTGGATCCAAGTATGGATCCCCTGTTGGATCACTGCATTGGATCCCATGTTAGGTCCCCCTGGAGGAGCTTTGGAGTCTGTTACTTTATCTTCCTTCACACCATCTCAAGTCTTCCATATAATGCCATTTGCCCCCAGATCTTTCCACTCCAGTGTATTCTGTGCTGGATCTCATACCCAACTTTCAGTATGAAGTGCACTTGCTTTGAATTGTTTTTGAGCTTACATTGCTCACCCAAAGCACAACAAAATAATTTCTAGACTTTTTCTGACTCAATTCCAACCTAGGTTTCCAGTTTTAATAACCACATTCCTTTTATAAATCCTTTTTCAGCAAGAGGCCTTTTTCCTTTCTATCTTTGTGTCTTATCCATTTTACTCACCCTCTTTTTCTCAAAGTCTGTATGTTCATCAACATACACATAGGTAAAGAAAATTTGATATACATGCAGTGAATATTTAGTTTGTTGTATAGATTGAAATTGTATCATCTGCAGAAGATGTGTGAATAAGGAGACAACATGTTAAGAAAACAACTGAAAAGGGAAGAACTGGAAAGACACATTTTCTCTCATATGTGGACTCTAGATGCTTGTGCATGACCATGCATGCAGTTGTGTGTGTACATATCACATAAAAGCTGAAGGTTTTGACAAAATAGTGAGTCTTATAGTCAGGATGAAAGACACCCTTAGTGGGTCTGTGAGGGCATTTACAGGAAGGGTTAACTGAGTAGGGAAGACCCACCCTAAAGTGGGCAGGACCATCCCAAGGGTTGGGATCTTTACCTCAATAGAAAGGAAATAGAGCGGACCACCAGCATCATCTGACTCTTCCCTCCTCCTGCTCTCTGACAATACATCCTGGCCTTGCTCTGCTTCTTAACAATATAAATGTGGCCAGATGCCTCATGTTCTTGCCACCACATAACTCTACCCTCAAACTGTACCCAAAACAAGCAAACCCTCCTTCCTTGTGCTGCTGAATGGTCAGAAACTGAAAACGGGATGGCCCAGGAACCTAAGGTAGAAATAACTACAACTATCCAAAATAAAGTCAATAAAATTATTCCAAACCATATTCTGCTATGCTCATAGGTTGGTGCCTAGCCCAATTGAATTAGCAAGGTTTTCTCTGGGAGCTGATGGGAGCAAATGCAGAGAATCACAACCAAACATTAGGTGGTGCTTAGAGAAGTCACAACCTCGTGGTGAACACAGATTATTAGAAATGGGTTAAATCAAGATGTAAAAATTAGCCAAATAGGAGGTTAAAACTAATGGCCAAACAGTGTTTAAATGGATACAGCTTCTGTGTGATTATTTTGCGTGTAAGCTAGCTGGGCTGTCGGAATAAGGGGCCCTGCTCCCTGTAACACCTGAGGAAGAGTGGAGCAGAGTGCTGTAGGAGACAGAGGGGTCAAGGACACCAGGAACATATGCCCCTCTTGGGGATTATTGAAGAGGGCCCAGACAATGGGAGGTGAAAAGGCTAAGAGGAGAATAGTGGTCAAGTGGGAGCAAAGTACATGACACAAATGTGTACAGGTGTCATCAGCAAACTAATATTTTTAAAGCTAATTAAAATTTCAGGACAGATATTTAGGGGTCATTTGATAAACTCTATCCAAACCTTGCACTTCTTGATATCTTTTTTTAAGACAAGATCTCAGATATTCTAGTCTGGCCTTTAACTCGATACTAGCAAAGGATGACTGTGAACTTCTCATTTTCCTGCCTCAACTTCTTGAGAGCTGGGATGACAGGCATGTGCCACCACGCTCACTTTACACAGTGCTAAGGATGGGTGCCCAGGTCTGTGCATGCTAGATGAGCATTTTGGCCACTGAGTTATATACCCTGCCTTCAAGGTCGAGATGTTTAATGGCACCATTTCTGAGCTGAAATTCTTCCTCCTGTGTACTTGTAAACGTACCACTCTGAAAGCTTAAGATTCTTAGTGAAAATGTTCTAATCATTCTTTAAGTCCCAAGCCAAACAACTGCCCTCCTGCTTCGTTTCTGCCTCTGCCCCCAGCGCTGCCTTTGGAGTCCCACTGCTCCCTGAACCTTTGGAACAAGCTTTTGCCTGTGATGTTCTGTTTGTGTGCATCGGCTTTATCATCCTTGCAAAATGGAAAGGTACTTGACAGATGAAATCTGTCTTACTCATCTTTATTTTCCCCACGACACTTGGACACATTTTTCTAGATGTTTAGTCAGGCACTGTTTAGTGACAAAAACCAGAAACCTGCCCAGACTAACTGAAGAGTTTCTTTAGAGACTGGGGATTGACAGATGGTCCCTTACTGCCTGCCCAGCATCTATTTTCTCTTAACAGCATCCTGCTTGTTCCTTTGGGACTGCCTGTCTGCTTGTTCCTAATCCTTATGGTTTGGCTGGGGCTGAGTCCACTGAGAGTTGGAAGAGTGGGTGGAGTTTCAACCAATGGGACCTGGTGTTTGGTTCATAGGTGAACATGTGTCACAAACCTCTTGGTAAGTGTATGCCTCTCAGTTTTCTCCACTATGATTGCTAAACTAGATCATATTCTCTCTCTCTCTCTCTCTCTCTCTCTCTCTCTCTCTCTCTCTCTCTCTCTCTGTGTGTGTGTGTGTGTGTGTGTGTGTGTGTGTGTGTGTACACACACACATGCCTGAACACCTGTGTTTATGTGCAGAAGTCAGAGGCAGGGTTTCTCACTGAACCTAGAGTCAAGCTGATGGCCAGTAAGCTCCAATGATCCTATTGTCTCCACCCCCATCTCATGACAGCTCTGGGGCTATAACCTCACAGGCAGACATACACAGAGTTTTACATGGGGCGTGTGGATTAAAACCCAGGCTCATGCTCGTGGAATGTCTGTGCCTTTCTACTGAGCTATCTCCCAGCCTACTAAGCCGTAACTTCTAAAGAGCTTCATACAGAGTCTGCAAATTAGACCAATTCAAAAAATGCACATAAGAGCCCTGTAGGAATTTCAGAGAACACAGTAAGACTGTGTCCCTGTGGTAGTTTCTCTGTGGACTTTGCAGCTCTGTGAACCAATAAATTCCCTTGGTATTAAACTAGTTCAATTGCATGTGTTCCTCTGACATTTGCAGGCAAAAGAACCTTAATACTAAGGGCATCATCATGAATCCAGAAGCTGAAGTTCCAGCATGAAATGCCAGGGGTTGAGGAACCCAAGAGGCCAGGTATTTATCACCAGTGTAAGAATGTGGATGGGGCAGGAGGCACATTTCTCCCCCTGTCTGTGTGCTTGCTTAGTTTCTCTTGTTCTCTATGTGCAAGTCAACCACGCCATATTAAGCCAAACAGACCTCAGAATTTTGTGGCTCCTTGAACAAATGTACAAGAGCACATGTGAGATATTCCTCTGGGGTTCAAGTGTTGAAGACTTGATCCGCAATGCAATAGTATTCAGAGGCTTTGAGAGCTATTTAGATTGTGAGATCTCCCACTCTACCAATAGAGTAACACAGTGTTAGGTTCACAGTTCAATGGAGCATCCAGAGGTGAGAATCAATTGGAGGATGCAGGTCACTGGGGGGCGCTTAGGAAGGATACAGTTTGCCCCAGGTCTTTTGCCTCCTCTTTCTCTTCTTCCTGTCTGTGATATGCTCCCCCTGCATGATGTCCCACCTCACCTTGGGGCCAGGGCAATGGAGTCGTCAGACCTCAGACCAAACGCTCTGAAACCATGAGCTGAAACAAACCTTTGCGCGCGCCCCCCCCCCCTTTTTGAGTTGAGCTTATTTCTCTCAGGTATTTTGTTACAACTGAAAGCTATTGTGCACAGAACACTTCAACCACATTCTCGGTCCCTGAATTGGTCCAGTTGGCCCAACTCAGATCTAGATCTCTCTGCTTTCACCCCCTAGTATCTGTAATCTGGATTTTTATTACTAAGATTAATTAGAATTCATGCTACAAGATTCCATGTCTACTCTTGACATACTATACTGAAAAAAAAAAGGTGGAGCCAATGGGCTCATTAATTACTTGGCAGACTCCATGGACACTTCCTCAGGTATGAAGTGAGTTGCTGCAAGTAATGATTAGCATGTCACCTGTGTGATACCCTAGTCACTATTAATAAATACAGGTCGTCTGAGTTTGGATTATTGCTGCTGTGATGAAACACCATGATCAAAGCAACCTGGGGGAGGAAACGGTTTATTTGGCTTATGCCTCCATATAACTGTCCATCATAAAAGGATGTCAGGATAGGAGCTCAAACTTGGCAGAAACCTGAAAACAGGAGCTGATGCAGAGGCCATGGAGGGGTGTTGTTTTTTGGCTTGCTCATCATGGCTTGCCCAGGCTGCTTTCTTATAGATCTCAGGATTACTAGCCCAGGAATGGCACCATCCACAATAGGCTGGGCCCTCCCACATCAGTCACTAAATAAGAAAATGCCTTACAGCTGGATCTTATGGAGGCATTTTCTCAATTGAGGTTCCCTCCTTTCAGATGACTCTAACTTGTGTCAGGTTGACATAAAACCAGCCAGGACCCAGGTGAAAAGCAGGTGCTGGAGAGATGGCCCAGTCAGTAGATGTTTGTGCCATGCAAACAAGAGGATCTCATTTCAGTCCTCAGCACCCACGTACAAAGCAGAGAAAGGTGACGTGCACTTACAATCACAGGGTTGTAAAGGTAGGGGACAGGCAGATGTTTTGGGGCTCACTGCTAAGCTATCCAAAACAAATCAGTAAACCTCAAGCCAATGAGGGACACTGTCTCCAAAAACACGATGGATGTTGCCTGAGGATAAACATGGAAGCTCACCTCTGGCCATCATACACACACACATGCGCATGTGTGTGACCCCGCACACTCGTGTATCTGCCTCCAACCTGTGCATGCACCCACTCAAAATAACAAGTACAGGTACATGCTCACGGAGCCACCAGCTCCATCCCTGCCTGAGCTCCTTCCTGGATTCTCACAGGACCCTTCCAGCAATCCAACAGCTGTCTTGACGCTTGTATTTTCTGTGGATCCAAAGTATGTCTGGAGTAAAATGCACTCACAGTGGCTGTTTGCCTTAGCTGAAACACAGAGTAGAAAACTCCCCTTCTTCTGTCTAGAGAGATAGGTGTAAAGGGAGGAGCCACCAGGCAGAATTCTAATCATGTACTCGGACAGACCCCATCCCTGTCTCCCATCCTCCCACTGAAAACGTGCACAAGTGGGTGGTGATTAGAACCAAGTGGCATGACCCTTGGAAGGGTTTAATACTGGTCTGAAGGAGTCACTGCCCACAAGAGCAGATTGACAGTCAGTCTGACCACTTGGATACATTCCGACTTCCAGCCTCTCCATGCAGACTCCTCTCGTACAGGCTCCTGCCATGTTGATATCCACAACCTTGTAACACCAATGAAGGTTCCCATACTGGGACAGGACACGGGGTACCACCTTGATGGGTGTTCAGTCTTTAAACTAAGAGCTAAGTTAAACCTCTTTATTTTATGCAGTACTCAACCTTGTGTGTTTTGTTATAGCAACAGAAAATAGTCTAGTAGAGGGTTCAACGTCTTTAAACCCAAAATCCACAAGGACACAAAGTAGACTCTCAGGTCCTCAAGATGATGCAAAAAGGAAGGGACTGTTTAGCTGGTAGAGTACAGCTTTTGGAGCCGGGGACTAGTCTTGAAAATGATAGAGACAATGGTTGTGAATCATTGGATGAACTAAATACTATTGAATTGACACTCTAAAAGATGAATTGATGTTATAAATTTTACCTCAGCTTCTAAGTATTTCTTTCGTGTGTGCGTGTGCATGAGCATACACAAGTGTGTGGGCACCTGAGGAAGCCAGAAGAAGCTGCTAGGTTCCCTGGAGCTAAAGCTACAGGCAGTCGTGAGCCTCCATGTGGATTCTGGGACCCAAACTCAAGTTCTCTGGAAGAGGCGCAAGCACTCAACTGCTGGTCCATCACCCAGCCCTTTCTCCTCAATTTTTTTTAAATTTTTTAATTTATTTATTTATTAAAGATTCCTGTCTCTTCCCCGCCACCGCCTCCCATTTCCCTCCCCCTCCCCCAATTAAGTCCCCCCCCCCTCAGCCCGAAAAGCAATCAGGGTTCTCTGTCCTGTGGGAAGTCCAAGGAACCCCCACCTCCATCCAGGTCGTTTTGGAACTATCAGTTTTGGCGGTCATCACAGAAGTCATCCGCTAGCCATGGGGGTCACTTCTCATCCTGAGTGTTGCCATCCTGCAAAGGAGGGGACTCATGGTGGTACCCACATCTTGGTTTTGATGTAAAGCTTAAATAAGGAAAAGATTTGGAAGTCTCAAGTAAATGAAAACAACTATTTGTGGAGGCCCTTTTAGTAGGAGTCCTTGATGGCCTTTTCTTGCCTGGATGGGCCTTTGGGAGCACTCCTGGGTCTTAGCAGGGAAGGATATGATGCCATGGCTAATTCTCACTGGACACTGAGAGTTTTCTTGCCCTCTTATTTCTCTCTTCCCACTGAGTCTCTCTGGAAATACAGCATGCATGAGCCAAATTTTTCTTTCCCTGCCTACTTCACAGACTGCCAAGAAATCCTGATGGAGGGAGACAGAGTCCGGGATGAATTGCTGCTCTTTGCAGTCAATACCTGTTCCGAGGCTACCCTGAAAGTGAGTGATTACTGGCTGGGATAGCTTGCTGACATGGGCTGATGAATTGGGACCTGCACGGTCACAATAAAGATTGCCACACTGTTAGAAGACCAGATTAGATTTTTTTTTTCTGGACCGCAATAGGCTGCAATCATCTTGTTATGTCAGCTTGTTTATTGTTTGGAGCTCAGAATTATTTTCTCTGTGCAAGATGCATACAAAATCACTGCTGGGCACAGTGAAATCATTTGAGTAGCATTCATTTAATCCCAATGGTGTCCCCCATTAATTAGCAGAACAGGTTGCTCTGCCAGGGGTAGGGGATGGCTTCCCTGGATCTTTCCAGAATACTGTATCTTGGTGGAGATTTCACACCCAGTAAATCGCTAATGAAAATGTCATTTTCCTGCTGAGTTTACCTGACATACTATTTATCTTGGCCCTGCTGTTAGATATAGAATTACTGTCAGATTTACTACAAAAAGACTGGATTGATTTTTAATTATGGTTTCTGGAACTAAAGGTTAAAGATGGTTTAAGGGAAAAGAGCCATGGCTTTCCTCTTAAGTATCCCTTTGCTTGCTGGGTACTGTGTAGTTAGATTGGATGGCCTTCTGTACCAAGGGTGCATCCCAGTTATCACTTCACATTTTCCTTTAGAAGAGGAAGACTGCACCAATGCCCCTGTATCCCTGCCTCCACCCTTTTAGCCAGCCCAGAGTGTCAGGGCGTCAAAGTGGAACAGATTGCTTTGGTTTGTGTAACAAGGGTCGCTAAAAATTGCAACCTTACCTACGCAGGCGACTCGGGGAATAGTCGGATAACTTCACACAGGCATCTCATATACAGGCAATTATAGGGAGACAGATTGGAGTGTCCAGAGGAATCATAAGTTTCCTCTGCTTGATTTATAAGCCGTATCCTTATTTTTCCATAATACCATTTATAATATCAGCTTCATCTAGACAGCTGTCTGTGGGAGTTGCCTTCTCCAAAGCCCACGTAGGCAGCTCCTGGCACAGGCCATATGCTGGATGTAAAATCCCAGGCATAGCTAATCTACAGGAAGACAATGAGCTCAGATTCTAGGCTCACGCCTGAGTTTGAGCCCAAGTTCTACCACTCCTGAGTTCTGAGATGATAGGTAACTGTCTTAACTTCTCTGATTTTAGCAATAGTTTGCTGTAGAACTGTCTTTCATAATTGGGTCTTGCAAATGAAATGACATTGTCTTAGCACACAGTGTGTATTTGACAAATTATCCATTATTAGAAGGGCTGGTGACAGGAACGCTATCCAGAATCACATCTTTTAGATGTACCCGTATGTATGGTGTCCCTGGACAATTCAGATACATACTAAGCCCACTTTGCCACTGTGCAAAAATCAGGCTCCATTGTCTGGCCTTCCTCTTGGCTCCCCACTATTCAGTCTCTTTCTACTGAGTCATACTTGATCATTTTCAGAATGTTCTTCTCATATTCTGATACAGTGGTTGATATTTCAACCACCGTAGAGCTCAGGGTCCCTGTTATACCTGCTCTTCACCCCTAGTTTAAGGTAAAGAGGAGGAGAAACTGGAAGACAAGCAACACTGGGCTTCTTAGCACTTGGAATCGGATGCACTGAGGTCCTGGAAGGACCTCAATGCTGTCCCTTGCCTTGCTTTTCATAGGCAGCCATGCCTCAGCCCTCCTGATACGTTCTTTCTGCTTCAAACAAAAGAGATTATTGGAAGGAAGAACATGAGTGTCTCACAGTGATATTTTGGTACTAAAGGATGTCTTAAAATAGCAACCTCACACTTTTCAGTGGGGCAGGAAGGACCTGAGCAGAGAGAGAGAGAGAGAACACATTAAGTCTGGAAAAGCCAAAATGATTGCTAGGCATTATCTTCCCCTGATGGGTAAGAGGGCTCTTGGCAAGAAGGAGTGGTGTACTCCAGCTGATGGGCTGCTGGGAGAAGAGAGGAGCCTTGTGGTTAAGTGAAGGCTGGCATGCCCTGTAAAAGACAGCCCCGGTGAGACCCAGCGGGGTGGGCAGTAGTAAGGAAGGGGGTACCTGTGAGCCCGAAACCTTGCACGCAGAACTCAGGGAGTCTGTCAGTGGATGTACCAGGGCTTCAGCCTTTGAGGTCAGCACACACCTAGCACAGATTCCCTGGAGAGAGCTAGAGGAGGGGCATTACCTGGCCTATTCCATTCTTTGTGATTATCTCAGTTGGTCGAATTATTGCAAACCAGGCGCAAAGCCCTCCTGTAACCACAGAACTGGGAAGATGGAGGCAGAGGAATCAAGAATGTAAGCTCTTTCTAGGTTATACAGTGAGTTGGAGGCCAGCCTCACATACCTGAGATCCTGTCTCAGTGCAATACAAAGTAAAATCTCCATACACATACTCAATATGCCTTTCCTCCAGCCTTCCTCCAAGGTGCTCCTCTGCCCTCTTCTGCACTGGGCATCAGCACCACCTATCCCTGAGGGGCCATATGTGGAAGATCTTTAAGGTACAGCCATCCAGGAAGCAAAATGGGAGATACTGCGTAGGCACTTACTTAAGCATCTAAAATACAGTGATTTAAAACCGAGCAAAGTTGAATTTGGCTAAAGGACTCTGGTTTGCTTCCCTCTGTAATTTTTATGGTTTTTAACTGTTATCATCCACAGGGCTCAGTACCTCCACTCTGGCCTGTTGGGTACCTAAGCCTACCCCAGTTTCCCCCAAACAGTTAAGGGGCTGCAAAGAGTTAACAAGTGCCAACTTGTTCAAAATGGCCAGTGTTAAGAACAGCTATTTTTTTTTCCTGTTATACAAGAAATGACTGAGGACATTGGTGAAAAAAGAGTTTCTGCCCATCCCATGTGTCAGTGAAAGCAGATCACGTTTCAAAGTGAGGGCAATGCCTCTTGGTGTAGGCTGGCAATTTGTGGAGCAGGGCAAGACCTGCTAATGCTATATACATATTTGTGTCCAGCTGGGCTGCAAGGTATATACATCCATTAGGTAAGGTAAGGTGTCTGTATGCCAGGCTTATTTTTCTTCAGAAGCCTCCCACCATAAACTAGCTACTAACCAAGTACAGAGAAGTCTAGATTTCTTCAGACTTGGCCATCAGCAACATTCAGTGATCTTTCATTTATTCATTTCTTCAATATATACCATTTATTAGATATAGCCCATCTTTGGAGATTAAAATTCATTTGCATCCTGGGATGGGGAGATGGATCAGTTTGTCAGGTACCTGTTGTGCTTTGAGTTTGATTCTGAGAGCCTATAAAATGGCCAGGAATGGTGACACATGCCTATGACCCCAGAAAGCAAGATGCAGAAGCAGGAGGATCCCTGAGTCTTGTTAGCCAATCTAGCTGAGTCAGTAAGATGCAGGTCACAGTGAGAGACACTGTTTCAATGTCAGATGAACAGCATACCTAAGAAAAAAAACACTTGAGATTGACTTTGGCCAACACACACACACACACATAAAGCCAATACATTTGAGGGTTTAATTCTCTATGTGGAAAAACAGTTACAAAAATAGATCAATACTGAACAATCTCCTGAGTGCTCAGGTAATGAGCTACTCACACTAGACTGGAAATGGATAAGAGATCCCTGTGTCCAGCCTGGCATTGATAGAGAGGGCCTTCAAAGCAGGGGAAACAGTTAGTTAGTAAACATAGAAAGCATAAGTAAACATAGCCCATAAGAGAACTGCCTTTGGAATTAAAATATTGTGTGTAGGTGCCTGTGTGATGTGTTCATGTGAATCTCTGTGTGTTTACACATGTGTGTCTGAGTACATGTGTGTCTCTCTACCTCTGTGTCTCTTTGTGCATGTGTGTGTGCATGAGTGACTATGTGTGCATGTGTGTGCATGTCTCTGTGTCTCTGTGTATGAGTCTCTGCATGCATGTTGGTGACCTGAGCGGAACAATACTGAAGGAGAATGACAGGGGATCAGCTAAGCAGCTGGGCAGCAGGAAGAAACCGAAAGCCTTCTCTGGTGTCAGTCTTCTATGCTTAGTGCCACAGGAGGCCACTGGGAAGCAGGATGATGTCCTCGTACTTTGCATATTAGAGATGGGTTCTGTTGCCCCTATGGTTTGCAGCCTGGGTCCTTCTAAATTGGGTTCCGGGTTCCTCTTGTAATGAAACTCAAACTCCTGAGCATGTTTTTTTTCCTTTCTTTTCTATTAATTGTTCAAGAACTTCATTCAATGAGTTTGGATAATAGTCACTCTAACCAGCCTCCTCCTAGATCTACCCTCCTTTTTCCTCCCCTCCCAGCTTTGTGTCCTCTTTTTAATTTCTTCATCCATCAAGTCCAGTTTGGTCTGCCCACATAGTCATGGATATGTGACCTTCCACGGGCACATGGCCAACCTACCAGGTGCCACACTCTTAAAGAAAACTGATGGTGCCTCTCCCAGTAGCTATCAACTGTCAGTGGCTCTTTGGCCAGGCATGGGGCTTCATGCCCACCTCCTATCTCTATGTTGGATTTGATCTGGCTTCTGCTATATGGGGCATAATTTCTGTGAGGAAATAACGCCTGTGCAGGTAGCCTGCTGTTCCTGGTACTGAGCTGGAAGCCTCCCCCTTACTGGGTAGCTTTTATGGTGCCGGAAGCACCTATGCATGCTACTGGAAGACGTAATTGTCAGTCTTACTCAGCCATGAACTCTGCAAACTGGGGTAATGGCCATCCTAGCAAGCCACTCCCAATGAGCATGCTTTTAAACTGACCCTTTCCTGTCTGTCCAAGTCCCTACCTGTATATCCCTGTCTTCTCTCTGTGCCGTGCACTCCAAGACCCAGCCAGTGGATAGAATTGGATTCTTCCCAAGCAAGTCACTCAGTTTGTCTTAGTTATGTATAACAAATAACCTCAATTTAGTAGATTAAAATCCAGGCATTTATTACCTTCCCAAAAGTTGACGATCCAGGAATCCAAAGGTCATTTCAGCTCAGGGTCTCATAAGGTGGCCATTAAAGGTTGAATGAGGACATCAGCCATCTGAAGCCATGACTAGAGATGGAGCATCTACTCTCAGCACGGAGTCCTATATAGCATTGGATGCCAGGCTCAGCTCATTACGGGATGTGGGCAGGAGACCACAGTTCCTACCACGTAGACCCATACTTAGTGGAACAGGAATTTAACTCCAGCTTTTAAAATCTGAGTTTCAAGGTCCTTGAAGAAGTCTTTTTAAGAGACTTCATAATTTAATGTCAATGCTTAGGCCAATGATCCTAAGCTCGGGTGACTTTGTCCTTCTCCCTGGAAGTAGCTTTTGGTTGTGACCAGCAGACCAGGGTGTGCTCCTGGCATCTGGTAAGTCAAAGATCTGGACTGTGCATAAACATCTAAGAAGGAGTCACACGAACTCCCACCTCCACCCACCTCCACCCTTGACCCAACTCATATTCTCTCCTACCCCACCCACCCAGACCCCACCCCACCCAGCTACAGAGAGTAATCCAGCTCCACCTCAGCAATGCAAAGACTAAGAAACACATCTCCAAGCTGGTGCTGACTGGATGGGTTTATGAAAAAGAGGTGCTCTCTCTCAAGCCAGTGGTTTCAGCTAGCAAATGAGAAGACAATGCAATCCACACAGTAGAAACTTAGCAAACGGCCAAGTTCCGTAGTAAATACCTGTAGTTCCAGTTTTTAGGAGGCTGAGGATCATGAGTTGGCGAATGACTTGAGGTACTTAGTGAGACCCTACCAAAACCAAAACAGAAAAGACACAGTCATGCAAAGGAAGGTGTTCCCATTCTGAGCCCTATATGACAATGGCATCTGCCTGAGTTTTAATTCAACAGGCATAAGCCATTGTGGCACTGGTCTGAGGAAACTGTGGAGACCGGTCCTCTCCACACACCCAGTCCACTGCAGTGCCTGGCATGCTCAGGTCTCCACACACCCAGTCCACTGCAGTGCCTGGCATGCTCAGGTCTCCACACACCCAGTCCGCTGCAATGCCTGGCATGCTCAGGTCTCCACACACCCAGTCCGCTGCAGTGCCTGGCATGCTCAGGTCTCCACACAACCAGTCCACTGCAGTGCCTGGCATGCTCAGGTCTCCACACACCCAGTCCGCTGCAGTGCCTGGCATGCTCAGGTCTCCACACAACCAGTCCACTGCAGTGCCTGGTGTGCTCAGGTCTCCACACACCCAGTCCGCTGCAATGCCTGGCATGCTCAGGTCTCCACACACCCAATCCACTGCAGTGCCTGGCATGCTCAGGTCTCCACACAACCAGTCCACTGCAGTGCCTGGCATGCTCAGGTCTCCACACACCCAGTCCGCTGCAATGCCTGGCATGCTCAGGTCTCCACGCACCCAGTCCGCTGCAATGCCTGGCATGCTCAGGTCTCCACGCACCCAGTCCGCTGCAATGCCTGGCATGCTCAGGTCTCCACACACCCAGTCCGCTGCAATGCCTGGCATGCTCAGGTCTGACAAGAAAGCCCATTACCACTTGTTGAGCTGAACTCCATTCTCTCTGTTCTTAAAATAAGCACCTTTGGGGGAAGGTATTTGAGGCTGCGAGAATGTACACTTAGGATGATTACAGCTTCCAATTTGGCCAAAGGGTTTGCAGAAGATACACTATTAACTGTTTTCCTGAGTTGAAAAACATTGCAAATTCGAGGAAATGTGGTAATTCCATTTGTATCTGCTCTACCAACTCTGAGTAGGAAAAACCAGCTGGCTACTTCTGTCTTTCCTGTAGACATGGCTCACATCTCCATGCATTATCTGCTTGTTTTGCTTTGGTCATCTCCAAAATAACTAGCTTAAAAAACTCAAATGCATCATCTGCAAAATTAGGCATGTCTATCAGGAATCTTACAAGGTCTGAATCTAGATTTTTTTTATTGGGCTGCATTCTTTATGAAGTTTTTTTAAAAATGTTTTTATAATTAATTTTATTTTTTAAAGTAAACAAACTATCTTTTTTCACTTTACATACCAATCCCAGTTTCTACTCTCTCCCCCCTCCCATTCCCTCCACCTACCCTCCCACCCCACCTCCCATCCACTCCTCAGAGAGGGTAAGACACATTGCTTTGAGGAAGGTCCAAGGCCCTCCCTACTATATCTAGGCTGAGCAAGGTATCCATCCAAAGAGAATAGGTTCCCCAAAAGCCAGTACAAACAGTAGGAATAAATTCTGGTGCGCTGCCAGTGGCCCTGTAGTCTGCCCCAGCCATGCAACTGTCGACCTCATTCAGAGGGTCTAGTTTGGTCCTAGGCTGGTTCCTTCCCTGTCTGGCTGGAGTTGATGAACTTTCTGAAGTTTTTTTAAGGAGAACCAGTGGGTTTTACCAGTTTAGGTATCACCTTCATCTCCTGGCTCATACACCCTTCCTTCACCAAAGATCCACCTGGCAACAGAAGGCCATATTGCTTCAGCCAGACCTCTAGGATCCTTCTCCATAGCTCTGATTTTCTGCCTTCTTCTTTTACACTTAAGTTTTACAAGGAGAGAGACTGAGCATCTGGATAGTCCAGGTTAATCTCGCTGTTTTAGTAGGCGGTTGTTAGTTTGATTTCCTCCATAACTTTCCATTCTCTCTTCGTCATCTCACCTCACATAGTTTACAGGCCCTGGATTCAAATGTGTGTGTGTGTGTGTGTGTGTGTGTGTGTGTGTGTGTGTGTGTGTGTGTGCACGTGTGTGCACGCACATGTGTATATGTGCGTGTGCACCTACTGTCAAATGTGTAGGTGTGCACGTGTGTACTCATGTAAATGTGTGCACATGTGTATGTGGTGTGTGTGTGCATGTGCACCTACTGTCAAATTTGTAGGTGTGCATGTGTGTACTCTTGTGTATGTGTGCACATGTGTGTATGTGTGTGTGTGTGTGTGTGCGCACAAGCATTTGGAGAGCAGAGGCCAATGCCAGGTGTTTTCATCAACCACTCACCATCTGCCTTTTTGAGACAGGATCCCTCACTGAACCTGGAGCTCACTGCTTTGACCAGTCTGGCTGCCTAATGAACTTTAGGGATCTGCCTGCCTCCACCTCCCCAGTGGCAGGACCGCAGATGCATACCACTGTGCCTGACTTTCTTATATGGCTGCTGGGAATCTAAACTCAGGTCCTCGTGCTCTTGTGACCAGCACTTTACCCACTGAGCCATCTCTTCAGCCCCCAAACAGGGCCATCGTCGTAAGGGAGGGTGTTGATCTTCCTAACAGATTGTCCCTAATCTGTTAGGAAGATAATTATCTGTAAAAAGATAATTCATGCCCTCTGATCCCGCAGAGGCTCCCTATATCACATCCCATGAGGTAGAGGAAGAGTCACACGGCTTATACCATGAAGTCAGAGGGATGGCTCCAGCCACTGCTCTGAGGCAGTGGGATTCAGAGTTGTTGCTACCCCACGCTTTTGTTGCTGGCTCAAGTGCAACTTCCCCTCTTTCTTCAGCAGCGAGGGGAGCCTCTCCACCTTCACCTTGCGCTTCCGCAGTCCCATAGCATGTCGCCCAGAATGTGGCACTCCAGAAATCCATTCTGTGACAAGCCCAGTGGTTTATGACACAAATATTGTATTTTGCACACTTCATTTGCAGTTAAATTATTGAACAGCTGACAACATGGGCTATGTTCTGTTTCTTAGTGAAAATCCATTAGAGAGCTTTTTTTTTCTTTTTTTGGTTGTTGCTGTTAAATTAGGGCTTTAACAGTTCCAGACGTGTAGAGTGAATTTATTTTACAATGATTAAAAATCATTTGGTAATTAGATTTGAATGAGTGAGAGTTATTGGAAGAGCCAAGCCTCACGTTTTGCTTCCAGAGGCATGACTCTGGGGCTCACATTTTGATGATATTTGCTCATGTGTCACTTGGCAATTTCATAAAGCGAGGTATTGAATCCAAAGAGGAAATAGCCAATGAGGGCTGAGACGCAGGAAATAAGTCTCCAGAAAGATCTTCATTTTTATTCAATACTGAGATGGTTAAGGGCTGGAGTCTGAGGGATGGGCCACCCCACCTTCTCAGCAATTGGACCATAGGTTGCCTATGACAGGCCATGACATTATAGCATTAGCACTAGGCAGACAGAGGAAAGGAGATAAGTGAGCTGGGAAGGAAGGGGTTGCTGGGAGGCAGCCTTTGAGGGTTATAGCTAACCCCACTTGCAGCCTAAGCTCTCTGTTTCATGATCCCCAAGATATAGCCAAGTAGCCTCATGTCCCTGCTTTCACAAACAGGAGCTGCTGCTGCAGCGAAGCCTTCCCCACCACGATGGACTGTGTCTCCTGAACCATGGGTAAGTTCTTTTCCGTGACCCTGCACTGAGAAAATTATTGATATGATCTTCCATTACATTGTAAACAATACCTCTTACAAGACCATTACGAAGGTTGAAAATTGAATCCTGTTGTAGTCCCATAGTCACTGGCTACTGGAAGAGCTTGCACTGTTGTGTCTAACAAGGAAAGAAGGTATCTCCCTGCCAGTGTCCAGATGACCTAGACGGAGGTCACATATTAGGACATGTGACTCCATACTTGCCCCTGTGCCTTTCTGCTGGATAAACTGTCTATGATTGTCTCAAAATTTATATAAGAATAGGTCCAAAAGTTGAGCTCCACGATTTGGGCATTAAGATGACAGCAGCCTATTTCATTAACACTTGATAAACATGTTCACGAATACAAATGAACATCCTGAGCCTCTGAGTCAGCGCAATGGCTCACTTTGCGATTGGAGTTTAGATCAAGATTACAGACACAATCAGGCTGTTTATCATTCTTCACTGGCTCTCTATTGCCCTTGGGATAGCTCTAGATTGTTTAATATGTCATTGAGGGATTCTGCAACCTGCTTCCGCCCCATCCCCTCTCCGCATGAGAGCCTTCATCCCAGCCTTTATGAACTCTCTGCAATCCCAGGGCAACCTGTCCTGTTTTGCATCTAGAACTTGCACATTATTTCCTCTGCATGAGCTACTTTCTCGTCACCTTTTTAATTGATTGATTGTTTGTTGATTGGCTCTCAGGGGCACAGAGCTGAAGTTATCATATTTGCTGATGTACAGCCTGTCATCAATGGCCGATAGTGGTCTGACTTGGCCATTTATTTATTTTGTTCCTCATCCATTTTGTTCCCCCAAATCATTTCCCTCCCTCAACTCAAGTCCTCCCTTTCTCTTGTGTTATATGTAGGAAAATGTGAAAACACAAACATTTTTACTTTGAATGTTTCGTCAACATGAATAGTATTGTATTGTAAGCTCCCCCTGGGAATTTCCTCACTCAGCATTGTCTTTTCTCCATCCATACTGTTTTCTGTATGTTCAGTTCACAAACCCCTATGCTGGTTGATTGTCTATAATGCACAACTGTAGTAGTCTGCTTATTTAGCCCACCGATGGACATCCAGATAGCCTCCAACTTCTTAAAGCTTCACACAGACCTGATACCAAAAGCTTTGGACATGTGAAAATCCTTCATGAGATAAATACAGAGTAAACTAATAGGTGATGTTTAAATTGACCAAAGCCTACCAGGGAGATTATCTGAATGGTGTTTCCAGTCCATATTCCTGTCAGAGGTCAGTATGACTTCCAAGTACATGCTTCTTGGCGTATGTCATCTTTCTCCTGTCTTGTCATCCTGGGTACAAGGCACCCTCTCGTTCTCTAGACTGAGGTTTGTTTTGTTTTCTGCTTATAGAAGAGGTCTCATTAGATAGAGAGCTCAGATTAGCAATCTCTATCTGTTTCTCCCCCCTTAGAGTCTGGGAACCCCATAGATGAGGGAAAGAAGGAGATATGGAAGCCAAAGGAATGGAAGATACTAGGAGAGCATGCCCTCCCCCATCCAGAATCAACTTTTCAGGGCTCATGGAGGCTCACAGAGACTGAAACAACAACCAAGGAGCCTGCATGGGGAGCCTGCATGGGTCTGTGCTAGGTCCTCTGCGTGTGTGTTATGGTTGTTGTCTTGGGGTTTGGGAGGGACTCCTTTCAATGGGTCTGGGGTGACTCAGACTCTTTTGCCTACTCTTGGGAACCTTTTCCTTCTACTGGGTGCCTCACCAGCTTCAATGTGAGGGTTTGTACCTGGTCTTATTGTATCGTGTTGTGCTGTGTTAAGCTGGTGTCCCTGGGAGGCTGGCTCTTTTCTGGGCAGAGATGGAGAGGACTAGAGAGAGGGCAGGTGTGGGGAACTGACAGAAGTGGAGGGGGCACTCTGTGTTCAGGATATATTGTATAAGAGAAAAATAAAATATTGAAAAGGAAGTTGACATCTACTCATGTATTGTGGATTTATTTGCATTTATGTGGATCTAATTTTTTCTCATCTTTCCACTGGGTTTCTTAATTTGCTTTATAAGAGGTTGTTTATATATTCTAGATTTTGCCCCTTGTTGGCTCTGGTTATTGTAATGATATCTCATGATCTGTCCATATTTATTGACTTCTGTCTGACTGACCATTTCCAACTTATTCTTCAGCCTGCCTTCCTTCTTTCCTTCCTCCCTTTCTCCTTCCTTCTTTCCTTTTTCCCTCTCTCCTTCCCTCCCTTCCTCCTTCCCTTCTTCCTTCCCTCTTTTCTTCCTCCCTCCCTCCCTCCCTCCTTCCCTCCTTTCTTCCATCCCTTCCTTCCTTCCTTCTTTTCTTCCTTACTAAGGTATAAGCTCCATGGATTGTGTTTTCTACCACGTGTGTGCTCCTCAAATATCCTGTGACTCATGTCCCAGGTTTGCAGCTTTATCCAAAGTGACTCTGGACTCCCCAAGGCCACCAAATCGTATCTTTTCATTCACTCTTGAGAAATAAATAAATTGTTTTATTTGAACTTATCTCTTCCCCTCTATCTGTAAAGTTTTCCACTGATGATTTTCAAAATAATTTCATAAATTTTACTTCAAAATGCATAAAACCACAAATATTTGCCCTTAACAGCTATGTTATAAGTTGCTGGAAAGTACACATTTTTACAGACATTAAAAAGAGAAGATTTGTGTGGCATCACCAGCTCCTGTTTCATAGACTTGGATGCAGAATCCAAACAAATTGTGTGTGGAGTGATGATGAATAAAGGCCTCTACTCCCTATGCCCCAGCCCTGATAGACAAACAGTGTAGGCAGTGTTCCATTAAACAATCCTAGGGAATCACACAGAGGAGGGTTTGCTATCACCACCGCATAGCTGATTCAGAGACCCTAGCACAGTGAATATGTTAACCCTTTCTCATTCAAAGATTTCTTCAAAGATCCAAGGGAAGCAAGCTGTCCCGAGAGACAGGAGACAGCAAATGAATAGGATGTGAGAATCACCATCCTATCTTCTCATCTGTAGAATGGGTTCTCTCAGAGCATCCTCTGAAATCTGGGTGTGCACTGTCAGTCTTGATGCTATGCCTTCATTTTCCTTTGCTCACCTGCCCATGGAATTCCATTGCCCCACCTCTAAAAGAACCAGCTTAGAGGTACTTTGTTTACATTTTAAGCCTGCATCTACTTCTTTTTCCTCCCAAGGATACAATGCATTAGTGCCTGTTACTGGCATTGATATTTCTTTGAAGCCAAGGACATTTTTTTTCTTTTCTAACTTGTACAAACTTGGGCTTGGCTTCCATCCAGAGCCAGATCTAGAAATTACAGTGCATGACAAGGTGGATATTTATTGCCTGATATTATTATGAGATTTTGGGCGGTGAACTTAAAGGAAGACACCTTGTAGGCTGCAGCAAAGACAGGGTGACAGTTAAGTTCCCTATGTTTTTAATATTTGTTCAGAGGTTCCATTATTTACCATGCCAGATCCAGGTAAAGAGTAATTTGAATATCACTGTCCTGGGTCACAGGGTGAGGAACAGGGCAGCAAATCCCCGAAGACCAAACTGGCTTTGATTAGTGAGGCATGTAGCCTTGTCTAGCATACTCAAAGATTCTAAAAATATATAATAATTAATGATATAAATTAATAACCCTTGCACAGATAATGTAGCGCAGTGGTTAGAGGGTATGTTCAGTATGCACAGTCAATGGGTAAACAGTGAGGGCCTGAAGTAGCCCCAGGGAAGGATAAGACATTAACCCTTTGCTTCTTGGAGCAGGGCAAGCTTGGGTGGAAGGAAACCCCAGGGACGATCAAAACACAGGGAACACTTTTATCCACCAACATCATCTCTTTCAGTGTTCAAATAACTGCCATAGCCCTAAGGTTTCTAATTACTAAGTATCAGCAATATTGGTTGAAAACTTTCAATTGTAAAGTGTAATGATGAAGCCATGAGTGTCCTCTACTAATTTCTACTTGTCAGTTTAGCCTACAACACAAAAAGCAAATACACACACATCTATACACACACTCCACAATTAGCACACAAATACCATACAACACACACATACATATGTACACATTCATGACACAGCACACAAATACCATACACATTCGCACACATACAAATGCATACATACACACATGGTATATATACTTAAAGCACACATGCAAATAGAGACATATACAAACCACACATATACACATCAAGCAAACACACATCTGTGAAACACATACACACACACACATACCTTTTTATTTACTTGTTCAAAAGCCAGGCACATTTGTGTCCTTGGGTAAAGGCTTTTGTTGTCTCTGTAAGGAAACAGGGAATCCAAGCCATAAAAATTAATAGCTAATGTCTGTGAAAAGATTAGGAAAAGTTTACTAAAGCCAGCTCTAAGCATTTTCTAGACTTAATTCATCTAATTTCCTTGATAATTTTCTCAGTTGACAGTTGAGCAACGGAGGCACCATGGGGTTAATTAGCTTGCAAGTTCTAAGTGTTGAAGGGGAATAAGGAATCCAGCCAGCCTGGCTTCAGAAGCCTCGGGTGCAGAAGGCACAGCTCTCCTCCCGATTAGTGTAAAGCCAATGGGCAAAGCTGAAGAGAGAGCGTGGAGAGACATTACTAGAGCAAGTAAGGAGAGCACCAGAGTTACTCAAAAAGCAATGGTCTCTGAGAAAAGGAAGTGCGCTGTAGCCTGTGTTTCCATTTACCCACCCCTTTTTAATTACATAGAAAAAGGAAAAATGCAGCAAAGAAGCAACCAAGCTGGTTTTCCAGTTCTCCCCGGTTTGGTTGGCAAATACGATATTCATTGAGTTTTGAGGAAGATTTCGTACAGATGTCTTCAAGCCGAGACCTGCCCAGAAGTGAGCTGTCCAGAGGCTGCTTGTGCCACCTCCCAGCTAAGACAGAAGACACTGCCAGCTTCTACATGCCTGAGCCATGCACATTAAGCCTGTGTTAAAATGAGCATGCTCAGTGTGAGGTCGTGATCAAGAGTTCAGAAAAGAGAGGCAGCGGGCCCAGGCCTGGGCACGTTCACTCCCAAGTCATGGACCACACAGAGCTTGGCCACAATGGAAAGACGGCAGAACTGAGTGCCTCCAGGCATACTCAGTTCATGTCACAGTAGGCCAAGTTTATTTACGTTCATCAAAGGAGTCCCAGTAACCTGATGACCTCAGCTGCTTTCTTGTAAATTTCCAAAAAGGGTTTTAGTTAAAGCGCAATGAAACATAAAAAAAGAACAATGTTTGGTGTGCGAGTATGTGTGTGTCTGTGTGTGTGTATATATATGTGTGTGTGTGCGTGTGCGCATGTGTGCATGCGCACACAGATGCAGGCATGCATGCACGTGTGTGCCCATGTGAAGGACAACCTTAGGTTGTTCCTCGGGAACTTTTTTTGTTTCTGAGACGCTGCCAAATTCTGCATGCCTGAACTATGCATAGTAAGCATATGTTAGAATGAGCATGCTCAGTTTGAGGTCATGATCAAGAGTCCTAGTTACCGACCGGGGACTTTGCCAAGCAGGCTGGTCTAGCAGGCCAGCCAGCTCCAGGGAACACCACTTCCCGACTGCACTGCTGCACCTGGCATTTTATATGGGTTGTAAGCGCTCAAATAGCAAGGCCATCTCCCAGCCTTTGTGATGGTCTTTTAAGGGGCTGCAGCTTCCTTCCCCATACTTGTCAGACTTCACCCCTAACCGTGAACTCACTCGAGAGTCCACACTCCTCCTCAGGTCACAACCGCCAGACCAAGCCCGTTATCTGAACTTATTTTTAATTGCTTCCGGGCGACTTAGGATTGCAATAGGGCTGTTCCTCCGTGTCAGCGTACACAGATCTGTCTCACTGCCCGGAGGATCACAGTCTTCGTGCGCCTCGTCTGTGCCACCACTCTTATGCGCATTTCCGGAGCCCTGGTCCCTTCTGTTTCCTTTGAACATCCACTAAGAGCCCTTTCACAGTCTTCCTTGTCTCCCTCCCTCCCCTTTTGCCACTGTTTTTTCTTTTCTTCAAAAGGGTGCCCCAGGGATCTGCCTGTGTCAGCCTCCCTGGCTCTGGGACTGTAGAAAAAAGACCATGCCTGATTCTGTTTTTTTAATGTGGGTTCTGGGAGATTGGACTCAAGTCATTGTGCTAGTGCTGCCTGCACGGTACAGACTGAGCTTGCTCTGCCTCTAGACTTTCCAGTTTTAAGTCTTTCTATCTAGTTAGTAAGATCTCTTCCAGCCTGGGTTTATACAGAATCTCCCATATTCTCCTATTTCTTTAAAACACAGATGTATCTGTTCTATCACACATTTTTATGTTATTTTTTTTTTTTGGTCATGTAATTGACATGGGAACCAGATGGAGAATCAGCAGGTTCTACAGACTGAATTAACCACAGCTTTCCCCACAGATTGGGACACCATAGTCAATTCTGACTCAGTAAGGCAGAACCAAACCATGATGGCGGCCTCCTGCCTCCTGAATCCCAACCCTTGCTGCCGTGTGTGTGTGTGTGTGTGTGTGTGTGTGTGTGTTGTGTGTGTGTGGTCTCCTGGTTGCTACAGCAGCCTCCTACCATTTGAAAAGCAGGCAATGGCCAGAGTAAAATTGAGGAAAGGAGGCTCCTGAACCCAAACAAAGGGATTATTCTCCACCTCATATCCCCAACTGCACGCAGCTGGGTCTGGTTCTGGGAGTCCGGACCATTTGTCTGCGAAGGAGAGAGAGTTTGAAACACAGAATCCTAGACCGCAATATCCACCAGGGAAACGGCACCCACACTGAGACAGCAGGTTCCTGCTTGCTGTGAGAAATGGGGGACAGCTGGAAGTTGTGTGCACATGAATGAGCCAGTAGCCTGGCTCTGCTCTAGGTGGGACCCACTCTAAAAACAACTGGCTTGGCTTGTTTCTGGTCAGGTCTTAGCATGCAAATGTTGGTGTAAAAGTTTAGTTCAAGGCTCAAAGCACCTGGTATTTGTCACCCAAGCTGGGGTAGGGGTGGAAAACTGACTTGGTCACTTCTTTTCCTCCTTCTTCTTTTCATTTCCTCATCCCTTCTATCTCCGTCCTTCCTTTCTCCCTCTCCTACCCTTCCTCTTCTTCTTTTCTCTTCCTTTCCCTTTCCTGCCCCTTTTTCATCCTTTCTGCACTTTGCCTCATTCCCTATACTCCCTCCTTATTCTTTCCTTCCGTCTCACTCCTCTCTTCTCTTCCCTCCTCCATCACTCTGAATTCGCCAGTCTGAGCACACCCCACCCACGCAGACCTGGAGCAGCCTCCCAGTGTTTGATCAACACTTGAAGTGGCTGCAAATACTCTCGCTTCTCATTTAAATCTGTATCGATCTCCCAAATGGGAAACAGGCAGCCAAAATAAATTACATAAATAGAGTTAATCGGGATGGAGCCCGGGGCGTGAGGGAAATCTGGTCCTGGCAAGTAGATTCTGCTGATGTGGAAATGCGGCTAAGATGAAATATGGACGATTTGGAGAGAGGAAAACAAACAATGGCCAGTGTCTGAGAAGTAGGAATTACCCAGAAGTGAACCAGAGTCTCCTCAGGCAGACCCACTGGATCTGTGACTCAGGGGTGGGATACACATGCTTCCTCATTTTTCTTTAGGAGACACCTCCCTAGGAAAGCAGACATCCCAGAGAGTGAGGGGAAGTCCAATTACAATAGCTCTGGGGCTGCTTTCTAGCTCTAGACTTTTCAAAAGAAATGATGCATGGGTCTGCTTAAGAATTAAAAACCAACAACAATAACAAAAGTAAAACCAGTAGGGGTCTGCACGGCGTTGGTCTTTTGGGTGTGTGCCTTGTGCAGACATATGTTGCTTTTGTTTAATTTTTCCCGACTTTGACTCAGGAACCATGGGGGGGGGGGGCATATGATGCAGTCAAGTCTTAGCCAATCAGCTTTCATTCCTGACCTCAGAAGGATTAGGTCAGGGAAGGATTAAGTCCATCCAAGGTCAATGTTTTCTGTTACCTGGACTGATTTTTTTTTTTTGCTTAAGTGATTTAACTGCCAACATTTAAACCATTGGGGCTTTTTATATAAAAATCATGGATTTCTGGCTTAGCTTTAAAAATTTAGTTGAAGTGGTAACTCTGGGCTTTTCCTCCCACGTGGTACCAGTTAGCTGACATTGACTAATAACTGCCCCTTCTGACAGCTGTGAGCTTAGGCTATTCCTGATACCTTACCTAGCTGGAATCTTGGCTGCCTCACCTCTTCCATGCATTTTTGAGTTTCTAAGATGCCCTAGGTTGGGAGGGGACAGGTTTGGGGGCTTCTGTTGTTCTGAGAGGGGGTCTCAGTGGCACTGTTGACTTCAAAGCTGTTGTGTAGCTAGATGGTCTTGAACTTCTGAACCTCCTGTCTCTGCCTCCTGAGCACTGGGAATTCGGGTTGGTACCACCACACTGAGTTTATATGGTGCTGGGGAGTGACCTGGGCCTTCATGAATGGAAGGCAAGCACCCTACCAGTAGAGCCACGTCCCCAGCCCTGAGCAACTCCAGCATTAGGCCATTATCTAATTTTATTTCACAGCAGATAGCAATGACGGAGAGCTCAGATGTCACCATCCACTCCTACTTCTCTCTCTACATCTGAGGCAGCTGCCTTCTGAGAAGGGAAGGAGGCTGTCTGAAGTCATACAGCGAGTCTTAGTGTCAGTGGGAAGAGAATCCCTTGCCTCTTTGTATTTGTCTTCAGGAGCCGACAGAGAGGGCAAGCTGTCATGGGTCCCCTGGAGGGGAAGGCTGTAAGATGCAGCCCATTAAAGGTGCTGATGTTGGGAGTGTCCATCCCACCCAACAGGGAGTGGGTATTTTTAGGCAGCAGAGTTAAAAGTCCTCTCTCAAATTGCCTTTCACGGGTGGATGCCAGCTCTTCTTTTTGCTGGAATTGAAGGCTGGCTAAAACCAAAACATTCTTCTCCTTACCATTAAAAAGATACAACGACATCCCCAACCTTTTTTCTAAAGTGGATACAACTTTACAAACTTACAAATAGAAAAAAAATCTGTCTTCATCCGTTTGTGTACATGCTTTGCTTCCGCTGGGCATCACTGTGTGTCCCGTACAATGCTAACTTACAGAGATGAAATGATTCGGGTTCCTTCTGCTCTCGGTAGAGCCACAATCCTGAAACGGAGGCCACATGCCTCCAGTGAATAGAGAAACTGTGTGTTCCTGGGTGGTAGCTACCCTTTTTAAAGATGAGTACGCACATGTTCAAACTTCCTCCGCTCCCTGCCAGTCCCTCCCACATCACTGTGACTCCTATAAGAGAACCATCGCACCGTAGAGATTTGAAAGGATACCCTACCATGTTAGTTACTGCCCTCAGCTCTGTGACAGAATATCAGAAAGAGGAAACGACAGGAGATCTGTTCTCATTCCCAGCTCAGAAGGTACAGTCCATCATGACAGGAAAGGCGGGGCAACTAGAATAGCTAGGTTCATGGCCGCAGGAGCTTTGACACAGGGCCTGTTCACGTCTTAGCAGAGGTAAGCTGGAAGCCAAGCCGGGCTATGACCCACCAGCAGGGCCCCACAACCTCTCCAAAGAGCACCTTTATCTGTGAACCAGTGCTCAAACTGGTACTTGGCCTGTGTGGGGACATTTCCCATTTAAGTTGTGACACCCTTTAGCTAATGTTTTACAGAATATAATACAGTCCCTGGACATGGGGTGAGGAGGGGTGGGGGGCGGGAAGAAGGTATGGACATAGAATCATAAAATCATGAGAGATTCAGGAAACTGTCTGTAGTCCCATGTGTCAGACAAATGACAATAAAGTAAGATAGGGAAGAGAGAGACACAAAGCTTCAGGGCAGACAAGGACCACACCCCACAAAGGGTCCCGTGAGGGAGGTGAACCTGACAGTACCAAAAAGAGACATGGAGCTGAGCAGAGGACTTAGAGCTGAGTCCTGAGGGAGGGGAGATAGCAGGGACCTAGACAGGGAAGACTTGCGAGGAGTGTGTTTTTGGCAGGTCATCATGGAAGGCATGCAGTCTACAGCAAAGTGAAAGAGGCCCCTGTTGTGGCCAATAAAGACTGTCAACTGGACAGACTCTGGAGTCCCCTAGGACGCAAGCCTCTGACTGCACCTGTGAGGAATTAGCTTGATTAGGAAAATTGAGGGTGACAGACTCATACTAAATGTAGGTGGACCATTCCCTGGGCTGCAGTAGTGGACGGCATCACAGAAAGAAACAGAGCTGAACAGCAAGCAGCCTTTACCCTTCTCTACTTCCTGAGATGCAGCATGACCAGCTGTGTTGAGTGAGGTTTTTCTTTCCTGCCCGATTCCCACAATCATTACATCCCAAAGAAATCACACAGATGTCTACATTAACTATAAACTAATTGGCCCATTAGCTCAGGCTTCTTATTAACTCTTATACTTATATTAGCCCATTATTCTTATCTATGTTAGCCATGTGGCTCGGTACCTTTTTTAGTGAGGCAGTCACATCTTGCTTCTTCTGTGGCTGGATCAGGACTGCCTAGAGAGCATTCCTCTTCCCAGAATTCTTCTGGTCTCATTTCTCTGCCTCTACTTCCTGCCTGGTAGTCCCGCCTATACTTCCCACCTGGCTACTGGCCAATCAACATCTATTCAAAGTATAATTGACAGGTCACAGACCATTGTCCCACCCCACAGCTGCCTCGGTCTGACACCATGTCTTCATACATCATGAATTATTTCCTCGGACTCAGAGCCAAAACAAACCCTTCCTTCCTTGAATTATTTTTATCATGACAATGGGAAAAACAACCAAGAAAATACCTTTTTGTCCAAAGTAAGGATTGAAGTGAGGGACCCAGTCATCTTTAATGCCTGTCCAGAATAGGTGCTTGGCAAACGTTTGTTTAGAGATAAATGATGAAGCCTCAAGAGTCACTTAGCTCTTCCATTTGCCTGGAGTCACCCTGTTAGTTCTCCTGTCTCCCACAAACAAGGTTAGACACATGGTAACACAGGGTATGGGATGAGTATTTCTCATCTGTAAAATGCTTTTTCTGGGCAAAGTACTTCAACTTTCTTAGTAGTAATTACACTATAATACCTCAGGAACCCCAGGTGTGTACTCAGAAATTAATGGGGCTCCCAGACTCATTTGCTACTGAGGGTCCAGGGTCTCTTTCCACAAAGGAGCATTCTCCACGCATGTGCACAGAACGAGGCCCTGGAGGACTTTTGAGAGCAATGGCTGCTCTCAAAGGTGAGCCTGAGGTGTCTGTAAGCTCCGGAGGAGGGGACTGCTCTGGTGACAGAGGCAGAAGGCACTCTATGAGCAAGAACATTATTTCGGTAAATGAGGGGAACACAACAATTATTTCCACTCAAAAGCTGATAATGAATAGACATGTTATTTATTCATTCATTAAACGTAGGCAAACAAGCAGCCAAAGTGGAAGCCGTCTGGCCATACTTTTAATGAATCTGCCACATTTCTGAGTGAAATGTGAGTCGCACAGATGAAATGCTGAACTCAGAAATGTCTTAACCCCGCAGGAAGCCACCCTTCCAGCCTTAATTAAAGGAAATCAACAACTCCCGCTTGCAATGGGTGATGTTGGAAATCAAACAGGCGAACTTAAAGGCACACTTACTAGGCAGGTTGGCCTGGGCTCACAGAAGCCTAGGGACTCCATGAGTCTGTTGGAAAGACCACCCTGCTCTAGGTTTACAAGGCATTTGTAACACCAGAAATGGTCAAGATGCTTCAGGAAATGAAGGTGAGTAACTTCTGGACATCTGATCTTTTTGATGATACTTTGGTGAGATTTATTAACTCATTCGATTTGTTCCTATAAGCTCCCTCAAGCTATAACCATTTGAGTGCCTGCTATGACCCAGGTACAGTACCATGTGTATAAAGTGCTAAGCTAGAATAAGCATTAACTCAGCTCCTGCAGTAGAGGAAATGTACATTTCTTTTGTTTTAGCATATGTGTGTGCACATGCACACATGTGTGAATGTGTACGTAGTGTGCATGTGGAACATGTTGGTGTGGATGTGCTCAATTGTGCATGTGGGTATGGAGGCTAGCAGTCAGCATCCATTATCTCCATTCATCACTCCCCACTTTATCTTATGAGACAGAGTCTCTCTCTCTCTGAACCTGGAGCTCACTGTGTTGTCTACACTGACTAGCCAGTGAGCCACTGGGATCCATTTGTCTCTCTTCCTCCCCCTGTCCTAATTCTGGAGTTAGAGATGTTGTATGCCAGCCCTCCCAACTTCCCCATGGGTTCTGGAGACCTAAACTCAGGGCTTGACTTCACCCACTGAACCCATCCATCTCCATGGTCTGAGAAAGTATTAAACAGATACATTAACAAAGAGAGACGTGTGTATGAGTGTGTGTGTGTGTGTGTGTGTGTGTGTGTGTGTAAGTGCTCAGCGTCTAGGAGGATTAAGACAACAAGACAAGTGCCCCTGGAGCATGGGCGCTGAAGGTCAGGCATTACCCAGATGAGGACAGGGAGAGGTAGGAAGTAGACAACGCTGATATAGGAATCTGCATGTCGCCATGCCCGGCAATGAAAAGGACACCCCCTACTGCCCATTTGTGTTTGAATCACTCATTTGACCATCAGTGGAAATGTCTACATGATTCAATACGGAACATACCTGTGAGCTAGACACCAGCATGGCATATGTGCCATGTGGGCTGTTGATGTTGAGTAGCTCTGTGAGAACACACCCGCAGCCCAGCCACTGATCAGGACTGAGCTTTTCACTCAGAGCCCTGCAGGAAAGAAAATCCACTCTGGGTATGCTGTCACTCGCACCTGCCAGCCCTTGAAGTCAGAGTACTCAGGACCCCTCCACCGTCATGGAATATCTTCTCTGTCTTATTCTCTTTAAAATCTAAGGCCTCAGAGCAAGAGCACTGTGTTTCCTTTTCTAATGTGGAGGTGATTATAAATCCACCTTAACACAGAGAGCTGCCAGTGGGAAGCTGCCCTCATTCCTTTTTCAGGTCAACGAATAAGAAAACAAGGTATGTACTTGACATCTAAGCGGATGAATAGATACAGGGTGAGAGTGTGTGTACACACACACACATACATGCATTTTCATGTGTTCCGTGTTGTGAGGCAAATGTTGAGGTGAATGGTACTGAGAGAGAAGCAATACTAGTTCACACTGTATTTTTATGACATATCTGAGTCTGGAAACTTTATAAAGAGGTTTGTTTTGTTCATGACTCTTTTGTGATTCTTGTATTTAGGGGATCCAAGGCCCCAGCCTATGTCAGTGTAGTGGGAAAATGGACTGGGAAATTGCTGTGTGATAAAGAACCAGATACATGAGGTTGTTTGTATATTTTTATATGTATGGGTATTTTTCCTGCTTGACTGTGTATGTGTACCATGTGCATGTTTGGTGCCATGGGAGCCCCAGAACTGGAGTTACAGACAGTTGTGATTTGTCATATGGGTGCTGGGAATTGAACCCAGGTCTCCTAGAGAAGCACCCAGTTCTCCTAACATTTCTCTAGCCCCAATTATAGAAGGCATGTGGTTTGAGTGGCAGCTCACAGCCATGTTTAATACTGTGGTCCCTGAGGAACGTCCCAGACAGTGTGTCTGGAGACAGAAGACTTGGAGGTTGAGGGTTCTGTGGACAATGTCTGGGAAGTATCAGGACCTTTCTCTCCTCTGAAACTGTGTACCCCTGAAGGATGGTAATTCCTCATCTCTCCATCTTGTTAGTGGCCAGCCTGTGTCTCAGGTTTAGCTAAGTGTTGGTCTGTGATCTGCATTGAGCAAGGTTGACATCTCATCTCCATGGTTATTCCCAGTCTGTCCTTCCTGTTCTACAAGCATCATCCCCTACCTTCTCCTGTAGCAACAGCCATCAGGAAAACATTCATCTCCCAAACCCCCATAAACTGTCTCCTGGGCTCACTTCAAAGTATTGACTACCTAAGTCAGGGCTGCAGGGATGGCAGCTTTTGCTCTCCATGTATGAGGACCCAAATTAGGATACTACCACTCACATAACCCACCTCTGTGGGATGTGGTACCAGCCCAGCTCCAGGTTTAGTGAAAGACTCTATTCTCAAAGAATAAGGCTGAAACAGAATCACACACACACACGTGCTAAGTGTAGGGCATCTGTGGTGGTTTGGATAAAATAACCTCCATAGCGTCACAGAGAGTGGCTTTTTTAGAAGGTATGGTCTTGTTGGAGTAGGTGTGGCCTTGTTGGAGGAAGTGTGTCACTAGGAGTGGGTTTTGAGGTTTGATGTTCAAGCCAAGCCCAAAGGTCACCCTCTCTTCCTCCTGCCTGGAGATCCAGATGTAGAACTCTCAGCTGCCTCTCCAGCACCATGTCTGCCTGTATGCCGACATGCTTCCCGTCATGATGACAATGGGCTAAATCTCTGAACCCATAAGCCAGCCCCAATTAAATGTTTTCCTTTATAAGAGTTGCTACGGTCATGGCATCTCACCACAGCAGTAAAACCCTAAGACAATATCCAACAGCCTACTATGGCTCCAGAAGCACATGTGTGCATATACTACACGCTATACAACACACACACACACACACACACACACACACACACTTCTTGAAAGATGTTCTGTTAGCTCTTAACTTGAAAACAATGAATGCCTCTCAGTGGCACATAGTTAAACAAGAGTGTGGTCATTACGTTCTGCTGCCTCAGTTAGATTAAGCTGTTGTGCTGTAACTGGGCATGGGAAGACATCTGGGTTATTGTATTTCTGTGCCTTGGCCAAGGCTCTCGTTTTACAGGTGATTTGAATTTGTAACAGTTAATCCAAGTCTCTACTGCAGCTGTGTGCTCTTTGTATATTACTGCAATTCAACAACAACAAAAAAAAATATGCCAGAACATTTAATAGATGCCTACTGGGTAGCAGAAACTCAGGTCTGAGAAGATTCGCAAAGGTGAGGGAGACCCTGCTCCAGGGGCCCCCACAGGCCATGCAGATCCCACTCCTTGTCTTCTGTCTCTCTCCCTTACACGGAAGTTCTAAGTAGCAGATAAGATCAGGAGAAACTGCCCTGTTATGCTGGTGTGATTTTAATTACTTATTGAACTAGAAGAACATGCTTCCTGGTCCTTACAGCAGGGCAGGAGAGACTTCATTTTTATAATGAACTCTAAACTTCAAGCTACAGCCTCCCTCACAGGATGCCTTTTAAGATTTCCTCAAACTTATTTTCAAACAAGAGAAGAAAAGGTCATCAGATATAATTGCTGTAAAAGAAAAAAAAAATCCCCTCATTAAGAAACCTCTAGCTGCCTTCAGGAATTCAAAAGACAAATGCTTAAGTGTGGACCCCTCTGCTCCTGCGGAATTAAGTCTGCTGAGAGAGTCTTTGCCATCTGTGTTCCCGGACCTCAGACTGGGTGAATGGACCCTCAGGGCACACTAACTACCCCTGGCCGGTTAAGTAAAGGACAGTTCATGGCTTTCTCTGTGATTCCGCGAAAATGGGTTGTCTTGTCAATCCATCCATGATAATCCTATCATTTGCAAAACACAAGAAGCGTTAAAGTGGGGTTAGTAGCACCTGTCAATGCCAAAGATGGGAAAGAGAAACGATGGATCCATATAGCTACTCTTGCAGGCAACATGGAAACACAGCTGGGAAATGGTGGCAGAGCTAACAAACCTGCCAGGGAGGGGGACTACATGAAAGCCAGGGTTGCTCTACAGAATCTGCATGCCTGCTCACCCCCACACCCCCAGCAGAGCCCGCCTTGGCACTGCTCCAGGTTCTGGCTGGGTTGAGAAATCGATGGAGAGGCCAGGAGGTGCTATGAGAATATGCTGCCTGGTGTTTGGTGCAAAGAATCATGAAATATTGTCTATTTGTCAAAGAGCTCGCAGTCGGCTTCAAAAGCTGGCCCAATAGCCTGACCTTTCACATCATCATGGAAGCAAACCTGTTGCGTACAGCTAGATCTGACCAGTGTTCGAAAGGAAGATAGGATCTGGTCATTCAAGCTTCTCAGAGGCTGGACAGGCAGTGAGGACAAATCTACACTCATAAAAGGAGTCAGGACACATGGAAAACACGCATTGGGTCATTAAGTCGACTGTTCACAAATATATAGTTAAATAAATAAATAGAAATAGAAAGTGCAGTGGAGAAACTGAGGCTGCCAGATTCCCACAGCAGGGAATATGGCCAACTCTACTTTTGGAAGAAGAATTCCACACCTGGCTGGGATGTGGATCCCTCAACAGGAAGTGCTGCCTCCCAATAGGAAGTCTTAAGTCAAAGCCAGCCAAGCATGTTAAGTTGTGTATTTATGGATCCTTGTAAATGTACAAAAAGAAAAGAATATATACAGAGACTCTGATTTTTACTAATCCTCTTGTTTCCATGAGGCTGAAGTATTTAAAATAATGACGTACTTGTAAAGTGATAGTAAGTGAACCATCACGAACTTGGTAAATGTTTAAGAACCACTGGAGCTACCAGGGTTTGGCAGCATTGTAAGCAGCTTCCCTGTTGGAGAGGCAGAGGGGAAGACAGCTCACCAAGACAGAGAGGAGGGTCAAAGGGAGAAGAGACTAGTGGAGAGAGGGAAGAAAGGAGAGAGCAAAGAAGTAGGAAAAAAGGAAGGAGGAAGAAAGGAAAGAGAAAAGGAAGGAAAAGAGAGAGGGGAAGAAGGAAAAGGTAAGGGAGGAGGCAGGGAGGAAAGGTAGGCTAATCTAATCAAGGAAGAGAAGAGCTGCAGGGGTGCAGTGGGCTGCAGCCCAAGCTGGCTGCTGTGTCCTGCCTGGAATTCCTTCTCTCATCCCACCCAGCCCCTCTGAGATTGGCATCTTCATAGAAGTTGCATCTTCTCACTAATTTCCTTTTTGATATTTTAATTTATTGCATTTTCATTGGGGCCGACTTTCCCTTTAAGGCATTGTAATTAATGGGCCAATCTAATTTCCTCTGAGACTGCCTTAATTGCCGTAATTCTCACTTATGTCTCTTAGGCATCCCTGTTGGCGGGCTTCATCTGCATTCACACTTTGGAGGCCTGAGTTATAAACAGATGTCAATATCGGGAGACAGCCCTCCCTCCATCCGCCACAATGCCGCATGGTGAAGCCTCAGGGCTCTGCCCTACCTTTTAACATCTCATTTAGAATCGAAATCTCTCAGTCTTGCGTGTAGTGGGATTTTCACGAATTTCCACCAAGAATGGACTATACTCTTTAAATAAGCGTAGTGTTTTTAATAATTCCTTCCTTGAGTGAATTTCAAAATACTTTTATTTTCTTTTAGAAAAATAATATTGTTTGTGGAATCAGACCTGGGTTAGCAGAAGCAACAGGGGGTTCATGGAGATACAGAACTATAGTGGGTGCCTTCTTTGCCCAGGAATATAATGAGGGTGCTACAGGGTTGAGGGGCATGCCCTTCCCCAGACCCCAACCCTCAGGAGCTCCTGAATTGTGCAAATTTCAACTTTCACTGTGATGTTGACATTTTAAAGAATGTTAGAAACAGCTATCAAGTTTTGAGTCTAGTCGGGGGCTGTTTCTCTTCCCTTGGCAGTGCCGACCTATTTCTGAGTATTCGTGTGTTTTTATACAGTCCGCCATCAATTCACATTTTATGGTATTTGTAGCATTTACTCCCCATTCCACACCATGACATCCTTCTTACGGAATACTCCAGCTGTGGAGAAGCAAAGAAGCCAGAGACAACCATAAAAGATTCCAAACAAGGAGTCTGGTACTTGAGGTCTCCTTCCTCCTTAGCGCACAGAGGCAGCAGAAAAGAGGCTTGGTCAGAACCAGAGTGAGCTCAGCATCCTCAGCCATGTCCCTGTTTCCATCTCTGAACCTTCCTTAGTTTATCTGTAAACTGGGGTTTTAGATCCAACTCAGGTGGGTGGTTTTGAAGATGAAATTAGCAAACTGTGCCATGCTCAGAATGATACCCGGCACTCTTGTATTCCTTGTGTGTTTGCTGACCTCCTCCTCCACCTGCATGCTTCATCTTCCTCCTCCCCCAACGTCCTCCTTCTCCTCTTCTTGAACTCCTCCACTCCCTCCTTATCCACTCCTCTTCCCACTTCTCCTATTTCTTCTCACCCCTTTCTCACTCAATTCTAAAAGCATTCTTCAAAGACCCTAGCCAGTAGAGCAGGGATTCGGGTATTTCTGATCTACACGGTTTGACGATAAAGGTTGACGAGAAGAAAGTCCTACCCTCCAAACGTCAAGGCAACAATTTTGTTTACATATTTGACATAACCAGAGACCCCTCTCATTTTTCCTCTCCGTTCTACTGGATTCTCATCACGTATTGCAACAGAACCTCATGCTTGCCTCCAGGAGGATGCATGCAGCTGCTCACACCCAGGTGTCCCTCCCTAGATGGTCCTTGTGGTAATAGAGGTAACACAGGGTTGGTGTCTGCAAATTCAGTGGTTCTTGATGATAACCTAAGGTTCTGGGTTTTCTGTTCACCGCAGCCAACCATATTTAATTATGTGATCAAATATATTAGAAAATTTCAGGCATTTACTTTGAAATAAGGTCTCATGTAGTCCAGGATGGCCTCAAACTCACTGTGTAGCCAAGGGTAACCTTATACTTCCTGATCCTGTCTCTGTCTCTGGGATCCTGGGATTACAGGTGCACACCACCATAATCAGTTTGAGCAATGCAGGGATGAACCGCAGGACTTCTTGCATGCTGGGAAAGCACTCTCCTTGCCGTGGTCCAGCTCCCATCCCAACCTCAGCCCAGGGATGTACTTTGTACTACTTCTCCTGGTCGTCTATTTTGTCAAATGGAGAGTTTCTACTTCACCAACACCATTATAAGACTTTTCATGTAATAAAATATACTTGGGGGGGGGGGGCTGGAGAGATAGCTTAGAGGTTAAGAGCATTGCCTGCTCTTCCAAAGGTCCTGAGTTCAATTCCCAGCAACCACATGGTGGCTCACAACCGTCTGTAATGAGGTCTGGTGCCCTCTCCTGGCCTGCAGGCATACACACAGACAGAACATTGTATACATAATAAATAAATAAATATTAAAAAACAAAAAATGAAAGGTTTATTTATAAAAAATAAAATAAAAAATAAATAAAATATACGTGGAAGTTGCTACCTTCAGGCTACTGTGAGCCATACAATGATATCACATACATTCCAATATCCTGTCACCAACCCTGGTCTCCAGAACTCTCCCTTCTGCAAAAACTGAAACTGTCCCCAGTAAGGGATCCCCATTTCTCTACTCATCTGCCCCACTCTACATTCTGTCCCCCAAATTCTGGCTGTGGGCCACCTCGTGTAAGTGGGGTCACTCAGGTTTGTCTTTTTGTGACTGACTTGTTTCACTTAGTTTGGTGTCTCTGGGTTTTAGTCTTCTATGTTAAGGCTAACAGTCAAGTGTGTGTGTGTGTGTGTGTGTGTGTGTGTGTGTGTGTGTAGGCACACAGCTCTAGTGCCTGTGTACAGGCCAGAGGCTGTTCTCTCATTTAACAGTGTGGATTCTGAGTATCCTCCACGGGTCCTCAGGCTTGGCAGCAAGTGTCTTTACCTGCTCAAGTCACCTGGCTAGCCAGTAATTCTATTTTTAATGATTGAGGAAACACCATACTTTTTCCACCTTGGACTTCCTATTTCACATGTCAAACAATAGTATAATATGCATATTCTAGTCACCTCACTTTCCTGTTCTCACCAGTGATTTAATGCTGTCCCAATGAGGGCCGTGATCTCCCTAGATTTGATTTGCATGTCCCTACTGATTCATGACAATCTACCCACTTTTGGCCACTTGTACATTATCTTTAGAGAAACTTCTGCTTGATTCTTCCCCAGCTCTTAATTCAGTTGTTGTTGTTGTTGGTGGTGGGGTGTAGTGGGGTGTGGTGGGGTGTGGTGGGGTGTGGTGGTGGTGGTGGGGTGTGGTAGGGTGTGGTGGGGTGTGGTGGGGTGTAGTGGGGTGTGGTGGGGTGTGGTGGGGTGTAGTGGGGTGTGGTGGGGTGTAGTGGGGTGGTGGTGGGGTGTGGTGGGGTGTGGTGGGGTGTGGTGGGGTGTGGGGGGTGTGGCGGGGTGTGACGGGGTGTGGCGGGGTGTGGTGGGGTGTGATGTGGTGTGGTGGGGTGTGTGGGTGTGGCGGGGTGTGGCGGGGTGTGGTGGGGTGTGGTGGGGTGTGGTGGGTTGTAGTGGGGTGTGGTGGGGTGTGGTCTGTGCAGTTCTCTCCACCTTCTGGCTGTCGTTTCCTTATCAGATCTGTGGCTGCAGTATTTCCTCCCTCTTTCTTTTTATTTTTTGACTTTGTTGATAATGTCTTTTAATTCACAATTTCTGAACTTTTTCATAAAATCCAGATTGTCTGTTGTCTTCTCATGCTCATGTATTAGGGCTGTAGCCAAAAAAAAGTCACTTAGTGAATTTCCATGAAGCTTTTGCTGTGTGCTTTCCTTCAAGGATTTCATTGACTTATTACTTTGTGTGTGTGTGTGTTATGAATATTGTATGCACACACTTGTGTGGGTACATGAGCTCACACACACATGCAGAGGTCACAGGAGGACATTAGGATCTTGTTCTGTTGCTCTCCATCTTGAGACAGGGTCTGTTCCTGAACATGAAGCTACAGGGGCCAGCAGACATCAGCAATTCACCTGTCTCCATCTACCATACCACTGGGGTTATAGATAGGTGCATGTGCGACCACATCCAGATATTAAAAACAAAAACGAATCCCACAGATGCTAGGGATTCAATCTAACTCAGGCACTCACGCTTCTCCAGCAAATGCTCTTTGCCACGGAGCCATCTCTGCAGGCTTAGGTCTTACATTTTAGCCTCTGATGCTCTGAGTTATTTATTTGCATTTGATGTTAGGTACTTAATGCTCTTGAATATGAATATTTAATCTTCACTATTTGCTGAAAAGACTGTTATTTTCCTATTAATGGGTTTTATCAACCTCATCAAAATCCTCTGACCAGGACCGACAAGATGTAAAGATGCTTGACTCACAAGTCTGACGACCTGAGTTTGATCCCTGGAACCCATATAAAGAAGGAAAACAGCTCACAAAGTGATTCTCTGAATTTCACATCCAAACATATGCACATTAACACATGTGTGCATATTCAAACTGACATAGCAAAAACTTCTGGTCACATTTGTGATGACTTTCTTTGAGCATGCCTTGGTCTGAGTGTCTGTCTTTACATCAGCATCACTCTCTTCTGATCACTAGCATCTTGGCTTTGGACCATGCAAGTCCTTTTGGCAATATCTGTTGCTTTGCTCTGTTTTGAAATAGCATCTCAGTACATAACCAAACCTGGCTTTGTATTCCTGATCCTCCTGCCTCAGTTTCCCCAGTGCTTCTGTACATTTCCATGTCCACTTTGTTGCATTCTTTTGCAAGGTAATCTTGGCTCTTTTAGCGTCCTTGAGATTATATCTACTTTTTGAGTTTTTTTTTTTCTAGTTTTCAAAAAGTAGAAAACCATTATTGGGATTTTGGTAATATTTTTCACTTCAGCTTAAAAGGATGTACCTCGAACTGTTTTTTTGTATTCACAGGAAATGACAAAAGTAGTAAAGAAGCTTTCTGCATATACTTCCTTCACTTCCTGCAATGACACTTGTCATATAACCTTAGCACGTGACTATGACGATGAAGCTTGATGGACAGCTCTAACTTCATTTGCAGTCAACCAAAGCAGGCTGTTGGACACTCTTGTGAGAGACTTTCTTGAAGAGATGATTTGAAAGGAGAACAGCCCTAAATGTGGGGAGCAATTGCTGATGGCAACTCCATTAAGGGATGTGGAAGAGGGTACCTTGGCCTTCTCTCTACTTGCCTTTACTCTTGCTGATGAGTTCATCTATCCCGTGGCTGTTGTATCTCTTTGTGCAGCTTCCTGAGGCTTCTGATGTAAACTGAAGAAGCAGTTCTATAGGAACCTGCAGGATCAGAACTGCTGAACTCTGGCCTTGGGGCCTGAGAACCTACTGGAGTCTCAGGCTCTCTTGTGTGTGTGACAGCCATTGTTGGACCATATCATATATGCCTCTCTAATAAATCTCCTTGTGACACATGTGCATGTGCTCACAAGCACACACACACACACACACACACACACACACACCACATTCATTTCTATTCTTTTCGGGAACCCTGACAATGATCTAAATCAGAAAATTGACCATGAAATAATATATCACCCACAACTCACCCCTGGCTCTTCTCTGATGTCCCAGTTTTCTGCTGTTCCCATCAGTTCTCCATCTTTCAGACGGCTGAAGACCAAGTATGGGCTAGGGTTTTAGTCAGCATAGTCAGCTGACCGGTGGCAAGAATTAAAAAAGGAGGGATCCTAAGAGGCAAGACTCTTGTCCCAATAAGCTTCCACCGAGGAGTATGCCCTGGATCATACCACTACACTTTACCAGGGTGAGGCAACGAAAGCGCCTCTTACTGAATGTGGCCTCTGTTCATTGCTTCTGTGAATTCAGCCAAGGCTCTATGGACACAGTAGATGAATGGAATGGAGACTCGGGAGGCAATGTGCACCCTTCCAAGGTTTCAGGAGTCTCCATACTGGAATGAGGCACATTCCTAAAAGGACTGGAAGTTGTGTTTTCCATAGAGCATCACATGTGTTGTCCATCCCTTGAGAATACTTCAAGTGATTTCTCTTTTTTTTTTTTTTGCTAGATTTTGAAGCTGAAATGACCCACATGCAGTGTTTTCCATAAGCCTTGGTTGCTGAATGGGGTAGGAATATATACAGGTAAAAGTGTTCACTTTGGGCTTGGAGCAAGAACACTTTCTGGAGGAAGTCTGCACATCGATTTCTAAGGATAGGACTGAGCTGACACTTTAGGTTCTTTTGACAAATCAGAAGCGAGGGGGCTAAGTGTGCAGAGACAAGAAACTGCAAACACTAGAGAAGATATTAAGTTTGAGGAAATGAAAAGCTCATTAAATCTTCAAAGGAGGGTCTGGAGATGGCATCTGCACCCAGAAGAATCTTGCTTCATAGTTGAGAAGACTTTAGCAGGTGCCATCAACTGCCTTCACAGCACAGAACCAGGGTCTTAGGGTTTCTATTGCTGTGATGAAATACCATGGCCAAGGCAACTTGAGGGGGAAAGGGTTTGTTTATTACACATCACAGTTCACCATCAAAGGCAGTCAGGACAGGATCTCAAGCAGGTCAATATCCTGAAGGCAGAAGCTGATGCAGAGGCCTTGGAGGAGCTGCTTGCTTTGATCAGCCTACTTTCTTATAAAAGCCAGGACCACCAGCCTAGGGATGACATCTCTGATAATGAACTGAGTCCTCCTCCATCAACCACTAACTGGGAAAATGCCCTACAGGCTTGTCTACAGTAGGATCTTAGGAAGGTATATTCTCAGTTGAGGTTCCCTCCTCTCTGATGACGCTAACTTATATCAAGTTGACATAAAACTAGCCAGTGCAGGCAGGACGTTGTTTTTTCATAAATACTATGCTACATAAATACACACTACACTGAAGCACTAGAAGCTGTGGTTGGATAGCTGTCCTTTGGGCTGGAAAGAATGCAGCTTGTACTGACTGATGTGTGCACGTGAATCACAGAAAGGTGATAATTGGCTGTTTTACCATGAGCTTGGATAGTAAATGTAGACTAAATGTGGTTTCTCATTATTTATTTGATGTCCTTTTACAGTAAGAGGATGTATTTCATGGTTCCTTACTTCAATGTTTCATGCCTATTTTGTTTAAATTAATGTCAAATTATGACATGACTTTGATGCTGAGTAAAATTTTTAATTTTATTTGCTAATGTTATTGTCAGTATGTAAAATGACAAATGATGTTTGTGGTCAGAATCACGCGTCTTGAAATTGTGCTAACCCATTTTACTGACTGTAGCAATCAATGGCTTGAGCTTGTTTAGTGTTTTCCACATGATCATTTCATCTGGCAAGTAGAAGCACGGTAGCTTCTAACCTTGAATTTTCTGCTATTAATTTTATTTTCCTTCCTTGACTTACTGAAATGCCTGGAGTCCGTAGAGTACTGAAGACAAGCTCTGGGGAGAGCGCCCCACCTCCTCCACTGGAAATGTGCTCTGTCTTCCACACTTAACGTGTGACCTTTAGCTGTAAGTTTTCATAGTCATCTTGCATCTTGCTGACTATCCTTTTCATAATCCTGAGTAGCTGTGGGTTTTTATCATGAGTGTATGTTGACTTTTATCAGAAGTTTTCTTTGTATGTATTCAAATAGTTGCATGGTTTTTATTGTGTTAACACAGTCAATTACATTGGTTGATTTTTTTTCTTGACGTTACTAATAAACTTCTTTGTAATGAAATATTCTAATTTTTGATTGAGTATACTAAGGTGTCATTAAAGAGTTTTTTTCAATTATGTATTCCATGAGGATAATATACTGTGACTTTTTAAATATCTCTACCAAGTGCTGCTACGAAGTTTTCTCCCTTCACAAAACTTGGGAGTTGAAAGTATTCTTCCTCCAATTTTCCCACAAATTGCTATTAGATGGTTGTTATTCTCCTCATAAATTTTTAATAGCATCCTGGGGTGTCACCCATGAAAGAGCACTTACCTAGCATACCTCTTGCTAGGCCTTCTGTTACACCCTAGCAGCAAAACAAGAAAGAAAGAAAGAAATTTCACAGAAGTCATTAGTAAAATAAACGACTAAATGGCTGGAGTATTTTGTTTGGTGGATTTTAATGGGCTTTTGTTTGTTTTCCAGATCTTTTAGAAAACCAAATCAGGGATGGGCGTGAATGGTACACAGTTTGTTTTTTTTTTTCTGGTTCTTTGAAACAGGGTTTCTCTGTGTAGCCTTGGCTGTGCTGGAACTCCCTCAGTAGACCAGGCTGGCCTTAAGCTCACAGAGATCAGCCTGCCTCTGCCTCCTGAGTGCTGGGATTAAAGGCGTGAGCCACCACCACCCATCGGCACGCACAGTTTTACTCCCAGCAGTTGGGACGCATGAGCAGGTAGATCTCTGTAAGATCCAGGACAACCTGAACTACAAAAGGAGGGTTAATCTCGCAACAAAAAAAAAAAAAAATGAAAAATGAAGAAAAGACATAAAAAGAAAGAGTTCCAGTTCCACTGTTTCTCCAGTATGAGTCTAAGAATTCCTGTTGTGTAACATGACAGTGTGGTGCCTCTCCAGTTCGCCTGAGTGGTTGACTGTTCTAAAATTCTCTGATATCTGTAGGATATGTAGTGATAGCTCTTTCATTTCTGGAGTTTATGTCTTCCTTGGCTTCATTTGTCTAGTTAGGTGTTCTATTTGCCTTTTCCAAGTCAATTCTTATCTTCAGTATCACTTCTTTCATGTTTGATTGACTTTGCATATTAATTTTTGAGGTTGTTGAGTTATGATGTGCTTCAACAGTTCTGCAGCTTCATAGTTTCTCGACTCTTTACTGACACGCATCTTCATTTGTCACATGACTCAGACCCGTGCTGTCACTAAACGTTGCTGCTGTTGCAGGTCAGCCATCGCTTGTACCACACACAGGGATACGGACTCACATCACTGTTTTCCTGCTTCTTTGAGGCTGCTTATGAGGTCTTGCATCTAACCCAGTTACAGTGGGGAGATTTGCAGGAAGGCAGCCACTGACCAAGCTGTATTGTTCACATCCCATCTAACACTCCCCCTGTCTATAACAATCAATTTAAATCCCAGTCCCCCAACGCTTTAGTTATCTCTGCCTTTCTGTTCCAAAAATGAAGCTGTCTAAATATTGCTGGCTACAAAATGAACAAAGGCTGGACATGCTGGGTCATCATGTACAATGTAGGAACGTAATGCTGATTTTTCCCATGCAAGCTCCTCAGTTTGAAATCAAAAGATATTAGGCATGTCTCATGTGTGGTAACATGCCTAAAGCCCCTGGGCCAAATGGATATAGACAATATCTCAGACTGTGTGTTCAGGTGGAGAAGTTTACAAAGGGGTTTAAATGAGGAGACAGGAAACAAAATTACATAAGAAGCAAAGGGGTTATTCCTTATTTATATTGGTTATTCTAGGGCTGTGAGAAAACTCCATAACCAAGGCAACTTTCAGAAGGAAGACTTTCTTGGGCTCAGGCCCCGAAAGGTTAGAGTCCATGGTGGTGGAGCAGAGGCAGCAGGCGGCAGAGCAGAAGCTAGGGAAGCAGGAGATGAGAGAGCAAACCTGAAATGATGAGGGTCTTCCAACTCTCTATGCCTGCCTCCAGCAGCATACCTCCTCCAGAAAGCTTGCACTACCTAACCCTCCCCAAACAGTGCCACTGGCTGGGGACTGAGTGTTCAAAATCCCAAAATAATGAGGGCTTTCTCATTCAAAACACCATGTCATCTGATTGGCAGCCCTGCACTCACTTTTAAGGTGCAAGTGTTTCTGGAGTCTGCCACCTGCCTACCTCAGTGTGGATTCACGGCCTCTTGTGATTTCCACGGCAGACCCACAGCAGTCTTCTCAGATGCAAGCTGATCATGTTAGAGTCAAAAAGTTTCAGCAACTTGTAACTGACCTTACAACAAGCTCTGAACCTGGGCACAGAGCTACGGGTCTTCCTTCACTTGACCCTGCTGCTCACCTCCGTGCACTTAGAAGAACCCAGGCAGTGGGACTGTGGATCAAGCTTGGGGCCTCATGCATGCCAAGCACGCACTCTACCACTGAGCTACACTGCATCCCATGCCCATGCTGCTTTGTCCCCGTCCCCAACCCCTTTACTTACAATAGTCTTTAATCCTTTCTTATCATTTGACTATCTGCCGATTACGTTATAAAATATTTCTCTGATCCATTTTCCAAAAACACAGTATGCAATCATGTTATCACCAGACCTACAGCCTCTCTTCCTTGGTTTCTTGCCTGACTGCATTTCCCAAACTCTTTTGGCTTTAGATATTGTTGGAGAACTCAATCATGAAGCATGGTCAATACGAGTAGCAGCATTGAGTGCCGCCTTGAAATATGGCCCGTTACCCTTTCTCCCTTTCCCGAAAAAACCAATGCCCCACCTTTTTTTGTTTTATCAAGTAGAAACAAAAGCTAATAATAACTTAGGGATGATAGAGCCACAAGATGCAAGGAGCTTGGTTTATTGAATGACTGAATCAGATACTTTCTACCATCATTACTGATATCTTCATGAAAAGAGAAGTAAAGCACACAGATATGCAAACACACACTTCTGCTGTCTGATAGCCACGTGGTTGGGGAGGCTTTACTTTTTAGAGCAAAGTCCTAGTTCACTGCCTGTTGCTGTGATAAAACATTCACAAAACAGCTGAGGGAGGGAAGAGTTGATTCCATCTCACAGGTTATAGCTCATTGTTGATAGAAATCAGGCCAGGAACTGCCAGGCCCTGGGCTAGGCAGTGTGGTGATTGTATGGAATCCTAGGATGCTTCCTGTCCTGGAGGAGCTTCTGTCCCTAGGCTTCACTGCCTTGATCTTGGAGCCCTTGGGCATTCTGTTCCATTTTTACCTCATATAGCTCTTACCTTGTTTATTATTCAATGTTTGCTGTGGCTACTATGGGAATGGGGGTGGTAAGAGCAGGTTCTGGATGTTTGTTGTATTTCTAGTACCATGAGCTTCAGCTAAAGGAAGAGCAGTAAATATCTAATGAATGAATGATTTCCTGCAAATGGGAGGCGGAGTGGATTACAAGTGCATGTAGAGGTCAAGAGGTCAGCCTCAAGTGTCTTCCTCTATTGATTTCAGGTGTGTGTGTGTGTGTGTGTGTGTGTGTGTGTGTGTGTGTGTGTGTGACAGGGTCTGTCACTGAACACAGAGCCACTGATTTGACTAGACTGGCTGACCAGTAAAGTCCTTCAGAGTCCATCTGTCTCTTTGTCTCTGCCCTGAGGTTACAGATGCACATGACTCAACCTTCTTCTTCTTCTTCTTCTTCTTCTTCTTCTTCTTCTTCTTCTTCTTCTTCTTCTACTTCTCCTCCTCCTCCTCCTCCTCCTCCTCTTCTTTTTCTGTTATTTTTTGTTTTGTTTTATTTTGTTTTCGAGACAATGTTTCTCTCTGCGTCTCTGGCTGTCCTAGAACTCACTCTGTAGACCAGGTTGGCCTCAAACTCACAGAGGTCCATCTGCTCTGCCTCCCTGGGTGCTGAGATTAAAGGCGAAAGCTGCCACCACCTTGCTATGACCCAACTTCTAAACTCATGTCCTCATACTTGCGCATCAGCATTTTAATCTCTGAGCCTCTCCTAGCTGCCCCCTCCCCCCATAATCCCTTTGCATTCAGCAACTTATTGGCTTATTGATTCTTCACTGCATCATACGGTGTTCTTTGTACAAGTCAACCAGGCCCTCGGGGGAATTATGTGCTGCACTCAGTGACATCTCCTTAGTGAGAAGACGAGATATTTAACCATTTTCTTCATCATCATCATCATCATCATCATCATCATCATCATCATCATCATCCTATTTGCCATGAATGGGGCTGCACTCTACAGTGTTCCTCCTGCTCAGAACTGATGAGCATCCTTTAAACCAACATGGTGTTATTTGCAAATGAATTTACTGAAGAACCAAATTGCACAGGACCAAAGTGGTCTCTGGCAACAGCTTGGGAAAACACACACACACACACACACACACACACACACACATTTTCAAGGTACCAAGCACAGGGAATTTATCCAATTTAATTTTCAGGTAGGTCTATAAAATTAATAAGCATTCTGACTGAAAAGCATAATTAAACCAGCAGCGAATGTAAATGAGGAAAGGAAGTGGCATGCTAGGACTGGAATATCGTTTTGCAACCAAATGGCCCATACCACAAAAACAAATTATTAATGCAGTCTTATTTCTTGCGAATATTCTGAGAAACAAGAGCGCCCTGGCTACTCTGCATAATCACTGGGAATGCATGAGCTATGAGTGAGCAGCAGCAAGCACAGCTGGAGCAAGCAGTGGTTTCCACAGCCTCGGAGCCAAGAGAGGATGGCCACTTTCCATATGCAGAGGACATTGTTTGAATAAAACCAAAATCCACGCTTGGCGGTCATTCCTAGTTGTCTTCTAAGGCAGCTCTCCCGCCAAACTGAATCTTGATTTTTGTTTAGGGGATAGCGGGTGTTGAAAGGTGTATCCAGTCCTGTGTCTTTAAATTATGCATATGCATGCTTCGGTCGAGGGCTGTTTGTCCAGCTATCTTCCACAGATGGTGTCTTATCTTTTTGTATCTCCAGCACCTAGCATAGGATCGTGTGCTTCAGAAGAACAGCATAAATATTTATGGGATCGGTTCAAGCTTCTGAGCACAGGAGATAAAGTGATGAACAAGACGGAAGAATATCTGCCCTTGTAGTCCATACACTCCAGCTGGGAAGATTTGGCAAACAAAATTCATAAATATGAGCTTACAAAGTTGAGAAGTGCTGGAAAAGATGGTCCCTGTGCATGGGTCTAATTTAGAATGCAGATAAAGGCATTGGCAAGGTTCCTGTGAGGAAGATACTGGTTTTAGTGTGTGTGTGTGTGTGTGTGTGTGTGTGTGTGTGTGTGTGTGTGCTGCATGTACACACATTACACACATATGGATATCAGAGGACAACTTTAGAAGTGAGTTCGTTCCTTCCTGCTGAATTTGGGTCAAGGATTCTCATTTCTTCAGGGCTAACTGACTCACAAGCTTCTGGGTGATTCTTCCGTCTCTACATAGGAGTCCTGGGGTTACAGAAGTGTACCACCATGTCCATCCTTTTAACATGAATTCTGGGAACCAAGCTCAAGTTTTCAGGCTTGCATAGCAAGCATGTTTACCTGCAGGACAGATGTGGTAATAGCCATCTATATATAATCTTGCCAGCCCTGATGACATTTTTGTTGAGATCTTCAAGGGAACAACATGGGAGAAATTGTGTGTTTCCAAAAAGCTTGAGGAAAATCACTATGATGTAGCACAGTGGGGAGGAGGGAGGAGAATAAATTAAGTGAATGTCAGGGGCCAAAACTGGGGGCAGGGGCTCAGAAGACCCCAAAAAGATCTCTTTAAAATACGTAGGGGTGCCGGGCGGTGGTGGCGCACGCCTTTAATCCCAGCACTCGGGAGGCAGAGGCAGGCGGATCTCTGTGAGTTCGAGACCAGCCTGGTCTACAAGAGCTAGTTCCAGGACAGGCACCAAAGCTACAGAGAAACCCTGTCTCGAAAAAACCAAAAAAAAAAAAAAATACGTAGGGGTGTTTGTTAATATTGCCATTATTCAGATGTCCCCCAATTTTCCAATATAATGTATATCATACTATGATCTCATCAAAGGTCACTCTATTAGCTCAGATAAGAAGCTAGAATAAAGCAAGTGTGAAAGAGGAGGTCAGTTAGAAGTCTAAAGACTCCGTTCAATAACAAGATGGCAGCCTGGGTGGGACAATGTCCATGGTGCTAGGAGAAACAGGCAATGAGAAAGAGGCTAAGGAGGTACCCAGGAAAAGTTCTTGGTGACCACTGGAAAGCAGCTGGCGTGAGCAGGTTGTAAGCTTTGCAGCTCGGATGGGGAGGTATCTTGGCAGTTGGGAGCCAAGGAATACCACAAAGTCACCATAAGCGTAGCAGCTTACAGCTCTGCTCCAGGGAAAGGTTTCCCCAATGCAAGTGTAACCCTTAAGCAGGGAGGGTTTTCCCAGTGAATGAAGCTGCTACTGCTCTGCTCAGCTGGGCTCTGGTGAAAATGTCACATTGTACAACAAACCTCAGCCAAGAGGTTTACTGGGAAAGAAGAATCCAGGAGGGTGACTGGCTCAGGTGAGAAATAGCAGCAAGCTGAAGAGGGTACCGACCTTAAAGTAGGATTTCAGGGGAGGGAGGGGAGCTTTCCAGGGTGGCTTGGGATTGGTGGATGTTTGTGATCTGATTCTGGGGCAAACTGGGGGATTGCTGGCATTTCAAGGTCAGGGACTTCAGGGATTGTTGGGATTCTGTGCTCAGGGATTGGTAGGATTTTGCAGCCTTTGAGTCTGGGGCTAGCACAGGGATTGGTGTGATTTCAAGCCCTTGCCCAAGTGGCAAGTCAGGTCATGGTGTTTCTTTCTTGGTCCAGGTCTCAGGTCTAGTCAAGGGCAGGGTGTTTTCCCTTGGCCTTTTTCACCCTAGATAGGTGACTTGCTGTCTGCCAGGTAGGGCAGTCTCTCTACCTTCATCCTCTCACCTGGTTATCTTCTGCCTCCCAAGAAAGTCAAGCATCCTCTGCAAACACCTGCCAGCCTCTTTGGCTCCAGTAAACCTGCCTGTGGGAATAAGGCCAAAGGGCAGCCTTTCCCTCTAGGAAAATCAATGAAACTCACCAACCCAAAGAAAGAATATTAACCCTGTATACCTTCCACCCACAGGACTGATCCTGAAAATAGGTGCATATGGCCTCTCCCAGTAATTAAATCCCATGCTGGGAGGAAATGCACAAGGGTCCATTCTCACTCAGCCTTTGATCTGGAAGATGCCTTCAGGCCCCAGCAGCACCTGAACTATGCAAACACTCTTTATCTCTTGCTAAAGCTTGGGGTTCAGCAGCTGTGGTTTACTCCACCCTAGATCTAGTCAATACCTCCTGTGAGGACTCAGAGACCCAAGCCTGGCATCACTTAGATGTGAAAGCAGCTGCTTCGTGTCCATTGGGAATGAGGGGCATGGCTGCTTTTATTCAGTATGCTAAGTGAATGCACAAAGACTCACCAGGGCCTCTGACCTTCCATGGTGTAATTCCTTGGCGTTTGTGAAGCACATGCCAGCCCTAGCCAACATCTCTCTCATTTGCAGGCTCAGGTCTGATTTGAGTGACTAACTCTGCTCACCTTCCTTCCCACTTCAGTATTTCCTCTTTCTAGAGCAAAGGGTGAAACCTGTCACCATAAAACCATCAAGAGTCATGGTGTGGAAGGGCTTGACCTCAACTCTCTTCCACGTCTTTGCTGTGTGACCTCGGTCAGGCCACTTAACCTCTCTCAGTCTACTCCCACCGCTTCCCTAACTTGCAGCTTGTCTCTGTGTCTTCTGGTTGTTGTGGAGAGTGGACAATGCATTTTTAAGGCAGCTCCAAACCTGTCACTTGATTAGCCTCACAATAGCTGTTGAGGGTTGCCATAATTGATGCTGGTTGCTCATCTCATGGAACTGTTTCCAGGGACGTACTGCAGTGTGTTAAAAAAGAGTTTGAAGGGCAACATCAGCAGTAGTGTGGCCATTGATTGTGGGTGGTAAGGGAGGGTGGCAGTCCATTGAGTATGAGTTGTTGCTGTGATTACATGTCTGTCCTCACTCACCCTTTTCCCAGTTCATATGCCAGGAAACCAAGTGCCCAAAGTAGGCCCTTGAGAAGGCACAATCAGTGACTAGTGAAGGGGGTTAGTGTCTAAGCCCCAGAGTGGGTCTTGTCATTTGAAGTCATAGCAAGATGATCCCATCTAGAACCAGGAAGTAGTCCTCAGCAAACCCACATCAATTGACACATCAATTTTCTACTTCTGGCTTCCAGAACTGTGAGGAAGAAATTTCTTGTTTATAAGTCATCCCTTGGCCATCCCAATATTAAAATCTGGTTTCTAATCTGGCCCACCATTGGCATTCAGAAATGTCACTGTGATGGCTATTCTTGGTTGTCAACTTGACCACATGTGGAATTAACTAAAGTCCAATTAGCTGGTTATACCTGTGAGGTATTTTTTCCTTAATTAAATAATTTGAAGTGGCAACCTGTGTAAAGGACTTGAAAGAAGAAAGCTAGCTCTCTCTCTCTCTCTCTCTCTCTCTCTCTCTCTCTCTCTCTTTGCCTACTTACCCTTGATCTTGCTGGCAAGTTCATTCCTTCACTAGCCTCAGTGCCTACTTTTTTTGGATTCCAGTGTATCCTGAAGACCAGCTGAGACATCCAGCCTTGTGGACTGAAAAACTGTTGCAAGATTCTTGGACTTTCCTTTGGTAGAAATCCATTGTTGGACTATCTGAACTACAGCCTTTAAGTCACTTTAGTTATATGTATGCATATGTATATATGTATATGTGTTCTATTTATGTGCATATGTGTAAGTGTATGTACTGGTATGTGTGTATACACATACATATAAGCATGTGATGCAAATATGTGCACGTACACATAGACATACATGTTCACACACACACACACTATGAGTTCTGTTCCTCTAGAGAATCCTGGCAGTCATGAACTCAGAGGAGAACGGTGAAGGACTCTTCTGTCACCCACTTCCATCAGCTTCTGGCTAAAATCGGATCTGTCTTTCAATAGGAATGAAGGAACAAGTCACAACAGCGACAGTTCAGCAATGACTGTGTCTCTGGCGGAAGTCACAGATAATTATCATGTTACAAGTGTAGATGTTTCAAAACATCACTTACCCATGTCATCATTTCAAAATCAGGAAATCCTTAGAGCCACCATTAGGTCTTTTTTATTCCATGTGTTAATAACGAGGTCATCTATTACCTTTCACAGACATAGCATTAAATATTTTGATAGATATGTTTCAGTGAAATCAGTTTCTTTGAAGTGCAATGCATTTTTTTTCTAATAAATCACTAGATTGAGAAGGTATCCATAAACTCTGTATCCACACCTGCCAAATAAGTCCTGGACATGCACACACACACACACACACACACACACACACACACAGTCAGCAGGTGCACGCCAATGATTTTAGAACCCCTAGTTCAAAGGCTGAAGGAACAATAAGGAAGCAGAAGCACAGAGGAGCTAGATCCCAGAGGAATTCCTCAGATCTGCTTCACCCTCCCTCCGCTGTCCATCCCCAGAGGCACAGCCAATCTCCTGGCCCTAGGCTCCCCAAAATGGTTTCTAAAGTGAGAGAACTGGAGCCTCCTCCCTCCAGACACCCACAGACCAGGAAAGGAACTAGTGTCCCCAAAGGTGCTGTGTCCACCACAGATTCCATCTGAACTCTCCAAAGCATCAATCGATCGATCAAGGCAGCTCCTGGTGCGGGGCCTTCCCCTGTCCTCACAGTTCTCTGCAGCTGGGGCATCAGCAGGTTTGCTCAGAACAGAAAGTGTCCCAAGGAGAAAGGAACATAGATAGCTTACATTACGGGAGTCAGTCCAGACAAATGCAGTGTGTTTGCTTTCGCATCTAGCATCCACACTGAAATTATTATGCAGGACCAGGTGTGGTGGCACACGGCTTTTGTCTCAGCACTTGGGAGGCAGAGGCAGGTGGATCTGTATGAGTTTGATGCTGGCCTGTTCTACATTGTGAGTTCCAAACCATCCAGAACTATATAGTGACTCTGTCTCTAAAAAACCTAAAAGAAGAATTATGATGTATGCATAAATAAATATATACATATACATGAAAACACATATAAATATGCATGTACACACATGCAGACATACGCACATGTACACATGCATGTACATATGTGTATGTATTCATACAATGCATGTATGTATTATGGAGTACAAATGTGTATATATAAACATGTATAAATTGATACATACATGCATATGCATAATGCATGCCCACACACAAATACACATATGTATACATATGTTTACATACATACATATACATGTGTGTTTGATCCCTTTAGGGCATATTCTGCCTGCATTAATTCCAACTAGAAAGGAGCAGTCTCTCAAAGAGCATGCAATATCTCTCAAGGCCACACTCAGATAACAGCTTTTTTCTTTTGATGACACCAGCTTCCCCCCGCCCCCACACACATGTAAGTCCCTCTTAGGGCTGGGGACCACTTAGGGAACAGAGGAGGAGCCACAGCAAGAACTGTTTTGATCAGTCCTTCCCAGGGCTTCCCTCAATCCCCATGGGTACCATTATTCCATGGCACTCCTTGAATAGAAATAAAGAAGTCTCAGCTCTGCATTTGGGGCCCTGTAGTTGGAGGTGTCTATCACTCCAGCACTGCACTGGGATATGGTGAATAGTAAATGCATCTTTTTGGCCATGCCTCCTGTCCTGAAGCAATGATCTGATAGATGGAGAGTTTCAGAGCATCAGCCATAACCCAAAGGAAAAGCAGGACTCAGAATGCATCATCCTGGATGGGGATGTGATTCAGGTGGTAGAAACCTCACCTTGCACACGTTTGTTCAGGTAGCCACAGATGTTGTGAGTTCATACATGCCACAGCTATGTCACTTCCAGAGGGTAGCATTTCACAACACACTCTCTCATCCTCCAGTTCTTATAAATGTGTTCTTTCCACCGCCCCCTTCTGAGATGTACCCAGAGCCTGGGTGGAGAGGCTGATACAGATGACCCTAAACATAGGGCCAGGCACTCAGCAGTCACTTATTCTTAGAATCTAGATCAGTTATGAATCTCTGCATTAACCACTGTCCACTATTAAAAAATCTTCTCTAAGGCTGAAAGCAGCAACAATGGTATAAATGTAATTATTCAGAAGGCAGTTAGGCACTATGCCCATTTACCAAACAATAGAGGTGGATTCCCCCGAGAGCCTATGACCTCCCCAGCCATGGACTTTTGTCTGGGTTCACGGTACCAGACATGCATTTCTTCCTGTGGAGTGGGTCTCAAATCCGACCCAAATGAAGTTGGTACCTCCATTACAGCCACGCTGCCACTATTACACCAGTAGGTATATCATACCTAGCAAGTGTTGCAGCATGCAGAGTCCAGTCTGGGTAAGACCACTGATAGCTTTCTTTTCCACACCACACCGTCTGGCACTGCGAAAGCCAGCAGCAGGGAGAAGAGTTCCAAATATCTGACATGCGGTTTAGAGTTAAAAGCAAGTGTAGAAGATATGAAAGTCCAGCAGCTTTAGAGTCTAAAGGCTTTGTTCAACTGCCTGGTCCACAAGCGGGCAGTATTAGGTGAGAAAGAACCACGCCCTTTAACAAACGGTGAACTGCATTGTCATAATCCAGGAGTGAGGAAAGCCGTTCTCGGTGATTCATTCATTCAGGAAGACTTTCATTTTAAACGCCACGCAGGGGAATTCCCAGGAACCCCCCCACCGTGTTTGTCTTCCAGATGGCTGCTCACGAATACAGGTGGGAACTGGGGCACCTAGAGACACATTTGCAAAAGCAAAGCTTTAGGAACACGCTTTTATGCTAACGTGGTGGCTCACACTTGCAATCCTAGCACTTGGAAGGTTGAGGCAGGAGGATTGTGAGTTCAAAGCCAGACTGAGCTACAAAGCAAAACAAATGGAAACAATCCCCTTTTTTTTCTGACCAGACACCTGACAGGAGCAACTTAAGAAAGTGTTGTTTTGGCTCACAGTGTGAGGGCACTTTCCAACATGGCAGTGGCAAGCCCACATAGGCCCGAGGCAGCTGGTCACATCATATCTGTAATTGGGAAGCAGAAAGAAATGAATACTTCCACCAACTCATTTTCCCCTTTATATCCAATCCCAGACTCTGCCCAGGGGATGGTGCCATACTCATTAAGGGTTGGTTATCTCACTTCAATTAACCCTATCTAGAAACTCATGGATGTGCCTAGACTTGTCTCCTAGGTGACTCTAGATTCTGTCAAATCAGTGAAAATCAGTGTTAGCTGTCACTGTAGCTCTTCTAGCTCAATGCTGAAAACAAACCCCACTCTCAGCAGAGAACTGCCCAGCCCGAGTTGTTACCAGTTTCCAGTCTGAGAGATGTGTTCTACCAGGAGCTATGTTTAGGCTTTTCTGCCTTTACTCTCATACATGCAAGCTCTAAGCAAATATTTGTTGAGGCCAAACTACAAGTCAAACAATCTTCACTCATAGTTAAAAAGACATATTTGAAGTCATTGCACGAATAATTACTTAGTGGCTCCCGTTCAGGCTGGCAAACAGCACTCAGGGAAAGGAGAACACATGGCGGTAGGGATACCTTGTGTGGAGTGGAGCAAACTGGCCTATGAGGTTGTATTTAGGCTGGCACTGGATGACTCTAAGGAGATGAAGCCCAAGGCCTTGATATCATAATAATTCTCAGTTGGGCAACCAGATTCTGGGGTTACCTGGTATTGCTACTTATGAAATCAGAGACGTGCACTTTTGAGAACATGGATTCTGGATCTAATTTTCTTTGGTTTATGATTGCTTTGGGTGGTTCTTCTGCCTTAGGTTTCTCATCTGTGAAATGGGGTGAAAATTGTCCCTGCCTGATTGACACCCAGAAGAGACTTAATTAAGCAATCTAATCGAGTAACAGAAAATATTCCAGTGGTCCCTGTGACATGGAGGTCAGTGCTATCTGAGCTATGCTGGAGGAAGCTGGTATTCTCAGCCATAATCGGTATTGGGAGCTGGGTGTAACAAACTGCCAAAGTGGACTATTCCATGGATTTTCACATTTTCTAAGCAATCTCTGCTTTGTGACATGAATTTGGCCATCTTTGTTTTAAAAGGGACAGGATTTAATGTTGGAAACTGCATTTACATTCTTCCTACAAAAATTAACAATCAGAGTGGGCTAACTGAAGACAGGCGTGGAGGCCATTGTTCGTGGGCATCAGTATGTTTGGACTCACCTCCACACGCTTGACTTCTGGAACCTGGCTGGGTCTGCCCTGATCTTCTCTCCAGGGAGCTTCCTTCCACAGAGAAAGAGGGAGAGGTGTTATTTTTATAACTGCTCTTTAGAGCACTCTGTCTATTTTTAGAAAAAAATTTGGATAATGAGCTTTAAGGGTAGAAGTACAATAAGACAGAGGCAGATAACCAGGGATGAAGGACTAGGAAGTGACCATTAAGATCACGTGTCTAAAACTCGTGTGTGTGTGTGTGTGTGTGTGTGTGTATGTGTGTGTGTTGGAGGTATACATGGCTATGTGTTTGTGTATATGCACAAGTGAGTGGGTGTACAGATTTGGAGACCAGAGGTCAACCAAATGTCTTCATCAACTGATGTCTACTCTATTTTTTGAGAGAAGATCTCTCACTGAGCCCCAAACCTGCCAATTTGGATAGACTGGCTACCCACAAAGTTTTAGGGATTCTCTTGTCTCTGTCTCCCAAGTGGTGGGATCATAGACACAGACTACCATGACTGTGCAGGGATCCAAACTCAGGTATTCAAGCTTTGGGGGCAAGGTTTTTACCTACCAAGCCGTCTCCTCAGCTCCCTAAACTCAGTTTTTAAGTTATGTGCTAGATAGAAGTCATCCATCATCAGAACTCTCGAGCATGACAGCTGTTGCTCATGTGTGTGTTTTGTGGATAACAAACTTACAATTTAGAAGTCTTTAAAATCTACATCTGCACTGAGATTTCCAGAGTGAGGGATTAGGGAGATCAACAAGAAAGCAAACCTAGAATGAACTGTAGGCATAGAAGATTCTGGAGTCTTCAGAAGCCCAGTGGAAGGCAGCAGCTTGAGTCATTTTTGAGAAGATGTGGGATATCTGCAAGGTCCTGGGAAAAACATGGGTGGGAACAGAGTCTGAATATTTATGCTGAGCATCAATCATCAGAAAAAACAAAAACACCAGACTACAAATGAGATGAATTAGGAGGAAAAGACCATGAAAAGACCCATTAAGTTTTTGGAACAAGCAATAGCATTAAAATCTCAAATCCCAAAAAAGAAATGCAGAAGAGTTCTGTTAATGTATTTTAAAAGGCGGATGTGTTGGAAACAGAAATAAAGAAATCGACAAAATGGCCAAAATATAGACATTGTCCTGATTTATGATTCATTTTCTCTAACAACTTCAACTTTTGCTTGCTTCTCTTAACATACTGGCCTGAGCTTTGTTTTCTCTTCAGATTCAGTTAAGGCAGTATTCTAGAACATCCGATGGGTGTGTATTCTGACCTGATCACTCTAGAGTTCGGCTCTTTCTATAAAGGGGGAGGAATAGGAAAGGTCTGCTTTAGTTCTGAATACTCTATAGGACTCATGTCAGCCCCCAAGTGACTATGCCCTGCAGAAAGTAGTGACAAGCAGAGTTTGGTTGCTATGTCAGTGGAGCTGTGTGTGACAGATGGCATAGCCTCTCACAGCTTTGGTGTAGTCATCTTTGTGTTAGTCACTTGTTTGATTTCGGTGACAAAAACATTTGAAAAAAGCAACATAAGGAAGGGAGTGTTTATTTTGTCTAACATTATGAGTGTACAGTCCATACTGTGGGGAAGGCATGGCAGCAGGAGTGTGAGGTGATTGGTCACATGACATCTGCACTTGAGAAACACAGAGCAATGAATGCTGGTCTTTCTGTTTTATCCTTTGGTGCCAATCAGAGTTAGGGTGGATCTTCCTGCCTCAATTAGACCAGTTGAGAAACAACCTCACAGGCATACCCGGAGATTTTCCTCCTGGTGATTCTACATTCTATCGAGTTGGTAATAGTAACCATCACAACTTGTTTAGTAGTCATAAGGTGGCCAGAAACACGAAATGAAAACAAAACCAGTACATGTCTCTGTATCTGTTTATTCCCACTGTCTGTGACCACTGGGTTTAATAACAGCTCCATAAAACACTGGCGTATTCAACAATAAAGAATAATTTTAGAGGGACTTTAAGTTGGGTTCCGATGATCCTCCTGTCACGATACTGCATCAACTGATCTGATAGAACCTTCTGGAATGTCAGATTCATTCGTGACAATTGCTAGGAAGATGCAGTGGTATAATCAACAAGGTGCAGCTTATGGGGATCCCTTAAGAATTAACAACAAGATTCTGTATGCTCCAGTAATCCAGCTAGTGGGGACACAAGTTCTGGAATAAAATCAGTTGTCCACAAAGATGCCTGCATTCCTATGCTCATTGTATTCACAAAAATGTGGTGAGCATCAGAGGGCTGATATCCAAAATAAATCAAAAACTCAAGAAATTGGCCATTAAAAGAACAAATAATTCAATAAAAAATGGAGTACAGACCTAAACAGAGAACTCATAACAGAAGAATCTAAAATGGCTGAAAGACACTTAAGGAAATACTCAATATCCTTAGCCATCAAAGAAATGCAAATCAAAACAACTCTGAGATTCCATCATACACCTGTAAGAATGGCCAAGATCAAAAACACTGATGACAGCTTATGCTGGAGAGGTTGCAGGTAAAGGGAGCACTCCTACATTGCTGGTGGGAATGCAATCTGGTACAGCCTTCTTTGGATGTCAGTGTGGAGATTTCTCAGAACATTAAAAACAACCTTCCTCAAGACCCAGTAGTACCACTTTTGGGGTATATATTCAAAGAATGCTCAATTGTACCACAAGGGCAGGTGCTCAACTATGTTTATAGCATCATTGTTTGTCATAGCCAGAACCTGGAAACAACCTAAATGCCCCTCGACTGAAAAATGGATAAGGAAAATGCTCCTTAACCAAAGAATGGATAAGGAAAATGTGGTACATTTACACAATGGAGTACTACACAGCAGAGAAAAAAATAATGACATATTGAAATTTGTGGGCAAATGGATGGATCTAGAAAACATCATATTGAGTGAGGTAACACAGACCCAGAAAGACAAATATCATATGTACTCACTCATAAGTAACTTTTAGACATAAATCAAAGAAAACCAGCCTACAAATCATAATCCCAGAGAACCTAGACAGCAATGAGGTCCCAAAGAGAGACACACATAGATCTAATCTACACGGGAAGTAGAAAAAGACAAGATCTCTTGAGTACATTGGAAGCATGGGGGTCACGGGAGAGGGTTGAAGGGGAGGGGAGCTCAATAAAATCAATAAAAAAGAAAACCTTGAAATAAATAAATAAAAATACAAAAAAAACTGTGGTGGGGAGGCAAGTGTCTGTTGATAGATGAATGGGTAAAGAAATACACACATGGTTGGGAAAAGTGCTATAATTCTGCCAGAAAAAAAGAAGGACGTTCTGTCATTTGAATCAACACTGATAAAGCTTGAAAACCGTAAGCTCCTGAGATACCTCAGGGAATGAGAAATCCTATAAACTTATATATATAATTAAGGAAAACAAGCATGGGCCTGGAAAGATGGCTCCGTGTTTAAGAACACGCTGTTCTTGCTGAGCACCCAAGTTTGGCTGTGAACAGTCACATGGAGGCTTGCCATCATCTCTAACTCCAGGTCCAGGGAGTTGATGTCTGTTCTGAACTCTGGAGCCCGCTGCGTGCATGTAGTTCACAGACATATGCTCAGACACACATACATGTGCCATTAAAAAAGAAAGGAAATCAAACTCACAGAATCCAAAAGTAGAATGGGATAAGAGTTTGAAGATTTGGTGTAGGAATATGTTGTTCATCCTTTCAGTTGTAAGGTAAATAAGTTCTGGGGACCCAGTGTCTAGGATGGTTCCCATAGTTAGAGTGACACCACATTGTGAGCTGGGGAAGAATACCTTGTGTTAAAGTTAGGCGATAGATAGATAGATAGATAGATAGATAGATAGATAGATAGATAGATTATAAATGTGAACTTGGTAGTTGTAGTTATCTGTATTCACACACACACACACACACACACACACACACACACACACATATATATATATATATATTCCTCAACCTAGATTTATACCATCTTATTTTGTTAATCATACCTCAATAGAGTTGATAAATTAATAAATTGAATGTTTGTTTATGTATTTATTTTTATTAGTATTCTGGGAATTGAACTTAAGGACCTTATGTGTGCTAGAGAAATGTCCTACCACTGAGTTGCACCCCTAGCCCCTTTTAAATCTTGTGACAGAATCTCATTACATTGGTCAGGTGTAATACACATTAAATAAGTAGATTGTCATTGCTGTTTGAGCTCACTGAGAAGCCAGCTCTGGGAGCAGTGTTGTCCCTTCTCCACTTCAGACCCAAGCAAGAGTCGCTCAGCGTCCTCCATGGCCTCTTTTCTGGGATGGGCTCCCACCTCTGTGTAGAGAAGGAGAGGAGCAGCAAACAACCCAAGAGTAAGAGCGTCCTCTCTTTGAGAGCGACTGGGAGGTCAACCATTCCCAACACAGGTTATTGCTATGTATCCTATGGCATAAACGTATCTGGAGTGGGGAAAAGAAGCCACAGGTTCATCAGTGGGAGATCAGCATGGTAAGAAAGCTTAATCAGGACTTCAACTGATACCACCGCTTCCCTAGTTGGGGGTCTGTTGGATGCTGTATGTGCCTGATCTGATTATGTCATCTCCATATATTGCTATTTTTTCTTTTCCACCTGGAAGCCTCACCTAAGGGGACACTCTTCTCCACCCAGGATTGTCAATCACGAACCCCAGGTGGCTGCCTCAGAAGGGCTTTCCAGAATGATTTCTGCAGGATGCAGAAAATTTTGAAGGTGTTTTACTCTATCTATTTGCTGCTGGGTATTTATCCTTTTATTTTAGTTTGCTGTAGATTTAATGAACTCAGCAATTCATAACCAAAAGCACCCCTACCCTAGGCATTCTTTGGACTGCACAGAACACAGGCTGGACTTGAATTCATTCTAGCCCGACTGGGCTTTCAATTCTCCTTCCTCAGCCTCCCACGTAGCTGGGATCGCAGGCCTGCACCACCGGGTTTTAAAAACTGCTGTGTGCACAGTGGACTCTGTGCATGCTCATTCACATACAGGCTTCACTTTTCTCCCATGCAAGATGCTGCTTGTATTCCTCATCGACTCCTGAGTCACTGTGTGGGAAGCACTGAACACATGACCTCCCGCTGCCAGCCCTCGGTAGAGACCAAGCACTGTTGTCGTCACAGGAGGGTGGGAAGTGATCACCACAGTGAATGGTGGGGTACTGCTTCCTTCCCTAGTCTGGAAACAGCAAGAGGGATCAACATCATGACACAAGCAAGAACTGTTCCCTGAGATCCTGCCGTGTCACAGTGTCCCACAAGCTCTTCTCAGCAGTTATCCCACACATTGACGAAGTCCTGTAGAAATCAGAACTCCAAATCTGACTTTGTCCTGGAGACTCACATTGGACACAGCAGAATGGCTGGTAAGATGCAGGTCTTTGCTCTCAGGGCAGCAGAAGCATTCTTTATGCCCCATCCTCCATTCCCCATCACAGTGACACCAAAAGATCCCCAGCTGATACCAAGTGTGGACTAGGGGGAAGGAGAACCTCACCCAGGTGAGAATTATATTTTTCATCATTACCATCGTGGTTCTCATATTTGTTTTTTTCTGTTTATTTACTGTTTTTTTTTTAAATAAAGATGAGGTTTAGGGAATCTAGCCAACAACCTGCTATTTATGTGAATTTATGGCCAGGCCTGCTCTCGCACCCTCAGGGATACTGCTGAGGAACCTCTGGCTTCTGTGCCTCCCCACTGAGTCTTTGGAACTGTTCCTTGTTGGAGGACTTCAGAGAACTTTAAAAGTCTCTGTGAGGAGCCAGGCAGTGGTGGCACATACCTTTAATCCCAGCACTCAGGAGGCAGAGGCAGGTGGATCTCTATGAGTTCGAGGCCAGCCTAGTCTACAAGAGCTAGTTCCAGGAAAGGCTCCAAAGCTACAGAAAAACCCTGTCTCAAAAAAAAAAAGTTTCTGTAAGGTTGCACTTCCCTGCTTCCCAGACCCATCCAGAATGGCAGATATCCCTGCTCTGTGGTTCCTTTCCTCTCCCTCTCTCCCTTCTCCTCTTGTTCTTTCATATCCCCCATTTCTCTCTCTCCTCCTCCTCCTCTTCCTCTTTTCTCTCTCTCTCCCTTCCCCCTCCTCCCTCTTTCCATTTCCCTCTTCTCTCCCTCTGCCCTTCCCTCTTCTCCCAACAGCTTGCCAGCCATAGTTTCTCAGCTTCAACCAGAGGACCCTTGTTCATTTCCTAGTCTGTAATATCTCCATCCTGGGAGACTGTCCAGTGATGTGGGAGTTGATTTTATCACAGGTGACAGTTTTCTTCCTTTTCATCCAAAGGCTTTAGACAGAAGGTGGAGAGCCTCCTCCTTGCTCCCCTTAGCTAGTTGACAGAATCTATCCATTCCTTTACAGTGATGAGGACAATTCTTTGAGACTCCAGGCCAAAGACTGTCATTTTACCTGTGCCAATGGCCTCTTTTGTGATCAAAAACTGATATTTTCTTTTGTGTCTCAAAGTGAAAACCACAGGTAATAGGAACTGCCTATTCTCAAAACTATTTCCTAAAGACAATACAATATTAAAATAAAATTATTTTAGCATATAGTCCAACATGTCAGTTTAAGGCACGTCCATAAATAGAAGTCTTAATAAAATTATGGTATCATGAGCTTATGTATAGACTCAGTGATGATAACAATGATGGACACAGGACAAAGGATGTTGTGGGGGGGAATTCAAACAATACAGCAACACTGCCTTTGACCCTGTGTTTTCCAAAGATATAAATGACTCATTAGTGATGAACCATAAAACTTTGGTTTTTGCAGTATTTATATTTCTGGAAAATCCTGTACATGTTAAATCAGTGAAAGTGACTTGTGTTTAAGTGTATGTGCGTGTGTGTGTGTGTGTGCGCGCGCATTATGAATTGCATCTGAAGTCCATAGGTCGACACCAAGACTCTTTCTTCCTTGGTTTCTTTGTTTGTTTGTTTGCTGTTTTGTTTTTTGAAACAGAGTGTCCTACTGCTTTGGAACTTGTGGTTTTGGCTAAACCAGCTGGACAATGATTCCAGGATGTGCCTGTCTTTATCCCCAGTGCTACAGTAGCAGGCAGATGCCTTCATACCCAGCTTTTCCATAGGCTCTAGGAACTAAACTCATGTTCTCCTAATTAGCAACAGGTCATTTTGAGGGAGTTGTATCCTCAGGTAGGGATCTGCTGTACCCACTTTCTTACCTGATAGCACCCCTGGCTCCTGTCATCGTTGCTCACACGTGGTCATCATGACACCACCCCACTTTACACTGTGCCTGGCACTTTTATCCATCTCTTTAGTATGTCATTTATGCCATGTGACCTCAGCTTGGGACATCAGAAGAAGCTGCAGCTTGTCACTCACATACACAATATCAAGGAATTGTGTTCTAGAAAGATCTTAGTCATAACCCTATCCTGTCTCAGAACCAACCTTCTTCCCAATACAGTTAAACCTGGGCTCAGTCCCCACACTTGTGGGGTCTTCCCTTTCCATGGTGGGGAACTAGGAGCCACGTGGGTTAGTCAAAATATGCTGTAACCTTGAACCTCAGCAATGAAGGATTCAGCACCTAATTGTCTTTCTCTCCCATCAAAATCTCCCCATGTTGGATAGTTATGTGACTGTTACATATTGCTACAAAGTTAGTGGCTTCAAACCATCTACAAACATAATCATAAGGTTACAATCCATAATGAGAATCACAGGGCTACTAAAGTCAAAGAATCAGCAGGCCTGGTTCCTTAGAAAGGCCCCTGGACAAAGCATTTTTCCCACAGCTATGGTTTGAGGATGCCCACCTATGTTCATGGCTATGAATCACATCCCCTTCACTCCAATTCATCACCAATTAGGTCCCTTTATAATAATTATCTTTTTTATCTCTGTGATGCAACACCTAGCAAAAACAACTTAAAGAAAAAGTATTTACTCTGGCTTATAGGATCAGGGTACCAGTCCATCATGGTTGGAAGGCAAGGCAGATGGGGAGGCTCCATCCACACTGCAGGAGTTAGAGGCAGCTGGAGAGCCTCCCCATCCACACCTACAGGAGTGAGAAGCAGCTGAGGAGGCTTCATCCACACCTGCAGGAGTGTGAAGCAGCTGGGAAGATTCCATACACACCTGCTGGAGTGTGAGGTAGCTGGGAAAATTCCATCCACACCTGCTGGAGTGTGAGAAAGCTGGGGAGGCTTCATCCACACCTGCTGAAGTGTGAGGCAGCTGGGAAGATTCCATCCACACCTGCTGTAGTATGAGGCAGTTGGGAAGATTCCATCCACACCTGCTGGAGTGTGAGGCAGCTAGGAAGATTCCTCCACACCTGCTGGAGTGTGAGGCAGCTGGGGAGGCTCCATCCACACCTGTAAAAGTTTGAAGCAGTAACTTCTCACATCTTGGCAGATGAGGAAGGAGGTTGGACTGGAATCCAGAGCACATATCATTTTCAAGCCTTATACAGGGACCACTTTCCACTGGAGAGGCCGAGGTCCCAAAGGTTTCACAACCTCCCTAGGCAGTGCCACCTGCATGGCACCAAATGTTTAAATACATGAGCCTGTGGAGGATAGTTCACACTTAAACCATGAACTTGTTCCATGTTATTTCAACTTTGGGGACTCATAAGGGACCACATAAATAGCATGGATCCTGCATTTTGTCCCCAGTAGGTATGACTATTTTGGAATATTCTAAAATTTTAGGAGGTGGAGCCTTGCTGTAGGAAGTAGGTCATTGGGAGCAAGTCCTTGGAATAGCTCCCGCCATCTTATTTGTCTCATTTTTTTCTTCTCCTCTGGCTTATGAATGGCATATCATCGATTGGGGCTGTTAATTTAACCTGGATCTTGAAGTGAGAAGAAGATGCAGGGAACAGGACTGCAGCAGAGAGATGACCAGCAACATTATGAAATCAAGAGATACAACTAAATTGTTGGAAGCCACTGAAATTTTGGGGATGTTTGTTAAACGGCATAAGCTTCTAGAAACTGACTAATACAGCAAGTGAAAGGATCCATTGGGTAAAGAGCTGATCATTAAACATGACTAGAACAGATTTGTGTTATAGATAGAGGTTTATTTGAAAATTAAACTCCTCAAGATTGATCCTATAGAATATTGCCCCTGCTCTTCCTTCTGACTCAGGAAGACTTTGTTTGCTGGTTATGCTGGAGGTTCCAGGGGCCAGACTCAAGGTCTTATGTATGCTATGCAGGAAGCCTAGCACTGAGCTACAGGCTCAGCTCCCTGATTCAGGAGTCTGAATAAGCTCAGGGTAGAAGACGCCGAGTTTCCCAGTTCACTTAACACGCAGTCAGAGCGTCATTGTTTAAAGACTCAACCTTCGGCCTGATTCCTGGTCTTAGGAACTTTTAGAACATTTCATGGATGTGAGTGAGCCCTCTTCTCCAATGACAACAGCAAGAAACTCGGAAAATCCTGAAGCTTCCTGTGAGTCTGTGGACCTGAACATGTATAGCTTCATACAGCTTCATCTAATCATGAAGCCAATCTACTTCCCACTTTACAGCTGAGCAAAATGAGGTCTAAAGACATCAAGCCATTTGTCCCCGACTGCACAGCTCGTGGGTAGAGAAGGGACATGGGAAAAGACATTTGTCTGTCTTTTTCTGACCTTAGTTGCTACCACAAACACGGTTTAAGTGAAAGATAAAGCAAAATAAGATTAAAACGGCAGACACGGGAAACAACTCAGTTGGTAGAGTACTTGTTGAGCATGCAGGAAGCCCTGGATTGATCCTTAGCTCTGCCTAAAGCTATGTGGTGGTCCTTGTCCTTAATCCCAGCACTCAAGAAGTGGAGGCAGGAGGATCAGGAGGTCAAGTCAGCCTTTGTTACACAGTGAATTCCAGGCTAGCCTAGGCTACTTAAAACCTTTTTTTTTTTTAAAAAAAAAAAAAGAAACCAATGAAAAGATGTGGGGATAGCACCTATATTTCACACGGAAGTGTTGCCCTGTGGAACTCCCATGAGACAACATGACGGAAAAACAAAAATTAAGAGGGGAAACACCATCTGGAGACCACACAGAGGAACCCTAAAGAGCCAATATGGAGGATAGGTCCCCTGTTTCTAAACCACTGCCCTGCACGATACTGAAAAAAAAAAAAAAGTGGTGGAAAGGAGGATGAGACGTCTCCATGTCTATTTTGGTAGGTTTCTCCTTTCTTTCAAAGTGATAAAAGCAACAGCTTTTGTTTAAGCCCCTAAACAAACTGTTTACTCTCCTCCCTCATGTAAGGCAAAGCTGAGAAGAGTGTAGTGGCGCTCTGCGCATGGGAATGCTGTCTCAGCCTGTGCCATTAGGGATGCTACGGAGGTAGTTCATTAATTGCTGCTGACATATGTTTGTGCTGATGGTGAGCGCGCACTCTGCATCTGAACTCTCATCTTCCTGGAGAACATCTCACATGCAAATCAATCTCCTAACTTGACGCTAAGGAAAGATGGAAAAAACAAAAAAGTCCAGAGTAGTTCAGTTTGCCAAGTCCCAGGTTAGCTTAGCTCTATCTTCCTAACATGGGAGACTGGGCCTCTTTCAGCTATGTCTGGAGATATCTTATTTATCACAACAAGGCTGTGTGAAGGGGGTTCCTGCTGGCACTGGGTAGCTAGAGTCCAGGGACGTTACCACAGTTCACAAGACCCTCCTCCAGCAGCAAGGGATCCAGCCCCAGTAATCTGTAATGCTAAGACTGAGAAACCTGACCTTGGCTGCTGCTTCTAGTTTGATTGCCCTGTAGAGCAGGATAGGGACTTACTCAAGGTCACACAGCATCTTAGTGAGAGAATGAGATGGCAGGAGACCTGCACTGCCAGGAGCACAGGTGATGGAGTTTGAAGGTCTGACTCCAAGTCTTGGATTTAACCCTTGCCCACTGATGAGTCCTAGGCTCTCTTAGCTCTGTGCACATCACAGTGATCATTTACAAAGCAGGAATAGATAGAGCTGTCACCCTGGCTGGCCTGGGACTGGCTTCTGTGTAGACCAGGCTGGCCTCAAACTCATAGAGATCCACCCCCTTCTGCCTCCTGTATGTTGGGATTAAAGGCATGTGCCACCATGCCTCACTCTCCATCAACAAACCCCTGAAGATGACCCAACAGCATGCAAAACAAACAAACAAAAAGCAATTCACCACATAGTGTTACACAGTTCCTTTTCTATTACATTGAAGTCTGTATTTTCTTATCAGTGGGACTGAGGGTAAACTAAAGCACATCATTAATTATAGTGATCACTGTTACAAAGCAGGCATTTTCATTTCCATTGGAACAGTCTCTGGTTTGCAACAGGCAAGTTCCGTATCAGCAAGGACGGCTTCAGTCTCGTGAATTGTGGTTCAGTTACCTTGACCTCTGGCAAAGGGTCAGATGGAGCCTCTCTCCTCCTCTATCTCTTAGCTTCAACACCAGCTTCGCCGTTAGAAACAGACAGAAGGTGTAGTGAGTTGATGGATGACCTCTGTGTTCTGAAGACAGATCCAGGGCCTGGTACTTTGTATGTGAATAGGGACGCTATGGATGGGAGTAAGCTAATGCTCTTAGAACAGAAGGATTGTCTTTGGGTACCAGGGTGGCTTTTGTATTGCCCTGACGAATACTGAAGAAAAGCAATACAAGGAAGAAAGATTTATTTAAGGCCAGGCTTTCAAAAGGCTCAATACACATTTGCTTGAGTAAAACATGGCAGCAGGAACAGACCATGCATGTGGAGAGGGTGTTCTCTCCTCATGCTTGATGGGAAGAAGGGAAAGAAAACTCTAAAATTTCTGCTTGAATGTAAGTTGCATTGTATCATTTTCCGTACCATTGATTAAAATAAGCCACATGACATGAATGAGCCAGAGAAGTACATTTTCCCCCTTGGAAGTCACCTAAGTTCAGCTTCAGTGTCAGAGAGCCCATCACCCTCTTACAAGAAACACCGGTGAGTTCGGGGGAGCCTTCCTCCAATGGGGTGGATTATACAATATGAACTCCTAAGCTTCTTATCTTTCTGAACTAATCTAAACGTTTCAAGGACAGAGATCAAGTTCAAGCCTTCTTATTCATGCATGGGAATCCAAAGCTCAGAGTTCCTCTTAGTGGTCTCTGTCTGAACTCTAGCTGGGGCTTGTCTAACAGTCCTCCAGTAGATAATGCTCCAAATACATTGCATCAGAGCAGAGATCCATGTTGGACAGCAGTAGCCCATGGTGAACAAGTCATTGCCGGGATCTCGGGGGCTTCTAGACATTTTCAGCCACAATTCCCACTTAGGGCTCCTGTGTCTGTCGGATGCTGAAAAGATACAGAAGGGGACAGTGGGCACCCTGCAGGGTGGGCTCTTCATATGTAGAGAAACCCTGTCAGCAGATGAGGGAAAGAACGGGGCAACTAACAGAAGGGCTAGAGAGAATCAGTCTTCCCTGTGGGCTGAGTTCACATTCACATCTCTAATAGGTCTAAACCTAAACACCTGACTCATGCAAGCTTCAAGTCAGCCAATCATGGCCCTGTTTTTAAGAACGCTCCTGATCTTCATACTATGCAGCCTCCCCATGGCCACTTGGAAGGAAGTTCCTGACTCATCCATGATCTCTCCTACTCCTACGGATGACCCTTTCCTGCTTGTTCACCAGAATGCCCTCCTTGTTCTTCTGATTGCCCACTTTCTCCCCGTGGCTTCATGTTGGAAAGCCTTGCAACTCCAGATATCTCCTCTTGGGCATCCACATGGGTCCCCCTGACACTCTTGAAACAGCAGCAGGAATGGCCATATACCCAGGACTCACATCATGTCTGCACGCTGAAAGAAGACACCGTCGCCTTCTTCTCCAACATCAATCCACAATGAGCTTTGTCATTTTCACTTATCAGAGCTAGTCCTGGGGACAGAAGAATGTACAGTGGCAGTCCTGGGGCTGGAAGGATGACTGAGAGGATAAGAACATTACTGTGTGAGCATGAGGCCCCGGGTTGAGATTCTAGAACACATTGAAAAGAGCTGGGCACCATTATACACAGGCCTGTAAACCAAGCCCTGTAGAGCCATAGACAGGAGGACTTGTTGACCATCAGCCAGTTCCAAATTCAATTAGAGACCTGTATCAAAGAATTAAGACAGAAAATATAAAACAGTACATTTGGTTTCCTGCTCTGGCCTCTCCAGAGAGGTGTACAAATGCACACACACACACACACACACACACACAGAGAGAGAGAGAGAGAGAGAGAGAGAGAGAGAGAGAGAGAGAGAGAACACACATGCCATGTAAGCTAACTGTGGACAGAGCTGGCAGCACTGGACTGAGTCTTGACCCCAGTGCTCAAGCTTCCTTGCTTTATACTGTGTCCTTTCACCTCAAACGGATGAAGCAACGCAGAGGAAGGGCAGTGATTCCTTCACTCCTGGTTCCCACTTTCCTGCTCTTCTGCACATTGGTTCACTCCACAGACTGCAGAATGGAGCAGGAGACACTTATTTCTCCCTGGACAATAAATCACAGGCGTTCTATCTGTCACTGGCTCGATTTTCCAAAGATTTGTTTTCTTCGGTTTAATGAATTATTGGATCACCTGGAAATTGCTCAGAATTAACCTGTGGCTGACATTAATGGATACGCAACACAAGTGTCGGGATCTCGCTCACCAGCCCAATCCATCCTTCCACGAGGCAGCCAGCTGCCTGGCACCAGGTGACTCGTTTCTTGTGATATCCCATCTGCCTGCTTCTGAGGGCGTGGGTACAGGATCAGCCTGTCAGGAACAGCCACCTCGAGCCTCCTCAACCAGGCACATAAGCACTGAAGACTGCTTGTGTCTCAGTGATATCGGTTATTTGTGTCTTTCTCCGTCATTCCACACCTAATGTGTTTATGCTGTTCGAGTCACAGTTCGCCCACGGCACTGATGAGCAAGCTTGCCCTTAGTGTAGTTGTTGGCTTACCTGGTCCTTCTCAGTGTCCTCACAGGAGTGTGAAGGATGCTGGCCACTCATGTTTACATAGCAGCATCCTACCTGTTGGAAGTTACATGCTTTGTGATTGTTTTCCAACCACTTAATTCTCTATTTTCAATTTCTGAAGTGTTCGTCGGTTGACTCTCTAAATGAGGGATTGATATGCCTCTTTTTTCTTTCTCCCACTTTTACATTTTTTAATTAAAATAAAATTACATCAGTTTTCCTCTCTCTTTTTCTCCCTCCCATCCCTCCCTACTTCCTTTCAAGTTCATGGCCTCTTTTTCTTTGGTATATTATTGTTGCATATCTATATGCAGTCTGCTGTGTCTGTTCAGTTTTGTTTGTATATGAATTCAGGGATGACCATTTTGTATTGTAGAACAAATGAGGGAACCCATCCCTAGGAAGACTAATTCTCTCTCTCTCTCTCTCTCTCTCTCTCTCTCTCTCTCATCATCATCATCATCATCATCATCATCATCATCATCAGTTGCCTGCAGGTCTTTGTTATGAGATTCCCCCTTCAATGTCTGTTAGAGTTGTCACTGTTTAGGTCTTGTTTAGGCAGCCATACTATTGTGGTATCATGGTCAATGTCATGCTATAGATAGTTTAGGCTTGGAGGATCCCCCATTTCTGTCACAAGGATTTAACATTATCACCAAAGTGTGAAAGCAGTCATGTTAGGAGTGGGCCTATTGCATGTCAATAAAACTTTTTTCTATGCAGCCCACTGGATCTGGTCCACAATGATAGTCAGTTAACTATGTGCTATCAACCTCATAGGGAATCCTCAGACATGTTTGGTCAACACTCACAAAAACAACTGCAGAAAATCCAGGGTGGTAAATATAACATTTATCCCATACTCTGGTAATCAGGAATGCCACAGGTTTCATTTCTGGGCTCATTTTTTTTTGCATCATGAATACTGGAATCAACCCACCCCATCATCATTTTCCTCGCTGACAAGCTGTGCAACCTTGGACTAGACCTCTCCACACTGCAGCCTTCTCTTCTAGCAAGGATGACAGAAGACAGAAATTCTGAGAGTTGTTTCAAAGATCAAAGGAAATACCACCAGTGGCATCAGATGAAGTCACACACACTGAACATACCACAGAAAGAGTTGTTTGCTTCTGTTCAATTAATGTGACTTTTCTCCCCCATGTGTAGTGTTTATAATCCAGAGAGACTGTCAAGTTATCAAAGACAGTAGGTGCTCTTGATTTGAGGGGTACGTGGTAAAGAGGAATTGAAGCAATTGGTAAGAAGGGAAACTTTGGGGGAGGAGTATTTAAATAAGTTTTTGATGTAAGCTGCCATTACAATATCTACTCTTTTCAGTCTATTAGACAATTAGCTGTAGGCAAAGACTGCTCTTTTATTTCCCAGCTGCCCAGACCCAAATAATCACACAGAAACTATATTAATTACAACACTGTTTGGTCAATGACTCAGGCATATTTCTAGCTAGCTCTTATATCTTAAATTAACCCATTTCTATTAATCTGTGTATTGCCACAATGTTGTGACCTACTGGTAAGGTTCCCATGGGCATCTTTCTCCTTTGGCAGCTACACAGCATCTCTTTGACTCCACCACTCTCTCTATATATATGTCTCCCAACCTGGTTATATTCTGCCCTACCATAGGCCAAAGCATCTTTATTCATTAACCCAATAAAAGCAACACATATACACAAGGATATCCCACATCAACTAGCTCTATGTATTTTCTTCATGGAGGTAATATGCTAATGAATTGATTTACATTTTACATGAGCCATGAGTTAAGAAATTGGAGCCCATCGCCAGGTACTTTCCAGGGGTTTGGCAAGTGCTGAATGGCTCCATTCTCCTTTCGCCTTAATAATTTCATCTCTCTCTCTCAAAAAAAAAAAAAAAAAAAAAAAAAAAAGGGATGATTCAGAGTTAGGCCCGAATCAGAACATCTCAAGGACTGGATGTTTGTTGAAAGAAAAGAGCAATTCAAATGAGGTTTGCCTGGTAGAGATTCCTCAAGGATATACAAGAATGGCTGCAATTAGCATACTCATTCTTAATATATAAATGGATCCTCCTGAAGTGCTGAAGTGTGCTTAAAAGCAATTTGATTACGCGTCTTCATCAATTCAGGATTCTCTTTGCAGCCCTTTCTCTATACTGCTCACACTATCCAGGAGGAAGTTTTCCCCAGAGCAGAGGAAGCTAGAAACTAGCCCTGGTCTGAATGATCACAAATTACGAATGAATAGCTCTCCTAGTTCTCCCTGAGAGAAAGAACTCGAGTCAAAGTCCCAGGCCTTGTCTCATGTGATAGGGCATATTATGAATAAATTCCTTCATCTTTCTGTGTTCCAGCACCCCAAACAAATGAGAAAGCAACTTATGGTTATGGATGGAGGACTTTATGTTGTTAAAACAGCAACAGCAATGTACTGAATGCCATCCTCAGCTCTCCCCTGCTATTTAACACTTAATTTGAATTCAAGATGCTGAGTGATGGGGACTTTAAAAAGCTATGGCTCTTATTCTCTGTCCTTTAATCGTAAATGCTCATGAGTGCATATGAACACACAAATACACACACTTACCTTTTTATTTAATTTGTTTTGATAGGTGATTTTGGTATCATATCTAAGAATCATAATCAAAAGTCGAAAGCAAGTCCATGACAATTTATCCTTAGGTTTCTCCCAAGAGCTGTATTGATTTTTAGCATGTGTGCCTCTCTCTCTCTCTGTGTGTGTGTGTGTGTGTGTGTGTGTGTGTGTGTGAGAGAGAGAGAGAGAGAGAGAGAGAGAGAGAGAGGAATATATATATATATATGCCATAGCACGTGTGTAGAGGGGAGAGGAGGCTATCCCCACCTTGTTCTGAGACACAATCTCTTGTTCACTTCTGCATACATCAGACCAGGGGGCCCGCTGACTTCTGCAGATACCCCTGCCTCTGCCTCCAGTCTCATGGCAGGAGTGCTGAGATTACAGGTGCCTACTAGCACACCAGGCTTTATGTGGGTTCTGGGGTCTGAATGCAGATCGTCACAGTAAATGCTTCTCTCTCTTCACCATCTCCCTGGACCCTGATTTTGACCATTATTATATTTCGAGGTTATTTTACACAGTGGAGGGGGTCTGACTACAGTCATTTGCATGTGTAATTCCAACCATCCCAGCTGAGTCTACATTTCCTCCATTGAGTGGATCTGACTCCTCTGTCCAAGGTCACTTGGCCTTAGATGTATTTCTACACTGTCTGTCCATCCCATAGGTCCACATGTCTGTTTTCATGCCTGTGTGACAGTTCAGGTTCCCATAGATTGTAGGAAGTTTTGAAACAAAAAGTGTGAATTCTCTGAATTTTTTTCTCTTTTTACAAGACCATTTTAGGTATCCAGGATTCCAATTGTTCCATATACATTGAGGAAATTTATTTATTTCAGCCTATCTATCTATCTATCTATCTATCTATCTATCTATCTATCTACCTATTTACAAAAGAGGAGATTAAAATTTTAATAGTGATTACATTTAAGCCAAGTTTGGATTTTAGCAAATTAATATCAACCTTGTGTTTTCTAAGATGTGGGATACAGGCTATCTTGCCATTCACTTAAGCTGGCTGCCCTAGTAGTGCAGTTGGTTAGCGCATGGTACTCACTGGACAGTGCAAGTACACTGGTTTTCTTAGACTGAAACATCCTTGAATTCCTGGGATAATGCCCTATTATCATGATAAATCATCATTTTAATATTGTCAAGGGACTCATTAGCTGTAAAATAAAGGATAAGTATGCTATAATCCACAGACCCAGAGAGACTAGGTAACAAGGAGAGTTTATGGGGAGGGGCTCACCCAGATCTCCCTGGGAAGGGGAGAGAAAAGAGATTTTGTGAGCAGACTGAGGGCAGGTGGGGAAAGGAATATGAGAGATCAGATGGGGATCACTGATGGGGAGAGTGCTGAGGGGATTGCTAGGGGGTAACATTTCCTGCAGGCTTCCTAGGTGGAAGACTATAGTAATAGGCAGAAGAGGAATCTCTTAGGACTCTGTGGAGAGGACCCCAGCTTAGACTTCTAGCAATAGTGAATAAGTAGTCTGAACTGGTCGTCTCGTGTGCCCAGATTGGTGCCTAGACTAATTATCATCAGAGAGGCATCATCCAGAAACTGATGGAGGCAGATGCAGAGACCCACAGCCAAACATGAGGCAGAGTTCAGAAATCCTGTAGAGGAGGAAAAGTAAAGGAGGAGGAAGGAAAAGGAGTGTAGGAGTCAGAGGGGTCAAGGACATGGGAAGGCTCACACAATCAACTAACCTGGGCTCATAGGGACTCGTAGAAACTGAACCTACAACCAGAGAGTCTGCATGGGACTGACTTAGGCACTCTGAAGATATGTTACAGTAATGTAGTCCTAACAGTAGGAAAAGGGGTCTTCAACTTTTTTACTAGCTTTTGGCACCCTACTTCTCATACTAAGTTGCCGTGTCCAGACTTAATATATAGGGAGTTGCTTAGCCTTACTGCAACTTGATAGGCCATATTTTATTGATACTTATAGGAGACCTGCCTTTTCCTGGATGGAGATGGAAGAGGAGGGGATTGGAGGGTAGAAGTGGGGAGTAGGGGGGAAGGACTGAGAGAGGAGAATGAGGGGGAGTCTGCAACCAGGATGTAAAATATTTAGAAGGTTTAACAAACAAGCAATAACAAATAATAAATAAAATACTTCATTGAACATTTAAAAAATATTTCACAAGGAATTCAATTTGCCAGTGTTTGTTGATATAAAACCATGAAGTTGGCCCTTTCAAGAGTCCATCCTATTAATATTGCAATATATAACAGTAGGCAGCCCTACTCTCCTGCCTACATACAGCATATACTGCACTGTCAGTCTGGTTCCCAGCACCCACATCAGGCACCTCACAACAACCTGTATGTAACTCCAGGTCCTGCAGTATCTGGTGCCTTTGATCTCTGGGAGAACATAGAAACACACATAAACAGGATTTTTAAAAAATTTGCTAAAATATTTCTTTAGACGAATAAATAGTATTTATATGTCTTTAACTGTGTATATATATGTATGTACATGCATGCATATATATGCGCGTGCGAGTGTGTGTGTGTGTGTGTGTGTGTGTTTGGGGGGGGGACTATTGTTTGAACACGAAATGTTGCTCAGAGGCTTCAGCCTTTGATCATTAGGTCTCCTTCCAGACACTGTTTTGAAAGGTTCTGGAACCTTTGGGAGGTAGAGCCTTGACAAGGAGATGGGCAACTGGAGTGTGGACTTTCAGATTGTGTAGCCTGGCCCCGTTTTGTCTTCCTTCTCTGAAAATGCAATATGAACAGCTGCCCCATGCTCTCTCCCCATCCTCCACCGCAGTCATAGACTTCAGCCCTGCTTATGCTCTGAGCCTGAATCAGACCCTCCTCCATGAAGCTGCGTGTGGTCACTGCAATGAGGAAAGCACCTGATGCAGCATGCCTGCACAGCCAAGGGATGCTGCAGAGTAGCTCAGCCTGCCCTTTGCTGCCTGCAACTTTTCCCTCCCTCACTCACCAGCTGTGTGAACACAGACAACAGCTCAGCTTCACGGTGCTCCAGTTTGATAACATGGCTAATTTAATCTTTCTCGTAGCTACTAAAAAGAATGGATGGAATGCCCTATGGAAAAGTCTTAGCACAATGCCTAGCACAAGGTAGAAAGCCTAGAATAAAGAGAGGAAAGCACCATCGGCACCGTTTTGGATTGGTAAATTGCAAACGTGCTTACTACATGCATTTCCCCAGGGAGTTAGCTTTTTTCCAGAAAAAAGTAATACTATTCAGTGGTGGTTGTAGTCACAACCATCCAGCCACATGTATGGTGAAGACAGTTTCATCAGCTATCCAGATGTGCGAATACTGAAAGCACTGATGTTTCAAACAGATGTGGACACAGCATCTCAGGCTTCCACAATGACCTGTAGCTGCCTGTTTTATCCCTGATGGTTTTGCCTCTCACCCAACTCTAAGGGTCTCTCAACTGAGCTGAGCATGAAGTACCTCCTGAAATCGCTAGGTGGCATGAGACCATCCTCTAGAAGAGAGCTTGGCTAAATGGTGACCTTTAACCACAGGCTGTAGTAATTTAAAATAAGGTCAAGTGTCTGCGTTACAGCCTAATGTCATGGCTGGATAACATCCAGAAAGAAGAACATCCAAGGCACTGCCTCCTGATTTCTCTGTTTTACTCAGGAAGTGGAGCTGCATGGAGCAGGTGCTGTGCTGCATTCCAAAGCAGAAAGGACCCAAGTTCAAGGCTAGCCTGGGAAGAAGGGAAGAAGGAAGGGATGGAGGGATAGAAGAAAGGGTAATGAGGACAAAGGAAAGAATGATAGAAGGAAGAGAGGGGGCTGGGGGAGGAGAGAGAGAGAAGGAATAGAAGCTGGAGAGGTAGCTCAGAAGTTAAAAATGCTTGCAAAGGCTGGGGTACAGCTCCCAGCATCCTCATGAGATAGCTGTAGTGATATTTTGTTTGTGTTTTAACCAATACAGATTGCCTGAAGAGCAGAGTGCAGAGCTAAGCCACTAGAGAGTAGGCAGTGGTGGCACACACCTTTAATCCCAGTAACTACACTAGCTTGCCATAGAGACTAGGCGGTAGTGGTACACACCTTTAATTTCAGTCTTAGAAAGGGATATACAATGGGAGGATACAGCTCACAGACACAGTCTCATTCTGAGATTCCTGAAGGCAGGATCACTGTTTTCGGACTAAAGATGAGGTAAGATCCATTGGCTTTGCTTTTCTGGTCTTCAGGTTGAACCCCAATTTCTGTCTATGGGGTTTTGTTAGTGGTGCTTCAGGCCAGCTCCTCTTGGAACTTTTCACCAACGACTTTTAGCTATAAGATCATGGATATAATTCTCCTTCTCTCTGTGCCTCCATTTCTTCATCAGTAACAGGGTATAACAAATCTATCCTAACCCCAGGAGAGAGAGAATGCGGTCATGTGCCATTCTGAGAGAGTGGCTTGCATAAGGCAGGCATCACGGACAATAGTGTCATTGGTGTTGCTAGTGTGTACTGGAATCCAGAACAAGCATGTTCTTCAAAGAGCAGCTTGAGACACAGCTGAGGTGGCACAGGCCAAGGGTCTGGAACAGTGCTTGAGGAAGAGAAAACACCCCATGGAGGCTGGCTGTCAGAATACTGAGTTCACAGTGCAGTTGTTCATTTCTAAAAATATACAGCAAAGTCTGAGGGTGTCAGTCACGGGGGACTGTTTCTACCACATGCACAGTCCTGGATTTGATCTTCAATACACAACTAAAAATACTGAGCAAATAACTGAGTAAATGGATAAATCATATATGGAGAGCTGAGGGAATGGTCAGGGGCCTCCTCTTTCTTCCTTGTAAGTCACAGAGGACCTTAACAACAGAGTTCAGCTGAGCAGTAGAATGGGCACTGCTGGCTGATTGAGAGGCCTCCAGAGCCCAAAGGATAGTTTCTTTTAGGTGTGTGCCCATGTGCCTGCCCCTGCTCTAACAACACTCTGACCTTCATTCACAGCCAGATCCCAGGAATCCGGCCTTTATTGCACCACAGACCTCACTGAAGTTGGGAATTCCACAATTCACCCTTGGAGACTGGCAGAAGCAGTGCCTATCCTGTCATCTAGCCATGTAATCCACAGCACACTCTGATATATCCACACACTGACATACACAGAGACTGTGCATACAGACATGCATAGTCAAATGTGTGTATGTGTGCATATGTGTGCCACACATGTAGTTGTGCAGGTGTGTGTGTGGGTGGAGTCCAGAAGTTGATGCTGGATTTCCTCCTCAGTCACTCACTGAAGTTGGTGTGCACCAACTGGCTGGACTGGGGTTGCCTGTGAGCCTCAGTATTGTCCAGTCTCCAGTCTCCACCCCCCAAGTGCAGGGATCAAGGGTGTGCTGCTGCACCAGGCTTTTTACATGTGGCCTTGGCATTAAATGCAGGTCCTTGTGTTCCCTTTACAGGCACTTCACTGGCTCAGCCATCTCCCCAGCTCTACCACTGTAACATGAGGGGCTGCTTGTTGGGGTTTCTGTCCTGCCCGGTCCCCCAGCCATTTATTTAGTCCCAGAGAAAATCACACAGAGGGTCTACATTAGATATAAACTGATCGGCCCATTAGCTCAGGCTTCGTATTAGCTCTTATAACTTACATTAACCCATTATTCTTATCTATGTTAGCCATATGGCTTGGTACCTTTTTCTTTATCGGTGGAGCAGGTCACATCCTGCTTCTTCAGTGTCTGGACAGAAATGTGGGAAGAGCTTCCTCCTTCCCAGAATATTCCTGTTCTCATTGCCCCACCTCTACTTCCTGTCTGGTTTTCCTGCCTATACTTCCTGCTTGGCTACTGGCCAATCAGTATTTATTTAAAACATGATTGACAGGATGCAGACAATTCTCCCGCACCACACCACGATCTCTTCTTAAAGTGATGTTTTTAAGGACATGAAGTGGACTACAACCATTACAAAACCTCTGAGCCTCCATGTAGGTTTTCTGTAAGAACCTTAGATGGAAAGCCACAGCAGCCCTATTGTGAGCTTTGCTTATTTTCCCAATCAGTTGCTGAAGCTGATGAATGTATCTTTCCCACCCTCATCACTGAGCCTTGAGTGGCATCACTGGATCTTCCATGAGTCAACAAACCCCACCCTTGCTATTCTCGCTCCCTTGGGAGGCTAGGGGAATCTTCCAGAATATGTTGTTTATTTCAGGAGAGCAGATGTTCCATTCTGCCTGACATCGCAATAAGTTGATTCAAAAAGCTCAGTTTATTATCTTGTTTAAATTATGGGATTGAGCCTGACAGTGGTAGTGAACACCTTTAATCTCAGCACTCAGGAGGCAGAGGCAGGCGAATCTCTGTGAGTTCAAGGCCAGCCTAGTCTACCCAACAAGTTCCAGATCTGGCTTCATAGCTACTTAGAAACCCTGCCTTGAAAAACCCAAACCAAACAAACAAATAAAATGGTATAAAGAAACCCACTTTATGTTGAGGCCCATCTACCTGACAAGAGTGGTACCAACAACTAATTTATTTTCTTTATTCTGCAATTCAAATCAAGTACATTGGTTTGCATGACTAATGGGAAAGAACACAATTTTGGTCTTAATGAGAACCACTCCTCCCTATTCCTGAGAAAGTCTCACTTCATGCCTGGATGGATGTTTTACAAACAGATTAAAAGGGATGCTGTGTTTCCAGGCAGTAAAGGGTGGGGGGAGAATCTTTCCTGAATAGTTTCAAGTTATATCATGTGCACAGGTATGCAGACATGTATATTTTCCTAGAGTTACAACACTGAGATAAATAACCCTACATCTAACAGCCGAAGCCCATTTGAAATCGTTTCCAGCAAGAAGGTGGCAGAAGAGACAGAGAAAGAGAAAGAAGGCTGAAGACAGTGTCTCCCCCAGTCAGCTGGAAACAATTGTCTCCAGATTTCTCTTCCTCTGTCAGATCAGTGCTGATGGCTTTGCACACTCAGAAAAGCTACCATCCAAATGTGAAACTCCAGCTTCAGCCGCCAAAGACTGGAGACAACTGTAGGATGTTCCCGCCTTAATTCCTCCTCATCTGTGGTTGCCTGTTATTTCTCAAAATGGAGTCCTCTGTACCAATGTGAGCAATTTCCCTTAGAACAATCCCTCAAATAAATGATTACTTTTATTCATGATTCACTATTTCACAATATATCACGAAATCATGAATTTATTATAGCATTTGGTGCATGTACAGATTGCGTTCTGATCATAATTTCCTCCCAGCACCCTTTCTCGTCCCACCCCCTCACTCCTTCTTTCTTCTTTCCCAATAGTCTTCCTCCCATTGTCATGTAGAGGTATGTTTTCCTGTTTGTTTTTATGTATATTAAATTCATGCTCTCTGAATGAGAGAAAACATACAATTTTTGTCTTCCTGAGCCTACCTTTCTTCCCTTAGTACAAATTTTACCCAGTTTCATAATTTCCCTCAATAGGATGACTACAGCTCTACCATGGGGTGTGTGTATACACACACAAGGTGCTTCTGCTATGGAAGGAAGGAGTGTCTGTAGAAATAACAGATGTACTGTGTGGTTTTGTGTCAAGTTGATATATGCTAGAGTCATCAGAGAGGAGGGAATCTCAATGGAGAAAATGCCTCCATAAGACCCAGATGAAAGACATTTGCTCAATTAGTGATCAATGTGGGGGAGCCCCGCCTATTACTAGAGGAGCCACCCCTGGGCTGCTGGTTCTGGATTCTGTAAGAGAGCAGGCTGAGCAAGCCATGAGGAGCAAGCCAGCAAGCAGCATTCCTCCACGGTTTCTGCATCAGCTCCTGCCTCATGGTTCTTTCTTTGTTTCTTCCTGTCCTGACTTCCTTTGATGAACTGTGATTGGAAGCATAAGCATAACAAACCATTTCCTCCCCAAGTTGTTCTCATCATGGTGTTTCATCACAGCAACAGAAACCCTAAGACAACATGCAGCCACATATAAGGAAAAATCAAGGGAAGGTTCTACACTCATCTTCACTCTTTGATCCTTGAAGCTGGGATCAGTGTTTGAGGGACAGCTTTTCTGAGAATGTAAAATTAGAACAGATATACACATTCTCTTTCTTTCTTTATGGGCTCTTAAGCTGATTCCACCATGGGCTACTGTGGATAGAGTTACAATAACACAACATGAAGCCATCTCTAGCACGGAACATTGATTCCTTTGGGTATAATATACCCAGGATTCCAGGAGTGACGTGGCTGGATCATGTTCTATTTTCAGTTAAAATTAATAATTCTCAGCTAACAATATGGCTCAACAAAGGAAGAGGGCAGAGAAGTCTAAAGCAAGGCTACAGATATTTCAACACAAACTGAAAACACAGTTTGATCTGGTTGAGAAAACAAGCTCCATGGGTCTAAAAAGAGAAAATCTACCTATTGGGTAGAAAGTCCTTCCTCTTCACCAGTGTCTTTCCACATTTGTCTCCAGGACATATTACAGAGAACACTAGAAACTTTGGTTGGATTTGCACCAATAATTCTGGTCCCTGTGTACACACCAGCTTCATACATCTACACAACTTTTATTTGCATCTTCATGTCTTTCATGATGAGTGCTTAAGTGCATGCCTGTGTATTAACATCTGTGTCTGTCAGTGTGCTTATGCAGTATGTGCCAGTATGTGCTGTGGGTTAAATGACAGGGGAGAGATGGCTTCTGCCTACCTCCAATATTGCTCTCTGTAAAATGCTCCACAGATTCCATTAAAGGAAACTCAAGTCGTTCTCAGTAGACCCCAGGGCCTGTGATGACGAGCGACATCCACAGAGGGAAAGTAGGATCCTTGTGTTTCCTTGCTCTACTGTTATGATAAAGCACAACTTGGGGAGAAAAGGGGTATTTGGCTTACAGATTACAGTCTATCATGGAGGGAAGCCATGAGAAACTCAAGTCAGAAGTTTGAAGTAGAACTAACAGAGAAGCCTTGCTTACTGGCTTTCCCATACCTCTGGCTTGCTCGGCTACCCTCTTTATAAAGCCCAGCCCCACCAGCCTAGTGGCACGCTGGGCTTGGCCCTCTTATATCAGTTACCAATTAAGAAAATGCCTCACAGAAATGGGCAGAGCTCAATCTGGTCTTCTCAATTTCTCAATTGAGGTTCTTCTTTTCCAGGTATATCAAGTTGACTATCAAGATCATTACACCCAGAGTCTGTGCTGCCATTTGATACCCGATTCAGAAAAGCAAAGGTGGAAATTCCAACTGCAAGTCTGCCCAGAAAAATCATACAATAGTTGGATACATACCTGGAGTGTATTTAACTGGAGTCATTTGTTTGCTGAGTGGATATCCATTGGGAAATTATTGGAGACACAGATGTAAAAAGGTTGATTGGTGCCAGGATCCAGGCCTGAATGTCAAAATGAGCCTTAAGGAGCCATCTGTGGCTTCCAGGAAGTTATAGCATATTAGAGTACAGGGGTGACATCCTCATGTATACCTCTGCCAAGGTGTCCTGACACATGACATCTGTCTCTCACTTCTCATGAACCAACATGACCACGTTCTGTTGAACTTGGGGATGAAACTGAGCCAATGTTAGCCTCAACTCACACTGACCACCCATTTCAGACCCCAACCAGCCTCAGCATCTTAAATGCCCTAGTGCTTGTTAGGGCATTTGGAGGATAGAAAGTCTATAACACAAGAAGGCTCGTGTTAAAAGGCTGGGTACCAGTTGACCTTGGCTTTTGGGAGAGTGACTGGATTCTGGGAGAATCTGTTCTGATCAAAGACTGAGCCCTTTGATGAAGCCCTTTGATGATGGCAGGACTGAGAGGTGATGGAGAGTAGGAAGTGGGAAGAAGTAGGTCCTACGGACATACCAGTCCATAAGGTGTGCAACTTTGCCATGCCCTACTGCCACAATGCCTCATGGTCTACAGACAGAGAACCAACTGACTATGAATGAGATTATGAACCAAAGTCAATATTCACTTCTCTACAGCACTTCTCGGGATCTATTCTGGTGGGACATAGGCTGGTAGCCCAGTGCCCATTCTTGGTGACTTCTTTATTGGTTAATTTAACTAGGTCTGGCTTATTGTGTAACTAATGCATTCCAGGTTCTGTCTTGGAGCCCTGAGTATCAGGTGGTGATAGGCAGGCCACATTTCTGCCTTCATAGAGTGCACATTTTGACAAAGCACTGGGAGATAAAGCAATCCAAAATCAATAAGAAAGCGTGATTACTTGTGTTAGTTTAGTTACTTTTAAATTCAGTTTGAACTTTACTAATTTATCTTTAATTTATACTTTATTAATGAGAAATAGGTACTTATGAGGAAAACTGATATGAAAGGAGAAAAGAGGAGTAATTTATTGGCTGTTCAAGGCAAGATCTGGTGATATATGAAGCAAGTTTTGTATATCTGGAGGAGAGGAGGAATTTTAGGCAGAGAGATCAAGTTCAAAGACCCTGCGGTGGGAAATTGTTTGCTAGTGTGGTTGGAGTAGAGGAAACCTGGAATTACGGATCATAGGAATGAAGCATGCCATGGGACAGGAAGGTCCCTAAGAGTTTTGCAGAATCCTGGCAAGACTGAGTTCTGGGAACAATTAGGGGCTATGGGCAGTGAGAAACAAAACCTGCATTTTCAGGCCTGCACCTCACACACAAAGCGAAAGCAAAGTGCTAGCATAGATCAGCAGTGAGCTGGGGTTGCTATCCACTATCAAGGCAACTTGGCTTTAAGATACCCTAAAAACCAAATGCCAGTTGGCTACAAAGTCTGTTCCCATTGGAATCTCTGAGGTCTGTGTCCCAGTATCTGCAAACCCTTTTTCACGAGAGTGGACTTGACATTTGCAGTCAGTTGAATCTAGCAAGGCTGAGAACCCATGGGAATAACCACAAATACCCAGATTTCTGTCCTAAGGGAAACAATGAAGCCCGCTATCCTGCTCACCAGACTTGCACTCTCTCTTCTTTACTAGCACATCTGGATTTCAAAGGAAACTAAAGCCATGTGTAGCTGATGAGTCACGATGTGGAACCCCACGGGATGATCTTGCACAACCCCAGGGTGTTTCAGCCCTTCTCTTCCAGCACTGCTTCCTCTTCTTGGGTTTCTTCTTCATGTTCTTCCAAGCATTCCTGTTTATGTGGAGAGAGAAAAGGAGAGGTGGGAGGAGAAAGATTCCTGCCTTTTTGTCTTGTTTCATTTTGTCTGTCTACTCTGGCATTTCACCTCAGTGAACTCTTTCTCACTGACATGACTCCAGGTTCATCTCTCTGTGGCTTCTCAATGGTGGGTCCCCTCCTCTGCCCGGAGGCACACATTACATGTGCCATCTTCTGCCCTTCCAGTCCCACATCTCCTGGAGTAGCCATTAATGTAAGAAGAGAAGTCACCATGTAACCACCCCCCCAAGTGGGGAACAGAAACTTGGCACAGGGGATTTGTCTTCCCAGTCTGCCAATTGCCTCCTAAGGAATGCCACTTAAAGAGAGGCAGCTTATTAACAATGCCTCGTGGTATGGAACAGGCCAATTCTAGCTGTGACTTGCCGGCCATGCTCTTGCTATTTCCTGGGTAGGAGGTGCTTTTGGCATGACAAATGTCGAATGTGAACATGCTCTGTATCCATCTAAGCTGCCATTACTTGGGAGAAGCCTGATTTGAAAGCACCCAGAAAAAAATTGTGGGTTTGGTCTAGTCCAGTTTCAGGAGTGAGACTTGAGGGGCCACAAAGTCATTACCCCAAATTCTCCTTTACCATCTCAACACATCCATTTTCTTCACTCCATCTCAGGGTGCAAATCTGTACACATGTCACTTTTGCTTTCAATGACAGACTTTGGTGCCTCAGCAGGACCACCCAAAGCTTGGAAGGTTGATGCAACCTAGAAGAGGTCAGGGATCTCCAGTCATAGTGAGCACTTGAATCCATCAATCCATTCCTGCTATTGCTTCCTGATGCCAAATGCTGTTGAAAACTGGTTCCATGCAGTTCAGATACACAACATAAATCTAGCAGAAACTGTGGGTCTTTGAGGGGAAATAATTATACTTCCTCGTGTGTGTGTGTGTGTGTGTGTGTGTGTGTGTGTGTGCTTGGTCATGCAAGATTACAACTTTTGAATATTCTTGTAATCTGCCATTGCCCTGCTCCAACTTCTCCACTCTCTCCTTTGTATTTTCTGATCTTTCATCTAAACTATGGGGTTGCCCATGACTTTTATCTAACCAATGGGACTGCCCACGGTTTTTTTCATGGTCTCAGTTTCTGCTCTGGCCTTCTTGAAGTCATACAGTCTGCATGGACTCACTTGCAGGCACCACCCGTTGGCAAAATAGGGAGAATTCTGCTTCCCTTTTTGCCTGTAAAATGTAGAGACAGTCAATCCTGCTATGTCCTATTGTTGTGACCTTGAAATTGCATGAGCTGCTCAAAGGTCTGGAGACACAGCTGATACAACCTAACCAATTGATATGAAGCAGCCACTCTTGGAACACAGATTCTGGTTTCAAGTTCCTCTGGACTCTGGGGCTCTTCTTTGAAAGTATTCAGAAGGGTAGTATAATAGTTAATACTGTTGTCATCTTATAAGGGTCTAGAATTGCCTAGGAGACAACCCACTGGGCATGTCTGTGAGGGTTTCTAGATTGTTCTCATTAGGTAGAAAGTGGGTGTCGCCATCCCATGAACTGAGGTCCCACACAACCCACTGAATGTGGAGAAGCCGAGCTGGTGCCACATAGAGTTTTCACCCCGATATTCTAGTGTCTTTGGTACAGCAAGGAGCTCTACCAGTAAAACCAAAACAAAACAAAAAGAAATAAGTAGAAAACGAACTGATCACCAACAGCCATTGTTAGACCCTAGATTAACCAGTGAGACCCACCTGCCTGAGAATTAGTTAACTTCCTGAGATTCTGGGAGTTATAGTTTTTGGAAAACAACAACAAAGCTTCATGGGAAAGTACGGCGGCCTGTGGGTGTTGTCCACATAATCCCTGCCAACGCCAGCATGTGTCTTTAAGCCACTCACCTGGAAAGCTTCCAGGCAGTGGTCCTGACTAAATTCCATCCTGGTCAGTATTTAAACTTTTAATAAAAGTGTGTTTAAATTCAGCCAAAGCAGTAGAACTGATTTTCCTGGTAAACTCTAGGATTAACTCCCTCTGCTTCCTGACTACAGATGCCATATGACTGGCTGCCTCACCCTCCTGCCACCAAGACTTCCCCATCAGGTGGGCTGCACCCTCGGACTGTGAACCAAAGTAAACCCTTCCTTCCTTAAGTCACGTTTGTCATGTATTTCTGTCACAGCAGTGAGAGAAGTGACAGGTGATGCAACTGGCTGGTTTATCTCTGCAGAGCAGCCAAGCTAGTGGCCATAAGAGGACACACCTCTGGATGCACTCAGAAGGCTGACAGCGTAAATGACCTTGAGAAAACAAGTCACCTTCCAGGCAGGGGAAACACCAAAGTGTGAGGAAGAGGAGAGGAAGAGATATCTCAGTGCCAGTGGAGTTCAGGTTTGCCTGGCAAAAGAGGGTTTTGAGAAGAGAGAAGTGGGGATATGAAGGCGGGAGTCCAGAATGGGTGAGGAAAGCCATTCTGCACAGAGCTGTAGCTTCATTCTGCCCGTTACTAACACAAGCGGTTAAGAATGCCCCAGAACTCCTCCTGTCTTTTCAGGGGTGCACAGGTGCACAGTGAGGAATTTTCTTGGAGATATTATGAGTGGATGACTGTGTGATGAGTGTCTATCACCCCTCTGAGCCTCAGCTTTACTATCTGCAATACGACAACAATAGTGCCCATTTTATAGAGCAGCAAGGATAAGCAAGTTGGTACATACTGAGTACTTAGAACAGTGCCTGACATGCCAGGAGTCACTTAGCATGTTCCCTTCATCATTGTTGCTATATTTTTATCCTTGTGATGATTTTTAATTAATAAAGGTGTATTTGGTCATTTGGTTTACCCACTGACCACTTGGTACCTCAGGGGGATTTTGATGACTGTGTTTGCATTTATACGCCTGATCCCACAAACATCAATCAGTATGCCTTTCATTGCCCTGGGTTTCTGGGAGAAGAACAGAATGGCTACCAGTGAGGTCTGGGCACTGTTTAAGAACAAAGGTATCCAACTTGGTCAAAGAGAAGAAAATAATGGGAGAACCACACAGTAACCTGGAAGCAGGGAAGAAGGAAACATCTCCAAAAGCAAGCATCACATGTCAAACACTCAACCTGGGGGCCAGACACGTGACTCAATGGGTAAGGGCACTTGCTGCTAAGCCTGTGGACCTACACTCAGGCCCTAGCACTCACATCATAGGAGAGAACCAGCATCTGCAAGTTGTCCCTGACTTCCCTCTCCACCCCTCTCTGTCTCTCTGTCTTTTTATTTCTGTCTCTGTATCTCTGTCTCTCTCTCTCTCACACACACACAAATTAACACAATAAATTAATCAACATAAAAAGATAACCTGAAAAGAAAAAAGAACAGCTTATCCAGAGTCAGGGCCAGTCTGCAAAGGGCTTTTTAATTCATGAGTTTGGCTGTCCCGTTATCTGAGAGTCATTAGCTTAGCACTCACCTTTGCTAGGCTTCCTTTGTATTGGCGCATTTGAGCAATGGGCTGTTTTCACTGGCTTTAGTCAGTCCTAGAAACTGGGGCATTTGCATGGCTGTTCTCACATTGAAGTATACTCTAACCTAGATGAGAGGGAGAGAAGAGACAGATGGGAGGATGTGTGGAAGGTGGCTGAAGGGACTGCTGTCTCCCCAGGGCATGTGTTTGTAAGGGACTCTCAACCTTATAATGGCAACAATATGTTTTTCCTTTTGCAGATCTCTGTGTTGGAAATAAGATCCCCAGGGGTCCTGTGAACACAGACTAGCGCTGGCTTGCTACACTTGGGACTTGTGAGTGACACAGCTCAGCAGGGCATCTCATTTAGTCTAATTAAAATTCTTAATACTTTTGAAGCAGGAAGACAATACATTTATTCGGAAAACTATGAAGCCTGTCATTCTGGACCAGGGGTTTCCCAGGACATAGGATGTTCAGTGCTGAAGCTGGTACCGTGCCAGCAAATGGGAACAGTGGACCACCCCAACTGCATCTAGGGGCATCCTGTAGCTTTGAGGCCAATTTATTACTCACTCTGAAGGAAGTTATCTTTGATAACGTGCCAAGGGTGGGCTCACACATCTACTTAGGTTCCAGAATCCCAGGCTAGGCAGTTCCTCAGACAGCTGCCGTGCAGGGCCAGTGAGCCAGTGACTGGTTGGGACCAAAGAAACAGCTGTGTCTCATTTTCTCTATGAGAAAGGAATAGGAGAAGGGAGGAGATGGCCATGCAGCCCTTTGTAAATTATTGCGACATGTCAAAGGAAATGATGTTGGGGCATGTCTCCTCGTATGTCTTTTCCAAAGTGTGAGAAATTCTTCACACCCATTGAGAAGTAAAAGTGGCCACTTGTCTGCACAAAACCTACAATAAGGGGAAAATTGGGTCTACAGTGCCAGCCCCCAAATCCAGGCCAGCGCTGAAGCTTGCTGCTTTGGCCCAGCAATGGAGGAGGCAAAGAGAAGAGGTGTGGGGAAAATGATGTATTTTGTACCTAACTTCTCCTGGAGCTAGAGAAGACTCACAGGTGCCCAGAACGTGGGGGCACGAGGACTGTGGGAAGGCACAAACGTAGAAGCCCTGGGTCAAATGCCTCTGTCGCCACAACTAGATGGTCATGGTCATTCCAGGTAAACTTGAAAGAATCATCTCTCCCTGAAAGTCAACCAAGCAAGGTCTCCACCAAACAGATGGGGCTGGCCTTCTGAGGTTAACCTTCAATGTGGCGGTAGACAATTCATTCTCCAGAGCAAATTTAAAAGAACACTTTTGAGATGGTTTCCCAACCTGGCCCTAAGCGTCTGTACTCAAGCCATGCTCTACCTCAGCCTCCCGAGTAGGCAGAATGATAGAACCTTCACCAAGTCTGGTGCATCTTTCCACTTCTATGCCTTGCTCTCAACATCCCTCTTTTGTCTGTGCATTTTCTTTTAGAAAATATGTAATCTGATATATTATTTGCATATCTAATCTTTCTCACACCAAGGTTCTATTTCTGGAGCTTGGTACGGATAAATACCTTTAAAGAAGATGTCAGGAAGTGTGCCAGGGCATTAGTCATTTTGACACAGTCTAGAGGATCATGGGAAGGGAGTATCCATGAGGGTTGTCACTATTCGGGTGGTCTGGAAGAGATCACTTTAACCGGGTTCACTGAGGTAAGAAGACACGTTCTGAATGTGAGTGGCAGCAGTTAGTGGCCTGGGACCTGGGCTAAATGGAAAGGAGGGGGAGTTGAGCACCAGGACGCAGGAATTAGCTCACTGCTCTCTGCTCTTGGTTGTGGATGTGACGTGAACAGCTGCTTCAGTTCCTGCCTGTGATTTCCCTGCAATGATGGACTGAAGCCTGGAACTGTGAGCCAAAGAAACCCCGGGATATTTTTAGCACAGACCCGGAAACAAACCCAAGACATCCTCCCTACAGTATTATCTCTTCATCGTTGCCTACTATTTTAAGTTAAATCCTTGGAAATAAATGTCAGATGCGAGCACTTTTGTGACATTTTCATGCCATTAAGCAATGCACAGTAGTTACACACACTTTTGAAAACTCAATGCAAGTGGTGTATAGGTGAGTTCTCTAGCAAGGACATATTCAGGCAAAGGGGTTCTCACTGAAGGGGATGTGTTGCCACCAGTTCCTTCACATGGCTTTACATGTTCTAGTTTCTTTATCCTTTCTCTCACTGATGAAAATGAAAGGCTGATACATTTTGATTTTATTATTATGAACTGGTGTCATTACTAGGCTATAAGCTGGATGCAATAGCTCCAAATACTCAGGTAGTTATAAAGGATTTGGCAAGAGAGAGGGTTTCTCAGATTTTGGATGTGTGAACTGGCGACTGATGATGCTTATATTGGTGTCAGCGTAAAGTTAAGCTGATGTCTATCAGGTGCCTGGAGGAACCCAGGCATAGGGTAAGTTCCCTGTAACTATCCTGTGCGCTCTTGCGCTCTCTCTCTCTCTCTTTCTCTCTCTCTCTCTCTCTCTCTCTCTCTCTCTCTCTCTCTCTCACACACACACACACACACACACACACACACTTCTATCCCTTTTTTCATTTTATTTATAAAATATTAATAATGTTTGTATTTTTATCCTATCAACACCCTAGGAGTAAATACGTAGCAAGAAATAGTCTAAGGGCAGGAGGGTAACTTTGGTTACGTGGTGCCTGGGGTTTTGTCTATGTGGCCAGAGTTTGCAACATAGCTTGAAATATCTCAGGAGACCAGGAAACAGAGACACTGGGAGAACACTCCTTTCCCCACTCTATCTCTACCCCATCTTCCTACTTACGCTGCAGCACGAATTCTAATTGGTCTTAATAATAAAAACCTGGAGTCAGATGGGGTAAATGCTGAAAGATCAGAGGAGCAGAGCAGGCAGCCACTAGCTCTTACCTCTACAAAATCCTCAGGCAGAGTGGGTATCCTGTCTCTACAAGCCCTCACTTAGACTGAATACTGTCTCTATGGAACCTCAGACTGCACTGAGCTCCTGTCTCCTCCCACCTTATATTCCTCTCTCGGCCCAGCTGTATCACTTCCCATCGCCCCCTCACTAATGCTGGGATTAGAGGTGGGAGCCACCACTGCATGGTTCTGTTTCTCTTTTAGACTGATTGAATCTTGTGTAGCCCAGGGTAGCCTTGAACTCACAGAGATCTGTCTGTCTCTGTCTCCCAAGTGCTGGGATTAAAGGTGTCTGCCACCACTGCCTGACCTCTATGGCTGACTAGTGTGGCTAGCTCCACACCCTGATCTATGGGCAAGATTTATTGGTTAAAGCACAAACAAAATATCACCACATTGCTCTACCTAGTTCCCATATCTGGAAGGTTCCACAGCCTTACAAAAATTCAGACAGATGAACCTATTGGGGATACGCCATGGTCAAACCCTCACACATGCCAAAGGCCATCTCCCTCCTACCAGAGTTCCTCATGTTGTTGAGTGAAGAGAACCACATCTTCCAGGCTACCTGTCCTTCAGAAGCATTTCTGGTGAATTCCAAGAACAGCCAGGAGTGAGAACAGCTCCAGAGTGAGTCAGAAGCCAAAGAGCTTGTTCAGACATAGAACCACCACACCCAGATGCCCTTTCCCTGGGTCGAGGGAGCAACTTGAAGGTGATGCTTTCCAACACACCTCCAGGCGATGCTGGTCTAACTGTCTCTGCCACACAGGAAGTTCCTGGGTAGCCCATCTCCCCAGAACCAGGCTCAGGCTCTCCAGTCACATATGAAGCGGGAGAAATCGGCTCCTTCAGTGTTAGCTTGTGATATGCTCAGTTGCTCAGGCCAGAATTTCATTGCATCCACAAACTCAACATAAAAGGTCAAATAAGTGTGGCAAAGTGGACTCCGTTGTTATTATTATTATTATTATTATTATTTATGCTTTTTTATTTACAATACTTTTTTTAACATACCAACCCCAGTTGCCCCTCCCTCCTGTCCTCTCACCTCCTACCTTCCCCATACCCCACCTTCCATTCACTCCTCAGAGAGGGTAAGGCCTCCCCTGGGAAGTCGACTACGATTGTCCCATCACCTTATTGAGGCAGTACGAAGCCCCCTTCCCCACCCTACCTCCGTGCCTAGGCTGAGCAAAGTATCTCTCCATAAAGAGTGGGTTCCACAAAGTCACTTCATGCATTAGTGTTAGATCCTGGTCCCATTGCCAGTAGCTCCACATACTGCCCAAGCCACACCATTGTCACCTGCATTCAGGGGGCCTAGTACAGTCCTATGCAGGTTCCCCACTCTCAGTCCGGAGTCAGTGAGCTCCCACTAGCTTGAGTCAGCTGGTTCTGTGGGTTTCCCCATCATGGTCTTGACCCCTTTGTTCATATTATCGCTCCTCCCTTTCTTCGGCTGTACTCCAGGAGCTCGGCTCAGTCATTAGTCATGGATCTCTGCATGTTTCTGTTTCTGGATGTGGGTTCTGTGTCCGTATGAGGTGTCAGATTCCTTTAACTGGAGATACAGACAGTTGAGAGCTGCCATGTGGGTGCTGGGGATTGAATCTGGGGCCTCTAGAAGAACAGTCAGTGATCTTAACTGCTGAGCCATGTCTCTAGCCCAGGACTCCATTCTAAGAAGTGGGGCACTGGAACAGTTCTGGCATTGTGCAAACATTGCAAAGTGTGCTTAGACACTGTGGTTGTTTGAATGAGAATGACCCCCAATTGCTCATATATTTGCATGATTAGTTCCAAGTTGGTAAACTGTTTGGGAAGGATTAGAAGGTGAGGCCTTATTGGAATAGGTGTGGCTTCTTGGAGAAGACATGTCACTAGGGGTGGGCTCTGAGGTTTCAAAAGTCATGCTAGACCTATTCTCTCTCTCTGTCTCTCTCTCTCTCTTTCTTCATGGTGCCTATGGGTCTGGAGGTAAAGCTCTCACCTACTGCTCCAGCACTATGCCTGTATGATTTCTCTTTGATTATTGGCCTAACCCTCTAAAACTGTAAGCAAGCCCCCAATTAAACGCTTTCTTTTATAAGAGTTGCCTGGTCATGGTGTCTCCTCATAGCGACAGAACAGTAACAAAGACAGACACTGTTATGGGATAGCCACCTGCTCACTCAGGCTGTATAGATGGTGTGCATGCAAGTGACAAGACCTGCTGTGTCCAGGACCATGAGGAACTGAACTCAATGAGAGTAAATGAAGCCTGAGATCAAATAGAGAAGGGTGCAGTTTCGGGTCAAGCACCATGGCGTGTGCTCTTGCAGGGAACGTGGCAGATGAAAGGCAATGTGCTCTTCGTAGCATCTTTTAGATTTGTTTCATTTATTTACTCTTTCTGTGTATGTGTGTGTGTCTCTGTCTGTCTGTCTGTGTGTCTGTATCTGTGTCTGTGATTGTATATGAGTACAGAGACCAGGAGAAGGCACCAGATCCCTCAAAAGTGAGTTATGGTGTTTGCAGATCACCCAGATGGTTCCCTGGATACTGGAATCTGGACTGTTCTGCTCATGATTGTGCAGCAAGCAAGCTTAAGCAAAGATGCATCCCTCCAGCCCCAGGAATGTCTTAAATGTCAAAATGAATGAACAAGTTGCCCAGTGTCCATTGCCATCATGTGTCACATAGGGACATATGGTACACTGTGTTCATCCTGTACTTGACACCCAGGCTGCATCACCAGCGTCACCTCAAAGATGAGAGCCATGTCCTGCACTGAGACACTGCCACAGCGCAGGCACTGTGAAAGGGAGTGTTTCACCTCTGTGGAGGTCTTCAAGGCCTCCCCGGTCTGCACAGTTCTTTGTTGAAATGTTGTTCCACGATGCAGACTGATACATCTGGCTGGTTTAGAGAACAGCAGTGCCCGGAGCGAGGCAGGTGTGTTTCCTGTCCTCTGAGAGCATCTAGTCCAGTCAGTGTTTCAATCTGAAGAGATCTCCTACCAGTGGGGCATGTCTAAGGACATGTTTTAGCAATCTCAGTTGAGGGGTGGAAGAGACACTACCGGCCTCCGCTGAGTTAGCAGCTGAGTGTGTGATACAACACCCCACAGTGCCCCTGTCGGTCCTCAATGAGTGGGGACGATCTGGCCCCAGGTGTCAACGGTGTTGAAGCTGAGAAATTCTGGGATTCTTTGAAAGACAGACAAGCAAAAAAAAAAAAATACAGAGGATCTAAGGAAAGTAGGGGGCTATCTCAAAACATAATATTGGGAAGTATACTAAGAAATTGTGATAACTCAGCTAAAAATAAAAGATAAGGGGATAAGGGATAGGGAGCAGAAAGAAGGATCTCAGAAAATGAAACGGTATGTTCAGAGAAACTAGCCCTGGAGAAGAGTGATGCCAAAAGTCCGTGCTGGGCTCGCACTGACGCCACCCAATGCTGCACTGTGCAGATACTAATGGACAAACAATCGCAGCCCTGTCACAGGAAAAATACTCCCCTTATCCTTGAGTCTTGGATGTGGCAAAGGTAGCCTAGAGAGGTTAAACAGCTGGCCTGAAGTCACATAGCTGATACATGGAGGGGTTACCATTCGAATGGGGCATTCTTGAGCCAGAGTCCATACCTTAGATCTTTTGTAAGACACAGGAGAGGAGGGTAGAGGACAGAGGACTGTGGGCTGATGGAAGGGACCATGCAAGCCACACAGGTGAGTTCAGCATGGTGCGATGGCAGTGGGGTGTGCCTGGAAGCTTTAGCCGAGAAAAAAATATGTTTAGGAGCTGAGACTAGCAGAGGTCAGGCAGAGCCTAGAATAAGAAAGAATCGAGGTGCAGAGGCGCTCTGTATTCTGACCTTAGGAGAAACCCTGCTTGGTTCTTCTGTGTTAAACGGAAAGTGTGCAGGGGGGTAAAGAGGGAAGATGATTTGAGTTTTTCCACCAACTGCCCCCAGCCCCTCCCTCCATGGGTGATCAGGTCCTTTATCAGCAGGGATAAAATTAGAAGAAAGTAGAAAAAACAGACTTCACGGTGGCATTTCCTAGGCCCTGCTCTGGGGCCGACCCCCAAGTATCTCCTAGCTGGCTTTTGTGGTCAGCTTTAAAATCACAGAATTGCTTAGTACTAGAAAAATACAGTTATTAGCTGTGATTATAGGGGAATCCGATTGAGCCGTGAATGTGATCTGCCTGTCTTGTCCTAACTGGCAATTTCAAATTGCCTCCTTTCCCCCAAAAGTTTCAGCAGAGGAGGAACCGAACTCGTAAGCAGATCCACATTGTTTGTTTGTTATTTTAAACACAAATCAAATGGAAATTGATCTGCTTCCTTGGGAACACCCGTGGCTGCCAAATGGCCTGGCTCTCCTGCAGGTTTTTGTGGGAACACCAACCGTTAGCCATCATGGCTTCAATTTGAATAATCAGAGCACTAATTACAAGCCTCTCTTGGCATCACCCTCACCAGCAGGCAGCATCCTTCACCACTAAGTGGGGTGTGAAGCAAGGTGATGCTGGCTGGACCCGTTTTCTTGAGAGCAAGCTGGGAGACTGGTACACTTCAACTTAGAGGTGATTCCCACTCACTGAGATACTCCTTCCTTCTCAACAAATGCTCCATTCAGGACCTGAGGTGTTCAGATGCTTCTCAGACGCACTCCCATCTTAATGTGTGAGCCAGACATGGGCATCTAAGGTGCACTGGTGTTTTCATGGTCACTGGGAAATCAAGAAAAGCACAAAACAGCTCATTTTCCTGCTGCTGAGACACAAAATGTCTGACTAAAGCGACTTAAGGAAAGAGTGGCTTATTTTGGTTCACAGTGTGAGGACATGGCCTATCATGGCAGAAAAGCCATGCAGGAGACAACCTGTCACATTGCACCCACAGTCAGAAATCAGCTCACTTCCTCCTCTTTATGTGGTCTAAAAAACACCAGCCTAAGGTTGATGTCACTCACATTTATGGTACTCTTACAATTCCAATTCATCAGATTAAGATCATCCCTCACCCCTGATTTTCAAAATATATAAAGAATTCAAGAAACTAGATATCAACAAACCAAATAATCCAGCCTAAAAACGGGGTACAGTTCCAAACAAAGGAATCTTGACAGAAGAATCTCAAATGACTGAGAAACACTTGAGGACCTCTTCAACGTCCTTAGCTGCCAAGGAAATGCAAATCAAAAACACCATGAGATCTCATCTCAAACCTATCAGAATGGCCGAGATCAAAAACCCAAGGGACAGCTCATGTTGGAGATGATGTGGAGTAAGGAGAACACACCTCCATGACTGGTGGGAGTGCAAACTTGTTCAGTCACTTTGAAAGTCAGTGTAGTGGTTTCTCAGGAAACTTGGAATCAATCTACTTCAGAACCCAGTTATATCACTCTTGGGCATATACCCAAAAGATACGCAATTATACCACAAGGACACTTGCTCAACTATGTTCAGAGGAGCTTTATTTGTAATAGCCAGAACTTGGAAACTACCTAGAAGTCCCTCAACTGAGGAATGGATAAATGAAATGTGGTACATTTATACAATGACATATTACTCAGCTGTTAAAAACAAGGACACCAGGAAATTTGAAGGCAAATGGATGGAACTAGAAATTATCCTGAGTGAGGTAACTCAGACCAAGAAAGACAAAATGGCAAGTAATAAGTGAATATTCACTGTTAAATAAATGCTAACTATGGTATAATCCACAGACCCAGAAAGATTGGGTAACAAGGAGGGCTTGTGGGGGTATGCCCAGATCGCTCTGGGAAGAGAAAACAGAAGAGATTTGTTGAGTGGAGTGAGGATGAGTGGGGATGGAAAATGAGCAATCAGGTGGAAGGGATGGGGTGGGGACAGGACTGAAAGAGACTAGTGGACAGGGGGACATTTCAGGGTCGGCTAAAACCCCGTGTGAGGGAATCTCCCAGGAATCTCCAAGGATGACCCCAGCTAAGACTCATAGCCATAGTGGAGACATAGCCTGAACTGGCCATCCCCTGTGAATAGATTGGTGCCTAGCCCAGTTGTCATCAGAGAGGAGCTGTCCAGCAACTGATGGAAACAGATGTAGAGATCCACAGTCAAACATTAGGCGGAGTTCAGGGAATCCTGAAGAAGAGGTGGAGAAAGGATTGCAAGAGTCAGAGGGGTCAAGAACACCACAAGAAAACTCAGAATCAACTAAGCTGGCCTAATAGGGGCTCACGGAGACTGAACTGACAACCAGGAAGCCTACTTGGGACTGACCTACGCCCTCTGCATATATGTGATGGTTGTGTAGCTTGGTCTTCTTGCGGGACAACTAACAGTGGGAGCTGGGACTGCCTCTGACTCTTTTGCTGGCTTAAGGGCTCTTTAACACATGAGAGGTGTTTAGTCTTACTGCAACCTCATATGCCATGTTTGTTGATATCCATGGGAGACCTGCCATGTTCTGAATAGAAAAGGAGGAGAAATGTAAGGGGAGTAGAAAGAAGATTGGGGGAGGGACTGGGAGAAGGGAAAGGAGGGGGAAAGGAGGCCAGGATGTAAAATGAATAAGTAAGTAAGCAAGCAAGTAAACAAATAGATAGATAAATAAGTAAATAAATTCGGAAAAAAGATAAGCCTTAACAGATGTGCCTAGAGGCTAACTAGACTAGATAATCCTTCACAGTAGTGTCTGGAGGCTAACCTAGTCTAGATAATCCGACATGGGTTACCTGGAGGCTTGCTGCTGAGTAATTCCACATCCTGTCAAGTTGACAATATTAGTCACCATGCCAAGCCATGCAGTCTGCAGAGGATTCTTGGAAATGCAGCCCCAGAATGACAAGAATGGTGCAGATCTGCAAAGACGTAGAGGGCAGAAATGCCAGAAAAGACACAGGGCCAAACTGGGTGGGCAGATGTCAGGGCTGTGACTAGAGAGAGCAGAAGCGTTGGGAGGTCCAGTTCCCAGTTTGCAGCCACAGCCATGGGCATGTCTTCTTCAGGAAGGCAGACACCCAACAATGCTTCAAGAAGGGAAAGCAGGATCAGACACTGTCTTCGCTTGTGTGAGACTGTACAAAACAAGGGACCAGGCTTATGGTAGGAGAACCAGCAAGTTCAGCAGGCTGCAGGAAGGTTTGGAAGATGCACTTGCCAGGGGGAGGAAGACCTAGGTGTGCTTTGACACTGGAGGCATGTGGCCGTGCTGAACACCAGTGTCTACATACCTCCCCTAGCTTCCTCTTCCCAGTAGCCTGTTCTTCACTCAGAGTGTTCTAAGCACCTGCTTACTGAGCACATGCAGAGGTCTCTCTAAACTCCTTATTCACTGGTGTGCTGATAACAAGAAGCTCAATAGAACCCATCACAATTTCTAGAAAGGCTGTCATATTCATACAGATATCAACAGTTGGGAACTGGGGTGATGATTCACTTGTGTGGTTCTTTGAATGTGATTGACCCCCATAAGCTCATCGGGAGTGACACTACAAGGAGATGTGGCTTTGTTGCAAGAGGTATGGCCTTGTTGGAGGAAGTATCACTGTGGGGGTGGGCTTTGAAATCTCATATATGCTCAAGCCATGCCCAGTGTCTTAGACCAATTCCTGTTGCCTGCCAGTCAAGATGTAGAACTCTCAGTTCCCTCTCCAGCAGCATGTCTGCCTGCATGCCACCATGTCACACCAGAGTGATAATGGACTAAATCTCTGAAGTGTAATCTGCCCCAGCTAAATGTTTTTCCTTTATAAGAGTTGCTGTGGTCATGGTGTCTCTTCACAGCAACAGAAACCCTAAGACAACTTGCTTTGTTTGATCCCCAGACCTTGCATAAAAACCCAGCCATTCTAGCTCTAGGGAAAAAGACAGGCAGAATTTTGGGCTCAATGGCCAGCAATCTTACCCAAATTAAAAACCTGAAGCCAGGGAGAGAGCCTGCTCAAAACACTAGGTGAACAGATTCTGAGAAACTATTTCACAATTTGTCCCCAGTCTATACGTCAACAGAGGGTTGGGGGGAATAGTAATTGAGTGCACTGGTTTGGCCTTATGTCTGGGTCCCAAAGACCTTACACATTCTCCTGAGGAATGGTATAACTAACGCCCTGAAAGTTTGCTTGCTCATGCAGTTTACTTCTGTCTTCCTCCAAAAAAATAAATAAATAAATAAATAAATAAATAACATCGTCAGGGGTCTGTAGACTCCTGTGCCCTCCTACCAGTGCAACTGTGTCTATTCTTTGGCCAGGAAACCCTTACTGTCCCTGTTCTTGGCATAAGTTCCTAACTCTAAGCACTGGTGCAAGGACAACACTCTAAGGGTGTGCATGTCCCAGTCATCTCTGCCACCTCCATGTTGTGTGTGTGTGTGTGTGTGTGTGCTTGTGGGCACACTTGTGGTTGGGTGAGCACACAAATTGGTGTGTGTGAAAGAAGAGCGCTAAAATAGATGTCGGGACTCATTCACAACCGCATCCATATTACTCAGGGAGGCAGTTCTCTCAGCTGATCCCACAGCTTACTGATATGGATAGTTTTGCTAGCCAGTTTGTTCTGGGGAATCGTCTGACTCCACCTTCTAAGGCTGGAATTACAGGTGAGCCACCACACCCACCTGTGCTGGGTCTTCCTACATGCAGGGGAAGCATGTCAACTGCTGAGCCACCTTGCCAGCCCCTTGTTTTGTTTTGTTTTGTTTTGTTTTATGAGACAAGGTCTCGCTGTATATCCTAGACTTGCCTGCAACTCTTGATCCTCTTGTTTCAGTATCCCAAACCCTGGGGTTACAGGTGTGCAAATCCACACCCAATTCTTCCTGCTCACTTTTTGTGTGAAGACAGGCTACCATTGTGGAGCCAAATGAGGTCATGAAATAGACCCAGGAACCAGGGAGGCTCTTCACACAATGCCAAAAGCTTTTTGTTTCCAATGTGGATAGGGTCCTGGTGGCCTGAATTCCAGCCCAGCTCATCTCTAGTTATATATGGCTGGGGCAGAAGCATGTTTCCTAAGGGCTAGTTGGTTCCTTTCTAGAATGGAAGATGATTGTGCCCTCCTGGGCTTTAGAAGGTGATTAAGTAGGGCGTACGCTGGAGCCAGACTCCCTGTTTTGGTAAACAGGCTATGAGCTGACTAGGTCTGGATAAGCCGGGAGCCCCAGGGGACTCATTTAGCAGGGCCCTGCCCTCCTTTGAGGGATGTGGATGACCTAGTGAGGGAGTGTGTAGGAAAACCCCTCTGCCTCATGTGTGAGTCTAAATAAACCTCTAACATAGCTCAGAAAAGAAAGCTCTGAAATCTCAACCTTTGAGCCAGTCACAGGCATCTTTGAGATACAAAACAACTTAGGGAAACTGAACTTGGCCAACTTTTGCCTGAGCTCATGAAGCGGTTTGAAGAGAAGCTTTGCTGCCTTCAGCTGAGTAACTGATAGGTTATATTCCAGAGAGTGGTTGGACCTGGACAAACAGGCCAAAAATTTCTCCTGTGACTGCTGGCCTCATTTTTTTTAAAGGACTGAACTTGGGTCCTTTGCCTTCTTCATCAATAGCTGCTGGCTAGGAGTGAATACTCTGGGGACCTCGATTGTACCCAGTGTCCAGGTCTTCACCCACCAGGCATATGCAAGCAGACAACATATTTACAGTGAGGTCCCCTGGAGCTGGCACATACACATGAGAGTTGTATCACTTGCCCACCCATAGCATGAAATACTCTCTATCATCAATTAGAACTAATGTTATACAACAGACCAAAGAAAGCTGTAATGTCTGTAATGGGCCAAATTGTATGTCTTTGATAAACTCTATAAACTCGTGTGTGTGTGTGTGTGTGTGAGAGAGAGAGAGAGAGAGAGAGAGAGAGAGAGAGAGAGAGACGCCTCAACACCCTAGGTTGATGTCTTGTTTGGTCACCAAGGAGCCCTTTGTAGAAGGAGCAGACCTAAAAAAGAGACATGGAATGGAGGTCACGTGACAGTGACAGAAACTGTAACTATGCAGCCACAAGCCAAGAAATAGAACCATCAATAACCAATGGGAAGGACCCAAGAAGGGTCCCCTCATTCTGAGAGTGTAGAACTATGTAAGGGTTCTAATCTGGGGTGGCCTAATCATGTCTGAATCACTTTGGTTGTGATGACAGTCTGCAGGGTACAGTGGGGAGACGCACTCTCTGGATTACAGGGTCCAACAGTGGAGCTTTCAACCCCGTGGCATGCACGCAGCTCGGCAGACGGTATTAGCTGCGGTGGTGTACCAGGCCCAGGCACTATGGCCTACCAGTGCCTTGACTGTGATGTCTATCCTCTGAAACTGTCTGCCATTACATCCACCTGGCTGTGGTGCCTTGTTCCCGCTGTGTCCCGGCTGTGAACACCTAAGCCACTCTCTTTGGATTGTCAAGCAAGAAAGCAATCAAGACAATTATGATCCCACCCACACTGGAACCCCAACTGTGTCATTTCCAGTGACAGAAAGGACACACAACAGATCAGTAAGGGACTTAGCACTGAGTGACAGAACTGCAGGTCTTGTGTTCATTTTCCTAGTGTGTGTCATTGTCAGTTTCCAAAGAAAACAGATCTGAGTAGCCTAGAAGATTGGCTTGATGGGTGATTATTGCCTACTGGACGTGTTGGAGTGCCAGCCACCACTTCCTCCTCCTGGATAATGGCATCAGCCTCTGGGCTGGCTTTCCTGCTCTTTCCATGTCTTATCCCAGTTCTCTCTCTTTTTATAAATGTGTATAGATGTGTGCACATATGCATAGAGGTTCTTGAGGAGGTCAAAGAACATCAGATGCCCTGGAGCCAGGGTTACAGGTGGCTGTGAGCCATTGGTGTGACTGCCTGGAACAGAACTCAGGTCCTCTGGAAAGGCAGTGAGCACCTTTTACTGCTGAGTCATCACCCCAGTCCAGTCCCAGCTCTCAATACAAAAAAGTCTCTCTTGGAGCAGACTTTTGTATAAACGTAGATTTACCTCAGAAACATGTAACTTCCGTCCCAAGTAAATAGCAGAAATAATTGGAAATAGGTTCAAAGAAACCCTCACAAACCACCCCTAGTGTTACAAAGGCTGAAGAGGGACCTAAAGTTTATCACCAGATGAATGAATAAAGAGAATATAGCATATCTATGCAATAGAATAGTATTCAACCATATAAAGAAGCAGACTGATAGGTGCTGCACTGTGGGTAAACCAAACAAAAACATTAAAAGGACATGTGTAGAATGGTTCATATATAATATATAACCACTAAAAACTGGAAAATCCAGAAAGTGATGGGGTGGGGAGGGAAGGTATGAGGGAAGAAGGAAGGGAGGAAAGGAGAAGGAAGAAAAGAGGAAGGGAGGGAGGGAGGGAGGGAGGGAGGAAGGAAGGAAGGAAGGGAGGAAGGAAGGAAGGAAGGAAATAGGGAAGGCAAGCAGATGAAGGGTTGGGGACCAGGGAGAGCTTCTTGCTGGGTTCAGGGTTTCTTTCTGTGATGGTGACAATGTCCAGGAATTGAGGAGACATGAGTTGTGGGTGATTAAACAGTACCAAGCTGTGCAAAATAGGTGGTTTTATGTTAGGTGAGTCTCACATCTGTGTTTTACTTTCAGGGGAGATTTAAAGAAACAGGGTCTCATAGCCCAGGCTGTCCTCTAACTCGTGACCATCCTCCTGTCTCAGTCTCAGAAATGCTGGAATTAAAGCAGAAGCCACCATGCCTGGCTTTGATCTCCATTTCCAAAACTGAGCATCAGTGTATACTACCTGATTACGTTTTCTGTTTCTTTCCTCTAAAGTTAGGTCAAGACACAAGGCCACCAAGTGAGTTTCTGGGGGTCTGGTTGCTGCCAGCTTCTTGCCACTCCCGGTGTAACTCTCAGCACTACAATGGCCTCCAGCTCCTTCCTGCCTTGGGGCCTTTATTCTTATTCATTCTTTCTCTGGGATGTTCTTTCAGTCATTTCCCCATTGAGTCCATGACATCTTCTAGTGTCGCCCCTTTGTGGCTCTGACTCTGTCACCAGCGTCACCTGACTGTCTTATTGTTCCTGACCAGAGTTCTCTTATCCTAACTGTTCTTATTATGTGCAATTATTCCCCAAACCTGTGCTTTTTAATTTGGGGTTGGTTTGTTTGTGTCTTTTGTAGTTGAGGTGAAATTTATTTGGCATGAAATCATTTCAAGTGTGCATTTCGTACACCTTCCTTTACTCCTGATGTTATACAACCATCACTTCTATCCAGTTCCAAGGCATCTGTGCACTTGAGAAAACCCAACTCCATTCTGCAGCCACCCCTGACAACTCCTGTCACTTCTGGCCTCCTCCACAAGATCTGCCTATTTTGGATATTTTCATGCAAATGGCACTGCATGACCTTTGGCTTCTGGACTCGCTTATTTCTCTTGCACACTGTTCTCCAGGTTCATCCGTCTAGTAGCATTTGCCCCAACATCACTCCTTTTTCCAGCCACACAATAATTCATGGTCTCTTAGTTAGCTAGTGAATATTGGAGTTGTCTCCATTTCTTGGGTTCTCACGGACAGTGCTTGTGATCACTTGTGGCCACTGTTGTGAACACCTGCTTTCTACACGTTGGTCATGTGATCCTAGAGCTGACTCATGAGATGCTACTCCGTTCTTTGTGATTTACTCATATTTGTAACATCTCATCTTCTGTTTACTGTCTTAGTCCCAGCATCCAGAAGATAGACTAGCACATAGGATGTCTTCAAAGGCTACTTCTTTGAGTGTGTACATGTGCTTGCAAGCAAGTAAGTGTGTGTCTGTGTGTGTGTGTGTGTGTGTGTGTGTGTGCTGCCTGTGGAGGCCAGATGTCAATGTTGGGTGTCCTTCTCAATCATTCTCCACCTTAGCTTTTCAAAAAAATGTTTAAGAGACTATTTAATGACTGTTTGTGTGTGTATTTGTGCACCACATGTGTGTCTGTTGCTTATGCAGGTCAGAAAAAGACATTAAAGCTACGAATGGAAGGAGAACATGAGCAAGGAAGTCAGGACCGCGAGGGGTGCACCCACCCACTCTGACAGTGGGGCTGATCTATTGGGAGCTCACCAAGGCCAGATGGACTGGGACTGAATAAGCATGGGATAAAACCGGACTCTGAACATGGTGGACAATGAAGGCTGATGAGAAGACAGGGACAATGGCACTAGGCTTCTATCCTACTTCAGAAACTGGCTTTGTGGGAGCCTAGCCTGTTTGGATGCTCACCTTCCTGGACCTGAATGGAGGAGGGAGGGCCTTGGACTTCCCACAGGGCAGGGAATCCCACTGCTCTCCAGACTCAAGAGGGAGGGGGAATGGAGTGGGGGGAGGGGGAGAGGAGTGGGGAAAGGGGGAGAGTGGGGTTAGGGTGAGAGGAGTGGGAAGAGGAGGAGAGAAATGGGAGGCGGGGAGGAGGTGGAAATTGTTTCAAAAAAATAAACATTTATAAAAAGAATTAATAAGAAAAAAAGCTATGAATGGTTGTGAGCAGCCACGTGAGTCCTTGGAACCAAACTCAGGTCCTCTGCAAGAGTAGCAAGAGCTGTTAACTACTGAGTTGTCTCTCCAACCACTTTTTCATTTGTTTGTTTTCATTTTGTGTGCATGTGTATGCCACTGTGGGAGGGTCTAGGGAGGCCAGAAGAGATTGTCAGATCCCCTTAGCTGGAGGTGCAGGTTAGAAGCCACCTGATGTGTGCACCGGGATCCAAACTCAGGTCCTTTTTAAGAGTAGAAGCCACTCTTTACTATTGAGCTATCTCTCCAACCCTTTATCTTATTTTTTTGAAACAGGATTTTTTACTGAACTCAGAGTTCACCAGTCTATATAGGCTGGCAAGCAACAGTCAGTTTTCTGGAACTTTTTGTTTCTGCACTTCAGGACTGGGATGAGAGGCGTATTCTGCTCCTTTGGCTTGGGATCCACATTAGGTCCTCCTGTTTGGACAGCAAGCAGTTCACTGTCTGAGCTGTCTTCCTAGGTTCCTGCAATCAGTACTTCTGACATAAACATAGCAGCCAGGGCCTTCAGGCTTTATCTGGGTGTGGATTCCAGACTGCGCTTTAGAGTAATGGCATCTTTCCTAAGACACCTTCCACGGTGTGTCCTTCCATGTTAACCCAGGCAAGTGAAGCTCACCCCCAGCTCTTTCAAACAAAGCTCTGTCAGTGTAGGTGAGTCACAGAGGACTCAGGAGAAAAGCTTGCCAGGCTGTGGATGCCACATCCCAGAGAATGGCCACCTATGAGAGAGCCTTACCCCAGGAAGCCCCCACTCCACTTAGCCTTCTCTTGTCACCCTTAGCAAGGACAGCCTCCCTGAGTCCAGGAAAAGAGCAGCTTTGGCAGCCAGGGATGTCACAGATAATATTCACCCTGGGGAAGCTAATCTCCTGGTGTCTGAGGACAGACTTCCTGGCTCCAGGACCAGAATTAGAGCTGGGCTAATAAGGGCCCGTGACTCTGGTGAGGAAACACATCCCTCAGCCCAATTCTTCTCTAATACAGAGTAAATGACATCAAGGGAAGGAAAGGAGCAAAATCAAAGGGACAGGAACTCTGCAATCGTGTGTCTGCTGTCACCCTTTCTCTTGGTGCTGTCTCTTCCTTCTACTTCTGCGTGTCTACACACACACAAATGCACACACTTGTACACATACAAGCATGCACACTTGCAAGTTTAAATCTAGAAGCCACATGTAAGAGAAAACATGTGCTGGTTACCTTTCTAAGTTTGGCTTATTTCACTTGGCACAATCATTTTCAGTTCCATGCTGTGGAGCTACTGCACCTCCGTATTTAGGTTGGGGTGTGGCTGGCTGCCAGTTTTGCAGCCCAGTGGCAGTATCCTTCCCAAGACCCCTCACCTGCATCATTGTCCTTCCATGTCAAGATTTCATTTTTCTTTACTGTTGCATACAACTCCTGTGTACACACACACACTCAGGTGGTTTGAAAGAAAATGGCCCACAAAGAGAGTGGTACTACTGGGAGGCATGGCTTTGTTAGAGTGGGTGTGGCCTAACTGGAGGAAGTGTGTCACTGTGGAGGCAAGCTTTGAGGTCTTATATATGCTCAAGCCACACTCAGTATCTCTGACCACTTCATGTTGCCTGTGAGTCAAGATGTAAGGATTCTCTGCTCCTTCTCCAGAACCTTGTCTGCCTGAATGCTACCATGTCATTGCCATGGTCATTGTGTCTCCTCCCAGCAATAGAAACCCTAAGATAGAAGTTGGTCCCAGAGATGGAGGTACTGTTGTGATAGGCCTGACAATTTCTTTGTTTGGAGGAATTAGACTTTGGTACTTTGTTAGGAAAGCAGTGGAATACTTTAAGCACTGCTAAACGGGCCATATTAGTAGGAGGATGGAAGACCATTGTGCCGAGAATGATTTGAACTATAGGGGAATGGCTCAAGAAGTTTCAGAGGAGATGAATTTTAGTATGTTGCCTAGAGATCTTTCTTGTGATATTTTGGTGAAGAAAGTGACTGATTTTTGCCCGTGTCTGAAGAGTCTGCCTGAGGCTAAAGTTAAAAGATTTAGATGTATTCCATTGGTAGAGGAAATATCTAAACAGCATAGTATATAAACTCTGTCATGTGGTTACTAGTGTTCATGCTCATGAAGATTTACAATGAAAAGGAGAAAACTGAACAAGGAAAACAATTTGAGGAGAAAAGGAGCACCAGAAAGTGGGATGGAGCCAAGTCCTGTGTTGAAAGAGGTAACTGGATTAAGAAATGGAATAAAGGGAGTGGTGACCTCAGGGAAAGATCCCACCCAGCTAAATATTTCTAACTTATGAAAAGGAATTGAAGAAAAGCTTAGATCCAGGTGTGGTGATACATGCCTTTAATCCCAACACTAGGAAAGCAGAGGCTGGGAGATCTCTGAGTTTGAGGCCAGCCTGGTCTGCAGAAGAGTGGAGCCAGACCAAGAGAGAGAAGTGTGTTACAGTCAGCAAAGATAAAAGGAGTTGGACATTTGAAGAGTGTTTTGACATCAGACAAGGAGATGCAGAGTTTGGAGTTTGCCCAACTGGTTTTCGGTCTTGCTTTGGTCCAGTATTTCCTCACTATGCTCCCTTCCCTACATTTTGGAATGGTACTGTATATTCTGTGCCTTTCTATGTTGGAAGTAGGTGATTTTGATTTTACAGGGAATTACTTTTAAGAGATTGCGTGAATCTCAGAAGAGACTTTGAACTTTAGGCATTTAAATAAATTTGAGACTTTTATCAACTATGGGGACTTTTGGTGTTGGACTGAATGTATTTTTGCATTATGATATGGCTACAAGCCTTTGGGGGTCAGAGAGTAGAATGTGGTGGTTTAAAAGAAAATGGCCCTCAAAGGGAGTGGCAATATTGTGACGTGTAGCTTTGTTGGAATAGGTGTGGCTTTGTTAGATAAAATGTGTCACTGTGAAAACAGGCTTTGAGGTCTCATATGTGCTCAAGCCACACCAAGAATCTCAGACCACTTCCTGTTGTCTATGAGTCAAGATATAAGGACGCTCAGCTCCTTTTCCACCACCATGTCTGCCTGCATGCCACCATGTCACACCGTGATAATGGACTAAACCTCTGAAAATATAAACCATCCCAATTAAATGTTCTTTATAACAGTTGCCATGGTCATGGTGTTTCTTTACAGCAATAGAAACACTAACTAAGATATACACTATGCTTTCTTTACCCATCCATCTATTGATAGAAATCTAGACTGCCTCTCAAACTTGACTGTTGTGAACAGTGCAGCAATAAACATGATGTGCAAGTATTTCCTGGTAAACTGACATAGAGTCCTGTAGGTATATGCCCAAGTGTTGCATAATTGGGTCACATGGGTCTGTTGTCAGTGTTTGAGGAACCACCACACTGATTTCCTCCACCCTAGCCAACACTCCACCAATAGTAAGTCTTCTCATTTCTCCACATGCTTGCTAGCATTTCTGTTATCTGCTTTCTTGACAATGGCCTTGCTGTCTGAGGTGAGCTGGACTCTCAGTTCTAATCTGCATCTCCCTGAAACCTAAGGATGTTAGACACATTTCCCATGTATTTACAGACCATTTGCATTTGTTTTCAATACTGTCTATTCAGTTCATTGGCCAATACAGAATAGAGGTTGGGGCTCTCAGCCTTTACTTTCTATAGTTTTTTTTTTTAAATTCTAGCTATTGATGCCAGTTTCCTCATAGCTGGCAGACTTTCTCCTGTTCTTCAGGTTGCCCCCACTCTTATGATTTCCTTTAATGATGCACACAGCACCTTTAAAAGAACTCAAGGATACTTTATTCTTCAGGGGCATCTTGAAAAGGTCCATAGACGTTTGGAGGCCAAAGAGAGCAGAATTAGTTCTTCAGCCCTTTCATTAATTAACTGTGTGACTTTGGACCAATTCTTATATGTCTCTGAACCTCAGGTTTCTTTTCTTATACAATGGGAATCTCAAAAACATAAGTTTCTCATGGAAAAGACACACATTTGTGCACCTACCTTCTGTGGATCCAGTAAGACTCCTTAATGTTCCATTACCAAGGACCTATGTGTCAGGAGAGAAGAGAGCCGATGATTCAGCAAACACGGACATTCTAGAGAGTCATGGTGGCCTTCCTGTCAGAACTGTCTCTCACAAAGGGCCAACTGGATGTGTTTCACGATACTTTAAAATAAGTCACAAAGGATGACGTGTAACGCAGAAGTCTTTGAAATGCCCATTAGCACAAACCGTTAAGGAAAAGGCAGAGAGAGCCCAGAATTACTCAGCAGCTCCATCCCGGGCGGACACACTTTAATCTAGCTTTTAAATTTTTAATTATATTAATCTAATTTTAGACATTAATGAGATTGTGGCGCATAGTATCTATTTCCATTTTAGGTTGTTTTCCTTCCTTCTTGGTCACCCGGTCTCTCAAACAGCACAGGGTGCTGGAGGGGGGGGGCAACTTCTTCAGAAGGCTGGCCATTGCTTACCAGCATGCATCTACCTGGATACTTCTAGAATGGTCCATGAACTTTGTTAGAGAGGCAGTGGCAGCCCTGGCCATGCTGAATCAGAGGATGTACTGACAGAACAGTCTGGATGGCTTTTATCCCTTTGTGTTTTTGAAGAACTGCCTTCAAGATCCCTCCAGACTCTGGGTGATCCCTCTGTGACTGTGACTGCTCCAGGAATCCTCGGACCTGTGGTGGGATGCTATACTCTGAGCAGAGGAGTCATTATGGAGTTCATCAAAGCAGCTGTGCATCCTCAGAACATACTCAAGATGAGGCCTGCTGAGACCTTCTTAGAGAAGAAGAAGGTGCAGAGGGTCATCCAACCCTCCCCTGAGATTCCAGCCACTACCCTGCCTCCTTCCTGACAACTATCCACCGTTCTGTCTGAGATGCATGTAACTTTGGGGTCTGCTCGAGTGAATGTAGCATGGAAGGTTCACCGAAGTGGGGGGACTCCATCTGTGCAGCCACAGGAAGTCATCACCCATGTTCCTGCTAGTAAGCCTGATAGACTCACTGGTTCCCCAAGCTGGGCTTGGATGCAATGCTTGCATTGGTTCCTTGTTGGTGCCCTGTAGAGTGGGAGTAAGACACTGATTCACACCTTCCCAGGGAAAGCCACACAGCAATGTTTAAGAACTAACAGGATGTGATGTAATAATACCTTGAGGAGGGGGTAAATAAGATGGATAGAGTGTGTGATAGGAGTCTCAGATACAAGGGGTGGCTCCCAATATTTTTCAGTGGCACTGTGTCTCCTTTCCAGAGGCACGGATATCGTCATCCTGGTCTGGCTTCATCCCCTCCAGCTGTAGACACACAGCATACTTGCTTTTCACCAGCCAAGAACACCTTTTCCTTCATCAAGTTAAACCAGTCACTGATTGGCCATGCCCACAAACTCTGAATCACCATGGGAACACCTCATTCTTAATCTTCATTCTCCAGAAGGACTCCCAGTTGCCCAATTGAGGTAAGATGTTTGTCCCTTTGTTTCATGGCTTCAGAGATGTCATTCTACAGTCCCCTGGTTCCATTGTTGTGAGCCTGTGGTAAGGCAGAATATCATGGTGGCATGGGGGGGGTAGTGTGGCAGGATTCCTCATATAATGGTAGTCACAAAGGGGAAAGAGGTTCAAACTAGACACACAGTCCCAACTAACACATAGTCAACAGAACTCCACCTATGGCTCATGAATTGTTGTAGAAGATGGGGCCAAGAGATTATAAGAGCCAGATCAGAAAGTTTGCTATGAGACTGTTTCTTAGTAATGCCAGAAGTCTCACCAGCATGACTACCTAAACATGAGATGGACAGGGAAAGCATAATAGACATGCCAACATAGATGGGGGAAAGCCCAGGAGACCCCAGCTCTAGATATTGAACTACGGGTCATTATGGAATGTTGAGAGTGGGAGAAACAGTCTTTCCCAGGAAAGAGCACATCTCCTTGCTATCCAATGTCAAATGGTGAGTCCTGAAACTACACACACAAGTAAAATTACACAGACTACACAGGTTGTATTATATCTTTAAGGGTGTGTGTGTGTGTGTGTGTGTGTGTGTGTGTGTGTGTGTCTGGACAATTAACCAAAAAAAGGTGATGAATTTGAAAGAGATTAATGGGGTTTCATTGGATATCTAGAGGGAGGATAGGCAAGGGAGAATAGTGTAATAATTGTGCTATCATTTCACAAATAAAATAATCATTTTAAAAATAATAAATAAATTCTTAAAAAACAAAATAAAACAAACCAGATTTATTCTTCAAGGTTCACATGCAACGACTCGCTGCCAATTCCATCCCCATTTCCATGGATTCACCACCTCCATAGCTCATTCATCAGCTGGCAGATGGATTAGTGAGGTACAGCCTCATGATCCCATCATATTTCTATACCTTCTCAGCATTGCACTGGGGACCAAGGCTTCAACGTGTGAGCCTTGGAAGTGGGAGCACATTTTCATATCCAAACCACAATGGTTGATCTGCCCTGAGGCCAGATCTCCAGCCAGGAGCATGTGGTGTTCAGGTTCACTAGACCCAGAGTCCAGCTCTGGAGTCTAAGGTCCCTAAAGTTCCCAAGGAACAGTCCATGTGGTAGGAATTCCAGATGTAACAGATGTTCACAGTTCCTTCCAAAAGCAGAGGATACTGTCCCATCTTCCTGCTTAAATCACACACACACACACACACACACACACACACACACTCCCCCCAATACAAAGTGATTGCAGAGTCAACATGCAATACAATTGAAGGATTTATTCAGACCTCATGTAAAATTAACAGAGACTCAATTTGTAACTGGATATGGCTGTGGGATCAAATAACAGGATGCACTATTAAGAATGTAGCAGGCATTTTATGTGCCTGGAAGAAGAGGGAAGGTTGCAGGGGAGACTCAGAGATGAACAAGGGAACTTCTCTTCTGGACCCAGAAACCAAGGGACAAGCAGCTTCTGCCCTCAGAGGACCAGCACTGCTGAGGCTGTGCACATGACATCTGTAAAATTCACACATCCACCCCCATGCCGTTTTTGATAAGACGTTTACAAATTCAGAGGGAGAAGAATGTGGTCATTTATACCGCAGCGTTGTAAAGCCTGACATTAGCAGAACCACTGGAGCCCATGAATCACAGGAGGAGGGAAAATTCAGATGGTTATAAATGTCCATTAATGGTGGGAAAGTTAAATAGATTACACTTCATCCATACTATGCGGGAGTAGAAGCCATTACAAAAGCAAAACGTACCTCTATGGAGTGCTATGGAAAGATTGCTGGGAAACATGGGGTTAGAATAAGAAAAAGGAAATTGCATAAGAATGTATACACCCTGATTCCATTTATCTATGATAGAAAAATATCTATGCATGTAGATGTTCAGATAAAGACTCTATGCCAGACAATACCAGCGATCATCTCCTGGGAAGAATTGAGTATCAAAAGACTGAGATTTCCATATTTTCTTTATGTAGCTTTATTCTGCATTCTCTTTGGGGGTTATTTTCATGGAAAATATGTACTATGTCTATTATGTGAAAGTTGGCAATGAAAATTAGAAATTTGGGGGAAACTTGAGGGCAGGATAATTAATTAACACGCATTTGGCCTTATCACTCACCAGCACCATCGGTAGCACCACTGGTACCTAATCATGGCTGTCCTGGCAATGCTGTGGTTCTCCAGTCTGCCAGTCTTTCTAGCCTGGAATTCTCTCCTTCCCACCAATGTCTCCCTTTCCCTCTATGCAGTATGCATGCAAATGCATTCCATGTAGAATTCACAGGTGACAGGGTTGCAACAGTCCCATGGATGACAGGTTTTCCTTACAGTTCTCACTCCTGCTCTCTCACTGGTCTCCACGAATATTCTCAACCACAGTCTTATTCCTCTGAGATCTTAGAAGACTTCTTTCCCCCCACTCTCTTAGCAGCAACCAAATATTCTTTCCCCACTAAAAACCTGGTAGACATAGCAGATTTATTTAAAAAACAAACAAACAAAAACAATATTGGCAAATTGAGCTACCAGAACCATCCTATACCTTAGCAAATAAGCAATTGTCTTGTACTTACCCTTATATACATTATTTAATTTAACCTTAACTGCCCTGAGGAGATAGATATTTGCATATTCCCCATTCTATAGATGGTAAAACTTGGGCTTTAGAAGATGGGGACTCAGCAGGGACACAGAGTTTATATGTGATGGAGTCATTTTTAAACCCACCCAAAGATAGTTTAGTAAATTTATCTTCATTCTCCTCCTCACTAAGGCCTTTACTCTGAACCCGCAGCATCCTTGGACCCTAAGCTGTAAAGGAAAAGTGATGTAGAACCCAGCACTGGCCTTGAAATTCCGATTCGACCACCTTGCTCCTAGGAACTCAAAGATGAGTGTTAAAAGTAACAAACTAAAGGAAAAAGTCAAAACTAAGGACGTTTCCAGTAAAATTCTAGGGACAGCAAGTGCAGCAATGATCATTGGTGGGTTCAGCTATAGCTGTTTCTTTAGGAACTTGTTCACTGCCTGCTCATAACCATTGGTATTGATGTATGGATGCTATTCTCACCTAAAGGGGGCAGTGTGGAGCAGATAGAAAGTGGCAGCCTTATGATGGCCACAGCTGCCAGGCTCATAAGAACAGGTGAGATTTTCAAAGGAGGAACTTTGAAAACCTCAGGCAGCTGGTACAGATAACCTTGGTATTGCTTCCACTGTGAGTAAAATAGTGCTAAAAAGCATTTGGTGCCATGTCTCGGATCCCTCATCAAATGCCAGCCCTTCATGGCCCATTAAACACAGATGGCAACTATCGAAAGAATGAAACTTTACACACATTCAGGGTATACCTGTCATGTTCTACGGGAACTAGAAGGGGTAAGAAGTAAAGCCCCCAAATGAAACCGAGTTCCAGATGGCATTGTTTGGAGACAAGGGGAAAGCAGAGGCAAAGGAACTTAAGATATCACATATTGGGGGCTGGAGAGATGGCTCAGTGGTTAAGAGCCTTGCCTCATCTTCCAAAGGTCCTGAGTTCAATTCCCAGCAACCACATGGTGGCTCACAACCATCTGTAATGAGGTCTGGTGCCCTCTTCTGGCCTGCAGGCATACACACAGACAGAATATTGTGTACATAATAAATAAATAAACAAACAAATAAATAAATAGATGTCACATATTCACAAGCATGGTGGTAAGAGCCATTCCTCATCCAGTGACAAACAGGGAATCAGTAGCATCCTTGAGGGATGGGAAAATGTAGAGAGGAGGTGAGTGAAGTCCTCAAAGACACACAACCCATCTGCAGTAGTACCGAACAAGTCCCGGGAGCCACTTGACTCCTCCTCCCCAGCACTGGGTCGATCAATGTGCCCCACCATGCCTAGATTTTAGTGGTTTCCGGGGACCAAACTAAGGCCCTTGTGCTTGACTTCACTGACATTCCCCCACTCCTGCCTCCTCTGGAACTTGAGGACAGTGTGCAACCACTTCACCCATTCTCATAACTGTGCAATTGCCATTGATAAAAACACCAATACCATGTTCCCTCCAGAAGGAATCTACTCTCTAATAAGCCTGGAACTCACAGAGAAGACAATGTCAAAGGGCACTGGAGGGAGGGAGCAGTTAAAGGGCACCACTGTTCTCTCAGAGGCATCCTAAGGGCTTGTGCTTTTTCTGAAGGTTCCTGTGGGTGAGTCTGAACTGGCTTTTATTTTTTTTTAACAAATCCATAAATAGTTGATGTCCTGAGGCTGACCGCCCCACCGGCCTTCCTCTTCACTCTGCAGTGGGGTCCTTGTAGCGACCTCTTTGGGCAAGAAGACATGCTTTGACCTCTACAGGAAGCTGTCGCACATACAGCTGCTGACATGGGTGGCAATGTTCTCCGTGCAGCAGGGGTCAAGATGAGCAACAGGAAGTGAGAGTCATCTGTGTCTATGGAAACCAGCATCAAGGTTTGGACTCCAGACAGGGCTGCATTGCGTATGGCTGCTTCCCTTCAGGGACAAGGAATACAGACTGGGCGATGCTTACTGTCAAGCTTTTAGTCATAAAACTCAGAAGCAAATTTGCCTGGTAGCAACTGGGTTTTGCCTGGTAGCAACTGGGCTGTCAGTGAGCCCACAGGATCTCCTGGAGGAGGAGTAAATGGTTAAGGTGTCTCCAAAGAAACCCAGGCCTTAATGCCTAAACTTTGGTATTTTTAACATTATTTAGAAAAACGGGTTCTCACAGATACAGTTGAGTGAAGGACACGTGGTGGGGAAAGCCATCGTGGACTTTCTAAGCCAGCACTAAATCAAACAAGCATCCATGTAAAGATGAGATGGAAGCTGACATGGTGATGCATACTCAAAATCTAAGCCTCAAGAGGCTGAAGCAGGGCAGGACAGATGACTCACTGTGTGAATATGCAAGCCACCAAGCTGATGCTATGAGTTCAAGTCTTAGGGACCACATAGTAAAAAAAAAAAAAAAAGAAAGAAAGAAAGAAAAGAAAAGAAAGAAAGAGACTTAATTGACTCCTGCAAGTTGTCCTATCACCTCCACGTGCAAATGATGGCACATGTTCACAAACACACAAACACATAATAAACAAGAGAGACAGAGAGAACATTTAAAAATGAAAGGGTACGAGGCAGGTGACCTTGGGTTTGAGGTCAGTCTTTATTAGTGTACACTGTGTAGTGATATCCTATCACAAAGAAAACAAAAAGATGAGAGAGATGGACTATTTGACACAGTCAGAATAAAAGACAGTAAGAATACAGGGGCAGAGATGGGAGTAGGGAATCCAAAAATCAAGGAATGCTGGTGACCACCAAAAGCTAGAAGAAGCAAAAGAGTTTCTATCTTGGAGCCTCATCCGGACAGTAGTCTTCCTGACACCATGATATTGAGCTTCAAGATCCGGAACAGTGAGAGAAGCGTGTTTGATGCTTCAAGTCATGAAGCTTGCTGCTCTTTGTTACAACAGCAATAGAAACTGATGCAATCTCTGAGTTTACAACAAGGAGGATACCCACACTCAGACGAAAGAGAATTGGAGAAGTTGCTGTTCCTGTGGTGGGCTCCAAGATCTTGTGATGCCAAAGCCTGAGCACTGTTCTAGTCCTTTTCTTTCTTTCTTGCTACCCTTAATAATGGGCAAAAAATATACTACCATGTTTATCAGTACCAGCTTCCAGAATGATGCCTGGAGCATAGAACCTGATTGATAAAGATGAGGTCACATGGTTTTAGTCTTGCTGCAAGGGAGGCAGGGAAAACTGGTACCCAGCTTCTGCAGTGAAATTTAAACATGAATCAGAATTCCCCAAAAGTACAGAGTGAAAGTACACTACAAGGTCGGGAAACACTGTTGTCTTGCCCAGAAGTTTTCTGCAGGTTTTCTGTTGTTCTGTGCATTCCTCTGGGCCATTTTTCCCCATATGTTTAACAAAGTCATAAACAGCTCAGTGTTGCTGAAGCTGATGATCAAGCTGGTTTCGCTTTACTTTCTCTTTAGTTTACTTTCCATTTCTAGGAAGTTCCTTTGGCAGTGAGAAAGAAAGAGGGATGTCAGCTGGTGGAGGCCATTTCCCGTCAACTTCCTGGCTTTTCTGATGACCCAAAAGTAACAGAAATTCCTCAGCTTCTCCAGGTAAGTGCAGTCATGGAACAGCCTTGCTGAGTAAGCTGTCCTCACTGCTAATTTTTAAAATTTGCTTATGCTAGGTGTCATGGGAAGAGGATTATACTGATACCCATGCACAGGTATAGATTGGATGCAAGCACACACACCTACATGTTAGCAGTGTGGTCCCCACCGTGCGCATTGCCACCCTTGTATTTGGTGACAGTCACAGTCATTGGGAGCCCATTTGTATTAGTTACACCCCTGTGATCACATTGCCTGGCGTAAAAGAAGATTCATCTTGGCTCATGGTTTCCGAGGGATTGGTTTCATCATGGTGGGGAAGGCATAATGCAGTAACTCAAGTCATAGTGACGATATATGGCAGAAGCTGTTTACAGCATGGCATACCAGGAAATAAAGAGAATGTCAGAAGCCACAGACAGTTCCTAACCATCAATGAGCCACCAATAGTGACCTATTTCCACCAGAGAGGCTCTGTCTCATAAAGGGTTCACAGCCTCCTCAAATTGCACCACTGACTGGGAAACAAATGTGAAAGCATGAGATGAACCCCAGGAATTTTCCAGATTCCAAACATAGCATCATTTTCCAAATGACGGGATGGAGGCAAGAAAAAGTGAGCCTACCACCTAGGGCCCAATGAGACAGAGATCCCAGAACCAGGAGTGATTTTTGCTGTGTGTGAGGAGAGAAGAAAGACTCATCTAGTAATTCATTGGTATTTTTCACCAATTGTTTTGAGAATCCTAGGACAAATGGCCACAGATTTCCAAGATGCATTAAATTCCTGGTGGACACCAGCATGTCTCTGGGAAGTGGAGACCCAGCCTCCTGATTCATTGACACTGTAGCTTGGCCAACGGCTTCTGGTGTGAGTTGTATGCTGATGAGGAGATAACTCTTCTGCATGAACCTGGGAGGCTGTTCTTTCTGAAAAGTTTTACTTTCCTGTTTCAGTAATGGAGCATGCTGGAGCCCAGTCACCTAATGCCAACCAATCCACAATTCCAGGAGTGGGTAGGTATTATTGGAAATAGAGCAACATCCCTGTAAAAACATGGGTTGTGGCAGTACACAGTTATGATTCTATTGCTAGGGAGGCAGAACCAGGAAGAACAAGTCAATCAGTGAGTTCCAGACACAATAAGAATCACTATCTCAAAAGTAAGGTAAAGAGTGATTGAGAAAGACACCCTCTCTAATCCTCTAATTTCCCCCATCCATGCACACACGTGTGTATGTCCACCCACATTCACACCCACATATAAACACATCCACACAAAAAGAAAAGAAAACTGAGTCTTGTCCATTTGTTACTTTTCTATTGCTGTGATAAAACACCATGACCAAGGCAACTTAAAGAAGAAAGGGTTTATTTGGGGCTTATGGTTCTAGAGAGGTAAGAGCTCATCACCATCACGGGTAGGCATGGTGAGCTGACCTTGAAGCTGAGAGCAGAGAGATCACATTTTAAAACAAAAATCAGGAAGCAGAGAATGAACTGGGAATGGCTCATGGTTTTAAAACCTCAAAGGTCATTCCCCAGTGATGCACTTCCTCCAGCAAGGCTACACCTCCTAATCCTCCTTAAACAGTGCAACCAAATAGAGACCAAGTGTTCAAGTGTCTGAGCCTATGGAAGGGGGTATTCTCATTCAAATTACTACATCTGGTCCAGAGAAAGTCAAGAAAATCTCTCTAGAAATAATGTCCCATCTGAGATGGTACTACTGCTAGTGTGAGTCATGCCTGTGGATGTGTGCAATAAGACACAGGAGATTTAGGGGCCGGGAACCAACCTGCAGCAAGAACTTGTCATAGAGACAGCAGCAAGAGAAGCCCAGGGGTGCAGGACCTGACTAAGGAAGATCAGAGGAGTGCACAGCCTGTATAGAGCGAGGCTGCCCTTGATCCAGTCTCAGGGGACAGGGCACTGTAGAGAATCATGGAGCTCAAAAGAATGATGCATGTATTTTCTGACGAACAAAATAAATTCATTGGCCAAATTTCTCCAAATTCACCAGAATCACAAGAGCTGCTATACAGACAGCAATCTTTCAACTCCAAATGGAAGGTGGAGGAGGAGGGCACCTACAGGAATCTTCTTTCCTTTGTTTATTTATTTGTTTTTGTCATATCTGCATGTATTAACAACCTAGGCATCTACTGTTGTCTGGGGGTTGTGCTGGGCTAGTTTAGTTGTTGTCCTGGATGGTTTCATGTCAACTTGACACAAGCTAAAGTTGTCAGAGAGAAAGGAGTCTCAACCAAGAGAAATGCCTTCATAAGATCAGGCTGCAGTGTATTTTCCAAATTGGTAATTGGTCGGGGAGGGCCCTGCCAGCCCACTGTGAAGCATGTGTTTCCCCGATGCACAGGAATCGACTTTCCTAATAAGCAAGAATATCCTTATCCTAGGTGGGTACCACCTGCCACACCTCTTTGCACCATAGTAGGCTTCTCAACCACAGCACCGTCAGGAGTTTGGAAAAGGGCTCCAGAGATGGCTATGCAGTAAAGCTTTGCAAGCATAAAGACCCATGTTCGATCACCAGAATCCATATTTTAAAAACAAATCTAGGTGTAGCAGTACACACTTGTAATTCCAGAGACAGGTAGATACCCAGGGCTTAATGATCAACTAGCCCAGCTTACTTGGCAAGTTTCAGGTCAGTGAAAGTCCATGACTCAAAGAAACAAGGTGGGTGGCAACTAAAAAATGACAGTATTATCCTCTAGCGCCCCCCCCCTCACACACACACAAATACACACAGCATTTGGACCAGGTTATTTTGTTTGATATGCAGCCATCTTGTGTGTTATATATAGGATGGGGTACCAATATCCCTGACCTCCACGGATTAGATGTCATAATGGGTACCATTCCAATTAGGATAGCCAAAAAATGTCTTTATGATGTCCAATGTCATCTGTAGGGAGGGAGGTACAGTCATCTCCCCTGAAAATTCCCCATTCTTCTTTTTTAAACCATGCTTTAGGAGTAGGATTATTATCTAAATCACATCTCCCAGGAAGTCTAGTCTCCACGGCTATTGACACCGAGCCCTCTACTTAAGCTCCTGTGGGTTTCCTCTTTCATCGCTAAGATTTAAGGTCAGAGCTTGCCCGTCAGCCAGCTGGCAAACACCGCTCGGGGTCCTATGGTCATATAAAGACTTGGGTGAAAAGGCCATTGGGTAACCATGGTCTAGCAAACACATTTCCTTGTGTTTGAAACTGCTAGGTCTTTGATGGTGTACTAAGGGTATCGCCAAACTTCTGCATTATTTGAGAATTTTTTGGAACTTTTGACCTTGAACATACATGGCCTTTGGATGACAATGGGAGAATTTCTATTTCTAAAGCAGAAATCCACGCGGAGCACCTCTGAAAGGAGTTCTGTTGTTAGTGTGAGGAGAAGGAGATTCAGGCATACCTCTGGCTGGCTACCTGCTTCATCTGCCTCAGAGCTCTCAAAAGGCGCCGGCCGGGAGCCTATATTTTCCAAGCTCCCTGTGCTCTCTAATTTCCTGTTAGAAGAAGAGCAGGTGGCCCAGCTGCCACAAAGTAGTAAGGAGGGAACTTGTCGGAATTCGGTTCATTGGAACAGAAATGACAGAATGTCAATTTCCCTCCTAACTGCATGTCATAGTCGAGAATCAAATAAGCAATTACACCAGGCTAAATTGAATTCATTTCAGATTCAGATGCATGGCCCGCACCAAAGCTGCTCCATGTGGAAGAAACAGTCCCTCTGACGATGGACGTGTTAGCAAGTCGATGGGTGGTGGGCCTCTGATCTGCACTGTCGCCATTGTTCAATCCCAGCCCGGGGGAGGGGTTGCCTCTGCTGAGCACTCTTTGTCTGTAACCCTGCTGGTGGGAAATGGTGACAGGGGTATAATCTAATGGAAGAATTTTAGACATCATAGTGTGGGGGTGTATCCACTTAAGATCAGTGGTAGAGGTGGTTGTGTGCAAGCATGCATGTGTGTGTGTATGTGCACGCGTGTATGTATGCATGCATGTTTGTGTGTGTTATTTAAATCATCATGGAAAGGTTTGAACAGCCTGACCCACTTCCTTTGACCTCGCTGGTTTATACTAAGGCATTTCTTTTAGAAACGGTCCATAGTGGCTTGCATCCTATTTCTTCCCATCAATATCCTGATGATTTTTAAAGACTTTTCAATAGACTAGCCAATAGCTTAGTATATGTTAGGTCTCAGCACCATAAGAATGCACCCAGCTCTGACATTAAACATGCTTTATTTTTCTGAGATTTGGCATTATAATAAATGTGCATTTTCTTTTTGTAAAGAGAGATATGATCGTGTGGTAAAAATGAAACTAGAGATAAACATACCTGTATATGATATAACTGTGTTTAGTTAGTAAGTAATTCCAGTAGCTCTAGCTTGTTGGGAACCCCCATTGCTTAGCAGATGGAGCAGCGTCTTGTGAGATAAATGAAAATAAGGAGACAGGTTATAGATTCTAGATCTGACATTGCCTGCTGGGGTTTGTTGTGTGATCCACCTTTTCATTGCATGTGCAATGGGAATAGAATAAAATGTATTTATCCATTCCATTAAAAATAGTTTTCTCACTCTTTAAAAGGCTTGGTGAACTGAAATTTCATTCCTTTCTACAATAAAGATGGGAACAGCTGCTGCCTAGCTAGTTATCTTAGTAACGACATTGATGAAAGGATGGACAGATATGATGGGCGGATTAGATGGATGTATTAATGCATGGATGCATGGGTACCTGGATGGGTATAAAGATAGGTAGGAAAGTGGGTGAACATGAAGAAAGGTAGATGGGTGGATTGATTGATAGACAAATATAAAAATATGAGAATGGGTGGTGTGTGGATAGATATGAAGATAGGAGGATGGATGAATGGTGAGTGGATGGATGGATGGATGGATGGATGGATGGATGGATGGATGGATATAAAGATAGAAGGATGGATAAGTGGGTAAGTGGATGGGTTGATAGAAGGGTGTATATAAAAGTGGATCAATGAGTGGATCGATAGATGAACAGCATAGAAAGGCATGATGACAGTCTGAATTTCCACCATCACTCAGTCTCTCCTTCTAATAATCCTCTCTGTCTATAACTTCTACATCACTCTAGCTCCTACCTTGCCCTGTGGACTCATCGTGGTCAATGAGGCCATCAACACTTGTTGCAGGTGTGGCAAAACCCATCAGTCCCAATTCCAGAGAGAGAGCATTCATGGCCCTGATGGGAACAACTTTTACACTGGACTTATCTTCAGTATATGCTAGTCTGCCCCTACCCCGTAGGTGGTGGGTACACATGGGAGAGCCTGCTTAGGAGTGAAACTGCAGAGAGAAAAGCAGAGTCCAGGATCTGGGAAGCAGAGCAGAATCCTATTAAATGCCTTGTATATCTGACACCTGCCACACATGGAACAACAAACATCTCAGACTTACAATGGGTGTGAGATCTCATGCATCCATTTTTCCATTTTCATTTCTTGCAACTAAATGAAAGAGGTTCTTGGACCAGGAGATGGATATTTTTGCCATGTTCTGTGACATATTTACATGGAACTCACATATGGCTCCCCACTCTCCACCTCTCTCCATACGTGCACAGGCTGCAGGCTACCTGTGTGAGGAGTGCTTCAGCTTTGGGACTTGACCCATGCATGGTCCAATTTCCAATCGAACAATCTGAAAACCAGCTCTATAGGTCACTTCCTAATCCTGCACAAATATTTGTGTTTTGATGACCAAAGGCAATGCTAAGTTTTCTGTAATACCATGCAAAGGAGTTTCCTTTTTAGAGACTCCTGCTCCCCACAAGGAACTCAATTAAAACAATTTTCACTTTGGGTGAACCAAAAGAATGTGGGGTAAACATGAAGCAGTGTTGTGTGTAAAAGGCTATCTCATGCTGTTCTTGATAGAGATTGTCCTTCTGGGTCTTCCTAATTCAAAGAGCTGTGATTGTGTAGAAACCATTGGGAAACCTTTTGCTTTCTCTCATCAGATGCCTTGAGTGTGATGCCTGGCAAAGAGAGGCACTATTGGTGTTTAGTGAATAACAAGTGTATAAACTGTAACCTGTTCACAACCCTCATCCCTGTCTGCTCATCAAGAAGACTCTAGCAGACAGCAACCTTAAAACCCCAGGAGATACTTATATTTATATTCTCTCTCTCTCTCTCCCTCCCTTCCTCCCTCTCTCTCCCTCTCTCTCTCTGCCTCTCTCTGTGTGTCTCTGTCTCTGTCTCTCATAATTGAATGTAAGGTCTTGCATATCATCATAAAAGTCACAATATCCCCTAGAAGTTCCCTGCAGGAACCCCATGCATGAAGGAATGAGCTGTCCATGTCTGCATGACCTCAGACAGTTAAACTCTTGTGTTCAGGGTCTTGACGCCTCAGATAAATGATGGCAGGATCATGGTGAATGCAAGCAGCCATGCACAGCAGCCTAGGTATACACCTATGATATGAGAGGCAAAGGGCTGGGGGAGGGATGTGCAGAACTGCATCTTCAATCTCCTTCTTTCCCAGGCACTGAATGAGAAAGCCATCAAAACCACCTCCCTGGCTGAGAAGTTTCTCACTCCCACCTCCTTCCCCGTTCTTCCACCTCCAGCCATTTCTTGCTGTCTCCCTTAATCACCTCATACAGCATAGCCTGAATAATTAAACTGTGCCTCTGGATGAGTAAAGTCGCGAACCCCTTTCCTCTGACACCCACCTCAGTGCAGAACAGTCTATGGCTGAGAGTGCTCTTCCATCTTCCTTCCCTCCAAATGCAGGGGCTCTAGAGGAAGCAGCAAGATGGGAGGAGCCGCTTCCGGCGAGCTTTGTATTAGATTCTAAAACCACTGTGATTCATTCTTTTTCTATCAAATAAAATTCCTGTCCTTACAGTAAACATGATGAATGGAAGCGGCACCCTCTGAGATTTATGGTCACCTTGCAGGCTTCCGGCTGCCCCCTTCTCGCCTCTCCTCTCCCTGGTCTTCTTTTCATTTTGCAGTGTAACAAAGTTTCACAAGGAAGTATTTTATAGAAAATCCATGTCTGGGGATTTATCCAGGCTTCTGTCATAAATTACGGCAATAGAGAACTGCTCTCTTGCTATACATTTCCAGATATTTCAGCGGGGCGAACACAATCGAGTCACCCACCACTGTGAACTGCTGTGGAACGGTACAGCTGCACCTGTGGTTCAGACAGGAGAGAGAGACAAATGTGGACGCAAGGCTGCCTCTGGCGAGAAGGCAGAGGAGCAGAGGCCTCTCTCCAACCTCAGGAAGGCCATGCTGAAATAAAATGGTCTTTGAAAGTCCAGATCAGCATCTATGAGACCAAACAGTTTCCCCAGATGAAAAATGACCTCATCCCTCAATTCATCTTTGCCGTTAATACAATGACCTTTAAAACCGAGTTGCTGAGAATTGGATAAAGCTTAAAAAATATAAAGCAAGAAAGCTCTGAAAAGATGATAACTGGTTCTTTAAATGCCTGCTAATCGGGCACCATGCTCCTCCGGCCTATGTTACACCAGATCTCTATGGCTCACTAGCTGTGGAGAAAAACCTAAGGAGAGAAGGAAAGACAGGCTTCAGAGATCACCTGGCTCCCCAAACATGAACTGGATGCTGCTCGATGGTCCAGCAGGGCCCCAAAATTGCTCACTCCTCCCTTAGATTTTCACTGGAGTTGGTGACCTTGCCTTCAGCAAGATGGATTCTCTTAATATAACACATTCAGTTTCTCTAAGAGAATTCTCAGCCTTCGTCACCCACAGTCTTGAGGAGAATGTCAGTCAAGATGTTCTTCCCTCCTCAGGCCCGGCGTCAAGAAGAGATTCAGTGTCAGGTCTGTAAGCCATGCGTGGAGTAAGTTCAAGGCAGGATGAAGCTGAAGCCGATTCTACTGATGTTGGCCACTTTCTTCCTGTTAGGGTCCAACATGCTTTAGGTCCCAGCACAGCTGAAGCTGGCCTCTGCTTCTGCCCTTGCTATCTCATGTATATACTGTTAAGTTCATGTTTGTGTTTGTGGGGGAGAGAGGAGAACACAACTTAGGATGGTGTAGGCACTGTTGATAGCATGGTATATTAGTCCATTTTGTTATTATAATAAAATGTCAGAAGCTGGGTGATTTTATAAGGAAAAGAGGGTTATATTGGCTCATAGTTCTAACTCAAGGGTCAATGACCCACATTTAGTGATTCCCTCTGGATAGCAGATTTTAAGAGCATTCCAGAACAAATGACTTCTAGTGCAGGAGTTATATAAGAGGTTGTGGCCCCTGTCTGGACTAAGAGAAGCAATCAGGGACAATGGAGATGTCCTCTCTAAAGGCACACTGACATCAGTGGTGTCTTCTAGGCAGAGACCTCTGAACACTTCTGATTGGCTGTTCTGGACAGATGCATGCTCCAGATCTGAGACAGGCTGCTGACATGAAGTTCTAGGTGCTACTGCCTTTTGGTTGTGACCTCTGCCTACTCTTGGTCTGCTACTTGCTAGGCAGCTGCTTTCCACACCCCATGTGCATGTGGTGGGTTTGAATTCATGGAGGTGGGAACACACGCATGTGACTGTGCATTCACATGTGGGTGCATGTGTGGAGGTCAGAGGTCAATGTTGGGTATCTTCCTCACTCACTCTTCCTCTTATTTTTTGAAACTCGGTCTGTAATGAGCTGGGAGCTCTTTGATTCAGCTAGACCCATGGCCAGTCAGCTCTAGGGACCTTCTCATCTCTCTCTCCCTCGGTGCTGGGATCACAGATGTGTACCGCTGTGCCTGGTCTTTTAAACCAGTCGGTCATGGTGCTTCAGCCTCCGAAATTCCATCCTCCAGCCGGAGCTTTCAGAGCCTGACTACCCTGTGTCTGCTGAGTTTTTGTCTTCAGCCTTCAGTGATGAGTCTCAAACAGTCCTGCTCCTAAATTAGAAGCCACGTCCTGTAAGTGCTGACTTGGCAGGGGTAGCACTGACATGATTTCACAAATAACGATGTTATCCGAGGCAGAAGTTGCATTAGATCAATTACCACTCTATTTTGGTGCCTTCCCCCAGTGTTTATTTCAGCTTACCTATTTTTAAACTGAAGCTCTCGGACTTCTCAGCCACAGCCATGAACCTTTCCAGTCCTTGCTCACGCCTGCCTTCTACTTTGAGCTAAAGAGAATTATTTGAATAGAGAAGATGACATGAACACAATCCCACTGGATCTCCACTCCTAGTTCCCTGGTTTGCAGCCTTCTAGACGGGTGTATTCAACACCACAGAGTTGAAATCTCAAGGCTGGAAAAGGAAAGAAGAGTCTGCGATCACTTTGAAGAATAAAAGCTTCACAGTGGCTAGACAAGGTAACCCCTTCCTCCTGGAGAAGGGCTCTGGACAGAGGAAGTGGGGTGCTTAGGAGAAGTCATTAAACCTAAGTTGTCCACCCATGTGACTGATGTTTGCGGCTGACATGTTTCTTGCCACAAGTTAATATATTGCACATTGATGCCCTGGTATCAGAATGGGACATTCTTTACAGATAGCATCTTGATTTAAAAAGTAAATAAAAATGAGATCATTGGGGTGCTTCCTCATTCAATAGAACAGTGTTCTTACAATACCCCATAACAGTGTGTGGAGATAGTATAAAGTAGGTGTTGTCATTTGTTAACTGTCCATAGGCCCTCAAATTTAGCCTCAAGTGTGATGGGACTATCTCCCTCCTCCCTCCTTCTTCCCCTCCCTTCATTATCTTCCCCTTCCTTCCTTCCTTCTCTCTCTCTCTCTCTCTCTCTCTCTCTCTCTCTCTCTCTTTCTCTCACCCACCAGGCGAAGATTACACGATGCTGGCTTTCTCTGCAAGCCAAAGAGCCTCAGCAGATATTAAATCTGCTGGCATCTTGGCCTTGAGCTTCTCAGCCTGCAAAATTGTGAGAAATAACCTTCTGTTGTTTATAAGACACTTAGCTCACCATATTTTATTATGGTATCGCCAAAAGACTAAGTGATCCCTAGATAAGCCCTAGATAACAAAGAAGCAGTAGACTCTTCCCCTCAGCCCTCAGCAGGGCAAACTCAGCCAGCACCTTCATTTTAGACATGCAGCCTCTACTACTTTGCCAAGTGACTCCTGGTGAAGCCCCTCTATAGTGCTACTTTGTTCCAGAAGCCTTAGCCATCTAAGCTACATGGGTCAGATCAGCTTTCTGAAGAGTTGGTTCAGTCTCAGGAGCTGCTGCCAGAAAGCTGTGCTGAGGGACCCACGGCAGAGTGCTTCTGTCTCTCTTTCCTCCACCATTATCTCCACCTTCCTCCCCATCCCACACTAAGGGACCCTACATTGTGATATCCTGTCTCTCTAAGGGGAATCACAGAATCATCACTGTGGAAGGGAAGATGAGGATGCCTTGGGACGACGCCTATGGAGTGCAGACACACGGCACATGCTCAGTTGGTGGAAGGCTCCAACACCCCTCCTGGTAACAAGAACGTTAGATCATACTTAACAAGGACAGATAACCATTGTAATGAATGATTATGAACTGTATTCAATGTTAATTATTATTGCTGGCAAAGGAATGTTCTGTGAATTTCTGTCACTCATGGGAAGCTGCGTGTGTCACACAAGTGAGGCTCTGCAACTCACAAGTGTTGGAACCAAGGGGAGGTGCTTAAGTTCTGCAGGGATGGAAGCAGCAGATGAACAGAAGGAGATACTGGAAGACCGCTGGATAAAAGCTCAACATATCAGTCCTGGGAGGAAAAAGAACATGGGAAACTCACCCAAGGGTCTAAAAGATTTAGGTAGCTTTAGAGATAAAATATGGGCATGATTTTATTTTCCTATATGCCTCCTAGTTGGTTAGTATTAAATATGGGGCCCTTAGTTTCTAGAACTAGACTCATCACCCCATTAAAAATATGTATTAGAATATATTAATCATGCATAATAATGAGATTTATTATGATACTTTCATACACACACATATAGAATGTATTCTAGATACATTCAACCAATGTTTCTCTCTTGTCCCTCCCACTCCTACTGATTCCCTTCCTCTTCCCAACTGGTCCTCTTTCTACTTCCATGTCTTTTTCCTGGGTGATCCAGTGAGTTTAAATAGGGTTGCTCACAGATGCCTGTGTGAGGGAGTATTTAGAGGAGCCTGGGTACCTTGCCAGTGAGTGACTAGATATTGAAGAAAATCTCTCTCCACCTCTATCAACCATATAGATTCCCAGGAAGAGCTGAGATCCTGATACCCGTATTCCTTACCCTTTTAAAATTGTTTATTCATTGTTATTAGTGTGTGTACACCATGGTGTGTGCACGAAGGTCAGAGAACAGCTCTGTGGAGTCAGTTTTTTCCTACTCTTAAGTGTGTTTCAGGAATTGAACTCAGACTGCCAGTCTTGCATGGTAAGCCCTTTTGCCCACTGAGCCATCTTGCCAGGCCACTTCTTATCTCCCAATGATAATTTTAGATATGAAAATGTTGAATGAGACAGGGTGGTGTTAACCGTAATCACAGTATTTAGGAAGCTAATGTGGGAGAATTGCAAGTTTGTGGCTGACCTAAGATATGTATCAAGTTCAGGATGGCAGGTTTTATATAACAAGATCCTGCCTCAAAAATGCTTTTCAAATCTACCAGGGACCAGGAAATATTATAATGATAGTAGTTTGGGCAATGGGTTGCTGTTTTGAGTCTCATTCCACACTGGGAACTCTGTGGACTCCCATGATGGACCCTACTCCTTTACACTCTGTAATTCATAATGTAGATTGTTCTGACATTCCATTTTAGAGAGATGAGAAAATCCACAGACAGTAGCTGAGGCAAGACTTGAATCCTGGTTCTTGAGGTCCTGGTGCTTGAGATCCAAGTCCATTTTGGTTAATGTCTAAATTGTTTTTCTAGAAATGTGGTAGCCAAGAAATATAGAATGGGATCACTGTGTAGTTGAATGTAATTTTAAAATTCTAATTCTCCCACTTTTGTCTCCTGAGTCCTGGGATTACAATAATTTACCACCAGGCCCAGTTAACTTTATCATTGTCTATAGAGCCCTTCTCTCTCATGAGCCATCCTATCAGCCAACTGTAGGGTGTTGGCTTTGGCAGTCTCTCTTTGCTCACTTTTCCACAGATGTTTCCAGAAGTGCTTTGAGATGCATCCCCAGCAAGAGCAGACTGTGGTTCCAACATATTTCTTTGTCACTGAGAAGCTACTGGTCTTTCAATTAGTTTTGGGACCTCCCTGGGCCTCAGTCAGCTCATCCAAAAAATGACAGACTATAAGGATCAAATGGGTGATTGTCCTGAGACTTCCTGGCCCCTGGTCAGCACTCAATAATTGGTAGCTATTATTAGCTTCCTCCAAGGCTGGGAGATGTGAATGTATATCTTCCAAGGGTTCTGGGAGTGTAGCCAACATCACCTCGTTTCAGACATGAAATTTCTTTCCAGTCTTAAATTTGGATTCTACTCTATAATACATCTACATTTGTTTTAATATAAAAGTAATGTGTTAAATTACCATCAGGGACAATGGGAAAAAAACACGTAAGTGTTCCCTGCAACAGACACGTCATTTGCCTGGGTATATAGTTTGAACTCAGGCAGACTTGGAAGGACAGGGACCCTTTCACTAGGGGATTCCTGATGAAGGGTGACCTTGCCCACAGGAAGAATTTCTAAGATGTTTGGAACTGACATCTGTGGATGGAGGTGCCACCTGGGTCTTTGAAATACCTTGTGGTGCAGGGGGCCCAGCTATGACACAAGTTATCAAGACACATGTACCAATGCAGGGAGCCGAATAGGATCGCCATTACAAGATGGCGCCGACATCCTGTCTTGTTGGAAATAAACAACTCTATATTTGGCTATGCCTTTGAGAGCGGTGTGTCCCCCACTTCCCGCATGCGCGGTGGATAAGGGTCCTTGAGCCTATCCCGATGCGGTCTGGTGTCAGCTGTTGGTGGCAGCCAATCACAGGGCGACCCGTGTGCCAATTCCCTATTTAAGCAGCTGCCTCAGTGCCCTTCCCCTCGCTTCCTGCTCTTCCCTTCCTGCCCCTCATTTCCTGCCCCTCTCGCTTCCTGCTCCCCATCAATCAAGGGCACTCCAGTAAAGCGGGATCTGAGTAGAATCCTGGTGTGGTGGTTGTTCTTTCTCGCCGGTCAAGAGGTTCGCCGCATTGTGGTGCAGGGGGCCCAGCTATGACACAAGTTATCAAGACACATGTACCAACACTGGCCAGGTTAAGAAACCCAGAAGGCTTTGTGATGATGTGAGACTGGATTATCCATGGTTGTACTTCCTCCTCTTCTTTCCCCTTCTCTCCTCTCCTCTCCTCTCCTCTCCTCTCCTCTCTTCTCTTCTCTTCTCTTCTCTTCTCTCCTCTCTTCTTCTCTTTTCTTTTCCTCTCTTTTTCTTCTTTGCTGTCCTTTTCTGAACTCATCTCTTACCAGATCTCTTATTAATTTTTTCCTTTTTTCCTTTGCCTTCTTTCCTCCCTCCCTTTTTTCTCCCCTTCTACCTTTTCCTTCCCTCTCACATTCCTTTTATTTCTCTTCTAATTTCACTCTATCCCTTTATGGTTTCCGTGTGTGTGTGTGTGTGTGTGTGTGTGTGTGTGTGTGTGTATGCTGATGCACCTGGTTGTTCACGTGTGCATGGAAACCAAAAGACAACCTTAGGTATCATCTTCAAGGAGGCCATCCACCTCCTTTGACATAAATTCTCTCATTGGCTTGAAGCTCACCAGTTAGGCTAAGTCAGTGAGCTCCAGGAATCCTATCTTCATTTCCCCAGTACCGGGATTTCAAGTGTGAGCCACTACTCCCTGCATTTGTATGTGGATTCTGGGGATCAGACTCAGGTCTTTGTATTTGCAAAGCCAGTGCTTAACTGATTAAGCCATTTCTCCACACACTCCTTATTTCTAACACGGTCTTTCCATCAAATTTCTTTTGCTTCCATTTTTCCCACTTGAAGTATTGTAGCTGTGATTGGGCAGGGGGTTCATATAACACCCCCCAATCACAGGCAAACTGTGTTGAGAAACCCTGTTTACAATTAAGATAGAAGAAACAGTGGCAACATGGGCCATTTCCATTGTGCTATCATCCACATTTGTAAATCAAGTAAGTAATCAAACGCTAATCTGGGTTTGTTTCTACCCAAAGTGACAGACTAGCTGCAGCAGGAGTTGTGACATGTGGCAACAATGCCGGTTCCTCCATCTATCAAAAATATAATTGAAAATCTATTCCAACATTTCCTTTAAGGTACGGTGTGTGGAGGAGAAGGAGTATGTCAATATATTGTGTCCAAGGTGGGTCCTGGGTGACATCCTCTAACAACTGGTTGCAGTTTTAAGTGAAGGACACATTCCAGGTTGTTTATATATTTCTGGACTTGTTGGTCATTGAAAACCCACATGAACCTAAGACAACACCTTTCAAATGGTGAATTTGAAACACTGCTACAGGCAATAGGGAAGATAGCTGGGCCCTCATATTGTGCATCTACTTTTACTTCTATGACTTGACCCCCAAGAACAAGAGACCTCCACCTTCCTGAATGAGGCTCTTCTACCTGGCATTGACCTGTGTCAGGAAGGGTCTTGGTTTCTATTCTATTTTGCCAAAATCCTCCAAGTTTTCTTAGAACTTAAGAAAAATGGTGAAAATCTGATGAAAAAGTAAAATAAGAATAAGTCAATAATCTACACTACGCAGCTTTGACTGCAAGCATATAGTTTAGGACTTGAAAACTCATGCTCTCAGAGCCTATGTTAGAGGTAAATAAAGCTATCAGAGTTGGCCTCAAGGAAATAGGGTCACATCTCCCTTTCTCCACCTCCATTCCTAGATCCAGCATGACTCCCTTGCAGCTGTGAACCTGCAGATCTTCTGCAATGGATTTCAGAATCTGAACTCAGGTAAGTCCCAATGCAAGGTAATCATTGGTTTCCTACTCAAGAATGTCAGTGATTAAGTTGGTCAGTTATTTGTTTTTTTTATTCTATTTTCCAACTGATTCATAGTGCCAAGGAAAAATTAGATGTTTCTAATTGATCATGTCTAATTGACAAGACATGACAAGAGGAAGAGCAGTCAAGCTACTACTGGGTAGGTTATCCCAGAGTCAAAGAGCCGGAAGAACTATGACACTGGTCTTCAGCAGAGACTCATATCCTCCTGTGGGAAAGACAGGATGGGGGTTCTACATTGACATCCTAACTATTTATGTTTATAAGCAATTGCTACTATAGTTAGTCACAAACCAAATATACATCTACATATAGAGTGTTGTAACCAGTTTGTCCAGCAGACACACAGTCTGCATGGCAAGAGGCTCCATGCTCCAGGAAGGCAATTCTGCAGAGCAACTGAGGTTGACCACTTGACTGGTTGTTCTGATATTGTTGCTTTTCATCAAGTTTCCTTTAATTTTATTAACTTCTAAGAAAATGATGAGAGGTTTAAAAGATGGCCCAGTATCTAAAAGCACTTGCTGAACACTTGTTGCTCTTCCAGAGGAATTGGGTTCAATTCCTAAAACCCACATTGTGATTCACAATCACTTATGGCTCTAGTTGCAGGGGATCCAATGCCCCCTTCTGCTCTCTTACTGGCCACACACATGGTGGACCTACTTACATTCAGGTAAAACACCAATACACAAAAAATATGTTTGTTAAAAAAAATAGCAAAGGAGTTGTCAAACTAAATTAAAAACTAAGATTTTTCTGAATATCTTTCATTACCAAAGGCTGACCTCTGAAGCTCCAAAAGCCACCAGAAGCTGTTGAATCTGTTGAAGTATATGGGGTCCTAAGCCAGGCACGTTGGTTGTAATGCTGAGGTGGTGAACTTCAAGACTCTTAACCAACCATGGACAGTCCCTTGTACATCTCCAAATCACAGGTGAAGGAATGCATGCTGACTATGAGACTCCAGGCCATGTACAGTCATTGTTTGTCAATCATAATGAAACCAAGTCACACGGAAGGTTCCGAACTCCTGGTAAGAAGTTAGTCACTAGCTGTTGCTTATCCTCCTTCCTGAGTTCCGCAGCATGAGCCATTCAGATAGGAACAAATCCTTAAGGCTATATGCTATATGGGTTTCATTTAGATAAAATGTCCAGAGGCAGAGAATACAATCACCTTTTCCAATCTTCAGACCCAAGTGTTGAATAGTTGGCCCCCAGATGGTGGCATTATTTTAGAAGTTTCCAGAAATTATCGGGCAGAGCATGGCTAGAGAAAATGGGTGCTTGAGATTGGGTCTTCAAGGATGACTCATATCTGACCACTTTCTACATCCTGTCTGCCATGGAGTTAGAATCTCCTCTCCTACCTGACCAGATTCAGCCAAATTTAGGTAACATTTATTTTAAATAAATAAAGAAAGAAAGAAAGAAAGAAAGAAAGAAAGAAAAAAAGAAAGAAAGAAAGAAAGAAAGGGCAACATAGCAACTGTTAACATTGTGTTAGTAATCTAGAGAGATTGTGTGCATGTGTTCAAGCAGGTGAGCTCACCCATGTGTGTACCTGTGTTCGAGCAGGTGAGCTCACCCATGTGTGTGCCTGTGGAGGCCCAAGATTGGTGTCAGGTGGCTTCCAGTCTCTCTACGCCTTATTTTTTTGAGGACCGGTTTCTCACCAAACCTTGGGCTCACTGTTTCATCTAGACTGGTTGACCAGTGAGTCCCCAGGTTCCACTCATCTCTGTCCTTGCCCTGGCACTAGGCTTACTAACATGCTCCAATGCACTGAACATAGATCTTCATGTTTGCATAGTAAGCATTTTATCTACTGAGTCACCTCCTCAGCCCTACAGAGAATAAAGTACACCCGAGGATATGTGTAGGTTCTATGCAAACAATATGCCATTTTTTTAAGAGGTTCAAACGTCTTCTATTTTTTTTTAACCAAATACAGTCCTAGAACTAGTACCCTAAGGATAGTGAGGTATGAATTTCTATTAGTCATTGCTCAGGGTTTGAGGTAGAAATGGGAACTCACTGTGAATAGGTAATGTGTTTGCAGGTAATGAAAATGTTCCCCAAATAGATTATGTTGGATGGTCACACGACTCAATATATTTGCCAATCATTAAATTGTATTCTTATGTAGATGAATGCATTGTTCATGCCTCAGTGAAGTTGTTTGGTTTAAAAAGGAAACGTAGAGGTGGTCACGGAGCAATTGTGGCTCTGTCCACACATCCCACAGGCTCTCTGGTTGTCATCTCCTGTTCCAGGACTCAGAGGCTTATCAACCCTGCCCCATGTGGGACAGACTTGATTGAGTAGGCTATTGTTTTCTTTGACAGCATTCTCCCACTACTCTCCTGTTCTGGGGCACCTTGAAACTGCCACCCTGACTTCTAAGCTCTGCTGATCTCTGGTTTCTTCCTCCCTACCTTGCTTCCCCAACCCCTGCCTGGACTCTCCCATTAGTCTCTGTTGCTCGGTGGTAAGAACCAAAAGCTGGTAAGCAGTTCAAGGAGATGGGAAGCCATAGCCTTGGGAGTCCAACTGCTCTACTTTGCTCTTCTTGGATTTTCCTCTGTGTCTGCTCAGCTTCACTGCGATATCTCTGTGTATGGATGGTGTGAAACCATAAGGCAACAATGCAGCTGGATCCATTAGCAGAGGCATTGACATACAGAAAAATGTGTAATTATATACTGTTTCATGGGATGATGTCTAGTCTACAAAATAATTATAAACATTTGAACCAGGCTGAAAAATTTTTCAGAAGAGAGTGAGAGAGAGGGTCAGTTATGTTGCCTGAGGCTTATCTACAAAGTATGCATTTGTGGACAGAGTGGGAAAACTCCATTCTTGCTGTCTGGGTGACACATGTTGCCCTTGGGCACCAGCTCTCCTACACATCTAGTGAGCAGAAAGGGAAACAGACCATGCCTCCCTTTGTCTGAAGAAGTAAACTGGGTTGAGTGTGTCTTCTAAGAACCCATTAAACTAAAATAATTGCCCAAACTTAGTAGAATGGATTGTCTGACCTTCTGTTCCATCTCATTTGGTTCCATACTGGGGTAAAGAGTGACTGATTCGGGAACTTTAAGGAAATTATTTAACCTCTCCAAACCTAGGGCCTGATGTGTGGAAAGGAGATGGAAACAGACATCTTTGGAAGGATAGAATGCCATCAAAAGGATACCCTAAATATTATGTGATTTAGTGGGCATAAAGGGGGCTGTGGAAACCGAAAACTGTAGCAGATGGCCACCAAACCCTCGCTGTTCTTCTCTCCTCCACTGGTACCTTCCCAGAAACGACACTATATGTAGAAATTTTGTTCTATCAGTCTATAATGAGTAAAGGAGCATCTGTCAAAGTTGATATGACTATCCTTAGTCTGTCAGAAGTAGCACACACGCATGGCGATTGCATGGCGTGTGTAGCACCATTTTCCCTTCCACGATCATGGCAGACATTACCACTTGATCACTGCTCTTTCGTTTGCACTTAAGTACAGTTCGATCTCCTTTGCCAGTGGTCACCCAAAACCACCACTACAGATTGATCAACTTTGCATGCAGGATGGAAGTTATTGCCAGTTTCCTGTGCACGTTTATGAACAACGGAGTGTAGTGCACTGTCTACTTCTCAATAAATACTTGATAAAATGATGACTAAGGGAGAGATGCAATGAGATGATTGAATGCTGTGTTCACTGGCATCTTCATTAGACAATCTTGTTCAAAGAGAAAACTCCTATTCCTCTAAGCGTCCTCCCTCAAGATGTGGGTCTTTGTCTAGTAGTTCTTGACTGTTTATAAATTTAAGTACCAAAGAGCCTCCTCTCAATTATACATGTTGAGAAAATCTCCTCTTGGGAGACGGAAACTCCCAGGTTGCAGCATTTCTGTCTAGTCCTCATGCTCCAAGATTTCCTGGAAGCATAAGCTACCTGAGGAGCTTGCTCCGACGATGGAGAAATCCTTAATTGATGGGACAGAACCAACTATTTTCTGGCCAGGAAGCACATCTCAAAACTGTAAGTCCAGCATCTGAAACCGAGCTGTAATGCCAAACCTGATGGTGATCTCCTTAGGAAATTGGTTTTAGCTGTGTGGATGACTGCCCTTAAAGCAGAGAGCCCAGCATCCGACACCAAGGCTGCAATCGCAAGCATCCCACGCTATTAATCACAGGAAGATTGAGTCTTGTTGCAGCGTTTGCCTTCCTCTCCTGCTGACTTCACAGTATTAATGCTGTATACACAATAGTAAAAGTGAAAGTCATGTCTTCTAAATGAAGGAATGATGAACGAACAAACAAATTATACAGAGAGCCCCATCAACTGAAGATGAGGTTAAAATCTGGGGTCTGATTCTCTTGTCATTGTTCCATGCATATTTTAGTATAATCTTGTTTGTGAAGTATATGCAGACATTATATCTCCTAGAAAGCGGTTACCGCTTTTCTAAAATTTTCATTCCATAAGATAACATTGCCCATGGTTTTGCGAACTCATTGAATTTCGGTTGTTGCAAAAATGTTCCAATTTATTGATATGTCAACACATACTTAATCATGAAGTCATAGTGTTCAAAGTTGGACTATATTTGGTGTTTTCACACTGCAAAGATGTGGTAACTGTCTGTAAGTCATCTTTTTATATCTAAATGTGGAGTGTTTCTTTGGGTCACATTCTTAGACAGACAGACAACAATAGATATGATAGATGGAGTTATATATGTAGGTGATAGATAGACATAAATATGCAGAGAGGTAGACATGTAGACAGGCAGTTATGCTACGGCAGAAGCTGTGTAAGGCTTACACACCCTCTGTGCAGGTTAACTGACTTTCATGCACATTTGTCCAGATCAAGGCATGGGTAATTTCAACAACCACAACGATTCTTTCAGGTAATGAATTTTAAACAATTTTAACTGCCTAGAAGAAGCAAACTTCCTTCTTTGCTCCCAAACACCTGAGTTTCTGTTCTGAGCCAGAACTCCCTAGCCATACTGGATCACCTGAGTTTCTGTTCTGAGCCAGAACTCCCTAGCCATACTGGATGGCAGTGGTCTTCTTTAGCAGGACTGTATGGTACTTTGTTGTCCAAGCCAGCATCTCAGAGGCATTTCCATTGTCCTGGAAAGGAACTGGGGAGGGAGCACTATTCCAACTCTTCAGAAGGCACTCTCTCCTCTCTGTCTATCCTTGACATTCTTCATGTTCAGTTTACAAATGCCTTTTCCAGTGATCAGCACTTTCCTGTCTTCTTAGAGACAACGGAACTTTAAATAATTATTTTGCTAAGTGAAAACTCACCTGGGATAGTGTCCATATAAAATATAAATATAGAGATGTAAATAAGATAGTTAAAAAATAAAAATGCTCATCTCTTAATACTGCTTGCCTTCTCCAGAGACATCTACTCATCCCTACGAGCATCATCATCAACAACACATTTATTGTGTACCCACTGTGTGCTTGAGATACTGTGTTCCCACTGTGTGCCTGAGATACTGTGTACCCACTGTGTGCCTGAGATACTGTGTCCATACTGTGTGTTTGAGATACTGTGTTCCCACCATGTGCCTGAGATTGCCTAAATTATGCAAATGCATCATTCAATTCTTGCAATACTTTTTCTTCGTTTTACAGTTACAGAAACTCAAGCCACTTTCACGCGAAAAGGACATGTGAGGACTGTGTTTCTAACCCAGGATGATGACTGCCTTTGGAGACGTCACGTTTGATCACCAGTCCAGCCTTTGCTAGGGTAGGCAAATACAGCTTGAGCATTCAGACGGTGGCAGCTTCCTGGTGTCCCATTTGGATTTCTGACAATTGAACTTTTTGAAAGGATAGGCACCAATGCCAGCAAAAAGACAGCTGCATCTTCAAGAGGGATACACGCGTGTTACATATTGATTGTTACAACACAAATGTGGGGTGGACGGCATTCATGTTTTAATGACTTGGTTGAGATATAATTTACATATGATAAAGCTTCACCTGTTTCCTTACAGTAGAGTTACAAACCATCGCTAGCCTCATTTTAGGATATCTAAAAGCACCCTCCCCCAAAAGAGCTACATGTCCATCATAATCACCTCTGAGTCCTCCTTCCTCTGTTCAGCCATTGCAACCACTACTACACACCAGCCTCACTAGACTGCCTACTCTGGACATTGCATATAAGTAAAACCATGTGGATCAGGGTCTTTTGTGACTGGCTATCTTTAGCATTCTGATGTGTTTGAGGCTTAGGTACACATTCTCACACATCAGAATCTCATTCCTTCATGGAGCTAGTGGTCCCAAGTCTGTGATGTTTCTTTTAGATGGCAACTTGATGGGGCTTAGAATCACCATGGAAACGTACCTCTTCCCATGTCTGTGAGAGAGCTGTTAGGTCAAGTTGAAGAGGGAAGGCTCATGGTAGGGTGTGGGTGGCACCAGCCCTTGGGCTGGGGTCCTGTACTGAATAAAAAGGAGAAAGTGAGCTGAGAACCAGCGTTCACCTCTCTGCTTGCTGACCGCAGATGTAACATGAGGAGTCGCCTCACACTCCTGTCCCCATGCCTTTCCATCCAGATGGATTGCACCTCAGACTACGAGCTGAAACAAACTATATAATATAATGTATAATACAATATGTAGCATTATGCAGATTAATATATAACACAATGCTTTCTGTTGTATATTAATATATAGTATAATACATTCTGATCCATGTTAATATAATATTTAGTATAATGCAAAGTAATATAATATATAGTATAATGATTTCTGATACTTATTAATATAATATGTGATACATATTAATATAACACATAGCATATTACATTCTGATATGTACACATAGCTGCCTCGCATATGCACATGTAGACAAGCATGTCTTTATTAGCTTGGTTTATTCTGGAGTATTTGCTCTTGTATTTGATGAATTCAATACCCTACTTCCCCTCTCCACTATTAAAAATAAATATCTATATTTTAATTGATGCTGAATTTTCAAGATATTTTAACAGGCTTTTTTGAAAAATATTTTCACTTTTTAACTATTTTCCCACTCAGGAATTATCTTCATTTGGACAAGATGCAATGATGTTTTGAAAATTTATTTTTAGAAGGTTTTTATATATATATTGTTCCTGATGCTTCTTACTTGTCTCCCTGTGTTATGTGCTTCGTATTTAGTGTTGTGTTGGTTCCATTACTGCCCCCAAATCCACTTCAAGGGCACCACTGTTGGTGGGGAGGAAGGTTATTAGTAGTGTGGCTGTCTAATTTCTGCTTATGTTGTTCTAGCAAATACTGATTCTAGTCAGGCCACTCCTACCTCTTCCTCCCTGCTCCTCTCCTCCCTCTACTCTCCCTCCCTGCTTCTTTCTTGCTCTGAGAGTCCACTGAGTGTCTTAGTACACAAGCCAGCTGCCAGCACAGAGAGCCCAGAGCAATGTGGCTTCCCTAGTGCTTACACTGGTGGTTTTGTTTCCTTCCTTGGCTCATTTATAAGAACTTCTGTGATTATTTAAAGATTGTCATTTGTCCATCTTCAACAGAGTTTGGTTTACACAGACTTCATTATAGTCAAGTGGTTTCCTTCTGTGAGTATTTTACTCTGTGTCTTATTAGACATGGCCGTCTCGGGTCACACAGCTCCTCAGCTTCCTCTTTAACACATGACGTCATCACGGCTTTTACTGGGACCTTACCTGATTCAAGTAGTGCTGAACTCTTGACATTCTTGGAGTAGCCTCTGCTGGGTCCTTACACATTATTCCTTTAAGAGAGAGGTTTGTTTCTATTCTTGAGTAAAGTTTATTTCCTATTCTTCGTGGTTTCTTCTCTCTCTCTTTCTCTCTCTCTCTTTCTCTCTCTCTTTCTCTCTCTCTCTCTCTCTCTCTCTCTCTCTCTCTCTCGTGTGTGTGTGTGTGTGTGTGTGTGTGTGTGTGTGTGTGTGTGTGTAAGAAATAGAAGCCGGGGTCTTGCACACACCAGACGGATGCTGTTATTAGACAAGCCCTCTACCACTGAGCTGCATCTCCACGCCCAGAACTGGACTTTGAATTGAGGATCTCAGCAGCGCTTTCTGCGATGTCGGTTATGAGTCCTGGCTGATACTCAGGAATCACCAGGAGAGTTGTGCTGAAGCCACTTCTCTGACACCCTAGACAAGTGCACAGAACCTACCAGAGTCATAGCTGGGATATCATCAGTTTTCAAACCTCACCAGATGAATGTGTCACACAGGCAAATCTGAGAGACTTGTGTGGGATTTGGGAAATATCCAAATAGCAGTGGGGACCTTTTGTTTATAGACAGTGATACGCAACTTGGCTTATTCAAGGGTGAATCTTACTTCTCTTTTGAATGACTTGTTTTTTCAAATCTCCTGTCTTGCTTTTGGTCATTTTTGTATTGCTTTGAAGAAATTAGTCATTTAGATGGCCAGATGACAGACTGGCCATCAAGTTTCAGGCAGTCCTTTCTCTCCTATTTCCCTTCAGGTCTGAGATTTCCATTACGTCTTTTTGTCTTAGATTTGTGGAGAGTTAATCCACACTTAAAAACAAGCTTTCCAGAAGGCTGAGGAATGTAGCACCTGCCTCTAAAGTGCAAGGCCCTCTCCCATCACAATCAATAGATAAATACTAAACATTCAGAAAAGGCTTTGAATTCATTTCCCTCCTCTGCCATGATTTAGACTTACAACTGCTAGCGTTAGGTTTGTGTGTTAAGCTGTTTAGGTTACTTTTATCCACTCTATGCCAACAGCTGCTTTATAAGGAATGGCAGGTGCCCTATACAGACACTGCCCTTGAATTATGTAATTCTCGCTTCCCCAGAGGAAGTTCACCAAGCACCCTAAGCAATAGGTGTGGGGGGAGGGGGAGTAGGTGAAGTATGATGAAACCCTGAAGAGACAGAAACTTTGCTTTTACCCTGCCTCCCAGAAGCACAGGAACCTGACAGCAGAGTGAACTGAGGGCTGTTTGTAGACCTTGTGACATGAGTCTGCCCTTAGACACTGCTTTGCCATGTATTCTTGAGCCCCCACATGCTGTCTTTGGCAGTGTTAAGAAGGCCCTTGATAAATCTCTCACTAAAAGGTATTCCATCTCACTGTCCTTTCTGAACCCCAAATTTCTGAGCCCCTAACATGATGGTGCTTCTCTCATTGTTGGCTTTCTGTCTGGAATTACTTCTACTTTGTCTTTTTCGATTTAATTTGTGTGATACAGTCTTGCTGCATAATACAACCTGGCCTGGAATGTGCTGTGTAGCCCAGGCTGGCCTCCACCTCAAGACCCTCCTGTGTCAGTCTTTGGGTGCTGGGATGGCAGGCAGGTGCTACCATGACTTTGTTGTTTGTTTGTCTATTGTAGCCTTTTGGTTTCTTAGTAAGTCTCTGGTTATTTTCCTAGTCATTTGTATAATGAAGGCATTGTAGTCTAAAGCTTTTTCTTACACTATAGTTTTTGTCATATAGATTTGTATATAAATATGCTTTTATTTTGGCCTTTAATTTTTTTATTAATTAGATTTTTAAATTTATTTTACATTCCAACTGCAGCTTCCCCTCCACAACATTCCCTCTGCCCTCCCTCTTCAGCCCACCCCTCCCCCACCTCTGTTCAGAAAGGGGCAGGCCTCCCATGGGTATCAAAAAAGCTTGGCCTATCAAGGTGAGATAGGATTAAGAGCCTCTCTTTCTATTAAGGCTGGGCAAGGCAACCCAGCATTAGGAACAGGTATGAAAACAACCAAAGCATTAGAGACAGGCCCACTCCCATGGCTGGGAGTCCCACAGGTAGACCAAGCGATACAACCTTCACACATATGCAGAGGGTCTGGACCAGTCCCATGCAGGTTCCTAGCCATTGGTCTGCAGTTTGTAAGTTCCCAGGAGCAGGCCAGTTGCTTCTGTGGGTTCCCTTGTGATGAACCTGACAGCCGTGGCTCATTCCTCCCTCTCTCAACAGGATTCCCTGGGGTCAGCCCGTGATTGACTGTGGATCTCTGCATCTGTTTGCATCAGTTACTAGACCAAAATCTCTCTGATGACAATTGGGGTAGTTGCCAATATGATTATAGATTATAGATTGATCTTTAATTTAATTTTTTTAGAATTTCATATGTAAATACTGTATTTCCACTGTTCTTTTCCTTTCCTTCTCCAACCTCCCATGCCTCCCTACCTCTGCCAGATTTATGACCTCTTCTAATTATTATTGTTTTACACACCCACAAACAGCACAACACACACACTCACAAACTGTAACCTGTTGAGTCCCTTAAGTACCGACAAGGATGAATTGGGTAAAATTGTGTGTCTCAGATTTTACACTGTTTAAAAAAAAATGAAAATTTCTAAAACCATTGCATTTGTTGAGGTTTTCTCTGTGTCTGGGTGTATAATAAACTTTATGATTAAAAGAACTGGCTATTTGCTTTCTGTTTATGTACCTCTGCTTCTCAGTGAACCTGGGAAATTGAGTTTGCAGGTTGCGCTCAGTGTGTTCTCCTTGTCCCTCCTCATTTTTATTTCTATTTATCTGTTTGCTATGAGAAACAAGTGTATTGATTTCTTCAAATATATATGTATTTATTTTATCAAGTCCTCATTGTTTTTCTAATAGTTTCAGTCTGTGTGTGAGGCATCAGCAGGAGTTTGGCGCCACTGTAAGGGCTTTAAATAGCATTCATTCATTCATTCAGTCAGTCCCCTGACAATCCTAGGAGGGGGATTTACTGTTCTCCCAGCTTGTCGCATGCAGAAAGATATAAACATAAACTTACCTTGCCCACAGTTTGAGTGTGAACTGTCTACTATACTCTTACAGTTGAAAACTTGGCTTCAGTCTAGTGGCACTGTTTGGGAAGGTTGTGGAGCCTTTAAGAAATGGAGCCTTGTTGGAGCAAGTGAGTCACTGAGGCGGACTTTGAGGTTTTCTGTCCCTCACTACCTGATGTGGATGAGATGTAATTAGCCTGTTTCCATGTCTTCCTCATCATGGTGGAATGATCCTAGAATAAATCCATCTTCCTGGAGGCTGCTTCTGGTTAAGTATTTGGTTATAACAATGAGAAAAGCAGGTAGGACGGTTCAGAGGTTGGTGAGTGAATGTGGCATTATCAGCTGGGTGGTTTGCATCCCTAATCTCATCCTCAACCACAGCCATGTCTGACACCTATGGCAGGTACATACCTTCTGTCCATAGCCATCTGATGCCATAGTGAAGATAGGCTCTCTTTTGATGGGACATTTATTTCTGTTAACCGAGTCATCTATCCTATCTGACTTATCAGTTATTCCACTGACAACTCAAGCCAGGACAACATTCACTCTTAGTTAGCTGTCTCTGGACTCTGACAGGAGACTCATGGTATGCCATGTGGTTAGCATGAAGTACAGCAATGCCCAAGACAGAGGAAGCCTGGCTGCATGGGGAAAGTAATCTAGGTAATTTATGCTATGGGAAAGATGGAAACAAAGTCAAGGTGATTGATCGTTCTGTCCCAGTCACTAAGTCCATGAGTATGATCAGGAGCAGAATCTCGAGGGACACAGGCATCTGAGCAAAGACAGAAGGAACAAATTAGGGCAACGCTATGAGGTGAACATCCTTCTGGTGTGTCCCAAAGACAGTGAGGAAGTTAGCATGAGACAACTTCATTAGGACAGAGAGGGCAGGGACAGGTACTGCAGACTCTCAAAGGTACAGTGTCCCAGGATGCTTCTTTCTGTCTGGTTTACCACCTCTGCCCTCTTGGTTACAGAGTGGCTGCTAAAATTTCCCCTACACATGTTATATTCCAGTTAGAAAGAATGGAAGTGAGAAATCGCAAAGGAGAGCTAGTCCCAGTGTATTGAATGTCTTCATCTGGAAGTATTTCTTGGGATTTTTATCACCGACTCCTACTATCCTTTCTCAGATCACTTCTAACATGAACACTGATAACCATTGCTTTTGTCTTGGGCACCACTGTCACTCCAAATAAAATCAGAGCATGTCACCAAACAGAAAGGGCAGAATAAGTATAGATGGGTAGCAAGTGGGTACTGCCATACCAAAGAGACTACCAAAAATTTCCTGGTTTTATAAAGCCCCTTTGGAATGGAATCCTTGGGTATAAGATTCCGGAGTCTCCAAGGGAACCATCACTAGATGCAGAACAAGCCTATTTTGGGGTGTGGAGCTGAGACTGCAAATCAGGTGGGGAGGCAATTTTGGGTTTACAGAGCTGTGCTTGACCACAGAAAGATCCAGGGACTGGGCAATAGCATCTGTGGCACAAGGGACTTTGGAGCGTTTGGGGTCTGTGAGTCGGGTAAAATGGGTATCTGGATGAATCAAGACTAAAGTCTAACACACCAGGTGTACAGTGTGTGCACGTGCGAATGTGTATGTCTGTGTATGTGAGTGTATGCACAGGTGTGTACCTGTGAATGTGTGTGTATCTGTATATGCATGTGTGTATATGAGTATGCGCATGCACAGGCTCAGAGAACAACCTCTGTTGTCTTCCTCAGTTACCATGCATCTTGTTTTTATGAGATGGGGATCTCGCATTGCTTTAGAACACATTGATTAAGACAGACCAGTTGGGCACCAAGTCCTATGGATCAGCATCTCTCTGCCTTGCTGGTGCTGACTGAGATTCTAGACATACACTACCATGCTTGGCTTTTTTATGTGGGTGCTAGGGATCAAACTCAGGTCCTATTGGTTGACTAGCAAACACTGTGCAGACTGAGCTATCTTTCCAAACCTAAGATGGTTGTTATATTTTATCTTTTCCCTTACTTTGTAAATTTCCTCCAAACCATGTCATAGTTCTTGTTATATCCCCACAAGGAGTTACATTTTTATTAATCACTGTTTGAGAAAATCCCAGCCACAGAAGTCCAATGAACATAGCAACAGCCTTCACTTGCACATCCCAAGAGTGTTTTATGTACACTAGAAAACAAATAGATCTACAGTCATTTGTTTGGTCCATGGTGGATTTTGGAGGCATCGGAGTCAGAGTACCGCAAGAACTGTGTCCTAAGGATAAGATATGAACTATTCCACAACCATGGCCTCATGAGGCTTCCCTGTGGCCTGTCAGGACTTGGCCTACCCTACTCACTCTAACATATCTCCCGATTCTCCATTTCTTCATTGCACCCAACCGTCTCCAATCCTGCTTGTTTGCAAATTTACCTACTTGTCCTGATGCGCCTGATCCATTGTGTGCAAGGCCCACAGCAGTGGAAATCTTCTGTGTTGCCTTAGTCATGACTGAGTTTCCAGGGATCCCTACCCTGAGCATCAAAGATGCTCTCATTCGGTATCTGTAGAATATAATGTGCTGAAGTGTGTAATATAAAAAGTAGCCACTACTAGATGCTAAGTAACGATGACCTTTCCTTACCACCTACCATCACTGTTGGCCTTGACGGCTGTATCAGATAGGAGTCACAGAGGAACAAAACAGGTAGGGTGAACATATATTGCAAAGGGAGTTTATTAGGCTGGCTTACACCAGAGGCAGGGCAGTCCAATGATCTTTGCCGGAGGCCCATGGAGTTGTTCAGTACACAAGGCTGGATGTCTCAGCAATCCCAAGCTGGCACTGAAGGCCTAGAGCATTCCTGGAGACCTGTTGATTTTCAGTGCACATTAAAAGGCCCAGATGCTGGATTCTGACCTTGGGGAAAAATGCCAGCAGCCCAAAAGGCTAGATGCACTCCCCGGCACACCTGGAGTCCCAGGAACCGAATTTGGCACTACGGAATTTGTTTTAAAGGAAAGCATCCCCGTGAATCTAGTTTGAGACGCGAAGCAGGAACAGTTTGTTACCTTTCTAAGCCATCAGAATATCGCCAGGTTGTAGTTAAGGCTGGGATATTTTACAGCGTCAAGTACTGGTTTCCAGGAAGCAGAGAATCTCTCAATCAAAAATAGTGTTTTTCACTGTCCTTACCTGGTACCTCTTCCTTCCCTTCTCTTCTCGCTAGCTTCCGGTAACCACTGATGCTTGCAAACCCACGAGCTTTCCTTTTGTACACCTCCATCTAGCACCCCTGGTTTCTGGCTCTCTCCAGAGCTTGCCTGCAGGAAACAGGCCGCTGGAAAGTTATTTGCTAACTAGAGCGCCCTCTGCTGATGAAAGAGTCACTGGAAATACAGCTACAGGTCAGCTGTAGGTCTGTCTGCACGTGGGGGTGGCAGAGGCCACTTCCTTCCTTTGGGTGGGATAGGGTCAAAGACGGAGAACATTTACCCACAACCCACACTCTGTAGGGGCTTTTCTGACCCTGCCGCCCAGACTGCTCCCCCCGACCCCGCTGGATTATGGGCTTGTGAGCTTCTACTAGAAACAGGGATTCTGTGGTTGGAGGCGTTCTGTGCCAGAATCTCACACCATCAAGCAGAAGCAGGTGAACCACCTGCTTCCCGACGTCTGTGTTTGATGCAGAAGTGAAACTCAGGAGGAGTTTTAAAAATTCTTCTGAAGAGCAAAGTCAGGTCAATTGGTAACATTTGGGTAAAAAATGACTATAAAAACAAGAAACAGACATGTGATTGAGATTAAAACGGAAACCATATACCTCTGTAAATTTGAATGTTAGTCTGAAGTCTATTTAAATTCAGGAGGCAGGCAAAGCCCCAGTTCACAGGAACCCTTGGCAGGAACATTTGGAAAGGACAGGAAATTTCTTTACCTGGTGATCAGGTTGTGACTGAGCTGATAGCCTTTCCATTCTCCATTGGCTAATGCCGCCACTTCCCATGAAACTCCTGGGAAACAGTAGTCTTCTTTTACCTTTTCTACTTACCAATACTGAGGGTCAAGGATGTTGAGCAACATGCTTACAGATCATGAAGTGAAAACATTGCTGAGATGGTATTTGAACCTGGATCTGTATCAGGCTCCAAATGCAAACCTGCATCATGATGGAAGAATGTCCCTGGTTCATGGTACCTGTCCCCAACCCTGTAATTGATGGATGTTCACTCCACATACAGATTTTACCCACGGTCTTGCGCTGTAGTAAGTGGCAGAGACAGTGGAGGTAAAGAAATGACGCCAGAATCCGCCCTCAGAGAAACCGGAGTTCAAAGTCCTGGTGTTACACAGCCTACTCCAGGCACCCTTCTGTGACCAAACCTCTCCTCTCTCTGATACTTTTGGCCACTTAATATCGGCACATTAGGGGCTTGCTGTGTACTTTAGGCTGGCCTCAAATTGTAATTCTCTTGCCTCCATTTTCCGTGTGTGTGTGTGTGTGTGTGTGTGTGTCCACAAGGTTGGCTTTATGTGTTAGTCTGAATGAAAAAAAATTACTTGTGTTCGTTATCTCATTTAATCCTTATGAGAAAGTGCCGACAAAGATCCTGTTATGTGAAGTCCAATTTTATGGGTGAGGAAATCGAGGCATAGAAATTAACAATGGATACTTAACTTAGAACACAGCAGAGGGAGCAGGGAGATAGTCACTCAGTAAGGGAGCTCGCTCTCCGGGATCCACATCAAAAAGTCGGTTGTGATAGCAATTGTTTGCCATCCAAGCCCTGGGGATCTGGAGACAGTTCATTCCTGGCAGTTTAGCCTTTTTTTCCTTTTAATTTCCGGACCCCAAAACAAGAAAAGTAAACAACAACCAAATAAACAAACCCTAAAGCCACCCCTGAGGTTGCCTCTGGCCTTCACATGCAGAAACATACACATACATGTGCACATGCACTCATTAAACAGTCTAGTTCCCATCTGTTGCATTCATTCCCTGCACTCAGACTGGAATTGCTGTCAATCACTTGTCATGTCCCTCTGTCCTTTGGGATAGTCCCTTGAGGGCAAAGACTGTCCTAAACATTCCCTTTGCAATCAATAGCTTAGGCTTAGGCACACCCAATAACTCAGAATACTCTCTGGCTAATTCAGCCTTCCATCCTGGAAAGTGATGGAGAAGTAAGATTTGGCAGTTGGGGTGGTGGTGGGAATTACACAAATCAGGCGAACTTCTTCAGAGCTCTGGCTCCTGGGAGCCATAGCATGGGAGCGTAAGAACCATATTTAAAAAGAAATGTTCCTTGGGGAATCTTCGTCATCCCCAGATTTCGCTAGCCCAGCAGGATGCCTGCATGTAATAGGGTCCCATGCATCTTGATGGAATGAAAAACGGAGATTGAAAACCCCAAGGACTCTGGATACAGTGGCTGGAGCCACTGCTGAGTCTCAAGCAGGACCCCGGCCTCTGCCCAATCAACCAGACCCACATTCCTCTTTATGAATAACTGGAAAATGGAAAGAATTCTCTCTCTCAGTGCAAAGAAGCTTCTTCTGTTTGGTGAGGTTCAGCGAACTTAGGGTAGCCACCTTCTGGATCTCCCAGCTGACTGTCTGCCATACTGTGATGGACATTTTAGGTACCCCAACTCACCCCAGCTCTCGGCTATTCGTCTTCTGTTCCATCTCTACCTCCTCATTTGCTCTAAAGTGTTTGAAGTGTTATCCTGGACCCAGATGCCACCTCAGGTAAATTTTCACCAGAAGCCCATCAAATCAGTTGTTTATGGCATCTCCAAACCTACTCACCCAGGGCGACTGAACCTCTTTCTTATGTGGCTTTTTATGAGTCAAGATAAACAACTGTGATTCTCCAGGGCTTTAGGCCCAGGATCTTTAACCTCAGTGCTGAAGCACTGGGGCCCTGAGGGAGTTGAGTCAGAGCCTGGGCCCTGGAGGACTCCAGTTAATTGTGTCACCTGGAGGAAGCCTAGGTCAATGCCGCTTTACAGGCAAATGCAGTAGAGATCTTGAAACAAAGGTGGGCGGAGGGCTGGAATACTCCACACCACCAGCCAGTGTAGGGTTTGGAAGCTGTGTTTACATCTCCTCCGTCCACTCACTCAGAATGAAGAAACCTGAAGTCCGGGGAGGGGAGATGACTGGACCAGGATGGGACAGGCTCCATGGAGAGTGCATGGAGCCAAGAGGGAAGCCACTCTTCCGCACCTACTTCACCCATCCACCCAGAGCTATGGAGCAGCTGAGTGGTTACAGAGATGCTAGCATGCACTACCTCAAGGCTAGAGGTGAATCACGGGACCCTGGTTATAGTCATCCCCATGGTCTGACTTCCTGGGCTCTGTGACTGGCTTAGGGGTAGCTTAGGACAGAGAGATGACTCCATGAGAAAAAAATAAAATCTCTCTGCATCTTTAGAGAGAATCCTGGTCTAGAAATGAACTAAAATTACAACTAGTCTCAGCCACAGAAGCCAGGCCTCTTGTGATGCTCCAGTGTGAACAGACCCGGTGTAAGATAGAGAGAGGAGGACGGGAAAGAAAATTCTGCAGGAGTAGTTTCTGGGTTGCTGGATCAAGCCAGGCCTGTAGTCAGTCCTCTGAAATATCTAGTTATATGATCCTGTAAGGTTTATTTTTAGATTGTTAAACCAGGTGTTTTATTTCATGGACTATAAATATTCCCAGCCGATAAGCAGATTAAGAGGAGGCTGGTGAGCTAGGGAGCTGCTCTCCTATACAGTGGGAATGCCTTTGTGCCCGGCTGCAGAGCTGGAAGGTGGACATGGACGGGACTTCAGGCCATCGGGGTAGCAGGTTGGCCAAGGACACACGCTATTCCAGAAGCGCTCTCATGAAGCCATGGCCCCTTTGCAAGTCTCGGTAGTGATGGTGACCATATTTCCTTTTGCGATTCCATGTCTACATCTGGCTCCTCTGGCCTTCAAACTTGCTGTAGGTAAGGGTTTTCCTCACTCACCTTGGAATCCTTGTAACTGACTCCACATCTGACACAGGTCAGTGCTCTGGTATATCGGTGCAGTGGACCGAAGAGTCCATATCCTGCCACTGTTAGCCTCATTCCCTGATAGACTCTGTACATATCCACTCTCTTCCCTATAAAAACCAGGATGCTGTTCAAAAAGGCAAGAGGCAAAAAGTCAAGAATTCACTGTAAATTCCCAAACTCAGCGACAGAGACATCAGTCCCCTCCTTGTGCAGACATTCAAAGTTGCTTGCTATGCATCAAAAGGAAAAGGTACTAAGACTGAATCAGAGAGGGCTGGGGGAAATTTGAGTTCAGAGAGAGCATTCCTTCCAAACTCTCATTGGTAGAGGAGAGAGCACAGGACAAGGTCAAGGGGTAGTCCTGGAGGTTCAAGGTCACCAACCTGAACTGGAGAAAAGTGCTTCTCCTTACATAGCAAGGCTGGACTCTCCCAGCTCTGAACTTAGTACACACAGAGAGTCAGACATCAGGACTGGCTGGATGGAAAGCAGGGCAAGAAGGGAGACTGTTGTTGGGCAGGCACTGTCAGCTTATGGCTAGGGAGGGCTGGGAAACTCCTTTAGCCACCAAAGCATCCACTTGCCAACTGGATTTGGTGGATGTTGGAGTGTGAGTCCTTGGGGACCGGAGAAGTGAGTCAGCGAGCCCTGCATCTTCGGTTGGCCCTGGAGTGGGGGGTGACTCAGAAGTCACAAAGCTTCTGCTGATTAACCTCAGAGAGTCATTGAGAAACTCCTCCCCATCGCTTCACTCCGTGATCCAGGAATCCCGGGCTGCAAGAGCCCGGACCTGTGACACTCCCACGTTTCCTTCCATCTCCACCTGCCAAGGTTTTCTCAGTGTAACCGAAGATCCCGGGACGGAAAACTTCGCGCCTCCTACAACTCTGCCTCTAGTTTTCTGCCACATGGAACACAGGGTCTCAGGACCCCTCCCTCTTTTTTCCTAATCTCCGCAAACCGAGCTGCCCCGTTGGCTCGTCTGTTTCCCACTCTCCCCGTCTCAATCCAAAGCACTGACCTTTTCGCACCCCCACCTTTTTCCCACGCCGTTTTGGGGGTGTCTGTCTGCTTCTCTCACTCCCGCCCCCTCCCTCACCTTCTCCTCCCCACGCTGCCCTCGGCTCCTCCTCCAGGCCCCGCCCTCTGCTCAAGGCCCGGGTCCCAGATGGCCCCTTCCCCAGGCCTGGTCACCCGAACGCCCGCCTCAGAAGCCTGGGGGTGAGGTGGGAACCCTTGCCGGAGAGAAGGAGAATCGCGCAGGGCTAGCTCCCTCCTCTCGTCGTGTCCCCGCGCGCGCGCGCCGCGCCCCCTCCGCGGCCTCCCCGCGCCCGCCTCCCGCCTTCCCCTCCTCCTGGTGACGTCCGGGTCCCTGCCCGTCTGAAAACTCCGCGCCGCGGCGGTGGAGGCGGCGGCGGCGGCAGAAGAGGAAAGGGAGGTGGAGGTGGTGGAGGAGAGGAGCAGGAGGAGGAGCAGCGGCGAGCCCGGGCGACGGCGGCGGGGCCCGAGCGCGGAGCCCCCGGGATAGAGCGCGCACCGGGGTGTCCCGGCACCCCGCTCGCCCCGGGCCGCCGCGGAAGATGGTGGCGGCGCCGTGCGCCCGGAGGCTGGCGCGGCGCTCGCACTCGGCGCTGCTGGCGGCGCTCATGGTGCTGCTGCTGCAGACGCTGGTGGTGTGGAATTTCAGCAGCCTGGACTCCGGAGCTGGCGAGCGGCGGCGCGCGGGGGCAGCGGCGGGAGCAGCCGAGCAACAGCAGCAGCCCGCGGCCCCTCGCCGGGAGCGCAGGGACCTTGCTGCCCATCCGCCCGCAGCCCGTGGAGGACCCGGAGGCCGAGCAGGCGGAGGAGGAGCACGGGGAGGCGGCCCCGGAGGAGCCCGCGCGCAGCAGCCTGGCAGCCACGGGGCACTGGCCGCCCGGGCGAGGGTAAGGTGCCCTTTCAGAAGGGGATCGGTAGCCGCGCGGACAGAGAGGGACAGATGGGAGACCTACCCACGCCTTCCACCAGTCCTTGCCACCCCAGTCCGGGTATCCGAGGGGACTCTGCGCCCTGGTTGCCCTGGTTGCCCTGGGCAGCTGCAGGGTCGTGCACTGAGCTGTGCTGCTCTGTGCGGAGTCTGAGGACCGCCCCCTTGGGGTCTGGAAAGTGAGCTCCAGGGTAGACGCGCTTTCAAGAGGGTCCTGTTCCCTGTCACTTTTGCTGGGTGCCCTACTTGCTCTCTAGGTGGGGGTGTTGAAGCCTCACTCCCACCCGAGTGCGTGCATCGGATCGTGACCGATCCTCAGCCGCTGCTCAGCGGTGGTTCTCCACGCAGCCTCTCTGGTCTGAACTGTTTGCCGTGGGCTGAGAAGGGACCTCCTGGAATGAGTGTCTCACTCAAGCCATGTCCCTGGTACCCAAATCAACGCTGGGTCACTCGTGGCTGATCTGACTTTGGGTCCTATTTTCCCTGGGTGTCTGCTGCTCCTGTCTCCACCTTCCTCAGTCCCTAACCTTGCCGTCACCTGCCCTCTCTGACTTCACCTCCTCCGGAATCCGCTGCTTAGGGCACTGCCCGTCAGTCCCAGCTAGTTGTCTCTGACTTGACATAGGTGGCTTCTCGCACTTACTGTCTTTTTGTCTGACTACACTATCACCACACCTCTGGGGGAGCTTGGATGTAGACAGTCAGGGCTCCGAAACTGTTGCCTACAGTTCTTCTAGGGCAACCTGGTTGTCTAGGTGGGGTGCCAGCTTGTCTTCCTCCGTTATTCCCAACTTTTTTGGGGGTATCTGTTTCACCTTTGTCTGAGCCAGGAGAGCAGGGGAACTGAGTCCCTAACTGTGGCAAGGGTCTCTGCTCTTCGTGGGAATGAAAGACTGTCTGAGAGCTGGCTCGATATGCCATGTGACTGACTGTCTGTCCATCATCCCAGTTCCCTGTAGAAAACTGCCTAGCATCTGAAGGGCAGTAGCCACCAGGGGAGTGTTTCTAGGATCTGTAGGAAGAGAACAGTCCTTGTTATTGCTTGTCACTCCAACACCTCTTTGAAGACCACCTTGACACTGTATGTCAGAAGTGCTTTCTTATGTGCTCAAGTTCTTTGGGGTTGTCTAGACCCTTATTGCCTGAGTGTAGCTCTTGTTGCCTGTGGGCTGGAGCAGTCTCAGGACTGGATCTGACCGCATTTGACTGCTGGGTAGCTGCCAGGGAGAAGTCTTGCCCTCACCTGTGGTGCAGAGCAGACTGAGGCTTGTGGGTGAGAACTGGAGCATTTTTAATGTCCCCAAGTCCTTCTTGTTTGGACCCAAGGGGACCCAGGCACTCGCTGTCTTTGAACTCCCAGAGTTGATCGTATGTTCTGGGGGAAACAATATTCCTTCTGGAATTAGAGACCTATTGGGAGGTGAGAGAGACTGTAAGCATGTACTGCTGGCCCAGTGTGGAAACAGACAGGCTCGGGAGGGGACCATGGGACTCACTGTGCCTTCTGCAAATGGGGTTCAGGAGGCACTTTCAGGGTACGCAGACCACCTGTTGAGATAAATGAGAAGGGAAGAAAAGAAGCCAGCTGACAATTTCTTCATAACTCCCTCATGTTCTGAAGCGATCCGCAACCCTCCATGTGTGTTCAGCTAGGCGTCTTATTCCCTTTTGTCCTAGCCCAGTCATATCAGGTCTGCAGTTGGCAAGGTGGGTGGCAGGGTGCCACTTCCCCTTTTAAGTGTGTTTTTGGATTCCCAGTCCTAGCAGCAGAGTTACTGGGCTTGTCCACAATTTTGCTTTCATCCGTAGGTTTGCAATATATCCTCCTGCCTGTGTCCTCCAGTGCCTCCATTTCTTTACCTCCCCACGTAGACATATATGCATTCTGTTCTTTTTTCTTTCACTTTTCCATTCCTGGTAGCTGTCAGCTTTCCAGTCCTGTTGCTGCTCCTGGACTTGAGTTTTCTGTCATATGTTTGCCCCTCTGCTCTCTTCCCCCTCTCTCACGTTCATTCCCAGGGGCTGCATTGTGCATAAGATGGCTAAAGCTTGGGGGTCTATACTCCTAAAGCTGTGCCCACCCCAACCCCTGCCCTTTTGTGGAGCTCAAGGAGACCAGAAGGGGGCAGGCTGTTCCCAAAGTCCACCAGAGCTGGAGCTTGGGATGCAGGCAGAGAGAACCACAGACTGCTAACAACTACCAAGGCCCCTTGCAACATGCTGTTCATTTCTGGACCCTGCCTGGGCTTTCTGCCTGCATGATGATGCAGAGGGATTCCAGAAGGGCATTCAGGAGTGAGACACACACTTGTGAACACGTATGTGTGCACAAGTCAGCAGGAACAGGAGCGCGCGTGCGCGCGCGCGCGCACACACACACACACACACACACACACGTGCTGTGATTTTTTTCCCAGATGGCTTCTGCAAATACCACAGAAGCATATGTTTGGACAGTGATGCTCATCTTTGTGTTCCACTTCCTGGCAGGCAGGGTAGGGTGGACAGTCATGGCCTGGGTGAGTGGGTGGGTGGGTGGCAAAGGGTGCCAAGTAGTTGTCATGGATAAAGTATTCCCTAACCAGTACCTGTCGGTTTCCCCTGGCTGCTTTTTCCTCTCCCCGCTTCTGAACTGTGAGTCTTTTCTGTTTAGAGCAGCGCTTTTGTACAAAGCTTGCGCCGATGGACACTGGGGACACTTAAGAAGGAAGGACGGAACACCCAGGTTTGTAGGCAGGCAGGATCAGAGTGTGTGTGCTCTCTGGTGAGGATGGTGGTGAGATGGGCATTCCTGCAAAGGTTTGCTGGCATCCCCTTCTCCACTCAGCCTCTCTGAACTCATACATTAGCTTGAAGCGGATTACAGCTGAGTTCTGTAGTAGGGAGTTTTCTGTGGATCTCAGTAAGACGTGGACTTTACTGTAGTCTCGGAATATAAAACAGAGAGCACTGAGCCGTGGATGAGGTAAAGTAGGAGGGATGAGGAGACTGTCAAAAACATCAGCCAGCAGAAGGTCTTGAATGGATTTGGGAGGAAATGAAAGCTGTGCCTGTGGATGTCACACCTTTATTGTTTTTCCCCTTGCCAGTCTCTGTAGTCCCAGCATTTATCCCTTGTGCCCTGAGATACACTGTTACTTACTAAGTTCCCTTTAAGAAATCTAGTATTGTATTATCCTTGCCTGCTACACACTTACAGGAAACAGGGTTTTTGTGCAGTCTGACCCCTTTGAAATGCGACTTTTCAGCAGGGATCTCTCATTCTTCACATCGCTCAAATAACCCCGGACTCTTTCGCACAGCAGCAGGGACTTTGGAAGAAGGTTCCAGTGGCGTTGGAGGCAAAGCTTTTTTTTCTGTCCAAATGTTTGCATGCGAGAGAACAAAACAAAGAGTGTCTGGTGGGTGACTTGCTTCCTCTTCACTTCCAGCTGAATGGTCTATTCTGAGCAAAGTATTTTCTGTATACTTTGTATACAGAAGTGTGTATCCTTGAACAATATATGCCTTTCTGCAGATATTGCCATCTGCTTAACCACACACTGAAAATATTAAATAAAATAGATAAATAAAAGCAGAAGTAGTTATATAATTTAATGATACTATAATAAATACAGGCTGTGTATTAATTATCTGAAGCATTTTGTATGAAGGAGTGTTTCAAATTTGGATTTTGAAAGATATTTTGAAATATTAGCATGTAAATAGCAACGTATGGTGAAGGTTGGGACCCAAAATTAAACACAAAAAAGTAAACAAAATTATTTTCATTTTCTCTCTTTTTCTTCTTTCTTTCTCCGCCTTTCCCCCACTCCTTCTTGTCTTGCTGTGTAGCCTAGGCTAGTGACAAAATCTTGACCCTTCTGAGATTATAGATATATGCAACCACGCATGGCTTGAACACTTCATTTGTATGCTATGTATGCTTATATCCATGGCTGAAAGGTAATTTTGCACATTATTTGTGCCTGTCTTTTAGCTGTGACCTGTCATGAATCAGGGTTAGAATTTTCCGCTCACAATGTCATGGCTGTGCGTGGGAAATTTGCGTTTCAGAGTTTTTAAGAGGTAGGATATTTCAGGCTGTGTATACATGTATGTAGTCACTCTCCTTCCATGCTTACACACTGCGAGCTTTCTCCCTGGTCTGTCAGTTCATTTTTTAAAAAAAAAAAAACCTTTAGAAGGTTGAGTGGTAACATGTTTGGTAATTTTCAAGTTGGAGACCAATTGAGGCTTAAAATTCACATTTTCTGGGGATTGTTTAAGTTTGATACATAGTCTTAATGGGAAAGAAATCTGGTAACTTTAGTTAGAGCAGAAAGTTGAAATCAGTGTGTGGGGTCGGTGTGTGTGATTTAGAGTTTGAAGTATCCTTAGGTCTACCTCTGTGGTATGACTCTACCTGTCTACTCTGAAGTTCCTACAGCGAGAGGATTGTAAATCTGTGTGCAGAGAATCCAAGATGCCCCACCAATACACCAGCTGTGCAGGGTGGGGGTCCACCAGCCATCAGATTGTCCTTTATAATCTCCCCCTTTTCCTTCCCTTCTCCCCATCTCTGTGTGACTGTGTATGTATATACATGTTCATTTATGCATTCATGTTCATGTGGGTGTATAGTCATGTGTATCTGGGTACAAGTGTATCTATGTGTGCTTGTGTGTAGAGGCCAAAGATCAATGTTGGGGAACCTCCATCATTACCAAGCTCAGTTTTTGAAACAAGGTCTCTCACTGAACTCGAAGCTCACTGATTCCACAAGGCTGGCTCACCAGTGGGCTCCAAGGATCTGTCTCTTACCACCTCCTCAGTGCTGGCATTATAGATGTGTTCCGCCATGCCTGGAACATGCGATAGGCCCCACACAAATGTAAGAGTCCACAGGACACCTTTTAATATACAGAAGGTCAGGACCCAGCTTTGTACTATCTTGCCTCCATGGTCTGGGCAGGTCTCTCTCAGCTTCTCTGTAACTTGGAGCCACCTCCGTGGGATGAAGAGAGAGAAAGGTCCTGACTCATGAGAACTGACTTGCTCTGGGCCCAGACTGACACTCTAGTGCCAGCTGGTCTCTCAGAAGGAAACCCAAGAGTGTGTGGAATAAGCATTTGCTTTTTCAAAGTTACTTAGTTTTCCCCACACAATGGAGCTGAGCAAAACTGCAGTAGAATGCCTCAGGGTCCCTTGGCGTGGGCCAGCCTTGGCACAGGATAGAATGAGGGAGAATGCCTCAGGGTCCCTTGGCGTGGGCCAGCCTTGGCACCGGATAGAATGAGGGAGAGAGGAGAGTAACATCTGTAGAGCACTGGCTGTATGCCAGACATTATCTTGGTGTTTTAGGCTTTTGCATCTATTAAATTTATTCCCACCAAATCCCCACCCAGTGTGTGTGTGTGTGTGTGTGTGTGTGTGTGTGTGTGTGCGCGCGTGCGTGCATGAATCTGTCTGACTGTATGCATGTATGTATGTCTCTATGTCTCTGCCTCTCTCTACAGCAGGCTATCCCTCCTTCTGCTAGCCATTCAACGTCTGCACCTCCACTCCAGGAAGCAAGGTGCCCTATGTTCTGTTGCTCATCTCATACAAAGTCGAAACTGGATGTGCTGGACTAGGAATTGTTGGCCCTAGGATTACTCGTTATAGTGCAGGCATGAAAAAGGGCTCTGCGGACAGCATCTCACTGTGCCACTGGGCACCCCTCCCTCCAGGCAGTTGTTACACAACTGTTGCTGTGCTCATGTAGATGAAGAAACTAGGAAGCGATCCCAGGCCGCCTTTTGCCTTGTGCCGCCCAGTTCTGAGCCCCTTGTCTGTGTAGCTTTACAAAACCCTCTCCTGCAGCCCTATTGACTTGCACGGTGGTAAGCGACGGGGCTGAGATTTGATCCCAGGCAGTCCACACTCTGAAAGGTCTACTCCACATTCTTTATGTCATCACCCGACCCGAGCACCCCAGAACTACTCCACTGATTCCAACAAGTTGCTTAAACCCAAGGCAAGGTTTTTTTTTTTTTTTTTTTTTTTTTTGTGTGTGTGTGTTTTAAACTTTAGCTTCATATATTGAAGGAGTCCAGTGGTACTTTTAAACACACACACATACGTTTTTATAATCAAATAAATGAGCAGCTATATTCTTTATACCATGTGGCACCTCTTGTTTGGGTGACAAGAACACTCAAAACTACCCCTATAACAACATTCTCAAGTTCAGTGAGATATGAAGTATGATACAATGGGAAGCACAGTCCTCCGAGGCCCATTTTGGGTACATAGACTTGTTCATCCTGGTCTCTGCTGTGCTGTACCCTTGGTTGTGCATTCTATTTGAAGACAAGGTTTTATAGATTCTGAAAGGAAGCGAGAAGTGTGACCTCTAGTGAAGCACAGAGGAGCTGACTATGACTTCTGAGTCTTGCCCGGGGAAGGGGTCCTAGATTCAGGAAAGGGGGACTAGGGTCAGGGAGGTGTTGTGTAAGGTTTCCAGGAAAGGATCCTCACGCTGTTCCTACCACACTATGCTCAGTTAAACCGCTCAGTGGTTATCTCTGGAGAAGGCCAGGACCTGGGCCATTGCATCAAAAGTTATCTCTGTGAACATGCAGTCCATGTGGGTACTTCCTCTTGCAACAGGCACTACTTGTTTGCCTGTGGAAACTTCCCAGGCTGTGCCCCTGTGAGCCCCGTAGCTAGCCCAGCCTTCTACCTTGGACCACAGAGTTATAAAAAGGTGGTAGGAGGTAGGTGGGTGTTACCATAGCCTGGCGGGGTGGGGGTGGAGGCAAGACTGCTAACAATCAGCCCCAGAATCAGAAGCCCATCCCTGACCAGGTGGAGAAAGCTGGGAACTCATTGCCAGTTAATTCTTTTGAGGATGTCTCCCCATCCACCCAGGCCTCTTGAAAGCAATGAAGTGGATTTGTTCCTGAGATCTGACTTGCCCCAATCAGGTGACCCTGGCTTATCTGAGCATCTAATCCAGGCTAATGAGTCAGGGGATGCTAATGAGGCAGTGTGCTTAGACCTATCTCTGTCTGCTTGCGGATCTTTCCTATGCTCCTGTGCTGTAAAGCCAAAGTTGATGTAACGGTTTCCTACCACAGATACGCTCACATGGCAGCTGTGATAATGGCGGAAGAGATAATGTTAATAATGAGGGTAACTTGTATTCTCGACTATTTATCTTGTACCAGACATTGTGGATTGGTTAGACAGTTCTACTCCCTAATCCTTTACACCAGCCTAAAAGCGAAGGCCAGTATCTCATCTCTGTTTTTACTGGTTAGAAATAATAAGTTTGTGCAATTAATTGGGCGAAAGTTAAATCTGTGAGGAGAGTCCAAACTAGGAGTTGAAGTGTGGTGACTACAAAACTGTGTCTGTGTCTCTGTCTGGCTCACTGTTGGTAAATCGCTTGTTTTTAGCCCTACTTTCCTGCCATTTATTCATGGATACTTACATACATCTACTCACCTATCCATTCGTGCATTCATCAACCCTTCACCAATCCATCGGATCATCCATGGGTTCATGAATGTATCAATGCATCCTTCCTTCCTTCCTTCCTTCCTTCCTTCTTTCCTTCCTTCCAACCACCTATACACCTACTCCTCTACTCATCCATCATCCATCCATTCATCCATCCACCCACCCATCCTTTCTTTCTTCCATCCATTCATCCACCCATCACTACAAACCCTCCTGGAGGATGAGTGTAGCAGGCAAGAGTTAGAGTCACAATCATAAGCAGCCTACTAGCAGAAAATTCTCTGCTAAACTTGGATGAGAGATGGCCTCTTACACACAAGAGAGAGGTATTCTCTGGAAAAAGGGAGTGGGAATTAGTGTCATCATGGGCCCCAGAAGCTTTGAGTCTTCTGCTATTTTAGAACCTCCTGATCTGATGGCTGATTTGTTCTACTCAAAAGGTCTGAGCTCCCCATATTGTGGCTGAAACTTTGAGCACACAGGTTAGTAATTGTGGCCAGTCAAATACAGCCTGAAAGGCAGACTCTGTGCTATTTATGATAGAGGCCAGGCTCTGACATTGTCTTTACGTATTTGGGGCTCAGTTTCCTTGTCTGAAACTCTGTGGCCTCGATACAACCTTATGGGCCTTGGTGATGAACGGTAACTCTGGCCCATCATCAATATCTGTGCACCATCCATCCATCCATCCATCCATCCATCCATCCATCCATTATCTACATAGGCATTCATCTACACACATGCTTGAATATGTGTATTTATTTTTCTGTCCATCTATTATCAGTTCATCTATACATACATGAATCATCCATCCATCTACCCATCTGTCTTTCCGTCCATCCATTCATGGGATTGCAAATCTTTGCCTATATAATAAGTACCATAAGTCTGTTTGGATTTTTGTAATTCTTTTAAAAGTTACAAGGGATAACAGTCTTGTGTCACCAAGATGGAAATGGTCATACCCTGAACCTCCCAATTCCTAGAGTCCTCTCTCAAGATCCTTTTAAAAAACTCTTTTACTGAGCAATTCCACTGGTCTTTTGAGTTTGCAACCTGTTTGCCAGACATGTGTGATCATCATGGACTGCTGAGGGCACCTACCTGTCAGTCGTCACCTCAACTGCTTTTGCTGACCCTTCGCGTGCTAGAGACAGTGGAGCCCCAGGGTATGTAAATTCTCTCAAACCCCAGACCGTTCAGAAGACAAACCTCACTGATGAAAATAGAATCCTGCGTTCTGCATTTTGGTGAGGTTTCCACTTTGTGAGCAGCAGGGTATCTAGAATTGTCTACCTTCACCCCCGTCTGTGCTCCGCATGTGCACACTGCAATGGTTGGTACTGGGAAGTGGAGAGTTCTTGAAGAAAAAGACAGGTGAACCTATAGAACATTCTGGATCCCCTTGGCTTGGGTCCCAACTCTATCAAAGATGTCTGACTTTCGCCTCTGTGAGTCCTTTTGGAGCTTCCTCTGATGATGCCTGTAAACTCAACTCTCTCCAGGGGCAGCAGAGATTAAACCTGATAAACGGAGAAGTAAGTGTTGTGTCACTCAGAAAGCCCCATAGAGATAGATGCTAGGGCCCCTGTCTCAGAGCAGGGGAGGGGGAGCTTTTCAATCCATACTCTTCCATGATGACTGATGGAGTTACTGAATGAATGCATGAATGAATGAAACTCACTAGAGGATCCATCTATTCCCAAGCCGTCCACATTGATTCCTTGTTTGAGGGCCTGCTGTGTGCCAGGCACTGTGTAAAATGCGGGAGGCTTAGCTGGGTCCCTGCTTTCTGCTGACTGTGGCTGGGACATAGGAGGATGCAGAGGCGGGATAATCATAATAAAATTTAAAGTATTGAAGAGTGAAGGCAGCCATCGATGTGTTGGGGAAAGTCAGATGCCCTGTCTGGAGGAGGGCTGAGCTTAGGGTGGAGCAGTTGCGTTCTGCTCTTTTTATTTTTGGTGTATATTTCGCTTACTTCTGGTTGAGGATATATTTTGGAAGGATGCTTTTTGCTAAAGGTGTTCCACACTGGCTGCAGGAATCCCAGATAATCCGCAGACACCGCTGTCAATTCACCAGTGATTTCAGGAGGGTTACCAGCTCTCACACAGACGTTCTGGGGGCTGGGAACATAGCTGAGTATGTGCAAGGCCCCAACTTCCTTACTAGTACACAAAAAAAGAAAGAAAAAACAAATAAAGCTATCATAAAGCTACAAAAGGCTGCAGCTATTTATGTCTGCATAGAAGTTTTACAATTCTTGATTTTATGTTCGCTTAACTGCTCTGTGGTCTCAATCTTTGTCTTTTCCTCTCCCTTTTTTTCCCTCTCTCTCTCCCCTTTTTCTATGTGTGGTTTGATAAATGGTCACTGATTGAGCACACCCAAGACACCCACACCCAGACCAAGAAACAGCACCTGTGTCATTGCTGGTGCACCCTCCCCTACTTCTTGGGGGGGCACATTTAAAAATGCTAATAGCTTTGTGTTTCTCTAAATGTCAGCCTCTTGTAGTTTCGCATGTGAGCCACATGGCAAGCAGGTAGGAAGAAGTGATTTACCAGACTATAAACATCATGGTGCCAACCCCAGTCCTAACTGGATTCCGACTGGGTTTGGAGAATGACTTTCGTAAATGTCCCATTAACCTGTTTGAAGATTGTTGGCTGTTCTGATGATCGCTATGCTGAGACTGTGGGGGTATCGCAGTCTTCAAAGTGTTTGCCACACAAGCACGAAGACCTAAATTTGATCCCCGGAGCCAACCTTAAAAACAAAACAAATAAACAAATACCAGGTGTGGTAGTGTGTGGTTGTAATCCCCATGCTGGGGAAGCAGAGACAGTTGAATCCCTGGGGTTTGCTGGCCAGGCAGCCTAATAGGTGAGCGCAGGTCAGTGAAACTGTTTCAAAAGTCATGGTGCCTTAAGAACAACACCTGAGGTTGTCCTCTTATGTGCATGTGCTCTTTGGAGTTGCACACACACACACACACACACACACACACTGCATATATGAACATACACACGCGCGCACACACACACACTGCATATATGAACATGCACACACATAAATTAATACATAGCTGTGTTGTTTTCTTCTGAAATCCAAGTGGAAAAGGTTTGAGGCAGACGCTGGGAGGAACTATACTCCGGACCTGTTGGAAGGGAGTGCCATAGGCTGTGTTGCTTCCGCATAGACTCCTGAGGAGGACTTCCAGGTGTGTCCTCTGTGACTTAGTTCCCAGCCCTTCTGGCGAGTCTTTGGGATTTGTGCCTTCTGTTGAGTTCGTGTACTCCAGTCCACTCTGCATTGAACACGAAATTAGCTGTGATGAACGGGTCTCCAGACAGACTGGTAAATAATGGCATTAACTTAACCCAGAACCAAGACTCTGCAGTTCAGAGCCGGGGTAACAGAACCACCACACAGATGTCAGCAGCAACTCCAAAGAGCGATGAAGACACCTAGTCTTCTCATGAAGAGGGAAGTGGGGAGTGAGGATAACCCAGCGCCCAGGGACGATGAGAGCATGTCATAGCGACTCAGCACTCAGCCACGCCGGCATTTATCAAATAAACCAAAGCTTTTGTAAGGGAGAGCTCTGTGTGCATTATTTAAGGATAGTATTAAAATCAGCTTAGATGGATCACGAAATATAGAGGTTGCTCATTACGTGCCCTTTCTTTGGGGATGTAGAAGCTACGGTTTCTATTTTTATCTTTACTGGTGAAGTGGGGTTTTACTGAGTAGAGGTGTAATAGGAAACCTTTTTTTTTTTAACCTTTGCCAGACTTTGAGCTGTTTTCTGTTTGTTTGTTTGTTTTTTATTTTCTCATGGGGGCCCAGGCTTTGCAGATGTTCGGTTTGAAATAAAGGCCTATTCACTGCCTCCCACTTGTGCTGTCTTTCATCTCTGGCTGGGAAGAGGCAGCTGGTGTCCCAGACAGAGAGCCCCTTTGGCTTGCAGGTGACTCCACTCCAGGTCAGATGGGAGCCACACCCTCTCTCCTGGCATCTCATGTCTTCTCATGAGGAAGGCAAGAAGAGGCTCTCTGAGGAGGGTGGAGACTGCTCAACAAAAGGGGTTCAGTGAACACAGAGCGGTTTGCAGGTGGGCCTGGCTTCTGTTACTACTAACTCTTCCCGGGTCAGAAAGCTGGTGACAGCTGGGGCTTTTGGAAGGTTCCTAACTGCCAGACAGCTGTAAGGAAGCCAGATCTTTACCGAGGGTGGGGGGCGGGGTGAGGAGGTGGGGGAATGGGAGGGGGTATGGAGGGGGTAGGGGGGTGATCAAGGGGAGATAATGTCCAAGCAAAAGTAGATACAGGAAAATAGTGGGGAATGCAGAAGCCGGAAGCAAACCTGGCTCTCTATGGGTGAGAGAAACACAGCACCCGCCTGGCTTCCTCTCCCATCTCTCCACCTTCCCCCTCATCCCAGTGGAGGAAGAAGGTCACTTTAAAACACTGACTTGGTAGCCCAAATTATTGATTTCAGACCCAAACCTATTCCTGAGTGCCTGCTGCTCTAGGTCTCTGGCCTTGGTTTCAGGAAAGGTGACAGGTTGAAGCAGGAAGGTGTGACTTTCCTTTCTGCAGGGACTTCCAAAAGGCCCTGAGGCCACCCTGCTAATCCTTCTCACTTGAAACCGCTGTTGGGGTTGGTGTGAGTCAACTTCCCTTTGCTGTGGTGAAAGGCTATGATTGACTCCCTGAAGGCTGGGGAGGTGGACTCCGGCTCCAAAGCTTTTGTCCCGGCTCTCAGCTGTGGCACTGAGTCTGTGATGAGGCAGGAAAGTTTGTGGTAAACAGGTGCCCCCCTCACCTCGCTGGTTGCCTAGCTTCCTTCAGTGAAGCCCTGCCTCCCACAGGCTCCATCCCCTCAGCCAAGCTAGTGTCTTGAGACCACACCTTCAGCGGATGGGCTTTCGTGGGCCATTTAACAGGATTTGCTTTAACTCTCAAAATAGCATGCTAACAATTGTGGTTATCTGTTAGATGTCAGTGTGTGCCATGCTAAACAGAATCTCAGGGATTATCACGTTCAGTCATTTACAACAGCCTTATCCAGTGGGTGCTGGGCCAGCTCCTGTTTTCTTTATTCCCTGATCTCTATTTCTTTCGAGAGACTGCGGCCTGCCACGAATGAAGTATTCCGCCACGCTACACGACAGTGGCACTGAAATTTTGACACAGGCAGCGTGACCTGGGAACCTGTATGTCAAAATTCCGGGTTCCATAGATAGGATGTGTGTGGGGCGGTGTGCACACGTGTTTGTGTTTGGGTGTGGGTGGAGGTCATAGGTCAGTCTTGGGTGTGTTCTGTCATTCATTCCTTGAACTAGGAGTTTTCGGGGGTGCAGTCATCTGGTTGTACCCTCTCCCCAGCACGGGGGTTACAGATGTACTCTGACACACGCAGGGTTTGTGTGCCATTGTCCTCATGCTTGCCCAGAAAACTGTAACCAGCATTCCTGGCAGACGATTTTAATGAAGCACTTTCTCTGAGACATTCTGCAAAACCCACTCTACCAGGAAGTTGGCCCCGTTTGCCCAGTTCGGGGATGGAACTCCTGAGACCCAGCACCGAGGTCAAGTCAGGATGCCAAACCAGAGTGTGACTTCTTGTTGCTGAAGGGAGCATTCAGACACATTCAGACCTGACAGTCGTCCGTGCTGAGAGGCCCAGACCCCCCCATCCTCACTGTGTTGGGCAGGGTGAGTGGCAGGCACCCTCCATCCACAGTGGGGAAGAGAAGTAACATCCACAGTGTAATATTTTGATAAGTTGCTGATTTGTATTAAAATAATAATTACAGCAATTATTACAGACTCGAATTTCAGAGAGACCCAGTTGCTTACAGAGAGAAAAATAGTGAACTACATATTCTCTGGGAATTGCATGGAAGCCAGGCTTGGCTCTATCCCTCCCAGAGTGTCCAGTGGAGATTTGGCTGCAGGTTGACCGCCACGTGTCTTGCCGGCTGATGTTGATGTGAGTGGGACGGATAGCAAAGGTGCCCTGTAGGAGACACTGGTGACCAAGTAGAATGCCATCCCAGGGAGGCTGAATTTGAATGGTGGTCCTGTCCTTCAGTCTGTCAGATGGGTGTCACTTTAGACACAAACACAATGCCAGCTGGAGGAAAAAATAATTGGAACCTGTCCTTTATTATTAAATAGTCCAAAAGACACTGGCATCTGCTCGTACCTGCTCACGGTGAAGGATTCCTAGCTGATTTAATTTGACTGTTGCCGATTGGATTATCAGCTACTTTGAGTGTGAAGATATATTCTAGTTCTAACTTTTATTTAGTTTCCTTTTCAGTGCTGGGCATGGAACCTGGGGCTACCTACGAGCTGCCTGCTTCCTGTTCATGGGCCTTGAGCTGGTCCCCAAGTTGGTGGCTGTTAGAAATGGTGCTGCTATGCGCATTCTTTAAAAAAGAAATTATTATATTAGAATTTATTCATTGTGTGTGTGTGTGTGTGAGAGAGAGAGAGACAAAGAGACAGAGACAGAGAGACAGAGACAGAGAGAGAATGCACAGAGTTCAGAAAAGAACTTGCCAAGAGTCAGTTGCCTCTTTCCACCATGTAGGTCCCCAGAATGGAACTCAGGTCTCAGGCATGGCGGTGTGCACCTTTATCTGCTGAGCCGACATGCCAGCTCTGCCCTGAGCATTCCTATATGTGTCTTTGGAGACTACACAACATTGATTAAATAAATATCCATGAGCAAAATTGATTTACTCACTGTTTTGCTTTGTTTTCTTTCTTTCTTTTTTTTTTTAATGTCTGATTTGGAGATGAGCTGCAGCTCCGATTTTCGCACCAAGGAGTGGAGGTCGGTGATAGGTTCTTAGGTTGAAACTCCAGGAAGCAGCTCACATCCACAATTAGTGTTGCAAAACAGGAATCCATACAGCAGAGATGTATGAGATGATTACTGTTCGGCTCCTTTTAGGATGTTGGGAGCACCCCTGACGTTAACTGCCACCATTTCCTTTCTTATGCTGAGGTCATATGGTCCAGAAAGCCGTTATCTTTACTCAGCAAAACAGGCCTGGCAGAATCAGGCCTTTCCCCCCATCCCCATCAGTTTATGCTTTGATTGATTTCTATTTATCCCTAGCTGTTCTGGTACCCTTGCTAGGAAGCAGATGCGCGCAGCCTCCGCCATAAGATCTCTAGCCTGCAGTGACACGTGTCATTTTACATTGAAACATTGTGCTGGAGTTGTCCCTTTGGGGACTGCGTATGCCGTGGGCCGCAGGACACTAGAGCGCTGGCCTCCATCTAAGGCCCTGGCATCCTGTGCAGTGTCAGCATTGTTTAGCCGCTTAGGATCTTCCTTGCTTTCTGAGCTCCGGTCACTTTCCATTTCCTGTCCCACTTCTGCAGTCACAGCTGCTGACAGGGTTGGGACAAGGATTCCCTTCCATCCATCGTCTTTCAGGTTTGCTTGGCGCTGGCTACACACAATGACTTCATATTCTTTCTGGGGCTTGTTAAAGAGGCCTGTCAGCTTTGTCTGCAGCCAGCTCTCGGCACCAGAGTAACATCCTGGCTGGTTAAGAAGCCTGGCCCCAGGTCCTGCTGCTTGCAGTGAGCAGGCTTCACCTGTGTCACGAGAGGATAGGCTTGCGGATGTTCTTGTTAGTTTTGAGGGGGGTGAATTATGGATTTTTGTGCTGGAAGCAGACATGAAATCCCATTTCGGCCACAATCTGTTACATCGGACTTAGTCTTGGGCAGTTTCGGTTGTAGTTTTTTATTTGGGGTTAAGACCCTGGAATGTGGAATCCTAGACATGAAATACTTAGCCTTTCAGTTTGGGTTTCTTTGCTCCCCGACCCCAGTTTCATGGTTTGTTTACTACATCTTAGAACCATAGTATTTATTAGAACTCTTTATGAAGGTGTGTGTGTGTGTGTGTGTGTGTGAGAGAGAGAGAGAGAGAGAGAGAGAGAGAGAGAGAGAGAGATCAGAGGAGGGAGGGAGCACCGTGGTACACGTGTGGAGATCAGATGACAACTTGCAAGAGTTCTAACTTGGGTTCTGGGAATTGAGCCAGGGTTACTAGCCTTGGTGGCAAGTGCCTTTACTTGCTGGGCCATCTCGTTGGCCCTGTAACCTCTTCTTTATCATTTATCTGCTGTGATATCTCGACAGCCCCATCTTTTCTATCAAGACTACTTTCTAAGATGAACGTGGTAAGTGCACGCTTGTAATGCTAACACTTAAGTGGTGGAGGAAGGAAAATAAAGAGTTCAAGGCCAACCTCTGCTACGTCTGGAATTTGAAGCTAACATGCGCGGATTATGTAAGACTGTCTCTAAAAACAAAAACAAAATAAAAGAGACCACTCTCTAGATGTTTTGAGGTGTCCTCATTAAGATGCATGACTGACTTGATCTCAGAAGAAAATTGATATATTTCAAAAGAGGGAATCTTCTGGCCTTGTTTGTAGAATAGCAAGTGATTGGAAATTTGGAGAAGGCCATCACATAGGCACGTAAGCTGATAGATGAGTCGTGCGGGTCTGGCCCAGCTGGTGCAGTGCCTGCCTGACACTTGTTGATCCCCAGGTTTGAACTCTAGCACGGGTGTGGCCACACACATGTGTAATCCTAGCATTTGGAAGAGGCAGGAGGAGCAGAGGTTAAAGCTTATCCTTGGGTACATGATTAATTAGGGCGTAGCTCGGTTAATTTTCTTTTGTTGTAACTAAACACTATGACCAAGGCAACTTAGAAAATGTGTAATTTGAGTTTATGGTTTCGGAGGGTTAGGTTCGTGATGGCAGATCAAATGCATGGCTAAGGTATGGCTATGGGGACAACTAAGAGCTTATGTGAGTGGGAGGCAGAAAGGGCACACTGGCATTGACAGGAGCTCCACCCTCAGTGATGCGCCTCTTCCAACAAGGCCACACTTTCCAATTCTTCCCAAACAGTTCTACCAATTGGAGACTAAGTTTTCAAATATATGAGCCTATGGAGCCATTCTCTCTCAAACCACCGAAGAGGCCAGCCTGGATTACTTCAGCCCCTATCTCAAAAAACAAACAACAAAAGAAATCCAGTCACTATCACTCCTATCAAGGAAGAAATCACATGGCCCCTTCAGATGAAATGCAGGGGCAATGGGAACAGCTCACATCCCAGTCTGATAGGCAGTGCTAACCCCGTGCCCAGCAAATGCATAGCCCATTTTCAAAGCAAGTTAACATTTGATATGGAACAGAGAAGCTGAAAGTGGCAAAGCCCAGAGGCCAACATTTACCTTAAAAACAGATTATCGAGGATAAATGAGGAAAGGGGCAATCCTGAAATAAAAGACAGACATGGGTGAATCAGGATCCGAACGAGGTCTTGGTATTCACCAATTCATGAATGTCCCTCATCGCCCAGACCACTAAAATGCAAGCTGTTTGGTGAGGTTCCTATTCCTATTTTATTAAAAATAAGCCCATTGTCCCAGTCTTATTAAAAACATTGAAGAACCAGGTGACTAGGAGGAGGACCTTGAGCACAGGAACAGTTGACTTAGACAAGACCATCATGCTCCTTGAAATCTTCGCAGAATTTCTTGGGTGTCCACTGCACCCATCTTCCGACAAAACCATTCTTCCTCCTGCAGAGGCTTTGGGGTCCTCACCTTCCCTGCAGAGTGGCCTCACCAGCACACACCTTCTCATCCTTGCATCAAAGGGTCCTGTGTCCCATCCCCTGCTTCTGTCTTCTGTTTTTTCTTTTCTTTCTCATTCTTTCTCCCTTCTCCCTTTCTCTCACTTTCTTTCTTCCCTCTCTCTTCCCTCTTCTCTCTCTCTCTGTCTCTTTCTCTCTCCATCTCATATAGCCCAGGCTGGCTTTGAACTCACTTTATAGCCAAGATTGGTCTCAGACCTGCAATCGTCCTGCCTCTGCCTCTGAGCATGAATGGTAGGCCTATGCCACCAGACCCAGCTCTCCTGGGTATTTGTATTTGATAGTGGTATTCTGCACACCCTACCTGAACCATCATCCTGGGTTTGGCTATAACATGGGTGGGAGTTTGCTATGCTGGGTCCTGTCTTCCCACCATGGAGTAGGGCACAGTGAACTGGAGTACAAAAACCAGGACCTCTGGAGCTGGATCTTACTCTGATTTTCTGGTTTTGCTCACTGCCTGCTTGTTTCTGTAATAGACAGAGAGAGCACTTAATCTCTTGGGCTCTGAACAGTCTGGGACCTCGTGGTGTGCTATGCCCTCTTCGAGTGTGTATTGCACGAGTTCTGATTGGTATTCTTAGTAAAAATGTGAGTGTCGTCCAAGCTGTCCTCCAGTGTGTCGATAGAGGAAGTGATGCACAGAGAGGGGAAGTAACTCCAGCGGAGTGGCACAGCTGCTTCGGGGCAGGTTTGCACCACCTCTTGGCCTGGTGGAGGAGGGGTATGCAGCGTGGCCTTTACATCCCATCACTTGATGCTGAGATCTCTCAGTACTGTTTGGGACTCGCTGAATATAGGTGAACCTGGGGACGCTGTAGTGGGATGGAAAGTCAGAGGGGCCTGGACTCACAGTCTGTGGAGGGCCGGCTGTGCCTGGCTCAGTAGCACTTCTCTCTCTGTGTGAAAGGAAGCACAAGTGACATATTTATACCATGCCACAAATGTCCCTGTTCATCTCAGTTGGAACACACAGCGTGGTGAAGTCATGATAAGTGGGTTGTGTGGGCAAAGATAAGCAGAAGACCTTTGTAACAGGGCTGCCTAAGTTCTAGGCCTGGCTCTGCCACTTAGCAGCTGTGTGGCTGAAGAGATGCTGTGCACAGATCCCCAGCTACTGCATCTGTAAATTGGGAGCATGGGGCCCACCTCCTGCAGAGGGTTCTGCCGAGAGATGGAGTGCACACTGTATTCCATTGAGGGCATGGCCAGATGTGTTACATACTGTAAAGTGTTTGTTATTGCTGGTCGTGATGGTCCAGGGATAACGGGGGTGGGGAGACGGTGTTTAGTGAATAGCTTTACTAAATTCTAGAGTGGGTTTTACAAGAGCCAGGCATTTCTGTTGCATCAGGCCATACTCTTTTGCCCCTACACCATATTAAATCTGAGCTGCATCTCATTAGGAATGGGGCCTTTGACTTCAGGAGAGCCCTGCTCCCAGCATCTCTGCAAGGCTTGGAGTGTGTTGGTCAGTTTTAAATATGATGTGTTGTTGATTTGTTGTCTCAGCCTCTGGCACCCAGGCTTCCAAAGGGTCTCACTTCAGAGCCCTGCCGTGTTTTCTGAGGGTCAGGGATTAGCATTTCTCTCTCCCTGGGATGAGGAAATGTTTCTGAAGTCGGCCTGGCTTTTCCCACAGAAAGCACTGCCTGTCTCTGCCAAGTCCCAAGCATCTTACCGCGAATTCGGCAGACTGACAGTGGGTCTGGGCAGCCTTCCTAAGTCCCCCTCTTCCGTAGAACTCAGTGTTTTCACGGCCTGTGTGGTTCCATAGTGCAGGACACATCCCCAACCTGGCATATGGGCCGGGATTCTGAGCCCTGTTTCTCATTTGGATTGTGTGGAGGTTAGACTCTGCCCCAGAGCTGGAGTGAGTCATAAAGGCTGGGGCAGACCACGCCTAGGATGTCTCTCCCTTGAGGGACTTCTCATTTGTCCCTGAACCCTGTGCTGAGCTGGGCAGGGGGTGGTGGGCTATAGAGGCTGTAAAGAAGGCAACACAGGGCCTCCTGGCAGCTTGAGCAGGGCTGTTGGGCAGAGTCCAGAAACCCTCGTGCTGACAGCAACAGTCTAGGAGTTTGCAGAGAAGCAAGGCCGTGAATAATTAATCGATCCCACTAACTGAGTTGTGAGAAGCATTTTCAGAGACTCCTATCTGCAGGTTGTCTGGGGGGAAGGAGTCAGTTGGAGTAGGTGGGGATGAGGCTGCCTTCCCCTCGAAGCCTGGGAATGCCAAACCCCCTCTTGTCTGGTCTGGGGAGCCAGGCTGTAGCCCCTGAGCTTGACAGTGGTTTGATTGGCCCAGCTCTGGGAATAGTGTGGGCAGCTGGGCTGACTGGGTTGGGCTGTTGCCATAGAGGGTTGGTGAGTCTCCATGCTGGGTCTAAGGTTGTGTAGTTGTGAGGGGCCCTGAGTCTTTAGAGAGAAGACTTTAAGAAGCTCCTGGGCCCTCTCTTTCCCTGCCTGAGCAGCTGCAGAAGCTGGAGAAGATGTGGGCGCAGAATTCTGGAATCAGGCCTGACCCTCGAGAGCTTGTGAATCACTGTGGCTGCTGCATGTGGCATTCGGGGCTTCTTAAGCCCCCCTCGTGTCTGAACAGGCAACACTGGCTCATCCATAGGAATCAAGACCATGACTGGACCTCGGGGTGCTCCCCCTCCCCCCACTCGGTGTGGTTTGGATCAGTCTCTTTGACCCTCTCTGCCTCAGAGCTCAGCCTGGATAGTGTGGGCTCTCAGTGGCCCTTCCTTGGGAAAATGGTTGTGAAGACTAGCTCTGTTGATTAACCCCGTGTGTCCCTGTGACTTGCTCCCTGACAGAAGCACACTAAGGAGGGGTTTGTTTTGTGTCCTGGTTTCAGAGGGTTCTGACCATTACAGCAGGAGGGTTAGATCAGGGAGGAGGGAGCATGTGGTTAAGGCTGCTCATGTCATGGAGGTCAAGGAAGCAGAGGAGAAGGGGGCATGGCTACGAATAATGCATCCTTCAGGATCCAGGCCCAGAGACCTACTTCCTCCAACTGGGTTCGTCCTCTTGAAGGCTTCACAAGCTGAAATAGTGCCACCAGCTGAGGGCCAGGTGTCAAAATCTGAGTCAGTATGTGTGTGTGTGTGTGTGTGTGTGTGTGTGTGGTGGTGGTGGTGGTGTTTAGACTCCAATCATGATGATATTTTCAAATACAAACACATAAATATTTTCTTATTTAAAATAAAGCTGGGGTTGGTAATCTCACAAGGTCCTTGCCGCAGCTCCGTTGAGGAAGGGAGGCTGAGAAGAGTTAGGTACACAGTAGAGGTGGCAAGGTGGCTTGTCTGAACACAGAATCACTTTCCGTAACAGAAAGATCTGAGTCTTTCCATACAACTCTACTTAATGATGCTGGAGTCACTGGGGCTTCATGACCCTAGGGCAAAATGAGGTGATGATAATATGTCCCTCACTGGGCAATGGCCATTCATTCTTCCATTCAAAAATGGTTATCAAGCAGTTGGGACCTATGAGACATTGCCTAAAGAGTATGAAATTAAAAAAATATTTTCAAAATTGCATTTCATTTAGTGTGTATGTGCTTGCAAGTAGATACACAAGTTCATACAAGCATGCCACAGCAGATTGTGGAGGTCAGAGGTCATCTTCAGGAGTTGGTCCTTTCCTTCTACCATGTAAATCCTGGGGACTGAAGTCAGGTTGTCTGGCTTAGTAACAAACACCTTTACCCACTGGTCCCTCCTGCTGATCTGAGTATGAAATGTTCTGATGAACCAGAAGTCTCTTCCTTGTAGATGGGAGAGGAAAAATCATAAACAAAAAACCATTTTTACGGGGTCCACAAACAGGTGCTGCTGAGAATGGTGGGTAACTTTTCCCTTGAAAGGGAAGACATATCCAGTGGGGCCTCCTGGAGGAAGTGATGGGAGGTGGCTACATCCAGGGCATGTGGAAGGAAGACTGGGGTGTGAGGTGAGGCCTCGACCTGTTAAATCAGAAGCAGCTTTAAGAGTGAGGCTAGGGCGGTGACTCTGGATTATAAGCCAGGGAGTGATTAGGGTGCTTGAAGCAAGACAGGTAAATCATAGGTTCAAGGCTAGTCTGCACTACACAGCATCTCCTCTGGCTAATAAGTGCTTCAGGAGTTGTGTGTGTGTGCATGCGCGTGTGCTCATGCGTGTGCATGCGTGTGTGCACAGCTATTTGTACATGGATTTGGAGGCTGTCATTTCTTAATACTGTCCACCTTGTTTTTTGGAGGCAAGGCCTTTCACTGGCCTTGAACCTGCCATTGTGGCGATACTGGCTGATCAGTAAACCTTAGGAACCCCCTCTGCCTCCCCTGCACTGAGGCTATAGGCACTTGTTTGTTTGCTTTTATAACATGGGTTTTTGGCACAGAACTCTGGTCTTCATCTTTGCACAGCAAACACTTAACCATCTGAGCCATTGCCTCAGAACCAGCCCCGGGTTTTGAAGATCTTTCCGCCAGCTCAGTCAGGTCCAAGTCAGCTGCCTTTGGGAGGGAAGGATACTCATGGGCAGAGATGGAGGCAGGAAATGATTTCTGCCCCTGGAGCTCAGGATGAGTGGTGTGGAGGCGGGGTAAAAGGCACCACGTGGAGTTACATAGCAGGAGTGTGTTCAAGTGCACAGCACACAGCAAGCAAACTGGTTCGGAGGTTCCTGGGATATGTGACATAGGGATTAGGGCGGTGTGAATAGTCTGGTGTGCTTACTACACATGGCATGTGCATACCAAAACGATCACACTGCTCTCACCAGTGTGTACAGCTCTTATATAAAAATATAAGAGCTGGTGCCTGAGGAGAAGCCAGGGAGCCCAGTTCTCATCCCGCTATCTCTAGCCTCGGAAGGACCCCAGGCCTTGTCTTCCTCTTTGGGAAGGATGTCTGTTCCTCAGCCTTCCTCTCCGTGCAGTTTCAAGCACAGATCTCACTTTGTAACTCAGTTCCAGCTCAGCACACCTGCTTGGGACCGAAGAGCAGCAAACAGACGGAACTCTGAATTTGGAGTCCAGGCTGGGTTTGAACCTTTTTCTGTCACCTGATCACCCATGACCTTGGCCAAGTACCTTGAACTCTGGGAGGTACCACTTCTCAGAGGAAGGTCTAGGTGCCATCTGGGCATTGTGTCCTCCAGGAGTGGCTCTACAGTCCCCCATGCTGCCCCATGAGCGACAGACTAGCCTCTCGGGTGTTGCTCATACCCATGGACACTTAAGGGCCACGGTGTAGAGGGTGTTTGCAGTACAAGGTGCTTAGTGAGGGAAACCTGCTGTTCACTATTTCAGTAGTTCTGAAGAAGCACCCACACTATTTGAATGTTTCTGGGGCTGGCATGAAACAGGGTGTGGCCACTAGAAAGAGGAAGACAGCCACTGCTTACAGAAAGCAGTAGGTGGTGCAGAGTTGGGAGCTCATAGAAAGCTCATGCTGCCTCGGAGATCCCAACCAGGTGTCCTGACTTCCCTCTTTGCTCTGATTGTGTTACCTGAGACACACGCACTTAAGCCTCTCACCTGAGAGGGTGCCGGGAGAATAAGAGTGACTGTTGATGACCACTAACTCAGCTGCGTGTACTTTGATTGCTGGCTGTTTGCTAGACTTGAGCCGCCAGAGTCATTCTGTATAAAAAGAGATTGCTATGTCCATTTATTTAGAAGGAAACCAAGGCCCAGAGAGGCTAGGAAACTGACTCAGCGTTGCCCTGTGAAGATGTGGCAGAGCCGGGATTCAAAAAAGACAGTCTCTTCTCACCCAACTACACAATACCTTACCCATCATGCATCTCTGCTTGATGGGCTCTGTCTAGACTATCAGGAGTCCAAGGGCCTCTGGCACATGTCTGTTGATAAGGTGACTTGATCATATTAGTCAGAAAGTATGACCCAAGTGCTGAAATCTATGGTGTGGGTTTATAAACTTAGCCTTCGGAAGGTTGAGATAGGAAGGAGGACTGGGTTTGAGGTCAGCGTGGGCTCCATAGCAAGTTTCAGTATCAGTGAGGGACCTGAGAGCTGACATGACTCTGTTAGCAGAGAGTTCACCAGGCATGTGTGAAGCCCTGGGTTCAACCCCCAGCACTGCACAAACTGGGCATGGTGTCCATGTTTGTGACCTAGCACTCAAGGTGCGGAAGCAGGAGGATCAAGAGTTCAGGGTCATCCTCAATAGCCTGAGATAGATAAGTTACATGAAGCCAGGTCTTCTTCTTCTTCTTCAAGAAAAAAAAATGTAATGCTAAAATTGGTTAAGTTCTGTATGTTTATTATTAGAAGGGAAATGGTAGGACACTTGTGTTTTGTTGTTTTGTTTTTAAGATAAGGAATGCCTGGTTTTACCAATGGCTTCACTTTTCTTATTTAAGTAAATTCTGCTTCTTGGAGGGACTAAAGATGAAGAGGATTTGAAGGGTTGTGGAGGGGATGTAGAAGCAGGAAGGACTGCAAAGATTCATGGGATGGTACCGCAATTTTCTCAGCACTGCCTTCCTCCTCCCATATGGTAGGTGAACACATCGGCTCCCCAGGACCCCAGAGCAAAGGAGCATATGTGTGTCAGTGGATCCACCAACAGAGGGTGGGGCACCCCAGTTTTAAAGACTCAAAGGGAGTCCTTAAAGTGGTCCTTTCTGTCTCTCTGTGGATGCCAGCTCCAAGGCATCACAGTTTGACAATAGCAATCCCACTCAGTTCTTCTGAGATATGTCAGCATGCGCATGTATGTGTGTGTACATGTGTTCTTCAGCCAGGCTGGCTTATGATGGCCCTGCTTAAAGACCATGAGACTGAAGATTGTGTGAAGAACTCAGAGCTGGAGCTATGGTAGAGTATCTGCCTAGCCCACACAAGACCTTGGAATTCCAGTACTGCAAAAATTCTAATAGTAAAACAGCATAAAGTAGATGTGGAAAACTCAACTGTACATATTCAGTAATTTAGTAGAATGCAGACTTCAAAGTTTGGATTTGAACCTAGGCTGGTGAAATACAGTCTGTCCTTCATCTGGACTCTGGCAGTGACAGAAACCTCAGCATAGTCAATCAGCTCAGAGGTCACAAGGGCCAGCAGCCAGTAACCAGCGTTCTGCAGTACCCTATGACAATCACTAGGTGGGTTTGGTATACTCCACACACTTTCTGCCTAAGATAGTTTCAACTTAGGACAGTTTATGGAATGTAAAATTTCACAGTATCACTTGTGATTTAGTGTGCCTTTGTGTGAGTTTATATACACATGTGTGCTTCTGTACTAATATATTTATTCTTTATAAAAATGATCTTAAGGAAGTGGAGAAGCTGAGACGTTCCCTGAACTTCATTCAGCAATCTGGAGCCTCTGGAGAGCAAAAGTCTTGTTCCAGTCTGAGAATCCACAGCCTCAGGCTGCAGGAGGAGTCAACTCTAGGCCAAAGACAGGGAAGGGAGTCATATTCACACTTGGGAAACTAGGTGGCCAGAGTCAGCTAACCTAGGGTAGCCTTCTGTTGTCTGATGACTTCCGCTGATTGGGAGAGACCCAACCCTTTTAGGCATGCCAGGCTACTTCACTTAATCAAATGGATAAACATTGACTGATTTTATGATAATCTTATCCATAAACACCCTCACGAACACACCCAGAATCATGTTTAACCAAAGATCTGGGTACATGTTTCCCAGTTAGCACAGAATTAAATGGCTCAGCGTGGGCAGGCAAAAGCGGACTTCCAAACTTTGGGTATTTAATCTGCACAGTTCATTTTTGGATCATGTGTCGCAGAAGGCTGGATCTTTATCCTTCCTTTTTGATATGATCCTATCTTTATCCACAGCTATTATCTGCCACTTACTGTAGCAAGGGACTTCCTGAGGGAACGCTTAATCTCATTCATTATCTATTCTTGCCATTGCTGCTTAGAGCACTTGATACAGAAGAACAAGAAGAAATAAGAACTCCAAGAGAAATTTTGAATGAAGGCAGAACTTTAAGGAACTGAAACAAAGTAAAAACAAAAGCAACAACAACAAAACACTCTCAGATGCTGCTCTCTGGGCCGTATGAGTAGTTTGTACCCTAGAATGAGGCTGTGGGGAAGGGGTGGGCTGTGGTGAGAACACAAGCACTGCCATAGTAGAAGGTAGAAGGCGAGTCAAAGGGCTCACCTTCCTCTGTGAGCAGTGGCGATTCTTTGCATGTGGGACAATAGCATCTCCATTTTGTAGGCAGAAAAAGAGATGGGCAGAGTGAGTGACTGGCACAAGACAAACCAGCATGCCAGCCTTGAACTTGGATATTAACCCAAGGTAGCCAAATTTTAGAGATCAGTTCTGTGTGGATACTGTACATATAGTGGCCATGCACTAATGCCCAGGGCTGCTTAATCTGACCTCTGTGTTGCCATGACTGAGGCCGTAGTCACTCTGAAGTTCTGTGCGGAGTTGGGGGGACTGTGTCCCATGTGAAGGAATCTTCTGGTGAAATATAAGGAAGACTGTCCTCCCTATCTTTTATGGGGATTACCACCATGAGCAAAAAAAAAATGGTTATGGAAATGTTCAGGGATGTTCTTATGGAGAGTTTTTGGTAGAGAACCATACCGATGGGCTTGGGGTCCTTTCACGGTGCCTGGATCTCACTTCCTGAATAATCATAGAATAGCATATCTCTCTCTCTCCCTCCCTCTCTCCTTTCTTGCCTCCCTCCCTCCTTTCTTCTCCCTTTCTCCTACCCTACCTCTCCATCCTTCTTCCCTCCTTACATTTTCTCTCTCTCCTCCCTTGCTAGCTGTCCCTTTTCCTTTTTCTACACCTCCCTTCTCCCCTTCTCTTCTTCTCTCCTCCCCTCTTTAGAACTCAGACCTATTTAAAGATCTCTTATTTCTCTCATTCCTTTTCTCTTTTCCTCCTTTCTTTTTCTCCTTTTCTTCCCTCTCTATCTTTCTCCCTTTCTTCCTCTGTCTCTCTTTTTCTTTACCCCTTCCCCTCTCTTTTACCCCCTCTTCCTTCTTTCCTCCCTTCTTCTCTCCCTCTCCCCCTTACTTCTCCTCAATCTTTTTTTCTCTTCCCCATTTTGCAGCGCTGGGAGCCCAGGGCCTCTGCTTGCTAGGCAGCTGCTCTGCCACTGAGCCACACCCCAACCTCATTAGACTTCTTTGAGCGTTGACTGGAGCCTGAGCCCCCTTACCCTGTGCAGCTGAAGGACATTCCATTTCTTGCATTGATTTCATCCATTTTTTTTCTGAAGTTTTTCTTGGGCCCTTAGTGTGATCATTTACCTTCCTCTAGTAATTTGGTGTCAAGGGTCTTCTTAGTGAATGTGGGTGCACTCCCTCCCCAGACCAGCTCACCAGGGCTCCCACTACTCAGCCCCTTTGCTGCAGATGCTAGGAGGCTGATTTGGCCTCAAGAAAATGCTGTTAAAAGTCTAGGCATGGGGGAGTGAATTCTGCTGGATTCCCACGACTTGGCAGGTTTATATTTCCACGTTTCGGAAAGGTTCTCCTGCCTCCAAGAATAACTTTCTAGAAATGGTAGATGTCGGAACGGGCTTTGAAGCATCTTCTTTGTCAAGCTTGCTCTCTCCTCGTTAGAAAGAGGCAGGAGCCTGCTTGGGCTGCTGATGTGTCTTGGGGCACTGCTCCAAGAGGGATGTGGCGCTGCCTTGCAATGTGGATACCAGCAGAGGCCAAGTCCATGGAGGTGACATCGTGCACACTGGCTCCACATGGGACAGTTTCCTGGCACGGCTCCAAAAACGTTTGGATGATAAAAATCTCCTGTCCCCAGATGCCTTCTGGTTTCTGTGGAGCCAAGTACGATGGTAGGCGAAGGATTCTGGATTTGGAAAGTGGGCTTCTGTGTCCACATGTGGGAGATTCGCCGTAGGGGAATACCATCCAAGTGAGAAGCAGGCTGCTAACTCCCCACACCAGCACAGATAGCTCCAGAGCTCTTGCCTGTGTCTAAGATGTTAGGATTTTGGCAAGCATGGTTTTTCTCCTGCCTTAGCATAATCTTTGATGTTCTTTGTGGAGAATGTTACAAGTGTAACCTGACCACTGAAACACATGGCAAGACAGCCTGAGCGCACAGTTTCCCTCCTCTCAGTTTTCCTATCTGTAAAATGGCTCTCATAGTTTGCCTGTACTAAAGGATCCCAGGATTTAGTGAGCAGACGCACAGAGACCATTCAGCATGTGCCCCCCTTCAGGGAGTAGGCAAAATCAACCATTCCCACGGTTGTCAAGATTCTGCATGCGTGGCTACCTGGATAGTTCTCCGTGTTTTACAAGGTGAACGGAATGGAGCATCATTCCTCTTGCTGTAACCGGAGATGTGTGACTCCTTGTCTTCTATGTGGTACGCTTAACAGTTCAGGTGTTGCTGAAGTGAAATTGCGTTTCTGAGCTGCTTCCCAGTGCTCTGTGCGTCTCATTACTGGCCGTGCACCGAGGCCACGTCTTTGCTCTCGGGGTGTTTGAACCTCATTGCTTCCTGCACTCCTGTCCCTAACTCCGGGAACTCCCTTCCCAGGGTCTGTTTCTGCTTTCCGTTTTTATAGCAGACCTCATTCTTTTTATGCATAGCTTCAAAGCTGTATGTAATCACAGTAGTTTTAAATAGCAAGCTCAAGCCCAATCTCAGTGAACACTGACGCCATCCCTACTGTGTGCTGTGAGGCTCAGCAGTGGGTGGCATCAATCAGAGCCCCAGGAAAACTAGGGATAGCCAGGATGGCTGGTATCGTGGCTGTAAGAAGCTAGAACAGTGGCTCTCAGCCTGTGGGTCGCCACCCCTTTGAGTTTGAACAACCCTTTTATCGGGGTTGCCTATCAGATAGCTACATTATGATTCGCAACAGTATCAAAGTTACAGCTGTGAAGTAGCAATGATAATAAATTTATGGTTGAGGACATCAGAGCATGAGGAAGTGTATTAAAGGTCACAGAATTAGGGAGGTTGGGAGCCACTGCTATAACGGCAAACCGTCTTGAGATTGGTTTGCTACACCATGTCCCTGCCTCTGCGGCTCTGGCGCCTGCTCTCTGAGCTGGGGAAGATGTGTGCGCCCTCTGCATGCCTTCAGGAGGAAGCGAACGAAGCCATGCATGTTGTCCATCTTTGGTGGCCGACCAGTCGGGAGCTGTGCTGTCCTCAGTTGCTCATGGGTGGATGATGGGAGTGACAGTCACAGAAGAATCATCAGAGGCCTGAGCCCTGGAGAAGCTGTCGGCTTCTGTGTATAAGCAGGCGAACGCAGACTTGTGTGTATGCATGCAGAGGCTGGATGGCAACCTCAGTTCTCGTTCCTCGGGCATTGTTCACCTAGTTTTATCAAGACAGTGACTCTTACTGATCAGGGAATGCCAAATAGACTAGCCAGGCTGGCTGGCGAGTCCCAGGGCTCCTTCTCTCTTTGCCTCTGCACTGCTGGCATTTCGAGCACACACCATCACACCTGGCTCTTTTCCCTCAAGTGGTTCCCGGGTATTTAACTCAGATGCCCGTGCTGAGCCATGGCCCCAGCCTACCACTGGCATTTTAGTATACTGAATTTTCTTCTGCCAGCTGCTGGGTCTCAGCACAGAGTAGGAGTAAGAGCTTAGTAAGATGCTCCAAAGGATGGGTTGGATGTACCAGTAAAGAGTCTGAGATTTGTTTTCCTCTTCCAAGGCCTTTACCTCCCCAATCTCTGAGACCAAACTTAGATGTAACCAAAACCACAGCCTCCTTCAGACGGGGACGGAGCCTGAAATAGCTCAGAGGGCCCTGTCACACAGGCGCCTAGATTCACAGCAGCTGCCTCTGCCTTGTGAAGTATCACTCGTGTAGTAGGAGGCAGTGATGAGGCCCTGAAGCCCAGGGCTGGAGAAGGGCTTTGCTCTGGATAAAGGAAGTTCCGGAACTGAGAGCGCTCCCTTCGCTTTACCCTGGGTGCAGGGCTTGACCCTTGTTAGCCATTTCTCTTGCATTTTGCCTCTATCTGGAGGAATTTGTGTGAAGTCTGTGGCTGGAGAGTTTTTGTGGGCATCCCTTGCTGGGACGGATCCCAGGAGGCGAGGAAGCACCCTCTCTCAGCTGGAGGCTGCCTTCACATGGCACAACCTTGTCTTGTTCGCTTGGCCTGTGTCAACTGTGCTCTGCTGGCCTACTGAGTCATGCTGAGAGGGAATGGCCGGCAAAGATGGATAGGTGCGCCGTGGATGTGCAGCCAAACGCCACCGTGCAGCACAGACTTCTCATATCCCTGCCTTTTATCTTTGTTAATGGCCATGCATCGGTAGTATATAATCAGGGTTGCTGGAGTCTACTAAAAAATGATTGAAGACAAGGTACTTTGAGGACCCGAGTTCACTTCCAGAACCCATGTAACAAAGTAAGATGTGGCAGCATACAAAATCCCAGGGCTGGGGAGGAGGCGACAGGAAGCTCTCTGGTGGACACGGACACACACACTTAAAGATAAAGCTGGACTCTTGGGTTAAAGAAAATAAAGGGAACCAGCTTATCTCTGATCAGATCTTTTTCCCTTATTTTTCCTCTACCCACTTTTTTAAATGACTTTTCCATTTTCACATTTTGAGGCGCCCCATCCCTTTTTGTCCCATACTTAAGGGTTAAAGTGAAGTACCTCATGAGTACAGACCTCCTTGGCTGTAGCCAGGAAGAAGGGGAATTTGGGAATGGATGTGGAGTGAGGTGGTTTCTGGAAAGATCCATATGTGTGGGTGTGGGTGTGGTGTGGTGTCTTCTTGGAGTCTGGGCTGTGCCTCAGTATGGGACGTGCCCAGCATAATGTCCCAAGACACTGGTGACATGGATAGCGTTGGGACAATCTTCAAAAGTCAACGGTGGGAAAAGGACACGGTTTCGGATTCAGAGCGGGTCACCCGGGGGCTGTCCGCTCAGATAAAGCCCGAGCTTAGAAAACCCCAAACACAGTGAAGCAGACACAGACACGGGATTTATGCAATACTCAGTTAAGGGTAAGCCCAGACCCATAAATTCATGTCCAGGATTCAGCCTGCCAAATGAAATGTTAAAGGCGCCAAATGGATTTTTGGAAGGGATCAAAGCTAAGACTTAGTTTGCTTGCCCATGATAAGCTTATCCAGCGCTCCAGTGGGAAAGACCAGTGAGAGAGGAAAGGCAAGAGACAGGGTTCAGATTGTGGGGTACTCTGCAGAGTCTTGGATAATTTTCATTTTTAATAAAAAGGAAGAAGGAGATTAGTGGGCCTATGTATGAGGCTGGTGTTCCTCATCAGATACCTCTGGGGCTGCCAGAGAGACACTATTGGTTAGAAGAGCCCCCGTTTGGCAGGCTTGTGGTCTTGTTTTCTGGCCCAGCACCCAGACGACTGTGTGTGTGTGTGTGTGTGTGTGTGTGTGTGTGTGTGTGTGTGTGATGTCTGAAGATGGTGAAGAGAAGATCCACAGCAGAGTGAGGTTCCTTCTAGATCACACTTCCTACCCTTACATCTGGATTTTTTAGTGATTCTTTCCCACTAGCTAAAACCAGTGCTTTTCCGTAGGAAGATAATGGTAATGAACCAACTTGGAGCTCCATCCTTCACGGGTTCATTTTCTTGTGTGCCCACCAGAGTTGCCTCTGACGTAACAACAGATTCACTTTTCGGGGTCCCAGCAGACTTGCATCTCGGGTGTATGTGGGCCGAGGTGGATAATGGACGTGGTGAGCATGACCCTAGTGTGGGAGGTTTTTTTTTTCCTCTCATCAGCGCAGCAGGTGGCCCTGCAGGCAGGCCCTCACTCCTGCTTCATGAGCTTCATGCCTGGCTCCATCTGGGTCAGGCCTCTCAAGCTGGAAGGCTGGGCTTGGGTTGGAGTTTGAGGTGCGGTCACTGTGTTCTCTGGTGACAGATCAATTCAGTGTCCACCATCCAAAGGCCAAAGCATTCGTCCGAGACAGTCTGAATGTGGAATAGCCAGCGTGCCTTTCACTGTGTGATAACTGCTAAGTTTGTAGGATTACTAGCGAGTGTACTGAAATTTGAAAAAGAATGAGACCGGACCATAGAACCTAACCAGGCTGATTTCCTCCCCCTCCCTCCCCCTCCCTCCCCCTTCCTTCCTCCCTTCCTTTCTCCATTACTTTCCTCCTTCCATTTCAGTGTGGTGGTTGAACTCAGGATCTCACACATGCTAGTCAAGTGTTCTATCACCGAGCTACAAATCCAGCCCATAGCCTTTTATTTAAAAAATATCTGCTGATTTATGAGTTATATACCGTGAAATGTGTACATTTAATGTCTCAGCCAGTAACAGTCAATTCACAGAGCTGAGTTGCCCATCCCCGAAAGTTAGTTTCAGGATATTTTCACCAGCCTGGTAAGATTTCTTAAGCCTATCCGAATTGTGACCAGGCAACAAGTCACCCACTGCCTTTGGCATCAGGTTCCATTCTAGGCATTTTCTCAAGCAGGAAGCCTGTGCTGTGTTGGCACTGCTCGCTTCATCACTGACTACACCTGTGGGAACTATACTTCTCTCCCGTGTTATGGATTCGTCCCACAATGGTTGATGGATTGTAGCTATGTTTTGCTTCTTGCCAGTAGTGCTGCTGCGAGCAGTTGCCTGCATGTCTCCATCTACGTTTCTATGTCTCTGCAGTAGATTCTGGAAAGTGGAATTGTGGGTCATATGGCAAATTTACACTTAATTTCTTTCTTTCTTTTTTTTTTTAAAAAAAAACAAACAAACTTGAAACTGTTTTTCCAAAGATGGTTTCATTTGTTCAACAATCATTGGTCCCTAAGTGGAATTGCCATTTCTGATTTTACTGTGAACCCAAAGGAAGAGAGACCAAGCAGGGATTGCCACGTGTGAAGTCTAAACACTGGCACCTTCCTGTCTGCTCAGCGTCTTTACAGTACACTGGAAGGGGATCAGCTCTGGTCTCATAGAAACTTCTCGAATACAAATCAGCGCTTCCGGACCCCAGAGTGATCCAGGACCGGTATTCCTACTGCCTCTCTCATGCTGGACTTGCTGGCAGTGGTCCCCAGCAATCCAGAAGATTCACTTTCATAGAGGATACTTAGTTCCACACTTGCTAATTTAGCATTTGTCTGGCGGTGACTTAGTATCTATGGCCCATTTTTGAATGTATTCTTTTACCTGTGTTGTTTGCTCTAGGCTTCTGTAATAGCAACCAGAGGATGCCCAGCTTCAAAACTGCTGGGCCTTCTGCTTTCTGATAATGACAGTTAGTTCTATCCTTGATTAACAATGACATGGCATCTTCTTTGGAAGATGAGACTAAATTGCATAACTCTTCCTGGGTGATGAGAAAATAAATTACTTTCCTAGATTGAGTTCTGCTAAGGGCTTCTTAACTTGGGTTTTAGTAGTGTTTAGATGAAATAGATCTCCTCCTCTTCTTCTTTGGAAGGGAGGCATGTTCTCCTTTGCTACTCAGAATACATTAAGAAGAGCTATAGTGTCAGACTGGGAACGTGGTAGCACTACTGAAATCTCAGGCCCCACCCGAGACCTGCCCAGCCAAAGTCTGTGGTCATAAAAACCTCGTGTGATACCACATACTTTCCAGAATGTTGTAAGTATTGTTCACAAAGTCCAGGATCAACAAAATGAAACCTCAGGTCCAAAGATAGACAGAGCTCTGCTTCTTCAAATAAAGTTTTATTGGGACACAGCCACACCCATTCAATAACTTGTATCTGTGGTTACATGGCATTGTACCTGCAGGACTGCAGTCTTTACAGGGACCATATGGCCCACAGAGTCTGTGAAAGTTAATCCTGATTGTCAGCTTGATGGTATTTATAATCACCATGGAAACAATACTCTGAGCATGTCTATGAGGGACTTTGTAGATTGGGGTAATGGATGAGAAAAGATTCACCCCACATGTGGCTGACACCGAGAGCAAGCTGGGTAGCAACATTCCCTCTGCACCCTGACTGTGGGTGCAGTGTGACCAGCTGCCTCATGCTCCTGCTGCCACGCCTCCCCCACCATGTTACCTTGCTGTGAGCCAGAGTAAACCCTTCCTGTCTTCCATTGCTCTTGACCGCGGTTTGACCACAGCAACAGAAAGAGCAATGGGCACAGAGCCAAGTTATTCTCACCAGATCTCATACCAAAATCTGCCCACTGATCCTCTGGAGTAAACCCTGGTTTATTTACTCATATGTTCTTTTGTTTGTTAAGTTTTTTTTTACCTTAATTTCCCCATGTTTTATTTATGACACAGTGTTATGCTAAATCTTTTCCTTATTATCATTTCTTAAAAGATAGAGGATAGTGACAGTTTTCACAGTATTTATGAGCTATTGAGTAGAATAAGTTACCTATTGATGATCACAAGAACAAGGGAGGATGTTTGCACATTGTATGCAGATATAACGCCATTGTATGTAAGGGATCAATGCCTTGTGAATAATAATGAAGGAGGACAGATATCACTCTCCCATCCCATCCCACCTCTCTCTCGCGCTCTCCTCTGTGAGTGTGTTTGCGTGCACACGTGCACATATGTGTGTGTGCATATATGTGGATGAAGGGACATGATAGAGAGATACGGACAGATGTGCGAGCATAGCATAAATGTATTAGCAGAATTGGCTTACATAATTACAGAGGCGATAGAGACCCAGGAAGGCTTGGTCATGAGCGCCAGTCTCAGTCGAAAGGTTTGAGAACCAGGAGCGATGATGATGTCAGCCCTGAAGTTGGGACTGGAGAAAACTGGGTGTTCCAGCTGAACTGGGGAGGCAGTAAAAGGACAAGCTTCTCCCTCATTTCTTCTCTACTTTAGACTCAAGGAGTTGAATGAACTCAGTTCATTTACAGAAGTCCGTGCCCTTTACCCATGATTATAGATTTGATAATGACTCGTATCACAGACACACCTAGAAATTATGTTTACTCTGGGTGTACCATGGCTCTATCAAGTGGACACACAGCGTTCACCCTTACAGCACCCACTGTTTTGTGAGTTCATGTGTATATGTGTTGTATACACATGTGTGCCTGGTGGGGGTACACAGCAAACACTAGCCATTGAGTTTTCTTCCCACCCTTCCCCACAAAGCACCTGGTTTTGTTTTGGGATGGAACATTGCAACTTAGCATACCTGACCCTGAAGTACAGTCCTAGAAAACGGTAACTCAAGTGATGCGACCCCCTTCCTACTGTGGTCAGAGGGCAGTCTTGGTTTCAGTCTAGGCCTTCCGTGTTGTTTGAGACCGGGTCTCAAGTTCCCTGGTATACATGCCAGGCATGCTGGATCCCCTGGTCCCTGCCTCACAATTTCACATTAGGAGTGCTGGGGTTGGTTCATCTGAATTTACACAGGTGATGAGATCCAGCCTCAGCTCCTCATGCTTGCAAGAACTTCACCCATTCAGCCATCTCCCCGGCTCTTGTTTTAGTGATTTCTTAAGCAAAGCAAGAGACTTACATCTGCTTGTGCGGAGGAGGTTTCAGAGAGAGATTTGGAATCCCTCTAGTTGAGGATCATGGTCGGACCTTACATCTTCAGGACATTAATTTCTCTGCAGCAGCTGACACTTTCGTCCTGTCTGGGTTTGGTGACTCCTCCCCACCCCCAGGGCTATTGGGGTTTTTAGGCCACAGGCCACTCAGGGAAGCTTTGCAGCTGCCCTGCTCCGTGGATCAGTGCTGGCAGGAACTGCAGCCTGTGACCCTGCAGGTAGCTGATTGAGTCTGAGTACGCCTCCCCACCCAGCAGGACTGGTGTGAGGAACATTTGCTGAAATCTCTCCCCTCCTCCCTTCTGGGAGATGGTTAATCAGAAGGCCTTTAAAACAAAAAATAAAGAGAATAGAGGAAGAGGGAGACCTAGTTTGGTGAGACCAGCAGAAAACTGCCAATTCTTCCACAATGTCCTTGAAGGCTTTGGGCAGACAGGGGTGGGGGGTGGGGGCATCGTAGGTGATTAGATGGGAATGCAGATGGATCAGAAGCCCAGATCCACTATGATGCTTTTAGCACCTTCGGAGAGATCAAAGGACATGCGAGGAACATAATTATGACTCTCGTTAATGACGGGTTTGCAATTAGTGCTGTGGTCATTTGGAGAGCATCTGCTGTGCCTTGGGTCTGGGCCAAGTCCTGCCCATCTCTGAATTCTCACAACATCTCCATATCCAGCTCCAGTTCACAGCGGGACTGTTTGAGGCTCTGAGGTTTATGTCGGTGAGAAACAAACAGCGCGGGAGCAGCAGAGTCAGGTTCCTGTTGGGCTTCAGAGGACGTGCTCTGTGGCTCAGGCTGCCCTAGGTGCCCCGTGGAAAATGACTTCTGTGGGTGGAAAGAAACTAGGTTCCAGGGCAACCTCGGAACCTGAGCAGTTGTTTCCCCACTTGGACCTGCGTACTAATGTTTTATGTATGTTTTAATAAATAAAGCCTGCCTGAAGATCAGAAGGACTAAGCCACTGGAGGTCAGGCAGTGATGGCACACACTTTTAATCCCAGGATTTGGGAGACAAAGGCAGATGGATCTCTGTGAGTTCAAGGCCACCCTGGGCTACACAAGAACACTGCAGAAACAAATCCACATTTGATCCCAATCCTAGGGAGTCACACCTTTAATCCCTGCACTAAAGGGGATATAAAAAGGTAAGAGAGAGAGGCTCTGGCTGCTTAGTCTACAGTTGCCCAGCCTTGGTAGAGAGGCAAGACTTCTCCGGTGGCTTGATTGATTTGCTTCTCTGGGTTTTTATTATTCGTGCTACATATCTGAGATGATTTTAGGTGCTAGATAGGTAAACATTTTTTTTTAAAAAACGTATTTGTTGTGTGGGGGAGTTAGCTACCTCAGTCAGGGAAGTGCTTGCTGCATAAGCACAGAGGCCTGAGTTTGATCCCCAGCACCCACGAGAAAAGACAAGCATGGTAGCTCCCTTCAAATCCAGCACTTGGAACATGGAAACACAAAGATCTCCAGGGCCTGCTGGCCAGCTAACTTAGATTAGTGAGCCCCAGGTTGCAGTGAGAGCTTATGTCTTAAGACAGTGCTTAAGGAGAACTCCAATATTGTCCTCTGCCTGCCACATGTACATGCACACAAACATGTACCTGCACACACATGTGCTCACACTAAGCTAAGTTCCTGTAATTGGACTATTGGACACGATTTTAACGTGAACTAACAGTCTCTTCCGCAACATGAATGTGAGTCTCTTTCAAACAAAAACAGTGGTCTGGGTGAGACACACTGTGGGGTGCTAGCTCAGCAAGTCTAGAAGCATCTTTCCTGAACAGTTGAGTTAGCCTGGACTGCAGTACTAGGTTTATAATAATGCAGAGGAAAGGTAGAAGTCAAGGTGCGGTGTGGAGGCCAGAGATTGACGTTAAGTGTCTTTCTCAATTGCTTTCTGAATGAAAGAAAGAAATACAAAGGGAAGGGCCTGACTTTCTGGGTGTGGTGGAGGAGAAAGTTTATTATAGATATGAGGGAGAGCATGGCCAGAGGCATGGACATCAGGGAGAATCCAGAGTGGACGTGGCCAGACTGAGCTGGACCATGTGACGAGAGAAATGAAGGAAAAGAAGAGAGGACATGCTGCCCAAGAGAGTGGCCTGGCCCACGAGACCTGGCAGGCAAAGGGTAGACAAAAAGCCCACGTAACTAAAATGGCTGGATTATATAGGGAAGGGCATCTGGCAGAAGGGAAGCCCAGCTCCTGGGGTGGAGAAATTTAGGGTAGGGGGTTGGATATGTCAGCCATACTCTGTAACAGGTAGGAGCTGAAGGATGCTTGGGGAACTGGGGAAACAGGGTGGCCAGGTCCACTTTGATATGTCAATAGACCCCTCAGTCATCTGTCCCAGTTTTGAGACCTAACACGTTCCACCTTGTTTTCTGAAACAGGGTCCTCACTGAACTACAGACTCATCAATTCAGTGAGACCAGAGGGCCAGCAAGTCCCAGGGGTCAAGCCCTCTCTACCTCCCTAGTGCTAGTGTTGCAGGCAAGTGCTGTAGTATTTTGCTTAAACTTTTTTTTACATTATTTATTTACGCATGTGTGTTTCTAGGCATGTGTATGTGTGTATCCACAGCTTGATCACCTCAGGGAGTGATGCTTCTTTGTTAGCTACCATCTAATGGGCTGGAAGGTGGAAATTTCTAGAAAATTCATCTGTTATAAGGCCAACTTGGACTCTAAGAGTAGGGAAAATATACCCTCTTAATATACTCTCTGAATAGGATGGACAGGTAAGATCCTGTTGAAGAAGACATGTGGATGGGAGATACAGATGCTGACTGGAGGTTTTCGTCTCTAGGATCTGCAGTGGTGACTCTTCAACCATGAGTTTCTAGCCTTTCCACTGTGGATTTTGTGTTGTTCCCCAGAGATCCACGTGTTAGAAAGAGCTCGGTTCTCTGTATTTTAATGCCAGGAGGTGGGAGGAGCAGAGCTGCTGGAAACCCCTGAAGCTGATAGAAGGAAGGGAGGAAGTTCCTGTGAGACACCTGGTCCATTTTCATGTGAAGTTTGATCTAAAAGTACAAGATGATTTCAGCCCCTTGAGCTCCCAGAGCTGTGAGCTAAATAAATTACTCAGCCTCGGGTATTTTATTATTGTGACAGAATAATAGTTCCATAAAAAATGTAATGGGAGGATAGAGGAGGAATGTGGAGAAGGGGAGAGAATGGGGGAATGGACTTAATTAAAATGAATGAATGTTTGAAATTGTGAACCATGGAGAGGGAAGAGGGAGGTAAGTAAGAGGAGGGAAGAGTGGGACAGCTAACACTGAGGACCAACTGAGGGGTCTTATGGGAATCTACCACTGTAGAAGCTTATTAAAGTGCATACATATATGAAAGAGATCCAAATGGAATCACCAAATAATGGGGGAGACAGTGCCCCAACTAGATATCTCTCTCTCATCACCAAGTAAAACCTCAAGTTCCATGATTAGGTTACATCTATTTGAGTCATTGGCCAAAGGGGCCCTGGGGAAACCTGTACACAGTGTGGGCTATTGCCAAAGCTAATGACTGCTCTCTACAAACTGACAGCAAGGCCCTGTTGCTGAAGACAGCACTTACATATCTTATTGAACACAGAGAAGTCTGAGCTGTTGCCTAATTAGAGCCTTCAGCCCTACTAGTGTTCATGGTTCTGAAAGGTACTCTGCATGCTACCAGAGAAGAAAGCTAACCACCAGACCAGCTACACACCCTTTGATCTACAGTAGCAACTTGTCTGCACGATATATAGGTGCAATGGTGGCACAGCAGTTGTGGGAGTAACCAACCATTATTTGACTGGATTTAAAGCCCACACCACAAGATGGAGCCCATGCTGAACACAGGGTCTAGGGAAAACCAAATACTGTTCTTCTGCTAAAGCAATATAGCAATCAATGACTCCTGATGATAGTCTGCTATGCCTATAGGTCAGTGTCTTGCTCAACCATCATCAGAGAAACTTCCTCTTGCAGTAGAGGGGAACTAGTACCGAGACCCTGGGGCTGGGTAATGTACAGACTGTAAGAGATTTTGGAACACTCAGTCATAAATGTGATATCTTCATCAAAGCCCTCCCCCCAGAGCTCAGGATGCTCTATGGAAAAGGAGACAGAGGCAGAAAGATTGTAAGAATCAGAGGGGAGAGGTGACATCAAGGAATCTGTATTTTCCAGATACAACAGAACTGATGCACATATGAACTCTCAAGAGACTAGTAGCCTGCACAGGGTCTACACAGATTCAGGTCAAACAGGGTCCCAGCACTATTAGGGTATAGTGGACATGAGTTCTCATCGCTAACCAAGAAGCTATCTCCAACTGACATCTACTTACAAAGGAAATTTTCGCTTTCTCTAATGGAGTATTACTGAGAATGTTAATCACACTTATGGGCAGGCCCCATGCCCAGCAATACACGGTCAACTGATGGGGAAGCTCAACCAATCACATCTGGTTAGGGTATGGCTGTCTGGAGTCCAGGTAGAAAAACCGGGTTAGGTAGGTGCGTGCTCTCTCTCCGAGGTGCTCACTGGACCACTTTGGAGTTCGGACCGTCTACCCTTGTAGCATAAGATCCCCCCCTTTTGCAATTATTAAATTATATCTGTTGTTCTTGACCTGGTCTGGTTATTTATTGTACCAACTGAATATGCCAACACGCACAGTCAAGACAAATGGAACTCAATAGTGTTTCTGTAGACTTTCTGTCATACATTGCTTTGTTTGCACATTTTATGTCTTATTGATCTTTTGCTTATATATTGTGGCTTCTGATTTGGTGGTTTTTTTTTTTTTTTTGCATGTTTGTTTGTTTGCCCAAAGAGAAAGAGAATGAAAGCCTGGACTTGGGTAGGTAAGGAGGTAGGGAGGATCTTGGAGGAGTTGGAAGAGGGGAATCCATGATCAGATTATATTGTACAAAAAAATATATTGAAAAGAAGGAGATGTGAAACATGAGAAGCTGTGATGAGAGACACGGCACTGGTGTTCTGCTGAAGTCAAAACGCACTGCCTGTGTGCTCTTCATGGAATCCTAGTGTTGGATGGAAAGTCTGTTCTCCGGAAGTGAAGGAATGAAAAGTCAAAGTAATACAGAGACTGGCCTCACCGTGTGGGGGAAGGGAGGGGTGCAAGAATAGCTGTCTGCCCTCTGTTTCGGAAGTTTGTACAGGGTCCAGACCTGGGGGGATCTGACTAGGGCCAGCTCTCCTCCCACCCTCAGCTTTGCATACACGAAGAAGGATTCAGCTGTTGAAGTAGAGACCAATTCATGCGGTAAATTGATGTTTTGGGGTTGACATTTGCTTCTCTGCCAAGTTCACAGCTCTTAACTGGGCTTTAGCTGCCCTTTCAGAACACAGCAAGCAAGTAGCAAGCACGCTTGGTCTGCGGGGCATTTCCACCCTGTGCTAGAACGCTAGGAAACCTGAATAATTAGCTGTGCGCATTTCTCTAGATGGTGCCTAACTTTACAAAGAGTGATAGAAAGAGGTGATGCATTAGTGGTAATGGAAGGTCAGTGCTGCATGCTCTAGAAGGCTTTCAGATGAGAAGGACCTGGATGGCAGCGTGGCTTCTGTATTCATGCTGTGACCACGCACACGAACACATGGCCTTGTGTTTGCATGTCTGTTTATCTGCCCCATTCTGGACTTCTGCGCAGTATAAAAGACAAAACATGCCTAGATTTCAGATTGCTCTGTTTGTTGAATAGGCTTTTCTGCGTTGAGCCGTTAACAGTACTGATTGATATTAAGGATAGCATATTTCCATGGCTAACCACTTGACTTTAGAAGCCTGGGTGTAGCTTAGGGGTAGATGGCTTGTCAAGAATCAGGGACGGAAAGGAGAAAGAAAGGAAGAAAGAGAGGATGGCAGGATGAACTTACGTTATCTATACCTCTGTAGCTAATTTGAGAAGTTAAGTGCGTAGAGCCGGTAATTATTTGAAAATACAAAGTAAAAATTTTAACCATATGACTCTGGCATTACAAGAACTTGGGTACAGACTGCAATTTGGATTTGTGTGTCTTATGCACACCTAAGTTCACCTGGCTTCAGTACTTTATAAAATTCAAAATTTGATTCTACAAAGACAAAAGAGCAAGCCGTGAAACAGTATTTTGTTGCTTTGAATAAACTTGGCGCATGACTGAGCCTTCTTGTTGAACGGGCAACTAAGGCCTGGATGCTGCGCACGTTGACATCACAGGTGCAGCAGTTCAGGTGGGAACCGTTCGGTGAGCTACTTCTGTGGCTCTAGATCTCTGTGGAGCATTCTTCCCTTAAATTACACAAGGCTTTTCACACTTCAGTCAAAGGAGCAGGCTCCTCTCCCTCAATTTTCAAAATTCCACTTCTTTTAGGAGCTGGAGAGATGTTCAGTGGTTAAGAGTATTGGTTAGTCTAGGTTCAATTCCCAGCACCCACATGGGAGCTTACAAAGATCTGTAACTTCAGGTCTGGGAAATCTGACAATTTCTCCTGGCATCTGTGGGTGGGCACTGAATATGTGTATACACAGACATATATACCAATGGAACACTTATATACAAAGAATAAAAAAAGTATACTTATTTATTTATTTGTGAGGGTGTCTGGTTCCTGTGCCAGGGCCTGTGTGTAGAGGTAAGGTGACAACTTGTGAGAGTCAGGTTTCTCTTTTCCCAGCAGGGCCAGGGGGATGGATGGAGCTTGAGTCTTCAGGCTTGGTGGCAAGCATCCTTACAAACTTAGCGTTTTTTCTAGCCCCACTTCGACTTTCAATACAAAGAGTCAGTGAATTAAACTTTTTCCCTGCATCACTTTTTGTTCAATGTTTGTTTACCATAACTTTGCCTTTTAGTAGTTAAACTGGATCCTTTCAGCCATGCTAAAGCAGACTGTTCGATGCTGTTTAAAATGGAGCGTGATGTGGCTGAAACCTGGTGACACATACCAGTAAGTCTTGGGCAGCTGATGCAACAAGACTGATCACAAATTCCAAGCTCTGCCTGAACTCCAGAGTGAGTTTGAGACCAACTTAGGCAGCTTAGTGAGACCCCGTCTCAAAAGTAGACAGTAAACAGGGGTCTTGGGCTGTAGCTTGGTGGTATTCTGCATGCCTAGTTGTGCAGGGCTCTAGGCTCACACTACCACAGACAGGAAAAGTAATGCACGGGGCACTGTGCGTCTCCCAACCTAAGCTTTTCCTGTTTCATTGGGGCCTCAGCCAGCATGGTCACTCCAGAATTTAAAGTCCGCTGTATCATGTTTGCTGCAAGGATGGGTGAATCTGGCTATAAGTCTGCTTTTGTTAATAAAGTTTTACTGGAGAACCCTTCTTATCCACTTACCTATGGCAACCTTCTCTTTACCCTGGCACAGTTACAACACAGACCACAGTGGGACCTCCCCATACCAAAGCAGATGCCCGCTTGACAGTGTAGTTTCATCTGTAGACTCACTAGGCTTCCATCCTGTCGTGATGAGGCAGTCCAAGCCACCTTCCAAATGTGACAGGCTAGAAATAGAATGAGTCATTTCTTAGGATGTGTGTTGAGGCTTCCTGTGGGTACTGAATGAATCTGGGTGGGGGCAGCGAAGACAAGGTGTTCATAACGAGAGCCAGCCATGGGTCTGCCCTTGTGCCCGAGTCTTCATTTATACCGGGGTTTGAGTGACAACACAGAGAGAATTGTTATTCTCAGTTACCCTAGAAACGGGAAGTCAACACACCAGGGAGGGCCCCTGGGGAAGACCAAGTTCTGTGTGGAGGCAAAAGATAGAAGCAGAGGGAAACGTCTAGAAAATGGCTAATCGTCATTGCTGTAGATACACCTGGTCCCTGGCTGGTGGGCCTTGTCCAAGGAAAAGAAAGCCTCCCTGGCTCCGGCAGAGAGCTGCTGCGTTGAGCTATCTTCTGCTGCTAGGGAGAACCCAATGAGGTGACCACTGACTTCTCATCAGAGTCCCAGATGAACTTTGATGTATTCAACTCTTAGAATGCTCTTTGCTCCCTCTTCTTCACCTCACTCCACAACGCTGGTCTCAAAGAGAGGCTTTTTATTCCCCCACCCCAGTCCTTGATGCTCGGTTGGCAGTTAGTCTCGATGGTACTTAATCTGTTTCTGTGGATTCCACTCCAGTTTCTGCCTATAGATGGGGAATGTGGTTGAGTCCAGGCAGGGTCATGCCATGGGTTCTGGAATCCTTGGTATGCATGTGAGGAGTTTGTGTGTAAAGCATACGTGTGTATTTGTGAAGCATGTGTGTGTGTGTGATCCGTGTGTATCTGTAGAAGCATGCATACGTTTACCTGGCCCACCTCACTAGGACCTGAAGATTATATAGGACCTGTTCCCTCTGTTCCTCACCAGTGCTATATACACACATGTTCTCTCATGTGAAGGCGTGATGTAGGCCCTCAAATCCAGCAGCCATGGGGAGCAACTCTGAGGAGTTTTGGAGCTCCGTTTCACATGTGCCCTGAGAGTCAAGGTGATAGGAGCTGACCTGCTGTTGCCACCTGCCAATTGAGAGCACAGCCTGCTGCAGCAGGGAGCTTCCCCTTGCCACTGCATGGTCCATTCGGGAAGTCTGAACAGACCTTTTAAATATAAAGTGCTTCAGGGGTGGGGCGTGTCCTTCCACCTGTCAGCTGCGGGCTGATCGAGTCAGCGTCTGACTTAGATGTGTTCTTCAGTCTGCAGGTTGCACCTGTGCTCCGTTAGGGGACTTCAAGGCCTTGGAGCTTCTACTTAGGTTGTGATCTGAGCTTCCAGCTACCTTTTAGGTCCAAGTAGGCATTTGATCATCCTCATGTGATGAGCCCAGCGCATCTTCCTCAGTAATACCTGACGATGAGCTCTTAGAGATTGGGAATTCCAGGAAAGCCATGGCCCTCAGAACTAAAGTCAACCAAGAGGCATTTCCGTCTGCTGGCCATAAGTCAATTTCAGGACTTCAAGATGGCTCAGTCAGTAAAGCCATGCAAGTCATTGTCTAGGTTTTTTTTATTGCTGCAATAAACACTCTGACCCAAGAAACTTGGCAGGAAAGGGTTTATTTGGCCTACAGTTCCCTATTACACTATGGAGTTAAGGCAGGGCTTGAACTCACATGGAGGCAGAAACTGAAACAGGCCGTGAAGGAATGTTGCTTCCAGAGTTTACACCCCATCACCACCAGCCCAGTGGAGGCACTGCCCACAATGGGCCAAAACCTTCCACGTCAATGATCAACTAAACAAATGCCCTACAGGCTTGCCCATAGGCCAGCCCACAGATCACTCTAATGGACCGCTTCTCAATTATGATTCTCTCTCTTCAGATGAATTTAGAAGGTGTCAAGATGACAACAAGCAAAACAAGAACAACCAGAACACATGAGGACCCGAGTTCACAGTTGAGGTTGATTTCAGCTCCCACATGCATTCACGTATATGTGCATATGTACTTACATGAGCACACACACAAACGTACGTATATACAGACACACAAACGAGATACAAACAGATGTACACATATACATCTGTGTTTTTCAGTTTGTGTTTCTATTGCTTTGATAAACACCATGACCAAAAGCAGCTTGGAATGAAAGGGTTTCTTTCAGCTTACACATCCTGATCAGAGTCCTTAATAATGGAAGTCAGGCAGGAGCTTAGAGTAGGAACTTAGAGCCTGGAATAGAAGCAGAGGTCATGGAGCCTCGGTGCTTATGGATTTTCTCCTCTTGCCTTTCTCGGCTTGCTTCCTTATAATACACCTCAGGGCCATCTGCCCAGGAGTGACCTTACCCACAGTGTACTGGGCCATCCAGTGTCAATCATTAACCAAGATAATTTGTAATAGGTTGCCCACAGGCCCATTTGATGGGGACATTTTCTCAATCGAAAGTGCCTCTTCCTAAATAACTCTAGCCTGTGTCAAGTTGACATAAAACTAGCCAGCCAACACACATAAACACACATGTGTGTGCTCACACACACAGAGAGAAGTATATACACATACACAAACATACACACACACTGCAAACTCACACATACCAACACATGTACACACACAGAAACACACACAAGTACATACAGATACAGTGATTTTTTTTCGTTTGGCAATTGTGAGGCTTCCTCATTATGGTCAAGACACTTCTTCAAAAACCTCCATCAGCCTCCTGTTTATCAAGCAAAACCACAGGGATGCCATCTAAGCAGGGTTTTCATGGCTGGGCATTTCAAACAGCCCAAGGTGATCACACCAGCATTCCTTGGCGAGAAAAACAATATAATTCGATTTAGAGATAACATAATTAATTAGGAAGCAAATTGCATTAAGTAGCTCTTTATTTTGATGGCACTCTATCAAGAATTTAGCAGCACAGCACTGCACAGCTCTTTCAGAACTACTCACCAGCACTCATAACAAGCTCGTGTTTCTGTGCCAACTGAATGCCAAGGTCTGTGTTAGGCTTGGTTATGACTGATCTTGCATGAACTTCCCAAGATGCCTGGGTCATAGGCCTGTGACATATGACACAGCTTCTATAGGTCCATGTTGAATAGGTGACCTTAGGTTCTTCACTCCCTAAGAGCATGGTTTAGACCCAGGTATGCGGGCTCTAGTCTCTGCCTCTTTACTGAAGAGTAGGCACTGCCCTTTCCTTGGTAGAGTTTGATATCCAGTCTCTGGGAAAGGCACAACCAAACTTTTATCTCTATGAAATGATGATATGTATGAAGTTTACACACATGAACCATGTGGTCCTATTACAAAGACCATTGTGGCTGGAAAGATGACTCACTGAAAGATCATAGCACTCACATAAAAAAAAATGTGTAGTTTTATACCTGCCTGTTACTGGCGAGAGAGACAGGAGGATCACTGGGGCTTGCCCACTACCAGCCTAGCTCCAGGTTCAGGGAGAGACCCTGTCTCAAGGGAATAGGGCGGAGAGTGCTAGAGCAGGTCACATGACATCCTCTTCCGGGTACAATGCATGTGCACAGGCATGGGCACTACCAATGCACACACCTCACATATACTGGGGCTCAGATCTGTTTCTGTGTGGGGCTATGAACTCAGGATTGACAGTGACAACGGCCATGTTGGCTGGTGTCCTGATGGGTGACTCATTAGCTTCTGTAGTAAAACTCGAAGCGTAAATGCTGCTTCTTCCAAAGACCCTACAGGGTACTAGGAGCTCCTTGGGTCATTCCTTCTGTCCCTGGGCTGGGTCGCATGAGTCTCCTGTCTGCAGCTTGCACCCTACCTGACACGATTCCTTTCTTTTCTTTGAGTCATGGTTTCATGTTGCCCTGGCATGGTCTCTCATGTTGCCCAGCATACCCTCATACTTGCTGTGGAATTGAGGATGACCTTGAACTTCTGATCCTCTTGCCTCCACCTCCCAAGTGTTGGATTATAAACACATTGCACCACTGTACCCAATTGATGCTGTGCCGGGGCTGGAATCCAGGGTTCTGTGCATGGCAGGCATGCACTCTTCTAGGTGAACTACAACACTAGCCCCAGCTCCTTTCAGGAACAACTGTTAAAACCAGCTGAATCAGTGCAGTGTGGTGGGCATTGCTTCTCAAATGCTCTGCACTCCATCCTGTCTGTTAAGAGACTAAGCTGTTAAGTGGCTATGATTCAAAGTCAGTGCCACACATACCACTCCTGTGCTACTGTGGAGGTGACCTTAAGGGACCCCCAAGCTGAATCAAAAACCCAAGGTGCTGGGCCTTGCAATTCTTTGGTCACGTGTGTGCAATCTGGTTCTAGTCTTGCCTTCTGGTTGCTTGCCTCTTTCAAACCCCCTTCTTTTCTGCTTTCCAGTAAAGTCTAAAATAGAATTAAATTGCAAGTTGACGTTGACCCATGACTTTCTAGCCTGGAAGGAGTTGACTTTGGCACCCTACGATGGCTCTGAGCTCTTTCTGTTCTCTTTTAGAAGGCGGCAGTGAGGAAGGTCTTTGTAATTTGTGTCTCTTCTCTCTGACTAAGGCTTTCTGCACTTCTGATAGGTGTCATTGTGGGCAGATGCTTTGGCCTGGTTTCTGAAGCCCAATTTGGTTCTCACTACTGTCTAAATTGGGCGTCTGAACTCCGAACAGGCCAAGGAAAGCCACAGGAAGCCTTCTTATTCTGCTAGCTGCTAAGAACGCAGCGCACAGGATACTGCGATCTTGGCCAGGGGTTTGGAATAACCTCGGGGAGTCTTCCAGCTGGGAGCCGCACACTGAGTAACTGGTTAGCAAAGACACGGGGGCTCTTAAGAACACAGCAGGAAATCTGAGCACTGTGTCTGAACCAGGACAAAGCTGATCCAGGGCTTAGAACTCCAGAGTTCCAGACTTCATTGTTCCTGGGGTTCTGTGCTGAATAATTCCTTGAGAGCCTGGAATGTCTTTATGTACTCTGTCCATGAGAGTATGAGTATGTGTCACTGGGGTGAGGAGGCATAATGTGTGTGGGGGGAGGGGAGCCGTGATTGTGGGGAGTGGGTCAATGGGTGACACTGGATGTCTTGCTCCTTACCTTACATTTTGAGACAGGGTCTCTCTCTAAGCCTGGTGCCCATGCTTTCAGCTAGATTGGCTGGGCAGTGAATCCTGGGGGATCTTCTTATCCCTGCTCCTCTATGCCTAGGATTATCGGCACAGGCCACTCTGTGACGTTTTTCATATGAATGCTGGGTGTCAAACCCAGGCCCATTCCTTATTGAATCATCTCCCAAACCTCAGGAGGTAATAGGAAAAGCAAGATCTCAGGGGGCCTTAAGAGAAACTGTGCTGTCGGCATTTCAGGGAGCAGGAGACTGAAGCACCTGCTCAGGACTCAAGGTCAGGAAGCGACAGGAAGAAAATAGACCTGGGTTCCATGCACCTCCTGGAAGCTCACTCAGTGCTGCGGTGACCTGAGGCCTGCAGAGCAGCAGAAGGAAAGTGAGGCTGAGGAGGAAGAGGAAGGAGAAGAGGAGGAGGAAAAGGAGGAGGAGTGAAGGAGAAGGAAGGGGGGAAGAAGAAAGGATGGCGATTTTAGAAGCTGCCTAAGAAAGCCCTTGTGGGTAGGCTGTGAACAGATGGTCTCTCTGTTGTCTTCTTTTCCTTCCTTGCTTCATCTCAACACCCAGGCAGCGTCCAGCACCTTCTGAGCACACAGAGAAGTGCATCCAGTGGTTGGACATTGGATGGATATGAAGATGAAAAAATGACCTGGATAAACCATCCCGCTGTTGGTCATCTTCCCTCTTGTCCTGAGGGAGTTGTGGCACCTCCTGACCCTTCACCCTACAGATGGGCTGCAAGGCATTTGGGTGTCTGCCTCTTTGCCTTCCCCGATGAGCAGAATGCCCTCTAGATCCCAGCTGTCTTCTCAAACCTGCATCTCCTCCTTTCTGCTGCTCCCAGGTTTCTTTGGTACCAGTGATGATTGGGCAGCGAGTGTCTCTTTGGGTTCCTCAAGGGAACTTGGCAACTCCTAGATATGTCATAGAAACTCTGGCCTAGTCCTTAGAGTGGCACAGAGAATATAAGCAATGTTCTCTGGCTCACATAGCCACGAGTTATTTCAAGGGTTGTGGAGAATTGGAGGACCTTGAGGATGCTGTTGGAGGGAGAAGACTGTTTTTGTGCTCATGGATGCAATCCATGCCCCCAGCACGTAGTAGGTGCTCAGTGAATGTTTGGTGGCTATGTGCCAATTCACAATTGGAAGCTGTCTTCAAGTGGCCATGCCCCTGTGTGCAGCTATGGTTATAGGTACAACGAAGGCAGGGATGTGGGGCAGCAGTTTCTATTACTCTATTTCTGGCTTGCATTATGCCCTAGGGCTCCAAGTCTGGCTTCTGTTGGCTTCAAGCCTAGTTCTCAGCCACTATAGATGACAGGGAGCCATCTTGTTCTGGTCTAGCCTTGGTACCTCCTGGCTCATAGGCCCCATTGTGAATGGGTGCCTTTGAGAAGTTGCATCAGATGTCTTGGCTGCCCACAGCAGCTGAGGCCCTCAGAGGAAGATTCCGAAAGCCAGGTTGGCTGCTGTCCTTCTGAATTCCATCTCCCCAGGGCTCCCAGTGGGTGAGAACAAGGGCTAGCTGTGACAGAGCCTGCGCCTCTGGGTGGGGTGTGTGGCGGATGGAAAGTCAGCCGCCCAGGCCCTGTGGCTTGCTTTACAAAGTGGCTTCTGAAGCCCTTCTGCCACCGGGCCTTGGCAGCCACATGGAATCCCCAGAACTGAGGGAGCCTTGTGTCTGCTGGGAGGAAAGATGTGAAAACGAGGGCTGGAGCAGACACAGGGCCCTGATGCCAGGAGAAACAGGGCACGGTGTTGTGCACAGGAGGCCAAGCTGACAAGAACCGCATTCAGTGCCTGGCAGGAGTTTGCTCCATGCTGTGGCGGCCTCCTTAGCACAGGGCAACATTGATCTGAGAGGTGTCAGTGGCGTGTAGAGGGGACCCATGGGGTGAAATTGTCTGCTCAGCCAGGAGTTTGCACACTGACTGCCCATTCTGAGTCCTGCATGGTGGTAGCACTGAGGCGCCTTTGGTTCTATGCGTGACTGGAGCCCCGCCACGCACAGTGGTAGTGTGCAGAGGGAGCGAGGCTTGTCTGAAGATGGGCATGGAGGCACAGCTGTGTGCATTTGTGCCTCTCTCCCTTTCTGAGACCGGCGTCTCATGTAGCTGAAGTTGGCCATATGCTGACCTTCTGATCCCCCTGTACTGTTCGTCTCTCTAAGCTGGGATTACATCATACCAGGTCTTTGTGGTGTGGGGGATTGAACCCATGGCTTCATGCATGATAGGCGGGCGCTCTACTCACTGATCCACAATCCTAACTGTGCCCCTTTGTAGCTCTAGACTGCCTTTGCCTGGCTGTGTGGGCAGGGTGTTATTTATGTGCATGATCCCATATGCCAGAGCATTGCTAAGGATGTTGCTGAGATGGACAGCCTGCCCAAATGACAAGCATGACTTCTTCAGCTGGTCACCATGTAACCTTGAGAGAGCAACCTGGCTGCAACTGGCCTTGATTTGTCCCTTGTGTTGTGGGCAAGCACACACGGACAGGACAGGACAGGACAGGACAGGACAGTACAGTACAGTACAGGAGTTTTCCTAAGGCCGTGCCTGGTCCTTCTGTTGCTGCAGCTGCTTTGATGCTGCACTGTGTGTGCACAGCCCAGAAGTGTGCAAATGAGAAGCTCCCTGTCATGTTGTGTTGATAGCCAGTGACAAGAAGCGTGACATCTTTCTTCCTTTCTTGCTGAGTGAAAGCACCACCATGCTTTGCTCTGATGAGGGGAAAGCAACAGCCCGAGAGCCTTTGGTTTCTGAAGAAAGTGCCCAGCTCATCCACTCCTGACTTTCGGACTGGGATAGCAGTCTCTGTCCTTCCCTGAGTCCCCTGTGTCCCTTTTGCTTCATGCATGTTTTTCATGCTGTCTGGGCCACCATCTCACCTCCAGCACACACATATCCAAGTAGAAACACATACTTGCTCACACATATACACACACATAACAAATACACTTACATCCAAGTACAGGTATAATCACACACATAAGCACATACATATAAATACAAGTACACATATACTTACATACCATATCAGAATCACATACACACACACACCCATAGAAGGACATGCACATTCACAGACATACAGCATACCTATACGTATAGGTGCACACAGATACATGCACTTACATGCATACACTGAATGCAGGAACATGCATGAAGCTTGCATACACACGCACACACACACACACACACACACACACACACACACACACACCATAAGGTGCTCCAGATTGTATCTGAGGACAAATGGCTATCTATCTGGAAAACCCCCAGCAGTGCTCAGCACATGAGCAGCGAGCAGCATCTGTTATCGCTTGTCACCTTCAGATCTTCTGTCCTTAAGCTCTCTCTCTATGAGTATCTCCCTCTTCAAGCCTGGTGGTGGCTACTCTGTCTTTCCACAGGAGGCACCTGCTGCATGCTGGGAGATGGGCTCCAGATCTCATTCATCAGACCCTCGGGTGTTGGGGCTGAGCTGCATGGTGCACTCTTTAGGGCCCGCTGTGTGTATCGTACCCCACGGGCCACACAGCTTCACCTGGTCACCTCTCTACATAGGAATGACGTGTTCTTGCAACACCCCTGACACGCTCAAGTCAAAAGCCCCTTTCTTCCCTTTGATTTTATATTTCCTTATGTTGAATCATCCAGTAAAGTGTCACAATAAAGCCCACTGTTTCGTATGATGATTTTAGCAGCAAATCATGGAAAAAACAAAAGCGTCCTCCATGACCAATCATTCTAACCCGACTGCAGTTTCCACACCTTCGCCGTCTTCCTGTGTTCATCTATATCCTTTGTTTTAAAGAGGTTTACACTTTGTGAAAACTTTAAAAATATAAACACACCTGGGGGTTGTGCATACCTGTGGTGGCTCATGCCTGTAATCCCAGAACTGAGGAGGCAAAGGCAAAGACAGAGGAATTCTGAGTTCAAGGAACTCTGGGCTATATAAAGACAAAACTGCTCTCAATGAACAAACTCCCACCCCAAACAGAAAAAGAAAATTGCACACCTCAAGCCTGTATGGGAATCATTTTCACTGCTGCTTACTTTATTGGCTTCCTGTCCCTCAATTAACATCTCAGTTCCTCAATTATGAACATTAAGATTTCTGTTGCTACAGTAAGGAAATAATGCTGTAAATACCTTTGAACACATGGCCTTTTAATTGTATTTTCTCAGTGTGTCGCTGCCTCGGTATTTTCAAGCTCGATATAAAGAATTCAGCCTTCTTAAGGCATTTGAGGTAATATTGACACCCCAGGACCACAGCAATAACTCTCAGAGCTGCTTCATGGGCCAACCAGGCGGGTGGTATCTTTCCCCAGTGCTTGCTGGAGAGACTCATAGTTACTCCTCCAATTCCTGGAGTTGAGATGTTCCAAGTTGCATGTGAGAGATGCAGGACTGGAAGTGAAGAGTGGTTGAGGACCTGATGGGAACTCAAGGAAAAGGTGTTAATGGAGGCAGCTCGATGTTATTGTCCCAGATAGACAACTGTACTGTCTGGTTTTGTGTTTCAATTTGACACAAGTTAGAGTATCAGAGAAGAAGAAGCCTCAGTTGAGAAAATGCCTCCATGGCATCCAGCTGTAAGGCATTTTCTCAACTAGTGATCAATGGGGCGGGGGAGGGGAGCCCAATCCATGGTGGGTGGTGCCATCCCTGGGCTGGTGGTCCTTGGTTCTGTAAGAAGGCAGGCTGCGCGAGGCATCAGCTCCTGCCTCCAGGTTCCTGCCCTGTTTGAGTTCCTATGCTGAGTTTCTTTGGTGGTGAACAGCAGTCTGCAAGTATAAACTGAATTAACCCTTTCCTCCCCAACTTGCTTTTTGGTCATGGTGTTTCATTGCAGCAATATAAACCCTAAGTAAAACAAATTGGTACCAGTATAGTAGAGTACTGATGTGACGGACCTGGACGCTTTTGGGGGAGGATCATGGGAGAACTTTGGGCTGGGAGAACCATTAAGTATTGAGAGCTCAGTAGGATGTTCTGTGGGAGTTTGGAAGATGATGTTGAGAGCAGTCCAGAGGATGGAGGCCTGGCTTGTGACATTTCAGAGGAAAGATTAAAGACTCTACTGGGGCAATGTGTTATTTTGAATTAAGATCCTGTGATTCAGGTTAGCTGGGGGCTTAAGAATCAGCTGCGATTAACAAGATATGGAAAGTATGAGAGCAAATCTTTGCTTTGCTGGGAAACTTGATGCTGGTTGGCTGGAGCTAAGAAATTAGCACTGATTATGAGACCAGCATCACCCATACCTCTAGCTTCCTGCAGACATAGGTGCCAGTGAGTTGCCATTTACTTCATGGAGATAGCCCAGCCCCTTGTGACATGCCAGCAACTCTGGGGCTCCATGGTGGGGTCTGCAGAGGTGGCCTTTTGCTTCCCCATGCCTTTTCCTTTCTGACATCCTCCCTTCTACAAGGCCCCAAGGTTCCCTATCACCGAGTACAACACAGGAACCAAGCAATCTGTGCCGTTTGTTGATTGGATATTTGAGGTGGTTCCATACAGTCTCTTCACTTTCCACACTTGTCCATCTGTCCTGATATCCTGAGACTGAGAACACTGAGTGTCAGGAGAGAGCTTAGACGGTGGTCTCCTTGTTTATCCTTCAGACAAGTTGACTCAATGGCAGATCTTAGTGAAGTTTGTCGCCAGACCCTTAATGCTTCATGAATAAAACAGTGCTTCTAGGTATGTTTCCCCCTTAACCCAGGAATTGTTTGCTTTATCTCCGGCAATGTGCATTTTATTGTATCTGAAACAGAGGACATTGATCTGAGATGAAAAGAAAAATAACAAACAAACATGGTTTCCAAAGAGACTGTCAGTGGCTCAAAATTAATCAAGTCATGGGTGTGGGTGGTAGGGGGCATAGGGGACAGGGGTGTACTTGGTGGTGATTAAATCTCTGTCATTTGGCTATGGGGACAGCACCACTTTTAGAAGCAGGTTAAGGGGATGAAAATCTGAATTGGCATGCCTATAAACAAGTTATTACTTCAGCCGTGAGATAATTTGTTGAGAAAATGCCATTATTTTCCCAATCTAGGTCCCCGGGAGAGCAAGGCTGGCACAGGGCTGACTACTGCCCTTGCATGTTGATGCCCAGACAGCGTCTCAGATTGAAAGAATACACTTCAGGTTAAAGCCTGTTTGTTCTGTCGAGTTTTCTCTTTTCTATGGTATAGTACAAAGGGAGCGAGCTCCCCTGTAGTTTGAAGGCCAGGCGCCTGAGCAGTCGCCCCAGCTCCTGACTTTGAAGATCCAGTGTCTTTGGAATCTGGGGATTCCACTATGCCCAGAAAGATAAGGACAGACTGGTTCTTGAATCTTTGTGGGGAGGGGACTCAGAGGTGTCACGATCCTTAGTCCACTGTAAACATGATGAGAGAATCTGCTATGGGCAAAATTGTGTCCTTGCTCCCAAAATCACAAAAGGAAATTGCGGCTTTGAATATGTCAGAACTTAAAGATGGTTTAAAAAGAGGAGGGCGGCAGCAGTGTGGGAATAAGTGGTAGGGGCTCACGCTGGAGGGAGGGATGTATCAGTTTCTTATCACTGTGATGGATACCTGACCAGAAGCCACCTGAGAGGAGAAGGGAAGCCCCCCCCCCCACCTTGCTGGTTTGAAGGAGATGCAGTCTCCCATGGCAAGGAAGGCATGGCAGTGGGTCCATGATGGGAGAAGCCTGCGCTGACTTGCTCATGTCCTAGTCCCCAGAAAGCAGAGAGACTGGACCGGGAATCAGGGCTGGTCTTTCCTTCAGGAAGGCCCCACCTCCTAAAATAGCATCTTGAGCTGGGTACAAAGTAGAAAAACACTGGATCCTGCGAAGGATGTTTCACGTTCAAGTCATAACAGTGATCCCTAAATATATTGAACTGGTGTCGTTGTGTACAGGGGACATTGCACAGACATACAGACAGAATGTGGCTCAAAGGTGAAGATAAGCTAGGATTGGTCTGTCTCAAGTAGAGGAATTTTAGGGATTCCTCTGCAGAGGTACCTCTGCCTTGGAGGTGGGCAAGCAGCCAGGACTTATCAAAGAGTAATGGTCATGTTGCCATAAAACTCTATGAAAATAGGCTACCAGTTGAATTTGGTCCAAAGACTGCTGGCTTCTTAAAATAGATAACTATTTCTTTCATTATCTGAACTCTGCCTCCTGCTAGTACAACTAAGAATGAATGTGTTCCTTGAGCACTTCCTGTGTGCTACCAGCTCATCTAAGCCTCCACCCCGCCATCCTTGGCGAGTCGACTACAGATGCAGTCACTGCATTCAGCTTAGCCATGGCTCTCATACCCTCCCATGGGAAGTCTGGTGCCAGGTGGAATAGAACTTGGGGAGGGAAGCTCTGCTCTGGTCTTGCAAGGACTGGCTTGTTTTGGAACATCTGGCTGGCTCTCCCAACAGCCCTCACTCTGACAGGCCCTATAATGGCTCCTCTGATCTCCGCTACAGCCAGCACCTTGTCAACCATCCCAGCTGTGCTTGGCTAGCTGGACCTTAATAGACTCTGCTGTCAATGGACATGTAAGAGGACTAAGGGGGCTAGCAGCACCTCCCCCTGAAGGGTCTCTGGGAAATCTTTTATTGATACAGTAAATTCTTCTTCTTTTAAAACTGGTCTATTCTATTTAAAACATCTATTCCACGATGTTTGATGACAGTGTCCCTATGGAAACTCGCTGGCCGTAACGAATCTCCTGGTGATATATCTGTGTTAGGAGGTTGCCTCCAGGGACTGGAGAGATGGCTCAATGGTTAGGAGGACTGGCTACTCTTTGTAGAGGGTCAAAGTTAGTTTACTAGCCCCCATAGCAGCTCACAGCTATTTGTATCTCCAGATTCAAGAAATCCCACATTCTCTTTTGGACTCTGTAGGTGCCTGCACGTCCACATGTGTAGTTTTTAAAATGGCTTTGGCTTCAGCTGGGCTGGGGACCTGCTTTATTGGGTACTTGTCAGAGTTTGAGGTACCCCAGGGGGAATCATTAGATTAAGGATTGGGATAGTTGCTTTCTATAGTGTCTCCTTGGACACTCCCAACCCTTCTCTGTGGATTAGGTGCAGGCCTTTTACCGGTTGACAAATAGGTCTAGAGAAAACCATGCTGGGATCTGAATTCAATCTAGTTCTTTCCAGACTACTTCCTCTGTTGCTGTGAGCACCATCTTGCCTCCTTGGTCCCTTTTGGAACCAGACATTGTGGCTCTGGAGTATTAGACCCACTGACTCATGTCACAGGAAGTTGCTGAGGCCGAAGGCCACATGCAGTTGAGTTCTGCAGGGCTTTGTTGCCCTGTTGCAATGACTCAGTCATACTAGCTTCTCTGAGAACATGAGAGGGACAGCTAACGGGTCAGCTTCGGTGGGCATTTTGAATACAATCCTTGTCTCCCATGGAGAAGACGATTCCACAGAAGTCAGTGTGACCAGGAGCCATGCCTTGTGACCAAAGTCCTGTGGCTCTCTCTCTCCATCGTGAGAAATGACCTAAGAAGTCCAACTGGGCACGCCCTTCATATCCTCTTCCAAACTTACATACATAATTTCCAATACAAATGAGCTAAGAATTTTCCAGACCTTCTTGTGGAAGTTCCATTATACCCAGCAGGTTCATCAGTTCGCTTCTGTCTCTTCATCTAGTTCTGTGTCTACCATCAAGAGAAACCAAGCCTCCCCTTCAGTGCTTTGCTTAGGAATCTCCGCCAAACCCCCACTTCACTACAGCCGTTACCTTCCACAAAGCACAAGCTCGTCCGTGCGATTTAGGCAGGTTCTTTGCCTCTTCATTAAGAGGGCTTTTTGATGGTTAGTTTTAAATTTTAACTTGTCCTGTCCTAGAGTCTCCTTAAAGGAGAGCCTCCCCTGGGGAGCTGTCTAGATGAGGTTGGTCCGTGGACATATCTATTGGTGATTCTCCTGATTTTTAATCGAACCAGCCCATAGTGGGCATTACTATTCCAAGGCTGGGCCCCAAACTGTGTCAGAGTGAGGAAAGCTAGCTAGGCATAGCCCGCAGAAGCAAGCAGCCAGCATGGGGGCACTCGTTTCTCTCTGCTCATGGCTGTGGATAGGATGTGACTGGCTGCTTGAGTTCCCACCCTGACGCCTCTTCAGTAACGGGCTGTCACTTGGAATTGTGAGTTAGAATAAGCCCTTTCTTCTTTCTGTTGCTTCTTGGTCAGGGTATTGTACCATAGCAGCAGAAAGAAAAATGAACAGGTTGCTTCTCCTTCGTCCAGGACCACGTTACATATGGTTGTTCCTGAATTGTTAGAATGGTCCCTGCTGGCCCTAGATAAGCCAGCATCACTGCCTGTCTTTGTATTTCTGCAGAGGCTGGGAACTTGCTTGAACTCTTGCCCATGTCACCTTAGAAGCCCCTTTATGGCAGTGCTTGCCTGTCCTAGCATGTTGTCACTCTTCTGCCAACGTCTTGGTCACATGCAGCAGAGACCCCTCAACAGCTCACTCACCTCTTATAGCAGCCCCCCTCTGTCCCCACGACCCCTCGCTTCTGAGTACCCAACTCCACAATACATTCACAGGTTTCTAGTGATAATAAACCACAAATACATATTTCCCAATTTTCTGGAATCTGGGACGTTGGATCATGGGACCAGCAGACCTGGCCTGTGGTGACGGCCATGTCTGGACACCTACACAGCTGCCTTCTTATTGAGTCCTCCTCTGCCCAAGGGGATGGTCATCTGCGTTATGTCTATTCTTGTAAGTGTTCTACCCTTATGACGTAATGAATTTTCAGATTGTAATACTGGAGAGACCGTTAACCTGTCTCTGTGGGTGAAGGAACAGTGTCAGCCCTGTCTGCCCCATGGGCAAACCTCTTCACACCTCTGTCTAATTTATTCCTTTTCTTTCCCCTTCCACCTCCCTTCTCTCCTGTTTCTATCTTGATAGGAAACCCAGGGTAACCTCTACCTCGTGTTACTCCCTCAACTTTGTAGTCCTTAGATTGCAGGCAGGAGCCACCATATTGACTAAGGCACTCTTTTTTTAGCTGTGTCGTGGCATGTGGTGGGCTGGATGTAGCAGGTAGAATATGTACTTATTTGATTCTCGTGAGGCTAATATAAGCAATTTCATAAGCCCTGTGGTGGTGCCTGAACATAGGGCCCAGCATGCAGCAAGCGCTCGATAAACACTGCCTTCATTGCAATGGTTGCTTTTGGCCCAGTGAGTGGTCTGGGCCACACTTGCCAATGAGACACAGGGACTGTGGGTTAGCTCCTGCTGCTGAGAACACTTAAGCTGTTCTTACTGCATGAGATGCTTAACTCAAATTTTTCTTTCAATTGGTTTTAATTTAAATTAATTAATTTATTGGAAAATATTTAAAATAAGCTTAGAACAATGTGAACCTGAGAAGTTAGTAGTTAATTTGCCCTATTTCTGACAGTCGGTTAGCATCTAAACTGAGATAGACTGTTATACAAGACACACAGACCTGTGTCCTTTTGGGGTGTGTTTATTTTTTTTTTAATGTACCACAGCTGTGGCATCTTCCACTAGTTATTAATTTATTCAACAAATATTCTTGAGCACCAGCTTTTTAAGGGAACACATCATGTGGGTGGGGAGGTTAAATTGCTAAGTCTCAGTGAGGTGCTGGGGCCACACCTACAACCCCAGTTTTGCGGAGGTCAGCGCAGGAAGATCACAGCTTCAGAGTCTCCCTGGCCTAGACATGAGACTCTATCAAGAAATAAAAGCTTTTGAAAAATTGATATATGTCATGAGTGTGGGTCACGGAATGAAAACAAGCCGGTGCGAGGGGGGTGTGGGCATGTGAGGAGGAGTGTCTGTACGAGCAACCCACCTGGGGGGTGGCATCCGGCTAGAGAGTTTGGCGACCCGAGAATCATGAGAAAACACCAAGGAAAAACCTTGTGAGCAGAGAGGAAAGGCCTTGGGACTTCAGAGATAATGGAATAATCTAGAAATAGAAGGCTGCCAATTCTGGAACATAGAGGACAAAAGGATAGCGTCAGATGAACTTGAGAGGCAGATACAGCGAGGACTTCTGGTCCCTGATGACCCAGGAGAAATGCAGATTTTATTTCTAGTAAAAATCAAAGCCACCCCAATGGTGTGTGTGGTACTAGGGGTGCTCGGCCTTCTGACATTGTGACATGACATTGTCCCCAATGGTGTGTGACTCCAGGGACGCTCGGCCTTCTGACATTGTGAAATGACATTGTCATCTATAACGTTCACACCGGAGATCTTTGCAAGTGAGCTACAAATTATTGCCAACCCCCCATCCCTTCAAATAAACAAATCTCACAATGTTTTGGCCAATTGATGGCTGTGTGTTGGGCTACATTCATGCCTGGGCATGTGAGATCTGGGCCATGGGTGGGATATACATGGTAATCCCCTTATGTGTCCAGGTTTACAGTGTTATAAATGTCCCTCTGGGCAGTGGGTGGAAATGGGCCCATGACCAGCAAAAACATGTTCTAATTCTGGAACTGTTATAAACTGAACTAGCTACCAATGGAGATTTGTACACATTTGATGTGGATTCGGTTGGATTTTCCAGTGAACTGGAGGTGGATTGACTCTAGGAGACTTGACAGGAAGAGATATATCGAAAGTCCTTCTTGGGGAAGTGGCTCAGTGGGTAGTGTCTGCCTAGCACGCATGAAGTTATGGGTTCAGTCCCCAGGACCACAGAAAACAGGCATGGTGGTACAGGTACACACCTATAACCCCAGCATTAAGGAAGTGGAGGCAGGGGGATTAGAAGTTCCAAGTCATGCTAGTCTGAGACTAGCCTTGGCTACATGAAAGTGTGTCTTCCAAGCCAAACTGAACCAAAATGTCTTTCTGCAGGTGTGGGATCAACCCTGGATGGCTGGTGTCCCTGTGGGTGTTCACCCTTTCACACGGTTTCCACTTGTATTTCCTGCCTTGCTCCTTGGTCTGTCACTCCTGACCTAGAGCTGGAGGATTATCCAGCAGCCGCAGGCTCATAGGATGGAGCCTGTTGGGTCTAGGGGCAGATGTAGTTCTTGGTCAGCCTGGTTCTGGGTGCTTTTCCTCCTTACTCCTCTCCCCGCTGATCACTTCTTGGTGATGATATTGGGATGAAGAGTAGATTTCTCCAACCCAGAGCTGACATCCCTGCCTGGGATGCCAAAGAAGGGAAGGAGGTAAGTGATTATTTAATTGTATGCAAATGAGAAATGGCGATTTCCACAGACAAAGGACCAGAACCTGAGTCCCCTGAGAGCCACACCTGAGCAATGTCACTTCCTGACTTAAGGCACTTGGTGAATTTGTACTTGACTAAAAATACCTCAAGAGCTTGTGGCGGCTTAGAGAGCTGTCACTAAATTGAAAACAGGTTTGCGTGCAGCTGATTATCGGAGGATTAAAAGTTGATAGGGGGTTTCCCACTGCATCTTAACTCCCGGTTCGCCGTCCTGTCTCAGATCCCGTCACCTTTAATGTTTAGCTGGACTGGGATGGAGGGATACATAGCTTGCTTTTTTCCTTTATTAAATTATGCATGCATGTGCACATGGAGGCTAGGAGTGGACTCAGGCTTCTTCCTCAGTAGATTTCCACCTTAGTTTTTGAGACAGGGCACCAGCAGTGCCCTGATTTGGCTAGATTGGCTGCAAGAAAATGCCAGGGATCCAGCTGTCTCTGCCCACTCCCACCTATAGATAACAGGTGCATGCTGGCTGCCTGGCTTTTTCTGGGTGTTGAACATCTGAACTCAAGTCCTTACAGCAAGCACCTCACTCACTGAACCATCTAAACTGTATTTCATATTTCTTTCTTTAAAAAAAAAGCTATAACGTTCATGTCTATGAATATGTGCATCATGTGTGTGCAGTATCTGTAAACTCCAGAAGAGGGTGTTGGAGTCCCCTGGAATGGGAGTTACAGACGGTTGTGAAATGATCTGATGTGGATGCTGGGAATAAAACCCAGGTCCTCTGGAAGAGTAGCCAGTGCTCTTAACCACAGTGCCATTCCCCCAGCTCCCTTGTATTTCTCTTTTAAGTTATCCATGACCAGAAAGTATGTTGCCTGCATTTTAAGCTTGAGCAAAGAGGGTGTGAAAGTGTCCTGGGGCTGAGTTAGGGAGGAGGTTTGTGTATGGCCGCAGCCCCCAGGGCTTACCTCTTTGAACAGGTGCACTCACAGGGCAGCTGTGGAGTTGTTGCTGTCTTGCTTGGTCTTTGGGCTCTAACCCTCATTGTCTTATTTTCTTACAAGGAAATTATGATTTACTGAAAGTAAAGGCAGGAGCTAGTGCGTGTTGGGAACATGAGCATTGCTTCTCACCTTTGCGTTGAATACACACAGAATATGAAATCCTGCATTCTCAGACACGCTGTTGACTGTGCTGGCTTTTCCTTGAATCCTGTGCCCCTGGCAAGGAACAGAGCTTAGCCGGCCCTGGTGGCACACATCCTCAGACCCAGAATTTGGGAATCGGAGGCAGGGTGTCTTTGAGCTCAAGGTCAGGCAGGGCCACATAGTCAAACTGTTTCCTAAAAATAAAACAAAACAAATAACTGAGCTCAAAGACCTCCCTGTGCTCTTTTGTCTTCTGGAATCTATAGCTCCCTACACAGAATCCCATGCCTCTGTGTTCGGTGCTGCCACCCCTGCATGCCCCTTGTTTCCTTACAAAAGGCCAAACCCAGGCTGACCTGATTGTCCCGTCACGCTGAATGAACTATTTGGTCAGCAGACCTTGATCCCATGTTGTGGTCTCAGCCCAGGCTCCCCAGGAAGCACAATGACATGCTCTTACCTACAACCCCATAACGCCTCACCCCTCTATCCCATGTTCCTATCCCCACACCTGGCCCATTTGCCTGACCTTCAAGCTCCTTGTCCCATATCCCCGCTCTCCCCTTTTCAACAGTCTCTACAGGTGCAGCCCCTCATTCTGTCTGGCTTCACATTTTCGGTATTCCTTTTCCTTTTAAGGTTTCTGAAGTGCTCGGTTGGAACCCGGCCTGGGCTTTGCATGTGCCAAGTGGTGTCTCTGTCACTAAGTTTTATACCCAGCTCTAGTGATGGTTTTCACTGACCAATCCTGTGGAGTGTCGTGATGACAGGGAGGAAGCTGGGGCCTGGGCAGAATGGAGAACTTGGCTCCATCTGAATCCAGAGCCTGGGCCTTGTGGCTCGGTTCACTAGTTCCCAGGGCTCTAGAAATGGATGTTGGCTGTGCCGCACTAATCTCATTTCCAGCTATGTGGTTATGACATAGCTGGAAATAGAAGACCCTCAGCCTGGACTTGCTTTGTCTTGTCTCACACAGCCTCAGTTTCCCTCCCTGTCATTTGGTAGTGACACAGCTGCCCCATGAGGTCACCGTGCAGAGTAGATGCAATAGTCCCTGCCGTGAAGTAGTAGAAAATGTCCGCTACATCCCATTAACAAACTGTAGGTTCTCTTAGGGCCAGGCCTAAAGTTACACATGCTAAGGCCAGGGGAGATGGCTCAGTCAGAAAAGTTCTGGTCTCGCAAGCATGAAGATATAAGTTTGACTCCAGCACCCACATAAAGAGCCAGGTGCAAGTGTGATCCCCAGTAACTCCAGCACTAGAGAGGCAGAGACAAGATCCTTGGGACTTGCTGGCCAGCCAGTCAAGCTAAATCAGGGAGCTCCTGGTCCAGTGAGAGAACCTTCTCTCAAAACATAAGGCACAGAATGAATGGGAAAGATAGCTGACATTAGACCTGGCCCCACACTCTATGCTCCCATGCAAGCACACACACACACACACACACACACACACACACACACACACACAGAGAGAGAGAGAGAGAGAGAGAGAGAGACAGACAGACAGACAGACACGTTCACATGCACTTGCATGCACAAATACATATTCTCAGCTATGGCTCACACCAGACTTTATTGCTGTAAGAGAACAGCCAAGGAAACAAAACAAACAAAAAGATTTTTGGCTCCTGGTTTCAGAGGTTTCTGCCCACAGTCCTCTAGTTCCATTGTTCTGGGGCCTGATGTCCGCATGGCACCAAGGTGGTAAGGATTTATAGCAAATATTTCTTACATTCATGGTAGATGGAAAGCAGAGGAGAGGAGGAAGGAGGGGTTCAGGCCTCTTTAAAGCCACACTCCCACTATTCATCTTCCTTCTGATAGCCCCACTCCTCATATATCCCATTCAACTAAGAACTGTCAATCAGGTGTTAACATCACAGGCTGGTCACCTTGGGATCTTCTTACAGGCTTGTGTCTGGACACTTAGTCACCACCTCTTGGTGCAGTCAGTGCCCTTGAAGGTGACACATAGCCCTAGTTCTGACCCATGTTCTCTGCTTCTTGGTTTGCAATGATCTGATGGACCTGCCCTCCCTCCTCGAAGGGGCTGAAATCCTGCTGAGACTACGAGCCAGAGTAATGGTGTCACTTCTGTCAGGTATTTTGGTCACCGAGGTGTCGTAACTGACATGGTCACCGGTCTGGGATCAAGTCTTTTATACACAAGAGGAGGGGGTTACAGCATGTCTAGATGACAGGGTTGAACCCATGAAAAATGTTTAAAACTGCTGGATACTAACTCTGGGAAACTCATGCATAAACACTGAAACAGAATTTCCGTATGGTTTGCAGACCAAGTTGGCCTCAAGCTTGTGAGTTTTCCTACTCAGCCTCCCAAGGACTGGGATTGCAGGTGTGCACACCACAGATGGCTTAAGAACACCTCTGTTTACGTACCTGGACTAGCAGAGCGCTCAGGAAAGGAAAAAACAATGGTCTCTCTCTACCTCTCTTCCCCCTGTCTTCTCTCCCTCTCATATGTGTGCGCGCGCGTGCGCACTGAGCAGAGATGTTGTGGGGGGGGCGGGGAGGTGCTGGAATAATGGGATTTGAGCTGTCCTCCCTGAAGCTTGATTGTGGGGACCTGCCGGGTTCTCCTTTGGGGTCCCCAGGCTCCTCAGGGATGTATGAGGTGGAGGAAGATGGAACATAACATCTCAGGTGGCCTTGCCCATCAGACAGCTAGCTGCATCTTGTCCTTGGCCGTGGGAGACACTAATGGTCTCCAGGCAGGAGAGCCATGACGGAGATGATAATGATGATTGTGTTCATGACAGTGCCCATGTTTTCGTAGCTCCTCTCCCAAGGTGCCCTTCTCTCCAGAGCTGGGAGTGCTTCACAGATGTTACCTAATTAATCATGGCGCTTCCCCACCGAGGGACATGCCGGTAGCTAATACCTCCCATTTTTCAATGGAGCGAAACAAGGTGATGAGAAGCTCACAGGTAGCAATGGCAGGCAGAAGGCTGTGCTGGATATGGGAGAGGCCCTGAAGCTGACTTCCCACCCTTACTTCCCCCCTTCACATCCTAGCTACCCCATTTTCTCAAGTAGAGCAGCCAAAGGCAGTTGCCTTGGGCTTGGGGGCATTGGGATATGTGCATCCAGTACTGTAAGGATGGAAGAGTCAATGTAGAGATGTCCAAGTCTGGCATGTGGCATGATGACAGTTCAGTCACTGTCACACCCAGGTTGGGGCACACCGGATCCTTGTGGTTTTCTTCTGTTTTCCTGGCAGTGTCTCTCACCTGCCTCTCCCTGTCTTAGCTCTTCTTCCTCATCCTCCTCCAAACATAGTTCCTCCTGCTATAGGCAGATACCGGAGTCTTTGGAGGCACTGGTTAGGATTTCAGGTTTTTGTGCCCTGAACAAATTGGATCAGGGATATGTGGCTCATGGTAGAAACAGGGAAAGAAGAGCTTTCCCAAGCAAAGAAGTGGGCCACAAAGATAGGAAACTCATGGTCCTGGGGGAGTTATGACCCTATACATATGAGAAGGCGTGTCCACCAGTGTTTGGAAGGCATGCTTTTCCCCTTGGTGTGTGTATGAGCGTGTGCGTGTGCATGAGTGTGCACATGGTAGCTACACTCCTCTCTGCCACACTCAGTTCCTGGGTTTTACACTTTGTCGTGATATCATCTCTATCACCCACGAACCTCCCTCTCTCAGATTTAGTGAAATCATGCCCAGCTCCTGTGTCTTGGGGCTACCGTGGAGTGTGAACGAAGTGGTGTCTGTCACATGCTTGGATAAGACCTGGCACATGATAAGCGCTTATGACATTTAGAAAATTGTCAATGCTCTTAGAGGAGGGACTTAAAATACATCCAGGCTGGATTACTCTTCTACACTGGTTCTCAGAGCCAGGTGCCTTGTAATGGAATGTGTTGCATGTTGATATCCCTCGTGTGTGTGTGTGTGTGTGTGTGTGTGTGTGTGTGCTTTCTCACACACATACATACTGGACAGGTTCCAGCTTTGCTGTTCCCAAGCCCCTCCACCTTCCCTGCAAGTATTTACTAATCCATAAAGCACCACAAACCAAGCTTAAGCTGCTATTTAAAGCAGCTCTGCTTTTAACCCCTGTGGAATGTGAGCTTGGCCCTCCCCCCAGACCCACTCCCTTGCTCCCATTGTATAAAATCTCAGGGTGCCCAGTCTTATTTCTCTAAAGTAGGGTCATTCACCCACTGAGAGCCACTGACTGAGAACTGAAAGAGGGGTGCGATCTGTGTACCCCTGGCCCAGCCTATTCAATTAAAAGCTGGGACCCTGCTGGCTTTTCATTTCCAGAGAGTCTAACTCAGTTGTCCAGTCAGGGCTTGAACTTTCCCTTCTCCTGTCTTGACCTCAGAAGTAGTTGGGATTGTAGGTATGTGCTTGTGTTCTGGCTAATCCATCATTTCTGCTTCAGTTTCTCCATCTGTAAAAGAGGACTAAGGGCTGATAAAATGGGGTCAGGGCATTAAAGTTGCTTGTTACCAAGCCTGGTGGGAGGAAGGAACCTGTTCTCGTGGGTTGTTGTCTGACCATGTGTGCTATAGCGTGCCTATTTGAGTATGATTGCACGTGCACACACACATATTAAATAAAAACGCACTAAACTTTTGAATAGAAAAGTAAAGACAGAAGGAAGAATAAAGGAATTCTGATGTTCTTGGATTCTGTTAATGAGACCCAAAGTTCACCAGTTTGGGTGTCACCTCCCAGCTCCTGTGCCTAAGTCATCTGCAAGTGGCTGAGCAGGTGATTAGAAACATTCTCCGGCTCTCTCTGGCTGCAGGCTTCATGCCAAGGACATCACTAACATTATTAGTCTAGGTGCTGCTTACATCTCTGGACTCACCCTCTAATGTCCCTGCACTTGTAGCTAGAAGCGCCTTGCTTCGGGTCAGAAGGCTAGCGTCTAACGGTGTTGGAGACACAGCCTGTCTCCATGCTTCAGCCATTGCAAAACGCTGTTGTGCTTTCCCTTTGACACGAACCAACTCCTAATGCAGTTCTTAGAATGTAAATATTCCCTTTGTTTAAACGATTCATCTCCTCACCGCTGTTCAAAGGCAGCATTCATTGTGCAGAGACCATATGCCCAGCACCCTGTTTGCTTCTTGGAAAACAGCCCAGATCTTTTGCCAGGAACCCTGAATCTCAGTGAGTGAGGAACAGGAACAGAAACTTTACAACAAGGCCCAGGATAAGGGTTTGGCATCCCTGGCCACTGCCTACTGCAGATCAAATACACAAATAAAGAAGTGTGCTTGGGGGCTGGGGAGATAGCTCAGCGGGGAAAGTGCTTGCCAAGCAAGGATTGGGACCTAGTGCCCATTTATAAGGTGGGAGTGGCAGTGTACATTTGTAATCTCAGGGTGTGGGGGGACAGGGAATCCCTGGAACTGCAAGGTTTGTGAGAGACCTTGTCTCCAAAAATGACGTGTAGAGTGATAAGGAAGACACCTGATGTTGACCTCTGACCCATGTGTATTTGTGAGTACACACACACACACGAGTTAAGTGGGAACCAGAGAGATGGGTCACTGTCAGTGGTCAAGAAACTTGTTCTTGCAGAGGACCAGGGTTCAATCCCTGGTACCTACATGGTAGCTCACAACCATCTATAACTACAGTCCCAGGGAGTCCAACCCAAGCTCCTGACATCTGGGGGCACCAGGCACATGTGTGGTGCACAGATACGCATTAAATGAAATAAATAAAACTTTTTTCAAAATGCACAAGTTTTAGAACATCGAGTAGAATAAAATAAGAGAAAGCTGTGTCTGTCCTGGATATATGCAGACTGTTTTCTTGTCACGATCCCCAAGCAGCACCGTGCAGCAAGTATCACTCTACGGCAAGGAAATTGTAAGCAAACTAAAGATGATGGAAGTGTGTAGAAGAGGTTGTCATAGGCAGAGGTTCTGTGCCTACATGGACACTTCCCATGAGAGACCTCGGTTTACCTGGAGTCAGTCTTGGGGATTGTAGTGGGCCACTAGTGTGGTAAGATGCAGCAGTGGGGTGACCCCAGCCAGCCAAAGAGGAAGGGGTCCTCTTATCTCAGGGAAGGCAGGAAAGGTATCAGAAAAAATTTCAGAGTGGGGTTGAGGATGCATTCAGATGCTATGGCTGGACAAGAATAGCCTCCTGCAGTAGAGAAGGCGGTTGCACAGCCTGACTGCCTGGTCGCCCTCTGTGTCTGGAGCTTGGAGGATGCTGTCTGTCCTTGGTCCTGGCTTGTGTTTTTTTTTCTCAGTACTCCCCTCTGGAAAACTGGCTCTTTCACTTTCACCAGAATGAGAGCTTCTGTTTCTTGTTGTCTGTCTGTCTGTCTGTCTGTCTGGTGTGTCTATCTATCTATCTATCTATCTATCTATCTATCTATCTATCTATCGTGTGTGTGTGTGTGTGTGTGTGTGTGTGTGTGTGTGTGTGATATAAATGATATACCCTTTAGGTAATTTAAACTTTGACTTTTCAGTATTCCAAAGTGTAGGGCTCAATGAGATGAAGTTCCGTCAGACTGATGGACAACTGTCACTGCATCCCTCTCTAGCATGTTCTCATCTTCCCAAAATGAAACCATGAACTCATGGAACAATAGCTCTACATCAGAGTCAGCTCCTAATCACCATCATCTACATGCCCTTCTGCCTCTCAGTCAAAGTCCATCTTCATCTCACGGGTCAGAGTTGTCCACTGTCCAGGGTCCCTACCATACACATTACCCATGGGATGCCCTAAGGTGGACATGACATTCCCCTGTTCCCTGTGTTGGATAGCACTACTGTGAAATTTGATTGATTTTAATCCTCCAGGTACCATGTAGCTCATTCAGGATGAGAATACCGTACTAATTTTACTTCATCATTCTTGTTTGTACATGTGTGTGCATATGTGTATATGCATGTGTGTGGGTTGTGCACGTGGTGTGTGTGTTCATGCACACAGAAGTCAGAGGACAACTTTGGGTGATGTTCTCTAGAAGCTACCCATGTTTTGTTTGAGATGGGATCTTTCATTAACCAGGTAATTCTCCAAATAAGTCAGCAGGCTAGGGAGCACCAGCGTTCTGCTTGTCTTTGCCTCCTGTCTCACCATCACCAGCATCACGGACATGCTCCACTGTACCCTACGTGGGTTCTAAGGATTGAACTCAGGTCCCCAGGCTTGCAGGGCAAGCAGTTTACCAACGGAAACTCCCTAGCTGCTTACTCTTCAGCTACTCTTCTCCGACAACGTTTGTGCTGTCTCTGGAAAGCAATCGTTGCTTTAGGATTTGGTGGACACACTCTTACAATCCCAGCAATTGGAAAGCCAAGGGAGTAGGATTGTAAGTTCAAAGTCAGCCTGAGATAAAGAGTGAGAGCCCGTGTTGGGAAAGGGCATGGATCTTTGTTCGTAATCATTTACATCTTTCCAAGGAAAAATTTCAATTCTTAAGATATGAGTGTGACTATCTGGGTGTGTATACGCATGTATTTGTGTGTGAGCTTATGTGGTATTTGACTCACTGCACCCCTGTCATAGCAAGAAGCCAAGGTGAAAGGGCATAGCACTAAGTCAGGAGCCCTCTCTGTCCTGCTGAACCTCAGTTGTTCATCTGTGTAGTGGGTCACTTGTCTCTGGGCTCCTTGGAGCCCTTGTGTGCTCAAGTTCAGCAGAGAAAAGGATTATTTTCCTCAGCAAACTCAGAAGTCAGAATCCAGGACTGTCTGCTGATGGCTCCAGTGTGGATGGGGATGAGGAAGTACCCAAAGCTCACGAGCGCCTCACGGTTCAGACAGACATGTTGTACATGATATGCTTGGGTTTGGAGGACTCCTGAGTGTTCTGGTTATACTTGGAACAGGATTTAAGAGACAGTGGACTGTGGGGTCCTGGATCCATTCCATATAATTCACCCAATAGTGGGACAGGGGTGTGTGCTGGGTGGTGTTGACAGAGATATTCATTTATTTTATTGGCTGGTATGCTTTTTGAGAGAATGTCTCCCTAAGGAGCTCAGGTTGGTTTCAAACCCATGATCTTACTGCCCCATCTCTTGCTTGTTGGGATTTTCATTGCTTCCTCTTTTTCACCTTTCTCTTCTCTCTCCTCCTCTCTACCCTCTTCTCTCTCCTGTAGAGACAGAACCCAGGCTCCTGAGTGTGCTAGGCGGGAGCTCCCGTTCCTCCCTGCAGCTGTAGCCTGGCTCTTCATTTCTCATAGCCTGCAAATGTCCGTGTCATTTTCCCAAGCCCTTGGACTCGGGGCTACAAATTGACCTTTATCTAACCTAGATTGATTTTTTTTTTAGTCTTTTCATTTTAGACAGAAGAAAGATATTTTATCAGACTTTAATATGCTGTCACATGTCCCCTCTTGATTTTCTCATCGTCCATAACAATATGGAAGACTGAATAATTTGTAAAGCTTGCTGGGTGGGAGCAACCTCTTGACTTTCACTGTATGGATTGTGATGATCCCTCTAAATGGAAAATAGAAATTATTGGAAATTCATCTTGAAATCTCCAGCATGGTGTCTCGCTGCGTGGCTGATCAGAGGGGCCTTTGCTATGATTGTGCAACAAAAAGCTTAGTGGATATAGCCAGGGTGGCAGGAAAGAAGCTAGTTTCTCTCTGTGTCTCTCTCTTTGTCTGTCTCTCTCTTTCTCTCTCAGGGTGTGTGTTCATATGTGTATGTGCGAGTGTGCACGAGTGAGCACATTTGAACCGATGCACGCATGCACATTTTCAGAAGCCAGAGGACATCGGATGTCCTGTATCACTCTCTTCCTTATGCCTTTGAGACGCGGTCTCTCACCGAACCTGAGCTAAGATGGCAGCCAGCAATCCCCGGTGACCCTGCTGTCATCCCCCAGCAGCACAGGAATTACAGGTGTGCTTGTAGCTATGCCCCTTTTTTTACATGGGTGTCGGAGATTCGAACTCAGGTCCTCGTGCTTGTGCAGCAGTGCTCTTATGCACTGAGCCATCCCCTGAGCCCAAGAAGATGATATCGAATGAGAATTTGTGTCAGTTCACAGAAAAGCTTCATCTTGATTGGACCAGAGCAGGTTCGTTCCTGGTCTCGTGTAACTCATGCCATTCACTCTCTCAAAGTACAAGGATCATACTCTGGTTCTCAAAAACAACAGGCTGGGCTGGTGGGATGGCTTGGCCAGTTAAGGAGCTTGCTGCGAAGCCTGTTGTCCTGAATTTGATCCCTGAAACTCACCGACTCCTGAAATTTGAAATTTGCTTTCGGACCTCTACATGTGTACCATAATATATAATAAAATAAATAAATAAATTCAAGACCAAAAGACCTTCCAACTACTTGCATTACTTGCATGAGGACCTGAATTCAATTTTCAGAATCTATATTGTATTTTTAAAATGTGGGTCTGCTGCTGTGTGCTTCTAATCCCAGCAGTGGAGGGGTAGAGAGAGATGTGTTCTTGTAGCTCACTGGCCAGCCTGCTTAGTAGAATTGAGTTCTAAGGCAGTGAAAGATCTTATTTAACACACCAGCAACAACCACAAAAAAAGCAGACAGCACTTGACAGATACTCATAGTCAACCTCTGACCTCCCTACACACATACATATACCTACATAGGTCTACATCGCTATCCCATCCTTCCCCATAGCAATGGCTAACCTGCCTGCTTGTTTTATGTTGCTGCTAATGAGCTAGCCTGACTGTGGAAAAAGCCTGGTGGCAGTGATTGGCTGGAGAGGTGGAGGCACACACACAGCCTTTTGAGAACATTCTTCTCTGGTATGGCTTGAGAACGGTTTACCCAGTGTTTACACTGTATTAGACATCACAATTAAGCAAGAGATCCCTTAGCACAAACAGGAGCACACTTTCAAGTTTTATGCAGACACTTGTGTATTTGACAGAAGGAGCTTGAGCCCTGATGATTTGGGATCTGTAGGGAATCCTGGGAGAATTCCCTGAGCACGCTAAGGGACCACTGTCCTGGCATTGAAACCTGCACATGGATAGAAGCTGTAGAATGTCTCTCTACTTTTGACATTGTGCCCTTCTCCCCTTCTGTCTTCAAACTGATTTTCTCTTACTCTGTTAAAATGTGTAAGCAGTTTGCTCTACCTGCCGAAAGCAGGGTCGTAATTAGCCTTAATTTTTGAAGTCTGCAGCTGTAAACTGTGTTGGAAAGATTGAAAAGATTAGCGAACTAGTAATAAGATAATTGTCCCTGAGAAACACTGTTAGCATGTAAACACAGTTAGCAGGTGAGATCGGAAGAACTCTAACATTCCCCTATTTTGGTGTTTGAGTATGCTCCTGCAAGCATGATTATAAATGCAAAGTCTAGAAGTGGAATTTGGAATGATTTTCCTCTTATTCATTCCTGCTTCTGTTCTAACTCAGAGATCAACGTTGGTTTGGGGAACCTGATGCTGGCTTTCCCCCACTTCATACCTAAAACATGGACTACTAGTACCAGGAGTGGGGTGACTCAGAGAATTTTGAAAAATTTGAGGCACTAGGTGGACAATGTGGAGATCTTCTCCTAGTTTTTAGTTTTTACCTGTATTTTAAGTTTTTATGTGTAATGCTGGACACTAAACCCAAGGATTCATGCATGCTAAGGTGTGCTCTCCCACTGAAGTATACCCCCCCAGCTTTGAGAACATACTTTAGATTTATGACATCCACACATAAAATATAATCCAGTAGAGCCTATACCATGCATCACATAAACAATATTCTTTCTGCTTTCCTAACATAGACATCAACTGACCAGTGATCCCCTGTCATTTCTACACACACTTTTCTGTGTGGGGAGGCTGTCCCTCACCTTACAGTCAGGGAATATCCCACCATTCATCTTGGGCTTTGAGCATCTCTCTCCCATCTGCCTATTAGATTACAACCTAGCAGGGTTTGGGATTCATTGGATTTAGAGTTAGTAAGTATTCACCCAGGGTGTTCTATGGACCCATCCCAAGCTGACTCGATTAAACATCCAAACAAAGGGGCAGTCCTCAACCTTGGGGAAATGGAGCAAGTTATCCAAGCAGTACTAACACACCACATGGTATAGCACTCTGCAGGGACTGTATACATTGTTCACATTGAAAAACTGTGGCCACCTTCCAGTAGGCAAGTCCGTGAGCACCAACAACTCTGGTGATCATTATCATTTTTTAAAAAATATTTATTTATTTTTATTATGTATACAATATTCTGTCTGCATGTATCCCTGCATGCCAGAAGAGGGCACCAGACCTCATTACAGATGGTTGTGAGCCACCATGTGGTTGCTGGGAATTGAACTCAGGACCTTTGGAAGAGCAGGCAATGCTCTGAACCGCTGAGCCATCTCTCCAGCCCGATCATTAGCATTTTCATCAACTGATTCTTTTTATTAAGTTATGTGCCTGCTTTTGAATAAAATGCTATTGTACACTTAGTGTAGCATCACGTGAATATAGCTTCTATATGCCTGAAGCATCCAAAATGTTTGTATGGCTGGCTTTATTTCAGTGGTCACTTTCTTGGTTCCATTTGTAGCTGAACCTCTGAAGAATGGATGTGTAGATCAGACCAAGAAAGCAGCCATGGGACCATACTTCTTCTCTGGCTGCATTCACTACTTTTAACCTAGTATCCCTGGGTATATCATCACATACTTCTCTTAGGCTGTGTCATCCTTGGGCATTGTAAACAAGTTTTCTTAGTGGAAAGCTCTTATCCCATTGTTCCAAGCTTTTCTCTAAACCTAGTTTCTCCTTCTGAAACCACGAGGCATGACTCAGACCCACTAAGGCAGAGATTATGAACCCCAGTTCACACTTCTACAAATCCCCATTCTCACCATGCAAGAGCATCCCAAGTGGAAAAATTGTGTTGGCACAGAGGCCTTGGCAAACTGCTGGGCCCATGCTTCTTCCCCGAGGGAAGGTTGCTGTTCAGCCCAGGTGGGCAGTGCCCTCAGGAGATGTTGGATGTGTGTTATCAGATCTTCAGTTCTGCCATGAAACTTGGGAATTTTGCATCTGTATGTGAAGATTGGCACTCAGTGTCACGCTTTCATTCTTACAGCATCGTGCAGGCTGATCAAAGCCCTTCTGAGCTGAATGAAGCATGCTGGTCCCAGTTCATTTGCTACTTCTGTGAAGTCTCTGGTAGTCAGAGCCCCCAAGTGCTCTCCCCACAGAGGCTCTGGAGCTTTGGGGACAACACTGTGTCGGGGATGAGTATCATTGGAGAACTCAGACTTTAACGAGGGTCTGTTTCCTCCGTTCTTTCTCACCCTCCCCTGCAGATGTCTCAGTGAAGTTCTTGGGAATGAAGCACTGTGTCCCCTGAATGGAGCCTGCAGAAACGCCAAGCATGGCATGCATTTGAGCTAGTGTCCCCCTCCCACCCAGTGCAGAAAGGCATAGAAATAAAGAGAAGCATTGTGGGCTTTGGCTCAACCCAACAGGAATTAGCACAGAAGTTGTCCCCTGGGTGTCAATTATCAACTTGCCTGGGGATCTCAGGCTCTTGCTTGACCTTGGCAGGAGGTCTGACAAGTTGGGCTTTCTGGGTGCAGAATTGGTCAGTTCAGAAACAAAGCCATTGAGGCAGAGTTGAGGAGAGTTGCTTATTCGCTAGAGAAAGGAGTTCATTGTACATCGGGGTGCCCTGTACCCCCTTCCCTTCCTCTAGCCTTGTCCTGTCCCTTTCTCTCAGCTGGAGCATTGCGAGCAGAGAGCAACACGCTGGCTCAGACTGGGCTTTCTTTGGTCTTCCTGCCTCTGGGGGCTGTGCACGTTTTTGTCTACTTGGGCCAAGTCTGTTGTTGTGGGTGATGAGAGCACTTCCTTCCAGGGCTCAGAGGAAAACAGCCCCACAGTCTGCAGGCAGCTGCAGAGGCGGCTGCAGGAAGCTAGCAGACAGAGAACACCAGGAACTCCTTCCTGTTCTGCCTACTCCCTCCTGCCACCTCCCTCCTGACCCACAGCCCCCTCTCCCCTCCCAACTCACAGTCCCCCTGAGACAAGACTGTGAGGCAGAGGAGATGGTTCTGTTGATAAAGTGCATGCCACACAAATGTGAGGGTCTGAGTCCCTAGCCCCAGTGTCCTGTGAAGAGCCCAGTGCATACAGGGGTATTTTTTGGCACAGCATTGAGGTGGGGACAAGAGGATCCATTGGCTGCCTAGTCTAGCTAGATGGGTGAGCTCCAGGTTCAGTGAGAGCAATTGTGAAAGACTCTTGATGTTAACCTCTGGCCTTCATACTATGCAAGTGCATGCAGAAGTGTGAGCACACAGAATCACATACACAAGCAACTCACACACCAACATACAATGAAGTTCAATGTAGAGGTTTACCATTCATTGGTCATGTTTCTCATTAGAATCTTGTTTCTCCTGTGAGGTCATAGCACTGTATCCTGGACATTCATTCCTGGGGCTGAGGTGAGATTGAGGCGTATTGGAGAAGTTTTCCGATATGGAAAGATCTTTTGTCATGTGGGGTTATGTAAGATAAAGCATGGACCCTGAGGTTGAGGAGGCACGAGGTTAGGTGCTTCCCAGTCACAGGTTGGTTGACAGGACTGACTCTACAGCTCCGAGTCCTTATCTGACTCCAAGAGGCAGTAGCCATGCGGTGCTTGCTGTGGCCCTGAGGCCTGACTGTTTTTGCCTCATCTGCTGACATCTCGACAAAAGGCATTGATTAAGATGCAGAGCTGTCATCCAACATTGAAATGGCTGCAACTGCTTTTTAAAAATGTGTCGCTTTTTGCATAGGTCAAAGCAGACCACACCCAAGTGTCCTGGGTCCTCTTTTGTTGTTGATTTTCAAATAGTAAAGGTTATACCCACCTGGCTGTCTGGTTCTGAGCAAGTCTCTTGCCTGCCTGAGCCATAGTTCTACCTCTTTAAATTAGGAACAATACCCCAGGATATCAGTAATGTGGAAAACCAATAAACACACGATGTCACAAAGAACACCTCCTCATGGTAGAAATATCGAAAGAAATTGCTCATGTGTCCAGACTATAGGGGTGTTTTGTTTTCCACATGTCTGTCTGTCTTAGAGGCAAGTATACAGCCCAGTCTGGCTAAGGATGACCTTGAACGTCTGACCCCTCTTCAGGTGTCTCCTGACTGTTAAGATTGCAGGTGTGTTTCAGCTTGTCCCTGTGTTATGCAGTGCTCAGGATGCATGCTAAGCAAGTGTTCTACCAACCAAGCCACACCCTCATTCCCACGATGAGTATTATACATGTTCTGCCAGAGTAGCTGGAAGATGTCATAAAATGATGCTCATGTTTTTATTGTTGACACTTGCTGATTGTGCTGCCTTTTTAAGAACCAGTGAATGGTAGCTGTGAAGATGGCCATCATCGTGCTGGGGTTACTCCAGTGAAGCTGGGACTAGGATGGGATGGGGCCATGTTGAAGAAGTTATCCACTAGTGTAACACACTATGTCTTGGATTAGCCTAGCATATACTAGGTTCTGAATTATATGGCTAGCATTGAAAAATAAAATGACCATCATCATCATCATCATTGATAACCTCACCAGTGTCACAAAGATATGGGAGTGGTTCAGGAAGTGATGCTGGGCCTTCCTCTGCTGTGGTGTTCTGACCCCTGAATGTAGAAAGACCATCTGCTTCCTCGGGTCCTCAGAGTGACCACATATTTTTAGCTCTTCTCCCAGCCCAGGGAGGACCTCCTGCCATTCCAGTCTGGAGCCCAGAGCTCTTTCCTCCCTGCCCTCAAAATTGGTTTTTCCCCTCCTGGCTTGTGTTGGCATTTCTGTGTGTGGTCTCTTGGAAGTGTTCCACCCATGAAGCAGAGCTGAGTCACTCTTCCAGAGCTGGGATGTGGTGTCTTTGGTACAAAATATGTACTGGTACAAGACGAACAAAAAGAAAAGGAGAGGAGCCTGGGAAGGCTGAGAAATTTGTTTTGGCAAAGTAGGATGAATCTGGGACTCAGGAACGTCTAGAAACTTGGATCCCAGGCTCCGATTTTGGCAGTGTTGGGGATCAAATCCACGGATCACATGCAAGGCAAATGACCTACCACTGGCTCCATTCCCAGCCATACTGAATTTTGATTCAGACTGGAGGTAACCCTTAGGAAATACACTTCTCTCCTGGCTCTCACATGACCCACCGGAAAGCAAGAGGCTAGACTGATGTCAGCAATCACTAAGTCAATCTCAGAGGAAAGATGGAGTCTGTCTATGATGTCTGCTCATTTGCCATATTGAGAATCTGAAGCCACGTCATGGCTGAGCAATACCTTCATGATGGACTGGGAATATGGCTCCCTTAGGAGAGGGCTTACCTACCACCTGCAAAGCCCTGGGTTCAATCCCCAGCAGCGCACAAACCAGGCATTGTGCACTCCCCTGTAATGCCAGTATTTGGGAGCTGGAGGAAGGATACTCAGATGTTCACAGTCATCCTTGGCTACGTAACAAGTCTGAGGCCAACCTGGACTTCATGAGATGCTCTCTCAAAAACCATATATGTATATACCACAAATACATACATACACACACACACACCCTCATTGGCCCCGCAGAGGGATGTAGCTACACACCTGTTTCTCTAAGTTCTCTTCTTTTACTCTTTTGCTCTTAATCTCACATCTGGGTTCAAATCCTTTGTTCCTGTGGAAGAAAGCCCTTCCTTACCAGTCCCCAAAGCCACAGGACACAGCATAGTGTCACTGAAACACCAGGTAGTAAATAACCTCAGTGACATCGGTTCCAGGATGGCTTCTGCCATCTTGGCCATCCCAGCAGAATTGGTAGGTGCCCGGGAAATGCTGATGACAGAGCTAAGCTTGGGCTTAGCTTGTGTGTACAGCCCCTGGCAGATGTCCTACCGTGCGTAACTGGATGAGCACATACAGAAGCCCAGGAGGGAGCTCCGGTCTGGGTGGCACTGGGCAAAGGATGAGCGTGCTATATGGTGGGGCCTCTTTGTGGCCTGAAGTGATTTTTAACTTAAAACAAAGGGAACTGTGAAGTGACAGTAACTGTCCTCAGAGGAAGACTGCCACTCGGACTTTCCCACTCTGGGCTAAAGCTGAGTCAGGCTAGGGACACCGTCTCCATCGGTTTCCACAGCAAGGATGAGATATCCTTGTTGCCCTCATTATTATTGTTGTTCTTGAGTGTGTAGGCGTGTGTTTTCGTATGTGTTTGTCCCGTCATGAGTGAGTGTGTACATGGAAGGCATAAATAGCCCTTGGGTGCTGCCCCTCAGGACCCACCGATCTTATGTTTGGGGACAGGATCTCCCTCAGAGACCTGGAGCTCTTTGTAGGCCACACTGGCTGGCCAGTGAGCCTCAGGAATCCTCCTGTGCCCACCTCCCCAGCTTTTAACATGGCTCTGAGGAATGAACTCAGGGCTTTATGCTTGTGGGGCAAACATATTTTCTAACTGGCTCCTCAGTCCCTGTAATTTAATTCACTGTCACAATCATTAACTTGAAGACCCACAGCAAGGAAATGGGGAGAGCAGGAGCTAGGAACATTTGATCCAGTCCCCTAGCCCTTGTGGGTTCCTACTAGGCACTGACCATTAAGCTTGTGAAATGGGGTTGGTGATTCCCATTGGTCGTGTGGCTGTGAACTATTGAGGACACTTGTCACACAGTGGTCAACAAGTGCATCCATGGCACCGAGCCCTGTGGTCCAAGTGCTGGCTCTGCCATTGCATCAGCTGCTTTTCCGTAGCTGGGCTAGCATCCTTTGGGAACAACAGAGGGGGAGGATGGTTTGTCCTGGCTCATGGTTTCACAAGCTGCATCCGTAGTTCTCTGGCTGTGATTCTGGGATCATGCTGCGGCAGGGTAGCATGGTGAGATTGTATAGCAGGCTGGGGGCAGGAAGGAAGGAGAGAGACAGGGAGAGAAAGAACAGGAACTATCTCCGAGGAGTTGCTCTTTCCATGATCTACTTCTCTTCATTAGGCATTACCTAATATTTCTTCTCCAAATATTCTCCAAGTCACGTTCCTACCTAGGGACCAACCTTTCACTGTATGATCCTTTTGGAGAGTCACTTCAGAGCCAGACCCTCAGAGATACCTACTAATGGTCCAAGCATCAGTTTCACCATCTGATAGATGAGCTTTTAATGTCACCTCGCAGACATGAGATTTCAGTGGCCTGCTTAGTACAGGGCCCTACACTGAGGAGGGTCCTAATGCTCCCTCATGTCTGATTACTGTAAGCGGTGTCAAGACGTATGCCCTTATTTATTTTTTGTGGTGTGGTGAATGTGCACATGCGCATTTGTCTCTGGGAGCAATTGTTCATGAAGGTCCGTGTCCAGGTCTGGAGATTGCCAGAAGGTGTCAGCCTCAGTTATTTCTCCACTTTAGGTTTTTGGAACAGTCTCACACTGAACTTCACTGACTAGACTGACTGACTGCCAGGCAAGCCCTGAGATCCAGCTGGCCCGACTCCTTACTCCAGTGCTAGGGTTCCAGGTGCCCATTGCCACACCTGGCTTTTAGGTGGGTGCTGGAGATCCTCAGCTTTGTCCAGCCAGCATTTTGCCAGTATAGCCTGCCACCTTCTGTTCCAAGACAGGATTCCTTGTTGAACCTAGAGCTCACTGACCGTGCTTGGACAGGGAATTCCCTGACAGCCATCTTCTTAAGGAATAGTGGACACTTTCAGGTACAAAGAACAAAATGGCACATACCAGTGGTAGATGGTTTTCTTAACCTTTCATGGTTCAGGGTCCACACAGGAGGGAGTGGAGGCATTATGGTGATGACTCAGATCCCATGAGTTCTCTGTCGTATTGCCCCAGGCTGTGGGTGATGAACTCCCGGCTCCACTGGCTTGAGCTTCACTGCAGATCCCTGGAGGGATTTGGATTTAAAATAGATGGAAAGGGTGTTGAACAGGAAAGAGACCTGTACATGTTCAAATCTTTTTAAATTTGGAAGGTAGCAAGAGAAAAACAGAAGTGTCCTTCGACAATGAAAGCACTGTCATGCCTCCTCTCTCTCTGTGGGGTTTTTCACCTCCATCCCGATTTGAATGTGGGGTTATCACTTTACAGCAAGGTGTGTTCTGTGTGATTCTGGCCTGCAGCCAAACCAGAACACGCCTCCCTGAGGTGACAGGGAGTGCTCTGTGACCCTGACAACCCTTCTTCATCACTCAGTATCACTTGGCAGCCTTGTGCCTTGCCTTCATTGCAGAGCCACATAGGTGAAAGAAGTCCTCAGGGAAATCCCAAGGAGACTTAGAGAGAAACTGCCATTATGGGGCATCCATTGCTGTGTTTAGAGCTTGAGAAAGAGGTGAGAAGAAACCATATCCCCTTAGGGAGGAGGTGTTAAGAAGAGGCCAGCAGCGGACATTTCCATGGGGCAGGAGAGGAAGAAATAAACAGCTAGAGTATTGCAGAAAAATTTGTCAGGACGCAGATGCCCCCAGCATCAGATGTATGAAGAGTCATGTGTGCAGAAGATACTCAGTTTCCAGCTGTATCGAGACGCGAGTTCTGCCTTTGTTACTTCACCTGGGTTATGTCTTCCTGATACAGAGCAGAGGCCCTGAGGATCCCTTTAGGTGAGAATGGCCCAAGGGCATTCAGTAAAAATGTAGCTCTTTTGAACTTTTGCTTAGAATACCATCAAAGGAGTTCCTACCTTGGGAAATAGAAGTTAAAGGGTGCCCGTCTGGCATCAGAGAAATCAATCCCTCGGTCCTGTCTCTTGCCCTTTTGAGCACTGTTTGTAAACGGACTTTCCCCCACCATGAGTATCAATGACAGGGGAGCAGAGGCGTCCTCAGGCAGGGCTACAGCTAGTGTACCTGTTTGGCACACAGAGAACACATAAAATGGCTTTGGCGACTTTCGTGCACTCCTTGCTAAGATGGAGTAGTTGGTGTCTACAGGAACCTTGGGTTTCAGAGGAATTGTGCCTTATTAGAGTTGTATATGCAGGGGTATGTCAACATGTTCATTAATATGGCATGAAAAATGCAAGGAAGATTGTTTTGAACCCACAAGCATTATTTTTCCAGATAGGGTCTCACTGCATAGCTCCAGCTAGCCTAGAACTCTCTATGTAGGCCAAGCTGGCCTTACACTCACAGAGATCCAAGTGAATTCTGGGATTAAAACATGCACATCTTTTAAACATCTGTTTTAATGGGATGTTCGGGAGGACTGACAATGTCAGCTGTTTCCTGCTCTCAAAGATGAGGGCACTGTATCTCTAGGTCTGTCCAGGTCGCTCTAGGTTTATACCTACTAGGAAGAGTGTATTAGGAATGCTCCATGTGTCCCACACAATAAGTCCTGTGTTCCATATTCACAACGACTATGGGGGAAGCTAGTCTCTTCTGCTCTGCAGGGTTCACCTGAGGTCACTGCTGTTTGGTGCAGTTTGAATGGCGTCCATTCAGCATTCCTCATGGAGACTCTAACCCTCAGTATCTCCAAATGCTACTGCACTTGGAGATGGGTTCTTTAAAAAAGTGATACGACACCTTTGTGAGGCATCCGATGTGCTGTCATTGCACAAAAAAGAGGTTTGGCTTCAGAGACACCAGGGAACCATTAGAACAAAAGTCCCATGAAAAGGTAGTAATAAGGGGTCTCTGTAAGCTAGCGGAGGAGACTATTTCAAAGCAAGCCTGCAGCACCTTGACTTAGGGCTTTAGAACCTAGTCCACTGAGGAAATGAATGTCTGTTGTGTTGGCATGGACCACTCTGTGGGTGCTATGACAAGTCAAGCAAACTAATACAGTGGTTAAGTATGATTTGAGCTCAGAGCTGACCTCTGACCTGCCCTCTCTTCCCCTGAGTACCCTTGCCCTGTGCCAGGCTCTGACCCATGTCTACATAACTAAAGTGTCTTTGAAGGCATTTTGATCTGGAAGTAAAATGCCCCCGCCCAGCCTCATGTATCAGAAGACTTAATCCTACGGGGTGGTACTGGTCTATGTGGTTGAGGAACCTTCTAGGGAAAAATGTACCTTCTGGTCCACCAAGATGCAAGGAGTGCCACCCACAGGTCCCTGCTTTCATAAACTCCACCGCGCTTTCCCTGTGTTCTCACAGACCACCCTGAGCCATGAGCCAGCCTCCTCCCTCCATCGCTTCTATTGGGGATTTGGTCGCAGCAATGAGGAAAGGAGAACAGAGGGCTTCTGACTTGATCTCCAGACTCAGCTTCCACTGGTGGCCTCTGGCAAACCTGTGTCTCTGGAGTGTTGGCGTGTTTGGGGGTGAAGTTTTTAGTCCGTCTAGTTAGCGCTAGATAATTAAATTAAAGGCATTTTTTTTCTTTTTGAGACAAGGTCCTATGTAGCTCAGGCTGGCCTGGAACTCAGTATGTCTCCGAGGATGGCCTTGAACGAGCTTCCAGTCTTCCTGTAGCCTCCACACGCTGAGATCGCAGGCATGTAACTTCACACCTAGGCCATATGGTGCTGACAGGTAAATCCAGGGATCTGTGCTTAATAGTAAGCAGTGAACCGGCAGATCTCTGCCTCCGCTTAGAGCACATCTCCATGGTGGAAGTTTTTCAGTTTCTACTCACAGTCACAGGGTTCACAGTGAGAGAGAGCCAAGCTAGTCTTCAGACACATCTCATGGGAATGGTTGAGACACAGGGTGTACTGTAAGGGCCCATTGACTTCATAGGGCTTGTGTGGAAGGCGTGAGTCATTGTCACCTCCGCCCCAAGCCATTGCCTAATGTCCAATAACAAACTGCCTGTCATGTCCTTAGAGCAAAACGAAAAACACAGAAGTGCTTGGTGCAGAGTTGGGGTTCAGAGGCACACCTTCCTCCTCCCTACTCTCTCTAATGGAGTTTACTTGCTTGTGAGAAGCTGGCCTTTGGTCTCCACGGACTAGACAGTGTTTAAGTTCAGCTTCCTGTTCTTACGAACAAAACTGGTGGTGTACAGATGAGTTTCATTTCTCTAAGGCTGCAATCTGACTCTCCTCGGATTGAACAGTTAGCCAGAGGCAATTGTACACAGAGTCTCTCTGACTCATGCCTGGCTTCCCTGTGGTGACCGGCAGGCACAGTGCAAGCTGCTGGCATAGAACTCAGTAAGCACATGTGGCCTGACCTGGCTAACTCCTCAAGGTCCCTTAGTGGCAGGGATCAACCTCATGTGTCAGAAGACTTGATCCTACGGGGTGGTCATGGCATCCGTGTTAATTCTCTCAGTGGTATTTATGATGTATACATGTCTACAGATACTAAAGTGTGTGTGTGGGGGGGGCGGTTCTGGTGTTTGTTGAGATGGTATTGCCTATTGCTGAATGCATGTCTCCAGTAGACATGAACTAAAGTGCAAGATGGCTTTTTCCAAGTGGGGCTATCCTCTCGGGCTACATTCTCCATGAGACAGAGGACCATCCGTGGCTCGGTGCTCTCCCTTGTGACCTGGGCAGGTTGTTCTCGCTTTCTCTGGCCACCAGATTCTCTAGCTTATCATCTGAGGGTTGTTGCAGGGGAAATGAGATGGTGGCTGTATAGGAGGCAAGCCCAGGGCCTGGAGTGTGGAAAGATTTCACCAGACATCAGCTGCTGTTGCTTGTAAGCATCCCCTTCCTTCCAAACCTAGTTCTCTGACATCAGAAATGCGGCATCAGGTCTGTTCATTGCAACTACTGCAGATGCTCAGAATCCCAACATCACTTCTGGCTCCAAGCATTCTGAACAAGGAACACTCCCATAGCAGTGTTTAACTGTTCTAAGCCTTGATTAAGTAATAAAGTTAATAAGGTCGAGAAATGGAAGTTGTATATTCACGGGGAAAGAGAATCCTTAGTGGACATCTCCTTTAGTGTTTATTGGCCGCTAGTGATTCCTTCTGAAGAATCCTGGAGGATGCAGAAGGTGACCTCAGAGGCCATGCAGGGTCCTCATGGCCAAGTGCATCTCGCTTCATGTCATTCATGGTGCAGTTAGCAGAGGGCCCAACCCTGATAAATGATAGTTGTTTGTTATAGTTTTCTAGGTTTTTTTTTCCTTTGAATGCATTTGTAGACTTAAGAAAAGTGAGTTTTAAGGTTGTGGGGGTTTCTGGCAATATATTTTAGTTCTCTCAAGGTCAGTGTTTAGAAAGTATATCAGTTAGATATGACCACAGTCATGCTGTGTAACAAATGACTTCGAACTCAGTGCATGAAAATAGCATCATGTATTTCCTCTGTGCTTTTATGGTGGTTAGAGGTCAGTTGGTCTAAACACTAGGCTTAGTCTAAGCTGCGGGTTGGTTCCATGTCTCTCCACATGGCTCTCCACTTCCTTGCACCAGCAGGCCACCTGAGTCATATTCTTCTTAAGATGACACACCCACAGAGGGTTGTGTTCAAGCATATCTTTCACTTCTGTGGATGACATGTCCTGATAAACTTCCCGCGGACCAAGTGAAATGGCCCTGGCCAAGCTGAGGCTGTAGGGCAGCATGCCATAATGAACCTCAAAGTCCCACAGCCACAGAGTGTGATTCTAGGGGGCCATGAGGAACAAGGGTCACTAATTCGCTCTCCTCCATTCTCCGCTCGCCTTCTCCAGTTTGTCATTGCAGTCGGTGCCTTAAGGGCCTTCCTTAGCACAGGAGGTTCTGTGGTCCTGCATCCTCATTAGGATTCCAGAAGCACTCCACTGGATCGGGCAAGCACGTTGCAAATTCCCCTTTGGTCTCCTAAAGCCTTCTCTCTGACAGACAGGAATTTACTCTACTGTAAACCTAAGAGTCCCAATTTAGACAGACACGATGGATTAGGCAGACGGCATCATTGACCCAGTTCCACTTCGTTAGCCTTTCCAATTAAAGAGGTTGTTACTGTGAGTGAGACCTCACAGATATGCGGCCTTACCTGGAGTCCTCAGGACCCTGCTGGTTAGGGAAAGTCTCACATTTTCAGTGTGCACCCAGGGAGGAAAAGGAAGTGTGGTTGGCATGAGAACAGCCCAGTGTTAACGACACAGGCCCCTAGTGAGTGCTTCATCCACTTCCTGGCCAGTTAATTAAGATCCTAAATAAGGACCCTTTGTGCTCCCTCTCCCAGAAGCTTTTGAAATGAGCCTTGGACTCCTGACTGTGTGTGACAGGGTCTGTGATTTGGGAACCCCAGATAAAGAGTAGAGGCTGCACTGTGTCAAGAGACCAGTCACTTGATATCATCCACATAGTTGGCAGAGGTTTTCCTTGGCTTTCCCAGTGAAGTCGTTTTAAGGGGTTCGGGATGGCATTCCCCCTTTCGTCGCTGTCTTGGGATTCTGAGCAACGAAGCATAAGCCCCCACACAATAGCCAAATGGGCCGTGAAGCACGACTTAATTAATCTGGGCATTCACCCAATGCCCCGTGCAGCACTGGCTAGGATTTGGCTTTGGAGAAGGTGGCTAATTTTGAGAGTGAGCTACAGCTTTTTCTGTTCTGACTCAAATCTCAATGAATATGGGCAGAGGGACAGTTAGAATAGACAAACATGCTCAGGCCGGTGATGACATGAAGACGGGGCTATGCACTCTCACAGTGTGGGTCAAACAAGATCCTGCTCCTGGGGTCTGCTGTGCCCAGGGTCTGCTGCTCCCAGGGTATGCTGCCAGCCACAGATGGGGAGGCTGAATCTGTCTCTGCAAGAGTAAACTGGGTCCTGCCCTGTGTGGCTGCTCGACAGGGAGCCAGGATCAGCTCTCCAGCATTGTATATCATTGATCATAGAAACAATAAGCATGTGGTTAGAGGGGTCTCTGTGAGGTTAGGGAGAATAGTGAGGCTGTGTCCTTCACCTTAAGTAGCTCAGTAAACGTTGAGTTCTGGTGGGTCATAGCTGAATCCTATCTTGGGAAAAGGGCAGGAGAGATAACGGTGGCAAGGCCTAAGCTGTTTATCCAAGACCCCTCATTAGTTCCTTGTGGGTCAGCTTTGCAATATGGCAGAGTGAAGAGAAAGCTCATCTTAGTGTTTTGCTCGGTGCAAGGACTTGCTGTGCTCAGCTGGTATGAAAGCCAGAGTGAGCGAGATGTCTCCTTGGCAACATCCCTGAGCTGTGCCAGGGATGTGCTGGGACTTGGACTGGACACCTGGAATTGGGGGAAAATGAAATCTTTACCTTCAAGGGAAGTCCAGAGGTCAAAATGTGCCTGAGAGCATGCCTTAAATGTGCCACGAGGAAGATAATTGCCAAAGAGATCGAGAAAGGAGATGGGTGATCTGGTAGTTTGTTCCTGAAGTCCCAAGAAGAGAAGAATGGCCGTGGGTTTGAGTTTAGCCTGAGCAGCATAGCAAGTATCATGCCAGCTTGGGCTACATAGACATTGTCTCAGAAAAAAAAATAATTTAAAATATGTTTAAAGGAAGCAAATGGTATCCGGCTTGATGATGCAAGCCTGTGAGCCCAGCAATTTAGGAAACGGAGGCAAGAGAAATGTAAGTTCAAGGCCAGCTTGGGATACAGTGAGTTTCAGCAGGCCAGCCCAGGCAGTTTACAGAGACCCGGCCTCAAAATACAGATCCAAGAGAGGGGAGGGAAGTGCTTGTTTAGCATACATGAGGCCCTAGGTTTTATCTTGTTTCTCTCTGTCTGTCTCTGTCTCTCTCTCAATCAAATGGTCATTCCTCTCCAGCAGGAGTTGAGACTGTTACAGTTTGTCTTCCCTCGCCTTTTATTCATGGTATTTAGAGAAGGGGAGCCCTGTGCTTATTTGCATGGCTTCCTAGAAGCCTGTATTGGAAAATCTGTTTGGATAGAGCCAAGTTTTAAGCTGGGTTTCTGCCCAGGGCCTTAAAAGCATGGCTATTCTCTGTAGAAGTGGCCAAAGGTGGTTTTCCCAGAATCATGAACACATATGATGGTTAAGTTCCCAGCAGACATGGTATAGACAGAAATAGCCTTTTTATGTGCTGGGTTTCCTGTTTTCCTCGGAAACCACTGGGGGAAGGAATGCCATCACCTCCCATTAGTCGGTGCCTCCTCCATCTGTCCCTCCCCCGACCCAGAATTTATGCTTTGTGACCCCAGACTTTACCACCCAGCATCCCCAGTCAATTGGCTTTTGTCAAGACTGAGTGAATGGGATGTTTCTCTGGCCTGAAAAGATCTTTCCTGGCATGCTGGAATGTGCTACTCACACAGGAATCGGCTCCTCCTTTTCTGTCTCTTTCTCATGTCTTTTATTCTTATAGGATTAGACATAATCTCACAATCTTGTTATGAACCAGAACTTTGTATTTATGTTTAATTCTATTATGGACCCAAGTCTCTTTCATATGGGGGAGGGGGAGGGCACTGAACACACTGGAGATGAATGGAAAAGGTACTTTTCCTTTTTCTTGTCTGTATACGTGTGTGTGTGTGTGCGCGCGCGCGTGAGTGTGTGTGTGTGTGTGTGTTTGCACATGCACACACACACGTGGGTACATGGTGTTCTTATAAATACCTTATGGGTGCATGGTGCATGCGTGTGTGCTGGTACAAATGTCTGGGTGTCAGGACAGTCTCATCTATCATTCTTCAGGAACTAGCTACCCTTTTCTGTGATAGGGTCTCTCATTGGCATGGAGCACACCAAGTAGGTTAGGCTGGCTGGCAGTGCCCTCAGGATCTGGCTGCCACAATGTCCAGCTCTGAGATTATAGGTGCATATCCCCGCCCTAGCCTTTTAGGCCAGTGCTCTAACCCGCATCCTCATGCTTGTGGAGCGAGCGCTTTCCTGACTGAGCCTGCACTCACCCCCTTCTTCTCAGCACTTCATTGTTTAGCAGATCTTCTTACAGACAATCTAGGGCCTCTTTCATGGCTCAGAAACGGAAAGGAAAGCTGGGATTCAGTAGGGGGCAGACTGGGTCAACTTCTGAAGTCCTCAGAGCATGGGGAAGACAGAGTTTGACCTGCCCCACCTGACTGGGAGAGCAAGCTGGGTTGAAAGCGATGTTCAGGTTGGAAGCTGACTCCCCTCCTCTCACCATTTATGAGTGTCTTCTCTGTTCTCCCCACAGGATCCACACCCAAGTCCGCTGATCACCCTAGAGACCCAGGTGAGTGCCTCTCGTGGTCTTCACCTCTTATCTTTCTCTTGAGGTTCTGTGATCAGTGCTTTGTGGTCGTCTCTGTGTGTCCTCCGAGCCCCGAGGGACTCGGAAGGGACGGATGGACATGTCATGTCACAATGCCCTTCTGCCTCATTTGTGTGTGTGGTGTGCACTGCCAGGTGTAACCACGCTGGTAGATTGTGCATACATGCGTGGAATTCTGTATACATACGCATATATGCAGGCAGGTCACGGAAGGCATCCCCCTTCCTTAGTGATCCGAAGCAGGTGACTGCAGAGGGAGATCAGAGACAGGAATGTCTGGTCAACGATGGTGCTGTTTCTCTGCTCCAGATTGGACAGACTCTGCTCCTGGACACTTGGTGCACAATGCTACTGGAAATGTGGGGAGTCCTGCTAGAGTCATCCAGCGCTGCCGGGGAAACTGGGGCTCCTCTTGACAGTCTTAGTGTTGTCAACAAAAGGAACTGAAGAACGGGCTCAACCCGAAGCTTGGAAACAGTCTTATTAGAGTTTAAAAGAAAGCTCTCAGGTAGACAAGCTGTGGCGCTTGGCAGCTGCCCTGGGGAGAAAAACAGAGTAAAGAAAGGGCCATGCCTTTTGAGGGAAGCCAGCATAGAGGGCAGTCAAGCGGTGGACAAGCAGCTACACAGCTGGAAGAGGGCTTTAGATGAAGAGTGGGAAAAATTACCCAAAGTTCCAGAGAAAGAGTGTCTGGGCTCTGGGTGACATCTGAATGGAGGAGACAGGAGAAGAAAGGGAAAGTGACATCGTTCTGAGTCCTGACTGAGAGAGGTAGGCAGACCCAAAGGAACTGCATGGTGGCTTGTAGGGACTGCACTAAGGGGCAGAGAATCTGGGAAGAAAAAGTGCATTATCTCATAGAGGGCTATTTCTCTTCTCGCTTTAGCATGACCTAAGGTGACTCGCCTTTCTGAAGGGTGGTCTCTTGGCCAGGTAACTGGCCATCTCACCTGGATTCACTCTTAAGGGATCAGACAATGACACCTCTCCACTCAAAAATAGACTCCAGCCTTTTGGATGGCAATAGCTTTCTCTTAATGGGTCTCCAAACATACTGTAATAGCAAGACCCAGCTCCCAGAGCAGGAAATTGCACTTTCTGTCTGCTTGGATACTGGAATATTCTGAATGATCTAGATAGCAATAGTGTTTCTGTGTAGGGCAGATGACCTATGAGTCCAGAGATGAAGACATGGCCTGGACCTTGTGTCTTCTTTCTGGGTATCTGCCCCAGAGTCACTGAGACCCAGGTAGAATACACTTCTGTGTCTTCTAGCCTTGTGACATTTTTGAGACTCTGAACTCCAAGTCATTCCTTCTCCATCTAGAACATGCCACCTGGCAGAGTCCTGGTGAGAGTCACAGGAAATAATCAGAACATCAAGGTACCTGGGTGTGCATAAGCTCTTATACCACAGTACTGCAGCCTTTCCTCCCGGCCTTGAAGGTATCGTGTCTTTGAATTGATGGTCTCCTTAGCTCCGTGCCTGGGATAGACAGCAAAGAGAAAAGGAGGACAGACTGGGCCCCCTTCTGAGCCCCAGAGAGAGCACTTTCCAGCTGTCAGACACAGTAAAACATATTGCACATTTCATGGACGAGAAATAGCCCTTTGGGGCTTTCTGTGGCATGCTGGCAGATACCACCTGCTTTCCCTTGCCTTCCCCCAACCCTGGGTCCTGGCCACTCAGCAGCATCTCTGCTAAAGTCTTCCCAATGAGAGCGAGGAGACTCACAAACCCACCTGGCTTTAAGGTGGCCTGACTGTTAAGAAGCCCATCCACAGCAGTGAACTGTATCTTTGTGGTTTCTCTCTGCTTGTCTGTCTTTTTGTCCCAGGGTGCAGACCAGTATAGCTGCCCTAGGGAGGAGCAGACCCCAGGGATGGCAGAATAGGACAGGCAGTGTGTCTCTGAAGAGAAGAATCCCATGTCCTCTCTTCTGCTTTTGCTCATTCTTTGCACACTCTTTTAGTTTTAATTTTAATTTTAATGCTCAGAGAAGGTCCTGAAGACATTTAGAGTTGTCTCATACATGGGGACCAGTTTATCCCCTAGTGATGGGTGGAGTGTCATTAATATAAAAGTAGCCAGTACATTACATGCTTCAGGCCAATGAGAGGTTCTGTCATAAAACCAAACAAACAAACAATCAAACAACAACGGCACCCAGGGAATAGTATCCAAGGTTGAACCATGTCTTCACCTAATAATTATTTCCCACAATGGGAAAGATCCCATCCAAGATTCCAGTGAGGTCAAAGTTTAAAGACATTATATCATCAGTCCTATTAGTGAAATCACAACTTTGAAGAGCTATGCCTGTGTATATGCAGGTATGAATATGTATCTACACACACACACACACACACACACCCACACACACACACACACATATTCGCATTGTATTGAATATATTCTACATTACAAAAAAATAATTAAAGCTTTCCTTCGGCTATCCTCCAAAACCATTTCTGTGAGTTCCCAGATGTTATGTGTCTCACTTTGAGAAATATCTGCCTCCCTGTCTACCCTGGGTCATAAGATAACTCCCAGGGTAGGTCGTGAGGCAGCTTGTTGAGTGATAATTCTCCTCTCTTTGTTCCACCCTTCCCAGAAGGCAGCTTGTTCTGCTCAGGAATACTGAGGACATGCAGTCCATGTCCAGAGCCCAGAAGGCCACTCTTCTCCCTTGCACTTGCCCATCCCGTGCCCTTTGCCTTGGACTTCATCCAGTCATCTTTTCAGAACCTCCATGGGAACAATGGAGGGTGCCCATGGCTTTGGAAAGCATGTTATGAGAGGGCAGAGCCCCTGCATAGTGGCCACTCTTAAGGTTCTGTGAGTTCCAGGGACCCAAGCCTCGTGTGGCGGTGCAAAACACATTTTGGAGGAAGGGTTCCATTAGTCTTCAACAATGCCCCCATCAGTCTCAACTGGTCCACGGCCTTTGGGGTGTTGAGAAGAGCTGTAGGATATTGTCTTTATGACTTTAGACTTTGCATGTTAGAGAGGCGTTGTAGCGGGTGGGAAGAGCTGTATCAGCTGGTAAAGTGCTTGCTCCAGAGCACCATTAGGAAAATAAATCTGGACATCATGGTGCTCCTCTAATCCCAGAACTTGGAAGGCAGAGACTCATTGGCCAGTCAACATATACGACTTGATGAACTCTGGGCCAATGAAAGATTCTTGGGTTGACCACTGGCCTCTGTACACACACACACAGACACACACACACACAGAGAGAGAGAGACAGACAGACAGACAGACAGACAGACAGACAGACAGACACACCATTACAACCCAAACAAAGTACGAATGTTTTTTGTGACTTGCCTCAAAGTCTTATGTGACTTGGTACATCACAGGATATGCAATGGAATTCTGTCCATCTGCCCTCCAGGAAGTAAGTCAGACAAGAAGACTAAGTTAGATTTTATGGTAAAAAGTAGTATAGTAAATGTGACCCATGTGCCATGGGCAAGATGGCAGGTATGGAGGCCTTGGAAGAGCTCAGCCTTCAGAGACAGCTTTCATATGAATTCTGTGTCCTAACTAGGTTCCCTCTTCCTTCCATAATGCTCTTTCTGCTCCTAGTGGGATTGCCTGCTGTGTCTTAGAGTCCAGGACCTCAGGTGTGACTGGGTACCACCATGAGGCATGTCCTTATATCACGCATGTGCAGTATGGCTTTGCTGACAGTTCAGATTGAGCAGGATTCCAGGCCACCAATATACCCACTTGTTTCCTGCACCCCACTCGGCCTGATAATAATTGTAGGAGTCCTCACCTATGGCCTGGTGTATCCTTCTTCACACAGTTATGTGGAACTGGGGGAGATGTATTAGCTGGTTGCTGAGGGTCCTCTTATGCCCTCTGTCATCAGTGTGATGGAACTTTGTATCTGCTGGCAGCAGTAGGATTCTCTGCTTAGTGGTCAGATTGATATCATGAAGGGGTGAGGAATGTCCATGTTCCTGGTGTCAGATCTCTCTGTACCACATGGCTCCTGTAGATGTCTCAAGCAAGCTCCACCTGACAATGATGACTGCTAATCCAGTCTTGGATAGAAGTACCTGGGAACCAGATGACTTAGGAATGAGAAAGTCTAACAGCAGAGACAGATGAAAGGACCTTAAATTTGGTTAGTGGCCTGGAATTATTACTGTCATTCCTATTACCAGTCACACTATTATGAGATTCAGTTTCCAGATGAGGCACTTAAAGGTCTTAAAAGTCAGATAGCTTAGCCAAGGTCCCACAAAAGGGACATAGCAATGGATGGGTGTCAAGCTCAGAGTCATATGACATCAGAATCTTTTCTTGCAGCCTCTGTTTTGTTAGGTTAGAGAATAAAATTGCTGGGATCAGTAGACAGATTTGCTAATGCTTAGACAAAGCCAGACATACCTGTTCTGGAGTTTATAAACCACCGTCTGTGGATGTACTTAGATGGGGGTGGATGGATGAATAGATGATACATAGATGACAGCCAGACACACTGATGATAGATAGCATGCAGACAAATAGTGTCTTACTTACTATTCTATGCTGCAAATAGATATTGTGACTAATGCAAGTTATAGAACGGTGGTTCTCAACCTTCCCAATGCTGTGACCCTTTAATAACAGTTCCTCATGTTGTGCTGACCCCCCACTCATAAAATTATTTTGTTGCTATTTCATGACTGTATTTTTGCTACTATAACGGATCGTAATATGAATATCTGATATGTGGGATATCTGAAATATGATCCCTGTAAAAGGATTGTTCAACCCCAAAAGGGTCGCAGCCCACAGGTTGAGAATCATTGCAAGTCTAGCCCAAGTTACCTGATAGTGGGAGTCATGGGTTGAGAACTGCAGTTATAGAAGAAAGAGTTTATTTGGCCTTACAGTTTCAGAGAGTGAGGTCATAACCATCACGGAGTAGAGCATGGCAGCAGGAAGGCAGGCATGGTCTAGAGCAGTAGCTGAGAGCTTACTCCTTGCTTGACTCAGAAGCAAACAGCATCAGTCACACCAGCCTGTGGATTCCATTCTTATTCAAACTACCAAAGACGATAGATAGATAGATAGATAGATAGATAGATAGATAATTTATAGATGGTAGGTAGTAGGTAGGTAGGTAGATAGATAGATAGATCTATCATAGGTGGTAGGTAGGTAAGTAGATAGATAGATGGATAGATAGATAGATAGATAGATAGATAGATGGATGGTAGGTAGATAGATAAATGATTGATAGATGGTAGGTAGGTAGATAAATAGATGATAGATAGATAGATAGATAATTGATATATGTAGATAGATAGATGATAGATAGGTAGATAATTAATAGATGTAGGTAGATAGATGATAGATAGATAGATAGATAGATAGATAGATAGATGATTGATAAATAGGTAGGTAGGTAGGTAGGTAGCTATACAGATAGATAGATGATTGGTAGATGGTAGATAGATAGATAGACAGAAAGATATACAAATAGATAGATGATTGATAGATGGTAGATAGATAGATGATTGATAGATGATAGGTAGATAGATGATTGATAGATGGTCAATACATAGATAGATAGATAGATAGATAGATAGATAGATAGATAAACAGAGAGATATGCACAGATGCCTAGATGGATAGATCGAGGGAATGCTTTGCACTAGTATCCACAGCTGTACTTAGATATGCAAGTAGACATTATGATGGACAACAGATATTTAGCTGGACGAATATAGACAGATAGCTGTATAGATAGACAATGACAAATAGATGCTTGGATGGATGGATACATAGACAGACAGATAAAGGGACTGCTGTGCTCACAGAGCATTTTTTTTTTCATGTCACATAGGCTGCCATAAGGCTTGTGGGTAAACGGCTTAGGCTTCAGACACAATCAAAAAAATTCATTTCAGAACAACAAAAACTCGACTGTCTCCCTGAACATCAATAATGTTGTGATAAATCTGAATGCTTATTTGATTCTTTTTCATTGATCCTCAAGGGGGACTATCATTTCTGAACCTACTCCAATTGCCATGGCCTCTTGTCATTTAATTTTACCTTCTCCACATGCTGACTCCTACCCCCAGGGCCCCTCCGTTGATTAGGAAATGGCTCCTGCTCAAATGCAGAGACCTCTGGGGAGCTGTCCTGAAGGAGCACTTTTGTGAAGATCTGTCAGTCTGGGTATTTCTGAGGTTGGCTCAGTTAGAGGGGAACAGAAATTCATTTACATGGAGATCTCTCAGGGCCTGGGGATCAGGCGGGAAGTCACCTGCTGTTCCCTTTTCACAGCTAACCAGGTACTTGAATGCCTTTGATCAGCTAAGTGGGGACATGGAGGGAGGGAGTGACAGTCACATTCTTTAAAGATGTTACTAAGGCCAGGAGGAGGATTACAAACAAAGCCGGGGAATGTGAAAGGGAATGGAAGCTTAAAAATTACACTGTGTAATCCATTCATCTTTGCGTTAACCAGTAAGCAGCTCTGAGGCCAGCAGAGGCCAGGCCTTGTGACAGCAAGCAGCGAGGCAGAAGGCTTCCGCCTGGAGCATCATGGTGCAAGACTCAAATGGGAAAAGCGCAAGCCTGTGATCATGCCCTTAGTATCGATAGCCATAGAGAGTGGAGTGAACCACTTTGCTTCTGAGAGAGTAGGTGGGTAGGAGGCATTTGCACAGCTGAGGGTTCTGTTTTTGTTTTTACTGATACAGAGGAGAGAGTCTCTCTGTATAACCCAGGTTGGCTTTGAACTCTCAATCCTCCGGCCTCAGCCCTTCAGTATTGGGCTAATTACACTCCACGGGAGGAGTGCTTAGAGATTGGAGCTGGCACAGTCAAGAGTTAAGCTTGCTAAGGGATGGCAGTAATCACATTTCAAAACTTTTGCATGTTCTGTCTGGGTGCCTGTAACAACAATGCCACTTTTCCTTAGGCTCAATTAAACCATGTGAGCTGCTTCAAACTCCTTCAGTGCTTTGTGTCATCGTAATGTCAAGATGGATAAGGAATGGCCACATTAAGCCAGGATGAAGGAAGATAAATGAGAAGGAAAGAGAAGGGACCTAAATTCCCAGCCATCTGGACACTCTGGTCACAAGACTGTCCAGTGGGAGGGAGCGTGAGGCCTTGGTGTGTTGTGCTCCCGTGGGGACTGATGTTGGGATTCTGGAGGAGGGCTGCCATCAGCTAAGTTATGGATGCTGTGGAAATGAACCTGAGGTTCTTCATAGAACCAGTAGTCTCAGCCAGGGCGCTGTTGACCATCAGAGGACATTTGGCTATGACTAGAGATGTGCTTACTGTCATAACTCAGAGGCAGAGGGATTGGCTAGCCATTCTACACTGCATGGAACAGTCCCCTCCTTCCAAAAGTTTCCATGCTTCAAATACCAATACTGTCAAGGTTGAGAAGCCATGGTGTGTGTTCATTTGCTTCTCAACAGCTTATTTCACAAAGATACTTCAGCCTGGCAGTGCTGGCTTTTCTGGTATTATTGTTTATGCTCAAAGGTCACTAACTCCACTGAATGTAAGATTTTTAGCCAGCCCGCAGGTGTTAGCCATGGCATATTCATCCCCTCTGCATTGGCATTGACCTTGACTATAAGCACAATAAACCCTTCCCCCTAATATTCATAACCATGTGTTCACTGCACACCAAGGGCACATCTTGTTTGGGTAATTATGATTGTGGAAGGAAAACTCACCAGGAGAGATGATTTCCTACAAGATTTATGGCTCATTAATATAGAGCGTATTCAGGGTTTTTGTTTTTGTTTTGTTTTTTAAGAAATTGCAATTGGGAATGTATCTCAGTGGTAACACGTTTGCCTAGCAGGTGTCAGGCCCTGAGCTCCATCTTTAGCATGGCAAAAATCAAACAAAAGCATAATAAAAGTTTAGCTACTTGGCTGGGATTCAGAGAAGGCTTGGTCAAGGCTTTGGACTACTGGAGCAGGTCTCCTGGTTTCTAGGCTCTGTTCCTTTTTCTGGGTTGAGCACAGCCTGTTTTGTATAAACTTCTTTCTCTGGAAGCCTTCCTGCCACCACTGGGATTAAAGCAATTGCCGTCTGTTCGCCTCTCTTCCAGCTCTGGGCTTCGATTAACCTTTTCCTCCATAGAGAGCGGTTTTTGAAGTAATCAGGAGCTTCTGAATGGCCCTTACCTGAGTCTCCAGCCCATTAATTCTTATGGTGCCCAGCATCTGTTGAGAATGGCAGAGACCAAATTGCTTTCCTATCTTCTGCCTCCTTGTGGGGAGCAGGGCCTCTCGGGGGCAGAGCAGACCAGTGTGAGGGACAGCAGAGTGCTTTTTAACTGTCATTGTCTCTGCTGGCTCTGATTCGCAGATCTTTAATTAACTTTGGTGGGACTGTACCATTGCTGGAGCAGAGAACAGGAAGCTACATCCAGGAAGATCTGTGATCCCATGACCAGGCTTTCTAGTCCTTGTTACTCATGACTGCTGTGAGGCACCATTCCACAAATAGCTGGTCAGTTCTCCAAAGTCCAGCCACACGCACATTCAAGGAAATAGACAGAGTTGACATCACCCTTCTTCAGTCTCTAACCCTGAGACTTGGGGGCTTGAGTTCATTGCTTAATTCAGAATACACACAGCCATTGTTCTTGTTGTCAATGGTAGCTGTATTGATCACTTTTACGTCACGATGACCTAAGTGCCTGACAGAAGCAGCTTTGGGGAAGAAGAGCTCCTTTAAGCTCATGGTTTCAGATGCCTCAGCCTCCAAAGCAAGGCAGTAAGAGTATTGTACATAGCAGGGCTTGTTCATATCATGGTAGACCAGAAGGCAGAGACAGAGTTCGGAGCCCACAGCAATTCAAAAATCTGCTCTTAGTGACCTACTTTGGTCAGCTAGGCCTCTCCTCCTGAAAATTTCAGTTTCCCCAAATAGCACCACAAGATGGAAACCAAACTGGCAAAATATAAGCATGTTGAGCCCATTTCAATGCACCAACCAAAACAAATATCCCCATTGAATACAACAGTGTGGACATGAGGACTAGGTGTTGTGTGTGTACTTATCAGCTAGTACTTCCAGTGAGCATGTACTAAGCCCTTATATGTCAACAATAACCAGTGAATGTGTTTCCTTTGAGATGATACCTGTACATTGTGTGTACGCAGCATCCTAATACTTTTAGCTAGTGTTTACCAAGCCCTCACTCAGAGAGCCACTCAAACTTAGAAAGTTTTTGGAGTGGACTCCTTCGCTCACATTTTCTCACTGTCCTGTGTGCAAAGTTCTGCTGTCTCTTCCCTGTCACAGATGAGAAACTGAGGTATGAAGAGTCTCCATTATTTGCCCAAAACGAAACAGGATTTGAATTCAGCAGTTTAGCTTGAATTTGTCTTGAGATAGAATCCGCGAGACAGATATGACTTTTAATCCCACTCTGCAGATGAACCAACTGAAGCCCAAAGTTATACCGGGGATAGGACCAGAACCACAGCCAGTGACAGGTGAAGCCCTATTGTCCTCACTGCCATGTTGCTAAGATACTGCAGCAAAGTAAAGATGCAGATTTTGTAGAGGTAGTAATTAGTGTAGTGTGGTTTCCGTATGGTAGGGATACAGATGGTGTAGGTACTGACTGGTCTGAAGTAGAGGAGATAGAGATATGGCTGTGCATTAGGTATAGATCATATGTGCTTGTGGGAATAGAGTAAATCAAGTATATATAAGTGTAGACTGGTGTCGATATCTAGTAGGAAGAGTAGAGATCTTCTTCCAGCAGACAGTGTCTGCACTCAAAGAGCCTCATGGACCTTGAGCACTGAGGCAGAAATCTTGGCAACTGCCAGCTTAGGGACAAGACATATTGCTGTGTTTGCCCTGACTCACAGCATCAGGAGGCCCCACTGACATCTGGCATAAGTCTATCATGAGCCAAGATCTGTGAGGCTTGGGCTGTCAGTTCCATGGGGCTTTCAAGTAGAGCTGTACCAATTTGGGAGCTTAAGAGAATGTCCCAGTGCTAGAATGTTAAAGCTAGGTTTGTAGGTTCTGGTTGCCAGGATAATTCACCCATGAAAATGCCTTTCATATAAAGCAACAGTCAGGTGTATAGAGATATAAACATTCCTAGGTGGGCCAGAGATTGAGGTCGCTTACTGTTGATAGTCATTGCAGGTTTTACATGCCTAGGACTTTGCTAAGCACTGTGCATGTGTAGTCTTTTCTAATCATGCCCACAGTCCTTTGTGGAGATAGACACTGAGTCCCGGCCTATGAGAACTCTTGAGTGGCAGAGCAGCCTCAAGTCAGCCTCTCTCCCAGTCAATCTTATCATAGCTCCCACTTTGAGTGAGAAAACTGTGGCCCAGAGTAGCTGGACAACTCTCCTAGTCACTCTGAAAGCCAGCAGTACAGCTCAATTCAGACTTACCCAGAGGCCCTCTGGCAGATGGGGGCAGTCAGGTGAGAACCACAAGTCCTAACACCAGAGGGTGGGCACCGGGAGACGGTTGGCAGCTCCACTCTGGCATCTTCCCGTGTCCTTGACTGTCTCCATGTTGGCCAGCAGAGAGAAGAAGTGAGATGGTGGCCCCTCCTCATCTTCATTAGACCTACTGGTCCACCTCCCTCCCCTCCCCGGAGAGGCTGACCTTGGTGCTTGTCGTCAATAAAGACTGTCACTGGCCTGGCTAAGAGAGGCAGGAGTGGGAGGCAGGCGGCAGGCAGGCGATGCAGTGTGATCATTTTCCATGCATGGCTGTGCCCCTGTGGAGTTCCGCCACCTGTGGACATCCATCACATAGCGGAGCTCCTCTGCCCTTCCTCCTTCGTCTCCAGCACCAGAGTGGTGCCACCTGGCAGGTCTAGCCTGCCTTGGAACATGCTCCTTGCCAGTTTTCTTTATAAAGTCTCACTGTAAATTCCTCCTGTGGTCCCTTATCATACCCTGGTACAATAGTGTCACTTTTGCAGGGGGCGGAGCTCCCCCTTTGATGACCCAGCACCGCTGCTAGAGGAGCTCTCCAGGCCGAGTCACCATCATCTAAGGCTGTGTTTTGATGTAACAAGGGGTCTTTGTGTGGAAGGAGGATGCCTGAAGAGAAGAAAGGGCAGGCAGGGCTCTGGGGAAAGAGTCTGGGCTGTGTAATGTTTTTGTAGAGAGGATAGTGGCTGTCATCTTGTGACAATCTTCCCCTGGTAACTGAGCCAAACAGCAAACAGGTTAATATCCGAGGACTCAAACATATGAGAAGTGACGCCTGGGGCACAGGACAATAGCCCTGTCACTGCCTCACATTCTTCTGTCTGTCATAATTCCAGTGTTTCTTTCTCCAGGACAGACTAAGGTCTCTCAGGTCTGGGGAAGGTCTGAGCCTTCAGATTCTTTCTTTGAGTCTGTAGCAGACAGACAGACACACCAGACATTTCTTCTAGCAAGCGAAAACCATGAAAACCATTCTTTTCCTGTTCTGTCACAGCTCAGGAAGCGCTAACTGCCCTGACACTCAAATCTGATTTCACAAATGTGCCACCACCTCTCTCTGTGGCTTTGAGAGCTCTTGGGAGGGTCCCAGACATTTCTCTGCTAAAATTGCAGCCCTTCCTGTGGCTTCCATCTTTCTGAAAAGGAATATTTTATTAATTACAATCCCAATTCTGTTTTCTGAGAGGCATAGTAGCTCTTGTTTTGCCATTAATGGGTGAGCAGGGAGGCTGGAATGGGAGGAACGGAAGTGAGTTGCTAGTCTATATGACACATGGGTAGGGTTGAGCATCCCTAGAGTCTGTTCGATGCTAGAAGAAAGAACCTCAAGTGCTCTAAATGGTTCTGAGATGCTTGCTGGAAGTATCCAGGTACTGGCCTGAATACCAACAGGCACCAGCGATGGGCCAGGAGACACCTTCTCATTTCATGGACACTCTTGAAAGTGATTCTCGGGGCCTTCTCTGACTGCATATGCGTTCCGCCTGTCTTTAGGCCACATCGAGGGGGGTTGGTGGTGATGGATGAACCACAATGAGCCCCCGCAAACCCCTTGCATACAGTCCTCTCACAATGCCCACTGCTGCCCTCTGTCACCTCACCTGAGTGTGCCCAGACATAGCCAGACAGTGGATGAGGTCACAACTACTTACCTCCATTAGATGACAGCTCAGTAACTCTCAGGTGGAGGCTGCACCAACATGGTCCATTTGACTTACTTTAATTATTAAGTTTTGTCAAGGGGGTCTCATGTAGTTCAAAGTGGACTAGAACTCAATAGGTAGCCAGGATAGCCCTTGAGTTTCTGATCCTCCTGAATGCTGGGGTTTTAGATGTGCCCCATCATTCCAGAGTTTAGCCAGCACTAAGGATAGAACATAGACCTTCTTCCATAACAGGCAAGCACTCCTCTACCCGGTGACCTGATCTTAACCCTGCTTTTCTGCTCTTCTGCCTGCAGCTGCATTGTGCACTTTGGGTCCAGGTGTGCCCTGATCTCCCCCCTCTTGACTCATCCATGGCTGCTCAACTGTGGTGCCCTGACACTGTAGAAAGCCTCATTCTTCACTGTCATCTGCACTGTAGGGCATTCATCAGAATCCCGGGTTACCCAGGAACTGCCAGTGACACACCCTTACAGTCTGACAGTTAAGAATGTCTTCAGACGTAGCCACATGTTCCTGGGGGACAAATCATCCCTGCCTGAGGACTACCTGCTAAAACGAGGAGTGTGAAAAGGCTAAAATCCATGGCCTACGGCCCCACTGGTTCTCTGCTGGTGACGCAGGGCGAAGCCACTGATCAGACGTTCAGTTTTTGTTCCTCAATGACCTCATACGAACTTGTTCTAAACACATCACTGAGCCTCTCCCTCACTACACTGATTTGCCGAGCAAAATGCTTCTACTGTTCTTTACATTTATAAAATAACAAGGCATGGTCACAGGTCTTTATACCACAGTGAAGGGCTCCAGTTTTTGCTTGGGGAAGTGGGACCTCCCAGTCCAGGTATCTTTTCTAAATGAGGCATCAAGTTAAACCCCAAACACAACGTAGCACTGCATCCCTGAAGACTACAGAGAAGACATTGACTGGGGTTTCAGATCTGTTTGGCTAGGCGGTCTCAGTAGGGTGTGGGCTCCCCATGGCACCACCAGAAATAGCCTGTGGCTTTGGGGCCCGACACTATGACGTGCTCAGACCTCACTGGCATCAATCCCTGGGTTCAGTGAAAGAAACCTGTGTATAGAGCATCAGTTTTAGGACAACAGGCCACTGTAGGTCCTGGCAGCCTCTGGGGGTTCCTCCCAGAGTGTTTTCTGAGGGTAGTTGGGTTGGCTGCAAATGTGGTTTGTTTTTATTTTCTATTTTTGCAAATTCGCCTTTGGGCACTTGTGGGTCCTATCTCAATTTGGATTTCATGGTTGCAGTCATCATAGCTATACTCTATGACTATATCATTATCACATTCCCCATGCACTGAATATTTCTTCAGAGTCTACTGTGTGTGCCCCAAACACTGTTCTCAGAGTCTGGAGTCAAAGCAGTGGAGTTATCACTGGTCCTGACCTCCCAAGCTCACACACTGAAGGACAGTAAATGAGAATTGTGGTTATATCGATAGGGTAAGTACTATAGAAAGTAAGTCAGGCAGAAGACTCTGGACAAGTTAGCTAAGTCAGGGAAAGAGTCCCCCTTTAATGTGACAGGACAAGTCCATGCAGCCGCGTTTGGACAGAGAGCAAGCGGATGAGCACATCTCACAGCTGCATGAATGGGGGCAGTTGGTACAAAGTCCTGGGGTAGAGTTCTCTGGGTGTGGTGAAGCTGGAGAGAGAGACAGCTCAGTAGGGCGCTGTTGAATTTCGAAATGAATTTGCTTCCACATTTCATTGGGAAGCCCTGGAATTGGTAGTGGTTAATGATCTGTCGTGGTTAAGAGTGGAGGCTGTGGCAAGAGCCACAGGGACGCCACCGTGGTTTGGGCCAGTGGTAGCAGTGGAAGCCAAGAGAACTGCTGCGTTTGTCCATGTGATCTGAGAGTAGAACCCACTGGTTGGTGTGTTGAAGCATTCAAGCACCTGGTAAAACAAGACAAAATAAAACCATATGAAAGCTTATCAAGTCAAGTGAAATCCATAGACCCTTGCTCCATTCTTCAGGTAACTGCTGTTCATGGCTATCATCTGTCCTTTGGTGCATGTGCCTCTGTGTGTGTGTATGTGTGTGTGCTTGGTGACAGGCATTTGCTTATTTCCATGAAATAGAATCTAATGAGCCATATTGTATAATGACTTGTACTTCCTGTTTCTCTATCCTCACTTTATCTCAGCCCGTGTTAATCTTCCTGATTATTAGATTTCTATTTTCTCCAGTCCCATTTCTAGCACCTGGCTTGGTATTAGATACATAGAAACTGCTGGATAAATATCAGTTGAGTGTATGAGCTGTCTCTTTGCTGGTGAGTTGATTTCCTGTTGTTAGATATCTAGGTGGCTCTTTTTCGTTTTCCTGTTTTCAACACAGCTGTTAGTCATTCTGACATCCCCAGCATAAGTGACCAGATTTCCCCAGCCCAGAGAGCGGGTGTCATAAATGATGTTAAGGGAGACTGACTTGTCCTGCATGAGGCTCCTCCAGATCTGTGAGCACTTAAGTGATTTCCTGCTTTCTATTTTAAAAGCATGGGCAATTGTTAATGTGTGCTGTTCTTGACAAATACTAGGATAAGGGATTGAAGCATTTGCCAAAACAGGTATTTGCTGGTTCCTCGTTTCCCTTCCAGGATTCCAAGTCCCACTTCAATTCTCTGCCCTCTTGAAGCAAAGGAAACAGTAATGACTCTGAGTGCTTGAACACTGAACTATGTGCAGGCCACCATGCTTAGTTCTTCACAAGAATAAACTCAATCTCTTTTCTAAGAAGGTTCCAGAAACCCCTGTGAGATAGTGTGGCTGCCCTCCAGCTTGTAAAGAAAAAGGAGGAAAACTGAGGGGAGAGAGCTAAGTAAGTCACCCAAGGTTACACCGAGAGCAAGCTCTGGTTCTCAGCAGAACTCAGCCACTACGGCACAGTGGGTGGATTTAGTAATAGCCGCGACTATCCTCTGAGGCTCAACCACTCTGTGTTATTTTAAAAGCAAGAAATCAATGGATTCTTTGGGGGAGTCAACAGTCTGGGCACAGGCTCAGGGCTATGCCTGGGCTCATGGCCCAGCCTGTGGTATGTCAGCTGGAGACAGAACTCTATGCTAGCACTCTGCAAGACAACAAAGCCACAGGTATGTGGGAAATCATGCCCAAAGCCACATAAGAGAATAATGCCACCTATTTCCACACTGAGCTTTGTTTTCTCTTGTCCAAGTACCCAAATGAACTGCCAAGCTGAGCCAGCAGTTTCCCAATAGAGGTGGTGTTAGTTAGAGCTGTGGATTGGATGAGACAAAGGGTATTTGGTTAGTGCATGGATGGAGGGAAAACAGAATGGATGATAGAGTAATGGATGGAGAGATGAATGGTAAGCGAGTGGACAGTAGATGTGGATATTAAATGTTAGTTGGTAGGTAACTGAATGATGAAGGGATGGATGGATGGATGGATGGATGGATGGATGGATGGATAGATGATTGGATGGGTGGGTAAATGGATGGATGGGTGGGTGTATGTATGTATGTATGGATGGATGGATGTATGGATGGATGATTGGATGGGTAGGTGGATGGATGTATGGATGGATGGTTGGGTGGGTGGATGGATGGGTGGGTGGGTGGGTAGTGAATGGATAGGTGTTATTGTAAATAATGGATGAATAGAGAACTGTGTGGAAGGAAGCATCACAGAGTGATACATCGATACTTAGGTGATAGATTGAGTGATGGATTGCTAGATGACAGACAGACAATAGATAGATAGATAGATAGATAGATAGATAGATAGATAGATAGGAAACAGATGATAAATATGTAAGTATGTAGATAGACTGCTTCCTCTGATAGCCAGCCATACTACCTTAATTCACTCGTTGGAAATCCGTAGAATGTACCAACTGGTGCTTTAGGTACCGGAATTAAGATATGCATGAGCCCATACTTGGTCTGCAGTAAGCCCGTAATCTAGAGCAGGTTATTGGCACCTCTTTTCTATCCAGGATCCATTTGTCATCTGCAGGAACCTATGCCACACCATCTCTGAGTAATATTCTAAAAGTGGATACATAGTAAGACAAAGGAAACCATTTACAATAAACACAGCTACCGAATACGTGTAAAACCAGCAGTCTGCGGGCACCCCCGTGCTTGCTTGTGTTTTAGCATGCTCGCTAACTAGGTTTTCAGCAGATGTATTAACTGCTCTCAGTTAGAGGAGTGCGAAGAGTTAGCAGTAACCGGAGACATCTGCTGCCAGGTAGTGTGACGTGAACATGTCTGCAGCTTGTATCAGTGCCCAGGTCTCGGTACTGTCAATACCATCGCAGTTGCATTCATAAGCAAAGGACATGATACATCTTAATCAGAATTAGTAAAAATAATTGCCTGGGTAAGTACAAATTCAATGACCCTACTAGCATTTTCTCTCCAAAGACTCCCGAGACCTCAGCTTCCTGAACCAGTCATGGGGCTGGTGGGGAGACGTACTAGTGCAGATGTGGCAGGGAAGCCCCCAGAGAGTGACTGTGTGCAGGACCGTATGCATTGAGCTTTCTCCGTCACTCACTTTTTACTTTTTAAAAATATTATTATTGGTGGGAGCACATGTGTGGAGGTCAGAGGACAATCAAGTAAGATTGGTTCTCTTCTTCCACCTTTATGTGGATCCCAGAATTTGAACTCAGGTTCTCAGTCTTATGTCATTGGGTGGCAAGCTCTTTTACCCACCAAGCCCTCTCATGGCCCTCCAGTTTTCTTTGCTGTTTCAGCTGAATCTTTAGTAGATAGGTGGGCGTTGCCATGTGGAGAAAGTAACCTGGCCACTTTGAGCAGACTAGGCAAGTGCTCTTGTCACTCAGCTACAGTCCAGCCTCTGGGAAGGGCCTATGGATGTTTCTGTCTATGGAGTGTTATCCCTTCTGTGACAGTATGTAGTACTCCCAGCAGAATGCCCATGGGCCAGTTCTCTAGGGAAGCAGCTGTTCACAACATTGTCCAAAGGCTGAGTGAGAATTAGGCCAGGATCAGAGCAGATCCTTCCATATAGACAGAGTCATTCCCGAGCAACAGAGGTGGGTTGTGAGCGCAAACAGGAAACTACAGAAGATAATGAGCGCTTGGAAGCACAGGGCAAGGACCAGGGATTAGCAGGTGAGGTGGCCAGTGCAGGAAGAAAAGGCCCAGGGGCTAAAGACCCCTATCAAGAAACCCCAATCCTCCTGTAAGTGATACAGAGCCACTGAAGGTGTCTGAACAGGAGCATCACTCACTAGGAGATCAACTTGAGATCCGTCTTCTGCTGTGTGGGGATGGGTTGTAGTGGGTTTGGAGGTGGAAGGGACCTAAAGGGGACATTCAGAAGAGCTGTAATGGTGGGTGAAAGGGATGTTGAGTAAAGGAGAGGAAGGGACATATTACAGGGGCACTAAAGCAGAGTGCAGGAAGAGTGTTTGCCAATCGTGCATGAAGCTCTGGGTTTGATCTCCAGCTCTGCAGAAAGCCATGTAGAGTGATACTTGCCTGAAACCCAAAATATTGGGGCAAGGAGCCAAGGGGACCAGGAGTTCAAAACTGTTCTCATCTATATAGTGAGTTCGAGGCCAGCCTTGACAATATTACCTCAAAGAGAGGTGGGATAGATAGGATAGGTAAGAACTCTGACATGTGAACTAGGTCAAAAGTGTACATACAGGTCTGGAGCGAGGAAGGGATGATCCTTGGAGACGTGAGTCTTTGTGATGTGCTGTGAGCTTGTCAAGAACATGTGCATCTAGAGAGAGCCCCCCCTCCCCCTCTCTCCCTCTCTCTCTTTCTCTCAGATTGACCTTGACCCCAGATATCATGATCTCACATGTGTTACCAGAGGTCCTGTGGAGGCTTCTCTCTGCCTCCCTGGAAGACAAGGTTGGCTGGAGGAGAGAATGGCGCGTCTCTGGGCTTGACACTGCAGAATCTTGCACCTTAGCTTTCCAGCAAAATAGCTCCCTGTTAGTTCAAGAAAGTCCCTGTTACAGGTCTTCACAGGCCACTGTGTTTTCCCAGCTGCGAATACAAACAACCATCCGACTCACCTGCTCTACACAGGAAGTCCCGCTTTGTCATTCTCTCTGTGTGAGGGGAGGGGCGTTTGTGAGCCCTTATGGGGATGAATATTAATTTTTATCCCAGCTTCAGTACATTACACATGACCTTCTAAAATTTCATAATGGCTGTTCCTGGATAACACAGATACAGAATAGATTCCTTTTATCCCCCAAGCGATTGTTAACAAATTTGCCACTCACTTTTCCTATATGGAAAGCTGCAAGGCCTGTCATCAATACAAATGCACATGCTTCCTGAGCTGGCCTGACACTGTCAAGGTCTCAGACCCAGGCAGCACTGCCCATAATGCAGAGAGCTAAAAGAAGCCCCCTTGGGATGGGTGACTGTAGACTTATCTGGGTCAGCATTCACTATGGAATCCACAGAGGCTAGAGTTGCCCTGACCCTTTAAAAGGTCTGTGTATCTCTCTGATATCCTAGGGTAACCCAGGAAGATGGCTGTGTGTGTGTGTGTGTGTGTGTGTGTGTGTGTGTACATGTGTGTATATGTTGTCTGATGGCCTCCATGTGGAAGTATACAAACACACACACACACACCACATACACATGCACACAGCATGCCATGGGGCTATAGTGTCAGTACCGCGTGATTGCCATTGGCCACTGATCTTTTCTTCTCTCTGTTAATCTCCTCTTAACACTGGACACCCACTCATAATGTACAATTTTCCAGGAAATTTGATTGTTGTATTTTTCCTGCTGGAAAAAGCAGAGTCAGACAATGAGCTGGAAACTTCTGGGAATGCTGTTGGTGCTTGGGCACCTGGATTTCTGGAGGTGACTCAAACACTGTCATTTCTGTTCTTTCTTTTAAAACAATTTGTAGAAGGAGCAGTGGGCTGCGTTCCTGCCACCCAGCTCCCAGCCGCCTGGCTAGCTTATGCCCCAAAATGATGACACAAAAACTGTATTCATATAAACACTGCTTGGCCCATTTCTATTAATGTGTGTAGCACCACAAGGTGCGCTTACCTGGAAGAGTCTAGCCTACATCCATCCTGGGTCGGAGCTTCATCGCATCTGCCCTGGAGAAGAGCAGCATAGTGTCTGTCTGAGGCGTCATACCTCACTTCCTCTTCCTTCCAGCATTCTGTTCTGTTTACTCCACCCACCTATATTCTAACCTATCAGGCCAAGCAGTTTTCTTATTAATTAACCAATGATCTTCTTCCATCAACAATTGTACTCCACATCCCAGCAAGATAAGTCCCAGCACCAAACTCAAAGTCTCTGGCAAAGAGTTACATAGATAGCCTCCCTCCCCACTTCAGTTTAAGCTACATTCTCCATCCACTCACCTCCAACTCTTTCCACAAGCCATGCACCCCATCCTGGATGCTTCTTCTTGTTTTGGCTCCCTGCTTCTCCTCCAGGGAGGTAAAGCTCAAGTCTCCACTTCTCCTCTGCAGTTTTTCCCGGGGTGTTGGGTGGAAGCCGGTGACTCCCAGACAAGTTTATGCACAGCAGGAGCAAACTTTAAAGACATCAAGAGCTCTGTGCGCATTTTCCTAGTTGCATCCCTTTTATGGCAAATTAGACTAGTTTTCCTTCCAACGTACAGGTAATGTTTCCTTTTAAAACAAATTCACCAAAGTAGAAATACCAATGGGCTGACAAGAGAACACTCGGATATAAAAGAATTCTCACGCCATGTGGAGGAGAAGGTGGGTGATTTAACACGGGGAAGGCAGTTCTCTTTTTTGCTGGCCTCCTCCTTTTAGAATCCCCAATATATCAAGAAAGAAATTTCTTTTTCTGAGTCAGTTTTCTTACTACCAAAGTAGGCTTAATAATGTCTTCCCCCTATATCAGATAGTTTTATTACAAGCAGCTTTTTCCCATTCTTGCTAGACAGCATGTACCTCTCAGGGAAGGTCTTTGTAGGTGTCATCAGTAGGTCAGTACAAAAGAAGACCTGTTTGGAGAAGCCTCTCAACCCCACTCCCCTCTTGGCTCTATCATGTGAGATCACTCAAATGGAGGGTGGGGATGGTGTGGCCTATTACAGTCAGAGACAGATAGGTTGAGATGAAAGTCACAGTGCAGCTCCCCCTGCAGCCGCCTTCCTGCTGAGCGATGCTGTGGGAATCATTACTGTCCTCTTGAGCACACTGGAGCCCTGGCTCAACCCATCCATCAAGGTACACCTGTGGGAGATGATGCTTTACAAAGGACCTGTTAACTGATGACCACGTTCTTATGCCAGCCTGGGTCATGCTGTAAGAGAACACTCAAAGCTAGGTGAGATGGAGAGCCATTGAGGAAGCCATCTGATATTGGTCTCTGGCTCCATGTGCATACACAGAGATATATAGACACACACATACACATACGCATGAACTTGTATACACACACACATGAACTTGTGTGTATATATATATACATATACACATACACACACATGAACTTGTATACACACACACATGAACTTGTGTGTATATATATATACATATACACATACACATACATACACATGAACTTGTATACACACACATGAACTTGTATGTATATATATACATATACACATACACACACATACACATGAACTTGTATACACACACATGAACTTGTGTGTATATATACATATACACATACACACACATACACACGAACTTGTATACACACACACATGAACTTGTGTGTATATATATATATATACATATACACATACACATGAACTTGTATACACACACACATGAACTTGTGTGTGTATATATGCATATATACATATATATACATATACACATACACACACATATACATGAACTTGTATACACACACACATGAACTTGTGTGTATATATATATATACATATACACATACACACACATACACATGAACTTGTATACACACACACATGAACTTGTGTGTATAAACACACACACCAAAGAAAATTCAAAATGTCTCACTACTTAATATGCTTTACATCTCAAACTTTTTTCCTATTAATTGTACACATTATAATATTTTGAAAATGCGGATTAAATAAAATAGCTTAATTGAGGCAGTTTCTCCCATTGCTGTCAACTTCTGTTTTTGTGTTGTGGCTGCTAGGACATTTGAGGTCGCCCACACATGTGGCTCTCAGGATGGTAAGGGAGAGCAGACGGGCTCTGGACTTGAACTGAGAGACAACCAGATTTTTTTTTTCTTTTAGTAAATTGCTGTTTTTCTTAACTCTTTGTCTTAGAGTCTTCCGAGAGGATACGGAAAGAACTCCCTCGGTGGTAGTTGTGGTTAGTTTAGTTTAGGTAATCTGACTTGTATCCACGGTGTGCAATGCCCCCTTTCATGCTTAGCTCTCAATGCTGTTCACTTGTGCTCTCTCTATGGCTTCTGCTAGGGTCTGTGTGGGAACAGGGAACTAAAGAATTCAGAGTACTTGCCAGCAGGCACATGACTGTCTAGGGTGTAAGTTCTGGGCACACATGTCAGGCTGATCTGAAATGAACTTAAGTACTTAAATTCCAGCCTCCCTAGCCTCTGTTGCTTCTAGAGTCAAGCTTATTTGTCCTGTGGGGTGGGCCTTTGTGATGGGGTCTCTGAAGTAACTTGCCAGGTTAACTTTCTCTTTCTGGAGGTACCAGTGGTTAATGTATAAAACTGTTTTGCCAGTGGCTTAGCAGGAAATTCGAACATAGATATAGAAACTAGGCAGAGTTAAGGAGATGCCATGTAGCTGCTGAAGGAACCTTTCCAGTGGTCCACAGCCTCATGGTGATACACAGATTAATAAAAATGGGTTAATTTAAGATATATGAGTTAGCCAGGACTATGCCTAAGCTATTGGACAAGCAGTGATGTAATTAATACAGTTGCTATGTGATTATTCGGGTCTGAGCAGTTGGGAAATGAAAGAGCAGTCTCCTACTACATTGTGCATTAACAGCTGGCCTCTTGGAGCTTAGATACACCTGTCAATAAAACTGTAACCCCTACCATGTGGGACAATGTATATATGTATCAGTGGCTCTAGATATACACACGCACACGCACACACACACAGAGGCATATATTTATACATACGTACACATAAACATGTACACACAGGTACATACATGCATGAACACTTATGTGCACACATAGATCTTTCTTTATCCTCAGAGGGCAGCTTTAGCCTCTACTCCTTCCAAAAGTAAAAGCACAACCATAACCAAATCAAAATCAGCCGTGGCTGGGAAACAGATGTGTCAGCCAAGCAGACCAAAGCTCTAAAGCCAAAGCCTACATCTGGCTGTCCTCAGCCGATCTCCACTGACTCCATTTGGACCCAGTTTACATGGCTGGAGGCAGACAATGGCTCATCTGTTCTGGAGCCAGGGAACATGAGTGTTCATTTAATGTTGTTCTAAGAGGACGTTGCCTGTCTCCACCCTTCTGACACCATGACCAAGAATAGTACCTCAGGCTGGTGACACTGAGACCTGACCCACACACTGCAACTCTGAGAGGATTTTGCTTACTGCCTCTGGAGCCATCACACTCCCTCCCCCAGGCTTGGGCTGTTGCCATCTTGGCTAAAGATGTGGCTCGCTGATGAGACACACAGAGGGGCTGGCACTAACCAAGGGACCGACTAGGGCATGGCTGAGTGTAAACAGTGCCTTCATACAGGGTGGCCGAGTGTCTGACGGCTCCCAAATACACTGACCTTTTTTGCTCATAATCTTGTCCAAACTGTCCAAGAGGAGCTGCCCATGAGATGTGTTCTTCTGATCCCCCAACCCAGTGCAAACAAGCCATCCGCTCAGCTCATCAGACAGCCTGCTGCCCCTTACTCATCCCACCATGGAGGACCCGTTCTCCATGGAAACCAAACCCTAAGTACCCCAGCCCACTCATCCTGAGGCTCAACTGCAGTCCTGTTTCTCTGAGGTGACTGGAATCTGGCAAACAGTTAATAGCACTTCATAATCCCTGAGCTAGTGCAAGAGGCTTCCTTGCTCCTACTAGGAGACAAATGAATAGAGAGTGGAGTACAGAGTGCTGGGGAGCCCAGCCCACTGCTCAGCTCTTGTAGAGAGCTGGTTCTTTGGGAGTGTTTTCATCTTCATCAGTGGACAAACAGTTCTTCGATGAGCACTTGCCTTGTCAGGGGTGGTTTCCACACACATGGAGTCAAAAGATGTGCAGGTATGCACAGTGTGTGTGTGTGTGTGTGTGTGTGTGTGTGTGTGTGTGTGTGATGGGGCTGAGGCTGCTAGTGTCATTGAATCCTCCCACCACATCATTTGCTCATTCAACGCAGTGATGGCACACATATTGGTGTAAGGAAAGAATTAACATTATATTTTCAACATTGCTTATATGGTAGAACCTTCTGGAAGCTATTGTTTCCAATGCCATTTCAGAAATGAGGATACTCTGTATGATTAATTGCTTTCCCTGGAGGTATGACAATTGCAGGTCCCTGTGCTAAAAGTTATAAAGTGAATGGCGAGGAATCTTTTGTAAAATGTATTTTTGTTATTCTATGTTGTTATTATTATTGTGTATATGTATGTGGATGGGGGCTGTGTCTTATGAAAACAATGTCAAGGCTAGAGCAGAACTCTGTAGACTAGTTTCTCTTGCTGCTCTGGGTTCTGAGAATCAAACTCAGGTCACCCGGTTTGCAGCACAAGCATCTTTACCTACTGAGCCATTTTGCCAACTTGCTTTCTCTAAAGTGGATATTATATTTGCTATACAATAAAATAAAGGAGACAAGCGCCAGAGCAGCTGATTTATGATTTGAATCTAGAGTGGAGCCTGTCAGGAAACCGTGTTCTTTGTTCTAGGCTGTGGTTTGGTGGAGTGTGAGCAGGAGCCAAAACCAGCCAGCTGTCCCAAAGGAGAAAGACAGCTCAGGCTGGGGCAGGGTAGGTTCTGCTGGAAGACAGCCACACTCATTCATTATGTACTGCTTTGGGCTCGAAGCTGCTAGCACAGACAGGGATCTCCTGGACCGTGAAGCTGAGAACTTTGAGTCTCTGATACTTAGAAAGCCTTTGCAAGCCTCTGTGTTAGACTCTCAGGTAATGGTGTGAGAAGGAAGTTTAGAAGCAGGTGGACTGAGGACCGAAATGTAAGTGTACACTTGTACATGTCAGCTATCTGCAGGCTCTAGAAGCCTGATTTTCCTGAGAGTTAAGCCCTATACCTAAGGAGTCATGGTAAATCATAGTTTTGCATGCCCCCTCTTTCATTTTCTTTCCCGTGTGTGTTTATGTGTGTCTTGTGTGTGTCTGTGCGTTCATATACTCACATGTGGAGGCCATAGGACAACCCCAGGCATCATCCTCAGGAACATCATCTTCCCACTGGCTGTGAAGTCCCAGAGTAAGCCTGGTTGCTTGGCTAGTGAGCTCCAGGAGTCTTCCTGTCTCCATCTCCCCAGTGCTAGGAGCTTTTTACCTGGCTACGGGGGGTTGAGCTCAGGTCCTCACACTTGCCAGAAAACACCTTACCCTTTCAGCCATTTCCTCAGCTCCTTCCTTGGTTAAAACTTCCTCAGTCTTCCTTCTTAAGCATGGGGTTGGATTCTTTAGGATCACCCATGATCCCTCATGGCATCATACTGTTGTGACTCCCAGAGTCCATTCTCATCCTCCTGTCTGCTTTGTGACCCATTTTCTCTTCTTCCATTTCCTGCCTTCCTTATCTTGAGATCTTTTCAATGGTACTGATGATGGTGTGGACCCACAGCCCTGCTTCTCCACCCCAAAGAGGGCCCCATTCATCAGCACCATACAGAGGACCCTTGCTCTAGCAGAACAACCTGTCTCTTGTTCTGCCAGCTGCCCTGTGTAAACTTGACAATCTTGCCAGCACCACCACCCTGTTGCCTCCAAGCTCAGGTTACTGATACCCGAGGGAAAAGCAAGTCTGTCTAGCAGATTCTGAGTGCACCAAGAGCCTCCCAGGTTGCCAGCCTCTGACCTCAGCCCTGGGTGTGCGTGGCCAAAGCCAGAGCTGGCAGCCAGCTGCCTTGATCTAGATCTCCGATGTGAGCAGCTCAGTGGAATCCTCTGGCTCGCCAGGATGGAATTTAAGACTTGAGAGAAAAAGAGAGAGAGAGAGAGAGAGAGAGAGACTTGCTTGTGAAATCCAAGTGCAATTTTATAGTCAGAGATTTGTGTTAAAATAGAATCTGATCATAATCAGGTATGAAAAGGCAATTGTTCCCTTCAAATTGGTCTAGCTGTATATAGTTAACGAACTGTATTTGTGCACAGATGTTTCATCTACTTTGAATACTTCTTGTTAAAAGTGCACTCTTGTCTCTTAAACACTGGGTTTTTTTTTAATGAAGATATTTGGCGCACAAATAAAAAGTGAATGTATTAAAGGTGTCTAGCACAACCTGATTGCTTATATACTGTCTAATAACTGTTACCTATCAAGTGTATTAATGCATCTTGGCAGTAAGCATGCGTACCAGAATGTGTTAACCCTATAAAAACTAGGTTTCAGGGATTAGTTTTCTTTTCTCCCCCCCCCCCCTTGGTGGTTGTATTTTATTCTTTGATTCTCAGTTATCTGTAGCACAGCACAGCCTACAACTCACTATGTAGCTCAGGTAGTCCCTGAACTCATGACAATCCTTTTGCCCCAACCTCCTGAGTGCAGGGATTACCAGTGTGCATCAACATACCTGCCATGTTTGCTTGCTTCCTGCTTTATCAGAGTAAAACGGACATACAAAAGCTGTTGTGTGTTTAATGGATGCAATCTGAAGGTTTGAAAGCCTTCACAAACCTTTGCAATGTCACCACAGTGAGAGTAATATCTGTCAGCTCCTGGTATTCGCTGCTGTTTCTCCTGTTTTATTTTGGCTGTAAAACACTTAAAATGAGATCTACCCTTTTACACAAAGTGTGGCTCCACACATAGCAGTGTGGCTAACTCCGGTACTGTTGTCCCACAGAGATCCACAGTGTTTTCATTTTGCACAGCTGGGAGATAACCCGAAAGAGCAATTCTTCTCCGCTGTTACCTTCATGGCCCCTTTATCCTGAGACCTTGGCCATGTTCTCTCATTTATAAAACGAAAGAAAATCCTGTAATGAAGGTAATCCTCAATGGCACCTACAACCTTATCACTTGGGAGGCAGAGAGAGAGGCTTGATGAGTTCAAAACTAGCCTGGGCTACAGTGAGTTCTGAGCAATCCTGGGCTCTACAGGAAGATCTTGTCTCTAATAAAACAAAAGAAAAAGAAAACAAAAAGACAAACATGAAAAGGTTGGCAGATTCAGATGACAAGGAAGGGTTGTTTAGATCTGTCCTGGTCACAGGGAGGCTTCCTGCTTGAGACATAACTGATTACTTCTAATTCTTGATGACACCTGAATTCAGTGTTAATAACTATAAATTTAAGCTTGCCCTCACCTTTGTCCCTCTAAGACAGATGTCCAAAAACAAATTAACTCCTTTTGTCTGCAATATTTGAGAGTGGTCTTACTGATGGAGTTTGCCATATTTATGGTATAAATATGAGGCTAGGGGCCTCAAAAGTGACTTACCCAAATGAAACACCTGAATGGAACATTTTCTGCTCATAAAACAGTACATTCTCGTGATTGGAAAGTTGGGAGGTGACCAAGGAAGACAATATGTGACCATTCCAGTTTGCTAAATATTTCCCCAGCCTTTTCCATGGATGCGTGTTTTGACATAGTCACTCTAAAATTATTCATGTGGAAAATTTTGAACTTCTGTTCATAATGATATTGGCCAAAACCATGAGATTCTTATCACACAGGGTTAAATATTGGCCATTTGATGTTCAAACAAACCACAAAGATATTTCTTTCTTTATTTTTTATTAAAAAATTTCCGCCTCCTTCCCGCTTCCCTTTTCCCTCTCCTCCCCCCACTCCCCACGCCCCTCCCTTCCCCCTTCCTCTCCAGTCCAAAGAGCAGACAGGGTTCCCTGCCCTGTGGGAAGTCCAAGGTCCTCCCCCCTCCATCTAGGTCTAAGAAGGTGAGCATCCAAACAGGCTAGGCTCCCACAAAGCCAGTACATGCAGTAGGATCAAAACCCAGTGCCATTGTCCTTGGCTTCTCAGCAGCCCTCATTGTCCACCATATTCAGAGAGTCTGGTTTTATCCCATGCTTTTTCAGTCCCAGTCCAGCTGGCCTTGGTGAACTCCCAATAGATCAGCCCCACCATCTCAGTGGGTGGGTGCCCCCCTTGCGGTCTTGACTTCCTTGCTCATGTTCTCCCTCCTTCTGTTCCTCATTTGGACCTTGGGAGCTTAGTCCATTCCTCCAATATGGGTCTCTGTCTCTATCTCCATTCATTGCCAGATGAAGCTTCTATGGTGATATGCAAGATATTCATTAGTATGGCTATAGGATCGGGCCATTTCAGGCTCTCTTTCCTCAGCTGCCCAAGGACCTAGTTGGGGACATCTCTCTGGACCCCTGGGAACCCCCCTAGAGTCAAGGTTCTTGCCAACCCTAAAATGGCTCTCTTAATTAAGATATATACTTCCTTGCTTCCATATCCATCCTTCCATTATCCCAACCATCCCATTCCCCCAAGCTCTCCCCATCCTCCCCTTCTCACTTGTCTCTCCCGATCTCCCCTTTCCCCATCCCACCCCACCCCCAGTTCCCAATTTTTGCCCAGTAATCTTGTCTACTTCCAATATCCAGGAGGATAACTATATGTTTTTCTTTGGGTTCACCTTCTTATTTAGCTTCTCTAGGATCGTGAATTATGGGCTCAATGTCCTTTATTTATGGCTAAAAGCCAATTATGAGTGAGTACATCCCATGTTCATCTTTTTGGGTCTGGGTTACCTCACTCAGGATAGTGTTTTCTATTTCCATCCATTTGCATGCAAAATTCAAGAAGTCATTGTTTTTTTACCGCTGAGTAGTACTCTAATATGTATATATTCCACACTTTCTTCATCCATTCTTCCATTGAAGGGCATCTAGGTTGTTTCCAGGTTCTGGCTATTACAAATAATGCTGCTATGAACATAGTTGAACAAATACTTTTGTAGTATGATAGGGCATCTCTTGGGTACATTCCCAAGAGTGGTATTGCTGGATCCTGGGGTAGGTTGATCCCGAATGTCCTGAGAAACCGCCACACTGCTCTCCATAGTGGTTGCACAAGTTTGCATTCCCACAAAGATATTTCTTGAAATCACATTCTTGGCAAGCCTCTGCCCTGCTTGCTCCCTCTCGTCCTCACTCTTGCTCTCTCAATTTCTTTCTTTCTAAGACATACTTTATGTTATGTGCATGAGAATGTGTCACTCCTGTAACATCCCCTTACGTGTAGAGGTCAGAGGACAACTTCTGGGAGTTGGTCCTCCTTTTCCACCCTGCTGAGATATGGTCCGTAGTGATTTGAATAAAAATGGCCCTCATAGAATCACTGGGAGTGATCTGTTTGGAGGTGTGGCTTTATTGGAGTAGGTGTTGCTTGTTGGAGGAAGTGTGTGTGTGTGTGTGTGTGTGTGTGTGTGTGTGTGTGTAGGGTGAGGATTCAGAAGCTTAATTCAGGCCCAGTGGCTCACTTGCAAACTTGCAGTTTTCATTTATATAAGAGTTGGTATTGTCGGGGTGTCTCTTCATAGCAATATAAAACCCTAAGTCAGGGTCTCTCTTATTTCTGCTGCAGTACTGCACAAATGAGTTTCAAGCTGATCCTCTTGTCTCTGTCTCCACAAACCTGATGCAAAAAAAGAAAGTCTTCCAAATGCCACTAAACCATAAGGAAATACACCTAAAATTCAATTTCAAGATCATAAATTGACTTAGCTATCCTGTTTTCCTCTTTTCAAGCTCTTTTATGGAACATTAATTTTTTAAAAATATTACCTTTATTTAGTTGTATGCAGAGGTAGGTAAACCTACACAGTGCATGATCAAAGGGATGACTTGAAGAGTTGTCTTCTACCACCATGTGAGTCCTGGGGTCTGAACTCAGGTCATCAGGGTGTTGGCAAGCACCTCAACTTGTGGATGTTAAATAGAGTAGAATTTTTCCTTGATTTACACACCCATATACCCTTTGTAGATTGAAAATGAATCCGCCTTAGGTCTTGCCAGACAGCTTAGCAACACAGCCTGTTACAGAGGTCCCTTGCTCACCATTCTGGCCATAGCTGGGCTTATGGGAAGGATGACCACTGGTATGGAAAGAGAGCAGAAACAGTAGGCGGTCAGCCCCTGGAAACACTCAAAATGCAAAGCTTCACACGAGGTCTCTATCACTTCTGTACCATCACAAACATGACAAAAATGTAAATCATTGTGCGTGGGGGACCATCTGTGTGTGGAGTCTGGTAACGTTTGTTTCCTCCGACTGTGAGATGTTCCTTATTGAAGAGCCCCTTCCCGGTTTGATCTGCGGAGCACACCCATCACACAGTGTTTGTAGACACTGACATCAGCTCGGAAGTTTGAGGACGAGCCTCTAGCAGCTTTTGGAGGACTGAGCCTGGCAAGTCACAGAAACACATCAACATTTTGTTGTCTCTGGTGTTTTGAGACAGGGTCTCACTATATAGCCCAGGCTTACTTAAATCATTGCTATCCCCATGCCCTGGCTTTCAGAGTGCTGGGGTTTTTGAACACATACCTCCACATTTTGCTTGGGTTTTTTTTTTTTCCCCCATACTTTTTTTTTTTTTTGAATGTCAAATCCACGTATTTTTAAACTGTGGCTTGTCCTTCTCAGTATATATGGATATACTATTTTTTGAAACTTTAATTAAATTATAGCATTGCTTGCTTCCCTTTCCTCTCTCCAGACTTTTCCATGTACCCCTCCCCACTCTCTTTCAAATTCATGGTTGCTCTTTTGCCTTAATTGCATTTGCATACAAGTGTGTGTGTATACTTATGTATATTCTCCTTCAAATTTACATCCTATTTTCTTCACTAATTATTACATATATGTAATACATATATGTTCCTAAATACAACCTGTTCATAATGCTACATGTTGTGTTCTGCTCTTCTTTTACTGACCATTTGTTATTTTTTTTTCTTTCTTCCCCTTATCTCCTAGTTGGGAGGGGCTTATAGAAGGGGTAACCAACCAGGTAGCCATGCACACAGAGAAGCCATGAAAGCAGGACTAGGCTATGATTACAACATTTCTGTCCAAATCAAACATCCTTTGATACCTAGCTGTTGTAACCAGTCATTCCATAGCCTGGAAGCATGTATTTTCCTTACTGTAATAGACAGTGCTTGCTTTGTATAGTCTGTACGTGACCATCTCTGAATACTTTCAGTTTGATGTTATTTTTTTTTTCAACGTAGCTACGATTTAGAATTATCTTCATTCATGTACTCTTGACCTGTCTTCAAGGCTTGACCCCAGGTAGACTCAGGCACATTCAGAGATGTATACAATCCCCTATCTTTCTTTCAATAGGACAGAAATAACCAAGGGAGGGATGGCATGGGGTGAGGTCTGTTCCCAGTGTGTAGAAGTGAGTGGTGCTAAGCTCTGAGGTGATTCCTAAGACTCTTCCAGCCCAGGATCCCCTGGGCCACTTGTGCTGGTCCAGCGCAGGGGATCAGCAAATGGTGATGGTGAAATAACTGGCTTCAGTTAAATAATTTGCTGTTTATGGCTTCTCTGTTTATGAATCAGTTAAAAGCCCTTTTAAGTGAAATTGGATCGACTACAAAGTGTTGGTTTCGTGTGTTTTATTTGCAGTTTAATCAGTGTGATCCAGCTGCCGGAGTGGGGAGAGTCGAGCTGGGGTTTTAATTATCCCTGCTTTGCCCGAGTTAGGAATTCCCAATGGTGCCGTCTGCGCGAAGATGCCAAAACCCGCATTGTTCTTTAATTAGCTGTTGTAATTGTTTTAGTCTAATCTCCGTGATTAGCAGCAGCTTAAATACAGCAGGAAGAAAGGCCTGTCCTCCATGGCTGCCCCAGCAAACACAGCCCTTCTCCCTTCTGCAGGGGGATGGCACAGCAAGTCAGAAATGCAAGTGGTGCTGATGGAGAGTGATTGAAATGGGCAACTGTGACATGGTGATGGCACTGGGGAGTGGTTTATTGCTTCCTGTGCCAGAGAATGTAGGGTCATTTGGACGGAGCTCCATTGACGGTGTGGTACCACTCTGGAGATGGGGAGGTGGGGCAGATGGGCAGCAGCTGCCATTTTGACTTCAGATCTCCTCCTCCATGCATTGAGCAGCAATCTTTGTGTCTCGCCGTGGGGGCATGCGTGTGCAGGTCAGAGGTCAGCCTCCAGTGTTATTCCTCAGAGACCATCCATCTTCATTTTTTGAGACTGGGTCTCTTACTGGGTCATGGAGTCAGCAATTAGATTAGCCTGGCCAACCAACAGACCTCAGGGACCTGCTTTTCTTGCTTCCCAGTCTGGAACTGCAAACAGACACCCCCATGCCTGGCCTTTTATGTGGGTTCTGAAGGCTGAACTCATGTCATGCTAACACAACAGATGCTTCACCTACCGAGCCGTCTCTCCAGCCCTCAGCGGGTAGTTTTATTGAGCACTTATTTAGTGCCAGGCACAATGCCCGAATCCTAGGGGGACGGCACTGCACAGCGTCCCTGTACACACAGTGTGCAGGCAAACCCTTGCACATGTGATTAGCTCGTTATAAATGGTGACGTGTGATGAAGAAAACCACGCGTGAGCTTAGCCGGAATGTTCCAGGGCAGTGAAGTGTGGACTGAGATCCAGAGGGACAGATGTCTGGGGAGAGCAGCGAGAGGAGGAGATCTAGGCCCTGCTCAGGGCTGATGCAGGCGCAGTTTCCCGCTCCTCCTTGGTGTGTTGTCAGGGCGAAATAGGTTATGCTCCCTGTCTTAACCCTTGTCTCCACTGCCCCTGCTGACAGCACAAAACCTCCTCGGGAGACGGCCCCTCACTCTCCCTCAGAGTTCCTGGGGTGTAAAATGGACATTATTACAGCCACAAGCATGTGATCTGGCTGTAAGGCCTCCAGAGAGCTGCCTGAGAGAGGGAAGTGGAGCTCAGGAAGTGGAGCGGGTGTCATTCACCCTGTGACAGGCACAGCCTTCACTTTGAAGCCTAACAGGGGCTGAAAAGTCCAAATCTGCTAATGCCCAAGTTTTTTGACCTTGGCCTAGTCACATGACCTTGCAGTACCCTTCCTGGAGGCAATGCCAGCTTACTTAGAACTGTCCAGTAGGTCAAGTTCGGGGTTAGCTCAGGGACAGCGCATCCCTCATGCTGGTCTAAGAGCAGTAAAGGTAGCTGGTATGTGTGAATGCCTGTTGTGCTGAGCCTGGGGTTGGTGGTCAGTCACGGTTATGCTACACCCCTTCACTTTTCCCCCTCCCATTTTAACAAGGCTCCGTCCTCCTGAGCCTTCTGGAGGGCTTCTCTCAGCCTCAGCACTCCTGCTGTGGGTTCTAGGTTATGTGTGTGCCCACTGAGCAGAAACTTAAAAAGTGTCTCTGTTCTCTACTGACTGGATTCTGGGATCATCTTCCTCCTAAGCCTTGAAACCCTGAATATCACCAGATGTCACCAAGCACCTGCCTCCCAGGAGAAGGCCACTGCTTGGTAAGATAGAAGAGCAGGGAGAGTCACTGGGCTGTGGGAATGAACGTTGTAAGAGGCCGCTGGGGAAAGTGGATGGAGAGTGTCTCTGTGGCTCGTGGAGCAAGAATAGTTTACAGTGGGCCTCAGTGTGCATTCCATCATGGACTTATGGAGGGAGATGGGACCCACAGCTGGAGGAAGGAATTGTGGGTCTGGATGTGGCTCCTGGTTGCTTCTGACCGGCCACCAGTACTGAGCACTGCCTGGAGGAGAAGCCAACATACAAGTGAAAGAGAAGCCCCTTGGTCCAGCTCACAGTCACATCTGTAAACAGCGTAGTGGTGGCATGAGGCAAAGCCAGGGCCAAGTGCTTTGTGTGTGTCTTTGACATCATGTATACATGTGTGTTAATTTGTTCCATGTCAGAAATAATTCTACAATTGACCCTGCCATGATTAACCCCATTTTAGTAATGGAGCCTAGGAATGAGACTCAATAGGACTGGTCCAGAATTCATGCCCTATTGCTCTAACAGATGGGGCAGGAGGAGGCTGGAGGTGGTTCTTAGGAATACCATGTGTGAAGTTTCTTCCAACTGGGCTGCTGGGGAACCTCAATAGAAACAGATCAAAGGAAATGCCATTTTCCATGAAGGCTTTGTTGAGTTCTTACTGGGTCCCAGGTACTGTGCCAGGTCCTGGAAACACATCGCTGACCAAAGTGAGTATGGGCTACTCTCCTGCAAGAGGGTAGTCCCAGGGTTTGTGGAAGAAACAGATAGGAAGCCAACACTAGGTAGCTGTTGATTGTGAACGCTGCCACAGCTGTTGTAGGCCACCAAGGATGACTGAACAGGGGCTACTGAAGTAGACAGCCAGGAAAGGCTGAATCCAGGAGTAAGACAGCGCCAATCAAAGAAAAGTCTGAAGGAAGGCATCCCTGAAGCAGAGTGGAGGCTGTGAACTCCCTAAGACCCAGCATGAAGGAAGACCTGGAGATATCCCCTGGAGAAGGATGTGAGGAGCGTGGATGGAAGAGTAGGGTGTGAAGTTGGGTGGGTAGATTCACACAAGCTATTGTCCCCATTTGATGGTATAGGAAACCATTCAGAAATGGTACAGGGACCTCGACCCACAAGTGTCACAGCCAGAATTCACTTCCGTGACTTTGACGTAAAAGTCCCAGCTGGCTTACAGACTTTACACCTTGATTCTGTTTTGTTTGTTTTTGAGAGTGCTAGCACATCCTGCACGCTGGCCTTGAACTGGCTGTACAGCCAGGTGTGAGCCTGCACTCCTGAAGGCTAGGTTTTCAGGTGTGGTGGCACACCACACCCAGCTCCAGTTTCCACCCTAGGGCTCCTTTGATTAGACGAGCTGTCTGCTCTGCTCCGGGACTCTGGAAATATAATTAAGACGCAAGCCTTCCTGCTATGCCCTAGAACCAGACAGTCAAGGAATGCTCATGCAAGGAGCCGCCCAGTGTACAATGGATTTAGGAGGCATCTCACAAATGTGCCCATTCCAGACACAACAGTAGCCTTCTGTTTTCATTTGTTTGAGATAGAGTCTTGTTATATATAGTCCAGTGGAGCCTGGAACAGGGACCCCTCCTGCCTCAACCTCCCCAGTACTGGCTCGACAGGTGTATTCTCCACCTCCCAGCTCCTGCATTTCTTGTGATTGTGACAGGAGCCCTTTATGACAGATGGCACAAACACTGTCCTCACTTACATATGGGGAAACTGAGGCCTAAGGAGTGATGATTTTTTTAGTCTAGTTCACTGGCAAAGGGAAATTGAGAGCCCAGGGTGGACCTCTGCCTTCTGGCGACATGGCCCCTGCTTTGTCCCCCTTCTTCTTCCATGTTCCTTTCTGCACTGTCCAGAGGAGTAGGCAGTTAACCCCGGAGTCACAGGAGCCATTCAGATACCTCACAATTTCCCGATCCCAAGGACCCTTAAGATGAACATCACTGTCTCACACTGCCAGCCCTGCATGTGCTGAGGCCTATGCTTGGTCCTCAAATGGGGGGAGCATAAATTAACATTTCACAGCCCCAATCATGTCCCCCAGTTTTGGTAATCCTCAAAGTGCATTTTGAAGTAGATACTTCAAAATCAGGAAGAGTCTACAAAACTAGCCAGACCAGTGGTGGTGCACGCTTTTAATCCCAGCACTCAGGAGGCAGAGGCAAATGGATCTCTGTGAGTTTGAGGCTAGCCTAGTCTAAAGAGTAAGTTCTAGGACAGGATCCAAAAGCTACCCAGAGAAACCCTGTCTCAAACCCCTCCCCCTCAAAAAAAAAAAACCCTCAGAATCGTGGCTATGTATTGGCTACCATCCTTCCCAGCAAATGCCAGGGTGGTTGTGCTGGGGACACTTACTGGAGAGCCGGTTGTCTTGTGCTGAGGCTATGGAGTTTGGCAATTAAAGAGAGAGATCAGGGAGCCTGGCGTTCATTCCTGAGCACTCCCTCAGCCACTGCCTTGCACCTGTGTTGCCTGAGACATCATTGTTATGTCAGGAATCTGGAAACACAAGTTCTGAACAGACCGCGTGCACAGAGACAAACACAGGGCCATAGAGCTGCGAGCAGCAGCAACAGTGCCACAAGCTGCAGGGGGTGAGGAATGTTGTGACACAAACTGGGCCAACCTCGCTTCAGAAAGCGGGGAGAGATAAGACAGACATTTGGAGGTGTGGAGAAGAAGGTTCCAGACAGAGACGCACCAAGCAGTGTGTGTGTGAATGTCCTGGGGCACCAACAAGCTTGACCTGGCATTTGGAAGATATCAGTAAGTAAGGAGAAGAGGGAAATAGCCGCAGGCAGGAGCTCAGTCCCTCGGGGCCTCCTAGATCCTGCTAAGTAGCTTGGCTTTTATTCCCAGTACATAAGAACACAGTGACTGGCCTGCCAGGCTAAGGAGATGCTGCATGTAAAAGTTTTGCACCATGAACATTCTCTGGTGATCTCATAGGTACCTATGCTTTGTAGTCCCCAGGCGTGCATTCTCTAGGCTTCCAGTGCCTCTCCCTGATTATAAATGACCCAGAGAGAAGTTCCAGCTTGGAGAACTATGGAGAAACAGAGAGAGGCCAATGCCTAGATGCCATCTTGCCTCATAGTTTGACTGTGCCAGAAACCCACTCCCATTTATTCCAGATGAGATCTAGAACCAGTCTATCCAGGAAGCCAACTGTGTGTACAATCAGCTTTCCCCTCAGATTTTTACATCTAAGCCAGCTGAGCTCAGGTAAAACTTAAAACTGTCTCAAACGCCAGGACCCTAGCTCCCCCAAATTTGCACCTGCACAGCCAGGCAAAGCTTCATAGATAAAGCCTGGCAGTAGACAGCTCTTCATCCCCAGGGCCTGGGTAACACGCATGTGTGTAGTCCTCCACCATGTGGTATCTTAAGTCTGAGTCAACAGGCTTAATCTCCTGTTAAGAATCCCACTGTCTGTTGCACAGTCTGGAAAACTGATCAGATAAAGGCGGCAAGCTCAGGAGGATGGCTGGTTGTTGTGTGTAGGAAATCTGATGATATGGTGGCCAGCCTCACGCATGCTTCATCTTCTGGGACTGAATCCATGAAGCATCAGTTTCCTCGTGTCGTTTTGGAACCCTTTTAGACCATGAAAGATCATCATGACATATATTCCAGTCTCCTCTCACAGCGCGTGGTGTCTACCTCAGGTGAGTCCCCTGGATGGCCCCTCTGAGCTTATCTGAGAGAGTCCCTGTCACCTCACAGGCTTTCTGAAGCACCTGGTGTATGGTGGCCTGATGATGTGGTCCAGAGAAAGCATGCCACAGGGAATGGATGTCTGTCTCTGTGGAGTAACAGGCATCACAGGAGAGAGATAGGACACTGAGTCCCAGGGTCATGGAATGACATATGTGACCCCTCCAGGGGCTCAGAGATTGTCAAGGAGAGGAATTAGATTCAATTAAAAGCGACCGTGGAAGAGTTAGAGGCCGAGATCTGGGTGGGGGGAGCAGGGGGCTGAAACACCCAGGAATCCCTGCCTCTGGGGAAGAAGCGGTTTCTGTTCTGGGCATCTCTATTTCTTACCCTTTTCTAGCTTTTTGCATCACTTCCAAGTCTCTCTGTCTTCTGGAATGGCCATCAAGTCTCTTGGAGTCTATGTCAAAGGCCCACACGCGGGCTTACAACCTCTTTGACCCTGCTGTGATTCCCCTGTCCACAGGACCACCTTTCCCCACCCTTTCACTTGTACCTACCTTCTCATCCCTGAGCAGCAGACGTGATCTTTTCTCTTCCCCAGGACTGAACTTCCAGCTGTCCAATATTAAGTTGATAATACAGCATATCTCTTTTTTCTTTGGTGAGCAGGAAGTTCAGAATCTTAGCTAATGTTGATGGTGATCATTCTATCAAGTATAGTCTGAAGGCTTTCTGTCTACCCTAGTGCTTTCGTCTGCCTCCGTTTTCTATTCCAGGCAAGCTATGTCTAGGGCAGTGCCTGTTTAGTTCTGTGTCTTTCTTTATAGGCCTTTCTTGGGTGGAACAGAAGGACATGCATCTAATTTGGTTTCTCACCCAGCTCCACCTGGCTCTGCCTCCTTGCCTCCTGCTGGCATGGAGGTTTTCTGAACAGCACACTTATGGATGCCTTTCTTGGAGAAACAGTTGGGATAGGGAAGCAGAAGGGGTTTCTAGCTCGCTGTACAGGTAAGGCTGAGTCAGCACATATAGCAGGGAGGGCTGACTAAGCACTTTTCCTTTTCCTCCCCTGCATGCCCAAGGGTGCTTTTGTGCTGGTGATGGATGGTCCTGGGGAGGTCCCCAGTGGCAAAGCACCAGGCTGCTTGCCAGAGAGCAGAGACCTACATCAACAAGATCCATGTCCACCCAGGGCCTGCTGCTCCCAGCTTTCTCCTAATGGAGGGCATTTGAGTGCAGAAGCCATACTGGCTAGAAGTCCTGAGCAGTAATGGAGAGTTTCATATGTGTTTGCTTGGTGCTGGACATGGAAAACAGGACTCTGTGCAGGCTGCATGCAAAGCATGTGCTCTACCAGGTTCCGTGAGAGACAATGTCTCAATCCCCTCTCCCCATCCCCACAGTCAGTGGGACTTAACAGGGTTTTGGACAAATCTTTTCTCACCAGTGCCCAGCTCCCCGTGGAGCCACTGACTTAAAATTCACAGCCACAATCAGTGAGTTCAGAGTTAGAGTCTCCATACAGAATATAATGCAAATAAATAAATAAATAAATAAATAAATAAATAAATAAATAAAAAACCTTCTTTGTGCTGGGTGGATGGCTCAGCTGGTAAGATCCCTCACTGTGCAGGCATAAGTCCTTAAACACAAATTCCCAGAAATAAAAGTTGAGTGTGGCCACATACACTTGTAGCCCTGCTGCTGGGACTTGCTGGACCCCAGTCTTGCCCCAGGTTCAGTGAGAGACCCTGTCTCAAAAGAATAAGGTAGGGAGTGATGGAGCAGGACACTGGGCAGCCCCCCTCACACACATACCCACAAACATAACATACCATTCACCCACATATCCCACATACATCACACATGCACACACAATACCACACATACCACATACACATGCATATACAAACATAACCACTGCACACATGCACACACACCCACACAGCACAAACCACACATACATGCTCACAGAAACATACTCAACACACACACACAATATGCAGACCTCCTCCTCTGTCCCCGCAAGCTCTGTCCCCTACACACACCTGTCTAGTAGACAGTTAGGAGATCCCTGCTGTGTGAGCCACACCCTGCATTTGGAGATACTGAGGCTCAGAGGACCCTGATGGCAATTAACCCTGTCAAGATGAAGATACAGTCTAGGCCCTTTCAGATTTTTATTTTCATGGTTTAAATTTTTTTGTTGTTGTTGTTGTTTGGCCTTATATAAGGAAACCCTCTTTGCCTGCACCATACAAACAGATGCCATGGCAGCCAGGGCAAAACACCATACCGACAGAGGAAAGACTTCACCAGTCTCAGCACGTTGGCTGGAAACCAATCTGCCTGCCAAGGCCTGAGCGGTCCTGTCTGCACATGGCTGCATCTCTATAACATTTCATTCTTTTTTATGTGGATATGTGTGTGTATGTGTATCCTTGTTTACATATGTCAATTGTGTGCGTGGATGCTGGACATTGACATCAGAGTCTTTTATCTTTCTCTGTCACCTCTATCTTATGTATTGAGTGGGCTTTCTCCCTTAACCTAGAGCTGGCAGACTCAGCTATTCTGTCCAGCCAGCTTGCTACAGGGGTACCCTCTCCCCCCTCTGCCTGGGAGAACAGTCAGACACCATACCTGCTCAGCTTTATGTGGTATCTTGGATCTGAACTCTGATCCTCACGCTTGCATTGCCAACTCCCCAGGTCCCCTCTGGACAGTTTTAAGTAACAGGGACATCCTCTTCCAAGGAACCAGGCACATCATAAAAGCTGGTGGCAATGGCAGCCTTGTCTGATAGTGCTGCAGTCCTTGAGAGGGGCCTTGTTTAGTGGTGTGACAGTCTCCTCTCTGTCTTCGCCCCCCTCCCGTCTCCTGAAGCCCCAGCAGTCGGGGGCCTCACTCTTGGCCCAGGCCAGAGCAGCTCAGCCTCCTGCTTCCTGCCTCATAAACAGACCTCTGTGGAGTTGCCAGGGCTCTGAGGCAGGGGCGAGTTTCAGAACAGCAGATATTTGTCAAATCTTGATGCTGGCAGGCATTCCGGGCCAGGCTGTAAGACATCACAAGACCAGGTACTGGGTACAGACAGACTCTCTTTGAACCCAGGGCTGACAGGGCTGGGTAACTGTGACAGAGTTTGGGGTGTATGCCCCCTCTCAGCTCCCTTGTTCAGTTTTGGCCAGCAGGAACTGTCCCCAGAGGATGACTTAAGCCTGGAACATGCAGCACCTATAGTCTCTCTGAAGGGAAGGTTCTCTGGACAGCATCCCTGACTCATGAGTCTATACTAGACTTTTCTAGATAAATCAGTGCCACTTAGTCACTCCCATCAGACTGCTGGAACAGGGTTTCTGTCCTGCCCAGGCCCTGGGCTTGTTGCCTGGTTCCTGTCCTGCTTTAGTTCCTTGTGAAGATTAGCTAGAGCACACAAAGAACACACACTACACAGGCCACACACATCACATATAAGCCACATACACCACACATACAACACATGAGGGCACATGCACTACACACACCATGCATGCCACACACATACACACCACACAGGTCACACATGCCACATATTAGGGCCCACACACTACACATGCCATACTCACCATGAAGTCCACCTGCACACAGAGATCGCACATGCTACACATGCAATACATGATGGCACACACACAAGTGCATATAAATCTGATGAGAACCACAGAAGCCTATGGTCTGGCTGGTGCTACTGAGCACATGTTAATCGCCTGATGTTACTATCAACCCCTTTGGATAAATAAGATGTTACCACTGGGGAAAGTTGGAGGGACCTAGAACTCTGTATAGTTGTGGTGCAACCTTCTGTGAGACTATCATTATTGAAGAAAATATATAAAGGAAAACATTTTCATACAATGAAGTCCTTAGCATGAGGTGTGTGTGTGTGTTGCCTTGTATGTGACATGATGGGAAGAGAAAGGGAGAAAACAGGGTTTGAATCAGGTCTGCACAGAGCAGTGCTCCTGGGGATCTTGTGCATTGGCAGAAAGCAGTATCTCGTGACCTCCAAGTCAAGCCTCTCTGTCCCAGTAGTCCCCTTCTCTTTAGTCCCGACTCACACACACAGTAAGACACACTGCACTGACCAGTATCTGCCTTATTCTGTGTTGTGTCTGCTTGGTTGTGTGTGCCTTCAGCCTAGCCCACCCTTTTCACTTGGTGTGTCTGGCAGGCTCCTCTCCATCCTTCTAGCCCCACCTGACCTCTCATGGAAGCTTCCCTGGGCCCTCTGACTACTGCTGGCACCCAAAAGGACTTCACAAACCTTGGAGTCTTGAACTGCAGCAGTGACTGAGCTAGAGAGAGATGAATTCTGTTGCCGCCTGTGGACCTGCTGGATGGGATGGGATGGAGTGGAATCTTTCCTTCTGTCATGGGACAGACCCTCCAGGAGCTTTAGTGACCAGGGATGTCAACCCAACATCTGCCATGCCTTAGGAAGGAAGTGTAGATTCCAAAGTAGCTGACCCGGGACATGGGACTCCTCATTTCTACAAGCCCTGGATAAGGCAAGGCCTGTGGGCTCTTCGTATCCAGGAGCCATGTCCCAGGTTCCTCAGCTGAAACTACCACAGAGATGTGCTCTGCAATGTCGGATTGTTGAGGAACCGTGGTAGATCTGCCACAGTGACTAGCCAGAAGGGAGGAAGGGCTTCAAGTTTGGTAGGGCAGCCTTTCTCCATCATGTTTGGGAGTGATACGTATTAGGGGAGTGGAGATAGGCAGTCCACTTGCCCCTCTGAATAAAGCTGGGAATGGAGCCCTGTGACCTGGCCCTGAACAAGTTGGGCTTTGTGTAAATGCAGAGGAGGCTTTCCTTCCCTTCCCCATCTGGCCTTGACCTGTCCCTTTGGTATTTACTAAGTGTAAATAGGAGGCATTTTAGTGACCTTTCTCATTGCTGTGGCAAAGTACTTCGTAAAAGCAACTTAAGAAGGGAAGGGTTCATTTTGCCTCAAGGTTTCCGGGTATGGTGGGGAAGACATGGCAGCAGGAGCTGAGGCTACTGGCTGCATCCTTCCTGCTGTCAGGGAGCAGGGATTAGCACACTTTGGTGCTCAGCCTCTTTCCCCTTCTGATTTAGTCCAGGATCCCAGCCCTTGGAATGGTGCTGCCCACATTCAGGACGGGTCTTCCCACTCAAAGTAGCCTAACCTAGAAACTCCCTTGAGGATGTGTCCAGATGTGTGTATCCTAACCAGTTCTAGAGCCTGTTGAGTTGACAAGATTAACCATCAAAGGGGAAAGGCACTAGTGGGTGAGGCAGTGCAGTCTGTGTCCTCGGGTGTCATCTACTCGAGACTGCCAATCATGGTACAGGTGTGTAAGGAGTACCTTGACCTGGCTCAGAGCCTATAGCTATCGGGCTTGGCAGACGCTAGTCACTTCTCTGGGGAAGAGACATTGAAACTAAAGGTAAAAGAATAGTCAGGAAGAGGACTCATTCATAAATAGGGTGTAATGATCAACCTATTCTCTTGATTCTGATGATCAACCAAGAGAATGCTGGGAATTAATAGAGTCTAAGGCAGACTGGAGGGAACTGGGTGGACCCAAGAGAGCCTTCAGACTCAACAACAGGGCAGAGCTGGGATAGGAGGAGGAAGGCAATATTAATGAGATCTTTAGAAATGTCATTGTTCTTCATTTCTGTATAGAAGGTTCTACAATTTTCCATCTAATTTCATCTTATATAAAGGTTTTGTTTTTATTTTTAATCATTCATGAATGCCCCAAACCCATACCAAAAGATTGCATTCCATCCCCTGGATGCTACTGGCTTTTGTTAGTTGCCCAAATTTGGTGCTACTTGAGTCCTCTATAAGAGCAAGAAGTGCTCCTAACCAAAAACATCTCTCTGAACCCTACTTTCATTTTTACAGGGAAGATAAGTTTCTAATCTCAGCCTCCCAAGCCAGCCACCTAGGATCCCCTTTGACCTCCATCCCTAGCTACTTTTCTGTGACCTTTACATTTTGCTTTGTCCCTGCATAGCTTTCCACTCAAAGATTCAGATGCAAGAGGCCCGGGCTTCTCCACCAGTAAACTCAGAGCCACAAGCCCACATTTCTTCGCTCCATCTCTCCTGATGCTCAGCCACCATGTCTCACCCAGGATTGGAGCACCGAGTGCTTTTGGTGGTTGCCCCTGAAGGCAGAACCAGGAGAGACCGCTTAGTAGTGAGGATGTTTACTGCAATCTCCACAAGGACTCTTAAGCCCTGGAAAATAGGTTCTCAGAAAATTCCCCCTCTCAGCAAGGCACAGCACGAACAATACACCCCAGGAATGCATGTGTTTCAGGGAATCCAAGCTGATGAGCTTTCACGGAAAGCTTCTCCGCCAAGGCAAGGCGAGGGCCAGCTCTTCCAGGAGGGGCTGCTCAAGCTGGGCCCATTCCTCCTTGCGCCTTCCTTTTTCCCAGCAAGGATCTGCTGAGAGGGGCCCCTTGTCTATGAAACAGAGTTTCAGAGCAGTGGTTATCCCTTTCTGTGGGCAAGTTAGGACCATGGCTAAGGGACATTTTTGGTTGTCATCTCTGGGGATGGAGATGGAGTGTGACTGTAAATAGGTAGAGGTGGGGTTGCTAGTGAGCCTTCTATTACATAACTGACAATGTCCCAGCCCAGTGCGATAAACAAGGCCAGGATCAGAAAAAATGGAAAGACATGCAGATCCCGAGCTTCCTGCCTGCTTTCCTCCCCCATCACTACAAGTATGTCCATGCACTAGGCCACCGTTGGACATTTGCTTTCCTCCATCCATTCCTTCACATTAGTGTTCATCTCGTGACCTTTCACCTCCATCAACCCAGACTGACAGCAGCCACTGCCGCTCCTTTATTTCTGGTGCAAATGACAGCAGAGGAGAGGGGTGTCTTTTCCTTACAGATATAACTAAAGCCCATGGATTCAGCCGTTGTATGCCAGGCCCTAGCGGGAGTCCTGATTTCTGTCCTCATGGCTGGTCTGGTTGAGTTTTCTGATCCCATCTGTCTCCAGGTGGAAACTGGGTCCTGGAGAATAGGGTCTCCTTCAAGTTCAGAAGCCTGGGCAGTGCAACAGAAGCCGGGGTTTGCAGCAGTTCTTGGGCAGAGGGAAGATGGGAAGGCAGAGATCTAACGGTGAACTGTATGTTTGCACACTGGCCATTTTCCAGGGAGGGAAGGAGGAGCTACAGATCTCCAGAACCCTTCATCCTTTACAGCAGTGGTTCTCAACCTTCCTGATGCTGCGGCCCCGGATGCAGTTCCGCGTGTTGTGATCCCCCCAACCATACAATTATTTTGTTGCTGCTTCATAACTGTAATTTTGATGCTGTTATGAATCCTAATGTAAATATCTGCTATGCAGGATATCTGATACGCCATCCCTGTGGAAGAAGGGTTATTCAAACCCACAGGGGTGACAGCCCATGGGTTGAGAGCTGCTGCCTTAAAGGGTGAGAGGAATGGACAGTTATAAAGAAGAAGGGATACTCCTTGTTCCAGGCTTGTCCTGTGCCTGCTGCTGGAGTTTGCCTTCATCACCATCCGGTTATGTCTAGCTGCTTTCAAGACACAGGCTGTAAACTCTGCCTCTCCTCTGGACCAGTATTTGGGGTGAGGAGGAAGGAGAATGACTTGCACTGTGGGTGTTTAGCAGCACCTCTGACTTCTGCCCACCAGATGCCAGAGCATCCCTCTGTCCCCAGCTCTGGTCTTTGTGGCAATCAACAATGTCTCTAGATATTTCCAGTGTCACCCGGTGAGAGACACTGCCACCTCAGCCCTGCTCCAGTGGAAAACACTCAAGTTCAGGCCCTGGTGGAGAAGTCACTGCTGAGGATTGAGAATTAATCTATCACAGCCCTTAAACTGGTTGTTGACTTCGTGGCCTCGAGGCGACTGAGTGCTGTTGGGTCCAGAACACTGGAGTTGTGGGTGTAGATGTGTCTGGAGGATCAGAATATCTTTTTGAACCCCAAATACTCATTGCCTTGTTCCAAAGCATTTTATGTCTGTAGTGTCCTGCCTGGCCCACTGTAAACACTTAAGCAATGACAACTGATTGGCTAATGGATGCACTGAGGCTGCATTCCACCCTGGAAGAGGGCTTAGCTGCCATTACCCAGGCACCCAAGGGCACATATCTATCTGTGAGCAAAGAGGCATCTGGGTCTAGACAGCCCCATCCCTGTCCTTCTCTGCCCGTGGGTTCCATTCTCCCCAGGTCTTTTCTGCAGGATCTATTGCCCCATTGAATTCCGTCTGAAGCTCTGCCTCCCAGGGTGCATAAGGCTCCTGAATGTGGAAGCCTTCCAAGCCCTAATCAATCCCTCCCTTTATTCAGGGTAAAGTTGAAAGCAGGCTGGAACCATTGGAAGGACTTTGCACTGCACTGTGCGGAAGAGCCCTTATGAAAGATGTATTGACGGGTCCTCTTGTTCCAGGATGTTGCTGGCGTCAAAAAGGCAGGCACCGAGTGCAAGCTCTCTTTCTGCCACAGAGACGGACTCTCTAGGGTCAGATCTCTGTACCTGAACACGTGTGATTTAAATCACTTCACTGAAAAATATAAATAAAATCGAGATGACTACTGTAATGAAAATGAGAAGCCAGTAATGTTACGGTTCTGACTTGTGCAGCATTAAAACTAGAAGACTGATTGAAGGCTCCTGGCACCAAGCCATGTATTTCAAGCAATGCAAGTCAGTGACCACAGACACCTAACTCCCGAGAGACCCAGCACCCAGGATCAAGGTTCAGCTGTGATTCACTCTAGCTTTGTGATGAGATTTCATTTCCCTCTCTGACCCTGGCTCTCTATAGTTAGATCTTGGGATTAATGTCTCTGATACCTTTCTGGTTTCATGAATGTAAGAACAGGGATGGAAATCTAATATTCCCACAAAACTGTGTTTTCAGGGATTGGAAACAATTTTCCATTTGATCAAAGGGTTTTTGTCTTTAAGTGAGATAACTTGTGGGTTTCCAAGAATGGTTATAAAAAAGAGTTTTTAAAACTTCTTCTTATCCTGGGTTTCAGGCCTATATCTACTAAATATATAGAGATGTGAACCTTCAGAGGAGTTGAGTATTATTGAAAATTTTAGGTTTATAAGTCAATGTGTAGAGTGGAAATTATGATTGAATTTTTTATTTCAATATTCCTGCTTCAATTGCTCTGTATTTTTTCTCTTGACCTTTTTCCCTTCTCCCAACCCTTCTCTCCTTCCCCTTCCCTCCTCTTCCCTCCTCTTCTCTTCCCTTCCCTTCCTCTATCCTTCCCTCCCTCCCTACTTTTCTCTGTCTTCCCTCCTCCCTTTCCTTCCTCTTTTTTTCTCTCGTCATTTTATTATACTGAGGACCCAAGGTCTTGTACATATTATTTATGATAGTCAATCTTCATGGTCAGCTTGACTAGTCTTAGCATCAGTGTGGAAACATTCTCTGTGTCTATGAACAGTCAGTGAGGCCGCACTCCATCCCCGTAGCTCTGTTGAGGAAGAAGGTATTCTGTGGCCCTGGAAGCACTGCACACGCAGAACTCCAGTCTGCTGTTCACTGCAAGTACTGTGCTTTGTTGTCCGCCCCCTCCACGGTGTTGAGATTTAATGCACTGGACAGAACTAGCGATCCTGAACTGCTGGTGTGCAGCCACCGGTCATTTAGGAGACCAAGGAGGAGGAGTGCTTAAAAGTTTAAAGGTTGCTTGGACAACTTGTTAAAACTCTGTCCCAAAATAAAAAGCAAAAATAAATCACTGGGCATATAGCTGCGTGGTGGATTTCCTGTCCTTGCCTGGCATGTGGAAGATCAAATTCAACCCTCAGTACTAGAAAAAAAAATAAATAAAATAAAAGAAGTGAGAAGAATTGGTTAGAGTTCTTCCTTTGTGAGTACATCAATCCATCCAAGTGTCTTATAGGTTAACAAGTTGTCTCAAGACAATCTTTTGCCAAACCCAGTTTGACTGTCTCTCATGCACTCCCATCTTCTGCCCTGAGCTACTCTGTGTCTCCACAGAATGCTGCCTGCAAGAAGGTTAGCAATAGATACAGCGTACTGACCTTAGGCTAGACAAGACTCAAAATAAACCTCTTCGCTTTAGAACATACCTGATCTGCGTTCTTGCATATGTGGGCCCAGGCCGTCATCCAGAGAGACATCGGAAGGTAGTTAAACTTGAGGCTGTGCATTTGTCCTCACATGACTCATGACCTTGACTCCTAGTCTGGGAGTACCAAACCTTCTAAACTGACAAGTTCAGCCCACCCAAGGGAATTTCTAATGTGGGGAACAGGGATAAGTTCAAATTCTGTATCCCTCCTTGGTACAAGTGAGTTATTGAGAGTCATATTGAGAGTCATTGGGAGGACTTAGGGAAACAAAGACTGGCCCCACACACACATTTAGGTGAGGTAGCCATACTTTGTTTGGGTCATTCACTTATTCTTTCCCACCAGTCAACTGTCTGTAGCACGATTAATAAGAACCCAGAGACAGAAATTGGGGTTCAACCTGAAGGTCAGAAAAGAGCCAGCCACTGGTTCAAAATGGCAATCCTGCCTCCAGGAATCTCAGAATGAGCCTGTGTGTGAGAGCTATCTCCTCTCTAGTTCTGGGATTAAAAAAGGCGTGCACCTCTATTACCCGGTTTCTATGGCAAACTAGTGTGGCTCCTGGGGTTAAAGATGTGTGTCACCACTGCCTGGTCTGTCAGGCTGACCAGTGTGGCTGTTTTACTCTCTGAACTTCAGGCAAGCTTTCTTTATTACAATGCAAATGAGATATGACTTCAGCTGTCACCCTGCCTGCTTTCTGTGAGTGTGCTTAAACTCTCCCCATGTGATGGCCATATCACAGCCACAATGCAGATTTTACCAGCTGCATCCTTAGCATCCTTACTCTGGGTGCACTTCAACTGTGCAGCACTAGCTCATGATCTTAGAGTGGAACACAGTGCCACAGGCCTATCATTCCAGTGTCGGGAGGCAAAGAACACCGAGTGTAAGGGTAGCCTAGGTGTCATAGCAAGATCTTGTTTAAAGAAGAAGGAAAGATCCATAAACATTTATCTTGAATGCTTTAAGAATACGTTGTACAAACACTCACCATCCCGTATGGCTTTATTACCAAGGACAAGGGCACATCTGACTGTGCCCGAGTTGGTTCTGCTGCTTGAATCACAACCCATATGGTTTCTGGGGGTGGGGAGGATCTTACCTGTATGTATGCCATGTTGTTGACAGGTGGCACTTTTAAACAGCAGGTTTAGGGCCAGTAAGACACATCAGCTACCTGTGGAAATTATCAGAGATGAGACAAACACATGCCGGTCACTTCACACTTTCCACCCTGTCCAATCTAAATCTCAGCACAGGTTCTCAAGTGTTTCTGCTCACACAAAAAAAGTCAGGCATGGTATATATGTTTGTAATCCCAGCACTAGGAAGTGGAAAGAGGCAGATCCCTCGGGCTTCCTAGCACATTTAGTGAGATGCAGGTTAAGGAGAGACCCTGTCTCCAAAAATAGGTAGAGAGCACCCAAGAAACTACACCTTAAGTTGACCAATGGCCTCTGATTCTGTGGTTAATGTCTTTGTTTCTGGTTCCAGTGTGAGATCATGAGAGTAAACCTCATCTTCAAAATATTTTATTTTTAATTATGAATAAACGTGTGGGTTTGCACACATGAGTGCAGATGCTTGCAGAATCCAGAAAAGGGCATCAGGTCCCCCCAAACTAGAGGTATGGAATGTTATAAGCTGCCAGACATGGGTGCTGGGAACCGAACGTGAGAGCACTCAGCGAGAACTAAACTTTTAACCACTGAGCTGTCGCTCCAGCTCTAAAACGTCCTAGTGAGCTATGCATCTACGTGCAGAGGTGTGTGTGTGTGTGTGTGTGTGTGTGTGTGTGTGTGTGTGTGTGTGCAGGCACACAGCCAGTCCTCTGTATCTGAAGTTTCCAGTCCACAGATGTAACAGCTGCCCATAGACAACATTTGAGGGAGGTGTGTTGGTAGTTAGTATCTGCAGACTTCTTTCTCTGTGGTCATTCCCTATCATGTTGGGGATGGTGGTAGCTACTTACAAGGCATTTGCATTTAGATATTCTAAGTAATTCAAAGACGATCGAAGTGTATGGGAAGGTGACTGAGGGATGCTCAAGTCTGTGGTGTTCGCCACAAGTACTGGGACTTTTGTCCCCAGCAGGTGGCCCCATCTTAGGAGGCTGTGGGCCCTAGCGGGGAGGAATGGTTTACTAGGAGTTGCCTCTGAGGGTTCTTCCTGTTTCTGCTTGGGACCCAGGCCCTCTGCCTCCATGCCTGCACCATGTTTCTATCACCAAGGTTAGATGGAGCTGTGACACCACACCTTCCCTGACAAACTAGATTGAAGTCTTTCTGAAATTGTGAGCCAATACAAGCTTCTCCTCCAGTATGTTTTTCTTTCAGGTGTTTTTTTCTCAGAGATATGATTTATTTTTATTCTAATTATGTGTCAGTATTATATGCACATTAGTTCAGATGCTCTCAGAGGCCAGAAGACTTGTCAGATCCCCCGGAGCTAGAATTGCAAGCAGTTGTGGGTCCTGCAGCACGGTTGCTGGGACCTGAACTAGTGGCCTCTGAGAGAACAGTAAGCACTCTTAACTTCCATCCATCTCACCAGCCCCTGTCCCAGAAATAGAAAATTACTAGCCCAGTGTTCATGCGCAGCACATAGAAAGGACTGGAGCATGTGAGTTTGCTATCTGCAGGATCTTGTAACCAGTCCGCAGAGACTGAGGAGCTACTGTACATGCGTGCATGTGTGCGTGTGTGTGTGTGTGTGTGTGTGTGAATGTGCATTTGCACATTAGTCAGTATGAATCTAGGGCCCTTGCAGCTAGTCCTCAGGGACTGAGGAGCTACTGTGCATGTATGCATGTATGTATGTGTACACGTGTGTGTGAGCATGAATTTGCACATTAGTCAGTTTGCATATGAGGGCCCTTGCAGCTAGTTCATAGAGACTGAAGAGCTGCTGCATCTATGAATGCATGCATGTATGTGTGTTAATATGTGTGTACACATGTGTGTGAACATGCATTTGCACATTAGTCAGTTTGCATCTAGGGCCCTTGCAGCTTGTCCACAAAGACTGAGAAGCAGCTGCATATATGCACGCATGCATGTGTGTTAGTGTATGTATGCATGCATGTGTACACATGTATGTGTGAACATGCATTTGCCCATTAGTCATTTTGCATCTAGAGCCCTTGCAGCCAATCTGCAGAGACTAAGGGGCAGCAGCATATATGCATGCATTTGAGCATTAGTCCCCCTTTGTCCCAGAGACAAGAACCGAAAGGAAGGAGGGTTTATCTTGGCTCACAAATTCCAAGGGCTCAGTCCACACCTGGCTACCTCCATGCTTTTAGGTTCATGTGGGGACACTGTGGAGGAAGGACATGGTGGAGTATTGTGTGATGTTTTACTCTTTTGCAATTTTGGGGGGCCCACCACCCAGCTCCCAAATAAGTCACACATTGAGACTTATTCTTAGTTCTCAATGCCTGGCTTTAACTTAGCTTGTTTCTAGCCAGCTTTTTTTTTAATCTTATTTTATCCCGTCTACCTTTCCGCTCTTTTTATATTTGTGTACCTTCTTTACTTCTTTCTCAGTAGCTTGCTGTGTAACTGGGTGGCTGGCCCCTGATGTCCTCCTCCTCTTCCTCATTCCTCCTTCTATTTATACTGTCTGCCTGTCAGCCCCACCTATCCTTGCTCCTGCCTCGCTTATTGGTTTTAGCTCTTTATTAGACCATCAGATGTTTTAGATAGGCAAAGAATCACCGCTTCACAGAGTTAAACAAATGCAGCGTAAACAAAAGTAACACACCTGAAAATAATATTCCCCAAGAGAGGAGGAACTCGGCTTACCTCCTGTCAACGAGGAAGTAGAGATAGTAAAAAGAAGAGGCCTGAAACAAGAGAAACCGTTCTGGGACACATGCCAGTGACTGAGCCCCAGCTACTTGTGGCTTGTGGGTAGACACACACACACATGTACACTCACCCACGCACACGCACATTTGTTTATTACTACTATATTGTTCCTGCATGGCTGGCCAGGTAACTGACTCTGCACATATGTGAATTACTAACCACCGTGTGTGCTCTGTTTGTAAGATAGGCCTCAGCTTCAGAAGTGCTGAGATCCTGGACACAACTGGTGTGCAAATACAGACGTGGTGCAAAAATCTAGAATGGCTGCACAGTTGATTTGAATCAAGATTGCAGTCCTAGTGACTGACTATTTAAATTTCCCATGAACCATTGGTTGTGTTTTGAGGACACAGAAGTGCAGTGATTCCTCCACTTGCTCTAGCCATGGTCTCAGTGGAGCAGGGAGGAAGAGAAGGAAGGGAGAGGAAGGGAGAGAAGAGTAGGTAAGAGCTGGAAGGACATGGGAGGGTGAGGACCAGGGTGGGGAAGAAAAAAAGAGGGCAAGGAAGAGGAAGAAGTAGATGAGGATAGGAGAAAGTAGAGAGGGAAAGAGCTAGCTGGCCTCTGTTGATCCCCATGGCAGATGGTGGCTCTCCCCTTCAGTTCCTCCTGGCCTTATCTCTGCTTCCTGCTTCCTCCTCTTAATGTGTATTGAACACTGCCCCTCTGTATTTCCTCTCTCTATTTTCCATCATTCCAGGCCACAGACCAGTCCCACCTCCCCAGCCTCTTCCAGCTACTGGGGAATTGGGTGAGCAATCCAACTTTCTTTTCCAGCAGCAATAGTTGCTTATTTTTTCCTGGAAATTCTAGGTTCACACACACAACACCACCAACACCACCACTACCACCACCACCACCACACCACAGCATGACTAAGAAGTTCTGGATCCGAGAAACTAAACACATGGCTCACCTCTGACCTCGTGGGGTCTCATTCAGGCCCCACCACTGTAGCCACTGTACGGTCGGTGCCAGTCTTCCCTGACTCCTATGCTGATGATCTGAGTGCTTCAAAACAGCACTACTCACCAAGTTTCCATTAGCACCACCAGAGGAAAAAGACTTCAGTTTAAATTATCCCTAGTGAAAAATAAATAAATACTATGGGTATTTTATCAGATATGATTGAGCTTTTCAGCCACAATCTGTGGAAGGTTTATTTAGGCCCATGGATGCAGAATATTAGAACCATGACCACTGGGAAACTTGGGCAGTTTCCCAGTGTAGGAATGTGTACATGTCTGGGCAGACAAGAAGCAGTGTTAAGAGGGAGGAAACAGTGTGTGAGAGGCAGGAAACAGAGTGTGAGAGGCAGGAAGCAGTGTGTGAGAGGCAGGAAGCAGAGTGTGAGAGTCAGGAAGCAGTGTGAGAGGCAGGAAGCAGAGTGTGAGAGGCAGGAAGCAGAGTGTGAGAGGCAGGAAGCAGAGTGTGAGAGGCAGGAAGCAGAGTGTGAGAGGAAGGAAGGAAAGAGTGTGAGAGGCAGGAAGCAGAGTGTGAGAGGCAGGAAGCAGTGTGTGAGAGGAAGGAAGGAAAGAGTGTGAGAGGCAGGAAGCAGATTGTGAGAGGCAGGAAGCAGAGTGTGAGAGGCAGGAAGAAGTGTGTGAGAGGAAGGAAGGAAAGAGTGTGAGAGGCAGGAAGCAGAGTGTGAGAGGCAGGAAGCAGAGTGTGAGAGGCAGGAAGCAGAGTGTGAGAGGCAGGAAGCAGAGTGTGAGAGGCAGGAAGCAGAGTGTGAGAGGCAGGAAGCAGAGTGTGAGAGGCAGGAAGCAGAGTGTGAGAGGCAGGAAGCAGAGTGTGAGAGGCAGGAAGCAGAGTGTGAGAGGCAGGAAGCAGAGTGTGAGAGGAAGGAAGCAGAGTGTGAGAGGAAGGAAGCAGAGTGCGAGAGGCAGGAAGTAAATGAAGAAGGTGAATCCCAGAGAAATAAGTTAAATTTTCCAGTCACACAGCTAGTGAGAGGCAATCTTAGTTTGATCTTGGGAGAGTTCTAGACTACACGTCTGTCTAGCCCTCATTACTGGTAATGGGACCTACAATGGCTGTAATGCATCTTGCTCTTACCATGCAAATTCTCGCTTATACTCTGAACTTCCTGTTACTGCACACAAACACCTCTTTTTTTTTTTTTTTTTTTTAACAGCTGCATTGTTTCCCACACTCATTTGCCTGGTTTCCTTTATTTAACCAGTTCACCGCCCACGGGGCTGCTGCGTCTCCAGTCCTGTGCCGTGATGAGCTCTGTTAAACAGCCTGCCACCCAGACCTACCTATTGCTTTCGTGCTTGTGCACAGGAAGCAAAGTGCCCACCCCCCAGGCATCTGCACAACTAAGGAACATTTGTTGGGAACACTGGAAATGCCTCTCAAAGCTAAGACACTTGCCTGGCGACACAAGGTCACTGTCACAGTCTTCTCCCTTCTGCAGGTTCTGATAGCCGTAGCTCTAGTGACAAGTTCCCCCCACCCCCACCTCTTATCATCTGGTGCCAGGATTCTCCTCCTGTCATCTGGTATTTTCCTACTAGGCTCCCCACAGTGTGTATTTGAACTTCAATCTCATCTCATTAACAGAAAGACAGGGCATCCAGATTCTATCCCTGCTGCCTGGGACCAGTTTTGAAATGGGGCTGAAAAGGTCAATTCAAGAGGGTGTGTGTGTGTGTGTGTGTGTGTGCGTGCGTGTGTGTGTGTGTTGGTGGGGGTTGGGGGTAGGCTTTCCTGTGGCTGGTCTTTCTTTAGCTTTTTAAAGTTCTTAGGTCACAGTCAGTGGACTTTCCTGGCCACTTTTGCTAAGTCCTGCCTGTCATTTGGCAGCCAGGGAAACCTCCTGGGATGGGGCGAGGGGGGTGGGGATGTCTGTATTCAATGCCTCTTTCTCTGTACCCTGTCAATGAGGTTTCCATGACACAGTGTGCCTCGCCATACAGAGACCTCCATCAGGGAGCCTCAAGGTGCAAGGGACACTGGCAATTCCTAGAGGGCGATTTGAGCTCCTCTCTGCAGCACAGCAGTGATTAAAACAGCCACAGTGTTAGAATCAGTGGAGTTTGGAGGTTTGTTCTGTGAAGTCTTACAAGCAGAGTCATGGGAGGACAGGGCTGTCACTCGGGGAGGAGGGAGGTCTGTCTTAGCCCTGCTCTGGTATCTGCTCTTCTAGCTCAAATACGCTGAATGGTTGGACACGGTGGTGACCAGTTACCACTCACATGACCCAGGATCCCACCTGGGTTGTCAAGGCTCACCTTGCCTCCTCTCTCTGTCTTTGCACAAGAAATGGGTGATTGGCACATCCCCTAATGCTCCTCTTGCCAAGCTTCTCCAGCAGGGACCCAGATCACCAACTGAAGAAATACCTAGATTCATGTAACGTGAACTTAGAGCCTTAGACAACCACATAGGGACGGGCTGGTGTCACATGTAGGGGTGAGGGACCATGCAGGGGGAAGGGCTGAATTGCTGGAAGTCACAGGGCTTGACTCTACATGCTGAGTCAGAGACCTTAGTCAAGGCTCCTGTGACTAGATGAATAGGACTCACACAGCAAACTACCTAAAGTTCTTACTTTGCAAGCTTGATGACTGAGGTCCATGCCCAACCCCATTTAAGGGGGCGGGGGGTTGGAGAAGTGGTATGTGCTTGTAATCACTGCTTTAGGGAGGCAGAGAAAGTGGGATCCTGGGACTCATTGGTCAGATAGCTTAGTCTAATTGATAAATTCCAGGCTAGCAAGAGACCCTGACTCAAAAAAAAAAAAAAAAAAAAAAAAGATAAGGCTAGTTGTAGTTGTTTGTTTTTCTCCTTTGCTTCCAGAGTTAATTTTCTTGATCCTTGATCCTTCTTCCCAGATTTCTCCTTCTAGTTAATCTCTCTGCCTGGCAGCCCCACCTATCCCTCTCCTGCCTAGCTATTGGCCATTCAGCTCTTTATTAGACCAATTATGTGTTTTAGACAGGCACAGTAACACAGCTTCACAGAGTTAAACAAATGTAACATAAAAGAATGCAGCACATCTTTGTATCATCAAACAAATATTTTAAAGCACAAACGAATGTAACCCATCTTTAACTAATACTCCACAACAGAAAACACCCAAGGAATGACACACATAATAGACAGACCTCTGGCCTCCACATGCTTACTCACACACATGTACATACATCCACAAGCAAAGGAACACACAAAATTTAGTGTCAGGCACTGAAATGAAGAGGGTTCTGTCAGGTTCAAACAAGTGGTTTAATCACACTACATCTCAACATTCTCTTGTTGATATGTTGGTCACTTGGTCCCGAAGTGGGTCACCTAGAGATTCATCAACTAATAAATACAAAGCACCTAGAACCAACAATGGTCCTTTTATCTCCTCTTTCCTTCCTCCTCACCATGTCCTTCCCCACATGTGTTTGAGCTGATTTTACTGATAAGGAAACCGAAGTACAGGGACCAGACTACTCCCATGTTGCCAGTGTATGAAGGGAATGGGGTTCTATGCCTGGGTTTGGTTCCAGGCTGCAAGGCATGACCTCTGCCCTTGATCATCTCCCAGTTCCCTATGCATTCTGAATGCTAGGGATGATGGATTGGGTCTTGAATTGGAGAAAAGAGGCCACATCCCCAGCAGAGCATCCTCTGTTTTGATGTGAGACAGTCACCCATGGGGCCCTGAGCTCAGGCTGCTGGCAATGGGGACCCACCTCAAGGTGTAATATTGGTAGCTTGCATATGGTGCATCTAATTTACATCCCCATGGGGCTGAGGCTAATAAATTAGCCTCTGATCATTCACAGAGGCAGAGATCCTCTTCTCCTTCATCACCCGTGGGAAGCTGAGGCCAGGCTGGAGGGTTCTAGGGTTTGGAGGTTAGTGGTGACCCCACCCAGGAAAGAACATGCAGGGCCCCATCCCTCCCCCAGTTGTCACATGGAGAACAGTATGCTGTCCCAGGGTGCCACACCCCCAGGCCTTGTTACTCACTGTTCTTCCATTTGGCTCTGTCCCCTGTAAGCTCCCTAGTCTCCTCCATGAAACCACAGCCAGCTTTCCAAGAAGTGACTTCTGCTGTCACCCAGCCAAGAGACAACTGGCAAGCTTCGTGGTGTCACGTAAAATAATACATTTCAGAGCGGTGTGTTCCCCGTGGGAAGAGAAACCTGTTTTCCTCCCCCTTAACGCTGTTCATAGGTGAACACGTTCCACAGGACTTGAGTTACCTCCTGGTTCACCCCCTTTTGCTTCTGGTTTAAGCACACAGATTCATCTGCTCAACCAACAATCCCAGCATGCTCCCCAGTGCTGCTGTTCTCACCATGGTCCATGCCCATGCTCACTGCCCCGTGAAGCTGGCCATTCTCCCGTCTCAGGGGAACAGCCCCAACCCTCTTGTCTGTGCCTGCATCCACCAACCAGGCTAACACACTCACTCTAGTCTCTGTTCTCTGGGCACTGACTGTGCTTCCCGGTGACAAAGGCAGTCACTCCAGACATGGCTCTTGCATAGGGACAAAGCTTCCTCTGCCGAGAGCCCTAGTTCTGGAAGGGTCCAAAGTGATTTCCCCATTTCCCCTTGTCCTAATCCATGAATGCATCTCTCTTACCCCCACCTCATTGGCTTCCCTGACAGTCTCATCCCGGGGCCTTAACACTGCCTTCTCTCTGAAATGTGTTTTGCCCTCCATAGCCACACAGCCAGGTCATTAACCATTTGAGTCTTTGCTTAAGCCTCATGCTGTCCATCCAAGGACTTGGCCTTGACCTCAGCATCCTCCTGCCCTATACCCTGTTCACTCTCTTCACATGTCTATCACTCATGGTGCCTGGTCCTCTGTCTCCCTGCACAACTGAAGTTCCCTGAGGAAGAGAGGCTCGTCTGCGCAGTTTATGGTTGTCTCCTGGCCCCTCCGACCACACCTTTATGAAACAAAATTGATGCCCGCTGTCTACCACATCACAAAGATTCTGGCGTTTGGTAGAATAAGTGGAGCAATGGCAGCTACCAAAGGAGACCAGATGTCATAGGTCCTGGCTCGGAGCTGGAGGGTATGCGCGACCAAGGAAAGGAGGCTCTGGGAAAATCCTGAACCTGGCAGGGATGAGACAAGACTGTCCCCTGGAGCAGTTGGGTGTGGGGCTGAGTCTGTCCCTAGGGCAGCCAGGGACAGCCCTGCTCAGTGCCCTCTCCAGGTCCCCTGGAAGCCCTTGAAGGCTGGTAACTCAGCTCCAGCAACCCCATTGGTATTCAAGCTGCTCCACACTCTGCAGAAACATCTCCCTGCCTTGGGCCCTGACACAGCAGCTCTGCCTGGGGCATGAGAACAGCCGCTGCTCAGAGATAAAAATAGCGTTCAGTTGCTGCACTTTGCTTATTTTGTACTTTTGGGCAGTGACACATCTTCTGAAGTGCGGGGTGGGCCAGCGGAGTCCATCATGGTACTCTCTCAAGGAGGATCAGCCTCCTCGGAGGGGCCCTCTCATCAGACGGGCAATGTCAGCTGTTACTGTCACCAGAGACCTGGGCTTGGCTCCTGGTCACTGGGTTCCCTCCACACGCATCTCCCTTTCTGCCCCATCCTGATCAGAAACTTTCAGGCAAAGAGGACTCACATTTAGAGACTGAGCAATAGAACCCCTTGTAAGCGAACAGCTCTGACATTCATGCCTCTGTCTGCTTCTGCCAACCAAGTTAAAGGCCCTGGCTCACTTCATTTTATAAGTGCATATGATAAGGTTCACATAGAAATTGCGGTGGCGGGGAAGAGACAGAAATCCTTAATAAATAAATAAATAAATAAATAGAAAGAAATGCTGCTCCAGAGGGAACAGACACGTGAGCAAGACCACAGGCTGGAGAACGCCAACTGCAGCGCCATTTACTTATAATATTGACCACACTGAGTCTCCAGCTACAAGGTGTTGATTGAATAAATTGTGTTTTACCAAAAAAAAATCCCTAGAATAAAAACTAAGAAGGGCAAAACCTTTGATGTTAAAAAAAAAAAAAGAAATTGGCATTAGATAAAAGGAGGATCTGAACTCATTCATGGGAGGAGGCTCACTTGGAACCCAGCTCCTTCCTGTCCTCTGTGTTGGGGTGTGCCCTTCTTGGATGCCCAGAGGATCTTTGCCCAAAGATTTTGTGTCTGACCTTTCTGCAGAGTGAACAGTTGATGTGTTGGTGGTCACTAGACGGGACACTCTTTTTTACTTAAAGTGTTGAGATCAGTGCCCTGATGTCTCTTGTTTGGAGGAAGATAAGCAGCTACCAGTTGCCACAGTTGCCCGGGGTAGGGTGGGGGCAGCCAGGGTGGAGGTGGGGATGGGGCATGCTAAGTGGGCGTTCAGTTAAGGAAGGGAGGATAGTCAGGGTTGTTGGCTTTGAGTAGAGAGGGCCACAGGTGACCAGAGTTGACCAGGGCGGGAAAGTGGGACTATAAGGATACTTCCCCTAGCCCATTATCTCCTCTTCTCAATCCCCATCTCCTGGCAACTGCAGCAGCTTAGAAGCAACTTCCTGACCTACGACCCCTGAGCACTGAGCTTGGGTCAGGCTACTTGGAAACACATGCTGGGAGATTTTCACTGTGACCTTGGAAAACCCTCCTATCTCAGGGATCGTGACTCAGTAGATGATTTTATCTTTAAATGAAGCATTCAGCAGGTGTCAGACTTCTGGTCCTTAGCGCATGCTCTATGACCCTGCCTATAGTGACCCTCGATGCATGTTGGGAACCTTCTGGAGGAGCTGGTCACCCCTCCGTTCAGTTTGGTACAGTGTAGGGTTATAGAGATGATCTTCTGGTCCCACTTACATTCTCATGTGTACATTTTAGAACAGCCACATAGGACGAAGGGGATAATGGCACCCCAAAATGTCTCTCCTCCTCACTCCCACTTCAAGTCAGAGGTTTTCTGCCTGGTTGTCAGTTGCTCTCCTGACAGCATAGGCTCCCACAAAAGTTGTTTTAAAAGTTTGCTCTGTAGTAGTCTGCTTAGGCACTGCTTGGTAAGGAGATGCTCAAGTTGGCTAAGGGTGTGTGATGTGGCCAGCCATCCCCTCTGGTTTTGGAGGACGTCTTGAAGATTCTGCAGATCATTTCCACTCAGCTCAGCAGACACAAGGACAGAGGAAACACATGGGTAGGAACCATAGCCATAGTTGATGATACCAAGCCAGAAAATGCTTTCTGTAAAATGAAGACTCCCACATCTGACACAGTGCAAGTCTTTCCCTCCTGGCATTGCATGCCAGAAAATCCAAAGGCAGAGGCCACATCACACCATGGCAACTTTTGGCAAGCACAGAGGGGCCCTGGCCATGTGGGGGTCTTAGTCACGACGTCTGTTCCTTAGCCCTGTGCTGCCAAAGATTCTTTCTCTCAACCATCTCCACCCAGTTTCTTCCTGGCTCTCGTAATTCTGGAGGCCTCCAGAAACCAGCCTGAGTGCCAGGTCCTTCCTTCCCAGAACTCACACGTGATGGTAACAAGGACTGAGCCTAATGACCATCAGGACGGAGCCAGGTTTCCTCTGACTTCTCCAGCTTTAGGTTTCTAAAATTTAGAGTCTGTCCAGACCAACATCTTTATTTTCACTTAGAAAGTCTTTAAAAATTATGGAAACTTTGACACTAACCTTGACTTTGCTCGGAGGAAAAGTTCCAAGATGTGGCTCTCAGCCTCCAGGTTGGATGAACAGCTTATAGATGAACAGCATATAGATGGATAAGCTTTCACTTTCCAATCAGGAGGGAGAGACTGCCAAGTTCAGATTCCATACTAAATGCCAACAGAGCCTGGTATTCTAGGTAAGAAGAGAGTGAGGGCGCAGAAAGAGGTGGAGAAAAATGATATTGAAGTTTAGCAGATGTTCTGTACATAAAGGGCTTGCTAGAAAAACAGAAAGACCTTAATTCACATCTCCAGCACCCACATAAAAGCTGGGTACAGTGGTACACACCTCTAACCCCAGCACTGAAGTGCAGAGGGTCCCCGGAGCTTGCTGGCCAATCAGGCTAGGTGAATTGGTGAGATTCAGGTTCAGCAAGGGACCCTGTCAAAAGAAATAAGGTAGAGAGAAAAAGAGGAGGACCCATGCTATGGATTGGCACACACACACACACACACACACACACACACACACACACACGCCAGTCACAGTCCATTCTCACTGCATGACATATGCATCTTTCAAACCAGCATACCCAGGGTTTCACCTGCTGCAGCCCCAAATCTTGTTTTCTACCAACATTCCTTCCCTCTTTGCTGCTGAGATGCTGCCCCGGAGTTGTGGCATGTAGTTCGAGCCAGCTCTCTCCCACTCACTTCTACCTCGCTTTGGAATGTTATTTGGGGAGTGACAAACCTGCTTTAGAGTGAGTCTAATCTCAGTTACTATGAAACCCAAACTGTTGATTTAGAACGTTCTGGGTAAGGAGTGGTTTGCACTCTGCCGTCACAGCGAGTACGCTGGGTTGTTCGTGTAGAATACAACCATTACTTCTTAAAATTCCCATCTCTGGGGAATTTAGAGAGCAATCAGGCTCACATTGGGAAAACATATCAGTCAAAGTGATTTCTGCAAGTGACACACATCTGTGAGACTTGGGCACCAAGCAGCACACACACTGAAAGAACAAAGCCACCAAGTTTGGAGTCTGTTGTCACATGTCACAGGTGTCACACTGTAGAGTGTAGAAATAGTGAAAGATAATTGAAGGGTGTTACATGGATATTCTAGAGAAAGGGGGGAGTAGGGTGAGAGAAAGGAAAGAGAAGAACTGATGGGGTAGGGATATGGCTTACATCTTGGAGGCCCTGGTGACCATGGCAACTGCTTCTTCTTCTTTTGCTGCTGCTGCTGCTGCGTTGTCGTCTTCTTCTTCTTCTTCTTCTTCTTCTTCTTCTTCTTCTTCTTCTTCTTCCTTCCTTCCTTCCTTCCTTCTTCCTCCTCCTCCCTCTCCTCCTCCTCCCCCTCCCTCTCATCCTCCTCCTCTTTTTCATTCTCCCTACTATCACCATTCTCCTCCTTTTTGAGACACCATCTCATATATCCCAGGCTTGCTCAGAACTCCTGATCCTCCTGCCCTCACCTCCCAAGTGCTGGAATTGCAGGGATGCAACCCTCACCTACACAATTTCACCCCTGGCTTATGCAGTGAGGAGGATGAAACCAAGGGTCTCATGGATGCTGGGCAAGCACCTTAACCAACTCAATCATATCCCCAGTCCGAGTTGAGCTTCTTAAGCTGTGAGTCACAACCCCACATGGGGTGGTGTGATGGAATGTGGAAATCCTTAAAGTGTGGTGAGGGTAAAAGTTTTCTGAATATACAACGGCCAATAATTAATTCCAAATAAGTGTATAATGAGCCACAGATATTTCTAGCGATGCTTACCTCTGCTGTATGTGTGGCTTCACTGCAGCCTCAATTCTGAGCATGAGACATGTGCACACGGATGTTGTGAGGTTATCCAAAGCCAGCAAACTGTCTGAAACATCCCTGCCCAGAGTCTGGGTTACTGTATGTTGTGGATTGTGGTATTTTAACTACATATACAACATTTTCTGCTATTAAAGGGACATAATGGTTTAATGACAAAAAATTAATATTTCCTATCATTATTCCTCAGCACAAAAGTATCAGATTAGCGTATCTTTAAACTTACCATGTTGGCATTAGCATGCTGGATTTCAAAATTACTGTTTAAATCGCTGACTCTAGTTTTGTAAAAGATTGTTAAGTGAAATTGGGCCTGGGATTTGTTTTGGGCATATACCCAAAGGATGTTCTATCATACCACAAGGCCATTTGCTCAGCTATGTTCATAGCAGTATTGTTCATAATAGCCAGAACCTGGAAACAACCTAGATGCCCCTCAACTGAAGAATGAATAAGGAAAATGTAGCACATTTACACAATGAAATACTACTAAGCGGTTAAAAATAATAATGGCATCTTGAAATCCACAAACAAATGGATGGGACTAGGAAAAAATATACAGAGTGAGGTAACCCAGAGCCAGAAAGACAAATATAGTATTACTCACTCATAAGTGGATATTAGACATAAAGCTAAAAATAACCAGGCTATAGCCCAGAGAACCTAGACAACAAAGAGGATTCTTAGAGAGACATGCATGAATCCACTTAGAAAGGAGAAAAAGACAAGATCTCCTGAGGAAATTGAGAGTGTGAAGGGCAGGGAGTGGGCAGAAGGGGAGAGGGGAGGAAGGAAAGGGAGTGGAAAAAAAAACAAAAGGATAAAAAAGAAAAAACTAACAAGTAAAGCAAGCACAAGATAAAATGAAGCTATAACGTATGTGAAAAACAGTTATCAATGTTGAGAACAGGAATTCTAGCAATTTCTGAAGTGCCCCTAAGTGTCTTCTGTCATACTGGATATTTGTACAAAATGGCCTTGGTGATTATAAAATCAGTATCTTACCCAATTCCAAAAGGTGTTGCAATTCTAGCACATCCAATATTGAGCCAAGATTTAATCCTAATGTAAAAATAAACAAACATACCATCTCTTTCATAAGAAGTTTGAATTTTGTTTTTAATTAATGATAAATTAGGTGTATTTCAAAGAGCTGTTCTAAAATAAAGTTCCTTATGACTTATCCTCTGTAAATATTTGATTTATATATCTATTTCATAACTTTTATTGGGGGGTCACGTCAAAATTTCTTGAGTAAAGTGGAGTCTTGAGTCAAAAAATTACAGTTCTGGTTTAAAATAAGGTGCAGCAAGTTGCAGCTCATAGTTCTATCTGGCCCCTTGTATAAATAAAGCTTTATTGAAATAGCACATTTGTTTATTTACATCTGACTCAGGATTGCTGTAGCTCATTGATGGATATGTTGAGCAGTTACAGCAGAGTATATCATCTATAAAAACTGTAACCTTTCTTAGCTGGTCCTTTACAGTAGATGTGTTGTCTTGGGTATGGATCCACCTTTATGGTTCCAAGATGGCAATGGTACAGAATCCTGGCTCTACCCCTGATTAACTTTGTGGCTTCAGACCAGCAACTATCTCTTCGTGACTCAGTTTCTTTATCTGAAATGCTTGCTGTATCCTTGGGGTGCATTAACAAATCAGCCAAAAGGCACAGATGAGATTGTGAAGGATTTTTGTTATTGCTTTGCCCCTGAGTCTATGGGTGGCTAGATGGTTCTGCTAATCTTGTATAGTTTCTGTGTCTGTCTGTGATCTGTTCTAAGATCTCACTGGGGACATTGGGACCCCCTCCATGCAACCACTCATCCTCCAAGGAACATATGACAGGGCAGAAACGGGCTTCTTTGGTGAGTGGGAAAGCACACTTTGGACTGGAGCAGGCTCCCTTCTGCCATTCTCCTTTGGACAAAGTGAACTTTACAACCAACCTATACCTAAGAGTTTCACAATGGACTGTAGATCTGGTCAGGAGGGGCTGCAAAGGCCCACTGACCAGGATGGGCACGGTACAGGCTGTGAATGGATGGAGCTCGTGTGTGCCCTGAGTGTACTATGATTTCTGCCCACAGCAGGGGAGTCGCTTCAGGGGTTTTCTAGCTATAGATTTTTCTTGATTCCTCTGCTGTCATTCTTATGCTGGGACCAAGGCCTTGGCTTAAGATGTTCACTTAATTGAGTGTCTGGCCCACACAAATGTACCTTCTGTGTTGAGCTTTTTCAAGACATAATGAACAAAGATGGGGTCTTAGATCAGTAGCCCTCTCATCCTCCTTTGGTATCTTCATTATAGACTCCCTGCCTTTAAGCAGAGTGGGAATAAACCCTTAGTGCAAAGTGAACTTAGTCAGGTGGCCCCTGAGGGCTCCAGACATAGTACCCGGCTGAAAAAGCCTGGAATAGAGTGTTCAGGATGACCAATTGTAGCCTGCTAGTGAGGGCTGGCAAAGGTTACCGTAAAAAGTGGCTGCAAGATTAGTGTGTGCAAAAGACCACGTCATCACAGCTGCTGGTTGAGGGATTCGACAGTTGTCTCTCCCCTCATAGAGCAGCCTTCTGCAACCACAGGGACTCTGAGACTGCTAAGGCCTCAGCTACCTGGGCCTGGGGATGGGCTAGTCTAGAAGGATCCATCCATCTACCAAGCTTCTCCCACTTGTGGATGGGAGTGGGTATTTGTACAGCAGCCTTCAATTGGAGCAAACAGAGAAGTGGGGAAAACTAAAGAGATGAGTGAATGTCTGAGTGTGTGGAGAGACACCTGGATGCCCAAAACCACATCCAGGCAGACCTGGATGCAGCTGAAGATGCCCAATCTGCAGCTTCGGGGCTGGGTCCTGCCTATGGCCCATCATTCAGGGCATCAGTCGGTGCACAGTAGAATCTGGAGACGCTGAGATTCATCCTGTAATCTAGTCATCAGACCCAGGGCAAGGAAAAGCCATTTATCTTCTGGCGTTGTTTGGTTTGGTAGTTCTCACAAAGTGGCAGTGGGAAAACAGTGCCCCAGTCCGGGTGGTATCTGACATCCCGAAAGTCTCTGAGCTTGCCTCCCTTATCTGTGAAATGAGAAGGAAGTGTGCCTGTGTGCTCAGCTCATTTGTAACAAAAAGCACGTGTAAAGTGCAGAGGGATATGTCAGGATCTGATATGTGAAGGCTACACCCAGAGAGTGGGGGCAGGTGTCTCCTTCCCGCTCCTGCCCACTCTGCTGTGGCCAGATCCCAGCTTACTCTCCCTGGTTCTCTTCTGCGGAAGGAGCCTAGGTTTTATTGGTCCTCTACCTGGTACCTTGCACATGGCGCCATCAGACTTCTCTGACCCAAGGTGTCTAAAATGCTATCCTTGTGCTTCACCTTTCTCCCTATACTGACCCCTAAATAACCCTGTGCCTTTCAGCTACCACCTGTTAAAGGATCTTAGGACCCATCTGGGCTGAGTCTTTTGTCTGCTGCTCCGCCTCTAGAATTGCGTTTGCCTAGAAAGCAGTCAGATGTTTCTGATAGACCTGGGAATTTGCAGCAGCAGTTACAAGTGAGTGCTGCTTACAGGTTCTGGCTCTGGCAGGAATCGCACAGGAAATCACCCACGGGAGATGGCATTTCCTCCCATTGTAAAGATGGGGAAAACGAGGCTTTATGATGTTAGAATGTACTTGCCTAAGATTGACTGTGTGGAAGGACGCTTAAAAGAAATCCCACACTAGCTCAGAACTGAGAAATAGAGAGTTATTTATTTAGGGATAGACTTACAAATCAGAATCCTCTCCTGAAACGGAGATCAGAAACTGAATCCTGCAGCTGGAAAAGAGGCCAGATTCATGCTCTACATCGGCATATATAGTATAAGAGGCCACGCCCCAGTGGGTGGGTAACCACTGGCTGTAAGACTTCCTACAACATGACTGTGATGCTGAGTTCAAATTAAGGCGTCACCAAGCTTCATGATAAGCATAGAGTCAGAGGAGCAGTCCTCCCTCCAAAGGCAAGGGGCCCATCTCACTGTGCTCCTTCACTGGGTCAGAGTTCAAAGCTTCAGCTGCAGCAGACAGGGTCATATCTTGTACCTTGCATTGAAGATGAAGTTGGTAAGGCTGCCATCACCATTGACAGCTCCACCTGCATGAGGATGAGGACAGGACACAGTGCCCAGAGGCCGTGAAGTTCTGTGAGACTGGAGGAAGGACTCCGGAGCTTTGCTGCTGCTGTGGGTCAAGGGGCAGCCACATCCAAGGAGCAGAGACATTTTTGCTATGTCCATCTGTTCAAGATGAATTGTTTTCCTTTTTGGTACAAAGGGAAAATGTGAAACCCCACTTAATTCTTATTGCTGAGCAGGAAGGATTCTGCCAAGGGCTGATGAAGATGCAAAAATGTAGAATATTAAATGAGAAGCCGATTACATGGCATGTGAGGACAGTGTCTGTGTATATGTGCATGCATGCGTCTGGTATATGCTTACATGTGTAAGTAAATATGTATACATATGTGTGTATGTATGCATGCTTGTGTTACATATATGCATGCATGTGTGTACACATGAGTGCATGCATTCTGCATTAATTTCATTTCTGTTGCTATGATAAAAATACACTGACCAAAGCGACTTACGGAAGAAAGGTCTTGTCTGACTCACAATTTCCATGTTACAGTTCATCTTCCCAGGGAGGTCAAGGTGGCAGAAAAATAAGATAGTCGCATCACATCCACAGTCAAGAGCTGGGAGGATAAATGCCTGCATGCTAGTGCTTAGCTCATTTTCCCCACCCATATAGCTCAGGACACAAACCTAGGGAATGATGCCACCCACAGTTGGCCAGGTCTTTCCACATCAATTACTTTCATTTAGGCTGCCCTCACAACCATACTCCTGGGCCAACCCGACCTGGATCATTCCTCACTGAGACTGTCCTCCCAGGTGATTCTAGATTGTGTGAAGCTAACAGTTAAAACTTATCATCCCACATCTGCGTGAGCATATGAACATGTGCGTGCACATGTGCACATTCGTGTGTATGTATTTACTTCACAAGTGTGTATGAGCACGTGTGTTCACACAGACCTGAGTCACCATGTGGTAGCCACCTCCTTGGCACTCTGCCCTTTCCCCCTCAATGTGAAGAGATGGCCCAGTCAGCTTCCCTCAGTGTCTTTCTGTGAGTGGCAATGGCAGCCTCTGGCCACCAGAATGTGAGCTCCTGACAGATATTAAAGAACAATTCACCTATTAGAGCTAAACAGAAAAGCATATGGAAACGGCAAAGAGCATTAGCATCTGCTGCCCTGGCTCCATCTGTTCCCGCTGGCCAGGCTTCACCATTAGAGTTGTCTGCACCTTGGCACAGCGGCCCCTCCCTCCCTCCAGGCAAGGCCAGGTTGTGCCTTGGTTTCCATCCAGGCAGGCAGGACCCCGGGGCTTCTCAGGTATTCTGTAAATGCGGGATTTATGTCCAATGCAGGGTGTCTGGAGGCCACAGTCCCTGGAATTGGCACTGTGATCTGCTGCTTGCTCACAGGCGCCATCCCATGCCGTCGTTTCCTTGTCTGTTAAGTGGTTTGACAACAGTGGTAGATGCCCATGGGGATCCTTGTGAGGATGAAATGACACCTTTGTCACAATGGCGTCTTGTGAGCATGCACAAATAGTGGCTCTTGCTTTCTGTAAGGATATAGGTCCCCTGATCTGTTATACAATCCTAACTTCTTTTTGTCATGTTTCTTTGGGGGCTAGTAGTGATTGAGCCCAGAGCCTTTGCATGCAAGGCAAATAACCTACCATTGAGCCATTTTCCTAGCCCTTTTGTTTTATATTGAGTAGTGTGGAAATGTGAATGATATCTACCCTATGGTCTCAGGTATTTGAATACTTAGTCGCCATTTGGGCAGCTTAGGAGGTGTGAACTTGCTGGAGGAAGTGCATAACTAGGGATGGGCAGGCTTTGAAGTTGCATTCATGGCTTTCCCAGTTGGCTTTCTGCTTCCTGTTTGGAATTCAGAGTGAGCTGTTTCTGATGCCACGCTTCCCCACCATGGTGGTGATGGACTTCCATCCCACTGGAACTGTGAGTCTAATAAACCCTCCCTTCTATAAGCTGCCTCCCTCAAGGTGTTTTTATCCCAGCAATCGGAAAGTGCCTGGTAGAAGGAATGTCTTGCTATGCAGGTAGGTTTGATGGGATCTTCTTGCCTGAGCCTCCTGAGTAGTAAGAATCATAGGTGTGCCTTCCACACCTACCTGCCTTGCCTACTCTAAATTCCATATCCTTATAATGACTTCATGGGCTCTGTATAGAGCAAGGTCACTCAGCCCCACAAAGTTTCTTTTTCTATTTGCACCCTGAGAGATTTAGTCCTCATCCCCCATGCTCCTGGAAGGACTCTGAGCGGAGGTGCCAGTATACCATTTAATGGTGGAATCTGAGAGATTCCATTCCCGTGTCCTTCAGAGAACTGGGCCAGCGCAGGGCAAGCCTGCCTTGTCTGTTTAGCCTGCAGACTCTGGTCCCACCTGAGTCAAGTTTTGCCTCCAGCTAGCAAGACAAGCTAAACGTTATTTTAGTGTATCTGGTCGCCTGTCAGAAATCATTTCTAAGGATGTTTTCCCTGTCGTTTCCCTGTCCCTTGCTCTCCAGCGCAGCTGCATCTTAAAAGCAGTTAGCATAACACAGCTGTCATCCCCCAGCCCCTGGAAATGGAATGACAGGGTGAAGGCAGGAGCAAGAAGGACAGCGGGTGGCTCCCGCGTCTTTCAAAACCCAAATTGCTATTACACTTACTTATTTGTGCGCACACAGGTGTAAGCCAGAGAGCAGCAGAATCAAACAGCATAGAGACTAATTTCTCTTGTGTTTTCCCTCGAGAAGGGTGGCCCTGGCTATGACATCTAACACAGTATAGGCAGCAGAGGGGACTCCGTAAACAAGTTTTCAGTTTTCCACTGTTGTGTCAAAATACCTGAGATCATCATCACCTTTTCATGACGTGTGTTACTCATAGCTTTCCCGATACCAGCGCAACCAGATTCAAAGTTGCGAATGAATGAAAATGCTGAGGGTTTATTATTATTATTTTTGTTGTTGTTGTTGGTGGTGGTGGTGTGTGAATGAGTGACTGACTTTTTCTTGAAACCTAATTTGTGGTTCCGGAGGGTGCACTTTGTAGATGACGGTGTTAGGAGACAGTGTGAAAGGCTTGGACTGGCCTAGAAGGTTTATCTTGTCTTATTATTTCAGAAGTATCAGATTACTGTGGCTTGAGTATGATGAGCACACGATATCTCAGTGAGAGTGTGGGGCAGAGGAGGCCTGCCCACCTCCAGGCAGTCAGGATGCAAAGACAGAGTAAGCTCCCAATGAGGCTAGTGGGGAGGTACTATTGAGAGCCAGGGGACTAGATGCTGTAAGGTATCTCTAGGTCATGCTCCAAGGACAGAATGATTAAGAGAGGTGCCAAGGGAGAGTCCCAGAGAGAAGAGTGCTTATTCAGATCCCCAGTACACACACACACACACACACACACACACACACACACACTCGCATGCACGCACGCATGCATGCACGCACACACGCACACGTGCACCAGGTGTTGGGTGCACATATATAATCTCTGTTGGGGATGCTGAGAGAGGAATGTCCCTGGAGCTCCTTGGCCAGAAGCCTAGCCAAGTAAGTGAGAAGAGCAGACGTTAAGAGGAGAAAAAGACAGACTACAACTGCAATAAAACATTGAAGGAAGCAGACCAATGGCAGCCTGCTCCTCAGGTTCACAAGAAGCACCACCCAGTGGCCTGAACAACTGTGACCCGTCATGACGTCAGAGCCACCTCTACTGGGTATTTCACAAGTCCTGTGAGGCTACAAGGGGCAGCTACTGTCCGACTCCAGTCAGACTTCAGAGTTCAGGGAACAGCTGGTTCCAGAAGAAAAGGTGACCCACTGGGAGATGTCTCCTAGGATAAAGTGCATACCACCCAAGCATGGGACTTGTGTTCACATCCCCAGCACCCACATAAAATCCAGATGTGGTTGTTGAAGTACGGATCGGCGGGCTGTGTCCCGCCACCCAGCTAGCTTTACCCGAAATAATTACACGGAAACTGTATTCTTTTAAACACTGCCTGACCCATTAGTTTCAGTTTCTTATTGGCTAGCTTTTACATATTGATCTAACCCATTTCTATTAATCTGTGTAGCCCAAGAGCTGGCTTACCAGGAATGATCTTAACCTGCGTCTGTCTGGAGTGGGAGAATCATGGCGACTCCCTGACTCAGCTTCTTTCTCCCAGCATTCCGTTCTGTTTACTCTGCCTACCTAAGGGTTGGCCTATCAAATGGGTCTAGGCAGTTTCTTTATTAATAAGAAATCACTCCCACATCATTTCCCCTTTTTCTGTTTAAACAAAAAAGAAAGGCTTTAACTTTAACATAGTAAAATTACATATAGCAAAACAGTTATCAAGCAAGAATTACAGTTACAATATTTATATCTTTTATCATAACTAAGGAAAACTATAACTATCTATTCATTCTTTAACTTCATCAAAGACTCCAGAAGGATATAATACTACCTAAGTAAACAAGAAATAAGAAAACTCTAGAAATGACAGAGACATCTTGCTGCCTGGACAGTCACCCAAAGTTCTTTTGTACCTTTGGGGCATCCATCTTCAGCCTTCAGGCCCAAAGTATCCAGCAGACATTTCCATGAAGCAGGAAATTCCAAAGACAGTTCAGTCACTATCTGCTGTGTCCTGCAGAATGTCTCGCAGACTCTTTCATGAGTCATGAACCCCAAAAGACCATCTCACCTTTAGGCAAGTTCAGCAGTCCTCTCTCTGCGGGTTCTCTGTGTCCATTTTATGCAACAGTCCAGGCAAGAGCAGTTTCTTGCCCAAATGGCTATCAAACTCCATAAGGATCCTCTTCGATGCCCATCTTCCTCTCGAAGTAGATTGGTGCTGCCAGGAGCAGACGTGTCTCATTGTCATGAAAAGTCCTAAGTTATTAAAATATTTTAAATGCCATATTCTGTAGCCTTTGAGAGATATGAAGAATGTCTATCTGAAATATATCTCTATATATCTAGAAAATCTAAGTAACATGACTACAAACTTGACTATTGTGATTATCCATCAACAACCTATATTTCCTAATTATACATTACATTTTAAAAATGAACTACACAATCACACCTTATTCAAGATCAAAAATACATATACATATAACAAAATTGACCTTAAAACCCATACCAATGCAAATTATTCATACCTATATCATATCCCCCTTTAAATGTAAAAGAACATTTATAAACAATATTTTGGGAACATGGGCGCAGTTTTTTCTCTCCAAACTGCTTTCTCTCTCCTTTTTAAGCCCTCTCAGGTTTTACGTGGAGTTTATTAGCACGTTGGGTGCCACTCTGTTGAAATACGGATCGGCGGGCTGTGTCCCGCCACCCAGCTAGCTTTACCCGAAATAATTACACGGAAACTGTATTCTTTTAAACACTGCCTGACCCATTAGTTTCAGTTTCTTATTGGCTAGCTTTTACATATTGATCTAACCCATTTCTATTAATCTGTGTAGCCCAAGAGCTGGCTTACCAGGAATGATCTTAACCTGCGTCTGTCTGGAGTGGGAGAATCATGGCGACTCCCTGACTCAGCTTCTTTCTCCCAGCATTCCGTTCTGTTTACTCTGCCTACCTAAGGGTTGGCCTATCAAATGGGTCTAGGAAGTTTCTTTATTAATAAGAAATCACTCCCACATCATGTGGTGATGTATACTGTCAGCCCAGCAGTGGGAAATGGAAGCAGGCGTTAAGAAACTGTCTCAGAAAATAGAGTAATGGGGGAATTTTCCCAATATCAATGTCTGGCCTCCTCGTGTGCACACATAAATGAATACACATGCATAACACACACACAAACAAAGTCCTTTGAACAACAAAGTTTTCCAACTATGAACCATCCTCCCATCCTGCAAGGCACATACCTCTGGTAATAGTCTGTGGGACAGAACAGGCAGGAGGAGGCAGGAATGGCTTATCTTTCCACCTGACAGCCAAGCAGCCAGCCTCTGCCCCAACCCTAGGGCAACAGGCAACAGGCAACAGTCCTTGATGTTGAGGGAGATGCAGTGGGCCTTGACTCCCAAGCTTTCCAAGCAGAGGACAATGCCTACAGAACCCCAAAGGCTTGGTTGTCCAGCCCCACCCACCAGTATAAAATGCCCCAGGAGCAGTTGGCAGCCTCTTTTACTCCCCACACCCCCCCGCCAGTGCCTGAGGCACCAGCTGGCTCATGGTTGACACCCAGAAAGTACCTGTGAGGGAACTCAGGAGAGATCACTGTGGAACAGTGTTTGACAGCCACCTCTGTTGATATCCTGGTCTTTGCTGTCACTCTGATAATGTCACCCGATCTCATCAACCTTTGGGTTTAACTGTATGTATACCTATCATCATAGGAAGAAAGCCTGTCCCAGAGAAGTTAATGAACTATCCTAGCATCACATAGCTGGGAAGTGTAAAAGATGGTTTCAGTTCAACAGAGAAGAGATGGAGTGTGTTCTAGAATTGCTTTGTTGGTTGGTGCCCAATGGTCCTCAATGTGTCACTTTCTCTGTAGTTTTGTATAGCTCTTTCTGATTGAGGCCACTTAAGAAGCAGTCCACCACATTGCTTCTTCAGGGAGTGACCTGTACTTTCTTTTGGAGCAGTGACACACAGAATGGTCTGTGAAGAGGTTCAAAACTCCACCCTGAAACTCAGTAGACAATGAGAGGGCCTGGTGATCTGTTCTATCAGGAGGGACACACCTAGTCCCACGATCACATCCCCTTCATTCTCAGCACCTGGTCCCATTGTCATACCCCTCACTCTCTGCGTAGAAGCTTTCCAAAAGCTTGGATTTGAGTGTGGCTGTCACTGTGGACACAGACTTGTCCTCTGCCAGCCCAAACCCAGGTGCAAACAGGAAGTGTCAGTGGGGCATCTACATTGTGCGCAGAGCAGCCTGAGAGACCGTAGCCTTCCGTGGGAATCTAGCCAATGTAAACATGTTTGGAAACCCCTGACTCCGGTCGGTGGGCCAAGGCAAGCAGAGACTCATAAAGGAGATTTAGAGGATGAGGGTGGTGTATTCATTTGTACCTCCACATAGTAAAAATAATTTATTGGCAGCTGCTGGAAGGCTTCGGTCTAAAATTACATGGCTGGCAATATGAAGACCTTTCTTTCTTTTTCGTTTTTCCTTTCCCTAATCCAAATGGCCTGGACTTTCAGATGAAGTAACATCATTGAATTTGTAGTATGTGTATGTGTGTGTGTGTGTGCGTGTGTGCGCGCGCACGTGCGGGCTCACACCTGTTTATGCTTGTGTAAATACCTATGTATATGTGTGTATATGACTGTATGTGATATGCATGTATATGTATGTGTATGTATGTATGTCTGTGCTTCTGTATATGTGTTTGTATATATGTATGTCTGAGTGTGTATGTGTGTGTGCATGTATGCATGTCTATGTGTTCATATATAGTGCATGTATATGTGTGTGGATGCTTCTGTATATGTGTTCGTATATATGTATGTCTGAGTGTGTATGTGTGTGTGCATGCATGAATGTCTGTGTGTTCATATATAGTGCATACATATGTGTGTATGCATGCTTCTCTATATGTGTTTATATATATATATATATATATATATATATATATGTCTGAGTGTGTATGTGTGTGTGCATGCTTCCATATTTCTTTATTTACAGGTGTCTTCCCTCACTGATGCCGCAGGCCTCATGAGTATTTCCTCAGAGACTGTGGTAATGAGCTCACCAGCTTGCCATTTATCACCCACTGTGGCAAAGGGAGGGGGAGGAGTCTCAGGAGGCAGAGGATGAGTTGTGGATAGGGATGTCTTTCATCTGCTGGAGACCCATTTGTCTCCTTAAGTGCCTGTCCCGAGGGGATCTGGGTAGGAGTTTGTGGAGAAGGGTGAGGACTGGGACTGAGCAGGCGTGCAGGGTGTTGAAGAAAGAGAAGCTGAGGGCGGTACCCAGGGAAAGATGTCGCTGGGGATAAACAGCATGTTGAGAATTAAATCTGACTGGGGGCCAGGGAAGGAAAAGGAAACGGAGACAGAAGGAAACGGGATCGGAGGCCGCCAGGCAGGTGGTCTTGCTGACATGAGTTGATGACTCTCTATGCCAAGGGTTGGCACATACTAGGTTGCCATCTTCAGGAGCGTCAGCAGAAATGGAGTCCACACTGGATACACCAGGCACTCCAGCGCTGCTCCTCCAGTGCAGCCATGGCTTCAGGCCGCAGAACTTGTGGCCATGCCATGTGGTGCAGGGTGAGGTTCCTCACCTCTCTGTGACTCCATTGTTTCCCCTTCTCTCGCCTTTAGAAAGCCTTTTCGTGCTAACACTTTCTCCAGCCACCCTCATCCTCCCAGCTCTCTTCCCCTGTTTGAACCTCTGTGACTGGTTTGAAACTCAGGAAAGGCAGTTTCAGTGTAGACTACTGTGGTCACTCTCCAGCATCCCCTCCCGCATCCCACAGGGATAAGGTACCAATATAAAGATTTTCAATGTACATTTTCCTTGAGTGCATATGGTCATCATCATGTCTGGGAGGCGTGTCTCCCTTTGTCCTTAGACTGACTCTCCAGCCTTGCTGGTCTCTGACATCTGATTCTCACTGACTCTGACATTGCCTGTGATCTCTTGGTAACCTCGAGCCTTGTTATCTTTTCCTTGGCTTCTTATTGGAAGTTGTACCTGCTTTGTCTGCAGAAGGGCAGGCCAGGGCTTTGGGGGCACCCTGTGTTCTCTGTTGTTCCCAGCTCTGTCCTCCTGCCATGAAAACCCTACAATAGGTGTGAAGAAGTGCCTTTCTGGTACTTTCCAGGGGAACTTCATGGACAGACGTGTTGCTGGACTTCTGCAAACCCCTGACCTACCTGACCTATCTTTTTTTTTTATTCTTTCATTTATTTGTGTATTTGTTTATTAGGGTTTTTTTTTGTTTTGGTTTTTTTTTTTTTTTTTTTTGGTTTTTCGAGACAGGGTTTCTCTGTGGCTTTGGAGCCTGTCCTGGAACTAGCTCTGTAGACCAGGCTGGTCTCGAACTCACAGAGATCCGCCTGCCTCTGCCTCCTGAGTGCTGGGTTTAAAGGCGTGCGCCACCATCACCCGGCTGTTTATTAGTTTTGGAATACATTTTACTGTGAACATTTGATAAGGTGAGTATGGATCACAGCATACGTCCTTGTCACAGAGTCTGACATGACCAACATCTCATATAATGACTTTTGTGATAACGAAAATTATCAATTTATTGATTTCAGAAAAGCCCCACTGCAACATGATTTAATCAACCTGGAGCCCATGTTACATATTTGACATGTGGGCGTGTGATTGTGTAGAATGCCAAAGTCCATGACCAGTGTCTTCATCCCTGCTTTAATTTTGCGGCATGTTTTCTCAGTGAACCTGAAGCTCATTGATTGGCTAGACTGGCCAGTGAGCTCCAGGGATCTGCCTGTGTCTGCCTCCCCAACAGGGATTACAGAAGGGGCCACCACACCTAACTTTTTCAGAGGTACTGGGGATCAGAGCCAGGTCCTCATCCTGATTGCTTGGCAAGCATTTTACCTGCTGAGCCATCTCCCCAAGCTTCCTGTATGTAAGCTTTTAAACAAAATGCTCCAGGATCTAGGCATGTTGGTATATAACTGTCATCCCAGTGCTATGGAGGTGAGGCACGACTGTGAGTTGGAGGCAGATAGTAAGACTCTAAGGAAAGGAATGGAAGGAAAGATAAAAAGAGAGGAGGGAGGGGATATTGGAAGGGAAGGGATGAAGAGCTCCCAGAGGAGCAAGAACAGCTTGTGCTACATCTTCCCAGAACTCTGGCTTCCCTTGGATCTCCCCCTCTGTGCTGCCTCTGCTTTCCTTTGTGAGTGTGTGTGCATTGTTGTTGTGTCTGTGACAGGGAAAGAACTAGAAAATGTGGGGCTAGATGTTCTCTGCGCCGTGCTGGGCTGAGCCAACATCATCTGGGTGCTGCGGCTTTCAACCCCAAGGAGCAGCTCTCCAGGGCTGGAGTCCAGGCAGAGCCAGATGCTGGCCATCACAGAGTTTATCAGAGATGACTATCACACTAGGGAACAGAGACGAGCTCAACAGATGTGTCCAGAGGTGACTAGGCCTTTTGGAAGGAGAGCAAGACAGCCAGAAGCAGATTAGCAAGGCTCAGGGCAGGCAGGAAGCCAAAAAGTTTCAAAACCAGGGAAATGGAACAGCAGTGGCCCATGACTAGTACTGAGCTTGGTTTGCTAGTCGGTTCTCTTGGAAGCTAAGCCCCTGTCCTAAGCCCTGGGGACAGGGCTGGCCTTTACTTGCTAGTTAAAATCAATAGCCTTTTTTTTCAGATGGGTAAAGCTAGAATCAGCAGCTTATTATTTTCCCTCCCTCCTTCCTTCCCTCCTCCCTCCCTCACTTCCTTTCTATGGTACCAGAAATTTAACCCAGTGCCTTGTACCTGCTAGGCAGACTTTCCTCTACTAAGCTGTTTCCAGCCCTTTTCACAATTTCTTTATTTAAATTTTAGAACAGAACCTCAGTGAGTTATCTGGGCCGGCTTTGAACTCACTCTAAACCCAGGCAAAACCTATAATCCTCCTATCAGTTTTCCAAGAATCACAGACTTGTACCACTGGTCCAGTAAGCCATGGGAGTTTTAAGTCAGGTGCTTGAAGGGAATGGAACCCATCACAGAGAGGCATCTCTAAGAAGGCGGAACATTCCAGTCTGTTAGTCTCTGGAAACCAGAGTTGAGGCCTTGGTGAAGAGAAGGCTCAGGGCCACAGTCTAGTCAAGGATGGAGGGGCATGTCGGCCTCAGGCCAGCCTCCTGAACGCAGTTTGGGACTTTGGGGGTCCAAATCCCTGGTACCTCTTCAACAGACATCTTCAGCAGCACCTCCTTTCCGCTAGACAAGGGCTGCATCTCCCCTGTGTGCATTCCTGAGAGGACAAAAAAAAAAAAAAAAAAAAAAGAGTGTCAGTCCAAAGGCCAGGCACACAGAGGAAATCTTCAGCAGGCTCAGTGGCACAGGCTTGCATCCTAGCAACTCAAGAGGCTGAGGCAGGAGGACAGGAAGTTCAAAGCTAGCCTGGGCAGTTAACAAGATCATGTCTCAGAAAGTGGGTGTGAGTATGTGTGCTTGTGTGTGTGTATGTTACATTCTCACATGCACACATGCTGGGTTTCTGTCATTGGTAGAGCACTCGCCCACCATGTGTGAAGTTCTAGGCTCAATCCCCGATGAGAAAGGGAAGGGGAGGAAAGGGGGGGGGGGAGGAGAGGGAAGGAGAGGAGACTGCACATTTTTATTTAATCCAGAAACAGATATTTAGGGCTCTGCCTCTGTGAAATGTCAGCTAGCTCACAGCAGCCCTCAGGACCCCCTCAAGCCTTCCCACACTCCTGAGGATCTCCAGGTCACTTTGGCTCACCCCTGTCACTTATTGATGACAGATGATGGTTAAACTCAGCCATTTCCAAAATGCTTGCTGATTGAACACCACCCAAGCCCATTACTCCTCCATAGAAATGAACTCTCAGTGGAAAGATGCAGCTTCACACCCCAGGGAATGGACAAGAAGGGCAGAGCTTTCTGGTCCTTTGTGGAACTCATTAAAGTAATGGACTAGAAAGAGGGTATCTGTTTCAGATGTGGTAGCTCAGGCCTGCCATGCCAGGGAGCTGAAGCCAGGGGGATTGTGAGTTCCAGGCCAGCTTGAACTACGTAAGAGTCGGTCACATAGATCTCAGAAAACCGCAGGCAGAAGGCAGCTGGGGGGTCACTCCTGCTTCTGACTCCTTCATAGTTTGATGTCATTTGTCACAAAGTTCCTAGAAAAGTCCTCTATACCCTTGTGGAAGAATGAGCCAGAAGGAAATTCCATATCCATATTATGATGGGGACAGTTTGTTCTTGATGATCCACCCCTGCACAGATCTCAGGGGCCTCCGTGGACCCCAGCATAGGCTGTAAGAACCACATTAGGTTAGCACTGCAGTATTGCATTGTCTAGTTACTTTTGTGTATGAGTATACTAGTGTGACCACAGATGTGTACTGTGTATATGTTACAGTGTGCCTGCCAGCGTCTGGGTGTGGTTGTCAGAGGACAGTTTCTCAGTTCATACAGAGATGTGGTTGTCTGTGTTGCTTGAAGAGCCGAAAATGGAAGCAGAAGGAACCCTTTTGCCTGACCTATGACCTCTGACACTAACACCCTGTTAGAGGCAGTGATCTGGGCTGTATTAGAGATGGCACCAGTATCCTTCAGAGCATCAATCCATGGTCTCTTAAACTTTATCAGATTGCTGTTCAATGAGCTGGAAAAACAAAAACTTTACTAGTCAATCATATTGATTAACAACAAACTCCGACAATGTTTACTAAAACCCATGTGGGACCCATCGTATTGCAGATGAGAAAATTATACAGTCACTAAAGCAAGACACAGCTACTCCCTACCCTACCCAGTGTTCATTCCGCACAAGCAACAAAAGCAAAGGCTATAATCTCTAAATGCGTTTTTTTTAAAAAAAAAAAAAAAAGAGGTCACAGCTACAATCCTCACCTCTGAGAAACAGGGACTGGTCTAAAGTCTGATCGTTAAGAGACCAAAAGAAAGGTAAGAAAAGACGCCACCACCACCCCTGCTCGCGCCCTCTCTCTCTCTCTCTCTCTCTCAATCTCTGTGTGTGTGTGTGTGTGTGTGTGTGTGTGTGTATGTAGGGGCAGCCAGGATCAGGATCATATAACCTGCCTCTGAGAGCTGTGTTGTGTTTAGCATCTTTCTTCCTGATCAAAATTGGCTTTAAACAAGCACAAGGTTGAATGGGGGTGGAGGACATTAGTCTTAATTATTCTTCTGGAATAAAAATGAATTCTAGCAACAGCTTTGAGAGAAGGCAAAGCAGGAGCTTCTAATTGAAGTTCTGAGATGCACGCAAATGTTTGAATGAACAATCATAATAAGTACATTCAAATAAAAACAAGTCAAAGGGTTGCATTTGCATAAATAATCCAAGGTGATAGTGTTGAATTGGCTAAGAATAAAAGGGACATGGTCTTTCAAAGTATAGAAGTCATAACGTATGTGTCCACCAGGGGAGACAGATAGGAAAAAGCAAATTAAGACAAGATGGGTTTTTTTTGAAGACTTATTCATTGTATGTGTGCACGTGCATTCGTGCATGCATATGTGTTCATGTGTGTGGGTGTGTGGGTATGTAAAGGTGTGGCCGAGGGTATCTCTACTTATACTTTCACAGAGAGGCTGGGTGAGGCTGTTGAGTATCCTTTTCTGTCACTCTGCCTATTTCCTTTGAGGCAGGATCTCTCTCTGAACCCGGGGCTCATTCTTTCTTGGCTAGGCAGGAAGTTAACAAGTCCTGAGATACTCCTGTCTTCTCCTTCTAGGAGCTGGGGTTATCGATGTATGCAGAATGCCTGGCTTGTTCTGTGGGCATTGGAATCTGAACTCTACAATTTCTCAACAGCCCTCTTAACCGCTGAGCCATCTCTCCAGCCCTCAGGCATACAATTAATTAGTAAAGTTGTTACATAGTTAGGGTGTGTTGCTCATTCTTCCTCCTACTTTGACTGACTAGGAAGGATCTTCCAGAAGTTTCCAGCACATTCACCATCACCAAAATACCCACAAGGTAAACACAATCATCACATCCGTTTCCAGATAAGGAAGCTGAGGCACAATGAGTCTGAGTCAATTCATGCTATTACCTTGTTTAGCCTCTGTGTGTTTGATCTCTACTCCTTGGTTGGCTCTCTTCTTCCTTCCTCGCTGTGTCCCCTAGCTTTAGGGACAAGCTGTAGAACTTGAGCAGAAAGGTCCTGATCTGGGGCCCTGCCTCAATGAATGTCTTCTAGGGATCTGATTGGAGTTTGCCCAAGTGTGTGTGTATGTGTGTTGAGTTCTTCTGTGTTATTCAGGCTTATTTGTATCTAGTTGTGTTGGACAGACTTCTGGCTAGCCTAACTTGTGGCAATCCTTTTGCTTCTTGCTACTTCAGTGCTGAGATTACAGGCATGGTCCATTACAGGCATGCTTAGCTTTTTTTATTATTAAAACTTTTTATCATATTTTATCCCCTTCCAACTTCTCCAAGATCTCTACTACTTCCCTACCCATATAACTTCATGATTCTCTCTCTCTCTCTCTCTCTCTCTCTCTCTCTCTCTCTCATAAAATAAAAATAAAAACAGTTAAACTAAAAGAAAGAAAACCAGTAAATATATATATATATATATATATATATATATATATATATATGGAAAAACAAAAAGAACACACACATACAGAGAAGAAAACATGAAGTGTGTTTACATGGGTCAGCGCTCTTGGGCTTCACAGTGGTTCTCAGCCTTCCTAACACTGGGACCCTTGAAGACAGTTCTTCATGTTAGGGTGACCCCCAACCATAAAATTACTTTTGGTGCTACTTCATTGGTATAATTTTGCTACTGTTATGAATCATAATGCAGGTATTTTTGAAGATGGAGGTTTGTGAGAGGAGTCATGACCCACAGGTTGAGACCTACTGGAATACGGCTCTCTCTGGAGTGTGGTTAATATTCCCAGAGACACTCAGTTGGGGAAAACCAGTTTCCCTTTTCCCCAGCAGGTACCAATTGCAAATACATATTGGTTGGGAGTGGGACTTTGTGTGCACTTCCCATTCTCAGTGCTAGGATTTTTGTCTGTATTTTGTTGTTTTGTGTCAGGGACTCACACTGACCAGTCTAAGCTTGTCTGGGACTCAATCTCTAGGCTAGGCTGGCCTGGTATTGCAGTAGCAATCCTCCTGCTCCTACCTTCAGAGGTCTGGGATTCCAGGCATGGGCTGCCATACTTGGGTGTTTGTGCTTATTTTATCATTATTATTTTTTAAATTTCTCTCTTTTTCTTTCATGTATCTTTGTGTCTTTCACACCATGCATCTCCATGACATTCATTTCCCCGTCCCTTCACATCCACCCTCTGCCCTTGCAACCTCCCCTCCCCTCCAAAAAAATAAAATAAAATTTAAGAGAAAAAAAGAAAAGAGAGAGAGAAGGAAAAAAATCAGTCTCATCATGGAAGCTGTAGTGTGACGTAGTGAGTCACACAGCAAATCCTTTTATCCATATATCTTTACTTGCAAGTGTTGATTGCAAAGAGTCTCTGGTTTGGTTTGAGGCCTCTGGTTTCTGATGCTGGGCCCTCACTGGGACTCCTTTTAGTTATCCTGCTGTTGCCTTGTGTCGTGGAGATCCTGCAGCTTTGGGTCTGCAGAACTGGTCCCTTCACATGCTCCAGCAGATCACAGATGTGGTGGATGTTGGGTTGGGTCAACTCATAACCCTGGCTCTGGACCTGGGCGGTTGCAGGGTTGGTAAGCCTGCAACTCCCTTGTCCTCACCTCCAGGGTGAGCTCTCCTGCATTGTCCTGGCAAGTCCACCCATGGCAGCACTGAACTAGGGGCTGGGCCAGTTCTTCTGGCTTCATGTCCTCAGGGTCAGAGCTCCCACAGCCACACCTTGAGGCTCAGCTCTACTGTGTGTCCCAGGCATGGCACAGGGACCACTCTTCTGAGTGCTGCAGCGGATGAGGGGCAGGGTCAGCTCTCCTGCTCTTACAACCCCAGGGCCCCATCTACCTTAGGCATTGATGGGCAGGGCAAGGAGGGTGTCTCTCCCCTACCCATGCCACCACATAACTGATGGGTAACAGGGATAGCTCTCCCATGCTTACAACTCCAGGCTGGCTCACCCACACCTCCACCAATGGGGTTGGCTCTACTGTGCTGCCCACTGGAGGTGCAAGGCCTGCTCTCCTGAGTGCTGTAACTGGTGGAGGGCAGGGGCAGCTCTCTCACCCTTCTAACCTCAGGGCCAGTTCTTCGACCTGCCTCAGGCATTGATGGGTGGGGGCATCACCTCTTCTCCACCCATGTGACCATATGTTAGATGAGGGGCTGAGGGGCAGGACCAGGTCCCCCATGCTCACATTCCCCAGCCGGCTCACCTGTGCCCTTGCCAACAGGGTCAGCTCCTCTGTGCTGCCCTGATGAGGCGCTGGGACCACTGTTTCAAATGTTGCATCTGGTAAAAGAGGCCAGCTCCCTTGCCAGCTAGAGGCAGTAGGGACAAGGGGAGAGGTGTTTTGTCATTCTTGAGTCAGGGTCTCACAACGTAGCCTAGGCTTGTCTGGAACTCACAATGTAGGCCAGGTAGACCTGAATTTTAAGTGATTTTCCTTTCCCTGCCCAAGTGCTGGAATTACAGGCATGAACCACCAAGTTTTTTCATTTTCTTACTGTTTTTCTCTTTTGGGGGGTGAGTATTCAGGGAAGGGAGAGGAAAAAGTGAAGCTTGTTTGCCTCTTGGGGTCAGATGAAGAACTGGGGGTGGGGTCAGTGAGGCAATTGCTTAATAGCTTAATATACTGGCAGACACATATATAAAGTAGGTGTGGCTTACACCTGCAGTGATAGTATTCTGAGTTTCCTAAGAATGTCGTAGTGTGTAGCAACATGGATGAAAGTTGAGAGCCCAGAGAGATGGCTCAGCCACTGAGAGAGCAGGCTGCTCTTGCAGAGAACCAGAGGTCGGATCTCAGGACTCATGCTACAAACAACAACCACCTATGGCTCCAGCTCCAGGGCATCCGACGGCCTCTTCCGGCCTCAAAGGGCACGACATACATGTACATATAATACATACATACACAGCAATACATAGCATGTTCAGGACCAGCCAGGACTACATTATATAGTGTGTTCCTATCTTTAATAGGGAGGTAGGTCTCATTATTTTTTCAATGTTTTTGGAATTTTAGTCCCTCAACAATAAAATAAAATTTTTAAAGGGTAGAATATATGGGGATAGCGAGGTGGTTGTAGTGACTGTGGCTACTATCGAAAACAGCACAGAATCTAGGTGATGGGTTTCTGAGACCCCCTGCAAATACCTGATTCTCCATCACTATGCCTCACACAGACTTTTCTAGAAGCTGTCAAGTAAGTGTCTGTGAGCAGTTCATTCCAGAAGGCAAACATCCTCTTTCTGTCTTACTGGAATATTTTAACAAATGTCCCATGGTAACTAAGTAGCATCTGAGGTGGGGGGAGGCCATGGTCCCATGGTAACTGCATCTCTTGAAGGGATGGTTGAATTAATCGTGAGCCACATTAGACTGATGGCAGTGGCAGTGCCTGAAATCAACAATTAGCCGGAGGAACTGGCTGCGGAGAAAACTCAAAGCCACCCTGGCCCACCGGGTGAGACTCTGTCTCAGAATAAAAATATAAATAAAATTAAAAAGGTCCGGAGACTGTAGCTCCATGGCAGAGCACTTGATTGAGATGTGTAAGGACATGAATTTGAACCCAGTACAGCAAGGGCAGTAGAAGATCACAGGTTTGTGTCTTTCTTGAGACTCATTGCCAGGCTTGTTTGGCACCGGCTGCACTGTGATTAAAAATTAAGTTAAATTAAACCAAATTTAAAAACTTCTTAAAAGCATGATGTCTTGCTTATGGGATTGACTGTGGTTTAAGCCTAATTTTTCGTATGGACAAGATAGCTAGGCTTCTCCTGAAGGCAATGTATCCAATGCTTTATGATTTGATCCTGATGGTTTCGGCTCTTCTATATATCACCACAACACCTTCTGCTGGGATATGAACAAGAGCCCCGAGGGAAATCTTCCCCAGACAGTGCAGTGGATGAGGGGAATCTCTGAGAATTGCAGTAATTGTGCTGGTGTCCAAGAGCATGGAAAGGCCTTAGTGGTCTTGTGGGGAACTGAGTGGGAAACTTGCATTGTCTGAGATGTGGGAGAAGAATGGCTCAGGCTTCCCACCTGCTACATTGCACTCTCAGGGCCAGCCTGCTTAGAGTGGCTTACCAGAGTGACAGCTTTCCATTTCTCTTAATTCCGCAGGATGGCTACTTCTCTCACCGGCCCAAAGAAAAAGTTCGGACCGACAGCAACAATGAGAACTCGGTCCCGAAGGACTTTGAGAATGTGGACAACAGCAACTTCGCCCCCAGGACCCAGAAGCAGAAGCACCAACCAGAGTTGGCAAAGAAGATCCCAAGCAGGCAGAAAGAGCGGCTGCAGAGGAAGCTGGATGCTCAGGACAAAGGACAGGGGCAGTCAGTCCTGGGCAAAGGCCCCAAGGAGTTGTTGCCTCCTCGGGAAAAAGCCACGGGTGACAGTAGCCAAGGGAAGGATCTCTCGAGACACAGCCATGCCAGGAAGACTGGTGGTGGTGTGTCCCCCGAAACCAAGTCTGACCAGCCCCCCAAGTGTGACATCTCTGGCAAGGAGGCCATCTCAGCCCTGACCCGTGCTAAGTCCAAGCACTGCCGCCAGGAGATTGCAGAAACCTACTGTCGCCACAAGCTGGGCCTGCTGATGCCAGAGAAGGTGGCTCGGTTCTGTCCCCTAGAGGGTAAGTCACTTTCTCCTGTTTCTGACCCCGTCCCTCTGCTTTCTCTCAAGCCCTCTGAGTACAGCCAACCACACTGTGTCTCAAACCCTGATCACAGGACCTGATTTGTCTGGGAACTCTGAACTCCTGCAGTATACTTTAAGGACAGTTTTATAAAGTCGCATTGCGTGTGTTAGTATTTTAACCTGTTTCCTTTAGCAGTAATGCCTGCCCAACTTTGACAGTGTGATATAACCTCGGGGTCTACAGAAGTTTTGTGCTGTGTTCCAGATATCCTGGAATGCACAGTCTACGGAAATCAGAAAAAAAATCAGTCTCTGTTAAACCTTGGCTTATTATTATTATTATTATTATTATTATTAGTAGTAGTAGTAGTAGTAGTAGTAGTAATACCTACACAATATAATCTATCAGCTAGTTGTACAGCCCTGACATTATAGACGTTATCCAGAGAGTATTTGTCACATACAGGAGGATGTGCAGGCTATAAGCAAACACCATAACTCTTCTTAGAAGAGATGGGACACTGTTGCGTATGCATATTGTAGGATTCCATACCCAACCCCCCAATGGTTTCTGAGGGACACTGTGTCCAGACAGTTTATCAGGTGGGTTGTGGCCCCAAACTTCAAGAGTCCCAAGGGAATGTTGGAAAGGGAGGCTTCGCATGCCCTTCACACATGCCCTCTTAGTCAAGTTCAGCCTGACTTTTTGAGCTTGTAGCAGCAAATGCATATCCATGCAACGCTTCCTGAACAACAGACAGATCTACAAAGAAAGATCCTCCTTTCCCCGTCGTCTGTGTGGTCCAGGTGGTTCCTGTCTGTGTTCCTGATTGCACTTGGCACTTAGTGTGCCGCCATAATTAAGTGGAATGCAATGTTTCCAAGAGCTGTTCTTAGTCAGTGCCAGGCAGGGGGCGCTTTGGAAGTCTGAACCAAGAACATGTGACGCCTCCCACGTATAGAGTTTGCATGCTTGCTCCACGAAGGGCCTAGTAGTAAATCTGTGTGGCTGTTGGGCCCTACATCTTTATCACAATAACTGGAGTCTGCTCTAGGAGCAAAGGCACAAACATCAATGCACTTGTTTAGGTTACAGGGGATTTGGATTGCTTCCTTGCTTGTGAGGAGAGGTTCGCATCCTTGGCCATCTAATTTAAGGTATGAATGTCATGAACTCAAAAATGTACATAGCACATCTGACCTATGAAATGCCCTAGCTCAGTTTGGTCTACCTTAAATGTGCTCAGAAAGTTTCCATCAGCCTATGAAACCAGCAAAAAGGAAATCTAATGCTAAGCTAGTGTGTTGACTGTTTAGTGTAAGTTATTAAATGCTGCAGTGAGACTGGAAAGTAGGGTGGGGTGGGAGTGGTTTGTGTTCCCAGCATGGTCAAGTTGAAAAGTCCTAAGCCATCCATTGTTACTTATGGACCATCCATAGTCCAATAAATAATGCTGTATTTTTATCACCATGAATCTTTTGTTGAAGAAACTGAGGCTCAGGGAGGTTTAGGATTTGGTTGCAGGCATGTGGCTAATAGCCAGCAAAACTGGTCCTGGAATTCAGGTTGCAGAGCCTGAGTCCCCTTCCTCAAGGCTGTTGGTCTTCAGGAGGAAAACAGATTTTCACTTCAGCACAAAGAAATTTTGCATCCTGCGAGCTCTGCCCCACTCCCCTTAGTATAGTCAGAAGGGACAGTGTCATCTGGGGAAACAAGGGAACTTATGATAATGATACAGAGCATGGGTGCAAGGCTAGAGTGCCTGCATTTGGAGCCCGGATTTCCTCTGAACAAGCTGGGAGACTCAGGGCAAGTTGCTTGCCCTCTATGTACCTTGGTGGTGTATACATCTCAAAGGGTTCAAGACCACACAGTTGAGCAAATGCACCTCCACCAGTGCTGCACAATGCACAGATATTTGCCTTACAGCTTGCTTCACAATCATCCACCACCACACGGCAGAGTTTCCCATGCTTCTCCTGGTCATGCTGAGATAGATGTCTGCAGACTGCTGTGTGCTCACTGGGGCTGCCTGCGGGGTTGGCTGTCTCTGCCTTGGCGAAGGTGGCACACTCTCCCAGGACCTCCAAACTGGTTAATGGGGTTGGCATTTAAGACACATGGCACACCAGCCCCATGATGCTTTAATTTCCTGCACCATGGCCTTCCCTTTGCAGTAAATTTACTGTGAATAGACTAATTGCAAAATAACTCTAATTGGGTAGTTATCAATGAACAACTTCCCGTGAAACAGAATGGCTTACAATTAATAGCATTTAAGCCATAAACTATTCTTCTGCGGAAAGCAGGGATGTAATTACACCCCACAGGGAGACTGCCTTCCCCTTCTGGAAACCATGACACCCGGAATTCCCTCTGCTCGAGAGAGACTGGAGCTTCAGCCTAGTGGTCCTTTTATATCCTGCAAAATGAAGAAAGGAGCGAGGGCACATGGAAGACATGACATCAGACACTATAGGAGCATATGTTCCTCCCCACACAGAGGCATTCGCTGGGCCTCACCCAGACCATAGCCACTGCAGGCCAGTTCCTCAGGCCACCGGGCAGATCCAAAGGAAAGGAAATTGATTTTCCATGTTGACTTTTGTGAAGGGGTTGTTCCAGATCCTGTATTCACTGCAGCCACCAAGCTCCCAACACACAGACACACCACAGGTACACACAGGCAGAGAGAGAGAGAGAGAGAGAGAGAGAGAGAGAGAGAGAGAGAGAACACCTGTCCATCCTTTGGTCTCAAGAACCACCCTAGGACCCCCAGTCACTCTGACTGAACCTCCCTGTATCTTAGGGAATATAATAATAAGAGCAAAGGTCAAGGGTCTCTTGAACTGGGGGGAGGGTGTTTTTCAAACCAAGATTGCAAGATTGTGAACCTCTAGGATCGAAGCCTCAGCCCTGCCTTTACCTCATTCCCCAGTCTCCTAGGGTTGCAGTCTCAGACCCTTGTGGTGGAGAGGGCTTGGCAAAGCACAGCAGCTCACAGCATATTGTCCAGGAAGCAGAAGCAAAGTCTGAACTGGGGCAGACATTTTTGGTTTTGTTTTTTGTTGTTGTTGTTGTTGGAGACAGGGTTTCTCTATTTAGCCCTAACTGTTATAGTACTCACTTTGTAGGCTAGGCTGGCCTCGAACTCAGAGATCTGCCTGACGGCTTCTGCTGGGATTAAAGGTGTGCGCCACCACTGCTCGGCCAGTCTTCTCTTTTCAACCTGCCTTGGTCTGCAGCCTTTGAGTCCACCATAGGCACCACCCACAGTCAGAGGTTTGCCTTCCACTCTCAATTAATTCCACCTGGAAATCCCCTTAAAGGCACAGGCAGGAGCTACTGCCCCAGTCTCCCAGGGGCTCCTCAGTCCAGTCTAGTTGGCAACAGAGGTAAACCCTGCCCATGAGTTCCCTAGGGCTCACACCTGGACAACTCTATTAGGACTCTTTTAAGACACTTGGCTGTTAGAACTGAGAAAGCCAGCCACCCAGAAGGCTTTCTAGACAGCTGACATCAAAAGTGATCCTTCTTCCTCCCTCCCACCTCTGCCACCTCTTCATCTGTCCCCAGAGATATCGGGCTGCTGCCCTGGCTGGAGTGCTGATGCTGTCCTTTCAAACTTGTCACTAGAGTGTGTTTGTCCTTAAGGGATGTGCCTGGGAACAGAACTGAAAAGTTTGCACAAGAAGAGGAAAGCACCCGCGACACACCGAGCAGGAGGCCTCTCCTGGTTGTGGTCAGGCACATCTTCTGGAAACTTCCTGTATGAATAAGCACTTTGCAAACCAAGTGTATTTTTAACAAGAGGATCATGGCTAGATGGAGTCTTTCCCGTGTGCTCACAATGACCTCTGTAGACCAAGGGATTGAGAACAGGCTTCTTACTCTGCTCTTGTGAGCCGAAGCTTGGAGCAGTTCTGCCTAGAGAGAGCCTGACTAATCGGCTTCCCTTTTGTTCAAGGCTGGAAGGGGATTTTGGAGGATAAAGCTCCTGCACGGCTGAAAGGCAGGACAAGTGGGGTGCTTTACTGGCCTAGAGCACATGGGTGCCTGTCTCCTCTTCCCTGGCTCCCTCACCCCATAGCACAGCAACTCTCTCTCTCTCTTGAGTAACCATGGAGACACTAACATCTGGGCCCCTGTTGCCAGGAATGTCACAGGCAGTTTGAGAATACTGGTAATTTGGGTTGTACAGTTGGCAAGCTTCTTTTTTTCATAAATTTGAACAAAATTGTTGATTCTTCTAGCACCTGGCATCAGGCTTCATATTCATCAAGTATCTGTTGCTATTGAGTGGTTTGAGATAAGGGAATGAATGAAATCCTACCTCACATCCTCTGGCGTTTTCACAACTCCGGGGAAAGTGTAGGACACCCAAAGAATGCCGTGGAAATTCACCTTGAACAGGAACACTTCAATATTGCCGTTTCACTAAGCCAAAGGATGCGCCCAGCAGTGTGTTGGCCATTCTCTTAGCTGAGACAAATGTGCCTGAACAACACAACCTAAAGGAGGAATGCTGTCTGTGGCTCTATTTCAGACTTTGTGGTCCCTGGTCACTTCATTGTTTGGGGGCTGTGGCCAGGACAGGGCATAGCATCAGGGCAGGTGTGACAGGCATTGTGTTGTAGGGCAGAGCTGCTCACTCATGGCAACCAGAATGGCAAGTCAGAGAGAGAGAGACTAGGGACCAGGTATCCCCTTCAAGGTGGATACTAGGGACCAGGTATCCCCTTCAAGGTGGATACTAGGGACCAGGTATCCTTTTACTTCTTCCACCTAGGCTTCATCTTCTAGTTCCCACAACTCCTAACATCTAACACCCTTCCTAGTTCTTCACCTCCTAACACCACCAAAAGATGTATCCATCCATGGGTTGATGTGTTGACTAAGGCAAATCCCTCCTGAGCCAGTTGCTTTCGGAAAGACCCGCCCCTGAATACCCAGCTGTAGACCAAGCTTGGCACAAGCCTTCTAAGAGACTATTCCATATCCAGTCCAGACAAGCACCTAAACAGGGTGCTGAATGGGTGATATGATGAACGAGAGAGACAATAGCTGATCCCATGACATTCACCTTGCAGTGTGGACATGGGTGATAGGCAGAAAAGATGCTGTTACCTATCTGGCTGGCATCAAGCAGGGCAGAGGGAGGGGCTGTGAATCTGACAGGAGTATCTTGGGAAGCTAAGTGGAGAAATGGTCTTTGGATATAAATATGGTCTCTTTTGGAAGCACTTGTTAAGATTGTTAACACTCTCCCGACGAAATGGCTTATACTCTTGAACGTACTGGGTTTGTTGATTGACTCAGCTAATATGTATTTAGTGGCTACCATATGCCAGGCGCCGGTGCAGGAATAAGAACCATAAACAAAGCAGTTGGAGATAGCTGCCTTTATAGAGCTTATGTTCTAGAAGAAGCTGACCATTATGAAATGAATAAGCAGAACCAGCGTTTGTACAGCTAGGAAAGAAGGTTTGCACCCACAGGCCCAATAACGATCATCATTTGATTGGCAGTCGATGGTTTTGAAAGCTTTGGGGGAGGGCTGGCAGATCTGCATCTATGGCAGAGCCTTTGGCAATGCTTTGCCTGGGATGGCATTTCAAATAGGACAGGGTCTAGGAGGCTGAGCTTGTAGCTCAGAGGGTCCTAGCTCTGGGCTCCATCCCAACTCCTCATAAACTAGGTACAGTGGAGTAGGCCTGTAAGACCAGGATTCCCGAGGTGGAAATAGGATACAAGTTCATGATCATCCCTGGATACATAGGAGTTTGAAGTCAGTCTGAATTACATGAATTGCTGTCTATAAGCAAACAAATAAATAGATATAAGTTTAACAGGCCTAATCTGAAAATACAAAATCTAAAATGCTCTAAGATCCAACATTTTCTGTTATTTTCTTGAGACAGGGCATCACTCTGTAGCACAGATTCTTCTGCTGAGATTTCTGGTTTGAGCCATGGTACCCAGTCTGCCCTTTTTTGAGCACAACCAACTTCAGCCCTCAAGAGGAAAATTCCACGTATGACCTGTTGTGGCACACAGCAGTCAAAATGCAGGCACTCTTAAAATACTATACAAAATTACCTTCAGGTATATGTATAATGTATATGTAATACACGCAATGTAAATAATCATAAATAAATACCATGTTTATATTTGAATCCCACTTACAAAATATCTCATTATGTATATGAGGAAAATTTTCAAGTTTAAAATATCTTAAATGTGAGCCTGTCTGGTCCCAAGCTTTGTGGAAAAGGGGTTCAAAACCTGGGTCACGTTTAGGAGCCCACTAGGGATGACTAATTGCCAAGGATGAGTCACAGCAAGTGAGTCATGTTAACTCAGTGACTCCTTCTGGCAACTCCGTTATCCAGGAAATTAAGGCACAGAAAGAGAAGACCCAGCAAAAGCACACAGTTGACAAGGAGCACAGTCAGGACTCAGTGGGTCCGGGGTTCAATTGGCCAGAGGCTCAACCATTTGCTATGCCACCTACAAAAGAAAGAAGCTGTACAGGGCTCTGCCTGTGCCACCTCCCAGCTACGGCAAAAAACGCACACTGTCGGGTAATTGACTTGCTGCTGGGGCGGGGACTGATCCCACTGGAGACCCCCCAGTGGTCTTCGAAGTTAGCTGGTCACTCTAGATGAGTAACAGGCTACATGGTTGTCCCCATTTCTCTGTCACTTTCTGGTTTCCCAGTATATTTGCGTTAGTGTAAAAATGACAAAGCAATAATTTTTCATTGTATCCTTCAGTCACCCATGAGAGATTGGATTTAGGTCACAATTTATTACCCCGTGGAATTTAATCCAATTTTTAACACCATGTCAGCCACTCCAGTATTAGAGCTTTTTTAATGGCTGTGAAATTTATACAATGATAAAGTAATTTAAAACATATGTAGGAAGAGCATCGGTACAAATTGATGCACACAGAACCTTATGGTAAAAATTGAACAGGAGATAAACACGGGCAATGGTGATTGATTACAGCATGGTGGCAACCGTGTCCTGTTGATCAACTCTTAATGGCAAAATTAGTAAACTAATTTATTCTTCACAATTTCGAAGAGAGTTTATGTTGCCCTAAATCAAGATCGAGGCTGAGTCACAAAGCCCAAATTAATCGCTCACCTCCCAGTGTGGTGTGCGTCAACTTAGAAATAGGCCTGGGTGAATGGGAGGCTGCCAACAGCCATTCCTGGGGGACAGGCCCAGGCACCAAAGCAGGAAGACAATAGGGGAGGTATGGAAGAACCTGCCTTGTCCATTTAATTTGTAATTTGTGTGTGTGCATGTGCATAGGTGTGTGTGTGTGTGTGTGTGTGTGTGTGTGTACACATGCATTTTCATGTGTCAGTGTCATGCTGTATGTGTGTGTGCTTGTGTCTGTGTCCTGTGTGCTGTGCATGTGTCTTTTTGGGTACATACACAGAGAGGACAGAGGACACCAGGTGTCTGCTCTCTGCCTTGTTTCCTTAGACAGGACTTTCACTGAACCCGGGCTTAGAGAGCCAGCTCCAGCAATCTTCCTCTCTCTGGTCCCACCTGCCACCCTGGGGTTGTGCACAATCAGGCTGGCTTTTTTGTTTGAGTTCTGGAGATTTGAGATCAGATCCTCAGGCTCACTGCTCTCTTCCACTGAACTGTCTTCTCGGCTCTTACTTGGTTTTAGAAAGTTGTCTGTCTTCTCCATTCTCCCTAAGAGAAACACATTTAGTGCCATTCTGAAGGCACAAAAGCACCCCTTCTTTGCTGCCTACCGTGTATGGTGCAGATGTTGAGGTCTGATTCCCTGGGACCCAGTGTTAGTTACTTTCATGCTGATGTGACGAGACACCTGGCAAAAACAACTCAGAAAGATTTATTCTGACTCATGTCCTCAGGGGTCACAGAAAGCACAGTGCGGGCTCTACCCACTGAACCTCAGGGTTCGTTGTGGTTCATTGTTAATATTTTTTTTGTTGTTTTTTGTTTTTCCTTGGGTATAGATTTCAGGTTCACTAGATGGATAAGTGTTAGAAATTGATGATACAGTGCTGAATATACTTGACACTCCCAAATTACACGCCTGGAAGGTGGTTTTGAAGGCAGCTTTTGCACTGTAGATGTTGTCGCAGGGTGATCTTTGCAGCTAGGCCTTCTGCAGGCAGGCATTCTTTCACTTCGGTCTCCTTGACCAGTAGGATGGGATGTTCTGGTAAGAGCTGGTCACTTTTTCCAGAGGTGCATCTCACCTTTATTTTGGGATAGTAGGGGGCAATTGTTAAGCACTGAATAAAACAGAAGAATAATCAGATTTATAGTTACTAAAGGGGGTGACAGAATTTCTGTTAAAGACCAGCTAGTAAACATTTCAGGATTGGCAGGGCCTCTTATCTCTACCTAACTACTCAGCTGTGTATGGAAATGACTGGGTATGGCCGTACCCTAATAGACACCTGTTTGCAGAAAAAGTGCGATTTGGCCCAAGGTTGTGCTGTCCACTCCTGCTTAAGACAAACTGTTCTTAAAGACTATGGCAGGCGGAGAAGAGAATTTGCAGAAGGGGGCGCATTTACTGCACCGCCCTCATCACACCTCCATGATCAAGCTTGTTCAGGCCTAGAAGTTAGGAGCAACCTCTACAGGAAGCAGCCTCCCCTTCAGGTCCCTAATAGGTCCCAGCATAGATGTTGCCTCCCCCTGCTCCTTACCCACTTCCACGTAAGCTCCCAGGACAGAGGGTCTCTGCAAGGTTCAGCCTGGAGGTTCAGCTGAGCCAGAGCGGCCAGGCCAGGCAGCAAAGAACTTGGTCCAACTCCTGATGCTGGCTAGACTACACTGTTTGTTTCTGAACTTTATTAGCATTGCAGCAGGAGACCCAGAGAATTTAGAGGCACCGCTGCCAGTGCTTTCAAAGTCTAGACCTCAAAGGACAATTAACCTGGTTATTCAGGCCCCCTCCCTTCCTTGTTTATGGCTGTGAACACAGGAAATTCAGTGTTGGGTCCATGGACTGCTATCAAGGAATTTAACTGTAATTTAAAAGGCTCTATGGGAAGGACCCCAGTGACTGATTAAGAATGCATTTGCAGAGTAATAAAGACTCCAGCAGCTCAGCAGAGCTCAGCCTCCAGACTTATTTATGAATCTGGAATCTTGTCATGTTCCTTGGGGGAGGGGGTCTGCACTGGGTTTATCTGGCTCCATATGTTTTGGACAGGATCCTTGCAGAACATTGGCTGAAGGAAATAGTCTTGCTGTTCTTTCTCCTTGGCATCCTGAAGTTGAATGCCGGTTCCACCAGGGACTGGCTGTAGCAGCTAGGGTGTGCTGTTTTGGCCTCACTCTGCCTCATTGTTACCATCTGTGAGATGGACATAATAATAGCCTCCTCCCTTGCGGGTTCTAACAAATGGTGCATACAGAGCATGCTGGGATAGGTAAGCTGCTCATTTGGTATAGGCATCCCATCACAGCCTTCATCATTAGTGCTACCATGCCATTCTGGGAAGTTCAGGTGATGCTGCCGGCTAGCAGCTGATGCTTGCTTACGTCTAAGCAAGCTGGAAGCGTCAGTTCTCAGTTCTCACACCTTATCCAGCCGCCTCTGTAGCCGAGACTCAGCATCTCTTTGGCTGCCACAGCACCTTCTAACCCATCCCGTCACATCTGACTGCTGTATCATACTCTTGTCTCCCCCAAATGAACCAGATGTTTAGCTCCCAGAACCAGCTGTACCTGCCCCGCAGCAGAATCATCCCTCCGTGTGCTAGATAAGAATTTCCGTACACACGTCTCTCCTCACAGACTAGGACAGTCCACTCGTGTCCTTGACTCTCCCACTAGGGCTGCGAGCAACTCAACATATCCAAGTAGTAACTTCACTGTGTATATTGGGAGGAGCACAAGTATGGGGTCCATGTCATGGGTCTTCCTCAATTGCTCTCCACCCATTTATTTATTTATTTATTTATTTATTTTGAGGCAGCCTCTCTCTTTTAGCCTGCAGCTGGTTGATTCAGCTAGGCCAGCTACTCACTGAGTTTCAGGGGTCATCCCACCTCCTCCCCAGGGGCTACAGAACAGACTGCAGCACCAAGCTCTAGAGGTGGGTGCTAGAATCTGAACCCAGGTCCTCCTACTTATGCAGCAAACCCGTCGCCAACCAAGCCATCTCTCCAGCCTCTCAGTAACTTCTGCATGACTTCCTTCTGTCTATGAATAATAATAACTACTTAATGAATTAATAAGTCCAGTGGATAAATGAGCATATGAGGAACCAATCAAATCCACCATTGGAATTCTCCGGAGCCATTAGCGAATGGTGTTTTCAAGTAGTTTCTGTCAGGTACTTTGCAAAGCCACAAGAAACAGAACTAACACACTACAGAGAGAATCTGGAATCCGCCCCTGGTGAGATGGGGTAGATGGCTTCCCAAAGCCCACATCTGAATTCTTTAACAGAGGGACTCTGAGTTTGATGGCTGGTGCTCTGCTTTGGCGACATTACATCCAGCCCACCTGTCCGTTGCCATAGTGTCTGTTTGTGCCTGCTTCCCAACCCCCAAGGGCAGGACTGACTAGTTACAACAGTGGTCATATGGAACCAAAGCCCTTGTGATCAATCAGCCCCTTTACAGAGACACCCACCTCTGCTCTTACTCAAAACCTGAGCATCGGGGGTCACGTCCAGTGTGTTTGAACATGTTACTGACTTGTTATAGTTCAGCATTCATGAGTGGGAATTCAGAACAGATTCAACTCAGAGCAGCAAATCCTGACTTCACAGCAGTTCAGTTGACTTTGAGAGATAGTGCGAGTTGCTCAAGGTTGCAGGGGAAAGCTCTTATCTAAACTTACGTTAAAAGAGAAAGGCTCCAGTCAGTGTCTCAGTGCACCTATGAGCCCTGAAAGGATGCTGTGCGAGGGTGTGGTGGCCTGACACACAGCAGATGTTCTGCAAATGTTCGCTGAATGACTAATGAGTGAGTGGCGACCTTGAGAGGGCCGGAGAGGTAGTCTGGCCCTGGAGTTTCTTAAAAGTGACTGGAAAAAAAAGAGGGAAGGCTTTCCAGTTCAATCTCCTGGGCTCTTGACTAACATATGAGCACACGCTGAACTCACAGCAGCACAGGAGGGACACCCAGAGTCCCTGGCCTTGGCCAGTGGATGGCATGCAGCCTGGAGCTCCTGGGGTCTTTCAGAGAGCAGAACTCGGTCCCGATGAATACTGGAACTGCTGGTAAGAAGTGCTGAGGTCTGCGGTCTCTGGCTTCTGATTACGTGTCTCTGGAAGGAGAGGCGTTTGCCAGGGGCACACTTCACCACTGATCTGAAATCTGACGCAGGCTGGTTAATTACATATGCTCTTCTCTGGAATCAGAGAAATGAGCTGAGGAGGTGGCTCACTGTTCATCATCAACCCCAGACTCCATGGTCTCTTCAACCAAGGCCCTTTGTGGGAACACGTAAGGGTGGGCAGAATCTACGCCAGTTGAGACCATCTGGACTATGAGAAAGGCCCACTAGGAAGAAAAGCAATTATAAATTTCTTAGTATTTCTTTAAATTTCTTTCCAGACCGGGGAGAAAAATCTGGAAAGTACAGATCGACTCTAGAGCTCTCCTAACTGAGAGAAATAATAGGTACCATTTGGGGGTGTCCCCCTTATGAGCATTCAGTTTGAGATACACTATACTTTATTCCATGAAACCCCACTGAAAATCTTTGGATCCCTGAGTCCTATGTGCCATTCAGCCTGAAGTTGCTCTTAGTGTTGTTTTTTTTCCCCTGAATACCCATGGAAATGGGTTCTCACCACAACTTCTTCCAGAGTTCCAGAGTTCCAGAATCTTATATTGCTCAGACAGTGCAGGCTGCATTTGTCCCCCAAAAGACATTGAATTGACTGGGGAAATGGCTCCGTGGGTAAAGCTTTTACTATGCCTAGTATAGATCCTCACAACCCAGCATGGCAGGGAAGGAGCATTGCCAGACCTAGGCTATGCATGTCTATAATCTACGGCTACCGTGAGATAGGAGGTGGAGACAGAAGAATCCGTGGAGGCTCACGGGCCTGATAGGATGATGAGAGCCTGTCTCAAGGCAGAAGGTGAGGTCCAACACCCACAGCTATCTTGCTACAATGTACCACAGCATATGTGCTAAGTCATGCATGTACCTGCATTCATACACATGAACATGTGCATACACACACACACATATATACATACATACATACACACCCAGAGAATTCTTTTTTGAGAGGAGACAAGGCTGAACTTATAGATGCCAAGGGATGCGATGGTTGCCAACAGCCATCAGCAGCTAGAAGAAATGCTCTGAGCAAATGCATGCTCACGGCCCTCAGGAGAAACCTATGCTGCCCCATCCTTGATCTCAGCCAGCATTCAAATGGGTTCTGCCATCACAGGCACCCGTTATTTTGTTGCAGCAACTCCCGGCGTTAATTAAGTGGACATCACCACTCCATCATCCTCTGGCATTTCAAACTCATACCAGCTGTTTCCCATCAACCAGGTCCAGCATTCTTACTGTAAACTCTGCCATATTTCATGAAACCCACACCCACAGGTATCTGTAACAGCAGCAGCAGCCAAGCCCAGGTGTGTCGGTTGCAGACAGGGTGTGTGCTCCTCAACCTAAAGGACGTGGCAGACCCATACATCTTTAATCTTCAAACTTAGCCTTGAGGCTAAAGCCAGCACCTTGGCAGACCCAGGCCAGATGTTCACATTTTTTTGAATCAGTTGATAATAAGGAAAAATGGAGCTCTTTGTCAAAGCATCCAGAGTTTTAGCTTGTATTGAAATTAACAGAAAGATTTGATAGCATTGTCAATGGTGCCATGAATGGCAAGAGTCATCTGTGTGTGATGGGACATGATGTGGATCCTTCCTAGTCCCCAGCACTGGCTCTGGTCTCACAGCAAGATGACAACTGATGTTCAGAGACTGGAGGGTACACTGTGGATGTGTCTGTGATGGTATTTTCAGAGAAGGTTAACTAAGGAGGAGGATGTCCCTTAGATGTGAATGGCACCATCCCAAGGACGAGGAGCTCGGAAAGAACGAAAAGAAGAAATGGAGAAAGCCTGTCAGTGTTCCCTCCACACCATTTTCTGGTCAGTTATGAAGGGTACAGTCTCCTCTGACATACGACATGGATACCATGATGTTCAGGTCAAGTACATGGGGCCCAAGTGACTACAGAATGACTTCTCTGATACCTGAGTCAAAATAAATTCCCCCCCCCTTATCTATTTCTGTCAGATGTTGGTCACAGTGACAAGAGGATGGCAATCTGTGAAGCCTTCCTCACAAACAAGCTTACCCTCATAGCCCCCCTTGGGCCTTTCACTTCCAATCCAGAATACCACTGACAGGGTGTCAAGGCAGCCAGAGTACCCAGCATCCTTAGAATCTCCCCAACCCTTCACAGCTGTGATCTCCCTTCAGTTCGTATCCCATTTCCTTTTTAAAATATTACCAATGATATGTGTGGTGGTGGCTGGAAACTGGGCTGGAACCGAAGCTGTTATTTAGAGGATGCTCAGGGCACAAATGTACCGACATGTTGTGTTTTCCATGAACGGTTGCAGGCACAAGGCAAATCTCTTGTAAGCCTGGAAACCACGATCAAGAGAGACACGGTCCTGAAAGGAACTGTGAAGAAAGCATTTGTCATGGTTTCCTGCATGGCATCTTGAATATGGAATCTTTACCTGACTCAGCACATCTCAGGGACTGAAAAGCAAATAGCCGTCAGATAGATACATTAAGGACTAGCGGGGGCACTGGGATAGAGCCCACTGGGATGGAGCCCACTGGGATGGAGCCCCTGCGTTCAGAGCCCATTGCTGCTTTTAGTGTGTGTGACCTGGGTAGGTCACCCACCATCTCTCTGTCTCTGTGTCCGTCTGTCTGTCTGTCTCTCTGGTTCTCTGTGTGCCTGTGTGTGTCTCTGTGTGTGTGCCTATGTGCATGTGTGTGTGTGTGCACATGCATGCGCACGCATGCCCATGAGTGGAGGCCAGAGAACAACCTCACTGTCATTCCCCAAACAATGTCCACTTTGTTCTTTCGTAGCGGTGTCTCTCATTTGCCCTAGTAACTTACCAAATAGGCTAGGCTACCTGAACATCAAACACTGGGATCTGTTACCTGTTACCTCCCTGGAACTCTTCTCAGTCCAGGACTAGGTTTTTATTCTTTTCTTTTCTTTTTTTCTTTCTTTCTTTCTTTCTTTCTTTCTTTTTTTTTTTTTTTGACAGGGTTTCTCTGTAGCTTTAATGCCTGTCCCGGAGCTAGCTCTGTAGACCAGGCTGGCCTCGAACTCACAGAGATTCACCTGCCTCTGCCTCCTAAGTGCTGGGATTAAAGGCATGTGCCACCACTGCCCAGCTCAGGACTGGGTTTTCAAGACCACACTGAGTCTTGTGGATGCTGTTTAACTTTGTTTTAAAATGTAGATTATAAAGCTCAATCTCAGGGCCTCATGCTTGCAAAGTGAGCTACCCCAGCCATCAGAGCTGTATATGTAAAAAGGTAATAACGGGGAGGGCTATGGGAGAGAAGCTGTACAGAAAGCCCTACTGAGCACCCTCCTTAACACATGGTTGGTCTGAAGGAACCCGCCATCAGGTGGTATATCGGCTCCATGGGCTGTTTAATCTTGAACTTTGCTTGAATGACTTTTTGCCAGGTAACAGAGTTTCTCTTCCTAAAACCATGAGCTACTTTGAATTTCGAAACTCTGCTCTCAAAGAGGATTTGGAATAGGCTACAGCTTTTCCTGCGGCAAAACAAAGCAGTGGCTATAATGGAGCAAGATGACTCCGCTCTTTTTCTTCCAGGAAGTCCCCCCATTTTCTCATAATGAGAGATCATTAAAATAACCGGAAGACAAATGGCACCAAATTAATAAAAATGTAGATCAAATGATCCTCTGTTACCTATTTTCGCTCAATTGCAGTTGAGAAGTACATTGATTAAACTGCCAGCACACCATTATGCTCGTATTCATTACTACAGTGCAATCCATTTGATTATGATAGGGTCATAACTAACACAGCCATGCAGACAGATGCTTCTCTGCAGCTAAGTCGTCATCTAGGGTGGATCTGCACTGACAAACACTGGGTCCCTGTCGCCTTGGGTGGAGCTGCACTGCAGGGTTGAGGGGAAAAGATGGTCTGTTTTCCTCTTTGCCACGTGGCTCGGCTTTCCGAGTCCCCACGTGGAGATGCTTGAATTCCACTGTGCAGTGCAGAATGATCCAGGAGAGAAGCCAGGGAAGCACAGTTTGTTTCTATTGACTCTGAAGCCAATAGTGGATTTGACTGATTCCTCTTATGCTTATTTATCCATTAGGCTTATTAATTCATTAAGTACCTATTATTAGTCATAGACAGACAGAAGGGAGTCATGCGGAAGTTACTGAGAGGCTGGATAGATGGCTCAGTTGGTGAAGGATTTGCTGCATAAGTAGGAGGACCTGAGTTCAGATTCCAGCACCCACCTCTAGAGCTTGGTTTTGAAGCCTGTTCTGTAGCCCCTGGGGAGGAGGTGGGATGACCCCTGAAACTCAGTGAGTAGTTGGCCTAGCTGAATCAACCAGCTGTAGGCTAAAAGTGAGAGCCTGCCTCAAAATAGATAAATAAATAAGTGAATGAATGAATAAATGAAGAGTGGAGAGCAATTGAGGAAGACCCATGACATGGATCCCATACTTGTTCTCCCCCCAATATACACAGTGAAGTTACTACTTGGATATGTTGAGTTGCTCACAGCCCTAGTGGGAGAGTCAAGGACATGAGTGGACTGTACTAGTCTGTGGGGAGAGAGGTGTGTACGGAGATTCATATCTAGCAACATGGAGGGATGATTCTGCTGTCAGGCAGGCACAGCCTCTTCTAGGGGCTAAATATCTAGAACAGTGGCAGTTAGTGTGGATGCATGTGGCAAGCTCTACACTTGCTCTAGACTCTCACTGGTGATCAAGAAGTTCCTGTACAAGTCAACTATCTCCCAATACCTAGTCTCGTTGGTAAGCCACAACGGTGACGGTGATAGCGCTTATCTCAATGCCTGTGAGTAACATCCTGCCACAGCCGGGCAACAGAAATCCTGAACAATGGTGGCTTTATGAAGAAAGCATTTGGTGGGGGCTGGGGAGGTGAACCCGTGAGTAAGACATCTTGCCACTCAAGTGTGAGGACCTGAGTGTGGGTTCCTAGCACTCATGTTAAAAAGCTTGGTACAGTCACACACGTGTTTACAAGCGTAGCACTGGGTGTGGGGTACACAGACAGGAGTATTGCTGGGACTCGCTGGCTGCCAGCCTCACCAGAAACATAAGCTCCAAGTTCATTGAGAGAGCCTGTCCCAAGAGGGAAAGGTGAAGGGGGACAGAAAAGTGGATGCCCAGTGTTCTCCTTTGGTCTCCTGCAGAGTACCAGCACATGCCTCTGCACATGTATACACATGCTTGTACCACACACGTACACACATAAGCCAGCCTCAGAAAAACAAATGTCGCATGTTTTCTCTCAAAGGCAGAGTCTGGAATGAAAATGCATGTGAGGTCGGGAGGGATTGGTAGCACTTTCTGTGTGAATTTTCTTTGCAGCCTCCAGTCTAGAGGAATAACCATCATTAGCAATTTGGTCTGGCCCTCAAAGACACTAGACCATGAGCGGAGAAAACACCTTGCCTCAGGCCTTCCAGCCAGCCAAAGGAAAGTCAGGATTTGAAACCAGTGTGTTGTTATACCTCCGAGGGCAGACCTTTAACCTGTGCGATGCTGCCCATTTCATATGCCAGAGGTGTTTCAAGCTAGGGTCGCAAGACACTCCGGGGGAGGGGGTCATGGGAGGAGGGCATGAATGCCTGAGCTAGGCAGGTGGGAGCTGCAGTTGGTCTGGCTGAATGGCTCCCATCAAAAGTTCCAGGCTGTCTTGTGAGCATGGGGCAGCAATTTTTTTTAAAATTTGAATTTTGAACTACAATCTCTTGATTGACCTGACAACTATATTAATTGAAAACAAGAGTAAGTCTGAATGCCTGTCTGCAAGCAAAGTAGCCTGGAGCAGCCAGCTTAGAGTTGTTATTTGGAGCAAGGGTATGTCTGTAGGCCACTGTGTGTGCCCAGTGCCCTGTTCCATTTTGCCTCCCTCAGTGTCTTCAGAGACGGTTCACTCTAATCGCTGTAGTTGGTATCCCTGCCACAAGTTCCCTAACTTCATTCAACAGACTCCTCGGTGTCTCCCAGAAGGGGAGTTGGCCCTAGTTTTATGTTGAAACCTTCCAACCCGTTCTCAGAGGCTTTGGAGTGTGTTCGTTTGAGGTCCAGAAGTAGGCAGCCAGACAAGATCCCCGCTGAGTTGCCTCTCTTCTCATTCCCCTCTGCAGCTGGGGAGAGGCAAGTTGGGGAGTTCTGGTTCCCATTTGGTGTCAACATGCCTTTATTAAATTGCTACTCTTTGTATGTGCCAGGTAAGGGGGGGTGGCTCCTACAGAGCAGAGGAGGCAAGTAGAGATGAGATCCTGATGCGGCAGATGGTGGAGCCATTAACCGGATCTGCAAGCTGCAGACTTGAAAGAGGAAGATGCATGCAGTCGGGGAAAGTCTGCAAGCTAAATCAAAAGGCGCGGCTCTAATTTCACCAACTCAAGAGAGAAGATAGGGACAGTCCAGACAACATTGTCACCAACACATCACTCACCACTGCCATTGCATTCACTGCACAACCATCATCACTTCCATCACTGCCACTATGACCACAACATAGTTATGGCATTGTTCCCAGCTTCAGGACCATCACCACCACTATCGTCATCATCACCCAACATCATGCTTCCACCATCATTGCTACTACCAGACAGCTTCCGTCACCGCTTCTATTGCTATCACAGTTGCCACATGACTTACACCAGTGTCACTGCTTCCACAAAAATCAAAGATGTCACCAATATCACCTCCCAGCCTTCATCATCACCCTCATTACTACCACCAATTGCACACTAACACCTCCTCCGCTACTAACACCTCCATAAGAACCATTATCACCCCATGTCCACACTCTGCCATTTCTTTCACCACCTTCTATCATTCCCATTTCAATCTTCACTACCACCATTTTCACTGTGGTCGGTCAATAGTGATCATGACCTAGATAGCCCACACTCGTGGTCATGGCAAGGATCAGGGCCCTGTAGCAAGAGACTCTGAACTGCTTAGGGCACAGGCAACATGAGTTGGTCGTCTCTAAATCACAGTGTTCTCAGTTTTCCAGTAAGGATATAATATATTTATCCTGGTGATTTGGTGAGTGACATATAGCAATATTTGAAGTTCTTCTAACAGTGCCAGGTGGGAGGCAGCCACTTAAAAGGTATAGGTCTTTCTATGAACAGATCATTTCAGTCACCAGAAAGATGGGGAATACAGCATTCACAGACCATGAGGAGGAAATTGGACAGGGAGAAAGGAAGATGAAGTCTCTTCCTCTCAGAAGCCTCAGTTACGAGGGCGTTGGAGTTGTAAGTCACCCATTGGCTATTAAAGATAGGAAGCCTTCCTCATGACAGTACTCCACATGCACACTACAACTACAGCCTCCACGAGCTCCTGAGCTTATTTGGTTTACACCATCCAGTGTTGTGAGGTGACATCTTATTAACAAAGTTTACCTGCAACCAGGCAAATCACAGTGAAGTCAAGAATTAAGATACCGCCTCCCACATTGCCTCCCACATTGCCTAATTGGATTACAATGATCATAGGAATGCTATGTTGACTATAAAAAGGTGCAGGGAATAAATGATAGTCCTCTTTGTTTTTCACTAATTCTGTCAGTCAGGAATAGCTCGAGATGAAGGAAGACTCCCTCTACAAGGAGCTTGCTTTCGCATTTCCAGGTGGGCTCTTGGAGGACTGCGGGAACAGGAAAGACAGAGAGCATCTGTTGGACTTTGGTGACAACAAGAACAACCATGTCTGCTCCCATGTCTCTGGTCCTCTTCACCAGTTTAGGGTCCTTATCCAACTGTTAAATAGTTAATGACTGTTTCCAACTTGAGGTCCCACAAAAAACCTACCGTTTGGGTTGGAGAGATGGCTCAGTGGCTAAGAGCATGAACTGTTCTTCCAAGGAAATGAGTTCAATTCCAGCACTCATGTTGAGTGGACTATAACTTCAAGGGTTCGGTGCCTCTGGCCTCCATGGGTGTTAGTACTCACACATGCGCATGCACACACACACACACACACACACACACACAAGTGCATGCGTGCATGTACTCACACACATACATATAAAAATAGAAATAAAATACTAAAATATATTTTTAAAGGAACCCACCATTTTTATGTCTCTAAATTATCTTGAACTTTTCCCCTTGGGGAATAAAGCACCCATCCTCCAAGTTGCCCAAATCAGATCTCCCAAATCCTTTGTGAAGTTTCTTCTCCCTCAGATTCACAAGGCCACTGTTAAGCCCAACACTGAGATGCCTTTTTTTCTCTGTTTCTTCTACTCCAGTGACTCTGTAGAGCATTTCCATCTCTCTTTTACAGTGCTATAACCATTCTCAAACTTATCCTGCCTCCATTTCTAATCTTTTCAAAATGAAAAACATTGCAGCTCTTAAAAAATGTTTCCACTCTCGTTAGCGCCCCCTACTGAAAACTCCTCTACTGTAAACCCAGTTAGTACAGTGTTCCCTGAGCCTCAGACCCCTGCCTGGGTCCAAGCAGACCTCGCTAAACAATCACTGCACTGTTCTCTGCTGAGCAGGATCTGGGCTGAGCTTTTCTGAGTTAGTGGGTTTGGTAAGCAATATGAGAGCTGTGCAGCCTCTTGGAATCCCATGTCTTTTGCCTTGCTTCTCCCTGCCTCTGTCACAGAACTCTCACCCACCATCCCAAGCCCTAGATAGATAGGCCAGAGTAGCATCACCATGCACCCCTTCCTGAATGAGGTTCTCTCTACCTGGATTGTCTGTGCTCACAGGTTTGCCCCTGGCGAGCCTCCACTTCATTCAGATGTCATCTTTTTGTGTAGTTGCAAAAAGACCTTTTTTCCTCTAAGCCCCCGTTTTCCTTCATCTAGGTCTACATTTCACCCAGTGTCTTGTTGCATGGAGGTTGTTGGTCCTCATGCCTCCCCACTCGTTTCTCAAGCTACTGTTGCAGGAACAGGGGCAGGATTATATGTCTTTGCATGCCCAGTGCCTACCGCAGCTCTACTCTAAAGTACTATTTGTATTAAGTAAGGGATAAATGACACCCAGGTCATGCTAACTGCTTAGCTTATGCCAGACATCAAAGCCAGGCTCTCCACAGGCACCATTATAATCCCCCCCACCTACACACAGCTCTTCTAGGTAGACATGGCTTCTTTCAATTCTAAAGGCTAAAATATTAAGGCTTTGAGAATGAAGTCCTCAGCTCCAGGCCACATAGGAATAGACCCAGACATGAATAAAAGAATGTCCCTCAAGAAGATGCCTGCATCTGGAGACAGTTTTAAATTGTCACAACTGAGGAGAGGGTGCTGTGGGGACATAATCCAGAAATCCTGGCAGACGTCTCACAAAGCACTGGACACTTCATCCTCAGTGGAGAACCCACAGTGCTGTGGCCGTGGAACCAAAGACTGGAGTCCAGCCTTTGCAAGTAACTATGACCTTGAAGTCTCCCTGTGCACGTGTGAGCCATTAGACTCCTTGCTAGGGCTTTCCGGATGCCAAGCTTTGCACACTATTCCTATTCAACCACGACATTTCATCTCTTTGTTTATGCAAGACAGGCAAGACACTAGCAACACTCAGTCTTCCGTACAGGATTCTAAACCTTGGATCACACCAATAAACATCCAAACCTTACAGATGATTGGTATCAATGCAAGCCATGTTACCGATCTGTCCATCCTCAAGAGCTTATGCAGATACCCAACAGTTGAAATGCATGCCTGCAGATTGGTTTGTTTTGGGCAGCTGTTCCTAGGAGCTAGGTAAATAAGTAATTTAGATAAACCCCAAGAATTCAGGATCTGAATCAACTTAAGCTAGGTGAAGTCAGCAGAGGGTTAAGAGAGCCTAATCCATTTTCATCAAGAAAGTTTGAACTTTGGTCATAGTGAGCAACTTAGCCAAGATATCACATTGTTCATTATTCACGGGGCATTGTAACTTAGCGCAGTCTCTGAATAATCTTTTTAAGCCTGCCAAAAGAACCGGTGTTAATTGCGTACACTGGAACATATTTGCTGCTGGAAATGTCACACCGTAATTATATCCCATTTCGCCGTCTGACAAGTAATATACTAAAAGAAAATTGGCTTTCTTATTTTCTCCTGCCTCTTCTTGTGATGTGTAAAAAAACCATTCCCGGAAGCCTTCAGGCAGCACGCAGGTTGCAAGCTTCTGGACTTGTCACCAAGTTTGTCAGCAAACTTTTTGGGCTGGCTGAGGGCGTTGCAGACAGGCGGCCGAGCTCTGTGGGCTCTGAGCCCCTGGCAGCCACAGAACTCCCTCATGGAGGAACCTGTGTGAGGCCGGGTACCCGCTTGCACATGCTTGCAACTCCCAGTACATTTTTAGTGAAGCACTGACATCTTTCATGCTAGGCTCCGCAGATTATGGAACTGGTCCTGAGAAAGAGGAGCAAGGCTGGGGATGATGTAGTGATGCAACCACAGAGGCAATAAGAGGCAAGAAGTCAGTAATATTTAAGGAGATAGTGAGAATTTCAGTGACACGGACATACATATACATATTACATGTGTGGCTATATTATATAGGTATATATTTCCTCATTCAAGATAATATGCATTACTACATACATGTATATGTGTATATGTACATTTGTATGCACAGGTGTCCAAGAGGGGTTGGTTCCAACTCCCCCATAGATACCAAAGATGCTTAAGCTTCTTATATAAAATGATGTCACATTTGAATTATACCTATGGACATCCTATATACTTCAGAGCATGGCTAGATTATTTTTAATCTAGTATAATATATATGCTATGTAAGTAATAGTTAGACTGTATTGTTCAGGGAATACTGGCAAGAAAAAATGTTTGGTGTGGGCACTATATTTCGATGGCTGGTTAGATATGGAGAGGGCCAACTGTGTATGTGCTATGCGTATGGTTGTATGTGTATATGTTCTCCCCTTCCGTGTGTGTGTGTGTGTGTGTGTGTGTGTGTGTGTGTGTGTGTGTGATAAGAATCGTTGATCACCACATGAGGTCATGCAGGGCACAATGTCTAATCGGAGGGTCCTCCTTAAAAGCTAGCACTCTGCTTGTGAATCTGAACTTCTTGTATTCCAAGGGCTCCTAGCGAAGGCCAGAGGAGCCATCCCCAGCCCAGCACTTGTCCTGAAAGTCAGATGAGTTGGAGCACATCAGCACCCACTCCTTTAGAGGTACCTGTCTCTATGTTCTTTCCACATCCTGCTGGGGAGGAAACATCATGACTTGTGCACAGGAGGCGTCTGCATCCAAGTCTGGAAGGTATGCCAGCTCCTGGCACTTCTGTTTTATTGGCAAAAGCACAGCCTCTTGGCCAGACATGACTGCAAAGCATGCTGGGAAATAGGTTACAAAGTATGCAGAGGAAAAGGCAGAAGCAGGATTCAGCGAGAGCCCCAGCAGCTCTGCTTGGCCGCTCTGGTCAGGCTCCATTCTCTCCCAGTATGCACATTTGCAACTGAGCCCAAGTCCCTGGGTCCTCATGAAGCATGTTGATCATGTGGCTTTATTCTGACAGAAGGGTCACCTTCCTGGTGCTGAGAACACTTCTCCAGGAAGCTTTTCTCTGAGAATGTGGCTGCGTACCTGACAGGGATATGGGGCAGAGGGGGAGGCAAGGTTAGTAATTTAGTTGTCACTGGCTGACAGGTTAGTCTTAGAATATGTTCCCTGCAATTCAAGGCTTTCGAGAGAAAGACAGAGAGAGGCACTTAACAAATGTCAGCTCTTTTTTGTAAACTGCCACAGCCGCCTCATGCTGACCCTGACGCGGCTGAGGAGTTGGCTGCAGGCTTCCATCAGCACCTCATCCCACTCACTCTGGCGTTCGCCTTTCCTGAATGTATTCTTTTTTCAGTTTTCATACAAATACATATTGTATGTTGAGCATATTCCTCCAATATCTCCTCCCCTCCTCTCTGTCTCCCTTGCCCTCCCACTATTCCCCTTTGCACCTACGCAGTTCCATAACTGTGTTCTTCTTAGACAGACAGACAGACAGACACGATCTCTTTTTTATCAGTTTAGGAACCACAGACAACAGACCACATGAGCTATTTGCCCTTCTAAGAATGGCTTAATTTGCTTGGCAGGCTTTTCTCCAATGGCATCCATTTTTTTTTTTCTGCAGACACAAATCTCGGTGTGTTTCCCGATCCACTCTATTGTTGAGCACCAGTGTTGGCGCCAGAACTTCGCAATAGTGAATAGCGTGTGGTCACAGACAGTAATGTGCAAGTCTCTGTGCAATACGTGGAGTTGTGGGTCCTTCCAGTACACGCACGGAAGTGACCCAGCAGGATCACATGGTAGATCTGTGTTTATTTGGTTCGATGAGGTTCCATACTGATTTCCATGGCCTCTGGACAAGTTTATATTCCCGCCAGCAGTAGAGAAGAGTTTCCTTTGTCCACATCCTCGTGACCTTTTGTTGTTTGTTTTCCTAAGTTCCTACCAGGCCCTGGTGCCCTTGATATGCACCAACAGGATCGTGTAAGGAGAGCAGCCACTGTGGTCACTAGGGAGTGTTATCACTACGATCAGGACTTGAACACAGGAGCCTGTAGTTTTTCTTATTTCCCCAAGAACTCTATTAAGAGACACATTGTTTTCTGTTGGGTTCACAGTCTCAGCCCTTGATATGCTGACCAGCTGAGCCCTTGCTGTTGGGGGCATGGCATCCTGGCAGTCAACAGCCCAGTAGCACCCCTAACTTTAGCTGGTATGAGCCAGTCTGATTCCCTCAGTTCAGACAACTACGAATTTCTCTAGACCTCATCAATGTCCCTGGGGTAGAGAGGGATTTATTAGAATTTTATTTTTAGAATTTATTAGAATGACTTACGGGCTACGGTCCAACGATGGCTAGTTGTGAACCGGAAGTCCAAGAACCTAGCTGCCTAGTCTCATGTCTCAACTGGAATACATGTGCTGACGTGGCAAGAGCAAGCAGGGGAAGAATGAACCCTTCCTTCTCCTGTTGTCCTTATGTGGGCTTACAGCAGAAGATGTGGCTGAGATTAAAGGTGTGCTTTCTAGCCTCGAGGTCTATATTAGAGATGTCTTCTTGCCTCAAGATCCGGATCACAAGTGTGCCCTCCATTTTTGGATTAGAATTCATTCCAGACACAGTCAGGTTGACAACCAAGAATAGCCATCGCACTTTCTACAGAGTGAGTTCCAGGACAACCAGGGCTACATAGAGAAACCCTGTCTCAAAAACAAAACAAACAACAAATTTTAAAAATTGTGCACACTTGCACCTGCCATGGTGAATTGTGGGAATCTTCAAACAATTTGCAGACATTGATTTTTTTCTCTCCAACTTGTGGGATCAGGGTATCTATGGGACTCATATTGTCAGGTTTGGTGGCCCTACTGAGACATCTCACTGACACCAGACCTGGCTTTTTAATGTGAACTCTGGAGAACAGACTCAGGTCCTCATGCAACACTTGACTGACTCAGGTCCCCCCAGCCCCTGGACTGCACCTTACTCACTGAAGGCAGACTAGCATAGGTAATGTGGAGTGAGCCCAGCCTGGACTGTAATCCCAGCCTTGTCACTAGCTGTGTGTTTTCGATGATGCTTAACCTCTCTGTCTCTTTCTTCCCTCTTTGGTAGAATTCAGATAAGACAGCACTTGTGTCCTGTGTTTGAGTGGGGATTAAGTGAGGAGAATACAGCCAACCAGCTAACCAAACCACACATGACAACTCGTCTGACTTACGGCACAGCACATGTATAGCAACAGCTTATCAAAAATGCCAGACGGCATGTGGAAATGCCCTAGCTGTAAAGTTCTGCCACACAAACATAAAGACCTGAGTTTGGACCTCAGCACCCACACAAAAAACTTGACATAGTAGCACACACCACATCACTGGGATGGAGGAGGAAGGAGGATCCCTGAAACTCATTGGCCGGCCAACCTAGCCGAACCCATGGGCTCCATGCTCAATGGAATTAAAAGCTAAGGTAGAGAGCAGTTGAGGAAGATACCAGATAAGGGCCCTTGCACATATGTGCACACACCCTTTACAGATACCCACAGTAACAAGTACATATAGCACACACACACATACACACACACACACACACACACACACACACACACACTCGCCTAGGCCTTGATGACAGCTTGCTCCACTTTCAATTGTGCTCACATTTTTTTTTAAATGGCAGTTTCAACAAATTCTGCCCAGTGATGCATTGTTTAACCAAATGTCATCTCTCTGCCTTTCTCATTTAAGTATCATCTGTTAGGTTTACACATTGATACACCCATGAAATTAACATTACACGTGTTTCCTCATGGAGCTGACTAGATTTAATTTAATTGAAGCTGTTGTCGCTGCTGATAGCCTCCAGAAGCCGCAGAAGCGTGCAGGTTGTCTCCTCTTAACCCGTCCTGTCTGAAGATCAAAGGCTTGGTTTTCTCCAAGTGGTCCTTGCCTGTATTTACAACGTACCTTCTCTTCAGATCTTTTGTGGGTTTTTCTTTATTTAGAAAAGGGTGGAAGGCTTCAGTTCAGGTTCCAAGCCAAGGGTGAAAAGTTCCTCTTTGCTCTTCTTCTGGGCTAGCTAGTAGAATGGAACAAGAACTTTCAAGCCATTGGCTTCAAACATGCGACCAAGTGCTGGCTGCCAGAAGAGGCCCTGGTGGCTGCAAGATGAGACCCGGCCTCATGAAGCCATGTACTAAGAGACTCTCTGGGAGGGGTCCCTGCAGGCTGCTCCACTGCCTGACTTTCCAGTCTGTTATCTGGTAAAAGCCCTCGGTAGTTGTTCGTTAAAGAAGTGGCGCTGTCCCTCCACCCAACCCCACCCCACCCCCACATTTGTATTAGTTACTTTTCTTGTTGCTGGCACCAAATGCCTGACAGAAGAGATGTAAGGTGAAGAGGATTTATTTGGGTTCACAGTTAGAGGACACCATTCATTGCGTTGGGAAGGCACAGCAGCTGGGCACCTCGATAAATAGTGGTGGGGCTTGAGGTAGTGATGCCATGTATCAATATGAACCAGCAAGCAGAAGCCCTGGGCAGAAGCAAAATGGACAGAATCTTTAAGTTCTGCCCCCGGCCTGCCTTCCCCCTTCTAGTTAGGCTGAGTAATACAAAGGATCCACAGCCTTCCCAAACTGCACCACCAAACACATGCGCCTGTGGGGGACATGTCAGTCAAACCCAAACAAAGACGTAGCAAACTTATGACATTATAAATGAATGGATTTCTGCTGCCATATGCTTGAAGGTCCCTAAGATGACCTTTCGTGGTAACTTTCGTCTGTATTCAGCCTTCTGGCCGCCCCCGACGGTGCCTCCTTGTTAGTCCCAGGAAGGATTGTTCTGACCAGGGTGTTAAGTGCAGACAGAGGAAGTGTGAGTGAGCTGAGTGTACAGACATGGCCTGCACTTGGAGCAAGGTGGGCCACAGTGTGGCACACAACACATCCCACATATCTGAGAGCTGTGCAGCCAGAAGAAGCTTGGGTGTGGCCTGGGTGTCATCTCAGAAGGCAGGATGAGGATCCCTGGTGAGATCTGCACGTGGATGTATTTGAAAGCAGTAGTATGCAAATCTCATTCTCTCCAAATACAGCCAAGGCACTGTAGCTACTGGCTTTGAAGCCAATCCTGAAAGAACCAAGTGGCCATTAATTATTTCCTCGAGATGTTTTGCTTATTCTACTACAAAACTACCCACAATACAGGACATTCCCAAAGTAAAACCAAGTCCAAGCCACAGTCCCCACACAACCTTGCTCCATGGATCTCTTGTCTCCCTCATTTTTCTTTAAACTAAAACCATCTGTACCTTATTCTCTTCAGCAATGCCTTCTTTGGTGTAGAATGGAGGCATCCGTGTGTTTGTGCATGTTCACGTGGCTATGTGTGCACCTGTGTGTACATGTATGCGTACACATGCACATGCCTATAGGGCAAAGGACAACCTTGAGTCGCATGTCATTTTTCAGGCACCTTTTTGTTTGAGACCTCGCCTCTCATTGGCCTAGACCGTCACCAAATAGACTAGACTACCTGGCCCTTCGAGCTTCTAGGAATTTGCCTTTTCCCTGCTTCCCACTACACCGTTGTCACCAGGATCACTTCACCCGACTTTGTCCTTGGGTTCAGGGACTCCGATTCAGGTCTTTGAGTTTAAACATCTCCCCAGCCTACTGACACCTTCTTTACCTCCCCACTCTTCCTGTCTGACGTCCTAGCTTCACTGTGGCTCCCTCGGAAAGTTCTAGAAACTTCCCCAGCACCATTACCTTCTCCCCCAACAGCCTGTTCTCCACAGCCCAGCTGCACCAGATTCTAAGCTTCGTAGACACCAAGTCTGTATGAGTTTACTCAGTGGTGCGTCCTGGTACCCCGCAGGGCAACTGCTTGCAGTACCTGCTCTGTGAAAATTGCAAGTGGGTGGACGGAGAGAGAGGCCTATATTCATCTATGTGGAAAAGATACAGAGCATACATTGCTAGGGACAGGAGACATATTGCAAATTGGAATGTGTAGAAATGTGTTGCATATATGCTTACATGATCTGTGTATAGAACTCTTTCAAATATGTTCAATGACTAGAATACACCAGAATATTGATTTTTCTCTTTCTTTTTTTATTTTTTTCCATATATTTGTATGTGTATAAGCTAGAGCACCATGATGAATGGATGCATGAGAGTTGTACCTGCCCAGCTTGGGGCAGGGGTCACTTCCCCACCATGTAGATTCTAGGAATTAAACTCAGATTGTCAAACTTGACAGCAAGTGCTTTTACTTACTGAGCCATATCCCCGGGTCCTTTCTTACTTTCTTAATATTGTCCTATGTGCTTAAATTTTTGGCAGTCCGAACTTTCCATATAGATAGAGAAATCAAAGAAACAACCAAAAGCACCCATGAAGATGAAGTTCTTGGAGTTGAGAAAAATAAGTTTCCCCCTTATCTTTATCCCAGGGCCTCAGCATCTTTAGTGCAGAGTCTGTGGTCTTTGCATTCAAGCCCCACCCAAGGGTCACCATGACAGAGAGTGGATCCTGGGATATCCCACTACCATGAACCTTCTCAAGTACATGTTTCAATATCCATTCCTTCTTGCAGCAGTAATTTATCCCGTATGCCTCTGGTGTCCCCAACATTGCCAACCGCACATCCTGGGGATCCAGTGATGGGAAAAACAAGCAAAAGGGAAAACAAATACCCCATTGCATTTAGGTTGACCTCTGCGCTCCTCACTGTTGAAATAAACCTAACACATTAGTGGTCCAGCCCTCATAGAGGGCCCTGATGCTGAGGTTCACTTGGCACTCTTGTCTTGGAGGCAGGTGGGAGAAAGTTCTAGAATCAGGCTGCCTGGACTGAAAATCCATCACTTTGGTGGTCAGCAAATGCTCACTCTCTCTGTGCCTCAGTTTCTCCCTTTATACAGCAGACATGCTGGCTTCACTTGCAAGTGTTGACAGGGTTCCTATGTGGTGCTGGGGGGGTGATGCTTGGCCTCAGGACCAGCAGAAAGAGAACAAAACTTAAAGACTCCTGTCTGAATCGGGCACTGTGACAGCATTAACATGACAAATGGTTGCCAATGGGGGAAACGTCCCTTCTTAAAGAGCTGAAAACTGAGCACCTGCAACACATATTCATGGTTTATGATCAGGAGGCAGCGTTAATGGCCCATAATGTGATTACTATAAGGATTTTTATTAGGAAAATTCCAACCAATTTGGCATTAATTAATGTACTGTTAACTTTCGAGTGTTACTCACCGAGTCCTTGGAGAGTTGGAAAAAATAAACCTGTTGTCAAAACCCTTACCCTGAGAAGTAAATAAGAGTTGTTTGCTCCTCAAAAGGCCCTGAGGTAATAAAAACAGATGAGTCACTGCCGGTTTCAGGCCCTATTTATTGAGCCTGTGAGTCCCTTCTAGAGAGGAGAGAAGGGACAGAGAAGAAAATGTCAAGCAACTCAAGACTCCAGAAAGAACTTGGAAGGAAGCGTCCACCTCTGGGTCAAAGGACAAGAAGTGCATCTTGGAGCGGGCATTAGCAACACCTTGAGCCACAAGGCTGCAGGAGGATGCAGAGGACCCCCTGCCTCATGCCTGCTCCCCACTTTGTGCTGTGAAGCTGTGCGTTGTGTTATTCACTTTGGAATGGCAGAACGGGAGCTGCTCACAATCCATTCCCCACTGTGGCTACCACAAGCCTGTGGTAGCAGCTCTCCCAACAGAGTCCTTAGAATGGTACCCAACCCTACAAATACTGGTCCTCTTGTCTGGCCATTCCCATGCAATGCAGTGCTTCTATTTGGCCTCTGTGGGCCAGCCACATGGGCCTGCCTCTCATCTCCCATGCTGAGATGCACTAGGTGATGTTGGCCCACACCGTTCCTTCTGTATGGAGACTCTCTTCCTTCAGTCTTGTCCAGTGACCTCATCACTCATTCTGTAGACTGTAGCCCAAAGGACATACCCCTACCAACTTGAGTAGCAGTCAGATTAGAGGAGCTGCTATAGCAAGAGAACATGAGCTGGATGCCTTCAAGGAGAGAAATACATTGTCCCAATATGCAGAAACTACAAATCCAAGGTCAGGGTCCCAACATGGTCTAAGTTCTGGCAAGTACCCTCTTCTTAAATTACAGATAGCTGCCTTCCTTGTCTTAGAGGGAGAAGGCTTTCTGGTGTCTACTCTTCATAAGGACACTAATTCATCGACCCTGGACTCCACCCTTGTGACCTCCTCTAACCAGTTATCCTTTAACTGAGTGCACAGCTCCACCATCATGACATAGCAGGCTTTGTGACACACTGGACTCCGGTATCTGATCTGCAGCACAGTGATTCCTGTTGATGGCATCTTTGATAAAGACCCTACTCCCTGGGCATTGAGAACCCGAAGAGGGGCTTCATGGTGCTAAATTCTTTGGGAACTCCCTTGAAAAAAAGGGACAGAAAGAGTGTGGCAGAGACAAAGTTGGAGCAGGACAGAGAGGAGATGCTCTCTCTTGCAAGGTTATTTATAGTAAGAGTCACCATGACCACCATTGCATATTCTACCTTGATGATCTTGTAGCTGTTCCCGTGTTTATCATCTCTTCTTCCTGGAGAGCTTGCCTCTCAGGAGCAAAGCCTTCTGTGATGGACGTTACTCCTCTACTTCATCCAGGGCAGCATCCACCTGGTCCAGCCTAGGCATCCTTTTTCCCCTCGGCAGCCTTGGAAAATATGAGTATTAGGAGTCTGTTTGGGAGACTAGTCATGTTGAATGCCCTGTGATGTGTGGGTAGCCCTCTCTACCCAAGCATGGTGAGTAGCCCTTGCAGGGAAGCAGTCAGTGATTGCGAGGAGGAAGGAAGCTTTGCCATGTCGCCATGTCCTGGATCCACCAGCTTCTTTCTATTTCTTCCTGGTATGTATGAGTGTGGTGCGTGACATACATACTTATTTCTCTCTCTCTCTCTCTCTCTCTCTCTCTCTCTCTCTCTCTCTCTCTCTGTGTGTGTGTGTGTGTGTGTGTGTGTGTGTGTGTGTGTGTGTGCATGCACACGTGTGTGTGTGAACTGGCAATTCACCTGAGATTTTTTTCAGTCACTTTCCACCTTTACCTTTTGAGACAGGGTCTCTCATTGATTTGACTATATCGGCCAATGACCTTCGGGACCCTCCTGTCTCCACCTCAAGCACAAGCTCCCACACCCTACTTTTTATATGGGTGTTGAGGATCTGAACTCAGATTCTCAGGTTTGCAATGCAGATACCTTACCAATGTCACCATTTCCCCAACCCCAGTTTTTTTGTTTTTTCCCTTGAGAGGTTGTCTCACATCGCCTCTCATTCACTAGGTAGCCAATTTTGGCTGTTTTTTTTTTTTTTTATTCTTTGGCATGGTATAGCATGGGTGTTTTAGGTTTAACAATGAGATCTGAATCCCAGTTCTACAGTGATTAGTAGGCCAGGTCGACAACTTGCTCTGGGTCTGTTTCCTTACCTAGGAAATGAGGATAATCAGTCCCATCCTTCCACCATGCAATGTGGAAAAGAGACGTAAAACCACCCAGCCAGGCAGGCACAGAGCATCACGTTATCTTTTTTATAATGTCCCTTTCATCCTTGGTGCCTGGAAAAGGCCACACCAGCAAGGTGGACCAGAACCCATGGGCTGCAGCTTAGCTTTTTCACAGATGATGTGTAGCTGGCCAAGCGACTGGGACCCTATGAATTGCAGGGAAATGTACCATACGCCATCAATATCCATCCCACCAGTTTCCATTTATTGAGCTGTACATCATTAGAATATCCCTGGGCTCTCTACAATAAAATCAATAAGACGGCGCAGCCACGGGCTGTGGTTTAATAACTCCAGACTTGAATAGGGGGAAAGAAAATCAGTGAGCAGGAAAATGTCCTGAGTGCTTGGTCAGAGAGTAGAGGGAGACTTTTTTTTAAAAGAGTGGGAAAGAATTAAGGGTGAGCCAGCCTTAGACTCCATATCTAGAGCAGGGATCTGTGAGGACCTAGGGTTCATCTGGGAAGGAATGATGTGGTTGCTTAAATGTGTGGAGGGGTGGAAAACATAGGTACCAGGAAGTCTGAGCAGGTATTGCCACTTGAGGACTTCTAAGGAAGGATGGATCCAAGCACCCAATGTCATCTCAGGCTTCATGAAGGGTCCCTTGCTTGAGCCCTGACTTCATAGTTGTGCAACCCCCAGCTATTGTGTTTACACCAAGTGAGATGCTACAGCCTCCACAGATAGTATCATCTTACCAGACTTCTGTCTTATATATGGCCCATCCTACATCCAAACTCAACATGTGACTCTACAGAATTTAGAAATCATTGGGGCATGGCACTCGGAAATATTTTTTGCTTTGGTCTGTTTTTCCGTGGTGCTGAGAAAGGAACCCAGAGTCTTGCACATGCTAGGAAAGCCCTGCCTGCCCCTTGGCTGTATCCAAGCATGGTTTTCTGGATCTTATTTGCTTGTTGTTGGCCTGAGATATCCATGTAGATCTGATATGCTGGTGGGGCTAAGGATCCCAGGCCTGCACCAGTGGTTTTCAACTATTACCCCATATCACCATCACCCCTGGAGCGGACTTCTCACCGCTCAGATTTTGTTCCACACCCTCAATTTCTGACTCAGGAGCATGAACCAGGGCTGGCATTTGCATTTTGCACAAATTTTCCCCGTTTTGGTGTTGCTGCTATTCGAAGACTACCTTTTGAAAATAGTTACAAATTATGATTTCTCAACTAGGGAAGATTTTGCCTATGTAAATCCATCGACACTGGTTAATAGGCTGGGCCCTTTTTGGTTTGGTCATCCTGGGCAGGTACTGCTAGCATCTGGTTGATAAGGCCAGAAATGCCTAAGACAGTCCCCACATCAAAGAGCTACCTGTGCTCAATTAACAGCAGAGCCAAGCATGAGAGGCTCACCCAGAGAAGGTGGTTGGAAGGTGCTGGAGAATGGGCATCTGGGCTGCAGGTGAGCTTAACACCAGCTGCAGCAAGAGCAAGCTCTAGGACTCTCCTTCACCATGGCTGTGATGCATATTTGCATTCAAGGCAGACTGTATCCTGACCTCTTGTCCATCTGCTGGCTCTGTGACCATGAGCAAATCCCATCTCAGAAACTCCCAGCAAACCCTTCCAGGAAACCCGGAGTGAGCAGGGTTCCCTGAGCCAGGAAAAGCAAATATTATCTAGACCTTTGAAATTCCTCTGGGACGTCCAGGGCTGCCTGGCATCACCCGCTCTCCTGTGTTTAACATGCTCAGCACATCCCTTCTGGGAAGGAAGTTGGCGGAGTCAAGTTGTTCTCATCTCTGTGCCTCCTGCACCGCATGCCTCTCGACCAACCCCCTGCCCTGCTTTGTTTTTGCTACAGTAGTTCACCTTTATTTTTCCTTACCTGGAATTTATTTTGAAAGTCACCTTGCACCATGGTCATTCGTGGGACCCTTGCTTTCAGTTGAAGAGGTAGGATCGCACAAAAGAATGGGGATCAGGATGGCTGAGCTCTCATGCTTGTAACAGAACACTAAGAATAAGTGGGATCTTCCATTGGAGACACACTGTGGCCTCATGCAGAGCTGGTTGGGGACAAAAGAGTGTGGTGCTGTTGATGTCCAGTCCGCATACCTGAATTCAGAGAAATAGAAAATGGAATATTGACTGGCAGTCAGTGAGGAGGAGAAATGGGGATCTCTGTATGCCACACTCTTGCAAAATGCCAAGTGTGCTGGAGATGGATGGTGGGGTGACGGTTATATACAGCAAGGTAAAGGGACTAATATCTCGTTGAAAATGGCAGAGGTAGTTACTTAGGTGGGTGTCTTGGGGCCAGACAGATGAAAGCATCGGGTCTCCTAGAGCCGAAGTTATAGGCAGTTGTAAGCCACCCAGGATGGATGCTGGGAACTGGACTCAGGTCATCTGCACTCTTAACCTCAGAGCCATTTCTTCAGCCCCAAAGAGTGGCCATTTCCATGGTATATGTCTTTTAACACAATTCAAGTGCAAAATTAACTGTGGGATGCTCACTGGGGGTGTGATAGGAAGAGAGAGGATAAAAAAGAAAGGCCGAGATGTTTTTTCCTGAACAGAACCATTTCTCCCCATTTCTCCGGAGACTGGAGTGCCTCCCTGACACTCAGTGGGCTAAAGAAGACCCAGTTGCAGCTTTCATGTTGGGACCTCCTTTGGGCACTTAGCTGGCTCCTCCGAGAGGCTTTGGTGCTCCAGAGCAAAGGTCTTCGGCCTCACCCAAAGCCCCTCAGAACGAGTCCAGCCTCCAGCCAGTCTGCTGGGTGAGCAGGGCCAGCCACGTGCAGCAGCTCAGGCTGAGCCTCCGACTTGTGCCTCTAGGGGCACATGCATGGATGAAGCTGTCTGCCTTCATTCATCAGTCCCCAAACATCCACTGAGCAGTCTCCACCAAGCTCAGCTCTCTACCAGTCCCACAGACCAGAACAGCATCCTACAAGAGAATGAAGCACAGAGCCTCACTGACAGCTCTCAGGAAAGCCAACCTGATACTTGGGGGAGTTCCATTCAGCCAGTGTTAATTTCATGATTGCCTTAGAATCCTAAGGTATTCTGAATTTTCCATGAATTTTGAGAACTTTCATTTCCCTCAGTGGTAAAATAAAGTAAGGGTTCTGGAGCCTGGCAGACCCAAGTGTTTTTTTTTTTTTTGAGTCTGGTACTCACTAGAGAGGGTAAATCTCACTCAGCAGGAGGGGGCCGTTATGACACTTTGCCTCTATAGATCCTGAGATCGTTAAATAGTAAATTGCCAGAGGAGGACTGAGGAAGATGGCTCGGTCAATGAAGTATTTGTTGCTCAAGCAGGAGGACCCAAGTTCAATTCCTAGAGCCCACGGTGCTGGGAAGGTGGAGACAGAAGGATCCCTGGGGCTTCCTAGTTGGTCAGCTTGGCTGAAACACTGAGCGCCAGGTTCAGACAAAAATCCTGTTGCAAAGAATAAAGTTTAGGGAGATCAAAGAACACACCTGACATTGTGTGGCATGCACCCACCACACATCCGTGCACAACCTCACACACCAGTGCACATCCTATACCGTACACACAGGTACACAACTGTATAGAAGCTGCTGATGTAACTCAGTGGTAGAGCGCTTGTCTCCTGTGTTTAGTGCCTAGTGTTCCCTCCCTGGCACTGGAGAAAAATACTTTTTCCAAGAGGAAAAAGCATCCCCCTCTTGATGCTGAAAAAGAGCCTGCGAGTCCAGTGCTTCTGATACACCCATCCCTTCCTGCATGGTGCTGTTGCTGGCGTGTAACTGCCACTCATCTCTGGCGACAAGGAGGACTGGGGACAGCCTACACATCCATCCCACTCTGTCAGTGGTGATCAGAGAAGTTAGGTGTCTTCCGGAAGCTCTGCTGTGAGAAGCTGGACCCTACACCCAGTCCCATGCACCTCCCACACTCTGTTAACTGTGCCCTAGTTCAGAGCCTCTGACCCAAGGCCATTTGTATGCAACCTCATTTCCACTTCTCTTCAGTCCAAAGAACCCAGCAAGCCAGAAAATGACACTCTCCCACACCAAGAGGCACTTTGAGAATATTAACAGAACCAACCCACAGAGGGCCTTGCTGGTGGAGGCTAGTCCAGCCCAGGGGCTCCTTCCCATTCATGTTATTTGTGCTTGGGCCAGATGGAAACATTCCAGCTGTGGGTGTTTATTTGTGAGCAGGGGGTCTGCTCGGACCTGAGCATGTTGCTAGGAGCCAGGACAGCCTCAGACTGGAACCTCTCAGGGGAGGACTGACTGGTTAAATTTAACTTGCTTGATTTTGACCATTGTGGGCCAAGGGCTGAGTAAAAAAGATCCAATTATGCTTTGATTTGTGGAGCATTTGCCTCAGGCCTGGCCCTGTGCTCAGCACTGAACATACACACACATGAGAGAAAGCCAAGACAGCTATACCTGTGTCTATAACTGTATGTAATTCGTATCTCTCTGTATTTATAGCTATATCCATTTTCCAGTGGAGAACACCAAGACTTGTAGAGATCACGTAAGACCACCTAAAGTCTCAAGCTCAGGATGACCAGAGGCCACACTCTAAAATCCTTGCATTGGGAGGGGTCTATAGAACTCACTGGTTAAAAGCACATGCTGTTCTCGCAAGGGACCTGAGTTTGGTTCCCGGTACCCATGTTGGTAGCTTACAACCTTCCAACTCCCACTAAGTGATCCGCTGCCCTTCTCTGGTTTCCATGGGCATTACTCTCACATTTGCAAACCCACACACAGACACCACCTCTTCACATAATTAAAAATTTAAAACTCTTTGTAACCCTAGCATCTTTCTTCCATTTCCAGATTAAAGTCCCACACAGCATCCCAAGCATCCCCAATAGTAGGGCATACAAACATATCCCTGCCTAGGGACTAGGGGACCACATCAAATGCTGTTCCCTAGACATTGACCATCTTGGGATTTCTGCTGTTCATTTGCTAATCTTTTGTTGTTTCTTTTTCTTTTTTTTTATTTTTATTTTTTATTTTTTGAGGCAAGCTGTCTTATTAGCCTGGAACTCACCAAGTAGACTAGGTTGGCCAGAGGTACAGCATCAGGCATCCTTCTTTCCCCATCTCCCTAGCACTGGGATTGCAAGTGTGCAACACCTCAGAGCTTGAACTCAGGACTTACCTGTGCAAGGCAAGCATCTCCCCAGCCTGCACAGATGTGTTGAAAACAAATGTTTTCAGTTGGTAATGGCTGGGTCCACAAATGCAGATCCCACAGGTACAGAGCAATGCTTCCTGTTTCTTTTCTTATGCACACACCTATGAAAACATTTGGTTTATAGCTTAGGCATACTAATGAGTTCCTAACAACTGATAACTGAACAGGACGATCCCCATAACACACTGTAGGAGTTGTTATTTAAAACTCCTAAGTTGTTTCCTTCTGCCACTTTTCTGAACAGAGGGAAACATAATGGAAGCTAAAGAAAGTGGCACGGAGGACAAGCTGGCTCCCATGGGCCTCTTTCTCTCACCACCCTGGAGGACACTAAATGGTCATCAAGTCCACAGGATAGAGTCCTACTGAGTTGTTGTAAGAGGCTTAGCATGGCCCAACCTGTTAGTGGAGGAGCAGCGCGCCCCTCCTCAGCCTTCCTCCTGCACCTCAGACACACACTTGATATTCTCCCCCGTCAGTGTGGCTCTTAGCATTCATCTGGAGTCAGCTTCTCCGGCTGCCTCTAATCACTCTGATTTTTCCACTTATTTTCTATTTTATGCCACAGGAATCTGATTACGTTGTTAAAGCCGTGCCTCTTTCTTAGGAGCTGGACAGAGTGTGGGTTTTCGCCTTTCCGAATCCGCTGTGTGAAGAGACCCACATGACTCTAGCCACACAGCATTATCTGTCCAACAAATGAAGCCACCTGACATGATTCTGCGAATAGATGCCCCCTTTATATGGTGGGGACGGTTTGATGAGCAGAGTGACAGTGTTAGGGCTCCTAGATCACAGGCTCCATCCTTAGCTCAGCTTGCTTGCTCACTCCCCCTCCCTTCCTTCCCTCCGTCCCTCCCTCTGTCTCTCCCTCCCTGCCTGCCTTCCTTCTTTCCTTCCTTTCTCTCTTCCTCCCCTCTGCCTCCCTCCTTACTTCCTCTCTTCCTCCCTTCTGCCTCCCTCCTTCCTTCCTCTCTTCCTCCCTTCTCCTTTCCTCCCTCCCTTCCTTCCCTCTCTCTCTCCCTCCCTCAGTCCCTCCCTCCCTCCCTGCCTGCCTGCCTTCCTTCTTTCCTTCCTTTCTCTCTTCCTCCCCTCTTCTTTCCTTCCTTTCTCTCTTCCTCCCCTCTTCCTCCCTCCTTCCTTCTTCTCTTCCTCCCTTCTCCTTTCCTTCTTTCCTCCCTCCCTTTCTCTCTCCCTCCCTCCTTTCCTGTCTGTGCTATGCGTGGAACCCAGTACCTTGAGCACGCTAGGCTGGCGCTCTACCATCGAGCTATATAAACCCAACTCTTGATTTTTGAGACACACCCTTACTATATATTCCAGGCTGGCGTCAAACTGGTGGCTCTCCTGCTTCAAGCTCCTGAGTGCCAGGACTATAGGTATGTACAGCCACACCCAGTAGCTCCACCTCCCTGAGTTACAGCTTCCGTGTGCACTGAGGCCAACTGGCTGATCCTAGAATGGCTTTAAGACACAGTAGCTCTTTCGCTGGCCTGAGGTGTTTTCCAGACACTCCCTTCCCTCCTCCAGAACTAAAGCACCCACAACTCCTTGTCTCTGTTATGAATATGGTTTGCTCTCCAACACTCTAAAGAGGAGTTACGAAAGGATTTTTGGTTTGTTTGTTGTTTGGGTTTTTTTTTTCCATCAAAGCCTGTGTCCCTTTAAAGAACAGTGCAGGGTCGCTGTATCAGGTCTGGTCACTGACTGATGCCACTCTTTGGCACTGGGCATATGGACACAGCAGGATGGCATTGAACTTGTCTGTTTAGCTTCTACTCCCAGCTCTGTCTTCACTGTGTGGCCTGGGAAACATGCCAAACACTCTGAGCCTCAATTGGCGTTAATGTATTCTTAACCAAGGCCAAATAACAAAGGACCCTGAGCCCCCTCTCAGTACGAATATGTGGCAGGCCCTCAGGAAACATAAGTACCTCTGAATTGCCACAGCTTCCACTCTTCATCAGAATTCACTTATTCATCCATTCACTCATTCCGCAACCCTAGCAAGAGACCCTCTGACTAGATACCAAAATGAGTGTTGAAGGAACGAATGTCATTTGGTAGGCTGTCAGGTGGGTAGCTGAATGGCATTCTGAGTTGAGTGAATGTGTGTAGTGGGTGGGTTGAGGAGGTAAATGGAGTGGGTTTCTCAGTAGGTGGGAAGATGGAATGGATGCGTGTATGTACGGAATGGGTGGGTGGATGGATGGATGGATGGATGGAGACAGTAGGTAGATGGATGAGTAGATGGGTGGTGGAGGTATATATTATATATATTATATATATGTATGTATACACACACACACACACACACACACACATATATATATATATATATATATATATAATGTTGGTCATCTAGAGTCAATCTCTGAACAAATGCAGAAATTCTTTCGAAACACCTCTGAAAGCCTTTAGCTCCCTGCCTTCCTACCTACAATAGCTTACGAGGTATTTAATTAACAAGCGCCACTGTCAACCCTCCTTTCCATGGTCTCGGTGTGATTGTGTAGTCTACATTAGTGGTTGAGGGCATGGTCTTCAAGACCTGTCTTTGCATCTCAGCATTAACTAATTAATGCTGCGTGACCTTGAACAAATCCCTTGGCCTCTCTAAGCTCTGGGTTTTCCTCTGAAGAATGGCAGTAATAACAGCCTTGCAGGTTGTCAGGAAGATTAATGAAATAATGAGATCAAGCCCAGACCACTGCTCCATGCAGGTATTGTTATTGGACAGAGCTGGTATGTTCCCGCTTGAAGCTTTTGTTCTTCACAAGGCACCTGCTGTGTGTGTTGGGTTTTACCTGAGTGTTATGTGTCTGATGGTAAATGAGATGGATATAGCCCCTCATCTCTCGGACCTTATGCTCTAGCAGAATGCTCAGATAATAAACAAGCAAACACATAAACAACTTCAGATGGTGTTAAATGATGTGCAGAAAATTGGAACAGGTGAAGGGAGAGATGGAGAGTGAAGGTAATATTTTATTGGACTTGTGCTGGTGCCAAGAAGGTGTGACCATGCTAAAACCAAGGGGGAGGGTGTCCGGGGACCAGGATTCACTATCAAATTGCACCAAGATCCAGGAGCTTGTGCAGGTAAAAAGTAAGAAAGGAGGGGCGAGCTGGCTGGGCAGGCAGTCAGAACAGAGGTCAGAGGATTTGCTGTGTGGAGCTGTGAAAGCCACACAATGTGGTTTGGACATTACTCTTGTTGGTAAGGGGTTTTGGTTTGGTTTGGTTTGGTTTGGTTTGGTGGTTTTGCCAATCATAAGAAGAGAGGAATGATTTAAGACATATAAGTTTTTCTGTGTAACCTAGGCTGACCTAAAACTTGTGATCCTTCTGCCTCAACCTCCTAAATACTGAGATTACAGGTGTGTGTCAGCCACCCTGGGTTTGGACATTCTTCAAACTAATCTTGTCCTCTGGAAAGAGCCTTCATCTGACTGCCACTAAACTTTCTGATCACAACCCACACAGTCCCACTCCCAAAGCTACTACTGATGAGGTTGAACATTCTGAATTCTCAGCAACCTTAGCTGTCCCTCAGGGACACCTGAAACCACAGCAGTGTCCTGGGCCCCACAAACCTAGACTCTGCCAGGAATCCATTTAAACTAGAAGACATGGTCATCATAGGGAAAGCCAGACAGTACTGAGTCAGATTTAGGAGGCTGTTTCTCACTGGCCTTGGCCCCAGAAACAGGGAGTTTCTGAGGCTGATTTGGGGGAAAGGGTGTCTGGAACCCTTTATCCAAGTGGATTGGGTATGGGATCTGGCTCTCATAAAGTAACAGATGATAATCTATGACAGTGACAGACCTCCAGTTTGATTCTGGAGCTCAAAGTGGGTCATTGAGACTTAAATACCAGTCATATTTATATTGGTTTTCTTCTAGCAACTTCTCTCCATCCTCCAGTATGATGTATAGCGAGTACCTCTTTATCTGATAGTTCCAACAAAACTAGGGTATTTTTGTCCCCTTGGCATCCATCTAAACAGTGTTACACCAAAGGAGTGCCAAGTTCTGGCTGGCCAGTCCTGAGCTACAGGACACCTCTGGATTGATAATCCCAATGAAGCTGCCTGCCTCTGCAGACTGAGCATGAATAAGAAGAACCACAGAGAGTGTCGGCGAAAGTGCTGAGGAAAGAACTCTGTTAGTAAGGTACTTAGAGTACAGACCTGGAGACCCAAGGTCAGATCCTCGGCACCTCTGTAATGAAGCCAGTCCTGCAATCCCAGTGCCAAGGAGGCAGAGACAAGAGGATCCTTGAGGCTTGCTGGCCAGCTGGTCCTGCCAAATCAGTGCTCCAGGTTCAATGAGACACTCTCTTTTAAAAAGATATGGTTAAGAGCAATTAAGAAAGACACCCAACATTAACCTCTGGCCTCCACATACACACACATGTACACATGCACATACACACTCACACAGACTGAGAGAGAGAGACAGAGACAGACAGAGACAGAGATGACAGAGACAGACACAGAGAGGGGGAAACAGGTACCAGATACACAGTATCAGATATGGTTTGCTGCTAGACAGAGTCACACTTCTGATTACCAATACTGTTTTGTACACTTGAAACTTTGTCAAAAGGTCAGAGTTCATGTGACTCTCTTATCACACCTGAACATGTTGACCACTGTTTGGGGAAGAAAGGAAAAATCTTCTAGACAGACAAAGGCATGTTCACCCCAGATTTCCTCTGCAGTTTGTCTTTGGTGGCCCTCATCCCTGCCTTGTTTGGTAGCTTATCTTAGTTAGGGTTACTGTCCCTGAAGTGAAACACCATGACTAAAGCAATTTGTAGAGGAAAGGGTTTACTTGGCTTATGCTTCCATCTTACTGTTCATCATCGAAGGAAATCAGGGCAGGAACTCAAACAGGGAAGGAATTTGGAAGCAGGAGCTGATGCAGAGGCCATGGAGGGGTGCTATTACTGGCTTGCTCCTTGTGTCCTGCCCATCTGATTTCCTTATAGAACCACAGGACCACCAGTCCAGGGGTGGCACTACCCACAATGTTCTGGGCCGTCCCCCATCAATAACTAATTAAGAAAATGCCCTAAAGACTTGCCTAATGCCCAATCTTATGGAGGCATTTTCTCAATTGAGATTCCCTCCTCTCAGATGACTTTAGCATGTGTCAAGTTGACATAGTACTACGCAGCACACAGCTGAATGTATGTGTCTGCCTTTTCAAACCCCTGCAGGTTAGAGAATGCTATAAGCAGCACAGTATCTTGCTACCTTGTATCTGGACAGCATAAGGACCTAAAGTTTGCTTTGTTCATCTGAATCAAGCTCTAGAATTCAGCGTGGATGCTGTGCTTCTGTCCCCCGGGGGCAGCAAAGGAGACAGTCCCAGCTTCCCAAAGGGCAGGCCACCCTCAAGCTCATGTCTGTGGTCTTCTGGTTTTCCCCAGGCAAAGCCAACAAGAATGTCCAGTGGGATGAGGACACTGTGGAGTACATGCCCACCAACCCGGTCAGAATCGCCTTTGTCCTGGTGGTCCATGGTCGTGCTTCTCGGCAGCTACAGCGCATGTTCAAGGCTATCTACCACAAAGACCACTTCTACTACATCCACGTGGATAAGGTGAGGAGCTCATAGCTCATAGCTCTGTGCTGGGCTTCCTCTGCAGTCTGTCTGTCTATCTATCTCTGAACCTTCCTCCCATCTCACAAGTCCAGGCTAAGGTCTAGAGACGGAACCAGCAGCAAATGATCCTGAAGTGTGTGTGTGTGTGTGTGTGTGTGTGCGCGCGCGCGCGCGCGCGCTGCTAGTTTTAGAATATTTAACTGTGGCTCTCAGCTTTTCCTACAAACATTGTTTCTCTGGTTGTTTGTCTTTTTTATTCTTCCTCGACACATGATAATTACACATATTTATGGGGTACAATTTGATATGTTGGTATATGTATACACAACGAGCCAGTTCGTTCAGGAAATTAGCATATCCATAGCTTTAAAATGTTTCTCATTTCTTTGTGATCGGATCGTTCAAGATCCTCCCATGAACTTTTTTCGACATGTTCTACATTACTGTTAGCGTTTGTCTCCCTCCTACGTGTCACATACGAGAATTTCTTCTCTGAGACTAACTGGGCTGCTTTTCACCTCTTCTTCTCCCTATCTGGTTGGTACCCACTGCCTGCCTTCACAGACCTGTAAAACTAGCATCCCAGGCATGGGCTCACTTTTCCTAGAAAAGTCCCAGGTAGTTGAGATAGTCTTTTGGACCATGTGCTAATCGGTGCTGCCCTGGTCTGACTGCAGCTGCAGAACACGGACAACAAATGGAAGTGGTTGTATGCCAATAAAATCTAATCGCCAAAACCCACACTTGACTTGCTGACCCTGGTGCCATCTTCCCGTAGAAGTTTCTGTTAATCTGTTGATGTCACAAGATGTGTGCAGATCTAGAACCCTGGAACTCATAAGACAGAGGCAGGAAAATTGCTCTGAGATCAAGTTCAGCCTCAGATAAGACCCTGTCTTCATAGAAAAACCACACATTGAAGTTGTAGAACACTCAACAGTGGTAGAACACTCGACTAAGTACAAGGTCCAGTTATAGCTTCTACCCTCAATAAAACTAAAGGGGCAAGAGGGCTATTTTCATCTTCCAGATGTGTTTCTCATCAGCCTGTGAAACAGTACGGGAGGGGGATGATCCTGAAGAACAACACATATAAACTCTACCTCCTACCTGCAAAGACTCACCAGATTTAGTTTTTGAGCTTGGTACCCTCAGGTAACATGGAGGAGTCAACCATTATCATGTGGCGTCCGGGCCCCACAAGCTCGAGGCCGCTGGTTGACTAGCTCAACAATGGACCTGAGAATCTGAATTTCAGTAGACGATGAAAAACTCATGTGAATTGAATGTTTGAATATTGATGCAGAAAGATGCCACAGGCTGACATCAACAGCAGCCGGTGTGATCAGACACACCAACCACAGGAGGAGCAGGGCGACCGGGATGTCCATGGGCTGATGTTTTCTGGGCTGTTTACTGTTGCCTTTTTCTTTTCTCTCCTGGGGAAAGCGTTCCAATTACTTGCACCGGCAAGTGCTCCAGTTCTCCAGTCAGTACGACAATGTCCGAGTCACCTCCTGGAGAATGGCCACCATCTGGGGCGGGGCCAGCCTCCTGTCCACCTACCTGCAGAGCATGCGGGATCTCCTGGAGATGACCGACTGGCCCTGGGACTTCTTCATCAACCTCAGTGCTGCCGACTACCCCATCAGGTGAGGCCGTCAACAGCTCCCAGGCAGCTAGTTCCAGGGTCCTGCTTCCCTTCCCTCCCTATGTAACAACAGCGGGGACACGAGAAAGTACAGGCAGTCAGCCTCCTGTCTGGAGAAGCATCCTGCCTCGTGAGATGAACCATGTTTTCCCTACAGTATCACCCAACATTGTTTTCAGAAAGCAGCGAGCAGAGAGCATCGTGTTCCTAATTTTACAAAAAAGGCCAGTTCTAGTTTGGGCAAGAGGAAGCTGGGCTTGGAAGAGCTGTAACAGATAGCGAGGAATAGAGTAACAAGATACGAGGTTAGAGAGTAGAGCTAGCTTTTGTCATGTATCAGTTACTCCAAGTCAGATGAAAGCATGTTTTGAGCAGAAAAAGGGCAGATATGACCTTGATGTTGAACTCAAAGCAAGCTAATAGAAGGGAGGCTGCTTACAACAGCCCAGACTAGGTCACAGATAAGCAAGAAAGACCCTGGAATGTTTACTCTAGAGCAAGATGTGTTGGCAAGCAGGGATGGAGCACAGAAGAGCATGGAAGAACGTTCTATACCCGGATTTGTGAGCCATGCACTATTGACATTTGGTCTGACTGATTTGTTGCTATGAGGCTTCCCCTTGCAATGTCAGGCATTTATCACTGTCTCTGATCTCTACCTCCAAGCTGCCAATAGCATGCTGTGCCCATTTATGTCCTTCTTACACAGTGTCTGAAGAGACTGTCAATGTCACCGGCGGTTGAGAGCCATCGTTTCTTTATAAGAGAAAATATTATGGGCAAATATATCAATCAAAAATGAACTTTGTATATTTGAGAAATCTGAAAATGGGTGAAGTTTAGTAAACAATAGCTGGAGGAAAGGTGACTCTAGATACTAGGCAAGGGGTGGTCAGAACATTCCCTTGCCATCTTCCAAGAAGGATAGAATTCAGAAATTTCTTGAAAATTCTGTGTAGAGCAGATACTGTTTGAGGTCATTTCTTGAGCCCTTATAGGGAACCCAGCAGATCAATGGTCAGACTGAGGTCCACTGTCACGCATTGAAGACTTGAAAAAGCAAGTATTAGAACCGGTTCTGTCTGGTTCCAAAGTAGATGTTCTTTCTGCTTGCAATTAACCTCTTGGGAGAGCCGGGAGCCTGGACTGTCTGTGGAGTTGCAAGCAGGAAGGAAACAGCCAGGTAGGCACAGTCACTGCTGCCTCCTAGAAATGCTGCTTTGCATTGATTACAGTCCCAATTGTAGCCATGACCCCTTACCCTGAAGGGTCAGGGTCATACAGTATGCAGGCTTAGACACTCACCAGACTGCTCAGCACGGGAGTCTGAGATCAGTCATGGAAGCAGCAGCAGATTCCCGGGAACATAAATCTGTGCATGTGATACTAGGAGGGAATAACAGACCGCAGCAGAGCACCAGGCCTGTGCAAGGGGCTCAGTGCATGTCAGCTGCTGGCATCTAAGTTAACGGCCGAGGTTGCATCTTTTATCTTTGCATGGGTCCTAGTTATCGTTTCTCAGACCATGTGCTGAAGGTGTGTTCTTTGTAGCTCCTTTAGCTTTACAGTGCATTGTTTGCCTCTGTGCATGCCTTATTCTCTCTCTCCCTCCCAGGTCATTGCCAGGGTGCACACCCACCCCTTAGCTCTTCTGTTCACTCCATCTTGTCAGCCTCATGGCCAGAGGCACCTCATGCTCTGGGGCTCTGCTGTTTCCTCTTGCTGTTGTTTCTACGAAGTCGCCCCACACAAAAACATACGGATTTTGCAGATGAATGGTTTCATCCCGGGAAACTCTGATAGATTTTTTCTTCCCATCTGCTGTCCCATCTGTAGCTTCTAAAATGACTCCTTCCATCCCAGGAAGAATAAGAAAGCTAAAAGCTTTCTCAGAGGACAGTGGGAGTGCCTACTTCAGACTTTTCCAAGAGGTTTTAAGGACTTGAGGAGTCTTCGGGGACAGAAGTAACCCAAGGTATCCACTCTGAACACCCACCCACCATTACTGGGAGTGAAGACTCTCTTCTGGCAATAAAGACTCACTGGCTTACTGAGTCATAGACATGTCAGTTCCTAGACACAGGTAGCCATGTGAATTGGTGCATACGACTTGAATTTTATACATCTCTGCTTTACACTTTAGAGTGAGCACAATAGCAGCACCTCTTGCAAGGGGTTGTTGGGAGACGAAAATGAAAAATGATACATCATAAGCATCACACAGAAGCTGATGGATAGCAAGTGCTGAGTGCATACAGGCTGGTCCCAGCAACAGGGCAATGTGCGCCGGCACAAGCAAGGCTTCACACTCCCCCTCCCTTCAAAATATTTCCCCTTTCCCTCTGGTGGAGTGAAAAGGCAAGCAACTATTTCTTGACTCCCATTCTGTCTCAAGGTGTGAAAAGCAGAGTGAGTCTGTGAACGGTGTTTCAAGAGAACACAAGACACAATTTGTGTGTGAAGGAGATTCCTGTGTGGGTAATGAGCAGGCCAAGTATGCCCAAAGACTCCATGCCCTCCTGCCCTGCTGTTTGATGTGGTACGGCACTGTGTAGACTCTGGCTGAAGCTAGTTAAATGCCAGCACATGGTGGGACGTAAATGCTTCCAAGTTCGAGGTCTTGAATCATCAAAAAGCATGTTAATTGCATTTTTTCATTGCCTGCATAGCAAGGAAGTAACTTTTGACTGGTCACGTGTACACACGGATTAAACCATGAATATTTATTTTGGTTGTTTTGTTTGGGCCTGCACAGAGACATCCATCCTTGGGACCTTTGCTTTGAAGCAAACAGAGAAGGGTTGAATATGTCCACAGTCCCTCTCTGTGGTGTGTGTGTGTGTGTGTGTGTGTGTGTTGTGTAGCAGAAGCTGTTGCCTAGGGGAAACGGTATTCGCGTATTTCAAGCTAAATCCAGGATCTGCCTTTCTTCCTCTTAGGGACATGGGGCCATAAAAACATAACACGTGAGACCCACTGTGTAAACACGTGTTATGTTAATCACAGACTCAAATCTGTGTCTTAGGAGAGTACCAGTGTTGGGGACTGCAGAGTTGAAGAAGTTTGAAAATCCAAGTAGATGAGACAGGAAGCAGGTGGCCAGGCTCTCCACAGTCTCCCCAAACCAGTGTTTGTATGAGACATACAATTCAAGTATCTTCTGCAAACCTATTATGTACCAAATCCTCTACTGAGAATCTTTTTTTTAATATTTATTTATTTATTATGTATACAGTAAACAAAATTCTGTCTGTGTGTATGTCTGCAGACCAGAAGAGGGCAGCAGACCTCACCACAGATGGTTGTGAGCCACCATGTGATTGCCGGGAATTGAACTCATGACCTTTGGAAGAGCAGGCAATGCTCTTAACCACTGAGCCATCTCTCCAGCCCCTCTACTGAGGATCTTAACACATGGTTTGTTTGAATTCCCATCCTATAAAGGAGAGATATGTAAGAAGCTCAGTGGGCTTCACAGGCCTACTGAGAATCATAGCCTTGACAAGACCCAGAGAAGAACTGAGGTACCTGAGGGCTGGACATCAGTATAGACACCCAGATTCGGGGCTCAGTTGCTCCTATATCGTCATCCCTTTCATCAGTTCGGTGGCTCTAATTGGTTGAAGGAATCCCTACAGCTGACACCAAGAGACAGCCACAGCGCAAGGGTGCACACGGCTTTGCAGGTGCTGATCTTCCGACAGCGTTGTGGGCAGGGTGGGGTTCTACCCAGTGACCTTTGTTCTTGCTCCTGACTCTGCAGAACAGGACAGCTGTCTGCGGAAGTTCTGGTTACCTGGGGGCAGATGCAGAGTTACAAGTGGAAATTGGAGACTTGGGCTTGAGATCCGAGCTTACTTTATTTTCTTTTGTTATCTTACTACTCAACCCCTTATGATGGAAATTCAGGGGTGTCTTGGGGAGGGAAGGGTATGAGCCAGCCTGGTGAGACCAGGGGAGAGAACGCTCTATATCCATGAATGAACTCACAAGATGGGCTCCCTTCTGACAAACCCGGAGGCTTCACAGGTCTACTGTAAGTCAAAGACTTGACAAAACCCAGTCAACGTCTTGTGATCTTCTGTGAGTGGATCACAAAGACTGGGTTCTGAAGGACAAACAGAGGAGCCAGCAGGTCTGTGCTTTGAGCTACCTACTGGTCTGTTAGTGTCTTGGCGTTTACACTGGGAAACTTTTGGAGAAGAGACCCTTTAAGAAAGGGTCTGATCTTTGAGATCCATCTTTGAGAAATTGTGTTGGCAACTCTGGGAGAAGAGATGGAAGGGCCCAAATGGAGGTGGGGAGACCATGGACGAGCCCATGGCTTCTGCTGCTCCCAGAACCATGTCTACAGAATTGCTCTCAACATCCACACAGAATCAAGCTTCCAGAAGCCATATGAGCTTCCAGAATCCACACAGCCATTTAGCCTTACGGTCACACACAGCCAAGCAGCTCCCTTCTGTTTGGGGACTGAGAGTCCCAACCTGAACAGACAACCTGCTTCAGGAGACTCATAGAGCATTTCAGTGAGAGATAGAGCAAGGAACAGAGCAGCCCAGTGGCCTGAGACAAGAGTTTGGTACAGCAGGTTAGAAGAGAAGCTTGTGAGTCAGACAGGTCACAACCTGCGGACTTACGGAGAAAGGAGGTTGGATGAAAGCATCTCGTCTTGGTTTCCTTATCTGTTTTGTAAACGTGGCAAAACATGTGTAACGTGAAACTTACCATCTCTGCCATTTTTATGGATGCAGATGAGTGGTACTGAGTGTGTTCATATTGGATAACCATCATACCCATCAGTCCCCAAGGACTGTCTTGACCTTGTAAAAATAACTTCCTCCTCCCTCCTCCCTCTGGTCCTTGGCAGCCACAACTGACCCATCCCCATAAGTTTGTTAATTCTGTGGACCTCTTGTAAGGGAAGTCATGCAGTGGTTGATTTGTGGCTGTCTTATTTCACTTAGCATAAAGTCCTCAAGGTTAAACCATGGGAGTGTGTGTCAGAATGGCCTTCCTTTAAAAGCTGGGTAATGTTCACTTGTATGACCACATGTAATGATTCTAACTTTTGACTGTTTTGAATGATGCTGGCATCAGAATGGATGTAAAGATACCTCCTCAGGGCCCTGTCTCTATTTCTTAAGTGGGTTTAAATATCGCTAAATTTTTCTGTATTCAGTCTTGGTCTTTTGAGTAACAACCATAATGATGGCCATAATGGCTGTACCATTGTGCATTCCCACAGTGCCGTGTGAGAGTTCTGGTTTCCTTACTTCCTCTTCAGCACTGTTCGTATTTGTTTGTAAAACTATCCTAAGGAGTTTAAAGTGTCTGTCTTTTTCAAGTACATAAAATAAACCCTTGAAACAAAAGCCAAGAACCCCTTGGACAGCTGATATCCCTGTTTGTAGACCAGATAGGAAACTGTCTCCCAAGAGGAGCTTACAACCCATTCTGTTGCTGTTGTTTTTGTTATTGGTGGTGGTGGTGGTATGTGTAAGTACACATGCAGATATGCCATGGCATGTTTGTGGCAATCAGAGAACAACCTCCCGTCTCTCCTCAGCTTCCATTTTGTTTGATACAGGGCCTATTTTTCACTATTGCATACCCCAAGCAACCTGGCTCCTGACCTCCCAGGGATTCTCCCATCTCCCCGTCTTCTCTCACCATGTGAGTGCTGGGTTTACAGGCATATGTTATATGTCTGGCTTTAGGTGAGTTCTAGGGATCCAAACTCAGCTTCTTAAACATGCATGGCAAGTGCTCTACCCATTGAGTCATCTCCGCAGAGCTCAAAGGATCCTTCTAGAACGTCGCCCCAACCCACATCAGGCTAACTTCACATTTCCCAGTTTTTCTGAGTGGGACCCCTGTTCTGATGATGAGCAGATAGAAACTTATGTATCCTTCGTGGTACTGCTGCACCCAGCACCCACCCACATAGTCTAACGGTAACTTTCACAACACTCTCACATGCACCCCCACTTCTGATGTCCTCCATCCCCACCCAGGTCAGACCCTCATCAACTCAGACCTGCAGACCCCCTGGGGATCATAAGCTAACCCAGGCCCTGAGAGACCAGATCTTCCAGCAAACCTTTTGTCAGGTACCATCCCAGGACTGGGTGCTAAGGGAGTACGTCTTGACCCTCATGGTGAGGTTCTCAATAAGAGAAACCTGGGTTCTGAGTGATTCTCGAAAATTCTGAGCTCTGCTCTGGACCAACTGATTACAATTCTCTCTGGGTAGCAAGAATCTCTGTACATGTAAATCTCTGTATATGGGTGTAATGCATGACAGACGGCTGAAAGCTACTGTCAGGGGGCAGGAATCGAGGCATTCATCACATAATTACAGAAACAGATAGCAAACTCTCTGCTATGATGGAAAGTATGGATGCGGGGGAGATGGCGCAGTCGGTAAAACACTTGCCAGGCAAGCATGAGGCCCTGAGTGTAATCCCCAGAACCCGTGTAAATGACGGTGAAGGTGAGTGCTGTGCAATCTCCATGCTGTGAAGGTGGAAACAGGAAGAGCCTGGGCCTCTCTGGATAGCCAGCCTAGCCCAACTGGTAAATTACAGGCTAATAAGAGGCCCAATCTCAAAACACAAGGGAACAACTCCTGAGATGGAATACACAAACACACACACTCTCACACACACACTCACACATATATGCATACACATGCACACACACACAAAGCAATAAAGTATATGAGCTGCATATACTAGGAAGTCTTATTTAAGGGTCCCAGCATATGGGTCACTGAGTGACCTGTGCTGTGTCAGCATCTGAACCACTTTTGCCTTTGAGCGCTCTGAGATGCGCACCCTCATTTCTAAAACCCTGAAGCCCCAGGGACAAAAGCCTGCAACCAAAGCTCCACCCAGATAATGTGTGATCTGAAAGGGTGCACCTGCTCAGACTGCTGCTGATGCAGGGCCTGGGATAGTGAGCCCTGCCGGTAATTATGCTGTTAACAGCCTTGTTTGCATCTAGTAGCAAAATAAACGTATCTCCAGCCCTGTTATTTTTCCAGTCGGCAGCCCACACCCGCGCCTTTGCAGAAATGCGGCTTGTTTTCCTCCTTCCTGATGTTCAAGCTGTATTTTCGATCAGACAGCTCTTGGGCCTTCTTGAAGCTAAGACAGACCCCCATTATCTACTAGACAAAAGGGGAGCAGCTGGAACAGTTGGAGTTCTTGGACTTCTCTTGAGAGTCAGATAAAAAAACACTCAGATTCCTTGGAAAACCACAAGTGGTCACTTTGGTGTAGGACATCATCTTAGTCCGTGTAAATAAGGATGGAGATTTCTGGAAGGATGGAGATAAGTGCACAGCATCGGTGGGAAAACTGGAGAACAACAGACAGGAAATGAATGGGCGCTGCGCCTAAGGAGTGCTGCCAGCACGCTGCACTTCCCCCCAGACTCCCCAGTTCTTGCAGTGCCAGGTGGTACCGGGCAGGCTCCTGGGAGAGAGTTCTTAGTTCTTTCTATTTCACCTACTCTTTTTAAAAGAAAATACTACCCAGAGTGTTGGAGAGGAAGGTTTTTGATGGCTTTCTTTTGAGTGGCGTTAAGTTCGCTCTCTGGCCTACAATGAAGCACAGTTGGTTCCATAATACAAAGGTGCTTTCTAGGAGCCTGTCAGAATCCAGGCCGTGTGCTAGTCCAGCATCCTCTGATAACCCTGTCTGGGGTTATGGGAATGCATCCCCACGTATCATCCAATGCTGTCAACCGTATGAGGCCACACAAAAATTGAAGTGTGCCTCATGATGCAAAGCAACTCAGTTTTAAATATTATTTCAGCTTAAAAACTAACAGAGACCTCAGAATCCTTAGGTTTGTTTCATGGAGCATAACTCCCCTAGACAGCGTTAATTATCTGCTCTTATAATCCCCAGAGAAGAGCGAGGCAGTGCCACACAGTTCAAAAACAAATGTTCTACCATCCCCTGCCGATGGTCTCACCAGATCTCAGGTCTGTGGTGAGGGGAATCTTTAAAGGTATTTCATCCTGATTCCTCCCTCTGTGGACCTCGTGGGTCTCTGTCATCTTGGAAGCAACTCTCTATGTGCTTGTAAATGGGATGTATCCGATCCTGGCGTCTCCTTTCCTGGTACGCAGACACACTTCTTAGAGGAACAAAGCCTTCTTTCATCTGCCTTTTCCACTGTGGCCATGGGCAGGAATAGTGTGCATGCAAGGATGCTCTACGTGCATGCTGGGAATTCGAATGTGAGCCTCAGGTCGTCCATGACACAGGCAAACAGCATGGTAGGGTGTTATTCCTCTTGCCTGTTCCTGCACCTGTGAATAGGTGGAAGTTCATTTCAAGGGCAACCTGAATAGACAGCAGCTCTTAAAACATCATGTGAAACAGGGATTTGTGTTTGTTGCTTTTTATGCTGATGATGGAAGGGACGTGGATGAGTACAGGGCCCACCGGGCAGAGTTATAGTACAGGCTTTGGATGAATAAATGTAAAATGTGGGTTTTTACGTCTTTATTATTATGTGCATCTCCTCCCTTGCTGCCATCCTCAGCCACAGCTCTGCATAGTGAGTAGCCTGTCAAGGCCCTGGAAGTAGATGCCCAGTGGAATCTCGTGAGATCTGCCATTGTCCCGTAGACAATCCCAGTTGACATCATTGCTTGCTGCTTATTGGTCATGACATCCTGGGCCAAGTGTGTCGTGTATGATCCACAGTCACTCTTGAAACAGCCTCGGGTAGTAAATACCACTCTAGCATCTCACTGTACAGATAAACTGAAGCTATGAAGTAAGAGAATTTTTCAGGGTCTCAAAACTCAGGCATCGGACTAGGATTCAGATCTGTGCTGCTTCCATTACAGGGGAAAGAAGCAGCTCCTGTTACTCTTCTTTAAAAAATCATCATCATTGTCATCAGTTTTGTGTGTGTGTGTGTGTGTGTGTGTGTGTTATGTGTTCTTGTAGAAGGCCAGAGAACAACTTTGAAAGTCTGTTCTCTCTTTTCACCTTGGGTTGTAGAGATCAGACTCAGGTCGTCGGGTTTTGCTGGCAAGCATCTTTGAACCATCTTGCTGTCCCCAGGTTCTGTCACACTTTTTTCATAGCTCTGAACTGAAGCTCTTTAGCCATTCCTCCCCATCTAAGTCCCTGCTGGATGAGCTCTGGCAGAAAGGTACACGGAACAAAGCACAAGAGCCAACTGGTCAACCTTTTCTGCTATGTCCTTACTGCACCCCACGTGGTCACACCCAAAGGGCAGAGATTCATCAGGTCAGATTCAGTTGACTTATATAAGGTCAACAGTCAAGTAGCAGTCAGGCAGGGATTCCAGCATGGGCTCAGTGGACTGCCAAGTTAAAGGTGCTTTGCATAGCTGTCCTGGGCTGCCACTGGGTTGCATAAGTGACTGACACTCAGAACACCAATCCATGCCTCCACAGCCAGTGTGGATCCTTGTACAGACAGGACACTTCCATTCGTGTTGATGGAGCATAGAGACTTCAGTGACAGTGTTTGCCCCAAGCATAAACCTAGGAGCCAGTTGTCCTGCATCAGGCAGTCACAGCCATCACAACCCTCTGCAATTCTGCCTGCTTTGGCTTGAACTCTACATACTTTATCCCAAGTGCCAAACTTTGGTGTTCCATAGAATTCTCATTCATTTAGACAAGAGTTTGAATATAATTAAGAAGGAATGGTTACCATCATTTCTGATATGCATATAGTCATTCCTATGCAATAATAATAATAATAATAATGTTGACATTTTATATACTTTCAACTGCTCTACAAGGGCAGAAAGAAAGAGGGCATGTCTGCAAGCCAGGGAAAGGGCCTTCACTGGGAATCCACTTCATTGGCATTTTTGGTCTTAGACTTCCAGCTTCAGAACTATAGGAAAGTGTTTGTTTTTTAGATTTCCTCGTCTGCATATCCTGAGCTATTGCACCATTGCACACCCCCTAGCAGCGCTATGTCCTCGTGAGTAAAGCCAACCTGGGCTAGTGCACACCCACTAACTGTGTGCTCACCCACTAGCTCACCCCCTACATTCTCACGATGAGTAAAGTCAACTTTCTAATTCTTCATTTTCTCACAAGAGAAGTGTGACACTGTTGTCTGTGGCAGAGCTGTATAAGAAGCAGTTGCTAAGTGGGGACCCAAGCAGTTACTGTGTCCAGCTCCCTAACAAATTACCTCATGAGCACAATGTCTCAGCCTATATCTATGTTCTGAATCCCTTTTACTGTTCCCACTGTCTTACATGGCAATGCTCAACCATGCTGATCTTGCAGGGGACAAGAGGCCTAGTCCATCTTGTTATGGCTTAACATGCCTACCAAACCCAGTGCAAGATGGGAAGAGTCAAAGCAGAAGAGTGTGGTTGGTATTAGCCTCAAAGATGCAACCCAGGCCTGGAGCAAGAAGTAGATCAAAGGACTACAATCCAGGCGGATGACCTACCTGTGTCCGTCCACTCAATGATGCCTCAGACCTTGTCACTTCTTGCCAGGGAGGGGATGGTAGGAAGACCATAGAAGGCAGCTTAGTGACCTCTTGCTGTCCTAATCAGTTTCTTAGGATGATGGGGGTGGTATTAATACAGAATTGGACAGTTTTTATGATGAAATTGTTCTCCTCTCAGGACAATGCAGACACGAGTTAAAGCCCCATGTTAATATGAATTCTAGACAAAGCCATGCTCTGGCCTTGTAGGAGATCTCCTCTTTAACCTCCCTTCCTCTCATGCTTTATATTTATTTTCTTGTTCTATTTATTTATTTATTTATTAAAGATTTCTGCCCCTCCCCGCCACCGCCTCCCATTTCCCTCCCTTTCCCCCAATCAAGTCCCCCTCCCTCATCAGCGCCAAGAGCAATCAGGGTTCCCTGCCCTGTGGGAAGTCCAAGGACCACCCACCTCCATCCAGGTCTAGTAAGGTGAGCATCCAAACTGCCTAGGCTCCCACAAAGCCAGTATGTGCAGTAGGATCAAAAACCCATTGCCATTGTTCTTGAATTCTCAGTAATCCTCATTGTCCGCTATGTTCAGCGAGTCCGGTTTTATCCCAGCCCTTTTCAGACCCAAGCCAGCTGGCCTTGGTGAGTTCCCAGTAGAACATCCCCATTGTCTCAGTGTGTGGGTGCACCTCTCGCTGTCCTGAGTTCCTTGCTCGTGCTCTCTCTCCTTCTGCTCCTGATTTGGACCTTGAGTTTTCTGTCCGGCTGGATTTGTGGCTACGTATTGTTTAAATTTGTTCTTATTCTGGAATGTCTTGTTTTCTCCATTGATAGTGAACAATAGCTTGGCTGGGTATAGTAATTTGGGTTTGCATCCATGGTCTCTTAGCTTCTGCAGTACCTCTATCCAGGACCTTCTGGTTTTCATGGTTTCCATAGAGAAGTCAGGTGTAAGTCTGATCGGTTTACCTTTATAAGTTACTTGCCCTTTTTCCTTTATAGCTCTTAATATTCTTTCTTTAACCTGTATATTTTGTGTTTTCATTATTATATGGCGAGGGGATGTTTTTTTTTTTTTTGATCCAGTCTGTTTGGTGTTCTGTATGCTTCTTGAATATTCAAAGGAATATCTTTCTTTATGTTGGGAAAGTTTTTTTCCATAATTTTGTTAAAAATATTTTCTGGGCCTTTGAGCTGTGACTCTTCTCCTTCTTCTATTCCTATTATTCTTAGGTTTGGTCTGTTTATTGTGTCCCATATTTCCTGAATATTTTGTGATGAGAAGTTTTTGGCTTTGCTGTTTTCTTTGATCAGTGCATTTATTTTCTCTATGTTGTCCTCAGAATCTGAGATTCTTTCTTCTATCTCTTGTATTCTATTGATTATGCTTGTTTCTGTAGACTCTGCTCATTGACCTAGATTTTCCATATCCAGCTGGTCCTCAGTTTGTGTTTTCTTCCTTGCTTCCATTTCAGTTGTCAGTTCTTGAACTGTTTCCATTACCTGTTTAATCGTTTTTTTTTCTTGGTTTTTTTTCTTGGTTTCCCAGAGTATCATTTCTTCAAACTTTTTGTTATACTTCTCATCCATTTCTATAAGAGTATTTTTTACATGTTGTTTTAGGGACTCTATTGCTTTCATAAAGTCAATTTTTTCCACTTCTTCTGTGTTAGGTTGTTCAAGTCCTTCTGTTGTAAGATCATTGGGTTCTGGTGTTTCATGTTGTTTTTCAGATTGTTGGGTGAATTCTTGCCTTGGCGCCTGCCCATCTCCTCCTATTGATGCTATCTAATGGGTCTTTTAAAACCGGATCAGGTTTTCCTGCTGGCCAGGGGCTTCACTTACAAAATGCCCTCACTCCGTTTCCTGTCTCCTGCTGCGGGCCAAGATCCCTCTCACCACTCAGAAGGGTCTTCAAGAACAGGACCAGGCTCCTCGTTCACCAGGGACCTCGCCAACGAAAAGCCTACCTCTTTGCAGGCCAGCCACCAAAACAGAGAAACTCCCACTGCCCTCTGCCGCGAGTTCCCGACCCTGCGCCCAATCAGGCTAAACTGGGTGGTCCTGCGAAAGGGAGGGAAAGTGAAGGAGGCCCCTGGGCGCAAGCTGGGATGGGCCAGGGAGAGAGAGGTCGCAGCAGAGGAGGAGCAGCCCCAGCAGATGGGACCAGCCCTCACAGACTAACCGGGGGGTCAAGGGGGTTGGGGAATGCCCCAGCTCCGTTTCCTGTGTCCCGCCGCGGGCCAAGAACACTCCCCTCACTCAGGAGGGTCTTCAGGGACAGGACCAGGCTCTCCGTTTGCCAGTGGACCTTGCCAATAAAAGGCCTACCACACTCCAAGCCAGGCCCTAAAAACCCTACTTGATTTAATTGTAGTGGGGCAATCTGCTCTCCGTGTGGTGCTCCGGTCTCTGCCGCTTGCATCTGCACCAAGCCGGTCTCCGCCCTATTTTCTTGTTCTTATACTAATCCAGAAATACTGATGGGGCATGCCTGTAAGGAAGCCCAGGGCTTGAGGTGTAATCGCAGTTGATTGAATACCTAGCTTGTGTAGAACCCTGGTTTCTATCGCCAGCACCACAGAAACTGTTGCCCCAACTTCCTAATGCTTCTTGCACCATACAAATTTGGTGGTACACATCTGTAATCCCAGTGAAGTCAGGGAGATCAGAAGTTCAAGGACACCCTTTCCCTCAGCTATATATAGTACTCAAGGCCAGCCTGACTTCCATAAGACACCACAACACAAAAGAAACCCAAACATGGGGGTGAAGGAGGTAGATGTCTTTGTAGTTGAAAACCAACAGTCTCCTCTCCTTTCCATGGTACAGGGCTGCTCATTTCCTCATTTGCCCTTGAATGAATGTGGTCTGCCTGGAGCTTCAGGTAGAAGCTTCCTCCAGACCCACTGATATCTTCATTAGCCTCACCAATGGCACCTTATTTCAATAGTAGCCTTCCCAGAACCCCTGCCCAAGTACTCTTGGCAGTGTCCAAAAATGGATTGGACATCTGGACTGGTCATTAGCTTAGAAAATGGTCATGGCTTGGATCTAAGGCACCATCACTGTGAGAAGCACTCATTCCCATCAGTGGTAGAACAGCCCACTAGTCCAGGCAACTGGGACCCAGTCCCCTTAACACTGGCTTGTGACTGAGTGGAGGGTAAGAAGGAGAAGGCCTGTGACCATGCCAGCCAGCTTTTCCATAGAGGAAGGTGACATGTAATGTCAGCACGAGTGTTGTATTTCTATACCCAGGAGTAAAAGTCTTCCCCAGAAGCTGCTACCTTGCCTTCTCTGGAGAAGGATTCTCCTTGGCCCTGCTTAATTGTGTTCATCACTCAACGTTACTTGGCAAATCCTGCCAGGGGCACAAACACTGCCACCCCTCTCTCAATTATCCTCCTTGTGCTGCTAGACTCTGGTTTAAGGCCAGACAATTTTTGATTACAGAGTCAATCTTTGTTTAAAAGTTTGCTACCCTGGGGAAGTTTCTAGAAAGTTCTTTTTAAACAATGCATTCTCTGGACACCTGCAACTAAAGAGTAAGAGTTCCATTAACTCAGCTCGCATTCAAAGGTACTGTGGAAGCTTTAGGCAGCTGGGGCAATGTAGTGGATGGGCTTCAGAGAGAGGAGTGGATGTAAGACCAAGATGTACAGCTTTGTCTTGAACTGAGCTACGGCAGGAGTCAGTTCTTTCCATGACAGTCCTGAACACGGTGCTTCCATCTCCGAGGGTGCTAAAGGTCTCCTGTCTCTCTTAACTGCTTCGCCATGTAGCAAGAGAGAGCTGCATTGTTTCTGTTTATGAGATTAGGAACCGAGAGTTTGTCCACCTGCTGAAAGCCACAGCGCAGACTTAGATCCTCCCATGGCCTTGACACTAAGCCCTGATTCTTGAGCATGGCCCACAGGCTGCTCTAGTTTGCATGAGTCACTGGTGAGTTTTAAAAGCATGGACACTTAGCTATGTTAACACATATAAGCGTGGACACTTAGCTCTGTTAACACACAGAAACGTGGACACTTAGCTATGTTAACACATAAAAGCTTGGACTCTTAGCTCTGTTAACACCTAAAAACGTGGACACTTCACTATGTTAACACATGTAAGGAAGAACTAATGCACCCAGCCCAACATTCCTGAGCTAGAAATCTTCCTTTAAAAATCAGCTAATTAAATAAGAAAAAGTTAACTAAGCAGCAACACCATTAGTAAGTGGCTCTTGGATCATTCAGAACATCTCTATTGAGTGCCTACTGTGTGTGTGTGTAAGTCACTTTGCCAGGTACTGGGACCGGGTAGCTCTTTGATGGTGCATGCCATTCAGAAAATTTCTATTGAGTGCCTACTGTGTGTGTGTGTAAGTCATTTTGCCGGGTACTGGGACTGGGTAGCTCTTTGATGGTGCATGTCTGTGAGGCCCGTGGACAGCAAATGGGTAAAACACTGAGTAGAAATGTTTGTGAGTTAAGCTACCATGATCTAGGAAGATACCGTGATCCTGTAGAAATGCTAGAATGTTAGGAGCTCAAAGCTACCCTTCCCCTCAACTACAGACAGTACTTAAGGCCAACCTGGGATATGTGAGACCCCTACCTCACAAATCAGAGGAAGCCAAACACAGAGAAGGTAGAGAAATAGGCAAATAGAGAAACACATTGTATTGGATAGGAGATTATTAGGGGTGTGTGTGTGTGTGTGTGTGTGTGTGTGTAGAGACAGAGATTGAAGCCAGGTGTCTTCCTCAATTGCTCTCCACTGTATTCTTTGAGACAGTGTCTCTTGCTAGACCTGAAACTTACTGATTAGCTGGACTGACTGGCTAGGGGCCGAGCTGGTGGTTGGCTTGTCCTGTCTATTTCCCAGTGCTGGCATTGCTAGCATACACCGCCATGGAGATCCAAACTCAGATCTGTGTTCGCACAGCAAGCGCTTTACCCAGTGAGCTGTCCCACCGGCCCTGAGCTGGATTTTATGAAGAGCAGATAATCAGTCCTATGAACTGCATTGATTATTGGTCTCTGTATTGATGAAACTTTCTGTTACAGCAACAAAACTTCCTTCCACAGGCAAATATGTAAGTGAATGGATGTCACTGTGTTCCAATAAAGCTTAATTTACAGCAATGGGCCGTGATCTGCACCCCTCTGCTAGCTCACCCTGAGACACCTCCCACATTTCAGATAATGATCTATACACATGGCAACCTTTGCAAGTCTAGCTTCTGACCACTCACACACTTCTTTGCATGGCGTTGTGGATGACTCCTTCAGTGCATGTACCAGCTTTTCGTCCCCTCAAGGGGTCAGGATCCCAGACAAAGGATGGCACATTCCCAATGCCCTCTAGTCTCTCCTCCACCCTTGAACAGCAACAACTGATGTATCCCAGTGAGCTCCTTCACCAGTCTTCATTTCTAACTTAGATGCAGCTTGTGAAATACATCCCTTCCATCATCAGGCTGTCCTACCAGAGCCAGCCAAGAAAGGAAAGACAGCTGGCTTGCAGGTTCATGTCTTCAGTTCAGTCTAGCCCCCTGCTATAAAAGTCAGCCAGAGCCAACCATCTCTATGGAGTCCCGTCATTAATACCTGGTACTAGTTGGCAATACATTTTACCCTGTGCCAACATCCTCAGTCAGAACCAAAAAGGTTAACGAAACTGATGCCAACACTCATTGCGCTCTTTGGTATCAGCACTTACCCCAGATCACTGTGCCCACCACACAGACACGCACAGACACACACACACACACACACTTCACTTCTTCTTGGTTAAATAGTCATGTTTCTTGCTAATGCCTTAGTGTTTTCAAATGCTCCAAGATTTCCCAAAATAGCCAGACCTACGCTTCTGGGCTTCTTTCTGTAAGTTGGTAGGTCTTGTGTCCCTCTGCCTCAGTGTGTGCAAGCTCCTCTTCTGTAATTTGTCTCTGGAGTCTTCTGAAGTTTGCAATGTCATTTCAAAGAAAGAAAGAAAGACTTTTAACTAATGTGTTAAAAACCAAATGCATTTTAGTGACATGTCAGTTTTAAAGTCTCTCTGCTCAATCACTTGTTCATTCATACCATCAAGTCAACTATCCCTTTAGTTTAGCAGAGACCTACAGTGAGCTTAACATTTGTGTGACCCTAAGACCTTTGCCCTCAAAAAACACACTGATCATGCCATTAAAGAATTATACCTTTATGGCATTATTGCAAAAGAAATCCACATGCATTTTAAGTAAAATGGCAAGCAGGAAACCTCCTCTATTCTAAGGGTGCAGAGAAACTTCCCTGGAGAATTAATTACCTTTGATCCAAGAGTTGAAATAAGAGGAAAAAACGGAGTGATAAATGGAGGGGTGCTCCAGGCAGCAGGGGTTGCCCATCCAAAGGTCCTAAGGCAGGAGAGAAGACAGCTCACAGAGCATTTGAAGGAGGTCTTATGTATTAGGACATGGCAATGGAGACAGCCAACAGAATACAGCCATTAAGGAAGGTGGTCAGACCATAGGGGACCTTGAGATCTGTGTTAAAGACCAGAGTTTATTCTAACAGCAGCAGAAGCCTTTGGGAGTTTTGTTTTGTTTTGTTTAAATTGCAAAGTTCTATACTGAGAGTAACTAAGGTCCTGATAGTTGTTTGGCAAGAAGGAGAATGGTAGGAAAAAAAGTAGAAAACTTTGCCAGGCTCCAGAGGAGGCGAAATTAGAAAGCATTTCTTCTTTTCTGTTAGCCCTGGCTATGCAGGTGGATAGGAATGGTATATATCAGATTGTGCAGACGGGTAGGCCTTATCCCAGTCTAAGAAAGGGAACAGGTACAGTATATCCCAAGTGAATAAGTACAGTGTAATCCAGGCTATGAGGGTGGATATGTACAGTACAGCCCGGACTATACAAGTAGATCCATACCATATAGCACAGGCTGTGCTGGTAGAGGCGTACAGTATGGCTGTGCTCCACACCCTGTTCCCAGATTAAAAAATAAAAATTAAGCTGAACCTAAACATTACCTCCTCCTGCTTGTTCCTTCTGAACAGAAACAGAGGAGGAGTGGATGGGGTGGGAGGCAGAAGAGTGGTGGGGGGAGGAAGCAGGAGGAGAAGAGGAAGGGGAAACTGAGATAGGAATATAAAATAAATGTAAGAAATTTAATTGTTAAAAAGAAAAAAGTAAAACATACACACTTGGGATAGGAAAAAATAAATAAACTGCCTCTTTATATGCATAGTAAATTTTTATATAAATTTTCTAAAAAAAAAGAAAAGAAAGGAAAAATTCTTTCCTCCCTGGCGGAACCTTTCAAATGGTCAGGCCATCGTGGAAGTGCAACCAAAGATGGGTTTGCACACACAGTAGGGTCAAAGTTCAAGTTTCGGATGCCTGTCACACTGACTGGCTGTGCATCCTTGGGCGGATCGTGTGGCCACCCCTTGCCTCCGTTCACTCATCTAAGAACGAGGTGAGCCTAGTCGCCCACCTCTGCTTTGGCTGTAAAGATTCAGCTGGCAGGTGTGAGGCCCCTGCTTAGCTGAGAGAGGGTGGTGAGCAGTTGACGGTGATGGAGTCGGAGAATGACCACCCTTCTACGTCAGCAGATCCGAAAGGGCAACAAACACATCCGTTTATCCATCACGATGCCCTCAGCGCCTGCCACTGCTCCCGACACCTTCTGAGTACCACAGGAATGAGAGCAGGCGTGAGCACCCTGGGTGTCTCGTACAACTCCACAGTGACTTTGGTGGCTACTGTCTCAGCAGGGGAAGAGATGCCAAGGCCATGCCATGCCATGCATTGCTGCACGCTTTTAAACCAGAGTTAGTGGGAATGTCTCTAAGGAGTTGTTTTTACAAATTTTACAGGTTTGTCTTTACTTAATTGTCCCTGCCAGAGGCACTTTTCTATCTTACCACTAAAAACAGAGGTCATGAGAAGAGCCAGAGGGTCCATTTCAACAATGAGCCATACTGGGTTCCCGGAAATCCTGCAGATGGCTCAGCTCCTTCTCTGCTTAGCTAGAGGAGCCTGAGCAGCACCTAGAAGCCCTGGGAGACACAGGAACCTCCTGGCATCAAGCTTTATGCAGCCTGAGACAGAGTCTGAATCCCACACAATCCCTTGATGTCCTGTGCTTATCAGTCCCTGTCCTCTAAGAAACAGGACATCAGCTACCCACTTCCCTTCAGTTTCCATAACTAAACCAAGCAGTCCTCAGCCTCTGTGTTCAAGAGAGTCTGAGTTCAGGTGATCTGCTCCAACTCTCCATTCCTGTTTACAGGCAGTCTGTCTAGAAGGGTACATGTCCTTAAGTCCTTCATTACTTCTTCCTCTGTGAAATGGGTTTAAACAGCAGCCTTGGTCTCAGGAGGTTGTTGGGAGGGTAAAAGAGGGAACATGTTAACAGCCGGGAATGTATTAGCGTGCGTGCTCCACGGTTACACATGCTACTGCTATCACTCTCAGTGGGACACAGTTTCCCTGGTACTGAGAAACTGCATTTGCTCTACTGTAGGAGAGGCTCCTGGTGCCCACCCAAGATGTTGTGGATATTCAACTCATAATATATGTCACTTATACGAGCTACATATGCTGCACCATGGTCATTACTACAGCTATGCACTGATAGCCTTTTTTTTCATTTTGAATTGTTTAGGTTCAACTACTCTATTTGGGTTTTTTTTTGTTTGCTTATTTTATTTTTTTTTAGTTGTTGCAAAAAAAAATCCCATTTTCCTCCCCCTCCTCGCACACATCGCCCCCCACTCCCCTCCCCTTCTCCCCCTCCCCCCCACTCTATTCCCCCTCCCTCTCGAGAATGAAGAGCAGTCCAGATTCCCTGCCCTGCGGGAAGTCCGAGGCCCTCCCACTTCTATCCAGGACCAGGAAGATGAGCATCCAAACAGGCTAGGCTCCCACAAAGCCAGTTCATGTATTAGGATCGAAACCTAGTGCCATTGTCTTTGGCTTCTCATCAGCCTTCATTGTCCGCCACGTTCAGAAAGTCCGGTTTCATCCCATGCTTATTCAGTCCCAGTCCCGCTGGCCTTGGTGAGCTCCCAATAGATCAGTTCCACTGTCACAGTGGGTGGTGCACCCCTCGTGGTCCTGACTTCCTTGCTCATGTTCTCCCTCCTTCTGCTCCTCATTTGGATCTTAAGAGCTCAGTCCGGTGCTCCAATTTGGGTCTCTGTCTCTATCTCGATCCATCGCCAGATGAAGGTTCTAAGGTAATATGCAAGATATTCATCAGTATGGCTATAGGATAGGGTCATTTCAGGTTCCCTCTCCTCAGTTGCTCAAGGTACTAGCTGGGGACATCTCCCCGGACACCTGCGAGCCCCTCTAGAGTCAAGTCTCTTGCCAACCCTAAGATGGCTCCCTTAATTAGGCTATATATTTCTCTGCTCCCGTGTCCACCCTTCCTTTATCCCAGCCATCCCATTCCCCCAAGCTCCCCCCATTCTCCCCTTCTCATGTTTCTCACCCCATTTCCCCTTAGCCCCATGCCACCTCATCCCCAAGTTCCCAGGTTTTGCCCTGCAATCTTGTCTACTTCCCATATCCAGGCGGATGACTATATGTTTTTCTTTGGGTTCACTTTGTTGTGGCAAAGTACATACAACATAAAACCCACAGGACCTTCATTATTGTGCATCCAGCATCACCTCTAGTTCTCGGCATTGGTGCCCATTTAGCAGCCACTCTCATGATCTCCCTTCCCCAAACCCTGGGATCCACCAAGATTTGGTTACTGGATATTTCACATTCATCAAAATCATATGCGGCATTCTGTGTCTAACTTCTTTCACTTAATGTAACACGTTCAAGATTAATCCATGTTATACCAATTATTTGTATTTCATTCCATTTATAGGTGAATAATATTCCATTAAATGGCTATACTACAATCTGTTCACCCATCTGCACACATTGATGGATGTTTGGGTTGTTCCCACATCTGAATAGAGCTGCTATGAACATTTGCATAGAAGTTTTGTTTGCAAGCGTGTTTTTAAATTCTTTTGCAAAGGATGATATTTCAGTATATGTGGCTTGGCTACCTAAGAGGAAAGGGGAGAAAACAGTAAGGAGATAATGTAGGAAGAGAACGATTTCAACACCCCCCCCCCAAAACACACACACACACACACACACATAGAGGACTAGTTTCTGGGATGAGTATACACAGTGTATGTTATGTGTTTGCGTATGCTAGACCATGTGTGGTCATTATTTCAGGAGCCACCACAGAGCCTGGGCTCAGCTTGCTGAGTAACCTCTTGACCATGATTTCTTTAATGTCCGTGTGACATAGTGTGGTATGCCGGAGCTGGGGGAACGGAACCAGTTATTCTTCTTCCTCTCTCAGAGTCAAATAAGTCACAAGAGCTATCGTAACCAAGGAATAATCATGAGCCAAGCTCTGAGTTGTGCCTTTCACACACAGGGGCTCATTCAGTCTTGGCCTGACTCCTACAAGAAAATTGAGGCTTAGAAAAGTAGCCTGTAAGACAACGGTAGCGGCAGGCTTCAAACGCAGGTCAGCTCACTGCAGTGTTCCTGCAGATCGACAGCTCACCTAGCTGTCTCTCACTTGCCTCATCTCTACTAGACTCACCCATGTATTTTCTTCAGCATAAAATAAATCGAGTCCGTAAGTACCATCTCAGGAGCCTGGCCCAGCCTTAGAAATATCATCAAACATGTCTGTGTGCATCAACCAACAGTTACGGTTGTCCAGTTTGGGTGCAGGCTGTCTGCTAGCTCTTCCTCTGCCACAGCTTCTCCCCTCCTATGGAGAACACGATCAGATTTGGCTCTTGCAAGGATGCTCGTGACTAGTCCCATTCCTGATATGGGAGAGATGAGGTAATCCAGGGCCTGCCATATCAGACCTCATTTTCACAGGGCCTCCGTCCCCCTCATGACTATTCTCTCAGCATCTTCAACAGTTCCCGACTCATCGTAAGTCTAACATTCATGTTTGCTGAAGGAATTAATGAGATAGCAGCAGCAGGAACAAAGCAAGTGTGTGCTATTCCTTCGTCTGGCGTAGGTCCTGCTTTTCAATTTACCGTATGACCCTGTTTCCCAATATAACCATGTGGATACCCGGAGATATGAAAAATACCTCATCAGTGATCCGTGTGCTTGAAGCACTGTTTTCTTAGCACAGGGCTCTGATACGGCACCTGATGGCATTTATTAAATTTTTTGTTGTTGTTAGCAAACATTGTGTAGGTTGCCATGGAGCCACCCAAGGATCCAGGCTAAGATATTGACCCTGAGTAAATAACTCTTTGGGAAGGGATAGATATTCCTGTAAATTAGTAACCTTGACCAAAGAACCGGGATGTGTGAGTTCACAGTCAATCAAACAACCGGGGCTCAATTTTCCCATGAAAATGGCTCCATCCGACTCAGAAAAAAACTCAGTTTTAGAAAGCAGAATTTGTTTCTGAAGACAGAAAGCACAGTCGGAGGCAAAGAGCATAAACTTAACCTGTGCTCAGGTCAGAGTCTGACCCGTCGAGAGGCTGGGAAATCACACTTCCCAAGAGAGCAGAGAGCATGCAGCTGATAGAAAGCTTCCTGGGGACTCCAGACATTGAGCAGGTAGGCCTGGTGGAGGGGAAGGCCAAACACAAGCATCTAATGTACAGAAAGAGCAGGACTAACATACATGGAGTGCATTCCGCGTTCCAGGTGCCCATGCTGACAGTGTAGCCCGGAATCTCTCTTTTACCCTACAAACCGTGGTGTCTGGCATGTTATGCTATGATTCCCCATGTTCAGAAGAGAGTAATACATACCATCTTCTCTCTTTCAAAAAGAAAAAGGAGCTAGACTCTTAAGCTTGCTGCACTTTCATGTTTAAACCTCTACATCTTTTTTACTTGGCTGTAAATTGCTCCTATGACCCCAGTATAGAAATGTCTAGAAGTGTATAGTCTACAGAGAAGCCCCAGCCAGCTGTCTTAAGGCCTCAGCTCCTTGGCAGAGATTGGAGACTGAGAGGTACAGTCGGATAACTACTGATAGAACTCACGGATTCTTTTTTTTTTTTTAATTTCTAAAATGTGCTGTCCCTGAGAACTGTTCCATTGCCAATTCTACTTACACATTCTGGCCTTTTAAATTTTCTCTTCAGTTCTGAGGCAAACAAGCATCCTTAAGAACTAGTAGGTGGAGACTGTATTGGATGCATCATTTCTGGTCCACTAGAGTCTCTCTGGAGCAAACATCTGTGTCTACACAAAGTTTACAGAGGTGGCCACAGGGTTTGTTTTTTATGGAAGTGTGTGTGTGGCTTCCTTTATGCCTTGGGAGACATTGTGACCTTGATCCAGTTCAGAGAGGCGAGTGGACTTCACAGGCTGCCCAAGGAGGGCAAGGTGAGCCGTGGAGAGTCACCCGCCCTTTAGCTCAGCCCTACTCTAGGCTGTTATCCAAACTGATCCCGTCCTGGTGTTCGGGAAGCTAGCTGAGTGCAGACACAGTTCTACTGCAGTAGTGGTGATTATAACATCTAGCATTCTGTGGGCCAGGCTACCCAACTGGTATCACATCTCTGTGGTTTGTAGCTGACTAGCATTCACTGTCCCACTTCTGGTACCAACTTTTTGTGAGCTTGGATTTTCAGTTGCAAGCAATGGATAACTCCTTCTTGTTCTATTTGTCCTATGAGGCAGGATGTATTACGACTCCTAGTTGTAAACATGAGGACATCAAGTATTAAGTAGCTAAGATGACATGGTCACAGCTGCACAGCCAACTGGTAGGGCCGTAAACATAACTCTTTATAAACATGACGTCAACTCTGTACTAGACTGCCCACTCCAAATCCCACTGTGTGGTGGTTGTGACTGCAGAAGTGCTTTTGTGGTAACACTGAGATGGACCAGTGAGTGTAGTAGGTCACTACTGAGCAAGCCCAGAGGGGTGTGAATGGTAACAAATAACCTGTTTCCATCTACACCACTGAAAGAAAGCTGAGCTCGTCGATACAATTCAGTGTTGCCGAGAAGCCGTTCAGTCTAGCCCTGCTCAGTTGAAATAGCATAGGAACACTAATCTAGTTCTTACACACACAATCCAGAGTTTGTCAGACAAAGAAAAGAAAGAGCATTCCCTACATAGGAGACAGTATGGAATGAATCTCATTCTAGAATGGAGCACTTGTGCTGAGCAATGGGCTCAAAAGAGGAGCTTGAGGCCTAACTTGGAGTTTTGATTGCTGTGGTAAAACACTATGGCCAAAAGCAACTTATGGAGGAAAGGCCTTTATTTCAGCTTACAGCTCACAATGTATCTTTGAAGGAAGTAAGGCCGGGAATTCACGCAAGAACTAGAGGCAGGGTGTGTGGAAGAATGCTCTTGCAGGCCGGTGGCAGACTTGTGCTGAACTAGCTTCCTTATACAACCCAGGGACACCATCAGTAAACAGTCAAGACAATCACCCAAATGGATCTGCCCACAGTCCAGTCGGATCTGGAAAGTCCCTCAGCTGAGATTCCTTCCACAGGTGATTCTAGGCTGGGTCAAGTTGACAGTTAAAGCTGACTAGGACATATGGGGAGATAGAATTTGTCTAACCAAATATTCTGCTTATTTGATGTGTCTCATGACATGTGAAGAAAATCAGATTATAGAGAAGTAATATGTAATTAACAAATTGACTTCATGTACACATGCATGTGCTTTGTGTGTATGCCTCCAAGCCAGGCTGAACGGCATATTTAAATACTTTATTGGTTTGGAGACAGGTCTCACTACATAGCCCAGGCTGGCCTCATGCCATCATCCCACCTCAGCTGCCAGAGTGCTGGCATCACAGGCACGTGATCACAGCAGGCTGAAATTTAATTGGTTCATGATTCTAGCAGCCGTGGATCCAACTGGGCCTCTTGGTGCTGATCGCTGTCAGTCACCTTTCCATTACAGCCGTCTTGAGGGAGGACTGGTGTGCTCAGATTTCTCACTGATGGAACATCAGATAAACAGCCTCTTCAGATGGCATATGTGTGTTTAAAATGAGAAATGTGTTTCTCTCAAAAGCTCTGTGAAGATGTTGAAGCTTTGCAGAATGATTTGCAGGTCCCTTCAAATGCAATGAGCATGTTTTAGTACCATATCATTGTCGTCAGTAACAAAAAGGTAAATCCAATTAACAGTGATTGGGTTTTATTATCCAGGTGGCTCTCCAGACTGCTGCCTGTGTGGAGGGAGGGACAGTCCCCACGTACTCCTTGGTATGCTTTGGGAATGTGTCTCATGATTCCTTTGGTTGCTTGCGACTCACCTATACCACAAGGACCTTGCTGTATCATGGTAGCGGCTGTCACCCACTCCTGTCACATGTGTGTGTCACAGGAAGGACCTGTTAGGGAAGAAGGTAGAACAGTTAGAAAGCTTCAAGTCAAGTAGTTCCAAAGTTTGACTGTGAGCATCTTGTGCACCTTGCTAAGTAGTTAACATGCTGACTTAGCCCTCTTGGAGAGTCCCCGAAGGGCAGTAGGTGAAAGAGATAGCACACAAGACTCACGGTTTAGAAAGATCCAGTGAACGCCTAGTGGGAGAGAGCAGAGTCTGGAGGCGGGATGATGTGTTTACCTGTTCACTCCTTTTGGGTGCCCATGGTGCTGTTATTATACCTATGGCCTCCAGGAACAAATCCAGCACCCAGAACTCTCCAAACAATCCCCCAGTATCTTCTATGCAAAGCTTGATTAAATTTGTACGTGGCACTGGCTTTATTCCCCGAATCCTTCGCTTCTGCTGGTCTTCAGACAGCCCCAAACTTCCCTTTTTTCTTCTAGAGTCCTGGGTTTCCTGGTTTCCCTCATGGGAAGATGTCATTAATGAATATGCTAAAAAGATCAGGAGCCTTAAGCAGTGAGTCTCAGAAGTGTCTCGACTTCTATAAATCCCAAATAAACCATGTAAACAGAGAGGCCTCAATCCACTCAGAAGATGTCCAGTAGGGGACACAGAGATGGCAGCTTCGGGTTTAAGGTGGGCTGTGGAGAAGGTCAAACCTTGCACTGTGTCTATGTCAACTTCTGCTGTCAGCTGTGTCCAGTAAGCAACACCCAAAAATGAAGTATGAGACTTTATAAGGTGGCCATTTCCTGTTTCTAAAGAAAGAGCTACACCAATGAACCTTACCCACATTTTGGAAAGTGGAATTGACGTGTGTTTGACTGCTGCAGGGTGCTGAGGTCTTCAGTTTCATTCAGCCATCTCTAAGACTTTAGATGAGCCACTGCCTCATTTCCGGACATACTTCATTCTGTAGAAAAAGCACCTGCTGCATAGGCTTGTAATAATATTTAAAGAGATGAGCACTTAGCAATGGTAAGAAAGCAAAGGGAGGTGGTTCTACAAGTGTCATTTTGATGCATAGTCTCACAAGCTCCTTGAGCCTGGGATTCATTGTTCTAAGTCTCCCCTGGTTCTCTGTACAGAAACAGAGAGGTGAATTCCTGGAATGGGCAAAGGCTGGGACGCAAAAGCGAGGGATGGTACTCTTAGATTTCAGGACATCTGTCCTTCTGACAAACCAGTATGAAATGACCTCATGCCGATGGGACAGGCATGTGAAAGGACAGCAGCAAGAGCTGAACCATTATGATGGCACCCCTCCCCAGGCACTTCGCAAGAGTATCAGTTAATGTTTGTGAGCACCTACAGTGTGCCAGTCCTGAAGGAACTGAGGGGATCTAGACCCAAAGTTTCTGCCAGCAAGTGACTGTAGCCAGGGGCCTCGGAGGTACTGTCCAAGGTGCTGCCCCCACATCTAGATGGGAAACTCCAGTGTTGTTACCTAACAGGCACCAGCGGCCCCAGGCATGGAGGGCAGCTCTGCCCCCACCCCATACTCCAATCCAACAAGAGGTCATTTACACTTTGCTGTGAGGTGATGTTGACCTCTAGGGTCCCTTTCATTGTTGATACTATGAGAAAGGAAGAAGGCTTAACACCAGCCTGGCCAGCCTACCTGGCCAGACCACCCTCACTGCCAAGTGCCTGTTAGTCTCTTCAGGATGCCCTATCTACCCCTTTACAGTTAGCATCTCTGTCCCCACATCCATGGTAGATAGCCAGTTCTTCATCTCACTTCAATCTAAACTTCCACAATGAAAAACTTAGAAGGAGTAGGGGGCTAAGGGCTGGCTCAATGGGTGAGTGTGCTTGCTGTGCAAGCATGAGGATCCACATTCAGATCTCAGCATCCATGTACAAAGCTGGGCATAGCCACAAACACCTCTGCATCCCCGGTGCTTGACTGGGCAGAGACAATAGGATCTCTGGGGCTTGCTGGCTGCCAGTCTAGATGGAATTATCAAGCTCCAGGTTCAGTGAGAGACCCTGCCTCAGAGGAATAAGACAGAGAGCAGTAAGGGAATATTCCTGACTTCCTCCTCCTCTAGCCTTTATGCATGCAGAGACACAGGGAGCAACACACATATGTGTGTGAACACACAGTATTAAAAGGTCACTGTTAGCACTTCCTCACTGCTTCCTGAATTCTTGGCTTTTCATAAAAGGATCAGCTTCTTAGTTCTGTAGTGTGTGCCTTTTTCCTCCAGCAGATGCACATCCTTTGGTGGAGCCTTGTGTTTGGGGTAAGAATTCATTTTCTTCTACCAAGAACTTCCCAGTCTTCAAATTAAAATAGCACATCCCGGGACTCCATTAGTCAGAGCAGTTGAGTCTTCTGTTGGCATCCATGGTTGCTGAGTTTGCTTGGGATATGTGTGGATGAGTGATAGTTGTTATCTGTTCATGTATAGCTTTAAAAAAATCACAAATGTGGTATGTCCGATTCAACCGAAAAGAAGAAAGAAATTCCAACACACACTGCAGCACAAATGAAGCCCAGCAAGCTGTTTGCACAAAGATAAATTCTCTATCATTCAACATCTATGAAATAGTGAGTTATCAAATCCACAAAAACAAAAGAAAATTGTAATTGCAAGGGGCTGAGAAAGGGGGAAAGGGGAGCTGATTTTGCAGGACTTAAAGAGCAGTGCTCACAGTTATTCTGCAGTATAACTGTACTCGTTACAGCTGAGCTGTATACCTCAAATAGTGAAGCTGCAAGGTCTGTGGTATTTACGTTATTTCGACACAATGAAAAAGATGGGATGAAGATGATAACGTCAAGTGCTGTGAATATTGTTGCTTAGGGTGAAAGTAAAATGATGTCTGGATTAAACAGGCAGGCCTGGGGAGATAGCTCAGTGATACAGTTCTTGCCTTGTATGCAACAAACACACACACTAAATGTACATGTAAAGAAATTATGGACAGTGTACCATACTAGAGCTAGACGTTGAAGCAGTCCTATCCATTCAGAGCTCAGAATAGAGATGTCTCCAACTCCTCTATCCCCGCTCACCGCTCTTCACACACACACACACACACACACACACACACCCATCCTACACCTGGCATGTACATTTCTGCTGCACAATGACCAGCCCACTGCAGCCACACCCAGGGCCAAGGGGTTGAATTCCAGCACTCACAAATGCCCCATGGTGTGTCACCTTGGCTTCAGTCTACCAACCTCACCCTGATGCAGTAGCTGCCTCTTGGGGACCCTTTCAGCATCCAGCCTTGGGAAAATGGTTTGGGATGAGAACAGTGGTTGGAAGGACATGCGGATGGGTCTGTTCTGGACTCTATCCCAGTAGAGACTGAGCTGATCCGGTCTTCCCAACTCTCAATCACTGTCAGCACACCAACCTTGTATGGCTCTGACTCTTGTAGACACAGGGTACCTTTTTTCATGAACCTGAGATTCTGGCTGCTGAAGGAATGTCGGAGCTATTCCCTCTATCATACAAGTCTCTCTATTCAGAGTTATGGCCATGAAAACGGTATCATGTCCTCCAGGAGACATCCCCTACCTCTTACAGTAGTGGAGATGAGAACAAATCCCTCCAAAGGGTTATTTCCTCCTCTGTGCTCGGCAGAATATTCTGTGGGTCTTAATCACAGAAAGCCCTCCCTCTGAGTCAGAATCAAGTTGGTTCCTTTCATTGCTTTCCCTGAATCAAAATGTCTTAAGTATCTGATGTTGGAGATGGCAATGATGCTATTAAATGACAGCTAACATTTGTCAAAGACTTACCCTGTGCCAGGTGCTATTACAGAGGTCTTACATGCATGGTTCTATTTAATACTCCCAGAACCTGAGGTTTATGCCTTATAGAGATGAAAGGCACTCCCTGTAAGCATAGGCATCCAGAAGGGCCCTCGGGGACCAGTGGAAAGAAGAGACCCTTCACTGCCTTTCATACTCAGCAGAGCAGAGTTTCTCAAACTGACAGGGGCATATATATCACATGGAAACCATAAGAAGTCAAATTGATCCCAAGCCAGGAATATGGGTCAGTGGGTAAAGTGCTTGCTGCACAAGGATGTGAACCTGAGATCAGTCCCCAGTAGGTGTGGTGGTGCATGCTTGTAATCGCTGCACTGTGAAAATGAAGGCAGGCAGATCCCTGGGACTCACTGGCCAAGACAGTCTCCTTCCTGTCCAGTGACAGACCCTGTTCCCAAAACACAAAACAAAAGCAAGGTGGACAGTGCAAAGGAGGGACACGTGAGCTGACCACTGGCCTCCATATGGTTCTCTCTCTCTCTCTCTCTCTCTCTCTCTCTCTCTCTCTCACACACACACACACACACATACACACACACACACACACACACACACACACAGTAGATCTCGTGTGAGGCCTGAATACAGTGTTTCTTTCACTTTCTTGAAGATTTTTTTATGTGTATGAATGTTTTGTTTGCATATGTTTGCACCATGTGTGTGCAGTGGCTGTGGGAGCCAGAAACGGGGAGAGGGATCACATTCCTTGGAACTGGAGTTTTAGGTGATTGTGAGCTAGCATGAAGGTGCTGGAAACCAAATCCTATCCTCTGCAAGAGCAGCCAGTGCTGGTAACTGCTGAGCCATCTCTCCAGCCCCCGGTGCGGTGTTTCTTATAGTGGCCTCTGAATTTAAGACAAGCCTGCAAGGGTAGCCCCTTCCTGCACCTGTAGTTTTTCTTCTATTCCTGAGATGGAACTCACCCATCATTCACTCTGTGACATTTGTGGAGTGGGTTATTTATCAAGAGCATCAGCCATAACATCAGAACCAGGTCCCAAGCTTGGTTCTGCACTTCCTTCATGACCTAATGTCTCTGAGTGTAGCCACCCAGTCTGCCAGTAGAGAGGGGCACTCACTGTATGGCATCTTCGCAAATATCAAATGAGGTAGCAACACAGCAAACCTATGCCTGGAAGCTAGATCATGGTGCATGGCCAATAATGGTCACGGTCTGAGACCTTATTTTATGACTCTCTTATTTATGCATTCACTCCTGATTCCCTTGTGTTTGCCAATAAGCTAGCTGGCTCCAGCATTTAGTTACATGTTGCATATTGAAGCAGGTATTTCCATGGCCCTAGTGGTTGCAACAATGGGCACCAGCAGTCAACAAGAGACAGAATTACCTGTGGATAACTTGTGACCGTGTCAGCAGAAGGCAGAATTAGCTCCATAGGTCCAAGGATGAGCAATGGGAGCTGCATGGAGAAAGACTATTCTATAAAGAGAGAGAGAGAGAGAGAGAGAGAGAGAGAGAGAGAGAGCGCACGTGCGTGCATGTGTGAGCATGCATGTGCAAACCAGCAAGACTAGAATGGGGTAAAATGTCAGCAGATCATAAGCTGTTCACTATCTGGAGTGAACTAAATATGTAGGCAATTATTGACAGGAGCCTGAAAGGAGCAATCGGGAGAGTTGGTCCCCAGCCAAATCACATCTCATTTTGGAGCAAGAGAAGGGATTGACTGACCAGAATTTAACATTGAGGGAGGCATGTTACAAAGAGGGGGCAGGCAAGGAGCTACAGGGTACCCTGGTCAGAAGTAAGCAGTAGTCCCCTCACCCCACCCATCAGTCAATCCAGCTAGCTCACTCACCAAACACGTAGGGTTTTGCTTTGAAAGGGGGCTTTATGCATAGGTTTCAGCCTGGAAAGCCCCTACCTGACCACCCTCCCTCTCCCTAAGATGTCGTCTTTTGAGATGATTTCATGTGGAAGCATCGCTAAGTAAATTCGCTAAATGCCTATTCATCCCCATCCGATGGGGACCCGGTGAAGCGGGAAATGTGAAAATGGCCCCTGCTCCAGGCCTGAAAGAAGCTTCCTGGGGTTGCCAAATGGAGCCACAGCAGGCTGACCCTGGGAGGCCTGAGACTTCCCAGAGGGGGCTCCTGGAGCTTGGCCTTGGCCCCTTCAGTCCTCCCACCTAAGCTTCCCCAGAGGCCCTGTTTATTATTCCTGTTGCTGGAGACCCATTCAGAGGTTAACTTGTCCTTTTATTCATCCGGACGACAATAATGAACTGTCACACAGTGTGGCAAGGGGTTTGGTAAATAAGAGCTGTGGAGGCGAAGAGATGTAGCTGGCCTCTGGATAGCTGGGAAAGATGCTGCCTGATTTTCCTTTATAAGGTCATTGCCTTGCTGCTACCCCAGCAGCTCCTTGGAAGCCCTTTTGAGCATCAGGCTTCAGGAACCTCGGAACCTTGGCCACCTCGATTATCACTGTCCAGGCACAAAGGTTGGCCCTGTGGATCTAGCCCAAGGATTCACCTCTGTGTACATCAGGAGAGCGCTGCATCCTGTGCAGGACAGATGGTCCCAGGCTGCAGATGCAGGAGCCTCTTCAGGCATCTGCCACCCCAGGATGGCTGGCTTCTCATTGGTTTTTATTTCAATAAGAGCCTGGGACATTGATCACATTTTTTTCTCACCTCAGGATCTTTTAACTTCTCTATTTCATCCTTTCCATCCATCCAGAATTATGGGTTAGTCAGCATATATCATCCAATGAGTGGATGAGGGTCCAGAGTGGCTATACTCCAGAGGAGTTTGAGGGCTGAGGATAGAACAACCCAGGTAACTGAGACGTAGCAGAGCAATGTGCATTGAATGTGTGCCTAATGTGTGCCCTTAAATCTACCCATCCTGCTGGCAAAAAAAAAAAAAATGTGTGGTAAACTTATTGTGTGCTGCGGTGTTTAAGTCTGAGCAGCTGGGAGGAAATGAGCTTACCAAAGGCCACTGTTCAGAGGATCTGGTGGCTTGTTTACTCTTTCCACACATGGTGGGCTGTGGTGGTGCAGCTGGAACTCACTTCCAGATCCTTTTGTTCTCAGAGCTTAGGCATTGCTTTCTAAGATACTGCCCTGCTTCTCCTCGGTCCAGCATTAAGGTTAGGGCAATGGCACAGTAGATAAAGCATGCGTTACTCAGGTATGAAGACCTGGGTCTAAAACTCCAACACCCAGAGAAAGGCAGGAGCCTTAGGGGGCATCTGTAACCCCAGCGTTCCGACTGTGAGATGGCAGACAGAAGCAGGCAGCTCCCGAAAGCCTTGCTGGCCGACCAGACTGGTGTGCATGGTGGGGAACTTGAGACCCTGACTCCTACAAGGTAGTTTGTGAGGGATGCACACACAAAGCTCTCCTCTGACCTCCACACACAGGCCATGGCACATGTGTGCTTGGACCAACACTTACAGGCACGTGCAGAACACACCCCTCCCTACCTGCGCACCACGCGTACATAACACACAATTCAAAAGAAAGAGTCCAGCTTCACTGTGCTCCCGTACAGTGTCTTTCTTCCCCCATCACCCCGTCTGGAAGAGCGGGCAGCCCCTGGCCTCTAAGGAGCCCTCCGCCCAAGCCGAGCTGCCTGGTGACAGAGGAGCTGTCACATCAGCGCCATTTACCTGTTTGGGTTTATTCAGTGGAAGAGGCGACCGCGTCTCTGGCAGATGGAGACCTGTGTGACTGCCTTTTAAAATACTGTCACAGCTGTATGCACAAGCTGATTAGCTGTGACGGCGCTGTGAGCACTGAGATTGATGGTGATAAATTTGGGATAACAATGCTGGGAACAATGTCATCCGTTTGCGTGGCGCTTCATATTTTTTAAAGCTCCCTCAACCCACAACTCAGTGGTTATCGAGCACTCGGATTCATTCACTGCTCACTGCGCTGAGGGAGTCGGCTCTAAATTGGCTTGTCGGGGCGTGTGCATTCCTTCGTCATCATTCATTCATTGGCCAGACGAGAGTGTAGGTCCTACTCTGTGCCAGATCTGACTAGATTCTCTCCTCGTGGGCCTGATGTTGTAAGGAAGCCAAGAGAGGTCTTTCAAATAATAATAAAAGTAGTCAAGTCAGCATTGTGGTGTGGTAAAGGAGAATGCAGGGGCTACTTTAGGTGGAATGACAAGATTTAAATTTTTTAAAAAATTAAATTAAAAAAATTTTTGAAGAAAAGATGTTTGAAAGACCTAAATGATAAGAACAGGCCAAAAATTAAGAGACACAGGCACAGCAAGTGCAAAGGCCCTGAGGCCGATCTGTATATGACATCAGGTATACTGACGACTATTGTCCACCATGCTCAATGCTGAGCATAGATACCAAAGCAGATAAAACACTGCGCTGTCCTCAGGGTTCCTTACACAGTGGAATATGTGGGAGAGAGATGTGCAAACAGCCTGTGCTGTCTCAACCTGACAAATCCTAGAATCACCTGGAAAGACGGTTGTAGTGGAAGATGGCTTATATTGGGCAGGCCCGTGTCGTATCTGGGGATAGTCACAGTCCGAATGAAGTTGATTGCTGTGGGAAGATTCAGCCCACTGTGCATGTCACCGTTCACTATGCGGGGGTCCTGACCCGTGTAACAGTGGAGAAGCCAGGCTGAGCTTGACAGTCAGTCAAGAAAGCGAATGAGCGTGCACGTGTTCACTTCTGTCTGCTCTAGACTGTGGGTGTGGCGTGTCCAGCTGCCTCAAGCCATTGCGTGTGGTAGTGAACAATAACCAGAAACTGTGAGCTAAAATAAACCCATTCTCTCCCTAAATTGCCCCTTTCTGGGATGTTACAACACAGCAGTCAGAATGAAACTAGACAGCCTCTTTTCACGTAACATGGCTGGCCCAGGGGCAGGACCCGCCAAGAGTGTGCATCTCAGGCTGTGTGCTGTGGTCAGAACAGGAAAACAGAGTGAAATCTGCTTCCTAGGACTAAGAAGGGAGGCAAGACCTAACACCTCCACGGTCTACAGAGGACCCTGACTTTCTCTTCTGTTTGTTCCCACAGGACAAATGACCAGCTGGTGGCTTTTCTCTCCCGATACCGAGATATGAATTTCCTGAAGTCTCATGGCCGGGACAATGCAAGGTAATAACACTGGGCACTGCAGACACGGAAAGCTATTCCTGAGGTCTTTCTTCCAGACTGATTCTACAGTACCAGAGAGAAGTTCCTGTGTGCAAGCTCAAGGGTCCCTCTTGTTAGCCAAGGACAGGGAGCAGCGGATGCTTCTGGCAGGCTTGCAGCTTTTCGCCCAAGAAATCTTTTAAATTTATTCCTGTATATGTACATTTGCGTGAGTGTTCAGGTGCACATGTGTATGCTGGTTCACATGCTTCTGTCTATGTGTATGTATGCAGTGTACATGTGTATGCCAGTGCACCTATGTGTGTGTATCTATGAGAATGCACGTGTGTATGCCAGTGCACATGCACCTGTATGTGTGTATGTATGCATCTGCCTATGTGTATGTATGGGGTGCACATGTGTATGCCGGTGCACATGAACCTGTGTGTGTGTGTGTGTGTGTGTGTGTGTGTGTGTGTGTGTGTGTGTATGGAATGCGCATGTATATGCCGGTGTAAATACACCTGTGTGTGTATGTATGCATCTGTCTATGTGTATGTATGGGGTGCACATGTGTATGCAGGTGCACATGCACCTGTGTATGTATATTTATGGGGTATATATGTGTATAGGGAGACTGATGCACCTGTGTGTGTGTGTATGTATGGGGTACACATGTGTATGCAGGTGCTCATGCACCTGTGTGTGTGTATGTATGGGGTACACATGTGTATACAGGTGCACACGCACCTGTGTATGTATATTTATGGGGTGTATGTGTGTATACGGAGACTGATGCACCTGTGTGTGTGTATGTATGGGGTACACATGTGTATGCAGGTGCTCATGCACCTGTGTGTGTGTGTGTATGGGGTACACATGTGTATACAGGTGCACACGCACCTGTGTGTGTGTATGTATGGGGTGCACATGTGTATACAGGTGCACATGCACCTGTGTGTATTTATGGGGTACACATTTGTATGAAGGTACACATGTGTATACAGGTGCACATGCACCTGTGTGTGTGTATGGGGTACACATTTGTATGAAGGTACACATGTGTATACAAGTTCACATGCACCTGTGTGTGTGTATGTATGGGGTACACATGTGTATACGGGTGCACATGCACCTGTGTGTGTGTATGGGGTGCACATATTATGAAGGTGCATGTGCACATGTGGAAGACAGAGGACAGCCCCAAGTATCATTCCTCAGGTTCTACCCACCATTTGTTTTTGAGACATGGGTTCTGGGGATTGAACTCAGATCCTCATGCTCACACAGTGAACACTTTATCAGCTGCACCATCTCCCTATACCACTCAGAACCTTTTACATCTTTGTTTTCCCCAGGAATTTTGTGAGTTCATTTTTATCATGGTGATCCTTGGAGCCTAGTAGTCATGGCTAATTCTCATATTGTTGATCGGTAGACTAAGGATTGCATTTAAGTGACATCCCCACTTCATTTAGTCCTTCTGCCTGTCACTCAAGAGCTGCTTTCCTCACACCAGCCACATGCCAGGTGCTGCTGTAGCAGTGAACAAGAGCATCTTCAGACTCTCAAAGGATTTACTTTCCAGTTGAAAGACTCAGGATAGCATGAAGTTAAATCCAGAGGTTCGGGCTTCCAGTCTGTGTCTTCCTCATTTACTCCCACTGCTGGTATGGATAGAGGCAAGCGGGATTCAGAGCTCCCATCTCTCCCATTCAGAATAAACAGTGTCAAAAACTAGGAGATTGGCTTGAGGAGATGGCTCAGTCTGTAAAGTATTCACTTCATTAGTATGAGTTCAGTTTCCAGAAACCCTGTAAAAATTCAGGCATGGCAGCATGCACCTGTAATCCCAGTGGGATGGGAGGAAGAGACCATCCATCTAGTCTGGGCTACATGATGAAGTTTCAGACCAACGAAAATCCCTCATCAAACAAAATGTGCAAGGTACCTAAGGATCCACACCTGAAGTTTTCCTGTGATCTCCACATGCATGTGCACACCTGCTCCTACTTACATGTGCATCAACACATTTACACACATACATAAACACATACCTGTACACAAACAGCGTCTCACCCTGGTGTAAGAGGCAGTCTTGAGCACCCTCTGGTTCCAGTGTTGAACAGAACACACTCCAGAATAATAGCTCTTGGAATCATTGTAACCTGTTAGTATTTTGCGTCTGGTTGTTTGTTTGTTTGGTTGGTTGGTCAGCTGGCTCATTTGAACATATCTTCCATGAGAATCCTGATTTCCAATTAACCACGACAATCCTGGTATGACTTTGTGTCTATGTTCTGTGTCTGACTTTGCTCAGGGCTGATAGCAAGTCCAGTCCCATCCTTCCTAGGTCATGGCAGTTCTTGTTTCTCCATTCCTGATCTGGTCATGGTTGGGATTTGAATGTACAGTCCCTGTTCAAGATTATTTCTGCCATAACTCATGGAGATGGCAGATTCTGTGACTCGATTTACCTTATTATCTCAAGCAAGCGACAGAAGCAAGCATTAAGTTCCCTGCCCTGAGTTTTCAAGGAGTTATCCCAGAATTCTTGGGTTGCATTATTTCTTAAGGTTTGATTTTCATTTCAGCAGCCAATTGTGCACATATTGGCCTCTTCTTGATTCTAATCTGCCTCCATTATATTTAAAAGGAACTCTAAGGCATTACAGTGCTCTGTGAATTCCTGCTAGTTAGCATAGCATGTTCAGGTCTCCAGTGGTGAAAAGGCTACCTGGACAAATACAGATCATGGCATGCTAAGCCCTAGTACTTTTTCGCCCATTGCATGTGATATTGGCTTTATCCAGGGCAGAATTAGGAATTAATATCTTTATTTTCAGGAAGTGAAAGGGAAACTTTGAGATCCCAAATGGATTTTTCTAAGGTTGGCCAGTTGATGGCATGTCAGGATTTGAACCCAGGCCTTTCTGAAAGCAAAGACATGCTGTCAATTAGAGCTGGGGGCAATTCTATAGAGTGTTTATTATTGAAAAGTGACCCTGATATTGAAAGTCCTTGCCCATGGGTAGAGAATAAAACCCTTCTTCTCCTCACATAGCCTATAGTATCTGATTTGTCCAAACATCTTACATTGTGGGCAAAGAAACCATTCCATTTAAAGACACATCACAAACATCACATCCACCCCAGTAGTACTAGTTCAGGCTAATGGCTCTTTAATCTTGGCTCTCTGTTTCCCAAGGGTTCCACTAGTAACTTAGTAGCACAATTAAAGTCATGGGCTTTGAGTTCCCACCCCCTAGGAGGAAGTGCTGTTCTACCATGTCTGAGGCTGTGTTGCATCATTTGTGTAACTTAACCACTCGGAGGCCATTCCTTTGCCAGTAAAGTGAAATAGGCAGAGCCCCATATGAACAGGATTAAATGAAATGTGTCCTTTGATGATGATGAGGAGGAGGAAAAAGAAGATGGTGGTGGTGATGATGATGACACCATTGCCATGGCAAGCAAAAAGCCAAAATGCTACTGGCAGGAATGTCACCCAGATCTCTGTCCTGCATGGATGCGCACACCCCATGTGATCCAGGGGCACCAGTGGTGGGGATAGTGCCTACATGGCTCAGAGCGGCTTCACGTGTTCCTAGCAGCTGCCTCCCAAACCCTAAAGCCAAGTACCTAGTTTCAAAATTGCTCACAAGTTCCTATGTTCACTCTTGAAGTCCCCAGCTGGGACTCTCTCATTTACATGAATTAAGGACAATATACTTTTAGTTTAATTTAGTAATAAAATTAATTAGTGTGCTATTGCCTATAATTTACTGCTCTTTGTTAGTGAAGTCTTCCCTTGGTGTGCGAACTCGGCTTCCCATAGCCCACCTCCCATTGCCTCTACCCAGTGGGCAGGCCTCACCAGTGCTGTGGCAAAAAAATTCTTTTGCGGTGAGTGACGTAAGCCCACTGCAGACTGACCTGTGGGTTTACTGGAACAGTTACACTGACTTCAGGTGTGACTGAATCGAGCGGCTCAAATTCAGCACCAATCACTTGATGATTCCATTTTCTTGAGTGTTGGCTTGATTTTCTAGCTTTAGGCTTCGGCCGTTAAAAACTCAGTCACTGATTTTATATTACAAGCAAGGAAGCTGAGATGCGGAGAAATGTTGGATTCACAGAATTAGGGCAAGACTGGGACTCAAACCCTACTGAGTGTGTCCAAAGAGGCCAATCCAAAATTCCTACAGGGTGTCGCCTCCCTGGGTACCGGCCCTGCTTTGTTCCAGTAGACCAGGTGATTTGTTTTGAATGGTCAGATCTTTGAGAATATTGTAGACTGTGTGTCTTAAGTTTCTATTGCTGTAATGAAACGCTGTCATCAAAGCAGCTGGAGAGGAAAGGGTTTCCTTGACTTATGCTTCCACACACTGTCCATTATCCAGGACAGTTGGGACGGGAACTAAACAGAGCAGGAATATGGAGGTAAGGGCGGACTCAGAGGCCATGGCGAGGTGTTCCTTATCCTTACTGCCTTGCTCAGCCTGATGTACTAAGCTTGCTTTCTTATAGCAGTCAGGGCCACCAGCCCAGATATGGCACCACCCACATTGGGCTGGGACCTCCCCCATCAATCACGAATTAAGAAAATGCTCTACAGGCTTGCCCGCAGCCTGATCTATGGAAGTATTTTCCCAATTGAGGTTTCCTCATTTCCAATGACTGTAGCCTGTGTCAAGTTGACATAAAAAACAGTCAGCACAATGTGTTTGATTATATTCATTCCTTTCCCTCTCAGACTCACCCTCTTCTCTACACACCCTACTTTGTGCCCTCTTTATCTTTAATTTAAAAAAAATTTTTTTAAACTATCAAAACCAACTTGTGACGCTCATGTTATTCTTGGTCCTGTGGCCTTCCACCGGAGCATGGTCCACTTACCAGGGACTGTGTTCTCCCCTCCATCCTCCAACAGCTATCCATTATCAGTAGCTTCTTAACTAGGGCTAGGACTTCATGCCCACCTCCCGTCTCCATGCTGGGATGTGGTCCTGCTTGCACTTGAATGGGTCTTGTGCACGCTGCCATGACTGTTGTGAGTTCGTGTGTGCTTCCCACTGTGTCCAGAAACCCTGTTTCCTCCTCGTCAACCCCTGCCTCTGGCTCTTACAGTCTTTCTGTCCCCTCTTCAGCAATTGTCCCTGAGCCTTGGGACAACGGGATGTTACACAAAAGTCTCATTTAGTCCTTTGTAGTCTCCTATTTTCTTCACCACGTGCAGCTGTGGGTCTCTGTGAGTCGCCATCTGCTTCAAGTAGAAGCTTCTCAGATGAAGGTGGAGGCGTGCATTTATTTAAGGGTATAGCAATAAGTCATTAGGAGTCAGTTTACTATTATGTCCATTTCAGAATAATAGTAGTAGATTCTCTCCTAGCATCTGAGCTCTGTGACCATGCGCTCCGTGGCTCAGCATAACTGAGCTTCAGTGTTCTCCCCGTTGCAGAACAATAGAGTAGAATGAGCTGGTTTCCAGGGTCCCACTGTAGGCTGGCATGGCTTGTCTCTAGACAGACTCTTGTAAAAGTGGGTGACAAAAGCAGAGAGCCCGAGAGCTAGAAAGATGCGAGGAACCAAAGCAAGCAGTGGGATGCAGCACAGGCTACAGGGTTGCCTAACAGCCACCCTGACCCTCCGTGCCCATCTCCAGCCTTTAGCAGCTAGTTTTGACTTTCAGCTCCCACTGTGAGGTGGTGGCCTAAAAACAAACTTGTATTTTAATAGCTGCCAAATTGGTCCCGACTGTTGATGAAATTAAATGGACTGGAGAGCTGTGTTCACTGTTTCCCCTAGTTTTCACCCAAAATATTCAAGTGTCCAGTGAGGTGACTGATGTACGGTGCACTCATCATATCCTAAGGAGCATCAGCAGGATTGAAGCCCAAACCCCGAAATTTATCCAGAGCCCTGATTAATGGAAATGTCTCCAGGAGCTCCTTGCTTCTACTCAGATGCCATCTGCCTGAGTCTCAGTGTGTGGGGACAGGGAAACAGAGAGGAAAAGTCAGCTTTCTCTGATACAGTAGTTTCTTCTGGGATATTTTCTGCTCTGTGTAATTTCTCAGTCACCAAGAGCCCTGTGTTTAGGACGGGATTTAATGTAAATGGTAAGGCAGAAATGCTGCTAGCAACATGTCATCTCGGCTACATTCCAGCTGTGTCTCCAGCATTCAGCTCCCACTGGCCTTGCCTCTGTGTGTGCCAGGCAAATAGCAACAACAGGATGAACTGGCTCACAAACCACAAGGAAGGCACCAAGCCGGACACTTGGAATATGTATTCCAACCTCTGTTGGCGAATGTTCTCCCAGTGGAGAGAGTGTGCAGCTGAGGGCTGGACAATCACTTTGTTTTACCCCACACCCAGGGGCTTAAGGCTTGTTGCTGAAAGACCTCCAGCATGGAAAGTGAGTCATCCAAGCTCTGAAGGCAGAGACCTGGAGTCCCCTGCTCTTTGTAGCACTCACTATGTGAGACCCTCTATAAGTCACATCAGTTATCTGATTATCTGCTCCCTTGTCTGTAAAACTGGATGACGAGAATGTCAACCCAGCCAGGCGCTGGTGGTGCACGCCTTTAATCCCAGCATGCGGGAGGCAGAGGCAGGCAGATCTGAGGGAGTTTGAGGTTAGCCTGGTCTACAAAGCGAGTTCCAGGACAGTCTCCAAAACTATAAGAAATCCTGTATCGAACTCCGCCAATAATAATAATAATAATAATGTCAACCTTATATAATTTACCAGAATTTACTGAGTTTGACAGGCGTGATGGTGCAAGCCTGTAATACCAGCTACTTGGAAGGCTGAGGAAGGGAGATCACAAGTTCAAGGCTAGTCTGGGAGACTTAGTGAAACCTATCTCAAAGTGAGGTTTTAAAAGAAGGCATATGAGACCAATGAGATGGTGCAGTAATTACAGTGCTTGGCCATAAAAACCTGGTGGTCTGAGTTGATCCCCAAAACCCATGTAAAGGTAGGGGAGAGAACCAACTCCACAGAGCTGTTCTCTCTCTCTCTCTCTCTCTCTCTCTCTCTCTCTCTCTCTCTCTCTCACACACACACACACACACACACACATACAGGGAGGGGAGGGGAGAGACAGACAGACATAGAGACAGTGACAGAGAAACCAAGAGAAAGAGGAGATAATATGAATTTGTTTTTTTAAAATGTCTGATAGCTCATTGGGTAAAAGATACTTGTTGCCAAGCTTGATGACCTGAATTCAGTCCCCAGTAGCCACATGCTAGAAAGAAACAAGTTCTGCAAATGGTTTTCTGACCCCCGCATGTGTACCATGGTATGTAAACACATTCGTACGTACGTATATACATACATACATGCATACACACACAAATGAAATAAATAAGCATGTGTAAAGCTTTAAATACATAAGTGAATAAAAGTGAAGTGCTCAGTGCAGAGCACTTGGGAGCATGTGCAAAGCCTTGAATTCCATCTCCAGTGCTGCCGAAACAAAGAGGGAGGCAAAGTAATATAGCCTCTTGGTACAGTTGCTTTGAATAGGGAGAAAATGATGATGACGCTGGAGAAGCATCTTAAAAGTGACAGACGTGCGACTCCAACTCTCAGGAAAGCTTCTAGACTCTTCCCAGTGTCGGAAGTACAGGCAGGTGTGAGGCTGGGAGAGGATCCAGCTCCAGATTAGAAGCAGCACAGGCAGCTCCCCGTTCTTCTCCTGTCTAGCCCCACCTGCTGCAGGCAGCATCCCTACATGGGGTAGCAGGATGACTCTGAGCAGCATCAGCTATTTCCCTTCTCCAACACTGAATTAATCCTCCAACTCAAATCCCATTAGATGTGTAAACAGGCAACTGATTAACCTAAAGTTGGCAAGTCCACAGGGAGCCTGGCCAGGAGCCACCTTCTGGTAGATCTGAAGGTTCTTTGGTACCATCTTGCTTCTGCAGAGATGGGCTCCCTCCCCTGGTTAACACACAGCACTCTAAAGCAAGCACATAATTAATATTGCATCTCCAGTAGAGAAAGCAGATCGCATTTCTACTTTCCTTCCCATTTATCACACCCATGGGGTCCTCTGAGTTTTAGGAGCCATGTCACCTTGTCACTTTGTATTATGCCCACCCTCACCCCGACACCATGCATAGGACATTTCATACACCCCCTCCCATTACTCTACTGTGTGCACCTTTCTGATTTTCAAGACAATGTGAATAGTTAGAAAAATAACCTAAAAATAAAAAACCTAACCTAAAAAGAAAAAAATACATTCCAGAATCACTGAGGGAGAGAATAGGATTTTATTTCCTTTTTTGCATTTCTTTCTATGTCCAAAACAGTCTTTGAATGATGGGCCCCACTTTGCTAATGAAAAAAGAAAGCAGCAGGCATTGTTTTTAAAAATATGTGAAGGGGTAGGAAAGGGGCCTCCATTTATGAAGTATTTGCCACAGAAGCATGATGACCTGAATTCGGATCCCTAGCATCTGTGTAGAAAAGGTGGGCGAAGTAGTCTCCAGGGTCATGCCAGCCCTAGGGGAGGGAAGCATGTAGGGACGGGGATTCTTGTGCTCATCAGCCAAGCAGTCTTTGAGCCAGTGAGCTTCAGGTTCAGTGAGAACCCTGCTCAAAAGTAAGGTCAAAGGAGAGCCCAGACATCAAGTATGTACTACATACATACATACATGTATGCGCGCATGTGCACACACATGCACATACCACATTTGCATCCATATGCAAACAAACAAGCAGTACATGGACTATAAAACTGACAAAGCCTTCAGTGGACAAGCAGACTTCTGGCCTTAGAGCCTGAACTAAAACAGAGTTCTTGCCTCTGTAGGTCTCAGAATTCACGCTGCTAGTTCTACATTTCCTCTTGGGCAGCTTTTTTTTTTTCTCTCCATGTCAGTTTTCCCTGCACAGTACAATAACGAGTAGCTATCTCTAACCATCGTCACCACTTAGAATTCCTTATCTGCTGTTTGCCATCGCCCTTGAGTTTTCCTACACAGCAAATACATAAAGCAAAATTGCATATTTGTGATTTGCATTTTCCCCTCTACTTATTTATTAAAGTGGTGTTATGATCTTGTGGCTTAGGGTGTGGAATCCGGAGAATGACAATTAAGGTTTGACTCTCACCTTTGCCACTAACCAGCCACGTGTGTGCTCACTTTCCCCCCTCCCAGTCTGACTGCCTCCGTGTCTCTCCTATCAAAGAGCGCATCAGAGTACATACTGAATGCATGGAGTAGGCCTAGAATGGAGTGTGTACTCAGAAAGTGGTACCTGTCGGTACCTACTTTGTTCTCTGCCTCTAGTTGGGAAGAGAAGGACAGAGATGGTGTTCTCAATCCTAGTCTCAGTACAGAGTTCATGGTCTGGAAGATATCAAATATGCTTTCTAGGGATGCTAAAATCATGACTGTCCCAGGCCCTCTAGTTTCCTATACCCATGTCTTAGACCAGCAAGATGTTAGAGTCTACCCAGATCAGAACCTAGTGATAACTTTTGATGGCAAGAAGGGTTTGTAATGATAGCCCTTGGGCACAGTTAGAAGGATGGGTATGGCACCTATCACCTCCACCATCACAACCATTAGCATGAAATAAGTTCACTTCATGAACTGGGATTCTGGGGGGGGGGGGGGGGGGGGGGAATGCTGGGCACTGTCCTTGGTGCTGAAGCACCATCCCTTCTCACATGGGTTTCTTTTCAGTTCTTGGCTACACAACATGCCTTTCTACTAAATCCCAGATGATGACAAAAGAGATCAACATTGAAAACACCCATTTTGATGAAGAAAAACTTCAACACCCCAAATGTCTTGTGGCGTGCTGACCGTGTGTCCAGCACGGCATTAAGCCCTCCCCCACACTATCTTACGCAAGCCTTCAGGCTAACTCTTAGAGGAAATTATTGCTTCAGTCTCTTTTCCACCTGCACTTTGAAGCAGCTCAGGAAGTGTGGGGCTGGTTCCACATGTAGAACTTAGATCAAGGAGCCTGGCTTCATGGCTCCCCTGCATCATATAGCTGTAATGTGTGAGCATGTCAGATAATCAATGATTGCAGAATTTGTGGGCAATCATGCTTTGTTCTGTGGCCTCATTTTCATTTATTTGTCCATTTGTATGTGTGAAGATATGTGTGTGGATATGCAGGTGTGTGTGTGTGCATTTGTGTGTGTGCATGCACACAGCAACACACTTGGCTTTTTACATTGGTTCTGGAGATTGAACTTGGGTTCTCATTTTTTTTTTTTTTGTTACATGAGAACTTTACCAACTAAACCATAGCTCAATCCTTGGCTTTATGTTTTAAGTAAAATGCTAGTTTTTGTTTTTTTAAGGGTGTTCCATGACAGGATGTTGGCCGTGAAGAACATCAAGCAGATGGGTTCATCCAGCAATGTAGGGACATCATTCATCTTCTCTGGATCTTAATTGCTTTTCTCTTTGTTTTGCTCGGCTGTAGAATTAGTTAACTTTGCAAACTGCTAAGGCTTCTTTGAACACACTGAGAACTCTAGGGGGCAGCCTCCATCCTTTTGGAACACATCAGAAAGTCCTGGGGTAGCACCACACTTGGTGGGTGTAAAAAGATGGCAGCCAGGGAATGAGCAGATTGGAGAAACCACTTTGGCTCCTGATGACACGACAGAGCCCTTCTTCACTGACCTCTTCTCCCCGGGGGACAGTTGGACCCTCTGACCTAATCAAAACCTTCCATGTGACTTAGATTCCTTCTCAGCTATTAGAATTTAGTCCCTTGAGTACCAGTGAAGCCTACATTATAAGTAAAAATAAACTTTGGAAGGCAAGTCATGCATTTCTCAAAACCTAGGAATAAAGTTGAATGCAGGTGCTTCCGTGTGAAATTCAGGCCACTCTGAAGGTGCAAGTCCTCATGGGTCCCCCAGAAAACCTTTTAAAGCAACATGAGACTCTTATTCTTGTCTCTTTGAAGCAGTGGAAATGCTCAAATCCTTCATTTCTATCCATTTGGGAGGGCCCTGGTGAATGGAAGCAGCAAATGACAGAAATCCTAAGAGCTTACCTTGGGGTCAAATTCAAGGCCCCTAGCTCTGTGACTCTGGAGAAGTTACTTAACCGCCTTATTTTTGTTTTGTTTGAGGCAAGTTCTTGTTGTGTAGCTCCAGCAGGCCTGGCACTCACTATAAAGCCCAGGCTGCCCTCAAATTCAAGGCAAGTCTCCTGCCTCACTTCCCCAGTGCTGAGATTACCAAGCCTGGGTGAAATTGCTCAGCCTTTCAGAGAGTCCATTCCTCTAACACCTCAGCTGCATGTCAGATGTGTTAGAGGAAGTGGGTGGGTACCTAGTTGTGTCATTTCTGTGACTTCCTGATTGTCTAATGGTTGTGGCTTCTGCCTTTTCTGTTGTTCAATCATCCCTTGAGTAAATAATATTTGCTGAGCACCTGGTATACAGAATGCATTGTTCTAGGGATACAGCAGAGAATTAGGAGACAAACATCTCTGCCACCTCGAGACATACACCTCCTGAGCAGAAGCAGAAGATACACTAAATAAGAACCTTGCACGAGAAAGAAGATGCAATGGATAACAATAATGCATGGAAAGAATTCGGGATACTAAGGATGGGAGAGGGGTGTCACCATATGGAAGAACTGATTGGTGGTTGCCCCCATTTATTGCTTGGGTAACTAGTGCTTGCTAAATACTTTGCAAGACCCCTGCAGGGGCATGTGGTTTTGGAAGGCTGTTGGTACTCCTATTGTGAGTTCATAGAGTCCTGTTGAAACTGGCTCTTCATAGTGCCTGTGTTGCTTTGGCGCCACCTGTTGCCCAGATGTCCCAAGGTAACCATGGCAATGAGAAATACAACTGAGAAGACATCCTTCTGTATGTTATAAGTTCCATAGATGCAAACTAGTGCTCAGCCCTGATGGGAGAGAGCCAGGAGCCAACACATATGAAAAGAGAGTGTCTTTAGACTTACCTTGTCTTCCAACTTCACCTTTTATGTTTCAAGTTATGGTGGATGCTCAGAACGGAGTAAATGAAAAATTTAAAATTAAATATCAGCTCAAAGAGTTGACTCTGATCCTCTGCTTGAAACCAGGCTCTGGGCTGCTACCATCTTCTAAAACTGAAGTCCTCAGTAGCTCCTGTGGCATGAGAAAGCGTTCTTAGCCTTGAGGAATGGGCTATCTTTATTTACCCATACTTCACCAAAGCACACATTTGCAGCTTATCCTGTTTGCAAAGGCAGTAAATATGGAACCCACTCCCCAAAAGCCATGGGCATTTCATTTTGGAGATGACTCATGAATGAATGTTGCATTCAAGTAATAGAACCAGGGACAGTGCATTAAAATCACAAGATGCTGTTAGCCCGTGTTGTAAGGTGGGGTTTAAACACTGCCCCACGGAAGGAGGAATTTGCTTGGCCCCTCACCATAGGTTGTTTTTCACTCTCTCTTTCTGCTAGTATGGTTTCCATATGAATTTTCACATAAGTTATCTGAAATTAGAGTTTTTAGCATGGTCCTGTGCAGCCACTGGACATTATTGTATGATTATTAGTAGCCGGACTCAAGGCAGGATTTGATATTTCAAAGCACAGGGCTTCCTGTCAAACTTCAGTTTTGTTTCCGTAGAAGTGATAGAATGTCTATAAGGAACAGCTCCCACTGAACTTCCCAGGAAGGAAGGGACTTTATGAATGAACTCATTAGGGAAAGAATAAGATCAGGGATACTGGACACATACGTCTTCTGAACACCTGGGTGTTCTGGTGGATTCTGTTGATATGAGTCTTCTGTGTGTCTCTTAGGAAAGTGGCCAGCCTAGCATGGAACAGAACTACTGCAGGGGTGAGGCCAGCCTAGCATGGAGCAGGACTGCTGCAGGGGTGAGTCCAGCCTAGCATAGCTGAAGACTACTGCAGGGGTGAGGCCAACCTAGCATGGATGAAGAGTGCTGCAGGGGTGAGGCCAACCTAGCATGGAGCAGGACTGCTGCAGGGTGACTAGGAGAAGATTTACGCAGAGGGCTGCTAACCAGAGCTTCAGAGATCCAGATTCCTAGACCAGAGCACAGCTCAAAAGGCTGGAACAGCAGACAGATCCCTGCATTGGGAGCCCTGCAGACTGGAGGCTCCCCATAGATACTCAGTTCATCCAAGTAAGGATCAGTCTTCTTTCTGCTTGATGCCCATGAGCACCTAGAACCATGCCTAGCACACAGTAGGTGTTCAATAAAGTTCGCTGTGAGTGAACTGACCATTCAAGAAGAAAGCTCGCTTATATCTCTGCCCACACTTTTAACATACCCACTCCCTTAGAGCTCATCTAAGGAGCTTTGATTTTCCTAGCTGCAGAGACAGACAGACAGACAGACAGACAGACAGACAGACAGACAGACACAGAAAGACAGAAGAGAAGAAATGCCACTTCTGCCTCATCTCCCCTCATAGTCCTAAATGAGGTGTGTGTGTGTGTGTGTGTGTGTGTGTGTGAGAGAGAGAGAGAGAGAGAGAGAGAGAGAGAGAGAGAGAGGTGAGTTGTCTACTATGAAAGCCAGGAGTATTAATTTTGTGTCTGCTTGGGAAGAGCTCAGAGGGGCCTTTCATTTTTTCCCCCACCAAATGCAACCTGAGATCATGTAAGTATCAAGCCACGGCAATACCAGTGGTCACTGAATTAGGCCCAGACTGGAATTGCACATTATAGTTTGTGTCGATGCCTCAAAGCATAATTTATGCCCACTGCTTCCACAAAAGTACTTATTAGATGTGCCAGGATGCCACCACATCTTGTCATTTAATGTGCTAATGAAATACCCAGAAGATCATAATTTGTTATTTTTTCACAATATTTTATAAATCCATGTGTGATTTGAGAAACAGCTTGAACAGGCACTGTAGCTCCATGGTGGACTACCTGCCAAGCATGCTCAGGCCCTGGGTTTGAGCCCTAGTGCTGAAAAAAAAAACTATACAGATTCCTACTGATGTGTTGTGGTTTTTATAGCAGAGCTAGGAGCAAGTGTTCTTCTTGAACTTTCGGTTTCTCCACAGCAAGCCTTTATTGAACACCTATCATAGGAAGGTTCCTTGCTCTAATGAGCTAGGTATCCATGCAGAGCTTACAGCCCAGAAAGTTCCCAACATGCACCCATCCTGGAGTCTCAATCTGATGTGTGTTCATGCGTGCATGTGTCTCTTCGGCCAGGCTGGCCTCAGAGCTCAGCACAGAGCCAAAGACAACCTTGAATTTATGTTCCTCCTGCCTCTACCTCCTGAATGCTAGAGTGATGTCACCATGCCAGGTCGACTCGTGATACTGGAGGTTGAACCCAGGGCTTCATGTATGCAATGCAGTCATTCTTCCAACTGAGCCATGTCGGTGTGAGTGTGTGTGTAAAGTGTATGTGTGTGTGAGTGTGTGTGTGTGAGTGTGTGTATAGTGTATGTATGTATGAGTGTGTGTGAGTGTATGAGAGTATGTGTGTATATGCATATGAGTGTGTGTGTGTAGAGCGTATGTGTATGAGTGAGTGTGAGTGTGTGCATGTGTGTGTATGAGTGAGTGTGTGAGAGTCTGTGTGTGTAGTGTATGTATGAGTGAGTGTGTGTTTTAGAGTATGTGTATATATGAGTATGTATGTATGAGTGTGTGTAGTGTATGTATGAGTGTGTATGCGTGTGTGCATATGTGTAGAGTGCGTGTGTGTATGAGTGAGTGCGTGTGTATGTGTGTGTGTGCGCGCACGCGAAGGAATTTTATAGCACTGTCCTCAGATGAGGGCCCACGAGCTGTGTTCATCAAACTGTCACAGCAACCCCTAAAAGACTGTTGGGAGAAATTTCTGAAAAAGTAGAGGTAAGACTGAATTTGCTCACGTCTGAGTGAGCTGCTGGGTAGCTGCACTAGGCCTCCTGGGCTCCAGTGGTTCTTCTAGCCAACAGGGCAGTAGTAATCCCTATTGCAGAGGTGCTATGCCCTGCCTCACCCAGGAGCAAGCAATAAGCAGTAGGCTGCACGTGAAATCCTGACTCCTGTGAGCACCCAGAAAGAGCTCAGTAAATACCCTAACTGCCATGATGGTGTCTTTGGGCTCTGGGAAGAACCCTCTTACCCAGGTACTCAAGGTCAACTTGTTTTGCCCAGGTTCATTCGCAAACAGGGCCTGGACCGTCTTTTCCTGGAGTGTGATGCACATATGTGGCGCCTGGGGGACCGGCGGATCCCAGAGGGCATTGCTGTGGATGGTGGCTCTGATTGGTTCCTGCTTAACCGGAAGTTTGTGGAGTATGTGGCATTCTCCACAGATGACCTGGTGACCAAGATGAAGCAGTTTTACTCTTACACCCTTCTTCCTGCTGAGGTGAGTTCCAGGAAAGATCCCAGGGTAGGGTGCAGGGAGAGGTGCTAGGGGTAGCCCTAGCAGAGAGTGAATGTTTGACCGTGTGATCCTGCATGTCCCTGCAGACCTGACCTCATAGCCAGCCCTGCAGTGCACGTGTGGTGTCAAGGATGCAACCACAGCCTGCACGGTCTCTGCATGCCAAGTACAAAAAGCAACCCTGTTTAAGGCACTCAGCCCATATTTGTAATAGAAAACAATCCAATAGTCTGACTTTTCTAGAAAAAGATGTTACTGCTACTTTGCAGCCAAAAAGAAAAAAAAATTGTTAAAATTGCAAGCCCTCTGATTGTTGATGACACTCTTTGGAATTGTGAGGTGCATGCTAACAGTTCCAGGACAGCTACATCAACTTTTAACATATCCTCCAGTCATCAATCATGCAGTGAAGTAATAACCATTTTCAGCACCAGTAATCCCTTTTCTCATTTGAATACAGTTCTGTCATTCCTGTCACTCCCTGAGAGTGCTGTCTTCATTGCACACACACACACACACACACACACACACACAGAGAGAGAGAGAGAGAGAGAGAGAGAGAGAGAGAGAGAGAGAGAGAGAGTGTTGATCCACAATCGCCCTGGGAAAACCAAATAGGATCTCTTTCACTGGCCCTCTCCATTGTCAGCCGTCATGGTCAAATGATCAGGGCTCAGCCCTTCCTGTGGAGCATACTGAATAAGCCCCTGCATCTTTGATAGCATCCGGGTGCAGTCCCCACCGCATAAGGCTCCAGACCGTTTTAAAACAGCCAGGCACATCCTGATTAAGTTGCCTGTCACCTGCTGGAAGCTGCCTTCTCTGAGATAGGAGCTTCTGGCTTCATCTCCCTGACCTCTAGCTAGTTTTATCCAGACTTCTAACCTTGGGGAAACCCCAGTACTTGTTCTGTTTCCGTGGAGCCTGTGGCATTGCTCGTGTGTGGTTCTCTGCTCCCCAGCTGTTGGGCCTCAAGTCCTAATCACACAGCCTGGAAGAGACCATGCATCTCCGTGGATGATTCCCATGTAGTATCATATCAGGTCAGGGGCCAGCTCCCAGGAGGACTGGCTGTCCACACAGCTCAGCGTGAGGAGCAGCCCAGCCTCTCTGAGCCAGGTTTTACTATTCTGTGCACATGTTAAGTCATCAGCGTTTAATCCTATTTCAGCGGAAATCACCTTTTCTCTCCATTCTGATAACCCCCTCATCCATTATCTTGCAGGGAATTTCTGCATCGTTATAAAGGACACAGGGCAATTGGTAATTGGGTACTTTCCCCCACTGCTTGATGGAAGAGAGGTGCCTCTGTGGGTTTGTAGACAAGTCAAGTTTAAATTCAGGTCCCCTGCCAATGTCATTAGCATCACAGGAAGACAAGTGAGCAGAGCTGAGGGGTAGGTGGAGCTTCATTTTGCTCATCCGCCCATTTAGAAGAGATTCTCTGGGAGTTCGGTTGTTCTCAGCAATATGCCAACGACACCATCGGTACCCCCAAAGCTCTGAGTGCACTCACTTCCCCACCTCTGCCTCAGCACCAAAACATCTCCCTAGGGTCTCTGTCAGAGCCTCTTCCTCCACTGTGTTGTGTCTGCCTGCTTGTTCTTTCTGAGACAGCTCCGGGGCTAAGAAGAAATCTAAAGACTGTGTCCATAAATCTGCAACCATCAGACACATATCCACCAGCAGCTTCCCCTGGGGACCAGGGTCCAGGAGGAAGCATATTCTCCAGTCGGCAGAGCTTGTTATAAAACTGTGTTGAAATAGAAATCGCTCTTGTCCTTCTCTTTCAGTAGCTCAGTGTCTGTAACCAAACGCTATGTCCCCTCTCTGCCTCTCTTCTCCTCCCAGCATCATCTCTTTCTCGGAATCTTTGAAAGAATTGACCAAGAGTCCTAAAATTAGGAAAGAACTATGCATGCTGGTTCATTACCATAGAAAACACGCAGCCCACATTTACTTGTTTTCTGTCCACACTGGGTGGGCTCCTTCAGCACCACAGACAGAAAGCAGTTCCTCAATACCCAGTTTAGTGACTCTGTGAGCTCAGTGGCTCCTGATTTAGTACAGTGAACAGCAAGCACACACCTGGGCCCCAGTTCTAGCCACACTGTCTAGTGCAGTGGCTCCTGGTCCAACACCGCCACCAGCAGCATCTCTAGCCACCCTGTCTTAGTGCTACTGGTCGAGCACTGCCGCCAACAGCATCTCTCCAAGCCACTTTTGTGTGGGTGTGATAATGAGTGATGGACCTTGGTTTGTTGCCGTGAACAGCGAGCAGCCCTGCCCTTCTCTGTTGTGTAGTCAGTGTACAAATAGGTGGACCCATGAGTCTTGCCTTCCTCATCCAGAGGTGAAATCCAAGCTCATTGGACATTGTTATCCGTCCATTTCAGACCTGAAACTTACTGGTTTCCGATCTGGTTCTTTGCAGGCAGGAGCCCTGGCAGCCTGTAGTTTCCTGGAAATCTGTCTGTCATGTTTGCTTCTGGTCCCCATTTGTTGATACATCCCAAGGAGCTCTTCCTATCTGTTAAACAGACTGCAGATGTCCCGGGTGATAAGGGACAGTTATCTTCATGTCAGATTCTAGGCACTAGGGAAGGAAGGTTCAAGACAATAGACTTGTAGGTAGAATTAGCCAGTGAAGACTAAACAGACATCTGCACCCTGAGATGCACAGGCCTGGCAGCTGATGTTGTGTGCCTGAGCTAGACTTGACACTGGTGTCCTGGAGAGCCCTTTGCACTTGATGGTCCACAGAAAGGACATGCCAATCTGACACACTAGTTGTGCGTTACTGGGTTCTCAGGCTGGGGCCTTTTCTCCTCTGCAGTCCTTTTTCCACACGGTCCTGGAGAACAGCCCTCACTGCGACACCATGGTGGATAACAACCTGCGCATCACCAATTGGAACCGCAAGCTGGGCTGCAAGTGCCAGTACAAGCACATCGTGGACTGGTGCGGCTGCTCTCCCAACGACTTCAAGCCTCAGGACTTCCATCGCTTCCAGGTGAGCCCACCTGTCCCACCACACCTTCTTAGGAAGCCGCTGCAAGCTTTTAAGGCCAGACCTATGAGACATCTTAACCTCACTGCCCAGCCTGGCTATAACCAGCAGTTAGCACGCATTTGTCCCATGCTACGTGACAAAGCTATAATCCCCAGATTGGCTCCTTAATCTCCCATTGTCCCTGACTTGTGTGTGTTGCTGCTATTATGATCCTTCCATCTTAGAGGTAAAGGAACTGGGGTGCAAACACTCAGAAACCTTGTTCATGGTCACACATCCCACGCTAGAGCAGTGGCTCAGTGCTGCACAAACACGAAGACCTGAGTTTGGATCCACAGCACCCATAGTAGAAGCCTGGAATGGCAATGTCCTTAATCCCAGTGCCGGTGAATAGGAGATAGGAAGGTCCATGGGATGTGGTGGCCAGCAGACTAGCTGAAAATGGTAAGCTTTGGGTTCAGTGGGACCCCTGTCTCAAGGCACAGAGAGAGCCCTCATGGGGGATATTTGAGATCCTCTTCCAAGCTCCATACACACATGCACAGGTGTTTGCACCTGCACACATGTACATACAAACACTACATGCCAGAGAGAAATTCATAGATGGATACGTAAGTTAAAAGATGATGGAAGCCAAGCATCACTTTCAAGGTCATTCTCATCATCTCTACATTGCCTCTCAGTCACATTCCCCTGGAATATTTGTTAACACAATTTTTTTCTGGGGGTATGCTTGAATATCTTGAATATATTGAGGGCAGGTTTTTTGCCCCAACACTCTTGACATTGTGACTGGGTCAACTGTGTTTTGGGGGACCATCCTCTGTGGTCTCTACCCACAGGTGAAGTTGCAGTCTTCAGCTGTCATGACCAAAGATGTTCCACAATGTCCCTAAATGTGCCATAAGTTTATACTTGCCCCTAGTTGAGAAGCACTGGTCTCCAGCAAAGTCTAGAATATTTTTATACTGCACATTGGAAAACCTGAGGAGCCTCCAGGTTGGGAGACCACCATGCTCTCTAAACTTGAAAGACTAACAAGAGGTAGAAACATCAATGCTTTTACAACTGTCTCTGCATAGCCTTTCTCTGTCCACTTCTGAGCAGTGTGGTAGGATTGCTCATCTGCTCACCACAAGCCAGGAGGATGCTTGGCCCCAGCTCCTACTCTAGATGGAATCTCTTCTCACTCCATGTGCTCCCCCAGGACAGTGTGATGCCTGGGAGGGATGGACTCTGGGTTTCTTCTTCTTTTCTTTCTAGAGGAACCCAAACAAACCCTCATGAAATGCTAAGACAGATCAGGTGGGGTCCCTTTAGCCATCGCATCTGCACAAACAGATGACGCCAGGAGACACCCTTGCTGTGGTGGTGCATGGTCCAAATTGTCTTTGTACAGCTTCAGGTCTCTTAACCTGGTCCCTTGAATCATAGCCACATGCAGCATCTCCATCACCAGGAGGCTTGTCCAGGATGCAGAACCTCAACCTCTTGCACCGCTACAAGTCAGGACCAAACAGGGACCATGTAGAAGGTCACCATGTAATTAGGATACTATCATGTTGGATCTACTCTTTACTAGCTCTGTGCCAGATCCTCTGTGAGCATTGGCTTTGCTGGGATGGATGTCGTCTGCTTTGTAGATGACAATACCAAAACACAGAGGGATTAAATGATTTTTGTGGCCATTCAATTAATGAATTTGGTAGGGCTAAGGAGAGGTGAGTATGTGGGACTTTTACAATTAGTCTACCCCGGTTCTGTGCCTCTGTGGACACAGAAAAAAACATCCATTTTCCTTCTGTTATTTATTATCCCCCAACGCCCTCACTTAGCATCTTTAGCTGCCTGTATTTGGTGATGCACTAAGAGCTGCCAGAGGACTCTCAGACTCATATTAACCATGAGCATAAACTTGGGTGAACTGGGGACTCTCTCCACTCACTACAGAACAAGAAGGCTGCAGGGGGACAATGCCTTATCTATCCAAAAGAAGAAAAGTGGCCCATGACTTTGTCTAGGGTGATCCCTACCCTGCCTGCAGACCTACAACATTTAGAGACGACAGCCCAGAGCCTTGGTATGTTGATTCCTGGGAGTGTCACTACCTCAGGCTGTTACTAGTGGTGGCATCTATACAACAGCTGCAACTTTCTGGGGACATTATGGTCTCTAATGAACCAAGCTAACTTAGAGAGTAGACTATGTACACACAGATTTTTTTTTTTTGCAATAAGTAAAGACAATGTCTAGACTCTGTTGTCTGTTGGAAGCAGAGAGTTCTTTTCCAAGGAACTCTAAAGGAAGAGGATAATAAAAAATAGGCTCATACCCTTGGGGCTAGAGAGATGACTCTGGGGTTAAGAGTCTTCCTGCTCTTCTAGAGGACCCAAGTTCAGTAGTTCCTAGCACCATGTCAGACGGTTCACATCTGCCTGTGACTCCAGCTTTAGCGAATCCAGCACTCTTTTGGGGGGGACCTCTTTGGGAACTCACATGTAACATTCACACACACACACACACACACACACACACACACACACACACACACACTTCTTTAAAAAAGTATACCCTTCTAGAAGATCAGTCTGTGGTCAGAGAATGGCAGGTAGAGACGAGTCTCTTGCCACTGAGACTGATCATTGTCCCTAGTAAATGACAACCTGTAGGTCAATAGGGAACCTAGTAGCCAGTTGAAGTGTTAGTGGTGACCACTTAACAGCAACTGACAGCATGTGCTAGTCACTCCTCTGCTCACTTCAAAGACAGGAAACTTGAGGTTGGAGCAGTTGGGCGATATGCCTAAAGACATGCACACCTAGGAAGCAGCAGAGGGCATGGTCTCTAGTAGACTGACCCCTAGTGCTGTCCAACCTATCTCCAAAACGGATCCCAGGGCTCAGGAAGTAAAGATGATGAGCTGTTCAGCGCCTTTCTTGGGGGCTTCCCTCTCACCTATCCATCAGTCCATCTTCCCTCTCACCTATCCATCAGTCCATCTTCCCTCTCACCTATCCATCAGTCCATCTTCCCTCTCACCTGTCCATCAGTCCATCTTCCCACTCACCTGTCCATCAGTCCATCTTCCCACTCACCTGTCCATCAGTCCATCTTCCCACTCACCTGTCCATCAGTCCATCTTCCCTCTCACCTGTCCATCAGTCCATCTTTCCTCTCACCTGTCCTTCAGTCCATCTTCCCTCTCACCTGTCCATCAATCCATCTTCCCTCTCACCTGTCCATCAGTCCATCTGCCCTCTCACCTGTCCATCAGTCCATCTTCCCACTCACCTGTCCATCAGTCCATCTTCCCGCTCACCTGTCCATCAGTCCATCTTTCCTCTCACCTGTCCATCAGTCCATCTTCCCTCTCACCTGTCCTTCAGTCCATCTTCCCGCTCACCTGTCCATCAGTCCATCTTCCCACTCACCTGTCCATCAGTCCATCTTCCCGCTCACCTGTCCATCAGTCCATCTTTCCTCTCACCTGTCCATCAGTCCATCTTTCCTCTCACCTGTCCTTCAGTTCATCTTCCCTCTCACCTGTCCATCAGTCCATCTTTCCTCTCACCTGTCCATCAGTCCATCTTCCCACTCACCTGTCCATCAGTCCATCTTTCCTCTCACCTGTCCATCAGTCCATCTTCCCCATTACCAGTCCATCCTAGAGGAATGTGATTTTTTTTTAAAAAAAAAAAAAGGAACCTAGGATTTGGAGCTGTGGGATTTGGTGCAAGTGTTGGGACTTTGAGCATTTCCTGAGTATTGGTTCCCGCTCTGAGATGTATGTCCTCATCTGTAGAATGGGAGTTATGACCCTGCCTGGCTGAGTTATCAGAGGCTTAGGTGATGAGATTTGCAATGCCCTTTATACAATATTCTAAGTTATCAGTGTCATTATTGCAGCTATTAGTCCTCTGGAAGGGCGCATCATGCTCGATCCACAGCAACAACTAACCAGAATGAACTCCTCAAGGGACAGGGCTGTATTTAACTCTCTACAGTCCTGAGCACACTGCAACTCCCTGGCCAGAGTCAGCCCAGCCTACTCATATAATAAAGTTTCGTTGGAACACAGCTACCACCACTCACCTGCCATTTTGTAGTTAGGTGTTTCCATGCTTCAGACTGGAGAATTCAGTGCTTTATGTACCTACTGTTTGTCCCTCTGGTGAAGACGTCTGTGAAGCCCTGCCTTAGAAGTAGTATAATACTTACAGATGGCAGGTGCTTGGTTTTTTTCTCTTTATGTGCACACACACATGCATGCGCGCGCGCACGCGCGTGTGTGTGTGTGTGTGTGTGTGTGTGTGCAGAAAACAGCTTCAGGCTTTGTTCCTCTGGACACTGTTGTAGAACTCACTCATCCAAGACCAAACTGCCTCCATCTTCATGAGATCAGTTATGGCTGCTGCAAAAGTCCATCATGATGTGGCCTTGGACTGTGGCCATTCCTGCATAGGAGGTGGTCCGTAGACTGTGGCCATTCCTGCATAGGAGGGTGGTCCGTAGACTGTGGCCATTCCTGCATAGGAGGTGGTCTGTAGACTGTGGCCATTCCTGCATAGGAGGGGTCAGCACAGTTATTGCACTCTCGCCTGAGTATCCAGAGGCTGTCTAACTGCATATGGCCCCGGGGGTTCTCAGGGAGAGGATAGAGAATATGGGTTGGGGAAGTTTAACATGGAAAGGATCCACCTGTGTAGCTCTGAAGCCATCATCTCTGCTGGGTGCAGACCTTCCAGGTACTTTAGGGTCCCCCATGCTCCTGCCCATAACCCTTCACCCATGATCTATAAGTAAGCCTAACAGACTCCTTAGTTCCCCAGGGTGGTCGTTGGTTTGTCACTGAGGTCTTATGAAGAGGGACTAGATGCTTAAGTCCCCCAAGAGGAAGTATTTTTACAATACTGTCCATGAAGCAGGGTCTCTCACTGAACCCAGGATTCCCTGATTAAAGCCCAAAGATTTGCCCATCTCTTCCTCTCCAGTCCTGGGATTATAGACACACATGACCATGGCCAGTATTTCTACATGGGTCCAGAAATCCAACTCAAGCCCTCATGCAGACATTTCACTAACTGAGCTATCTCCCCCAGTCAGCACATATTGTCTTTGAACCCTAGGTCTTCATCCCCTGTGTTGCTGTACATCTGTGAATAAATCTCTTTCTCCCTCTGGACCCATTTCTATAAGTTCTCAGTTTACATGGAAACATTATACTACATGGGGAGTTTGGGGGAGATTTACATTTCTGAAAGTCACCAGACTTGTTGACAGAGTAGAGAAGAAGGTAAGGACTGTGGGTTTGCCTGGCTGAAAGTCTTGCTCAGACCACGGTCTGGCCAAACATTAGCCTGAGATAGATAGTATGTAGTCTCATTCGCTCTAAGAAAGCAGCTGCTAGTTGAAAGGAAGTTTTTGTTTCCATTATAAATGTTTATCTAGCAGATCTGTGGCCCTGAAATTCAAGGTTAACTGAGACAAAGGATAATTTTAGATTAAAAGAAAGGAAGAGTCATTGACAGTGTAGAGTCCCCTGTATGAGTGACTGGGTTTTCCTGTCAAAGCGCCATGACCCCAGATCCTGGAGCATGTGAAGTGTCATCCCTGGAGTGTCCCTGGTGAGCCTGTCAATCAGCTAAGATGCCAAGGGACTCTAAAGAACAGTGGGGACAATGGCTGGAAGAAGAGCTTATGTCTTTATCTAAAGGGATGTGCTGCCAATCCAGTTTACCCACCATTGCCACTTCAGAATATGACCAGGGTTTCCCTCAACAGTTGCTGTTTGAAAGGAAGCCAGAAATTGTTCCTGTGAACCTTCCACTTTGTAAATATTGCCAGTGAATCTGATGTTAGGTGTTCTCCCAGTCAACTAAAATTGCTTGTCTATAACCTTCACTGAGAACCAATCTAGCTCTGACTACCCACAATTCAATTTATTTCAGGGACATTTGGGTGGTGATTCCTAAGTGCCCACTATGCTTTGATGTCTTACAGGTTTTAACATCGTCCCCCTCTCATTCTGACCCATTTTATAGAGGAGAATATTGAAAGGTCATGAAGTCCCACGGCTTACTGCCATGCCCTCTTCTCCTTGCAGGATGTAGGATGATCACACACACACACACACACACACACACACACACACATTGCTTGATGATAAACTTGTCTTGTATCTCTCCTGAGCACAGCAGACAGCCCGGCCCACCTTCTTTGCCCGAAAGTTCGAAGCCATAGTGAACCAGGAAATCATTGGGCAGCTGGACTCTTACCTGTATGGCAACTATCCTGCGGGCACCCCGGGCCTCCGCTCCTACTGGGAGAATGTCTATGACGAGCCGGATGGAATCCACAGCCTCAGCGATGTGGCACTCACACTCTACCATTCCTTCATCCGCCTGGGGCTGCGAAGGGCCGAGTCGTCCCTGCACACGGACGGCGAGAACAGCTGCAGGTGAGCCAGGTGCTGAGCTGGGTCGCTGGCAGAGCAAGGTGCTAATGCCATGCTTCTCCGCTGCCTGCTCCCCCCCACCCCCCGCCCACCACGCGAGTCCCTCCACACTGTGCTAAGGCTCTGCTTCTTAGCCTACTCTTATTCCCGGGACACAAGCAATAATACCGACCCTGATCACATTCTCCCTCTCCTCCTCCTCTCCTTCCCATCAGACTGTCTTCCTTGGTTTCTCTCTTTTGCAAACAATACCTCGCTGCGTCACCTGGGCTGGCCTTAAGCTCGCTGGGACCCTCCAGCCTCAACCACCACGTCTGAGATCACAGGTGTGCACCACTGTATCTGACCTTGGGCAAGGTGTGAACCCCTTGGACCCTCAGTTTCTTCATATGTGAGATGAAAAGAAAGCACCCAAGAGCCACCTCATGAGTGTGCACTACGGTCCTGGTTTTAATAGAATTTTACACGCTGAGGTGTTCAGTAGCTTTCACGTGATTTTGATGCCCTAGTGGCCCTATTAAGCCATCACAATGGCCAGAAGTGAGTGTTTTGGTTAAGATAGTATCGGCAAGCCGCCCCTCTCATTGCTGTTTCATTGTGGCTCTTTATTTAGTGTGTCCACTATCACTGCATAGTTTACCCTTCCCGGTCAATAAGGCCGTCCAGTCCTGCCCTGTCAGAAGCTTGTATGTGTTATGATGTGTGCGTGCATACATGTTCATGGAACTGTGGAGGCCAGAGACCAATGTCAGGTGCGCTCTTCTCTCACTCTTCCCCTCATTTGCCCCACATTTCTTTTTAAAGTATGTATATGCACGTGTGCCTCTGTGTGGGTATGGGGCATGTGCATATGCATGTGCATATGAGTATGGGTGGCCATGGGGGGCAGAAGAAGGCATTGGTCGTCCTGGAGTTGGAGTTATAGGCTGTTTTGAGCTACCCATTCTGGGCACCGGGAGCTGAGCTAGCATCATCTACAAGAGCATTGTAAGCCCTTACTGCTGAGCCACCTTTGCAGTCCACTGTGTATGTGCGTGTGTGTGCGTGTGTGTGTGTGCGTGTGCGTGTGTGTGTGTGTGTGTGTGTCGGGTCTCTCATTGAACTTGGCGCTCACTGATTCGGTAAGACTGGCCAGCAAACCCCAGGGGTCCTCCTGTCTCCACATCCCCAGTGCTGGCAGTACAGGTACATGCCACAGTTCTGCCTTCTTATGTGAGTACTAAGGATCTGAACTCGGGTCTTCACGCTAGCATGGCAAGCACTTTTACCAACCGAGCTATCTCCCAATCCCTCTCTGGGGTTAAAGGGCTACTGATACTCCCACTCCTAACCTCCCGCAAGCCAAGGGACATCACCTCCAACAGGTCCATCCCATGTGGCTGCACCAACCCAGTATCAATTTCAGTGAGTGTCTTTTCCCCCTGGTCAGACTGTGGGAGAGTGTAAACCTTGGAACCACAGACTGTCTGCCCAGTATACAGCATTGCATCCCAAACCTGGGAGGCAACTGTCCTCCCAGACCATCTTAATCATGAGCATCCTAGGACCTATAAGATAAACAATCTTAAAGGAAATTCCAAAAGACACTCCCGATTTATTTAGGGTTGTTGAAACTTTCTCCTGGTACTTGCTTTGGAATGAAGCAAGCCATCCAGTTGCCTCGGGCCCAGAATCCTTTGGCTCTTCTCCTTCATTTTTTATTGTGATGGAGCTATTGTGCCTTGCCGTGGGCAAAGCCTTGTATTTATGAATCGGAGGCTGGGAATAAATCAGGACAAAAGACCCTTATCCCAAAAAGGCAAAGGAGAATGAATTGCTACCCGTGGGGCATCTAGGGAAACAGCAAGTGCCTTTCATCTGATCTGGGCGTTTCATGCACGCTGTGCACTTCCAGGCTGTGCTACAACCTTTCATAAAACACTGCTTATTGATTCATTTTCTCATTATAAAGTAATGCATGTGCTCTGCAGAAATGTTTGATAGAGCAGATTCAAACATACGAGAACAAGGAAAGAGAGGCCACTTCCGATCCACCATGCAGGGATTGAGATGCCAATATGTTCCTACAAAAACCCAACTCAGATGCCAGTAAATATAATAGTCAGCATGAGCCCCACAGGGGGTGCTGTGCACACCAACCTAGACCTCTTAAGTTAAGTGAACTTGCAAGTCAGCATGAGCCCTGAAGTGGGAGCTGTGCACACCAGCCTAGACCAGAGCCCCATGAACATGTGAGTCAACATGAGCCCTACAAGGGGCATGGTGCACACCAATCTAGACCACCTGAGCTCCATGCAGCTGCAAGTCAGTACAAGCGCTGCAGGAGATAACTGTGCAGACCAGCCTAGACCACTGGTGCTACTTGGTTCAACTCTAGACCAATCCAGTTAGACTCTCAACTTGAAGTTGACTACCAAATCACCGGCTCTTTCAAGGCATTCAGAAATCCAAACGTATGTTTCTTTGTTTTTTTTTTTCTTCTCACGCTCACCTTATGTAAATACGGAGTGAGACAAATGTTCCCACTGCATTCTATAAATTATCTTACTGCCTCTTGGCGTTTTCCCTTTTCCTAGTGTAGTTGCTGTTGCCATTACCTAGGGATGAAGTAATGTGACGATAAGATGCAGAGGGCTTTGTGTTACATCTCAGGTGGCATGGTCCTCAGATGTACGTAGGAAGCAAGCACACAGCTACAGGGAAACCTAGGTTCTCAATCATTCAGCAAGCATTGTTTGAACACCCATTGTGCACCAGGCTCTTTGTTGGGCATTCAACATTCACCGCTAACCCAGACAGAGTGACCTCAAGGTCATGATCTTCACCTTCTAGTGTAAAGACGCCCAGTTCCTAAGTGTGCACATGCACCTGTGCACGCACGCACACACACACACACACACACACAGAGAGAGAGAGAGAGAGAGAGAGAGAGAGAGAGAGAGAGAGAGAGAGGGAGAGTTCAAGACTGTCGGTAAGAACTGACGTTCTGCTGAGTTCTCGGCTAGTTCTCATTGAGCATTACAGCAAAGCACAGCTCACCATACACTCACAAGAGGAGAAGAGCATCCCCAGCAGAGAGAATGTCCTATGCAAAGGTCCTGGGGCACAAATGAGCTCTGCACACCGGGAGCCCAAAGTAAAGTACCCATGGTCAGAAAGTGGTCAGTTTGGGCAGATGGGAACAAAATCGAGCAGAGAGCCTTACACTCGAAGTTAGAGATTTGAGTTCAGCTGCAAGCATAGTGCTTGTGGCTCATAAAGAGCAGCCGGTGTGACGACAGTGATTCCTACAGTGCCCCTGTGGAGGCCTTAGGAAGGCTTGGCCCAGCCTCTGGCATTGCTCCGTAGAGTAGGGGGGTTGGAGCCACACAACAGGAACCCTTGGTGGAGATGGCTCAATGGGGGAAAGCATTTGTCTCTCAAGCATGAAGACATTTGGATCTCCACCACCCATATGAAAACCAGGCCCTGTAACACCTGTCTATAACCTGGCAATGATGAGAGGGAGTGGGAGACAGATGGAGCCTGGAGCCTCACAGGCCCACTAGCCTAGCCTAAGTGACAAAGTTCCAGGCCAATAAGAGACCTCACCCCAAACAAAAGGCAGAAGGAGCCCAAGGACTGATACCTAACACTGTCCTCTGGCCTTCACAGGCGTTCTATACACACACTCACCAACAGCCTTACATGTACACACTCATGCAAAAATACACAAAGAGAGACAGAGACATAGACAGAGAAAAGGAAGGAAAGGCAAGCAATAAAGCAACAGATTACTCCAATACTCGGCCTTCGCTTGTGTTCTTGACATTCAGCAACACTCAGTATGATTGTCTGCTCCTTTCTTGAACTACTTTCTCCCTTTTTCTCCTTTCACTCCCAGGCAGTGAGCGCTCCTCTGTCTGTAGCCACACTCACCTCACAAAACAAGTGCCAACAATGCATTAACTGTGGGCTGCTGGGACAATACCTTGTCACAAAGAGAGCAGGGCTGGGAACTGGTCATCATTTCCTTCGTGCTCACCATCTTCTTTCCAGTCTGGGCCTGCCTCTCTTCTGCATCCGCAGCCACCTGCAGGGCAGAGAGAGGGTGGTTCTGCAGCTCCTGACTGGAAACTGTTAACTGAACCACAATGACATGGGCTCGACAACTTTGGTGGCTCCCCTCTCTAACCAATGACTCCTCTTCCCACAGGCTAGCCTAAACATGCTCTCAAGGTGACCCCAAGAAGTCAGGAAGGTAGATGCATGTGTGACAAGGCCTGGATCAGACCATCCATGGCATCTCTACACTTGCTATTGGCTAAAGATGAGCCAGGAGGTGGGGAATGGACTCTACACGCCCGTGCAGACAAAGCTGTAATGTGCTCCAGATATTGGAGCCGTGAGGCTTTGGGGACACCCATGCAGGTGAACACAGACTCTTCCAAGGAGTGCAAGTACCACACGCGATCATTTTCATTTAAACTCACTAACATTAAGCCAAACATGGTAGCCTACATCTGTAACTCCAGTGTTTGGAAATGGAGAAAAGAAAACCAGGAATTCAAGACCATGTTCAACTATGCCTACCTGGGATGCATGAGGTGCTGTCTGAAAAGAAAAAAATAATAATTGTAAGAAGGCTGAGAAGATGAGGAAAATGCTTGCTAGTCAAGCGTGAAGACTTGAGTTCAGATCCCCAGAACCTACATAAAAAGCCAGACATGGCAGCATGAACTAGACACCCACATAAAAAGCCAAGCCAAAAGCCAGCATGAACCCTTAGTCCTAGCCCTAGGAGGCCGACAGAAAGATCCCTGGGCTTCACTGGCCAGCTAATCTAGCTAATTGGTGAGCTCTGGATTCAGGGAGAGACCCTGTCTCAAAAATTAAGTTGGGGAGTTATAGAGGAAAACACCGTATATCTCCTCTGGCCTACACACACACACACACACACACACACACACACACATTCACGCATGCACACAAATACCTGTACCACACATGCACACAAATTAAAAATAATAAATGAACTAACATTAAAAATTGTGCCCACGTTTTAAGTGCTCAGCACTTGCTGGTGGCTACTGTGTTGGGCAGCACAGGCACCTAACATCTCCGTGAGAAAACACTGCCGGACACTGCCAGACACTGCAACAGCACAGTGTCCTAGGCTTCCCACCCGCCACGATCACATCTAAAGTGGCGGCATGATCCGTGAAGACCCAGCAGTCTGAAGATGAGGCAAGTTCTTTCTGCAGAGCCCCAGAGGCATCCCGGTAACAAGGCAGTGATTTCGAGAGACGCGTCAACATAGGAAGGAGGCTTCCCAGCCGTTCTAATTGAACATAAAAACTTAAAACTCCAGATCGGAAGTAGAGGGAAGTTTGCGCTTAGCAGAGAAGGGACAGTGATTTGTGGAACGCTGTTATTAGGGAGCCACAGTGGCCTCTTATCGCTGTGCAATTTACACGCTGCAGAAGTGGCAGCTTTTTATTTTGCAAGTGGAGAGTTGCTGGTCTCCAGGGCTCCCTCTTCCCTTCTGCTTTCTGCTCCCCGCTTCCTCCTCTTTGCTAAGCTTTCCAGCCCTATCTAACCAGAAAAACTGTGCAGACCAACGGCATGCAATTTAAAATAATCTTACTATGGAAGGCTGGGTGTTTGCAAGTGTGTATTGGCAGCAATTTTTAGAAAAGGAAAAAAAAACAGTGTGGGTTCATCAACACCCACTTAAGGAAGGCAACAAGAAGATAAATCAGTGTTTCTGACAAGCTTGGGTACCAGATGAAAAGAGTTTTAGAGGTGCGTATGTAAGGGAGTGAATGAATGTGAATTCCAAAGGAATAACAAATATTTTACAATCTATTATTATCCATCAGTAGATCACTGGTTCTGTAAAATACCGTGTTGCATGACACATATTATACACAGACACACACAACCTTATTATCAGAGATGAGAGTTCCCAGGAAGTTGGACTGAGCAAAAGCATAGCATATGTATATGTTATGATTCCAGCTGTATAATAGTCACGGGGTTGGGGGGATGGCTCTGTCAGTAAAGTGCTTGCCCTGTGAGTGTGAGCACGAAAGTTCCGTTTTCCAGAACCCTCATTTTAAATGCCAGACATAGTGGCAGGTGCTTTGTCATCCCAGCACTGGGGAGGTGTCTGGGGCTCACTGGTCAGCTAGTCTAACTACAGGTCAGTGATAGAACCTGCCTCTGAAAACAAGGTGGAAGACACCCAGAGAGTGACATCCGTGTGTCTAGTTAACCTTCACATGCTTGCACCTGCACTCTCAGACACACACATTAGCCAGCCCACTAGGCACCATGTCTGCAGATACCTGCATAGAAAATGAGGCTACTGAAAAAGGCAGCAACAGAAGTGTTCAGGTACCCAGCACTCAATAGATCTCTGTGAATTGGTGTTATTTATGGGAAAAGGCATCAAAGCAGCAATTTCTTTATTGTACTTTCCTACAGTCAGCATGTTTTACATTTACCTCTTGGTTAAAAAAGAAGTTATTTGCAACTGCTTAGACCCTAGATTCAGAGACAGCAGCTTTCAGACTGATGTAGACTATGGTGAGTGTTAGCTAAATAGGGTCCATTTGAGGAGCTAGACCACTATGAAGTGTGGGGAACCGCATGATGACACTGCACACCTCATACCCTGGTCCCGTGTTTTTAGGTACTACCCAATGGGCCACCCAGCATCTGTCCATCTCTACTTCCTTGCCGACCGTTTCCAGGGCTTTCTGATCAAGCACCACGTGACTAACCTTGCTGTGAGCAAACTGGAGACACTGGAGACGTGGATGATGCCGAAGAAAGTCTTCAAGATCGCAAGTCCGCCCAGTGACTTTGGGAGGCTTCAGTTTTCTGAGGTAAGAGGCCAAACAGTGTCAGTCTTAATTGTCTGCTGAAGCTCTCTTGCCAGGCTCTGGGCCTCATCTGACACATAGAGTTGGAAACAGAGGAAGAGGGTGTTTGTAGAGCCCTAAAGATGAACTTATCCTGTTCCTGGAGACAATTTCCCAGTCGCATACACTGGAACATCATAAACAGTGCAAACAGAGAGGTATAATGGCGTGTCAGTGTCTCTGAACCGAATCAGCCAAGAAGCATGGTCTGTTGTTTTAGGGCAGATTTTCTTCCCTTAATTTTGCATCCCATCAATTGATTTCTTCTAAGTCTATTTTAGTAATGAGTCAACAACAAGGGAGCATTCTCATGAAGTCATGACATTAGTACCATTTTATGGATTGGGTGAGGCTTATGGACTTCCAACTGATTTCTAAATAGCTGCTAAGACATGGGAAAATCACAAAATAGATCCCACATCTCACTGGCCACAAATTTCATGCCTCATTTTATATATTGTTCCCCTTGTTACTAACACAGGGACTAGCTCCTATACTTTAGGAGTAGGTGGGCTGGTGGCCATGTAAGTAGATAGATAGATAGATAGATAGATAGATAGATAGATAGATAGATGAAGCTGGTTGGTAATTAGGCAGACTGCCAAACAAATGGATGGAGGAGGACTGAAGCATGGGAGTATAGGTGGCCATATAAATGGACAGATGGGTTGATGGGTGACAGATGGACAGACAGATAAATGATGGAAGTGTAGGCAATAGGATGATGGGTGATGGGTAGATGGATGGACAGACAGATGCATAGATGAACAGATAGATGACAAATGGACAGACATGTAAATGAATGTACTTGTAGGCAACAGGATGGATGGATGGATGGATGGATGGATGGATGGATGGATGGACAGATTAGACAGAAGAATGGATAGATAATGGATGAGTGGGTGGATAGATTGGGGAACAGAAATGTCCAGAGACAAATAAGTAGGCTAACTGCAGATGTATGGATCCATAAAACGTCACTCTCCTCTACTCAAATAACATCAGCTTTTGGGAATGTTTTGGGCTTGGGAGATGGCTTCCTGGTAGATGCTTATCACATCATCCCTACCTCCAGGTCCAGAAGGCCCCACACAATCTGGCTAGTGTTTGCCTCTCCACTCTTGTCCAATACTGCACCATTTCTTGCTCATAGTTCCTGCATCTTTGTCAAACCAGATGTCCTTATTCCTGACTTGAGCTTGTCATCTCCCTTTACCTATAGTGCTTTCTCCCAGTTGTCCTATATTTTTATCTTTTATTTTTTTAGTCATTCTGATCTAAATCCAAAGAGGCACCTTCAGAGACTCCTTCCCTGACTACCCCTGCCTTCTGTCACAATAACAGCATTATACACCAGCTACATCTTTAATTGCCTCTTTTAGAATTTACCTTATAATGTTATCTTGCTGATTTATGAACGTGTCTTGATTGTACACCAGAAAGCTGGAATGCTGAATATTGTTGAATGAATGTGACTGTCCCTGGGGCTAGGAAATGCTGGAAGGAAGAGGAAATATGATGGAGCTTCACGACCCTCACAAATGAGTTTGAGTGCCAGGTTAAGGTTGAAGAGTGGCTTTTGACATGCAGGAACTTGAGGGGCTGGGAGCATGAGGGGAGAGATCTCACCTGCTTGTGTTTCCTTGCTGGTCCTTCTCCACTCACTGCGGGCCTCTTTCTTTGCTTTGCTCCATGACTGAATAAATTCGCTGTCAAACAAGCAAGGATGAGTTTATTGTAAACTCGTGTTTTTAAAGAAGGTTCTATGGGGACTGACTGACTCTGAGATGCTGTGGCAGCCAGCTCCATAAATTACCAGAGTCAGCAGGGCAATTAGATGCTGCACCAGCTGGACTCTGCTCTGGGGTCCCAAGCAGCCCATTGAAGACATTAATGTCCCATTAAAGAGATGAATGTCTGGTGGCTGGGCTTTCTCTGTTTATCAGACTGCTGTTGGGTCACTGGGTATCTCTGGCAATGACAAGAGATTGTTGGCCATCACATGGCTAGTAATTTGTGAGTGTTCTCACAATGGATCCTGCAACCCTGGTGAGAGGACAACCAATTCTACCATTAACAGTGCAGGCACAGGAGGCAAGGGCCCTCATGTTATATGTAGAACTTTTCTAGTGATGCTTATTTAATGACTGAGGTACAGCGTTAAACGAGAAGGAAGGAAGATCTAAAAAGGGCCATTTATAAGCTGTGTAAGGGCACCCTTGATATTGATGTTAGCATGGTCTCAGGATCTTATATAGAGGCAGATGGTCAACTTAGATAGATTTCTCTAGCATGATGGTCCTTGCCATTGATTGGAGAAAAGGGTGCTCACCAACGACCTACAATATACTTGATTCATGAGAGACAGCAGTGAACCAGACAAAGTGTTTCATCACAATGGATGGAACCGAATTCTGCTGGGGCAGGCAGATAATTAGTGGGTGAAGGAGAAATTAGTTCATCTCATGGCAGATATTTCGGAACGAAAGGAAAGCTGTTCACATGGTTGCTCAGGCTTAGGAGGCTGGTGGAGGCAATCTCTGATAGGATTTCTTTTGGGAGATTTTGGAAAATAGATCAGATTCAAGCTAAATCTTGTGTAAGAGCTATTTCATCCATGGGAAGATCTAGAACATTCTGAGTGAATAACAGAGCACAGGAAGATGTCCTGTGATTCTGGGCAGGGGTTTGGCATGCTGAAGAAGAAGCAAGGCCAATGTGACTAGAGCATGGTGAATGAGATGGAGAGATGAAGATAAAGGGGTTAGGAGCTAGGAAGCACGATGGTAGCCTTGAACTTGAACATTTATTAAACTTAAGCAAGAGCCCATTTTGTAATGAATGATTGTAGACTTCCACACTATGGCAAAGTGGAAATAACAGACATAACAGATGTAACAGAAACGGGACTGCATGACAGGGTGACTCCCTCTCCTCACACTTTGGGAAGGGGGCATGTAGCATTCCTCGTGCCCCTCAGTTTAAGACAAGAACCCATTGTTTGTGGTGAGCTGCTCCACACTCTCCAGCTGAAGTGACTCCGTCTGAGAACACAGATGCCAAGGTAACTGTACACCTCCACTCCTTTAGAAAATGCAAGAGCAGTGCTCTAAAGCATTCCCTGAGCAGTTACTAATTCATTCTGCATGGCCCTTGTATAGCTTTGGGAATATTCTTCTTTCTGTTAGTAGTGTTACAAGAGTGGCTGCCCTGAGTATAGATTAATAGAGAAGTCCACATGCTCAACCCTGATCATTAAGTATGTATTCAAGTTTGAGGTAGGTAGCTAGGTAGGTAGATGGATGGATGGATGGATTTTTTGGTTGATGATATACAGAATAATATATAAATGAGATATTGTTCCATGGGCCATATATACTGTAAAATAAATAATTAATAGGTAGTGCATATTGACAGGAGATGGATGGATAGGTAGACGTATGGATGATTGGATGGTTGAATGGATGGATGGACAGACGGACGGGTGGATGGATGGACATACAAATAGATGATCCATTACTGATAGACTTCTTGGACTCCCACAGCAAGATATTGTCTCTGAGCCTCAGTTTCATCTGCACAATAAAATGTTATTCTCACAGAGGAGACTATCACATGAGCAGGTACATGCAGATGCTGACCTCATGCCTGGCCAATGGGAGCCTTTAGTGTTAACTGTAGAACTGTGTTCCTAGGTGAAGAGTGGGCTTAGTAATTCCAGGCAAGAGCACAGAGAAAGAAATTCAGCTACTGTTTGCTGTGCATGTACAGACACTTCTCCAGTGGACTTGTATAGCCACACCTTCACCTCAAACTGCACACATGAACACATGCACCCACGAGAGAGAGAGAGAGAGAGAGAGAGAGAGAGAGAGAGAGAGAGAGAGAGAGAACAGCTTTACCTATGTGCAGTTACTTCAGAAACACAAAGTCACTCCTCTTAGGGAGCATCCCCTTTTTGTTAGTAAAAAAGACACCTCATTTAATCTGATCTAAATCATCATCATAGCTCAGTACCAAGGTTCTATGTGGCTAATTCACTTTTTTGTCAAGCAATTTATTTGCTTATTAGGAAACATTGCTTTGCTCGGCCCTGTTGGGGGAACAGTAGAAGAGTTGAGATCCACACAGAGCAGGCTCTCTTCTCACAGACTGACATTACAGCAGGAAGAAGTGATGTGTTAAAGTGTTCAGGGGACCCTAAGGAGACCTCTCAGATAAGGGCTGTGCACAGGTATGAGGCAGTAGGACATTCCATTCAGAGATGGGAAGAGGGTGGCTTGGTAGGTTAAAAGGGCTGGAAGAAGCGCCATACGGAACAGAGTCGGTAGATGGTGGTGGATGATAGGAATGCCTGGGGACCACGGTGAGGGGTTAGCTCATGGTGAGGGGTTAGCACAGACCTGAGTAGTGAAGCAGCCATGGCAGCTCCCTGCTTCTTGAATGCAGAATAGCTTGAAGGTGGCAGAGTGGAGGGAGGAAAGCCAAGAGGCTTGCCCTGCAACCATCTAGCTGGATATAAGGCATGTCCTCTCTCTGGGGTCCAGAGAAGAATGCTTTGGAGAAGCCAAAGCCAGGTCTCCATCCTGCAGTGATACAGGTTGCACCCTGTTTCCAAGCTTCTTGGTGGGTTACTCCAAAGCCAGGTCTCCATCCTTATGTGTAAGGAGCACACCAAATGCAGGTGTGCCACTTGTAGAATCAGAGGCCCAAGAGGAGCCCAGGCTCACCAGCGGAATGGCAAGCTATTACTTGGAATGGTGTGCAAGATAGTGTTTATTTGAACTTGTATTTAATTCATGGGTTTGGAGTTTGAGTCAAAGCACACAGCACAGTTTAGGCACAGAGAATGCCAGATTAAAGAAAGATTTGTAGGCTTTAGAGTCCCAGTCTGAGCAGAAGTCCTATGAGTTCTGCTTATCAGCTGTGTAACCTTGAGACCCTGAAGACTTGGACCTTCAGTCTCCTCATCAGTGAAATGGGTACATGCAACCATGGACCTTCCTGGGACCCAGTGGTTTCAGAATGTGTTCTCCTGTTTCAGGTTGGCACTGATTGGGATGCCAAGGAAAGGCTGTTCCGGAACTTCGGCGGTCTCTTGGGGCCCATGGATGAGCCCGTGGGGATGCAGAAATGGGGGAAGGGGCCCAATGTGACTGTGACTGTTATTTGGGTGGACCCTGTCAACGTCATCGCAGCCACCTACGATATCCTGATCGAGTCCACCGCGGAATTCACACACTACAAACCCCCTTTGAATCTGCCTCTGAGGCCTGGGGTCTGGACAGTAAAAATTCTCCATCACTGGGTGCCGGTTGCAGAGACCAAATTCCTTGTCGCGCCTCTGACCTTCTCCAACAAGCAGCCCATCAAACCAGGTGAGTACTCTCAGGGTCCTTGCGGAGGAGAGTGTGTCCCCAACATGGAGCATGAGGCTGCCTTGTATCCACATTGGGGATGCTTTTCCTTACTTTTTTACCCTTTAGTATGGGCTCATTCCCTCCCTGTTCACAGAGACAATGCCATCTGTGTGGGTATTTATTAGCTGGGAGCCCTCTGGTCTTCCACAAGGCATTGCTCATGTTTAAGACAAGATGGGGACTAATCCTAGGCACACACTGAGTTTTAGCATGGCTTCTTGGCTGTTGGTACACGCCTTTAATCCCAATACTCGGGAGGCAGAGGCAGGCGGATCTCTGTGAGTTCGAGGCCAGCCTGGTCTAGAAGAGCTAGTTCCAGGACAGGAACCAAAAAGCTATGGAGAAACCCTGTCTTGAAAAATAAAAAAGAAAAGAAAAGAAAAGAAAAGAAATAATAATTACTGCTGGAATTCTTCTCATAAAAAAAATGTAAGGCCCTAAGTAAAAAGGAGAAACCACACACTGGTGGTAGATATTTGCTCCCCAAAATATACTCAAACAAAATCCACAAACAAGAGTTTGGCAGACTATGAGCCCCAGTCAAATATGGTACCTATGTCTGCCTTACGGCTTTGGTGACAGACTCCAACAGTTGAGACGGAGACTATGTGGCTTAAAAGTCAAAGTCGTTTATCCTCTGAAGATGGTGACTGTCGTTGGCAGCTATAAAAGAGAGAAACAAAGAAAGTATGAATTCCGCACATATGTATAATTTTAAAAACTTACCTTTTTTAATAATAAGAGATAGTAATGGAAATTATAAGCAAAAAGAAGCTCCAGAGTGGGAGATACCTGTGTGCCTGTGATGGTTGGGCAGTGTCCTAGGGCGGGTCAGAGATGCGGGAGCATATGCAGGGCTCCTGAGAGATGAATGTGTAGGGTAAGTTTGTGGGATGGATGACCCCCTTCTCCTCGTGTTGAACATACACACACCTATCACACAGGCAGAGACAAAGGAACCATAGCAGAGTTGTTCACAGTAACACAAGACAAGTTCCCCACACATCAGGACAGTTGTGGTCCGCTTCCACAGTAGAGTCCCATGGAGTGGAGACAGCAGGAAAGGCTAGCCACATGCAACCATAAAGCATGCCGGACAAGGAGAGCTGATCACAGAATAAGCCATACTTAGGATGACTTCCCTTAAGCTCCAAAACCAGGAAAGGAAACGATACATTAATTTTTCAGGATTTATGTCTGAGCAGGAAGCTAAAACAGAAAAAAAGATTACTAACGTACGCCTCTGGCCGTTGCTTCCCAATGTGTATGGAGAAGAGAGAAAGGGACACCGCCCCCTACTGGCCCACTTGTGGCTATTCAGGGCGAAGGGTTTACACTTGCGTTTCTACTTTTCCTCCACTTTTGTTTTGTCAGTAAGTCTTGGGAAGTTTTGTTGTGTTTGTTTGTTGTTTTGTTTGTTGTTTGGGCTAAATTCTTACCCTCTGGATGTGAGTACTGTGGATGGTTGGAGCTCGTCTTTCTAATATCTTCGCAGTGTTTGAAATTACAGGTACAAGTCTATGTCCTAAAGCAAAGGAAACATGGTTAGAATGCCATGGTATATTCTGTACCAAACCTCGGTCAGTGTGTGCAAGTTGACAGCCACAGGGATTCCACAATTGAAGAACCACAGGCTGTTCTTTCCTGGACATAGTAACTTCTGTTGCCTGATGATGACATTGTTGCTGCAGAAAGTGCTACAAGGAAGATTCTGGAACATGAAATTATATGTGCCCAGGCTCATAAGAAAGACTCATAGAAACAGGATTTCTGAGTCTCTCAGTACAGACACTCCTCGGTGTCTATAAAGAACTTATTCCAGTTACTTCCTTGATTATAAAAAACTAGAGATGTACCAGCCCTTTATAGAAAATGGCATAGTATTTGTGCATAACCTGTGCACTTTCTCCCGCTTACGGTAGACCATCTCTAGATGTCTCTTAATGCCTAATACAGTCTGGATGTTTACACACTTCTGTGGCATGTCGCTTAAGGGATGATGACAAGGGGACCAATGTGGGCATGGCCAGCACACATACAGTTTTCCTCGGGAACTTCCTGAGATTCAGAGAGGGATCAATATCTGGACCGTCCCTCTGCATGTTACTCAACACAAGTCCAGGAGCTATAGATACACATGACAGTCCTGCTAAGTGGGAAGCATTCTTGGCAGGAACGGAACGATACACTGGCAACCAGGGCCAGGAAGACAGAGATGTGGGATGGGTGCCTGAAATCCTGAAAATACGATCTTGGCATGAATTCTGACAGCTTCTGCTAAGTCTTTGTGCTGAACGAGCCAATATCTAGACACCTGGTAGTTCTCTGAGACTGAAGCCGGGGGCTCCGCTTCTGAATTAGCCAAGGCAGAGTCCACCTACCTAATGTCTTCAAGTGCCCATTGATGGGGCACCCTTTGCATTCTTAAAGATCTAAAAGCAAAGTGTGAAGAAGAGAGGTGAGAATCACACATCCTCCTTGCCTTGGGATCAGATGTAGGATGAATCAAAGGAGGCTCTGAGTCCACTTACCCGAGACAGGAGCCCAGGACCCTCCTCGTGCTCCTGGTCTCTCCTTTTTTTACTTCTGTGATTTCCGAGGAGTTGGGAGCTGTTCCCACCATTCCCAGAAAGACCCGGGGGTCAGTTTCACCCCAAGAGAAGCAATTCTCCTGTTGGCAGTAATTGTATTTGTTAACGAGACAAGGAACACTGAGGTGGGAGTAATGTAATTTGAGAAATGATTCATCTTGAGTAATTTGCTATTGTCGCATCCCTGGTAATCTCAAGAAATCTGATGAGGTGGAATTGAGGAAAATTTAATTATGGAGGCAAGCATCCGAGCTGATGCCGTGATGCCACTTCCCACATTAACCTCATTTCTTATAAAGTGGTTTTTTTTCCCCTGCATCAACCACAGTATTTTGCTCCCAATATTCAATGTCTGTTAGCTGTTCCTTTTGCTTTGGATTGTCCTGCCATTTGTCAGCCTGGGCATCTCTTGATCACCTGCTCCCATGTCTGCAGGGTAGAAGCACAGAGAGACTCTCTCAGAGAGTTTAGAACATGAACTAAAGACAGAAAGCCCTGTTCTCTTGGCACATCCTGCTGGTGCTACCTACTCTGTGTTCCAGTATCCTGGCTATGGCCAAAACCTAACTTTTTGAAATTTCATTTGACCAAGAATAAGAACCTCTTCAAATAAAAAACATTTTGTCTTCTTCACCCCCAAATTTTTATAATTTCTTTGTCCTCCCTTTATCCCTAAGAAAACTCGAGAGATCTCTTGTGTGTCCCTTGCTTTAAAAGCATACACTGTGAACTGGTTAGCAAGCCTCCTATGGGTTAACTAACTGCTGCCAGGTTGAGTGCCCATATTTGTGATATGGGCACCACAAGCTTTCAAAAGGCTGGAGCCAAGATGGAAGGGTAGCAACCCTGCCTTAGCTGTGAGCTTGTGGTTGAATCTGTACAGAGCATCATGGTGGACAGCACAGATTTAGAATCAAACCACTCCAGATTGAACTGACTGTGGCATCTGTCTCTTCATCTATAAAATGAACGAGCTAAAACCAGCCCTGTCGTTTTCTGAGTGGGAGGATCATGAAGTAATAAAAAGCAGCAATAATAGTGCAGAACTTACCGTCAGTACCACCGGAGAACTCTATGAGCCAATGCATTACCCCCAGAGTTACATGGGAAGCCATGCCCACCCCCATCTTATCAATGAGGAAACTAAGACACAAGTCAGAAGTCACACACCACACCTTGATGTGGGATTTGGGTACTGAAGCCATTCAGCCCAACTAGAGCCCACAGGCAGGAAGGCTGGCATCAAGGAGGTGATGAACAAGTCAGAGCTGTTAAGAGGATTCCCCGCCCCACTCTGGCCCACACTGCATGCTTCCGTGCATGTTTCCATGCATGCTTCTGTGCATGCTTCCATGCATGCCTCTAAGGACCACTTTGCTTTGAACCAGGCTATGAGGAAGCAAGAATCTACAGCTTCTCCAGGGTTCATGGCAGTCACGTGGCAGCCATGCCTTGGCTTCGAGGTCAACATGCTTGAGTTCATATTGTGGCCCCAACAACCATGACTTGTGTGGTTTGGAACACTTGCTGTTCCCCCACTGGCCTTATCCACGTCAACCAACACTTCATTCCTATGTCACCTCCCCAGGAAAGTCGTCCCTGCCCATCCCAGACCACTCTCTAAGGCAGGGCACAGTAAATGTTTCTATAAATGATACACAGTGAGTGTGTTCAGCTTCTCTGAGAAAGTGCTACCTCTGCCTCACCTACACACATCCACTCGCACAGCAGAGCAGTCGTGAGGAACACCTCAGCGAGCAAGCAGAGCTGTGTTCCGATGGAACTGTACAAAAACAGAGGGTGAGCTGAACTTGGCCGAAGGCCATGCTGGACATAGTTCCCTGTTATCACCTTTGTGACATTTATCACTGCTTGAAATAACCTTCATTGCCCCCTCACTCGTCTCCTTATCATTGAGAAGCTCTCTCCACTCTGAACCTGGTTATCTGGTTCCTCCCACCATCTAGCATGGAAGCTGGTTGCTACATTTTAGCATAGCTGTGTCCAAGAAATAAGTCACCATCACTTTTCATGTCAGAGAGGTTTAGTACAAAGCAGATGCTGAAAATTAAGAGTTGAGGAACTTGGGAGGTAGCTGAGACTGTGCTATAGTTGTCATCAAACATGGCAGTCCGAGATTGCGTCCTCAGCACCCACATAAAAAGACCTCGGTGCTGAGGTCTATCTGAGCAGGCAGATAGACCCCTGGAGCTCACCCCCAAACAGCATAACTGGACAGATGAGCTACAGATTGAGTAAGAGAGCCGTCTTGAACATAATAATAAGGTGTGGAGCCATTGAGATGGCTCAGTGGGTAAAGGCACTTGCCTTGGGAGAAGCAGCCCTACACACACACACACACACACACACACACACACTACACATAAATAAAAGGAAAAAATCTTTAAAGAATGTATTGTCTAATCAACTAATGTCTGCACCACTGAAGATGGACCGTAAGTGTGTCAGTAAGTGAATGTGCCTTGCCCCGCACCCACGAGATTGTCAAGTGAGTTCAGTGAGCTGATGCCCAGTGTGCCTTGCCACACTGGTTCACAGTAAGTAGACCCCTGGTTGACGACTCTTCTAAATACATCATCGTTTCCTTTGGCTTTCAGAGGAGGCATTGAAGCTGCACAATGGGCCGCCTCGCAGTGCCTACATGGAGCAGAGTTTCCAGAGCCTGAACCCCGTTCTCAGCCTGCCCATCAATCCTGCCCAAGTGGAGCAGGCCCGGAAGAACGCAGCCTCCACTGGGACAGCGCTAGAAGCCTGGCTGGACTCTCTGGTGGGTGGGACTTGGACTGCCATGGACATCTGTGCCACGGGGCCCACCGCCTGCCCAGTCATGCAGACCTGTAGCCAGACAGCCTGGAGCTCCTTCAGCCCTGACCCCAAATCAGAGCTGGGTGCGGTCAAGCCCGATGGCCGGCTTAGGTAGCACTGGCGACATGGGACCAATGGGAGCCTCAATCCCGGCCTCCTACATTGTATGGGGGTTGCCTTTTGTCCAAGGATCTCTGCTGACTGTAGAATGATGAAGCGAGGATTTGGAGGCCAGAGAAGAGACAGCCTGTATTTGTCAAACTGGCCTCTGGGGTAGGTGACTCAGTTTCAGGACCACAGTGGGTTCTTCTCAGTCCTGCAGGTTCCTATTCTCTCCCTCCAGTGGCCTGCACTATCTCCCTACAAGTGAGTTTTAAGCTTTTATTTTGAGCAGCAGAGCTTTGTTTACTCAGCACAGTCAGAGGTGGAAGTGCAAGACCAGGATGTGACTGAGCCTGCTCTGGCTGAAGCTGAGCTGTGTGAGGTTCCTTCTGGAAGCTCAGCCCACCAGGCAGTCCTTTTGCCAAGGGCATCTCCAAGGTACCTCTTCCGAACCCAAGGGCTTTGTTGAAGCCGGTTTGACAGACAAGCACTGCCCTGACCAAGGGTGGGATCTCCACCCCGGCCCTCCCATTTATCTCTTGATTTCTGTGGCTGGGAAACCCTGTGCCCATGCTAAAAGTAGCAAGCTGGTAGAGACCTCGTTCCTGCCTTCCCAGGGAGGTGGAGATGTGGGAGAATTCCAAGATTCCTGCTGCTGCTCAGTGAGCTATTTTTTGCTGCAAACCAGAAGTACAGGAAAGCCCTTTGATGTGAAGTGGCCAAGGTTCACCAGATATGTGACTGCCATGTGTCCACATCAACCTCTTCCAAGGCTGTCACAAATGGTAGCAGGAACAGGGTAAAATATATAGAGCTGGAGTTTCAGTTCTCCTCCCTGCCCGTGGGCTGGGAGGCAGCTACTGTGTCCTCTTTGGCACTTGGAAGGGGGACAGTGGGGAACCAAGTCTCTGAATCTCAAAAGGGGGGGGACTTGGACCCAACTTCTAAGCTGGATGGCAGCACAGAACCACCCTTTCCGTTCTGAGGTCAGGTACCCCAAACCTTTGTGAACTGTGCACTCGGTGCTGTTGGCTGTGACCAAACTGCATGGATCAGACTTCTCTCACCCGGGAACAAACATTTCAGATTGGTACTTAATTTCATACCCTTCCTTGCCTGGGGTGCCAACAGGCTCAGTCTGGCCACACCACATAAAAGGAAGGTTGAGTTTCAGAATAGGGAAGGTGGTTCAAAACATAGTGTTATTCATATTGCTTGAGTTACCAGAAAACCCAAGGGTTTTCTTGCCATGTGTATTCTGGGGAGGGCACTGAGGAACCACACCCCCTTCCTGATTGAGCCCCCTAAAAGACATTGCTCTGGGAAAAGTTGCGCCCATCCTGGTATCTCTCCCATCAGGAAAAGAAGGTTCTGAAGTCCACCCTGATGATGCATCTAGTGCACAGCCCCTTCCCCATCCAACATGGCAGCCATAGAGGAAGGACCCTTGATATTTATTATTTATATGTTTTAGTCAATGACTAATTAGTAGGTGCTGTTTTTTGCAGCTTGTCAATTACGTTACCTTACTCACTAAAGTTGCCTTTGTTCACAGAAGGCTCCCCTTTCCCTGTCTTCCCTGGTCTGCCTGCCTTTCCCTCTCATTCTCACTGGTTCTATCTCAGTGTCCTCCTTCAGTCCTTCTGGTTCTTAGAACAAAGCAGGGGTGTTAGACACCATGGCACAGTTTCCAACAGTACCATCACTGTCAGGAAGTTGACTCATGTGGATGGCTGGAACCTCCCTTTTGCTTACACAGGATGCTGGTCTCCTCTGTCCCTCTAAATTCAAAAGTGTTGGAATGCCTGGGTATGTCACCTCACCCTGACCCCCGGCCCAGGGACAAGGTTGTGATGGGCTTATGACTTGGGGAGGGAGAAGTCAGCTGAGTCTAAAACTCTAGGCCCACCCAGTTACCCTACATCAGGCTTCTCAAGACCAGCTTAACCGTGAGCATAAGCTATCACTAGTGGAGGAATACAGAATCCTTCCAAGAGTGATTGATCTTAGGAGGAGGGGCGGGTCAGACCAAGCAGAAGAACTCAGGAGGTAGCTACTGTCTGTGCTGGTCCCAGAACCATCAGGTAGCTTTCTCTAAAACCCATAGGATTTACACTGCTTTTATAAGCCCACGGGAACCATAAGTCTGGTGCCCCATCCTCTCACCTCCAGTCTTTGTCCCCGTCAAAGCTTGCCTGGGACTGTGGAACCCCTGGGAGTCTCCCCGCTCCACCTCTCTTCTAGAGATTTGTGTATTCTGTCCTGGAAGGTCCCTGGGGGCCTCAGACTATGAGACAAGGTCTATCCTGACCCAGTGACTCTCAATGACATTTTCCATTCTGGAACTAGTTGGAAATGGCAAAGTTGACTTTGTATCCCCTGGGCTTCTTCCTCACTCACCACAACTAATTTGGGGTATTTGTTTCCTTTTTGTTAGACCCAGAGAATAATTTTTGCAGATACTGCTTTTAGTTTTTTTTAAAAAAAAAATGGAGAATTTAAAACAAGTTCAGCATTATTTAAGAAACGATGTTTTCCCACGGAAAATGACTTAACTCCTTAGCTGTTAATGTTTTCCTGCTGAAAACAGTGTGTTTGTCCAAAGCCACGGGTGAAACACCAGCCTTGGGAGGTGGCTGCGGAGGGTTTTCAGAGCCCAGAACCATCATCTCTGGGAACCTTAAAGTCTGCATTCTGCAGAAGCAAGAAGCCTTGGGCGCAAGTGCTGACCAAGGCCCTGGACAGTCTTGACAGCTGAGAAGGAAGTGGGGCATCCCTCATGGGGAGAAGTACCTCTCTATGCTATTTGGTAACTACCCCTCCTAAAGCCTACTTCCTGGGCTGTGCAGGAAACCAGAGTCTCCCACAAAGAAGGGGACAATGCCCAATGCCCCCTTGCTCTTGCGATACAGCCCAAGGTCCTTTGTAATGGAGATCAGAAAACCACATCTCTCAATGTTGGTTTAACTATACAAATTGAAATTGAGTTTAGGAGATATAAACATAGCCACACAAATACATGCACACACACACACAGGCATGCACACTCACACTCAGGCATGCACATGCGCACACACACTCCAAAGGGGTTTGTTGCTATTTTGGATGTATGCCTGGGTGTTTGAGGGACATGCCTCCTTCTGGCTGCCTGGTTTTCAGACAGATAAGAGGATATTGACTGAAAGTGTGACCTCTCTGCCAAGACATTCCATAACAGAGAAGAGCGATCAATAGCCGCAAAGTGTGGAGCGTGAAGAAGACAACATTTACAGCCAAGTTCATGAGGGTTCCGATCAGCCGTTGTGACAGCATTGAGGATAGACTGGAAACTAGAGGCAACCCAGTCAGTTTGAGCATGCAGAGAAAGCCTGGCAGGCCAGAGAAGCTCTACTGTAGGGGTCATAAAAGCATAATGAGATCCAGGACACAAGTAGAGGTGGGTGAAACCATGGCTGAAAGAAAAAAAGGGAGTGGTGGGAAGTGTTGTCTTACTGACATGCACATGAGCCTCCTGTAGGAAGGGCAGCTCTGAGCTCCCAGCCTGTCAAAAAAGAAGGTGCAGCTCTGCAGAGGGAAACCAGCCTTGAGTTCCTGCTGGACACTCTTTTGTTTGTTTTAATAGGAAATCTAGTTTTTCATTATTGGTTACTTTTTCTCTCATTTTCTAATTTTATTTATTTTTTGTTTGTTTGGGTTTTTTGAGACAGGGTTTCTCTGTGTAGCCCTGCTCTGTCCTGGATTATTTAATTTTTTTAAAGGATGTGAGCAGAAATGTTCCAGAATTGTGCTCAGGCCAAGTTCTCTTTCTGGAAAAGTTGTCTGGTGGGAGGAAGGAGGAAGGGAGGGAGAGAGGGAGGGAGGGAGGGAGGGAGCTAGGACTGTGAAGGGATGGAGGTTTCTGCTCAGTCATCCCCTTCTCAGAAAGCCTGGCTTCTGCAAGAGGGATGACTCACAGGACTCCTCTGAGCTGTGCTGAAGAAGAGAGACTACAGTCTGAGGTCTGGGGTGCGGCCTCAGAAACAGAGAGGCTCTAGTCTGCCCAGGGCTCCACCTTCCGGCATTTTATCAAACCAAGTGAGGATGGCAGCACTGCCGGGCGATGAGAGACAAGGCTGGGGAGCACCGGGACCAGCTCTACAGCCCACATCTGAGTTGCCATGCTGCTGCCACTGTTCTGGAAGGTTCTTAGGAAACCACGTGGGGCTGTGCTGGCTTACAAGTAGTTGTCTTTGCTTCTGCCTCAGTTACCTTATTTTGCCCGAGGGTCAACCCCAGGCACTACCTCAATGTCTGCTGAGAAGTTTACCTGGGGATGGGGTGGAATGAAGGTGGCTGGCTATGCTGGAGCTGAATGTAAAATCTATGCAAATCTCTCTCCTTCTCCTCCTCCTCCTCCTACTCCTCCTCCTCCTCCTCCCTTTCCCTCCTTCTCCTTTCCTCTCTCTCCCTGTCTGTTTCCTTCTCCTTCTCCTTTCTTGTATAAGTTTTGGTTGAGTGTTTGTTTGTTTGTTTACCTTATACACAAGCTACTCTACAGGACCCTCTTCTGACTGAGGAGGGCTTTTACCCACCCCCTGTGTGTCTGCCCCTCCTGTTGTCTTTGGTTCTGTTCTTGCCAAGTCCCACACAGGGAGAAAGTGGCCTCTCTTCTCCTCTCACTTGGCTGGGAATGTTCTCACCGCCTAGGCCTGCAGACATCACTAGGAAGCAGGCCCTGCATCTCCCCTCCCCACCATCTTCTCCTTCCTGCATTTTTCTCCTACCTCCCACCTCCATCCCCACTCCTCCAAAAAGCCTTAGGTTTCTCCTTTTTGAAATGTGGCCTTAAAATTATTTTTGGAAAGCTGACACCCTCCCCCTCTAGTTTCCCCCGCCATCACAGAAGAGAGAGCATCTTGAAGCCCGCATGTGTGTGGCGGCCTCCCAAGCAAAGGGACTGCCGACCTGTAGCTGCAGATGCGCTGTGCATAGCTTAAATGTCGTCTTTAAGAAAAATGCTCCCATCTCTTTCCTATGGGTGAAATGAAGTCTTGAGTGCTCTTGCAGCTCTGAAGCACTCTCCGAAACATGTTGCCCTGGCAGTGGGCTGGCATCACCAGCAGGATGCTCTCTACAGCTTTCTAGTCTTCCCCTCCCCCAAGACCCAGTGACTTTAGGTACTTCATTCAAGGATAAATCAGGAACATTTCTCAGTTTATCTCTTCATCCTTCTTACCTGGAAAGTGACAGCATTACTTATTCCCAGTGGATGGGTCACGTTCTTGAAGGGATGGTCCACCCCCTCCTTCAGACTCTGCCCTGAACCCTTCCATCACTCCAGTGCTGATGGAGGCCAAAGACAACCCCGGGGTTTTCATAGGAAATTCACTGGTATTGAGCGCAATGGTCTTTATCCATTTATTTTTTTCTTTCAAAGGAAAAGACGAGACTCTTACGTTGTTGGTAGCATTTGTCCCGATGTTTGTTTTAGAGGCCTCAAGATACATTGTTACTGCCTCCTTTGTTTTCAAAGACATGTGGTGATATAGTTTTTAAAAATAACTATTTTGTTATAGATCATAATATGCATAAAACTGTACAGAAATATTTTGTAATGTATTGATTTTAAAAAAAGAGAATCTGTAAATAAAAGTTTAAAAAATAAGAGAGAGTTCACACGGCACACGCTGAAAGATGTAGATATTTTGCTATTTATTTAAAGGAGTATTTTAAGAAATATTAAACTATCTGAAGTTAACCAATAATCAAAGTTCTAATCATCTGAATACTTCTTCTCATCAAGGTGAAGTCCAGTCCTCACAACCGTGTTACCCACCCATATCTGCCTCTTTCCTGTGTTTTCATTTAGTCAAAAACAACAACAACAAAATTGTGCCTTAGCTGTATTTCTGTCTAGGGAAATTTGTTTCTGTCCAACAAAGCAACATTATTATTTTTTTTGCAGAAAACAGTGGATTATTAAATACTGTATTATACCAAAAACACCACAGGTGTACATAGACGCTTTCTGCCATACTGTGTTTTCAGAAGCAGAATTTTAAAATAAAAAAAAATGTCTCTATGGAATCTCATTTGATGATTACTTTTCAGCAATCTCGGCACCCTCACACAACCTTGCATTCTCTCTCATGCCCTGCGCCGTGGATACTGGTATTATATAATTTGCTATCACAGCTGGGGTACTCTTGAAGTTGACACCGGCTGGAAGGATGCTGAGACCATAGAGGTGAGCTTGGACCTGAAGACACACCTCCCCTTCAAGGCCGCTGTCATCTCCCCGGCGGATAATTACAGCACCCTCCTGGAAGTGTTTCCTCTGCCTGGAGCAAAAGAATATAATGTTAAACACTTACTTGCAGAGAATAGGGATAAGAAGCTGTCTGTAAAATAGCAGTTTTAGTATTCACCTAGAATTTAGGCCCTGGATAGACTTAGAGCAACCTGATGCCCTCGTCAGCACACACCGGGTCCACATCCTACAGACTGCCTTACCCTTCCCTGCTACCACATGGACAACTTTGGGTCAATGGGAAGTTGGTGAGATGGGCCTAGGACAGGTCTAGCCCTGTCTCGTCAAGCCTCCCACTTGAGTCTCTTCTCTCTCTCTTATTCCCTAATCTACTCAGATGCTTTGAATCTTGATGTGGTGCAGTCACTGGCTTCTCCTACTCTACTGCCTTCTGGGGAGACACCAAGGCAACACTAAGGAGGGCAGAGTCACAGCACAGGAGGAGCCCAGGACCCTGAATAGGCATGAAATTTCACCTGACCTAAGTCACTCCTTTTGGCAATGACATGAAAAGAAACCTGTAGGGATGGGAGCAGCGGGTGTACGTACATGTTCTTGTGGGCATACAAACAGGTATGTGTTGACTGGGGACAGAACTGTCCCGCACCAGATATGCATAGGCCAGAGATTGACATTGGGTGTCTTGCTCAATGGCTTTCCACATTTTTTGAGGCAGGATCTCTCAGTGAACCTAGAGTCTCTTGATTCAGCCTGGATGGTTGGCCAAGGAGTCCCAGGGATCAATCCATCTTGGCTCCCATCTGCCCCAGAAACATTTTAATGCTACTGAAAATGTATTTACTGTGGCAGTTAACCTTACCTCAAATCCATCCAGAACTAAAAATTATGCTGTTCCAGATAGATAGATAGATAGATAGATAGATAGACAGACAGACAGACAGACAGACAGACAGATAGAGATATATGAGTCCATAGCTTCTTCAATCCATAGGCAAAGCTGCTGCAGAGAGAGAGAAAAGCAAGATTCCTGAAGCAGCAACTCATAATCATATCCAGACAAGCCATAGGGATAAGTTCCTCCATTTGTATGATGCTCATGTGAAGTTTCTGAAAGCCATGGCCAAGGCTGGGAGTGCCTAGCTGGATGCATTATGAAGATCCCTGTGACTCAGCCTTCATATTCTTTATAGGCAAATAGCATGAGAGCCGAGTATTAGCGGCAGGAACAAAAGAAGCCGGCAATTTTCTCATTAGACGAGCAGAGGGCAAACAGAGAGAGCTGCACAAGTGTCAGTTCCCCGAGCTGGACCTGAGAAAGAGGGTGGGCAGCTGCACGCTGGCAAAGATGAGTGGACCCGGCACACATTTGCCAAGCATTTTTCCGCTTGCTCTGGCTGCCAGCGTCTCCTTCCTTCATCCAGAGCTAAAGCCTCAGAAATAGGTGTGGTAGCAAAGAAAGAACAAAGTCCCAACATCTCTGTAAGAGTAGGGGCCACAGGTGCCTCCGCCGCTTTATTCTACTGTTTCTGGTAGAAGGCACAGGAGGTCCAGAAAACAGACACTCTGTGACAATTTCATGAATGAACAAGCAAGTGAACCCATTTTTCTTAATTAATACCACAGACATGAGGTCATTTGTCCAAAATACTATGTTGACAAGCATCATTTGATTGATGATACTTGTCAAAACATGGGTTAATAGAAAGTAAACCTTCATTTTCACCTCTCATAATGAGGTTTCTTGGTACACAGCATTGAAAGGCTGCTTGGAATTTTTTTCCTTACCTCCTTTATTTGAGCAAAGGTTCCTTCAAATGCAGGAATGCAGTAAATATGCCAAGTAAATATGCCAATTCCTCCCATAGCTTAGAGACTAGCAGGGCTTTTAAATTGTTTGAAATCCATCACACCCGTAGCTGCGAGCCTCTTTTTCTTTCTTTGGTTGCTTTGTTCTTTGACAGGGTTTTTTATTCACACATGTATGCTGCGAACTTTGGTACTTTCCACCATCCCCATTGTTCCCTCTATCCCTCCTTCTTCTCCCAGCTAGTCCTCCCACGTCGATGTCCCTTCTCAGGGACCTGCTCCGTTCAATGACAGTTGCTTGCATGAGCAGAAGTGGAGAGTTATTTACTAGAAACATTTCTTAAATACAAGTTTGTGCATATTAAAGCCCCGGCATGGAAGAGAGACAAACATCAAAGACTTGGAGGAAAGCCCCAGCTGGAATTGGAGCAGAAAGTTCTGTCTTAGCAGTGAGCCCAAAAGCCACCAGCCAACTCTTGGGTGTTCCCAGGCATCAAAACAGGTGATCTGGCTTTGAAACCCACCCTTCTGGGGGAAGGATCCCTGCATCCTGTAGAGCCTGACTTTCCCTGAGGACCCTATATCTCTTGTGCCTCTGCCTGTGCCTGTGTCTATTCGCCTCAGAGAAGGCAGTAGCAAACCAAAGAAGTGAGTTCATCCAAATCCAGTTTGGTAAATCAGTGAGTTCACTCGGGATGCTGACGGGATCATGAGGGAGGGTCTGCTTACAGGAGCATGGATGAGGGGTCTCCCGGAGTATGGATGAGGGATTATTCACAGAAGTGTGAATGCATCTGGCTTTTTTACATCGGTCGAAGGGAACAGACTCAGTAGTCAGGCTTGCGACGTGTCATAAGTAACTTCATTTCTCAACTTGATAAACCTGAGCTACCATCAACGGAGATATTGCCTCCACCAAACTTAACTGTGGGCTCATGGTGAGGGCACTGTCTTGATTTTGTGTGTTGGTGTAGGAGGGTCCAGCCCTCTGTGGGCAGTACCATCTCTAGGCATGCGGGACTGGATTGTATAAGAAAACTCTGCACGCCAGAGGGAGCAAGCCAGGGAGCAGAATTCCTCCGTGGTCTCTGCTCCAGCTTCTTCCCTCACTGCCTTCCACGATGGGCTGTGGCCTGTAGCCGTAATAAACCCTCCCTTCCCAAGTCGATTTTGGTCACGGTGCTTATCACAGCCCTAGAAAGCAAACTAGGACTCACGTCCAAGCTTTTAGCCACCGAGCCATCACTGTACCCACGTGGAGGTTTAATCCATAAATAACCGATTGAATCTTAAGCCTGTGGAAGATAGCAGGATTAAGTTCTGAAGTCCAAGGCCAAGGCAGCCATGGGAAGACTTGGAAGGGTGGCAGGGGTTCAGCCCTCTCAGGCCCCTTTCTCCACGACTGCTGACTCTGGCTCCTGACTGGTCCCTTTCAGACAGACTGCTGATTCTACGGGGTAGAAAAAGAAGATCACAGAAGTTGCTGCTTCCTTACCCTTCAAATTCCTCCACAAAGGACATCAACACCCCTGGTTCTTATTGCCAAAAGGCGATGCATGTGACTCGGGAAACTCAGATGTTTTGAGGTCAGGCAATCAAGAACTGTGATTGGGTAAGGCTGGCTCACATGCCCACCTCGGTGGCCTGGGGATTGGATAGGAACTCATGATTGACAGGCCCGTTCCTACAGCAGGGTTGGAGCCGAAGAGAAGCGGCTCCCATAGGGAAAAGATGGCGTCGTTGAATGACAAAAACAACAGATGTCCATCCACTGCCACTGCCAACTCCAGGCCCCGGGGCTCTCGGCTTGCCAGTCCGATTCGTTTCTGCACCTCAAGGGCCCCAGTTGGTCTTGCTCAGCTCTCCACGCGTCCCTAAGGAAAAGGATTTGGGCTGTCTGAAGCAAATCATTTTCAATAAATATCACATAGAGAGTGCTGGCGATTTCACCCCCATTTAATTAGGTGTGGAGTATTCATGGTTAGGGGATGATATGACGAATTTCTCCGTTTATCCTTGTGACCTAGACATGGGGCTCCTTCCAAAAGCTTACGGAACTCCCTTTGATTTCAGAGGTCAATCAGAACCTGCAGCAGAAAGCAGGGAAGTGCACCTGCCCCCAAGAAACAATATTTCTCCATGGTTCAGAAGCTTCAGCATCCCAGAATGCCATGCTCCATGCTGGGCCTTCCAATTCCTGGTCCCCTCAGCAGGCACCTCATGGTACCTGTTGACTTAACACCTTCAACAATGAAGCTAAGGAGAAAACTGGGGTTTTCCTGTTGTAGAAAGCACAAGAGGGGAGTGGGCTCCATGGCAAACTGAGTGAAACCGAGGCAAACTCTTACAAATACTTTTTAGGGAGCACTCCAAGCCCAATCCACCTATTGCCAATATTCCGGTGTCTCCCACCAATACAGAGACTTCTCCTTGAATTTTAGGGCCGGTGAACCCTGTGTCTAGACACTAGTTTATTAGGGCTGAGCCGAATCAGCTTTGAGTTAAGTTCTCTGAGGCCCCTGGACCCATATACCCAGCAGTACTTTTGTGACAAGAATTACATATTCAGCTGTTCAGAGAAATTTAAAAAGAAGTGTGGGCTACATAATCTAGTGACTGTATACAGGAGCACAATAAATGTATGTCTGTTCTCTTTGCCTTCCTATCCCAAAGGGGCAAGTTCGTAAAGGGCAGAGATGATGTCTGTGTTCTCAGTGTGAGATGCAGGATTTGTGTTCCTGCGTTTGATGAATGAATACATGAGCGGATGAGTAAGTCGGCTGCATGGCCACTATAGCTGCCCTTCCTCAGAGGCATTCCATTCGGTCTTGTCTGTATAGCCATTCGCTGCTTGACACTTGATGTCTAGTATTTCTGTTTATAGCAAGGTGACATCATCTTGACTCAACTATCCCTGGAGATACCACAGGCAACAATGCTCTCAAGCCCTATCCTGGGCTCCCCTTCCCCTGAATTAGCTCATTTTACTCCCCCTCAGTCTGTACACTTGTCTATTTTTTTCTCCTCTGCAGTGTATAGCCCTCCTAACAGTATTCCTACTCTGTTGTTCCTTAAAATAACTAATTCGGAGCTACACGGAGAGCATACTGTAGCACGATTTAGAACTTAACACCAGACGCGTCTGTTTCTAGCTGAGGCCGGGCGTGCTCTACATGGTAGAGCTATAGACAAGACAAGTGTATTGTCAGAAGCTGCTTCAGAAGCCTCTCCCCAGCCTCCTGTCTGCATAGTCTCCAGCTTCCAGACAGCTCCCTCTCTCCTTCTTCTCTTTCATCTTCTGTCCTTCACACCCCCACCCCTCTGTCATCTCTTCTCCTGCACCTGCCTCTCAGGATGCCTGCACAACAGAAAAAAATCATCCGATGGGGCTATGCAAGTCCTGATGCCCAAGTAATCTCCAGCCCAATCAGATCAGAGTCCCAGGGCAGGGAGCCCAGATATCCATCATTTCTGAGGCTTTCAAGTGCACCCCGTATGCAGGCAAAGCAAAGAACCACCACAGCGTACTGAAGGGGCAGCCTGCCATCAGCTGAGGGAGACCATCAATGTACCCTACGTTGGTGCCAGCCATTCCTCACACAGTATTATGGAGATGGTCAGCTTGAGGCTACAGGTCTTCGTGTCTATAGCACGACCTCATGTTGCTAAAATCATAACCAGAAGGAATAAGGACAGTCTCCAGCATTCATAGAAAACATCTCAGAGGTTCTGAATTAACTCAGCTTCCTTTAAGATGGGAGCCTTGGAATGCACCACGAATCCCAAGGAAGTGTTCGTGTTATACAGAACGGAATCCAGGCAGGTAATATCTTCTCAGTTCCTTCTAGAATGCAGAACTTGTCAGGGGCTAGTCACGTGTGTATCACTTGTTTTGTGACATAAGCAGCCACCTGAGAGAAACTGAGCAAACAGCCTTCGAGAGAAGAAAAGTGGGGTTGTGTGGTGGTGGCGGGTGGCAGGGTGCCTGTTTCCAGCCCAGCGAGCTCATAAAGCCTAGCCTGTGTGGAGTGCTATCGGCAAAACTGTTGCTCGCAGCAGAGGACTATACTGTTGCTTGCTGAGTTACTCTCACCGGTCTGAGCTGGTCGAAGGACTGAGCTAGGCATATCTCAGGTACCCAAAGCTCAGCTGAAACTCGTGGCCTTGGCATGATTTGCTGGCTGAAACCACATCCACATCTAGGTTATGAAGCTCAGCTAACATCCAGACACCCTGTCTTCAGACACACCTCCCTCAAAGTGTGGTCCAAGGAACACAGATCAGCATGGGAGCTTTTAGGGCTCCTTCTAGACTTTTTAGAACACAGCCTCATTTTCATGAGACCAGTTTGTACCCAAGTACATTACAGTTTGAAAACATGGACCTACCCTCTTTATGTGCCCATAATAGATGGTTGCACACCAAATAAACAGCGTTGTGCAAGAAAGTGTGGCACAGATCAAGTCCTTATCCCCGAGGAACTCAAGGTGAGGGAGAGAGCCTACTGTGACAGCGTATGGAGAACCAGTTCAAGGCACACACAGGTTACCCTGGGACCATGAGCAAAGTGTACCAGCTGCCTTTAAACTTGTGCATAAGTGAGCTTAATCGCCTTGCATCTTATGTATGAGTCACACTATATTAAAGTTAAAGATGGCTTACACCTATTATTCAGCACTTGAGAGGTAAACGCAAGAGCATGCCAAGTTCAAAGCCAACCTTCAGCAGGATTGTGAACCAATCCAAAACCAGAATTTTCTCATGCTTGATCAATAATACATAGAAATATCAGATAAAAAGTACCTCATGGTGTTATATTCGTCTCACCTGGTTATTGTTGCTGTGTCCTTCCTTGGGACAGTCATTTGCTTAGTGTGTTCACTGCTGATTCCCTGGAGCCCAAAGACAGCCTGTTTAAAATGAATGAGTGGAGAATGAGAGGCTAGATGAGCTCTGGACAAAGCCATCTGAACTAGATCCTCTCCTCATCCCTACCGGAATGTTCTTCCTGCATTTGGAGACCAGTGGGCATGACCACCCTGTCTTCCATAGCCTATCCCGGAAACAGCTTCCACTGTGATATTGGTTTCATGTGGAAAATTAATTCCCATGAGAGCTGGGCTCTAACGTGAGTGGGCTCCTGCTCTGCTCAAAGCTAACCCCTTTACACTAGCTAACTCAGTGCCAATTAACAGTCATTAATTCAATTTTCTTGAAATTGGACAAGCAGACCCAGAAGTTCACAGAGCAGAACAAATTCCTGGAAAAGAGAATTTTCTTTCTGCATCGCAACCTCCTGAAGGATGAAGACCCCTTGCAGGGGAAGCTGGAAATCAAACAGCAGCTCAAGGTCACCTTGGGCTCAGACTGCTGTGTTACCATCCAAGGCTTGAGAAATGGGTGATGTAGGATAGCACTCCACCCCTCCACCCACACAAACACCAAGACATGCTGATGTACGTGTAGTTAGAAGTCAATGAGTGAATCATAATACTCCTTCTGCCTATATGTCTCCTGATGTCTGACCCATGTTCTTGCTCCTTCAGGCTTAAAGACTGGAGTAGACATGGACTCTTACCTCTGGTCATGAGAGCTGAAGTCACAAAACACTGGCTGCTCCCTTCCAAGCCCAGAGTGAACAAAGGAATCCTTGCAGGAACTTGAAGTCAGACCGAAGCCTAAATGCTAATGTCGCTTCCATTCTCTGACCTTAGGAGAACCAGTTCATATCTCCAAGCCTCTGTTTTCTCATTTCCAAATTAAACGGCATATAGAAACTAAACTTTTGGCATTAAGCAAGGCATTTCACATAAAGTCTTTCTCACAGAGACTGGCAAACATCTAAAAGTATGCGCCCCATAAATATTAACCTAAAAAATATCTCACAGTCCCCCATGATGTTTTTTAAATAAATATAAATTTATTTCCACCAGTAATTCACCATCCCAGGCCTTTGCTTTTATTTTCTGATGATTCCTGGATGGCCCGCATCTTAGACAGTGAGATCTATCCTACCCCTATAACGCATGCAGTTATGTGTTCGTGGAGCTTTGTTGAGCACTTACTCCATCTAGGATCTGAGCTAGACTGTAGATAGAAGTAATCTTCACAATATGGTCCCCTCAAAGGTCTATCTACGAGGATATTGTAGGGTGATGGTACAAGTGGTACAAAGTTGAGCATGTTGATCTTCTGGTGTTTTATCCCGCCTCGGTCCTTCCAGGTTGAAAGGCTCCTAGTGGTCTCATCCGGAGTCCTTCGTCATCACTGCCTCATTGATTAGCAGCCATTGCTCCAGGTGAGTTCACGTTTATGGGGCTCCATAGCCCAGGCATGGTCAGAGTACGATTCATGCAGTCTCACAACTTAACAGTCACCAATCACGCACCAGACAAAAATACAGAGTTCAAAGTGGTAACAGAGCAGACAGCTTCTCATTCCTTGTGGAACCTAGTGTTTCATGTAGAAGACACCCGTGACTAAAGGAAACGCATACATACATATAAAATTACTGCTAGGAAGCAGCAAATGAGGAGATATTGTGTTGGGAGAGCATCTAACGAGAGGATGATCTTGACGGAGATGTCTTCAGGAACCGAGAATGCTGAATCTTGAATCCTATGGTGAAGTTACCATTAGCATGACCAGAAGAGAACTTGGAGGGAGGCACAGATGTGAGAGCAAAGCATCTGTGATAGAGGGAGTCCTGAACACAGGAAGGAAAGAAAGGACCCAACAAGTGTAACACCCAGGGGACCCGAAGAACAGGCAAAGGGGTTGCACTTAAACCCAAGTGTGATGGAAAGGCTTTGATCTTTGATTTTCAGAGACCAGCAGGACGACAGTAAGAACTTGAATCAGGTGGCTGGTTGCTAAGCAACTATGATGACTCAGGTGGGGTTGCAGGGAGGGGGCGGTACTTAGCCAGGATGTGATGGAAAGAGTTCCTGGAGACAAGATTTTGTTTCAGAGTTTGAGAAGTTCCCACGGCCCTTCTTGCTTCCTATCACAAAACCGTATCTCTCTAGGAGATGCGTGTGTCTGAAAAAGCCGCTCAGATGAAAGTTCGATCCCATCTCAATTCTCAAGAAATCGGGTGCATTCATAAGAAATGAGATGCATTCATTTCTCTAAGGAAGGGGTTCTGACAGGCTGAAAAATACTGCCTGGGACGATTGTGTTCTCCAAGGGACATTGGGCAATGTCTAATAAATCATTTGGTTATTCCAGGAGGGGAGGCTTCGGGAGACTAGTCTATAGAAGCTGGGAGCACTGGGTGCTGATTGGTAACACACAATCACAGGACAGTCCGTTCTCCCTTAGACACACACACTTGAGGACACACAACTACACCCACACCCACACACATTCACACCTAACACACAGATTACATAGCTTTAAATGACAGTGAGTTAACAAACTGTGCTGTGAGACTAGTTTGTTTATTGTCGCCTTTGAAGTGGCATTTGTCGTGGTGGATTAAGGGTCATGTCGTTCTTGTCCTCAAACTTCAGAAAATATACATGGAAGAATGGGAAGATGTATGTTTGGACTGATGTGGTGGTGACTGAGTTTAGTCACTTAGCTATTAAACAAGTGAGTGAGGGCGCATGAATGAATAATGACATCAGCAAATTAATGACTGAAAGAAAGCTAAGGCGCACTTATCGTGCACACGTTAAGGTTGCGACTGGAGCGTGTGCTTGTGCTGAGTATCACGGTCCCAAAGAGATCCTTCATGATGCTCTCAGCTTCCAGCCATAGCTTGTTTCGATCTACGGTCAGGGATTTTTGTCCTTCTCATTTGCATGGCTGCATTCAGCACTAGGGACAGTGTAGGATATGGAAAATACCCAAGCCCTCTTACCTGTTTATTAAACCGATCATCAGTCTTCATGCTTGAAGCAAGCTAAGGAGGCATAATCTTGGCTCTTGAATCACAGAAGGAAGAAACATCAGGAGACAATCTGTTCAAGGACGTACAGTAAATGAAGGAGGAAGGACCCCTTCTGACACACTGACCCCTCACACAGAATCCCTCCCCCATTAGAATGAGTGTACTTGGGCCAATTCTTTTGAAACTCTATCACCTTCATTTGACCTTGTCTCCTTACCTCTCAACTTCATTGCCTTTCCAGATAAAACAATGATGGAATAAGGACAGCCAAGCTTTAGCAAGGAAGAAAAGGAGCAAATTCCCCAGGCTAGCTCTCTCAGAGGCAGGCTAGACTCAGGAATGTGCAGAAGGAATGATGGACTCTGGGTCTCTTTGTTTCAGCTTAGGAACTTCAATTGGTTGCTAAGAAACGGTACAAAAGGAAGCCCCATTAGAAACCCTTGGAACCCACAGGCAGTTACATAATACCAGGCCCTTCCTTTATGGAAATTCAAATCATACAAGTGCAAGTCCTGCCTGCAGCCTGTGCGGCATGTGATAAGGGGATTTTCTGTTTGGGCCCCTGGGAACTCCTGTCTGGTGGGAGATGGGCTGTTGGGAAGGCACTGGATAGCTGAAGAGGGCTCTTCACTCGGTTCCACTTCCGACTTCCAAGGGACTTCAGTGTTCATTAGCATGCAATGCAATCCCCACTCCAGACAAAAAGCTGATTTTCCACAGTCACCACCCTCACTAATTAATTCAGCGATCCTGTTGTGTTGTTTCCAGGGTTGCTTACTGTCATTTTCAATAAGTAGGCAAGGAGAGAACTTAGCGCATGGCCCTCAAATGCTGTGCAAGCTTGACCTCCTCTAAGCAGCATAGGTGAGCACTTTTCATGCCTGGTACATGTTCTGGTGTGTGCCCATAACATAGAGTTCAAACAAGAGCTACTGAGATGAACGAAGTCACTGGCGGGATGCTCTGTGCACCTCCAAGCCAGCTTTGGTCAAAACCTCCTGGTTTGGAAAAGAACATGATTCCTGATCAGCTCAGAAGAAAAGGATTTGTGATTTTCTGTTCACAAAAAGCTGTGAAGCCCGGAAATCTCACCCACCCTTCCATGAGCCATGATGGTGCTCAGCATCTTCCATTCAAGATGCTTTATTTCACATATATTGATGGAGTGCATACTGTGTGTTGAATGCTATTCAAGGATGCCGTGCTGAACCAACAGGCAGCAGCCCCATTCCCTTGAAGTTTTCACTAAGCCAAGAGATCATAAATATGTAAATGAACATCAGTTAGTGACAAGGTCTAAAAAGATAACACACCAGGACTAACCTGCTGTTAGTCTATTAGTTGGTTTCCTTATTGTACCTTGTTATAGAATCCCCTTTGCCCTTTGTAAATGTTTCAAACTGAACAGTGAATCATATGACCACCTTATAAATACAATAGAGTAATAGGATATAGTAGATGAAGTAATTTAGGGCAGGTCTCTAATAATTTTGATAGTTTTTTTCTTGGTTTCCCAGAGTATCATGTACGTATTTATTCATTTCTTCAAACTTTTTGTTATACTTCTCATCCATTTCTATAAAGGGCGTTTTTTACATGTTGTTTAAGGGACTCTATTGCTTTCATATCAATTTTTTCCACTTCTTCTGTGTTAGGGTGTTCAAATACTTCTGTTGTAAGATCATTGGGTTCTGGTGTTTTCATGTTGTTTTTCAGATTATTGGGTGAATTCTTGCCTTGGCACCTGCCCATCTCTTCCTATTGACCCTATCTAATGGGTCTTTTAAAACCGGATCAGGTTTCCCTGCTGGCCAAGGGTTCCGCTTACCAACTGCCCTCGCTGTTTCCTGGTTCCTGCCGCAGGCCAAGAACCCTCTCACCCCTCTGAAGGGTCTTCAGGATCAGGGCCAGGCTCCCCATTTGCCAGTGACCTCACCAACAAAAGGCCTACCTCTTTGATTTAATTGTAGTGGGGCGATCTGCTCTCGTTATTGCGCGCCCGTCCCCGCCTCGTGCGTCTGCTGCCGCGCCGCCAGTCCCCGCTGCGTCTGCCCTCTAATAATTTTGAAAGGGCTAAATATGTAAATAAGCCAGGGACATGACTCAGTAATTAATAACATTTCCTATGCAAACATGAAAAGCCAAGTTTAAATACCCAGAACCCAGGTAAAAAGCTGGGTGTTTAGCACTCTCACAGAGAGAAGGGAGGCAGAGAAAGAAAAATTCCTAGAAGCTCACAAACTAGCTAGCCTGGTGGACACAGCGAAACAACAACAAAGACCAATTTCAAATATGGTAACAAGGGGAGGAGAGACACCAGAGGTTGTTCTCTGGCCTTCACACACATTCTATGGGATGCATATGCCTACATACAGAGAGACAGACAGACACACAGGACAGAAAGTCACCAAAGAAGAATCCAGAAGAAAGTCATTCCAGGCTGAGTGCTGTGGGACAACGGTCTTGTACCCTGTGAAGATTTGTCTCTTGTACTTGTTTAATAAAACACTGATTGGCCAGTAGCCAGGCAGGAAGTATAGGTGGGGCAATCAGAACAGGAGAATTCTGGGAAGAGGAAAGGTTCAGTCTACAGTCATCACCCAGACGCAAAGGACACAAGATGAGAATGCCTCACTAAGACAAGAATTATAAGTTAGGGGCTGGAGAGATGGCTCAGTGGTTAAGAGCATTGCCTGCTCTTCCAAAGGTCCTGAGTTCAATTCCCAGCAACCACATGGTGGCTCACAACCATTTGTAATGAGGTCTGGTGCCCTCTTCTGGCCTGAAGGCATACAAGCAAACAGAATAATGTATACCTAATAAAGAAAGAAAGAAAGAAAGAAAGAAAGAAAGAAAGAAAGAATTATAAGTTAATTTAAGATGTAAGAGTTAATAAGAAGCCTGAGCTAATAGACCAACCAGTTTATAATTAATGTAGACCTCTGTGTGTTTCTTTGGCACTGAACGGCTGTGGGACTGGGTGGGACAGAAACCTCTGTCAACAGCTGAGTGACACAGATACCAAACCTGGAGGGAGGAATAGAGTTCATGTTATTGAGAGAACAGGATGGTGAGAGTATGATAATCAGAAGGGAGAGTTTGAGATGAGGCTACAGACATGGATGAGTCTGATCACGTGGGGCTGTGGCTATAGACATGGATGAGTCTAATCACGTGGGGCCGTGGCTATAGACATGGATGAGTCTAATCACGTGGGGCCGTGGCTATAGACATGGATGAGGTCTGATCAAGTGGGGCCGTGGCTATAGACATGGATGAGATTTGATCACATGGGGCCATGGATATGTGGGTATAGAACATGTCTAATTCTGAAGGCATCAAGAGTCACTGGAGATTTTGAGCACAGAGGTGACATGAGTCCAATTTTCCAATGACTCTGACTGCAGTGCAGATAGTGGACTTCAAAATGGCGTGAGTTAGAATAGATAATTTAGATGTTATTGTCACAGCCAAGGTCATGGAAGGAAAAGGATGGAATCATGGTGGTCATCAAGATGAAAAAAAAAAGTGGGTGGACTCAGGTAGGTTTTTGAGGAAAGCTCATTGGGTTTATCAATGAGCAGTAGAGAACATGATGAAGAGAGAAGGAAAACAATATACAGTGAGGTAGCCCTGGCTCCAAAAGCCAAATAAAGAATGGCCTCTCTCTTACATGGATCTTAGTCTTGCAAGTGTATTGGGGGAAACCCATGGAGGGAATGGACTCTAAGGGAGAGGGCTGGGGAGGGTCGTGGGACACATGTGATATGAAAGTAAGTGGAAATACTGGAAAGTTAAGCCAGGATGGAGGAAAGAGAGGTAAAGGAGAGAGTAGACAGGGTGGAGGATGAGGGGGGAAGGGATGGAGGTGGAAGTATCAATCAAACCTGAAAACACCACAAGGAAATATGATAACTCTTGTGTTAAAATGAAAAACAAATCTAGTTTTGCCTAGAGAAGGTTTCAAGATGCAATGCGTGATCAAGTGAAACCAATTTCCAGAAGACTCCAAGGGGAGCCAGTGGTGATGTCACTGACCAGAGGGCTCTCCTCTCGGTGACTCCAGGGGAGCCAGTGGTGATGTCATTGACCAGGGGGCTCTCCTCTTGGTGAATGCAAAGCCAAGGAGCACAGCCAGTATACAGGGAACCAGAGAAAGATGGATGAGGGAGAACAGGGTGATTTGCAGAGCAGAGCTCTGCCTGAAGGAAGATCACAGCAGGATTTAGCAGGGAAGGACATGTGCAGGAAAGGACATGTGCAGGCAGACACCTCTAAGCAGGCCCAATTTAAGATGTGCATCTCTGAGCATGTCAGTTGCAGTCCTAGATTAAGCATTATAAAGTAAAGATGGTTGATACATGTCGGGTGTGCTCAGCGCAAAGTCTTAGAGCACATATGCAAAGGGAAAGATGGCTTCATTAAGACTACTGGGTATGCTCAGTTGGGTATTACATTGAGTCAAGTTTGATGTAGTTTGCCTGAAAAAATGACCCAGTGTCCTCAGTCGATTCCACTAAAGTTTCTCCAAAGACTTTCAGCTGACACCAACAGAAAGGACAAAGCTGGGGGTGTATTGAGAGTGTTTTTTAAAGAGTACTGTCTTTCTTCTAAATAAAGGACTTTTCCCTAAAGGTGCTACTGTCGGGGACTAATAGTGCATTTAGAGAGAGGATGTGAAGGGCCAGGCATTGCAGGAGAACCTTGAATCTCGCTTCTTCCCCAACAGCAAGCAAAAGGTCCAAGTGCCATTATTGTCTTGTTTTGTATGTAGATGAGAGATGGTACAGCACATGATCTGTGCACAGTCATCTAAGCAGTGTGGGAATCACAGAAAGACAAATACAGCATCCAGTAGGAGCAGCAGAGCCAATGAGGACAGTCCCAGCCCTTGAAATGCGGGGATAACTCTAACAACAGTTTAGGGCAATAGGATATGTATGACGATTGTTTGGGCAGGAACAACTCTATAAGTTTATCTTCTTTTCAGACTGAAGAAGAGGAACTAAAGCCAAAATAATGAAGACTTAGAAGAACCTCAGAAATGAATATAACACAGAAAAACAGCCTGCAGCGAGGGCTCCAGGCTCCCGAATGATGGGCTACATCCACTAGACTGGGCAGAAAGTTTTACATTAAGAAATCCACTCTCAAATTGAGTGAACTCCTTCCCCATTGCAATCCCAAGTCCTGGTAAAATCTTCTCAGCCCGGTTGGGGGTCTGAGAAAAGTCCTCCAGGGCCTCCTGGGGAAGACAAGGACCCCATGTCCTGGAAGGCCTGCTGCACCTAGACAGGACCATGTGCTACAACGTGTTCCTTCTTGCTTCAGGCTGCCTTTGATCCAAACCATCCCTGGCCTGCTTGGCCTTTGGTGATAGTGCTGTCTTTTCTTCTGGGAGTGTTGTTCTCCCCAGCCATCTGGCAGGTAATTAGTTTATTAGCAAAAATACAAGGAAGTTGGCCTCAGGGAGGAGAAGACAATATCCACTGTGGTCTCAGGAAGCAAAAGGCAATTACGTGTCTAGTCTGAGACAAATCCTGTTAGCTGTAACATGGATCTGTTGGGCTGTTGGACGACTCTAGCAGGTGACATATGACAGTTGAGATGCACCACAGACTGCTTGGTTAAAGGTTTTTGTTTTTTTTTTAAAAAAGGGGGCTCACTTTCAATTTTCTTATGTGGAATCAGTACCACACATACATTTAATCTGAAGGAGGAAGAATCATGCCAGCCCCAGAGCGTTTCAGCTTGTCACAGACCCTCCCAAAGCAGCCCTGCCTTTTCCTGGCTTATTATTCTATGATTTGTGTGTGTTGTGTATGAGCACGTAGGTGTTCATGTGTCTGTACACACATGTAATGCTACGCTCTGTAGGTTGGCGTCTTCCTTATTCGCTCTGAACCCTAATTATTTTGAGACAGGGTCTCTGGTTGAATGTGGGCCGCACTGATTCAGCACGACAAGGTGGCTAGCAAGCCCAGAGCTCCTCCAGTCTTCATGCCTTCAGAGCTGGGGCTACGGGTGCAGCCTCCAGAGCATTCCCTCTATCCACTGTGGCTCTAGAGACCGGTAGGTATAAGTTCAGCCTGCTCCATCATGGCTTCTATATCTGTAAACAAGTGGTTGCATATTGAAATCCATGTAATTTTATATAAATTGCTTTCTTTTCATTCTCCCTTATAATATTATTAGGTCATTATATTAAATCTTATGCAATTAAATAGATATGTGAATTCCTAATCTATAAATTTCACTTAGGAATAGTAAAGTGGGTGTCACAATGTATTAGTTATAACAAAGCATTCGTCCTACAAGGAGTGAGTGCCACAAAAATACCATAAAAATATTACTAAGGAATATTCCAAAGGAGAAAAACAGTCGCCAGAATAAATTATCATTAGTATTCACCCCACATATGTCCTTTGATTAATAGTTTCAATTACAGTTGGCATTAGTACTTGTTCCCATTTTGAGGATGCATAAAATAAGGCTTAGAAAATTAGGCATTCATGAAGAATTTGTGAATAACTGACTGGGTTTTCACTCTAAACTTGTGTCCACACCAGGCTACTACAGACCCAAAGTCTGTTTCATAGCAATTGATAGATTTTGATGGAGGAGGAAATGACCTTTGGATAAGAATAATAAGAATGGAAATATTTGGAGAAAGAAAGTGGAGAAAATGTGTGTTTTTAAGGAAGCAGAAGGGGCAGAGGTAAAGGGGGTTCCTGTGAAAAAGAGAGAAGAGGGAGACAGGGAGGCAGGGGGGAAATGCAGGGAGAGGAGATAGGGAGAGTGGGGAGACCCACAGTACGAATTCTGATTCCAATGCTGCCCATAGGCAGATAGCTCACTTTTCTCTGTCTGCCTCTCATTCATGTTGGTGGCAGAAACGTTAGTTAAACATCTGTCTGAGCAATTACAGACTGTGTGAGTGCGTGTGTGTGTGTGTGTGTGTGTGTGTGTGTATGTTTTCACAAATGTTCCTTGTGTGCCTCCACTCAAATCCAGCCACATGGGGGGGGGAGGGGGGTAATTCTGTATGAAGCCTGGATCCCTATGAACAAACAACACACAAGTTCAGTTTTCTTTCTCCCCTGCTGCCAGACAGCCCCTGCCAGACCAGGGAGCTGTAGAAAGCATTTTATCATTGAGGCCCATTGAATTTTATTGGCAATTTTCTCCTTTGTTAGCAATTTCACATTGTATATTAGCATTTGTTTTCATATCATATTAGCATTCATCACAAAAGGCTAATCCCATTAGCACTTTTCACATTGTATCAGAGAAAACAAACAATCTCATGGTGCCAATGCCTCCCTGCAACAGGGTGGCCTTTCATCTGTTGTTTTCCTGTTGGTTCCCAGTCAGCCCACCTTGCTCTCTTCTCTGTCTGCAGAACTGCCTGCAACTCCCAGATTCCCACTCTGCAGCCATCAGAGCAAGCCCAGAACCGGGATTTGCCCTTCTAAGCGTTCTCAAACATTCGTTCTCTCATTCGCTCATTCTGTCAGTGTTTACTGAGCACAAAAATACAAATGGCTCATGTTTTTTCTCATATTGAATCTAGATTAGTCCGTGACATCAGAGTAGAAAGGACATAGGTCTGCACCATGCCCAGCTTGTCACAAGCTAAGTCAACATACGAGTTTCTTTTTTTCTTTCTCTTTTTCTTTCTTTCTTTCTTTTTTTCTTTCTTTCTCTTTTGTTATAGAAAGGCTCAGATATACACAGAAAGAACAAAAAAGTGCATTTACGTCTGTGATCCCATCACTCTGACCCCAGGGCCTCCAAGATTCTACCTCCTCTGTCTCATCAAAAGCCCCATATCCTTTCCTCCCCAAGTCTCATCTGTTTTTAAGTAAACATACATATACATGTGTGAAACGTTGATTTGTCAATGTTCAGGGAATTTTGTTTGATACTATACTCCCAGAATTTGATGCAATACCTGATATAAGTATATATTCAATAATTGGCTGTTAATTTTCAAAGCTAATACAGCAAATATTGGGTCTCATTCAGTCATTTAAATACACTCAGAGTGTGTTCCTTGCACCATCCTTTGCCCTCGTGTCTTATCTCCTTGCTCTCCCACAACTCCCATTCTGCTTTCACATAGAAGAGGAAATGCACGCTGCTTGTCTTTCTGACTCTGCCTTAGTTTACTTAACATGATGCTCTCCAGTTCCACCCATCTTCCTGAAAGCAATGTCGTTTAATTCTTGAATTAAATATAATCCTACTAAATGTGCCTAGGCACATTTTTTATCCATTCATTTGCTGACGGGCATCTAGTCTGCTGCTTTAACTCAATGATTGCGAGTACGTAAGTCAACTATATGCCCTTTTCAGGTGTTTTATTACATTTATTTTTTTCACTGTGGGGGCACATGTGTCATCATATGCCTGGGGTGGTCAGGGCATAACTTGAGGGAGTGAGTTTTCTCTTTTTGTCTTTTGGGACCCAAGGACAGAACTCAGATAATCAGGCTTGTGGTGACTGCCCTCGCCTGCTAAGGCATCTTACTGGCCCAGAAGGATACACTCTTAGGTGACGAATGGGTTAAAGAAGACATCAGGGAGGAAACTGAAAACTGCCTAGGATTAAAGTGACTTACCAGAACCTTTGGGATACTGCAAAGGCAATTCCAAAACAGAAGCTATGCCAATGCATGCTTATATTAAAGACTCCGAGAAAACGCAAATAAATAACCAGAATGATAATTCGAGATCGTTCCCAGATTGTTTCTAAATGGGTGTTTTCCATGTTTTGAGGTTTGCACAGGTAGCAGAGCAGATGTAGGAAGAGAAGCTGCATTTCAGCGTGCACACAACAGTGAGTGTTTTATACCGTCCTTTCTAATCACGCCGCAGTAAAGCTGCCACCCTCGCTCACTGCATGCCCGCTGCTCCGTAAGAACGAGTCAGAAATTATCACAATTTCTGGTAATTGTCTGGCAAGCTATTAGAACCCAGCCTTCAGTCCTGAGGATGTCACCAGCAGGCCCTCACAGCTGTGCGGGTGAAATATGACAAGCGGAGAGGGGGTCTTTGGAAGCTGTAAAGCTCGCTACAGATATGCAGGCTAGAATTCAGAAGTGGCTTGGTGTCTTCTGCCAAGGGAAGCATAAATAATGGGAGAGTCTTAAATATTTAGTGTCTGCGATCTTGCTATATGCCTGTGGACGATTTTTATTAAGAAGTAGATACCTAGATGCATAAAATAATGAACAGTAGTGAAAAAGAAACTAACTATAGCTACAGTTACCACAATTCTTTTTTGGCATAAGGCCTCATTATGTAGCCCAGGCTAGTCTTGAACTCTTGATCCTCTTGCATTAGCTTCCCACGAGCTGGGACAACAGGCCTGAGCCATAATGTCCTGCTTGTTATAATGTTTTTAACTGGGGCTAAGGCATGAGGCTCTTTCTAAACCTGTTTCATTTTGGAAAATGTCAAACACATCCGAATAATCAGAATGCCTGAATGAAATTCACGCTGCCATCATGATACTGGCACTTTAGCTCCATTAAAACCCCACACACTTTCCATCCTCAACTTCACTATTTTTTTTAAGTAAAATATACATAGTTTGGAAGCCATCATTCTAAACTGAGCTGAACAACTTGAGCAAATTGTTGTGGTCCTTACTGGAATCTGAATATGAACTATGCCTTATAGCTCATTAATGAATGTTTGGTCTTCAACTGGTAAAACTATTCCAGAAACTTTAGGAAGTGGCCTGGCAAGAGGAATTAGGCCACAGGAGATATAGATTTCAAGGTTCTATTTTGGCCCTCAGTAACTTACTCCCAACCTCTCTCTTCCTGCCCACTGAGAGAGGACAAAGCTCTCCTGCCATATTCCCCCAGCCCCCAATATCGTATCTCATCATGGGCACAAAATCGGCTGATCCGAGTACTGGGAGAGGAAATACCTGAAACCATGAGGCAAGCCTGTCTTCCTTTAATGGATTCTCTCAGGTGCCGCGGTCACAGGGATGAGAAAGCTAACATAGCTCTGTAATGTGCACCCATGGAAAAACTGAAACTGTGTGGTCAGCCCAGAAGGCTCCCTGTGTGCCTTCCTGTAATAGAGCATCTTCATTAACTTACTAAATAACAAGATGTGAAGGCAATTATAAAAAGCCACCATGGATTTGAAAAAGGGATGAGCATGGGTGCTATTTTGAGGTGTCTCCAGCAACTCCAAAGAGAATTTAAGCTTTCTTGCCAGCTGATAACAAAGTCAAGACAAGTGCATGTGTTTCTAGGCTACTGCTGCAGGCTTTTTGTTGTTGTTTGCTAAAAAAAAAAAAAAAAAAAAAAAAAAAAAAAAAAAAAAAAAAAAAAACCACCACTGAGCACTGCCAGGAACACAACAAATAAGTAACACTAGAAACTGTTGACTCTATTCTTTTCATCTTATAGGCAAGGAAACAGAAAGTTAAGTAGTAAGCTCAGGGCTCCCAGACTAAGGAACAGTTAAACCATAGCAAAAACTTATGAAAGAATTAAAACAATTTAGAATGTAACTGTGTCTCAGACACTTTGTAGTCCTTCAATCTTGATGAGAAGTTTAACTATGCTATTTTCAACTGCTAAAACAAGCATTCGCCACCCTTTCGAGGGACTGAGATGGCAGTTCTGAGGTTTACTCAGTGATCTGATCAGTGAGGACTCAATCAGTTAAAACTGGTTCCAAATTTCCAATCGAAAGTGAACCTAGAACCACATCTGTCTATATCTGTCAAGGGGGATGTGCAGAGGTCATTGTGCCTTTATCACTAGTGGCATCAAGTTCCCATTGTTTATGACCCAGCTAGAGCTGGGACTGGGCAATAGCAGAGGCTCACTGTAGACTTGGCCAAAGTTCATTGCCCAAGGAGCCAAAGCAGATGATGTAGGGAACGACACAGATGTACTGGAATTGAATGAAAAGTCTTAGACTTATAAGACTGTAACTCTGAACTATCTCCTTGACTTTCTTTTTACTTTTTATTTTGAGGGACTTTCTTACTAAGTTGCCAAGACAGGGCTTGAATTCACTCTATACCCCACAAGCTAGCCTTGAACCTGTGATCCTTCCTTCTCAGCCCCCTGAGACTGGAAATGCAGGGCTGCTGTACCAGGATCTGCTCACAGCAACATTCTTCTCCTGTATCTCATCTAGAATGAGCAAGGATTCAAAGGGAAGGGTGAGGGTCATTTTGTCTGAGAAACATGCACACAGGAGCTGGTCCCAGAGGAGATTCCTGGGCTCTACCAAAGGCCAATAAGCTGAAGTCTATGATTTGTTATCTGAGTACCCACATTTTAACAATCTTCTCCAGATAACTGGGACGCATGCTCCTTTCTGAGACAGGTTCCAGTAAGAAAAGTGCAAAATGGTTCAGGAATGTTCAGATTTCAGTGTCTATCACAGGGCCTTAGGTTACCCAGAGAGTTGATTAAAGGTGGGTATTCGCTTCACTGACATAGTCCTGGTACAAAATTCCCTATGGGATATTTTCTATCTTGAGCTTGCATGGGTCTTACACCATCCAATTGTTGTGAGTCCCTATGTACAACTTGCGGACTGTGTCCAAGAAAACACTATTTTTTTGTATTCATCTGCTGCCCCTGGCTCTTACACTGTTTCTGGATCTCTTCTGCTGTGACCCCCCCCCCCCAAGCCTTTGGAGGAGGAGACATGAGATAGATGCTTCATTTATGTCTCAGCATTCTGTAGCCTCTCATTTTTTGCACCTTGACCAATTGTGAATCACTGTGTTAATTAAGATATACTACAAATAGATGTATCTCTGATGAAGGGTGAGAGATGTGTTGATCTATGGGTATAAGGATAAGTCATTAAGAGTTGGTTTAACACGTGTTCTTCAGCAGATAGAAATAGTAGATTCTTTCCAGGGCCACGGTATGCATCATATCAGTCAAGGGCACTATGAAACAGGAAACATCTTTACCAGCTATACATCTGGAAAGGGGTTAGTATCTAGATTATATAAAGAACCAAAAGAACTAAACATCAAGAAATCAAATGACCCAGTTAAAAATGGAACATGGAACAAAACAGAAAGTTCTCAACAGATAAAATATAAATGTCTGGAGAACAATCTTTTTTTTTAAAAAAAAAAAGCCAACTTTAGCCATCATAAAACTACTTTGAGATTACATCTTACAACAGTCAAAATGGCTAAGATTTATAAACAAAAGCTAAATGCTCACGTGGATGTGGGGGAAGGGAAACATTTATTCATCGCAGGAGGGAGTGCCAACTGTGCAACCACTGTGGACATCAGTGTGGAGGAGTTGCAAAGAATGTAAAAATAAATCTACCATATTACAGGGATACACCATTTTGGGGCTTATACCCAAGGATGCTATATCTTCCCACCGAGATACCTGCTCATCCATATTCATGCTGCTCTTCATCTTTCTTTGTTTCCATATTCTTGCCATAAAAGTTTGAAATTCCAGCAACAAAATGTGGGGTATGCTTCCCTACTTCTTGAATTTGGACTTGACCCTCTGCCCAGTGGGAAATTAGATGTCGCACACGAGGGCTTGAAATGCACCAATTGTGCTTTGGTCCCTTCTGATGACACAGCCATCACCATGAGAACAGCTTCCCTGGTGCTTCTTCATGATCCTGAGAATGAGCACAGGAGAGTAGAGCTCCGATCTGGCTGAGAGTATAAATTGTATGCCATTGCGATGTGGTGCCATTTGTTATGCAGCCGTAGCTAACTGATAGCAATGGTAGATGATAATGAGTTTATATAATTCTATTTACATAGAGTATTGCCTGAGATATGGGAAAGATAGTACAAGCATGTGAAAACCAACATGGAGAAACGAGGCTCTGCCACAGGCTGCATTGCTAAAGTATCTCACTTCTAACCTCACTGTCCCTACTTGTGAATGGGGAATAACATTCGCCTTCCAGCTTAGTCATGAAGAGTAAGTAAGAAGATGACCGTGACGTGCTGAGAAGAGAGTGTATACTCAAAACCAAGAAGACAAGAGGATTTCCATGAAAACAGAAAGTTCATCTTCAATCAAGGCCATGACTTACCGTTCATGTGCACCTGGCAGTGCCAAGTCTAAGAAAAATGTGTGCTGCTCTCCCTGGGCCTCCCAAGGCCTTCAGCATCCCGTGAGCTCCCTGCCAGGTGTTGGATTCTTTTGAGAGCTTCTCTTCTCTCCTTTTAACCTGTTGCCATAGAACGGAGGTCCTGTGCTGGTTACAGACTGGCAGGCAGAAGAAAGGGGGGACCCACCCTCCTGTATTCTCACTGGGAAATTATCCTCAGCGCTTGATACATTAAAATGGAAGCGCTGTAAATGCCAGTTGCCATGGCAATACTTTGCTTGCCGCTCGGTGATTGGTGGTGTGAGTTCACTTTCCTTTGGGTGTTGCAGCCTAATTAACTGTTATTTTTGTCAGTGTGGAGGAAGAACCCACACAGGTTTTTTGGCGGTGATTGCAGCCCCTGTGGACTGAGTTAATTTTCATAGACTACAAAGAGAAGCGGCTGGACCCCGATAGTGTTCATAGGTTCGGAAAAGTTGTCAATGTTGAAGTAAGAGTCGGAGAAAATACTCGAGTACCCCTTTAACTTCTCTCTGGCAGTTTCAGTGTCTCTAACAATTGTTAAACTTGCTTGGGTTGGATTAGGGATAACAGGCAGCTGGGTTCACAAGCTGAGAGTCAGTACTTCCTCCGTCAGGCACAGACGTGCTTGTGTGTTCTGGAATGTTCAACCTCACACGTCTTCCCCCACAAGCTGGTACTGCACACTGATAGTATTCAGGCAACGCTAACAGGGGCATGTGCAATCTGTCGGATATGTTTCTCTTTGTCCACACCCAATGATGTCATCACTATGTTGCCAACCGGTGGGCCCAGCCAATTCCCTTAGCACCTCCTGTAAAGGTGATTTCGTGTCATCACAAGCCTAAAAACTAGGAAGCTGTCTCACTGAAGTTCAAACCAGTTTGTTTTCAATTTGGACTCTGGACCTCAGGGTCTTATATGAATTGTTCTAGTCATATGCTTCTCAATTTTAAAACTTTTGCTTCTTGACATGAGTTTTTGAGACACCAGAGGATCTCCCTGTCTAGGAAAGGGGGGACCCCATTTTGTACTGCTAACAAATGAGGCTCCTTTTAAATAACAAACTAAGCTCTTTCTGAAGACCCGGGCTGAGAATAACTAATGGTTCAGCATCTATGTTAAAGGCAATGAACACAGTATAAGCATGGAATTAACTTAAATATTTGGGAAGGCACACACACACACACACACACACACACACAAAGTGAACATCGGATTGGGAGCTAGAGAAATGGCTCGGTGGGTGCTTGCCCTGCAAGTCTGAGAACGTGAGTTCAGATCTCTAGCACCCAGAGGCTGAAGGGAGAAAAGGAAGAAATACTGGATTTGAGTTCTAGACGTTTTAAACTTGATCTCAAAAGTCTGTGTTCAGAGGTCCGGTGAGTATTTGGAATTCATTTTCACGTCTTTGCTCCTTGAGTGGGGAGATCATTAGTTGGGAGAGTTTTACCCCCACATTCTATCAGAGGCTGAAAACTCTGTCCCAGCAGCCTTTGCCAGAGGCATGGCTATGTGATTTAGGCTTTGCCTATCAATGGAATGGAAGATGCTTGCCACAGAAGAATCTGTCCTGGGAAAGAAGGACCACACTTTTCAAAATTCACAAAGGCGCAGAGCCCCTGGCTTCAGTGTCCCATGCCCAGGGTCCAAACCACAAGCCGTAGCATAGCCTTATAACACTCTTCATCATGTCCTGGAAGCCATGTCCTCTGCAGAACCTATGGCTATGTGCAACCAATACTAATAATCTGTGTTTTCAAACACTTGTGCATGTGTACGCATATCTGTGTGTGAGAGGGGGAGGTAGAGAGAGAAAGGGAGAGAGAGAGAGAGAGAGAAACTCTCAGTGGGTAAGTAGATCAAGACAACTCAAGATGTTCATTGGAGAGAGAATGTCCTGATTCCCTCATGAAGCATTCTTCACCTCTTTCAACTTGTGTGTACACAGACAAGACCCAACTTCAGAGGTGAGCTTCTCAGGGACAGCCATCACCCTGTGGTCAGCAAGATGTAGCCCAATTCTTGGTGCTTTCTTTTTTTAAAAAAGATTTATTTATTTATTTATTTATTTATTAAGTATACAGTGGTTTGCCTGCGTGTGGGCCAGAAGAGGGAACCAGATCTTACAGATAGATAGTTGTGAGCCACCATGTGGGTGCTGGGAATTGAACTCAGGACCTCTGGAAGAGCAAGCAACCATCTCTCCAGCCCCTTCTTGGTGCTTTTTTCTGACTGAGGTCAAAGCTGAAGGTTGGTCATAGGGACAACTTGACAGAAACAGGACCTTTTTTGGAATTTTTTTAAAAAACAATCTTTTCTCATTTTACACACCAATCCCAGTTCTCTCTCCTTCCCCTCCTCTCATTGACCCCACCTTCACACACACACACCCATCCACTCCTCAGAGAGGGTAAGGCTTCCCATGGGGAGTCAACAAAGTCTGGCACATCACCTTGAGGCAGGACCAAAGCCCTTCCCCCCAATATCTAGGCTGAGCAAGGTATCCCTCCAAAGAGAATGGGCTCCAAAAATCCAGTCAACGCACTAAGGCTAAATCCTGCTGTGACCCTAGCCATAAAACTGTCATCCACATTCAGAGGGCATAGTCTGGGCCTATACAGGTTGCCCCACTGCCATTCTGGAGTCAGTGAGCTCCCACTAGGTCAAGTCATGTGTTTCTGTGGGTATCCCCATTGTGGTCTTGACCCCTTTGCACATATTTTTGCTCCTCCCTCTCTTTGACTGGACTTGGGGAGCTTGACTGAGTGCTAGCTGTGGATCTCTGCATCTGCTTCCATCAGTCGCTGGATGAAATTTCTATAATGATAATTAAGGTAGTCATGAATCTGATTACAGGGAAAGGTCAGTTCAGGTATCCTCTCCACTATTGCTTAGGTTCTTAGCTGGGGTCTTCCTTGTAGATTCCTGGAAATTTATTTCTCTACTGCCAGGTTTCTTGGTAGCCAGCCGCATAATGGCTCCCTCAATCAAGAAATCTCTTTCCTTGCTCTCCTTCTCTGTCCTTCCCCCATCTCAACCATCCCATTCCCTCATGTTTTCTTCCTCTCTTCCCTTCCCACTCCCCTTCCATCCTCCCTTCCCCACCATACTCCAATTCTCTTAATTATCTATTTCCTCTTCCCAGGAGGATACATACACATGTCTCTTAGGGTTCTCCTTGTTACCTACTTTCTCTGGGGTCATGGACTATGGGCTGGTTACCCTTTGCTACGCATTTAACATGCATTTATGAGCGAGTACCTACTATATTTATCTTTATGGGTCTGGGTTACCTCACTCAGGATGGATTTTTCTAGTTCCATCTATTGGCCTGCAAATTCAAGATGTCACTGTTTTTTAGTGCTGCGTAGTACTCCATTGTGTAAATGTACTACATTTTCTTTATCCATTCTTCAGTTGAGGAGCATGTCGGTTGTTTCCAGGTCCTGGCTATTACAAATAATGCTGCTATGAATATAGTTGAGCAAATGTCTTTGGGGTATGGCTGTGCATCCTTTGTGTATATGCCCAAGAGTGGTATTGTCGGGTCTTGAGGTAGATTGATTCCCAATTTTCTGAGAAATTGCTATACTGATTTCCAAAGTGGCTGCACAAGTTTGAACTCCCACCAGCAATGGAGGAGTGTTTGCTTTACTCTGCATCTTCTTCAGCATGAGCTACCTTCGGTGCTTTTTGATCTTAGCCATTATAACTGGTGTAAGATGGTATCTCAGAGTCATTTTGAGTTGCATTTCCCTGATGGCTAAGGATGTTGAACAATTCCTTAAGTGTCTTTTGGACATTTGAGATTCTTCTGTTGAGAATTCTCTGTTTAGATCTGTACCTCATTTTTCAATTGGATTATTTGGTATTTTGATGTCTAGTTTCTTGAGTTCTTTATATATTTTGAAGATCAGTCCTCTGTCTGATGTGCAGTTGGTGAAGATCTTTTCCCATTCATTTGGCTGTTATTTTGTCTTATTGTGTCCTTTGCCTTACAGAAGCTTCTCAGTTTCAGGAAGTGCCATTTATTAATTGTTGCTCTCAGTGTGATGATACTGGCGTTATATTTAGGAAATAGTCTCCTGTGCCCATGCGTTCAAGTGTACTTCCCACTTTCTCTTCTATAAGAGTGAGTGTGACTAGATTTATGTTGAGGTCTTTGATCCATTTGCACAGGGATAGATATAGATCTATTTACATACTTCTACATGCTGATATCCAGTTATACCAGCACCATTTGTTAAAGATGTTTCCTTTTTTTCCATTGTATAATTTTAGCTTCTTTGTCAAAAATCAGGTGTTCATGTGTATGTGGATTAATATCGGGGTCTTCGATTTGATTCCATTGGACCTGGGTGTTCTTAAAGCACCAATAACACTGAATGAAGAAATGGCCCCCGTGAAATAAATTTAATGCAAATAAAACTAGCAATGCAGTAAAATATTCCTTCCCTTGTCAAACTGGCCAGTGATGTCTGTTGAAAGCAGCTAAGAACTCTACCAGAAGGAGAAGAGTGGGCTGAGTTTACTCTTGTAAGTGAAGTTGTATTATAACACCCTTCCACTCATCTACGTTGTATCTATCATCTCTGACTTCTGCATTATAATGGCATAGTCAGGAAAGCCTAGAATAGTCACTATCAGGTTCTTTGCAGAAGTTACGTCTTTCCTTGTGTGTGTGTATGTGTTATGTATGTATGCTCGAACAATGTGGGTGCATTTGTGTGTACATGTGATGGCCCAGGGTTAATGTTGAACATGGTCCTCAGCTGCTGCTCTTCTACCTTTTTCATTGAAGCAGGCTCTACCAATCAAACCCAGACAATCTCCTCAGCCAGCTCGCTTGGGGAACCCTGTCTCTAGCTTACGAGAGTGGAATTACAAAGAGGTGACCAAAACCACACAGCATTTATTTACATACATCCTGGAAATCCAAACTCCAGTGTTCTTGTGTGGCAAGTGCTTTAACCACTGAACCATTTCCCCTGCCCCAGGAAAATATCCCTTAAGCCCTGTTCTAAGGCACTGCTGTCCAAGTATGAGCAAGTCAAGGAACAGCAGCATCTTCAGTATGGAACTTGTTCAATATGCAAATGGCAGACACCACTCCAGATGTGCTGGATGCAAACATCTTTGCAGGGGTGAGGCCACAGGATATGTGTTCTGACAAGCTCCCCCAGTGATGCTCACACTCATTAACATGTGAGAACCCAGTTCCGGAAAGTTTGTCATTCATATTGCATGGAAACCTGTCAATTTGGATCACAAATTGTTTTGTTTTGTTTTGTTTTGTTTTAAATCAAATAAATCCCATCCCTGTTTTCATCAAGGACAGTCAGAAATCCAGTGAAGCTTCTAATACCCTGGAGCATCTCATTCTCCTCAACAACAGATTCATTTCCTACAAAATTTCTCTACTCGGTCCTCCATCATCTTCATCGTGAGCATCACGGATGCTTTACTGCTCTAGCCCTGTTGCTGGAACTCTGTAAGGTGTTTTTGCAGAATCAATACCATTGTACTCTCCTGTGGTAAGAAAATCACAGAGTGCTTGTGACCTGGAACCTTGGACTCAGACAGAAGGAATTTATATCCTGGGTTGGTCCTATTAGAGGCCTGTGACCTTGGCAAAGTGCCTTGATTTCTTCCAGTCTGTGAAACGAGCCCAGTAATTATAGCATCCCCCTCATGGGGCCATTATGAGAGTCAGATGAGCTAATGCACACATCTCTCCCCTTGATGAATGCTCAGAGTGATATTAACCAGTGCCCCATCACAAAGTCTTAGCCTGTTTAGAATTTTGTCACAGCTAAGGAGGAAGTGGAGATGGTCAGCTGACAAGGTATGCAAGACTTAGTCATGGCGTTGAAGAGATGGCTCAGCAGTTAGGAGTGCCTGATGTTCCTGCTGAAGACCTGAGTTCACTTCCGAGCACTTGTACTGGGTGGTGCATACCTGTAAATCCAGCTCCAGGTGATCCAACACCGTCATCTAGCCTCCATAGGCACCTTCACACACACATACAGAACACACACACACACACACACACAAATCATGCTTGAAGAACAGTGTACCATCGCTCCATCATGAACAATGTCATCACTTCTGTACTTGTTCCCAGCCTTGACTTAAGATTTTGTAAACCATAATTTATCCTATTGTCTTTTTCCCAGTGGTCATTCAGCGTTTTCAGCTCTACCCACCTATTCAGTAGCTATTAAGTAGCTGTTGTATGGCAGGCGTGGTTCCATGGACCTGGAAGAGGGAGGTGAACAAGTAGCTTTATTCTCAAGACTGTCTCAGTGTACCGCAATGCTTAGCAAAACTCACAAAGCAGAATTGCCGAAGAGAGCAGGAGGATGTTCTGGTAAAAGCCAGAGCAGTGTATGAGCTCCTGGACTCCAACCAGGAGCGTAGGCAGATTCCTGAAGGGACCCCTGAGTCCTAGGAACCTGAGGAATAAATGGAAGACCACAGCTCTGTGTGCTATAGGACCTGGTAATCAGACTGCTAAGCATTTAGTGTCTCTTGCCATGTGGTGTGAAAGGAAGTCTTTCTGAAATTGCCCAAATTCTGTATTTCTGTTCCCAAGCAAACATTTCTTCTCTTCTCTGTGGTATAAATATGAAACCCACTATTCCCTGTAAAAAGGTTTATGCATTGAAGGGTTAGTCTAGACAGTTGTTAGTAATGTTGAAAGGTGACTGGATTATGAAGTCACTAACTTTATCAGCGGTTTAATCAATGATGAGTTCATAGCTGAGTAGGCTATTAGGAGGAGAAGCCTAATTGGAGAAATTAGGTCAGTAGGTCACTCCTGGGGCATGCCTTTAGAAGTTTCAACTTGGGACTGGGGAAATGGCTCAGTAGTTAAGAGCATTTGCTGCTCTTATAGAGGATCTAAGTTCAGTTCCCAGCACCTATTTTGGGCAGCTAACAACTGCCTACTGCAACTGCGTTCTTCTTGCCTGTGCACATGCCTACTCACACACACACAATACATTAACATAGTAATTTAAAAATAATGCTTTAAAGTCTTAGAAGGAACATATTATTCCTGGTACCCTTCTTCTCTTTCCTTTCTGCCTATCATGGAGTGAACCATTTTCTTCACCATGTGCCCATCACCTTGATTGTGCTGGCTGACTTTTATCAACTTGATGTAAAGTCACTCAGGAAGAGAGAAATTTAACTGAGAAATTACCTCCATTATTCTAGCCTGTAGGCACTGTTGTAGGAGGCCACTTGTTTATTTCCCAGCCACCTAGACTCCCAATATAACCACACAGAAACTGTATTAATTAAATCACAGCTTGGCTTATTAACTCTAACTTCTTATTGGCTAGCTTTTACGTCTTAATTTAATGCATTTCCATTATTTTATATTTTATCACAAGATTTGTGGCTTACGAGCAAGATTCCAGCATATCTTTCTCCTGCAGTTCCATATCTTCTCCCCAAACTTGCCTTCTTTCTCCCAGCATTCAGTTTAGTTTTCCCCACCTACCTCTGTTTTTCCCTGTTCTGCTATAGATGCAAAGCAGTTTCTTTATTCACCAGTGGTATTCACAGAAGGGCATACAGAAGGGAAACCCACATCACCTCCCCTTTTCTGTATAAATAAAAAGGAAGGTTTTAACTTTAACATAGTAAAATTACATATAACAAAACAGTTATCAAGCAAGAATTATAGTTACAATATTTATATCTACTTTATCTCTTAACATAACTAAGGAAAAATAAAACTATAAATTCTTCAACTCCACCAAAGACTCCATAAGGATATACTATTACCTAAGAAAACAGGAAGTGCATTTTAAGCTACTTCCAGAACTCTAGAATTGACAGAGACATATCTCTGCCTGGATAGTCACCCAAAGTTCTTCTATACCATAGGAGTATCCATCTTCAGCCTATTGGCCCATAGTATCTGGCAAACTTTTCCATGAAGCAGGAAATTTTAAAGATAGATCTGCCTATATTGGCAGTTTTTCAGTCACTTTCTTCTGTATCCTGCAAAATGTTTTTCAGACTCTTCCATGATGCAGGAGCCTTAAAGGATGGTCTCACCTTTAGGCAAGTTCTGCAGTTATTTCTCTGTGGGTCTTGCATGTCCAGTTCACACAGCATACTATCAGGGAGGCCTGTCAAGAGCAGTTTCTTGCCCAAATGGCTAGCAAACTCCATGAGGAGCCTCTTTGATGTCCATCATCCTATAAAAGTAATTGGTGCTGCCAGGAGCAAATGTGTCTCACTGTCATGAAAAGTTCTGTTTTTAAACATTTTAAATGCCATATTCTGTAGTCTTTGAAAGATATGAAGAATACCTATCTAACTAAAATATATTTCTATACATCTAGAAAATCTGACTAACATTACTACAAGCTTGACTATTATAGATGATTATCTATTAACCTATATTTCTTAATTATACATTACATTTTTAAATGAGCTATACAAACACAATATCTTAATCATGAGCAGAAATATATATAATAACAAAATTGACCTTAAATTTTGTATCAATAAACTAATATCCATACCAATGCAAATATCTATAGCATGTTCCTCTTTAAATATAAACAAACACTTATAAACAATCATTTAGGGATTTGGGCACAGTTCTTTCCAAACTGCTTCCTGCTTTTTGTTGGGCCAAGTAATTTTGGGGGGTGGTCATGGCAACCTTTTGGGGGGTATTGGTCCATCAAACCACATTAGCCTGGAATGAATCCACAGGTTCTCATCCTCTGTGGAAACAACAACAACAACAAAAAAAAAAGAATCTCTTTTTCAAAGCAACATATCCTTAGATCCATATTTTGAAATCAAGATACCTTTAAGGTATATATGTTGGTTTAGCTTAGCAGCTCATATAATAAAATGTTTCTCTGTACTTAACTCCTTCACAGTCAAAAAAGTTAAAGAAAACAATAGTATACATAATACAGACTCTCTGTGAATTTTCCATCTTTATATGGCTTATTTTCCTTTACTCCTTTTAATCTATGACTGCCTTACTTTGTCTTTTTAAAGACTTTGTTTTATATTTTTAAACCATTTATTTCTTTTCCAACTCTCTATACTCTTTTTCTTCTCTCTCCCAAGCCTACATACATTTATCCAACACCATGACCCATTTAGAGGTCTTTTCATTTGAATTTGTCTTTACTGCACATCTTTAATCATCTTTTGACCAGGAGCACTTTTCTTTTTAATACTAAGTGGGCATGGCTAAGACCAACTCTGAAGTTCTGCCTGCTTGCTCCACCCAGTCCAACATGATAGAGACATGTTTGCTGCCTCTGAGAGCCATTCACATTGCCCCATTTTCAGGCACCCAGAGGGTCTATGTTGTCATTAATCAATAATCAAGTTATATCACTCTGATTATAAACCCTATTTAAATGTAAAGAAATATTTACAAACAATGTTTGGGAATGTTTTTATTTAAACAGAAAGGGGGAGGTGATGTGGGATTCCCCTCTGTATGCTGTGAATATCATTGGTTAATAAAGAAACTGCCTTGGCCCAATAGGGTAGAATAGAGGTAGGTGGGGAAAACTAAACTGAATGCTGGGAGAAAGAAAGGAGGCATTTGAAGGAAGAAACCATGTAGCCCCTGCTAGAAACAGATACTGGACAGAACTTCACCCGGTAAGCCACAGCCTCATGGCAATACACAGATTACTGGGGATGGGTTAATTTAAGATATGAGTTAGCCAGAAATACACTTAAACTATTGGCCAAACAGTATTGCAAATTATCTAATTTCTGTGTGATTATTTCAGGGCTGAGCAGTTGGGAAAAAACAAGATGTCTTTTACAACAGGCAGATCTATCAGGGCATTTTATTGGTTGCTGATTGGTGTGGGAAGGCCCAGTCCACTGTAGACAGTGCCACTTCTGAGGATATGACTTGAACTAATAAGAAAATCAGAGAAGACAAATGGATAGGCAGTGTCCCTCCATATTCTCTCTTCTGTCCTGCCATAGCTTCCCTTGATGATAGATGATAACCTATAACATGCTAAAATAATCTCTCTCTTCCCCCAAGTTGTTTTTGGTCAATGCTTTATTACAACAGAAGAGCAGACTAAGACGATGCTATTCTGCCACTTCACAGGTTCAAAACAAACAGAACCTGACAGTCACAGACAGAAAACTCTGAAGTCATCAGCCAAAATACATCTTTGATTTCTGAAATGACCTTCCCAGGGGTTTTGTCACAGTAGTGGAAAGCTAGCATTCCTCTTAGCTTTGATCCTATGCCTCTCCTCAAGCTACTCTGTGTCTGCTGTCCTAGGAACCCAGAGGAGTTGGGAAGCAGGGAGCCTTTTCTGGGAGAGTAGATATCTGCTGGTTTCATCTCATCAGCATCTCTTTCCTTTGTTTCTGCTCACAGCCTGGAACTGTCCTAAGAGACATTATCATGTTTCCACTTCCACCATAGCTTCATTTACATCTACAGCAGATTCTCTGGGACTCACTCTTGCCAGAAACAGCACCACCCCACCTTCTGCCCCAGTGACTGCTTTAGATAACCAGAGCCGGGACTCTTGACAGCCCAAAGCCATTTACCTGGTTAGGCTGTGAGCCCTTCACCCCAGTTCTCCCAGAACATGGAGTAGCAAGGATGCAGGGCCCATATGAGTGTATTCTCTGGTCTTGTCAACACTGTTTAGGGGAAGTCATGGGACTCAGTGGTCTGCTCCTAAGGAAGAGCCTTCATCAGAGCTGTACTTGATGAGATTGAGTCAAGCACCTCTAAAAAGATATCCCTTCCCAACAGACCTGGTTCCCATCATTTCTTCTGCCAGTCATAGTCTAAGCACATTAACCTCAGAGAAATGGTCACAAGTCTGTGGTTTGCTAAGGTTTGAACATGAAATGTTCTTCCATGGGCTGAAAGGTTGGGGTCCTCATTGGTAATGCTGACTTGAGATGTCATAGAAACTCATGAAGGTGAGGCATGACTAAATAAAGTTACCTACCTAGAGTGGGAATTTAAAGGTTTCTGGGTCCCTTCTCACTGATGCCTGTCTTCCATGGGGTGAAAACCTCCTTTGCTACACATTTCTGTCATGATTTTCTGCCCAAGCGCATTAGGCCAAGCAATCATTTACTACACCTTCTGAAACCATGAGCCAAAATGAATCCTTTCTCTCTATTGCTGCTTTTGCTTGTCATATTGCCACACTAACAAAAAAGTGTATTAATGTGTCACCAAGTATGAACATTTAAAAGATAGGGGATATGTGTTGTCATAGCTCCTTGTACTTTCACGGGCAAATATCCACAGGCACATTACAGATGGTCCTCAGTCTACAATGCTTCTATTTACAATTTTCCAACTTTTGATAATGTAAAATTGATACATATTCAAATCCCCATTAGAACTGGAATCCAGCCTCAGCTCCCTGTCAGTCAAGGAATTATAAGGACAATGACTATCTTCCTCCATGCAGTGTATTGCTAATCAAGACTGTCTGAGCGGTTTTATGCGTTGCAATTATAACTTATTTTCACTTTACAGTGGACTTACCAGAGCATAATCTCACCTTAAGTAAAAGGGTGTTTTGTCTGTTGTATGACTATTCCTAGGAAGACATACATGAGTGCCTACTCACCCTAAGTAGGAAACTAAGGACAAACCACAGTAAGGAGACCACTAAAGTTCAACTTGGTGAGCCATTTTGAGTTACTTACAGGAAGATAGTTGAAGGGTAACTTTCAAGAACACGAATGACTCAAAGACAGCTGCATCACCAAAGCCTAGCCCAGCATGGGTGTCAGCTCATAAAAGCACGCCTGCCGGCAGATCCACAGGTTGGAGAGTGTCCTTTCCAAGGTGCTCAATTGGTATGAGCCTCTTTCAGGCAGCTCAGTTTGTCTGAGACTATCTCTGAGCAGTCTTTCTGGCTTATGTAAGCTTGGGGAGAAAGGAGCCTAGTATGTCTGGTCAGTTTCAGGGACTTCCTTAAACTTTTAGGTTGTTTACTTCCTGAGTTTATATAGCTTCCCTGCAGGCTTGGATTTTTCACCTGGCCTTGAAACATCTTGTGTCTTAAAGAGCTTCCCTTCAAAATGGAGGGTTATCTTAGAGGAAATAGCAAGTATGTTAGTTTGCATTTCCCTACAATGACCAAACTACCTGGCATAGACAATTTAAATGAGGAGTATCTTAGTCCCATGCACCTGACCAGAACATCATGGGAATGTGTGGAGGAGGAAAGCTATTTATTACATGGGTACCAGAAAGCAGAGAGAAGGGAACAGGTGTGCTGAGATGGCATAATCTCCTTTTTTTTCCTTTTATTCCACTTGGACTCCAGGCATATGGGATGGTACCACCCACAGTCAGCACAGACCCTCTCCACTCAATTGTTCTCTCTGGAAAGGACCTCACAGGCATATCCCAAAGCACTTTTCACCAGTCTCCTAAGTGAGTCTAAATCTAGTCAAGTTATCAATGAAGGTTGACAATCACGAGGAATGAATGAATGTCTGTATTAGCTGAAGTCAATAAAGCTGAGAATGAGCATGGATTAAGAGGGGAGAGGGAAGGGAAATAACAGGAGGGAAGAGAGGGGAGCACCAAGGTAAAGCACTCAGCTTCTGTAACCATGTGGTTGGTCTCTCTGGTCTTTGGATGAATGGTCTGCCCCAGTTAGGGTTTCTATTGCTGTGATAAAACACTATTGATGTGGGAGTGATTTCTTTCTAATCTGTTGCTTTCATTGGTTAATTAATAAAGAAACTGCCTAGGCCCATTTGATGGGCCAACCCTTAGGTGGGTGGAGTAAACAGAACAGAATGCTGGGAGAAAGAAGCTGAGTCAGGAGTCACCATGATTCTCCTACTCCAGACAGATGCAGGTTAAGATCTTCCCTGGTAAGCCACCTCATGGGCTACATAGATTATTAGAAATGGGTTAGATCAATATGTAAGTCTAGCCAATAAGAGGCTGGAACTAATGGGCCAAGCAGTGTTTAAAAGAATACAGTTTCCGTGTAATTATTTCAGGTAAAGCTAGCCGTGCGGACTGCCGGGTGCCAGGAAGCAGCCAGCCACAGCTCCTTTCACAACACACTATGACCAAAAGCAACTTTTGGAGAGGAAAAAGATTATTTAGCTTACATATCCCAAATTACAGTCCACTGAGGGAAGCCAAGGCAAGAACTCAAACTGGGCAGAAACCTGGTGGCAGGAGCAGATGCAGAGGCCATAGAGGTGTGTTGCTTACTGACTTGCTCCTCGTAGCTCGTTGGGCTTGCTCTCTTACAGGGCAACCAGCCCAGGGCTGGCACTACCCACAATGGGCTGGGTTTTCCCATATCAATCACCAATTAAGGAAACGCCCTACAGCCTACAGCCCAGTCTTATAGAGGAATTTTCTCAGCTGAGGCTCCCTTCTCTCAGATGACTCTGGCTTGTGTCAAGTTGACATAAAACTAGCCAGTACATGCTCATTAAGCAGGGGGAAATGAAAGGTCAGTTTATTCTAGCATTTGCAAGGAAAATGGACTGGGGGTGGGAACAGCCATGACAGGAAGATAGACCTTTGAGAAACGAGTCAGTCCTGGTTTTAGAGGAGCTCCCAGGTCCTGGGCAGTAACCACTTTGACTGTCTTCTTTGATGAGTGGAAGTGGCCAATTTTGGTACACAGACGAGTCGTGTAGCTATCACATTACTACGCTATCAATTAACATTTCCACATGAAACAGAACTTGAAATGCAGCTCAAATCAATGCCACCACTCCCTCCTCAATCTCGCCTTGCAGTGATTGCCCTCTGATTCTTATTGAACAGGCAGTGAACCCGACTGGCCTCCACTCCATTTTTGCTGTCAGCAGGTAAGGGACGGAGGGCTCCGTTCATCCTTCAGTAATAACTCAATCCAATGGCGTTGTTTATGCTAGTCGCTGGCTCTTTTGTTTTTGTTATTGTTCTTTTTTATCCTGGTCATTTAATAATTTGGCCTTTTTTGTGAACTCGGGCACTGTTTGAAATGTCACCTTCTTCATGTCTCCTCTGCTTTGAAGGGAACATCTGCACGTGACCACCAGTGGGAGGCGTGCTCCATCCTCTGTCGCTTCATGCTCTGTTACACGGGACTTTCATGACTCCCAAAGATACTTCTGCCTTTCAACTTCTTGTGATCTATTTGCGTGGTACACATGTTAAATTAGAAATTCATTTGTCACTCGCAGATAATAATGTTCAAAATGCTGCTTCCTGCATGAATCATTATCTCCAGCCTGGAGTTGTTTTACTTATGAATATTCATGAGGCCAGCGATGGGAAAGAGAGATTTGTTCAACCTGTTTTCTGGAGGAGCCTCAGATGGTTCCATTCAGGGTTTAAGTCTGGCCTGCTAGAGCCGAGCCCCGCCGCAGAGACAGTGCCACCCTCAGTCAGCCAAGCTTCTGAGCCTACCTGTTCCCTGCTGACTGTCAGTCCCACGGATGGTGGGGAGGGAGGTGTCCACACGTGTAGGGAAATGTCCTGCCTGGCCGCTCTTGGGGACACCTGGAACTCAGCAGAAGGTGAAGACGCAATGGAAGCGGAAGTGATCTCACAGCATCCATTGCACATCCCAGCTGGGGAACCTAGAAACTGCGTGGAGATGCCTGCTGGCTCTACCCTGGGAAGCAGGAGTGGAAATGAGGAGTCTAAAGAGAGGTGGATTTTGAAGGGAGACACTTGCTGGGGGCTGCTGGGGCAAAGGTGAGCGAAGGGGGCTGCTGCCAAATGCATATCTGAATGCCAACTAAAGCAAAGGCAAGGCCTTTGGCATAACCTGAGTCACCTGGAATTCCATAGAAGCTTGGCCACACCTGGATGGCGTCGTGCCTACAAGTGCCTATTAGCTTGCTGTGGTTTGAGCCTGAAATGTCACCCACAGGCTCGCGTTTCCAGCATGGCTCTCCAGCTGGTGGCACTATTTTGGGAGGCTATTGAACCACTGCAGGGTGGAGACAGATGCTATGGGGAGGGCTCCTAATTTAGACTTTGTTGATAAAGAAAGACATACTTCTGAATCCTAAGGCAAGCACTGGGGATCTGAGCATCAAACATGCTGCAAGCTGCAAGACAGTGAAGGTGCAGAGAGTTTCTACCTGAAGAAAAGGATAAACAACTTTGAAGAAAGATCACAAATGCTTTGAGAGAAAGCTAAAAACCTAAGAAATAGTTTCTTACAGTGTGTCCCTAGACTGCTGCGGGATGGCCAAGCCCAGGTAGCCATGCCTGAAAGGGGACCAGTGCAGCATAAAATGTCCCATATAGTCACCCAGTCCTGCACGCCCTCACAAAGCCACTAGTCAGGAAACGCTCCTGCAAAGGGCTAGGTAGTGAACATACGGCCTTCAGAGTTATGCGGTCACAGTCAGAACTGCGGCTCTGCTGCTCCAGTACAAAGAACATGTAACTCAGTGGGGATAGCTCCTACTCCACCTTATCTGCAAAATCAAGTGACAGAAAGGCTTGGCATCTGGGCTGCAGTTGGCTGTCTCCTGGTGTCGGTTACGATAGTGTTGCCTTGGCTTAGCTGTTCTGTAGAATATAAGATACCCTTCCTCCTCGGCCTGCAGTTCCTGCAAAAATGGGTAGGCCAGAAGGAGAAGCCTGGCTTTCAATGAGGTTATTGTGCAGTGAAGGGATGTCAAGGCCATAACTAAAGGCAAAGAACTCTGGACTCAGAGGCAACCATCAGGAGGATGCCCAGAAAGTGTCAGGAAGACCCCCAGCCACTCGCTAGGAGATGCCTGCACTAGAAGAGTAGGCTTGAAGACAGAGGTACTGCTTCAACCTGGAACACTTGAACCTCTCTATGAGCCTAATCACAGCTGGCAAAAAGAGGAGGGAAAGAGTTTCAGAAAGAGGAGATAAACAACCCTGGGAGAATTTGAATATGAATAGGTCGTTGCCAAAACTGAGTTAATATAAGAAAATGCATGCAAAACCGGTTTCTTCTGCACACCTGTCCCAACCAAAGACTCCGGGAAAGTGGAGGCAGCAGAGGCTAAGAAGACACAGAAAGCACTTAGAGGCTTTGCTCATCTGCAGGGTAAGCCACGGTCTGGACCTGAAGTGTCCTTCAATGGCTCACAGGGTTAAGACTTGGCCCCTGGCTCCTGGTGCTATTGAGAGTGAAGGGTAGGGCCAGGGTGGGAGAAGTAGCTCACCAGTGTGTGGGGAAACAGTCCTCCTTCTTCTCCTCACACCACAAAGTGAGCATGACTGCCTTGCTCTCTCTTCCACAATGCTCAGTCCCAAAGTGATGGGCCAAACACCCCTAGGATAAAGCCTCTGAAACTGTAAGCCAACATGTACATCTCCTGACAAGTTGGCTCACCGCGGAATTTTGTCACAGCCACGGCTAATAAATCTAGTACAAATTCTAAGTCTGCTACATGTGGCCCATCCAGGCATCCATAGTCCCACTGCAGAGCATTCCTGCTAGACAAAGTCAGGCAGTAACCTAGTCCTAGAAGGACAATGCTGTCTTTTCTTCACAACATAAAAAAACTCCTATTAAATTCAATAAATTGACAATTTTGTCATTTTCAAGTTTCCAGAGAATAGTTTTTATAAATACATTTATAATGCCTAACTATAACCACTGTCTGCCTCCATAGTTCTTCCCACACAAAGTTGAAGCTGTTTGCATAGTTTTCTTATCATGCACCAGAGTTCCGTTCCCAGCACCCATACTGGGAACCTCACAACCAGCTGCAACTCCAGATCCAGGAACCCTGAAACTCTCCTGGACTCTGCAGGTACCAGTAGATACATGTGCACACACTACCCATATGTACACATATAATTAAAAATAAAATAAAATCTTAAAAACTCAAAGCTTTTTATGCATTAATCATTCCTTTCCCTTTGGCCCCAGCAGCCACTATTTTGCTTAAATGCCAAATAAGTGGAAAGATATTCCATGTTCATAGATAAGAATTAATATTGCTTAAATGTACATGTTCAAAATTACCTATAGCTTCAATATAATGGCTATCAAGATGCTAATGGCATTTTTCCTAAGAAATAGAAAAATAATTTTAAAAAATTCTTAGGAATCAGAAACAATACCAAATAACTAATGTGATCCCAAGAAACTGGGAGGAGATTAAGGGTATCATATACTTCCCGGTTAAATACACCACAAACCCATAACAATCAAAGCCGTGCAGCACTGGTGTAAAACAAACAAACCCCTGAAAGAGAAGAAAGAGACTGTGTATGGTCAGGTAATCTTCAGTGAAGATTTGAGGGACACCCAATGGGAAAGATGGGGAAAGATGGTCTCTTTAACAAACAACATTCTCAGCCTGGCTATCCACACATGAAGGTGAACACTCATTTTACACTGTCTACATAAACAACTATCTACCAAAACACCAGAGCAAAGGCTGAAAGGTACGAGCAGGAAGTAAGGGGACAGCCACTTCACAGTGGTCTGGCTGATGGTGTCTCTGATGTGACTCCAGTGCCACAACAAGCAAAAGCAAAACCAGAGGGAAAGGCTTGAGTCACTCACAAACATGCACAGCAAAGGAAGCAGTCAGCTAGGTAAAGACACCCAGAGAGCATCTAAGCTATGCATCTGATAGAAGGCAATGCATACAGTGTATAGGAATTCCAGCAACACAATGATAAGGAAACAAAATGAGCCAAGAATCTGAGCCAGGACCAGACATAAATCTCAAGGTCCAAATCAGGAGCAGAAGGAGAGAGAGCACGAGCAAGGAACTCAGGACCGCAAAGGGTGCACCCACACACTGAGACAATGGGGATGTTCTATTGGGAACTTACCAAGGCCAGATGGCCTGGGTCTGAAAAAGCCTGGGATAAAACCTGACTCTCTGAACATAGCAGACAATGAGGACTACTGAGAACTCAAGAACAATGGCAATGGGTTTCTGATCCTACTGCACGTATTGGCTTTGTAGGAGCCTAGGCAGTTTGGATGCTCAACTTACTAGACCTGGATGGAGGTGAGGGTTCCTTGGACTTCCCACAGGGCAGGGAACCCTGATTGCTCTTCGGGCTGAGGAGGGAGGGGAACTTGATTGGGGGAAGGGGAGGGATATGGGAGGCAGTGGCGGGGAAAAGACAGAAATCTTTAATAAATAAATAAATTAAAAAAAAATAATCTGAGCCAGGATTCATCCAAATCAAAGAGTTACATAAACATAAGGAAGTTCATGAAAAAGTGAAACCATCAGAAGCCATCCAGGAAGTTCATATCAAAGCCATGATGAGATCATCACTTCACACCTGTAAGAACAGGTACTAGCAAAACCAGAAAGGACCAGGTGCTGGTAAAAATGTGGAAGAGGAAGAACCTTTGTAACGTGTTGGTGGGATTGTAAATTTGTGCAACCATTACAGAAAGTACTGTAGAGTTTTTCATAAAATTAAAACTAGAGCGTGCCCAGCCCTAAGTGGAACAGCTGTACCAACCCCTTCTTCTTACCCAAAACTCTTAGGAAAAATCGTAGGACAATCAGGGAAAGAAAGTAAGAGCTGGAGGATGGGGAGGAGTGCTATGAAATGATCTCTTCTGGACATGGCATGGAAATTGTGGCACTATGGACTCATGGGCTCACGGCAGCTATGATTGCCTGCACAAGACCCACACAAGCGCAAGCCGAGCAGATCAATCAGCATTCCATCTGGCAGCACCACCTGGACTCAGGGGATCATTAAACCACACACACGTATGCACACACACATACACACACACACACACATACACACACACACACACACACATACACTAAAATAAAAATCAAGGACGTGAAAAAGGAGAAGTTCATGTTGGGGCTACCTGGGGGAGTGGAATAGGAGAGTTGGGGTGGATATGATCAAGAGACATTGTTTACATGTATGAAATTGTCAAAGAATAAATAGAAGATATTTGATTAAAAATTAAGAATAGAATTACCATATGGTCCCACAATTCCACTTCTGGGTAGGTTATATCCAAAGGGCTGAAAGCAAATAATTATCTGTTCTCATATCTATTGCAGTGTTAGTCACAATAGTTAAGATGTTGGCTCTACATGTACCCATTGATGGATAAAGTGATAAAGAAAGTGTACTACACCCTAGTGAAATAACTTAGTGGATAAAGGCACTTGTCACCAAATCTGAAGAATTGATCCCCATGTGAAGAAAAGAATCAATTCTTATAAATTGTTTTATGACCTCCATCCATGTTCAATAGCATGCCTCTCCCAAATCAATCAAAATGTAATAAAAAACATTTTAACATGATACAAAGGTATACATTCACAAAAATAGTATTTAGTTTTTAAAATAAAATACATTCTGCCATTGTGATATGGATGAACTTGTGAGACATTACTGTAAGAGAAGTTAGCCAGACACTGAGAGAGTACTCTATTCTCTCACTTGTGTAGGCCCTGAAGAAGATGATCTCATAGAAGCTGAGAGCAGAATGGTGGTCAACAGAGGCTAAAGAGGGTGTTAGGATGAAAGCAAAGGACATAGTTGACGGATCAGGTACTATAAAAATTATAGCTACATAGGAACAAGAAGTTCTGGGGTGTATGTCAAAACACCAGAAAGGATTTTGAGTGTTTTCGCTATGAACTGTTAAGTAGCTTGAGAAATGGTTCTGATTTGCTTCTCTGTTGCATGATAAAACACTGGCCAAAAGTTACATGTTGAAGGAAAAGTTTATTTCATTTTATAACTCCCAGGTCATGATCCAATTATTAATGGGAGTCAGGGCAGAAACCTGGAGTCAAGAACTAAAATAGAGACTATGGAGGAGCAGAACACTACTTACTGGCTTGCTCCCCATAACTTACAAAGAAGGTCATCCATAATGGGTTTTGCTCTCTTATGGCAATCAGTGAAAAAAAAAAATATGAGTGAAGAACAATGGTTGGTCTTCCAGAAGACTCAGGTTCAATTCTCAACATATTTGTGGCAGCTTACAACCATCTATAACTCCAGTTTCATGGGCTCTTATTTCTTCTTTTAGCCTCTGAGGGCACTAGACACACATATGATGCTTACATATATGTAGGCAAAATACTCATACACAGAAGATGCCTACAGATATGGCTGCAGGTCAATTTGAAGGAAACAATTGTTTAATTAAGACTGCCTCTTCCTAAGTGTCTAAAGTCCTCAGTGTATAAAGTTGATAGAGACTAATCATCACAATTGATCCTGTGTCAACTTGACACACAAAGGCAACATTACTAAACTATAACCTTTCCTTTCTTGCTTGTCCCCAAGATCACATTATCACAATACAAAACACTTTAAAAGTCTATGATCTATTTGCAAAACCAAGAGGTTGTGGCTTCCTATGAAATAAAAAACAAGTTATTTATTTCCTTATTTCAAAAAGGAAGCACCAGGGTACAGTTAGGGGTCAAAGCAAAATTAACATCCAGCAATGTAAATTAAACCCTGTGACTCAATTTCCATCATCTAGGACTCACTCCACTTTGATGGTTCCATTTCTCTGTTTCTGCTGTCTGTAGCCATACAACTTGTCTCATAAGCTTAAGCTAGCTCCACTCCACACCTGTCCTTGGTAGTCGCCCCACAGTCGTGGTTTTTCAATATGCTGGGGTCTACACAGCACCTGGAGGTGGTCAATAGCCTCTTCTGGCCTCTCCAGGGCCTTAGATTCTGCCACAGGACGTCAGACATTTGCTCCTCCTTTCTATGACCTTTAATTCTGGAGCCTCTACTGTAACCAAAGCTGCACCTTCACCAATGACCACCTGACTTATCTGGAGAGGGACTCAAGCCCTGCTATAGGTTGCCAAAGTTCAGCTTCTCTCCACAAGCCTCTTCAAAACCAGTACCAGATTGGAGACTTTCACACCTGATTAAGTTTAGCTACTATGTGAAGTTTTGGCTCCCACAGGATAAAACTTCTGCATAAATAAATAAAATCCGGATTAGAATAAGTAAGATCTGATCTAATACATAGACTAGAGACTACAGTTAATATTAATGTACAATTAAAAATTACTGAGGGTAGATTTTAAATTTTAAAAATTTTGTGAGGTGATAGATACATTAAATAGCTTGATTGTAGCAATGGATGCATAGAAAACACATCAATACACACTATATACCATAAATATAAATTGATTTTTATCAATTATTCCTCACAAAGCTGGAAAAAATAAGCCCTGAGCATACCACATGTGTGTATATAATATCTAACAGCAAAATGCATTTTCACGTTATTATCTTAGTCAATGCTCACAGAACCGCATGAGTCTGGTACCATTACTGCACTCATTTTACAATTGCAAAAACTAAGTGTCACAGAGAATGGGTGACAGCCAAGGTCAGCAAGTGTAGTGAAAATAAAGCCTTGTTTATCTGAAGTCAAAATCAGTGTCTTGAGTTCTGATGCACAGGTCTATAATTCAGCTACTTGGGTAGATGAGGCAGAAGAATGGTGAGTCTAAGCTTAATTGTACAATGGAGTGAGTTCAAGGCCAGCCTTGGAGGTCTGGAGATATTGCTCATTGGTAGAGCATTTGCCTGTGTGACTCTGGGCTCATTCTCAGGTACCGCAATAATCATAATACTTCCAGTGAGTCTCCTACCATGGACAGAACTTTTCACTAGGGAAAGTAACTAGCCAATTTCACAGCCTCCTGTTCGAGCTTCTCTTTAACACTGCCCCCACCACACTGTGGTTTGTAAGTTCTGCATTTTGTTACCAATATTATAGGCCATATCCAAGTGGCAAGCTTTAGCTGCCTTTTTTTGTATATGCAATTTGTGTGTGTAGCCATGGGGGATACATGTGTACGGGGGCCAGAGATTGACTCAGGTATCATTCCTCACGTGCTTCTTGCCTGTTTGTTTTTTGGACAAGATCTCGCTCTTGACCAGGATTCTACATGTAGCGTTGACTGGCCCGTGAGCCCTAAGGTCCACCTGGGTCCACCTAGCTCCTTTGCAGTTCTGAGATAACAAGCACTTCACACTGCTTTTTCTGTGCGTTCTGAGAATCCAATTCAAGTCTTCAAGCTTGCAAGGCAATCACTCTACCAGCTGAGCCATCTTTCCAGCCCCTCTGTATTTATACATCTTTGAATGCAGATAGAGGTTTTTGTGTGTTTTTCAAAATTGCCATCATACCAGCTACCCGTGACTGACAGCTTGCTGTGCACCTGGCACTGTGTAGAGTACTTGTAGTCTCTGTAACTTCAGCTTCATTATAAGTCCATGGAAAAGTCCAGAACCCAAGGCTTCGGGCCAAAATCTGCTCAAAGTTGCGTAACTATGGCCATTTGATTCGACATCCTGCATCCTTCATTCCTGTGAAGCCCTCCAGACACAGCTCACTCCCATTCCCCAGTGTAACTCATGCCCCTGCCATAATCATGCAGGAGAGGAGCCGCAACACATTACACAATGCATACAAACTAGAGTTTATTTTTACTTCCTGGTAAAATTGCTCCCGGCACTGATTTACTTAGCAAAATGTTGGGTTTTAAAACACACATTAAAAAAAAAGCTGTCATCTTTCTGCTTTAGTTAAACCAATTGCCATTCTTTGCTTATAATTTCTGAATTCCCATTTCTACTTCAGATCGACCATATTGGTCCATGCTGGGGAGACAAGGTCCCCATGGCACCTGTGAGTCGTCTACTCCACTTTCTCACAGTGGAAGTCATGGGAGCCTGATAGTTTGAGCTTCCCATTCCTTGCCATCACACACACACACACACACACACACACACACAGAGAGAGAGAGAGAGAGAGAGAGAGAGAGAGAGAGAGAGAGAGAGAATATCTGGTATGGGAAGAAATGGAGGCCATTATATCTGAGCAAACACAGGGATTGTAGCCATCCTGGCCATCCTGACCTGGTAATTAGGTGGGTGTCAGACTTACAGTGAGAAGGGGGGGGGGCTTCTGGAGCATCTCATTGCTTTCTGCTAAGTGCATAATTTATTAGATGACCAAATGAGGAAGCGGCAGCGCCTCTTCCCTGGCAGTCTGCTGCTCTGCTAGTTCACTGTGAAAATCCCATGAACCTCACGCAGCATTTCTCTGTCCAAGCTGTGTGGCCATGGGAAAGTTAGATAAGCTGTCTCAGCGTCACAGTTCTCATCCGTGAAACACTAATAAGGATCTTTGTGCAAAGAAGTTGCAACTTTCTAGCATGTTGAATGTTCCGTGTAAACACCTATTACAAAAGCAGGCCATCGGGATAATGGGCTGCATATGAAGTATGGCTGCTGAGGACATGATGAAGGGTGCAAGGGGAAGAGACTGCCCTGGCAGTTCAGGGTCGTGAAGTGTGTAAGGATCCCTCAGTCTCAGGATGCAAAACACACCTCCTCCCTGCCATTAGCTTGTCCTCCTGCCGATGGTAAATATAGGTAATAAGAACATGTTGCTGGCGCATCATAAAATGAGCTTCCAGGACTTGTGTTTGCATGTGTGTGTGAGTGATATGCATGTGTGTGATGTGTGTGTGTGTGTGAAATGTGTATTGTGTGATGTGTGTGTGCATGTATATTATATGTGTATGCTGTGTGTGGGGTGTGATACGTGTGTGAATGTGAATGTGTGTGAATGCGTGATATATATATGTATGTGTATACATGTAAATTGCATGTATAGGATACATGTGTGTTTATTTGAGTGAATATGTGAGTGTGTGATATGTGTGCATTTGTGCGTGTATGTGCATTTGTGTGTCTTGGTGTATTGTATATATGTGATGTGAATATGTGTGCATGCATGTTTGTGCATGTATGTATGTATTTGTATATGTAGAGATGTGTACATTTGTGTGAATATATATGATGTGGAGGTATGTATGTATATGCATGTGTATATGTGTGTATGTGTGTGCATATGTGATATGTGTATATGCTTGTATTTGTGTGAGTATGTGGGGTATGTATGTATGTGTGTGTGTGTGTGTGTTTGTGTTATGCTGTGGGACAATGGTCTGTACCCTGTTAATTGTATTTTAGTAAAATGCTGAGTGGCCAGTAGCCAGGCAGGAAGTATAGGCGGGGCAACCAGGCAGGAAGTATAGGCAGGGCGATGAGAACAGGAGAATTCTGGGAAAAGAAAGAGTCAGTTTGTAGTTGTCACCAGAGCAAGCAAGATGTGACTGCCTCGCCGAAAAAGATACCAAGCCACGTGGCTAACACAGATAAGAATTATGGGCTAATATAAGTTATAAGAGTTAATAAGATACCCGAGTTAATAGGCCAATTAGTTTATAGTTAATGTAGGCCTCTGTGTGTTTATTTGGGAGTAAACGGCTGTGGGACCTGGTAGGACAGAAACATCAGTCAACAGTCTTATGGATGTATGTGAGTGTGAGAAACTTCTGGGCTGGATGTGGCTATTGTACCCATGAACTCAACAGCAGTGGCTACCTGCACAAGATGTGCACAAGGCTAGTCCCATCAACATTCCATCCCTGAGTGGAGAGGGTTTCCCTGAGGAGCTGTAGGCAGCTACCAACTTCTGGGAGACAGGGAGGTCATGTTCTCCATTGGTGCAGCCACTGGTCAATTGCCCTTCCTCAAGTAAGTAACCCTCAAACCACGCTCATGCAGTCAACCCTAATTCAATGCATGAAGGAACAAATAAAAATTTTTTTTTTTTTTGGTTTTTCGAGACAGGGTTTTAAAAGGCATGTAAGAGGTAGGGGACTTGTTAGGAATAAGAAGAGAGTAAGAGGAGAATGGGTGGAGCTGGAGGGATGGCTCAGTGGCTAATAGCACTGGCTGCTCTTCTGAAGAACCCAGGTTTGATTCCTGGCACCACATGGTGGTTTGCAAACATCTTTAACTTCAAGTCCTGGAGATCTGCCACCATTTTCTGGTCTCCTTGGGCACCTGGCACAAACATAGACATACATGTAGGCCAAACACCCATAAACATAAAATAAAAATTTTAAAGTAAATATAATGGGTAAATAGGATATGAAATGAAATTTTAAACAGATTAAAACCCCACAAATAATGTACAATTGAACAAGGAACTAAAGCATAGTAGAGACAGAGTGAGGAGGGTGTCTTTTTGCCTTTTGTTTATTTTACTCTTTCCTCTTTGGGGCCTGCCACCCAGCTCCCAAATAAATGCATAAAGACTTACTCTTATGAATGCCTGGCCTTAGTTTGAATTGTTTCTAGACAGATTTTTAAAAGTTATCCAGCCTCTTTTTTTTGCCTCTGGGCTTTAACCTTTCTTTATCCTTTATCTCTTTCTTTCCTTCTTACTCTGTGTCTGACTGTGTTGCTGGATGGCTGGCCCCTGGCTTCCTCCCTCTTTTTCTCCTTTCTCTCTCTCCTCCCTCTTCTTCTAGAGCCTAGATTTTTCCTCCTATTTATTCTCTCCGCCTGACAGCCCTACCTATCCTTCTCCTGCCTTGGTTGGTTGTTCATTTTATGAGACCAACCAGGTGTTTTAGGCAGGCAAAATCACACAGCTTCACAGAGTTAACCAAAGACACATAAAAGGTGGCAACACAACCTTGCATCATTAAACAAATGCTCCACAGCATAAAGAATGTAACCCATCTTTAACTAATATTCCACAACAGGAGGGTGGTGACAATCTGTGTCACAGTGACTGGGAAAGGTTTCCTTGACAGACAGGGGAGCATAGATCTGACAAAGAGGGGAAAGGAAGCATGTGGCAGCGGCAGAAGCAGGAAGTGTAAAGGCCCTGGGGCAGGAACTGCTTGAAATGTTCTGGGGAGGCTGAGCAGTTGATACAACTAGGGCTTCTTCAGCTGGAACATTAGGAGCAAACTGGGGACTCTGAGGCCATGAAGTTGGGATTGCGGCTGTGGGATATTTTTGAGGCATCACTAAGATTATGTTAAAGAGATGTGGAGGGAGGTGTGAATGAGAACAGAGCCCGAGAGCACTGGGGGTCCAGTAGTGTGGGGCACTGCTGTGACAGAGCCATGCACAATGGAGCTAGGGTGGGGAGGGAATAAAGGGGCTGGAAGCGGTGCTTCTGTCAAGCGTGTGTAGCATTTTCCACAACTCAGGCTCCCGATCGCATCTAGCATTCCCGAGGGAGTCTCTCATGCAGCATTCACGAGGATGCCACCATAAAAGGACAGCATGTGCTGCCAGAAGCCACACAATGAGCCTGTGTCAGACCCAGCTGAGGATGTCTGCACCTAACCAAGTGTGCTAGGTAGTTTTGTATCAACGTGACACAAGTTAGCGTCATCTGAGAAGAGGGACCCTCAGTTGAGAAAACACCTCCCCAAGGCAAGCCTGTGGGGACATTTTCTTAATTGGTGATTGATGTGGGAAGGACCAGCGCATTGTGAGTAGGGCCACCAGGCTGAGCAAGCTCTAAGGAGCAAGCCAGTAAGCAGTGCTCCTCCATGGCCTCTGCATCAGCTCCTACCTCTGCATCAGCTCCTGCCTGCAGATTCCTGCCTTGCTTGAGCTCCTTCCCTGACTGCCTTCAATGATGAATTGTGATGTGGAAATATAAGCCAAATAAACCCTTTCCTTCCCAAGTTGAGTTTGCTCGTAGTTTTTATCACATCAGTAGTGACTCTGACAAACCAGGCAATGTCTGCTGTTGAAATCAGACAGCTGAAGCTCTGGTTTTGTTGCTGCTTTGTTTTGTATTGTTTTGTTCTTTCAAGACAGGATTTCTCTGTGTAACAACCCTAGCTCTTGTAGACCTGGCTGGCCTCGAACTCACAGAGATCCACCTGCCTCTGCTTCCTAAGTGCTGGGATTAAAGGTGTGTGCCACCATCGCCCCACAAAGCTCTGGGTTCTTGAGGACAATGCTTGCTCTGTGTGTTCTCACACAAGGACCTCAAAGTGTCCCAGGGCTGAACTGGACTGGAGAATGAAGATGTCCCTGGAAGCCGTGAGGTAGGAAAGTGAAGAGAAGGAAAAGGAGGAGAAGGAACAGGATGAGGAAATGAAAGAGGAAGAGGAAGAGAAGTAGGAAGCAGGGCAAAAAGGAAGAGGTGGGGCAGCAAGAGGAGGAGTGGGAAGGGGGAAGAAGGAGAAAGAGAAAGAAGAGAAACTGAAGGCAACAGAGGATGAAGAAGAAGTAGGAGGAAAGAGGCAGGAGGAAAAGAGGGAGACTAGGACAAAGGAAGCAGCAGAGCCAGGCGGCTCCTGAAATCCTTGCTTTGCAGGCAGCGATCAGTTCCTCAGTGCATCACCCCCTCCTTTCACTGAGGCTGCAGAAGAAACTTAATTAAACGTGCAACTCAAAAGGGACATGGAGGATGTGACGCTTTTAAAAATATCACAGTGCAAGGCTTGGCAATAACTACAAGGAAATGCCTGCTTGAGACGTCAGTCATCTGGCTCCCTCAGCAAGGAGGAGCTAGTCTGTAAGACACGCTGTATCCTAGAGAGGTAAGAAAGCCACGTGCCCAGTCCTGACCTGGCAGCCTCAGACGCATGCTTGCTGCCCAAACAGGCCTTTCAAACTGTTCTGAGTCTTCCGGCCCAGTGGATCCCGGCTCAATGAATCTTCTTGATTTTTTATCATCTGTTCGCGTAGGCTCCGACAGCTTTTTGTGCTTTCTGCCCTTGGTCCAAACTATCTCTCTAATCTGTTCATTTCTCAACACCTCCCTTTCCTAGCCTCCCCATTTCCACATGAGTTCCTGCTGAGGCCTGCTGGGGCTGAACTGTCTCTCTCCACCCACACAGCAGCCAGCATGAGCTTTCTAAGCCACTGTGAACTTGAGCGGGTTTGTCCTCTGTTCCACCGTGTCTGGGGGCTTCAGGGAATGCCTGGGAAACACGCAGCCTCTTGCTGTAGCCCTTGACACGAGAGCTGACCTGGCTGTTAGTTTCTCTAATCCCTGCTCATGCGAACTCTTCCTCCACGGTTCCTAGCCACACATCCTCTTTCTGATCTTTGCATGCCGGAAGTTGTCCCCATCCTCTGGTGCCAGCATTCACTTCCCCAGAGTTGAAAAATCTCTCTTTGAGTGCAGTGACCTATGATAGGCAGCGCCAGGCATGTGACTTGACTTCTCTCGTCCTGTCTTCCTCTACATAAGAATATGATCATGAGAACAGCGTGGAAGGGCGTGTGGAAATGGACACGGGAGCTCAGCTGCATCCGTCCTTCCTCTGTACAGGAGTGTGATCTGAGAACAGCGTGGAAGGGCGTGTGAAAATGGACACAGGAGCTCAGCGGCATCCGTCCTTATTCCTTCACATTTGCAACCCACTTCTCCAAATTCAACTCCCATCAGCCCTCTTCCTTCTGAGCTGGAAATCTCCCAATGGCCGACTCTCTCTGCGGAGATCAAATCTTTCTCATGTCTCTAGTAGGGTTGCTGGCCCGGCCCGAGTTCTCAGACCTCCACAGTAGGATTAAAATGTTATGCCTTCCAGTATTACCCTGATGTCATTTGTTGACACCTATTTGTCTACATCAGAGAGAAGGCAGAATAAGGGCTTGTACATTTTCTGGATCCAGAACCAAGCCAAGGGCACTTAATGTGTTAATAAATAGTCATCTTGTTTCCCCCTTTGACAATATTTTAGCTTAGTGAGCAAAGTGATGGGGAACATCATGTCTTTTTCCTGCATGTGTGCTACCGTGACACCTTGTTTTCATCCTCCCTCTACCCCAGCCTCCCTATGTCCCCTTCCCTTCTGCTCCCCCACCTTGGTTTTCATGTCACCGGGATTCCATCAGCCACTCTTTACTCTTTCTCCTTTAAGATCTCCTCTTTCCCTCTCAAGATCCCCTTTCTAGTTTCGTTACCCATACCTACATATACGTGTGTGTGTGTGTGTGTGTGTGTGTGTGTGTGTGCGAGCGAGAGAGAGAGAGAGAGAGAGAGAGAGAGAGAGAGAGAGAGATTTAAAACAAAGTTTGTACATAGGAGAGAAATGTATAGTGTCTTTCTTCCCAAGTCTGGCTTACTTCATCACTTAACATAAAGATTTCCAGATCCATTCATTTCCTTGAAAATATCCTTATTCCATTTACCTTTCCTTTGTGTGTCTACACTGTATTATTTTTATCTGTTCATCTGGTGAGGGTCATCTGGGTTAGTGAGGAAAGAGGAACCTTTATCCACTGCTAGCAGGAACATACACTGTGTCGTCATTCTCGCAGCCAGTGTGGAGGTTTCCCAAGTAATCAATAATAGATTTACTGTACGGCCCAGCTGCCTTGTCTTGGCAAGTAAGCAGCGGAGCCTAAGCCAGCACACCGTAGGGACATTCGCATGTGGTTGGTGCTGCACTATTCCTGGGAACCACGGAAGAGAAGCAGCTTACGTGGCCATTCTCGATGCAGGGAGCTTGAAAACTTCTAGAATTCTGCAAATGTTAAGAGGCTGTGTTTGTAACTCAGACATTTTTAAGCAGTTCACATTTCTTTTCTGGGTGTTGGTTTTCTTTCTCTAAAAGAAAGAGATAATTACATATTTACCAAGCAAAAAACTAGAAGCGATATGTATATTATTTTTCATAAGTTTTCCACATTCTCAATGTGTGTCAACCAATATGGTACCAGAACTGTCTATTAGCTAATTACTCCACATAAATAAGTGTGGGCTTATTTTTGACGATCATGGAAACTAAAATATTGATACCTGCAAATAACTGTAACATAAAGCGCTGTATAAAATGAGTATAAATATATTATATTTATAGATATATTATACACATGCACAAGCTACTGTAATGAAATCCATTGTTTTATACACACAAAAAAAAATCAATAGAAAACAATAATTGTTAAAAGTTGCTAGGAAAGGGGCCTAGAGAAATTAAGGCAGACTTCCTGGGGGAAGTGACCTGAAAGTCCCCTACTATGATTGCCAGCGACGTTTCTTTCTCCATCAACAGAGGAAATCCATGTCTCCTTCCAGCAAAATCCAGCTGACCTCCTCAGTCATCAGATGGACTCGATGGGAATGGCAAATTCTAGAACAAAGCCCTGCGAATCCCAGACGTCACCCCCTTCTTCTCAAAAGCACTTACTGTGCCACAAAAATGTGTGGTTTGAACATCGAATGGTGAAACGTCCCAGGAAGAAGAAGAAAAAAAAATTAGTTCCAAGTTCCTGGAAATCCACATTTCTTCCTGGACTTTTGGTCCCAATCCCAGCCAACAAGAAGATGAATGAGTGACAGATGTCAGTCAATACCACAAGGAGTAGGAAAACCATCTGCTGAACCTGGCCTCATTCCTGACCCACAAGGGCTTGAAGATGCTAATTTGTTATTTTAGGCTCTGTGTTTGGAAGTTCCTGGGTACATCTGATAGGAGAGACACTGCAGGGAAAAATCCTCCCAGGAAGGAAAACCCCATGAATGAGATTTAATCCTCGGGTGCTTAGGACTCTTACACAGTCACTCACCCCACCATCTCCTGCTTCCCCAGCTCTGTTGAACTTATTTCTTTCAATCCAGCCTCTGTCCAGATTTCTTACCACCTCCCTCTTTCTAGTCCCTTATTGATTCTCTCACTTTTCACCATCAAATGCCGCCTCTTTGGTATGCTATGCCCACTACACAGCATATTGCAGTGTTGATATCTCTTGCTATTTCAATGTCCGTATTTGTCCATTGTGATGACTATTTAACTACTGTAGAGATGGAAATGCACAATGGAATGAATGCTAGCCAGTTGATGAAGAAACCACAGAACTAGAAAATCATCCTTTACCAAAGAGTAATAGTCGAGAATCATTTCTAGACACTAAAATGAGTGGGCAGAAGTTTGATGAGATACTGGATAGTCGCATGGCTTTGGATCTATCTCTTAAGATGACACATCACTTACCAACCAAAAAAATGTCACTTCATAATGAACCATCATGGTACATACCACTCTCCAGTCAGGCATCAAGGTCAGCATCAATCGCGAGACAGCCCACCAATACCTACACTTCCGAGTGAAGCCAGAAGACGCTTATAGTGTCACCCATGAAATACTGTAGCAAAACTGTGAAACTGGAGTCTCACCAGGAGACATGTATAAAGCAAAATTATGAGCTTTTTGTTGCTTCTTGTTTATTTGCTGTGAGAGAATCTTTCTGTGAAATTCTGGCTCATCTGAAACTTGCTATGTAACTTGAATGACCTCTGACTCACAATCTTCCCACCTCAACCCACTGAGAGCTGTATCATAGGCATTTTCCACCATGGTCAGTTACATATGTCTACCCTTATCAAAACATGGCATTATCCTGAAAGAAAAAAGAAGACTGTAAAAGGAACGTTCCAGAATAAATGATACTGTGGAGGCCAAATACAAGCAAGGTGTGATCTTGGACTGAATTCTAACCTGGGAAAATAAAGCTTTCAGAGACATGATAGGAACACTTGGAGCTTCTGAAGAATGACTGTAGATTACACAACTTCATTTCAGAAATGTTGATTTTATTATTTTGATTATTCTTCTGTGCTTATATAAGAAGTAGCTCTTGGCAAACACACTGACGTAATGTTTAATGGGACATGATATCCAAAATGCTCATATTTTAAGAAAGTCAAATACAGAACAATTGCTCAATATGAGTAAAAAAATTTTTAAGAAGATTTTATTTATTATGTATACAGTATTCTGTTTGCATGTGTGTCTGCTGGCCAGAAGAGGGTGCCAGATCCCATTATAGGTGGTTGTGAGCCACCATGTGGTTGCTGGGAATTGAACTCATGATCTTTGGAAGAGCAGACAGTGCTCTTAACCTCTGAGCCATCTCTCCAGCCCCATGAGTAAAATTTTTTAATCTTGTACTAGGCTTGAGCTTATCTCTAAGTATGGACCTACTTCAAAATGAAGAGTTGAAACAATGAAGTGTCTAGTATTCATTGGGCAAATTCAAGGTGATATAACTGTACACCATGAGTGAGACCGTCCAGTGACTGGGGTTCATGTTCATGGCTGGCAAGAGAGTCACTTGTTACAGCCATGTGGAAGGAACCCATGGTGGTGTCTACTCTAGCGCTTCCAAATGACCAGTAATGCTGAGCAGAACACATTCCTATAAAATGTGCTCACCTGTAAAGTCTCCAAAGATCATGGCTCAGGATGAATCATATACCTTTGTTCTTCTCCATAGTGGGAAGCCAGAAGAAATGCAACTGTCCACCAAAATTTTGCATGCAAATGGACGGAAATAGAAAACACTATCCTGAGTGAGGTAAGCCAGACCCAAAAAGAGGAACATGGAATGTACTCACTCATATTAGGTTACTAGCCATAAATAAAAGACATTGAGCCTATAATTCTTGACCCTAGAGAAGCTAAATAAGAAGGTGAGCTCAAAGAAAAACATATAGGCATCCTCCTGAATATTAACCTTCATCAGGCGATGAAAGGATACAGAGACAGAGACCCACATTGGAGCACCGGACTGAAATCTCAAGGTCCAAATCAGGAGCAGAAGAAGAGAGAGCACGAGCAAGGAACTCAGGACTGTGAGGGGTGCACCCACACACTGAGACAATGGGGATGTTCTATCGGGAACTCACCAAGGCCAGCTGGCCTGGGTCTGAAAAAGCCTGGGATAAAACCAGACTCGCTGAACATTGCAGACAATGAGGACTACTGAGAACTCAAGAACAATGGCAATGGGTTTTTGATCCTACTGCACGTACTGGCTTTGTAGGAGCCTAGGCAGTTTGGATGCTTACCTTACTAGACCTGGATGGAGGTGGGTGGTCCTTGGACTTCCCACAGGGCAGGGAACCCTGATTGCTCTTGGGGCTGACGAGGGAGGGGGACTTGATTGGGGGAGGGGGAGGGAAATAGGAGGTGGTGGCGGGGAGGAGGCAGAAATCTTTAATAAATAAAAAATAAAAAAAATTTAAAAAGTGGACAAGAAAAATATTGCAGCATATCCTCCAATGGACCTGTACAGTGGAGCAAAGGGAAAGGAATCCTTGCCGCTAAAACAGAGAGCATCTTATGCTAAAATATTAAGCGAAAGAAATAAGACAAATATAGAGCGTCCTGTCTGACTCATTTATAGAAAGTTAAAAATAGGTAAAAATTAACCTGCAGTGTTAGAAGCCAGGAGAGTGGGTAGTCCCCGGGGAACAGGGTGAGTGGCAGGACAGGTGGCAAGCGAGGCCTTGGAGCGCTGCTGGAGCTTGGTTTGCTGATCCGGGTTCAGTTCTCAGTCGGCTGTCTGCAAACTCCTCAAACTCTTCTTTGAGCCCTCTCCTGTATTCTACAAGTCAGTAATTCCTCCCTAATAGAGGCATGATAACAGCATCTGACTATATATACAGACTGTGCTTTTTCTAAATGAATTTAACTTGGTATCTGGTGGTAGCCCCGTCCTTCAGTTTTGCAAGTAGAGAAACTAAGGCCCGAAAGTTGGCCAACTTGTCGGGAGGTGACTAAGCAGTGTTCATTTCCAGAGACTGCATTCTCGGCTGCTGTTTCGCTGCACTCCTAATGAAGAGCCCTTCGGTATAAAAGAGACCTTCTTGCCTTCTTCAAAAGGCCCCCTGAATAAACCCAGGATGCTAGGAATTATGCAAATGAGCTTAAAAATCAGAGGCTGTGCTAATAAAGATGGAGAGAGGAATGCCGTGCCAAGCTGCGGTGTGATAATGAGGCCGATCTTAATGCCACTTCTCCATCCTTATTTGCAAAATTAAGATCTAAGAGGGGGAGGGAAAAAAAAACCACCCCAACTATAAAAAGTAGGGTGGAAACCCATGAGATAAGATGGTTGAAGAAACACTAATGACCCAATTAAAAAATGGAAGGCAGCTCTCAGAGCCTTCAATTACCACAGAACCCGAGCCCCATAGAGTCACTGCTGAGAGAAAAAGTATAGAGGGAAATTAATGGTTTGATTTATTTTTTTCCTACCTGTGGCAGATAACTTTTTGAATTATTAATCTGTTTTCTTAGCCGTATGTTTGGTTTTTTCATCCCAAAGAGATCCTGTAGATTTTCTTTGCCTGGAGCAGGCTTCTGAGCATAAGAGAGATATGGATTGTGTTTACCAGTTGGGCTCAGGAGGGAAGTAGGAATCGCCCAGGGACCTGAGGATGGTGCATCTTCTAAAAGCTAGAAACTCTGGTTTTCCTGGTACTTCGGGAACATCAGATCTGAGGACAGGCACCCTGTGAAGGATGGGGCTCATACTTACAGAACAACACCATCACCAAAGGGCCTTGGGCTCCCAGTTTGGGTGAAAGATTTGCCTACTCCCAGACCCCGTGTTTCACAACAAAAAGCTCCATTGGAACATTCAACTAATAAATGCTAAGCTACTGTAGGAATAGGAAATTCTCATTATTGATGGATATTTAAATTCTTTCCTCATTTATTAGTGTATGTATGTGCCCGCACACGCGAGTGCACCACAGTACACACGTGGAGGCAGAGACAACTTGGAGAAACTGGTTCTTTCCATCCACCATGTAGGTTCCACACATCCAGTTCAGGTGGTCAGCTCAATGACGAGCACCCTGCTGAGCTACCTCACCAGCTCAGGGTGGAAAATTGTTTAAAACAACTTAGTTTTTTTGGGAACTTGGGGTTAAGTTGAAGTTGAAATAAGGAATAAAAGGAATGATATTGTTGGCTGTCGTGTGTGTGTGTGTGTGTGTGTGTGTGTGTGTGTGTACAGGTGCACATGCATCTGCATGTGTGTGTGTGTGTGTGACCTAAGGTCTCTTGCATGCTAGGCAAGTATTGCACCACCGAGCAACAATCCAGGCCCGAGAACACTGGCGTTTCTTTCATACCTAAACCTCTGTCTCTTACATGGAAAATGAGAAAAATCACGCCATGTGGAGTCCAAAATGCATTTACCTCAGTGGAAGGAGCATTTTCTCCTTTGGTTTCCCTGTTACCTGCTTAACAATTCCCGAAGCTCCACTCTGCTGTGACAAGCAAGGCAGGATTTGACTACATATTTCTTTATCCTGACCTTGGGTCCCATTGCTCATACATTTCTAAAGTTAATATTTCTGTCATGTGGGCTTTTTAAAGAGGACTCATGTTTTAACAAAACCAAATTAAACCCCTGAATGAGAACGTCTCCCCGGGAGTGAAGCCGTGACGGAAGTTTTGGTGATCGCTGTCATCTTCACACGTGATAAACCAGGTGTGTCAAGCCAGGATGGTTAAAGCTACCTCGGAAGCCAGCTGTTACTACTGCCAGGGGCAGAATGGGGCCATTCAAGTACAGAACTGGGTAAAATATCAGGATCGTCGTGGAACCTGGAGCCATTAGCCCAGATGTGCAGGAGGCTTAGAGCGACCGCAATTATACATCATCAGCACATGTGCAGATTGCCATCCTTCCCTCGGGCAGACGAGGAGAATCTGCCCGGTATAGCTGAATGAAAAGCATCTTTGTGGTAATCCATCACCATCTGGGCTCTGGGAAGACTGCATTCTTTACCAGAAACTTTCTCCCTGGGCGTGGAGAACCTGAAACCTTTGGTCTGGACACCAGAATGAGGTGCTAAACCTGGGTAGCAGGAAAGTTGCCCTGAGTACCAAGGAGTGCGAGCTGACATAGGCAAGCACCATTCACAAGTCCTTACTCACGCGATGCTCAGAGCTGGTGAACAAGAGAAGCAGGAGAACTGACAGATGCGGTCCTCTGGTATAGCAGATGGATGCAGGTGTGGCTAATGTCAGTGCCCTGGTCTATGTCAGCACAACATCTGGAATGTTGAAACTGAAACATCCACTGTGAGAGGAGTCAAGTCACTGACCAGAACTAGCTGATAGAAAGTCAAAAGCTCTGGGGATAGTGAGACCCTGTCAGAAATGGGGTGCTTATGTTTGGGTATACAAGTTTCAGGTCTCCCACTTATGCAATGGGTCAATGATGACCATCCTGGGCCCCTAATTCCTCATGTATACAGTGACAACTGAAGGATGATTGTGAGGATTGAGTGCAAACACAGACTGCATCTGACACAGTATATGTCGGAAGTGTTAGCCAGCTGTGTAGAAGTGTGTGCAGAGACAGCTCCTAGTCATTGGTGGCTCTGCTGAGGTGAGAAGCACCAGGACACAGGGTAAAGCAAATGCAGTATACTCCAGCTTCCCCTAAACTTCTTCTGCCCAAAGACAAATGAAGTTACTAGCCCTCGTTCATATTCCCCTGGCTCTTGGTTTCAAACATAAACTCCAGGACTTCAGAACCGGCCTCGACAATGCGCATGATCTCTCAAGAGAACTACCCCTTTTTCTTCTCTCTGTTGCCCTCCTTGATGGAAGGTTCGGGTATGGTACAGTCCATTATATTGGGAATCAAGACATATTGAACACCTCCTCTGGCAGGACAGAAGGCTAAGCTCTTCACACACAAAACAATGTCAAACCGTTAGAACCATCAAACAGTTCCTAAAGTCAACTCATTCTGCAGTCAGACAAAAGCAAGCCCTCCAATGCTCAAGTAACTGGCCCAACACCACACAGGCAGTAAGGGGGCATGGAATGTCCGTGCTCAGCCATATTCTTTCACGAACCACCATCCTCATGGCTCTGTACAATCCTGTCTCCATCATGAAAACCAATTCATTCACATAGGTGCTCGTGGATTCACAAGACATCTTCAGATGCCTTGGCTACAAGTAGGGATCTAAATATGACTCCAAATGAGCCATCCTGGCTCTGTGACATAAATCAAGCTTTCATAAGCAATGAAAAAATGCAAATGAGCTTGGAGGCCAGTGACTCACCCCAGATCCTAAAGATGCCGTTTAAACAGAGGCTAATAGGCATAGAGCTGTCTGCTGGGCAGAAAGGCCGTTAATAGGAGATAAATAATGGCAGTCATGTGGATAAGAGGAAGCCCATAAATCCTCACTTGCCTGTTAATGAAGGTATCCTTTGGACCCGCATTTATTATATATGACTGCCTATAGATGAATTATCAACATATATATATATATATATATATATATATATATATATATATATATATATTTCTTAAATACCAAGACCGGGCTGCTGTTCCCTCCTGATGCAGAAAAATTAAATCATAGAGAGATGAATTAAGATTCTGTTTAGCTTCCTCCATGGCTAGAAGGGAACTCTGAGATCAACCAACTGTTCTAGCTCTTTCCATCTGCATGTGAGAAAACTTCCCGTTTTAGTCACACTACACTTTCAGGGAACTTGAGGCAGAGACATGTTTAGTTTAGTCCTCGTATCGGCAGCTCTAATCAAAGCGCCAGTCTTCTCAGTGCCAGTAACTGATCAGCCTCCCTGACGAACACGGATGCGGAATCCTAATTTACACAGACTCCAGCTTCAGGGCTTTGCTGAAGAGTTGTTCCTGGGCTCGCACAGTTACCGCCCGTACCGCCAACAGTACTGATCCTTTTCCACTCGCAGCTAGACCATGAATGGGCCAGGTTCTTGCAGAGAGATTCTGTTTTGTTCTGGTTTGGGTCAGAACACGGCGTTTGCGCGTGTTGACCCTATGTGAACAGAATAAACAGGGCCCAGGATGAGGAAGGACCCATTGATGAATTCGGTGTGATTCCAGACAGGAGGAACTTCTTCTCATCCCAGGACCAGACGCCTTCTATGGAAGCTGCTGGTGTAACAAGGCGCCCAGAGGAAGACTGGCTGAGAGGACTGTGTGGACGAAGGCAGCTGTATGGGCGCAGGCAGCCTCAGACACCCTGCTAAGAGTTTTACCGTGTTGGGGAAGCAGGTGGGAGCCCTTGAGCTTCAGGAGGAAAGCACGAAAGGGGTGACAAGAACCAGGCAGTCGAATGTATCCTGTGCTGGGAAGTGGGGAGCGTGGACTGACTGCCTGACCGCCTACCGGAACACCGAAAGCTGCTGTAAGGTCCACCAAGGGGCTGAAGCTTTGCTGCTGGATCATTGAGTGTGAGCACCTGGAAGCAGCCACAGTGTCTTCGGTTTCCTTTTCTCTGTAGTTTTTGCAGACTTGTTCAGCATACATTTGTTGAAGAAGCAACTCCAAACCTGACCTTCCCTCCACATCAGCATTCATGCTATCTGGTGTCAGGGGGATGTCTCCCTATCCTAGATCGCAGAGTGACTTGTGAAAGACACCCCCCCCCCCCAATAAAATAAACCTGCTTTTACTTTAGGTTGATTTTCTCAGTTATTTTACTACAGCAATGAAAAGTCATTAGTGTCATTAATAATTACTGTTAGGGGGTTGGGAGGCAGGTTTGGGAGGAATTAGGGGAGAGTGGAAGAATAAATATGATTAAAATACATTATACTAAATTCATAAAGGATTAGTGACAATATCATTTTTTATTTGCATTTTATGTTATATAAACTATACTTCAAATACATAATGATGCAATTTTTGAAATTTGAGGTGTATGAGAAACAAATTTTAGCCACTCGTCCAGAGTGAGCAGGGCTAACCATCCTGGAGATTTGGATGGTTTTACAAGGTTTGTGTAACAGTTTCTGCGGAGACTGAAAAACTCTAGCCTGCGGGAAAGCTCTTTAAACAGAGAAGTAAATGATTCACAATAGCTTCAGGAAGTCCCTGAAAGTGACCGGATTGTCCAGGCCTCTCTCTGCCAGTGTAAATAAAAACCTCAGCTAACCCAAGTTGCAAAGAGGATTCTGAGATCAGAGCAGTTACCAGGAAGAAGCTGTCCAGGAGAGGTTTAAAAAAGCTGAGCCACTTGGAAGGGACATTTCTAGACAACAGAGCTGCCTTCTGGCTGTGCAGGGTGCTCCACATTCCCAGCTTTTGTGAGCTGTCATCTCTGTCAGGGTGGGTTTGGTGATGGAACTGTCTCTGAGTCATTTCTGCTTGACTAAGCAATGCTTTACCCATGCTCTTTAAGTAACCTCGATCAAACTCGCGGTTCATTACGACGGAGTTTGGTGGTCTGTGGACTGTGGACTATTGTGGGCTCCCTCGGTGGTGAATAGACATGAGTGTTGTCTCCCCGTGGAAAGTTTTGTCACACAGCAGGCAGGGAGGTGTTATTCTAGGGTTCTAAGGGAGAGATAACTCTCTTGTGATGCTAATCATTTTCCTCTGCTGTGACAAAATGCCTAGGGGGAAGGCTGACTTGGCTCCTGGTTTGGGTGTGTCTGTAGTTATAGAGCTCCGTTTCTGGTCTACAGAAAGGCAGTGGAGTGGGGTGGGGGTAGGGGTGTGGTAGAGAAAAGCTGCTCAGCTTGTAGCAGCCTTAGGGGACAGGTTCTAGGTTTCCTTAAACCCTTCAAAGACTGTCCCCACTTGCCTACTTCTTCCAAAAAGTCCCACCTACAAGTTTACACATTCCTTAATATCCTTAATGTGAACCCAACTAAGGACTGAGTCTTCCATACATGAACCTTGAGGAGACATTCAAATCCAAAGGACAACATACCAGTGCTGGGGTAGGGGCTCATCTAGGAGCAAGGATTGTGTTGTGAATGGCAAGCCATGAGATAATTAGCAGCGCTGTGAGGACACAGGCTATGCCTCAAGAGCATCAGGGTGGCGGAGTCTGTGGTCAAAGGAGACAGCCTGAGAAGAACCCCTGAGTCAACCAGAACAAGACACACCATCCTCTCCCCCACAGCACTGTGACACAGCCCAAGAAGCATAAGAAATACTGGAATCCTTATAAAACTCCAAGCTAGGTCTTGCTTCGCTTTTCTAAACACCTCCTGCATCCCAACATGCCAAGTGTGCCGCGCACCGCGCCCCCGTGTCTGCGCTCTGTGCGCTGGCACCCAGTTACCGAGCTTCGGGCAAGGGGCTGGAGGTTGAAGACACAGAAGCAGAGACAGACTGACACACGCAGCTCCAAACGCTGGTTCAGAAAGCCCATCTTTATTAACACCATGTAGACTTAAATACACTGCAGTTAATGGTCAACAGGTGATCCTCTGATCCTCTGACTAGGCACAGCTTCTAGTAACTTATTAGAAGGTTCTAGGAGGGAAAAGCAACTGAAGGCCAGGACTCATTAATCCCAACAAAGTGCATTTAAAATTGCATGCTCGTGAGTGTTGTGCACACACCAAACACGAATATTCAGCTCCACCATCTCACTCTTTGATGCCAACCAGCAAAGAGAGAAGAAATTTATCTTCCTGGTAGCCAGAACACTCAGCCTCCCAGCCAGCCTCAGCCACACACTTTTGTGTCACCCTGGACAATTCACCTTTATGCTCTGAGGTTCAGTGTTTCCACCTGTGAAATGGGACTAGGCATTCTCACTTCCTGTAGCTGACTGTATGCTAAGTAAGAAAATTCATGCGGTGTAGAAAGCTCAACCACTCAGCTGACTCAACTCATTTTCCAGATGTTTGCTCAGAGGCTGTGTACCCAGAGAGGAGATTAAATGTGAAGACAGGTCCATTTTCAGAAATAAACTCCCAAGCACCCCCAGCTGGGAGCCTGCCTTCACTTGCTGGTACGGTGGGTATTCAGATGAAGCCAGTTGGAAATAGAGGTTCGATGACCCAGCAAGCCCTGGAGGTGTGGAGGAGACCAGCGGGGTACATTATGGGAAAAGAAAGTAGCAGGCTCAGGGCCAGCTTCCAAGGGTGGGTGCTCCAAGGTTGAATTCACTGTGCACCTAAAATGCATGTATCTCATTCCCAATAAGCGCACGCGCAGCAGTAGAAAATCTAGCTTTGAAGCTTGTCTCTCTCGTTGACACCCAAATTTCCTTCTTGCTCACTGCCTCATTCCTGCCCTAAACAGAAACATCAATCTTCCTTCCAAACTCCTGTGTCAGATGTCTTCAGATAACAAAGGGCAATCAGGAGGCCCACAAAGCAATCCAAGGTGACAAAAGCCCTCCGAGGAAACTAATGAGACAGGGTAGTCCAGCCTGTTCCGAGCCTGTTTGGTATGAGACGCTGGTCCTCACTTCAGCTTTTTCCTGCTTATCTATCTACCTGCAAATTCAGAGTTGGAAGAAACTATTCACCTCAGCTTAGATCTCGTGTGACTTTTTTTTTTTTTATAAAGTCTTAATTCAATAACAGGAGCTGGCAAATCATTATTTAAAAGGCCAAATTATAAGGTCTCCTAATGCACTTATCCAATGCCACAAACATCTTCAGAGGTGAAAATAGAGATGACATGGAGGAAGTGTGGTCTGTCTTTTCCTCAAGGAATTTTCATTCCAGCACCCATCTCTCAAGACAAGCATAGCTCAGAAACATGGGGAGAGCGTTCGCAGCAACTGGAAACAGGAAGGCTCCCCTGAGGACAGTGTGCTCCAACAAAACCTGTTCTAACGTTTTCCTCATTGCAAACAGATAGACAAATAAACAGAAAATGAAAATTACCTTGACCCCTCTACAGTAGCATCATTTTCATTCACCTTAAAAGGAGGCTAGGGACAGCCCCTACCCTGTATCGTGTACTTGAGACTGTGGATATTCTATGTGTGTTCTATACACACGGACCCAGGATTAAAATGTGACGGTTAAGCACAGTAGGAAATTGATAATAATGACAACCAGGAATAGAATAATTATAGCCACATACTGATGCCACACTAGCCAGCCTGCTAACCACAGCAGTGAACGAGAGCCTAATGGGTATACACCATGGAAAGGCTGGATAAAGGGACGATTCATATCTCTGACAGGAGGGAACCAGAGTGGTTCAGCACAGATCTCACCACACTGTGCAGAAAACGCACAAGGCAAAACAGATTGTTTCTGGAGTTTTCTATTTTAACTTCTTCAGACTATGGTTGATCATAGGTGGCTGAAACTATGAAAAGTGAAATTTCACATAAAGGGGAGGACTCGGAAACAAATTGCACACATCCACGATGACATAGACACACATCGTGTTACAGCCTTCCAGACTTCTGACTGATGTACATGTAGCTCTAATTTCTACAGAAAGGCAGATCATAGATAGAATAGACATTATTTTTAAACTATTCATTTTCACTTGATTTTATGACCATCCTCCTATGAAATTAAATCATTTAGATGATCTGCATACTAGTCTACTGAATGAATATCCCATGATATGTTTAATGAAGACTCTAAACATTTATGTATAATTTTATTTGCTGCCATTTACAAGTTTGTGATGAAGGTGTTCATAGCTTGTGCTTTGCACATGCGCATGCATTCTTAATTTTTTTTCAATATGGATTCCTAGGAGTTGAGCAAAGTCATGTATCTGCTTTATAATTTGTTCTTTGGTGGTTTCATATACATACATACATACATACATACATACATACATACACAGACACACACAGGAGATTTTCATCTCCATTACCCTTTCTCACCCCTCACTTCTTGCCCAAATCCTTCTTGGGATGCCTCCCTCCAGCTTGCAAGCCTTGTGTGTGTTGGGTATGCCCTACTGAATTTAAGGTTTGTTTGCATAAGTGCAAGCCGGAGGTTATTTACTGGACCAGGTGTGACTTTTCAGTGACTAGACCCCTGACAAAATGATACTTTCGTCCCTTAGCAAACATTAAGTTGAAAGTAGCCCCTCCCCTGGGGAGAGGTCTAGCGTCAAGAATCGTTCTCCTATCCATGAGGAAAGGCTAACAGGTCCAATCATAAACATGTCTTGTGAGGTAACCACAGCCACGGTGTCTCAAGAGGGACATCATTTTGAGGCATACTACCTTATCCTACGGCTCTTACATTTCTTCTGTATGGATGTTTGATTGCGGGATGAGTGCCATCGCTTGCTGCTAGCACTTGGACTAGTGGTTATGCTCTGCATTCGCCACCACCCCATAAGAAGCTTCTCTGACAAGCGCTGAGAGCAGCACTAATCCATGGACATAAGAATGGGTGTTGTGGGCAGTTTAACATGTGCGCTCAGCAAAACCCCAGGAAAGAGTTTTGCTCTAGGCTCATGGCCTCCACAGCCAGGGCTCTCGGCCAGGTTTACAGTACCAGACGTGGCTTCCCACCTGCACAACAGACCTCAGATCCAATCAGAAAGCAGTTGGGTGTTGCGTGACAGCTGTGCCACTATTGAACCAGTGAGCACATCTGGCCTGACAGGTCCGTAGTGCAGCTATCTCTCAGGGTTCACAGCTGGAGAGACTTGATGGCTTTTCTCCCTAAAAGCTTGCGTAACACCCTCCAACCCTAAGAAAGCTGACCTGCATGGAGAGTTCCAGCTTGACTTTTCTGCATTCTGCACCCAAAGTGTATGGTCAACTATAGTATCAACCATAGTGTCAACACTTTCAGCAATAAGGCCTTACTTTCAAGTTGGGGGGCAAACAAGAGGAATGACAATAAATCGCATTCTTTTGGGGGGCCTCTAGGGCCTCCCAGACCAGCAGCTCATAAAGAGGTATCCAACATCTTATACCTATGGCTTCTGGGAAGAGTTTTATCAACCCATGCGGCTACCTCCATTCCAGATCATTTTAAAAATTATATTTTAATAAGCGTATGAATTAGCAGGTTTGCAATGGTTTTTTCAGTCCTTAGTTTATGTTACCATCTCTAACATTCTTCCAACCTGCCCTCCACCAAAAGTCATTTGTCTGTTTAAAGGCTTTTAAAACACAGATTTCTCCCCCCGCTCAGATTTTCTTTGCCCATTAATTAACATGTCAATTTATTCCATACTTTCTCCCCATTGATATATATTAGTATTCATTTCTTTATATCAAGTACATTTACTTTGCTTTTCAAAATTGCCTCTATTCGTTTCTTCTTGTATTACTTTGAAATATCTCTATATGTAAAGGGTAGTCATTCTAGTTTATTGTATTTTCCTAGTCTTTTATCTTCATAGGATTTTAAAGTTTATTCATGTTCATGTCCACCCAGGGAGTGCGCATGTCCATGCGGGGAATAAATGCATGTGTGCATGTATGTGTGTGCCACGAGTCAGCCTTGAGGGCTGCTTCTCAGAAGCCGACTTTGATTTTTGAGATAGAGTTTCTCCCTGGCACCTGGGGCTCACCAGTTTGGATAGGTTGCCTAGCCAGCACCACCCAGGGATCTTCCTGGCTCTGCCTCCCTGGTGCTGAGATACAAAGCATGTGCCATCACACTTGACCTTTTCACATGGGATTGAACTTGGGTCTTCAGGCCTATGTAGCAAGAGCGTTACCCACTAAACCATCTCCTCGGCCAATTAAAACGTTTTCTCCCACAAGAAATCAGTCCCTTCGCTTTAAAATGCTTGCCTTGAGGAGGTAGCAAGAAAGGCCCAAGTGGGGGGGGGTGGCACATGGATCACCCATGGAAGGGGAAATAGAAGAGAGCTCCTGGGTGGATTGGAGCCAGGTGGGGATGGGAACTTGAGGGATCGGGTTGGGGGTGCATGGAGAGAAGAGTACTGAAAGAGATGAGTGGAAAGAGAGTTGCATTTGGGGGCCAGGTAGAAACCTGATGCAAGGGAAACTCCCACAAATTTACAAGGATGACCCCAAGTAAGACTCTTAGCAATGGTGGATAGGTAGCCTGAACTGGCCATCTCCTATGATAGGATTGTCATCAGAAAGCCTTCATCCAGTAACTGATAGAAACAGATGTAGAGACCCACAGCCAAACATTAGCCCAAGTGAAGTAATAAGGGCGGTGGCGGGGCTGCGTCCCCAACACCCCGGCTGCCTGCCTGGCTAGCTTATGCCCCGAAATAATTACACGGACACTATATTCTTTTAAACACTGCTTTGCCCATTCTCTTCTAGGCTAATTCTCACATATTAATTTAGCCCATTTCTAATCATTTGTGTATGGCACCCCAAGGTGCGCTTACCGGGGAGATTCTAGCCTAGTCCATCCTGGGTCGGAGCTTCATCCCGGGAGCGGGGCATGGCGTCTCTCTCAGGTGTCTGCTCCCGAGAGCAGAGCGGTCAAGACTGACCTCACTTCCTCTTCCTCCCAGCGTTCTGTTCTGTTTACTCCTCCCACCTATCCTCTAACCAATAAAATGGGCCAAGGCAGTTCCTTTATTAGCCAATGACCTTCCTCCATCACCCAAGCTCAAGGTATTCTACTAAAGAGGGGAATGAAGGATTGTAGGAGTCGGAGGAGTTAAGAAAATCACAAGAAAACCCACAGAAACAACTAACTTGGATCATAGGAACTCACAGTCTGAACCAACAATCAGGACGACAGCATGGGATTAACCTAGGCCCTCTACATATATGTTACAGTTGTGTAACTTGGTCTCCTTGTGGGACTCCTAACAGTGGGAACAAGGGCTGTCTCTAATGCTTTGACTGACTCCTGGGAATCTATTCCTCATACTGCGTTGCCTTGTCCAGTCTTACTACAAAGGGAGATGCTTAGTCTTACTGTAACTTGATATGCCATGCTTGTATGATACCCATGGGAGTATGTAAAATAAGCGATAGATAGATAGATAGATAGATAGATAGATAGATAGATAGTTGCTTGCCTTAAACTATATGTAAGAAATTCTTCCCTGCTTTTGGATTTTTAAATGTGGTCTCCTGTTGTTTATTTTGGTACATTGTAGTTTGACTTTAAGATATTTAAATATTTATTCAAATTATTTGCTTCTAGGCACAAGGGAATAAAAAAATAAGGTTTAAAATTTCAGTTTTACAAGCTTTATACTTTTGTAATTTAAGCAGCTTTGAAATGGTTATCTTTGGGGCTCTGTGTTTGGGAAACTGATAGGCCGAATTCTAAATTTCACCCCTGCTTAAGTACTTGCATAAATTTCACGTTAGCCGCTTCCTCATCATTGTCGTAAAATGCCTGACAGAAAAGCTTATGAGGAAAGGTTCATTGTGGCTGAAGTTTCAGTGCACTTTGTCTGTCTTTGCGGGGGACGGCATGGCAGCCCTGGAGCAGCGGGGACTGCTGTAGTGAAGGTATGTGATCGGTCTCTTCACAGAGAGCAGAACTGGGCAGAGAGCATGGGATGGAGCCAGCAAGGCTCTGAGACCTGTCTCAGTGACCTGTGTCCCCAAGCAGGACCAAGCATTTAAAACACAGCTCTGTGGTGGATGCTTTTAATTCAAACCATAACAGATGTCTCGTCATCCAGTATTAACTCAGAGCGGAAGTTCAGAGGATACACAGGAAACACCTGGAGAGAAAGAGAATAAGATGTCCCAGCGGGACTGGAGTGTGTGTGTGTGTGTGGGAGGCAGCACATCCATGGATGCCAAGAGATAGCCAGTAGCTTCCAGGGACACCCATGTGGTTAACTTAATTATAGCAAAATATTTATTTTTGTTTGTTTGTTTGTTTTTTAGGAGATTTTGGTGGGGACTCATTTTAAACGATCAGAGATTTAAAAATAACATTTTCATCAGTGGTGAAAATGGTCTCTGTCTTAGAACCCACCAAAGCTTTCACTGTGTTTACTTTATATTTCTTTAATTAAGCAAAATATAATGGGAAACATCCAAGTTCCCTCTGGCTAGCCGTTTTCATTCTACTCTCTTTCTCAAGGGTGGGGTGAGTGTGATATGTTCATAATCACAGTCCAAGAATGTGTGCGTGCGTGTGTGTATGTGTGTGTGTGTGTGTGTGTGCGTGTGTGTGTGCGTGTGTGTGTGCGTGTGTGCGTGTGTGTGTGTGTGATGTGTGAGAGAGGTATAGTGTGCACACATGGTGTGCACATATGCTATAGCGCATGCACAGAAGTCAGACGACAGCCCTGTGGATCTGGTTCTCTCCTTCTACCTTTATGTGGGTCTATGGCTGTTCCTATTCCATAGCTTGCATGACCAATGCCTCCATTTTCTGAGCTATCTCACTGGCCCTTTCCACCTTATTTTTTTGAGACAGGTTCCTACTGATTTGATTCATTTGATTCAGCTGGGCTGAGAGGCCAGGGAGCTCCAAGGATCAGCCAGTCTCCACCTCCCCGGTGCTGGGGTCGCAGGCAATTGTTGCAGGCACCTGGATTTGTTACATGGGTGCTAGGGATCAGAAGTCTGTTGTTCATGTTTGCACCACAATTTACCAACTGAACCATTTCCCGGCTTCTGATTGAGGATTTTTAAACACGGCAGAGTTTCCCAAACAGATCCCTATCTGTTACTTAAATCCACCAAATGTGTGGCATTTTGTTATAGTAACCTTTGAAAACCAACACAGAAAGAACATGGGGAGCAGGGAAAAGAGATTCTTGGACCGGGAAAACTTGAAACTCACCAGTCTAACAACTTTGGAAATGGATTGGCAACATTCTACTGATGGAGGAAGGTCATTGGCTAATAAAGGAACTGCCCTGGCCCATTTTATTGGTTAGAGGATAGGTGCAAGGAGGAAACAGAACAGAACGCTGGGAGGAAGAGGAAGTGAGCTCAGACTCGACCGCTGTCCTCTCGGGAGCAGACGCCTGAGAGAGACGCCATGCTCCTGGCTCCTGGGCAGACGCACGCTAAGAAGCTCCAACCCAGGATGGACATAGGCTAGAATCTTCCCGGTAAGTGCACCTAGGGGGGCAACACAGATGATTAGAAATGGGCTAAATTAATATGTGAGAATTAGCCTAGAAGAGGTTAGATAGAAATGGGCCAAGCGGTGTTTAAAAGAATACAGTGTCCGTGTAATTATTTTGGGTAAAGCTAGCCGTGGGGGCGGCCGGGTGCTGGGGATGCAGCCCCGCTGCTCCTATTACTACATTCTACCACTACACACATATGTGCAGCCCAGCTGAAGGCAGGACATGTGCCCAACACAAATGACACACATATATAGTTGTTAAAACATTTAAGGAACCTAAGTTCTAAAGACTGCCCATCTTTAGACAAGTTGTTTTAATGTCCATATATGTAGCCACTGGGGAAAAAAATTACTAAATCCAGGAAGAAAAACACAGGAGGCAAATGCTTAGCATATCATACATCCTTATAAACGGTGACCAATGTTCTATATGGTCTTAGACAACAATGTCTCCCATCCATACTGGTGGTATTAAATGCCTCTTCTCTCATGGAATAAATTCCTCTGACATCTGGATTCCCATGGTGTTTACTACTGGAGACACCTAAGTTGGGGAGTGTTACCACACTTGATTTTGGGGGTGTTGATATCATCTATGTATTTGCTTGTTTTTTGATACAGGGTCCTGTGTATACAGCTCAGGATGGCCTCAAACTCCCTCTGAAACAACTTTGGATGTTTGACCCTCCTGCCTTTACATTCTGAGTGCTGGGATTAGAGGCATGTGCCACCACTCTTAATTTTATGAAATTCTGGGAGTCAGACCAAGGGCTTTGTGCATGCTAGGCAAGCACTCAACCACTGAGCCATACCTTCAACCTTGTTGCTTCATCTAAGAAATCAGCACGTGGGTCTTGATGTGGCTACAGCGTTCCAGCCGTCCTGGAGCAGAGCTCACTCTGCTACCCCAAGTCTGAGATCCCAGTGTTCTGTCAGTTCCAGGAAGGCTCTGGTCACAGCAGGTCCTTACCCCTCCTCCCCAGCACCCCCACTAGTAGGAGAACCACCTCCACTGACTTCCTCCATCTTGCTCTTCTGAGAAATGGACCCTGATTGTGAGCTCTGCTGAATGAGGGCTTTGTGGTCCATTGTGTCTATTAAGGCCGTAGTGAACCAGATGTGGTTTTTTCTCTTTTTTTTTGCAGACGTGGCTTCAAAAGCTGTAAACACACTTATCAGGAAACTGCAGAACAGGAGGCAGCCGGTGACAGTCAAGGTCACTGACAGGTGACACGGTGAATAAAGGGAGATTAAAAGCCAAGACTTGTCTGACACGAACCTATTTGATACTTACGAACAGTAGGCAATGGAACACTGCCGCCCTTGACAAGAAGTCATTGAATACAGCGTAATTTCTTAGAAAGTGGATCCCTGTCCTTTTTCCCTAGGAAAGCGGTGGAAGGAATAGATAAAACAAAGTACAGGTAGCTGCTTACCGACATCCCACGGTTCTCATGGACCCTTATCAACCTTTATGAAGAATTTACCACCGTGTAGGTATTCAGCTAAGCACTCGCTGGATTCTCGCCCCATTCCTATTACCCTTGTTCTAATAGTCACCTTTTTCGGGGAAAGGAAACTGGGACCTGAGGTTTCATAATAGATTTCTCAAGTGAGTCCGTGACCAGACAGGACTGGGACCCTGTAACTGTGCCATAATGTTTACTCAGACAACAGAGATTTACTCAAGGGGAAGGCAAGAGGTCACTGGATATAATCCAGATGGCACTGCTTGCTGGCAGTGTAGACAGCTGGCAAAGAGAACCCCACCTATTTACTGGGCACTGTGCTGTCTGCAAGCCTAGAAGTGTCAGTCACACAGACCTGCTGGAATGGCCACTAGCATGTGGGAGGGGGCCTGTAGAGCCATCAACCCTTGATTCTGCCTCTCTGTGGCATCAGGAAGAGTTTGTAAGCCAAGCTCTCTTCGGGTTCACAATCCGTGTCATGTATGACCAGGAAATTCACTACTCAAGAAAGGCCGTTTGGGAAGAACCCTTGGCTGTGCACGGCACAATCATCTGAGTGTAGCTTAACAAACAGTTTGAAAATCAGATTTAAGCAACTGGAAACATTCACTGAAAATGAAGCAAATTAAAATGCAATTCTCCAGGGGCTGGGGAGGTGGCTCAGGCAGTGAGTTCAGTCTCTGTGTCAAAAGCACACCTGCAGTCCCAGGCCTGAGGGAGGGGAAGGCTGCTCTCTGGTTCAGTGAGAGACCCTGCCTCAAAATTAAGGGGAAGAGTGATAGAGGGAGACAGATGCTCAACACCAAGTACTGGCTTCCACGTGCACACACACACAGGCAAGCATGCACACACACATGCGTGTGCATGCACATACACGCACATGAGAGGAATGATGTGAAAAGACATAAAGAAGGTGTAGTGAGAGAGGTGAAGACAAGATGTGGCATTCTTGAGTCACATTCTCATTACACTAAATCCTAGCTGTGTGACATGGATAAGTGATGGATCTGTTCCAGAGAGCTCTTTGTTTCCCACTAGGAAATAGCTTTATACTATGTGGTTCAGCTATTTTAAAACATTGGAAAAACTGGAAGAATATTCTGAAGGAAGGATGAGTGCATCATAATCACACTAGCCCAAGACTGGGCCCCGAGAATAGGACATTTGTTCATATTCACAGCCTGTTGTAGTTACTTACTGGACACTGGGTGCTGGGCGCTGGATGTTGGGTGCAGGGCAGTGGGTGTTGGCACTGGGCACTGGGAGCTGGGCACTGAATATGGCAGGAATGGCCACTCCTATGATTTGCTGTAAGGGTTTAAGAGACACCCAGATTCCAAAGCTTCAGTACAGAACAGGGAAACGTCATCATTTTTACAGGCTGAGAAGACAATCTTTGAATATTTAGTGATAAGTAACATATGGTTACTAAAATTAATTTTATTTTAAAATCTATTAGAAATTTTAAATGCTGTGTGGCTTGTATTTTATTTCTATTGAGTCAAGCTTCTCTATCTACTTTCTCTTGCCCCCAAACATTATTATTCATGCTGCTGCTGTTGTTATTAAAATAGGAGGAGGCTATACATATTGTTTATAAGCCTGCTATTTTGTGAAATAATTTACTTTAAATATTTTTCACATATCAGTAAACTGAAATTCTCGTCCATCATTTTGACACCTCCGTAGTGTAATACTGAATAAATGCATCAGGATTCCACCAGCCTGCAGCTGGACATTTTTAAAGGCTATTTGCTTTGCTTTGTTTATTTTCTTCTTTTTGCCTTTTCCCCCTTCATTTTTTTATTTCCTTTGCTGTTTTCTACGGTACATAGAACTCCTGGACTCTCTGTGTTCTTGTTCTTTTATCTGTCTCAGATACACACTCCTAAAATCTATGTAGGATTCACACAAAGCAATTACATCCTAGAATCTCTGGACCAGCTCCGTTCTGCTTGAGGAGTGCTCTTAGGTGGGCATGAAACAGTGCTGTGATATTAATAGCCTTTGGCAAATCTCCTTGAGGGACTGAGATGCTTAGTCCTGGGACAGAGACACACAAAAGGAATGACTCAATGCCCAGGCTCCAGAGGCAGACAGCCACGTTCCAGTCATGGATCGATGTCTTCTCTAAAGGATGACATCGCCCTTTTGAAAGTTCTCTGAGGCGGGGACCACTAACTAGTCTCTTCTCTTCTGGGTTACTCTGAGTATTAAATGAAACATCATATACAGAACGTAGCTCCATCCCTGGCTCTTACAAGTCCCTGGAACTGTACTTATTAACACTTTCAAGATCTTATTTGGGTATTCCAATCCAATACTCACAAATACACACAGATAGCTGCAATTCTCTCAGATCTTCCTCTCTCTCTCCACTACGTTTTTTTCCTAAATAGAGATCTATTTGCTAAAATAAATTGAAATGGGTAAAGAGTGTGAGGCACAATTTATACTGGCTATATCTGCAATTACGAACTCTGAATTAAACATACCCCTTCATGAATAATGAAGCAGAAATAGGCCAAAGGAAAAATGAGATAAGATCTTCAAATCCATGTATTTTTAATTGCTTCATTATCTAAAATTTTCTACGAATAGCAGGAGATACAGTTTGCTGTTTAAAACACAAAACGAAATTAAGAATTTTCAGCAAATCACAAAAGGCTATCAAAAATTAATTCCGTGTGCTCTCATCACTGTGAAATGTAAGTGATTTTGGAGGCCCAGTGACATTAAAAAAAAATGCCATTTATATGCTAATAATAAATGAGCTGTATTTTTTCATTTTGATGCAAAATAAATTTTATTTTCATTTTAATGAACTGTAATGAATTAAAAGTATTTTCTTTTTATCTTTAGGTGAAAGTTTGGCACAGATAGGAGAAGGTTGGCAGCAGATGGGCAAGGGGTCTGAGAGAAATCAAAACTGAGAACTTTCCTCTTGGTTGCACTGACCCAAGCTTGATGAATACATTCAGAGTCAAGGTAGATGACTTCGGGTTTTCAGGAATTTACAAAAGCTGGGTCCTCTCAGGGGCTGCAACTACCCATTAGTGCCGTATTAGAAAAAGATAGGTGTGAATCAGACTGAATTAATTATATTTTTTTGAACATTCACATTCTAGACTCCAAAAGAAAACACGGCCAACTATGCAGTTCCTGGCGCACACCTGGCTCTCTGGGTATTGTCAGTGCTAATGTTTATTCTTCAGTGGTGTCTTACTTGACGAAGGCACTTGGCTAAATTCCACAGCTTTAGTTACTTTCCCCATCCCTGTAACAAAATATCTGGTAGCCCAGTTTAAGGGAGGGAAATTTCTTCTGGTTCAAAGCTTCAGACAGGTTCTGCCCAGGTGAACTTGGCTCCGTGTACTCGGTCATACCAACATGGCAGGCAGCTGGAGCCTACGGTCTAGGAGATCTGTTCACCCCATGGCAGATAGGAGGCAGCTGCAGAGGCACAAACAGGAGCCCAGTACAACCTTGAAAGGCAACCCTCAGTGACTTGCTTTCTCCAGGAAGACCACATCTCACAAAGTGTGGCATCAACAGCTGAGCACCAAACAGTCCCCAAGCCTGTAAGGGACAGCTCATGTTTACACCATAACACTACTCTAATCTACGTGGCAGCTCCAAGAAGTTGGTATTTGTAGGATCTCCATTTTACAGATAAGAAGACTAAAGCCCAGAGAGGGTTAATACCCCACGACTGCACAGCTGGGGAGTTTAGATCTGAACCTTTGTCTGCCTATGAGTTCAGGGCCACAGCATTTTAGCACATGGGCAATGCCACTTCCTCTATAGGAAGGAGGAAACAGAAGGTCAGTGTTCCACCCAACAACGTTGAACTTTCAAAGGTGACAACCATTGAGGAAAGGGGACCTCTGGCTGCTTCAGATACCATTGTTCCTCCTGACTCACTCCTGGATTGTACCCTGTCTACATCTACAGAGCGATTAGCTAACCCATCAGATCTTACAGATGGCATGGGTGAGGCTTCTGTCAGTGTACACCAGAGATTGGGTGACAAACACCCAGAGCTTTGATGAGCTGAGAGGCCTTGCACTTTGACTTTGGGACAGATATTTTTCTCTGACATGTGACTTCACTGAAGCAAGAATCTCTGCTTTCCACATCCATTCCTGTGTGTGTCCCTTATTCTCAGGTGTCTGTCAGGTTGTCTCTTCCTACCTGGCATGTTGATGATAATTCTCTTTAGCCAGGGTCTTTTGTTAAATGGGAGCTAGTGAGTAATGGAGCAGTAATTCACCCTTCAGATCTAGTGGACCCAAGGCCACGGGGCAGCTCCTATTAAATGGAAAGGTCTGAATTATTATCCTATAATTCACCCCCTGGAAGTGTCTTAATTCAATTATACTCTGTCCCCCTGAATGACTATTAAAAGAAATAGAAGGGAAAAGGTCCTGGATCTTTTCTTGTTACAAACCAAAGTAATTTCCAGGGCCAAGACTTCTTCCTTTAAAGTCATTAGGAAGAAAATTAAGCAAGAAGATGAAAGGAAAGTGTTCTGTCAGTGCAGTGCCGCCACCGCCACTCAGGCGTCGGCCCACGGAGCAGTCCCAGGAATCGGCAGGATGTGAGCTGCGCCTCTTTGACCCGATCTTCTTTATTTCTATCCTGTCGTGGTGTGTGTGTGTGTGTGTGTGTGTGTGTGTGTGTGTGTGTGTGTGAAGAGAGAGACAGAGACAGACAGAGAAAGAGAGAGTTGAGTTGTTCTGTGTAGTTCTCTTGGTGATTATGAGTTAAAACTACTGCAGATTTCTCTTAGTCTGCCTAAGCAGTGACCGGGGAAAGTTTGGATAATTAGTAGAGGCGGGCTGCTGTGCATGGTGACACATACCTATAATCACAGCGGTTGGGAGAGGCGGGAGGATCACAAACTCAAGGCAAGATCAGTCTGTATAATGAGACTGTATTTCAAACAAACAAAATGAACATGCAAAAGATCCGGGGAAGTAGCTCAGTGGTCAGGCACTTACCCAACATGGACAAGACTCCAGCTTCAATCCACAGAAGCACTGAAAAGAAATAAAAATAAATCTATTTGAAAAAAATAAATGCAGATGTCTTCAGTTTGGTGACATGACCGTTTTCGAATGGAATCAAGAATAATCCAAGTTGGGAAAAGCCAAAGACCTTAGGGTTCCATTCTCCTCAAAGCAGAGCCTGAAACAGGGATTCAAGACTGCATAGCTGAGAGGAGAATTAATAAGACAAGGAAGGCATGTGGGAGGGGAAGAGGCCCATGCAAACTGTTTGCTTTAGCTCTTAAGCGTCCTCCAAACGCTACTGTGTCCCGCATGCAGTACCTCAGATGTTGCTCCTCGGTGACAGTGGAAGCTTTAGGAGGCAGAGCCCACTTGGAGGACATTAGGTCATTGGAGGTGAGCCCTTGAAGAAGATACTGGGACCCTGTTTCCACTCCCTCCCACTCTCTTTTTCCTCACTCTTCTCCCTCTCCCCATTTTGTTCCTGACCATCATTGTAAAGGAAGAAGCTGTGTTCTACCGCAAGCTCCCAGTCAGAATTCTCTGCCTCACCAGGGAGACGCCCTCAACAATTGGGTCAGACAATCGTGGACTGCAACCTCTGAAGTCATGAGCCAAATAAGTCTTTATTCTTTTAATGGTTCTTCCTGTGTGTCTTTGTCCAAGACACCAGGAAATGACATAGTGCCATTACTTTTTCAGTTGAGACTCAGTCCTACTGGGACCCCAGAGAAAGTGCATTGTACGCTATGATGGAGGTAAGGGGATGGGCCCTGGGGTAGTGCAGAATAAGTTCCTAAGGGAAGTAGGAGAGCTGGGGTACTCACATGACAGATCCCTTCAGCACAATGGACAAGTACCCAAGAAAATTACAAATGGGTCGACGTTGTTCCTGCTACCACCTTGCCCTCCAGGAGTCTGGAACATTTACAGGGCCTTTCAGTCAGCTTTGCTCTAGTCCCTCGAAAATAATATGTTCAAAACTCCAAAATACCATTGTCAAATTAAATCAACATCATCCTAAAGGCTTCTTGAGTCATCCACTTAATAAGAAAAATTTCTCCAAACCATATCCATGGTCTACTGAAGACAAAATGATGAAAACTCAGACTGTGTGATTGTACTGACCCATCTTCTATCCTGGAGCGGCGAGGCTCAGTCCCATTATCACTGCAACCTGGGTTTCTGGGATGCTGTGAGAAACACTAGGAGGACCCAGAACAAAGTCCTTTGTAAGCCTGCTAGGACCTCACCCGTTGAAAGCCACCGTGACACCGAGGAACTGGAAGAGCGCTTGCTTTGAGGAGAGAAGAAACCTTCAATTGGGGAGATTGTGAACCCATCCCTCCTTCTTACTTGGTTGCCATGTGCATGTTTTTTGTCCTGCAAAACTTCATGTGTTGGGAGTTTGGTTCTCACGGCGACAGGGTTAGGAAGTGATTGGAGCTTTATGGGGTGGGGCCCAGTGAGGTGTGCTCTTGGAAGGGATCGTAGCCCCCTAGTCTCTCTCACACTTCTTGTTCAAGGATGCTACCCATCTGGTCGGCATATTTTCTTGTTATCTATCACGAAATTCTTTCTAAGCTAGTGCAGGTACTGCTTTGATCTGAATCTGAAATTTCCCACACAAGCTCCTGATCTGAATGCTTGTTCCCCTGGTGGTGGTATTATTTGGGAAGGTTGTGGAGCTGGTAGGAAGTGGGGCTTTTCTGGAAGAGGGAGTCAGTGGGGTCAGACCTGTAGATATTATAACCTAGCCCTGAGTCCAAGTCCTGCTCTCTCTCCTTCCTGATCCACAGCAATGTGAAAAGCCTCCACAACATATCCCCACTGCCATGAACTGACCACAGTTTTACTTCCATGAGGGACTGAAGCCCAAAAAGAACTTTTCTCCCTTAAGTTGCTTCTGCCAGAGTCGCAATAGGAACAACTACAGGTGTGTGCCCTTAAGCCTCTAGAACCAAGGAGTTTCCTTCGGCAAAACTGGTCTTCCCAGGGCTTTGTTGGTCCACTTTTGATTTTGAGCACTGTATGGATCACAGGGATAGAGATCAGTGTTGATAACTTACACACTCCATCTAGGGAACAGGATTAGCTTTGGAGAAATTCTGTGTGGTCTATTCAAATCGATGCAATTAAGGACAGGGGTGATGGCTTAGCTGGCAAAGTGCATGTCATGCAAACACAAAGGCCTGGGTTCAATCCCTGGCATTTACATGAAGCCATGCACGCATAATCCAAGTAACTAGGGAGTGGAGACAGACAAATCCTTGTGCTCCCCATGGAGCCAGCCTTGCTGAATCACTGAACTCCAGGTTCAATGAGAGACCCCGTCTCAAAGGTAAGGCTGATGGCTCCTAAGAACAACAAAGACCTCCATATCCAGGTCAGTCTTCGTATGCATTTGCACAGCATCCTAGACTGACGTCCAATACCCAGTGTTGGCCTCCCTCTGCATTTGCACACAGGTAAGTGTGAGCCTCCACACAAATACACACACTCACCAAAGGGGAAAAGCGATATATTCAGAATCCATGTTTCTAGTTTGGGTGGGAAAGGTCTTGCTTCACTGATCCCCAGAATGCCTCAGTCCTGGCTGCACCTTTAGCAGGTGCCCTCACACAGAGTAGTCCTCTCTGTTAGACAGTAGCCAGTACTTTCCACTACCTAGCTTCATCTCCCCCTTGTCTGCTGGCCTTTGTAGGCTTTTTGAGCTTATGGTGTTCTATTTCATTGGCCCAAAAGTTTGTTGTTCTAGAAGTACACAGGCTAAACAACAAAATTCAATTCAATCTACTTACCTTTCCAACTATTTTAATGAGGAAGAGGCTGCTGAAATTGATTCTTATTATCAACTATGAGTATATTATGGAGAGGGTGGGTGCCTGTCAAAGCCTTATTCCATTTAGAATGGGAAATGGTATTCCATCGGCAAGGTTCAGCGGGCCAGGTTAGACACCTATTGAGCTGAGCTGAAGGAACCACCAGCCTTAGTGTGCAGCTCACAGACGGAAGAGGAAGGCATTCCACACTCCAGTAATAGCCTTACAATGAGGTCTTCATCTGCCTCTGTGAACCCAGGGCATCTTTGCTGTGGGATGGTTACACAAGTGGAAATGGGGAATAGGGTGGTCACTCCCAAATGAGGAAAAGCATAGGGTACATGGTGGAAAACCAGTTACGTGGAGCATAAAAGTCATGGGTAGCATTTGGAGAGGCATGGAGGAAAGGGGACAGACTGGGGCCTCCAGCCCATCTTCTCCTTTTCTGTAATTGCCAACATCAACAGATTCCATTCAGAACTGTATTCAGTGTATACCATATTTCTTAGGTAAATGATATGAGCATTGAGACCAGAGTATGTTGTGTGGTCTGGGAAGTAGATCTGTCCTGGGCATGGCGGGATTCTAGCAGTGTGCTTGCTTTAGACAAGATGACATCTACCGGATGATGGAGGTGCCCCTCCTAATGTCCTCTAATAGGCAATCTCACCTCTGGCAGTGAACTACTGGCTTTAACCTATGTAGCATTTAATTTTTTTTTCAAATTAGTAAACTACCTTTAAAATTAAGTGATATCACTTATATATTTGATTCCTCTGGAAAACATCGAACCGAGTGAGGTCACCCAGATCCAGAAAGACAAATGTTACACATTTTCATCTGGATCTGGATCTCAGCATCAAATCACTGGATTTGTGTGTTTAACTTGGATAATCCAGGAAACTAGGAAGAAACCATTGGTGAGGGGGGATATAGGGAGGTTGGGAATTGTCCTGGGAGGCGTTAGGAGGAAGAGGCAGGGGTGAATATGGTAAAAAAATATGTTATATGCATGTGTGAAATTTTCAAAGAATTTAAAAGTTTAGAGACAGGTTCAAAGGGTCAGAAAGAAGAAAATAGTAGTATCAGTTTTCATATGATAAATGCCAAATACTTTAAAGGTAAGTAGGAGAAAGAATGTGTGATGGTCTCGAGCTGAGAGAAGAGCGTTCTGAGCTCACAGGAGAGCCAGAGAAGCTTCTTCAGTGTCCTTGTGTTTTGAGCCATAAGCAAACCAGACGATACTGAAGAACGACAAAGTCTCCGCGTCTGGCCATCGGCCACTCCTTCCCTCCTTGTCTCTAACCTTGTCTTCTGCTCTGCTCCCTCTGTCTGGTCTCTCTCCTTTGCACTAGGTTCTCTCCAGGCATCTCCTGCCCCCAGGGCCTTTCCACTGATGCCACCTCTCTCGAAAGTCTTTCACCAGAGTTTGCACGGATTCTTTGCCCCTTGCTCTGGGTCTTTCCCTACAGACACTTCCTGGGGCTTCTCTAGCTAAAACCTCTATTCCCATCTCCTCCAAATACCCTGGCCCCACTATTACTTTCATTTATTTCTTTTTTATCACTTATTTATGTCTGTATTAAGGGGTTATTTATCTTGATTTAAGGGTATAATTTGCTTAGGGCAAGAGTACTTGCCTAGAAAGTTTGAGTCCTGGGTCCCATCCCCACCAATTAAAAAGTACTTATCTTAATTTTCACAAGTTTTTTGAGACAACTTAAAACTTTTCCCCTAAAGTCAGAGCCTTCTGCCATGTGCTAGACAGGGCCTGTTGCATAAGCTTGCTCATCTCCCTGGTATTATATCACTGCAACTCCAGCATGATATGGGCTCGGTGAGGAATGGGGACTTTTAAGTATACTCTGTATACAGAATCTAGGTTGGTCTCCAACATGTGTCATGCGTGGTATAAACAACAGGCAAATGGGTGGTGCAGTCTGGTACAGCAGTGTTGCCAAGGGTTGAGTCAGCCTCCAAGTAGACTTCTGAATTCTTCCATGCAGCCGTTTCTCTCTCTCTCTCTCTCTCTCTCTCTCTCTCTCTCTCTCTCTCTCTCTCTCTGTGTGTGTGTGTGTCTCTCTCTCTCTTTCTCCCTCCCTCCCTCCTATCCTACATTTCAGGCACAGGTGAGGGAGTTCCGTCTCTCTTTAAGGTAGGAGGGGTTCGGTGACAATGCAGAAGCATAGGTTGGGAGCAGCACCAGCCCCTTTCCCCAAGAAGAGGCACCTTAGCCAGTTTAAACTGGTTATATCCATCTTTTGGAAAGTTCATGACAAAACAGCACAAACTCAAGCAAACAAAACTTCACTCCTCTCAGTCCTGGAGATAAGAAGTCAAAATTGAAGTGTTGCTGACTTCAGTTTCTTCTGAGGCCTCTCTCCTAGGCTTAGGGATAGCATCTCTCCTGCAGTGTTCTTTTCCGACCTCTCGTCTGCATGTAAACACATCTGATGTATCTTCTCAAAGGATGTTCGCCATACTGGATTCACATCAAATGTAAAAACTTTATTTTAACGTAATCACCTTTTAAAGATTGTCTCAAAATACAGTCATGTTCTGACATGTTGCATGTTAAGACTGTCACATATAAAGATTTTTCAACTCTTAACATTTGGGCCAGAGAGCACATTGCCCCAGCTAGACAAGCACTCTACAACTGAGATACATCTCAGTCCAGATGCAATCTTAAAAAAGCCACCAGATTGCTATTAAACTGAAGGTGACACATGCCACGTTTGCTGACATTTATCCTTCAGTAGGTGCTGAGTCTCTAATATCTACCTGCATGTCACTCTTTTAGGCTTCATGGCAAGCAGTAAAATGGCTAATTCCAAAACTATTTCATTACTGTTGTGATCAGTACTCAGAGGAAGACATAAGGAGTACTGAAAAGGTGATAACGCCCAGGACAACTTGACTTATACCGAGTAGGGCTTCCCTGAAGGGGAGACACTGAGCCTCATAAATAGTATCAACTAGACAACTTAGCGCAGACAGGGAATGCAGGCAGCGGATCCCTAGCAAAGAAAGAAAACAGAACGCAAACACACACTCGTTAACTCACTGCCTCTGCTCTTGACTGGAGATGTGACGTGGAGATGAAACCAGGGAATGGAGGGGGTACTGAAGACCCTCAAACCACACAGAAAGCCCTCATCCGCAGGATGAACTCTACAAAGGTTATGAGTGGGATCCTGTGTTGAAGTTCCGGTTCATAGCCTATGCTGCTCTTGCGATGTAGTAGAAATTTAGGGATAGAGCTAGTTGTGGGGAGTTAATCACTTGAAGGTCCAGTCCACAGCCAATTCTATTCTTGAGATTTAGTAGAAATTTAGGGATGGGGCTAGGTAAGGGAAGTTAATCACTCAGGGGGAGGGAGGCATGGCCTTGAAGGAGCAATAACTGGCTCTCTCCACCTCCCCCCCCTTTTTTTGCTTTCTGGCTGCTAGGACATGAACACATATGTCTGTCTGTCACATGTTTCTGTCATGATGTTCTAGAATCATGACCCAGGCTGTCATGGATTGACACTCTGAGCCTGTGAGCCTAAACACACCATTCTTCCTTCTCCTTAGAGTCAGGGCCTCCCCATCTCACTTCAGAGCTCAAGGTGACCTTGAAGTCACGGTCCTCCCAATTGCTGGGATTTCCTGAGCACACGCTCATGGCCAGGTCACCTTGCCTCCTTTGAAATTCTTTATCTTGGGTGTTTCATTACAGGGACAGGAAACTGAGTAATGCCACAAACACTGCCCCATGCCCATTGTCAATGCTTCTCTCTCTCCAGCAGGATCTAGGCTCCGGATTCTTTGAGATGTTTCTAAGCCTTTATCTTAACAGGCATACTGGAAATTGCACAGGTTTTTGGCTTTAATCAAGTGAGATTGCAGCATAATTTTGTTTAGTCATTAAAATGTTCTATAGCGCGTCTTGGAACGAGAGCCCTATGAAGGGTTTTCATTAGTCTTAGTCAGTCCTGACCAAGGACCAGCGGCAAAATCTCTGCGACAGGAGTGACAGGGCATGAAAGCCCGAGCACCCACAGTCTTTCCATTCCACTCGCCTTCTCTAGACTGTAGAACTGTCACTTTTCACAGCCGTCACCGTGTCACACTTGGCTTGCACAAAACAAATTCACCTCAGAGGTCTCACAGTGTCTCCATGTGTATGTGGACGGGACCTACGGCCGAGTCCTTCAAGCGGATGGTGTCATCCCCAGGGCAGGCAGGCAGTCTCTTCAGATTTCATTTTTGAAGAGGAAGAAGAAGAAAAGGGTCTCAGTTTCATCTCCCAGTAGAGGCAACTGTTGATGATGATCCTGAAAGGGACAGAGACTCCTGGAGGAGAGCCATATCCCAGAATGTATTGTTAGATACAGACCATCTAAGAACCAGCCCAATGGAGCATCCTGTCTATCTTTCTGGATCTCACAATTCAGGATACCCAGTCACATTGGTATCCGTCACCAGCAGAGCACACAAATCCCAGTATAAGGTGCACATGGTGGTGCTTAGCTGTCATCTCAACACTCAGAACACTGAGGCAGGGGAATTGCAAGTCTGATGCCAGCCTGGGCTATATAGCCAGAATTAGGAAATATTGCTTAGTGCTCAGGGGCTTATGGTATAAGTGACAATCCTGTTTAAAACAGCCATTGGATGGGCCTGGAGATATTGTTTCAAGGTTAAGAGTGCGTACTGCTCTTGTAGAGGAGTTGAGTTTGGTTCCCTACACCTTTGTAGGTGAGGTCACAACCACCTGTAACAGCAGCTCCATGCAATCGTGAGAACCTGAATTTGATTGCCAGAATCCTTGAAAAACAATCAAGCATGGTGGCATGCTCTTAAAATTCCAGTACTGGGGAGGCAGAGGCAGGAGGATTCCTACAGCTCACTGGCCAGCCTACTCAAAGAGCTCCAGGCCAGTGAGAGATCTAGCCTCAAAGTTTAAACCTCACAGTCTCAGAAGACAGAGATCACGCCAAAGTCCCTAGACACTGATAGAGCGTCTAACAAAGAGAGACAAGCTGCCTGTATCTAGGCCTAGTGTTGAAAGGCAAAGCTCTGACATGTCTGTGTCTCAGTGCATAGGTCTAGGGGCCCCACCTTTCCACCTAGACCCGGCCCCTGAAGTAGAATCGTCCCCACTTTCTACAGCACTGCAAGGTTCCTCACACACTTTGTTTCTCACAGTTAGTCAGTTGTGAGAAAATCCCTGTTGTAATTTTAGGTCTGAAAACATGGGGGAGAACGGGAGAGAAGAGAAACTTCAGGGACTGGGGGTGAGCGTCTAATGTCACTGTCTCCACAATTAGTAAACATGCGTCTGCCCCAACAGGACAGTGAGCAGCAGTTAGTACCCGTTTCCTCAAAGAACAGTGAAGAAGTAGGTCACAGATCAGACAGGCATAGGAGGGGGAAACAAAAGACGCAATTCCTATCTATGCAGCCACCAGGTGTGACTCTCTCTCTTGACTAAGTTAGCACATATAAAGCAAGAAAGTCAGATGTACACACACACACACACACACACATGACATGGCTTACTCGGTCTGTATTTGAGTCTCCTTTGTCCCCCTAAAGTTTTCATGTGGAAGGCTTCATTGGCAGGGCGGTATTATTGAGAGGGAGCAGGACACTTGGGAGGTGGGGCCAAGTGGGAAGAAGTGGGGTCACCAGGAATGCGCCCCTGAGGATTGTAGGACCCCAGTCTGCTTCCTGCTTCTTCCATACTGTACCACCGTGCCAGAGGTTGAAAGCGTCTCAGACTCCGAGTGTCACCTCTGGTGACATGAACCAACAAGAACCTTTTCCCCTCAAGTTCCTCACCTCATGTATTTAATTATAGTGACAGAAAGATGATTGGCACCATCTCCTCCCCAGAGACTGTCTCTTCTCATGGTTAAGATTCATTGACAAGGACAAGGAGCCATTTTCATGGAACATCTATGTTTATGAGGAACAAGAACACTTCCTTCTTGTGGAGGGAATCTGCCCCAGGGCCAGACCCAGAACTGCAGACTTCATACAGTTACCTAGCCTATCTGTTCCCAGAGCAGAGACAGCTCTCTGGCCCCAAAGCTCATTAGTCTCTTAGGCCAGACTCTCTATTCTCTCTTCTGCCTGAATGTTGGCCCTTTGTCTTCTTCTGTCCCATTTTTGGTTCCCATCTGCAGCCAGGTGTTGAGCATCTTTGGTGCAAAACCCTGAGCCTCGTTCATCTGTATGTTTACCGTTGTCTTTCTGCACAATACAGCCATATCCTAACTCTGTTGTTTAAATGCTTGTGACCCCAGATTAGTGGCTTAACCTGAGGTTTCCTGGTCTGGCTTCTCTCACATGATAGTGATGCCATCATGTAGGCAGCTGCAGGGATGGGTGGCATTATGAGTGTGAAGAGTCTAGTCTGCTGCACAGCATAGTCTGAGCTGGTATTATTAGACACATTTGGCATATTTATCAAACAGATCATTAACGGGCATCCTCTTTATGGGTGCTGCTTGGCAGTAAATGGATTATGTGAAGTGTTAAGAGGACAGAGGCGGAGGGAGAAAGGCAGATGGACGCCTGCAGGTTTCCTTCGCCATGGCCATTAAGAAGAAAAACTGTCAGCTTGAGTTTGGGGCTTAGAATAAGAACAAAGCGTAGGAAGACAAATGGGGGCTTTTCTGTCTCCCCCCAAATCTAGGGCATGAGCTTGTGTCCCTTTTAAAACAAACTGGGTCAGGTAAGAAGAACTGTGTGCTCAAGCAAAGGTACTCTGTGTGTGTTTGTGATGGGGGGCACCAAGAGGAGGAAAGGGTGAAGAGAGAGGAAGGGGAGGGAAGGGGAAACAGAGAACAGAGAGAATGAGGGAGGGAAGGGGAGAGACACAGAGAGGGAGAGATGTGGGGATAGAGAAAGGAAGGGAGAGGAAAGAGGGAGGAAGACAGTGAGAGAGCTAGTTAGTTGTGCACACTTCACGTCTTCTCATGTGGAAATTGCAATCAATTGGAGGATGGGTTTCTGCTGTGTATGTGTGTACATTTGTGTACGAATGTGTATGTGCATGTACGTGTGTATATGTGGGGTCTGTGTGTACATGCGTGCACATGTGTGTATATTGTGTGGTTTGTACAGTGTACATGTGTGTCTGTGTGTACATGTGTGTATCTGTATGTGTATTATGTCTCTGTGTGTCTATATGTATGTTTGTGTGGGGGCATACATGTGTGTATATACATGTGTATCTATGTGTATACATGTGCATTTGTGTATATATATGTATGTATGCATGTGTATACACATATTTGTATATGTAGACGAGCCTGTGTGTGTATTCACGTGTATGTCTGTATGTGTACATGTGTGTAGGTGTAGGCAAGTCTGTGTGCGTCCATGTGTGTTTGTGTACCTGCACATTTGAGTTTGTGTCTGTGTATTACATACATGTTTGTGCCTGTGCGCTCAACCCCGGCTTCTGTTGACGAATACAGTCAATGAAATCTGACTTCAAACTCCATGCTTGTTGCTCATTCTGGGTAATTCTGAATGAGCTCCCTTAGTCTCTATCAGTCTCAAGGTCCTCATCTAAAGAATGGAGCCAAGATTCCCCACTGTGATTGATTTTATATTGAGGGGTATTGTGTATTCACAGTGGGTAGTGCCCAGAGGCAATCAAAATGAACAGAGAAAAGCCAGTAATACAGGAAACATTAGGGAGAGGTGTTGCCAAGACCCCAGTCTCATTTCCCATTAGCTCTCCAGTCCATGTGATCTTCATCAAAGGATAAAAGAAGACACAGAGCACAGTGCAGAAGACAGGCGGAGAATAAGGACAGAAAGTAAGGTGATCGCAAGGTAAGGGCCAAAGGACAGTGTGGAGAACATTCTCGGTGGCCAGAGTGTGTGTGCCACCTTATATATTCAGGTAGGCTTTATGCTATTTCTAAAGTCTGTGAAATAGACAGCCTTCCTGAGAGGCATTTTCCTGTCTGGTGATTGATAGTACCATTGGATTGACTTTTACAGGAGAGAACAATGGAACGTCTTTGTTCTTTACTACAAAGCCTCCTTCTTGACAGCAATCTTGTGATCTTTTGGACAGTTCCGCACACCGTGTCTCCGCCCACATCCAGAGCTTCAGCTTGCATCCCATCCTTTGGGCCGGTTACCATGTAACAGAGCAGGGTAAAAGAGTTAAAGCAAGAGAGACAAAGAATGAAGTTATAAAAAATGGCCACACTTTACCAGGAGGAGATAGCATTCCCTTAATGAGCCACTTCCCCCCTTTTCTCTGACATACAGCCAAGCTTTCATGTGGTACTTTACCTTTAAGGCTGGGCAGTGGTGGTGCTCCCTGCCGCCCTTTAGCCAGCACTCTTCCTCACTGGCAAAATGAACGGGCTAGCAGGGTTTCTCCGTACTAGGCAAGAGCTGTGCCACCGAGCTGGACCCCAGCCCTAAGTTACACAACTTTGTTATAATCTATGCTCAGCAGTACACAGAGGAAAAGGTTAGTAGTAACAGCCGTAGTGGTGGTGACAGCCCCAGCAACTTCTCCCAGTACCTTCTTTTAGCTTTGCACTCTCACGGGCCAGCTGCTAACATCTGCAAATCAGCTCACACGTCCTGGACACAACAGAGCACAATTCCTTAGATAGCAAAGTACTCACTGTCTTCTAGGAAAAGTCTTCAGAAGGCATGCAGGCATGCTTTGAAACCATCTTTCCATTGCTGCTATTCTTTTAGACCAGCAAATAAATATCTATGTGGAATACAGTATGGTAATTCAGTACATGCACGCATTAGTAACGGCAGCTAACACGTGTGGATCGTTTTAAAAACTGACGTGCCTGGAAGAAGCCAGCTCATGCATGACCTGCTCATGACACAAGCCCCACATGACCTGCATGGAACATGACAACTCCTCTCTCAAAGAAACATGAAACTATTGAGGAAGAACAGCATAGTAACTGTTCACCTGGCACAAACTGATACTCTGCCTTCTTCCACCCAGGCAAAAGGCACCTCCCCTCTCCCATCCAGGAGAACTGTCAGTTCTCCTGCTACAGACCCATCCTGGGAACAGATCTGAGCCTGTGGCTTCTGGCTTCCTTGTCAATTAAGCCCACAGTAAAACCCGGGACTAGTGCTGTGGCTCAGGCTCACCAGGCAAAGACTCTGGCTGTCAAGAATGACGACCCAAGTGAGGTCCACAGGACCTACATAGTAGAGGAGAGAACTGACTTCCACAAGGTGTCTTCTGGTCCCCGTATGCATGCTCTAGCGTGCATACTACCCTACCTCACGAACAAATACGTGTAATTTAAATAATAAATTTAAAAGGACATATTGGCTTCTATATGCACTGGGAAGTAAGCTGTTGCTGTCTATCAAGACCACTGCAGGAACCACAGACCTGCTGGGTAACTAGTACATAACAGAGACTGGGAATTAAAGTGTGTGACCTTAAAGACCTGCCCTAATGCTCAGGAGCCTGGGCTTATCTGCAAAGCTCGTTGAAGCTGGACACCAAAAACAATTCCTCTATGGTTACTTATGTACAAGGAGAGCTTTTAGCACTGTACCCCCTCATCATTCTCCAAATGGTGACCGCGACCTTGGCAGCGCTATGAGTGATGGAACAGAACAAGCCCCAGGAAGACAGAAGTGCTGACTTCCTGCACTTGAGGTCCTGGCTGCAGACAGCTGCAGACTCCAGCCAAGCGTAGCGACTCTTCAAGACAATAAAACACTGGAGAATCGCTAGCCTTACAATTGCGCTCCGGAATCATTTTCTTTTCCCATTGATTCCTTGTTCAAACTTCTGGGGAAGCTAATTTGAAAGCAGGTCAGTATTTGAAAAGGGGGCCTTGTACTCCCTGCATGCTCTGTTGAAGCCCTTTGAAGACAAGAAGACAACGGCGAGTTTAAGCTGTTTCTAGTCCACCCAAATCACTCCCCTTTCTGGAAGAAAATCACCATGGCCTCAGACCCAAGCCTATTCTCTCCTGTGTCACTGCACCCTGGACTGGTTTACAGGTCCTGGGGACACCACTGCATTCGTAGGCATGGAAACTGGAAATTGTGACTTCAAGGTGTGTATAACCTTTGCCGTCAGGGAACAGTGCAAAGCCCGCTGAATCAATTCCAGCGGCACAATCGCGGAGAATAAGTATAAGAAAATCTGGACCAGGATTAGAGAGCTGGCAAATGTCACACAGTCATGAGGGACCTGAATTCAACCCCTAGATCCCATGTGAGAATCACTGGTTTGTGGTGGAACATACTTGAAATCCCAGCACTGGGGAGGCAGAGACAGGCAGACCCCTGGAGCTCAGTGGCTAGCCAGCCTAGTCTCCTTGGTGAGTTCTGAAACAGTGAGAAACTCTGTCTCAAGGGAAGGTAGATTGGAGAGACAGCTCAGTGGGTAAATGTGCTTGCCATCAAACATGATGACATAAGTTAGATTCCTGGGACCTATGTGGTAAAAGGAGAAAACTGACTCCTTCAAGCTGTTATCTAATCCCTATATGTGGGCCATGATATATGCACTTCCGAGTTCAATAAATAAATGTGCTAATTTAAAAAAATGTATGCCTAAGGAATGACACCCAACGTTGCCATCCAACCTCCACATGCGTGACCACACATGCTCATATATATGCACACACAAGCACACATGCACACATCAACAAAGAAAAGAAAGGAGCTTAGATCTACGGACGGTGGTTTTGTTTGGCTTTGTCTCTCTCCAGTAGAAGTCTGGAGGCTAAGAGTGAGATGCAGTGGTTTTTTTCAACACCCAGATCTGGACCTGCCTTCCAGTCTCTGCCTGTCTGCTCAACCAGAAGTGCAGCAGCTCCGCCAAAAGCCTCTCTTACTGCCTTTGGGAGTGGCCTGAGGCTGCACAGTGTAAACCTATGTCTAGCACAAAGCAGACCCCCATTCAGAAGAGGGGCTGTCTCAGCTGCCTTGCTCTCTGTTATCCCTACTTCCACCCAGGAACCCAGCAAGCGGAAACTGTGGGGCATACCAGAGCCGATTTCTTAAGTTCCTTTGCAGAGCTATTTTTTAGCACTCCCTACAATCAACTGGAATTTGATATCTGTGACTGATGGTCCTTTATGTTTCTCCAACATCCCCTCATTCTCTTCCTTCTATCCTGACTATGGTCCAAGCTCCTTATGTTTGTTTTTATTCAACCTGTATGCTGATGAATAGGTCAGGACCCATTGTTCATAGCTTATGAGCAGCAACAAGATGTACTAGGAGCAGGACAATCTTATTATTTCTTGCGACAGGTCTACCAAACCATCCCTCAAATGGTAATCTAAATCAGAATATTCAAAAGCACACAACAGTGTGAATATTTTATTCCCATGTATGATTCCCGGGAAACTATTAGATGGGTAGATAGATGGATGTGTGGATAAGTGAGTGGATAAAGGGATGGATGGGTGTGTGGATAGACAGGTGAAAGAATGAATGGGTGCCATCAAAAATAAGGGATGAAAAAAGAGAAACACACAGGATCTGAGAAATCTAATATGGTGAATCAGCAATGTTAAGTCTCAGAACAATACTGAGCATGGAGTGAATTGACCAGAAAAGGTGGTCAGGGAGTTGATATTACATTAACAAAAAAAGAAAGGAAGGAAGGAAGGAAGGAAGAAAGGAAAGAAGGAAGGAAGGAAGGAAGGAAGGAAGGAAGGAAGGAAGAAAGAAAGGAAGGAAGGAAGAAAAAAGAAAGATTGGAATCTGAAAGATGTTTGGGGTTATGCCCATACATTTAGAAAATTATTAAAGCATTTTTTGAAGAAAATGGACATGTGCAGAATCTAACTTGTCTATCCATGACCTTTCAAAGTCACAACTTTTTCTCCTCCCAGAACATAATGTTAGAGAAACTGAAAAATAAATGCGTGCAGGAAAACCTAAACACAGGTTCGTGATGGTCAATATGTACATTCATCATGACAGGAATATTATCAGTAACTTAGACAAGAATTTTGATATCGTTCAACCAAGATGACTGGATGGAGACAACAAACGATGGGAAGAGAAACCAGGGAAGCTGGTTTTAAGAGAGCCGAAGGAGTTCCTTCAAGTTGATGGAAAGAGGTGAACCCTTCACTTCCTGACCAAAAGCTAAGAGGTGATTTCCAAAAGGAAAAAAAATGTAAGTGTTCGAGTTATTGGGAGCATATGAAATGGAGCAGCAAAACAAGGGCTAAATTAAAAAAGATGAGTTGTCCAGCCTGCATGATGAGACATCAACAGAGGCTACTGGGTCCAGGCTGCTCCACTTCACTATAGCTGGAAAAGATTTTTTCATCTTATTTTTTCATAATATGTTTTTGCAGAACTGATGACTATAAAGCAAATGATTTTCTTGTTTTACATATTTCATCAAATATTATACCATGATTCTCAAGTCGTCATAATCAGTAAGATCATTAACATTACTTTAACATCTGTGTGATTATTCTTTAAGGAGCATTAGAGTATCTTTCCCAATTAGCCCTCTATTATTGGACATTTAAGTTCTGTCCAATTGTTTATCTTAAATGTTTTTTCGAGTGCCATGGTGAACATTCCGTACATAAACTTTTCCTCATCTCTGATTATTTTCTCAGAAGAAAAATTACCAGATCAACAACGAGGAACACAAATATGTAAAGAGTAAAACCCGTTGAAATTGAAGTACAAACTTTAAAGAAACTGAATAATTGTTTTCATTGTTTTTAAAGACTACATTTGAAACCATCTTCTGCAAATTGTTCTTCACCCCGAGGCCAGTCACATCTGCCAACTTGTAGATGAAATCACTAGGCTGCAGCTGGAAGGGAATGCTTATTTAGACAATGACTTCCGCACTGAGAGGTGATGGGGAATTGTAACTATTATTAACTGACTTCCCCCAGAGCATCCAGCTCTGTTCTGTAAGTTATCCCCAGAGAACAGCCCTGGCCCAAGCACACTGAGTGGCAGGATGCAAACTAGAAGGACCTTGGACTTCTTCCTACAGTAGTCCATTGCCATCTGCACCGTAGTCTTCCTCAATTTGATCAGATGAATAAACACTTAAGTCTTTCACTATTGATATCTTGGCTGATCACTGACAACTCAAGGTGATTCAATGAAGAGGCATCCTATGGTCAGCCCAGGAGTTTCTGGATGCCTAGAACTCTAAACACACACCTCTGTTAGAAGGAAATGAGCCACTAATAGGGCAGAACCACAGTTGTGCCAAATACAAGAAAAGAAAGAACTCACGTTTTACTTGAAGGGTAAACTAATTTGGATGATAGAGTAAAATCATGCACTCCTTAGGGGTGTGTGTGTGTTTAATATATATAATACAGTGGCTTCTGGTTTGTTGCTTTATTTTATTTATACAAATAGTATTTGACCCTCAATATTGCTTTCCCCAAATCTCCTTTTGTCATTAATCTCCATTACTGGATTATACTTCCCAGTCCCAGGACATGAGTTTGGCAATGTGACTGGTTTTGACCAACAGAATATGGGCAAATGTGACTGAGTGTGAGCTTTGAGTTTGGAGCTTAGGATGTAAGAGGCACCCTATGCTTCTGATCACTTTTCTCACACTTCTATCATCACCTATGAAATGCTATGTCCCAGAAGGTTAACATACAGAATATCTAAATCCAGTTATGACCTGAAGCAGATACAACTCATAGATCCATGACCCCAAAATAAACTCTTTAGTAAATTCATATTACAGAAGTAAAATACAATTAATAAACACTGTTGTAAAAATAATGAGATGCTGGTACTAGTTGTCACACAGCACTGATACAAGAATAACTGACTAATACATTGTTACAGATACTTTAGTATCTGCCCACATTCTGTACATCAGCACATGCTTCAGAGATTCCTCGTGCCCCACAAAGGATCAATAATGATTTTTTTTAACTATAAATACTCTATAAGGAAAGGGACATCAAATAGTTTGCTACATCAATCAATTCTCAGTATGAAAAACAAAGACCAGATAACATGACTAATGGAAAGTTCTGCATTGATTCAGAGGCAGAGCTGGGGGTTGAAACCCAAGTCAAATTCTCTACATCTAAAATTACAAAGTACATTGATAGAGGTGGTCCAGGTAAATTACACTGTAAAGATTCCCTCAGGAGGTCATTGCTAGTCACAGCAGAAACCAAGGAGGGTAACCTAAATGTAGAGAGAAACGTTCCTTGACTTTTTCTTGGTTCCTCTGCTCTAGGGGAGGAATCCAACATGTCAACGTGATTTGAAAAGCAAACCTTGCATTTTCTAGGGAAATTCTTCCCCAGTGACATACCAGGGTACAGCTCTATGGCCACATAAAATGTCACAGTAAACAACTCAATATATATTTCAAACGTTAATTGCCTTCCCAGACCTTGGAATTTCTCACTGAGCTCACTCACAAGTTTTATGGAGGGCATAAAATTTATTGTGTTGACATACCCTTTAAAGTGCTGAATACATCAAGACCACATCAGCCTTGGATGACATTATGGGAGAATGAGTCAAAAAAAATTTTATTGGAGGTGCTTTTTTTCCTGGCTTCTCTTTTGCATCTCAATTCAGACAAAACTGCTCTGGGGTGGGGGCAGAAATTTTGACACTCCTCCAAAGAAATGCAGCCCTCCTTGTGCAGGTACACCACACAACCACAGCAGAGTGACATTATCTACGCCAGAGAAGCCTCGGCTTCAGCCACTCCAGTGATAGGAGTCTGTGCTTGAAATGCCTTACCCTGGTAATCCCGAGTCACAGAGACCCCTGGAGACTTTCAGGTCACGTGTCGAACTTTAAATTTTTTTGTGATGAGATTTTCTTTTATTCGTTTAAAGAGAAACTTATTGTGACATAATCCTTTAAGCTGATAATTGTACAAAGCCTTTGACTGTGAGGAGCTTGGCTTACAAGGCACACGTAGACATGCATGGTGAAGACACTGTCTTAAGAAAGAGAAAAGATCAAACTTCCGGGAAAAGCTTAGAAAAAGAAAGAATAAGATGCATCCAGAACATATATAGGAGGCCTGACAAACTTAGACTGTAAGATATGGACAACAAACACCATGTCAAAGAGTTAAGAGACACCAAAAAAAAAAAAAAAAAAATGGAGTAGCTGTAGAGAGCTCCAGTCCCCAAGGACAGTCAAGAGCCACAAGTAGGTGCCAAGTTGACAGCTCAGTGGGCAAAGTGCTTACTGTGCAACCATGAAGACCCAAGTTCAGAGCCCCGGCACCCATGTGTTAAGCCAGGCATGACCATATGTGTCTACCATAAGTGTGTGTGTGTGTGTGTGTGTGTGTGTGTGTGCAAACAAGCTCACACTTGTGCATGCTCACATTCACATGCACACCTACAAAGTCATACAGACAAATTCAGGTTTCCTTTTGGATATACATTCTTGTAATAGAGATTTTCCCCTAAACGTACAATTTAGAACTACGATCCAATGTGGAAAATCATGAAAGGACATGGTAGGTGTCCCTGAGATAGCTGCTGAGTAAAACTAAGAACAGTGCCTGGGTCCAATGGTATCTGCCCTTTGGGTCATTCCAGGCTAGTGAGAGGGAACTCGGCAAAAGCACAGAAGGAAGTTAGAAACTCCACCACCCAGTATCATACTATAGGTCGCTGAGACTATCCAAGAAGGGGTAGAGAAAGCAATCAATTCTCTAGTCCAGTGTCCACTCAATTGCAATTCTTTCAAAACATTCTCTTTCCCCAAAGTACATCAGTGATGCCCTCATGTATCAGCCTGTTACCTTGTATACTTTTATCATTTTATGGCATAGCCTCATTTTCTTAATACATTTTCCCACACACCATAATGCAACCTCTCTAAAGGCGGGGATTTATCTGTCTCAAGTCCTCAATACATAATGTTTATCAAATGAATGTCAGTCACTCCCTATGCAGAAGACAAGCAGGGAGTTGGGATTGGTGCCCTACATTAAAATAGGGGTATCTTTACCCTAGAAATTTGAAGGATCCTAGATACATCCCTTAAAAGATAATTTTATGTGTACGCAAAAGCTGTTTGGAAAAGCCTAGCTTCTTTAATCTAGCAGTCAAGAGAGGGAACTCCAGGGTATGTAATCGTACATCTCATAAAGCAAAATAAACACTAGTATTTACTGCATGTCTCCAAGAGGAGGATCAGGATGTGTGGAAAATCAATAAAGATTTCTTATAAATGGCAGAAATCCAGGCAGGGAAATTCTTGCAGATTAAAAGAGATTTGGTGATATTTGAATTCAAATATATGTGTGATGTGTGTGTGTGTGTGTGTGTGCGTGCGTGCGTGCGTGCGTGTGTGTGTGTGTGTGTTGGATAAATAACTAGAAATGGGATGGATAAAATGGTGTCTGCCCCACTCATCCACTGGAAAAGGGAGGTAAATTTTTTACTAACATCATCACGATAGCATATTGACACTGTGTAGTAGTTACCTATTGCTGTGTAACAAATTATGCCACAAATGTAATAACTGAAATCAACACCTACCATCTCACAGTCTCTACTGATTAGAACCTGGGGCAGGGGGCAATGAGGCCCTCTGGATCTAAACTATTTCCCGTACACACACGTATTTGAACACTTGGTCTTCAGCTGTGTGGAAAGGTTATGAAACTTCAGGAGGTAGGAACAAGCTAGATAAAGCAGACCTGGGGAGGGGCATTGAAGGCTATAACCCCGCCCTGCTTCTGTCTGAAGCTCTCTCTGCTTACTGCCCCAAGAAAATGTGAGAAGCCCCAGATGCCACCATGAACTCAGTCATGCCTTCTCCACCACAACAGACTATACTTCCCCAAAATATGAACCACTACAAATCCTTCATCGCTTAAATTGTTTCTGGGCATATGAATTAACCTGATGTTGGTGCTGTAGCAAATTAATACAAGCTTAGTAGGTAAAACAGTACAGATTTCCTATGCTATTATTTCTGAAGTGAGAAGTTTAGCATGTATTTTACTGAAATAAAATCAAAGTATTACAGAGTTATATTCATAGTGGAGATTCTTGAGAAGGTATATGCTCTTCAAACATCTGGAAGCTTTCATATACTCTTACTATATATTAAGTTCTTCAAAACCAACAGTGTAATATCGTCTCCCTAACCTCCCTCTGTCTTTCTCTGCCTCTGTTTTTCTCCTTGAAAGAGCATCTCACGCTACCCTAACATTGTCTGACTTAGAACTTACTATGAGATTCATAGAGATCCACCTGCCTCCATCTCCCAAGTGCTGGGTTAGGGATGTGTGCCTCCATGACCAACTCATCTCCCTCTTTAAGGATTCTTGTCATTATATAGGGCCATAAGAAGGAGCCAAGATAGCATCTCCTGTCCAGAAAACTGCATTGGCTGATTCTCTTTGCTGTGTGCAACCTTCATTGTCATTGTGACTGAACCTAGGAATCACCTAGAAGACACACCTCTGCACATGCCCAAAAGGGTTTTTCCAAAACAGTTTAACCGACAGAGAAGATGATCCCTGAGTGTAGATGGCACCATCCCATGATGAGGCCCCAGACTGGGCAGCAGCAACCATCACCCTCTGCTTCCTGACTGTGGATGGAATACGACATGTCCCCATAGCCATAACTTCTCTGTCGTAGTGGACTGTATACCTCAGACCATGAGCCGCTTCCACCCTTGAGATGCTTCTGTCGTGTATTTTGTCATAGCCACAAAATAGTAAGCAGCACTTTGCGAAGTAACCAAGGACCAGCATGTGGACATCTTGAGGGAGGGGCATTATCCTGCCAACTATTGTGCTTAACTGTTTTCCAAAGAGGCTCTGCAGTCTTATGTCCCTGCTCACACGTGTTGTTCCAGGTCTTCACCAATATCGTTTGGTCAGATTTATTAACTTCAGCCCTTCCGGCAGGGGCCCAGCAGACCTTATTTCTGCCACTTTGTGTTTAAGAAAAGGTGCTGGGTATCTTTTCTTATGCTTATTTGCCAACTAAGCATCCCCTTGGTAACATGGTTGTAATAGCGTTCATCATCAACTTGAATCTAGAATAACCCAGGAGATTGGCCTCTCAGCAGGCCTGTGGGGGCTGATTGTATTAACTGATGTGGGAGGCTCTCTTGACGGTGGGTGGGATCGTTCCCTCGAGATGGGATCCTGGAGTGTATAAGACAGAGAACGTGAGCTGAGCACTAAGAAGCATTCATTGTGCTGTTCTTCCTGACTGTGGGTACGAGGCAGTCAGCTGTTTCAAGCGCTTGCTGCCTTGACTTCCCCTCTACAATGACTTCCCCTTTCCCGTGATGACATACAGTGAACTGTCAGCCATAGCAAACCTTTTTCCCTTAAGCTGGCTTTGTCAAAATATTTTATCAGAGAAAGGAGAAAAATGATTAAGATAGTATCTACTTAAAGTTTTGGCCCGTTTTTAATCAGGTTGTTAGTTTTCTTATCACTGGCATTTGAGCATCTCTTTATATACTCTGAATTTATCTTTGGTTGCCCTATACTTTGAGAACATTTCCTCCCAGTCCACAGCTTACTATTTTTGTTCTTTAATAGTCTTATTTATAAGAGCCCAATGCAGTGAGCTATCCAAACATTCATTAATAGATGAATAGACAAATGAGTTGTGATATACCTATCCAACATAATCTACTCAACAATTTAAAGAATAAGCTATTTATACACCCAACAAGAATTAACCTTAAAATAATTATGAATATGAAAAAGGCCAGGTAAAAATCAGTACTGCTGTAATTTATGATTCATTTATGTAAACTCTGTAAAAGGCAAGGTGATCTAGGATGACAGAAAGTTGTTAGTGGGTGAGACTAGGAGGGAAGAGACTAACAAGGGCTGCAGAGTCACTTTTGGGGTGACAACATGCACATATGTGACGATGGTTTCAAGGCTTTGTACATCCGATAAAACTTACCACTTAAATATGTGCGATTTGTTGAATGGCAATTAGACTTCAATATGCCTGCTATTTAAAAAGAAAGCTTAAGAGTAATACTAAGGTCGTTGATGGAATTTATTCCATCTAGATTTAAAGAAATCAACTATGAAAGAGAGCAAGGAAAGTTTGGACAGTGGCTGGTTATTAATGAGATTAAAGGACCAATGTTAATCCTTTAATCATGGTAGAAAATTTCAGACTTTCTCTCTCAGAAATGGGTACTGAAGCCTGAGCTGGTGGATATGATTTTGGAGATATGATTTGAAAAAGATTAATGCATTGGGACTGGGGAGATGGCTCCATGGCTAAAATGCTTACCACTTGTATAGGAGGACTTGAGTTCACCCCAGAACCCACATAAAAGCTGAGGGCATCAGCATGGGACTGTCATTGCTACTTCAATACTGAAGTGAGAGGTAAAGACAGAAGACTCTCCAAAAGTCATGGGCCAGCTAGCCAGTATATGTGGCAGAGAACAAGGAAGATCCTGGGTCAGCCAAGGTGGAAAGAAATGATAGACACCCAAGGGTGTTCTCTGACCTCTACATGTATGCTGTGATATGTACTCACACACATGGTGGCACGGAGGCACACACACGTGTGCGCACACACATATACACACACACACACACCATAAATTATAAAAACAGAATCCATGCTGGGAGAAATGGACAGTGGAGATGAGGCAAGTTTGGCCACTTGTTGATCATTGCCCAAGCTAGGTGTGGTCCTACAGAAGTTAGATATTAATCTCACTAACTTATGTATAGTCCAGGTCATGCTGCTTTGTTTTATGATGCTGGGGATGGGACTCGAAGCCCTGAATGTGCTAGGTTAGAACTCTGCCCCTGAGGCACATCCCTAACTCAGAAGAGGATGTGTGTGCTCCCGTATATAAGCAGATGCATGTGGACCACACAGTGCCTCTGTGGAGGTCGGAGGGCAACCTTGTGTGTCAGTCCTCACCTTCTACCTTGTTTGACACAAGGTCTCTTACCGCTTATGACTGCATGCTCCAGACTGACTGGTCCGCAAACTTCTGGGGATTCTCCCATCATCTCACTGTAGAAATGCTGGGCTCACAGATTCACACCACTTGGTCTGGTGGTAGTGGGTTCTAGGTATTCAAACTCAGGCCCTCATGCTTGCAAAGCAGGGGGCCTTACTTACTCAGCCATCACCCCCCACTTTTTTACATTTTTAAATATTTTTTAAAAGCTAAAGACTGTTTTCTGATATAAAAACTCCTTGAAATTTATTGCCAGAGACCATGAATGATGATTTGCTAGGATTTAACCACATCAACACGTTCACAGATTATTTGTGGCTAGTATGGCGTTGTGATCATGGCAAAAAGATCTACAGAGACTCAATGACACAAACACTAAATTACTGGGCTGCAGCGGTGGCACTGAGGTCAAAAAAACTTCCAGAGGACCAGAGTTTGGCCCTCAGTGCCCATATCATGTGACTCACAACCACTTGTCCCAGTTGCACACACACATACACACACACATACATATAAAAAATAATGAAATATTCTGAGAGTCCTGTAAATAGTCTTGATGTGAAATTCCCCTCTGTATTCTGTGAATACCATTGGTTATTAAAGAAACTGGCTTGGCCTGATAGGGCAGAGTAGAGGGGGGGAACTAAACTGAATGCTGGGAGAAAGAAGGTAAAGTCAGTGAAAAGCCATGTAGCCCCATCTGAGACAGACATCGGAACTTTATCTGGTGGGCCACAGCCTCATGGCGATACACAGACTAATGGAGATGGGTTAATTTAAGATGAGTTGGCCAGAAATATGCTTAAGCTATTGGCCAAACAGTGTTGCAAATAAAAAAAATAATGAAATAAATATTTAAAAACTTAGCTAGTATATCTGCTTCTGTACAGGAAGTCTGCTGGTTTCCCCCGAAGAGACCAGGCTAGACCCCTTCGGGTGTTTTCCTCAGAGGCCACGCTGCTCCTTGCTTTCTAGCTACTGTGGCCAAACCTTTTCAAGGAAGGGGAGCTTTCTTTGGGCTCCCAGTTTGAGGAGCCCACTATGGGAGAGGAAGGTGTGGTGGGGAGCACACCTCTAGCTGCAGCAACAGGAGTGGGAGGCAGCCTGTCTCATTGCATCCACTGGGAGATGAGAGATGGACGCCGCTACTTGCTTCCCGGTCTCCTCACTCCTGTGTTATTCAGCTCAGAACCCCAGCTCACAGGATGGAGCCGTCCACATTCAGGGTGGGTTTGCTCTCAGATTCACCTCTTTGGAAATTCCCTCTCTACATGCCCAGTGATGTTTCTATGACGACTTCAAACACAGTCACACTGACAGTGATGAGCGGCCATCTCAACTACCCTCTGGGATGTTCCAGTCGGAGACGCAGAGTGTGAAGACAGGAGTATCTCACTCAACATGGAATCACCAAGGGTGGCAGGACAATGATGTCACACTCAATTCATGGGACACAAGGCACTGTGTCTGGACTTGGGTTTCCCTTCCTGCCTATTGATCAGCATCTTCTTTTCATTGGCATCCTGGAATTCAGAAGTCAAGGTATAGCTTTGCCCCTCTCTGCTGTCTGAACAGCCCGTGCACTTATTCACTGACTTGCCTGACTTGCCACCTTACTAGCCTAGTTGAATGGCCACTCCACATGGGCAGGGACTCACTCCATTTTCCTCATACTGGTGCCTGAAGCATCACCTGGCGTGGTAGCTGGTCTACTGGTGCAGATGGGGTGCTGTAGGATATCTTACAGCTGTGGTTACCCGCCTACTGGGGCATGGCCACTATATATGTGGATGCAGAGCCTGTATCTGCCCCTTCTTCCTTTGCCCTGGCTGCTCATTCGAATTGCTGGATTGTTCAGATTGTTGTATCTCGGTCCACCATTCAAGCAGAGGATTCTGATTTGTGAGTTTACCCCTAAATAAATAACTATCTATTTCTCAATTCTGAGCTAGTGTGGGATTTGTTTTAAGCGTCCGTTCATCAGTGGAGGGAATGATCTGTGAGGGAAACGCCATTCCATAGAGAATGAGTGAAGTCCAGGTGTTGAAATTTCAGGAGAAAAAAAATGTTTTCTTCTTGCATAATGAACATGCTCTTTATTCCCTCTTGAGACACCTTCACGGAGGCCTAAGCATAAAACCCAGAAGCCATGCTTTGTATGGGTGCTTTGCCTGCTGAAATCTTCATGTGCATGAGAAGGAAGTGCAGCTCCGGATCTGCTCTCAGCTGCTATGCAGGGCTCTGCAGCAGCAGCAGCAAGGCTCTTCCTCATGATGAGGAATGACACGACGATGCGCCTTCATTAGCTGGGTGACCCTGGGCCGGAGCTGCCTCTGTTCTTCATATGCTCCAAAGTAGAGAAGTTTAGGGTAGCTGTGAAGATCTGGCGAGGTAACACAGGTGAGCTGACTGGTGGCAAGGTCCAGAACCGTGGGCAAAATTTAATTCCCTTCTCTTCTGGTGGCACAAACCCTCTTTGCTCTCAGTATACAAACGCTTTGGTTTCTTGTCAGCATTGCTCACAACGGCTCGGAGAGGAAAGCAGCCCTCACAGCCATCAAGAGACACAGGGGTAAACAGAGTGCAATGTATCCACACAGCAGAATATTAATCAACCATAAAAAGAAATAAAATTCTGACACGTCCTACCACGTATTTGAAGCTCGGCAACAGTCAGTCTGCTAAGTAAAGGCGGCCAGACACAAAAGCTCAGATAAGATAGGATTGCATTACAGAAGCGGCTCAAATAAGCAAATTCATCGAGACAGGAAAAGAGATTGGAGGTCACCGGGGGCTGAGAAAGTGGAATGAGTGCTGTACGGAGAAAGATTCTGCTTTAGGGTGGTTAAAAAACGGTGTTGCGACTGTAGTGGTCATCAGCGTGGGTGGGTGCTCACTGGAATGTTGTGGTAGGGGTCCCCAAAATGCTTCCTAAACAGAAAACAGAAGCTGCTCATGCGAGAGACCTAGAGCCAGAATTCCTGGATTGGAATCCAAAATATGCAACCTGTGTGACCTTGGAACATCCTTGACCAACCTGCATCTCATCCAGAAGGAGGAAAAGAATGGATTTATCTCCCGCTCCTTAGGTAGCATTCAGTAATTATCTGGGATTAACAAGGCTTCCCTGGCCTGTAATTCTATCCACACGTATTCTTCAGACACAATTCTCAGTGTCCATGCTGTTGACATCAGGGACCAGGGGGTTATCTGCTCTACAAGCCATCCTATATAGAATGTCTGGACACATCTGGGGTGATGGTTAGCTTGGTTTCCAGTCTAGTGAGAGCGATAGTCACCTAGGAAGTGGGCCTGTGGGCATTGCTCTGGTTAAGTTAGTTAAGAGGAAGACCTACCCACTGAGGGTAGCATCGCTCCTTGGGATGGGATTCTGAACAAGAAGAAAGTGAGCTGAACATCAAATTTGTTGTTCTCGCTTCTTGGCTGGGTACAAGGTGACCATCTGCCTCAAGATCCTGGCACTGGGATTTCTTTACTGTGATGGTCTGTGACCGGAAACTGAGCTGAAGTAAGCCCTTCCTTCCTAAGCCCTTCCTATCTAAGCCACTTTTGTCAGGGTGTTTCATCACACCACACGGAACAATGAGTCAGAACCCTGGATTCTACCCGTGCGATGCCATCAGGTCTCCAGACATTGCCAAACCTCCCTTGGAAGGCAGACTTTCCAATGGCTAAAGTTCAGTCTCAGCAATCCCACATCACAAAGTTAGGAGTCTGGTCTAATGTCCCGGGAGGCATTACATGCGTAAATGTGTGTACGGTTCATCTTTATCATGCACACACAATGTATCCAGGGCTTAACAATGCGGCATTCACCCTTGCTATGTGTGAGGCACCACACTCTGTGCATTCAAGCCACTGTATTTTCTATTTCTTTCCTGGGGGGAAAATAAGCCAACCTGGTTATGACCCTTTAAATTGATTTCATGACCCGCTTACAGGTCACAACCTTCAGGTTGAACAATACGGATCTAGTCTTCTTTGTTTTACCAAAGGGCAAAGAAATGCCCTGACATTTCAGTCCAATACTTCCTCCCAGCAGCCAGCCTCCTTGTGTACTCTGACCCTGACTGCCTCCCCAGCTCCCCATAGGTCTATGGTGCGCAGGAAACCATGCTCCATTATCAAGATGGATGTGGGCTTGAAATAATGAAGGAAAAGCTTAATTCCAATAGCTGCAGCGAACCCCAGATATTACAAAGGCTTGCCTCCTCCCTCCTGTGCCTCTTTCTCTTCGCTGTCTCCCTTTCTCCAAGGCTTATACAGGCTCATCATTGCCTGTCAAGCTCCCAGTTGCTATTAATAGCCAGCAGTAGGAAGGGGGCTGGACCTACGTTCTGCATGCAGGTTCCAGCCCTCCTCCTGGGGACCACCTTTGATAGTTCCTCAGCACAGAAACACTCAAACGCAGCACAGAGAGGACAGTGTGATCCTGCCTTGGGTCAAGGTGAGGCCTGTTTAAAGAGAGTTTCAACGCAATCAGTCGATCTATTTCTTTTTTCGTCACCAACTATTAAATAAATAGGAAGGGGGCAGCTAAAAGGACCTTTCCAAACGAGCGAAATATTCCCTAGCTTAAATTTTAAAAGCCGAATCATAAAATCCTTTCACAAAACACCCACTGCATAATGTTTTCTTTCCTCCAGAATCTTTTCTCACCTGACGCTAATGGTGAATAAAATGGTGGACGTTTACCAAGTACCCGCCACTGGCATCACTCTGGGCTAGGTACTCCACGGGTTATTCCATCCGTGTGAGGACTTGAGATGAGTGGCATTATTGCAGCCCCCATCTGTACTGGGGCTCCGAAAGCCCAAATAGAGCTTAAGTGGGTTGCTCTGAATAGCAGGGTTTCAGATCGGCCAGTGCTGAAAGGTAACTCCAACAACGTTGCCAGATGCAACAGGTGAAAAGACCAGACACACACAAAAGATACGTGAATGAATAAATACACGCTCTTTATGTGGCATTCAAGCTGGGGAACATTTTATCTAAGCAACTGAAAAACTCACGTGGCTTCAACCAAGAGTGCACGTTCTAAGCAGTGGTCCTCACGTGTGGTACCCAGGCCAGTGGCATCAGCATCCCCTGGAGAACAGTAAGGTGTCCAAATCCTTGCATCTACTGAGTCAGGAGCTGTGTGGCTGGGTTTGTTGATCTGTGTGGCTGGGTTTGTTGATCTGGGCTGGGAGAAGTGCCCCAGATGATTACAATGTGTGCTCAGGCTTGAGTGTTGGTGCATAATGTCACCCACCCATCTCTCTTACACACTTTTCTGAAGTGAGTAGCGACAGTCAAGTCTAAGGTCAGGTCCCTGAATCTAGATCTTCAGGTTTGCTATGACTCCCTATCTCTCCTTTTTATCTTTCGTTTACATAACCTCAAGTGTATGAGGGTTCATCTGGTTGTCAGTTTGATTGGATTTAGATACTCATAGAAGATTAGTGGAGCCCACCTCTGGGTGCCTGTGCAATGTTTGCATTCATTGATGGGTCCAAATTTGAGTAGACTGTAGGCAGATAGTGAACTCAAGGTGGGTAGGGCCTGGTCAGAGGAAACAGGTCCCTGGAGAAAGCGCATCCTTATCCTGGCCTCTCTTCTGTTGCTGCTAAACACGGCTTCCTAGTCACCATACTGTGAGCTTCTCTGCCACAGACTCCCTCACACACTGGACCAAACTCACTGAAACCACAAGCAAGCAAAGCAAACCTTCCTTCCTGGTAAGTTGTTTATAAGGAATGTTTTATCACAGTAACAGTTGAGCTAATTAACACTAATTGGGATCTGGTAAGGTGGTTCAGTGGGTAATGGCACCTGCCATCAAACCCAATTATTGAGTTGAATCCTCAGGACCCACATGGTAGAGAGAACTGACTCATAACAGTTGTCTTCTGGAGTTCTCTATATATAAGCAAACTGGAGTTTATATATTATATACTTTACATTTATATATAATTTATATATAATTTATTTTTATATAATTTATCTAAAATTATATAACATAAATATTCAAATAAACATAATATCTGATAAATGTAATATGTTTATTTATTGAATATAAATATTTATTTATGCATATTTATTTGTATATTTATATGTAAATATATGAGTGTAAAATATTTAAATGAATATATTAAAATTATATGATATATAAATATATTTATATAAAATTTATATATGAGATGCTATATTTTGTATATATGGTAAAATCCAGTTTACCATATATACAATATATGTAGTAAAATGTAATAAAGTAAAAAAGCTGTCCAAGTTGTCTCTGTAGTTCTCTCTCTTCCTAACTATTAATCTATCTATCCATCTATCTAAATATATACATATAATAAAATGTAATAAAAAGCAAAAAGCAAAACTTTACATACATCAACATCCCGATTTTCAGTGCAGCCCTTAACAATACACTTCACCAAGAGCACACAGGTTTTGTGCTTTCTCATGCACCTCTAGTCATTAGTTCAACCAATCATTCATTCATTTATGCATGCCCTCAACATTCCACAGGTACCTATGGTTTAATTGCAAATGTCAGCATGACCTGGCTTAGCAGAGCCAATAGCAGTTGATAAAAACACCTGTTCTGAATACAAACCAGGGTATGTCTAGAAGAGATTGTTATTTGAGTCCCTAGGTTAAATAAAGAAGACCTACCCTCCCCAGTGCAGCAGGCGTCACTCGACCCACGGAGGGCCTGAATAAAGTAGAAAGATGAGGGAAGGGAATATTTGCTCTTACTGCTTGACCGTCATCTGATGTCTCCTGCCTTCAGACGCCAGTGCTCCCAGTTTGGGGGCCTTAAGATTTGGGTTAAGGATGCACTATTAGTACCCCTAGGTCTCTGGCCTTTGGGGTTGGACTGGAACTATCCTGTCTTCTTTCCTGGTTCTTCAGCTTTCAGACTGCAATTGTGGGGCTTCTCAGCTTCTGTAATCACAAGAGCCTTTGCTTCTGAATAAACACATTGCCAGATGATCAATACTCCAATAGAAGATAAGTAAGTGGATACATTAGATGATAGATTGATAAACAAATAGGGATGAATAGGAAATAGATGATGGATATGTAGATAGATAAATAATATATGATAAATGATGGAGTGATAGATGTACCAAGTGATGATGGATACATAAATAAGCAGATAGATGATTGATAGACATGTAATAGATATATAGATGAACAATATGAAATAGATGGATAGAGGAATAGATAGATGATAGATAGATAGATAGATAGATAGATAGATAGATAGATAGACAGACAGACAGGTTTGTGCTGCTTCTCTGTGAGACTTTGATTAACACAGAGTAGACATCGTACTGACTAGCAAAATAGTTTACTCAACATTATAGTTACTAACATTTTTCTCACACTGGAGTAAGTCCTGGTGAGACAAGAGATGGGGAATGGGTGTTTTACGATTCACTGAAACTGTTATTTTTATGTCATTATGGTGTGTGTGGTGTGCACGTGTGTGCAGACACATGTGTGTGCAAGTTCATACACCTGAGGTCAGAAGAACACCTGCCTTCTTTCTTTTGATACAAGGTCTTCCATGGAACCCAAAGCACATAGTTTTAGACAGCAGCCAGGAAACCCCAGGGAGCCTCCTCCTCTCTCTGCTGGGGTTACAAGCATTAGTGGCCATACCAGCTTTCACATTAGTGCTTGAGGATTTGAGTTCAGGTCTCCATGCCTGCACAGCAAGTGCTCATACCCTCTCCAGCCCAGAACAGGTACTTTTGTGTCTCTAGTTTCTAACCCAGGGTCACAAAAAGATTAATTGCACCAAGTGGAGGGATAATAAAGAAAGAATTACTGTACCTCTCTATGTTAATTCAAATTCCTTCGGGTCTGAGGATGTGCCTTGTCCTTCCTTTTCCCAAAAGGGGCCTTGTGAATTCTCCTGAGTGTGCCCAACCCCTTAGTTAGCCCTTATCCCTTGTAGTGAGGAGCGGCAAGCTACATTCCCACCTGGATCCCACACGGCTAGCTTAGTCCCAGAAGTAATAACACACAAATTGTATTCTTTTAAACACTGCCTGGCCCATAAGCTCTAGCCTCTTACTGGCTAACTCTCACATCTTGCTTAACCCATTTCTATTAATGTGTGTAGCACCACAAGGTCATGGCTTACCGGAAAGGATTCTAGCCTTCTTCCATCTTGAAGAGGAGAGCTATGGCAACTGACCTCACTGCCTTCTTCCCAGCATCCTATTCTGTTTACTCCACCTACCTAATTTTCTGTCCTATGTAGTGAACCGGACAGGATCGCCATTACAAGATGGCGCCGACATCCTGTCTTGTTGGAAATAAACAACTCCATATTTGGCTATGCCTTTGAGAGCTGCGTGTCCCCCGCTTCCCGCATGCGCAGTGGATGAGGATCCTTGAGCCTATCCCGATGCAGTCTGGTGTCAGCTGTTGGTGGCAGCCAATCACAGGGCGACCCGTGTGCCAATTCCCTATTTAAGCAGCTGCCTCAGTGCCCTTCGCCCCTTCGCTTCATGCTCTCCCTGCCCTTCCCTTCCTGCCCTTCTCTCCCTGCCCTTCGCTTCCTGCCCTTCCCTTCCTGCCCCTCGTTTCCTGCCCCTCTCGCTTCCTGCTGTCTTTCAATCAAGGGCACTCCAGTAAAGCGTGATCTGAGTGGAATCCTGGTGTGGTGGTTGTTCTTTCTCGCCGGTCGAGAAGTCCGCCGCAGTCCTATTAAAGGGCCAAAGCAGTTTCTTTATTTAACCAATGAAATCAACAGATAGAAAGAAGACCCACCTACGGGTTGTGCTCCCACCCAGCTCCTGCATGTCTAGCTTTACACCCGAAATAATAACACACAAATTGTATTCATTTAAATACTGCCTGGCCCATTAGTTTCATCCTCTTATTGGCTAATTCTCACATCTTGATTAACCCATTTCTATTAATGTGTGTAGCACCACGAGTTGGTGGCTTACCGGAAGGATCTTAACCTGCATCCATCTTGGAGAGGAGAGCTATAGCGTCTGCTCACTGCCTTCTTCCTCCCAGCATTCTGTTTGGTCTACTCCGCCTATCTAAGTTCTGCCCTATCAGGCCAAGCAGTTTTCTTTATTAATTAACCAATAAAAGCAACAGACAGACAGACAGAAGACCCACCTACATCAATCCCTGACATTAAATGGCTTTCTCTGACTGTGGTTAAGAGGAGGAGAGGGTGAGCATGCTTCTCTTCCAGAAACTCAATAGCTTTGCTTCCAGTCTCTTAGAACAGCCCACTCCAATCCCAGTCCATAGAACAAAGACTGACAACTGGGTGTAACTCGGGAAATGTAATTGAAAGGGACGTGTTTCACAGTCACCATGCACGTACACCCACCCCTCACCCCCCACACACGCGTGCACGCGCACACATACACATTCACATTGCCTATGCTTTGCATTGGCTATGGGGACAATCCCAAGCCAAAGAGGAAATCATGCCAAATGCCTTCTTTAGAGAAAACACATCTGTCAGGGACAAGGGCTCTCAGACAAGCTGGCAAAGTGCAGGATGAAGATTGCCCAGGAGAAGGACCGAAGCCACCTCTGTTTGTTAATGGACTGATGGGCAGGCATTAACGCCAAATCTATTGTGAGAATGGGCTTCAGCTGGTGACTTCTTCACATTCTACATGTCATTCTCTAACCCAGGTCAGACACTTACTCATATCCTTCTCTCTTGTCACCATCAGAACTCAATTTTAATTGCACAGACTATGCACAGTCCATCAGCACGGAGACGCAGTCCACTTTTCTCATCATGTACCCTTCCTCTAGCACAGTGTATGATCAGTAAATATTTATTGAAAAAAAAAACCACAATTGAATGCATCTGGATCCACCATCCACCAGATATGTAAGTTTGGACACATTGCTCAAGATTGTCTTTAGCCCCTTCACAATAGGGGTAGAAGATGCACCTGTGTCTTTGGGTTGTCCAAAATAAATAAGATGTGTGTCAAGTCACTTGACACAGAGTACTCAGTAAAGGCCGGCCACTGTCACTATAGCTACAGCTGTCACCCAGAGGCAAAGACAAGGTTGTGAAGCACCTCAGACATTACCTGGGGCATAGTGAGCGCTCAGAGGAGTTTATTCAATAATTGTATTTTACACACACCATGCCAGTTAATCTTAACAGTGCATGTGACATCACCAATATTCTGCTTCATGAAAGTGGTGGAACCTTAAGGGAAATTGAAACCTTCTCACATCAGCAATACTACAAAGAGCAGATTCAGAATTTGATCATATTTGCATAAACATGATATTGAACTACCACCCCAAATCTTCATGCACTCTAAGCCTCAGCTTGTTTACCTGGGGGGAAAAATATACAGGAAGAGAACCAAAAGCTCCCTGGTCTCCATGATGCCCCAGAAGCAAGCATCCCAGGAGGAGAGGTGAGAACTCCCAAACCCATTAGTCCTGAGCATATTTTAAGTGCTCATTTTCCCAGCATGACAATGTGGCTTGGCACCCTAAGGCTTCCTGCCATGCTTTGAGACCAAATCAACGCCAATGGGTTGAAGAAAAAGAGGAGGCGAGGAGTCTGTCTGCTGGGGCTCCATGCAGGCCCTCATTTGCCACCATCTCTTGATTGACACTGTCAGTTTCCCAGCCAATTTCCTTGAGCAGCTAACAGCCTCTGTCCCATTTTTAAGTGCCGCTTTCTTCTTCTGCAGATGCCAGGTCTGTCCTGTGCACCCATTTGGGGGCACGAAATGCTCTCAGCTCCCCAGCTTCCTCCCTCTTCTTGACTTCACTGTTTCTCTTTTGTATCCTGGAACCAGAGCAAGCTCAAAACGGATAGGTTTCCCATCCTGAATGCAATAAAAACCTTTTTAGACTGTATTTCAAAACAACACACATTTGAGAATGGGGTGGTGGGTACTGCAGCTCGTGTGCCTGTTTCAATTTGTGACGGACATTCATGTAGTGCTACTAAAATCAGGAGCTGCCAGTCAGGCACCAAGTTACTATCACAGGACACTACATCAACCTCACATCCAAAGGAATGGAAGATTTTTAATAATGGATGTCTAAGTAATTTACTAATTGCTAAATTCAGCCCGACTGAGTTTCTATACCCCCTACTCCCCACCCCCGCCACAACCTCATATGTAAGCAAACAAATCTGGAAAGTTCTGAGTGTGGCGGAAGTAAATTAATCCTTGGATTGAAAGTCTACCCATGAAAGTCAACCATGTGCTCTCCAGCTGAGTTAAACCTTGAGCACAGTTTCGGCCAGCCTGCGTCAGCCTGCGTCAGGGTCTGTGAGGAGTTTAATACCAAGTTCACAATGGGAAGAGACCAGCAAAGCAGGAGAAGCCACCCGTTTATCTGGCTTGGCAATTGGTAAAATGATCACCTCATTGACCCGCCTTCCAAAATGCTTCTCTCAGTTCCAATCCACCTCCTGGCCTCCGGCCGCTTTTACCATGCACTTGCAACAGACAAAAAGCAAAGCTTCAATCCAGAAAGATGTCATGTGGGGAAGGCAAGGATGGAAGCGTGAATATTATTCTATGTGCAACCCTGGCACGCACCAGGGCAGGTATTCTCCATGGAACAATGATGGGGTTTTGCTCATAAAATTGCAAATACCCCATGAATGTGAACAGAATGAAGCTGAAATGGTTTGTTCAACAAGGCTGGGAAAAGTCGCTGAAGATATTCTTAGGATCACAGGCAACAAGCAGGAGCCTGCTACCACGATGGGAATCAAAGACATGCTTGACTGAAGAGATCCTGGCCAGAAACACACGGGCCAGGGTCTTCTCAGTGCAGACTCCTGAGAACAAGGTACTGGGCAGACCTTGGCAGTGCCCAAGCTGTGCCTGTTGCTGTTTTACTGAAGCGAATGACTTAGGTCCTTTTGGCCCTGGCTTGTCCATCCAGAAAATGAACTTAGTCCTAGTTCCTGACTCACAGGACCGCTGGGAGGGTTTTATGAATAGCAACGTGAGCACTGCCTCTCGGTCACAGGTCAGTCCACCTCCTGCTATGGTTATCATTAATGATAACGCACAGCTGTTTTCTCCATCGTTTCCATTATATTTATATTAATAGTAGATCAGTGTCTGAAATGTGCACTACAGAGCTGAGTAGCTTCATTAAGGTATTGCCAGACCAGTCCGTACTGCGTGGTGTGAAAGTGCTTTCCTTCCTCACATAATACTGAGCACAAGTCCGTGAAATGGACATGAGATTGAAGAGGGTCCTGATGGGTATTTGTTTCCATATGTGATTTTAAATTCCATGTTACTACAAATTAACTCAGCTTTTGTCTATAAAAATTTGTAGAATGCTAAATGGGACCCTCTATCTTAAATGCCTTGAAATCCTTTATGTTTTACTTTGTTCTGAGACAGTATCTCATAGACCAGGCTAGCCTGAACTCACTATGTAGCCCAAGGCTAGCCCTGCCTCCTGGATGCTGGACTCGTAAGTGTGAGCCACTATGCTGAGTCCTCTAGCTTCTTGTACCACTTTCACCCACCTTTTCTTTAGCATCAGCATGCTCTGAAATCCCTGACTACTCATGTCTGTGCCTCAGTGGCTGTCCTCAGCTTCATCCAGAGTTTGGGGGAGTTTGTATTCCTTCAGGATGGCCTTCACCAGTGACCACTGGGTAACGGACTTTGAAGATCCAATTTTCTTCCTTGTGTTTGATTAGAACAAAACTTAGGTGTAATCTACACCCATGAGTTTCTCTATGGGAGTAGGCTGAGACCATGCCCTGTACAACACTGGCCCTACATTGCAATTTGCCTTTTTCCCCTGCCCTTTTTCGCCCTGCTTCCTTGATCATTTCCAATTCCCTCAAATAAGTATTTTCACACCAGTTCTGGTCTCAGACTTAACTTGGAGAGTCAAACATGGTACAATTGCTGTGAATAATGGTGCCTATACTTTGTGTGTGTGTGTGTATGTGTTCCTATGTGTCTTTTATGATGCTCAAATCTGACAGCTATGAAATTGTATAGTATATATCACAGGTTTTAAAATTTTTAAATACTTATCATTACCATCTTTTCATGTCTACAAATATTCCCTAACAACGCATTTCAAATAGCCACCTGGCACCCTCTTGTGTGGTTGCCCTATAATTTAACCAATGCCACTCAAATTCTTTTTGTTATTTATTGCTATGGTAACATAATAATGCTGGGTGGAACATCTTTGTAAGAAAAATTTTGCATATGTCTGTTTGTTCATGTTCTATCTGGTCCTAGGTCAAAGGTTGGAGCATCTTATGGTTATGATTCTTATTCCAAAATGTCCTCCAAAAACAACAGCACTGTTGATCATGATCAAGCAGCATCGCCTTTAGTCTTCACCACTGTCATTCCTCCGTTTGTCTTGTCTTCACCCCTCCATTCCTCCATTTGTCTCCATCCCGCCATTCCTCCTTTTGTGAGACTAAATAAACAGGAGATGGGGCATGAGCCCCAGGGAAGCCTAGAACATGGATGAACCCAGCAGAAGCTTTGGTTTTCAAAATGACCTACTGCTGCCCCCGCTGCATCAGCTGCTTTAAGTCTTACCTGCATTTCAATCTTCATTGCCTGAAGAAGAATGAGCCTTCCTCGCTTTTCCTGATTTCTTACTTCCCTGCCAAGGTAGTGTTGCTGCTGATTGTTATACTCTTTTGGCTTTTTGCTCTTTGAGAAGCCCACCACCCAGCTTCCAAATAAACCATACATGGAGGCTCATCCTTAATCATAAATACCCAGCTTTAGCTCGGCTTGTTTCTGGACAGCTTTCCTTAAATTATCCCGTCTACCTTTGGCCTCCAGACTTTCTCCTTTTCTTACTTCTGTATAGCTTGCCTCCATTCTTACTCCATGGAAGTGATTGACCCCTAGCAGTGTCCTCTCCTCATTCTCTCTTGCTCATTCCTCTCTTCCCAGATCTCTCCTATTTATTCTTTCTGCCTGTCAGCCCCGCCTAGCCTTTCTCCTGCCTCGCTATTGGCCATTCAGCTCTTTCTTAGCCCCACACTGGAATGCCAAAATGTTGTTGGTTTTTCATTCATTACTCTTTTGTCTTTTGAATTTGGTGGAGAGGGGACTCCATCCAGTTCCCAAACAAATCACACATGGAGTCTTATTCTTTCTTATAAATACCCAGTCTTAGCTTGACTTGTTTCTAGCCAGCTTTCCTTAACCTAAATTATCCCATCTACCTTTGACTCTGGGCTTTTTCCTTTTCTTACTTCTGTAATCTGACTTTCACACTTTCTCTGTGGCTAGCTGGTCCCTTCCTTCCTTCCTTCCTTCCTTCCTTCCTTCCTTCTTCCTCTCCCTCCCTCCTCCTCCTCCTCCTTTTCTTTCTTTCTTTCTTTCTTTCTTTCTTTCTTTTTTTTTTTGAGAAAAGGTTTCACGGGAACTCTGGAACCTGTCCTGGAACTAGCTCTTGTAGACTAGGCTGGCCTCAAAATGTCTCTGCCTCCAAACTGCTGGGATTAAAGGTGTGTGCCACAACCGCCCAGTGCCTTTTCTTGCTTCTTGATCTCTCCTCCTATTTATTCTCTCTGCCTGCCAGCCCCACCTATCCTTTCTCCTGCCTTACTTTTGGCCATTTAATTCTTTATTAGACCATCAGGTGTTTTAGACGGGCAAAGAATCACAGCTTCACAGAGTTAAACAAATGCAACATAAAAGAATGCAACATATCTTTGTATCATTAAAACAAATGTTCCACAGCATAAACAAATGTAACACATCTTAAAATAATATTTCACATTTCCCCCTTTTGTCTAAATATAAAAAAGATTCTAACTTTAACATAATAAAAGTAAACACAACAAAAAGAATTATCAAGTAAGAATTATATTTATAATATTCTGTCCATTTGTAGTTAGCATATTCAAAGAAAATAATGCATTATCTATTCTCGTAGTAAATTCAAAGTTTTACACTCAGTTTATTTTCTATGACAACTAAGAAAAACTGCAACTATAACTATCTAGTCTTTAACTCCAAAGGCTCCAGAAGGATATAATATTATTTGAGTGAATAGGAAGTACATTACAAACAGCTTCTAAAACTCTAGAAATGGCAGAGACATCTGGCTGCCTGGACAGTCACCCAAAGTTCCTCTGCAACATTGGGGCATCCATTTCAGCCTACAGACCTAGAGTATCTGGCACATTTTTCTATAAAGCAGGAAATTTGAAGGACTGTGCCACCTTGTCTTGGCAAAATTTGTCAGTCACTTTCTTCTGTGTCCTGCAGAATGTCTGGAAGACTCTTCCATGAATCAGGAACTCTGAAGAACTGTCCTACCTTGTTTTGGCAAAGTGTAACAGTCATTTTCCTGTGGGTACTGCATGTTCAGTTTATACAGCATACTGTCAAGTAGTCAAGGCAAAAGCAGTTTCTTGCCCAAATGACTAAACTTGCCACAATGAAACCAAACTCCAATGGAGTTTCTCCAATGCCTATCATCCTTTTATGAAGTAAATTGGTATTTATGATGTAAATTGGAGCTGATGTGTCTCATTTTCTCATGAAAAGTATGTCTCATGAAAAATCTTATATTAACAAAACATTTTAAATTCCATATTCTATAGGTCCTTGACATGTTTGAAGACTATCTATCTAAATATATCTCTATATGACATTGAAAGCATACCTAACACATCTACAGATTTGATTGTTATAGATGACTAACTACTAGCCTATGTTTCTTAATCATCCTAAATAGTTTATAATAATAGCTTTTAAAAACTAGAACTTTATCTTATATTTTTAAATGAGCTGCATAGGTATAATACCTTAAACAAGAGTAGAAGCATATGTATGTGTATATTTTTGCTAATATATATATATATTAGCAAAATATAATCTTAAATTTTTATCAACATATTATATTCCCCTAAATGATAACAATCATCCATAGCCCACCAAATTACCAAAAGCTTCCCACACCCCTCTTGGGAATGTTCTCGACTGCTTCCTGCTAAATGTGGGTGGAGGCATCTTTAGGATTCCTGAGAAAATTTAAGATAATAGCCAAGTTCTGGGAAGACCAGCTATAACCTGTGTTGATAGATATCACCTATAAGTTTCAGGAAGTCTCCCTCGATCAAACCTGATTCACATTAACCTGGAAAAAAAAATCCACAGCTCCTTGTTTCCTGTGGAAACAAAAGCAAAACCTCTTCTCCAAAGCATCTTTGACTTCCATTTGACAAATAGATTTTTTTTAAAGTAAAGGCATTCCTAAAGTACATAGGCTGGTTTATTTCAGCAATCACCCTCTCAATCCCATCTCTCTTTGCAGCTGTTTTTGCTCATCAGCGTTCAAAAAATTCAAAATCAACACAGTAACACTAGATCCCTATGAATTTCACACCTTACATGGCTTTATTCTTTTAGATTACTTTTATGTTCTCTTTGGAAAAACTTTATTATTTTTAACTATTTCTTTCTATGACTGTCTATACCCATTTCCTTCTCTTTTTTAAGCCTACATACATTGTAAGACACACTTGAACCTGCTTAGAGGTTTTTTTTCCCCATCTGGATCTGTCTTTACTGCTTATCTCTAGTCTTTTTTGACAGTGTGAGAAAAGTTTAAACTGCTAATCTACCCCTGAATCCTCCTCATGGTCTCAGCTAGCTCTGCCTGCTTCTACGTTCATGAGAGCCAAGCCTAAAGCTCCCGGCCAGTTGCAGGTGCATGACCAGGAACTGCATTCAACCTTTCTAGTTGTAGGAATGCAGTACCTGCTTTGCCACAAGCAGTTTTTACCTAGCTTACTGTTTTTAGTTTCTTTTTGGGGTGCTGGCTGAACAGTAACACCTCTTAAAGGAGCCATGTCTCTTTTGTTTTCTTTCCCTTTGTTTTCCCCAGCTTTCTCAGGCCCTGCATGGAAATATGGGCCCATGCTGGTACATCAACTGTCGTCAGATTTTCTTTTACTCTAGCCCCATGTTGGAATGCCAACATGTTATTGTTGGGTTTTCACTCTTTATTCTTTGGTCTTTTGACTTTTTGGGGGGCGGGTAGGGTGGCCACAACCCAGCTCCCAAATAAATCACACACAGAGTCTCATTCTTTCTTATAAATGCCTGTCTTAGCTTGGCTTGTTTCTAGCCAGCTTTCCTTAACTTAAATTATCCCATCTATCTTTTGTCTCTGGGTTTTTCCCTTTTCTTCTGTAATCTGACTTTCACTCTTTTTCTGTGGTTGGCTGGATGGCTGGGTGACTGGGTAGCTGGGTGGCTGGATGGCTGGGTGGCTGGGTAGCTGGGTGGCTGACCTCCTCTTTTCTTGCTCCTTGATCTCTCCTCCTATTTATTCTCTCTGCCTGCCAGTCCTACCTATCCTTTCTCCTGCCTCGCTTTTGGCCATCCAGTTCTTAATTAGACCATCAGGTGTTTAGACAGGCAAAGAATCACAGCTTCACAGAGTTAAACAAATACAGCATAGAAGAATGGAACACATCTTCACATCATTGAAACAAATGTTCCCCAGCATAAACAAATGTCACACACCTTAAAATAATATTTCACAAGAGTCTGGTAACCAATGCAGTACGGCATCAGGTCAGGCATGTGTGCCACTATGACAGCTCCAAGGCTTCAGGAACAATCCAAGGCCAAGAGCTTTCTGATGAGGATGCCATTGTAGTTTGAGTGAAAAGTGCTCCCCATAGGTTCATGTCCCCAGCTGGTGGCACTGCTTTGGAAGGTTGTGTAACTTTTAGGAAATGAAGCCTCACCTAGGAAAGTGTCACTGAAGTTTGATTTAAGGATTCATAGCCTACCCCCATTTCCTGTCTACTCTCTACTTCCTGATTATAGATTCAGGGTAGCCAATGACCTCATACTCCCACCACCAAGCCTGCCCTACCATGATAGACAGAATTCTTTCTTAAACCAGGAAGCAAGTAAGTTCTCTCTCCTCTGAATGGCCCCTTGCCAGTAATTAGGTCACAGTTATGGAAAAAGCAATGCGAACAGCTCCAACTCCAGCCAATAGTAAAGGGAAGTTCTCTCGGGAGACTGCTGGAAAATCAGATAGCTACATGCTGAGACACAAAGTTAGCTCCCTATTTAAGTCATATATAACTGTAACCAAAGAGATGAAAATGAAGGCTGAAGGTCTGGCTGAGTATAGAGTGATCCCCAAGCATATATTAGGCCCTGGGTTCTGTGCTCAGCACCACAAAAGAAAAGATCAAAATATAAGAGATAAAAACTATTAACCTCACCGGGAGATGGTGTCGCACGCCTTTAATCCCAGCACTCGGGAGGCGGAGGCAGGCGGATCTCTGTGAGTTCGAGACCAGCCTGGTCTACAGAGCTAGTTCCAGGACAGGCTCCAAAGCCACAGAGAAACCCTGTCTCGAAAAAAAAAAACAAACAAAAAAACAAACAAACAAACAAAAAAAAACTATTAACCTCTTAAAAGTAAATACCAGAGTCTCTACACCACTGACTTTGGCAGTGATGTGCATTTAACATCAAAAGTACAGGCAACCACAGGAAAGTACATGGATTAGACCTCATCAGAAGTCTTCCTCAAAGACACCCCCCCAGGGTGATAAGCTTAATTGCAAACCATGTGTTTAGCAGGGGTAAATATGCAGACTATGTGAAGAACTGCTACCACACAACAGCCGAAGCAGAACAACCCAGCTGTAAGCAGAGAAGCGGTCTAAAGAGACATTTCTCAGAAGAAGATCCACGGAATAGCAATACAGGTAGAAAAGGATGCTGAACACAGCAGTTATTTTAGAAATGCAAATTAAAATCACAATGAGATACTACTTCCCAGGCATCAGGATGCCTATCATAAAAACATGAAAATATGTGGCGGATAGCACAGAGAAATGACAACATCTGTAAGTTGCTGGTAGTGTTGTAAATTACAGAGCCACTGTGGAAGACAGGTAAGCTCTTGCACAAAATTTAAACAGAACTTCTGTGCGTTCCATCAAGTCTGTTTGTAAACATATACAAAATGATAAAGATGATGATGATGGTGATGAAATCAGAGGCCCAGACAGGTACTTGCACATCAGGGTTCAGATGATCATGATGACGGTGATGATGATGGTGGTGATAACGATAATGGATCTCGAGGCTCAGGTCAACACTCATAAATCGGTGTTCATAGAAACTTTATTGTCAACAGTTGGAAGGCAGAGACATCCAAAGGCAAAAACAATCCAAACATCTCGTTCACAGATTGAACGTAATGTGACAGAAAAAGGAATGTTGTTCATCTTTTAAAAGGTTGGGGTTTGGATACATGCAATATAACTGATGAACCCCGGGGTCGTGTGTTAAATGAAAGAAATCAGACACAAATGGATGAAGACAGGTGGCTCTATTTACTTGAGGTCCCTAGAGCAGGCAAATGCACGGAGCCAGGAGGACACAAGAAGTTACCGGGGCTGGGGTAAGAGAATAAAGAGAGCTATGTTAATGGATATAGGGCTTCTGTGTGGGCAGACAGAGACTCCAGCAACGGGGGTGTGGCAACTGTACAGCATTGTGAACGCATCTGATGCTGTCCCACCTCACTCATGATGGTGTTAGTCTGAACTGGACATGGTGGGGCACACCTTTCACCTGAGCCCTCTGGAGCCGAGGCCTGCCTAGGCTACACCTCAAGATCCTATCTCGAAACGTTAAAATATGAATAGTAAATTTTGCAGTCAGGTGGTTGTGGCACACGCCTTTAATCCCAGCACTCAGGAAGCAAAGGCAGGAGGATCTCTATGAGTTCGAGGCCAGCCTGATCTACAGAGCTAGTTCCAGGAGAGGCTCCAAAGCTATAGAGAAACACTGTCTCGCAAAAAAATGCATATATTTTTAGCATATTTTGGTAAGTTGAAAGCTAATGACTTTTCCCAGTGACAAGAAGAGAAAGCTTAAACCCCTGCTTCATATGCAACATGACAACCGGCAGTAGAGAAGACGTAGAGAAGAAGATGGGGCAACCTAGGGGTGGGCCTCAGTTGCTAGAGTGCTGGAAGCTAGACGTGGATAATGTGGTAACTGTAAAACTTCCTAGCCCAGCACACTATAAACAGGGCAGTCTCAGCGTTGGGAAGGTAGAGCCAGGTTTGTCTGTTATTTTGTGAGTTGAGATCAAGTTGGGAAACATAGGACTCTATCTCAAAATCAATCAATCAGTCAACCAATCATCCAAAATAAAAATAAATAAGCAATAGAGCATTGCTGTGTGCCTGGTATTTATGTAGCTCCACCAGCTACATAAATCTGGGCTTCTTCACAGGGCTGATAAGGATCTGAATTTAGATCCTCAGCCTTGTGTTAGAACTTGAAAGCCAGGTGCAAGAGTATGTGCCTAGAATGTCATAGCTGCATTTGAGGAGACAGGGAATCTCTGGGATGCGTTGGTCAGCTAGTGAGCTCCAGGATCGGTGGGAGACCCTGTCTCAAAAAATAGGGTGGAGGGTGAGCGAGGAACAACAGTGGACACTGACCTTTGGCTGTCACAGGTTTACTCATCCGGCAAACCTCTATAGAAGGTTCCGCTGAAATCACAGGTCCCCTCACGGTGCTTCCTAGACCAAACGCGCTTTTGCAGAGTCTGGCGCGGGCACGCTTAAAATGCATCACTAAAACATAGCCCTGGCTGTTGTTTGCTGATTGCTATCCCCATTATTACTTCAAGCACTTAAAACAATTTGATTTTTCTTGATTACTTTTTTTGATTGCTTTCCATACTGATAAGGAAGAGGCTGGAGGAAATCAGTCACAGGTCTTTTCTGACTCTGAAGTAGGAAGCCCTGCTCCTTTTTCCCTTAAAACAATGCCTTCTAATTGTGGGTTCGAGGCCATCCGGGTGCTCTCTGGTCTCTGCGTGATGTACATGAGTGCCAATGGCTCAGCCTTCTTCAGACACAAATACCAAAGTAATGTATTTAGAGAGGACAAGGAAAGGAGGTGAAGGGAAGCAGCAATGATCCAGGGCTAACAGCCCGTCCTCCAGACTTGTTGCAGCTGCATACCAAGCACACTCAGCTCTCCAGGGTCTGCTCCGGTACCTGCACAAAAGGCCGCCGTTCTGCAGATGTCAGCCCCGGGCTGAGGAATGAGGGACTTCAGAAGTGCTGCTTCCCAACATGGATCTTTCCTCAGCTGAACTACAGTGTGGCTTTGTTCAACAGGCCTCTGAAGGCACGCCCAGCCTTTCCCTTCCAGATAAATTAGCTTCTTCCTGATCATGCCAAGCAAGCTAAGATCATTTGCTTAGGGGCTTCTACCACAGAGTTCAGTGGATACACAGGTAAGCAAAGACCTTCCTCCTCATCTGACCCTGCCATGGATCCACGTGTGACCATGGGCAAGCCATTTAACTGGCAATCTACATGTCCCCCGGGGACAGACAAGGGGGGTCAGATACAAGTGAGCTTGGGGAGCACAAAGTATCTGCAGTTTTAAAATCTGGAGCTTTTTTCCTTGGGAAAAGAATGTGTGTGTGTGTGTGTGTGTGTGTGTGTGTGTGTGTGTGTAAAACCAAGCTATATGTCTACACAACACAAGAAGAGCTGGTTTTCTTTGCTTGGCAGAAAGAAGTTCCGTAGGTCTGTGCTCTCCCAGATCTTCCAACTCTGGAAGGCAAATTGATAGCTTCTTGATAGAAATGTAGTCTTCAGAGTAGGCTTGTGAAACTACCAATCAATGGGCAACTATTGAACTTCCCTGAGCCATGTTTGATGGCGGAGGTGCCGCTGGGGGATGATTCTATTTGGATAATGAGATGTAGTTAATACGCTCTGGTGCTTTGGGACATTGCTTGTTGTGTACCGTAGGCAGGAGTGTCTGCACCCTAGGTCTCTTGACATTAAAAGCCTCGGTATGTAGGACCCCCTAAGTCCTATGCAGCGTGTTTCTGGCACGGATTCAACGCCCTCCAGGCTGTGGAGGAGGGGCAAGGAATAGTTAGTCCGGACGCCTTGTCTAAGCATCTCTGGCTGTTTGTTGAACACGAGTCCCAGACTTCAGAGCCCTAAGAGGCTGACAGGTACATTTTCCATCTTGTGTTTCTGCTTTCCCTTCTAAGATGTAATCAGGGAGGACTGTGAGGCTTCCTTTAAGAATGGTAACAAAACCGTGACAGCGGTCTTGTTAAGCAGTGGGACGGTAGCAGGTGGCCACAAGCTGCTCATGATAAAAGGCAACAGCTCCTTCCTGGCATCCACAGGGCAACAGAAAGCCAGATGACAGCCTGGCATCTCCACATTCATTCTATCTCCTTAACCTGTGTCAGATCCCTGCTTAAGTCTACATAGGTGCTAACCACTCAGGGCATGTCTGCCCACCCAACCCATCTTGCCCCCTTTCGAGGCTTGAAAGCTCAAAGGTCAAGATAACAGAAGCATCCTTCTACTGTTGTTTAATGGTGTCCTGTTCCAGACCCTCCCAAAGTTCCTACCAGTCTCAACCACTGTCTTAAAGTTGCAATTACCTTGGGTCTCCGGGTAGCGGAGTCCCACAGGACAGACCACCTTCTGCATGAATGTGGATTTCTATCAGGTGGATACGGCTAGCTGGGGCAGGAGTCATCAGTTGCTGAGAAGCAGCTGCTCTCATGCACTAAGGACTTCTTCTGACCCCTCACCCCACCCTATCGCCATCCCCATCCTCATCGTGCAGAAAGAGGAAACAAGGTGAACACAGCACACCTGCCCAGGGCAGCTTCATCAGGCCTGCACCTTATCCGAGACTTCCTCTGTTTAAACTTAAAGCTTGTGTGACTATCCTGAAGACAGACTTGGGGTGGCTGAACCTGTTCTGCTCTTTGCAACATGACCACATTGCTGGTTAACTCTCTGGTTTTCAGGACTTCTTCTCTCTGGCATATCATGTTGGGTGCCAGAACTCAGTCTACCACAGTCCCCCAGGCTTTTGCCCTAGAACTCAAATTCCAAGACCACACACAATCTATTTTCTTCCACAGTTCTGGGATATGCAGTTTGTAATTTAAACATGTTTTCTTTGATTTTTAACTATTTTTCACTGAAACTTAACCTGTATACATCATGTTACTGGTGACTCCACCTCCTGGGCTCTGTATGCACGATCCATACACAGAGTAAAATATGGTTGCCAAGGAGACCTGTCTTTAAATGATCAAAAACCAACTTACAGAGGGGTGGATGTAAAAACACAAATTTACCAAGTGATTCAAAGCCTGAATTTAAAAGAAGTTCGGAGGAGTCTGGCTCACAAAGCCACAAATTTGGCAGAGCTCGGGTGAAGGCTGTAGGGTGAAACATTGGAGCTTCAGGGTGTGGCAATGGCATAGGCTCTCCTGGCCGCCATCTTGTGTGAACTGCTGGAGAGCCCTCAGCATCCAGCACTCATTCTTGCTCATAGAACCTCAGCCGCACCAGAATTAATGGGTTGAGCATTTCCCCCTTAATAACTGCCGCAGATATAAATGTCTCAGCCATTTGTCTTTCTGTGAGGGTTTTAAAAAAAAATCGGAGGTACTACTAGCTCAGCCTTGCATTCCTGAATTTTGTTAGCATTATCATTTAAATTGCATCGCCTGTATTACTAGATTAAGGAAGAGGCACTGTTTGAATGGGTTGCACTTTGGTTTTCCATTCAGGAGACTGTTTAGAGTCTCAAATCAATTCCAACTGACTTTCTGAAAATGTGTTGGGGGAAAATACACTGTGATAAATAACAATTGTAATAAAAAGCACCAAGAGGGAAAAGGAGACGTTTGCTGGCGTCTGCAGAGAGGCACTCAGTTCGGGGTGGGCAATAGACCTGTCACCTATGTGCCTTTATTTTCCTGCCTCTGCAAGGAATTTAACCATCTCACCCGGGTTAACATTTGCACAGTGAGCAAGGGAGAAGTCATATCTTAAAGGCTTCCTGTGTGATGGGTAAAATGCCTTCGTGTTCAGCTACGTGTCTTAGATTCTGCCCTCCATCTCTGGGGGCCTAGTAGGAGAGAGGAAGCATTTGAGGTCTGGCTGTGTGAATTTTCAGCAATAATTTAAGGTCGCTGTTTCTGCACCTGCAAAATGCAAGAAACAATGGGACTTGTTTTCTGGGTTTTGGTTTTGGTTTTTTTTTTGGGGGGGGGGGGTGCTGTTTAAGAGCGTGTTTTCTCAAAGTGTTGTGACCATAATTCACAGTAAGACTTACACTATATATCCGAACCCAGCACACACATGACAGTGCCATACATACATATGTAGGCGTATCTGTGTGCATGTACATACACACGTGAGAAGTTGAAATTCCACAAAAGAGTCATTATCTATGCTAAATGTGATATACTGACACACTTTTAATTTCACTTGGGTTTACTTTGTGCCTTTAAAATTGATTTGCTTTGCAACCACGCATCGATTCAGTGATGGATCGCAGCAGGTGTTAGTTGGCCTTGGGTAACAGACTGCTTTTGTAAATAAAGTCTTATTGAAACAGAGTTATACCTAGTTATTCACACATAACTACTTTCCTGAGTCACAGATGGACAATTAAAACAGACACTGCCTCATCTCCAAAGCTAAACAAACAGCATTTTTTTAACCATGTGATCCTTAAGAAATCGTTTACCAATCCCTTATTTGAATAGCTCACGATAGGAGCTTCCTCATCAAGTAAATATAATAGCACACTTATCTCGTCATGGAAATGGGCAGCGAGGAATTTAAATAACAGAACCATTTGCTCTTTTTCCCCCTTCAGGCTTAAGATCCACGTATCAGCTCAATAGCTCACACACTGGCCTCATTGGCCTCCTCCTTGCCAGACAAACCAGCAGACAGTGAGGTGAGACCACATTTAAGCTTTTAAACCCTCAGATCACTGGGACTGGAGGTGCCATGCAATCTTCCCTGTCGCCATTAGAGACTAAATCCCTGATAAGCAAAGTAAATTAGATGCGGTGACATTTTGCTAATTGAGTCCTTTCCTCTGCTTGCCTGGGCTGGGCTGTTAATTACCAGCTAATCTCACCAATATGGCAGCTGACTGGCAGACAATTGCTCATGGAGAGAAGCGGAGGAGACCCAGCTTGCCCCAGAAGGCCCTCATTGGTCAAAGGGGATGTCAAGTCTTCCCATCTCAGGTGAAACCAGCAGAGGTATTATGGCTTAAGAGAGAAAAGACTCAAGAGTCATGGGGGAAGCAGAGGGAAATATCAACCCCCAAATAAACCTTTGAAAAAAAAAAGGCAAAGTTGAGACACGACACTATGCATTGTTAAATTCTCATTCTCCTCTGCCTCCCACCTCCATCAGATTCCATTTTAGCGAAGCACAAGGGCTTAAGGAGAGATAAAAAGACTTTAAAATATGAATTAAGTCCTATTTATTTCACCACCCTGAGCCAAGCACACTGGGTTCTGGCTGCCTGTGTTGCCCACACACCTGAATGGCTTGCTTTCAGTTGGATGAATATCTTTAATTTGCTGGCATCTGGCAAATAGGGTCTGGTAGCCAATCACATCAAGTCCCCACTCAGAAACCATTAAGTGCTGTTTGAGAATCTCTGCCCTCATTTCTTTGCAGAATTACCCCCGATAGATACTTGTTAATCTCCCAAAGAGCCTAAATGTGTATGTAGCTAATCAGAGAGGTAGAGCAATAGTTGGCTCCTGTCTGCCCCCACCCACTGCCTTCTCAGGGGTCCATAGGCACTGATTTTTATGACAGGATCCAGCTCTAAGAGTTTCAGTCGTAAATAAAAATGAGCCTATCAAATTAGCAGAATGAAACTGGCTGATGGTAGGCAGTTTGGGCAAGAGTGTAGGAAGACTGGCAGTCTGGATGGCTGTTTCTAGGAATGGAGATCAGAAAAGCATTCGTCTGGGTGTTCTGATGAGGGTCAATGAACACAGTGAGCATAAAAAGTGTTATACCCGGATCACGGAGTTCCCCCAAAACCAACTAGGAGGCCGAGTCCTGTTTGTAAAAGCTTTTATTCTTACACAAGTTTGCAAACTCTGACTCTCCCGTGTGTCCAACGTATTTGGAGTGGTCGGAGAGCCCCAAGCACAGTTAGGGTTGGGTTTTTATAGCAGCAAAAGTAAAGGAGAGAGATTTCTAAGGTTCCGGACTCCTGATTGGCTGACATTTGTCTAGGGGTGTCCTGGTGAAAAACAATGGGTGTGTGCTGGCAGGTGATCCTATCTACAATGGTTGCAACATTAGAAACTTCCTTTGGATGGTCTGTTCCTGGTTGGTGCCTGCATGGTCTCAGTTTGTGGTCTTTCTTGGAACCAAGTATTACCAGAGACTTGGGCCTCTATTGAGCTCGTCACAGCTGTGTCCCACAACATACACACACCTTTGTGGTCCAGTGATTCCCTGGATGTCAGTGACAATGTTAGAGTTGTGGGTGAGAGTCCAGGGATCACCTGTTGAGGTCTCCAGGATCTTGTGTGTTGAAACAAAGAATTAGACCAGGAATTCATCTTTTAACAGCCCACAGCTTACCAATTTTAATAACTCAAAATAAAGCAACAGTGTAAGTGGGCCAGACAAGAGAGAAACCCTTCACGTTACTGTAAACACTACCACAGGACCTGAATTTCAAGGTCTATTGCCATCCTTTCAAGAACGGTCAAATTAGGAGAAGCAATTGAAAGGAAAATATAACAAAAGTTTCTTCACATTCCAGCCAGAGCTGCATTCACATAAGAGTCAAGGATAGCTCAACTGAGGGAAATCCTTGAGAAACGGTTCAAAAGTCACCAGTGGAGACAGAAGAGGGAACTGTCCAGGAAATGAACACAGATCCAGTTAGGAAAAAAAAATACACAAGCCTACTCATACTGTTCAAGGGGAAGAGGATTGAGAAAACCATTCTGTCTGCCAAAGAAGAGCCCTGTGCGCCAGGGAGGAGAACAGCGTGAGCCCAGGCACTGGCACTAGGGACTCACCTTGGCACCACTCTGTAGAGGTTGACTGTCCTCTTTGTGGGCTGTGTCTGAAGCAAGTCATGAAGAGGCAGCGCAGGTACAGGTTCAGGATGCACAATCCTTGCTCCCGTGGAGGCATAAGAAACAAGAGCTCTGGAGGCTCTATGTCACATGCTGCAAGCCTTCTCTGTCACAGCCATTCAGGCAGCCAGAGTCTTCCTACAACGGCTCGTCTACCCCAGCCCCTGAATGTGCCTAGGACCTGGAATGAAGCAGGATCTCAGAATTCCTCTTTGGAAGAAGGTAGGTTCAACCTTGCTATGGCTAAGAGACAAGCAATACTGTGAGTGAATGAGATGTCATGAGCCCAGGCCACATGACCCTAGACAGCAGAGGAAGTCCCTGAGAGAAAGCAAAGGCTATGAGGAACATACCCCAGAGGACGTTAGTCATGACTGTAGCCACATTGTGCTAATGCATAATAGTGGTCAGTAGAAAGCCATTTGTAGTGTAAACAGAGCACAAAAGCTGTTTGAGACCTAAGATTAACTTGTCACCTCTGAAGCAGACATTTATTGTCTTTGGAAGTCTTCGAGAGTTGTATATTTCTTTATAATTAGAAACATCTTAGGGTAGAAGAGTTATCTCTTTGCATATTTTCAAATGCAATAAAACAACCCCTTTTTTATTCTTCGTTTCATTTTTAAAAGACTGTAGCTCTGCATTCGCCTGCTCCCTGTCTGTGGAGTGCTTGTTTCCACAAATCTTTAATTACATTCTCAATTGAGAAATGTTTCTTTTTTTTTTTCCAGGATGTTGAAACTTCAATTTCTTTGTTTATTTTTATTTCTCCAATAGAAGAATAACATCAAGGTATATTAAACAGTTATGCATATTTACTTTTCTTCAGCTAGTTTCTACTCGGCAGTTTTAAATCTTTTTCTCTTTTATACATTTCAGTTGTTCCCATTTTGTTGCAGGCTATTCATTCTCATAGATATTGCTATTTTTTACATTAGATATATTTTACACTGCACACTGATACCATGCTATTCTGTAACATATAAACTTATATTATTTTATGTATGAAAAATAATACAATTCTGCCCTATTTTTTAAAAAGGGCAAATCATCTGGAACTTTTGTGTATGACTCTTGAAAGCATAAATGGGTACATTGTTGGTGCTAAGAAAGGCGGGCACCTATTGGGTGCAAGTCCCACATAAACACACCTTCAACATTGTTCTTTCTTTTTGCTCTGGTTCAAATTCTTTGGAGAAACTTATACAGAAGGGTCCAAGGTCCTTTGGTCCCTCTGACACACAGGTGACGAGTGCCCAGTAGTGTTCACTTCTACCATCTTTCCTGTTTGAACAACTGATCTTAGGACCTTGAACTGGGCATGCCCAGAAGCACACCCTCCATCATTCCTTTCTTAACTATGATTTCAAACTAATCAGACTCACAGTATGCCTGATGCAACATGTGTTTTCCTTATTAATATGCACAAACTTTTATATTAGTTTCTCTTCTGCTGCTGTGATAAAATACCATGACCAAAGGCAACTTAAAAACTAGTTTCTTACCGCATCTGGTTCCAGAAGAAGAGCCTGCACTGGTGTGAAGGGCAGGACAGTAAGAACAGGACTCAGGTAGAGCACAGACCTTAGCAGGGTTTCTGTTGCTGTGCCTGCACTACACTCAGGACTTCTGCCCTCTAGGCACCTACTAGAAAGCTCTGCTTACAGCATTCAACTGCTTTCCCAATAAAAATTTCCAGTCTTCCACAAGTCTCTGAACACCCAACATGTTAACATTCTTCCCAGCAACACCTCGCTTTCCTGGAACCCATTTAGACAGCAAGCACTTCTCTGTTCATGCTAAAATGTCATAACTATAGGCAACTCAAGGTAGGAAGGCCTTGTGCTATCTCATGGTTCCAGAGAGACGGTCTTCATGAAAGGAGAGGGATGGTGTGACAAATGTGTTAAAGGAGTGTGTTAGGGTAGGTGGAGGCCACTGGGGCGGGTTGAAGAGCAACCTTCTCCTCAAACCAAAGGTTTCCTTCACAGAGCTGTGTCTAGAGCATGCGCATGACCCTCTAAAACAGTGGTCCCCCTTACAAGGTTGGATCTCAGCCTGAAGAGAGTAGGCACTACCTGCATCTGCCTGGACAGACTCAAGTGGCAGTCTGTGCAGTGACCTGAGCACTCTTTGTTTATGGTACCTGGTGCTCTTCCATGCTCTTTGTCACCAACCATGCTGAACTAAATCACGTGATGTAAAACTTCCCACCAAGCCTCCAAAATGTAAAAGAGGCTGATAATTCCTTTGTTCTGGAGATGATCTGGAAGTTTTCTCTGACAAGGCTTCTCTGGCCTTCCCACACCATCCCTGTCATTCTCTCTCTCTCTCTCTCTCTCTCTCTCTCTCTCTCTCTCCCCCCAATTGATTTCCAAGCCTTGCTATGTTGCTTTAATATATTGTAATACTCCTTTCCAATGCTTACCACCTTAAGGTCCAATCATACTCTCAAAGCCACTTCTAATAAACCTTGTTTTCTGAAGAAAATGATGGGTCAACTTCCTTCCCTTTCATGGATCAACCACTGCTTTATTATTATTACTATTATTATTATTATATATTTAACACCTATATGGTTACATTATATTGTAATAACCCCAAGTCCACAGTTTGCATTAGGGTTCCTCCACTTGTATAATATCTCACAAAATAGTCTCACTGCCCTAATAGCCCTCTGTGCTTCACCTAGCCAACCCTCCCTGCCCCAATTCCTGACCACTGTTGATCATTGTATTGCTTTCTCCACATTTTCTCATAGCTCCCTAGTTCATCTCTCTTTAGAGATGAATAATATTCTGATGTGGGAGTCCCCTCTGTGTGCTGTGATTAGCACTGATGAGTAAAGAAACTGCTTTGGACCTATAGCAAGGCAGAACTTAGGTAGGCAGGGAAAGCTAGGCTAAATGCTGGGAGAAAGAAGGTGGAGTCAGAGAGATGCCATGTAGCTCTGCTGGAGACAGATGCAGGGAACTTTAGCCGGTAAGCCACTGCCATGTGGCAATACACAGATTCATAAATGGGTTAAACTAATATATAAGCGTTAACCAATAAGAAGCTAGAGCTAATGGGCCAAGCAGTGATTTAATTGATACAGTTTCTGTGTGATTATTTTGGAGCTAAGCGGCTGGGACAAACAAGCAGCCTGCTGCTACAATATTCCAGTGGCAGCTGACATCATAGTTCATTTACTCTACTGTGGTCATTTATCCTACTGAATGAAGATGCAAACTTCAAACGTTATTGCTTCAAGTCTTACTATTATGAATAAAGCCACGATAAAACTCTGCATATAAGTTTTAGTATGGCCTATTTGGTTTTTAAAATAGTTCTTAGAGGCATAAACACATTATGTTTAAATCTCAATAAACCACAAGAACTATTGTCTGGTTTCCTCTAGAAAAAAAAAACAGATCCAAGGTAGAGGAACTGTGAAGAATCCTTTTTGTTCTTTATTATTTATAACTGTGTCATTTTCATGTTTCTATTCAGTGTGTACTCATAGTTGAGCAATTAAAGAGTTAATTTAAATAAAAACATTAAGATAAGAATAAAGACAGCTATTCCATGCAAAGCCGTGAAGTAAGCCTTACTTGTTCATATCCTATAGCAAATACTCATTCAGTATTTGATTTACTGATCTCAGTTGAGAAAATGCAATTGATCCTCATTGTTTACAGAGTCCATATTTGAAAATTTGCCTACATGTTAAAACTTATTTATAACATCAAGATCAATATTACAGCCTTTCTGCCATCATTCACAGATGTTGGGCAAAATACCAAAAAAAAAAAAGTGTGTCATTCAATGCACACACTTCCAGCTCACATTAAACAAGGCAGAGTTCCATTTCCTTGCTTCAGCTCACACGGTCTGTTTAATGACACATTTTTATGTTATTGTATTTTTTCTTTAGGGTAAAGTTGGTCCCTGAACTGGCTCCGGCCCTACACTTATCCCCAAGCACAGTACTAGTGAGCCCCTTGGGTTCTTAAGTACAGTAAAGGCAAAAAAACCCATAGGATTCCAAGTTCACTGGCTGCCGGAGCCACACAGCTGAGCACCTTAGTAAAGTGCTGCCTCAAAATAAAACAGCACAAATGAGGGAGGAGCTCACGAGGCTCTACCATTCCCTGAAGGATGATTGGCAGTTAATGATGGCTAGGGAAAGGATGTCACTTTTCCATGGTGTGGTCACTGACCGTTGTCCATGCCCCGGTAAATAGCCCCCACCCATGCTTCTGCAGGCACCATTAATTAAACTCAGTAGGTCATATACAGAAGGACATGGAAGGAGGGGAGACTTGCTAGAAAAAAGGAGGAGGATTCAGCCTGAAAAAAGAAAGCAGATGGGAGACAGCAATAGTGGCTGAAAATGATGAAAATTCAATATACACATAGGAAATTGTAGAGGAGTATTCATATTGGGATTTGTTTTTTGTTTTTTTTTTTTAAAAAAAGATTTGGGATATAATTCAATGTTACACCACTTGCCTGCTGGTTCAGTCACTAAAAGAAAGAAAGACAGAAAGAAAGTGGACAGGGAAGAAGGGAACAAGGAAGAGAAGGAGGGAAGGAGGGCAGGAGAGAGAAAGAGATAGAAGGGAATGATGTGGGAGTGATTTCTTTCTAATCTGTTGCTTTCATTACTTAATTAATAAAGAAACTGACTAGGCCCATTTGACAGGCCAACCCTTAGATGGGTGGAGTAAACAGAACAGAATGCTGAGAGAAAGAAGCCGAGTCAGGTAGTCGCCATAATTCTCCCACCCAACACAGACGCAGGTTAAGATCTTCCCTGGTAAGCCACCTCGTGGGCTACATAGATTATTAGAAATGGGTTAGATCAATATGTAAGAGCTAGCCAATAAGAGGCTGGAACTAATGGGCCAGGCAGTGTTTAAAAGAATACAGTTTCCGTGTAATTATTTCGGGGCATAAGCCATATGGGCGGCCAGGTGCCAGGGACGCAGCCCACCGCTCCTACTACAACAGGGAAGACAAAGGAAAGGGATAGAAGGGAGGGAGGAGATAGTTTGCCACCTCTGAATTACTATTCATGAAGGAGGTGTTGTACTAGGCACTATGCAAACCCATTCATCCACAGTATTGCTCTGAGCTGCCATTAAGTGTTGTTGGATGCTAATGTCTAAAGCCTTATTTACTCCTCCCTTCTGCTCCTCTGCAGTGGATATTCAATCTCCAGCTTACCACAAGGAAGCCCAGGCTGAGAAAGGCATCAATACCTACAACAGTCACACAGACCAGAGTCAGAGCCCTTCCCACAGTTCCTAAGCTCACATGCTTGTCATTATACATGCTACCTCCAAGGAGGAAGCTCAGACCAAGCAAGTAAAAACAAGCAAATATGTTCTTCCCCATGGAACATATTCTTTGGGACCTGGGAACTGAAACAGAATTTAAATAAAAGTAGAAGAAAAAAACACATGGGCTTAGTCTGGTGGTAGATTGATTCCCAATTTCTGAGAAACCACCATATTGATTTCCATAGTGGCTGTACAAGTTTGCACTCCCACACACAGTGGAGGAGTGTTCCCCTTGCTCCACATCCTCACCAGCACCACTCTTGGGCATAGACCCAAAGGATGCTCAATCCTACCACAAGGACACTTGCTCAATTATGATCATAGCAGCTTTATTTGTAATAGTCAGAACCTGGAAACAACCTAGATGTCCCTCAACTGAAGAATGGATAAAGAAAATGTGATACATTTACACAATGGAGTATTGCTTAGCTGTTAAAAACAATGTCGTCCGGATATTTGAAGACAAGTGGATGAAACTAGGAAAAAAAATCATCCTGAGTAAGGTAACCCAGACCCAGAAAGACAAACATGGTTTATACTCACTCATAAGTGGATATTAGCTGTAAAGTAAAGGATAGCCATGATACAATCTACAGACACAGAAAGACTAGATAACGGGGGTGGGGGGGGTTCAACAGGGAGGGGGCTGCTCAGATATCCCTGGGAAGGGAAATAGAAGATATTTCATGAGTGGACTGGGGGCAGGTGGGGATGGGAACATGAGGGATAAGTTTGGGGGAATGGAGGGAGAATAGTACTGAAAGAGACAACTGGAAAGGGGGTGCTTTTCAGGGTGAGGCAGAAACCTAGCGCTAGGGAAACTCCCAGGAATATATAAGGATTCCTAGCAATAGGGTAAGCATCCTGAGCAGGCTACCTCCTATGACCAGACTACTGGTGGAGGGATTAGGACACCAACCCAGCCACATGACCACGGACCTACAGTCTGTCCTTCCTATGGGATGTACTGGGGTAAGGGTGGTGTAGAGATTGAGGACTGGCCCACTGATGGCTGGTCTCCCCTGAAATCCACGCCATGATAGTAGGCCACCCCTGACTCTGCCAGAGCACCAGGACCCAGAGGCTGGATGACCCTGAGACCGAGGAGAAAACCAAACACAACTGGAGAAAAATATATGTTAATGTAATACAGTCCAACGACATTCTGCTATGCTCAGGTTGGTGCCTAGCCATGGTCATCAGAGAGGCTTCATCTAGCAACTGATGAAAACGGGTGCAGACCCACAGCCAAACATTAGGCAGAGTTCAGGGAATCCTGCTGAAGAGAGGGAGGAAGGATGTTAGAAGTCAGAGAGATCAAGGACACCATAAGAAAAGCCACAAAAACAACTAATCTGGGCTCACAGGAGCTCACGGAGACTGAACCCCTATTAGTGAGAGGGCAGTCACAGACTCTTTTGCTGGCTTTCGGGACCCTATTCCTCATACTGCCTTAATACAAGCAGAGGTGTTTAGTCTTATTGCAACTCAATGTGCTATGTTTTGTTGATATTTGTGGGAGCCCTTTTCTGAATAAAAATGGAGGAGGAGTGGATTTAGGGGGCAGAGGGAAGGTAGGGGGAATGGACTGGAAAGAGATGAGGGAGGGGAAACTGCAGTTGGAATGTAAAATAAGTGAATAATAATAACAAAACACATGGGCTTGTGGCACACAACAATAAACCTGTCTCAGTAGCATGACAGGTGTGTGCAAGATGGCAAGAGAAGACCCTGATGCTCATGTGAAGGTGCACCTGCTTCAGATGGAGGAAGTGCAGCTGCTGTCAGGCTCTGCCCACAACTCTCTCTCTCTCTCTCTCTCTCTCTCTCTCTCTCTCTCTCACACACACACACACACACACACACACGCACAAAGGAGCAGTATCTGAAACCCTCTCAAGGGCGCTGTCCATTTTGCTCAATCTATACATGTGTGGGGAGCAGATACAGGCATCAGAGATGGTGGGCTCTGCCACATAGCCTGCTAGCTCTTTATCCCTCATATAACTCAGTGGCCTCAGAAGTCTCCAGAAAACCAAGCCCTGGTTGCCTGTGAGACTAACCAGCAGCAGCAGCACATCTGCCCTGGCTTTGCTCTGCTTTCCCTGACTGCTATTTCCTGGGATCCATCCCATAACCCCTGTGAACCCTCATCCTTGTTTCAAGTTCTCCTTCTGGAGAAGCATCCTCAAAGCCATCAGCACATGTGGCAGCATGGAGACATTATTAACTACAGTTGGCTCCCATTCGGAGTCTCAAGTTGGCTTTGTCAAGACAACCATAGAAAAGGACCTTAGCCATTCTCTCCATTCTTCTTTAAGTCAGCTAACTTGTTGTCATGTACATCTGGGCGTAGAGGGCAGCCAAGAAGAAACAGGAAGATTCCAGATCCAGCTTAGATGGCTTCTGCCAGATTCCCCAGTAGCTGGACTTGACTTGCAGCCCAGAGCATCCCACCTAACACAAGCTCCAAAGTGTTTCAGAAAAGCAACTGACAAAGCCACCAGGACACTGCCCCTCACAAGTACATAACACATCCAGCATACCCACAGTGAAGCATTCATTGAAATGATGAATTATTGTTGAACTATTGTGTAGCTGTTTTCTCTAGACTGAAGCACTCTCTCCTAGAGAAAGGAGAAGGTTTATAAACATGCAGAAGAAATGAAATATACACATTAACAAAACTTAGAAAGGCAACTTCCACAACAAATTCCCAGGGCTTTATATAAATTAAACAGTTGTTGGAGACAGGAGCCTCTTCAGTAGAACTACCTACACATTGGGAAGGCAGCTCACAGGATGCAGCTTTTGTGAGTCATCACCCAGGCTGGGGTGAGCTTTGCTGTATCAGGACCGCTTGTTTGTTCCGGGCTGCCCAGAACCAAATAATTACACAGAAACTATATTAGTTGCAATACTGTTTGGCCAATAGCCTAAGCTATTTCTGGCTATCTCATATCTTAAATTAACCCATCTCCATTAATCTGTGTATTGCCATGAGGCTGTGGCTTACCGGGTAGAATTCCAGCATCTGCCTCTGGCAGAGCTACATAGCTTCTTCTGACTCTGCCTTCTTCCAGCCAGGAACAAACAAGCAGCCCTCCTGTAACAAATTGGTGCCCTACATTGGACACCAACTGTTGAATTAACATGGGTCAAAAAATACCAGACTAACTCTAAGACAAAACCAATTACACTCTTTTTAATTATAAGAGGCAAACTCACGAAACAGGAATGAGAAGTCCAAGCTCAGCCATGTAGCATGGAAACCACACAGAGAGACAGCAAACCATGGACCACCTAGCATTTTTCTTCGGGTACCCAAAAGGTCACACGCTCACTGGTTCCACCTCTTTATTTTATTTTATTTTATTTATTTATTTATTAAAGATTTCTGTCTCTTCCCCGCCACCGCCTCCCATTTCCCTCCCCCTCCCCCAATCAAGTCCCCCTCCCTCATCAGCCCAAAGAACAATCAGGGTTCCCTGCCCTGTGGGAAGTCCAAGGACCATCCACCTCCATCCAGGTCTAGTAAGGTGAGCATCCAAACTGCCTAGGCTCCCACAAAGCCAGTATGTGCAGTAGGATCAAAAACCCATTGCCATTGTTCTTGAGTTTTCAGTAGTCCTCATTGTCCACTATGTTCAGCGAGTCCGGTTTTATCCCAGGCTTTTAATTAGTGATCCTAGAGAAGCTAAATAAGAAGGAGAACTCAAAGAAAAACATATAGGCATCCTCCTGAATATTAACCTTCATCAGGCGATGAAAGGAGGCAGAGACAGAGACCCACATTGGAGCACCGGACAGAAATCTCAAGGTCCAAATCAGGAGCAGAAGGAGAGAGAGCACGAGCAAGGAACTTAGGACTCCGAAGGGTGCACCCACACACTGAGACAATGGGGATGTTCTATTGGGAACTCACCAAGGTCAGCTGGTCTAGGTCTGGTTCCACCTCTTAAAGTTTATTAGCTGACAAAGATTCCTCATCGGAGCTTTTTGGTGGTGCAATTGCCTTTGAGTCAACCATGCTCCTCTAAATATCACTCCCATCCATGCTCCCATAAGCAACCCCAGTAAACTCTTTGGTTCAAACTAAATGTGTAGGATTGTTACTGTCCTCCCTGGGGCGAACAGGCACTTGTCCTCATGTCTCCAAGAAAAGTTATTTGATATGTCCAGAAAAGAAAATACCAGAAGCTGGGTGCATTACAGTAGAAGAACTTTCCCTCACTCACCTGTTTGGCCACTTTGACATTTAAAAAGCATGGTACAGGGGCCCAGCAAGGACCCTTGACTGTTCCACAGCATGGCAAGGTGACAGAAAGGAAAGCAGTTGCTCCATGCAGATCAGGCCACGTGTTCAGGGCAACCCCACTTTACCACACCTGTAGGACCGTCATGGATCCCTTACATCGGAAGACAGTGCCTCTGATGGCCTAATCTCCTCTCTCTGCCTCAACATGGCCATGCCAGGGAACAAGGTTCTGGGAATGAATTTCCGGATAGCAGACCATAGAAGGGGAGGCAACAACAGAGAAAGGCGGCAACACAACAGCAAGTCACCTGGTGTGGAGATGATCAAATTCCTTATGTTTTTCTTGTGATTGCTCTGTGAACTTGAAATGAAGTCATGATGTAAATTCAGCCCCTAATGAGGTTCAACAGCACCAATCCTGCTGGTGAGACCTCGGCTCCCTCCTTCTCCCTCCCTCTCTCAGGCTGCCAGCACTCCTGGGAGATGAGGACAAAGGAGGAAAGCCAAATGACAGGCTGGAGGGAACACAAAAGAAGGCAAAATTATTGATATAATCAGGGTGAAGAAATGCAATCATTTTATTTGGTCTGATGGCCCTTTCCCCCAAAATGATGTCCTTTGGAAGAAATCACCACAGGTAGTTTAAAAGCTCCAATTTCAAAAATGATAACTCTGTAGCGGGCCCTGATGCCTGCCTATAATCCCAGCATTTGGAGGCTGAGGTAAGACGAGGGCAATCTCAGGGTCTGCCTGGGCTATGTAATGAGACCCTGTCCCAAAATAACAGCAAGAATGGTAATTAATAAAACAATTAGCTGAGTTTTGGCAGCGTGCTGAGTGCTACTCCAAACACTTCGTGTCAACCCAATCTTTCAACCCATTCAGTCATTTAGTATATGATTTTAATCGTTAGCGATGTATTTATAATGTAATTAATCCAATGATTTTATGGAAATTAATGACTATTAACCTATTAATAATTTTAATCACTTTTAATGTGCTAATAAAAGTTAATATCTTAAACTCCCAGTAGTTAATCAGTTACAAAAATGAAGCCTCATGATTTCTTTAAATTTTGTTACTGACACTAAGTGACAAACATTTAAGAATTGTTTAACTTGTGCCACCAGTTAGTGTATGTTATCTCATGATTAAGTTCATGCATCTAAGATCTTAGGAGAATGTCACTACAATTACCTCACACACAGAAAGATCTAGAGGTTTGTTCAAGCTCACAGGAAAAAGAACAGAGTTGGACTCAAGCTTGGGAGGTGGGTGGGGGCACTAATTCTAGGTCATCCTCCCAAATGTCTACAATTTAAAGTCAGCCATGAGATACTTTCTTTGAAAACAAAAAAGAAACCAAACCCCAAATCAGTTCCACGGGGCTCTAGGCCATCAAAGGACTGACTGCCAAAAGCAGCTTATAACCTAGGGTTGGGGAGAGGGTCAAGCAGTCTGGGACTGAATCAAAACAGATATGGGATCAGACACAGACTCCAGATCTCAGAGAAACAAAAATAAATTGGCAAAGATGGAACCAGACCTTGTTTCCCAAAAAACTCAAGCTAGAAGTTTCCCTAGCCCTGAAACCGAAAGCTCAGATATCTGGGACTCCAGAGGTGTGGTAATAGGGGTGGCGGGGCTGCGTTCCCAGCACCCCGGCCGCCTGCTCGGCTACCTTATGCCCCAAAATAATTACACAGACACTGTATTCTTTTAAGCACTGCTTGGCCCTTTAGCTCTAGCACTTACAGGCTAATTCTCACATCCCGATCAACCCATCTCTAATAATCTGTGAGAACCGGTCTTACCGGGAAGATTCTAGCCTAGTCCATCCTGGGTCGGAGCTTCATGCCGGGAGTGGGGCATGGCATCTCTCTCAGGCGTCTGCTCCCTAGAGGAGAGCCAGCCGGGCGGTGGTGGCGCACGCCTTTAATCCCAGCACTCGGGAGGCAGAGGCAGGTGGATCTCTGTGAGTTCGAGGCCAGCCTGGTCTACAAGACAGAGGGCAGCTAATTTAAATGTTTTCTACCAGAATCCTTACCCTCCTGTTGCAAGCATTTAGAATCAGCTTCAAAAACCCTTTAATCTTTCTGGTTTTTAGGAACTTTCCAGTGAGAGGTATCCAACGTCTTTTCTATTGAAAGTCATCCAAGTTGGTTGAGTCTTAGCAAACCTCAGAGGTTCCTGCTGCAGATTAAAGCCTTGTTTGTGAACTTCTCTCACAAGTCCTCAGCACAAGGAAGTGATGCTGAAAAAGCTTACCTCATGGAGGATGGATCTTCCCTCACAAGGTAAGGTACTGTTGGCTTTCCCTCCTCTCTACTGGAGCTCACATAGCTTGCTCATTGGCTCCACTCTTAAAAACAAATTTATTATCTAATTCTCCATCTGAGTAGTTCTCAGCCCCATCTCTGCTGCTGAGTGCTATGTCCTCATGTCCTCACTCCCTCTCCACTCACCACCAAAGCGGGAGGAGCTGGAAAGATGGCTGACTCAATGGCGTTCTTGCTGTGGAAGCATGAGAGCCTGACTTCTAACCCCATCCCTGGAACCCATATGAAAAGTCTGGGTGTGGTAGTGTGCCCTTGTAATCCCAGCACTGTGGATGGAAGACAAGCGAATTCCTGGGGCTCACTGTCCAGTCAGCGAGAGACCTTATTTCAAGAAGCAACATATTTGGGTTCTGAGGGACAATATCCATGATTGCCCTCTGGCCTCCACACAAACATGTAATCTCACCTCCACACAGAAGCATCTGTGCACATGCATACACACACCTAAATACAAAGATACTCACATACACATGAGTCTATACACACACACACACACACACCTGTGCACAGGCACACATCGACATACAAACATACACACTCCTTCATGCACACACATTCATACACACACACACACACCCCTAAGATTTTTAAAGAACACATGTCTCAAAGACATTTTTACCCCATAAAACTTCTACCCTTCTGAGCTGGGCAGTGGTGGCACATGCCTTAAATACCAGCACTCAGGAGGCAGAAGCGGGGGGGGGGGGGAGGGGTGGATCTCTGTGAGTTCAAGGCCATCCTGGTCTACAAGAGCTAGTCCTGGACAGCTAGAGCTGTTACACAGAGAAATCCTGTCTTGAAAAAAAAAATAATATGGGAGGTCCTTCTTTCTATGTGTTGCTTTTGTCAGTTAATAAATAAAGAAACTGTCTCGAGCCTGTGATAGGGTAGATCAGGGGAAACTAAACTGAATGCTGGGAGGAAGAAGGTGGAGTGAAGGAGACGCCATGTATTCCACTCCGGAGATAGACACTAGAACTTTAGCCGGTAAGCCACAACCACGTGGCCATATACAGATGAATAGAAATGGGTTAAATTAATATGTAAGAGTTAGCCAGCAAGAAGCTAGAGCTAATGGGCCAAGCAGTGATTTAAATAATACAGTTTTCTGTGTGGTTATTTCGGTTCTGGGCAGCTGGGACGAACAAGCGGCTACTTGCAATAACAAAAAAAAAAAGGAAGGAAGGAAGAAACAAAGAAAGAAACAAAGAGCTTCACACTTCTGGATGCAAAAATTGAGACTTGGTGGTGATCAGCACAATCGAGAGACAACCGGGGACAGTGGCAGCTGTAACCTCCAAAGGTCTACTCCTATGACCTGCTTTCTCCAAGTAGGTTTTTAAAGTTCTACAGTCTCACAAAATAATGTCACCATCTGAAGGGAGAAAAAAACCTTCAAAACATGGGCCTGGAGGGGACATGTCATATTCAAACATAATTTGATCTTACCATGACTGACACTCCCATCCTATGGCTCTCAAGTGCACTAAAGTGGAAGCCACCTCCCCTGCAGAACTCAGAGAAGCCTTTCAAATCACACACCTACTTAACCCATTCAGTTCTTTCCAGAGAACTTTCATGAACCTTATCCACTGTCCAGTTGTTGCCCCTCTTTCTCAAACAGTCCCATGCTCTTCTTCAAGCTAATTCCAGCCCAGGTTTCAGATTTCAGCACAGTAGATTGGGAGAGAGGGTGAATTTTAGTTATAACCAGGTGTTGAACCCAACCTTCATCCACTACCCTAACCTTGAGAGAGTTGCCAGCCATCTCCTTGTGTATGATGGGAAGAGGCCAATGCTATGGATTAACAGCTAGTGGGCTGAAGTGTGAGGCCCAACCACTGCAGACAGGCACCTGCCATGGCTAGCACAGTGCGGTTGGGTGCTGTGATGTTACTTTCCAAGGGGTCTCTGTGGAGCCCTCAGTTCTGAGGGAGAAGTCCACGGCCATTCCTGATGCACCTGTTCTTTGTGTCTTTTCATGTGTGGAGGCCAAAGGTCAACTTTGGGTTTCCTTTCTTAGAGTCATCCTTCACTTTTTTTTTTCTTTTTTGGAGACAAGATCTCTCACCGGGTTGGAATTAGATCATCAATGCAATTAGACGAGCTGGCCAGGGAGCACAAGGGTCTTCCCATCCCTGCCTCCACAGGGCTGAAACCACAAATACATACCACTTTGTCAGCTTTTTATCTGGTCTATGTGGGTACTAGGATAGGAACTCAAGTCTTCGGGCTTGTGCAACAAACCCTTCCCCACCTGAGCCACTATCCCAGTTTATACCTGTTCCAAATTCTTTCTCATACGACCCTGATCTTCAGTCTGTCTTCCCTCTGGGCTGCAAGCTGAAAACAGAGCCTATGTCTGTCGATCAGTTACCATCCTGCTACTATATGGCCTGGCATACAGTAGGTGACCAATTAATACTGAAGCAAGTGCTATGGCCACAGGGACGCCTTCATCTCTGAGACAAGCAACACTGAGATTAGAAGGAAGTGGGCTACAAGCAGACTACACACCAAACATAAAGCTTCAACCTATGTCAGATATTAACTCGTCCTAATCCACTATGAAACAGGAGAGACAAGCAATGAGGGTGGCAGGAAAGATGTTTCAAACACCAGGCTAGGGACTGGGCCAATCGGGTTGCTCAGTAGTTAGGAGACTCATAAGGGTTTGAGTTCAAATCCCCAGCAACCACATAAAAAGTGTGAAACCCAGCTACTGTAGGAGCTGAGACAGGAGAATCCCTGGGATTTAGTGGTTGCCAGCCTAGCTCAAGGTTCATATGAACCCATCTCTCCGGGGAAAAAGATAGAAAGTGATGGGACACACACTATCCTCCTCTGACTTCCACATGCATACAGCTGTGCGCATTTGCATGCAATCACACACACACACACACACACACACACGCACACACAAAATTAATAAGCAATAAAAATAAAAATATCGAAGCCACCTTTTTTTTTATATTATTTGTGGAGGAAGCACAAACATGCCATAGCACATATATGGAGGTCAGAGGGCAGCTTGCAGGAGTTGGCTCTCACCTTCCACACGTTGGTTCTGGGAACTGAACTCAGACAGTAAGTTTGACTGCAAGCCCCTTTACTGCTGAGCTATCTTGCTGGCCAATAAGTCACCATTTATTTTTTTTATTTTTATTTTTTATTTTTTTTTTGTCACTCTCAATCATACAGTTTAAAGAGCAAACCCTCTTGACTCAAAAGTGCCACCTTTGAATCACACAGCCTCCCGGCTTGCTACCTGTGAGGCCTTGAGAAGTGATTTTAGTTCCTTGAGCAGAAGGTGTCTTCCCTCTCACGGGGGGTGGGAAGGTGGGGGGCGCTTACAGTCCTGCTCAGGGGGCTGTCTGTACAGAGGAAGTGAGAAACCCCCCTCAGCCATCCTAACAATCGTCTACCAGAGGGAAATAGGAAGCACACTGTCATTGTTGGTGTTATTATTGCCCCGTGCTGGACTAGCTTGCTAGCCCTTTCACCCTCGAATTTCTTCTAGGGGTCTGCATTTTTCTTTTTACTGCTTCAATCTAAAGTGTATCAGAGAAGGACAAAAAAGCTAACGCTTTGTATCCAGAAGAGAAATGGAAGAATTACCAATATGCAATTGCCACGCAGGCTAAACCCAAGACACACTCTTCCTCCCTTCCTCAATCCCCTTTCTCCTTCTCCCTCCCCCACCCTGTTTTTCAATAAGTAGACTTAGCTAGATCCTAAGCCTCTGACTCTTAGAATGACCTGGGCCTCTTGGCCCTGTTGCCACCCTACAGGAATAGTTCTGTCTTTTGTGATGGATTCTGAGCATGTTAAAGACAGTTGTTCTGACCTTTTGGAATGTTATTTCTTCTTTTTTAGTATGTAGTATTGTTTACCTAAGGCAAAAAAAGGTATAAAAGAGAGAATAATAAATAGGTCTTACCTTTTGTACCACCTCTCATTGATTGTCGGTGGGTGCCCAGAGCCTTGTCTTAAGAAGGATTCTGCTATAGCTTTTAGGTTGAGTGGGAAAGCACACACTGATTGATTAGTAATGTCTTCCCCGCATGTGTAGGTGGGAAGGTCAGAACAGACCATCTCTGGATTAATAGCACTTTTCCCAGAGGTCTAGAAGGGTCTATCTCCTTTCAAATTTCCATGCTGCCTGTTTCTCTCTGCCTCGCCTTCCTGTCGGATTCTGCTGCCGTGTGGAAGTTCTAAATGAAGTTATTATTAGTTTGAACTGGTTTTATTTTCCACCTGAGATGCAGAAAGCTTTGAGGATGGTTCACAGAAAAAGAAACCCTTCCCAGTAACGTTTACACAGGGACAGTACTGTTCCTAATGATGCCGACACTCACCACTGCCCTTTCAAAACAGAGTGATTTAAGTCATCAAATTCACAGTGGGGGGATAACTGAGTCTTGGGGTGCAGAAGTCCAGTGGTAGCACCTCTTAACCTAGGCAAGGTGGGTATGGCTCCTGACATGGGCAGTAGATTAAAACTCATCATCGGGATACCCTGAACAGAGACCCTTGGTATTGCTGACTGTGCTGAGCGCAGACAAGAGTCAGGCAGCAGTTTGCTAGGTTTCTACTGGGAATTTACTGCTTGGCCTATGATCCCAAAGGGCAGGAAGGACTTAAAAAGTTTCAAGTCATTTGAATCCATAGTTTGAGAACTCTTCGGACTTTCTCTAGTACTCTAGATAGTATCCTCTCTCTCAAAGGACCACTGAAAGCCCTAAGGCTACAACACTCAATTAGGGGCAATTAAAATCACCTGGGTACTCCAAAGCACTTGAGAGGGGCAACTAACCACAGAGATCCTAATTTAAATGGACTGGCTGAGTTCTCTGTATCACAGGACGTCATTCACAAGCTCTCCTAGTCAGTCTAATGGGAAATGAGACCTGAGACCCACGGCCCAGGGGCTGAGGGTGCCACCCCAGGACTCTTGGGAATCTAGACACCAAAATCATATGCAAAGCAACCTCTGCTTAAGATCAACGACTCCTGAAGGTCAGTCCCATGGGCCTCAGGGCTTTCCCGAGGCTGGCAGCTGGTGAGGCTTCTACTGTCCCTGTCCAAGAGACAGTAGTGGGATCCTGGAGGGCTGGGAGAGCTGTCCCAGCTCACAGGTTACAAATGTGAATAGTTTGTTCCCCTGAACATTGTGACTATGTAGCAGAAATTTCAGACCCCTGAGGAAGAATCCCCAAATAGCTTGAACATCGTTGAACCAGAGGGCAAAGCTGGTTCACCCATTAATTGCAGAACAGTTCCTCACCTGATAGGGTGAGGTAAGGAGTTGAATACTGTCAGGGCTGGCTGTGCAACAAGAGACTAACAAAGCACTCACCTTTGCGGCTGATCCAGCTACATCCGCACATTCTAAAGCAAACGGCAGCTATCCGCACAAAGATAAATGCGTGGAGACGTTAAAGCAACAACGAACGTACATGGAAAAGCAAAAGTAACCTTTGTACTTATCTCAGCATGAGTAGTGTTAAAGTATTCGTGCAGTGAAATAGCATGCAGCCATTATAAAGCATCCTGTGCTGGAGGCTAGTGAGACGGCTCATCCAGTAAAGATACTTGTCTCCATGCCTAACGACCTGAGTCCAGTCTCTGGGACCCACATGGTAGAAGGACATAGGTTCTACTTGGACCTCTACATATATATGATAGCACAATAAATAAATAAATAAATAAATAAATAAATAAATAAATAAATGTTGTAAAAAAATCTTTTAAATATCCTGAACTTGTTCTTTTAAAAATTATTTTTGGGCTTTTCTTTAAGTTAAATTTTTTTTTATACAGTATATTCTAATTGTGGTTGCCCCTCTCTCAACTCCCCCCTGTTCTTCCTCCCCTCCCCTCCCATCCAGATTCACCCCTTTCTGTGTCTCCTTAGAAAACAAACAGGCATCTAAGGAATAATAATAAAATAAAAACAAACAAATAGGACTAAAAAATAAACTAGCAGAAGCAAAAAGAGCCAAAGAAGAAGCACAAGAAACATAGATGCAGACACACACCCCTGAACTGGAAAACATTATATATTTGCAAAGGACCCATACGGTTAAAAATAACGTCCCTGAACTAACATTAGGAGACGAAGAACCTCCAAGGATTTCGTTGAGTTTGTTTTATGCTGGCCATCTATCGCTGAGCGTGGGGCCTGCCCTTACGAGTGTTTTGTTTCCCCAATGGGACTCTCTCAGAGAAAGCTAATTTTTCATTTGCAAGTGGTTATTGATCGGAGACAGCTTCTGGGTTAGGGATGGGGACGTGTGTCTGCTTCTCCTTTCAGTTCTAGGACCTCATCTGGTGCAGACCCGTGCAGGTACCATGCAGGCCCCGTGCAAGCCACCTCAGTCTTCGTGAGTTCATGTGTGCATCCCTCCCGCTGTGTCTAGAAGGCCTTGTTTCCTCGCTGTACTCCCTGGGCTTTGACTCTGACAGTCTTTCTGCCTCTTCTCCTGCAGGATTCTCTGAGCCCTGAGGGGAAGGATTTGATAGAGATGTACCATTAAGGGCTCTGTATCCCAAGGTTTCTCACTCTCTGAACACTGTCCAGTTGTGGGTCTCCGTATTTGTTCCCATCTGCTGCAAGAGGAAGCAGATCTAATGATTCGGAGTGAGGCGCTGATCCATGTGTATAGCAGGATGCTGTTAAGAGTTGTCTTATTGCTCTATTTCTTTAGCAGTATTGGTCCTTCCCCTGCCCTCTCTGGTTCTTGGCCCCCTGAGCAGTGTTGGACATAGGTTCCATCTCATGAAATGGGCCTTGATTCAAATCAAATCCTGGTTGGCTATTCCCACAAGCTTTGGGTCTCTGTTGTATCAATGTATATTGCAGTCAGGTCAGTATGGTAGATCGAACGTTTTGTAGCTGGGCTGCTGTGTCCTTTTCTTCTTTGGTAGCAGAGCACCTTCCTGTGTCATGAACACTAGAACAGGGATGGAGGCTCCAGGCAGGCACTAGCTGGACTTTTTCGTGTTTAGTGAGTTCTGTAGGTGTTGTCTTCAGCAACAGGGCCATAGTCACATGTATTGATCACATGGGACATGTTGCCTTGATGCACATACATATCATGAAATTGTAACATTTAGCTAATTAGCATACTTATCTCCATACAAAGTAGCCATTTTGTGGTAACATGCACTTTCCTGATATTCCTGAGAACTTGATGTATCATCATTAATCACAGCCACTGCTGTACAATGCATGACTTGAAATCCTTCTCCTAACCTTAGTTATGGATGCTTAGATCAGCATCTCATCATCCCTTCCCCCACCACCACCATAGCCTCTATAACCAGTCATTATATTCTCCGGCCTGGCCTTTGAAATCACATATTGGTTTTGCTTCTTATTGCTATGATAAAGACTGTAACCAAAAGCAACCTGGGGAGACTTGCATGTCTCTGTCACAGTCCATCAGTGAAGGCACTCAAGGTAGGAACCTGGAGGCAGGAACTGATGCAGAGTCCATGGCTTGCTCAGCCTGCTTTCTTACACACTCCATGACTGCCTGTCTGGGGGTGGCACCACCCACAGTTGGCTGGGCCTCCCACATCAGTCCTTAACCGAGACAATTCAGTTCAGCTAACCTACAAGGCAATCCTGGGGGCAATTCCTCAACTGAAATTCCCTCCTCCCAGACATATCTAGGTTTCTGTCAGAGTGACAGAAACTGACTAGCTCATATCACCTGGTTTTTGTTTGTTGTTTTTGTTTTGTCTTGTCTTGTTTTAAATTCACCTTACGAGAAGGTTTTTTCACTAGCGGATTCCGTGCCTGCTTTATTTCACTTCAGTACACATGACAAGATGTCCTTCGTTATGAAAGCCAATGCATTCCATTGTGCAGACACACCATGTTCACTCCACTTGTTCACCCACTGTGTGACATGTGGGCATCATAGCTAGCCTGCTTCCACTAGGGCTACAGAAAACACTCAGTGCAGACCCCTCTCCAACACACTGATCTGATTTCCTTAGCTATGTGGTCAATATCAGGGCGCTGAGGGCACATGCTACCTCCGCTTTAAACTGTGTAGCAGCACACATACTGTTGGGAGCAGTGAGACCCCAGATCCTGAATTTCTTATAATTCCCTGATCTGAGTGCCTACAGCTGCTCTGAGCAGGAGACCTTCAGGAGTTCCTGATGGCAGGAGAGTGGTTTCTGGTGGGTTTGGCTGGGGCGTGACTATCTCTATATAATCTGCCCCTGAACACAATAAAGAGGGCATTCTTGGGGAATTCAAGGATGACCCCTGTCGCTGTCTCTCTGTCTGTGTGTGTTTGTGTATTTTAACCTTCAGCCCCTTGCCCAAAGTTCGATAACTGGGTGCCAGCTCACAGAGCACAGACACGGGGGCGCAGTGCGTGGCACATACCGTTTTCATAACAACTGTATTCCTGCTCTTAGGGAAGGATTCTTTTTTCTCTACACCTTTACCAAGCTTTGCCTCCTGTCTTTCTGACAGTATCCACCCTGACAGGAGGAAGGTGGCACCTCACTGTTGTTTTGAGTTGTGTTTCCCTGAAGATCACAGATGTATGACATTTTATCACACACCCATGAGTAACTTGTATCTCTTCTTCTTTTTTAAAAAAAAATAATCTCTTAATATTTTTCAAACAGATAATAAGCACACCCAACATGAATGGTAGAAGGGTAGCAAAGGATCTATCTCCCCCAAAGACAGACATCCTTTACCAATCCTTAGCATGCAGCTGTGGGCTCAGACTACATATGCCTTCTGCTTGTTATCTAATCTGCAAAAGAGCAATCACACATAAACTACAGCAGACTGACAACCAAAGACTGGCTAGAAGATCATAAAATTAAATTATAAATTGTCGATGCTTTGAAAAATGTTTGCTTTTCTTTGCCCATGCCTAGGTTTCCATTGGCTCATATGTTTTCTTGCCATCAAGTCCCCCAAGTTCCCTCAATACCCTGGCTATCAACCACTAGAGATGTGTAGCTGGAAACACTTCCTCCCTTTCCTCAGGCCAGCTCTTAAGACTTTTCCTTTTCAGTGCAGACGCTGGTTAGCTGGAGGTAATCTTAATGGTCTTGTTTTGATTTTCCTGTGCTTTTTGAGGTCATCTCCCCAATCATCATCAAGACCAATGTTGCGGAGTTTGCACCCTATATTTTCTTCTAGTGAGTCTACAAATTCTCATCTTAAACTCAAAGCTTTAGTTTTAAATTTACAGTTGATTTTTACATCATATGGTCTAGTTGCGCTCTTCTGCACATAGATGCCCTTTGCCCCCAGCCCTCTTTTACTGAACAAAACCTCTTCTCCGCAACCGCCTTTGCTATAGGTGTTGGATGATGGATTCTCAAAACAAAGCACTTCCAGGAGGTCAACAAAGGTTACATTCTGGGAGAACAGAAACTTGGAAGATTCTTGAGGAGGGCCCATCTCCATCACTGTAAGAAACAGTAACCGGCAGCTTAGGGTGAGAACTGGACCAGCTCAATGGCAGAGAAGAGACATTTGAACAGTTGTGTAGCCTGCAAGTTGTGCAGAGAGATTCAGGGTCTCGGGTTTCAGGAGTTGGCACCTCTGTTGAGGCAGCTGCTTTTGCGCTACCCCTGTTCATTATAAGTAACCTCTCACCCAAGTTCTTGTTAGTAACCCCAATAAAAAATGCCACTGGCTCATCAAGTTAAACATTGGTACAATCATTTCTTTGGCCTATTGTAGGTTCCCTTCTGGACTGAATAGATATAGGAGTTGTATCTCCCCCGGGAAATCTATCACAAAAAAAAAGTATGTTCTTGGCACTTCTGTCAAAAGTGAGTAGCTGTAACTGTGCAGATTCGTTTCTGAGTTGCCAATCCTTATCCCATTGGTCTATGTCTGTTTGTATGTCAGGACTGTGCTGTTTTGGTTACTATAGCTTTGTAGTATATTTCTGAGTCAAGGTAGTGTAAAGTCTATGTTTTGCTCTCTTTGCTCAACATTTCTCGGCTATTCAGGATCTTTTTGGCTCAATATGAATGTCATTAGTACCTTATGAGCATTAGATTGCTTCGAGTAGCACGGACATTTTTATGGTTATTGATGTTTCTAGTCCCTAAATATGGACTATATTTCCATTTACTTGTTGCTGTCTTCTCCACCTTCTTTGATTAGTGTTTAATGCTTTTCAGAGCACAAGGTCTTTCAACTCTGGTTTAATTTGTTCTTAAATAATGTGACTGGTTCTTGACTCTTTTTTTTTTATAGTTTGTTGGAAACACTTTTGATTTTGCATGTTGAGTTTGTGACCCATAACTCCTGAATTTATTTATAGTGATAGTCAATCTCAGTCTCAGCTGTCAACTTGGTGAGACCTAGTCTTGGGCATGACTGTCGGGAATTTCCTTGGTTGAGTTCACTGATGTGAGATGACCCAGACACTCTGGGTGACACCATTCCCTTGATTGGAATCCTGTGGTGAATAAGAGGAGGGAGCTGAGTCCTAGCAGTAACCTTTCGCTCCACTTCTGCTATGACTTCCTCACTATGATTGGCTGTGCCCTGAAATACAAGCCTAAATAAAACCCCTCTCCCTTGAGTTTCTTTTGTCAGGGTATCTCAACACAGAAACAGGGACAGAAGCTAAAACAGGTTCCAATAACTTGTTGTTGTTCTTTAGGGTTTTGTTTGTTTGTTTGTTTTTGTTTTTTTGAGATAGAGCTTCTCTGTAGCTTTGGAGCCTGTCTTGGAACTAGCGCTTATAAACCATGCTGGCCTCAAACTCACAAAGATCTGCCTGTCTCTTCCTCCCGAGTGCTGGAATTAAAGGCATGAGCTGCCACCACCACCAACTCCAATAACTTTTTAAAGATTTATTTTTATTATTTTAAATTATGTATCAGTGTGTTTGTGTGGGGGGATGCGTATGTGTGAGTGCAGTTATTGGAAGAGTTCAGAAGAAGGCCTCAGATCCCTGAGCGTTTGTAAGCCACCAGATGTGAGTGCTGGGAACCAAACCTGGTCTTCTGCTAGAGCTGTAAGCGCCTTTGCTGAGTCATCTCTAGAGCCCCATAATAATCTTATAAAGATTTTAGGGTTGTTTATGTATAAGATTGTGTCATATGCAAGCAAAGTCAATTTCATTTTCCCTTTATAGTTTGGTTATTCTTTTTTAAAAAAATATCATAGAAAAAAACATTTTCAACCTATGTATAAATAAAAGTTACAAAATCAGATTTAGTATGGTTTTTGCTAATTTGCTCTTTATTTGTTTTCTTTTATGTACTGCTGAAATGCTCTCTGAGCAGAGAAAAGATAGTGGTGGGAAATGGGTAGAGCAGATTTGTTGATGGTTCATGAAGAAATGTTGCATTTACCTTTAATCTTCTGCTTTTAATTATCTGCATTTCTTCTACAGTAAATATGGCTTTACTCGACAACCAAAGCTCAAAAGGAATCAATGCCAAGCTGGCAGGGCTTCCTGTGAAGTGTGAAGACAAATCCTACCTCGGGGCCACAAGCAAGCCCCAGAGAGCCCTCCAGAGGTTCCGCCTAAGATGGAGCTGTGAGTCTCAGCTGTGCATCTGTCAGACTCCCAACGTCTTTATCCCACACAGGAAACATCTTGATGCTGCTGAGGAATCCTGTCCCATGGACCATGCTGCCTTTCTTTGTCCTCTCCCTGCCCTTTCTCTATTCCTCATTGGTGATGAACTGCTTTGGGGTAGTTCACTTCTTCGTTGTGAAGATGGTTTGCAGCCTTGCGTAATTCTCGGATTTTCACGTTCTCATTCAGTTTTAGCAGATTTTCAGTTTCCCAGACCCCGATTCTCACACACTGCCATGGTAGTGTTTTCTGGCCTGAACTCCTCTAAGCCCCCTGGATGTTAATCCCAATGATCCCTCTTTGATGCCTCTGAGCATGACCTAGAAGAGCTTCCTAAAGTGATGCAGGATTCTATGTCCAGGGGAATTATTCTATTTGGTCTTTGGTAGAGGGAGGTGTGGCTTGCTTAAGATCCCTGAGGTCCTGGGTTCCATTCCCAGCATTTCACAAACTTGGATGCTATGGTGCATACCTATATCCCCAGCATGTATAAGGTGAAGGCAAGAGGATCAGAAGTTCAAGATCATTCTCAGCTATCTAAAGAGTCCCATCTGGGTTTCTTGAGGCCCTGCGTAAAAAAGCAAAATCCAAATCCACTTTAGCCTGTTGTTCCATACGCTGCTCTAAAGCAGCAGTTGCCAGCTGAGCTGAGGAATCCCTCTGGCTTACACTTTATGTACTTGGGGCACTGGACAGTGAGCAAGTGCAATGTTGGAAGTTAACTCTTGCTGTCCTTCCAAGACATAGCTGCACTAAGAAGCTGTGCCAGCCATAAAGTTCCCCCTTGACTTCTCCCTGAATGGATACATGTATTTTTCTTGCTAATGTAGTGCCCTCTCAAACTGTCTCCCACGAGCATCTTGGCAAAGCTGACCAGCATCCACCCTGTTGACTCTCACCAAGTTCAAACCTATCTTCCTCTATTGCCTGGAACAGCACCACAACCTCCTAGCCAGTCCCCGCCTCCTTCTTTCCCCAGGCAAGGATTTCCTGTGCTCCCTGATTCAGGGATCATTCTAGACTCAGCTTCCCCAGACTGTCATTCCTCAGAATAAAAGTCTTCGGTAGTCCCCAAGTGCGTGACCCACAACACTGCCCATGAGTGTGATGAGTGAAAAATGCATTCTGATGGCTGCTTCACTTTCAATATGGCCCATCCCCTTGAATTTAAGCCCCAGCTCAGTCTCCCAAGTCACAAGTCAGTGGCATAAAAAGCATGGAAACTTAATCGCCTATGGTATTTAGAGGAAGGGCCCTTGAAAGTGATTAGATCTAAAGATGCCCGGGTTGTGCTCCTGTGATTGATTTCTGCCTTATAAGAACAAGGAGAGAGCAGAGGCACATGGATACGCACACTCCTGACTCTTAACTCGAGAGGCTGTGAGCAGCCTTGACACTGTCGGCAGCAAAGCCAGCACCAATACCGTGCACTGGCAACCTCACAGTCACGAGCTAAATAAATCTCTTTTGTTTATACAACAAGCCATCCCATAGTATTTTATTATGCCATTGAAAACCTGACTCGTATGATGTTTATGCATATTTTTTTAGTTTTTACTGTGTGGCAGGCAATAGAGTATGAGCACGTGATGAACACAGCCTTCTTCAGATGTTTATGATGGTGTTATTATGCTGAACTTTATGATTGTTGCTATAACGGGGAAGAGAGATACTGATGCAAAGAAAGAAGCTATGTTCATCTCAAAACTCTGGATCCTGTAAACGGGACTTTGGGGGAAAGGGATCTCTGCAGGTGGAATAAAGTTGACCTTGCCATGAGATCCCTGGGTTACCCAGGTGCATCCTCGCTCTAATGCTGATGTTTCACAGAGGACAGACACACAGACAAGAAGGGAGGCCGTGTGAAGACAGAGGTGGAAGGTACACGGACATGGCCCCATGCTCAGGAAGGCAACTCCAACAATTCTGAGGAGCATCAGAGGCAAGGGAGGACCCTGTAGAAATTTCAGAGAGAATGCAGCCCTGCCCCATGCCTTGATTGCAGACTTCGCCTTTCACACCCTGAGAGCACAAACTGTAGTGTCTTCAAGTCACTGTGGCTTTTCTATAGCAGCTGCCACTGCATTCTGACATGGATTTAAATGCAAGTATGAAGCAGGGTAGAAAAGTGTAAAATTATGGGAACATGGTGGGGTGATTTGAGTGAGAATAGGCTCATATATTTTAATCCTTGGCTCATATATTTGGATTCTTCAATGGAATTGTTCGGAAAGGATTAGGGGGTGTAACCGTATTGTGGGAGTTATGTCACTGGAGGGCAGACTTTGATATTTCAAAATCCCAATCTCAAATAACTCTCATGACCTTGTACTTATGGATCAAGATGTAAGCTCTCAGCTACTGTTCCAGCACCATGCCTGTCTGCTTGCTGCCATGCCTCCCTCCCCTGACACCCCAATAGTGGTCATAAACTCTAATTTTCTGAAACTGTAATCCCAATAAACCCTTTCTTCCATATGTTGCCTTATAGTGTCTCGACACAGCAATAGAAAAGTAACTAAGACACATGAGCTAACACACTAAGACACAACATCCCAGAAGAAAAACCTTTGCACAACCAATACCTTCTGTGAAGGCTGTTAGCATAGATGGGACATTCTTTTTACATATAGGTTTTGGGGTTTGTTTCAGTTTTGTTGTTTTGAGGGATATTTGTTTTTTTTTTTTTTGTTGTTGTTGTTGTTGTTGCTGTTTTTGGAAAGGTTCTCACTGTGTTACCCTCCCTGGCCCAGAACTTACTCTGTAGATCAGACTGGCCTCAAACTCATAGAGAGAGATCCATCTGTCTCTGTTTTCCAGGTTCTAGGGTTAAAGGCATGGTCACTACAATGGTATACAAGTGTTTTATATTAAAATAGCAATAAAGCAGGCTTAAGGTCGGATGTCTGTGACCTTGTAGGACCTTATTCTTCTCACTGGCATTGTCTAGGAACCACAAGCCTGTTAACTTTCTTTACAGTAGAGATACCCTGCCCTCCCGCATACTCTTGATCTAGATGTCTCTTTTATCTAGTAAACTCCTGTCAGGGGCCCCTCAGGAACCCCCCTGTGATCTCATTCGCCTCTTTAGCCCTTCTCTGACACTGATAGCTTTGTTCTCTAAATCCTATATATGACTATATAGAAGACAGTGGAGTGTGACCTGCCTTGAGAAGCCTGCCCCAATGTTCTTACTTTCTTCTGGGGCTCTTCTTAAGCCCTGTTCTTAAAATGCATATTAGCACATCTTTAATAGATTCCAATTCTGCTCCATACACCTCAGATTGAAATCCATTTTCAAGTTAAAGTCAAAATCCAGTTTTGTAAGAACCGGGGTCCCCTAGAAGGTTACGGGAACTCTCGGCTGCTGGGGGTGACAGGGTGGAGCTGTGCCTCCATGTTTGCCAGTGTTAACCATTCAAGAGACAGAGCTAGATGGAGACACTGACCCAGACATGCAGCAATTACTATAAGCTGAGCTATGGGCAAGTATTTTTAGTCTCTGCGACACCTCGCTCCAGATTTTAGGTGTACATAGCTCATTTAACACTCCCAGACGCCTCCAAAAATTAAAAGTATACAGGAGCCTCTCCATGACCATTGCTTCCAGCATGTACCCAGCAAATTCCCAGAGAAGGAATTAGAAGAAGCCCAGAACCTGGACAAGGAGAAGAGTCTGGAGCCCACAGCAATCTCAAGGCTCTGAAAGGCCAGCATTCCCCAAGTCTTCCTGGCGGAGAGCCATTCAGTAAACACAAGGACTCTACTTCCCAGCCCTGCTTGGTGAGGGCTTTAATGACTATGGGAACAGAGCCTATTCCATGGTCTGATGAATTGTCCTTCCTGCCTGGCTTTCACAGGGGTCATCCGGGGTCAGTCAACAAGATGACAGGGCTAGATGGCTGCCTCCCCAGCAGGGACGCCCGTGTTTGTCTGAGCAAGATGACACAGGCAAATATTGCTACTGGGTCAGCTGCACTGAAGTGGGAACTAGCTGGGGAGCTAACGAGCCTGTAAATTGGAAAGGAATTAGACTATCAGATGGCAGAGGCAGGACACAACACAGCCACCCACTGGAGTCCCTGCCATAACTCAGGGAAAGCAGAGCATTTTCCCCGGGACGAGGTCATCTGAAGAGCACAGCAAATCAGGATGCTCATTTAGAGGGGGGATTTATGGCTCTATTAGCAGAGAGCCCCAGGAGGCTGACTCTCACCGAATGGAGAGGACACATTGCCTGTCTTTCAACCTTCAAAGAAGGGCTCGCTTGGTGAGAAGATCCTTCTGCTACACTCAAGGTGAGCTCAGTAAAGCTTGCCCAGGGGCAGTCTATGCGGTGCCCCAGAGTCCTGTAGAGTACAGTAAGGAGGAGGCAGAGCAAGCTGATTCTCTCCTATCCCACTTCTACCCCCAATTTAACCAATAAAATTGTGGGTTTATGTAAGGAAGCCTGAACAATCTTGTTTAAAGTAAAGAATTCTGCTGCTTTTCTTTCTTTCTTTCTTTTTTAAAGGAGAGATGGCTCAGTGGGTGGAGAAGCTTGCCACAAGCTTAATGGCTTGAGTTCAATCTCCCTGGCACCCACAGCGTGGAAGGAGAGGACAGACTGCCAAAAGCTGTCCTCTGACCGTCACATACACACTGCTACACCACGCGTGTGTGCACATGTGCACACGCACCATACACACAACATGAATAAATGCTTTATTTGTGTGAAAAATAAATAAATGTGATAGTGTCTTTCAGCCAAGTTACTGTAGCCCACAACAGAATGCACAGAAAAGTGAAGCGAGCCTAGCGGGTGCTCCACCAGGTCCTAGGAAAAGGCTGTGAACAAAACCAAACCAGATTCTTGTCCTTGGGGCTTATTGTTTCCTAGGGCTGACAAACACCAAAAAGAATTAGTTCTCGAACAAATTTCTAAGTTGTGAGGAGTTTAATAATGCAAAAAGGTAGTCTTTAAAAGGCAAATAAAGACATAAAAACGTAAGAGTTATCTGAATAAACAGTGATTCATGAATTGGGCAGCTCCAAGCTTGAGGCCTGAATGGAGCTCCACAGAGCAAAGACATGGGAGGAGCAGTTACAGGCGGGCACACTGGGAGCTCTTAAAGGAGGGACACAGGAGGAGATTTCACAGGAGGGACACAGGGGGAGATCTCACAGGAGGGACACAGGGGAGACCTCACAGGAGGGCACACGGGGAGCTCACACAGGGCAGCACAGAGGGAAGATTTTACAGATCGGACACAAGGAAAGCATTCGTTAGACAGATACTGGGGAATGTTTTTATAGCATGGAGCAGAAGTGATGCAAAGAAACATCTGGTTGGTTACAAATATACAGGTGCCTTATTTATTGTTTATTTGTTTTTTATTTTGGTTGGAAAGTTCCCAGTTATATAATCTTAAGTGTATTGGCTGCCTCTGGTTAACTGAGTTACCTCTCTGTTTCAAATATAAGTTTTCACAAATAACTGTGTGAATTTTGCTTTTGTTTTGGAACCAACGATGGCTGAAGTCACTCGCGAGGGTAACTGGTGTTGTCTACTCAGATTCATCAAGCAGGCCTCTTGTTGTAATTTATTTTCACAGTAGAATAATAGCAGCAGGGGGAGGTCAGGGTAACTGCAGAAGCCTCCCCAAGTAGGTGCCATTACATCGGAAACCAAAGCTGAGTGAGAGTTAACTAAAGAAAGAAAATGGTATGACCTTGAGAGCTGGAAGTTCCAAAACCTTTTGTCTTTCTCTGGTTACCTGTCTCCATATTACAGAAGAGAGGTGAGATTTAGTAAACAAAGACCCCGTACAATAAGTCTCTCTGCTGTTATTTTAGTCAACTTTTCTGCTAATTGGATTGATTTACTGTATAGCTAGTGTCAACATTCAGGAGGATGTAAGATACAGTGGCCATGTGAGAGGCGATGACCTTGTCCCTGACATTTATAGATGATCTATCCAAAACCGAAGGTCTCGCATGAACCCATGCATCACCTGCTTTTCCTTACCATCCATCAAGAGACCGGCTAGTGCTAGTTCAGCCTAGGGTAGGAGAGGGAACTAGGAATCCATCTCTTACTCAGTCTGAAATGGAGGTAGGGAAGCAGGTAAGTAGACAGTGTGGGGAGAGTCATGGGAGCACCATGATGAAAGCCCCTGACTGCCCCCTCCACCGCCCATTGCGGGCCCTGGGGAGCATGGAGTGTACACACAGTCAGCCTATTCGGATCTGAATCCTCACTCTGCCGTTTGCTGCTGATTTATCTTTGACTCTTTGGCCTCTCTCTGCGCCTGTTTCCTCACTTCTAAAATTAGTGTTTTGTGGGTTGATATAAAGTTTGAATTATTATGATTCTATAGGTCTGATACACATCAAAGGCTGCAGAACTACTTGAGGAGTAAATTGTAGCAAGATAGAATTATTTTTACTTCAGGAAAAAAAATTAATGCTGTGATCACAAAGAATTGCTACCACACGGTAGGGTATGGTAACAACAGCACACTGTGCACTTCAGGAAACTCTAGAAGGTGTTTGGACGCTTTCACCACGAGGAAATGATAAAAGTTCATGGAATAGATATGCTCCCCCTGACTTGATTGTGACACAAAGGATGCATGTGGAGAAATATCTCATGGCACCCCGGAAATCTGTAATTTATAAGTCAAAAAAAATGTACAGTGAAAACACAAAGAGCTAGGTATAAGAAAACATGCATTGATCCAAGTTCAGAAAAGTTAAATTTTTACCAGATTTGTGAGTGCGGTGTGTTAAAGCCATCCCCCAGCCTCTGGTGCCTCTCCCCAAGCCATTATCTTGGGCTTAGTTTTCTAGCCAGTGTTTTAGTGATACTGCACTTACATGCACCTGTTAAGCACATTTAGTATGGCTGGCTATTTGGTGGCTGAACAGGTCTACAGTCCCAGCACAGAGAGAAAGGAACAAGAGAAGGCTGTGAGATCAAAGCCAACTCAGGCTCCATAGCAGGACTCAATTGCCAAAGAAGAAATAGGGTCATATTCATGGAACTTTGAAATTTGCTTCTATTTGGCTCAACCTTGTTCAGAAACCCAGCCTTGCTGCTGCTCTTCCATTCTGTGACTGTGCAATAGGCTACCCAGTCCCTCCTGATGATCAGTTAGGGTGCTCCTAGTTTGCCACACCCACAAGTGTCTTTGCACATGCTCCTAGGACCAGGTACAAGAATTTCTGGACATGCTCCAGCAAGTACAGCAGCTGCAGGTCAGAGTTCAGTTGCTCTCCGCAGTGACTGCCTCAATTCCCATTCCCACCAGCAGTGTACATGAAATGATTACATTTGGCTCCTTGTAGAATAACTGTCAAGAGACTTCCAAGCACTTAGTGGCATTTCAAATGTATTTTAATAAATAAAAACTGCCTGAAGATCTGAGAGTAAAACAGTCCCACTAGTCAGCCTTATAGACCAGGCTGGTCTCGAACTCACAGAGATCCACCTTCCTCAAAACCCAGCAATACCACTTTTGGGTATATAGCCAAAGGATGCTCAACCATGACACAAGGACATGTACTCAACTATGTTCATAGCAGCATTGTTTGTCCTAGCCAGAACCTGGAAACAACCTAAATGCCCTTCAACTGAAGAATGGATAAAGAAAATGTGGTACATTTGCACAATGGAGTATTACACAACAGAAAAAAAACAACATCTTGAAATTTGCAGGCAAATGGATGGAGCTAGAAAACATCATTTTGAGTGAGATAACCCAGACACAGAAAGACAATTGTCACATATACTCACTCATAGGTGGCTTTTAAACATAAAGCAAAGAAAACCGACCTACAAACCACAATCCCAGAGAACTTAGACAACAATGAGGACACTAAGAGAAACTTACATAGATTTAATCTATATGGGAAGTAGAAAGTAGAAAAAAACAAGATCTCCTGAGTAAATTGGGAGCATGGGGACAATGGGGGGGGGATTGAAAGGGGAGGGGTAAAGCAGGGAGTGGAGCAGAGAAAAATGTAGAGCTCAATGAAAATCAATAAAAAAAGTCTTGGTGGAGGGCAGGTTTCTGAGAGTAAGTGCAGAGGGTTCTGGGATATTGCTCTGGATCCCCTGAGACCCCAACTTACTCATATTTTGCTTCATTGTGTCACATTGTTATACTGATAAGCCAATATTGATACATAACTATTGACTAAAGCATAATCACAGCTGGTTTTCCTTGGGTGTTGTGCTTTCTGAAGGTTTAGACAAATATATACGATTTTCCCATCACTCTGTGTCATAGGAAGAATTTTTCACTTCCTCATCTCTACCCACCCAGAATATTTTTCCATTGTTAAATAGCATTTAATTCTCTAATATATCATGCTTTTTTTATGCATGCACCTATAGAAAAACATCTGGGATGATTCCAAACTTTGGCTATAATTAAGAAAACTGCTGTGAATATTTGTGTGTAGGTTTCTGTGTGACTCCAACATTAGCGTGTGATTATGAAAACCAACAACAAAGATCACACACTTAGTTTTCCAAGAAACTGCCTAACTATCTTCCAAAGTTCTGGGTCATTTTGTACTCCCACCAATTATGGACAAGAATTCTTGGTGGCCCACATCCTTTTTCAGCATCTGCTATTGTTCATGTTTTAGGTTTCAGGCATTCTGGTATGTGTTTGAGGGGGCACTGCCTGTGGCCATTTTGATTTTTGGCCCCTAATGATACGGTATTAAGCATCCCTTTATAATTTACTTTCCATATTTCATGTGACTTTTCGTAGGAATGTGTGAACAAACCTTCATTCATTCCAGTTAGGATGTGGGTGGTAGTTTGAATGAGAAGCCCTCACAGGCTCATATGAATGTTTGGCCCCCAGTTTGTGGAACTGTTTGGGAAGGATTAGGAGGTGTGGCCTTGTTGGAGAATGTATGTCACTGGGGGTGGGTTTGGGGGCCTCAGAAACACCCCTACCATCCCCAGTGCACCCTCTGCCTCACTCTTGTAGTTCCTTAAGATGTGAGCTCTCCGTTGTTCTTGCTTGCTGCATGTGTTTTCTCCACCATCATGGGCTTTAACCCCCTGGAAGCTCAATTAAAAGTTTTTATAAATAAATCATGGTCATGGTGTTCTATCACAGCAATAGAAAGTAACTGATACAGACACCACTAGTGCTGCCCTGAAGGATGGAAGGACTCCACCCAAGTCCAACTCAGTGAGCAGGCAGCTGTTGGGCTTCCTCACAGAGCATAGGGGAGTTGCTAAGAGGAATGCATGTGGCCTCAAGTAACTACAGCATTGCAAACTCTCACCTTAACATTAATGATGACTTCATGGAAGTAGCACCAGGGAGTCCTCACACAACCAGCAGGCAGCTCAGCAGTTAAAGAGTCCCTCTTCCCCAGGGATTGTTGCTGCTTGCATATCCTTAGGTAGGGGGCCTGTGAGCATTCATGAGACTTGTATGCTGTGAGAGGTCCTTCTCTCTATGTGTTGCTTTTATTGGTTAATGAATAAAGAACTGCTTTGAGCCTATGGCAGGGAAGAAAAGAACTAGGTGGGGAAAGCTAGGCTGTATGCTGGGAGAAACAAGGGCAGAACCAGAGAGACGCCATGGAGCCTCCACTAGAGTCAGACCTGCTGAAACTTTGTTGGTAAGTTACTGCCATATGGCAATACATAGATTCATGGAGATGGGTTAAATTAAGCCAATAAGAAGCTAGAGCTAATGGGCCAAGCAGTGGTTTAAATAATATGGTTTCTGTGTGGTTATTTCAGGTCTTAGCTAGTCAGGTATCCGGGAACTAACAAGCGGCTTCCTTCCTCCAACACTTGTAAGTTTTGTTAACTTCCTGAGTCTCACAGGCCTTCCTATTCCCTCCAGGAGGAAGTATTTCAATTAAGAGGAAATCGCTATATAACACAGCTGTAGATCATAATGGTGAAATCTTTGTTCAATCCCTCCCTTCTTCCCTCCCTCCCTTCCTTCCTATGCTGAAAATGAGACCAAGACCTCACTAATGTTAGGCACGTTCTCTCCCTACTACTGTTTCACTCCTGCTCGGGGTCTCTGTTTTCTTCTTAAGTCTGATGAGTTCTTACTACATTGTTCGGATGGCACATCTCTTCTTCCAGTCAAGTGAATACATTTCAAAAGCTGTCACTGAAGTTTAAAGATCTAGTATGCCAGAACAGAAATTGTGAAAGCAGTGAACACATTTTTAAATACCAAGAAACTTCAAACTCAAACCTCTCCCTTCTTCCCTCCACCCTTCTGTCCTTCCCTGTCTCCTCTCTCTTTCATGTACACAAGGCACACCTGACAGATACAGAACAAACCCAGTCTCATGCATGCTCTTGTTCCCACAGGTAACATATCAAACCCGGTTTACCCAGCACGGGCTGATTATTATTCCAATAGTTTGCACATCTGGGGAGCACATTATTTCAAGTCTGTGAGGAAAATGCATATACACAAGCACACATGCACATATGTACATAGGCATACATTCCCATAGGCACACAGATACACAGGCACACATGCACATAGACATAAATGCACATAGGCATACATGCACACATTCACACAGGCAAACATACACATAGGTAGAAATTCACCCAGACCCCCAGGCACACAGGCCCCCAGGCACACATGCCCAGAAGTTAAGTTTGAAGAACACGGAGTGGTTAGTAGAAAGGGAACACATTTACTTCTTTCCAAAGTGCCTACAGATTAACGCAGAAAGCCCCATGCCAGGTTGCCAACCACCTGGGTTTTCAAATGCAAATATGCCTGTGTGTCTGTGTGAATGTGTGTATGTGCATGTTTCCCTCTGTGAATGTGTGTGTGCATGTATGCATGCGCCTGAGTGCCTGTGTGCATTGTGGCATTCAGGAGCAGGAAAGGTGTATGGCCCTGGAATCTGCCAGAAATCTTTAAACTTTCTGAATCCCGACAGAGCAGTGCTGCTTGCTAAGGCAGGGCACAGGAAGGAGTTGGGTGTTCATTGACTCAAAAGGAGGTGAATGCTCAGACTCTGTTGGGGGTTATTGGAGAGCAGGAATAAGCCAGGGGGATGAGAACCACTTGTAAGGGACTGATACCACCACTACCACCAAGACACCAAAAACCAGAAAAGTTCATAAGGGGGTGAGGTAAGGGGTGTGATGACATTTGACTTGTTGGTTAAAGACAGGTCATCTAGGTGTGGTGGCTCAAGGCTTTAATCCAACCAACTGTTAGAGAGTGGAGCAACAGGAAGTTTACCATGCTCAAGTTTAGCCTGAACTACAAAGTGAGACTATCACAAAAAATTATGTCATGAGTTATTAAATGAACATCTCTGTTCCAGGCATAAGATACATGACTATGAGTTACAGGTCAAGGCCTCAGAGGTCCTCCACTCAGAACAACACAGACTGCCACCATTGCTCTGGATTGCCCATCATAACTAGATGATAAGACCCTATTGCTAAACACACACACAAACTTCAGTAAGAGAAAACAAGCTGGAACTAACCTGAAAACTTCCTCTCTGCTGGTTAGCTTTCATAGTTCAAGAAGTTGCTACATAAAATGCTGGGGGAGACAAACCATCAGTGGTATTACGTAGGGCTGGACCCTGCATGCTACAATATTGACTGACTAGGCAAGATGTGCCTACTGGCGCCATAGAGGTACAGAGGTTATAGGGGAATCCAACCACTTTCTGATTGGGTTTGAGTCCTAGTCCACAAGAGGGAACTCCTAGCTGGTACTGTCCAACCTGTTCAAAAGCTAATGTCTTTGGAGGTCATGGTCCCCGGGATGAACCTACTACTGCCGCTTTGCCAAAAGGGCACATTTTTAAACCACCTTCTAAATATTTATGTTTATAAACATAGATTGGCACTTTGCTCAGCCTTGCTGAGAAGCTTCTTTCTGTGATGGTCGACATTTAATGCATAGACTCATTCCTGGTCAAAGCGCTGAGTTAGCTCGGGTCTAAACAAGACATCTACATCACAGCCCCCTCCCCCAACACACACACCCAAGGTTCAGGAGCATTGCTGAAGAGGGGCCAGGAAGAATGTAAGCAGATGGACAATGAGGAGGAGCACTGTGAAATGCTGTCTTCAGAACATGGTCATTACACTCACTAACTCACACACAGCTATGACCTACAAATCAACAAGATCAGTTAACATCCAGACGGGCAACATCGACTCAACTCATCTGAGTTACATAAAAACCAAAAGGAGGGTACATGAATGTGGGAAGGGATTTATTGAGGGTGTTCATGAAGTATGGGGGGAAGCTGAAAACAGATATGATTAAGGCACACTGTGTACATATATGAAATTAGCAAAGACTAAATGAGAGATACTCCAAAAATTAATGAAATTTTTTATTGGTTTTATTGCACTATACGTTTTTCTCCACTCCCCTCCCTTCCTCTCCTCTCCCCTTCTACCCTCTCCTGTGATTCCCCATGCTCCCAGTTTACTCAGGAGATCTTGTCTCTTTCTATTCCCCATGTAGATTAGATCCATATATGTCTCTCTTGGGGTCCTCTTTGTTGTCTAGGTTCTCTGTGGTTGTGGAATAGAGGTTAATTTTCCTTGGCTTTATGTCTAAAAGCCACTTACGAGTGATTACGTATTATATTTATCTTTCTGGGTCTGGGTTACCTCATTCAATATGTTTTTTTTCTAGATCCATCCATTTGCCTGCAAATTTCAAAATATCATTATTTTTTACCATTGTGTAGTACTTAATTTTGTAAATGCACTACATTTACTTTGTCTATTCTTCAGTTGAGGGGCATCTAGATTGTTTCCAGGTTCTGTCTATTACGAATAATGCTGCTCTGAGCATAGTTGAACACAAGCCCTTGTGGTATGATTGAGCATCATTTGAGTATATACCCAAAAGTGGTATTGCTGGGACTTGAGGTAGATTATTTCCTAATTTCTAAGAAATCACCATACTGATTTCCAAAGTGGCTATACAAGTTTGTACTCCCATCAGCAATGGAGGAGTGTTCCCCATGAAAATTATTTTAAAAAATAATGAAAACAGAAATAGCACCCCTTCCTGTGTTCCTATAGTAACTAAGTAGGAGTTCGAGGACTGGGTCACTTGCGGTCACTCTAACTGCTCGTTACAGAACTATATGAGGCAGGTAACTAGTCAGCTGTAGGCACCCAATGAGGGCGAGTGGGCTAGCTGAAAGCTTGTCTTCTTGTGAATAACAGTTCAGATGTCTGTATCTTCCTGTAGGGTGTACACTTCCTGTTGTCTGAGAGGGGCTGTGGCTCTGCCCACAGCTGGATCTCAGACTTCTGGCGTCTGCACCTCCAGGTGAGGACACAGTTGAGAGCAGGAACTTCGTTACGGAAGTGCTGGCTGGCTGACACAGCTGGCGAATGCCCTGTGCTCTGTAAAGGGGACGTGCTGTCTGCACCGTCTGGGACTTCGTGTTGATGCTGACTCTTGTTAGAGCCTGGAAATCACAGCTGTGGTTCCCTGACTGCTAAAGCCTGCCATTGCACACGCCGGTCCCAGAGCACTCAGCAGCAGGTGGGATCACTGCCCTGGAAGGGGCGTGGGAAGCTCACAACATTACATCACAGGTTTTCATCCACACCCTATGTACTCTATGTTCTACACTGAAGAAGGCTCAGATGGGGTCCTATAGGAGTGGAGGCTTGGTGGTTAGGAACACATACTGCTCCTCACCTGTGACCGGATGTCACAGGTGTAACTCCACACACTGTTCTGGCCTCTTAGGGGTACCTGTACCGTGCGTGTGTGCGCATGCGTGTGTGCGTGTGCTTGCGCACACACCAAGGATGTCTCCCTAATTCTCACCTTCCTCTCCATCCAGGAAGGAGATTCAGAATGGGGTGGGGATGTCTCAAAGTAATGGGGTCTCCAGTTAGAAATTATTATGGAATTTAAAATGCTATGCAAATTTATGATTATATATTGAGTGTAGATATATGCCTCCCCAACCATCTACTCACAGTAAAACACAAGTACCAATGGCAGGGCCTTTGTTTATTTCTATGCTCTCAGGTGAGGCTTTATGTAGTAAGATATCATTGGTGCTTGAAAAATATTCATAAAACGAATGAATGAATGAATGAATGAGTGAGTGAGTGAATGAATGAATGAGCAAAGAAATTAGACCACCAGGGAAGTAGGAACAGGTCCAGAAATCAGACCTGTCCTTGACAGCTGCTGTAGCTGGCTCCCAAGGAAGAAAGCAAGAAGCTGGGCCTCAGCCTTTGTGCTGAGAGCTCACCTCTGACAGACCCGTGGGAGGCCACACAGGCTGCTCCAGGCAATGTCTGTCAGCTAGAGAACTTTCTAAACTGCAGTAGATAAATGAGCTGAGAAAGCAAATTTTGCACAAAGCAGGCCCCCAGCGTGTGTTGTGGGGACAAAGAAAAAACTGTGCAAAAGACTGTGCCCCTCATGGCAGGCTCCACGGGTTGCAGGCTGCTGGGACCACCTTGGGCCCCTCCCAAAGCATCAGCCTGCCTTACACTGGGGACATTTATGCATCTCCTTGTTCTCCAGGTTCCTTCCACACACTGACTGTCTCACAAGGTCTCAGGGCCCTGGGGACATCAGACACCCAAGCATCTCTCACACACAGACACTGCCTTACCAAGTCCTCAGGACCCTGGGGACATCAGAGATGATGCTCAGGCTGGTGATTCAGTGGGTCACCTGCTCCTTGACTTATAAATCCTTTCCCACCACTGCTCATCTGCCAGTCTCTGACTGGTTCTCCTGACACATGGGGGTCTCCAGAGCAGCGGCTGAGACTGACACAGAACGTAACTCCAAACCACCAGAGGCTCAGCAGGATGGGGGCAAAGTCTGAGAAGCCATGACGGGCGGGAATCATTATTTCCAGCTATGGGGAAGACAAGAAGAGCCCTGTTTAAAACCCCCAGCATCCCTGAAACTGAGCTACAGATTAACACAGTATGGGCCAGCTAGAGATAGAGCACATAGGCACCAGACATGGCCCAGTCATAGATGCAGCAGCTGCCGTCTTCTCAAAGTACAGCAGGGTCCTGTTCCCACTTGGCAGCGACCTGGAAGAAATCGCCTTCCTACTCAAATACATGCATGCATGTACACACACACACACACACACACACACCAGAAATACACTCATACACATGTTCAAATATATAGACATACAGAAAGACAGATAGATACATGCAGACATACACATACCTGTATATACATGCATACATACATACATAGACACATACGAGAGACACACAGACACATGCACACATACACAGATACACAATAGACACAAAGAACACACACACACATACACACAGACACATACAAAGGACCATTATCAACAAACTCCACTCTAAGGACCTATCAGCCAGAGCACAGTGAGATCATCCAGGAAGCCAGGGGAAATGATGCGCAGCTGACCCTGCCATTCCCTGGGTTCTCTCTTCCCAGCCACTGGTTGCCATAGCAAACTTGTCAGCAAAGTGGTGCAGAGAGACCAACCCAGATGAAGACTGGCCCTCCCCTGTAGCTTCACACCAGAGCCCAGATAAAGAATGGCCAGACGTGGCTGTTGCAACCAGATGGCCACAGGCTCATTCGATCAGGGACACCCAGTATGGGGGTTTTGTTTGGTTTCCTAGGGGGTTGTTTATAGCACCACCCAATAGGATAGTTGAGCACTGAGAGCAGCAGGTGTGGCCTTGTCAAATATTGGATGCTACAATCATAACCCAGGATCTCAGACCATGACTACCTCTTAGCTCCATCTTTGAAGAGGGTAGTAGTTCAAACAGAAGCTTTTGGAGGTCTTGATCCAATTGGCTTCTGTCCCTGGAAGAACAAATTTTAGGACATAGAAGCACAGTAGCCATGTGACAGAGAGAAGACACCATCTAGAAGCCAAAGACAGAAGGAAGCATCCAGCCAAAGCCTTAATCTCGGCCCTCCACTTTCCATGGGGAGACAGGACATTGCTGCTGGACCCACCTGGCATGTTACTTTGTCTGGCAGCCCCAGCAAACTCCCACAGGCACCCATAACTCACAGAGCCTGTGGTGGCTGAGCCTTGTTGTCAACATGACTGCATTTCAAGTCACCTGGGAAACCTGTCTCAGGGTATATCCATGCAAGTGTGTTCAGACATCTCCCTGAGGAGGAAAGAGCCACTCTGAAGGGGCACGGATGGGGTCCTGAACAGAATACAAAGGAGAGAGGCAGCTGAGCACCAGGGACATAGAAGCTGTTTTTGTGACTCTGGATGCCGAGTGACCAGCCGCCTCAAGCTCCTGCCGCTATGGTTTCCCCACCATGGGGTCTGCACCCTTGAGCGTGAGACCTATAAGCCTTCCCTTTCTTCGTTTCCTTCTTGTCAGGGGCCTGTCATAGTGACCAGCCACTAGTACATGCTCCAACCAGAAAGTGGTCCCGTGCAAAGGGCTCCCTCCCCTCGTCAAGGGTCTTCACTAACTTCGTAATCCCTAAATAGTAGTGTCTGAGGAGAAAGCTCCTGTCCCTCTACCTTAGGTTTTGCTTTGAAATGAATCCAGAATGTAAAATTAAAACTGTCTTTCCTTAGGTGTATGTGCCCAACCAGAATGCCTTTCTCCAGCCTACGAAAGAGCTTTGGGTGCTATGGATGAAGGGAATGGTTCAGTGAAAAAGGTTAGAGCAGAAGTCACTTTAGAACTTAAGGGCTATGAAGGCTTTAACCTTCTGGAGTCTCTACTCTTAGAAACTGGGAAAGCTGGGGAAGAGCTTTGGTTGCCCCCAGGAGACAGAAGCTAAGATACCACCCTGCTCTTATGTTCGAGCATGCTCAAAGGTGTGTTCTAGAAAAGATATTCTTTTTCTTTTCTTCCATTTTTTTCTTTTGGTTTTTGTTTTGTTTTGTTTTTCAAGACAGGGTTTTCTCTGTAGCTTTGGAATTTGTCCTGTGTAGTAGGAGGTTGCTTATTTGTTTCTCAGTTGCTCATACTCCCGAAATAACCACACAGAAACTGTATTAATTAAACCACTTTTGGTCAATTACTATAGCATATTCCTAGCAAGCTCTTACATATTAAATTAGACCATTTATATTATTCTGTGTATTGCCACGTGGCTGTGGATTACCAGCAAGTTTCCAGCATGTCTGTTCCCTGCAGTGGCTACATGGCATCTTCTTGACTCTGCCTTCTTCCTTCCAGCATTCAGCTTAATTTTCCCTGCCTACCTCTGTTCTGTCCTGATATAGGTCCAAGCAGTTTCTTTATTAATCAATGGTAATCACAGCATACAGAGGGGAATCCCATATCAGTCCTGAAACTCGCTGTATAGATCAGGCTGGCCTCGAACACGCAGAGATCCTCCTGTCTCTGCCTCCCGAGTGCTGGGATTAAAGGTGTGCACCATCACTGCCCAGTCCAGAAAAGAAATTATCAAAAGTTGAACTTTGACCCTAAACCAACCATCAAAGACTGAAGGCATTGATCTCCAACCTCAGCTGCAAAGCCCATTCTGTATTTGCATTAATCTTTGATGTAAAGGTGGGCATGAGTGTGGTTGGATGTGTTACAAATGTGGTGAGTGTGTGTGTGTATGTGTGTGTATGTGTGTGTGTGTGTGTATGTTGTCCATGTGCTGTGCTACATAGTGAGTGCATATAGTATATATGGTGTGATGTGTTGCAGATTCTTGCACGGCTCCAAGAACAGATTAGGTCTGTTCTAACGGGGCAAGGAAATAAAGACACGATCAACCCAAACAGAAGTAACTGGATGCTGGAGTCAGGTGGCCTGGGTTCTTGGTTGGAGAAACTGCCACACGCCAGAGCCTTAGTAATTTTATTATATAGAGTTATATAATATGGTATTGGAGTTATTGCATACAGCAGAACAAGGCAGCATAGTTGTTGTTTGAACATAAACAAGGAAGTGGGGTTTATGGTATCCGATCAAATTAAGGAGCTGGGTTGAGCTAATCTCAGTAGGAGCAGCCTCAGTAGGAGGGTCTTCAGGCTGTAAGCATCCAGGGAGGGAGCTCTGGGGACTGCTTTCTGCACACACTGTCAACATTTGCTCTCAGACCCGAGGAAGCCTTTGTCATTTCTCCGAGTTTAGCCAGAGAAAGGCTTTGCTGTTTTCCCATGGTTCTGAGGCTTTGGAGTCCTTGACCCAGTCATGTGCTTATCAACCACACACATTCACTTGGGACTTCACTGAATCGGGGCTCTCTCCACTCCCCCACAGTGTGTGGTGTGGTGTATATGTGTGTGTGTGTGTATGTGTGTGTGTGTGGTGTGTGTATGTATATATATGTGTGTGTGGTGTGTGTATGTATATATATGTGTGTGTGTGTGTGGTGTGTGTATGTATATATATGTGTGTGTGGTGTGTGTATGTATATATATGTGTGTGTGGTGTGTATGTATATATATGTGTGTGTGGTGTGTGTATGTATATATATGTGTGTGTGGTGTGTGTATGTATATATGTGTGTATGCAGTATGTATGTATATATATGTGTGTGCGATGTGTATGTATATATGTGTCTGTGTGGTGTGTGTATGTATATATATGGTGTGTGGGGGTGTGTGTATGTATATATATATGGTGTGTGTGGTGTGTGCATGTATATATTGTGTGTATGGTGTGTGTATGTATATATGTGTGTGTGTGTGTATGTGGTGTGTGCATGTATATATATATGGTGTGTATATGTGGTATGTGTATGTATATATATATATATATATGGTGTGTGTGTATGTGTGTGTGTGTGAGCCTCCTGTAGTGAATGTATACCATATGGGCTTATGTAAATACTATCTAGCCTTGGCCCCAGTTTTCCTCCCATACAGCTCCAGAGCGGGGTCTCTGGGTCAGGTCTGATTTCATTATTGTTAAACTGAATCCCCTCCAAGGCCTTGGAATTGCTTTCAAGTCTGACACTCTGAGCAGGACTTGGAGCGTGCTGGGACCCCTGCCTCAAGGAGCCCCCTGGCCCTGTCATCCACCACATGGCAGTCGAATGGTCCCTTTGCCTGTCACTTGGCCCGTCGTCACCATGGGTCGGCTGCAGCTTAGGCAACAATTCCAGCAAACATCCCCAGGCCCACACACAGGCGTGGTGCCCGTTTGTTTCCCACCTGATCTTTCCCCCAGCTTTTCCTGTCATGCTGCCATCTTCCATGCTGTGTCCTCCATAGCCATGGAGTCTCCGGTTTGCCTACTGTGAACAGCTCCTTCTCCACCGGACTTCACTGCCGGAGTGTTTGCGTCGGCCATAACAGCTACCGTTCCATAAGAAAGCAAACTGAAAGGATACGCCAGTTCCTTCGTAGAGTTCTACACGCCACTTCCTGCATATACCCATGGGCCGAGGCGTGGATACATGGCCACGCTTTGCTTCAAGGAGAGTTGAGAAGCAACGTGTAGGTTGGAACATGCCATGTACGCCACGGTAGCATTAAGATAGTTTCACTGCGGTAGACAAAGGAACTGAGTGGAGATGAAAAACTAGTAGTCCCTTATTTAGTATCCTCAGGTATCCATGGCTACCTTCCCTTTGACCCAGCCCGCTCTCTGTTTCATGTTTTGCAGAAGTCTCTGGCATCCACCATAGTGGCAAGAGGGAACCACGCCCCATTGCTGGGCTTCTATGCCCCACTGGGTTATGACGGGCACCATCAGAGAGGGATGCTATCCATTTTTCTTCCAAGCCTCACTGTCCTTCTGTGTCTTCCTCCCACTTCCTCTTTCCTTTCATAATGTGTAGCCAGAAACTGAGTTTGACTCCCTTACCAGCCATGTGGCTTTAAAGAATTTCCCCAGCCCACCCTCGTTTTTTTCCTCTGTGGGCAGGGATGATGGGAAACAATGAGATCGTGCGGTGGACGAATGGGTTCATAAGAAAAGCTTAGTAGGTGGCAAGTCCAAACTCCTAGCATCCCTTCATGACTGAGACCCTGCCGTTGCTCCTGCACAGACCATCAGTAAGAGGAATTTATTAAAAAGGTCTCCATTACAGAACTAAGCCATATGGTCTTCAGGGAATCAATATGGTAAGCCACCCTGCATAAGCAGGCGGGCTATAAATAAAATCTGATTCAAGGACTGTCCCGGATATAAGGGACCTCTGTGCACTCTGATTTGCCATGCTCCCGTGTGTTGCTGTTATCATCACTGCTAATAACGGCAGCAGAATATGTCATTCATCAAACACACCCCCCCTGGTTCCAGACACTAGGCTTTTCATCCACACGATGCCCCAGGATGCGAGCTTCCCCAGGCTCCTCTTGCAGGTGTGATACCGAGTTCAGAGAGATAAGTGATTTTCTGAATGCCACCCGAGCCAGCCTGGCACTCAGATTCACCTCTAAAACTCTTATTTGTTCATTTGTATTTTTAACAAATATTTTTATGTGAAAAAGAAGCTCCCTCAAACCACAAAAGTCAAAATTGCCCCTGATGACACCTCTTCCTGCTTTTGAAGTCTGTAATGAAAGCCTGAGTAAAAACTACCAGAGTCCTTCCGGCCCCTCCCAGGGAGAAGCACCGTTAGCTGGCTGGTTTTCCTACTCCCTGCTTTAATAGTCTTTAGCTTGTCATTCCCTCTCTCCCAAACAAGTAATTTCCAACAGGAGGAGCTAAAACCCCTGTGCTTAAGCCCACAAAGAGAAGCAATTCTCCTCTGAGAACTCAGGCTTCTGTGATACCAGCCCGTGTCATTCATTCCTCCCTTCCTTCATAATCCAGTCAAGAAACATTAATCAAGTGCCTCACCCTCCCCGAGAATGAGTTGTATTCTTGAGTTCGGTTTCTCTCAAAGGAACCGGCTATGACCAGTTCTTCTCAGTCATGTGTATGTTTATGTGTGTCTGTGTATATGTCTGTATGTGTATGTGTGTGTATATGTGAGTGTATCTGTGTGTGTATGTATGTGTGTTTATGTGTGTGTATATGTGTGTATCTGTGTGTGTATATATATATATATATATATATATATATATATATATATATATGGGTGTGTGAGTGTAAACCTGTGAGAGTTACTTCACATTCAAACCATAATAGTCACCCTTGCTTCATCATTTGCTAAAGGGCTCAAGTCAGAACCTAGGGGGATTATTCTAAATTCCCATTTGATGAATTACTAATTCTTTAGATTGGGCCAAAAAAAATAGGTTTAAAGTCTCCATGATTCCTTCCACCCCACAGCCATGGAGGAGTTCCACTGTATCAGTGGCAACGACTGGTTCTCTGGCATGTGCCATCTCCATACACTCTAAGGACTTGGGGCACGAAGGAATATCTTAACAAAGATCCCAGCCACGGGAGAGAGTTACTCTAGCAAGGTCTGGGTCATGACATCACCCTTCACATTCTCCTGCCTCTCTCCTCCCACACAAACCATTCTTCACAATATGGTCCAATTTTTAAAAATCCATTTTGACTAATATATCAAATATAAACATTATGTACATTAATGAGATACCATGCAAGTTTATTTTATGTGTGTGTGTGTGTGTGTGTGTGTGTGTGTGTATTGCTTAAATCCAAACCTGGGTATAAAACATCCATATCTTCAAACATTCATCACTTCCTTGAGACAAAAGCATCCAATATCTTTTCTCCTTGTTTCTTGAGCTATGCCATACATTACAGTTTCTACAGACACCCTGTAGGCAATTTTGTGAAACTTGATTGTACAATTTGAAGCTCCTGCTACTTTAAGGAATGCAGTCCATTCTCTATAACCAAGAGTACAAATTCACTTCATGACCCAGCCCTTACTAGACCCCTTCTTCCCCTTTCACCATTTCCCTTCCTGCTCTCCTCCATCTGGACTTTCCTTAGCTTGTTTCTTTGCTTACTTCCAACCTCTTAGCTTCTACGTGAGAGAACCTTTCTGCCCTGTGTGTGTCTGTCTTTTTGTATTTCCAGCATGGACTTTCTGCTTGAGCCTGGAGATGTGGTTTACTGATAGGGCATTTGTTTAATTTACCCAACGCCTTTCAGAGGGAAGGATTTTGACTCATAGTTTGAGGATACAGCCATCGTGGTAGAGAAGTAATGGCAGCAGGAACAGAGGCAGCTGCTCGCATCCTGTCTGGGTTCAGGAAGCAGACGGTAATGAATGCTGTGGAGAGGCCCTGGAGAAGGGAAGATGATTCTGTTTATGCATAGCTTTCACTGGGAAGCCTTCCCTGGCCTCTGCCTTCATGGACCACATTCGGGCCCTCTGCTGTCGGAGCTCATGACAAAAGCTCTTCCCCACCCTGACATGAGTCCTCCCCACAGGATTGCAGTCTTAGAAGACAGGGCTAGTGACTGCCCTACCAGCACCAAAATACTTCTTTATGGTGATACACAAATGGATGGATGTTGAAAAAGTATTACAGCCGTAGCTAGGAAGTGTCAGGAATGGAATTTGAACTTCAATTTCCACATGCAACCCCATGCCCCTCTATGGGGAATGTTAAAACAAAAGTTAAATGAGTTGCGTTCATGTATGAAGTTCTCAACACTAAAGCAAATCACGATACCTTCAAATGGGGGTGTGTTTTAGGTGTTGCTTTGTCTTTTAATCCCACTAGAATAAGTTAAGGATCTGGGCAAAAGGAAAACTCTCCTCAAAATTATGCATAATAAGAGGCAAAATCTGGCCAGGAACCCAGAGTTTCTTGACATCATCTTCCCAGTTGGTTTTCATCATCTGAAGAGGTAGCAAGCTTGGTCATCACTGAGCAATTCAACAACATCCCCAACAAATTAAAATTCTAAACCTGCTGCGGTCCATCAGAGCTGTGGATGTTGAGGAGCAGGACTTTTTTCTAGGTGTATATTTTCTTTCCAGAGAGGAAAGGTCAATATTTCGATACAGGACCTTCTATGTAGCCCAGATTGGTCTCAAACTCAGTATTCTGCTGCCTCAAACCCCCCAGCGCTGGCATTACAGGAGATCACTACAGGCCTGGCTCCACACAGTCTTGTATCTTAGTCACCTTCCAGTGGACAAAGGAGGAAGCAGAGAAAGGAGACCTAAAGGACTTTCAGAGCTGCTGGATGCTTAAGGAAGCTGATCCAGCTCCTTCATTGTGTGCCAGGCATACTAAGCATGCCGCTTGCCTTGTCTGGTTAAATCCTCACAACAACCCCAAGAGGTTCCCATCTGCATTTTCATGGAGTTAAACGGGTCTTAAGTCTAACTTCAAGGGCTAGGTCCTCAAGCAAAGGGCTCTGTGGACTCTTGGCCATTCAAATGCTCAAAACCTGGATGACCACTAATTGAATACTTCTAAACATCTAAAATCCACCCTAGATGAGGGATGCAAGTCCCATCCAAAATAAGAATGGACCAGAGTCATTAGACACAGGCCTTAAGTATTGATGATATACATTCTAGAAAGCTCTCACACACCGAAACTAACTACTGAGAATAAACCACGTGGTAAGCACTGAGACTATCCCAGATGTTATTTCCACCTTCATCAAGCCAAACCTCTCTCCAGAGAGGTTAGGTACCAGGTCGAAAGTCAAACAGATGGTGAAGGATCTGAATTCAGGCTTCAGTGTTCTTGTCTCCAAGGTGTCCTTCTTTACCAAACATCAGATGACAAGTAGCCTCAGAACTGCCACCCTCCAGTGGTTCTACCCATGAAAGTAGAGTGACTATGAGACCAGGGGTCCTGTCCTGGCTGCCTCAGTTTAGTCAGTGGGACCGCACCAGGGACTTGAAGGTACAAATCAAGCAGTCTCAAATCACATTAGAGATTTACACCATGAAGGTAAAGGCACTTACCTGTGCTGCAATGGCTCCTGTGTGGTCCTTGGGAAGGACAGGCAGAAGGAGACTTACTTTGTTGCTAATCCCCCAGCAGCAGAGAGGCTCCTCTCTGCCTAGGGGCAGGGTGCATCCTCCCCTTCTGCAGGCTGAGACCTCTGGCTTGCATTTGCATAGTAAAGTCCCCAGAAAGCAAGGGGGCCACTGACCTGACCATGCTGGCTGTCCCCACCTGGAGAACTCAGGCCCAGAGGGGATTGTTCCCAACTCTCTCTGATTAAAATTAGAGTCAGTAAAACTCAAAGACTGCTTCCGTGGCGTCTAAAGACCGTATATCAAGCAGGGAAGCCATGCACACCTGTATCACCAGCCCTGTGGAGGTGGGAGGAGCAAGTGATCAAGGTTATCCTTAGTGAGACTGAGGCTAGCCTGGGCTAGGAAATCTGATCTAAAAAAAAAGAGGGGGGGGGGAAATGGGGTGGGGGTCGAGACGACAAAAGCACTCGTCATATTTTTCTGCCGTCTTTGTTCCTGCAGGCATTTTGCTGGTGAGGAGACGGTAGTTTATACACTGCAGACATGGGATCTGTTTCCTCTTTTACAGACCCTTTCTTAAGCAGCCATCCCATTTCCACTGGACAGGGGTGACACCACCTGTTCACAGAGTCGCCTGGGGGTGGGTTTTTTTTGGGGGGGGAGGGTGTCTGTAGGATGGCATCTCACGATGTAGCCCTGGCTGGCCTGGAACTCTCAGAAATCCACCTGACTGCACTCCTGAGTTCTTGAATCCAATCTGCAAGCCTAGATGACGTCCTGAAACAGATGAACGTTTTGGCACAGGCAAAATCACTTCTCAGCAGCAGAGCGTGCTTAGGATTCCTGTGTAACAACCTGGGAACTGGGCCCCAAACAGGACTGGATGGATGGCTCAGTGGTTAAAGCACTTGCCGTTCTTGCCAAGGACTTGAGTTTGGAGGTTAGGGGGCTGATTCCCAGGATTCAAGCTCCAAGAATCTGGTACCTCAGACTTCCCAAACACATAGCCCAACACAGACAATTTAAGAAAAGGAAAATGAAATCTTTTTTCACAGACTAAACTTTCCATGGGACATTTGGTGCTTTCTGGAACCATTTCTGATTGTCACAACTAAGGTGGGGGGAGGGCATGTGACTGGCATCTATCGGGTAGAAGCCATGCTTGGTTCTAAACCGGGAAAATGACAGTGACAGCTTCTCATAGCAAAGAGCTGTCTGACTGAAGATGCCAATAACACAGAGGAGGAGAAACCGTGTTGTCCAAACACGCTGCTTTTAATGTTCCCGTTTTACAGGTAGGAACACTGAGCATCAGAGACTGGAACAGTGACTGAGAGCAAGCAGGGTTTGGGGTCACATGGAACAGATTTCAGAGCCTCATTTTTTTTAACACGCGCTTATGAACATGCTCAAACATGATATTTTGTCTGCGTTAGACCCACCAGCACCTGACTCCGAAGGCACACCTCTGTTCAGCCAGAGATCCAAACAACTGTGCAATACTGTTACACTAGTGGCCCCAGGACACCTGATCCAAAGCATCCCTAAGCCACAGGAACAGTTTCTGTGCCTAGGAGAAGAAGAAAAGAAACTCTGGTGCAGGAATTTGCCAACTGCTACTCCCCTCCTCCCCGCCCCCACCACTGCAGCTACCATAGGTATTTCCAGCTTTAAATAATAACTTGAGTCTTTGGGCCTGAAAGAACAAAAGGAAAATCACCTTCAGGAACAGGCAGGGAGGAGACACCAGGAGAAGGAGTGGGTGAGCCACTTCTTTCCATATTCATCCTCACACTGGATCAGAAAGTAATTGCCCATTGTTATCATGTTAAGAAAGAGGTAGCCACGGAGGTCAAACTTTCTGATTTCTTATTCAGGGAAATTTTTCATTCCCCCAACCCTCATCTAAAAGGCCAAACCAAAGAAAGCTGCGCTGTGTAACAGGGCTCAGAGAACACAAATGGTTTTCTTTATAGAGTCCTTTGCGCATCGGAAAGCAAGGGACTCGATCAGACTCATTATTCCCCCAACAAAGACACAAGGCTTCCTTTTAGCACCTGCTTGCTTCTTAGTATCAAAGAGACGTCTTGAACAAATGGATCCTGGCCAAGGAAGATCAAAAGACAGGCTCCTGTCCTGGGTGAATGATATTTTTTCACATTATTTCCAGTTGAATTTGCCTAAATCTCTTCTATTTGACTCCGTGTCATTATTTGGACGCTCAGCCTTGAATTATGGCTGGTGAGGGGCTAAGGAGACATGCTAGGGAAGAACACTGAGTAGCAGAGGGTGGAAAAGACAGACAGGCCTGGGGCTGGTGAGCATATAAAGAGAATAAGAAAGAGATCATTGTTTTATCACAGTGATATTATAGATCCCTATGTCCACATTACGTGCATGGCGGGGTCTTGTGCACACTTGAGGGGAACACGTTCATGAAAATCATGAGTTTATTAAGTGATATCAAGCAAATTTCTTTATTCTTTTATTTTTTAAGTGTGTGTGTGTGTGTGTGTGTGTGTTCACATGTGAGTGCGGGTACCCACAGCAATCAGCAGAGGGCATGGGATCCCCTGGAACTTGAGTTACTGATGTCTATGAGCAGCTGTAAGGGCTCTGAAAACAGAAGTCTGGTCCTCCACAAACGTAGATAGTGCTCTTAATACTGAGCCCCCACTGGTCTTCAAGCACACTTTCTTTATCTCTTGCCTTGGGATGACCCAAAGCGACTCCTACACTCTGCAAACCCCACATCACTTCCCCAGCATCCCTGAGCATGGCAGATGAACCACAAGAAAAGGCGAGGTTCTAGTCAGGGGGTGCAAAGTGAAGCAACCATGACGGGAGTTAACACCCTTTGAGCTGTGTTTGCCGCTCTTTTGTCTAAGCCATATGAGTGTCAGTTTGCTGTATGAGGTGGGCAGAGGGAGAAACTGAGGCAGGGTCCTAGGTAAAGATATCAGAATGAGTCAGGCAGACATGATGGCTGGCCAAGTTCCTTCTCCTCCCTATATCCCACTCCTTTTCTCGTAAGATAGAGACGATAAGGCACTGGAGGGCTGACTTAGCAGTTAATAGCGTTTGTTGTTCTTCCAGAGGGTCCAAGTTAGGCTCCTAGTACCCACATCAGGCAACTCACAACACCCTGATAGCTTCTGGGGATACACACACATCCACAGGCATATAAATAAAAATAAATAACAAATTCTTATGAAAGAATGGGAATGATAAACCTCATAGCTAACAAGGCTGCTGAGAAGAGTCAATACAGCGATAAAGCACTTGGTACAGTGTGTGGTTCACGATCCACTTTGAGTAAAGGACTCTGATTCCTGGGGAGATTGTTTACATGTTCCTGCTCTGGTCAGGCTGCTTGAGCACCATCTAGAGTCAGGTGGAGCCAGGGTTCATCCTGTTCCCTTCCCAGCAGGGTGCTCCTCCCAGCACACACACACACACACACACACACACACACACACACCGCCTTTTACACCCTTAATGCACACACTAGTCATCTCGGATCTCACCTTGCCCCTGCAAAGCTCAACATTTCACACTCCGGAGTTACCCAGCCTTCTGAGGCCGCCTCTGGGCTCATGGTGTGATTCAAAAGCTATTTGGAACTTTAGATACTAAACAAATGCCCAGTGTTAAGAAGGCAGGTGGGCCCTGTGTTTCCCTCAGGAGTGTTTCCCCAGATGTGATCAAGGCCTCAAAATTCTCCTCCTCTCACTAGTGGATTCTCCTGTGCTCACAGTTTCCTGACGAGGCCCCGCTCTCCAGGGAACTCTGGGTTCCAGGGTCAGAAACACATCTCAGTCCCTCTTTGAAAAGACAGTGCAGGGTCCAGGAGAGTCAGTCTGCTGTCTGCTCCCTTGTGTGAGCCTTGTCCTTAAGCAAGCGCTTCCTTCTCACAGTAAAGGTAAAAATCTACCTCGTGCACTTACCAGATGACCACCCCACTGGGAAGGGACCCACTACCTTTCCATGGTTCTTTGTTTAAGTGACCAAGTGGAGTTTCATTGGCTTTCATTCCCGATCATTGCAGACAGGAAGCTAGTCTGTACTGATGGAGCAACCTGGCCATATTTTGTTCGCCCTGAAGCTTGAGTGGGGGTCAGACCACCTGGACTGAGAGTATAGCCAGTGTTCCCCCAGACGGCACATGGAACACCTGTTAGAAGACAGCAGGTAGGATGCTGAAAAGATTACTGCTCACCTTTCTCCGCAAGGCATATCAGTCTTTGTTTCTTCTTTGTAAAGTTCAGTATCTGCCCCAACTGTTCCAGATTCCCTCACATTTAAAACTGATATCATCAATCACATCTACCATATCTGCGAGAGGTTTTCTAGGTTGTGTTAACTGAGTGGAAAGATCCACCGTAAATGTGAACAGCACCCTTCCCTGATCTGGGGCCCAGAACTGGATTTTAAAAAGAGAAAGTGAGCTGAGTACCTACCAGCCTTGCTTCATGACTCTCTCCTTCCTGACTGCAAATGCAATGTGACCAGCTGCCTCCTTCCCCGGCTGCCTTCCTCCCCAGCTATCTCCCTCCCCAGCTGCCTCCTTCCCCAGCTGCCTTCCTCCCCAGCTGTCTCCCTTCCCAGCTGCCTAACTCCCCAGCTGTCTCCCTCCCCAGCTGTCTCCCTCCCCAGCTACCTTCCTTCCCAGCTGCCTCCCTCCCCAGCAGCCACACTTTCCCTGCCTTGGAACTAAACTATGAGCCAAAAAAAGTCCTTCTTCCCTTAAGTTACCTTTGCCAGAATTTTTGTCACAGCAACAAAAAGTAACTGATACACTAGACTGTTTCACAAGTCTCAGACTCAGCCCTCATGATCCCAGAGTCCAGCCTGACCAGCTGTTCTCACAGAAACCACCCTGCTCTGAGTCAGAAATGAAGCCTGTGACTTCACTAGCTGTTACTCCCACCTGCGGGTGGCCCACCTGCAGAGTTCCCTTCTTTTGACTGTCAATCATATAGCCCTGACAAGTCACCTCACAGGTACTAATCCCCACCTGCTGTTGACACCTTGCGACTTAATTCCCCGCAGAAAGGTGTCTGTGTTTAAAAGCCATATCTTCCTTGAAATAACAGGATGCTGAGACCTTTATAAACTGATATGCCAGACAAGAGGGAGGCAAAAGTGAATGCTAAGTTTCCTTGCATAATACTCAGTGGGATGTGTTTTTCCCCTAAGAATATTTTAGCATTAATTAAGATAAACAATGATATATGCCGAAAGACAATTGAATCTGTTCTCGGTAAAAATGGTCTCGTTGTATAAAAATAGTACCCAAATTATAGCATATAAAGATGCAGGGGGAAGTACTGTAAACCTATAACACGATTAAAATAGAAACACAAGACGGTAATGATGAGGCCTGGAACAAATCTGGGAGAGGAGAAGAAAGATGGGGGAAGGAAGAAATGTCATGGTTAATTTATTCACCTCCCTCTGGGATCCACTTTCTGGTGGTTCTCTTTAGTAATGACTATTTATCACCGCATGGTTAATGTGTGTTCTCCATGAAACTGGTGTTATGTTCTCATGTGAAGGAGCTGAGGTCAAGGTCGTACTGGTAGGAAGTGGCAGAAGCATGCCTTTGGGATGCCTGAGCTCAAGACCTCAGCCCAAGCCTTCTGTCTGTGGCCCCTGTACCCTTCCCTTGGTCTCCCTTCTAGAATTCTTCTTAGGGTAGAAACAAAGGAACCAACTCATATTAATGGTTTTTAAAATCCTCAGCGGCTGGGATTGAGGTGATAGCTCAGTTGGTCATTGCTTGCCACACAAGGGTAAAGATCTGAGATTGATCCCCAACACACACACAAAGCTGAGCATGGTGAGCCACAATTAGACTTCCACTGCAGGGGAGGAGGAGATGAGTAGACCAGCAGGGCTCACTGGCAGCCAGCAGAGACTTCTTGGCAAGGGGTCCTGTCTCCAAAGAAGAGGACAAGTGCCAAGTAATAACACTCTTGGTCGTCCTCTGACCTTCAGGTGCATGCGCACACATATGCACATGCATCTCCACATGAGAGCCTTCACACACACATGAACACGAGCACACACTTAAATAAGAATGGGTTAGGCACTGCTATCGACTATTTAATCCGCACAACAATATTGGAAAACCATTACTATTATGTCATCATCCCTTTCGCAGATAAGGAGAGGTGAGAATTTGTGTGAGGTCAGGAATTGACATACAGAGCAGAGGGGCTGTCTGAGACCAGCCCTGACTGCTGTCCTCTTCTGATCCCTGTCTTTGCCACCAGAGGCCTGGAGTAGAGACGCTCCGCCAGTTTTCTCTAATGTTCCTGTAGGGCCGACTCTTGGTAGCGTCTCTCCCTGCAGATGTGGTCTTGAGAGCGCATTTCATTCATCATTATTGGATACATGTATGATGTGTGTGAGCGTGAGGAAGCACGTGAGGAGGCCAGAGGACAGCTTGGAGGAGTCAATTCTCTCTTTCCACTGAGGGTTCATGGGATGGAACTCAGGTTGTCAGGCTGGCATGCAAGCCTTGACTCTCTTAGCCACCTGAATGTGCTCTTTGCAGAAGCCTATTCCTGCGTCTGTTTAGTGGTCCTCCAGTAATTCTTCAAAGTCCTTGGGAGTTAAAGGTCCCAGGATTCTTCCCCTCCGCCATGGCTCATCTTCTAACCACGGCCTCTGAATACTCTGTGGGTAGAAACCAGTTCCATACTTATCTGGGTGTTGTAATTTTTCCCTCCAGTTCCAGTCATGAATATATAACAGAGATCTGGTAATCTACGCACCAGCTCCCTTGGCCACATGACCAGGCAAAGAAACTTGATGGGGACACTGATGGAGGCTGGGTAATTTTTCTCCATTCCCAGTCTGCAGGAAGCATGCTGAGACTCAAAAGGACATTGTTCTTGGATGGATCACAGGTTGGGGAGTCTATGTTCGTTCGCCTGTGTCTCATGCATTCATCCACCCACTGCTAACTTTTCAGTCACTCAGCTCCTCATTCACGCATTCACCCAGCACAGACTGAGCAGCTGTCCATGCTTCATGCTCCGTTCGATCCCAAGGCTTCTGTGACTTTCACGGATCCATCTCTGCTGATGTGCATGGGTGAGCAAAGACACATGAGGACGTTGACTCCCACCAGCCAGGGCCTGGGGACAGCAGCGGTGGGAAGGCTGCCGTGTCTCACTTTGCTTGTGCTCTGTGTTACGATCTCAGCTTGTGCAACACATGAAGGCTACAGCCCTGGCTGTGAAGTTCAGGACGGAGCCTCTCTCTCCCTCACTATCATTTCTAGATTTTCTGAATCAAATGCATATTGACTTTGCTTTCTTTCTTCTTAGAGGACAGCATGAGTTTATTCTTCGCCTTGTTTCTCTAAGCATAGGGTTTTTTTGTGGTGTGTAGAGGACCATGCATGCCTGTACTGCACTGCTGAGCGATGGTGCCCAGAGCCTTGCACGTGCCAACCAAGTGCTGGATTGTTGAGACCTTCCCAACCCAGAGCACAGTCCTCTACACAGTGACAGGCGCTTTATTGATTTTGAGGATTCTCCTGCTTCTCTTCAAAGCATTGCTTAGGTGTCTAGTGTGTGTCGATAATTTCTATGTGTTACCAAGATGGGTTCTGTCACTGACTGCTTCCAAGTGGGGGAGTGCAGGAGCCTTGAGAAACATTATTTGAACAATTTACGTAAATATAGGAACTGAACAATATAGATGTTACTATTCTTTTTCTTCAGTTTTCTTGTGCACATCTGTGTTGTCTGAGTTGAAGGGAACAGCTGGGTATAATACGCACAGATGTGACATGTTATAAATCATATACTCACATACATACATCCCATTGCATCCGTGAAATTATCTCATTTATGTACTATTTCTATTTTATGTACTTTAACTTTCTTGCCTTCCTACCTTTTTGTCTCCCCAGACACACAGTGTGTATCTTTCCTGACTCTTTACCGTGTTTATATAAACATATGTGAATATGCAAATACATATGTTAATTACAGAACTGGCCATCATGCCATTTATTCTACAGAGAAGGGCCTTGTGGCAAACATTTTTCTAAGCCTCCCTTGAGTTGCTAACCAGAAAACCCAAGTGGTAGTCCCTCCAAATGAGCTGGGCAGATTCAATGCATTCATCTCAACAGCTGCACAGCAGCCCACAGCAAAAGGCACCATCACAGAGACTCTCTTTTCCCTGCTTTTGGGGACTCTCTCTTTTCCCTGCTTTTTGCCACTAGAAGTCATCACAGAACTGGCTCCTCATGCCCCAGCCTTGAGATACGCTTCACTGAATCATGGGTGGGGAAGACTAAGGAGCTATTTCTTTTCTATTCCCCCTCAGACTTGGACTTTTGAGGTCCTAAAGCCATGAAACATCCTCTTTACCAGTCTTTTGCCATTATGCTTTTCCTCCTGACAGAATGAATGCTTCCGGAATAACTCAGCAGAGGGAGGAGGAAGACCCCAAGAACAGGACAGAAAGCTGAGGTGGAGATATGCTAACATTGCAGAATTTCCTTCTTCCTCACAGGGTGGGGTGCTGTGCCCTGGACGAAACAGAGCGCTTCCACGTGCCCTCAGCACATAGTGCACACTCCCTGGCTGCTGTGTGGTCTCATCTTTCAGGGGGCAGTTTAGCTGTCACTTGCAGATCAGGAAGAAGCCTGACCCCTCCTTCCCCCAACCCCACATTCCCCTAAAAGGAAGTGTTCTGGAAAACAGACAAAGGGGAGTTGACACTGGGGGTCTGGATTTTCAGTGTGACACTTCCCTAAGTTTTGAAGCTGTGTAGACAATGGTGCAATAAGTGCCCCCACATCCATCGCTGGAGATCTATGTTCTCACACTGTGAGAACTCTGCAGCCCTTGTGTTTATAGACAAATCCTCAACCCCAGTCACTTTTAGATGCACACATGCTACACTCTTATCCGTCCTCACACCAATGTCTTTGTCACCCTCTTGCTACCACGGACCCTTAGACTGTTTGAAGAAGAGGCAACAAGATTTGTGTGGTTATTCCACTGCCTTCATTTTATTCATGTGGGGTCAAAATGTACCCTACTTTCAGCCCAAGTGCTCTAAATGGAGGGCCACCCCCTGCTAAATTAGGGGTGATGGAACCTTTTGCCAAGCCCCAGTGATCCCAACCCGAGAATGTTGGATGATTTTCCCAAAGCCAGTGGGAGGCCTTCTAAGGGCATAGGCATTCTGGCTGTTGTGTGACACTTGCAGTTTGGGGACATAAACTGGGCACTTCTGGCAGTCATTTTGCCTTCAAGAGGTGAGACTCTGCAGAAATCATAGTCAGGATAGAGTGAAGAACTAAGAGAAGATGAGCAGCCGAGTCCTGCTGAACTCACTGGAGTCCCTACATCCAGCTGGCTCTAAAACTCAGCTGTAGAAGTGGCTGAAAATCTCTTTCTAACTGAGCCAGTTTGAGGTAGTGTCCTTCTTGATCCTAACAAGTTCTGATTTCCATGAACCAGAGGGCAAAAGAGATATCAGTCAGGAAACAAGAATGGCAATGAGCAAGCCATTTGGGCTGGACATGCAGTGGAAATCCCCACCCATCTCTGCGGATGGCTGGGACTTTACCTGATCTGAGTCATTTTGAGGGTTGGGTTTGTGGCCTACGAACAAGTCAGAGAGTTATTATTGGCAGTACAGAGATGGCCCAACACCTGTCCTTTGCTGGTTCTGCCCCACTCCCACAGGCCATTGTAGAAAGACATCATTGCAAGGCTGAAGGGGAAATCATCCCTCAAGGGGACGTTTCCAACCTAGGCAGATCTTCACTGTTGATGTTGCCCCTCGGTCGCCATGGGGATCAGTTTCACGCCTACCCCTGCAAAAATCTGATGTGATGGCTACTCTTGGCTCTTGTCTTGCTTGCACATGGAATTAACCACAAACCCGAGCTGATGGGCACAGCTGTGGGGAATTTTCAGTTAATTGGAACGTTTGAGGTAGGGAGAACCACCTTAATCAGGGCCGGCAGCCTATATAAAGGACGTAAAAGAAAGAAGCTTGTATTGCTTGCCCTCTCTCTCGCTGGCAAGTCATTTCTTCACTGGCCTTAGAGTCTACTTCTTCTGGATTCCAATTTATGTTGATGACCAACTGAGACGTCTGGCCTAGTGGACTGAACAACTACTAGATTCTTGGACTGTCCATCAGGAGACAGCTGCTGTGAAACTGGCTGGACCACAGTCTGTAAGTCATTCTAATCAATCACATATATATATATTCACCCTAGCAGCTCTGGTCCTCTGGAGAACCTTGACTAACGCATCTGAGGATGCTCAAGTGCCTTATATAGAATATGTATATGGCGCAAGTGTATACTTTCGGTCGTCTCTACATTGTCTACACATCATCTGTATTGTCTAATACAATGTAGGGTGTATTGTTGGAAAATAAGATGTTTATTACTGGCACAATGGTGTGTGTGTGCTCTTGTATATGCTGATATATGTGTTCATTTGTATGTGCATGTGTGTGGAGGATAGAACTTGATGTTAGATATCTTCTTCAATTCCTCTCCATCTTATTCTTTAAGACAGGTTCTTTCACTAAACCTGGAATGGAGCTCACTGATTGGCCAGACTGACTGGCCTTGGAGATCTTCCTGCCTCACCTCCCCAATAGCGCAACTTTTGAAAAAAAAAAAAACCCTCCACCTGTGGTTGGCTGATTCCACAGATGTGTCATCCATAGACATGTGACTCCCTTTCATAGCTCACCCAGCTATAGTGCTTTTTTCTGTTCTCTCTCTAGTACTCTTCCCTCCAAGAGAAATTAGGAGACAGACAGACAGATCCCAGCACCTCCCATGTCCCTGATAAGGCAAGGAAGGCAGGACCCACCTGCTGTTTAGACCTCTTAGCTATGAAACTGCACAGCAGTTAAGGTGAAGTTGCTAGAGCACATGAATCCCAGCTGCCTTCCTCAGCATCCGAGCCGCTCATTTTCTGATGAACGAGATGCAGCTGACCGTCTGAAGTCTGAGTTCAGCTGCAGAGTGCCACATAGTCCTCTCAGCTCCAGCAGAGGTCGTGAAGACTGATGGGCCAACCCTTTAATTACTCCCGGGAATGACAGCCAAAGTCTCATTTCCCTCCATGGCACAGAGTAGTGGGGTATGCCCATGCAAATTGGGAGTGAACAGCCCTACTGGGACAGGCTTTGAAGAAGTGATCTTCCCCTGAAGGACTAACTTGGCATTTCTGACTGTCAGGAAAAGCCGTGAGGACCCCAGACTTTCATTTTCTTCTGCTAGGTAGAGCACAGCCTCCCGGGTGAGCAAGTTGGTAGAGCGGCTACAGACGGAGCTGCGCTGTCTGCCCATGGGTCAAGCTGGCCCAGCACTACTGGTAAAACCAGCCTGTGTTACTATAGTGTTTCATGCGGCCACTGTGGCTTTGGCAACAAGCATGGCTGTGCCTTTGTAAGGAAACCAGCTGGACCATCTTTCCCGCAGAGTAGTTAGACTGTGAATGGAGCAGGATTACCATGGATCACCATTATTTTAGCTGCCCTGCCTAATGTGGTTTTTCTATACAAAATATGGCAGAATATTTTCTTGCAAAGGTAAGTATAATCCCCGATAAGCATTCCTAAGTAGGATTACACGCAATGGAAACCATGGCTCAAAGACACATACTCAGTTACTAATTGGCAATTTCCTGGCTAGTCGTAAATATTATCAATCCCCAGGGTCTGCGCAGGTGCCTAGTGGGTAAAGTGCTTGCGGCACACCCAGAAGAATCTGCCTTTGGATCCTAGGCACCATGTAAAAGCCGGGTGCGGTGACAAGCATCTGTAACCCCAGTGCTAGGGGAGCAGAGGGTGCTCACTAGCCAGTCAATCTAGAGGAATCGGTGAGCTCCGGCTTCTGGAGAGTGAGAGAAGAACACACCTGATGTTGACCTCTGGCCTCCACACATACGTGCACACATGGGCACATGTATGCATGCACACGATTCACGTATATGTGTATTTGTGTGTGTATATGTGTGTGTATATGGATCCCTCTTATCCCAACCCTGCTCACAATAGTTAGCTATTAAAATTCAATCTTGGTGATTAATGTATAATAATGCACCTTATGAATTTGAATGCATCATGCAAATGTAAGATTTAAATATGTACCCAATCTTCCTCTGTCCTGTTGAAGGAGGAGTTTCTTCCTTCTGGGCGTGGCTTCTTTGAATCTTCTTTGCATTACTAGTTGGGGAGAAGTTGAGCTCCTTGTGATGCCCTTAGGTCTCCTCTTCGCCAGGTACACAACAGTCAGATCACACAGAAAACACCGAGCCGCAGAGCCCACAGAGAAAGCAGCGGAGTAAGGTTTGTAAGCAGACACAAAGCGATCTGTCCTCGTTCTCATAAATCAGTACGAAACAGATATCATGAGTGGCACAGCGCACAACACTGAGTGTAACAGAACCAGAGGAAAAGAGGCCCCAGGCAGGTCACGGTGCAATGCTTTATGATAGTGTGAGGGGTAAGAGCTCTCCCAGAAAGCCAGAAACAAGTGGCGTTCTTACCTTGAGTCCCAGGCCTCCCAACAAAATGATGCAGGAAGAGTTTCAGAAATAAAAGGTAAGTATGTTAGCCAAAGGAGCTCTGCGGCCTGGCTCTTTGTTTTCATTTCTCCTACAAGTTTGCAAGGTCAGACTCGACCTTCCTCCTCCTTTCGCCCCTCTCCTCCCCAGCTTGGCAGCAAGCAGATTTTAAGATACTCATGTATTTAATGAAGGGGCTGCAGAAATGTAAAGGAAAGTACATATTATAGGTTTTAAAACTTAGGCTTTCGGACAATTATTACATGTACTCACTTATAAGTGGTTTTGAAATATAAAGCAAAGAAAATCAGGCCACAAATCACAATCCCAGAGAACCTAGACAACAATGAGGACCCTAAAAGAGACATACATAGATCTAATCTACATGGGAAGTAGAAAAAGACAAGATCTTCTGAGTAAATTGGGAGCATGGGGACCTTTGGAGAGGGTTGAAGGGGAGGGGAGAGGCAGGGAGGGAAGCAGAGAAAAATGTAGAGCTCAATAAAAATCAATAAAAAAAAAACCTAGGCTTTTGAATATCAGAAATCCATGTCTAAAAGAAAGGAAGCATGGGTTCTCAGAATGGGGGAAAATTGCTCCTGGGCAAAGGAAAGTCCCCACCTTCTTAAGCTTGTCGCAGACTGGTATTTCTAGTGTCTGGGGAAAGGGATAAGGGAAAGAACAGAGAATTATGGACAAGAAGAAAGTCAGCTGGACCTGAGATGAAAGGACCATGTGCACCTGCAGGGAGATGTTGAAGTGATAAGAAGACTCCCAGCATCCCTCAGCTTCTACTGGAGCCAGGACTCTTGGAATCAAGGCCAAGAATGCCTGTTTGGGAGGCTGGCTACCCACCATGGACCCTGGATTCCTGCCATCTTTAATAGGGAGTGAATCAGCACCTAGGTCTCTTTGTTAAACCATGGTGTTCGTCTGAAGGTTTGTGCAATGGTTAACGGAAACTGCCTTCCACCGGCTCATGAGTTTGAATGTCTGGTTCCAGGTGGATTGTGTTGTTTCAGGGTGTGCAGCCTGTTTGGGACTTGGGCACAAGCTGGCAGAGGTGGATACCTTCAAGGTTTATTCTTTCTTCTGGTTTCAACTTGTTTCAACTGCTTCCTGGTCAGTGGTATTGAGGAGCCTCTGTTACACACTGTCAGTGCTGTGAGCTCCTCTACAGTTTCCCTGCCATGATGCACCAAGACCCTCTGAGACCCTGAGCCAAAGTACGCCTTTGTGGTCTATGATGGTTACTATTAATTATTCGTGGACACATCTCTAGGCACAAATGTAAAAAGTTAGCCTCAGAATGTCTTTGGAGGACCATCTAGATGAAGCAAATTGACATAGGAACCCCATCTTACTTGTTGAGGGACTATCCCCTGCACAGGAGACTCAGGATCATATAAAACAGTAAAAATGAGCTGAGCACTAGCGTGCTTCAATCCACTGCTCTCTGTTCTTGGCTGGGTGGGATGGGGCTAGCTGCTTCAAGCTCCTGGGGCCTTCACTTCCCTGCAAAGACAGACTGTGACCTGGAATTGTGAGATGATGTAAGCCCCTTCTTACTTAGCTTGCTTGTGTCCGGTACTTTATCACAGCAATAGGAAGCAACACTCATGGTGTGGGGCATGGCCTATCATGGTGGGGGCATGGCCCATCATGGTGTGGGGGCATGGTCCATCATGGTGTGGGAGCATGGTCCAATCATGGTGGGGGCATGGTCCATCATGGCATGGGACCATGGCCTATCATGGTGTGGGGGGAATGGTCCATCATGGAGTGAGGGCATAGCCCATCATGGTGTGTGTGCATGGTCCATCATGGTGTGTGAGCATGGTGGTCCATCATGATGTGGGGGCATGGTGGTCCATCTTGGTGTGTGAGCATGGTGGTCCATCATGATGTGGGGGCATGGTGGTCCATCTTGGTGTGTGAGCATGGTGGTCCATCATGATGTGGGGGCATGGTGGTCCATCTTGGTGTGTGAGCATGGTGGTCCATCATGGTGTGTGAGCATGGTGGTCCATCATGATGTGGGGGCATGGTGGTCCATCTTGGTGTGTGAGCATGGTCCATTATGGTGGGAGCATGGTCCATCATGGTGTGTGATCATGGTGGTCCATCATGGTGGGAGCATGGCCCATCATGGTGTGGGAGCATGGCCCATCATGGTGTAGGGACTTCGCAGCAGGGAATTGAACTAGCTCATCACACTTCATCTGCAGTCACAGAACAGAGAGATGAACGCTGGTGCTCAGCTCACTTTCTCCTTTTCACTCTGTCCAAGATCTCAGCCAGTAGAAAGGAGCTGTCCACACTTAGGATGGGTCTTCCCACTTCAATTACTTAAGCTTCTGAAACTCTCTCACGGGCATGCCCAGAGACGTGTCTTATAGGTGATTGATTCTAGAGACTAAATTGATAACCGATGTTAGCCTCTCTCGCCCTAAGAGCTCCTGACTCAGTGGGTCTAGAGAGGGTACAAAAGTTGGCATTGCTAATAAATCCCTGGTGGTGCTTAGGCGATCCCCCTAAGAAATTCTACCTAGAGAATCACACTTGAATGAATATTTAAAGAAAAAAATACAGCTGCCTTTCTGAGTGGCTTCTGCACTTTCCATGGCAGTGGACAATTCTTTATTCCTATATGTTATCTATTTATTTCTGTGCATTTATGTGTGTGTGTGATTTTCTCTGTGCATACATTTGTGCAGGTGCCTGCAGAGGCCAGAAGGGTGCATCAGCCCCTGGAACTGGAGTTCCATACAGGTGGTTGTGAGCAGCCCGAAATGGATGGTAGGAATAAAACTTCAATGTGTAGAACAGTAAGTGCCCTTAACCACTGATCTCCCCAGCCCCTCTCTATACATATTTTAATTGCCACATGATTATATATACTTATGAAGTACAGTGTGCTACTTTGATTCATGTATATTTTATGCTGTGACTAAATCAGGGTAATTAGCATATCCATCACCTCAACATATGAGATCTTTTTTTGATTTCTGTACTAAAGATTGAGCCTACAGCCTCCTGCATGCTAAGCACACGTTTTGTTGCTGAGCTATATCCCCAGTCCCTGGCTTTTTACTTTCTCTTTTGAGACAGGATCTCACTAAGTTGCCCAGGTTGGCAACTTACTCTTTACTTTTCTATGGCTGTGTTAAAAGACCCTGACAAACAAGCTTGGGAAAGGGTGCTTTACTTTGGCTCACAATTCAAGGATCCAGTCCATCACTGCAGGGAAGTTACAGCAGCAGTAGCTTGGACAGCTGATCACACTGCATCCAGAGAGTAATACTTGCTTGTACTCAGCTGTCTTTGCCCTTTTTATATAATTCAGGATCCCAGCCAGGGGATGGTGCCACCCACAGAGGGCAAATCTCACTTCAATCAGCCTAATCAAGATAATCTCCCACAAGCACGCTCATCTCCCAGATGATTCTAGATCTCACTAAGTTCACTATTAGATTGACCATCACATTGACCTTGAACTTACTATGTAGCCAAGGTTGACCTTGAACTTGCTGTTCTCCTGCCTACTTTCTTTGTGCTGAAGCCATTTAAAATCCCCTCTTATAGTCATTTTGTAATACATATTACATTATTGTGTATTACAGTCATCCTACTGTGATATAGAGCAACATAGCCCTTAAATATGCTTCTAACATCTCCCCCACTGGATGGCAGTCAAGCCCATATCCACCTTCAATTTCCACATGAGAATATGGTGGCCTAGAGAAGTGAAGTAACTTAATTGAGATCATATAGCTTTAAATGGGAAGGAGGGCGAATTAGACCCTAGGTCTCCCAGTCATACCCCTAGGCATTGTTCTATCCCATAGTGCTCTGGGGTTTGACCTCGGACCTCTGCCACTACCTCTACACGGTGACTAAGTTCCAGAAGAAGCCCTACTCCAACCTGCAGCCACCCTAGAGGCTGGAAATAGTGATGACCTTGGGCGCTCGGGAATTAGGGATGCTGGGCAGGGGCTGTGCTCTGCAGGAGAGCAAACTGCTCTTCCTTCAAGGCCCTGCAGCCCCCTGCTGCTCCCACTATTTGAGTTATGTGTTATCGCTCTCTGGGGATGGATTTATCCTGGTTTTACTCACTTCAGCAGCACTAGCTCTGCCCACTTAGTGCTCTTGGCTTTATATATCATTATCACACTCTCCGTTCTCCAGTCGTACACAGTTTAGCCCTTATTGCTTTAATTCCTCTCCTGGTGTTCTTGCAGGGAGACGACAAGAGAAAGCAAATTGCCCTGTGGAATAAAGAGAAAGGGAAATGCCATCCCTGGCCTTGCAGAAGAGAAAGCAGGGGGCAAGACACCAGGGTGGGAGGAACGCCCTCTCTTTATCCATCCTTGGTGAGAGAAAAGAGCAAGGGCTTCACAGTTCTGATCCTAGCTATCAGCTTCCAAGTGACAATGAGAATATTAATAAGACTACAAGTTAACACTTCTTTAACACTCCAGGGATCCTGGGCACTCTGCCAGGCAGCTCATATTCTCAAGAATCTCGAATTCGTGATTGCACTCAGATTCTCTGGGTGGCCACTAAGAAGTGGGTGCTGTTATTTATCCATTTTACAGATGAAGAAGTCAAGGCTCAGGACCTTACGGAAACTCTCCAGCTGCCACTTGGCAGAACCGAGAGCACCTGAGTCTGTAGTGATTCATTTGTGTCTATCAGGCTCTGAGGCTTTCCTCTGCTCCCTCTCCAGGGAAGGTCTTCAGTTCTGAGACAAAAACTGGGTTGTCTCCAATGGCAGGACTCGAGAACTTGATCCAGCACCTGCTATCACCATGGCAATGCCATCACAATTAAGTCCTGTTCTTCACGACTGAAGGAAGCCTCTCTTCAGGTCCAAGTGAAGACAACTGCGTACGGAAGATGGAGAAGCCAGAGCAATCCATCTTTACCAAGAAGACCCCAGAGCCAGTACAGACAAAGGGGATCGAATCTGGGCTCCTGTCCCTTCCCCACCCCTCAAATACATGCGAAGACTTGTACGGGAAAGACTTCACGTTTATCTCTTGTGCATGCTGAGCCTCAATCTAAGATTTTAGTTGAAGGATTCAAGAGGATTAAGGAAGGACAAAGGGGGGAAGTGAAGCCACTGTTTTGTTCAGCCGTCCTAATTTAAGATGGAGAACAGATTCTTTATCATCACTGTGGCTGGGATATGATGAGGGTCTCTGGTGACTTAGAAACACCAGAACATTGATGTTTGGTGAAGAGACTCTTGGGAAGTCCTGCTCTTGCTTGGCACCTGCAGAGGCACCGGTGGTAGGAAATGTCTGGGTCCAAATATGAGTCAAAGAAGGAGGTCTGCTCTGGTCTGCTTCCTGTCACTATGCCACATCCCTGGAATCATCCACCTAGGAGAAAAGAGTCCCCTGGCTCACAGTTCGGGAGGAAGGTTTCAGTCCATGGTCTGGTGAGCTCTTGCTTTGGACATAGCAACTCACCACAACTGGTGACCTCACCGCAGAGAAGTGAAAGATTCCACAGTTCTCTCCAGGGCACACACCAAAGATCTAAAGACCTCCTAAGAGGCTCTATCCCCTACAGTATCACTATGGGGTGCCAGTCTTTAATATACAGGTCTTAGGAGAATATCTAAGATCCAAGCTATATGTAGCAAGACCCTTACAGAGTGCTTGGAAAGTGGGGTCTACTCCCTTATCTCACCTTCCGTCCACAACAGCTTGTGCCGATGTCCATCTGACAGGGAAGGAGGGGAGAGAGGTAGAGGGTGGGGAGCAAGGAAGTGAGAGAGGAAGGGAAGGGAAGATTAGCAGCAGGCAACAGATCTGCTATTTGACTTTCAATTCCTGTCTGAAAGTTTACATCTTATGACTAAAGCAGAACAAGATGTGTGGTGTTCAGATCTTGCATCAAACTCCCCAGACACGAGTCCTTTCTTTTCCCCATCTCCAGCATTGAGCATCCTGGAAGGCTGAGGAGGTGGCAGGGGCCTTCTGTGTTTCTTCTCCATACTCTACCCCTCTCTGTGCATAGTTAGTGGAGCTGCCAATCAAATAATACCCACTCTGTGGCCAGAGCAGATAGCCCAGGAAAGCCAATCAGATTCTCCGATGCTGGTATTGGAATCTTTAGCCAAGCGCATAGGGAATAAAAGTTGCCCTGGACAGCATTCTGGAAGGAGACCCCCAAATCCTTGCTGTGCAGGTCCCTGGAAGGGCCCTGATCTGTACACCGCTTAGAACCAATTCTTTCATCTACCTCCTAGCATCCTTCTGATAAATGACCCGTGGCTATTGTGTAAGTCAGACTTCCCCTCTGTGGCTTGTCTTGATACAAATGGATAAAATTGATGTTACACAAGCTTATCTTCCAAATGGATCCTACCCAGCTCCATTACCTGGATACCCAAAGATGCAAGGACACACACCTTGAACTATTTGAAGCTCTTTGACTTAACAAAATGGCAGCTATTTAAAAAAAGGAAGCAAATTTTGAGAAATTCCCATTCCCTGCAAAATTCGTCATTGAGTTTTCATTTCCAGTCTCTATGGGGTAGCTGGCTGTGGCTGCATTGCAAATGCTCTTAAACCCAATGGACTAAAACATTGAGAACGGACTGTTGGCTCTGGGACTGTGGGTGAACCGGGTGCTTGATATCTCAAGGTGATTCATGGTCGATGGTCAGCTGTGGCTTTGAGCTATTACTTGTGTTCCTAGGGATTTGAGTAGACATAGGATTGGGGCCTGTGGCTGCTTTCCTTGCTGCATCTCCTCCTCCAGCAAATTATCCCATAGCCTATCCACACCACAAAACAGGGCTCTGAAGTAAACAGAACTGTGAAAAACCTGTAAGGTCCAGACTTAGAGATGCCACTTCTAGATACCATTTGTACAAAGCAATAAAAAAGCCAACCCCAATTCTCTGTCAAGTGGCTGAGAGCATTTATGATTTAAATCTGAAAGGTCACCACTGGCTGGTGTTTTGAACACTTGTTTCCCAGTAGGTGGCACTGTTTGGGGGGGGGGCTTAAATAACTGTTAAATAACTGAGGAAGAGGAGCCTAGCTGGTGGAAGTAGGCCACTGAGGGCCTGGCTCTCCACCTCCTAGTCTGCCAAGATGTGCACAGTCTCTACCGCACGCCGCCACTGTCATGACGTGACATGTCCCTTCTCCACCATTGTGCACCGAACCTTCTGAAACAAAATGCACAGAAGTCTTTCCTCCCTTAAGTTACTTCTGCCAGGCATTGTGTGCACGGCACAGCAAATGCAGCAAATACAGAATTATGCCCACACCTTAATATCAGGGGCTGCCAAGTGACATTACAATAGCCAAGTTAGTGGGAAAAAAAAAAAAGATTAACAACCATTTTGCCAATAATCTACCACTTCTAGTTAATAAGGTTTAACTAAATAACAACCCAGAGAAAGCAGCTACTGTGCCCACTGCCTGATCCCCCTTGGGGAACAGTGTCACCAATATCACCAGTGAACAGTCCAGTTATGACGATCAAAAATGTCTCCACACAGTGTCCAATGCCCCCTGGGGAACAGTACTGACGCTCGGTTGACAAGAACAGCAGTGGACCCAGGGTGACGGTTTCTATGTGTTCCTCCCACCCCTCCCAGTGCTGAAATCTGAGAAAATCCTCAGCTGACTGCAAAGTGTGGGCCGGTACGATCTTCACTGTCATCTGGAGGTGGCGGGATCTGTTCTCTTCTCTCCCCTCCCCATCTTCCTTTGCCCTGTCCTGTTTCTTCAAGGATCCATCCCTTCTGACAGGACTCCACCGAGCTGCACTCCTTCTCTGTCCCCACTTGTAGTATTAAGGGCGGCGGGGCCTCTTCCCCAGCACCCCAGCACCCCAGCCGCCCGCTCGGCTAGCTTATGCCCCAAAATAATTACACGGACACTGTATTCCTCCAAACACTGCCTGGCCCATTCTCTTCTAGGCTAATTCTCACATATTAATTTAGCCCACCTCTAATCATCTGTATGTAGCACCCCAAGGTGCGCTTACCAGGGAGATTCTAGCCTAGTCCATCCTGGGTCAGAGCTTCATGGCGTGTGTCTGCCCGGGAGCGGGGCATGGCGTCTCTCTCTGAGGCGTCTGCCCCCGAGAGAGCTGTGGAGTCTCTGACCTCACTTCCTCTTCCTCCCAGCGTCCTGTTCTGCCTACTCCTCCCACCTATCTTTCAACCAATAAAATGGGCCAGGGCAGTGCCTTTATTAGCCAATGACCTTCCTCCATCATTAAGGGCAGCGGGGCTGCGTTCTCAGCACCCCCGGCCGCCTGCCCGGCTAGCTTATGCCCAAAATAATTACACGGACACTGTATTCTTTTAATCACTGCTTGGCCCTTTAGCCCTAGCCCTTACTGGCTAATTCTCACATCCCGATCAACCCATCTCTAATAATCTGTGAGAACCGGTCTTACCGGGAAGATTCTAGCCTAGTCCATCCTGGGTCGGAGCTTCATCCCGGGAGCAGGGCATGGCATCTCTCTCTGAGGCGTCTGCTCCCGAGCGGAGAGCAGTTGAGTCTCTGACCTCACTTCCTCTTCCTCCCAGCGTCCTGTTCTGCCTACTCCTCCCACCTATCTTTCAACCAATAAAATGGGCCAGGGCAGTGCCTTTATTAGCCAATGACCTTCCTCCATCACCCACTACTCACCCTGCCAATCCAATCGGGCTCCCAGTGTCGGGAAACATTTACCCTACAAGATATCCCAGGGCCCGTTTTCAATCTCAGTTGACATTTACAGGGATTTCTCCCATTTGCCAGTTTGCTCTGGCTGCACGCAAACACATTTGATGTTTCCTTTGCTGGGTATTTTTCATCCTGTGTCAATTAGCACAACGAAGGGACTCTAATAATGATGTATGGGCTGCGTGGGAACAGCCTGCTGATGGCCCTGGGAGGCGAGCAGGTTGTTCATAGGGCCCTGGCTCGGGCTGTGTCCCGCTCAGAACATGTTGGACCCGTGATCTCCAAGATCTCCGCAGAGCTCACTGCAACTAGTTTGTGGGCACACCGTGACCACAGAGCTGGCCCCTCCCACACGCCCAAGGGAAAGAAAAGACATGGGCTTGCATCCAAAATAGCCAGCAACTGACTCCTTAGTACATAGGTCAGTGGACTCAGGGGGCCCAGCCAGCTAATCCAAAGTCAGTCAGCTATTATCAAATCTGAAGTTAAAATTTGCAATTTTTTTTTCTATTTTTAGCTCTCTTAAAACATATTTTCTCCCTCCTAATTTCCTTTCAAACCACGGAATTCTCACTGAGATGTCCCTGTATTCTGTGTCTGATATGCACAAAGCTCTGGGATGGGGAACTCTCGCCCCTTCTGCGAAGATTCCCACATCTAGTTCCAGTGTAGGGAGCCGAGGGAGCAACCAGTGAGAACCCTCCTAGTCCAAAAGCAAGAGCAGTTGGCCAGTTTAGAAAACAGACATAATTTTGCTGCCCTCCGAGAATATAATTGAGGACGAAATCAATCTATCTTCAGCCCTAAGCCAGAGGACCGGAAAGACCCCGATCCTGAACTGGGAGTGGGGGATTTGGGTTGTGGGGTAGGGGGTGCCGAAAGGACCCTCTTATTTCTTCTGGGATGCGACCAAGAGCGGGAGAAGTTGATAAATTCAGAAACAGCACCACCTGGTGGTCACAGAACCGAGCTGGTGCGCTTCACCGGGTCAGCTTGTCTCCCCGCTTCTGGGGATAGATTGATTGGTTGTTTAAACCTGTTTACTTAAAGCTGAAAGGCTAGGCAAAGCTTCAGCGAAACTCAGGACGGTTTATCCTAAGAAACGGTCTCCAAAGCGCTGCAAGTGGTATTCTATGTGGTTTACTTCACCTGATAGTCATTTTGATTTTTGCACTTTTCTCATTTGATTAAATAAAGAACATCAAGTGTTGGCACGTGCCTTTAATCCCAATACTCGGGAAGCAGATGCAAGTAGGCCTCTGTGAGTTCGAAGCCAGCCTAGTCTAGACTACAAGAACTAGTTCCAGGACAGAATCCAAAGCTACAGAGAAACCCTGTCTCGAAAAAAAAAAAAAAACAAACAAACAAAAAACAAAACCAACCCTCCCCCACACCAAAAAAACACCATAGATACTTTTAACCAATAAAACACCAAAACACCATGTTTACCTTAAAGAGGAAAAGAAATGAGATACTACAGAGGGTGCCTTGGCCCAAAATAAACCACTAGACTATTCTATTCCTCTGTGCTAACTTTTTAATGAGAGTAAAGGCAGGTCAAAGTGGAACTTATGAGCAACAGAGTAGAGGGAAAAACAAGAGGAAATGGTGTATGAGGGCAAGAACAGCAGCGAGACCATTAAAAATTAAATACGGTACACTTACGCAACTTCAACTCACAGAGCCCTGCAATACTCTTCCCTTGAAAGAAGTCTGTCCCCTGGCTTGGCATGAAGCCACAAAGCTACGTTAGCATCCCCATTTCCTCCCTGCCCAAGATGTACTGTAAGCTATTTATTACAATAATAATAAATTAAATTAAATTTATTACAATACCAACGTTGACTGAATATTGTTATGATATGTTATGATATGGTGTACTGTGCCAAGAAGTCTGGGTGTTCTAGCCACTTCATCTCCACAATGACCGCATGCAGTACCCGTTACTATGGTCCAAACTAAATAGACACTACTGCTCAGAGACTGACGGTGTGCCCATTCACTCCTGAGACTGGGACCAAACCAACAAAAACAAAAACAACGCTGCCTTTGGCTTGTATCCACAGCACTTACGTGGTGATGCCTGGGTAAGTACGTGGAGAAACAAGTGGAGAACTTGTTACGAACACACAAGACCATACAAATAAAGAAAAACAAAACTCTTCCAGTGAAAGACCCTTTTGCTCATCCACTCGAATATCTTAAAAAGACCGGCAGATGCTGAGAGCAAAATCTCTTCTGCAGCCTCTTCCTCTTGTTCCTCAATGACTTTTCTTTCTGGGGTTTAGTTTCCCCCAGGTAAATCTTGCTTTCAACATTTTAAGTAGAAATTTCAGCAACGGTAACAAGAAAAAAAACTGTTTTCGTGATCCATTCTCACTAGTATAGTGACACCTCAAGCTGTTCTACTCCGTCCTATCTGGGACGCCTCTTCCATTGGTCCAGGGCATCCACTCTGCATATACGACCTGCCCACTCAGCACAGTGGCCATTTTGATTATTAAATCAGCTGTCACAGTCTCACGAAACTTGTGTTAAAGTCACCCAAATCATCCTCCTGTGCTTCAAACTGCCTCGAAGTGGAGGAGCACGGGGTTGCCCTCCCAGGGTCCCAGGGAGATGCTGTGAGTATTTCTTTTAAGTGAGAAAGAAAATCTACTACATAAGAACAGCAGGAAAATAAGTTGTTTGCCAAAGTTTCTAAGATCTGCAGTACATTACCGCGGTTGGTCTCAGCTGGACCCAGTTCATAAATCAGAGTTTCATCATTGGTATGGACACACAGAAAAAGGCATTGACTACATAGAGTTTGGTTATCTATGTGGGGTTTATCACTTTGGATGCATCAAGATCACAGCGTAAGACCAAGTCCTGATGTGCTCTGCAGACTAGAATGGAAGATGGCACGGGGTCACTGTTGCGCTGGGAATTGGAATTCCATCATCAGTGTTACTGTTCTGCTTGGCATAATTTGGGGAGTTTATTAACTACCAGGAATGTAAAGTGTGGTGACCCTTAAACTACAGCACACACCAGAACCACCAGAAGCAGAGGTTGAGTTAAAATTAAAGTTTGAAAGGCAGAGCAGGGCCACCTCTCTCATATTCTCCCAGGGGCTGGACAGCTCCTACAGGGGATCCTCAGAAGCCGCATTAACAGAAGCAGGCCCCATGGGAACACAGTGAGGCTGTGGTCACTCTTGTGAAAGGAGGTCAGTACTGCACCACTGCTGTCTGCCTCCTGGGCCTGCCTCTTCTCTCCTTATGGGCACACTCCAACAGAGCACCCGGGAGTCAGACTCCAGGGAAAGAGCAAGATGGCAGCGGATAGGAGCGTGTCAGCCAATGGTTGGCCGAGAAGTGGCTCACATGTTTGACGGTATCAGTGGACATCCAAGAGGAGGTGAGGAACTGGAGGCAGCACTAGCAGAAGCTCGGACCAAAGAGAAAATTCCACCAAGCAAGAACACAACCCCCTCAGGTCATCAAGACTCAGGTGCACATCATGTCCATCTCCCAGAATTTGGGACGCCAGGCCACAGAGGCACTTGGGAAGGTGGAGGCAAGCAAGAATTGAGAATGAAGGTGAGGCAGACTATGCAAGTGCAGAAACAGAGGGGAGTGGGGATGTTGGGAGGGAGTGGATACAGGCTGTCCTGGACCTCAAAACCAAAACCATCACAAGTATGGCTGTATCAAAGCAAGTGTGCTCTACAGGATAATAGCCCTCCACAAGCTCCATCCATTTCCTTAGACAACTTGGCTTCCCAACTGGGCAGGAGGCTCTACCTGAAGCCAAGACAGTCCCCTGTGCAGTTCCCTCTCCCGCTCCTGCTCAGTTCCTCGGGGCCCCACCAAGAATCTGCTGCTTGCCAACTGCTAATTGTGAATTACTGTACAACACATGTTCTTAAATGGGAGAGAACTTCTGGGTGTCCTCAATCCCTGAGGAAAATCAAGATCACTAAGGAGAAAACCCCAACACGCCAACTGACCTCCCCATATTATTTTTTCATAAGCTTTCCAGTGCCTCAAATTTCACCATTAAAGATTCATTCCTTTGGCTTAAGGCTTTAATCCCCTATTAAATGTAAATCTCTCTGGCAAGCTGATAGTGTTTGGGGAATGAGGTCATACATTAAGCCTTATCTATCACTGACACCTCATTGAAATCGAGTTGACAGTCTTCTCAAGAACCAGGTTTAATAGGGGAGAAAGGAGATAAATGTGAGGGTACTCGGCAGCAAAGGGAAAGATACTCAGGAGATAGGATTGGAAACTAACATTTATTGAGGCATTATGCTAATAAGAAAAAGAAAAATAGCTACCTTTTACTGACTGCTTAAATGTGTCAGGTTCCATGCTGGGCTCTTTACATATGGGGGGATAATTTACAGAGATAGCTGCATGCTTGTTCTTGTGCTCAAGGAGGCTGGAAAGATCAGGAGGGAATTCCCCCTCCTTGTTTTAAAAGCAAAAACCCCAGCCTGGATGCTCAGTGACTTGTGGTCCTTCGGCTCCCATCCCTGAAGTTGCTTTTATGCAATAAAATCCCCAATAAAGCTGATTGGTCCAGGAGAGGGCTGTCTTATCTTGTGTCACAGAAGTTTGACGTAGGGAACTCTGGGGTGAGATGTCTCAAGGACTCAGGCTCTTCTCTTTTCATTTTCCAAGTAGACTCCTTCAGGTCAACCACGGCAACATGGGCCAAAATTTCTTTCTTATGACTAATGATTCTGTCCCAGCCCAACTCATTTTTTTTTTTACATTTTTAAAGATATGTCCATCATGCTCTTGGTCCACGATAACAGCATCTGCATTCTGGACAGTTGGGTAGAAGAAAAGAAGGGATGAAGAAGGGGCATGGGTTGTGTGCTAAAGAATTTGCCACCTCCACTCTCTACCTGGATCCCTTTGGCTAGGATCCAAGGGCATGGTTGTTCCCACTGCAAAGCAGTCTGCTAAATGTCAACTTTATTCTTGGCATTTCCTGTGCAGCTAAAAATTCCGTTGGCACAAGAATAACAAAATCAACAGCAAAGGAAACACCGGCCAAAGTCGCCTCTGGAGGGTCAACTAGATAGATAAGGAAACTCCAGATCACCTGCTGAGGAGGCAGAGGCTCTTCCCAGGGGAGAAAGAATCTGCTAGGAAGGAAGAAGAAGCGTGAGAGAGTAGACAGAGCTTCATTTTCCGAGGCAGGCAGGAGAAAGAAGGTTTGAGGCTCTCGAGGATAGAAACGGTGCTCTTCCTGAACACATAACAGAAGTGTCACAGTGTCAATGAGATAGCAGTGTGGGAGAGCACAGATGGAGAGGTCAGAGGCCAACCCTCCCTCACCTGGAACCCGAGCAGCCCTGCGTCTGTGGAGGGGACAAAGCTCAGAAGCAGAGCAGAAGACTTGCAGATGCAGCATGGGGGCAGAAAGAGCATCAGTGGCCCTCGCCTCTGGGACTGGCGAGCCCTCCCCCTCATTCCTAAATCATAGCATATGTTCCCTAGACTGTGTGTATCTCTGGGGATTGGCAGGGACACCCCTAAACATGTCTGTGATTGAATTTCTCAACACCCTAGTTAATGGGAGCCTAGAGCCAAATTTAATTTGATTTAAAACAAGTAAATTATTTTGGCATTCCTTGTGCCGTCGGAACGCTGCAGAGCAAAGTCCCGGCCGCTCATTTACATTGCCGTCACATCAGAGCGTCCTCCGAGGTGGTTCTTATTTTCCTCACATTATAGAGAAGGAAGCTGAGATCCGGAGAGCTTGATTGTTTATGCAGAACCAAAGGGCTTGGCCAGACCAAGATTCATACCTCATTCTCTCTGATTCCGAAGTCGATACTCTTAGCCTAGCGGGTGTCAAAGGAAGAAGAAGAAAACTTAAACAGAGGGAAGCCAGTCCACACCATCCTCTAGGAGCCAATCAGATCCTCTCCAGTTCTTTTCTGTTACTAACTGAGAAATGCCTGGGCCGGCAAGCTTGAAAACCTCAGTTCTAGTCCCTAGAACCCATACTAAGCTGGACACAATAGCATGCACATCTATAGGGAAATGAGAGGTGAAGACCAGAGAATCCCAGGGAGCCTGTGAGGCCAGGTCCTTTAAAGAGAAAAGAGGATCCAATTCCGGAGTATCAGGAGTCCAGCGTGAGCATCTCCTGGGCTCAGTGATGGCCTCCAGTAAGAAAATAGACAACAGGCCAAGTGCAAAGGAAAGAAAGAGACTCACGGGGCAAGGCGGTGAAGGGAGAGGGGATAGAATGCTGAAACAGCAAGTTTTGCCTTACCAAAGCATGCTTGAGGCCAGAGGGGGTTCAGCAGCACAGGACTCACCTAGCATAAACAAGGCCATGTGTGCTGCCCCCAGCATTGAAAGAGCCAACACAAGCTAACCGTTCTCAGGAGAACTGACGGGACAGAATCAATATTAATCTCTTACAGGGCAGAGCCTCAGCAAACTAATGGTTTCCCGTGGTTGCACCCTGCCTCAATATTTCCACCACCTTGGCACCACCCCACTGGGACCAAGCTTGCAGCACATGAACCTTTGACCTGGGGATAGACCTCTGTGGTGTCACACTTTCCCAGCATGCAAGACGCACTGCATAAAGGAAAGAGAAAGCCTGAGGGACGCGCTTGCACCACATCCAGACCATAGCAGATCTCAGCAAGCGTACAATGTAGATGCTTAGACCACACTTCCCGTTAGAGGCGACAACAGTCAAATGAGGGGAAGGGCAATAGTGACACCCACAGCAAGACACCGGTTCCCTACCCTACGTCTATAGTGCATCTGGCTTTGCTTAAGGCTACATCTGGGCATCTTCCTCCACATACCAAGCTGTCTGCGCTGGTCTCAGCCTCAGCTGTGTCTCCACATGATGACATAATGGTATCCAGCAACTCCAGGTTGATACTGTCTAAGTTGATGGTTCACAGAAAAGAAGAACGTCTTTTCCCCCATGATTCCATCAAGTGTACTAAAAATCGGGCTGAGGGTGTAGCTCTAATGGTAAAGACCTGAGTCTGACCCCAAGAACATTGACCAACCCAAATTGCATTAGGCTAACTCGAGGCCAGTGAAAGACTCTGTCTCAAAAACCAAGGAGGATGGTTCATGAGGAATGACACCTAAGGTTTCCTCTGACCTCCATCTGCACACGCAAAGTGTATGCTGTACACACAAACACACACGCACGTGCATACACAAATGGTTATTTTCTTTGGCCTGAGGAAGTCAAATGCCCATTCCTAATCCTAGATAAAACTCCCAGCAGTGAAGACAACTGGCCCATGACAGGTCTTCACTCCTGGCTGAAAGCAGGAGATGCTGACTGTCCCTGGAGAGATGAGGGAAAATTTTACTGCCTAGCGAGGGAGCAGATGTGAGAAACACACTGCCATAGATGATGCCCTGTAGAGTGAGGGGCAAAGCGTGCCTGAAATGTGCACCTGTGCACACAAATGAGTGTGGATACGCGTGCACCAACGTACATGTGCATGCTCTGTTAGGCTGCAAAGACCAGCAATCCAGGCTCCAGGCAGGCCTGTATGCAGCATGACTCAGTGACAGGGCTGTCAAGAGTCACTTTCAAAAGTCCCTCAGTAGACGCGGTGAAGACACCATAGAGAAAATAAATGCACTGATCAAAAAAACAGCAAAGCCAACAAATTCTCAACACGAAACATTCAGGAACTATGGGACACAATAAAAAAACCAAACCTAAGAATAATAGGAATAGAAGAAGGAGAAGAGTCACAGCTCAAAGGCCCAGAAAATATTTTCAACAAAATTATGGAAGAAAACTTTCCCAACTTAAAGAAAGATATTCATTTAAATATTCAAGAAGCATACAGAACACCAAACAGACTGGATCAAAGAAAAACATCTCCTCGCCATATAATAATCAAAACACAAAATATACAGGTTGGAGAAAGAATATTAAGAGCTGCAAAAGAAAAAGGGCAAGTAACTTATAAAGGTAAACCGATCAGACTTACACCTGACTTCTCGATGGAAACTATGAAAGCCAGAAGGTCCTGGATAGAGGTTCTGCAGAAGCTAAGAGACCATGGATGCAAACCCAAACTACTATACCCAGCCAAGCTATCGTTCACTATCAATGGAGAAAACAAGACATTCCAGGATAAGAACAAATTTAAACAATACGTAGCCACAAATCCAGCCCTACAGAAAGTAATAGAAGGAAAATCGCAACCCAAGGAATCCAACACTGCCAACACTGCCTACAATAACCCAGGCATCTAATGACCCTTCACGAGCACATCTCAAAGATGGGAGACACACAATCTCTACTACCAAAAGCAATGAGAATAACCGGAGTAAACAACCACTGGTCATTAATATCACTTAATATTAATGGGCTCAATTCACCTATAAAAAGGCACAGGCTAAAAGATTGGATACGAAAACAGGATCCAACATTCTGCTGTTTGCAAGAAACACATCTCAACCACAAAGACAGGCACCTACTCAGAGTAAAGGGTTGGGAAAAGGTGTTTCAAGCAAATGGTCCTAAGAAAAAAGCAGGTGTGGCCATACTAATTTCTAACAAAACTGACTTCAAACTAAAATCAATCAGAAGAGACCGAGACGGTCACTTTATACTCATAACAGGAACATTTCATCAGGAGGACGTCTCAATCCTGAATATATATGCCCCCAATATAAAAGCACCTACTTATGTAAAAGAAATATTACTAGAACTCAAGGCAGACATCAAACCACACACACTAGTAGTAGGAGACTTCAACACACCTCTCTCTCCAAGAGACAGGTCAATCAGACAGAAACCTAATAGAGAATTAAGAGAATTATTGGAGGTAATGAAGCAAATGGACTTAACAGACATCTATAGAACATTCCACCCAAATAGGAAAGAATATACCTTCTTCTCTGCAGCTCATGGAACCTTCTCAAAAATTGACCACATACTCGGAAACAAAGGAAACCTCCACAGATACAAAAAAATATCAGTGTCCACCTGTGTCTTATCAGATCATCACGGATTAAAGTTAGAAGGCAACAACCACGCTGCCCCAAAAAAACGACAAACTCATGGAAACTGAACAGTCAACTACTGAACCACACCTGGGTCAAGGAAGAAATCAAGAAAGAAATTAAAGTCTTCCTTGAATTTAATGAAAATAAAGGGACAACATACTCAAACCTATGGGACACAATGAAAGCAGTGCTAAGAGGAAAGTTCATAGCACTAAGTGCCCACTTAAAGAAAACGGAGAATGCATACATTGGGGACTTAAAAACACACCTGAAAGCTCTAGAAAAAAAAGAAGCAGACGCGCCCAGGAGAAGTAGAAGACTGGAAATAATAAAACTGAGGGTTGAAATCAACAAAATAGAAACCCAGAAAACAGTCCAAAGAATCAATGAAACAAAAAGCTGGTTCTTGGAGAAAATCAACAAGATCGACAAACCCCTATCCAAACTAATTAAACGACAGAGAGAGAACACGCAAATAAATAAGATCAGAAATGAAAAGGGGGACATAACCACAGACACAGAGGAAATTCAGAGAATCATTAGATCTTACTACAAAAGCCTGTATGCCACAAAACTGGAAAATACAAAAGAAATGGACATTTTTTTAAATAAGTATCATATACCATAGCTAAACCAAGACCGGGTGAATGATCTAAATAGACCGGTTTCTCGCGAAGAACTAGAAATGGTTATCAAAAATCTCCCTTCGAAAAAAAGCCCAGGACCAGATGGTTTCAATGCAGAATTCGACCAGAACTGCCAAGAAGAACTAATACCTATACTCCTTAATGTATTTCACAATATAGAATCAGAAGAGTCATTGCCAAATTCCTTTTATGAAGCTACAGTTACCCTGATACCAAAACCACAAAAAGACCCAACCAAGAAAGAGAATTACAGACCGATCTCACTCATGAACATCGACGCAAAAATTTTCAATAAAATACTGGCAAACCGAATCCAAGAACACATAAGAAAAATTATCCATTATGATCAAGTAGGCTTCATCCCAGAGATGCAGGGCTGGTTCAACATACGCAAATCTATCAATGTAATCCACCATATAAATAAACTGAAAGAAAAAAACCATATGATCATTTCACAAGATGCTGAAAAAGCATTTGACAAAATTCAACACCCCTTTATGATAAAGGTCTTGGAGAGAATAGGGATACAAGGGTCCTACCTAAATATAATAAAAGCTATTTACAGCAAGCCAACAGCTAACATTAAATTAAACGGAGAAAAACTCAAAGCCATCCCACTAAAATCAGGAACACGACAAGGATGTCCACTCTCTCCATACCTCTTTAATATAGTGCTTGAAATTCTAGCAATAGCAATAAGACAACATAAGGAGATCAAGGGGATTCGTATTGGAAAGGAAGAAGTTAAGCTTTCGTTATTTGCAGATGATATGATAGTGTACATAAGCGACCCCAAAAATTCTACCAAAGAACTCCTACAGCTGATAAACAGCTTTAGTAACGTGGCAGGATACAAGATCAACTCCAAAAAATCAGTTGCCTTCCTATACACCAAGGATAAGGAAGCAGAGAGGGAAATCAGAGAAGCATCACCTTTCACGATAGCCACAAATAGCATAAAATACCTTGGGGTAACCCTGACCAAGGAAGTGAAAGATCTACTTGACAAGAACTATAAGTCTTTGAAGAAAGAAATTGAAGAAGACACCAGAAAATGGAAAGACCTCCCTTGCTCTTGGATTGGGAGGACCAACATAGTAAAAATGGCAATTCTACCAAAAGCAATCTATAGATTCAATGCAATCCCCATCAAAATCCCATCAAAATTCTTCACAGATCTGGAGAAGACAATAATCAACTTTATATGGAAAAACAAAAAACCCAGGATAGCCAAAACAATCTTATACAATAAAGGATTGTCTGGAGGCATTACCATCCCTGACTTCAAACTCTATTACAGAGCTACAGTATTGAAAACAGCTTGGTATTGGCATAAAAACAGAGAAGTCGACCAATGGAATCGAATAGAAGACCCTGACATTAACCCACAAACCTATGAACACCTGATCTTTGATAAAGGAGCTAAAAGTATACAATGGAAAAAAGAGAGCATCTTCAACAAATGGTGCTGGCAAAACTGGATGTCAATCTGTAGAAGAATGAAAATAGATCCATATCTATCACCATGCACAAAACTCAAATCCAAATGGATTAAAGACCTCAATATCAGTCCGAACACACTGAACCTGATAGAAGAGAAAGTGGGAAGTACTCTACAGCACATGGGCACAGGAGACCACTTCCTATGTATAACCCCAGCAGCACAGACACTAAGGGCATCATTGAATAAATGGGACTTCCTGAGGCTGAGAAGCTTCTGTAAAGCAAAGGACACTGTCACTAAGACAAAAAGACAACCCACTGACTGGGAGAAGATCTTCACCAACCCTGCAACTGACAAAGGTTTGATCTCCAAAATATATAAAGAACTCAAGAAACTAGACCGTAAAAGGCTAATCAACCCAATTATAAAATGGGGCACTGATCTGAACAGAGAATTCTCAACAGAAGAACTTCAAATGGCCAAAAGACACTTAAGGTCATGCTCAACTTCCTTAGCGATCAGGGAAATGCAAATCAAGACAACTTTAAGATACCACCTTACACCTGTCAGAATGGCTAAAATAAAAAACACCAATGATAGCCTTTGCTGGAGAGGTTGTGGAGAAAGGGGTACACTCACCCATTGCTGGTGGGAATGCAAACTTGTGCAACCACTCTGGAAAGCAGTGTTTCGGTTTCTCAGGAAATTCGGGATCAACCTACCCCTGGATCCAGCAATACCACTCTTGGGAATATACCCAAGAGAGGCCCTATCATACAACAAAAGTATATGCTCAACTATGTTCATGGCAGCATTGTTTGTAATAGCCAGAACCTGGAAACAACCTAGATGCCCTTCAACGGAAGAATGGATGAAGAAAGTATGGAATATATACATATTAGAGTATTACTCAGCAGTAAAAAACAAGGACTTTTGAATTTTGCATACAAATGGATGGAAATAGAAAACACTATCCTGAGTGAGGTAAGCCAGACCCAAAAAGAGGAACATGGGATGTACTCACTCATATTTGGTTTCTAGCCATAAATAAAGGACATTGAGCCTATAATTCATGTTCCTAGAGAAGCTAAATAAGGTGAATCCAAAGACAAACACATAGGCATCCTCAGGAATATTAACCTTCATCAGGCGATGAAAGGACACAGAGACAGAGACCCACACGGGAGCACCAGACAGAAATCTCAAGGTCCAAATCAGGAGCAGAAGGAGACGGAGCACGAGCAAGGAACTCAGGAACATGAGGGGTGCACCCACACACTAAGACAATGGGGATGTTCTATTGGGATCTCACCAAGGCCAGCTGGCCTAGGTCTGAAAAAGCATGGGATAAATCCGGACTAGCTGAACATAGCGGACAATGAGGAATACTGAGAATTCAAGAACAATTGCAGTGGGTTTTTGATCCTACTGCACGTACTGGCTTTGTGGGAGCCTAGGCAGTTTGAATGCTCACCTTACGAGACCTGGATAGAGGTGGGCAGTCCTTGGGCTTCCCACAGGTCAGGGAACCCTGATTGCTCTTCGAGCAGATGAGGGGGGGGGACTTAATCGGGGGAGGGGGAGGGAAATGGGAAGCGGTTGTGGGGACGAGGCAGAAATCCTTAATAAATAAATAAATTTAAAAAATAAAAAAATATAAAAAAAAAGAAAAAAAAAGTCCCTCAGTGTTGAACACCTCACTTCCCCTTAACTCCCAGCAGGGGGAAGACGGTCCAGGGAACAGAGCTTGGAAACACCCATTCTTTCTTCAGCTTCAAGGCAGCATGAGGCTTTTGGGGTATCTTCCAAATGTGTAATCTTAAAGGATCACCAAAACGTGCCCAGATGGCACATGCTCATTCTGGATACTGTGAAAGGAGCAGCCACCATCCTGCACCAGTTTCTGCCTGGGAAGCGACAGTGTCAGGATGTTGTTTCTATAAGCGGGTTGCTTCTATAACCTGTATGCTCATATACTAGAAATGGTGATAATATGTAATCAGTCAAATGATGTCACAGAACACATATGACAACTCTTTGTCATTTTCCCAACTGCATGGGTTTTACACTGTTGTGGGAAAGCACAGGCATTCCACCTCCCCAGAGGGTCTCCGTGCTTGGCAACCAGCGTCTGCTGTACCCTACCACGAGTCAGGGATGAGCCATTTTCAAACCTTCACACCTCAACATCCCTAGAAAGTTTCCAAAGTTAATCCCCAGCTTTCCAGATCTCTGGGGCCTCTGGCTCCCAGAACACAAAACATTAGAATTAGAATTTCAGATTGCAGGTCTTCTGAAGAGGGGACAAGCTTGACTAAACTGACAGCCGTGAATCATGCCATTTGTTGGTCTAAAGCCAGTGTGGTTCACTGCTGAGATTCAGATGAGAGCTACTAACCCCAGTCTTGCCTTATCTTTATGCTTCTGGCCCCATTCTTCTATGTGTTGTTACATGAGGACCTGCTTGTTGGGGTTTCTGTCCTTCCCAGTTCCCGCAGCTTTTTAGCCCCAAAGAAAATCACACAGAGGTCTTCATAAGTTATAAACTGATTGGCCCATTAGCTCAGGCTTCTTACTAACTCTTATTACTTATATTAGCCCATTATTCTAGTATATGTTAACCACATGGCTCAGTACCTTTTTCAGCGGGGCAGGTCACATCCTGCTTCGTTGGTGTCTGGACAGGACTGAGGGAAGAGCTTCCTTCTTCCCAGAATACTCCTGTTCTCATTGCCCTGCCTCTACTTCCTGTCTGGTTGTCCCACCTATACTTCCTGACTGACTACTGGCCAATCAGCATTTATTCATAATGGACAGAATATAGAATTGTCCCACACTAATGTGTTACCATTATTATGCTATGGTCAGTATTTCTATTCAGTGCCAACACCTGGTTGAAGAGGTAGCTCAGTTGGTAATGTGTTTACCACACAAATGCGAAGATCTGAACTCCATTTCCAGGACCTTGGACAGCCAGCCTGGCCTACTTGGCTAGACTTCAAATTTAAAAAATAAAAAACAGCATGGAAATAAAAAGCCCCTCAAGGCTGTTTTCCATTGATGGTGACACCAAGTACACAGGTATTGAGCTAGAAAGATGATCATCACCCATGTCTATTCCCACTCTCCACCCTATTCATCAACCAACATTACTATCCTCAATCTAGATATTTGTCAGCCTGGCTCCCACTCTCCAGCCTTGATGCCGTCACTGCTGGGTGGAAAAGCTTACGATGACCCTCCATTTCCACTCTGTCCTTTCTTTGCTCTGTCTTCCATGTGGATGCTGGTGTGATCCACACTAACTTCAAATCCATCGTGTGTGCTTTACATTCTCTCCTGGCCCCATCCCACACACAGTTGTGTGTCCACACTCCTTCACCAAGCTACAAAGGGGCGCCAAGGGACCTGGGACCCACAGCAACAGAGCCCCTTCACCAAGCGATCCCCTTTGTGTGTGGAACTTGAAGAGAGTGGAGCAGGATGAAGCAGCATTGCCAGTGTTCAGAGTCTCCTCCCCCTTTCCAAAGTTCCTTAGTCTCTTATGGCTCTTTTAACGCATGTCACAGATCTAGTGGCTTGAGCAACCAAAGCTAATCTCCTTAGAGCTGCAAAAGCTGAACATCTGGGTGATACATGCAAGGTGGTGTTGGCTTTCTGGGGCCTCACTTTCTTGCTGACATGTGCCTGACTTCTCAACGGCCCTTCACGTTATCCTCCTTGTGGGTGACTAGGTCTTCTTACAGGGACAGCACCATCCTGGACTTGTGCCAACTTTCAACTCCACTGTCTCTAGATGTGGAAATGCTGGTGGTTAGGACTTCAAGAAAGGAATTTGGGACGTTGGAGCACAATTTACCCCCTAATACACATTTATCTGGTCATTGACAATGCTGTTTCTTCCTGGCAGCCCCAGAGCCCTCTGGAAGACTGTTCTTTGTTGGCGGCAGCCACCCACGGCTTTTGTGAGAACAGAACAGAAAGTAGCAAAGCAAACAGAGAAAACACAGACAGCCTGCACCAGCCTGTGTTAAGAGAACAGGAATTAACAAACAAGAATGAAGGTGGAAGGTGAGCCTCCATGTCACCAGGATGACGATGAGGTAGGGACAGGACAGCTTCCTTGGGTCACTGGTGCTTAGGAGCTGGGGTCTCCTTCGCTGTTCTTGAGAAATGTGAGCAAAAGGTCTTTGATTGCCATTTAGATATCATGCTAAAAGATAAAGAGGGAAGATAATCAAAATAACCCCTGTCTCTCTCCCACATAGCTATTAAAACAACATGTGGGTTTGTATTTGACCAATGAACAAACACAGCACCTGCGGGGTCCTTGGTAAAATCTGTCTTATGTTTGGTGCCCAGGATGGATGAAGAACAAATGTCTTCAGAGTGTGGAGTCACATCCAGTGTCTTTTTGGCAAGGTGTCTCTCCTCCAGGGACACTTTCTCACTGGATAGAATAGGGAGCTTCCTTCCTTCGTGGTGACTGCCTTATTGTATTACAAGCATCTGCTTCTGGATTGACCAGCACTGGTGTGTGTGTTACTCTAGCCCGAGGATTGCATCTCAGGAAGTTACAGGCATTCCTAACACAGACCCTGGAGCACAAGGAGTGCTGAAACCTAGCAAACTGCCAAACTTCCTCCCCTTGTAATTTTAATCAGTTGGTACAAGAGACGAAGGCCACCTGGAAGTGTCAGTACAACTTGTCTGTTGCTGATTGGGCGGGGACGAAGTAACCTCAAAGGGCATGGCTCAAGCTAGAGAGATGATTCAGCTGGCAAAATGCTTTTTGTACAAACAGAAGGACTGTAGCTCAGATCCCCAGCACCCACAAAAAGACAGGCACAACAGCATGTATCTTTAACCCTAGCACATGCGGAGAGAGACAGCAGATCCCCAAACCTAGCTATCCTGTTAGTCTAGCCAATCAGTAAGCTGGGAGCTCAGTGAGAGACCCTGTCTCAAAACAAAACTAAAATGGGGAGCAACAGAGAGAGATCCCAATGTTAACCCCTGGCTTCCCACACACACATGCATGGCAACCCATGCGCACACATATACCACGCAAGAAAAGAAAAGGCTGTGGCTTCTGCTTAGCTTCATTGGCAAGCCCATAGGTGTTGGTAACTTTGCTTTCACCATGACGAATAAACCTCACAAAAACAGTTCGAGGAGCAAAGACGGATTTTGCTCCTGGCTTTGGGTAATTACCGTCCATCATGGCAGGGAGGGCACAGGGGAGGGACACCATACATGGCGGTGACTGGAGGATATCAAGGCTGTTCACACCATGACAGACAGAAAGCGGAGTGCTGAAAGGAGGTGCTGCCACCTCTAGTGACACAGCCCCTCCAGCTGAGCCCCACTCCTGAAGGTCCCCACACCTTCCCTGAATAGCACCACCAGCGGGGGATGAGCATCGGAGACAAGAACCTGTGGAGGTTGCCTCGGATTTAACAGTAGTCTGGCCTTAGAATCAAAGTGGGCTTTTACCATCTGTCTCCACTGCTGTTCCGTGGATGCTGAGAGGTTTCCTTAAATCATTAACTGAAACCAATAAGTAAAACCAGACAATGGTGGAGTTTTTCTAGAAATACTTGGAGTTCCTCTTCTTTTGACAAAACTTATAAATGATAACAGAATTGCTGCAAAGAAAAGGCTTCAGCGGAAAGAAAGAGCACCTCTTGCCTGAGGCTCTGGACAAAATGGTGCAGGGGAGTCAAAGGGTTAGCTCTGTCTACCGACCATATTTATAGAAAGCACAGCCCCGTTTGGTGACCAGTAAGCATCACTTCAACAGCTGTCCATCTTCACCCTAAGATGTAAGAGAGGAGGATGGGGAAGAACGGGGTGAGATGCTGCCTTCCAAACATGGCATGGCTCTCGCACTCAAAAATCCACAGCAGCTGTGGCTACCTGCCTAAGACCATCACACTACCCAGTCAGTCAAAATCCCAGCGTGGATGGGGGTGGTGCTTTCCAGAACCCACCCATTCCTAAGGAGTGATTGGCAGTGGGAAGCTGCTGGGGGATAGAGAGCCATTCTTTGAGGGTGTGGTCACTGGTAGGATTCTCATGTCCCAGTGGATGGCCCCATGCCCATAGCCATGAGGCAGCACTAGTTGAACTTAGTGGATTATCAAAACAAAGAGAAGAAATGAATTTGGGACAGGGTGTTCTGGGGGCACACAAGGGAGTTGTAGAGGGAGATGAAGAGGGTTATGATGCTTTGTTGTATACATGTGTGAAATTCTCAAGAATAAGGAAAAATTATCTCTGTATTTTTTTTTTATAAAAAAAGCACAAAGAGATGGATCGACATAGTGAGATCGGCTGTCTGGCTAAGGACATCTGCATGACTTTGGAAACCGGGAGAAAGAAGAGGCATGATGACATTGAAGAGGTCCACCCAACAAACTTTAAAATATTAATTAAAGCGTTTTAAGTTGTGCCTTTTCCAAGTCTGTAAAGAGACTTCTCTCAGAAAAAGCAATACTAAGAACTCCTACACATTAAAAAAAAAAAGATTCTAGTTTTTCACAAAAGAGAAATACCACTTAAAACTACAATGAAATGCCATTTTCACCTTATCAGAGTGGCAAGAATTATAAAGTTTGATAATATCCTGTGAGGGGGGAGCAGTTCTCTCATGCATTATTCATCAAAGAATAAGTTAGTGTAGTCTCTATGATGAGAAATTTGTCAATACCTATCAGAATTACAAAAAGCCCATGGCTTTTGACCTAGCAAACTTGTTTTATAGAAATGCATTCTACAGATGTATCTGCCTAGGAGCCAGAGCACAGTACTAGGTCTCCAGGGAGACAGAGGCTGGCAACAGCGGATAACAGGAACTGGCTATTGTGACTATGGTGAGTGAGAAACTCTGTAGAACATGGATGTGTGGAAGCTGAAGCCCCAGGAAAGGTGGGAGGATATCTGGAGTAACAGCTGCCACAGGAATCAGAATCTGGAAGAGCAAGAACCAGGATTCTGTGTCCCAGCTCTAGAAGCAGAGAATCTGCCCTGATTTTGCCCTTGTGCTGCCCTGAGTCCTCAGCAGACTGCATAGTTGCTACCCACACTGGAGAAGGCAGGCTTCCTTATTCAATCCATTGATCTGACCCACCTGCTAGTCACACACACACACACACACACACACACACACACACATTCACACAGAGAAAGACAGACAGACAGGGGCAGAGGCAGAGACAGAGACAGAGACAGAAACACTGTTTTGCCAGCTGACTAAGAATCCCCTACTGGAATCAAGTTGACACACGGAGTCAGCCATCACCATGATAGACGCACACAGCTGCTCATCGCGGCACTGTTGACATGAAGACAGAAGGGGAGCAACCGAAGTGTTTATTGAAGGGGTCTAATTAATAGCTCATACTGCATCCATAGTCAGGAGAATTCCCCGGAAGTTTACAGGCCTGCTAACCTGGAAAACATCGTAGGGAAAGCAACATAATAGACACCTGCCTCAAAGAAAGCAGAAAATGCCAGCTCTTGGGGACTGTCCTTTAACCCCCACGTGTACATTGTGCATGTAGTTATGAAAGAGTACTGAGAGCAAATTTATGTGCTGATATGGAAACTTCTCCACATATATTACAGAGGAGCAGGAAGGAAAGGTTGCAGAAGGGATCAAAAGACTACTTGGGTAAGAATTTGTGCATGCGTTTATACAAACGTAGAGCGTAAGGAACATTTAAATTTTATAGTTTTGTTTTTTTTTCATTTTGGGGGGGGCTGTTATTGTTGCTTGGGGAGTGCTTTCCTTCTTTGTGGTGCTGAGGACTGATCCCAGACCTGGAAAAAGTAAGGTAAGTCTTCTACCACTGAACTACAAGTCCCAAACCTCAGACCTCAGCCTTCTTATTTCTTCTTCTTCTTCTTCTTCTTCTTCTTCTTCTTCTTCTTCTTCTTCTTCTTCTTCCTCTCTCTCTCTCTCTCTCTCTCTCTATCTCTCTCTCTCTCTCTATCTCTCTCGTGTGTGTGTGTGTGTGTGTGTGTGTGTGTGTGTAGATTGTGGGCACTTGTGTGCCATGCATATTGGGCACGTGGTGGTCAAAGGTCAGCTTCAAATGTTGGTACTCATCTTCCGCTTGGTTTGAGGCAGTCATTCTCTTTTAACCATTTTTCTCACTGTCATTGCCAGGTTAGCAGGTTCACAGCTTCTGGGGATTTGCCTGTCTCTGCTTCCCATCTATCTCTATAGAGACCCCAGGATTACAGCAACAGGTGTGGCTTTTATCTAGGTTCTGGGGATTCAAACTCATGTACTCGTGCCTGCGCAGTGAGTGCTTTCATCTTTGAGCCAGCTCCCCTGCACCCCAGCTCATCAACTTGCATTCTTCTTGACACCCATGTAGCTGTGATGACAGGCCCAGCCCTGAGTACTTCTTGAAGGTCAGAGTTATTCAAATGAACATGTTGTGATGTTCATTCTGGGCACCGAGGCTAGAAAAGTTCCTTTGGCAAATACTCATGTAACTATAAACACCTTTTAGGGCTTTGAAAATATCAAGCCAGACCACTTTATGAATGAGTGAACCAAGGCACAGATTGCTTAGTTACAGAGCCTACAACGAAATCAAGATCTTTGAGGAGGAAGCCTAGACTGTTCCCCAGTCAAATGTCTTCATTTTCAACGTGCCTTGATGGGATGTCCTTGAAAACTTCCCCACCTGCTCCAACCCCGCCCTGGCCCCCTCCACACCCCCCCAAAAGAACCCCACTTCCAGGGTTAAAGCAGAAGTGAGAAGAGGAAGTGCATCTCACAAAGATGGAGGCTGCTTGGGAAGCCAAGTGTGGTCTCCCTAACAGTAAAGAGAGCTGCGCCATCCGCTCAATTCCCTTTCATTTGTGGTGCTTATTAGTGTGTCTGAAAATATAAGCTGAGTAATTGGAGCATTAGAATTGATTAATTGAAGTAGGCTTTTGGTGTAAATACACCTGGAGAGCTTTCTCAAGGTAGGATTGGAGTCTCTGCTAACAGCTTGGGGAAATACAGGCCTTTCAACATGTAATAACAATAGTGGGGCGAGCTGGAAGCCATATGGATGTCCACGTTCTGTGCCACTGCCTGAGGCCATGTTGATGTCTGTGTCCATGCTGCCACTGAGGGCCATGCCTGGGTCTGTGGTCCTACTGCAACCAGGGGCAGGCTGTGACCTATGTTACCACGAAAGGCCATACAGATGTCCGTGATCTGTGTTGCTTCCTGAAACCAAGCTGATGTCCATGGCCTGCCCTGCCACCTGAGGTCATTTTCAGCCTGTGCTCCCACTGAAGGCTATGATGGTATCTGTGGCCCACGCTGCAGCAGATGGCCATATGGATGTCCAAGTTCTACTGCCGCTGGAGACCATGCTGAGGTCCGGGAATGTGCTGATGCCGGAGACCAATGTGGAGGTCCATGATCTGTGCTCCCACAGACTGTAAAGGTCAAGGAAGCTACTTCTGCCATGGTGTTGACTGCAGACTCACAGTTGAGAAAGAGGGAGATAGAAGGCTTATTTGACAACCCCCACCCTTTCCCCCTCCCCCCAAAGTAACAGCCTAGACAGAAAGTCATTGAAGACAATTCCTAAAAATTGTGATAAGGATACTGAATTGTGACTTCCCACAGTTGATGGGTTCTGGTGGGGATGCAGGTTGGGAAGGGTTCAGTTTTTTTAAGGGGCTGGTCACTGGGAGTTAGATCAAGCTCCAGTGAGTATAGGGGCAATGCAAATTGGACTTGTTTCTTCCTCCTCCTCCTCCTCTTCCTCTTCTTCTTCCCCTCCTCCTCTTCCTCCCCTCCTCCTCCTTCTAAGAGAGGGCATAAGGGTGGGGAGCAGACCCAGGAAGATTAGAAAGTGAGTGTGATTGTGGTTCATGATGCAAAATTCCCAAATAATCAATAATTATGAAAAGAAATAAAAGCAATAGTGGAGTGATAGTCAAATATGAACACAAATGTTTTATACTCCTTTCATCAAAAGGTTAGATATATATCCCATCCTCCCTCAATTTATAAAGCCATGCAGCTTCTACCTGGGCACATTTCACTCACCTTGATAGACAATGTGAAGACATGACAGTCAGCATGAAGAAGTCTAACTACCCGACGGCCACCATGTTGAGAAGAAACTCAAATCCCTGGGACGGACCACCATGGGACCTCCCAGCCAAGCACACCCTTTGCCTTATTCCACCCCAAGTGACAGACCTGTGAGTAAAGGAGCAAGATGAAAAAGATTCTGCCCATTAGCATCATTGCCAACCTTCCCAACCATGCCCCTGGGCCAGGCAACCTAAGCTCTTCTTGCCCAATGTCAAACTACAGATGTCTAACTATAATGTCTAGCCACTTCTGTGGCTACAATGATGTCTGATTGTCTTTAAGTCACTAAGTTTGGGGTGGTTTGTTTCAGGTGTAATTGTAGCAGAAGGTGAGCAAAAGAGAATGCATCTCGTGGCCTTAGACTACCCAGTCCCCATGGCCCTCAGAAAAGGACAACTCCAGTTCGTTCTGACCACCACCTTGAGATAATAGCTTGTTTCCCCAGCGAAGCTCCTTGCTGCTTTGTTTTGTCTTCACTCAGAGCTTTTGCTTTGTTATTCCTGATGACCTGTCTGCCTCTCTCTAATGCTTAATGTTAAGTCTGAGCTTGATTAGATGAAGAAATGCCTAGGGAGTTGATGAGACATGCCTCTGGGCAAGTCTATGATCCTAGACTGAATAAAGGGGGGTGTTGGGGGGGGCTGCTTTGGTGGATACAAGCACCTGCCACAAACCCTGATGATCAGTTTGATCCTGAGAATCTGCATAAAGTTAAAGGGAGAACTGAGTCCATGAAGTTTTCTTTGACTTCTATGCATGTGCTCTGGAATGTGTGTGTGTGTGTGGTGTGTGTGTGTGTGTGTGTGTGTGTGTGTGTGTGTGTGTGTGTGTGTATGTGTGTGTGTGGTGTGTGTGTGTGTGTGTGTGTGTGTGTGTGTGTGTGTAGGGAGGTCTGCCCCAGGCTCTGAGGGGAAAGCATGGTCCTGCCCAGCACCACTATGAACTGAACAGGACAAGGAGACCCACAGGCAGGCCTGGGGTGATGTGTCCTGGGTCCCAAAGAGAAAGCACAAGCCTGTCTGGTGCCTTGTGCACTAGGCAGTTGGGCACTATTCTGGTGAGCAAGTGTATGGAGTGGTATGAAAGAGAGAGAGAAAATGGTTCTTGTCCTGTGGGTAGAAGCATATTTGAAGACGGGAACGTGGTAAGGTGCAGGCTGAGGTGGGTGATTTGATTGCCACTGAGGGCCGTGATGCTATCTGGGCCAGGACTGCTGCAGAAGTCCATGTCTAGATTTATGACCCTGTTGCAGCTGCGGTCTCTGTGGACGTCTGTGAGTCCTGATACCACTGAAGGCTGAGAGGATAAGACTGTAGAGCATCGGCTCTCCCCCTCACTGGCTGCAACACTAGGGAGAACTGGTCCTTCCCCTCACCAGCTGAAGCACTTGGGAGAGGGGGTCCCACACCTCACCTGGGCGGCACAATAGAGCTGACCCTATTTGTTGGGCATAGATGAGCTGACCCTGAGGGCATGAGAATTGGAGAGGTAGCAGTGCCCCTCTCATATGCCATGTGGTGGCATGGGGGGGGGGGAGTTGTCCTTTTCCCCTCACTCCTTGCCACCTGTGGCATGCGTGGGAGCTGACCCAACATCTCACCAGTTGCAGTATTTGGGAGAACAGGCACTGTACCTCACTTGGGAAACACAGTAAAGTTGACCCTGTAGACAGGGGGCATGAGTGAGCCAGCCTTGAGGGCATGAGAGTGTTATAGATGGTACCACTTCCCTCGTCTGTGGTGTGGTGGTAAAGGTAAGGAAAAGATGCTGTCCTCGTTGCTACCACTTCCACCTTCCAATTTATCAGCTGCAGCACTCAGGAAGGTGGACGCTGTAACTTGTCTGGGCAGCACAGTATAGTTGACGCTGACGACAGGAGTACAAACAAGTGAATTAGCCCCAAGAATGTGAGCTTGAGCGATCTGGTCCCATCCCCATCTCCCATATGGTGGCATGGGTGGGGGGGGGGCTTGCTGCCTGTGGTGGGTGGGAGGGCTGGCCCAGAGGTCACAAGAGGAGAACCATCTTGGCTGCCACCAGCTGCAGCACTCAGGAGAATGGCCCCTGCACCTCTTCTGGGAAACACAGTAGACTGCCCTGTTAGTGTGGATGTGTTGGCACTGAAGGCGAGAAAGCAGGAGAACCAATCCCTTACTTCTCTCATTGCCACAAGGGGTGAACTATGCTGGGCAATGTCAGAGGGCTCACCTTGGTTGTTAGGACAGGGGAGAGCAGGTTGGGTGGCCATTCCTGCAACTACCCAGGCCTAGAACCAGGATTATGAACTGGCCCATCCCAACACCCACCCCATCTATGATCTGCTGAAGCATGTGAAAAAAACTGGTCCTATATTTCCAAAGCTGCAGGATCTCCACAATACAGGTGATGATGAGATATCCAAGAGGAGTCCCAGTGAGGGCCCAGCATCAATAGTGTAGCAGAAACCAGAGCCTCAAACCAGACCTCCGATTCTTTGTAATGAACACTTGTGAGTAAAGATATATGGATTAAAAGGTAAACTGTGTAACTCACTATGTCATACTACAGCTTCTGTAATGAGTTCTTTCCTACTTTCTTTTATATTAAATTTTACTTTATTTTATTTTTGGGTGGAGGAGGTTGCAAGGGCAGAGGACAAATATGAAGGACAGGAAATGAATGGGATCAAGATGTATAAAGTGAAAGACAGAAAGAATAAATTTTAAAAAGTTAAAATTAAAAAAAAGAGGGAAATAAGGGTAAAGTTCAGATGAAGACCTGTGTTTTCTGTGTTCTAGTTCCTGATCTACCCACAGGTGACAGGTCAGCCTCAATCTCCTGCAGGCATGCCTTCTCCGCCATGCTGGATTGTACCCTCAAATTGTGACCTAAAGTAAATGCTTTCTTCCTTCCTTAAGATGGTTTTAGTTAGGTATTTGGTCACAGCATTGAGTAAGATCACTGATACTTTCCTTTCTAGACATACATGAACACACACGTGTGCATGCACAAACACACACACACACACACACACACACACACACACACACATCTGTGAACCCTGCCCAGGGTCCAAAGCTCATGAGAAGCTCAGCCTATGTTTGCTGGTTGGATCACTGCCTCCATTCCACAGGGAACCCCTCCCGTCTCTGAAGCCATGAGAACATCAAGCCATGGGAACATCGTGGTTTAAAACCTTATTGTGGGAGAGAAATAGAATAAGCTTCATGAGTGCTGACTGGCCTTTACACATTGTTCAAGCTTAGGAATCTGTAGAGACAAGCATGGATTAAAGGAAAGAAGTGGATACCCAATTCAGCAAATTGGCTCTGGGGCTTCTATTAGAATAGGACACTGTGCTTGTCATCTTTCTCAACAATCTGACAAAATTCCTAACAGAAGCAACCGACTTAGGAGAGGAAAGGTATATTTTGGCTCAGAGTTGTGGGGTTATCAGTTAAGAAGGTTAGCAGCTAAGAAGGCGTGGTGGTGGGAGCTTGTGAGGCAGTTTGTTCACACCATGGTTGATCAAGAGTTAGAATAGTACTGGAAGCAAGGTGGAGCTGTCACCTTCACAGGCTGCTCTGTGAGATTCCATGCCAGCCTAAAATAACACCAGCAGATGGAAAGCAAGTGCCCTACCACTTAAGCCTATGGGCGACGTTTCAAACCCACACCATAAGAGGCTGTGATTCTCAATGGGATGATTTCCCACCCCCCAAAATACACATGGTCACATCGCAAGAACCTTCATCGTCAACTAATAGTTGTTTGCATTTGGTGGGTAGAGTTCAGCAATTCTGACAAATATTTTACCATTTTACTGCATTCCCTGTGACATTATCCTTCCCCGTGTTCTAGTGCCATTTCTGTTGATGTGATAAAATACCCTGACAATAAGCAATTTGGGGGGGGGGGATTTATTTCTTTTTTTTTTTTTTTTTTTAATATTTATTTATGTATTTATTAGGTATACAATATTCTGTCTGTGTGTATGCCTGCAGGCCAGAAGAGGGCACCAGATATCATTACAGATGGTTGTGAGCCACCATGTGGTTGCTGGGAATTGAACTCAGGACCTTAGGAAGAGCAGGCAATGCTCTTAACCTCTGAGCCATCTCTCCAGCCCCCAATTTAGTTAGACTCCATCATTGCAGGAAAATCAAGGCAGGAACCTGCACATGCATAGGCAAGAGCGGAGAGAAATGAGCACATGCATGCTGCTTGCTTGGGCTCTGCTTGGTTTCTCCTCTGCTAAATAGTCCAGGACCCCCGCCTAGGGAATGATGACCCTCATCGTGGGCCTTCCACATCAATAATATAATCAAGACAATCCCTCACAAACACACATTCACTGTCAGCCCAGTCTAGACAACCCCTCCCTGAAAAGTTTTTCCCAGGTGGTTCTCTGTTGTGTCAAGCTAACCATCATGTCCCCAAAAGAGTTACCCATACTTAAATGTCAACAGTATCATGACCAAGAAACCTTGGGCTGGGGAGGGTCAGCTGTGGGGCTGTCCACACATTTCAAAGAGCATTAGCCAGACTAAAGCCCTAATAGCAAAGCCCAGGGGTGGGCACTAAGACAGAATGCATTCCTGGAGCCTTTGCTCTGCTCAAGACCTCGCTGCCATAACCTCAAACCAGTGTGCCCCTGGGGGACATGAGCAAGCATGGAGAAAGAACGGCATGAAGAGAGGAGGCACAGCATAGACTGTGTGTGCCGCTCTCTATTGCGGCAGAAGGCAGATGTGTGTAAGTGGTGCCCTCTGGGGAAGTCTGTGGGGAAGGATCGCTTAGAAGGCCGCAGCACTCACCGATGCATCCATTGCTCTCCAAAAGCATTAATGCTAAAGGAACCCCGACCACCCGCTAATGACTGCGATTAGTTGACTACCTATGAGACAGCTTAAGAAATGATTTGTGAATTTAAATTTTAATTAAGGCAGAAGCCCTTGAGGGGCCTCTGGAGTTCAAGCATGTAAAGAGGAAATTCAGCTGCTGGGGAAGGCTAGGGCTCAGAGGGCCCCATGACTTGGAGAATATACGTGTGACACACATCAGTTGGGCTGCAAGAGAGGTTGAGTTTGAGGTCACAGATGGACACTGGGATCAGGGATCAGGACTGGATAACTTGATGGAACTGTTCACTTGAGAGTTCTAGAAAATTCTTCGGGCAAGAAAAATAAAAACCAGGAAGGCTTCCAAGTGTTCCAACTCTTTCTCTGATTCCAAGCTTTTCAAATGTCATATGCCACCAACATTACTGAGAAGACCCAGCAAAGAATTCCTGAGATTTAGTCTCCCGCACATCACTGACACCTCAGGTGACCTTGAACACTCTAGGATTCATGCCGAATCCTGGGTTCTCCAGGAGGAACTGCTAATTCACCCCTGAGTATCTCATAGACCCACAGAGGGGATGAAGCAATTTGGAAGAGCAATCCCTGACATCCTTTCACCTCTCAGCATTGCTAAGGAAAGAAAACCCAATCTGACGCACATAGACACAGTCTGATCAAGAAGATGTAGACAATATTATCTCTCAGAAAGCTCAAACCTAATTGGATCCCCAAGACACAGATTCAAATAGTAAGTTCACCACAAGAAGGTTTCGTGTTTTGTTTACTTTTTGTGGTGGCGGCAGCCATGGCAGCGGTAGTGGTGGTGGTTATAAATACCATACAAAATTTTGGACCTCTGATGGTTAATCTGGTATCAACTTGAGTTGATATCAACTGGAGTCACCCGGAGATGAACATCCAACAACATATGTGAAATTCTTATCCCAGTTTGGGGAATTGAGGTGGGAATGCATGCCCGCTGGAAGTGGCACCCCTTCCTGGGCTGCCATCGCAGGCTGAATGAAAAGGAGAAAATGAAGAGAGCTTAGTCACTCTCTGCTTCCTGACAGTAGATGCAATGTGACCAGGTGCCTTCAGCTCCTGGCACCTGCCTTCCCCACTGGGGAAGTTTGAGCCACAGCAGCCCCTACCTCCCTTGAGTGGACTTCTCGAGGTATATTTTGTCATAACAACAAGAAAGAGACAAAGACACCATCTTTGCCACTTCTGAGTGCACGATTCAGCAGTGTTACACGCGTCACGTTACTGCACGACATCACTAGAAATTTTTCATTTCGCAAAAATTAAATACTGCTCCAATTTGGATTCTGTCCAACAGAAAGCAATGTAGGGGAGAAGGAGTTGAATTCAGCTTGAGTTTCAGTGGCAGGAGCTTGAGACAGTCAACCCCATCACATCCACAGTAACAGAGAAATGAACGCATAAATACTCGCTTGCTCCTGTTCAGTTCTGTCTCTCTACTCTTACACAGATCAGGACTCCCTGCCTAGGGAATAGAGCTGCCCACAGTGGGCAGAGTCTTCCCACATCAGTTAATGTAATCAAGAAAATCCCCTACAGACACATCCACATGCCAACCCAATGTAGACAAGCCCTCACCCAGTCTTACTAGTTGGTTCTAGGTTGTATCAAGTTAACCATTAAAGCTTATATGCACACACAGCAATTTCTTCTCCACGCTCCCTGGCAGGCATCTTTCTGCTTCCTCTGTCGAAGAGTTTGACCACTTCTGTCCTTTGGTGACTGACTTCTTTTTTCTTAACATTCTGTTCTTGAGGTTTGCTCACGTTGTGTCACATGACACAAGTTCTTTTAAGGCTAAAGAATAGTTCATTGTATGTACTGATCATGATTTCCTCTTCTTCATTTTTATTACAATTACTAATATATATTAATTGCATGCATTAATTTTATTCAGAATGATGTTGCTATACAGAATACATATTTGGATCATATCCACTTTCAGACCTAACCTATATTCCCCTCCTCTCTCTCTGCCCTGCCCCACCTCAAGACTCCTTCTTCTTCCCTGGAAGTCTCTCTAATATTTTGAGGTTGTTTTTCTAATTTTTTACTATTCTGATTTCCACATAGGGAAAAAATACTCCTGGCCCTTGCCTTTCTCTGACAGGATTATAGACCTCACTGAACATGGACCTCCAGTTATATTCATTTTCTCACAAATGGCGTAATCTCATTTTTATAGCTGTATAATACTCCATTATACACAACTCCTTTTATGTTTACCCATTTAAATGTCTTCAATTGAAATAGAATTATGTCATTTTCCTTCCTTCCTTTCCTCCCTCCATCCCCTTCCAGACACCCTTCCTTAAGCCCCTCCCATGCCCTACCAACTCTCAAGTTGACAGACTTTTTCTATTATTGTCACATGCATACATTTTTATGCATGTGTGTGCACAAATTTATATGTACATATATGTATATATCTAAAACCTGCTGGATTCATTTTTGTTGTGTATGTGTGTATGGTTTGGGGACTAATCACTCACTCTGCATTGGACAACTAATAAAGGAACTCATCCCTGGGAGATGCTAATTTTTCTTCCCCCAACAGTCATTGCTGCCTATAGTTCTTTGTCTAGGGGTGGAATTCTGCAAAATTTTTCTCCTTTCATGTCAAACTCCCCAGTGATATGGTCATTGTTCTGGGCTGGCCTAGGCAACTATTTCTAGGAGAGACAGTTTCACAGCAGACTTCCTGGCATTCTGGCTCTTGCCATCTTTCTGCTACCTCTTCTTCAATGTCCCCTGAGCCATAGATGCAGGAGCTATGATATCAATGTATCCATTGAGGCTGGGCTCCCCACTATCTGTTGATCTCTGTACTGTACCCAGATGTGGTTTTTCTTTACAGCGGGAGAGCACAACAATCCTTAATCCATTTACCCACTGTCTTCATGTTTAGCTGTCCTGAAGAGTTCTGCAGTGAGCGTGTTTATGGCTGAATAATACTCCATTATGCACAACAACTGCTTATTTTGCCTACTTTTTAAAAATACTTATAATTGAAATGAATTACATCATTTCCTCCTCTCTTTCCTTTCTCCAGTCCCTTCCAAATACCTTCCCTTTACAGCAAAGAGAAAACACCACACTCCTTTGAGGTCTAGCTTTGGAATTGTTGTGGCCATACATTCAGAAGTGGATTGCTGGGTCACATGCCCCGAATTTCTTATGGAAACTCCCAGCTGCTCTCCTTGTCAGTTAGTTACACTATTTCCTGTTCCCACCAGCTGTGCACAAGGGTTGCAACCTCTCTGACTCCTCCCTAACACTTGTTCCTCTTTTCTTTTGTGAGTAGACATCCTAATAGGCTTAGGATCTCACAGACAGCTCCCCTCTCTGTGAAAGGACTAGGGAAACAAGCCCAATCAGTTTAGAACATCTGTTCTTTACCCAAGCTCTAAAAGGACCCAGCAAGTCAGCCAGGTGTAGAGTCAAACGAGACCACAGCTGTGAAAGTGAGCCTGTTAGTGGGGAGGTGCTGCCTACCTACCCAAGAGGAAGTCATGGGAAGAAGAAGGGGATGGACAGGTGGTCAGGCTCTGGATTTGGTTCCTAAGATATACGGGCATGAGCAATCACCTGTTAGATACATAAGACAAACACCAAAGCCTACCCTGTTAGTTGATGGAGTATGGAAGCAAATAAGAAGAGAGGACAAGCCTGAAATGACCAGAAGATATTGCTCCTTGCTGAGAGAGAGAGTCAAAACTATTGCTCAGTTAGTAATTGTGCATGCCATGCTCTGAAATAAGGACCAGACACTCGTAGCAAGAGGCACACTTGAGGTGAAGCACTGGACGCATTTAAATCTCCACCCAGCATCCCAGCAACTGTGGGACTCTCACAACCTCTTTCATCTCTAGGAGCATAATTCATTTTACTCAGCCGGAACACTGAACCTCTTCAAAAGTGCTTTCCAGGATGTCTCTCCTCCCCCAGCGGACCTGCCTGCCCAGGTGTTCAGCAGATGATAACCACCCTTTCTGTGTTGTTATCCTTTCCTAAGAAGCATGGCACTCCTGAAGGTGAGTATGTAGCCACGGATGGTGCAAAGTAGAAGGGGAAGAGATGGGAGAGTAAGAGGAGTCGGCTGGGTTTGTATTCACAAGTACTCCCTCCTCGGAAACAAGTCATTTATCAAAGCACCGGAACCTCGTTTACTGTCAAAATGCAAGGGCTAATTACATTTAAAGAACAATGGGCTACAAGAGGCAAAGAGACAGGGCCTGTTCAATTAATGGAAAGCGAAGGAGGGTCTCCAGCATACAATATTTTGGACATCAGATTGGAATGGTTTAATTAGCCACTGCTGGCTACTCTGGATTGTCTGACGTTCTGGAGGCCATTAGTCATCCTTAACTTTTAAGACAATGTCTCAATTCTCCCATTCAGCAAATACTTTTTGGACACCTGACATGTGTTGAACACATGCTCGACATTAGCGATATAGCACAGTCTAGTGGAAGACAGATGCTTTGCCCTCGGTATTAGCAAGGTTCCCCAGAAAAATAGAACAAAGAAGATGGATGGACAGACAGAAGGACACATATATACACATGCACAGATAGACAGCAATTGGTAGATGATAGGTACATATGTATAAGTACGTACACATATAAAGATGATCTATTTATAAATTATAAACATTAATAGATAGCTTACAGATGATAGATTCATAGATATTAACATGCGTAACATACATGCATACATATATAGATGATACAGAGGCAGATGATAGATAAAGGTGAATAGATAACTGATAGATGATAGATTGATTGATATGATAGATACATAGATGATATGAGAGAGAGAGCCAGGGGAAGGATGGAAGGAAGAAAAAAGAGAAATTTATGACACACGATTGACTTACCTGACTATGAAGGTTGAGAAGTCCCACCATCTATCATTTCTAAGTTAGAGGCCCAGAAAAGTTGCTAGCATCATTTCAATAGAAGCTTAAACAGCTGAGGACCAGAGATAGCTGGTGACATATATCATCACGTTATGATTCTGAGGGCCCACAAACCTGCAGTGTCAACTTCTGAGGGCAGGAGAAGGTGGACATCTTCTCTCAAGCTGACTCAAGGTTATCTCTCCTCTACCTTTTTGTTCCATGTGGACTGAATGGTACCCACTGACACTAGTGGAGACATTCTTCTCACTCTTCCCATCCAATGTTAACACCTTCCAAACTCACCATCATTGGCTCACCAGAAAGAATGCTGTGCCAGCTACTGGGCACCCCTTAGCCTATCAAGTTGATCCACGAAATTAGCATTCTCTAAAAGGCATTTCAAACTTATATCTCTGTTGTAGAACATCATTTTAAGGTGGGTTACTTTTGTTTGTGTTGAATTTGTTTAACTCTGTGAAGCTGTGTGACTGTGCCTGTCTAAAACACCTGATGGTCCTAACCAGCTGAATGGCCAGTAACGAGGAGGAGCAAGGATAGGTGGGGTTGGCAGGCAGAGAGGATAAATAGAAGCAGAACTGAGGAAGAAGCAGAACAAAAGCACAAGGAGAGGAGGACCCTGGGGGCAATCACCACGCCACCCTGCTAGCCACAGAGCAGGAGTGAAAGTAAGATATTCAGAAGTGAGAGAAAAGGAAAAAGCCCAGAGGCAAAAGGTAGATGGGATAAATTAAATTAAGGAAAGTTTACAAGAAACAAGCCAAGCTAAGACCAGGCATTCATAATTAAAAATAAGCCTCCATGAGGGATTTATTTGGGAGCTGGGTGGTGGGCCCCCAAAAGAGTTCAAAGAGCTTACCATCATCCAACACATCTCCACAGAGCTGCAGTGTCCCTGTGTTTCTCCTACCCCTACCTCTATGTCCACTCATTTGCTCCCATATGAAGTCACCCTGCATTGAGAAGTCATCCTTGATGTTGCTCTGAGACACCATCTCCAGGATATTCAGACCCGGTTGATTTTCTAACAAAAATATCTCTTGACTCTCTCCACCCCTCTGCAGACGCATGGCACCTGGGCCCAGTTTTTGCCTGGATTATTACCAAGGAACTAAAAACAGGGTTTTGTACTTCGGCACCCTCTTCTGGCAATCTGAACAATATCCAGAGCAATCCTATCATTTGTTACTATTTTGTGACAAGGTCTCACTCCGTAGCCCAGGCTGGCCTGGAGTTTATTATGCAGTCTGAGCTGCCTTCAAATTTATGGTAGTTCATCCGTTTCAAACCTCCCACATGCTGGGTGAACCACCATGCTTAGCTTAGGGTGATTTTCTAACGTTTTTAAAATTATTTTATTATTATTTATGTGTACGAATGTTTTGCCTGCGTATATGTCTTTGTACCATGTGCCTGGTGCTCTCAGAGGCCAGGAAATGGCATTGGGTTTCCTGGGAGTAGAGTTCCAGGTGGCTGTGAGCCATCAGATGGGTGCTGGGAATCAAACCTGGGTTCTCTCAAAGAGGAGCCAGTGCTCTTAATCACTGGACCATCTCTCTAGCCTCAGGGGAGATCTCTTAAAATGTCAAACCAGGTCATGCTATTTCTCTGCTTGGAAACCTTGGCATCTCCCTGTCATTCTCAGGCTGGAGATTTGAGATCCCAGAATTCCTTTCATGTCTCTGTCTCCTCTGCATAGCTGCTGAAAAGAGGAACTTCTAGATCATTCCCATACAGACTTTTCCTCATTAATAGGATAACTGAAGACAGATAACCAGGAGAGCCTCAAATCTCAATGAAAACAAGACAAGAATCATCTCCCCAGTGTCCTAGATTGAAGTACTCCAATTCTGAGTCATAATGAAGACCTAGGACCACTTGACAGGACTCAAGTAGAAGGAACAAGAAATGAGACCTCTGAATACAGCCTCATGCGGAGAGAAGAGGAAACCACCTTGGCACTGAGTCCTCATGGAAGAAGACTATCTTGCTTCTCCTTCCACACATGAAGTGATCACACCTGGGGCATAGTTTCACTCTTCCCTTCATACTAAGATCTGAAATCAGTTCCTAGTTACCTGTTGCCTGCTTGTGGGTCCCAGTGGAGATGTAAGCACAGTCCACACCCTGCTTCTGTAATAGCCAGGCTGATCTAAAAACAGGCACTGGCCTCAAATAACTAAACGTGAAGCCCCTGCCTCAGTGACAGTGGAAATAATGGCCTAGCCTTATATTTGTGGAAGTTTGGGCAGCCAAGTGGCCATACGAGGCTTCTGTGTAGCTGTGACTAAAAACCAAGAAAAGCAACTTAAGGGAAGAAACAACTGATCCTGGCCCATGGTTTTGGAAGGATTTAACCAATCATGGTAGGAGAGTGTGGGAAGCAGCTCTCATGTCACAGCCAAGTAGGGTAGCAACAGGGGAGAGCAAGCAAGTTATAAATTATGGAGGGCCCTTTATCCAACCAGGCTCTACCTCCCAGAGTTCCACCACCTTCCGCTGTCTACTGAGAACTTGAGACCACTGATGGATTAGCCTTTCACTAACTCAGAGTCTTCGTGTGCAAATCCATCTCTGGAGATGTCCTCACAGATGCACCTAGAGATGTGCTTCGCTGATCTCCTAGGTAACCCTCAGCAGTCTAGTTGACTAACCCTCCCAGTAGGCTAGGTCTGATGTGAGGTTTGTCTTGACACAGAACAGGCTAGAGGAAAAGAAGCTTGAGGAAGGAGATATAGGAAAGGAAGCATGGTCAGAAAAAGTAAGATCCCAAAGGCATATTGGAGAAGATTCCATGATTGTGACATGCAGGGACACCCCCAACACAAACTTTATCACTGCATAAATTGGCCTCAGTCATGACAGGCAGCACCCTAGAAAGAATAAGTGGTTTTAAGAAACTTCAAATATTTCCTCAGTTTCCATACTTCTTTTTAAAAATGTTTTTATTGAGCTATATATTTTTTATCCACTTTCTTACCTTACTCTCCCCTCCCCTTCTACCCTCTTCCATGGTCCCCATGCTCCTAATTTACTCAGGAGATCTTGTCTTTTTCTACTTCCCATGTAGATTAGGTCCATACATGTCTCTCTTAGGGTTCTCTTTGTTGGCTAGGATCTCTGAAATTGTGAATTGTAGGCTAGTTTTTCTTTGCTTTGTGTCTACAAACCACTTATGAGTGACTACATATGATAATTGTCTTTCTGGGTCTGGATTACCTCACTCAATATGATGTTTTCTCTGTCCGTTTGTCTGCAAATTTCAAGATGTCATTATTGTTTTTTTCTAATGTGTAGTTCTCCATTATGCAAATGTACCACATTTTCCTTAATCCATTCTTCGGTTGAGGGGCATTTAGGTTGTTTCCAGTTTCTGGCTATGACAAACAATGCTGCTATGAACATAGTTGAGCACATGTCCTTGTGGTACAATTGAGCATCCTTGCCGGGCAGTGGTGGCGCACGCCTTTAATCCCAGCACTCGGGAGGCAGAGGCAGGCGGATTTCTGTGCCTTCGAGAGCAGCCTGGTCTACAAGAGCTAGTTCCGGGACAGGCTCCAAAACCACAGAGAAACCCTGTCTCGAAAAACAAAACAAAACAACAACAACAAAAAAAAAAAAACCAATTGAGTATCCTTTGGGTAAATACCCCAAAGTGGTATTGGTGGTTCTTGAACTAGGTTGTTTCCTAATTTTCTGAGAAATCGCTATACTGATATACAAAGCAGCTGTACCAGTTCAGACTCCCACCAGCAATGAAGGAGTGTTCCTTTTCCCCACAACTCTCCAGCATAAACTGTCATCAGTGTTTTGATCTTGGCCCTTTGTACAGATGTAAAATGGAATCTCAGAGTTGTTTTGATTTGCATTTCTCTAATGGCTAAGGATGTTGGGCATTTCCTTAAGTGTCTTTCAATCATTTTAGATTACTCTGTTGAGAGTTCTCTGTTTGGGCGTGCACCCCAATTTTATATTGAATTATTTGTTTTTTTGATGACCAGTTTCTTGAGTTCTTTGCATATTGTGGAGATCAGACTTCTGTCTGATGTGGGGTTAGTGAAGATCTTTTCCCATTCTGTGGGCTGCTGTTTTGTCTTGTTGACCATGTCCTTTGCTTTACAGAAGCTTTTCAGATTCAGGAGGTCCCATTTTTTAATTGTTTCTTTCAGTGTCTGTACTACTGGGGTTATACTTAGGAAGTGGTTTCTTGTGCCAATGCACTCAAGTGTACTTCCCACTTTCTTGTCTATGAGGTTCAGTGTGGTTGGTTTTTTTGTTAGGTCTTTGATCCATTTGGGCTGGGGTTTTGTGATATGGGTCTATCTTCATTCTTCTACATGTTGATATGCAGTTATGCCAGCACCACTTGTTAAATATGCTTTCTTTTTTCCATTTGATATTTTTTGCTTCTTTGTCAAAAATCAGGTGTTCATAGGTGTGTGGATTGATATCTGGGTCCTCTATTCAGTTCCATTGGTCCTCCTGTTTGTTCTTATGCCAATACCAGGCTGTTTTCAGTACTGTAGCTCTGTAGCAAAATTTGAAGTCAGGGATTGTGATGCCTCCAGAAGTTCTTTTATTGTACAGAATTGTTTCAGCTATTCTGGGTTTTTTTGCTTTTCCATATGAAGTTGAGTACCATTCTTTCGAGGTATGTGAAGATTTTTGCTGGGATTTTGATGGGCATTGCATTGAATTGGTAGATTTCTTTTGTAAGATTGCCATTTTTACTATGTTAATTTTACCTACCCAAGAGCATGGGGGATCTTTCCACTTTCTGGTGCCTTCTTCAATTTCTTTCTTCAAAGATTTAAAATCCTTGTCATACAAGTCTTCCACTCGTATACTTAAGAGTTACTCCGAGATATTTTATGCTGTTTGTGACTATTGTGAAGGGTGATGTTTTTCTGATTTCTTTCTCAGCCCATTTATCATCTGTGTAAAGGAAGGCTACTGGTTTGATTGTTTGTTTTGCCTCGCTTTTGAGTTAGTCTTTTATCCTACTACATTACTGAAAGTGTTTATGAGCTATATAAGTTCCATGGTAGAATTCTTGGGGTCACTTATGTAAACTATCATATCATCAGCAAATAGTGAGAGTTTGACTTCCTCTTGTTTGATTTGTATCCCCTTGATCTCCTTTTGTTGTCTTATTGCTCTAGCTAGGACCTCAAGAACTATGCCTAATAGATATGGAGGAAGTGGACAACCTTGTCTTGATCCTGATTTCAGTGGGATCGCTGGGAGTTTCTCTCCATTTAGTTTGATGTTGGCTGTGGGCTTGCTGTATATTGCCATTATAATGCTTAGATATGTTCCTTGTATCCCTGCTCTCTCCAAGACCTTTATCATGGAGGGATGTTGTATTTTGTCAAAAGGTTTTTCAGCATCTAATGAGATGATCATGTGGTTTTTATTTTTCAGTTCGTTTATAAGGTGGATTGTGTTGGTGTCATGTTAACCTGTGTCTTTTTATAGGTGAATTGAGTCAATTTATTTTAGGGGTTATTAATGACCAGTGATTACTAGTTCCTGTTATTTTAGTTTTTCGTTGTGTGACGTTTTCCCCTTCTTTGGGATTTGCTGCTGTGAGATCATCTATTATCTGTGTTTTTGTGGCTGTAGCTAACTTCCTTGGGTTGGAGTTTTCCTTCTAGTATTTTGTGTAGGGCTGGGTTTGTGGCTAGATTTTAGTTAAATCTGGTTCTGTCATAGAATATCTTGTTTTGTCCCTCTATGGTGATTGAAAGTTTTGCTGGGTATAGTAGTCTGGGCTGGTATCTATGGTCTCTTACTGCCTGCATAATGCTTGACCAGGACCTTCTGGCTTTCATTGTCTCCATTGAGAAGTCAGGTATAATTCCAATAAGTCTGTCTTTATATGTTACTTGGCCTTTTCCCTTTGCTGCTCTTAATATTCTTTCTTTATTCTGTATATTTAATTTTTTGATTATTATGTGGTGGGGGGACGTTTTTTTTGATCCAGTCTATTTGGTGTTCTGTAAGCTTCTTGTATCTTTATATGCATGTCTTTCTTTAGATTGGGAAATTTTTCTGCTACAATTTTGTTGAATATATTCTCTGTGCTTTTGAGTTGAATTTCTCCTTTTTCTATCCCTATTATTCTTAAGTTTGGTTTTTTCATGGTATCCCATATTTCCCACATGTGTGTTTTCTTTATTGTCTCTCTTTCATTTTTCAAGTCTTGAATCATTTCTTTCATCTGTTTGGCCGCTTTTTCTTGTTTTTCTTTAAGGGATTTGTTGATTTCTTCCAATTTTTTGTTTGCCCTTTACTCCATTTCTTTGAGGGATTTTTTTTTCATTTTCTCTTTAAGGTCCTTAAACATTCTCCTAAAGTTATTTTTTAGGTCATTTTCTTCTGCTTCACCTATATTTGGACGCTCAAGTCTTGCTGTTGTAGGGTCTCTAATTTTTGTTGGTGTCATGTTCTTTGTGGTGTTGTGTGTGTTCTTACCTTGTCTACTCATCTTTTCCTCTGATTGGTGTAGTTGGGTCTGTGTCTCTGTTGATCAATTTTCCAGGTGCCAGTGGATTCAAGGCTCAGATGGATGTTCCTGATGGTGCAGTCAGGCCTATGGTACCAGTCACCCGGAGGTCACTCGGTGTTCCCTGGAGGTTGCTCGGCACTCCTGGTGTCACTCTGCAATCCCGGGGGTTGTTTGGGCCTGGTCCTATGGAGGTTGCTTGCTTGGGGCTGCTCTCACTGAGGTCACTGCCTTGGGCCTGCTCCAGCAGAATTTGCTAACTCAGACCTGCTCTGATGGAAGTTGCTGGCTCCAGCCTGCTCTGGCAGAGGTCTCTGGCTTGGGTCTGCTACCTCAGCGGTTGCTCCCTTGTACCTGCTCCTGAGGAAGTGACTGCCTTGAGCCTGCTTTAGCAGAAGTTGCTGGTTCAGTCCTGTTCCCACAGACGTGCCTGTCTTGGGCCTGCTCCCTCCGAGGTCCCTGGTTTGAGCCTCATCCTGCAGAGATCTCTGGCTCAGGCCTGCTCTCTCAGAGGTTTCTGACTCGTACACAGTCCTGCAGATGTCTCTGGCTTTGGCCTGCTCCCTTGGCGGTCACTCCCTTGTACCTGCTCCTGTGGAGGTTGCGGCCTTGGTGCTTCAGAGAGCAGTACACTCCCAGAACTCTGGGCTGCTGTCCTTTGAGCTCAGTGCTCGTCTTAGGCACAGATGCCTGCCTCCTATCATTTCTTCATGAGATTCTGGACAAAAGGTCTAGTCCAGTAGATGCCTCTACATGTCCCCAAAACACCTTAGATCCAAGGTGACTCTAGGTTCTTAACACCGGATCATTGCCAAGGTCCCACCCAGCTCCCATGGCTACCAGCAACCCCGAAGGTACAACTGACCCAACGCTGCAGCACAATGGACTCTGCTCAGTTTCCACGCTTGTCACACAAGGTGAAACTTACTGTGTTATTAGTTCACACAGATGGTCCTGCCTACCCCGATGGGCTTCCCAGTAGGTGATATATAATGATTGAGATTGGCAGCTATGGGACCACTCAGCTTGTGTCCAAACAGGAACTGAAAATGTAGACTGGTTGCTCAGTTTTATGCTTCTGCCATCAGTCAGGAGAGCTTCACTTCCCAGAGGGCAGTGGTTCCTTGGAAGGACTGCGAACTATGTGCAGCTCTCAAGTAAGCAATCTGGAAGCCAGCCTCGACATCTGAAAGAGTTTGTTGCTACAGCAAAACTCATGACTCTCCCAAGTCTCAGTGACTCCTGCCAGGGTCTCTTGTTGTAGTTTCAGTGTGACATTTTCCCCACAGGCCCTAGGTACCCAACTAGTGCTGTTGTTTTGGAGGGTTGTGGAGACTTCAGGGGGTGGAGCCTCGCTGAATAGGATCACTGGGAATGGGTTCTGAGGCTGTATAGTCTAGCCCTACTTCCTGTTCCCTGAGTGTAGATACAATGTGATTAGCAAGGCCTCTGCTCCTGCCACCGTAATTTCTTCACCATGATGTAATGATCCCCTTGAGCCACTCACGGCAACAGGAAAAGATAGTAAGATGCCCTCTCTGACTTCTGAATCTCTCATTGATAAAACTAAAATAAAAGACCCCAAACTCCCCCGTGGTTTGAAATTATCCTCTAAAACGCTGTGCTAGAATGTTGTTTGGGGGCTCAAACATATGTTTGCTCTTTCTGAAGATACAGGTTAGGCATATAACTTCAACTCACCGAACGGCAATCTGTCAGTTAACAGACTGGCCCCCAGTGACCCACTGAACTAGGACACAAACAAAGTCCAGGGCCTTGGGTGGTCTAAGCTGCTGTGGCAGAATTTCAACTCTAAAGACCCTGAGATTAAAAAAATAATAATCTATAAAGTACAAATCTACCGCATTCAGCTGCTTTGGTTATTTATATGAGCATTTCCTGATTCAAATTGCACTCTCAAATCAAATTTCCCTGGTTTATGCTTCCTTCAGCAATTACTGAAAGGCAGTTACTTCTCTCTGGAGGGACATAGCCAAAAGGTCTATAGACAAAATCTCGTTGACTCAGGGAGAGACAGATGAACTCGAGGCCTGGCTGGGCAGAAGTCACTTTGCCCACCAGAGTGAGTACTGATGGGCCTCCTGGCTGTTTGTCAGCCTCACTGAGAGAAAGACACTCTCTAAGGAAGACAGCAAGGTCCATGGACAGAGGAGAGAGTAAGCTTTGTGGGATGGGGAGGAAGAAACCACCTTCTCTGGGGTTTTGCAAAGATGGAGATGAGCAAGCTCAGCTTCAAAGGGATTGAGAGCTATGAATGGGCCACAAGGAAAGCATGATCAGTTCTGTACCAGAAAGCTTCTGGATCTTTCAATAGTCATCTTAAGTAAGAAGAGCCCCACAGCAATACTGTATGATAGGCAAAACATGCTCGGGGCACACTCAACCTGTCTGTATTTGCAGGGATTCTCTCAACTGCAACAAAGATGCCCGCAGTGCTCACGGTCAATGCATTCACCCGGCACTAATTGCGGAAGAGTTCCCCTCCCCCTCCCTGGCTCCACTTGGTAGACCAGACCTTGCTCGCCTCCCTGACAGCTTTTTCTTTTGGAAACAACACCTTGGCTTTTTCTGAGAAGACCGTTCTGGTGTTGGACAGTTTTACGTTTACTTCACACAAGCTAAAGTCATCTGAGAGGAGGGGGCCTCAATTAAGAAAATAGTTCCATAAGATTAGACTGTAGGTGGGTCTGTGATGCATTCTCTTAATTAGTGATCCACAGGAGAGGGCTGAGGCCATGTGCCATCCCTTAGATGGTGGTCCTGAGTTCTATAAGAAAGCAGGCTGAGGGGCTGGAGAGATGGCTCAGCGGTTAAGAGCATTGCCTGCTCTTCCAAAGGTCCTGAGTTCAATTCCCAGCAACCACATGGTGGCTCACAACCATCTGTAATGAGGTCTGGTGCCCTCTTCTGGCCTGCAAGCATACACACAGAAAGAATATTGTATACATAATATATAATAAATAAATATTAAAAAAAAAAGAAAGCAGGCTGAGCAAGCCATGAGGAGCAAGCCAGTAAGCAGCACCCCTTCATAGCCTTTACATCAGCTCCTGCCTCCGGGTTCCTGCCATGTTCGAGGCCCTGCCCTGACTTCCTTTGGTGATGAACCGTGCTGTGAAAGCATAATTCGTACGCACCCTTTTCTCCCCAGCTTGATTTTTGGTCTTGGTGCTTTGTTGCAACAATGGAAACCCTGATCAAGACAGTCCTCAACTGTTTACAGCACATATACCACAGATAAAGGTGCCTTATGACTCAAGTATTACCTAGACCTGGCCACTTAGAAGACTTCACTGTCCTAGATATGAAGAATAGATTAGTAAGCCTGTGGTCCCTTCCCAGTACATGAATCTTTCCTAGAACTTTTGCTGCAATTACCAGGAGAAAAAGAAGGAAATTTCCAGCAACTTTCCAAGCATAAATGAATAAAGACAAGAACCATCAGCAGAGATAGGATATCTCTAAGAAGAAGGAAAAAGCAGATGTGAGCTCCCAGCTGCTGCTCCAGCACCATGCCTGCCTGCCTGCTGCCATGCTCCCCACTGTGATGGTCATGGACTCATCCTCTGGAACGGTAAGCAAGCCCCCAGTTAAACACTTCCCTTATAAATAAATAGCCTTAGCCGTGGTGGTTCCTCACGGTAATCAAACAGTAATTGAGACAGCTGGTGCAACCCATGATAGTAGAGGAGATAAAGGTAGAAGACTTGAAGTCGTAAGCTATGATATGAGTTTAAAGCAACAAGAACTCGGTGGAAAGACTGAATGTGACAGAATTTTAATTCCATTTCTGCTTTGACTGACTATGCACTTCCTCTCCAAGCCAAAGGATTAAGAGAATCCCCACTCAGTCTTGTGGTGTGCCGAAAGATAAAGTTAAACAATTTATGTAAGGTGGTAGATACATAGGAAGTGCCCAATAAGGGTATCATTGGCTTTATCATAATGGTGGTATTGGTGCTGTTAAAAGAAATCATGGACAAGGAGGGTTCTGGAAGAAATTAAGAAATGAGAGGACAAAGATGCTGTCATTGTGCACAGGAGCCCTGGTTCTCCAGAATTAAGCGAAGGACAGAAAGGAAGAATGAGGCCGGCACAAGATGGAAGTTGGGAGCTCTCATTGCAAAGCAAGATGGTCTGAGGATACAGGGAGAAAGAGGGGGAGGGGGAAAGGTGAAAGAATTTAATGGGAGAAACAAGAAAAAAAATGGCAAAGGACTTATTCCAGAAGTGTGCAGACTCCAGAAGGAAACAGGGAAGCCAGGAGGTGGAGAGGAATGGAGGCAGAGCTGAGAGGGTATGGGATGAGGAACACCCAGACTCCAAAGGACACCCTGAAAATGAAACAGAGCAGGCAGGGGAAGTGTGTCCTAAAGCAGTGGTAGAAGCAATTTCCAAATGGAATTGGAGACTGTTAACGATGGCTCGGGATTCTGAGATGCTCAAGGAGCCATTTCTTTTTTTTCAAGTTTGGTAAAATCTTGTTTGGCAGTAAAATCTGACTCAGGCTGATGGGAAGCTGCTTAAACATCCTTCCACATCGCGTGCTCCTTCACAAATGTCACCGCAGAAATGAGGTGACCGTGAGACCTAGATGAGGGGTGCAGGGGGGGAGGGGCTGACTACCACTTGCTTCCCATTTGCCCAGCATTCTGAATCAATCCCCAGACAGTGGTTTGTAGGGCTTCAGATGGATGTCTACCCCTGTGAGACTGCGAACAAAGACAGAAGCACATAAAGTCCCAAAGCTGGAAAGAACACCCTCGCCCTGAGGATTGACCAGTTGCTAACTGCTGCGTACTTGGTGCCTCCTTCAATGCTCCCAGACGGACTGGGTCTCACTTTATCCTCTCTGCATAGGTAGGACAAAGGTGGCCTTGAAAAGTAAACTGATTTGTTGTCAGTTCACACGAAGTTGGTGAGAGACGGAAACCAGGAAACCAGTTGTGCCCAGATGGGTGGTTCCAGAGCTTAATATCCAACCACTACACCATGCTAGACAGATGGGAATTCTGTTAACTTCAGGGGGAGAAAGGCCAGTTGACTTGAAAGTTGACCTAAGAAATTAGCCAACTGGGGTTCTGTGGGTCTGTACCTGTGAGAGCTGTTCCCAGATGTGACTGTGCCCAGATGTCACAGGAAGTCAATGTGAAGTCTCATGACTCTTCCTCATCTAAGGGGCTTGACAAAGCCTCACCTTTGCCTGCTATGCTCTCTCCAACTGTGAAAGTATCAATCAAAAGTTATGAGACTCTTGTTCAAAGGAAGAAAGAGGGGGAACAAAGAGCTTTGCAGTCTTTGGGAGGAAGGTTCGCTTGGATGTTTAGCAACCATGGTGTCCATGAAGGTTTGGGGGTAGGAAATACCACGTCTCTATCATCTCTATCAATAACTTCTTGCAAATACGGACAATTAACACTTGCTAATTTCTTAGGTGAAGTACGACAGATGCGTTCCTTTCCAGCTCTCCAGGGCATTGCAACTTTCAAGTCAACCGGCCTTTCTCCCTCTCTCCTTCCTCCCTTTATTTTCCAGGGCTTCATTCACACCAAATGTGTTAGCTACTTTGCCTGATTCTGGGATAAAATATCTGACAAAAAGCAACTTAAAAAAGGAAGGTTTGTTTGGGCTCACCAGCTGAGGGTACAGTCCATCATGGCGACAGGAGTGTGAGGCAGCTGCTCACATCATGTCCTCAGTCAGAGAGCAATGGATGGGGGTGTTCAGCTCCCTTTCTCCTTCCTTCACAGTACGGGACTTGCCCAAAGAATGGCGCTCCCCATGTTTAAGGGGTGTCTACTTCAATTAACCTTAATCTAGATAAACCTTACCAGGCATGCCAAGAGTGAGGTGAGGTAGCAAGTGCGAGTTGAAAGGCATGATGTAGTCAGAGGAACACATCCCAGGACAGAAAATATGGAGTCAGAAAAGCGAAGAGCAAAGTAGCTGTTGTGGCATGGGGAAAACTTGGTGAGAGATTAGGTGTGCAAAGTCTGTGAACGCTCTTCCCGATGTGATGGTGAGAGACTCCCCAGGAACATTTGAGGGTGTTGGACAGCCACGTCACACTCAGGTTAATGAGAGGTGATACAGAGGCCAAAGACCCGGGTCTCTGTCTTGCCTTCGTTCTGACATTGTCTGACTTGTTAATTCTGTAACTTTGATCAGACACTTTTCTCTGTAGCCAAACAACTGAACACACTTGCACACTTGTGTGGCGTGATAATGCTTCCAGCCAGGCAGTAGTTGGAGCAGTCTGAACGTGCTTTTGAGAGTGTTTATCTTTCTGAACACCCCAAAATGGTGCATTTGCTTCATGCTCTAAATATAGCAGTATCCACTTTCCCTTTTGACATCTTTTCTAAGACAAAATATTTTGTCTCTAGAGATGTACCAATGGCACTGTTCTGGAGGCTTCTTTTGGCTTCAACAACCTGGTAGCAGTCTCTATAAAGAGGCTGGATGCGGGAGTCAACTAAGATAGGGGTTACTGAGGCTGTGGAACAGACTAAATCTCACTCAACTGGAACAATCAAAGCTTGTTTCTTGCTCAGGTCTGCCTCAGTGTTGGTAGAGGAAGTAAGGGAAGTTAGATGAATCATAATCACCCTGGGACAGACTGACACTGCTGTCAGGGACTGAAAGCTCCAGCGGGAAGTGACAGGTGTCACTCCCAAGGCAATGGTCAGAGCCATGTAAAGAACAGGAAAAGAATCCCAGCCACAAACCCAAAATAGAAGCAGAGATGATGGCCCTGAAAGACAATTCATCCCATGGACAGAGGTAACCAGTCGCCTCAGGAACCAGGTCGTCTTGTGAGAACTTCAAAGTGTGGGAGAGTCCGAGAAAGATCCTACTTCCAGTTCCCGAAAGGTTCGGGGAGAAGCCAAGGTCAAGGAGGGCAGTCCGGAGAAGAGCAGTTTGGAAAGAAGGAACTTGTAGAAACTGAATTCTTCCGTCTTGTCACAGACAAGAATGCACTTAAAAACTTGGTGTATTTTCTGTTTAATTCCTAAGTCCAAAGTCAGAGGTAAGAGAAATATCACTTTCTATATTTTATGGTTATAAGTTAACTAGTATACTCAATTTCCTGATTGAAACCCCATCACTTGGAGCTAGCATGAAGTTTCACCTCTGTGGCCTTGATGGCTGCAGAGAAAATAGAGTTCCATATTGCAGTAGGCATCAAAGAGTTTCTTCCCAAACATCAGTCCACTGATGTGCTGTGGGTTTTATGTCAGTTGGACACAGCTAGGGTCACCTGGAAAGAGTGAGTCTTAATCAGAGAAAATACCTCCATAGAACTGGCCTTTAGGCAAGCTGAATGGAATTTTCTGGATTGGTGACTGATGTGGGAGGGCCCAGCTCACCGTGGGTGGTGCCACCTATAACCATATTATAACTGGTGATTCTGGGTGCTATAAGGAAACAGGCGAAGCAAGCCATGGGAAGCAAGTCAGGGAGCGGCTCTCCACAGCCTCTGCTTCAGTTCCTGCCTCCGACTTCCCTCATTGATAGGCTGCTGTGAAACCGCAAACTGAAACACGTTTAGCCATGGCATTTTCTTACAACACTGTAAACCCTAAGACAATTGGGTACCACAGGGCACCCTCAGCTTCCGTCTTCATGGTGTCTTCCATTCTTACAGATCTGTCATTTCCACCAGCATGCTTAGCCTGAGGATACCTGACAGAAGACACACAGGCTCCCTGGGGCACCACCAGCACCCCCTGAGGCTGGCCATCCCCCAGGAACATTATAGAAGTATTCTCTGTACCTGCAGCCCCTCTCCTGTCGAGTCCCATGGAATCTGTCCTCCCCACCTTGCTTTTCTTGCATTGCCTGCCTCTCTCTGGGAGGAGCATCAGTGAGCTCCATCTTTTACAAAAGACAGGTGACTGAAGGGTCAAGCCCAGAGATTCCTAAGAGAAAAGAACTTTGGGAGAGGGACAGAGAATGACAAAGACGCTGAGGTGGGATGAGGGTAGTAAATCCAGATGGAGTAGAGGGGATGGGTAGAAGATGAGAGTGAATCCATGGTTGGATCTAAATTATGCAAAAAAGACATAATACCAATGATAATGACTGAGAACAACTCACCAAATAATAATAATAATAACTCATCACATTCTAGAACAATAGAGTGTAATGGCTGTCTCCATTTTAGAGAGGAGGAAACTGAGTCAGAATAGTCTGATTAATTGCATGAGCAAGTACAAAGATTGGCGCTCAAAACATCTCCCAAATTTAGGCATGTGAGCACTACACCATGCAGCCTGTGAAGACATGGAGTCAAAACCAGGAGATGCGACACCACAAGAAGAGCAGACACAGAGTGGAGACCTTTAAAAGGCAAACTGACAAGAGGTGTGGCATCCAAAATATGTACCTTTTTAAAAAGAAAGCAATCAGGGCCGGGAAGGTGGCTCCGTGGGTAAGAGCATTTGCTGAGCAAGCATGATGACCTGGGTTTGGATGCCCAGCACTCACACTGAAAGCTAAGCGTCACTACAAATGCCTCTAACTGCAGTGCTGCGGGAGTGAAGACAGGACGATCACTGGGTCTGCTAGCTGCTATCTTACAGTCTTCATAAGAGCCTCTGTCTCAGCCAACTGCGGCAGAGAACAATTAACAAGACACAGCTCAGCATCCCCTCTGGTCCTGCTAGCATGTGCATAGAGGTATACTCACCCACACATACATGCAATGTACCAAACTCTCTCTTTCTCTCTCTCTCTCTCTCTCTCTCTCTCTCTCTCTCTCTGTCTCTCTCTCACACACACACACACACTCACAAAGAGAATGAACAACCCAATTAAAAACGGGCAAGAATATAAATAGACACCTTACCAAAGATACACACAGCAAACAATCATGTGACGACACATTCAGTTTCACATGCAATCAGGGGCTAGGATGGTAGACCTGCTATGATGGCACACCTGCTATGATGGTGGCACATTCATTATAATGGCACACCCGTAGCGATGGCACACTGGTGATGGCACACCTATAGTGATGGCACACTTGTCCTGATGGCACACATGTCATGATGGCATACCTGTTATAACGGCACACTTGTCATGATGGCATACTTGTCATAATGGCACACTTTTCATGATGTTACACTTGTTATGATATCACACCTGTCATGATGGCACACCTGTTATAACGGCACACTTGTCATGATGGCACACCTGTTATGATAGCACACTTGTCATGATGGCACACCTATTATAACAGCACACCTGTCCTGATGGCACACCTGTCGTGACGGCACAACTATCACGATGGCACACCTGTCATGACGGCATACCTGTCATGACAGCACACCTGTCATGACGGCACACCTGTGAGAACAGTTGGAACACTGACAACACTAAAGGAAAAGAGGTTGTGCAGCCCCTGAGGCTCTGATTCGCTACGGTGCGAAAGACAGTTGGAGGCCCCTTACAAGTGTGAACACACTCCTCTCATATGGGCCAGCATTCACACATCACGGTGTCAACCCACAAAAGCTGAAGACTTGGGGCTGGAGAGATGGCTCAGAGGTTAAGAGCATTGCCTGCTCTTCCAAAGGTCCTGAGTTCAATTCCCAGCAACCACATGGTGGCTCACAACCATCTGTAATGGGGGTCTGGTGCCCTCTTCTGGCCTGAAGTCATATAGACAGAATATTGTATACATAATAAATAAATATTAAAAAAAAAAAAGCTGAAGACTTGCATCCTCACAAAAACATGCACAGGGATACTTACAGTCACTGTCTCTACAACCGCCTAAGTTTGGAAGCAACTAGAATACCGTACTGTAAATCATAAAAATCCTCAGTGCATCCGTAGAATGGAATGTTGTTCAACACTAAATAGACACAGACAGCCGGGCGGTGGTGGCACATGCCTTTAATCCCAGCACTCAGGAGGCAGAGGCAGGCGGATCTCTGTGAGTTCGAGGCCAGCCTGGTCCACAAAAGCTAGTTCCAGGACAGGCTCCAAAGCTACAGAGAAACATTGTCTCGGAAAAAAAAAAGAAAAAAAAAAAAAGACAGGCTTTCAAGCCTAGCTTACAGCTGAGTGAAAGAAGCCAATCAGGAGGGGCCTATTCTATTCAATTCTCATTAATGTGACATTCAGGAAAAAGCCAAACTATAGGAACAGAAAAGGGATTAGTGGTTGCCTGAGAGGACGTGGGGCTACACGCAGGGCACGGAGGATTACAGAGCTGACGAAAGTCCCTGTATGATAGTTTGACAGTGGGTATATGTCACCCCACATTTTTCAAAACCCAGAGGTACACAGGAGAGAAGGCTGATGTAGGTTCTGCAGGAGCTGCTGAGATGTGGGGAGCTGGGCATGTTTGGGGTGAGAGTGTGTGGGAAATCTGCTCCTTTCGCTTCATTTTGCTATGAGCCTAAAATCTCTCTAAAAACTCAACTTCATCTGAAATAGTGATAGCTGTGCCCTGTGACTTACATCTGCAATCCCAGCACTCAGAAGGCTGGGACAGAAGGATTGCAAATTGAAAGCCAACCTTGGCTACACAAGCTCCAGGCCAGCCGAAGCTGTCATAATGGCCTGGTCTCAAAAACCACCAAATAATAATAGTGATGCTAATGAAAAGGTAGGAATGGAAGACCCACTGGGAGACAGAGGGAGATCCACATATAAAACCTCTCTACAAGGAGGCCCTTGTCTTCATTTATTCTCAAGTCTTTGTCCACGCTGGTCCTGTGCAGACGACACTAATGAAGGGAAGGGGCAAGGCTCCTGCGTGCGTGAACTCACACCTCACCCACTCTGGGTGTGTCTCGAGTTCCGAATTCTCGGAAAGTGAACCCTCCTGGGCAAAGCAACCATGATTCGCCATGCAGGCAAGGTCACCACTCAGGCCACCTTTTGACTCTCAGATGCTGGCCCTTGCCTGGTCACAGGCAGCCAGCTCATAGAACAACTATGGTACTCTGATAGGAAGCCCTCAGGCGATGCCAGTCTTGGAAGCATCACTCCCACGAAACGGTATCTTTAAAACCCAGTCTTCATTACTCTGCTCAGATTCCCAAAGGAGGTATTTGTCAGACACTCAAAGAGAAGCATTCAATTTGAGGAGGAAAAACACAGACAAAGAAACACATAGTTACGCAGAATTGGAACAACCAACCCCGCAATTAGATTCAAGTTCCTTTACATCCGAGACAAGGCTCTGCTAGCACCATTTACGTGAGATGCAATTCGGCCGGATCTCGAGCCTTGGGTACCATCTGCTCCCTTTGTGGAAAGCATTGTGATTTTGTGCAAGCAAAAAAAGTATAAACAGAGCCCAGAACGGTCCATTAATACGGAAAAGCAGCAAGCAAAGGGAAATTTCATCTGCTTCCTAGCTTCTGGTCCACGTGGCATCCATGAGCAAAAGAGGCTTTGATGGTGAGTAAGGGTGATGTTTGGAAATCGCCGCCCCCGCCATCACTTCCCAAAAGGATTGTTTTGCTGGACAGTAGAACTGACTGGCTGATGTTTCTGGCCCAATGATGCCACTCTTGTTACGTTTTGGCTAGTCGGATTAGGTTTGGTTTGACCAGCTAAGACCTCAACAGTTCATGCTGCTAACAGTTCCCAGGCATTGCTGGACCGCTTCCCTCCCATCTGTTGCTAGTTGATTATTTTGTTATTGCCCATGATGTCATTATTGTTGCTGCTGTTGGTCTGGCATAACCTAGCTTCATTCCCTCCACCGTGTGCCACTTCTACAACGTCCCTGGAAGCAGCTTGGCGAACTTGATTGATGGACAGGACGAGAGTGAGTCACCAGATCCCCTCTTCAGCACCAGGGCCTATCCTCTGCCCTTTCTCAGGGTTACACTGGGTCTTCTGAGCATTGAGGAGAGCAGGGAAACATCCAGAGCTCCAGTGGTCTTTCAATTTAAGGGTTCATGAGGCGTGTGATGCTGGACTGGTCCATATGTTCAATGGCTTGAGCTTTGGTGACAAGAAAGACATCGGGTGCTTGGCTGAGAGAGCTCATTTGAGAGCCTGAGTGTTGATCTGAATGCTAGGCTAGGCAGTGGAGTGCTATTCACTGCAGTAAAGTTGCCCAGCACCCTGCAGGGCATATTTACAACACAAACAAAGTGCCCTTGTGCCCAGGCAGAGTCAGGGACTCAGAGCTGTGCAGAGACTTCAGCAGACTACAGAGGACAGCTACCGTCACAGTAATTACAGATATAAAAGGCTTGAGTGAGAAAAACCTGAGTGGGTGGGATTTGTGTAGCTCACATGAAGGACTCCTAAAATACATGGGTATCAGCGGGAAGAGACCCAACCCCTGAGCCTGAATCGTCCACACATTTATCTTCGAGCAGCTCCGTTTGTGCCAAAGGCATGGGAAGCTAGGCTTGCCTGGTGATTTGACTAACTCTTGGATTATTAGTGTCACTTAAAAGGGACTGACTTGGAAAAATAAGATGTGAACAAAAAAAAAATTGTGTCATGTGTCACCACACTACCAAAAGCTAACCCTACTGAGGTGTTTGGAGTTGTCATAGCTTCTATTTCAATGTTGGTTACGACAGAAATTGTCTCGTGTCCAGAAGGGATAGTGTGAAATCAATCACATACATTTGCCAATGCAGTGTGGAAAGGTTATGTGCTCCAAGAACAGAGTCCTCAGCCCAGCCTCAGAAGGTGGAGGTGGGAATGTTATCTCCCAAGACTCATCACAAGGCTGTCCAGGTAAAACCAATCAGATTCTGAATCATGCAGCCTGCTTTTAGCATCTATGAGCTATTCCTAGCCAGGGCCCTCTGCATCCTGGGTCTAATGAAGAAAGCCCTGATAATCTTCATCCGGGCCACACCTTAACCCCATAAATTCCCACTCTGTTCCGGAGCAGGTGAGGATTCTCGAGCAGATAGACTTGGCACGGTCTGAACATGCTTCACTTTTGACAATCCCACTGTAATATACAAAGGATTGATATTAACAGGATAAGAAAATCAACCTGGTGCCAACTAGTGGGTGGATGGAAACAAATTCTCAGCCCCCTGGAAGGATTAAATTAAGGTTGGGAGGCTGAACTTTGGAAAGCTGGCCAAGGCATCTTCGTGGGCTGCTGGGTTTGGAAATCAATTAAGGGAACGAGAAGGATGTGTGGTCCACCGTGGAGCTCTGCCAGCCGGATCTTTGCTGCACTGGGGAGATGGGAGTCTGGCTAAGGTAGTTATATTATTACATTATTATATATTTTATTATACTATAATGTAGTTATGTTGGCACTGTGCAGCATATGGGTGTCTTCATCCCTGCTTTTATCTCACGGAGGAAATTGGTAGAGGAAAGAGAGACCTAGACTTAGCAGCCAAAAACAAAAAACTGATTATAAGATGCTCTTCGAGCAGATGACGGAGGGGGACTTGATCGGGGGAGGGGGAGGGAAATGGGAAGCGGTTGCGGGGAGGAGGCAGAAATCCTTAATAAATAAATAAATTAAAAAAAAATAAATAAACTACAGCACTGTCTAAGCCTCAAAAAAAAAAAAAGAATATTTCAGAATAGGGAGAGCATTGTGATATACTAGTTGGCCCTGAAAGACCGTGTTTGTTCTATAGGGGCTGTGGCTCCCAATTGACCCCTCTCCTCTCTGGGGACTCTTTCCAGGGTCTGATTGCTGATCTTTTGAAATTGGATGACCCAGCAAGAGGAGCTGCTGTGGAGAGGAGAAGAAATGATCGTAATGATCATGCCACCTGAAGAGGAGCTCTTAACGGGGCCAACCTGTCTTCAACAGGAAGGATTGAATGGAGAAACTGGAGGCACCGTGGCCAGCATACGGAATCCAGAATGCTTCGGGTTCCACTGCGCTCTAGCCGACTCCCAGCAAAGCCTTGAACTGCTTTTATACATAGTTGCCTGAAGCCGAAACTGCATCTGATGGGATCAGGAATGCAGCAGAATCCCCTTGGAGCCGCTGGAGTAGCCCCATGGACTTCTGTAGAGAGATTGCTTGTCCATCAGTCAGTGATGCTTTGGGATACTAGCCTCTCAGGATGGAAGTTGGGGTGCCCTCTGCTGCTGGATGAGCGAGTGGCCAATTGATCTTATTGGTTGACTCTCTGAGAACCATCCTTAGTGAAAGACAAGGCTGATTGGCAACTGGTACCCCGTGTTCAATGTCAGGTCAATGGTAGGCCATAAAGATCTGACCTACCTATATGAACAATGAGGACCAGCGTACCCTGTGGCATTAGCTATGATCTCTACTGAGACTGCAGAAAATGTCCCTGCTCCGTCCTTTTACGTGCGCATCTCCGTAGTACAGCTCCTGTTAGGTCTCCCACAGTTCCCCACAGGCAAATATCCATCCAAGGGACCAATCCCAGGAACTAAAGGCAGTCCTGTCTGATCCTTCCTCTGGGACAATTGACTAGAGAGGAGGAAAGGATGCAGGGAGTGGGGGAGAAGTACAGCAACAGAAAACAACAAGACATGGGCCTAGAAGCTCTGGATATGCTGAAGCAACAAGGGTGGGAGAGGGCTGCCATTGGCGGCTGGAGAGTTTGAATCACAGAAACCATTAGGGTGCATGGCTCACTCCCAAGGGGGAGTCCCTAGAGCTCCTATCTTTTCATGTTTTAATTGTGATCCGTATACGTAATGGTTGCTATCTCTGACCTCTGTTTTTGTTGTGTGTAAGGTATGTGCTGTGGCATGTGTGTGGAAGCCACGGACAGCTTGGTAGGATCTGGTCTCTCCTATGAACTCAGGTCATCAGGCTTGCCAGCAAATGCCTTCCCCAGGGCTGAGCCATCTCACTGCCTGCAATATTTATTGTTTTAACCACTTTTTACATTTAGTTTTTGATTGACATCTATCTGGGATACACTGTGACATCTTTGCACACTCGTATATCTTGTAATCAGCAATGCAGAGTGTTTAATCACCTGTCATCCCAAACATCTATCATTTCTTTGTGATGGGAACATTCTAGACACTTGGAAAAACACAGCATTGCTGACTGTCGTCAGCCTCTGTAACACTGCAGAGCTTACTCCTCCCACCCGGCCATAACCTTCTGCTTGTCAGCCATCTCTCCTCCTCTCCCCCAGCCTCTTCTCCTCTCACCCATCTCTCCCCAGCCTCCTCTCCCCAGCCTCCTTTCCCCTCAGCCTCTTCTTCTTGCAGCCTCCTCTCCCCAGCCTCCTCTCCCCAGCCTCCTTTCCCCTCAGCCTCTTCTTCTTGCAGCCTCCTCTCCCCCAGCCTCCTCTCCTCCAGCCTCCTCTCCCCCAGCCTCCTCTCCTCCAGCCTCCTCTCCCCAGCCTCCTTTCCCCTCAGCCTCCTCTTCCCCTAGCCTCCTCTCCCCCAGCCTCCTCTCCCCCAGCCTCCTCTCCTCTCACCCATCTCTCCCCAGCTTCCTCTCCCCCAGCCTCCTCTCCCCCAGCTTCCTCTCCCCCAGCCTCTTCTCCCCAGCCTCCTCTCCCCCAGCCTCCTCTCCCCCAGCTTCCTCTCCCCCAGCCTCCTCTCCTCCAGCCTCCTCTCCCCCAGCTTCCTCTCCCCCAGCCTCTTCTCCCCCAGCTTCCTCTCCCCCAGCCTCCTCTCCTCTCACCCATCTCTCCCCAGCTTCCTCTCCCCCAGCCTCCTCTCCCCCAGCTTCCTCTCCCCCACCCTCCTCTCCCCCAGCCTCCTCTCCTCCAGCCTCCTCTCCCCCAGCCTCCTCTCCTCTCACCCATCTCTCCCCAGCTTCCTCTCCCCCAGGCTCCTCTCCCCCAGCCTCCTCTCCTCCAGCCTCCTCTCCCCCAGCTTCTTCTCCCCTAGTCTCTTCTCCCCAGCCTCCTCTCCTCTCACCCATCTCTCCCCAGCTTCCTCTTCCCCAGCCTCCTCTCCCCCAGCCTCCTCTCCCCCAGCCTCCTCTCCCCCAGCTTCCTCTCCCCCAGCTTCTTCTCCCCAGCCTTCTCTCCCCTCAGCCTCCTCTCCCCCACTTCCACTCCCATAGCCTCTTTTCTTTGCTCCCTAATCCTATGAGATCACCCTTTTTAGATTTCACAGGTAGGTGAATCCACAGCTTCTTTTCTATTTTACTCAACATTCTAACCTCTGTCTAGTCCATCTGTTACTTCAAATGACAGTATCATTTTTAAAGCTGAATAGCACTCCATTTTTATGTATCATATGTGTGCATATGTGTATGAGAGGGGTGAGAGGCAGAGGAGAGAGAGAGAATTCTTTTTATTAATTTGTCTATTGATAGACTTTTGGGCTTAGCCATTTAAAAGTTATTTTATTTATCGTCATTGTGTGTAATGTTTGTGTGTGTATGTATGAATGAGGATTCAAGCATGCTATATTACATGTTTAGGGTGAGAAAACAATTTGTGGGTGCTGGTTCTCCCCTTCCACTGTGGGTTCCAGGGACTGAACTTAGGTCTTCAGGTTCCTGTAGTGAGTACTTTTGACTGCTGAGCCATCTCGCTGGTCCCATCTAATGAGTTTTAAGGACAGAGTTCTTTTTTTGCCTTTGGTGCCCCTCTTTGTTGTTTGAAGTTTTATTTATTATTGTTATTATTTCTATCACCAAGCACTCTGGTAAAATGACGAGCCACCCCAAACACTGGCACCCCCACGTTCCATGGCCGCACATGCACCACCAGGCGCTCAGACAACTTACATAGCCACTCAGGGAGGTGCAGTGTGGTCACGTGATCTACGCACGATGCAGCTACGTAAGCCCCTGTGCATCTGTGCTAGGCAGCCTTTAAAAGCTGGACATGCCTGCTCCACATTATCTTCCTGCACCAGCTCTCCTCAGGTTGACACATATGTCTCTCTCTCTCTCTCCCCAATAAACTCTTAAAGTGGGTTCCGTTCTCGTGCCTGGTAATTTCAATTATTATATGCATATGTTGTGTGCACATGTGCCATGATGCACATTGGGTGTCAGAGTCCAACTTTGGAAATGATCCTCATCAGGTCAGCTTCCCTACTTATGGTAAATGGTAAAAATAACCATCCCATGTATGAGGCAGACCTAAGTTCAAATCCCTACTCTGCAACTTCCTATTAATGTGCTATCAGCAGGTAACCACACGCATTGTGTTTTATCTGTGAAAGTGGGGTGTACAGGACAGTATAGTAATTGAGAAACACGAGTGAAGAAGTCAGGCCTCACTGTGTGTGGAACGGGAGCTCCGTTACCTCAGCTGTGAAGGCCACAGCGACTGCACCTCTCTCATGATGTTATATGAGGGTGGAAGAAGATGGTTCTCGAATGTTCCTAATATAGGATATTAACTGTGGTGCTGGAGGCTGTGGAGACAAATCCATCTGTAAAGTGCTTGTTGTCCAAGCATGAAGACCTAAACTTGACGCCCAGCACCACATTAAAAGTCAGGAGCGGTGGCACAGGGCTGTAATCCAAGTCTACGAACACATGCAAACATGCGAGGGACAGAGACTTTTAAACAGCTATAATTTCTGCTAAAATAGTAGACATGGTGTTAAGACACTGTGAGGGTTTTTCTAATTAATTCTTTAATGTCAAGAAATAAAACCAAGACTTGAATATACATAGCTCAGAGCATCTCTTTCTCTATATTTATCTTTCCCTCTTTTTCTCTCCCTTCTCCTCCCCAGCCCCTGACTCCTCCCAACCCAGGACAGCTGTGTCCTCCAATCTGTGCTGGCTGATTCAGGCATATGAGCTTTGGGGTACTGAGTGTGGGGGGAAACAGCTTGACGAGCCACCTGCTGAGGGTGCACAATCCCGGGCCACTCATTCCCAGGCTATGGCTTCTGCCTTGGAGATCATCACACACAGAGACAGCACAGAGTTGGAGAGGCCACTAAGCCCTCCAGTTTGAGTGCCATAGGTCTGCCAGCATGCTCCAACAGATCTTGGAGAGTGTTGGCACCAAAGAGGCAGGGCCATGAGCCTAGAGTCCTATTGCCATCTGATGCTATTTTTCCCCTATTTACTGTGATGTTGATTTCTGACAGGGAGAAATGCACTGGAAATGAGTTCTATCTGCAGAGTCCCAGGAGTGAGCTGGAGGCCCCACCACTGGCCTCTTATGTGTCCCAGTGCAGGTCTCTTGCCTTCTACGGTTCTCTATACAGAGAGATTCTTTAACAATGATTTAGAGCATGAATCTGAGGACAGTCACCCCATCTTTCTCTCTTGCCCTGTTATGGAGTTTTGGAGACACCACAGGCCAAATTTTTATTGAAAATGTCACATGAAAAAGGAAATAACTTTTTTTTATTAGCTAAGATTGGTTTTTGCTAGCAGAGAACAGTCTCTAATGATGATGACACACTTCAATGAGTGTTTCTTCATGATGTGAAATTAGATTATTGAGGTGTTAAAGACTTTCATTGGGAGATATTTGGAGTGTTTTTCTGTGAGGCAGCTATAGTTACTCATTCTTACTGTATATCAGATAGCATGGATCTTATTCATGATTTCAGTCAATCCTCAAGAAAATCAGTCTTTCACTTGTTTATTGGCTCAGTAAGTTTGTTATTTGTTTGATTGGGTAGTTGATTGGGTGGCTGACTAATTGATTTGTTGGCTGGTTGGCTTGTTAGTTGAATGGTTACATGACTGATTGGCTGGTTGGTTGACTGATTTGATTGGTTATTTAGCTAATTATTGGTTGATTGCTACTTGGTTGATAAATTGGTCGGTTGATTCACAGTTGCTTGGCTAGTTGGATGCTTGATTAGCTAGTTAGTTGACTGGTTGGTTACTGAGCTGATTGATTAGCTAGTTGGTTGGTTGGGTAATTAGCTAGTTGGCTAATTGGGTCAGCTGATTGTTACTTTATTGATTTGTTTGTTGGTTGACTAGTTACTTGGTTAGTTGGTTGATTATTCTTTTAGGTAATATATTGAGTAGTTGGTTAATTAGTTGGTTGGTTGGTTAGTTGGTTGGTTGGTTGGTTGGTTGGTTGGTCGGTTGGTTGGTTGGTTGATAAGCATGAGGACCTGAATTTAGATTCCCAGCACCCAAGTTAAAACCAAGGATGGCAGGGTCTAACTATAACCCCAGCATTCTGGGGTGGGGCAGAAACAAGAAGATCCTGGGGCTTGCTGGGCAATAAATCTAGCTGAAACACAGAGCTCCAGGCTCAGTGAAAGCCCTGTTCTCAAAAAGTAAGTGACTGGTGAAGATGTCCAACGTCAACCTCTGCCATCTGTAGTATATGTTCACATAGCAGGCTTACATACACACATACCTCTGCACACACACATGCACACATACATACATGTACACAACCACACACAAATACTCAACACACCAAACACATTCAAAAGAATTAATTAAATAAGTAAATAGCACCTTCATATAGGTCCAAAGCCAATTTCCTCAACCCCTGTTCTGTGTATTTCCGTATTCAAGTCAAACAGTTCAATAATTACAAGAATTATCCATGTTCAAGTCTCACTCTCTGCTGGAGGATACTTGATTCTCCATATTTTAAATCAACCCAGATTTGTGAGGTGCAAGGTGTTTTCAGACCCACCCAGCTACGTGAGTGGGAAAATAAACTTTAAATATTTCAGTAAATGCATTTGGAGGTGGAGTCAAATATGCCATTGCTGAGGCAGCTTAAAAAGAGGAATGGGAAAAGGTAAACGGCTAAAAAGCAGCTTCCGCTGAAGCCACAATCAAAACAGCAATTAGAATTGATTTTCAGAGCACAATCAAAAGGCCCCACCCCACACCCCACACACTTCTTCAAAACAGATGATAAGTTAATTCTCAGCTCCCTGCAATCCTCATTGTCTGGGCGACAAAGGAATTCTATAGCCCTGCATATCAGGATGGGTAATTATGCCTGCTTATAAAGCATTTTGTAAGTAAAAGATTGCAGTCGGCTGAGCAGGACAGCCGCTAGCAAAACTAAGAAGGCACGTGTTGCAAGAGGGAAGAAAAAGAGACAACTGGCAGTCAGGATTGCCCCTGTCGCACCCTCAGCCCCAGTCTCTGATGTGCTGACCAGACAGGTGTGCACTCTCGTGTAATTCTAATCTTAAAAGGAAATCAGGAGCTTAGGGCTTGGGTGTGTTCAGTGAAGTTCTTTGGTGGCAAGAATGGATATTAAAGTAGAAAGGGGGCTCACTACGGGAAGGGTGACAACTCAAAGAGAAGGGGCTCCTGAGAAAAAGGCGAGGCCGTCTCCACGGGTCACCTGCCACTGGGTGAGCAGTCTCAGAGCCTGCACCTGCAACACTCCACTCAGAATTCATTCCCCAGGCCCCGTGCCTGCTGCTGAGCCACTCTGTCATAAGGAGAGGGCTACAAGAGGAGAGTCTCCAACCTCACTCACCTGGTGCAGCAGGGAGGCCAGACATGTGGGTCACCAGCCCACAGGACCCCAGGGGATGGAGTGGTAATCTCCCCAGTCAAGCCAGGTTCTGCAGGAAGGGGAGAGAGAAATAAGCAATGAAGAGATTAAGAGAGAAAGGGAGGGAGAAGAAAAGGAGGAAGATGAAAGTAAAGAAGAAAAGGAGAGACATGAGCAAAGAAGGAGGAACAAAGGTTAAGAAGAAAATGGGGAAAGATGAAGAAGGAAGAGAGGCAGAGATGGAAGAAAGGGGGATAAGGACTGGAAGGGGAGGGAAAAGGGAGGGGAGAGGGAGGAGGGGAGGAAAGCCTCCAGGAACTACTTCCAGGTGCATCACATTTTTTACAGACTATAAAAGGAAGTTCAGGGTGTTTAGCAGCTTGCTTGTGGAGCTCAGATCCCATCTCTGGTAAAGACAGCCTCCCTCCATGCTGCAAGCAGTCATGCGGCATGCCTCTGGGCAGTCAAAGAGCTCATATCTCCCCCCCCCCACACACACACACACAAAAAAAAACTAAGTGTGAACTGATCAACCATTATACTAGAATCTGCAAATTCATCAGAGAGCTGTCTATTCATAAGCACCTCCCTTGGAAGCTAAGGTGTGATGGCACTGATGAGAAGACCTCATATGAGAAATATGTGAGTTTCCCAGTGTCAGAATGACACGAGGAGGTCATGAGGAAGCCCTGCTGCTGCTGCTGCTGCTGCTGCTGCTGCTGCTGCTGCTGCTGCGTTCTGAGAACCCAAGCCCCCTCTGGAACGTGCCAGCCCAGTCATGCTAAACCCATACATAAACCAGTCCATGCTGCGTCCCTAATCACTGTCCTCCTCCTTCCCTGCTGTTGATGTCATGAAGCCTTCATGTCCTCTGCACTGTTAAGCAACAACCAAAGAGCTTCGGGTGGGTAAGAATAAGCAGGCACCTGCTGCTCCCCTGGAAAGCGCTAAATAAGTGCGCCATTCAGGGAGGCAACTGGTACCCCTGTTAAAGTAGGGGTGCAATATTGGCTCAGTGTTTGAGAATGCTTGCTGCTTTTACAGAGGATCAGCGCTCGATTCTCAGCACCCACGTCAGGCGGCTCACAGCTCCAGCATCAGGTAGCTGACGTCATGGGCACCTGCACTCTTTCACATACACACACATACGCGCACATACACACCTTCACATAAACGTACGCACACAAACCCACATGCTTTCACACCCACCATTCCAGTTCCAGGAGTCTACCGTCAGGTAACAGTGAACTATGTCAGTGTTGAGCTAAGCCTTGCTTCTGAAACTCAGAGCCAGAGACACCCTAAGTGGGAAAGAACATAAGGACACTGTTAGTCGCAGTAGCTAATTAATGGAGACACACCTCATTGCAAGTATTATGCTGATTCATTCACTGGGCAAATGGATCCCACAAGCCTCCAACTATAAAAAACACAGTGACCAAGAGCCCAACACTCACTGACACCTGGAAACACATCCCTGTATTGCACAGAAGACATAGGCAGAGGTTGCTTCCAGTCAATGCTGAAGAAAAGCAAGACATCAAGATAGACCTGTTGCTGGGGGGATTGGGACTTAAAAACTCCCTGATGGCCTTGTGATCCTGTCTTCCATTACCCAACAGTCTAGGTTGTTTTCACCAACCTTTCATGCCTCTCTCTTCACTTGGGGTCCGACTTGCACTGTGGTCTGAGCGGCTGGTTCTCTTGCCTTCTCTGGACCCCTCATTTTATTTCATGGGTATTTTCCCTGTAAAACAAATGTTGCATAGTTGATACTCTTTCAGTGCCGGCTTCTCAGAATACTGGGATTAGCAAAGATGAGGCCAGAAGTGATCCAAGCAGGAAATGGATGGGAATTTGAGAGTGCTCACTGACTCCTTCAGAGGTAAGATGTTGCTCTGTTTAGCAGGTGGTGGATTGATAATCTCTGTCCAAAGACGGTATCTGAATTGTTAAATTTTTCAGTAGTCGTGGCACAAGAAAACGTCCCAGGTAAAGAGAATGGGCAATTGGGAAAAGGAAGACAACAATGCTTTTAAAGTTCAAAGCCTGCTGGATACTACTTGGATATATTGCTGCCCGGAATGAGAATAGCAAGAAACTAAAAACTGTTAACAGACAGCTGATGACAAATCAAGAACCAGAAAAGGCCTTTTGTGTTCTACCGCACAAAGAACTTTCTAGGCAAAGAACTAAGTGGGAGACTGACAACCACAGAGTTGAGGGATTGCAGAGAGACTGAGTGGTCAGTCAAGTCCCCGCTGTGTGAAGACAAGAACCTGGTGGAGAAAGCCTGAGAGTCTGAGACACGAAAGACTCCAGGATGAATACATATAAAACTATAGGTTCTGCAACCTTCCAGGCTCTAAGGTTTTGAAGGGAGCCTGCTCTTCACTATTAAGATGATCCTAAACCTCCCCCTTGAAGAGGGATATCCCATGCCTCCAGGCTGCCTCTCTAGTCTCTCCCAGATGCTGTGCCAGAAACTGAGATCAGCCTGGATGGAGACATGGTTGACCTGGTGAGGAAGGATAAATGTCCACAGCTAAAAAGTTATCTAATGTATGTAGTCACGTTGCTTCCCCCGGATTTCTCAGTGTCTGTGAATGTCACAGACACTAAAACAGGCATGTTTCCCTGAAGACCCCTGGAGTCCTATGACTAAAAGCACCCAGAGATGGAGGAGAGGGCTTAATCTTCTGTAAGATATAACACATGTTGAGCATGTACATGCATGCACACACACACCACAAGAATCTAAGGCAATCCATGTAATCCCATAAGAGATGTTTTTTTCTTTTTTAATTAATTAATTAATTTTTATATTATTTAATTAAAAATTTTCACCTCCTCCCCTCCTCCCATTTCCCTCCCGCTCCCCCCATCCCCCTTCCCCTCCATCTCCAGTCCAAAGAGCAGTCAGGGTTCCCTGCCCTGTGGGAAGTCCAAGGTCCTCCCCCTCCATTCAGTACTAGGAAGGTGAGCATCCAAACAGACTAGGCTCCCACAAAGTCAGTGCATGCAGTAGGATCAAAACCCAGTGCCATTGTCCTTGGCTTCTCAGTCGGCCCTCCTTGTCAGTCACGTTCAGTGAGCTCCCATTAGATCAGCCCCATCGTCTCAGTGGGTGGGGGCACCCCTCGCGGTCCTAATTTCCTTGTTCATGTTCTCTCTCCTTCTGCTCCTCATTTGGACCTTAGGCGCTCAGTCCAGTGCTCCAATGTGAGTCTCTGTCTCTAGCTTCATCCATCACCAGATGGAGTTTCTATGGTGATATGCAAGATATTCATCAGTATGGCTATAGGATAGGGCCATATCAGTCTCCCTCTCCTCAGCTGCCCAAGGATCTAGCTGGGGACATCTCCATGGACACCTGGGAACACCTCTAAAGTCAAGTCTCTCACGAACCCTAAAATTGCTCCCTTAATTAAGATATATACTTCCCCTACTCCCATATCCACCCTGCCTCCATCCCAGCTGTCCCATTCCCCCAAGCTCTCCCCATCCTCCCCTTCATAAGAGATGTTTTTAATAATGTATGATCTTTATTTGTTTGTAACAGTTAAAACTGGAAACAGCTCAAATATTCATCAGCAGATAAGGAAATTGTGACATAGAAGACAGTGAATTGTTACATAAAACTGAAGAAGAATATAGACTGTGTATAGGGTAGGTAAATCTCATGAATAAACTATTGAGTTAAAAAGGCAGGCTTAGAAGATAAATTCTTTTTTACTCAAAATATTTTTATTATTTTTTATATTATTTTTAATTTATTTTACATACCAACCACAGTTTCTGCTCCTTCCTCTCCTACCCTACCCCACTCCACGCCCATCTATTCTCCTCCCCATCCACTCCTCCTCCTTCTCCATTACAAAGGGGCGGGCCTCCCATGGGCATGAACAAAGCATGGCGTGTCAAGCTGAGTCAGGACCAAGCTCCTCCAGCATCAACTGGGAAAGGTAATCCAGCATGGGGAACAGGTTCCCCAAAACCAGCAAATCTCACCAGGGACAGGTCGTGATCTCACTGCTAGGAGCCTCACAGATAGACCAGTCTACTCAACTGTCACACACACGCACAGGGCCTAGGTCAGTCCCATGCAGGCTTCCTAAGTCCAGAGTCCATGAGCTCCCACAAGCTCAGGTCAGCAGTCTCTGCGGGTTCCCCTGTCATGACCTTGATGCCCTTGGCTCATACAATGCCTCCACCCCTTCTTCAGCAGGCCTCCCAGAGCTTGGTCCAGTGCTTGGCTGTGGATCTCTGCATGCTTCCATCAGCTACTAGATGAAGGCGCTCTGATGACAATTAGGGTAGTCATCAATTTAATTACAGTAGATGGTCAGTTCGGGCACCCTCTCCACTATTGCTAGGAGTCTTAGCTGGGGTCATCCTTGTGGATTCCTGGGAGTTTCCCTGGCACCAGCTGTCTCTCTAACCCCAAACTGGGCCCCCATGAAGATGTCTCTTTCATTACTCTCCCCCTCTGCCCTGCCCCCAGCTCCCTTCCTGTGCCCAGCCCACCCAGCCCAATTCTTCATGTTCACATCCCCACATCTCACTCCCACTCCTAGATTATCCAGGAGATCTCTCCTGCTACCCCTACCCAGGGAAATCCATATGCTCTGTTCAGGCCCTCCTTGTTATCTAGCCTCTCTGGGTCTGGGAATTATAGGCTGGTTATCCTATATTTTATTTATAATAACCATTTATGACTGAGTACCTACCATGTTTGCCTTTCTGGGTCTGAGTTACCTCACTCAGAATGATTTTTTTTTCTAGTTCTATCCATTTGCCTGCAAATTTCATGAGGTCATTGTAAATGAAGACTGCTCATTCGTTTCTGGCTGGCCAAACCTGAATAATCACACGGAAACTATATTAATTCAACACTGTTTGGCCATTGGTTCATGCATATTTCTAGCTCTTACATCTTAAATTAACCCATTTCTATTCATCTGTGTTGGCAGCTAAATGGCGTCTCTCTGACTCCACCTACTCTCTCTCTCTATTCCTTCCAGCCTGGCTATATTCTGCCCTGTCATAGGTCAAAGCTGCTTCATTCATTAACCAATAAAAACAACACATGTACAGAAGGACAGCCCACATCAGGTCATTGCTTTTTACAGCTGCATAATACTTCATTGTACCACACTTTCCTTATCCATTCTTTGGTTGAGGGGCATCTAGATTGTTTCCAAGTTCTAGCTCTTAAGAATAACACTTCTATGAACATAATTGAGCAAGTGTCCATGTGGTATAACTGAGCATCCTTTGGGTATATGCCCAAGGTTGATATAGCTGGATCTTGAGGTAGATTGATTCCCAATTTTCTAAGGAACAACCACATTGATTTCCAAAGAGACTGTACAAGTTCACACTCCCACCAGCAATGGAGGAGTGTTCCCCTCACTCCACATGTTCTCCAAAATAAGCTGTCATCAGTGTTTTTGATTTTAGCCACTCTAACAGGTGTACGGTGGAAGCTCGGAATTCATTTCAAAATTCACTTAAAATTGCCTAGAGAAAGGACTGGAGAGATGGCTCAGTGGTTAAGAGCATTGGCTGATCTTCTAGAGGTCTTGAGTCCAATTCCCAGCAACCACATGGTGGCTCACAACCATGTATGAGATCCGGTATCCTCTTCTGGTGTGCAGGCACACATGCAGACAGAATACTGTATACATAATAATTAAATAAATGCTAAAAAATTGAACAAAGAAATTAGTGTGATATCTCACAAATGCAGTCTTGGCACTTGAGAAGATAAAGCAGGAGGGTTACCTCAAGGTTACCTTGGAGGTCAGTCAAGGCTATGCATGAATTTCGGACCTGCATGGGCTATAAAGTAAAGCTCAGTCTCAATGAAAATGAAATAAAATAAAATAAAACAGGGACTAAAGAGGCAGCTTAGTGGTTAAGAGCTCTTGCTACTCTTGTAGAGGACCATGGTTCAATTCTCAGTGCTCACATACACTCACAACTGTCTGGAACTCCAGTTCTAGTGGGTCCAATGCCCTCGTCTGATCTCCATAGGTATCAGGTATGCACGTGGTGCACGGACATATATGTAGACAAAACACCCATATACATGAGATAAATAAGTCTAAAAATTAGCGTTGGGAAGCTAAAATATGTCCACTTTGCCCCCCATATCTGGTATTTAACAATAAACCATTTAAAGGGTACCTAAAAGGAAAGGGAAGAATAAAAAACACCAAAAGGTGAACTCCTTGTGTGGTGGAGATAAAGATAAATTTTCAATTTCTTCATTAATTTTTTCCCATTCTCCCCTCAGCAAACATGTTAGTTGGAGAGCAAACCAGTGACGTTATTTCTTAGGGAAGAGGGGATGTACAGGCTTCAGAGCGTCTTCAGACAGCAGGCACTTTGCATGCGACCCATGTGCAGCAAACTGTCTGGGCTGCAGCAGACTTGCTCTCTGTTCTGGTCTTGACCAGTGCATCAAGTCCTACACCGAAAACAGTGTTGACAGCTGAGCAGCGGCTCTCTGCCCGCAGAAATGTTCTCCAGAAATTAAAACTTCAGTCTGTAATTTGGAGCCCAGTAGCTACGCTGCTTTCCATTTGAGCCCCACTGTAGATTGCTCCTTAAAACATGCTAACAATGCCTCCGATCAGACCACAATTACAGGCCTGAAAGTTAAGGCCGTCATTACGCCCAGGCCAATGCCTCGATCCCGTGTGCGTTTAATAGTTGTTTTCTGTATCGAGGTTCCTAATGCTTTCTCCGTCTCTTAATGACTATTCTTAGCAAACAAATTCTCTGCCTTATAATTAGTGATTTTCTTCCTAATTATGGCTTTTTCAATTTTCACACGAGATGACAAAAAAATCATGTTTTGCCCGAGAACCAGCTTATTAGTTAATGAAAATTTGTCTAATAGCAGCCTTTTAGATACCCTGTCAAAATCAAAAGCAACATTTAGGGATGAGAAATGCTGCTTCTATATTAACATTCAAAGTTAATTCCTGGGTAGGGTTGGGGAACGAGACGTAGGAGGCATGATTTCTTCTATAAAAAAAATTAAAAATATTCTTCATGGACTTCATGGAATCTGTAATTATTTTTAAAAATCTCACGTGCACTCTCTCTGACTTACACCCCCATTTGTCTTTGATTTTATCACTCCTCTGTAGTTGGGACCCAGAGTTTACTCACCTCCACCCACCACACACACCTAGATGTCTGTGCACAGAGTTTGGCTGGCAAGGGCACCCTGAGCCAGAACAAATTTTCTACCTGTTCTTTGGTTCTGAACCATAAAGACAGCATTCTGGGGACAGAATCTAATATTGTCCCCATAAACACGCATGCCTGTTCTCTCCAGCAGATACAGCCTGGTTCACTTGGCTGGGTTTGCTAATGCTATGGAGGGAAGGCGAACTTTATTAAAAAGTAGTGACTCATTTCTTTCACCTTAGCAAAATCTACAAAAGATTTAGACACTGCCCAAATGATTTACAGCTTAAATATTCATGCCCTAGTCCCAGCCCTGAAATGACATTTAAATTGTGTCTAGGGTCTTTGGTTTTGAGCTTACTGTCACGGCCCACTTCGGAGGGCTTCAAAGACTAAGAGAGAGAGAGGACTATTTAGCCTGTTTTCCATTTCGGAGATTTACGAGGTAGCCGATGAAATTCACTCCTGCTCTCAGATGCGCCCCTGGGAATAGAAACACCGTCCAAATCCAGTAAATAAGGCTGTCTGTATCCGCAAAGACTGCAATGGGTGAAATTAATGTCCAAGTGATCCTCAAGTCCCTCAGATGGCTTCTTTGGAAGCAGAGTTTCTCAGTCTCAGAATCTGGCCGTTGGGGCTGGGTAATGGCTCATTAGAGGGCCACATTAAACATCATGGGTCCTTCAGCTGCATCCTCAGCCCCTACCCACTGCATGCCAATGGCATTCCCTCTACCTGTGGCAATCAAAACTGTCTCTGGCCCTCTTGGAGAGACAAGGGGACAAAGACTTCCTTGGCTGAGGACCAATGTTTCAAATGCAAATTCAAAAAAACAAAAAGTCTATCCCCACTTACTGAGTCCCCTTATTTTCCTTATTTTCAAACATTTTATTGAACTGTATCATGTTTACAGAATAGCACACAGTTCAGTGACTTGTAACTGAAACACAGTTGCACTAGTCAAACTCAAGTCAAGGAAAAGGAGGTCACCACCCCCCAGAAACCTACCTTGACCCTCTGCCTTGTTGCTGCTCTCCACCCATTCCTAGGGAGTGGACATTCTAGGGGCTCCCGGGCTTGGGTTGGACACAACATTGCAGAGTCAAGGTTAGTTTGTGTCAACTTGACACAAGCTGAAGTCATCTGGAAAGAGGAAACCTTCACAGAGAAAATGCCTCTGTAAGACTGGCATGTGGGCAAGTAAGTCTGCGGTGCATTTTCTTGATTGATGGTTGATGTGGGAGGGCCCAGTCCATTGTGTATCACGCTGCCCCTGGACATGTGGGCCTAAATGGTATAAGAATCAGCAAGCCATGAAGATCAAGCCAGTAAGCAGTGTTCTTCCATGATCTGTGTTTCAGTTTCTGCCTCCGAATTCCTGCCCCAACTTCTCTTCATGGCATATTATAGACCATAAGCTAAAATAAACCCTCTTCTCCCCAAGTTACTATGGCTCTCCTCAGGAAGTGGCTTGGTGGGTGATAGCACCTGCTACAAAAGCATGAGGACCTGAGTTCAGATCCCCAGAATCCATGTGGAAAGCTAGGTGTGGACACATACACCTGGAACACTGTGGGGGATAGAGACAGGATCGCCGGCTGCCAGCCTAATTCCAGGTTCAGTGGGAGACCCTATCTCATGGGAAGGCAGAGTGATAGAGGAGGGTCCACTAATGCCTTCCTCTGACCCCTACACATGTGCACATTTATGCACACCCACACATACACGTGTATAATGTGGACATTCGCAGACAGCAATAGATGTGAGAAGAGAGATTTACATGATGTCATAAAGAGGGGCCTCCAGTGGCGTGGAGATCCAAGGCCTTTCTGAAGACTGGGTGAGCTAAATGGATGCTGGCAAGGGGACAAGAACATGAGGAATGGAGGAAGAAGTATTCCAAGTAGAAGAGACCACAAGAGAGAGAATGAGGAAGGCTGGACTACAGCGAACAAAGTCAAGAGCATCTAGGTCAGATCACACTGGACCAGCTCAGCGATAGGTGTGGAGCAGAGATGCCGTGGCTTGTCTGTTAGGACTATGAATAGGTCCAGTCACACTGGACCAGCTCAGGGGTGGGTGCCAAGTCAGCTGTAAGGTGTCTAGAAGATCAAGCGCAAACTCCTCAGACTGGCCTCTTCACTATGGTCATGCCTGGGCATGGAGGGAGCGCCAGTTCTCTTTTCACTTTCATAACTATGATCTCCCTTCTTTCCCACCAGAATTTGCCCATTCTGTGCCTCTCATGCTACATCGGTGAAAGGAGAAATAAACACAATACTTGAGAGGTTGTTGTTGTTTTTTTTTGTTGTTGTTGTTTGTTTGTTTGTTTGTTTTGTTTTGTTTTTTCGAGACAGGGTTTCCCTGTGTAACAGTCCTAGTTCCCCTGGAATACTCTTGTAGACTGGCCTCGAACTCACAGGGATTCACCTGCCTCTGCCTCCCGAGTACTGGGATTAAAGGCATATATTACCACCACCCATCCAAGGCTAATTTTTTTAACAAAATTTCTTTATTGAATCTTTGGAAATTTCATACCATGCACCCTAATTTACTCACCTCCCGGCCCTTCCATATTCTCTCCTGCAGCAACCTCCCCCCAAATAGAAAATATTAGAAAATCAAACCAAACCAAACAAACAAAAAGAAAAACAAAGGAAGAGCTGTTTGTTCCTGCATCTCCAACACCTCTCCGTTCATCCTGGTGTCGTCGGGAGCCGAGATGGATCACACAGTAGACCCTTGGGTCCAATCAGCTTTACTGGCAAATGTTCACTGCAATGAATCATTGGTCTGGTTCAAGGTCTCTGGTTTCTAGCACACCATCATCACTGGATCCTCACCAAAACTCCTCCTGGATATCCCATGGTAACCCCAAGTCATTGAGATCCTGCGGATATCTCTCCACAGGGCCAGTCTCTTCACGACCTCCAGTGGGTCATAGATGGGGTGGATGTTACTGTGGGAAAACAGCAGGCCTGGCTGTGGGCCTGGGTGATAGTTGAACTTCTCAGTCCAGGCTACTGGAGCCACCCCCATCAGACCAGGGGCAGAACCAGCTCCCCTATGCCCATGACAACAGGGTCAGTTCTCCCTTACCCTTGGTGACAGATGGGGCCATCTCCCCTAGGTGTTGGGGGTCAGCTCTCCCATAAGGGTCAGAGTAAGTTCTTTTGCCGCAATGTCCAGTAAGGGGCAGGGCCAGTTGTCCTAGGGTCACCAAAAGGCGGTGACAGTTCAACGTGGCCATCTGATTTTATCATGAGTGGTTCCTATGGCCCCCTGAGGTGACACGGGTCACAGACATCAACACTGACCCCAGCTTCAGCAGGACCATGGATCCAGACATGGCCCTCAATAGCAGCCTGGGCCCTGACAACACTGTGGCCCTGGTGTTAACACAGGCCACTCAGATCTGTATGGTGCCCGCTGAAACATGGTCCCCAGACTCCACCAAGCCACAGGTTGTTCCCCAGTTCTGGGGCTTCCAAGTGGCCCCTGGTGGCAACATGAGCCACAGACTTCAACACAGACCCTAGCTGCAGTAGCACCATGAACCCAGACATGGTCCTCAACAGCAGCTGGGTCTGGATGTCACCAAGGTCCCAGTGGTAGCAAAGGCCACCCAGATTAGTATAACCCCAGTGGTAGCATGGCCTTTGGACACCAGGCAACACCAGATTCCAGCAACCGTCATGGCCCTCATGGCCACAGGAGCCATGGGCACCAACGTAGACCCTGGCTGCAGTAGGACCACAGATCCAGACATGGCCCTCAGCTGCAGCCCTGGCCTTGATGTCACCATGGCACCAGATAGCAGTGCATGCCTCTTAGATCTGCATGACCCCAGTGCAGTATGAACCCTGGGAACCAACATGGTCACTCTGTCAATCAGACACTCCAAAGTAAATCATTAGTAAGTTTCCAGGCAGAAAGTTGGGCAATTTTCACCGGCATTATTTCAGCTAATTTTGTCAATCACCTCTCAGTAGATTCTGTCGTTGCTCTCAGTTTACAGACTGTGAGTCCACATGGCTCCCATCAAGTCACTAGTTAGAGGAAAGGTCATACCAGCAGTAAGTGGCAGGATTTGGATTCAAGCATGAGACTCACAGCAGCCCTGAAAACCAAAATTACTCTTTGAAACTTTGGTTTTAGCCTTTCCAGCCAAGAGGAAAGAAAAAAATTGCTGTTATCAATAATATAAATTAGACTATCAGTGGTGTTAGGAGTTTGGTAGCTAGGAGTGCACTGACCAGCTAGGAAGAGAGAAAGACATAGTCAATCAACAGACAAGGCATTAAAAAGCCTTCTCTTGTAATAGCAAATGAAGCTAGCTCTTTTTTCTTTAAGGGGATAGCTTGTCCAAAAAGATATTTTATCTATAAATATATACATAATGTAAGTGCATCCATTCTCGAGAGAATTAGATGTAGTTGGCTTTAAGTTCTTCAGAGGAAATGCCGCTGTTGGATCAGAACTCCACCAGATAAGCCACCTGGTACAGCAATCACACACGGCTGCAGCTCGGTTCCTGTCTAGATGGCCGTGGCTCCTGTGTTTCAGCAGGTTTGAGTGACAACTCCAAACTGCTTTGTCACGTGATTTCTCCTTTTGTAACAGTGAACTTTACCTCACTGTAAAGAATATTAAAACTGACAAGAATGCCCTCAGGAAATCCATAGAAACCAGATGACACAACTATCGTGGTGTTTTACTTCAATCACAAAAAAAATCAAGCAATATTTTTTGAGACAAAAATCAAATTTAATTTATATGAAAAGCTGTTCACTCTCTCCTTTAATTAGAGAAACGAGATGCAAAACGGCGCAAGTCATTTTTCACTGAACAAAGATGATAAGCCAAGATGCAATTGGGAGAGCGATAGAAAGTGTTTTTGTCGTTCACAATCAGCCCACATCATTAACAACACCTTATCACAAATATTTCAGACTGAGGGCTGGAGAGATAGCTGTGTGCTTAAAGTATTTGCTATGCAAGGGCCCCAGAGCCCACGTAAATGTCAGGTGGGTGCAGAAGCAACCCTGTAATTCCAGCCCAAGAAGGCAGAGATAGTATCCCCAGAGCAAGCTTGCTAGTGGTACTAGCCATATCAGCAAATTTGGGTTTGACTGATTCTGCCTCAATGGATGAGGTGAAAGAGCCATGGAGGAAGATACCCAATGTTACTCAGGCTTCCACATGCATGTGCACATGTGTTCATACACATGCACATGTACACACATGTGCTTGTATACACCTGTGATCATACGTACATATTCATGAAAAGAGCAAAAAGAAAAATAATAAAAATAATTTCAGATCTAGATGAAAACTGTAGCTTGCTAGCCCTTCCAGGTATTTTGTTGCAACATGCAAATTGGCTATCATTTTCTGAATGACGAAACTGAAAAAGAGTAGTCAAGATCTCGTAATCAGGCATGGGTCACATCCTTGGGCGTCTCCTTCTCAGGATCTTCCCTGGGTTGTCTGGTCTAGAAGCTCCTCATCTTAAATCCAACACATGTGTGTTAAAGAACCTGGGTTCTTCTGAGAATTTCCTACATCTTTTGATAATATTTATCCTCCTATAATTCTTCCCAGATCCTTCCCTCTCCCCTATCCCACCCCATCCGACACCATGTCTTTTTTTTTTTATTTCCCCATTAAGGCTAATTTGTGTTACTCAAATATTCTTGGATGTGTGGCCTTCCACTGAAGTGTGGTCAACTGATGAGTCTTGGAGAAAACTGGCTCCTCCCCTCAGCATCTCACAATTGCCAATGGATTCTTGGGCAGGGGAGAAACTTCTATGGAGAAACAAGTGATGCACCTAGAAGAGAGCCTACTAATATTCTGCTCAGTGAATATAGTCTTAAACCAGCTCCTGATGACTCACCATTCTATTCATAGTTCAATGCATCTCTCGAGCACCGTCAGAGGAGCGTCTATCTATTAACATGGAGACGCACCACTGGAAAAGGTGCAGAGAATAAGGGGCCACAGATCAACCTTAAATCAACACAGACACCACATGTCTACCTCCGAAAGCTCAGGATCGTTATGGAAGAAGGGGCAGAAAGGCTGTGAGAGCCAGAGACGGCGAGTGGCTACAAGGAAGCAGTGTCTTCTGAACACAGCAGATGAGCTACACATCAGCTCACAGCGGTTGTGAGAGCATGCACAAGACCTGTGTAAGCCCGAGCTAGACCAAACCCCAGCATGACGAGGTATGTTCAGCATGAATTTAATATTTCTGTTCCCAGAAAGAACTTGAAGTTCCTTGAGACCGTTTTATGAAAGACGTTTACCACCAAAGTTCTTTATTGTCCCAGGACCACTTGAGGAAAGACTGACCCATGAGTGTAGCAGCTTCCCTGGCCATTGGTATAACTGCAGACTCGCTGTTCTTGTTATGGTAGTCTGAATGTAATTGGCCCCCATAATCTCATAGCAAGTGGCACTCTTAGGAGGTGTGGCTTTGTTGGAGTGTATATGGCCTTCTTGGAGGAAGTGTACTGTGGGGATGGGCTTTGAGATTTCCATGCTCGGGATACCACGCCCGTGTCTCAGTCAACTTTCTGTTGCCTGCAAGAGGTAGATCTCTCAGCTATTTCTCCAACACCAGGTCTGCCAGGATGCTGTCACCATGCTTCCCGCCATGATGATAATGGACTGAACCTCTGAAACTGTAAGCCACCTCAATTAAATGCTTTCTTTGTAAGAGTTGCTGTGGTCACGGTGTCTCTTCGCAGCAATAAAAACCATAGTTGTGACATTTGTTAACAGCCAAGCCTTGTTTTCATTGCTTAAAGAAAACTGTCATTAGACACAGCAGGCCCCTAAAATGCACAGTTACTTCTGTGCTGTGCGACACCCAGCATAGTCTCCATCTTCAGCTCATAGAGAGTGCTGAACATCTGGTAACCTGCTGGTAATCTGGACACCCAGCACAGTCTCCATCTTCAGCTCATAGAGAGTGCTGAACATCTGGTAGCCTGCTATCCCCACGGATGATTATCCCAAGAAGACTTTCAACACCTTAAAACCATTACAAGAAATCCTCCATACATAAAAATTATTCATAAAAACGACTAAGAAATGTCAGCTCCTTAGGTCAGGAGTCTGGTTCATGACATCTGCCCTGAGTCACACATATGCAATCAGATTCACCCACATGATTGATGCCTCTAGATTCATCCCAGCTACCCACCAACTCCCATATCACAATTGAAGGACGTAGTGTATTCCTGTACTCAAGTCAAAACCTATTCTCCTCCGACAGTAAGAGTCATGAGGGTGTGTCTTCAGGGATGGCCACTATGACAGTTTGAATTAAAATGCCCCATAGGCCTAGAGGAAGTGCCACAATTTGGAGGTGTGGCCTTGTTGGAGGAAGTGTGTCTCGGTCTCTTCCTGCTACCATCAGATCAAGATGTAGAACTTTCAGCTCCTTCTCCAGCACCATGCCTGCTGGCACGCTGCCATGCTTCCTACCATGACGATAATGGACTAAACCTCTGTCACTGTAAGCCCCAATTAAATGGTCTCTTTTATAAGAGTTGTCTTGGCAATAGCGCCTCTTCACAGCAATGCAACCCTAGCTGAGACACTCCATCAGTCAGATGCTCCTTTCAAGTCCAAGAAACACCCAAGACTCTGGTCCTAAGAGCATCAGAGACCACGGGGTAGAGTACTGAGCTGATAATACAGCTGTTACCCTTACTTCTTGCCTACTGCATCTGTCTTTGTTACAATATCCCTGAAATCCAAAGTTTCTCCAGTCTCATTCGGGGCCCACAAAAGCACTCACAAGTATAGGAGAAACTACAGACAACTTGGCAGGCATGTCCTTGAGTAAGTCCCAGATCTACCTCTTCCTGTGTGATCTTTAAGATGTAGAAGACATTTTTCTGGAGAATCTCTTCCACTGCAGCAAAAGGGGACATTTCCCTTATAAAGTGAGACTCGTGTCCAGGCGGTCTGATGCCATGCACGCTGTGAGTCTCTGCTATTTGGACAACTCAAACCACTCCCTCCTTGTCAGCAGTCTACAGTTATAGCAACTACAGCATTTAACATGACCCCGTCCCCTATTTAACCCACTCCTGGTCCCGCCACACTTGGCCATTAGCTCTTCAGAAACACATCCGCCCTGAAACCGTCACACTCACTGGGTTATGTCCTCAAAAGATCTTCCCAGAGACTCACCCTCCTGCCTCTAAAGTCTTCATTCAAAAGTTTCCTCTCCGGAGACCTCCCTGCTAAAATAGTGATCTCTCTCCTCCCTCCCTCCTTCCCTTCTCTCTCTTTCTCTCTCTCTCCATCCCCCTCTATCTTCTTCCTTCTTTCCTCCCATCTTTAATTTTACACATTGAATCATCACTCTCCAACGTCTTATACACTTTCCTGGTTTTCTTGTTTAATGTGTCTCACCCTATTAGAGGCAAAATGCTAAAAAGCCAGCCCAGTGTCCTTTCTTCCACACCCCAGAGAATCCCTACTCCTCGTTCTCCAGGGCAAGGACCTTATTTTGATACAAGATTTCAGTCTGGTCTCAAATTCTCTATGTAGCCCAGGCTGGTTTGGAACTCATGATCCCCCTGCCTCGGCCTCCTGAGTATTGGCCTATAGCAGTAGAAACACACAGAGTTTTTGCCTGTTCTGATAACTACTCTTTCTCTCTCTCTCTCTCTCTCTCTCTCTCTCTCTCTCTCTCTCTCTCTCTCTCTGCAGCACCCAGACCATGGCCCAGGGTATAGGTGTGAGTAAGAAATATATGTTAAGTGTCAATGGTTCTTGACCCTTCCCACAGAAGAAATTTTGAGAGGTTTCTTCCTCTTCCACTTTCTTGGTTTTCTCCCCTTTCCTTTCCTTTCGCCAGTCCATAGGTACATCTGTCTTCTGGGGAAGTCAAGCAGCCTTTTACATGGGAAAAAATGAGGTAAGGTCTAGCATGGAGGCAGAAGCCAAGCTGGCTGTCTTCATTGTGGAAGGCAAAAACCCAGAGAGAAAATAGAGCTGTGTGTCACCTGAATTACACAGTTTGTCAATTCCGGCAGGAGACTGTGTCGTCTGGAGAGTGGGCAGGCCTACTGTGTCTGTGTTGTCTGGAGAGTGAGCATGCCTACTGTTAGAGGAGCATGCTCTCACTCCAGGAACCGCTCTCAGCCTGAGTTAGTTCCCCGTCTTGAAACAGGGACAGAGATGCAAAGCCCACAGACCAAGCTGAACTGTACCTTGCACTGCTCCCTACAAAGGACGCACCGTATTTTCTTTCCAGCCAGCAGCCAAAAAGAGCCTTCCATGTGTGTAGCATGGCACCTACTTCATCTCGGACTCGTCCCTAACTTTACAAACCAATCCTGCGACCGATATCCTGAGGTTCACTGAGGGTGCACGCAGTCTAACTCAAAAGGATACCTTAGTCCTGGTGAGAAAAGACTCTAATACCCAGCGACCTCCTCTTATTGATGTCTCTGAGGACTCTGGCCTCGTGAAATGAGGGCTTGGTGTTTCATAGAAAGTAGAAGAGGGAGACGAGGGATGGGAGAGTCTCGGCTCTGGCTTTTTAACTTCTGCGTCGCCAGACCTTTGATGATCCAGGGCAGTCCTCGGAACCTCGGGTCTGTGAAGCACTTATCACCGTGTGGGGCAACGCAGGTCGCCTGGGATGAAAGCAGGGCAGAACATAAACTCAGATCTTGAGTTCCTAGGACGCGGGGTGCTAACCCCGACACTCCCTCGCCTCCTGCTGTTTCACTACAAGTGTAGTTTCTTTTCTCTCAGACTAAAGAACGTATTTTTTTAATTATGCAAACAATTTTGACAAAGCAATATATTTTCTCCTTTGATAATCTCTGAGATAAATACCAGTGCTACCGTCTTCCAAGACTTAATTTACACAAATTCCATCTCTGGTGAAGCAGAACTCGTATCTGCTTATTAACTCCACTCTCTCTCCAAGGCACCCAGACTCGGACCGGGGTGTAGTGTGCGCTAAAATGAATGAGGCAGGGTGGGTGTCAGGGAACAGCCCAGGCTTGGCTCAGAAAGCTCTGGAAATGGGATGAAGTGGCAAGGGGCGGGGAGCGTGGACTGTGAAGCAATTTGCTACTTTCTGGTTTAATTAGAATCAGATCGTGTGCAATAGAATCGTCACCTGATAACATAATTCCGTCAAACACGGAGGAGTAATATTCGAGGGACTGAAGCATGAACATAATTCACCTCAAGCAAGAGAAAAATTGTATGAGCAAACTGCCTACAGATCCACTAATTAATTTGCTATATTACGCATGGCAGAAAATAGCAGAGAACAGGAAAAAGCTTGTTTTTTTTTTTTTTTCTGAATTAGGGAAGTGGCAAAGGACATGTCTCCCCATAATTCAAGCTCGCAATGGGATTCCGCAGGGCAGAACTAGAGCACGCCAGTGAGTTGTGGACTTAGGGCTCTTAGCCACTTAGCAGGTGTCAGAATCACTCAGTTCTCCACTTGCTGTCTTCATTTAGAGAGCTCCATGCTCGACAGAAATGCCCTTCTGCACATGGGCTCTGAAATGGGCCAATCCACAGACAGCTTCCTCGGCCCATTCATTAGTGGCAGTCCTCTGCTCTGTTGTGTCTCCTTGTCCGGATAATAGATTATAGCTTCATTTAACTCATTTAATAGGCAAATAAAATAAGCACTCGCTGTGCATACACAATGTTTTAAAATACTTGTCTCTTGTGGAATGACTAGATAAGGTGGCAACATATTTGTCGCCTTGAATAATAATAACATTTCGTGAGCACTGGCCACCATACTGAACTTTCTTGTTTATCCCTCCTCTAGAGTGGCTCAGGCCAGCCCCTGGGAGCCTTGCTCTATGCTCTGCTTCTGGATGCTCCCCTGGCTCAGATTCCAGCGCCAGTGACATCACAAGGCATTCATGTTTCTAACCCTGTCTTATTTCCCTTAGCATAAGCTTCAATAGGCTGTCCTACATCATCATCAACAGCTGTCTGTCCTTCCCTTACAGACTGTCTAGTTTTCTCCTGCACATGCTCACATTCTCTTGCCAGATGTGCACAGATCCTACCTTTCTATGCATCAATTCATTGATGGGCACTTAGGTTGATTTCTTACTATGGCTACGATGGATAATGTTAAAATCAACAAATCAAAAAATGTCTCTTTGACAGACTGAAGTCGTTTCCTTTGGAACTCAGTAATAAATTAGTAAAAATGCAAAATTTGTATATGGAAACCATAACAATAGCTAATGACCATGCAAAGGAGTCTAAACAGATGAGCGAAGTTCTATACTTGTGGGTAAAAGGCGTGGTATTATTAAGGTAGAACTTCTCTCCACGTCAGTGTATAGAAATGCCATTCCTATCAGAATGCTAGAAAGTTTATACGAAAACATGTATGAAAAAACCCAAAGGACCTGTAAGTCAAAACAACTTTGAAAAAGAACAACATCAGAGGATTTTCATTTCCTGATTTCAAATTTTACACACATTTATAGCAGCAGCGAAAATGGTGTAACACATGCACTATGCTTTCTCTCATATGAGAATATATGTAGATGGGATATATTCTACATAGCTCACTATATGTCACGTGGGATGGTGTGTGTGTGATTTGGTAAGAAGAAGGGGACCAACATGATGATGAGGGGGCAGAAGAGGGTAATGGGGCCTGGAAATGATCAAAGTGGCACAGTATATTCAAGCAAGAGTGTCATTATGAAACCCATCCCTTAACACAATGAATAAACACCAGTAAAAATCACAGGTCACATCAGTAGATCTGTATGTATAATAATTACTTTTGTTGTTTAAGTTAGGCTTATGGTCCTAGAAGGAGGGTTTGTAATGGTGGAGGAGGCATGGTAGCAGGAAGATGAGTGGTCACCCAGAAAGTGAACTGGAAGTGGGGTGAGGCTATAAACCCTCGAAATCATATAGTGACACACTTCCTCTAGCAAGGCCATGCCTACTAACCACCCCATAACATCCCCCAAACAACACCGCCAACCAGAAACCAAGTGTTCAAATCCCTGAGCCTCTGGGGGACACATCTCAATTGAGGCACTACAGCATGCTGACAACTACAAATATTGATAAAAGGCACCAAAGATGACCTAAACGCATGGGACAGAAACTATATTCATGGACTAAAAGACTCAATATTGTGAAACTGTCGGTAGGAACTCAACACAATACAACTCCATTCAAACTCTCCGAGTCCTTTTGTAGAAAGGCCAAGGAAGAAGCATTGTCAAAGCGGTGTTGAAAAAAGATATAGAAATTGGGAAACCCGCAGCACTAGAGTGCAGGTCTGTCACAAACTATAGTGACCAAGACCACATGGTACTGCGGAAAGGTAGACACACAGATCAATGAAACAGAATAGAGTCCAGAAAGGGCCACACCAGTGTTGCAACTCACATTTCCATAAAGCTGCAAAAGGAATTCAGTAGCACTTGAATAAATACTGAATGTCCCAAGATAAACTAATGAAACTCAACCTATACTTATTACAATATGTAGCCATTACCTCAAAATTAAAAAACATCTTTAAATGGAAGAAAATTACTGTAATGGCGTATGCAGCAGACATTTTGCTATAACTTCATGTATAAAGAATACTTAAAATGGTAAGGCTGGATATGTAGCTCAGTCGTATAACACTCACTCAGCATGCACAAAGCCCTGGATTCAATCCACAGCACTACAAAAGACAGACGATGGAAAAGGAGGAGGAGAGTGAGGGGGAGCAGAGGAGAGAGGGAAGGAGAGGGACCCTTGCTGTCTCACTGTCTGCTCCCAGTCTCCAGTGAGGTGAGCCGCTCTGCTTCACCGTGCTGTCTCCGTCAGGGTGATCCACCTTGCCACAGACCCAGAAACGTGGAACCAAGGGACCGTGGACTGAAACCTTGGGCGGAAACAAATCTTCCCTCCAAAATTGTTTCTCTCCACTATCTTTCACAATGAAAAAGCGCCTCTCATGCCCACTAGCTGTGCCTTGACAGCGAGAAGAGGAGAAAACCATTGATGCATTTCTGATGTATGAATCTCGAATACTAAATGGAAAAAAATGACCACCTGCTGCCTGATTCAACTGAGACGGCAGCTTGAGCAGGCTCGAAGGTAGAAAACAGATCAGTGCCTGTAAAGACATACAGACAATCAGGAATGACTCAAGGACTAAGTGGTAGTGGTGGCCATGTGACTACATGTGTTATAAATGCATGACAGAGCAGAGTTGGGAGCTCAACACTTCCCCTTGCAAATTTACCCCACCTTTACGATAGCCCGCAAAGACATGAAGCCTTATAGATGTTCAAAAGGGTGAGTTCTACTGTGTGCCGTCTTAACATCATAAAGAGCAGGTTTGCTGTAGGCAATACACCTTGATGTTTATTTTAAAGCACAATGTACATCCCTTAGTCTACAAAGCAGTGTCTAGAACCATGTCTGCCCATACAGGTGCTGGGTGTGTTAACTAAATAAGTCCACTCACCCTATTGGAACTTTCTGATGCTGGAAAGGCTGTTAATTTTTTCCCTTCTCTGCACCCTATTCCATACCTTTCTGGAAGTGTATCCACTTCCTGGCCACAAGGTTCAGACCTGTCCTGAGCACATGGCCTAAGTCAGGACATGTGAGTTCTTCAGAATATTTTCCAGCTGAAGCTGGTGAGAAAGGCCCCTTTCCCTCTTGGGTCAAAAGATGTAGACCAAATTAACCTGAAGCAATGTGTCTTGTATATAGAAAGCAATCCCAGTGCCTAAGGTGACAAGCAGAGAGAGTGACGTCAAGAAAGGATGAGGTGGAGGCTAAGACCTGGTGGCCCTGAGGCCAGAGAACTCAATGGATTCAATTACATGGATTAGCAAGTGTTTCCTCCTTTTAAATGGCTCAGTGGCTAAAGATGCTCACTGCTAATCCTGTCTACCAGAGTTTGATCACACCATGGAAGGAGAAAACCAACTCCCACAGGCAAACCACAGCAAAGGAAAATGTGGTGACTTCTCCCTTTGGTTCATCCCAGGTTTTCAAGCAGGAATGCACATTAGGTTTCCAAGGATGCTTATAAAACAGTCCCATTGATCAGCCCACACCCCAGAAGCCACCAAATCAAATTCCCTAGGCTCAGACCTGAGTGTTGGCATTTTGAAAAGCCTCCCATAATGTTGTCCATGTATGGTCAAGGTTTAAAGACCCCTGGGCAAAGGTCTAGAGTAGCAAGTGATACCTCCTGCATCCCCTACCTCATCACAACAGAGTTCAGAATATACGTGACCCTTCCATATGTGACTTCCAGAATCAAGTTTGTATCTCACTTCCCACTCATTCCAAGGGAAAATAGAGCTTCCGTGCAGAAGTTTCTTGGGAAAATAAAATAAAATAGAGGTTTTCAATGCTGACTTTTAGAGTGTAGCTTATTTGGGCCACGGGGGGAGTTGATCAGAACATGGTAATCCTAACCCGTGTTACTGAGCTCCAGGGGTGTGTACCTCTTGCCAATACATCCAGCCATCAGAAATGAAAGAGACACAGAGAAGATATCATTGTAGACCTCTAGGGGTCCCATCATGACTCTGTTCCCAGGCTTTGATGCCTGAATGCCACTTGAACATAACAGTAACAAGATCTGGTGTCACCCAATCATGGGCCCTCATACCCGCTTTTATCCCTCTTTCAGGGGATGTTCACAAGGATAAGGACGTTTGTTCTCTCTTCCTTTTGTGGAAGGATCATAGAGAGATCCTTATACAATTACAGGGATACTTCACCATAATTGCCTACCAGATTTTGGGGCTATACGGCTCTACTTCATTGCTCCATTATTCTGCAATGAGAGCTGCTCCTAGGGTCTTCTGTGTGGCCTTCTTGGCAGTAATAAAGCTGGGCTTTTCTGTAAAGAATTTTATTGTGTTCTCTGGGCAAGACTGGACTGTTTCAGCTTCCAGTCTCCAAGAAAGAAAGGCTTGGCCAAAAAAACATGAGCCCACACCTGCTGGGGGGGGGGGGGTTCTACTAAATCCTGGCAAATAGATTTGATGTCATTCTCCGGCTTCTGGCTTCATGATCTTAGATTCAATGCTAGTTCTGCTGAAGCAGCAGCTGCACCCTCAGGCCATTCTCTGCAAGGTCTTTTTCTTATGGTGTGTGTGTGTGTGTGTGTGTGTGTGTGTTCCTCTGCGGGTGCAGGCACACCCAAGCCTGGGACCTCTGAGGGAGTAGATTGGAGCCAGAGACCTTTGCAGGACTAACTCCAAGCCAGGGACCTCCACAGGAGCAGATCCAGACCAGGGACATTTACAGAAACGTTCTGAGTCAGCAACCTAGGCCAGAGCAGGCCTGAGACAGCAAACTCCATGGAACAGGAACAGAGCAAACCCTGAGAGTACTGAGTGACCTCCAGGAACACAGAGTGACCAATGGGATAACTGGAACCATGGCACTGACTGCACTAAGAGGAGCAACCACCTGAGCCTTGGATCCACTGGCACCTGGAAGATTAATCACCAAAGTCACAGACAGCCCCAACTACACCAAATAGAGGAAAAGATAAATAGACAAGGTAAGACCACAAACAACACCACAAAGAACAACACAACACCAGTAAAATCTAGTGACCCTACAACATCAAGACTTGAACAATCAAATGTAGATGAAGCAGAAGAAAATGACCTAAAAATTAACTTCAGGAGAATGTTTAAGACTCTTAAAGAGGAAATGAGAAAATCCCTCAAAGAAATTGAGGAAAAGACAAACAAAAAAATTGGAAGGCATCAACAAATCCCTTAAAGAAAACCAAGAAAAATCAATCAAACATATGAAAGAAACTATTCAAGACTTGAAAACTGAAATAGAGACAATAAAGAAAACACAAGCCAAAGGGAATTATAGAAATAGAAATCATGAGAAAATTATCAGGAAACAAATGCAAGCATAAACAGCAGAATACAAGAGATGAAAGAGAGAATCTCAAGCACTGAAGATACAATAGAGAAAAAAGACTCATCAGTCAAAAAAAATTAAATCTAACAAAAGCATAACACAAAATATTCAGGAAATATGGGACATCATGGAAAGACCAAACCTAAGAATAATAGGCATAGAAGAAGTTCAACTCAAAAACACAGAAAATATATTTAACAAAATCATAGAAGAAAACTTTCCCAACCTAAAGAAAGATGCCTATGAAGATACAAGAACACCAAATAGACTGAATAAAAAGAAAAAGTCCCCTCACTACATAATAATCAAAACACTAATCATACAGAATAAAGAAAGAATATTAAGAGCTGCAAAGGAAAAAGGCAAAGTAGCATATAAAGGCAGACTTACTATATTCAGCAAAAGTTTCAATCACCATAGAAGGACAAAATAAGATATTCCATGAAATAATCAGATTTAACCAATACCCAGCCACAAACCCAGCCCTACACAAAGTACTAGAAGGAAAACTCCAAGACAAGTAATTTGGCTACATCAACAAAAACACAGAAAATGATGATCTCACAATAGAAAATCCAAAAATAGGGACAAACACATAAATTACCATCACCAACACTGAAAACTAAATTAACAGGAGATAGCAATCACTGGTTATTAATATCCCTTAATATGAATGAGCTCAACTCACCTATAAAAAGACACAGGCTAACAGATTAGATATGAAAACAGAATCCATCCTTCTGCTACATACAAGAAACACACCTCAACATCAAAGACAGACATTGCCTCAGAGTAAAGGGTTGGGGGGGGGGGAATTCCCAATCAAATGGACCTAAAAAACAAGCTGGTGTAGCTATCCTAATATCTAACAATATAGACTTCAAACTAAAATCAGTCAAAAGAGGCAAAGAAGGACATTTCATATTAGTCACAGGAAAAATCCATCAAGAGGAAATCTCAGTACTGAATATCTATGCCCCAAATACAAGGGCACCCTCATATGTAAAAGAAATACTTCTAAAGCTTAAATCACACATTAAACCCCACACACTAATAGTGGGAGACTTCAACACCCCACTCTTACCAATAGACAGGACTGTCAAACAAAAAATGAACAAAGAAATAAGGGAACTAACAGGTATTATGACTCAAATGGACTTAACAGACATCAATAAAATATTACATCCAGACATAATAGAATATACCTTCTTCTCAGCATCTCATAGATAGAACCTTCTCAAAAATTGACCACATACTCAGTAACAAAACAAACCTCAACAGATACAAAAAAAATTGGAATAACCCCATTTATCTTATCAGATCACCAAGGCTTAAAACTAGAATTCAACAGCAACACTAATTTCAGAAAGCCCACAAACACATGGAAATTAAACAATGCTCATCTGAAATTATCAATGGATCAAGGAAGAAATAAAGGGAAAAATTAAAAAATTCCTAAAATTCAATGAAAATGACCACACAACATACCCAAATTTATGGGACACAATGAAAGCAGTGTTAAGAGGAAAGTTAAGCATTAAATGCCTACATAAAGAAGCTGGAAAATCCCATACTAGTGAATTAACAGAACATTAGAAAACTTTAAAACAAAAAGAAGCAAAATCAGCCAAGAGAAATAGATGGCAGGATATAATAAAACTGAGAGCTGAAATCAACAAAATAGAAACAAAGAAAACAATACAAAGAATCAATGAGACAAGTAGTTGGTTCTTCAAGAAAATCAACAAAATAAAAAAATCTTTACACAAACCAAACAAAAGGCAGAGAAAGAATATACAAATTAGCAATTTGTATATTCAGAAATGAAAAGGGGAACATAACAACAGACATAGAAGAAAACCAGAGAATCGTCAGGTCATATTTCAAAAACCTGTACTCCACAAAATTGGAAAACTTAAAGGAAATGGACAACTTTCTAGATAAATACCACTTACCAAATTTAAATCAAGTTCAGGTAAGCAAATTAAACATACCTATAACATATATATATATATATATATATATATATATATATATATATATATATATATAGTTATCAAAAGTCTCCCCCACCCCCGCTCCAAAAAAAAAGCCCAGGACGACATTGTTTCAGTTCAGACTTCTACAAGATTTTTAAAAGAGAACCAGTACTCCTCAAATTGTTCCTCACAATAGAAACAGAAGAAACATTGAAAAACTCTTTTTATGAGGCTACAATTACCCTGATACCCAAACCACACAAAGACATTACTAAGAAAGAGAATTATAGACCAATCTCACTCATGAACATTGATGTAAAAATACTAAACAAAATACTGGCAAATTGAATCCAAGAACACATCAGAACCATCATCCACAATAGAAGCAGCTGCAGGCCTCATTCCTGCCGCCGGCTCCTGACCACCTGGCTAGCTTATGCCCCAAAATAACAACACACAAACTGTATTCATATAAACACTGCCTGGCCCATTATATCTAGCCTCTTGGCTAACTCTCACATCTTGCTTAACCCAGATTTAGTAATCTGTGTAGCACCAGGAAGATTCTAGTGTACGTCCATCTTGGGCTGGAGCTTCATCACGTCTGACACAGAGAGGAGAGGCCTGGCATCTGCTTCACTTCCTCCCAGCATTCTGTTCTGTCTACTCCACCCGCCTAAGGGCTAGCCTATCAAATGGGCCAAGGCAGTTTCTTTATTAACCAATGACCTTCCTCCATCAATCCACCACGATCAAGTCAGCTTCATCCCACAGATGCAGGGATGGTTAAACATACAAAAATCTGTCAATAATCATATAAACAAGCTAAAAAATAAAAACCACATGATCATCTCATTAGATGCCAAAAAAAAAAAAGTTCTTGACAAAATACAACATCCCTTCATGATAAAGGTCTTGGAGAGAGCAGGGATACAAGGAACATACCTAAACATAATATAGGCAATATACAACAAGTCAACAACCAACATCAAACTAAATGGAGAGAAACTCACAGCGATTCCACTGAAATCAGGAAGAAGACAAGGTTGTCCACTCCCTCCGTATCTATTCAATATAGTTCTTGAGGTCCTAGAGTAATAAGACACTAAAATGAGATCAAGGGGATACAAATCGGAAAAGAAGAAGTCAAATTCTCACTATTTGCTGATGATATGGTAGTTTATATAAGTGACCCAAAAAATTCAACCAAGAAACTTCTACAACTCATAAACACTTTCAGTAATATAGGAGGATACAAGATTAACTCAAAAAAATCAGTAGCCCTCCTTTGCACAGATGATAAATGGGCTGAGAAATAAAACAGAGAAACATCACCCTTTACAATAGCCACAAGTAGCATAAAATATCTCGGAGTAACACTAACCAAACAAGTGTAAGACTTGTATGACAAGAACTTTAGACCTTTGAAGAAAGACATTGAAGAAGGCACCAGAAAGTGGAAAGATATCACATGCTCTTGGGTAGGTAGAATTAACATAGTAAAAATGGCAGTCTTACCAAAAACAATCTACCAATACAATGAAATGTCCAGCAAAATCCCAGCAAATTTTTTCACAGACCTCGAAAAAAACAATACTCAACTTCATATGGAAAAGCAAAAAAACCCAGGATAGCTGAAACAATCCTGTACAATAAAATAACTTCTGGAAACATCACAATCTCTGACTTCAAACTCTACTACAGAGTTATATGATGGAGGAAGAAGGTCATTGGTTAAATAAAAAGAAACTGCTTGGCCCTCATTGGTTAGAAGATAGGTGGGAGGAGTAAACAGAACAGAAAGCTGGGAGGAAGAGGAAGTGAGCTCAGACTCCACAGCTCTCCTCTCGGGAGCAGACGCCTCAGAGAGATGCCATGCTCCCAGCTCCCAGGCAGACGCACGTGATGAAGCTCCGACCCAGGATGGACATAGGCTAGAATCTTCCCAGTAAGCGCACCTAGGGGCGCTACACAGATGATTAGAAATGGGCTAAATTAATATGTGAGAATTAGCCTAGAAGAGGCTAGATAGAAATGGGCCAAGCAGTGAATAAATGAATACAGTTTGTGTGTTGTTATTTCGGGCATAAGCTAGCCAGGCAGCCGGGGTGCTGGGGACCCAGCCCCGCCGCCCATATTACTACAGTTATAGTACTGAAAACAGTCTGGTATTGGCATAAAAACAAACAGGAGGATCAATGGAACAGAACTGAAGACCCAGATATTAATCTACACACCTGATTTTTGACAAAGAAGCAAAAAATATCAAATGGAAAAAAGAAAGCATATTTAACAAGTGGTGCTGGCATAACTGCATATCAACATGTAGAAGAATGAAAATAGACCCATATCTATCACCATGCACAATACTCAAGCCCAAATGGATCAAAGACCTCAACATAAAGCCAGCCACACTGAACCTCATAGAAGAGAAAGTGGGGAGTACACTTGAACACATTGGCATAGGAGACCAACTCCTAAATATAACCCCAGTAGCACAGACACTGAGAGAAACAATTAATAAATGGGACCTCCTGAATCTGAAAAGCTTCTGTAAAGCAAAGGACATGGTCAACAAGACAAAACAACAGCCTACAGAATAGGAAAAGATATTCACCAACCCCACATCAGACAGAGGTCTGACCTCCAAAATACACAAAGAACTCAAAAAATTGGTTATTAAAAGAACAAATAATCCAATAAAAAAAATGGAGTACAGACCTAAACAGAGAACTCTCAACAGAGGAATCTAAAATGGCTGAAAGACACTTAAGGAAATGCTCAACATTCTTAGTCATCAGAGAAATGCAAATCAAAACAACTCTGAGATTTCATCTTAACATCTGTAAAACATCTGTAAGAATGGCCAAGATCAAAAACACTGATGACAACTTATACTGTAGAGGATGTGGGATAAAGGGAACACTCCTGCATTGCTGGTGAGAGTGCAAGCTGGTATAGCCACTTTGGATATCAGTGTGATGATTTCTCAGAAAATTAGGAAACAACCTTCCTCAGGACCCAGCAATACCACTTTTGGGTATATATCCAAAGGATGCTCAACCGTGCCACAAGGACATATGCTCAACTATGTTCATAGCAGCATTGTTTGTCATAGTCAGAACCTGGAAACAACCTAAATGCCCTTTGACCTAAGAATGGATAAGGAAAATATGGTACATTAACACAATGGAGTACTATATAGCAGAAAAAATAACGACATTTTGAAACTTGCAGGCAAATGGATGGAAGTAAAAAAACATCATTTTGAATGAGGTAACCCAGACCCAGGAAGACAATTATCACATGTAATTACTCATAAGTGGTTTTTAAACATAAAGCAAAGAAAACCAGCCTACAAATCACAATTCCAGAGAACCTAGACATCAATGAGGACCCTAAGAGAGACATACATGGATCTAATCTACATGGGAAGTAGAAAAAGACAAGATCTCCTGAGTAAATTGGGAACATAGGGACCATGGGAGAGGGTTGAAGGGGAGGGGAGAGACAGGGAGGGGAGCAGAGTAAAATGTAGAGCTCAACAAAATCAATTAAAAAAAAAAAGATGGCCCCAGATCTTGGGCCTTCGTATGGCCTTATATGGTAAAACAGGAACCTGGGGCATCAACACGGACCCTGGCTGCAGTAGGGCCACAGACCCAGACATGGCCCTCAGCTGCAGCTCTTTCTCGAACATCCCTATGGCATCAGGTAGCAATGTAGGCTGATCAGATCTGCATGTCCCTTGGCCATCAACATGAACTCTGGTGTCCGACCTGACCCAGGCATCCACACAGCCCTCAGTGGCAACATGGGCTATGGACTTCAACATAGATCCTGCCTGCAATAGGATCACAGACCCACACATGGTCCTCGGTAGTACCCTGGGTCTGGATGTCATCGTGACCACAGGGAGCAGTGTGGGCCACCCAGACAGGAATGGCTGTAGCAGCAGCTCAGTCCTCAGACACCAAGACTGCCCCAAATGGCAGTCTAGACCCCAGGAACCCATATGGCCCTTGTGGCAACAGGAGCCACTGACATCAACACAAGCCCTGGCTTCTATAGGGCCATGGAACCAGACATGGCCCCCAGCAACAGCCCTGCCCAAGACATCACCATGGCCCTGAGTGGTAGCACAGGCCACTCAGGTTTGAATGGCCCCAGCTACAGCATGGCCCCTAGACTCCAACAAGGCCACAAGTGGCATCTCAGACCAGGCCTCTACAAGGCCTCTGGTGGCCATATGGGCTATGACTTCAACACGGACCCTGGCTGCAGGAGGACCATGAACCCAGACATGGTCTTCAGCAGCAACCCGGGTCTGGATGTCACCATGGCCCCAAGTGGTGACACAGGCCACCCAAATCAGCAGTGGCCTCAGTGGCAGCGTGACCCTCAGACACCAACACTGGCACAGGTGACAGCAAACACCCTGAAAATCCACATGACCTCATGGCAACAGGAGCCAATCACACCAATCCAGACCCTGGCTGTGATAGGGCAATGGACCCAGACATGACTCCCAGCTGCAGCCCTGGGCCAGATGTCACCATGATACCAGATGTAGCACGTGCCACTTAGATCTATATGACCCCAGATACAGTATGGTCCTTGGGTACCAACTTGGTCCCAGGTGACCCATCAGACTCTGGGCAACCACATGGCCCTTAGTTGCAGCAGGAACCACAGACCTTGGCTGTCGTAGGGTCATGGACCCAGACGTGGCCCTCAGCAGCAGCCCGGAACTGGTGGACACCATGACTCCAGATGACAGCACAGGTTCCCAAGATCAGCATGACTCCAGTAACAGCATAGCTTTGGGACACCTATATAGTCACTGGTGGTAGTCCCATAACGCTGGGCATCCTTGCTGCCTTTGCTGGCAACATGGGCCTTGGATGGTCACACAGATCCTGGCTGTGGTAAGACCATGGACCCAGATATGGCCCTTAGCAGCATCCCAGGCTGGGATGTCACCATGACCTTGGCTGGCAAGAAGGTCTACCACCTCCTACTCACTTCTCCCCATTCTGCCTCTTTCCACGGCATCCAAAACATTCCACTTCTCTTTCTCTTCCATTTCTCCTCCATATACATGCTCATCACAATGGGAGCCACACAGCCAGCTCCCCAATGCCAGGCAGACCCGTGGATGTCTTCCTGCCAGTCCAGGTCTTGAGGAGCCAGGCTGGCCTTTGGGTAGCTTGCATCCTCCTGAGCTAGATGACAACAGATGGGCCATCTTAGTGTCTTTTTCATTGCTGTGATAAAACACTGTGACCAAGCCGGGCGGTGGTGGCGCACGCCTTTAATCCCAGCACTCGGGAGGCAGAGGCAGGCGGATCTCTGTGAGTTCGAGGCCAGCCTGGTCTACAAGAGCTAGTTTCAGGACAGGAACCAAAAAGCTACGGAGAAACCCTGTCTCGAAAAATAAAAAAATAAAAAAAAACACTGTGACCAAGGCAAGTGACCGAAGGGAGGGTTTACTAGAGACCTGCAGTTCCAGAGGGATAGGAGTCCATCACTATCATGGTGGGAAACATAGCAGCAGGCAGGAAGGCATGGCTCTGGAGCAGCAGCTGGGAGCCCACATCTTGATCGGCAAGCAGGAGGTAGAAAGAAAGAGAAGGGAGCTCTGGAAATGGAGTAGCATTGAAGTTCACCCCTAGCAACAGTCCTCCTCCAGCAAGGCCACACCTCCTAATTCTTCCCAAACAATTCTGCCAACTTCCAAATATTCAAACATAAGAGTGAGCAGGGACATTATTAGGGAAACCACCATTCCATTGGTCTTAGAATTCAATCCCTGGGTCTGGAGAGACGGTTTACTGATTTAAAAGTACCTTCTGCTCTTGCCAAGGACCGAAGTATAGGTCCCAGCATTTCCTCCCAGCAGTTCTCCAAAGGCTGTGACGCCCTTTTCTGGTTTCTACGGACGCTGAACTCACACTAGTGTACTCCATTCCCACCCCAGACACGTATGCACATAACTTAAAGACAAGTCTTTTTAAGAAGTCATTCTTGGAGTCAATTACAGCAAGCAGAGGAATGAAATATTTATTCTGGCTGGGTCTCAGGCACAGGAGCCAAGAGATGTCTCCTATACTAAGCTCTACTGATATCAAGAGAAGGCAACAGATGACCTGGAAGAGAGAAAGTGACAAACACTTAGAACCACCAGAGTCCTGGTTCCTCGGCTCAAATGAGAAAATGATTACAGAACTTGCAGGCCGACTCTGAGAATAGAATTAAGTAATAGGCAACAACAGGGTGTGGGGTCACGCTTCTGTAATCCCAGCACTAAGAAGGCTGAGGCGGAAGAATTGTCATGTGCTCAGCATCAGCCTGGGCTTCAGAGTGAATGCCTGGGGGGGGGGGCAAAGAGAGAGTCATCACTGTCATACCTGATGGCACTCGCTGATATGAACTGAATGGCTCAGTTAGTAAGGCACCTGCACGCAAGCGTGAGGACCTGAGGTCAGAGACTCGGCACTCACCTAAAAGCCAGGGCAGGGAAGAGCACAGCTGTAACCCCAGCACTGATGCATCCTGGGAGCTCCCGGGCCAGCCAGTCTAGCTGAAACAGTGAGCTCCAGGCTCAATGAGAGACCCTGTCTCAAAAGCTAAGGTGGAGAGTGACCAAGGAAGACACCCAACCTCGATGTCTGGCCTCCAGAAACACGTGCTCACACACACATATGCCACGCTCACAAGAATAAAAATGAAAGCTAACTAAATCATATATATATATATATATATATATATATATATATATATATTTGTATTTACTCTCATTAGGGTCTGCCCTTGACCGTCTTGTCTACCCTGCCATGGCAACAACCCATCTGCAAACACCGTAGACATGCTCAGGAGAAACCATTGTTTGACCCTCTCCCTTCATTGAGACCTGACCCAGGACAAGCAACTCCTCGAGGGGGAGCCTGGTGAACAGTGCCCCAGTTGCTCTCGGAGAAAAACTTGAAAAGCCCTCTAAAACTAAAGAGGACTAGGAAGGGCTTTATCATTAGCACCAGCAGACAGCTTGGCTAACACTGCAAAGAATCAGGGATTATGCAGCTGGGGACTGAAGATGCAGAGAGAGAGGAAGGCAGAGAGAAAGGAAGGTATAAAAAGTGATGGCAGAGAAAGGGGAGCTGCCTGAGCTCTGCCTCTGACTTGTCCTGGATCACTGTTCCACCCACTTCCTTCGCAAATCCCAGCTAAAGAGCCTCACAAAAGAGTAACCGCACCTGCCCTTAGAAGAGCATGCTATGTGCGCCAAGCTCACACGGGCCCTTCACGAATGTGACTGATTTAATCCCAGCTGCCGCTGTGCCCCACCTGTGTGGCCTGGGATAAACACATGTCCTCAATTAGACATCATTTCTTTTTTTTCTTTCAGCCACAGCGATGACTTGTACAGAGACACAGGAAAGGAGGTGGTTTCTTTTTTGTTTTGTTTTGTTTTTCTCAAGACAGAATTTCTTTGTGTAGCCCTGACTGTCCTAAAACTCGCTCTGTAGACCAGGCTGGTCTCAAACTCACAGAGATCCACCTGCCTCTGCCTCCTGAGAGCTGGGATTGAAGGTGTGGGCTACCATATCTGCCTGGAACATGCTTTTTGGGAGGAGATAGGAAAAGACCTGGAGGTGGGCCATGCCTTCCCTCTAGCAAGAAGGGAGAGAAAGGCTGACGGGAGATTCCCAGTGGCTTTTCACAGATCATCAACACAGTGCCCACCTTTCCCAACTTCCTATAATGCCTGGACTTTCCTGATCATACTCCCTTGACTGAATGGACTATGGGCGGCCTCCTTCTGTCATAATCTGAATCTTCTGCTTCGCAGCCTGGACCTGATGGAACCAAGGTTTGAACCCAAGCAAATCCCAAGCATGTAGTTTTTCCACTGCCTCCTAAAGCTCTGATCACCAGACAGGTAGCAGACACACCAGCCACTGTTTCTCTGAGCTAACTGGAAGACACTGGTGGTGGAGGGACAGTGGGTCTTATCATCATCACGATTCCCAAAAGACTTCAGGATATTTTTTCTCATGTTGTTTAATTATTATTGCATGATATCTATATAATGTTGTATGATATATTATATAGTTAGCATGCAGTAATAATTATATATGTGTGTGTGTGTATATATATATATATATATATATAATGACATGTCCACAGCATATGAAATCATTTCTCACAACTCATCCAAACACTTTCTTATAAATATTCCCCCTTACTTTTCTTTACTATTTTGAGGTTCAACTGATGAGGGGGGAAGGTGCAGTGTTTGCTTGAGTCTGGCCTACTATTCTTGACAGAATGAGTCTGCCTTCCATCTGTATTCCTGCCGGTGACATATTTCCATCCTTCCTTGTGGCGGAATAGTACTCCAGTGTGTACACGTACCACCTTTCTTTGTTCAGTCACCTCTCAGTGGACATCAGGCTGATTCCATCCCGCTCACAGGGACGAGAGCTGCAGCAAACCAGATGTGCAGGTATCCCTGTGACGTGATGACTTAGGTTCCGTTGGGCAGATACTCAGAAGTTTCTCATCCAGATCATATGGTCTTTCTACTTTTAATTTTTTGAGAAATAAACTTTCAAAAACTAAAGATAATAGAATGGTCAGGTGCTATCTACACTCACGTAGCCAATTGGGTGTTTAAAAACCTGCTGCAAAAGCCTGCAGGACACATTTAACTGCTATTTGCTGTAAAGGGGTTTGGAAGGTCGTGGAGGTGAAAAGGACCCAGAGAGAAGAAACCCATCAACAGACAAGAAAGCAAAGAACAGCTTCAGTTCCCACTCACAACAGTGGGTCTCCCCTCCCTCAAGATTCTGAACTCCAGGAAACAGCTTGGACGGACCAGCCCAGGATGTAAACCCCACTCTGACACTTGAAAGCCCTGAGGCACAGGTGAGGGGTATCTCTCCAAAGGAGACATCACCAAGTAAGCAAAACCAATGGCAGGCACAATCCCCGCCCCCCATGGTATCAAGACTCCCAAGAATGACAAAACTAGAGAGACCCTTATCCAAGCCTTTCGCCCTGTCATTGTGAGAGCTGCCAGGCAGGCAGAACAGGCTCAAATCACAGTGACAAGTTGACAATCACTCAAGAGTGCCAAGCATCTTCAGGCCTTCTTGACATTCAAGGCCAGGGCGAGAAAGAGACCTTCACGGTACCTAGGCAGCTTCCCAAGGTGCATCACCCACACACAAATGCTGAGAGGATTTATGGGGGGCATCATTGAGATGCCCAATGACCAGACGTCAGTACTCAGAATGCTAACAGAGAAGCAAGCATCCCCCAAAGCTTCATATTAACCAGACAGAGATTGAACCTGATTTATAGGTTGGATGTATATTGCTCCCAAGAGCACCAAGATGGCGGTTCTAATGTGTCTTCTGGCTTTTCTGCTCATTTCCTTCCTCCTCTGTGTTTAAAAGAATTCAGGGGGCAAGGTGGCCTTTGCAGAAGCATCATTACCTGCTACCTCTGTGACTGATGAGTGCAAAACCACACCCAGAAGATGGATTTTGTCATGGGACACCTCTGTGGGGTGCCGTCAAAACACTTTGAAAGGAGATGTCATGTCCCCAGCTTTTCCATGAGAGCCATATTCAAGTTATAACAACAACAACAACAAAATGTACTTGTATGTTCATTCTTCTAACACTTATTGGCCAGATATTATGGTTACAAGCTATGTAAATTATAGCTGCCACCCTTAAGGATCTCCCAACCTAGAGGTGATTGAGAATATTCCTAAATCTATTAAGAGTCAAAGACTTAAATTCTTGTGGTAAGGGTGTGGCACAGTAAGCAGAATGCTTGCCTAGCAGACAGGAATTCCTGGGTTCTATCCCCAGCACCGGTAAAGTGGGCAGAGTGAATCACCTCTGACATCCCAGTACTCAGGAGGGTCAAGGAATTCAAGGTCATCCTCAGCAGCACAGATGGTTCTGGGATGGGGTAACTGATCACAGCTGATGTATCACTTGGGCACAGCATCTCCTCATCTGAAAGGCGCAGGTGATAATGAGAAGGAAAGGGACGAAGGGAGAAAGAAAGAATTAGTGAACTGGGACAGGTCCCTAAAGCAAGACCTCCAAAGAAGAAATCAGAAATAGGAAACAGGAAGTGCTTTGCAATATTAAAGCCTGGGTTTCTTCTCAGAGAGGGACTTCATCTACACATTTAACACATTGGTAGATAGTGAGGTGTTCAACACAGCATCTAAGACTCAGCTTGTCCAGAGAAATTCTTGCAAAATAGCAAGAAATACCCAGGAAACTCAAAGGAGAAGCAATTGGGCAAAACCTATTAGAAGAAAACAAGTAGATGAGGAAATGTAGTGGGTAGAAGTATATGACAATATGCCCAACCTCCCTCACATCACCACAAACCAAATTCAAAGAACCCAGAAACAGACAGCAAATCTGCAAAATATTATAAAGTTAGAAACATCAAGTGGTAAACCGTTTAACCCAACAGCCACTCCAAGACACAAGTTCTTGCCGGGCAGTAGTGGTGCACGCCTTTAATCCCAGCACTCCAGAGGCAGAGGCAGGAAGATCTCTGTGAGTTCGAGGTCTACAAGAGCTAGTTCCAAGACGGGATCCAAAGCTACAAAGAAACCCTGTCTCAAAAACCAAAAAGAAAAAAAAAAGACACAAGTTCTCCATCCCCTATGCAATTAGCAACCTTTTTACTCAGAGACCCTGAGCTGGGACAGGTATCCAGAGAAATTCCTGCAAAACCATCATGCACACACATGCATAAGGCCATCCAGCACTGTCTGGGATGTGACAGCGAAGACTGATGTCCCCATAAGATCATCACTAGGGAAACAGATAAGCAAATGGTGGTCCCTGCACACGGTGACTTCTGAGTCGCTGCTAGAATTTAATGACTTGGATTTACATACAGCAACCTTAGAAGGCTTATAAAATATACTGAGTGGGGAAAATGGAGGGTTTCTTTTTTGCCTCAAACCATTTATGTAAATGATAAAAAAAGGAAAGATAACTGCATATTTTATCAATATTTACATATATCTAAATAAACATGAAAGGAAATTGGGAGAATGTATATTATATATGTTAGAATGTCTTTGCATGGGAAAGTTGAAGAGGATATGGGAATAGAAGAGAAAACGTAACAAAATGTGAGGACCTCTCTCAGATCAGTAAGAAGTCTATTCTGCACCCTTGAAATACCAACTGAGTTTGCATCCCCAAAAAGCAGGGAAATTAGTTCGTTACATTATCACATTTGATTTTCACAGTGGCATTGTGAGGCACTGCCGCTCAGCAGACTTCACAAGCTTGAAAACTGAGTCTCAGAGAAGATGTTCTAGCTTTCTTTTATCACAGGAACAGCTGTGATAAGAGGCAGCAAAAGGAGGAGGATCGGGCTCATTTGGCTCACAATTTCAGATCTGCTCTGTAATTGAGGGGAAGTCATGGCAGGAGCTCAAACACCCAGTCACATCACCTCCACAGCCAAGAGCAGAAAGAGAATAAATGCATGCCCGTCCTTTCTGCTGGCTTCCTTCCGTCCAGCTGGTGTAGTTCAGGACCCCCTGTGTAGGAAATGGTGGTCCCTACAATGGGCTGCATCCTCCTACCTCGATTAACAATCACAATAATCCCCGACTGACAAGCCCGCAGAACAACCTGAAGAAAAAGATCACTTAGCTGAGACTCTCTTCCCGAGGCAGACTAATTTGTGGCAAGTTGACATTTAAATTAATTGTCATAGAAGGAAAGAAACTGAGCCCAGGTTACAGAGCAAGTTAGCTGCCAAGAGGGATTGGGACTGGAGCTGTGGAGCTCTGGAGGCTTCACCCTCACCAGCGTGTTTTACAGCCTCTGTGGGCTGACAAAACAAAGGGCAGACATATTCAGTTCTTTCGCTCCCATTCCCGTGTTCTTAGGATCTAAGTTGTTCACTGATACAGACTTATTTTTAGCTGGCTAGCAACACCTGACCAAGCAAAATAACCACTTGAGCCCAACCATTTCACAGTTTTTAATGAAAAACAAAACCTAAACCAAAACTGTTTCTCACAGCCAATCATTTCACACGATGCAGCAGCTTGTCCCTTAGACTATCTTTTCCCGAGTAAGATTCATACAATTTTCAACACCGAGTGTACAGTTTCATAATAGTCAAAAATCTATATAAATGCAATACTACATTTTTCTCCACTGTAACAAAACTCGAGAGTAAATTTGCCTCCTAAAATCATATTATAATAAAAAATGAAGCCTTGGAATTTCCTGAGAACTGGTACTGGTAGCTCTAAAATAATGTCACTGTATTATCTATGCTTGAATAGATGGGGCAGATGGGTATGTGGATGGGTAGAAGGGAAGATGGGCAGATGGATAGGGGACTAAAGAAACAAACGGGTAGATGCGTAGGTAAAAGATGAATAGATAGATGCATGGGTGGAGGTGGATAGATGTACACATAGGTAGATAATGATTAAATGGATAGATAGAAGAATGGATGGATTGGTGGGAAGGCAAATAGATATATAAATAATGTTATGGATAGACAGGTGGTTGGGTGAGTAGATGAATAGATCAATGAGCAGTTGTATGGATAAGTGAATGAATAAATAAATAGGTGGGTAGATAATGGGTGGCTAGATGACAGGTGGATATACGGGCGGTTAGATAATGGTGGATAAATGACAAGTGGGTAGGTAGATGAGTGAGATAGATGAATAAATGCACACGTATGTGAGTAAATGGTGAAGGGGTGGGTAGGTGGGTGAACTAATGAAGGTGAGTAGGTCGATAATAGATATATGGATAGAAGATGGATGGATGGATGGATGGATGGATGGATGGATGGATGGGTGGGTGGATGGAAAGAGGCTAAATTACATACAGTCTTGGCTCCATAGCAAGGAATTTTAATAACACACCTAGATGCTTCTATGAGAACATCAGGGTGACTGTAGTATATTCGCCTCTTTCAAAGGGATCTCTTGAAATTTCCGTGCTATTTTAAGTTGATGTTTTATCTTTCAGGAAACTTATTCACTGACATAGACTACTCCAAAGGTGTCAGCAGCCAGGAGGACTGCAGCTGTGTGACTTTCTTCACAAGCCACCCTGGGGACCCCGAGGGCTGCAGATTGCTTCTTGTTCTTTTCTCTCCTTGTGTTTTGACCCAGCCTTGGCGTTAGAAAGAACGATGATTAGGAAGCTCATCATTAACTAGACAGATGTCAGTGCTTTCAACTAAGGAGAGCTGTGTGGGAACCCAGGCTGAATCTCCTGCCTTGGGAGACGATTCTCCGACATGTGCCCTTTCAAGATGTCAGCCCCACCGCCACAGTGCTGCTGTTGAGATATCCCCACTCACCCTCTCTCTCCGCAGAGAGCTCCTGGGGTTCCTTAACATGCTTCAAATGCTGAACCAAGTCACCTGGATTCCATAGCCCGTGTGCCCAAGGTCTCAAGGCACCAGAGACTAAGAAATGAGCATACAGAGCTCAGGTTTATAAAACAATCATTTCGTTTTCCATAAATGATTTCCCCACTGGACTTGTTTCCATAAGAGCCTTGTCCAGCACCATTAAGCAATGCTCAGCCTGCTTACCAGTTATACGGAGCTCAAATATAGACGCTAGAAGACCGTTAGGGCTCCTTGGCATGAAAATGTCTGTGCAGTTTTCTGCTTGGCAAGCCAGCCTAATACTGTCCTCATTCAAAAATGTAGAAAATTATTTCCACGTTTTCATAAAATCTATTGCTAAGGTTCAAATATTAGATGTCCCCCAGAGTACATAGAACCCACGTCTTAGGCTTGGTCCCCAGGGTGCCACTTTGAGGAGGCCCTGTGAACCTTGGGTGGATAGAGTTTTACGAACAACCCTGAGGTTATTGGGGGTGTATCCTTAAGAAGGGCTGTAGAAGCCTGGTCCACTTTGCTCCGCTCCTCTTCTGTGAGTCCTGCGATGTCCCATATTTTTCTCCACTGCCATCTGTGTCACTTTGTTCATTACTGACCCTTGCTAGGCCTACAGTACGCTCTTGAACACCAACCCCCCCAAAATATGAGCCAAATAAACCTTTGCTCAGTTGGGCGTAGTGGTGCATGACCATAATTCCAGCACTGTAAAGGTAGGGGCAGGGGTCACAGACTCATGCTAAGCCTGAGCTACATATCAAGACCCTATCTAAGTAAACAAACAACCCTTTTATCTTTATAGTTAGTTACTTTGTATACTTTGTTGTAGTAACATGAAGCTGATCAATATACCTACCTATGTGACAGTGAATGAAAATACGGAAGATTCCCCCTACCCTGTAGAATATCTTTATTTTATGTGGTGTTTGTGTGTGTGTGTGTGTGTGTGTGTGTGTGTGTGTGTGTGTGTGTGTGTGTACAGTTTATTTTTAGGGCATTGGTGGTTTTTTGCCTACATGTATATTTGTTTTGTTTTGGGTTTTTTTTTTTTTTTGGAGCACGAGCTTTATTGCAGCGTGCGGGAGAGAAGGGGAAAAGAGCCTACATGTATATTTGTGTGAGAGTGTCGTGCCCCCTGGAACTAGAATTATAGACAGTTGTAAGCTGCCATGTGAGTGCTGGGAATTGAACCCAGGTCCTCTGCAATAACAATCAGTGCTCTTAACCTCTGAGCCTTCTCTCCAGACCAGAATACCTTTCTTAATTTCCATTCAGGGTCACAAGGTGATATGACAAATGCTGGCTTCTGATCTATGGTCATTTATTTAACATTCCTGAACCTAAATTCACTCCTGTGTAAAATGGGAGAAAGATCCATGTCATTATAAAGATTCTTATTCAGGAGGAAGCATATTTAATATAAGACTCTGCAGTATGGACTAGAGAGTCCAAGATGTCACTGAATACATGGACCGAAGGAGCTTACAGGTGAGAGAGGCACAGACCAACCATACAATACATTAAATGCTGATGTCAGAGGCTAGGGAGTTGGACAAGGAGCTACTAGGGGCTGAGCTGGCGGCATCTGTGTCTGCTCTTGCCCAGTTCCCTGACACTAGGGGAATTACTCAGCCTCCCTGAACCTCCTCTTACACACAGGGATAATAACAGCATTCTTTCTTTTATAAGTTAAATTAATGCTGCTTGATCAGTTACTGCACCCTGTGTCTAGGCTATAAAAAGAACTAGTGCGGGGCTGGCCAGAGAGCTCAGTGCATTAAGTACTCATGGCTAAGGGTGAGAACGTGAGTTTGGATCCCCAGAACTGGAGTAAAGCCAGAGTCTGTAAGTCCAATGCTCCTATGGCAAAATAAAAGGGAGGCACGCAGAGCAGCAAGGGCTCGAGTAAGGTGAACAGTACCTGAGGCTGTGCTCTGACCTCCACACTCACCATGGCATGAGTATGTCTGTGTGCACACACACACATTCACACATGCACGCATTCACACATGCACACACATTCACTCATGCACACGCATTCATACATACACACGCATCCACACACACAAACACATTCACTCATACACACACATTTACACATTCATACATACACACATACATTCACTCATACACATTTACTCATAAATACACACATACATGCACACACACACATTCACATACACATACATATATGCACACACACATTCATACATACACACACACATTCATACACATTCACACACCAGAGGGAGGGAGAGAGAAGAGAGAGCACACAAACACTTAGGCACACACAGAAAGAACCAGACAAGGTGTGACTCACTGCTGGGACCAAATATCTGATCAAAAGCACTTTAGGGACGGAGGGTTGATCTTGGTTCCCAGTCCAGAGTGGTCCAGTCCACCAGCATGAAGGCACAAGGGCAGAGCGGTCTGGTCTGTGGAGAGTGCTGACATCCTCTGACTTTTCCACCTTTTCCTTTGACTCAGGATTAGGCCCTGATGGTGCTCCCCACATTCAGTTGGGTGCTCCCTGCTCTGCTGCACCTCTAAGATGCCCTCACTTACACATGCCTGAGTCTTACACAGCCAGGGTATTGCCCTGGGTGCTAAACCATGGGTCCTGACCACACTGCTCTTACCATGAGACTGCTACAAATTGGAAAACACGCGTGCTCAGCATTTTTTGGAGGAAGGAGCAGGAACTCATATCAAATCAAGCAGTACAGAAGCATTAAAACTCACTAGTTCCCCTAGCTTATGGGTCCAGCTTCAGTCTTGGCCAGACTCAGATTTTTAAGAGACATTAGCAGGCATCTGCCATTTTCTATATCAACATAGTTTCTCCATTTTTTGTCTTCCTTCAAAAGGTGTTCTTTGTGGAAAGGCAAGTTTTTGTTCTTTTGTGATAAAAATAAACAGATTTGCTTTCCTAATAGTTGTCACAGAAGGCCCAGGGTTTTCCCTGGCTCTGATTGCCCAGTTTGATGATTGACAATATCTGGGTCTTACGCTCCCCTATACTAGCTACAGATCAAGCCATGGGGTCACTTGAGGCCTAAATACAGGTCCTCAAAGAAAACCAAGAGTGTTGTTCAAAGAAGGAGCCAGGTACAGCAGTTGGAGGTTCAAGGGTTTTAACTTACACATCTAGGTCACACAGTCCATTGCTGAGGGAAGTCAGGGCAGGAACTCAAGCAGGAACTGAGGCAGAGACCACAGATGAACACTGCTTGCTGTCTTACTCTCTCACATGCAACAGCCTTTCTTATACAACACAGGCTCATCTACATAGGGATGGTACCATCCACAGTCTGGGGCCTCCTACACCAATCAGCAATCAGGAAATGCCCCACAGACATGCCCATGGCCAATCTGATGGAGGCAATACTTTCAGTTGAGTTTCCTTCACCCAGGTAGGTGAGGTTGACAGCCAAGGTTAGCCATCACAGGTAGATATGTACATACACAGATTAGAAGGTAGGTAGACAGACAGACAGACAGACAGACAGACAGACAGATAATAGATAGATAGATAGATAGATAGATAGATAGATAGATAGATAGATAGATGGATGAGTCATGAGTCCAGGTATTTATCCAGGCAGAATGCAGTGTGGTTGCCTACTGTTCTTTATCTGCGCATATTCAGAAGTCACCCTCCAAGGAGGCAGAAAAGAGTCAGGCTCAGCAAAGCCCACAGTGACCACTCATTATGGACAACTCCTCACTGGTTGACCACACAGCATTTAACCTGAAGGGCATCTGGCCCCCTAGTCTGGGGCTTTGGAAAGCAGAACAAAACTGTGACCCAAGGTTTCCCAAAGTAGTAGATACAACTGTGGCTTGTAAAATAAAAGAAAGCAAACATGAAAACACAATCTGATGTGATTTAATAAAAGATGTGTTTCCAACCGCTTCTCCGGGGAATCCGGGCCCATTTTCTTCCTACTGACTGCTATTATCTCTACCTTTATTGAACAAAGGCACCCAGAACACAGCTGCCAAGGATCAGTGGAGAAAATCATTCTTTTATTAATAAGATTGTTATTAGCAGGGAAAAAAATCCATGTTTGGGGGTTTGCAGGGAAGTTTCAGGCCATTTAGAAGAAATACGGCTGACTGCTGCCAACATTATTTCAAGCAATTCCATGATCAAATGCCCTATTAGGTTGTTTAAAATTTTTATAGGGACTGTAAATCAGAACTATTTTCTATTTGCCCTAAATATTTAGGTGCTACAGCGAAAACAGATCAAATCAAAGGGTATTGTGCACATTTTTTACTGACATCTCCTGGAGCGGTAAGTCATCCGACTTGCGGCGCAGAGTTCAGAAAAGAGCATTTGTGAACACGGCGACTGTCCGCAGCTTCTCCTCCTATCTCATTAGTGGGTGGTTTGAGCTACAAAGGCCCTTCTGTAGTGCCGGTGGGGACCAGGCGTCAAGTTTCAAAGGATGAGCCTCAAAGATTCTTGGGGGGCTGGGGAGATGGTTCAGTTGATAAAGTGCTTGCTGTACTAGCACAAGGACTTGAACTTGAGCCCCAGAGCAGACATAAAAACGCCAGGTATGATAGCACACACCTGTGTTCCCAGTGCTGGGAGGCAAAGACAAGAGGATTCCTGGGGCTTGGTGGCCAGACAGTCTAGCCACAAGGATGAGCTCTAAGCCAATGGGAAACTCTGCCTCAAAGATGGTGGATAGGGTTCTGGAAGACTTGCGTACACATGCACTAATACATACACACATACACACATACACATGCACACACACACACACACACACAAATGAATAAAATGTTTCTGAAGCAGAAGGCCACTACCTACCTAAGTGATGTGTATACGTGGATGTAGCCATTTTTGATTTAGGGATTCAGTCTCCTGAAACACAGGCATGAGCATAACAATGAAGGCTCTAGAAGGTTTAATTTAACTTCATCTATAGGCACGAGAAAGGGAAGCAAACCAGTGTTTCTCAACATGGCCCTGGTGCAACCCTTGATAGCAACAGCACACAAAATAATGCAGCCATTAACAGAATGAGGTGGACCCAGGAGGCAATATTTTGTAATTTTAAACTGAAATGCAAGTATTAGGTTATGTGTCTGCTCCCGAAAGGAAAGGTAACATTTGGCTCTGAGGAAGGAAACAGAAACCAACAATATTCACACTGGTTCATCATTTGTTTTTGTATTTGAACTTTTTTTTAAAAAAAAATGTGTACACTTGGAATTTTTAAATGAAAATTTAAACAAAAGGAAAACTGACTTGGTGTGGTGCAGAGGCGAAGGCAGGAGGGATGTGAGTTCAAGGTGATCCCTATGCTATGCAGTGAGGCCTTGTTTCAAAGAAAAGAAACACAGTGCCTTGCTATGCATCCAAAGGGAGAAAATAGAAGAACTATTCAGATAGCCGCTGCCTTCCTGGATGATAATAGGCCGCAGCATCACGACCAACTCGCCCTTCCTCCCTCAGTAGAACTGCAGTCTGTACCTTAGCCGTTGTCCCACCAGGGTGGGCCACACACTCAGACCCGAGGATGTCAGTGGCTGCCACATGAGTCCCACTACCAGATAAATTGGGCTAGACTTGCAGTGGTTCTCAACCTGTGGGCCGCAACCCCTTTGGTGTCGCATTTCAGATATCCTGCATATCAGATGTTTACATTATGATTCTTAACAGTAGCACAATTTATAGTCATGAAGTAGAAACAAAAATATTTTCACAGTTGGGGGTCACCACAACCTCATGTTGTATATTAGAATGTATTAAAGGGTCACAGCCATCAGGAAGATTGGGAACCACTGGGCCAGAGGCTTCACCTGTGCCTCTGAGCTTTGACTCAACTCCATGTCCTTTCTCCAGCCATCACAGGAGCAGCAAATTCTAGACACCACTGCCCCTTATTGAACAACAGTGGAGAGCAGATTTGAACCACCCTGTGGCTGAGAGTGAAGCCAACTTGAGACAACAAAGCTCTGCAGAACCACAGCCTACATGCTGACACGTGAGCAAGAGGAAGAATTGTAAGTAGAATCTGGGGGGGATGTTTGTCACGCAGCTTAACTCTAGCTGTATCTGACTGATACAGTGGGGAAATCACATTACCAAAGTCTTCTTGGTCTGATTGCCCATTGCTTCTCATGGGCAGTCATAGGGAATCATTCGCAATGCCCCCAAGTTTTCTTTTCCCATAACATAGTTCAGCTGACATGTCACTCCGCTTAAAATGCTTCTATCTACTATTCCTATTTTTCCAACTTCTAAGCATCCATATAATCTTGAATCAAAACAACAATACCTACACAGGGTAAAATTTTATTTCTCCCTCTTGCCTAATAGTTGTAAAGATTACGCAATGTTCCCAAAAAGGCCACCCATGGCTTCAGAGGGAAAAGATCCCTTGTTGTTTTGCCATGGACATCTTCCATCCTGCTCTCACTTCGAAGTCCAGGAAGGCTGCTGGAGTTCCAGCCATTACAGCTCTCTCTAGCAGGGACAAAATGAAAAGAAAACTGTGCCTCTTTCTGGTAAGAAAACCTCCCGAAACCACTCTTTGTGCTTGTTTGGTTCTTTAGAGAAACTCAGTCACGTAGACACGCCTAGCAGCATAGGAATTGCTTGTTTTCACTGTGTCATAAACAAGCACCTTAAACCACAGTACAGCTTCATTTGGTGTGGTGGGAGGCTTTGTAGGTTGGCAACCTCTGCGCGACTTAGTCCAGCAGCTTTGTGTATCCCAGCCTTCAGCAGGTCCCTCTCAGGGAGGAGTGGGCACAGTGATGGCTCGAGGCTCCCAGTGGGACCCTTGCTTTCTTTCCCTGTGATTTTCATTTCCCAGAAGCCTGGCTCTCTCTTGTCCATGCAGAGGGTGGGCAGTATTCCAAGAGACTGACTATATACTATGAGATTGGCCAAAGAAAGTATCAAGGCTGATCTGCATGCATTATTCCTATCTCAAAATAGAAATTACAAAGTCACATCCCAGCATCTGTGCACATGGGGAGGGGGCCCGTGTGGGCATTGCTGTAAGCATTATTCCACAGAACTGCAGTCTTCGTTCTAGGATGTTGCTGTGGAAGAACAGGGTAACCGATACTGCAAGACAGCATGCATTTTCTATGGCGCAGATTTAAAACATACTTTCTAAGACAGGCATCGAAGCAAACGGTTATAACCCCAGCACGTGGAGGTCAGGCAGGAGGATTGTAAATTCAACCCCAGCCTGGGCTATACAATGAAATCCCATTTCTAAATAGAAATATATTTATTTTCAAAATGCACTTCCTCAGGCTGGATACAAGTATGTACCCCTTTAATCCCAATATTTGGAAGGCAGAAGCAGACAGATGTCTCTAAGTTCAAGGCCAGCCTGGTCTTCATAGTAAGGACCTGTCAGATAGATAGATAGATAGATAGATAGATAGATAGATAGATAGATAGAAAAATGTTCACTTTCTAAACCTAAGCCAGGCATGGTGACATGCCTGTCATCTCAGCACTTAGAAGACAAAAACAAGAGACACTTGAGTTTGAGACCAACTCCAACGAGGGTGATATAGTGAAAGCTTGTCTCAAAAATCATACATACATATACACATACACATCTACATATATGTATATATATACATACATACCTACATATATGCATGTACATATATGCATATATACATACATGCATGCATATATACGTGTATATGCATACATGCACACATGCATACCTACATATATGCATATATACGTGCATACATACACACATGCATACCTACATATATGCATATATCCATACACAATACATACCTACATATATACATGTATACACATACATACACACATACATACCTACATATATTCATATATACACACATGCATGCCTACACATATGCATATATACATATATATGCATATATACATATATGCATACATGTGCATATATGCATGCATACATATGTGCATATATATACCTACGTATATGCATATGTCTACATACATACCTACATATATGCATACATAATGTTTTAAAATATAAGATGTCTTCCTCCTGGATGCTCCCCTTGGCACACTGAGCTAGAATTCTGACCACAGAGCTGCCTGCCTGTCTGGTCTTTGTTGAATTACCCATGGTTGCCCTCCTTCACTAAGAGTTTGGAGTTATAGACAAGGAGTCTTGAGCCTTTCCCTGAAGCTGTCATGAACTTAGACCCCATTCTCACTGAGACATTAATATTTCCATTGACTCAAGTGTCTTTCTTATTTGAGTGGCACAGATCCTGTTAGGTGACAGGACTGTCTAGGTCTCACAACTGTGCACACTAGTCTGAGATCACATGACCCAAAGCTAACAGGTCAAATCCTAAGGTCTAGAAGTACATGGTCAGCTTCCCTGGCTTGGAGGGACACACTCTCCTCATTGGAAAAATGATACGCTGGCATTTTCTTTATCCCTTTATCTCCTTTCCCCTTTACAGAGTGAATAGAATATGAATCAGAAGCCTTGATCCTTCTGGTTAGGAAGGTCCTCATTTGGGAGGTTCCAGGCCATTAAGAAGAGAAAGAAACACTTCCTGCCAGCTGCTGGGAGTTGGCACAAAGGCAGGGCATGGGGGACAGGAAGCAGGGCGCAGAGGACAAGAGCAGGACCGCTCAGGGAAGAAAATGTGTATTGAATAAGAATTCCTGCTGGGTGGCCCACAAACAGAATACTGGTGTGTAAAGAAAAACCTCGGGAGTCTTCGTCTGGCAACAAATGGAGATAGGGACAAAGTCCCTCATCAGAGCAATGGACTGAGCCCCCAAGGTCCAGTTGAAGAGCGGAAGGAGGGAGAAGATGAGCAAGGAAGTCTGGACTGCGAGGGGTTGGTCCACCCACTGAGGCAGTGTGCCTGTTCTAATGGGAGCTCACCAAATCCAGCTGGACCAGGACTGAATGAGCATGTGATCAAACCGGACTCTCTGAATATGGCTGAAAATGGGGGCTTACTGGGAATCCATTGATAAAGGCACTGGGACTTGTTTCTACTGCATGTACTGGCTTTTTGGGACCCTAGTCTACTTGTCTATTAGGATGCAAAGCTTCCTAGGACTGGATGTGGGGGGGGAGGGGGCTTGGACTTCCCACAGGGCAGGGTTCCCTGCCCTCTCTTAAGGAGGGAGGGGGGAGGAGGGTGGGTGGGAGAGCAGGAGGGGAATGGGAGGAGAGAAGGAAGTGTAAATTTTTTGAGTGGAAAAAGAAAAAAGAAAAACCTCAGGGAGGAAGGGCAGAAGGACCTGCCTAGCCTGGTTCTGATCCAAAAGGCCAGTGCTGTTCCATGAGGAGCAGAAGGATAATGCAGCCATAGTCTTTGCATCTTATGCCACAACAGAGTATAGGAGTGGCTGAATCACCACAGAGTGTCCCATCTCCAAGGACCCTCAGGGATGAGTCTGGACCATCACAGGCTCCTCCACTGAAAAGATTGCAGACTTTGTTGGGTCTAAAGATGAGAGTGGAGTAGCAGTGCAGTGGTGCAGGCTGAGGTGGGAAGCACAAGGCGTCTTGAGTGGCAGAAAGAGTTGAAGGCCATGCTGTGCAACCTAAAGAAACCTTGTCTCAAAAGAAAAGGTGATATAGGCAGTCAGGAAAGCACTGGACTAGAATGTGTAAGGCCCTGGGTTCAGTTCCTGGCCCTGAAACAAGAGGTGGGGTAGCCAGGAGAGATGGGAAGGAAAGAGAGAGAGAAGGAGGAGGAACAGAAGAGGAGGGAGGGAGGGAGGGAGGGAGAGAGGGAGGAAAGGAAGAAAGGAAAGAGGGAGGGAAAGAGGAAGAGGAGAGGGAGAGGAGGGAACAAAGAAGAGGAAGAAGGAAGGAAGGGAGGGAAGGAGGGAGAGGGAGGGAGAGGTGGTCAGAGCAGGAGGCGCTCAACATGAACCTGTTTCCCTGAGTGTTAGTCCTTCCAAATCCCTCACCCCCCCCCCCCACCAACTCAGTAAAGAGCTGCTTACAGTTCTCCTTCATGGAGTATGATTGTGTGGGTCAAAGGAGAAATGGCAGGTTGCATGCTTTGGCAGGTTCCAGTCTCAGCACACAAAGTGAGTGTTGAAACATGTCCCGAGGGCTGGAAAGGGAAGGATGTACCCTGTGACACTGATGAGAACAACAGCAACAGAAACAGCTTAGACTCATGTGTATTAGCTATCCGCTGCTGCGGAACAAATGACCCAAGCAGCATGACACAACGCATGTTCATTCTCTCTTGCAGTTTGTACCGGAGAATGCTGAGCAGAGAGAGCGTCCCTGGCTGCCTCTGGTTCCAGGTCCCTCCTGAGGTCACAGTTAAGTTACAGGGTGCCGTGTTCCCATCTGAAGATCCATCTGGGAGGCCCTTCCATGTTCATCGACAAGATGAGCAGAGAGTCTTTATCCATTGTCACATTGGAACTGACTTATGGCCTAGCAGGTGGCGTCCCCTCTCCTCTTCCTTCTTTTCTTCCTCTTTTCAAGCTTCGGCTGTGGCCCAACTCTCCTCCATCTTGTTCTTTCTCATGGGTTCCTAGTTAGCTTTCCACTGCTGTGATAAATACTATAACCTAAAGTGGGTTGGGGAGGAGAGGGTTTATTTTACCCCACAGCTTTTAGTCCATCACGAAGGGAAGTCAAGGAAGGACCCAGAGACAGGAACTGAAGCAGAGGCTGTGGAGGGGCGCTGCTTACTGGCTTGCTCAGCCTGCTTTCTCATACCCCCAGGGCCACCTGTCCAGTGGGGTGGCCCTGTCCACAGTAGGCTGGCCCCTCCCACATGAGTCACGAAGAAATGCTGCACAGGCTTGTCTACAAGCCAATCTGATGGAGGCTTTTTCTCAATAAAGGTCCCCTCTTCTCGGATGACCCTAGCTTGTGTCAAACTGACAAACCCAGCTACTGTGCTCAGATGTACTGTGGTAGACCTGCCTTAGGAAGCTAGTGGTCGGTTCTCTACGGATGGAAGGTTATATTGTTTGCAGGCCATAACTGTTGCTGTTTTTCTTCTATGCTGTTTGGTCAGCCTTGTTTGGGACACACAGAAACATGCTCCAGCGGGAAGGGATATTACTCCCTCTTCCACCCAAATAGCATATCATAAATCTTTCTGCCTCACCCATACATATTCTGTCTGGCCCCCTTCATGACACCTTCCAACAACCACATACTCCCCGAGCACTGAAAATTCACACACCTCAGGGTGGCTTCTGGAAGCTGCAAAAAGACACATTGCATTTGAGCTGAAGTCACCACCTCGTAACTCATGAGTGCCAAACAGAGCAACAGGCAGCAGGTCCCTCCCCGTGCTAATGTGGACTGGAACTGGTTCCACCCGGCTCCATTAGGAATGCATTTGAACTAACCCAGAGAGCAGCCTTCTCCTGCAGCCCTTCACATTTCGGACTAATCGTATCTCTCTCTATCTGATGCCTGGGGTAAGTAAGGCCCTGGACTAGATATTTTCAGCTCCATGTGCACACCTTCCCCTAGGGAACTTGTTGCTTCCACACCACCATAACCCAAACCCCTTCGCGGAGAGATCTCAGCCTACCACGGCAGTCCGCAGTGGAGAAGTGGCTCGGTCTGTGGCGGCAGATTCATGAAGGGTGTACCACAATGCAGAGACTGCAGTGGACCTGTACCCCGGGACAACCATCCAGACCCCACTTCCACAAGCCTCCATGGCTTTCCGGAAATATCTCCACCAGCCAGGGAACAAATGCTACAATATGAGTCTGTTGGGGACCGTTCAGATTCCGACCATAATGCGCAGAACAGGATAGTAATGGCATAAGTGACAATAACTGTCACTGCTGTTGAATCACTAATTACATGCTGTGTGTTGTATGCAGATAATCCCATTAAATCTATCAGAGTAACAGAAAACGGGAGCAGCGTGTGAATTACTGCCCAGCGTCCTGAGGCCAGCCTGAGTGAGGAAGTCTGTCAAAGACGGGTTACAGTGGGATGGGTGGGAACTGGTCCCAAAGAGAAAAATAAATAAAACGAGTAATGATGTCCCTGCTGGGACAGTCCAGGGTGATCTACACCACCTGGTCCAGAGAAGGAACTTGGCAGTTTTTTAATATAAATTTTTTTTTTAAAAAAGGAACCTTTCTGGATTGTTCTGCAGGATGGGAAAGTTCCCTGTGGACAAGGTGTCATGGTATGCTTGCAGTAAGGCCTCTTATTTTCTCATTTATTTTGGTTTGTTGTTTTATGGTTTGGGTTTTTTGGGGGGATGCGTTATTGTTGTTGGTGGTGGTGGTGGTGGTGGTGGTAGTATTTGGTTTTGGTTTTGGTTTGGGGGGGTTGTTTTTGTTGTTTTGTTTTGTTTTGTTTTGTTTTTTGAGACAGAGACAGAGTTACATGTAGCCCAGGCTTGCCTCAGTCTTACTAGGTAGCCGAGGATGAACCTATGATCTTCCTGCCTCTGTCTCCCCAGGGGTACACCACCATGCCTGTTTTCAGGTTGGTCTGCTTATTTTAACACAGTACTGGAAATTGAGTCCCGGACTCTGAGTGAACACTCTGCTAGCTGAACTGAAGCCCCAGCCCCAAGCTGGTTCCTTTTCTAGGTCGTGGTGTTCAGTCAGAGTGAGTCGGCACCAGGAGATGCACAGAAGATGATCTGCCTTTCGTGGGCTGTTCTTTCAAAGAATCTGAATCACAGTTCAAAGTCGCAGAGAGAAGGGGAAAGCACCGAGCGTCCCTGTGTCACAAAGGGATGCCAAAACAAAACAGCTTGAAATCAAAAGGGCCAGAAAATCATGCAGCTACCCAACATGACACAGAAAACACGTTGGCCGTGACACGAGGAAACATCACAGACTCGTTTATTCTGCATTTACGTAAATACCACAAACTTTTCACCAGCCTAGACGTAAACAGGGCTCGATGACGGGTAATGGATAAGTCACAGCAGCCCCTGCACACCCACAATGCTGTGAAAAGCACAATTGGCACACAAAGTCTTTGAAAGATGTTCTGATAATGCAATGAATGAAGTCAGACATAAAGCAGAAGGTGCACACAGCCCCTGTGCAAGCCCCCGCACACACACTAGACTGGAGTCTGGGAAGACGGCTCTTCTGTAAAGTGTTTGGTGACCGTGACAACAGGAGTTCAGACCAACAGCAACCATGTAAAAGCGAGGTAGTCGGGGTCATTCACCTGAAAGACCAGCGCGTGGGAGCCTGAGACACCGAGTCCAGCGGCAGATGGCAGCTGGATGGACTAGCTGAATGGCAAGCTCTGGGTTCAAATAAGGCAAGGTGAATAGCGAAGGAGGTGGGCCACTAATCAACATTAGTGTTCCATACACATGCGCAGTCACATATATCCTGTGCCCACACACACGGGAACATGCGCACGCACACACGCATGGATGCTATACACCCATATACATACCGAAAAAGTCACTTTCCTTTTTCAGGTACTGTGAGAAAACCTGTTTTCTTCTCTATCCAGCCCTGGGTGGGTGCCTGCATTCCCTGGCTCGTGGCCCCTTCCTCCATCTCAGCCATAGTCACGGCACCTTCTGTTCCCATTCTTTTCCCCTCATCTTCTTAGCTAACGCCCACATGAGTCTCCACTCTGATATTTTTTATCTTTGTTGCCAAGTTAGGTAATTATATTCCTAAATCATATTCCTAAATCATATTCCTAAATTATATTCCTAAATCGTATTCGGAGAATTAAGACAATGACCATCGCGGGGCAAACGTTGAGAAACTCACAAGTTGAGGCCAACTCCCCACACATATTAACTTAGCACACCATGAGGATAAATAAAGTTCAGCCCTGCCCGTCTGGATCCCATCAGTGCATGACGCCCTAACTTTTATTTTATGATGTGTGTATGTGTGTTCGCGTACATGTGTGTGCGCATGTGTAGAGGCCAGTGGTCAACCTTGAGTGTCATTGCTCGTCGGGTGCCAGGTAACTGTTGTCTGAGGCAGTGTTTCCCACTGGTCTGAGTTTGTTGGTTAAGCTAGGCTGGCCATTGACCCTGGGGATCCTCCCGTCTCCACCACTAGCTAGCACCGGGCTTACAAGTGTGACCCACATCTATCTTTCATTAGCTGGGTGATGCGGGTGGAACTCAGGTTGTCATGGCAAGCACTTTGCCAACTGAATGATTTCCTTGGCTAGCGAGATGGCCCAGAGATTAAACACTGCTGTTCTTCTAGGGAATGTGGCTTTAATTCCCAGCACCCACATGGCAGTTCACAACAATCTGTAGCTCCAGCTCCAGGGGATCCGACACCCTCACACAGACATAGAGGCAGGCAAGACACCAGTGCATATGAAGTAAAAATAAAATACAAGGTTTTTTTAATTAAAAAAATAATTCATCTATGTACTTTGTGTGAGAATGCAGACACACCATGACATATGTATGGAGATCATAGGACAATATGGAGGCGTCAGTCCTCTCCTTCCATTTCATGGGTCCCAGAGATTAAGCTCACATGTCCAGTGGCTTTACCTACTGAGCCATGTGCTCAGGCCCCTTTGAAGCAGCTATGAGTATTGTTTGGTCTGACTAAGTAACAGAAACCAAGTCTGCCTGGGAGTTAAAAGCGGCAGAAAGGTTACTATTTCTTAGCTCTGATATGATTCGTGGGACTCTGAAGGTCCTCTTGTTTTAAATGTCAGGGAGAGAACTTACAAGTTTCAACTGAATCCCTAAACTTAAGGACAGAAATTAAGAAGCCAGGAACCAGTCGGCATCAACAACACAGGACTGTCCTGCTGTGATCCAACAGTGTGTAAATAAGTGGATGTGGATGTGCCTGTGTCCCCATAAAGCTTTATTTATAAAAACAAGTACAACCCCCAAGAGTGTAGCTTGCTGTCCTCTGAACTGAAGCTTTCAGTTTAGGTCCAGGAGATCCTGGAGTGCCACTGCCAATCTTCCTTGTGGGTGAGGCATTAGAAATGCAGATACTGGATGCCGCTGGAAACTGCCCCATAGATTCTTGGTAAACCATTGTAAGGACAATAATGTTGTAACGTAAATCAACAGAGACACATCCTGGACATCAAACATCACTGGGATGCCCTGCGCCATTTTGCTGCTGTCCCCCACATGAAGGGATTACAGGGAAGGGAGTTCAAACATCCAAATTTGTTACCCTCTGTGAAAGCCTCTTCCCACATCTCCTTTTGACTTGAGTTGAATTAAGTAGGGCTGGTGGGAACAGTCATGCCGTCACTGGAGATGAGGCACTAAAGCACTACCTCTCCTCTGACTACCATGACATAACTGTCTCCATTCTTCACTCTGCAGAGGAGACCCCACCCCGGAAGTGCTAAAGCAGCGGAGGTAAGAGGGGCTCTACAGACCCAGCAGTTGTCCTGTTTGCGATATCAGACTGTTTTCAGCCTGGATAAGAAATGACCCAGTTTCTCTGGATCCTTCTGGATCTATGTCAAAACATCACATGTGATGTATAGAGCATAATGTGAAGACAGGATTTATGGCAGAGCAGAGGTGAGCATATTGTTAGGGAGCAGGGGGTTGGACAATGGCCAGAAGGGGCACTGAGCTGAGGTTTGTTTTTAAACACACAGAATCATCTTTGGGTTTTGGAAGTTTTTCTGAATATGTCACACATCCAGGAGACATTAATGGAAGCATACTTGATTGATAATAATTTTAAAAGGGTTGCAGAAACAAAACCATCCCAAAATGCCGGGCGGTGGTGGCGCACGCCTTTAATCCCAGCACTCGGGAGGCAGAGGCAGGCGGATCTCAGTGAGTTCGAGACCAGCCTGGTCTACAAGAGCTAGTTTCAGGACAGGCTCCAAAACCACAGAGAAACCCTATCTCGAAAAGAAAAAAAAACAAAAATAAAAAAAAAAAAAAAAAAAAAAACCATCCCAAAGTCACAAAACCAGTGACAAAGCAGGAAATGAAATCTGGGGAGTCCAGTAGAGAACGTGGCTAATTTCCCTAATGTGTAAAATCAATGAGAGAAAGATCAGACCAACAGAAAAATGGGGAAAAGATAAGGACAGCCTACAGGAGACAAAGACAGTGGGTCACAGGCAGATGGAACGGGACTTTGTATTGCTCATCAGAAGACAAATGTAAATTAAAACACACTAGATTAGTAATGTTCATCGCTCAGACTGGCATACAAGAGTACAATGCATTTTTGCCAACCCTCATACCTCCTACCTTCCACCTCTTCCCGAGTATACACACACACACACACACACACAGAGAGAGAGAGAGAGAGAGAGAGAGAGAGAGAGAGAGAGAGAGAGACCAAGTAATGTCACCCACGGGCACAAGCCTGACCACTGAAGAACGGGTAGCCTACACTAGGCTGGCCCTGTCCCTGAAGGAAACTGACACCCTTCCCTCAGCAACTGTCAACTGCCTGCAGCTCCTCACTTGAGAACAGGACCTCATGTGCCCTTCCCCCATCCACCATGGGTGTTGAATGGTGTGGTGGCGTTCACATCTTGTGCAGGCACCCCCTCTTCTGTGGTGTCCCCCAAGCTTTGGTGAGGGGACGTGTGGCAGGTGCTCCCCGGGGAAGTGGGCAAGCCATAGGCACTCACTAGAGAAATTGCTTTTTATGCCGTAGTTCAGATTGCTCTGTGGAGTAGGAACAACTACTGGTCCTCATGTTTTGAGTACAGTAACTGAGACTCGGAGAAGAGAAGCGGCTTAGCCAGGGCCATACAGTTAGGAAACTGCAGGGAGAGATTACCAGCGAGGTGTCAGGAGAATGCCCAGGAAGAAGCCACTTCTGGAGGAGGAGGTCAGCCGAAGAACACTCAGTCAAAAGGTAAAAAACATCCAAATATCCATCAACCAGTGAATGGGTTAAAAATATACCCACATAGTGAAATACTAGTCAACTATAAAATAAAGTACTGACATATCCCAAGTCACGCAAGAGTCTGAAAACACTGTTTTTAAGGAAGCCACATGCAAAATGCTATGTACTGTATAGAAAATGCAAGTGAGACATGTCCAGAAAATGCCAGTCCACGGAAGAGAGAATGCAGAATGTGGCAGTCAGTGCTAAGGAGGGTACACAGCCAATGATCAAAGCTCCTTTAGGAACGATGACGTGTACGAGAATTCAGAAGCGGTGGTACTTGGGGTTGGTGTCCTGGGCTTGTTGAAGGAGACAGAGGAAGGGGACTGGAGAGATGGCTCAGTGGTTAAGAGCATTGCCTGCTCTTTCAAAAGTTCTGAGTTCAATTCCCAGCAACCACATGGTGGCTCACAACCATCTGTAATGAGGTCTGGTGCCCTCTTCTGGCCTGCAGACATACACACAGACAGAACATTGTATACATAACAAAGAAAGGAAGGAAGGAAGGAAGGAAGGAAGGAAGGAAGGAAGGAAGGAAACAGAGGAAGCTAGCTGATCACCTGCATTCATCTCTCTGCTTCCTGGCTACCCACACACATGACCAGCTGCCTCCTCCAGCTCCCACCACCATGACACCCCTGCAAATGGTGAGCCAAAATAGACTCTTCCTCCCTAATTCTAGCCTAACTCTAGTGCTGTAAGCCTAATGGGGCATTTTATGAATGAGCCAGGATTTATAAGAAGTCCTACAGAAGCCAGGTCACCTCAGAAGAAACTAAAACACCAGGGCTGGCTCGTTCTCTGGCACTCTGTGTACTGAGCTGGGGAATTTTGTTAAAATTATTGATTCATGGAAAAATCAAGATTTTTGCCTCGTATCTTCAAGAGAATCCATTAGGCTCGCTCGGTCGTTTGCAAAGTTGCATTTTTGTGAAGGAGAATGCATTTGAATACCAAATAGGAAGAGGCCAAGTTCCCTGCCGGTACCATTAGGAAGCAGCTAATGATCACAAACTTGGAGTCCAAAGTTAGTGATGGCCCCAGAATAAATTCTCAAAAAAACATACAGTTTTCTCTGACAACTTTTTTAAATCTCAAGGACATGAGTCTTGAAGTCTCTTTTAAAAACTTTTTAAAATCCTAACAAAGAGCCAGAGGTGATAATATCTTATAAATCCAGCCACTGTGGAGGCTAAGACAAGAGGATTGCAAGTGGAAGTCTCGCCTGAGGCATATCGTGAGTTTAAAGCCAGCCTGGGCAATGTAGTGAGACCATTTCTCAAAATAAAAAATTTAAAAAGAAAAGCTGGAAATGTGACTTTGTAACTTTACCTAGCCTGTGTAAGGAACAGAGGCCATCACCAAGAAAGGTTTTACTACTTTTAAACAAAATCAGTAAGGAAGTATACTCACACTAACAAAAGGCAGGTTTGCATAGACTGTCTCTTGACTGTTCAAGTTTGCATAGACTGTCTCTTGACTGTCTGTGTCAACCACCTGTGGTTCAATAGCCTCTGTGATAGGAAGAAGCTGGGCTCGGCCCTAAAGGCACCTGAGAATCACTTGGAACTTTTTGTTAAGTTCCAGTGCCCAAGCCCTCATCGGAAGTCCAGCTTCATCAGTAGGAGGCAGGGAATGGCATGTATGAAGAGCAGTCTCGGGGGCCAAGTGACTGCAGCAAGTAAGCGTCAGTAAGGGATAGAGGACAAAGCCACCAAGGAGGCAGGGTCCTATTCATGTGGGTCCCTGAATGCCAGCAGAAGGACAGATCTTACTCTTAAAAAAAAAAAAAAGGTCCCCTGGTAGCTAGAGAGATGAATGACTCAGTGGGTAAAGTGCCTGTCATGTAAACATGAGGGCCTGAGTTTGATTCCCAGAACCCATGTAGATAGACAGATACTAGATAGATAGATAGATAGATAGATAGATAGATAGATAGACAGATAGCCCTCCCTTCCTTTATTCTTACCATATGAAACAAATGGCTCCTCAGGTAGTGGTGGCACACGCCTTTAATCACAGTACTCGGGAGACAGAGGCAGGCAGATCTCACTGAATTCAAGGCCAACCTGGTCTACAAGTGAGTTCCAGGACAGTCAGGGCTGTTATACAGAGAAACCCTGTTTGGAAGAAGACAAGAAAAGAAAAGAAAAGAAAAGAAAAGAAAAGAAAAGAAAAGAAACTGCTCCTGAATCAATTGCCCTCAGTAGGAAGTCACCTAGCATACATAGCTCTGAGGGCAATTACTAGACACGGCCAGATGGGGACTAAGTTGCCCAGCCCAGTATTCATGAGGGGACGGAGTCCTGCCCTCAACCACATAAGCAGGCAGCAGATCCTCCCAAGGTGAGCCCTGAACTGATTGCAATGCACATGGACCCTCTTACAGCAGCCCACGAGAGACCCTGAGTGCAGGAGCTCGGGTGAGCCACACCCTGACACTGTGTTGACTGAAACAGCCGAGCTTAGAGGTGTTCCCCCTACAGCCGAGCTTAGAGGTGTTCCCTCTAGAGCCGAGCTTAGAGGTGTTCCCCCTACAGCCGAGCTTAGAGGTGTTCCCCCTACAGCCGAGCTTAGAGGTGTTCCCCCTACAGCCGAGCTTAGAGGTGTTCCCCCTACAGTGCTGAACACAAACGGAGCGGCTTAGATCAGGAAAAAGAGACAAGAGCAAAGAGAAATAGGTGACAGGATTCAGGGATGGCTTGCAGGGAAGGGTCAGAGGGGTCAAGCATGAACATAGGATTCTGTTTGCAGAAACTACATGTGGCGTGGCAGGCAGGGGCGGGGACGTGCAGACCAGGCAGAAAGAAAGCCTCGGAACTCCTGGAACTGAAATTACAGATGACAGCGAACCACCATGTGGGTTCTGGGACCCAAACGCAGGCTGGAGTCCACTCCTGTGGTTACATTTTACTACACATATACTACCTCTGAGCTCTGTGAAAAGGGCCTTGCTCTGGGAGGTGCCTACTGCTATCTATAACACATCGGAGATGAGAAAGATCTTTCCAGACAGGTGAGCAGCTTGATCATACTCACACATTAAACGGTAAGTATAGAGGACCAGCCTCAACAAATCACCTCTTACCAGGGCAGGGGCATGGGAATTTTAGACATATAAGTAAAGAATATGAAAACACATAAACATGATAAGACAGAAAACATAGGATACCACCAGGAGAGTATTCCAGTGATTACTGAAATCCTGAATATCACCTGTGTTTATTTTTCACAGCTTTTATACCCAACATAAACCATGGTGGGGGGAGGTAACAAAAACTTTATTAACGTGATGCAAAGGATAACTCACACAGGCAATGGCTTTATCACTCGAGACATCCAATCATTAGCATTCTGTCGTCTAGGTAGCAAAGCTGCTCTAGGTTACACATGCTGAAGACTGCCTCTCCACAGGTGACCTCACAATTACAAAGAAGGAGCAGAAGTATGTTTGTATATCCTGACCACCTGTCAGGATGGCAGGAATCTACTAGAATAAACTACTTTAATGTTAGAAGAACCAAGCAATCACATCCTGAGTTGGGATATGCAACTATGCTTATTGATCATTTGAGTAACCTCCAAACTCTCTGACCACCAGACAATGTGAAAATGGGCCTACATTTCTCGGGCTACATAGGCAAGTCCAAACAAATAAAGAAACTGGACACAATAGGGTGATGTAGGATTATCCAACTACACCCATATTCCCAAATATTGTTTATAAATCTTTTTTACATTTAAAGGGGGATATGCTATAGAGATTTGCATTGGTATGGATCTTAGTTTATTGATACAAATTTAAGGTCAGTTTTGTTATACTGTGTATATATATCTCTGATCTTGATTAAGGTATTGTATTTGGGCAGCTCATTTAGAAAAGCAATGTATAATTAAAAATATAGGTTAATAGATAATCATCTATAATAGTCAAGCTTGTAGTAATGTTAGTTAGATTTTCTAAATGTACAGAGATATATTTCAGGTAGGCATTCTTTAAACCTTTCAAAGACTATAGAATATTTAAAATGTTTAAGAATTTAGGATTTTTCATGACAGTGAGACACATCTGTTCCTGGTGGCACCAAGCTACTTCAAGAAGATGATAAGTGTTGAAGAGGTTCCTTATTGAGTTTGTTAGCCATTTGGGCAAAAAACTGCTCTTGCCTGGGCTGCTTGATGAACTGTTCATACAGGACCCATGGAGAAATGACTGCTAAACTTGCCTAAAGGTGAGACAATCCTTCGGGGTTCCTGCTTCATGAAAGAGTCTGCCAGACATTCTGCAGGACACAGAAAAAAGTTACTGACAAACTGCCAATATAGGCAGAACTGTCTTTGAAATTTCCTGCTTCATGGAAAAGTCTGCCAGATACTATGGGCCTGTAGGCTGAATATGAATGCCCCAATGGTACAGAAGAACTTTGGGTGAGTGTCCAGGTAGCAAGACATCTCTGTTAATTCTAGATTTTTGGAAGTTGCTTACAATGCACTTTCTTTCCTTCTGGAGTCTTTGATGGAATTGAAGTATTGATAGTTACAGTTTTCCTTAATTATGATAAAAGAGAAAGTAGTATTGTAACTGTAATTCTTGTTTGATACCTGTTTTGTTATATGTAATTTTACTATGTTAAAGTTAAAACCTTCCTTTTTATTTAAACAGAAAAGGGGAGGTGATGTGGGATTCTCCTCTGTGTGCTGTGAATATCATTGGTTAACAAAAGAACTGCTTTGGGCCTATTACAGAGCTATAGGGGAACAGAGCTAGGTGAGGAAAACTGAACTGAATGCTGGGAAAGAGAAGGCAGAGTCAGAGAGAAGCCATGGAGCCCTGCCGGATCCAGACGGAACTTTAGCCAGTAAGCCACAGCCACATGGCAATGCACAGATTATTAGAAATGTGTTAAATTAATATGTAAGGGTTAGCCAATAAGAAGCTAGAGCTAATGGGCCAAACAGTGATTTAATTAATACAGATTCTATGAGATTATTTTGGGGCTAAACAGCCAGGAACCAACAAGCAGCCCCCTGCAGCAGTAGGGAGTATCTATAGTCCCATCAAGTTGCAGACGGAGGCAGAAGGATCCGTTGAGTCTAGGGATTCCAGACCAACTTAATAAAACTCCATCTCAAAAGATAAACAAGAGAGACCTTCCCTCAAAAATAGGTAAAATAAGATGGACAGCCTCGGAAGAATACCACCAAAGGTTGTCTTCTGTGCTTCATGTGTATCTGCACACACTCACATTACCAAAAAAAAAATGTACACACACACACAAGTGCACACACACAATAAATAAGCCATACAAGGTGCCACACTCCTGTAATCCCAGAACTTGAGAGGTGGAATCGGAAAGATCAGGAGTTCAAGGAACATCCTCAGATACACAAGGAGTTCCAGGCCAGCCTGGGTACATGAGATGCTATTTCAAAACAGCAAAAAACAAAATCCAGGAAACCAAACTAAAGCAACTCCCGCCCTAAAAATGCATAAGCGTAGACCGCAGCACAGAGAGTGTGGCGTATGCATGCTTGCATAATTACATGTTGCTTGTGCTGAAGGTTCTATCCAAATTCAGTGATCAGACAAACAGTCACCGTTGGCATTCTCTTCCCTGAGCAGTAGCACAAACACACACTGGAATCACGCACATCGGGGCTCCTCTTAGAACAGCGGGCCACCGTGCTTTCCTTTTTACTCTCCTGTTCCCTTTTTTGCCATCCTTTGGGGGAATCGGCTGCTAAGTGTTTGGCTTAAGGGTTCAAAAACAACACTGGTGGCTTTGAACACTGGGTTCAAAGAGTGGTCTGTCTGTGTGCCGAACAAAGGAACAAGCTACAGAAGCGAGATGGAACAGAAATTCCTTCCAGCAATTTCCTCGGGAAACGTCGGTGCTGAGACTTCATCTGTCCACCTCCAGCCCTACCTTTGAACACTTTACATCTGTACATGTGTTTTACATGCTTTCAAATTGCTCCCATATTCAACATCTCTTGGTATTTGAATGCTTCCGTGTCCTTCTCCACATAGCCGAGTGTGAGATGCTTACCCCTGGCCTGTGTGAGCAAAAAGAACAGGACAATGTGGACCACTAAGAGCCAGGCTAACCAGGTTGCCATTCATTTATTCATCAGACACACCCGTAGAGCACCGGGCTGTGGGGATGGTTCAGTGGGTAAGACACGGCACAAGTGTGAGGACCTGAGTTTGACTCCCCGGAACCCAGGTAAAGGCAGCCGTGGTAGCGGCATCTGATGGCAGCTCTACTACAGGCAGATGGGATGCGGGGACTGGAGACGTCACAGAAGCTTGTGAGCCAAACTTGACATAAGCCTAAAATAAGCAGCATTGAGCAAGGGGGCCCTGTCCCAGACAAGGTGCAAGACAAGAGCCAATGCCAATAGTGCCGTCTGACCTCCACATTGTGTGCTGAGATCCATGCGTGCCTGAGGCTATATACATGGACACATACACAGAGAGAGAATGGTTTTAAAAACAAAACACACCTAGGTAGAAGATAGCAAAACGAAATCCAATATTGCTTCAAACTACGGCTTGATATCTCCAGGGGAGGCTACCAGGCTTCTGCGCACAGGAGCAGCAGCCTAGTAGGGCGCTGGCTGGAGGATCCCACTTACCAGTGTATACCGTGGCATGTGGGAGCCCCACGGTGCCCCAGTACATAACCACTTGTCACCCTCCTGGCTCATCACTCTCAGAAACTTCACCCAAACCCAGGACAGCTGCCGCTTTGAGTTGCCTTCCCAGGGCTTCTGACCACTTGGATGGCAGAATATGATGTGTTTATCTCAATTATCCTATTATCAACAAGAACTCGGGAGTTAGATATTGAGGTAAAAACCTAAAAGATCAAGAAACCGGTAGAGAAAAGTCCCGCTCTTAACACTTCCCAAATCGAAAAAGTTGTGAAAATCCAAGGCCCTCCCTTCTCTTTCCTGTGCTTCTCTGTCTGTATTCCTGGCTTCTCTATTGCTAATTCCAGGCAGCTAGCCGCTGACTCCACCCCCTGATTTAAGATTGACTTTATTAACAGTCTCAGAGTGTCAGTGGCGATCAAATATTCCACAACAAGAAGGTCTTCCCAGGAGCACAGAAGGAAGCACGCTGTTCCCAGAGGCTGCCCACCATGCTCGCCACACCAGTTTCAGTCAGTGTGAGACTCCTGAGTCCAGTTGTTTCCATGGGCTCTGGGCAGTGAGCCTTCTCTCAAACATGTGAGCCTCCTTCCACTCCCCTGCACCTCAGGCAGTCATTAAGAACCGCCAGCTGTGAATAGCAATCCAGTTCTCTCAGGGCCCACCAGTCCCAAGGTCCCACACAGCCAATCCCTGTGTACCCTGGACCTGTGTTTTCATGAGAGAATCTGTCAGTCATAGATATACAGGGCTCTTTGGGAGCAGGGAAGAGAAAAGCCCTTCCTCACTCAACTGAGGCTCCAATAAATGATAAAGAATAAAATTCGGGCCCCTCCATCTCTGCAGGTCCTACCTCTTTCCAGCTTCATCGGATCAATGTTCTGCCCCTTGATTTTCACTCGGAAGATGGAGCTGCCTTCTTGGACTGAACTAAAGCTGGAGGATATTTGGAGGAACAGTGAGGCCATCTACAGTAACCAATCTTCCGAGATGATCCCTGTGTGTCCCCCAGCAAACTCACAACATAACAAACAGAATATGGTTGTCTCCCCAAACCTCCCCTACAAACAGATTTTCCACTAATTGAGTCTTAGCATGACGGAAGACCCAGGTAAGAGCTTGACTTCAGCACCCTGAACCTTCGGGGCACAGCCTCCAGCTTATCCTGAATCCCTGACACACAGAAGCTACTGTTTGTGGCTTTAAAAGCCACTAAGCCTGCAGTGATGTGTGACAGAGAAGTAGATAACCGATACAACATCAGCTTCAAAACCGCCTACAAACCTGAGGCTCAAGGGCAGAGCATTTCAATGGCAAGTGTGGTCCCATTCTGTAGATGAGAAAGATGAGGTCCATTATCAGTTCAGTAGTTAAAACACCAAGGCTGAGTGGGACTCTAGAGAGTCTTAGCAGTAGAGGGTCAGTTGTGGTTTGTGTCCCTTGTTTTCATATTCATTCACTTATTCATTTGGGAGTGGGGGCAAATATGCTATAGTACATTGTGTGAAGGTCAGAGAACAGCTTCCAGGATTTGGTTTTCTCCTCTACCATGGGTTTCGGGTATTAAACCCAGGTTTTCAGGCTTGACGGCAAGCCCCTTTAGACTGTGAGCCATCTCACTGGCCTCTGATTTTGTCTTCCAATCTACTGTGGGCCCACATTTCCATAAAATAGAATTTTAAAAATGAGCTGCTCCTAGAATGACCATGCCCTTGGGTATGTCACCCGACCATAGAAGCCTGCTCTCAGGGTCAGGAGTAACCACTGACAGGAAAAACTCTTGGGGTTCACTCTTTTGGGTTTCCCAAGCTTTACACATTGGTGTGTCTTCATTTTGTACACTGTGGTGCACCTCTGCTGCTACTTACTGGATATCATCTTTAAAAATTCATAGCCTGTCTCACCTCACAGCCGTTAAGTTGGACACTGACCAGAGAACAGAAACCATCAAGTGTTGGGATGTGGAGAGGTAGGACTCTGCCCTGTTGGTCAAGGTAACATGGTGCAGACCACTGGGAAGCTGAGGAGAAGATCTTCAGGAATCTAAAATCATACTAACGCAGCGTAAATAAAAACCTGCAGAAGGGGAGCAGAAAGAGTGCCAGAGGCCAGGGTGAACACGACAGGACTTCTGTACTCATGAACCTGCAACCTGCATGAGGCGGAGAGGGTCAGAACCTCCGGCTGAAGCTGGAGGGGAAGGTGTTCAGGAGCCCACACGCTGGGGACAGTTACGGTGGCTGTCTTCTGGAGGAGGGAGAGGCAATTTTCTCTAAGAGAATGACCCCCCTGGTGGGCCAAGCATGCTACAGAAGGCACACACACACATACACACGCACAGAAGTGCACACACACACACACACACAGACACACACACACACACAAATACGTATTTTAAAGACTGGATGGAAAAGAATATACACACATATGTATTTTTAAAAGAAAATGTGGCACATACAAACAATGGAATATCATCCAGCCTTATGTAATAAAAGGAAATTCTGTCACAAGCTGAAACCAGACAAGAGACTTTTTAAAGTTTTGTTGATACTTGTTTGTTTGTTTGTATGTATGTATGTGCACACAGGTCACAGCTCATGTATGGAGGTCAGAGGACAACTCATGAATATAGTGATGTTTTGTCTGTGATCTAACAAATAAAGCTTGTCTGAAGAACAGGATGCAGAACTAAGTCACTAGATAAACATAGAGGCCAGGCAGTGGTGACACACACCTTTAACCCCAGCACTCAGGAGACAGAGGCAAACAGATCTCTGTGAGTTCCAAGGCCACCCTGGGCTACATAAGATTGAATCTGTCTGAAAGAGGATCAGAGCTCACACAAAGGTGATCCCAGCACTTGGGATCCCACACCTTTAATCCCAGCACTGGGGAGGTGGAGACAGAAATGATATGGCTGGGCCGAGAGAGGAATATAAGGCAGGAGGAGACAGGAGCTCAGGGCAGTCTGTGTTTTGGTAGAGACAGCATTCAGTCTGAGGGTTCATAGAGAGAGGGTTGCACTTTCCGTCTAAGGTAGAGGTGAGGACTAGTGACTGGCCACTCTGCTTCTCTGGTCCTTCAGCTTTCACCCCTGATAGCTGACTCTGAGTTTTTATTATTAAGACCAATTAGAATTCATGCTACACATGGGAGTTCATTCTCTCCTTCCCTCTTGTGGGTTCTGGGACTTCAGATTAGGTTGAAAGTGCCTTTACCCACTGAGTAAAGGAATCTAGATTCATGTACATGTATGTATATGTATGATATGTGCATGCAGGGGACAGCTGGGGCAAGGAGGGAGAGGAGAGAGAGAATAATCCGAGGCAAATATGAGTTGGGCGTATGATGCACGTGTGTGATGCACAGTGAAACATTACTTTGTATGCTCATGAAACAATATGAAACTGAGGGCTGATGACATGGCTCATAAAGTGCTTGCTCCACAAGCATGAAGACCTGAGTTCAGATCTGTGGAACCAACCAGTTAAAAGCCAAGTGTGTGTCTGTAATCGCAGTACAGGGGAGGCGGGGACAGGCAGCTCACCCTTCCCTAGAAATAAAGTGGGAAGTATGAGGAAGACATCCAACCATGACCTCTTGCCTCCGTGTTTCTGTGCACTTATACATGCAAATGCACATAGAAACAGACACACCCTCTCACATCATCATCATCATCATCATCATAATAATAATAATAACTAAAACAAACCAAAAACAGCAACAGTGCTCTCTCAAATGGTGGTGTTTTCAGAGAGAGTTGTGCTAAATCTCTGCTTTGTTCACTGATGGCTGAGAAATGACCATAGTGTCCAGAAGCCAGGCGTGAGTCTCCTCTTCTCAACTTACTACCTGTGTGACGTTGGGTGAGTCACACAACCGCTCTGGTCCTCAATAACATCTGTGAAGAGAATCAGGGCAAGTAGGTTGTGGACTTGTGAGAATAAAAGAAGACAATATAGATAGCACGCAGACTCTAACACCTGATGTAGAACACACATCTGATAAGATTCACTCACGTTTCAGTGAGGACCATTGAGAACTCAAGAACAATGGCAATGGGTTTTTGATCCTACTGCACATACTGGCTTTGTGGGAGCCTAGGCAGTTTGGATGCTCAACTTACTAGACCTGGATGGAGGTGGGTGGTCCTTGGACTTCCCACAGGGCAGGGAACCCTGATTGCTCTTTGGGCTGATGAGGGAGGGGGACTTGATTGGGGAAGGGGGAGGGAAATGGGAGGCGGTGGCGGGGAGAAAGCAGAAATCTTTAATAAATAAATTAAATTAAAAAAAAGAAAATGGAAACAACAACAACAAAAAAAGATTCAGTCACGTTTGCTATCGTCCTGACTCCCTTCTGGTGTGTGAAGTCTTGACTCCTCCAATCACAGCGACCTCTCCTATAAGAAGGAACAATGCCCCCAGTCCACAGGAAGTTAAAAATTCTGATGAAAACACATCAACAGCCTGTATGGAAGTTCCATAAAGAAAGCCACTATTATGTGTGCCTTAAAAACACTTTTAAAAAGAAGGAAATTTTACTGAGTTTCCTCGCCTTCCTTCCCTTCCCTTCCCTGCTCAGCCCCCACTCCTCCATCCCCTGACTCAGTTCACTTTCTGTCTAGGCAGGATCTTCCTGGTCTGTTCTCAGCTGCTAGAGACAGCTTTCTTATCCAGGTCAGCGATCAAAGAGAGGGATACCATCCTGTCCTGTCCTGCTGTTCCCAAGGTTCAGAGCCATGTCTGCTAAACAGAGGCTCTCCACAGAAACATCCCGGACAATGAAGAGTGAGTGGGTGGGTGGGTGAGTGGGTGAGTGGGTGAGTGAGTGAGTGGGTGAGTGGGTGAATGAGTGAGTGAGTGGGTGGGTGGGTGGGTGAGTGAGTGGGTGAGTGGTGGGTGAGTGAGTGGGTGAGTGGGTGAGTGAGTGAGTGGGTGAGTGGGTGAATGAGTGAGTGAGTGGGTGAGTGGGTGGGTGAGTGGTGGGTGAGTGAGTGGGTGAGTGGGTGAATGAGTGAGTGAGTGGGTGGGTGAGTGGGTGAATGAGTGAGTGAGTGGGTGGGTGAGTGGGTGGGTGAGTGAGTGGGTGAGTGAGTGAATGAGTGAGTGAGTGGGTGGGTGAGTGGATGGGTGAGTGAGTGGGTGGGTGGGTGGGTGAATGAGTGAGTGAGTGAGTGAGTGGGTAGGTGGGTGGGTGAGTGAGTGGGTGAGTGCGTGGGTGGGTGGGTGAGTGAGTGGGTAGGTGGGTGGGTGGGTGAGTGGGTGGGTAAATTAGTTATCATGAAAAGAACTTCACTCTAAACTCAATTCAGTAGACAGTAACTCTTCCTTCCTGCCTTCCTCATCCTTCCTTCTCTAACTGAGTGATGACTGAGACAGGAGCGCCCACTGCCCCTTGCAGCCCAGCATTGTTTGAAATCAAACAAGACCCAGCTGCAAGCACTGAGGCGCCTCTTCACCCTACTCCTAGCCAGGCCTTCCTTCTAAACTCTGAGGAAGTGGTTGGCCCTTGGCAGGCTGTGTAAGCAGCGCTTGGAGGCATTTAGACACTTGCTCTTTTGCCCATGACTCCAGTCAGCAGTGTCTAGCCAGCCTCCTGTGGGGTCGCTGAGGGTTGCAGCTCTGCCACCTTGGGGTCTCAGAAGCACAAAGTCAATGGTTTTGATGCATAGTCCCATTTATAGCCCCTGAAACACAGCATCCATTACTGGGCAGCTGCTGTCAGTTCTCCTTCATATAACAACCTAAGAGTCTGCTAGTCTCAGGAAAGGTTTCCAAGCTGGGCAGAGAGACTCAGAGTGGCTCACACCTGTATGCCCTCCACAGACCTTGGATAAGCACTCTTAAGGGCTGTGCCATGTCTGCAGCCCCTATTGTAACTGTTTTTAAATGTCTGGTGCAGTTGTTCAAGTGCACACAAATACACGCACAAGCACGCATGCACGCGCGCGCGCGTACACACACACCACACACACACACACACACACACACACATACACACACGAACACTGGGAATGGCTGCTGGACCAGGAGCCAGCCCACTGTTCTGTTGAGGTGCAGAGAGTAGATACTGGAGTGTTGGTTACAATGCCTCGGTGTTGACTGTACAGAGTCAGCCCGAGACAACAGGCCGGTGAAGAAGCATGCTCTTATTACTATCAAACCTCACTTACCAAAGCAGGCTGGACGTCACCCACAGGCCATGATTTACACACAGTTGCTCTAGTCCAAGGCGTGGAGTCATGTAAACCGGCCGTAGCAAGCTTGACATGAGTCCCTGCCCGGAAGCTCTCATGTGCACTCTGCATTGTGCAGAGACTAAAATGGTCTGTTTTACTCAGTGTCAATCTGAAGACAGGCACACATCCAGAAGCAAATGTTTTGTTTTGCTTTGTTCATTTTCATGTGTGTGGGGTGGCAGGGGAGGGAGGTAAATGACTCCATAGAACATTTAAAAACAGTTACAATAGTGGCTGCGAGGTGGCTCAGTCATTAAGACTGAGTAAAGGACCTAGGTTTGGTTCCCAGAACCCGTGTGGTGGCTCACAATCACAGGTAACTCCAGTTCCACGGAATCTAACACCTTCTTCTGGTCTCCACAGACACCTGAATATACATGGTACCCATACATGCACTGAGGTACATACACTTAAAAAAAAAAACTTTAAAAAAAAACATAGTTAAAGCCGGGCAGTAGTGGCGCACGCCTTTAATCCTGTACTTGGCAGGCAGAGACAGGCGGATCTCTGTGAGTTCGAGGCCAGCCTGGTCTACAAGAGCTAGTTTCAGGACAGGCTCCAAAGCTACAGAGAAAGCCTGTCCTGAAAAACCAAAAAAAAAAAGTTTAAAATGGGAGCTGGGGAGAACGCACGCACATAACTGCTGGGTAGACACAGCGGCCTACTTGCAATTCGAGTCCTGGGAAGGCAGAAGTAGTGGATGTGCAGAGCAACCTGGCTAGCTGCTCTAGGTGTATCTGTGAGCTCCTGGTTTAGCTGAGAGGCTCTGCCTCAAGAATAAGATAATGATCAAGGAAGAACACAAGGTCAATTTCAGTCCTCCATGTGCATCTCTACACATGTATATATGCACACACACACATATGTACACACTACACACACACAACTATGAAAGGAAAACAGACAGTGATTGGCGTGAATAGCTTACCACAAGAAAAAGGATTTTAAAGCGAAGGAACTTTCAACACGCGTTTGTTTTAACACGGATGAACCCAGAAGATACCACACTAAGTAGAATGAGGCGGACACCACAGGAGAACCTATATGTTCGTAGCAACAGGATGTGACTATGACTATGATTCAGAAACAGCAGGTGGGGGAGTGGGTGATGGTAAAGGTCAGCATTACTCAGGAGGCTGAGCTGGAGGGTCATGAGTTCAAGGTCAGCCTGGTGTAGGCGGTAAGACCTTATCTCAAAAGCAACCTAATGTTTAATGGGTAGATCTCTGAGATGATGAAAAGACTTGGAGATGAGTAGTGGTGCTGAGTATAAATGATGGAACTATATCTAGTGTTCCTGAATGATACCTACAATGTTTCAGTAGTAAATTTTCTATATATATTATATCCATTTTTTTAATTTGATATAGTTTTAACTCTTATTGACTCATGATTATATGTGTGTTTACGAGAGACACATAGACAGACTGGAGGAGAGGGTATAGTCAGAGGCTGTTCAGTCCCAGATACCCAGACCCAAAATAATCACACAGAAATTATTACAACAGTGCTTGATCTATTAGCTCACACTTCTTATTGGCTAGATCTTATATCTTAAAATAACCCATTTGTATTAATCTGTATATCGCCATGTTTTTGTGACCTACCAGTAAGGTTTTGTCCAGCATCCAGTGTCTATCTCCTACGGCAGCTACATGGCTTTTCTTTGACCCCACCTATTCTCTCCTCCTCTATCTGCTTGGAATTCCCACCTTGCCCTACTCTGCGCTGCAATAAGCCCAAATCAGATTTTTTATTAATCAGTGATATTCACTGCATACAGAGGGGATTCCCACATCAAAAGGAGATACAGATAAAGCCCAGGGTTGAGTGCTTGCCAAACACCTGCTCTACCACTGAGCTGAACCTCAACTGCTATATTTTTTTTAAACTTGTTATAGAGAAAAGGATATAGAGTGTGTTCACCCTGAGGTCTGACATAACAGCATGTCACCCATCTTCCCGCTTGCTCAGGAGTACTCTGAGCCTCCTGTGATGACGTTAGCATCTGTCAGGCCATAAGCATTTCCTTAACTTGAGCTTCACCACAATCACACAAGAGAGAAACCACACTAATCCCTCCTTTTAAAGATTTATTTTATGCATGTCTGTGCAGCATGTGAGAGCAACGCCCGTGGAGTCCAGAAGAAGGTGTTGGATCCCCTGGGGCTGAAGAGATGGTTATGAGCTGCCCAGTGTGGGTGCTGAGAACCAAGCTCAGGTCCTCTGCAAGAGCATTAAGCACTCATAACCACTGAACCGTCTCTCCAACCCACCATAAAACAGAGGAGAGCAACAGAAACCTGGTGAGATTTAGTGACTTGATCCTGAGTCTGGCTCTGGAGAAACTTCCTACCCAATCTACTGGGTCACTTGTCACCAAGACGTGGCCTCACTCTCTGAGGTTCTATTAAAACCCTTTGTCCTAGTTGGTGGTCATAAAATAACATGATCAAAAGCAACTTGGGGAGCAAGAGGCTTTTCATGTTACAGCTCACAGTCTGTCTTGAGGGGAAGTTGAGGAAGAAACTTGAGGAAGGTACCTAATAGAAGAAACAAGCAAAAGCCAAGCTTGATATATATCCCAGAACTACATATCCAGGGTCCAGGGGTGGCACTTCATACAGCAGGCTGGACCCTCCTATATGAATCACTAATTAAGAAAATGCCCCCACCGACTTGTCTATAGGCCAGTCTTAAGGAGGGTTTTTCTCAGTTGAGGTTCCCTCTTCCTGGTAAATTCTAACTTGTGTCAAATTGACAAAAAACAAAAACTAAAAACTAAACAGCACACCCTTGGACCTTTGTTCAGCATCAAATACTCCCAAATTACCAGGAGTTTATATGCTGGCTAAGGAAAATGGGCTTTTTAACAAAACTATATTAAGCCCATCTTGGATTTAAAAGGGCTGGGATTGTCTTCCAGATTGGAAGGCTGTATTGTTTACCACGACTGTTCTTGGAGCAAGACAAAGATGTCTGCTCTTTCTACACCTGTTCAACACAATTTGAGAAATCGTAGCCTGAGCAGTAAGATGAGTGAAGGAGACAAGAAGGACACAAATGGAAAAGGAAGAAGTGAAAGTGTCTTTGTTTGCAGCTGATGTGATTGTATCCTTAAAAGACCCTAAAGATTCCACCAGAAAACTCCTACAGCCACAGAAAGAAATCTACCCCTGATGCAGCTGTATCACTCTTGGGCATATATCCAAAGAACTTTGCATCCTATTAAAGAGATACTTGCAGACCCATGTTCAGTAGTAGACAGAAAGTGAAAACACCCTAAATGTCCATCAATGATGAATGGATAATAAAAATACAGTATGCTTACACAATGGAATATTTATTCAGCTGTTAAGGAAAATGGCATTCATAGGAAATTGATGTATCTGGAAACAACCATCTACAGTAAAGTAACCCAGATCCAGGAAGACATAATGAATGCTATCTCTTATATATGGATGTTAACTTTGGATCTTTGTATGTATATTTATTGGAGTGCCTGAAGAAGTAAGAAGCTGGCTTTGGGGAGTGGGATTTTTTATGGGAGTGGAGATGGAGTGTAGGTGGAGGCAAGTGGGAAATACTGGGGTGGGAAGGATTGAGTGGAGTAAGAAATAGGACAGCAGGGTAAGGAGGGAGAGTGGGAAGGGATAACTAACACCAAAGGCCTCTGAGAAACTCACATAGAAACCAACTGCTATATAAGCTTCCTGAAATACATAAATATCATAAAGAGTTTATGGAGTGACCCTATAATGGGCAAACTGGAGGGACAGGGACACTGTTAGACCCTGTAGGGCATCAAATAAAAAGTCCAGTGTCAAGAATAAGGTAGCTTTTTGAAGTTGTTGGTAAGTAGGGTCCCCTAAATATTACAAGCTATTGCCATTGTTCTTTATCATCTTCCAGAACTTGACAGTAAGACCCTATAACTGAAGGCAGCACATAATTGAGTCATGGGATGTGAGAAATCAATTTGGTGGTCATCTGGAGCTTCATCCCTGCTAGCCACTTTCTACTGTGCTAGAGGGTGCTATGAGAACTAGTGGAAGAGAAAAGTCATCATCAATACAATCTTAAACGGCTGCGAACCCTGAGAGCCAGAATAATGACTGACCTGACAAGACATGGCCACTGGTGCAATAGTGGCATGAATGTTATGGGAATAACCAACCACCTTATGACTGAATTTAGGTACACAAGACAGAACCCACAACTGGGGCTATTACCTACACCAAGAACCTGTGACTAGAGAGGCCCTAGGTAAGAACATATTACTATCACTTTGCTTAAATGGGGATAGTATTAAGCCAATTTCTAATTACTTATTACTTACCCATAGATTTGTACCTCTAAACCCTCATCAGAGAGGCCTCATTCAGTATATGGCAATTAACAAACAAAGATGTACAACTGATTAACTTGCCCAGAACAAGAGACTCTGAAGTGCTCAATCCTAAACGAATACCTATATGATTCCCTCTTCCAAAGGCTCAGGGATCATCAAAGAAGAGGGATCACAAAGACTTCAAGAGTCAAAGACAGTGGACAGTTACAGCAAAGTGGTGTTTTCCAGACACAACAGGGCAGTTGTGCGTGTAAACTCAGGGAGTTGTAACAGAATGCACAATACCTGTGCCAGCTCAAGTCAGAAAAAAATGCCAGCAGAGAGAGGGAAGACTGGCATGAAGCCCCACCCCTAGTTATGGCGCTTTGGGCAATGTGTGGCTGCTCAGAAAGAGAGGATTGGTTTTCTTCAAGGGTATGACCCCTGGGAGGCTACCTAAGCTCCAGTAAGTGACCCCATACCCAGACACATACCAGTAGCACCAAGTGGATTTAATGGGCTTTTAAAATATAGAACACATGTCCTCAAGACCCAGTAATACCACTTTTGGGTATATGTCCAAAGGATGTTCAACTGTGCCACAAGGACATGTGCTCAACCATGTTCATGACGGCATTTTTTGTCATAGCCAGAACCTGGAAACAACCTAAATGCCCTTTGACAGAAGAATGGATAAGGAAAATGTGGTGCAGTTACACAATGGAGTACTACACAGCAGAAAAAAAATTACAACATCTTTAATTTTGCAGGCAAATGGATGGAGCTAGAAAACATGATTTTGAGTGAGGTAACCCAGACCCAGAAAGACAATTATCACATGTACTCACTCGTAAGTGGTTTTTAAAGATAAAGCAAAGAAAACTAACCCACAAATCACAATCCCAGAGAACCTAGACTACAATGAGGACCCTAAAAGAGACATACATGGATTTAATCTACATGGGTAGTAGAAAAAGATAAGATCTCCTGAGTAAACTGGGAGCATGGTGACCTTGGGAGAAGGTTGAAGGGGAGGGGGAGGGAGGGAAGGAAGCAGAGAAAAATGTAGAGATCAATATAAATCAGTAAAAAAATAGAACAATACATGAAGTAGTATTGGGAGGGGGTTCAGGAGGAATCAAAGTGGAGGGAATGGGGGTAAATTTAATCAAAATGCATCATATACATGTACGGAATTCTCAAACAATAAAAAAAGCACTATAAGAATGAGTTATGGGCTGGAGAGAAGGCTCAGTGATTAAGACCACTGACTGTCCTTCCAGAGATCCCGAGTTCAACTCCCAGCAACCACATGGGGGCTCACAACCATCTACAATGGGATCTGATACATTCTTCTGGGATGCAGGCATAGCTGCATATATACATACAGACAGAATATTCATACCTCAAAAAATACATAAGCAATAAAACTTTTTAAAGGGTTGGGACTAGAGAGATGCCTCTGAGGTTAAGAGCACTGGCTGCTCTTCCAGAGGTCCTGAGTGCAATTCCTGGCAACCACATGGTGATTCACAACTATCTATAATGAGATCTGGTACCCTCTTTTGGCATGCAGGAATGCTTGCAGATGGAACATTCTATAAACAATAAATACTTTTTAAATGAAGTTAAAGAATTATGAAGAAAAAAGCAACACTCTAAGCTAGGGGTCAGAAAATTATTTGTGTGCATATGTGTGCACATATGTGTGTCCATGTGCCAAAGGCAAAAGTTGATGCAGGTCATCTTCTTCGATTGGTTCCCACTTTATTTTTAGTAAATTTTATTGACCTCCTTTGACAATTTCATGGTTATATGCAAGGTAGTCTAGCTCTTCTCTCCATCCACCCACTCCTCTTCCATCCTTGTCAGCCCTCCCCCTTCCCACCCAGTCCTCTTCCATCGTTTTTATGTGGGTGTGAAGATCTGACCTCAGGTCCTCACGCTTGGACAGCAAGCCCTTTACTGCCTGAGCCGTCTAGCCCCCACGGTCTTAACTCTTGAATGCCATCGCCTTAGCAGCACCAGGGCTCCAGTATCTGTCAGCACTTATTTGAAAGAGATGTTGAATGAGACATGCAGAGAGCCAGGTTATAAAATAAAAGGCTGATGCATAAAACAAACAAGCAACAACAAACCCCACATAAACCCCCCGAATGCAAAAACCTGTTGCGGATTGACGAGGGTGCGAACGGAGCCTCTTTCCCGGTTTAAAGCCAGCAGCTAAACCCCGAGGATGCTTTCATGTTGTCATTGTCTCAATGCTGTCCGTCTTCCAGGCGCGCAGGAGAGGTGGCTTTTAGCAAATTGGTCCTCCGAAGCATTTTATGTCAATAATAGCGAGCGCGACCTAGTTCTTTTATCTTGTTTATCCTCCACTGTTTCCTCCGATAAGTGGTTTGCGCAGTCTGCCAACCTCCTCCGCTCTTATTTGTTTATGGAGAGAATATTAATTGGTGATGCTGGGCAGACTATGGGATGCTAATGAAATCCTGATAATGGGATTCTTTAGACTGTCTTTGCCCCCCAAGGCAGCCTCTATTTAAATAGTCCAATCGAACATAATTATTAACACAAGTAATAATAATAATTATCATAGCTTCCCGCTTCGATGGTTATTCGTGGAAACTGCAAGTTCTGCTTTGTCTATTGGCCTCGGTGTGAGAGTGGAAAGTAAATTCTCATTTTAATCTTTGTTTCTGTATCCGTTTTGCTTTGTTCAGCTTCTTCTGAGCCCAGCAACTAAACCCTCATGATGGCCCCTTTATGTGCATTTTTCTTTTTGCTTTCATGTCTGGTTCTGGTTCTTGAGGCAGAGTCTTGAGTAGTTCAGGTTCACCTTAGACTCTTCCAGTAGCCTAGATAACCCAGAACTCCTGGGCCTCCTGCCTGCGGGCCTGGCATCAGAGGCCACCTCCTGGAAATGTTCTTCCATTTGAAAAAAACAGTTTGTAGCAGTGGAAAACATCTAAGGGACAAACTTTTCTGTGGGTGGTTATCTTAAAGCAACCTGGGCCCAGAGGCACAGCTACCTGGAAGGCTGACGCAGGAGGGTTGCCAGTTAAAAGGTAAGCCCGGGCAACTTAGTGAGACACTGTCTAAAATAGACAGTAAAGGAAAGGCTGTGTGTGTGGCTCAGAGGATGAGTGCTTACCCCAGCATTGGCGAGGCAGAGACAGGGCCTGGAGATCACAGTCTTGTCTCCTTGTCTGCAAAAGTAAGGTGAAGAGCAATTGGCTTTCACATGCATGTGCACACATGTGCATGTATGACCACACATGCCCAGTTAGGACCATAGAGCTGTAAACAGAATAGCACAGGTTCAAACCCCAGTTCTGCCATTAACTGGTGATACCCTGGGACAAGATGGTTACTCATCACCTCAGTTTCCCTGCTGTAAAATGGGCCTGATATGATTACCTAACTTTACAGGATGCTAAAGGGTGATTGGTCCAAGATGATGGAGAGCACTGCTGCATACATTGGAAGACATTACTATGGAAACATCACCACATCAAGCCCCCTCCCCTGCTCAGAAGATATCAAAAATGCCCCACCAGGGCCAGGCCTTCCTTTTACCCTTGGCTTTCAATAAACACCATGTCATTTGAGTCTGAGTGAGTCTGTGACCCTGATAGCTATTCTACTGTCCTCTTACCCTCCACAGGCAGGTACAGTAAGTGGGTTGTCTTGTTCAGTTATAAAGCAGGCTGCAGTTTATAGGGAGAGGTTAAAGGAATAGATTCGAACTCCAGAACACCAGACTGGAGAGCAAAGGTCAGAAGGGGAAATTTCAGCCATTGGCTCCATGTGGTCCAGAAGGGAATTTCAAAACTAAAGGTTGTAGAGGTCGCTCTTTGCTGTGGAATATTCCTTTACACTGTGTGAAGATATGCCACTTGTGATTGGTTTAATAAAAAGCTGACCAGCCAATAGCTAGGCAGGATTTCCAGGCCCAAAGGACACTGGGAAGAAGAAGGACAGAGACACCAGGCAGACATGGAAAAAGTTGGACACACAAAATGGGATAGAGGTAAAGCCATGTGGTGGAACATAGATTAATAAAAATATGTGTCAGTTTAAGTTATAAGAGCTAGTTAGGAACAAGCCTAAGCTATCAGTCAAACTTTCATAATTAATAAGAGGTTTGATTATTTGGGAGCTTGCAGGCAGGACAAAAAAAAAATCCACCTGCATCTCTTGGCCTCAGAAAATATTGCCCACTGTAACTGATAATCACTCTAGCGCTCCCACCTGTCAAACGCTCACTGTGGTACCAGACACTTGGACTAACACCTTCAATATGTATCTCTCACTGTGATAGCAGACACATGGACTAACACCTTCAATATGTATCTCTTACCGTGATACCAGACATATGGACTAACAACTCAATACGTATCCCTTACTGTGGTACCAGACACATGGACTAACACCTTCAATCCACATCTCTTCTCATCCCCGCGGCAGTAGTATCAGACCTAAACTTATGTATATCTCCCATTGTATTTTGAGGAAACTGAAATCCCGGAGATAAGTGATCCTCCCAAAAACCCACCTGAAAATCCAAACTCTAGATACCTGGATCTAGAAACCCAAGTTCTTCAGCCAAGTCTGACACCTCCTGAATAAATGCTGACAGTGAGACAAGCCTTGGGTCACCCTATGACCTGGGCAGGACTGCTTAAACAGGACACCATAAACCAAATGGTTTAAAAAACAAGAATGTGGGGGCTGGAGAGATGGCTCAGCGGTTAAGAGCATTGCCTGCTCTTCCAAAGGTCCTGAGTTCAATTCCCAGCAACCACATGGTGGCTCACAACCATCTGTAATGAGGTCTGGTGCCCTCTTCTGGCCTACAGGCATACACACAGACAGAATATTGTATACATAATAAATAATAAATATTTTTAAAAAAACAAGAATGTGCTGGCAGTGGTGGCACATGCCTTTAATCCCAGTACTTGAGAGGCAGAGGCAAGTGGATCTCTGTGAGTTTGAGGCCATCCTGGTCTACAGAGTGAATTCCAAGACAGGCTCCAAAGGCTACAGAGGAACCCTGTCTCGAAAACCCTAAAACAAAACAAAACAAAAACCCACACAAAAAAATAACAAAACAGGAATGTGTTGTATCACAGGATCGAATGCTCTTAGTCTAAACCCTATGTGGGTTCTTTCAGAGGACTATTCAAAACTATCTGTTCCCGCCTTTCTCATGACTTCTGGTAGACTCTGGCCGTCTCTGGAATTCATTGACAGTAGATTTTGCCTAACATTTGCATTGTATCTCTCTAGTTAATATCCAAATTCCACTCACTAGTAAAGAGACCAGGAACCCTGTGGTGTCCTAAATAAGCCCCCCCCCCACCATTGCAGGGTGGCCGAATCTCCCTGTCTTATATCTGCAATAACTCTAGGTTCCAACAGGGTCACATGTATGGGCACTTGGATTGGAATCTCAGTTTATGAGCTCTGGGCAGATACAATTTAACCCACAATGTCCTTTATAGCAACTGGCTATGGTTCCATCATCCAGCCCCGAGGCACAGGGTGGGCAGTTCTGTACACACCAAGTTGCATCTTAGAGATGTAACTCTTCATTTCAAGCCCCGAAGAGCCATTTATCCTCCATGAGAAAGGAGAATTGAAAAGGAATACAGTGCAAAAGATGTCAAGCTGGAGATAAATGTTTCCTCGGAGGCAACAGCTTCCACAGATTTGAAGGAGCACATTTTTGAAAAATGGAGGCACAAGAAACAAAGGTTGAGCTTTGTGGAATCATTGATAACCCCCAAGACAGCAAACAGCTCTCCCCTATGGTTATAAATGGGGAGATTTGGAATGGAACTTCTACTGTGTGGCTTTCAAAGCCCAAGGTGTCCTAGGAAGACTGAATCATTGCTAAGGTAAAGCACTCCCTTTGAACCCAAGGGAAACAGAAGTAGGCAGATAAAAAAAATGGCAATTCAAGAGGCAGATTTATGAGCAAACTGAAATCTGGTCACTACTTTTTTATATTATTATTATTCCTTGAGATGGACCAGTCTCAAGGCCCATGTGGGAATGAGAGTCTAAGATTAAAGGCCAAAACAAAATTTCTGCTTTTCCAAGACTCAGGATATTTTACACAGGCCCCTCCCTGATAAATAACATGATACGAATGCACAGCTCTTCGTCCAATACCGGACAGCAGTGGACAGCATGTCTTTGCTCATTGTTCTGAGGTTTCTTGGCCAGAGACTGGCGTAAGTGGGCACTGTCCCTGGTGCTGAAATTAACCATCTGAGGTGGAGGTGGAGAAGGACTTTATAGATCCAGGGATCCCAAGTGGAATAATTCGTTCACACCTCTGTAAGCGAATTCCAGGAAAGTAGGAAGATACCAAAGGAATGTCAGGGGTGGGAAGGGAATGCCTGAGGTATGAGGATATGGAGTTCAAAGCCAGCCTGAGCTACACAGCATTGAACAAAATGGAAGAGAAGCAAGAGGAGAAAGAGAAAAAGAAGGAAGAGGATGAGAAATAGGAGAAAAGGAGGAAGAAAGAGAGGGTAAGGATGAGGGGGAGGAGAAAGAAAACAGAAGAAAGAGGAGAAAGAGAAGGAATGGGAGGAGGAATAAGAGGGTAAAGAGGAAGAAGAGGAGGAAGGGGGCAAAATGATTAGAGGAAGAGAAAGAGGAAGAGGAAAGGGAGCAAAATAATGAGAGGAGAGGGAAGGGAAGGAGGAAGAGGAGCAGAATGGATAACAGGTGAGAAGGGTGGATAACAGGTGAGAAGGATGAATAACAGGTGAGAAGGATGGATAACAGGTGAGAAGTGTTGATAACAGGTGAGAAGGGTGGATAACAGGTGAGAAGGATGGATAACAGGTGAGAAGGATGGATAACAGGTGAGAAAGGTGGATAACAGGTGAGAAGGGTTGATAACAGGTGAGAAGAATGGATAACAGGTGAGAAGGGTGGATAACAGCAGGTGAGAAGGGTGGATAACAGGGAGAAGGGTGGATAACAACAGATGAGAAGGCTGGATAGCAGGTGACAAATAGGGGTCATTTTTCACCTAGAGCTGATGGTGATGTTTTGTAACTAGCTAGAGGGATTGGTTGGAAAACATTATGTCTTAAATATGACTGATATGATTATTTTTTAAATGACTGCTTTTATCATACAAATTTAACCTTTACACACACACACCACAAAAAGAACATCTCAGAAGACTGGACCATCAATGGGAGTAGTGGTACACACCTGTAATCCCAGCACTTCGGAGGCTGAGGCAGGAGGATCTTGAGTCTGAGGGCAGAGTGTGCACAAAGCCAGACCTTGCCTCAAACCTCTCCACCCCAGAAAACTTGGCAGCTGATTAACATTTGGTAGATGAATGAACAACCAAAAATGAATATTTACTACCCAGGAAAACAGCTCAGACTCTTTCTGGCATAGCCCCATGTTCCTGATATCTTTCCATTTGGGGGATCCCATTGCTCTTTCCCAAACCCATTTAAATCACCATGTTGTGGGGTAAGTGGGCGTTCATGGTGGCACTAGCCTGGGAGTCTGGGGCAATTCTTGGTGGCCCTGTCGGAGATTTATTATTTTGTTTATACAAACAGGAGTTTAAACCCATGGTCCCGTAGAATGGGAGTGTTGGGTGTACATCTCCCTGTCTTGGTTTTTTTTAGAGCTCACTGTCTATCCGAGTCCCTTCTAAATGCCAGGAGGGAGTAAAGTCAGCAGGAACCGGCCCCATCAGCATGCAAAGGGACAGGAGCATTAGCTGTCTAAATGCTTCTTCATCACCGTGTCTTGTGGCTGGGGGCTTTTCCCACTTCTCTCCATGGCCCAGCCTGAGGAGCGTATTAGAGAACGCCGTGGCTAAAGGAGGGTGGGAGGAGAGCGAGTGGCTGCCAGACTGAAATGAAATTAAAAATAAAGCTCCCTTATTAAGTTCATAATTATTGTGAAGCTGTGAAATCTTATTTCCAACCTCTGTCTCCTTTCTTTTGTCCAGGGCAGAGGCTGCCTGCTTGCCCAATCCTTATTTTGCTTTATGGACAATTTCTCTTTAGCATTCCAAGCATTTAACCTTGAAAAAATAGTGTTGTTTTGCTGCTGCATTTCCTGATTGTTAGTCTCCAGGCATCTCCGTGGCATCTTTATAAATCTACAGGAGCTGGTAAATATTTCTTGCCGGCCAGCAGCTGAAATCTGAAAATACCGGCTCAATTTTAGCTGTCAGGCAATTAATGTAATTCAAAGAAAATGAAAGGTGTGGACAGCTGGGACTGCTTTTAATAATGGGAGGGTTCCTGGCTCCGGCTTAGCCAAGCCGGGCAGAGGAATCAATAAGAGGCAAGCAGGAAAGCAAGAAGAGGGCACGGAGCTCTCCAGAAGCATTTTGTCAGCACCCCGGCAGCCCTGCTCAGCTGTGCCAGGAGCGGCTGATAAAGGCAACTGCTGTTGGTCAAGTTAGTAGATCAGACTTGGAGGTCCCAACCACTGCAGCGGTCGATGACGCTGTGAAATGGAAAAGGGCACCCAGTCTGGGCAGGCAACCAGGAGGAAAACGCTGCCTGCTGATGGGCACACACCCACCATGCAGCTGGGTACACAGCTTGGTTAGCCAACAGTGTAGGCAAGCTTTCTTCCTCCAAATGCTCGGGATCTTTGAGCAGCGCACAAATCATGCATGTGACAGCCTTGTGCAGACCAGACCGCCTCTCACTCCCCATCCCTGTCACAACACTGGTTGATCTCACAGACCCGGGAGATCCATCCGTCTCCTGGTGAGTCAGCACATTAGCTTTGGACCTCAGCAGGAGTAAATGGGGGATTAAGACAAAGAGCCAATTTAATTAATAAAAGAATTAGTATGTGTAAAAACTAACATGAGAAGTTAAGGGGGCTGTGGGAACCGCTGAGAGCAGGCCTATCACATTGCTGGTGCCATTTGTGCCCAAATACAGTAAACTGGGATTAGGGACATACCTCACAGGGCTCGGAGTGTTTGACGTGTGTGTGTGTAGCCCTGGGATCCATCCCCAAACCATATAAACTCAGTGTGGGTATGGGAGGTAGAGGCAGAAAGACCAGAAGTTCAAGATCATCCTAGGTTACATAGGAAATTCAAAGCCAGCCTGACAAGGGTGGGGAACTCACTTCTCCTGAGGAACAGATCAGTCATTGCAGAGATATTCCAATTTAGAGGAGGAGTCTGTCAATATCTGTCACCTGTAGACACTTCAGGTGTGGTAGGCAAGGTTTGAGGGTGGGGTACATTGTGTGAGAGTCAGACACTGATGTGGGGAGTCTCTCACGGAACCTACAGCTTTCCTTTTGAACTCTGATCTCTGGTCAGTGAGACCCTGACATTTATTGTCTCCACCCCACCCCCAGTACTGAGGTTACAGTCACAGAACACCATACCCAGCTCTCATGGGGCTCACACTTATGCAAGAAGTACTTTACCCAATGAGTCACTCCCCGGCCCTGCAGGCAAGGTCAGACACCAGTCACATTCTACTGTATTTATGTAAGGGCACTTCCTCTGACTGTGTGAACTCCTACGTCACTGGCACCCTGAATGTCTCATACAGTGTCCCTGGGAAGCCCAGAAAAAAAAAAAACAGAGCACATTCCTCAATGAACCCTCCAAGAGAAAAACAAAACTTCAAAACTCAGCCCAGCAAGATAAATATGGAATCATCAAGTGTAATTTTATGTGCCAGCAAACACTTAGATAACAGAAATGCCACTTACAATAATGTGCTTTAAAATCAAATACCCAGGAATAAATTCAACAATCTGTGTGTGCCTGCCACAATGAAGCCAAAACATCCTTGGTAGGAATTTAAAACCATCTAAGTAAATGCAAGAGAAGCCACAATCATGAATTAGAAGGTTCGATGGGGCAGTCATGTCCATCACCTGAAAACTGATCTACAAACTCAATTCATTTCCACATAATTTTCCAAACAATGTTTGGTTTGTTTTTGGATAAACAAACTGCCTTATGTCTAGTCAATGAACTAGTACTTGACAATTCAAAGGAATGGTTTACTAATTCATGAAAGGATTTGTATGAGTCCCAAAGACATAGGGCCGAGTTCCAGAAGTTAGACTCAAAGGCTGCATGCTATATGGTTGTATTAACGGAGTGGAAGGACTCGGGCTACAGCCCAGTTGGCAGGATGCTTGTCTGGCAGGCAGAAGGCCCTAGGTCTGAACCCAGTACCACAAAAATCAGAAGTGCCAGAACACTCTGTAATCCAACACTCCAGAGAGAGAGGGGGAGGATCAATTGCTCAAGGCCAATGTATTCATTTTCTGTTGCTGTGATAAAGGCCATAGCCAAAAGCAATTTGGGGGAAAAATGGTTTGTAGGTCTTGATCCCAGCCCATCACTGTGGGAAGTCAAAGCAGGTACTTCAAGGCAAGCTTGAACTTCCCGCTCTGCTGACAGCCACCTTAGGGCCCAGTACAAAGACAGAGTTGGCTTTATCCCTTCAGTACCAGCTTATATGTGGTACACACATTTTAATGAAAAGTGTAAGGTCCATGTGGATCACATAGTGAGTTAGAGGCTAGCCTGGGCTACATGGGAGTTAGAAAAGGCAAAACTCGGGGCTGGAGAGATGGCTCAGAGGTTAAGAGCACTGACTATTCTTCCAGAGGTCCTCAGTTCAATTCCCAGCAATCATATGGTGGCTGACAACCATCTGTAATGAGATCTGGTGCCCTCTTCTGGTCTGTAGGCACACATGCAGACAGAACACTGTATACATAATAAATAAATAAATAAATAAATAAATAAACAGAAAAGGCAAAACTCTAAGAACTAGAAGGGGAATAGAGCTTGTCATGATCTAAGGAAAATAGGAGGGATTGATGACAAGGGATGTGAAGTAACTGGAGGAAAATAGGATGTATGTAACAATGATGGCTATGTTACTATAGGTGTTGTCAAAATCCATGAACTGTATGCAACATACACAAACTACAGCTCAAAATCCCACATGAATGATGATCATTGTAGTCCCAGACCCAGCCATATCTGTAGTGAGACACACAAGACACAGTTAGAATTTCTAGTTATTCATCAAAGCTTTATAAATGTACCCATATTGGTCATGTGAATGAATGTGAGAACTGGGGAAAAAAATTGGCCAAGTAAAAGGTTTCTTAACTGAATGACCTTAACTGAATGACCAAAACTAATTCCAAATCGAACCCATGATGAGTCCAAGGTACTTCTGATAACAATCACCCATGCTGCCTCATGCAACTCCTCCGAAGCCTTCGCTCTGAATACACAATGACCATGCATGCCATCACGACGCTTTGAAATGTTTGAAACAGTGGACATACCAAAACCCTCTCATTTACGTATTGCATATTGTAGGTACCTACTGAAGCATTGTGCTGTGTCCCTCACAAACCTTGACGGTGAGAAGCAGAACCCTTGCCCACCATCAGAGTCCACGCAGCATCACAAACCCAGGCCTCCTGCTCTCGCTGCAGCTGAGCATCCCGAGTTTTCCCTCCCTGGGGCAAGCCATCCCGGGCATCACTCAGTCCCCACCTCCACTTAGCTGTTGTGCAGTCCCCTCTCTTTTGGCATGGGCAGGACCCCTAAATTGGGTTTAACCAGTGCCACCAGGCAAGAGTAAGGGGATGTGGCCTCCTGATAAAGTCACACGAGCTGTGACTTTCATCTTGTGATCAAACTGTCACTTCACAACTTTCTGTAGCTTGTGATGCGCTACCATATTAGATAATGCCATACATCAAAGAACAGTCAAAGCCACACCCCTGGAGGAAGTGGATCTACCACCAACATGGGAGCTTGGAAGGGCTCCCTTCCAACTCAAAGCCCAGCTCCTTGGTGCTATGACGGCAGCTCTGATACACTCTGAGTCATAGCCTAAACTAAGATGTGCCAAGATTCCTGATCATGAAAACTAAGAGTTAGGACCTGGGGAGAAAGCTGGGCAAGCACCTGATTTAAATGCCAGAATCCCTGTAGAAAGCATGGTTACACACACCTGCAATCCCAGTGTCGTGGGGTGGCAGAGACAGGAGGGCCACTGGGACTTCCTGGCTACAGGCCTAGTGAGAGACCCAGAGTCAAGGGAACAAGGCAGAAAATGACAGAACAGGACGCATGACATCCTTCTTTGACTTCCATGCGTGCATATGAGTCCATGAATAGACACACACTTGGACATACCACAAGCACATCACATGCTTCACAACCCAAAAGGAAAAGCAAAAGGTGACGTCACAAACATGCTGTGTTTTACACTGCTAACCTGGCAGCAAATATTACAGGTACTTGATCCCCTACTCCATCATGGTGTATTTCAAAGACCATAGATCGCTATACACCTCACGGACGGAAGGCTTTGTGGCATTTTCTTAGCCATTAACTCCCAGATGACCTCACCTTACCTACCTACCTACCTGCAGCCTGAATGTTTTTTCCTAACTAATGTGCCCTGCTTTCCTCAGACAAAAGTGAAGCATCTCCAAACACAGCTTCCTCTTCTCTTCCTACTTCCGAGTCACCTAGTGAGGTGCAAAGGTCATTTCCACACTCTAGATTAGAACTACTTGAGTCACGTGGGGAGATAAAAGCTTGCCCTTCCATTTGGAGTTTCTGGAACGTTGTTCCAGGAATGCCATGGTAACCAACACCACTTCAGAGGATCTTTATTTAATCTCATTGTTAATGGAGACGATTTCCATCTGTTTTACCCTTCTAAGCATATTATAAGTGAAAAAAAAGCAGAGGTAGCCAAAATGGAAAAACCAAGATTGCTCTTGGCCAACTGTATTAATTTTTATTCTGCTCACTTCTTTATGCTGTGTATCTGGCCAGCAGATCCTGTTTCATGTGGAGCTGTGATTATTGGTCCTGTATTCCCTCTGACGTGCCAACTGGTTATACCATATGGCAGGGATTTACAACCATGGCCCCCAGGCCAAATCTGACCCATCACTTTGTTTATAAATAAAGTTTTATTGAAACATGGCCACTCATTTGCAAACTGCCTGTCACTTTTCTTTTGCTTTAAAGGCAAATTCTTAGTCAAAAAAAAAAAAATCTTAAGTATTTACTCTCAGTCTCTTACCTGACCTTTGTCATTCAAACCACCACAACCATTATCATCACCATCATCACCATCACCACACACATTCTAGCTACAATCTTCCTGGAACTATACAGAGTGCTCTAAATATTTTAATTCCCCTAAATTCTTACTTAAGCCTCTTAAACATATACTTTCATAATTCCAATTTGCAGGTGGAGAAATTACAAGGCAAACATGCTTAGTAACTACCCAAGGTCACAGAGCTGATGATTAGCAGAGCCAGGATTTGAACCCCAAGAGACTGGCTCTAGAATCACTTTTATTAACTGCCGGGTTCTAAAAGAAAGAACACACCTGGCCTTGACAAAGCGTTTTGAACACAAGAAGGAGGAGGAGGAGAGCTTTCCCGCCTGTTTCTTCCAGGCCATCCAGACCACAAAGGCGATCCCAGAGCCGTGAGGAAGAACACTGCTAACAAGATGGAAGAGGAAAGATTGTGGGCCAGACCACAGCAGCTGCACTCGTGTATCTTCTGAGCTTGCCTATCTAGTTCAGCCCTTCTTTTCCTTGCTGTGACCGAATACCTGACAAGAAACAATTAAAGGGAGGAGGGGTTTAATCTGGCTCCCAGCTCAAGGGACTCAGGCCACCATAGTGAAGGTGGGATGTCAGGAAGAGAAAGCATGAATGCAGGGGTCGGAGGCAGGCTGGTCACACTGCTTCACAGTCAGGAAGCAGAGAGCAGACAGGAAGTGGACCGGCTATACAACATCAAGGCTTGGCTCCTGTGACTTCCTCCAGAGAGGCTCCACTTCCTAGATTCTACAGCCTTTATAAGCAATACAGCCAGCTGCTCAGTCCAAGTGTTGGGAACATTTCACTCTCAAAGCAGCCCTATCCTTCATCTGCATGGGGTGCTTATGGAGCACCCCAAAAGCATGTGGGCTATAGATGGCTCCAGTTAAGGAATCTCATCAGCTGGCCCTCCAGCAATTTCTTAGTCATCCCAAACCTCTCACCAAATTGGCCCAAATGCGGAAGGCACGCTCCCTGAACACTTAGAGGGCAGAGGAGGAGGAGACACCCTTGTACTATTTCTGGAGATCAAATGGAGACAATACGATGACATATTCTTCCCAACTGGGACTCTGACTCCTGTACCACCAGGGTCTCAGCCGAAATTGAGGGATTTAATACTGAAAGAGTCTGAGAAATGATGAACCACAGTACAGAGCTGAATGACAGAAGTTCTAGGGCTTCTGCCGCAGGAAGGCAGCTTTATCGGTACTGAACAAGGTCGATAAGACAGCTCAGCAGGTACAGGTGCTTGCTGCCAAGCCTGATGACCCAAGTTCTGCCACCAATCCCCACAGAGTAGAAGAGAACTGACTCCCTCGAACTATCTTCTGACTGCCACACATGCACCATGCACACATGCACTGTGAGCACATGCACCGTGCACACATGTACCATGAGTACATGCACCAAGCACATATGCACTATACACACATGCACCATGAGCACATGCACCATGCACACATGCACCATGCACACATGCACCATGCACACATGCACCATGAGTACATGCACCAGGCATGCATGCACCATGTACACATGTACCATGTACCCATGCACCATGAGCTCATGCATCATGCACATGTGCACCATGAGCACAAGCACTATGCACACATGCACCAGGCACCCATGCACCATGAGCACATGCACCAGGCATGCATGCACCATGCACACATGTACCATGTACCCACGCACCATGAGCTCATGCACCATATACACGTGCACCATGAGCACAAGCACTATGCACACATGTACCATGCACACATGCACCAGGCACACATGCATGCACGTACAATTCAGTGTCACCTACTCCACACTGAGCTCTCTGGATAAAGAGAATGTGGGGATGACTCTTGCAGTTCCCAAAGAGTGACGCCCTTCTCCCCCAGGCTGCTGCACATTCCCTCTGTTTTGAATTCCTCTCCTCTGGTCCTTCATCTAGGCAAATCTCTCAACCATCAGACTGGTGGACTTGATCTTCTCCAGTTCGGAGAATCTCCTGACCCTCCCCCTAAGTCCACTCTTCATCCCCAGTTCCCTTGTGGGTTGCACTTTGGCCCTGGCTCAAGATTCTCAATAATAAAATAGGCATTGTGAGGAGCACACCTAATGTCATTTGGGAGATGAAATGAAGGCACTGGGCAAGGGGTGCAGCTTGGTGCCCCACTCTTTCATTGCTCCCACCCTGAGATTTCCTTTCTATGCCAGGGGCAGTTTAATTCACTTCTGTGTCCATGAATCACGTCACAGGGTCTGACACTTAAGCATACACCACAGGGGAAGGGGGCCGGGGGATGCTGTCTTTGACTCCAAGATTTCCCAATGCAAAGGCAGAAACTGATACACACCAGGGCTTAATATGGAAAACACTATAAAAGAAGCATCAAACTGGGTCTCAAGCAATCGAGGAAGAAAGGGCCGTTGATACTGGAGATGCTGCGGAATAGTTGATGAAAGCAATGGCTGGCTGAGGAGTCGGAGCTCGAAGCACAGGAGCAGACAGATTAAAGTGCTTCGGGCAAAGAAATGACATGATTCTCAGGCACGAGGACTCAGGTCTCTTGGGGAATGGTGGGTTGAAAACAAATAAGAGAACAGGACAATAGGAGACCGTGGGGGGTAAAACCCATGTATGGACCACATGTCTCCTTTGCCTTTGGAAAGTAGCATAGGAAAGGATGGGCACGAAAAGGGACCATCTGTGATTTTGTTACCCCTTAAATGAGCAGACTAGGACCATCCAATGTATCCTGTTTACTGCCTGAAGTCAGCAGGGAATCCATCAGTCTAGGTCTCCTCCCTTTTGTTGGTAAAGCAAAGTTCACGGATTTGCCTTGCTTTGCTGTGAATAATACGTGTGCTAAGAAGCATTTTAATTTCTGATTCCATTTCTTGGATTTATTAGCGTGCACTCCCTCAGGGTCCCACTTGCATCCCAAGGACACCGAGCTAGTAAAGCCAGATTCGTCGGATGCCTTCAGTCCAGACAGACATTGCTAAGTGCTTAATATTGGCCAGCGTGGTGCGGAACCCTTCTGGTGATGACAGTGGGTGTTTCTCAGAGCTCCCTGGGAGAAAGTGAACAGCCAGGAAGCTGATTGTTTGCCCTCCAACAGGGGAGGGAGGTGAGAATCAGAGATAGGCCCTTGGGGGCTGGAAGACAGCTACGGCACTGACTGCCAACCCTAATGACTTAAGTTCAGTCCCCAGAACTCTCTCCTGCAAGCTGCCTCTGTCTTACTCTGACACTTAAGCATACTCCACAGATACACACACTATAAGTAAATGTAATTTAAAAAAAAAATAAAGGCAATATGTTTGCCTACAAGGCCTCAGTCCTATGCAAAGAACTACAAGCATCTGAGGAAAGCTGGGGTGGGAGAGGTGAGAGGGTCTTCCCCAGAAAGAGGACATGAATTGGTGGTCCAGAAACAAACGGTCATCCCTGAAAACACACATACAAGTAACATTATATGAACTGAGAAGGTTATATTTAGGAATATATATATATATAGTATATGTATGCATACATATATGTGTGTATATGTATATGTGTATATATATTTATGGGTGTTACATAGTGTGTATGTCTATGTGTGTGTGTGTGCAACAATTAATGAACAAGGAGGCCATGAGTTTGAAGAAGAACAGGAAAAAGTGTATGAGAAAATTGAAAGGAGGAAAGGGAAGGGAGAAATGTTGCAATATATTGCAATCTCAAACATAAAAACAAAAAAATAAGCATGCACTTGGGACAGAGTTAGAGGGATAGCTCAACCAGCAAAGCACCTGGCACACGGGCCTGGGGACCTGAATCTGATCCCCAGCACCCACATAAACTGCAGCTAGAGAGGTGGCTTAGCAGTTAGAAGCACTTGTTCCTACAGAGGACCTGACTTTGGTTCCCAGCACCCATATTGAGTGGCTCACAATCACCTGAAACCCCAGCTCCAAAGAATCTGACAGCCTCTTCTTGGACCTCGGGGTTGAGGCTCAGTGGGAAAACATTTGCCTCGCACACATGAGGACCTAGATTCCATCCTCACCCCTGCAAGAAAAGAAAAAAACAGAACTATGACTTTATCCTAGGTCAGCCTACTAGCAGGTGGCACAACGGGATTTGAATTCAGAGCTCTTTGACTCTAGAAAAAGATGATTCATCTAGAAAGCTGTGCCAATCCCACTTCTTACTCCCCTTCAATACTAAGGGCTAAAACTTTGTACGTCCAGTGAATAACCTTAAGACACACACATGACAGAGTCAAGGCAATGCCCATCAAAATCCCAGCAAAATTCTTCAAAAACCTCGAAAGAACGGTATTCAACTTCATTTGGAAAAGCAAAAATCCCAGGATAGCCAAAACAATCCTGTACAAAAAAAGAACTTCTGGAGGCATCACAATCCCTGACTTCAAACTATACTACAGAGCTACAGTACTGAAAACAGCCTGGTATTGGCGTAAGAACAGACAGGAGGACAAATGGAACTGAATAAAAGACAGACACATGGAACCTCCTCCCACAGACACCTGAACACACATCTTGGAAACCTCCCTGTCCATGGGATTTCCAAGCAAACACTCGAGGAAATATCAGTGTCCTTTCTTTCCCAAGGTTCTCTGAAGAGTTGTGGCTTCTATACCATCCTCATCTTCACCTCCATTTGCCACTCATGGTCCCCGGTTTCCTCTTCCCTAACAACACCCAGACGAAAGGGCTCATGTTTGTCTATCTAGACCCAAGAAAATGTTCAGTGCCTCTGTGAGTTGTGACATGGAGAGCCACCTCAGTGGTGGTCCATAATAAGCAGAGATGGGATGATTTTGAGGCAGCATGCATTTGGTCCACCCAGCAGCAGATAGTGCTACTTATGGTGTTGGGGGTGGAGCCTTGCTACATCCCAGGCTCTACCACTGAGCCATGCCTGCAAGGAGCAGACTGCATCTTTAATTGTACACTAAACCTGCAGTGCTTCCTGTACTGGTGAATTCTCCAAACACTGCAGGACACAAGTCCTCTTCCAGCCCACTTTGCAGACGAAGAAACAAATGCATGATGGTTTAACTAACTATGTCCTGCAGCAAGCAAGAGTTAGAGACTTTGAACGGAAGCCAAGAACTAGACACAGAGACTAAGGCAGTAAACAAAGCAAACATGGACAACCAAGAGCAATGGGAATGCTCTGTATGTTTTGCTGAAGACATCACAGGCTTTGGTCACAGGACACGGAGGAACCAAGCTGCTGGTGACCAGGAAGCTTCATCCCTGCTGTGTAGTTTTCATAATGCTGAAATGTGCTACACTGGCTGTTTGGAGGCATGGGGAGTCATCTGTGGAATATCCCTTTACGCTGTGTGAATATATGTCGCTGGGATTGGTTTAATGAAGAAGCTAACTGGCTAATAGCTGAACAGGATAAAGTTAGGTGGGAGAGTCAAAAACTGAGAATGATGGGAAGAAGCAGGGTGGTACAAAGGTTATGGTGGTAACCGGTAGCCTTCTGTTTAAGGCCTGCTCCATGGGAGAAGGGCATGCACGATGCCGCAAATGTTGACAAGAACCCATGGTCGGGTAGCTCATGGGTCCCAGCAACAAACCTACTACTATTATTATTGCTAAATGGACATGACATTTAGCAATGTCATGGACCCACAGTTAGGTACAGCTCTCAGATCTCATCAGAGAAGTTTCTTCCTGTGTTGGATGCTGGATTATCAATGCATAGACTCCCAACTGGTCAGAGTGCAGAGGATAAATGACTGAAATGCCCAGTCACAAGTGAGACGCCTATATCAACCCCTGCAAAGGGTTCAGAGGTAATCATGGAAAAGGGTGGGCAGAAAGGTTGTGGAGACAAAGGTCAGAGGTAACCAGAGTGAAACAGTGGGCTCTGAGCACGACAGGACACTGCGTTCATGAGCTCACCGCAGCTGTGGTGGCCGGTACAAGCCCAAGCCAGTCAACACTCTAGCATGGGTGGGAAGGGGCTCATGAGTCCCGATCCTAACTAAGGAGCTATGAACACTTGATAGCTTCTGAGGAGAAGCTGATGGCTTCTGGGGGGGAGGGGGCCCATTTTCTTTAAGGGTGTGGCTCCTGGTAGGTCAGCCATGCTCCAGACAGCACAACCTGAAGTTGGTTGACTAGTAACTTAAAATAAGAGAGGGTGCAGAGTTGGAAGGACAAGGAAATGATGGGGAATCTGTGAGCGGTAAAGTGGAGGAATTGGAGGGGGGTAAATATGATCACACACACTTTGTAAATGCATGAAATTCTTTTTAAAATCCATAAAAAATATAAGAATAAAACAAAGCTCTTGTCATCTGGAAGGCAGTGCTCAGTGCAGCAGCCTCAACATGAGCGGTTCTTCCAAACGTGAGTCAGCTTTGTAGAAACAGGTCCGTTCGTAGGCAGTCATCTGGTGATTTTTATCAGAATTACACGTGTATGTGCAGCTTGGCTGATAGTTCCACTTCTAAAACACATCCTGGATGTCTGTCAAAGATCGTGTGTGTACGTCATACATGCGTTTGTGTTTACAAGGAGTTTGACCTAACAGGGTTGGAAACACTCTGGGAATGTAGCCCAGCTCTAGATCACTGGCCTGGCATGTGTGAATTCCAGGATTCAATCCCTAGGACCACACACACACATATACACATGTAGAAGCAATGTAATGAGTACCCACCTATGATACACTGTTTAATTAATGTGTGCTGCTATTTATGTGAGTAGAAACAAAAAAATGAGGACTCTTTCCACTTATACAGAAGAGGAGAGGGAGGGAGGGAGGGAGGGAGGGAGGGAGGGAGGGAGGGAGGGGGAAAGATGTCTGAAGTACATCAGCAAATAAGGGGGGGAGCCCACATGCAGAAGCTAGAGAGATGTCTCAATGGTTAAGAGCATAAACTGATGCTGCAGAGGACCCAAGGAATTCAGTTCACAGCGCCCACATTAGTCAGCTCCTAGCCACCTACAGCTCCTGCTCCAGGAGATCCAAAACCCTCTTCTGACTTCTGCAGACTTATTATTCACTTGCGTAGACACAGCATGCATATAATTAATTTTGTCTTGGATTTTTTTTGGTTTTTGTTTTGGTTTGGTTTTTCAAGACAGGGTTTTTCTGTGTAACAGCCCTGGTTGTTCTGAAACTCCCTTTGTTGACCAGGCTGACCTTGAACTCATAGAGATCTACCTGCCTCTGCCTTCCAAGTGCTGGGATTAAAGGCATGCACCACTTCCATCCAGCAATTAAATTTTTTAATTTAAACCCCAGTGTAGAACAGATAAGAGCTGATATGACTCTTTCATTAGATATGCAAAGGCATCCTTGGCAAACGCATAGAAAAGTCTGGAGCTGGTCCCTATGGGGAAAGGATATAGACAGAGAGAGACGTGAGTGGAAGAATTTCACTGTAAATTTTCTTTTTCAATTCTCTGTACCACACGAGTGTATTATCTCAATTTAAAACAAGTCAAAGAAAATATATTCACAAAATAGAAATCAGGGCTAGAGCAATGACTCCACTGGTACAGCGCTTGCCTTGTGAGCAAGAGGAACTTTGCCAGCCCCTAACACCCGTGTTTTAAGAAAAAAAGGCTAGAGTGACTGAGCTGAGCTGGGGATGCGGAGAAAAACAGCCCTGGCACTCAGCACTCAGTCTAGCCCACTAGGAGAGTACTAGAGACCCTGACTTAAAAAAAAAAAAGTGAAGGTGGAGATGCTTCAGTGGCTAAGAGAACTTGCTGCTCATTCAGAGGACCCATGTCTGGTTCCCAGCACCCACATCAGGCAGCTCACTACTACCTAAAACTCCCATTCCTGAGACTCTGATGCCACCGGGCTCTGTGGCACCAGCCCTCACATGCACATACTCACATGTGCGCACACACACACATATATAAACACACACACACACACACACACACACACACACACAACAAATAGCAAAACAAAAAAGTCATCCTGAGACTGGCCGGTAGAGAAAGACATCCAGATTCCGTGCTAAAAGTAAACTGTAGTTTGCAACGCCCTGGGCCCTCAAAACCCTGCTCTGCCAGCATCTCTATATTTCTGTGCCATATTTGAAACTTCTCTCCCAATCACGACATCTACTCCCAAGTGGAAAATTAGATGTAGACCCAGGTTCCAAAACGTCTCAGCTGAGGGAACACTGCTCCATCCAACTTTGCACATGAGATGCTCCCGCATCCCTGTGCAAAGGCGTGTGCCACTGACGTGTGAAGGACTGCAGCAATAGCAGCTTCGTGTTAATAGTTGATGATCTGTTTGCTTAACGTTCAGTTATTGCTTGATATAAGAAGTCTCTAGTGCAAAATATTCTCTGCTAATAACCCAAATAAAACTGATCAAGTGATATTCGCCGGTTAACTGTTGCTTTTTTTTTTCTTTCACCAAACTACACAGCATGTGCTGAGCTCTTTTGCTGTACATGAGAATATTTCAGAATAAGTGTCTGGGAGGTGGCTCCTGTCCCACAGATGGAAACTGTCTCATTAGAAAACAATACTGGCATCCTTAAACAAAATAGAAAAACCTTCCACTGCATGGCCCTTGGGGAACTCAGCTCTCGGTTCTCATTTATTTTATTTTTGTTTTGGTGTGCGTGTGTATGGATTGGAGTGTGTATGTGTGTGTGAGTGTGTATGTGTGTATGTGTGTGTATATGGATTAGTGTGTATGTATGTGTGTGTGTGCATAGATTGATGCATGTGTGTGTATGTGTGTTTGTATGTGTGTGTTTGAATTAATGTGTATGTATGTGTGTGTTTGCATAGATTGGTGCATGTGAGTGTGTGTGTGGACTGGGGTGTGTGTATGTGTGTTTCTATGTGTGTGTGTTTGAATTGATGTATATGTATGTGTGTGTGTGTGTGTATAGATTGGTGCATGTGTGTGTGAGGGTGTGCGTGGATTGGGTACGGATTGGTGTGTGTGTGTGTGCGTGCATAGATTGGGGTGTGTATGTATATGTCAAAGGTTGACAACAGGTATCGTAATCAATCTCTCTCCACCTTATTTTTCGAGACAGGGATTCTCACTGAACCTGAAGCTCGCTGAACCAGCTGTACTAACTGGCCAGGAAGTCCCAGGATCCTCTGGTCTCTGCCTCCCTGGCACTGAGATTACAGGTGTGTGACACCAGGAAGACTTTCTGTGTGAATGGTGGAGATCCAGACTCAGGTTCTCACGCTTGTACTTCCCCAACTGAGCCATCACCTCAGCCATGTTAGATGTCAGACCAGAAGTTGAGAAATAGGAAGAGGACCTCCCACTGGCATCAAGAGCTGGTTTCCAAGCCTGAGACTCCATCAGACTTTCAGGTCTAGGAGCTCTTCCTCCAAAGAACTGTCCTCTGAGCAACACAACCGCCATCTTCTCAGGCCCAGCGATTCCTACTCTGCAGAGTTCACCACAGCTGGGCATGATGGCTGCAGATGTTCCTTGGCTGAGAAGGGAGTGTCAGGAAAGACCACAGACCCTCACCTGAGTGCCCAGCCCCTCCCTCTCACACTTGGGGAGGGGCTGCAGGTTCTAGTTTGCTTTCTACTGCTATGATAAAACACCAGAATAGCTTTAGCACTCAGGAGCAGAGGCAGGAGGATCTCTGTGAGTTCAAGGCCAGCCTGATTCACCTAGTGAGCTCCAAGATACATAGAAAGACCCAGTCTTAATAAACACCATCATAACCAAAGGCAACCTGGGGAGGAATGGGTTTATTTCCTCTTACAATTTACAATCCATCATGAAGGGGAGAAACTGAGGCAGGAACTGAAGCAGGCATGAGAACAGGCTGCTTACTGGCCTGTTCCCCATGACTCATTCAGTCTGCTTTCTTACACAACCAAGGACCACTTGCTCACAAGTGGCATCACCCACAGTGGGCTGGTCCCTCCTACATCAATCATTAGTCAAGACAATGCCCCCACAGACTTGCCCACAAACAATCTTAAGGGGGCATTTTCTCCACTGAGGTTCCTCTTTCCAGATAACTCTAGCTTGGATCAAGTTGACAAAAAACTAACCAGGACGCTTCCCCAGAAGAGGACTTGAGTTCTAGTCCCAGAAGCTGTATCAGGTGACTCACAACCACCTGAAACTCCAGCTCCAGGGGATCTACGTATATGTCACACACACACACACACACACACACACACACACACACAATTCTTTTAAAATCTTAAAAATATTATCAGATATAAAAATGTGTCAATCTGAAAGTATATTATAGCACAGGTAAAAATGGAAAATCATTATTCATTATGACATTTCCTTCTAAGCTATTCACAGGTACTTATTAAACTGAGAGGTGACATACAAATTATGAGTAAATGTTAATAATGAAAGTACTAAAATAAAGTTGAAATATATTTTTTGAAATTCTAATTAGATTTTATCACATATTTCACCTGGGTATAGAATTTCTATGATCTCAGCTCTCAGGAGGGTGAGGCAGGATTGTGAGTTTTCAGTAGTCTGTGCTGATCCCTCTCAAAAAAATAAAACAAACCACTCAAAAAACAATGAAAAACAATCAACCAACCAAATTGAGCCCCACACCCCAAAATAACAAGTCATAATTCTAGCTCCCTCTTCCCTCTGGGTTTTCGGTGTCAAGGATCACATTAAGGCTGAACTTATGTTCACTCAAAGAACAGGTGCTTGCAAGTTCCTGAGCCCCTTCTTCAGCCCCTCTGCATTTTATTTATAAATAACAAAATCATTACTGGCAATTGAAGTCAATCAATAAAAAATCTTATTCATAAAAACTGTGGTTTCACTAAAATAAGGGCAAGGGGAAGAATGTCATAGCATATATAATTTCTGAATCGTGTATATAGTTTTCTAAGTTATCCGAACACCGCCAGCCAAACCACCGTCAGAATGCTCAGAAAGGCTTCTCTAACGACCTAACTCTGTGGTCTTTGATATTGTGCCAATGTTCTGTTACATTAAAGCTTAGCTTTAGTTGCTATTGCTTTTTAATTCTATCACTCTAAGAGCTTACACGCCATCATCTGAAGGAGGCGCTTGCGGATACTGCCCTACGACTGCACAGGTGGATGCCTACACAGGCAGCTTCCATGTGAGTTCTCATGAGACCCCGCATAAATGTCACTTATCTGAGGCATACCTGGGAGAAGTGGGGCAGGGTGCAGCCCTGAGCAGATTGTCAGAGGAATCTCCAGCTCAGTAACTTTTGGGTAACCCTTACTACAATGTCCCTAAGACTAAGATGAAAACTCACGGGAATCTAAGCACAGCAGCTTGTGTCTGTAATCTCAGCACTTGGGGATACTGAAACAGAAGGACAGCCATGAGTTTGAGGCCACTTAGGACTACCTTCTGAGTTCCAGGCCATGGGCTATACATCAAAAACACATCAAAAATAAATAAATAAAGTTGTATTTGGAAATAGGAGGAAAATGCCCAGGGAGGATGTCTGAGAAGGTGAGGGAGGGTGAGGCCAGAAGAAGGGCAGATCTCTAGGCTGCCTGTTTTATTCGGTCCCTATTGGTTGGGCATTTACTGTATGGCACCCCTCTTGTAGAATCTGGGTATAGACTACTGAAGGAGGGGGAGATAGTTCCATCAGTGAAACATCAGGACTGGAGCATGACCCCCAGAACCCACCTTTAAATAAAGCCACGTGGGGAGGGACCCTGGGGCATACTGACCAGCTAGCATTGCCTGGTCAATGTGTTTCTGAGAATGACATTAGACACTAACCTGTGACCTCTACATACACATGCATACTCACTCACATACATCCACACACATGCACCCACCCACACGTGCACAAGCCTGAGCACAGATAGATACACACACATAAATCTAGGAATATAGTGAAAGAAGCACAAAGTTGCCTTCGTGGGGGTTTCATTGAGTTAGGGAGACAAAAGATGAGTAAGCGCAGTACGTATTGCATTGGACGGTAAAAGGCATTTAGAGAAAGGAAAGGACAGACAGAGGGAGGCAATGGAGACACTGCGTGCAATAACAGCACATGGCTAACACTACCATGCAGTAAGAGCTGGAAGGAAGGGAGGAAGGGGGTGGGAGGGAGGGAAGGAGGGAGAAAGGAAGGCAGGCAGAAGAAAGTAAAGAAAAAAGGGAGGGAGTGAGGGAGGGAGGGAGGGAGGGAGGGAGGGAGGGAGGGAGGGAGGAAGAGTTTCTCTAAGACTGTGATGAGATTCCACAGCAGAGAAACTAGTAAGTGCAAGAGCCCAGAGGCAGGGCCAGCCAAGTCTGACTCTGACTAAGGGGAAATACTGTGTGCCTGAAGCTCTTTGTGAGAGGAGGGTAATAAGAGATGAAGCCAAGCAGGGAACCGTGAGGATCAGGGAGTAGGTGCCATACAATCTATAATCTATAATCTATATAAGGCCATATTTTCTTTCTTTAAAAAAAGAAAATAATGTGTGTGTATGTGTGTGTGTCTGTCTGTGTGTCTGTCTGTCTGTGTCTGTCTGTCTGTTTCTCTGTGAATGTGTACCACGTGTGTGAGGATGCTTGTAGAAGACAGAAGAAGATGCCAGATCATACAGGCAGCTGTCAGACACCATGTGGGTGCTGGGAACCCAACCTTGGTCTTCTTAAGGGCTGAGCCCTCTCTCCAGCACCAAGGCTACATTCGCTATATCATGTACATGAAATATCCAGAACAGAATGAATGTAGATTAAAATCATGACTTATAGCCAAAGGGGATGGAGCCAATACAGCAATATCATGGGTGCTAATGTCCCCTTTATAAAATGACACAGTATTCTTTTTCTCTTTTTAATATTTTTTATTCTTTGAGAATTTTACACATGTACACAATGTGTTTTTAGCACATCGGCTGCCTACTCCCCTTTCAGCTCTTTCTACACCCTGATATCCTCCTTCTAATCTCATGGCTTCTTTTTTTAATAACCCACTGAGTTCACTCGGTGTTGTCAGTATATGCTTGGGTGTGGGGCCATCCCGTGGAGCATGGACAATCTACCAGGGCCACACTCGTGACAACAAGCAATTCTCCCTCTCCCAGCAGCCTCTGACAGTCAACAACTCCTCAGCTCCCCTTTGCTTTAGTTGATTTTCTGTCGCCTTGACACACACTAGTCATCTGGGGAGAGGGGAACTCAATTCAGAAAATGCCTCCATCAGATTGCCTATAGGCAAGTCTGTGAGAGGGTTTCCTTGACTAATGGTTGATGTGGGTGGGCCCAGTTCACTGTAGGCAGTGCTATCCCTGGGAAGTCAGTTTAAGAAAGCAGGCTGAGCACACCATGAAGAGCAAGCAAGTAAGCAGCATTGCTCCTTGGCTTATGCTCCAAGTTCTTGCCTTGAATTCCTGCCCGACATCCCTCAGAGAAGGAGTGTTATCTGAGAGTGGTAAACCCTCTCCTCCTCAAGTCGCTTTTAGCCAAGGTTTTGCCACAACGATAGAAAGCGAACCAGGACACCGCATATACTAAAATGTCGCTTGGCTGGATCTATGCAGGGCCTGTGTGGGCAGCTCAGCTGTCCTTGAGTGCAATGACCACCTCAGGTGCAGAAGGACTGCTCCACCCAGTCCTCACCAACTGCGGGTCACTGTCATTCTTCTGCCTCCTCTTCCACTTACTCCTAGATGTTCCCTGAGCCTAGAGAGGAGGTGTGTGGTATAAATATTGAATTTAGGACTGAGCACTCCACCACCAGGCACTTCTGCATTCTGGTGTGTTGAGGCTCTGCACTGAGCCCTGTAAACTGCAAAGAGAAACTTCCTGATGAGACCTGAGAACTATGCTAATCTGTCTGCATAGAAGTGAGTAAGGAGAGGGCAGTTTGACCTGGGTCCATCTAGTAAAATAAGAAGAGAAGGTCCTCCCTGGGGGGCTGTGGCCTTCCCAGCAGCAGGCTTTTGAGACGCAACCTTTTTGATGTGCAGATAGCAGAATTCAGGAACACCGAAGCCAAGCGGAAGGCCTCAGTGTTTGCTTGGGACTGCAAGGCTGTAAAGAAACAGGGAACGGCTGACAATACACAGGGTGTTTCTTTTTTGGTTGATGAAATGTTCTAAAATTGATGATGCTGGTGCCGGTACAACCCTGTGAATACATCAGAAATCGTTCAATTGCACACTTTAAATGGATAGATTGTATAGTTTGTGAATTGCCCCTCTAAGCTGCAATAAAAATAATAAAGATAAACACCCACAGGGAAAAAATGAAAGCAATCAGATCTCTCTCTCTTTCTCTCTCTCTTTTCCGTGTGTGTGTGTGTGTGTGTGTGTGTGTGTGTGTGTGTGCCCGTGCCCTATGCCTCTACAGAGGCCAGAAGAAGACATCAGCGGGTCCTATTCTATCACTCTCTGCCTTTATTCCCTTGAAGCAGGGTCTCTCACTGAACTCGGAGCTAGGCTCACACCTGGCAAGCTCCAGTTATCCCGTCTCCTGGGTATCTTGTTCAGCTGTAGGCGAACGCCTCCCAATCTGACGTTGGCCTGCCCTTCAGCTGGGGTCTTCACGTCAGTACCCCAGCACCCTAGAAAGGCTGGGGAACTTTCCACTCTAACACTCACTGCCTTTTAACACAGAACCAGCCTGAGCCGTGTGAGCATTAAACGAGGCTCTCCACACCATCCCCGAAAGAGGCAGCAAAAATAAAATATTGTCTCTTAGCTAACAGGTAATCTTCACAGACACCATCTTATTAAAGTTTGCAAAGCCAAGCCCTGAGGCTAAGCATGACTCTCTAGGAACAGCCTGGCCAGCCTGGCTGAACGTTCCTGTTAGTTCTCTCCTACAGCTCAACTCCCTGTCTCCCTCCACCTCCCCTTCCCCCAAACTGGTCACTTCTAATTCTCCAAAATCCCCCTCTTGGATGAGGCTGAGGCTCGGTTCCCTGCCAAATCCTTGGCTTGTGTGTATTAACAAGGCCACGGGCTCGGATTTGATGGAAGTGGCGGCTTAGATGCATAAGCCCCTCACATGCGGGTGAACAATCACAGATAAAAACTACTTTCAAATGTGATTAGGCTCCGGCAGAGCCAGCCAGAGGCCAAAGGAAGCAGGACTCACAGAGAGGCTAGAAAGGATGATTAAAGCCCAGCAGAGGACTCTGGGATTGGCCTAGGGGACATCATGTCACAGTGTTCATCTCTGTCCCAGGGCCACACAGCCCCCTTCCTAGGCTTTGTGCTTCTTCCCACTGGGAACTCGATAGCTCTTCCCACTGTGGCCTCTCAGGTTCTTAATCCTGGCTGCCTGTCACCGAACCACCACATGGAAATCCAGCTGGGTTTTGTTTACTTGGCCTGCTTTCTTCCAGATAGGAATATCTTTCTTTACTGATGGTGAGCCATCTGTCGGTACCTCTACCAAAACCAAGCACTGTGATAATAGCTAGAACCCAGGGGAGAATTTGATACCAGCCACTGTAAGAACTTTATATCTAATGCCTTATCGATCCTTCTAAATAACAATATGAACTGGGGTCCATATCACCCCATGTTATCGATGGAAAGTAAGTGTCCAATAAGGTCAGCATGGAACCCACAGGCTAGGTCCCGCCCTCAGCAATCCGTGTGCACTGGTGCATTTAAGTCCCCTCGAAAACCTGATGCGGTGATTTCTTGATTACCCTCATTTTGGAGGTGGGAAGACTGAGAGACACTCAACAAAATTTGCCCTGCCTGCCTTTCTTCTCTTTCTGAAGCAAGGCACAGAAATACACACACTGTGTGTATGCACACTGCCTATACTCATATGCACCCGCCATAGGAGTGTAAGGAACAAAATAGCATCAGATCCCTTGAGGCTGGATTTACAGGCTATTGTGAACCACCTGATGAGGGAGCTGGGGACCAAACTTGGGTCTTCTGTAAGAGCAGTACCTGCCCTAAATGACTAGGCCATCTCTCCAGCCTCCTAAGAATATTTTTGTGCATTCATTTAGTGCTGATCTATTTTAAGAAAGGAATGTAGGTGTGTGGGGATCTGGATTGAACTGGGTCCTCACTATCTATGTGGCTTTGGGCAAATCACTTGGCTTCTCTGGGCCTCTCCTTGCTCTTGTATAGAGAAGGAACAATAATAGTGGCTCCTTCAAAGGACGGGGGTGATGGTTCAGAGAGATCCAGCAGGTGATCAGCCTCTATGTAGCACTTATTAGACAGCAGGTGTTTAATAAGTGCTCCTCGCTTTCAGCGTTACTGTTCTCGGAGCTATTATTTCACTGCCGCCAATCAAAGTGAGTTTTAAATAGGTGAAACACACAAGGGAGCTAGTTCTTAAAAGTCCTTCTCAACTGACTGCCTGGGTTGACTGTCCCTCCTCTGTCTCCTTTCGACCTCCCTTCTCTTTGCCCAACCAACAGGCTCTTTTCCCTCTGTGAATTAACTCTCTAGAACCCAGTAGCCTCAACGGTTTCCAGCTTCATGCACTCCCAGCTAGCCCGCTATACACCATGGAGACTCCCAGGCAGGCACCTGCAGAAAGATTCAGGACAGCGTCCTTGACTACAAGCTCCAGGAAGCCAGGCCCTCATCTGTCCTGTTTGCTGTCACACACAACACAACATCCAGCACTCAACAGGCAGTCAATAACTGTTAGAGTGAGCGGATGACAGACGTGTAACCCCACACACACCAGGATATCTGCCATTTGGCCAGGGGACAGACCGCGGCAGCTGGCAGGAGCATCACCCAGTCCCTTAAATCTTCATACAACCAACCTTGTGTCCTAAATGTCTAACAATTAAGCTCGTGCTAAACTTTCTGAACTGAAATGCGCCTGCTGGATTAAGGTATGTGGCAGCCCTGTGGGGACCTACCTGCAGATGTCCTCAAATGAGAACTTGGGGTGTTGGGAGGCATTTTTGCCAGGCACATCCCTGCCTGTTTGTTACATTTGAATCTGAAAGGACTCCACAAGATCGTGTTTTGAATGCTTGTTCCCCCGCTGGTAATGGAAGTGGGCTGTTGGAGGCAGGTCTCTCTGAAGGTTCCCTTAGTGCAAAGCTTCCCTCGGGGAAATGTCCTCTCCTCATGAAAAGATGGCCAGTGGGGTCTGGGGAGATTGTTTGGTGTGGGAGCCAGCCGATGTAGAAGCCAGCCATGATTAGCTAAATAGATAAAGACCACCCAAAGGAAGTTCTTTACTTCCAACCATTAGCGCCTACCAGAGTAGGACTCGGCCATCGAGAAGTTTAATGGAGGCCTGAGTCTCAGTAGTTTACCCTGAAGCAATACCTGGTTGCAGGAAGAACCACAAACTGAGATTACCCAAGCACCACCCAAGAACAGCCCATCCCAAGGAAATGCCTAACATTCCAACCGTTGTAGATAGGATCACCTGCCAGCACACTCACCAGGACACCCCTAGACAAATGTCAACCAATCAAGATGATCTGTGCTTTTACGTACAGGACTCAGTCTCCTTGTTGGTTTTGGGGGGACTTCGCATAATGCTTGGTAGGTGTGGGTCCTTGCTGGACCTGAGTTCAGACCTCACACAAAAGCTGGGCACGGTTGTGCACACTTGTTACCTCAGGACGGAGGCAGGAGGAGGAGAGGAGGCTCTGGAGCTTGCTGGCCAGCCACCTGCCTGAAAAAGAGCAAGCTGTAGGTTCAGGGAGAGCCCTTGTCACAGATGAATAAGGTAGAGAGTGATGGTGCAGACCTCCTGCAGAGAAGGGCACAGGTACAAGGGGACACGCGTGCACACACTCACACAGGTGGCTAATCCTCGCCAGCCGCTCCCACGGCAGCCAGGGCACCTCGGATTCTGCTGCAGGCTTTGAGGTCGGGCTCCTTCCCGTGTAAGGAGGAGGCCGTGCGAAAGAGATCTTCAGGGGGGCCTTTGATTTTCTTTTGACCCTCATCTTGTCTCAGGGATGAGAAGCCCAGCTTGCTTCCATTCTTTTCAATTTAGCTCCCTTTGTTCCCTGTCTCATGTTCTTGGCCAGTGCAAACTTTTGAAGAAGATTCTGCTTTGGGGAAGTTTATAACAGCTGTAAAGATCTCTATTAACCAGCCTTTATCGGTGAGATAAAGACCAGCTGTTTCACTAATTGCCCTTAACTGCTCGGACCTGATTATTAATGAATGCCCTTGCCTTGAGTTCAGACAGCTTAATTAGTGAAAGCTAAGTGTTCCCAATAAATTTACTAACCTATGATAAGCTTTTCTTTAATAGGAAATGTGCAGTTCTTAATTAAATAGAATAATTTACAACTCTACGTCTATTATAAGTAATGGCTGCCCAGTTACCACACTACCTAATTAGGTGATTTTGAAACGCCTCTGGAGCGGAGCTAAGGGTAATGTTGAATGTGCTTTGGAGAAGCCAGTTTGTGAATAGAGCCCATTGGGGTGGAGTCATAGACAGGACATGTATTGACATCGGGGTTGGGATTTCCCCTCTGTCATTCACAGAGAGCCTGCTGGCTCATCTGCAGGAGAGGTACCTCACCCCTGCAGAGTCCAGCAGGAAGTGTGGGAAGCAGGGTGACTGTTGGACATCCAAAAATAAATAAAGAAGGAAAACAAAAGCGGATGCTCCCTAAAACGACACCAGAGTCCTGTCGGCTTTTCCCTAGAAATGTAATTATTGTTAATATAAAATAGCCTTGCAGGGGTTAGAGAGGCTCAGTGGTTAAGATCACTCACTCCTTCGCAGAGGTCCCCACACCCTTGTGGCACAGCACACAGCTCCCTGTAACTCCAGCTCCAGGGGATTAACGACCACTCAGAGGCCAGAAAACAATAAATCTTTTTATTTTAAATAAAATAGACAGGTGTGGGAGCATACACCTTTAATCTCAGCACTTGAGAGGCAGAAACAGGTGGATCTCTGTGACTTTGTGGCCAATCTAGTCTATATAGCCAGTTCTAGGTCAGGGCTACATACCAAGACCCTCTCTCAGGAAACCAAAAACTATGTATATCATTGGGTGTGGTGTGATGATGTAATGTCAGGGCAATTGGCCTATCACCTCACAGAGTGTGCTGGTTCCTTTGTCACTTGACACAACCCGGGCACATCTGGAAGAGGCAGTGTTAATCAAGAAATTTTGTTTCCATGGGATTGGCCTGTAGACAATGCTGTGGGGCGTTTTCGTGGATGATGATTGAATTGGGAGCGTCCAGGCTGTTGTGGGCAGTGCTATTCCTGTCCAGGTAGTCCTGAGTTGTATAAGAAAGCAGGCTAAGGGCGAGAGATAGCTCAGCAATTAAGAGCACTGACTGCTCTTTCAGAGGACCTGGGTTCGATTCCCAACACCCACATGGTGGCTCACAACTGTCAGTAACTCTAATTCCAGTGAACCTGGAACTCTCACATACGTGCACACAAAATGCCAGTGTACATAAAAATAAAATATTTAAAAGAAGAAGAGGAAGAGAGAAAGAAAGCAGTCTAAGCAAGAATGAAAATCAAACAGCCCTCCTTCATGAGTCTTTAGTCTTTGCCTCCAGATTTCTGCCTTGAGTTCCTGCCATAGCTTCCCTCAGCGATGGAGTATGACATGAGAATTGAAAACTGAAAGAAACCCTTTCCTCTCCAAGGTGCTTTTGGTCATGGTGTTTTATTACACAATAGAAACCCTAACTAAGACAGAAATTGATACCAGGATCGTGGGATGCTGCTGGGACAGACCTGACCAGGCTGCTTGAGGGAGGACTGAGGAACTGTTTGGAACGCTGGAGTCCTCAGAACTTAATGAGCTGTTCTGTGGCAGCTTGGGTGACAAGGATGCTAGGAGCAGTGTAGATGGCGGGGGCTGGCTTGTGAAATTTTGAGAGGGAAGTAAAAACTCTCTCCAGGCTATTTATGTGATATTCTGAATTATGAATCTGTGGTTCTGGTCAGCTGGAGCTGAAGAATTGGCTGTGATTAACAAAAGGACCAGAAGCACTAAAGAGAAACCTTTGCTTTTCTGTGACAATCAATACTGGTCAGCTGACACATTCCAGCTGAAACTGCAAACTCCCACGTGTCCCAGACTGGGTTGCATAGTGTACCCCCAAATTCACTCCCATCCAGAATCTCAGAATGTGACCCTCTTTGAAACACGGGTCCTTGCAGATGTCATTGTGACATACAAGGTCATACAAGATCATACCTCAAACCCAGCTGGCATTCTTGTAAGTTGGCGATTATGTAGAGACTGGGTAAGTGTCCAGCTGCTGCTGAGCAGGGAAGAAAGGGTGGAACACAGACGCCATGTAACAGTAGTCAGCCATGGGAAAGGTTTGTGATCATTAGTGAAAACATGGGTAGTGCTGGAGGTCATTGTGTTTAATGAAATAAGCTGCGCACAGAAACACAGACACCGTGTGATCTCTCTCCCTCATGTGGCAGCTCAAAACTACATGTAATTCCAGTTCTGGGGGATCCAGTGCCCTCTTCTGGCCTCCCTGGGTACCTGTATCACTTGGCACACATGCAAACAAGCACATGCATGTGCATTAAAGACATGCACACACGCATATTTTTAAAGATTTTAGAGAGCTTGAATGCACAGGATCTGAAAATGGGTCAGTGGTGAGCAGAGGCTCATGGGGGGAGGGTCAGGAGCATGGGAAAGGGCTGATCTACAGTGACAAAGTTGGAGCTGAACAGGTACAAGGCTTCCAGTGTGCTGTCTCTTGCTGAAATGACTGCAGATCACAAGCATGTACTGTAGGCTTCAAGAAGCGGAAATAAATGAAGGGACAGTCTTCAACATCAGTGTTAAACATTTAACAGAGATAACATTTAACCTGCTTTAAATATGGCGTGATGCACACGCATGTGGGAACCACACCCTGTAATATGGACATTTTCCACGTGTTGGATTGTAGACCTACACCACCACACCCAGCTCCAACAGTGCTCTTTCAACGGTGGTGTAAGTGAAAGCTAAGAGTAGGCATAAGTTGGCAGCTGGGCCAACAGATCATTCTGAGGACACCACCATTTTGTTTGTTTGATTGTTTTATTTTGTTTTTGTTTTTCAAAACAGGATTTCTCTGTGTAACAGCCCTGACTGTCCTGGAACTAGCTCTTGTAGACCAGGCTGGCCTCGAACTCACGGAGATCTGCCTCCCAAGTGCTGGGATTAAAGGTGTAAGCCACCACCACCCAGCGACACCACCATTCTTGAAGGCTATACATTTAATCTAGGCAGAGCAAACTCAGTTGTTCATGGAGAGGATTCAAGCTGTTAATTACATTAGTTACCATTTACTCTGTGCTGTAGACAACACCTCATTAGGCCTCAAAGAATGAGAGTGTCTGTTCTAAACCATACTGTTGTTAGAAGTATCACTTGAGCATCATAACAAATCCCACCAGCACATATCTGAGCAGAGTTTTGAACATTTTCAAAATAGTTTTCATGCTCATGAAATATTATACACAGAGACCCTGGAACAAAAAACAATATAGGATTAAAAATAATAATAACAGCAGGATCTCACTATGTAGCCCAAGCCCTGAAACTTGCAGTGTAGCCCAGGACCTAATTGGACCAGACCCTGAGTTCCTCCTGCCTAAGTCTCCCAAGGACTAGGATTACAGTAGGCAACACTATACCTGGTTAATGTAAGAACTGTAACCCTGTTTCCCTGATAAAACAACTGGATCTTCTCCTTTGTTGATTCCTCGATGCCCTCTCCTCTGAGCCACTGATTTCCATAATTCCCATTGATGATGTACAATACAATCTTCTAAACACTCTCGCCTACCACATGCAAATCTATGTACTTTCACACCTCAAACACTGCATGTATTAGTCACTTGATACGTAGCTTCCTTGCCACATCTTCTCATCCTGAAGTATGTCACAGAAGTTTCCCCAAGTTTCTCGATTGTTCTGAGGCATAATCAGTGACTGAAGAGACCCTCATGGCATGGTTGTCCTGCAATCATGAACCTTCCCTTTTTCCCTCCCTTTAGCTATAAACAACGTCTCAGTAAAAAAATCCTACCACAAACTGATAGGCTGCGGCTCTTATTTCTGGGAGATGGGTGCCAAGGGCAGGATTGCTGGCCCAAAGAATCATATGGTTCTTTTTAACTGTTCTTTAGAGAATAAAGCAAGAGAACACAGCTGAGGTGACTTCTGGAAGGGCAGAGGAAGTAGAGCAAATGGACCCAAGAGAAGTCTGCCGGTGGCTGTCACAGTCTCTGAGATACAAAGTTCTCAGACTACAAGTGGTTCCCTTGGTCATATTTTTTATGACTTACATAGATGGCATCATTCCGATTGTCAAATTGAGCAGATTGAAAGATGCCTAAGTAGTTAGTAAAGCATACCTCTGGGGTGACTGTGATTGATGTGAGTCCAGAGATCTGCTCCTGAAGGCTCTAATGAGTGGATTGATCCCTTGATGACTTCACAATGTGCGGACATTATTGGGAGGTGGTGAAGGGAAGAGGTGGACCCTTCTTGGCAAAAAAAAAATAGACCATCGAGGACACGTCCTTAGGGGCTACACCTTGCACGGCCCCTTCCTTTGTCTTTCTCTCTGCTTCCTATGCAACAGCCTCTTCCACCAAAGAATCTCACCTCCGTGGCAATTTGCTAAAATGTATGGACCAAAGAATCTCAGCACCATGGAGATCCACTAAAATGCATGGATCTAGGTATCACAGACAAAACCCTCCCAAACTGTGAGCCAGTGACAACAACAAAGTAAATAAAGACAGATTCTCGGAAGGATTCAGGCAAAGAGAAACCCTTAATCACGGCTAGCTGGGATGTGAGCAGCTGCAGCTGCTGTGAAGATAAGTGTGGAGGTCTTCAAAGGGACAGAACAAAGCTACCGTATGACCTCGCTACATCATTGCTGCATTCGAGCCTAAAGGACTCACGGTCTGCACACAACAGAGATACTGGCACAGTCACGCTCACGGTTATGCTAGTCATTGCACGTGAGATGGAAGCCGCTTAGCTGTCCATCAGCAGATGAGAGGATAATGAACAGTTGGTGTAAACACACACTGGAATTCCATTTACTCATGGAGGTGACATCATTGGGTGGAGCTGGAGATCATTATGTAGGCAAAATAAGCCAGATGCAAAGAGATATTGAATCTGTTTTCTTTCATAGACAGATCAAAAATTATATATGCACACGCAATATGTATATATATATATGAGTGTATAGACATATGTGTGTTCATATGGGAGTTCTTATTTCTAAAGAGGAAGGGATTCTAAGGGAGGAGAGACATCAGGAGGGGAGCCTCTGGGGAGGGAGGCACAAACCTTCAAGGGATGGATGAGAGAGGGTAGCAGGGACCAAAGGAGGACAAACGAGAATGACACATATGCAGGAACACATTGTAATTTTTACTTTGCATGTTAACTTTATTTTTGGGGGTCTTTTGTGAAGAAGGGGTGCTGTGCAGCCCTTGCTATCCTGGAACTTGCTCTGTAGATTAGTTAGGTTGGCCTCAAACTCAGAGATCCATCTGCTGGCCTCTTCCTCCCAAGGACTAGGACTAAAGGTTTATGCCACCATACCAGACTAACTTTAGTTTTTAAAAGACACCAAGAGGAAATTTTTTATAAAAGTTAACATTTTGCATAATAAACCATTTTTGAACAACAACAAAAAAAGACACCAAGAGTCAAGATAAACCCTTTCCCCTTCACTTGCTTCTGTCAGGAATTTCCATCACAGGGATGAGAACAATATCTAATACAACAGGCATCCGATGTTACATAAAGATCTTAAAATTACCTGCATATTTGAATATTCCTAAGTGAAGCTATACTGCTGAGACACTTTGGATCTTCACCTTACCCTGCCTGTGAGAGCTCACCACTACCTTACATCTTTCCCACATGGCTAGTTTTTGTATTGTTTACACATTTGTCTTCCTTGTAAAAGAATATAAGTGGCATTTTCAATGCCTACAAATTATTTCTTATTAAGGAGAGACTGAGAGCCTTTTTAATGTCACCCTCTGTAATGCAGAGCTCAGAGATTCTAAATGCCACAAACAGAAATGATCAATATGAGCTGCTTTTGAGTTCTGACGTTAAAGAGGCCCTGCCACGAACCCTCAAATGCAAGTCCTCTGAAACAGTGCCAAGATGCCCCCATTGCTGTGGGAGAATGCTCTTGTACATTGTGAAGATTTGTCACTTATATTGGTTTAATAAAATGCTGATTGGCCAGTAGCCAGGCAGGAAGTTTAGGTGGGGCAACCAGACTAAGAGAATTCTGGGAAGAGGAAAGGCAGAGAGAGGCTGTCACCAGCAAGACACAGAGGAAGCAAAATGAAAATGCCTCACTGAGAAAAAGTACCATGCCATGTGACTAAAAATAGACAAGAATTATGAGTTAATTTAAGTTTAAGAGCTAGTTAATAATAAGCCTGAGCTAATAGGCCAAACAGTTTATAATTAATATAAGCTTCTTTGTATTTATTTGGGACTGAACGGCTGCAGAACCAGACAGGATAGAAACTTCTAGGGGACATATGGACACTATCAGAGGGTAAGATTTCCCCAGTGAGATCGTTTCCTGGATGAGAAGAGGCCGAGTGGGAGAGGGGTGTGGAAGCCCCCAGACACAGTCAGGCCAGTGTCCTCCTATCTCCCCCTCCAAGTGCTGCATTGCAGAGAATCAAGCTCTACCCATCACCTGCTCCCATCTTTTCATCCTTTTCTCCTCGTGGGTGCCTCTCCAGAAAAGCACGTGTAGCCTTAATTGTTGTTTCAGGTTTTTCAAGATGGCATTTTTGTATAGCCCTGGCTGTCCTAAAACTCATTTTGGAGACCAGGCTGGCCTCAAACTCAAAGATCCTCCTCCTCTGCCTCTGCCTTCCAGTGCTGGAATTAAATGAGTATACCCCCACTCCCAGCTCCTAATTTGGTTTTAATAGCCAAAAGTCACTCAGCCATTCACCATAGGTGGGTTTTCACGCTGTCTCCAATATGTCTTGTTGTCCATTATAGCAAAGCACTATCATAGATTTTTCTTCTCTGTGCATCTTTTGTCATCCTACATCATATTTCTATCCCTCAAATTCTTTTTTTTTTTTTTTTTTTTTTTTTTTTTTTTTTTTTGGTTTTTCGAGACAGGGTTTCTTCGTAGCTTTTGGTTCCTGTCCTGGAACTAGCTCTTGTAGACCAGGCTGGCCTCGAACTCACAGAGATCCCCCTGCCTCTGCCTCCCGAGTGCTGGGATTAAAGGCATGCGCCACCACCGCCCGGCCCTCAAATTCTTTATATTTAATATTTCTGCCACACTGTCTTTTTTTTTTTTTTTTGGTTTTTTGAGACAGGGTTTCTCTGTGGTTTTGGAGCCTGTCCTGGAACTAGCTCTTGTAGACCAGGCTGGTCTCGAACTCACAGAGATCCGCCTGTCTCTGCCTCCCGAGTGCTGGGATTAAAGGCGTGCGCCACCACCGCCCGGCACTCGCCACACTGTCTTCAACACAAGTACTGACTCTTTGTTGGTCATAATTGTTCGTTGTTTGGTTGGTTGGTTGGTTGGTTGGTTGGTTGGTTTGTTCATTCATTGGGGATCATGGAGAACAAAACCTAAGAGCTTGAGATGAAAAGAGGGGCCCATGAGATGGCGCGGTGGGTAAAGGGGCTTGCCACAAAGTCCAAGAACCCAAGTTCGATCCCTGAGATAATACACATAGTGGAAAAAGGAAAACAATTCTTACAAGCTTTCCTCTGACTGCATACTTTGTCATGGCAGGCACACACACACACACTCACACACACAAACATGCACACGCACACATTAAATAAATAAACATAAAAACACTGAGAATAAAATGGAAGTATCCTTTAGTATTAGGGTTTTAAGCTCCCTTCTGTATAGAATGTTACCAACAAATTTAATTTTCATCATTTCCGTTCCTTCTGATCAACTAATTTAATTTATTTACTGGGCTGTTGTTTCTTCTCTCTCTCTTCCTGGAATTTAACCTTTACTTTGGAATGAGAATTTAATTTTGGTAATTTCCAGTTCCCTTTAAACAGCTGGCATCTTGTTGCTGACTGCAGATGACCCTGGCTGAGGTTAGCACAGTGTTGTGGAAGATAAAATACACATCTGCGGGCAAGACAGTCAGGGGAACGTAAATGCCATAGCATAGATGTTGGCTCAGAAGCCCTGAAGTTCAGAACCGAGAAGATCTGGTTTCAGACAAGAATCTGGAAGGCAGTGAGAAGGCTGAGTAGGCTGGGGAGCTACCTTGCCAATAATCGTGAATCCCTGGGTTCAATCCCTGGGACCCACATGGTGGAGAAAGAGAACCAACTCCTGGAAACTGTTTTCTGATGTGTGTACCATGGCACATTCCTCCCCATACACACTCACACATATACAATATACACATGCATTCATCACTCACACATATACATATACACACATATGCACACGCTAAATTTAAAAAGTAAATTTTTTTTAAGACTTGAGGCTCGGAGAGCAGTTTGGAGGATCCGGTTTTGGAAGAGAGCTTGGAGTGATTGGTCTGATTTTTGCATAGGAAAATCGTGGGGGAAAAAAGAGAACATGACAACACTGTAGCTTTCTACACAATTGTGCTTTATAATAGTTAAATATGTTTTGGTTCTTACCTCAGGCTCTAGCACTCTACCACTTTAAAATCTGTCAACTTCCTGAGCAGTAAGGCTGATGGGAGAATCTGGTGTTCAAATGCTCCCTCATCCAGCCTGGTTGCCTGTCAGAGTTCCCAGTGGCTCGGCATTCCCTGGGCGATGGAGGCGTCCTCTACCCTGGTGAGGAGACATGGTGGAGTCTTGCACAGGGGCTTGTCCAGAAAGAACAAGCCATGGTTAGAAACTTGGGACAGTCAGACTCACCCTTGCCCCGTCTTCCTGCGAGGAGGCTCAAGGCTCTGTTCATCATGCCTGAGTGACAGTCATCTGTGAAAGCTCCTGAATTACGTATGGAATTAAGGAAACTTCCAGCACCCACAGGGCACTGCCCCAGAGAGGGTGGGACATCGTGTGCCCTCCTCTGTCATCTCCCACAAGGGTGTTTGCCTGTATTCTTTGGAACACCCTTTGTTGTTGTTGTTGTTGTTGTTATTGTTGTTTTGTTTTATTTTTTTGAGACAGGGTTTCTCTGTGTAACTTTGGGGCCTGTCCTAGAACTCGCTCTGTAGACCAGTCTGGCCTTGAACTCACAGAGATCCACCAGCCTTCTCCCGAGTGCTGGGATTAAAGGTGTGCACCACCACCGCCTGGCTTGGAACACCCTTTTTGACAAGTAGTTAAACATTGAGTATGGTGTTGTCCTGGGTTTTGGGAGCCACTTTAGCCAACGGTCAAGTCAGAGGAAAGGAATTAAGGAAAACAGTCAGAAGTTCCAGAAGCCCTGACCATTGCTGACATCCGACAATCTACCAGAACAGCGTCCTTCAGTGGTGAAACCTGGCTGTAATTCAGCTGAATTGACTTACAATACCCAGCTTGTGTCTGCTCAAAAACTGATTGGTAGGAGGGGGCGGGAGGAGGGACACACATCTGGCTTGGGAACATGTGGTGTGGAGTATATAAGAGAAAACAGTACATGTGTTTAGGGTTTTTTTTTCTGTTGTGCATTTTCTTTTTCCTATATCTATGGCCAGAATTCTTTTTTGAAAAAGTGATCCAGGATTGCAAACATTTGTGGATTGTAGGTGACTGCTGATGGCGTGACACTCAGGGAGTATCACAGGTATCTTCGTCATAGGAGGAGTTAGTGAATTCACGAGAAGACAGGCCTAGAGGTTTCATTATCTTAGACATTTTTTTCCACAGGCACAGGAGGTTTCTATGTAGTCCATCTGGCCTTGAACTCACTTATCATCCTGCCTCAGCCTCCCATGTGCTGGGATTACAGGTATACACTACTACATAGAATTCTAAGTAATTTTCTTGATCTAGCTGTGTTGGGGAATATTATTTTCAGGTGTGTAACTTTTGTTTACACTACGTTTGTTTAACTCTGTGAAGCTGTATTACTGTGCCTGTCTATAACACCTGATGATCCTAATAAAGAGGTGAATGGCCAATAGCAAGGCAGGAGCAAGGATAGGCAGGGCTAGCAGGCAGAGAGTATAAATAGATGGAGAAATCTGGGAGAAGGGAAGAAAGAGGAACAAGAGAACAAGGAGAGGAGGAAACTAGGGGCCAGCTACCCACCCAGCGACCCAGCCAGCCATGGAGTAAGAAGGCAAGAAGATATACATACAGAAGTGATGTAGGTGGGACTGCTATCAACCTGGTGTTTCATTGGTTAACTAATAAAGAAAACTGCTTGGCCTGATAGGTCAGTGATGTAGTACTGTTATCTGTCAATCTGTTTGTGTTGATTTCATTGGTTAATAAAGAAACTGCCTTGGCCCTTGATAGGACAGAAAATTAGGTAGGCGGAGTAAACAGAACAGAATGCTGGAAGTGAAGCAGATGCCATTCCTCTGCTCTCTGGGTCAGACGCAATGAAGCTCCAGCCCAAGATGGACGTAGGCTAGAATCTTCCTGGTAAGCCAAACCTCATGGTGCTACACAGATTACTAAATATGGGTTAAGCAAGATATGAGAGTTAGCCAAGAAGAGGCTAGATATAATGGGCCAGGCAGTGTTTATATGAATACAGTTTGTGTGTTGTTGTTTCGGGGCATAAGCTAGCCAGGCGGCGGGGAGCCGGGTGGCAAGAACACAGCCCGCAGCTCCTTTTACAGGTCAGAAAATTAGGTAGGTGGAGTAGACAGAATAGAATGCTGGGAAGAAGGGAAGTGAGGTCAGACACTATGCCTCTCCACTCCAGGGCAGACGCAATGAAGCCAGCCGCCAAGTCAGACATGCTGAATCTTTCCCCGGTAAGCCACCACCTTGTGGTGCTACACACATTATTAGAAATGGGTTAGTCAAGATGTGAGACTTAGCCAAGAAGAGGCTAGATATAATGGGCCAATCAGTGTTTAAAAGAATACAATTTGTGTGTTGTTATTTCGGGTGTAAAGCTAGCCATGCGGGAGCCGGGTGGGATGAAAAGCAGGCCTACTCGACTCATCACTACACAGAAGTAAGAAAGATAAAAGCCCAGAGGCAAAAGGTAGATGGGATAATTTAAGTTAAGAAAAGCTGGCTAGAAAGAAGCCAAGCTAAGGCCGGGCATTTATAATTAAGAATAAGCCTTCGTGTGTGATTTATTAGGGAGCTGGGTGGTGGGTCCCCAAAAATCCAAAAGAGTAAAATGTCACACAACATAGTTGTGGACAAAATTGCACATAAAGGTAAACTCAGTGCCACTATTAACAGAGCAAGAACAAAGCTAAGGTGAGTCCCAGTGAATTTCAGTTGTTCAACAAATAACAGGTATTTTAGGTCCAAGAGATAATAGAGTAGGAGAGACAGCTTAGCCAAACAGGACACATGGGAACATTCTATGGGCATTTAAAATAGAAGCTGTCAGCTGGGCAGTGGTGGCGCACACCTTTGATCCCAGCACTTGGGAGGCAGAGGCAGGCAGATCTCTGTGTGTTTGAGGCCAGCCTGGTCTACAAGAGCTAGTTCCAGGACAGCTAGGGCTGTTATACAGAGAAATCCTGTCTCAAAAAAAAAAACAATAAATAAATAAATAAGTAAAATAGAAATTGTCGCCCATATCTCGGCCTTTGTCTCCAAAACCAAGGCTCCTTGGGAAAATGACTGTGTCTAACTCTGAGTCAGAAAGACAAGACAAACTTGGACCATGGTGCGGTGGTGGAGGGTTTTTTGAAGTATTCAGAAAAGGAGATGGAGCCTAGCAAATGGACACAGGAAGCAACCCCAGTCAGTGTACAATGGGTGGAGCTGTTACCGTAGTAACCAACCACTTCCGGATTGGTTCTGAGGCCCACACAGGAGGGAATCTATCCCTGCTACTGTAAACTTGGCGGCCAGGTGGTCATAGGCCCTAGGAGGGGAGAGCACACTATTGTTGTTTTGCTGAATAGTCATATTGACAAAGCACCTTCCAAATCTGTGTTTACGCTCTTGGCTTCAGTGACGCTGTCTGTGCACCTGCATCAGAGAAGCCTCTCTGTGTAGCGGGCATGAGGCAATGAAGAAAGGCTGGCGTGATAGCGCGGTGACTGAGTGCACACTGCTCTTCCAGAGGAACAGAGTTTGGTTTTCAGAACCCATATCAGGCAGCTTGCAACAGCCTGTAAATCCAGTTTCAAGGGATCTGATGTCCTCTTCTGGCTTCCCCGGGCACTGTACCCATCTGTGAAAACCTACACACACACACACACACACACACACACACACACACACACACACACACACACGTGTTGCGTGCATGCACGCAAATAAAAAGAAAAAGGGAAATCTTTATTTTTAAATATTGAATATAAATGATGAGTGAGAGTTCAGCCCCAGGCAGAGCGCCTGTCTCCACCCCCTAAAGGCCCGGGAGCACTGAGAAAGAGGGAACAGAAAGAACACAAGCACCAGAGGGAGGAGAGGACCACGGCGAGCCCTGTATTCTGGACACGACGTGGACACTGCACTCATGACCTCACAACTGCTGCGGGCGCCTGCATAAGACCTGCACAGACCAAACCAGTGTGGGGGGCAAGGGGCGGGGGCTCTGAAAGCCCCACCCCCAGCAGAAGAGCTATTGGTAGATGATGGCTACTGGGGGAGAGAGAGTCAGTTTTCTTCAGGGGCATGGTCTCCATTAGATTGCCCAGGGATGGCCCTATTGGGTTCACTTGACTACTTAGAAAGAAGGAAGAGGAGAAGAAAGAAAACGAGAATATGAACATAAGAGGGGAAGTGTTGATCCAAATGGGAAGGGGGAAGCAGAGAGACAGATTTGATAAAAAACAGTATAGGACTTTATGAAATTATAAAACGGTTGAAACATAAGCAAAGAAACAGTATTGCTAAAAGGTTTCCCTGTGTGCAAAACTAAAACAATTTGAGCAACGTAATAGATAACAGTGTGGATTGTAAGGGTGACGTGGGTGAGCAGACACACACAGAATGGGACAGGATGGTGTTGGTTACCACTCTTGGCACTGTGCTGAGATACCCGGCATAAACAGACTGAGGAAGAATTTATTTTTGCTCTGGGCTCAGATGGTTCCATCTACAGTCCTTGGCTCCATGGATTCTGGGCCCACAAGAGAGAGGATGTCATAGTGGCAGGAGGGTGAAGAGAAGTCTAGTCACTTCAAGGCAAACAGGAAGGAGAAACTAAGGGAAGAAGAAGGGACAGATGGAACTGTCACAGTCTGAAGGTGTGCCCTCTAGAGGTTGACTTCCTCCAGCTAGGCCCTGCCTCCTACAGTTTCTAGACCATCACGTGACAATCCCATTCCCCAAGAGCTAACCAGCAGGTGAGCCTGTTGGGGACATTCCAGGACTCAGACCATGTCAGGCACCCTGCCAGTAACCCCACTCCCTGAGCTGGCCCCAGTAAGTGACTTCTAACAAGTGCACATCACAGCTCAGGATAGCAGGGAAACCATCTTCCACAGTCCACAATGCTATAAGCCCCACCAAGGCCAATGTCACCAGCCACATGTCTTGTGATTTGCTGTCCCCTCTAAACCCATCACCTCAGTCAATCATGAGAAAAGAGTTTCTGTCATTCAGATTTAAGGACATTCAACAAGATACTCAAATGTCTTGTTCACAAAAAAAAAAAAAAAAAGAAAGAAAAGAAAACATGAAAGGCTAGAGAAAGTGTTGTGGGATATTTGTACACTGTATGAAGACATGTTGCTGTGATTGGTGTAATAAAAAGCTGAGCAGCCAATAGCTAGGCAGGAGAGGATAGGCAGGATTTCTGGGGAGAGAAAGGAAGAGGAGCAATCTAGGCATTCAGATTAGGCCAGCTAGATGCCAGGGAGACACTGAGGAGGTTGAACATACGATACAGAGTAGAGGTAACCGAGCCCCATAGAAGAACACAGATTAACAAAAGCAGGTTACTTTAAGTTGTAAGAGCTAGTGGGACAAGCTTAGGTCAACAGACTAGCTTTCATAATTAATACTAAGCGTCCACGTCATTATTTGCAGCTGGTGGTCCTGACGAGAAAGTACTGCTCCAAGAATCTGTCACAGAGGAGAGGAAACTAAGGACTGAGGACTTAGCACACAGGGGACCTGGGACCAACAAAGGACATTCATGAAAAGCCAGAGAAACCCAATTAATGTCAGAAGCTTCATTTAAAAGTCACAGAAAGCGGGCTGGGGTGTAACTCAGTTGGTAGAGGGCTTGCCTGGCTTGCATGAAGTCCTGGTTCAGTGCCCAATACCTTATCCCCAGAGCCCAGGACGCAGGGGCAGGAGAATATGGAGTTCAAGGTCTTCCTAGGCTACATGTCAAGTTTTAAGCCATCTATGACACCTTGTATTAAAGCAAAATTTATTTAAAATAAATGAGTAGATAAAAAAGAGAAGCTGGGCATAGTGGCCTGCCCTATAAACCCAGCATCTGGAAACCTAAACAGAGGGATCACAAGTTCAAAGCCAGCCTACACCTGTGTGACCCTGTCTAAGAAAATCAATAAAATAAAAATAAATTTAAAAACATAGCAGGTCTGAAGGTGTAGGTCACTGGAGGACCACCAGCTCAGTGGCATGTAATATCACTAACACCACAGAAAATAATTTAAAACCTAGGGATAAGGATGGATACATGGTATGGTAAGGTATGAATTATAGGACACAATGAGGGCTCTCACCAGGAGCGACTAATTGAAATGCAGATTTCAGGGCAAAGTAAAAACCTGGATATAATTTTTTTTAACGAACCCTACAGGGTCAACATCTAGATCCAGGCCACTGTGATCAAAGTTGGTGAATTTCTTTTTTAATCTTTACATTGTGATTCTTTTCCTCTTTATTGTGTTTTTAATAACATTTAAAAAAAGGGGGGGGGATCTTTGTCCAGGATGTTCATTAGGACTTGTCAACAGCATAGACAATACAAAGAGAAACCTACTTTCTTTCTCACTCCATTTTCAGGCAGCTCCCCTCTGGGTGTGTCGCTGTGGAGGTGGGCTTTGAGGGTTCATATAAGCTCAAGACACGCCCAGGGTCTCAGACCACTTCCTGATGTCTGCAAGTCAAGACAAGGGACTCTCAGCTCCTTCACCAGCACCATGTCTGCCTACACGCTGCTATGTCCCACCATAATGAAAATGGACTGAACCTCTGAACTGTAAGCCACCCAATTAAATGTTTTCCTTTATAAGAGTTGCTGTGGTTTTCGTGTCTCTTCACATAACATGGGATGTCCTTCTGTATATGTGTTGCTTTTATTGGTTATTGAATAAAGTTGTTTTGGCCAATGGCTTAGCAGAGTAAAGGCAGGTGGGAAATCTAAACAGAGAGAGAGAGAGAGAGAGAGAGAGAGAGAGAGAGAAAGAGAGAAAGAGAAAGAGAAGGCAGAGTCAAGGGGATGCAATGTAGCTGCCAAAGGAGTAACATGCCACACCTGTAAGCCACAGCTCATGGAAACACACAAATTAATAAAAATGAGTTAATTTAATAGTTAGCCAGTAAGAAGCCTAAGACATTGGCTAAACGGTGTTGTAATTAATAAAGTTTCTATGTGATTATTTGTGTCTGGAAAGCCGGGAAACAAAAGCGTAGCCTCAGATTATATAATGGGCTTTACTCTACTAAGCCATTGGCCAAAACAGCTTTATTCGTTAACCAATAAAAGCAATACACATACAGAAGGACTTCCCACATCGTTTATAGCTATAGAAACCCTAAGACAGTTGATGGGGCAAAGCTGTTGAATGTACCCTTCAAGGTGCATGTGCTGCAGGCAGCGTCCCGAAAGTGACACCTTTAAAAGTTGGGACTCAATAGAAGGTGACAGAGTCAATGGGGATTTATACAGGTCTTTCCTCATTTTTTTTCTATGAGAAAGGGCTGCTGTAAACGGCAAGATGCTGGAAGCACACCTCAGTAGTAGAAGGCTTGGATAGCGTGTACAAGGAAAGCCCTGGGTTCAATCCCATACCTCATACAGCTCCTGAGTCTCTCTGGCTTCTTGTTCCTCAGAGTGTGCTCTTCCATATGTGCCCCCCATTCTGATCCCCGCTGCCAAGAGACCCTCCCAAAACCCAAAGATCAGATCAATGGTGCTAACCGGTCTTGGACATTCAGTCTCCGAGACTGTGAGACATGAAGCCCTTTTCTCTTTTCTCTTTTCTCCAACCCTGGGTATTTCCTTACAGCAGCAGCAGACGGACTACAACAGAAAGGCTTGGTCTTCTCAGCTGCGTTTCTTAAGACCATCCTGGTCCCCTGGCACAAGTCTCTACATCTGGCACAATGGAGCTATGGGAGTAGAGGAAGTTACAAGGGAAGCCATAGACAGCTGGGGAAGCCATCTGGGATTCCCACAGGAAAGTGGCAGCACCTGGAACTGAGGAGAAATAGCATGCTGCGCTCTCTGTAAACAGAGCCCATTGCTCCACCCTCCGGAGGGTCCTTCACCACCCCTCCGTGAACAAGCCTGGTGGGAACATGGCTGAGGACCATAAAGTCTGGTATGATGGAAGATTCCAGGAAGAAAGAGTGAACGTGAGCCTCTCCCAAGCCGTGCCTCTCTGGTTGCCGCCACCTTGGAAGCTGGTGAAGAAAGGGAGGCATTGTCCCAAAGGGAGTTGAGCTTTGAAATCACCTGAAGAGTTGCCTGGAAAAGATTTTTTCATATCAGGAGGGAAAAAATAATGCTCAACATTGGAAGCAACTTAAACATCTAACGTGAGCACCACAACGCAGAAAGTCTGCTTGGATGAGGATGGCTCTCTCTGCTTCAGAATTCTGGTGCACACCACAGATATGACTTCTATTTTTTAGCAACCATGTTTAAACTTTTTAAAGAAAATTGATCGTGAAAATTTGGTTCTTAGTTGATTTCCCGAAGTCAAAAGTTCCCTTGTACAAATCTGTCTCAAACACGGTCCACCAGCATCTTGTCATCATGTCACCCCCTCAGAGGAGTCTCTCCTGACCATTTACCCAGTAGGAGTATCATCCAGGACCTCTCAAACCCCTTCGCTGTTTCACTCTTATTTTCTTTATAACATCTATCACCACCTGAAAGTGGCCACATTGTTTTCTTAAAGCTGATTTCTTTCTCGCTTGCTACATACACGCGCGCACACACACACGAGCACATACATGCTTAGTAGTCACAGCAGTTCCTAAACATGAGAGATGCTAACAGATTTACAGCCAGCAAGTGAATGAATCAAAGCCCTGTGGAACCAGACATACAGTCCTGTCGTTGCCTCAGACTTGCAGGCTGTCCCAAGACTGGCTTTGCTCGTGGGGCTATTAAGAACAAACATCCTTCGCACACTGTCCTCACCCACTGACATGTGTCCTAACACTATGCACTCCCAAAACAGAGCTTTCATGTCAACATGAATGAGCATTTTTTGAGACGTGTGTGTGTGTGTGTATGTGTATGTATGTATCCATGGACTGGAGTCACAGGTGCTGGGAGCCACCATGTGGGTCCTGGAAACAGAACCTGGGTCCTCCGAAGAGCCACAAGCACTCTTAACCACCGAGCAATCTCTCCAGCACCAGTAGCAGCTTTGGGGGCTCCTATCTTGATGATGTTTAAGTGACCTCTGACTTCTTGAAGCTGACCAGGCAAGTCCTGCAGGGAGTCCTTGGAGTAGCAGCCAGAGATTCATCATCACCAAACTTTCCAAATCCATCTTCAATGTTCATCGATTTCTCTCTGGCTGGTCTGACAGACACAACCTTTAGACACAGGCTGGTCAATGGCTGTGGATGCCAACAATGCTAACCATGAGGAGCTGAAAGACTGACTCTTGGCAGAGTGACCTCAGGAGCAAATCGCACTACAAACAGCTGCCGTTAAGAATGAGCCGCAGGTCAAAGACTGGAAGAGAGAGACACACTTTTCCCCAAGGCTGATACTTAAGAGCCTAACAAGAATAGAAAAGTGGTTACGTAGAGTAAAACAAAATACTACACAGGGTCTCATGAACTCCAGATTGGCTTTGAACTCTTCATCCTCTGGCTTCAGCCTCCCAAGTGTTGGGATTACAGGCATGCATCACCATGTCTGGTTGCATCATTACATTTGACTATCAGCATGTCACGCTTGCCAATTGCTGTCTATATGAGCAGATAGAAATGCCTGTCTCATCGAAATATCTCAAGTGATTTGCAGGTCTTTCAGTCCTAGAGACCGGCATATAGTAAGAAGCAGGACAGACGTCTAAACCAGATCACAAGTCTCACATTCTAGAGGGTTTACGTGTGTGTGCTCATGTGAGTATCTTGTGTGCAAGATGTGTATGTGTGTGCCCCGTGTGAGTACAGACGTGTGCATGCCATGGCATGCATGTGAAGATCAGAGAACAACCTCAGATGTCCGTTCTCACTGTTACCTTGAGATAGGGCCTCGTTGCTTCTGTGTACCCCAGGCTAGCTGGTCCTCAAGCCCCCAGGGAGTCTCCTGTCTCCATCTCCCATCTCGGTCCAGGAGCACTAAGGTTACAGGTACATACTTCCACATGCAGCTTTGCATGGGTTCTGGGGATCTAGACTCTCATCCGCAGGTCTGCACAGACCTGCTTTAACTGCTCAGTCATCTCCCACAGCTCACTCTCTGGAGTTTTGATAGAAACTCGATACTATTGGGGTCGGAGATGTGCCTCGGTGGTTAAGAGTGCTTGCTACTCTTACAAAGTATGGGAATACGGTTACCAATGCCCACATCAGGCAGCTCATAACTGCTTATAATTCCAGCTCCAGGGGATCCAATGCCCTCTTCTGACCATTGTGAACACCCACAAGTGAATGTGTGTGCACACATATGTACACAAAGACACACACATACAAACAAAAATTAAAACTAAGAAAAAGGAAATGCAATATTGTTAACTAATTATCAATCCATAGTTAAATTTCCCCAATTATCTTGGGACTGATTTTGGAAAAGCCAAAGACCCAATTTAAGATCATAGACCTCATTGAATGTTTCATTTGTGTTTCCTCCCTTGATGTTGTAACCAAATACCTGGCAGAAAGTAACTTAAGAAATGGTTATTTTGGTTTACAATTTTAGAAACAATCCAATCCAGTCCACTGTGGTAAGGAGGGCGTGCTGCTCGTCACAGTACATCTGCATTGAGAAAACAGAAGCTGGGGCCGGGCTGTCAAACCTCAGAGTCCACCTGCCACCAGCTTCCTTCATTAAAAATCCACCCCCTAATGATTCCACAACCTTCCCAAACAGTAGCACCAGCTGGGATCAAGTGTCCCCTGGGGGACATGTCACTCAAACCTCAACAGTATTCTTGTCCTTTTGCTTTCCTGTTATATCAAACAGATCCCAAACTGTATTCTTTTATAGCTTTGACACCTTCAAGAAGGCCAAGATGGTATTTTGCACACCGCCCTTCTGTTGTGGGATATTTGTACACTGTGTGAAGATGTATTGCTATGATTGGTGCAATACAAAACTCAACAGCCAATAGCTAAGCAGGAGGTATAGGCAGGATTTCTGGGGAGAGAAAGGAAGAGGAGGAGAATCTAGGAACAAAAGAGATGCCAAGAGACACAGAGAGGAAGCAGGAGGTGCAAGATGGAAGAGAGGTAACACCACATGATAAAATGTTATAAGAGTGAGTTAGGAACAAGCCTAAGCTATAGGCCAAGCTTTCATAATTAATAATAGGTCTCTGTCTCATTATTTGAGAGCTGGCTGGAGGGACAGAGAAAGACAAGTTATACCGTTCACCTTGGATCCATGGATCTCCTCACAAGTGTGCTGGGATGCTCTCAGTTCCCCAGGAGGAGGCTCTTTAAGGTCTATGAGATCACTAGCTAAGATGCTGTGTGCAGATGTCTGCTCTCCTAAGGAAGCTGACCATAGACTATCCTAGTAACTGCACTGTGGGAACCATTTCTGCCTGTGCTATATTCCTGAGTTATTTCCACAGAAGCTGCAGGATGGGAATCCCAGTTTTTCCTCATGCTGGTTGGAATCCCTCAGTGTGTAAACGCCTTCGTTGCTACCTTTACCTTCCTTCTTCTTTCTTTTCTTTTTAGGTTTTTCTTTTTTTGCAGTTATTTGCACACGTCATGGTATGTGCGGAAGTTGAAGGACAACTTCCAGGAGTGAGCACTCTCCTCCCGCCAGGTGGGCCTTGGGGATTGAACTCAGACCCTCAGGTTGGGTGGCAAGCCCTTTCCCCGCGGAGCTATCTCATCCATGTCCACCCTCTTTTCCTTCCTAACAGCAGTATGCACTGGGGAGTCTACACGGAGACTCCATTCTACCGTTACGAATTGGTAGTCAGTGTACCTGAGAGTTAAAGAGTCACGCTTAGAGATCTCGGCCCAGATTTTGAAATAAAGGTTCTCATATTTAGGGTTTCTATTGCTGTGATAAAGCACCAAGACCAAAAAGCAAGTTGGGGAGGAAAGTTTCCCCGAGACTGCCACATTGTAGCCCATCATTGGAGGAAGACAGGGCAAGAACTCAAGCAGGGCAGGAAGCTGGAGGCAGGAGCTGATGCAGAGGCCATGGAGGGGAGCTGCTTACTTGCTTGCTTCCCCTGGCTTGCCCAACCTGCTTTCTTATAGAACCCAGGACCACCAGCCCAGAGATGGCACCACCCACAATGGGCTGGGCCTTCCCACATCAATTGTTAATTAAGAAAGCGCCCTAAGCCAGATCTTATGAAGGCATTTCCGCAATTGAGGTTCTCTTCTTTCAGATAATTTTAGCTTGTGTCAAGTTGACGTAAAACTCTCCAGCAAAAAAGTGATGCCTGGATCCCAGTGACACAACCCTATCTATGTGTATGCTTGTGAATGGCTTGTGCACATGATGAGAAGATGCTTCGGATATACCCATCCTCCCTTTCCCGCCCCATCCCTATGACCAGTCATTCCTTCAAACCCCCAATGACGGCTGGCACGTACAAACAAGACCTGATGCTCAGGAGTGCCCAAGCCTGCTGGGATGTCAAGCTTGGAACACAAAGTCGCTGGCAACACATCACGCCCTTCAAGGAAAAGCTAAACGCCATCTCCAAGGTCCACTGGCTTCTCATTTATCAGGAGGTTTTATCTCATGTGCCAAAAACCTTCTCTGTCTTGTCAGAGAAATCCTGACACAATCAAGCCCATTTTGAGCTCTTTCCCTAAATGGGTTCATTCATCCTTTCTGCTTCACAGAATCCGTTGTTCTGATGAATGTCTAGATTCTGGTGATGCGATGTCACCTCTTACATTCTCACACATGTACCCTTCATGGAAATCAGAGTGGGCTTCTCCACCCCTCTGCCCCAAGGGAGTAAAACCTTCTAAAATATTGTTCACCTGGTACCAATCCCTTCATGGTTCTGCATTTGCCTGCTTACCTGTGTTTTGAAGAGGAAAAGAAAAGCCTGGAACCCCTAAGCCCACATCTTCAAAAATTATAAAATCCAATTTCAATTGCTTTCTTCTTTTATGACTCCATTTTACCCTCATACCTATTTTCCTGAAGCTGTCGGAGTCCAAGAAGAAAGGTGGAAATGAGGAAAAAGGAGGCTGAAGAAACAAGAGAGTAGGGGGCGAGGAAGGAGTGAGGAGGGGAAAAAATGAGAGATGGAGGTGGAAGGGTGGGGAGGGAGGGAGGAGGGGGGAGGGAGGAGCTTTCCCTCCTGAATGATTCTTAGTGCAAAAGTACAATAAAATATTTTAGGTCTTCTAAGACACAGCTGTTTGTGTTTTTTAAGTTTCTCAAAGCTCTGACATTGGACTTGTTCCTGTCAGAGAATCTGGTCAGCCTGTGGGAACAGCTCCGGAGGGCAAGGAGAGCAGAGATGAGAGGATGCTGAGCTGACAGGTAACACTCATCTCCTCTGCATCTAGCAGATCTGAACTCAATACCAGGCTTGGATAACTGTGGTTATTTCTATTTTACCATGGTATGAACTGACTGAGTGTGATGCCTGGCTCTTCCCTGCCTTTTTGAGTCTGAGGTTACAGAACAAGACAGAATGAGGGTCCTCTTTGGGTGGTGAGCTTGGCTGTACTGGAAAGGAAACAAACCACGCTGGGATGGCTGCAGAGGCTCTGCTTGGTTTTTCTGAAGTTTGGCATGGCTGGGCACCCAGCCGGGAGCTGGGAAGGACTTAGTTTCCTGTAAGTTCCTCCATGTCATCTTTCACCCTTCAAACATGTCCCGTGGGTCGGTGCAATTTGATGAGGTAAAAATGAGCAGAATCTCTCAAGGTTTTTGTTCACAAGCAAGCAAAAATGACCATTGACACCCTAATCGACACCCAGCTTACACCTGTACCCCGAGATGTTTACAGCCAAGGTGGGCACATACCTTGGGGTCGAATGCACCATCCCCTTTGATCTGGGATGCTTTACTCGCTATGTGAGCACTATGTGGTTTCTGAGGAGCCAAGTGGATCCCTTGAGACTGCAGAAGGTGGAGGGCAACTTGAGAAAGGAGAAGTGAAGTTGAGAATATCGAGCAAAGGTATCAGAGTTCAAGACTCTGCCACTCAAAATAGGATTGTGACACCAGCATTGGGTCAGTAGGCATTTCTCATTGTTGTGACACAATCAACTTGAAGAAGGGCTTGTTTTGATTTATGGACCACAGAGTATGGACTGTCACAGCAAGTCATTGTAGCTACAGTAATTTGGTCTGGGGTAGCAGGAACTGTCAGGAAGCAGAGGTAAGAAGAAAGGACTATAATCTTCTCTATGTCTAACCCTCAAGGCTCATTCATGACAGTTGGTGCTCCAATAACCGAACTAACCCACACACACTAGGCCCCACCTCTTAAAGTTCGCACCACCTCACACCAAAGACCAAGCTCCCAAATCATGAACTTTGGGGGAATGAAGCTCATCCAAACCATAGCAGGGTTCTTGTACAGCTGAATCTCAACCTGTCCATATGCTTGACAGAGAAGAAATGAAAGTGACAGACGCCAGTAGAGGAGTAACCACTCTCTGCTAGAGAACACTGGGAATTTGGGTACCAAAACCCGGGTGTCCAGTTCCCTGTAGAACCTGTCATCACATCATCTTCCCAGGTCCCCCTGGGTGGGATGATGCCAGTCTGCCATTCCTCTGAGACCCAGAAACCAACCTGGACAATGCTCATCCCTCAAATCTAGGACAGGTGCCTCCTCGGGAAGATAATGGCCTATTTTTCACCTCAGCAGGGTGACTCAACTCTCTCCTCCATCTGCAAACCTAAGCTGGAAAAAACCAGATGTAGGTCTTCTTGCTGATATGAACTAACCTGAGCGGAAAACCCATTGTTCGGCTTTGTCTCCTGAACTGTAGGCTACCTTGATTGTGTCACTTAGAGAGAAGTCCCCCACAGAGACTGTGAAGGGTTTTGCTTAAAGTAATCAGCAGAGGCCTGGGGGCTGTTGCAGACTCAAGAGACATCCTAGCCCCTGGACCCAGATCCCTTTCCCTCTAGTCCTATTCATCCTGCTGGTGTCACTTATAAAACTGTGGTACACACGGGTTCTGAAATCTGGGATAAGGCTGGGATAAGGGCACCATGCTGGAAGCCTGTTATTTCAGGTAGCACTGTTCACCTTCCTTTGCCTGACAACCCAGGGCAAAGGTTTCATGTAGAAGCCAGAGGAAAGAAGGAGGAGGCAGAACTCCCACTAAAGCCCAATGACATTAGTTCCTTTTCATTTCCAGCCACCATGAAGATATATTAGCAAAAAGAAAAATAAAAATCCCAAAGGAAATCTTAGCATCAGCTGCCAGGCATCCAATCATTGACTTGCTATGCTGAACACATCATGACATAAATAACAATTCACAGACATAATCTGATGGTCCTCCTGGGTCTGTAGAATGAATCCAGGTTGACCAGCATCTCTCCGACATACAAGTGGGTAGTTTCTGTTGTATCAGCTAGCCTGTCACTGCTGTGACAAAAAGCCTAACAGAACAACGCAAAGGAGGGACAGTTTGTTTGGCCTCATGGCTTTAGGGGGCTCATCTGGGAAGGAATAGCAGGGTGGTTCATTTCACATCCCAGCAGGTCAGGAAGCTGAGAGCAAAATGAGAAGCAGCCAGGGATATAAACCCCTACGGACCTCCCTCCAGAAACCCACTTCCTGCAACTCAGCATTGTCTCCTGCTTCTTAAACATCCCAAGGTAAAGCCACCAGCTGGGGACCAGGCGTTCAAACACGAGCCTGAGGATGCATTTCAGATTCAGTCTACAATCATTCCCCACCCCCCTTCCAGGCAAGACGAAGAAGGTATCCTAAGCTCGTCTGGCAGAATCAGTGGCATCGGTAGCGTCCAGACCACTCAAGGTATATCAAATAAAGGCAGTAGTCATAAGGATTTGGAGGTAGGGACACCATTGATTAGAAAAGTAAGTCTAGGGAACACGGAGAAGAGAAACTAGCAGAAGCAGCCAGTGCCCCTGGACTGGAACCCATGGGGCTCCATTCATCCCTACACTTAATGTTATAGTCAAGCTCTGCTTTATCAAGGGGACTCACACCAGCTCTGCTCCCCTCCTTTCTCACCTTATGATGTCCAGATTGAGCACCCTAAGCTACCTGGCAGAGAAACAGAGAAATCAGGGTTTGCAAATTTCCAGCCCCAGTATTGCACAGTGGACGAGGAACTAGCAGGACAACCCAGCTGTCCTAGGTTGACACTGCCACCTGGTGGCCTACACTGGAACAACATACCTATTGTTCCATCCCTAACCCCCCACTTTTCATCTGACTCCTACCTCATTAAACATTTTCAATTTGGTACTTGTCACTTACCAAGGTCCTGCACTTGGGTAAGTTATTCTAAACTTCAGTATCCTAACCAGAGAAATAAGGAAATAGGGAGTCCTACCATCTAAGGATTATGATCACGGCTGTATGGGATGTTTCAGATAAAGCGCTCACCACCAGGGCTGGGGAGGAGGCTCAGTGGTTAAATGCCTTGCTGCTACTTCAAAGGACTGGAGTTCAGTTCCCAGAACACACATCAAGCAGCTCACAACCACCTGTAACTCCAGCTCTGGGGGGATATAACACCCTCTTCTGAACTCTACAGGCACTACACACACACACACACACACACACACACACACACACACACAAAAAATTCTTTTCTAAAGTGACTGTCACAGTACCTGTAACACAGAAAATATGAAGCTCTTGTAGTCAGTCTTCATAGCTTGCTCTGCTGTTATTAGCTCCCATGCTTTATCCTACCAAGCATTCACAGGGTTCTTTGGGTCATGAAATCCAATGTTCACCTATGATGCCAGGATCTTGTCAGCAAACAAGACAGACTCACACATTCACCTTGTGTCTGTCTTCTCATCTACTCTCTCTCTCTCTCTCTCTCTCTCTCTCTCTCTCTCACACACACACACACACACACACACACACACACACTAGACCCCAAACCTAGCACATGAAAGAACTCAGAGAGGTTAAGTGCTGTGCAGTGCTTGTCCACGGCCACCAAATGGTTCAGGGACTGTGTGACATGCTTAGTCCTCAGTTTTTAGGTTTAAAAAAAAAAACACAGGTACAAGCAACACTCAGTAGTGTCCATCTGGAGGTCAGGTGTCTAGAAAGAAAGTAGCTGGAAATCCTCTGGAACCCAGAACTCACCAACCCTAGTCCCAATGATGTGGCAAACAAGAGGCCTTGATGTGTGTACAACGTTCACGTTAAATAACCAAAAGAGCTGGGTGGTGGTGGTGCACGCTTTTAATCCCAGCACTCAGGAGTCAGAGGTAGACAGATCTCTGAGTGCGAGGCCAGCCTGGTCTACAGAGCAAGTTCCAGGAGAGCTAGGGCTGTTGCAGAGAGAATCACTGTTTCGAAAAAAAAAATCAAATAACCAAAGCAAGGGACTGGGAGGTCATTCAGAAGCATGACCTTGTAGGTTTGATCCCCAACACTCACATTTCTTTCACAAAGCTAGATACAGCAGCACTCCCCTGTCATCCCAGAGGGACAAAGCTAGATACAGCAGCACTCCCCTGTCATCCCAGAGGGACAAAGCTAGATACAGCAGCATTCTCCTGTCATCCCAGAGGGACAAAGCTAGATACAGCAGCACTCCCCTGTCATCCCAGAGGTGGGCAGGCAGAGACAGGAGGACACCTGGGGTTAGATGACCAGTCTTGGTTGATTTTCAGCTTGACAAAACCCAGAATCACCTGGGAAAGGAGTCTAACAAGGACACTCCCACAATCTGTGGAGGGGTTTTCATGATTAAATTAACTGAGGTGGGGCCACCCACCCTGAATGTAAACAGCGCCACCTCTTGGGCTGGGATCTGGACTGAATGAAAATGGAAAAGGGAGATGAGCTCAAACATGTTGTGGAATATTTGTTTAACTATGTAAAGATGTGTTGCATTTGTTTAACTATGTAAAGATGTATTGCATTTAATTATGTAAACATGTATTGCTCTTTTACCTTCCCTGCCTAAGGCACCTGATTGGGTTAATAAAAAGATGAACGACCAATAGTAAAGGGTGGGGTATAAGCAGAATTTCCGGCCAGGGAGGGTAAATAGAAGGAAGAATTTAGACTGGGGAAAGAAAGAAAAGAGACAACAGAGAGACTCTGGGAGCCAAACAGACATGGAGGAAGTGGGAAAGTAGGACATACAGAATGGAAGAAAGGTAAAAAGCCTTGAGGCAAACGGAGATGAATAGAAACAGGTTACATTAAGTTAAAAGAGCTGGTGGGACAAGCCTAAGCTAAGGCTGAGCATTTATAATTAATAATAAGTTTTGTGTCTTTATTTAGGAGCTTGTTGGTGGCTCAAAGAAAATTCCATGGGCTGGAGAGATGGCTGGGGCTGGAGAGATGGCTCAGAGGTTAAGAGCATTGCCTGCTCTTCCAAAGGTCCTGAGTTCAATTCCTAGCAACCACATGGTGGCTCACAACCATCTGTAAAGGGGTTTGGTACCCTCTTCTGGCCTGCAGACATATACACACAGACAGAACATTGTATACATAATAAATAAATATTTTTTTAAAAAAAAAAGGAAATTCCAACTATACAAATGTTTCCTTGCGCTCTGCTTCCTGGCTATGTGACCAGCTGCCTGGAGCTCCTCCTTCTGTGTCTGCCCTGCCTGAACTGTGAGCTAAACAATGCACTTTTCCCTTAAGTTGTTTTGGTTAGAGGGTATTTTATAACAGCAACAGAAAAGAAACCAAGGCACTGGTTAGTTTTTTCCTAATAACATCCTGAACTGAAGTTTCAGATCATTTTGCTCTGTGAAGAAACAGAGGAGTAAAAAGGGGCAGGGGAGGTATGCTGGCTTTCTGTCCTCTCAGTGACAGTCCTGAGTAACACTGGAAAGAGTAACACAGTTAAGAATGTGTCTAACATTCTAATTACTGAAGAGTCTAAGTAGCATGTATTATTTCCAAACTGTTGGAGGAAAAAGAATGCAAGAAAGAAAAGTATTGCCTGTTCTTGGGGCCCTTTCCCTCCTTCTGAACTGCTTCATCCAGCCTTGATATGAGAGTCTGTGCTTAGCCTTGGTGTCTCTTGTTATACCATGTTCTGGTGATATCTCTAGGAGGCCTGCTCTTTTCTGAAGGGAAACAGAGGAGCAGTGGATCTGAGGGGGAGGAAGGAGTGGAGGGAGGCGAGGAAGCAGTCAGGATGTATTGTATGAGAGAAGAATAAACAAAAAGGGAAAAAAGAAAGCTCAACAAATCTAGCAGGACAAACAAGGAAAGGACAAACCAGAGAGCACAATGCTGCTGGGTGTGGGGCTCACCGCTGTAATGCCAGCATTGCATTACAAGCCATCTCAGTATTCCAGTTGCTTCCAACAACTCACATTGATGAAGACGCTCCCGTGTCAGTACAATGACCACAGTTCAACCAGTGGAGTCTGGGACCGGATGGGCATCTCTGCTTCACACTTGAGAGAACCTGTGTCTAGCTGAGGGCTGTGAGCTAGATTGGGGACTGCTCCACTCACCCTACATATGACATAATTTTTCTGAGCCTCAGTTCTACCCATCTGCAAAAGTTCAGGAAATGCTGGCCCAGCCAGGGCCTCACAGGTGTCTGAGGGGCTGTCAGGAACCCTCTAGTATCCCAGCTTTCAGAGAGATAAATCATATCACCCAAGTCCAAGGTCCAACCTAATTTTTACTGAAAAATAATTTTTAATTTTATGGACCCATTACTGGTTCCATATGCACTGGGAAAGATGTCCATCTTGGCCTTGTCCCTAGAATCCCTGGTATGACAACCACTCAAAATACTCTTGAGACAGATTAAGGATCTAGAAACAGGTATTTTGGCCTGCTGTACTAAGAAGCAAGAACCCTGGCTGAGCACACACATCCCTTCTCACTTTCTAGTTTGTGCTGGCTTGGGGAAGGTTGTTTGTTTTTCCTTTTTTAATTAAAACAAAAAACAGTTGGCTCAGCAGACCTGAGTTTTATAGAGGTGACAGAAATTAAGGAAGTCACAGCAAATGCCCCAGCTATGCAACGGGGCTCAGGGACCAGGTGGCCAGGAGAGGTGACTCACTTCCTGATGAGGGCTCCAGCCAGCTACAGGGCTGGCCAATTTAGGATTTCACAGAAGACTCTATAAAAGTTACAAGGAGGGAGGCAGAGGCAGGCGGATCTCTGTGAGTTCGAGACCAGCCTGGTCTACAGAGCTAGTTCCAGGACAGGCTCCAAAGCCACAGAGAAACCCTGTCTCGAAAAACCAAAAAAAAGTTACAAGGAAAAGGACATGGGTGTAAGTACCTTACACTGCATCAGGTCCCAAGAGAAAGCTACACAGCAAAGAACTCCTTTGGGCCAAGCTTCATCATCACACAGCAGAAGACAATCCAACATGCTTGTTGCCCCAAGGAAAAGATGGGGCTTGAGGGCCCAGGAGCCACTTCTCAGGTTCCTCAGTTGTGGGACCCGTGGGTGCATGAAATGAGAAAACGCTGCTGCATAGCATAACAAAATTGATCCTGATGCCTCCAAAGCTAACCCTAGTTGGCATCTCTTCCAGAACAAAACATCTGGGTGCCTCGCCTTCCCCATTCAGCGCATTCTAGGACCTGGTGCCTTGTGCTCCAATTCAGCAGGAAATGGGTCTGGAACGGCCACATCTCATACTTCCATTCATTTATTAATGACTGTTAATGTTACCAGTACTAATAAAGTTTATTCTGAGATCGAGCCCTCTCCTGGGATAATACAAACCTCAAGGCGTTCTGTGATGGAGATCAAGTGACAAAGAATTATAAAAACAAAGCCAGGTATGGTAGGTGTCTTAGTCTCTTTTCAGTCACTGTGACAGAATGCCACTTACTTAGATACTTAGAAAAGAAAGTTTTTAATTATGCTTCCAGTTCCAGAGAGTTAGAGTCCATGATGGCAGAGCAAAGGCCTGGTAACAGGTGACTGGAGCAGCAGCTGAGAGCTCATATCTTGATCCACAAGCATGAAGCAGAGACAGAGCAAGCTGGAAATAGTGCGGACTTTTGAAACCTCAACCCCTCCCCCAGTGACACACTTTTCCCAAAGAGACCACACCTCCTAATCCTTTCCAGACAGTTTCACCAGTTGGGGACCAAGTATCTAACATCTTCATTCAAAGCACAACAATGATGCATACTTGTCACCCCAATGTCGTGGACTATTAGGTGAAGATGTGTTACATTTGTTTACGCTGTGGAACATTTGTTTAATGAGGTAAAGATGCATTGCATTCTTTTATGTTGCATTTGTTTAGCTCTGTGAAGCTGTGTTACTTTGCCTGCCTAAAACACCTGATTGGTCTAATAAAGAGTTAAATGTCCAGTAGCTAGGCAGGAGAAAGAATAGGTAGGGTTGGCCGAGAAGAGAAATCTAGGCTCGAGGTAGAGGGAGGAGCAAAAAATGGAGAAGGAGAAGACGATTCCAGAGGCCAGCCACCCAGTCACACAACCAGCCACAGAGTAAGAAGGAAAGAACGCTACATAGAATAGAGAAAGGTAAAAGCCCAGAGGCAAAACATAGATGGGATAACTTAAGTTAAAAAAAAAAAAAAGCTGTTCAATAACAAGCCAAACTAAGGCTGGGCAGTCAGAAGTAAGAATAAGTCTCCTTGTATTTATTTGGGAGTTGGGTATTAGGCCCCCAAGGAGTGATAAAAAACTAACTACACCCCAACACTTGAGAGGTTTAGGCAGGAGGATCATGAGTCCAAGGGCATGCTGGGTTATAAAATGAAACCCTGTCAAAAACACAGAAAAACCCCAACACAAGCCTGGCACAGACATTGTCCTTGAATTTGGGCTCTATGAGCCATCGGTGTCTAATCCTCATCTCTGGGGAGGATTTAAAATTCACACAGCAGTAATGACAGTAACAAAATCACTCATAATTATTACTATTTTCTTTTCAAGATGGAGTCTCATTCCATACCCGGGCTGGTCTGGAATTTATAATCCTCCTGCCTCCGTCTCTCAAGTGCTGGGATTATAGACAAATACCACCATGCCTGTTATCATTGTCAATAACTCTGTTTTGGATGCTTTGGGACCTCTTTTTCACTTAAGGAATGCAAATGCTAAAAGTACGTCTTTTTAAATACGGAGCAGGGTGGCGTATGGTAAGGAGACAGACGCGATAGCAAAGGCAAATGCTTTGCTGGGGGGTCAGGAGGCGCCACCCTGATAAAATGATGCTTGAGCAGTCAGGAACGGAGTGAGGAAGTGGCCCAAGGGTGTGACAAGTGCAGAAGGCCCTGGGGTGGAACAGAGCACAGCAGAGAGTGGAACAGTCTGCAGTGGGCAAGAATAAAGTGGGTGGAGCCAGGCTGGTGAGTGACGGGCCAAACATGTCAGAAAAGCTCATGAGAGTTGTACAACTAAATCGCATGGCCTGATTCACTTCTTCTAAAGATCACTGTGGTTCTGTGTGAAGAATGGTGTTTAAAGGACAGGGAGGAAGCAAAAGAAGCAGTCGCCAGCAATGGGAGCAAGTGACGGTGGAGTAGGTGTCTGAGGGAGTTACAGAAGAAGGAAGAGACCTGGGCCCCCTCTGGAAGCAGGAACTTCAGCTGGAGACTGCGTGTGGTCAGAGAGAAGGGGTGAGAATTAGTGATGGCCCTGGCTTTAAGTGGGCACCCTGAGAAGAGGGCACCCTGAGGACACCCTGTTAGCGCAGCAGCAAAGACAAACATTTGAGGCTACCAAGGAGTATATAGTGTAAGAGTCAGGGTCATTTTCCATGAGGCTGCAAAATGCGGGCTCCTGGGTTCTCTCCTGGAATCCAGCGTTGCTTCGCAGTCTATGGACAGAGACCCACAGTGTTCCAGAGGTGGTTCCTACTGTCTGTCTGTAGGGAAAGAGATTTCCAGTCTGAGTCTCAGAACATTGAAGGTTAAACCCTCTTCCTGAGAGGAATAAATGAAGTCGTGAAAAGTGAGCATGAAAAAAAACAAGGATTGTCAGCGAAGACAGAGCGGAAGCCTTCAGAGATGGGGATTAGGTAACCAGCAACCCAGATGCCTAGAATGCAGGCTTCTCCTAATCTGACTCTCCTAAAGCTCCAGGCCCTCGAAGGAAAATTGCCCCCAAGTAGCCATTTGCTCTTCCTTCTTCCTGCATTGCCCAGGCAAGCCCAGCCTCACAGCAGCTATTCTCCATCACACAGATCGCCCAGAAACTGTTTCCATATTTTCCATCTCTCAAAAGTTCATCAAGAGCTTCTTAGTGCATTGTGGGGCAGCTTTGGTTTATGCTCGTTCTGTGATACATAGATACATACATAGAGATATGGTTAGCCTTGACTGTCAGCCTGATACAGTCTAGAGTCATCTGAGAGTGGAAACCTCAGTAGAGGAATTGCCAAATCAGGTTGGTCTTGTGGACATGCCTGAGAGGGAATGTCTTGCTTGGTACTCGATGTGGGAGGGTCCAGGCCACTGTGAGTGCGGCTGTCCCTAGGCAAGGTGTTCCTGTGCTGTAGAAGGAGGCTAGCTCTGCTCTGCAAGAGCTGCTGAGGGATCCAGAGAGAGAGCATAGAAGCAGTACCCTCCCCGCATGGTTCCTGTCCTCTGGTCCTGTTTGAGTTCCTGCCATGACTTCATCTGGAATTATAAGCCAGATGAACCCTTTCCTCTCCTGCTTGTTTTGAATCAAAATGGTTTTATCGTTGCATAGAACAACCCTAAAACAGCTAGAATGGGGAGGAAGAGGCTGTCAAAGAAAGAAAGGGGGAGTCCAAGTCTTGCCCCAAGGCCATTAAAAGGAACACCTGTTCAGGTGGGGAGTAAAGTGTGGGCTGTGTGCATCGTAAGAACATAGTCAGCCTCTTTCCATTGGCTCCAACCATTCTTTGTTACCTTCTAGGTTAGGAAGGACCACTAGTTCCTAAGGAGAAAAACCAGGAGTCAATGGTATTGATCTCCTACTAGACACACATTTTCCTGCCTTGGACCTGGAAATCCTCTCCTCTCACAAATCAACATAAGGGATTATAAACGTCACGGAAGTGGGACTGTATCTTACTAGCCCACATCAGTAGCAGAGTGCCTAGCACCTAGTAAGGGACTCCCTAAATATCTGACGTATGAACAAATAAATGAATAAAAAAAAAACTAAGACTCAGTATGGAGAGATGGCTCAGCAGTTAAGAGCACACCCTCTTACAGAGGACCAGAGTACAATTCCCAGCTCCCAATTCGAGCTCACCTTCCTAGACCTGGATGGAGCGGGGAGGACCTTGGACTTCCCACAGGGCAGGGAACCCTGACTGCTCTTTGGACTGGAGAGGGAGGGGGAGGGGAGTGGGGGTGGGAAGTGAGGGGAGGGGGAGGGAAAAGGGAGGCGGGGAGGAGGTGGAAATTTTTAATAAAAAAAAAAATCGAAAAGAAAGGGACTCAACCTAGATGGCCTTTTTTACTCCCCTCCCCTACCAACCTGTGGTAAGCTTAATATGTAACACACACTGACCTTGTAGAGCACCAGATGAACAAAATGGGAGCATGAAGGTCAGAGGTCATTAGTATTAGAAACCAGCGTTGGATGGGTTGAAGTGACTTGCAGGAAAGGATTGGCCGTGTGTGTGTGTGTGTGTGTGTGTGTGTGTGTGTGTGTGTGTGTACATGCACATGTGAAGGTCAGAAGAGGATGTCAGATCCCCTGGAGCACAAGTATGCACGTGCACATGGAAGCCAAGTCCTGGGCTGACATCAGGTGCCTTCCACCGTCACCGCCTCCCCTTCTGAGACAGGGTCCCCTACTGACCCAACTTCATTGCTGCATCCACTCGTCCCTGAACTCACCCCCTTCTGAGGTTACAGCTGCATTTGACCATGCCTGCCTTTTACTTGGATGCTGGGGCTCCAAACTTGGATCTTCAGACAGAGGTAGTAGGCTCCTTGCTGACTGCGCCATTCCCCAGACCCTTATCTAGCCGTTATCAAGGTGTGCCAGCAGCAGGTCAGATAGGGCTGCACCTTGGCTCAGAATACCATAGAGCTCTTCGCTGCTCTCAGTCCCTTTCTCTGGCGGGAGCATAGATCTACATTCTCCTATGAGGCAGAGAAGCTCACCGCCAGCTTCTCTCAGGGACAGGCTCAGCCTGTCCATCTGAGGGAGGACATGGTTTACCTGGGGTCCTTTAGTCCCCTGAAAGTCCCTGGCCGGGCTGACTCTAGACTGCAGGCTTTGGTCCTGCCAACCAAACTCACTGCCAAGATCACTTTTCCTAGCGCCTTCCCCTACCTCCTGCCTGGGACCTCTGCTTTAAAGCGGTAATTAATATAAAGTTGGGTGTCTTTTTCCCTCTGGGAGAAAAAATTCTTTACAGCAGGAAGGGAGGCAGAGCGTGGGTGGATTTAACAAGGAGGTGGGAGCTGATGCAAGTAGCATTATTCTGTGTGATTGTATCACCAGGGTAAGGTGAACTCGCTCCTGTTTGGGTGTTATGTTGATCATCAAGCTTAAGTGTATGTAAAATTAAATAGCGGAGAAAAGCGTGGTGGGCCTTTTTCAGCCCGGAATTGTTCTCTTCCTTGCCTAGAATAGCATCGACACGTACTCAGCTGGACACTGGACACATGCATTCAATGGTTAGAGAATACCCGTATAGAATATGCTGTTTTCAGCTCCACTTTGCAGAAAGGTAAACTGATCGTCCCCATGGCTGACAAGCAGAAAAGCCGAGAATGCAAGCCACACTGTCCAATGCTCCACTCCTGCCCAATAAACACCTGTGGTAAGTCAACACAGATGTACAACCCTGAAAACCACCAGTCAGATCCTCTGCTTGATCAAATACACCACAAATTAATTGATGAGGGGGAAAGTGAACTCAATTGAGTATTTCTGGTTTGTTTGTTTTTTTCCTTTGGTTAAAGTGACTTCCCAACTTGCCCAAACCCTAAATATCAAAATGACTATACGTCCCAACAGTGTGCATGTATTAACTGATGTCCTGGCTTTATTTCTGTCGCTGTAACAAACACCATGACCAAAAGCAATTTGGGGAGGAAAGGGTTTATTTGGATCATACATTCCAATCACACAACATCACTGATGACATCACTGACGATCAGGGAAGGAACCCACGCAAAAGCAGAAGCAGGAACCATGGAGGAACCCTGCCTACTGGCTTGCTTCCCATGGCTTGCTCAGCCTACTTTCTTATACAACCCAGAACCACCTGCCCAGGGGTGGCACTGCCCACTGTGAACTGAGTGATCAACCATTAATCAATAAAACGTCCCTATAGAAATTGCCCCCAGGCCAATACGATGGAAGCAACTCCTCACCTGAGGCTTCTTCTCGGGTGACTCCAGTTTGCGCCACTGACAAAAATTACCCAGCACAACTGCTTTCCCTGCTACCAGGAAAGAGTAGCAGACCATCATGGCAGGGAAGGCAGGAGCTGTTTAGTCTGGGCAGCTGGAAGTCATGGCAACAGACAAAATACAGACAGAACAGGCAGCAGCTGGAAGCAGGTGTGATTTTCAAAGCCTACTTCTGCTAAGTAGGCCCTGATCCTAAAGACTCTGCAGCCTTCCAACAGTGGCACCAGCTGGGTGGTCATGCACTCAAAACGTGAGCTTGTGAGGGACCCTCGAGACTCAGGCCCTAAGGGAGCACAGGGGCAAAGGGCTCAAATCCACAGATGTGTTTTCTTTGCCTGGACCTGGTTTTTATTTTGTATTGTAGATGGGGTACACACCCTTTTCTTGCCATAGTCTCCTTCACTGCTAAAGCCTTCCAAAGACTGGAGATGTTCTTGCAGAGGGACTCGAAGTGAACAGTCTAGTCATAAAGCACGCTCGCTAACAGACAAGGAGGGAAGCATCTTGCTGCTGTCAAGACCATGACAAAAGCGTGCTGAGGGTTTGCTGTCTGCCAGATGTCCATCAAAGTGCTTCACATGACCGTGTCATCTGCACAGTACGGTCCCATGAGCAGTGGGTGGAATGGCTTGACAGGTCTCACGCCATGGCAGCAAAATTGAGAACTAAGGGGGCCTGGTTCCTGGGACTCAGAACTGCAGACCTGGTATACTCTGACCTTTTTGAGCTGCATAGCATGGATCTTTGCACTCAATCTTCTGTCCTCTCTTTGACCCGGGGGTTACAGTTGTACCTGAATCTGGAAGCAGCCAGGCTGTTCATTATAGCAACAAAAAAATGGAGCATTAGAGAAAGACGGTGCTCCTTTCCCATAGCCACCAGGAGAGTCAGCCACTCTGCCAAGGAGTCATAGAACCCTGAGACTGAGAGTCCAGAGGAAACCTGGACTAACCCCCGGGATGCCACAGTGAACAAAAGGAGTGGCTCAGGGGCTGTGTCCACATTCCCTCATGAGATCTCAGATACAACCATTACATATGGAAGGGCTTTTTATTTTGTAAAGGAGTTTCCATGTCGAATGTCACCTTTGTACCCAGAAGGGAGAATCACCCGAATTAATCGCCACTAAAGAAAACCCTACAGTGAGTCCCCTGGCACAGGTTATGTGGGGGTACCCCTGCAAGCCGCTGGGCAGTGGCATGCTGGTGGAAGTGCCCTTCCAACTCCTGCTGTGCATTTCCCACCAAGGATTGTCTTCTCCAGTCAGAGTAAATCCCAGCAAGGGAATTACAGCATCTTCTCTTTGCTCCACCAAACATACACCTCTCTCTCTCTCTCTCTCTCTCTCTCTCTCTCTCTCACACACACACACACACACACACACACACACACACACACACACACCAAGCAATGAAAACCACCACCCTGTTTGCTACTAAATTTATTCAGTGGGTTCAGGTACACCCTCCATATTTGGTACAGCACGGTCCAGCAATGATCCTGCAAGCCAGTGTTGCTTCATTGTGAACTACTGTGTGTTAAAAGAGAAAACACTGTCTGCCCTCTTGAACCAATAGACACATAGGTCCAAACAATGTTTACAACTGTCCCCCAAATACCTCGTAATCGCCTGCCCTGATTCTTTCCCTCCTCCTTTTCTCACACCTCCCAGAACGCTCCACATCCTGACTCGCAGCCTCTAATGCCATCCAAAGAAGCCCCCACCGATTCAGCCGTCTCCCCCAGCAGCAGGCACATGAGAAACCAAGGAAAGAAGAGTTGTTCTGAGTCCCAGCACACCCATCTCTTTCTTCCTCTCCAGCTCCAAGAAGCATATTTATAAATAATGCATGAGCAACATTATCATGGGCGGCCCTATGCATCGATGCTTGATTTTTGCTAAGTAAACTGATGGGATGTTTCTTTATGCCTTGTAAAATGCTTCCCAAAGGGATGCTGGGAACGGAGGTTAAAACCCTGACCCCAAACCTGGTACGTGCTGCTGTAAATGCAGCTGAATGGAGGAAGGCTGAAGGCATGAATACGAAAAGGAGAAGGCTATCCGGCTGGCCCTGGGAGATGACTGACGGATTCTTGGGATAATAAAAGGCCAATGACATCAAGCAGTGCACTCACCGGACCCAAGACAAGCAAGGCTCAGGATGGCACCTTTCATGCCACAGCCTCTCAAGAGCCACCAGCTGTAGTTGTGACTTAGCTGGGCTTCTCCTCTACTGGTTGGTACTCAACAAGTCTATCTGCAAGCAACTCACTTCAAAAAAAAAATGAAATACTTTTATGACAATGGAAGCTTTGTAAGATTCCTGTGAATGGAAAACCAATATAGTGTCATAAATATAAAATATAGTGAAGACTTCCTTAAAAATTAAGCTTTAGCTAGAGTTCTCCAGGAAGCACTCTGGGCCTCCAGGCCTGTTCTATGTTTGCTCAAATAAAAGGGGAGTGGGGAAGGAAGGGGTTAGAGATGTTCTCTGGTCAAACTCTGATGTTTTTCTAATGTGATGAGGTCAAAATTAAATTGCTAATTCCCATTCAAATGAAGCCTGAGCCAGTGTGAGGACTTAGTGTGTTGAGGATCTCAGGGCTCACATGGTGGAAGGAGAATACAGACCAGGCAAGCTGCCCTCTGACCTACACACACACACACACACACACATATGTGTATATATATAATAAATATTATAACTTAAGTGTTATGTTTACTTATTTATTTAGTGTGCATGTTTGTGTGCACATACGTGTATATGTGTGCACGTGTGTGTGTGCATCCGTGTGAGTGCGTGCATGCATGAGTGCGTATGTGTGTGTCTGTATGTGTGCGTGTGTGTGATGTTTTAAAGGCATCCCAGCAAAACTTCTATTTTGTGGCCAATCAGAGACTGGAGCCCAGGGTCTAGCTACATGCAAGGCGAGTGCTGTGCTCCTGAGCCCACTCCAACCCAAGGCTCCTGTGTCCATTACTTTTCTCACCACCATGTACATCTGCCTGGCAAGAAACAATTAAGAAGAGAACGGCTTTTTTTGGGCTCAGACTTAAAGAAGGAACACAGCCCATCATCGAAGGAAGGCATGGTTGCAAGAGGGTGAGGTACCTGGCCTCATTGTGCCTATAGGAGGAAGCTGAGAGGACACAGGAAGTGAAGCCTCAAGGCCCACCTCAGTGACGTTTCCTCCAGCCAGCCTTCCCAACACAGGTGACCATGGGGGACATCTCACATTCAAACCACAGCAACCCATTCCTAGCTGGACAACTGGTCTCACCGCAAATCCCAATCGTCTGTTTCCAAGTTCTTGGCTGCTCGTTGTGATCTGCCACCAGCGGCATCATAACGCATGGAAACTTGTCACACACAGATCCAAGGCTCATCCAGGGACTGTGGTCAGCCATCTCTGCAAGAGCTCCTAACGCTGTCTCCAGTGTGAGAATCGGTGCCCTAGACCAGAGCAGCTTCCTACAAGGTTGTCAGGTTCCATTCTGTCCTTAACCTGTACTACCACATCCCCCTCCACACAACTGCCAACATGGTCTAACTTGTATTACCACATTCCCCTCCACACAACTGCCAACATGGTCTAACCTGTACTACCACATCCCCCTCCACACAACTGCCAACATGGTCTAACTTGTACTACCACATTTCCCCCTCCACACAACTGCCAACATGGTCTAACCTGTACTACCACATTCCCCCTCCACACAACTGCCAACATGGTCTAACCTGAACTACCACATCCCCATTCACACAACTGCCAACATGGTTTTTCTTTTCCCTTGTAGTGCTGGGTATTAAACTAGACAAGCACTCTGCCACTGAGTCACACCCCTACCCAGGGTGGAAATTCAATAAACAGCTAATAATCTTCTTACCTCCATGCTTAATTCCCCCACCAGCTTCCATGGGGTTCAGATAAAATCCAAACTTCCTTTTCCTGTGAGAGTCTGGAGTCAGGGTGCGATGTTCCCAGCACTTTCACCCCAGGAGTCTCTCAATTTACCCCAAGAACATCCCTTTTCCTGGGTATTTGCGTGCTCCATTCTCTCTGCCTGAAAAGCTAATCCACCCACAATCCTAGAGTTTAGCCCTCATGTATCGGTCCCTAATAAATGCCACCTTCGACAGACATTTCAAAGTCCTCTCCAGGAGCTACCCCTCTATGTGACCAAGTCATTCCGGCTCGTCCAGAATTACCCAATGCTTCTACAACCCCTCCCCTTTACGTTTTTTTCATGTATATGGGTGCTTGCCTGAATGTGCAACAAATGCATGTAGTGACTTGGAAGCCAGAAGAGGGCGCCCAGTCTCCTGAAACTGGAGTTCTGCACAGTTACGAACCACCAGGGTGGTGGGAATCCAACCTGGAACCTCTGGAATGGCAGCCTGTGCTTTTAACCTCCGAGCCATCTCTCCGGCTTCCCCCCCCCCTTTACATTTTTAACTGGCAACATTAAAAATACAGTAGTTATACATAGTTCTGAGCACAACAGAAAGCTCTGAAACCAGGTGCACTGTGGAATGTCGACGTTAAGTTAAGCATGGTCACTGTCCTACATGGCCTTTCTTTATGGTAAAAACTGAAAAATCTTGCCTCCTAGGTTATCCAAGTTGCATCAGTTACAATACTTGACCGAAGCTAGAGGTAGGAGTAGTTTGCTTGGGTTCCTGTCTCAGATTTCAGTCTCTCACGGCACACAGGCATGGCAGGGGTGGGAGGCAAAGTCTGCCCAAAGCAGCAGAAGCATGAAGCAGCTGTTCACCTGTGCCACCAAGGGGAGAAGCAAAGGGCATGACAGGAAGGAACCAGGGATAACATAGCCCCAAGGACCCACCCCTCTGACCTACTTCCTCCAGTGAGGCTCCACCTCCTAAATGTTCCAGAACCTCTCAAGACAGCCACTGAGGAACAAGGTTCAAACACATGAGTCTATGAGTGGCATTTCACACTCAGAGTACAACAGAAATATGCAGTATATTGCATTTGCCACCATCACCCCCACCACGCAAAGGATATTGCGCTAGATTTTGCACTGGAGTCCCCAGGAAACTGTCATGGCTCTTTACCGTCCCTCAGTCCCTGCCACACACCACTCCACAACTCTACTTATTTCTTCTTTATCACATGATGTCTTCATTTGCTCAGAAGCACGCGAGGCCCCCGCCCTCGGGTAGAGCCTTGAGGATGACTGGTTCGCAGCTGTATTCCCAGCACCTAGGACAGTGACTGGTCCCTAATGGGCACTTCATCCTTATTATTGACAAAAATATCAAAAGCAAGATCCCCACGGTCTGCTTGGCCTCCTGCTGGCAGCTTAGCCGCTTGCACTGTTTGGCTGCGATGCAGGCAGCTTCCTCCAGATTCAGAATTACCTCCTTGGGCAAGTTTGCCAGAAATGGATTTCTTGAGCCGACGACGAAAGCGCCAGCAGCTAGGGTTTTGCTTTCCAAGCATGAGACCTCTTACACTGACGGCCAAAACTCCAGTGCCTGCCCGTCTCTGCCCTCCAGAGCCAAGATTCTCGGGTTTAAAAACCTCAATAGGTGAAAATGTAGCCATTTGTTGCTTTAATTTTCATGCTTGCTATTGCTACTTGACTAAGAGTCTCCCCATGTGCTGAGCTAATGGCATTCCTTTTTTTGGTGAGCTGTCCGCCCCTCCCCCTTTGCTTATTATTTTTCTTCTACCCAGATTTCTGGGCTCGTCTGAATGATTTGCTCAAGTTCTTTGAAAAATAAAGATGCTAGTCCCTTCCCTTCATCTGTGGAAGATTTCATTCTAGGCATATTCCGATTCTGGAATTAAATCACATCTCACTTTTCTTATTCCTTTTTTGATATGGTCATACCCCAATTTGCATTTCTCTTCTTGCTTGTCTCACGGTTAAAGTGTGAAATGCATCCCTTCTGTGTGTGTGTTCAAACACTTGATCCCCAGCTGGAAGCTCTACCTTGGGAGATTGTAGGACCTTTGGGACCTGGGACCTGACTGGTGGACATTGACCAGGGGAGTATTGGAAGGTTATATCCAACTCCAGTCCTGACCCTAGGGTTCCCTGCTTCCTGATCCACAAAGATGTAAACAAGCCTGGACTCACTCTTCCACGAGCACGAACAAGGCTGAAGGAGCTGACTGTGGTACTAGCTGATCATAGTTGTCAACTTGAAACATCCCAGGAAGAGGGAACCTCAACTGAGAAACTCCATCATATTGGCCTGTGGGCATTTCTGTAGCGCATTTGCTTGATGCTGACGGACAGAGGAGGACCCAGCTCACTGTCCACAATGCTAGTCCTGGGCTGGTGGGCCTGGGATATATAAGAAAGTAGACTGAGTAAGCCATGGGAAGCTAGCCAGTACACAGCATCCTCCACGGTCAGTTCCTGCCTCCAGGTTGCTGCCTGGATTCCTGCCTTGGCCTCCTTTGATGACAGACTGTGACTTGCAAGCCAAATAAACCCCTTTCCTCCCCTGTTGTTTTTGGTCAGTGTTTTATCACAGCAACAACAAGCTAACAAGGACACTTTTCTTCTCCACCACAAGCCATAACGAAGCCATTCTACTTTAAGTTGTCTCTGACGTGTTATGTCCCGGTAACAAGAGAAATAACTAATACAACGTAATGGTTTGAGGTCTTTTTTGTATGCTTCAGAAATCCCTCCATTGGCTTTCTGACCTGGACCAGAAGGTTGTTCTCCAATAACAGGTTCCTAACAGGGAGGACCAAGCAATGAGAAACAACAATGAAGAGAGGAAAGCAGAGGTCTTATACAAGCTATGTCTTGTGTCAAGCAAACTTATTAAGAAGTACAGCATCTTCTATACAGTTTACAGGGGGAATGCTGCAGGAAGCTAATCCAGCAAAGTCACCTGGAGGGAACACAGGTATCTCAAGGGCATCAGAGGCTGAATGCTCAGTGGCCTTGGGACTGATAACTTCAGTCTCTTCAAGAGTTTCCAGGAACCAAAACTGTAACCCCTTCAAGGCCTTGGCCTAAGCCCCAAATAGGACCTTGCCAAATTTGCTCCTGGGGAAAAAAAAAAAAAAAACAGAATTGGTTGTAGTAATTTAAAAGAAAATGGCCCCCAAAGGGAGTGGCACTATTAGAAGGTGTGGCCTTGTTAGAGGAAGTGAGTCACTGTGGGGGTGGGCTTTGTGGTCTCACTTGCTCAGGCTTCCCTCAGTGTGACAGTCCATCAATTTCCTGTTGCCTGCAAGGCATAGGACTCTCAGCTGTTCCTCCAACACTATGTCTGCATGCACACTGCCATGTCATGATGATAATGGACTGAACCTCTGAAACTGTCAGCAAGCCACGACAATTAAATGTTTTCTTTATAAGAGTTGCCATAGTCGTGGTGTCTCTTCACAACAATAAAACCATAACTCTAAGACATTGGTGTTGCCTTTTTCCGTCCATGGGGCCTCTGAGAAAACCTTGGATCAACCTGTCTCTCAGCTTCCCATTTCCATCATACTTTCCTCAAAGTCATCCTGACTTCCTCCCCCACTCCCAGCCTCAGCACTTCCTTAAGCTCCTAGCACTCTCCCCTACCTCTCTCTGCCATCCAGCCTGACTTCTGTCACCACAGGACCTTTGTGTATGATGTCCTTCTATCTGGAAGAGGGTTATTTCCACAACATACACTGTTCCCTCCCTTGCTTTTTTCTAATCTTTATTCCAGTGCCACCCCAATGTCATTCACAGGCCACATCATCTAACATCTCAGTCTTGGGGGGGCAGGCAGTGTGGTTTAGTGGTAGAGAAATGGCCCAGGATACATGAAACCACAGGTTGGAACACAACATTGAATAAGTAAACTCCTAGCAGTACCGAAAATGTTTGCACCCTAACCCCCAGAGCCTGGGACTAACCGTGTTCTTTATACCACCATGAAGTGGAGCTTCAAAGGACTGGGAGTGCGGCTCAATGGTAGATCACCACTAAACACAAGGACCTCATTTCCACATCCATTTCCCAGATGCCAGCCAGTTGTGAGGTAGGGACAAGTCATTCTCCTTGGCAACAGAATTTAAAGTAACACTGAAAGCTCAGCTTCAAGACAATAATAAGAAAGTGCTGAGTGTTAAGCCCTAGACAAGATGTCTTCATCGAGCTCCATCCCCTAAGTCTCAGGAACCATGGGAGAAGAGGGGACGAAAAGAACTTAAGAGGCAGCGGATGAAAGAACTACTGTATAAATCTATTTCCTGAGCATGGCACAGCTGCTCCACTGATTAACTCATGGCCACTGTGGCCACCTGCACATGGTCTGCACAAGACAAGCCAACAGGATCAGTCAGCATCCCACACCAGCTGGGCTTGGCAGGTAGAGCCAGGTGGTGGCAGCACACGCCTTTGATCCCAGCACTTGGGAGGCAGAAGAAGATGAATCTCTGTGAGTTCAAGACCACCCTGGTCTACATATTGAAGTCCAGGACAGTCAGGACTACATAATGTCATAGTGAGACTCTACTTTAAAAAAAAATTTTTTTTAAGACATGTGAGGGGAGTGTCTGTGTGAAGAGAGAACTGAGGGTGGATGTGATTAAGATACATTGGGTACCTGTATGAAATTGTCAAAGAATAAATAAAAGTTATTTTATAAAAATACAAATAAAATTGTTGGGCTAGAGAGATGGCTCAGAGGTTAAGAGCACCAGCTGCTCTTCCAGAGGTCTTGAGTTTAATTCCCAGCAACCACATGGTGGCTCACAACCATTGATAATGGTGTGTACATGTTAACAGAACGTTGTATACATAATAAATAAATAAATCTTTAAAAAATAGTTTTTAAAAATAATATTGTTAACATAATAATGTGAAAAACCAAATGTAATATAGTATGTTATGCATAATTAACACAAAAAGTCCTGGACAACAAAATATTGATGTACAAATACAAAATAGAACTGGAGGTATAATTCAGCGGTAGGGTACTTGCCAGCATTCAATGCTGAGTTCCACTCCAGCATGGAAAGATGGGGAGTTGGGGGTAACTGAGATAAAGACAGTATGACTAATTCTTCCTTGCTCCCACATCCCATGGCATTTGCATGCAGGATCAAAGTCTTTACAAATACAAACATATTATGTCTTTATAAGATGGTTGTAAGATGATTGCTGTCATGAGCCTCTTTGAGATGACAAAAGGAAACCAAGAGAAGTGAGTGTAAAAACAGAGGCCACTCATTCATTTCCCTGCTGCCCAGACCTGAACAACCATACAAAAACTTTATTAATTACAACACTGTTTAGTCAATGACTCAGGCATATTTCTACCTAGCTCTTATATCTTAAATTAACCAATTTATACTAATCTGTATATAAGCACAAGGCTGTGGCCCACCAGTAAGGTTCCAACAGTGTCCTTCTACTTCGGCAGCTACATGGTGTCTCTCTGAGTCTGCCTACTCTCTCTATATATCTCTTCCCACCTGGCTATATTCTTCCCTACCATATAGCCCAAAGCAGATTCTTTATTAACCAATGGTAATAAAACATATCCATAGCACACAGAGGGGAATTTCACATCATCTTTCATTTTCTGTCTAAATAAAAAGGAAGGCTTTAACTTTAACATAGAAAAATTGCATATAACAAAACAGGTATCAAGCAAGAATTATAGTTACAATATTTATATCTACTTTATCTTTTATCATAACTAAGGAAAACTATAATTATCTATTCTTCAACTCCCTCAAAGACCCCAGAAGGATATACTATTACCTAAGTACATAGGAAGTGCATTGTAAGCAACTTCCAAAACTAGAATTGGCAGAGTCTCACTGCCTGGACAGTAACCCAAAGTTCTTCTGTAATGTTGGGGCATCCATATTCAGCCTACAGGCCAATAATATCCAGCAGACTTTTCAGTGAAGCAGGAAATTTGATGATCTGTTCTGTCTTGTACTGGCAAAGTTCATCAGTTGCTTTCTTCTGTGTCCTGCAGAATGTCTGGCAGTTTCTTCCACGAAGCAGGAAACCTGAAGGACCATCCCATCTTTTGGAAAGTTCAGCTGTCATTCCTCTGTGAGTCCTGCATGTCCAGTTCATACAGCATACCATAAAGCAGTTCAGGCAAGAACATTCTCTTGCTGAAATGGCTAGCCTTGTCATATTGAAGGCAAATTCCATAACAAGTTTCTTAAATGTCCATCAACCTCTCTGAAGTAATTGGTACTTCTAGAAGCAGACATGTCTCACTGTCAAGAAAAGTCTAAGTTCTTAAAACATTTTAATGCCATATACTGTAGGTTTTTGAAGTGTTGAGGTTATCTACCTGAAACATATCTCTGCATATCTAGAAAAACCTAACTAACATGACTAAAAGTTTGATTATTATAGATGACTATTAATCTGTATTTCTTAGCTATACATTTTTAAATGAGTTTCATAAAGATAATACCTTAAACAGGAGCAGAAATACATATACACAGTGTAACAAAATTGACCTTAAATTTGTATCAATAGACCAAGATCCATACAAATGCAAAGTATTCATCTCTATCAAATCCCCCTTACTTATTTATTTATTTATTTAGAAATTGACTGTGACCATTAAACATTTATAACCAACTCTTTTAAAGTGAAAAATCAACATTTACAAACAATCATTTTGGGAATTTAGGCATTGTTTTCTCCAAACTGTTTCCTGCTGTTTATTGTGTAAAGCATTTTTAGGGCTTACAGAGACCTTTAGGGGGGGGTCTTGTTTTATCAAACTACATTAGCCTGGAAGTAATCCACAGGTTCTCATCTTCTGTGAAATCAAAAGCATAACCTCTTTTCCAAAGTAACATATCCTAAGACTCAAATTTTGAAGTCAAGATACCTTTAAAGTATATATGATGGTTTAGCTTAGCAGCCCATAGAGTGAAATGTCTCTCTGTGCTTAGCTCATTCACAGTCAAAAAAATTAAAAAAAAACACAATAATATACATAACACAGACTCTTTGTGTATTTTTCATCTTTACATGGCTTCTTTTTACTGTATTACTTTTTTCTTCTTTTTTTTTTTTTTTTTTTTTTTTGGTTTTTCAAGACAGGGTTTCTCTGTGGCTTTGGAGCCTGTCCTGGAACTAGCTCTTGTAGACCAGGCTGGTCTCGAACTCACAGAGATCCGCCTGCCTCTGCCTCCCAAGTGCTGGGATTAAAGGCGTGCGCCACCACCGCCCGGCTTGTATTACTTTTTAATATTTATTTTGTTATCTTTACTCCTTTAATCTATGACTGTCTGTACTCTTCCTTTTCTCTCACTCTTAAGCCCATGTGCATTTATCCAACACTTTGACCCATTTAGAGGTCTTTATTTTTTTCTGAATCTGTCTTTATTGCATATCTGTAATCCTTTTCTGACCAGGAGCACTTCTTAAAATGCTCAACAGAGTGGCTAGGACTAACTGTTGCAGCTTTGTCTGTTGGCTCTGCCCCATCCAACATGGCGGAAATATGTTCACCACCTCTGAGAGCCATGCTCACTGCCCCAGCTCCTGGGATGTAGTGGGTCTATGTTGCCAATGAGCAACTAGAAGCATGCTGCTCACAAGCCCCATTTAAATGAAGAACCTCCCAAAAGAGCCAAAGCTATTTATGTTACCAGCATGAAGCACGAAGCTGTCTCTTAACGAAGTCATGCAGTTTTTGCTGCTAATGCTGTGTCAGAAAGTATTCTATTAAAGGGGCCTCTGATCACCACCAACAAGCAGAGCCTATCTGAAAATATGCAACTACCAAAAAGCTCCAATTGATTCCCCTTTTTGTGGGTCTAGAAGCCCTTTTTTTTTAAAAAAAAAAAAAAAAGCTTTTGTAGGTATTGTGTGGATTTATGCCAGTCAGTGGGCACCATTTGTAAACAGAAGTTGCTCATTCATTTTTCGGCTGCCAATAATCACCAAAAAAAAGCTATATTAATTAGAATACTGTTTGGCCGATGACTCAGGTGTATTTCTACCTAGCTCTTCCATCTTAAATTAACCCATTTCTATTAATCTGTGTAACACCACAAGGTTGTGGCTTACTGATAAGGTTCCTACTGAGTTTTTCTCCTTCAATAGCTACATGGCATCTCTCTGACTGCCTACTCTCTCTATATATCTCTTCCCACCTGGTTATATTCTGCCCTTGCCATAGGCCAAAGTAGCTTTTTTATTAACCAATGGTAATAAAACATATTCATAACATACAGAGGGGAATCCCACATCAATTGAGATGTCTTTGCCCAAGGCCATTGAGCTCCTAAGTGTCAGAGCTGGAACTTGACCTGAGATAATCAGGATTCAGACCAGTGTTTCTAACCACATCTGTGTCTGTTTGTGACCCACCTCTTCCCATCAATGTATTAGGTAACACACTATGAACAAAACCTTAGGGACTGCATAAAACCATATCCTCTCACTCAAATTGCAGTTGAGGGCCCTGGCTGTGCACCAGGCCCAGGGTTGGGTTCTTTAGGCAGGGAAGAAAACTGCAGTGAGGGCATGTCCCCCAAAGCACAGTATCTCCCATCACAGTGAAGAGCCCTGAGCTCAAGGCGCTAAGACAGGCCTGGCAATCCAGGTTCCTCTTGAGGCTGAAGGTGTGTGTGACTAACCTAAATTTAGCTTGAAGGTCACCTGTAATGCAGAGGAGTTTCTCTGCCTCCCCAGGCTGTGACAGTTGATGCACCTTGGAGAGATGAGTAAGACACTGTCAGCTGAAAAAGACACACCAGCTTCGTCCCCAGTTGAGATGCACAGAAACTTGACTTGAAGTGATAGCACCGAAGGCTTGCTGCTAAGTGGTAGCAGCCCCTGTGTCTACTGCCTGTTTCTCCTGAGTGGTGTGAGCTGTCACTCAGGCTGAGTGAACAGACATGGCCCCGCTTCCCCACTCTGTGCTTTCTTCACTGGGCCACTGGGTCTTCGAGTCTTGACTTCTCTACTAAGAGAATAGCCGTGTTGAGCAGTTTCTCATCGCCGACAGATATCTGAGGGAGACAATTGTTTTTATTCATCTGCATCTGGGTGTGTCTGTGCACATATGTGCTCCTGCTGGGTTCCCCTGGAGCTGAAGTTACAGGCAATTACAAGCTACCCAGCATAGTGTGGGTCCTGGGAATTAAATTGCCATCTTCAAAAAAAAAAAAAAAGTAATCTGTCCCTTTAACCAATAAGCCTCCTCTCTCCATCTCCCGCTCCTTTCCTCTATCCCTTCTTCTGGTGTGGGAAGTCCTTCTGTCTATGCATTGCTTTTATTGGTTAATCAATACATCTGTTTCCACCAGTGGCTTAGCAGAATAGGACAAGGGGGAATTCCAAGCAGATAGAGGAGGAGAGAGTGGGTGGAGTCAGGGAGATGCCATGTAGCCACTGGAGGAGAAAGACATGAGCCGCCAGTCAGAACCTCCCCCCGTAAACCACGAGCCTCATGGTAAAATATAAAATAATAGAAATGGGTTAATTTAAATGTAAGAGCTAGATAAAAATACGCTTGAGCTATTGGCCAAAGGGTATTGCAATTAATATAGTTTCTGTGTAATTACTTCAGGTCTGGGCATCCGGGAAACGAATGAGCAGGCTCCGGCTACATTCCTCTTACACTCTTTAGACAGAGTCTCACTACATAGACCAAGCTGGCCTCAAACTCATAGCTCCCCTGTCTCCACCTCCCAAGTACTGAGATTAAAGGCACACGCCAACATGCCCACCCATGTTTAAGCACTTCTAATAATCAGATCCAGTTATTAGCACCAGGTGTGCACCTCAACCCAGGCCTGCATCCTTTCAGACTCTTCCTGGTCCAGAAGCTTCAGGATCCTTGGGATTCTGGATACAGAACGTGGGTCCAGTAGGGCATGGTGTCACACTCCAGTAATTCCAGCACTTTGGAAGTGGGAGCAGGAGAATCAGGAGTTCAAAGTCATCCTTGGGTATGTAGGTGAGCTCAAAGTCACCCTAAGCTACATGAGACCCAGTCTCAAAAGACAAGGAGGAAGAGGGAAGGGGAAGGGGGAGGGAGGGGAGGAAGAGTTGAGGGGTGTGGTGATATTTCATTTGTATTTCAATAAATAAAGCTTACCTGGAGATCAGAGAGTAAAACAACCCCACTGGTCAGCCTTACAGACCAGGCAGTGGTGACACACACCTTTAATCCCAGTAACCATACTAGTTTGCCATAGTAACCGGGCAGTAGTGGTGCACACCTTTAATCCCAGCCCTAGAGAGGAATATAAAATAGGAGAGACAGCTCTCACACAGTCTCATTCTGAGATTCCTGGAGGCAGGATCACTATTTCAGACTGAGGTAGAGGTAAGAGCCAGTGGCTGGCTGTTTTGCTTTTCTGACCTTCAGGTTGAACCCCAATATCTGTCTCTGGGTTTGTATTAATCGTGCTACCAAGCGGGAAGAAGGTGGCAACGGTGGTGGCAACTTCCTGCTCACCGTGAAATTCATCATATTCTCAAACCGAGGTCAAAACAACGTCCCCAGCCCTCGCCATCCACACTGCCTACATCTTGAGACAGTCTCCAGCTCCAGCGCCAGCCAGAGGGAACGTGTACAGCTATAGGATGCAGACCCACGGATGAGACGTCCCGACTGGGTCCTCTGCCTAGCTCAGCTTTCACACCTTAGCGCCCCCTCCGTGAAGGCACCACCTTTTCCTCACAGATACTTCCCTCTTCCCACTGAATAAATTGTGAGCTGTTTATGTACAGGGACCAAGCTATTTTCATCAGTGAGTGAGGAACAGAGGTCGATCGCCCGTTGGTGGTGAATCACACTTGATTGCCACAGGATGGAGCTAGCTTGAGATTCAGGGCCCCAGACTGCTAGGTGTGGCTTCCATATTCTGCTCAGAGCCAAGTATACCACGTAGGAACTGGGGGACCCACAAAGCTGGCTTCTACCTGGCCGTGTCTAACTGGACACCACAACCTCAGTGTGACCCCAACTATGCTTTCTATCCCTTTTCCTCACCTCAGACATTCAATCTTCACTTCCGTGTGCTGACTGGCCCTGTGTCAGTTGGAAGCTGAACTACCAACTTCCAAAATCTGTCCAGTCCTCCACTTGCATAGCTGAGGGATGAGCCCTTAGTGAAGGAGAGAGTTAGGTGGATGAGCCACGAGAACCTGACACAGGAGGTGTCCCTGCTCACCTCTCCAGAGCCTTCTGAGAGCCTGCTAAGCTCACACATGCCCAGACTGTGCTCTGCTTCTTATTGCTATTAATATATTAATTTATTTACCCTGACACCAAAATTTTAAATTTTAAATTAAAAAAAAAAACCCAAAGCTTGTGGTATGCTACAGGTCACAGTGTCCCTCTAAGGAAATGAGCCCTGGAGCTGGAAAAGCTAGGAGTTAGCAGAAATCAGAGCAGCCTTGGCTCTCCCTTAGGAATGGGAGTAGGGGTGGGCAGGAAGAGGCATTTGGGGGAAACTTTATTGGGATCACAGGGGGCAAAAATGCCTCCAGACGATTATCTGGTTTATATTAAAAAGTGCAGCAACAGAGGAAGTAATATTAAAACTGGGAGGCAAAGAATGAGCAGCACAGACAGGTTTGACAGTCTGGCCATCAGCTCGGGGGCAAGCGGCCCTTACTGCCCAGCACAGTGAAGCACACCTGTAGACCAGCACTCAGAGACTGGGGCAGAAGCGTGGCAAGTTCCAGGTCAGCCTTAGCAACAGAATGAGTGAGGCCCTGTCTCAAAAACACAAATGAATCAAGGAAACCTGTACCTTTAACAAAAGGTAGTATCAAGCCAGGCGGTGGTGGCGAACACTTTTAATCCCAGCACTCAGGGAGGTAGAGGCAGGCAGATCTCTGTGAGTTCAAGGCCAGCCTGGTCTACAGAGTGAGTTCCAGGACAGCCAGAAATATATAGAGAAACCCTGTCTCAAAAATAAATAAATAAGGTAGTATCATAGCTGGACATGGTGGCACACATCAGTAATGCCAGCACTCGGTTGGCTGAAGGAGAATCACAAATAGCCTGTACTATATAGCAAGACTCTCATAAGAAAGGAAGGAAAAGAGGGAAGGAGATGGGTTAGGCTCTGAGTATCTAGTATGATATACATTAGCATGTACTTTGTATATAGGCTTATATACATATATATGCTTATAAATGTATACATGTGCTCTCAGAAACATTTACTGGAGAGCAGAGAGGTGGCTGGGTGAATGATAAATGGATGTATGGATGAGAAGGAGTGGGTGGGTGGATGAATGGGTGGGCAGGTGGCTAGGATAGAGGTGAGCACATATGTAGACATAAGGATGGATGGACAGGTGAGTAGGTGGATGGTCTAACAGGTAACTAGATGGATGAGGGAATGCGTGGTTGGACACACCCTATCTTCCAGCCCTCAGAACAGCCCCGGGGGAGGGGGTTGAGTGAGAATAGTCCCTAGAGAATCGTATATTTGAAGGCTTGGTCCCCAGTTGGTGGAACTATTTGGGAAGGATTAGGAGGTGTGGCCTTGTGAAGGAAATGTGTCACACACACACACACACTAGGCTTGGGAGGTTTCAAAAGGCCAGTTAGTGCTCTCCTCTCTCCTTCTCTCTCTCTGTTGCTGTCTCAAGCTGCTCAGGCACCATACCTGCTTGCTGGCATATTCCCCGCCTTGATAGTCACGGACCCACCCTCTGAAAATGGTAAGCAAGCTCAGATTAAATGCTTTGCTTTATAAGTGGTCTTGGAGCTTTGTCACGGTTGTAGAAAAATAACTAAGATAAACTCTCTTTAACCTCAAGGCCAATGACACAGCTACTCTCATCCTCCTTCCCCCTGCACCTTCTCCCTGTGGTCGGAAATAATCTACCTTATCTCACAAGATCTCCAGTCCAGACCTGGGTTAAGGGGGAGCGTGCTGTTCCACGACACTTGTGGTCCTATGCTGTCACCTAGTGGAAGTTTTGTGAAACTGCAGCGATGATGCTCACAGCCCTCATAGGCATCTGGAGAGAATTTAGCAAGGCCCGCGATGGATTGATAACCTGGTTTGAAATACTTTTTGAAAGGATGAAAGTAGTGGGATAATTCAGATACGCAGGCCTTAGAGTAAGTGAGCAATACATACTTATCCAGTTAAGCCAAGGAGGAAGAAAGGAGCTACCAGGAGCCTCCATTTGGGAGTTTGAGTTCTCACCACCCATCCACAGCTTCCCCTTCCCTCTCTGGATTTCACACTGCAACTATGGCCCATGCCAGAAGGCTCAGCCATACACAAGGCTTTCTCACTACCTTCTAAGTTATTTCATCACACAGTTAAGATTATTGCTTAAGCAAGAAAAAGACATCTGTAGGAAGTTATTAGGAAACTTTCAGAATGAAGAAATTAGCCCTGGAGACTATTAGAATTAGAAGAGCCCAGGCAGAGAAACTCGGAGGCTCTCTAGCAACCTGCTCCAAGAGTAAATCGCTGCATCACAGGGTCCGATGGTGGGTCTCCTGTGGACTGAGTGACTCCCTAGGGATGGGGATGTGTGTGCTGCAGAGTGTGACATGGCTAGAACACAGCACATTCTCTCTCTCTCCCTCTTTTTTTTTTTTTTTCTTTCGAGACAGGGTTTCTCTGTGGTTTTGGAGCCTGTCCTGGAACTAGCTCTGTAGACCAGGCTGGCCTCGAACTCACAGAGATCCGCCTGCCTCTGCCTCCCGAGTGCTGGGATTAAAGGCGTGCACCACCACCACCCGGCACACAGCACATTCTCAAAGCAGCAAGGAAGTCAGCTTCCATCTTAGGGCTGGGAAACCCCACATCTTACTGTTAATAGTCCAGCTGCTCGCCACACAGCCGTCTAAGAAGAGAGACCAGGCAAGGAAGGAGTTTATTCAAAAGGATGGTGACTTTATTTGACAAGCCATCTAAACAAAATAGTGAACTTCTTTGGCGTGCGCGGGAAGGGGGGTGTCTTACTCTAGCTAGGAAGTCAATGGGAGCGTTCTGGTAGTGTTCCCAAACTGTTGAATGCTTTCTGCTGTTGCTGGGCTGCAGGACACAGGTATCTGTCTTTGTCCTGGCACTGGTACCTGGAAGGAATAAGGCCTTCCGCAGAGTGTCCTCACTCTAGCTATCTGGACTCTTAAAGGAGATACCCCAGGAACCAGAATCTCCCACAGAAATCTCATAGGGAGAAAAGACTTGAGCGTGACACCAGCCAACCCACCCAGGGAGCTGTCTCCAGAGAGATTCCATGTTGTGCCAATAACCTGTCAGGCCTCCTGTAGGAGAACAGAGCTGAACAGTGATCAATCAGTGACCCGAGGTACGGCCAGGACTGCTTAGCTAGGACACTGAAGGAGTCCCTCTTCCAATGGCCATGTTGAATAAATCTCTCTTGCTGTTTTTCATCAGTAATTTGACTCTGAATTGGCTTACTGAAGAGCGGTAGCCAAACACGGCTTGCTGAGACTCACAGGGTCACAGACTCTAGTTCATAACTCTGATAACATCATGAGATGAGTTTTCAAGTCCTCAAGTCATTTCCTATAGCTATTCCTGTCACTGCTCAGGCGCACATCACATGGTTGAGCAGGCTTGAGAATAGGTATCCTTGTCAGGTCCTCTTGCTAGCGGCTGAACTCTAAGTAATCGATGGGAAAAAAATCCTTAATGCTTAGCCTCATAATCACCCAATCAGGGCTCCCACATGAGGGAAGCTTTGTAACCCAGTGGGGACACCTTCAGATGACCCTGTCCCGCAAGGTGCCACCCCAGGGCTACTGATACTTTGGATCTCACCTCCCATTCAGCTGGGAACACAAATGTTAACACCAGCTATACCATTGCTTGGAATCTAAATGACATAGCATGCATTCCGAGCTCCCCAGAACAGATGAGCCAATGCAGTTGGGCTTGTCAACCACCTTTCAGGAAGGCTGATTCTCGTAAGGAAATAGGAGGAATAATTATCCCCTTCATGAGTTAACCTGCTTTTCCTTCCAAAAGCCTCTCCTTGGAGTAGATGAACCTGCACTCTGAGCCTTTGTCATGCAGCTTGCCCATTTCTCTGTGTTAGGAGGCAGAAAAGCCTAACTTTTTATTCTCTTTATCCCTTTTTCAAATATTTTTCAAATACAAAGGCTAAGCATGCTTTTCCAGGCTCTCTCCGTCTTTCTATGAAGGCCCCCGCCCCACGTGGCTGTTTGTCTAACATGCTGACCTAACTCAAAGGCCCTGGCTTTCTCTCCTCTTCTTTTCCCTTGCCTGGCAGCTGCTGAGTTTACAGCAGTGTTTTTCTCTTAAACTCTAATAAAACTGTCCTCAAGCTTCCTTTGAAGTCTGTTTCTAAAGGTTTTATTTTTTAAAGATGTTTTATTTTACACACACGTGAAGTCCCTGAAATCATTAACATACAAGTAACATTATGCAGATTGAGCAGGTTGTATTTATATATTTAGGAATGTACACATGCCAATTAAAGAAAAGAAGTGGGGGCTGGAAAGATGGCTCAGAGGTTAAGAGCACTGGCTGTTCTTCCAGGGTTCCTCAGTTCAATTCCCAGCACCCACATGCAGCTCACAATATAATGGGATCCAATGCCCTCTCCTGGTGTGCAAGCAGACAAAGCACCCATATACATTAAATAAATCTATTAACAACCAACAAAAAGAGGCCATTGTTTGGGTGGAAGTGCCACCCCAGCCCCTGGCATCCATATATCCAGAGACTGGAATGTTTGGGTGGAAGCTCCACCCCACCCCCCACCCCCAGTTGCCTCAGTCCAGACTCCATCCCCCAAAAGCCTGCCAACCAGTGACTTCTCCCCAGAGCTGCTCAAGACCACTCCCACAAAGTATTTAAACTGCCCCCCAGAGAACAGTCTCCTCTCTGGGGGACTAGGCGGCCATTCGGGAGCATTTGTATCCATTAAACCTTGGCTTTCTAGTTTGGTTTGATTTGGTCTGATTTGGATTATTGTGTCGGCAGAGAGACTCTTATTGGGATGCAGAAACTTTCCATCCATGAATCTAAAGAAAAAACACAAGGGGAGAGCACATGGTCTCCCATGGATGAAAGGAGAAAGGGATGTAATATTTTACTTTCAAAACTTAAAAATTATTTAGAAATTTGGTTTCTCTGTGTCTGTGTGTGCATACAAGTCCAGAATAGGGTGACAGGCTCCCTGGAGCTGAATAGCAGGGGGTTGTAAGCCACCTGATGTAGGTGCTGGGAACTGAACATGGATCCTCTGAAAGTGCAACAAGTGTTCTTAACTGCCTGGTCATTGCTCCAATCCCTAAATTACTGTATTAATGAGACTAAGAACCCAGCGCCCCAACGGTGATATCACCCTTACTATCTCTCTTATCGTTTCTGCTGACTTACACAGCTCCTGGCCACTCAGGTTTCTGCTGACTCATGATTCATGTCATCAGTCAGTCACTGCTGACTCAAGGCATCTCTGCTTCAAGCCCCAAATACTGACTGTTGCTGTTGTCCTCATGTCCTATTGGGTAGGAGTGGATGCCCAACCTAAGAGCAGGAACAGACGGGGCAGGTACGCAGCAGTAAGGCTGCCACATGCAAACCCAACAACCGGGGCTATGAGGGAACAACTGAAAAATCCACATCTCTTTTTTGGTTTTCGAGACAGGGTTTCTCAGTAGCTATGGAACCAGTCCTGGAATTCACTCTGTAGACCAATCTGGCCTCGAACCCAGAGATCCACTCTTCTGCCTCCCGAGTGCTGGGATTACCACCACCGCCCAGTGAGATCATGGTTTTGTAGATGTCATGATCCCTGGGATCCACACGGTGAGAGAGCCAATTCCCACCAGCTGCTCTCTATCACTATTCAAATACTTGTGCATGCACACAATTAAGAGTTTATTAACATAAATAAAGGCTAGCCATGGCTCACCCTGGCCTACCTTAGTTGTTTTGAGAACACTTACTAGGTTAGCCTACTGTGGGCAAAATCGATCTAAAGCAAAGTTTGAAAACTATACAATGCCAGCAACTCAGGAGGCTGGGACCATGGGATTATGTGTTTAAGGCCAGACTAGGCCACGTTCCAAGACTTAGCTTTAAAAAAAAAAAAGTGTGATAGGGCTGGAGAGACAAAGGCACAAAGAATGGGAGTTTGATTTCCCAGCGCCCACATGGGGCTAAAAAACTATAGTTCCAGTTCAAAGAGCTCAACACCCTCCTCTGGCCTCCTTGAGCACTGCATACATGTGGTGCACACACATGTAAAATAGATCTCAAAAAGAATTTTTTTTCTAAGTGGGACTGGGGAAGATGGCTCAGAGGGTCGGAGTGCGTGCTATGCAATTCTGAGGACCCAAGGAAGGGAAGGGAGGGAAAATGAGGGAAGGGGAAAAAAAAAACGAGTCAACCTGTGGGTTTAACACCAGGGATATCTCCCAAGGTGTCAGTCTCTGGGACAACCTGCACCAACAGTGGAGGCATAAACTGCATAACCCAACGTAGCTTTAGCTACCGCTTCTCCAGTTAAGTCTGAGTTAGTTTCTGAGATAAACCAAGATGGAATGCTGAGTGTTGCTGGGAGGTTCCATCCTTAGGGGAAGGAAACAAAGAGACTGAGTCTTAAATTTCCACTGACTACTGACCCTTTGACTAGAACCCAGAATAGTGCATCCTATAGTTTGCATTAGGTGTTCCTAGGGATATGGACAGGCACTATGCTGGGACCCTTGGGAAACAGAGAATTAATATTCAAGTCCAGATGAGCATGTAACACATGCTTTTTTAAAAAAAAAAGATATATTTATTTATTATATATACAACTTTCTGCCTCCACGTATACCCACATGCCAGAGGAGGGTGCCAGATCTCATTACAGATGGTTGTGAGCCACCATGTGGTTGACGGGAATTGAACTCAGGACTTCTGGAAAAGCAGACAGTGCTCTTAACCACTGAGCCATCTATCCAGCCCATAACACGTGCTTAATGGGATGGGTAGATAGGTGGGTAGATGGATAAGCAATGTCAGACTAAGAAGGAAACAAAAACTAGCTGAAAGCCACACACCAACTTAACCAGCACTTGAGAGGCAGAGGCAGGTGAACGAATCCAAGTTCAAAGCCAGTCGGGTCTACATAGCATATTACAGGGCAGCCAAGGCTACATAGAAAAACCCTGTCTGGAGAAACCAGAAGTTTAGCTGGCAAGGTCAAAGACCCTGTGGACTGGTAATCTACAGATGAGAAACGAAGGAGTTTAACTTTCCTACAAGGACAGTAGAGACAGAAAACAGGAGAGGGATCAAGGACACCAAGGAAAATCCCACCTTTAAAGGTAAGAGGATTATCTGACTATAAATTTGCTGAACAATTGAATAGGAAGCTGCCATTTACCCCGAGCCAATAAGCCAAACCCGAAGCAGATTCCTCACCACACCAAACACTGGATTTTTCTTGCCTGAATGAGCTGGAGGACTTTGGGGGTCCACCTTTACCAAGTTCCTTCTCCCCTTCGGATAGCCTCCAGGGAACTTTTTTTTTTTTTTCAAGACAGGGTTTCTCTGTGGCTTTGGAGCCTGTCCTGGAACTAGCTCTGTAGACCAGGCTGGTCTCGAACTCAGAGATCCGCCTGCCTCTGCCTGGGATTAAAGGCGTGCGCCACCATCGCCCGGTAACTTTTTCTTTTTTTGGAGCCTGTCCAGGAACTCACTCTGTAGACCAGGCTGGCCTCTCACTGCTGGGATTAAAGGTGTACACCACCACCACCTGGCATCCAGGGAGCCAAGCAAGGCAGGAGTGCGCCAAGAGGGAAGGCACCTCCCGACTCTGCATCTCGACAACTGTGTACCATAATAAAGATGTCTTTTGGTCAATTAACAAGTAGTAACCAGTACAGCAGACAGATCTTAAACTCTCCTCGAATAGACAAATTATCAGTTAATAAATAAGTTTTGTTTTGCCCAAGGGAGATCTGATCCTGGTGAGGCCAACAGTGCACTCAGGAGCCAGAGCAGAGTTCACCAGGATAGCAGAGACCCAGCATCACTTTCTCAATTAAGCAGGCAGGAAGCTCTCCAAACCAAGGGGCTCCTGTTGTGCAGAACTAGAGCTCTACTAGGCAGGTGTCCCAAAGGACCAGAACCACACACCTAACTTCTAAATGGTACCACTTGGATATCAATGTCCCCTAAGCCCACAGTTCACAGCCTCTGGGGCTGAGGTGATGAAAGCTGCAGGGGTCAAACTTAGTGGTTAGACAGCAGGTCACTGGGGCACTACCCTGGGACACTGGGACCATCACCCCCCTCCCTTTTCTGACAGGCAGCTTTGTTCCACCACATAATCCCCACCTGAAGGTGTCCACCCACCAGACACAAATCATGGTCCCAGTGAAAACGGGAGCCAAGCTAACCATTCATATTTTCCATAGTAACTGCCCTAACAAATCACTCTGGCAGGGCATGATGGCACTCGACAACCCAAGGTATGCAATGTGAGCGAGCAACACCTTCAATTGGCTTATATATATAATCTTTCAAACTGAGTCTTTTTTCGACTTGTTTTTTTAAGATAGGGTTTCTGTGTAGCTTTGGAGCCTGTCCTGAAACTCACTCTGTAGACCAGGCTGGGCTCAAACTCAGAGATCTGCATGTCTCTGCTGGGACTAAGAGTCTGTGCCACCACTGAGTCTCAATATCAAAAAAGACATTTTTAAGGGCTCAACTCTAAGAGAGATAACAGAGATAGTGCTGCCAAATCTGGGTGATGAAAGGGGGATGTAGGAAAAGAAACCAGACAGGACCCACCCTGGACTCTCAAAGCACCACATTGTCATTTACCATTTTATGCAGATGTTACTGTCACACAAACTCGTAGTTTGCTGTAGGAGTGGTGCAAAAGGGACCTCCTTAAGGCCACACACAGAAGACAATGGTCATGCTTTCATTATTTATGTCAAGTCTCACAGCTGAACACCACTGGACTGCAACCATAGTGGCTGGAACACCAACTGGGACTCAAGTAAGGGCATGATCACAGGACTTTCTTAGTAGCTTCGAAAAGTGTCACCAGCCAGCACAGCCAGCCATTTGCTATTCTGCTGGAAAGGTTCAAAAGGACTGACCCTGAGCACAGTCCATAAAGGCTCTTTATTTATGTTTTACATCTCTAGAAAAAGAATCCCAGGATTTTCCCTCCTGTGTGCTTTCGTCTTGCCTCTTCATGGTCCATGATGCCAGCTGAGGTGGTCAGTACAATGAAGCTATGGAGGAAAGAAATAGCAACTTAAGTGTAAAAATTCCAACCATGCCTCCCTCCCTCTGCTCAAGCCTGCCTTCCTGGGAAGAGACAGAGATTGATGCTGCTTAGGAAAGCTGGTGCCCGACCAGGGGACAGTGCATAGAAATGAATCCTAGAACAAAGGAGGAAATCTAGAGACCCCAGCTACACTCTGCCCTGACAGAAAACAAAGACAAACCTGGGCATGGTTGCACAGGCCCTTAAATCCCAACACTTTGGAGGAAGAAACAGGCAATCTGAGTTCTAGATCAGGGAGACCCTAAATAGAAGGCAATGGACCAGGGAAATGACTTGGAGGGCAAAGGTGCTTCTGTCATGCCTGTTAATCTGAGGTTCGTCCCTGGACCCACATGTTAGAGAACTTAAACTAAAGCCAACTAGCTAGTTAGGAAGACAGTCACTGCTATATAAACAACCTCAGCTCAAGCCCAGCCATATCCCAACATTTCAAAGCATTAATCTTTATCACTATTAATTTTTAATTGTAGAAAGTCAACTCACCCAAACTGACGGGATGGGAGCAGATTGTTCTGCCATTTTTCTAGGTCTTTGAGTTGCACATCAAATCTAGGGCTTATTACTCCACACTGTAAAAGAAAACAAAATAAATTCTTTAAACCTTACCAAAAATCTAAAACAAGATGGCTTTCATACCTGAGAGTCAATGGTTCAAAAACCAATACCCACATTACAGGCACCTACCCCGTGCATACCTTTTTCTATAAATTCCATTCAAACACTGAGCAGGGGACTCAAGAGGTTGAGACTGAAAGACTGAGTTCTAGGACAGCCAGGGCTGATCCTTCCCCGGAATCATCATCCACACATGCATGTACATCTATACCCAAACAAGACTGTACACCCCTGCCTACAGGAAAGAGCCATGTCAAGTAAGGTCAAATGACTTTGGGTCAAATGGTAGTACACGGAGAACTTCCCCCAGAACATATCTCATTATACAGAACTGAGACCAAGTAAAATTGCAATCGAAATTTCATTTTTACAGTTCAAGAGGGTTGCAAGCTTAGTAGTAGCTAGCTAAGCAAACAAAAGCCATCTTTAGTAGGTCTGCCCAACAATAAACCTATTAACTAAAAGCTGCAATACAGAACATCTAAGTAACATTGCCACCCCGAGGGAGGGTGGTAGCAGGCAGGCAACAGTGTTCTCACAACTAATTCTAGGCCATCATCTCTGCTACTCCCCCAGAAAAAAAGAGCTCCACCTTCATCACTGACTGCAAATCCTCAAGCAGGACTGAGTAGCACAGCTGCAGAAAGAAAGGCCCCCACTGTACTCAACATCCCTGTGCAGTTCAGATTACCCCTTCCTCTAAGAACCCAGAACGCCCACCCAGGACAACCATGTAAGAATTGAGGTCACACACCAAAGTAACTATGAAAGATGGAACTTGGCAAAGGCCATCCAAAAGCTTCAGATTGTATTCCCCCCAACCCCCAAAGACTGCCATTCTGACTGTCTGCTGGCTGTCATGGACCTTAGATCTTTATTCCAGCTATGGAAAAGCTCCTCAGAAGTAACAGACAAAACAGCCCTCTCTTAACCAAGCACAAGCAGGGATGAGATGAAGGCCAGACTCTAACATTTTACAATCGCTAACACCTAACTCATAGTAAGGGTAAACCTCTTTTCTTTTATTAAAAAATATTTTATTATTTTATGTGCATTGGTGTGAAAGTGTCAGATCCCCTGCAACTGCATCTTCAGACAGTTCTGAGCTGCCATGTGGATGCTGGGAATTGAACTCGAGTCCTCTGGAAGAGCAGTCAGTGCTTTATCATTGAGCCATCTCTCCAGCCCCAACCTCTTTCTTGAGGGCTACGGGCATTCTCTTATAGGGAAGATGACCTACACGTGTAATAGCCATTAGCACTGCACCACGTGTTGTTCTACCTGCACCAGGTTCATTAACTGACCAGAGACATGAGCACGACTCTCAAGTTACCTAAAACCAGGGCAAACAAAACAGGACAGATATTCTCCCGCTTCAAAAAGGACATGGTGACCAGCCTGGCTCAGAGTGAGTTCCAGGACAGCTAGGGCTACTTAATCCCAACACTCGGGAGGCAGTGGCAGGTGGATCTCTTTGAGTTCAAGGTCAGCCTGGTCTACAGAGTTCCAGGACAGGCTCCAAAGCTACAGAGAAAGCCCCTCAAAAAACAAAAGCCGGGCAGTGGTGGCGCACGCCTTTAATCCCAGCACTCGGGAGGCAGAGGCAGGCGGATCTCTGTGAGTTCGAGACCAGCCTGGTCTACAAGAGCTAGTTCCAGGCCAGGCTCCAAAGCTACAGAGAAACCCTGTCTCGAAAAAACCAAAAAAAAAACAAAAAACAAAAAAAAGCACATGTAGGATGGGTCTGCACTGCAACAAACAATGACTCAAAACTAGCACTGCCAACTCTTCACCATCTTTCGAAGACCTTGTAAGCAGTAGTGCTAAGGTCTGAATATTGAGAACCAACTTTGTAAAACAAAAACATTCACAGAAAAGAACTTCAACTCAACTGCCACTGGCCATGGGGCTAGACCTTCCTAATGCTGTGATCGTTTAATACAGTTCCCCATTTGTAGTGACCCCAACCATCAAATCATTTTTGTTCTACTTCATAACTGTAATTTTGCTGTAAATACATTCACCAACTGGGCGTGGTGACACACACACACCTTTAATCCCAGCACTGGGGAGGGAGAGGCAGGCATCTGAGTTCAAGCCTAGCCTAGTCTACAACAAAGAGAGTTCCAGGACAGCCAGAGCTGATATAGAGAAACCATCTCAAACCTTCCCCCCACCCCTCCACAAAAGAATCAGTTTTCCAATGAAAACTGCAAAAGGGTCACTCAATCCCCAAAAGGGTTGAGACCCAGAACGAGAACCCCTGTACTAGAGGTTCTCAAACTCCTTGCACATCAGAAACCTATGGACCAGGGCCACACATCAGTGGCTTACTGTCACTGCCCCAAACACCAGCTATCTATTAAACCATTTAGTCAAAGACAAGAACCAAATCAAATTTGGTTATGCTGATGACGGTTAAAACTGACAGGCAGTCTAGACCTCAGACACAACTATGACCTACACTGACAAACTCAAGAGTGGCCATAAACCCTGGCGCTTGACCATTTACTCAAGACGATTCCATCAAAATCCAGCACACTGCAGGACATGTGCAATGCATCCCTTTAATCCAGCAATGCACTGGAGATAGAGATCTGACTTAAAGGACAACCTGTCTGTCTACAGAGACCCCAACTTGAAAACAAAACGAACCCAGCACTCCACTAGTACTAAGAAATTGAATTGTTTATATCCTAAGTCATCACCTGAAGCTTCTGAAATCGCTAAGTCAACCGGGTTACCAAGGCCTTGCTCTGTCTCACACAAACTGACCAAAAACTTGAACAAGCAACCAAAAGTAACAACTGACATGTAGTTTAAAAAGCATCGCCTTAGCCAATTCCTTAAATTAGGGAAGTGGAGCAAGGCTGACAGCAGTGGGCATAACTTGCAGGCAAATACAAAATGAGAATGAAGGGTCTTACCTTGTTCAACCTGCCGGTGAGGTTCACGACGATCTTCCCAGCTCTGTGGTCGTCAATGATTTCAAATTCACCGATATAACCTGTAAACCAAATGACTAGTCTCAAACCAAAGACACCAGTCCGAGACCTAAACCTTTATGACCCCAGCACTGCTTTTTACCCATTTTCTCCCCCATGTCTGATTCTATCAGAATTCTTAAAACTCAGCATCACATGAAGATTTAACACCCAAAAACATTTTAACACGATCACCCCCACACCCCCGTATTCACAGTAGTACACTCCCAAGGCCGGGAACCTTTCCTCACGACTCAGTCTTGAAGGCTCAGGAACCCCGGCTTGCAGTGACCTGGGTCATTTAAGTCCAGACACAAGCTTGCTTCTCCCAAGTCAGCGTTCCATTTGAACTCCTCCCTCCCCCACAGACCCCCCCCCCTGCCCTGTCTCAGCTCCCAGGTATAGCCGCTCTGCCTTGGCTTCCTTTAGGACTATCTCCTTATCCGTCAATACTCACCATGCTTCATCATCACGGTTAGGAACCGAACGATGACTTTGGAGCAGGGCCTGATGAGGACCTGGCGTTTGCCTCTCTTCTCTGCATTGTTGATGCTCTTGAGAGCATCGGCCAGGACGTTCATGCGCACCATGGTGGCTGAGGAATGAAAACATGGGATATGCATGCATCAACATCCAACCATGCACCAGGCCTGTGAAACTCGTCTTCCTACTCCCACCATAGGTCTACAGCAACATTGCCATCAGCCGCCAAAGTTCCCGACAACTACCCTGTTCTCCTGCACTCGGTATCTATTCGCTCAAGACATTCACGCTCATGCCACCCGGCACACAAATAGCCCGAGAAAAGTGACCCAAGCCCAGACTCATTACGGAGAAGATAACCTTAGAAACGGCGGGACTTATCGGCTGGCCAAACGGAAGGTACGGAGAGGCTGTCAATACAGCCCAAGTTTGAAAGTTCTGGCAAACATCTGCCAAGGTTCTCCAAGTCAGCAGTGTCGGCGGTTAGCGCAACTTAGGGTAACTCACTTTCGGGTGCCGACAACAAGCCTCCCAGGAGCGAAGGCATTGGGTGACGGGGCCCCCGCGGCTTCTTACACGGCTCTAACAGGGCGTGGGGACGCAGCCAAGGCGCATTTCACGTGCAAAGGGCAAACCCCGACTTGCTTTTCCCTAACTCAGCAGTGAGAGGCTGGGCGGAGACCCCAATGACAACAGCGGCCACGGCTGCTTGCGGCGCTCGGGACTCTGGAGCGCCCGCAAACACGAGAAGACGCAGGGCCCACGCCGGCCACCGTTCCCGCCGGGCCGAGCGGAGCCCAGCCTGCGGCCGTGGGCCAGCTCCCGCAATGAGTCGCCCATGGCGGCCCCGACCCGCACAGACGGAGACTGCGACCACGGAAGGGCTCGATGAGCCCGCGGGACCCCGAAGTCGGTAGAGGGATGGCGCGGATGCCGGAGGATGAGCACGGAGCTTCCCAGAAAGTCACTCACCGGCACGGGAAGATGGCCGAAAGAGGGTGGGAGGGCCGGACGCACGGAGTTATGGGAAGCGGAAGTCCTATCGCGAGACTTCATTGTCACACGCCCGAAGCAAAAAAAGTGCGGGTGATTTCTGATAGGAAGATCAATGCAAGGGCGGGGCGGTTGAGAGTGGAAGGCTGAACTCTTAACTCTTTAGGTCTTGCGCTGTAGTTCACGGTAATCCGGAACTCGCCGCAAGCCTCCTGCCTCAGCATCTAGGATCCTGGCATTAACACCACAGTTGACTTTTCTTGGGTTTTTGTTTTGTTTGAGTTAATGAACCTCACTAGGTAGCTACGGCCGTGCTGGAAGTGTGTAGACCAGGGTGACTTCTGCCTGATTGACAGCCTCTGCCTCCTAGTGCTGGAATTAAATGCATGCACCACAACACCGTTTTTTTGTTTGTTTGTTTGTTTGTTTTTGGTTTGTTTGGTTTTTTTTTTTATTAATTTGATTGGTTTGATTTGGGTTTGCCTTTTGGAGATAGGATTTCATCAAAAATGGCCCATGCTGTCCACAGATTAATGATAATCCTAACTCAACATCTCAAGTAGGATTACTACCATGGTCCCCTTTTTCTTCTCCTCCTCTTCAGTCTTTTATTATGTAGCTAGCGGGGGCTGGCCTCAGATTAGTGATCCTTCTGGGACTGATTACTTGCCTACCTGGCAAAGGTGTTCAGTGTAGTGAGCATTGCCTCAGTGTCCCGGCCATCCCTTCTCTCATCTCAGGGGAATCTTCATTGCCTAGCATAACTCACGCCGTCCAAGGACCATTTGTTTTTTCCAAAGTTTATTAGGATTTTGAGCACAGGTCTAGCTATGTAGTTCCGACTGGCCTCAAACTCACCATTCTCCCCAATGCCCTTGATGTGCTAGCTCCTTTGTACACTTACCTTGTTCTGTTTGCTAAAAATGCGCAGTTTGCTTTCTTTTAATGCAGGCTAGAGTTAGAAAAACATCTCTTATTTTCAGGGCTTTTTGTTTTCTTCTAGTTTCTCTGTGTACTCCTACCTCCCACCCCCGATTGTCTTGAAACTCACTCTGGAGACCAAGCTGGTTCCAAAGTCATGGAGATTTACCTCTGCTTCCTGGGCAGAATCTGGGATAAGAGGTGTGCCCCGCCGCCGCCACCACCACCACCACGACTACCAGCAAAGATTTATTTTTATGAGTACGGAGTACTCTATCTGCATGTATACCTGCATGCCAGAAGAGGGCATCAGATCACATTATAGATGGTTGTGAGCTACCATGTGGTTGCACAGAATTGAACTGGGGACCTCTAGAAGAGCAGCCAGTGTTGTTTTGTTTTTCTTTTTCGAGACCGGGTTTCTCTGTAGTTTTGGAGCCTGTCCTGGCTCTAGCCTTGAACTCACAGAGACCCGCCAGTCTCTGCCTCCCAAGTGCTGGGATTAAAGGGATTAAAGGCGTGTGCCACCACCAGTGTTAACAGCTGCACTATCTCTCCAGTCCCAACACCTGTTTACAAGGGTTTCCATAGACAGGACATAGAATGTACACCTCAGTAAACTGCACACCTCCCTTACTCAATTGTTGTACCAGGTACTTGGAGTGATGGAGCAAAAGCAGCAGCTCCAATCCTTAGGAAATTCCAGTTGTAGGCAAAGACAGACAGCTAATCAAGATAGGGCCACAGTCAGCCAGGGTGGCAATGTGAAGTGCTCTGAGGATGTCTGTTACCTGGGAAGTTGCCACAGCTCCCCTAAAGGAACTGTTTTCATAGCTTAGCTCCTAACAAGTGCTGAGATCTGTGATATAGTCTCCATTTCACAGGCAAGAAAACTGTCATCTTGCCGGGCAGTGGTGGTGCACGCCTTTAATCCCAGCACTCAGGAGGCAGAGGCAGGCGGATCTCTGTGAGTTCAAGGCCAGCCTGGTCTACAAGAGCTAGTTCCAGGCCAGGCTCCAAAGCTACAGAGAAACCCTGTCTCAAAAAACAAAAACACACACACACACACACACACACACAAAAAAAAAAAAAAAAAAAAGGAAAAAGAAAACATCTTATATGGACCCGATATGAAAACTTCAGGAACTCAAAGCAAGGTGGGGGTGGGAGGATGGTAGTTAAAAGTCTAAGAAACTAGACTCCTTGATGGGGACTTCCTAGCTGATCCCACAGGGTCCTGCTATGTAGGCTTGGTGAGCCACAGCAACTGGATGCTTCCACACTGATGAGGAGCTCCTACGGGAGGGAACCTGTGTAGAAATGGGTAAGATGCTGGGCAGAAGGGAAGTAGAACAAAGAATCCTGTTGAAACTGACTCACATCTGTGATTTGTTATAGACAAACTATAGAACCTGGAGAAAAATGACTGGCTGGCATTTAACTGCACTGTAAAACCCTTTTTAAATAATAGCCTGGAATCCTAACACTTGAGAGGTGAAGGCAGGAAGATCAGGAGGCCTAAGCCAGCCTGGGCTTGAGACTGCCTAAAAACACCAAAGCTTCCACACCCTACAGGGCATGAGGAAGCTTTCAGGACCCACATACTTTTCTTCTTGACCCCGCTCATTTCAAATGTCTCCACGTGGGGCCTTGGAATAACAGAACCTCATGAGGGCACTCAGACCAGCCTTCCAAAGGGGACTTAGGCTATGGCCAAAGGTAGCAAAGGTGGTTTCAGCTATATGTGACTAAAACCACATATAGCTGAGCAGGTGCTACACAGATGCATGGTTGAAGACCAGTGCTTCTTTTTGATTTTGAACCAATTCTTGAGATTACAAGTTAGCAATTTCAAAGCCTCAGACAACCACAGGAGTTGTGATAACCTTGGCTTGAGACCTCCAGCCTGTTCCTGATGAGACCCCAAGTTAAAGCATCCAATTTGCGGTGTAATTTTAAAAAGCAGATGTCTACCAATTATCAACCAGCTGTGTTGGATGAAAAAGTACGTATTCTTTTGAGCCTCTTTCTGCCCCCTATTGGTCCCTCCCCTCTCCAGTGTTTCCCTATCTAGCACAATGCCTGGGTGTTCCTTTTAAGAGTACCTTGGAGGGCAGGTCTATAACAGGGAGGTTACTAATTAGATTCATAAACCTGAACAGTTAACAAAAGTGAGACAAAGAGGTTCCAGATTTTTTTTAATTATCCCGCTTTTACACAAAACAAAGTAGAAGAAATGATTAAAACTGCCAAAGTAGTTAATTGGTAGAACATGTATTATTCACACACACACACACACAAAAATTCCAGGTAGGAAGGCAGGCTTATTTACAAGAAAACATGTAAAATTAAGGTGGGTGTCATGAAACATTAAAAATAAACGAACAAACACATGCTACAACAGGTGTCACTGTTTACAGTGCTGAGGAGGTGAGAAAACAGAGGCAGATGCACAAGGTTTAGGCTTCACAGATCAGTGCAATGGATCCACAAACTATGATACAGCTAGTTCATGGGTTAAAGAGTTGTTCCCAAATGTGTCCTATTTTGGCCCTCAGAGGTTCAGTCCTGAAGATTTCAACTGCTCGAAAAGTCTATCTAAAAGTCTACCTATAAAGCTTAAGGAGTTACAAACGCTACCCAGCTACGTCAGCAGTCTGTCTCAGCTACAACCCTGCAAGGGGAAAGTCAAACACCAGTATAGACACTGCTTCCAAGTGTAAACCCGGAGCCACTGAAATACAGCCAGCATCATGGCGAGGGGCTGGGGGCAGGTGGGGGGTGGATTTCAGGACTTATTTTTAAAGACTTTTTATCTGATCTTAAAAATTAATGGATGTTCTAGTTTTCTACTGAGAGAACAAAGGAGACTTTTATATCCCTAGCTAGCCTTGGAGTAAAGTCACAGACATTTTAAGTCAGCTGAAAATCCAGAACAAAGAGAGTGCTAAGATTTTCAAATACAATGTTCTGGAAGATTATTGTTCAAAAGCTGTTCAAGGACTAACCTGAAGCAGCACGAAGGGAATGAGGTTGGTCTAAGTTGGCAGATTCCTCATCTGAACAAAGGGGCAATGCCTTCTAAATCTGCTACATTTCATACACTAGGGTGTGCAATTTTATCTATTCCGTGGGCATTCTCCCACTGTGGAAAATCAGGAATGAATCTTAAGTGATCTCTTCATCAAAAGTGGTCACTTTACTCACAAAGACAAGACAGCTTGTTAAGCAGACTGTGGAAGCAGACAGTAGAACCAGCTTCCTGTAGCCACAGACCACTACCTTGAACACAGCTAAAGCAAACATCAACAGTTACCCAAAATCACAGTTCACTGGACAAAAGAGCAAAGTTCACCACCCTAGGATTTTAAAGGAAGTTGTCAAAAAATAAAACGAGTTCTACTGATGAGAATGCACCCAGCTACACCTGGCTAGACACAGCACAAAGCCTGGCCTGTGTGAATCTATTAACAAGGGCAGAGGGAGGGGAGCAATGGGCCACTGTAACATTTTAGTATCCAGACAGCGCGGCACAACTGTTCCCAGGGGCAGGGCGCACTCCACTGAAGCCACATTATTCGTTTTTCTTTTCTTTTTGCTTGAGAAGCTTGTTTATCTCCCTTTTGGCCATTCCAATATACTTCAAGATGATTCCGTGTTGATTTAGTCCAGGAAGCAACAGCACAAAAGTCACTTGAAATAAAGAAATGAAGTTGAGGAAACAGAATCTAACTCACAGTTGAAAGCAAGTACACTCTGGACAAGTCATAGGAGACGCACTGGCCCACAGGATCCCGTCCCAGCACGCCTTCCCAGCACTGCGCTTCCTATCCCACTACTCTTCACCTCCCACAGGGCATTAATAAACTCCCTCAGAACAAGGGCCAGACTTCTTTAAGATCCTTATGTAATCACAAGTGATTTGCTTAAATGCTGACTATGAGATTCTCTGAGCCTGGAGTTATAGGCCATTGTGCGCCAGCATGAGTGCTGGAAACTGAACCAAACAAGTGCTTTTAACCGTGGAGCCCTATCTTAAGTCCTGACTTGGATTAATCTCTTTGTTCTTGAGAAAGGATCTCATGTAGCCCAGGCTGGTTTTGAATTTGACATACAGCACATACCTGGGAATGACTTTGGACTTCTGCACCTTCTTCATCTAGGTCCTAAGTGTTGGATTAGTTTTGTCTAATACTGGGTATCAAACCTAAGGGCTTGGCACACACAGGGCAAGCACTACCAACTGAGCTATGTCCCCAGCATGGCTGGAGTCTTCAGTCGTCACTGTGCTACACTTCCACAGGTCCTGGGAATACCCATTTCTCTACCTGCTGACCACACTACAGTTAGACTTCCCTGCTAAGATGCACATGTGATGTTTCCTCAATGACTTACCGATCAGGTAGGTGAGAAGCAGGTTGTGAACTTGCTGTCCCACCCAAGCAATGGCAGCAAGAGAAATGATCATGGTCATGAAGTACTGTTAAAGAAAAGAACGAGAACTCGTCAGCTCTAAGCAGCAGATCACCAAGGGCAACTCTGCGGTTTGCTGCACCGCTCCACACAGCGCACAGTGAGCAAGCATAAAGGCTTCTCTCCCCACTCTACAGGACCAGAGCACCATGCTCCACTCGAAACACACAGCCACTGTGGGCTTAGACAGCTTTCCTTTAGAGGCTGGAAAAATAAGATCATTTCTATTACTACTTTTCTTTTATAGAATGTAGATACATTCCCTCTTGGCATTACTGTCTATACAGATTAATGCTTTGAAATATAAACTATGCTACCTTTTCAGTTTACAACTTTCCACCAACACTAAAGCTAAGAGACGAGAACATGTTTTTATGTATTGTCTTTTACTTCAGCATGAGGAAAAAAACTTCTCTCTACTATAATAAAGTTATATACAAAGATAAATGTTACCTTTCAATGGTTTAGTCTACCACATATAACACTCATGAATATATGTAGGCATTATAACAAAGGGTAGTAGGTATTGAATTTCATCCCTAAAAAGGCTGTTACTAGACTGAAATCACCGTAAACTCAGTATTTTGGTTCACATTTTAGTAAGTTAAAAAAAAAAAAAAACACAAAAACAAAATACCATTTTAGGCTTTTCTTCCTTCAGCGAAAAGAGGCGTTTCCACCAGCCCACAGCTCTGCGTCGTGTTTTTACAAGATTACTGCAGATTTCATGAAATCTTTGCTGCTGTTCGGTGGTCCTAGAAAAGAGAGTTCTCTTTTTGTTATAAGTAAATGGCGATCGTACAGTTTATTTAGTTATTAATTTTCCTGAGAGAGAAATCTCGCTCTGGGTGCCCCCGAACTCACGATCCTCCTGCCTTAGCACTTTAAGGTGCTAAGATTATAGCTATATATGAGCCAATGACTGGAAAAGTTAAAACTCCTGATCATTCTGCGTCTGCTCCTAAGTGCTCAGAACACAGGTGGGGCCTCCACACATCTTCTCAGGAAAGGAAAAACAATGGGTCAACCACTGATTCCAACTTTTTAAAAATTATGTTACTTTTACTTTATGTGTGTAAGAGTTTTGCCTACATATTTGTCTATGATGGAGGAGGGTCATCTGTCTAATGTGTTACTTTCATTGGTTAATAAACTGCCTTGGCCCTTTGATAAGACAGAAAATTAGGTAGGCGGAGTAAAGAGAACAGAATGCTGGGTAGAAGGCAGTGAGGCAGCCGCCATGGAGCCAGCCGCCAGGTCAGACATGCTGAATCTTTCCCGGTAAGCCACACACATTATTAGAAATGGGTTAACCAAGATGTGAGAATTAGCCAGTAAGAGGCTAGAGCTAATGGGCCAAGCAGTGTTTAAAAAAATACAATTTGTGTGTTGTTATTTTGGGGCATAAGCTAGCCAGATGGCCGAGAGCGGCAGGAAAGCAGGCCTGCTCACCTCCTCACTACATGTCTATACACATATAAAGTGCCTGGTGCCTATAGAGGCCAGATCTAGAGGGTGTTGGATCCCCTAGAACTAGAGTTATACACAGTTGTGGGTACTGGGAATCGAACGCAGGTCCTCTAAAGGGGGACAAGTGTTCTTAACCTTTGAGACCTTTCCAGCCCCTATCTTAAGACATCTTTCACAGAGAAGGAACATCTTTTACATAAAGTGTGCTCATGCATATGTGTGTGTGTGCGCGCACTTGGGTATGTATACATATTATGAATGCACAACATGGTATACATGCAGAAGTGAGAAGACAACCTATGGAAGTCATTTCTCTCCTTCCACAATGTGGACCCCAGGTTTCAAACTCAGGTAATCAGGATTGGCGGCAGGCACCTTTACCAGCTGATCCACCTCACCAGTCCTTATGTATTAACTTCTGATAGATTAACGGTTCTAAAGCCACATTTGATTAACTACAGAAACAAGAGTCAACTTTTATGAGCTGTATTCACGATACAAATTTGGTTTTTCTATTTCAGTTTTTTTTAAAAAGAATGTGCTTGTCTTTCTTTTTTTAATATTTATTTATTATGTATACACAATATTGTGTCTACATGTATGCCTGCAGGCCAGAAGAGGGTACCAGACCTAATTACAGATGGTTGTGAGCCACCAAGTGGTTGCTGGGAATTGAACTCAGGACATTTGGAAGTGCAGGCAATGTTCTTAACTGCTGAGCCATCTCTTCAGCCCCCTTTAGTTTATTTTTTAGCTCCAAGTGAATTTTGCATTGTGCCCATCAGTGCTCTAAGCAGCTGCATCAGAGTATCTGAGTAGAATAATTTCTATACCAGGTAAGCAAGATGCTCAGAAGATAAAGATGCTACTGTCATGCCTGGTGACCCAAGTTCAATCCCCAGCACCCACATGGAAGGAAAGTTGCCCTCTGACTTCCACATGTGCACATGGGTAAGTGCATGTGGGTGGCAAACACACACACTTGAGCACATGCGAATGCACACACAGAGAGAGACAAAAACGAAAGAGCCCAATCCAAATTCCTTATAAACTCAGCTCCAGTGAGAGAAAATGCAAACACCAAACAGAACGGATAGGCCTCTAGAAGAAAGTCATTTCTAATCTGTCCCTCCGCTATTTTTGTGGCACTAAAAAGGTCCAGTACTAAAAAGGATCAATGCTAAGAACCACACTGCCCTCTCGCCTGCTAGCCGGTAAAATGCAGGAACAGTCGGAGGATTTCACAGAATATCCAAGCTGCTCATGATCAAGGCTACACTGTGGTTATAACATTCCTTCTTTCCCACATCATCCATAATCAAAACATAAACCTCATCACATGAATGCTATTTTTTTTATGATTTATTTTTATTTTATGTGCATTGGTGTTTTGTCCACATGTATGTCTATGTGTGTTAGATCTTGGAATTATAGACAGTTGTGACCTGCCATTTGGGTGCTGGGAATCGAACCTGGATCTTCTATTTATTTATTTATTATATATATAATATTCTGTCTGTGTGTATGTCTGCAGGCCAGAAGAGGGCACTAGACCTCTTTACAGATGGTTGTGAGCCACCATGTGGTTGCCGGGAATTGAACTCAGGACCTTTGGAAGAGCAGGCAATGCTCTTAACCACTGAGCCATCTCTCCAGCCCCGAACCTGGATCTTCTAAAAGTGTTCTAAACCACTGAGCCATCTCTTCAGACCCCATGGATGCTATTACTACCAAACTTCTGTCTATCTCTCTGAAGACTTTCCTCCAGAATTATGAGTTAGTGGACTGCTGTCTGGGCTAATGTCAAGGCCATAAACTTCCCCAAACATAACAGCATTAAATACTTCATGGTGAGGGAAAAGCAATTTGAATAACAAATCCTAACACTGACCCATTATTTTTTAAAGAAACATGCTTACTTAAACCATATTTTAAGCTAAACCATATTTTAAGTTAACTCCCCAAATTATATGAGCTTGTTCTTACAGATCCAGAAGGTACATAACACAGGCTCTCATCTTTACAGATTATATAACTTGCTGTCATTTGGAAACACAAAAAAAATTAAGGGCACAGGCAGAACACCAATCAATTGAAAATATCAACTGACAGAGAATAATCTATTCCGAAATCTGGTTCTTTTCATTATGTATGGTTTTTCCTTCCTCTAGCAAAGAACAGAACTCATGGTACCATGTGTTCTGGAAAAGCACTCCTAATACTGAGCTCTGAGATATCCAACATTCCACTGGAATTTCAAATAGTTACTGTAATCCTTAACCACTTAACTATAATCTTAGGAAGTCCTGGTTAATCATTCAAATAACGGTAAAAATGAGATCAACAGCTCATGTGTAGCCAACAGTAGAATCTCCTCTTACCTACTCACAATGGACTTGGTCAGCTACCCCTGCACGGCCTCAATGCACTAGCTCTCTCAGCCTTCAACACAACATCCCTCTTGGTTTGTTTTGGGGAATGTAAAGGAACACTGGTTGTGGCTGTGACAGGATCTCTCTGTGTAGCCAAGACAGGTCCATAGCTTGTTATGTGTATAGCCCACTCTGGGCTCATTATCACAATGTCTGTCATCCAGAGTACTGAGATTAGCGGTGTGCGCCAACCCACACAGCTTAAAGGTCCAATAATGTCTAACAATTAGAGGCTTTTCTGTGTTGGAGGAAAGCTTGTGAGAGGACAGTGTAACAAGAGAACCAGTCACTGACCTTGACAAGCAGTTGTCCTCCTGTGTACAAATGAGGCCTCACACACACACAGAGACACATTTAAACAAACTTGAGTTCAAGGTCCTTTGAAGGAGCTAGCTGGCTTTGCTGGCAAAGCAACATGTTGCAGAGACTGGTGACTGGAGTTCCATCCCCAAGGTCCATATGCGGTAGGAGAGAACAAACTCTGGGAAGCTGCCCTCTGAGCTACACATGTTAGCACATGTACCCATCCCCAAATAAATAAATGTAATTTAAAAAAAGTTCTGTAATTCTTATTTAAAACAGCACCTTTAAAAGATACCCTCGCCTGCTGGACAGTGGTGGTGCACACCTTTAATCTCAGTGCTCGGGAGGCAGAGGCAGGCAGATCTCTTTGAGTTTGAGACCAGTCTGGTCTACAGAACTAGTTCCAGGACAGGCAGGGCTACACAAAGAAACGCTGTCTCCAAAAACCAAAACCAAACAAACAAAAACATATTAACAGGAACAATAATAAAAATAACAACACACTTTCTTTAAGAGGATAGTGGTAGTGCACACCTTTAATTCCAGTACTCAGGAGACAGAAGCAGGTAGATCTCTGAGTTCAAGGCCAGCCTGGTCTACAGAATGAGTTCCAGGACAGCAGTGCTACACAGAAAAACCCCGTCTTAAAAAAAACATAAAGAGAAAAAACCAAAAACAAAAAAACCTCACTCTAAGTGTAGAAGTAAAATTGAATAAACATCAACAGATAACAAAGAAAGTTTTTGACCAAAGTGACATACAAGGACAATAGTACTGAAAATTCACTCATTTGAATTCAGCTAAGAAATTCTTCACATAAGAGCAATGACTAACTCCCAGCCGGTGTCTGATGGTTATAAAACAGTCTTCATTAAGCACAGTACACTAATCATACATAGCCACCTACCATTTATTAGAGCCAAAAATCCTTGGTGCTAGAATGGGAACAAGGTAGTCAGCCAGGCACAAAAACATAACAAAGCAGGAAACACCGGACAGCACAGATGGATCGAGATAATAGATAATCCTGTTAAAAACAAAGAAAATTAACCAGTTAGAAAACCAGTAGTCATTGTTCCTAACCAAAGGTTTTTACTCCCTAGCCCACAGCCTCTCAAAGACGGGGCTGTTTCCTTTCTAATTCCCTCACAAGTGGATTTCAGGAGGCATGCATGTTGTCACAGTTATAACAGTTAATGTCACCAGCAACAATCAAAACTCAGGAGTCCTCAATATTTATTAGGAAAGAATACAAAGGAAGGGTGTTGAAACACAGAAGTTTGAATGCGCAGGATTTGCTCAACTGTATCACATTACAACTTTACAAAAGGACTACAAATTCTAGAAACTGGGTAAGCTGCTTGCAAAAAAGGCGTTCCTTTTGGATTATGTATTACAAAAGCGTCTCTAAGCATAGGCTAGGAGCCATCTGAGCACTTAGCAATAGCAGCCCTCACTTACAGGAACAGCAGGGAAACCACGCCCGCGATGGCAGGTGGAAACCAGGCTCTTTCCCAGCGAAGGGCTCTGTCAGCCATCAGCATCACTTCTCCCCATCCTTGCAGCTGCTCTTCCAGACCTGCAGTCTCCACAGCCTACATGCGGTCAACAGTGCAGGGTGTTACTTTACCAATCTCAACACTTAGGTTGCTAAAAGAATAAAAGCCTTCCAAGGCATCAGCCCGCTATCTTAAACTAGCCAAGTCATGAAAAACTGCAATTTTGGCAACAAACAAGAAAATCGTCAGGTGGCAGTGGCACACACCTTTAATCTCAGCAGGCAGATCTCTTGTGAGTTCGAGGCCAGCCTAGTCTACAGAGCAAGTTCCAGGAAAGCTCCAAGACTACACAGAGAAAACCTGTCTTGAAAAACCAAAAAAGAAAAAAAAAATCTATGGGTGGGAGAAAGTCCAACCTTTCTTTAATGGTCACTTTAGCACTGGGCTGTGTCCATGAAGTAGCATAATACTCCCAAGGCTTCACAATGTGGGGATAAACATTTCAATATTAATAAAAGTGAGCTTACTATGGTTAACTAATATCCCCAATTCACCCACAGTGTCATGCGGCAGTGCTCAGAACACTACTAAATTGGATCCTCTATCGTTCGCTCATTTCAGGTGGCTGGCACTGCCTGTTGATTGGTCATTTATTGATTTAGGCCTTTCTAAATCCATCAAGAAAACAGTTAGTCCGGACAATTTCTAAAATAGCTCTTTGTATGCTGGAATTACTCCAATGTTGGCATGGCAGTCACTGTGGAATTAGAAAAAACTCCTCCACTCAGTTATGTGAGGCACTTAAAGTCCTCCAGAATGGTTCCTCATTGCTGACGGTGGAATCATGGCTAGGTTTCAAATTTCTCTGCATATTTGACAGCTGGTCAAAAGCACACCTTTAGGGTGAGCTATTGTGACCTAAACCCTTCAGGGAAGGAAATTAGAACAAGAAGTTGCTCAGTCTGTGTAGGGCCCTGGATTCAACCCCCAGGAACACACGGAACCCAAGTGACAATATAAGCTTTTCACAAAGGAATATGAAAGTGATAGAGCACAATATGGACTTGGACTACTTTTAATTAATATAAAATCTGTGTCATAAGTACTTCTTACTATATTACATGCTTAATACTGATATCAACCCAAACTAGAAATTCTAAACATGTCACATGCTATACTTCAATTCATGCGCCTCAAAACTGGAAAAGATACTTTTACAGCCTCCATTTAGGGTGAGGGAACTGAGACAAAAAGACAAAGATAACATATCTAAGTCCAGGAAATAGAAGGTTAATGGCTTTGCTCTCCTTAAAGTGATAGTGCTTTGATGGAGAAAGTTGTTCGTAATCAGGTCCTCTCCTGTGGTAATTTCCTTTAGTATCAATTAATCCTCTTACTGGATTGTTTGCTGGTGTGTGTGTTATGTAGGGGGAATTGAAGAGTACAGGGCAAGCATCTCTATTGGATTGTTTGTTGGTGTGTGGGGTGGGAGGGTGGGTGTGTGCGTAGGGGAAATTTAAGGGGACAGGAAAAAGCGTCTCTAAACAGCAATGCAAAGCGAAAATCCCGCCAGATCCTCTACTGTCCTGTAGACACTTTTAGCTTGCTGGCTTTTAGGCTCTTAGACGTGCAAAAGCAGAAGCTACAAGCTGGTAGTTGCTCTTTTCATTTCTGATATGTGCCGTCTTTCCCTGGCGAATGACAACAGAGCAAACAAAAGACCTCTCCCATTCCTGCCTAGGTGATGCAGTTATATTTGTAAAACTAGCAGGACCTGGTGATGCACAGCTGCGGTCCCAGCACTTGAGAGGGGAAACGGGAATAACAAATGCAAGGCAAACCTCAATACATAGGTCAGAGCCAGCTTGGCTACATGAAACCTTGGTCTCAAAAAAAAAAAAAAAAACAAAAAACCCAAAAATCTGTAACGAAGCAAATGTGCCCTCCTCTTATACCACCTCGTACAGTACCTTCAGATCCGTGCTAATCATTCTAAAGTGAGCCCCCTCGCCAGTTCCCAGATAAGTGCCAGGACCTCCCACTGTCCTTTCCGCTGAACCCACTTTCGGCTTCCTGCGGTGAACTCGCAGCGAGCTACCACAAATTCTGTGTCAGCGATAACTAACTCTGTAGCAGCCCTTTGACCCTCCACCTTCGCTTAAGTTTTGGGCGGAAAAGAAGCCCTCATACAAATAATCTACCGAACATGAGATTAAAACCCAAGAGGGCGGAACAGGTAGGTCTCCGGCCTGAGCCCCGAGCGTTAGACAAGGCCCCTGGCGGCCGAGTGCCCTAACCTGCCACCCAGGTTCCTTCTTGTCACGGCCCTATTCTCACACTTCCTCACTTGCGGTCCTTGCCTCATCGTGCATGGTCCAGGAAGGACGTTGGGGATCGGCAGTAGAGACCGCCACAGTAGAGATGGGCAGGGAGCCGCAGGATCGGGCCTGGCAGCTCCCTGGAGGCACCGAGACCAAGAGGCCTAACCGGAAGCGCCGGGGACAAGTCAACGACCGCGACTCACCAGCATGTTGCTGCTGCGGTTATCCCCTTCCGCCATCGTTCTGGACGCGCGGTCTCAACGAGCAGAAGACACTCTGCGCCGACACCCGCAACGCGACCGAAGCGCGAGGGAACGCCCCGCAGCCTGCTTATATAGGCCGGCTGCCTTTCCCCGACAGCCCTCGCGAAACTCGCTCCTCATTGGGCAGAAGGCACTCGGCTACTGGGCGGCCAGGCCAACCGGCAGCCAGCGCATGACTTGAAATCCAGGTCAAAGGAGAGAGAAGCTGCGCGGAGCCGAAAGACTCGGACCAATCAGAGCTCAGGGGTGTGGCCCGCTGGGGGCGGAACGGAAGGAAGCGGTTCAACCGCCGTCTCTAGGCGCTCGCCCTGCTAGATCAAGGCCGCTAAGGCTCCTACTGCTTGACGGAGGGAGTGGAGGCTGCGCCGTGCCCTGCGTCGGAGGCTGCAAGGGCGGAGGACGCTTTAGGTTCCTGTGGCACCTGCTAAGATTTATGACTGGAAGGCTGGCGGCCCCCATGTGAGAACTGCTGCTGCCATCTCGCCATCAGTAGCAGGCCCTGTGAGAACACGGAAGATGCACAAACTCTTAAAGACCTTTAGCAGTCAGTTTTTTGGGGAAATAATAGTTGTGGCGCACTTCAGGTAGCTAGGCGAGCGCGTAAGATGGAAGGATGTATAGGTGGATGAGTAATTCAGATGGAGCGCTTCACATTGATACGGGCTAATGTGTGTGGGAGGAAGCTATGTAAAATACTGACCTCAAATATTTTACATCTAGGTTATTTTTTTTTAAAACATTTCGTTCTTTAATTACCAGGTTCTTCAGTTCCTGGGAGGTTTTGTAAAGAACTTGAAATAAGCCCGGCCCTACCTGGAGCATGATGGTTCTAGAAAAGGGGCATACAATTTGTCACAGACCTTGTGGAAAGTACTTGGATAAGGTACTAACTAGCACAACATAGTTATGGCTAAGAAGCTCGGGTGAAGTGCTGCTTCGAGGAATTGGGGGTGAGGGAGCAGGTGATATGACTAGATCGATACAGAAACCTTAATTGGAGAAAACTTGGAGCCTAGAGAATTCCCTCCACCTCAGTATTGGGAACAAAAGGACCAGAACAGCTGCTCCACAGGCTAAGCAGTGAGGGGCCCATAAGAGAGGCCGGAGTACAAATGGGCTTTAAAATCCACCATTTCTACCCTGGGAACTTGGCTGTTGCTTCAGAAAGCTCCGGAGTTTGGTCGTTGTTTCCAAACGCTGTAAGGCCAGCTGCTGAGGCTGAAGTAGCTGAAGTCCAACAGCATTTTCTCTAGAGCGCATTGTGTGCTGTTCCCAGCCCTGATCCAAACGGCCCAGTGATTAAAAACTCCTACGCATTTTGCACAAGAGATTTCTGTACCAGATAATGAAGCCCTTATCACAAATCTTCCTCAGAACTCTGGCACAAGAGAACTTGCCACATACTCTCTTCCTTCAGAGCTTTCACTCCCAATAATGGTTGCCAAAATTAAGCTACATACATTGCCTTTTGTCTTTCAAGACACGGTTTATCTTTGCAGCCCCAGCTATCCTGGAACGCTCTGTAAGACCGGGCTAGCCTCAAACTCAAGGGATCCACTACCTTCGCCTCCCCTAGATTAAAGGCATTATTTTTTTCCCCCTCCAAGACATGGTTTCTTCTCTGTGTAGCCCTAGCTGTCCAGGAATTCACTCTATAGACCAGGCTGGCCTCGAACTCAAAGATCCACGGGCTCTGCCTCCAGATTGCTGGAATTAAAGCCATGCGCCACACACCCCCAGGCACGGATTATCTAAAAACTTTACTAATGAAATAAAATTGTCTCTGTTCAAAAGCAAGTAAAATATTTTTGAGAATTAAACATTTTTAATTTTGGGAGAGAACAGAAAAAAACTCTGTACCAAAACAAATTATCTGGGATCCACTTCAATAAATTCAGAACTTAAATACTGTATCTTTTAAGACTTGAACCTTTATTTTTTGAAAAACAGGTATTTCATACAATCTTTACCATGTTAATGCAAAGTAGGCATGTGTTTTTTATTTTCCAAAAGATGCATCATGGACATTTTCAGGAAGCTGGTGTGATTTATTCAACTTTTAAATCTTAAATACAAGCACGAAATTATATCCATCAGGAGGCATTACAACTTAAAAAAAAAAAGGAAAAGAAAAAAGAAAACATTATTCTGTACAATGTTACCAGGACACGGAAGATTCAGCTCAACTCAACTTGCTCTAAGGGTATTTATAAACAACAACAAAAAAAAACAAACATGAAATGTGATGTGGCTGCCACCAAGGGACTTGTAAAACTAGAAAAATAAGCAACACAGTAATCTGAAACAGGAGCTGAATCAAACATCAGGAAAAGGGAAAACAACCACTGTTAATCAGCCTGTTTGGGGAGGGATCTGTTTCAGAACAACATCCAGTTCTTTACCTTCTTCAAACACCCAGCTGATTTTGAACTTTTAACATTAGCACTAGAATTTCTCAGGGCCCCATTTCTCAAGGGTTCTCTACATGGTGGCCCTTTTTAACCCAAGCTCAATCTGTTCTTTTTAAATAATAATGTAATCCAGGCCCAAAAGCAGGCAAAGTACAGTGAACTGCCTTCTCTTGAATCTTAGCAGAGCGCTGTGATTCTCACTAATACCTCTGAGAAGATCTTCCTATCCTACCCAGATCATTGAAGATGAGGACTTCAGTGACTAGTGCTTTTTGCCTCCTTGATTTGTGGGGGAGGGTTCTAAATTACTGGCATTTTATAAATTTAACGAGATATAAAACAATGTTTTCATACTCATCCGAACACGTGAAAAAATGCTTCAGTATGCTAGTTGTAAGAGCGAGGATGTATGTAGCTCAGGAAGAGCGCTTGCCTAGAATGTGCAAGGTTCCATCCCTGCACTGCAGGTAATCCAGCTAACAGCAGCACAGCACTGACATCTGCTGTATGAATAGGAGTCACAGGCTAGTTGTAGGTGTATTCATTACTAAGAAAAGAATTGGGAGAAAAGAAGAACCAGCTCCTTTGATTTTAGTACTGCACAAGTAAGCCCCCGAGTATCTACAAAAAGGTGGAGGGAAATAGGCCAGGAAGACTCTGATTTAAAGTACTGCCTATAATACCCCAGATTAAAAAGGACCTAAGACTGAACATCAACTTTAATATTTGGCTGTACTTGCATTGCCCTGCTTGGCATTTTATTAAATGGCTCTTTCCTTAAATTTCACACATCGGAACAACCACAATTAAACAAAAAACAATGCAGATAACACCGAACATTGAACAATATTAAGAAAACTATTAACTAAGCTTAGGTAACAGAGGCAAGTGTTAAGGGCAAAGTGAAGGGAATTTTTTTTCTTTGTATTACAAACTCTCACCCTGAACTTGGAATTTGAACGCTGAATCAGTGATCTAAGAAAGTAGATCAAGACTTATCATTTTCACACAGAAATCTCATACCTATTTATAAAAAAAACAAAAAAAAAAACAAAAAAAAAAACAAAACCCTCACCACCACCACCACCATCAAAAAGTATCTAGCCATCTGTGTGATCAGCTCCATGACCAGAAACAGAAACTAAAAGACACTTTGGTAAAGGAAGAAACAGTTTTGTAAGTACTAACTTAGGCCTCCACAGTTTGGTAGCGAAATCAACTAAAACCAGACTAGCTAATTAAAGACAAAATACATTTCAAGGGTACTCTGAATTAGAAGAGGTTGTTTGTATGGTTGTTCTGTACCCCCTGAATGTTAAAGGATGGGGAGAAGAAAGATAGGCAATAAGGAGTAGAAGGGTAAGGAGTAAGGAGAAAAAGGTTGGGGAAAAAGAGAAAATATCCCTGGTTTTCCACAGGTATTTTGTCATCAAAAGACATGTGACTTCAAAACTACAGCACTCTACATGATTTAAGACATTCCCCCAATGGCCCTATTTTTTCCACTTGAGACTTCTTACAGAAGTTCAACCTGGCAAGGCTATCTGCACAGGAAGCCAAACCATACAGATGAGGGTTCTGTCCAGAGCACAGTGAGCAGCAAGCCTTGAAGTCCTTGGTTGCTCTTATCTGTCCTATATAACCAAGAACTACTCTTCTCTCAGGATCAGTTTAAAACAGATAGGTTGGATAATCCATCAGAGGCACATTTTTTTTGGTTTTTTTTTTTTAAGCTGTCATATTTTTGCTTGGATTAAGTTGCCAGGTACTTCTGATGCCCAAAATCATGAGAAATAAAATTCACCTACTACCAAAGCGGAAGACATTTCTGACCACTACCACAAACTACAGGGTATGTGAGTATGAACTGGTTTTATCATTATGATAAAAGCTCTTCCCGGCATGAAGCATCACTGAAAATGACAAGTCGAGAGAACAAAAGTTACTAAAGTACTGTTGCTCTCAATGCCTCTAGGGAAGAAAGCAGCATGCAAAATACAGTATGGCATCAATAATCCAGCTAGGCTGTTTTGTGAAAATAAGGCTCAAAATCAACAAAATCAAATGCAATGTGCTAAGTTCCTTGTCATTGGACACATGGAAATTCAAAACAGCATCTTCCAATACTCATAATTAAGAAAGTGCTGACACTGGCATCCATCTCGTGAGGATTAAACTCGTAGGAAGCAGAGAAGAGCCCAGAGCCACGTGGAGTGTTTCCATAGGCCCTTTCAGGCTTGTGCACAGAGGCTGGCAAATTAAGTGACCACTGCACTAGTTGCTAAAATGCTGGGAAAACAGACTCAAAATACTGTGTGTTGTTCTGTGTTGATATGTGATTTTTAGCTCTATTATGGTCTCAACTTCTATCAAGGATCAGCAGTGAGTACTGAACATGCTAAACTGAAAGATGTCATGATCATGACTCACTACACTAGTTACTCAACAGTAAGCTATAAACAAATGCTGAAAAGTAAACAGAACCCTCACAGACCACCAGCTGAACTAAAAGATACTGGTGGGCATCACTTCTCAAGCTCCCAAATGCCAGGTAAGCTAAAGCACTTTTAATTTACATCTTAAATGTAAAATAAAAAAATTACGCTTTGTAAATTAAAAGTATCAAATGAGAAAACTGAATTAAAAAACATTTCACTCTACCTCCTCCAGAACACTTTATTGTGAACCTGTCATCAACAATGCAAACTCCAATAGGTTCTCTATCCTGGTTGTTTAAAAGGTAAAAGATTACATCAGATCAGCTACTTTCTATGAAAGAAACTACAGCAATCACAGAAGAGGGAAAATTTGAATGACCTCCAAAAAATGCACACTGTAAGCAGAGGGGAGTGCAACATGAAATCAGTGTCTGTTAGACTCATTACATTTGGATGCACAGTGACAATTCTGGAAACTGTACATGATAAGAGTCACAGATATGACTGAAATAACCAGAGTTACATCTTGTATGTGATGATCGGACCTTTAAACAATCCTTAAATTTTCCATGTTTTCATTGGATTTGGAGAAGCTCCTGTTTCAGTCTCCAAATGTGGTAACGAAAGTTTATGAAGTGTAAGGATTGAAATAAAAATGAGTCTGACAGCTGGCTAATCTACCAGAGCGGGTCAATGAGGAGCTGGGGAACAGGGAAACTGATGGGGAGGAGTGGGATCCATGGGTGCTTTTCCCTTCATTTCAGAAGTCAGTTCTCTTCCAATGTAGTGTCTGTTACATTGCTCTCCTTTTTTTTTTTTTCAGTCCATTTCTGAAATTCATAACAGCATAGCCTTTTGGTACTTACTGGTCAACCCAACCAGTACTGTTGCCAAGCAACAAGTGTTTCTCGAGAATCTGAATGCATCAACTCTTCTGTGGCTGTGAGTTCTTCGCGGCTCCCCGTTTTCTCTTGTTTCTGAGCGGGGTTTGTTTTCCTGGATTGTACACACAGGGTCAGGTGGAATGGAGTTCCAAGTCACTCTGTGCTCCGCAGCATCCCGATTTCTTTCTCACATAACCTCCTGACACGTTTGCAGCTGTTCTGTGGCAGAAAGACAATCTCCGTGTGCAGGCAGTGAGCTTGCTTTCTTCACCTTTGACCCTGGCCATGGTGTTGGGCGTATCCCTGAGTGCAGCTGTCCTGCAGGATTCACTTCCTAGTACACCGAGATTTCCTAGGTTTCCTCAGAGTAAGCCCCCAGTTGCATCACCACCGACTGTGATGTGGCTTTGGATGCCTGAGGCTGAGTTGATTCTGGTGGATGTCTGACCTCGCTTAACCACACTCATCTACTGTGTTGCCATTCACACCCAGGCTGTCCAACCTTCATACAGCTGAGCCAAGTTATCTAGATTAGTTGCTTCCTTAATGACATAGTCAACCTGTGAACATAGGTAGGAGAGAAGTGAAACCACTGAGAACTTGCAAGGTCAGTTTATATTCAAATTGTGTAAGTTGTCTCCAAGTAAGCGCTAATCAACCCAATCACCCAAAGAAAGATTTGGCTGAAACATGGTAAAAAGGTGATGTTCTCCATGACCACAGAGGATCCACAGGCTGAGTGTCTTAGGAAAGTCAGAAGCCTTAGAGAAGTATAGCGCTCATAAGCAGCCTGCCTACCCATCCCCCACCATTATTTGTTCTCAGGGTTATACCATGAAATGTTATTACGTGTAGAACAAAACAATGACAAAAGTGAGTGCAAGAAATAGTCTAGGTAAGAGTATGACTAGCTACACTTTCCTGTAACTTTGAACAGCTCAGTGGTAAAGTACCTGCCTAGTGCCTGTAAAGATCTATGTTCAATTCCCAGCACCTAGGAGTAGGAGGATGCCATACAGACACACACAACTAATAATAGGGAAAAAATATGGACAAGAACACATATTCGTGTGACATATTCGTGGGATTAAAGAGTCTACACCTCCAAAAACTGTCGTCATCCTCTATCTGAAACTTTCAGAATCTTAAAAGTAAGAATTAACTTGAGTTTGGTGGATGATTAGAGCAGTCATATATCTTAAATTTCTTTTTTTTTTTTTTTTTGGGGGGGGGGGGTTTCTCTGTGGCTTTGGAGCCTGTCCTGGATCTAGTTCTTATAGACCAGGCTGGCCTTGACCTCAGAGATCTGCCTGCCTCTGCCTCCCGGGTGCTCAGATTAAAGGTGTACACCACCACTGTCCGGCACACCTTAAATTTCTATGGAAGACGTTGCCTAAAAGGAAAGTCCTAAGTAGTGAAGAGTCAAGTCATGAGCATTTGACAACTCGAGAACAATGTTACTAATAACCTTCTGACTCCTGAATGTAGGTTTAGGGGCTGATTCCTCATTTTGTTACAGAAAAACAAGAGAAAGAGTAAGAGACTGTGCATGAGCACAGCAGAGGACATAAGGAGGTCAGAGGACAACTTGAGTGAATTGGCTTTCTGTATTCCACCATGTGAAACCAAGGATTGAAGTTAGGTAATCAAGCTTTTGTGGCAAGTACCCTTACCCACTGAGCCGTTCCGCTAGCCCGAGGGCCTTATTTCTTGATTAAATAAGGAAACGGGTAAATGAGATCCTTGAACCTACCAGCAGCACTATAACAGTTTAAGCTTAAAAAATAGTCACCTGCTCAGCAACTGACATCCTCCTGTTTGGATCAACATCTCGACCCTCTAGCTTGGCTTTCACTCTCTTCCACACACTCACTGCATAGGAATTTCTCTCTTGTACAGCTATAAAGCAAAAACACATATTAGTCAAGCCAATCTTTATTTAATATAGAATTATAAGGCATCCATATTCTAGCTGATTACCTTTCCCTGTTTTAGGATCTCTGACAGCCTTTTTGGGACTACAAGCAATGCTCTTGCCAGTTCCTGGGATGGTGCTTGGTGGAGTATCTGCTGATGTAGCCAGATTTTTCTGAATCAGTTTTTTAGCATTCTGAGACATGACATCAGGCTGAGTCTTCTGGCCAGTGTTACTCCGGACAGCTACAGAGAAAGAATTGGTGGCTCAATTTGCATGCAAACAGAAACGGGTGGGGGTGGCAGCAGCACACAAACAAGGAGATGGCCGATAGCAAGTACTCCACAGTACTCAACCTTGAAAAGTTTATGGTGGTAAAAGTCCTTATCCCTTGACATAACAATTATGTTCCTAAAAATACAATTTCTCAACAGTGGGATTCTCAATAGATGAATCTGAACAACATAACGATCTTCACTACACAATGATAAACAGTGGCAGTCAATACTTCGAGCAACTAGGGCATTAAAAGCCAGAGTGCAATTGTAATTCCAGTGCAAGGAAGGCAGACAGTGGATCTCTAGGGCTCACTGGTCAGCCAATCTGTGAACCCAGGTAAGGTGCAGTGAGAGACCTTGCCTCAACAAACAAGGTACAGGGCTGGAGAGATGGCTCACCAATTAAAAACACTGGCTAATTTTCCAGAGGTCCTGGGCTCAAATCCCAGCACCCACATGGCATCTCATAAATGTAACTGTCTAGTTCCAGAGGATCCAATACCTTCTTCCTGCCTTCCCTGGCAATGTAGGCAGACAAACACTAAAAATTAAAACCTTTTAAAAAAAAGTCGGGCAGTGGTAGAGAACACCTTTAATCCCAGCACTCGGGAGGCAGAGGCAGGCAGATCTCAAGGACTTCAAGGCTAGTCTGGTCTACATGATTTAGTTCCAAGATGCAAAAGGCTGTTACACAGAGAAACCATGTCTCAAAAAAACACTCTCCCCTCCAAAAAAAGAAAACCACACCCACCCACCAATGTGCATGCACACACACACACACACACACACACACACACACACACGTACACCACAAAGAGTGTTCCTTAATGATTGGGGCTGGGAAACACAGTTGAGCAGTTTAGAGTACTTGCTGCTCTTATAGGTGTTCTTGTTCAACTCCCAACATCCATCCACACAGTGGCTTAAAACTATTGGTAAATTGAGCTCTAGGATAGTTGACTGACACTCTCTTCTGAACTCTTGAGGGCACAAGGCACCTATATGGTGCACAATGCAGGCAAACTATTCATACATTAAATTTAAAAATCATAAAGGCAGAAAAAAAAGCTTCCTCATCACCCTCCTAAACCACCCTCCCAACCAATCTCAATCCCTCTGCAACTCTGTCCACTACAGAATGGCTCTCTACCAGAGACATTACAGTCACTACACATACTGGGACCCATGTCAGCGCACCACTCGACCTCATGGTCAGAATTTCTTCTTGCAGTAGATGGTTAATTAGCACAGAGACCCACAACTTAACATTAGAAACTTTAGAACACTGAACCCTAAATGGGATATCTGTAACACACTTTTCCCTTCAAGACTCAACAATCTATGTAGAAGCAGAAAGATTTTAAAAGCCAGAGGTGGTGGATGACTCCAAGTCAACAGCATTTTCCAGACACAACAAGGCTGATAAAACAGATTATTTCATGTGGTTTTTTTCTTCTTTTTTCTGTGTGTATTTTGTTTGTGCTTCTAAGACAGGGTTTATTCATGTAGCCCTGGTCATCCTGGAACTTTGTAGACCCGTCTGGCCTTGAACTCAGAGATCTGCCTACCTCTGCCTCCTGAGTGTTAGAATTTTGTTTTTTAAAAAGAGAAAAAAAAAATTAAGACATTGGGAAGGAAGGAAGAAAGGGAGGGAGAGAAGGAGGGAGGGAAGAAATAAATAAATAAACAAACAAACAAACAAATAAATAAATAAATCTGGGGGAAGTTGGAGTAGGAGAAAGACCATGGCCAAAATATACTGGAGCAGAAGCAGCAGCAGCAAGGCTGATGGCTAAAACTTAAATCCAGTTCCCAGAAGGCAGATGCAGGCGAATCTCTGTGTGTGTTCTAGGCCAACCAGGCTTAGCAGTGAGATGCTATCTTTTAAAAATAAAAAGTATCCTAAGTATTGGGTTGAAGAGATGATTTATCAGTTAAGAGCACTGACTGCTCTTCCAGAGAACCCAGGTTCAATTCCCAGAACCCACATGGCAACTCACAACTGTTTGTAACTACAGTTCCAGGGGACCTGACACCGTCATGTAGACATACATGCAGCCAAGAAACCAATGCACATAAAAAGGATGGATGGATGCATGGATGGATAGATGGATGGATGGATGAAGATGTCAACATAGCTTGATATACTTTTAGGACATTAATTAATTTTACATTAAGCCATTACCAATTTAACATTAACTGGGAAAATCCAACAGAAAACCACACTCACAAAATGATCTATTGTGAATATATTATTATTTAAAAAATGTAGAAAAAAAGCCAGGTGGTGGTGGTGCACGCCTATAATCCCAGGACTCGGGAGGCAGAGGCAGGTCGATCTCTGAGTTTGAGGCCAGTCTGGTATACAGAATGAGTTCCCGGAGAGCCAGTTCTCTCCCACAGAAAAACCTTGTCTCAAAAACAACAGATAAATAAAATAAAAGAAGAAAGGAGGGGGAAAACCCTACAGATGCACACAGTAGCTTTCATGGCTTACTTTGAAATGAAAGATTCCAAACAGATTTTTCTATTCTAATTCTACTCTTTTTTTTTTTTTTTTTTTTTTTTTTGGTTTTTCGAGACAGGGTTTCTCTGTGGTTTTGGAGCCTGTCCTGGAACTAGCTCTTGTAGACCAGGCTGGTCTCGAACTCATAAAGATCCGCCTGCCTCTGCCTCCCAAGTGCTGGGATTAAAGGCGTGCACCACCACCACCCGGCATCTAATTCTACTCTTTAGAATAATTCTATTCTAAAGTACCAACAAGAAAAAAAAGTTAGATCTTAAAATTAAGTCTGAAGTCGACTTCAGAAGTATGTAGTAGACACCTTCAACTACAGACACTTGGGAAGCAGAGGGATCTCCAAGAGTTCAAGAGCAGTCTAGTCCACATACTAAGTTCCAGGACAGTCACAGCAATGTAGAGATCAAAATAAATAAAAAGTGAAGAAGTAAGTAAGTAAATAAAAAAGAAGAAAGTCTGAGACCATTTAAGTCCCAGATTTGCAAGCCTCCTGCCTTGGCCTCCCAAGGACTGGGATTATAGGAGTACACCACCATACTTGGCCTTAGTTATTCTTTATAAGGAAAATCAATCCATTTATTTTAAATTCAGAACAATATAAAATTCTTATTTTAAATATAAAACAATATTAAATTCTATTACATTTGCTGATTGTTTTCTTTTTCAGTTTGGTTTGTTTGTAAAGATTTCATTGGATTTTGTGTGTGTGCGAGTGTGGGTGTGCACGTGCCTGCGCACCCAAAGAGAGCAGAGTGGGTACTGGATCTCTTGGAACTGGAGTTACAGGAAATTTTGAGTTAGGAACTGCTCCCATTTTCTGCAAGAATGGTAAGCACTCACTAGTCTTTTGTCTTGGTTTTTTGTTTGTTTGTTTTGAGACAGTCTTACTATTAGGTCAGACTGGTCTTAAACTCACAATCTTTTGCCTCACTCTCTCCAGTACAGACATTAGAAGCATGTACAACCAGGCCTAGCTCTTAAGATAAAATCTTTCTTTTTTTCGAGACAAGGTTTCTCTGTATAGACCTGGCTGGCCTTGAATTCAGAGATCCTACCTCTGCCTCCAGAGTTCTGGGATTAGGCATGTGCCACCAACACCACCCAGCTAAAATAAACTTTTAAACCACCACCATGCTTAAAGAGTATTTTACAATACATGTATTTCTGTTATTTAAGTTCTTTTAATGATAATTATTGAGCCTGGTTATATGATAGTGTTAAAGACTCCTTTAAAAGGTAGTGACTATAAACACAACAGACCTTCACCCATCCCTAAGCACCTAAACCTGTATGTATAAACTGTCAACGTATGAAGATTGGCCTCTTTCATACCTGCAGCAAAGGATGGCTGGTAAGTAGCAGATGATGTTGGACTTGAACATTCGTTTGCTGCGTCGGTGACTAAGGGTGATGCAAAACTCACTAAATTATTATAGATACTGAAATACAAAATTTATGAAACATTTATTTATGAAATGTTTTTATCAGGTAACTATTTACAAATACATCAGTAAACACTTAGGCTTTGCTTCTACGTCATAAGAGTTGACCCTTACCTCTGGCTTTGTGTCTTCAGTTCTTTCAAGGTTGGAGTGATTTCCTGCAGCATTTCAACATGTTCTTGACTTCGAACTTGACCCATGGCCTGGACTAACGTGAACAAAACTGTCTGAATGTTGTCTTGCCATGATTTGTATTCAGCCAGGAACTGTCTGACACTACTCTCATAGGGGATATCTTCAGCATCTGCCAGAGCAGCCTCTTCATCCTGCCACCAATACACAATCCATTAGTAACAGACTTGTTTGTTCAAGCAATTCCTCTCAAGACAGTCAGTCACCTTGTGATCAAGAGGTAATAAATGATCTAAATGTCACTGTGTTTGATCTGCCTATTATATGTCAGTTTCTTATATTTACAGGATCTTTATTTCTAGTACCAAATAAAAAGAAATATCAAAATGATGAAGTACTTTAGTCTTTTTAGGGAATGGACTTTCTTATTAATCATGCTAAGTAGGGCACTGGAAGAAGAGACAGTAGTTAATTCACTTCGGAGAAAAGCTTTATTTGTTTGGAGACACAAGTGGGGAAGAAGAAACTAAAAACCAAAATAGCTGTTCTATTGGACACTAACTTTATCTATTTAAGCCTCAGATTCTCTTTGTACAAAAATCATGTCTGCTTTAGAAAAAAAAAACAGTTGCTGAAAACACATTCTGACCTAGTTACAAACAAGTTGCAAGATGTAAATTGAGAAGTTATTTTTTTATTACAAAGTGTCACATCTTTACACAAAGATATGACCTATAAGGTCTTGAATCAGGAAACTATGTCAGTGAGATGCATTACCTTAGCCATGGCTTTCAGGAGATGCTTGACATCCCCAAGCTGCCGGTTATGACCTGTGAGCACAGTCTTTACACTGTCCACTAAGCTCTGGATGGTCTCACAGACTGTCTCTATCTGTTGCTCCTTCTCTGTCTGAACAGCCCTCTGGGTGGACATATCCTGGGTCAACTGTTTGTGTGCTGACAGAAGCCACTCAGAACTGCCAATGGGATGTTCAAGAGTCGTGTCCTAAATAGAATAAGCATTAATTGGAACAATTTGTTATATTAGTCTTAAATAATCACAACTTTAATTTGTGCTGCTGGCCTTATTATTTTTAATACTTCTAGTTAGTTACTCCCACAGGACTTACCACTCTCTGTAACAAACGAAGCTCTAACTCAGAGACTGAACTGTTGAACTGTGACGCAAATGAACACATCTGCTGACATCTTTTGATTAGTTCAAATAAGGTGGCATCCAGGCTTAGGGCTTCTGCAGTTCTTGTTCGTAGACTTTCAAAATGAATGATGTTGCTGCAGAGAAAAGTGACCTGTGAAGAGAGAACCCACACAGGGTGGGGAAGGAGACCGATGATGTGAAAAACAACACTACCTATGCATTTTAGAATCTGAATGAGAACTGTTTCTGAGAACATAAGACTCTTATGAAAACACACCAATTATTTACAAAGGCTGTTAAGTAGTACACATCAGTATTCCTAGATCTGAAATAGCAAAAACCACCTAAACACAAAATTCTAATGCTTCCATCATCTTAAAACAATCACGGTAGGTTCAGGATGCAGTACCTGGTTTGCTCTCTGGCTCTCTTTGAGAACAAGATTTCTTCTTTCAGCTATTGTTGCTTCAAAATCTTGGAGTACTGGTGCCAGTGCAGGATTGGCACCACCTGCCCACTTCAGCCGCTGCTCAATACTTGCTTCAAGGGCTGCTAGTTTCTCCTGTAAAAGTCAGCATAATCCCTGAGCCGTATCACACTCTCCACTCTATGTTAAGCATTTTATGATCAGTCAGAGTCAGAAGAAGCAAGGGCGGGCATGCTTAATTTAGAAAACACCTCAAACACCTTTGTTTTGAAGTTAACTTTTTTTTTTACTTTATTTTTTTATTTTATGTACATTGTTGTTTTGCCTGCATGTATGTCTATGTAAGAGTGTCAGATTTTGGAGTAATAGTTGTGAGCTGGGAATTGAACCTGGGTCTTCTGGAAGAGCAGTCAGTGCTCTCAACCCCTGCACAATTTTTCCAGCCCATTCACTCTGATTTTACTTGTATATTTAAGGGTCAAAGCTATCGGGAAGAAAAGATTTTTAATTTCCTTGTATTTTTTTTTGGGGGGGGGGGTCCGAGACAAGATTTCTCTGTAGCTTTGGAGCCTGTCATGGAACTAGCTCTTGTAGACCAGGCTGGCCTTGAACTCAGATCTGCCTGCCTCTGTCTCCTGAGTGCTGGGATTAAAGGTGTGCACCACCACCACCCAGCAATTTATTTTCTTGACACCTATAGCACTTTCATGTTCTTAGGATTTTTTTTCAGTGTTTATTACTGTCGTTTTTTTTTTAAAGTTTTTAAAAAATTAAATACGAACAGTTTCCAGGATAGCCTGGGCTACAGGGTAAGAACCTGTCTCCTCTATGCCAAAATGAGGAGAGAAAAAAAAGTCCAAACATTGCTGGAGATGTATGAAACTGAGGAGTAACCTCTGTTGTCTAGCAAGTATGAGACCCTATGTTCAATTCTTAGCACAAGAAAAATAAGTTTAAGAATTAAAAAAAGGAGGGAGGGAAGGAGGGAGAGAGGGAGAAAAAATGGTTGGGGACATAGTTCAAAGTTCAACTGGCAGACTGCTGGCCAACTTCAAAGAACTAAGATCAAAAGGTTTCACCTCAAAAATTTAAAATACAGCCAGTCAGTGGCACACACCTCTAATCCCAGCACCAGACCTCTGAGGTTTGTTTGTTTGTTTGTTTTTTGGTTTTTTTTTTTTTTTGGGTTTTTCGAGACAGGGTTTCTCTGTAGCTTTGGTGCCTGTCCCAGAACTAGCTCTTGTAGACCAGGCTGGCCTCAAACTCCCAAAGATCCTCCTGCCTCTGCTTCCCGAGTCCTGGGATTAAAGGCGTGCGCCACCACCGCCCGGCTAGACCTCTGAGTTTGAGGCCAGCCTAATCTACAGAAAGAGTTGCAGGACAGTCAGAGCTATACAGAAACCCTATCTCAAAAAAACAAACACACAAAAAAAATTAAAAATACTATATTAGTATTGCATTTCATATTATACTATTAAATTATAAAATCAGAAATGTCACCAACTATCTGAGTTATATACCTAAGTCTTCAAGACCAGCATTATTTAAAAAAAAATTAACTAGTTTGCTTTCAACACAGCTGAAAGCATATAACCAATAACAATCATTTAGAAACATGCCTGCTGCCTTGAACATATTAAACCCTTTATCTACAGAAGCAACCAAGTTTCAAAGTAAACAGTGAAATCATTACTGTAAGAGTCCCTGGCCTTGGAGAGTAAGAGGGGAAAAAAATTATCTATTTGTTCTCTTATGAGAGAAAGAAGGTATGGTGTTAAAAGAGTGGGAGGTGGAGGCTTTGGAGGAGATGAGGGAGGGGAAACTGGCCAAAATATATTCTATGAAAAGCTCTTCATTTTCACTAAAAACAAAAAACAAAAAAAAAACTTAAAAAATTAAAATGAAAGTGAAACGGGATTATGTTATACTCCCTTGGTTTAGAAGTCAAAGACAGACACAGACAGACACAGATACAATCAACGTCACTAGTTAGTTACTTGGCAAATCAGAATGTGCTAATAGCAAGACAGTCAAACTCACCTGAGCAGTCCCAATCGAAGTCTCAATCTGACTGAGAGCATGCAGTTTCTTCTTCATGCTGGTCAGGATTGCAGACCGAGGTGGAGTGACTGATATGGCTTGTGGTCTATTGATAAGGAGGTCTTCGTGTTGCCACTATTTAAAGAAAAAGGGAATGTAGTACTAGTAGAACAAAACCTCAGATAAATAAGCGAAGGGTAGCATGAGGTAAGACTGGGAGAAGACAGAAAATTGAGTGGCAGTGAAGGGACCATTAGTCAGTGAAAGTGTCACATCCAACTGAGAAGTTCCCTGACATGAGAATGGCTAGTAAACCTCAGAGATCACTAATACATTCAAACAGGAATTCTTAAGACAGCTGGTAAGTCTTATATTAGGTAGGCATGCCCAAAGACAACTGACCTTTCCAGATCTAGTGGCATAAACCTGTAATCCCAGCACTTGCCAAGACTGAGACAGGAGGATAACAAGTTTCAGGACAGCTTGAGCTACATTTAAAAACAAAATAACTTTAAAAAAGTATACTTTGTCTTTATGATGTATGTGTCAATCTCTAGGTAAGAGGATGCAGTGAAATTAGTTTTGGGTCTGGTAGGATTGTCTAGCAAGGAGACTAGACAGAAAAAGAACTCTTCACACTATCAAACCATTTTTCTTTTTTAATGTTCTGACAGTCATTTGGGCTACAACTAATACAGGAGCTGGGGGTATAGTTTAGTGATGCATCTAACAATGTGTAAGGCCTTGGATTTGATTCCTAGCACCAAATAGCAGATGATAATCTAATAGTTATACATTATGCTTATAGTTTAAGTGTGCCCAAATTTAAAAATGAAGAGGATTCCTAACAAGTTTCCCTTAACGTTAACTGTCAATTTAAAATTTTGGGCATTTGTTTTTTATTATTATTACTATGATTTTAGACAAGGTCTCATATAGCTAAGGCTGGCCCCAAACTTGCTACATAGCCAAGGATGAACTTCAACTTCTGATCCTCCTGCCCAAACAAGTGTGTACCACCAAATCCAGTTTATGTAGTACTGGACTTTGTACATGCATTGCCAACTAACATTCCCAATCTCAGCACTGATAAGTTTTAAGGTAATAACATCCAAAATGTACATTATTTCAAAGCATAAAACATTTTTGTAATTCATAAAGCATTACCCCACCCACCCACCCACAATGTGTGAGAAACAGGACTATTAATACACAACTAATATAAAGTAAGAAAATAGCTAGTGAAAATAAAACCACCAATAGAAGAAAGACAGTTTCACTGACCAAAGTGAAACAAAATAACCACTGCTTATGCCAAAACTGATTCCAAAAACTAACATGTTCCAATGCCTTTAACTTTTTTGATGCTATTGATATTGTCAAAGCCTATATTTATCAAAGAATAAATAAGGAAGCCATCCCTCAGTCACACTGTGCATACCATCTTCACAGATAGTTGCCTAACTCTCACAAGTCATCTTCCACAAGGGATAGCACCCCTCTATCTATAGGTAGGATATCAGAACTAGGTTTGGTTAGAACCTAATCTGTTATCCCAAAGCCTGTGCTAACATGAGAAAATAAGTATCTATAAGCAGTTTTCAAAATAAAGGCAGATTTACTTAGATCCAAAGCTATATATTGTATTTGAAAGCATCGTAAAACCTATTTAGAGATAAATTTAATCATAATCCAATAATACAGGATGAAGATCGACCTATATCATGAATAAATACAACTGTTACAAATTATATTCATGATCAATACTCATTGTTACTCAATACATTAACTGCAAACACAAAAATAATCCTGAAAGTATTCACTTTGGTTTGGCACAGTTGAGGCAGTTTATATACATTTTTTTACACTGGCATACACTGTGTATAAAGAAAACCACACTAAACAGCAAACTGCTCACCTGGAACATGGCGATGTGCAGCTGCACCCGCTGTAAGCTTGTTTTACAGGAAGAAATGCTGGTTTCCAGTCTGCGCACCAGGTCATGCTTCTTCCAGGCTGTATCATAGGAGCTAGCTAACACGGTAGCCCTGTTCATTACCAACTGTGAGAACTTCCCTACCTGGATGTTGTGCTCTACAGCTTTCTTACACAGATCATCTACAGAAACTTTGCTTTCAGCACCAAAGTCCTTTGCCTCCACCTGAGCGATGATATCTACACCTAGGGCACTGATAAAGCTACACAGTGTGAGCCCAAGGGCTTGGTTTGGAAGTCCAATCAAGAGCTGCCTTACAAAGTCAGCTGTAAAGGCCTTGATAGGCTTGGCCATTTGGTCTTCACTGAAGCAAGAGTTTCTAAAGAGAGTTTTCACATTGACAATCTGCACAGGTCCGTTAACTGTATTTTGATCTTCAAGTGAACTTGATCCTAAAAAACAAAAATCATCTTAAAACAGATCCTGAATGTTAAGATTAAACTGCTTATCTGAAGCACTGAGAATTCACATGTGTGCAAATAAAACAAGCCTGATCCATCACAATCCCTTCAAAAGTGCTAACACAGCCTAACCCAGTATGCTAATATTACCTGACAACGTTTTAGAAAAGGTACCACAGAGCCTGAAGAACTCCTTTATCGTCTGTAGTCTTTTTAAAAAGAAAATCTCTTCTAGCACCTGACGGTGATTATCATCATCAAAAAAATTGACTTGGGTACTCCTGGCTTCCCGGATAATATCAATCTTCCTCCAAGCTACAGGAATTTCCATCTTGTTTAACTATGCAAAAAGAAAGAAGGAATGTTCACTTTCCTGTAAATGACTACTGCACTTAACACCTTTCATAAAACCAAGTTAATGTTTACCTTTTCAACTAATAAGCCAAAAGCAGTTTCAACTTGAGCAAACATGCCATCAAATGCTACCAAAAGCATCTGGCCAGCTGACATTTTTGGTGTTTCATCAACTGAACCATTTCTTGGTTGAATTAATTCACCATACTGAGCATGCAGCATTCTAGAGAAAAAGAAAAGGGTATTAAAAACCTCACCTGAAGGAGAATTTGTTTGGGGCAACACAAAAGCCTGTAAGTCTCAGAGGTGCTGTGCAAAATCTACAGAGGCTAGCAATATGGGAACTGCTATGAGAAAATAGTATTTAGTGCCAACTGCATTATAAAATCCATGACTTCAATTCAGTTTTAATAATATGTAATAACTACTTATGTGACCTAAATTTTACAAAAGTGTGAGTGATACCTTAAAAAATACTACATTAATATATAAGACTGTCAAGAATAACCTAATTCTAAAGTATAGACCTATAGAAATTGTCAGGTGCAATGGTGTCATAGCCAGGCAATTGGAACTAACTTTAGACAGTAATGGAAATACCTGCCACTTGGAATATGCAGTTTTGAATTATGCACATTTCAAAACTTAAAAAAAATTTTGAGCATGGCAGATGACAACTTTCATAAACAGCAAGGCATGGTGTTACATGACTATGAACCCAGCAATGGGAGGACAAGACAGGGGGATCCTGCAAGTACAGCCAATCAGTGACTCTTACAATTTAAAAAAAAATAATAATAATAAAGAAAAGAAAAGCAGAACAATACAGCAAGACACTTGACATCAACCTCTAGCTTCTACATGTACAGACATGGGCACATGTACTTGCATTCACACACCCAAACACACAGCAAATAAAGTGAGATCTGAAATTCAGTAAAAGATATGCCGAGGGGCTGGAGAGATGGCTCAGAGGTTAAGAGCACTGACTGCTCTTTCAGAGGTCCTGAGTTCAATGCCCAGCAACCACATGGTGGCTCACAACCATCTGTAATGAGATCTGGTGCCATCTTCTGGCATGGAGGTTGAACACTGTGTACATAATAAATAAATATTTTTAAAAACAAGATATGCCAATTTAAGCCAACTTTTTTGGGGGGGGGGAGGAGACAGAGGGAAAGCGAGACGGGAGCCTGTCCTAGAAATCACTCTATAGACCAGGTTGGCCTTGAACTCAGAGGTCTGCCCGTCTCTGCTTCCAGAATGCTGCGATTAAAGACGTGCGCCACCACTACCCAGCTTAAGTCAAATTTTTTTTTAAAGATTTATTTCTTTTTTCTTTTCTCTTTTTTTTGATTTTCATTCTTTCTTTCTTTTTTTTAAATATTTATTTATTGTGTATGCAATATTCTTTCTGTGTGTATGCTTGAAGGCCAGAAGAGGGCACCAGATCTCATTACAGATGGTTGTGAGCCACCATGTGGTTGCTGGGAATTGAACTCAGGACCTCTGGAAGAGCAGGCAATGCTCTTAACCGCTGAGCCATCTCTCCAGCCCTTAAGTCAAATTTTTAACCATTGCTTAAAATGATGATACTGCTATTATGTGAATATTTTAAACAACTTTTAGCTGGTACTGTCTACGTTATTATACTCTTATGAAGCTACAGCTAAAAAGTAACAGGGGAAAAAAGAGAATTTCTAAATGCAGCACTGACATGAAGGAATTGTTCCTACATTTTTGTTGAAAGATATGTTCATATTTTGTATTTCCTGTATTATTTAAGAAAAAAATCATAGGGGAAAAATACTTCAAAATAACTAAAGGGGAGGCTGTTAGAATGGCTAGATAAAGGCAGATCCTATCAGGTTATCAAAGCCCAACGACCTGAGTACATTCCACAGAACCCAAAAAAGGTAGAGACATGCAACTGACAAAGTAGTTCCTCTGACCTACAGTGGCAAGAGAACCTCCCCATACATAATAAAAATTAAACAAGGGAAAGAATGTAAACCAGAATGAGCAGATGCAGACATCACACATGAGGGGAAAAAAAAAAAATCTTCACTCCTTCCTTTGCCATGTAAGGAATTTGCAATTCCCATGTAAGGAAATCAAGTAGGCATTATTTCTGTCCCTCCATGCCCCTCACCCACTTATATTTTCTGCAGTGAATTCAATGTCAGAATGCCAAAGAAAGAGATCCTAAATCTCTAGACTAACAAGGGGGCATAGGGCTCAGTCACAACAACAATGTAGATCTGGAGAGCTATGTAACCTTAATGGGTTCCAAAGAACCCATTATAGAAAAGCATACAATGTTTAATCTTCCAAACATAAATATGAACTAAATTAAAACTTTGTCTGATGTGGGGTACCCATTTCATCAGTCAAGTTCACCTCAGATGCTTCAATGGCTTAAAAAAAAACTCACATTGAGAGCTGGCAAAAGAGCTCACGGGCTAAAGGTACTTGTCAAACAAGCCCAACAACCTAAGTTAGGCTCCAGAACCCATGTAAAAGTGGAAGCAGAGAACTGACTCTATAAATATGCCTTCCGACTTCCGCATGTGCACCAGAGCACCCCAACCCCCAGACACACAAATAGAAAAAATAAAACAACCCAATACATGCACTGAACTTTATGCATATACATGTAGCTAGAGCAACAAAAGGATAGTGGTGTGCACAACAAAGACCTGTATAAAGCTACTAAAGGGAACAGACACTAAAATGAGTACGTGTTATTAGCGAAATACAAGCATGTTCCGTGACTTTCCCACTGCCCATTTCATGACACTGCTCTTGTACTATAAGCAATAAACATGCAAGTAAGGTCAGACAAGAGATGAACTTGCACGTGACTGCAGACAATCTCAAATGAATCTGTAATTATTATGAAGTAATGGATTTTTTTTTAAAGGCATGACCATGTATCAGTAATCAGATTTGTCCTAAAAATTGAAAGTAAATTTAATTAGGTTAGAGCTCAGAATCTCATTACCTGGCTGCCTCCTAATTCCTACCACCTCTCTTTTTCTCTGACAGGATGACTCAAACTGGCCACGTCCTTGCCTTAGTCTTCAAGGCCCTGGTATTACAGGCATGTGTCACCGCTGCTGATCTGCCAGCTGGCTAGCTCGCTTACCTGGCAACATCGATATAATGAGCATGGGTTTCTTCTTCAAGTCCCATGGCTGTATTTCGTAAGTAGGCTTGAAGCGACTCAACTAGAGTCTGCAGAGGAACTCCGTCAGTTGTCTGCTCAATGAGACTGTCTAGCTCATGTAGCATACTTTCTAAGGTGCATTCCCCCTTCATTAAACATCTAAGTGCTTCTGGGAATATGATTTGCCGGAAATTTGAATTTAATTCCTATAAAGAGAATATATATATATATATTAATGTTTCTCCAAATTTTAGATAAGTTATACATTTGATAATGCACTCCCATAAATTAAAAACAACTTATACAGGGCATTGTGGCACACACTTGTAATCCTAGCATTCAGGAAGCAGAGTCAGAGGGACTGCTGCAAGTTTGAGGGTTGCCATAAATCTGAGATAAACTACATGGTAAATTCCAGACCAGCCAAGGCTACAAAGAGAGACCCTGCCTCCAAAAACTAAAAACTGTTAGGTTGGATGTGGTGGTACACACCTTTAATCTTAGCTCTTGGGATTAGGAGGCAGAGGCAGGAGTTCCAGCCCAGCATGGGCTACATGGTGAGAATACAGGCTAGCCAGAGCTGCATGAGATCCCGTCTTAAAAAAAAAAAAAAGTATACAAACCTACACTCTGGCCAAACTACAGTGGCTCCTGTCTTTAATCCCAGCACTCAGGAGGCAGAAACAGGTGGATCTCTGTGAGTTTGAGGCTAGTCTGGTCACAAAGTGAGTTCTAGGACATCCAGGTTGTTAACACAGAGAAAACCCTACCTCAAAAAATTAAAAAAAAAGCATATATAAAAAGGGAAATGAGACCCCATCTCAAAAAACAAACCAAAAAATTTATACAAAGCCACACTCTCGTCGGACAGTGGTGGCACACATCTTTAATCCCAGCACTCACGAGGCGGATCTCTGAGTTCAAGGCCAGCCTAGTCTACAGAGTGAGTTCCAGGACAGCCAGGGTTGTTAACACAGAGAAACCTTGTTTCAAAAAATTAAAAAGCAAAACAAAAACAAAAGACCTATGCTCCAATCCTTATTTTAAATGGATACTTAAGCAATATTCAACAACTGAATTAACTGCAAACCTCACCCCATCACTGCTTTATGTGCACACAATTTTAAGCAAGACCTCAACTTAGAAAACTCAGGCCTTGTCTTTCCTGATGATCTGTTCTGCTGCAGGGTTGTTTGTTGAAGTTGTTATTTTAAGACCTAATTTCAAAACTGAGGATGACCTTAACTTTCTGATCTTCCTGCCTCTATTTCCTGAATACTGGGATTATAGGCATTTGCAACCACTCTTGGTTATGTGGTTCTAGGGATCAAACCTAGAGTTCCTTGCAGGCTAAGCAAGCACTCTACCAATCGAACTATGTTCCTAACCCAACTTATAAAATGTATACATGTTCACCTGCAGGGATGTGTATACTCCATTGGCTAAATGAACAGCTTCAGATGCTTCTACTGGGTTGGGAATATCCAAGTCCTGTGGTACCAGATGGCACTGCTTCAGTAACTGCACCAAACAGGTGACATTTCCACTCATACTACACAGTTCCTCCAGGAACCAGGCTCCATCCCGGGATGTCAGATCAACCAGTTGCTCCCCAGCACTTGAAGCTGCACCTTCCATCATAAGGTTGCGCCTATGTGGGCAATAAAAAAAGATTTGATTAGGTGTTATATAGACTAGAGAAGAGTTAAAAATCTGAAACAAAGTGACTCTAACACAAGCCAAAACTAATAGTATTCTAAATTTGGGATTAAAACAAAACAATGATCTAGTATGAAGCATGCTAGCTCACCTTGTAAGAGTACAAAGGGCAGAAATGATGACACTTGCTAGACTCAGAGACCCTTCTTCTCCATTCTCGTGAAGGAAAACTTTAATGCAACGCTCAATTTCTTTTAACTGATCTTCACAAACTGGCACAGTGACAGCTTCTTGTTTCAAGCGCTCCACTTGTCTAATCAATCTGCTGTTTATGTCTGCTGCATACCGCTGAAGGGTCATTTCAGTGGCAGTAATAAACTGACACACTGTTGGAGGTGGTTGAGGAGCATACTGTATTTCATACCTATAAAACAAAGCAGATGCTTGCTTATATTAATATTCCCCTACTTGTAAATAACATTCACACTATACAATATACAGAAAAATTTCATTCTATCCTCAAAAATTACAAATTATTAATTGTATTTCATATAAACTCTCAAGAACATAAGCTATTTTGTAAGATGGCTTATAGGGTAATACAATCAATGATGTGTAACTTCCTTAAATAATCCTGCCATGCAATGGGTTTCTGATCCTACTGCACGCACTGGCTTTGTGGGAGCCTAGGCAGTTTGGATGCTCAACTTACTAGACCTGGATGGAGGTGGGGGTTCCTTGGACTTCCCACAGGACAGGGAACCCTGATTGCTTTTCGGGCTGAGGGGGGGGGAGGGAAATGGGAGGCAGTGGCGGGGAAGAGACAGAAATCTTTAATAAATTAATTAATTAAAAAATTAATTAAAAAAAATAATAATCCTGCCATGCTAACATTTGTATATACTAATTAAGAAAAACAGTGTTTGTGGCTTAAAAGAGAAACCCTGAATGAACTCACATTAATACCCTCTATCTCTCTCTGCAGTACTGTAGGAATAGAACCTATAGTCTTACACATGCCATATTTACAACACTGAATCATATCCAAGTCTTTAGTAGTTAGAGTCAGTCTGCCTTTATGGATAAGCATCCTCTTAAGAAAAATAAATAAATAAGCCGGGTGGTGGTGGCGAATGCCTTTAATCCCAGCACTCGAGAGGCAGAGGCAGATGGGTCTCTGTGAGTTCGAGGCCAGCCTGGTCTACAGGATAGGCTCTAAACCTACAGGGAAACCCTGTCTCGAAAAACCAAAGAAGATTAGATAGATAGATAGATAGATAGATAGATAGATAGATAGATCGATCGATCGATCGATCCATCTGGGGGTGCTAGCATGAACCTGTAACCTTAGCTACTTGGAAGGCTGCCATAGGACAAACTGTTTCAAAGAGCAGGGTTTAAAGAAAAAAAAAGGAAACAAAAACAAATCAACTTCTATTAATCATTTTTTTAGGAAAAAAAATGCAACTGTGCTGGTTGGTTTCTGTCAGCTTGATATAAACCTAGACTTATTTGGGAAGAACAACCTCAGGAGAAAATGACTACTATATAGCCTGTAAGAAAGTCTTTAGAGCATTTTTCTGCTAAATGATTAATGTGGGAGAGCACAGCCTACAAAAGATGGGTGCCAACCCATCGATGCAGGCAGGCTGAGCAAAAAAAGCAGTAAGCAATCTTCTTCCACAGTCTCTGCACCAGCCCCTGCCTCCAAGTTTACTGCCTTGAATTCCTACCCTTTCTTCCTTTGATGCTGGGCTACTGTGAGATTCCCCTCTATACACTGTGATTTTGTTTTATTACCATTGGTTAAAAAACAAGCTGCTTTGGCCTAATAAGATGTAAGATACACTACTTCCTCCTCAAGTTGCTGTTGGTTATACTCTTTTTTTTAAATTTGTTTATTAATTATATATAGACTTTTCCCTGCTTGCATGCTGTAGGCCAGAAGAGGGCAGCAGATCTCATTACAGATGGTTGTGAGCCACCATGTGGTTGCTGGGAATTGAACTCAGGACCTCTGGAAGAATACTCAGTGCTCTTAACCTCTGAGCCAGCTCTCCAGCCCAGTTATATTTTTTATCATAGCAAAAGAAAGATGCCCTAACTAAGACAGCAACCTATAACACAACCTTGTTTCCCTCAGTGTGCAAAGAAGAGAAAAAAATGCCTTCAACTTACTTCCTATAGAGTTCTTGGCAACGCTCTACTGTGGTGTTGCAGATGAGCTCTTCCATCCAGGCCTTCCACTGTTCAATTCGGTGTTTCTGAAAAATGGCTTTTGGATACTGCAGAGCGACAGTTGCATAGTGATGCAGCTGTTCCAGACAGCCACGGAGCACAGAACGCCTCTGCTGCAGAAGAGCGCCAACTTCCCCTTCCAGCTGCTCGCACTGGCTGATGAGGTGGGCTTGGCCAGCATTCTGTAGAAAGGCTGTTGCTGGTACATAGCTTGGGGGCCCTTGTAGTAAAGATAGTCACAAAGAAACCATTTCAAGTCAGTAGTCATTGAGAGCACAGATTAGAATCCCATCCTTTCAAATATATACAATGTCAGAACCCACATGCTCACATACCAAGGTCCATTTGTGTGCTTATCTCCTGTAGCAAACTTGCAAGCTGGGTTGCTTCTAAATTATTGAATGCGGCCTGATAATGTGTTATCCACTGTTCAAACTCATTCAGCTTCACCTGGATTGCTTCCTGAACAGCTCTTTGCTGGGTCTGTAGTTGAGTATGCTCAGAATATCTGATCAGGAAACCAAAGCCAAAGATCACTTGTAGCTCTTTCTTCTATCTAGTAAAAACTGGACTTTTTGAAAACTTAAGTCTAGTTAGTGCCTTTGTGGGGAGGGAGTGTTTCTGAGACAGGGTTACTCTGTGTAGCCTTGGCTGTCCTGAACTTGCTCTATAGACCAGGCTGACCTTGAACTCACAGAGATCCACTTGTCTCTCTCTCCCTCCCAAGTGTTGGGATTAAAGATGTGCGCCACCGCCGCCAGGCTAGCACCTTCTGGATCTCCAGGGCCCTGTTCAAAGTCCCCTTCCTCTTCCAGTTTGCTCCAACACTGCAATTTCCTCAACTATGATCACAACATTTTAAATAAACTCTAACACATATGCTGAGTTTGTGATTCCTTGAAAGAAAATTGCTGGATCTTTGTAGTCTGAGAGCTTGTAGCAATGCTAGGTACTTGCATATTCAACTATTGGGGGTATCTGCTACGTGAGGGTCATTCACCGGGATCCCTCTAGCTGTATGCTTTTTAAAGATTTATTTACTTATTATTTTCATGTGAGTATGTCTCCATAAAGTTTATGTGTAAGAGCCCAGGGAAGTAAGAAGAGGACTGGATCATCTAGAACTCAATTTATAGACTTGTGAAACACCACAGGGGTGTTGGGAACCAAACCCTGGTACTAGGTAAGATAAGCCGATGCTCTTAACTGCTGAGCCATCTCTCTAGTTCCTGTATGCTTTTGTTAAGCTCAAAAAAGCAAATGCAGTAACTGCCACTGCACAAGCGTTTAAACGAATACAAAAATTCTGTTAGCACATACTGAGAAGTACAAATCAATTATTATTTTAAACCTGTGTTGCAGTGTACGCGATGGATGGTCCACTCCTTCAGCTCCTTCTAGAAATTCTATTTCCTCCAGCAGTTTGCCCTGCAGTTTTTCAACATCTGTCAGCTGCTCCTGTAGGCTCAGGTATTCATCTAAGCTGCTGTCTAGTTTCGGAAGCACAACCAGCATTTCATCCCGATTCTTAAACCAGTTCACCTGGAAAAAGGGTTGTGATCAGAAAGACTTAGGAACTGTCAGAGGTTAGATAAACTGTAAAGGTTGTTACACCTGTGTGTTTGTTTTAGCTAAAGTCCTTAGAACTGGGTTTGTGGTAATGCCCCCATTTTACAAAGATAATCAACACATGTACATTAGCTAGCAATAAGTAAACAGATTCACAGGCCACAGAAAATAAACCTGAGATCTGTAACTATTGAAAGGGAAGAAAAGCTATTCAATTATTCAAATAGAAACAAAGTGTTTGATGGTGAAACATACCATTAATTCCAAAGAGTGTAAGTGTGTCTGTGTGGGAGGACCAGACTAACAGAGATGATGTGGACTCCTTATACCCAGAGAAGCCCTAACATACTCAACCCTTACGTCCATTTGCACTGCTTAAAAAAAAAAAAGAAAAAAAGAAAATGACAGTGATATTATATCCCTGGGCTTCACCTTAATCTCAGCAACTCTGGAAGAAAAGAGGCTGCGGGTAATCTCACGTTCCATCTCTCGCTTGCTCTGCTTGCTCTCAGCCTGTTGGCCACCTCCACCATAGACAGCACCTGCAAACCCAGCTTCACCACCAGCTGTCCAGTCCACGAGGGGATCATACACAAAAGCCTCCAAGAGCGTCAGCAGAGTCTCTCGGCCTCTCCGCATGATGTGGAGAACCTATTTTTAGAAATATTTTCAGTAAACTCAATATAGGCTTCCACACGAAAATGTTTTAAAACTTCATCCCATGGATTTTGCTCATTAAACAGTTATGCTACAGGGCAAAAGAGAAAAAGCATACCTGCTCACAGGAAAGCCTAAAAACACCTTCTACTCCAGTTACACCCAGTGCTGTTTCAATGTTTTGTGTCATTCGAAAAGGCACTTTCTCAGGAACTCTAAGGCTTTTACCTTGAAAAGATAAATCATTATATTTTTGCCCTAAACATCAAAAAAAAAAAAAACTGACCTTCAAATAAATGCAAAAGCCTATTTTATCTTACCTTTTTCAAAGCAAACATTGTAATCTATGTGAACTACTTCTCCAGTTGTCATATCTATGAGGACATTATCCAGATGTCTGTCTCCAAGGCCAATTATGTAGCCAACCATAGACATGACAGCAGTAGATCTTGCATAGGACTAAAGATGGGAAGGGAACAGATAAACATCATGAGCCAATCTTCCTCCAACAGGCACTAGATAATCTAAAAATCAGTATAATGCCATAACCCTACTCCCCCGTTCTAAAATAAGACAATAACCACAAAGCACTTCAGAGGCATGCTCAGGAGAGAAAGTTGCTGTTTTTAAGGATTTAGTTCAATTTTTAATTACATCTGTGTGTGGAAGTGCACATTAGTGCAGTCCAGAGAAGCCAATATAAAGACATCAAATCCCCCAGAGCCGGAGTAACAAACAGGCAGTTGTGAACCTCTTGACATGGGTAATGGGAACCAAACTTGGGTTCCCTGAAAGCAGTCCACACTCCTAGCCACTAAGCTCCATCACCATCCTCAAGAATGCTGTGGCAGTTTTTTGTCTTTGTTTTCTTGAGACAGGGTCTCACTACGTAGCCCTGGTTAGCCTGAAACTCTCTATGCAGACCAGGCTGACCATGAACACACAGATTATCTGCCTGCCTCTGGCAATGAGAGGTGGAGACCATGCTCATCCCAACCGCCATTTCTTTTAAAATAAAGAACTTCAGCTTTCAATATTCACCTTTTAATTTCATCCATCATCCCTTCCACCCTTCCCTCACAGTCATAGCCACACTTTTATAACTCTCAAGTAACATTCAAATACAGGACTCGACTATAAAGTCTGGAAGAAAGAGAAAAAACCAGAAAAGCTGACAAAGAGGATCAGATCACCCACAGCCAGAGTAACAATGATGCACCTAACCCCAAGTGCCGCGTACCTGTGTGACTCTCCACCACTCATCAGGAGTGGTACAAGATGACCAGAGCTCTTTGGCCAGGAGGTTTGGGGGTGTGGCCTCCATTAACTCCTCCAACACTGCCTTCATCACATGCAGGGGCCAATCCCTCCTTGATACATCCAGGCTAAGGCCAACTATTTTCAAAGCAGGGCCAATTTTACTATAGTAAAGTTCACTAGGACGAGGTACAATGCTGGGATTCTGAGGAGTTTGGTAGGAATCTTGGGCCTTAAAATTTTTTTTTTAAAGAAAAGATTAATTTTACTTGAGGAAAAGCAAATATTATAAAGCATTTTTTGAAAGTTCATTTTAAAATTCAATCTATTTTTAATAACACAATTCATTTATAAAGGCATAATCCACTAGTACATATTTTCAGTCTTCACTGATGATAAACTCAGTATGAAATAAACATAGCTATTAAGAAATAAGTTCCAAAGTTTAAAAACAGTCCCTCTAGCCACTAACTTTATCTTACACTTCATTAACTGTATTACAGGTCTGTGCTTACTTTAAAACTCAACTTCCCAGGCTAAAGATACAAATGGGTTTGGCAATCTTGGGGCCATGGAATTAGATGCCCAAACACAACAATAAAAATGAAAAAAAGCAAGCATGACCCCTTCCAGCTCCAACAGCTCTTATCGGCTGCCTGCACAGTGGCTTTGGCTAACCTGGGACCCCATTCAGTTTTGCTGCTTAGCATCATATAAACTGCCCAGATACACAGTCTGAATCAAATGATAAAATTCACAGGTACAAAATAGGACACTGTAGTGATCAAGTAGGTCCATGTCAAAACTTTCTTATTTAAATACTGGAAGTAATAGGGGTTTCAAAGTTTTCTATTATCTATTAATTTAATTTAAAAGCTCATAAGAGCGTTTAAAATCTGAAATATCAAATTTCTGAGCAATTAGCAACTACATATCTTTAAACTTTACTGCCCAATAAGGAATATCTCACCACAACTTGATAAACCATTATAAGCATGCAAATATGCTTGACTTTACATAGTCACCTGAGAATGCCCTGACACATACTTGTTCATACATACTCCAGTAAGAATACAGGTGCACTTGAAATTTACCCAACCTTTTGTGCTTGTAAGGCAGCTTCTCGCTGTTGCCATCGTTTGTAAAGACCGAACAATGGCGTGGCTCCATCCACCCACTGGATCAGTCCTGATCTTGTTCCCAGTGGTGTTACAGAATAGTGTCGTGCATGGAAACGGGGTGTTTCCTGCCGATTAATTGTAGCAAACATAGTATTTACAATAGATAAGAACTGCATGATTCTCTCATCCAGATGTAAATCCTCCAATCCTATAAAAAACAAAACCAAAATTACCAGGATGGGTAACAAACAGGTCTGGGAATATACCACTGCCTGCATTTTCAGTTAAGAATAATAAACAAGTAAGGCAGACCTATAAACATCAACAAACTCTATTCAGTGGTATTAGCATTAGTTATTCACACTAAGTTGTACATAGTTGGTCTGCTTATATAAATTCATAATCAAGGTGCAGAGGGCGAAATATTGTGACATGCAACTAAATGCCATTCAAAATTACAGAAGACATAATACAGAATTTCATCTACAACAGGCTTGTCTTAAATGTGCATGCCAACTCACATGGACACACACAGGCATACACATACATACACCGTTAACAATCATATGTTTGTCTTAAAAACATGACTTAGTTCTAACTCTACCTTTGAAAAGGTAAGGATAGCTCTTCCCATCTGAGCCGAGAAAGAGGAGTTTCTTGGGCTTCGTTTTAGTTGGTAAGATGGTGATGGTTCCTCCCACACTGTGAATTGTCACAGTGTCTCTGGCTGAGACTTCACCAGGAAGTGCAATTTCAGTGTTAGTCATGGCAGCCAACCAAGGGCTGATCTCATCAAGACGCAGGATGTAGCTTGCACGTTTCTGCGCTCTCTGCTGCAAACTCAGCATTATCTATGTTCATAAGGTGGAAAAACAAGGTCTGCATTCTGGTACAACACATTGCATTTGGCATAAAAGCAAAACAAAACACCCCATAAACACCTGCTGTCTAGTTCCTATGTTTGACCCTAGAAATGTGGACCACACTCAAAGCAGGGAGTACTGTGCTAATATGTTGTATGAGAGCACTACCTTAAGATACCGTCCCCTTTCTGCCAAGTAGAGACCTCAGGGAGATGGAAAGAAATTCCCACAGAGGGTCACTATGGTGCTATGAGTTATGCCTCAGCAACATCAAAAGAAATCAATAAGTTCTTGTTATAGCACAAAGGCAGATATGGCCTTGGGACACCACCTGCAAAGTCACTGACACAGAGTTATAAGAACAATACAGCTCAATCATGAAGCCAATTTTTAAGACACTCTACCAAACCAAACAGACAATTTAACAGAAGTAACAGTTTAGGGCTCTGACCCTTTGAAATACGAAAAGACCCAGGAAAAGTATTGCAAATAACCAAAGGGAAAAATCAATGTATCATGCACAGATCTATCCCCAGGGAATAAAGTATCAAACATAACTCTACCCCTACTCCTGTTTGTAGCTAATGTATACCTGAATCAACAAACTAATAACATATAAACTTAAAGAGCAATCTTCAATAACTTTTCGTTATAAAATTAAAAGAAATAACAATCTCCCCTTAATCCAGACAATAACAGATAAACTGGCACATAAACAGACTATTGTTTAGTTAAATATGGAACATGGATGGAAAGTCTGGAGATTGAGAAATGTAGAGTGCTCACCTAGCATACAAGGGCCCTGAGATTTGACAGCCACAAAAACAAAAAAAAAAAAAAAAAAAAAAACAGCTACCACCTTAAAAATTTGTTTCTCAGTAATTTATCTCATACACATCAACTTTAAAGGTACTGTATCTCCTCCAGGTTTTTAGCTTTTCTAACAAAAACAACAGCTAGAGAGATGGCTCAGAGGTTAAGAGCACTGGCTGCTCTTTCAGAGGTTCTGAGTTCAATTCCCAGCAACCACATGGTGGCTCAAAACCATCTATAATGAGATCTGGTGCCCTCTTCTGGCAAAGCGTAATGCAGGCAGAAGACTGATTTTATTTATATATATACGTGTGTGTGTGTGTAAATCAAAATTTATTAGGAAAGCAGAGAAAAATGTATAGTTCAATAAAATCAATTTTAAAAATTTAAAAAAGAAAGAAACTGGCATTGAACTATGGACAACTGGTCCCACCTAATAAACAAGCTGAATATACCTCAGAAACACCATAGTCTGTGCTAGTTTTCTTGTCCAGTACTTTGGGAGATTTCCTCAAGACTTAGAAGTTTTCTTTTTATGTATTTTTTAAAAGTATTTATTTATTTATTATGTATACGATATTCTGTCTGCATGTATGCCTGACGGCCAGAAGAGGGCACCAGACCTCATTACAGAAGGTTGTAAGCCACCATGTGGTTGCTGGGAATTGAACTCAGGACCTTTGGAAGGGCAGGCAATGTTCTTAACCGCTGAGCAATCTCTCTAGCCCTTATGTATGGTTTTTGAGACAGGCTCTTTCTACCTAGTTCTGGCTATCTTGGAACATACTATGTAAAGCAGGCTGGTCTCAAATTTAAGAGATCCACCTGCCTCTGCCCCCCAAGGGCTGAGATCAAAAGTATGCACCACCACTCCTAGTGAGTTAGCAGTTTTCATTTACTGAAGCTGTGTATTTGTGTCTTGTGTTTTTCGTGGCAGTAAAGCTCAGCAAAGAAACCAATTAAAACCAAAAGTGTCAGAGAAATGAGGAACAAGGAAAAGCAAGAAAAGTATGATAGATAAAAAAGGAGCTCTCGTGACTGCCAGTGTCACTGCTATGAAGGGAAAGATCATAAGTAAAACAGAACTAAGTAGAGCAAGACAAGGATTCTCAAATATCTAAATCTACAAATAATTCCAATCAGCAAATTGAATTGTTATATTGGTTAGAAAAAAGGTCAAATAAATATTAAATCCATTTTATCACTCGGGGTGTTTCAGGCTTCTGAATTCTTCAGATTTTAGGATATCAATATTAATCTTACTGTACCTCACTAAATGAAAAATATGAACACTACTCCAAAAGCTTTGGATTTTGGAGCATTTCAGATTAATGATGCTGAACCTAAAAAGTATTAGAAATACCTACTTCTCCCCTTAAAAACTACAGTCATAAAAATTCAAATTTCTAATCTCCTAGGGTTAGAAACAGCTAGACTTACAGTAAATACCTAGTATATGGGCATAGTATTTGCCACCCTCCCTGCCTTCCAGTCACTAAATTCTCGAAATGAGTAATTTTCTCTATTGTACTTACCAGCAAATAATCACAAGATACCTTCAGTAGGCTTATAAAACCTTTTTTCATGTTCTATGGTGAGGGCATAAATAAAATCTTTTCTCGTGTTCTATGGTGTGTCTCATGGGAAACGTTCCACATTAACAGTGCTTTTGCAACTACTCTGTACCTCTTTAAATGGAATCCAGCTGCTTCCAGGCTTGGCAGGATTTGATGGGGTCTTCAGTTTTTCAAGGGCGCTGTCAATGGCATCACCATAGTTATCCTGAAACCACTTTTCATGAGGTGTCTCTGCTGGAGCAGCAGTGATGCTCCGAACATGCTCCAAAGCAAACACAATAGGCTTCATCAACGCTGTATGCTTCTCTCGCATGATGGCAATTTTCTCTTCTCTAACCAAAGACATTCACATTCAAAAACTTTATTTATTAAAGTTTTCTATATACATGAGACATTTAAATGCATCTAGCATTGAGTAAATAGTATCAAAAAAACAGGCAAATAACTTTCATGTAACACTGTAAGAAACCAAAAATAGAAAAAAATAAGCTTTGCTTTTCAATTATGTTGGAGAATAGGATCTAGACCCTAATCTCAATCATTTTTAAAAAAGAAAATATGCAAAATCAACAAGACACCCGATGCAGACGTGAAGACTATCAAACTCCTGACGGGAAAAGGGTTTCTTACACTAGATTTAACAGTGATTCCTTAAATATGGCACCACTTAGACTAAACTGACAATTCAAAGTGATGACACACGCTTGCAAATCAAGTATCTAACAAGGAACTCCCAGGAATTTTTTCTAGCCAGGTGGTGTTGGCGCACATCTTTAATCCCAGTACTCAGGAGGGAGAGACAGAACTCTGAGTTCGAGGCCAGACTGGTCTACAGAGCAAGTTCCAGGATAGGCTCCAAATCTACAGAGAAACCCTGCCTCAAAAAAAAAAGCTTCAACAACCAGAATGTTTTTCTAAAAACTCCCACATCTCAACAACAAAACAACTTAATTCAACATTCTGCAAGGATATCCGTTGATCAATGACAGAAAAAGAAGCTACACATTATATGTTATTAAAAAAAATAAAAATTGAAACTACATGAGGATTATGAACAAAACTCCCAAGAAAGTGCTAAATGTTAACTGAGTGAATGGCTCAGGTGGTAAAAATTTGCCGCACAAGCATGCAGAGTTGAATTAGAATCCTCAGAAGTCATGTAAAAGCCAGATGATGTGATGGGAGTGCTGTAATCATAACACATGACAGGGATATGCAAGGTAAAGAAAAGAGAATCCCCAGAAGCTCATGAGTCAAGTAGTCTCGTACATACAGCAGAAGACAAAACAAAAAGTAGAGAAGTAGAGGTTCTGCCTTAAATAAGGTGCAAAGGAGGCCTAACACCCTCTGACCTCTACAGAAAGGCCATGGCATGCATGCACACACCATGCATTAAACATACATAAAATTAAATGTTGGCAACAATAGGAGAAAACCAGGATCCTCATTAAAGTTATAACATAAAATGGCACAATCATTGCGGAAAAGACTCCTAGGCTTAACAAGATAATAGCATTGGACATCAAATCGACAGCATTACATACAAAATAATCCAAAGCAAGGGCAGACAGATACTGCACATTGCTCACACAGCTAAACCAAACCCAAATCTCTACTAAAAGATGAATCAAACAGCAAACAGTAAAACCTGGTTCACAAGGGCTAACACAATGGCTCAGTAGTTTAAGGGTATTTGCTGCTAAACTTGAAAACCCAAAGTTTGATCTCCGAGACCTACTGGTAAAAGAGAACACCCAACTCCCATAAATTGTCTTCTTTCCTACATATGCACAGCATACACATATACATAAATGATAAAATGTTCTAATCTGGAGAATCTATCTATACAATGTGGTATTATTCACTAACCATGTAACAGACCCATGCATGCCATAGCAAGGTAAACCCTGAAAACATGGCGCTAAATGAAAGTTACAAAAGGACAAATACACCGATTCCACTCATGAGACACCTAAAGCAGGAGAGTTCACAAAGCAAGAAGTAAGAACTAGAGGTAATGAGGAGGAAAGTTGGGGCAAACAGAGTTTATTACTGAGTACATACAGAGCCTTTCTGGAATTGGGAATGATTCTAGCAGAAGGTAGTGGTGATGAAAGCACGGTACTATGAATGCATACTGTAATGCCACTTAACTGAACAGTTAAAAATGGTTAAGACTATGAATTTGGTTGTGCTGATTAACACATTATAAAGAAAAAAAGTAAAGAAAGCAATTGAAAAGATGGCTTAGCAGTAAGAGCACTGTCCAGCAGTAAGAACACTGTCTGCTCTTATAGAGAATCCAGATTCAGTTCCCAGCACCTACACGGCAGCTCACAACCATCCTTAACTCTAGTTTCAGGGGATCTAATGCTCTCTCCTGACTTGGGTAGGCACCAGGCAAACGCGTGGTACACATATATATCTGCAGGCAAACACTCACACACATAAAACAAGTGAGTCTAAAAGGCAGAAGTAGTGAAGGAGTGAAGACATACTTGCGCAAGGTGTTGTTGTTCTGGACTCTCTTCACCTCATCCTCCAGCTGCTGAATGCGTCTCAGGACATACATGTGCTGCTGTAACAAAACTCCCAGCCAGAGCTCATCCCAGAGCACAGTGACCCTACGTAGCTCTGCCACAAGCATCTGAACCTGCAGACACAACACATCCATATGGCTCACAAGGCAGCATCAAATCAGACACGGGTAATGCATATCTCATAGAAAACTCCTCAGAAACATATCAACATAGATTAGTGAGACAAATTCTGATTATTCGTAAAGCTTTGGTTCTCTGATATGATTCCCCTGAGATATTAACTTTAGGGTTTGGGGAGGAGGTTGCAATGAATACTACTTTAAAACAAATTGGTTTTTAATACCTGTAAAACCATCGTTGGGTTGGCAGAGGACAGTTTATCTACAATTTTGCTGTAGCAATCCTGCATCATGGCCTGGTCTTCATTTAAACCACTTTTAGGTTCATCTTTGTTGCTATCCTGAGATGCAGGAGGACTTCCTCCTTCACATTCAGAAACCAGCAGTTCTTCTCCTTGAATATTTCCAAGTAAAGTAGGGATCGCAGAGGAAAACTTATTTCCTACAGTGGAATGCAACAGGGATACATACACACACTTGGTATGGAAAACAAGAATAACATAATTCACAGTCACAGGGCAGTGCATGATGCTAAAGATTATGGTGTTCCGCACTTTCACAAGCTGAGCTTTTCACGTATGTTTATAAATACTATAAACTAACAGGGGAAAGCTGGAGGAAGATGGAAAGCAAACAAGAAACCCTCCCCAGGCAGAGTGTAGAGTGGGGTCTAATGTTTACTTTAAACAGCTCTATGCCAAGTTCCTGGTATATTGTAAAGAGTAACAATAACATGCAAAACATGTATTATAGACACACATTAGTTACTTCTTCAGTAAGTCAGAACCACTACCAAAAAAAAAAAAACAAAAAAAAACAAAAAACATGGTCTCAACTTAAGAAGACATCACCCAAAGAGACTTAAAATTTTCTAGTAAAATTAAGCAGCAATATTTTAGCTAGGCAAGGGAGTGCACGTCTTTAACACAAGCACTCTGTGGTGCAATACCAGTCTGTTCTACATTGAGTAACAGGCCACTAGGGTGAAACAGTGAGACTCTATCTTAAATAAATAAAAGTATTTTAATGTTGCATACCTGAAGCCTGGGATTCACTGCTAAGTGATATGGTTCCTACTATTGCAGGATACAGTATGAGATGTGGGGAATCTTGGGCCACACGGCAAAGGAGGTTACAAATACTCTGGCGCACATATACTTCAGGGTGGTTTAAGCGTGAGAAAAGCTGTGGAATAATTCCTTCAGGAGAAAATGATAAAGTGATTAAAACCTATGAACTTTGGGAATGCAAAAGGATAAAACCTGATGTATGTCAGCATCAGCACAGATATTAAGGAAGCCAAAGTTCTCCCCGTGGTAACAAGACCCATACAAAATCATTTTTGATTGCAAGTCTGCTTAGGGTAGAACTGTAATCACAGTCCAGAGCAATATAATATTGAATGATATGCTCAACATATGTCTCAAAGAAGGTAGATGAGGTGACTGTGACTAAATTCTCCACTTATTTTCACCACCCTCTCGAAAACTGATTTCTGATAATAAAAAGCTTCAGCCTTTTAGCTTCTCAGTTTTCTACAAGATAGGAGAAGAGATGTTCATGAGACATCAAACGGTCCAGTATATCCTAAGAACTAGCCTGGCTATTCTCTAACATCTTCAAATAAGGAACATAGAGAAACTATTTCAAGCCGGGCGGTGGTGGCGCACGTCTTTAATGCCAGCACTTGGGAGGCAGAAGCAGGTGGATCTCTGTGAGTTCGAGACCAGCCTGGTATACAAGAGCTAGTTCCAGGACAGGCTCCAAAAAAACCACAGAGAAACCCTGTCTCGAAAAACAAAGAGAGAGAGAGAGAGAGAGAGAGAGAGAGAGAGAGAGAGAGAGAGAGAGAAACTATTTCAATCCCACTCAGAAACAGATTAATTAAAAAGAGCATCTTAATTTGGTCATTACCTCTCCATGGAGCAGTAGGGGTTGTCTCCAAGCCATGTTCCAGATACTGCCGGAGCTCACCAGCATGCTTCACCAGCAGTCTGAGCAGTCGCAGGGTAGCCATCACAATCACATCATCAGTGCTCTGCTCTGCTCTGCGACTTAAGTGGAGTCTGGGGTCATCCTCATCTAACAGAATCTAAGTGAACAATAAAGGGATAAGGAAACCATTTCTGTTACTACTCCTTTTGTCTAAAGGAAAGAAATTCCAAATAATTTTCTTTAGAAGACTGTGCCACCTACTTGCCCAGCGTTGAGCTTAAGGAAAGTAAAATATGCACTGCAAGATAGTTTGTACAGGCTGAAGATTCTATCCACAACTTTCCTCCACACTTTAATAACACCTTCAGTTGCATTTTCATCTAGTTCAGAAAGCCACGGGCAGCTTGATATTAACTGCCGCCAGATAACATCAACCATGTCATCTTCCTCATTATCTTCACTTTCTGTAATCTGAAGTGTTATATCTTCATCCTAAAGAAATGTGAACATAGAATACTTCAGAAATGAAAGAAAGATACACAATCAGATTACCACATGGAAAGATTATTCTCATATATGATATACTGAATCCATTATTAAGTGTCTCTATGATATACTTACAAACGCAGCCAATAAAGTTTTAAGTGTTTAGGCAAAATTTAAAAGACTTCTCATTTTCTGTATTTTAAATGCTTCTAAACTACAATATTCTGTCTGTAGAAAAATTTGTTCAAAGGATGTAAAAAAACAGAATAAACACAACTCTATTTACAATATTGTAAATATACATCACAACAGCTTTAACAGAGATTCATGGGTACAATTTTAGAACAGAACTCAGTCAACAGAATTTAGCCTTGCAAATAAAACCCACACCTTCTTTGAATGCTGCATCTACATATTCAAAGCTACAGAACTACAGAACTTATAGGATACTTTGAGGAGGGGCAACACAGTGCAGTTCACCCAGTCCACTGTTCCCCATTTCAGCCAATTTATGGCAATCACCAGTGGCAGAGAATATCACAACTCTTGCCTACTAGCACATGCACACTCCCACAACCCAGGTCATTTAATTGATGTTAAACACACATAAAGAAGAATTTGGGGAGGGAGATGCCCCCCATGCAATGTCATACTTTAAAAGTTCCCAGGTAGTCTTGGAAAGAGACATTTTCCGAGTTCTGGGGGATTAAACCCACAGTCTCACTCACATACACTATAAGTGTGTTTTTACCCTAAGTATACTACCAGCCCAAGAACCTAACTTCAGAACAGAAGAGTAATTAAGAGAAAGTAAATTTACACAAAAGGAACTTCACCTATTTTCATCAGAACCATAGAGAAACTACTTGATTTCTCAAGAAATTCTGATCTTAGGAAAAAGATAACTACATATCATCTTAAAATTTGAGATTTTTATTTGCAACACAAACAACTTAAACCTCATTCACTATTTAATAAAGTAGCCAATTACTGATCCCAGTGGTGGTGACCCACTCCTTTGATCCCAGCAGAGGCAGGCAGATCTCTGTGAGTTTGAGGACAGCCTGGTCTACAGAGTAAGGTCCAGAACAGGCACCATATAGAGAAATCTTCTCTCAAAAGAACCCAAAACAAACAAATGTGGCCAATTTCCTCAACAAAAAAAAAAAGTTACAACAGGAATGTTGGAACTACTCTCCCAAAAATCACTGTATCATGTTTTCCTTGCCTGAATTCCTGCTGGCCGACATACTGCTTGTCCAAGAATACCATATATTCTCTCTTTCTCTTCTTCAGTTATAGTATCTGGAAGCAGATTTTGAACTTCAGATTTTTCTCTAGGCAACAGACGAACACCTTCTCCCTGACTATAAAAATAAACAAGTCATCAAGTATTTCAGGTACCAAAACTCTGCAAAATCAACATTATATATCTGTTTTGCAGTGTCTTACATTAACTGCATATTGAAACATACATACCTGGCATTGTCAACCACCTTTCTGCCCCACCTATAAGCCCAACTAGCCAATGCTGCCCAAGATTTGGCTACTTCTGGTGCCTGCACTGAAGACAGATGATACAACTGTCCCAAAATGAAGTCAGGTTCTCCAACTCCAATATGCACTGCCAGGACAGGAGAAATAACAAGAGCTCAGTGTTACGTTCTTAACTTCTAGTGGTGTTCCCATTGACCTGTTAAGTCTTTATTAATTGTAAGCAAGTAATAAGTCCAATATATCACAGTACATAAATTGTTAACGACCCAAATTTGGGTATTTGTTTTGCAGTGTGACTATATTAAAAGGCATCAGCTTATGTAATCATCTGTGGACACACCCATGCCTATAATGACATTATCTTTAGCAATAGCTTAGGTGTTGGATGTACTGTAGAAATGTCTTATATCCTGCTCTTGAGTGTTAGTCTCTCATGACTAGAACAATTTTAAGCATTTGGTAAAAACAATGCATGGGTGATAAGCATACCATAGAGACCAACAGGGTAAACAGATCTTTACTTCCTTTCTACAGAAAGAAAACTGCTTGGTTTATTGAATTCATATGCCATGGTTTTAAGAGATATCTCTTATGAATATAAAGAACTGTTTAATAGATACACTAGAAATATTTTTTTTAAAAACTAGTGCAAACCAACAAAATACAATATAAGTAATTTAAACCCTAAGGTTCTTCACAACAAAAATGTAGGTGTGTAAGAAATCAGTTTTCTCCAGAACCGATTAGGATGTAGGTCAGTAAAATTAGCATGCATGAGGTATGGAGTCTATACCCAGTAAAACACATGCATGCATACACACACGCGCGTGCACACACACGCACACACACACACACACACACATACACACACATACGTAGATAGCGTGTATGAGACATGGAGTCTATACCCAGCAAAAAAAAATTATAAAAGTGGACACGGTGCCAACTGCCTATAACTCAACATTCAAGACATTCAAAATGGAAAGTTTTGATGTGAGGTCAGTTACAATATGTAGAAAGAAAGATACTATCTCAAAAAAGGAACAGGTAGGTGTGGTGACATATTCTTTTAATTCCAGCAGTTGGGCATCAGAGGCAGGAAGATCTCTGTGAGTCTGAAGCCAAACTGATAGTACATAGCAACTTCCTGGCCAGCTAGACTATCTCAAAAAGAAAAAAAGAAGAAAAAGAAAAAGAAAGGAAAAACAAACAAACAGAAAGTAAGGATGTAGTTCAGTGTTATTAATTCCTGCCTAGCATGCCAAAGACCCTGGATACAATTTCCAGCACCCTCCCCTCTTCAAACAAAACAAGAAGGAAAGAAGAGGGATTGGGGATTTAGCTCAGTGGTAGCAACGCTTGCCTAGCAAGTGCAAGGCCCTGGGTTCGGTCCTCAGCTCCAGAAAAAAAAAAAAAAAAAAAAGACAAAATAACAAAAAAAGCGATAAATTTTGTTTAACCAGTCATCCTTTGTGGCCAAGTAACTTTGCTAGTATCAGACACAGTAAGAAACTTGAGTCTTTGTGTGCTCCAACAACCAACAAGCTATGTACCTGTTGTGCCTGACATTTACTCTTTCATGAATCAACGCAAAAATATCCCCTCTAAGTCAGGAAAGGAACTTACATCTGAAAAGCTGGATATACAACATTAAGTACTAGTTACTGCCAATATGCTATACTTTTGTAATTGAATTTTTTGTGGCAAAATACAGCTAGCATAACATTGATTATAACATAAAATTATTATTTTTAAAGCTAAAAAAAAAAAAGAATAAAATTGTACCTGTAGATTCACTCTCAATTCGAGGGTGTTCTTCTCCCACTGTATTAGCAGACGGCAGCTCTATTAGAGCAAGTATATTTCTAGACAAAGTAGAAAGACCTGGAAAGTTCTGCTGCTGCTGAGCTCTGTACACCTGTCTCAGCTGTCCTGAAATCTCTTTCCATTCTGCTTGGATCCATTTAGCCAGAGTCAGAATTGACTTGGCCACAGCATACTCAGCTTTCGCAGACTTGCAAAAGGATATGGCACAAGAACTCAACATTTCCATTGCGTGTGTTGATTGGCCTATAGAAAAAAAGACATACACATACAAAACCACTGATTTATTTACTCTTAATAGTAGAATAAATTATTTCAAGATTAAGCAATTATTTATTTAGCTATTTAATTTGTTTTTATTTTTAAAAACATGAACTAGGGACTAGAGACATGGGTCAAGGAGTTAAGAGTAGCCGCTTCTCTTGCAGAAACCCAGGTTCAGTTCCCAGCACCCAGATCAGGTAGGTAGCTTACAACCTCATGCAACTCTAGTTCCAGGGGATCCAAACACCCCATTCTGGCTTTTCTGGGTACCAGCCACATATGTGACACATATGTATGTACATGCAGGTATTCACACTTTAAAATAAAATAACAGAATTAAGATTCAAATAAATAAAATATGATAAAGCCAGCCAGGCATGATGACACATGCCTTATGAGGTAGAGGCCAGTCTGGCTGACTTAGTAAGTTTCAGACAGGCTAAGAGAGTTAGACCTTCATAACAACAATAAAAAAATTCAGGGGCTGGGAAGATGGATCACTGGGTTAAATGCTTGTAATGTAAGTGGCATTAAGAACGATAGTTTGAGTCCCCAGAATCCACGGAAATGCTGAGTAGACGTGAAAGACTAAAAATCCAGCACTCAGAGAAGGGCTAGCGGAGATACACAGAACAAGTTGGCTAGTAAGGCTACCCTAACCAAGTGAGTTCTGGGTTCAAGTGAAAAACCTTGCCTCAGTATATGAGATGGATATAAATTAAGGACATTGTCAACCTCTAGCCTACAAACATACATGAACACAGATGTGAACTTGCACTCACATGTGTGCTCCCATATATACAAATAGCAGGCACACGACACTTGCAAAAAGGAAAATAAACGAATCCAGGGATAATCAATGATCTGTGAAAACATGTCTTACTGAAGGACAGTGATCTATAAAAGCTGGAAATACTGTTTTTTTCTAAAATACTTTTTACAACACACACAGAAACATGCATTCAGTTTTCCTTATATGCTTTTACTAACCTGCTGTATATAACAACTTGGTTTTTTCAATATCAAGCTCAGGCCCCCATTTTTCATCTACTTGACCTTGAGTGGACAGTTTTTTAAAATGCTGGACTAAGTCCTGGGCAGTGGTTGTCTTTCCCAGCTGAACCTCGCTGCACTGTGCCAGCAGTCTTGTTGCCAAGTTCACATTCCCCCGTTTTCTAGCAAATTTTGCTGCCGTCAGACCTAATTCCATGAGATGACTTCTAATTGGTACTGTTTGTTCTGGAAAGAAAAAAAAAACTGTTTCATTAATTCCCAAGTCACTAACTCCAGACTCTGTTCCCTAAGCATACCCTTCCTCACCACCTTTCCAAAGAGAGCTAATCTTCAAAACCCAACAAGTAGCACAGTTCATGACTTAATACAGTATTAGAATGAAGGGACACAACCAAGAAGAGCAGAGTGAAAATCATTCTCTAGAAGAAATTAACGTTGTAACATCTGAATTGTTAGAAGAGCCTAGGTCAGAGGCTAGAGAGAGATAACTTGTCAGTTTAGAGCTCCTGCTCTTGCAGAGGAGGGTTTCCAGCACCCACTAGATGGCTCACAACTGCCTGTAACACCAGTTCAAGAGGATATAGCACCCTCTTCTGGCCTCTAGGCACAAATGAAGTACATATACACAAACGCAGGCAAATTCTTATGCACAAAATGAAAATAAATTTGGATGAAGCAACAAGGGAAATAAGTAACACCAATATTTATAGCAGCTTCATACTTAGCTACCCAATTAGAAGAACCAAGAACAAATGGAAAAAAAAAAAACAAAACAAATGGTGGCACATCCATACAGTGGAGTATTACTAACAATAAAAAAGACCACTTTACTGACAAGTTAACATGAGAGAACCTTGAAAATATCATGTAAGCTAGCGATGCCAGATATGAGGATGTAGCCTAATTCCATTTATGTGAAAACATCAGCAAACATAAGTCTAATTTACAGAAATAGGAAGCAAATCATCCTGAGACAGGGACAATATTAATAACCTGAAAAAAGAGACATGGGACTTTCTAGTGTTAAGAGAAATGTTCTCCATCCTGTATACTGGTGGGTACATAGAGGCAGATAGGAAAAAACAAACCAAACTGCATACTTAAATATATAATTTATATCTCAGTAAAGTTAACTTTAAGAAAAAGAAAATGGAGTCGGGTGGTGGTGGTGCACGCCTTTAATCCCTGCACTTGGAAGGCAGAGGCAGGTAGATCTGTGAGTTCAAGGCCAGCCTAGTCTACAAGAGCTAAGAGCTAGTTCCAGAAGAGGCTCCAACACTAGAGAAACCCTGTCTCAAAAACAGGAAAAGAAAATGGGTCCAAGAGGTGGCACATGCTTTTAATCCCAGCATTTGAAAGAAAGGGGTAGGTGGGTCTCTGTGAGTTTGAGGTCAGCCTGGTCTACACAGTAAGTTTTAGGGCAGCCATAGTTATTTAAAGAATGAGAGAAAGAGATAGTTACCTTTAATTTTCTCCAATAGCTGATTTTGATACATGGTATATCTCAATGCCTGCATCCAAGGTCGCACATCATGTTGTTTACATGAGCGAAGAGCATCACTGAAGAGTGGGATAAGACAGTCCTGGCAGCAGAGAGACAAAAGACTTGTGTAAAACAGTCTCTTCTAATAAGCTCAAGATAGACTATACAGTCTAACTTCTCTATAACCTTCTTCCAACCTGTGCTGGTGTAAATGAGAATGGCCCCCAAAGGTGCGTGTATTTGAATACTTGATCCCCAGTTGGTAGAACTATTTAGGAAGGATTAGTAGATGTGGTCTTGTTGAATGAGTCAATTGGGACAGATTTTGAGGTTTCAAATGACATTCAGTGTTTCTTACTTTCTCTCTGCTTTCAATTTCGAGATCAAAACTTAAGGTCTCAGCTGCCATGCCTTTGGTCTGATACCCTGAACTTAACCCTTTGAAACTGTATCCCCAAATCAAACACTTTCTTTTATGAGCTGCCTTGGCAAGAGTATGTCATCGGAGCAATAAAAAAGAAACTAAGACACACCTAAACAGAAAACCTTTGTTTTAATAAATAAACTCAGAATATTAAGTATAATTTGTCAATATATTTACTAATAAAGTGCATCTGTGAAAATATATATTTACTCTAAGCCAAAAACTGCAGAAAAGCATTAAACTATTGATTCTATAATTTTTAAAGGTCGCAAGTTCTTTGCAAAGGTTCTCTTTCTGGTTGAAGTTTACTCTATTAAGAAAGAGAAAGGTATAAGTGAAATCCAAAATTTACATAAACGAAAAACCAAGATTCATCAGTTAGTCAAAACCTTAGATTCTTCCATCTGTCCTATACCACCTCAAATGAAAATCTGTCTAGGAATACATTTTAGATTTAAGTTCACCAGCTTACCCAATTACAAATTCTACCTTAAAAACTGAGAAGATGAGGTCTTTGATCTATACTAATATATTAACACTCATAGAGAATACTTACAAAAAAATATACTTCAGGACTAGAGAGGTGGCTCTGTTGTTAAGAGCATTTGTTACTCTTTCAAAGGACCAAGGTTCAATTCCCAGTACCCACATGGCAGCTCACATTCATTTGTAACTCCAGCCCTAGGGGATCTAATGCCTTCTTCTGGCTTCTAGGGGCACCAGACATGCAAGTGGTGCAGACACATACAGGCAAAACAACCTACCGTACACATATACTAAACTAAGAAATTTTAAAGAACACACACACACACATACACCTACACACCTCTGTTGACAGTCTATTAGAAACTGTGTTCTCGAGAGCAGATGAGCAGTACAACTGCAGGGTACTCAGTACTGGCAAGGATTGTGACACTGTTAGCGTAGACAGTCTTAGTGGTCCAATAGCTATGCGTGAGGTTTGCTTCAAGTACTTTACCACGTTTCTGAAAAAACATATTTGTTGTCAATAAATTAACAAGATTCTTCATCTTGTAACCACTAGAATGAAGTGGCTAAGGCACTACCATTTGGCATAAAAAAAAAAAAAATCAGGGGTCACAGTAAGGAAAGCAGTCTGCTCTATAGTAGATTATGAGCAAAACAAGATGTCTGCTTTCAGGGGTTTCTACACATCTGTAGTTTCAATTTTTTGCTGCTGCCTGCCAATGTGTACGCTTGTGACTCACTCAGTTAAGGACTGCCATTTCTGATCTTGTTCCACATGGTTTAAAGCAGTTGCCAAAAAGACCGAGCTTCTCAACAGCTGGACTTCAATGGATTTCTGAAGCTCCCGTGGGTCTGGGCTGAGCATGTTAGGAAGCAGCTTTTTCATATCTAAACAAGTTACATTGTATTAAGTTAATTTGTTCTTAATGTACAAAGGTATTAAAATATTTTGGCAATACTTAATAAAGTAATTATCATCAGTGAATACCTCCTTTCTTTCCTTAAGGTCAGGTAGCTAGACATTTCAGATAGTGTAAATTTAATAACAAACTACATTATTTAACATAAAATTATACCTCATGTCTCTAACTATCATCTGCCATTAAAGGTGCAAATATTGCTAAGAAATCTTCTTTACCCCTTCTTTTTACACTCAAAACTTGATTCTATAAAAGATGTAACCATTTCAGTGAGGTTTTCCTCCACTTCACTTCATGAAATTTAATCTCACATTTTATTTAATGGTGTGCACTGTGTGTGCACCTGGAGACCAGAAGTCAACCTCCAGTATCATTCCTCTAGTCCCATCCATCTTTTTTTATCAGTCTCTCAATGGCCAGCCTACCCTGCTGCTCTAGCATTAGGATTACAAGCATATGCCATTATACAACACTTTTTGACAGATGCTATGGACTGAACTCAGCTCCTCATGTTTGTATGGCAAATAGTTTAGTGACTGAGATAGCTCCTCAATCCTAAGCTTACTGGTATATATTTAACTAATTAATTATATACCATTTAATAACTATATACCATACCAACTAATAACTAGAGCCAAATTCACTTATACAAGAAAAAAAAACTAATTCTAAGACAAGTATGATTTTTTAAGACTGGAAATTAAGTTCAGAGATAAGTACACTTCAACAGTGAGCACCTTATATAAGAAACCAAAACTGCCAGGTATAGTGGAATCTGTCTTTAACTCCAGCACTCAGAAAGCAAACATAGCAGGACCTATGAATTCAGGCCAAGTCTACATATTGAGTTCCAAAAGAACACAAAAAACAAAATCAAAGTTACAGATAGGAAAATTAGTTTTAAATGACTCACCTCTCTTTTTTAAAAAAAAAAATTGCACAATTTTTCCAAAATGTAAATGAAAAGGCTAATTACATGGAAACAATACTACACATCTTGGCCAACGGTGAGCCAATGGTAAAAGCCTTTATAGTCAAATACCCATCAAGGATGCACCTGGTTTGTTTTTACAGCTCTCCACAGAAGTACTTGAGAGCTTACATGATGCATCCTACTCTCCATGAGGCAAACCTCAATCTGTACAGCAGATCTCTGAATGCCTCAACAGCAGTAATATACAGTACGCTCATATAGATGAAAATTAAGGAAACTGCAGTTCAAACACTGCTTTGTGCTTTTTCAATTAAATGTCTACATCAATCTAAAAGTCACCTTTCCCCAGTTTTAATATTTTGTTGTTGTTTGCTTGTTTGTTTTGAGACAGGATTTCACTGGATAATGGCGAGAACTCAGAGGTCTGCCTGCCTCTGCCTTTGGAGTCCTGGGATTAAAGGTGTGCGCCACCACTGCCAGTTTAATTTTAACTGAGCCACTTTTTCATTTGCCTTATCAACTATTAATAGCACAATTTTGGTGAAATATGTTGCTTCATATAGTACAGGACTCCAAATAAATATACAAGAACTTACAGGTTTCCTAGTAAAACAAAAACTATCCAAACTTTTAAGAAACTTGCCATGAAAAAAAAAAAAACTGTTCTCAAATACCTATTTTTTCTTTTGATCCTCCAGCAAGTAGATTAATATTTTCTCCTGGTAACAATTCCAATTGCTCAGTGCATTCAACAAACTCTCCAGACTCAAAGCTGCTTAGTGACCTGTAATTAAAATACCCATCAGCTTGTGTTAGGCCTCACCAGCCCTGTGTAACCTGGGAACAATGGGAAGAACAAGCAGTAGAAGGGAGCAACTTTTCAAAGAAATGGATTTAGAAATACCATTTCATCTTGATGGGGCTCCCATTTCAGTAAAGTCCTAGCCATGACCACCAGTTGAGCCTTCTCACCTCTGACTCTCCTTCCTCTTTCTGTGAACCTGTTAATACACTGGCAGTAGATTCTACATCAAGTAAGTCTTCAACACTTGCTTTCTCCAAGCTACCTGCTGGCCTCTCTCCCCATGAAGAGTCCTAATGTCTCGGTTTTATACCTTAGTCCTGACTCTTTCACTGAGACATCTCCCAAACCTTTGTGGAGTTTTTTGTTTTGTTTTGTTTTGTTAAATCATTTACCATCCCTGAAAAAATTCCAACTATTTCCTTTTCTGTAATCATTTCCTATAGCTCTGACACTCCAGTGCCAAGATGAGAGGCCCCACTCATACAAGCTCCACACCTCTCCTCTGCCCCATCTCTACTAAAAATATCCCCCAACCAGGAGGAAGATTTATGTTCTCAACCTCTCTTTTCTATCTTTTTCAGACAAGCTGGTTTGGAATTCACTTATGTAACTAAGGATGTTTGTCCTCCTGTCTCCTCCACCTTTCTAGTGCTGGGATTATTACTGACTACACCACCACCATTCACTGGGTCCCTTCTCTTATCACTGAGTCTGAAAACAGCAATGAAAATATTCATCAGCTGGCTTACCCCATTCCTCTTACAACTACAACAGTATCAACAGTTGCTTCTCAGGTTAGTTAAACACTATTATCTATCCTACTACAAGACCTTAGGCTTTCTGACAGCAGCCGCCCCCCCCCCCCCCATGTCCCCACTGTACTCTACAGTTCTACGCTTTCAACTGCTGACAAGATACCACCCCCCCAAAAAAAACAAACTTAGACTTTAATTTCTTCTGACCTCACCCATTCTGCCACAGCTATCCTAAACTGTCTATGCCTAACTTTAACTATTTTCCTTGAGGCACAGAAAAGACAAGTAATCCTTTGTCAGGTTTTTTTCCCTCCCATTTCTTCTCTTTCTATTTTCAAGAGTTAGAAGCAGTGTGTTTTGTCCTGCTATACTATACCCGATGCTTCCCACAGATTATGTGTTCAGTTACCAGGAAAGCAAGGACAGTGAACCAACTCTGATGAGCTTTGCCCTTCCAGTCATGTGTCTGGAATGCAGTAAATCCACAATTTTGAGATGCATAATTAAAGAAAAACAAAGAATATAACTTAGAGATATTCACAAACTCTCACCATTAAAACAAATTTTGTTTAAATATTTAACAGTACTTCAGAAACAGCTGTCCTGTGTGAGCCTCTCTAAAGCAGTGCCTCTTTATATATAATTCTATCTTCCAACTAAGAAGATTCCTTCCTTACCCCACTGTTGGTTTCCTCTTATAAATATGACCAATTTTAGTATTTGCCACCACAGAGGAAGACTACTTATCAACAGAGCAGAGGACGCTGACTAGATGCAGCCATTACTTGATATAATTGAAATCAGCTTTCAGATTGAGTGAAGTGCTGCTGGTGTTCTTCTTCAGATCATGGACAGCATTCTGCCACTCCTGCACAGCAGCCCAATCCGCAATAGAGATGTAGCACTCGCAGGCCTTATTCCCTAGATAATTGATAACTTCAGGGGAACAATCAGTTGGCTTGGACAGCACAGTTTTCCTGGATTCGCCTGAAAGGTATTTGATTAAGAAAGAAGACAGAAACTGAGAACTGTAAATATGTCATAGACCATAAACACCTGAAAACATATGGTAAGTTTATACCTGAACAAATAAATGCACTGTAACTTTGACACTGTTAATATAAACGCTGAATGCTCACCATTTAGAGAGTGTTTGGGGCTGGCACTGTTACGTCCAGCATTAGCCAATGTGAGAACAGATTTGTCAAAGCTGGAGATGCAGCAATCAACACCTGTCATGGCACAAAGGTGCTCCTGATACTCCACGGAGGCCTTTTCAAACCTTAAATACAAATTAAAGCAGTCTTATTTGTTTTTAATCACTCAAATGAAACTCCTTCTAAAAAAGAATTAATGGTGAGAGAATGAATTACTTGACGAACTGCACCTGGACAAAGAGTCAGCTATTTGAAGGGGTAAATAAGATCTCTGCCTCATACCAAGACAGTATAAAACTAGTGGGCCCGGCAGTGGTGTGGCTCAAGCCTTTAATCCCAGCTCTTGGGAGGTAGAGACAGGCAGATCTCAGTGAGTTCAAGGCCAGCCTGGTCTATAGAGTGAGTTCCAGGACAACCAAGACTGTTACACAGAGAAACCCTGTCTTGAAAACCCAAAACCAAAACAGACAAGCAAAAAAAAAAAAAACAACAAAAAAAAAACCACTAGCATAAACTACTGATAATAACTACTTTGATATACAACAATATTTCAAAAGTATGCCAAGTTAGTATGCACTCACAAATAAGCAATGGTGTCCATTAAGAAAACTCAGGCCAGGCGGTGGTGGCGTACACCTTTTTTTTTGTTGTTGTTGTTTTTCGAGACAGGGTTTCTCTGTGGTTTTGGAGCCTGTCCTTCGAACTAGCTCTTGTAGACCAGGCTGGCCTCGAACTCACAGAGATCCTCCGGCCTCCGCCTCCCAAGTGCTGGGATTTAAGGCGTGTGCCACCACCGCCCGGCTCGGTGGTGTACACCTTTAATCCAAACAGTCAGGAGGCAGAGGCAGGCAGATCTACAGATCTGGATCTATGTGAGTTCAAGGCCAGCCTGGTCTACAAAATGAGTTCCAGGGCAGTCTCCAAAACTACAAAGAGAAACCCTGCCTCAAAAAAACCAGCAAAAGAAAAATGAGATTGTAGAAGATATTTTTTTAGAATATTGGTGAGTAGAAAAGCCATGCAACTCTGTAGATAGACTGATGTTTCTACAGCAGAGGTTAAAAACTACCACACTCGGGGCTGGAGAGATGGCTCAGCGGTTAAGAGCATTGCCTGCTCTTCCAAAGGTCCTGAGTTCAATTCCCAGCAACCACATGGTGGCTCACAACCATCTGAAATGAGATCTGATGCCCTCTTCTGGCTGCAGACAGACAGAATATTGTATACATAATAAATGAATATTTAAAAAAAAAAACTACCACACTAAGAAAATGTAGCTTTAGACACACCAAAATCTACAGACACCAGGTTATTTATCTTTCCAAATTTAAGTGGTTACCTCTTTACAAATTCCTAAAAACTACTTAAACTTAAATGAGGTACATTCCATTGACAGAGTTGTGAGTAAACACTCCAGCAACAGAGAGTATTACACCTGAATCAAATGTGGAAGGTTTTCAATCAAAAATCCTATTTAAAACCATTCATGACTGAAAAACCTTGTTTTCTAGTATGATTTCTCATAACCTCCTACTTAAGTGAGGCACTCATGTATGGCTGCTAATAAAAGAACAAATGAAAGATGCCCCCTACTGAAGTGATTATAGCAGGCTTCATACTCAAAATAGATAAAGCTATTTTCATGATTATATAATACAAAGGATTTGAACATAAAAACCCTATCATTCATTTCTTTCCTTCTAACTTACCTCCCTTCAGCCTGCTGAGCCACTGAGTTAATCCAGAGAAGGTTTTTACCAACAGCTGAAGATGACCAGACAGCAATTCCCTGTATAGCTTCAGGACAATGGAGCTCACACAGTGCTTCTACCACCATCATGATAGTTACTTCTAATTCATTCCCCTGGAAACAGCAGGCAGATTAGTCACAGACCTTGACACCACTGAAAAATTTCTACTGAACTTATAAACTACTGGCCACAACTTACATATATTTAACAATTTCTTTCACGCTATTTAGCTTAATTAACTTAAAAAACATTTATTAAGGAGTAAGCATTCTGTTGTTTTAGATTCCATTTATTTATTCTGAACCTAATTAAATTAAGAACTTCCCAAAACACTCTAAGAATGTGATCCACATACAAACTTCTTACAATTATTCCTAAAGTCCCAGTCTTTAAGAATAAAAAGTTCATATTTTTAACATTTTCTATGTGAAAAACATAAATGACTGGGGGAATCATTAGTTTTATAAGATATTGGATGAAGAGCCTTGAGAAAGAACTGAAGTTAACTTATCTGTAGACTGAATTTCATCAGAGATCAAACCCAAATTTCTACAGCTAAAATGTATTCCCAATGACCTTACCTGAGTTAGACTATTTGCTTTCATTTCAGTCAGTAAGTCAAAGCCATGTCTCACTGTCACAGCAGGCTGACCTGCCAACAACCCTACCCTCATGATGGAGAGACGGATCCGAGTAAGCCAGTCTTGACAAGTCTGTCGATTGGTATAGAAAAAAGTCCTAATGACCTTTAAAAAAAAAGGGGGGGGGGGGAGAAGAACTAAGTACTGGTTCAAGTTATTGTGAAGATACCTTGAATATATATAAACTAAATAGACACGGTTACTGTTTCACAATGACTCTGTTACAAAGCACCACTATAATTCTAAGGACACCAACCTTGGGGGGTGATGTTAACGCATTTGCACATCCCTCATAGGCATTATACATTAATTTCTCCAGGTTCTCCAGATACTGAAGCAGAAGAACAAGTCTAAGCTGATTGCTTCCATGGCCTTCGTCATTATCTGCAGTGGTCCACTGACTAACATCCTGGTCAGGGTTTAGTGTGTGGGCTGCAAGACTTCTAATGATACCTAAAAACAAAGGCAGCAACACTATGAATCAGAGAAAACTCTTAATAAATCAATTTACAAATTATCCTGTTTATATACGCATCAATTTAAAATAAAACAAAAACCAAAGATTAAATATCTTTCATTTTGGGGGGAAAATGTTTGTTCCATATAACCTTAAGCTTTTGAACAAAAACAGACATACACATGGCAATACAATTACTTAATAAAACCTTCTTTTAAAGTCATATCTAGAACTAATTTAGTGAACAGTACAGAAAAAAAAAAAAACATCTGAACCCTACCAATTATAAAGCCAGGATTTCTGAAGTTAAAAGGCCTAGAAATTTATCTACATCACAGAGTTTGAAGAATGCCAAATTAAATTGCTGGTTACCTTCAATTGTCTGGAACGTGTCCTGAGCTCTGCCCAGTGGGGTTCGCAACTTTGAAAGAACAGTAAACTGCGCAGCTTCCCAAATAGCCCACTGCCAAAGGACAGCATCTGTCTTTAGAAGATTGCGGGGAATTGTAGATTGGTCACGCTTATCCAGCCTCTGGCAGCTATAGAACAATCTTTCTAACCAATTGTCCTTCCTGGGAAAAGTAGTTTCATATGTAACAGACAATGACAACTTCATCTTAATAATCAAAACAAGTACAAGGGGAATGGGAATAGGGACCAATTTTTCATACCAAAAGAAGCCACTACACTTTAAGAACAGGCTGGAGTGTAATGAAACTGAATTACTGGCTACATTGCTCATAACTATTTGGCCTTCAGGTTACATTTCATTCACTACAACCGAACATCTTAACAATAAATATCATCTCCAACCCTCCCTCCAAAGCATTCATGGCAATCAGATCAATCAACTGTCAATCACATTTCACCAGTGAAAGTCACAGGCCATTTCTGTTCCCACAAATGCTACCTTCAAAGCAGTATCTATCTCCAAAGCTGATAAAAATCATATGAGCCACCAAACAATGTTACCTTCCAATGGGGCCCATTGGATCAATGTTTTCTCAAATGTGGATGTAATCATCACAAGAGTCTTAGCAGTACTGCTCTCTAATGAAATCATCAGAGCCTTACTTACCCTGTTCGGTGAGAGTTTCCATACAAAATGAAACTGATGACATCAGAAAAGTCCTGAGGGTGGAACGTGTTACTTGGTGCTTTACTCATGTGGCTTCTCAATGCTAGAGAAATTTCCTGAATCTCTGTGTGGTTGTTATTGCTGTTAACAAAAAAGTCATCGTCATGAAAGGTATTTTAGAAGGAAGGTTAGCAGATTCTATAAATGGAGTACTGGAACTTCATTGGAAGCAAAAATAAAACCAAGGCTTAAAAATGGATAGAGGATGCCAGGAGTGGTTGTCCATGCCTTTACTCACAGTATTAAGGAAGCAGAAGCAGGCAGATCCCTGAGTGTAAGGCCAGCTTGGTCTACCTAGCAAATTCTAGATATGCCCATGGTTATATAATGAGAACCTACCTTTAAAAATAAAAAAGCTGGGTGTTAGTGCTAAATGCCTTTAATTCCAGCACTCAGAAGGCATGATTTACTGAGTAAGTTCTAAAACCAGGGCTACAAAGAAAAATCTTGTATCAAAAACCAAAACAAAAAATAAGAGTGTGAGTGTGTGTTATAATTTCACAATTTTAGAATCTTAAAGGTTCCCAAATTGTTAATGCAGAAGGCTGGAGAGATGGTTCAATGTTAAGAGTACTCAGTGCTCTTGTTGCTCTTCCAGATGACCTGAGTTCAATTCCCAGCACCCACACAGGTGACTCACCTACAGGGGACAGACACACTCACAAACAAACACAAAAAGTAAAAATAAAATGTTAAAAAAGACTGTTAGCGTATACCTGTAATTCCAGGATTTGGGAGGCAGGATAATCCTGAGTTCAAGACCAATTTGGGACTATCGTGCACTACAACATGAGACCTTGCCAATAATAACAACAATCATAATGATGATGATGATGATGTTAAAATGAAAAAGGGAAAAGAGAGAGGGTACGTACTGGGGATGTAGTTTAGTCAGTGGAATGCTTGTCCAGCACAAAGCCCTAGGTTTGCTCACAGACAGAATAAACTGAACACACTGATGCACACCTACAATCCCAGAACTTTGGAGGAAGGCCAGAGAATCTAGAGTTTAGGATTTTCCTTGGCTGTATAAAAAGTTGGAGGCTGGCTTGGGATAAGTGAAACCCTATCTCAAAAACAAAACAAATTCTCCAAAATCAACTTAATCAAAAGTCATAAAAGTTTATTCAACATCTTTGTCCTGCCTGACCTCAGCAGGCACCCGGCATACACATGGTGGTACAGAAACATACACACAGGCAAAACACTCAGACACTAAAGAAAATAAATCCTTTAATAAACATCTAACTCTCTTGAATTTGAGGCCAGCCTGGTCTACAGAGCAAGTTCCAGGACAGCCAAAGCTAACACAGAGAAACCCTCCTTTAAAGAAACAAAACAAAAAAATTTAATTACTAAGTAATGGATTTGGGGCACTACATGAATTATTCTACCCTAATTATTATAAGATGACAAAGATTACAAAAAAAAAAAAGTTTTCTGCTTCTAGGTCTCCAAAAATTTCCTCTGACATGTCATTGATCACTAAGAAGTATCATGCAATATGTTAAATTAATGCACTAAACATGATGATTAATCTTTTACTATGGTAGACAATTACAAAGCAGTAAAAACAGCAAGCCAAAACAGTTATACCTTAGTACAACATCTAAAGGAATTGACTTCAGTAGCTTTCCAAAGGCCTGTCGAATACGAGTTCCACTATGGACAAGCTGAACACGGCAGACATCAACACACCTATGAAAAATAACAGATAAAGCAGGTGTGGTAGCATTCCCATGCCATTATAGCCAGAGCCAAAGATTCAGTCTCTACCTAGTCCATACCTCTGCAGCAGATCATCTGGCAAGGAAGAGGACAGAGCATGGAGACTGCTGCATGCTTGCAAACAGATATTCACATCTTCAACGAGAGCTATTATTAAAAAGGAAATGTAACTTTCAGTTTGCACCCCTTAAAAGTACATTTCAGTCAACATAACATTCTGAACCCATCCATTCTTCATTTACTCACTCACTCATCAAACAAGATGCACCTAGTATGGATTATACCCTACTCTTGCCTGGAAACCTCACTGGGAGAAACACCTAGGAAATTAATATTCAACAAAATTCAAGTTCATGGAATAAAATTAAGGTTGAAAATTTGACAATTCAATTATTTTTCAAATAGAATAAAAATTAATCAAGACTACTATATATGGAATTAAAATAGGAACTACTCACTTCATGGCAGAAGAGTGCTGCTGTAACTACCTTCTCTCATTAACCAATATTACCTTTTAAAGGGTAAACAAAATGAAAACATAATTAAGTCTCTTACTGTTGGCTAAAAGGCCTTTGGAAAATTTATGAAAAGATGGAAGGGAAAATAAAGGTGCATATGTTTCAGACTTCTTCATTAGTACAGCCACTTCCAAAGCCCATGTCATTAATAATTTCCTGAAACATAAAATAAACAGTTGGCTTTACATTAAAAAAAAAAACACTTTCTTCTACCAGTTTTCATTTTATTTTTCAAACAATACAAGTAAAAATAAAATAAAATAAATAAATAAAAAAAAGGTGGAGCTGAAGAACCTGCAGTGGCTGAGTACATAGTACCCTTGCAGAGGACTGATGTTCAGTTTCCAACACCCACATCAGCCAGCTTACAACAATCTATTACTCCCCCGCCAGGGAAATCTAATACCACAAGCCTCCAAGAGTGCTGCCCTCAAAGAGATACACAAAAATATACATATTTAAAAGTAAAATAAACCTACAAAGAAAAAGCTAAGTCTAGAGAAATTTGTTTCTGCATCATGTTATTCTGTTTCTGAAAAGCAGCATGATGCCACTAGAAAATGGCCCCAAAGTAGAGGCCAGCAGGGTACATAAAAATCAAGTAACAGAATCCAATCAGGTGCTTCACAATGAAGCTGCAATCTAAATTTCTTAGCCTCAAATCACAAAGAATTAATAAACTTAGGAACTCAGTATTATTTTAAAAAATTATTTATGTACCTGGTGTCCTGGTTAAGATTTTCTTTCTTTAGCAATATTCCCAAAAGATTTAATATAATTGAGAAATGTTTCTTTGTGGCTGTAGTTACAGTACTAATCACGGCACCATCAAATAAGGAAGGAGATGAAGAGCTAAGACTACTGGATATGAAGTGATCATGCCTGAAAGACAAAGTGGAGAGCATTTTTTCAGCTGTCATTAAATGAAGACAACAAACTAAAGAAACATTTCTTGTTTTTTTCCTTCTGAGGACCTGTGAGCACAGTACCTGGTACAATGGGAATACAGGGTGTACAACACTGCATACTGAATTGCAGGGAAGTGAACAGCTAGGTCACTATGCACAATCATCAGATTCTTACTCAGCAGTGCAAACACAGTTGGAGACAGTGCCCACATCTGCCAAGGTAAAAACAGACAAAGTATATTTATGGCTCCCCCGAGACACACACAAGCATACACAAGCAATCTACCTTTGGAATCAAGGGTGCTTAGACACTTAAAACCTAAATAAAGCAACGGTCTAAAACTTGGAAATTATCTAGTACACAAAGCTGAGGTCTTCAGCTAACATTCCCTCAAGTTAAGCTGAGTGGCATCGTCATAAGCCAGTCAAAACAAGGAGTAGCTGGCTGCCTCTGATATAACTTTCATTACAAAGTGAGAACATAATAAAGTATAGCTCAATCAAGCTATTTAAAACAAAAGCAACTAAACAGATGTACAACTAAATCTGGGGCAAATAGCCAGTTTGCTGATGCTTGTCTAGTTTAAGCAAAGTCCTTGATACACTACTCTTTGTACTCTTTGATACAAAAGCCTACATTTGCTCAACTTTTAGCATATTACAAATGGCAAGGTATCTTGTTCAATAACAAAGCCAGCAATCCTGCCACTCTAAGCCTTTTCCACCTATTCCTTTTCCTCTAAGACACAATGCTCCATCTAACTACCTGCCTCATACATCAATTTTTCAGAATGCCAAATCACTGATCGTAAACCTTATCCAATCTACAGGATTGAATAATATAGGACATGAATTTCTCAAAAATAAAACTTAGGCGTATTAAGAAGAGAGTTTCACATAAGCTTCATATGTAAGGAGTAAGTATCATAGAGGAAGGGGCATCTACGGGACAGCATGTATACGCTGAGCATACAAGCTAAAGAAAGTAAGCATGAACATCGAGTCTTAGAAAACATTATCGTTTAATACAGAACATTCCTCTCTCCTTAAATTATTGTTTCTGTATGGTTCAATAGAAAGAATATATAAACTAGTACAATAATTATAAAATCAAAAGGATATAGCCAGATTTATTAGTACAAGTCTATAATTCCAATACTTGAGAAGAAAAGGCAGAAGTGTGGGTAGACAAGACAGAGCTAACTCAAAAAAAGAAGGGGGGGTGTTAGTGATGCCACTTCAAATTTATTATTACACCATTTGATTTTTTGTGATACTGGGATTGAATCCAAACACTCTGCCACTTAGTTACATACCCAATCCTCTCTCCCCACACACACCCAGTATGCTTCTGTATATATAAATGTTTTCATTAAAACATTTTCATTCATGTATATACTGTATTTTGGTCACATCTGCACCTATCCAATTGCCCTATGATCCCATGAATTCCCACTGAACACTTTCTTAAACTCTCTACTTCAACTGTGTATCTGTTTAAGATCCAACTAATTTATTAGTATTGTTTATAGGAACATGAGCACCTAATCTGAGGATACACACACACACACGTCTTTCTCCCCATCACTAACTATTAATTTTGTAATAAGAATTCCTAAAAGGGATAAAGAACTTTTCATTTTTTGACAGAGTCTCACTGTGTGGACTAATACCTAATTGCAGGCTGGTCTAGAACTGGCAGTTCTATCTCCACTCTCTAGGTGCTCAGACTATAAGCATGTACTACCACATCTAGCTGAAAATTTTTTCCCATTTAGTTTTTATTATTATTTTTATGATGGTGGTGGTGGTGGTGTGTGTGTATGTGTACACACATGCTAGATTTCAAGTTACAAGCTATTGTGAGCAGCCTGACAAGAGTTCCAGGTCCTCTTTTGAAGTTGGGCGGGGGGGGGGGGGGGGGGGGAGTGCTATTTCTTCTTCCAAAAAAAGTCAAAGAAAAAAAATGTGAGTCTGGGCTGAGAAGTTGGCTCAGTGGGTAAAGCACTTGCCATGCAAGCATAAGGACATAAGTTCAAACTACCAACACCCACATAAAGTAGGCACAAATCTGTAATCCCAGCCCTCAAGAGACAGACAAACAGAAACCTGGAACTCACTGGAGCTGAATTAGTGATGCACAAATTCAATGAAAGACCATATCTCAAAAAATAAGATGGGAAGCAATTAAAGAAAGTACTAAATGTTGAACTCTGTCCCCAACCCACAAATAAAATATGAGGTTATGAATGGACATGGTGATACATGCCTATAACCTCAGCACCTAAAGTTAATCTGGCCTATATAAACTCTATTACAAAAAAAGAAGAGAAACAAAAAGAAAACAAGATAGCAAAGGGTGAAGAGGGCTTAACTATGGATAGTCTTTATGGCTAGGAGTGGTGGCATATTCCAATAATCCCAGTCAGTACTCAGGAGGCTAAAGCAAGAACACAACGAGTTCAAGGGCTGACCTATGCCACACAGTAGATCCCTGCCTCAAAACCAGAAATAACGCTAAATGCATAAATAATGAATCTTTACATTAAAGACTCACCCCAATTAATGAGTTTTTGGCATTTCCAATTGTTGTCAGGGCACTGAGATCAAATATAACTACAAAGTTGGCATTGTCAATATTGAACACATGATTCTGAAAAGCCTCGTGTTTAATCTCAGAACAGGCGTCAGGGAGCTGGAGACTGTGTAGCAGATTGTTTAGTGCACAAGTCATTTCTCCCAAAATTAATTTATAGGCAGTCTCCAGAACAGGAATATTCTTCAAGCTGAGCACTGCTTGATAAACAGCATGGGCCACAGCCACAACCTAAAAAAGAAAATTTCAGTAAAGTGGTTAAAAATCACTATATATAGCATGCTAGGGAGATCACCATGCAAGATTTAGATACTCACAGTCCGTTAACACCCAAAAGGTTCATTTTACAAGACCAACCTTAGGGAACATATATATTGGTGAGCTTTTTACAAAGCTCTACGGATTTATTATAAAGAATGCTCTAAAAGCTGCTAATGTGAAACTTCACAAGAAGCATTGCAGGATATTTTGTTGTTGTTGCTGTATTTTTAAATCAATACCAACACATATACAACAGCAGTTTAAGCTTGATTCCCCCCATCTAGCTAAGTCTACAGTCAATTCGGAGTGCCTGCTGATTAATAACTAGTAATTTATTTTTAATACATGTAATACTTCTGAATTTATAATTTTAGAAATAAATCTGCCTATTTGCCTTTATAAAAATTTACCAAAATCGAGTTAATAAAAGTAAATTATGGATACTTTTTAAAAGTTATGAGGTACCTCAATCAAGAAGGTACTAGTATGATAACAAGTATTAACCTAAAGCATTCACTGTAATTCCTTTATATTTAATATCAAGCATCATTTCATACTGACATAGCCCAGTAAGTAAACCCCACTTTTCAATGTCAGAAGTAATTCGCTTGTTATCCATATATTACTTACCTCCTTTTCTTTATGGTATCGTAAAAATAGCAGTTTAGATGATGGTATAAAAAGCTTTTCTACAAACGAAGATGGTAGTTTTGTATTTATCTGCTCAACAATCTAAAAGAACAAAATTTTAAAATAAGCTTACTTAACTTACAAAAAGGCAAGGAAGAACCTTAAATGCACATTACAAAGTGAAAAAAAATGTCAATATAAAAGGATTACATAGTTGGGAATTCTTTAAAAAAAAAAAAAAGGCAAAACAATGAGGACAGTAAAAGGACCAGGAGTTCTTTAAAATACTAAAATTGGATAAACTGCCAGGAGGAGGCAATCAACAGCCTACACAAACCAGACAGGACATGCATTTCTAACTACAGGAGCTAAGTATTAAGTATAAAAATTCACTACTTCATTATATTTTAAAGGGAGCAGTTATGTACAGTTAATATATTAAGGGAAAAGAAAAAAGAAATTTAAAAAGAATCATACAAGTTTTTTCTAAGGAATAAAATTTTAGCAGGTTTTTGAAAGTAGTCAAGTACCTTCTCCCATACAAGTGATTCTCCAGTAATCAACACAGGGTCAGAGAATGAAGAGTAAAGTGAGCTCAAACACTAAAGGCAATTTGATATTAGAAAAAAAAGCATACTGGACTAGAAAACTAAGAGTTATCAAGGGGATCTTAAAAAGATAAAAGCAGTGCCTTTCTTAAAACACATGAAGCAAAATTCTTTAGATTCTTCCAAATCAACTTAAAGACCTACATAAACAATGATTTAAAACAAAAGGAGTAATTCACATACCAATGTGAGCAAATTCAAGACTGAGATGATATAATCGGTACCACAAGTCTGGCAATTCTCCAGTTGATCTAATCCATATGTAATGACCATGTCACAATGTATAGTCATGCTAGGATCCAAGCTGCCGAGCAAAACACCAACACACTCATTAGCAGCTGTCAACACAGCCTCAGAAAAAAACACTTGGTTTGCAGCCGTCACGCATCTCATTACTCTGTATAGAACCTGCAAATGGGGAAAACAAGCACCTTTTTAAATACAAGCTTCTCTACACCACTATTTGCTATTTAATGCAGCTTCAACTCAAAATTGTCTGTCTAGTTAACAGTCTTATTGTTTGGGGGATTGTTTTCCCCCTGTTTGAAATGGGGGCAAAGGTTAACCCAGATTGGTTTACAGATGTGCACCTCCACATAGTTCACAGTTGGTTCTCTAATTCTTGGTAGCCAATACTATATACTTTAGTGTATATAAATACTTTAATACTATATACAAAAAGATTTTGGCTAAAAAGTATTTCAAAATACTGTCTTGACAAGAAATGGAATTTGCCCCCTTTTGAGTTCACTTGTACTCTTCCTCTATTCCTAGAAATTATCAAATGGCTAAAGCTTAGTGTCTTTATAGTTATGATACACACCACAAGTTAGCATACTTAGGAATGTCCTGCTCACATTTGCTTAAACACAGTTCTTTGATTTTTTTTGTTGTTGTTAATTTGGTTGTTTTGTTTTTTGGAGTTTTGTGTGTGTGTGTTTTTTTTTGTTCTATTTTGGTTTTTCAAGTCAGGATTTCTTTGTAAAACAGTTCTGGCTGTCCTAGAACTCACTTTGTAGGCCAGGATGGTCTCAAACTCAGATATCTGCCTGCTTCCTTCTTCCGAGCACTGAGATTAAAGGCACCACTCAGCTAGATCTTGGATTTTTAATACTCTTTTCAAAATAAATACTAAAGTTGCTTTAAGCTAATATTAAAGTTTGTGTATCAATGACCATTGTAGCCAGACATTCTACCACTGAGTCCTGGAAGTTGTTTCTCAAGATAAGAATTCCTGGCGTGCACAATTCTATTAAGAATCATAAAAGCCAAATAATTTCCAACATACACACACACACACAGAGAAATCATTAAGTTGTAACAATATTTACTTAATAAATTTCAAATAAGACCTTTTTTAAAAAATGGAAAAGTTCAAGCCAAAAAGTGTCACAAATCTTTATCAATAATACCCAGTGGATTGTCTTTAAGATCTGTATGTAAGTTTCATTAATGCTATTCACAAAAACCAAAATTAAAGGCCTTCATAACATATTTAAAATATAACTATTCTGGAAAAGCTTACGCTCCTTTCCTTTTGTTTTTTATTTGAGTTAACTGTCTCTACTTCACTCTTCAAACAGAAACTTTTTAAGCAATAAAAAGACAAAAATTAAGCCATTTTGAAGATTTCAATTATCAACACACAGGCTTAGATATATATATCTGATACTTCTACTCTAATACACATGGACCTTACCAAGAATCACACAGTACTTTATTCATCTAGCAATGTGTCTATAAAGTTATGCCCCTAAAAAGCCAGCACTGTACCTGAGCAGTAGCACACGTCAGTAGTGAAGACTGTCTTTCCTCCTCACTCCAGAGCAAGGCTCAAGGATCATTTCTCTCTGCTAAACTACGCCATGCAATGACCACTCAAGTGCAGGAATTTGGTCATTTCTCATACCTGGCTTCAAGCTGATATTTTAAAATAGTAATTTTTTTAGATCAAAGGCTGACTCCTGAGTTTCGTGTTGTCATGCTCAAAAAAAAACCGACCAGTTTTTGTTTTTACTGCAGTAGCATTCAGGGTTTTCATGCAAGGCAAAGGCTCTACACAAACTTTACAATCAACCCAAGACAATAACTTCTGATGCTTTGTAGTCTATTATTCTTATTGTGTTGAAAACTAAGACTCATTTTTTTTAAAAAAATTAATATTATTTTTAAATTATATATTGAAAATAGTAAGTGTAAATTGAGTAAAAAGTTCAGTGCTTTATGAGGTGCAGATGAGAATAGAGTCTATGCAAGGCACTGGGTCCAACCTCCAGTACCAAAGAAAATAAAAATACATGGATCTGTGAAGGAACTCCTTAGAGAAATGTCAAGGGTGTGTAAAAATTTAGAATAGCCCTTTCTAGGTGGGGTGAGAATGTGAGGATGGTAGTTGATAAGCAGTCTTCCCTACTTTTCTGAGTAAGAAAGTAACCAGACACAAACACATTTACAAAAATGGTTAATATAGTTTACTGGGTACAGGAGGCCCTCATAATACAACCTGGTTTTTAAAAAGACACTTACATCTGTGACATATGCCTCGGTAATCGGTGGACCCCGAATTGGGCTGAAGCGCTCCCCAATGCTCCTCACCACAGTACTGAACACTCGGAGAAGTGCTGCCAGCTTTGGCAATGACACTGATGGAGGAGGAACATCTTCATCCACTGACTCCCCAGAGGCCACATGGCTGAGGTCCTAGATGTAAATATACAACATTCTTATTGAAATAGTAGTACACTGAAGGATTTGTTTTGGCTTTATTGCTATAAGCTAGTAACCAGCAATCAAGAGCAAGCCCTAGCACATACTAGGCATGGGGTCTGTAGTGAGCTACATTCTAGTCCCTATTTCTTACAATCTGCCCCTCCCTATTCCCCAACACTTTATTTTCAGATAGAGTCTACTATGTTGACAAAGCTTCTGGGCTCCATCGATCCTCATATCTCACTCAGCCTCTGGAGTAGTAGAGACTTATCCAATAAGTCTCCCAATTCTTAAAGTTGCTTAACATTAGCAGTTTTCTTTTCCCCTCCCCCTTTTAAAATAGGGTCTCACTAAGTAGCCCTGCTGGTCTGGAACTCAGTATGTAGACCAGGATGGTCTCCAACACACAGATAAGCCTAACTCTGCCTCGCAGATCCTAGAGTTAAAGGTGTGTTCAAACACACATAGCCCTAGAAAAGATTACCAATTAAGAGAAATTTTAGCCTAAAAGAGGAAACATAGGACTCCATATACCTAAAGTTCTCTAACTAAACCATTCCACACAAACCCAGGTAATTATGGAAATGATCTACATCAACACAGTAGGTGTTAAAACAAAACACTCTTATGTATATATAATATACTATTGCATAAGTACAAAATGCACAACATTTTGGCATTCCAGAATTTGTTTTCTACTAAAAAATAATTCCATATAATTTCTGACCAAAAAATTAATAATATATTAATAGTTTGCACTCCAAAGGAAAGGGGTTAGAAATTTGAAGACCTACTATACAGACTTAAAAGTTAGTTGAAAGTTTAAGCTATACCAAAAGAGAATTAAGGTTGGGTATTAGAACTAACATATTTCTATACATAATTAAATACCCCCCAAAAAAGGAGAAAGAGAAGTAGTATTAAAATGTCTAAAGGAAGTGTCCTACCTATGGAAATGGGTAGTTTTTGAAAGATTAATCTCTATGGGGAGGCCTGTATTCTACACGTCATGGGGAACAAAAGAAAAATGTGGAAATATAATATTCTATTCTTTCTTCCTGAAGAAAGCAAACAAATATATCAGTGATGAAAGTGGTAGAATAATGAACAAACTCTTACTGCCTCATAGTAGCAAAGAACTAAAACAAACTCAGTGTGTGGGCCAGCCAAACAAGAACCATGGTACAAAAGACATGTAGACAAAAGAGCTGCAGCAATGAGGCCAGGAGCAAGGGCAAACAAAGGCTGCATGCACGAAGCACCTTCAAAGTCACCACATTCATACACAGCTGCACCAATGGAGCAAAGCGAATGCTTGTGCTCCACAGCATGATATGAGAGCCTCTGGCTACCCTAGGGCAGCATCTTTAGGAGTGTTTTTCATTTCTAAACTGCATTTATCTGCCCTTTGGCAACAACAACAACAGAAAGGAATTAATTATGAGATTTGCCTTCAAAAAAAAATACCTGTTATCAAAAACATTTAAACTTTGCATAATATCAGACATGTGTACACATATATATAATAAATTTAAAAAACAATTTCAATGATCTTATTAATTTCTGCTTAAATGTCAGTCTTAATTATTTTTAAAATAAATCGAATTCTGTTTATTATCTTTGAGAATAATTTGGCTTTCTACAGCTTACCTCAGCATATGCCTCCATATCTTCAAGAAATTGACCAAGAAGAGTGGTAGAAAATGCAAGGTCAGCTACCCAAAATGGCTCCAAACTCTGCAACCACCCTTGACATCACGGAAGAAATTTTGAAATCAAAAGGGGGAAGGAAAAAAAAAGACATGGGAGGGACTACCAAAAGTAAAAATGAACCCTGCTTTCAAGCTATCTACTCTTAAAATATACCCTGTATCAAAAACATTAGAGTTGCCACTAAAAAGCATGCTGGTGATTAATCAACCCTCTTAATGTTATAAAAATTGACATTCTACAGAAATCAGTGTGTAAATCATGTATCTTTTTATATCTGATTTAATATCTATAATGTCACCATACCCACAAACACCACCCCCACCCTAACACACACACACACACACACAAATTTTAAATACCACCATGTACTATCAACCTAGCTTTCTATCCCAGGGTCATGACTAGTCACCAAGGATGTACACTTGGTTTCACAGCAGAAATGACACCATCCATTCTAACTGGCATACTGTTTCAAAAGTTAAGATTCAGAGAAGAAACTCTACCATGTGAACAAGCAGGTGTGTGCAAACGAACTGAATTATCATTTGTTCTCTATCACAGATGACGAACTTCCAATTATTTGTGGCTCATTTAATTAAAATGACCATAAAAGCAACAATAAAAACAACAAATGAGGTCTGAAGAGATGGCTCAGCCGTTAAGAGCACTGACTGTTCTTCCAGAGGATCTGGGTTCAATTCCAGCACCCACATGGCAGTTTACAATTGTCTGTAACTCCAGTTCCAGGGGACCCAACACCCATGGTAAACTATTAAGGCACATTTAAAAAAAAAAAAAAAAGCAGAATCTTCCATTCTAGGTTACAGACAACTTCAGATATAGTCTTTAAATTCTCATAGAGTGTAACACTATAATAGGGATTTCTCCTAACCCACTATTTACTACATAATTTTGCTTTGTAAAGATCAACAGAGCTACCCAATGATAAAAAACTGACTGATAAAAGCTAATTTATCTTCCTGAATCAACCCTTTTTGCTAGATCAGATCAACACTTCTTTGCACAGACTTACAGGACTGACACAAGTTAGGACTTACCAGACACCTGCTGTGTGAGGGAGGGTTTCTGAGTGTGATCTATGTGCCATCCAACTAATATATCAACTGTATCCTTAATGGAGACAAAAAGATGAGGCCAGTCATTTTAAGGTTTCATCAGTGTGATCATATCACATTAAAAGACCCTAGAAAAAGCTGTTCAATCTACCTGACATGAGAGTTGGAGAGGCAGAAGAAAAATAAACTATAGTCATAACACTAAAGAAATATTTTCTCTTCTATACAAGAGATATTAATATTGGGGGAAAAATGCAGCTGTTACTTTTTATAAAATATTATCACCATTGTCATTATCACCACTGTTGTGATATTACTGCACCAATAAACTCCGTTCCTCCAAAACATCACTGATTATATCCAAAAAGTCAGAAGCTTCTTTCCTATCTGATGACCCACTTCTTCATAGAATCATACCACCATGAGAGAACGGTGGGAATAAGAAACTCACCCTAAAATTGGTGCTGAAAATATGAGGGTAGCATCGAGCCACCAAAAGAATGCATTTAACACATTTGCAAAGTAATTCTGGTGTATCCACATTTTCAAGAATGGATTGTAGGCTGGTCATCACGAGCTGAAAAGCAAAATTACAACCCTAAACATTTGACAATGTAGGGAGAAAACAAACAGTTTCACTTCACAACTGATTATGAGACCAAAGAAAATAAATTTTTTCAATAATGCATAAAATATAAAACTAGAAAGCACAAAATATTACCACACTATGTAAATATTTCATGTTCAGTACTTTCAAAAGAAAATTCTATTGCTTTAATTTTTTAAAAAGTGTTATTCAATATATTAGGCTAAAAATCAATACTGCTCTCTATTTTAATATCTATTAAGACTTTTCCTTTCTGATCAATTAACTTTAGGGGTGAAAAACACCTGTGTCCATTATTCATAGTAACTCTGTGGCTGTGACTGAATTTAAAGTACAAAATTTAAAGTAACCAGACACGATGGCACATGCCTTTAATCCCAGCACTCAAGAGGCAGAGGAAAGTAGATCTCTGAGAGTTCAAGGCTAGTCTGGTCCACACAGAAAGCCAGCCAGAGATACATAATTCTATCCACCAGCACCCCCCCCCCCTAGAAAGGTAAGATGTACTTGGGAAACTGATTTTCTTAAACATCTCAATTACTAAACAATTCATCATGTAGGGTAAAGCTAGGAACCTTAGCACGGGGCCTATAGCCCCAACATTTGGGAGACTGGGGGAAAATAGACAAAAAAAGCCTGGGTTACAAACTAAGGACTTTCCTTAAAACATCAAAGAATAAAAAGGAATTTTTTTCAGAGTAAATCCTAAGTAATTAATATGCTTTAAAGCAAAATTTATTTTATTCATTTTGTTTTTATCAAAATGATCTCAGAGAGTTAATTAGAATGGGATTCCTACAGATAACATTCTGGCTTCTTTCCACTGAGTATATATAATGAAAATAGACCTATCACTTACACAGCTGCTAAAAACCACTTTCCTCAAACAGAAAAGTTCTTTACGTACATACATACATGTATGTATTACATACATACACGTGTACATGTACGTACACAGGTGTGTAATAAAGGGTTATAATGCAGGGCTGCAGCTAAGAATACTCAATGTTCTTGAAGAGTACCTGGGTTCGACACCTACAGAAGAGCTCACAATTATCTGTAACTCGAGTTCCAAGGGATCTGATACCTTTTTATACCCTGTGCTGGCCCCACACAAGCAAACTGTTGCACATACAACACTCAGAAAACATAACATAAATTAATCTTCTTAAAAGGTAAAGCTAGAATTTTAAAGTCACCATTTAGTAGTAGCCAATGTTACAATCTGGACTCTTAGAAATCACTGAATGAACATTACTAAAATATCAATACATCCAAAGATCAAGACATCAGACCCAGACTGCTCATCTGAAAGGGAAAAGAAGCTTTTAGTAAAATCTGATGATCATTCCCTCAACCAGGAATCACTCTTCAAGTCCAACAGAGGGACAACCTGCTATCAGGTGCCTGTAATGAACCCATCATACATTCCTGACTAAAAAAAAAAAAAAAAAAAAAAAGTTTCAGCTGACTCTAATCAGGAAGGTTCAGCCATTAAAAAAAAAGGGAAGAGGAAGAAAGTAGCATGTATAATAAAATAAGGAGTGGGTATGGAAAACTATTATTGTAAGAAAAATTTAGAAAGCCAAGGGCAATACTTGAATCTTTAAAGGGATCCTGGGTAGGGTAACCATAGATGCACATGGCACCTTAAGTGCAATTACAGACACTTGAACATTGTATGGGCCATAAAATGCTTTGTTAAGTGTATAATATTGCTGCTACAGAAGGGAACAGGCTTATTCTTCAGTGATATATACTGATACACTAACAGAGTGAACTGTCTATGTATTTAATTTATCTTCAAATACTTCCACAAAAAGTGTTCATGTGAAAATAAAACAACTTTAAGGGAAGTTGGTGAAGTGCCTGTCATACAGCGTGAAGACCTGGATTCAATCACTAGCACCCAATAAAGGCCAGATGTGTTGACACATGTCTGTAACTCAAGCACTATGAGGGGAGAAAAACTGGGACAGGCAGGTTTCTGGAGTTTGCTGACCAGGCAGTGAGAGACCCTGTCTCAAAAAACTAAGGTGGAAAACAATAGAAGAAAACACCCAATACTTACCTCTAGTCTCCACATGTGCATGCCACACATACTTCGACTACCAAAAATGATAAAGAAACCTGTAAGTTGGATATAGTAAGTACTCCCTTGTTCTTCCCGCATTTGGAAAGCTGACTCAATAGGATCATCATGAGTTTCAGGCCAATTTGGACAACAGAGTGAGATCCTGACTTACAAAACAAAAAGTGGGGCTTGGAGAGACGGCTCAGGTTAAAAGCACTGGTTACTCTTCCAGAAGTTCTGAATTTAATTCCCAGCAACCACATAGTGGCTCACAACCATCTATAATGAGACCTGGTGCCATCTTCTGGTGTGCAGTCATGCATGCAAGCAGAACACTGGATACATAATAAATATATAAATCTTAAAAAAAAAAAACTAGGAAAACCGAACATTTTTAAAAAATAAAACAGCTGTTAGCAAAATGTGATTAAGCAGGGATCTTATCAAACTGCATCTATACACATCTTCCCGTGGATTTGAAATCTCTGAACTACAGTCAGGAATCAATTATATAAAAATGTGTAAAATCAGACCAATTTGCTGCTATGCTGTTTACTTTACATTTCCACGACAAAAATATGACATAAATGTTACTCTTATTAAACTGGAAAGTCAGATACAGTATATAGTCCTGGCATTCAGAAAGGTGAGACACTGGAGGACAGTTTATGCAACACAGTAAGAGCCTATCTCAAAAAGCTCTAACAAAACAAAACCCTAACTTGGGAATGAGCTTTTCCATACACCCAGACATTCAGAAGTGAAAAAGAATTAAACAGAAGCTAGAATACATTCATAAATTAGTGTTAGAATTATTTAGATAAATAATTTTTGACTTAGCAAACCTAAAACTTAGGGAAGTGTGAGGGGGAGGAGAGGAAAAAAGATCTAGAAATTAATTGTGATGTTTAGCTTTTGTCTCTTTCAAAAACTGTGAAGGCCCCTCCAGCCCAACTCTTTGAGCCTAGTTCCTACTTTAAATCTGCAAGTCACTCTAGTATTAAGTAACTTCAAAGGAAAGCTTCTAAAACACAAACAGACAAAAATGCTTAAAATTAAATTACTTTAAACCTAACTTTACTCAAACTGCATTTCATTTGCCCGGTGCTGTGTCCAACAGTAGACAGGTAAGCCCCATCTTCCACTTTGTCCCCCACCTCACTCCACTCCATTATGGGTCCCTGGCTCTCACCTGCATCACGGAGGAAAAGGCTTTCTTCTCCCCAACAGTCTCCAGCGCTCTGTAAGTGGCGCACAGGTAGAGCAGCTTCACTTCATCTTTAGCAGAAGAGCTAAATTTGCTAAAAATCCACTTGAAGATCTTCTCAGCCTCATAGCTCAGAGAAGCACAGAGAAGTCCAAGACAGCAAGCTCCCTCCTGCCTCAACTCCTGAAGCAACTTGCTACTGTGTTTATTTTAATGCAAACAAAACACACACAAAAGGCATTAGTTTTCAAGGATGAAAGTAGGACACTTTTTTTCCCCCTAGAGGCAGGGTTTCTCTGTGTAGCCTTGGTTGTCCTGGCACTAGCTCTGTAGACCAGGCTGGACTCAAACTCACAAAGATCCACCTGCCTCTGCATCCCAAGTGCTGGGATTAAAAGGTGTGCTCAACAACCTCCCACCTTTTTTTTTTTTAAAGTATGACACTTTTTACAAAAGAATGTCTCCTATGTATTAAAAAATTCTTAAATGACTTTTCAAAGCTCAAACTAAAAAGGTAGAATTTAACGCATTCTGCATACGTATCCTCTGTATTCTCTAATGTTCAAAAGCCCCTCTATCAGACATTAAATTTATTTATAAAATCATTTACAAAGAAACACTAAAAAAGCTATGAAGTGGGCTGGAGAGATGGCTTAGGAGTTAAGAGCACTGACTACTCTTCCAGAGGTCCTGAGTTCACTTCCCAGCAACCACATGGTGGCTCACAGCCATCTGTAATGAGATCTGGCGCCCTCTTCTGGTCTGCAGCAGACATGGAGGCAGAATGTTGTATACATAATAAATCTTTTTTTTAAAAAAAGCTATAAAGTGCTAAAATTCAGGCTAAGTTCCACTTCTGATTCACAGAAAGAGGTAGCAAGAAAATATTAGAAAATGCACTACATTTGTAATAACACCCAACATGTAATGACTGTGAAGTAGGAAATGTTTAATAGATAAACTACACAAACTTAAAGGGATAACAGCCAGTACTAAGTATAGCATTAAGAAATTAAGTAAAACCATCAGTGACCTGCTCCCAATACTGCTGTTCTTTGGAATCACTGAACATCTTTAAGAAGCCCAGAGATGATTTAAAATTTGAACTTCACCCTTTCCTCTCCTCTCGTAAGCATTTTAAACTCCCTGAAACAGTAACTTTCATGCACTCTAGCTGGCATCAGTTCATGTCTTTTCTCAGGTCAATGCTTAAGAAAGAAGAGAATTCTCTTCCAAGTAGATTCCATTTGTACTCAACAAAAATTAATGACTAAATAACAGGTTTATTATTGAAGACTTAATGATATTCATAAATAAGGCCCAGGGTACATCATGCATATTTTAATAATTTCTACAATTACTTTCAAGGTCACCTAAATGTGACCATTATTAGTTACTTACCTTTCATTAAGCACATCATGGACAGCAGCCAAGATATTATCCAACTGTTTAACTAGTACCTTAAAAAAAATTATAAAAACTTCAGATTTTTATTTAAAAGCAGCACTGTATACTTTATTTTTCTATTTAGATAGGATTATTCAGCATCTCAGTCTGTTGTTATTGCCAATCATCAATCACATGAGGAGGGCATATTTCCCTTCAAGCTATAAAAGAAACTCACAGGACACAAGAGTTGTAATCATCAGCAAAATATAGTCAAGCTCATTTTAATTGAAAATTAAAATAGAATGATAAGGGAATGGAGAGGTAATAAAAGAATACAGTGACATACCAATGACAGAATCTAGGGGTGGAAGCACGAGCTTCACTGTACATCTTTCTACTTGCTGTGTATCAAAGTCTTTTATAATAAATTTTGAGGGGATGAGCTTGCTTTCTGCCTTACTACATGCCATTCTTACTAATATTTTCTCCTGTATCAAGCTTTTAACATCAAAAAAATTACTTATGAGTAAAGTAATAGTTTTTTCCTCTTAGTGAGACAGGGTTTCTCTGTATAGCTCTGGCTGTCCTGGAACTTACTTTGTAGACAAGGTTGGTCTCGAACTCACAGAGATCCACCTACTTCTGCCTCCTAAGTGCCGGGATAAAAGGCATGTGTCATCACCACCCAGTAAGAAATATTTTCTAACTGCCTCTAAAAAATGTCTTTTAAAGAGCTTTTCCATTTTTCCCATTATTATTAAAATGACATGTGTACTATGCACAAGTGCTCTTAGAGACCAGAAGTGTCCAATCACCTGGAGCTGATGTTATAGGCAATTGTGAGCTGGGAACCAACTCAAGACCTCTGCAAGAGCAGTAGACACCCTTAATCTCAGTGCCATCTCTACAGCCCCAGTTTTTCCATTTCTTTAGCCCTGATCACTAGACCAGAGTTACATGCGCATAAAACATGTACCCCATACTTCCTCTTTATGTATAAAAAACAGAAATATGTTGTTCTGTCAAAGAAAATGTCTACGGACAACAGGGTTATCCACAAGCTAAATTATGCTTTTAAAAATGCATTTTATGAAAAAAGATGCCAAAGGGACTCCAACGATAGCCATCATAGATAAATGATACATTAGGAGCAAAACATTAGCACCCTAACATAAGTCAAGTACAGAGCTAAGGAAACTTTTTTTTCCTAGAAGCAAACCATTTCTTGTCGAAACCTCCCAACACAAAATCACCTTATGTACTCTAAGAACACTAAGATCCTCAGCAACTCCAAGCATGTTTACTCACCAGTTTATTTTCTGGCTGCTGAATAAACTCCTTCAGCTGCTTTACAGTAGCCAGTCTTCGGTCTCTGTCATCTTCCCGGGTGATCCTCCGAAGAAGATTCGACAGTCGAGACTCATCCGAGTACGACATCGATCGCTCTGTGAAGATAAACATTTCGTGGCCGCCTAGTAGACTAAAAGTATGAAGCATATAGTTCAGGCATTCTGAAGTATTATCAAAACCCAGTGTACTGATTTCTCTTCTGTTAAGCTCTCTTTGTATCTATAGAAGAATGCCTGGACACAGTTCCACAAACTCCAAAAAACCCTTATCAAAAATAAAATGAATGAAAAACACTCAGCAAAGTAAGCACCTCATTGAAGAAGACCAGATGAGGAAGAAAAAAAGAAAGGCATAGAACTTTTTTTTTCAGTTCCATTCCGAGCTGTTTTCAATATCTAGGTTAAAAAAAGGGGGGGAGGTGGCCAATACTTGCAGTCCCAACTACTCCTAACAAATTCTGAGTCTACAAGTTTTTTAGATTAACCTGAGCAAAACAAGGAAGTCATCCCAAGAAAAACAAAACACAAAAACCAAGAAAGAAAGTGGGAATAGACAATGACAAGCCCAGGGTGATGTCTCTATAGTAAGAAAAGGTCGTGCTTCTATTTCTAACTGAAGAGAGGCCCCTGCAGGAAACCTCTCCTTCATAGCATTATCATTTCTCTAGCACAAAGTTCAGGCGAACTGAAAGTACACATTCAATTTGATCAACATCTAACTACCACTTGCAGTGTGAACACCATGGCATCACCATTTAAAGTAGCCCCAGAACCTTTCTTCTTTTTCTAGTTGCAAGCAGAGCACAAACACACCATCAGTGCTTGACACTTCTGACATTCTAAATATGAAGGCTGCATTCTATTTTTATTTTAGAATAAAGGTATTTTACCTATGTGTATGCAAGTACACTGTGTATACCCCTGGTACCCACAGGAGCCCAAAGAGGGCACCAGATTCCCTCAAACTGGACTTATAAGTGGTTACGAGGCACCAAGTGGGTGGTGGGAATTAAAACTGGGTCCTCTGCAAAAATAGCAAGTGATCTTAACTACTGAGCCACCATTCTAGTCCCCAGGACCGTAAATATAAACAAAGTGATTTTAGCTAGCCATTGAGTGAGTAAACAACAAACCACACTTAACATTGCGGTTATATTTGTTTATGATCTAGCAAATAAAACTTGCTTTAAGATCAGAGTGTAGAGCTAAGTTACTAGCTAGCCATAGAGACCAACCAGGCAGTGATAGCACCTTTAATCCCAGCAGAGGCAGATCTCTGTGAGTTCAAGGCCACCCTGGGCTACAAGAGTGCTCAAGAGTGCTACATCCAGTCTAAAAGTAAAACCAAGTCAGGCAGTGGTGACTCACACCTTTAATTCCAGTACTTGGGAGTCACATGCCTTTAATCCCAGCACTCAGGTGGAGACAGAAAGGGATATGGCTGGGCGGAAAGAAGAATTTAAGGCAGGAGGAGACAAGCGCTCAGGCTGAGGATTCATGGAGATAGGATCTTGTCCCCTTCGGTCTGAGGATTTGGTAGAAGTAAAAAGTGGCTGGCTCCTTTACTTCTCTGATCTTTCAGCATTTACCTCGATATCTGACTCCGGGTTTTTATTATTAAGACCAATTAGAATTCTCACTATATAACAGTGAGTTTCATTTCTCAATAAGTCTCAAAATGAACATTTAAGAAACTACTATGGCCGGGCGGTGGTGGCGCACGCCTTTAATCCCAGCACTCGGGAGGCAGAGGCAGGCGGATCTCTGTGAGTTCGAGGCCAGCCTGGTCTACAGAGGGAGTTCCAGGACAGTCTCCAAAGCTACAGAGAAACCCTGTCTCGAAAAACCAAAAAAAAAAAAAAAAAAAAAAAAAAACTACTATGTCTGGAATAAGGAAAAGGTTTTTTTTTGTTTTTTTTTTGTTTTTTTTTTTTTAACAAACCCATAGCCCACAAGGTAGGTCAATAAAGACGGAAAGGGAAAATACCATTTTATCACCTGTGCTCTAATTTCGTCAACCAGAAGCAAAAATTCTCATAACTCAAGAGTATATGAAGGGAACTAGATGAAATAAACGTTAGAGTCACCTCCTATCTTCTATAAATCTTAAGTCTTGAAACTGCAAACACTTTGAGGTAGTAGCAGAACCTTTAACTTAGCCATTCTAACTCTGAAATTTCATTTAAAAAAAATCAGTTTGTGTGTGTGAGAGAGAAAGAGAGATTTATTCATTTTATCTGCACATATACATGTGCATTATGTATGTTCTTGGTGCCCACAGAAGTCAGAAGAGGGCCCCAAATCTCCTGGTGATGGAGTTATGGATGATTGTGAACCACCCTGCAGATATTAGAAATCAAACCCAAACCCAGATATAAAAGCAACAAGTGCTCCTAATTTTACTGCACCATCCTCCAGACCAAGAAAGCAGTTTTTGAAAAGTTAAAAGTTAAGTTTATGTTGTTGCTGTTTTGTTTTTCGAGACAGGGTTTTACTGTGTAACCCTGGCTGTCCTGGAAACAGCTCTTTGGACCAAGCTGGCTTGGAACTAAGAACTCTGCCTGCCTCTGCCTCCCATATGCTGGGATTAAGTAAGGCATACACCACAATCACCCAGTCTGTTAAATGCATTTTTTAAAAGTTTGGTATGTTTATAATACACACAAAATGTTCACCAAGGTACATATAAAACAAACTACACTGTGCAAAAAGCAATTATATAAACCATTTATATCAGAAACCTCAACTTTGTACATAGCTTTATCAACAAAATTTTACTTCCCTTTAATAAAAGAAATACACATTATTTTTTAGGTTTTTAGATTTGTTTTGTTTAGTCTGTTTTGAGGCAGGGTTTCTCTATTATATAGCTCTGGTTGTCCTGGAATTCACTATGTAGACCAGACTAGACTTGAACTCAGAGCTACACCTGCCTCTACCTCCCGAGTGCTGGGATTAAAGGGATGTATCACTACACCTGGCTGGAATACACATTATCTTTACTATCCTGAATGATTTTCCACTTTTACACTGGAAAATCTGCAACAGAAAATAAAAGTGCAGTTATATTTAACTTTAAGAAAAAAGTCCAATATGTATATAGGACTTACCGTATCTACTATCCATTCGGAAACCCTTTAACATCTTACTCAAACTTGTAACATTTTTTATAAGCTAGCAATTCAGGGGAAATAGTATAAAATGCAGCCACCTGTATGCTTTACAACTTACAACTGCACATATCTGCTCATGACCATGAGAAGTGAATGTGGTCAACGCTGGTTTCAAGTCTTTCTTACCCTGTGATTTCCTCATGTCTTTGGTGGCTAACGCACGACTGCCATGCTGAACACTGGTAAACTCAGGGCTGGTCACATTGTTAACCCTCAGCTCTTGCCCCAACGACTTCCGACCATAAGTATTTTCCCCAGATCCTCCATTGACACTGTAGCCACCTGAAAAAAAGTAAATGTTTACATTATCTTAACAGGGTCCTTTTTTTACTCCCTCAACTAACAGTTCAGGATCTTACCCATTTACATACAGCCTAGGCTTCTCCCCTATCTTCCCTATGCTATTCGACTCCAAACCATTTTGATTCTTTCATTGGAAGTTAAAAAGAGAAACAAAAGTTAAATTCAGGCAAATTTTACACTCTGGTTAAGCACATTTTGGATGAGTAAACAAGAGATAGTAGCCTGGGGAACCTCAAGTGTTACAAGTGGACAATGCATTTAAACTATATGGTGACGTATATCTTTGATCTCAGCACTGGGGAGGCAGAGGCAGGTGGATCTCTGGGAGTTTTGAGGCCAGTCTGGTCTATAGAGTGAGTTCCAGTACAGCCAAACATACATAGAGAAACCCTGTCTTGAAAAACCTAAATAAATAAATGTAAAATGGACAAACTTTTGAAGTTTTCAAAAATACTGTATCTGATACCTATCTTTTCAATACATTAGAAAATGAATAGAGAGAAGGAAGGGGGAAGAGAGAAAGAGAAAGTGACAGAAACAGATAACTGGCAGAGGGAGATAAAAACAGAGAAGCCCATCTAAAACAATAGCATGCTCCAGCAATAGAAAATAAATCTATCTTTATATGTATGTATGTATGTAGCATGTATACCCTTTTCGTCATTCTGTATGTCGACATGGCCTCTGGTATCATCGTGCCTTTGCCGAGACACCACAGCTGAATTTGAAGGTTGCAGTCCATAAGAGGAAGAAACACCCCTATCTCTGGAAGAGGAGTATTTTAAAGTATCTGGGTCGGCTGATGCACTATCAGTTCTGGGGAGGAAAAACAGAGAAGAAAAAAAAGAAAAATTAATATTAGAGGTTTAAGCAAATATCTTAATAGCCAAAGCTACACAGCGTCTCTCTCCTCTAACCTTTATGTTCAGTCACAACTCTATCAATCACTCCACTGTCTAGTAAGTCTTTCAACTAGGAAGAAACTGCCAACAGATGAGCTGCCTGCTGTTCATGCTCTCCTACTTAAGAGTCACCTGGATTACAGTGAACAACTCATGTTAATTTGCTCATTTAATTAATTTATTTTTTTGGAGAAGAGAGCATGCATGCAGATATGTGCGCATGTGTGGAGACTAACAGGTCTAGGTCAAGCTCTGCTTTGCTGGGACCTCAGGTACATCAATCAATCAAGCTGGCTGGATAGGGGAGGACGCTCCATGAATCTGCCTATCCCTGTTTTTCCTCAGCTGGTATTACAAACACAGCTACTACACCAATTTTTTATATGGGTGCTGGGAGTTCAATTCAAGCATTTTATGGACTGAGTCATCTCCCCAGCCCCAGGACTTTACTGTCAGCATATCAAAGAGACTGGAACTCCAAAATTCCTTGTAAACTTAGTACCTCATGCCAATGTCTACTGAACTCTCTCAACTTAGTCCTCTAATATCTGGCAAGAAAATACACACTGGTATTTGAAAAGCAAGTAGGCTATAAGAACATATCAACTAAAAGGAAGATCGTGTTTATGCTTGGCTATATTTTAATGCCTTCACTAAAAAGAATGCCAATTAAACTTAGTTGAAAAGGGAGGATTAAAGTTAAATATTACATTTAACTATTTATTGTAAGTGTATCTCTCAGTAGGGGTGCGTGTATGTCCACAAGTACCACAGCAAACATATAAAAGTTAAGAATGACCATTTGTGGCAGTCAGTTCTCACCTTCCACCATGCAGTTCCTAAGGACAGAACTGAGGTATCAGGCTTGGCAACAAGAGCACTTACACAATAAGTCAACTCACCAGCCCAGCAAACAAAATTAAGAGAAAAGGCAAAGTCTCAGAATTCCAGTCATGCTGAATCTGAAGGCCGGGGCCAGTAATGTAAATACTGTCAGAATAATACCTGACCTTTGGGTATTAACAAACAAGTAGTGAAGCACAAGACAAAAGCAGTATCTTATCCAACTATCGGCTCCAATTAGCACTATGCCTCAATGTCCTCAGTGAAATAAAAAAACCAAAGCAAGCTACAAGATTTTTATGAATCTTATTCTTCTAGTTATCAATCATAAACTGTTAAGGAAATCAAATATCCTATTATAGCATATGAAAAATAAAAGTAACTGTTGTTTTCTTGATTTTCCCCTAAGAAAAAAAGAAATTCATTAAAAAAATAATAGCAGTAATGAATGAATAGCAGCAATTTTTATATTCATTACAAATGTCATCTGAGCTAGACTGGTGATGAAGGCCTTCAATCTCAGCCACTCAGAGGTTGAAATCACAAGTCAAAGCCAACCCTAGACAATTTAGTGACATCCTGCCTCATAAAAATCTGATGGATAGATAGGGAAGGGCAGTTTAGAGCTCCTTGCATACTACAAACAAAGTTCTAGGTTTAGTACTCAGTAACACAGAACAAACAAACTACCCAAGCTCATGATCATTTCAGAAAGCCTTAGGGCATGGACAAAAAAAGAATGAGCCTGTGTTCCTCTCTTATATAAGAAAAGGCAGCAGGATTTTTGCACACATACTTCTTTTTTACTTTATTAATCCTGTTCTTGCCCCCACCAACTGGACATCTTGGTCTATATTCCTGACGATACAGAAAGCAGAAAAGGTCCAATTAAACTTGAAACCAGAAAATCTGAGTCAATGCCATAACCTAACAACCTAAAACTGCTAAGGGTGAAATGTCTTCTTAAAAGCATGCAGTTTGTGCCCTTACAGACAAAGACAATTCTTCTAAGGTAGAGAAATAAAAACCATGAAATAAAATGCCTTGGGGTGAATAGTACTATTAAATGTGCACCTATAATCAACAAATGCATTATAATGGTTTCAAGAAAATACTGAAGGAAAGGAGTTTATGGGCTTCCATGCGGGAGGGGGGCGGGGGAGAAAAGGAGTAGGAGAGGAGAGCGTTCACCTAATTCAACCTGGAAAAAAAAATAACTTAGTAAATGCACAAATCAGATAAGCACATGACTAAGTCTGATATGCAAAACTCACCTACTGATGTTTACACATGCTGGCATTCCCAATAATTAAGCTCACATGTTGCCCAAACTATACTAACTGTATCACTTTCTGGTGAAAAAGCAGTAACATGAGACTCAAATCATGCAAGTTAAAAACATCTGGGCTGGGCTGGAGAGCTGGCTCAGTGGTTAAGAGCACTGCCTGCTTGTCTAAAGGTTCTAAGTTCAATTCCCAGCAACCACAGCCCCAGTGTAGTAAAGATACACAGTTCTTTGGTTTCCAGGCCTTTGTTTCTCTTGTATAAAATACAGATTGATACCTATCTAACATACAAGGCTGTTATGAGGCTCACGTAACGAAAAGAATACTTAAATACATAGCTTGCATGGTATATTAAGAGTTATTATGGCCATTACTCAAAATGAACTATAGTTTTCCAAGCTAAAAGCATATAAGCAGTCCATGAGCATATAAACGCAATGAAAAGTTTTTACACTAACTATAAAGCAGCTTATGTTCATCAACAAAGAAATTAAGCAGTTTATTGCTATCAACAAATTTCTAACTAGGTTCATCTGATTTCACATTATGTTTACAAAACAATGAATGATTTCCTAATTCATTAGAAACACAGGTTTTTAACTCCCAAGAGTTATGAACACTGAAATTTTTTCATCACAAAATTAGGTTTGAAAAAAAATGTAATAACAATTCAGTAGGCCAGAACCACTGCATCAGAGCCGTATCAAATGTTCTCCGGGTCAGGGACTTGGAATGCAACCTTGTATTTCCAGCCAGCATTAAATACATGTATTTTGAAGCAAAATGCACAAAATAGCTGAGCATTTATATGAAACAGCTACTTTTACAATATCTAAACTGCTTATGTCTCAGAAACTATATTAGGTTATTAGCACCAACAAGATAAGACCACCCCAGCCCAAAAAATAAACTGTTAAGAACAGAAGTAAGCACTATAGATGAAGCAAAGCACAAAACAGAAACTACAGATTTCAACTCCAGGAGGCAGGCATCAGTGTTAAGCAAGCTAGTTAGAAAGGCTGAAAAAGCTATCTACTAGAATTAGTGTTTCAATTTAGTGGAAAAAGAAAATTTATCTGTTAAACTAAGAATCCTAGTAAAGATTCAAAAATACTTCCACAGTCCCTTTAATACTCTAAAAATGTGGAGAAGAAAAAAAGAAGAAATGCATAAGTTTCCCCAAAATGATCCAACTGAAGTTAAGCCTGATGTACATGCCACATGAGAGGTAAGTTTCTAAAGCTCATACCTCAAAAATCGCATACTGTGTAATATGGAGCCTTTGTGGTGTTTTGCATCAAGTCAATCTGTAAGACAGCAGTTACAGTATTAGTGAAGACAGCGGGTTAAAACATTTGTTCAAACATGAAACAAATCTCACTCATGAGTTAGGTGCTTTTTCTTTAACTATGGCCACTGTAGGTTCAAATACTGAAGCAAAAATCACGATGGAAAGCCACTCTGCCTTTGAGGACAAAGAGTCTTTAAGTGGCAATCAAAAAATAAAAAAAAAAAGTGAGTACATAAGAGAATTTAAATGTTAACCGTAACATACAGATCCCATGTGAATACAGTTATTTTATTTACCTATATTCAAAATCGAGAAAATGTAATAAATCTAGGAGGTTATTCACTTCAGGTGACTCAAATCTTCAGCCCTCATACATCTGCCACTGGTTAAAGGGCAGTATCTCCTGGATGGATAGTCTTGTGGTCCAGCACCTATAAACACTACATAGAACAACTCCCCTTTCCCCAAAAATCCACCTCTAGAAAGTATGAAGTTGCGAAAATTTCCTATGAAGAAGCATTTCCATAAAGGACCCTAAAATGACTTGATGCAAACAACACACCTAATGGTGCCGCTGGAAAAACATCATCACTTTAAGCTGTTTTAAACCTGGACTGAAGAGATTTCACCCCCATAGTTAGACCTAATTTGTAACATTCATAACGGGTATAAACCAGGAAATGAGATTTGCCCTTAAGGCAATGAGGTAGGAACAATGCAACACTGGTACTCAAAAAGCAGCTACATAAGATGACAGAGCTCTCATGTTGCTTAAAAATGATGTACCTTTTAAACTTAAAGTTTATTCCCATAATGTTTCTGTCTTACAGTTTCTTTTTATTTCTGTGATCCAAACAACCTGGGTAAGAAAGGGGTTATTTCATCTTACAACTCTCAGATCATATTCCATCACTGAGAGAAGTCAGGATAAGAACCCAAGGCAAGAACTGAAATAGAAACCATGACTGTTTCCCATGGCTTCCTCAACCTCCAATTTAGCAACTTAGACAATCAGGACCACCTGCCCAGCGGTGGCACTGCCCACAGCGAGCTGAGTCCTTAAAGAAAATGTCCTACAGGTCAATCTGATGTGAGCATTTTCTCAATTGAGATTCCCTCTTCCCAAATGACTCTAGCTTGTGTTAAGTTGACCAAATACTAACCAGGGCAGTCTTACTCACCTGGATTCAAACATGCTTTCATGCAGAAGAAAGGACAAAAAGTCTGGGGCTTCAAGAATATCACTTTCATAATAAAAATAATGGTCCTAAGAGCAAGTCTAGGAATGAAAGATTTATTTGGGGGGCTCAAATACTTTTTATTTTTATTCTACATGTATGAACATTTAGCCTACATATATGAATGTACACCCCATGCATACCTGGTGTCTGCAGAAGCCAGAAGAAGGTGTAAGATTCCCTGGAAAGGGAGCTATACAGACGACTGGGAGCTGCCATGTAAGTGCTGGGAATCGAACCTGGGTCCTCTGCAAGAGTAACCAGTACTCTTCACCACTTAGCCATCTCTACAGTCCCTTCAGAGACTTATACAATTTTGCATCAATTTTGCAATATTAAAAATGTAGTTAATACAATTTCTTGGTAAACGTTCCTTAGCTATCTAAGGATTAAGTGACTATAATACCAAATTTTAATTATTTAAAGTTCTGTTACCTATTTTATTATAAATCACACTGTAGACTTATGAAAAACAAAATATACTTAACAAATGTGAAACTACAAAGATTTTTACCTTACCCAAAAGAAGCTGTAGCCTTTAGCTGTGGATTCTAGACAGTAATCTCTAAAATCCTAGAATGTCATGCCTAGGAAGGCTTTTTGTTCACCTGGGGACTCTGTGGAACAGTGTGACATACAGTAGAACCTTTGAGATACATAAACTCCAAAGGGCCAGAAACTAAAATAGTTATGTAAGCAATTAGCTACAGAGCCTCAATAAAAACTCACTTAGACAAGAGCAAGCATCCTGGTTGGGTACTGTTAAAATAGATACCAACAGGAAGTCATACCATCTGTAATTCTTCAAGAAAAGAACAATTGCAAGCTCCATGACTGGAACCTTTCTGGACTCCCTCTGTCCTACATGTCCTTTGCTATTGTTAATATGAACACTTTGGTAGCAATATACTACGAGCCTGATATAAGGACTTCATTTGCAATTAGCATTAGAACTAAGGTTGGTATTAGGGACTATACTCCCTCTATCTGTACCTACATTAAAAAAAAATTCACTAAATATACTCTCACGCAAAAATTCACAAAACTCTTCTAAAAACTTTTATTTTTACTAAAACACAATGTTATCATTTAATTTCAAAATTATAAATAAATCTGCATCAATTTTGCAATATTAAAAATGTAGTTAATACAATTTCTTGGCAAAAGTATAATTTTAGTAGCATCTTTACCAAATGTAGTGTGACTTTCAAGGAACTTCAAATACCCTGTCTGTTGACCTCTAGTCCTATTAAACAGAAGGTGCAAACAAAGGTAATCACTTCAGAGGAAATTATTTTAGATTTCAACCTTTGTTTCATGAGAATAACTTCTTCAGAGAAAAGCCTAGTGAACTCCCTCCCAACAGTTCAGACTCCTTTAAGCTGCTATAATCTATAACAAGACCTTTGACGCTACTCAGGTTTACAGTACATTCACTCTATGAGCTAACACCATGAGCTCCTACAAAGAAGAGCAAACCTAAAGGTTCAAATCTGAAATGCCCCCACTTGATCATGCATTGTCCCCAACTTGCAGACCTAATCTGGGAGATTACAGAGCCTTTAGAACAATGGTTCTTGGCATGTGGGCCACGACCCCTTTGGGGGTCAAACAGCCCTTTTGCCAGGGTTATCTAAAACTATTGGGAAACACTGATATTTACATTCCAGATCCTAACAGTAGCAAAATTACAGTTATGAAGTAGCAATGAAATAATTTTTATGGTGGGGGTCACAACAAGAAGAACTGTATTAAGGGTCTCAGTATTAGGGAGGTTGAAAAATCACTGCTTCAGAAGGTGGAACCTCACTAGAGGAAGTGGTCACTAAGGCAGGTCCTTAAGACTATATTATCCCTGGCTCCTTCCGGTCACACTCTCTACTTTGGCCACCATGCCTGTCCTACTATGATGGGCTGAGACATTCTGAAACCATGGACAAAAGTAAATCCTTCTTCACTTGAGCTGCTTTTGTCAAGTACTTTATCACAGCAGCAAGTAAAGAAACATCTATCATCTCATTGCATCTTTACCACAACCTCATTAATTCCATTATATAGGTAAGATAACTGAGATTCCCTAACTGACCCAAAACTACTCAGTTTTACTAATGACTACAAACTTTCTCCCCATAAATCCAAATTCACCTCCATCTGCACATATAGCCTTTGTCCATCGTCATTAGACAACAAGTAAAGCTCCTCCCTAGAGAAGTCATCTGGACCCCGAGTTTCACCTCTCTCCCAAGCACCTTTACCTTCTGTAGACCACACACAGACTCTCCCACTTCACCACTGTTCATTACATCACCTGCAAAAGCACTCCAACAACACTCCTGTACAAATAATTGAACTCCTTTCCTTTTAAAAATCTAGTCAAGCACACACATAAAATCCTGGCTCTCAGGAGGTAGAGGTAAGAGGATCAAGAACTCAAGGACAGTCTCAGCTACACAGCAATTTGGAGACCAGACCGAGCCACATGACACCCTGTCTTGTACACCCCATCCCAATAAAACTGTCCAGAATCTTCAGACAAGTCCCTCAAAACTCCACCTTTAGCTCCACTTACTTTTCCACAGAAACCTTCACCTGACCTTCAGCACATCACCCACCTATTTCTGCCCAGTAAGAGCTGCCTTTTAATGCACTTTTTCCTTTTCTTTTCCTTTCTCCCCTACACCCCTCACCCTTCCTCTCAACCATAAAGACAGGATCCTTCTGCAGCCCATGCTGTTCTGGAACTTACTATGTAGACCAGCCTGGCTCAGAGACCGCATGCCACTGCCTCCCAAGTGCTAGAATTAAAGACATGTACCACCATGCCTGACTTAACTCCTTCACTGGACACTTTGTATACCCCTGGCTGTCCTGGAACTCACTCTGTAGACCAGGCTGGCCTCAAACTCAAAGATTCGCCTGCCTTTGCCTCCCAAATGCTGGGACTAAAGGTGTGTGCCACCACCATGTGGCTTCACTTCACTCTTACAGCTAAAGCCCCACATTCATTTTTCAGTTTCCAAATGCTCATTCTCATTGCTACTCTATCTGGTGTCTGGTTTGAATTCTTCAAAGTGTTGCAATGGCTCTGTACTTCCACATAACCCCTTTACTCACTTCCTCCCAATACCAGCTTACATTGTGACAGTAACAGCCTTGCCAAGCCCCTTAATCTTGCTTAAGATTTTCTTCACACCAAGTTACCAAAACCTCAACCCCAAATAAATTCAATGATCAACTACTCACTTGGAAGCATAACACTGACAACCAACTTCCCAGACCTCCCCATTCTCTTCTGATTCCAAAACATCCTAACAGCCAGCCCACAGATTCTAACCTTTGACAAGAAAACAAAGACAGTAACGTGATGTGGGATTTCCCTCTATATGCTGTGAATACAACTGGTTAATTAATAAAGAAACTGTCGGGGGGGGCGGGAAAAAAATAAATAAAAAAAATAAAAAAATAAAGAAACTGTCTTGGGCCTGTGCAGGGAATAGAGGTAGGTGGGGAAAACTAGCTGAATGCTGGGAGACGGGAGCAGAGTCAGAGAGAAGCCACGTAAACCCTGCCGGAGCCGGACAGAACTTTTACCCAGTAAGCCACTGCAACATGGCAAAACACAGATTAATAGAAATGGGTTAAATTAATATGTAAGATTTAGCCAATAAGAAGCTAAAGCTAATGGGCCAAGCAGTGTTTTAAATAATATAGTTTCTGTGTGATTATTTTGGTTCTGGGGGGCCGGAACTAACTAGCGGCCTCCTTGATACAGTACCGTATCTGCACTTAATCCTACACCTCCTTCAACTCTTCTGAGCTTTTCACAGATACTTCCTCAAATAGAATCTCTTTCCAATACAGCTAAATTTTCTTCCTAAGTGTGAAGTTTTCTAATTTAACATCTCTTGCTAAAATATAGTAAACACAAGTAAACAGTCTTTTTATTAAAAAAAAAAGAGTAAACACAAAGGAAAAATCTCCATCAAGCCTACATGCCCCTCTGCCACATATTCTGCTCCCTACAAACAAAAAACTCTCAATGTTCTAACATCTCAAACACAACTGACTCCTCTTACCAGTATCCTCATAGAATAAGGACCATATTTTTTAGGTGTTTTATGACCAAAGGCACTATTTGATCTGTGAGATTATATATCTCACCTCCAAAACTCATTTTCACCCTCATCTTCGAAAATAATTTGAAGCCACAAAACTAATGTTACTCCCACCGGGCAGTGGTGGCTCACACCTTTAATTAATCCCAGGACTTGAGAGACAGAAGCAGGCAGAACTCTTCGCGGCCCTGTCTAGGAGAAAAAAACAAAACAAAACAAAACAAAAAAAGCCTAACTGTGGTAGCACACGCCTTTAATCCCAGCACTTGGAAGGCAAAAGTAGGCAGATCTCTGTGAGTTCGAGGCCAACATGGTCTACAAAGTGAGTTCCCAGTCAGGACTGTTACACAGAGAAACCCTGTCTCATAAAAATAAAAAACAAACAAAACTAGCCCTAATGTCACACCCTCAGTCCTTCTCATGCACTACACATTCCTTTCAAATTAAATCTTTTGGTATCTCAAGTTTTAACTTTTCTTCAGTGTCTAGAGAGAATTTAGTCCCTGCCTAAACAGCTTTGGCCTTAGCCCTTGCTCCCTCACTCAGTCTTTCCTTTCATCTTCCCAAGCCTCGTTCAACTTTCCTTTGTCAAATTTCAGATAACCAAGTCTCATCAGGAGCCACCGCTATCTGTACACTTCTGAAGGCCTAATGGTTCTTCCCTCTGCTCTTACTAACTGTACTCTACAAAGAGAACATAAACACCAAAAGGGCAGAGGCCTATTAGGTTATCACTTTGCCTGGATATCATAAAAAAATCCTGTTGATTAAATTATGTCATTGGAGTCTTTTATTCAACTTTGCAATTCAGCTGCAACCTAAACTTCCTCCCGAAGCCCTTCCAGTAAAATCAACATTTCTGGCCTGAGGATATAACTCAGTAATAAAGCACTTCACAGAATGCATAAGAACCTGGGTTCAGTCCCCAAGTTCCAAACAAAATGGGGAAATATGAATATCAACGTTTTCTTGGACCATTTACTACAAAAAGCGCTCGCTGAGACTAAAGATTATAAAAGAGGGCTGGGAGATGACTCAGTGGATACAGTCACTTGTAGTGAAGCCTGAAGACCCAAGTTCAATAACTGACCTCAGAAGCACTTGACAGAAGGAGAAAACCAATTCCTACAAATTGTCTTCTAACCTCCAGGTGCATACCCCAAGAGCACTCAAGCACTCACACACATCTTTAAAACAAAAGACAATTCCAACTCACCTAAGAATTCGCAATCTAGATAGGAGTGGTGGCACACTGCCTTTAGTTCCAGCACTCAGGAAGCAGAAGATGTTTAATTTCCAGGCCTGCTAGAGCTACATAGAAAGACCCTGTTTTAAAAAATAAATAAAATAAAACCTAAAAAAAAAAAGCCTACTTAAATTGTTTGCATAATCTGAATGTTGTGGTGGTTTAAATAAGAAAGGCCCCCATATGCTTATATTTGAATGCTTAGTCACCAGGGAGTGGAACTGTTAAAAGGATTAGGAAGGATGGCCTAGTTGGAGTGGGTGTGGCCTTGATGGAAGAAGTGAATTTCTGGATGTGGCCTATGAAGTTTCAAAAGCCCATACCAAGTTCACTCTCTTGACTGTGGATCAGGATGTAGCTCTCAACTATTTTTCTAGTTAGTACTATGCCTGCCTACATGCCACCATATTCCTCACCATGATGATAATAGACTAAAGTTCTGAAAGTGTAATCAAGTCTTGCATTAAATACTTTTTCTAATAAGAGTTACCTTGGTCATGATGTCTCTTCATAGCAATAGAACAGTAACTAAGACAGAATATAAAAGTGCTCTGTAATTTCAGAAGAAATCCCAACATTAGCTCCTCCTTCAAAGTCTCACACACTCAAAGAAGCAGTTAGCTAGCTATAGGCTGGTTTCAGTTGTTCACTTGAGATGTTACCACTGACAGAAGGAGGCACTATCTTAAACCACACATTCTTCCAGAAAGGAGAGTAAATGCAATAGTTGCTACATGGAAAAAAAGAGGGCAGAAGAAAGAATGGGAGAAGTTTAGAAGATAGTGGTGACTAGAAATCTAACATGTTTTGTCTTTTAAAGACCTAACTATGCTAGGTATGGAGCATGTGCTCAGGAGGCTGCGGCAGGAGAACCAGGAAGATCTCAAGATGCAGGAAGCCCAGGCTATGCAGCAAACCTGACTCAAGAGCAAAAAATAAATAGAGGGAAGAAAGAGAACAAAGACAAAGGGTCAGGGAGCACATGAAAACAACGTTCAATAGCATCAGTAACTGGGAAAAGCAAATCAAGACCACAAGGAAAATTTATTATAACTATAATAATCAGAATTTACAATCTGAAAATAGAAACAGAAAACAGGGTTTTATGAGGGTGTGGCGGAATTAGAGCCCTTTTCTGCATTGTCATGGGAATGAAAATGTTTCAGCCACTTCAGAAATCTCTCTTAAGGTATATGCCCAAAATCGAGACTATATGTGGCAATAAACATATTACACAAAGTTGCACTGGTCTAGGGGTAGACATCTACATGTCTACTGGTAGGCAAAGGACTACAGATGCAGGGCATCTGCACAACAGAGTATGATCCAGCAGTAAGAAGGAATGAAGCACTGACATATTAAAACCTTAGATGAATGTGAAAATCAAACTAAGTAACGTGAGCTAGACAGAAAAGGAAACACACACAATTGTATTCATATGACTGGACAGATTGACATGGCAGGACTGTGGTTGCCAGGGGCTGGATGAAAGTAAGAATGTACAGTGACTGTTTGATGGATATAGGGCTTTCCTTCTTGCGATAATGGAGAAAATTCCAAAACTAAATAGAAATGCTCAATGACTACATAATATCCTTGATGCCAACGAACAGTACATTTTATGTGCATTTTATTACCCTTTTAAAACCAACCAATCCTTGTTTCTGACATTCTAAACCACGAAGAGACACTGGCTAGGTTCAGAAACTATAAAAGAGCACAGAGGCTTCTGGGAGGAATGATTAGAACCTGGTTGTGGTAGTTACACTACATCATTCATTTGTCAAAACTGAAAGAACTACACAGCATCATTTCCATAAAGGTCACTTCAATTTTTTCCCCCAATATTTACACTTAGACTGGGGCAGAAGCTCAATGATAGAGCACTCTCTTGACACACATAAAGCCCCAGGTTCAACACCTTTCTTATGGTAAGGGCATCAAAGTAGAAGGCAGGACTTGTTTTGAATAACTCAACATACCATGTCTTTTACTACCCACCATGGTTAGCCATTTTACAAGAAAAAAACAGAGCTATACCACTGGTTTAATGTCACTACACTTCAGTTAAACAAGTTGCTGGCCTGGAAAATAATCCATAGGAAGAACTGGAGCTAAAAACTCCATCTGGCCAAGGCACCCAAAGAAACTTGGACCAGTAACAGACAGCTGCCAATGACACCAACAATAAACAGTTCTAAACTTTTAGTACAACAGCAGCCTTGCCGTTGCCAATGCCTGAGAAATTTCTGAATAGTCCACAGGGCACTTTATTTAAAATAATTATTATAATAATTACATAGTAAGTTTCTAATAATCTATTGTCTATTTTGACAAATGAAAATTCTCACTAAATTCTCATAAACAAACCACTAAAAGGTAATGCAAAATTAAAAATTTAAGCAGTGCTAAATAAAGCAACACCAGATTTACACGGTGAGTTTCTGTCTTTTTAACAAACCAAAAAATAAATACTATGTAGAAGATACTAATTTTCCTTATTATAAGAGACAGAATCTCTGGAAAAGCAGCCATTGCTCTTAATCTCTAAGCCATTTCTCCAGTCCCAAGAGAACTCTATTAAGAACTCAAAGTAGTATGTCCATGAGAGACCACAAGTCAAGAGCACCTACCCTTCTAAGCAACTACCTGATACAGCTTAACTTGCAACATATATAAATGTTAACACAAACAAAAGGCATTAAGTTTAAAATCCACACTAGTGGTTCTCTACAGAGAAAGACTGCCAAAAAACATTTAGAGAGGCAGTTTTCAATTTATGCATAAATACATCTTAATGTTCTTTCTAACTTTACCAATAAAGAAAGACAGTATTTCTTGTTTTCTGGTTTTCAAGACAAGGTTTCTCTGTGTAACACTCCTGGCTGTCCTGGAACTCGCTTTTTTGACCAAGCTGGCCTCAAATTCACTGAGATCCACCTGCTTCTGCCTCCCCAAAGTGTTGGGATTACAGGCTTACACCACTGCCCCGGCTCAGTAAGTGAATCTTTAAACAGACTGATTCAGCATCTCTAGTAACACCCACAGGACCAGTGCTGGTAAAAAAAAAAAAAAAAAAAAAAAAAAAACAACAACCTGATGCCAAGACTGGAGAGATGGGCTCTGTGTTCTTCCAGAGACCTGGCTTCAATGTCCAACACCCCCCTCCTACAATAGCTCATACCATTTGTAACTCCAGTTCCAGGGGATCCAATGCCTTCTTCTGGTTTCTGAAGGCATTGCATGAATGTGGTACACAGACACACATGCAAGCAAAACACCCATACACGTAAAATAATTTCTAAAAAATAACAAGAAAGAAAGAAAAAGAAAGAAAGAAAGAAAGAGAGAAAGCCTGATGAACTAAGTTCAATGCCCCTCTCAGGACACACTTGGTAAAGGAAAAGCAGCACCTCCCACTGATCCTCATATACTTAACTGTAGTACACACACAAACAAAACAAACTTTTTTTTTTTTTTTTTTTTTTTTTGGTTTTTCGAGACAGGGTTTCTCTGTGGTTTTGGAGCCTGTCCTGGAACTGTATCTTGTAAACCAGGCTGGTCTCGAACTCACAGAGATCCGCCTGCCTCTGCCTCCCGAGTGCTGGGATTAAAGGCATGCGCCACCACCGCCCGGCAAAACAAACATTTTTAAAACTCTTTTTTAATTAAAAAATGTCTCATGAATCTCAGAAGGCATAATGCCATAAATCAACTATAAAGGAAAGACACAAAATAATCACACTATTCTACCACAGGAATACTCATTAACTAAAGAGAGTTTGCCCAGCACTTTACTAAAACCCAAGCGGCGGCAGCAGAGCCAAGACATGGCCCCAGCTCTGCTCAGCTGGCGTCAGAATTACTGACATATATTTAGCATAAATTTAAGGAAGGTAGAAAACAACTTAAAACCACCTACTAAGTTATTTCAAACCTACAAAGTCTACAAACTCCATTTTTATTATATTTTATACCTAACACACTTAATCACATTTAGTTAAAAATAGCCGGGCAGTGGTGGTGTGCGCCTTTAATCTCAGCACTCAGGAGGCAGAGGCAGGTGGATCTCTGTGAGTTCAAGTCCAGCCTGGTTTACAAGAGCTAGTACCAGGACAGGCTCCAAAGCTACAGAGAAACCCTGTCTCAAAAAACAAAGAAAAGAAAAGAAAAGAAATTATTCTCCCTGGCTTATATTTTCAACTAGTAGTCAGTTCTTTTGTTTTGTTTTGCTAATTGTTTTTTTTGAGATAGCATCTCACCATGTAGTCCTTGGCTGGCCTGAACTCTCTATGTAGAATAGGACAGGCTAGAAATCATACAGATTTGACCTCCTCTGTATCCTTGAGTATTAAGACTAAAAGCTTGGGGCTGGAGAGATGGCTCAGAGGTTAAGAGCATTGCCTGCTTTTCCAGAGGTCCTGAGTTCAATTCCCAGCAACCACATGGTGGCTCACAGCCATCTGTAATGGGGTCTGGTGCTCTCTTCTGGCCTGCAGGCATACACACAGACAGAATATTGTATACATAATTAATTCATTAATTAAAAAAAAAAGACTAAAAGCTTGTGCCACCATGCCCAGTCCTGGGTAGCAAGTTCTTAGAGTTGCCTGTGGATCAAACCTGAGGAATCATGCATACTAAGCCAATATGCCACCACTCATCTCCATCCTTTTACTCTCTTAATTCTGAGATAGGGTCTCACTAAATTGCCCAGACAGGCCTTTAACCTTCCATCCTTCTACCTCAGCCTCTAGTGTACTTGAAATGGCAGGCCTCTGTCAACTACAGTGGATTTTTAAATGGACCAGAAGAATGGGGAAGAAAGATCAAAGAATACAAACTCTCAAATGGAAAAATGTTTCCAGATAATCTGCAGTAACAGAATGACTACCGACAGAAACAATGTGCTTTGTACTTTGAATTACTTCAAAGAGTGCATTTCAAAAATAGGTATGTGGATGCAAACCTGTAATACCATCAAATAATAAAATCATGAAAAAAATAAAAACAAAACTAAGTACATTTTAAATAGCTCTCCTACCATCCAAAAAAAAAGTTAAGAAAATTGGCTTGATTTAACCCATCAACATTATATGCACTATGTACATTTATCTAAACTTCAGTTTGTACCCAATACACATGCACAACTGTGTCTGTTAAAAATAAAGCAGACAACTGTCAGTGGTGGTGCACGCCTTTAATCCCAGAATCTGGGAGGCAGAGGCAGGTGGACCTCTTTGAATCTGAGGCCAGTATGATCTATAAACTGAGTTCCAGGTCAGCCAGTGCTACATAATGAAACACTATTTCAAAATAAATAAATAAATACATACATACATACATAAATGAGAAGCAGTAGCAACAGCTTGGGGAAGAGCAAAGGCTGGTGTGTCTCTGTGAGTTCAAGGCCATTCTGGTCTACCTAACAAGTTCCAGGCCAACCAGGGTTACATAGACCTGTCTCAAAGAAAAAAACAAGGGGCTGGGTGGGATATAACTCAATAGTGAACACTTGCCTAGCAAGTCCTTGGCCCTGCATTCAATCCTCAGACAGAAAGACAGACAGACAGACACACACACGCGCGCACACACACACACACACAAAAAAAAACCTTTCAAAACACAAGAACGATAGTTATAGTGCAATTTTGTGTCCTCAATAACTTACAATAAAATAAAGGTAACATGCATTATAATAACTATGTAAAGCCACTTAAATACTGTATTTCTCTTAGAAAACTTGTTTTTAGGGCTGGCAAGCTGTCTCAATAAATAAAGGCACTTGTCATATAAACCTGATGACCTGAATTTGATCCTGAGATCCTTGTAAAAAGTGGAAGAAATTCCACAAAATTGGTCTGACTCATGTTTGCAATATATGCACTTGAGTGCACATACAAATACAAGTTGTTTTTTTTTAAAGAAAACTTGGTTTTACAGCCAGTGAGACTACTACACATAACCTTAATTATTACCCAAAGTTCATTCATAACTTCGGTTGTCCTCAAAATGGAACAAAATACTGCATTTAGAGTGCTGCTAATATTCCAAACAATGACATAATCATTTTTAGTAGAATGTCCTTTTAAACTCAGCTTCTGAATAACCACTCTGTCTCAAGTTCCATTGTCCTTATGACACTGAGAACTTATTCAGTTTCCATTTTTCCTCAGGTACCCTAAAAACAGTAAAGACAGGCAAGAAATGCAATTGATCTTTTTACAACAAATTTTAAGATGCTTTCTTTTAAACTAAATATTAATATTGATTCTGTGATACTAGAAGTCATTTTTAACCAGAATACAATTTCACTTTTTGAAAGGAAACAAACATTAAAATGAATGCAGCCATGCACTGTTTCAGAAACTGTTGGCTCTGGAAAAGCAGAGTTTCATTCCTCCAATCAAGTGCAGAACTAAAATTGCCCCAGGCATTCTAAAGGGACATCAGCAACTTCAACCCAGTACTTAATATTTTAGTGAATGGACTAGTTTACATAATTAATACATATAGATACAACAGATGTGGGGTAAGAGGCCAATGTGTTAAAGAATTTCAAAATATAAGCAGTATTTTTCAAGATTAATAAGACCTATTAATCTTAATTACCTTATCCTTCCTTCTATTTAAGAGCTGGCTACCAAAGATCATTAAAACAATGATTCCTTGAAGCTTCTTGAATAGCAGTATAATTTGCTGCCTCAGGCTAACTGGGCCTGCTGTAAGTAGAACAAGTCCTCTCCAAATGCTGCCTAGGCTAACAGGTTTATAAACTCAGGTACTATGTAAAATCAGAAACATGCAGACTCCAAATACCACCTCTATCAACTATGTCCTATGGCCAAAGTATACCTGAAAAACAATGCATATGTACTAGCAGCGCACCGCAAGATTTTTTTTCCATCATTCCCTGATCAACAAACCAATAGGTGCATAAGGCATTCAGAGATACTTTAGAGGTGTGAACAAATGAGCAAATATTGCACTATTTTAAAGAAGGTATGTCAGCACCTGAGAATTTGGATATCTGAGTGGAGTCTTGGAGTCAAGTCCCTCTATAGATAACAAGGGACAACTATATTGACATTCAAACAGAATAAAACCAGGTATGGTGTCAAACACCTTTAATCCCAGCACAGGGAGGTAGATGATTTCTGAGTTTAGGGCCAAGGAGGGCTACAAAGTGAGACTCCGTCTCAAAATAAAATTGTTTTTAAAGAGAAAAGGGGAGACTACATACTATTTTTGATGCACTAGTAGGATGGAAGAGGATACAGACGTAAAACATGACTTACAGAAGATCCACACTCTAGCCGGGCAGTGGTGGCACATGCCTTTAATCCCAGCACTCGGGAGGCAGGCAGATCTCTGTGAATTCAAGGCCAGCCTGGTCTACAAGAGCTAGTTCCAGGACGGGCTTTAAAACTACAGAGAAACCCCCCCTGTCTCAAAAAGCCAAAAAGGAGGAAGGAGGAAGGAGGGAGGAGGGAGGAGGGAGGAGGGAGAGGGGGAGGGGGAGGGGGAGGAGGAGAAGAAGCAGCAGCAGCCGGGCGGTGGTGGCGCACGACTTTAATCCCAGCACTCAAGTTCAAGACCAGCCTGGTCTACAAGAGCTAGTTCCAGGATAGGCTCCAAAACCACAGAGAAACCCTGTCTCAAAAAACCAAAAAAAAAAAAAAAAAAAAAAGAAGAAGAAGATCCACACACACTGTGCTTAATAGAGAAATGCAGGGGCTGGAGAGATGGCTCAGTGGTTAAGAGCACTGACTGCTCTTCCAGAGGTCCTGAGTTCAATTCCCAGCAACCACATGGTGGCTCACAGCCATCTGTAATGAGATCTGGTGCCCTCTTCTGGCATGCAAGCATACATGGAAGGAATGTTGTATACATAATAAATAAATAAATCTTTAAAAAAAAAAAGAGAAATGCAAACATCAAGATTTGGGGGTGATGGTTAAGTTAAGTAGTATGAAGGAAACCCAGGATATAGTATTTAAAAGTCTGTGTCCCTCTTAACAGTGTAAGAACAGCCAGGCTGAACACTCTGAGAAGGAAAAACTTCACAACAGTTGCGCTATCACTTTGTAGCAAGAACTGCAAATAGCATAAGGCAGCAAGGAGATGTGATGAGGAGGTGCCTCAGAGCGAATAAGACAGACACACACAAAGGGAGAGAAAATGACTGGGTCTGTTTTCTTCAACCTAAACACTAGTTGGGGTAACAAAATGGGTAAGTGATGTGATAAGCATTCATCGATATTAGCTACAAACTTTGGAAAGGCAAAAGGATCTGGGTTAGCAATCAAAGCTTAAAAAAAAAAGAAAAAAAAAAGAAGAGTGTGGCTAAAAGGCCAAGAATCTGTAGCTCCTAGACTAAGTCTAGCCAGATGAGGACCTCCTATACATTCCAGCACTCCAGATACCAAAAAATGGGTCTACCATCTGAAACTTTTCAATACTTCAGATACTCCAAGTTAGCAAGCAAGGTTTATAGCGATAGTTAATAGAAATACATTGAAGATAGTAAGATTCAAAAATCTAATGAGACTAAACTGATAATAAACCCTGACAATATATAAAGACGTCCCCTCTACAAAAGATTTCAAAGTAGAGGGGGCTGATGGCTCAGAGGTTAAGAGCATTGCCTGCTCTTCCAAAGTTCCTGAGTTCAATTCCCAACAACCACATGGTGGCTCACAACCATCTGTAATGGGGTCTGGTGCCCTCTTCTGGCCTGCAGGCATACACACAGACAGAATATTGTATACATAATAAATAAATAAATATTTTTAAAAAAAAAGATTTCAAAGTAGGGCCAGCAAGATGCTCATTTGGTAAAGATACTTAATGCCACATCTGACTGCCTGTAAGATGGTTTATTGACTTCTACAAATAGGATGACCTGTGCACCCCCGCCCCGCCACCACATACACACAAATAAAAAAATGTTTAAAAAAAAAAGTCAATGCATGCTCTCAACAATATGCTGTTGCTGGCAGGGTGGGGTGGTCGTGGTGGTAACTCAACTGAAAAAATTGTCTGTTGTTGGGAACCGGGGCTATAGAGGTATACACATCCAATTTAAAAAAAAAAAATTTACTGAAGAATGAACCACAGTTGGGCATGGTGGCACATGTTTATAATCCCAACACTCAGGAGGCAGAGGCAGGTAGATCTCTGAGTTCAAGTCCAGCCTGGTCTGCTAAGCAAGTTCCAGGACAGTCAGGACTATTACACAGAGAAGCCCTGCCTTGAAAAATAACAACAACAACAGAAAAGAACCACACATACACAATGGAGTTCACTCAATAAACAAAGAGAAGAGGGAGAACTAACTTTCTAAGACAAATCAGTTCTAAGTAAGCAAGTTGGTAACACTCTAAAGAAACAGAAAACAAAATATAGTATGATGGCCTATTGTGTATAGGAATTAAATCACAAATTTTCTACAAACTCTGCTTTTAGGTCTTTATACAAGAAAGTCTATTTTTCTCTGTAGTTCCAAAAAGACAAGCTCTGAGAAAGTGACACCAATTTCAGGTAATCAAAATAATGATACTATGAAATGACCTGAAATAAACAGCTTGTGTGACTCCTCCAAGGACAGTTCAATGACAGGAACTCCAACAGATCTGTTTTTGGTAATTAGGATAAGGAAAGCAGAAAACCCTACTGATGTGAGAAGTCAATGTTCCTTAAAAGGTACTGTGGTCACATCTGTTTTAGAAGAGTAGCATGTCTTGTTTACTAAGGTGACAAGTATGGACAAGGGGAAAGCCTCACTCACCTAAGTGATTACCCTTAACTACCAGACAAGTGAAAGGCTTCTGCTAGCCCAAGTTCCCACATATTGGGAAGTTTTTGTCTGAGCTTCAATCATGCACTATAAACAGAACACAGAAGGAATACATGACTTAGGTCCTCAGCAGCCTTTTGTCTGGCCTTCCCAACTGGGCTTACAGATACACACCCTTCAAGAAACAACAGACTGAATCTTCCTAAATGAAGGTACTCTGGTGTTTTAAATTTCGATGGCTCAAGCCATTCTAATTACACTTGAACTATGACCAAAGTCAACAGTGCAGCTCCAGTCCAGCTCTTTAGCTTCATCATTTACTTGTCTTATTCTTCACAGGCATCCTGCTTCTAACTAAACTGAGAGAATTTATCAGGAAGAGCTTGTATTACAGCAGCCATTCTGTCTGATTCAGATTTTCTCCAAGCTTACCACGAAAACTGTATAGACCAATTTCATCACACCACTCGTGCATGCAGTGTCAGAGACCAGAATGTTCCACTCAACTATACAGCCTTTCCTCCTCTCTAAGTTCCCAAATCTGAAACTCCACTAATCAAATACAAAAATAGATACACCACACTATAATACACAATCCATAATGTTCTGCCATTTTTTTATTACTTAGAGAATAATTCAGTACTTTCTATGATCAAACCCATGTAGATAAGGCCTATGATACAGTATGCTCTGCCATTTTAAAGTCTGATTTCTCACAAATCAAAAATATCCCCAAAAAGCATCAATATGTACTGGTAATAATATTTTCATAGTTAAAACTATTTTATTATCTCTTAAATTTAAAATAGGAATTAGAGAAATGGTTCAACAATTAAGACTGCTCAGGCAGAGGGCTCACATTCAATTCCTAGTGCCCACAATTATCTATGTGTGGGTTGTGTGGAAGGTCCTTCTGTCTGTGTGTTACCTTTATTAGTTAATTAATTAAAAACTGCTTTGTGCCTATAGCAGAGCTATATGGAAACAAAGCTAGGCGGGGGAAACTAAACTGAATGCTGGGAGAAGGGAGGCGGAGTCAGGGAGAAGCTCTGTAGCCCGGCCAGAAATGGATGGTGGAACTTTATAAAGCCCGTAAGCAGCAGCCATATGGTGATACACAAATTAATAGAAATGTGTTAAATTAATATGTAAGAGTTAGCCAGTAAGAAGTTAGAGCTAATGGGCCAAGAAGTGATTTAATTAATACAGTTTCTGTGTGATTATTTCAGTTCTGGGAGGCCAGGACAAACAAGCAGCCCCCTCCAATATGTGGGTATCTGACTCTGGTCCCAGGGGATCCAATATCCTCTTCTGGCCTGTGAGGACAATGCCTGCACATGTATCCTAGACACGCAAAACTCCCATATACATTTTTTAACAAAAATTTAAAAAGTTTGAATACTAAGCCAGGCAGTGGTGGTGGTGCATGCCTTTAACCCCAGCACTTGGTAGGTAAAAGCAGGCAGGTCTCTGAGTTCAAGGCCAGCCTGGTCTATGGAAGTTTGAGGATTGCCAAGGCTACACAGAGAAACCCTATGTAATACTAATGTTCAATCATGTTCCAATTTTAAAAAAGAAACAAAGAACCAACAAGACGCTCAATGAGTTAAGGTATTTGCTACCTACAAGCCTGATGACTGGAGTTCTAATTGTCAAGTGTTTGGTTTTTTGGTTTTTTGTTGTTATTGTTGTTTTTTGTGTTTGTAAGAGACAGGGTTTCTCTGTGTAACTTTGTCCTGGAACTCACTCTGTAGACCAGGCTGACCTTGAATTTAGAGATCCAATTACCACTGCTGGGATTACTGGCACGTGCCACCACTGCCTGACAAGTTTTTTTTATAAAGGTTTTATTTGATAACAAAAATATTAACTTTCATTGAAAAAGCACTCTTATACAGTTGTTATAACTGTCAAGGTTTTATTTATAAAGGTTTTATTTGGTAATGAAAAATCAACTTTCGTTGAAAAAGCACTCATATACCATTAGTTGAAAACTCCCAATGTACTAAGCAATCTGTAATACAGGACAGGTAAAAATGATTATCAGTAGGGTATAGTGGCCTGCAGCTGTGTTTCCTAATACTGTGAGACCAAGGTAGAAGAATCACTTAAGTCCAGTAGACAATACAGACAAAACAAAAACTTGAGCCCAGTGAACAAAAGTTCATACATACTCATTAAATTCTAAAGTCTCATTCACAGCAATGAGATATTTAGCTCTGTTCAATTTTATGATTTTTTTCAGTATATTATTATATATCTGTGAACACCAGACTTAGTACATATTCACAAAAAGTAGAAAAATCAACTCTGATCTCAAAATTCCAATGTCAGTCAGTTGAGGTGGCACATGCCTTTAATCCCAGCACTCGGGAGGCAGAGGCAGGCATAATTCCAAGTTAGTATATTCTACAAATGCATTTCCAGGCCAGCAGGATCTATACAGTGATGGAGGAAGGTCATTGGCTAATAAAGGAACTGCCTTGGCCCATTTTATTGGTTAGAAGATAGGTGGGTGGAGTAAACAGAACAGAACGCTGGGAGGAAGAGGAAGTGAGTCAGACTCTACAGCTCTCCTCTCGGGAGCAGAGGCCTGAGAGAGACGCCATGCTCCTGGCTCCTGGGCAGACGCACGCTATGAAGCTCCGACCCAGGATGGACATAGGCTAGAATCTTCCCGGTAAGCGCACCTTGGGGTGCTACACACAGATGATTAGAAATGGGCTAAATTAATATGTGAGAATTAGCCTAGAAGAGAATGGGCCAAGCAGTGATTAAATGAATACAGTTTGTGTGTTGTTATTTAGGGCATAAGCTAAGCCATGTGGGCGGCTGGGGTGCTGGGGACACAGCCCCGCTGCTCTTATTACTACAATACAGCCTATATTGTAATCCTAGCACTCCAAAAACATTAAAACCAGCCTGGATGGCCAGGTGGTGGTGGTGGCAGTGGTGGAGCACATCTTTAATCCCAGCACAGAAGTCAGAGTGAGTCGAAGGCCAACCTGGTCTACAGAGTGAGTTACAGGATAGCCGGGGCTACCTACACAAAGAAACCTGTCTTGGGAGGAGGAGGAAAAGAAAAAAAAAAGGCCACTCTGGGCAATAATAGCGAGACCCCTGTCTCCAAAGTAAACCACCACCACCCCTTTTTTTTGGTAGTTTTTGTATAGCCCTGGCTGTCCTAGAAGTAGCTCTGTAGAACAAACTGGCCTCAAACGCACAGAGATCTGCCTGTCTCTGCCTCCCAAGTACTGAGATTAAAGGCGTGTGCCACCACTGCCCATCTTAAAATCCAACTTTTCATTATCAGACATAAATATCTAACTCTAATTTCACAACACTATCTTTTGATCTTTCACATGGCACTTTGTACCCCTGAAAATTTTGACCTGCCTACTGAAAATGGTAACTAATCCTAATACTGTTTCATCCATTTAGAAGCCTAAAAATAGTTAGGCGGTGGTGGCTCATGCCTTTAATCCCAGCACTCCGGAGGCTGAGGCAGGTGGATCTCTGTGAGTTTGAGGCCAGCCTGGTCTGTAAGAACTAGTACCAAGACAGGCTCCAAAGCTATAGAGAAAACCTATCTCAAAGCCAGGCGGTGGTGGCTCATGCCTTTAATCCCAGCACTCGGGAGGCAGAGGCAGGCAGATCTCTGTGAGTTCGAGGCCAGCCTGGTCTACAAGAGCTAGTTCCAGGACGGGCTCCAAAGCTACAGAGAAATCCTGTCTTGAAAAACCAAAAGAAAAAACCTATCTCGGGGAAAAAAAAAAAAAAACAGAAGCAGCCTTAAAAAAAAAAAAAAGCCCTATGACACATACCTGTAACTCCAACCACTCAAGGCTGAGGGAGGAGGACCTGAAGTTTGAGATCAGCTTGAGCTATATAGAAGCAATACCACCCCATCTCAAAACAGAAAGAAAAAAAAGTCTGGGCAGGAAAAGCTTGGGCACCACAGATACCTAATGTACAACAATAAACATGTGTTAAATAAAGACTCACAAGTACAAGAATAAAATCTAATGGATGCATTCTTTTCTCCCAATATTTATGTTTATTTACTCTCTCTCTGTGTTTCTATATATATATGTTCAGATCCTGTGGAGACAGATTCACACAGACAGCTATGAGCCTCCAGGGAGGCAGAGGCAGGCAAATCTCTGAGTTCAAGTCCACCCTGGTCTAAAGAGCAAGTTCCAGGAAAGACAAAACTACAAGGTGTGGGGGACCATGGAAGGACTACAAGGTCAATGTTCCTTAAACACTTATCTTAAAGTTCTTTCTAGTGGTCTTGGTAAACTTTCTCTATTGCCTTACCATAGTAGTCTATTCAGCCACCAGAGACATTTCCTGTGGATGTGTGTGAGGGATTCCTTTTACTATGACTGACACAACAAACTGGCAAACTAATTCTAAAAGAAGCTGACAAGAATTGTTCTTTTTCTGTTGTTTTGAGGTAGGGTATATGCAGCTCAGACTGGCCTGGAACTCACTATGTACCAGAGGATGACCTTAAATTTCCTTGTTTTTTTGAGACAGGGTTTCTCTGTAGCTTTGGAGCCTGCCCTGGAACTGGAACTAGCTCTTACAGACTAGCCTGCCTCTGCCTCCCCAGTGCTGGGATTAAAGGCTGTGTTACCACTACCCGGCTGACCTTGAATTGCCAACTGCTGGAATTACTGGCAAGTGCTATTACACCCTGGTGACGGAGCTGGGGATCAAACCCAGGGCTGCTTCCCACATTCTTATCCAAGAATTGCTTTTTCAACTGCCTGAACCCTCCTCACCTGCCCCTCCATAAATATGGGGGGGAAGGTAACAGAAAAATAAAAATTATTTGAATGAAAATACACCTGACCTGGCAATAACACTCTTATACATATGGGAACCTAGAAAGTGGAAGCACAATCAAGACCCTTTTTTAATGGGGGGTGGAACAGAACTCAGCAGCTATGAGCATTTGCTGATCTTTCTAAGCACCAGAGCTTGGTTCCCAGCACCCACATGATGACTCATAACTTGCCTGTAACTTCGGTCCAGAGGATCTACCTCCCTAATCTGACTTCTCCTGGATCTCAAGGTGCACATACATATACTACAGACATACATAAATACATAAAATAAACAATTTTTTTTTAAGATTTGAGAGCCAGCCGGGCGGTGGTGGCGCACGCCTTTAATCCCAGCACTCGGGAGGCAGAGGCAGGCAAAAAAAAAAAAAAAGATTTGAGAGCCAGCAAGATGGCTCCCCAAATAAAGGCACTTGCTGCCAACCCTGATGACCTGAGTTAAACAGATAGAATCCATATGATAGAAAGAACAGTCTTCTGATCTACTACTTGTTGCTCACCAAAATGCCCACACAAATAAACATTAAAAAAAAAATTTAAATGAACTATACAGTCTTTCCGCACTTGAAAATATATAGTAAAAGTTAAGTATCTCCCACTTGGCCATGTGGGAAGATAACCTCCGCTGTGTCATTAGCAGCTGCATAATCTGAGTAAAGGAAAGAGGATGGGTTCTAATTTTACTACAAAAAATATGAACTACAAACATGAGTTTTTCACTGGTTATTTAGCAAATCAATCATGGTCACCTTACTAAGAAATCAAGTTCTGTTAGGGAGTATGCCTATATTTCTGTTTCCTCCATAACAACAACCAAAAAGAAAAAGAAAAGAAAAAAAAAAAAAAACAGCCGGGCAAGGCGACAGCACACCTTTAATCCTAGTACTAGGGGAGGCAAGCAGATCTGTGAGTTCAAGGCCAGCCTGGTCCACAGAGCAAGTTCTAGGAAAGCCAGGGCTACACAGAGAAACCCTGTCTTCAAAAACAAACAAAATAAAAAAAACAAGTATTTCCAGCCTTGTAAACTGTTATTCCATAGAATCAAGCATGTATCTCAAAGTACCCCCTACCCAATCAGAGCTCATAGGAAATTTTCATCCTTTCCCCATACTCTTACTCAGCCAAAAAAAAAAAAGCACCTAACAACCTATGTACATATTTTAGCTGTATACACAATTCTGCTTTATATCTGTCAAGCTAAGAAGTCAGGTGACCCCAGCATGTGGCTATAACTCTCCTACTTATTTCTTTAGAACTATAAGCTATTATTTTCCAAAAGCTATACTTGAGAAGGGTATTTTAGTCTTCTAAAGATTATTAAGTTCTCTTAAATATACAAGTCATAATGCAGAAAAGTAGTAGAACCCATTTTTTGTTTCTTTGTTTTTCCTAGACATGGTTTCTCTGTGGAACAGCCTTGGCTGTCCTGAACACTTGTAGACCAGACCAGCCTCAAAACTCAAGAGAATCGCCTGTCTCTATCTCCCAGTTGCAGAGATTAAAGGTGTGTGGCACCTAGTCTGGCTGTAGAATCCATTTTTAAATGAGAGCTCTATCAAAAGTCAAATTAAAGTTAATTTATCATTTAATATGTTATCTGTTTAAAATCAAATCTCAAACATTTCAATAAAAGTAAAAATAACAAAGCACGTTAATGTAAATAATCAGTCGACTTGTTTTGTTTAACACTACACAAATCCTCATACAGGGCAAGACAAAGTTACGATTCTGCAAACACTTTAATTGCTTCATATCAATTCTAGACTCAAGCATTCATTTTTTAAATCGTATTTGGTCACAAACGTCAGTTCTCAACAGACATAATGTTTAGGAAAAACATCAGTCAAAACTAAGTGTACTCCTACTAACAGATCATTTTAATTTCTCTACCAATTCTTAAAATACGACAGTCTAACTCCTCATAAAATCCTTTACGTCCAAATCGTTCTAGGAAGCAAGACCAACCCCCAAAACTTGTGTGCTCTCCATTCACGTGGTCAATTTCTGAACAATTACAATGGAGTGTACTTCAAAGAATACATCAGCTACCACTGAAATAGAGGCTTAAACATTGAGTTAGTCCTAAGTACTGTTTTAAAGCTCAAGTAGTCACTGAATACTTGAAGCATTTACTCAGCAAAGAATAGAAAGCTAAATTAAGCACAACCGTTCCATAATCAAAAAAACCTGACTAGATACAACTTTTCTTTCGAGTTAATGCTTCTAATATTTTCAAATCCAACCAGACCCCAACTCCTCCATGCAACAGAATATTTCCCTACTCCCGTGTCCAAACTCACTCCCAAGTGTCTAGGTAAATTGCTGTTCGCCAAAATAACTGTTTCTGCAGTTAGGGAAAACTTAAAATTCCCTAATGCCAGGTTGGGTCGATTCCATTCACAAGTCCCACAATCACATCTTTCGGCTGACTAACGTCCTGCCTAAATTCTGAGGAAGGCCTCGGCTGGAGTTCGGGGCTTTAAAAAGACATTAATTAACACGTGCGAGTGCAGAAGGGAGCAGAGCTAAGGTGGTCTTTTCGCGCGGGGAATGGACGAGGAGAAGCCGAGGAAGTTAATGGGTAACAGGGAGAGTTCCTGGACCTCAAACCTCAAAACGGAGAGATGGCTGCGGAACGTCCTCCTCCACCCTCCCCGACCCAAGCTCGGAGCCACTGCTCCAGCCCTCGGGTTGAGCGAGGCAGGCAGCCGGGCACAGAGGCCCGGGCTGGCCGCGGCATTCCTGCCCGGCCAGGCCCGGAGGACACCCAGGAAGCCGCGCCCGGCTCCAGGGGCGGCGGGCCTAGGCCGCGCCTCCCAGTCCCACGGGCCTAGGCCTCGGCCAGCTCCAGGCGAGGCTCGACGCGGTCACCCACCTGGGTTGCCAGTCATTCCAGCTCCGCGGGTACTTGGTGCCGCCGCCGCCGCCGCTGCTCAGCCGAGACCCCGGGGCTCTGCGGCTCATTACCTTCCCCGACACGACATGGCCAAGCGCCGCCGCCCGAAGAAGCGCGAGTCGCCGCCTGAACCGGCCGCAGCCGACACTGCGCTCTGGCCCGGGGCTGAGGAGGAAGCCGCGGAGGGGGCGGCGGAGGGCGGGGGAGGCGGACGGCCGTTCCGGGTTCCGCTGGAGCCCGCAACGCAGGAGCAGGAGGCGGGAGCGGCGCGGCGAAAGGGAGGCGGAGGCAGGCGAGGCGACGTCTCTTCCAGGGCAGCGCGCGACCCGCGACGCTGGGGCCCAGGAGGACGAGGACAGCGAGGAGGCGGTGGCGGCGGCTCCTCACGCTCACACGGCCACGGCTTCCCCGCCTCCCGGCTCCGCCCGCCGCGCCGCCGCTGCCGCACGGCATGCTGGGAGCGAGGGGCGGTGCCGACGCCCTTGGAGTCTGGACATGGGGCGGGGCACGGGGGTGAGGGGCGTGGCCATTGCTCGCCAACTATGAGGGGGCGGGGCTTGAGACGAGAGCAGGGTCACCTACGAGGGGCGGTGCCGGCGCGCCCGTAGCCTGGGGGAAAAGGGCGGAGCTTATGGGCGGAGTCTGTGATACACCAAGAGAGGGGAGGGGCGAAGCCGGAAGGCGGGACTTGATAGAGAGGTGCCAGAGCTATGGGAACCTAGAAGTTAGGGCGAGGCTTTGCTCGCGTAGCCGAAAGGGGTGGGGCTTTGAAGACTTGGAGAGAACTGCGTGCGGGGCGGGACGAAAGCTACCTCCCTGGGCGCCTTGGCCTGCGGCTAGGACTGCGGCTAGTGAGGGTTGTGTGTCTCCGCCGCGGGGCATCACGGGAGAGGGGACTCTCCATCCCCGGTCCACACTCCCTCGGCCGTACACTCGGGGGACCGGCAGTCAGGTGTGAAAAGACGTCCAATGGAGGACTGGAAGTGGGGCGTGCCCTTGTGCGCCGCGCGCTCGCCGCCCCCACAGTCATGCCCTTGGCGCTCACTTGCGCCCACTTGCCTACCATCCTCCTAGAGAATAAAAATGAGAATCGTAAAATAGAGGAAGAGGAAGCCAAATCGACACCTTTTCAGCCCTCACCTGAAATGTCATGGTGTCCTGATAATCTTCTTCCTTTTTCCAAATGTGAAAACCAAGACCACCAACCTCTGCTTCCTGCCACATGAACTGCTTTGTAATCCTCTGGTTCCTTCCAGTGGAAAGAGACTAGTTACCTACACACTCCAGAAAGAATTCGCTGAAGTATTGGCCACATTGTATGAACACAGTGTACTTCTTTGTGTGCGTGTCTAAACCAGTGGAGTTCAGAGGACAACCTCAGGTGTTGCTCCCAAGCCTCCAGCTACCTCGTATTTTGCGACAGGATCTCGCCTTGACTGGCAGAGAGCCCCGGGGGAGCTGCCTGTTGACTTCCTCTACGCTGGTATTACAAGCGGTGGCACCATTCTGGCTTTTTCTGGTGGGTTTCTTGTTTGCAAGGCAAGCACGTCAATGATGGAGTTATATCCCCAGCCCCGGGCCCATTTTAAAAAGTGATCAAGATGCGTATCAAGCAAGTATTTAAACCTTTTTCCGCATGAAGTTGTAGGCCATCATTTGCATTACAAGAAGTATACATTATTTATGTAATTGAAATTTGTTACCAATGGTACAGTAGGTAGAATTTACGAAGCACCATGCAGGAAGCCCTGTCCCCAGCACCCCATGAACGCTGCATGATGACCTGTCTGTAACCCCGGCACGCACAAAAAAGGAAACTGGAAGTTGTTCAGGATCACCCTTGGCTACATAACAAGTTCCAGGCCAACCTGAGCTACATGAGACCCTAACCACTCCCACGGCCCCAAAAAGAAAATTATTACTAAAAGTACTTAATTATGAGGATATAGCTCCCTTTGCGTATGTCCCTTCCATCTTCCCACCTTCTGGTTCTCCAGCTTGCCCATAAACCCCTCACTAGAGGAGGATCCTTCCAAAAGACAATCAAGGGAATTTTCTTTCCCTCCCTCTTCCTTCCTCTGCCAACCACGTGGCTTATCATTGCAAAAGGTGGGGGAGTCTTCTGAAAAGATGATCTTTGACTCAACACAGAAATCCCCAGAAGGAATTGGCAAGCCCCAAGCCTGGTCATCAACCTACTGAAAAAACAATTTAGTGGAGCTGAGATATTCAGTGTTAGAGCATTTTACACAGCTGCCATGTCTGAGGCCCAGGGTTCAATCCCCAGCACTGCAAAATAATAATGATAATTACTTCAATAAGATCGGTTCATCAGAACAGATGCACCCCATGTACACACATTTCGTACTGAAATTGCTCACAAATGCCCATTTCTTTTTCATTGAAGAGGGAGTACAAAGAAGGGTTCAGCCAGGTGCTTAAATTAAAGAGCACAGCTAGGTTCCAACTCGCACGTCTTGTACATCAGCCTCAGGAGAGCTGGGATAGCAGATCTCCTGGAGCTGGAGATACAGGCGGTGCTGAGCCACCTGGTATGGCTGCTGGGAACTGAACTCAGGTCCTCTGTAAGAGCAATACATATTCTTGAGCCCTGCCTTTAAGCCAACTAACACTTAGAGGCAGATGCAGGGAGATCTCTGTGAGTTCAAAGTCAACCTAATCTATGCAGAGAGTTCCAGGCCAGCCAGGACTACATATAAGAACCTATATATACAAAAAATATGAAAAGTAGAAAGAGAAGGCCAGGCAATGGTGGCACACATCTTTAGTCCCAGAACTTGGGAGGCAGAGGCAGTCATAACTCTGTGAGTTTGAGGCCAGCCTGGTCTACAAAGTGAGTTCCAGGATAGCTAGGACTGTTACACAGAAAAATCCGATCTTGAAAAATCAAAGAAAGAAAGAAAGAAAGAAAGGTACATTTTCTTAACTGTTAGGCCATCTCTCCAGCCCCAGTACATTCTCATATATTATCAAATAACGATTTGTTCCTTTATTCAACATTCAGCAAAATTGATGGAGCACCTACTAACCAAGAATTTGACAACAGGACAACCTTCAAAACCCAGCCTTTGAGAAGCTTAGGGAGAAGGCACTAAGTGGCTGGACCTTTCCAAGAGCTGGCTGAAATACTTATATTTCATCATGCCCCCTCTCCCACCCTGCTTAACCCGGCTCTCAGTCTGGCTGCAGATGCCTTTTACCCGGTGCCAATTAGTAGACTCCCAAATCGATTAGCAGCGGAATAACCAGGACCTTAGATTTTTTGAGAAAAAATTCACAAATCTCTTTTTTTAACCTCTCCAAGTCACAAAATGTCATCAAAGCAATTCAAAGGAAGGCTCCAAGTTCAAATTTTGACTCAAATAAGAGGAGGGAGTATTGACAAACTTTTGACTTTTACTGTAAAATGGAGACATTAACTGTACTGGCTTCTTGGGGACTTTAAGAGAATCCATAGAACTAAAATCAGAAACCCTTGAGTAAAAGTCAGATATGTGGACCACTGAGGTGACTCAGCAAGAAACAGCACTTCCTGTCAAGACTGAAGAGCTGAGTTTGATCCCTGAGACCCACTTGGTGCTAGGAGAACACCAATACCTACAAGTTGTCCTCTGACCTCCACATATGACACGGGATGTGTGAACACGCACAGTAAGTAAATAAATAAAATATATTTTAAAAAATTAAATCTAGCCGGGCGGTGGTAATGCACGCCTTTAGTTCCAGCACTCAGGAGGCAGAGGTAAGCGATCTCTGTCAGTTCGAGGCCAGCCTTGGTCTACAAGAGCTAGTTCCAGGACAGTCTCCAAAGCTACAGAGAAACCCTGTCTCGAAAAACAAAAATAAACAACAAAAATTAAATATACAGTTTTTTTCTGAAATAAATACCTATTTGACAATAGGAAGGGGTTTAAGAAAAGATGGCATGCAGAAATTGTATCCTGTTGATCAATTCTTATTTATTATCTGCCTTGTGTGTGAGTCCCTGAGCATGCACGATGCTTTTCCATAGAAATAATTAACCCTCAGACACAGTGCAGCAAAGGGCAGTGTGAGTCTAGGGCATGTGTGAGAGTATCAGTTTCCTAGAAAAACACTTTTAACTGTTTGCATCCAACACGGTTAAAGTTCTTTCCCCATTAATGCCACTGTGGGAGCCTACAGTAAAGGAACGTGCTGGGCTGGCACTCATTGTGAAAACCTGACAACCTGAGTTCAGTGCCCAGGATCCACATAAAGGCAGAAGGAGAGAATGAACTCCCATAAGCTGTTCTCTGACCTCCATACACTAAAGTAAATTATGTTTGTTTTTTTTTAATAGCCTCATTTTCAACTCATTGATCAGAAGTCCTGAATGTAAGCCCCAGGATTCAGTCATTACACTTCCCCAGGGAATTCTTTGTGTGTAGACATGTGCTAGCACATGGTGTATGCATGGAGGTATTCAAGTGTGGATGCTCACGCGTGCAATCAGAGCCCAGACTCACTCTCTGCTTTATTGCCTTTTGCTTTGGCTGGGCTAGCTAATCAGCAAGCTCTCAGGACCCACCTGTTTTACATGCCCCCATGCTGAGGTCACAGGCACTGCAAAGCCATGCCTAGCTTTTAATGTGAGTGCCAGGTGTTTGAACTCAGATCAAGCTTTTCAGAGCAAGTGCTCTTACCCACTGGGCCATCTTCTCGGGGCCCCCTCCCCCAGGGCATTCTCGTGGGTACCCAGCATTGAGGACCATCTCTTGAGAGGTCCCTGAGTGGTGAAGCAGTTCTCAGTTCCTCTCAACCCCACCTCCCTCCCAACATTGTGAATTATAAAGACAAATATAAACCACTAGGGGATAGGAGAATGGAGACTGAGAGCCTTGTTCTTTGGGGTTTTTTTTTTAAGGTTTATTTTGTTTTATTTATGTGTATGTGTTGGAGGCGGAGTATGTGTACATGAGTTCAGGAGCTCTCTGAGACCAGAGGCATTGGATTCCCATGGAGCTACAATTATGGAACCTTGTATGCCTCCCAACGTGGGGGTGAAAGGAACCAAACTTTGGTCCTCTGCAGCAGCAGTATAAGCTCACAACCTCTGGTCCTAGTTGCTTTCTAATGCTGTAATAAAATACCAAGATCAAAAGAAACTTGGGACAGGGCTCGAGAGGCAGAGGCAGGCAGATCTGGGTGAGTTCAAGGCCAGCCTGGTCTACAGAGTCCAGGACAGCCAGAACTGTTACTACAGTCAGAATAGCCTATCTCAGAAAACCAAAACAAACAAACAAACAAAAAAAACCCCAGAAACTTGGGAAGAAAAAGTTTTATTTCACTTAAACATCACAATCCATCATGGAAAAAGTCAAGACAAGAACATGGAGATGGGAAAGAAGCAGAAGCCACGGAGGAGTTGTGCTTACTGGCTTACTTCACATGCCTTGCTCCGTCAAGTTTCTTCTATCAGCCAGGACTACCTGCCTAGGAATAGCACTGCCCACCGTAAACTGGGCCCTTCCACATCAATGAGTCATCAAGAAAATGTTCTACAGGCTTCCCTACAGGCCAATATTATGAAGGTAATTTCTCAACTAAGATTCCTTCTTCCCAGATATGTCTAGCTAGGTTTGTGTCAAGTTGACCAAAACCAACCAGAACACCTATGAGCACTCCAACCCTATTACTACTAGTTGGATATTATCACCAATTCATGACAAATATGAATGGACATAAGGCTTTCAAAGGTTCACTTTCATTTCCTTTTTTTTAATATTTATTTATTTATTATGTATACAGTATTCTGTCTGTGTGTGTGACTGCAGGCCAGAAGAGGGCACCTGACCCCATTATAGATGGTTGTGAGCCACCATGTGGTTTTTGGGAATTGAATTCAGGATCTTTGGAAGAGGAGACAATGCTCTTAACCTCTGAGCCACCTCTCCAGCCCCACTTTCATTTCTTTTGGTGGTTCTCTGTCCCTGACTCTACCAGCATTTTTCTAGTCCATTCCTGTTTTAAGGATGGGATTTCTGATCCTCAAACACTGTCTGTCATCAGTTGGTCTTGTTGGTTTTTTTCTCACACTGAGGACTGAACCCAAAGTTTCTCACATGCTAAGCAAGCACTCTACCACCACTGATCTAAATCCTCAAGCTTCTCTCTCTCTCTCTCTCTCTCTCTCTCTCTCTCTCTTTCTCTCTCTCTTCTTTTTTTCTTTTTTGTCTTCCTGAGGTAGGATTTCTCTGGGTAGCTAGCCCTGACTGTCCTAGTAGACAAGGCTGGTGTCAAACTCAAAGATCAGCCTGCCTCTGCCTCCCAAGTCCTGGGACTAAAGGTATGTGCCACTGGCTTTATTTTTATGTTTCTAATGTTGAGGCAGGGGCTAGAGAAATGGCTCCATGGTTAAGAGAGCTTCCTGCTCTTCTAGTGGACCCACATTCCGTTCTTAGAGTCCATGTCAGATGGCTCGCAGGAGCCTATAACTTAAACTCAAGGAGATGCAAGACATTTCTTCTGGACTACAAGAACATGTGCCCTCACCCATGAACAAACCTCCATATGGAGATATATATATATATATATATATATATATATATATACCTCATTAAAAAGGAAAAGTGAATCTTTAAAGAAGAACACTTGAGGCTTTCATCACTAAATTGCCCAAGCTGGCCTCAAACTCACATTGCAGTTCAGTCAGGCCTTTCCTGAAATTGTGATCCTACTGCCTCTGCCTCCCGACAGGCTAGGATTTTAAAGGAGCTGTACCACTATGCCACACAGCCTCCAGGCATAAAACCTGATGCTCCCTCTGCCTGGAATGCCCTCCCTGCACTCAGTGCCTTTTGGGAACTGAACCAGTAGTCAAGTGACTACGGAGCTTAAGGTGAGAAATGTAACTAGGGAAAGCCTTGCATGTTGCACAAGCCCAGGAGTGGAATCATTCTTCCACTTGAGGCCCTAAACAATTCCTTTGCCTTTATCTGGCTCCTGCCCTAGAAGGTCCAAGCTATCTCTTCAGGGAACAGAGTTTTTTTTTTTTTTTTTGCTTTTTCAAGACAGGGTTTCTCTGTGGCTTTGGAGCCTGTCCTGGAACTAGCTCTGTAGACCAGGCTGGTCTCGAACTCACAGAGATCCACCTGCCTCTGCCTCCCGAGTGCTGGGATTAAAGGCGTGCGCCACCATCGCCCGGCAGGGAACAGAGTTTTATTCTGATCTCTGTGCCCTTCCAAAAAGCTTAGCGGTGCTGTCATCTCCCTGCTTCCTTCCTTGGTAGTCCTTGTCCCCGTCTGCAAGTGTTGGGTTACTTGGCACATACATCATCTGCTTACCCCCTAGGATGCTGCTTTGTAAAGTCACGACCCCATCTGTCTCTGGCCCCCAGCAAAAACACTCAAGAAATGGGGATGGAAATGGAAATTATCTAAGATGTGGAGCAACATAGTGCACAAATATCCATCCGAAGGGCAGGCATCACGGCTCAACAGGTCAAAGTGCTTGCCATATAAGCCAGATGACAGGGGTTGAACCTGGAACCCACATAAACCACATAAAGGTTGGTGGAGAAAACCAGCTCCACAGAGGTTCGCGCTAACAAACATGAACATCACGTCCTTTGCCCAATGACCGCACACACACAGCATATATACACACTGACAATAACTGTAATTCATAATTAAATGTTCATTTACAGTAGGATGAGTGATACATGTCTCTAACCTAAAGACTCAGCAGGTTGAGGCAAGAACTGCAGGTTGGAGGCCAGCCTTAGCTACACAGGCTGCTCCAGGCCAGCTTGAGCTACCTAAGTAATCTCAAAAGAAAAAAAGGAAAGTATAAATGTCACTTTAAATTTTTTGTTTCTTGTTATTTGATATTTGGGGTCCCTGGCCTGGAACTCTCTTGTTGGGGAATATTATTTTAAGGTGTGTGACTTTTGTTTATGCTGTATTTGTTTAACTCTGTGAAGCTGCGATTTATTTATTTATTTATTTATTGGCCTATCTAAAACACCTGATAATCTAATAAAGTGCTGAATGGCCAATAGCAAGGCAGGAGCCAGGATAGGTGGAGCAGGCAGAAAGGAAATATAAAGAGAAGGAGGAAGAAGAGAATGTCAGGGATCGGCCACCACACAGCAATCCACAGAGTGAGAGTAAAATTTACAGAAGAGAACAGGAAAAACCAGAAGCAGAAGATAGACAGAATAATATAAGTTAAGGAAAGCTGGCGAGAAACAAGCCAAGCTAAGGCCAGACATTTATAATTAAGAATAAGCCTGCATGCGTGATTTATTTGGGAGCTGGGTGGTGCATCCTCCAAAAAAGTCAAAAACATCACACAACACTTTCTATGTAGAACAAGGTGGCTTTCAACATGCAGTGATCCTTGGCTTCTGCTTCCTACAGCCTGGGACTACGGGCATTAGCCATTCCTTAGTCCAGCGTTTATTCTTTCAAATGTGGAGCTGAGCAAGAACCCCAAGCCCTATGCGTGCTAAGCAAGTGCTTTATGCTGCACTATATCTCCATCCTCCAGTTTGATTCTCTTTCTCTCTCTCCCTTTCTCTGTCTTTGAAAAAGAGTCTCATTTAGCCCAGGCAGGCCTGGTCTTAAACTTAGCATTTGTGTCAAAGATGTAAGGTTGGCCTTGAATTTCTGATCCTCCAGCTACCACTCCCAAATGCTGTGGTTACAGGCTTGTACTGCCATCCCTGACCTCAGGGATTTCTTTTGTTTTTGTTTATTTTCTTTTGTGAGGGGGTCTCTCTATTAGCTCTGGCTATCCTGTCATTATATAGACCAAGCTGACCTCAAACTCACAGAGATCAACATGCCTCTGTCTCTTGAGTGCTGGATTAATCAGTATTTCTTCTTTTTTCTTTATTTTTTGTTTTTGTTTTGTTTTGCTTTGTTTTTTGTTTTTGTTTTTCAAGACAGAATCTCTGTACAGTCCCAGCTGTCCTAGAACTCACTCTGTAAACCAGGCTGGCCTTGAAATCAGAGACTCACCTGCCTCTGCCTCCTGAGTGGTGGAATCAAAGGCCTGCACCACCACTGCTCAGCTTAGTATTTAATAGCAAATATGATGATATATTTACCCAATACTAATGTGCTAAATTTAGGTAGGTTATGTATGCCTTATTTTTCCATTGGCTCTTGCTAGTTACAGAAGTAGGAAAAAAGTCTAGTAGAATCAGAGGGTAAAGATGTTTGCCCCAAAGCCCGATGACCTAAGTACAATTCCAAGAATTTACATGACAGGAGAGAACCAACTAATTCTTCTATATGAATGAGCTGACAGGAAGTGGTAGCGCAGGCCTTTTATCCCAGCACTCAGGAGATAGAGGTAGGTGGATCTCAGTGACTTTGAGGCCCTGGACAGCCAGGGCTGTCACACAGAGAAACTCTGTGTGTGTTAACTAAACAAAGAATGGACACTCTTAGGGTGGGGCAGTAAGCCACACAGACCAATTGAGTGAACCTTGGCCAAGGCGATGAGCCTTAGTTCTAATAATAGCAACTGACATACACTAATATTTATTGAACATTTACTATGCCTCTCCCTGAGCCAAATGAACAATGCTATGGGAGTTGTCTAAACCACACTATGAGGCGGGCACCAATGAGGACTGTGGTATCACGAGAAACCTAACTGCTTGCTCAAGCTCACCCAACTGGAGCAGACAGAGCCAGGCAGACAAGGGCAGAGACAGAGACAGCGGGCACATTTGGTCCCAGCCTCAGATTGGCATTGCAAAATGAGTGTATACACTGAGCCCTAAAGGCACAGAACAAGAAGAAAGTCTGGAGTTTAAAGTTGTATCCCATTGCTGGTCCGCCCACACACCTGTGAGGCACATCTAGTCACATCTCATAATAACGTAAATCACTGCCTGGCAAATAGATAAGTCCATTGTGTTATAGTTAAACTTAAGTTAAAACTGTCCAGTGAACAAACAGAGACTTAAAATACAGCAAAGGAGCGGGAATGTAACTCAGCAGTATGTATGAAGCCCTGGGTTCCAGCCCCCACACACATACGCACACACAAAAATCCTACAGATATAATATATATGACATAAATATATAGTTTGCAAAAATTCTATGCTCTTTGCTTTTTTTTAGTTTTTAAATTACATTCATTTATTATATTGTGTATGTGTCGGGGGCACACGTGTGAAGGTTGGGGAACAACTTTCTGGAGCTGGCTCTTATCTTCTGCCACGTAGAACTTAGGGATGGAATTCAGGTCATCAGTCTTGGCAACGAGCACCTTTACCTGAGAAGCCATCTTGCTGGCCTATTTACTCTTTCTTAAATCTATTGGTTGATTGAGCTGGGGATGGAATCCAAGGACTCATGAATATTAAGACTCTAACACTAAGATAAAACCTAGCCCCTTATTTTTTTTATCTTTTTTTAAAACCTACAAAAATTCCTTAAAATTTAAGATACTTGGAACCTTAAAAAGAAAGTTTCCAGATCTTTCCTTAACTCTTGAAAAGCCCCAAGTCAGGACTTGAACACAAACCAACCCCAACTCCCTTAAGCATCATGACTTTGCTGAAGGTCTGCCAACTGCCTAACCAGGAAACCCAAATCCAGCTGCTGTGTGAGCAAAATATAAAGCCCCCCCCCCTTTTGCTGTTTTAAACCCTACTTCTGGCCCAAGATGAACCCCTACTGCACACCAAGAACTGAGAAAATTTATTCCCAAACAGAAGACTCAATGCTAAGGGTGATGACTTGAATTTTAAAGGGTGATTTTAAAACATGATATTAAAACAAACCCATGCCATCCACGGAACTGTGAAGGTGAGGTGGGGGGGGGGGGGGATGGAAATACAGCAGCAGCTTTCTTGCCCCTGTTCCGAGCTAGGCAGCCTTTGTCACAGGTCAGGCTGCCTCAGTCGGGGCTATTTTTATAGTGAGTTTTCAAGTTGCCACAGGAGGAATTTGGCTGGGGAACCTCATGGCACATTTGAAACCTCCACCCAGGCCTCCTCAGCATGCGGCGGGGGCCAAGTTCCAGTGAATCAGAGCACAAGACGTGCCGTGGCTGGTCACCTTTGTGCTCTCCAGACAGTAACACACAAGAGGACACTCACTCATGGGACACTGTGTGCCACTCATAGAGTGGAGAACACAAGCTGTGGAGGAGAGGTGGAGATTCCCCCTGGCTGCTCTTAGTTACCCGAAGATCCTCCTCCTCTCCTCTTCCTCCTCCCACCTCTCCTTTTTGAGAGAGTTCTTCCTACACAGCCCAAGCTGGCCTTGAATCTGGCCATCTCATCCCAGCCTCCCAAGTGCTAGACTTACAGGCATACACCACTATACCCAGGTTTAGACACGAATGAAATTAGCTCATGTCTTCCCATTGTTAAACCAATATCAAGATCTATGTAGCAGGGCAGTGGTGGTGAATGCCTTTAGTCCCAGCACTCAGGAGGCAGAGGTAGACAGATCTCTGTGAGTTCGAGGCCATTCTAGTCTACAAAACAAGTTCCAGGACATCCAGAGCTGTTACACAGAGAAACCCTGACGTGTCTGTGTGTGTGTGTGTGTGTGTGTGTGTGTGTGTGTGTATTTGGAAATGAAATGTAAATTATATAACTAAGTTCTTTAGGCAAGTCGCCCCCATTTACTGTTCATACAGCTCTCACACAATGTTTTTGTTGTTTCTTTGCTTGGTTGGTTGGTTTTTCAAGACAGGGTTTCTCTGTGTAGCTTTGGAGCCTCTCCTGGAACTCACTCTGTAGACCAGACTTAGCATCAAACTCACAGAAATCTGCCTGCCTCTGCCTCCCTGAGTGTGGGGATTAAAGGCGTGCACCACCACCGCTCAGCACTTACACAAAGTTTTTAGAAGGTACCCTGCTGCATTCCTCTTTAGCTCGTGTGTTGCAAGTGAGTTCAGTTTCTTCCCCAGCTTGAATCCAAGGCTGTACACGCATGTGTGTACAGTGAAGGAACTTTTGTTTCTGATGAGGGTGTGGGAGAGGTCAGAGGACAACTTGAGGCAGTCACTTTTCTCCTTCCTCATGTGGGTCTGAACTCAGGTTGTCTGACCTGTCTGTCCTTGCCCTCGCCGGCTGTAGCCCTCGAAAGCAGCTTGCTAAGGTCAGAGTATATAGAAGAGAAAGAAAGTGTAGAAGTAGTGAGAAAAGTTAAAAAAAAAAAAAAGGTAAGGAAGTAGAGTAATGACACTGTTAACATTTACCAGAATTAGCTACGTAACGGTGAGTTATCATGAGCTTTGTACACAGTTGATTGCTGACTCCTCAAAGACACCACAGAAAGTCAGTTGCTCTTTCTATTCCTACTTTCTGACTGAGTAGAAGCTTACTCCCCCAGGTGATAGCTAGATCTAAATCAAATATCTTCCCCTGTTATTTATTCTTTTTTAAATTTATTTACTTTTGTTTATTTTTTAAAATTGAGCTGGGCATAATGACCCTTGCCTTTAATCCCAACACTAGGGAGGCAGAGGCAGGTGGATCTCTGTGAATCCAAGGCCAGCCTAGTCTACAAATCAAGTTCCAGGACGGTCAAGGCTACAGAGTAAAACTCTGACTCATAAACAAACAAACAAACAAACAAATAAAATTAATTTAAAAACTGAGATAGTTTCTCACTTAGCCCAGGCTGTGCTCAACTGGCTGGGTAGCTAAGAATGACCTTGAACTATGGGTTTTCGTGCTTCTACTTCCTGGGTCCTTGGATTGCACGTGTGAACCCCCGTGCCTGCTCGTGAACCTCCATGCCAGCTTTTATTCAGTGCAGGAGATCAACCCCAAATCTTGGTGCATGCTAGGCAAGCACTCTTCCCAGTGAGCTGCATCGCATTGTTTATTTTACCCCAGAATCAATCTATTGTCTGAGTAGCCTGCATTCTTAACAGAAATCAGATGTCAGAGCCGAACTCTTTATCAATCTTTGTCAATCAAGCTCACTTAAGTCTGGAAAGAGTAAATACATCTCCCGAAGGCTTCTTGCTGGACTGGAACCAGTTAGCCTCTCTATTGGATGGCTTTGTGTGCCATAACTAAAATGATTCCAGAGTCAAATGAGAGCTTGTCCTGTAAAGTCTTTTCTGTGGAATGATTTGAAGGTCAGATTGCTGAGCATGGCATTTGGACTATGCCCAGCATGCTGCCTCTCAGGGGATGCTTCCTGCAGGGTCCTGGAAGAGATTTGCAGAAAAGCCTGATTTGCAGTAGCTTTTAGATGAGGGAGCAGCAGATGGCTGGGTATTACATCACCTTGGGGAAGAGAAGCAGGAATATGAAAATAATAGAATGGTAGAGAAAAGATGGTCCAGTCTCTGAGGAGAGCAAGCACTAGGGAAGCATTGGCTCCTGGCAAACGCCAGGACAGCAGGTACGCTAGTGACAGGCTGACCCTCTGCTACTGCTTTGCAAACAGGCACTACCTTTTGTGACATTTTATTTATTTATTCTTTTTTCTATTGATTTTTATTGAGCTCTAGATTTTTCTCTGCTCTTCTCCCTGCCTCTCTCCTCCCCCATCCAACCCTCCCCCAAGGTCTCCATGCTCCCAATTTACTCAGAAGATTTTGTTTTGTGACATTTTATTAAAACAACAAGGGCCACCTACTACAAACTGTTATCATTGATTTCTCACTGGGGCTAAATATTATTAATTTCCCATTTTTACATAGGAATAAATTGCCCTCAGAAACTTGAGTAGCTTGGTCCAGTCATACAGCTAGTGAGTGAGGGAATCCTGAGTTACCGTACTTAAACACCTTGCTTAAAAACCTTCTAAAGGGCATATAAAGAATAATTCTTTCTCTGATGGGAGGGAAAGCACTTGGCTGCATGTTAGGTATGTGCTCTTCCACTGACTATATCACAGTCACCTACTCTAATCGCTGAATGAAAGAATCAATGGTGAGCTGGTAAAGTCCTTGTGGCATGTGTGAAATTATGGGAGCTGCCCGAGCACTGCAAGAAGGAGAAGAGGAAAGAGGAAGAGGAGGGGGAAAGAAGAAAAAAAAATAGTATAATAAGCTGGGCGGTGGTGGCGCACGCCTTTAATCCCAGCACTCGGGAGACAGAGGCAAGCGGATCTCTGGGAGTTCGAGGCCAGCCTGGTCTACAAGAGCTAGTTCCGGGATAGGCACCAAAGCTACAGAGAAACCCTGTCTGGAAAAACCAAAAAAAAAAAAAAGTATAATAAAGGCATACACCTTTAATCCCAGCACTTGGGAGGCAAAGGTGGGCAGATCTCTCTCTAGACGTAGTGAGCTCCAGGCCAGCCAGGGCTACAGAGTGAGACACTGTCTCAAAAGGAGGATGGGGAATGGGAGATTATAATTACCTTTGAGGGATCAAAGTTTGGAAAAGATCCATGCCTGATAGATTGGAAAGATAGTCTCGTTTAAGGTATATAGGGGACTGGAGAGATGGCTAAGAGGTTCGGATTCAGAATGGTTGCTGCTGTTGCAAAGGATCCAGGTTCAGTTCTCAGCACACACATGGTGGCTCATAACCATCTATAACTCCAGTTCCAGGAGATTTGACCTTTCCTCTGACCTCTGTGAACACCAGACAGACATGCAGTGCACATATATAGATGTAGGCAAAACATTCATACACATAAAATAAATATGAACAATTTTTTTTTTATTTTTGGATTTTTCGAGACAGGGTTTCTCCGTAGGTTTTTTTGGTTCCTGTCCTGGAACTAGCTCTTGTAGACCAGGCTGGCCTCGAACTCACAGAGATCCTCCCGCCTCTGCCTCCCAAGTGCTGGGATTAAAGGCGTGCGCGACCACCGCCCGGCAATATGAACAATTTTTTAGTTAAAAAAATAAAAGAAAGACCGGGCGGTGGTGGTGCATGCCTTTAATGCCAGCACTCAGAAGACAAGGCCACCCTGGTCTACAGAATGAGTTTCAGGACAGCCAGGGCTGTTAGACAGAGAAACCCTATCTTGAAAAACCAAAAATAAATAAGAAATAAATAAAATAAAAGAAAGGTAATTTGGGGCTGGAGAGATGGCTCAGAGGTTAAGAGCATTGCCTGCTCTTCCAACGGTCCTGAGTTCAATTCCCAGCAACCACATAGTGGCTCACAACCATCTGTAATGAGGTCTGGTGCCCTCTTCTGGCCTGCAGGCAACACACAGACAGAACATCGTATACATAATAAATAAATAAATATTTAAAATAAATAAATAAATATTTAAAAAAAAAAAGAAAGGTAATTTGGAGCTGGTGAGATGGTTCCAAGGGTAAAAGAGTTTGTCACCAAGCCTGATGACCTGAGTTCCATCCTGGGGACCCGCACAGTGAAAGGATACAATCTGTGAATTGTCCTCTGACTTTTACACAAGCCAAATGGTACGTGTGCTACCCCCTCCCAATAAAATACATAAGAATGGGGCAGGGAAATTGTTTTGGGGTGCAGAACACTTAGCTGCAGCATGCCATTTCTGCAAAACAAACACGTGCACAGCTGTGTCCCTCTAGTCTCCTGTTCGTGCTGCTGAAGTCAGCCCCTGGGTGTGCTTCCGTACTTACACAGCTGGGGGAGAGGCTGAGAGGACAATACCACCACTGTGGGGTCCACGGGTCAACTTTACTAGGCCACAGGAGACCCAGATATTTGGTAAAACAGGATTTTAGCGGATCTGTGGGTAGTTCTGGGTGAAATTAACATTTGAATAGTAAGCTGAGTAAAGTTGAGTGCCCTACCCAACCTGGAGGAGCCTCTGTAGTTCACAGAACCCCTGAGAGCGCAGAGGAGCCACAGGTACTGAGTGATCCTGGAGACCAGCATGTGCTAGGGCAGTGCTTCTTAGCCTTCCTAATGCTGTGACCCTTTAATATAGTTTAATATAGTTTCTCATTTTTGGTGACACCCAACCATAACATTATCATCATCATTATTATTATTTTGGTTTTTCAAGACAGGGTTTCTCTGTAGCTTTGGAGCCTCTCCTGGAACTAGCTCTTGTAGACCAGGCTGGCCTCAAACTCACAGAGATCCGCCTGCCTCTGCCTCCCAAGTGCTGGGATCAAAGGTGTGCACCACCACCACCCGCCCATAAAATTAATTTGTTGCTACTTCATAGCTGTAATTTCGCTATTGTCAGATGCAATCCAAAAGGGGTCGCGACCCACAGGTTGAGAACCACTTGCAATGGCATGCTTTTAGGCTTCATAGCTAGTCATTTGTTTCAAGTTTCTTTTTTTTTTCATGTTTGTATTTTTTGTTCTGTTTTTATTTCATTTTTAAAACAATCTTCTTTTATATACCAATCCCGTGTCGTGTAGTGGTGTTCCCCACATCTTCCCATTTCATCTTCTCCCTCCACCCCAGGGCAAGGCCTCCCATGGGGAGTCAACAAAGTCACCTGAGGCAGGACCAAAGCCCTCCCTCTGTATCTAGGCTGAACAAGGAATCCCTCCATAGGGAATGAGCACCAAAGAGCCAGTTCATGCACTAGGGATAAATACTGGTTCCTGGGCTAGTGGCACCACAAACTGCCCAAGCCACACAACTGTCACCCACATTCAGATGGCCTAGTTCAGTCTTATACAAGTTCCCCAGCTGTCAGTCTCATTAGCTCGAGTCAGCTATTTCTGTGGGTTTTCCCATCGTGGTCTTGGCCCCTTTGCTCATAATATTGCTCCTCCCTCTTTATTACTGGACTCTAGGAGTTAGGCCCAGTGCTTAGCTGTGGATCTCTGCATGTGCTTCCATCAGATACTGGATGAAGGTTCTATGATGGCAATTAAGGTCGTCATCAATCTGATTACAGGGGAATGGTATTTTTAGGTCCCCTCTCCACTATTGCTTAGATGCCATGAGTTTCTGGCAGGGTAAGTTTGTCTCTGTGCTCAAGGCTTCACTTCTGCGATGTCTCAGGCCCTTGGACCAACATTTTCACAAACTATTTGTCTGCATTTTTAATGTTCCAACGACAGCTCCTAACCACAGGCTACCAGGACTGCTGGTCTCAAGAGGTGTGAATCATTAACCTCATGTTTATATTTACATACTTATTTGGTGCTGGGGATTAAACACAGGGCCTTTCACAGACTAAGGTGCACTCCCAGCCCTGAACTGTCCTTCTCATTGGCTCTCTGGTCACAGAGCAAAGACTTTGACTAGTCATCCCTGGCCCTGTTTCTCCCATCCACTCTGCTCTGTGATTGTTGAAGCTGGCGACTTTGCAGAACTGAGAACATCCTGCAGTGGAAACTCCTATGCTTACCCTGGGGAACTGGAGTTTTGGAGTGCCAAGGGATTCCCTTTGTACTTCACGGTGTTGTCAAGGTAATATCAGGACCTGGCCTTAGTCACCACAGAAAGAAAGTGTTAACTCTATGTGTCTGCACAGAGGGTGGAGGTAAAGTAAACATAGATGTGTGTGTGTGTGTGTCCATATGTGTGCAGTATACACGCATGGGGGGCAAGGTACACAAATCCACTCAGCACTTAGGAGACTAAGACTGCAGCACGCCGCTCCTGCCAGCAGAAGAGACGACTGCAACAGGATCCTTCTCAGAACACCCTTTATTGGAGCACTTACACTTGAGGTTTGAAAGAGGCAAGGAGACTCCGTCCCCGTGGAAGCAGAAGAATATATACGGTGCCAGACAAAGCCCTGACGTGTCATCAACCCAATGGCTCAGGCCAGAATGGAGCGATAAACGTGCTAAATAATGATTGGCCAGATCGAAAGACTCCCCGCGCTGGGGGGGGGGGGGGAGGGGGGGGGAGGAGCTCGCGCGCATGCGCACAAGTTCTCTCAAGTTTGCCGTGGAACAGCAAACGGCGCCCAGGCTCCGTGCCCACGACATGACAGCGCCATGGTGCGCGCTACATAAGACAGGATGGTCAGTGTTCAAAGCTGTCTGGACTGCATAGGAAGACCCTTTCTCAAACAGACAAATGGACAAACGGGCTAGGGAGATGGCTCAGAGGTTAAGAATACTTGCTGTTCACAAAGAAGACTTGGGTTCAGTCTCCAAAACCCAAGTGAGGTGACTTTCAACCACCTCCAACTCCATGATATCCAACACCTTCTGATCTTCACAGGCACCTGTATTTACAAGCCTATAACCTGTTCCCACCCTCCCAACATACACATATACTCACACATTACACATAGTTAGAAAAAAATCAAGCCAGGTGGTGGTGGCGCACACCTTTAATCCCAGTACTTTGGAGGCAAAGGCAGGCGAATCTATGTGAGTTCAAGGCCAGCCTGGTCTACAGAACTAGAACAGGCTGTCCTGGAACTCACAAACTCACTCTGTAGACCAGGCTGGCCTCTAACTCACAGAGATCTGCCTGCCTTTGCCTCCCCCAATCCTGTCCCCCAGTGCTGGGATTAAAGGCAGGGGGCATTATTGATGATTGGTATAGGTGGTTTCAGTCCACTGTCAGCCAGTCCACCCTGCGGCAGGTGGTCCTGCGGTGTATAGTAAAGCAGACTGGGCAAGCCATGGAAAGCCAACCAGTGAGCAGCATTCCTTCACCTTCTCTGACTTTAGCTCCTGCCCTAACTTTCATCCAGGAAGAACTATAACCTAAAGCCAAATAAACCCTTTCCTCCCCAAGTTCTGTTTGGTCTTGGTGTTTTATCACAGCAATAGGAAGCAAAGGAGAGCAGATGCCAAGAATCAGACTGCACACCTGCTGTGTAGCAGATGGCAAAGATAATAAACACTGCTACAAAACAGGAGAGGGACTGGGTGGTCCTGGAAGAGTGCTTACACACTCTAGAGGCCCTCTTTGCTCCCCAGCACCAAGAAGAAAGAAGGGGGGTGGGGAGAAAGAGAGAAAGAGAAGACTGTTGGAAGTGGAGGCGGTAAGATATGTAAAATAGATGAGCAGTCACTGGGGTGAAAACCCATGAACACGTACCACTAAATCATTAACTGTAGCCACAGCACTCAGAGCACCTGTGCTCCACTCACTGTGCAGTTGATCAGTGCACTTCTGTCTGTCACGCACATGTGGCCTGTGTTGTCCCATTTGATCCTTTAAAAGGACCTGAACTCTGGTGTGATGTCCTGCTGCCTCCGTCTTGAAAAACTTATTTACAACTGAAACATGAGATCCACATTTCCCCCTTTGCATTCAGACCCACTCACTACACACTGGAAGAAGAGAGAGAGAAGAGAGAAGAGAAAGGGAGAGAGGGAGAGGGAGGGAGGGAGGGAGAGAGAGAGAGAGAGAGAGAGAGAGAGAGAGGACATGACTGCTCCTAGGTATGGAGGAGGAGAAAGTTTATTGTAGATGTGAGGGAGAGCATAGCTGGAGGCAGGGACATCTGGAAGAGTCCAGGGTGGACAGGCCCCTGAGCCTGGCCATGTGAGGAGATGGGGGAGGGGAATGGGGAGAGCCAGGCGCCCAGAGAGTAAAGCATAGACAAAATGGACTGGGTAACTAAAATGACTGAATTCCATAGGAAAAGGCAGCAGTGGGAAGGGCAGCCCAGTGTCTGGGCTGAAGAGATTTGAAGTAGGGAGTGGAATATGCCAGCCACACCTTGTAATAGGTTTGGACTAAGGGATGGTGGGAGAACCTGGCAGTCAGGTACCCCAGGTTTGAGACTGCACACACAATCTGGCATTTTCTGGTACTTTGGGTAGAGCACAGGGGTTCTTTTTCTGGAAAGGTCAATGTGATTGTTAGTTTTTTTTTTTGTTTTTGTTTTTTATTTTTTTTGTTTTTTTCGAGACAGGGTTTCTCTGTGGTTTGATTGTTAGTTTTAATTGTCAGTTTGATGCCAGCTACAATCACCTGGGGAGTATTGACAAGGGATTTTCTACACTAAGTTGACTAATGGGAAATGTTTTTTGTTGTTGTTGTTGTTGTTGTTTTTGCTTTTTTTTTCTTTTAAGATTTGTAGGCTGGAGAGAAGGCTCAGCTGTTAAGAGAACTGGCTGTTCTTCCAGAATCCCTGAGTTCAATTCCCAGCACCCACATGGTGTTCACAACCATCTATAGTGGGATCTGACACCCTCTGCTGGCATGCAGGTGTACATGCAAATAGGACACTCATACATAAAATACATAAATACAAAATTCTTTAAAAAAGATTATTTGTTGGCCAGGCAGTGGTGGTGCATGCCTGTAATCCCAGCACTCAGGAGGCAGAGGCAGGGAGATCTCTGTCAGTTCAAGGCCAGCTTGGTCTACAGAGTAAGTTTCAGGATGGCCAGGGCTGTTACACAGAGAAACCAGAAAATAAATTCCCCATAACAAAGAATAATGACAGCACTCGGGAGGCAGAGGCAGGCGGATCTCTGTGAGTTCGAGACCAGCCTGGTCTACAAGAGCTAGTTCCAGGACAGGTTCCAAAACCACAGAGAAACCCTGTCTCGAAAAACAAAAACAAAAACAAAAACAAAACAAAAAACCCCAAAGAATAATGAAAACACTAAACATATATAAACAAAGACTATTAAAAGCTGCAAGAGGAAAAGACCAAGTAACATGTAAAGGCAGACCTATTAGAATTACCCCTTACTTCTCAATGAAGACTCCAAAAACCAGAAGGGCTAGATGGATGTTCTACAAACTCTAAGAGACTACAAATACTAACTCAGACTATTATACCCAGCAAAACTTCCAGTCACAATAGATGGTGAAAGAAAGATTTTCCACTATAAAACCAAACTTATGCAGGATCTGTCTACAAGCCCAGCTCTATAGAAGGTGCTAGAAAGAACTTCAACCTGGAGATGTTAACCACACCCAAAAACACAAAGAATGAGCTCAGACCAGTAACTCTAAAGAGGGTGAAAACCCCACACCATAACAAAATAACAAGAATCAACAACAAACACTGTTCATAGATAATTCTCAATGTCAATGATATTAATTCCCCAATAAAAAGACACTAATAGACTGGATTTGAAAGCAGGATCTATCCTTCTGCTGCATCTAAGAAATACAACATGACATTAAGGGTAGACACCCCCTCAGAGTAAAAGGATGGAAAAAGCAAACCGACTCAAGAAGTAAACCAGGGTAGCCATTTTAATATATGATAAAATAGACTTCAAACCAAAACTAATTAGAAATGACACTATTAATCATCAAAAGAAAAAATTCACCAAGAGGATATTGCAATTCTAAATATCTATGCACAAAGGCACCCAAGTTTATAAAAGAAACACAGCTATAGCTTGAATCACATATTGACTCTCACACAGTGATTGATACCTTGCTCTCACTAATAGACAGGTCATCCAAACAAAAGCTAAACTGAAAAATGTAAAAGACATTGTAAACAAAATGGACCTAACAGATTTACAGAACATTTCACTCAAACGCAAAAGAATATACCTTCTTCTCAGAACCTCATGGAACTATCTCCAAAATTGACCACTTACTCAGACACAAAAACAAGTCTCAACAGACACAAGCAAATTGAAATAATACCCTACATCCTATTTGACCACCACAGGTTAGAGCTGCATATCTACAGCAACAGAAAGTCTACAAACTCATAGGAACTGAACAACTCACCGATGAATGAAAACGGGGTCAAAACAGAAATTAAGAAAGAAATTAAAACTGGACAGTACTGATACACATCTTTAATTCCAGCATTTGGGAGGCAAAGACAGGCAGATCTCTGTGAGTTCAAGGCCAGCCTAGTCTACAAAGCAAGTTCTGGGACAGCTAGAGCTGTTACACAAAGAAACCCTGTCTCAATCTCCCCCTCAAAAAAAAAAAAGCAGTAATTAAAAATCCCCAACCAAAAAGAGCCCAGAGCCAGAATTCTAAGCTCTTAGAATTCTACCAGACTTTTTTTTTGGGGGGGGGGCGGGGTTTGAGACGGGGTTTCTCTGTTGCTTTGGAGCTTGTCCTGGAGCTAGCTCTTATAGACCAGGCTGGCCTCAAACTCAAAGAGATCCGCCCGCCTCTGCTTCCTGAGTGCTGGGATTAAAGGCGTGTGCCACCACTGCCCGGCCTCTACCAGACTTTCAAAGAAAAATTAAAACCAATACTCCTCAAATTATTTCACAAAATAGAAACAGAAGGAGGATTGCCTAATTCTTTTTATGAGGACTCAGACACCCTGCTACCTAAATCACATAAAGACCCAGCAAAGAATGAGAATTACAGGTCAATTATCCTCATGAACATCGATGTAAAAATTTTCAATAAAATACTTGCAACCCAAATCAAAGAATACAATAAAAGATCATCCACCATGAACAAGTAGGACAATTTTCATCTTCATATGGAAACACACCCACACGCACACACATTTAACACACACACACACACACACACACACACACACACACACACACACAAAGCAGGATAGCTGAAACAATCCTGAATAATAAAGAAGCAGAAAATGTCTTTGACAAAATCCAGCACCCTTTCATGGTAAAAGTCCTGAAGGGATTGGGATACAAAGGACATATTTTAACATAATAAAGGCAATGCTAGAGATATCACCACTCCTGTGTTGGCCAGATGTATGTCAATTTGACACAAAGTACAGTCACCTGAGAGGAGGAAACCTCTAGTGAGACAATGCCTCCATAAAGATCAGGCTGTGGGCAAGCCTGTAGAACATTTTCTTAATTAGTGATTAGTGGGGGAGAGCCCAGCCCTTGTGGGTGGTGCCACCCCTGGGCTGTGGTCCTGAGTTCTATAAGAAAGCAGACGGGAGCTGGGCAATGGTGGTACAGTCCTTTAATTCCAGCACTCAGGAGGCAGAGGCAAGCAGATCTCTGAGTTTGAGACCAGACTGATCTACAGAGCAAGTTCCAGTACAGCCAGGGCTACACAGAGAAACCCTGTCTCAAACAACAACAACAAACAAAAACAGAAGAAAGTAAGAAAACAGTCTGAGCAAGCCATGATGAGCAAGACAGTAAGCAGCACCCTTCTCTAAGGCCTCTGCATCAGCTTCTGCTTCCAGGTTCCTGCCCTTATTTGAGTTCCTGTCCTTCAGTGATGAACAGTGATATGGAAGTGTAAACCAAATAAACCTTTCCTTTCCAACTAGCTTTTGGTCATTGGTGTTTCATCATAGCAATAGAAACCCTGACTAAGACAATCCCAACCTCAAATTGTACGATAGAGCTACAGTAATTCAAATAGCATGGTGTTGACAAAAGCAAACAAAAATCTAGACATGTTGATCAATGGAATAGAACTGAAGACCCAGAAATGAGTTCACATATTTATGGACACCTGATTTTTGATAAATAAACCAGAAAAACACACTAGAATAAAAAGACAGCATCTTCAACAAATGTTACTGGCCAACTGGATGTCTGTTTGTAGAAGAATGCAAATAGATTCATGCTTCATCCTGCAAAAAAGTCAATCCCAAATGGATCAAAGACTTCAACATAAGACCAGTTACCTTGAATCTGATAGAAAAGAAAGTGAGAAATAGTTTAGAACTCATGGGCACGGAAAAGCCTTTCTGAACAGGACACCAATAGGACAGGTCCTAAGATCACCAATTGATAATTGGGACCTCATGAAACTGAGACGCTTCTGTATAGCACAGAGACAGGACACTGTCATTGGACAGAGCAGCAGCCTATTTATAATTGGAAAAGATTTTTACTAACTACACAGCCCATAGGGGGCTAAAATCTAAATTACACAAAGAACTAAAACAAAAACAAGCAAGCAAACACTGGATATCAAGAAAACAACCCAATTAAAAGTGGGGTACATGCAGGCAGTGGTGGTGCATGCCTTCAATCCTAGCACCCAGAAGGCGGAGACAGGTGGATCTCTGTGACTTCCAGGTCATTCTGGTCTATAGAGCTAGTTCCAGGACAGCTAAGACTACACAAAGAAACGCTGTTTCAAAGAACCAAAAACAACAAACAAGTGAAGAATGGGGCACAGATCTAAATAAAAACTTCTCAAAGGAGGGAACTCAAATGGCTGAGAATACTTAAATGGTCAACATCCTTAGTCATCAGGGAAACACAAATTGAAACTACTTTGAGATTTCATCTTATACCTGTTAGAACGGCCAAGATCAATAAAAAAAAAATTTATGATATCAAGGAAGTAGATTAAGGAGAACACTCATCTTTTGCTGGTGGGAGTGCAAACTTGTACAACTACTATGGAAATCAGTGTGGGAGTTCTTCAGGAAGACGGTAATTGATCTACCTCAAGATGCAGCTATATCAATCACCTCTAAGCATACTCTCAAAGGACACTGTCTATCACCGATGTCTGTCAACAGATGAATGGATAAAGACGTTTTGGTACATTTGCACAATAGAATATTACTCAGCTGTTTTTTTTTTTGTTTGTTTGTTTGTTTTTTTTTTTTTTTTTTTTTGGTTTTTCGAGACAGGGTTTCTCTGTGGCTTTGGAGCCTGTCCTAGCACTAGCTCTGTAGACCAGGCTGGTCTTGAACTCATAGAGATCCACCTGCCTCTGCCTCCCGAGTGCTGGGATTAAAGACTCAGCTGTTAAAAGACAAAATTTATATACAAATGGATGGAGCGAGAAAAAATTATCCCGAGTGAGGTAACCCAGACACAGAAAGACAAACCTGTTATATGAACCTGTGATAAGCAGGCTACAATCCGTGTAACCACTGGTTAGGTGTATAGGAAGGGACTGGTGGAAGGGATTCTTTTTAGGAAGGTAAATAGAACACAGTTACAGATGGACAGGGGTGGAGTACTAGAATGGGAGGATCAAACAAGGACTGGAGCCGGGCTGTGGTGGTGCACGCCTTTAATTCCAGAACTTGGGAGCAGACAGTTGGATCTCTGTGAATTCAAGGCCAACCTGGGCTACAGAGTGAGTTCTTGGAAAACCAAAAAAAAACCAAACAGGACGTGGGAGGGAAGAGCAGAGTAAGAGAGGGAATGTGGGGAGGAACAGCTAAAACTAAAGGCCATTTGGGGGGTTGTATAGAACCCTAATACTGTGGAAATCTAGATGGAATCACCAAATAACTGGGGAGACAAAGCCCCAGGTAGACACTTCTTACCACCAAATGAAACTTCCAGTTCTGGGGATGGGTTAACTAATCAAACTATTGGCTAAAGGGAGCCCATGGACAACCCCAAACAACTCAGGTTGTTGCCAGTGTCTGTCGGTTGCTCTCCACAAACTGATGCTGAGTCCCTGTTGCTGAGGATGCTTCCGTACCTCCCTGAATACAGAGAAATCAAGCTGGTGTCTACCTAGCGCTCTCCCCTACGGCCTGGTGTTCATGGTACTGGAAGGCACTCTGCACGCTATGAAGAGAGAAAGGTAAAAACCAACCAAGCAACAAACCCTTCCTCCATCTACGGTGGTGACCTGCCTGCAAGATACGCTGATGCAATAAGGAATCCCAACTTTCCTGCAAACAGATTGCTCTTGGTCCGCTAACAAGTCTAGTTCTCTGTTTCTCGGTCAAGTTCTGCCAGTAGGTGAAAGGTTTGGGGGTTGGAGTTCAAAGGGGACACCAAGGCAGGTTGCTCTTTTTGAGTAAGTGGTTTATTAGTTATAAATAACATAGATAAGTAGGCAGGCAGCAGCATTTCGGGCACTCTAAGGAGATTCAGACACATGGGGTGGAGCTCTTAAACATTTTAGAGCCCTGGAGAGGAAGTAGATTAGAAACTCCCCAGGTTCTGGCCCACAGTTTGTCAATGCTGGGTGTAACAGTATTTGAGTGTTCAAAGAATATTAGGTTATCCATAGACATCTTTTCTGACCAGCAATTACTAAGGATCTATAGGGTGGGTAAGGCAAGACTTTAGAGAAACCAAATTGCTATAGTTACTGAAATTGTCATAATTCAATTGGAGGAGCTTTACGAAATGGTGGGGTCTGGGCTAACAATAGGAGTCACTCCCAGATGCAAGAGCAGGGGAGGGAAGCCTGTGTGTGTGTGTGTGTGTGTGTGTGTGTGTGTGTGTGTGTGTGTGTGTGTATCTGTCTGTGTGTCGTCATCGTCGTCCCCTACCCCCCCTCCCACCGCCAGCCTGTGTGTTTATTGCTGCAGCTTCTTCTCTGAGGCCTTGTCCATAAACATTAGGCCCTTTCTCCATGGTCTTTGAGCCTAAAAATACTAAAGTCTCCCCGCTTTCCCTACCCTCCTACTCCTGGCATATATCAGTGTAGTAATAAGAGCGGCGGGGCTGCGTCCCCAGCACCACAGCCGCCCGCACGGCTAGCTTATGCCTGAAATAACAACACACAAACTGTATTCATTTAAACACTGCTTGGCCCATTCTCTTCTAGGCTAATTCTCACATATTAATTTAGCCCATTTCTAATCATCTGTGTATGGCACCCCAAGGTGCGCTTATCAGGAAGATTCTAGCCTATGTCCATCCTGGGTCGGAGCTTCGCCCCGTCTCTCTCAGGCGTCTGCTCCCGAGAGGAAAGCTGTCAAGTCTGACCTCACTTCCTCTTCCTCCCAGCGTTCTGTCCTGTCTACACCTCCCACCTATCTTCTAACCAATAAAATGGGCCAAGGCAGTTCCTTTATTAGCCAATGACCTTCCTCCATCATTTCCCCTTTTTCGGTTTAAACAAAAAAAAAAAAAGGCTTTAACTTTAACATAGCAAAATTACATATAACAAAACAGTTATCAAGTAAAAGTCACAATAATCTTTATCATAACTAAGGAAAACTATAACTAACTATTCTTAACTCCATCAAAGACTCCAGAAAGATACAATACTACCTAAGCAAACAAGAAAAAAGCAACTTTTAAAACTCTAGAAATGACAGAGACATCTCGCTGCCTGGACAGTCACCCAAAGTTCCTCTGTACCATTGGGGCATCCATCTTCAGCCTTCAGGCCCATGGTATCCAGCAGACATTTCCATAAAGCAGGAAAATTCAAAGTCAGTTCAGTCACTATCTGTTGTGTCCTGCAGAATGTCTCGCAGACTCTTTCAAAATGAATCAGGAACCCCGAAAGATCATCTCACCTTAGGCAAGTTCAGTAGTCCTCTCTCTGCAGGTCCTCTGTGTCCAGTTTATGCAATAGTCCAGGCAAGAGCAGTTTCTTGCCCAAATGGCTATCAAGCTCCATCAGGTGCCTCTTCGATGCCCATCTTCCTCTTGAAGTAGATTGGTGCTGCCAGGAGCAGAGTGTCTCATTGTCATGAAAAGTGCTCAGTTATTAAAACATTAAATGTCCTATTCTGTAATCTTTGAAAGACATGAAGAATGTCTATCTAAAATATATCTACGCACATCTAGAAAACATTAACTAACATGACTACAAACTTGACTATTATTTATGATTATCTATTAACAACTTATATTTCCTAATTATACATTACATTTTTTAATAATGAACTACACAATCACAATACCTTAATCAAGATCAGAAACACATATACATATAACAAAATTGACCTTAAATTTAAATCACTAAAACAAAATCCATATCAATGTAAATTATTCACATCTCTATCATATCCCCCTTTAAATGTAAAAGAACATTTATAAACCATATTTGGGAACATGGGCGCAGTTTTTTCTCTCCAAACTGCTTACTGCTGAATGGGGGCGTCGTTAATTAGGTCTTTCATGGTATAACCTGTGTGCTAGTTTCATCTCAGTTGGCAGTTGAGCGAAGCAATTTTCTGAAGATGTTCACTACAACCCTTCAGGAGGGCGTGGTCCATCATACCAAATCGGAATAGAAGAAATGAACAGCGCCTCATCCTCTGTGAAAACAAAATAAGGAACTCCTTTCCAAAGTATCATGTCCTTAGATCCAAATTTCAAAGTCAAGGCATCAAAATATCTATGTTGGATTAGTTCAGCAGCATTTATAAATAAATATCTTTTAGTAGCTTTTGCTCTTTCCTCAGCATTCAAACAATTCAAAGAGAGCACAATAGCATACAGTATCAAAATTCTCTGTTTATTTTCCATCTTTGTACACCTTTGTTTTAACTTCTATTTCGTTTATTTTTACTTTTAACTTTTTGCTGTTTGAGACAGGTTCTCTGTATCTTTGACCTGAAGTAACTCTGTAGACCAGGCTGTCTTTGAACTCTCAGAGATCCGCCTGTCTCTGCCTCCCAGGCATTGGGATTAAAGGCGTGTGCCACCACACCTTGAAGTCACAGAGGTCAATCTCCCTCTGCCTACCAAGTGTTGGGATTAAAGGTGTGTACCACACACAACAACTCTCTTCCTTTTTTTTTTGTTACTTTAAGAACTTTAAATTTTAGTCTGCATATATTTTTAACACACTTCAAACCATTTAGAAATTTTCTTTGTCTTTGAATCTCTCTTTACTGTATATCTCTCTTTTTCTGACCACACGAGCCTTTAAATTACTGAGCAATATGGGTAAAATTAAAGGCGTGGCTTTGCCAGCTAGATCCAGTCCATTTCTTAGCTTTCCAGCCTCATGGCGGATATACAGGCTGTAGCCATGTTTACTGCAACAACTGTATGGCATTTCAAGGTCCCTGCCAGCAAGTGAGCTACAACAGACAACACTCAAGTCCTCTCTCGGTAGCCGGCCCTCCTGCCTCAAACAGTCAGAGTTTGCCCTGGCAGGATGGCCCAGAAAGCTGGCATTTTTAAACGGCGCAGCTTTTTTCCTGCTACGGCTGAAAACCGAAAAGCATGTGTTCAGCTTTTCGTCAACACCGTTTAAGTGTTTCGTGGCAGGACCTCTTAATGAGCTGCAGGCTTTGCAGCTAAAGCTGAGTCAGGAAGCCTCTCTTAGATGAGAGTGCTTGCTTGCCTCTAGTAAGCAGAGTAGAACCGAGAAATTGCTGCTACCAAGAAACCAGGCACAATGCTTTCATTTTGTTCTAGAATTACTTCCCAAGCTGTCTCAGGCTTTATGTGGAAGCAGTTGTCCATGTGGGCGCAATATGTTGTAATAGGGGCGGCGGGGCTGCGTTCCCAGCACCCCGGCTGCCTGCTCGGCTAGCTTATGCTCCAAAATAACAACACACAAACTGTATTCATTCAAACACTGCTTGGCCCATTCTCTTCTAGGCTAATTCTCACATATTAATTTAGCCCATTTCTAATCATCTGTGTATGGCACCCCAAGGTGCGCTTACCAGGAAGATTCTAGCCTATGTCCATCCTGGGTCGGAGCTTCATCCCAGGAGCGGGGCATGGCGTCTCTCTCAGGCGTCTGCTCCCGAGAGGAGAGCTGTCGAGTCTGACCTCACTTCCTCTTCCTCCCAGCGTCTGTCCTGTCTACACCTCCCACCTATCTTCTAACCAATAAAATGGGCCAAGGCAGTTTCTTTATTAGCCAATGACCTTCCTCCATCATATCAGCATTCTCTGAGTATCCCATACCCCTAACCACACTTCTGAAATAGGACCTTTAAGGTGTTCTTTTCCCATTTTCTTCCTTGAGCATGCCACCTGCTTAAGTGTCTGCTGGTGAACCCACCCCCACTGGAGCTACTATCAGCCCCAGAACTGGAGAACAATGGGAAAGATGGTGTCATCAGTGCCCCAGGCACTTACTGTATCTAATTGCAGTCGCAGTAGAGGTCTCCAGAAAATAGAGATATGACAGGGCCAACTGCAGGAGGAACTGGGAAAGAAAGGAAGGAAGGGAAGGAGAACCAGGAGGGGCAATAGAAGCCTCAACCTCTTTCTTTCCATGACTTTGTGATATAATACATGTTTGGTCTGTTTGCTTACTTTTGAAACAGACTTTCACTGTATATCCCTAGGTAGCCTAGAACTCAGATTTCTCTACCTCTGCTTCCCGAGTTCTGGAACTAAAGGTGTGTGTCACCAAGCCAGACACATATTTAATCTTTTAAAAAATATATTTCACTTATTTTTTGTGATGCCAGGGGCCATGTACACCTCACCCCTAGATTTGGAATGCCCCCAGTTTCTGGCCTGTTGGTACTAAAACCTCTGGAATTTCCTTAGTGGTGTGTTGAGAGGAGTGCTTTTGTTATTCCTAGGCCCCCCTTAACTGGAACCCAGTTTATGCTAATGAGATGGCTCTTGGAGGGGTCCCTACATAGCTTCCATATAAAGTTTGGTGAGCTTCCAGTCTGAAAATGCTGAGAGGGCAATGCACAGACATATGGGTATATCCAGCCCTGTTCCCCATACCTGACCCTATTCCTTCTCCTCCACTTAGCCATTCCTGAACTATATGCTTTATAATAAACCAGCAATGGGTAAAACAAGTGGAAAAAAAAACCCACAAAAACCCAACTTCCTAAGTTCTATGCAAGGGTTGTAAACTGGATACCTCAGTTTAGAGCCGACAAGATGGGGCAGTAGGTAAAAGTGCTTTCCTAATGGCCTGGGCCCACAGGGTGGAAAGAGACAACCAACTCCCATAGGTGTGACCCACAACACTGTGGCATGTGCCCACACACCCAAATAAAATGTAATAAAAAAATTCAGACCCCTCAATTTATTGATGGAAGGTGAGAAATGCAAGATTCCCAGGGTTTGTGATGGAGATCCGCCACAGGGCTTGTGGTGCCACATCACCTGGAACCGCAGTAGGGCAAGGGTCTGGAGATTAAAGAACACACAGAGACACGGGTCACTCTTGAAGCAAGAATGCCAATTTTAATGTGTTCCAGGGCAGCTTATATAGTGCTCTCCTTGATTAGTGGCCACGCCCCAGCTCTCGGGATTTTCTACTGCAAGCCCACCAGAAACCACTTTGTTGTTATCAGGAACTCATGAGGGTCTCGAGCTCAGAGCAGCTGCAAGCATAGGGAAACAAGTTGTTTACTCCGGCAGGCAAGAGGGTATAGAAAGTTCAGGGACTGAGGGTCTGCAGCCCCTAACAGGGATAGTATTGGGGCATCTGAACCCCTTAACCCGTAGGTCTGCACTAACTCTGGGGAGTGTCAGAAATGAAATGAATCATAGGACACCTGGTAGGTTGGATCATGGATAAAAATGAATGTATCCAGGTGTCACACATTTTCAGCATAGAAACAGGTCACTCCCACCATCCAGTCTCAGGCCTGTGACTCTGATGATCTGATAGCCAGAGCCAATGGAAGATGCTAACTTTGGGGTACAACAAGACTACCTCACACAGGGTGTGGGGTATGATTCTGAATGTAAACATGCCAGGACCTGTGATGGAAGAGAACAGTGTACCATAAAGCAACAAACAAAATGCTCAGCGAAAGAATATGATAAACCTAAGGGTGGAATGGGCCTCTCAAGGGGGCGGGGGCTAGAATTAGTGTCTTAGCACTGGCCTCACACACTGTCATGGTGGCTCTCAAGTTACCTCTCAAACAGTTGCCAGGTAATTCCCCTAGGTTTCGCTTGATAACTGAGATTGTGGAGTGGCTCAGAGGTGCCTCAGGGAGGATTCACACCTGATAGGTAAAGCCAGGAGTCACTAGGTTTGTACTAAGGGTTTAAGGAGTGCCTTTTGCTGTGAAGGGGGTTTCTAGTGAGGTTCCTTCCTAGGAAATTAAATGTTTATAGCCGGGAAGGGAGAAAGGCCTTAAGCAAATGTTGATTGTCTTGGAGTTCTTGTTTCTCATGTACTTAGAGCGGCATTGGCCATGATGGGCTGGAGATGTAGTTCAATTACAGAGTTTGCCTAGTGTTTGGTAGGCCCTGGGTTCCATCTGTGTGCACAGGCACACACACAGACACACATACACATACCCCTCAAGTACCATTGGGTCTTGCACAGCATGGACCTATTAAAGAGCCTTCTGTTGCAAACGAGGGAGGTTTGAATGAAAAAAATGACCCCTGCAGGTTCATATGTTTGAATGTTTGGTCCCCAGCTGGTGGACTCTTTAGCAAGCATTAGGAGGTGTGTCCTTGTTGGAGGTGTGTCAGTAAGGGTGGACTTTGAGGTTTCAGTAGCCCATATCAGGATGGATCTCACTCTCTCTGCTTCCTGCTTGAGGATCAGATGTGGGTTCTCTGCTGCTGCTCCAGCACCATGACTTTCTACCTGCGGTCACACTCCCTGTCATGATGGCTTTGGACTCACCTTCTGAAGCTGTAAGCAAGACCCCAATTAAATGCTTTATTCCATAAGCTGCTTTGATCATGGTGTCTCTTCACGGCAATAGAAAAGTTACTAAGTAAGACACACACCCCACTCGAAGCTAGCAGCTTTTCAAGTTATTTGTATATGTGCCAGGGGCCCACCGAGCATTAGTAAAGGCCAGGTGCAACCACTGCTTACTAACAAAACCAAAAGCCCTCATGGGGCCGGAGGAGTTGCTCTCTTGGTAGAGTGCTTGCCTAGCATGCACAAAGCCCTGGGTTTGACCCTCAGCACTACATAACACACCAGACATGAGGTGCACCTGTAATCTCTGCATTTGGAGATAGAAGCAGGAAAGTCAGAAGCACAAAGTCATCCTTGGTAACTAATGAATTTGAGCCAGACTAGGCTACATAAAACTCTTTTTCTCAGCAGGGCGGTGGTGGCCCATGCCTTTAATCCCAGCACTCAGGAGGCAGAAGCAGGTGGATCTCTGTGAGATTAAGGACAGGCTGGTCTACAGAGCTAGTGCCAGGACAGGCTCCAAAGCTACACAGAGGAAGCCTGCCTCGAAAAACAAAACAAAAACAAACAACACAAATCAACCAACCAACCAAAAAAAAAAAAAACCCATACATGATTAAAATTAACTTCACCCGGTTTTCTTTGCACTGCTGGGTCTAATTAATGGTAGGCAAGCATTCTGCCACTGAATCTCACTTTGCTTCCCTATGTGTAAGTGGTTAAGAGTTCTTCCAGAGGTCCTGAGTTCAATTCCCAGCACACACATGTCACGGTGGTTCACAAGTCTATAACTGTAGTCCCATGAAATTCAACACCCTCTTCTGGTGTGCAGACACACATATAGACAAAAAAAAACCCATACACATAAAATTCATAAATAAACATTTTAAAGAATTAAACATGTGGTTCAAGTTTCTATTGCATGAAGCTGAGCTAGGTAAAGGATTGGACTGTATCCTTTAGGAAAGTGTGTCAGGGATGAAGCAATGTGTAGATTTACTGCCCAGACAGACACAAGGCCCTGCTGGGACTCACAACCTTCTCTGGGAATTATCTCCTGGGTCTTATCTCCCCTTTCTAGGCCTACACAGTTCTTGCCTAGGGATTCTCTTGACTTTATGCCTGGAAGCATGTGTGCATCTTCTGACCCTATAGAATCATCTTAGACACTCTATTTGGCACTCAAATGGACTGAGTCTTAGTTGCTGTTTGAGATGGGGTCTTTTTTATATAGCCCAGGCTAGCTTCAACTCCAACCCCCATTCCTGCCTCAGCTGGGAGTGTAGGTGTGTTCTACCACAGCCAGCTTCATATTGTCTTCTAAAACATTTTTAATTACATTTATTTATTTATTGTGTGTATATGTGCCCTCAAAACTAACTTTTTTGTTTGTTTGTTTTTCAAGACAGGGTTTCTTTATGTAGCCCTAGTCGGCCTAGAACTAGATCTGTAGACCATGCTGTCCTTGAATTCACAGAGATCCACCTACCTCTGCCTCCCAGGTGCTGGGATTAAAGATGTGTGCCAGCACTACCTGGCTTGCCTGCCTTCCTTCCTTCCTTCCTTCCTTCCTTCCTTCCTTCCTTCCTTTCCACACACAACTCAAAATAAAATAAAATAAACAAACAAGAACAAAAAACCCCCAAAGAACAAATAAGATAAAATTCAATAGTTAAGGGGTACAAGTTGACATTTTTCTTTTTGCGTGACAACCATAAAAATAATGATGATAACTGGTGTTTCATGAATAGGGTGTCAAGTGTTGTCGCTGCCTGAGCGCAAGCCCAAGGTTGTTCCTGTGTCTCTTAGAAAGCCAGGGCTATTGGACAATGTGCTACCTCTTTTTGATGTGGGAGTGTCATATATCAATCTGTTGATTTCATTGGCTAAGTAATAAACAAACTGCTTGGGCTCATAGCTTAGAACATAGGTGGGTGGAGTAAACAGAACAGAACGCTGGGAGGAAGAGGAAGTGAGGTAAGACGCCTCAGACAGAGACGCCATGTTCCGCTCTCCCGGGCAGACAGACGCTATTCAGCTCCGACCCAGGATGGACGTAGGCTAGAATCTTCCCGGTAAGCGCACCTTGGGGTGCAACACAGATGATTAGAGATGGGCTAAATTAATATGTGAGAATTAGCCTAGAAGAGGCTAGATAGAAATGGGCCAAGCAGTGTTTAAAAGAATACAGTGTCTGTGTAATTATTTCGGGGCATAAGCTAGAGCCAGCCAGGCAGCTGGGGTGCTGGGGACGCAGCCCCGCCGCTCTAATTACAACATCTTTTGATTTTGGTTTGTTTAGCAGTTTCCATAATTTTCTTTCACATGTGTGGAGAGTAGAAGGTGATGTCATCCTGTGCTGGGGCTTGATTCCCAAAATTGAGCTTAAAGGAACACCTGCTCTGTGAGGGGTTGATGAATACCCAGTGAAAAATGGGCTCTCCAGTCAAGTAAGTGGAAAGCATAGGGTTGATAAAGACATAGTTGCTTCACCGTTAGAATGAGGGGCTTAGTGTAAACCCATATATTTTCAAAAATGGGGTCTTGTGAGTCATGTCATCTTTGTGAACTTCCAGAGTCTTGCAAATTTCCTCAGAGTTTTGTGAGCCTCTTGAGACACCCTGCTCCTTTCAGAAGGGAAGGAATACAGAGGAAGCAGATACACACAAGGATCCAACAGGCTTCCCAAAGTTTTTTTTTTTAATTTTTATTTATTTATTATGTATACAACAGTCTCCATGTATACCCACACGCCAGAGGAGGGCGCCAGATCTCATTACAGATGGTTGTGAGCCATCATGTGGTTGCTGGGAATTGAACTCAGGACCTCTGGAAGAGCAGCCAGTGCTCTTAACCACTGAGCCATCTCTCCAGCTCCCTTCCCAACGTTTTTTGACACAGGAGTCCTATTTTCACATCTGATGGAGCTACATTCCAAGGAATGAAATTTGGAGAGCTCTGTTGCAGATGGATGCTGACATTTTGTCTAGAGAGGAGGAATGCTTATGTTAAGAACCAGTCAGTCTTACCTTTATTTTCTGATTTATTTCTTCAAACCCCAATGCCTGTTACGTGATGGGAGTAGGCAATGGATGAATCAGCAAGTCGTTTATTTGGAGCTGGAACAGAAGGAACCTAGAGCAAGAAACCCCTCAGGTTTCGTGATGAGGAAACTCGGTTCAGAAAAATAAAGTTCCCTGCCCAAGGTCTCTTAAGAGCACCAGAGTCTGATAAATTTGAAAGCTGGGGGAAAAGATGGTTGGAACAGAAACTGACCCACTTCTGTCTCCACTAGATCCTGTCTCTTTGACATTCCTCACCAGTTATCTGAGCATCCGCAAGGGGAAATCATCCTTCCCCAGAAGGCTACAAAGATAGACTGCTTCTTTAGCAGAACGTGTGGGCAGAAGTGCAGCTTTCTCATGCATTCAGCTGCAGAGATTCCCCAGCATTCCCGAGGAACATAAGCAATGTGTACATTTGCACCAGACGTCTTCGTGTGTGTGTGTGTGTGTGTGTGTACACGTGTGTATGCCTGTATATAGAGGACTGAGGTGGATGTTAGGTGTCTGCCACCAGAGTTTCCCTTCTCGTCTTTTGAGATGGGGTCTCTCACTGACCCCAGGTTACTGGCTGGCTAGACTGGCTGGCCAGCAAACTCCAGGTATCACCCTGTCTCGTCATCCCCCATTATCTTCTGCCTGTATTAGGGTTACAAACATGAACAACCACATTGGGCTTTTATGGGGGCACTTCACATCTGAACTCAGGTCTTCATTGTGCTTCAAACACTCTATAGACAGAACTATCTCCCCACCCCTAAAATCTTCTTTTAAAAAGTGTGTGTGTCTGAACCTTATAAAAGAGAAAGTGGGAAGTACACTTGAATGCATTGGCACAGGGAACCACTTCCTAAATATAACCCCAGCAGCACAGACACTGAGAGAAACAAGAAATGAGACCTCCTGAAACTGAAAAGCTTCTGTAAAACAAAGGACATGGTCAACAAGACAAAATGACAGCCTACAGAATGGGAAAAGATCTTCACTAACCCCACATCAGACAGAGTTCTGATCTCCAAAATATACAAAGAACTCAAGAAATTGGACACCAAAAGATCACATAATCCAATTAAAAAATGGACTTAAACAGAGAACTCTCAACAAAGGAATCTAAAATGGCTGAAAGACACTTAAGGAAATGTTCAACATCCTTAGTCATCGGAGAAATGCAAATCAAAACAACTCTGAGATTCCATCTTACACCTGAAAGAATGGCCAAGATCAAGAACACTGATGACAACTTATGCTGGAGAGGTTGTGGGGAAAAGGGAACACTTCTGCATTGCTGGTGGGAATGCAAGCTGGTACAGCCCCTTTGGATGTCAGTGTGGTGATTTCTCAGAAAATTAGGAAACAACCCTCCTCAAGACCTAGTAATACCACTTTTGGGTATATATCCAAGGGATGCTCAATCGTGCCATAAGGACATGTTCTCAACTATGTTTATAGCAGCTTTGTTTGTCATAGTCAGAACCTGGAAACAACCTAAATGCCCCTCGATCGAAGAAGAATGGATAAGAAAAATGTGGTACATTTACACAATGGAGTACCACACAGCAGAAAAACATAATGACAGCTTGAATTTTGCAGGAAAATGAATGGAACTAGCAAACATTATTTTGAGCGAGGTAACCCAGACACAGAAAGACAATCATCACATGTACTCACTCATAGGTGGTTTTTAAACATAAAGCAAAGAAAGGCAGCCTACAAACCACAATCCCAGAGAACTTAGACAACAATGCGGAGACTAAGAGAGACTTACATAGATCTAATCTACACGGGAAGTGGAAAGTAGAAAAAGACAAGATCTCCTGAGTATTTTGGGAGCATGGGGACCTTGGGGGAGGTCTGAAGGGGGCGGGGAGAGGCAGGGAGGAGAGCAGAGAAAAATGTAGAACTCAATAAATATCAATAAAATAAAATTTTAAAAAAGTGTGTGTGTGTGCACTCTACCTTATTTCTTTTTTTTAAATATTTATTTATTAATTATGTATGCAATATTCTGTCTATGTGTATGCCTGCAGGCCAGAAGAGGGCACCAGACCTCATTACAGATGGTTGTGAGCCACCATGTGGTTGCTGGGAATTGAACTCAGGACCTTTGGAAGAGCAGGCAATGGTCTTAACCTCTGAGCCATCTCTCCAGCCCTACCTTATTTCTTTTCTTTTCTTTTTTTTTTTTTTTTTTTTTTTTTTTGGTTTTTCGAGACAGGGTTTCTCTGTAGTTTTGGAGCCTGTCCTGGAACTAGCTCTTGTAGACCAGGCTGGTCTCGAACTCACAGAGATCCGCCTGCCTCTGCCTCCCGAGTGCTGGGTTTAAAGGCGTGTACCACCATCGCCCGGCCCTACCTTATTTCTTTAAGACAGAGTCTCTCATTGAACTTGGAGCTAGGCTGATGGCCACTAAGCCTCAGCTATCTTCTCTGACCATCTCCTGCAGCAGCACTGGTACGCCATGGCCATGCCCAGCTTTGTTTTTGCTTCTGGGTATTTAAATTCTGCTCCTCTCACTTATGCAGCAATTGTTCTTACCTGCTGAGTGGTCTCCCCAGCCCCCTAGAATTCTTTGCAGTAAAGAGGGATCACTCAAGGAGCTTCCTTGGCCTGGAGTTTTGTATGTGTTCCTCCTCCCCTACCTCCTCCCTACTCAGATCCACTCCCATTCCTCCTGCTGTTCACCCCAGACAACTGCTCTACTGCTAAGCTGTATACATCCCTAGCCTGTCATCTTCTGAGTTCATGTCCTCCCAGCATGGACCTCCTGACAAGTAAATGTAACAGGATTGGCTTCTCCATAGAGTCCTTTGAGGAATTTGAGAACTTGGCTGGCCTCCACCTGGGACTCAATCTCACACTCGGATAAAACCAAAGAGGCCATTAAACATGTAGCCCCTACCCTCCATAGTGCCAGTTCTGTAGAGCTGCACAATGAGTTCAAGGCCAGCCTGGGAAAAAAGTTCTATTAAAAATGTTATAGTATTACTTGTGCGCGCATGTGTACTTTGTGGAGTTGGTTCTCAGCTAGTTTCATGTGGATCCCGGGGATGAAAACCAGGTCTCTGAGCTTGCACTTATTCCCACTGAACCATTTGCTAGCCCTGAAAGGGTCCATTTTGACCCTTAGTCAAAGGTGACCTTTAGTCTAAGGTGTGGCCTGGGTGTGTGGCGTGATGGGGATGCCTTGGATTCCATCTCCAACAGAACAAAACCAAACCAACCTCCAAGAAAAGTGTGTTAGCTACTTTCACATCATGGTCACCAAATGCCTAATGAGAACAATGTGAGGGAGGAGAGGGACTCAGGACGTCACCCCAGGAAAGGTGTGCTGGAGGGAGAGGCACTAAGAGGCAGAGAGCCCTGGGGAGAGAAGCACAATCAGGCTGTAAACCCCAAGGACTGTCCTAAGCGGCTTGTATCCCCCTCTAGACCCAATGTCTAAATGGTCCCACAACCTCTCAGAACAGCACCACTAGTTAGGAGCCAAGTATTCAAATACATGGCTCTACAGAGGACAGTCCACATCCAGACAATAATCACATGTATGAGCTATCCACGGAGACAGCAAGTTGGGGGCTATTTATATAAAAATGTGGCCTGAAGACACAGTTTTGGGAGCTGTTGGACTAAAGCTGGTATGTTTCCTTAGTTATTGTGTGTGTGAATGTACATGTTCATGCATGTGCAGAGGTCAGAGAACCTGGCTGGAGTTCTCTCCTTCCACCGCATGGTCATTGAACTGAACTACGGTTGTCAGGTGTGGCAGCAAGCACCTGAGCCATCTCGCCGGCCCTAAAAATACCTCTAAAGGTGAAAGTGAAAATAATTTTAGACAGGATAGGCTCGAGGAAATGAGTAGTGTGTGTGTGTGTGTGTACATGTGTGCACAGCTCAACAAATTGAAAACCTCAGAATCACCATCTTTAAAGTCCTTAAACATTCCTGACACCCCCTCCGCCCACGCCCACGGCCACCCCGCTTCCAAACAGGAGCTCTTGTTCGCCTGTGATCTTCTAATTAATCCTGCTGCAGAGTCTCACAAGAGGAAAACATTTTACTGTCAGCCATTTAAAAGAGAAACCAAGGCGCTGTCTGCTGTGTCCCTCTAGCAGGTGCCTCCTCTAACTGGAAATTCTGTAACATTTAGGCCACTCTAGAGTCTGGACAGGCACTTCCCTGGGGAAAGGAGCCCGTGGCTACTGTCTCCATGGGAAAACCAACTCTGAGGTCAGGTTTTTAGAAACCAACCAGCAACTTACAAGGTAAGGAACTGCCACCAAGTGCTTCGAATCAGAAGCACCCCTACTCCCAGGGGTTGACAGTGTCAGGACAGTTAAGGTCAATAACATCCATGGAGCCACACTAGAGTCTGAACATGCCTCCTCCTTTGGTTTCTTCTATTGAAAATGTGCTCCCAAGCCGGGCAGTGGTGGCGCACGCCTTTAATCCCAGCACTCGGGAGGCAGAGGCAGGCGGATCTCTGTGAGTTCGAGACCAGCCTGGTCTACAAGAGCTAGTTCCAGGATAGGCTCCAAGACCACAGAGAAACCCTGTCTCGAAAAACCAAAAAAAAAAAAAAGAAAAGAAAAGAAAAGAAAATGTGCTCCCAGGGTGATGTTTTAGAACAGTGGTTCTCACTGGGCAGTGGTGGCGCACACCTTTAATTTCAGCACTCAGAAGGCAGAGGCTTGCAGACCTCTGTGAGTTCAAGGTCAGCCTGGTCTACAAGAGCTAGTTCCAGGACAGGCTCCAAAGCTCCAAGGGTTTTTTCTGAAACCCTGTCTCAAAAAAAAAAAAAAAAGAAGAAAAGTGGTTCTCAACCTTCCCAATGCTATGACCCTTAATATAGTTCCTCATGTTATGGTGACCTCAATCATAAAGTTATTATTTTTCTTAAGATTTATATATTTTTATTTTATGTGCATTGGTGTTTTACCTGCATGCATGTCTATGTGAAGATGCCAGATTCCCTGGAACTGGAGTCATAGACAGTTGTGAGCTGCCATGTGGGTGCTGGGACTTGAACCCAGGTCCTTTGGAAGTGCAGCCAGTGCTCTTAAGTGCTGAGGCATCTCTCCAGACCCCATAAAATTATTTTTGTTGCTACTTCATAACTGTAATAAGCTACTGTTATGAATTTAATGTAAATATCTGATATGCAGGATATCTGATACATGACCCATGTGAAAGGGTTGAAAGGGTTAACACCCTCCTCCCCCACCTCCCTGCAAAGGTTCGTGACCCATAGCTTGAGAAGCACCATTTTAGAAGGCAAGGGTTTGGGGGCTGTAGATGTAGCTCAATTTGTAGAGTGCTTGCTTTATATGCAGGAAGCCCTGGTTCACTCCTAAGCACCGATAAACCCCAGGGTGGTGGTTCACACCTGTAATCCTAGCACTTGAGAGGTGGAGGCAGGGGTGATCTGATCATGGGAACTGGGTCCATATGAAGACGGTTAGGCCTCACCCTATGTAGCCCCTTTCCCCATTGCTGTGACAGAACACATGACAGAAAACGTGGAAGGAGAGATTTATTTGGGCTGACAGTTTGAGCAGTCATAATTTACCGTGGCAGAGAAGGCGCAACAGAGTTCACAGTGGTGAGAACATTTCTGCTACTCTTCAGGTGGCCACAGAGCAGGAAACAGAGATGGAGAGGGAGGAGGGAGAACTCGGGTTAGAAACAGGCCAGACTCCAGTGATCCACTTCCTGTAGCCATGCCTCACATCCTGAGGTTCCACAACCTTCCTGAAGCACCACCTCATGGAGACCAAGTGTTCAAACACTTGTGCCCATGAGAGACATTTCATTTTCTTTCTTTTTCTTTTCTTTTCCTCTCTCCTCTCCTCTCCTCTTCCTCCTCCTCCTCCTCCTCCTTCTTCTTCTTCTTCTTCTTCTCTCTCTCTCTCTCTCTCTCTCTCTCTCTCTCTTTCTTTTTGGATTTTCAAGACAGGGTTTCTCTGTGTTGCTTTGGAGCCTGTCCTGGAACTAGCTCTGTAGACCAGGCTGTCCTTGAACTCACAGAGATCCGCGTGCCTCTGCCTCCCAAGCACTGGGATTAAAGGTGTGTGCCACCACCACCCAGCTCCAACATTTCATTTTCAACCCATTATACCGTCCACCATGGGAAGGTATAGTACAAAAGTTGTAGGATAAGGTCCTCCTTAGACTCTGAATCTGCTGGCTTCTTGACGTTGGACTTTCTAGACTCTAGAACTCTGGGAAATGAATTCCCGTTGTTTGTAAGTCAGTCGTCCCTACCCACCCCCAACTCCAGTCTATGACATCATGCTACAGAAGCCCACACAAAGACAAGCATCTACCGGTGTGTGCGTTTCTCTGTTCCTTTTCTTTACTTGTTTTCTGAGTCAGGGTCTGGCTGCTTTCTCATTCGTTTCTGAGCAGAGTCTCACTATATATAGCCTGGCTGGAACTAGTTTTGTAGACCAGGCTTATCTCAAATTCACAGAAACACACCTGCCTCTCTCTCTCAAGCTCCAAGCTTATGAACTTGAACCATCACCTAGGCCTTGTTTGAACCTCTGCCCTTGACAGACGGAGAGCTCATCTTGCCATAGGCTTGATTACCCACCATCACTGCACTGATAAGTACCGTGACCAGAGTGATTATTCTAGTTGAAACTGCCTTTCCTTAGACTTTTCTACAAGTCTCATTATTCGATTGGCGATTATTTGTTGTGGCATGTGTCTCAGATAGCCTATTCTCATTTATCTTACTGTCAAGTCAGAATGGACACCCAACTCCTTGTTTACAATATGTGTGTGAGTGTGTGTGTGTTTGTCAGAGGCACAGCTGCACCTGTATAACCACGTAGTGGATTCACAGAGTGGATAGAACTGGATTCTGAGAGAGCCCTGGGGTATTGTTATTGGTCATTACAGAACTGGCTTCAGGTGAGCTGTGGTCTCTAGAATCCAAATTCTGCAGGAAAAAAGGGGGGCATTAATTCCTCTAATTTATAAATTGGAAAGTCACAAAGGGAAGTCCAGAGGCCTGTGACCCGCCTCCAGGCTGACCTTGAACTTTTGGTCCTTCAGCCTCTGCCCTCTGAGTCCTTGGAACGCTGGTGAGGGCCACCACACCCAGATTTAGCTTTATTTTTGAGAAAAAGTTTTGTTCTGTAGCCCAGGCAGGACTCATACTCAATCTGCCTGCCCCTGCATCCTGAGAGCTAGGGTTACAGGCGTATACCTGGTGGCACCCCTTATTTTCAATATGAGAAAACTGAGACCCAAGACTGTAAACGGCTCCCTCTGAGTGACCCAGGTGTCCCCAGCCCCCAAACCCTAGGCACTCCACACCACTGTCCCATGTCACTCGTGTCATGACTGCACACTAACACACAGGGACAGGAATGGATACAGGCTTATTTATAAACCCTGTGGAGACATAAACCTCTTATCATTTTCAAACTGGGGGTAGAGACAGGAGGAAGTTCAAGATCATCCACGGGGGGTGGGGGGGTGGGGGGGTGGACACGGACAGACCTTGAGGTCAGCCTGGGTGACAAAAAGGCAAAAATAAAATACAACCAACCACCACCACCAAAAACCCATCACTTTTTTGTTTTGTTTTTGTTTTTTTCGAGCAGGTTTTCTCTGTGTAACAGCCCTAGCTGCCCTGGAACTCACTCTGTAGACCAGGCTGGCCTCAAACTCACAAAGGTCTGCCTGCCTCTGCCTCCCCAGTGCTAGGATTAAAGGACTAAAGGCATGTGCCACCACTGCATGGCTCCCATCACTTTAAAACAAACAAACAAACAAACAAAACCCACAAGAATTTCTCCTTCCCCTCACCACTTGAAAGCAAAGGGCAAAAAACTAAGCATGGAGGCCAAATTAACACAAAAGGAGCATCAGTTAAAAAAAAAACTCCCAAAACAAGCAGGGGGGTCAGAGGCAGGAGGATCTCTGTGAGTTCAAGGCCAGCCTGGCTTCCACGACAAAGCTAAAGAGAAATCGTGTCTCAAAAAACCAAAACAGAACAATAAGGTTTCTGGCTTCTTCCTCTTCTTCTTCCTCTTCTTCTTCCTCTTCTTCTTCCTCTTCCTCTTCTTCTTCCTCCTCCTCCTTCCTCCTCTTTTTCCTCCTCCTCCTCTTCTTCCCTCTTCCTCCTCCTCCTCCTCCTTCCTCCTCTTCCTCCTCTTCCCTCTTCCTCCTCCTCCTCCTTCCTCCTCTTCCTCCTCCTCCTCCTCTTCCCTCTTCCTCGTCCTCCTTCTCCTTCCTCCTCCTCATTCTCCTCTTCCTCCTTCCTCCTCCTCCTCCTTCTCAGGAAAGCACCAAATAGTGCATCCAGAGGACCCAGAGACCCAGAATTCGGAGACTGCAGAATTCCCAGGAGGATTAGGCAGCAGTCTTAGGGGTCACAGAGGGCCAGGTAGTGGAGGCTGAGTGTGTGGCCAAAGCCGTGGGGCTCGTAGAGGTAAAGTCGAAGATAAAGAGTGGATTCCTGTCACCAAACTTGCCCACATGGTTAAGGACCTGAAGATCAAATCCCTGGATCTCCCCGCCATTAAGGAATTGGCGATTATTTACTTCTTCCTGGGTCCGTCCCTAAAGGATGAGATTCTAAAGGCCATACCAGTGCAGAAGCAGACTAGGGTTGGTCAGCGAACCAGGTACAAGACTTTTGTCCCTTTTGGGGGCTACAATGGTCACATTGGTCTTGGGGTTAAGTGCTCCAAGGATGGCTACTGCCGTCAGAGAGACCACCATCTAAGCTTTCCATTGTTCCTGTGTGGAGAGGCTGGTGTGTGTGTGTGTGTGTGTGTGTGTGTGTGTGTGAGAGAGAGAGAGAGAGAGAGAGAGAGAGAGAGAGAGAGAGAGAGAACAAGATTGGCAAGCCCTGCTAAAGCAATTTGGAAGAAAATGGCTCCCATACGGAGTGGCGTGATTAGGAGGTGAGACTTTGTTGGAGTAGATGTGGCCTTGCTGGAGGCAGTGCGTCGTTGTGGGGGTGGGTTTTGAGGTCTCCTCTGCTCAAGCTTCCCACAGAGTGGACACAGATGGTTTCGGCTGTCTGTGGATAAAGATGGAAAACTCTCAGCACCACGTCAGTCTGCATGCTATCTGCTATGATGATAACCGACTAAACCTCTGAGCTATAAGATAGCCACAACTTAATGTTTTCCTTTACAAGAATTGTTGGGGCTGGAAAGATGGCTCAGAGCACTGACTGCTCTTCAAGAGAACCCAGGTTCAATTCCCAGCACCCACATGGCAGTTCAAAACTGCCTGTAACTCCAAAATCTGACACCCCCACACAGGCCTATATGCAGGCAAAACACCACTGTACATTAAAAAATAAAAAAAAGAATTGTTGTGGTCATGGTGTCTCTTCACAGCAATAATGAAGACACCCACACTGTCCCATGCAAAGTAATAGACCACTGTGGTGTGTCTTAGCCCTGCCCCCAGAGGCACTGGTGTCATATCTGCTCTTGTGTCCAAGAAGGTACTGATGATGGCTGATACTGATATTTATGACTGCTGCACATCAACCAGGGCCTTCACTGACACCCTGAGCAACTTTGCCATCTCTAAGACCTACAGCTATCTGACCCCCAAGCTCTGGAAGGAGACCGTGCTCACCAAGTCTCCTTATCAGGAGTTCACTGACCGTCTTGTGAAAACCTGCACCAGTGTCTCTCTCTGTTCAGGGGACCCAGGCTCCAGTTGTGGCCACTACTTAAGGTTTTATTTTTTAGATTTATTTATTTATTATGTATACAGTGTTCTGCCTGCATGCCAGAAGAGGGTGCCAATGGTGTGAGCTACCATGTGGTTGCTGGGACTTGAACTCAGGACCTCTGGAAGAACAGCCAGCGTTCTTAACCACTGAGCCATCTCTCCAGCCCCCACTTAAGGGTTTTATATAAGAAAAATAAAGTGAACTAAATCTGTTAAAAAATAAAGAAAAATAATATTTCTGCTGTGGTGGATCACAAGTCTCGCCCATTCTCTTCTGGGGCTCTCTTTCTGTGTGTTTAAGGAACGCCTTTGTCCAGATGCAACTTTGTTTCAGTTTTGAGTCAGTCTTGGTTTCACTTTCAAATCACAGTGTAGTAATCTGGTGAAACGTTGAGGAGTAAGGAGAAAGAAGGAAAAACTGGAGGGTGGGGCAGGGCGGGGCGAGTGAGAAATAGCTTGTTCTGAGGAAGCCACCAGGGAGTAACTGGCAGTAATTAATAGCAAGTCGCCCAGAGTCACACTCCCAACATTATAATTAAAGGGCTTCCTCCTCGCTGATTTATTCTCTAGAGCCCCCTGGAGGCACTCACGGAATTCAATTTTTCTGTCTGAAGCTGTTGGCCGTCCATCGGTGGGGACAGGAAGACCAGGTCCTCAGAGAATCGGACATTAACACAAACCCAAAACCCCTGGGCAGCTGGAGTGGCTTCAGTAAGTCGTTGGTCTGTACATCGGAAAGTTCCAGACATATCTAGACTGAATTTTTATAGCCCAGGCCAGGGCTTTTTTCAGGAGAGTGGGTTCTGGAGAGAGCCGGTTCAAGATTAGTGTATGGTAGAAGCCATTTGGCAGAGAGCTGCAAACCCTTCCCATGTAATCTGCATGCAACAGGCGGATCGTGTGTGAGAAAAGTCTGAGCTACATAAACTCAGGAATACCACACAGGTTACCTACAAAGGGTGGGAGCCTCATGGCCAGAGCTTTTGAGTGGTTGTGTCTTTCCTGTTCTTTCTTCCACTTGCACACCCCCCGACTGCCTTTCTATTTCTTTTTTTGGTTTTTCGAGACAGGGTTTTTCTGTAGCTTTGGAGCCTGTCCTGGAGCTAGCTTTTGTAGACCAGGCTGGCCTCAAACTCACAGAGATCCGCCTGCCTCTGCCTCCCAAGTCCTGGGGTTAAAGGTGTGCTGCCTTTCTATTTCTTAATAAACTGTTTCTATTTCTATGAAATATTACTAACCATTTATCTGTTATGTACCTGGGACGCAGGAACTTGGGACTTCAGCGGGCACCCCTGGGACTCTGACCCATACCTGAAACATTCTTATATTTTAGTGTGTCAGGAGGGTCTCCTAGGTTAAAGCGCAGTCTGCATGAACCCTGGGGCCAGGCGTGGGATTCTGAATTTCTCCAGAGCCCTGAGGCTGCGACTCGGGGCGGAGGGTCCTAAAGTAGGTCACCAGGTAGACTCGCAAGAATTACCGACAGTACTGATACCTGTGTCTTAGGTTTGGTTTGGTGAGGAAGAAGGAATGTTAGGGCTGGTCAGAGCTCCCAAGAAGATGCTGGGGTAAAGTAGGGTCTGACATGCATTAGCCTGAGGCAGTAGCTCCCCAGTGTTGGAGATAACATTCCTAGGGACTGGACATACAGCTCAGTTGGCAGAGTGATTTCTTCACAGACGGGAAGTCCTGGGCTTTATCTCGGGCACCAAATAAACAGCAGGCATGTAACCCAGGACTTGGGACACAGAGGCAAGAGATCAAGGTCATCGTCAAACAAACAGAATCAAGTAGATTAGTAAGAATGGCAGCTAGCCTTGCTCTCCTGAACTGATTCAGGTCTGGGAATGGCTTGAGGGTCTCTATTTTCAACAGGGTACTGCTGAAGCTGCCAGTCTGGGGTTCACACAGAGTAAAGCGTACCACCCAGAGGGAGCCACTGAGTGTGGCTGCATAACCAGGGGTAATCAGCCGGTGGCCTCTATAAGACTTACTAGCTGTCTGGATTATCACGCCATATGCCTTAGTCCAGGACAGTGGTGCCCCCGTGGAACAGAGAACAGTGGCCTTGTCCCCCAAGGGTGGAAAACAGGCTCTGGGACTTAGAAAGCTATGTCCCCCCATCACATCAGGACCACAGTAGAATACACACCTCTGCATAGCGGCTTAGCTACTAGCTGTGTGTGCAAAGAGTGGAGGAAGTGAGCTGCAATCTACCCTGGCGGCATGAGATGTCCAAGGAAGAGTTCCCTTCTGGGAAGCAGAATGTTTCATGTCAGGTCGTGGGGATCTTGGAGATCGTTATTCTGGAGTGATTTCTCGAATTATGACAATGTTTTCTCCAGTTTTTGTGTCCCTCACAGGAGTTAAAAAGAGGAGGAAGAAGATGAAGAGTCAGAAGAGGAAGAGGGGGAACCGATAAAGATGGGAAGAGGAGAAGTGGACAGGTGTGGTGTTGTGGTCCTATAGAATCATCTGTTCTGGATGCTGAGTGAGCCAGAGCCTTTGGGCTCAGGAGTCAGAGGCCAGCCTGGGCAATAGTGATGCCTGTGTAAAAGGAGAGAGGAAGTGGGAGGGGAAGAGAAACAGGGAAGGGAGAAGAAGAAGAAAGAAAGCACTGTGCTATGCATACAACTAAACCTGAATATGGTGCAGAGATGAGGCCCAGCGACCTATAAAAATATCGTTTTTATAAAATTCTATGAAAAATGTATGTGCTTCTGGTTTTGGCAGCATGCTTCTAAAACTGGAACCATTACAGAGATTAGTATAGCTCCCGTGTAAGAATGACATATAAATTCTTAAACCATTCGCATTTTAAAATTTAATCCTTGTTTAAAAAATACTCATTTTTATCTTTCTCTAAGACATTTCCTTTGCTTGCTTCTTTTTCATTTCTTTCAGGGACTCCTTCCTGGCCATTAGCCCGATTCTGGAGGCTCTGTTACTCCATAGCTGAAAATAGCCTTCAAGGCTATGGGAAGACACTATCTGTTAAGCACCTACTATTCGGAGTTAAGGCACAGCAAGATGGCGCCGAGAAGGTGGAGCTGCACAAGCTGAAGCTTGCTGAACTAAAGCAAGAATGTCTTGCTCCTGGTTTAGAGACCGAGGGAATAAAGCAAGATCTTATCAATCGGCTGCAGGTGTATCTTGAGGAACATGCTGAAGAGAAAGCAAATGAAGAAGATGTACTGGGAGACAAGGCTGAGGAAGAAGAACCAAAGCCCATAGAACTGCCTGTTAAAGAGGAAGAACCTCCGGAAAAAAACTGTTGATGTGGCCTCAGAAAAGAAAGTGGTAAAAATTACATCTGGAATACCTCAGACTGAAAGAATGCAGAAGAGGGCTGAACGATTCAATGTACCTGTAAGCTTGGAGAGTAAGAAGGCTGCGCGGGCAGCTAGGTTTGGAATTTCTTCTGTTCCAACAAAAGGTCGGTCATCTGACACCAAACCTATGGTTAACCTGGATAAACTAAAGGAAAGAGCACGGAGATTTGGTTTGAATGTCTCTTCCATCTCTAGAAAGTCTGAGGATGATGAGAAGCTGAAAAAAGGAAGGAGAGATTTGGGATTGTGACAAGTTCAGCTGGAACTGGAACCACAGAGGATACAGAGGCCAAGAAAAGGAAAAGAGCAGAGCATTTTGGGATTGCATAATGAAAAGTCCATGCTTTCTGCCCCACAGTGGTTTCCATTTCTCAAACGCTTGTTGGTTTTTATGCGCACACCCTACACAGTCATGTGCCTCACAGTGAGGAAGGGTGTGCCTTAGATAGGCACATCCTTAAATTCCAGCAGCAGTTTGATTTAACTGCTACTCTGCATTAAGGTTGTTACAGTTTTGTTTTTAATTATTTTGATTATTAATAAAAAGAGAAAGAAAAAAAGCACCTACTATTCACCAAGGGTCCCACAGACCACTTCCCATTCTCTGAGACCTCATCATTGTAAGTTCTTTGGTCACTGCGATCAGGACTGTGTGATATATCATCCCAGACAGTCACAAGCATTTCTTTTGTGGGGGCCATGAGGATTGATGCTCAGGGCTTTACCATGCTGGGCATATACTGTACCCCTTGAGCTATAACCCTCAGCTCCTGTAAACACATCTTAAAGGTGAATGATCTACTTAAATAAAGCATTGCTACAGAGAAAATAACACACATATTCAGCTGGAGGGCCAATAAGTGGGAAACTTGGGCCATTAAGCCATAGAAACTCTCTGGGTATCTCATGCTGGCCAGCAAACCCCTGCAGAGAGTTGGTTATTTAATTACACCACAAACAGAATTTTTATACTTGTTTCTAAATAGCTTTTTCAAGGCTATTGGGGTCTCAGGCTGAACTGATGTATAGTGAGTCTAATTTTTGCCTGCTGAGGGAGAGCTGTAAATATTGCTTTTTTGTTTTGCTCTCTTCTGTCATGTGTAGACTATAAGCTGCAGGGAAAACAGAACCATGTATTAGGCAAAGGATCATTCTTTTTTTTTTTTCCTCTCCAAAACATCATGTCAAACCTTGAACTTGAAAATGAATATGTTTGGAGCTGGAGAGATGGCTCAGTGGGTAAGAATGCGTGCTGCACAAACACAAAACCCTGAGTTTAGATCCCGGTGCCCATGCTTAAATATATAAATGAATAAATAAATAAATAAATGCCAGACATAGCTGTGTGGTGGCCTCTCGCCTCAGTGCTGTGTCAGGTGGAGAGAGACGAGTCATTGAGGCTTGCTGACTAGTTCTGCCTAGTTCAGGTTCTGTGAGAACCCCCATCTCACAGGAATACAGTGAAGAATGATACAGCAGACACCCAACTTCCTCCGCTGAGTCTTCAGGTGCACACTTGTGTATACACCATGTGCACACACACACAAACATACCACACATACACATATCACACATATACCATACCCACCACACACTCACTACACACCACATACACCATACACATATAACATACATGCACACACACACCCCATACACCTTCTTCAGTGAGTGAGTAACGTTCATTCACTTGATAGGCAGGTTCTAGGCTCCTGTACAAGCCAAGCTCTGGGTTTATAATATTGATCAAAGTTGGCATAGTCCTTCCCTCACAGAGCTTCAGGGCCAGAGCAGAAGAGAGGCTACACATCAGCATGCCACACCAGGCTGTATATTCACTTGTCTCCTTTTCTGTGTGTATAACCCCAAGATGCAGAACTGAGAAAAAAACCACAAGCCATCAGGTACAACGGAAGTCCAGAGATGATGACGTCAGCTGGGCCACAAAGGATAAGGAGAGGGCGGTGTTGTGTGACTTTTCCTGAGAAGATACAAACTCGTACTCACCCAGACAGGGCACTGAAGACGGACAGAAGAAACGCATCTTCTTTCATAAGAGAGGCCGTGGAAGTCCCCTGTGGGGGGGGGAGGGGCAGGCCCATGGACACCACAGACCTCGCTAACAGAGTCTCCTCCGCTCTCACAGGAGGGTCTGTGTCCCTGCCTCACTGCAGGTGGCCACACTTCTACTGCTCAGTCCTGACAAAAAGGTTCCTTGTACCTAAGATGTAGGATTAGTGTGCATGGCAACATTTTTTGAAAGATTTATTTATTGTGTACACAGTGTTCTACCTATGACTCTTCCGTCTTGCTGGCACCAGATCTCACTATAGATGGTTGTAAGCCACCATGTGGTTGCTGGGAATTGAATTCAGGACCTCTGGAAAAGCAGTCAGTGCTCCTAACCTCTGAGCCATCTCTCCAGCCCTAGAGGCAACATTTACCTTGAGTGACTTTAAGGCATGGCACACACAGGATCAGATCAGAGAGTTGGAACTTCACATCTGACTTCCTCCAGCAAATTCAGCCAATGCTCCAAGTATGTGCTCCCATGGCAGCTCATGAGGCAGGAATAGAAGCAATGGGAGCCTCTTTAACGAGATCACAGAGAGCTCGGGTCAATTTAGAACACAAAGTGTTCCTCTGTCTCAAAAAAAAAAAAAAGCTTTTAATTAAAAATAAATTTTAAAAAAGGGCCAGCAAGATGGCTCATCCAATAAAGGTACTTGCCATCAAACCTGACAACCTCAATTTGATCATGGAGACCACGTGGTGGAAGGAGACCAGCACCTCCTGCAAGTGGTCCCAAGCATGCACATGCATGTGTGGATGCACTCGCGCACACATGCACAAATGCATACATATAATTTAGAAACTAGATGCTTGGGCCCCACTAAAGACCACTGAAATCTGAATTCTTAAATCTGAAAGCTCTGTATCTTCTTATTTATTTTTCTGGTGCAAAGTGGACATTTCACATTCAAACTACGGCACTCCATTTCCTGCATAGCGCCTGTGTTCTAGTTCCATTTCCATTGTTGTGACAAAATACAGCTTAGGGGAAAGGGTTTATTTTAGCTCACAGTCCATCACAGACGGGAAGTCAAGGGTCCAGGATTTAAAACAGCTGGTCACATCACATCCACAGTCGAGAGCAGAGAAACGAGGGCATGCTCAGGCTCCACAGTCGAGAGCAGAGAAACGAGGGCATGCTCAGGCTCCATTCATTTTTTCCTCTCGTATACAGTCTAGGATGCAAACCAGGGAATGGTGCCACCCACTTTTCTTCCCACATCAATTAAGGCAATCAAAACACCAGACATGGCCACAGGCCAGCCTGATCTAGACAACTGAGGCTCTCTCCCCAGGTTATTCTAGGTTATATCAGGTTGGCAAGACCATCTGTAATCCCAGCCTTGGCTTCCATTTTTGGATGCCCCTCCCCTGTGCCTCTCAAACCTTGATCCCTCCCCAGGAAAGGTCGAGACCACTCCCACAGGCTATTTAAACTGCTCCCCAGAAAATAAGCACCTGGTTTTCCCTTTTCCTCTCTGGTGGTTGCGTTGGCAGCTTCTTGTTTCCCTCGGGGCCACCCTGGAGCGCAGGTGTCTAATTAAACCTGGGTATCTCTTAATTTGGTCTGATTTGGCTTGATTGGGATTATTTTGTGTCCGTGGAGTGACTCGGTTAGGAAAGATTCCTAACATCTTGGAGATCTCACAGAGGGGTTGTTTTCTTCGCCAGGCTAAAATGGGCTCCCAGCCAGGCTAGATTGGTTTTGTCTTGCTGAGTCCCTTTTTCTTGCCTATGCTGCTAGGGTTTGGGGGGACCCATTCGTGTTTACTTTTGTCGATTTTCAGGCTTTTGTGGAAGACAAGGTCTGTGACTAAAGGCTGACCCACGTGCCGTAAGCTGAGACTTTCGCTGAGGTGAATTTTGTTTATACAGGGATGCCTGACATTCAATTTTCATAGCCCTATTCTGCTGATGCGCTGTAATAGACTTGAGCCACATGATTGGACACAGACTTTTAAAATGGGTGCTTACAACTTGAAGCCAGATCCGTTATCGCCCTTGGGCTGCCTCTTACAAAATCTTTATAAATTAGGACTATCTCATATAATCTGTCCCAAGAGGTTAATTTCTCTATGCACTAAGATTTTGCCTCAATACGATCTTGACAATGGGACGTGATGGCCACCAGAGAGAAGTCTTGAGTTTACTGTCCTCTGAGTCCTAGAAAATTTTTGTCACCATGGGGACAAATGGACAGATCTCTCATATGTTCATGGTTTTGGGGGCACTGTGCTCTTGCCCCTCCCTCAGTAGCCAGTATCTTGTAGCACCAATTTTGGTCGCTAGGATCACAGTGCATCCAATTTCTGGGCCATCTGGGAATTGGGATCCAGATAGTTCAGCCTTAACCATGCAGCCAGAGGCACTGGCCCCTCCCCCACTCCCTTGAACCCTCACTACTCCCAACCCCCTTCAGTGGAGCAAAGTATTCCACAGTCCTCTCCTTACCCACCCTCACCTGCTCCCTTCCTTGCCAAACCAGAAGTTCAAGGTCAACTTTCCCCTTACCCACCTTCCTGCCCTGCACCGCATCTCCCTACCTTGAACCCCCTCTAAGCACCCCTCCCAACCCTCCCTCTCCTCCCATACCAGATCCCTCCACAACCCTGCCCTTCTCTGCCCTCTCCGGAAGTAGCAGGAGCCAATGGCTTTATTAAAGTCCATGTTCCCTTTCCTCTTCCAGATCTCTCTCAGATAGAAAAGCACCTAGCTTCCTTTTCTGCTAATCCTACTGTTTGTATTAAAGAGTTTTGCTACCTGTCCCAGGCCTTCAATCTAACCTGGCATGACTTCTATGTCATCCAAGCTTCTACTCTCACTCCTGAGGAGCGAAGTAGAATTCAGTCAGCAGCGAGACAATATGCAGACCAGACTCATCTGGTAGACAGTACGGTCCCTGTGGAGGAAGAGGCTGTGCCGGCCACAGAACCACACTGGGACTACCAACCTGGCCAAAGCAGCTGACAGCCATGGTTCGTTGCCTCCTTCAGGGTATGGCAATGGTCTTAGAAAAAGTAGTTAATTTTGACAAACTTCGAGAGATCACAAAGCTAGCTGACAAAAACCCAGCCATCCTTTTTATTTTTTATTTTTTTTATTTTTATTTTTTTTTTGGTTTTTCGAGACAGGGTTTCTCTGTGGTTTTGGAGCCTGTCCTGGAACTAGCTCTTGTAGACCAGGCTGGTCTCGAACTCACAGAGATCCGCCTGCCTCTGCCTCCCGAGTGCTGGGATTAAAGGCGTGCGCCACCACCGCCCGGCCCAGCCATCCTTTTTAAATTGATTTCAAGAAACCATGGTCCAATATATCAGGCTGGACCCAGCCTCCCCAGCGGGAGCCACAGTCCTGGCTACCCATTTTATTTCTCAGTCACCACCAGATATTAGAAAGAAGTTAAAAAAGGCTGAGGAGGGTCCCCAAACTCCTATACAGGAATTGTTGAAAATTGCCTTTAATGTTTTTAATGCCCGAGAAGAAACAGCAGTCTTCCTGCTGAAACAGGTAGTAATGCTCCAGGCTCAAGCCTTACCAGCTGCCTTAAGGCCACCGGGACTCACAGAAGGGGGACAAGGAAAGTCAACCACAAGGCTCCATCATGCTGGAGCCCAGCCTAAGTCAACCTCACAGACAGGCTCCTTCAAATGTGGTCTAAATGGCCATTTGGTACAATATTACCCTGGGCCTCCTACGAGGCTATGCCCTACCTGCCAGCAACCTGGACACTGGAAATCACAATGCCCCCATGCGGACTCGTCCTCTATGCCATGCCGTGGAGGTCCAGCCTCACCAACACTGGCAAGTGAGACTGTGCCAGCCTTCGAACTTCTCGGCCTTGTAGAGGATTGATGCAGCCCAGACTTGGTGACTTCCATAACCCTCTCTGAGCCTTGGGTAATGCTGCAGGTAGCAGGTAAGTTCATTACTTTTCTTTTGGACACAGGAGCTACCTACTCTGTTTTAATATCTCACCCGGGCCTTATGTTTCCCTCACCAATTTCAGTTATGGGGGTAGACAGGACCCGTTCCTTCTCACTTAAAACTCTGCCACTGCCCTGTATTCTTGCAGGGCAATTTTTCTCTCATTCTTTCCTGGTGATACCCACTTGCCCTGCACCTCTACTGGGTCAAGATATTCTCAGCTGCTTCAGGGCCACACTCACTTCAGCCCCCACACACTCTCCTGAGTCACACTTTCTTCTCAATTTAACAGCCTCACAGGTTCCTACCCCAGGCTGTTCTGTCCCTATACTCCCTTACCCAGTAGAGCCCCAAGTCTGGGACACTTCTATCCTGTGATTGCTACTTACCACCAGCCAGTGCTAGTTCGCCTTAAAGACCCTTTGTCCTTCCCTTCCAGACCCCAGTTTCCCGTGTCTAAAACTCACAGCCTTAAGCCTATTATCACAATCTCCTATCTCAAGGACTTCTGATTCCTGTTGACTCACCCTGCAACACTCCAATTCTTCCTGTGCTTGCGTGTGTGCATAAGCCCTCTGGCGCTTAGCGCCTACTTCAAGACCTCTTCCTCATAAATGAGGCAGTCCTTCCAGTTCACCTTCTGGTTAACAACCCTCACAATCTCCTGTCTAATGTCCCTCCTACCACCTTTTACTTTACTGTTCTGGACCTAAAAGAAGCCTTCTTTACTGTTCCTTTACCCCCTGACTCATACTTCCTCTTTGCCTTCACCTGGGAGGACCCTGACTCCCAGTCCTCCAGACAGCTTACGTGGACTATTCTCCCTCAGGGTTTTCAGAACAGCTCCCATTTCTTGGCCAAGCTCTTGTCTCGAGATCTCTCAAACTTCGACCCAGGTTCTAGCACGCTCCTTCAGTATGTCGATGACCTCCTTCTTTGCAGTCCTACATTGTCTTTGTCCCAACAGGCCACCTCTGCGCTCCTGAACTCCCTCGGATCCCTGAGGTATGGAGTCTTACCACCCAAGACTCAGCTGTGCTCTCTTATAGTGGTACATCTGGCTGTTCAATTTAGGCTTATAAAAAGGGAGGGCCACAAAAACAAAGGACAGATGGTTCTATTTAAATAAGTGTCTCGCCGGGCGATGGTGGCGCACGCCTTTAGTCCCAGCACTCGGGAGGCAGAGGTAGGCGGATCTCTGTGAGTTCGAGACCAGCCTGGTCTAGAGAGCTAGTTCCAGGACAGGCTCCAAAGTCACAGAGAAACCCTGTCTCGAAAAACCAAAATAATAATAATAATAATAATAATAATAATAAAATAAATAAGCATCTCATCCTTCCTCAAGACCAGGCATTGTCAATCATTTCAGACATCCACCAGACCTTACACATAGGCCCCAAAGCTTTGTTCCGCATCTTGGAGCCCGTCTTTGACCCCACCCATCTCCAAGATCGTATTTCACAGGTTCACTCCTCCTGCCAGATGTGTGCCCAGGCCAATTCACAGGGGGATCTCCACATATGTCAGTCTCTACACAAGCTTTGTGAACACCAACTGGGTGAAGATTAGCAGGCTGATTTCACTCATATGCCTACTCATAAAAAACTCCGTTATCTCCTAACACTTGTGAACACTTTTACAGGATGGATAGAAGCGTTCTTGGCCTCTAGGGAAAGGCAGATGTGGTGGCTCAGCTACTCCTGGACCACATCATTCCTTGGTTTGGTGTCCTGCGAACCATTCAGATGGACAATGGACCAGCCTTCACTTCCAGGGTCATGTAGTTCATGTCAGAAGCTCTCAACATCTCCTGGAAATTCCATACCCCCTACCATCCACAATCCTCGGGAAAGGTGGAGAGGGCCAATGGACTCATCAAACAACAGCTAATCAAGCTCTCCATTGAACTCGGGTTATCTTGGCCCTCCCTTCTCTCCATTGCCCTGACTCGCCTCAGGGCCACCCCATGTTCCTCTATGGGTCTGAACCCTTTTGAGCTGCTTTATGGCAGGCCCTTTCTCCTTAACCATCACCTCCCAGTCAAAACTCCTCCACTGGTCGGGTACTTACCCTACCTCTCCCTTTTAAGGTCCCTTCTCCATTCACATGCTGATAGTTGTCTCCCTGCCCCCACACCAGTGGACCCTAATGCCCCTAATCCTGCCCCGCTCTCCCCAGGGGACAGAGTACTCCTCAAACAGCCAACTCCTAGGTCTCTTGAACCTCAATGGACAGGACCTCACACGGTAATCCTCACCACCCCCTTGGCTGCCAAGCTCCTTGGACACCCATGCTGGTACCATCTCTCCAGGCTCAAGGCACCTACTCAGGACACTAGATCTATCCAGCAGTTAGGACCTTCTACTCTCTGGTTTTCCAGGATGCCGCATTGAAGGGCCTACCTGCTCCTCAGCCTGGCACACTCCTCTCTGGTGATACAAACAAGACGGGTAATAACAATATTTTTTCTCCTAGTTCTGCCTTCTTATCCCCTTCAAGAAACAGATACCTGGCATCTCCAGGATGACAGTAAACAGGATGCCTCTCCAGCCACACCTCTCGCTGATTGTGAACCCACCAACACCCAGCTCTCCCCTCCCCCAAATCGCCCCATGCCCGCAGGAAGTAGCCAGGCTTGAGTTGATGCCCCTTTTTCCAAAGAGAGCTTAAATGTTGATCATAAGTACACCTCAGCTTCCTGTCACCCCTTATACAAACAGTCTGGAATGTAATCCCCGCCTCAGCCTCCATCTTCGGAGACCCCTCCCCTGTGCCCCTCAAATCTTGACCCCTCCCCAAGAAGGGTCAAGGTAGCCCACCAAGCCTTGACCCCCTTCCCAGGAAAGGTTAAGACCACTCCCACAGGCTATTTAAACTGCTTCCCAGAAAATAAACACGTGGTTTTCCCTTTTCCTCTCCAGTGGCGTTGATGGCTTCCCATTCCCGTTGGGGCCACCAGGGAGTGCAGGTGTTTAATTAAACCTGGATATCTTTTAATTTGGTTTGATTTGGCTTGATTGGGATTATTTTGTGTCGGCGGAGTGGCTCGGTTAGGAAATATTCCTAACACACCACCGCCTAGCACATGGCAAGTGTGTAGACAGTTGCTGTAGAATAATCCTTTTGTAAGCTGGGAAGTGTGTTGCTCTCATTGGTTTAATAAAGAACCGACTGGCCAATAGTTAGGCAGGAAGAGGTTGGGCAGGACAGTGAGACTGAGGGAATGCTAGGAATTCCCTAGGAATGCTAGGAATGAGGGAAGGAGGGAGGCTAAATCCCCAGTCAGACACAGGGAGCAGGACGTGTAGAAGACGAGGTAATAAGACCTGAGCCCCGTGGCAGCACGTACATTAATAAATATGGGTTAATTTAACTTGTAAGAGCTAGTTAGTAAAAAGCCTAAGCTATGTGCCAAGCGTTTATAATTAATAACAAGCCTCTGTGTTGTTTATTAGGGAGCCAGTGGTCCTGACCAAAAAAAAAAAAACCCGCCTCCAGACAGTAATTGTTGATTTCTGTTCACATTGTTCATTGTGCTATCAGGAGACCGACTGATCCTCTAAGAGATGGGATCTACAGGGAAGAAGTTGGGTGGCGTCAGTGTGGTCCTACTACCCTGTCCCTGGTCTGGATTCTCAAGCCTGCAGCACACCTTGTTCTTGTCCCAGCCAGGTCTCTCCCTAGCATGACTGATTCCCCATTTCTACCTGGGCATCCACAGGCCCCTGGCACTCTGAATATCCCTGGCCGACTAGACAACTTCTCCTTCCTTCCCACAGCTCCTTCTCTGGTTTCCAGTCTCAGATCCTCTCAGTGGCCAGGCTGGAACCCGGAGATCACCCCACCTCTTCTTCCCACTCTCCTCCACCTCTGATGAGCCTGTAAGTCCTGTCTGACCTATCTGCACGGTGTCTGTGGAATCCACCCCTTCCCACCCCTTTCCTGGGTCAGGCTTTCATTACCATGCTTGCAGCAAGATCATCGGGGCTATGCCAGCTGCTTTCAGTACAGCCTTCTCCTGAGCAACCGGGGAACATCTGATTTCTCCAAACAACCTTCTTCTGACCAGAAGAGCCTTGCCCCTTCCAACAGCATTTGCCATTCTTTGAGCTAGAACAGGAATCTGACAGAGACTTTCTAGAGCTCCTTGGGGTCTTGGTCCTTGCCTACCTTTCCTATGTCACTTCTGGATACAGTTTTACGCAGAGTGAAGTGACTTGTGGCTCTCAGGACTCGCCAACACTCCCAATTGTGCTGGGCATTCTCTCTCTCAGGCACAGTTAATTCCTTCCGTTGCTTCTATGGCAGAAGCCCTGCTGACTCCAGCTTTAGCATAGCTCTGTTTCATAGGCGAGGTAAGCACCGTGCTGAGCCATGATCTCCTGAAGCTGACGGTTCCTGGTTCATCTTAACAGGGTGAAGTTTCATTATAGGTATGGATTAATTGATTGATCAATCAATGATTGATTAATCTTGTGGTCCTGAGGATCAAAACCAGGGCCTCACACAAACAGGCAAGCATACATTCGTAGCCCAGGGGATTTTCTTTTTATTATCATTAAAAATATTTATTGATTTTGATTTTGTGTATATGAATGTTTTGCCTGCATGTATATCTGTACACCACTGTGTGCTTTGCACCTATGGAGGCCGAAAGCAGGCATCAGAGACCCTGGATCTGGAGTTACAGATAACTGTGAGCTGTCATGTGGGTGCTGGCAAGTTGAACTTGGTTCCTCAAGAGAAGCAAGTACTCTTAACCACGGAGCCATCTTTCCATCCCTCATTATTATTATTTTTAAGACAAGGTCTCTGTCCTAGGCTTGTCTTGAACCGAGTGTGTAGCCAAGGATGATTCTCTTGCCTTTATCTCCCAAGTGCAGGGATCACAGGTATGCTCTACCATACCTAGTTTACGTGGTGCTGGTGATTGTACTGAGCCATCTCTCCAGACCCTAAATGTTTTCTTTATAATGGTTTCTGTGGTCATGGTGTCTCTTCACAGCAATGAAAACCCTAGCTAAGACAGAAGCTTTGACCTCCAGCTCTCTGACTCAAGCATTCCTGAGTAGCTGGGACTATGGGTGTATGCCAAATAACCTAAAAAAGATTCTTACCAGAGATGGAGAGATGGCTCAGTGGTTAAGAGCACTTGCTGCTCTTGCAGAGGACTCGAGTTCATTCCCAGTACCATCTGTAACTCTTTTCAGGGTTTGATGGCCTCTTCTGTCTCCCCAGGTACCACATGAAAGTGATGTAGATACGTACATACAGGCAGAACTCTCACATACATACAATAGTAAATCTAAAAAAGTTTTAAGTTAAAAAAATGACTATTAGACTGGCGGTGGTGGCACACTCCTTTAATCCCAGAACTTGGGATGCATCTTTGAGTTCGAGGCCAGCCCGGTCCACAGCGCTAATTCCAGGACAGCCAGGGCTACACAAAAAAACCTTATCTTTTTTTCTTTTAAAATCTTTTAATCTCTTATTTATGCTTTGACAATTTCACACATGTAAACAATGTATCTGGATTATCTCTACCCCAATCACTCTCTGTTCTTCCCACCTATGCCTTTAACACCACTTACTGCCTTTATAGCCTTAATTTTTAAGAATTTTGTAACCCACTGAATCCAATTAGAGGTATTAGAAGATTGAGCAGATCTGTTGGCTTGATCTTACACCATAAGGTAACATAACTATGCAGGTAACCATAATCATGGTTATAATGCCCAAGGCATGTTCATAACACAGCATTTCATAATATATTTTTAGATTACACAATGATTTTTTTAAGTTCCAAATTATTTTCTTTTTTATTTTATCGATTTTTTTATTGTGCTCTACATTTTTCTCTGCTCCCCTCCCTGCCTCTCCTCTCCCCTTTAACCCTCTCCCAAGGTCCCCGTGCTCCCAATTTACTCAGGAGATCCTGTTTTTTTCTACTTTCCATGTAGATTAGATCTATGTATGTCTCTCTTAGGGTCCTCATTGTTGCCTAGGTTCTTTGGGATTGTGGTTTGTAGGCTGGTTTTCTTTGTTTTATGTTTAAAAACCACTTATGAGTACATATGATAATTGTCTTTTTGGGTGTGGGTTACCTCACTCAATGATGTTTTCTAGCTCCATCTATTTGCCTGCTAAATTCAAGATGCCGTTATTTTTTTCTGCTGTGTAGTACTGCAATGTGTAAATGTACCACATTTTCCTTATCCATTCTTCGATCGAGGGGTATTTAGGTTGTTTCTAGGTTCTGGCTATGACAAACAAAGCTGCTATGAACATAGTTGAGCACATGTCCTTGTGGCGTGATTGAGCATCCTTTGGAAATATACCTAAAAGTTGTATTACCGGGTCTTGAGGAAGGTTGGAGAAACCTTATCTTGAAAAAAAAAAGACTATTATTTAAAAATAGGTGTATTTTTTTATTTTGAAATGGGGGTCTCACTGTATAGACCAGCCTGGCTTCTAAGAGCCACTTGCCTCTGCCTCCCAAGTGTGGTGATTAATGGTAGATACCTGGCACTATATGCAACTTTTATTTTAAATAAAATAATGTGGACCACCACAATCAGCAAAGAACAAGGTTCTTTTCCACAAGTGGCTGAGAAATGATGCTCTTGTCTAACTGCCAGAAATCCTTCTGTAGCCTATCGAGCTCATTTCAAGGCGTATGGAGGGCTTGAGATAACGATGCTGTTTTAGAACATTTATAGAATGAGACTGCACCTGTCATAAAACACTTACAGACCCAGACTACATTGGCATTATTTTGGAATTTATGATTCCATGCTTATTTTAGAACCTACACTTTTTAAAATGACATTTAAAAAAATTTTAAACCTTTTTTGCCTTGAAACATATTTTTACTTATATGTATGTGTGCCACTCGAGTGTGGGTGTGTCCAATACCCTGGAGCTAGAGGTAATGTGGGTGCTGGGAACTGAACTCGGGTCCTCTGGAAGAGCAGCAAGAACTCCTGCCTGCCAAGCACTCTCACCAGCTCCGTGTTTGTATTTTGAATTAGGGTCTAGCAGAGTGGCTTCTTGTCTCAGCTTCCAAAATATCGACATTACAGGCATTTGCCACCATGTCCAACCCAAAATGGATTAGTTAATGTATCAACTAATCAATTAATTTATTTAATGATAAGGTCTTTGTCTCCTCTGGCCTCAAATTATGTAGTTGAGGGTGACCCTGAAGACAGGATGATCCTCCTGCCTCTACCTCCTGAGTGCTGGGATTTCAAGCACAGATTATTAAGCTTGATGTATGTGGTGCTGGGGACTTAGGGATGCGACCCAGGACTTGGTGCATGCTGAGCAAGCACTCTCCTGCCTGAGCTCAGTGCCCAGCTATGAACTGTATGTATGTGTGTATGTATGTATGTATGTATGTATGTATGTGTGTGTGTATTTTTGAGACAGGGTTTCTCTGTGTAGCTCAGGCTGTCCTGGAACTCGCTCTATAGATCAGGCTGGCCTCGAACTCAGAGGTCTGTCTGGCTCTGCTTCCCAAGAACTGTGATTAAAGACATGCACCACCACACCTGGCCCAGCTATGAATTTTTAACTAGCGTTCAGAGAGCGATTTCATAAGAACAGCAGCAAGTTTCCAGGAAAATGAAACAGAAGCCGCAGGGACTTCCCACAGAGGTCTGCCCCCTTCTGAATCCCTGCAGTGTGGCAAAACCGACTCTGGTCCATTGCTGTCACTCGCTGAAGTTCGTGGGGTGCATCTCTTGGTCTGTGCATCCTGTGGGTTTCGTAGATGAACGCTCTCCTGCGTCTAGCTTTATGCTTTGTGACGCACGGTCTCACGACCCTTTAAAAGGTGCCTGTGCTTTTCAGTTCATCTTCCTGCCCATCTTGCTGTTTAGTTTTTGTTTCTGTTTTGAATCCCACAAGGAAAAAGGCCAGGGAGGGATCAGACCATCTTATTGCCTTATTATAAACCTTTCAGACTTCCTTAAAGCTTAGAGAGGACCAACGTAGGGCTGGTGAGATGTCTCGGAAGTGGAGTACACCGATGACTCCAAGGGATCCATCGCCCCCTTCTGGTCTCCATGGGTACTGTGTGTACGTGACGTACGGGCATACATCCAGGCAAAACACAGAAGACATAAAATAATATTATCAAGAAAGGACTGACATAAAGATCACCGATAGACCTTCCATTAGAGCCAGCAGTCGTCGGCTGGGGATGTAGCTCGGTGACAGAGCACAGTACCCAGTGTGAGACCCTGTTCAATCCCCAGCACAGGGGAGTCCCAGGAAGCACAGGCTGACCTTGGATTCACTCTGTAGCGTAGGCTGGCCTACACTTCCTTACCCTCAGGGCTCCACCTTCAAAGTGCTGGGATTGGAAGCCTGTGCCACCAAGGCTAGTTTGTGTGGTGCTAAGGATAGAACCTGGGACTTTGTGCACATAAGCAAGCACTCTGCCAACTGAACTACATTCTCAGCCAAGACCTACGGATCTTGAGGCTAGGCAGATAGCTAACATTTGCCACTTTCACTCCCTACGATTTGTTTATTTTACTTTATTCATTTCTCAGAATCTTGTAACTGGAGGTTCCTCTCCTGCCCATCAGTTCCCGAATAACCACTCTGAGGTTTAATATTAATTACAAACTGTTTGGTCTCTTAGCTGAGTCTTATTATTAACTAGCTCTTACAACTTAAATTAACCACTTCTATTATGCTATATTTTACCACGAGGCTCCGGCTTGTTACCTCACACCTTACTTCTCTGGTGGCTGCTGGTGTCTCCTCGCCTCCAGCTTTTCTTCCTCCTTTATCTTTGCTTGGATTCCCTGCATGGCTCTATTCTGCCTGGCTATTGGCCAAATCAGCTTCTTTATTAACCAATGGTAATAAGACATTTGCAGCATACAGAGGGGCATCCCACATTAGACTCTTTTGAAAATAAGCTATAGACATTGTGGACACATGATTTGTAAATGCTTGGCAAGCACCCTGGAGTAATGCCTACCTCAGAAATACTCTCCAGATCACAGCTGCACCCACCTCAAGAGTTGATGAAGGACTCCACACTCTAACGTCCAGTCCACAGTCAAACATCCTTAGTTGCCTCAATAATTTTTAAAAATGTATTTATTTTTATTTTAAGTACATTGGTGTTTTGCCTGCATGCATATCTAGTTACAGACAGTTGTGAACTGCCATGTGAGTGCTGGGAATTGAACCCAGGTCTTCTGGAAGAGCATCCAGTTTTTTTTTTTAACCACTAAGCCATCTCTCCAGCCCTCTCATTTTCTTTCTTCTCTGTCTTTGTCTCTCTCTCTCTCTCTCTCTCTCTCTCTCTCTCTCTCTCTCTCTCTCTCTGAAACTGGCTGTCTTCATCTATTGTAGTCCACCGTTTGTTTGCTTCTTTGTTTGAGACAGGATCTCTCTCTGAATCTGGAACTCACCAATTAGCCAGACTAGCTGGCCCGAGAACCCTTGGGATCTCAGCATTGGGAGCTCAGCATTGGGATCCCAGGTACAACGGTAACACACAGCTTTTCATGTGTGTGCTGGGGAATCTGAACTCAGGTTCTCATGGCTGCTATCAAGCATTCTGGCTTCCTGAGTAGTCTTCCCCAACCCCACTCCCCAGACTCTCTCTCTCTCTCTCTCTCTCTCTCTCTCTCTCTCTCTCCTTGGGATCTCAGCATTGGGATCCCAGGTACAGTGGGAACTCAGGTTTTCATGGGTGCTATCAAGCATTCTGGCTGAGTAGTCTCCCATTCCCCAGACTCTCTCTTTTTTTAAAGAGAGTCCTACTGTCCTGTCCTAGTTGACCTTGAACACTGGCTCACACACTCCCAAGTCTGAGATACCCGAGGCCTCTTGTATGCTAGGCAAGTGTTCTACCACTGTACCTCATTGTAGTCCAGTCGTTGACTTCAAAAAATTTGTGTCAAGCCAGGTGGTGGTAGCATACGCCTTTAATCCCAGCACTCAGGAGGCAGAGGCAGGTGGATCTCTACGAGTTCGATACCAGCTTGGTCTATAAGAGTTAGTTCCAGGCAGGACAGGTTCCAAAGCTACAGTGAAAACCCTGTCTCAAAAAAACAAACAAAAAATTGTGTCAAGTCTATAGTAACACAGATGTAACCGTTTTTGCCATTGTAAGAGTACAGTTTGGTGGCAATGGATGTACATCATGTACAATTGTGGCTCCCTCCCCTTCCTTCCTGCAGAACTAAAACTCCAACCTCCTGGAGGAGTGGAAGAACATTGACTTCTCCCCCCGCCCCACAGATAGGTCTTAGTATGCAGCCCTGGCTGGCCTTAGATTCACAGAGATCTACCTGCCTCTGCCTCCTAAGTGCTGGGATTAAACGATAGCTCTGTTGACAGTTTCCAGGATGTTCTGATTCGCTTTAAGACCTAGTCTCAATTCCAGCCACAAAGCTAGTTTATTAACCAGCACCATGGATGTCTCAGGTGGCCAAAAGCTGTGCAAAAGGAAGTCAGATGAAGTCCAGTGGTGCAACCCAGTACATTTTGCAAAGGTCAGAGTCTTAGCTGGTGTGCTGGTTTGGAAGAAAATGGCTCCCATAGTGAGGGACACTATTGGGAGGTGTGGCCTTGATGGAGTAGGTGTGGCCTTGTTGGAGGAAGAGTATCACTGGTGGGTTTTGAGATCGCCTGTGCTGGGGGGGGGGGGGGGGGGGGAATAAACAAAAGCATGAAGTCTGTCCCTGTGTCTGACTGTGACAACTCAAACTAGAGACAGGATTTAAGGGTTTGAGAATAGAAGCCAACCCAGTGGTACTGCGCACCTTTGTCCCAGCTCCTGGGAGGCAGAGGCAGGTGAGTCTCCTGAAGCCAGCCTGACCTACAGAGTTCCAGGACAGCCAGGGCTACACAGAGAAATCCTGCCTCAAAAAATAAAAAAACAAAACAAACAAAAGTTTGAAAATGGAGAAGTAGGGAAGTGGGCTAGCAAGATGGCTCAGCAGGTGGAGGTGCTGTTGGCAACTCTGGTGCCCCGAGTCTGGTTTTCAGGACCCATAAGGTTGAAGGAGAGAACCAATTCACACAGGATGTCCTCTGACATCCAGCGCCCCTCCACACACTGCCATCCCCCACCACACATTTAAATAAATGTTAAAGAAATAAGGAAAAAAGATTTGCTTAAAAATATAGACCATAAATTCACCCAGAAAAAGTCAGAGCAGCCTCTGTTGTGCCCAGCATACCAGCAGACTGCATATGTCCCCCCTGCATAGATAATAGGCTCATGACCTGCATAGGGCCTCTTGGCCAGTGCGGGAGCTTCTGCGGACCACGCTGATGAGAACTTGGCTTTCCATACATCTCCTCAGACCCTTGTGATGTGTTAGCTTTTATCCACTGGTTAATCTCCAGTGTGCATCCACCGGGATGTCTACTCGTAAGGACTGGATCTTGTCATCATGACCGAGGCGGAAAATGTACAACACAGAGGCTTGAGGACATTCACAGTATCCTGCAGTCTTACCATCTTACAGCTGTGTCAGAAGAGTTCTATCAGCAAGGAAAACCCTCTATGAAGCTGTCCGTCTCCATCACCCCCCCACCCCCCCCCCACCCACTTAGCCCCAGGAAACCACGAATGTAGCCTTTGTTTCTGTGGGTGCCTCTTCTGGACGTTTCACACAAATGACAGATACGAGGTGTGACCTTTCATGGCTACTCTCTTCCCTTAGCATGTTGTTAGGCTTATTCATGCTGCAGCACATATCAACGCGTTGTTCTTTCTGCAACGAAGTAATATTGCCTGTCTTAGTTTTGTGTCCTGCAGCTCTGATAAAGAACTCCTACAACAGTACCTTAAAGGAGAAAGTTTCCGGGTTACAGCTGGTCAGCCATGGGAGAGGGGGAATAAAGGCAGCTGGAGCCTGAAGTAGCCGGTTCATTATATCCACAGCCAAGAGCAGAAAGCAAGGAATTAATGTGCAGGCACGCACACACGTGCGTACACACACACACACACACACACACACACACACACACACACACAGAAGCTCAGCACTTTAAACAGTCCAGGATCCTTGTTCAGGGGATGGCCCCGCCCACAATGAAGATAATCCACTCACATCAATGAACTTAATCAGTCATTCTCAGAGATGTCAAATTGACACTTCGGACTGTCCCACTCCCTCATGGACAGACCTCATGCTTTTGTTTATTCGTTTCATTCTTTTTTTTCCCCCTCGAGACAGGGTTTCTCTATTTAGCCCTGGCTGTCCTGGAATTCGTTCTGTAGACCAGGCTGGCTTCGAACTCACAGAACTCCTCCGGCCTTCTGAGCCCAGCCTATTCGTTTCATTCTTTGGCGGACCTTTGAGTTGATCCTACTCTTTTTTTTTTAAAAAATTATTTATTTATTTATTGAAAAAAAATTTCTGCCTCCTCCCAGCCTCCCATTTCCTTCCCCCTCCTCTCACTCCTCTCCTCCTCCCCCCACTCCTCTCCCCCTCCCTCTCAAGATCGGAGAGCAGTCAGGGTTCCCTGCCCTGTGGAAAGTCCAAGGTCCTCCCCCTCCATCCAGGTCTAGGAAGGTGAGCATCCAAACTGGCTAGGCTCCCACAAAGCCAGAACATGAAGTAGAATCAAAACCCAGTGCCATTGTCCTTGGCTTCTCATCAGCCCTCATTGCCCGCCATGTTCAGAGATTCCGGTTTTATCCCATGCTTTTTCAGTCCCAGTCCAGCTGGCCTTGGTGAGCTCCCAATAAATCAGACCCACTGTCTCAGTGGGTGGGTGCACCCTCATGGTCCTGACTTCCTTGCTCATGTTCTCCCTCCTTCTGCTCCTCATTTGGACCATGGGAGCTCATTCCGGTGCTCCAATGTGCGTCTCTGTCTCTGTCTCCATCCTTCGCCAGATGAAGGTTCTATGGTGATATGCAAGATATTCATCAGTATGGCTATAGGATAGGGACATTTCAGGTTCCCTAGCCCCACGTTGGGTGCCACTCTGTAGTATGGAGCAGTGGGGCTGCATCCCACCACCTGGCTAGCTTTACCCTGGAATAATTACATGGAAACTGTATTCTTTTAAACACTGCTTGGCCCATTAGTTTTAGCCTCTTACTGGCTAACTTTCACATCTTGTTTTAACCCATTTTTAATAATGTGTGTAGCACCACGAGGTGGCTTACCAGGGAAGATCTTAACCTGTGTCTGTGTTGGGTGGGAGAATCATGGTGACTGTCTGACTCGGCTTTCTTTCTCCCAGAATTCTGTTCAGTCTACTCTGCCTACCTAATTTTCTGTCCTATTAAAGGGCCAAGGCAGTCTCTTTATTTAACCAATGAAATTAACACAAAACAGAAGACTCTCCCCCATCATTTCCCCTTTTTCTGTTTAAACAAAAAAAAGAGGCTTTCACTTTAACATAGTAAGATTACATATAACAAAACAGTTATCAAGCAAGAATTACAGTTACAATATTTATATCTATTTTATCTTTTATCATAACTAAGGAAAACTATAATTATCTATCCATTCTTCAACTCCATCAAAGACTCCAGAAGGATATAATATTACCTAAGTAAACAAGAAATAAGAAACTTCAAACTCTAGAAATGACAGAGATATCTCGCTGCCTGGACAGTCACCCAAAGTTCTTTTGTAGCGTTGGGGCATCCATCTTCATCTTGGAAACTTCAAAGATTACTGTAGGAAAATTTGTTGCTTATTATGGGAAATTTAAACATTAACTACAAAGACATATGGGGATTGTGAACAGCATAGATTTTGCATAGGCTTTTGTTTTGTTTCTTGGCCCCGCCCACTGCACCTCCTGCCCTCACACAGTGGCTGGAAGGCTTAGGCCAAGGATGAAGGAAGTGTTAATTATTTCTATTCCCTTCCTTACATAAGGGTCTCTTCCCAAAGCCTTGCACAGGGGTGCAGAGAGGCTGCAGTGGAGAAAAGCAAGAAGGGTGGGTGGGTGGAACACAAACGGGCTGTTTTCTACCTTTTGTGCTTGTAGTACCGAGTAGTGGTGGCTGGAGAGAGATGTGTTTCTGCCCTGGTCTGCGGAAGGAGGTTAGCTATCATCACACAAAATGACATATTAAGATGTTGGGAGATGTGGTGTCAATAAAGCGAGGTGGAAAAGGCAGGATCCATCTACTAGGATGAGCTCCCGAGAGAAGGTCATTAAAATTCAATTGTTTTCTCACATTAAATTGCTGAAGTTAGGAGGAACCTATTTTAAATAAGGAGAAAGAAAATAGAGCTAGGGGGTAATTTCATTTTAATTGTTGATACAATTCAGAATAAATTAAATTGCAATTAAGTTTGTTTACTTATGGGGAGATGGAGTGTGGACGCTCCGTAGGGGCCTCTTTGAGCCTTTTGAAAATAAGAGCGCTTTGTTTTCTGGATGGTTCTCTGGGGAGCGCCGGAGTGCTTCCAGACTTCGGCTGCTTCAGCGCGCCCTCTAGTGGCCACATGTGACGGTCCGGCAATTGCTCTCTTGCAGGAGTGCTCTGGAACCGGGTGACTTCGGAAAGAAATCTGCAAACTAAGCCCACAAACCTCGTTCACACACACCTTTTTATTTTATTTTATTTCGAGACAGGATCTCTCTTTGTAGCCTAGACTTGTCTTGAACTCATGGTTTTTCCTGGAGCTGGGGATGTAGCTGAGGTTTTAGAGTGCTTGCCCGGCAAGCACAAAGCCCGCATTTGCATCCTGGCCACCCCTCCTGTAGTGGCGCGCACCTATCATTCCGTTACTCAAGAAGTGAAGTCAGGAGGTCAGCGTATAGAACCCTCAGATATACAGAAACTTCGAGGCCGCTTGGATAAAGAAAAAGGGGAGGGCTGTCGTCTTGCCTCAGCCTCTGAGTACTAGAACTACTGAGCCACCAGTCTCTTAGGTTGAACTGAAATTCTGCCTCAGCACATGGCACTCTCGGGGAGGAAAAAGGGATACCTAGATAAACTGTTCTGTTTTTAAAATTTTAAAAAGAGACACATGTTGCTACTTGTGCTGTCTGCTGTCTCAGGTAGTCCAGGCTAGCCTCAAACTCACTGTGTAGCCGAGTCTGTCCCAGAGCTCCTGGTCTTACTGCCTCCTGATTCCTGGAGTAGCAGGCGGGTTGTCACCATCTGCACCCTGTTCTTTAATTTATTACTTTATTATTTATTTATAATAAAACTTTTTATTACATTTATTTATTCATTTTGTGTGAGCAGGCTGGGGATACAGTTCCACGGTGAGGTACTTGACCAGCATGCATGAATGTAGTGTCTTGAGACACATGGACCCTACAGGCTACTGTGTCTGAGCATTTGCTCCCCAGTTTGGCACTGTTTGGGGGAGATTATGGAGCCTTTAAGGCAGAACCTTGATGGAGGAGGTATGTCACTGGGGAGGGGGGCAGGCTTTGAGGATTTATAGCCTCACTGCTTCCTGCTCTCTCTTTCTCTCTCTTCTTGTGTGTGGACCAAATTTGATCAATCAGCTTCCTGCTCCTGGCACATACCATGCCTTCCACACTGCCATGGACTCTCTCAGTAAGCTGTTAAGCTGCCTTTGGTGATGGTATTTTGTCATTATTACGATGAGACCCTAGGTTCCATCTCCAGCACTGTGACACCATCTCCCCAACCCCCCAAAAACCAAACTAACTCATGTTTTTGTGAGGGTGAGGGAGGTGTGTGCCATGGTGCACGGGTGGAGGTCGGAGGAGACTTGGGAGAGTGTGTTACGTCCTTCTTCCTTCTGGCTTTCCTAGAACTCACTCTGTATGTTAAAGGGATGCACCTCTACTACTGTCTACCTCGTGAGTCCCAGGAATCAAACCGAGGTGGTCAGGCTTGGCAACAAGGCTCTACAGTGAAGCCAGCTTGGCCCTCCGCCCTTAAACCCATACTCGGAGTCATGTTTGCACACCTTCAGGCTCTTACGGTTTTTCCCTTTGGTCCTGAGGACTGAGGCCAGGGCCTGGCGCAGGCTGAACACACACTTTGGGCCTGAGCTACACCAGTCCCACTCCAGCGTCTTTATGTAGCCTGTGCTGGACAGCATCTTGGGTCACATCCAGACTCACTTCCTATTTCCAACAGCTGTGTCCATTTTGCATTTCATTAACCAGTCCCTCTCCATGGCCACTTACGTGACAACCTCCTTTCTTCACGTCATAGCAGTGAAGCAATGTGACCCTTAGCCCCATTGTCTGTGTGCATCTGTGGGCCTGCTCCTGGCAGCAGAAGGGACACATTTTGTTGAAGGGATGAAGCTGAAAAAGCAGTCACAGACAAGTTAGTCGCTCTTCCTTCCCGCCTCCTGCCCCCATACTCACCCAGTAACCCACCTGGTTACTGGGCTGGAGCAGAGGTTAGAGAGATCCATCAGCTGTGGGCCCCAAGTGAGGGAACCTGTAGTGTGTTCCAGTCAATGAACCCTTTAGTAAATGAACACTGGTCAAGCAAGGGCTGCAAGTGTCCTGTTGGAGCACAGGCAAACAGGAGTCCGCACAGGAGCAGTAAGGACAGCATCCAGGAGGAGGCAACCCTGCTGGAATGGGAGGGCCAGCCACTGTGCGGGACCAGGGGCAACTGTGAGGGGGCAACGCGAGGGGGGGGGGAGGCCAGGTGACTCAGACTTCTCGGTTATTCCAGGAAGTTTTACCTTGTGAGTCTTGTTCTTGAGAGTGAGATCTGAGAATCCTGTCTGCACCCTCAGGAAGTGGGTGTCTTTCTTTATCGATGAAGCTCTGAGAACTCACCCCACTAGATGTTTCTTCTCTGGAGGTAATCCTTGGGTCCTACGGTTACATGTGTGTGTGTTGTGAATGTGTTTGTGTGTGTGGTGTGTGTGCACATGAGTGTGGTGCGCAGTGTGTATGTGGTGTAAGCGCTAAGTATGTGGTGTATGCATGTGTGGTGTATATATGTGTGTGCTGTGAGCGTGTATGTGTGATGTGTGTATGTGGTGTAAGTGTGGTGTGAGTGTGTGGTATACGTGTGTGTGTAGAGTATGTGTGTGTTGTGTGTGTGGTATATATATGTGTGTGGTGTACATGTGTGTGGTATATGTGTTTGCAGTGTGAGTGTGTGGTGTCTGTGTGTGTGTGGTGTGTGTGCATGGTCTGTGTATGAGGTGTGAGGGTATGGTGTGTGTGTGTGCATGTGGCATGTGTGTGTGGTATGAGTGTGTAGTATATATGTGTGCCTGGTGTGTGTATGTGGTGTGTATGGTGTATATGTGGTTTGAGTGTGTGTGTGGTGTGTTTGGTCTCTCTGTGTGTGTTGTGTGTCATCAGGCACCCTGGGCTGTTTCAGATTCTCTGCTGCTGGTAGTTGTAGTTGTATTATTTCATATGAGACAGTCTCTTTTCTTTCTGGACTGGAGGTGGCGCCCGGGGATCTGTGTATGCCAGACAAGCCCTGGACCACTAAGGTGTGTCCTACCCAAAAAGGCGTACTGTAAACAAATTGTCTTATTACCAGGTACTGGAGTTTATTTTAGCCATTCCCAAGGGAGTCTTTTTTTTTTTGAGGGGGGGCAGTTTCCAAAAGCACTCGAGTGACAGAGTTTTTGTATTAGGAAAAGAATGCAAAATAAGATTGCCACTGGGCAGTGGTGGTGCCTGCCTTTTATTCCAGCACTTGGGAGGCAGATCTCTGTGAGTTCAAGGCCAGCCTGGTCTACAGAGCTAGTTCCAGGACAGCTAGGGCTGTTACACAGAAAAAACTTGTCTCAAAAAAACCAAAAACAAATAATAATAATAATAATAATAATAATAATAATAATAATAATTCACAAGGAGGTGTTGGTGTGAGCCTGTGGCTCTAGTTTCTATGGAGACAAGAGGATTATTTGAGCCCAGGAGATTGAGACCAGTCTCATTTATTTTCTTCCTTCCTTTTTTCTTTTTATTTTCTTTCTTTCTTGCATTTTTTTTTGAGACAGGTTTTCTCTGTGTAGCCTTGGCTGTCCTGGAACTCACTCTGTAGACCAGGCTGACCTCAAACTCAGAGACTCCCAAGTGTTGGGATTAAAGATGTGCACCACCATGACTGATTTGTTTTCTTTCTTAGAAAAGGTTTATCTTTATTGTTTTCAGTTATGTGTATACATATGTGTGGGAATGTGTGTGAGTGCAGGTACCCCTGGGGGCCAGAGGCATTGGGTTTCCCTAGAGATGGAGTTGCAGGTAACTGTGGACCACCTGCAGTGGGTGCTGGAAACTGGATTCTGGTCTTCTGTAAGAACAATACACTGGGTCACGAAGCCATCTCTCCAGCCCCTCCAAATATCTCTAAGTTATATCTGGTGTATTGAATTTGGACATGATTAAAGATGAAACTATGTCATGATTAGGGTTAGCATCATTTTTTTTTCAAAATTTATTTATTATGTATACAATATTCTGTCTGTATGCCTGAAGGCCAGAAGAGGGCGCCAGACCTCTTTACAGATGGTTGTGAGCCACCATGTGGTTGCTGGGAATTGAACTCAGGACCTTTGGAAGAGCAGGCAATGCTCTTAACCACTGAGCCATCTCTCCAACCCCCTAGGGTTAGCATCATTAATGAGTCAATAAAGCTACAATTAAGGCTGAACATGAGGTGTTTGTCCAACATCTTGCCATTGTAGTTGAGACAGGAGGATCAAGAATTTGAAGCCAATAAATTGTCTCAAAATTGTCCTAACAACTCTGTCTTCATGGTCTTTTTTTTTTTTTAAGATTTACTTATTTATTTATTATGTATACAACATTCTGCCTTGATATATGCCCGCACGCCAAAGGAGGGTGCCAGATCTCAGTACTGATGGTTGTGGGCCACCATGTGGTTGCTGGGAATTGAACTCAGGACCTCTGGAAGAGCAGTCAGTGCTCTTAACCTCTGAGCCATCTCTCCAGCCCTCTTCATGGTCTTGTAGGTCATCAAGGGGCTGATTTCGATCAACTGTAATTTGTCAAACAAAATCCTACATCTCAGGCGAGTTAGTTGGCTCAGTTAGTGAAAAATGCCACCATGTAATCCTGAAGACCCAAGTTCAATTCCCTGAACCCACCAAAAAAAAATATGGAAGGAGAGAACTGGTTTCATATTGTCCTCTGACCTCTACATTTGTGCCATAGTGTGTGCATGCACACACACATTTAAAAATGCATGCGCACACACACGCACACACACACGCACACACACATTTAAAAATGCATGCACACACACACGCACACACACATACCACACACATGCACACACACACATGCACACACACATACCACACATGCACACACACATGCACACACACACGCACACACACACATGCACACACACGCACACACACACACGCACACACACACACATACCACACATGCATGTACACATTTAAAAATAGCTACATCCTTCCCAAGAGTAGCTGAAGGCCAGCCAAGCAGGTTGATTTGGGAGTGCTTTGGCTAATGCATGAGGTAACGTTTATTACAAAGCGTCAGAGAGTAATTTCATGTTTTCTCTGTGCATGGAAGTAACAGAGACGTGGTGACACACGTGACCGTGCTCCAGGAAAATGTCACTTACTACGTCAGGAGTGGGGATACAGGGCTGTGAGCCCAGCACCCAAGGGGAACCCAGAGGGGTGACAGTTCCTGGACAACCTGGGCTATACTGTGACACTCTGTCAGAGAAGGGATGGGGCAAGCAACAGAACTTTCACAAAAATTGAAAAACATAAATTTGGCTTGTAGCCATAGTTGGTTAACCCCATTTGGCTCAATGTGTAGTAAGTGTCTCATGGCTGTTTTCAAATGGCAATTTCAAAATAAGTTCTTTATTTATGGTTTCACACAGTGCAGAATGTGGAAATCAGGGAGTTTTTTTAATGGTTGGCCACTCAAAGTGCAGTCTTATTTTCCAGCGTGGATTCTATATTTAATGCATGTTTGTTGAAGAAATGAATAGCCAGGCATGGCGGCTCATATTTCTAATTATCGGAAGAGAGGGAGGGTAGGAGGATGTTAAATTCAAGGACAGTATAAACTACTACCACAAATAAACAAATAAACACCCCCCCCAACCAATTAAACAGCAACCCCCTCCGCCTAAACCAAGCACCAACATGGCATCGATGTTCCCACGTTTCCCAGCAGGTGGCGCAAGAGGCTAATGCACGGCAGAGAACTCCCGAAGCATCTGATCACTGGTGGGTTTACCTTCTGAAATGTTGCTTTTACAAACAACCCCACAAGTTTGTGCAATGACTTATGTTGACAGCATATTAAAAATATCCCGGGGGAAGCGATTTGTCTTATTCTTGACTAGCATTCCTGAAGTGCAGGTTTGTAATCTCAGCAATCAGGAGGTGAGCAGAGCCATCAGAAGGTCAAACTGCTCAGAAGGTTCTGAGCTGCAAAGTGAGTTCAAGGCCAGCCTGGAATATGACAGCCTGTCTCAAAATCAAAAGGACAACTCATCAAAAAGTGGAAACATAGCTGGCGGTGGCAGTGCACGCCTTTAATCCCCCCCCCCCGCCCCCGCACTCAGGAGGCAGAGGCAGGTGGATCTCCGTGAGTTTGAGGCCAGCCTGATCTACAGAGTGAGTTCCAGGACAGACAGAGATACACAGAGAAACCATCTCGAAAAGTGGAAATGGGTAAATGAATGATTCTCTTCTTCTGATGATCTTCATGATTTTTGAAGATTACATCGGAGGTACTGTTTACTGTTGTAGATTTGTGGGCTCAGTTCTTCAGGAGAAAGGGCCAGTTCACAGAGATGGCTTCCAATGCGACCTCTAGGCACAAGAGTGTCCCCTAGAGGAGAAATGGAGAAGTGAGGTTTCTTACTCCACACTGACTACACAGGGGTTCAGACTATGAAAATCAAGCTGGGAGTGGCCAGTACGTGCAGGCCCAACTACTCCGGATCCCTTGAACCTGGAGGTTGAGTACCGCTTCAGGGTGATACACTGAGACTCCATCTCAAAAAAAAAAAAAAAAACCAAACAGTGGTAATGTTTATGTTATATGCTTTTGCCAAAGTAAGTTAAAAATAATTTCCAAAAATGTATTACCTTACAGGTCTTGAGGTCAGAAGTCCAAATTGGTCTCACGTGCTAAAATTCCTATTGGCAGAGATGTGTTCTCTTAGTAGGTTCCAGGGGTGTGGTGGTTTCTACCTGTTTTTACTGTCGGTAGAATGCGAGTCTTAGAACCGAGTGGCTGAGGCCCCCCTTTTCCTGTTGTTGGTCAGTCATGGGCTGGTCCTAAACTCTAGGGGCTGCGTCCGTGTCTCTCCCTCATTTTTTGAGACAGCAATGTCAGGTGGTCTTTCTTCTGTGCCAGAGGGTGACTGGCAGGAGCTGGTTCTCTCCTTCCACCATGTGGGGCTTGAGGTTTGAACTCAGGTCCTCAGGCTCTGCAGCAAGCTCCTTTCCCTGCTGAGCCCTTTCTATGGCCCCCATGGGGGTATTTCTTTGATCTCTTCCTTTACTTACCTCTTTCTGAAAATTTTTTTCTTTTTTTTTAAGTTTTGAGACAAGGTCTTGCTAGGGAGCCTTTACTGGCCTAAAACTCTCCATCCTCCTGTATCAGCTAAAAAGGCTGGGTATGACAGCATTCTACTGCAGTTCCAGTGCGGGGTTGCAGAGACAGGAGGATCTCTGTTTTGCTGGCCAGACAGTCTAGCCGAATTGGTGAGCTCCAGGCTTAGTGAGAGACACTGTCTCAAAGGCAAGATGCGCAAGTCTGGAGCTCTTGATTCAACCCCTGGCACCATGTAAAGATGGAAGGGGAGAACCGATGCCACAAAATTGCCCTCTGATCTTCAGATGTCTACAGCAGCGTGGACAGGCGCGCACGCGCGCGCGCGCGCGCGCGCACACACACACACACACACACACACACACGGGCAGACATGGTGCACACACCTTTAATCCCAGAACTTGGGAGGCAGAGGCAAGAGGATCTTTTGTGAGTCCGACACCACCTTGGTCTACAGAGTGAGTCTTAGACCAGCTATGGTTGTAGAGCAAGACCTTGTCTCAAAGCAAACAAAACCAAACCCCTCCCTCCCCAAAATAAAGTAGAGAAGCAACTGATGAAGGTACCCAGTGTTGACTTCTATCCTTGGTACATAAGTACATGTGTGCACCGGCACCTGACACACAAGTGCACACAAGCATGAAAATGTACAGACATGAGAAACAAACTTGTAGAGCTACTAAGATCGAAATACTCATTACAGCAGACTAACCTAGTTCACTTTGACTTATAGAACTTGTAACAGCAAAAATAGGGAAATTACCATGTTTCGAAAACAGCCAATGAGTGTAGCTCACGACATAGCTCAGAATGAGCATGCATTTAAGCCCAGCGCAGGACTAAGAGTTGCTAGGCAAGCACTCTGTGGATCGAGCCAAGCCCAGGCCACACCCAGGTCCAATTTTCACGTCTTGAGTGGAGACTTTGTCTGCTCTAGACTGATGGTTTTCATCTGTCAGCTAGACTGAATTATGGAAATCGGCTTTGCCCTTGGGTGGATTTGACAAGTTACAGGCCAACTCTGGAGGCAACACAAAGGCAAGTTAGGCAGGGGATGGTGACTGAACACGGCCATGGGGACGGCTTGCCCAGCACACTGTCTGAGCCCTTCAGGAGCACGGAGTGTAATTAGGAATGCAAACAACAGATATGGGGAACTGATGAAGGTGTAGGCTGGCTGCCTCTTATGGTCTCCTTTAGTTACTTCCATAAAGAATTTTCTTTTGGTAGCGAGCACCTGCTTTTGAGCTATAGTCCCAGCCCTTGTCATGTTGTCTAAGAACCTTCAGCTGTGGCTCTGGCTTGGTGTGGGGTAGGTATTCAGTAAGCACGATTCAGAAAAAGCCTATTTTTGATAATAGTTATCAGAAGTATTTATTTTAAAATGATCACACAGTAAGACTGACCTTTTTGGAATGCATATCTATGAATTTTAATACACATAGTGATTTATTTTTTAAAAAATATTTATTTATTTATCATGTATACAATATTCTGTCTGTGTGTATGCCTGCAGACCAGAAGAGGGCACCAGACCCCATCACAGATGGTTGTGAGCCACCATGTGGTTGCTGGGAATTGAACTCAGGACCTCTAGAAGAGCAGGCAATGCTCTTAACCTCTGAGGCATCTCTCCAGCCCCATAGAGATTTCTTTCATCAGCCTGAGAATAAAAACGGTTTCATTGCCTGCCCCAACTTCATTTTAGTCCCTTCATAACTACATCTACTCCCTTCCTCAGTTCCCTGCAAGCACTTAGAGAGTCAACGTAACCATGTCATAGAGGGGCCATCAAGACGGCTCAGTGGGTAAAGGTGCCTGCCACCAACCCTGACAACCGGAGTTTAATCCTGAACCCTAAATGGTGGAAGGAGAGAACTGACTCTTAAAATTTGACTTCTGACCTCCATAGCGTTCTAGCATGCAGGTAATAAACAGATGTAGTAAGAAGACGGTGAATTCTGCCAAGACGGAGGGCATAGGTTGGTGGACCTGCCCATCCGGCGTGCTGTATGCCCTGGCTTCAACCCCACAACACCAGGCAACGGAAAGAACCACTCAGCTCCTTTTTGTTGCTGAGTAGCACTTAGTACCTTTAAAAAGTGTTTTTGAGTACCTACTGTGTGCTGGGCAATGCACCGTGTCCTAGAGTATAACTAAGGACGGCCAGTCTTGATGGACGGATGGAGAAGATGCGTCACATGTGTGCGCATGAGCAGACTGTTATTCAACCAAAGAGAAGGAAATTTTCATTTAGACTAAGAAAAACTGCAAATAATTTGTCTGCAGTAAAATGGAAACTATGTCTCAAAAACAAACAAATAAAAAAACAAAAGAAAAGAAAAGAAAGAAAGCAAAAAGAGCAATATTGGAGGGTGGTAGAATCAGTAGGCTGGGAAGGACCAAAAGGGACCGAGAACCACATAATTTTAATACAAGCAAATAATCATAAACAAGAGGAGCAGACATGAGGTGCAGGTGCCGATGGTGGGTTTGTGCACCTTGATCCTAAGGTCCCCAGAGTTCCCGGAGCTCTGAGCTACTCAAGGTGTGGCTCATGGACCAAGAGGGCCTGCCTTCCGCAGACTTCCTTAGAAGTGCAGCCTCTAGGCTTCACCCAAACCCACAGAGTCACAGGCGCTGGGACGCCATCTCCAGGGAAATTCTGTGCAGTTTTGAGCTGCCAGCTCCATCCTGCCCTCCACGGCCCTGCCCTGGACCCATTCTATCCTTGCAGGAACTCATTCACTGTCTGGGTTCTCCCTCTGCCTCCTCGGTCAGCCCTTTCCAGCAGTAAGTAGCTCAAATTATTTGCAGTTTTTCTTAGTCTAAATGAAAATTTGCTTTATTTAAGTCCCCACTCCACAGGGCTAGTTCTGACTTTCAGCTTAGTCCAAAATATACCAGCTTCTTCGATCCCATAATCCCTCCTTGGCTATTTACAGAGCTGGTGCCCTGTCTCCAGGCTGCATGCTCCCTGCGGCTACAGCCGTTCTTCATATTCATGTTTACCCTCTTTGCATATTTTCATTTGTGCCCATTATATCTAGAATCCCAACCCAACCCACCTAAAGAAAAAAATAAAGTTAAAAAAGTAGATTGTGGGGCTGGAGAAATGGCTCAGTGGTTAGGAGCACTTGCTGCTTCTCTAGAAGACCCAGGTTCAATTCCCAACACCTACATGGCAGCACACGACTGTCTGTAACTCCAGTTCTAGGGGATCCATGGCACCAGGCACGCATGTGGTATATATATATGTAGTCAAAGTACCCATACACGGAAAATAAACACATCTTTAAAAAATACATAGAGACTGTGTGGTTGGAGAGGTGGCTTGGTGGTTCAGAGCACTTGGCGATCTAGTGTGAGGACCTGAGCTTGGGCCCCTGCAGCTGAGCTGGGCAGCTCACAAATATTTGTAACTCCAGCTACAAGGGATCAGACTTCTTTTTTATGACCCTTATGGTACATTCACATACACATGCATATGTACTCATGTAAACAACAACAACAATTTTAAAAAATAGAGGCTAAAGAGGGTTCGTTGGAATTGTACTTCTGATTGTAAGATATAAATGATGGAAAGGAAATCTTGTATATATGTGTGTGTGTGTGTGTGTGTGTGTGTGCATACGTACATGAGTGTGTGTTTGTGCATGTGTATATGCAGGATCACGCATCCGCCCTTGTGTGTGGAGGCTGAAGGAGATCTCAGGCATCCTTCTCAGTTGTTTTCCCTCTTATTCTATCTTTTTCTTTGCAAAACCCTTAAAAAGTTATTATTTAAAGTAGTGTGTGTGTGTGTGCACACATGTGTGCATGCATGAGTGCGTGTGTGTGCATATGCGTGTGTGTGAAGCTGTGAGCATGCCACGGGGCACGCATGGATGTCTGAGGACATCTTTTCAGGAGTCAGTTCTCTCCAGTCTCCTAGTTTTTGAGGCACACTCTCTCCCCCCTTTTCCCTGGAGGAGTGGTAGGGCTGAGGTCACAGTCCTGAGGCACAAAATCCAGTTCTCTCGTGTGGGATCAAACTGAGGTTACCAGGGCTGAGAGGCAAGCGCTCTTACCCACCGAACTGTCCTCTTAGCCAGCAGCCTGCGCCCTCACCTTATTTTTATTTATTTCTTTATTTTGAGAGAGAGTGTCGCACTGAACCTAGAGCTGACTGTCTAAAATGGGTTGCAGTGATGTTCAGGGCGCCTCTAGTCTTTGCCTTCTCAGCATGGGGGTTATAGGCTCTGTGATAACCCAACCTTATACATGGGTGCTGGGGATCGAACTCAAATCAAGTCCCATGCTTATGTGTGAAGTATTTGACAGCTCGGCGTCTCCCCGCTCCTAGGGCACACGGATTTGTGCATTTGTGGCATCTGCAGCTCTGGAGGGCCTAGGATTGAGGCCGTGCCTGCTGTGCTGGTAAAAATGATTGATGGCCTTTGGGCTCCCAGGGAGCTCCAGGGTGGGGCTGTACAGTGGGGATAGGAGGAAGAACTGAGCTACAACTTTTACAAAGTTTTAGTGTTATTATTTTGAGACAGAGTCTTGCTATACAGCTAGCTTGCTGTCTAGAAACTGCTACCTCTCCTGCCTCTGCTTCTGGATCCTTCATCCTCTGCAGAGAGGAGAAGGGCTGGAGACTTTGTTTAATCACTAGTGGCCAGCGGTTGAAGCCAGCATGCCTGGTAATGGACCCTCCTAAATGGTGGGGCTTGGCGAACTCTTGGAAGTGCTAAGAGGGGTCAGGGTGACTGATTCAGTGACAACCCTGTCCCTCCACATTCCTCTCTAGGGCCCTCCAGTAGGCTGTTCCCAAATGACATCCTTGATAACCACAGTAACACCAACAAGATAGCATCAGAATCCTATGCACAGCGCTGTTCCCAAGTTAGAAGGGGAAAGAAGGACCCTAGCAGAGCCTGAAGGAAGTGTGGGTATTCCGAAGATGGCCTTGATCTCAAGATTTTTCTGCCTCTACCTCCTGAGGGCTGGATTTATAGATAAGCTATGTCTACCAAGTACTTGTGCAAGAGGCTCCCTTCCAGAAGGAAAGTTGAAATTTACTGAGCTCACTAATGCCAATGATCCCAAAGCAGGATAAAAATCGATGGGGCACAGCTGGGCCTTGGCTTTCTCCAAGGGAAAGGTGGGAAAGAGGAGCCGCGACTCTGTAAAACACCAGACAAACACCCGGGCAAGTGCAGCCATGCATGGGCCTGCAACTTAGGAGGCTTTTAACTTTTTAAAGTTTAAGCAACAATGAAATGACTCCGTGCAGGTCCCAGACTCTCTGCTTTTCACTCTGAACAGAAGCTATGTCAAAGCACCTCTAAGCCACATGAGCTCGGGCTACGACTTCTGCAGCCACGTGGGCTGGTCCGGGGCCTGCAGCACACTGGCCCCGCCCCCTTGAACCATCACTCAGTCATCTTGTCAATGGTGAGATGGACAGAGGGCACTTGTGTTTTAGCTGTGGTGGCCACCTTCTAGACACCTGGGCTCTGGGGTCCTCAGTTCCAAGAGTCACGCATCGGTTCCTAACTAGACGAGAGGGAGTGGTCCACATGAGAAAAGTTTGTTCCCCCAAAGCCTTCATGTTGGACTTTCTGGGTGCTGATTTGGAAATGTCAAGGGTTGCCGTGTGTCCCGATCCTGATATTTTGGAGGAAGGCATCTAAACTTATTACATAAACTAATGAGAAGCAATGGAAAGAGACTGAGTTTCCGAAGTGCACTCTGCAGACAGCAGTAGACACACAGCGACAGAAGGACCTCCTGTGGAAAGTTTTATTACTTATTACTTACTACTTATTTTTGAAGTTTTAGACGCAAAGTCTTCTATAGCCCAGGCTGGCCTTGAACTCACTCTGTTGCTGAGGTTGACTTTGTATGTCTGCTGCTTCTGCCTCCAGCTCCTGAATGCTGGGTTAGAGGCGTGGGCCACCTTGCTCAGACTGTCCTGGGCTGGGGGTAGAACCTAGGGCTTTGCACATGCTAGACACATATGTACAGACTGAGTTGCTCCTCGGCCCCTCAAAGATTTACTTTTAATTGAATTTAATTGTGTCAAAAGCAGTGAACATGAAATTTGTTCTCTCTGCACACAGTGCATTTTCCTCCTCTTCATTTTATTTGGCGTTGTTTACAGACCACAGAGAAATCACTTAAAAAACAGTCTAGCTGGGAATTGCAGCAGTTGAGAGGCTGAGGCAGAAGGACTGTGAGTTTGCAATCAGTCTAGACTACATAGTGCGATCCTGTCTAAGGGAAGGACAAGAGAAATGGAGCCATGTGCTTTCCAGAGGTCCTGCCAAGGCTGCCGACACAGGCTGCCTGTCCACAGGCACTCTCTTGGTGATTGTGTAGGACCTGAATGAGCAAAGGTCTCCCCAGAGCTCCGTGGTGGCATGTTCCTAACCCAGGGTGCAGTTCTACCTTCTCAAGTTCCTCCGTGGCCGGTGATGTCGACTGAATAAATTCATGTTACCAAACCCGTGTCTCAGAGCACTGGCTGCTCTTGCAGACTTGGGGTCAGTTCCCAGCACCCATATGGTGGTTCACCCATCTGTAACTCCAGTTCCAGGGATCCGACCCCCTCTTCTGGCCTCCTCAGGCACTGCATGAATGTGACGTACATCTACGCAAGCAGGTAAATGCGTAAATACATAAAATAAATACATCGTTAAGAAAACCATACCATTAAACTCACAGATCATCAGCATCTGTCTTGAAGAGTCTAAAACAACAGGATGAATCAAAGGGTGAGTAGAACAGTCTTTTGGGGTAGAATACACCCAATGGAAATGTTACCATTTCACGTGAAATATCACTGAATCGAACAATATGGAAGGTTAACTTGATGTGGATTTTACCTTGATAATAAGAAAAAGAGCCTTAAAAACTTACTATTTAGGGGCTGAAAGACATCTTAGCAGTGAAGAGAACGGGGGCTCTTGTGGAGGACTTGGGTTGGGTTCCTAGCATCCATGTGGTATCTCACAGCTGTTTGTATCTCTAGTTCCAAGCGATCTAGTTCCCTCTTCTGGCCTCTGTGGGTACCAGGCACACACATGGTACACAGACATACATGCAGGCAAAACATGAATACAGATAAAATTTTTAAAAATTAAAACCATTTTAAAGAAAATTTTACCATTAATCTTTTTAAAAAAATTTACTATTTTAGCCATTAAAGCATACAATTGAGGAAATAACATTCACAGTGAGGCCTGGTGGTGCAGGCCTATAATCCTAGCTATTTGGGAATTGAGGCAGGGACTATAGTTCAAAGCTCGGCATGAGCGATTTAGTGAAACTCTCTCAGCATAAAAAGTAAAAGGAGGCCAGTGATGGCTCAGTGGATCGAAGCACTTGCCACCAAGCTGAGTTCAGACTCAGGGTCTGAACAGTGGGAGGAGAGAACTGATCTCCAGATGTGTGCTGTGCATCAGCACCCCTCTAAGTAAAGTGATTTGGGGAGCGGGTAAAGAGACGGCTGGGGATGTCTTACGTGCACGCTTGTGGCCCTACGTTCCATTTGCAGTACCACAAAAGCCATCGGCAAGCACAAAGCCAGTATGTTTATAATGTTCACCTCTATCAAAAGCCAGAATGTCTTGTCACCTTTGAAGAAGCCTCATGCCCACTCAGAAGTGACCCCCTGCCCTCCACTATCCTTGGTCCCTGGCCACCACTGGTCTTTATGTGGCTTTGCTTATTCAGGCCATGTTGCCAGAATGGGGAATATTTCACACGGGGGTTAATTTGCTCATTTCTATTCTCAAGGTTCATCCCAGTTCTTCTGCGTGACTATCAGGGTCTGAAGCTGAACCCTCCCCTTCAGACTCATGAACTGTCCCCTCACGCTTATGGGGTTTTGAATGCCTGCTCACCAGCTGCTGGTGGTGTTTTGAAGGACTTGGAACCTTTAAGATGTAGAACCTGGCTGGTGGAAGTAGGTCAGTTGGGTTAGACTCGTGGAGGTTCCACAGGACCCTGGCTCCAGCCATGTGCTCTCTGTGTCCTGGTTCACTAGGATGTGAGCAACACCGCCTTTAACCACCATAAACATAAGCATCACGCCTCCTCCTGCCTCCCGCCTGACGGGCTGAGACCCCTTTGAAACATGAGCTAAGACAAACCATTCCCCCTCCAGTTGTTTGTCAGGTAGTTTTGCTGTATGGCTGCAAACATAATGGATATGTGGGCAATAAGGTCCCATTGCTTGGACGTACATGGCACCTGGACAGGCTAGAGACACGGAGCCTATGAGGCTTGTAGGCCAAGGGAGACCCTGGCTCCAACTTTTTACCAGGCGGTGGCCGTGATCAAGTTACTGGACGTGGGTGGGTGCCTCTGTTTCTTCATTTGAAAAATGCAAATTTTCAGTGGCGCCCATGTCCCAGACAGGCAATGAAATGTAGACAAGAATTCCTGAAAGATGTGTCTGCAAAGGCCTGTTGATTAAAGTTTCTAGAGTTTGGAAGGCTGCAGGGCATAGCCTAAGTACAGTTCACACTGGTCTGCCTTTAGACCACTTAATAGCCATTCCTTGAGCCCTCCCCTTTGTGTTGGACCTAACGTCCTGACTGCAGATAAATTCCTTTTGGAGCAAGGTGTGGTGGTGTGCACTTTTATTCCCAGTACTTGGGAGGCAAAAGAAGGTAGATCTCTGAGTTTGAGGCCAGCCTGGTCTACAGAGCTAGTTCCAGGACAGCCATGGCTACACAGAGAAACCCTGTCTGGAGGAAAAACAGAACAAAACTAAGTAAAAAGAAAACAACAACAATCCCTCCCCGCAAAGGAGAAAAAAGAAAGAGAAAGAAGGAAGGAAAGAAAAAGAACCTGAGGCCTATAGCTGAGATTTAATGTTTTCACCAATGTAGTTAAGAAACAAAACAAAACACCTTGATCAGGGACTGGAGGGATGGCTCAGCAGTTAAGAGCACTATCTACTCTTCCAGAGGTCCCGAGTTTGATTCCCAGCAACCACATGGTGGCTCACGACCATCTCTAGTGGGGTCTGGTGCCCTCTTTTGCCATAAAGGTGCACATGCAGATAGAACACGCATAGTCATAAAATAAATAAACAAAATCTAGGATAAACACCTTGATTTGTGACCTTCTTTGTGCTGTTAGTTTAAAATGAATCTTCATAAAACTTCTTCTGTTGGGCCTGGAGCTGTGGCTCAGTGGTTAAGAGCACCGGTTGCTCTTCCAGAGGTCAAGGTTCAACTCTCAGCGTCCACATGGTGGCTCACAATGGTCTGTAACTGCAGTCCTAGTGGGGTCCGATGCCCTCTGCTGTCCTCTACAGGCACTGGGCAGAGACGCGGTACACAGACACAGACATAGGATTTGGTGTAACCTACACTGTCTTCCTAGGTCACAGTCGCTCACACTTGGCTCTGGAACAAACTGTCTCTTACTCCCTTTGATGCTAGCGGTGTGTTTTTGTGTGAACAGAAGCTTGGGTCATTTGCATGTGTGGCGAGAGCCCTGGCCTTGCCTCTTGATTTTGCAGTAGCCCAGAGCCTCACGCGCGTGCTGGCAGTTACCACCCTAGCAATGGTCTTATCCACCTGCTTCCATGTCCAGGCCTGTTCCAGCAGCGTCCTTGGGCTTTGGCACCCATGTTCCAGAGAGTGATCCTGCACAGGGCCCTCTTTAAGTCACAGCCGCTTTGCCAATCAGGATCTGATCACATTGCAGGCTGAGCTCTCCTGGACCAGGCAGGGAGCCCTGGGTCCTGTCAGCTTGCTGCCACTGTCTGCAGGGCTCTTAGCTGGGGAGACAGAAGCCAAATGCCGCCCGAAGATCCTCGAAAATTAGTTTAGCACCGTCTGCCAGATTGAATGACTCAGAGGCAGCCAGGCAAGCCACAGCTCATTGGCCCTGGAGTCGGAACAGGAACGGTGGTGTCATGCATGCAGAGCAGGCCAGGAGAGCTGGGGGGGGAGGGCAGGCAAGGACCTTCAGCTTGCTTCCAGGGTCCTTTCCAGGTGGCTGAGAGTTTAGATTACAGAGGAGTCAGAGACTCTTGGGCAGTAGGAGTATAAGGCAAAGTCACTGGTGGAGGGCTCTCATGCCAATTGGGCATCCTGTCCTGGCCACTTACTGTGTGACCTTGGATAGGTAGCTTAACTTCTCTGAGAGCTCGTCTCCTCATCTTTCAAAGGGGTGTGATAATAGTGCCTGAGGTTGTCATGAGGATGAGGAAGACGCTGCATTTAAGTGCTAAGGTTGGCATTAAATGTGCAGGAACAAAGGGCAAAGGAAAGACTGGGGCCTGCAAGCTCCCCTCCCTGCTGTGTTAGTGAGGCTTATTATTGCTCTCATGAAACGCCATGATCACAGGCGCTTGGGGAGGACAGGGCGTATTTCATTTGCACTTCCAGGTTGCAGTTCTACTGAGGGAGTCAGGGCAGCAAACAGGGCAGGATCCCGGGGGCAGGAGCTGAGGCAGAGGCCATGGAGGGGTGCTGCTTACTGGCTTGCTCATCATGTCTTGGTCAGCCTGCTTTTTTTTTATAGACCCCAGGACCACCAGCCCAGGAGTGGCCACACCTACAATGGGTGGGGCCCTTCCCCATCAATCACTAATGAAGACAATGCCTCTCAGCTGTTTCCTATGGAGACATTCTCTCAGTTGAGGTTCCTTCCTTTCAGATGACGCTAACTGTGTCAAGTAGACATAAAACCAGCCAGCATATCTTCTTCTCTCTCTCCTTTCTCCCCTCTCCTCCCCCTCTATTCCTTTTCCTTCCCCTACCCTTCTTCCCTTTGTTTCCTTTCCCTTTGCCACACACTTTGATCACAAGCTTAAGAGAAATCAGACTGGTATTGGAAGAAATCAGACTGGAAGCATCTTTCCCTGATGGCCAGCTTTCCACCCAAGGTAGTTGGCAGGCTATGGGGAGAGAGAGAAGGTGCCAACAGTCTCACCCAACTGTGAACCTTGCCAACTAAAATAATGACTCATCTGTCAAGATAAGCTCATTGTTGTGATAGTGGCATGATTGTCGTGAAGGATAACCAACAACTTTCTGATTGGATTAAGATCCACTCAGCAGGAAGGAACTCATCCTGGTACTATACACCTGGTCAGCCTGTGGCTGGAGAGAGAGAACCTTGTGGAGAACCTAGTATTGTCACACTGATACAGTATCCAGAAGCCTGCTGGGACTTATCCTCATCTGCATAGCTTAGTCCAGCTCTCATCAGAGAGAGGATCACAGATGATCAAAGTGCAGAAAATAAGGAAGTCTCCGAATAGGGCTCCAGATTACACCCCTCCCCACAAGACTCGGAACATCACAGGAGATGGGGGAGGGAAGATGGTAGGAATCAGAAGTGGGGAAGACAGCTGTAAAACAGGGTCTTCCAGACACGGCAATCATTTGCATGCTGGAACCGTGGTTGCCTGCACGAGATCAATCTAGTCAATAATCCAGTATGGATGTCGGGGGCCCCCAAGCCCCCACTCCCCATTAGGAAGCTATGGACAGTCAAAGCTGTAAGGGGAGACAAAATAAATACAGGGGTAGAACCTCTGCTAGATTGCTCACACTACAGTGAAGAGCCATGTGTGTGTGTGTGTGTGTGTGTGTGTGTGTGTAACACTAATTGGATCCCATAGATTATATACACCTACATATGTAAAAATGAAATTAGGAGGGGTTTATGGAAGGAAGGAGGGATCTGGGAGGAGTTGGAGATGGGGGGAGTGAAGGGTAGATTTGATAAAAATAAAATGCATTCATCTATGAAGAGGAAACTTTTTTTAAAAAAACATACCCGAGGCCATGAAGTGGGTGTGGGCACGGTAGTAGAGGCTATCTATTGGACTCAAGTCAACATTGTTCCAACTGATATTTGTGTATATTGGAGTCTGAAAAACAGATAAGGCCTGGAGAAAAAACACTGGAAGTTAATCCCATGGCCTCCACATGCAAACACTGCACATACACGTGTTTTTTTTTATTTTTATTTTATTTTTTTCTTTTTTTGTTTTTTTTTCACATACACGTTTTTAAATTTTTGTTTGCTTGTTTGTTCATTTGTTTTGAGAAAGGGTCTTTCTACATAGTCCTGGCTGTCCTGGAACTCACTATGTCGACCAGGCTGATTTCGAACTTACTTGCACATGGGCTTGAGTTAATTCCCCCTCCTCCCCCAACTTGAATTCTGAAGCTGAAACTGATTGACATCTGGTTTCAATGTGACTGGTACTCTGCAGCCTGGAGTTGGAAGCCCATTGTGGGAGGTGGGTCCCTTAGATTCTATTTGAAAAGCCCTTCCTGGGAGGAGGAAGGCTCTGAGAACAGGCTTTCCAGTTACAGTGGAAGCCTGCCCAAGGTGACACAGGTCTCAGTCATTTTATCTAAGGGCTCAGAACAACCATGAGGGGCAGACGCTGAGGCACCAGGCTCGTGGAACCCAGCAACACAGTTAATCCAGTCCCTGGGTCCAGTCACTCTTTGACTTTGAAGTAAGTGACACAAGTTGGTAAGTTCCCTGCACTTTTGCAGAAGAGAGTTTCAAGGTCTCAATTGTAAATGAAAAAGCGTCACACAGGTCATTCAAGCCAGGTCTGGGCGTTAGGAAGCCAGACACGGCAACATGGAGGCCAGCGTTTCCTCCACTGCACACGTGACAGGGCTTAGCCATGTCCTAAACATAGGCTGTGTGTCCCCCAGACTTCAAGTGCGGGGACTCAGCGGAGAGCATGTGACATGTGGGTGAACAGCCACAGCCTCCCCCTGCTGGGAGGACAGAGGAGCTGCAACCTGCTCAGTGATGCTAGGATACTGGACCTTCATCCCATTCTCCCCAGGGCAGTCCCAAAATGGCAGACAAAATGACAGCCTGGGCTCAGCTCTGGCTGGACTCTGACGGGGAAAACAGGAGGATTGCTACCAGGTGAACAAGAACCCAGACTCAGCACTCCTCAGAAATCTAGTGTGTGTGGGGGGTTCTGTTTGTCAGGAAAAGCCAGTACTTCCCTTATCCACTCCCAACAGTCAACTACCTTGGACAAAGGTCACCTAGTTCCTTATTAACCTAACAGCTTGCAACAACTCAAAGCTCTCTGGCCTGCACCTCTCCTTCCCCTGCTAACTGTCCCCATAAAACTGACAAGACTTTCTCACTGCCCACTGTTCTCTGCCCCCTCCCCGAGAAACAGCCCAGCAGGTTGGTTCCCCAAATAATGCCTCCCTACCTACAGTGTGGTCTAGTTCGGTGGTTTCCCCGAGCCTTTGCATATACCAGGATCTCATGAAAATTTCAGAGATGTGCACCTGCTCTCTATCCAGGAGATGGGAGACCAGTGCAGCTGAGTCAGGTCTGGAAATTGGATGGGCTGACACTGTGGGCCAACGCCAGAGTGGCAAATGCCACTGGGCTGCAATGCCACGGCAGTAAAAAAATGCTTTCCCGTTTCTCAGAATCTGCTGCCCAAACAAAACCTGTCTGGGGGGCATGTTCTAAAGGTCCTAGAAGAAATGGCATGGTGCTGCCCTATCTTGTTAGTCAGTGTGAAGGTTTGACTGTTAGGTACAAGACTCAGAATCACAGTGCAAGTGGGGTTGTGGGAGGAGAGAGCTTGGTCTTCCTTGTAAACATAGTTCGGCTCCTGTATAGAAGCTGGGTGCGGTGGTGGGAGCTCGTCATTCCACTGCTGGGGAAATGGAGACAAACGGATCCCTGGAGCTCACTGGGTAGGCAGTTTAGCTGAAGGGACGTGCTCCAGGTGCCTTGAGAGGCCCCATCTCAGAAACCAAGATGGAGGGGCCCTCAGGATGGCCCGGGGGTAACTGACAACCTGAGGCGAATTTTAGGCGACCACACGGTGGAAGGAGAGCACCAGCTCTCCAAGTTGTCCTCCACCCTCCACCTCCACATGTGTGCCATGGCACAAGCTCCTCCCCCCAAAACAAATACTATTTAATGAAACATTTGAAGTAAACACGAAGTGATGATAGAGACACCAGATATCATCAACATTTGCCATTTACAAAAATGTATATGCCCCCAAACACACACATGAACACAACACATACCACACGCAATAAGTAATGATGATAATTGTGATAATAATTAATATTAACAAGATGGAAGTTTGTTTCTCTCCCCCACGGAAGCTGCTGGCCTGACAACTCCACTCGTGATGTCATCAGTGGGGCAGGTTCTTCCTAGCTTGCTGCTCAGCCAAGCCTGGGGTGCCGACTCCCTCCTGCAGGTCTCAAGGTGAGGCGTACCTCCTTTAAGGGCATGCTATCAAAGTCCAAAGGGTTGGAGAGAAGGTTCATCCGTTAAAAGCACTTGCTGCTCCCATCATGGCTGGTGAAGTCTGGATCCCAGCTCCCATATCGGGCAGCTCACAAACACCTGCAACTCTGGCTCCAAGAGATCTGATACCCTCTTCTAGGCTCTGAGGGTATACACACATGTGTACACACACTCACATATATTTACACCACACATACATAAATAAATTGTCAAAAAAGGATAGATTCTGAATCTGGATAATTTTGGTATAAGATGTTTTTACTTTTTTGTATATTTTTAAATGATAGAATTTATAAAATTAAAATAAATAATGAAGTTGGTCAGGTTCTTCTGACCAAAACAGAGTCACTTGGACACCCAGGGCCACAACTACTCATAAGTCTTGTCAACTGCATGTCCAGTTGAGGAACTGGAAGCCCATCGCTGAAGATCACAGACGCTCACGTCAGCACTCAATGTTTTCGTTCAGTTCTTTCATGAGGGTGTGTGCACTAAGCATCCCCTCTCTACGCTGTGATAACCAAAACCCGCAGGTGTCAGCCAGTGTCCCTTTGAAGCCCAAGTGGCCTCCGGCTGAGAGCTACTACTGTGAAGGGAGACAGGACATATAGGGAGGTATGGGGTAACCCCTGTTTCTGCCAGGTTCTGGGATGTTCTTTCCTTCCTCCTTGCAGGCAGAGGAGGGTAGCGCTTAGGAACACAAACTTAGGAGCCAAGTGGATCTAACTTCACATTCTACCCTTGGTTCCATGTGAACCATATTCTTTCCTGCAGAAACACTGGCGTGGTTGCTAGGTGCACAGAAACAAGAGCTGACAGGAATGTTCAGCACAGTTGTGAGAACCCTTCCCTGGGGACTTTAAATGGTGCCTACTCTTGGTTTTGTGGGTTTTTTTTTGTTTGAGACAGGGTCTCTCTGTGTAACTGCCCTGGCTGTCCTGGAACTCACTTGTAGACCCCGCTGGTCTCAAACTCACAGAGATCTGCCTGCCTCTGCCTCCCACATGCTGGGATTAAGGGGCCACCACTGCCTGACATGTCTACTCCTCTTAAGGCCCCAACAACAAACCGAAGTATGATTCTACCAGAGCCCACCATAGGGACTGGATATGTTCACTGGGCTTTCCTGAGCATGGATGAGGGGTTACTTTCATTTTTTTTTTTTGAGATGGGGCTTCTCTGTGCAGTCCTGGCTATCCTGGAACTCACTCTGTAGACCAGGCTAACCCCGAATTCAGAGATCCACCTGCCTCTTCCTCTGCAGTGCTGGGATTAAAGGAGTGCACCACCACTGTCTGGTTTACTTTCAAATTTGTAGCTGGTAGAGAAAATAAACCCAAGCCAGATCCCTAGATGGCAACAGAAGGATTTATTATTTCACATGGTGGAGGGCATGGCAGAGCCGACATCTCACATCATGATGGCAAAGCAGGAGACAGAAAGATGGAGAGACAGAAAGACAGGGACACAGAGAGACAGAAAGATGACAGGGACACAGAGAAAAAGACGGAGAGACAGAAAGACAGGGACACAGAGAGAACGCCTGTGCTGACACGCTCCCTTCTTTTTCCTCTTATTTTCCCCAAATCCCCAGCCTACAGGATGGTGCCGCCCATTCTGGGCAGATCGTCCCCTTTCTTAGTCCTCCCAAGTAGAGCCCTTGCAGACACAGGTGAAGGCACACTGCATGAATTGCTTAGTACTGCCCAACCTGACCATCAAGACTAACCAACAGGTTAGGGGTGAAGCGTCACTCTGTTGGTCCATTGCTGGCCTCCCATGTGGTTGTCTTTAAGCGCCATCTGTGTTGAAGCACTGGGGTAAATGATTTAATCTCATGCCACACTCTCAACCACACAATGAGGTGTTTATTACCCCGTTTTGCACATGAACAAGTGGAGTCTCAGAATTTAGTTCCTGGCTAGGTTGGCACTGGCAGGGTAGGGATGCCACTTTTCTTGGAGCATCATGTTCCTGCCCAGGAAAAGCATCTGCCAGTGCCACCACCGGCCTTTATTTATTGCTGTTGTGTGTGCATGGTTGTGTGTGTGTAGGGGGCAGAGGGTTGCAGAGGCCAGTCTATGTTTAGACAACATGGCACTGATATGGATATGCAGCTGGTAAAAAAAAAAAGGTGTATATTTGATGTCTGGGGAAACGGTGATATAATCTTTGTAAATTTAACTATTTCTGACAGAATGCCACTTTTGTGAGTCTACATAAATAAGGCCTTTGGATTAGAGGTGAGAGCTCTTACTTTCACCTTTGCCAGCCTGCTGTCTGGAGATCTGTGTGCCTCCCTCCATGTGGCCTACATGCCAGTCTGAGTGTGTGCTTACGTCTGCTGTGTGCTGGTGCCTGCCTATCTAGTAGCCCATGTGCTTGTCAGTAAGGTTTGCAAATAAGACAGTCTTATCTGTCTATCATGCTTTATGTTCTCGTCAACCTCCCAGGCTCCTGTGACCCTTCTCTCTTCCTGGTTTCAGACCTTGCACCTCAGTGTGTGTGGGTGTATGCATGCCACACATGCGTCAGAAGACAACTTTGTGGAGTCACATCTGCCCTTCTACCTTTTTATAGGATCCAGAGGTTGAACTCAGGTCACCAGGTTTGCATGGCAAATCTTGAGCCATGGCTGACCTCAGAAACTCTATGTAGCCAAGGATTATCTTGAACTTTTGATTACTTTCACCTCTTAAATGCTGGGAGTACAGACGCATGTCACCCCCCAGTTCATGCAGTTCCTGGGTCTTGAACTCAGGGTTTCATGCGTGTTAGACAATCGTTCTACCAACTGAGCTACAGCTCCAGGCCACTTCTAGCTCTTTTGATATTTTTCTTTCATTATAAGCCTCTGGTTCTCCAAGACACGTTACTGCCATCTGCTGGATGATGTGTCAAAGCAAAGACACATATCTATAGCAACACTCCCGTTGATGCAGGTTGACCTTATACAATACGCAGCCCACACAGCTGGGAGCAACTAGCCTCAACGAAGGAGACAGACACCGCAGACAGATGTTTATTGTATGGTAGCTCAACAAATGACATGGGCTCCTGATATGGTGACCTCCGTGGCTTCTGGAATAGAGAAATGCTGGATGTCTGGAGCTGACCGGCTTGGGTTGATAAGCACCAGGTCAAGACAGAGACAATGTTTTTCTTTGTCTTGTTTCTTTTGGTTCTTTGGTTGAGTCTTGGTTCTTGGCTTCATGGCCTCTGCAGAGGATTGTTTTGAAACCACTGAAGAGGATGCCTTCACAATTGCTGAAGAGGATACTTTCATGACATCTACAGAGGGTGTCTTCAAGATTGATGCAGTGGGCACCTTCCAGGCATCTGCAGAAGGTGTCTTCATGGTTGTTACAGAGGGCACCTTCATGGAATCTGCAGAGGGTGTCTTCATGACTGATACAGAGGGTACCTTCATGGAATCTGCAGAGGCTGTCTTCATGACTGATACAGAGGGTACCTTCAAGGCATCTGCAGAGGGTGTCTTCATGACTGACATAGTGGGTACATTCCTAGGAGGGCCCAGGGCTGGGTTGATGTACTTTCTGAACCCACATGCCTGATATGTCAGTTGAAGCCTAGCTGTGGGATCCTCAGGGATATAGGTTTCTGTGGCCTTGGGGATAGGGACGTATATCTGCGGCTCTGCAGCCAAAAGCTTCCCTGCTGCAAAGAGACACAGGTTAAGGCAGTAGAAGTTTTTAGGTTCAGAAAGGTAGTATCCACAGTTCTCTGAGAGCTGCTTGGAAATATTTCTGACTGGGTCCTGTGCCTTGGATTTGTTGGTCTTGGAAGATTTGGTGGATTTGGAGGCTTCTGGAGATGTCTGGAGCAGGATATAGGTCACTGGCATTGAGGCTGGGAAAATATTATTGGTTGTCATCATGGGGGGATGTCCTATGGCACGTTGGGTGGCTTCAGTCTGGATCAGAGTTCACAAGAGGCAGTGGCTCATGGATGGTTGGTGTGGTGCAGAGATCCCTGGAGATGCTGTCACTGAGATGACCTCAGAGGCCACCACATTCCTACAGGAAAAGGAATGTCTGAGACTGGAGCAGGAATTCTAGGGAAACTCTCAGAAGGGAGGCTGTCTTTTTTTCATACTTCTCAATCATTTATCTACTTATTCTTGCATTTATTCATAGGTTCACTCATTCCGTCTCCCCCCCACCTACTCAGTCATTCTCTTCTCATGTCCTTGTAGGCTGATTCGCATATTCAACCATTCATTCTGCATCGTTAACTGACTTACATGTTCATTAATTAATCCAGTAAATGCTGGCCCTGCTGGCACTGGAAACAGTTACAAAGGGTTATGTGCATGCCAGCTTAACATTATCTTAAGGGCTGGGGAGATGCTCAGTGGTTCAGGGATTGGGAGATGCTCAGTGGTTTAGGGTTTGGGAGATGCTCAGTGGTTCAGGGATTGGGAGATGCTCAGTGGCCCAGGGATTGGGAGATGCTCAGTGGTTTAGGGTTTGGGAGATGCTCAGTGGTTCAGGGATTGGGAGATGATCAGTGGTTCAGGGATTGGGAGATGCTCAGTGGTTTAGGGTTTGGGAGATGCTCAGTGGTTCAGGGATTGGGAGATGCTCAGTGGTTCAGGGATTGGGAGATGCTCAGTGGTTCAGGGATTGGGAGATGCTCAGTGGTTTAGGGTTTGGGAGATGCTCAGTGGTTCAGGGATTGGGAGATGATCAGTGGTTCAGGGATTGGGAGATGCTCAGTGGTTCAGGGATTGGGAGATGCTCAGTGGTTCAGGGATTGGGAGATGCTCAGTGGTTCAGGGATTGGGAGTTGCTCAGTGGTCAGGGCTCAGTGGTTCAGGGATGGGAGGATGCTAGATACTCTTGCTGAGGACCTGAATTCTATTCCTACCACCTAAACGGCAGCTTAAAAGCCATTTATAGCTCCAGTTCCAGGGAACCTAGCAATTCTTCTTGTCTCTGTGGGCACCAGGCATGCATATAGTTCGTATACATCCTTGTAAGTAAAATACTCATATACATAAAATAAAAGTAAACAAATCTTTAACAAGTTCGGCTTGCGCCTCTTAAAATTTCCATGAGGAAAGTGATTATTATAGACTGAATATTTGCAGCCCCACCCTCACATTCCTGTTGAAGCCTGTGTTTGGGAGGTGTTGTGTAGCTATTTCTTCTCACCTGGAACATTCCATGTATCCTGGAGGTAAGCTCCTTAAGATTCAGAAAGGGGGGGGGGGTGCAAAGACTGTAAAAAAAACTCTCTAGATTCAGGAAGTCCCTGAAACTTAACAGATTCACAAGGCTCCACTCCCTCTAAGGTTATATAAATACTAAGAGCTGTGATCTGAGCAGAAGCTTTTCCAGTCCAAAGTTAAAATATACTCCCATGATCCTCCCAAAACACAGAGTTAGGTCTGTCACAGCAATGTCCCAAGACCTGGCATCCATTTCTGCCACAGCTATTTTCTGTTGCTGTGGTAAAACACCATAATCAAAAGCAGCTTGGGCAGGAAAGGGTTCATTTCACCTTTCAGCTTGTAGTCTGCTATCCAGGGAAGCTGAGGCAGAAACTGACACAGAGCCCATGGAGGAGTGCTGCTTATGGGCTTGCTCCCCATGGGTTTCTCAGACTGCTTTCTTACAGAACTCAGGACCACCTGCTTAGGGGTGGCACCACCCACAGTAGCCTGGGTCTTCCCACGTCAATTGCTAATTCAGAAAATGCCTGAAGGACTTGTATACAGGCCAATCTAAAGGAGGCATTTTCTTAATTGAGGTTTCTCCTTGTCGGGTGACTCTAGCTTGTGTCTCGCAGACAGGAAACTAGCCAGGCCAGCTGCTGAGGAACGAAGGCTCTCCAACCTGTAGAGCTGTCTGCTCCGAGTAGAGAGCTCCAGGGATCTAGCTCTCATGACCTGTCACCCATATTGGTTTCGGGCTTTGGTGATGCAATGGTCTCTGAGTCACCCATGCTCTTTTTTCTTTTTTCCTTTTTTCCCCCCGAGACAGGGTTTCTCTATGTAACAGTCCTGGCTGTTCTGGAACTCACTGTAGACCAAGCTGGCCTCGAACTCACTGAGATCTGCCTGCCTCTGATTCCGAAAGGTGTGCACCACCACTGTGGGGCACATCCATCTCCTGTAAGTAACCTTTCACTCATACTCTGTAGGTAATCCCAGTGACTCATTGGTTCGCCAGGTTAGACTTTGACTGTATTGTTGCTTTGGTCTGTCACTGGTTTTCTCTCTGGGATGAGCGATTTTTGTTTATCCTCAGGAAGGATGTCACACAGCAGGAGGTCATAAAGGTGGGGCTCTATGGTGCAATTAGTGTCTTAAATAAGACAAGGAAGGAAGACCAGAGTGACATTTGCCTGACCTCCCTTGGACATAAAAGGACACAACATGAATATGGCCACCTGTAGGTCACAAAGAAAGCCCTTACCTGTCGTGGAGCCACTTGGTACTTGCTTCTGAGCGTCCAGTCTCCACAACTGTGAGAAATAAATGCCTTCTGTTTAAGCCATCCAGCAGGAGGCGTTTCGTTTCAGCAGCCTCAGCTGACTAAGACACAGTTATGATCACGTTCTCTTTTTTGTCTTTTGGGGGAGGTTACGGGGGTGGAGGATCACTGAGGTACCATTCATGCTAGGCAAGCATTGTGACATTGAGCTGCTTCCCAGCTCTGATCCCCACCTTCTGATCTTCCTTAGAGGGTTTCTCTGCATAGCCCTGGCTATATTGGAACTCACAGTGTAGACCAGGCTTGCCTCAAACTGAGAGATTTATCTGTCCCTGCCTCCTAAGTGCTGGGATTAAAGGTGTGTGATACCACCACCCAGCCTAATTCCCCACTTTTACAGGGAACTTGTTGTTACAGTTTGAAAATGTCCCCAAAGGCCTATGTGTTGAATGCTGGGTCCCCAGTTTGTGGTGCCACTGGGAGGTGACAGAACGTTTAAGAGGTAGGGCATGTTTGAAGGAAGTTAGGTCATTGAGGCATGCCACTGAGGGGGATAGTAAGCACGTTCTCCCTTCCTTGTCCCCTTCTCTCTGCTTCTTGGCTGACAGGAGGCAAGCAGCTTCCTCTGTCCTACCTCTCCCACTGTGTTGTGTTGCCTTGTCACAGGGCTGAAGGTGACAGGACCAAACGACTGTGGACCGAGACTTCTGCAACCATGAGCAAAAATGACACACGCCATCTCTCTTTTTCCCTTTGGTCATGCTGAGGATGGAGTCTAGGTCTCGTGCTTTGCATTTGAGTTACATTCCTAGCCTCAGACTTCCTTTCCTTTCCTTTCCTTTCCTTTCCTTTCCTTTCCTTTCCTTTCCTTCCCTTCCCTTCCCTTCCCTTCCCTTCCCTTCCCCTTCTCCCTCCCTCCCTTCCTTCCTTCCTTCCTTCCTTCCTTCCTTCCTTCCTTCCTTCCGGATAGTGTCTTCTTATGTATCCTTGGCTGGTCTGGTCTGGAACTTGCTATGCAGAGATCCACCTGCCCCTGCCTCCTGAGTGCTGGGATTAAAGGCATACATCACTATACCTGGTTCCTGTCTTCTTTTTAAGTTGATTATCTCAAGTATTTTGCCACAACTATGGAAAGCTGACTAACACAGCTGCTCTCCCCAGAGCCAGGTAACAGCAAAGCTAGGCTTGGAATCCAGCTGTAGTTCTCAGAGTGTAGCCTCTGCCTGGCTCTGCTCGATCATCTTCTGGAAACAAGGCCACCTCTCTGTTCCCAGGTCACCCTTTAATGGGGGTGAGTACTACCCACTACGAGAACAGAATAGTGGGGAGGGGTAAGAGCTGGGGACCACACCAAGTGCTGTGGGAATCATAGGGGAGGCTCCCTCACTCACCTGAGAGGGATGTGGGTGACATGAAGGTCCTTGCTTCCTAGTTAATCATGCCCTCCTCATCTGTGACATCCAATCTATGCCTGGAAGAGGTCTTCATGCACTTATGCAGTGACATGTCGGTGACTCAGTCACCACAGAGCACTAACTGTGGCATCAGGGTTAGAGAAAGGGGCAAAATTACCTTTGTCCCTCTGGAGTGTGCATTCAAGTGAATGGGACAGTCGGTGGCCATCCTGAAGCCATTGCACACGGCTCCACTCACCCTCCTACCTCCTGTCTTGGTCTTTGGGGCCCATGCTCTACCTGTGGACTATGAAAGCGAGGGAGCTGAGAACCCTTGTTCTCACCCACCCGGCCCCAACTTTATCAAGCTGTGTACTCAATTGTCTCTGCCCCTCTGAGCCTTTGATTTCCTAGTATCTAACATGGGTTAGTTCTAGGTAAACTCCTAATGCTACTGTCAGTCTGGTCAGCACCGCCCACATCTGCTTTCCGTGTTCTACACAGTCATGAAATCTGACAGCACAGTCGTGTATCATTTTTTTTAAAAATTATTGCATTTAAAATTTATTGGGTGTGTATTTCTCTGTGTGTATGTGTGTGCGTGCGCATCTGTGTGTGTCGTGGCTTGTGAGGGGATATCAGAGGGCCACTTGGAGGGGTCTGTTCTCTCCCCTCTACCATTTGTGTGCCGGCAATCAAACATAGTCAGGCTTAACAAAAGGTTTCTTTTTTTGTTGGGCCATCTCACCAGCTGTTTTATTTAACCTGTGTTTTATTTAACCAAATTAATTGGCTAGTTAATTATATAATTGTGTGGGGGAGAGTTTAGATGCATGCATGGGACAGCACATGTGTGGAGGTCGGAGGGCAGCTTGTGGAAGGAAGCTGGGTCTCTCATTTCACCTTGTTCTGAGGTAGGGCTCTCTTGTTTCTGCTTGACTGGTCCACGAGCTTTCAGGTGGTTGCTCTGTCTCTGCCTCTCTCCCTAAGAGTGCTGGGATTACAGATACTCCTGCATCTGGCTTTTTATGAATTCAGGGGACCAGACTCAGGCTGTCTTTTATCTGCTGAGCCATCCTGCAGACCCTGGCTGAGTTATCCTGCGGACCCCAGACTTACCTCTCTTGAGTACATCATTCCGGGCCTCCCTTTTACTGAGACGTGGTAACTTGAAAAAAATTCTCATCTTTGGACAGTGAACCCAAGTGTAGTGGGCAAACATAGGCACCTCCCACTTCTAGGAAGATGTCCCGCTCCGCTCTCTCTCTCCAGGGCTGAGTGGCAGTCAGGGAGGAAACCATCTATGACATAGAACAAAGTGAGAAGAAATTTGACCCTACATGACTGTGTAGTTCAGAGTCACCCCACTAGCCTGGACTACTAACCTCTGAAGCCTCCCAAAAGCTAGAAATAAAACACCTAATGGTCTGAGCCATGGGACTTCGGGGTTTCTTTGTTACAGCCACTTGGCATGCGCAAGTACATGGGACATCTGTGGTTTTATTATTTCTTTCTTGTCTGTCTTCCTTTTCTATTAGCCTCTCCTCCCTCAATTTAGCTGCAGATGACAAGCACCCTCATTTTGGGTTTTTGCCTGCTTCTCTAAGCATGGGTTGTTTACCCAGAACATGGATGGGAAGCCAGTGTGACAGAAAGACAGTGGTAGAACCCTATATCCTTGTCAAGAGGCTACTGCATCATCTCCTCCCGAGAGGGGTGACTTCCCAGAGTGTCCATCTTCACAATGAGCAGAGCCACATCTCACACAGTTGACATGGGAATGTCTCATGATTGTGTGATCATTGCATTTGTAAAAAAAAAAATAGTGATCATAAATAATGTCTCTCTCTTCAAACATTCAGCTAACTCTGGCTGGTGGGGGGGTAATAGTCACTGCCTCTCTCCTCCTTCCTTCTCTGTCTCCTTCCTCCCGACTTCACTCTCTTTCCCTTTTCCCCAGGGTCTTGCCATGATAGGTAAGCACTCTGTCCCAGAGACTCCATTATTTTCTGTTTTGTTTTGAGACAGGGTTTGATGCTGTAGTCTAAGCTGGGCTTGAACTTGTGATCCTCCTGTCTCGGCCTCCTGAGTACTAGAATCACAGGTGTGGATCAATGTATCTGGTGGATCATCCCCTTCTAGCATTTGGGCTTGCCTCTCTCTCTCTCTCTCTCTCTCTCTCTCTCTCTCTCTCTCTCTCTCTGTGTGTGTGTGTGTGTGTGTGTGTGACATGATGCACACGTGGTGGTCAGAGGACAACTTGCTGGAGTGCTGGAGTTAGCTCTCTCCTTCCACCTTCTGGGCTCTTAGGAATTGAACCAAGGTCATCAGACTTGGCAGCTTGACTGCAAATGCATTTACCCACAGAGTTATCTCTCCTCACCTTCAGAGACAACGTCTCCTCATGTTGACCTATGACTCTTGGGGCTCAACCCATCCTCCTACTTGAACTCTGGAGTTGCTGGGCACACGGGGGCATGCCACTATGCCAACCTGTTACAAAATCCATCACCACTTTACAAATGAGGAGCTGAGATTCAGACAACACAGCAAGCCTAAGATCACATAGCCTAAAATGGCAGAATGGAGTGGGCTGATGCCCCATAGTTGAAAGAATTTCACGGATGCAAAACTCAGTTGCCCTTTTCATGAAATCTCTATGATATTCCCAACCAGGAAACCAAAAAGAATGACAAGACTGCAAAGAACTGCCAGAAATGAGCATTCTCAGGGGAGAGAATCCACCGCACAGTGGAGGGTCAACTGGTGAGCTGTGGAACAAGGTAGATCTGGGTTCAGCCATTTTCTAATTGAAGCCCTTTGTCTTCTCATCTGAGGCAGTAGAGGAGAGGGCCTGACAGTCATCCGCATGAGTAAGGGGGAGCTGTCTTGTTGCCTGCTGCACTTGCTTTTGTTTATATTTGGGATTTCCTATAAAGTGACGAAACCCAGATGAACCAACAGCAAGTGGGGTTTGTTGCTTTACAGGATTGGGAAGCTCAGTATCAGGCAGGGGCTCAATCGTGTCAAGAATCTGTCCTTTGTCCCAGGTGCTGTCATAGTTATGTTTCCATGACTGAAAAACACCATGATCAAAAACAACTTGAGAAGAAGTTCCTCATCCAGGGAAGCCAGGCAGAAGCTCAAGCGGGAACCTGGGGCATCAGCTGGTGCAGAGGCCATGGAGGGGCGCTGCTTACGGGCTTGCTCCTCAAGCTTTGCTCAGCCTGATTTCTTATGAATGCAGGACCATCTGCCAAGGGTGGCACTGACCACAGTGGGCTGGGCCCTCCTACATCAATCATTAATTGAGAAAATGTCCCACAAATTTGCCTACTGATGGGGACATTGTCTCTATTGAGGCTCCCTCTTCTCAGATGACTCTAGCTTCTTGAGTCAAGTTGACACAAAACTAGGCAACATAGTTTCCTTCAAGGCTTTGGTCTCACTGAACCAAGGGACATGGGTCAAGTCAGGCTACCATCTTCTCATCTTGGGATGCAAAGGTAAGACAGATCTTCTTGCCATTGATGAAATCTCCGAGAACCCCAACAGGACTAGCAGTCATGTGCTTTCCCTGGATCAAACCAGTAGCCAGAAAGATGGCTTCTGCAAGTCTTTAATTTTTTAAAAAAAATTTATGTTTTAATATGTATATTAATTTAAATAATGTCTATGTATATCACTGCGTATGGGTACACACACCTGTGAATACAGGTGCCCGGAGAGTCCAAAAGAGGGTGTCAGATCCCTTGGAGCTTCACTTATAGCAAATTGCGGGTCACTTGAAATGGATGCTGGGAACTGAACTGGGGTCCTAGGCAAGAGCAGTGCATGCTCTTAACTGCTGAGCCATCTCTTCAGCCCCATCTCTTCGGTACATTTGTTTATGTGTGTGCATGCCTGTGTGCACCATGGTGCACATGTAGAGATCAGAGGGCAGTAGCTAGTTCACAGCAAGTAGATACTACAGACAGCACGTAGGTCACACGCAGGCTGATCACAGCCAGCATGGGCTACACAGGGAATTCTAGGTCAGCCTGTGCCAGAAAAACAACAGAGCTACAGGAACCCCAGAAGTGGGCTGGCAAGATGGCTCAGTGGGAAATGTGTTTGCCGCCAAGCCTGACAACCTGCGGTCAATTCCCAGGACCTACACGGTGATGGAGATTCTGCGTGCTAAGATTACAGGTGTGCTCCCCCACGCCCAGCTCTTTAGATCAATCAGTGTGTTGTCAATGACGGTAATAGCAATTCCCCTCTGTGTGCCTGGGGGGCTTAGCTGAGATGCTGGCTCTCAGCGTTCCTCTGTGGCAGGGTTTCTTGTGGTAATCTAAACTGTTTTTATGTTACTACATTTGTTCTGTACTGAGCTGCAAATCCCTTGTGGATGAAGGTTGGACTTAATCCAGCATTGAGTAATGGGTGTCTAAGAGCCAAGTGACTTTTCTTTTCTTTCCTTTTCCTTTTCCTTTTTGAGACAGGGTCTTCCTTTCTGGATCAGACTGGCCTCAAACTCGCAGCGAGTCCACCTGCCTTCCCATATGCTGGGATTAAAGGCCTAAGTGACATTCCTTTAGATATGTCTCACGCCTGTAGAGAAAGAATTCCTTCCTCCTTGGTGTGCCAGGAAGTTCCAATACATGTGGCTTAGAAATAAGACTTCACAAATCATAGGTCAGGTCTTCTGTGTGTGATAGTTTCTCAGGTCTGAATCGGGTCAAAAGCCATGGCACAGAGACTGGGGTGAGGCTCCATTGGCAGCATGCTTGCTGCACAAACATAGGGATCCAAGTTTGGAGCCCCATAACTCACGCAAAACTGGGCAATGGCAGTGTGTGTCCGTAACTGCAGCCCTGGGTGGGTGGGTGGGTGGGGGGGACAGAGGCAGATGGGTCTCAGGGGTTCACTGCCCAGTCAGCCTAGACAAATGAGTGAACTCTGAGTTCAGTGAGGGACCCTGAATTAAAAAGTGAGGTGGAAATCGATAGAAGAATAAACCCAGCATCTGTGGCCTTCACATATACTTATATAAATAAGTGCACACATATATAATGTGTGCCCAATAAGAGTGTATAAGGTCCTTTTCATAGTGTCATCTTCAAAACCAGGTATTTTTTTTGTTGTCTTTTTACCTTCTGTTCATCTTAAGGGCAATATGTGACATTTTGCTGCTGCTTGTGCTTTTATTTCTCTCACTGTGGAGTCTGAGCACTGTTTCATGTGGCTGCTGGACCTTTGGGTCTCTTCCAGGATGCTTTGGAGCCTAGGGGGCTGCACGGCTCTGGCGAGCCCATTTTCATGTTCCCTAATATTTGTGCACCTGCCCTCCTAATGCATTATCTCGAAAAGCTAGACCTGGGTGGCACCTGCCTGTGCCCACTGAAGGGCACCAAGTCTCTTTGTAGTCATTCCCTGTAGCTGGGAATCATACAGAACAAATTGCAGAGTGCCCAGAATAAATATGCGAGGGTTTCCAAGCTGCAGGAACTGATTGTTAAGCTGGGCGCCTTGCTGCGGGGCAGGTTCACTGAGATTGACTGCTCTCAGGCTGTGGATGCTGTATGAGCGGGCAAGCCTGCCCCCAAAGACTCATTTGGAAGCTATACAGTGCAGTGCTGCCTCTCAGGGCATATTATTGGATATGGCAGTCTGTATGAATCAGTGGCTTCATGGCTGCAGAGAACCTGTGGGGTCCAACATTACCACTCCTGGTCCTCTATGGCAGCTAAACTGGCCTTCAAATTACCTTCAATGCCCTAGCCTTGGAGACTGGTGCTGGCCTGACTCCTATCCTCCCTCCCAACCCAGTGACCACTGTCTCTATTTTTCTCCTTGAGAGCATTTGCTCCTGGTTCCTTGAATATGATCACAAATTTTGAAATCAGAGAGCTCTGTATTGGAGTAATGGCTTCACGCTCACATTCTGCATGCTATGTGCAGCGACAGATACACAGCAGACTCAACAAACTGATTTTATTTATGTACTTCTTTCTAGGTAGGGTTTCTCTGTGTAGTCCTGGCTGTCCTGGAACTCACTCTGTAGACCAGGCTGGCTTCAAACTCACAGAGATCCGCCTGCCTCTGCCTCCCGAGTGCTGGGATTAAAGGTGTGCCCAGCAACAAGTTGTCTTAAGACAAATGACTCCTGGGACCTGAGAGATGACTTAGTCAGTAAAGTGCTTGCTGCTCAAGCCTGAGCACCTGAGTTCAGATCCCTCCACCTGCATGAGAAGTCGGTCCTGGAAGCACATTGTCCATAACCCCAGCATCATGAAAACAGGCAGGGGGATCCCTGCCACTCACTGTACAGGCTAGCCAAATCTGTGATCTCTGGCCTCCACAAGCACACACACACACACACACACACACACACACACACACACACACACGCCAACCTTTGCATGTGTATTTTAGTATCTTGCTAGGGTCATGGTTTTTGGTAGTGCTGGGGGTGGAACTCAGGGCCTAGCACGTGGTGGACAAGTGTCCGACTCTTGAGTTGCATCCTTAGACTTAGCAATGTGGTTCTTAGGTTATGTAGCATGAGTAGGCTTGTGCAAATGGCCAGTCTGAAGCCCTGCTCCCTTCCATGCTTCTGTCTTATGTAAAATCCCTGCTAGAGGTCCTGCTTCATTTTTCTTGAGATTTCCAGTCATGTCTAGCTCTTGGCTCATAGTAGCTGTTCAACACATTTTTAAGTGCTGAAGACTTAGCATAGTTTATGCAATTAAGCAAATGTTTTTCAGACTGTTTGGTATGTTGGGAAAAAAGTTAGTGGATTGTAAACATTTTTAAAGGTTACAGAAAGATTCTAGGAGCATGGAAGACCAGCGAGCTTAACTGGACAATGAACTCTCTCCTTAACCAGGCAGAACTTACTGTCTGATTGAGCTGTTTCAGGAACTTGGCATCTGTTTTTCTTTGTTCTTTATTTTGAAAAGTCTCACTCTGTTGTAGCGCCTGCCGGGAACTAAACTGGAGACTTAAAAAGACACGCACATACAGACAGACAGACAGAGACATAGGGACAAGACCTTGGTACAAGAATGCCAACTTTATTGTGCTCCAGGGAAGCTTATATAGGGAGCCTTAACTGATAGCCATGCCCCAGCTCTCAGGATCTTTCAGCTGCAGGCCTCATCAGAATCCACTCCCCTGCCATCAGGGTCTTGTGCTCAGAGCAGCTGCAGGCACAGGTGTTTTGCTCAGTTCACTCCAGCAGGCAAAGAAAGTCAAGGGGCCAGGCACCTGCAGATCCCAACAGCTCCTCCTTTTCTGTATAATTGGACCAGGCCTGTCTTGGGTTTCAGAAGCACAAATTCACATCTTACCCATCATCAAGAACACTTGCCTCAGCACGCGAGGCCTCTGTCTTAGGTTGTCTGTGACAGGCTCCTGTCTCACCCGTCTCTGGATCACTGGTCTTTCCATAGTCTGCTAACCCATACTGCTCTTGGAGGAAGCCCACTTTCTTGGGCAAATAGCAATTTACATCACTGCTGTTGCTGCTGCTGTCGCCTGTTACAGAGGCAGAACAACAGAAATTCTCTGGCTACAGGAGTTCTTAAGGCCTAAGCCATATGGGAGTGGCTGGACTGGCATGGGTGTGGCACAAATATAATGAATGGAAAGGGAGCAGCCAACCACATGCTCCTACTTATAAAAGGAGGTCTATAGGTCAAACCGAAAAGTGCCCTGGCGAAAATTATATAGGGAATTCTGGATCTCTGAGGTAGTAGCAAACTGTCTGGCTAGAGGATCCATAGTGCTAGTAGCCACAGCAGTCGTCTGACTGGTGACAATTCTGGCTGTCTCAGCGGCTGCAGTGGTGACAATAGCAGTCTCAGCCAGGACGGTTCAGCACCAGTTGACTCACTGGAACAGGCACTAAGCCCGGAACCTGACCCACAGCGGCAGTTATCTCATTCAGCATTCCAACAGCTGTTCAGAAGACACAAAACTTGAAAACAGTTAAGGGCAGAATCATTAATTAGCCACAGACAGCCTCATGAGAAGCCTTATTTTGGCTCTGATTTTCCATCTTGCTGTGCTATTAAACAAGGTAGAATCCTGCACAGCCAAGGACACAAAATTTAAACAGGCATGAAATCCACAGAGATACCATCCCTTGAAGGTAGACCCTACACCACATTGGGCTGGATTCCGGGAATGAAACTCCCTGAGAATCCTTGCTAACATTCTTGTAAAGTGATCACGGTCTCCATCACCATAATGAATAATGTGCTCTGGCCATAAGCCATAGCACTGGGCCAACATTTAGCATAAGGAGAAAGAAAACCCAGCAAGAATAAAACACAAACTGCTAGATAGTTTCCACATACCAATAGCATTATTATGTCTCCAATCAATGGAAATGGCTGGCTGTTCCATAGCCCAATCAATGGAAAGGAAGTACAGCCACATGGGAATATCCAGGCCTTTCGGCTTAAGCATTGATGGATTCCTGACTGGGACCCATTGTACCTGTTGGTTGTGGCTGATGGTCAGGAGAACCATCCATAGGATATACAAGCCATTCAGGAATCCAAATGGGGCTTTCAATAACCTGTGGAAACACACATACACTTCCATGCCCCCAAATGAGGGCTGGATCAGGCCCCTTCCATGCTCCAGTCAACATATGTACCATCAGAGGAGTAGAGCCACGGGGTGCCAGTGCCGCTGAGCAGCCAATGAGTGTGTGATTCAATTGTCAGAAAATTTAATATATAGAGACCATTAGAAAGAATATCCCGGAGAGCACTATATTCCCCCCTTTGTGTTTTATGAATATAGTCTTTGGGAATTTGGTGAACTATTCCATTATAGCTTATCCCTGGGGATTGTAAGGTATTCCTGTCTTATAAAGGATGTCGTAACTGTCACAGAATAATCGAAAGCCTTTACTGATATAAGCTGGTCCATTGTCCATTTTAATCAATTTTGGGGCCCCCATGTAGGCAAAAGCTTAGAGACAATGGCTTTTTACATCCTTCACCTTTTCCCCTGAGTGGGTGGAGGGAGGCAAAGAGCATGCCTGAATAAGTATCCACAGAAACGTACAAATCCCAATTTGCCAAAAGATGCCTCATGAGTAACATCCATCTGCCAGATATGATTGGACAAAAGAACCAGAAGATTAACTCCTAGACGAGGAACAGGAACAAGTTCTGCACACAAAGGACATGCTTTGACAATCTTAAGAGCTTGTTCCTTAGAAATTTTATACGTGAGCCTCAAAGAAGTAACATTAAGATGGAATTTATCATGAGCCTGCTGGGCAGAGGCCAAGGAACCTGGGACAGAGAGATTAAGAAAGCATGGATCATTTGATCAACCTGTGCATTGCCTTCACTAAGAGGGCCAGGTAAGCCAGAAGGTGCCCAAAGGTGGTCAACATAAAACTTATGAGATCTTTTCCATAAAAGTAATTGAATGTTAGTCAACAATTCATGAACTGCAGAGGCAGTGGCTACATTTCTTGCCATTTCCAAGAGGGAAAGAACCTTAGCAACATATATGCTATCAGTAAAAAGATTAATAGGTTCAGCTGGAAAGGTAACTGAAGCTAAATAAATGGCAGCCAATTCTACTATTTGTGTAGACTTGTAGGGTACTTTAATTTTAACAGTCTTCTGGGCTATGACTATGGCAGCTGTGCCATTGGAGGATCCATCTGTAAATACATCAAGGGCACAGTCTAGGGGAGCTAGTGAAATAATTTTAGGAAAGCAAACTGGACGTTCCTCAAAAATTTTACTAATTTATTAGGGGGTAATGATTGTCAAATTCAGAAAACTGAATGATTAAAAAGATGGTCTATTCCAGGCTAAGTAACTGGAGTCAGTTAAGCTGTTTCTTATGTATGGAACAATCGCTTTAACAGTGATTTTGCTAAACGTCCTAAGACTTTTCAGGTAGGCAGTATGCAACACCTCCAGGACAGCCAAAAGATAGGGCTGCACAACCTTTTTGGGAGAGGCTCATCTGTGCACTCAGAGAATAGGTCCCTCCTGCCAAAAGACTGCAGTGGGCCTCAAGGTTGTGCAAAAGAGCAGCAGAAGCAAAGGCTGGTGATAATCAATATAATTCAGATAAGCTTCCGCTAACCACTGTTTGACTATTCTAACACATGCATAGCCTTCAGATGTTGGTAGCCTGGGAGAGGTGGGGTTTGAGCCACCTCTTAAGATTTAAATAAGGGTTTTAATTTTCCTGTTGTTAATCCCATTGATGGTCTGATCCAATTAATGTCTACCAAAAGCTGTTGAAAATCATTAAGAGTGCGGAGCTGATCTATTCTAAGAGTGATCTTTTGTGGTTGAACTCAAGTCTGTAGGAGGTGATAGCCCCAATACTGAAAAGGAAACACATTCTGCATTTTCTTGGGGGCAACAATTAAACCAGACAGTTGCAGTCCCTCATGAAGGGTCTGCAACCCTGCATGCAAATCACATTCCTTTGAGGCTGCAATAAGAATATCATACATATAATTAAGGACATATAGCTGGGGATGTTGCTCCCTTAGGGACCGCAAGACTCTGGAAACATACAACTGGCACTGGCACAGAGTTGGACTATTAACCATGCCCTGGGGCAACATAAACCCATTGATACCTTTGGTGCGGCTCTCTGAAATTAATAGAGGGAACACTAAAAGCAAAATTGGGTGAGTCCTTAGGATGCAAAAAGATAATAAAAAAGCAATCCTTGAGGTCATGTGACCACCATGTGATGATCCCTAGGGAAAGCACAGGTCTTGGCAATCCTGGCTGTAATGATCCTATAATTTCCATATATTTATTAACCTGCCTAAGGTCCTGCAATAGTTGCCAACTGCCAGATTTCTTTTTGATAACAAATATGGGGGTATTCCAAGGGAAGAGGGTGAGACTATATGCCCAGCAGCTAACTGTTCATGCACAAGCTGCTGAGCAGTCAGTAGTAACCTTTCTTCTGATAGGAGTCACTGTTCCACTCATACTGGCCTAGTTTCTCGCCATTTAGTGGGAATTGCAACTTGTGGCTCAACAGTGGCCCTCAGAATAAATTTTCCAACCTTGCTCTGTCCCCGTCATGCCCCACAGTCAACCCTTTATCAGTAATAGCCTGTGGATCCCCCCTGAGGATCTCTGCCCAGCCCCCACCCAGGAATAAAGCCCTGGTCTGCTAAGGTATGATGCACAGCTTCAGTGGTCAGAGTTGCCCCCATAGCTTACAAATCCTGCCGGTGTGTGCCACCATACCTGGCCAGAGCAGCAGGCAGGCTCAGGGACCCTCTGTGACTGCCGCCATCTTCTGGGCCTCTCTGTGAGCATTCACAGAAGTTGGCTGCCCTTGTGAAGCTAGGCTCCAGCTGCCGCCTCTCCACTCACAGGGACTCTGGGAAGTGGGCTTAGGAATCATGGAAAGGACCCAAACTCGTCCTGCCACCACCTTCTCCATACTCAGTGGACAGACTGGCAGCCCAGTGGGGTCTGAGCAGCTCCAGCCCTCCCTGGCTTGAGCACTTGCCACTCATTCCCCGATGCTCCTGGCACAGTTGCAGTGTCCCCTTTGGCCCCACAACCTTCAACAAACAATCAGGGAATTTGGACGTCATTCCTCTATAAACTACTTCCTGCTGTTTATTAGACAATGTATCTTTGGGGGGTATTCATGGTGACCCTTTGTGGGGGGGGGGGTCCTGGTCCACAACAAATCCATAGACTCAAACCTCAAAGTCAAGATATCTTTTTGCTGGTTTATCTTTGCAGCCCATACAATATAATGTCTCTTCTGTGTATATATTACTTTCTGTATATATTACTTTTTAAAAACTTTAATTCCAGTGCCCCGCTTCTCTAAAAGAACTACCAATTGACCTGAACAGAATTACTGGCACCCATCTTCAATCTGCCCTCACCATCAATCTCTTGTTTGCTGGCCAGCCTTCCAAGGACGATCTCCCAACGTCTCCCCAATTCCCGATCTCATCGGGGGGCCTCCATCTGTAAAACTACACCATTTCTGTTCAGCACTTTATGGGAACTAGGCTGAAGATTTAAAAACAGACAGAACAGAGACAGACAGACAGACAGACAGACAGGGCCACAGGGACATCTTTGAGACAAAAATGCCAAGAATGCCCACTTTATTGTGCTCAGGGGCAGCTTATATAGGGCTCTTGCCAAGCCCCAGCTCTTGGGATCTTTCAGCTGCAGGCCTCAGCAGAACCCACTCCCCTACTATCAAGGTCTTGTGCTCAGAACAGCTGTAGGCACAGGTGTTTTGCTCAGTTCACTCCAGCAGGCAAAGGGTCTGAGGCAGGCAAAGAAAGTCAAGGGGCCAGGGGTCTACAGCCCCAACACTCTGTGTTCCAGGAGGACCTAGAACTCACTATGTAGCTCAGACTGGCTTAAAACTCACTGTGATTCTCCTGCCTCAAACTTCTGCATGCTGGAATCACCTGCACAAGTCACCATCTGGAGTATGTGTAAAGGATTTCAGTGTCTGAGGCAGGCTAGGGTTAACTCAATAAAACCGTAGAAGAAAATTTCCCCCACCTAAGGAAGGATATGCCTATTAAGGTACAAGAGCATACAGAACACCAAATGGACTGAACCAGAAAAGAAATTCTCCGGGGTACATGATAATGAGAACACTAAATGTACAGAACAGAGAAAGTCTATTAAAAGCTGCAAGAGAAAAGGACAAAGTAACATGAAGGCAGACCTATTAGAATAATACCTGAATTTTCAAAGGAGACTCTAACAGCCAGGTCCTGGATGGATGTGCTGCAAACTCTAAGAGACCACAGATGCCAACCCAGACTACTATATTCAGCAAAACTTTCAATCACAGTAGTTAAAGAAAGAAGGCTATTCCACGATAAAGCCAGATTTAAACAGTATATAATTTGAACCTACAGAAGATGCTAGAAGGAAAACTTCAGCCTGAAGAGGCTAACCACACCCAAGAAAACACAAGAAATAAGTAACATAAGACCACTAAATTGAAAGAATGGGGAAAAACCCACATCATAACAACAATTTAATGGCATTTACAAATATTGTTCACTGATAACTCTCAATATCAGTGGTCTCAATTCCCCAGTAAAAAGACACAGACTAACAGAATAGATGTTAACGTAGGATCCAGCCTTCTGCTGTGTAACCCTTCTGCGCGTAACTCTGACAGTCCTAGAGAGTAAGGAACCAAGGCTGGGATGATTCTCCCTAGGAAGAAAAAATAGACTAGATTGTTATGGATGGATACAGGGGTTGGGGGTTGGAAGGGGAGGTCCAACCAGGGAGGGGGAGGGAGGAGAAGGATGAGGGATGGAAATGGGGAGGGACAGCTAAAACTAAGGACTGTTTGAGATGTCATATGGAAATCTAATACTGCTGTGGAGTGTCTTCCTCTACACTGTGAATATGTTTTGCTCTCACTGGTTGATGAATAAAGCTGCTTTGGCCTATGGCAAGGCAGGATAGAGCCAGGTGGGAAATCCAAGCAGAGATACAGGAGAAGAAGGGCAGAGTCTGAGACGTTTTATGTGCATATTTTCTGTGTGTGAATGAATGTGTGTATCTCTGCATCTACATGCATTTTTTGTGCCTTTTCTGTGTCTCTTTTGTCCTGTTTGTTGTGTACTATTCTGATTTTTGTTTTTTGTTATTTTATTATTATGCCTTAGTTGCTTATTTGTTTTCTTTAGAAAATAACATGTTATTATTTTTGAAAGGTCTTTCTTTCTTTATGTTTTTGTTCTTTTGAGACCTGATTTTTCTGTGTATCTCTGGAGGTCCTGGAACCAGTTCTACAGACAAGGCTAGCTTCCAACTCTGAGATCTGCCTGCCTCTACCTCTCCAGTGTTGGGATTAAAGGTGTGTGTGTTGTGGAATATTAATTGAAGATGTGTTACATTTGTTTATGCTGTGAAATACTTGTTTAATGTTGCAAAGATGTGTTGCATTCTTTTATGTTGCATTTGTTTAACTCTGTAAAGCTGTGTTACTTTGCCTGCCTAAAACACCTGATGATTGGTCTCATAAAGAGTTGAACACACACTAAGTAGGTGAGGCACAGCTGGGGCTTCCAGGCAGAGAAAATAAAAAGAAGAGGAGAAGGAGTGAGAAAAGGAGAAGGAGAGGAACACTCCAGGGGCTGCCATCCAGTCACACAATTAGCTATGGAGTAAGAAGGAAAGAAAGGTATATAGAACAGAGAAAAGTAAAGGCCCAGAGGCAAAAGGTGGATGGGATAATTAAAAAAATTGTTTAGAAATAAGCCAAGACTTATTCATAAATAAGAATAAGTCTTCATGTATTTATTTGGGAGCTGGGGGGGGTGGGCCCTCAAAGACTTAAGAGTAAAAACAAAAATCAACTACACGTGTGTGTCATCACACCCAACTGCCTGTCTCTTTTCTAAGGAGAGAAAGGGTGTTGAACGAGATGGCAAGGGAAGTGGGGAGGAAATGGGGGGAGTAGGGATAAAGGAAACTGTAATCAGAATATATTGAATGAAAAAGTCTATTTTCAATAAAAGAAAAAGAAAGTTAAGCTGTTTGTTGTAAATTCAAAGTAGAGCTTTATGATTTCAGGAGATAAAAATCCCCATGGTATCCATAGAGGAAGAAAAATACATACACATAAGTACGTGAATTCAGAAAAATAATACACGTAAGTGTGTGCATTCAGAAAAATATATACATATAAGTGTGTAATTCAGAAAAATACATACATGTAAGTGTGTGCATTCAGAACATTCATGCACACAAAAGGAAATAAGACAAAACATTTCACTGTGGAGAATCAGCTAAATACAAAAAGAGGGAATAAGGAAGGAAATTAGGGGCAAAAAGCTATAAGATTACAGAATGAATTTACAAAAATATGAGCCAACTACCTGAAATCCACAAGAAACCCACTTTAGAGCTACAGACACAACAAGATTGAAAGTAAAAGGAGAGAAAAAATATTCTATGGAAGCATAGGTAGAAGAGAGGAGGGTGGTTATAAATAAGACAAACACTACATGGTGTTACTTAGTGAGGGGTAGCCTGATGCATAGAAACAGAAATAGGAATAGAAATAAGTATGACAGAAGACATCCAATGTTGATCTCTGGCTTTCAAACATATGCTTGTGCATGTGCACACACATGGGCACTCTAGCGAACATGCATATGTGCACATGTATACATGAACATGTATGCACATGACACACACAAAGTTTAAAGAATAAGCTGGGCATGGCGGCAGCTTTTTTTTTCCCCTTGAAACAGGGTTTGTCTGTGTGATAGCCTTGGCTGTCCTGAAGCTGGCTGTTTAGACCAGGCTGGCCTTGAACTCACAGGGATCTGCCTGCCTCTACTTCAGAGTGCTGGGATTAAAGGCATGCACTACCAAGCCTGGCTTCATGGCAGCTGTTTTAAATAACAGAATATGGGAAGCTGAGGCAAGATCCTCCCCCAAAATTATTAATAAAGAAAATAAAAGATATTAAAGAATATTACATGTAATAACATTTTATGATTTTTTGGGGTTAGTTTTGTGTGTCTATAGGTGTCATTGTGGGGTATCTGTGTTAAATGCATTTTCTGATGGTTGTTATATAAAAAGTGTAAAAGCCAAGGTGTGGTGGTTCTGTGCCCAGGCTGTTCAGTCAGGTAGATGTGTATACAAGCCATCTTCTACTGTGCAAGTTCCTTAACCACTCTGGGCTCCATTTCCTAAAGGAAGAGAAGTGTAAGGGCCCATGCTCTAGAACTACCGTCCTGTGCAGATACAGCTGGACTGTCCCCTGTAAACTCAAAAGTTTGAATGCTTGCTCCCCAGCTGGTGGAGCAGATTTAGAGGGCTGTGGAACATTTAGGAAAGAGGAGCTTAGATGGAGGAAGTGGTCGTTGGGCGTAGGTTTCGAGATTTTCTAGTCTGGCTCCACTTCCTGTCTCCTCTCTGCTTCCTGGCTGCAGACACAATGTGACCAGTTGCCTCAGGCTCCCGCTGCTCTTGTTGCTAAAATTTCTTCCCTTGGCAAGAGATACTACCATTTACTCCTCCTCCAAGGGCCCCAACCACAGTGGAAGTTCTAACAAAGTTCACCAGGGGATACCATTGAGTGACCTTATAGCAGCTCCACTGGAAGCTTTGTCCCCAGCAGGGATGATGACTCTCCAAGGCTCTGTAGACAGAAACTAACCCCCCTGGCACACCCCTGTCCACCCCCACCTATGTCCTCTAGCTCCTCCCCACAAACCAGAGGCAATTAGGGCAGAATTGCATGTAGCTGGTTAGTAGGGGTAGCTGGATACTCAGGTGAGGGTCTGATGTCCCTCCCCAACCACTCCTTCCAAGAGGGAATGTCAACAGTCACCAAGTCCAGTGGTGACCATTTTTGGTGAGCAGGCCCAGCTTGGCCTGTGCCACTTTGGATCTAAGGATGTATCTGTACAGCAGCCTTCTTAGCCACAGTGGACTGTATCTCCTTAGACTGTGAGCCACGATAAATCCCATATCTCTTAAGTTGTCTCTTATTTTTTAAAAGTTTTATTTATTATGTATATAGAGTTCTGCTGACATGCATGTCTGCATGCCAGAAGAAGGCACCAGATCTCATTATAGGTGGTTGCGACCCACCATGTGGTTGCTGGAACTCAGGACCTCTGGAAGAGCAGCCAGTGCTCTTAACCTCTTGAGCCATCTCTCCAGGCCCTTAAGTTGCTTCTTATTTGTTCATGACAAAAAGAAAAATAACCCAGGTGGCATTCTGCCTGGCACATTGCTGGTGTTCCCTGAATGCCACCCATTGTCACCCTTAAATTTGGTTGCATTTCCTGTCAAGATGGAGAATTTAGGAACAATATAGCCAGCTGGAAAAAAATGTATATATGTGTGAGTATGTGTGTGTGTATTTGTCTTTAGGAGACGGTAGACATTTCCTTCAGGCTTTTGCGTCCTCAGGTTTGGCAGTGACAGACTCCCTGAAGGAAGCAAGCCTTGGGGATATTCCTTAATGATGGAGAAGATGCAGGAGGATGGTGTACAGGCTGTGTGGAAGTGTGGGGGCTTAGAAGTGTGGGCCTCTCCCTGGCTTTCAGTAATTGATGATTCTCATTCCTGTCGTGTGTGTGTGTGTGTGTGTGTGTGTGTGTGTGTGTGTGGTGCTGGGAAGAAACTCGCCCATTTGGGGAGAAACTCTGGGTGAGGCTATTTTCAGTTGTGAGAACACTGTTTGGGATGAGAATAGAAATGGGCCTCCATCTGCCCAGCTGGGTTATTAGCATCCATTTGTAGGAAGATGGTTTTGAAAGTGCAGTGGGGGCTACCCACAGCTAGCTCTTTTTTTCCTCTCTGCAAACCCTCTGGATTTAGCCCTTGGAAGTTCTTCTGAATCAGACACTTTTGGAAGAAAGTCTTAAACACCTAGGAGGCCTTAAAGGGTTTGTTTATTTATTTACAAGTGTCTAATTGGACACAGGACACTGGATATGCCCAGCCAACACGCTACCATTGAGCTATATCCTCAGCCCTATTTATTTATCTCCTGTGTGGATGCATGTAGAGGTGAGAGGTCACTGCCAGGCATCTTCCTTAACTGCTTTTTATCTCTTTATCTTCTTTTTGTGTGTTTGTGTATGTGTGTGTGGTGGTATGCACACAGGTGTGAGTACACAGGCCTGTGTGTGTGTGGAGGCCAAAGGAGGAGGTAAGACATCCTGTCTTATCCCTCTGTATCTTCTTCCCTTCACATAGGGTCTTCTCTTAGCCTGGAGCTGTGCTGGCTGCCAGCCAGGCCTATCAGTCCTCTGGTCTCTGCTCCCATAGTGCTGGGGCGTAGGTGAGTGCTAGGTTGCCATACGGACCTAGGTTCTTATCCACAGAATCATCCCTCCAGGCTCTTCCACCTTAGTTTTTGAGACAGGTCTCTCACTGACCCTGGAGGTCACAGTTTGGCAGACTAGCTGGTCAGTGGGCTCTAGGGGCCCATTTGTTTCCTTCCCCATCATCACTAAGGTTATAGGCACATGGTTCTGGGAACCCAAACTCAAGTCCTTATGCTTGTGTGGTAAGCTCTTGGCCAACTGGGCAATCTTTCTACTATTGATTTATTTATTTTTATTGTGATAAAATATAGTTGTCATAGACCAAGCGGCTACCATAGCCTGAGAAGGACTTGGTGGGTGGAGAGGAGATGGAGGCAAGGGTGTAGCTGGATAAAGGTAATAACTTGTATGACTCTATAATACAGCAGGGTAATTGTGATGCACAGCAACCATACATTTCAAAAGTATGATTGAGAGAACTTTAGACATTCCCACCATACACAGAAAATGATAAATATCTGATGTGTGTGTGTGTGTGCGCACGCATGCCAGTGACTCTAACATGCCAAATACACACTGTATATATGCTGAAATGCCACACTGTACCTCATACGTATATGCCGCTATTATTTATCAGGGACAGATGGGGAGATGAGTAGAGGCACCTGCCACCCAGCCTGACGACCTGAATTCAGTCCCCAGAACCTTCAAGATCAGAGAAAAAACTGATGGACTCTTACAAGTTATCCTTTGACCTTCACACAGCCCCATGGCACATGCAGCCTCCAAATAAATACATTTTTAAAAGTTTAGAAGTTGTTACACATCAATTAAAAATGAAATGTTATTAATATATAAATAAAATTCACTATTTTAGCCACCACTTTAAAAGGTTTTCGGCCATTTCATATGTGAATATAATGAATTTTGGTCATTTTAACCACTCATTATCTTTTTTTGTACCCCACCCACTCACGTGACCATGTGAAACCCTTCTGTATGTTGAGTACCTTCCTACTTGATGTGGTGTGTGTGTGTGTGTGTGTGTGCGTGTGCGCATGCATGTGTGTGTGTCCCACTGAGTTAACAGTGGCTGTCTGTCTGAGCACAGGTGGAAGGTTATTTACTGGAACATGGGCAACTGTTTAGTGGCTACACCACTGAAGAAAATGACAACCATCGACTACCCATAGTTCCTTGGTGCAGGAGTAAGGGGTGCAAGAGCTTTCCCTTCCACGTTGGACATTTTAAAAAATGTGAGGTTTAGTGAACTAGAGTACAGTTACAGTGCTGTGAAATGACCGCTACCACCCACCTCTCTCATCTACCCTACAGAGAAGCTCTGTGTCCATTAATGGTTCCTCCGATCCCAATTTCCCATCTCCTCTGATCAGCCATTTGTCTCTGGTTTTGCCTGTTCTAGTTACCTCAACAGATTCTCTGGCCACTCACTGTGGGTACATGCTTCACTAACCTCCTAGGCATTTAATTAGTCCCATCAAGATGATAAGGTAAACCAAAGTCCACCCCTTGTCAATTTGACACCCAGACTCATTCCCTTAAACCAATGAATTTCATTCTTTACCCCCAAAGTCTCTGTCTTTGTTCTTTTATGTCTGGCTTATTTTATTTGCATGTTTCCAAGTTTCATCTGTGTTGTAGAGTGTGTAATAACCCTATACATCTTTATGGCTCAATAGTATTCTCTCTCTTTTTTTTAAATTTATTTATTTATTAAAGATTTCTGTCTCTTACCTGCCACCGCCTCCCATTTCCCTCCCCCTCCCCCAATTAAGTCCCCCTCCCTTGTCAGCCCAAAGAGCTATCAGGGTTCCCTGCCCTGTGGGAAGTCCAAGGACCACCCACCTCCATCCAGGTCTAGTAAGGTGAGCATCCAAACTGCCTAGGCTCCCACAAAGCCAGTACGTGCAGTAGGATCAAAAACCCATTGCCATTGTTCTTGAGTTCTCAGTAGTCCTCATTGTCCGCTATGTTCAGCGAGTCCGGTTTTATCCCAGGCTTTTTCAGACCCAGGCCAGCTGGCCTTGGTGAGTTCCCGATAGAACATCCCCCTTGTCTCAGTGTGTGGGTGCATCCCTCGTGGTCCTGAGTTCCTTGCTCATGCTCTCTCTCCTTCTGCTCCTGATTTCCAAGTTTCGTCTGTGTTGTAGAGTGTGTAATAACCCTATACATCTTTATGGCTCAATAGTATTCTCATTTTTTATTCATTTGTCTATTCACAACATTTTAAACGTTTAGTTACATTTAGTGTGTGTGTGTGTGTACACATGTGGAGATCAGAAGACAACTTTCAGGAGTTGGTTCTATCTTGTTAAGTCAAGTCTCTTATATCTGCCACTCAGGGTACTCCAGGCTAGCTGGTTCGCAAGCTTCTGGCCCACTCTCCTGTCTCCAGCTACCGTCTCGCTATGGGAGCGCTGGGATTACCACTCTGTACCGCTGCATCCAGCTTTCTGTGGGTTCAAACTGAGGTAGTTAGGCCTACTTGGAAAGCACTTTTCCTCAGTGAACCCACTCTCCAGTCTAATAGAACTCACTTTGTTGAAGAACAAGCAGAGGCTTGCCCAACTAGCTCAACTTACAGAACTAGTTTGTGGTTGGACCCCATAGTTTGTGGGTGGACCCCAGTGAGATTGGGAGGGGCTTTCTGGTCCCTAACCCTTCCCCCCTCTGCTGTTGTGTCTGGGTTTCTCTCACTCCCACAGTTCAACAGCCCCCAAAGAGGGAAAGGGAATCTATCACTTACTTCTTCCTCTGATTCTGCCTCCTACTTAATGGCCCTACACAGTACCAGATTTATGGAGAAACATCCAGAAAGGCCCAGAGAACATGGTAACACCCTTGAGCTCTGTCTGCTGGTAAAGAAATCTGAAGGACATTTTGAAATGTTCTGACACTGGTCTTGGCACTCCAGTGCTCGCCCCTTTAAAGGGGCAGGCATCATATTGCTCTGTCTGACTTCGTACTTATTTCCCTTTCTATTTGTGCTTCTCAAATATACGGTCCTAGCCTCAGGGAGACGGCTCAGTCAACAAAGTTCTTGCCTTATAAGCATGAGGACCTAAGTTCAATGCTCAGAACCCATAGACAAAAGCCAGACATGGCAATATGTTTGTAACCTCAGTGCTGGGGAGAGCAGAGACAAAACATTCCCGGGGTTTGATGGCCAGTTAGCTTAACCTGTGTAGTGAGCCTTGTCTAAAAAATGAAAAAAAAGATGGACCACATCTAAAGAATACTATTTTTCCATGGCCTCTACACACCTGAACACATCTGCAACCGCCCACATACACCAACACAGATAGACAGAGAGAAAGACAGACACACACACACACCATAATCTGCTACTCGGATTGGTCTGAGAGAAAGGATTGGCTAGGCAGATGCGTCAATGGTTAGAACCTGAGTTCACGGAAAGGTACGTTAGGCAGTGTTTTCCAGCCCAAAGGAACCAACCAGATGTGTGGTAAATCAATCAGGGATGAATAAATAAATATATTAACATTTCTGTTTTGATGAATTTACTGATGGAGTTGTGGAGACAGTTACTGAGTGAGGGCTTCCTGCCCTACATGACTAGAAGTCAATATTAAAGCACCGGGTTTTGATTACACAGCCAAACAACAGGAACCAGATCATAAAATGTAGCCCAAATGTCCCTCCTTCCCAGACCAGTCAGCAACAGAGTGGCTGCAGGGAGGGAGGCATTCCTTGTGGATTGGACTGCATGCTCCCTCTTGGAGTGAGTGACATTCCTGAGAGGAACCCCAGGGGACGATGGGGCTGTGACATCCTTTAGCTGATGACTTGGCATCTTCTGTTTGTGCCCATTCTTAAAAAGCCAGTTTTGAGCCCTTAGCCTCAGGAGCAGAAGGCTGGAGGCCTTTCCCGACACTTAGGACACCTGTGTCTGAATGTGCCCAGGCTGCTGCTGATTACATCATCACCATTCCTGAAATCTCCGGGGGGGGGGGGGGGTTGGGGGGAGCCGCTTTAGGTCTTCAGTTCAGAGAGCTTCCCGGGAGGAGCTCACCTTCCACCTTCAGCGGTAATGGCTTAGGGATCACTGTTTGTGCACACGTATATGCAGGTACACACGTGTGCGCAGGTGTTTAGAGGCCAGAGGTCGACATCATGTGTCTTCTTCAACTGCTCTTACATTAAAATATTTTTAGATTGATTTAGGTGATATGCCCACCGCATGTATGACTGGTGTCTATGGAGGTCAGAGGTGGCATGGTATCTCTCTGGAGCTGGAGCCAGTGCTAGGATGGTTGTGAGCCATCCTATGATGTTCTGCAAGTGCTCTCAATCCAGCCATTTAGCTGGAGCTCTGTGGTTTGGCTAGACTGGCAGACAATCTGCAAGGATTTACTTGGCTCCATCTCCCCAGTGCTTGGGTTACAGGTGTGTGCTACCATACCTGGCTTTTTCTGTGGGCGCTGGAGACCCGAACTCAGGTCCTAATGCTTGCACCAAGAGTACTTTACTGACTGAGCCAACCTCTCCAACCCTACTTAGTGATCTCCTGATTTCAAATGTTCAGAACAAGTATGAAAGACTCTGGAACAAAGCGGAAAACTTACAACACACATTTTCAAAACCCAATGGAAACTTTCAAGGGTCCTCTGGCTCCCTGGGGACAGATTTGACTCCAGCTTATTGGATGAGGTGTCGCCTTCCAGAAAATGTAAGTGGTCTTTCTCCTATGGAGATGGCATTCATTTCTCTTTTTTTCTTTTAAGATTTATTTATTTATTATGTATACAATGTTCTGCCTGCATGTCAGACAAGGACACCAATTCTCACTACAGATGGTTGTGAGCCCCCATGTGGTTGCTGGGAATTGAACTCAGGTCCCCCGGAAGAGCAGTCCGCGCTCTTAACCTCTGAGCCATCTCTCCAGCCCTGGCATTCATTTCTAAGCTAAAGCATCTTGTGTTATCTTTAGCTGCATCCATAACCACACATTGCTCACCTCTGTGTCTGACCTAATATCCTTGTAACTCAGGTCAAACCTTTGGGGATGTATTGATAGACCACTAGCTTCCCCAAACCCCAAAGCTTGGAATGTTTTCCCATAGCATCTGCAGTCTATAGAAGAGAGTCCCCCACTCTGCTGTAACCCCCCCACCTGTTGGGTTTGAAAACACCTTGATCCGTGCCTTTCTTTTGCTCTGTGCTATACAAAGCTCATTAAACTGTTCCATGCTGGAGAATGACATCCGGTGATGGAGGAAGGTCATTGGCTAATAAAGGAACTGCCCTGGCCCATTTTATTGGTTAGAGGATAGGTGGGAGGAGTAAACAGAACAGAACGCTGGGAGGAAGAGGAAGTGAGCTCAGAGTCTCAACAGCTCTCCTCTCGGGAGCAGACGCCTGAGAGAGACGCCATGCCCCGCTCCCGGGATGAAGCTCTGACCCAGGATGGACTAGGCTAGAATTTCCCCGGTAAGCGCACCTTGGGGTGCTACATACAGATGATTAGAAATGGGCTAAATTAATATGTGAGAATTAGCCTAGAAGAGAATGGGCCAAGCAGTGATTAAATGAATACAGTTTCCGTGTAATTATTTTGGGCATAAGCTAGCCGGGCAGGCGGCTGGGGTGTTGGGGACGCAGCCCCACCGCCACCCTTATTACTACAATCCGGGGCAACAGAAATATGCTGCCATGGTTCCTCACATTTGCTTCCAGAATAAACTTACCTCCTCTGAGATGAGAGCTGGGTTTTGCATGGTCAATTAGTTGTGTTTCTGGGACTTTGGGTGGTCTTACAGACAAACATTAAGAGATGGGGTGTTATTCATGAGTTAAAGTGGGTGGCAGTCAGGAGTACAACGGAGATTTTCTGACAAGGCTTACTCCACCTTTCTGTCCTTACATGGAGTGGCCTAGTGTCAGAGGTATGACGACAGTAGCCAGTTCTGCAAGACCCATGACAGGGGGAACCCAGGGCAGTGAGGAGCAGGTCTGTGACCCCATATCTTGGTCAGTCATGTTGGTCACAACTGGTTTGTCATGGTCTGGGTGGACTGTTTTGCTCTTACACCATTGTAGTGATATTTCATTTGTATTTTAATAAATAAAACTTGCCTGAAGATCAGAATGCAAAACAGCCACACTAGTCATCTACACAGACCAGGCAGTGGTGGTGCAGCCCTTTAATCCCAGCATTAGAGAGGACTATAAAGCAGGATGGGACAGGAACTCACTCTCTTCCAGTCTGAAGATTTCATAGAGGTAAGAGCTCTCTAGTGGCTTGGCTGCTTTGCTTTTCTGATCTTCAGCCTGAACCCCAATATCTGCCTCTGGGTTTTTATTATTCGTGCTACATGCCATGATGTCTAGTATGATGTAGCCCTGCAGTTGTATCAGCTTCTACCCACCAAGCACTTTGCTTCTTTTTCAACTACGTCTGCCAAGTCCATATGAGTACCATTTTCTATTTTCTCCCCCTTCTCCTCCTTCTTTTTACTATGATAACAATTATTATTGTGACCCACACTCACGATGTGTCTGTAGCATGTGTAGACACTAGAAGACAACCTTGTGGAGCTGGTCTTTCTGTTTCATCATTTCGTGGATTCTGGAGATGGTGCTCAGGTCTCCGGGCTAGCACAGCAAGTGAATTTTACCAGCGGAACCATTTCGCCAGTTCTCAGTAGCTGTTTCCTGTACTACAAAATACAAGACACACATATTGTTTCCTTTCTTTATTTGTGCACAATGGGTGGTGTATGTGTGAACATGTGTTCATATGTTTGGGTTTACATGCTTGTGGAGGTCAGAGGTCAACATAGGGTGTCTTCCTCTATCGTAATCTGTATTATTTTTCTGAGGCATGGTCCCTCACTGAACCTATTCAGCTAGAATGGCTGACCAGTGTGCTCAGGGGGTCTCTTCCTGTTTCTGCCTCCTACTCCCAGCACAGGTGTTTTGTTGTTGTTGTTTTAATCCTGTCTGTAGGCCATTTACTAGCTGTGTTTAACTGGATGTTTGTCTGCATTCTTTCTGCTGAATGTTTGCCTGGACACATTCGTGCAGACGCGTGGTGTGGGTGTTCATCTCTCTGATCCTCTTTGGACCAGGTTAGGATCCTGCTGCTTCCACCTTTAATGAGATGAAAGAATCCGTACTATGCCTGCGTCAGTGAATTGCAGAACTGCTGTTTTTAACCTGAAAACGTAGACACCCTGACACATGGGATGGAAACTCCTGCGGGCTAGCTTCCTCCTTTGTGCCCACCCCAAGTTTATTTATTCGTCTGCTTGTTTGAGAGGGTCTCTCTATGGGTCATGTGTGAAACTCACCCTGTTGCCCGGTCTGGTCTCAGAGCTGCAGAAACCCTCTTTGATTTTCTGAGTGCCAGGATTACTGGCTGCAGCATAGTTGGCTCCAAATGAATTTTGATTCCAATTTTGAATGTACACTCGTATGGCTTCCTCTTCCATGACCTCGACTGCCCTCTCCCACATCAAAGGCTTTATTAAGATGTTTCCCTTGAGGGGGCTGAAGAGATGGCTCAGCGATTAAGAGCATTGCGTGTTCTTCCAAAGGACCAGAGTTCGGTTCCCAGCAACCACATGATGGCTCACAACCATCTGTAATGAGGTCTGGTGTCCTCTTCTAGCAGGCATATATGCAAACAGAATATTGTATCAATAATAAATAAATAAATATTTTTTTTAAAACAGATGTTTCCCTTGGAGTGGGAGAGAGAAGGCTCAGTGGTTAAGAGGAGACAGGCTTGGTTCCCGGTACCCATATCAGCTCACAACCACTTGTAACTTCAGTTACAGAGGATTTGACACTCTTTTGGCTTCTGAGGATACCTGCATAAATGTGAGACACACACACACACACACACACACACCTAAAACTAAATATAAATAGGTTTTCCTGGAGCTGGAGAGATGTCTGGGGAGAAGGGATGAGGACCTTAGCTCAGATCTCAGTCAGACATAGTTGAGTGCTTCTGTAACTCCGATGTGTTTGGAGTGGGTTGACGGTTGCAGTTTGCACGTTGCCAGTCTAGCTCCAGGTTCAGTGAGAGACCTTATCTCATGGGAACAACAAGGTAGAGAATGATCCTGATGTTGTCCTCTGGCCTCTGCACACCATTTGCACAGATGTGTACACACATATACATATAAGTGGACACATAGATATTTTCATAAATAAAGGCAGGTCTGTCCGTAAGAGGAATTCGGAGGCTTGCGATTCCACTACCATCCTATTATCACTGTGAGTTCCTTCTGTAACACCCTCTCCAGGAGATGCCAGCAAGGACAAGTATCCAGCCCAGGACTGGGGCTGGTGATGGGCTGGCTTGCACGGGTGAAAGGTAATGAGTTAATGACGCTGGGAGTGGGTGATGCACCAAGGGGCTCATCAAGGAGGTGCCAGGGACATCAAGCTGTCAACAGCTCTGTGGAAGAGAGCGGAGCGTGCGGAGGCTCTGCGGGCACCTGCAGGGCCTCTTCCACCCTCTTCTGGCAGCTGTGAACTTGCCCCTATGGATCTACGGTATCATTAGTGCAGGCCAGTGCGTCCCAGCATCCTTGTATTTGACAGGCCCATGTGGCTGGTGGGTTCCTTCTATTGTAAAGAGAAGAGCGGTGACTTCAGTAGGTGGAGGGCAAAGTATAGGTTCCTGCCTGGGGGTTGCTGGGTACCACGGTGGGACAGGTGTTAATTAAATGATTCTTAGGCTGTGGGAGGTGGGCTTTTCCTAACTTAGGAGCAAGTGGAAAACCTGGCGCTCTTTCCCCTACCAGCTCAGGGGGATGGCCAAGTGTCTATGGAAGAAAAAAAGAGGCTCGGCCTTATTTTAAAAAATTACAGCTTGCTTTGCCTTCCAATCAAAGGTCACAGATAAATTTTGAAATTGTACCTACCGACTGCTTAGAACTCCCCTGAAGGAATGTGCTATATTTATATGACCAGTAGTTTGTTACAAAATTAAATATTACTTAAAGTGTATGAGTATGTGCGTGAGAGCTTGTAAGCATGTGCCACAGGCACGTGTGAAGGTCAGAGGGCAACTTGAGCCATGTAGGTTCTGGAAATGGAACTAGGGTTGGCAGGGTTAGTTTCAAGTACCTTTACCCACTGAACCGTCTTGCTGGCCCGTAGCAATTTAGTTTAGATCACTGGTTCTCGTCCTTTTTATGTGCCCTCTTCTGATGCCATAGATGATGGAAGAGGCTCACATTTGATGCCCTGGAAGTGTTTTTTTTTTATCCCTGAGAGGTTCATGGGTTCAAAGTTTGGACTCCAATTGGGAGGCGATGGGTCAGGCCATTGAGGGCATGGAGCTAGAAGGAACTCATGATGATCTTGTAAGGCGAGTTAGTTCCTAGGACAAAGGGTCATTATTAAAGGGTGAGGGAGTGGGAGAGATGGCTCAGCAGAAAGAGGGCTTGCTGTGCAAGCATGAGGGCCTACGCTCACATCTCTAGCACACATGTGAAATTCCAGAAGTTGCTACCTGTGTGCTTGTAGCCCTTACGCTTTGGGAGCAGGGACAGGAGGATCACCGGGGCTTGCTGGTCACCAGTCTAGCCTCAGGTTCAGTGACAGAACCTGTCTCAAGGGAATAAGGTAGAGAGGGATAGAGGAGGGCACCAAAGGCTTCCTCTGGCCCCTGGGAGTCATTCGTACCAATGCATATCATACTCACACGCGCATTAGAGGTTGAGACTGGCCCTTGAGCCTTTCTGGTTCCCAGTCTCTCATATAATCTCATGCTCTTAACATGCTTCTACCAAAATGGCATCTGCATGTTGTGACCTGGCCAGGGGAACTCCACCAGGGGCTGAACAGGTGTAGCTGTCCAGACCATGTGCACATCTAGGCGCTAGAGAGAAAGAACATAGGAATGTGCTTGGCTGTTCTGAAAACTAAGACAGCTCAGCAAGGCTCTAGGACTCCACAGCCATCAACCGGGAAACTTGTGTCCTCCAGGACCAAGTCTGCCTGAGCACCACACATGTGCACATGCACCACACATATGCACATGCACCCCACACATGTGCACATGCATCCACACATGTGCACATGCACCCACACATGTGCACATGCATCCACACAGATGCACATGCATCCACACAGATGCACATGCATCCACACATATGCACATGCATCCACACATGTGCACATGCATCCACACATATGCACATGCACCCACACATGTGCACATGCACCCCACATATGCAATGCATCCACACATGTGCACATGCACCCCACATATGCAATGCATCCACACATGTGCACATGCACCCCACATATGCAATGCATCCACACATGTGCACATGCACCCACACATGTGCACATGCACCCACACATGTGCACATGCACCAAACATGTGCAATGCACCACACATGTGCACATGCATCCGCACATATGCACATGTACCCACACATGTGCACACATATACTTTTCTACTTCTGTAGAGTAACTACATTTTAAAAAGCTTTGTCAACATGTGTCTTATTTTCATGTTGTTGTGGTAAAATACCATGACCAAAAGCAACTTATGAAAGGAAGAGTATATTTTGCCTTCTAGTTCCAGAGGGAGAGCCCATAATGACAGGGAAACATGGCAGCAGGTAGCTGGGGCAGGAAGCTAAGATCTCAATGTGAAGAATGCACATGTGAAGCAGTTGAACTGGCTATGGGACAAGGCTATTGTCTTAGTCACCGTCCTACTGCTGTGAAGAGACACCATGACCATGGCAACTCTTATAAAGGAAAGCATTTAATTGAGGCTGGCTTACAGTTTCAGAGGGTCAGCCCATTATCATCATGGCAGGAATCATGGCAGCACACAGGCAGACATGGTGCTGGAGAAATAGCTGAGAGTTCTACATCTGAATTCATAGGCAGCAGGAATAAAGAGACACCGGGACAGGCTTGGACTTTTGAAACCTAAAAGCCCACCCCAAGTGACATACTTCCTCTAACAAGGCCACACCTCCTAATCCTTCTCAAGTAGTGCCACTCCCTAATGACCAAGCATTCAGATATATGAGCCTATGGGGGCCATTCTCATTCAAACCATCGCAGATATGAACCCTCAAATCCCAACGACAGTAATGTACTTCCTCCAGCAGGACTCTACCTCTTAAGATTCAATGACCTCCCCCAAATAGTGTCACCAGTTGGGGACCAAGTGTTTAAATACATGAACCTATGGGGGCTATTCTCATCCAAACCACCACAGCTACGAACCCTCAAATCCCAACCACAGTAAGGTACTTTCTCCAGAGAGTGTGTGTGACATTTCTCTTTCAAATCACAACATGTGATTGCACTTAAAATCTTCCTGTGTTTAATATGATGTGAACAATTAGGTGCAACCAAGTGACCAGCAATACAAGGGCAGCTAAGTATTGTGATGCAGTTATACCATGGGGTCCAACGCATCCTTTACAAAGGTAAGATGCATATTCATTGTCATGAACATCAGCCTGTCCATCTATCTATCTTTTATAAGAAGAGACTAACTAACATCTATCTACTTATCCACCCAATACTTATTTATTCATCCATCCACCATCTGTCATTCATAATCTATAATCCATTATTTATCATCTATCAATCTATCAATCATGTCAACCTATTATCTATCTATCTATCTATCTATCTATCTATCTATCTATCTATCATCTATCTACCTACCTACCTACCTACCTCTCATCTCTATAGTTGTGCCAGTTAGTTTTTTGTCAACTTGACACAAGTCATCTGGAAAGAGTGGGACTTCTGCTGAGGAAATGCCTCCATCAGATTGGCCAATAGTCATGTCAGTGGGACATTCTCTTGATTAATGATAGATGTGAAAGGACCAAGCCCACTGTGAGCAGTGCTACCACTGAGTAGGTGGTCCTGGGAGGTAAAAGAAACTTAGCTGAATGTGATCTTAGAGAGTAAGGTTGGCAGAGAATATTTCAGGGACCATCAAATGTCTAGCCTTTCCCTGCTTTCCTTTCACAGGTATTAATTCCTGATAAGCAACCGGAACTCCAAAAATATATCCACAGCTACCCCCCCAGAAGCCTGCTTTTCCTTGTGACCTCAGGGACAAGCTGCAGAAGCAGGCAACAAACTGAAGCATGGAAGCTGGACAAGAGTTAGACATAATTATGTCACCCTGGTCAAGATGTGGTCTGTATGCTCTTACTCAGTTCTGGTTCTGCAGGATGGTCCAAAAAGATCTTATTACTTGAGAAGAGCAATCTGGTGACCAAGGAAGATCACCTCCTCTCCAGGGTGCATCCTTGCCTTTGTAGACAGTTACCCTCATTTCAGTGGATTGGGGCAATCTGAGAGGCTCTGCCATCAGTGGAGTCCAAGACCAAGGACTGGAGACTTCTACATGTCTTTGGGGGTCTTGAAATGCAATGCCGTGAAAAGCTGATACTAAGTGGGCTGGGGAATGGCTCAGTCAGTAACTGCCAATACAGACACAAGGAACTAACTTCAGATCCCCAGAACCCGTGTGAAAAGCCAGGTGTGGTGGCGGACCTCTAACTCTGGTGCTGAGGGCTGAGGGGGGTTAGGTGGGTGGGTGGAAGCAAACATATCTTTGAAGCTCATTGGCCAGCCAGCTTAGCTGAATTGATGTGCTTCAGGCTTAGCTAGAGATCCCGTTTCAAAAAGTAAAGGTTGGATTGATGAAGGAAAGACCCCTGACATTGACCTCTGTCCCCTCCATGTGCACATCCAGACATCAACAAGTACACACACCACACACACAATATATATATATAAAAAATAATACGTGGACTACATGCTACTTGGCCACTCTCCCCTTTGTCTTCAGTTTCAGAGGGGGATGGGATGAATCAGGTACCACAGGTAGATAGGAAGTCCTTGAGTGGCTAATGTGCCTGCATGCAGAAGTAAGCAGGTCGCCCAGTGTGAGGGAGACAGATGCAAACAATGGCAGAGATGCCTAGCTCTATATCTGGTATTTAGTTACCTTGTGGACCCAAGTGAGATGTCAGTCATTGTAGTGAGTGTGGTTTCGGTCCTGCTCTATCAGAGGGAGCAGCATAATAGGAGCAGATAGCATCTGTGAACTGAACTGAACTGAACTGAACTGAACACCTGTGCACAAAAGGCTTTGGCCCTACAGAAAGAGCCAACAGCTAGGACGAGCTTGAGGCACCGTGGGATGAAAGCCATAGAGACTCTCTGGCTGCAGGCAAAGAAACTCCCACTGGCTGTGACCCCAGTGACTCCAGGGGCAGACCTTGCCAGGAATCACTGGGACAGAACTGTAACATGAGGGCCGGCTTCTTGGGGTTTCTGTCCTGCCTGGTACCCAACAGCTGGCAAATCCCAAAGAAAATCACACAGAGATCTTCATAAGTAATAAAACTTTCATCTCAGGTAACTGCTGACATCAGTATTGGCTTCCTGGCTCAGCCTCCAAGCTAGCTGATGTGATCCTATAATTCCTACTCTTCTGGGAATCTGAGCATCCAAGTTAAAGGGCTCAGTGATACATTTGCTGTCAAGTCTTAAGCACCATGTGGGCCCCTTGGAAGTGCTTGATACATTTGACAACGGATGCCTTTTTGATGTGTCAGCAGTGGACAGTATGACATCCATCACCATTTTATACTTGTGACTGTCCTGAGACAAGGCAGCACATGCTACTAGACCAGTGAATAAACATATATAGAGGGGTTCAGGGATACTTGTGGTCCCACTGTGTGACTGTCAACTTGTCATGATTCAGAATCAACTAGCAGCAACCTTTTAGACACTACCATGAGGGATTATCTAGACTAGGATCCAGGCACACCTGTGAGGGCTTATTTAGACTAGGTTAGCATCCAGACACACCTGTGAGGGCTTACTTAGACTAGGTTAGCCTCCAGGCACACCTGTGAAAGCTTACTTAGACTAGGCTTAGCCTCCAGACACACCTGTGAGGGTTAACTTAGACTAGGTTAGTTCAAAGACTCAACCCAAAGGAGGGCTGCACAGTTACCTGGGTTTGGGGCCTGGATTACATAAAAAGGAGTCTAGTTGAACATTCAGTCCTGTTTCCTGATTATGGATGTTACGTGAACTGCTGTCAAGCTCCTGATTCCATGAAGGACCACATCCTTCAGCTGTGAGGCAGAATACACCTTTCTTTCCTTAGGTTGCCTTTGTCAGGGAATTTTACCACAGTAACAGAAAAAAAGGAATTGAGAGACATCCCGAGTGAAGTAAAGAATTCTACATGGAACCCTGGAGTCCTGAACCATATTCTCATACAATCCTTGCTGCCCGTGTCTTCTCTCCCATCCACCCAGTGAAACCATGCGGTCAGGGGGCAGTGTGCTGTGGTCCAATTTGGTTCAAAGCTTGCTTTTGTACAATGTGAGAGTTTGTAGCGCGCACCAAGGCGCTGTCATGTCGTGGGCACGGAGCCTGGGCACCGTTTGCTGTTCCACGTCAAACTTGAGAGAACTTGTGCGCATGCATGTGAGCCCCCCCCCCCCCCCCCCCAGCGCGGGGAGTCTTTCGATCTGGCCATCCGATCTGGCCAATCATTATTTAGCACGTTTATCGCTCCATTCTGGCCTGAGCCATTGGGTTGATGACACGTCAGGGCTTTGTCTGGCACCGTATATATTCTTCTGCTTCCACGGGGACGGGGTCTTCTTGCCTCTTTCAAACCTCAAGTGTAAGTGCTCCAATAAAGGGTGTTCTGAGAAGGATCCTGTTGCAGTCATCTCTTCTGCTGGCAGGAGCGGCATGCTGCAAGAGTTAAAAATAAAATTTATGTAATTGGAAAAAGGGGTCCAAAGAACAATATTTCATGACACGTTGTCATGGTTACCTCCAGCTGTCAATTTGACATAAACCTAGAGATACTCAGAAAGAGGGAAAATCAACTGAAGAATTACCTTGATCAGATAGGCCTGTGGCCATGTCTGTGGGGCATCACTCCACTCTACACTTAGTTTTTTGGACAAGATTTCTTTGTGTAGCCTCCGCTGTCCTAAAATACTCTTTATGGACCAGCCTGGCTTTGAACTTAGAGAGACCCACCTGCCTCTGCCTCCCAAGTGCTGGGATTTAAGGTGTGCACTACCACCACCCAGCACAGGCATTTTCCTGATTAACAATTCATGTAGGAGGGTCTAGACCATTGCAATAGGTGCCATCTCTGGGCTGGTGGGCCTGGGCTGTATAAGAAATCTAGCTGCACAAGCCAGGGGAGCAAGCCCATAAGCAGCATTCCTTCATGGTTTCTGCTTCAGGCTCCTGTCCTGATTCCTTCAAGGATGGATTGTAAAATGTAAGATAAAATAAGTCCTCCCTAAGCTGCTTTTGTTTTTGGTGTTTATCACAGCCATTCTATGAAGCTTAGCTTTTTAGACACAGTCCCTAACCTACAGCAGGTTCTGTCAGACATGGCAGAGTTTCACAGCTACAGACAGTGCATGAACCTGAAATATCTGCTGTATGATCCTTTATGGACAAATGTAGTAGGAAGGAGGGAGCAGGCTGTGTCCCACTGCTCTTGCTAGCTTAACCCCCGAAATAACCACACCAAAACTCTATTAATTAAATACTGCATGGCCCATTAGTTCTAACCTCTTATTGGCTAACTCTTACATATTCGTTTAACCCATCTCCATTAATGTGTATTGCCACTGTGGCTTACTGACATGAATCTAACCAGTGCCTGTCTCAGGCAGGAGAAACATGGTGTCTGCCACACTTCCCTTCTTCCCAACATTGTGTTCTGTCTACTCCACCCACCTAAGGGCTGCCCTATCAAAAGGCCAAAGCAGTTTCTTTATTCAACCAATGAAAGAAACACAAATACAGAAGGACCTCCTACACCAGAAAAAAGTTTGCTGGCTCTGGGACAAGAAATTGCCTCTTTAAATCCTCTTTTGTGTACTGGATGCAGCCCACTCTTCTGGCAAGGAAATATGGGAATAAAACCCCATTCTTGGCATTAATAACATTAGTAACAGAAGCTCTCATACACTGAAGTCCTCCAACACATCAGGCCTTTTGAAGTTGACATTCCTTAGATGTTTATATTTCTTTTCCACCCACTGTACAGACCAAGGTTCTCACAAGAGAGAGGTTGTGTATTAAGGGGTGCCATTTAGAACTGAATCCAGTTTTTCTGCTTCCATGGACACTTTACAATCAAGCCCGCTCTTCTAAGCAGAACCAAAGCTCACGCCCTCTGGCCAACAGTTCATCTTCATTACCCAGAGCCCCTCAGAGGGTCTCAGCTCCCACTCCATTCTGCCTCAGTGATGCACATCACATTGTGTCAAAGTGATCCCGTCAATCACAAACTGAAGACCTGGCCAGGATGGGGACATTCAGTTCAATCCAGAATACTGGAACCTGTGTGAGCTGGTCTGCTGTCTCTTGGCCACTGAATAATTAAGGCCAGCTTGTTGAGAATCTCCACCTGGAGGATTTCCCTTCTATGTGTGTTTACATTTACTTACCATGAGCTCTGTTCTAGATACCACTGCAAGACACCTTGGTGCTGAGTTCATACCGGGCAACAGGAATGCATTAGTGAATGCTCAGAGATGGGATCTTGCAGACAAAGGGGAACCTCCTGTGGCAGGCCAGGACCTCAGTGCTGTGAACAGAAGAAGCAGATCCAGCTACTGCAATAAAAGTCACCATGTCACTGCTCTGGAGTAAAAGTCCTCTCCAGCTAGCCTCACTTGCTGATGCTTTCGGAGACAGCTCTCTGATCTTCATTTCCCTTAAAGTTGGGTTGATCTGCCCCTGGTCTGGGGAGGGTAAACTTTACCTAGAGACTGCATGAGCTCCATTTGCTGGACTGCTGCAATGGCTTCCAGGATAAGTCACTTTCCTCTTCCACCACTCCCCAGGAGGAGGAGAGGGAACAGAGAAGAGCAGCAAGATGCTTATATCTGGGATTCAGTACATATTTCAAACCTAGCTTCATTTCTTGCCTGCTTTGACCTTGAAGAAGTTGCTCAGCTTCCTAGGGCCTGGATTCACCTTGGGCTCCATAGTTGATAGAGCAGAGAACATGTGTTCAGACAATGGCTGACACCCTGAGTCCACCTATCTCTGGACTCTTCCAATTGTCCTTCAATTATCTCTGCAGCCTTTTACATAGGGATGAATAGTATGCCCTTTTCCTGGGAGAGGAAACAGACTCTCAGAGAGAGAGAATTACTTCCTGCAAGATCATAGCCACATTAAGTTACAGGGCTGGAATTCAAACCCAGGTGTGTGCTCTTCAGTGCCCACGCCTCCATGATTCTCCAGATACAACTGTGTTCTATAATTCACAAGTGTCAGCCTGGTCTTGAGGCACTTTGGTGCCCCATTAGCTGACCCAGGAGACTAATTCTCAGTGAAGAAAATTTTTCTTAAAAAGGAATATAGGCTGTACTGTGCACATCAAAGAACTTAATGAAATCTCTGCTACCCACTCTAATTCTCTAACGCCTTTTCATCCATTTAGAGCCAGAATGTCGGCGAACCATTACTGATCACTTCAAACACTCCTCCCCATTCCCTAGGGATGCTAGCTGCTCTCCAAGGTGCTGAAAAGGACAGCCTCTTAATCCTCATTGTGCCAGTCCTATCCCAGGTGCCTCTCCATGCTCCCTGATGCCTCCGCATGCCTCATGGTGACTCCATTCTTCACTGTATCCCCCATTCTTCAGGGGGGTGCAGTGATTCCCCATCCCCCATTATGTCTCTCCAGCAGCTCTGTGAGAGTTCAGGTCCCAGGGTACCCACCGCTACTGGGTGGGTACCACATCTGCACACAGTCTCTGTATGGATGCCATCACCAGACTGACTCTTGTCCCAGTAACTGAGTCATAAGGAGAACAATCCATCCATTCAAACTGTCCTTCCTGGGGTCCATTCACAGCAAGAAGGTAGAGAGGAAGACCAAATATTGGGTCAGCTCCAGTGTAGGGACAGTGTTATAGTAGTACTTCATGCCTGCTACCTTGCATCAAAGTAATGTGTACTATTGTGAAGTATGCCTATACACTGTGTGAATATATGTCATTGTGATTGGTTAAATAAAGAAGATGACTGGCCAATAGCCAAACAGGATGAAGTTAGGTGGGAGAGCCAAACAGAGGATGCTGGGAAGGAGAAGGGTGGAGTGTGGAGTCCCAAGCAGATTCAGAGAGAAGCAAAATGGGCATGCTGTACTGAAAAAGGGTACCAAGCCACATGGTAAAACATAGATAAGAAATATGGGTTAATTTAAATGTAGGAGCTAGTAACAAGGCTGAGCTATTGGCTGATCATTTGTAATTAATAGTAAGTCTCCATGTCAGTTATTTGAGAACTGGTAGATGGGAAAGAAACAACTGTCTACATGCTATGACTGGCAGTACTGCTCTTCCCAGATGCCTTTGGTCCTTATCATGTGAACTTGACTCCCTTTGTCCTCACTGCCCTACACTGCAGGTAACATCATCTTCAGAAAACTGGCCCAGATCCATTAGTGTTAGCACTCAAACTCAGGTGGTCCTGACTCCAGTCCCCAGCCTAAGCACTGTCCTTTCTCAGCTGCTGAGACTTACTCCTCCCCACCTCCTTTTATTCAAATGCCTATGTTTTTCTCTCATGCTCTGGAACTATGCTGTTCAATCACAAGAGAAGTCCCGCTGGCAGTCTGATTGGTGCTGTAGTGAGTATGCAGACCAACTGTGGGAAGAATGACACTGGCAGGGGAGGGAGCGGGAGTCATGCCTCCTTTTATATTTATTCTGGTATTTAGAACAGTGCCTCTCGAAGCACAGATGATTCTGAAGTCCTTTCTACACAGTGGAATAGCAGAGAGAGGACAGGTTGAGCTCAAGGCTTCCACTCTCTCCATCTTCCTTGCTCTGTGACCTGGGCACATTTCCGAATCTTTCTGAGCCTTGGTTTCCCACCAATAAAGTAGAGTGAATATCCCAGAGAGGATTGAGGGCTGAGTGACTTTCAAAGTATATGAATGGCAACACGGAGCCTGGTGCACAGTGCCTGGCCCCGAAAAGAAAGTAAAGCCCTTTCTCTGTCTCGTTTGTTAGGGATATTAAGTCTTACAATACACATTCTTTCCCCCTTTCTTATTTTTCTTTTCTCCTCTTTTATTTTCCTTCCTTCCTTCTTTCCTTCCTTCCTTCTTTCCTTTCTTCCTTTCTTCTCCTGAGACAGGGTTCTCTATGTAACCTTGGTTGTCCTGGAACCCACTCTGTAGACCAGGCTGATCTTACAGAGATCTGCCTCTGTGCGGCCATTGAGATGAGTCTGCCTCTGCATTCCAAGGACTGGAACTAAAGGTGTATGCCACTACCACCCAGCCTATAATACATATTCTTTAAATTATGATTTAAGGTAGATCTAACCTAACTTTATTTATGTATTTTTTTGGTTAGGATGATTTTAATTAAAAAAAAAAACCTTCCCAAGTCTTTGGGAAATACTCTAAAACACAGTTAAAACTGAGCAAGAGTATTAGTTGTATGTTTTAGTTGGCACACGGTGATTAGTTACTTCAGCAGAAATTTCCACATGATTCCACACCCCTCCCCCTTTAGAAGTTCTTTCTAACAGGAGGACCTGGGAAAGAGGTAAGGAACTGGCATGCGGCTAGTCTAGTCTTCACACTGCTAATTTAAGTGGCAATAGTCATTGTACCACAGGTTCGTTTGGTCATTAATTTTATGGTGCTGGGGTTGGAGCTCAGAGTCTCTTGCGTGCTCTGCCACTGTATCTCAAGTCTGTACTACATGGTCTTCCTAGATTTTTTGTTTGTTTGTTTGAGGTTCTCGGGACTGAACCTAGAGCTGAGACAGGAAGCCTGAGCTCAGGGCCTTTCACGGTAAGGAATGAGCCCAGGCAACCAAAAGACATTTCATCTCCAAAGAAACAGAGTGGGTCTGGGAATTGCAGCCCAGTGATCTACTGTGTGCTGAGCCCTGGGTCCAGTGATGCTGAGGGGGGGAAAAAGACCCTTGTTTATCTAACCATATTTTTGTTTTAGAAAATCCAAGTCAAAACAAAAGCCTTCTCTGGTCATTCTACATGTTCCGGTCACACCCACTTCCACGGCTAACAGGCAGGTCAGCGTCACAACTACCTCCAGGGCTAACTGAGATAGGTCAGTGCCACACTCATTTCCAGGACTAACTGGGACAGGTTGGTGTCTATGTGCTGGATGCATAACTATGACCGTCATTATTAAATCAAAGTGGAACCTTGGTGGGAGCTTTTCCATGGGATCTGATAGCTGTGGCTTTCTCGCCTCACCTGCCTGTGGTCACGAAGGCCAATCAAGATGTCGGCTGGGATGTCAGGAACACAGCTGTTCACCAGGTCATCACAAAGACATTCTCCTTCCAGCTGTGGATGTAGGAAGCACAGCAGCAGTCAGCACCGCCCCTTCCACAGGATGAAGTCTAAAACAAGCTTGTTAATGTTTCTGGACTACATAAAAAGAGCACAGGATGCTTTCCTCTTCTGTTCTCTTAAGATTTCAGTTAATTAACTAACTGTGTGTGTGTGTGTGTGTGTGTGCCTGAGGGTGTGCACATATGCATGTATGGTTGTGCATACTTGTGTATCTGTACAGCAACCAGAGAGTGGTCCTCTACCACTCTCGGAATGATATTCCTTTGAGGCAGTCTATCCATGACCTTTTTGGCTAGACTGGAGGCCACAAGGCCCAACAATCATTCTGTCTGGCCACCCTTGAAACTGGGGCTATAGACATTTGCTGAGTCACCTGGGATGTTATGTAGATGCTGGGATTATGGACTCTGGTCTTCCCAGTTGTGAAGTGAGTGCCCTTAGCAACTGAGCCATCTCTCTAGTTCCTCCATCATTCTTAATTAGGCCAACCCTACATGGTCATCCACACCAGCTCAGAGAAAGACTCAGCACAACACTTACTACCACTTCAACCAAAAACACTTCTCTCTTCTCTCTCTCTCTCTCTCTCTCTCTCTCTCTCTCTCTCTCTCCTTTTCTTGAAAATTCAGCTCTAGGCTTGAACTCGCTTAGTCCACTCAGTGTCTTTTTGGAGGAGTCCTAGCCTTGATTTCAAAAGTTCATTAACGAAGAAACCAGTGAGGGACCCTGGTGTTTGCTCATTGTATAAAACAATGAAGAAATAGAGATGAAAGAATGAAAGGTCAGGCAGATGGGTGAATGGAGGGAAGGAAGTAGGAAGGGATAAATGGATAATAGATAAAAGATGGATGATGAATGGGTAGAAAGATATAGGGAAGGAAAGCTGAGCAGCTGGACACAGTAAAACAGACTCACGGGGGCTACAAGTCATTTATGTTAGGACTGTGCTTCATGTTACACAGCCGTGAATTCATTTCATCCTCATAGCAAACTGGGACTGGAGTGGACATGACTGGCTGTCTGCCCCAAAGCCATTCCCACAGATGATTTCATCTCACTACTGTAAATATTATAGCCTAGAAAGCCATATTTCTCTCCCCAGTTCTCTTTGAAGCTAAAATTGCCAAAAGACCCAGTTCAAACACCTAGCTGAAAAGCACGGCTTCCAGGGAGCATCTGCGAAGCATCTTCCCCCTGGTAGAAAGAGGAAGGTGTGTGGAGAAGGCTCTGGTCTCTGCTCTGCTCTTCCTGTTCAGAAACTTTCCTGAGGAACGTCAAGGTAACTGCTTACCAAAGAGTGGTTCACCTATTGCCTTGATATCAGCGAGCTCAGAAGAAGCCATCAACCAAAGTCAGGAGCTCAGAGGAAGGATGTGAGGACAAGCAGACCAATGACAGCACAGGTCACACAGATGTCCACACAACAGACCCCCTGACAAGTGCTTCCCATCCTGTGAGAGGCGAACTTCAGTGCACCAGGGATGTCATAGTGCACCGGTCCTGGACCCGAGGTCTATCCGCTCCCATGAGCATGCTCCAAAAGTCCGCCATTTTGTGGGGGTGTCCACTATGGAGGATATCTCACCCGGAGTGGAGGTCAGAGCACGAGGTCGTGCTTTCCACTTTGTTGAGGAAAGATCTCTCTTGTTTCTGCTTTGTTGATAACTCAAGGGAACCAACCTGCAAGCTTCCAGGCAGTTCTGTCTCTACCTACCACCTCACACAAGGAGTGCTGGAAACAGACTGTGTCAGATGCAAATGTATCTGTCGCCCCGCCCCTCTGTCCCCCCACCCCCCCAGGTTCTGAGGCTCAAACTACACTAGCCAGGCTTGTATCACTGGCGCTTTTCCCTACCAGGCCATCTTCCTGACCCACCTCTTCCCATTCCACACGTGTTTATCAGGTCAGCTGTTTCACCAGATCAAGAGCGCCGATGCCCTGCAGTGCATGGCACAAACCTGGCGACTATAAAGATGTTTCTCCCAGCATGCTCTTTGCTCCCACTGCTGAGTTATTTCCCCTCCATTCCACCCAGATAACTTCAATGACAACTTGTGCTGGGTAAAAAGGAACTTCCGTGACCTGAACCAGAAGCCAGTTGGAGACATCAGACTCCAGTCCTTTTCCTCAGGAGCACTTGGCTAGGCCACAGAGGCCCGGGCAGTCCACTCACCCGTAAATGGAGGTCAGCCTGGCAGATTTCCTGCCAACAGTGAACTGAGAGCCCTGCAGGTCGGCTTCGGCCCAGGTCTTGTTGATGGGGTAGAATCTGTAGCAATGACCTTTGAACCCTCTCCAGAACAGGGGACACAGCAGGGGCATCTGGGGCACCTCTGAGAGGGTTGAGGAGAGAAAGCGGAGTGGGAGGAAGATTGGTGGTGCTCAAGTTATCTCTGTGACTTATTACATATTTTTTAAAAGTAAAACACATCCGTTATGATTAACACAGTTCTGCATCTGAAGTCTAAAAATACATGTACACCCCAGGGCTACCTAAAAAAGACCCTATATCAAACAAACAAACAAACCAAAAAGGAGTTATTTTAATTATTTATGCATCATGTATGTGAGTATGCTGGGTCTGTGCAGGCGCCATGTTGTGACAGGGTCTACTGAGCCCAACGGGTGCACTAGCTCCCTTGCTGCTGTAGTTACAGGTGGCTGTGAACCATCACGTGGGTGCTAGGTCAGAACCTGGGTTTTCTCTTAAGTGCTGAGCCGCTTCTGCAGCCCCTATTAAGATTGTTTTAAATAGTTCATGAATAGCCCTTATGTAGCCCTCCTAGAGTTTAATAACTGCCTTATCTTTGGATAATTAGATTTCTTCCTCCCTTCGTTCCTTTGTTCCTTCCTTCCTCCCTCCCTGCCTCTCTCCCCCTTCCTTCTTTCCTTTCTTCCTTCATTTGTTCATTGGTTCCTTCCCTCCCTTCCTCTCTCCCTTTCTCTCTCTCCTCCCTCCCTTCCTCCCTCCCTCCCTCCCTCCCTCCCTCCCTTCTTTCTTCCTTCCTCTCTTCCTCCCTTCTTTTCTAGATAAAAAGCTACTAGTAGTAACACTGAGACAACAGTTTCATGCCTCAAGCTTTGTCGGTGTTTCTGATGGTTTTCTGGGGAGAGACTTGGGTGGCTTTGATACAATTTCTAAATTGCCTCCTGAACGCAATTTCCCCTCTCACTGCCATGGCTGAGGGCACCCATCTCACTTGCTCGTCCTGACTGCCATCATTTCCTGGGGAATCTTTGCAAATTTTATAAGCAAGAAATGGTGCCTTGTTTCAATAAGCAATTCCAGGCTATCTGACAAGTGCGTGCATTTACGGATAAGCTAGAAGCAAGACTTTGTATCTTTTGCCCTCCACACTGATGGGGTTAGGATCGGTTGTTAATTGTGAAGAGCAACACATTGAAAGCAACAACAAGGTCATGGTGTTTGAGATGATAAATTTCTCTCAAGTCTTGGCTCCTCTTCAAATTTCTTGTGGGTGTTGTTCTTGGACACAGAAGTCGGTTGTTGGGAGAGACAGACAATTGAGAACCTTCCATCCACTAGGTTGGGAGACCCATGTGGTGAGCAGTGGTCCCTGGTCACCTACATGCTGGTCAGTGAGCAGTGGTCCCTGGATACCTATGTACTAGTCAGTGAGCAGTGGTCTCTGGACACATATGACCTACTGGTCAGTGAGCAGTGGTCCCTGGTCACCTCCGTGCTTGTCAGTGAGCAGTGGTCCCTGGTCACCTCCGTGCTGGTCAGTGAGCAGCGGTCCCTGAACATGCACAAACTGGTCAATGAGCAGCGGTCCCCAGACACCTGTGTACTGGTCAGTGAGCAGTGGTCCCTGGACACCTACGTACTGGTCAGCTTTGTGTTTGACCTGCCATGAATGAGAGGCACATTTTCTTCTTCCTCGGGTGTCCAATTGGCAGACACCTGGAGTCTCTTTTGTAACCACCCAGAGGCACAGAATCTCTGCCTTCAAATCACTACCATAGTCGACAGACTCTGAGAATCATAGCACAGTGAATAGGGGCTGAGAGACGGATCAGTGGGTAAAGTACTTGCTCTGCAACCATGATGACCCGAGTTCAGATCCCCAGCAGCCACAGAAAAAGCTCAGTCTGGTGATGCATGCCTACAGTCCCGGCGCTGGGGGTTGGGGAGGGGCATCTGTAGAGACAGGCAGGTCTTTGGGGCCTGCTTAACACCCGGTCGAGCTGAATAGGTGAACCTGCAGGGTTACTGAGGACCCTGTCTCAAAAAAGACCTGGCATTGTGGCACATGCCTTTAATCACAACACTCAGGAGGCAGAGGCAGATGAATCTCTATGAGTTCAAAACTGGTCTGGTCTACATAGTGAGTTCCAAGCCAAGAGACCCTGAACACCCCTCTCCCTAAAAAAAGAAAAACGAACATGGAGAATAACAACTCTCTTTCACACACATTCATAGAGCATTTGTTTATTTGTGTGTGTGTATAGGTGCACATCTGTATGGGGGTCAAAGGACACCTTCAGGTGCCATCCTCAGGAATGCCATCCACTTTTCCTTTGAGACAGGCTCTCATTGGTCTGAATCTTGCCAATGAGGCTGGGCTGGTTGGCCAATGAGCCCTAGGGATGCCCCGTCTCTGCCTCCCCAATGCTGGGATTACAAGTACAGTTACTACACCTGTTTGTTTAAACGTGGTTTCTGGGGGGACTGAACTCAGATCCTCATGGTTTCAAGGTACCTGCCTCCCCCCACATGGAGCATTTATGATCGGCCAAACGGGCAGAGAGAAACCGAGACTTCAACAAGATCGGCCTGGCAGGAAAGTGGCAGAGACCTCCTGGTCACAAAGACTTCCTCTGAAGCATCACATTCTGTTTCCTCACAGGACATCAGCAGGCTGAGGTGGGCAGGATCCCAGAGCTTGCACCTTCTGCTTTCATCCAGGTTGACTCATCTTCTACCATCCTCAAATACCTAATCAGACCTTTGTGGGCTTGTCTCTTGCCTTAACTTTGGCTAATTCCTGCTTCTCTTCTAGTCTTAACTACAAGGTGGCTTTGAGTACTGTCTTAGTCAGGGTTTCTATTGCTGTGATGGAACACCATGACCAAAAGAAAGCTGGGGAGGAAAGGGTTTATTCAGCTCACACTTCCACATTGCTGTTCATAACCAAAGAAGTCAGGACAAGAATGCAAACAGGGCAGGATCCTGGAGGCAGGAGCTGAGGCAGAGGCCATGAAGGGGTGCTGCTTACTGGCTTGCTTGCTCATCACGGCTTGCTCAGCCTGCTTTCTTATAGAACCCAGGACCACCAGCCCAGGCATGGCCCCAACCACACCTGGCATGGCTCTCCCCCATCAATCACTAATTAAGAAAATGCCTTAAGGCCAGATCTTATGAAGGCATTTTCTCAGTTGAGGTTCCCTCCTTTCAGATGACTCAAGCTTGTGTAAAGTTGACATAAGACCAGCCGGCACAGGTCCCACCAGGAGGGAATCTCCGGTACGTGCCTATGCCCTCTGGCTCCCATCTGCACCCAGGATTTTTGTCCAGTGTCATCCCTGATTGGTCAGTAGTTACTTCTCCCAGAATCTTAGCACACAGAGGGTATTGTGAGACTAAGAGTCAATCATTTTTATTTCATTTCTAATTATGGGGGTGTTTACATGCATATAAATGTAGTGTCCATGGAGGCCAGAAAAAGGCATTGGAACCCCTAGAGCTGGAGTCACTGGCAGATGTGAGTCACCTGATGTGTGTGCTGAGGCGGGAACTGAACTTGGGTCCTCTGAAAGAGCCCTAAGCTTAACTTCTGCATCATCTCTTTAGTTCAGGTTATGAATGAATACAAGCATGCAAGAATGTATTCAAACAACACTGAAGCTTAGTTGGCCGATCTGAGTTTTCCAGATTGTTCTGCACTATCATGGAATGAGCAAAATAGCATGGCCTGGAGTCTCAGTGGCCATACAGACTCTTGGGAACACTTACTCAATTAACCATGTTTGAAACCTGGGAACTGCTGGTCTGTAAGTAGGAAGATGAAGCCTATAAAAGAAACTTCCTTCTTTTGTCCTTCCTCCTTCTTCCCCTCTTTTCCTCTCACCTTTCCGTCTCTCCTCTTTTCTCTCCCTTTCTCTTCTCTTTTCCTTCATTTCTCTTGTCCTTCTCTCCTTCTCCCCTTTATTCCTGCCTTGGACAGAGCTTGGCAAAGAGGAATTAACTAAACGAAGGGTAGCTGGGCAGGAAGAGGAGGAGGTAAAAGCCCTTGGTCTCAAAGCCTTTCTCCCCAAGGCGGAAAATACTTCCAAAGCTACTCTGCATCTTCCCAATCTGGTCCCTCTGAGGTTTCCCCTCCACTAACGAAAGGAGTTTCTGCATGCCTGGGTTGAAATAGACCGGAAAATGGGAGCGTGGCAGGTCACTGCCCAATTGCTCTCCTTCTATCCAGGCAAGCAAAAACCTTTAATGGAAGGGTTGGGAGCCACAAGAATGAGCTCCTTCCTAGCTGGCTGGTATTTCCCCTCTCCCTTGGCCTCTCAGAGCTAAGAACCTTAGAGGTGAAGGGTTTTCATCAATTTGACCCCTGACCAGCCTTTGCTAGTCTGTCTATCTTTACAGGCACACTGCTGGATTTGTATATCAACCTTTAGAAAATGGTGGTAATTCAATAACCAGAACCACTTGCTGTGTGCCAGGCACTGTGCTAAGTGCTTTGAAAATATTAATTTAATCTTTATATCCTACCAGGTAGGCACCATAATCATTGCTATTTTACAAAGAAACTCAGAACACACCGAGGTTGGCTACCTTGTCAAGGTCGCAGAATTGCTTGGAGGTAGCCTATGGAGCCCAAGATTTATTTATTTATTTATTTATTTCTCTCTCTCTCTTCTTTCTTCTTTCTTTCTTTCTTTCTTTCCTTCCTCCCTCCTTCCTTCCTTCCTTTCTAAGAGAGAGAGAGAGAGCACAGAAATAATGATGTCACTAATATTTAACTGCGCATGTGAATCTTGCAGGCAAAACTGGAAACTTGCTATTTGTTTGCTTTTTTGAGGAAAAGAATTAATGGCTCTCTGGTCCCTGACAGAAAGGACCTCACAAGTAGTTAGGACAGAGTCCCACAAGAGGTGCCCAGATGGGTGATGGCAAGGGTTGTCCCTGGAGCATCTAAACAGCACATAAGTCAGACTTGAAGATCTGAGGGGCTTCCTGGAGAAGTACCTGGACGATGTTAAGAGTCAGAGACTGTTCCAGGCAGAGGGCATGGCTCAGGCAGAAGGTGTGGCGCAGGCAGAGGGCGTGGCAGAGATCATGGTGTAGGCAGAGGGCAAGGTGCGGGCAGAGGGCAGAGGGCATGGCCCAGGCCGAGAGGCATGGCGCAGGCAGAGGGCGTGGCGCAGGCAGAGGGCGTGGCCAGGGCAGAGGAAGGAGTATGTGGGGAACTGAGAGTAGTTCAACAGGGTTAAGAATCTGAGAAGGAATCCAAGGTGAGGCTGGAGGGAGCTAAGGGGATAGTGGGAGAGAGGCAGACAGGAGATGCAGGGCAGGAGGAGGAGGCTTGTTGCTCAGGAAACCAAGAAACCAAACTGCATGGTCTTTTTCTCAATTAGCAGCAGCCACGGGCTCCCAGCTGGGGGTGTAGGGGGAGTCAAAGCCCTTGGGAGATGAGCTTGTTCTGGGATGAAAACACATCCGTGGAATCCAGCTCTCCCACTTTGCAAGAATAAATTGTCACCTTCCCACTCAATCTGGCTGTGCGCTCCCTGGCCCCGCTCCATCCGCCCACAGATGCAACACTCTGCTCTCTGCTGCCTCCTGCAGATGCACGGCTTTGCTGCAGCAGCCTCCTGTCAAGATCAACCTGGAAACCAGACAAGGAGAGGAGGTGGGGAGGCCCTGAGGCCACCTTCGCCTCCCCGCCCCTTCCCACAATGGGCCCCCAACCCTCCTGGGAGCTAAAGGGAAGTGACTTCCAGACTCCAGCGAGGTGGAGGGCTGGCTGCCTTTATCACCCATCTATTGCCTGCGTGGTCTCAATTCTTGGCAGTCCTTAAAGCAAGCCTTGCTAATTTCATCTTGAGCTCTGCCTGTCCTCTCTGAGACACGATGGCCAGAAACTATTGTTAAGATTGATCCTAGCAGGGGTCATTTACCGGGTGCTTAGCGCTTGATTCCTGAGGCCAGCCGAGGAGTGATATTAGATTTGTACCCACTTTGTAGACAAGGATTGGAGAGGCTGCCACTTGCTATCAGGTTTGTGACTCTCTGAAACTCCCAAGCTCTTTAGTGCTGCTGGAAGACATGGTTCCACGCTCATGGCTCTGTGGCTCATCGGCAGAGTAAGCATAGTTGACCTTCATACCTACAGTCTCTGGTCCATGAGTTTAACAATAGTGGAAAGAAAACGTCTGGGGAGGCACGGCCCTTGGGCTGAACACAGACTTCTGGGTGCTGAGAATCATGCCCGGGCATTTGCATAGGCAAACACTCTACCTAGGTTCCAGCTTCTGGTGTTTGGAGATAGGGTCTCACTCTGTAGCTCAGGCTGGTCTTGGATTTAAGATTCTCTTGTCTAAGAACTCAGGAAATGGGCACTGGTTATATGCGACTTCTGCGTCCTTCTACAGCAGGGACCCCAGTATCTGAGAATTTTGGCATCCACAGGAATGCTGGAACCAATCCCCTGCAGATGGCTGAGGGACCACAGTATGTTAGACATCAAGTTTAACCAAGATTTAATTAAAGACATCAGCATTTACTGGGTTCCTATATGTCCCTAAGTTAAGTGTGTACGCTCATGCTGTTTCCACATGGTATAAGTTGTTATATGCTAAGGAGTATTCCAAAGTATGTGTAGCGTGTCCTTTGACGACAGAGGAGGAGCAAGAATGGCCAGAGCCTCTGAGGCATGCTCCAGGATTGGGTTACTCTAGGAGGAAGGATATTCAGTTGCTTGAGCCTCTGTGCTCCTGTTTAGGAGCTCGGGCTCTGGCACCAGATGGCCCTGATTGGAAACTCCGCTCCCGAGCCTGTTGAATCTGCAAAATGGGCATGGGTGGGACCGGGCAGAGGCTCAGTGGGTAAAGTGCCATCTGTGTAAGCATGAGGACTGGAGTTCATAAGATCTCCAGCACCAAAGGGGGAAAAAAAACAGGCACAGTGACATGCCTCTGTGATCTCATTGTTGGGAGTTAGAGACAGGCAGATCCCTGAAACTCATTAGCCAACTAGCCCTAGCTGAATCAGTGAGTTCCAGGAGCAGCGAGAGACCCTGCCTCAAAAACAAAAATAAAGGGCTGGAGAGATGGCTCAGAGGTTAAGAGCATTGCCTGCTCTTCCAAAGGTTCTGAGTTCAATTCCCAGCAACCACATGGTGGCTCACAACCATCTGTAATGGGGTCTGGTGCCCTCTTCTGGCCTGTGGGCATACACACAGACAGAATATTGTATATATAATAAATAAATATTTAAAAAATAAAAATAAATAAGACACCAAATGTCAATCTCTGATCTCTACGAAACAACATTCAACATGCATGTGTGTGTGTGCACACGAGAGTGTGAGTGTGCATGCACTCGTGTGCACACACACACACAGTGGGCTTGGATGAGTCCTTATTTCTCTGGAAAGATGCCTAGGCAGAGGGAGCACCATAACAGACTTGAAGTATTACCATAGCAGAAGCAGTCTGAGCCCCAGAACCTTCCAGCAGCTAAGAAGACAATGCCATATTTCTGGAGGGTCAGGAGAAAGTTGAATAAGTGGTTTGACTGATTGCTACATCTACACCTTGAGGCTTTGCAGAGGCAGGAGCTGAGTTTAGATAACTTTGCTCTGGATTCAGGAGCTGGGGGAAGGAACCAGCAATGGCTGAAGAATCCTAATAGCACTTACCTTTGTTACTGCTGTTAGGTGCTAGCTCTAAGTACTTCGCTTGCTGGAATCCACAGAAACAATGAAATCAAAGGCAATTTTAGAGGAAAGCCTGGGGGAAGTCTAGTTTGGCTAAATGCCACAGGTATGTTTGAAGGACTTTTTTCCCCCAGGAAATCCAGGACTGATGGGGAGCTGGTCTGTGCATAGATTAGCACGCTTAGGGGACTGATAATGACAAGCAGGAGCTGTAGGAGAATTGATGGGTGCCCTGCGTTGCTTTGTATAGAATAGCTGCGGGTATCCAGAAGAGGAAGGAAATCAAGTTCATCCAACATAAGAGGATTTTGGGGTGCTCATCCACTCTCAAGGTCTGCAAGGAACCAAGGAGACCCTATTAAGTCCTTTCTAGTCACCCAGCAGTGCATGCTCTCAATGTTGTGTGTCAGGCTCTCTAGGTTGATATAATTTTCCCAGCATCCCAGTCTGCTCGGTGGGGAGTCTGGGGAATGCAATTGGTGCTGTATGAGCAGTGATGATCCTGCTCAGCAGTCTGTGGCCTCAGTTTCCCCGCTGTAGATCTGTCAGTTTGCAGCCTCAGTTTCCCTGCTGTAGACCTTGGTCATTCTGCAGTAGGGGGAGGTCAGTTCCCCTGCTGTAATAGGGAAGGGTTGAGTGCAATGGATTTCTAAGTCAGAGGTCTCCAAGATGGCTGGGTTTCATATGATCCTGTATCTATAAAAGAGGGTGGCACATGGGGACAGGTGTGTTGCCTCGGAAGTTCCTGTTTGCCACGATGAAACTCTCCTGCCTTTATCATCATAACACCAGCAACCACAATGACAGGGCTATCAAAAGAAAAAAATGCTGTTTTTTTTTTCAAATGTTCGTCATGCAGTCAGCACCTCATGTGCACTGTAATTCCATTATCATCCCCCCTCTGGTGTGCATGTGCGTGCATGAGGGTGTGTGTGTACGCATGTGTGTGTGGATGTGCATGTGTGCACTCGAGCCTGTGTGTAGTGAGATGTTCATGTGTGGGTGCAGAGTGGATTTGGATGTATAAGTGACTGAAGTTGGGTTTCTACCTCTGTCCCTCTCCGTCTTGTCTTTGGACACGGGGTCTCTCACAGGACTGCAGCTCACTGGTTGAGCTGGGCTGGCTGACCAGCAAGTCCCGGGCATCTTCCTGGCTCTGCCGCCTGGCTCTGTGATTACAGGCACACTGTGGAGCCAGGCTTTTTACCAGGCACTCGAGAGAAAACTCAGCTCCTTATGCTGTACGACAAGCACTTCCAGCCATGGGCTGAGGGACAAGTTTCTGCAGTTTCAGGCCCCAGTCTATGGATTCTGCCATCACAGCCCGAGCTGGCTATATATACACAGAGAGCTTGGGTAGAAGCGAAGCCCCCAGGCTGGGCCAGGTGAGGCAAGGCTACCCACCTCCCTACCAGGGGATTGCCAAACAATAAACAGAAGAGTGGTAAGTGCCATCAGAATTTCAGATAAATAACAAATAATTTTTTGTATAAATTTGCTCATGAAATAACTGAGGTACACTTAGACTAACAAAGGATTCACTGGTACCTATTTACTGGTGTTTTTTGTTTGTGGGCTTGTTTTCAAGACAGGGTCTTTCTATGCAGCCTTGGCTGGCCTGGCACTCGCTCTGTAGAACAGGCTAGCCTTAAACTTACAGAGCTCCACCTCTCTCTGCCTTCTGCATGCTGGGATTAAAGGTGTGTGCCACCACCACCTGAGTTATTTACTGGCATTTGAACTGGTAACTCTGAGCAACCCACAAGGCCACAGCCCAGTAACTGGCCTTATGACAATCTCCATCTGTAGAGTCCTTTTAAACGGAAATGAAAAGAACTGGTCTCCACCACAGGTTTTCTGAAAGATTACATAAACCCATAACAAAAAGTATTTAGAACTATGCTGATGTATAGTAGGGGATTTGTGAGTCTTGCCTCACAAATGTGCTGTTTGTGTCTACACACACAGACACACATATGCACATATGTGTATTTAGGAGAGCAACACACATGTACCGCAGGCTAGCCTGTCACTTCATCTGTAATCCATCGTACTTTGAACTCTCTAGTCTCTTAACTCAGCCTCCCAAATGCTGGGTTTACAGACGTGGACCACTGCTCCTGGCATTAGTGGAACTTTTAAACAATGCTTGAAAAGCACTTGGTGGAGGTTTCAGATAAGAGCCTCAGGCACATGGGCACAAGGAGATGCAAGATGACCCCCCAACCCGAGAGCAGTTCCCTGGCCTTAGCGTTCCAGCCTACCCTTTGCAATATGGAAGAATTCAAACTCACTGGCTGTCCCTTGTCCCCACATTGGCATATAGGGAGGTCATGTGCCTGAGGTTGATAAGCCTTAGTTCCTGGGGACATCCCACAAAGTCCAGAGAGACAGATATCGCTGGAGTCAGGCTGCCAGGGAGACCAGGAGAGGGACAACTGTATCTGTCCTGCACGTCTGTTTCCAGTGCATGTGTATCTGAAAGTTCTCTGGGAATGGTTGGCATTGCCACGGCTGGAGTGGGAGGAGGGTCCCAGAAATCAGATTTTGAACAAAAATACCATTTTCCTTTTCCCCATGGTGCCACGTACTGTGCTAAATACTTTCTCCACAAGCCGGGAGAAAGCGGTCATCTTACAACCCACCCCCACCATTCTGGAGCAGGAAGCAGGAGGATCGAGATTTCAAGACCAACCTAGGACAGTAGCAAGATCCTGTCTCAAAAATAAATGACTGAATAACAAAAGTTTAAAGGGAGAGAGAAGAGGGGGGGAGGGAAGGAGAGAGAGAGGGAGGGATGGAGGAAGGGAGAGAGAGAGGGAGGGAGGGAGAGAGAGAGGGAGAGAGGGAGAGAGGGAGTCAGTCTCCCAGGTTACACAGCGTGTAAACTGCAAAGCTGCGATTTAAACTTTTAAGGGACTTGGGATGCTCCCTCGTAGCCCCCCAGCACCCCACCCCCTCTCAGTATTCCTGTAGCACAGGCAAGCTGGCCTCACTATTGGGTCCTCAAGTCTGGAAGTGACCTCCCGCAACCTGCCTTGCCCCTGGCCCCTGTGCTCATCTGAGTGGATACTGATGTCGGTGTGTGGAAAGCCCCGTGCAGACAGGAGGGCCAGGATGGCCACAGTACCTGAGGGCTCTTCTAGATTTAGGCAAAGCCTCCAGCAGGTTTGGCCCACAGTGGCATAGACCCCAGCCCCTCCCCCTCCTGACTCTCCCTCCACTCCTCTGCACCACTGAGCACAATGCCCAATGACATCTAAGAACAAAGCAGAGCTCTAGCCCCCTGGGAGCCCCTGAGCCTCCTGGGTTCCCAGCTCTGAGTCACACCACCTTGTTTCTGAGCCTCAGTTTCTGCCTCTGTCAGACGGGATCATGAAGTAGCCTGTGTTCCAGCTTGTCCACCAATCACCTCTGTCCTCTTGGGTGAAAAACCTCACAAAAGCTGAAAATACAAGGTGAGGTTGATTAGGTTGATTACACCCCAGCCATGGAACTGATCTGCGTGGTCCACATAATGTCTTAAAATTAACATAAAAACAGGGCTGGTTCAGGACATGTCGCCAAGCCTGATGACCCGAGACTTGCATGGACGCACGCGATGGAAGGGAGATCTGACTCCTGCAAGTTTTCCTGACTTCCAGCACACACACACACCCCACACACCACACATTGATGTCAGAATATAAAAATCAGGAGGCTTTTGGCTGAGGGACAATTTCTGTCTCCTGCTGCAAATCTGAAAACTGGATGAGACTCGGTCCCCATTTCTGCAGCAGAATCTCTACCCAGAGGTGAGGACGGCACCCACATCAGGAGGACTTTACGAACCCAGGTTTACCAAGGTCTTGTCCACTAGTCTGATATTGAGGCCACCAAGGTTTCTCCAGCGGCTTGTAGGGTTAAAGGAGGCATCCGTGGAAGGGTTATACAATGAGTGATAAATGTCACAGTGGTCATCCTTGGAGCCCAGCTCTGCTGTGTGGTTTGTTCATTCTTCAAAGTCTTAAAGCCCTCTGGTGTTTCTATCAGGATTTCACTGCATGTAGGAGGGTTTCTATTCCTTTCATTATACATATGTATGTTCATGTGGCCTGGGCAGGTGGGAGCCTGAGGCTGGTGTCAAATGTCTCCTTTAATGACGCTTCCCTGACTTTACTTTTAGAGACAGGGTCTCTCTCTGAACCAGGAGTTTGTCGAGGCTGTTAGACTGGCTGGCCAATGAGCTTTAAGAATTCTTCTTTCTTCGACTCTGGGATTACTGGTATGTGTGATTGAACATCTTTTTACATGGGTGTGGAGATTTAAATTCAAGTACTTTACCAACAGAGTCAAGTCCCCAGCCCCAGAACCCCTCTTTGTGAAAACAATAATTGTTCTCACTTCTAACCTGTGTGTTCTCAGGCAGATCACTTTTCCTTCCATCTCATTAATAATAAATGGTATGTATCTCCAAGAGATTAAATGAAATTCATTCCTTTGCTTACACTATTTTTTAATCTTGGAGTTTTTATAGTCCTGGCCTGAAATTCATGATCCTTCTCTGTCAGGCTCCCCAGAGCAGGGATGACAGGTACGTGCCACCACAGCCAGGTGTTTATTCTGTTTAGCATGGATGCTGGCCTGGAGAAGATGCTGCTATTATTGAGCTGGATTTCATGAGAGACTTACCCTGGCACCAGCTGCACCCTCTCCATTTTGTATGCCCCTTATCCTCCCCCAAAGTGCGCTGCAGGATTCTCTGACACTTCACGTAACTGGCATTCGTGAGTAAGATGGGAATATGTCAACTTGGTTTCCTAGTCACTCCTTTTCCCTCTGGAACCCCCACTGCTAAGCTTGTGAGGAACAACTTAGCTCTCACCCACACAGCATGCTTTGCCCCACTGGAATGAGCACTGAAGTCTGCCAAGGCATGACTCAGCACTCAGGCTCAACTCAGGCCCAACTCCAGCGTACAGCAAGTCTGGGGTATACCAGTTGTCTCACGACCATTGTATTAGGGTAACTGCCAAAGCATGCATATTTATTCAGAACTAGTGAACATTTAGTGCATGCTTATAAGAGTGCTGACATTACTGTGAATATAAATGTTAGTGTGGACCGGGCAGTGGTGGGGCAGGCCTTTAATCCCAGCACTTGGGAGGCAGGGGTAGGTGGGTCTTTATGAGTTCAAGGCCAGCCTGCTTTACTGTGCAGGACAGTTCTAGGACAGGCTCCAAAGCTACAGAGAAACCTAATCTCAAACAACAACAACAACAAAAAATGTTAATGTGTGAATATCAGTCTGCATCATTGACTTGACTGGATTTGGAACCACTTAGAAGACACATTTCTGAGTGTGTCTGTGCGTTTCCAGAGAAATTTACCTGAACAAAAATGACCCATCCTGAATGTCGGTATGCTATTTGATGGACTGGAATCCCAGACTGAAAAGAAGAGAAGAGGAGGAAGCCAGAATGGAGTCAGTTTTATGTCTCTTTGCTTCCTGTATGTGGATTTGATATGACCGGTTGTCCTACCTACCTTCTCTCCCAGCTGGTGCTGTTCTCTCCCCGATGTGTTCCTTGGTATCATGGACTATACCCTCAAAACTGTGAGCCCAAACAAACCTTTCCTTGATTGAGTGTCTGTGTCGGGTATTTTGTCACAGCAATGGGCAAAGGTAACTACCATGACTTGCTATACTAGTCTCTCTGCTCTAAACACCCCTAACCTGACATTAGTGAAGGGACATAAAAAGATAAAGTAGACATTTTCCCTTCAGTGCTGCTATCCGTGAGTAGAAACAGAGAGGCCTCTGCTGTTCTGTTATTTGGGGATACCAGGAACCCAAACACATCTCCCTCAATCCATATTTGATGCTAAAGCAAAATACTTGACACTGGATAATTTACAATGAAAAGAGATGCTTTGCTTTCAGTTTCAAGGTTGTAAAATTCAACATTGACGTATCTGCATCTTCTTGCTGCAGCATCACAGGTGGAAGGGAGGAAGAGAAGGAAAGGGAGGTGAGAAAGAAGGGGGCAGAAGAGGAGACAAACTCCTGAGATATACACCTTAATCTACACTTTGTGAGACCAAAACATGTCACAATGATAAAATTCAACATGAATTTTGGTGGGGACAAACATTCCAATCATAGCAATGTCCTTCTGAGTATGAATTTCTAGATGGGAGCTGGCGAATAGCCCAAAAGAAGTCTCTGGAAATTCTTGTGGAAGAAGGATGGCTGGTAGGTAGCTAGCTTATAGATGACAGATAGATAGATAGATAGATAGATGATAGAGGATGACAGATTGGTGACAGATAGATAGATAACTTATAGATGATAGAGATATAGATAGATAGGTAGATAGATAGGTAGATAGATAGATAGATAATAGAAAATTTTAGACAGATAGACTTTGCTGAATCTGCTCCTATAGCCATCTGTCCTGTAATGGGGTGACTGAGTGTTGTTGTCCATCAGTCCTGTCCCCTTTCTGAATGTGTTCATTGCTCAATTGCAGGTGTGGCCTGTGGAAGTGTATCAGAATTGCAGAGTTTCAGGCCATGCCAGGAGCTACTAAGTCAGAAATTGCTCTTAGTTTGCTGTTTCCCAGTGGCTTGTGTGCTCACTAAAGCTTACAGAATAGTGCTCTAGACAGGGCTACAGAACTTTTCTGTAGAGAAAGTACATTTTTAGACTTTGTAGGCTTTGCTAAACACTGTTCAGCTCTAACAGAAAGCCAGGAATAGGACTGAACATGTTTTAATAAAGCTTTATTTATAAAGACAGGCAATGGGTTAGGCCAACTTCTGATTTAAGTCTCAAGTTTACAGACAAAAAAAGTGAATGCTTTTTTTTCACAAGTATTATGTTTGCCGTCAATTGGAGATTGTAAAGATCTTTTTGTAGTACTCTGTGTGTATGTATGCATGTATGTATGTATTTTATAGTTTCTTAAAGGGGCATTTACTGAATGATAGCCTGTCTTCCCTCTTCTACATCTGTGTTTATTGGAGGCTGAACAAGTCAGTTAAGATCTGTCTAAAACAACTACCATTTATCATCCACCTATCTATCTATCCATCTATCTACCTATTTACTATATGTCTCTCTCATTTTTTTTTAGCTTTTAAAATGTTATTTATGAGGCTGGATAGATGATTCAGAGGTTAAGAGCATTTGATATGAAATCATGAGGAGGAGAATTTGGACCCCAGCACCCAGGTAACATGCTGGACATCTTGAATATTCTGGTAACTGCAGCTTCAAGGGAGTCAGTGACAGAAAATTTTATGGGGCTTCCTGGTTTCCAGTTTGACCAAGGAAACAGGAGCTTCAGTTTCAGGAGACCCTATCTCAAAGGGATAGGTGGAGAGAGTTATGGAGGATGACACCTGGTGTCCTCTTTCTGTCTCTGTTCATAGAGATATATGCACACACATGTATACACAGTCAAACAGACATTTAAAAAGATTGCTTATTTAATAGTTAACATTTTCTGTCCCGAACCATTATAAAAGAGGAGTCGATGCTAATACATTTTTGTGAACTACAAGATAGATGTTTTCATGCTCTCGACTTGCTGCTGAGTGATTAGATACCAATTAGTACATCTTTCTAAGCCTCAGCTTTCTTGACTACAAAATGTGAGCAAGCTGATACTTCTCAAACAAGTGCTTAGGAAATTATTGGCACGTGAAAAGTACCCACAATCTGGAACCTTAAATAATCCTGGATAAGATGACCTAAAGTTGGGAATGAAAGGAGCTGGTGTGGTCTGGATATGGCTTGAATGTCCCACAAAGGTCCCTATGATGAATCAGAGTGGCAGTATTGGGAAGTGCTTGAGCTTTAAGAGGTTGGTCCTAATAGGAGGACACTGGGGACATCATCCTTGGATGAGGTTAAGGCCATTCATATGTGAACTCATAAGAATTATGAGATCAGCAAGCCAGCACCTGCCCTCTGCCTCTGCTTTCAGGTTACAATACTCTCACCAAGGTGTGCTTCCATCCACTGCCCTTGAAAGATGTCAAAACCATGACCCAATTTGGTCTTTCATACTTTCCCTGCCTTAGGTACTTTGTTCCAGTGATAAAACACTAACACACTCTCTGAAGGTTTGAACCTTGAAAGCATTGCATTCCAACATTTTCTTCTAGGTGTAAACTACCAGCCCCTCTGGAGTCATTTCTACTTGGAATGTCTGGACATAATTGCAGATGGAAGTTTCTGTCCCACCTGGTCCCACAGTCATTCAGTCCCAAATAAACACACAGAGGTTTATATTAGTTATAAACTGGTTGGCCTATTGTTCAGGCTTATTACTAACTACCTCTTACAACTTAAACTAACCTATAATTCTTATCTATGTTTAGCCATGTAGCTTGGTACCTTTTCTCAGTAAGGCATCTCATCTTGCTTCCTCTGTGTCTGGCTGGTGACTGTGTCTCTGCCTTTCCTTTTCCCTGAATTCTCTTAGTCTGATCATTCCACCTATACTTCTTGCCTGGCTACTGGCCAATCAGCGTTTTATTAAACTAATACGAGTGACAAATCTTTGCAGTGTACAAGAGAGCATTATCCCACAATATTCCTAATGAAGGGCAGTTATCTCACTGGACGTGGACAACAGGATACCCAGAAAGCAAAGGGACACTTCTTTCTTGCAGTTCTTGGTTTGTTAGGAGAAAAATGCCAGTGCCTCAAATGGAAGGCTGGTCTTGGTGTCTTAGATGGGACTATTCTTTCAGTACAGGCAGGGCAGAGGTCAGTAGTTTGTGCCAAGTCTGGGGGTGCAGTTGAAATCCCAAGATATTCTGGAGTTGATCTGAGCTCAGAGCTGCATCTGATGAGGAAGAAGGGAATGCCTTCTCTTCCAAGGGATGAGGATACTCCAGGGCCCTGGGAAAGTGTAAGCATCTTTAAAACTCCCTGCTGCTGCTCCCCACCCTCCTTTATTCCTTTAACTTGGGTCCCCACACCACACTGAGTGGTGAAGTGGTCCAGGCATCTCTTTCCCACCTCCTACCTGAGGAGGAGGAGGTTGCTAATTAAAACAATGGGTAGTCCAAAGCAGGGCACCTTGGGCTTCGGTTTCTATAGAAACTCGGTCCTCCTTTCACCTTTCAACACATTTCTCTGTCTCCTGACAGACTCTATTCCTGGAGATGTGGATGGCTCTGATCTGAGCTGCCAATGTTCCTTCTCGTGCCCAGCAAAAGCTGTCTGATGCACGCCAGGTAATAATAGCCACTGAGTGCTGTGCCAAGACTCAAGTGAGAACTTTGCCGATTCCAGCATGTCCTTACATCTATCCCTTGGGGTTGTCACTGATTGTCAGACAAAACAGATCAGTGGGGCAGCTGGCCCATACCTACTCTGGATTACAGATGTCTGAGGGGGGCTGGTTCAAAGACACCCAGAGATACTGCAAACAACAGATACTCAAGTGTCTCCCATAAAGTGGTGCAGTGTTTACATAGAACTAACCTAACTTTAACCCTACCATGTTACATAGGGCATGCCCTTTGAAGACTGCATCATCTTCAACTGCTTACGATACCTGGTGCTCTGGCCATGCTACCATTACAGTTGTTGCATAGCATCATATGGGGAATGATAATGAGAAAAGAAATATGTGTGCATCTAATACAGATTGTGGTGCTTTGAATCAGAATGACCTCCATAGGCTCATATATTTGAAAGCTTAGTCACCAGGCAGTTGGTGCTGTTTGAAAGGATTAGAAGGATTAGGAGGTGTGGCCTTGGTGGAGGAAGTGTGTCTCCGCGGGTGGGCTTTGAAGCTTCAAAAGCCTTTGCCAAGCCCAGAAGCTCTCTCTTTACCTAAGGATCAGGATATAGTTCTCAGCTACTGCTCCTTGCTGCCATGCTTCCTGCCATGATAATGGGCTAAACCTCTGAGATGTAAGCAAATCCTCAATTACATCCTTTCTTTTATGATAGTTGCCTTGACTGTGATGTCACTTCACAGCAATAGAATGGTGACTAAGACACAGATGTAAATTGAGAAGAATATTATACTTAATTACTTACTTTGCGCATTGGAGTGCAGGTGCATGTGTGATACCACACTCATGTGGAAGCTGGGCAGCTTCTGGGGAGTTGGTTCCCTCCCTCTACCTTGTTTTCTGAGGCAGGGTCTCTCTTGTTTCTGCCACTGTACTTTGTACTCCAGGCTAGATGGCCTGGGAGCTCCCAGAAGATTATCTTTAGAGTCTTGGAATTGTAGAATTATAGATGGGTACCACCACATCTAGTTCTTTCATTCTTGTTCTTCTTGTTCTTTGTTCCCCCTCCCCCTCTTCTTCTTCTTCTTCTTCTTCTTTTTCCTTTTGAGACAGGGTTTCTCTGTAGCTTTGGAACCTGTCCTGGTACTAGCTCTTATAGACCAGGCTGGCCTCGAACTCACAAAGATTTGCCTATCTCTGCTTCCCAAGTGCTGAGATTAAGAGTGTGTGCCACCACCACCTGGCCACATCTGGTTCAAACCTGGGCCATCATCAGTCTTATCTGGTAAGTGCCCCTTGGCTGGCCTTCCAGCATCACCAGTGATTCATTCAACTTTGACAACAGCGTTGTCATCACTGTAGGGTCCTGTGGGGAGGTTCCTGGTACTTCATACTTTTAGTCCCCTTGCCTTTATCTCCTGTCTGCAGTCCAGCTGAGCTCCTCAGAGGCTACAGTGTGTCAGGCTGTGCATGTGCACAGCTCACCCCATCAAGCTCACGTGTGCCTCTCACTGCCCAGGAGTTTCTCTGCTGCTAGAGGAGCTTACCCTACCAGCACAGCACAGTCCCAGAGTATCAAACACTAAACACTCTCAGGAACAAGCCAAGGGAGAAGGCTCAGTACTTAAGTCTGCCACAATAATGATTCTGAGCTCCTGGTGTCCCTACTGTTAATGCAGGCAGCCTTTATCTGCCCTTTATCCTTCTTCAACTTCTGTTTCTTGGATTGTTTGCCCAGTAAGCCATTTACTTCCAAGTTGCCTCTGTGAATCTGCTATTGAGGGACTAACTAAGCCAGCAGGAAGACAGAAGCTTGGAGGAGTTGCCTGGTTTCTGACTGTGGGCCCAGGATTTGGGCTATGGTTTCTTTGGTTCTAGAGCCCACAAGCCTGATCTTTGTCTATTGTATCTCTGGCTGATATGCCCGTTATCCACTTGTCTCTCATGCTTGTCTTTTTTGCTTTTGTTCTCTTCTGTTCAGCCCCAGGAAGGAAAGTGTTTTGTAGAAAAGGAAAACATCATCATCTCTACTTTTCTCTCCTGAGAACTCCGCCAACCCAGTCTTCCTGCCACAGTCCTGTGGCAGGAATAGTGACACCAACAACACCTGTCACAGATTCCACCATCCCTGTAGTAGCGTTTAGTTGTCAACTTGACAGAATCTAGAATCACCCAGAAGATGGCCTTTTGGGCACACCTGTGGGGTATGATCTTGATTACACTGATGTGGGAAATCCTTCTTAAATGTGGCCTGGACCATTCCCTGGGTAGGACATCTTGCACTGTGTAGAGAGTGAGCTGAGCATTGGCGTGTGTGCATTGCCCTCAGCTTTTTACCTGTGGATGTGATTGATGTAATTAACCCCTTCAAGCTCCCGCTGCCTTCACATCTCCATCACAGCTGTTCCTTAACTACATGACAGAAAACCCCAAAACAAAACAAAAAACCAACTCTTCTCCCTTACATTGTTTTTATCAGGGTGTTTCATCACAGAAACAGAAGAGAAACAGACAAATACTTTTTGTGGCCAAGAGATACAAGATTTGTGTTTGTGTGTATGTGTGTGTGTAGTATTTACCTAGGCCAAGCCTAAGCAGGGCATGGCTGATGAAAAGCTAAGCCATGACTCTGGTCTGGAATAAATGGACAGTTCTATGGAGAATACCTGACTATAGTATTCTGGCTAAATCAGGCTCACAGTGCACACACTCCATATTGCTGTGTGGCATTATGAGCAACACTTGATGTTCAGAGTGTTGTTTCCACATCTAAAAGGCAGAGGGATCGTAACAGATCCTATTTCAAAAGGTTGCTGTGAGGACCAAATAGCACCTGGATTTATCACGGTGTGCAGCAGGCAGTAAGTAGTAGTTTTTAGTACCATAATTGGATACCAACAGAAGTTTCCTGCAGTTGGGAGGCCAGAAGGAGATGTTAGTTCACCCTTGTGACATCAGGAAGTCAAAACTTAAGATAGGTATATAGAATACAAGTTGTTGCCTGGCATGTACAGGGTCATGGGTTTAATACAGAGGGTGAGTAAGGGACTATTGGTAGTCACCAAGATGTTTATTAAGCAGGGGGGAGGCTATCCAAGAGATGAAGTGAGAAATAAAGCCAGACGGAGCTCACCCGAGCCCCCACAGCCAGCTATGTCTAAAGCTGTCACTTCTGTCACTGACAACCGAAGGCGTCTAACATAAACACCATTTCCTTTTCAGGTGGCTTCGCCTTTTGGTCCTCTAATTGGTACGTTTGTTTCATTCATTCTTCTTCCCTGGACCACACCCCGTACCAATGAGGTTCAATATGGCCTTGTGCAGTCTGACTGCCCCACTGTGTGGGCTGTGTTTTCCAAAGATGGCTGCACTGCACACCACACACCCTAAAAGCTTTCTATACACTCTAACCACTTCTTCTTTATTGATATTCCCCCGTGTTCCCCCCCTTAAGCAGAGCATGTTTGCGATTATTCGAACCAAGGCACAATGGTCAGCCTGGGTTGTCGGCTGCTTGAGATCTATAGTCTCCCTGGATAGGGCATGTCAAGGATAGATTACCTTGATTAGGTTCACTGAGGAGAGAAGTTATGCTCACAGGGAGTGGCACCATCCCCTGGGCTTGGGTCCCAGACTGCATGGAGAAAGCTAGCAGGGCAGTAGCGTGCATTCATGCTCTCTGCTCCCCGACTGTTGGAGCAATGTGGGAAGCACATGATATAGAAGTTCCTAAAAAAAAGCATGGGAGGGGGGTCCGAAATGGAAACTGTGCTTTTTGTTTTTGCTTTTTTGAGATGGGGTTTTCCTGCGTAGTCTTACCTGTCCTGGAACTTGCTCTTTTAGAACAGGTTGGCCTTGAACTCAGAGATCTGCCTGCCTTTGTTTCCTGAGTGTTGTACACCACCACCACCCAGCAAACATGTCCTTCTCATGCCCTGTCCTCAGAAGTCATAGAAAATCATTTCTGCCGTTCTCCCTCTGTAATGTTATTTTTCCCATTGTTGTGTTAAAATACTCTGACAAGTGTCTTAGGGGAGGAACTACTTATTTTATCTCACGGTTTCAGAGGATCCTATCTCTGATGACTTGGCTCGGCACTTGGGTAAAATGCTACAGTGGCAGAAGTGTGTGGTGCCATTAGCTTGGGATCAAGCATCCAGCACATTGGAAGCATTTCATATTCAAACTATCGCATCCGCTACCATGCTGTGAAGAAGCCCAAGCTAGCCCCTCATGGAGGCAACCTGTGTCAAGGCCTCCAAGGAGGGGAACAAGTCCTCAACTGATTCCCCTCTGTATGCTATGAATATATTTTATTGCCATTGGTTAATAAAAAATCTGCTTTCAGCCAATGGCTTAATAGAATATAGCCAAGCTGAAAAAGATATAGTGAGCAGGCAGAGTCAGAGGGACGCCTTGTAGCCACCAGAGGAGAAAGACGCCTGCACGCTGGTACCATGAAACCATGATCCTTATGGCAAAATATAAAATAACAGAAATGTGTTATTTAAGATATAAGAGCTAGCTATCAATATACTTAAGCTGATTGGCTAAGCAGTGATGTAATTAATACAGTTTCTATGTGAAATGAACGAGTAGTCTCCAACTACACTCAGCTGTCAGCCAGCACCAAGCACCAATCACAGGAAGAGGGTTCCATGCCCTAGCCCTTAAGTATTCCAGCTTAGGTCCTAGGTACAGTGAGCCGAGCTAAGCCATCTCTGCTGGATCCGAGCTAGAATTTTTTTTTTTGTTTTGTTTCTGTTTTTGTTTTTTTCGAGACAGGGTTTCTCTGTGGTTTTGGAGCCTCTCCTGGAACTAGCTCTTGTAGACCAGGCTGGTCTCGAACTCACAGAGATCCGCCTGCCTCTGCCTCCCAAGTGCTAGGATTAAAGGCATGCGCTACCACCATCCGGCTCCGAGCTAGAATTTTACCAAATAAAAATCTGTTACCAAAATAGACATCGCTGCTTTGAGTAGTTGGGAGTGTGTGTGTGTGACGTAGGTGTTTCTGTGTGTACGTTAGTATGTAGGTATATGGAGGTCAAAGGTCAACAGTGAATATCGTACTTATCACTTCTATATTATATTTTGAAATAGTCTCTCACTGGATTAAGAATTCACTGATTGACTAGACTGGCTAGCCAGTGAGTTCCACAGATTCACTTGGTTTTACACACACACACACACACACACACACACACACACACACACACAGTAGTGCAGTAGCTTCCTCCCAGACTGAAACATCCCATCCTGCTGGGAAGTTTGTCCCTGAAACAGACCAGATTCCCTAGGCCCCTCACTCTGAAGAGTAAACAAAAAAAGAGAGCTGAGGATCTCTCAGACAGCCAAAGTGCAAAGAAGACTCTGAGACAGACCAGCTGTCTGGAAGAAGCAGAAGCCAGTGCAGCTGCCTGAAGGCTGTGCAGTGTGCTCCAAGTTGCCAGCTTGTGTGAGCTGTCACCTATACTGGGGTGGGTTTTGGTGATGCAGTTGTAATTTGAGCTGTTCTTGCTCCTGTCAGTAACCCCAATAAAACTCGCTGCTTCTCCAAGCTGGACTTCGGGGTGGGATCTGTACTTTAGTCTGTTGTGGACTTCTTTTCTGGGGTGAGTTAGACATGTGTGTTGCATCTTCCCAAGTCTTGTCACACAACACACACACATACGCACACAAATGAGTCATACTCCATACTAGGATTACAGTTACTCTTTGTTGGGCCTGTCTTTATGTGTGGGTGCTGGGGATCCACCAGCAAGTAGTTCACTGAGCCACCTCTTGGCTCTGGCCGGATGGCCTCATTATGAACTAGCTGCCAAACCTCCTCCCATCTTCTATGTCCTGAACAAAACAGATAACTTCAATGCATGGCACAAATAAATAGTCTTTAATTTCAACAAATAATTCCCCACCACAGAGGACGATACGCTGTGGAGAAAGATACAGAAGCATCCCATGAGGGAAGAATCTATTCTAACTACACTAAAGCCTTAGCGCACAAGACATGATTGAGGTGCACACACAAACACGGAGGATCATTGGAATCTGATCGAGGGCAGAGGCCACGGTGAGGGATGTGGCACCATTTTCAGTCATGTGCCAGACCCCTGATGGGTCAGAACCACCGTGATTCTGTCAGCAGATATAACCTTTGCTCTATCATCACCCTATTGAAGGGACACACTCGAAGTATCGCTACCCGAGGTGGGGTCTCTGAGGGATGGGAGGACGTGGGGTGAACTCGCACCGGATAAAAGGCAGGGATAAGGAAGCCGTGAGGACGGTGGCTCTTGTTGCCACCCTGCTGTCTAACAGGGTGAGTAGGCACACATGTGCTCACCTGTGAGGGCACACACAAACATACACACACATACCCACAGGGAGTCCCAGGAATAAGCTAACGCAAGGACAAAGCAGGCGAGCCTGGCTCCAGACATGGAGTTACTGTCTTTTGTCACCCCTGGTCTCTTCAAAGAGTCTAAATCTATTTATCACATTTACTAAGGAGAAAACAAAAAATACTTACACCTTTGGAGAAAGGGATCAGGTGCGGAGACCCCAGGAAACAGTGGCCTATTCAGAAGTTTCCTGGCAAATGTGTTTGTGAAGTGGGGATCAAGTTCCTGACATACCAGCCAAACTCTTATTACACTGAATCAGGCTCTTTTCAGGAAGACCTCCTTTCTCTGGCCGGAGGTTGAAAGGACATTTCGGGACAGGGTATGGACAAGAGCAGGCACTGCCAATAAGTCTCACAGTAGAACCCACTCAGCTTGCGATTTACGCGTGAATGGAGTTTCCGGAAACTTCACAAGCCTCCCTCAAAGAGAGGGGCTATTTCATGATCAGCCGTCAGCTTGCTCTCAGTGCTGAGAGGGCATTATGTATGCACGTGCACATGTGTGGAAGTGTATGTAGGTGTGGGTTGAATATTTATGTGACACATTTTTTTTTCTCTCTTTTTTAACAAACGAAGACTGTCTTCCCCATGGCAATCAGGTCACCTCCAGGGAGGCAGGAGACACACGATCACACTCAGCCCGGGACCTCAGGCTGTGCCACTGTTCCACGGCCGTACGGTGGGTGTTTAGCATCCGCCTCCAGTGGTTGGATTCAGAGGGGCCGGAGGAATACTGGCCGATGACAATCCTCCCGATGAAGTCATTGCTGCTCTTCATGTTGTGACCAAACACTAGAGAGCCAGAAGGATAAGGGCAGGCAGGGAGGAGGGAAGGAGCAGGGGAAGTGGGATGGGGAGATAGACACAAGACAGAGGTCGTTAGTTCACACATTGCTTAGTAGCATACATGGGCTTGTTGCTTTGGTGACATTGCTTCTTCTCCTGGGGATTGTCTCCTAAGCACAGCTGAGGCTCCTATTGTCCCTTACCAAGGCAGTCACATTCCCATTTACTAACTTTCGCACTGGCTGTCCCTTCTTTGATAGCCGGGCCACCCACCATGTGCAACTATACGCTTACATCTCACTGACTCACATTTGGTTGGTTTGTCTACAGAACTCTGTGAATGGACATAGAGTTTCAGTGGGGCAGCAAGCTATCACCATAGTCCAGCTAAGCAGACAAACCAGAATTTCTTGTGTGTGTTATAAGTGCACATATTTGTGCAGAGACCAGAAGGAGACTGCCTCATCCCCTTGTGAAGGGTATATCAGTGAACCTGGAGCTAGACTGGTGACCATGAAGCTGCAGTGATCCTCCTGTCTCTATTCCTCCAAAGCACTTGGGTTACAGGCGTGCACACTCAGCCACACTCAGCTCCTTAATGAGTGCTGGGGAATTGGATTCAAATCCTCATGTGTGCACAGCAAGCATCTTTACCCACTGACTCATCCGTTAAAGGATTAGACAGGAGTATATTGACAGCAGTATTGCTGACACCATGGTCTGAATAATCCTTTACAGTAGAGGTTTGTCTGGGGATAGGGAGAGGGCTTAGCATCATCTCTGGACTCTACCCACCAGATGTCAAGAGCAGCATCCCTCTTTCAAGCTGTGACAACCACAGACGACTCTTGACATGGCCAAGAATCTAAGAGAGGGTCAACCCAGCACAGACGAGAGCAACTACAGTTGAACTAAAGAAGGCATTCTGAGGTGAATCTTGGAACCCTGAAGCAAGCAAGGTGATTATTTGTAGTAGTAAGAGTGGCGGGGCTGCATCCCCAGCACCCCGGCTGCCTGCTAGCTTATGCCCCGAAATAATTACACGGACACTGTATTCTTTTAAACACTGCTTGGCCCATTAGCTCTAGCCCTTACTGGCTAATTCTGATATCCTGATCAACCCATCTCTAATAAACCGTGTAGCACCGGTCTTACCGGGAAAGATTCAGCATGTCTGACCTGGTGGCTTGCTTCATCGCGTGCCTGGGAGAGGGGAGCATGGCCTCTCCTCCAGAGAGCAGAGCTGTGGAGTCTGAGCTCACTTCCTCTTCCTCCCAGCATTCTGTTCTGTTTACTCCACCCACCTATGTTTTAACCTATGAGGGCCAAGCAGTTTCTTTATTTAATTAACCAATGACCTTCCTCCATCAATTATTAGTCTCAGCTGTCAACTTCAAAGGATCTAGACTCACCCTGGGAGACTAGCTCCTGGGCATGCCTGTGGGGATTATCTTGTTTAGAGTAATTGAGGTGGGAAGACCCACCCACTGTGGGTGGCACCACTCCGTAGGCTTGGGTCTTGAACTGTATGGAAAAGGAGAACATTTGCTGAACACATTGATTACTGTGTCTTGCCTGGTACTCAGCCTAGTCAGTTCCCTCACTCTCCTTCTGCCTCAACTTCTGTCATGATGGACCATACTAGAACTCTGAGCTGAAATAAACTTTTGTGGATTGCTTTTGTCAGGGCATCTTATCACAACAAACGGGAAAAGTATCTATGACGTAAGGTAAAGTCTCTTGTGCTTTCCTTCCCTCACTGAGTGGAGAGGATTCTCACTGTAGTTAATCTTGAAAGTTTAAGCATGGTGGAGATGAAATAATGTGTGTAAGGCTCTCAGCACACGGTGCTTAACACATGGCAAATGATGTATTGTCGTTTCGATCTTAAATTTCTGTCCATTAACTTCATAAAAAGGAGATTGCGCACTTCCTCTGTTTCTCACAGTGGAGGAAAGTTCCCTGAGAGAAATGGCCAGGGTGGTTTCTTCTGCCCCTTGTCACATCTTCTGTCTCTTGGAAGGAGTCTCTGTTAATTCCAATGCAAGCTTAATTAGTGTCTTTCAAACCTAATGAGATGGTTGGGCTGATTTGTCTTCATAGCCAAGTTCAGCCTCATTCTTTATCTGTGTGTGGGTAGTTCAAGCGTGCCATCGCACTAATGGGGAAGCAGGCTGTGCCTGTGTTATAAATGAAAGGCTACAGAATGGGAAATATCACACATTCACCCAGCATGAGCCAAGCAAAGGCAGGCTAGATCCCAGGAGGGGTGCTGATTATCAAGCAAAACAGCTCAAATCTACAGCTCCAGACAGAGCTTGAATGCTAGTAGTGAACCTCCATTCTCCCTTGTGGGGTTCACATAGAGAATTCCAAATGATAGGAATGGGGGTTGGGGGAAGAAAAGTGAAAATATCGAGAACACCATTCAGCATCTGAAAACCAAAACACCTACTAAAACTGGGCAGGAGAAACTCAATGCTTGCTCAAGGGTGTCTGGTGCTGTCAGCTCTGTGGGGGAAATTGGAGCATGTATATTTTTTGTACAATTGATAACGAGTTTTGTGTGCTTAGATGGACCTCATTACATGAAAACCCCTATGACAGAAGGGCAGCAGTAGTGATGGACTCTTGGCTTAGTAAGGACATTGCTAAGGTGATGCACTGCAAACTATTTTTGAGTAGGTAATAATCAAGACTTTTTTGAACCATATTTAGTAAGGAGCATACAGCTTTATCTTAACTGACAAAAACGGGTTGCCAGGGTTCCCCTCCATATGAACTTCAGTTTAAAACAAAATTTTATCAGGAGACCATTCTAGGCTAATGTTCTGACCTTCTCTGCCTCTGCAAAGCTCAAGAAAAATGGTCCTGTGGCTCATGCCTACAATCCTAACATATGGGAGGTTGAAGCAAGGGAAAAATCCTGTGTCAAGCCAGAGTAGACTATAGACTGAGCTCCCATCTCAAGAACTCCAGTGAAGAAACGGCCACACACAGCCGTATCCCTCAAATGAGCATAGATTTTATATCCTCGAGAAAGAGGTTTTAAGGAGGAAAATCTTGGGCTGGGAAGAACTCATTTGGTAAAGTGTTTACCCATGTAGTTGAGAACCAGAATTTAGATCCACAGCATCCTCATAAACAGATCTGTGTGCTCACTGGTCCTGGCCTATCCTAATTGGTGAGCTCCAGGTACACAGAGAGATCCTATCTCAGAAAATAAAATAGAGAGATATTGAGGAAGACACCCAACCTTGACCTCTGGTCTTCGCATGCATATGTATACTCATACTCAATTGAATATGTGTATGCACACATACACACACAGAGAGAGAGAGAGAATAGAGACACAGACACAGAGAGACATAAAGACAGAGAGAGACACAGAGGGAAAAGAGAAAGAGAGAGAGAAGAAAGGAAAAAATTTAAATACTCTAATGTAATGAAGACTGAGTTGGTTCAATTTTTGGAGTTGGTTCAAAATAAAAAGCAACTGTGACCCAGCACATCTGCTCGAAGAATGAGTCCCACAGCACCACCTCCAGGAGCAGTCATAGATAAATACACACGAAGATGTTTTATACAGCAGGAGTTGACAACAGAAAGCTTCCAAGACAAATGCAGCTCTTCACCTGCTTTTGTAAATAAAGTTTTATTGAAACTTGGCCAACCCCATTTGCTTACATAATGATGCACTTGTGCTGCCTCATTTATCTTAGTTTGTTTGGGTTGCTGTGGCAAAAAGTCATCACCCGGGGTGGGAGGGCTTGTAAACGACAGGGATTTATTTCTCATAGTTCTGAAGTCTGGGCAGCACCAGAACAAGGCACAGCAAACTTCGTCTCTGGGGAGGGTCCTCTTCAGCATCTTGCTGTGTATTCACACAGTGGGAGGGACAAGTCAGCTCTCTGAGGCCCCCTTCATCAAGCCCAACCATGAGTGCTCTGTCCTTATGACTTCCACCTTCCCACAGTTCCACATCCTAACACAATTACCCTGGAAGCTAAGGCCTCAACATTGGGATTCGGGAGCATGTGTGAGGGTGAATACTGGAGTCCAATCACCTCACCATCCCCTGGTAGCTCATGTGCACCGATGTCGTCAACTTAGATCATGCTTTGTGGATGTCAGCACAAAGAGCAGACAGCACTAATTAACCTCTGGTGTAATAGAATGCCTTGATCCTACATGATTGCTGGACATGAGACAGACACATTCAAAAGGCAGTGGGATTGGGGCGGGATCTCTCAGATACACAGTTCACGAAGCCGTCAAAAGAGTCTTTCTCTGGAAAATCTTACTTTTTGTGTTACATAAGTCTGTAGAGTTTGAACTTCATGTAAGAAGCACATATTATGTTGGAAGAAAGCAGAAAACAGCCGTTATTAGAGAATTCACATCTAAATCGCCAGAAGGGAAGGAAAAGAAACGGAAGCTGTAGAGCCTACGCTTCTCAGCCCAATTTGCAAAGTAACTTGGCTGGTGAATCGTCCTGGGGAGGTGGGGGCTCTCATGGTGATTCAGTCCTGGTAGATGGGATGGGGAGGCCGCCTCTATGGCCAACCAAATTAACTGACAGGCATTGGTATCTGCAGACTGCTTAGAGAAGTACACGCTCCTGACAGTCTATGGGAAAATGCACCATTGCAGACGCACACATGCTCCTGACAGTCTATGGGAAAATGCACCATTGCAGACGCACACATGCTCCTGACAGTCTACGGGAAAATGCACCATTGCAGATGCACACACGCTCCTGACAGTCTATGGGAAAATGCACCATTGCAGACACAAACATGCTCTTGACAGTCTATGAGAAAATGCACCAGACGCACACATAAGTTGAGGTTGAATAAACCTAATGGCATGGAGTGGAAAAGCTGTGTGGGGAGAAGTCGAGAGTTGACATCACCACAACACTAAGTTCTATGTCACTAGAGAGCACAGAGAATTAAGATTAGAGACCAGGTGTGGTGGTGTGCGCTTTTAATCCCAGAGGCTGGTGTGTCTCTGTGAGTTCCAGGCCAGCCTGGTCTACATAGTAAGTTCCAGTACAGCCAAGGCTACATAGTGAGAACCTGTTTCCAAAACAAAAAAGATTAGACATAAAATTCAGAAAAGGAATGTAGCCTACTGGGACATCCTGTAGCCCAGCCTGTGAATCTGGGGAAAGAGGATCCAAAGTTTGAGGTCAATATAGACAGTGTCTCAGATAAGAAAACACAAAAGAATCCAGCATGGTGTCTGAGACAGCAGGCCGGATATCTCTGCTTCTCCATTCTTGGCTTAGAAAACCAAGTCGTTCAGCTAGTGAGTGACCACACCCACAGAAGTGGCGTAAAGGAAAGCAACCTCTAACTAGATCCTTGCAGTCCTTCTCCCTGTAGGCATTCTGTACTGGCTGTTACGGGGCACACAAGTGAAAGCAGATGCTAATCCATTACTGTAGTGCACACACACACACACACACACACACACACACTTACTTTTCTACTGTCCCCTTGTCATTCAGAATCAATTTCCCAGCAGCCTGTGTGACCCAGACCATAGACAGTCAGGACAAATGTCACAAACTCCAAGTGTACTGTGAGGAGGAACCCTCAGGCCCTCTCCAGGAACTATGGATTGGATGTGGGTCGCCCTAACAAAGTTCAGGTGTGGCCCACAGTGTGGCAGTGTTAAGATGGTGGAACCTTTACAAGGTAGAGCAAGAGCAGGCAGGTCATTATGGAACATTAAGCCTGAGTCCTGAAGTCTTCCTATCTTGTCACGTGATTCCCACTTGGTGCCATCTGCTGTGAGATCTTCAGTAAGAGACAAAAAATTGGGGAAACCCAATCTTGGACTTTCAGCCTCTCAAAATTGTGTCTTTTCTTTAGAATGTACCCAGTCTTACGCATGTTGTGGTAGTAACAGGAAGTGAGCCAAAGAGATGGAGCACCCATGTTCCCCATCTGAAACATGACAAATTAGTGTAGTGGATTTTGACTAACAGACAGATACAAGGGTACAAACAGGTATGCTAGAATGAGGGCTTCTGGGGAAGAGAATGTCAACTTTTTCTCCTTTGAAGAGAGGTGAAGGAGATTGTTCTGCGATTATTCTTTTCTATAGTCATGACTCTCAGTCCACAAGAAAGCTCAATGCTCCTTTGTGAGTCAAAGGACATAGGAAAAGACACAGTTAAAGTCCAAAGGGAAGAGTGTTCAGTATGGGGAAATTTTCCTCATACCAAATCCTTTAGGAACCCGTTCCTTGCTGCTCAGAGCGAGCCTCTGAACCACATGATCTCAGGCATCCTGACACCACACTCAGTCCCTGTCGGTAAACTGTACATTGAAATCTAGCTCCCTTCAGAGTAACACACACACACACACACACACACACACACACACACACAGAGAGAGAGAGAGAGAGAGAGAGAGAGACATGGAGAGAAAGAGAGACAGAGAAGCAGATGGACACACAAAAAGACATACACACACAGACAGAGAGAGAGACAGACAGAGGCACAAACACAGACAGACACATCCACACACAGAGTGGAGTAGAGGGACAGAAATAGAGAGGTAGAGAGAAAGGGAGGGATGAGATGGAGAGGAAGATGGACAGAGAAGAGGAAAGAGAGAACATAGAGAAAAAAGACAGACACGTACTGGGGGGGGGGAGAATCCATTCAATCCATTCACCCATTTCACATCTGGGAAAACAGAAGTCCAGAGAAGTAAGTAGAAATTCCTTTGAGCTTGGCCGAAATCTAGCTGCCTTGACCCAGTGTGGCAGGCGGCAGCATCCCATGTTGATACTTGCTATGAAAATGAGTTTGTTCTTCCCTGCTGGAGCTAAACTCTTTTGATTGCTAATTCCCTTTGTTGAGACAGATGGTTGGGGGGATGTGGTCTACTGCTTTGTCAAGGAGAACGGGCTGAAGTGGGGAGGTGGTCCTCAGCTTTGCCAAGGAGAATGGGTTGAAGGTGGGGAAGTTCACAAGACCCACACTGGACAGTACAACCTTACTGGTTCACCACAGGTTTAGGGTTGAGGGCACCTGCATTTCAGGATGCTCACGAGTTAACCTTAAAGACCCACAGGATCTGTGCTTCTGATTCCTCCACCCTTGCACAGGTCGGTTCTGCACATCCCGACGAGGGGTTCCCATTCTCTTTACTTTCTACAGAATCCCCTCTGCAGCAAGCATTCCTCACTCCTGAAATCAGTATGCTACTCCAGGGCTGTCTCCACAGCAAGTCACCTCAGGAGGCTGGAGATGAGGCTCAGTCATTGAAGAGACTGTTTAAGAGGAAAGAACCCCTGTGAAAAGCTGACTATGAAGGTATGTGCTTGTAACCCCAGAGCTGGGGAGATGGAGACCAGTGGGTCTCTGAGGCTCTGGGGAGATGGACATCGGTGGGTCTTTGAGGCTCACTGGCCAACCAGCCAGGCCTAATTTGCGAACCAGACGTTGGTGGAAGACTTTGTCTTGAAGGGTTGACCTCTGGCCTCCAAACACACAAGCACACATACGGATGAGCACACATCTGAATGCTTTTCCTCATATAAGTTCTATCCAGCCCCTTTCTGGGTCTCAGTTTCTACACTTAGGAATGGGTGAGCAGGTTTCATGTGCCCCTTCAGAAGCTACTTCTCTGTTCCCAAGACCTTTCCCTGGGCTGAGGCCTCAGTGCAGCAGTAGAGCACTTCCCCCAGAGATCTCAACCTGACTCGGCGCTTCATAAGCTTTCCTGGCTCTGTTCATGACTCAGAGCAGCTGCTCAGACATATCTATTTGCCTTCGCCTGTTTCATTCCTGCAGCCATCAGGACGGTCTGAGTAACCACACTTCAGTCACAGGAAACCAGCACCACCGTTCTGCCATCCAGGCACACAGAAAGCACTTAATCCACATTGCAGCCCTGCTGGGAAGGTACCGTTTATACCCTGCCCACCCCCACTTTGCAAATGGGAAATCCACAGCTCAAAGGTATGACAAGTTCGGTGTCCAGGGTCACCCATACCCCAGGAACAGAAATGAAAGCTCAACACCACTTTTCTTTCCTTATCACAAAGTTAAAGGTCTCAGCTGCCCCCCTCTTGGTTCCCCCTCTGGGAGACGACAAGATGGAAAGTATGATGTAATGCAGGATAGGTCTTGAGTGGGGGATGACTCAGTCAGCACAGTGCTTGGCGCACAAGCCCAAGGACCTGAGTTCAGTCCCCAGAGCCAGGCAGAGGAGGGCACAGCTGCAATCCCAGGGCTGGGGAGCTAGAGACAAGCGGACCTCTGGGGCTCCTTGCCAACTGTTCTATCCAGTCCACAAGTTCCAAGTTATATAAGAGACCCTGTCTCAAAAAGTATGATAGGGACACCTGTGTGCAGCTCTGGCCAACACACACACATAGACACTACACACACACACACACACACACACACACACACACACACACGGAATCTCCTTGATTTATGATGCGTGTGTCCTGATATACCTATCACAACTTAAGAGAAAACAGTGTGTACATGCCAGGGGTCAGTTCACTTTCTCTACTCATATAGTTCTTAGGGAATGGTGCCACCCACAGTGTGTGTGTGTGTGTGTGTGTGTGTGTGTGTGTGTGTGTCTGGGGTCTTTCCCTCCCCCTGCCCACAGGCAATGCCTCACTGGGGTGCTCTACCCAGGTGATTGTAGGCTTCGCCAAGCAGATAATTAAAACTAATCATCCCAAATGGTTTATCAATTAGATCTCTTTTCCTTCCTTAAGAAATGGGAACCAAGATTAAAATCTCTTCAAGGCCCTCTGAGGTTGGGGGACTACTCTACGCCTCTGGGCGGAGTATGTGGAGCCTGTGTCTGCTGAGCTAATGCACAAGGTAAAACACTGCTCTCAGATCTGGGTGTGAATCACATCATTCTGTTGGAAGCCTCCAAAGGTGTGACTATAAAGTGATGTTCTTTTTTTCACACCAGCCTCCAAATTTTCTACATTGGGCTGAAGATTGTCTCTACATGGTCGTTCCAGAGAGGCTGGCAAGGCTTTGGTGAGAATGTTTGCTACCAACTGTCTACAAGACACCTCCTGATGTTCCAGGGACACATTAATTTTATCTTCCTTGCTCAGCCGACATTGCTTCAGAGAGATTCTGTTGGTGTGTAGACCTGGGGGGACTCTTGCGGGTGTTTTTCAAATGCACCCCAAGTGATTCTCAAGAATCAGGCTCTGTGAAGAATAAAGCTACGGGTGGAACGAGGTCTCTTCCATGGTCTGTATAAAGGGACCCGGCATGGTCTGCTCTTCATGGCGTATAAGAGCTTAGTAGTAAGCACACCTTCAGTGTGTCCGAGGGTGTTTCCAGAGATGATCATAAGGGCTCTGATGTCATCAATAGATTAATATCTTGATGGAGTCTTAATATGGTGGCTTTATGGAGAGGTAGCAAAAGGAGTAGGGGTCTAGTTGGAGGAAGTAGGCTACTGCGGGGGTGGGGGGGTTGTCCTTGGAGTTACATCTCAACCTGACCTCTTCCTGAACTCTCTTGTCACTCTGCTTCCTGTCTGCCAGGAAGAAGCTCCTTGCCCACAAAGCTGGGAATGGAACCCACCGACACCGTGAGTCCAAACCCCTTCCTCCCTGCAGCTGCTCTCTCAGGGACTGGCCACAGCTTTACAGTCGTGTCTGACGTGGTAGCTGACCCTGTTCTCTGCTCTCATTGGAGGAAACCTCTGTGAACACAACAGTCCCCACCAGAGGCTTACTAAGGGGTTATGGAAAACACTGCCTAGGATGGGAAGGTCTCTTTAACACCACTCCCTCCCACAAGACAACCAGGAACATGTTCACGGAAACTCACCCTGTTCCCAATCAAGTAAGCCATTCCTCCCCTGGAGGAGTGAACAGGTACCTGGAAGAATGTGGAGGTGTTACTTCAGGCCAGAGTGCACACACTGTTTCCATGAACAATCAGATTGTGAAGATTTTAGGCTTTGAGGGCCACCTAAGGTCTCTGCTGAAACGACTCAACCATGTTGGTGAAGGAGAAAGAAGGCATAGACTTTTAGTTTCAATAAAACTTTATTTGTAAAGCAAGAAGTGGGTCACATTTAGAATATGGGCTGTAGTTTGCTCTCAAAGTGTGAGCCCCAAACCACAGCATTTGAAAAATAGTGTTCAAAAGCTAAACAGTTGGTTCCCTGAGGTGTTATTGGGAGGTGGTAGATTCTTCAAGAGGCAGGCCTCATAGAAAGAAGTAGGTCATTGGGGTGTAACCTCTCTTTTAAGTGGGGGAATAAAAGATCTTGATACAGGAGCAGTTCTAGCTGGCCTTGAATACAAAATTCTCTTGCTGGGATCATTGATATGCAGAAGGCAGGCAGGAGGACTGCATTGGAGAAGCCAGCAAGATGGCTCGGCTGGCAAAGTGCTTGCTGCTACACCAGTCTGAGCACTTGGTAGATCCCTGAACCCACAGTAGAGGGAAAAGATTGTCTTCTATTGCTGTGAAGAGACACCATGACTATGGCAACTCTTACAAAGGAAAGCATTTATTTGGTGTGGTTTAGTTTTGGATGTTCGGTCCATTATCATCATGGCAGGGAGCATGCCGGCTGGGAGAACGGAGGCATGCAGGCTGATCCAAAAGCAACAGAAAGGAAACTGACTCCCTGGGCACGGCTTGAGCATAGGGGACCACAGAGCCTACTTACACAGTGACACACTTCCTCCCACAGGACCACACCCACTCCAACAAGGCCATATCTCCTAATAGTGCCATTCCCCTTCTAACCAAAACAGGACTGCCTCCCAGAGTTTGTCCTGACACAGGTTTAATCATGTGTGTGTGTGCACGCACACATGCACACACACACACAACCACCAGCCCTACCATCAGCACCACTGCCATCATCACCACCGCCATCACCACCACCACCATCACGATCATCATATCATCATATCATCACAATCATTATCATCAAAAGACCCTCTTGCCTCTCTTCTCCTTCTCCCGCTCCACCCCGGTTCAAATCCACCAGTCCTGCACAATGTGCTGCCTCACCACAGGCCTAAAAGCCACCAGGCCAACCGCCCAATGCAAATCTTTTCTTCTTTAAAACACTCTACCTCAGGTGTTCTGTGCCAGGGATGGATGTGATGAATCTCCAGTTATGGTGAGATCTTGTTTATGATCTAACAAATAAAGCTGGCCTGAAGATCAGAGTGTGGAGCTAGTCACACCAGTCAGCCATAGAGGCCAGGCACTGGTGACGCATGCCTTTAATCCCAGGACTCGGGAGAGACCAACAGACAGATCTCTGTGAGTTCAAGGCCACCCTACGCTACGAGAGATAGAATCAGTCTAAAAGAGAAACAGAGCCAAGCAGTGGTGGCTCACACCTCTAATCCCAGCAGTAGGGAGGGGGAGATGGGAAGTGATATGGCTGGGCTGAGAGAGGGATATAAGACGGGAGGAGACAGGAGCTCAGGATCTAGTCTGTGGCTTCACAGAGACGGCATTCAGTCTGGGACTTGTAGAGACAGGATACCCATTCTGTTTGAGGATTTCATAGAAGTAAGAACTAGTGGCTGATGGCTCTGCTTCCTCTGATCTTTCAGTATTTACCCCATATTTGACTTGGGGATTTTATTATTAATACTATTTAGAATTCACACTTCATCTGGTAGCCCGTCCCAGGGATGTGACAAATACAGATTCCCAGCATTTGTATACTTTCTTGGGTTTTGAGATGGGGGTGTGTGTGTCTCAGTAGGTAGTTCAGACTGCCCTGGAATCAGCCAGAGTCTTGCTTTCACCTCTAAATGCTAGGATTACAGGTGTACCCAGCTGGGCATCTGTACGCTTAAAATCCTTTACAGGTGATTCAGGGACGGCCAGGTTCCACAGCCACTGCTGGCCTAAGAACCTTTGCACCAGTTTAAGCTGGGGATTAGAATCCCCACAAAAATACCCAAAGAAATCAGCTCCTTGTCTTTGGAGTGGCAACTCAGTCTTCCTAAGCTAGACCCATGCTGTTGCAGGCCTCTCGCTTCAAAGGATGACAATCTCTACCACGGCACTTTCCTTTTCAGGTGATAGAGACTGAGATGTGATTTTGAGATACAGTGAAGGTCGCACTCTGTTAAAATTCCTTTAAGGCCCAGGCTCAGCGGGTAAAGGCACTTGCCACTGAGCTGACAAACTGAGTTTGATCCTCAAGATTCATCCTGTGGAAGGAGAGAACCAATTCCTGCAAGATGTTCTCTGATCTCTCCACATGGGCTATTACACAAGCGCGCGCGCGCACACACGCGCGCGCGCGCGCGCACACACACACACACACACACACACATACACACGAACGAACGAACAATGCACACGTGTGCATACACGGAGTAAATAAATGTAAAAATTACTAGTACATATAACTAGTATATTTATAGAATTCACAGAAATGTATAGGACCACATAGAAAAGTTATAAATTACATATGTGTTCATATATAACTATGTGTATATATATAAGTATGTGTAACTTGTGTGTATGCATGTGGATGAGTGTGTGGATGCAGGTGTGTATGTGTGTAAAGGCCAGAGGTCAACCTCCAGTGTTATACCTCAGTCACCTTTTATTTTGAGACATGGTCTCTCATTGGTCTCAGCTTGCCAAATGAGCCCCAGAGATCCATCTGTCTTTACTTCACCTCCCCTGCGCCAGGGTTCCTGGGAGTTCAAATCAGCTCCTTATATTTGCACAGCAAGCACCCTGCTTACTGGTCTATCTCTTCAGCCCTGGCGTCTTGGGTTCTGTTTCTTTATAGCAATGTGGCCCCTTTGGGCCCCCATATACAGGTGGTGTGTACCCACGTACCACAGGTGGTGAAGGACTAGAGAGAGGCCTGGTAAAAGCTCTGCTCATTCCCCCAGAGGTTTCCCGCCCTCCTCCTTTGCTGGGCCCTTTAGTCTACCCGCCTGGGCCACAGCAGCTGGGCTATAGCATTTGCTTGCAGAGGAAGACATTTCTGTTTGCACACATTTTTGTAGGTGGCGACGGGAAGGCTGGAAAAATCTGCCGAAATCCACAAAGAGGAGCAGGCAGCACGGCTCCTCTGCATCCCTAAGAGTTCTCCACACTTGACAGGTAAGAAGAAACTCCTCAGGGAGAGTAGCCAAGCCCCAGGCAGGGCAGGCAGAAGGCCCTGAGCTCTGCCCTCCCTCTGACAATCTACCTTCCTGGACTGTTGTCAGAGGCCACACTCCCGTTCTAGCTCAGAAGGTCCTGTCTCTTTAGCACTGCCGCTGATGCTATAACCTTCCCTCACCCACACTGCCCTACACCACTGGGTGCTTAGCAGCGTCTCGGGCCTTTACTAGATGCCTGTAGCATCTCCTGGGCTGTGACAGCCAAGAATGACCCCAGACATCCAAGACATCTGCTGGAGGGTTAAGTCAAACCAGCTGCGAACTGCAGGTCTAATCGGACAGCTGCTCAGAGCATCCCAGGTTACTACTACTAGGCATTGAGTGATAGGCCCCCCCAAAGTCGACTCTGGCCCTGAACTTGGATGCCCAGAGAAGAAACAGGGCAAGCTATGCGAGGCACAAGATAGCTCTGCTATTTGCTAACTGCAGAGAAGGCTGATGGCCAATCTCCCTGGCCTGCACAGCTGGACTACATTTCCCAGCGTCCCTTGCAATGAGCTGCATTCCTTCCAATCCTGGCATAAAATCTCCCCATATAATAATAATCATTACCTGTGCCTCTTTGGCATTTTATCCCTATCTCTTGTTGCTATTGCACCAAGAGGTTGGAAATGAAAGCCAGAAAAACTTGAGATCATAGCAGAACCTGGGAAGAGCCTGGGTCACACCTCAGCATGGAAGCTCCTCGTGGAAAGAGCCTCAGGACCGGTGCTGGAAAATAGCTAACTTCTGTTGCTGCAAAGCATAGAGCCTCGCCTGGAAGCTGACCTATTGCATCAGCCAGGCCCCCCCTTAGCCATACACAGCCTTGCCTTTCAGCAAGTCATCTGAACTTCCTGGGCATCCCCCCAGCCCTGCAAAATGGGGTGATAAGAGCAGAGTGTGCACCCCTCATTTGAACATCCAGTCTCTCACACTGCTTCAGTCCAGACATGATGCTACAAGTGGAGGATGTCACACCATGAAATCTAGGTTTTCAGATTCTCTTTAGACTATGTGCATAAGGTATGGATGAAAGATAAATGAACTTCACGTTTAGACTTGGGTCTCATCCCCAAAATAGCTCATTATGAATATGCAAACAATCAGAATTTTTCTTTTTTGAAGTCTGTAACACTTTTGGTTCCACGCATTTTGCACAAGTGGCATGTTCTTCATCTGGTCACCGTGAAGATCACTGAGACAGTTCTACAGGGTGTCCGGGACAGTGCCAGGCGGACACTGAGCACTTTATAAAGGTTAGTTATTACAACTGTGGGACCGTCCAGTCTCTGCCCCTCTCAGTTAAGAGTTTCCTAACTTCTGTTTTACTTTCTTGTCCATCTGGAATTTCAAACCTGAGCCACTGGGTCGAGCTATGAATACTTATTGTAGCAAAGGACAGGAGCTCTCTCATTTGAGCCCCAGGTTGTCCAGGCACAAGATAGGTGTCCTGCCTCTCCTACTCAGAGGCCACTAAAAGGTCAAGAGTGGACTTAAACAGAGATCGGAGGGGATTTCCCCCATGAATCACCTACAGATTCCTGAAGCCTTCAATGCATTAAGCAGGATGAGGTGCACCCCACAGCAGACACAAGATAGGCATCTTGACTGCTGGCTCAGTGGAGAAGGCACAAGCATGGGGGCCCACTAGGTACTCAGGATTCTAAAGGATATGGCACAAAGTCTCTGAGTCCCTCCTGTGGCCAGTGTAGGACACCTGTTGATGAAGCTGGAAGGACGATGGCCTGTTCCTGTGCTTCTCATTAATCTATTTGTTGGTGTATGTACACGTGAGCGTGCACACACGCGAGTGTGCACACACGCGGAAGTGAGCCGTTGATGTGAGGTGTCCTTCTCAGTACTCCGTACCTCACTTTTTGAGGCAGGGTTATTCACTGAACCTGGAGCTCAATGACTGGCTGCCCTGTCTGTCCAGCAAGCCTCTGGGATCCTGTGTCCATCTGTCTAGTGTTAAGGTTACTGGTGTGTGCTGCTGTACCCCACTTTCTGTGTTTCTAAGGATCAGAACTCAGGTCCTCAGGTTACCCACTGGGCCATCTCCCCAGCCCTGCCTGTCCTTCACTCCTGAGTGTGCTCCAGGTGAATGGCGCCTTTGCCTACGCCTCTCCAAGACTGACTCCCGCAGAAGCATCCATGGCTTGCTCTGATGCTGGGGGCTGAAGAAGCAGAGACCCGGAGAAGAAGTTTTCATGTCGACTTACAAACTGGAAAAGCGAGAAAGTGACACCCACGGAGCATCTGCTCTGTGCAAAGTCCTTGCATGCACACTGTTTTACCCAGTGCTTCCAGAGCCACATCTGTTTCCAGGGCTTGTGGCCTTAGGTGCACAGTAGGGGTTGGATAAATACTCATATCCTCGCTCCTTACCATAGCCCCGATTTGTTGCATAATCCACTCCTTTCATCTGATCTGGTACTCTAGCCTTCTCTCTCTTTTGAAAACAAAACAAGCTCACTTCTGCCCCACGGACTTTACACTTGCCATTTTCTTCTCTATCAAGAATGTTCCTTTCTTGCCTTTTTGGCATAGATGTTCTTTCTCGGCATCGATTACTCAAGGGTTTCCCTTGGGGCAGTGTCTGGTAAGAGCTATACAACCCTCACTATTTCTACTTATTTGTTTATTTGAGGGGAGGGGTATGGCAGTAGGAGAATAACTTTTGGGAGTTGACTCTTTTCTTTTTGCACGTAGATCCTGAGAATCACCCTTGGGTCAATGGGCTTGGCAATGAGAGCCTTTGCCCCCTGAGCCGTCTCACTCACCCTGGAGATGGACTTTACTTTTATCTTGATAGGTGAAAAATAGGAGCTAAAGAGATGAGAAGGTTTTGCTCTCAGTGGCACAGTGGCTAAGCTGTGGGGCTTGAGCTTCCTGAATCCCAAAGCCTAGGGTTGTTTCATACAGCAAAAGGCTTCCCGGAAAAGCCAGACAGGGACACTGGCCTGTGCCCTGCGTGCTGTGCCTTTCCTGCTCACAGAAGCTCTAGGTGGGTGCAGGCACAGGAGGTGTGTGGCGGGATTTTTGTGGCTCCTTGATTTCTAGCACGGGCCAATCCCAAGGATGGCCCTGGATGCTGAACTCGAGGTGGCTTTGTGTAGTGTTTGAGGCAGATTTGGGTAAAGGCCTGGCCTCTGAGGGCCTTCCTGTCTCACAACAGGCTTTCTTGATGAACTACTCCAGGCTCCCCAGGGCTCACACCTCCCCCACAGGGCATTAGGTATTTTGCTCATTGCTGAGACAATTTCCTGAAAGAAGCCACTTGAAGGAGGAAGGGTTTACTCTGGTTGTGGTTTGAAGGTTGTGGTTTACCATTGGTGGAGGGGGTGTGGCAGTTCTCAGACACATCTGGGTGGAACTTTCTCTTGACCTGCCTCCAGCTTGCTAACTTCCTGTCTGCCATGGGGTTCACAAGGTGAGCATCTTGTTTCAGTTCCTTTTCTTTGTTGGTGGCTGACATGTTCATTCTTATCTTCTCAAGAGCGTTCGCCCTTCCTTTTTAGAGTAGTGGTTCTCAACCTTCCTAATGCTGCGATCCTCCAATACAGTCTCTCATGTGGTGGTGACCCCAACCATAAAGTCATTTTCATTGCTACTTCATTGCTACAATTTTGCTACTGTTATGAATTATAATGTAAAGATCTGATATGTGACCCCAAAGGGGTTGTGACCCACAGGTTGAGAACCACTGTTTTGGCGCATGATCGTCATAGCTGCTGTGAAGCCCTGGGGAGAATTCCAACATCTGGACGGGGGTATGGCTGCACCACCAATTGTATGTTTCCCTAGGAATCTGTCAAGTTGTCTTGGTTCTTTATAAATGAAGCCATTTTGAATTGTTAAGACGTATATTTGAATACTATAAGACCCTGGGTCTTGTTTAATCCCTATTAATATGTTGGTGTTTAAACAACTAAACTAATTAGCTTCAGATCACAAGTTCCACCTGGTCTTTGGTGTGACATTATTCCAGCCTCAGCTCAATTTTCAATGCCTGTGCTATGGTATTTAGTCTGCCCTGGGTATGTCCCTCAGGGATCAGTGAAGGAGCTGGTGACAATCCAGCCTGTGCAGCTCAGCTCTCAAAGCCTCGGCTATACCATCTGAGGGTCATAGCCACTCCCACTGAGCTTGGGGTCCACACACAGGTTGATGGGGACCCTTATCCAGCTCTCCCCTTTGAGAGCTTCCCTGGTGTCTGGTTGCCAGGGCGACTTTCCTGATCCTCTGGCTGGACTGAGGGCATTAAGCTGTTCACTCAGTCGCTTGCTGCTCATGAGCAGATCTGGGACTGGAGCCTGGTGTAGATGCCAGCTCTGACCCGGCTCACACCCTGCCAACTCAGGATGCTGTGGGAGGCCGCACTGGGCTCGTTCTGCATCTGGTGGTGTAGGATATGTCCGTTTCTGGACATGATGCCAGTTGCTAACTTTGGGGTAATGGTGATTAGATGAGAAAGGGGCTAGGGTAACAACTACACCAACCGGGCCAGCTGTGCACATCCAAAGAGCCAACACTGAGATGATCACAGACAGGACTTTTTTCAGTGGCTGTCTGAGCTGGCCAGGTCCACATGCTGCTTTGCCTTTAATTCTTTTTTTCCCATCTTTTTCCCCCCGAGACAGGATTTCTCTATGTAGCCCTGGATGTCCTGGAACTCTCTCTGTAGACCAGGCTGGCCTCGAACTCACAAAGATCCGCCTGCGTCTGCCTCCAGAATTCTTGGATTACAGGTTATGCCACCACTGACCTACACCTTTAATTCTATAGCAGGAATAATGTGCTACGTTTTACATGTGAAGACGTTGGGCTCAGGGAGGTAGAATGACTTGCTTAAGGTCACAGCTGACTAATGATGGGGTCAAACTCATCCCAAGACTTTGTAGCTCCAGGGTCTGGTCCTTCTGTGATAGGACTGTCTCACATAAGCACCATCATCACTATCACCAGGAACAACATCAGCATCAACACCAGCAGGAACAGCACCAGAAACAACAGCACCAGGACCAGCACCATCATCACCGCCATGACTAGCACAGCAGCATCAACTAGCATGACTAGCTTCAGTATCACCATAACTATCACATCTGGTAAGTCTTAAGTATCAGCCATGCGCGAGGCGTGCTCAAGGCTTATGCTATAAAGTGCTGAGTTAGAAACTCAGGGGAGAAACTGAAGAGTGAAAGAGAATGTCATTTGCTTGGTGTTGCAAACTAGGTGGCAAAGGTGAAATCAGGATCAAATCACGTCCTTCCACTCCGTAGTCTGCATAGCCTGGAGTCTTCTTTCTATGGCTCGGCTGGGCTTTGTGCTCAGGAAACCCAGCTGCATGAGGGGAGATGGGAGCTGCAGAGAAGCATGGCAGGCGGGCTGGGATAGGGCCAGGAGTGTGCCCCAGAATAAATGCATGATATCTCTCCATCTTGGAACAATCTCAGACTAGCTTCCTTCTCTCTCCTTCAGTGGATGTGTTCAACTTTTCCACAAGCTTGCTGCCTAAGCCTGGTGTGTATGCGTGCGTGTGTGTGCATGTGTGTGTGCGCATGTGCACGCATTCGTAGGGGTGTGTGTGTGTGTGTGTGTATTCTATTCGCAGGTGTGTGTGAGTGTGTGTGTGCATGTGCATTCTCAGGTGTGTGTGTGTGTGTGTGTGTGTGTGCTTGTTGAGTCGTGTGTGGAGGTTAGAGATCAATGTCAGGTGTTTTCTTCTATCACACTTCACTGTATTTATTTAGAGACAGGGTCTCACTTAATAGTCCGCACTGGCCTTGAATTCACAGAGATCTGCCTGCCTCTGTCTCCCCAGTGTTGGGACTAAAGGCTTGTGCCACCATCCTCCATCTGGTCATCTACCCTATTTTTCGAGACAGCTTCTTTTACTGAACCTGGGGTTCAGTGACTGGCTAGACTTGCTGGTCATTGAGACCCATGTACTCCCCCCCCCCCCCCCCCGCTCCGTCTCTACCTTCCAGTGCTGGGATTATAGCCATGCAGCACCACGCTTGGCTGTTCAAACCGAACACATTTTACGCATGCCATCTGGTGCCCATCAGAGCCCTAGGTTTTTCCTGGGTAGATGTTGGAAGCACCACCCTCCGTCCTTTGATCTGTACCCGTTGCCTCCCCACCCATCTCACTACTGCAGCAGATTCAATTAGCTAACCACTTCTGCACTCCAGCTGCAGAGAGACAGGCAATTAGGAAACACAGACCAGGTGCCTTGGAACTCGCTCTCAAGTGGGGCCTGGGAGACTTCCAAACAGACAGTGGGTAGGGAGAGATCACAATAGACTCTGGGCAAAGTCTCCTGACATAGTTTGTGCAAGAGAGCCACCTCAGAGCTCTGAGAGGTAGATGCCACGGCAGGGTTGGTAATCGTGAGCTGAGCTCTGGACATTGGATTTTTAAACAGTCCTTGTCAGGCTCACTGCTACGGCACCTGCTTGTAACCACAGCACTCTGGAGGCAGGGCGAAGGGAGGCAGGAGGTGACTTGAAGTCAGCCTGGGCCAGACAGAGAGTCTACACTTTAGTTTGCTTTCTGTTGCTGGGGAATTTATTAAGAATAGAAATTCATTTGACTCACAAGTTGGGTGGCTAGAGACTATGTAGTTCCAGCTGGTTTTGAACCCACAATCTTCCTATTTCCATCTCCTATGCACCAGCATCACAGTCATTGCCAACACTCCTGGCTAGAACCTGCATTGTGTACCATGTGTGGGAAACTCAGAGGGTTGGCAGTAGAGGAGCGGGAGAGAGGGGGGAGGGAGAGAAAGAAAGAGGGAGAAGGGAGGGAGGGAGGCACAGAGAGAGAGAGAGACAGAGAGAGAGAGAGAGAGAGAGAGAGAGAGAGAGAGAGAGAGGTACCAGACATTCCTTGGCTTTCTTCAGAAGTTATTATTAATGGGATGCCTGGACGTCTGTGTCCTGGGCAGGTTCTGCAGCAGGTACTCTGGGAGCCAGAGCAGGGGTTCCATATGATGCCTTATAGGTGTGTGATACCATGCCCAGAGTATAGAATTATTGTTGTTGTTGTTGTTGTTGTCTTCCCAAAGTGAAATTCCCCACCATTAAAAGTAGCTCCCTGTGTACCCTGCTGTCAAACCCAGAGACCCCATTCTCATAGATTTTGACTGCTCTCCATTCTGCTTGTCCTTTTCTGACTGGATCATTCTACAGCACACGATTTCATGTTGTAGCCAGCATCTGATGAGTTTCCTTTTTAGGTCTACTGGACATTTCTTGGTCTGGACAGGCCAGATTCTCTTTGCCCTCTGTCCATCACTGGACACGGGGGGTTCCCCTTCTAGCTGTTTGCAGTGCTGGGAACACAGGGACACAGACATCCGGGCCTCTGCTTTCAGTTCCCGTAGATTCCCTACCCCTTTTCTACACAGAGATGTAGAATTGGTGGATGGCAATAGAGGTCTATTTCTAAGTTTGTGAAGATTAAATGGAGTCCCTTCCTTCCTCCCCTCTTCTTCCTCCCCTCTCCTTCCTCCCCTCTCCTTCCTTCCCTCTCCTTCCTCCCCTCTCCTTCCTCCCCTCTCCTTCCTCCCTTCCTTTTCTTTCTGATTCTCTTCCTCTCTTCCCCGTCTCTCCTAATTTTTCCTTCTCCCATCAATTCCTTCCTCTTCTTCCTCTCTATACCGTTCCTCCTCCTTCTCCCTCCCAATCACTACAGTGGCCAACTCACAGCCCCTCCTCCCGCAGGACCTTTGTGGATTTTCTAGAAAGGTCCTGAACCACGCATTTCGAGGTTGGGAAAGCAAACTTCCCTTTTCTTTTTTTCTTTTTAAACCTCAGCTGAAAAATAAAACCACCTGACTGCAGGGCAGACACATCCTCCTGTGACGAAAAGAAACTGTTCAGAGCTCCCAGCCCCGAGGCTAATAACAGGTTTCCCCTGGGAGTATCAGCAAATGCTTAAATTGCAGATCAACCTGACTTCCCTTGAGAAGTGTTTGGAAACACGGGGCTGGGCTGGAATTCAGATCTCTGGCTTAGAGGCAAGAACACTCTTTCCAAGTCAGCAAAGAAAGCAAGTCAGGAACCCGAGGAGCTGCATGGGTAGGGGTGGGGTAGGGGGAGAAGATGGGATGGGACCTGTTGTGGCTTTGCCTAGATCCAAATCCACTCATCTGCCTGCCTTTCTGCTACTGTTCCAGCCGGAGTCCTTTAGGTAAGAGGCCAGCCCACCCTCAGCTGTAACTGCACCCTAGCCTAGCTAAGCATTAGAAATATCTGGGGGTACTTTATAATATCTTTATACATACAGTAGAACCCTTTGTCGGTAGGGAGACAGGCTGAGAGGCCCAGTGGATGCCCCAAACAGCTCACAGTACAGTACCACCTCTGTATGTTCTTTCCTATTCATACCCGTGATAGAGTTTAACTTAGAAACACAGCAGCGTAAGAGATGAACACCAGCCACTAATAAACTAGAATACTGACATCTCTAGACTGCCCTCCAGGTTCTGTGGATATGGTCTGTGGGATTTTCCGCTGAGTGTTTTTGCACATCATTTGTCTATGGCTGGCTGAAACCCTAGCAGCAAAACTGTGCTGAGGTGAGGACCTGTTGCTGATACCCAACCCCAGCACTCTGCTCCAGTCTCTGGGGATGAGGCTTGGCCATGGGCTACATTCTCAAGCTCCCTGATGACGCTGTAAGTAGCCCTGACATCATGGTATGGGGAGCCCTGCCAACTTCCTTCAGAGTGAGTATTTGCCGTGGCACTGGCCCTGAGGAGCACGAGCCTTGGCGCTTGTATGGTTAAGCATGTTTTCTTATGTGTCAAGAGCACAGGTCTCGGACAGGCAAGAGAGCTCAGTGGGTCAAGTGCCAAGTCTGACAACTTCAGTTTGATCTCGGGACTTACATGGTGGAAGGAGAGAAAGGACTCCATCAAGCTCCCCTTCACCAACACCATGATATACAAGTGTTCACACACACACACATGAATAAATAAATGCAATTAAGGGGGTGCTTTTCTGATGGAGCTGATAATGCTGCCCCATGAAAACAGTCATCTGAGAGGTGGGACTGTGTGTGTGCACACTTGCACTTTGAAACCTTTTTCTTACAGACTGTGTGAGATTCCGGGGGGGGGGGGGGTGGTGAAACCCTCTGCAATTAAGTGCAAGCTTCTTCACACTTGATTTGTTTCCCGAGGAACCTGACACCTTCACGGATAATTTCAGAACAGCAAGCAGTAGAGTGATGGCTATAAAGAGGCCCAAGTGACCCTGAGGACCCAGATGAGATCAACTGGGTTCCTGCTCTGTCCTTAACACTTGGAAACAGTGTCTGGGCAAGGAGAACATGTTTAATACATACTCATTGAATTCATGAATAACTTCAAAAATGTTCTTTTCCATTTATTCTTTGAAAATGTCATCAGTGTGTGTGTGTGTGTGTGTGTTTATGTGCGCGCACGCGTGTGTGTATTGGTGCATGTGTATGTGAAACCTAGAGGAGGAGGGTGAATTTCATTCACCTCCTTGAGAATCTGATGACCACTATAAAGGAGCCCCCCAGTACTAAGGTTACAGGTTCCTGCAGTCATGCATGGTTTTGGTACACGTGCTGGGATTTGAACCCTGTGCTACTACAGAGAGGACTCTTATCCACTGAGCCATCTCCTCAGCATTTCATACAGATTTTGGCCAGGGCAAGAGATAAGGACCTTAGACTGCATCTAAACAGAGGAGTTTCCAGTTGCTCCAGAGCAGGACTCCTGGAGGGTAACGTCAGCCCAGCCAGAACCACAGAGCACATCGGAGCTCTGCCTGAGTTGGGTTTTTGTTTTGTTTTTAAGAAAAGGCCTCATGTAGCCCAGGCTGTCTACAAACTTGCTAAGTAGCTGAGGCTGACCTGTGTTGGGATTACAGGTGAGCACCACCACACCTGCTCTGTATGGTACTGGGCATTGAACTTGAGCCTCGTGTATGCTAGGCAAGTACTCTAGCTTGACCTCAACCCCAGCTCCTTGCCCAGGCTCTCAAGTGACAAGAGCTATGACATAAGGTTTGATCATTTATTTATGCTACTAAAATTTAGGGTGATTTGTTATGCAGTAACAGATAACTAATAACCCCTAAAATTAAACACAATCATATCCCAGAAAAGCAAATTAAATTTTACTAGAGAGTAGCACATGATACCTGTACTTAAATATTATATTCTCTATGACTTTTACACCTGTCCTTTGTGAGTTAGGTGATCTCGCTTTCTTCTACACACACACACACACACACACACACACTTAAATCTTTTTTTTTTTTTTTTTGAGAGCTGAATTGATGGCTCAGAAGTTAAGAGCACTGTTTGCTATTCCAGAGGTCCCGGTTTCAATCCCCAGCAACCACATGGTGGCTTACAACTATCTACAATGGGATCTGATGCCCTCTTCTGGTGTGTGTATAATAAATAAAGATATCTTTTAAAAGATTTTTTTTTTGACACAGGGTTTCTCTGTGTAGCTCTGGATTTCCTGGAACTCCCTTTGTAGACTAGGCTGGTCTTGAACTCAGAGACCAACCTGCCTCTGCTTCCAGAATGCTGGGATTAAAGGTGTGAGCCAACACCCAACCTTCTCTATTTATTTAAACCCATCAACTTGAATCATCATCACTATCATCATCCCCATCATCAGTACCACCACCATCACTATCATCATCCCCATCATCAGTACCACCACCATCACTATCATCATCTCCATCATCAGTACCACCACCATCACTATCATCATCCCCATCATCAGTACCACCACCATCACTATCATCATCTCCATCATCAGTACCACCACCATCACTATCATCATCCCCATCATCAGTACCACCACCATCACTATCATCATCCCCATCATCAGTACCACCACCATCACTATCATCATCCCCATCATCAGTACCACCACCATCACTATCATCATCTCCATCATCAGTACCACCACCATCACTATCATCATCCCCATCATCAGTACCACCACCATCACTATCATCATCCCCATCATCAGTACCACCACCATCACTATCATCATCTCCATCATCAGTACCACCACCATCACTATCATCATCTCCATCATCAGTACCACCACCATCACTATCATCATCCCCATCATCAGTACCACCACCATCACTATCATCATCCCCATCATCAGTACCAACACCATCATCAACAAATCTGACATAATATGTATCAGATTTTATTCAAGGGTCATAAATCATTTACTCGATTCAGTAAACCTATAACACAAGAGCTAATATTATTCATATTTTATAGATGAAAAAAACAGAGGCCCTGGGGAGCTAAGTAACTTATATGGTAGTTTCAAGGAATCCAGCTTGAGTTAGATTCCTGACAATTACATAACAATTGTGTTTAGGGTTTATAGGTGTTGTCCAAGTTCATGGATAGGGAATGGGTTCAAATCTGGGTAGTTGAAGGGCAGACACCAAATTCTTAGGCATAACTCTCTCTAGATGCTTTCAGTTTTTATGTAACAAGTTAAACATTCCTCACCAGGGCTTCCTTGGGGTCTAGGATGTCACCTTACCTGTGAATACTAGGCTGGCATTTTCCAGTTCTTCCTGGGGAACTTTGAAACTGAAGGATTCGTTGTAAAAAGGGTCAATTGTGCCTCTTAAGAATGATGTCTTCTTGGTCTTCACAAGCTTGAGTCCATGTACCAGCTGGATTTTTACAAACGGGTCTGAGGATTAGATATAACATTATAGAACACTGGAGATGAGGAAACAGAATCTAGTCATCTCTCATCTCTTTAACTTCCCAGCCACCCTCTTGTTCTCCTGTTCTCCTGTCCGTCGGTCCATCCGTCCGTCTGTCCATCCATCCACCCAGTTTTTGCCTAACTCAACGAATTCATCCATCCGTCTATATGAGCACTCATCTACTCTTTTGCCCATCCATTTCCCATCTATCCATCAAGTCATTAATACACTCACCATTCACCATTCTTCATCCATCCATCCATCCATCCATCCATCCATCCATCCATCCATTCTTCCATCCACCCATCCATCCATCCACCCATCCATTCATCCATCCATCTGTCCATCCATCTCCATCAAAGTTATTATCTATGGAACAGAATAGCCACCCATCCCCTCCCCATCTCTATACAGTTGCAGTGCTGGGGAAAGAGCCCAGGGCCCCCTGCATACTAGGCAGGGGCTCTACTACTGAGCTCTTTTTATTTTTCTAACAGTCTACCCCTCTGGTTCATTCCTTCATCTAACCACTCATCCACCTATTAATCCAGGCATCAATGTACTCCTGCTTTCACTTAACCATTCTCCCATGTATCCGCCCATCGTTTCCACAGCTGTCTTCTTATCTACTGATTCCTTTTTCTCTTCCCTCACACATCCAGCACTCACTGAACTCCTTCCCATGTTTTAGGCATTGTGTTCACTTCACAAATGGGGAAACTGTAGATTTAAAGACAAGGAATGATTTTCTCAAGATCTAGCTGGTGGAGGCAGAACCGGGTTGGAGGCCACCCAAAGCAGAAAGCCATTCGCAGGGTGGTGGGCTCACAGCTTATACACAGGAGAAGAACAAAGGCAGAACTAGAATTGCCATGCTTTGGTCATTTTAGTTTAGAAAGGCATTTGTACAGGTGACTGAAGTTAATATTTCTATAAGCAAGCCAGTGAGATAAACACTATCATACAGTTTTCTAGACAATGAAGCTGAGATATACAAAGGTTAAGTAACTTCTCCATGCCAACTTTGCAAGCTGCACAGACACATTTTATGTCAGGCAGTTTGACTTCCTGCCGAAGAGCATCCTGCCTCTCCATTGTGGTGAGTTGGAATGCTCCAGCCACTGCGATGCTCCCCCAGCCACAGAAGTGCTCCTTCAGCCCTCTTGAAGCCTCTACTTTCTAGTGTGGCTTTTGAGACTACAAGGTGCAGTCTAGGTTCAGCTGTCATCTCACTGTAAACAACTTCCTTTGGCTATTGGATCTGAGCTGAAGCGAGGAAGCTCAGGATGGTTTCAGTTACAATAGCATCCTCGTCTGTCACAGGAGAAGATGGAATGGAATCTGGGCTTTTTGTTAAATGTGTTTGAACCAGTTTTTGCTAGAAAGTAGATATCACAATAGCTCTTTCAGAGCTGGGATTTATAAAGAATTATGGTACACAGGAAATGAGCTGCAAAACCCCGCCTCAGGCTGGGCCCACCTTCCTTATCAGAGTGCCAAGTCACTTGTGCACTTCTACAGCCTAGAGCATGGCATCTGAATTACAGGCATAGGACGTGGAAAAAGCAAGTTGCGTCTCAGTGGCTTCCAAGTTCAAAGGAAAAATGGATTTCAGAAGTTATCATACTTGGTCACGTGTGTGATAGGGCTCCCACAATGAACTGTTTCATCCTAAGACATAGCTGATCACTTATTTTTTTTCTTTTTGAATGAGTATTCTATTTCTAGATGCTGTCCACCCTTATATGGACACCCTTAAGCTGTGCACCATCGAAAGCATCCAGGACACACACACACACACACACACACACACACACACACACACACACTGGGTCCCTCAAACAACAGAGAACCCCTTAGAGATGTGGAGGATGATGGGATTGTGACATACCTGAACCCTGGCTCACGTCGGTCTGCAGGAGCTGCTTGGCTCGAATGATGTCCACATTCAGCCTCCCAGCACTTGGTAGGTAGTTTAGAGACAGAAGCAGCTCCCCCAGCTCCACTTCGTTCTGCAGGAAAGAGAATCATCAGACAGTCGCTTTGTCAGTCCTCCTCCTTTGTGTCCCCTGTACGGTGGCTGTGGGTGGGTCAGTTGACAACGGGTGCTTCTTTCATGGACTTTTTTCTTTTGCACGCGTGTGTGCATGCATGGACATGGGAGAACAACACCTTTATGTGCACGTGTGTGAGTTTGCATGAAAGCAAAAAGACAGACAAACGTGGGTGTCATCCTCATGAAAGCATCCACCTCCTCTGAGACAGGATCTTATTGGTCTGGAACTTGTCAACTAGGCTAGACTGGCTGGCCAGTGAGCCCCTGGATCCTCCTGTCTCTGCCTCCCCAATGTTGAGATTACAGGCACGTGCTACCATGTCCAGAATTTTTATGGGGGTTGGACTCGGATTGTCAGGAATACAAGCGCTTCATCGACTAAGCCATGTTTTGACTTCTTTTAGTTTCTGCATCCAATTATTTTCTTGTCTATCCCAAAAAGTGTTGCCTGCTCTTAGGACATTTAACAGCAACAACAACAACTACTGTCACAACAGAAGTGACGGCCAAGGACGGTGCTAAGTGCTTCACATGGAACAGCCAGTTTAGTCTTCATGACAAATCCCAGAGGCAACAGCATTCGTTTAGTAGGTGGTGAAAATGAGGCTCAGCCCAAAGCCACATGGCTGGGAAGATGTAGTTTAGACAAGACAAATTATGGAAGGCTTTTTACATAGCAGAGAGCCACCTGAGAAAGATACCGTTCTTAACCTGTAGCTAACAACAGAGTCCACCCCTTACCACAACTGTGCTCAACACATTGCCTCTCCTGCCAAAGAACATACCCTCCCTCTATGTCAGGGCTATCTCTAGGCTATGAAAAGTTTACGCAAGTACCCACAATGGATGGCTCCATGCTGCCTAGAAAATAGGAGTCCTTATTTTCATGCCTCTACTTGAAAAAATTGTAAAAAAACGTCAGCCACTTCAGAGTAGCGAGTCATTCCCCATGTACCCACTGCCCACCTTCAGTAATTATAAACTTTTACCAAATGGTGCTTTATCTATACTTACCTCTATTCACAAAAAAAAATTAGCTAAATGTTTTAAATTAAATCCCAAGTAGGATATAATTTTTCCTGTTTAACCCCCAAAAGCATCGCTAGGTGATCACAGCACTAAAATAAGTATTCTTAGTACTGTAAGCTTCCAGGCATATTAGGAGCCAAAAACGTCCAAGGAATCTCAGTCTATACCATATCTCAGATTCAGGGTTTACCTCGTAATCAATCTAGATGTGGACATCTTCATTCAACCCCATATGTGATTCTGGAGTAACTCCTAGACATACACCTTTTTATTAATAATATTTCAGAATGTGTCTCTAAAGATGTCTCATCCATCCCCCCGACCATCCAGCTACCTACTTATGCATGCATCCTCCCACTCACCTACTTACTCATACATACATGCATGCCTGCATCCATCCAAGTCCTCTACCCCTTTCAGCAAACTGATTGCAAGTGGCAATTCTAAAACAATATTTATCACAAAAGGACTTCTATATGGCCTGGACATGGTGGTGTGTGCCTTTAATCGCAGAATGTGAGAGGCAGAGGCAGGCAGATCTCGATGAGTTTGAGGCCAAGTTGATCTACATAGGAAGTTCCAGGCCAGCCAGGACTACACACTGAAACCCTGTCTCAAACACAAAACAACAAAACCAGATTCCTAGCTGGATCAAGTTAACCCATAAACAAGAAACTACCTCACACTTAACTACAGATTTCAAACTTGTAGTCCATGGGTGTATTTTGTTTGGCTCATATCATATTCAAGCAGACAATTACTAATCATTATGTACTTTTAAAGAGAAAACTAGTTCACATTTAAAAAAATTGCTTTGCTTGAAAAACAGGAAGGTCTGCTGGTGCCGGGCCCAAGTGCCCACTTGGCAACTGATGAAGGTTCTTTGCTTGGACAGACTTTATCCTGGGCCCATCTGGGCACTTACTGTGGGAAGCCAGTTTTTACCCAAGTCCTGCTCACTTCACTTACCAAGAGCCCCTCCCTTAATTTTTCATTATATTTTATTTATGTAGTAGTTTGTGGGGGTACCCTTCCCCACTGAGCACTTTTGCTGGCCCCAAACCCTTGCTGTCAATATCTGAGTTCTCACTGTCTCAGGTTCCTCCTCTCCCACCATCCCAGTCGCCTAGCTCGTCTTCAGCAAGGCTGATTTAGACAGAGTCCCTCTTCCTTCGGAGTCACCCTCCCTCAGTAATATTCCAGGTAAGGACTGAGCCCAAGCTCTGCCCCTCTACAAAGTCTCATTGCTGTGCTCCCGATGCCGTCAGGATGATCCTGACTAAGCCTGATTGAGTGCTTTTTTTTCTTTTGGTTTTTCGAGGCAGGGTTTCTCTGTGGCATTGTTTGGAGCCTGTCCTGGAACTCGCTCTTGTAGACCAGGCTGGCCTTGAACTCACAGAAATCCGCCTGCCTCTGCCTCCCAAGTGTTGGGATTAAGAGTGTGCGCCACCACCGCCCAGCCTGATTGAGTGCTTTAAAGTGCCGTTTGGGGGCTGGAAAGACGGTTCTGTCGGTAAAGCATCTCTGCACCAGCCTGTGGATATGTGCTTAGATGCCCAGCACCCACATGAAGTCTGGGTGTGGTGGTACACAGCCACTCCAGTGCTAGGGGCTGGGGGAGTGCAGAGACAGGAGGCTCCCTGGAGCTCCCTGGCAGACAGGTCACCCTAGCTGAACTCATGAGTTCTAGGTTCAGAGAGAGGTCCTGTCTAAAAAATAAGGTAGAGAGTGAATGAAAAAAATATTTAATATTTAATATATACCCATACAAACATGTACATCTTCACAGAAACACACACACATGCATGTACATAAAACATGTACACACACATCTGCACAAATATGTACACATACAAACATGTATATCACAATCATATATATACACATGTACACATCCACACCAACATGTACACACCCACAAATATATACACACAAATATGCACACACCCATGTATACACAAATATGTATATATACAAACACGCATACCTACAAACATGTACACATGTACACATCTACACAAACGTATACACCCACAAACATGCAAACTACACATACATACATGTGTAACCATCAACATGTACACATATATACACACTTACAAAAACATGTACACAATGCACACACACAATATAAGCAGACACATGCATACAACATAAACATGCATACACCCATATACACACAGATATGCACACATATAAACATGCAGATCCACAAACATGTGTATACCTACACAAGTATGTAAATACACAAACACACAATATATACACATATAAACATTCATACCACACACACAAATACATATACATACACACATGCTTTCCCATAAACATACACACAAGCATGTACACATATACATACACACAGCATATACACACCTACAAACAAGCACATACCCACACAAACATGTACACCCACAAATGTGTACACCCACTTGTATGTATGTGCGCGCACACACACATACACACAGTCTCTGATGGAACTGGAGATGTAGTTTAGTGATAGAGCATTTGCCTAGCAAATATAAGGGTTTGACCTCAGGACTGGGAAAAAAAACTGCCATTGGGTATTTTTTTCTTAACACCCCCCCCTACCAGTTTGGTGAGCCCTGCCCTTGGCAGGTTGTGTCCCCCGGTTACCTTTGCCCTTCCAGGTTTCTCTTACCCTGGCCTGGTTGGTCAGATTATCAAGACAGGAAATCTGAACTGGGTACCCTGGGTCAGAAGAAAAGCCCAGGGCCCTTGACATAGTTGCTCGTGGCCTCCTGCTGGTCCTTAGGGGCCTGGAGGGTGCAGCATCCTTAGCATCTGACCCCACAGGTGCATCTGTCTTCCTGTCAGTAAGGCTGAGGTTCCACAGGAGCCAGGCCAAGGGAAGCCATCTAGGTCCTCATGAATTTTCCTCTTCAGGTTTAAAACCCCAAGCAACACCTCCCTCATTCCTTCTAAAACCAACAAGCTTCTCAGCTCGCGATGCCTTCTATGTGGACCGGGGGTGGTTCTGGGAGGGATTAATAGCTCAGTCAGTCAAACTGCCTAAACATGAAAGAATAAGCTTGGCGTGTTTAAAGAACAAAATGAAGGCTGGGGTGTGACATAGCCAGATTCTAGAGACATCCATGTGAGCCATGGCAAGCTGCTCGGTGGCTGTCCCCATGGGAGCCTGGCTCAGCCTTGGCCATTCTTATAGGAAGTGGGAAGGGATAGGAGGCCACTGCCTGAATCCTCAGTACCCAGGAACCTCTCAAGACCTTTCTTCAAGAGGCCTTCAGGAGACCACCTTCAAGAGGCCTGCTGATTCCCTCATCCGGGCCACCAACTGGACCTTCCGAGGCAGCTTCCTGGACTCATCCCCTTTCTGGTGGTTTCTTGTCTTAAATAAAGCAAAGCTCTTTTATCCTCTTGCTTGTGTAGGCTCTAAGCTTACTGTTCCCTCTTCTTCCCAGGTTCACCCCCACACCAATACCACAGCATCCACTCCTGTCCTTCTGGGGAAGTATGCGCATCGATCCAGCTGCTCTGCTGCTTGCTCATCACAGGAGTGATCAGTGTGCCGCCTGGGGGGCAGTTAGCGAGAACTAAAGAGCAGGCCAACTGAACAGCAGGCTTGATGACTCATTTAACAAGCTTCATTCAATAGTTCCTGGATCCTCCGCCCAGGGGGTGTCATGGTCGTGACCATCACAGCAAGCTGTCAGTAAGACAGCGGCACAGGCCAGGCCCTGTCCCATGCGTGGCTGTAATTCTGTCCTTCCAGCAACTCCAGAGGCCCCAGCGTTTTAAATGAAAGAATCCATTGGAACCATGCAGTTCAGGTTAGGGATGACAGGCAGGGTACAAGCTCAGCTCCTGGCTTTAATCTCGCATGATTTTCTTGACAGTTAAGGGGCAATAATAGACATTCATCAAGCCAAACATAGTCTACTGGGGGATGATAGGTGAAAAACATGTCACAGCCCCAGGGACTGCATGTCTACCTACATGGCTACCGTCAAGATGAATAAATGGATCTACAGAGCAGAAAACACGAGGTGAGGCAGCTCAGAAGCCACAAGGCAGAAGGACAGAACTAACTTCTGCAAGTTGTCTGCTACACAGATGAACTTGGAAAACATGCTTGACACAAAAAAATCATGTGCTTTATGATCCCGTGAACATACAGAACATCCAAACTGTGGTGGTTAACTTTGATGGTCCACTTGAGGGAGTTTAAAGTCGCCTATGAGATACAGTTCTAGGTGTGTCTGTGGGGATGTTTACCTGAGTAGGGAAGACCCACCCTGAATACGGGGTGTACCATTCCATGGGCTGGGGTCCCAGACTGAATAAACAGAAAAAGGATGCAGCAAGCTGAGGACCAAAATTCATTGTGTACCTCCCTGAATACAGATGCAATGTGACCGGCTGCCTCTCTCCCCCGCCATCACGCCTTTCCTCCATGATGGTCTGAGAGCTCAAGCGATGAGCCTAACAACCCTTCCTTCCTTCCTTAGGCAGCTCTTTGCAGGAATCTGGGTACAGAGAGCACAGGGACGCTTTCCAGGCTCTGAAAAAGCAGGAATGCAGGGCGACCTTGTCAGGGATACAAAGCCTTGTCTGAGTGATGGAATGTTCTGGAATTAGGTAGAAATTATGGTTGTACTCCACTGAGAGTACCAATGCCAGTAACTGTAGACTTTAAAATGGCCACATTTATATGATGTGATCTTAACTTCCATTTAAATGGGCATCATAAGGCCTGTGGCACACTAGAGAGCTTGAAGTTTGATCCACACTCAACTCAGCAGGATGTGGCCACCAAAGCTTCCTGGAGAAGGATGAACTGGGGACAGGTCTTAAAATGGAGGTAGGATTTTGTTTAGCTTATCCTGTTGTAGAAAAACATTTCAGAATTTTTCTTTATCATTAATTTCCACAGGGCAGGGAACCCTGACTGCTCTTCGGGCTGATGAGGGAGGGAGTGGTGGGGAGGAGGCAGAAATCTTTAATAGATAAATTTTAAAAAAAAGCAAAAAAAAAAAAAAAGAAAGAAAAACATTTCAGGGAAGTTGCCTCCCAAACACAGATAGATAGAACCCGGGGGTCCTTTGCTTGAGTTCCATTGCCCTTTCATGCTCAGGTCTTGAATTCTTGAGATTCGTAACACAAAGTTCCAAATAACTTGTTACTAATAATAAAGTAGCAGAGACAGTCAGTAGCTTAGATTTTAAAAAATAAATTAAGACCTTCCTTTATAAATAACCTCACCCCAGGCGATTTCAAGTTGTTATTGTTGGGTTGGTCAGCGGGAAAGATAAGGATGTCTTCCCACGCAGGCAGAACAGGTGTGTGCTGTGGACCCCTGCAGAAGCAGGTGGGACCCATCTCTATTTCAAACAAGAAAGATGCGTATCTTAGGGGCAAGAGTATGATACGTCACAAATAACTCCAAAGGAAGTGTTGAGACATTAGAAAGCTGGGGCCTGGGGGAGATGGGGAGATGGTTTGCTGCCCAGGCATAAGGACTTGAGTTCAAATCCTCAGCATTTGTGTAATAAAAAGATAGATATGGCCACATACCTGCCTGTGACTCCAGTGCTGTGTGTGGGGTTAATGGGGAGAGAAAGGAGGGCTGGGACTTGGTGGTCACCAGCCCAGCTTCAGGTTCGGTGAGAGACCCTGTCTCAAGGGAAGGAGGCCAAGAGCGATGAAACAGGACACCGGATGCCTCGCTCCATGTGCATGTGTCCACACAGACATGTGCATACACATACTCCATACACGCTCATACATGCAGAGAGAAAGACACAGGCAGACACAGATAGACACACATGCACGCACACACACAATGGACAAAGGAAAACTTAAGGCCACGGCTGGTGCAGGGGTCCTGCAGTTTCCAGGGAATCTCAAATGTCACCTTCTCATCTAAGCTTTCCCATCGAATTAAAGTCAGCCTGGTCCCTCTATCGCGCAGCCTTGTTTTATAGCCTGTGTGGCACTCTGTCCTTAGCAGATGTCTTTGTGTTCCCCATAAAGGCCAGCACAACGCCACCTGTTCACTCCTATACAGAACAGAAGTGTCCAATCTTTTGAAACAATGCCATTTCCAAATGAGTCAGGCCACATTCATAGCTACCCTGGGACACACATGGCACGCTAAGGGTAGTCTCTAACTTACAATGATTCAACTTGGAATTTCTTCCACGTCTTCTTTGAATTGAGAATTTTGGTCATCGCCTGAGCTGGGGCTATGTGAGCTTTCTCTCTTGCAATGTTGTGTGAACAGTGAATACAGCTTCCACCAGCCACAAAAGGACACAGGTGTGCTGTGCTACTAAACTGTGACGTTTGGAAGGTTAGGTGGCATTTCTGTCATTCTAACTAAATGCCTGAGACAATCAACTTACGAAGAGAAAAGGTTTATGGGGGTTTCAACCCACCATAGGCTGACCCTTTGCTCCGGGCCTGTGATGAGGCAGCATAGCAGAGTGGCAGCTCATAGTGGAACAAAACCACTTACATGGCAGCTGGTGGAACAGAGATATATTGGGGAATTGCCGTGTGTTGTTCAAACTCACTGAGAAGCTTGCTCTGGAAGCTGGCACCTTCTCCCCTCTGTTTCAGATCAAACCATGTTGGTCTTAAGTGTCCTCCAAAGATCCCTGTCTTGGGGCACTCTGCCCCCTAAATCTTTAAGATGGAGGAAAGAGAACAGCAACCAGTATGGGGGCTGAAAACACTGTGCCTTTGAGAGCAGTGAAATATAAACCATCCCCAACAGAGGTCACTATTCATCCCAGAGCACAAAAATGTCTGCGGTGGGAATGGGAGCCAGAAGCAGGACCACAGAGGGGCTGTGTTGGGAGCTTGTGGGCCTTGATGGTGTGTCCCTGTTTGTTCTCTCAGACCTCCATCAGATGACATAAGCACTGACTAGATGGCCTGCTATTGACCTATAGCTTCTGCCTGCCTGCTACTTGCTGCTCTTATGCTTCCGACGTGCTTAATAAACACACTCATTTGAAACCCCAAGCACAGCGACCATAGATCTGCCATAGGTCCTTCTCTGGACCACACAGAACAGCTGGAATGCAAAAGAGAGGAGGAGAAAAGGTCCAGGGTCTCTTCGATGGCAGATCTCCACTAACCTAGTGGCCTAAAGTCATCCTACTATGTCCCATCTTAAAGGCCCTAACACCTCCCAGTAGCACCCCACTAAGGATCACACCTACACCACAGCAGGAGTCAATGACCGTGCAGCCTGCAGCAGGCAGGTGAAATGGGTTTTCAGCTTCCGATATTTCTAATTCCTGGTGGATCTGTGGGAATGTGACTGCACTGTAAGCTAAGCAATACTCATGGCACCAGACACCACTCCAGTCTGGGGGATCCCGAGAACAAGCTACGCAGGCCCCCCAGATGGAGGTCAGACCACTGTCACATCTCAGATCCAGAGAGGGCACGACACTGTTGCCACCTGTTCTTCCCAGCCTTAGGAGCTGGAAGCTGAGATGGAGGAGGAACTGAGTGAGGGAATCATTTCTCTCTTTTCCCTTTTAGGGGAGATGTCACAAATAAACAAGCCTCATTTCCTTTTTTATAAAAGCCCGATGAGCTTAATTGAGTAGTGCCACGTGGGGTGGGCTAGGGAGACCCAAAATAGACCGTCTGTAAATTACTCAAGCAAATCCAGAGCCCCCTCTGCCAGCTCCCTGGCAGCCCTGCTTGTGCAAATGCTGTAGCTCTCTACCCAGGCCGAAAGGAAAAAAAAGAAAAAAGAAAACGCAAATCCTCTCCTGCAGCCTTTGAATACAGTCAAGCTCTAATCAATAAAAAGAAAATCAAAGAAAAGCATCTGGGACAAAGGACATTTTCCGGGGAAACAAGAGGCGGGCTCTCTCCTCACAGGCTGTCTTTGAAGTGCTTCTAAATGCTCCTTCTGCTCATGCTCATCTTGCTAGGGCTTCACAAGTGTGCACACACTTTTAATGGGGCCCCGAACACAGCTGCTCTGCAGGCCCCCTCGGCTTTTATTCTGACCGCCCCGGAGAAATCTTTGTTTCCTAATTTACTGTAAAAAGCAACCTTTCTAAAGAAAATGATTTCTAAAAAAGCAAAATCCATTTTACATAAAAATACATTTTTGTAATTATAAGATACATTTAAAAAAAAAAACAGCATTTTACACACTTCATCAGTGTGCCCTTTACTCCTCCCGCCTCCGTCAACACACCTGCATGTATTTACACAGTCACCCTGAGGACACAAGCCGATTCCGAAATTTTCTTGTAGTAAACTTTAAACACATAGTTTCCATGTAATAACCTAGCTGTACATCAGCCTTAATCTAACAGTGTATTCTGATGATACCTAGGTTGTATGTGGTATGTGTTCATTCACATGTGTATACAGAGCGCGTGCATGCCTGTGCCCGTGCCCGTGCGTGCGTGCGTGCGTGTGTGTGTGTGTGCGCGCGCGCGTGCGTGTGTGTAGGCCAGAGGATGACAAAGGGAGTCTTCCTCTGTCCTTCTTCACATTATTCATTGAGAGATGATCTCTTGATAAAACCCACAGCTCACAGGTACAGCTGATCTTGCTAGCTGGCTTGCCCTGGGGATCCACTGTCTCGAGTCAGTGCAATGTAGTTATAGGTGCACTGCCGTGCCCACTGGGCATTAACATGGGTCCTAGGGATCTAATCATGCTTGTGTGGTGATAAATGTTCCCAGGCCCCCGGCCCCATCCAGTTATTTGTAATGACCTCAATGGAATAGTTAGGATTTATTTTTTAATAAAAAATATTTTAATAAAAATTATCCTACCCATAAAAACCTGAGGTAGGATAGTTGGCTCAAGAAACAGTACGGTAGTTTTTGACATTTACTATGAACTGGAGGATTGACTGCCAAAAGGGGTAAGCTAACTTTCTGGCCACCAGCGTACAAGATGTGAATCTATGTGTCCAGCAGATACTAGAGAAGGGTGTTAATGCTTTAACAAATGGTTGCAAGATCATGGCAACTTCTAACATGACTGTCGCATTTCTCCAATTGACTATTGTCATGACTTGGATCTGAAATACCCCCTACAGGCTTGTGTGTCTGAATACTGGTCCAGCTTTCAGGGCTGTTTGGAAAGACGATGGAATCTTTGGGACAAGGGGATTAGCTGGTGGAAGCAGTTCACTGGGGTAGGCCTTGAAGGTTTTATCTGCTTCTGGTGCCAGGGTAAGGAGTGATGTGACCAGCCGCAAGCACTGGCCACCATGGACCAAGATGTTCCAGCCACCACACTGTCCCTGCCGTGATAGTCTACACATCTGAACTGTGAGCCAAAAGAAACCTTCTAAGTTTCGTGTTTTGTCACAGCGACAAGGAAATTAGCGGACAGAACTATCTAGTCATGTGTCAGTTTAATGTGCACTGGTCCCCTCTATCACACATGTCGGGGGATACGGTCCAACTTTCAGTGGGTACCCGAAAGCACAGGTAACAGTGAAGCCAATACCTGCCACAATTTCTCTATACATGCTTACCTCAGGAAAGCTAAACTTACAAGTTAGGCACAGTAAGAAACCAACACTATAATTTTCCACGTATAGACTTAGACCGTGTTTGGCCTTGGTAAGTGAAACTACAGAAAGCAAACCCATGCACGGGAGAGGAATCCCCTCTTTCCTCTGTTCAGAACCACTGGCTTCTGACTTTCTATTAAGGCCAACGTCTTCTCCACGCCCACAATGCGGGTGATGACACAATGGGCTGGATTTTTCTGCCACTGTCAAGCTTGTCATCATTCTTGCCCAGTGAGGTATTAGTAACTTTATACCTGGCCAAAGCAATTTCAGAGGTTTATTTCAGCTTACAGTTCCAAGGGGACACAGTCTGCCAGCAGGGAAGGCAAGGCAGCAGGAACATGAAGCTGATGATCTCATTGTAACACCTAAGAAATGGAGTAACGCCAGGGGCGGGGCTCCAACTGGGGAAATGGGACAGAGCTCAGCACAGAAGGAGAAGGGTGGACAAGTCACGCTGAAGTTGCTTAATAAAAACTCATGGAATCACATTATTTTATATTTACCTAAAATGGCACACAATGCATGTTAGTATGTATGTATGGACAAACATATACATTAAGGCACACATACATATGATATATCACATATATCTTACATAAATATGTTTAAAGTATATATTTTATATATGTGCATTAAGTATATTCATATATATGTATATATATTTATGGAAGTTAAGACATTTGAGCTGACAAAGTTCCCCGTAAGAACCACAGTCTAACAAAATCCCTAGTATGACACAAACAGGGTACAACCTTTCAAAGGTTGCTCACGGTAATCCAAGTGACCCCCCCCCCAAAAAAAAAACCAGAGATTTTCAATGTAGCCCTTGGTTGCCTCTCAGGGGTTGAAGGTCAGCCCCTACAGCTGAAGACACCACACACTTACGACATAGGGCTCTGATGACTGGAGCTCGATCAGACCTGAAAGACTTTTCCTGCAGCCTAGCTTCCAAGGTTCCAGAAAACACTACCCAAGCTGCCAAGGGAGGGAGGCAATGAAACAGTCCTACCCGCTGCAGCATCTATGAACCTCCACAAGTGCTAGAGTGGAAAGATATGAATAAAGGCACAGAGAGTGGCACTCCCACGTCAGTGGGCACCAACAGCTGTCTAACTGGACCCAATGCCCACTCAACAGGAGGGAAATCATCCCAGGTACTGGAATCCTAGCCAGCTTTCTGGGGCGAGTGAGGAAACAGGCCATAGAAAAGAGTCTGCTCTTGAAATTTGGCTAGACCAACATAATTCCTTACTGCGTTCTAAATCTTAGACCCACCCACAGAAAATATAGGTATAGTCTGCCTCTAGGCAGACAGTGTAGGTATCGGTCTGCTGGCAGATGGAGGCCTCCATAGAAAACCACAACTGGACACAAGGCAGAGATGAACACATCATGGAAGCCCACACCAGGGGTTTCATCTACACCACCACAGCTCCTGCATCTGTGGCTCAGGAAACACTGAGCAAGGCGAGGTGGGACGATTGTAGGAGACATAATATCAGGAAGTCTGCTGTGAGACAGTCTCTCCTCAAAACGGCAGCATAAACAGGACCTGAACAATCGCAATATCAATGGGCTCGTTAATGTGGGAGGGGGTAATTTCATCCCACCCTAGACAAAGGACTATTGATTGCTGAGAGAAGGAGAATTAGCCTCTCCCAGGGATGAGGCCCCTTAATGATTGTCCAATTCGGAGCTATCAGCCTGGAAGTCATACACACACCACCAACAAAAATGGAAATCAGCATATCATGTGTGTATGTGTGTGTGCACATGCACACATGTGAATGTGTACATGCATGCACATACATGTATCTATTTACATGCATGTGAGCAATATAACCAAAGAAAAAGAGACTACCAACTTGAGAGGGGTGCATGGGAGCCATTTGAGGGAGGACATCTGAGGGAGTGGGAATGGATGGAGAAAAGACAGAAGTGAGGGCCTACTTGCAGTGATGTGTTTCTTCCAGCAAGGTCTCTCCTCCTAGAAGTTCCACAACTTTCCCAAGCAGCACCACTAGCTGAGGACCAAGTTTTCCCCCAGTGATCATACTGGGGACATTACATACTCAAAACATAGCAGATGAGTGACTGATCAAGGAATTTAGTTTGCATTTTCCTGACTGCTGAAGAGAGTATTTGTTCAAGGTTATCAGCTGTTTATACACCGATGTCTGTGAAAATCCTGCCTGATTCATTTTGCTAATTTTTTTCATTTTAGGTGTTATTCTTTTCTTACTAACAAAAAGACCTTCAATATCACAGATATTAATCATTCAACAATTACATGTTGCTGGGGTTATGTTCCCTCCCAAACATATTTGCCGTGTTCAATTTCAACTCCAAAGCGTGTTAGAAAGACCTTATTTTTAGACAGTTGTAACAGGTAGTTAGTCAAGACAGAGCTACTCTGGAGAAGAGGGACCCTGATCCAACATGGCTGATGTCTCCATAAAGGAGAAACAGATTTGAACACAGAGACAACACACGCAGATGGTGGAAGTCGCCTGTAAGACAAAGGATGGACAGACCTTTCCTGTGTGCCTTCCTGGGGCACATGGCTCAAGCAGTACCTTCCAGAATTATGGGAACTAGCCTCTCCTGTTTGAGCCACCAGAGTGTGGTTCTTAGTTATATCAGCGCTGGCAAACCAACATGTTTGCACAAACCTATTCCAGCTCACCTTCGGTGTCCATTATCCGAGCTTCTGGTCAGTAACTACCAATCTGACATGGTAAATGGACTCATCTTCTCCCTTTATGGATTGTAATTTATTTTTAGCCACTTAAAAAGATGCTTAGCTGTGACTAAACTATAAAGATATTCTTTATTTCCTTCTAAGATGGACTTCCAAATGCAAGATCTTGACTATGTGGGCTTCTTTTGGAGAACAATACAAACAAGGTAAGGATCCATTTTCTCTTTCTTTTCTTTCCTCCTCCTCCTCCTCCTCCTCCTCCTCCTCCTCCTCCTCCTCCTCCTGCTTCTTCCCCCCGCCCCCCTCTCTCCTCTCTCAAGATAAGTTTTCATCCAGGCTCGCCTCAAACTCAACAGGCAGCTGAGGATGGCCTTGAACTTCTTATCTCCCTTCTTGCCTCTATCATGTCCAGTTACGCAGTGCCCAGTGCCGGGGACAGAACCCAAGGCTTCATTCATGCTAGGCCACACTTTACCAATGGTTTACCAATGGAGCCACAACTCAGAGCCTTCTCAGGGTTGTGAGTTCATTCAGAGCAGAGCCTCCACCTTCTCAGTGATTCCAGCATACAGCAGAGCTGCAGTAAATGTTGCCCAGTACAATAAATGCTTACTTATATCTTTGTGTGTGTCACCCAGTCTTCCAAGAAAGCTTGGAGGGCAGGTCTGTATTCTGGTGTCTGAGAGTTTCTGTCTTAGACCACATGGCTGTTCAGAGACAGCCAACCCCCTTCCACTCCACTTCGTCACAAGAGAGTAAGTTTCATTCTGTACCAACCAGGCAGCCAGTAAGTGTCTTATTGCAAGCACTCCGCCCCTACCTGTAACTAGGCTAGGCTTACCCCCTGGTCTCTGTCTACCCAGTGATCTCAGTGAAGAACCAATAGGGACAGCTCTGTTAGACTATGCATAGCTGTACCAAACACTGAATATACCCAACTGAAGGAAAGGAAGATTTACTTCAGCTCACGGTTTCAGAGGTTTCTGCTCACCTCATGGCAGACAGGAAGCTGAGTGAAAGAGTGCAGGAATGCAGGAATGGGAAGATAGGGCCCTTGAGGACATGCCCCAGTGATGTGCGTGCCCTCCATCCCCTCCACTCAAGCCAGGATGGCCTCAGGGACCTTTCAGGGAATTGACTGAAAGATGCAAAGGGAGAGGCTGGATCAGGAGCCTTAACCTTTTAAACCATTTCCCTCTTCCGTTCTTGCACAGAAAGCCTCTTTCTGCCCTGCATTGCACAGCCACTCAGAGAAACGACCACCTGTCAGGCCCACAGAAATGCATAGGAGGTGCTCGTAGTGGTTTGAATGAGACTGGACCCCATGTGCTCCTATGTTGGAGTGCTTGGCTCCCAGCTGGTGAAACCGTTGAGGAAGGAAGAGGAGGTGTGGATTTACTGGAAGAGGTGTGTCACTGGGGGTAGGTTTTGAGGTTCCAATAGCCTATACCATTCCAGTTAGCTCTCTCTGCCTAACGGTTGTGGATCAGATGCAAACTCCCAACTACGGCTCAGCACCACGCCTCCCTGCTTCCTGCTGTGATGGCCACGGACTCGGCCTCTGAAGCTGTAGCAAGCCCCCAATTAAATGCTTTCTTTTATGAGCTGCCTTGGTCCCTCTTCAACATAACAGTGAGTAACTAGGATACTGTTCAATAATTATCCATTGTCTCAGTGACCTGGAGATACAGCAGTGACAAAGACTGGCAGGGTCCTGTGATGGTCTTTCTAGTATATAAGCAACTCACATAACCGATGCACTAATTATGCAATACTTAACTAACACGGTAGCTCGTGCTAGAGAGAGTAAGACATGCCATGGGAACTCACCTTCCCAAGCCTTTCCCGCCCAAATGATGCTGAGCTGAGAAAGGAGGAGAAACAGGAGTTCAGGGATTTCCATAGTTTACACGAGAAAGTTCTCTGAAGGTCATGTATCAAAGGCTTGGTCCCCAACGTGGTGTTATTCAGACTAGAGCTTTCAGAGCTGTGGCCTATTTGGAGGCCTTTGGATGCCTTGGGGGTTTGTCCTTGAGGGAGAATGCAGAACATTGGCCTCTCTCATTTTGTTCCCCAGCCACTTTGGGAGCAGTTTTCCCCTTCAGGGGTACCCAGTGTGAGGTGCCATCTCAGGCCCAAAGCAGTGTCACTTCAAGTCACTGGATTAGACCAGATCACTTAGGGACCCCAACTCTGAACCACTGCAAATCACAGGGGTGCTACCCTATCAACTTCAGCATCCTGCATCCTAGATCAAATTAGTCATCATCATCACAGCTGCCTCTTCACCCACATCCTCTGTCTCCCTGCCCAGCACCCAGCTCAGCAAACCTCTCTCAGGCAAACTTGGTGACATTCTAGACACCCCTCCTTTTAGGTCATTCCCAACTCCCCAAACCCACTAACAGTGAGTTGGAGCCCTCACACCAACCTCGTATGTCTAAGTCACCAGCCCCTTGGCTCCTCTCACTGAGGGGTACTGTTCAGGTCTGAATAAGAACCGATCCCGAGGTCCACAGGCTGCAAGCCAAGTCCCCAGCTAGTGGTGCTACTTTCGGAGGTCGCAGACATTTAGGGCAGGGGAGGTGGGTCTCTGTGAGTGTGTCCTTGGAGAGTGTGTGTTGTGGCTTTCCTTCCTCTCTCTCTCTAGTTCCTGCCCACCAAGAAGAGAAGACCCACACACACTCCTGCACCATGTTTCCCTATCGCAGTGAACAGACACTGGCTGGAGCCCCCGCCACACACTCTGCCACCATGATGTGCTCAGCTGCAGTGAACAGGACCAAGCAAACATGGTCTGGGGCCTCTGAACTGAAAGCTAAGATAAATCTTCCTGGTTAAAGCTGCTTCTGCCACAAAACATCAACAGCAATCCACAAAGACAACAAAAAACAAAAGACTCACTTTGTCAAAATGATGAGAAAAGTGACTAATATAGTTAGCTACCTTGTCCCTATTGTTAGTGTATATCTCAAGATCAATAGATATCAACCACAGGACTGTGTCCCAGGGAGGTTTCATGAGGCCTAGAGGCAGTGGGTTTTTTTTGTTTTGTTTTGTTTTGTTTTGTTTTTGGTTGTTTTGGTTTGGTTTTGATAACCAGGGAAGGGCCAGAGACTGGCTTCCCACAGAGAGAGGCCAGTGTCAATGGACAGGATAGTCTAGCCTGGGAAACCAAGCGCACCATGGTGCAAACCTTGCTCTCCCTCTATCTCATGTTCTGCCCCAGGAGCAAGTAAAAAGGTAAACCAGCCCGGAGACTCCCAGCGTGACATCTTTTAATGACTTCCATCTCTCTAAAGTTGAAATCCACAGCTTAGTCTCTGAGGCCCTTTCCCCTCTGATTTCTGCTGCCTTTAATCTCCTGTTCCATCACAAGAGCAAATCACATGCCGGGCAAGCCAACTATTCCGGAAAATCCACAGCGAGGTGGTGTTCACTCATCACATGTTCTTAGCCTGTTAGGCAGAAAGCTGGTGGCTGCTGCAGAGAATGTGTGGAACCAGGCTCCGGTGCAGCCCTGGGCAAGGGGTTGTGAACAGGCCTCTCAGAAGGCCACTCCAGGAAAATGCCGGCGTGGGGAGCAGGTTGGGACTCTGAGTTCTGTCACTTTCAGTCTGGACCTCAAGCCCCCAGTCTCACCTCCATCCCCAAGACTCACTTGGCTGTGACACATTAGAAACCTGCTGCCTTCAGTGCACAACTGAGCCACCGTCACAGCGGGCAATGTACCCTGGGAACGGCACAGATGTGTTCCCATCCAGTCTCAGGGGACCTTTTGGGTGAGAAAGGTGATGAGGAAAGTCATGGTCATGATTGTAGGTTTCAGGTTCAAGTCTAACATCACCCAGTAATTGGGTGGCAGAGCCCAAATGTAAATAAGAAATTCACATTTGGTGTCTGGACCTAGGCCTTGGCACAGAGCTTCTAGGATATTTGGAACTCTTTCAGCAGGGAGAGTATCTTTTGTATACCAACGAGGTTCTCTGATCACTGGGGACCTTCAGGTAACTTAAGGGTGGGACTGGCTACCAGAAAGACCATGAGGAGAGAGCTGGCGGCTTTACCCCCCTCTGACCTCGAGGAAGGGTGGCTGAGCGGAGGCTTAGCTCAGCCACCAGCTGACAATAGTTCAATTCATCACACTTGTACCATGGCACCACCACTAAAACTCACAAGCGTCAGGGTTTAGAAAACTTTTAAGCTTGGTGACTGCAGCCTGGTTTAGTAGTGTGTGCCTGCAGAGGGGTGGAGACGTCACCCGTGCCTCCCTCAGGCCTTTCATGAGACATCCCCTCTGCTCTGGCTCCCAGGTCAGATTCTTCACAACAAACTCCCCTAGTCAAGACGCTCTCCATCCTGGTGCCAAGCCACAGACTGAATCTTGCAAAAATGTGGGCTAAAACAAGAAAGGGGCTTTACCTGGCTCTGTAAGCCTTTCTACAAATGACTAAACTTGAGCATTGGGTCCTGGGACTTTTGCTTTAGCAGTCTGGTCAGCCAGAGTGGTAAGCCGGGACATATGACTGCATGCACTAACTTAGGGAGGGCAGAGTCTGAACCGGATCAAAATAGAGGACAACTGGTGTTCAGAGAAACGGAGACGTGGTTGTTTGAGGGCAAACGTCCACATTCGGTGGCAGCATTGTGAGTCAAGCAGCTCACAGCGAATGCTCCTGAGGAGATTGAAATAGAGGCTGAGTGACGCCTCTAGTAGGCGGCAGAGTTAGGACTTGAACCCAGGCCTGTGTGAGTGTAGGGCCCATGCTCTTCCCCACCACTAGACCGTATCATCGGGAGGTGTAAAGAAGATTAGCCTAGTAGCAAGACATGCATGGGAGTCAGGCAACCTAACTGTAGTCTCCGTTCTGCCATGAAAATCTATGTGGCCTTAGACTGGTCACTCGACCTTCCTGTGATGCAGTCTTCTCGCTTACACGATAGGCAGGTCCATCCACTTTGTTCCTGGCTCCTCCTTTATTACATGCTAGACTAGGGGTCAAAGCTCATGCTGGGGTCAGTGAGGTGACTCAGCAGGGGTCCTGGTTGGGGTTTTGTCAACTTTGGACACAAGTTAGAGTTGTGTCAAGAGTAACTCAGTTGAGTAACTCAAGGATGAGTAACCTTGGTTGATATGTCTCCATCAGATTGCCCGAAGGCAGGTCTGTGGGGCATTTTCTTGATTGCCAATTGATTGAGGAAGGCCCAGCCCACTGTGGATGGTGCTATGCTTGGGCAGAAGGTCCTGAGTTGTATAAGAAAGCAGGCTGTGGAAGTTGGGGGCGCACGCCTTTAACCCCAGCACTCAGGAGGCAGAGACAGGTGGATCTCTGTGAGTCTGAGGCCAGTCTGGTCTACAGAGTGAGTTCCAGAACAGCCAAAGATACAGAGAAACCCTGTCTCTAAAAACAAAAAACTGAAATAATAAAAATAAAAAAGGGCAGGCTGGACAATCCATAGTAAGCAACACTCCTCCATGACTTCTACTTCCGTGCCTGCCTCCAGGTTCCTGCCTTGGCCCCTCTCCATGGACTGCATCCTATGTATAAGCCAAATAAACCCTTTCTTGCCCAAGTAAGCTTTGGTCATGGCGTTTGTCACAACAACAGAAGGCAAACTAGAACCACAGGTAAAGGTGCTTGCTGAGGAGGCTCAGGGTTCCAGTTTGTATCCTGGACCCCACACAGCTCCCACAAGTCATCCTCTGACCTCCACAAGCACGCCATAGTATATACACACTAAGTAAATAAAGAATGTAATTAGAAAATTTAATAAGCTCTCAAGTGTGAAATTGATTTTTACCGAGGGAGGAGGGGCACACGGAAACTTCTAGTTCCCGTTGCTCTGTCGAGCTCTGAATTGGTCCCCAGAAACATTATGGGGCTGCCTATCAGAAGCCGAGCCCGAAACGGTTTTAACACACACAGGGGCCAGGGTTCTAAAGGTCACAGCTGACAGCAACTCAGGGCAAGTTGAAAACATTGCCATTTGCCTGGTTGAGGGCTGGACGGTGACAGTAGCAGTTGGTGAGGAATCTCAAAATACAGAAGGCAGTTAGGAGTCTCTGTTTACCAGGCTGTTTTTAGCCATCCAGAAGGCAGGCTGGGGGCGTCTGTAACTCCAGGCAGTTTCCAGTACTGGGTCCAATCAGCACAGAGCACCAAGCATCTCCAATTATTTTTGCCTTGAGAACAAGCCCTGGTGACACCACTCTATCTGCTGCCATCACAGTGGACATATGTCACCAGACATTTGCCCGGATCTATAGGATGTGCGCGTAAACAGCATACCCCAAACTGCAATAATGATGTGTTAACGTGGGTTTGTCTCTGGTACCAAACACACAGCTGTGGCGAGGGATGCCGGTAATGGGGAGACTGCGTGGGTGGGGGTGAAGAGGAATGATAGGAAACCTATAAATCTCCCTCTTGATTTTCCTGTGAGCCCCAAACAGTCCTCTGTGTAAGTGTGTGTGGTATGGAGTCGTATATGTGTATGTGTTCCTCTGTGTGTGCATGCATGCATTGTGTGCATGTGGGGGTAGAGGGGGTCAAATGTCAACATCCAGTATCTTCCTCAATAATCCTCTACCTTATTTTTGGAGGCAAGGGCTCACTGAACCTAGAACTCACCAATCCAGCTGGACTGGCTGTCTAGCAAGCTCCAGGGATCCTCCTGTCCCTGCCCTGCAACATCCCTGCCAGCATCACAGATACCTGCCTTAAACCTGGGTTTTTAAAAGCACTGAATGCAGCTCCTGATGCTTGCACAAGAAGCACATTATTAGCTGAGCTACCTCCCAAGCCACCCCTCAAAATTAAAGATAACTGTGGCAGACATGACGATGCATGCCTGTAATCCTAGCACTCAGAAGGCCGAAGCGGGCAGACTGTGAGAAGGCATGCTTGAGGAAGAACGGCTAAGAGTAAAGCCCTCTGCATCTGGGTTCAAATTCTTTGAACGCCGAGTGTTGCTAACTATTGTAGAAGGCACAAGAAGTACCCAACCTGATGGCATTGCAAGAGGGAAGAGCTGCCCAGGGGAAGGGTCTTTGTGTGAAGCTGGGATGGCAACAGTCTAGGTGCCTTGCCTGCTCTCTTCTTCTCTTCCCTGCTTCAGCATGAAAGCCTGTGTCCAGATGCCACCTCCCACCATGGGTGTCAGAGGCTTCTTGCCTGCTATGACCACAGGACAAAATTGCCAGGGAATTAAGCTCCCAGGTCCCAGTTGCCTTCACTCAAAAGTTCTGGGGATGAACAACACTGGGCTCCTTTGTGTGCCTTGCAGGTTTAAGAACTGGACAACGCCTGCTGTGTTCACCTCCTGTCCATCACATACCCTTCCAGACTTTCCAAATCCCTCCTGGTGTTCCCTGATATAGGACCAGCCTTGTCTCAAGACCTTCTTCATGGGGAATTCATATGAAGAAAGGGGTAGACCTTCATCTTGGAAGACAAACACACAACAGGACAGTCTTGCCCCCATGCTGGAAACCTGTGTACCACTGGGATATGACGTAGTTCAGAAGAGGATACGCTCATCATGCACAATGCTCTGGCTTTAATCCCCAGCATGTAACTCACCATAAGCCAACCAGCATGCCTCCCAAAGGCAGTCCTGGGTCACTGAATTCTTGATCAAGATTGCACAACTTTGAGATGCCCCAGCTTGTTGATTTACAACTGCTCTGTCTGCGTCTCCTTGGGCTGGGCCATCCTCACCTGTGCAGTGTGAGGTACGTCTCTTCCTGCCTGGGCCTTTCCCTTCCCTGGCTGTCCAGCTTTCTGTGTCCCAGGGGATGCACTCGAGAGTACTTAACAGCCTTCTTGGAGTCCCAGCTCAGCCTGTGGCCTCAGAATGGGGTCCCCAGCAGCTAATCATATCCCCCTCAGGTTAGACATGAGGCAGGAAGTCAATCACCACAGTGGGCCTGAGAAACATCCACGCATCATCCGTTCCATTGTCCCTATTTTTGTTTCTGTTTTTTTTTCCAAATCACTTCCTGAAAGTCAAAATGATTGATATCTTTATACCCTGGGTAATCAATCTCCTGAGGAAACTGTTCAACATTGGTGGCAAAGCATCTCTAGGGTGGCGGGGCCACGACTCTGTATATATGGGAAGATTTTACAGAACTGGGGTTGAAGGGGTGCCTCAGGAGTCCTTGCTTCATAAACATGAGGGTCTGAGTTTGGACCCCAGAACCCACTAAAAACCCAGGCATAGATATGTGTACTTGTAACCCCTGTGCTGTGGGGACAGGGACAGGAGGATCACTGGGGCAATAAGGCAGAGAGTGACAGAGCAGGACACATGACACCTCTCCTGGTCTCCACACACAAATGCACATTCATACACCTTACACACTCCACACATATACATCCTCATACATAAATCAAAGAGTGAAAAGATTTCATAGAACTTCACATGCACACATATACACTCTTTCTCTCTCACACACATACACGGGCATGCCCATGCACACACACACACACGCATTCATATTCACACACATTTACACATGCATGCTCAAGCACACACCTACATGCATATGCATGTACGTACATACATGTGTACACACTCTCTCACACACACAGATGTCTACATACATGCCTATGCATACACATACACATACACACTTACCCATGAATGTATATGCACACACATACACATTCATATGTGCATGCCCATGCACACACTTATACATGTACACACATATTCTCTCTTACGCACTCATACATGCAGTCCCTTGAATACACACACACTCACACATGTATATGCATGCCCCCACATACACACACATTCACACATACATGTATATGCACACTCACACATACATGATTCATGGCCATGTATGTCCATGCCCTTCCATGCCCATGCACATACACACACACATTCACACATGCATGCCCATGAATGCATACACACGTGTATACAGTCACATAGTTGGGGACACATATAAAAACCCACTGGAACCTGAACTTGGTCTACTCTAGTTTATGGTGCTTGGTGGTTTATCCTACATTCTTTGGGCTGTAAGACACTGTTCTGGGGACAACGGAGAAGAGAACAATTGGAACTCTATGCTGTATTTGAAACTTCATATGAGTATAATCATTTCAAAGTAAAAACAACTTAAATACAAAATAAATTTTTTTTGTCTTTGGCTTTTTGGCACAAGATCTCAAATAGTCCAGGCTATCCTCAAATTCATTATATAGCCAAGGGTAGCCTTGAACTTCTGATCCTCATGACACATCCCAAGTGCTGGGATTATGGGAATGTATCACCAAACCCAGGTTCAAAAGAAACAATTAAATAGTACAATAAGTTAAAACAACATTCGTAAGAAGAAGAATTCCCAGAAGGTGATGCAACAAAACTCAAGCCTTACCTGCGAGCTGGGGACCAGGGCCTTCCACCAGTGGCCGCCCTTCACCAAGTCCACCTCGCACAAGGGCACCGCCACTTTGCCAATCACACAGTGGCGGGAGAATTTGTCAAAGTCCACCACAGTGAGCAGTAGGGTCCTCCTCTGGGCTTCTAGGAAAGGGATCTCGAAGGTGTAGCGTTCCTCAAACACAGGCTTCTGCGTCTTGCGCTTGACGCCTGTCTGCTTGGAGTTCTTCTGGTCGGGCAGGAGACAGATCTTGACGTAGGGGTTGGAATGGGCCATGTCCTGGCGAGAGCCATCATGAGAGATGGGGGGCGGCAGATCCCGGGCCTCGATCACCCGCACCGTGAGGTGGTTGTGCAGCAGGTCATATTGTGTGCTGAAGTGTAGCATGCCCAGCTGGTACTTGGACATGATCTCCTCATCAGTCAGAGAGTCCACATCATCAAGGTTTGAATCGAGGGAGTAAAGTCGGGGCTCAAACTTCCTGAAGTAGTCATCAGGGGTGTAGGCCCGGCGCAGCACCGATGGCTGGATGGGCTCCTTCTTGGCACTGAGAATCCCGAACTCAATAGGTTTGATGTCAATGAGTGGGGAGCTGGGGCGCCGGGAATCCAGACCTAAACAGCCACCAAGAACAAAGATCACCACCACTGGCCACCCGGTGACATCAGCAAAGGTCCCCAGATGCCCACGCGGGCTTCTCTGCTTCAGTGGGCTCTTCTGTGCACACTGGAAATGCAGGCGTTCCATGAGCTCTGGAATCCATTTCAGGACCCCGACACACCCAAGCCCTCAGATGCTCAGAGCCTTTACTGGAAACATAGGGCTGACAAGATGGTTCGCTAGTAAAGGCCCTTGCTACGAAGCCTGGGGGCCTGAGTTCAATCCCACATGGTAGAAAGAGAGAACCAACTTCTAAAACTTGTTGTCTGACCTCCACATACGCACCATGGTATGCACGTTCACACACACAACACACACACACATACACTCACTCACAATCTTTTTTCTTGGCTCTTTGAGACAGGGTCTTGCTAAGCAGTCCCCAAAGGCCTGGAATTCACTTTGTAGCTTGGGCTGGCCTTGAATTTACGATTCTTCTAACTTGGGCTCCAAGGGCTGGGACTGTGTGAGCCCGAGGGTGCAGAATGTGTGCACACGGAGAGATAACTGTGATCTTATTTATTGTGAGAGGTGGTTGCCCAGTGGTGGCTGGAGCATCCCACCACAATCATCAGAGAAGCCTGGTGCCAGGTGGCGCTCTAAATGCGTGCCATGCCCCGAGTCATCCGCTTTTTACGGTCCCAGGGATATTAGAGGAGACCTTAGACAGTGAGCTCTCTCCAGAGCCCTGCACTTGCGAGAGTGAGAAGCAGGAGGGAAGCGGGCTCTCCCCAGCTGAGGTGTAGCACTGCCCCACTTTGGGAGGGTGACCTCAGGGGCCAGCATGTCTGGGTGAAAGCCCGGCTAGACTACGAACAGAGGGAGATCATGAGGTCTGAGGGTACAAGAGTCCCTTGGTCTTCCCGTCTCGAGCCCTTGCATTTGTCACCCTGATTTCAGGACCCTAGGTGTAAGCCCTGCTGTTGTTTTGAGACAGGGTCTTAACTCTATAGCTCCTGCTGGCTTGGAACTCACTCTACTCCAGGCTGTTCTGGATCCCCTGTCTCCAACTCCGAGTGCTGAGATTTCTGGTACGAGCCACCAAGCTCAGGTAGCTCTTTCCCTATACTAAGAGAATGCCCCTCTCCCCATCGCCCTGCCCAACCATAACCGTCTTACTGGAGATTCTCCGAGTCAGGCTGTAGGTGGACTTGGATGTGTCTGAGGACGAGCGTCTCCCATCAGGGGAGTTGGTCCTTGGGGTCAACGGGACATCACTGGCTGTGTGGACGGAGTCGCCATCCTTGTCATTGCTCCGACTGGCTATCCTAGAGGAAGAAAAAGGTTTCAGTGGCTGCTGAGGCAACCCCCAGCAGAGTCCCATGTGGGCCTCCAGCTGCTTGTCCACAGTTCAACCGCTATAGGCACCTTTCCCAGAGCACGAGCAGGCACTCAGTGGCTGAATAAAGGAACTCCTATCTCGGAACATGCATGGTGATGATGCAGCCTCTGACCCACACTGCATCACTCAGAATGATGTATATAGTCTTGCTTTTCACATAAACTGTGAAATAATTCAAAGGTATCATCCCTGATTTAGAAAATAGCTTCAAGTTGGAGGGCAAGCAAACTGTTGCCACATGGGGGCGCCCCTGAGGCAGGATGAAGCTGGAGACCTGTCGATCTTGGGTCTGGAAGGAACCATGTGGTTGTTTAGATTCATCTGAACTTGTGAAAGTGCCCTTCTGTTTCAATAGTCTCCACGCTTCTGATTTAACACCCTTGAAATAAGCTCTCGCAGCCATGCAGTGATGGTACACACCTTTAATCCCAGCACCAGGGAGGCAGAGGCAGGTGGATCTCTGTGAGTTCGAGGCCAGCCTGGTCTACAAGATCTAGTTCCAGGACAAGCTCCAAAGCTACAGAGAAAACCTGTCTCAAAAAAGTAAAAACAAGAACAATAACAAAAAATATATTTTAGAAAATATGTCATCGCAATGCTGCTCGAGGATGGAGCGACGGGCGCATGACTACAGCGGTCCTGTGAGCCGGTGACTCGAGAACAGAAGTTGGAGGTGGGGAAGCGGTTATGGATTAGCAGTAGCGATGACTCAACAGGATGCTAATGAAGACGGGAAATGCTAAGAAACTGGGGGAGGCATGGGCAAGACTCGGGGACAGATGGCGAAGGAGATGAGAGATGATCAATGAGATGATGATAGATGATAGGTAGGCAGGTAGAAGGATGGAGAGGCAGACAGATGCTTTCAGCTGGAACCCTAGCTAGGTGACCCTGGGTGATTTCCTTCCATTCTCCGTTCCTCCATTTCCCCATCTGTAAAATGGGAATAACCACAAGACCACCTCCTCTGGCTGCTAAATTCTCAGAACAAGTCATCAAGCACCAATTGCTACAGGAGTGACATAGCTGGGCACTGTGTGTCTCAGCTGGTATTACAACGTGGTAGCTCTAAGATCCCCCCAAGTTGGGTCTGGTGTGCCCCCGTAATTCTAGCACTCAGAAGGCTGAGGCAAACAATCCTGGGTTTGAGGTCAGGCTGCCACGAAAGACCTTGTCTCAAACAAGTAAACATCACCATTACCCCAGCTGGGCATGGGCGCTGGGGCAGGGACAGACAGAGCGGGGAGCCCGCAAAGAGATGTAGGAGCCAGCAATACCACGCTTAGGGGAATATTGAACACAGTGCGCTGTGAGCCATAATGGTCACACCCCATCAACTTGACATTTAAGCCTACAAGGAAACAAACATGTCTTGAAACAACAACAATGAAAAATGCAAGCTTTGAATTCTAGAGGGTTTTCAGAGACACCTGATGCGTGAGATGAGGCTGACTTGACCACAAAGGGATGAAGGCAAGGCCAGGGCAAGACAAGCCAGAAAGGGAGAGTGGACACCTGCTGGCTGTGTGTGGACACAGATGAAACGTGTGGGCAGGCGCATGGGGACAGGGGACAGGATCGACCGGGGGCAAATACTCCCTTAAAGCAGAGCTGCAGCCTCTGGGTGGAGACTCCGGCCTGCCTCTGGCCCTGCTTCCCAGCTGCTAGGCTTCATTAGCACCTCCTCCCGTGAGAACCACACACCTTCAGTGGTCAGCTTAAATGTCACCCCCCTCTGCAGCCACTCAAACAAAAGTGTCTGAGTACAGGGCTGCCTCACCTCTGTGTCCTCTCTGATACCCTGGGCCTCCCTGTCCCCTCTGCCTAAGACGCTCCTCCAGGCTTTTCTTGCCCAGTTGTTTGTTCTTTTACCCATTCAAGTTTTTGGTTCAATGGCCCTTCCTCCAAGGACCATGATCCTTTCCCTGTGACCACTCCCATCCATCCCTCTATAGCTTTTTTTCTCTTTAGTGCTGCACGCTCGTCTTCAGGGCTGACCCACTGGTGTGTCTTTTACACCCCAGAATCAACTGGGGTGCACACCGAGTGTTGTCACAGCACTCCTGAGCTCACTGACCAAATGGAGCAGGGAGTGGAGAGTGGCACCTATGGTGCCCATGAACACTATCTTGGGCCATTCTTCGAGCAATCCTGCAGCCAGCTGCTAGGGACCCCCTCCCTCCCTTACTGATGGGAAGTGCAAGCTTGCGATGGGAGCTGATTTGTCCATTGATGAACCGTAGCGCCCCAAGGGATCCCAGCTATGCTCCGGCCCAGACACACACTCCCTGCCACAGCTGGGCATGCCCTGTGCAACCCATGAGAGCCATACATAAAGTAGGTACTCCATATATGCTTGATGGGCAAACAGCTGGGCTTCCAGTCACTCTCCCATAAGGACCCTTTTGGCACTGCTCCAACAGAGCCGTGTAGACTGCAGTCACCGAGATGTACACCTGTCAGTACAACATTAATACCCACAATGAGTGCCGTGTCTCCAGAGATCTCACACAGAACACACAATGGCCGCTTCCCCCACCACATCACTGTATGGAGACAGGCCCCAGATGTCACAGGAGGAACGGCTCTGCACAGCCCGAGCACTTGACATTTCTCCTTCCTGTCTGTTTGATAACATGCAACTGCCCACTTGGTAAATAAATCTGGAGCAAATGCAAGCTGCAGATCAGCTTTCAGAATGATTGAACCCGCTTTCCCCCTTACAGATTTCTGTTCTGCCTTACACTGTGTCAGAGGCCAGGAACAAATGAGGGGCTACGGGAGGGTCTGGGCCAGTATTCAATGTTAAACAAAACTGTCTCCCAACTCAAGAGTTACAATGAGGCTGTGTACCTGTAACAGGGACTCTCTGGGTGTCTGGGGTCGGAGGAGCCTGCACCTGACTGACACTGGCAAGGAGGAAGGAGGTGGCAGCTGCTGAATGAGAACGAGAATCCAAATCTTTAAGCTGGCACTCGAAGCCCCAAACAAGCCAAACTTGAGGCTCCTCTCCCGTGACCCCAGGCCTTCAGCCGTGCCTCCCTTGAGCCAGGCTTCTTCCTTCCTCTCTGGTTGAACACTGGAAGCATCTGCCCCCAGGGTCTGTGAGCTAAAGGTTGCACCCACTGCCTTGCTTCCTGCCAGCCACAACCCTCACTTCTCCTCTCTCTGTGGTAGTTGTCACACACTATGGTGGGTGACTAGTTGCCTCATGGTTGTAGGCCCTGGAGGCTAAAATAGCTACCTTCTAGCTCTTCAGACAGGAACAGCCCTTGCCCTAGCTCCAGGTGGATGGCAACCTAGCCCAGCAGCTATTCTCCCTGCCTGAAAGTGGGCACAAGTGACTGGCACAGGACGAAGGCTGGGCCAACGCAATTTTCTGTCTTTGAACCTTTTTCCTATGAAGTTGATAGAATGCGAGTCAAACGTAGCACAAGGAGTAAGCGAGCTTAAGAATGAAGCCAACTCAACGGAAAAAAGAAAACAACAGAGAACCCACGTGAGCCCCTGGATCCAGCCAGGCCTGAAGTCATCATCCCTGGATTGTCCATGAGACCCTAGGCTAGGTTGTCACATATGGTATGCTAGGTGTGAAAGTAGAGTTCCAGGAGGCAACCTGACTCCCACACCTGCCTTATGTCCTAGATGGAAAAGTCTCCTACTCATAAGAGCCCATCTAAGCTCATGAGGATGACAGTGAGTTCAGATCCTCATGAAAGCCAGCACCCCTTCTGTAAGATAAGAGGCGGAGAGAGAGATGTCCCCAGAAGGTCTCAGGCCAGCTAGCCTGATGTATGTGGTGGAGAACGGCAAGAGGAAGAGGCCTTGTCTTGAGGTGCAAGGCGAAGACTTGGGGTTGAGTTGTGGCCTCCACAAAACGTACACACGTGCACACACACACCACATTTGCACCAAAGATCAAGGCTGGCTGCCAAGGACATTGAACCCCACTTGTCTGTGATGATGGCTGGATAAGAGAGCACTTTCAGGGTTCAGTTTCTTCCTCTAGGCCCATCAGGTGACCAGCAGACTTTGGAAACTACATACACATACACACTCACACACAGTGCGTATATATTCGGGTGTATTTTCCCTTCTGTTTTGACTCCAGTTTGAGAATCAAACCTTGAGCCTCACACATGCAGCAAACGCTGGGTTCCATCCCTAGCCCTTGAGCTTCTGAGACAGAGCCTCACCGTGCAGTCCAGGCTGGCCTGGGACTGACACTCCTCCTGCCTCCTTCTTTAGGACTGGGAATACAGGTGTGACTTTGTACCTGGCCATCAGCTTTTCTTTGAAGTGACTAAGACATATGGCCTTTAGGATCCAAATAATCTCAGCCACTCTGTTACAAGGACCCTATGAAATGGGACTGTCTCTTCCATCTTAGCTCTGTGACCACCTACTGGAAAGTATGTTCTCGAAATGAGTGAAAGGTTCCTGTTGACACCAAATAATGAAAAAGAAAAAGAATTCTTACAGACCTCTAACCCCTGGACTAAACACATTCTGAAGGCAGTTCATTCACACTTGTTTGTTTTTGAGACAGGGTCTCACTACATAGCTCAGGCTGGTCTTGAACTCACATCCTCCTGCCTCTACCTCCCTGGCCTTGTGATTAAAAGCATGCACCACTATAGCTAGTCTTCTTCACTTTCTCTTAATTACAGTCCTATGAAATAAATTATTTTACTATTCTTATTCTCTAGATACGGGAACCAAAGCCAAACCAGGGTTTTTGCCAGGTGGTGGCAGTGCACACCTTTAATCCCAGCATCAGGAGGCAGGTGAATCTCTGTGAGACAAGGCCAGCTTTGTCTACAGAGTGAGTTCCAGGACAGCCAGAGAAACTGTCTCCAAAAAAAAAAAAAAAAATACACACAACAAACAAACAAAAAATGTCACCCACAGGGCTGGGGACATAGCTCAGTTGGTGGTATGCTTGACTAACAGGCAAAGGCCTGGGTAAGGTGGCCCAAGCCTGTAATCCCAGTCCTCAGGAGGTAGAAGCAGCAGGGTCACAAAGTCAAGGTCATCTTTGGCTACCTAGCAAGTTCAATGCCAGCCTAGGCTACCACCCTGTCTTAAAAAATAAAAATAAGCAAGGCGTGGTGGTCTTTGCCTCTAATCCTGGCACCCAGGAGGCAGAGGCAGGCAGACCTTTGTGAGTTAGAGGTTAACCTGGTCTATAAAGAGAATCCCAGGCCTGTTAAAGCGGCACAGTGAGAGACTGTCTCTCTAAGTAAACAGATGTCCCACCTTTGACCATCAACAAAGTCTCAAGTACTCTTAAGTACTTTTCTAAATACTTCAACAAACCTATTTGGTAAATACTATTCTTTTTTTGCCATCTACCGCCCCACACTTTTTTCTTACCAAGACAGGGTTTCTCTGTGTAGCTCTAGCTGTCCTGGAATTCACTCTGTAGACCAGGCTGGCCTTGAACTCACAGAGATCTGCCTGCCTCTGCCGTGTGAGTGCCGGGATTAAAGGTGTGCACCACCACCTGGTTTTTTATCATCACATTTTACAGATGGGAAACCAAGGCTCAGAGAAACCAAGCAACTTCCCCAGGGTTAAAGGACTAAAAAGCTGTAGCCAAAACTAGATTTGAACTCATGTAGGCTGACATGACTGTGTTCTGGAAACATCTGAAACTTGCTTCTAAGAAGAAAAAAAAAGAGCAGGCATGGCAGGATTGCCAACCCAGAGGAAGGGGCTCTAGGGGCTTCTGGGGTTTCTGCCCAAGATTCAGTCGAGACAGTTCTAAGTGCTACCCCTGGACTCCGTTGGTATCCGGCACCATCTCCTTTCTGGGCCTCCCTCCCAGAGTCCCCAACAGCTGCTGTCAATTATTTCTAGGTCTTTCCCAGCTTCTCCCCAGACTCTGACCACATCCCTCTGCCTGCCACAGTGAGGTGGATCAGACATGTGGCCAAGCTTCAGAACTGCCTTCCCAAAATATCTGAGCGACCGGCAGGCAGATGGAGATGGTTATGAGGGCGCAGGAGGGGAGTGGATTAGAAATAAGCCGGAAGATGCCAGTGTAAGCAACACTGGCATTGGGGGCAGGGTAGGCTGGGCACCCCTCCCTGTGGCCCCAAAGATAGCACCACCAGCATTGGGGGCAGGGTAGGCTGGGCACCCCTCCCTGTGGCCCCAAAGATAGCACCACCAGCATCAGAGGCAGGGTGGGCTGGGAACCCCTCCCTGTGGCCCCAAGGATACAGGCCTTGCTCAGGTCAGCCAAAAGACATCATCCGAAAAGTGCTAGCAGCTAAGATTTACTGAGCATCTGCTTGGTGCAGGCCTGGGGTTGGGCATTAGGACAGTCTGTCATGCTGTCTGGGAAGGGGACACTCAGACACTGGTCCTCCTTTGGAGGCTGTAGCCTTCAGGAAAGTTCTTCAGAAAGAGCCCAAGTCTTTTTCTGCTTGGATACTTAGGCTACTTAAAGTGTCCCCGAGATTAGCATCACCCGGCTAGCATCCCAGAAGCTCGGTGTGAGAAGGGCTGAGCAGGCGCCTCACCGCCAGCTGGTGCTACCAGCTGGCCCACCACTGAGGGGGCACAGAGAAGCCCTTCTTGGCTATGTCCATGGTAACTCAGCCTATCCCACCCCGCCCTCTGCCCGTCTTGCAGTGGAGAGGATGCTGGGAGGTAAATTTCCAAGTGGGTTACTCACAGCCATGGAGGAGTCTGGGCAGGGAAAGGTCCCAAGATCTCCACTTCATCTTCGCTGGACTGGCAGCAGCTGGACTCGTAGCACCTCTGACAGCAATGTCGACAGGTCCATCCGCACAGCAGCACATCAGAGATTCTAGACAGAAATCCCTGAGGCCATTGGGGGAAAGAGGAGGTAGGGAGGAGGGTGAGGAAGAGAGAGAGGAGAGACGACACCCCGAATTATAAGCAACCCATCTGGGATGTGCCCCACCCATGACAAACAGGCACCCCAGAGCAGAGTTGCTCATAGGAGAAAAAAGATGTTTTTTTTTTTTCTCCCCCTCTTCTATTTATGCACCGTGGGCACGGGATGGCAAGCAGAAGAGACTACAGCCATTTGGAGCAAGCAAAGCACTTGCAGGTGTTTGCCTTTGGAGTTTATGTGTGTGCCTTCCTTGACAGGTGGGCGGTTATTACAACACGGAGAGGCCAGGCAATATGTTCTCAAACACACATGCATAGGGTTCTCTCCCGGCAAAAGGAAAAAAAAAAGATACTTCAGGAAAAATGGCCCCGGGGACATGCAACTAAACTAAGGGAGTCCGATTTAATTGGGACACACATGCTGTCCAGGATGTCCCCTTGGCCAGGGTCTCCCTTTTGGTAGGAAGGAGCAGAAAAACTGTACCCTTGCTACTACCCTGTGACTCAGTACTCAATCACGCCCCAGCCCCACACCAGACTCCAAACAGAAAGGCAAGCATTTGATTAGAATCCAGACCAAACAGATGATTGAATTAACCCACCTCGTTCAGTGGTTCCAACTGCCCTTTTAGAGAGCCACGGTGAAGCCAGGGTGAGGGGCAAAGAGGAGAGAGGGAGAGAGGGAAGGAGAGGGGGGAAGAGAGAGAGAGAGAGAGAGAGAGAGAGACCAGTTTAGCAATATTCCAGCAACTCAAAGAACAGCAAAGACAAAAACAACAGAAAGCAGCACCCTGCGTCTTTACACTCACCATTCTGGGGAGGGAGCTGACTTTACTACCAAGGTATGGCTATGTTTGCAGGGCTGCTGGGAGCCTCTCGGTTAACTAACCGCGAATAAACGGGAAATGTGAGCTTTTCCATTGGATGTGCACCGTGTGCTGTTATGAATCAGAGCGGGCAGACAGATCGTCAAGCTACTCAACACGCAGCCACACTTCAGGGGACTCGCAAACCTTCCCAGACTGAAATAGCCAGAAGCCAACCCAAGAGGGCCTGATTAGCTAAACTGACAGGCCCACTCCCCCGCCCCTGCCAGGGCCCTACCTTCCAATTCTGCTCCAATCCTGCTGGTGGAGAGCTTCCTTCGACCACCCACAAGTGGGGGAGGGGCTGGAAGGAAGCCAGGAGCTGGCCCTCCCTCCCTGATGTGGTTCCACCCCTACCTCAATCTCTTCCCATGGTCCTCAAGCCCCAGACTCCCTCCTCTTCTTCCAGAGAAGCGCTTCTCTGCATCCAGGAGTTCCTTGTTTTTTCAATTATGACATTTCTTTAATGCGTGTGTCTCTGTGTGTGGTCACAACCATCCACCACACTATGCAGCGGTCAGAGGACAGCTCTCAGGAGTCCATCCTCTCTGTCCTCCCCCTGGTTCCAAGGATCACATTCAGGTCATCAGATTTTGTGGCAAGCAACTTTGCCAGCTGAGTTATTTTTACAGTCCCAGGATTTTTTTTTTAATTAAATCAAACACATAATCAAAATAATCCACCAAGCAGGTATCAAATCGTGCAGACTAGATTAGGGCAGTTCCTAGACTGGCCGAAGTCAGGAATACACGGGGGCCAACAGGGAGGAGACAGTCTGGGTTTGTAAACAAAGCGAGAGGAGTCCTAGAAGGCTGAGGCTAGCCCCATCCGGCTCAGATTTAATGCTGAAGCAGTCCCCTTGTGTTTATTTTTCCAGCTGCCTTCTGTTTCCAACACGTGATCCTGACTCCCTTTGCCCACAGGTGATTGTTTCCTTCTCAGACCTTTGGTGTGCTTGGTGGCTTGCTGGCTGTCCTGAGACAGGGTATAACTCTGTGCCCCAGACCTGGAACGCTTCATCCTCCTGCCTTACCCTCCCAAGTTCTGGAATAATAGGTATGTACTATCATGCCTGACTTGATTGGGGTTTTTTGTAAGTTAAAATAAAAAAGAGAGCTAGTTTTTTTTCAATGTGTATGCATATATACACATGTGTATATGTATATACATATATGTGTATGTATATGTACATACATATGTGTGTATGTATGTACATATATGGGTATGTATGTACATACATACATATACATGTGTATATGCGTGGCATATGTACACGTTCCTGTGAGTGCTTGTGCACATGCATGCATGTGTATGTGTGTATGTGGTGGACAGAGGTCAATGTCAGCTGTCTTCTTTATTTTGACACAGGGTTTTGACCATGAATTTGGAGCTCATCGACTCCAGGCTGGTTGGCCAGTGAACCACAGGGACTCTCCTGTCCTCCTCCCCAGCACGAAGGTAACACACCACCACACTCAGTTTTCACATGGGTGCTGAGGATCTGAACTCAAGCCAAAAGAGTCCAATTCTAGAAAAAAAAATGTCAATTTATAATAGCCTAGGGATTTGGTACTATTAAGTACAACTCAGGTTCCTTGAAGTCCCACGGGTGGTCTTGTGGGAAAGCACTTAAAGTGCTCATCATGGGTCCCCCCAAAACCCAAACTCAGCCAGGCACAGGTACTAAAGGTCACAGGTCATATGACCGAGTAAGCTGGGAGGGAGATGGGCTCTGCACCTGGATCACTTCTTTTGATGATTTCTTAATACAGAAACGTTGTGTGGCTCCCAGCCAAATAAATGCACCCTCCCTGTGGCTTCTGAGGCAAGACACCAAGAACCACCCTGGCAACTTTCAGCCATAAAAACTGCGCCCTCGTGGGGCTCACACGAGAACGGCTTGAAGATGTTTGCTATAACCTGAGCGTAGTGCTGTGTGCCCATCATCCTGGCCCCAGGATGCTAAGCAAGGGAGGCTGTGAATTCGAGGCCAGTCTGGACTGCACAACAAGACCTTGTCTAGAAAGAAAAAAGTCAAACAACTGAGGGCTGGTGAGATGGCTCAGTGGGTAAGGGTGCTTGCCACCAAACCCAATGACCTGGTCAAATCCCCAGGACCCCATGGTGGAAAGAGAGAACCAACCCCCACAGCTGTTCTCCCGCTGTCACACACGTCCTGAGATGTGCAGTCCTCTAGGTCCCCCAGTGACCACAAAGTGAGAAGTTTAATGTAAAGTCATGCTTCCAAGCGCCGGTGGCATTCCAGCAATTCACGGGTATGTTCTCAGGCATGGGAGGTCAGAAGGGACCCATTGAGCCATTTATACACCGTGCCAAGCAGAAAAGCTGCCTGACAATGAACGCCTTTCTCAAAGCCCAGGTAGAAAATGGTCTTGCAGGAACAACCCAAGGCAGGGACAACGAGAACGGGAAGGAGGCTCAGAGGCTGGGGTCTCATTCTGCCTCACCCCATCCTTCCTTCGGGTTCACTCTTCAGGTACCAGTGGAGAACTGATTCAAGCCGGGAAGCATAAAGAGAAACCCCCAGGCATCCTACACAGAGGTGCGCAGACTCCAACTCACAACCCAGTAGTAGGCCACTACCCAGTTCTCCAGCAAAGAAGGATTCCTATTTTGTTTATTTTGTTTAATTTTATTGAGACAGGGTTTCTCTGTGTATCCCTGGCTGTCCTGCAACTTGCTGTGTAACTCCCAGAGATCCTGCCTACCTCTCTGCCTCAGAAGTACTGGGATTAAAGGCAATGCGCAACCACAGCCCGGCAGATTTGTGTATTTTTAAATGGCTGCAAAACATCCAGCTCACTATTTCCTGACTTTCAGAAAGTCTCTGAAACTCACAGACCACAACAAATAAACCTTCGTGGGTGCATAGCCACGCCCACTCTCCGACCTCCTTCTGTGCTTGCTTTAGTACTGTTTTCCGAGAAAAGGTGTGACAGAAGGAAAAGAGTATCAGTCTCTGTGATTGGGAGATATTCAAAGACTGTCTCTAAGAGGGAAGCCAAGACCACTGAGCTGCGGGACTTATGCGTCCCCCTCCCAACCTACAGTTCAGAACCCACTGTGACTGCTAAGGAGCTCCGTGACCTTGGCAAATGACAACTTTTCTGTGCTGAAGTAAGGTTTGGGTAGCTAAGTAGTGACTTACTACTGTAATCCCAGCACTGAGGAGACAGAGGCAGGAGAATCGCGGGGCTAGCCTAGGTTATATAGCAACAGCCTGTCTCAGAAAAAGAAAATGTATGAATTGAATGAAGAACCACAAAAACTTGTTTCACTGTTCTCTGCTCACTCCCTTGGACATCAGAGGGGCAGAGACTGTGACCTATGTCCTAAACTGTTCCATAATTGGTGTCATCCCGGTGTCCTTGAGCAACTGTTGAACAGTATCACAATATACCATAGTAACAGTGACCTTCATTGAACTTGAAATCAGGACCTAGGCATCCATGAAAAAGCAAGACATTCCTGGGGATCAAAGCCAGAGGAGAGGGTCAGGTTCCACCAGGTGGCAGACCATCTGAGGAACAGGGGACAAGGGATCATGGAGCCCTAGGGGGTCTGTAGTCTGTCCCGCCCCCCTCCCCGTACACTAGGCTGAGGCTGGGAGGCTAAAGGTGAGTCCCTGACTCTGCTCCCTTCCTCTCCGGGTAAGAGCAGGCAGCCCTAGAAACCCGCAGCTCCTCCGATCTGTTTGTGGGTCCGACTGCGTGACCTTGGGGATGACCTGCCACCACTTCTCAGTTTGTAAAAGAAACGTGTTTCTTTCCAAGCAGCACAGTCCATCCCCACCCGTCCCCTCCAAAGCGGGAGGGGGGGGAGTACTTGGATATCCTCTCCGTCTGGGAATCTTGGGGGCGCTCTATGAGAGGGATGGGGGGGGGGCTCCTGCACTTTCTCAGACCTCAACAGACTAAAGTAACCGTCCTCACAGCCCTCACCAGTGTGCTCTGGCCTCTGGATGTTCCCACCCCTCTGCACCCAGTGCCCGGGCGAACGATGTCCTTGTCCCTCCAGGACTGAACAGCTGCCTCCAGCTGGCTCCACCGGCCAATTAGCCCGAGCCGTCACCACGGCAACGGGCACTGGCGGGCCGGGTGGCTGGCGCGCCCCGGGCCGCCCTCCCGAGGCCCCTCCCCTGGGGTGGGTGCCAGGGGGACGGGGGGGGGGGGGCGTGCAAAGTCACCCTACAGTCTCCCCTCCCAAGGAGGATGCAGGTCCCACGTAGGTCCCTCCATACCGGATCTGAGGTACCCTGCCCTACTCTAGGACACGCACAGGTGCCTGCTCTGGGGCACCCGTTGTTTTGTTGTTTTTTTATGGTTTGGGTGTTTTTCTTTTTTCCTAGTAAGTTTATGGGAGCTGGGTGGTGCGCACTCCCGCGTCGCGCGCTCCCGGTGGAGGGGGCGCGGTCCCCGATATCCCCTAGCGGTAGCCCCCAGCCACAGTCCTACCTGGATGTACGCCATCTTCGCCCGCTCTCACTCACTCCGGCCCGGGCATGGCGTCGCCACAGCCCCTTTGCCCTCGCCGGTACGGCGAGGTGGCACAGCCAGCCGGCAAGACACCAGTGGGCGGCCGGGTGGCCCCAGACGTGACTGGCGTGACTGATGAGCGCCGCCCGCCCCTCTGCCGGCCGCCCCGTCCTTGCCCAGCCCTGCCGGGCCGCCTCCCTGGAGCGCAGGACCGGGATGCCCAGAGGTCCCCTGCTTCAGGCTCTGGTGGACCAGCACCCACACTCACACCTTGGGGAGCTCCCGGGTTGCAATAAAGCTAGGACGCCTAGCCAGGAAGTCCCGGGCGAGCCGCGGGGACTGCGGCGACCCCGGCGCAGGCGGGGCCGGCGACGCTGGGGCCCGAGCGCGGGAGGCGGGGGAGGGGATGGGGATCGCCAAGGGGTGGGAGGGGGCGGTGCCCCGGTCAGCGCCGCCGGCAGGCACTAAAGTGGTACCGATCCACTGCCTGATCGACAGCAGGGCTTCCGGGGCAACTGAGCGGCTGAGATGACACCGCGCAGACCTCTGTGAGGTCTGGAATTGGAAGGTCCCCCCCATCCCTCCCTCTTCCCAAGCGGTTTGGCGAAGTTTTATGCCAGCCGCACCCGACGCGCCTAGAACCGGGCTAGGGTATGTGTAGAGAGTGAAGGGCAGGCACCACCTATTTAGGGTGGACCTGGCCGTCCCTAGGACAGTGCCGAGGCAGGGGGACTCTCACCCTCGCTCAGTTCTGCGTGGGCTCCTTTAACCTAACCCGCTCGACTGGAGTCCAGGGCGCAACAGGTCTGGAGCAGGGCGGCAGCGCAGCGCCACCTAGCGCCGGGCAGCGCCCGGGGCGTGACTCTGCCCGAGGGCAGCTGGGACCCCAGTGTTCAGGACCTGTCGCGGTCGGTCGGCTTCGCCTGCTGGCCCGCGAATCTGAACACCACCCCCCCTCCCCGCACTGGAAGATCGCCAGCACATCTCCAAGCCCAGAGTCTCCGTGGCAAGGCCACCGCGGTCGGTGCAACCCTCCGGCTAGGGACTTGAGGCGGAAGGTGGCCCTCCTCGAGTTTCTATTTTCCATGCCTGACAGCTGGTGTCGCTGCTCACCAACTCATCAGGCTTGTCATTCCAACCTCTTGGCGGCCCTGTCTTTTCTCCAATAAAAATGGGGTCAAATTTCCGCCCAGGCTAGCCTCCGGGGGAGATAAATGAGTAAAGGAATATGGAAGTAATTAAGAATGTAAGGCACACAAGGAAAAATCTAGCATTTGGGAGTACAACATTTGTAGCACAGCATGCAACATGTTGAATAACTCGATCCTCTGAGCCGAACAGCCACCACCTTCATCAGAACAGCTGTGTCCTTGTAAGAGAACACGGAGGTAGGGCTTGTTGACTGGCGGCCTTCCCTCACATAAGGAGGGGTTGGGGAGAGTCGCTGGACCCTCGCCTTAGATTTTGGCTGCTCCCTCCTGCACCTCTCAGCCATTCGTACATAGCTCTGTCCTAACTGCATGCAGCCTCACTGTCTTCTGAGATTCTAGAGTGTGCAGACTGTGGAAGGTTAATTGAAGCCAGTTGGATTGATGGGACGACCTTCATATGTGCAGCTAAGGGGAAGTGAGAATTTTTTTTCAGTAGCGCAGTTGCTTGGGGGTCACCCACACTCCTGTAAGTAACCCCTCACCCATGCTCTGTAAGTAAGCCAAATCAGCTGTGGGTTCTCCAGCTGGATTTTGGTGAGCTCGTACTTTGCTTTGTCTTTGGAGTCCTTTGTCAGGAGTGTTTATGTTTCCCTTGGTAAAGAACTCATTGAGTGTGGGTAATGTGTCAGGCAAGTCCATGTTTCCAGATTCCAGGCATCACTCTGGTAGATCCTCAGCAAGCTGTCTGCATACTGCTGCAGATTCTGTCCCCTGTGCTGGCTTTAGCCCCTGTTTAAAGATGGGGAGGCTGAGGCACAGAGAGGTTAGGCTACTCTCCAAGGCCCTGACTGCCTTCCTCACACTTGGCCGACTTAATCACATTACAGTATTTACCTGTGTATATTGTGGGGGAGGGGGCTTCACAGAGGAAACATACTTCTTGGAGAGATGGGAGGGGGCTAGAAGAGTTTGATAGACATTTATATAAATAATAATATAGAACTTACATATTATTAACTTTGAAATCAGTTCTCACCATGTTGCCCAGGCTGGCTTCACACTCTAGCATGCATTACTGTGCCCTGCTAAACCCAAGCCCGCCTTCACTTCTTTCTTTTATCCTTGGCGCACATTCAACATTTTAATTTTCAGATAAACTTGAAGTAGACTCCATTGTTATCCCTCTGCTTAGATATGCAGAAAGCAGGCAGATAGAGGTAAAGAAACTTGTCTAGAGGGCTCATGGGTTCCAGGAGCTCGAGTCCAGTAGGAAGCCTAAACTTGACTCCTTCCCCAGCCACTGTGGCTGTTGGTCCCATAAAGCTTGATCCTAGGGGAAAGGGAGATGCTTATCTTGGAGCAAGTTTATCTGATATCTGTCCCCTGTTCTCATCTGTTCCCCTTTTCCCTTTCCTTTCTCCTTCACCCTCCTCTCTGCCCCACCTCCATAGCCCCATCATCATAACCATCCCTTTCCTCTCTTCTCCCTGGTGTTTTTCAGATAAGGTCCCACTGTGTGCCCCAGGCTTAGCTCAAAGTCCTTATGCAGCCAAGGCTGTCCTCAAACTCTCCATTCTCCCGCCTCTGCCTCCCTAGGGTTGAAATTACAGGCATGCACCATCACACTTGGCCTTTGGTATCTTTATCTTTTAAGATTTGAAGTCTGTGAGAATACTAGGGACCCTGGTGTGGGGATCATAGAATCTGCTAATCTACTTCTGTTAGTATTAAATATCTTGGTTGTATGCTAATACCTAACACAATGGGTGCTAATAAATGCCTAAGTGCTTGCGGAGTGGGTAAATGGACAGTAACTGCTAACAAGCACGACGCCCACACTCAGGTGCTGAGCACATCACACTGGTCCCGGTTTAACCTCTGCTGGAATTCTGCAAGTTGGGACAGTGGCAGCTCTCTCCCTTTTACAAGTGAGGAGGTTGCAGTGCTGGATTGGAGGGCAAAGCGAGTTAGCGACAGTAAGGAAGGGATAAGCTGATCTGTTTCCTAGTGTCGGCCCAGCTGCTAGTGGCTGCCCCTCCCTCAGATGAAAGTGTCACCCAGAGGTCAGTTTAAGGCTTCATCCGATGACTGTACATGGTCACTCCACGACTAGATTCCAGGGTCCTGTGACCTTTTGATCATCTCTGTCCTTCATGCGTACTTGCAGTCCAGCTTTGAGTTGTCACCTGGACTCAGACCATGGTTTCTCATGACGTACTTGTGGAGTGCCCAGAGGAAGCCCCGAGGATACAGAGCAGGGACGCTGATTCAGAGTGATGAGGGTCAGGGAAGCCTTCCTTAAGAGACTGTCCTTAAACTGAGTCCCAAGAACTACAGACTTGGGATTGTTCAGGGGCCAAGGGTTGAGTTCAGGACCTATGGAGAGATGTCCCTGTGGTCTCTCTCAGCCCGGCCAAATCCCACTGTTTACACTACAAAGGCAGGCAACAAAGCAGAACACATGCTCTGACCACCGGAAAGCCTGCCTTATAGTTGCTGTAGACACTTGAAACGCCATTTGTATTCTTCTTTATAATGTTCTATTTTATAAAATTTGTCTATTGATTGTGTGTAAACATATGTGTGTGTGTGAGTGGGACAGGCATGTGCGTGTCACAGGAGGCACACAGGGTCAGAGATGACTTTCAGGTACCTAGTCTTTCCCTCTACCATGTGGGTCCAGGAATCTCAGGTTGTCACGCTGGGCAGAAAACACTGCTATGTTCACAAAGCCCATGTTTGGACTCCTTACAGCTTGAAAAGGCAATAGTTATCAGGCCCGCTGCTAGATCTTTGCACTGAGTGTGTCAGTAAAGAAACAAGTATAAGTTGGGTTTGATGGCATATGCCTATAATCCCAAACACCCAAGAGACTGAGAAAAGAACATTAGGCATTCTGGGTCAGCCTGTGTGATATGTGGTGACACCCTGAATCAAAACCCAGAAGATAACACAGTCTAAATATTTATCTCTATACCCACAGGTAAGTGTCGTGTTCACACCTCTGCAAGGAACTGCTCCTTGTAACAGATGAAGACCATTACAGAAAGCCACAGCCAATTAAAATACAGAGTTATGAAACTTAGTCCCAGTGGATACATCTACAAGACAACTCCTGCACCTAAGGCGTAAGGAACTTTTCAGAAGGGAGGGTGGTGAGATCACAAGAGCCAGGGGATCAGGGAGTTCATTGTGAGATTGTTTGTTCTGGGACTGTCAGAAACCACACCCTAAATCTCACCAACACGGTTGTCTAAATGTGAACTGAACAGTAGACATGCTCAATCAAACAGGAGAAAGACCTTGAGGCCTCAACCCTACACAAGAACTATAGGCAGCTAAGGAAGGCTGAGATGGGAGAAACGGTCTTCCCCAGGGAAGAGTACATCAGTTGTTTATCCAACACCAAACAATCAGCCCTGAGAACACACATTTGGGTAACACTATTCAAACCGAGTAGGTTGTATCTAGGCATGTTTATGTATGTGCCTATATGCATGGAGCAACAGTTCATGATAAAAGAGGCCATTAATTTGAAAGGGAGCAAGGAGGGGTATATGGGAGAGTCTGAATAGAGGAAAAGGAGGGAGGAAATTATGTAATTATGTTATAATCTCAAAAGTTCAATGAAAGCATAAAATAAGTAAAAAATCCAGGGGAACGAGGAGAAAGATAAATATTACTACATTTCAGTTTGATTAAATACCTTGATAACTGCATATCCAAGTAGTTAATTTCTCTGATGTCTGATAGGCTATGTCCTATACTCATAAACGGTTCTCCTGAAATTCAGTCTACAGGGCTTCAGGGGATAAAGAACCAAGCAGGTGCGTTGGTTTAGCGGGGTGGGAACGGCAAGCAGTTCTCAGATCCCAGTGAAGCCAGTGAGGGTCCCCAAGTGCAGAGGCCAGAGGTCAAGCAGTTTCCTGTCATTCCGTGAGAGAGAAGGGGCTCATTAATGGGGTGTCTAAGGGCAAGTCTTCCAGACACAGCTGGAATCAGGGGAGGCTTAGAACCCGTGAGTCTCTGCATCTGTCACCTCTCTCAGCTTTTGTAAGGTTGGGTTTGGTTCTTTTTTTTTTTTTTCAGTAGTTTGCTTCTTGTGGCAAAAGTGGTGGCGGGGGGGGGGGGAGAGGGATGGGTGGGGGGTGTCCTTGGTTTATGTTTTTATGTTTGTGGTCCCAATGAAGAGAGATTTTATGTCACATGCTGAGTCAGAGGACCCAGCACCCTGCTAGAGCAAGACTGGGCAGGCAGCCAGCTACATGTGCATCATGAATCGCTGCCTGGTGAGGACCACAGAGGTGGCAGAAAGGTTGGCTTTTTAAAAGATGCTGGAGACAGAAGTGTCATTCCCACCACAAGGTAGCCATGGCCCATCTAGGCCAGAGGGAAGCATAATGTTTGTGGACTCCTAGCCCTCCTAAAACGTAGGACACTGGGGACTGGTTTCCAGCTCCTCTCGTGGTACTGCTACCGTCTCCAGCTAAGATGAACCAGCCTAGAGCACAAGGCTTTGGGTGGCAGATGCGTCCACATAATAACAGTCTTCAGAAGGGAATTAGAGGTGGGAATGCAGTCTCCAGCCCCTACAATACCTGTTATCATGCAAAAGTGCCAGAGTGGCAGAAACAGCCGTTGCCACCCATCTGAACGGTGCAGCTTCTGGTTCAGGGGCTGTCAATTTTGGCTGTTCTCCCTCATGGAACCTGTTGCCTAAGTCCATTTTAATTCTATGACATATAAAACATGTTCTTCAGATCCTGCCTTAGCCATGCCTACGTTCCTCCCTGGGCTGTGTTTCTATTCAGAATGCCAGGGTAGTCAGAAGGCTCAAAGCTAATCAAATGGCCATTCTGAAATAGGGAGGGAAGGTCTATCAAACAGGGTCTCCAGAGCACAGGCTATGGTGCATGGTCATCAGAGTTCTTTTGGTTTCTGTCTTTGCCAGGGGCAGAAGCTCCGTCTTGTCTGTCTACTGATGTGTGACTGGGACAAGTCATTTCTCTTCTGTGAACCTCAGTTTTCCTCATCTGCAAACTGAATATTCTACGCTTTCCTTCTGGGGCTGGATAGAACTCAAGGCACTGGGAAAAATCCACAAAATGTGGATACATAGTGCACCAGAAGTGGTTCCCTTTCTTTCCCCCAAAGCACATATTTAACCTGGGGCTTCTTGTTTTATTTTATGCTTGGAAAACTGGAGCTTGTCAAGGAGCAAAGGGGACAACTTGGAGGCTGAAATCCTGGCTAGTGGAGTCAGCTAGTCTGCCTGAAAGTCCTGCTTCTCACTTCTCATGAGCTGTGAGATCTGGAATGTATTTCTCCATGGGCCTCAGCCTTCTCCACAGTGAATGGGGTCAAAATCAAGGCTTCACGACATCAGCACCCGCCTGGCGGTGCATAGAATAACTCCGCATGTATCCCATAGCACTGCACCAGCCCCCAGGAGTTCTCAGTAAATGCTCTCTTTTTATTCTCAAAGTGTATGGGCTGAAGATATAGCACTTCCCTAGCAGTGTGAGGCCCAAGGTAGCGCGTGTGTGCGCGCACACACACACACACCACACTCACACACACCACACATATGCATGCACACATTCACACACATGCATACACACAAAGGCACATACATGAACACACATGCACCCATTCGCACACATGCATACACATGCATACATTCACACACATAAATGAACACACACACTCAACCTCCAAGACAAGTCCCTATCAGTGTGAGTTATCTTGCAACTTGCGTACCCTGAATAGTTTTCCTTCCAGTCATGGCCCTGACTGAGATGACAGAGCCACCCAGACACAGGTTATTCTTAAACTGGACCGTACAGAAGTGGGTAACAATCTCATTAATCTCCCTCTTTGCAAACTCACATAGACTCTGGAATATAGTAGGGTTAGGGACAGAATCTAGGGAACCCCAATTCCTCACAGTTTTCCAGAGGATGCTTACAGAAGCAGGTGCTACGAAGTTCAACCTTGACCTTAGCAGGCTAGGACATCATCTCTGTGGTACTTCAGCACTTCTCAACCAGAAGGATGCTGTCCGTCAGCCAGACTGCCTCTGAGTGATGTTCACACATTGGCTGTCAGGGCTCAGGGTAGGAGATGACATGGAGGTGGGGCATGCACCCGACAGACGGACGGGACGGGCATCAGCTCTGAAGACACCCGACTCACCCTTGCCGCTTGACCTCCGGCTGGTCCCTGCAACCTACCAGACATGGCTTCATCTTGCATGCTGTCTGCTGGTGTCTCCCCCAGGACCCTGCTTAGCTGAAGGAGTCTGATGATCTAGTCTGTAAACACCTCTGGAACCCTGACGCTAGCCCGACTGAGGTTGGTAACTACAGTCAGCCAAACCATCTCCACCTCATGATTCAGAAAAGGAGAGCTAATGATTTAGTTTTCAAGAAGGAAAATCTGAGGGCGATTTAATAACAGCCTGCACACATGTGAAAGGGTATTTGCGGGGAATGGGTCACCACCTGTTCTCTCTCTCTCTCTCTCTCTCTCTCTCTCTCTCTCTCACACACACACACACACACACACACACTCATCTAGGACGAATAGAGATGTGATTTAACTGCAGACATAGAAGAGGATGCTAGGGTTGGCATGGACATGACAACACAGCTGTGACTTCAGGGGGCAGCACATGATGTCTGCTTTGCTGGGTTAATGGCAAGACATCAACTTGGGATCTGCTGTGTAGTTTTCTCCCAGAGGCAGAAGAGGATCTGAGGCTGGGGGTTACTGCCACATGAGAATGGCACTGGCACCATAGTCAGCCTTGCTCCCTAGCTTTTGTGCCCTAAGAGCCGCAATGATCTCTCTCTCTCTCTCTCTCTCCCTCTCCCTCCCTTCTTCCCCCTCCCTCTTTCTCCTTCCCTCTTTCTCCCTCCTCCCTTCTTTTCTTTCTTTTTTTGTTTTTCAAGACAGGGTCTCCCTGTGTAGCCCTGGCTGGGCTGGGACTCACTCTGTAGACCAGGCTGGCCGCAAATTCACAGAGATCCTCTGCCTCCAGCTGCCATGGTGATTTTCAAGGTCCATTCCCTGGACCCACATCTGAGGCAGTAACTGGGTGACGGATAGGACCCTCACCAGAAGGACAGAGTCTTAACTGGCTGAATGAGATGCCTTGGGCACCAGGACAGGTCTGTACTGGTACTGCCCCTGCACCCCTGCAGGAGGTTTTGATGCTGCTCCCGGAATGCGGACCACAGAGACTCCTGCTTCATGGTGCAGTCCTCACTTGGAATTCCCCATTCAGGAATTTGGGGGCAGGGCCTTTGAGTCAATCCTATTTTTCTAGCAAGTTCTACTGGATGTGTCTAACTTTTTCCACACTGATATTACATTGTCAAATTACCAAGAAATCTCATACCGTGGCCCTGGTGAGATGGCTCAGTGGCTGAAGGACTTGCCATGCAAAGACCAGAGCCCAACCTCTGGGACTCACATGATGGAAGGGGTTAGCTGACTCCCAAATGTTGTCCTCTACCTCCTCATGTGACTTTGGTGGGTGTGCATGCTAGCACACGCACGCGTGCGCGCGCACACACACACACACACACGCACACACTATCTAGATTTTTTTTTTTTAAAGAATGGTCCCTAGGACTGCACTTTTGGGAGGCGGTGAAATCTTTGAGAGGTGGGAGCCTGATAGGATGTGCTCTTAAAGGGAACCATGCTCTTTGTTTCCTCCTCCTTCTTCTTTTTTCCTCGCTAGTTTTGAAGTGGGTAGGGTTGTTCTGCCATACTGAATTGCTACTTTACCACAGGCCCAAAGTAACCAGGCCGGTCAGTTGAACGTAAACCTCCTCCCTTTCTATGTTGGTTAGCTCAGGGGTTTCTTTGCGGTAATGGGAAGCTAGTTTGTGCAGATACCAATGCTGTTGCCTCAAGGACCACTGTCTGAGTAGCAGGGGTCTAGAAAAGAGCACCTTTCGATATGGGTTCCTTTTCATCCATAGCCTCCTCCCATAGAAAGGATGAGAAAGGAGAGTAGACAGGTGGACCATGCCCCTCGACAGGTGGAACACAGAAGGCAGAGTGTGACTCACAGAGACCCAAGTTCAGACAAGAAACAGGTCTACATTGACCGGTCTGGGGACCCTTAATAAGTCCTTTGAGGGGCTGGAGAGATGGCTCAGTGGTTAAGAGCATTGCCTGCTCTTCCAAAGGTCCTGAGTTCAATTCCCGGCAACCACATGGTGGCTCACAACCATCTGTAGTGAGGTCTGGTGCCCTCTTCTGGCCTGCAGACATACACACAGACAGAATGTTGTATGCATAATAAATAAATAAATAAATAAATAAATAAATAATTAAAAAAAATAAGTCCTTTGAATGTGCACAGCAGCTTAGAGGAACAGATGGATGAAAAAGTTGGGAGCCCTGGGTATCTGGTTGGCATGCGGCATGCAATTTTTTTTTTTCTTGGTGATCAGCTGCTACTTATTAGATGGAGGGGGGCGTACCATCAGGGAGGCATGGCAAGAAATCCTCTCCTTAGCACCTTCTCTCTTCTAGGAGCTCACACGGGGCAGGATAGCTACTCAAATCCCTCTCTTTCTCCTTACCTGTGTGTGCTTGCCCTCGTGTCTGTGTGTGGAGGCCAGAGGCTGGTGTTAGAATGTCTACCTTATGAGGTCTCACACTGGACTCAGGGCTAGCTCACCACTTCAGCTAGGCTCACTGTCCAGCAAGCCCAGGGATCTCCCTGTCTTCATCACCAAGCGCTAAGGTTATACTACCGTGACCAGTTTTTTTTTTTTTTAACATAGGTACTGGGGATCGAACCCCGGTCCTCACGCTTGTACACCAGACACTTCACCCACGGAGCCATCTCCCCAGTCCACAGATCTTCCTGTTTTCCATGGAAGTCAAGCTGTGCCTGCCTAGCTGGTACCTGTACCCTTGATATGTGCGCCTGAGGGTCAGACGGAGTCAGTTCAGAACATCCACGCTGCAGACTCTCCATCTCCAGCTCTCCTTCTGCCTTCAGGCTGTCTGCAGAGATTCTCCAAATGTGTGCACAGCCCACATGCCTCCTCGGAGCACCAAAGTCCCCTCTATAAGCAGCTGCTCCATTTCCCCAGATGCAGGCTTGAGAATGGGGCTCAGCACACTGGCCAAGCGCGGCTTTACTGGGATGCATGTGTCTGTGACAGAGGCTGATGACCAATGGCAGAGACCTGGTGCCCTGCAAAGTCCAAGCTATTTACCATCGTGGAGAAGAATGTGATCCCTGTCTGTGTGCTGGGGCTAGAGTTCAGCAGTAGAATACCTGCCTAGCCTGTGTGAGACCCAGACTCAAGTCAATGCACCCCAATAAAATAAAATGGCCAAGTAAGACAGCATAATAATACACTGGATATTAAAAAACCAAATTTCTGACCCACCCTCCTTTGTCCTAAACCTGCCTCTCCCACTGTCTTACTTCTCCAAGTTGCTTGAGTTGGAACAGAATGTTTTGAATCATCTTTGATGTGTAAACACCGGCCACAATTACTGTCCGTGCAACAATGGGGCTGTATTTATCAGATATGTATTGCCGGGTGACACTTTGTGAACATCAGTATATTCATACAACCCTAGACAGTGTAGGTCAGCCACTACACATGGCCTCTCTCTCTCTCTCTCTCTCTCTCTCTCTCTCTCTCTCTCTCTTTCTCGCTTGTTCGTTGTTCTATTTTGTTTTTCTTTCAGACAGGGTCTCATGTATGTCAAGCTGACCTCCAACTCACTATGCAGAGGAGGATGACCCGAATTCTTGAGTCTTGCTTCCAACTCTGAGAGCTGGGGTAACAGGATGGTACCGCCACATCTGGTTTCTACAGTGCTGGGGATGAAACCCAGAGCTTCATTTATGTTCCGCCAGCACTCCATAGGCTAAGTTACACTTTACCCAGTCAATGTGACCTCTCGATGTAAGGGAAACACAAAGCAAACTGTAAGGCAATGAGAGGGTCATAATCCGCTGCCCCCCCTTTTTTTGCCCTAAATTGAACTATTTATTGTTGTTTTCCAGAAACAAATATCAGTCTAATTTCTATAACAGACTGTTATCATATTTTCTGAAATCAAACATAAACATTTGTTAAAAAAACATTTGAATTCACAAATTTCATCACTCAGTTTTACAGATAGGGAAATTTTAGTAATTTTGTGGGAGCCTAGGAAGTTGGGATGCTCACCTTACTAGACCTGGATGGAGGTGGGTGGTCCTTGGACTTCCCACAGGTCAGGGAACCCTGATTGCTCTTCGGGCTGATGAGGGAGGGGGACTTGATCGGGGGAGGGAGAGGGAAATGGGAGGCGGTGGCAGGGAGGAGGCAGAAATCTTTAATAAATAAATAAATTAAAAAAAAAGAATACGCTGCCCCTTTAAGGAGGTATTCTAGGCAGATTCACAGAAGCTTTGTTGCCTGACCTTGCCTCCAAAAAGGGCACCAGCTGCAGGGCTCACTGCTCAAGTGTTCACGGAGGGAAGAGAGCAGTCCATACAGTGTCGCCTGGAGACTACAGGGGATTGAGGGAGAATGAGATCCTTTGATTAGTCTAACCCTTGGTGACCTGCAATTTCCATTCACTGCAATCAAAGGACAGAAGTAAGTCCCAAGAGCCACGCTGGCTCAATCACAGGTACAAGGAGACTCTAATGTTATGATTGGCCCAGTTTGGATGACATGCATATGCCTGTGGCTTAGAGGGAGGCGTGCACCATCATTAGCAGCCTCACTAGAAATATATGGAAGAGAACAAGAACAGTTCCCAAGGGAAATAAGATGCTGAGAAAACAGAAACGCCAGGTGACTTCCATTACTCCCAGGTACAGAGCAATCACAGAAGTCCAGTGGTAAAGGGCAGGTCATGTCAACCGATAGCGTGACAGGAGCTCCCACGAAAATGCTTACTGAGTATATGAGTCTCTTCTCAAAGCCAGCCTAGTATGCATTGCTATATCTCTGACCCTCCGGTGTGGTGGGGGGAGCTAATCCAAACTTGCAGGGCTCAGGAGAAATTAAAATGTGGGCACTTTGCTCACGATCTTCACCAAGCTGAAGACAATGGCAGCAGGCATTAAGTTACCCCAAAGGTTTTTGACAAAGAAGCAAAAAATTTAAAATGGGAAAAAAAGCACATTCAACAAATGGTGCTGGACAACAAAAACTGGACACCAACATGTGGAAAAATGAAAATAGATCCATATTGATCGCCATGCACAAAGCTCAGTTTCAAATGGATCAAAGACCTCAACATAAAGCCAGCCACACTGAACCTCACAGAAGAGAAATTGGGAAGGGCACTGAACGCACTGGCACAGGGAGTAGTCATGCAACATGGAATAAGTTTAGCTAATGTGGTATGATCAGAGACAGATCATCCCTGCTCCCATGCTCTCCAAAGAAAATGCTGCAGCAAGTTAGTAACCGTCTAGTTGCTGAAGGACTGATCTCCTGGTCCAGGATGCTCCCTCCCACTGTGAGCTAGCTTCTCAGACAGCCCACACTCCACTCAGTCTTAAGGGACCCCTCCTTAGGTTCCTTCGAGCCTCATGCAAAGCTCCCATCCCCCACCTCAGAAGATAGAAGTATGTTCTTACCTCAGACAGACAGTTTGCATTTGTCCGTACCTTAGGATAGCTGGATAGCACATCTTTCTTGCATTTTGCTGCTTGTTTGTGTTTTAGATGGGGCCTCATTGTGTAGTCAGGCTGACCTGGGACTCACAATACTCTTGCCTCCCACTCCCAGGCGCTGGGATTATGGGTAAACATGGGCCACCACACCCAGTTCCGGTAGCATTAACTGCCCCAAGCTTCCCATGAGGGATATTTTTCAGGAGCTCTGCAGATACCAAAGCCCAATGAGTACTTTCTATAATAACATTGTATTTCCACATAACCCATGTATATAAACTTCCATATAGTTTCTTTTCTTCTCTTTTTCTCTTTTCTCCCACAAACTTTGTTACTTCCATAGTACTTATGGTACCTAATGTGATGATGGAAATTCTTCATCTTTCCAGAAATTTTATTTTTTAAAATTCTCTCTCTCTCTCTCTCTCTCTCTCTCTCTCTCTCTCTCTCTCTCTCTGTGTGTGTGTGTGTGTGTGTGTGTGTGTGTGTGTGTGTGTGTGTAAATATTTTTGATCCTTGCTTGGTTGAACCCATGAGCTCAGAACCCAAGGGTATGACTGTGCTGTAATTTGGGGATGCCAAATGAGAAGTCTTGATTACCAGTGACAAGGCTCCTTTTCTAGTTCAAGAAAAGGAGCTGGGCGCACGCCTTTAATCCCAGCACTCGGGAGGCAGAGGCAGGCAGATTTCTGTGAGTTCGAGGCCAGCCTGGTCTACAGAGCTAGTTCCAGGATGGGAACCAAAAGCTATGGAGAAACCCTGTCTCTAAAATCCAAAAAAAAGGAAAAGAAAAAGGAACTTTTGAATGAAAGATAACTCAGTCACCTCTGATTTTAACTCGGTATACAAAGCTGACAGAATTTTTCCTTCATGGGGGAGTTCAACCCCTTCTCAAGATGGGTGTAGGAGTTGCCTGAGAACCCCAGTAGCATTCTGAGAAGACCATGGAGTCTGGAGACCCTCAGCTTGGGTGGATTCTCATTTCACCTGTCTTTGTGTAGGGACAGGGACAACGATCAGAGATGACCTTGTACTAGTGCCACTTTGACTCTGGTGCTAGGTGCCTGGCGTGCCTGGTCCTCTCTGGCCAACATGAGCTCTGGCACACCCTTTGTGCCTCCCCCTTTCCCCGCCTCCACTGAGGAGCTGCAGGTCTGCACTGGTCCGTACTGGTTTAGTTCCTGGTTTTGATGCTAATGAGAGTCCCTCTTGCCATCATCTCTGTTCCTGGGTTCCTCAGAGGGCTTCCTCAAAGACTCGGCTGCTGGTGTGCACCAGAAATGGTGTAGCCCAGAGGCAAGGGGCACATTTTATGAATCTCTCCTTTGGTTTGCTTTGTCACCATCCTGGATCCAGGAAGCCTGTCTTCAAAGTCTCCTCTCCTCCAGTACCTTTTTCGGTCTTTGGTAACCAATCCCATACAGTCTCATGAGCCTGAAGTCTTTGTAGAATACCGCCATAGAAATCTGAGTCCAGATCCACCGAGAATGGTGGTCCAGACTCCCAGTGCTGGGTTAGGAGTCCTGGGTAGGAGAACTGCCTGGCATTCCGGCCCAGCCTGGGCCCGCCTCAAGAAATTAAAGAACGCAAAAGGAGAACACAGGCCAGACACCACTTCCCATTATCTGGCACCTCCTAAAGCTCTCCAGAAAATTCTACAGCTGACATATTCTTGCTGCTTCTTTCTAGAAGTAAAGAGTGAAAGTTCTTGAGTCGAACCTTCCTCTCCCTTTCCCAGCCTCACTGCCATTCCCCTTCCCTGCTCTGTCTTAAAGAAACTCTCCCTCTTTATTATCTTACAACAATTTTATTTTATGTAATGGTATTCAAAATGTGGTTGTTGAGACAGTAGCATCTGCCTGGGAACTAGAGTGGGGGCACACAAATAGTTACAACTTAATGTGAACATTCAGAATCAAAAACTCTGGGAAGCCCAGAAATCTGTGTCTCAATAAGCTCCCACCCAACCAGGCAGTGGCGGTGCATACCTTTCATCCCAGCACCTGAGAGGCAGAGGCAGGTAGATCTCTGTGAGTGTGAGACCAGTCTGGTCTACAGGGTGAGTTCCAGAACAGATGGGGCTACACAGAGAGATACTGTCTGTAATCCCCTCAATGTCCAGCCAAAAAGAAAAAGAAAGAAAGGAAGGAAGGAAGAAGAAAGAAAGAAAGAAAGAAAGAGAAAGAAAGAAAGAAAGGGAGAAAGGAAGGAAGGAAGGAAGGAAGGAAGGAAGAAACCTTGACCCTACCTTAGGAGAACTGATGAATTCCCAAGTTTTAACATCCCTAGTCTGGGTGTGAACCAATGGTTCTTCTTCCTGGCTGCCTATAATTGTCTAGGAAGCAATGAAAAAGTAATAATGTTTTTTAAAAAGAAAAAAAACCCTTTACTCTGTACAATAAAGAAACCTCTGGAGGCATCACCATCCCTGACTTTAAGTTCTATTATAGAGCTACAGTAATGAAAACAGCTTGGTATTGGCATAAAAACAGAGAGGTGGACCGATGGAATCAAATCGAAGACCCGAATATTAACACACACACCTGTGAACACCCGATTTTTTGACAAAGAAGCTAAAAATATAAAATGGAAAAAAAGAAAGCATCTTCAACAAAGGGTGCTGACATAACTGGATATCAACATGTAGAAGAATAAAAATAGATCCATATCTATCCCCATGACAAAACTCGAGTCCAAATGGATCAAAGACCCCAACATAAAACCAACCATACTAAATCTCATAGAAGAGAAAGTGGGAAGTACACTTGAACACATTGGCACAGGAGAACACTTCCTAAATATAACCCCAGCAGCACAGACACTGAGAGAAACAGTTAATAAATGGGACCTCCTGAAACTGAGAAGCTTCTGTAAAACAAAGGTTATGGTCAACAAAATAAAACGGCAGCCTACAGAATGGGAAAAGATTTTCAACCCCACATAGGACAGAGGCTGATCTCCAAAATACACAAAAACTCAAGAAACTAAACATCAAATGACCAAATAATCCAATTAAAAATGACGTACAGATCTAAATAGAGAATTCTTAACAGAAGAATCTCAAATGGCTGAAAGACACTTAAGGAAATGCTCAACATCCTTAGTCATCAGAGAAATGCAAATCAAAACAACCCTGAGATTCCATCTTACACCTCTAACAATGACCAAGATCAAAAACACTGATGACAACTTTTGCTGAAGAGGATGTAGAGTAAGGGAAACACTCCTCCACTGCTGGTGGGAGTGCAAACTTATACAGCTGCTGTGGAAATCATTATTTGTAATAGCCATAACCTGGAAACAACCTAGATAACCCTCAACAGTGCATGGAGTCACGTCTTAAAAGAATTAAATGAAACAGTGGAATTAGTTTTCATGATATATCTTATTGGATATTTTATGAGATATAAGATATTTTCCTTAATTCAGTATGTCCAAAATATTATCATTTTAATATGAGGCCCTAGGTAAGTGTAATGTTGGTTGGTCACCAGCAGCTGCCAGATTGGACAGGGAAGCTCCATACATGTGTCGGAGCAATGGCGGCAGCAGAACCAAGGAAGAAAGCCAAGGAGAGAGAAGGGTGAGGCTTTTCTGCCAAGCCCACATCATACTGAGTGCTGATGTGTAAACTCTGCTCCCTATGTCCTCTTGTCCTGCTCTTCCAGACTTGGGTCATACGTCACCTTCTCTGTGAAGCCTTCAGAATTCCGGAGTGGTTCTGAGCAGTCTAGCCCCAGAACAACCAGCATTTCCTGAGCACTTACTAGATTCCCTCACTGGGCTGAGAACTTAGCCTGAATTATACCACTTGACGCCCCATTACAACACCATGAGCTAGGAATCGCTAGCCTTGCTGTGCAGAGGAGGAACCTGAGGCTCAGCGAGCTCAAAGGGCTTCCCCAAGCTCAATCAGAAAGTGGAGGAGCTGGGATTCGAACCTGGGACTGTCAGGCTTCAGAACTCATGTGTTTCGTGCCTAGCTCTGGGCTACTCAAAGTAGGGCCAGTGGTAGTAACAACCACTTACAGATCATGAAAGATGCCCAACTTCTGGTTCCACCCCAAGTTAATTGGGTCAGAATCTACATTTTAACAAAGTCTCTCCTGATTCATGGGCAGATTGAAGTACAAGGGGTACGAGCTGAGGCTAGCCTAGAATTTTTGTACAACTGAGTCCCACCCTCCCGTCCCCCCACACTACAATTAAGAACATGTACGATTGTGAAGCAGACTGCACTCATGGGTACACTGGGGTGCACGCAGTCCATGGGCCTCAGGCTGGACATGCTTACTGCTTACATAGAGCACGTTCAGAGTAAACGGGGCATGGGTAACTTGCAGGTTATGTGCTCAGCCTGGTGGCCATACTGAGTTCATGCAACCCGTGCGCAGATGCTGTCACAGCGCTGCTGTGGTCTGCGCATGGTCATGCCTGATCAATGGCCAGATCACATTTGTGTCTGACTCTGGGCTTTCAGTGAGTACCGCCTATCAGACGGAAAGTGAAATCATGAAACTCTTTCAGAATTCGAGGGGCCGGGATGTGAGCGTGTACCCTGGGTCTGGTCACTAGCGGCACAGAGGGAGAAAAGGGGGAATTGAGAACGATGATTGTTTCTGTTTTCTAAATCATGTCTGCTGAACTGATTTCACTCCAAGCAGCAAGGGGCCACGTTTTACCGCGCGGAACCGTGCTACCCTCACCACAGAGACAGACAGGCCAGCAATTGCCGAATGAACTAAGAGACCACCTCGGAGATTAGGTGTTTACAGAGATGGTTCCAGCATGCAGCCTCTGGCCGAAATCATGTTTAATCTGTTGATGGATCGAACTGCCTACAAACTGTTGGCCGGTGGCAGAACTCTGAAGGGGAGGTATGTTGGGAGACAGTAAGCCACTGGGGAATGTCTTTAAAGAGCATAGCCTGCTCTGGCTCCTTCCTGTCCACCATGAAGTGAAGAATCTCCTCCCCCACACACTTCCACTGCCATAAAGTTCTGCCTCACCATGGTCCCATCATCAACAGAGCCAGGGGCTATGAACTAAAGTCCCTGAAACCATGGGCCAACAAATCTTTTCTGCTCTTAAGTTGTTTATGTCTGGTCTCCTGTCACAGTTTTGAGAAGCACAGACCAACACCTTAAACAATTCCAGAAGGCACCACCTACAACCTGGATGCTGAGCCATCTCTCTTACACCTGTTTAAAAAATATATTTAAAAATTTCTCTTTATTATGTCTCTTTGGAGGGATGCCCGGCACACGTGTGGAGTCAGAGTAGCATGTGGGAGTCTATTCACTTTCTCCATGTGGTCCTGAGGATGGAACTCAGGTCGTAAGCCTCGGCAATAAGCACCTCTGGCCTTTGAACCATCTCACCAGGCCCAGTGTTTATATTTACGAAGCAAGCATACGCATACATGCACACACAGAGACAGACATACACACACAAAGGCACACACACCAGAGCTATACAGTGCCCTAACTGCTCAGCTACAGATACTAGCTCGCAATAAGTGTAGCCTTACTGATCCTCAACTTCCTTATGGGTTGACTTGGATGATTATCCTAGAGTCATCCTGAAGTTCCTTGTAAGATGCCGTATAAATAACACTGTGATAAGCCATGTGTGTTTCCACTGGAGAATAGGTGACAAGACCACCAGGGGCTGGAGAGATGACTCAGCTCAAGAGCACTTGCTGCTCGTGCAGAGGACCTGCACTCCCATGCATACACACGACCTCTAACGCACACACATGCACACACACACACTCACATGCACACACACTCACACATACACATGCACACACACACATACACATGCACACTCACACATACACATGCATACACCCTCACACATACACATGCACACACACTCACACATACACATGCACACACACACACTCACACATATACATGCATACACACACTCACACATACACATGCATACACACACTCACACATACACATGCATACACACACTCACACATACACATGCACACACACACTCACACATACACATGCACACACACACTCACACATGCACACACACACTCACACATACACATGCACACACACACATACACATGCACACACATTCACACATACACATGCACACACACTCACACATACACATGCACACACACACTCACACATATACATGCATACACACTCACACATACACATGCATACACACACTCACACACATACATGCATACACACACTCACACATACACATGCACACACACTCACACATACACATGCACACACACACTCACACATGCACATGCACACACACACTCATACATACACATGCACACACACTCACACATACACATGCACACACTCACACATGCACATGCACACACACTCACACATGCACACACACACACACATACACATGCACACATACACTCACACATACACGCACACACACAAATATTTTTAAAAGAACACCAAGGCATCTCATATCTTCTCATGAGGTCCGTGCATTGTTTTTTGGACTAGAATTCTATTACAGAGCAGAACTGGCTGTGAAATACACACCCGTCTTATTTGGGGGTTGTAAAATGTCCTTGCACGAGAACATTGCACGAGGAGCTTGCTGTCGTTGGGAGCAAAGCGTGTCTCTACAGTACAGCAGAAGCGCGCTCCCTCCTCAGAGGAACTGCAAGCAGGGCTCTGGTCCTTGAAGGACACAGTAGGCAGCATGCTTGCTGGGAGCTGGCACGACCTTTTTTGGCATGTCTGTCTTGTCCCTGGAGGGCCGGGCCCTCTTATTACATTTTCCCAGCCTGGAGCTGAGCTCTGCGGGCAACCGCCTGTCATGTGTTTGTCTGATGGGCATCATTTCTTCTAAGAATCTAATTAGGATCTTTTCAAGAGTTCGGCCTGGAAGCGAGGGGATTAAATATGACTCAGAGGGTGCGCTGCCCAAAGCCAGGCAAAAGCCGAGATGACGGCCCTTGATTTATGCTTGCATTTATCCCATCTACAAGTCCCGGCAGCTTGTCCTTTCTGTGCCAAGCCAGGGGATGAGGCAGAAGCTGTCTGTTTCACAGACTGGGTTACTCTAAAAGAAGAGCCATTAAACTTGGGAGGCACAAGGCCACACCCACCGAGTTCCCTTCCACGGACCTCTTTTTGGGGCCAAAGGAAAACTGTATTTCATAGGTCCCTTCAGCTAGTGGAGACCATGTAGCTACTTCTAACCAAAACAATATAGCAGAGGCAACCAAAACAAGTAGCCCAGGCGGCTGGTTTCAAACTCTACAACTTCCTGCCTCTGCTTCCCGAGCGCTGGAATTACAGGCATGCACACAGTCAGCTTTCAACTGTCTCATCGGCGCTCTGCTCTTTAAGCGTCAAGAGGCCGTGAAGCAGAGCCCCTCCACCCCGTCCACAATCACCCTCAAGCATGATGACGTGTGTCAGCCCTCAGTGGAGGCAGGAGAACCGTGAATTCCAGACCCTGTGACGCGTGTCAGCACTCAATGGGGGCAGGAGAACCGTGAGTTCCAGACCCTGTCTTAAATAACCAGGACCGACAAGGTGCTCTGGTGAGTCCACACAAGCCTGTAGCCCGAGTTTGCTCCCTGGAACCCACATAAAAGGGAAAAGAAGCCTGACGGTGGTGGTGCACGCCTTTAGTCCCAGCACTCGAGACGCAGAGGCAGGGGAATCTCTGTGAGTTCGAGGCCAGTCTGGTCTACAGAGTGAGTTCTAGGACAGCCAAAGATACACAGAGAAACCCTGTCTAAAAAAAAAAAAAGAAAGAAAGAAAGGAAAAAAGAAAGAAAAAAGAAAAGAAAACAAGAAAAAAACTCCACGAAACAACTCCTCTCCTCTGACTTACACACACACACACACACACTGCAGCATGTTTGACCCCCATCATACAAACATACACTAATAAATTAAAATACACACACACATACATATTCATAGAACTTTGACCTTCGAACTAGTTAGACAGATAGTTGAACACTTAGGGAGAATAATGCCTGGTTTATTTGGTAAATGTTTGCAGAGCACAGACTGAATGCCAGACATTGTGTTAGGGCCAAAAAGGGAGTTTGGTCCCTGCCCTCATGGGGCCAGTGATCTGATAACAGCAGCTCAATGCTGAGATTGCTCAATAAATAATACGCTCCTAAGTGAGGCGCAGATACAAAGAAGGCGTGCACGTGGCCACGAGCTCACACCAGCCCTCAGGCAGACACTCACAAGCGTGGCATTGTACCCTTCTTTCTGCTGTGGTTCTGTGAAATTTGATTAACTTTTGAAAATTTCAAACAACCCCCCATTTACACGATCTCAGCCAGTTGCCTTTTTGTAATGAAAGTAAACAGGCATATGCCCTAAAATATTGAACTTTAAAAGGAAAATCAAAGCCACCAAATTTGATGTGAGATCCTGGATTCTGGGTCGGAAAAGGCGTGCCAGTAGGAAAATGAGGTGAGCGTCATGTTAAGTCTGGGGGGTTGGGGACATTGTTCAGTTGGTAGAGTGCTCGCCATGCAAGCAGGAGAACCCAAGTTCAAGCCCCCAAACCCACCGTAAATGTGTAAAAAGCAAGAAGTGATGGTGCATGCATAGAATTCTAACACCGGAGAGGTGCAGAGAGGCTGATAGCCGGGCTCACTGATCAGTCAGCCTAGTCTACTTGGAAAGTTCAAGGCCAGTGAGAGACAAGATGGGGAAAAATGATAGCCCTGGTGTCAACACACACGCATACATACGTGCAGGTACACTGGAGCACACACACACACATGCACACACCCACACACACTCACATATGCACACAGGCTGGATTCTCGTGAATAGCACCACACAGATAAGAGTCTTGTAGAAAGCTGCTCGGAATCGTTCTTGGGTTGGGGTATATCCAGGATTGCTGCATGCTTAGTAGTGCAACGCTCGAGTTCAAGTGCTAGTATTGCACTCCCTGCGCCCTGCAATGCTAACGTATTCCATGTGTCTATCCCATAGGTCAATACAGTCACGCAAGCCAGAGTGTGAGGTCTGGGGGAAAAATACATGCATGAAACCTATTTAAAACTGAATATCAGGCCGGGCCGTGGTGGCGCACGCCTTTAATCCCAGCACTTGGGAGGCAGAGGCAGGAGGATCTCTGTGAGTTCGAGACCAGCCTGGTCTACAAGAGCTAGTTCCAGGACAGGCTCCAAAACCACAGAGAAACCCTGTCTCGAAAAACCAAAAAAAAAAAAAAAAAAAAAAAACCCAAAAAAAAAACCTGAATATCAGAAAAACAGAACTTTAATATGAGTAAGTCCTAATACTGCACACAGGATAAACTTCCATTGAAAAGAATCATTGACCTTCAACTATACTTAGATATGTGGTGGTTTAGTCAGTGACCTTTATTTTATTATTTTAATTAATAGTTTTTTAATGTGTTATGATCAATGGAAAATGCTACTGCACACTTTACTTGTCTTTGAGATTTATATTTTTCATTTTATGTGTTTGGGCATTTTTTTCTGCATGCATGTCTGCATACCACATGCCTGCAGTACCCACAGAGGCCAGCAAAGTTATGACAGCCACTTGGTGCTGGGACTTGAACCCAGATCCTCCGGAAGAGCAGTCAGTGCTCCCAATCTCTGAGCCATCTCTCCAGTCCCTACTTCACTAGTCTTCTATTAACTTAGGGAGGGAAACAAGGAGAGGGAAGGAGGAAAGGAAAGAAGGGGTTAATAAATGGATGAGTAATATGCACCCCCAAATTCTAAGAAAAAAAAAGTATCAGAAATATAGGGCTTTTCAAAGCAGCTGCCGTCCCCAACACAGGGGGGAAAATTGGGAGACTGTGCTCTGTCAACCATAGCGCCCACGTCACAAGTGGTGACGAAAGGCCAGGTTGTAGTCCTGGCCATGGGGAAACTGAAGCAGGAAGATCTCATATTCATGAGCTGCAGGAACTATGGCATGAGCTCAAGACAGCCATCAGGGTGACTAAGTGAGGTACTGTCTCGAAACAGTGGTTCTCAACCTATAGGTGGCAATCCCAGGGGGACAAATGACCCTTTTACAGGATTCACCTAAGACCATCAAAAAGCACAGATATTCACATTATGATTCATAACAGGAGCAAAATTGCACTTATGGAGCAGTGACAAAAATAAGTTTATGGTTGGGGTCACCACAACATGAGGAACTGCATTAAAGGGTCACAGCATTAGAAAGGTCGAGAACCGCTGCACTAAACACTGAAGGCAGAGATACAGGTGTGGCTTATTATTAAAGCACTTGCCTTAGAAGAAGGGGAGGAGGAAGAGGAGGAAACAACAGAAGCGACTGTTCTAAACATATGGCTCCAGTCACCACCTTAGACAGTCACTACCACTCCATCTGAGCGTGTGGTCCCCAGTCTCCTGCCAGAAGCACAAGGTTTCACTTGCTCACACTTCTCCCACAGCGTTCTGTGATATTCAGCAAGGATATGATGACTATCATGAGCACCTCATCCAGCGTGCTTCCTCATGAGTCTCTCCAGCTGTGTTGTCCCTTCCTCCATCTTGGTTTCTGATGCCCACCAAAAAAATTGTAGACACTTCCCTACTCCCCCTAAAGACCTCAGCAATACTGTCATTCCCAAGGCTTGGACATTTTGGTATATACATGTACATGTTCATGGGTGTGTATATGTGTGTGTATGTGTGTGTGTGTATGTGTATGAGCGTGTGTGTGCCTGTTTGTGTATAAATAAGTGTGCAGGCCAGAGGCAGAGGTCAGGAGTCTTCTCCAATCTCTCTCCTCTTTGTCTGAGATGGTATCTCACTGACCTGGAGCTAATTAGTTTGCTTAGATGGACTGCCAAGCAAGTTATCCTGATTTGAACACTATGCCCCAGGCATCTGCCTGTCTGCACCTCTCCAACCATGGGACTACGGGTACTTTCCACCACACATAGCTTTTACATGTGTTCTGGGGCTTGAAGTCAAGACCTGATGCTTGCACGGCCAGTGCCTTCTGACTGAGCATCTCCCCAGCCTAGAGACTTCAATTTGCAGACAGCGGTCTGCACAAATCTCAAGTTCCCCATCCCCTGTGTCTGACGACACCCACAGCTGCGTAGCCCAGACTTGTTCCGTAGCAGGAAAAGGAAGCTCACTAGGACAAGACAGTGCCTCACACGGGGGTTTCCACCTTCGTAAGCCGTCTCCATGAGCAAAATTAAAGGCAAACACGCAAGACCCTAGAGGAGCAGTGGAAGGTCCCCCAGCCAAGGGTGGTGAGCCAGCAGGGGGCAGGGTGGACCACTGTGCATCCCGGAGTCTGGGCTTTGGGGTAGCTTTTTACTTCAGAAGCAGCATGTCGTCATCTTCTCACATCTAGAAGGGGATAATGAATGAATTCAAAGTAGAGATGAAATCTCATCACTTCTACCACTGGGAGGGACCTGGCAGCAATGAGGTACATGAAACCCTCCAGGCCCAGAAAGGTGGGCACCTCGCCCCTGGAATCTGAAGAAGTTAGTGCTGAAGGCGCTGAGAGCTGGACAGTGGTTGCTAAATTCGGGTAGAGTCAGGGCGGAGTAGAGAGTTACAGCAAGACCAGAACGCAGTTCTGACCAGCTACTGCCCAGCAGGGGACTGCACATGACAGTACTGTCCTGTGCACTTCAAATGCTAAACAAAAGGATGTTGAGTCTTCACCACTGAGAAGAACTAAGTGTGATGAGCGCTTGAGGAATTTGCATGATTATCCTGATTTAAAAAAATTCTAACTCAGCCTTCAATAATTCTGCTATGTATGTATTATATATCTTGATCATATCCAGCCTAAGTCACCCTCCTGCTCCCTCAGACCCTCCCAACAGTGTCCTCTTCTGCTTTGTGTTTGTTTGCTTGTTTGTTTGTTTGTTTTAATAATCCAAGGAGTTCAGTTAGTGCTACCTACAGTCACACAGGCAACACTTCTGAGGAAGATAAGCTCCCTCCCCGGCAGCAGCTGTCAATGGCTAACAGCTCCCCTACTTGGGGAGGCTCATGAGCCCCTCCCTGATCCATGCTGGACTACTGGTTGGCTCGACCTCCTGTAGGTCTTGTGCAGGTGACTACAGCTCCCATGAATCCACGAGTCCTACAGCCTCGTCATGTCCAGAAGACAGAATTTCACAGCTCCTCCACCATCCTCCAGCTCTTGTATTCTTTCTGCCCTTTCTTCCCCTGAGTTCCCCGGGCCTTGGATGGGGTTGGTAGGATGTTCTGCTTAGGGCTGAGCCCTCAGCGGTCACTTGTTCTCAGACCTTGATGAGTTAGTTATGAGACTCTGTATTGACCGCTATCCACTGTAAAAAGTCCTTTTCGTCAAGACTGGGTGTTGCACTGATCTGTGGTCACAAGCAGAAATATTCAGAAGGTACTTTGACAATGTGTCTGCTATGACTTCCTCAGCCACGGGCTTCTGACCATGTTGACAGTACCAGCCCTGGTTCTTTCCCAGGTAACAGGCTTCAAATCTAATCAGAAAGCAGTTGGAACTTTGTAAGCCACTTGTGAGCTCCCTGACAGTCATGTCATTATTACAGCATTCCCTGTGTCTTATGTTCATGTATCGGAGCATCACGTGCTATGGGAACTCCTTCAGTCAATAGCCTTTTAGACACCGGCCCATTTTGGACATGGTCTGAGGTACTATAAGTGTAGACAAAAAGTGTGCGTGGCCCCTTTTCTGCTGGATTCAGTTCCCAGCTTCCAGCGCATGCAGAGGACTATGGATCGCTAGCCTTACTGTGAATTTATCCCCAAATAAATAAACCTTTGCTATACTTCATGCCCGGCTATTGTGAAACTATTTATTATGCCTACATTTGTTGCTCACATGGTACTTAGCAAATACTAATCATCTGTATGTGCCATTTCGCAAAGGGGAAGGGGACAAATTCTCTCCTCCCTGCTTTCTTTTTTTGGGGGGGGAGGGGGAGAAGGAGGTTTAACCTGAAGGTCAGAAAAGCAAAACAGCCAGCCACTGGCTCTTACTTCTACCTCAGTCCAATATGGCGATCCTGCCTCCAGGAATCCTGAGAATGAGACTGACTGAGAGCTGTCTCCTCACATCTTATATCCTCCCTGCTTCCCTAGGAGTAGGTAACAACTAGCCTCCATGCTGGCCCAGTGAAGCCCTGTAGCTCCATAGGCAGGGAGTCAGGCTGTACCAGAGCCCGCCTCCAAGGGACAGAGGTTGACTGTCATGTCCCTCCAAGTCCCAGCTAGTGATCAGCGCTACAGAGAATGATGAAGCAGAGAAGGGAATTCGACCGGAGTGTGAGCCAGAGACAGTGGCGCTGCAGCGTTAAATGGGGGGATCCAGGAAATCCCCGGAGCTGGCGGCTGAGCTCAGACTTGCACGCGAAGCGATGTGTGTGAGCGGGGAATGCAGAAAGATGTACTCAGTTCTTCCAGAAACTGTAACTACAGCACAGCCTGATCCGTGTAACCAGCAGAAACCCGTTTCTCTAACTGCTGGAAGCTGGGCATCCAAGAAGGCTGTCAGCAGGGTTGAGGTTTTCTCGGGAGACCACTTGTCTTGTCCTGCAGGTGGCAGCCCTCGTCCTGCGTCCTCCTGCAGCCATCCCTCACCTCTACGCAGTGCCTGTCCTTCTGACCTCTTATGTGGGCACCAGTCACTAGAGTCCGCCCGTGGGACTTCATTTTATCTTAACCATGCTTTGGAGTTTTCACTTTGCTTTGTTTTTGAGATAGGATCTTGCTGGGTATCCCAGATTGGCCGGGAACTCACTATATTATCTAGGCTGGATTTGAACTCATGATCCCCCTGCCTCAGTCTCCTGTGCTGGTTTTGCAGTATGTATCCATCATAGGTGGTACCGTATTTCAAAATATAGTCACATATTGAGATGCTGGGGTTGGGGGTCCAACATATAAATTTGGGTGGACAAAACTCTAATCTATAATAGTGAATGAATAAATAAGTGAATGAATGAATGAACTTCTATGCTGTTTTTCTTCTGGGGAAGATTAGTGCAGTTAAGAAAATATAGTCAGGGAAGGCAATTGGCCACATCAGGAGAAAAGGCAAGGATGTGACAGGAGCTGTTGCTCAATTCCCCCTTGGCCAATTCCAAATGTTTTTCCCCAGCTCTGGCTCTTAACTATTTCCGGAAATGGTTTTATTAACTCTAACTTGCTGCAGGCTGCAGTAGAACAAACCCTGAACCTGGAGCTGGTCCTGTTCTGCAGGATGACCTTGGAGAAGTACCATAACCTGGAGAGAGGGAGGGGGGAGGGGGAGAAAAAGAGGGAGGGAGGGAGGAATGGAAGGAGGGAGGAATGGAGGGAGAGAAAGAGAGAGGGGGAGAGAGAGAAAGAGTGAGGGAGAGGGGAGAGAGAGGGAGAGAAAGAGAAAGGGAGAGAGGGAGAGAGGGAGAGAAGAGAATATGAGTGTGTTGGGCATAACATATGTGGAGGCCACAGTCAACTGTAATAATAGGAGCGGCGGGGCTGTGTCCCCAGCATCCCAGCCGCCTGCTAGCTTATGCCCGAAATAACAACACACAAACTGTATTCATTTAAACACTGCTTGGCCCATTTCTATCTAGCCTCTTCTAGGCTAATTCTCACATATTAATTTAGCCCATCTCTAATCATCTGTGTTGCACCCCAAGGTGCGCTTACTGGGAAGATTCTAGCCTACGTCCATCCTGGGTCGGAGCTGAATCGCCTCTGCCCAGGAGAGAGGAGCATGGCGTCTCTGTCTGAGGCGTCTTACCTCACTTCCTCTTCCTCCCAGCATTCTGTTCTGTTTACTCCACCCACCTATGTTCTAAGCTATGAGCCCAAGCAGTTTGTTTATTACTTAACCAATGAAATCAACAGATTGATATATGACACTCCCACATCACTCAACCTCAGGTGTTTCCACCGTTTTCTATCTTTCATATTATAATCTCAACACTCAGGTGGCTGGTGTAGAAGGAACGTGAGTTTGAGACCAGCCTGGTCTAGATGTGATAAGATTCCTGTCTCCAAACAAAGGGAAGCAGGGGGTAAAGGGAGAGGGGGGAGAGAGAGAGAGAGAGAGAGAATGTTTAAAATGTCTGTTCTATTGATTCTGTTGTTCCAGTAACATGGAGTTTACTTGAAAGAGATTGTTGATCCAGCCGCTTGAAGCATCAGCAGCATGGCCGAGGGGATAGATAGCTCAGTGGATGAGTGCTTGCCCTTCAGTCATGAGGCCTACAGTTTGGATCCCCAGGATCCACATTAAACAGTAGAGTGGGCACAGTGGCCCGTCTATTATCCCAGCACTTGGGCTGTGGGGACAGGAGGCCCTGGACAAGCTGGCTAATTAGGGTAACCAAATGGAAGAGCTCCTGGTACAGGGAAAGATCCTGCCTCAGTAAACAAAATGGATCGCAATGGAGGAAGAAACCTGATGCCAGCCTCTTGCCTCTGCACACATGTGCACAGACCACAAACACACACACAAAAAAACTAAAAGAAAAACTATTAGCGACTCCAAAATGACCAAGGCAAGTCATGCCATCACCATATGCTCAGGACTTAAAGCGTTACCCAAACTGGAATTTCAGACAAAGACAATGGCTCCTGGATGTTCCAGGTGAATTGCAAAGTAAAATTAGTGCAAAACAGGCACTTAGAAGAGAGGAAAAAGGCATTCTGCAGACAGGAAGTTCATCCCAGGGTCCTGGGGCCCCTCCCAGGGGACACTTAGCTCTTCTGAGTCCCAACTCTGAGAGAAGCAGAGGTTTGTCCCATCCTCCCAGCCAGGAAGGGACTTCCTGTTTATCTTTCCAGTATACAAGATGTGAAACCAGAGCAGAAGCCAAGATGATCAGAGCTTTCTCCTGGTGCCCATTCCGTGCGAAGCAAGCAAAGGGTGGAGATTTACATTTAAATCAGTGGGTCTCAACCTTCCTAATGCTACAACCCCTTAACACAGTCCCTCATGCTGTGGAACGCCCAGCCATGAAATTACTTTCGTTGCTACTTCATAACTGTAATTTTGCTACTGATTTGAATCATGATGTAAATATCTGTGGCGTTTTTGTTTTTTTTTTATGGCCTTAGACAACTTCTGTGAAAGGGTTGATCGCCGCCAAAGGGGTTGTGACCCACAGGTTGAGCACAGATGATTTAAATGAAGCATCTATCATGGTTCTGTTGCAGAAGAACAGTGTGTGCGTGTATGCGTGTGTGTGTGTGTGTTTTAGACTCAGATCTATTCTGACTAGGTAGACTGTTATGCAGGTTCTCGTTTGGTACTGATTTGGTGGCCCAAAGATGAGGGAAACCAGTAAGATGAGCAGAACTGAAAGCAAAGAGGACAAACATGGGCACTTTGAAGAGCATTTGACAGTGTCCGATAGAGCTGAAAGCACCCATATGTCGTTTCTCCATCACTCTTATTTTCTTCATTTTGCTTTATCTTGACATGGGGTCTTTCCCTGAAGTCCAAGCTGACCTCAGACTCGTGATCCTTCTGCCTCCCCTCCTAGGAGTGGGCCTGAAAGCATGTGCCCTCATACCCACCGTCTCTGCTGCTCTTCAAATACAATCTGAGCTCCTTAGTCTGGTCCATAGCAGAGGTTCGCACTTTGCCATGGCTAACACAGAGAGAAAGTCCTTTCTTTGCTTCGGGGATTCTCTGTACTGCGGGGTGTTGAACGGCATCTGTGGGCTTATTGCGTGACATTACCCCGTGGGGAGACTGGGACATACTTAACCCAAAGATGAACTGAGGACAGACCAAATTAAGAATACTACTAGAGTCCAACTTGGTTAGCCAAGAGTTATCGGAGTTACTTTAAAGAGTATGGTGAGGAACTACTTGCAAGAGCAGAAATGACTCAAAGACAGCTGCCTCACCAAAGCCCACACCAACATAGGTGACAGTCAACAAAGCTAGAAACCTGGAGCATACTGCAAAACCTGTAGGCAGCTCACAGGTTGGAGAGTCTCCTCTCTCGAGCAGTGCTTACTGCTTATATCAGCTTAGGCATGGAAGGACCTCGTGGATTTGGTAAGTTTTAGGGACTTCCTGAGCCTTTTGTGTTGTTTGCTATCACAAATCTTAACCAGCCTCCCTTTAGAACGTCCTGAGCCAGGATAGAACGCTTCACTTCAGAGGAAACTGCTACACAGCAGGATTCCCCTGATAGATGACGATAGAATCTCCCCCCCTGAAGGTGAAGATGACCCTCAAGGTCCCCAGTCATCATCACGAGAACAGCGCTGCTATATGACCCTCAAGGTCCCCAGTCATCATCACGAGAACAGCGCTGCTATTCATCACAGACACACCATTTATCCACTGTAGCCCGGGCTATGCAGTCCTATTATTTATATAAAGTCATGGGATTTGGAGAAGGTAGGGACTGAAAGGGGGCTTCTATGGTGACAGAAGTGTGGCTTCTGGTTCAAGTTGTAATGGCTATTCAAGTAGTTTTCCCTCAGCACTGTGTGCTTTACTGTAATTATGTTAGTCTCGAATGGTATACTGAAAATAGGCACATCTGGAAGGCTGGCTGTGGAAAGTCCTCCAGTACACAAGGTGTCTTCGTTACTTTTCTATTGCTATGACTGTGGCCAAGGCAATTTATAACAGGAAGCACTTTAGTTGGGCTTACGGTTTCGGAAGATGAGAGTCTGCAGTGGCAGAGCAAAGGCGTGGTGACAGAACTCAAAAAGAGAGAAAAGGAAGGGCTGAGGTCCCACTGGCCCCTTCCAGGGGACGCTGCAATGACCTGAAGACCTCCCACTAAAGTTTACCTCTTAAAGGTCTCACGACTTGCAGCAGTGCCTATCTGGGGAACACACCTTCAACCTACGGTCTATGGGGGATGCTCAACGTGGGACGTGCAGCGGTCCCAGTGCTGGGGTGTGCCTGCCTCTGAGTTAGCTAGTCTAGGAGTGACGGTTAATATGCAGGGAGTGTCCAGGCAACAGGCTTATTATCAGTCACTCCAGAGACAGGATCTGGGCCCAAACCCAGTGATTCCTCCCCAGAGGCACATAGAGGCTCTGGGCCAAGTCATTTCCAACCAGGCTGATGTCAAGAGCTAAATTGGAAGGCTGCATCCTGCCATTGTCCCTATACTACAGTCTCAAGGCAAAGAGGTGATGTCATGAAAATGGCCTGTTTTATTCTGAAACCATGGGTAAAGTTGGGTGGAGAGGAGCACACATAAGTAGCCCTTTTCCCTCACTCTGGTACCAAATGGGGATACTCTGCCCTAAAATGTTAAGGGGTATCTAATGATCCCCATTTCCAGCCATACATCTATGCATTCTTCAGACTTCTACAATCCCAAACAACAAGAACAGTATTTTCATCATGAAAAATCCACCCTACAGTGGCTGGCATTCCTCTAGAGACCCTGCGTTGGTTTCTGACTTCCCTGGACCCCCTGATCCTTGGCTTAGCATCCTGATAATCATTCAGCAGAATCAGGAGGCTCTCCCGAGACTCTGTCATACCCAGACACTCTGAGTGGACCATGGAACTAACACCAGCCATCAAGTAAGCCTCAGAGCTGAAGTAGTTAGGATAATGCTTGTCTTGATGTGAGGAAAGCAACTTAGGGAGAAGAGCTTGTTTTGGCCCACAGTTGGAGGGGGCTGCCTGCTCCCCCAGAGCAGGGAAGACACAGGAGCTTGAGGCTTCAGCTTGCCTGCGTCGTCAGCAAGCAGAGAGCCATGAATGTTGACACTCAGCTTGTGTTTTCCTTTTCACTCCAGTCCAGGACCCCAGCCCATGGGATAGCACTGCCCACATCTACATTGGGTCTTCGCACCGCCGTTAACCTAATCTAGACCTGCCTAGAGATTTGTTTCCATGGTGATTTTAAATCCCATCAAGTATTCAATCAACATTAGCCATCACACTGGATACATGAGAAACCCCCTTGGGACTAGAGAGATGGTTCAGCAGTTAAGAGCACTTACTGCTCTTCCAGAGGACCAGGGGGGTTAATTTCCAGCACCCGCACGGTAGCTAACAAATATCTGAAACTCCAGTTGCAGGAGATCCAAGCCCCTCTTCAGGCCTCTGCGGGCATCTGCCACTCAAGTGGTATTCAGACATACATGCAAGTCAAATATTCATACACACAAATAAAATTAAAGTTTTAAAATACTTGAAATACCATGGACAGACTGAGACCTGTGGGTTACTTTGGCCAAAGCCACTTACCACAGTAAAATATGTCTGGGTGTCAGGGCAGTAGCTGAAAGAACAGTCACTGGTGGGAGGCCATGGGAGTCGGCATTCAAGAGCAGAGAGTGGGTGTGTCCTGCCTAGAGCGGCTGACTCCACCAGCAGGGCTGTGCTGCCATCCAGACCTTCCTGTTTTGATGTCCAGCAGACACCTTTCTTCTCCTTTCAGCTCCCAGGCATCTTCCCACAGCAGCTTCTCCACGGACAAGTCGGGCTCCATCCAGACACACGTTAGAAGTACCTGGAGCTTTAACAAGCCCTGGTGTTCAGGTCCAGCCCAGACCAATCAAATCTTAGTCTCCAGGGATGGAACTCAGGTATGACTGTGCAAGAAGAGATGTAGCTCTGTGGGAGGGCACTCATCCAGCCTACATTAATAAACATTAATCTTATTAAATGTTTTAGTCTGTGCTCAGTTTCTATAACAAAATATTCAAGATGGGAGACTTTTTATATAGAGCACCAGGAGACTGGGGAGATGGCTCGGTAGGTAAGGTGCTTGTGAGCAAGCATGGAGACCTGAGTTCAGATCCCCAGAGCCTGCGAAAAACTGGGCATGTAGTGTGTGTCTGTAATATCAGCACTGTAGATGCAGAAACAGGCAGCTCTCTGGAGGTCCTTGGTCAACCACACTAGCTGTGTAAAACTGGAACCATATGGTGAAGTCCTAACATACTCACACACACACACACACACACACACACACACACACACACACGTGCATGCATGCATGCACAGATATATACACAGAGATGCATACACGCAGATACATACATATATAAACATATGTACACATACAAGTACACACACATCCAGAAACACAAACATACGTATACATACACATACAAGTATACACACATCCAGAAACACAAACATACACAGACCCGAACATACATATGTACACACAGCCATAGTTCAGTACTGAATAGGCACCTCTGACCCATCCATTCCTGGAGAGCTGTGGATTTCCCCTGTGCCAGGACTTTCCATGAAGGGTGGTCAGCCGGCACCACCAACCCAAGGGCTGCTCTGCTGCTCATGAATGTATGCAGCTCATCTGTGATTTCTGGTTTCCTCCACAGTAGGGAAGTGAACAGAGGTGCCCGGGTCTCAGATCTTAATCATGGGCAGCAATACTGCCTGGCTCAGCTTGGTCACCACGCAGAACTATGAGAGAGGGTGCCATGGTGGTGGTGGTAGAGTGTGTGTGTGTGTGTGTGTGTGTGTGTGTGTGTGTGTGTGTTTGGAGGGGTGCATATGCACATAGAGGCCAGAGGTCAATCTCAGATCACATCCCTCAGGAGTGGTCCTCCTTGTTTCCTGAGACAGGGTCTCTCACTGGCCTGGGGAATCTGCCTGTTTCCACCTTCCCAGAGCTGGGCTTACGAGCATGCATTGCAGTTCATCAGGATTACAAGCACTGTCACACTTGGGTCTTACATGGGCTCTGAGGACACTTGCTTATATGGCAGGCACTTTACTGACCTTGGCATCTTCCCAGCCCCTACAGTGGGTTTGAGCAGCTCAAATTTTAAAGTGTTTTGTTACAAACCTGTAAGTAGCAGACACCTCACAGAATATTGGAATAAGGATCAAGGAACAAGGCTTAGTTTTCCTGCTGAGAGGCAAATGATAAATAATTTAGATTTCAAAAGTCATAAATAATAAGGTCACTTGCCGGGTGGTGGTGGCACATGATTTTAATCCCAGCACTTGGGAGGCAGAGGCAGGTGGATCTCTCAAGGCCAGCCTGGTCTACAGAGTGAGTTCCAGGACAGGTTCCAAAAGGTACACAGAGAAACCTTGTCTCTAAAAACAAAAAAACAAAACAAAACAAAACAAAAATGGTCACTTGACACACATTCAGATCAGTTTTTGTAGTGCCAAAAACAGCTGCAGATGTGATATTATGGAACGAGTGTTTAGGTAAAACTTTATTTACAGTGCTGGCATGTCAAGGTTTGTCTTACCTAGAATAGTTGATGAATATATATAACATGCATGCATACACATGAGCCTGTGTGCACACATCTTCATGGGAGACATGGATCTGAATGTGTCCCTGTGTCCATGTCTGGGTTCTGTAAAGAAAAGCAACAACCCAGGCAACATTTCAACATTTCAGCACAGCAGTCTGGGGACTTCCTGCTTTTGTAGGAAGGAGAGAGGGAGGCATCATAGTAAGCCAAGAGAAGAGGCAGCTGCTGTGTCCTTGTTTCTGGGTTAAGTCTGCAGGGAAAGGAGGCCAGTGGCTGGGCTACTGTGGAACTAGCCACCCACGCGTTCGCATCTGCTAAGAGAGAAGTGAAGTCACCCTAGGGGTGGGGGTAGTGAGAAGAAGCTGTAGAAGTTAAAAAGGAGTTTTTAAGGATAGACTTGGGGGAAGGCTCTACACCCTTCCTGCAGGGTGCTGGTGGACACTGCCTGCCCAGTTTGGTTTGATTTTCCTCCTGGGACTCCCAAAGGGAAACTTCCTGCCTGAGTCACTTCTTTGGCTGAGTTTAAAGGGCCAGCAATACAGGGGCTGCTGAGAGTTCTTCATGGAGTTTGCAGATGTGGGTTCAAAACCCTGTGTACTTCCTTGGGGCCTGTGACCTCATTCTGCTGAGCAAAGGGCTCCTCATCTGTAAAGTGGGCCGGCTCCCAGAACCAGCTCCTGGCACCGTTCTAGTAATGAGAATCGTGTGTGTCAAATGTTTGGCACGGAGCTTTGTGCTCAGGAAGGGCTCCCCAAGGTGGTCCCCTGAGACAGACTTCTGGGATTCCAGGTTTTAGAGATGCCATTCCTAACACCCCTGGGCTGTGCCAGGTTCCTTTCACTTATGACGTCATAGAAACTGGCTTCTTTGCCTCCACTCAGCACCTTTATTGGCCCTTGTGTCTGACAACAACGTCTCTCCTTTAGCCAGCTGTAAACCCCCGACGCGGGAGGTTCTGTATGCTCACCATCCCGTCCCCACCCTCTGCACAGGCCCAGCACACAGTGGACAGTTGCTATGTACGGCCTAGCTCCCAAGGAGATTCTCTAAGGCAGTGTGTCTCAATCTTCCCAACACTGCGACCCTTTAATACAGTTCCTCATATGTGGTGACTCTCGACTGTAAAATCACCTTCATTACTGCTTCATAACTATAATTTTGCTACTGTTATGAATCCTAATGTAAATATTTGTGTTTTCCAATGGTCTTCGGTGACCCCCGTGAAAGGGTCATTCAACCTACAAAAGGTGCTCTGCCCGCAGGCTGAAAACTGCTGCTCTGATGGGAAGCATCCTGATGCATCAGTTAGGTTGGGTTAGATTAGGCTGTCCTGGAGGCACAGGGAGCCCCAGCATTGAGCTTCAGAAACCTGGCATCAATCACAAAGGCCTGTAGCTGAATTTTCCTTTGGGCTGCCAGCTCACAAAATGACATGGAGATTTATTATTAATTATGAAAGCTCAGCCTATAACTTAGGCTTTTCCCACGAGCTCTTAGAACTTAGATGAACCCATTTCTATTCATCTGCGTGTCGCCACGTGACTCATGGCTTTAATCTCCCTTCCTGCATGTCTTGCTCGCTCTGAATCTGGCTGGCGACCCTGCCTTTCTTCTTCCCAGAGTTAACTCTAGCTATACCTCCTGCTTAGCTATTGGCCATTTAGCTTTTTATTAAACCAATCACAGTGACACATCTTTACACAGTGTGATCAAATATCTTGCATTGATGGCTGACTTCTCAACCATCTAAATATAACCCCGGTGTCTCCTGTGGGATTATGTGCTCATGACTCAGCTGCAATTTGGGATGCTGTCATTGCAATTGGTCACTTTTATTGGCCCTGCAGGGTCAGACACATGTCTCTTCTGCTCCCCACCCATTGGATACAACTAGTCACTCAGCCCTGTGCACCTGCAGGGGAACGGGTCAGTAGAGGGTTGCTCATACCTAGCCAGTGTGTGCCTCTGCATGTGGAAGGCTCAGACTCTGAGACTGGTTTCCTGAGTCTGTGACTAGGAAGAGTGAGTCCCAACGCTCACTGAAGACCTGGAAGGGACAGAGATGGCTTCTGAGAACCAGGTCAAATCACACCACAGCACCCTTGAACTTCAGCTCTAAGACCCATCCCAAGAACCAAAACTGCGGATGCTCAGGCCTTCTGTACACAACGGTAGAGGAAAAAACAGACACTGCAGCTCACACCTGTAATCCTAGCACTCAGGAGACCGAGTTCTAGGTGAGCTGGAGTCACAGAGTGAAGTCCTTTCTCCAAAAGCTAAGAAAATCTCTCATGACCCTTGTGTTCAGAAGATAGCTCCTTCTGGGTCGCAGGGGTGAGCTCAGCTTGGCCAACTAGCATCTTTATCGTGTGAGTCATCTTGCCAGTCCCAGATGTAATTTTTAAAATTTATTGCATGTATAATGCATGCATAAAATTATTATATTATAATGTGTGCATGTCTGTGCGCATGTGGGTGTGAACATTCCACAGAGGGCAACTTCTGGGAGTTAGCTCCCACCAGGCTTTCTGGGCAAGTGTTTCTACCCTACTGCACCATCTTGCTGGCCTCCAGACTTAGTTGTTGTTTTTTTCCCTGAATCTTTGATCCGTGGTTGAACTTGCAGATGTGCCAGCCAGGGATATGGAAAGTGGACTGTATTTATCAGAAAAGGTGTGGGGATCACACAGCCTTTGCCCACGTAACATCTAAGGCACGTGAGGCGGTGTCTTCAGTCCGTAGTTCCTTGCCCTGTGGGATCCGGAAGGCCGCTCATGGCCAGCACCAAGACCATTTGTGTCCCCGGTTGAGATGCTTTGATGTTTTCATTTTGATAAGGTATCGACAGTCACTCATTAGAGGCCTAGCTCCTAATTTGAAGTGACTGACGATTAGATAAACCATGAAGACAAAAATCTTTCAAGAAATTAGGCCCTTAAAAGCTTTCCATTGGATGCGGAAGACAGAGTGACTCTTGGGGTCTCTCCCTCTGGCTTCAGAGGAAGGTGGCTCAATGTACTTGAATCTCTTCTTCAGGGACAGCTCAGGGTCACTGCACATAAAGAGGGCTTGGAGGAAGAAACAGAGAGAAGCAGGGGCTAGGAGCTGGACATACAATTCTGTCGTTATTGCATTTGCCTTGGATTCAAGAGAACTTGAGTTCTGTGACCAGGCACCTGCTTGTAATCTCAGTGCTGGGTAGGTAGAGACAGTTTGGGGGCTAGGTGGTCTGTCAGCTTAGCTAACTTGGTGAGGTTAAAGCCACTGTGAGACTATGTTTCAACAAAACAAAACAAAATCAAAAACTAAACCAAACCATATCAACAAAAATCCCATGATGGAGACAGCTTGAATAATTTATACCTAATCCGGGCTGGAGAGATAACTCAGTGGTCAAGAGCACTGACTGCTCTTCCAGAGGACCCGGGTTCTATTCCTAGCACCCACATGGCAGCTCACAACTGATCCAGTTGCAGGGGATCTGACACCTTCACGCCAATGCACATAAAATAAAGTTAAATAAACCATAAAAAATATCTAAAAAAAGAATTTATACCTAAAGTTAATCTCCGGCTGCCACCTGCACACATATGCATGCATGTGTGGATTAAGTCATTGGATGTTCATGGAAAAAGGCAGCATTCTGTGACGATGGATTATAGCTACTGCACGTCGATCTTAAATGTCTCACCCTGAAGACCACGTATCAAAAGCTTGGTTCCTGGTTCCCAGCCCATGGTGCCATTGGAGGGAGGGAGGGGGTTGAATCTTTAGGTAGTTGATCCTAGTGGGAAAAAATTAGGTCATGGTGGGACATGCCATTGAAGGGAATCTCAACCCCATCTCTTTCTTGATGTCCCACAACAACAATGAGGTCAGGAGCAATGGAGCCAACTGACCATGGGCTGAACCCTCTGAAACTTCTAAGTGTTCATTCTTAATGCTTGTTTATATCTGGTATTTTGTCAGAGTGACAGAAAGCAGGAGCATCCAGCTCCATCCTGGATTATAGAAGGAGGGTAGTGTCTTTCTGTTATAGAAGCTTTTCTCCGTGAGAAGTTTCATTGGGACTTTGACATCTTGACAAAATTGTCTCTGTCTTTCCTTGGAGAAAGGGAAAGTGCCTGTAAAGTTAAGCCCCACACTTGCTCAGAAGTGATGCTGAACCTGTGCCTCTCAGGCAAGGATTCCTGTCCATTATCGCCACTGCTGTTGACCCTTCACCTGTCTGACTCAGCCAGGAAGCAGATGTGACAAACACCAACTGGTGCCAAAGACCTGATGGCGCTATCACAGAAAGGGCCACCAGACAGAAGACAGTGGTTAACAGTCCTAGGAAATCCATCCACGGGGTTCTAAAAAGGGTTCTTACTTGGGCTGCACTCTCGGAGGTTCTGACCTCACTGGTGTCGGGTGGAACCCCAGGCTTGGCTATCTTTGCAAAGTCCCTGGTTTATCCTAAGAAAGCCAGGGCTGAGACCATTGAGAAGCTGAGCCTTGTGCCTGGAACTCTCAAGGACATTTGGGGACGTTTCACCGTGGAAGAAAGAAGCGGCTGCAAGCAAACCTCTCACTGAATGGACCTCATTTCTAGGGACAGCTACAGCAAATGTTCAAAACTGCAGTCAGCCCTGGTCCCACCGGGAAGGAAATTTGGTGATTGGGAGACAAGGGGCTGAATGCTTGAGGGGGGTCCCTCTGTAAGCTGACCCTCTGCTTGTTCCAAAAGTCTGGCGTACAGGTCCTAAGGGCAGACATCTGACTCACACTTGCCAGTGTTCATGCATTGTTTCCAGTGCTGCTATCAAGGGATGGGTTTTCACACTGAATATGGGGTAGGAGTGATGTTTTTTAAAAATTCAACTGACTAGCCGGGCGGTGGTGGCGCACGCCTTTAATCCCAGCACTCAGGAGGCAGAGGCAGGTGGATCTCTGTGAGTTCAAGGCCAGCCTGGTCTACAAGAGCTAGTTCCAGGACAGGAACCAAAAGCTACGGAGAAACCCTGTCTCGAAAAATCAAAAAAAAAAATTCAACTGACTTAATCACCATCCTCATCATAAGTGAACAGTGACCCTGATACCAGACTCATCTGTGTATTTTTTTTTTTTTTTGCAAGTTAACTTAGAACAGTCTAAATCAAGCAGAAATGAACTGGTGGGTCCTCCATGGCTCCCTTTTCTGGTAGATTCTTCTGGAATTTGTATCTAGGGCTGATTTGTTTATTGGTAGATTCTGTGGCTGGCTTGCTTATCCACTAATACCTGTTTGCCCTTCCTAGCTTCCCATGTAAGTATGTCATGAGACAGGACTCTGTCCAATAGGAAGAGGAAAGTCCATCGTTTTCCACAGCCAGTTCTCTCTGAGCAAGTTAGCTGTAGGAAAAGCAAGTGCCCACTGCAGAACCTTGACGTATACTGCACAAAGAGAAAAGCAAAGCCACCGTGAAAACCAAAGCAAAAAGATGCCTGGATCCTGAACCATCCCTCAACTGGGGGACCCTCACATCCAGGCTTCTATAAGTGGATGGGGTTTGAAATCCTTACTTGTTGATGTCCCTGTAGTTCGGGCTTTTATAATAAGCTGTAGCCAAATGTGTTCTTAATGCGTGCCTTTCCCTCCATGCTCCTCTGGAATGGCTTGGATTTTAAGGTTTCCCTAAGTCCCTACGGTAGAGGCTTGGTCCTCAGGCTGTGATGCCACTGAGAAACAGTGGAGCCTTAGGGAGCTGGACCATAGAGGAAAGAGGCCAGGTCACGAAGAGCAGGCATTGGGACCCCCGACCCCTCCCTCTCATTCCTGGTGAGTATGAAGTGACCAGTTTTCCTCTGCCACACAGTTCCCTCACTGGTGGCGCTTGATGTCTTAGTCTTCTGAAGTTAGCTCAACCTCTTTGGCTTGGCTAATTCATACCTGTCTTTAGATCTCTCCTTAGAAGCCACCTCCTCCAAGTAGTTCTCCTGGAAATCCATATGCCTATGCCCAAGGAGGTATCCCTCTTGTGATACCTTCATTGCCTTCCCCCGTTCAGTACCCGAGTCTCCGACAGCTCGTCTATAATCCTGGAAGAGGCGGGGTGTGTCTTTGTCAGCTCTGTGCTGTCTTCAATGCCCTGGGACATGACAACTCTCACTGAAGACTCAAGGCAATGTGCTCATCAGCTATCCCGGATGTGCTTAGTGCTAAGCTAAGTGCTAAGTGACTAAGCTAGTGCTTAGCCGGTGGCAGCTGCAGCTTTCCTTGGGGCCTCACTGGCTGAGATGTCGACCACCCAACATGGTCTCCAAGATGCCATCTCGGGTTAAGAATGGCTGATTTCCAATGTTAGCAGTTAAGCATGTCGAGACGGCCTCAGGGCCCAGGCAGTTCTGGGCAAAATGTTTGAACTATGAATTAGCCACAGGTCAATACTTGAATGGTGTTCGAGAGGGGCTGGTGGGGGCAGAGAGGAGGGGCAGGGCAGAGAGTTTTAGGCAGGAAAAGAACAGAAGACAGAATTTCAGGCTGCACCCCTACAGGGCGTTTCACACCCACCTGGGCAAACAGTTCTCTCCAGTAAGATCAAGAGACAGAGTTCCAGAAAAGTCTATGAGATGAGCTGGAGAGATGGCTCAGCCGATAAGGTGATTGCCGCCCAAGCAGCAGGAGGACCTGAGTTTATAACACCCAGAACTTTTTCTCTCGCGCGCTCTTGTTTATACACACACACACACACACACACACACACACACACACGGATTGGGGGGAGGGAAGGGAGGGAGCAACTGAAGTAAAGCAACTGAAGTTTGTGCAAAGTTTAAGCTGGTACAGGCTCAGGCACCAGCACCCTTCCCCCAGGGTCCCCAAAGCCCACACACACAGTCCAGAGGTTTCCACAAATTCCTTTATTGATACAGCAAAAAATGGGAAAGAACAAGGTCCGCTAGTGACCCACAGGATCGAAAAGTGCAAATGTACTCCAACTTCAAACAAAGATGGGAGTGACAGGCCTTGACCACTGGGGCCATGAACTGCGCGATTAAGACGTCCTTAACCACACAGTTGTGATAGCAGTCAACCAGGTCTGATTAACTCTTTGGTCTCTTTTATTGGAACAAACTTGGGTTGTAACGGAGACCCTCAAAGTGTATCCCAATGTGCGGTTTGGGGTCAGAAGGCACGTTAAAAAGCTGCCCGTGCTGGAATACTTCAAGTCAAGCGACTAAGACAAGGAAACTTTTCTATTCTCCAAAAGGTGCTAAAATAGTCCTAAATATCCAATACTGCCAGAGGCAGATTCCATACCAGTTAGCTGCAGGTCTTCACCAATTCTGTCTACATGATCCGGAATTTGCTACCCTCTCTTGACTTCCGCTAGCATTATCCCCACCCCCACCATGTGCCGTAAAAAAAAAAAATAAGGTGATATGTTACGGACACGCAATTAAAGACAAAGAAGCTAACGCACCACACAGGGGTAACACTGAGCGAGTTGCCCTCCTGAGGGATGTCAGAAATGTGGACAAACTTCATTCTCTCCACATGGGAGGAACTTTTGTGTAGACGGGGGGGAAAAGCCAGGAAGCCCAGTTCTGTGGAAACCGCAACTTCCTCTGGGAGGTGACAAAAGATGCCTCAGAAGCAAGCTCAGCTGGTGGCAATTTTGGTGAGAGACACTGAGTCAGAAAGAGACGGAAATGCTGGGAGTAAAGCCCGCAGGATTCTTGGAGAGGCCGATAGTACAAAGCCATGGAATTTGGCCAAAAGATGGAACACGGGCTGTTTTGGTTGCTGTTTTGCTGGTGTTTAATGCCTTCAACCAACATTGTGAAGTCCCGGGCTAGGTTCGACCAAGGACAACAACCAAAGAAATTAATTTTCGGAAAGGAACCAAATACAAAGAAAGAATGTATTCCACAATTCCGCCTCATTACTCATCCACAAACTCCAGCCAGGGAGAGAAGCTGACCCCAAATCACCAGCAAAGAAAATCCAGAAATAGCCCCAAGTGTTTTAGTTGAGATTCTGACTGGAGAGTCAGGCTTGCATGGGAACCCTACCAGAAACTGGGGATAAATGTTATCTGTAGCTTTGTTAATTTTTTCTGTTGTTATTCCTATAATAAAGCTTAACTCTGATTAAAGCAGAAATGAGCTAGTTAGCACACCTCCACGTATATATAACCATCATCTCCACGGCAAAGAATATAAATTTATATATACTCGGAGGAAAGGTTAACTGTGTAAGGCAAGGCGTCACAAACGGGTGGCCTCAGGTTCAACCAACTTTCTGCTCACTCGGTGGTTTTAGACATTTTAAATTATAGCTTAAATTAAAAACCAGTGAGTTTCAGTATTTTAATCTGAAATTAGCCCCACCTTTTCTTTGCCCTCTTTAAGGTAGGCACAGCCCCTGCCACCCTCCCCACCCTCATTTATTTTCCTGCCTTCCGGCTACTGAGTTTGTGACTCCTGCCTGGAAATAGCACATACCTAAAAAACACACTTCTTCACCTAAAACACCCTCCCACCCTCGAGGGATCTTCATCTGTCTCCCTCTTCCCATTTCTCCCTTTCCCGTTCATCTTAAGTCCCCCTGTCCCCAATCCTCAGACAATATTTGCATCCACTCAAACCGTCCTCTCTTTCCATTCCAACTTCATTTTGCAAAACACATTCTCCCATCCCACGAACATTCCAGGAAGGCTCCGAGCCGGGCAGTGGGAGTCACTGAGTGTCTGACTGTAAAAGGGCTGAGTCATCTTCCTCAAAACATCTTTGGGCACTGGCTAAACGACTCTTTAGTTTTTGGTAGAGCCATCTTCTATGAGAATATTGGCATATGTGACTCTCCAGTACCAAATATACACCCAAAATGTGTACACGTCAAACAGAGGCTGTGCCGGTAGCTGTAACGAAAGGCAGAACTCAGCTGAACGCAGGGGCCTCGGGCAGCCACCGCAACGGCTGTATTATTGCATCTGTACACAGTACATGCTTCAGATCGCTAAACATTGATCAAAATTGATCGAAATCTCTTAAGTTTTGGTTGCCACATATCAAGAACAACTGTTCAGCATGGCATTTAAATAAAACGTTAATATTTCTTTAATTCACAAGCACAATGCCCATTAATTTAATAATAATAATAATATAATAAAATTTAAAAGCTTTGAGGATGGATGAAATTTTGGTTAATTAACCAAAAAAATAAAAATAAAAATAACGGAAAAACCCTACAAGAAAGATATTTATATTTATGACAATAACCAGTTTTATACTTTAAAATATTATCACGATTAAAAAAATCTAATAATTGGAAAATTGCCTCATTGTCCCCTATTCCAACTTAGTGACTACAGAGGAATCAACAGGCTGAGTATGGAAACAGGTGTAGTATACACACAGATGAACACACATACCACACACACACACACACACCACACACACACACACACATACTCATACACACAATCTTCCCTTGGCATTGACTTTTTTAATTAAAATAAAACCCACTGTGCAGTTTCTGTCCTTGCAAGAGGATGACGGAACACCCCCTACATCCAATGCCGTACCTTATGACCAAATATTGGCCTCAAAAAAGTAGGAATGACCTTAGGGTATCAAGAGGAATGGTCCCCAAAACAACTCACTGAGACAGCTGTTCCTCTTTCAGTTGCAAAGGACACAGAAGCCAATATAGCTCTACCGAGAAGTTCCCTACAATCTATTCCCATCGATTGCCAACCCGGTGCCCTAAAGAAAGGGGGTTTGCAGAGTTCCCTCTAGAGAGCTAAGACATTAAACAATGGCCTTATTCATGTGACTATTTTCATCCTCCAACCTTCACTTTAAAGAATCTACTTAAAAAAGAAAATCCCTAAGTATATTGCTGAGGTGGCCGCACTTCCCACTAGGAGAGAGGAAGGTGGAACATTCTAAACGTGAAGTGCCCTTCGGAGCTGTCAGGAAGCTGGGAGGTTGAGAGGCACAGGAGAATGGGCTCTTCCCAACTGAAAGATGCCCCCGGCCTGGGGAAGCTCACGGTCGAGAAGAGGAAAACACTATAAGGCCAGCTCCCTGACTTCTCCTTCAGCTCCTGTGGCCCACCTCTTCTGCCCACTGGTGAGAAATGGTAGGTCTCCAGGCACAGACTGCAAGCTACTATTTTACAGGTCATTCACAGAAGCAAGAGCTGGCCTCCAAGACTCTGTAAGGTTATCTGGGCAATCAAGAACCTTCCAACCACTACCCCAACACAAGGCATCACCAAAGCCGAGCCCTAGCTAGGCAACATGCCAAGCATTTTCTCCCCACAGATCCTTAAATCTGAAACACGCCTGCAGTGCTGCTTGCTCAGAAACTTTGAAACAAAGGCGGGTTGTGTCCGGCTGACAGCGAGCCTCAGGCAGGATCTGTTTCAAGACTCGCGCTTCACACTTTTGCCAGACCTGTCTTAATTAAGGATCTTTTCCCTCTGCATTCTGCCCAGCTCAAATGAGCAGGTTCTGAGTGTCCAATCTCCACCTGTGACCTGAAGCGTGTTGAATGGTGGCTAGCTGCTTCTCAGAGCTTTGGTCTTCCAGATAACTGCGTGGAGCCCTCTTTGAATAGTCCCTGGTTCCGGCCACCACAGAACAAGAGAATGGCTGGACATAGAGGGCCGCTTGCTCTGAAAGTCTCTAACCAGCTCCCAGCCAGGTCTTAGCAAGGTCACTTAATTTATGGCAACTCCATTAATCTTGCTCAACAAACTTATGATTGCACCATTAAAAATACACAAATGCTCATGAGAATGGCTAAATTATTGCTCTGGAATGTTAACAGCTGGACTAGAATTTCAACTCTAGTTGTGGATAAGTATTCCCCCCCTTTTAAAAACAAAACTAGGGGCCCTGGATGTGCAGCTCTGTTGTGAAGTAGCTGCCTAGCATACGCAAGACCCAGGAGTCCAACCCCGTAACTGAAACAAACATACAGCACCCCTCCAAAAACATGAACACCTAGTTGAGAACCTAGCATCTAACAAGTAGGCATGTAAAACATGATTGCTTCAAATAATTTGGGGGCAGAGATATGTGAGCGTAAGACCACCCAGGACACTCTATTGGGCCTGCAGAAGATGCCACAGCTATCTTGGGTCATGGAGCCTAGGGCAGAACATTTATGCCCACCAAAGCCTTTGATATCCTCCAAATTTCCTAACCCTTTCTGCAGCTCATCTCGGATTGAACTGCCACCCTCCCTCCCATCCTGTGGGAAAGGGACATTGGTCAGGTGGAGTGTAATCCGGGTTCATGGTTCATCTTGAGGGAAGCCCTGGTTGCGTTGACTCCGGGGTAAGGGGCATCTGGCAAGGTAGCGGGGACCGCCGTAGGCCCGGAGAAGCTGGGGCAACCTTTGCCAGGTGGACAGCAACCGCGCCGCTGCGAGCTCCCGGGCCTGCTGATCGAAGGGTGCCAGGAGGTCAACTGGAGCGGCCTCGCGCAGCACCTTGGGCAGGGGGCCCACCTCGGCGGCCGCCCCACCTGGACCCAGGACACAGTGGAAGAGGTCTCGGCGTCGCAGCAGGCAGTCCCTAAGGAACTTCACCAGCTTCTCCAAGCACTCACTCAGGTGTGCCTCGTCCCAGCTGTGCGTTGGACCGCCCTCCTTCAGAAGCACCGCCAGCAGCACCGTTTTCAGCACGTAGGAAGACAGGATGCGGCCCCAGTGGGTAGCTGCCATAGGGTCCAGCCCACGGGCACCCAGATCTCGAAGAGCTTTAAGCAGCTGCAGGCACTTAAGGTAGCAGGCACCTGGAGGAGCCCGTTCCTGAAGCCAGCCCAGCAGTTTCTGCTCCTGGCGTGCTGTATTCACACCCCACAGTGCCTCAGCGCGCAGGCCACCCGGCAGCTCTGACAGGGCTCCGCTGGGCGAGGGTGGTGGTGGCGGTGCCACAAGGAAGACGCCATCGCCCAGATGGACAGCGGGGATGAGGCGCACGGCCATGGAAAGGCGACAGCAGCCATAGTCCGTGCGGCAAGGAAGGATGTGGAGGGTGGGAGGCTGCTCCAGACCACCTGGGGTCAGGCTAACTCTACAGCGACCCTCCAGGCTGTAGCGCACTGTGGCCAAGGAGCGCTGTAGGTGCGCCTGGAACCAGCGCAGCACCAGGGTGGCAGAGAGGTGGCGTCGGCCCTGCACATCCACACAGAACCCTTCAGCAAAGGGTTTGCAGTCGCGATGCCACTGTCCTGTCGAGGTCCCCGAAGGCGAGGGCGGTGCCTTGAGGGCACAAACGAAGCAGCTGCGGAAGGCAGGAGCCAGCGTGGGCTCGGTCCCCAGGTTCCGCGGCTCCAGAGCCACCTGCGGCGGGAAGCGCAGTGGCACCAGCACGTCGAAGCTGTCTGGCCGGCGGATTTTATGCTGCTCGTAGGCGCTGCCCACCTGGATGAAATCTCCCCGGAAGGCCAAGGCCAGCGCTCCCCCGGTGATGGGGCCTGGAGACCCTCGGGCTCGGCCAGCCTGCACCAGTTCACCCACGATCCGACTCACGTGCGCCTTGCTATGACCTAACACATGCGGCGACAGGCGCACCTCGTGCTCATAGTAACTCTCCAGTAAGATGCTCAGGCCTGGCTCTTGTAAGGATCTGGCTGAAAAGTTGGCGTGGCCACAAGGGCGGGAAGAGCCTGGCAAGAGGCGCTGGCGGATGGTGTGGCGACATCGTAGGAGGATGTAGCCGAGAAGAAGGAGGATGGCCACCTTGAGCAGCGGGAAGCCGCTGTCTACGCCGTCGGGGGGCTCGGCCCGGGTTCCCTCGGTGCTGCGCAGGGCATGGTAGAGGCACACCAGCGCCGTGCATAGCCCGGTCACCACCGGCCAGAAGACCTTCAGGTTGAGTGTGTACCGCACGGACATGCCGGGAGCCCGGGCGGCCCAGGGCGCGAGCCCGGGTGATGTCCCCTGTCCAGCATGCGCGCAGCGCCCCGGCGGCCCCGCGGCCCCCGTGTCCTTGGCCTTGAAGGCGGTTCCCGGCTCGCAGCGCCGGGACCAGCAGCCCCACTGCTCTGCCTCCACTCCCAGCTCAAGTTCCCCTTCCAGGCGCCGCCCGTTCTGCACACTCCGGTCCCTGGCCGCGCCCTGTCCCTGTCCGGCTTAGTTCCTGTCGCGCTGCCCTCGACCAGCTTCTGCTCCGGACTCCTATCCTACCCTGAGCGGCCCTCCTGGCTCGGCAGCCGCTGCACACCGGGGCGATCGGCCGGGTTACTCGGGCCCCAGGATTTTCTTCGTTCGGAGGGGAAGGCCGCGCCGGGCAGCAGGGAGGAAATGCCTGAGTCTGGAGCCTCGCGGGGAGGGTGGCCCCCTCCCGGCCTCCGCCTGGATCGACGCCGGGTGGCCAGAGGGACTTTGGGACGTGCGGGAGACTGCCCTCCCAAGGGCTACTCCTGGGCCCCCTCTTGGAAGGCAGAACAGAGAAGGCTTGGTTCCGGGGCGGTGGCTGCATCGGATCCCGCAGTTACTGGGAAGTTGCCGGAGGAAGGCTTGCAACCCCACCGCCCGGCCCTCCCTTCGCCGGCCCCACCCCCAGCGCGTCCTGCTGGCGGCGTGGCAGGCCCGGGGCGGAAGTGGCCCCTTGCAGTCTGAAGCTGTGCTTTCCTGCAAACTAACATTCGCTGAGCACCTACTATGCACTAGGCAGGAGCCTAAAAGCTGGGAATGCAGCTGACAGTGTGAACGAGGCTTTTCTGCCAGTCTTTCAAGCTTACAACCCTGTAAAAAGGAACTATAAACAGTAAGGTTGATGACCACCTCCGACCCCTATGCTGGGGTCATGAGTTCAAGGCCGCCCTGGGCTACACTTAGGCAGACCCTGTCCCCAAAACAAGACCCCATAGGCAGATGTTCTGAAAGGAAGCTGGCAGAAGGAGCACAGGGTGATATTTCAGGGGTCATCCCCCAGTCCTGCCTAAACATGCAGTAGCTGGGGGGGGGGGGAGGTGGGTGGCTGAGGGGGATGGCGTTGGGCCTGAGACCTGGGAGAGCTGGAACGAGGAGGTAATGATAGTTTTTACAGGGCTGGAGTCAGGCTTGATCCCCAGCCTCAGCACCTGAGTTTAATTTTGGAACCTACATAGAGGAGGTAGAGAGAGAGGTGCTCCCAGTTACCCTCTGAGCACCTCTCTCTCTCTCTCTCTCTCTCTCTCTCTCTCTCTCTCTTTGGAGGGGGGAAGGACTAATGCCTACACTTCACTTTAATGCTAATACATACTGATTAGACATTAGCACTAATATCTATTGCTAATGAATAACCTAGTGCCTTCTCTGCTTTTCCTATAGGAAAACTAGGGCCCTGGCAGGTTCCAAAGATTGCCTGAGGTCACGCCCTTTGCAGAGCTGTGCCTTGAACTCAGGTGCATACATCTGGAAAAGCCAGAGGGCAGGATGCCTAGGGAAGAAGCTCTTGGGTCCCTTTTTGTCCTCTGGGCTTTTTTCCCTGAGTCTGAGTCCTTCCAGAACTCTGTTGGGACCTAGAAAGTCTGTGTTTTTTCATAACATGGCTACTCCCAGAAGCAATCTGAATTTATTCACACTTAAACACACCTTGCTGCTTTGTAAGGAGAGCAAGGGTGAATGCGTTAAAGCTTTGAGAGCCCAGCCATGGTCGGGAACCAGGACAAAGGGTCCTCCTAGCATTAGTGTAGTAGGTGCAGCGGACTGCGTCCTGCCACCCGGCTAGCTTTACACCCGAAATAATTACACGGAAACTGTATTCTTTTAAACACCGCTTGGTCCATTAGTTTCAGCCTCTTATTGGCTAACTCTCACATCTTGATTAACCCATTTCCATTAATCTGTGTAGCACCACGAGGTGGTGTCTTACCGGGAAGATTCTTAACCTGCGTCCATCTCGGAGAGGAGAGCTATAGCATCTGCTTCACTTCCCTTCTTTCCAGCATTCTGTTCTGTCTAGTCCACCTATCTAAGCTGCTGTCATATCAAAGGCCAAGGCAGTTTCTTTATTAACCAATAAAAATAACACATAGACAGATGACCCACCTATATCACGTTAGACTAGGAGAGTTTGATTGAACCAGTTAGTGCTATGCAGAAGTGTGTGTGTGTGCGTGCACGCACATGTGTGTGCATGAGCGTGCATCTGTTCATTCACATGCATATATGAAGGCTATAAATCAACCTTGGCTGCTATTCCTTGAGTCCACCTTGGTCTTCGAGACAGGGTCTCTCATTGGGGCCTGAGGTTGCTGATTCAGCTAGCCAGTGAGCTCCAGAGATCAGATTGCTTCCACCTGCCAGGTGCCGGGACTACACGCGAGTGCCATCATGGCCAGCCTCCCCACAGTGGTTCTGGGGGTGGAACTAGGGTTTTCACCTTTGTAAGGCAAGTGTTTTATTGACCAAGTCATTTCCCCAGCCTCCAGACATGTATTGGATCCCATCTGGGCTGCTGGTCTTCAGTCCATGTTGGCATTCCAAAGAAGTAGGCTCTGCCATCAGTGGGGGAGTGCTCCGCAGCAGAAACCAAGCAGGGATGACCTTGCCATCATGATGAAGGCAAATAGGCAAAAAGCAAACACTTTCCTCTTCCCTGTTCTTTTATTTGGGATGACACCAGAATCTGAGGCCCGGATTTAGGGTGGATAGTCCCACTTCAAATGATCCAGTGAAGAAAATCCCTCGCAGAAGTGGCCAGCTGCTTGGGTTTTAGTTGGTGCCATATGTAGGCAAGATGACAACCAAGATTTGCCATCACACACCCACCCCTTGACAACCTGCTCCTCAGTCACATCCTTATGCCATGCATAATTCCCAAATGAAAACAATAACCAGGTCATAATTTTGCCAAACATGACATAACTAGCCACATACAATCACTAATGCATTATATATTTTAGAATAGGTGGCAATGTCCCTTGAGGAATGCTTAGTTTTCTAGTGTCTCATGACCTAAACATGATAATAATCACTGATATTGTCTCATCCTATATTATATGACAGAGAAATAAAAGAAAGTGAATGCTTAATGTATTTGTTCATATGCACAGATATTCTTAACAAAGGTACAACAGAAACACTCACGTCAATTATAATCCTCCTGTCTGCAGCTGGTCTCGTGGTCTCGGCTGGTATTTATAACTTCCTCTCTCTGCTACCCGTTCTGTGTTTCCTCCACCCTCAGCACCTCGGCAGATCTTGGCTCTTTTCCTAGAGGAATGACCCATACCTTCATTCCTAGGGAATGGTACCATATCTGGGGCTCAGTGCTGGTCTCTGTTGTCGGCAGATGGGGAACTCAGCAGCAGCTGTAGCAGGGTCAGATTTGGTGAGTGGAAGTTGCAGAGAGCTCATGCCTAACCTGCCTCTCTACCATCACAGTGACTTTGTCCATGCGCCTCTTGGGTAATGACGGGCATGAAAAGAGGCTGACTGGACAGAATGAATATTAGATACGAGGTTATAGATATCTAACAAGTCGAGAGGGACAGAAATACAGCTAGGCACCTTTTAAGAAAAAACACACTCTATCGTCAGTGCAGTGAACCAAGCAGGGTAAACCCGCTTCAGATTCAGCTGACCCTAGGTCCCATAATTCCACATGCGTCTGCTTCCCTCTGCTTCTTAACTCTGATTTCTCCTAAATGGGCTATGCTTTGACAGGTCACCTCTATATGCCATGGCTAGCCTAGCCTCATGTTTCTTCTGGGTTCAGAGGGAAAGAGACTCTTGCTTTCCGAGCAGTTGTAACCAATGCTATCCTTGGGACAGTGTCAGCCACGTGTGAGCAGTGACCAGGTAAGAAAAGGCACTGATTGCTTTCCCCAGGCTTGTGCTCCCACGTCCAGAGTCTACGTAAAAGCTCGGCCTCCAAGATGACTGAATTTGAAGAAAGGCCTTTGGGTAGTTCACTAAGGTTAAATGAGGTAAAGACAGGGCCCCCATCTGATAGGATCTGTGGCCTTGTGAGGAGACATGGATGCCTGGCTATACACATTCACCAAGGAAAGATCATGAGGACCCAGGGAGAGGTGTCCATTTTCAAGCCGAGGAAGCAGCCCCCCTCAGAAGCCACAGCCTGGCAGAACTCCATCCTTCACCTCCCAGCCTCCAGACTCAGGCACAGATAAAGTCCCATTGTTAAAGTCACTCCACCTGTGGCATTTGCAGTCAGTCCAAGCTGACTAACACACTGGGTAGCCAGCCCTGGGAACAGGACACAGGGTCACTGCGGCAGGGGTGTTCCCCCAGAGAAAGTCACAGTGCTGAAGGAGGAGGGTGGGGCAGAGCAGAGGCTGCCCCGTTTATGTCTTAACCTTGCTTGGCTCTGCTCACTGCATCTCTAGGGTAGGGAGGGTTGAGTCACCTACTGGGTGGTTAATTCCCCCCACTAGATACAGTGGCATGCCATCTCCTACCACCCAAATAATGGCAACCCTGTAGAACAAAGGTCGGCAAACACTTCTGTGAGGACCCACCCTGTGGGTAGTTTCAGATCGCGAGCCTGACCTCCACAACTGCTCAGGTCTGCTCAGCAGCCCCAGCAAAGCTCTGCTCACTTTCTGGGGCCCCCAGAACAAAGCTGTACAAAAGAGTGGCTTAGACATGAAACTGCCAGGCCTGGGGGCACCTGCCTGTAATCCTAATACTCAGAAAGTTGAGATAGGAGGAGCATAAGCTTATGGCCAGCCTGGGCTACATAGTGAACTCCTGTCTCAAAATACCAGAAAGACAAAATTTCTTCACAGTTCTAGAGCCCTCTATAGCAAAACCACGTGACTGACAGACTCTTCCTCGTCCTAAAGGCCCAAAATCAAGCCTGTCCTAATTTCTCCTGGAAGTCCTTAGCATTCCTTAGCCTGCGCCCATAGCATTGCAACCTCTGCCATCTCTTTCCCATGGGATTGCTGGCATCTCGGTCTCCAAATCTCGCTCTCTTGATTTTTGAAATGTCAGTTGTAAGCTGGGCATGGTGGCTCCCATCTGTAATTTCAGCACTTGGGAAGCTAAGGCAAGAGGATTCTATGAGTTTGAAACCAGACTGGTCTACATTGTAAATACTAGACTAGCCTGAGCTGGAGTGAGACCTCATCTCAAAAAACAAAAAAACAACAAAATCAGCCACTCCAGATGTGGTGTCGCAGCCCTGTCATCCCAGCTGCTTGGGTGACGGAAGCAAGAGGATCCCAGGTCCAAGGCCTACAGTGGGTTCAAGGCCAGCACGGACAGTTTAGGGAGAACCTGCGTCAAAACTTTGAAAACTGCAGAATGGACTTGGAATGTAGGTAACTCAGTGCTAGTATGTGTGAGGGCCAGGGTTCAACAACCAGGACCATGAGTGAAGGGGAAAGATGTCAATCGGTTTTAAGGCCCACCCTAGTCTAGTATGACTTCATCTCATGTTGCTTACCTCTGCAAAAACACTTTTGAATGAAGACTGATGCATGTATCAGAGTCAGAATGTCTCCATGTGTAGTGATATTTTGTTTGTGTTTTAGCAAATTAAGATGGCCTGAAGATCAGAGTGCAGAGCTAAGCCACTAGAGGCCAGATGGTGTGGGCCCACACCTTTAATCCCAGCACTAGGGAGGTGGAGACAGGAAGGGATATGGCTGGGAGGAGAGAGGAATAAAAGGTGGGAGAAGACAAGTCAGTGGAGCCTGAGGATGCGGTCTGAGGATGCAGTCTGTGGATGCAGTCTGAGGATGCGGTCTGAGGATGCAGTCTGCAGATGCAGTCTGAGAATGCAGTCTGAGGATGCAGTCTGCAGATGCGGTCTGAGGATGCAGTCTGAGGATGCAGTCTGTGGATGCAGTCTGAGGATACAGTCTGAGGATGCGGTCTGAGGATGCAGTCTGCGGATGCGGTCTGAGGATGCTGTCTGAGGATGCAGTCTGAGGGTGCAGTCTGAGGGTGCAGTCTGAGGATGCATTCTGAGGTGCAGTCTGAGGATGCTGTCTGTGGCTGTGGTCTGAGGGTGCAGTCTGAGGGTGTGGTCTGAGGGTGTAGTCTAAAGAGTCAGTCTGAGGTGCTGTCTGTGGATGTAGTCTGAGGATGTAGTCTGAGGTGCAGTCTGAAGCAATCAGTCAGAGAAGGCAGCCTGAGGACAGGATCACCCATTTGGTCTGAGGATTCGATAGAGGTACAATGTGTCTCTAGTGACTGGCTGCACTGTTTCTCTGATGTCTCAGCTTTTGCCTCCTAATACCTGACTCTGGGTTTTTATGAAGAACAATTAGAATTCACACAACATCCATGCTTGGGGGATCCCTGACCCCAAATCGTTGTAGCAGCTTCAGAAAGCAGGTCAATGAGGGGATGGGGTTGACTCTACTGCTTATTTATAGATGCTGAAGCCTGAATTTCTAAGCAGTCTCATGTCCTGAAATATACACTGTAAGTGGATATTTCTCTCCTGCCCAACTATTCCGAAATACCCGGTGGCCACTTCCCAAATAATTGACTCAGAGGCTTAATATTACTTATAAATGCTTGACTGATAGCTCAGGCTTCTTACTAGCTGACTCTTACATTTTAAATTAACCCATGTTCCTTATACACTCTGCCACATGGTGGTACCTTTATTAGCATGACACCTTTGTCTTCTGATCCCTCTGTGTCTGCTGGTGACTCCTGACTCTGCCCTTCTTCTTCCCATCATCCTTAGTTTGGTCACCCTGCCTATACTTCCTGCCTGGCTACTGGCCAGTCAGCGTTTTATTAAAACAATTCAAGTAACAAATCTTTACAGTGTACAAGAGGATTATTACACAGCGATACGTTGAATTTTTCCCTTAACTACTTAAGACCATAAACCAGGCATAATAATATACACCTATAATCCTAGCACTCAGGAGGCTCAGGCAGGGGGAATTATGACTGCAATATATAGACTTGAGCAAGACTATATTTCAAAGACTACAGAGCAAGACCCTTTCCAAAAACCAATTAGTTACTTGATGCCAAAAAGAAAAAAAAATGTCAACTTAAGGAGCACATGAAGATTTGCTGCCCTTGACCTTGGAGACAAAGCATTAGGAATTTTTACATAGCATTTTCCCCAGTACTGGACAGAATAAGTTACAGAAAGAATTTCTCCCCCTGCCTTCTTTTTTCGAGCCAGGGTTTCTATGTAGCTTTGGAGCCTTTCCTGGAACTAGCTCTTGTAGACCAGGCTGGCCTCGAACTCACAGAGATCCACCTGTCTCTGCATCCCCAGTGCTGAGACTGAAAGTGTGTGCCACCATGACACCATTTGGGTTTCCTTCTCTCTGACCACAGCTTCAAGGGCTCAGTGGTCACTGGGCTCCATGCATGGGCCACAGCGGAATGGGAAGAGTTAAGAACATCATGGCGGCAGGTGGGGGGGGGGGGGGCTGCTTCATCTCATGGTACACAGGATGGGAAGTAGAAACCAGGTATCTTCTTTGAAATCAAACCCCAGGGGCCTACTTCCTTCCACCTAGGACCACTAACCTCCTAGAATAGTGAGAGCAACTTGGAACCCTGACATATGAACCATTGGAGGACATTTTATATTCCAACAGTGAAGGCACATAGATCCCCGGTCTTTTGAGCCGGCAGGTCTGAGTGGACTATATACTCAAATTTAGGGCTAAGAATAAACTTTTATTTTGTTCAAAGCAAAATAATAAGGACAGTAAAAAGAATCAGGGTGCTGGGTAGTCGGGGTGCAGTCCCAGCACAGTACTGGGTGCTGGGATCAGCAACTGACATTTCTATGCCTTGTGTGTCTCAGCCTAAGGTAAAGCCCTATCCTGCCACTGTAATCAAATCTGTCCGCCTCACTTGCCTGCCTTGTCCCAGCAGCATCCTACCTGATCCTCTACTCCTGACCCCCAAACTCCTAACCCAGCACCGGAGTGGCTTTTCTACACCCTGATCAAACCACACAGGCCTCTGTTCTGAAACTGGAGCGGGCTTTTTCTTTGGGCTGCCAGCTCACAGAAAACCACATGGAGACTTACTATTATGAAATTAAGCTCTTATAACTTAAATTAACCCATTTCTATTCATCTCTGCGTTGCCATGTGCCTTGTGGCTTTTACCTCTCCTCCTGCATGTCTTGTTCTCACTATGTCTGCTGGTGACTTCACCTTTCCTTCTTCCCAGACTGCTCTGTCCCCACAAGTCCCACCTAACCTCTTCCTGCCTAGCTGTTGGCCATTCAGCTCTTTATTAACCAGCCACAGTAACATGTCTCCACACTGCGTAAAGGAACAGTCCACAACAGGAACTTGTCACGCTTTCTGTGTTTAGAATAAAATCCCCAAACCTGGTCCCCATAGTCTCTGAGACCCTGCTGAAAGTGGCTCCTGTCATTTCGAGTCCTCTCTCTGCCCCCGCCTCTCTTCTCCACACTCCCTGTCCTCCGTTCCTCTGTCACATTCCTGTCTTTAGGCTTGCTGTCCCCTTCCCTTGCTCTTCCCCGTTTACTTTACTTATTTTTTTCTGTTGCTAGGATAAAACACTGATCAAGGACAACTTCCAGGTCACACTCCATCACTGAGCGAACTCAGAACACGGAGGCAGGAACTGATCTAGGACCATGGGGGATGCTGCCTGCTGCCTTGCTCTCCATGGCTTGCTTGCCCTGTTTTCTTAAACAGCCCAGGATCACCTGCCCAGGGGTGGTACCACACACACAGGAGACTGGAGTCCCCCCCCCCCCCCCCATCATTCATTAATCAACAAAATTTCCCCATAGGCCAATCTGATGGAGGCTCTCTTAGAGACATCAGGGCCAAAGCAATTCTGACAAAGGGAAGCATTTAACTGGAGGCCTGCTTACAGCTTCAGATGTTAGTTCATTATCCTCCTGGAGGGGAGCATGGGGGCACACAGGCAGACATTGTGCTGGAGAAGTAGCTGAGCTACATCCTGATCCCCAGGCAGGAAAAAAAAAAAAAAAGAATAGCATTGGGCCTGGGTGTTTGAAACCTCATAGTCCTTCCCAGGCCCCAGGCGACACTTCCTCCAACAAGGCCACACTTCCTAATCCTCCCAATTCTTTCAAAGAGTTCGACTCCCTGGTGACTAAACTTTTAAATATACAGCCAATGGGGGTCACAGTTATTCAAATGACCTCAGAGGCAATTCCACAGTTAAGGTTCCCTCTTCCTCGCTGATTCTAGCTTGTGTCACATTGACAAGAAGCAAACCATCCTTACTGTTCCCTCTCTGTGCTGTTCCTTCCTTTACCCTTACCATCCCCCTGACAAGTGACTCATAGCTCACTCCCTCACTTTCTCCACAGCTTTACTCAAAATCCTCCTGTCAGGGACATCTCCCTTAACCCTGCCCACGCGACCCTAGGACAGCAGTCCCACCATTCTCTGCTCCCACACCCCACTTTATTTTTCTCCCAAACATCACTCACCCTCTGCTCTATGAAACAGTGGTCTCTCTACCTCCTTGGAATCAACAAACTGTGTGCTGAAAAATGTTTAAAATTTTCATCTGGGACTAGGGAGATGGGTAAAGCACTTGCTTCAAAATCATGAAGATCCGAGTTCAAATCTCCACAAACCCTTAAAAACGCAGGCATGGCGGCGTGCATCTCAATTCAGTGCTCCTCCAGCGGAAGGAGAGAGCTGTTGTCTGATGTTGTCCTCTGCCCTCTACCCACACCACACGCTGTGGCTGCACGGGATATGGAGTATGTGTCATCCTTGTCCTCCTGAAGGGAGCTACAAACTCAGACCTATGTCTGTTCACTAATGTAGCCCTGGCTCCCAGAACGGTGTCCAAGACATGGTAATCTATGATGAATATGGTCAGGCATTTGCTTAATGGCAGGTTACATTCTACGAGAAGCTTTGCTTAGCAATCTGGTTGTTTCAAGAACATCACAGACTATACTTGCACGCACTAAGGGTATCATCATCCATGGGACCACCGGAGTTCATTCTGGAATAAAGCTCGCCGCTCTTGACTGTATTTGCTGAGTGTTTCAGTCTTGTGTCTGCGGTGAAATCATGACACACTGTATGACTTAAAACCGCCCAGGTCTCATCTCTCAGTGCTGTGGTTTGAGTGTGAAATGGCCACACAGGATAAGGTTTGATCGCTTGGTCTCCAGCTGGCTGTGCTGTCTGCAGAAGCCATGGGACCTTGGCACAGGAGACATGACTGCAAGAAGCCAGTCACAGGGTGGGGGTGAGGGTGCCTCTGAGGGTTATGCCCTGTCCGCACCCCACCAGAGCTCTCTGCTTCCTGATCCACCTGGATGTGAACAAGTCTATTCCCATCCCCCATGCCTTCCCTACCATGCTAGACTGTGCCACAGACAGACTCTAAGCCACAAGCCAAAATAAGATCTTCCTTCCTGTACTGGTTACTGTTCTGCGGCTGTGACAAAGACAACTTATGGAAGGAAGGGTTTATTAGGAACTGTGGCCCCTGAGGGATAAGAGTCCATCACCAGCACAGCAGAGAGGCGTGAAAGGAGGCAGGTGTGGAGGGCATCAAGCGCTCACAGATAAGCACTGGAGAAACCAGGAATGTTAGTCATGCAGAATTGTCCTTTCACTGGAGACAACCTGTTTTCCACCCAGAAGGCGAGGAGTAGGTGACGTTAAGACTTGGTGACCTTTGCTATCTGTTGAGTCAGGCTCCACCCAGATCCCCCAGAATGTTCATCCCAGACTCTCCCTCCCTAGACCTTTATCTTTGGCCTTGTTTCTCAGGCAATAGAACCAATCCTTAGGTGAGATGTCACCTGTACTAACCTTTACACTTTCTCCAGAGCCCAGCCCTTGAGCTATAAAACCCATCTTCATGGTAGAGGTCACTTTTGCAAGAGAGTTTCAATGTAGTCACGCCTTAAGCTTTATCGTGCACATGAGATTGGGATAGTTGTTACTAGGAAACTCTTTTCCAAAACTCTATTGGACTTAAATGTGTATGAAATAAACTGGCTGGTGTCAAACTCCTGACGTTGGAACCAGCACCCAGCTAACTAGATCATCCTGAACCGGCTTGGCTTTCCTTCTCACTCTGCGTGGATGGAGTAGACGTTTCCCTCCCACTGTGATGCTTACAGGGACCTCACAGGCAGTGACAGCAGCAGGGACAGCTGGAGGGCTCATGTCTCAAACCAAGAGGCAGAGAGAGAGCATTGGAAATGGAACAAAGTTTTTGAAACCTCAGAGTCTACTCCCAGTGACACACTTCCCCCAGCAAGGCCACACACCTCCTAAGCCTACCCAAAAAGTGTCACCAACTGGGGACCAAGTATTTTGATGCCCGAGAATATGGAGGGCATCACACTCTCCACGGTCCCTTAAGTGGCTTGTTGTGCATCCTGTCACAGCAACAAGGACACAATGAATGTCTGTACTTCCAGTTCTGTGGAACAGAATTTGGAAATCGAGGTGTCAGTAGGGCTGGGCTCAATTCCAAGAAGAGCATCCTTCCTGTCTCTTCTACCTCCTGATGCTCCAGGCACTCCAGGTTTGTGGCTGTAAAACTCCAGCCCCTGCCTATGCCCACACATGGACTTCTCCTCTGAGACTCTGTCTCCTTTCCTGTTTCTTTTCTTTTCTTTCAAGACAGGGTTTCTCTGCAGTCCTGGCTGTCCTGGAACTCACTCTCCAGGTCTCTTAGACCAGGCTGTCCTTAAATTCACAGAAATCCATCTACTTCTGTCTCCTGGGTGCTTGTGATTAAAGATGTGCACCACCACCACCACCCTGCTCCTTTTCCTGTTTCTTATAAGGACTCAGTTTTTTATTTTGTGTCTACAGGGGTAATCTCCTGGACTCCATCAAGAGATGATTAAGAGTTTTTAATTCAAAAATCTTTAATTACATCTGCAAAAATTATATTCTTTTCCCAAATAAGGTAATACTCAGGGGTGGGCATGTTTTTTTTTAGGAATGTGAGGGCCAGTCTTCGCTGTCAACTTGTCTGCATTTATAATCACCAAAGAGATGTAACTCTAGGTCTGTCTGTGAGGGCGTTTCTGGAGCGGTTCAGCGAAGAGGGAAGACCTGCCCTGAATGTAGGCAGCACCATCCTGTGGGCTGGTGTCCTAGACTGCAGAAGAAACAAACAAACAAACAAATGTGGGGAAGGAAGCCAACCCAGAGCCAGCAATCACCTGTCTGCACCCAATCCACCCGTACGAGGACAAGCAGCCTCCTGCCACCACTGTGCCTTCCTATCGTGAGCCCAAACCAACTCTTCCTTCTTTAAGATGCTTTTGGGTGGTATCTGGTCACAATGAAGAGAGTATGGAATGCATGGCCACCTGTGCTGAGTAATGCTGGGTTCCTGCCGCGGTTCTTGGCCCCTGTTTCTTCAGAGCGTTTCTGGAGCTGGAAGCTCAGAGCTTGGAGCTTGGAGCATCCGCAGTTGGTATGGACCACATACAACTTCATCCATTGCTTCCTTCACTGCCCACATCTTCCATACCACTGTGGGTTCTCAAGTGTGCCGGGCAGCAGGGAACTTGAAAGAAAACGAGGCATCCTGAGGTTACAGAATAGAAAGGTCCACTCCAGAAAAGAACCCATTCCTTAGACTCCAGATAATCTTTTCATTAGAAAAGTCTCCGTTAGAGTTGGTCCTGAAGGTGTAGGTGTGAGAGAACCCACCCTGAGGACGTGAAAGCAGGAGCAATGGCCCCACCCCTTGCTCATCCCTGCAAGGGGTGAACTAGCTAGAGCCATGCAGGAAAGCTCACCCTGGTGGGACAGGGAGAGCTGGCAGGCTAACCAACCCTGCAGCTACCCAGGCCCAGAACTAAGGCTGTGTGTTGACCCACCCAACATCCACCCCATCTGTACTCCTGGAGCATGAGGTGGGAGTCGGGTGGGGCAGTCCTGTGGACCCCGGGCTGCAGGATCCCTGCCACACAGGGCAGCAGGGGGATGTCCAGGAAGAGTCCCAGGGAGGGTCCAGCGGTCGATCCTGTAGCAGAGACCAGGAACCTCAAGTCAGACCAATTATTCTTTGCGATGAATGCCTACATGTGAAAATGTATAGACAAAGGGGTTTACTGCGTGTCTCACTGCGTTATACCGCAGCTTCCATTACAGGATTCTCCATTTCTTCCTCCCCACCCCCCAACTTCTTCTCTTAAATTTTGTTCTGTTTTTTTGGGGGGAGGTGGGGAGGCAGGTGAGATCAGAAGACATGATGTGGAGACATGATGTGAAAGACACAAAGAATAAATAAAATGAAAATTAAAAAATTAGTGAAGTAAGCAAAGTTTTAAAAAATATCTCCATTAATGTTTAATACATGATGAAGGGCCCACCCGGATCTTAACAGCCCAGCAAGGCAATGCACACCTCCCTCTATCTCCTGACAGCAGAAAGGGGGAAGAGAAAGAAGTGACAGGAGGGCCAGGAGCAGCGACAGGCGGTCAGCTTAATGGACAGGTCTGTGGATCTGTGCCAGGTGCCTCCTGGCCCATGTTGAGCGTCATCTGAACTGTCTGAGCCTGCAGTGAGGCTGGTGCCGTTTCCTGTTTAGGGAAAGTGAAACTGAGAGAGGGGAACAGATTTGTCCCAGGTCACACATCAGGCACGCCTGATTCCCCAGCAAGGTTCTTACCCTTTGGCCTCTATTGCCTGGCACGTTGTTTGAGAAGCAAAGGAGCATCCTGGGAAGGCAGGTTTTGGTCCATCTCCCTCACTATGTACGGGCTGAGGATCTGGAAGGCGGAATCTCTGCTGCTTTCGTCTCAGTACTCCTACAGCTTTGGCCACACTAGGTACTTGAGGGTCTTATGGAATGAGTTCACAGGACTGTGAGCACAGAGACCAGCCCAGGGGAGGGAAACAATCATGGTCAGGGAACACATGACATCTGAGGAAGAGGATGGCGGCTCTGTTGTGTGGGACTCTGCAGTTTTTAAGTGGCCACTGAGGCTCTGTCCAGCAGCCATTTGTTCCAGCCCTTCTTCCAGGCCCACATTCTGTTCTGTGGGAACACCAGCTCAAGATGGCATCTTTCTGAGGCCCCCACCTGCAGCAGCCCTGACTCTGTAAGCTGCTTCCTGGTGGGATCTGGGCCGACTGTTCCCTTGGTAGTCCGCTGTGTGGATTTGGAGCCTACTAGAGCCTTCACTCAGCATCTTTTCCTATATACTTTCCTGTGACTCTCAGACTGTATGTGGTAAGTGACACACGTTTGTTTTTGTTTGTTTTTTAAGTTATCTGCAGAGTTCGGGATGTGACTCAGTGGAATGCTAGTCTAGCTTACCCGAGGCCCTAGGTTTGATCCCTAGCACCACACAAACAAGGCCTGGTGGTGCACATCTGCAATCCCACCACTCAGGAACTGAGCAGGAAAATCAAAAGTTCAAGGTTATCCTTAGTTACATAGAGTTCAAGGCTAGCCTGGAACACGTGAGACCCTGTCTCAAAAGCATACACCACACCAAAAACATCACACACACACACACACACACACACACACACACACACACCTTACTCTGTCCCTGCAGAGGGAAGAACCAGTTGGTGACATTTGTATGGCTGTCCCAGGGATGGTGAGTTAATGCAGGTTGTTCAAGATTCACAGGCCTGGCCCAGAGAAGCCAGTGAAAACAGGACCTGACACATAACACCACCAACCATGATCCATAAACAGATGAACAACTAAGTATCTTGTCTTAGTTAGGGTTTTATTGCTGTGAAGAGATGCCATGAACAGGGCAACTCTTATAAAGGAGAACATTTAACTGGGGCTGGCTTACAGATTCAGAGGGTCAGTCCCTTATCATCACGGTGGGAAGCATGATGCAAGCAGTGTGGAGCTGGAGAGGCGCTGAGAGTTCTACACCTGGATCAGCAGACAGCAGAAAGAAAGAGAGACTCGAACTTTTGAAACTTCAAAGCCAATGATGTGCTCTTTCCAACAAGGCTACACCTACCCCAACGAAGCCCACCTCCTAATAGTGCCACTCCCTGTATGTCTCCGGGCGTCATTTTTATTCAAACCAACCCATTTGGCTCAACCCAATTTTCTCTCTTAATGCGTCTGAGCAACAGGACAGCAGAGCCCTGGGGAAGCAGGATTGAGAAATAAACAGACGTTTTAAACATCAGACACTCTGGAACAGGCAAAAAAGCCTTCCAGGCGCAGAAACCACGTGAGTCAGGAGGAAGGAAGAACTAGCCCACTAGGGAGGGGAAGACTGAAAATGGCGGGTCCTAGCTGGCCAGCTGACAGGAGGGAACAGAGCTGTTGTGAGGCCTCCAGCTTCTGAGACTCAAAGTTGAAAGAACAGCTGTCGCCTCTGTTCCCAGGATCCATCGAATTCCCTACGGGGCCTGAGGTCAGAGACTGAGGCTCTTCCCGGAGCGCAGATTTGGGGAAGAGGAGGGGCATGGCGGGGGAGGGGCAGGGCATGGGATAAAAAGGCCTTTCCGGTTCCCTTGGAAGCAGACCTCAAGCTACACTCACCTGTAAATGTTTCCTTGGTAAGAGAGCCCCGGGAAACCTTTGCAGCAAACTGAGCCCGGGTCCCCTGCTGTTCACAGAGACTGCCTGGGGCTCAGTTTCTTCCCGCCCCTGGACAGACAGACAGTCCCAACAGAACACTCTCGGCAAGTCTGGACCTTTGATTGGCACCTGGTGAAGGAAGTGCTCGGTTTGGGACAGGAGAGGGTGGCTGCCGAGTCTTTCCAGCTGTGCATGAGAGTGGCGTGAGCGGTCCTTAGAGGTGCCCTGCCTGAGAAACAGGACAGTCGTCACAATCCATGAGTGCAATTGGACCCGATGGATCTGGAGGGACCGCTGAGCTGGTCTGGGTCCAAGAGTTTCTTCGACCCACTGAGTCCACTTTGGAAGGACCGATTGCAGCCAGGATGGAGAGGGGCACCCGCTAGTGCAGCGTCCCAAAGAAGCTGGTTTGACTTTTAGTTTGTCTGAAGTGTGGGGAGAAGGTTGAGCAGATGAGACTGGAAAGCTAGTGTCATGAACCACATGTGCCACCACGTCTGGCTAGGATGTCTTCAGGGCAGATGTCAGAAGACTAACAGACAGTAAGGACATGTTCTTTGCGACTGCAAGTAGAGGCTCACTACTCCCCCCCCCCCCCCAGCTTATCCTTTAAATGGTTTTCCTGTGGCATCTTCTTCCTTCCATCCCCCATTTCCCCCCCTGCAACAACCATCAGAAAACATACCCAGCAGGCCAGCGAGATGGCTGAGAGAGGAAAGGTGCTTGCCAGCAAGCCCAAGGACTGGAGTTCAATTCCTGGAATCCACACTGTAGAAGGAGAGAGCCATTCCCCCTACCTCGTCCTCTGACTTCTAGACTTACACTGTGGCACATGTGAGTCTCATCCCCCAATAAACACACAATAAACAAACAATCAAATATATAAAATATCCTTTAGAAAGAAAGAAGGGAAACAAACCTAGGAGCTGGGGGTGGGGGGGTGGCTCAGTGGGTAAGAGTGAGCAGTTGCTACACAAACATGAGGCCTGAGTTGATTCCCCAGTACCCACACAGGCCCGTGATCCCACCACTGTGTAGGTAGGAGACAGGAGGTCCCTGGGACTTGCTGGTCAACAGGTTCAGTGAGAGGCCCTGTCTCAGGGGAATGAGGTGAGGTGTGGATAAGATCCCCACTGTCTTCCTATAGCCTCCATGGGCATGACCCATGTGTACTCTCTCCCCAGACCACATGGGAAGCAAGAAAAGAAAGGAAGAAAGAGAAAACCATACTGGAGGAGGGCTGGTCTTTCCTCTGGGGCCTGTTGAGAAACAGGAAATTCTTTTGGAGGTTTCATGAATTAGTCACATGGTCACAGGGGACAGCAGAGGAGGCTGGGAAGTGTAGTAATCGTCCCTAGACGCCATGGATCCTGCTGAAATGCATGCTATGGCTATGAGAAATGGTGAGAACAAACACAGAAGGGCAACCCCCAGGCTGTACCCCAGCCAGGCGCCAACAGAATCCTAGCACTCTAGTTCCTGTTTACTGTGACTCACAGCTGCTGATAAGCACTTGCCTTTACAAGGAGGTTGTAAGATCTCTGCTTTAAAGTTTTGGTTTGTGGATTTTTAGCTGGTGTGGTTAAGAGCACTTTTTTTTTTTTTGAAGACTGTCTTGCTATGTAGTCCAGCTGGTGTCAACCTTTGAACTTCTGCTCCTTCTGCCTCAGCCTCTGGAGTGTGGGGTTACAGGGTTTGAGAGCAGGAACTGTCTATTTGTTTTGTTTTGGTATTTTCCCACTTTCAGATAGGATTTCATGTAGCCCAGACTAGCCTAGAACTTCCTGTCCTCCTGACTCCACCTCCTAAGCGCTAGGATTATGGGTGTACACTACCATTATCTACCTATCTGTCTGTATATCACCTGTCTGTCCATCCATCTATCCATCCATCCATTTATCTCCTCACTCTGTAGCCTGAGATAGCCCAGTACTCTGCAGACCTTCTGCTCAGTCTTCCAGGTGCTGAGATTCCAGATGTGAGCTCCTTCACCCAGCTCTCAGGTCTGTCATACAGGCCCTCAACCGCTGGCCAGTAGGTGGGGTGGACTGAAGGAGAAAGAATGAGCCCTGTCTCAGCAGTCCAGCAGAGTAGTTCTGGGTCAGTACGCAGCCTTCCTTAGAGAATGCTCTCCCTGAGCTGCCCTTTAGAGACCACTGCTGTTAGTTCTGCAGCCGACATCAGTGAAAGGAAAGCTTTGGTCTGGCTAAGATGCAGAGCCAAGAGAGCACTAATGAGTCTGGCGTAAGCGGGTACCAATAAAGTGGTACTCTATGAATCAAGGCCATGAGAACTGCAGTGCAAACCCCACACAATTAGAGGCTAACTCATGAGCTCCAGCTCTTTGACTTTGAACCATTTTATGAACACCAAGTTCCCACTGACATTGTCTGGTGACGTCATGGTGAGACTCCTGATAGCCATTAAGTTTCTCACCAGAAGTCTAACAGGGCCAAAGAAACTCAGAAGGGAGTGGGATACAAAACCACAGAACCCTCAAAGTCATTGGGGATGAAGTGTACAAAAGTGAGCATGTCAGATACAAGACCCCCCTTCCCTGTCTGCTAGCGGCACTGGGAGTAGGATGAAGCCGGCTGGAGCATTTCCTCAGCGGCAGCCAGAGCTTTAATAGGTAGTAACACATGATGTAGCTTGTTCTGCCCTTCCATGCAGAACAGACTTACAAAGTAGCATCTGTCTTCATCTCTACTTTACAGGTGGGAAAACTGAGGCACGGGTACGCTGTATTCGCTGCCTAGGACCTATAGCCTGAAGCGACTGAGCTGGAATTTGAACCCAGGTCTCCATACTAAAGCTCTTATCACCCTGCACATTGCTTCACATTTGTTGTTCCCAGATTCCCTGTCTCCTGTCTGGTGACATTTTTCATGATCTGGAGCAAAAAATCAGACATAGGAAGAGAAATTTCTTAAGGTTCCGTTTACTGTGGAGTCTTGTCTCACATGGCAGGGACATTTCCAAGGACAGCCCTTGGAAAAAGAAAGCCATATTAAGTTCAAATTGCCTCACTCTGGGGACAGAGCGGGTCTGTGTCACTCACTCACAAATTAGAGCATTCCATGACGGATGAGTTTCACTTCTAACTTCCAGGAACGCACAGTGGGATGCAGGCTGCAGTGTCGGAAGGTGACTAGGATGGATAAATAGGTGCTGAGAAGGAAGGACAGGAGACGGAAGACAAAACGAGCTACATGAGATATGCGCTGAGCTCCCGGTGGCTCATACACAGGACTGACAGTGTGGCTCTCTCAGTTTCTCTGCATGTTTGGGAGATTTTTTTTTTTTTAATGTAATGTTGATAGAGAAAGAACACACTTTAGATGCTCTTTGGAAGCTGCTGGCACTCATTCTCTCGTTGGCTATAGCAGTCAAATTCTCTTGTGTCAAAACCAAATTCTCACTTGTTGGGCATCTGGCGATCCCAAGGGACCAAGCGGTGTGAGTAATTCGCAGCTGCTCTGGAAGTGGTGGAACTTTAAGAGGCCGGCCTAGCGGGAGGTCACCAGGTCCACTGAGGGTGGATTACCGCCTCCTCTCTGGAAAGGGCCTTGTAATTTATCTTAAGCACAAACACATGGCAGAGAGAATGGAGGAGAATGGGGGAAAGGTGTGTGTGTGTGTGTGTGTGTGTGTGTGAGAGAGAGAGAGAGAGAGAGAGAGAGAGAGAGAGAGAGAGGGAGAGAGAGATGATCACAGGAAGCCCTTGTTAGAATCCACTGAGCGATGAACCCTCACAGTGAGAATGACCAGCACTGGAGTCTTCTGACCCCCTCGCCTGTCACCACCTGTCATCTACTGTGTGTTGTCTGGTGGCAGAGCCTGTAAGAGGCGGGGTCTTGACTTAGTTCCCCTTCCTGTTGCTATGGTAAGAGACTCGGACAGAAGCTACTGAACTAAGGGTTTATTGGGACTGGGGTTCAGTCCTCACGGGGGAAGTCAGTGCCTTCCCTGAGGGAACAGAGTCTGCGGGTCACAGGGCATCCTCCCGGGGGACCACAGTCCTTGGCATGATGTCACCAAAGGATAATGTGGGTCTTCCTACGCAGTCTAGAAATTCCCCCACAGACACAACCGCGGGCCAACCTGTAGCACAAATAATAAAAACCCAGAGACAGTCATTGGGGTTCAAGCTGAAGATCGGAAAAGCAAAGCAACCAATCACTAGAGAGATCTTACCTCTACCAAGGCTCGGAAAAACAAAAGGGGCGATCCTTCATTGCTCCCCACCAACCTTAGACTCCACACTCCACTGAGTTCCTGTCTCTTCCCTTATTATTCCTGTTTCCGCCCAGCCATATCGCTCCTGTCTCCACCTCCCTAGTGCTGGAATTAAGCGTGTGTGATCCCAAGTGCTAAGATCACCTTTGTGTGAGCTCTCTTTCTCTTTTAGACAGAGTCAATCTTGTGTAGTCCAGGGTGAAGTTGAACTCACAGATCTGTCTCCCGAGTCCTGGGATTAAAGGATTGTATCACCACTGCCTGGCCTGTATGGCTGACAAGTATGGCTGCTTTGCCCTCTGATCATCAGGCAAGCTTTATTTATTAAATCACAAATAATATACCACTATAACAACCTAACCTAGACAGACCCCCTCACTGGCTCCTCTTCTAAGTGATTCTAAGTGATTCCAGTCTTGATATTAACTATCAAGGCCCAGCAGAGCAACTTAAGGCTATAAAATGGCCTGAATCCCCCCCATCCCTCCCTCTCTCTTCCTTCATGGCCACAAAGTAAGCAGTTCTGACCTGCCACAAGCTCACACTGTGATGTATGGCCACAGGCCTGGAACAGCTGGAAAGTGAGTCAAGAGAAACATTGTTTAAGTTGATTGTCTCTGGTCTTGGTTACTGCAAAGGGAAGTGGGCTCACAGGTGACTAATAATGGTTTCCAGTTTCCTTCGCCATGTCCCTGGAAACAACTTCCCACCAAGAAATTGGGTGCTATGTCCAAACCCGGGGAACAACTCAGTCAGCAACATAAGTTCCTGAGGGGCCCCACAACTGTGATTTCTAGGTATGTTGGATAGTTATACATCAACTTGACACAAGCTCAAATCGTCTGGGGGAGGGAACCACAATTAAGAAAATGCCTCCATAAGAATGGGCCATAGGCCCAGCAGTGGTGATGCACGCCTTCAATCCCAGCACTCGAGAGGCAGAGACAGGTGATTCCCTGTGAGTTTGAGGCCAGCTTGGTCTACAGAATGAGTTCCAGGACAGCCAAGGCTACATAGAAAAAAACCTTGTCTCAAAAAAACAAAACAAGACAAAATCAAACAAGCAAAAAGATTGGGCTATAGGCAAGCCTGCAGGGCATTTTCTTAGTGATTGATGGGGGAGGGCCCAGTCCATTGTGGGTGGAGCCATCACTGGGCTGATGGTCCTGGGATCCATAAGAAAGCAGGTTGACCAAGTCAGGAGCAGCAAGTCAATAAACAGCAACCCCCCCCCCCCCATGGCTATTGAATCAGCTCCTGCCTCCAGGTCTCAGGCCTGTTTGAATTCCCATCCTGACTTCCTTTGATGATGAACTATGATGCAGAAGCATAAGCCCAATAAATCCTCCTCTCCAACTTGCTCTTTGGCCATAATGTTTCATCGCAGCAATAAAAACCCTAACTATAACATAGGGAATTAGTTCAAGGCACCTGACGAGCTTTGGGCCTCTGTCCACCCTGTCCCCAGTGACCTAGGCTGAGTGCACACACTCGCTTGCTCCTATACATGTGCTTTTCCTGGAATGTTTGAATCCGTTGCAATTCCAAACATTTTCACTGCAGCAACTGTCTTAGCCTGTCACAGACAAACGCTGTTTCTTCATTCTCCAGTACCAACCTCTCTCACGATCGCTCCTGAAGTCCTTGCCCCTTCTCTATGCCCTCCCAGTGTCTGATTGTACTATAGGGTTAGTGGGAATCAGATGCTCGCTACTGACAGTCACAATGTCGAGCTTGCTCAGGGCCACTTAAGGTTCCCGGAGCCTAAGTACCTTGTCTGTCACTCCTAGCTCCAGCCATTAGCTTGAAAAATGCCAAGCTGCTTTGTGCACCTTACTCTTGAATACAGAAGCCCCGCAGGTTCCCTCCTTTGTGGAGGGTTAACTGTGAGGAAGAGGTGCGGTTGGCTGTCTTTTTATAGTCCCCCGCAAAGGTCAGGCTTTGCTTTGCCGCCAAAAATGGCCCACACCATACTGTGTGCACAAAAGGGATAGATTATCAGCCTGCCTGCCCGTCAGGCCTGTGCTGAGCACATAATCTGCCTGCTTTTTCTTGGGCAAAACCGCCTAAGGTTCAATTTGATGAGTTTTATTTCTGTCCCTGCGTGAAGGGTTGTCCCAACACCAGTCTCCTTTAGAAGGCAGTATTAGCCAGCTTTCCACAAGAACCATAAAAAAATACCTGGAACAGACAGTTTACAAGGTCAAAAGGTTAGCTCAGGCTCAAGGTTTTATAGTTTCAGACCATGGCCAGCTGGTGCTCATTCCTTTCAAATCTGTGGCAAGGAGCACATCCTGGTAGGAACATAGGAGAGCAGAAATGATCACCTGGTTCAGGGTAGATGGTGGGGTGGTGTAATGAAAGGAGAGAGGGTGTGTGTTTGTGTGTGTGTGTATGTGTGTGTGGTGTCTTCTCTAAGGACACACCCCCAAAGACAGCCTCCAGCTAGGCTTCACCCCTTAAAGGTCCCTTTGTGACTGGAAATTAAACTGGTGTAGAGTAAATATTTGAGGACTTATATCCAAACCTCAGTAGAGACCAGGAATGACACCTGCTCATCAGACATCTTGGAGACCCAATGTGTTGTGGAATATTACTTTAACTACGTAAAGGTGTGTTGCATTTATGGATGCTGCATTTGTTTAATTGTGTAAAGATGTGCTGCTGTTTCACCTTGCCTGCTTAAGACACCTCATCAGTCTACTAAAAAGCTGAACAACCAATAGCTAAGCAGTAGAGGTATAGGAGGGACTGATGGACAGACAGAATAAGTAGGAGGAGAAATCTAGGCTCAGGGAACAAGAACGAACTAGGGAGAATGAAGCACAATTCTAATTAGTCCTAATAATAAAAAACCTGGAGTCAGATATTGGGGAAAAACTGAAAGACCAGAGAAGTAAGGACCAGCCACAGTCAACCTTTTATCTCTCCAACTCCTCAGATCGAAAAGGGGCAAGATCCTGTCTCCACCAGCCTTATCACTTCCTGTCTGTCTGTACAGACCTTCAAACCTCTGTGGTTAATTAGTGGCTAGCTCCACCCTCTGATCTCCAGGCAAACTTTATTTGTGAGAACACAAACAAAATATTACAACAGGAGAAAAAGAGGGAGATGCCCAGGGCCAGAAGCCGGGCAGCAGCCAGTCAGCCAACCAGACACAGAGGAAACAGGAAAGTAAGGCATACAGAATAAAAGAAAGGTAAAAAGTCTTAAGGCAAAACGTAGATAAAGAGAAACAGATTCAAATGAGAGCTAAGAGAAGGCTGCGGATTCATAACTAATAACAAGTCTCTGTGTCATGATTTGGGATCTGGTTGGAAGCCCAAAAGCAAGCCTGGTACACCAAGTTGTGTCATACACTGTATGAAATGGGTATCTGAGCTGCATGAGGAAGGTATCACATGTGAACTGACTTCGGCTACCCTCAGCCACATGGAGGAACAGAGGACAGCCTATGCACCCAGAGTTTCCTAAGAGGACATCCTCGTACAATGGAGGACTTTGGCTCACTGACAGGCTGGCGGATGATTCCCTTCAGCGTTGTGCCTGAACACACACTGCCCGATACCTCCAATGTGTCGTCCTCCCTTACAGATTCTTGGAGCACACTTGGTTAACAAAACAAAGACCTCATTATCATTCAGATGATGTTTCCAGTCTAGGAAATTATACATGGGCAATGAAATTTATTTTCCAGACTCAGATTTGATAGCGAGAAAGTGATTGCAAGGATAATTGAATTGGAACAACAGACACAGATCACAACTGCCCCACACAAATCACAGTGAGTATATATGTGGATGTTCATGTACACACATGTGGACGCATGTATATGTGTGCGTGCATGAACATGTAATGCCCGAACATGTAAATGAATTAGTAACTTTTGCATTGCTGTGATAAAAATCAAAACACCCCACAGAAACAACTCACAGAAGATTCTTCCAGCTCATGGTGGTGGAGAATCCACAGTGTCTGTAGTGGGCTCTCTGATGCTGAGAGCATGAGATGCTGGTTTCCACAGCATGGTGGGTCAAGAAGCAGCAAGGAAGGCCAGAACCAGCCAGGGGCCCAGGCAGCCTCCACAGTCTTTAGGTACCACCATAAGCTGGGGACTGAGAGCTTGGCCCATGAGCCTGCAGAGGACATTTCAGATTTAGGGGTGCTAGAACCCCCAAAGTCACTCCCCTCTCATTGCCTCCTGGATGCCACAGTGTGAACGACTTCTTTGCCACCTGCTCCCTGTCACAGACCCCACAGTGTGGAGCCAGGTACAGTAGTGAGCTCGCTGCGACTGTGGGCTAAATTTAACCTCTCCTCTATTTGATGGTTTCGAGGGTTTTGTCACAGTGACAGAAAGACAACACTGGGGGCCACCCCCTCCATCTTCCCTCTAATTGAGGCCTGATTTGGAGTAATGGCCTCTTACAGGACACTTTCTGATCTTTTTCTGTGGACACTATTGTACCCCTCAAACACTTAACCTGGGCAGCAGCAGCTTTCTCTTCACCTACACACGTAGATGCAAAACACATTTTAGGATCCTGGACCGTTGGCCAACACCCAAACTTTCTGTCCTAATTTCACATTCAGGAACTCTCTAGCTAATTCAAAGATTTCTATGGTCTTCTGATGCGTTGGTGAAGCCACTGGAAAATGGAGCGATTCTGGAAGGACATGGGACAGTGACTTTTTGGGTTGAGAAGGACCCTTCAAACCCTTTTTACCTGCCAGGGAAACAGAATTAAAAATCAATGCAATTGAGATAATATTTCAGGTTTTGTTGTGGTTGTTTCTTTTTTCGAGGCAAAGTTTCTCTGCATAACAGCCCTGGTTGTCCTGGAACTCACAGAGATACACCTACCTCTGCCTCCTGAGTGTTGGGATTAAAGGTGGTGCTACCATCATCCAGTGGTAATATTTCAGTTTTAAAGATGAATTCATCCCAAGAGTGGGCTGCAGGCAGAGTATGTGGGAGGTGGTGAGCTTGGCTTCTGGTTAGATTAGTGAGTGTTTCTCAACCTTTCTAATGCTGTGACCCTTTAATATAGTTCCTTATGGTGTGGTGACCTCAACCATAAAATTATTTTTGTTGCTACTTCATAACTAATTTTGCTACTCTTGTGAATCATAATGTAAATATTTTTGGAGGTAGAGGTTCACCAAAGGAGTTGTATGTAGTGTGAACCATAAAGATATATATTATATATATTATGTTGATATATATCAATTTTATTAAGAGGTGATATGAGAAAAACAGACTCACAAAGCTGGGTCCAAGGGTCCTGGGAACTGGACACATGTTATTTCATACCGCCTGAACCAGTCACCACAACCAAGAAAGCACACAACCTCTGTCTCCCTCTTTTTAAGAGATCACATCACAGATAAGAAGCCATGTCCTAAGGATGGTACCCCAAAGCTATTGGCAGAATGAATTCCCACAACATTTCCCCATTTTGTCTAAATAGAAGGTTCTAAACCTAATACAAAACTATATACAATAAGAACAATTATCAAGTATTGTCTATAAGAAGGAAAGGGTAATAACATAAAAATAAAACTACAATCAACAAGAACAACATCAAGCAAAAACCACATAATAAATGTTCAGGTTATAGATAGCTGTTCTATCCTGAAGAGTCTGAGTCTTGTACCTAATATGCGTTAGCTAAGATATGAGAGGATAGTAGTTGTGACTATCTAGTCTTCAACATCATCAAAGACCTGGGAAGGAAAATTATATTACCTGAGTAAGCAGGAAGTGTAAGCAAATGACTTCCAAAAGATGCAGGAAATGACAGAAACAGCTGACTACCTGGGTAGTCATCCAAAGTCTCTCTGCAACATTGGGGCAACCAACTTTGGCTATAGACCTAGGATATCTGACAGAGCATGTTCAGAAGCAGGAAAATTTGAAAGACTGTTCTACCCTGTCTTGGCAAGGTTCAGCAGTCACTTAACCTTGTATCCTGCTTGCCCAGATTGGACTGCGTACTTACTGTCAGAAGTCAAGGCGAGGGAAGTTCTTTGTCCAATAGGCCAGTTTTGCCAAGAAGAAAACAAACTATATAAGGAGTATCTCTGGTGCCCTTTATTCTCTTGGAAGTAGATTGGTGCTGCCAGGAGCAGTTGTGTCTCACATCAACAGAATTCTAAATTAGTAAAACATTTAAATGCCATATTCTATATGTCTTTAAAGTATTTGAAGATACCTGTCTATGCAGAGTACATCTCTATGCATCTAGAGAACCTCACATAAGTATGACAAACATGGGTGACTGTTAACCTATAATTTTTAGTAACCTATATAGCTTAAAGACTAAAGCTTCATATTATAAAAGTAGATAATCTACAAACATGTGTACAACATAAGGACAATGATCTTAAAATTGTAACAATATATAAAAATATCTTTTTTAAAACATTGATTTTTTAATCAGAGTTGTAAATGTATAGTACAAGATGACAAAATCCTTAATTTATATCAATATTCAAAATATCTTGAGAAAAAGTAAAAACATACATATAGTAATGCAAAAATATTTTACATTTGTGAACAAAAATATTATAACCCAATAGGTACATACACAATATGACAAATATAATTTTGAATTTATATCAATATACAAATTATCTTGGACACTAATACAAAAATAGTTTTAAATATGTGTTAATATACAAGAATCTATACCAGTGTAAATTGTCTAAAACTAATAGTTGCTAAAATAGTTTACAAGTAGATACACTAATCTACCTTATTATCCTATCTATTCCCCTTTTTTTCTATACCAAATGAGATTCCTAAGTCTAATTATTATTATTCTGCCCCCAACCCTACAATAACTTATAACCAACCCTGAGAACAAAAAGCATCCATCCCATCTGTAGTTTACCTGAGCTAACAGGAGCTCACCAACTCCAGCCAGATTGTGAAGGAACAAGCATAGGATCAAATCAGTCCTGCTGAATGTGGCTGACAGTTGGAGCAGACTGAGGGGCCACTGACAGTGGTACCAGGATTTATCCCTACTGCATGTCCTGGCTTTTGGGGATCCTATTCTGTTTGGATGTATAACTTGCTCAGCTTAGATATAGTAGGAAGGGCCTTGAACCTTCCACAAAGCAATGTGCCTTACCCTCTCTGAGGATTAGATGGGGTGGGATGGGAGGGTGTGTGGAGGGAATGAAAGGAGGGGAGGGAATGGGATCTTGGATTGGTATTTTTTTCTAAATCTAATAAATTAAAAAAAAACTTTTTTTCTTTACCCCAAACCAGTCACTTCCCTTGATTTCCTATATCTGTCCTGTATTTTGATCCTATTCGTGGTCATTCTGCTGAGGCTCATATCTGACTCAGGTTTCCTATAAGGCCTGTGGCCAGAGGTTCCAGGGACTTAGAACCAATAGAAAGTAGAGGAGATAAGAGAAACAGAGGGAGAGGGAGAAGAGAAAGAGTAGGAAAGAGGAGGGTGGAGAGAAAGGAGAGAGAAGAGAGAGGATAGGGAGAGACGAGAAGAGAGAAAAGAGAGAAAGAGTATAGAGAGAGGAGGAGGAGGAACAAACAGAAGAGAGAGAGAATGGGCATATGGTAGGTAGGTAGGTAGATAGGCATAAAGATAGATGAATACGTAGGTGATAGAGGAGTTTATAGATGATAGGTTGTTGTAATATGAGCGGCGGGGCTGCGTCCCCAGCACCCTGGCCGCCTGCTAGCTTATGCCCGAAATAACAACACACAAACTGTATTCATTTAAACACTGCTTGGCCCATTTCTATCTAGCCTCTTCTAGGCTAATTCTCACATATTAATTTAGCCCATTTCTAATCATCTGTGTGTAGCACCCCAAGGAGCGCTTACCGGGAAGATTCTAGCCTACGTCCATCCTGGGTCGGAGCTTCATCGATCGTGTCTCAGAGAGCAGAGCTATCCCCGCGTCTGTCCAGGAGAGGGGAGCATGGCATCTCTGCTCCAGAGAGCAGAGCTGTCGAGTCTAAGCTCACTTCCTCTTCCTCCCAGCATTCTGTTCTGTTTACTCCTCCCACCTATGTTTTAACCTATGAGGCCAAGCAGTTTCTTTATGTCTTAACCAATGAAATCAACAGATTGATATATGACACTCCCACATCAATAGGTAGATAAATAAACAGTAGACAGGTGATAGACAGTAGATATATGATTGATAGATGATATGCAATAAATAGATGCATTGATACATAGATACATAAATACATAGATGCATAGATTAATTTATTAGAAGAAAAGGGTTTGTACAGTTGCAGAGGCTCAGAAAGAGCTAGGAGAGCAGCTCATGGAGATACAGTGTGCACAGAAGGTTCTAGAAGCAGGAGAGCCAATGTGACAAGACAGTCCCCCATTTACAATGCTTTGACTTGAAAACCTTCACCTCTATGATGCTGCAGAAGCCACTCCCAGTGAGTTCTGTGTCTAGAGCACTGAGTATGAGTCTTTTCCCAGGCAATAAGATGGGATATGATTGTCTCTTGAAAGGCTGGGCACTGTTAGAGAGTGAAGCTCCCTGTCAGCAATGTATCCATGATGAGGTACAGGAGACTCACTGTGAAGTGCTGTGCTGCTAAGATGCTTGGAAAGTGAGGTAAGCGAGCACACTTCCTTTCTGTAATTAGTTATTTATTCTTATTTCATGTGCATTGGTGTTTTACTTGCATGTGTGTCTGTGAGGGTGTAAGATCTCCTGGAAAAGGAGTTACAGACAGTTGTGAGTTGCCATGTGGTGCTGGGAACTGACCCTGGGTTCTCTGGAAGAGAAGTCAGTGCTCTTAACTGCTGAGCTCAATCTCCAGCAATGAACACACTTTCTACATATGGTATTTTCAGTTTTCAGTGGGATTCACAGGCTGCCACTCCATCAGAAATGGAGGATCATTCAAGATAAACCAATGTTTTTGATACTTTGAACCCCAAAACCCACATAGACAGCTGGCCCAGCCCTCGGGAAGCCAGGCAGGTGGCATGCTCTCTTATTCAGACTTTATGGTCTACAGGAACTTCAGCTGGTGGGGTAAGACCCATCTGCTGTACTCAGCTCAACTGTTCACACTGGTCAGTCACATCCAGAAACTCCCTCCTAGGAACACACATGCATCAATCAAATATCGTGGCACCTCATGGGCTACTCGAGCTAACATATAAAATGAACTACCCAAGTCCTTGGACTGGAGAGCAGCTTTCAGTAAAGTCAGGACCTTGGCAGGAAGGGGAAGCACACTCAAGAGATGAGACCTAAAGAAGGTGAGACCCGGAGGAGGTGAGATCTGGAGGTGGTGAGACCTGGAGGGAGGTGAGAACTGGAGGAGGTGAGACCTGGAGGAGGTGAGACCTGGAGGAGGAGAGACCTGGAGGGAGGTGAGACCTGGAGGGAGGTGAGACCTGGAGGAGGTGAGACCTGGAGGAGGTGAGACCTGGAGGGAGGTGAGACCTGGAGGAGGTGAGACCTGGAGGAGGTGAGACCTGGAGGGAGGTGAGACCTGGAGGAGGTGAGACCTGGAGGGAGGTGAGACCTGGAGGAGGAGAGACCTGGAGGAGGTGAGACCTCGAGGGAGGTGAGACCTGGAGGAGGTGAGACCTCGAGGGAGGTGAGACCTGGAGGAGGTGAGACCTGGAGGAGGTGAGACCTGGAGGAGGTGAGACCTGGAGGGAGGTGAGACCTGGAGGAGGTGAGACCTGGAGGGAGGTGAGACCTGGAGGAGGTGAGACCTGGAGGGAGGTGAGACCTGGAGGGAGGTGAGACCTGGAGGAGGTGAGACCTGGAGGAGGTGAGACCTGGAGGGAGGTGAGACCTGGAGGAGGTGAGACCTGGAGGGAGGTGAGACCTGGAGGAGGTGAGACCTGGAGGAGGTGAGACCTGGAGGGAGGTGAGACCTGGAGGAGGTGAGACCTGGAGAAGGTGAGACCTGGAGGGAGGTGAGACCTGGAGGAGGAGAGACCTGGAGGGAGGTGAAATGTGGAGGAGGTGAGATCGGAATGGAAGGAAAGAGTGGGAGCATAAAAGAGAGAAAAGGAGTGAAGAGAGAGAAAGATAAGAGAGTGCATTGGAATGGTGAATTCAGGATTCTCAGCTGTGAATGTCAATTCTACTGTCTGCTTGATGGGATTGATGTCTAGACTAGGGAAGCATGCCTCCCTGTATCTGAGGGTGTTTCCAGAGACTAATTAAACTAGATCATGAGGGCTCTGATCCAATCCATGGATTAACATGATGGATTCAGGACGGGGTGACATCAGAGAGGAGGTGGAAGGCAGGAGGTGGGACCTAGTCGGAGGAAGGAGGTCTCTGGGGGGTGGGTTGGGGGTTATATGCTGTCCTAGCTCCTTCTCCTTCCTGGCCACCACAGTGAGAACTGCTCACCGCTTGCTACCCCCACGAGTGACTGACTGCTGAAACCATAAGCCAAAGTAAGCCTATCCTCCCTTAGTGGGCATCCAGGGCGTAACTCAGGGAGAGGGATGAGCACACTGACTCAAGCACACATCAAGCCGTACCCAAAAAAGGAACCTCTGGGTTCTTCCTTTGGCAGAGCTCTTCCAATTAGGTGTGAAGGTCAGATTCGGTGACCCTTCTAACTGGTATATGTGAATTCACATTCTGAAATTATTTTATTCCACAGCCTTAGAACAATTATTAGACTTAATTATTTTTAATTGCTATGTGACCTTATTTAAACACACACACACAAACACCACCAGCGAGCAAGCATCTCAACATAATTTTTTCATCATTGAGAGGAAGCAACTTGGGAGTTAGGCTCTGAAAATACCAAGCAAAAGCTGTCCCCTCTCCCAGCAGAAATGAGCCCAGGGGAGCAGCATGGCTACTCATGATCATCTCCACCTGTGAAGACACAGGGCTGGGAATGTGTTTCCAGCTGCTGAGGCGTCAAAAGGGCTGGAGAAAAACTGCAAAAACAGGTCCCTCCTTACCAGAAAGCGGTGGGGAGAGCAGGACAATGGAAACCTTGCCTCAGCCAAGAAAGCAAGCTGCAAAGCAGAGGGAATGCATCCTCGGAGGGCAGACTGAGGCGAGGCGGTCCTGGAACTAACCTTTACCTCCCAACCTGGCCTGCGGCCACTTCTAAACTCCCACATGGGGTTTTGAAATATATTCATCCTGAGGCCTGGCCTGGGAGCCTCTACTTTGCAGCCTGTCCTGGAACACACAGGGTTTCACTGTAGTTTTAGAGCCTGTCCTGGAACTAGCTCTTGTAGACCAGGCTGGCTTCGAACTCACAGAGATCTGCCTGCCTCTGCCTCCCGAGTGCTGGGATTAAAGGCCTGCATCACCATTGCCCAGCTCGGCAGGATATTTTTATCAGCACAGATAAAGTACCTAAGACGCACAACAGCATGAAGAATTGAGAAATTCTCAAAAACAAAATAATAAAACACAGAAGGAAAAAGAAACACAAAAGCATCTGGGAAGAGAAAGGTTGAGACATGGTTGTGGGACTGGCAGGTTTGGCCACCCCTGGGCTTGGGCTTGGGCACTGATGATGGACCAGCGGACTGACCATCCTCCTCTCCTTCAGACTCTCCCAGGATGTTCCCAGTTGCTCTCCAGCTCAGTGGGGTCATTTCGGACTTACAGCTATTTGTGTCCTCCACTTTGTTTGAGTCCGCCTATTTATTTACCTTAGATTCCTTTACAAATGTGGGCTGCTGAGTTCAACTCCAGGTGCTGGGAGATAGCGAGAAAGCAAGTAACAAACAGGCGAGGTGCGGGGTGGGGTGAGGTGGTGGTGGGGGCAACAGGGGAATGAGGGGGACAGACGGACAGGGGAGATGAGCATTTCAGGTAAGCTATAAGGACGGTGGGGGTTACAGAGACAAGCATCAGAGTGGAGGGTCGCTGAACCCAACTATGGGACAAAGTTTATGTGAGAGTCGGGGATGAGCAGGGAGAGCAGAAACCATCATAGGCGGTCTGGCGCTGGAACCTGGCACCCCGCAGGAAACCCCCAACTGGCCGATCCCATATTCTCATCTCTCCCTTTTCTGAAAAAGCAAATGAAACCACCAGAACAGGACACATAAGCCATGTGGGCAGCGCCGCATGGACCACGCCAGCTCACCCTCCCATCTGGCAAGGCTCAGGCGTAGCATTCGGGGAGGCTCTTCTTTTGCAGCAGAGATCAAAGGATGGATTGCCAGGACAAGTAATCCACCTTGTGGCGGTTCCCTGTCTCTCCCAGGTGCCTTCACCCAAGCCATCTGGAACCTCCTGCCAGCGGCCACAGTTCCGCCTTGGGCTCCGCTCGGTGTGCGCGCGCCCTCTGGAGGCCACTGGCGTGGCGGACAGTCCCCGGGGAGGCGTCCAGGCGTGGTCCTTTGGGGCTGTGGTGTAGGCAAAGGGCCCTTGGGCTGCAGACAGACCTGCTGTAAAAGGCCGACTTTATGTATTTACTCATTGATTTCACTTTCCCCGAGTAGGCTAGGTCGTGCTTCCTTTCCCTCGAACCAAGGACTAAGCCTTGTTATGGAGGTGTTTGTAAGGTCCTCAAAGAGAGTGGGGTCTCCAACAGAGTTAAACCCTTGCACCACAGGCGCTGAACGCGTAGTTCCAAAGCTCCACAGCAAGGCCACCAGCAAAACCAACAAAACCCCACCGTGAGCTACAAGTTCAAATGGTCCCCTGAAGGAACAGGACCAGGAAGAAGAGAAGTAGGTTTACAGAGAGCCGGTGGTGGCGCTGACAGCCTCCACCCAGATTGGTACCGCCATTCCACCTAAGTCTAGTGTGGTCTATCAAGGAATCATGGGAGCACGGACAATTCATAGGTGGCTGTACCACGGAGAAAAGTCTCTCCTGAAGTAAACATACCAAACAGAAACTACTAAGGAACTTGTGGAGGTCCTGACCCCCACTTGTCCAATATGCAGATTCTGACAGGGGCGAGGGAGCACCCCCAACCTGCACTTGCCACCTTCTCTCAGCTTGGTCCCACTGTTGTGTAGAATGAGGAGGGAACAGGGGCATGCAGAGAAGCCTAGCTCAGCGGCTGTGGAAGCACAGGTCTTGCAGGGACAGCTCCTTCATCATCTGGGAATCGGCCCTGGATTCTGACCAATTTTAAATCATATTTCCCTGAAAGGTCAGAGCGGCAAAGAAAGGAAAAGACAAGGAACACTGTGGCTATGGGAGGACACATGGATTAATGACAAGAGGGGGCGTCAGAACCTCCCTGGCCTTGTTCTAGAAGCTATCAGAAGCATCAAGCACCGGCCCTTTGTTTTGAGGGGAGGCTAAACAAGCAGCAGCTGACTGTAAAATCCCGCCATGTGGCTAAGACATCTGGCATTGATATTGGAAGGCCAAAGCCGGCACTGGCATCTCAGAGGACACTCTCCACACCTCTGCCCAGCGCTGGAGGAGCAGAGACCAGAGGACTTGGAGTCACATGACCTGCCAGTCCAGCTGAATCCACCGGCTCCAGGTTCAGTGAGAGACCTGTCTCCCAGACTAAGGCGGAGAGCTACAAACCAGAGCACAGCCTGTGCACAGCCACCAGTGCACAGATACCTCTCACAGCAACCACCCCACCCACAAACACATAAGCCATGCAGTCTGTTAATGGCCTGGATTAAAACTTGCTTTCAAATACAGCATAGAAGTGTACATTTTATTTTTATTTCTATGGGAGAAAATCTACACTGTTGAACTCAGTATCAGTGGGGTTAACTATATGCACAAGCTTGAACAACAGGCACCACCAATTCTAGAACATCCCTATGATACCCTCCCCCAAGCAACCCATATCTATTGGGGGTTACTTCTTTCTTCCCATCCTCCACTCCAGCCTCAAGAAGTCACTAATTTCCCCTCTGTACCCGTGACTGGCCTGTTCTGGACACGTCATACAAAATGACGTCATCAGTAGCCTTCGGATCTGGCTTCACTCCCTGAACATGAGTTGTGGGAAAACATTAATGTGGCATTGCCACTTGGACCAGTTTTAAACCAACAATTCAGGGTATTGACACCAGCGTCCCTTCTCCAGGGCTCTTCTCATTCTTCTGTACCGAACTCCTTAGCCAAGCATGTTTTAAGGCTCAGCCATGTTACCGCAGGGACTGCTACCTCATTTCTTCGGATGGCTGAATAACACTCCATCTTCTGTAGAGACCACTCTCATCAGCTGATGGGCATTTGAGGTATTAGGTGTTGTGCTGCCATGGACAGCCACGTACACGCGTGTGAACATGTTTTCATTTCTGTTGACTTAACCTGGGGTGAGTTAACTCCATGACTAAGGAATTGCCAGACTGCTTCCCTAAGCAGTGGCACCAGTGACCTCGTGTCTAGCAGTACCCGAGGGCTGCAGCTTCTCCGCATCCTCACCAAGGCTTCCTTTTGGATTTCCCTTACTACCAATGATCACAAACATCCTTTCTTAGCTGATCATCCATACAAACCTGTCTCCTCTGGAGAAATGTCTATTCAAATCCCTTGCCTGTTTTTCAATTGAGCTACTTCTTTTTATTGAGTTATAGGTGTTCTTTGTGTATTCCTTTTGAGGGGAAAGGGGGTTCAAAGCAGGATCCCTCTACATAGGCCTGGATGTCCTAGAACTTGATCTATAGACCTGGCTGGCCTTGAACTCAGAGATCTGCCTGCCTCTGTCTCTGGGTGCTGAGAATAAAAGGCAAGCCCACCACCACCACCACACCTGGCTCCTGCAAAGAAGCATCTTATCAAATAGATAATTTGCAAACACCTTTCCTATCCTACATTTTTTTCAGTGTCTTGACTTTGATGGCATAGGTATTTAGTTTTGATGGTGTCTAGTGACTTGGATCTCATTGTTTTGTGGTAGTGTGGTAGGATTCAAACCCAGGGCCTGATACACATTAGACAGTGCTCTGCCCCTGACCTGCCCCCCAGCCCTCTGCTCTTCCTCGTCCACTTGTGCTTCTGATGTCATAGCTAAGAAAGATGCCCTGATTCAAGGTCACACATACAGGTGTATTTGCTTCTCAGAGCCTTGCATTTGGGCACCACCAGATGGTCTGGAAGCTGTTTCTGGCACACTTTCTTGACTGGTGATTGATTGGTGGAGGGGTTCATTGTAGATGGTACCATCTATGGACTGATGGTCCTGGGCTCTATAAGAAAGCAGGGCTGGAGAGATGGATCAGTGGTTAAGAGCATTGCCTGCTCTTTCAAAGGTCCTGAGTTCAATTCCCAACAACTACATGGTGGCTCACAATCATCTGGTGCCCTCTTCTGGCCTGCAGACATACACACGGACAGAATATTGTATACATAATAATAAATAAATATTTTTTTAAAAAGCAGGCTGAATATGCCATGAGGAAAAAGTCAGTAAGGGGTGTTCATCCTTGGCTTCTGCACCAGTTCCTGCCTCCAGGTTCTCACCAGGAGTTCTCTTGAAGACGGACTGTGATTGGGAGGTGTAAGCCAAATCAACTCTTTCCTCCTCAGGTGGCCTGTGGTTGTGTCTTATTGCAGCAGTAGAAAGGAAGCTAAAACACATGCAGATGTTTAGAATGTTGTAACTTAATTTCAATATATGCTGTAAGGATCAAACTCTTTGTTTTGAGACAGTCTCACTACGTAGCCCTTAGCTGGCCAGTACTTACCACGTGACCAGGTCAGCCTCAAACTCACAGAGATCCATCTGCCTCTGCCTTCTGAGTGCTGGGATTACATGTGTGCATCCTATGTGCGTCACTGCACCTGGCTTCAAATTCATTCTTTACATATGGAAGTCCAGCTGGTATGTTAAAAAACACAGAAAAATACCTCTGTTGGTCCTTGATGACATGAATTGTCGGGGTCCAGCCTTGATGTTCCAGGGTAGGAGCATGAGAATTAGAATTATTAAGCAAAAGGATCAGAGATCCGAGAAAAATAAAAGACAGAAACACAGAACAGCACTGGAAGGGAAATTCAGTGAATACTGAAATCGCCCACGTTTATTTTCCATATGCTTATATACCCCACTCCAAAGAAGGAGGAGGAGGAAGAGGAGGAGGAGGAGGAGGAGGAGGCAACAGACTTCATTACCATGATATAAGGAATAGGCCAAGAATCCTGCAGGCAGCCACTTCCTGGAACCTCCAGCCAATCTCCTTGAAGGAGCAGGAATAGTTTTGAATTCTCTGACCTTTGGTCAAGGTGGAGCAAATCCATCTCTACACTCAAAATACTAATTATCCACACCCTAGGTTAGGAGCTCCGCCACACTTGCTGTCAACAGCTTTGAAGGAGCAAGAATAAGCTCAGTTCTCTGACCTTAGTCAAGGTGGAACTGGCGCACATCCACGGACCCTGGCAAGGAATCCCCACTGAATCTCTGCTGAGACACAGGGGTCTCCAGTGAGTGGTTATTTGAAAGCGGTTGTTAACACAGAAGGGCTGGCTCTTCATTCAGTCCCATTCTGTGTTCACTGAGCACCTGTTCTGCATGACTCAAAGACCCGGATCTCACAGAGGCAGATACCGTAAGGGTCTCACACAGCCTTATTGCACGGGGCAGGACTGGCGGGGTTGGTCTTGTGAGCTTGGCTGGATTGAGAAGCCCCAGTTAGTGGAGCTCTTTCTGGAAGTGTCTGTGAGAGCATTTCAGGAACATCAGACAAGGATGATTAATCCTCTGATGGACTCATAACATGACCATACTGAGGATGTGGAAAAGTAGGAGGCAGGGCGTCCACGGAAGAAGTGGCTTGCAGAGGACGTGCCCTTGTACTGTCTTCCCCCTACCCATCCAGTTTCCCTTCCTTGGCTTCCTGTCTGCGGTGGGGACACTTTCCTTCTCCACCACAGTGCATGGGCCGAGCCACCATAGACTGAAAACACCAGATAAAATCTTTAATTTATTCTCACAGAGATTTTGGTCACAGAGACAGAAACTGCCTTCAAGGGTGGAGATGGAGTTTGAACTTGAGTAGGGGGTGGTAAGGGATTTGATAACCACTGTCTGGGGGGAAAGGCAGTCTACGTAGTGGGCACAGGCAATGTGAAGAGCATCAGATTGGCCTTTGCCTGGCATTTGTGCGAAGGGCAAGGAGTCTGGAGCTGAGTGAGACTGGGATGGGCCCCAGAAGGTTGGGCGGGAAGTTCTGAGCTGCACTGTGGCCTGAGCTGGCTTATTACTGCTCGTCATGATGCTACCAGGTGAAAGTGAATTGCAGGAGGACAAGAATATAAAGGAGGCATCTGGAATCATCTAGACAAAAGAGGGAAGAGAGTGGCTGGGCCCCAGTTGCAACATGGAAGGTGCTAGAAGAGTTTTTACATAGTGATACCACACCCATGACAAACAGAAGTGACAAAGGCAGGAGGCAGGGGTGACCCAAGCACAAGACGACAGGCATCACTGTTAGCTACCATGGAGATTACTGGGGGAGCAGACTTGGTAATACTGGGAGGCAAGGGGTTCAGCTTGGGGCAACTCAGCCTGAAAATTCTTTTCAAACTTCCAAATGGAGGCATTGGATAGGCAGCTGGAAAATGGGAGGCCAGGACAAATACTCACAATGAGACAGCCAGAGAAGAGGGTAGACAGGAGGCCAAGGGTGTACCTGGAGCTTGTGATGTTAAAAGATAGAGGTCAAAAGTTAAGTTATGGTTTAAATAAAATGCTGCAGGTTCCCGAGTGGCTGCAGCAGGCAGCGGGTTCCAAGACCACACCGCAACTCCCTAAAGTGGTGGCAGGCAGCAGGCAGCGAGTCCTGAGAGCAGCCAGTCCCAGGCAGGGGCAGCGCAGTTCCCCAAGTGGCTGCAGTGGGCCACGAGTCCCAGGCAGGGAGCTGCATGGTGGGTGAGAGACCTCGACGTGGCAGTGTGTCCCACGAGGACTGAGAGAGAGACAGATGGACACACAACAAGACTACACCACAGGTCTCCAAAGGCGCCTGGTCCTAGGCAGGGAACCACATGGCAGGCAAGAGACAGACATGGATAGGCATACCATGTAGAGTGAGGTTGGATATTTATTTAGTGAGTTATGAAGGGGAAAGGGGAGAAGGGGAGAAGAGCAGAGAGAGAGACAGAGAGGGGAGGGCTGCAGGCAGGCAGGAAGATCTGCCTACCTTGGCAGTGGATGGGGAGAGAGTGGGCAGGGCTTGTCTCTTAAAGGGACAGGACAGACCATTATAGAAAGAGCAAGCCAGGAGAGGCTTCTGAGTGGTTTGCAGGTCTACTATTTTCATATTTCATCACCTGCTTAAAACATGGCCCTTAGCATGTCTTCAGTTTCCTTCCCTCCCCCTACTGTGTACTAGGACAACCTATCTTACCCAGGAGAGACAGAAAATGGCCTCTAATTAAAGTCTAGGCACAGCAGTAACCTGAGCTCAGCTTTGACAGCTACACCAAACTATACCACAAACTTCTGATGGTAATTCACACAGAAGAATTACTGCCATCTTTACCCTTCTTTTCAGGTTTAATTTATTACTAGTACTTGGTGACAAAGTTAAGATCATCTTTGCTGGTTTTTTTTCTCTTTATTTTTATTCACGTGTATGTGTGTTCTGGTCCTGAGTGTAAAAAGAGGGTGTTTGATCCCCTGGAGCTGGAGCTATTGATGGTTGTGAGCTGCTCAGTATGGATGCAGGAACTGAACTGGGGTCTTATGGAAGAGCAGCAAGTGCTCTTAACTGTTAAGCCATCTCTCCAGCCCCTTGTTTTGTTTTCTTGATAGAGGGTCTCACTATGGACCCTACCTTGGCCCTACATTTGTAATTCTCCTGCCTCAGCCTCCCAAGTACTAAATCCATTGACCTGCAGAAAAAAGGTTGCAGAGTGTTGGTGGAAACATCTGATGTCCACTGTCCTCCAAGGACAGAGCCACTGCAGCAAACCCCATCTCGCCACGGGTGCTGATGAGGGAAGCCAAGCTAGGAAACCACTGATCCCGGGACTGCCTAACTAGGTCAGACTTTTGGTCTATAAACTTCTTGTTCTCGCTGCATCACTCAGACTGACCTGACTCCCACCTCAGTCCTAAAAAAGCTCCAGAGGGCACTCAGCTGTGAGGGGAGGACCACTGATCTTTTTACTGCCTTTTCGGTTTTAGATTTTTTTATTTGAGAGTCTTGCTAAGTAGCCTTGACTGACCTGGAATGCACATGTTGACCAGACTGGCCTCCAACTCTACCTCCCTCTGCCTCCCACACGCTGGGATTACAGGTGTGCACTACCACACTCAGCTTGACTCTGGTTTGTTTCTTTGTTTTTTAATTGAAATTTTTTTGATCCTGTATTTTTAATATATTTTGAAACTTTAACAAATTATAAAATAATTCACAAAAGTACTAAATTTTAGTCAGAATGGTTTATTTGGGGACAGCAGACCTTATGGAAATTACGATAATGCAATTTGCAAATAGTCCACAAGTCTGTATTTTACTGTGGTTGTCTGATGTGGCTGGGTGTCATGCATGCTGTCCTGGAACTTGTGCTGAGGATAAATAACCTCAGACTCCTACTGATCCCCTTGCCTCCACCTCTCAAGTGCTGGGATGAGGGGCCTGCACCACCACACCCAACTTAAGTATAGTTTTGATTGGGGTAGTGCCGTTCTGTCTCAGTTTGTGGGGCTGCTATTAAAATACGGCTAGCTGGGGAGCTTGTAAACAATAAAAACCTCGTTTTCAGTTCTGCAGGCTGTGAAGTCCATGATCAAGGTGCCAGCAGGTTGGTGTCCTGTGATGCCTGTGTCCCCATAGACAGTGGCTTTTGTGGCACAACATGGAAGGGATTGTGGGTCTCCCTCAGGCCTCGCTTTTATAAGGGTACTAATCCCACTCCTCAGAGCTCTGCCCCCTCATCTACCCACCTCCCAGCCTCCTCTCTCAGGTGAGAGACTCTGGGTGAGGGCTTTCCAGAGACGTAGCTATTCAGACCCCAGAGCTTGGCCGTGCCATGCAGAATTCAGAAAATGCAGTCACATCTTGGATGGACTTCCCAGTCTTGCTGAGCCCATCTTAAACATCCTTGTGTTTTAAAGGGCTGTTTGTTACCTGCGAACTCAACTTATTTTCCTCTTAAAGATTCCTGCAGCAGGGTTAAGAGCACCTGCTGCTAAGCAGAAGACCTGAGTTCGGTTCCCAGCTCAAAACTGCCTGTAACTCCAGCTCCAGGGGATCCAACACTTTCCCCTGGCCTCCACAGACACCCAGACACATGTACGCACACACGTAAATAAAAATAAAATAAATATTAAGAAAAAGGATCCCTGCTAACTAATGAATGATGGGTTCTTGATATCTTAGGCCGAAATTAACTAAAGATCGCAGGAAAACCAGTGGCATGTGCTGTAAGGTGAGCAGAGCTGGCTGCCCTCATAGTAGAGGAAAACCCAGGAAAACAGTGTTAAAGGGGTTCTTGGATTTTTGTTGTTTATTATGTTGTTGTTGTTGTTTGTTTTTGAGAAAGGGTTTTTCTGTGTAATAGCTGCCTTGGAACTCACTCTGTATGTTAACCAGGCTGGCCTCAAACTCACAGAGATTCATCTGCCTCTGCCACCTGAGTACTGGATTAAAGGTGTGTGCCCCCACCACCCAGTGCCAAAGAGTTTTTTAGTGGGGAAAAAAAAGACAAAAAAAAAAAACCCAACTACCTCTCATAGTTTATTAACAAAAAAAGCACACAGTGATAATTGTACAGTTCCTCCTCTGCAATCGCCACTCCTTAAGTGACCATCTTTTCTAGAAATGGGTCGTCGGACATGCTTTAAAACCGTTCTGATAAATATATCGCTGCACTGCATCCAGCCTGGATAACCCTCTTCAACAAGGCATACGCCGGAGCCTGTGGAGAACAAAGGGCTGCAATGTAGCTGGGTGGCAGAGGGCTCGTCTATCCACAGCACCCTGAGTTTGGTCTGCAGCACTTCAGAGGAGAAATCAGCAAACAGCGCACGAGGTAAGCTCACCAACAGAGCACTTGCCTAGCAAGGCCCTGGGTTCAACCCCAGCCTGAACAACCAACAACCAAACCACACCTGGTGCATCTAGATGTCAGACTTGGCTTCACTGCTAGGGCAGGGTTTGGGCTCCTCTGGACAAAAACAGGATCTGGGAAATCCTTTGATTGGAAACCTGCTAGAAGCATCTATGGCCACTGAAACTCCTTGGGCTATTAACAGTGGGACACAGGAGCCTTATTGGACCAAGGCTGAGTTTGTGTGCTTCCTGTCCAGGAGCTGGCTCCCTGACCTTTGCCCTTTATTTTCAAACGTCTCTTTCTGGGAACAGAAACCTTTGGCCCCCTCCACCTTTAAAATAATCCCCAAGCATCACCAGCCACAGTCCATCCCTACCAGCTCCGCATCGTGGTCCAGGCCCGTGTCGTGGTGCTCAAGCTCCTCATCCCGAAACTTCTTGATGACCTGGAAAAGAAAAGGAACTCAAGCGGAAGCCAGTCAGCACTCTAGGTCACCTGCTGCTCATCCTATGTCCAGGCCAGAGATTCGTGTCCTCATCTACAGGTGAGGGCCACGTGCTTTTCCTACGAAAGGGCCAGTATTCACTCTGCCGTTCTAGTGGGGAGAGCGGCCTTGCAGGAGTAAACCATGGTGTGGCTCTAATAGGATTTATTTATGAAAGAGGCTTGGCTGCAGGCTGGTGTTTGCCAACTGCTGATTTGGGTTTTAAAAATTACGTTGTGGCCTTAGTGAGTGTTCTACTGCTGTGAGGAGACACTATGACCAAGGCAACCCTTATAACTATAAAAGAAAGCATATAATTGGGAGTTGGCATGCGGTTTCAGAGTTTAGTCCATTATCATTATGGCAGGGAACACAGCAACGCTTACGGTGCTGGAGGAGTAGCTGAGAGCTATATTCTGATCTGCAGGCCAAGAGAGAGACTCTGGGCCTGGCCTGACTTTTGAAATCTTAAAGCCCACCCCGAGTGACACATTTTCTCCAGCATGGCTATACCTCCTAATCCCTCTCAAATAACGCCACTCCCTGATGACTAAGCATTCACATACATGAGCCTGTGGGGGCATTCTTAGTCAAACCACCACATGGCCAAACACAGTGATGCGACCCGACAACCCGATACTTGGAAGCAGGGGGACCAAGAGTCAAGACCAACCTGGTCTATAGACAGAGACTTTGTCTCGAAAACAAAACAAACAAAATCCAAACAAACAAACTACTACTCTGTGTGTGTGTGTGTGTGTGTGTGTGTGTGTGTGTGTGTGTCTGTGTGTGCGCACGTGCGCGCGTGTGGAAGGATGGTGCTGAGGCAGGGGGATCCTTTGTACCCACCAAATGAAGACCAGCCTGGCTGAGTTCCCTCTTCCTGTAGGCAATGACCTGAGGTGCTCTAGCACTTTGGTAACTCAACCTAAAGACTTCATCATTATTTTCTTTATTTTATTTCGGATATTATAATTTAATTACATTTCTCCCTTCCCTTTACTCCCTCCAAACCTTCCCATACACCCTCCATGCTCTCCTTCCAATTTATGGTCTCTTTATTTCAGTAATTGTTATTGCATGCATATATGTGTTTGCATATACATATTTAAATATAACCTGCTGGGTCTATATAATGCTACCTGTATGTATGCTTTCAGGGCTAACCTTGTGGCACTGGACAACCAATGGATGTGCTCTCCCCTGAAGAAGGCTACCTCTCCTGTCTCAGCTTCCCTCCATTGCCTACGGTTCTCTGTTCAGTTTAGCATGTTAGCTGGTGTCTCCCGTGTACAGTATGAGTTGTTGAGTCATGGATGTACAGAGGACACACAGACCTGGACTCAGGAGACATCAGTTCTAGGCTTCACTGTGCCAGAGCCCTATAACCTGTCTGTCTCAGGACTCCCTGTCCCTCCCCGGGCTAAGCCCTGCCTCCTTGGCGCCCTTCCATCTTTCTCTGTCACCGTCACCTGCCCTTTCTCCCCTCAGGCGGAGCAGTCACCTGCAGCAGCTCCTCATACTTCCCAGGGTCCTCCTCCATCAGCGTGCGGATCTGGTTGTTGTAGTGATGAGCAATGGACTCCTCTACTGCCACAGTGCAGGCCATGGCTCCTTCCTTCCCCAGCAAGGCCGTTCCCGCCCCTGCAGTCATCAAACGAGGTCAAGCATGAGATGAGCCACAGGCTGCTGGTCAAAGACATCGTGAGGCATCCTGACATCTGGGCTGACTCTCTATGGTAGGGTTATGTCGTGCATCTGGGTGGGGATTTGTGTGTGTGTGTGTGTGTGTGTATGTGTGTGTGTGTAATTCTTTATTGATTCTTTAGTAATTTCACACCGTGCATCCCAATCCCACTCACCTCCCAGTCCCTCCATATCTGTCCCTCAGCCCTGAAGTGTCGTCCTGGAAAAGAACCTCCCCCTCCATCTCCTCCGCCTCTCCAACACCTCTTCCTTTGTCCTAGTGGCACAGGGAGCTGTGGAGTGTCATGCTGTATATCCTTTTGTCCAATCAGCCCCACCTGCAAATGTTCACTGCGGTCAGTGGTCTGGTTCAAGGCCTCTGGTGAACAATCATCACTGGACTCTCACCAAAACTCCTTTGGACATCCTGATGTTGCCCTGAGTCATGGAGATCCTGCAGCTATCTTTCTGCAGGACCAGTCCCTTCACACACTCCAGCACTTCATAGATGGGGCAGATGTTAGGGTGGGCCAACACAAGGCCCAGGATGGGAGTGTGGGTGGGACCATCTCTCCTGAGAATGGGAGTGGCAGGGAGCTTTCCCATGAGGGTCAAGGACAGCTATCCCCAGGTCAGTGAAGGGCGGGCCAGTATTTCAACATGCATGGCTTGTATGACCTTATATCTAGGGACATTTAATGGCACCCAATATCTACCCTCTGGTTATCAGTAGTACATGCTAAGGCTAATACTGGACATTTCGGTGTTCCCACAGATGCTCTGAAACAGTCACCCCAAGCTGAGAAGCAGTTTGCACTCACTATTAGATGCCAGTCCCAACATTCTTTTTGAATGTATTTTTGTTTTATTTGGTTAGTCTGGTTTTTTTTTTTTTTTTGAGACAAGACCTCACTATGAAACAAAACCAAGTTAGCCTGGAACTTACTGTGTGACTGTGTAACCAAGGCTGGTTTCTATTCTCAACCCTGCTGCCTCTGCCACCTTAGTGTTGAGGTTGCAGGTATGTACCACCAGGCAGGCTCAGTGAGCTTTGGTCCTTCTGCTCAGAGCCTAGAACGTTACACTGGGTTCTTTGCTCTTCTTTCTTTATTTTTTTCCCTTTGGGGTGGGGGCTCAGACAGGGTTTCTCTATGTTAGAGCCCTAGCTGTCCTGGAACTTGCTCTGTAGACCAAGCTGGCCTTGCACTCAGAGATCTGCCTCTGTCTCACAAGTGCTGAGATTAAGGAGTGGGAGACCATGCCCACCACTCAAGCTGATCTCAGATTAGCATCACCAGGAGACCGTGTGTATGATAACTCCACTATCTAGTGCCCCCCTGGGTGTCTGATAACTGCACCATCTAGTGCCCTGTGTGTATGATAACTGCACTATCTAGTGTCCCTGTGTGTCATAACTGCACTATCTAGTGTCCCTGTGTGTGTCATAACTGTACTATCTAGTGCCCCCTGTGTGTGTCATAACTGTATAACAACTAACTCGTCACTAACAGACACTTACCCAGTGCAAAGCCTGCCACATTCCACAATGGCATCAGAATTGTAGGTCGGACTCTGAACGCAACCATCAGCTCGTTGAACTTTTTCAAATGGTCCTTCTCTTGATCCCACATTTTCTGCAGGAGTAACCATAAAAAAAGACAAGCATTACAAGGGCCTCCTCTGGCTATGCCTTGGGAACTTGCTATGGCTGAGCACACAGGAGGCAATAGGGAAGCGGTGTAATGATGAGAGCTGCAGTCTCCCATCCCCTTATGGGTCCATAAGATAAAAGCAAAACACAGACTCTCAAAAAAGAAAAGAGGCCGGGCGGTGGTGGCGCATGCCTTTAATCCCAGCACTCGGGAGGCAGAGGCAGGCGGATCTCTGTGAGTTCGAGACCAGCCTGGTCTACAAGAGCTAGTTCCAGGACAGGCTCCAAAAACCACAGAGAAAGCCTGTCTCGAAAAACCAAAAAAAAAAAAAAAAAAAAAAGAAAAGAGGCCGCAGGCCAAAGCAGCACCTCAGACATGGCTAAGAAGAGGTCCACTGCCACACCTCCAGACCCACACCCACCTCGCTGACCCAGCTCAGAACTGGAAGGGCAGAATGTCAGTCACGGTGTAATTCCTTCTAGACTCCACACAAAGGATGGGAACAGAAGGAGAAGAGCAGCTAAGGCAGGACAGTCGGTGCTTCCTAAACACCAGGTGCCACCAGCATGGCTTTGGCTGCTCCTGCCATGCACACAGTGCCTCATTAGGGCTGACTGGTGTTCCCCAAGGACTCACAGCCCAGTCATCTCATGCAAGGAGCCCTCTGGAACCCCATGTTCTGAGCCATCGGTTCCAGCAACCACAGGTGAAAACGGTAGATAGAGATTGCTTGTGCATTTGCCGCCCAGACCTGAGTAATCACACAGAATCTATATTAATTACAGCGCTGTTTGGCCTATTTGCTCAGGCTTCTTATTAACTAACTTTTTCATCTTAAATTAACCCATCTCTATTCATCTGTGTATCATCATGGTGTGGCCTACCGGTAAGGTCTGGTGTCTTTCTCCTTTGGCAGCTACATGGTGTCTCCCTGACTCCGCCTTCTCTCTCTCCCTCCCCCCCCCTCTGTTTCTTCCAGCGTGTCTATCCCTGCCATAGGCCAAAGCAGCTTTATGCATTGACAAATAAAAGTAACACATATACAGAAGGACATTCGACATCAGAAAATAATGGAAAATAACTATGTCCTGAAAACACACGGACTGTTCTCAACAGGAAGCAGGACGGCAAATGTGTGGTATCCTCCTGGCATGGGGGATTCTCAGTGGCCTGGACATGCTTCAAGGTAGAGAGGCACAGCTGCACAGGTGCAGGGCGACATGCAGGTGTACACCACCTTACACGTGGGCTGAGCTCCGGGAACTGGGATGTCTGTGGGGAATCTGAAGCTACCACACACCAGGCATGGCCCCAATAGCTCTATCTGAGCTTGTTTATTCCCCAACCAAACCCAGTGAGTTAGGGGTTTTACCAGGCTGGTATGCACACCGGGAAATGGAAACCTAAGGGTCATGTGACCTCTTTAAGGTCACAGATGGTAAGAACTGTAAAGGGAGCCTGGATCCCTGGGATTGAAGACCTCTCTCTCCAGCAGTTTGTGCATGTCTACAGTCACCTCCTGGCATGTGGAGCATTTCCCTCAAGAAGGCATTTGCAGCTTTTCCTAATACCAAACAGTCACATCACAGGTACACTTGGTTCCCACACTCAGTTTCTTTCTCTCTTTTACATGTCCTCTCTCCCCATTCTTTCTTTCTGACCCGAGACTTTCTATGTAGCCCAGGCTGGCCTCAAACTCACAGAGAGCTGGTTGCCTCTATCCCAAGTGCTGGGACTAAAGGGATGCACCAGCACACCTAGCCACGTCCAGTTTAGATCTGAGCTTTTCCAAACAGAACATATGCTTTTTGTTTCCCAGGATCTCCCTTTGGAACATGCAGGCAGAGGTGATGACCGCAGGCTTCAGATTCACTGCCTGAGCAACAGGTCAGGTTGAGACTTAGTGAAGAGCCCACCTGAATGACAGGGCCAACACTGGACCGGCCCAGCACAGCCATCTGCCCTGCATAGATGCGGTTTGCTCCATATTCACCAGCGTGATCCACCCGAATTATTCGATCCACAGTGGCCCGGTTAATATTGTCTAAGGTCATTCCTGAACTGTGAAACCTGACGACAATGGCTCTTCCATAGGCTGCAATGAAAACGCAAGGAACAAGCCTTCATTATCCACACAGAACATTAATGTCCTTTTTATTATAAAAAATTTACATCTGTGTGTGTGTGTGTGTGTGTGTTCATATGCATGTGGCAGTCAGAGGATAACTTGCAGGGGTCATTTCCCTCCCTCCTTCACATGGGGCCCAGGGATGGAACTCAGGCCCTTATGCTTGGCAGCAAGCACCTTTACCACTGAGCCATCTCACTGGCTTGTAGTCCTTTTGCAGACAGAATGAAAGATGCGTTAGAACCAAGGTCATAAGCAAGCCCTGAGGGCCGCACATGCCTGTCAATGCATTCTTTGTCATCTGCAATGCTCAAACCCCAAAGATTTCACGTAAAGAACGGGGCTTATGGCTTCACTTTACGCACATGGTCATCTGGGAAAGCCAAAGCCTGTCCTCACCAGGCAGCTCACATGACCCCTGCAGGGAAAGGCTCTCCCTTCCCAAGCTGTACAGCACAAAGCAAGCCATGACGCTCTTCCCCAGTCTTCCTGGGAAGCAAGCCCATGCTGATAGCCTGAAAAGGCTCTGGGAGCAAAATCTGGTAGCCCAGGTTGGGACTTAGAAATCCTTTTAATACATGGGTTCCATGGACAGGTGACAGCTTAGGTTTATCTATAATAATGACATTTCATTTGAATTTTAATAAATAAAGCTTGCCTGAGGATCAGAAAAATAAAACAGTCGCATTTGGCCAGCCTTACAGACCAGGCAATGATACGCACCTTTAATCCCAGTAGCTTGCCAGGCGATAGTGGTGCACACCCTTAATTCCAGAACCAGAGAGGATTATAAAATGGAAGGAGACAGCTCTCAGTCTCACCATTTTTGGACTGAAGTCGAGGTAAGAGCCAGTGGCTGGCTGCTTTGCTTTTCTGGTCTTCAGGTTGAACCCCAATATCAGTCTGAGTTTTTATTAATTGTGCTATATTTGATACCCAACTTTTGGGGTACAAATTCATGAAAAAAAAAACATTTGCCTGAGGCTGTTTAGCCACCAGCCCAGGCCAGAGCTGGGATTGGAATTTCAGCTCTGGGAATTAAAACTCCACCTGGGTTCAGGAGAAGCACTAGGACCCCAACTCCCATCCGCCCTGGCTTAGCTTCCATGTAAAGATGGAAAATACACAGAGAATCTGGAGACTGCATGTTATTATGTTGTATTTGAATTGTTTGACTGCTGAGGAAAGAGCAACAGCTGCTGAAGACATTTGATTATAAGTGTTGCTGGGTTAATCCAAGCTATATATTTTGAAAATGCCTTGACTTCAAAATTTAAGTCAAAAGACATGTTACTTTGGAAAAGAGGTTTTGCTTTTGTTTTCACAGGAAGTGAGAGACTGCATTCATTCTGGGTTAAGAAAAATGAGGTTTGATCAAGAAAGACCCCCTGAAAAAACTCCAATAGGAGCAGATGGCCCAGGTGATCCTATGTTTCAGAGGATCTTTGTCTCAGTTTCCTCTGGGTTCTGCATCCAGAACAGCCTCAAGACTGCTATCTGAGATGATCCAGCCTCACAAAATACTCCAGTCAGGACTTGATCATAATCCTAAATTTTCTTTGGGTCCTCATAAGATTATCAGTGCCCCTGAACTGAACAGAGAATTCTCAGCAGAGGAAGTTCAAATGGCCAAAAGACACTTAAAGTCGTGCTCAACTTCCTTAGCAATCAGGGAAATGCAAATCAAAACAACTTTGAGATATCATCTTACACCTGTCAGAATGGCTAAAGTCAAAAACACCAAGGATAACCTTTGCTGGAGAGGCTGTGGAGGAACGGGTACCCTCATCCATTGCTGGTGGGAATGCCATCTTGTGCAACCACTGTGGAAGTCAGTGTTTCGGTTTCTCAGGAAATTCGGGATCAACTTACCCCTGGACCCAGCAATACCACTCCTGGGAATATACCCAAGAGATGCTCTATCATATGACAAAAGCATTTGTTCAACTATGTTCATAGCAGTATTATTTGTAATAGCCAGAACCTGGAAACAACCTAGATGCCCTTCAATGGAAGAATGGATGAAGAAAGTATGGAATATATACACGCTAGAGTACTACGCTGCGGTAAAAAACAATGACTTCTCGAATTTTGCAGGCAAATGGATGGAAATAGAAAACACTATCCTGAGTGAGGTGTCCCAGACCTAAAAAGATGAACTTGGGATGTACTCGCTCATAATTGGTTTCTAGCCATAAATTAGGGCCACGGAGTCTACAATGGGTGAACCTAAAGAAGCTAAGTAAGAAGGTGAACCCAAGGAAAAACATATAGTTATCCTCTTGGCTAAGGGAAGTAGACCCAATCGACGGGGAGAAAATTAGGATCTTGGGGGTGGGGTGGGATGGGGGTAAGGGGAGATGGGGAGAGAAAAGGTAGAAGGGAAGGAGGGGGGATTTAGGGAATCAGGAGAATTGGGATAAAGGAAAGGTGGATAGGGGAGCACGGAACCACAGTTCTTAGTTAAGGGAACCACTTTAGGGTGAGCAAGAGATTTGACCCTAGAGGGGCTCCCAAGTGCCCAACATGAGGTTCCCAGTTAGTTCCTTGGGTAGCTGAGGATTGGGAAACTGAAATGACCCTATCCGAGAGCAATACTGACAAATATCTTGCATATCATCATAGAACCTTCATCTGGTGATGGATGGAGACAGAGACAGAGACCCACACTGGAGCACTGGACTGAGCTCCCAAGGTCCCAATGAGGAGCAGAAGGAGGGAGAACATGAGCAAAGAAGTCGGGACCACGAGGCGTGCACCCACCCACTGAGACAGTGGAGCTGATCTACTGGGAGCTCACCAAGGCCAGCTGGACTGTGACCGAAAAAGCATGGGATAAAACCGGACTCTCTGAACATGGCGAACAATGAGGGCTAATGAGACGCCAAGGACAATGGCACGGGGTTTTGATCCTACTTAATGTGCTGGCTTTGTGGAAGCCTAGCCAGTTTGGATGTTCACCTTCCTAGATATGGACGGAGGGGGGAGGACCTAGGACTTACCACAGGGCAGGGAACCTGGACTGCTCTGTGGACTGGAGAGGGAGGGGGAGAGGAGTGGGGGGAGGGGTAGAAGGGTGGGAGGAGGGGGAGAAGGGTGGGAGGAGGGGGAGGGAAATGGGAGGCTGGGAGGAGGTGGAAACTTGTTTTTTGTTTATGTTTTTCTTTCTTCTTTTCTTAATAAAAAAAAATTATTAAAAAAAAAAAAAAGATTATCAGTGCCCCAATCAGCAGGAAGTAGTCTAGAAAACTATGTTCACATAAAATAAATTATTCATGTTTGTCTTTGTTTCTTGTGTCAGTTACAAGTTGTTATAGATAATGATCAGAAAAAATCTAAACAAAGGAAATTAGATTCAAGGTTCTTGGTTTGAAAAGAAAAAAGGGGGATATAGATAGGATAAAAGAGTAGATTACTGGGCTGGAGAGATGGCTCAGAGGTTAAGAGCACTGGCTGCTCTTCCAAAGGTCCTGAGTTCAATTCCCAGCAACCACATGGTGGCTCACAACCATCTGTACTGAGATCTGGCACCCTCCTCTGGTGTGCGGGCATACATCGAGGCAGAATGTTGTATACATAATAAATAAATAAATCTTTAAAAAAAAGAGTAGATTACTGAATCTTTTCTTAAAAAAGGGAGAATACAGATAAAATAGAAAGGTAGATTATTGGATCTACTTTTAAAAAGCAACTACTAGTATTACATTGTATTGAATTCTTGTATATTGTATAAAAATTTTGTATATTGATATAAATTTAACATTAATTTTGTTAAAACATACTGTACATACACTTCTAATCTTGTTCAAGGTATTGTACCTACACAGCTCATTTAACAATATAATGCAAATCTCTAGTCCTTTAAAATTATTATTGCCAAGTGTGACTGTTTTGCTTTTCTGATCCTCAGGCAAGCTTTATTTATTAAAATACAAATGAAATGCCACTTCATTTCCTTTTTTGTCTAAAATAAAAAGAAGACTATAACTAATATAAGAAAAGCAAAACAGTCACACTGGCCAGTCTTACAGACCAGGCAGCAATGACACACCTTTAATCCCAGTAGCCATACTAGCTTGCCATAGAAACCAGGCAATAGTGGTGAATGTCCTTAGTCCCAGAACTAGAGAGGATTATAAAACGGGAGGAGACAGCGCTTAGTCCCAGTCTTATTCTGAGGTTTCCTGGAGGCAGGATCACCACTTTCGGACTGAGGTCAAAATAAGAGCCAGTGGCTGGCTGCTTTGTTTTTCTGGTCTTCGGGTTGAACCAAGTATCTGTCTCTGAGTTTTTACTAATTGTGCTACATTTGTCCTCACAAACTGAACTCTTCTTTAAAATGTAAATTCTTTAGAGGAACCTGACTAGCAAACATTTCCATTACACTCTCCAAGTCCTAGATGAGAGGATCTCAAATGTGCATCCCTCTGAGAAGGGTCTTGGTAGTAAGGTGTGTTCACCTCATATGAAAACAGAAACCCACAGGTCATCTGGTTTGTCAGTCTGTCTAGGTTGGCATTACTTAAAGTGTCACAGACTATTGGTTTGCCATGACTACCATGTTTTTGGAAGATACCTTTACCTTGGCTAACTTCAACGTCCAGAAAACAGGTGAAAAGGTTCATCTGGGACACATTTTCGACTCTTTCATTAAGAAGACCCAAGGTCTCTAGGACACAAGGCCTTAGGGCAGGCATGGTGAATTTGGCATGTCTATATGTCAGAGTCCTGAACATGAGCTTTGCTGCCAAGTAGAATCTTAAATGTGCTTATTCATTACGGTGCTGGAGTTCATCAAGACCAGGGCTTGACGCACTCAGGGGAAATAGTCAACCACTGAGCTATCTCCACAGTCCTGGGACAAAGAGCACATGGTATACAGAGGAGGATGAACCCTGCACACAGTGTACAGAGAAGGATGAACCCTGCAGGAGTGGAACTAGCTTTGGTCTACTGGGCATGACATGCTCCACCTCACTCAGCACACTGACTCTAGACACTGAACACAGCCCAGAAGCCTCACAGGCTTCTGCCAAGTGCAAAGCACCACTTCTGACTGCCCTCAGAAAGGGTCTCTATGGGCGTGGCCCAGGTTTCACGGAGAACAACGGGACACAATCAAAGTAACCTGCTGTGTTTCTTCAATTTCAAGGACCCAAACTTCTGGCCAACTTGCCTCCTTGAAGAAAGTGGAATCTGGAGACAGAATTGATCAGCCAGCTCTACTTCACAACACAATCTTGTCTGCTTGTTCTCTTATTTGTTATCAAAGAAAGAAAGAGGCAACCCTTTCAAAAAGTTACTGAGAAACAGCAAGGCACTGAGTAGCTGGGCCAAGTTCACACAGCTGGCTTTTGAGGAGTGAGAAGTAGGACTGTATTTTTACGAGAACACACTGCACTGCTCTCTAATCTCACTTCTCCTCTAGACCCAGGCACTCAATAAAGGCTGAGACAGGAGCATGAAGACTGTGTTTGGCTTTGATCTAACCAAATCCATACAGATATTTCAATTCCAGCATCAGCAGGCAGAGGCAGGCAGAGCTCTGTGAGTTTGAGGACAGGCTGGTGAAACAGCGAGTTCCAGGTCAGCCAGAGCTACAGAGTGAGATACTGCCTCAAAGTCAAAACAGAAACCTACCCAATAACAAGGCTATTTTCCTTTTTAAGGAGAAACACATACTTAAGGTTTTTTATTATCATGAGGCTAAATGAGACAAAGGAAGTCAAGTGACTTCATAAATGAAAACAAATGGCTTTTGTTTGTTTTGTTTTTTGTTTGTTTGTTTTTTCAAGACAGGGTTTCTGTGTAGCCTTAGCTGTCCTGAGAACTTACTCTGTAGAACAGGCTGACCTTAAACTCATGGAGACCTGCCTATCTCTGTCTTGTAAGTGTTGGGATTAAAAGTGTGTGTCACACTGCCGGGTCAAATGATTCTTATTGTTACCTGTTCACTTGGTTAACAAGAAGCCTTATAATTCACATCCCTGAGTCATGACTGCCTTGTTACCCACTTTAAAATAAAACAGAAGCTCAGTGCTAGAAGCTCTCAAATGTTCTGTTCCAAAAGAGGTGCCTGGGATTTAAGTGGCTTATGGAATGAGTAACATAGTAAGAGGTTCTTAAAATTTCTCTTCTAATCCATTTCTCATCAAGGAAAACATCTCTATTTATAGTTTTTTATTTTTTTTTAAGATTTATTTATTATGTATACCCACACACCAGAAAAGGGCACCAGATCTCATTACAGATGGTTGTGAGCCATCATGTGGTTGCTGGGAATTGAACTCATGACCTCTGGAAGAGCAGTCAGTGCTCTTAACCACTGAGCCATCTCTCCAGCCCTCTATATTTATAGTTGACATCTCTTAAATGTACCTAAACACTTGCTAAGCACTCTTTTTTTTTTTTTTTTTCAGAAAGAAAAATAGTCTTGGGGGCAAACTTTGGTAGCACATTCAACACTATCTAATAAAGTTTCATATTTTATCATGGTGGTGGTGGTGGTGGTGTGTGTGATTATTCGTCCTTACTGTTTACCATAAACATGTGGTTTCGATGAAACTATTTAATAGGTCATAGTTACACAAAAACACATCTCAAAACAGCAAACAGTGTTGCCATCAGACCCGGAAATCTGCATTTCTAACAGGTTAATGCTGCCAATGGAGAAAGGCCGGGTGGAGACTCCAGTGGTACTGCAGGACTCGCAAGTACCACATCTGCACTGACGTCACGTCACGGGCGGGTAATCTCTTCGTTCCCCACCCGCCCCACGCATCCTGCGCAAATCCACCTGTTCCTGTCAATCATCTCGACATGAGCTACAAACTCCACCCCCATGTCGCGCGCCTGTGACGCAATGGACGTCTCCCCGGTGACATCCGTGACCTCCCCTTCAGATATCCACGGCCTGGAGCCCCGCGCTGGGCCCACGACCGCGAGTGGCCGGTACCTGAGAAGGGCCTCCGGACGCCAGTGTGCAAGCGCCACATGGAAGCAGCCGCTATCGCCCTCGTGCCGCTCATCGCCGGTGACAACGCCACCAAGGCCTAAGCGCCCGCGCCAGTTGTGCTTTCGGCTCACGGTGATGACGCATGGGTGCGGCGGGCCTGGGAAACGCCCCTGGACTCGGGGTTCCACCTTATTGGCTAGAAATGGCGATGCAAGAACTCTATTGGGTGTGCTGCCTGCCAATCATTGGGGCGTCTGAAGGGGCCCTGGTTGGTTTTATGGATGAGGATGAGGAGTTTCTCTGCAGGGGCGACCCAGGTGCAGTGTTCACTGTGTCGCCTGGGTCGCTGTTGGGGCCTTTGTTAACCCCGCCTTAACGGAGATATTTTCTTCTCTATTTGAAGCCTCTCTACACCTAAAATTCAGTAGAAATTACCTGTTAAAACACACCAGTGTTTGGTTTAATTGTGGGCCCGACAGCTCCTTCCACAGTATTTCCTGTCCCTTCTCAGTTTTTGTTTGTTTGTTTTTTGAAATTTGTTTTATACACTGTTCTTCATACTTCACTGGCTTGTTCCTGGCCGTGTGTATTGGTGCACACTGGTGATGGAGAAGACTGTGTGTTGAGGGAAGGAAAATTTAACAACATACACTAAACTTTTAAAAGTGCGTATCCATTAATATGACAGCTAGGGGCTAACCAATAGAAATATTTTCAAGTTAGTCATGTATATGAGACAAAAATGCCTAAAGGATATACATCAGTTATTATAGGTGCTGCCAGAGGCTGTGGTTTTAAGGGAACTTCGGGTTGCACCCTTGTTTTTTGTGTATATTTGATGCATACTGTAAAATAATTGAAGCTACTAAGCTATATAACGATAGTGTTCAAATTAGTATACTTCAGCAACTTAAAATTAAGATGAACCCCCGTACTCGACAGTAGTGGCAGAGAAGGTGTGGAAACAGCCCCGTGTAATGAATGCTTAGCCTAAATCAGGCTCCCCAGACCTGCACATGTTCAAAACCTTTCCCATGTATTGATTGCACTTCTAGATAGGTCCTGAAGAGAAAAAAAAAGATGTTGAGATGTACTACATCCTAGGTATTATGAAAATTTTTGGAAGTAAATTGTTAAAAATTGGAGCAGAGAGATGGCTCAGAGGTTAAGATGCTTCCTGGTCTTGCAGAACCTGGGTTTGGTTCCCAGCACCCATAACAGGAGGCTAGTAGTAGCTGCCTGTAACTCCAGCTCCACAGTGTCGGGCACCCTCCTCTGGACTCTGCAGGCACCCGCAGACAAATACACATTTTAAAAATAAATGTTTCCATCAAGAGAATGCAAAAAAAAAAAAAAAACACGGATCCATGAACACAGTTAGCAGCAGCTCCCTAAAATGTATGTAATGATTTCTTTTCTAAGTTCAGATCTGATGGGGTAACTCAGGCTTGCCTCAGATTGGTGATATGGCTATTTCAGCCCCCAAAGCTCAGAGGTGTCTATCAGTACAATGAACTGTGAGCAAATTTTGATGTGGCTGCCTCAGTCTCCCCCCAGAGCTAACAGGTGTGTGTCAGTGCAATGAACTGTGACAGAACTTTGGTTAAAATGGCAAAGCACTGCCGTGGACAAAGTGAAAATACTACAGTCGCTTTCCTTCTCTCCCTCCCTCCCTCTGTGCTTTATCTTTGGTTTTGAGATAACAGTCTCACCGACAGCCAGTTAGAGCTTGCTGTGTAGTCAGGCTGGCCTTGAAGACTTTGAAGTTTGCCTGCCTCAACTTGCTGCTAACTCTGTACTTCATTAAAAAAAAAAGTTGTGTGCTTATGAGTAATTTTACTTTCTTTCCTCTGTAGTTTTCAATGGTCTCATACTTTCTATGCTAAGTACTTTTATGTTTCCAAAGGGGAACAAAGAGTATGTGCTTCCCTAGTCAAATTCTGAAATATAAAAGCAACTTGTCTTATTGTGTACTGTAGATGTGAGGGGACTGTCCCAGAAGGTGAAGGCACCTGCCCACAGTTACATAGCAAAGGGACATCCCTGTATCAAGCACTTCTCCCACTCTGGTCAGGCTTCTGGGAAAGCCACACGCTACAGAGTATAAAGATATGTTCGGAAGTTCTCCCAGGGGCAGACCTTGCGCCACCCTGGAAAAAATGAATTCTTTTCTTTCCAAATACTTAGTATAAGTGGCTAGCTGCCTGTCAGGTGTCCAGCTGCGAGATCTTATTTGTGAACTTAAGAGTAAACGCAAACTAAACACCTGCCTGACTGGATTCTCCTCTTCACTATGGTGGGAACATTTTGTGACTGCAAGAACCTGCAAGTCTGCCTTTAAAAAGAAGAAGAGGGAAAAATGGAAATGTTTGCCAAGGCTTTTCAAGTTCAATCTTCCGGGGTTTGTACAGGGGGAGAATGACAAAACCCACCTCAAGTGCCCGCTAGTGGTTGCGTGGTTACGGGAAGTGTATGGCTGCTGAAATGCTACACAGCCATTAAAAAGAAGTACGTAGCTACTTGCACAGAACTTAAAGATATTAAGAAAAAATTCAGAGAAATGTATTCATAACACATACCCAACACATATATTTCTACTTCATTATTTATTATATCTTTATAGAACAAACACAACAGTGGTTTTTCTATGGTGCTAAGGTATAAAAGGCTTAAAATATCTGTTGTTGAAGTTTAAAGCACAGCAACGTGCTTTTCTTTGGCTTCGGGAAAACCAAGAAGTGATAAAACTCACCCAGCAACAGATGTAAGAATGCTACTTCCTCTAACTGCAGTGAGAAGAGCATCTTTACAGAATACTGCAATTGTCCTCATCACCCGCTTCTTGACGATGAGCTTTTGCGGGTTCAAGTGCACACAATCACACTTAAAACCTTCAAGACACTGTGTAATCAGTAGTTTAACACACCTGTTAGAGCCACGCGTTAAAAACCATACCGACGTCGCCTGGTTACTAAAGTTATCAAAACATTCAAGTAAGAGGTATGGACATTAGCAGCGATCACTAAAGCTAACATACTAGTTGGCATATTTTGGTATCTGTTTTATAACCAAGAAAACAGTATACTGTCCATTTTACCCATCATCCATACAAACAGGAAAGTAGATCATCGCAGGGGCACGGTGAGTGACAAAAATATATGAAGGCACTAGGCTAAATGCCAACAGTTAGAATTTGTAAAATGAGGATGGAATGAACTTTGGTTTATTCAAACTGCCTGTTGTTAGGGTTAAAAACTTAGATCTTTAAATATAAGAAAACGTTAGGAAATATACATTCTCACAGGTACAAAAATATCCCATGTTGATACAACCTCGTGGAAGATCAGAGACATTATTGTGTTGGACTTGAGGATATGAGTTCCATCTACACAGACACACGAGAGAGAGAGAGAGAGAGAGAGAGAGAGAGAGAGAGAGAGAGAGAGAAAGAGAGAGAGAGAACACAAAGCACGCTTTATACATATAGAGATGTGTTCGCCATGACAAGTTTGCTTTCCTTCCAGAGCAAGAAGCCAATCATTTCTGAGAAACAAGGCAGTGGTCAGAGGAGGGAGATCCTTCTTGGCAGCTTTCTAAAACCATGAATCTAATTTTAAATGTCAGAAAAGGTTAGGAGCCAGTGAAAAACCGAAGCTTCAAACTCTGTCACAGGACTCGTAGCGCCCTGACAGACTTTCAGGTAAAAGGTGAACGAATTAGGCACTGTTAAAAGGGCCAGCTTTGGGAAGACACATGATGAGGTATTCATTAAATACAGTTTTTACCATAGCAGAGATCACAAGAGATGCTCTGTTTCTGTAACGTTTTATAAAAACAAAGGTACACACATCCAAAGTTTTAAGTGCAGGCAAACAAAGCCTAGCCCTTTGAAATGTGTATTTAAGCAATCAGAACCCAACCTATGTTTGTATTGTGTGCTTTTCTTACCAACAGACTAGGCCATGGATCTACGTCTGAAATCACACATATAACCCCCGAGCCTTACCACGGCTTCAATACCAAACAGTACACTGTAGCCTGGCTCTGAAACATTTGGTTTCCTTCAGGAATGAAGAAGTCCATGCAAGGGAGAGGAATGACATTTGGAAAACAGAGAGGAACTGTCCATCTGCCTTGCAAGGTTTTACCCTCCTTCAATTCTGTCATCAAATCGCAGAACTTGCAGGCAGATAGAATCAGAAGGCTGGTGGCTAGCCAGCCAGCTAAGGTCACCTTTCCCCTGAGGAGTGAACAAGACTGCGGGAAAGGCTTGGAGAGCTGAGAAGCAGGGGCTGCAACCTGCCTCAGTCTCCCACTCAAGGACAATCCTGACAGGGGCAGAAATTCAAATGTGGTCCAGGCACACAGCAGGAGATGCCAGGATGGTATTTCCACATTCTTATCAACTGTTCCAAGCCTTTAGCACCTAAAGATGCATGTTCGTTTGAAAAAAGAAGTCAGGTTGAATTTTAAGTCACCAGTGGCATTTGAGAGGCTACTCACTCAACCTGGAAAGGCTTCAAAGGAAACTGCTCAGCTTTGGAGATGGGGGAACTCAGTTTTACTTTGAAAAAACAACACATACAAACCTTTTTTAAAGATACAAAAGTCTAAACAAAAATAAATAAATAAATAAAAATCTCCTTCTCTGGTTTCAATAATAAAGCCCGAGCAACTTGAGAAGTCAGTGTTCTGGTAGAATCCTCAGGGAGCCATGGCTCTCCAGGGGTCAGCCTGGTTGGCTAAGTCACTGAAAGCCCTAAAGTCTAGAAAAATACATTTTAACAGTTTCACTCAGGTGGACTTTGTAGGGTCTCCAGGGCCCCACGCTGAGAAGCTGCAGGCAGCGTCTTGCTCAAGCCGGCTGGCTCCGCACATCCCTTTGAGCTTCGGTTAGTTTCTGGATAAGATAACGCTTGTCACGACTCTCCTGAAAAAGAGAAGCAGGTTCGAAGTCCGTCTCATATGTTTAGAAATGTAGGAAGCTATTCCTCTCTAGTGAGTCTCTAGTCAGACTCCAGGTAAGGGATTCCAGCCATTGGAGTGCCGCCATGACTTCCAGGCTGGCCTGTCTCCCTCACCGGAGGTCCCACCACAGCCCCTTGTCCACGGGACAGCTGGAGATCTAGAAACACGCGTGGGCTGAGTGCCTGGCATGCACACAGCCTGGGTTCCAGCCCCAGCATTGCCTAAACTGGGTGTGGTGGTCCACGCCTGTAACTCCCACCCTCAGGAGGTGGGTATAGGAAGATCAAAAGTTCAAGGCCATCCTTGACTACACTGAGTTTGGGACTGGGGCTACAAAGACGTAGTCTCAGACAATTTAACCAAATACTAAGTAAAACCGAAACCTATTGAATTTGCCAGTCAATGCAGTGACCTCTGGCTAATGTCAAAGAATCATCTTGCCCCCTGTCCTTCACGGCCCTCCAGCCATAATATCCCCATTCTCCTGTCTCCCCAAAGTGCCTGGCTTATTCCCACACGGGGTCCTTCCACCTCTCTAAGGACCTCTAATAACTGGCGCTTGCCATCATTCCCATCTCACCTCTGACGTCACCTCCGACAGGCCTCTCACAGCCATTGGCTGCTGTAGCCTTGGCTCCTCCATCCCAGCACATACCTAGCTCTTATGATCGTCACAGAAATTAGTTCATTGTGTGTACATGCCCTTACAGATGTGTTTGTGCTCGTGTGGAAGTGGGGGAACAGGTGTGCATGGATGTGGACCTTCATGGGGCAGTCACAAGTCAACCTCAGGTACCATTCCTCAAGTGGGGTTGGTGAGGCAGGGGTGGTATTTGTTTTAAAATTATCTTCAGATGTGTTTATGGGCATCAGTGTTTTGCCTGACGGTGTGTATATGCACCTGTGCAGGCCTGCGGCCTGCAGAATGTCAAAAGAGGGCATCAGATCCCCTGCAACTGGAGCTATGGATGACTGGGAGTCACCACATGGGTGCTGAGAATTGAACCCGGGTCCTCTGCAAGAGCAACTAGTGCTCCTAACCACTGAGTCATCTCTAGAGTTCCCTGTCCACCATGTTTGGAGACAGAGTTTCTTAATTAGACCAGCAACTTGCCTGGGGTTAGGCTTCCTGGCCAGTCAGCCTAGAGATCTGCTTCCCCGTGCTGGGCCTACACATGCAGGCCGTGATGCCTGCAGCCTTCTACATGGATGCCTGGGTGGAGCTCGGGTCCGCATGCCTGTACAGCAGCACTTGACACACCGGGCTACCTCCCCACCCCAAATTTATCGCTTCTCTTACTCTTTAATGCTTCCGTCTCTCTGGCATAGGACTAGATGAGCCAGCTGAGTGAATGAATGAATGAACCAGGTGAATGAATGAATGAATGAAACTAGAGAGGGCTGCTTTATCTTTTCCCCTTTATCTGAAACAAGGTCTTGGTGGTGTGGAACTCACTGTGTAGACCAGGTATATGTGAAACTTGCGACCTGGCTGCCTCGGCCTCCTGAGTGCTAGGACTACAGGCCTGTGCTATCATGCCCAGAGTCCTGGTTTAATGTCCCTGGCCTTGACCCTCTGGGTCTGTGCTTTCTTACCAGGGACAGCTGCTCTCGGAGCTGGACAACTACCCGCTTGTGTGCTCCAGCCAGTGCGATGAAGTAGAACATGACCAGGCTGCAAGACAAGACAGAGGTTGTGAGGGAGCCTGCATTACCAGAACGTCAATAAAAACCACCCGAACACTCACAGGGAGGTTGTATTATCTGCAGGTCAACAAAAACCACCCCAGGTCTTCAGGATGCTAAGAACCACCCAACACTCATTGGGGAGCTGTGACACCTGGAGGCCACTAAAATACAAAATACACTGATTATTTCATTTGAATTATGTTTTCTCTGGTTATAAAAAGGAGCTAAGCGGGCCAGCCCTCCTATCTTCTAAACATATGGCCAACGGCCAGAGAGACACCTGGAGGCAGGAGAGTCTGACTTAGAAGTCTTTAGTTTTCTCTGCTAATTACAAAGTTACTAATGCTCCTCCCCTGACTGCGGAATGGCAGTGAGAAGAGGGAAAAGCCCAGGAAGTCAGCTAAGGGTGTCAGTAATTGGCTGGGCATGCTCACTTGGCAGGCACTTAGGCCTCAGTTTCCTCATCTGGGAGATGGATAAAGGAAAACTCGGTGACAATATTGGACTAAAAGCCATTAACAGCTTCCTGTCTACAGCTCTGGGGCTCAGACGGGGACACGTTATAGTGGACAGAGGGCAAGACCCCATTTCATAGGGAAGCCAGTCTCACCTCGTTCCTGTCCATGTCCCCAGACAGGGCTGATCAAATCAGCACCAAATAACCAGGAGATGTAGAGAATCTACAAGTCTCTTCAAGCCAGGGGTCTCCAAGGACAGCAAAGGCAGAGCAGATGTCCACCACCAGGGGGCACCAGGTGAGCTATTAACCCATTGCTGTGGGAACTCAGCTCCTTGGGAAGTCCAGCTGAGCATCCCTAAATCATCTTATCAATCTCAGCTGGAGTGGGAGTCCCCTTTTCATGGGCATTTTTTTAAGCTGCTTCATAGAGTGGGCTTTTTTAAAATGATTTCATTAATAGTTTATTGTGGCTTAGACAAGGAGGAGGCAGAGTTCAAGTGCAAGCTCCTCTCTAGGGCTCCTCTGTCACCCACTGATCCATTATTTTTTTTCATAGACTGTGAGATTTAGGCAACCCACCAGCGATGTTAGAAATAGACCGTGTTTACTGGGCTTTTATAATCAGGCACATGGGGCTCGGGCCTTACAAGTGTAAACTTCCTGAGTCTAGTCAACATCCCCCTGAAAGAGTAAATATTATTATGCCATTTAAAAAATATTATTATTTCCATTTATCATGGAAAAGTGAGGCTCAGAGAAGCTCGGTAACTTGTCAAGCCTAGCATGTGACACTCCGGGGTATTCCCAAAGGCCCACATGCTAAAAGTGCAGCTCCCAGCCAGTGGTGCCATCAGGAGATGGGCTCTAGCAAGAGGAAGGTAGGTCAATGGGGTGTGTCCTTGACGGGTATTGAGACCCAGGCCCTTTCCTGTTTCTTTGCTTCCCAGTGGGCATGAAGTGAACGGGCCTACTGTACCATGTGTTCCCACTGAAGGGACTCTGGCCAGCTCGAGCGTAGTGGGCATGCCTCTGGCAGGGCTTGCCCTTTTCTCCCATTCCCTCTGCCTTGCTAAAAACCATTAGCTTACATCCCTAAAGCTACCACCAAGGCCCATTTCCTTAGTAGGCCACTTCCTCCTCCTGAGACTGACTACCAAGGTCCAGTTAGCAAAGTCCAGCAATCAAAAGCCCCTTTTGGTTCACCTAATTAACATGCCCAATTAAAATTAAACACCTCTTCTTCCCCACCCCTGCTCATCTACACCTGAGACAGGTGGAAGAGCTGGCCCTGAGATCAGAAGGGCAGAGCAGCTACCCTTCCCTGCCACCAGCTGCAACACTGGAGAGCGAGAAGGCCCCGCAACTCGCATGCGTAGCTTTGTTGTGCTCCACTGGTGGAGGAGTGGGTGGGCCAGCCCTAAAGTTGTGAGCATGGGAGAGCTTGTCCCCATCACTTATCTGTCATGTGGCAGCATGGGTTAGGGAGAGATGGCCAGCAATCCCCCCACCGCGTGCGCGCGCGCACACACACACACACACAAACACACACACACACACACACACACGCACACGCACGCACGCACGCGCGCTGGCCTCGAGGCCATAAGAGTGGGAGAGCTAGCTCGACCCTCATCAGCTGCAGTCCCTACACCACGCCTGGGCAACACGGTAGAAGTGGCTCTAAGGGTGTAGGTGTGGGGAGATCTAACCCTGAGGATGGGAAAGCAGGAGAGCTGGCTGTGCCCCTTGCTCATCTCTGCAAGGGGTGAACTCTCAAAGGCAATGCAGGAGAGCTCACTCTGGGGGTGAAGACAAGGGAGAGCTAGTGGGCTGATCAACCCTACAATTACCCAGAACCTGAACCACCCCATCTGTGATCTGCTGGAGCACGTGAAGGGACCGATCCTGCAGACCCAAAGCTTCTGGGTCTCCACAACACAGGGCAATAACAGGATAACCAAGGGGAGTCCCAGTGAGGGCCCAGCATTGATAGTGTAGCAGAAAGAGGAGGCCTTGAACAAGACCAATGACTCTTTGCAATGAATACTTGCAAGTAAAGATATATGGATAAAAGGGTTTACTGTGTGACTCACTGTGCCACACTGCAGCTTCTATGACGAGATTTCTTTCCCTTCTACTTTGTTTTCTTTTTTCTCTTAAATTTATTTATTATTATTATTTTGGTAGGGGGAAGTTGCAAGGGCAGAGGGTGGCTACAAAGGGAAGGGGAAATGAATGGGACGAGGTGCATGGTGTGAAAAACACAAAGAATAAATAAAAAGAAAGAAAAGCAAACATTAAACACCCTATCCTAACACAGGGTTTTCCCCTTTTTCCTTTATAAACTGCCATTTTCCTATGGGCCATGTCTGTCTCCTATCTCTCCAGAGGTCTCTTATTCCTTGCCCTTTGTTAGGCAATCTTGGTCTTTGGGCTGAGAACTTGGTCTTGGAGGTCCTGAGCTGATACTTTTCCTTTCACCCACCATGCTGTACTCGGCCACTACAGGCCTAAAGGCAACAGGGCCACATGACCATGGAAAACAGAATGTGAACCCCTGAGCCAGGATAAAGCTCCTCTCCTTCTAAACTGAGTCTCTTGGCATTTTGTCGCAGCAACAGAAAGCATTCTAACACACACCCTCCAATTCCCAGGTGAGAGCGGACATACTGGTCTGGCCTGGCTGTCACTCACCAGATGATCATGAAGAAAGGCACGGCAAAGGCTTCCGACGTGACGCCATGGATCAGAGTCTGCAGCGAGCTGGGGAAGGTGCTCACCGTCTGGGGGATGACCTCCCAGGTGGTGTTGAAGTTGGTGAACGGCCCACAGGCTTTCGAAGAAGGGATGCTGCCAAGACGGAGAGGGCGGGATGGCAGCCCAGGCTGAGAGGTCTGCCCAGGCATGGCCGGAATAGTTATTTGCAATAGCCTACAGGGAGCTCCCAAGTCCAGGCGTTTCTGGAGGGTTATGTTTGGAAATGCTGACCCTGAGATTCCATCAGGTCTCTAGGTCTAACTTTCCATTTGCAGGACATTCAAGGCAGAAATGTAAGCTTGACGTCACAGAATGAACATACTAGACAACCGTGTATTCCCCAGTCTCTTAATTCAAAGCAGAGAGAAGGGCCAGAACTCCTCAAAGAATCAAAGAGGACTGTAAGGCATGATGGCTGAGCACAGTAGGGGACATGGGAAAGGCTGCTGCTTTAAAACAAACCCACGAAGACTGTGCTGGGATAGCTGAGAAATTTGAAACTGACAGAAATAATTAGCAATGTTTCCTCTGTGTGCATGTGTGTATGTGCATGCGTGTGTGTGCATATGCACGTGTACACAAATGCATGTGACATGTACGTGTGTGTGTGTGCGTGCATGTGTGTGTCTGTCAGTGCCTGGAGGCAGAGGTCAACACCAGTGTCTTCCTGTTTTAAAGCAGGGCTTCTCAATGAACACTGATCCTGGAGCTTATCCTTTTGACCAGTCTGGCTGGCCAGTGAGCCCCGGGAGCTATCTGTCTCTATTCCTCCAGCTATCTTCTGCCTCCTCCCCAGCCCTGGGGTTAAAAAGTAGCCAGGCTTAAAAAAAAAAAAAAAAAAAGCAATGGAAAACCAAAAAGGGTAGACAAAGAAGCCAGCAGGGACCCTCTGTGGGCTCTAGAAAAGCCCATGAAAAATGTTACAGGTTCTTGTCCATAAAGAGATAGAAGTCACAAAAGAAAGGAGCAGTTTAGAAAATTAAGATATGGGAGCTGGAGAGATGACTCAGAGGTTAAGAGCACTGACTATTCTGAGTTCAATTCCCAGCAACCACATGGTGACTCGTGGCCATCTATGGTGAGATCTGGTAACCTCTTCTGGCATGCAAGCATACATGGAAGGAATGTTGTATACATAATAAATAAATAAATCTTTAAAAAAAAGAAAAGAAAATGAAGATATACTTACCGAGACATGCTAATTGTTAGTGGTATAATTGCTAAGCACAGCCCAATCAGCAACACCAGCAAGAAGAAGAAGTTAGAATTGGATGCTCTGAACTGCTTTGGAGAGGGTCTGCAGGTGTAAAGAAGACTCAGCTATGGAACAAAGGAGAAAGGAAACAATAAGAGTCCTGAGTAGTAGGGTCCCACGCTGTAGTGCAATTGGGGACTGTCTAGCCCTGCCAGGGGACAATAATGCAGAGATCAAAAAGAAGAATGCTCAGTGCAGATTCCAGTTGGGGAAATTCATGTTGATGACATAAGAAGAATGGACCAAAACACAGTGATGCTATAACTGATGAACAGAGGGAATACTCCAGAAGGAATGCTGAAGCTGACAGTGGGGGCTCCTTAAAGAGGATCTGAAAGATGTACTGCACACAGCACTTTAGAGTGATCTGTGGGACACAATGCATATTCACAGGGATTCAAATATACAGAAGTGAATCTACAGTGATCTATGCCAACTAAGGAGATATTTTGCTTGAACATTTTACAAGCGCATAATCTTTCCCATGTGTTAGAAATAAATATTTACACTGAGGGGATGGAGATTTCAAGGTAATATCAAGTAAAAAGGGAGAGAACGAAAAATAAAGGCATACTGTTTCTAATAGGACAGACAAACAAACAAAACCACCTGCATTTCTGGCGAGGACATGAAACCTGTCTGAATTCCGTAAGAACCAGAACAACTTGTGAGCTTACTTCTAGGGAACGAGTTATACTGCAGCAGGGCGGACCTGGAACCTGTGTCCCCTAGGCCGGTGACCCATTTCACTCACCTGCCCTTCACTACACGGCACATGGGAGCTCACTAACTAACCAGCATTTTCCTGTGACTGTGTCCACCATCCTATCTCCTCTAATGATGTCCTGCTAATTGACGTGAAGACATGAGAACATTGGCCAAAGGCTAAGGCACCCAGAATAAAGTGAGGTCCCACTCACAGGGTGGGCAACCGTACTCAGTGACAGCAAGTTACACCTGACTCTAACATTCTGGAGACATGCCCACTCTGTGTGACCTGGGGCCAGTTAGCCCTCTGAGCCTCTGCATTCTCTTTCATAAAACATTAGTAGCTATTCCAGGGCTGGAGGTAAGCACTACAGATAGGAAGTGGGGGCACTGGGGGCATGGACTAATATTATCCGCTATTGTCAGCATCAGCATTATGAATGCTATTGTTTTCATTTTTTAATTGCCAGGTAATCAACAAATTTTCAACTTGGTAGGTGGCACGGACTTGCCTAACATGCTCAACATTCTGGGTTCAAGTGCCAGCACTTAAAAAAATGAACTAATTAAAAATAAATCTTTGCCTTATTAACAAAGAAAACGGCGGAAGGGTGGTGATTACTATGCTTGCTTTATTGTTTGGTAAGTATGGGGGCTGGTGAGATGGCTCAGTAGCTAAGAGCGTGTACTGCTCTTACAAAGGACCAGAGTCAGTTCCCAGCACTCACACCAGGCAGCTCCAATTCCCTGTAACTCATCTGAAAACCTAACACCTCTGCCATCCACCACACATGTATATACATGCACACACACACACACACACACACACACACAGAGAGAGAGAGAGAGAGAGAGAGAGAATTAAAAATAATAAAAAGAAATCATTAAAAAGATCTCTGTCTTCATTTTAAAAAATAACAAACATGGCTTACTTTATGATTACGAAGAAACTAGTAAGTTCAGACAAGCCAGTCACCTGCAGGGCCACTTGCAGTCACCCATGGAGCATCTGATCCTGTCACAATGCATGGGGATCATGAGTTGGGCCAGTCACTACGCCATGAAAAGCTACGCATTGACTCCAAAATTACAAAACAGAAATCAAGAAACCCTTGGCTAAATGTCATGGAAATAGACCACTCTTGTTGAATCCCTAGCTGAGACTCAGTTCAGTCAGTCACAATCAGTCACAATTACATCATAGGAGCGAACCAATTCTTAAATGTGCTTGAGAAAGTTGTCAAAACAAAACAAAACAAAAATGATGTGTAAGCCCAGCACTTGGGAGGTCAAGGCAGAAGATCAGGAATTTGAGACTAGTCAGAGATATAAAGCAAAAAGAGCTAAAAAGTTATTGGAAATCTTTTCTCAGAATAAACACATATTAAAGAAGTGATATTGCATGAGGCCCAGGGTTGAAGGGACATGTAATTACGATGTGTCTCAGGGGCTAAGGAAGGACTCAGATGGGGCTGGGGGCACAGTCCCAGGCTATACCACTGGCCTGGCATGCTGGAGGAGTTCCTGTCCACAGATTTGCAAGAGCAAAGCAACAGAATGAGCAGTGCAGGGTGGGAGCCCCGTGCCTCTCCTCACCTCTTTCACATAAAAGGTGATAATGAATTTCAAGGTGGCGATGGCGGGGAGGAGCGGGGAGAAGAAGGCTCCAATCCAGCAGATGGTCTGTCCATACACGATACCCAGGACGTTGTCTGGGATGGCAAATTCCTGCTGTCCCCAGCACTGGATCAGCTTCGAGGATGCACAGTAGGTCACCAGGAGCCTGGAAACAAACTAGACACATTCTTACCTGATATTACCAGTGCCCCTAAGGCTACAGAGCCATAGCCACCAACCAACATCATTTCCAAAGCAAGTTTGAGAGAGAGAGAGAGAGAGAGAGAGAGAGAGAGAGAGAGAGAGAGAGAGTTGTATGTATGAGAGTGTCCACGTTTCTGCATGCAGATGTGTGAATGTACCTGCAGAGGCCAGAGAGTGACATCAGGTGCCTCCCTCAGATGTGTTCCACCTTGTGTTTTGAAGCAGACTCTCTTACTGAGCCTTACTGATTGGGCTGAAGGAGCTAGTCGTTGAGCCCCAGGTACCCTTCCATCTCCAACTCTACAATGCTGGGATTACAGGCACAAGTAGCCACTCCATGCTTTTATGTAGGTGCTGGAGTGACGGAGATCTGGATCCAGGTCCTCGTGTTTGTGCAGCAACTGCTTTCACTGTGGAATTCATCATTTCCTCGGCCCAGTGTTTCTTTTTTATTAAGAAGAAAATGTATCTATGCATGTTTTTATGTGTGTATGTGCTCACGCATGCAGATGTGTAATAGCACATGTGTAGACACCAGAGGACAACGTGTAGAAGTCAGTTCTCTCTTTCCACAGTGTGGGTCCAGTGAACAACCTTAGGTGGGTGAGGATAGGTGACCACTGCCTTTACCCTCTGAGACAGCCTGCTGGCCCCTACTTTAACTTTTCTGGTATCTACCTTTAGGGTTCACTGGACTTCTAGATAATTCCAGACTGGACTTCAAGATAATTCTACATCTGAATGAACTGCTTGGGTTGCCCAGGATGGTCTAGATCTCAGGATGCTCCTGCCCCAACCTCCTGAGTGCTAGAATGATTGATAGGCCTGCCTCATCCCACCCTGGGTGCCTTGACCATGTGGCGAGCAGAGATTCACTTCAGACTCCTGGGAGGACAGTGACAGCAGTGGTGGGGATCATGTCCTGTTGAGCTCTGCACCACAGTGCTCTCCCTGTTTTGGTCTGTGTTACTGTGATGTTTGAAAGAAAATGGCCTCTATAAGCAGTGTCACTGATAGGAGGTGTGACTTTGTTGGAATAGGTATGGCCTTATTGGAGGAAGTGTGTGGGGGTGGGATTTGAGGTCTCAGTTGCTTCAGCTACGCCTGGTGTCACAAACTCCTCCTGCTGCCTGTGGATCACGATGTAAACTCTCAGTTCCTAGTCCAGCACCACGTCTGCCTGCGCCCCACCATGTCCCACCATGATGACAATGGACTGAACCTCTGAACCTGTAAGCCAGCCCCAGTTAAATGTTTTCCTTTGTAAGAGTTGCCATGGTCACAGTGTCTCTTCACAGCAACAGAAACCCTAACTAAGTCAGTTCTCTTGCTTATTCTCAGAGAAAGGCTCAGATGGCCCTGCTCTCGTCCCTTCCTTGACTCAGGTGAGAAACTCAGTGTCTTGTGACTGAGAGAAATAACTTGCTCGTAGTCACAAGATCAGCAAGAAGATGGTGTGAATCCAGATCCAGAAGCTGCATCCAGGGTGTCTGCCCTGGCAGGGCCTTGGCTGCATCAAGTGCAGAAAGTCTACACCAGGAGGCCTTGTGAAGGGAGGCACCATCTCTATCCCGGGTACCAGGGTACCACCTAAAGATGTGGGTAGCTGAGGCTCCTATGGTGTCAACAGCCTAGGGCCATTTGAAAGTCACCAGGCATCAATGGTTCCTCAGTGACTGTGGAGTCACCCAGCGTTTGTGGAGAGCAGCCATGTCAAGAGCTTCCGGTCATAGAGTTGGGGTGGCAAGGGCTTCCACACTTACTTCCTAGGGAAATCCACGAACAGTGTCACTGCCAGGATGATGATGAAGTCGAAGATCATCAGCTTGTACATTTCCTGTCCCACCTGTGTCTCCCAGCACTGAAATCAAGACGTGGAGACACAATAACAGACCCACTCCCAGCGCAGAAAGCCAGCCTTCTGTATCCTCAACCATCTCCACATCCCCATCCTGCTGCCCCTAAGGTCCTGCATAGACTTCAGCATCCAAGCCCTTGACCATGCCCAGCTTGGGGTCAGACCTGCCTTGAAGCTGGGAGTCAAGGCCATGGCTCACCGGGTAGAGCTTCTGGTTATAGCCGCAGAGTTCACAGGTGTTGTCACCGCAGGACGTGATCTTGGAGCCCAGCGTGAACACCAGCACGCAGATGGTGGCCAGCCGCATGAAGACACACCTTGGGGAAGAGACACGGGGAAGAGAAGGCATCAGGGCTGGACTTCCGTGGACCCTACATTGAGGTTCATGCAAGCAAACCTGAACTACACAGTTTCTGCTGGGAAGCAGATGGTAGGAAACTGACTTAAGACCAGTGAGTTGTACCCTTTAAATGATCAAATGGTAACTTCGTGTTATACATATTTTACAAGTGTTACAGTATTATTAATTTTTATTATTTATATGCATATGTAGGTGTTTGTGTATGGCTATGTGCACATGCACACAAGTGGCCATGGAGCCAGAAGGGGACATCAAATCCCCTTGATTACAGGCTTTTACAGGTTACAAGCTGTTAGAAGCCACCTGCTGTGGGTGCTAGGACCTAAACTCGGATCTTCTGCAAGCGCACCTAACCACTGAGCCATCTCTCCAGCCTCTACAAGTCCTAAGGCAGGAAAAGGCAAGGCATGGTGGCACACAGATGATGAGGTCAAGGTCAGCCTGAGCCACAGTGAGACCCTGATTCAGAAAGGAGGAAGGAGGGAGGGAGGTACAGAGACAGAGAGAGACAGAGACTGAGTAGTCAGCTCAGCACGTGGACCTGTGTGGATCCTGCTATGAACAAGTTGCCACCCCCTCCACCATGGAGACTGGCTCTATTTTGGAACGTGGGGTAAAGTTTTGTTAAACCATGTCCTGGTGACTTGGAGACACTGAAGTGTTTATGGGTGGAATGGCATCCCACCTAAGAGCTCCTTAATATAACCCAGCATAAACACAGAGAAAGCATGAAACAAGGTGGGCCAAAGGTCAGGCATGGATGCAGCTGTTGAGTGGAAAGGCTTGAAACTTCCTTCAGTGACAGGGAGGGCACCACATGCAGGATGGGAGACCCAAGAATGTGGAGGAAATCAGTAAGGTTGAAACACCACACACACACACACACACACACACACACACACACGTATGAAAATGTCACAATGAAACACATTGTTTTGTTCAGATAAGTGCTAATAAAAAATATCCCTCCACCCCTGTAGTTACAAAATACAAAGTTTTTGTTGTTTTCTTGCTTTAAAAAAAAAGACAAAAATGATATAAATACAGTCTGGAGTGGCGGGTTAGGCCTGTAAATCCCAGCACTTCGGTAGCTGAGGCTGGAGGATGTAGAATTGAGGCCATTAACAACATAGAAGCTTTCTAACAGCGGTCCTCTCTCTCAACAGCAGTTTGCTCAACCACATTTAAGGCTCTCCAGGATAAAAGATAAATTCCTTAGCCTTCTTACACATACTGAGATGAGCTCTGTCCTGACCAGTCTTATGTCAACTTGACACAAGCTAGAGTCATCAGAGGGGGGGGGGGAGCCTCAGTGGGAAAACCTCTGTAAGATCGGCTATAGGCAAGCCTGTAGGGCATTTTCTTATTTAGTGATTGAAGGGGAAGGGCACAGTGGGGACACCCCTGGGCTGGTGGTCCTGGGTTCTATAAGAAAGCAGGCCATGTTGAACTTGGCAGTAAACAGCACCCCTCCATGGCCTCTGCATCAGCTCCTGCCTCCAGGTTCCTTCCACGTTTGAGTGCCTATCCTGACTTCCTTCAGTGATTTGGAAGTATAAGCCAAAAAAACCCCTTCCTCCCCGACTTGCATTTTGGTCATGGTGTTTCATTGCAGAAATAGAAACCCTAACTAAGATAGTCTCAAAAGAAAAAAAAGAAACCCTCAATCCCAGATATTTGAGAAGAAGGAAAAAATTATCCAATTCAAACACAGTATCCGCTTGGCTATCTTTGCTCACTATGAACTCTCTGGATTCTACCTGATGCTGGCAGTTCTAACATCTTTGGAACAGTACGTCCTTCTAGTGCCCCATCCTACGCTTTCAGTTAACACAGAATCAGAAGTGTAACACTGACAGGAGACTCCGAAGCCCAGGGACCTTCACTGTGTGGCAAATGATAATTTACTCATGGGGCTCATCAAAGGAAGGATGATTTTTAGCGTAGCAGAAAAACAAGCCATAAGCAACCAGCAATGTCTGCCGTGAGTGAGCACTGGTCTACCCGGCATGCACACAGCTAGGCATTACCTAAGAATTGTCAGGCGGATCTCGAAGCCTGGCGAGTAATCCTCATAGTGGATGATCTTGGCAAAGATGATTGGGGTGATGAAATTGGCCAGTGTGATCACAATGGACGGGAGGTATAATATCAAGAGGTTCTCCCCAAAAACCATCTTGTTAATTTCCTGGAAAGATAACAGAAAGCACCGGTCAGCCTAAGTGGGGTGGCGATGGTGAAGATTTGAACTGCAGAGAACTCAGCTGCGCATGCTGAGAAGACACACAAAACACATTTATCAACCCGGGCGGCTGGGAAACATAAGCCTTGGCTGCTTAGGGCCTTCCTTCGATGCACACAGGCAGACACGCTGGAAGAATAATGAACGCTGCTGGACATATTAGTGAAGTACACAGAATTCTGTGTGTGCTGTGTGGACAGCCCATTCAAGTTACCTTAGGAGCAGATCATATATATATGTGTGTGTGTGTGTGTGTGTGTATGATCATATATATGTGTGTATGTATATGTGTATGTATGTATGTATGTATATATATCCAAGATGAAAACTAAGTTGCTTAGCTTTCCTTGAAGCCAGGCACACAACTGTAACTAAATTCTAGTTGAGGCAATAAAAGTTTTTTGTTGTTGTTGCGTTGTTTTGTTTGTTTTGTTTTCCCAAGACAGGGTTTCTCTGTGTAGCCCTGACTGTCCTGGAACTCACTTTGTAAACCAGGTTGGCCTTGAACTCACTGAGATCTGCCTGCCTCTGCCTTCCAGATGGGATTCAAGGCATGCACCACCCCTGCCCAGTCAGAAATTTTTAAATCAAACTCTGTATCACATCCTTGAAGAGATGAGTCAGCCCCAGCCTCCCCACTTTCCCTTCGGTTAGAATGTGGATACGGCAGTGAACCATCTCGTACCATACAGAAAGCAGCCACAGTATATGAATGGATGATGAAGCCACAAGTTGGATGGCATTTAGGGTATTTGGGTATCTAATGCCTGATGATTGACAATCACTACACCAATTTAAACATTTTTATATATCTAAAGAAGACTTCACTATGAAATTCTGGCTGGTCTTGAATTTGTGATTCTCTGAGCCTCCTAAGTGCTGGAATTCCAGGTATGCATGACCACACTCAGCTCCCAACACAGATTTTTAAAAACAGTGCTTGGGACTAGGGAGACGGCTCAGGAGTTAAGACTGTGTACTGCTTTTGCAGTGGGCCCGGGTTCCATTTTCAGCATCCATAGCTAGCTACTAACTTCAGGGGCTCCAACACCCTCTTCTGATCACCACAGTCACATGCACTCAAGGGTACCAACTCCATTTCCTACATAAATACATGCAATTTAAGATAAAAAGGCTTTTAAAACACGGATTCTTCTTATAAACTGAGGCCCTGGCTGTGAACTAGAAGAGTCAAAAAACACAGGCGGCCCGGCTTAGATCTGAATACTGTGAACTCCTCGGGCGGGAAGAGGTATTCCCAGAACAAAGGTTTCTGATCAGCTGATTCGCCATTCCTGTATCCACTGAACTTCTCCTTCCATCCGAATAGAGAAATGATGTTGGTTATCTTCCACAGAGATCTTCAGGGCACCCGGCACGCTGCCACGCTAGGGGGCAAGGTCAACTGACTCTCACGGGGCACTTACTTTCTTCATGTGCTCTTGGGAGAAGGTAGTGGCTAGGTAGATGGCATAGAAGCAGGCCGCGAGCACGGCCAGCACAATGCAATTCAAGAACAGCCTCAGAGAGTAAATGCGTATGGTTTCCTCCGAGGTCCTTTCAGCGATTTTCTGTCGTATCCGCTCTTCCTCCAGATCTGCCTAAGGACCAAAGAAAACTCATTCGTGAGCATTTTGTAACATAGCCCACAGATTTCTCTTAAAGATGTTGCCTGAGAGACCTGCCCAGGCTAAGCCCCACCAGTTTTTATGTCTAAGGCTTATGGTAAGGTAGAACCTTCCACTCTAGATTTAATTTGGTTTTGCAATAAATGTGTAAGCCAAATCGGCATTCATGATGCATGTGTGTGTGTCTATGTGTGTGTGCACACATGCAGACAGTGCAGTATTTCCTTAAATAGGATATATCATTATTTTAACTTTGTTTATTAATTGGTAATTTATTTATCTGAAGTTCTGAGGGTTGAGTACTCCAGGCCAGCCGTCTACCATCAACCAATATCTCCAGCCCTTAAAAAAAAAAAAGCTTTTGTTTTTGAGATAGTCTTATTGAGTTGCCAGGACAGCCTCAAGATTTAGCTCTTCTGCCTCTGCCTTTCAAGTCGCTAGGCTTATGGGTATGTCCTGCTATGTTTGCTTTTAATCCAGCCTGAGAGTCTCTGCTTCTAACAGAATTTAATTTGTTCAAGGTTAGTGTAATGAATAGTAAATAGAGCCAACTCCACCCACCTTCCTTCAGCTTTAGATCCCTACCCCCAACCTTTTCCTCATGGGTTTGACCAACATGCTATTCATTTCTCTTTTCCTATTAAACGTGGAAGTTTTCCTGATACTCCTCAGCTTCTCTCTAATCCATTCTGTTATCACAGCACACCCTTCACGTTTCTTGAGCAAACAACCTTTATGATGCTATGGCCAGGTAGGATATTAATAAGACAGTAGGGAATGGGGGTAAGATGCCACCTGCCCTGTGTGCCCTACCTCCCTTCTCAGTCCCAAGTTATAAGCACCCATGATCAGGCGAAAGGTGATCAACCCGATAAACTGTTTGCTGTAAAGAGCTCCTAAAACCAGCAAAGGGGAAGCTTGCTGAGACAGAATGCGGCCTGAGATCCCATGTAACCTGCACACAGCCTCCCTGCAACAGCCTGGTAGGGAAGTCCCTCCCCAGGGTAAGCCAGCAGCACTCACTCGGAGCTCATAGCGCAAGCTGCTGTGTTTCAGCTCGGCCATGCTGCGATTGGTGATGCAGAAGTCCCAGCCAGCGAAGATCTTGTTACAGTAACTCTGGAAGTGTTCCTCGCTCCGGATCAGGTTGATCTTGAACCCTTCCACCGACCTGACCCCGAAACACAAGTATTCTCCTGAGAACAGCAGCAACATACAGGCATGCGAATTGGTCTCATTTAAGATCTACGAAGTCGGATATGGCTGCATTGCTGGCCCATTGGGACAACGAAGTTTATTCTATGTGACAGCTGAGCAGGTATCTCACTGGTGAAATTCACTGTCTTTTATCCATTCAATAACTTCTTTTCTAAAGCTATACCTACTTTATGTGTATGGTAGGTATATGTAGGGTGTTTGGCCTGCATGTATTGCTTATGTACCATGTGCACACCTGTTACCTGTGGGGGCCAGAAGAGGGTATCACATCACCCAGAATTGGAGTTATATATTGTCGTGAGTCACCATGTGGATGCTGGAAATCAAACCAAGCCCAATCCTCTGGAAGAGCAGCCAGTGTACACACCACTGAGCCATCTCTTCAGCCCTCCATGAGATAATTTACCTTTTCAAAATAATTTGCATTTTTTTAAAAGTTTTACCTTATGTATTCATTTGTTGCAATGCTGACAATTGAACTCAAAGCTTCGATCTCTGAACCAGACTCCCAGCTCCCCTCCCCTTATAATACTTTTGTTTTGAGACATTTGTTGAGGTGCCCAGGCTGTCGTCAAATTTGTGATCCTCCTGCCTCAGCCTCTCGAGTAGTTGAGATAACAGGTGTGCACTACCGTTCATGATGCATGGCCCACAGTTTTCACTCAGACGCCCCTGTGATGTTCACAAATACAGCTTCTATTGTGTTCCTGCCAATTTGGGGTGAAACGACTGTCAACAGTATTTAGAATCTCTCTCCTTTCTTGGGAGTTGCTCTCTCACCAAACCACCAGGGAAAGGCCTTGGTGTCTTAGGACCTGTCAGACAGACTCTTCACACTGCGGCGAATACCTGAGATTGACAGCTTAAAGCCAGAAGGGGTTATTTGCTTCACTGTTTCAGAAAACTTCTATCCATGGTTGACTGGATCCATTGCTGGGCCTGAGGTGATGGGGAGGGCATTATAGCAGCTGGGCATGGTGGAAGAAGCAGAGGGGAGGAGGGAAATATTCAGGAAGTGGGGGGGGGGGGGATGCTGACAAAGTATGTCACCTGTTTCCTCCAACCAGGCCTGGCTCCTAAAAGCCCATTCAGCTGTGCAATCATCGGTGGATCACCCTATTTCTGAGATTAGCATCCTTATGATGCATTCTCCTCTACATAGCTCACCATCTGGGGACCAAGCCTTTGACAGTGAACCTTTAGAGGGAATTTCACATCCAAACTACATGACCCTAACCAGGGGATGGACACACACCATCAGGGACTCAGCTCATCAACAGTCTTCCGGCTCTGACCACAATGGAAGGGTCAGGATTAGGTATCTGAGTGGACAGAGCAACAACACCTTCACGGCGTTTCTGTGCCCACGATCAGGCAGACTGCAGGCTGACGGAAATTGATGCGCTATTTCCCACCACTGCGAGAAGCTGTTGCCATACAGCTGCTCAGAGCTGAGGCGGCTCTTGCCCTAGACATCACTCCCAAGCGAAGGCTGTATCCTTCTCAGATCAGTCTCGTGCCTTCCTTGGCTCTCCATACACTCAATTCCCCAATGGTCCAATTAACCATAGTTGGTTTTCTGCCACTTGCAAGCCAAGAGAGACCCAGTTAACATAACACTCCCCAGCCAGAGTGAAGCCCGTGAGAAGGAGGGGCCTGGAAGAGGCACTTAGCACACACTCAACTCAGACTGCTGCTCCGGCTGCCTGCTCCTGACTTCTGCTTCCTCCAAGCCTTTGCCTGCAGCACACTCAACCCCTTCCTCCGAAGTCCACCCGTAGATTCTGCTCATCCTTCAGGCCCTGACTTCCAAAACTATAAGAGTTCAGTCATTGAGAATCGGAGATGCCGCCACACACTTAAAAGGGTGGGGAAATGTAGGGAGGTGGCGGGACGAGCTCACAGAGGTAGGTCACAGGGCTAGACTCCTGGGCCAGAGGGTTCTCTGCCTTCTTACCCACCCCCCTATGAACAAGCTTCTCTGTCAAGCTCCTACTGCCATGCCTTCCCACTGTGATGGACTGAAATTCCCTGTACCCACGAGCCCGGATAAATATTTCCTCCTTTGAACTGTTTCTGACAGGTATCATCTGGTCACAGCAACAAGAACATTGCTGACACAAGCGTCAACGAGAAAGAGAAAGCAAGGCACACTTACCTTTTCACTATCCAGAGGAGACTCAGGGCCAGGTAGGCAATTGTGCTTATTAAGTAAGCCAGGGGCAGATCATACGTGAAATTCTGAAATTTTACTCCATCAATGGTGTAGTGTCCATAAAAAAGGCTGGTCTTCTCCAGGAAACCCTGAACAAAGCAAGAACACAGGTCAGGGTGGGTCAGCGCAGGCAGGCAATCAAAGGAAGCCTCCCTGCCTCGAGGGACCCATGCTCGAGTGCCCTTGTTCATCCCGGAACCTCTCCGCACCAGAGCGAAACTCAAGGTATATGGGCTGCTCAGTTAGTGTTAGGGGAATATGGATCTGCTCAATCCTGAGTGTCAAAGTTCCCTGGGAAGTGCTGGGAAGGTGGCTCAGCAGCGCAGGCACCACAGAGATCCCAGTTGGTTTCCAGTCCTCACAGCAGGAGGACTCACAACCTCCTCTAAGTCCAGCTCCAGGAGACTTGACGCCCTCTTCTGGCCTCCAAGGGTACTGCCTCATGTCCACATAACCCCACACAGACACATCCATATACAAACAAAAATTAAATACCTTTAAGAAAATTAAATGGTAAGCCACACTTAACTAATGTGAAAAAAAATTCCTAGGCCATAGCATCAAAAAGAACACTTAGGAATAAGTTTAACACAAGTATAAATAGTATATTGTGAAACCTATGAACCACATTTGAAATAAAAACGGGCTGGGGGTGTAGTTCAGAGGGTAGAGTGTTGGCCTAGTATGCACAAGGTTATGGGTTTAATCCCAGCTCAAAACAGGGATGGGAACACACACCTGCATTTCTAGCACTCTGGAGGTGGAAGCAGATGGATCAGAAGTTCAAAGTCATTCTTTTTGAGATACATAACTATTTTGATGCTAGCCTGGGCTAAAAGAGACATTATCTCAAAATAACAAAACAAAACAAACAAAAAGGGTCAATATTTTATATATGTGTGTGTAAATACACATGCATATACATATATATATATATGTATGTATATTTATGTATATTTGGGTGGTGGTGGTCATGCCTCCAGTCCACACACTTTGGGAGGCAGAGGTAGGCTGATATCTTTTAGTTTGAGGCCAACCTGTTCTACAGAACAAGTTCCAGAATAGTCAGGGCAGCTACACAGAAAAACTCCATCTTGAAAAACCAAAAATAACTAACAGAAAAACATTTGTTTTCATTCATGTACTTGGTTTAGGATTTATATATCAATACTCTACACATGGGTCTATGGAACCGGCACACACACACACACACACACACACACACACACACACACACAAAATCAGAACCCAGCTGGCTTCATTCAGAAATTAACAAGCTGGTCTTAAAGTTTAGATGCAATGACAAGGGAGCCAGCAGCCAAAGCAGCATTAAGAAGAGCAAGGCTGGAAGACCAGGTCTTGCCACAAAGCAAGGGCGTCCCGTACAGGCACAAAAAGGCACAGAAGTCGCCTTTAATCCCAGCACTTGGGAAGCAAAGGCAGGTGGATCTCTGTGACTTCAGGGCCAGCCTGGTCTATACAAAACAAAGCAAACCACCACCACCAACAACAACAAAATCAGACACACAGCAGAAAACAGAACCAAGCACCCAAACATCTCCAGCCAACAAGCTTTTATAGGGGAAAACATGTCCTCTGAACACACGATACGGAGACACCAGAGCCGAATCACACGTAACCACAGCTGGAAATGGCTCAAGGATCTAAGCAGTAGAGGCAGACAGAGAAAAGTGGTAGCAAGCTTAAGGTCAGTCTGAGCCAAGCAGCAAGACTATTTAAAAATAAACAAACAGATAATAAACAAAGTCCTATTTTTTATGACAACCACGTATTCTCGCACTCCCTGAGTAAGAAAATGCATAAATAGGGGCAAACTTAGAAAGAGAAGACTCCATACTGTCTCCCACTCCCTCAAAGCCTGGACACACATCATAAATATCTGTCCAGCTCTTCGGATCCCTTTCCACTTGGCCTCAGATTGATCTCAGTTCTCACAACCGTCTCCTTACATTAAAGGGATATCAGAGGGCCAGAGGGCCACAGAGCCCAGAAAATAAGTTCCCTGACCTCAGAAGGAGCCTGTTTCAGACGTCAAGCCTGTGGCCCTGTGGCCCTCTTTTTTTTTTTCTGTTTCTGTAGAAAGTGACAAAAATGGGATGAAATAAAACCCCTTCCTCAGCCACAGATGCCACCTCTCAAGCACTCATGAGCCAGCCACTCTCTCACTATGCATAACAGACCCAAGCTATTCTCCAGAACACTGCAGAAAGTTCGGGACAGGTTGCTGAAGCAAGCTATCTGTGTCGAACATCCATGATCCTGTGCCACTAACTATCCTTTAAAACACACTAATATACATTGCCTGTGGGATGCAATGTGAAGAAATGGGACTATTTAGTGAGTTCCTGATTTGAAAGACCAAAGAGAAAAGGAGGAGGAGGAATAGAGATAACAGTAGCTCTGAGGTTCCAGGAATTTTTATTTTTTTATTGAAACAGGGTGTCACTATGTATCCCTGACTGTAGACCAGGCTGGCCTAGAACTCGCAGAGATCCACCTGCCTCTGCTTCCCTGTGCTAGGATCAAAGGTGTGCTCCGCCATGACGAGTCAAGTTTTGCTCTCCGTAACAATGACTTCGGGCAAGGTACTGTGTGGTCCTCCTTTGTCTAGCTTCCATTTCCTCATTTATGTATGCGGCACTGGACTGTGCACCAACAACCTCTGAGTTGTTTTTGTAGAAAACATGACTTTGAAGATGTAAAAGCACCCCCCCACGTGCCACCATATTAAATACAATGGACAAATCCCAGACTTTTTAATCTAACTGTTCAGAAAAGCAACGGCGTGGCATTTTAATACTAGCAACTTCCAGAAAGATTAAACCATCTGTAGGCTAAGCGTCTTCTGTCTGGAATGCTTGGAATCAGAAGGACCTGACATTTCTGAGCTTTTCAGAATTTGGACTCTTCCCATAGACTTCACCAGTTGGGTGTCCATCAGCCAATCCCAAACGTCCCCAATCTGGCTTTGAGTTTTCAGATCAGAGATGCTAACTGCAGAGTGTTATATTAATTCAGGCCAATACAAAGGTAGCAGAGAGGAGGAGAAGGCCAGCAGCTGGAATCAGCAGAGAGTATTTCCAGTATACTCTAGCAGAAGGTCAGTGGGAGCACAGGACTTGCTAGTGAGCTCACTGCAAATCCTGTTTCGCTGCTCACTGCCAACACTGGCATTCGGCTCTCACTGGTCTTTGACAAAGAACACTGTGTTTTGGATTTTGTTGTCATTTTGAGACAAGGTCTAACTATACAGCCTAGGCTGGCCTGGCAATCCTCCTGCCTCTACCTTTAAGATTACAGGCACACAGCACAGAGCCCCGGATGCAGGATACCAGTGTCTACACAACTTGACTGTCAGTGTAAGGAGGGTCCACAAAGAACTGAGTTAAAGACTCACCGTGCCAGAGAGCAAGTCGATGATGAAACTGTAAAAGTAAATGAGGCCAGGGCTGCTTATTGGATAGACTGTGCACTCAATATCTGCAGGAAACAAACACAAGGACATGCGTCAGAGTCTCACTATGTCACCAACTCGTCCACTGCAGCTTGGGAACATAAGCTGTGGATACACACTCAGATACGTCTGTGAGTTTGTCCATACATCTTGTTATTCCCTGTTGCTCTGCGTTCAGGTCCCAGTGTGTCTGATAGATCCCTTCTCCTTTCATTTCTGTTTTTAAGGTTTCTTTTACTGTTCCTTTACTAAACAGTTTGGGGTTATAGCTATTTTTGTTTGTTCAGTGGGTTTTTTAATTGCTTCATTTTGCTTGGTTGTTTGTTGATATATGTGCATATGTGCAACTTGTTCGTGCAGATGCCCACAGAGGCCAGGAGAGGGCATCGGACCCGATGGAACAGAGGTTCCAGGTGGGTACGGCTGCTATGCTGATGTGGGTGCCATGAACAGAACCTGGATCCTCTGTGAAAGCAGTATGCGCTCTTAACTGCTGAGTCCAGTCCCTTGTTTCACCATATAGTTTAGACCACTCCAGCTCAGCGTCTTCCCCTCTCAGCATCCTAAGCAGTAAGATTAGAAGATAAGCACCACTCAGTGCGCTTAGTGTTTAATATTTATGTGTGTTGGAAGAGTATGTGTATGCAAGTGTCCACAGAAGACAAAACAGGGCATCATATCCCCTACATCTGGAGTTACAGGCAGTTGTGAGCTGCCCACTGTGGAGCTGGAAACCAGACCAACACCACCTCTGCAGCCCCAACAATTATTGCTCTTTACATGATCTAAGTATTCAATAAGAAAGTGTTTTTTTTTTTTGTTTTTTGTTTTTTTTTTTTTTTTGATTTTTCGAGACAAGGTTTCTCCGTAGCTTTTGGTTCCTATCCTGGAACTAGCTTTTGTAGACCAGGCTGGCCTCGAACTCACAGAGATCCGCTTGCCTCTGCCTCCCGAGTGCTGGGATTAAAGGGCATGCGCCACCACCGCCCAGCAAGAAAGTGTTGTTTTAAGGGAAGAATAGTCATCTCTATTTAAATGATCACCCCAGCTCAACAGAAAAAGAAACTGAGGCTCAGGAAGGTTAACTGAGCAGCAGAGCTGGCCTGGAAACCTAATGTTGATTTTCACACAACACAGGAAATAAGCCTCTAAAACGGGGATACAGAGAAAAGAGGAATACACACGAGGCAGAAAGCGGCCCTCGCACTAAGTCTGAGGTCCCAGGATATTTGAATTTTAAGAGAATTAAAATGGAAACAAAGATGAGGAGGAAGAATGCCTAGGGTCTCTGAAGGGATGCTCCCGGGTTCTTCTGGGTCAGGAGTTATGTGACAGGTGGGCATGAGGGTTCTGGAAGACCTTCAGAAGACCTGGAGCCAAGCTGGCTCCCCCACTGAGCCTGGGATCAGAGGTTTGCAGTGAGTATCTGTGAAATAGAGAAAATCTCCTCATCTGGGATAAGAGGTTCCCCAGAAGTTGTGAATTTTGTTAAGAAGACAAAAGCCCAGCCCAGCGCTTACCACAGTGTCTGGCACAAGATCCCTGTGGAACTGTTATTAAGCTCCAAGCACATTATTATCACAGATAGCAATCTTGAAATGAAGTCATCTGGTCGATTCTCTCAGGTTTGCTAAATCTCCCCCTTACCCACCCTGCATTGCTCTTCCCACGTGCCCTCATGAACTCAGGAGGGGCTGAGGGTCCTGACTCAGCCAGTGAGATGTGGAGGAAATGTGTTTGTGTGTGTCATCTCCAAACAGAAGTGTCAGTAATCAGCCCACATTTGCTGTGGCTCTCTTCCCCTGGGTCACAGAGACAATCATGGCTGCCCCGGCAGTTTGGGTTCTGGAGTGACAATTCCCAGCCCATGATGGATCTGGACCGTGAGAGAGAAGTACGTGCTTGTTGACACCAAGGACAATGGGATCATTTGTTTCTGCAGGATGACCTAACCCATCCCGACTGACACAGTGGGCTAGGACCCAGGATCAAGATGTCCACTCACCCATGTCTTTGAACGGCACGAACACGAAGGTGCTGTTGGTGATCTTGTACTTGGTGAGTAAGATGGGGAGCAAAACCAACATGAAGATGATCAGGAATATCACCAGGTTCAGGACCACCAGGAACCGTAGGAAAGAGAAGTAGGACTGGATCCCCGTGCCAAACTTCCCTGGAAAAGAAGCAACACGGGTACCAATGACCTGCTGCACGCTGTAGACTCCATCACTGGGAGAAGGCTAGGAATGAGAGGGAGACATATTCCTTCAATGCATTTTTTTATCATTTGTGGGGGGGGGGGGCACCGGCATGAGGTCAGAGGACAACTTTCAGGAGGCCGTCCTCTCCTTTCACCACGTGGATCCCAGGAATCCACTCGGATCATCGGCAACATCTCACGCTCTATTCTTTGCTTGAAGCCCAGATTCCTAGAGAGTTTTCATGTGTAGATCCACAGCTGCTTCTGAATGTGTCCTCCAAGAGCAGGAAAGGAAAGGAAGGGCTTCACAGTTAGCTTTTGTCACATGAATACCCAGCTGCCTCAGCACTGCTTTGGATGTCAATTGTTTCTGTCTGTACACATGTTCTGAGTCCTATCCTGCCTACGGTCCACACATCTATCTTTACATCAATGTGAGACTAACTCAGTTGTTGTAGACGTGTGCAAAGGAATGTTCTCTGGTGCTACCCGTTTTCCGCTCTGCTCTTCCCTGAGCTTGTCCCAGGTGCCCCCGCCACTTAGCATTTCTAACATACAGTGCTTGGAATTAGTGTGTCGATTTTCACACACAGACACACACAGATGAGTCTCTGATTGATTTACATGAAATACATTGGCGAATTTGAGAAGTGACATCTCGTCTTTTTAATATTGAATCTCCTGAATGTGACATACTTGGATCTTCTTTGGCATTTCTCAATAAGAGTTTTATACCCAGCTTCCTTTTCCCTCCCATTCTCTTCTTTCTTCCTTTGTCTTTCCCCTCTCCTCCTCCTCCTCCTCCTCCTCTCCTCCTCCTCCTCCTCCTCTTCCTCCTCCCCTTCCTTCCTTCCTTCCTTCCTTTCCTTTCCTTTCCTTTCTTTTTTGAGACAGGGTCTCATTATGTAGCCCTGAACTCTGGCCCTGAACTCTCATAGACAAAGCTGCCCTGGAACTCAGAGATCCACCTGTCTCTGCCTCCTGCGTGCTAGGATTTAAAGGTGTGAACTGCCACACCTAGCCATTCTTTTTTGTTTGTTTTTGAGGGGAGAATCCTGCTATAATTTAGACTAGCTTTGAACTTACCAGGTATATCTGACTATTCTGGAACTTATGATCTTCCTGCCTCCCCCTCCCAAGTTCAGGTATTATAGGCTATGCCATTACACCTGGCCCATAAAAATGCTTACAGTTTTCTATGCTTGAGCATTGTTTATTTCTCCTTATACAAACTTCTAGGGATTTAACTTTTGATATTTCAAAATATAATAATTATATTTGATTATAAATCATACAAAAACTCACTCATTTTGTGAAGCTGGGGAGGTGACCCAGTAGCTAGGAAGGTGCACTGCTCTGCAGAGAGCTTGAGTTTGGCTCTCAGCACCCACATTAGTTAGTTTATAACCACCTGTCACTCTGGCTCCAGGGTATCCAACTTCCTCCTGCGCCTGCACCTACATGCACATACCCCACACAGAGGCACACGCATATAATTAAAATTTCTAAATCTTTTTTTTAAAAAAACTTACTTTTCTAAATGTTGCTCGTATGAAGAAATACAGTTAGGGCTGGTGTTGTAGAATATTTTCCTAGCATGTGCAAAGCTCTGGGTTCCCCCAGCAGCTCCCTAAAGATGGGGGCATACTACCAATTTTATACAGACCTTTTCAAATCAACAATCAACCTTGTTAAATTCACGTATTGATTCTAATGGCTGGTATTTTTTTATTTTCTATGCATATATTATCTGGACAAATGATATTTTATTTCTTCCTTTTCTGTTTCTTTTCCCTTTCTGCCTCATCCCTGAAGTGTACAGTTAGCTAAGACTTCCAGGGTAATGTTGAAGAGATTCTGCGATAACTGATACATTTTCTCATCCTCAACCTCAGGCTTCCAACATGTCATCAATGGGATACCTGTTGTAAGTTTTTCACAGATTTTAAAAGGCAAAAACTCTAGCTCACACTTGCTCAGACTAGGGCTAACACTGTCTTCTCTGCACCTCTCAGAATAATCGTACCGTCCTCATTCATGCAGTGGACTTAGGGAGGGAAACAAACCTAAGAGCAGCCTCCTAGCAGAGAAGACCTGGATCCCTGCCCATGGCCTGCAGAACAAGGTGCTTGTTGTTCTCTGGGAGTCAAGAACACAGAGCTGACCCTAATCATCGAAGACACCCACGCCATGTTCTTTCAAACACTCAGCAATGTCACCAGAGTTGATATGGCTTTGATTTGCATACCTCCTTCTGCCACAAGGACATCCAGTCAGCCAAGAAATCCCAGTAGAATAAATGAAAACAAAGCAAAGATCCATTTCCCCAGGGAGAAAAAGTCTCACCACTCAGACAGAAGTCTCCAGGAGTATTCCACCAAACCAGGGAAGCTGGGCCCAGCATCCTGACTACTGGTCTTGGTACTGTGGTCTGATACCTGACATCTCAAGGAGGAAGGTATTTGGGGGATCACAGTTTGTGGGGACACAATTTATCACAGCAGGCATGGTAGTAGGAGTGTTGAGGTGGTTGGTCACCTCATGCCCACAGTCAGAAGCAGAAGAGAGACAGGAAATGGGACTCAGATAAGCCCATCCAAGTGATTCATATCCTCCAGGTAGGTCCCACTTTGCAGCTAGCCCACAGCTGGAGACCAAGTGTTCATACACAGGAGTCCGTGGGAGACATTGCACACTCAGAACACACTTGACCTGTGAAGCCTGACAGCCTGTGAGCCTCGTCACAGCTGAGTGCGCGTGGGCTTAACTTTGTTGTGGCGGGAAAATGGAGAAGTAGCCACATGAGAGGGTTTGGTGAGGCTGGGCATGATGGCACACACCTTTAATAGCAGCACTAGGAGGCACAGAGAGGAAGAGCTCAAGGCCAGCCTATTCTACATAGAGAGAAACAAAGGAGTGGAGAGTCTTGTGAGTACGGACAGAGGTAAAAAGAGTGAGATGCCAAAAGCAACAAACACTCAGTTCATTGCCCATGTTCAGTAAAGAGTTGCTTGTATTTTGCTCAAGACCACACTATGCTTCCTTCCATTCAGAGAAAGAGTGTGTGTGGCAAAGTTCCAGATGAGCCTAGAAGGCCACTTAGAAATATGTTTATAGCCTCCACATAAAACAGCCATTTACAAAGAAGAGGAAATTATCAATGGTATATTTAAAGATTTATTTTATTTTAATTATGTGTCTGCTTGGGGGGGGGACATGAAGATGCCCGTGGGGGCCCGAAGAGGGTTCTGGATTCTCTGAAGCGGGAGTTACAGTCTGTTGTGAGCTGTCCAGTGTGGGTGCTAGAAACAGAACCGGGACCTTTGCAAAAGCAGCTTCCACTCTTACCTACTGAGCTGTGCTCCAGCACCGCCCTCCCCAGAAGACCAGAGGACACCCCACTATCTGTTTGTTTAGGGACAGGGTTTCAAGTATAACCCTGGCTGGCCTGAAACTCACAGAGACACACCTGATCCTCCCTGGATTAAGATCATGGCCACCACGCCATGGCACTAAACTTTTAGGGTAGTCAATAAGGAAGACGGTCAACGGCTCCCAAACATCCTGCCATGCGCTTTACAGACTGTATTGAGAACATCTATATTAGCAGCTGTAAGACACTGACTATAAATCGTTTTGTTTTACAATAGAAAATACAGACGGGTAAGAAGCATCTCCCTGTCCCAGGCTTTGCTGTGACCTTTCAAGATGACAAAGGCACAGGCCCTATTAAGGCTAAATGTGGGTCAAGTTCATACTCCAGACAGTCTTGACTGTCAGCTTACCTGGAACTAGACTCACCGAGGAGGAACCTCTGGGCACATCTGTCAGGGACTAGAGAGGTACGACTGAGGTGAGAAGTCCCAACTTGAATGTGGGCAGTGCCATCCCAGGGGCTGGATTGAATAAGAAGGAGAAGGAGAGCCGGGACAGCATCCATCGTGTCTGTGTCCTGACTACAGATGCCACGTGACCAGCCTCCTCACGCTCCTGACAGCATGCCTTGCCTTGCCACGGCAGACTCTTTTGAAACTGTGACCCAGAACAAGCCCTTGCTTCCTTAGTTAGCAATGAGAACAATCGCTAACACAACATTCATCCTGGGAGGAAACGCTCCACATGGCTTCAGCTGGGTGTAAACCCAAGTTGCTTGCAGGGAAGGCCAAAGCAAGTACGTGAAATCCCCCCCCACGGGCCTCCAACCTCAGCGGCCTCAGGGGAAGCAGAAGCCCGTAGGCTTCAGAACTCCACCCCCGCCTGCCGCTTGGCCTGCTGGGGAGCCGGAAGCAAAGGGCTCTACCTTCGATGCTGCGGATGTCCTTCCGCCACAGCTCCAGGTGGGTGGTCATCTCACGGGCTTTCTCTAGGAACCTCTTCCAGGACTTGCTGCTGTACCGTTTCCACTGGTCCCACTCCGATAAATACTTCATCTGGGTTTCCTGAATGTCCCTGCATCGAAACACGGCCATGAGCGCGACAACAAGGCAGCACTGGCACCCTGGATGGGAGCCCGTGGTCATAACTTTGGAATATTAGCCATAACAAGGGGTGAGGGGCTGACACATGCTCCTGTGTGAATAAACCTTGAAAGCATGACACAAAGTGGGGAAAACATATTCCATGCATATACAAACCCAGAGACAGCAGGTGCCTGGCTGCCTGGGCCGAAGGAGGAGGAATGGAGTGTTTTTGTAATGGGTACAGAGTTTCCAGCTGCAGAGATAAAGCACTTTTGGAAGTAGCTGGTGGTGATGGACGCACAGCATTGCCAACAGGCTCAGTACCAATGAATTATAAGCTGTCAATCACAATGGGTACTGTGTGCTCAGTACAATGGCCTGACGCTGCCATTCCTGACTCTTGCCCCACCCTACCAGTTGATCGAATTCTCCTAGTTCACCTCCAGGATACCCCTTCTTTTGATGACACATCTTCTCCAATTAATGTCCGGCTCTCCCAACAGGCTACAGGCGGTGGTTTTGTTATAGCTCTGACTGGCCTGGAACTTGTTATGTTGACCAGGCTGGCTTTGAACTCAGAGAGATTCATCTACCTGCCTCTGCCTCCCAAGTGCTGGGATTAAAGGTGGGCATCACCCAGCCCAGCCTGATGCCATGGACTCTTTAAAGGCTAAAAATGTAGAACATTTGTCTCTGTGGTCCTCTGCCCCAGAAACTCAGACTATTGTTTATGACAGCCTTGGCCAGGCCAGGTTTGCTTTGCTCTCCACTCTGTCTTAAGCACCGTAGCTTAATCCATTCTTAATAAAGACCCACCGCTAACCAAAAAGCAATATTCACAAAAATATGTACATGTAGTATGTACTGCTGTATTCATGAAAGGTGAAGTGTTTTCCCATAGCACAGAGTATGTTTAGACAGACAAATGGATAGCTAAGATACAGACATGGATAGATAGGATAGACAATGGCTATAGATGCTGATGAATTGATGGAGGTATACAATACAGATATAGAAGGAGAGATGATGGATGGATACAGATAAATGGAGGGAAGGATAGAGATTAGTGGATGAACAGATGATAATGATGATGCTGGATGGACGAGAAGCTGATGATGGGTGGAGAGATGGATGGACAGATATGATGCACACGCCTGTAACCCTAGCATTTGGGAGGCTGGACAGATGAGTTCAAGATTAACTAGGTTACACAGCGAGATCTTGACATAAAAAAGGGAGGGAAGATGCCTGGGGTGATGGCTGTGGGTAAAGTGTGTGATGTGCAAGCCTGAGGACCTGATTAGGATCCCTAGGACCTGCCTGTAACCCCAGAATCGGGGTGGTGGTGGATGAGACAGGTGGGTCTTAGGGACTTGCTGGCCAGCCAGAATAGTCAAGGGCTGAACTCCAGGTTCAGTGAGAGAGTCTGCCCCACCCCCACCCCCAAATTAAGGTGGAATTACAGAGCATGACTGCATGTCAACTTCGGGCCCCTCCATGGGTACATATACATGTACACACAGGCACACACACACACACAGAGAGAGAGAGAGAGAGAGAGAGAGAGAGAGAGAGAGAGAGAGAGAGAACATCAGCTTGAGTCTGGCTGCAACATCCCCCATTGAACTAAACCTGGGACTGTTTATTCAAACAGGAGGGGAACAACTTCATGTGCCACCACAGCTTAGGGATGCGCACTCCAGAATGAGCTCTCGGTTCCACATATGACAAACAAACCACATACAGCCCTCTCCCAGCCTGCAGCACGACCACTCCAGGCAGCTCCTGAACAAACCTCAGTCTCCGCTTCTCTGAGATGTTCAGCGCATACTTGCGGATGGACTGACTGTCGAGGTTTTCTGTGATTCCTCCATCCAGCTGGGAACTGTAGGAGTCCGTCGGCTTTAGCAGGGTGCCGCTCTGCTTGTCCCGGGAGACGATGTTTGTCCTCCTGCGCGCCACTGATCGATAGCTTGGCAGCTCTTGAAGGAAGTTCACAGACGGAGAGAAGCAGCTAGAACCCAGAGACATGTTCTCTGGGTGAGAGAAGAAAAGCAAAATTCACTCCAGATGGCCTGGGAACCTTTGATTCTCAGAGACTATGAGCAAGCCTTGGGGACAAGGCAGAGTATCAGATGAACTTTCTTTTCTCTTTTACTGTGCTGGGACTTCCACCCAGGACCTCACACATGCTAGGCAGGTGCTCCACCACTGAGCTACCTAATCAGCCCTTTATTTATTTAGAAAAGGTTTTGATAAGTTTCCCGGGCTGAGCTTGAGTTTAGAATCCTCCTGCCTTGGTCTCCTGTGTAGTGGGAATAACAAACCTGTGTCAACACATATTACAAATCTGCGTCATTCTGCTTTGTTTTGTTTGCTTGGGTGTGGGTGCTCTCCTGTGGGGGGGGGGGTGCGTGTGTGTGTGTGTGTGTGTGTGTGTGCAAGTGCACATGTATGTGTGTGTTAGTAAGGACAATGCTGGACGTCCCCCTCCATCACTCCCTACCTTATATACAAAAGCAGGCTCTCTCACTTGAATCCAGATAGTCTAGCTGGCCAGCTTGCTCCAAGAGATGGGATATCTCTGCCTTTTGAGCACTAGAGTTACCACTACGCTGTCCACCAGCATTTACATGGGATCTGGGCATCCAAACTCTGGTCCTCACCTTTAGGGGTCAAAGAGATGACCACTAAGTCATCTCCCCAGTCCTGGCCACCCTTGCACAGGACAGTGAAATCATCTTCGCTTTCTATAGATGAAACTTAGGTTGTAAGTTACTTATAGCCATTAGCTAAATGCATGGTCCATTTGCTGAATGAAGCTAGCAGTGTGTGCTTTATCCCCAATAAGTGGGGAAATGATAATGTGTAAGAGTCATGATTGCCTGAGCAATTGCCTCCATGGACACCCTAACTTCTGTCCTTCCGGTTGGGCGCTAGATGGCCTAAGTTAGAATCCTGACCTGGTCCCTTTATTGTTGTGTGTTTTGGAGGGTTTAACTTCGCAGAACTTCAGTGTCCTCATCCCAAATAGTCATTCAACGAATAGGCCTATGATGTCCTTTCTGGAGCCAGGGATACTATGGCAACCAAGGAAGATATCCTACTCTGGTGCAGCTTATATTCTGAGGTGGGGGAGAGGAGGACCAGTCAATAAGCTGGTGATAAACATGTGACAAGAAATACTAAGTACAAAATAAGGACAAAGCACAGATGCACAGTGGGGGATGCTGAAGGGTAAAGGTCAGAAGGGATACTGGGATGGATGGGGGTGCTGGTTTTGGTTCCTTCTGTTTTGGCCAGCTCTTTCCTTTAGTTGAAGCTCAGGGAAAAGAGGGCACAGACTTGAGGCTACGTGGGCAAGAGCAGATCCTAGGAAGTGCAGAGAGCTGCAGGCGGCAGTGCATATGGCATGCAGAAAGGCATGCAAACTCCTGACTGCAGAAGGATGGACAGACAGGAGCCCAGAAGTCCACATGGTTGGCGGATGGTGGAGTCAGCCTAGGTCTCCTATGTCCCCTTCCCCAAAGCCCAAGTGGTAACTTGCTCTAACCAAAGGGCACAAAAGAATTTTGCCAGTCCCAAGTCATAAAAAAGCTCACTTCTGGGAATTTGGGTGCTGGAAACCAGACAAGCCCAGCAAGATGACTCTGAGGGTAAAGGCACATGCCAGGGATGCTGAGGATCTGAGTTCAATTTCTGGAACCCGCGTGATGGAAGGGAAGAATCAACTCCTGCAAGCTGTCCTCTGACTGCTAGCATGTACCACAGCATGCATACACACACCCTCATGCACCACATAAACAAATAAATGCAATTTAAAAGAGATCCAGGCAGTAGAACCCATTGACAAGAACCAAGGCCCTTGTCTTTGTCCCCAGGCACAGAGAACATCCATGTGGGCATCGTATGGGGGTGTGGAAAAGAGAAAAGTAAGAGGCCTGCGTGGCTGGGCTATAGCCAGTGAGATCTTACAGATGTCACCAAAAGAGGAGTCATTGAAGACTCTGGGCCAGAGCTGACTGTGTTCTGACATTAACAGATGGCCCCAGTAGGCTGCTGGAGCCCAGACTGTGATCCTGACTCTCAGAAGACCAAGACAGAATCCTGAATTTGAAACCACCCAGGGCTACACAGTGAGACCCTAAGTACGAGCCTGGGTACAGTAACTATGGCCAGAGCATCACAGGTGCTCACAAGGCTGCAGGGAGGTGGCAGACACACAGTGTACCCCCCACACACACACTCTCTAAATGCACCCGGAAGTGTGAGAGGGCTGGGGGAGGACAAGGGACCAGCATTCCGTGTCTGTCTGGAATGTACAGATTCCCTATCCTCTGCCCTCCCGACAGGCATGCTCAGACACGCCAGGCAGGTATCTTGCTACAGATGACGCAGAGACACGTGCCTGGGCTCTGCCAACCTCATGAGCAAGCTATGCCACATTCTCTCTGACACACCCTGAGGATGTGAGCCACTCTATCAGACAGGGCTGCCTCCAGCCATTAGGAGGCTCAGCATAGAAGGCAATAGGGCATGGGTGCTGCCTTGGGGTCACTCCTCCCTCCAGGCAGCAACAAAGAACTGTTATTAACCAAGAACAAAGGTCTTTGAATATGGAGTCTGTTGAATATTCATCTGTGAGGTCAGGGACCAGTGCAGGATGGGGGCCGCAGCCTGGCCTGGCGTCAGCTGTTGCACTGTTGCCTACCGCCAGGCCATCCCAGGAAGATATCAGTTCTACGGTCTCAGGAACAGGGCACCTAACGCCACAATCACAGACACCTGTCACTGTGAGCCACAGTGAGCACTCACTTGGGGCGTGGCTGTGAAAAGTACCAGAAGCACCTAGCAGTGTATACATATAAGGCCAGCAGTCAGGAAGCTGAGACAGGAGGATGGCTGCAAGTGAGGACCAGACTGGGTTACACAATATGACCCTGACTCAACCTGACTGGATTTAGAATCAAAGAGTAGACAGTCGCGTGGAGGATGGAAATTCAACATCATGGGGCAGGCTCAGCAGATAAAAGAGCTTGCAGGGCAGTCCCGGGATTTGAGTTAGCTCCCCAGAACTCACAGTAGGAGTGCTCAACTCCTGAAGGATTTTCTCTGACCTCCACATGTGCTGTGACACGTATACACAGACATACCAGACATACAGGCACACACTCAGAAAAAATAAAAGGATTCCCCTCTCCACAGGGAGAGAAAGGAGCATGCCCATTTACTATTAAGCCCTTGGACTGGGGACCTAACATGCTATTAGCTCCCTCAAGTCCCATTCCCCCCCATGAAGTGAGCTGTGGATTTGAAACGGCCTTGTAAACACTAAAATGACACACAGATAAAGTAGTAATGGCTGAATGTTATAGTGTATTATACACGCTTCTCTCCTCAGCCACTCCAGGGAAATTTCCCATCTTTACATAAAACACACCCAGCAATGTCCTCATTTCCATGTCCTCTCTGAGCTTTCATACAGGACGGTGTCGGTTTCAAAGCTCCGACGGACCTCTCACAGATAGACACAGAAGGCTTCAGTGCTCTGGCTTTTTAAGAGGGAAACTGAAGCTCAGAAAGACGATGACTTGCCCAGGGCTTGAGGTCAAGACTGTCTCAGCTCTGGCATCTTACAAAGGTTGCTCACTGTACCTCTCTGAGCCTCTGGCAGCTTGTCCTTGGGGAGTATGATTGTCACGTGTTCCTCTGACTTGGGTCTTGCGTGGTCAATGTGGGGGCTGTTAGTCATCATGGGCATATTTCCAACATCGGGGTGACTGTCTAAAAAATACCAGGAGTTTCTTGGCCACTGGGATCAGGCAGCAGCAGTTAGGCCGTTACCAAGGCGGGAGGATGAGGTAACCACAGAGCTACCTTTTCTCTTTTTCAGAACTTGGACTGAACCCAGAACCTCACAAACGTCAGTCAAATGCTCTAATGTCAGCTACATCCTAAACTTTCTTTGTACTGTGACAGTCTCACTAAGTTCTCCAGAGCAGCATCGAACTCAAAATCTTCCTGCTTCGGGCTCCTCAGCAGCTGGGCTGACAGGCCTGCACCCCCAGGCTCAGTTCCAAGTTGAGCCTCGGAGTCTAGAGCAGTGTCTAGGGGCCCCTAAAAAACCTTCCATTGGAAGGATGGATGGACAAACAGATGACAGGACAGAGCAAGGACACATGAGGGCCTCCTTGGGTCCTGGCAACTATTTCTACAGTCCTCCCAATATCAGTGAAAAACATGAACTCTCCCAGGAGACTGGCTAAGCATGATCCGAATGGCACCAAGGGCCCTGAGCTCCCACAGCCTGCCTGCCAAGAGTGGCTTCAGCCTAATATGGTGCTGTGCTCCCGGAGGGCTTTGCTTCCAACTTGCAGGTTTGTGGAACTCCGGGGAAGAAGGGGCCTCGTGGGTCATGGAGAGTCTGCCAGTTACTATGGGAATTACAATAGTGTCCTCTTTTTCCACATGGAATATGGCCCAAGATGCCAAGGGATGCCTGAAACAAATAATATCATGGCATTCTGTCTATACCACACACACACACACACACACACTCCCATTCAAGTGTGTTTCTGTTGCTGGGGATGAACGGCCTTGGGCGTGTGAGGCAAGTCCTCTATCACTGAGTTACAATGCCAGCTCTGTCTTTTCCATCAAAACTAAGCACTTATGTACACTGTGACCTTAGCTTTTGCAGTTGCTTTTACTTTTAAATATTTGGTGTGTGGGAGGGTCATGTATGTGCATGCAGGGGCTGGATCTACGAGCAGTTGTGAGAAGCGTGATGTGGGTGCTGGAAGCTAAACTCCAAGCCTCTGCAAAAGCAAGACTGTGCTTAACCACTGAGCCATTGCCCCAGACCAGCCTCTGCAGCTTTAAGGTGTAACAGCAAATCCGTCATGGATTCCCTGGAAGGGAACACATTCTGTCGTCACAGCAGGCTCAGCACACAGTGTTCTTGTCTTCTTTTTCTTAGTAAGTCAGACTTGGACTTCTTCAACACAGGAAGCGCTTCAGCTTCTCTGGCTTACGTCGCTTGTGTGTGAGGCAGCAGGGACTTAAACGCAAACACTCCCATAGGGACAGAGATATGAGTGGCTGTTGCATACAGCACGGATGCACCGTGGCGTTCCATATCAGATAAAGCAGGAGCTATGTGATTTCATCACTTCACTTGAAATCTATAAGCTATTTCAGGAATTGTTAATATTTTAGACCATACCTGACCACAGGTTTCTAAAGCCACAGACAGTAAAACCTCAGGTAACGGGGTTAGGGGGGGCAACTGCCATTCTGTTGGCCAGGAGCTAGGTTAGGATTCTGGAGAGAATGAAGGTTTGCTCTTTATGTGATGAGATTTCTCCCACTTCTTCAACCTCCACATTTTCTAAGTGTCCACTCTACAATGGTCCTCCCATCCTTAATTTATGCCATTTAATGTGTGCTGTCTCCGTCCTCTCTCGGGGACCACATTTGAATCATCAGGGTCTGTCCAGGGCTTAGCATATGACAGTGTCTGACAGACACCTGATGAATGAATAAATGAATAAATGAATGAATGAACTGGGAATGGATGAATCTGCTGCTGAGGGCGCAGTGTTCAACTACCAAGCTTTTGGTCAAAGTACATGGTTAGTACCCCAGAAAGCAGGCTATAAAAGTCAAGGGGGGGAAATGAAGCATTTTCTTTATTATTCTTTTCTATATGGGCAATAAATTTTTATAATTGAAAATAAAATTTGAAGCCAGGTAGTGGTGGTACACACCTTTAATCCCAGGGTTCAGGGAGGCAGAGACAGGCCAGGTGTACAGAGTGAGTTCTAGGACAGTCAGAGATTTGTAGAGAAATCCTGTCTCGAAAAACCAAAAAAAGGAAAAAAAAAAAGAAAAAAGAAAAGAGAGAGAGAGAAGAAAAGAAAATTTGTTGCTGTTTTTCAGAGTGTGTCTCTATGTATCCCAGGCTAACCGGGAACTCACTCTATAGCTCAGGTTGGTTTCAAATTTAAGATCACTTAGCCTCGGCCTGTCTAGGCCTCAGATTACAGGTGTGAGCCACCATTCCCAGCTCTACACTGAAACCTCTTAAAGGGGGGGAAAAACCTGGCAGGAGACACTGACTCTCCTTGATGTCCTGGTTTCGGGTTCTTTCCATAGTATTGTTTAGGAAATGCACTTTGGTCTGTTAGAAACACAATTCAGCCGGGCAGTGGTGGCGCACGCCTTTAATCCCAGCACTCGGGAGGCAGAGGCAGGCGAATCTCTGTGAGTTCAAGGCCAGCCTGGTCTACCAGAGCTAGTTCCAGGACCGGAACCAAAAAAAGCTACGGAGAAACCCTGTCTCGAAAATTAAAAAAAGAAAGAAAAGAAAAGAAACACAATTCATTGTTCCTAACACAATCAGGGAGACACTGATTACAGAGTCTGGGTACACTGAATCCTGAATGCTTGTCCCTTCCCTGTGACTTGATGTCACTGTTATTCTGGAAGCGAACTGGAGGTAGGAAGACTGAAAAACAAACACATACTTACAGATTCCAAAGGCTTTTTACCTACAAGTTTCTAGAATTCAGAGACTTAAAAAGCTACCACAAGATACCCATCAAATGTATATATATCCAAAGGGGCCGTTGAGATGGTTCTGCAGGTATGGCACCTGTCGCCGGGCCTGATGAGCTCAGTTCATCCGAGGACCTTCTTGGTAGAAGGAGAGAGGCAACTGCTGTAGATTGTCCTCTGACTTCCATACATATTCCACAGCACATGGGCACCTCCCACCACACACAAAAACTCAAGTACTTCCTAAGACCTGCTGCTCCCCCATAGATCACCATCCTCCCATCCGCACCATCCACTCCCCCACTGCTGCTCCCCAACGATCTCCGTCCTCCCACCCGGGCACCATCCACTCCCTCATCTGCTGCTCCCCCAAAGATCACCATTCTCCCACCCACACCACCCACTCCCCCACTGCTGCTCCCCCAATGATCTCTGTCCTCCCACCCGGGCACCATCCACTCCCTCATCTACTCAGCCACTTGAGCACATGTGGTGAGAAACTACCACAGGCCAAACAGTTCAGACTGAGACACACCCAAGAATACTACACACCATACTCCAGCGCCTTTTTGAAACTTACATTCTGTTTTGAAAGGACAAACATTAAATGAGGAATAACATATATCAGGTGGTGATTACATGGAGAAAAATAAGTTGGTGATGGGAGGTGGGCAGGTCTTCGAGGATGGGGTATAATTTTAAACAGAGCTGTCAAGGAGAGTACCCCCAAGAAGCTGGCATTTGCAGAAGGCTGGGGAAACAGGGAGAAGCAGCCATCATGGGAAAGGCTATCAAAGAAGAAAAGAGCAAGTGCAAAGGCCGTGAGGCAGCTGGAACTCAGCCGACTTGAGAGACAGTAAGGTGAGTCACCAGGGAGGACAGTAGGTCGTGGGGGTGGGGGACATCCAGGTCACATGGGGCCTTGAGAGTCATGGAAGACATTTGCTTTTGTTTGGTAAAGTGAGAACCACGAAGGATTTGTGGCAGAGCAATGCTGCTCTGGCTAGAATTTAATAGAAATCACTGTGGCTATCGCGGTCTCTCCATGGTAGCACGGCTGTGGTCCAAGCTGGGCACACACAGAAGGTATATGTGCTAGTTGCTTTTCTGCCAACTTGTCATAAACCTCAACATATATGAGAAGAGGGACTCGTTTTTACTTTTGAGATTTATTTATGTGTATGAGTGTTTTGTTTGCATGTGTCTGTACACCATGTGGATGCCTGGTGCCCTCAGAGATCATAAGACAGAATCTTTTTTTAAAAAAACTTTATTTAACTTTATTTTGTGTGCATTGGAATAACGATGTCAGATTCTCTGGAACTGGAGTTACAGACAGCTGCAAGGTGCCATGTGGGTGCTGGGAATTGAACCTGGGTCCTCTGGAGGAGCAGTCCATAGATGGAATCTTAATTGAGAAGATGCCTCCACCGGATTAGCCTGTAGGCAAGTCTGTGGGACAACTTTCTTGATTAATGAGGTAGGAGGGCCCAGCTCATTATGGGTGGGGCCACCCCTGGGCAAGTGATCCCTGTCCTGGGGTGTATAAGAAAGCAGATCACAAGAGCAAGCCAGTAAGCAGTATTCCTCTATGCCCTCAGCTGCCTCCGGGTTCCTGCCTTGGCTCTCCTCAGTGATGGAAGTGTAAGCTTTCCTCCCCAAGCTGCTTCTGTTCCCGGTCCTCAACAAAAAACCTAAGAAGGAAGAGGTCTCTGGCCACTAAAGTGTGATGGAGGAAATAAGGCTTTCGTCTGGTCACATGTCCAAAGCTACCTGTGGCCGGGGCTGTAGGGGATACTGTGGAAGAGTCTGGTTCTCTGGGGCACAGAGCCTAGGGAAGAAGGGAGAAGTGTCATCTGTCCAGCAGACACCTGGGCAGCGGGCTAGGAGAAACAACCTCAGTCACATCAGCTGGTCATATGGGTCAGGGGTCTGGCTGGACTAGACCCCACATTTTACAGCCAGGGGAGCAAACAGCCCTCAGGAGCAGGTGACTAACTTGCTAATCAGAGCCACCACTGGGTGAAGTGTCTGGATCATCTAGTTGTTGAGCCAGATGAAAGTCGGGTGTGCTTAGGGATCACAGAGAACCGGCCAGTTCCTGTGAGTCAGTGTGTCTGATGATTTGGAAAGGTCTGTAGGACGGAGCCCCGCCCCCCTGGCCACCTGCCTGGCGCTGCACCCCAGCTCCTCCTCCCCCTTGTTGTAGGCTAGCGTTTGCCTTGACTATCCTGTGCCACCTTGGTCGGCTCTCATGTGTCAAGTGTTTAGACAAGAGCCAGACAAACACCACGTGCCTGTAGTATCTGCTGCCCACGTAGCAGAAAAGATCCCCAAGTGACAGTCACAGCTGTGTTCTAACAAAAGCTCATTCACAAAACTAGGTGGCGGCTGACGCGGTGAGACACACGTGGAAGCCGAGACTCACTCTTCATTGATAAAGTTTAGCGTGTGAGATGATTCTGATGGGTGTGGGAGGTGTCTTCTCTCTACCAAAGACTGCTTCAGAAACAAAGTAAGAGGCTGAGGCAGGAGGATTAAGAATCTGAAGTCAGTCTGGGGGAGGCCCTTTCTCGAAATAAATATAAACAAATGGGGCTGGGGAGATGGCTCTGTTGGTAAAGTGCTTGCTTGCAAGCACAGGGAACTGAGTTCAATCCCAGGACCCACATGAAAAAACTGAGCATTGTGGCATGTGTCTAATCCTAGCACTGGAAAGGCAGAGGCAGATGCAGCCCTGGAGCCAGCCTAGCCTGCTTGCTTTGTACTTGGTGAGTTCCAGGCCAGTGAGAGAACCTGTGTGAAAAAAAAAAAAAAAAAAAAAAAAAAAAAGCTGCACCTGAGCACCTGAGAAACCTTACTTGAGGTTATCTCATGTGCACATGCATGCCCACCTGCACAAACGCATTCATGCATATGTGCACACACAAATAATAATAAATACTATAAGTAATTTCCAGTTTTCCTAGCAACAAGGACAGCAGCCTCTGGGGAGCATAAGCACACACCACAGTTATGGAAAACCTTTACACTGGCTCCCTGGTGAGTCTCATGCATTATTCTCTTCTGCAGCCACAATAAGAACGTTGCGTAGCCAAAGCTTACCATGAGGGGCAACCTCAGCAGGACATGCTAACACCGCACACACGTCTGCCTTGGCAGTGGCCCAGCACCTAACAGGTACGTACGTATTCTACAGATGTCCCTCTGACGGACACAGGGATATGTGGCCTTGGGAACGTCTCTGCTCCTGGGTGACCGTAGTCTGCTGGCCTGGTTTCCACCACTAAATTGTCACAAGATGCCCAAAGCGGCTGGTGCTGCGTAAGCAGGCTGACTTCACATAGTTCTGGCAGCTCATGGTGCTGGGCTCAGCTCTGGTGAAGGCCACGGAGCTGCTGCCTCTGGAGGCTTGTAGGGTACAGTACTGCCTCGCTGAAGTCACCGGAAGTCAGAGAGGAGCCTGGGGATTCGCAATCTCTTTGGCAGACACCCCCTCTCCCATTAAGTTCTCTCTCTCTCTCTCTCTCTCTCTCTCTCTCTCTCTTCTGTTTTATTTAAGACAGAATTCCGTGTAACTCCAGCTGGCAGAAGATGGCCTTGAACACCAACCCTCCAGGCTCCGTCTCCCAGCTGCTAAGATTACGCAGGCCACCACCATCACACTCCATCACTTTCCAATGCCAGCACCCTGGGGACCCTGCCTCCAACACACAGGTCCTCGGGGATAAGCCACATGCAAGTGACCACAGGTGGCTTGTCAAGTAACTTCTCTGTGCCTCAGAAAAGTTTTTTTTACCCACAAAGATAAAACATCTTGTCCTGGTTTGCTTTCTGTTGCTGTCATGAATACCACGACCAAGCGCTACTTGAGTAGGAAAGGCTTGGTTTGACTTATACTTCCAGGTAACAAGCCCATCACCGAGGGAAGTCAAGGCAAGCAGCTCAAAACAAGAACCAGGAGCAGAGGCCATGGAAGAACACGGCCTACTGGCTTCCTTTCTGGCTCACGCTCACCCAGCTGTCTCAATAGCCCTGGTAGGTCTTATTTAGCCCAGATCCTGCCTCAGGATGGAGTCTCGGTCTCTCTCACATCCATCACCAGTTCAGACAACCTCTCAGACGTGGCCACAGGCCAATCTGATATGCAGTTCCTCAGCTGAGGTTTCTTCTTCCCAGGTGATTCAGGTTGTGTCAAGTTGACAGTAAAAACTATCCAGGACAAACCCTTACTTCACCAAGTTCCTGAAAGAACTTGGGAAAATATGTTACACACTCAAAAGCCAACCCGGGCTTGTGGAGTTCACACAAACAGGATCCAGCTTGCCTGACCTGGGCCTCCTTTTTCCCCTAAGCTCTACCAGAGGCCTCTTCACACATACACACACACACACACACACACACCGCGGCTCTCCACTGTCACTGACACCTCCACATGCTCACTGGGCAGCCAGGGGGCAGGTCCCTTAGAGCCCCAAGGACTTCAAGCCCAGGTGCAGCAGGATCTTGATGTCCACCAAGAGAAGACTTAAACTAGTCAAGAGGGAGGCAAAGTTAGGGAGTCTACTGGTTACCCAGAAAGACAGACCGGAAGAGGGCCCAGTGCAGGTGGGAGAGGCTTGCCCCTAGCTGCCTCTGCAGCCACTGTGGACACAATTCATGGGCTTCCAAGCTATTCTGTCTATAAGGTTAGATGTTAGAGGAAGCCCATGCTGGCCTGGAGACTTATTACAGAGCTGTGTCCCCAGAGAGACACAGCTTGCCACTGGGGAAGGGAACGCTAATATTAAACACACACACACACACACAACTAAGGGGCCCTTGCTCTTCCTTGGGTCATAGGATGCTGGACTTAGGGCCCCATTCAGTAACCAGAGTTTTTATATGTATTTATGTATACATACACACACAAAATATTAGTTTATGTATACTCATATATTTACATAGACGTATATACATACACATGTATTTTTTTAACCTATGTGCATTGGTGTTTTTTGCAATGGTATGTCAGTGAGAATGTCAGATCTCCTATAACTGGAATTATACACAGTTGCTATGTGGATGCTGGGAACTGAACCCACCCAGGTCCCCTGGAAGAGCAGTCAGTGCTCTTAAACATCTCTCCAGTCCCCAAGTAGCCAGAATTCTGACAGCTTCTCAGAAAGGAGAGGGCAGTGCTCTAGACCTGGGTGTCAGCCAGTGAGGGACAGCAATCAGAACCAGGAGTGTGTGTGGTGTAGGAGTGTCCTTTCTCATGTTTTCTTGGTCCTCCCTTCCTGCCTCTCTTGGAGGCAGAACCTAGAACCCCACTATGCAGCCAAGGATGGTCTCCAAGCTCCAGCACTACCCTGCTGTGGACTATTAGGTGAAGATGTGTTACATTTGTTTATGCTGTGGAATATTTGTTTAATGATGCAAAGATGTGTTGCATTCTTTTATGTTGCATTTGTTTAACTCTGTGAAGTTGTGTTACTTTGCCTGCGTAAAACACATGATTGGTCTAATAAAGAGCTGAACAGCTAATAGGTAGACGGGATAAAGGATTGGCAGGGCTGGTAGAGACTAAATAGGAAGAGAAGGGATCATGAAAAGGAGAGGACACCAGGGACCAGGCATCCAGCCAGCAATGGAAAAAGAAGAAGGAAATACAGAATAGAGAAAGGTAAAAGTCCAGAGGCATAAAGATAGATGGAATAGTTTAAGAAAAACTGTCTAGAAACCAGCCAAGCTAAGGCCAGGCATTCATAAGCAAGAATAAGACTGTATATTTATTTGGGAACTGGGTGGCAGACCCCCAAAGAGTAAAGAGTGAAAAAAGCAACTGCATTCCCCATTCCTCTGCTTCCAGCTGACTAGTCACAGCTGCCTTGCTTAGCTCTTCCCCTATTTTGTTTAAGTTTGGTCTCTAAAATTACATTTACCTGCTGTGTGCAGGCGGGTAAACCAGGGGGCACATGCGTGTGGAGGTAAGAAGACCACCACGGAGCTCAATAGAGAAGTTTGAGGAGTCCTCTCCTTCTGCTATGTGAACCCCAGAGATCAAACCCAGGCCACCAGGCTTGGCTGACGAGCATTTTTGCCCACTGAGCCACCTCACCAACTCCCGTTTGCCTTAAGACAAAGTTTCACGTAGCCCAGGCCAGCATCAAACTGGCTATTTGTCTGAGAATGATCTTGAACTCTTGGTCCTCCTGACTCCACCTTCTGTGCCCACCCCTCTCTATTTCTTAACTAGCCCTCCTGCCCTCTCTCTGCCCTTCAGGTTCCTCCGCAGGCAGAAGCTTATGTCCCACAAGTTGTTCACAAGTAATCACAGGCTAAATATTAATTATAAATGCTTGACTAACAGCTCAGGCTTGTTACTATCTAACTCTTACATTTAAATCAATCCCTATTTCTTACTCACACTTTGCCCGGAAATATGAGCCTAATTCCATGTTGACCAAAGGTCAGAGTGGGAATTTACCTCTAGTCCCTTCAAGATTATTGTGTTTCTACCTCAAACAAAGGTCCCACGTAGGTGTGTAAAGCAGAGAGTTCTACTCTCTCAAGGTTATTGTCAACAGGTGTGGCTCACAGCCAGCCCTTGTACTCCAGAAGTGTGTTCCTACCTCAAACGAGAGTCTTAGGAGCCAACTAAGGGTCCAGTTTTTTTATGGAGATAACTTTGGATTCCACCCAGGGAGTGGTTTGCCTACAGAATGTTTCCGTCTAAGGTGTGTGTGACTTGCTTTGTTCTAGCAACAATGTTTAACTGTGGATGGAGCCCACTACCATCAACTGGTCTGTTCATTTCTTTGTATCATGTTAATGTAGTTTTTTGTCTTTTCCTTTGCTTTTTTTCTTTTTTTGTTGTTGTTTTTCGAGACAGGGTTTCTCTGTAGCTTTGGAGCCTATTCTGGAACTAGATCTTGTAGACTAGGATGGCCTCGAACTCACAGAAATCTGCCTGCCTCTGCCTCCCGAGTGCTGGGATTAAAGGTACACGTCACCACAGCCCGGCTCAGGGTGAGGAGTATCTTAAGCAGTTGGAAATTAAACATAGGCAAATTTCAGTATTCACTGGAATTCCCTCCCGATACTATCCTATATGTTTCTCTGTTTTATTATTTTCATTCTCATCTTCATATTCTTTGCTATATTCCCAAATCCCCATGTTTCTACCCTGGCAAGAGGTATTTTTGTCGAAGCTGGTCCCCGACACCACATGGCTTGGTACCTTTTCTCGGTTCAACATGCCCATCTTGCTTCTCTCCGCATCGGCTTGTGACTTCACAGACTCAGCCTTTCTCCCCCCCACTCACCCCCCCCCCCGCATTCTCAGTTGGCTTCTCCCACCTAATTTTATTCTGCTCAGCTATTAGCCAGTCAACTTCCTTACTGAACCTATCACAGAGACATATATTCACATAGTGTAAAGGAATATTCCACAGGTACCCTCTTCCTGAAGGCTCCTCCCACTTGCGTTGCCACCGAAGGCCCCCAAACACTTCTCTTTATATCCTCCTGCCTCAGCTCAGAGTCACTTCACATCTGAGCTGGCACTACTCTCCTCCCCCACCCCAAGCCTTTGTGTAATTTCTTTCCCAGCAGTTAGGTTCCCTTGGATTTTCTTCCCATCGTTCTGTCCATTGCTTACTCCCTTGACCTGAAACTCTGTGTCCTGTCTCTTGCAGGCTGGCTCTCCAGGGGTCAGTCCAAGGGCCTGACTAGAGCAGGCACCATCTCCATCCTTCTACTTCTGGGAGAGAAGCCCAAGTGCACAGCCTAGCTTGACTGTGTGGTCCCAGACCCAAACAATCTTCCTTGGGAAAGAGCAGCCAGCCTGCAACAGAGTCACACCCCAGCAAAGACATTTCCCCCTTTTATCCATCCAATGTTTTCACTTCCTGAAAACACAAAGAAAGCAACCTCTAATCTGGGTCACTGTTCCTGGACAGAGCTGGGCTCCTCCAGACAGAGAGGCAAAAATAGCTCAAGAGAACCAGTCCCCATGAGAACCCTGACTGTAGTTCTGACTGAAAAAGGCTCAAGCAATTGCCAGCCTGGTCCAGAACATTCCACCCTCTTTAGACACCTAGAAGCAGTGGGTCATTCACCGGATGAGTGGGCTCAGCAGATAAGGGAAGACAAACACCACAGGCCAATGGTTATTTGTCTTCGTGTTTATTGTGGTATAGTAGACTTGACTCAAGTGGAAGAGCAGTTTTAAGTCCCTGCAAATGCCTGACGGTGTATCTGCAGAAGCCTGGGCACAATGGACATGTCCCAGACCTCGGGCTGTTAGTCAAAGACCAAGCAAAACAATGCATAGTGCAGTCAGGGCACTGGGACAATATCCCCAAGTATTGTCCTCAGAATCTCACGTCCCAGCTATTGGGCAAGACACACACACAACTTCTCTTGCTCAAAGTCAGTGATGAAAACTGCCATCCTCTGTCCCCAAGACAGAAGATAGTTGACTTTAATCTCCCCAGGCTGCCCGGGTGTCTGGAAGGCCACCACCTGTGTTTTGACAGGTGCTCTGTTTGATCTTAATAGGGAAGCTGCCTGGTGACCCCTGAGAAGCTGGGGGCCCTGTCTGGCCTATTAGCATAGCTCACACACAGCCTTGATGTGCCTCACAGTTCTCCAGGGGTGATCCCATGGGACTTCACCATTTAAACAGCAAAATAGAGAGGTCACCCTGGATTTTTGATGGAGCTAGGCGTAGTACACACCTAAAGTGCCAGCACTGGGTGACAGAGACAGGAAGAAGGCAGGTGCAAGGCTAGATTGGGCTACACTCGAAGACTCTGCCCAAAATACAGGAGGAAAACGGGGGGGGGGGGGGGAGGCAAGGTTTTCCAACAGTAAGAAAACTGTGCACACGTGAGCTGAGCAACCCCATCCACAGGGACCCAAGGGCTGAGTCAGCCCAGATGTCCGTGGATGTGAGCATCCACAAATGTGACCCACTGGCAATGGAGTATTAGTCACCCATCAAAAGGACGGAAGCACTGTGTCATGTGACCACGGATGAATTCTGATGTCATGCTTAGAGAAAGCCACTAAGCACCCACACCAGTGTCAGGATGGGAGAACCACCGAGGTTAAAGTGGGCTGGCTGCGTGAGACCGAGGAGGGGCAAGGGACTGAAGGAAGGAGGTGGAGCCTCTGTGGGGCGATGGAAATGCGCTGGAACCAGTCAGCACTGGTCAGATCCCTCTCCTGAGGTGGGAGAAACTTTAAGTAGTAAGATCGATGCTATAAAGGATTAACTTGCTTAGGAAATATAAATTACACAAAGTGGAACTTAGCCGAAGGAGCACTGCCTCCAGACTGGAGAAAAGTAGTACAGGCTCGCTAAAAACTGCAGGAAGAAAAAAAATCACGCCATAATTGAAGTGTAGGGCTGTGGCTAAGGCCAGAGCAGGTCTACAACCATCACGAAGTTCTGGTCTGCAGTTCAATCCCCTGAGTTCTTACCACCAGAAGCACAGTTCTGTCAGGTGGGCAAGATCTGGTAACAAACTTTCAAACAGAACAACACTGGTTAAGAAATGATCCTGGCGGGGGCTGGAGAGATGGCTCAGAGGTTAAGAGCATTGCCTCTTCTTCCGAAGGTCCTGAGTTCAATTCTCAGCAACCACAAGGTGGCTCACAACCATCTGAAATGGGGTCTGGTGCCCTCTTCTGGCCTGCAGGCACACACACAAACAGAATATTATATACGTAATAAATAAATAAATATATAAAAAGAAATGAACCTGGCGCCAGGGTGGTGGCTTTTAATCCGAGCACTTGGGAGTTCGAGGCCACAAGAGCTAGTTGCAGGACAGGCTCCAAAGCTACAGAGAAAGAGAAACCTTGTCTCAGGAAAAAAAAAAATTTTGGTAATATCTCTGCTATGTAACTCTCCCAACTGCCCAAGTGGCAGTGTTCAAAGTGTGACCTGGGGCTGAACTAAAAGAATTAAGGATGACAGCGTATGTGTAATATAGAAACCTAAAATGTGTAAGTTAATAAAAAAGACCTTCTGCTCCAGGTTAGCCCTCTTTGGACATCAGTCAGGGCAGGGTGAGCCAATCACTAAAGAGGTTTCTCCTTATTCTTCCTGAATAGCAGAGTGGGTTCTCACTGGGGATGGAGGTGTGCAGAGTGGGTTCTCACTGGGGGTGGGGAGCAGGGAGCATGCTTCTGTATCACTCCATGCTGAGAAAAAGCAGCTGAACATGTATGACCAAACCTCCATGAAGGAAAGAGAAAAGGAGGGACGGAGGGAGGAGAGAGGGAAAGGGGAGAGAAGACTAGGAAGAAATGACCTCACAGAGGAGTACACAGACAAAGCAGCTTGGCAAGACAAGCCTTTTTGTAGAAAGGATGCACCAAGACCCAAACTGGGTGAGCACGCACACGGGACAGGAGGTCTCTGTGAGTTCGAGGCCAGCCAGGTCTACATAGTGAGTCCCAGGCAGGCCTATGCTGCATAATAAACTATTTGAAACAAAACAAAAATGCATTAAGCCAGGTATAGGAAAAACCCCTCCCTCTCAGGGGGAGCCGGGGGGGGGGGGGGGGGCTCAAGAGCATATGGTAGGAACAGAGCCCAGCCTGGGAGAGGCAATCAAGGAGAGCTTCTGGGAATAAGTGACCCTGAAGGAAGAGAAGAAATGTAAGCATCTTTTAAGGTAGGTCATGGTCCCCAAGGTGGAGGGACGAGGGCTAGAGCAGGATAGTACCATCAGGTGGGCGTGGGAGGAATGAGCATGGAAATAGGAACCAACGGAGAAGGGCATCCGTGCAGACACTACCATCAGAGTGTGCCAGGCACTGATGAGCACTGAGGCCACCTTCCAGAAGCCCGGGGGCACAAGGAAGCACAGCCTTAAATAACAACAGTCAACATTTTGTAGCATTGCCACAGCCCCAGAACAGCCCCAGAGAGCCATGTTCCAAACATCTGGATGCTCACATCCAAACCCAGCACCCTGCACGCTGCGCATGGAGACCTGCGTGTCCGAGGAGTCACTGCAGAAACACAGTGTGAACCTCAAGAACGGACACGGGACACTCCAGCTTCCAGGCTGCTCTTCTGGAGATGGCTCCTCAGGGGAGGACATGGGTCATGTTAAGGGGAAGCATAAACAGCCCTGAGGAGGCCCAGACAGAGAGGAAGCGAGGCCCCTGCCAGCAAAGCTGGGTCATCCCACATGATCAGGACATGGTAGAAAGGACCCTCTAGCCCTAGTCAAAGGTGCCGGCAACTGCAAAACCAGGTGTCCCTGACTACAGCCTTACTGTATGAATTCAGGGGGCAGAGACCTCCAAGAGGGCTCACTCCTGTCTGCACCCTCTAAGGCCTGGCCAGAGAAGCACTGCTTATATACAGCCCACCATGCCACTGTGGGTTCCTTTTCCATAGAGGCCCCACTTCCTGCTGCTAGATTAGGAGGTCAGGAAACAGCATCTGCCTGGTACTGGTAGTATGGACCTGTATCCCAGAATGCCAGGACAGGGCAGGTCGTAAGTTGAAGGCCAGCCTGGGCAGCATAGCGAGCAATGTCTCAAAATTTAAAAACAAGCAAAACCAGAGGTAGTGGTCAGGAGGGAGAGGCAGGAGTTCAAGCCCAGCCTGGATTACACAAAATAATGTCCAAAAAACAAACAAACAAACAAACAAAAACCCCCAAAAACAAAAACAACAACAACAAAACAACCAAAAAACTTAACATATAAAAGAAGGCTGGGGAATGTAGTTCAGAGGGAAGGTTCTTCTCTCACGCGTGTAAGACCCTGGGACCAATCCCCAGTTATTACAAATCAAGCAAAAACGTGTACATACCCAAGGGGTTGGGGAAATGGTTCAACTATAGGGGCCCAAGAGTGGCTTAGTGGCCCTTCCACTCTCCGGATCCGAGAAGAGAGGAATGGCAACAGTGTAGCCTGTGCTGGGATAAAAGGAAGATCAGATGGAACCAGCCACAAAGACACTTGGCTTTCACAGTGCAGGAATGGAATTCTGGAACTTCATACAAGGCCAGAAAACTCTACCAGGAGACACACCCCCGGCCCTCTCTGGGGGACTCTAGGACGGTCACACTGCAGTCTCTGACTGCTACCGGAGGGCTGAAATAAAGCTGACATCAGCAATGCCGGGATCTAGCAAGAAAAAAAAAAAACTATCATAGCGCCTCGCCTGAATACTTTGTTTTCCTGATTCCAAAGCATTGTCCCAAGATCAGGGTCTTTCTTCTTGATGTTGGCATCTACATCTTGCTGCGCCCTAAGCTTTGCCTTGGTAGATACAGTCTCACACTCAGTCTACAGATCTCATTGCTAAGCCTGGCTGAGCGCAGAAACAAAATAAATACAAACTACAGGGAAGCCTGCCTGAGGGGCTTGGCAACTCTATTGTATCTACCGGGCGGTGTCTTTACACATTTCTATAAAATCTTAGGACGCTGTGTAAACTGACTGTATGTTTAACAGAAAAAGAATATCTCCCGGATACCATTGACTACTGTCTCACTATAACTGAGGCTATGTGGGGGCATTTATTAATATTTCACTGTTTCTCAGCCAATCTGAGGTTTAGAGAAGGCAAATCACTTGGTAAAATTCACACAGCAATAAAGACCAGAGACGGAATGGCTTCCAAGTGGATCTAAAGAGACTATCCAGGGGCAGGCGGCTCGAGGTCAGCCTGTAGGGCAGGCAGGTTGTCACAGTCTCTTTACAGAACAGATACCATGGCGATCTAGAGGCTGGCCTGGGTCCGAGGGTCATCCTATGGAAAGTGAGGACTGCCTCCCTAGCTCGGTAGACAGGGCGAGGGGAGCCTCCCCGTCCGGCAGGTCCACTGCCCACCGTTTTCCCCGCAGCGGTCCCCTTCTGGAGACCATGGCAGCCACCCCGCCTTCCCGCGCGCACGGTCCCGCCAAGTCCTACCTGGGTGTGTGGCCCGCTGCCGGCTGGAGCCGCGACCTGGGTCGCCCGCGCTGCCCTCGCTCATCTTGACTCCGCGAGGACCCTCCAGCCGCCTGGGCCAGCCGCCCCGCCTCGTCGGGTTCCGGATGACGTCACAGAGGCGGGCGGGGCCGTTCCCACGGGCGCGGGGTGGGGACCAGATACCTCCGGGAGCCTCTCCCTCTTTTCTCAGTCTTTCTTCTCCCCTTCTCCTTGCCCCCTCCCTTTCCCTTCCCTCCTTCCCAGTGTTCTCTCCCCTCTCTTTCGCTCCCTCCCCTCCCTTTTCACTTCCCTCCCTCACTCTGAGACCTAGATTTGAACTCCTAATCTGCCTCCACCTCCCAAATGCTTGGATTACAAATCCCATTGTGGTAAATTGTTATTTGGTAGCAAGGACACGGAAAGTGTGGAACGCTGCCATTTGGGTTCATCTATACGTGTGTGTGTGTGTGTGTGTGTGTGTGTGTGTGTGTGTGTGTAGACTCACGCATAATAACTAAGACAGTAATGTGCCTTGCACCAAATTTCGATGTGTTTGTAGATAGCTCTCTAGAGGGTGCAGTTAACTCTCTTGCATGGTTACTGGGGTGGGGAGGGCAGGTGGGGGAGGTTTTGCTACATATGCTTGTCTTAGAAACGTTCTCATTCCACCTACACCCCATACCTATGTTTATATGCAACTAAAACATAAAATTAAAGGTAATGAGTGGGGGCGGTGAGATGACTCAGAAGGGAAAGGTGCTTGCCGCCAAGCCTGACTGCCTGAGTTCTAACCTCGGAGTCCACGTGGTGGAAGACGGACCGAGTCAATCCACCTGCATGCATACAGACACAAAATAAATATGTAAATAAGTAAAATTTGGATAATTGTCTTTATTTTTATTTTTTTAATATTTATTTATTATGTATATAATGTTCTGTCTGTGTGTATGCCTGCAGGCCAGAAGAGGGCACCAGACCTCATTACAGATGGTTGTGAGCCACCATGTGGTTGCTGGGAATTGAACTCAGGACCTTTGGAAGAGCAGGCAATGCTCTTAACCACTGAGTCATCTCTCCAGCCCCTGTAATTGTCTTTTAAAAAAGAAAGTGGAGCTTGGGAGAAGGTTCGTTGGTTAAGAACACTTCCTACTCTTCTGGAGGGTTAGAGTTGAATTCCCAGCACCCACAACCACCCTGAACTCCAGCTCCTGGCGATCTGACACCCTCTCCTAACCTACACAGGCACCTGCACACACATGACATCTATCCATACAAACACTCATCTATGCATAAATAAAAATAGCTCTTCAAGAAGATCTTGGGATACAGAGGCAGACAGATACCTGTGAACTTGAGCCAGCCCGGTCTATATACCTAGTCTCAGAGGAAAAGAAGGGAGAGGAAAGGAATGAGACTTAATGGCTGCAGTTGCTGTTCCACCGTCTCAGGAGGCTGAGGCCAGAAGGTTGCTTGAGCCCAAGAACTCAAGGCCAGCTGGAGCAACATAGAAACTTCATCAAAATAGAGGAAAGGAGTGGGAGGGGTAGGAGGAGCAGGCAGGTGGCAACAAGGCAGAGCAAGAAGTTCTATTTTAGGAATTATTAAGAGGCTCAGACGCCAGCTGGCACTGGAAGCCTTTAGCAACGGCAGTGAAGTTATCCAGGCAGGGTCATTATGGCTGTTTGACTGTCACCCAGCTTCCCTCCCTGTGCCCTTTGCAGCCCTGGTACATTTTCTTATGCTGTGCCTCCTTCCTCCCTTGTCACTTAGATAGTGGCCTTTGGATGTTTACACGGTTTCTGTCCTTGTAATTTCTCTGTCCTACTGGATGATTAATACAGGATATTAACATTGCTTTAAAAAAAGAATGCCAGGCATGGTGACTCAGGCTCGAAACCCCAGAGCTTTAGAGACAGCAACAGGACTATTATGAGTTCAAGTCCAGCCTATCTTAAAACAAATAAGAAAAGTGAGCTATAATATAAAGAATGTGATACTTACTACTGCAGCAAAGAGTGCGCAGGTATAAATTACAGCCTCATCCCCAGGGCCTGAGCCATTCCTTCTCAAACAGCAATCTATCTCCTACTGTTTTTCTTCTTTTTCCAACTTTCTTTCACTTTTCATTATTTCTAGTTAATTTTAAGTTTTCATTTATGAACATGGATGTTTTGTCTACACATATGTCTGTGTACAATGTGTGTGCCTGGTGCCCATGGAAGCCAGAAGAGGGTATCGGATCCCCTGCAAATGGAATTGCAGACAGATGTGAGCTTCCATGTGGGTGCTGGGAATCAAAACCAGATTCAAATTCAGTGCTCTTGGTTACTTAGCCATCTCTCCAGCCCCTAGAGAGTATGCTATTTTTTGTTTTTGAAGTTTCATTAACTCAGGCCAACCTGGAACTCATTACACTACCAAGGATGGCCTTGAATTTTTGCCTCCACCTCCCAAGTGCTGGGATTGCAAATGTGTGCCACCACGCCTGGCTTCACTGTCAGCTCTTCCGGACAACTGCAGTTGTAATAAAGAAACAGAAATTCCCGAGCTGGGTGTGGTTGTTTGAGGCCAGCCTGCATGGTGGAACCCTGTGTCAAAAATCAAAGAAGGGAGGAAGGAAGAAAGAAAGAAAGGAAGGGAGGGAGGGAGGAGAAAGGAACGAAAATGAGATTTAGTCATCATTACCATTTGTGTGTGCACAGTATGTGTGTGTGCAGGTGCTTATGAACAGGCATGTGGAGGGCAGAGGTCACCTCGGATTTCAGCTTTCCACCTTGTATTAGTTACATTTTCATTACTGTGATAAAATACCACAACCAAAGCAACTTATTTAAGTAAGCATTTGTGTTGTTGTTTTTTTTTTTACTGTTGGTGTTTGGGGGGACCTGCCACCCCACTCCCAAATAAATCACTACGGAGTTTTATTCTTTCTTATAAATATCTGACCTTAACTTGGCTTGTTTCTAGCCAACTTTTCTTAAATTATCCCATCTATCTTTTGCTTCTGGGCTTTTCTCTTTCTCATTTCTGTATACCTTTCTTTGCTTCTTACTCCATGTCTGTCTGGGTGGCTGGCCCCTAGTATTCTCCTCTCCTTGTTCTCTTGTTCCTCCTTTTCCAAATTTCACTTTCTATTTATTCTCTCTGCCTGCCAGCCCTGTCCATCCTTTCTCCTGCCTCACTATTGGCTGTTCAGTCTTTATTAGACCATCAGGTGTTTTAGACAGGCAAAGAATCACAGTTTCACAGAGTTAGACAAATACAGCATAAACAAGGGCTTTAATGATCTTTACATCATTAAACAAATGCATCAGAGCATAAACAAATGTAACACACCTTAAAATAATATTCTACAGGTTTGTTTGGGTATATAGTTCCAGAGGGTTAGCGTCTGTGATGGCAGGATGGAGATAGCAGGCAGTGGGCAGCTGGAGCAGCTGAGAGCACACATCTGGATCTTCAAGCAGGAGGCAGAGAGGGTTTATTCCAAATGGCACAAGTCTTGTGAAGCCTCAAAATCTGCCCCCAGTAACACACCTCTTCCAACAAGCCCACACTTCCTAATCCTTCTCAAATAGTCCACCAACTGGGGACCAAGTACTCAGCCGTAGGAGCCTAAGAGAGCCATTCTCATTGAAACCACCACACGGTGGTAAAGTCAGGGCCACCCTTACTGACTCAGGCATTTCAAAGTTTAGGGATATAGTCAGGACCTGCTGTGTGTCCATCTCCCCCGACTTTTCTCCTCTAGTGTTCAAGCTTTGAAAATTACTCTTTATAGGGAGGCAAAATCCTTCTGTGGATAGCCACAGAGGCTTGGTTAGTGTGCCATGATTTAAGGGTACCACCTGGCCTTCCATGAACCTCTTTTCATGACTGTTTCTCAGTGGCAAAGGATTCAGTTAGACCGGCCGACCAGGAGCCCCAGCGATCTTTCTGTCTCTGCTCCCAAGACTGTGATTACAAGCACACACTACAGACAAGGCCTCACTCTGTATCTCAGGCTGGCTTCAAACTAACAAATTGCCCTGCCTCAGTCTCCCAAATGCTAGGATGACAGGCACGCTGCCACCATGCCCAGCTGGAAGTTAAATGGTTTGAAACCTCTTGTCAGATGCACAGACAGATGTCAGATGCTCTGTTTCTTTGACTAGACTCTCAATAGACAAATGGAAGACACCTAACATATATTTATTCAAATCATCATTAATGCACTTAACAATAATAGACCACCCCAACTGCTAAGTGGTTGTGCAGTCAAAATTCAATCACCTCCCCCGGGGGGGGGGGGTGGTCCTTGGTTTTCATGTCTGCATAACATATGGGCTTAGGCCATGATGTCAGGCTGGGGTGACTCCTGCTGGGGGTAGTTTGAGATCCCCAGTGAGCTAGAAATGCTTTTGATCTGAAGGATGGGAGCCAGGGTTGACTCCAGCACCAAGTGAGAGGTCATCCTATCCCACACAACAGCCGTCCTGCTTCCCAGGAAGTTGGTAAGAAAAACCTGAACCAGTGACTGGAGAGATGGCACTTCTGTTAACAGTGCCTACCACTCTTCCAGATGACTCAGGTTTGGTTCTCAGCACCCCTGTAAGGGAGCTCACAGTTGGCTGTAGCTCCAGCTCCATGGGATCCAACACCCCCTTCTGATCGCCAAGGGCACACACATGTATATGGCAAATACACAGACACATAGAATTCTCATAAATAGATTAGTAGGGGCTGGAGGGGGGCTCAATGATTAAGGGCACATACAGTTCATATTTTTGCTGAGTAATCATTTAGTTCTAGAGAGGGCTCAAAAATTAAGAACACGTAGTGTCCTTACCGAGTACAGTTGTTTGGTTCTCGGCACCTGCATCAGGCAGCTTGCAGGAACTCCTCTTCCAGGAGGAACTGGGCACCTCTGGCTGCTGCAAGCACCTGTACTCACATGCACATACCTACCCACCCCTGCATACACAAATATGCATAATAGAAAAAAATGAGCCATGAGCCTGCATTGCATAAACAACCCTTTGGTATTTCTGCTTCCTTTGGACAAGAACCCAGTTTTCCAGGAGCACAACACCACGTATGTTATAAGAAGAAGAGCACTTAAGATTTAGTCTCAAATTGCTTCTGAGGATGAGCCACTTGGAGTCTTGGTCTTCACTGCCCATCTGTAGGTGCAGCATTGGTGTGCTTCCCCCGGAAACGCTATCCTCCGAGCACAGTGGCCATTACAGTCAGCATTGGAGCAGCTATGACAACCGGGAAAAGATCCTCAAGACAGAGCCGCGGAGGTTCCCTCATAGAAGAAGGACATGGGGAATGACAACAGACCCTCTCATCTGAGACTTGAACTGGATGCTATTCTGTCCCTGTCCTTCATGAGCTCCAGAGGTGCTAGAGTATACAAAGGGTGGAAGGCTAATTGAAGCGGGGGGGGGGGGGTGTCTATACAGTTCAGTCTCACTAGGCTGGAATTTGGGGGTGATGTGACTATTTGGGGGTAACCTTTAGGAGGTGGGGCCTGGCTGGTGCTGGTAGGTCACTAGGGCAGGCCTTTAGAAATTTTAACACAGGACTGGTTCAGGGTCCAAGGTGTCTACATCCTGCCCGTTGAAAAACCCTACAGACCCCCTCCTCAAAACCCGCAGCTAGCAAGCTCCCGGGGGAATGTCCTGTTTGCTTAAAAAAAAAAAAAATTCTCCGGATCAGCAGCCAGCCTGCTCTCGTAAGAACATCCCATGTGCTTGAGAGAGCAGGATGTCTATGAGATAGGAAGACTGCAAGGCAGGAATTCCATAAGATAGGACATCAACAAAGCAGGTTGACTGCAAAACAGGATCCATGCTGAGAGAGGAAACCATTCATGCCCCCCCCCCTGCCTCATTCCGATAACCACGCTTTTGCTTCTGTAAACTTGCTTTTTGCTCTTCCCTGTAAAAAGCCCGCCCTCCAGTTGGCAGGCACGCAAGTCTTCCAAGAGATCTTGCCGCCCGCAGGTACCTGTGTCTACTCAATAAACCTCTTGCTAATTGCATCCTGTGGTTTGGTCTCGGAGTGTCCTGGTTCTGGGGTCTTCATGATCAGAGGAAAGGTCCCTGAGGGTCTTTCACACGTCACCATGGAAACGAGCTACTCCATCCTACTTCTGCCAGCCTACCATGCCTCCCCCCCCCCCAATGGTGGGGCTGAAATCCCTCTGGAGCCACAGCGGTAAGAAAAGTAACACACACCTGGCCTTTTCCTTGATGTGCCCACCTGCTTTTCCCACTCTCCTTGACCCTTGACCCTCTTCTCTACGTCTCCTTTTCTCACGGCATTTACCATCCACTAACAAAATAAACGGCAGCTTGCTTTCCTGGTAATTTTGTCAGTGTTGTTATTCCCACCCACGACAACAAAATGAAGTTCCATGACAGCAATGGTGTGTGGTCACCGTGCTGTGCTAGATGTTTTCTTCTGGGCCATCAACCAGCTCCCAAATCATTCCGTGGAGACTTATTATTAGTTGTGAAAACCCGGCCTTATCTTAGCTCTTATTTTAATCTGTTTCTCCTTATCTGCCTTTTGCCTCTGGTCTTTTTAACCTTTCTTTCCTTCCCTATCTCTTATTTTCACTGGCTGACTGCAGCTTCCTGACTTTTGTTTGGCCCCAGGCGTGTCCTTCTCTTCCTCCCTCCTTTGTCTCCTCCTCTTTCTGTCTTAAACCTAGTTCTCCCTATTTATTCTCTCTGCCCGCCAGCCCCACCTATCCCTCTACTGCCATTCAGCTTTTTATTAGATCAATCAGGTACATTAAGTAGGCAAGGTGAAACAAATGCAACACATCTTTACATAATTAAAGGAATGCCCGTAAACTATGTAACAGATCATCACATTGTTAACAAAGGCAGCAGAAACAAATGTAACACACCTCCTCATAGTTAAAGTAATATCCACAACACAGTGGTTCCGCCAAGAAGTTCACTAGGCCTGTGGGAACGAAAGGACGGAAGAGGGAAGTGTCTTTCTCTCAGGGATTGCTCTTTAATAATATGTATTTCTTCATTTCATTTTACTGGCTTATTTGTGTTTGTTTTGCTTGGGTTTGTGAGGATGGAAGGAGGGCAAAGCTTCACGCACCTCATACTGGCCTCAAATTCATTGTGCAGACTAGGATGACCTTGAACTTCCATCCTACCTGAGTGCTCCAATTCCTGAGTGCCGGGATTACAGGCATGTGCCACCATGCCCATATTTATGGGTGGTGGGGATCAAACCCAGGGCTTCATTCCTTCTGGGCAAACTACCAACTGAGCTATAGCTCAGGTCTTTTTTTTTTTTCTTTTTTGAGAAAGGATCTCACTATGCAGCCCAGCCTGGCCCAGTCCTTATGCAACCTCTCACAAGGCAGTTCGGCCTCCCAAGTGGTGGGGTTATTCATGTGCACCATTATACCCTACAGTCTCTGAATTTGAATAAATGGACTTTGCTGGCTTCTGGTAAGTCTGTTGGCTGGAACTCACCACTTACTCCATGGGGCTACAGACTCAGCCCGGTGCCTCATGCATGCTGGGCCACTCTTGAGTGCTGAGTGCCTCAGGAGTGCTATTTGCTGTGCATCTGTCACTGTACCTGAATCTAAAAGGAGCACTCAACATGGTTGTTTGTGTCTTCATTCTGAAGTATGGTTGACAAAACTTGGGTTAAGTAAATTAGCATACTTTTCTCCTGGTAACTGGCCTTTTGCTATGGGATGTGATTTCCTCATGACAGACAGAGGAGGAATGTGTCCGCCCCCCTTTCCTACACACTTAAGCCTCCTCACTTCCCAGGCACCCACACACACACCCTGCAGATTTACTTCCGGTCCATCTGGAAACCATTTATCTCCTAAGGACTTCCTCCTCTGCCCATTACCAAGAACCCCACTACCCTTTCCCCAGTTCTCACTGACTTTACCCTGTCTCCAGGGAGGACTTGGTTGAAATCCCCCAGGCAGGAGCTGACTCCGAGGTTTCTCAAAGGCCTATAAGTCAGCCTTCCAGAACACAAGCAGGGAAGCTTGCCTGTGAGTGGAGAAAAGGGCGTCTCCCTCTTGGCTATTGTTGCAAACAGCAGGACACCAACACAGCCAGCAGCTGCCCTCTTAAGTATTTATTGCTGTGTCTGAGCATTTGTGTGTCTGTAGGAGCCTGTCCAACTCCAGGGGCTCCCTTAGGGAGAGACTAGTGTGTTCTATGTGTCATCACCCCAACTTTCTCAAGGGGAGCCATCTTTTTCACAGGCTGAAGACAGCCTCGGATTGGCAGTTGGCTCTTCACTCTAGCTGTGTGATCCAAGGCATGTGACTAAGCCTCTCTGTGCTTCTGTTTCCTAATCTTTTTTCCCCTTTCTTCTTTTTGATAAGAGCTTGGCTATGTAACCTAGGCAGGTTTTGAACTTCAGTTACCCAAGTTCAGGGATCACAGGTATGCGTGACCATACCTGTAATGGTATCTGTTTCTCTGTTAAATCACTAGCTGGACCTCAATTTTGCAGTCAGGGAGAGGGGTGGGTTTGACTCCTAATATGACATGGGTGCGTGGGATCTGCAACTAAGGAGCAGGGCGGAGCTTGCTGATGGGAAGTTGTTAAGGGAAATCTCAGGGCTGTGTGAGTTCTTAGGTTGCCCTGTTGAGATATTGGACAAGACAGCTTAAAGAAGGAAGAATTTAGTTTGGCTCGAGGTTTCAGAGGTGTTTTACATTGTGGTGGCCAGGAAGTAGAGAGATGGTGTAAATAAAGGAAGGGGTCAGGGTACAGCTTAGCGGTCCCCTGTCTTCCTTCTACCACAAGGCCCGCTTCCACCTTCCACCACCTCCCAATGGTGCCAACGAGTTACGAACTCATCAGCCTGCAGAATCTACCCGTGGGCAATCTATCACACGCACAGCAGGAATGTACGTCTCTAATTAATCCCGTAGGTGATTCCCTCTCCAATCAGGGCGGCTGTGACGATCTGATCTAACCATCACAGGGAGATAAGGGAGTTTCTGGCTAGGCTGAGCTGATGGGGCTGTCCCTGCAGATAGATCAGGTGACAGGCACCTCCTTCTAGGAAGAAGAGGCCCTATCAGTGAGGGACACCAGGTATTAGGACCCCCTTTTCTAATGAGCAAGGCTCTCTGCTAACACTGACTTTTATGGGGAAGCATATAGGCTAGCCTAGGAGGCGGCCAGGGGCCTCACAGTCAGGCCAAGCAAAGAATCTTAGCCGGCTCCATGCAAATCAGGGCTGGGCCTGAGTTGCGTGTTGTATAGGTCTGAGTCCAGAGGGCAGAGGCTGAGCTTTGCAGAGTTTTGCGTCCCAGAACAAAGATAGTGAAAGAAATAGAAATAAATTGCTTTAAGAAAGAGAACATTCTCAAGCGTGGAAGTGGGTCAGAAACCTGAGAAAAGGTAGAGGTGCTAACAGCCCCCAGTAGGAAGTGTGTTGAGCTGGTGAGCCCATGTGGGCATTTATGTGGCTTCTCCTCTCTGGAGAGCTCCTGGGGCTTGCTTGGTTTGTTCCTGGGGCGGGCGCGGGGGGGGGGGGGGGGGGGGGTTCTCAGACCCTCCACCAGCTGGCTTCTTTCATATGCTAATTTACTCTCCCCGCCCCCAGCCCTATTCTGCCTCCCTTTGCTGTAACAGAAGACCCCACGCTGCTTATCTTCCTATCCCCGCCTCCCGTCAGCCCTATTCCTCCTCCTTTTGCTGTAACAGAAGACCCCACGCTGCTAATCTGCCTCTCCCAGTCCCCGTCTCCCCAACCCCAATTGCTGTAACAGAAGACCCCATGCTGAGTAGTTCGCAGAGAAAAAAAAAAATACAGCTCTCTCAGTTTCCAATGGGAAGCAACATCTGTTCAGAGACAAATCCAGATCCTGGAACATTCCTGTGAAGCAAATTGCCTGGGTGCTTCAAAAATATCAGTAGCTGGGGTGGGGGCAGGGGTTAGGAGTGGGGATGAGGAGGGACTCTAGGTGGGAGAACTCTTGCTTAGTGAGCGGGGGGGGGGGGGGGGGGGGGGGGGGGGGCTGACTTTCACCCCAACGCTGAATGGAAAGAGTCGTCAGGATTAACAGAAGGAAGAGAGGAGGGGAGGGCATCGGGATGAAGGTGAGCAAAGATGGAACTTGATGGGGTTCACAGCCGACCTCCTCTGCTTTCATTAGCCGACGCTTCCTATCGGTGTGGATCAGGGAAGGCTGCTACATGCTGGTCCTCCGTCTTCAGAGTTCCTGCATCCAGAACTACGAGAGTATTAAAAAGCCCGCCATCGGGGACTGGGGGATGGCTGGGAGGGTAAACCCTGCTGCTGGGGACTGGGGAATGGTTCGGCGGCGGGTAAACCCTGCGGCTGGGGACTGGGGGGATGGCTGGACGGGTGAAGCCTGCCATCGGGGACTGGTGAATGGCTGGGCCGGTAAACCCTGCCATTGGGGACTGGGGGGGATGGCTCGGTGGGTAAAAGCACTTGCTGCACAGCTTGAGTATCTGAGTTTGGATCCTCAGCACACAAGTAAAATCGAGCCCAGGAGCACACATCTCTAATCTCAGCTCCTACTGTGAGAGGAACCACAGGAGACGCTGGGAAGCTCTCAGGTCAGCTAGAGAATGCAGTTGTGAACTAGACTCTCCTTCAATGTCTCCCACTGGACCTGGAACTCAGCTGGCTGCCAACAAGCCCCAGTTTTCCCTCTCTCTACAGGCTCCCCTACAGGTTACAGTTGTGCATGCAACCATACCTGGCTTTTTACTTGAGTGCTGGGGATCTGGACGCTAATCCCCAGGAAGGCAGCAAGTGCTCTTACCCACCAAGCTCCTTTAATTTGCAGGCACTTGTCTTCACTGTCCTAGCGTTAAATAAAGACCGCCTGGTGCTTCCCGTGGCTTGTGAGGTTTATCTTGGAACCTGCACGTTGAATCACAGCCTTTGGTGAGCCTCCTCCCCTGTGCGTTGATGACGGAGAGAGGGTTTTATTCCAGGTGTGGCATTCTCGTGAGACATGGAATAGTAGCATTCAGATATAGTCTGAGCCCCAGTCATATCAGCCAATCATATCATATTCAGATCCACAGTCTGACACAGAGGCACTGTAGGTCATGTGACGCTGAGGTCAAGCAGCCCCAGACCACTGCCCCAGCTCTGTAGTTTACTGATGAGTAGTCAATGCTGGCAAGCTCCCCTTGTCCCTGTCAGAATCTACCTCTTTGTGTCTATAGATTCGCATGCCTTTAAACTTAAGACGAGATATGACTATGTTTTCCAAACTGGTCTGGAAGCTCGGGGCTCAAGCAATCCATCCTCCTGCCTCAGCCTCACTCGTAGCTTGGACTGTACTGTGTGTGCCCCTGCGCACAGTCCAGTTTCTGTACTCCCAAAGCCACCTCACGGAGTTGTCACATGAGGGAGTGCATGATGCCAAGTGCCAGGTGGGCTCCTACTCGGAGCTTCTTTGGCCAGTGAGCCCCTTTTCTTAGACTGGGCTAGCTCCTTTCATAATCTAGGTTAACTCCTTTTTTATATTTATTTATTTATTATGTATACAATATTCTGTCTGAATGTATGTCTGCAGGCCAGAAGAGGGCACCAGACCTCATTACAGATGTGGCTGCCGGGAATTGAACTCAGGACCTTTGGAAGAACAGGCAATGCTCTTAACTCCTTTTCTTGATGAAGCCTGACTCCCTTTTCTGCCTCACACTGGATGTGGATGGCCACAAGAGGGTGCCAGAGAGCAGGCAGGGGCGCCCTTCAGGCCACCTAGGGAACTTCATGAAGTTGTTTGGATGGCTAGCAACTCTGCAGAGCGTAAACACCCTCTTCCCTGGAAAGGCCAGACTAAAACTGTATCTTGGTTATAACAAGTGCTTCTGGGGGTGGTGGCCAGGGTTCTGTTGGGTCTCTGCGGAGTCTGATTGCTCGCTGCTATGGAACTGTCACAGCTTCTTCTGTTGTGACCCAGAGTCACCACCTTCCAAACAGTGTTATACTTTATGTTCTTTATGAAGAAGCTATGTGGACAGAGAAGCTGGAGGGTCTTTCTTTTTCTTTTATTACTATTATTATTATTTGTTTTGTTTTGTTGAGACACAGTCTCGCTACATGGTCCTAACAAGCCTGGAAATCATTTTGTGGACTAGGCTGTCCTCAAACTCACAAAGATCTACCTGCCTCGACCTCCTGAGTGCTAGGATTAAAGGCCATGGGGGCATTTTTAAAAAAATGATTCAATGAACACAACATGCTCACATTGGAAACTTTTTGTTATATTGTGTATGTGTGTGTAGATCAGAAGACAACTTGCAAGTGGAGCTTGGCAGAAAATGCCTTTACCCTCTGAGACATCTTACAGCCCCATGATCTCATGTTAAAGAATTATGTTTGAAACCAGTTCATCATACCAGGTGTCAGTATCCCCTGAGATAACCAAGCAAACAGACACCACTTCCTTAGGGTGATGGTCCAGGACCCTGACACCCCTGAAACCCCGTGTACCCCTGTAATGGTCATCTAGGACACTATGTGTGGTGCTGAGGCAGACCCTGGAGCACCGTGCATGCTAGGCAAGCAGTGGATCCTTAAGTTGTACCCCCAGCACCTCACTGTGCATTTCTTAAAAAAATAAGGAGCAAATGACACGCAATTTAATGTCCTTAATCTAATTTAATGGAGGAGAGCTACAGTACTGTGCGGCTTGTCTCCAGAATGTTCTTTTTTTTCTTAAAGATTTATTATTTATTATACATACAGTGTTATGCCTGCAGGCCAGAAGAGAGCACCAGATCCTATTATAGATGGTTGTGAGCCACCATGTGGTTTCTGGGAATTGAACTAAGAACCTCTGGAACAGTAGCCAGCGCTCTTAACCACTGAGCCATCTCTCTAGCCCCTAAAATGTGTAGCCCAGGCTGGCCTCGAACTTGTGATCCTCCTGCCTCCGCCACCTTCAGCAAATCCTACTGGTGTGAGCCACCACAGCTGGCCAAAATGTTCTTATCTGGGCTCCCCGGTGACCTCTCCATTCGCTTTCCCACTTCTGTCAGTAGTTGTCATCTGTGTGAGTTCAGCAAAGAGGATTGGAGCTGCTGTGCCGGGCTCCGCTTGCCTAGGTCAGAATCCCTTGCTAAAGACAAGCTGGGTATGAAGCACGACTATTGTCCCAGCTCATTGGGAGTTCAAGGTCATATTCAGCACGTGGCGAGTTCCAAGTCCTTCTAGCTACTTGAGACAAAATGGGGCCAATGAGACAGCTCAGCTGGTAAAGGTGCTGCTGACCCTGGCAGCCTGAGGTCCAGCTGAAGACCCATGACCCATGTGATGGAAAGAGGGAACAAACGGCTCATGTTGTTCTCGGACCTCCACATCTACTCCCATGTACCCCCAACAAATAAATGTAATTACACACACACACACACACACACACACACCTGTTTTGTTTTGTGAAACCCACTCTAACCCTAGCTACTTTGAACTTTCAGCAATCCTTCTGCCTTGGTCTCCCAAGTGCTGAGTAAGATTCCAAGCCTGAGCCCCCAGTCTGGTTGATGTCTTCCTTACTATTCTAAGTCAGGGTTTCACTAGGCAGTGGGAAACTCATCCTGGAAACAGAGATCAGGCCACTTCTATTTGTTCATCGTGGGTAGACATTTGAGCTTGCTTCCATTAAAATAGTGCAGGGACGAACAGAGATGTGCATATATTTGGAGGCCCCTCTGGAGTATGGGGGACATCCCAGAAGTAGGTTGCTGGATGACACACCTCTATTATTTCAATATTGCAGGACTCAATATTCTCCATACTGCCTTTCACTGGGTCGCCTGGTGTGCTGCAGCATCCCCCTGCCCACTCACACCTGCTTTTAGGCAATTATAGGTATAGTTATAGGTAGCCCGGTGCCTGCTCGCTGTGGTTGGGATTCTATGCGGTTTGATGAGCTAATGGCTCACTTTGCATTTCTTTAGGATCCTGCAGCCTTTTGGAGCTAGCCGCTCCAGACCAATGCCTTCTGTATCCTCTGGGGACTCCATGGCGAGTGGCAGCTGCCAGGCGGAGGGTGGGGTTTTCGTAGGAGACAGTAAGTAGTGCTTGCGCACCAAGACCAGCAGTTGTCCAGAGACGCCACCCACAGGGACCCGCTGGATGCCAAGGATACCGTGGCGGGTCTCTGGAGAGTAGGAGGACGCGCCGCTTGTGCGCACTCCCGGGTCCTCATCGCCAATTGAAACTCACCATGAGTGGCGATTGTGAGAGAGGCGCTTCCTGGAGGTCAGGCACCCCCACGATGGTCATGGGTGGCGGCTGTGACGCGGGAGCTGAGGGTCACGCAGGTAAGGTAAGAGAAAGCCGCGTGTGGAGTGATCTTGGAGCTAGGAACGGTATAGCCTCTGCATCCCAACAGCCGCGCTGGCTTTCTGTGGCAATAGAAGCGGGGTAGTGCCGTCCAAACTACAGCTTGTAAGAGAATATCTTCAAGATCTCTAACCTTTCTTGAGAAAGTTACACAGGCACAGGCTTAAAACCCAGAAGGTTTCTAAAACCACAGTGAAATGCAGCCGCCGCCCCCACTCCCTTGGCCGTCTGTAATCGCCCAGAGCTATAACTACTGCGGAGCGGGGGACACGTGTACTGGTAGCACGAGAAACATCCCACAATAGCTCGGGCCGAGTCCCAGGCATGGGGTGGCTTCCAGAAGGGAGAAACCCGAGGGGGGTTGAGGGTGTGGTTGATTTGAGGTGTCTCTAGGGTGGAATAGGAAGAAGCCTGGGATTCTGCTAAGCAACCCACAATGCACTAGACGCCCAAATACTAATACTGCAGAAATCAAAAATCCCTGCCTCACAGCAGCGAAAGGATCTCTTGCCATGTGGTTCCTCCCCACTCTCTCTGCAGACAGAACCTCGGATCAGCTGCTGGGGACCTATCCCTGCCCCAGGAGAACGGTTCTTAAAGCAAACCAAGCCTTCTTCTGGCGGACCATCTTCTAGTTTCTCCCATTTTAAGGCCTTTCCTGAATTTGTATGAAAGAAAAATCCCATCTCTCCTTTAGAAAATCACCATTTTGCATTTGAAATTTAAATTTTGCTTACTTATTTTTTTAATTTAATTTATTTATTAAGGATTTCTGCCTCCTCCCCGCCACCGCCTCCCATTTCCCTCCCCCTCCCCCGACCAAGTCCCCCTCCCTCATCAGCTCAAAGAGCAATCAGGGTTCCCTGACCTGTGGGAAGTCCAAGGACCGCCCACCTCCATCCAGGTTTAGTAAGGTGAGCATCCAAACTGCCTAGGCTCCCCCAAAGCCAGTACAGGCAGTAGGATCAAAAACCCATTGCCATTGTTCTTGAGTTCTCAGTAGTCCCCACCCACACACTGAGACAATGGGGATGTTCTATGGGGAACTCACCAAGGCCAGCTGGCCTGGGTCTGAAAAAGCATGGGATAAAACCGGACTTGCTGAACATTGCTTACTTATTTTTAAGGTTTTATTTCATTTTATTTGTGACAGAGAATCATTTTGTAGCCCTGGCTGTAGACCAGGCTGGATTTGAACTCACAGAGGTCTGTCTGTCTCTGCCTCTGCCTCTGCCTCAGCCTCATGAGTGCTGGAATTAAAGGGTGTGTCCCCAATATTTCATTTTTCTTTTTAAGTATGAGTATGTGTGTGTGGGTTTGTACAGATTGGTGCAGGGTCCCTAGAGGGTGTTGGATCCCCAAGAGCTGAAGGGAATTCTATCCCTTTCTCTACAATAACAACAATGCTCTTAACCACTGAGCCATCTCTCCAGACCCATACATTTATTTTTATTTCATTCATTAATTGTGTTTTTACTGTTTGTTTCTGAGGCAGGGACTCTTGCATCATAGTCTGGCCTTAAATTTACTATGTAACTGAGAATAACCTCAAACTTAAGAGTCTCTTGCCTCTATCTCCTGAGTGCTGGGGTTACAGAGTGCACACGCCTGGTTTATCTGGCAGTGAGGATGGAATCCAGGATTTCGTGCATACTAGCTAGCCCTCTTACCAACTATGCCACATTTCTAGCCCGACTTTGCATTTTAGTGTGGGTATCAATACTGCAAACCAGGAGCAGGAGCATTCCCTGCCCCCTTCTTTCTCTCTCCCTCCCTGTTCCATGAGACACAGGGTCTGTTGTTGACTTCAAACTTGACATCCTCTTGCCTCGGTCTCTGCAGTACTAGGAGTTCAGACGTGTGCCACTGACCCATCTCTTTCTTTCCTTTTGAATGTTCCCTTCTTAGAGACAGCACTGGATGAAGGCTGAGTGTCCGAATAGCTGGGGTTTCTCTCTGGGAGATTGAGTCTTGTGTGGCTAGAAATGTCCTGAGTTGTACAAAAGTCCCATTTGTCTCCAGTGTTGCCAACAATGAGGAGGTAGAGAAGATTTTGCTTCCATTTCTCAGATGAGGAGGGTAAAACTGAGGCTGGGGGGGGGACTGAAGAAAAAGAGGCAGGACTTGAATTCTGAGCTGTGGGCCTTGAGCTTCCACAGTGACTGCCAGGCACTGCCTCAGGGGAGCAGGCTACCGAACACAGTGTCCCAGGGATGGGGGAGACCACCAGCATGTACTCCAAGGGACCTATGGCTCAGTCTCTTCCCACACCTCCACGTTACTCTCCAGGGGGCAAACCCGACTCACTTCCTTATGGTGGCTAAGAAATAAAACCCTGAGGTGAAAGGACTTTGCTCTTTTTATTGTCTTGATGCCAAGAGGACATGGGGGCGGGGGAGGAGCTCTGGCTCAGGAAGAAAGAAGAGAATAGAGCCCTAGAGAGCCACGAGCGCCTTGGGGAAGCCGGCGTGCAGCCCAGACGCTGGGATGTGAAGCAGGTCTGTGCTACAGCAGGTGAGGCTTGGTTCTTCATTGGTTGGGAAGCGACAGATGACAATGAGGGGCATTTGCAAAACTTTCACAAGCGGGGTCAATAGTTCCCCCTGCCTCTGCCACCAGCTGCCTGGCAGCCTGCCCAACCGAGTCTCCTGCCTGAGGAGACAACGAGGCAGGCGTTCTGTGTGCACAGGGTCCTGGTCCCGGTGCTGAGAGGGATGAGCCCTGACCGGTATCTGCTTCCTTTTTCTTTATGCCTGCCTAAGCAGTCTCCTTCCCAGAGGTAGCCCTGGCTGGGTTAACATCCCGCAGCCGAGCTTTCTTCCTGGAAACAAGTCTCCCTAGCTAGAAATGCCCCAAGCTGCACAACGTGCCCACCCAACTCTGGTCACAGAGTGTGGAGGGAAATTATTGGGATGTTTCTGCAGCACCGATAGAAGCTGAGATGGGGACAGGGAAGAAGGTCACAGAAGTAAAGAGGATGCTGCGGGGCAGGGGGGGGGGGATGTATCAGGGGAGCAGAAGCACACAGGGCTGCCCTGAGACTTATTCCTTGTTGTGGATGCAGAAAACACACACGGTGAACATATTAGCCAAAAATAAAAATAAATGCCTGTGGGGAGGTAGAAGTTCAGAGCACTCTAGTTAAGACCGTATATATTCCTGTTACCTCCTACCTAGTTAGAATCTAGGCTTTCCTGGTTCTAACTGTGTTTTGGTAAATTACTGGCTTTGATTTCCCTATCTGTTGAATGTTTAAGATGCTGCGAGCTCACACCTCTGTAGGAAAATATCAGAGCTGATAAGAATATATGGAGTATCATAGACACTCAGGAGTGTCTCCTAACCTCTGTCACTTTCTTGCTCTTCTTCCTCTTAACTGACCATCACCCTCATGGATGATGCTGTTGATGGTGGTGACCAAAGTTTAAGGTCTTTGGGCAGAGAGGCCCTGGGGTCACATCCCACTGTGCTTCTGGTCGGCTATGCAACCTTGAAGAAGTTACCTGATGTGTTTGGTCTCAAGTTTAGGTGACTGAGATTGGAGAGCTTGGTCCAGTTGAAGACACACAGGCAAGCCCTCAGTACATAGTTCCGTCTTTATTTGGTGGTGTTGGCGTTACTCTGACTGGGCAAGATTCTGTCCAAACTAGAAAGAAGAGCAGTTCTGAGTGGGGATGGATGTCAAAGGCAGGGAGGATTCGAGCCGAGCATGGAAGTGCTGCATACCTGTGATCCCAACGCTTGGGAGACTGAAGCAGGGGGATTTCAATTTTGAGGCTACCGAGCAAGAATTTGTTTCCAAAATCAGAGAAACAGAAGGAAGGGAGAATGAGAGAGAAGAGAAGGACCTAGGGAGATGGTTTAGTGGAAAAGAGCACCTGTGCAAGCTTAAAGCTCAGCACCCGTGGAAAAGCCAGGCACGGTCATGGGCTCCTTTAACTGCGGTGCCGTCAGGGGCAAAGGCAGGAGGATTGCTGGCCACAGCCCAGCACCAGGGTCAGCAAAAGACCCTGTCTCAAAGGAGTAAAGTGGAAAGTGATAGCACAGGGCCCCCAGTGTCCTCCTGTGCCCCTTCTCTGTGTGCATATGTGCTCAAAGATGAGAGATGGGCAATCAGGAAAAGTACTCCAGCGGGGTCAAGTTGATGGTGTAAATGCCATCAGAGTGCGATGAATCATCTGTTGGGTATTTTTGCCACCATTTCCCAGAATGAAGTGTTGAGACTGTGTTATTGCTGAGGTCATCTGTAGTCCTTAGGTTCAACGTCCTCAGAGATCAAGCCTGCTGGCAAACACCAGGAAGGGCCATTTCTGCCGAGCAACTAATACAAAGGAGTGTAGGGTTTCCATGTTGTTATGAATGCTAGACTGAACAAATTCTGCTTCCTGGGGTTTTGTGAGTCTGAGTATCATTCAAAACAAAGAAAAAAAACTGTCATTTTTGTAACTTACAAGAAGAATTGGAAGCCTGTAATGGCCGTTATTAGCATCCACACTAAATTGAAAAAGATAAAAGAAAAGTGATTTTTCCATAAATAAGATGGAATTTCCTCTTTTTAGAATCTTGAGTTACAAACAGAGTGATCAGAGGAATGACCTTTAAATGGGTGGAGGGGGGGCTGCCTCCCAGATAAATGAGGGGAGGAGGGGGCTGCCTCCCAGGGGTAAATAAGGAGAGGAGGGGATGCTTCCCAGAGGTAGATTTATCTTTCCAGTGTGGGGGAGGGGGGAGGCATGCTGGCTGCATGGTTTTGTCTGCAATCTCTATGGAGCTGAGCTATTGAAGTCAAAGGCAGACGATGCTCCCTTTGTTGAATAGCCAATGTTTTGTTCAAGGAATTCAAAGTGACTTGAATCTGAAAAAGTCCCCAAGAGGTTTGTGTGCTTGAACACATGACTCCCAGCTGCTGGTGACTTTGGGGGGGGGGGGGCTCCTGGTGGAGATGGATCCCTGGATTGGGCCTGGAGGGTGTTAGCCCCACCCACCCTCTGGTCCAGTTGTCTCTGCTTCCTGAACCACCAAGGTGTGAAAAGGTTGCACAGCAAAACTCCTGCTACTCAGACTGTTCCAGAAGCCGTGCCTTCCCACCAGGGTGGACTGAAAGTCTCTGACATCATGAGCCCGGTTATAGCCTTTGTTCATGAGGCTGATTCTGTCAAGTGTTCTATCCCAGAGATGAGAAAAGTATCTGAGAGAATCTGTATTGTGTTCATTTGGATTTTAGACATCACATTCTTTAGTTTCAAAAGTTGTACATGGTACTTAACTGTCCAGAGCAATTTCAGGGCTGGGAAGATGGCTCAGTTGGTTGCTTTGTAAGTGTGAGGACTTGGGTTCAACCCCCAAACCCATGTGGAAAGGTGGGCATTGGGCTAGAGAGATGACTCAGTGCTAAGAACTCTCACTGCTCCTTACAGAGGACCAGGGTTTGGTTCTCAGCACCCACTTGGCAGCTCACAACCATCTGTAAGTCTGGTTCCTGGAGACCAGAGGACACTTCTAACCTCCAAGTGTACACACACACATACTCAGGTATGCACACACATGTAAACACACACAGAAAAACACACACACTCATGGAGAATATTTTTTTAAAAAAAGCTAGGCCTGCTTGCATGTGTGTGACACCAGTGAGGGGAGGTAGAGCAGGTGGGTCTTGCCAACAGCCTCACCTATATGAGTGTCACGACAGTGTAAGACCCTGTCTCAAATGACAAAGTGGACAATGGCCTCCATAGGCTCTGTCCCCCACATACACACACAATTTCAAACAGTACAAAGGAGATGATAAAAATTAAACACTTTCTTCTTGTGTCTTCTACACCAAACCTTGCACACCGTTTGATCACATGGGAGAGGACCACCTTGTCTGTTTCTGGTTACCTTGGTAGCCACCTTTAACCTTATGGGGTCTATTGTCTCACTGACTATTGTTAATCAGATATTGATAATATTATCAAAACATTGCATGCTTTGGTGCTATCCTTCATGAACTCTGTTCTGAGGGCTCAGGAGTCCAGCGTACCTGTGTTGTCTTTTCTCCTCTCCTCTTCCCGATTCAATCCTCTTCCAGTTTTTTTTTTAATTATTTTTTTCTTTTGTAGCTGTGGATCAGGATAGCTCAACTTTCACACTATTGAGATGTTCAATCAAGAAACTCTTTTTCAGCCGGGCGGTGGTGGCGCACGCCTTTAATCCCAGCACTCGGGAGGCAGAGGCAGGCGGATCTCTGTGAGTTCAAGGCCAGCCTGGTCTACAAGAGCTAGTTCCAGGACAGGAACCAAAAGCTACGGAGAAACCCTGTCTCGAAAAATCAAAAAAAAAAAAAAACAACTCTTTTTTGGGTTGCACTGTGTGTATTGTGAGATGTTGAGGGTTGAATCTACTTGCATTTTACAGATGCCAGTAGCATACTGTAATACTTCTCATTTCTCTCTCTCTCTCTCTCTCTCTCTCTCTCTCTCTCTCTCTCTCTCTCTCTCCATGTACCCCTGGCCATCCTGGAACTCTCAATGTAGACCAGGTTGGTCTTGAACTCACAGAGGTCAGTCTGCCTCTGCCTCGTGAGTGCTGGGGTTAAAAATGTACACCACCACTGCCCAACAGTTCCTTTCCCCATTGCTATGAGAAAAGCAGTTTAAGGAAGGGAGAGTTTATTTTGACTCAGTCTGAGGGTATGGTCCATTGTGGTGGGGAAATCTTGGCAGCAAACGCTACATGCAGGGAGCAGAAATGATGCAAGCTGGCCCTCAGTTCCATTCCCTTTATCCAGTGTGGGAACCCAGGCCACGGGATAGTCTCTCCCACAGTTCGGGTGGGTCTGCCCACCTCTGCTAACCCAATCTAGAAACTGCTTCTCAGACCTGTACAGCCGTTTGTCTCCCGAGTGGGTCTAGATCCCATCAGTCTGACAATTGAGTTTAACTGTCACACACACACGCACAAACATATACACGCATAGGTACGTGTATACACACATACACACAAACACAGTCACACACACAGACACATGAAGCACACAGCGCGCGCACACACAGGCACACTTGCTGGCATTCAAGTCTCTCTGGCTTTGATAGCTATTCCCTTAGCTGAGTGCTGCTGGCAATGGCCTGATACCTATAGTTCAAACACCCCACTTCATACATTGAGCACACGGACACTCAACACTTTTATTCTATGTTCTCTCCTGCATCACTCACAGGCTTCTAGGCATTACCTTTGTAGGCTGTGGCTGTTAAATGTTTTATGTTTCTTGAGTGTTGGGGAAAGAGTTTTCTCCTGTGCTTCCTCCTTCCGAAGCTGTTGTTGAAGTCACTCCAAAAGTTGCCCCAGGGAAATTCCCGGAAAGCAGTGTTCCTTGTAGTCACAGATGGAACTGGCTGGGACTCAGAGCTGGAAGCTCTGGTGCCAGGGGACCTGTCCAGGTGTCTATTCAGGGCGCTGGTAGCGTACTGCAGCTTACCTTGGGACAGAAAAGGGGATGACGCTTTCCTTAGGGAGGGTCAGAGTTTGTGGAAGGATTTAAGGTTTGGTCTCTATGCCAGCCAGGCCTAGCTTCTCACAGTGTTTTAGCAACAACCTTTGTTGTTCCTGGGAGCTCCCAAGGCCCTGGCTTGGGGAACAGAAGAGGAAGGCACAAAGAAAGCTGGGCTCTGGTAAGTCCAAACTCCTGCTATATCTCAACAGAAAGAGATTCCTAGGCTTGAGGGGTACATGGCTTTTCAGTCCTGGCCAATTAGCCTATCCCAGCAGGCCCATAGCTGAGTTAAACTTCAGTAGTTTTTACCTCGAGTGAGTGCAACACCCCCAGGTTAAGGGCTCAGTCCCACAGGGTACCCCAATTCAGAAGTCAGTGACTAATCTAGGCTTCTGTTAAAAAACAAAATTACAATTAGTCTATTTGATATATATATATATATATATATATATATATATATATATATATAGAGAGAGAGAGAGAGAGAGATGTGCATATATAGAGATATACACACATGAAAAAATTTTAGATCACATTTATTTATCTATTTGTACACCTGTGGTACAAACGTGGAGATCAGAGAACAACTCTGGGAGTTGGTTCTCTCCTTCTACCGTGTGAGTCTCAGGGATTGAACTCGGGTTTTCTGGCTTGGCGGCAGTCACCCAGCTCCCATGTCCTTTTAAGATAGGGTCTTGCTGTGTAGAGCAGCCTAGCCTTGAACTTGGGGTCCTCCTACCTGAGGCTCTGGCGTGCCAGCACTGCAGGTGTACACCACTGTGCCTGCCTGGAACTCACAATGCCCTAGGTGCCAGTGTCTCCTTGATTATTTATTTATTTATTATAAATAAATATTATCTGTTTTTGCTGTACCAGCTGGGCAGCATCGGTCTCGTCTGCAGCTGGCCAACTCTGGACCACTCAGCCACTCTCCCATCTTTGAATGATCTTCACTGACTGTGTTTGTGATTTCAGAAGCAGGCACCACCCCAGTTCTGATGAGCTGACTTCAGGTTGGCCTGATAACCAGAAAAGGACTTGGGGAGACAGAAGAGAAACCAAACAGTTGACTGACTGGTGGTTCCGAAGTTACTTTCCTTGGAGAGGTTGAAGCAGAGGGGACTTTTCGGTCCTGTGGACTGAAAGTGACTTCTTTGCAGATTTGGCTACCACCTCTCTCTCCTGATTTCTTGGAAGATCAGATAAAATGATTTAGTTTTGACTTAGTGATAGGAAATTTTGTGTGAGGGAATCCATGATGGTTTGGTCCATGGGGCCTGATGCATGACTTCATTTAAGTTTTAGCTAACATTGAAAAACATATAGCATTTTTCTGCTCTCTCTCTCTCTCTCTCTCTCTCTCTCTCTCTGTGTGTGTGTGTGTGTGTGTGTGTGTGTGTAACATGCGCACAGCATTGTGAGGAACAGGAGTGGACTCACTGTCGTATGTATATGGCTTTTCCCATCAGTGCTGAGGATCCGAACCCAGGTCCTTACACTTGCACCGCAGTTTACTGGCCGAGCCCCATCCTGAGTGTTTGACACTGAACTTCTCGGGCCAGCCGGCTCCCACCACTCACTCCTTCGTGGGTTTAATCATTTGCTAAAATCGCTTCGCTCACTCTTATATTTCTAGGTTTGCTGTCACGGTTGTGAAAAGGATACTGATGAATAAACAGATGAAAGGGGACACAGGGTGAGGTGTTGAGGGCAGGCACTTCTCTTCTGTTGAGGAATATGCCATCAATCACATTTGATGCCCAACCGGTGTCTGACGTGTTGAAGTCGTAAGTTCCTGGAACCCCTGAGTTAAGGGGTGGTATGAAGTCTTCGGTACAGAAGTGTGATCTTGCGATCCCTCCACCTGCTGCTTGTGCCCTCATCTAGAACAGCAGGGTGGGGCTGAGAGCTCTCAACTGCTGCTCAGGCGCCCCAGGAATCACCTCACTAGAGTGAAATAGGAAGTTCCCAAGCATGGGGCCTCTGTCAGGAGCCTTGTTCAGAGACCATATATTAGTTTATTACTATTTACATTTTTATAGCACCAGGGAGCAAACCCAGGGCCACGAGCAGGCCAGGCGAATGCTCTGCGGAGCAACTACAGCCCAGCCCTGAAGACTAGATTTTAGATTGAAAGATTCTCAGGCTGGGGAGATGGCTCAGAGGTTGAGAGCACTGGCTGCACTTCCAGAGGACATTGGTTCAATTCCCAGCACCTACATGGCAGCTCATAACTGTCCGTAACTCCAGGGGACCAACATCCTCACACAGATATACATGCAGGCAAGACACCAATGCACATCAGAAATAGAAAGGAATCATTAAAAAATTAAAAATCATCAAAAAAGATAGAAAGATTCTCCCATCATCTCTATTGTTCAGGCGATGATAATATGGGCGCTCCCTATACCTCCCTCTCTCCCTCCACTTCTGCCAGGACAGTCGCCCAGGAGAGTCGCTTTATGGCCAGTCAGTCACTTTCCTTCTCCCTCTGCTTCTCTCGGGCTCTTCCTGGCTATCGAGCCAACCTTCCCTCAGCTCAACAGAACAGGTGTTCTGATTTTACAAAATTAGAGGGTGCTTGATTCTAGAATCACAAATAGGAGTCAATGAGGTTCATTCCAAGACTGGGGGAGGGGCTGAGTGTGGGAGAGGAGCACACTCTGCTCGAGGTTCCCTAGTAGCACAAGAAGACACGGGCGGGCGGCACAGACTGAAGACTAGCAAACATGTCCACAAGGCCCCGGTGATGCTCATCTAAGGGAAGCAGGGCCCATCCCAGTTTACAACACTGGAGCCCCTGAAAGAAGCTGACGCGGTGGCCCAGGAGAACCGACTCCCCCAGTTCCACATAGACCAATGTGTCACTTGGTCCCAACTTTGATAGGACTGGCTATTTTGCTGCTTCTGTGTGTCTGTAAGTTCTTTTTGTTCTTTCGAGACTAGCCTTGAATTCTGCATCCTCCTGCTTCTGCCGCCAGAGTCCTGGGATTACAGATGCACACCGTCATGCCCTACTCATGAATCTTGGCATGCTTTTGCTGTTTCTAACGGGATGCCCCTCACGCTATTACAACCGACTTTTTGTTTTCTAGCTTCTGACTCTTGCTTACTTGTTTGACAAACTAAATGTCTTATTAGTCACTTTGTAGTCAGACAATATAAATACCTTTCAAGAATGAAATACACGTCTTGAAAGCTCAATAAATTCATTTCAGAATGAAACACATTTTTAAAAAGCAAGGCATAACCATTTTTTGCTAGAGAGTATTTAATTTGTTAGGTGTTTATGCATTGTGTGCACACACACGTGCCGCAGCGCATGTGCGGAGGCAGAGGATTACTTGGAGGAATCAGCTCTCCCCTTGTACCATGTGAGCGCAGGAGATGGAACTCCAGTGGTCAGGCTTGGTGGCAACTCTTTTTAATCACTGGATCATCTCTCCAGCCTCTAGAGTTCACATCTCCCCCTCCCAATCTCAGGTTGGACACTGCAGCCCTGAAACCGTAGTGTGGCTGTTTCTTGAGGGGTTGGGAGGGCTTGGACACAGTCTTCAGTAAGTCTGACTCAGAGGAAGAAACACCCTCTGAAAAGCCTCACAGATCTTGCATACGCAAACATTTAATTACCAGGAAGTGTTTACATGCAAGCGAGGTCCTGTTTGCAGTTGGTATTTGGAGGCTGTTCACTTTATGGACATTTCCTGGTAATAAGCTGAAGGCATCCAGAGCACTATGATGGCGTTGAGGCCCAGCAGTCATGCATATACCCATCAAAGTACCCATACAGACACAAGGCAGTGAGGAAATGTGGAACAAGAATGGAAACTTCTGTTGACACACCTAAGTTTGAGCGACAGATGGCCAGGTAACCTGGGCTACCACCCTTAGAAATATGGCCATCACTTCCCTTTTTGTTGGTACTTTTTACCCCTTTGGCAGTACTGGGGAATAAAGGCAAGGATGCACACACACACACACACACACACACACACACACACACGGCAAGTGCTTGCCCACAAGTTCCAGAAAAGCACGTTGAAAGCTAGGTGGAAATGGGAGACCCGGCAATGAGTGACTGCTGTAGTCACTGGCTTGTCAACTCAACAGAATCTAGACTCTCCTAGGAAGCAGACATATAGACACATTTGTGAAGTGATTCCTAGGTTGGGTTCGCTGGGAGGGGAAGACCCATGATGCGTGTAGGAGACTCCATTTCAAGGGATCCTAGATTGTGTAAAAGGAAGAAAGCGAACTGAGCACCAGTGCTGATTGCTCTCGCTTCTTGAGTGTGCCTGCGGTGTGACCAGGGGCCTCAGTCCTGACTCTCAGTTCCTAAGTGTGCCTGCATTGTGACCAGGGGCCTCACTCCTGACTCTCAGTTCCTGAGTGTGCCTACAATGTGACCAGGGGCTTCACTCCTGACACATGGCTTTCCCACCAAGAAGGGTTGCATTCCCTGGAGCTGTGAGCCAAAACAAAAACCCTTCCTTTCTTAAGTAGCTTTTGTCAGATAATTTTTGCAGCAACAAGAAGATAACACAGTGCTTTGTTCATTCCCCACCACTTTCTCCTTCTCTTTCTTTCTTTCTTTCTTTCTTTCTTTCTTTCTATCTCCCCCTCTCTCCCTCCCCTCCTTCCTTCCTTCCTCCTTCCCTCCCTTCCTTCTTTCCTGTTTTCCCTCTTTCCTCCCTCCCTCTCTCCCTGCCTTTCTTCCTTCCTTGCTATGTCCCCCCTTCCTTCCTTCCTTCCTTCCTTCCTTCCTTCCTTCTTTTCTTCCTTCCTTCCTTCTTTTCTTCCTTCCTTCCTTCTTTCCTTCCTTCCTTCCTTCTTTCCTTCCTTCCTTCCTTCTTTTCTTCCTTCCTTCTTTTCTTCCTTCCTTCCTTCTTTCCTTCCTTCCTTCCTTCCTTCCTTCCCTACCATGTCCCCCTTTCTTTCTGATAGAGTTTTACTATGTAGCCCAGGCTGGCCTTGAATTCACATATGATGATCCCCTTGCCTCAGCCTCCTGAGTGTTGGAATTACAAGTGACTCCAACTTATTTCTTCTCTTTGAATTCCTTTTCCATCTTCTTTTTCAACAATTCTTAACCTAACCAACTGGCATTCTGTATTTATGTAGCATCTGTGTGTGTGAGAGAGAGGGTGTGTGTACAGTTTTTGTACAACTTATGAACCATAGTTTCCAACTTCAGTCATTTGCATTCCTCCTCTTCATCATTTTGGGTCTTTTTTTTAAAAAACCATACATACCCTTTATTATATACTTATTTATGTCACTTAATAGATTTATTTTCATAGAAATCCACCTGAGCCTGGAATGGCATTGGGGCTCAGGGCCTTGCACATGCTGGGCTCGGCAACTGAGGTCTGCCCTCAGCCTGTGACGGTAAACTGATGTCTACCATCAATGGAGAACGTGGATAATTTCTTTACAGATACGATTGACAATGTTAGTTCTCAAACCCAGAATGAACGGCTAAATTATTAACATGTCAAAGAGGACTTTGGACACGAGGTTTTCCCAGCATCCCTCAGTCCCTATGACAGGGCCCTCCTGGCTGGTGTACCATTACCCTTTACCCAAAACTTCTCCAGCCCAGGGACTGGATGGGGCTTTCTCTTCCCCCAACTGCTCTTCCCTGGCTATACGGTCCTTTTTAGACTTTTTGGTCTCTTGGCCTCCTGCTCCCTTGGCTGCTGGCTCCTCTCTTGGCCTCTCAGTTTTCCTACTCTCCCCTCCCCACTTCCTCAGGGTCATGTTCCCTCTGGACCCTTCTAGACACCTCTGGCTCTCCTCCTGCTCATATCTACAAGTGTTCTTCTCTGCCATACCTAGGAACAGTCATGTCCTTTTTATTTATTTTCTTCATTTATCTGGTGCCAAAACTTCAAGAGGGCATATATGAGCTCGCACCCAAGGTTAACCATTTGTCCGGGGTTTGAAACCTAACAGACTGCTCATTGCATGCATAGTGTTAAAAGTAAACCTTTATTTTAGTTTAGTTTTTGTGCTGTGGCTGGAACATGCCTTGTGCGTGAGAGGGGAGTATGTTGCAGCTCCGGCTCCAGCTCCAGCTCCGGCTCCAGCTCCTGCTCAGGCTCAGGAGTTCGATATCTCAGAGTTCGAGGAAGGAAAGGTTCCGGAATCTAGGAGCAGTATGAATGAGCGAAGATTTTAGGAAATGCCACCAAGCAGTGGGCAAATAAGGAAAGAGAACTCAAAAATAGCCAGGGAGGTTCAAGTTGACATTTTGCAGTATTTGGATAGATCCGACCAGTTCGCGGCTTGTGAGAAGTTGAAAACTCACTGCTGTGGTTGGCAGAGATGTGGCTACCTGTTACAAGAGCATGCTGTACAGGCAGGTTACAGTTCGCTGTGTGTGGAGACGGCTCAGAACCAGATTTCGTTGCAGTTTCCATGTTTCTATGCATGTGTGTGTTCAAGGAAAACAAAACCATATACTTTTTATCAGATTTATTTTATTACTTATTTATGTATGTGCATGTCTATGTGTGGGTATGTGCCTGTTCTTGTGGGTGTCCTAAGGGACCCGAAGAGGGAGTCAGGCTCCCTGGAACTGCAGTTATAGGCACTTCTAAAGCAGCCTGGTGTGGGTGGTGGGAACATAACTTAAATCCTCTGCAAGAGGAACAAGTGTTCTTAAACACAAAGCCATCTCTCTAGCTTCCCATATTTTAAATTCTATTTAGATTAGATTGAGTGAAAGAAACCAGTCTAAATGGGCTGCATATTATGGGATTCCATTTATAGAACTTTTTGGTAAAAGGCAAAGCTATGTGAGCAGAGAACGGATCACTGTGATCTAAGGGTAGGAGGAGGCTGCTATGCAGGGCAGCAGCAAGGAGTTTTGGGTAATGTTCTATGCTGATGATAAAAATACTATGCCAGTCAGCTTCCCATTACAGTAACAAATACCTGAGCTGATCAGCCTACAAAGAGGAAACTCACAGTTTTGGAAACTCCAGTCTGGTCATTGGGCCTGTTGCTTTGGGCTGATGGCCACTATCAAGACAAGGAGAAGAAGGAGCTGAAGGCTCATGTCTCCTTTAAGGGCACCCCACCCAACCACAGTGACCCAAGACCTACTGGGCTCCACTTCTCACAGGCTCCATCAACAACCCACAGCAGCACCAATGGGGGAGCAAACCTTGAACACACAGGCCTTTGGGAAGACATGACCCCTAAGAGCAGCCACACGTTTAAACCAAAAGTCACTGCATGTTAAAGTAAAAATAAAATTTGGGTGGTGCCCATGATCCAATTTACTGTCAACACAAGCAAATGAGCAAACAGCTCATAGCTCTTGCCTTAAAAGGGAAATACAATTATTCTAGAGTTAAATTTGAGTGACCCTGGCCTGGGAGCACAGATTTAGGTTGCCTCCAAATTGGAAAGTCCATACTCCATGCGGAAGCAGTTTCATAGTTTTGAAGAACAAAACCAGTCATGAATTGAGGCAAATGTAAAACATATTGGTGGGGACATCAGAGAGGCACTTACAGAAAGATGGGGGACGCTTTCCTACAGGGCTAAGATGCCATTAAATAACAATCTTGGCTTTAAGTTGGTGGATGCTAATGGTCTAATAAATTAATAGATTCCGAAAAGGGCTTTGGAATCTATTAGCCACCAGATGTTAGTTCTGACACAGAACTGGGCAAGGAATGGCTGACCTGGAGGCTAGAACTAGCCCAAGCTAAGGTAATTGCCCTCAGGACCCAAACATTCCAATTGCTGCAATTCTAGTCAGTCTTGGCAGGCACAGCTTCTTTTCAGGAATTCCACATTGCTGTGTTTTGACTGGATGAGGGTACAAGAGCTACTTGTATTCAGAAGCACTTCAGAGTTTGGATTTTGAGAGTGGAATGTTGACATTTTCCCAGCCTAGAGATGGCACCACGTTCTCCCTGTCGGCCCCGTGGCCACCAGGGAAGCAGCCAGCATGCGCAGCGTTTGCAATACCGGTGAGGGAGACGCTTTGGACATTCATCCATTTGTTTCACAGCCTCTCCAGCTTACTGTTGGGTTTCTCGGGACGCAACCTGTTCAGAAGTCAGGAGTGTCTGCAGTGTGATTCTGGACACACGCTGTGGCTTCTGCTTGCTGCTTCATTTGGTCTTTATTGGAAAGGACATCATGCCATAGGCTGCTGAAGAGACCCAGAGAGGGCAGGGCACATTGATCCGAGGAAGGACCTAGGTCCTCCCCACTATATCCAGGCTGAGCAAGGTATCCATCCTAAGAGAATGGGTTCCTAAAAGCCAGTACAAGCAGCAGGGACAAATCCTGGTGTCACTGTCAGTGTGGCCCTGGAGTCTGCCACAGTAATACAACTGTCACCCACATTCAGAGGGTCTGTCTTGGTCCTATGTTCGTCCCTTTCTGTCCAGCCAGATTTGGTGAGCTCCCACTAGCTCAGGTAAGCTGTTTCAGTGGGTGTCCCCATCATGGTTTTGACCTCTTTGCTCATATTCTCATTCTTCTACTGAACGTTGGGAGCTCGGATCAGTGCTCCACTGTGGGTCTCTGCTTCTGTCTTCATCAGTTACTGGATGAAGGTTCTATGGTGACATTTAAGATAGCCATCAATCTGACTATAGGGCAAGGCCAGTTCAGGCACCCTCTCCATTATTGCTTAGGGTCTTAGCTGAGGTCATCCTGTGGATTCCTGGGAATTTCTCTAGTGCCGGGTTTCTTGCTAACCCCATAGTGGCTTCCTCGATCAAAATATCTCTTTCCTTGCTCTCTGTCTCTGTACTTCCCCCATCTCAACCATCCTATTCCCTCAAGTTCTCCTCACCCCTCCCCTTCTCCCCTCCTCCTTCTCTTTCACCCTCCCTTCTCCTCCCCACAACCATACTCCCAATTTTGTCAGGAAATTTTGTCTAGTTCCCCTTTCCAAGGGGATCTATATATGTTTCTCTTAGGGTTTACCTTGTTACTTAGCTTCTCTAGGATCAAGGACTATAGGTTCATTATCCTTTGTTTTACAGCTAGTGTCCACTTATGAGTGAGGGCACACCATGTTCATCTTTCTGGGTCTGGGCTACCTCACTCAGGATGCTTTTTTCTAGTTCTATTCATTTGCATGCAAATTTCAAGATGTCATTATTTCTTACCACTGAGTACCATTGTGTAAAAGTACTACATTGTTTTTTTATCCATTCTTCAGTTGAGGGGCATCTGGGTTGTTTCCAGGTTCTGACTATTACAAATAATGCTGTTATGAACATAGTCTTTGTAGTATGACTGAACATCCTTTGTGTATATATATGCCCAGTATACTGGGTCCTGAGGTAGGCTGATTCCCAATTTTCTGAGATACTGCCATACTGATTTCCAGAGTGGTTGCACAAGTTTGCATTCCCACCAGCAATGGAGAGTGTTCCCCTTACTCCACATCCTCTCCAGCATAAGCTGTCATTGGTGTTTTTGATCTTAGCCATCCTGATTGCTGTAAGATGGTATCTCAGAGTGGTTTTGATTTGCATTTCCCTGATGGCTAAGGATGTTGAACATTTCCTTAAGTGTCTTTGGCCATTTGTGATTCTTCTGTTAAGAATTCTCTGTTTACATCTGTACCCCATTTTTTAATTGAATTATTTGGAATTTTGGTGTCTAATTTCTTGAGTTCTTCGTATATTTTGGAGATCAGACCTCTGTCTGATGTAGGGTCTGTGAAGATCTTTTCCCATTCAATAGGTTGTCTTTTTGTCTTATTGACAATGTCCTTTGCTTTACAGAAACTTCTCAGTTTCAGGAGGTCCCATTTATTTATTGTTGCTCTCAGTGTTTGTGCTACTGGGGTTATATTTAGGATGGTTTCCTGTGCCCATGCATTGAAGGCTACTTCCCACTTTCTCTTCTATCAGGTTCATGTGGTCAGATTTATATTTAGGTCTTTAATCCATTTGGACATGAGTTTTGTGCATGGGGATAGATAAAAATCTATTTGTATTCTTCTATATGTTGACTTCCAGTTATGCCAGCACCATTTGTTGAAGATGCTTTCTTTTTTCCATTGTACAATTTTAGCTTCTTTGTAAAAAATCAAGTGTTCACAGGTGTGTGGATTAATATCCGGATCTTTGATTAGATTCCATTGGTTCACCTGTCTGTTTTTATGCCAATACCAAGCTGTTTTCATTACTGTAGCTCTATAATAGAGCTTGATGTCAGGGACGGTGATGCCTCCGAAAGTTGTATTGTTTTGGCTATCGTGGGTTTTTTGTTTTTCCATATGAAGCTGAGTATTGTTCTTTCAAGGTCTGTGAAGAATTGTGTTGGGATTTTGATGGGGATTGTATTTATTCTATAGATTGTTTTTGGTATGGTTGCCATTTTATTATGTTGATCCTACCTACCCAAGATCATGGGAGATCTTTCCATTTTCTGATATCTTCTTCAGTTTCTTTCTTCAAAGACTTAAAGTTCTTGTCACACAGGTCTTTCACTTCTTTAGTTAAGTGTTACCCCAAGATATATTTTTATTTGTGGTTATTGTGAAGGATGATGTTTCTCTGATTTCTTTCTCAGCTTCTTTATTATTTGTGTGGAGAAAGGCTACTGATTTTTTTTAGTTGATCTTGTATCCTACCACATTACTGAAGGTATTTATCAGCTGTAGGAGTTCCCTGGTAGAGTTTTTGGGATCACTTATGTATAATATCTTATCAACTGCAAATTGCAAAAGTTTGACTTCTTCCTTTCCAATTTGTATCCCCTTGATCTCCTTTTGTTGTCTTATTACTACTCTAGCCAGAACTTCAAGCACTATATTGAATAGATATCAAAGAGAGTGGACAGCCTTGTCTTATTCCTTATTTCAGTGGAATCCCTTTGAGTTTCTCTCCAATTAATTTGATGTTGGCTGTTGGCTCGCTGCATATTGCTTTTATTATTTTAAATATGTTCTTTGTATCCCTAATCTCTCCAAAACTTTTATTATTAAGGGGTGTTGGATTTTTTTTTTTGCTTTATGGAAAATTTATTGCAATATTCCAAAAGCACATCACTTTTTCTTCTCAACATCTTGCTCTGCAGCTTCCTTTGCCCTCTTTGCTCGGATGCCAAAGAGCCGGGCATTGGCCCGGGCCATGCGAAGACTGGCAAAAGCCTTGAAGTTCTTCTCTTCTTCTGTGATGACTCTGGCTTTCTCTTTTTTATAAACATTCCGGATGGGCATCACAGGTCCTGTTAGCTGAGTGGCCAATTTTAGTTCTTCAGCCGAACTATCTCCCTTCTTTGGAGCGGAAGGCTTCCTGGGGAAGAGGATGAGCTTGGAGCGGTACTCCTTCAGGCGCTGCACGTTGGCCTGCAGGGACTCGGTGGACTTGTTTCGCCTCCTTGGGTCCACGAAGATGCCGATGGTGCGAGCCACCTTCTTATGGATACCAGCCACCCTGAGTTCCTCCAGGCTGAAGCCCCGGCCAGCTCGGACCTTGGTGTGGTAGCGCACTGTGGGGCACCTCACGATAGGCCTGATGGGTCCGGACGCGGGGCGCGGGGCAATGCGGCGCGCTTTCGCCTGCCGGGCCTTGCGCCTGCGGATCTTGCGTGCCGGCTGGTTGAACCAAGTGTCCACTCGCCGCTGCCAGTCCTTGTGGAAGTGGGGCTTCAAGATCATGCCATTCCAGCTGGGCGCCATGGCTGCCTCCTGTGCAGGGGAAAGGCCGAGCGGAAAGGCGGGTGTTGGATTTTTTGACAGCTTTTTCAGCATCTAATGAGATGATCATATGATTTTTATCTTTCAGTTTATTTATAACATTGATAGATTTTGTATTTTGAACCATTCCTGCATCTCTGGGATGAAGGCAACTTGATCATGGTGGATGATTTTTTTTTATGTGTTCTTGGATTTGGTTTGCCAGTATTTTATTGTGTATTTTTGTATCAATGTTCATGAGAGAGATTGGTCTGTAATTCTCTTTCTTGCTTGAGTCTTTGTGTGGTTTTGATATCAGGGAAATTGTAGTCTCATAAAAAGAGTTTGGCAATGTTCCTTCTGTTTCTATTATGTGGAACACTTTGAGGAGTATAGGTATTGGCTCTTCTTTGAAGTCATGGTAGAATTCTGCACTGAAATCATCCCTTCTTGGGCTTTTTAATTTTTTTATTTATTTTTTGGGGGAGGCTTTTTATGACTGTTTCTATCTCCTCACAGGTTATAGGTCTATTTAAATTGTTCACCTGGTCTTGATTTGATTTTGGTATATGAAAAATTGATTTTGGTCCAGAAAAATTGACTTCATATATATATACATTTTTCAATTTTGTGGAGTACAGGTTTTTGTAGTATGACCTAATGATTCTCTGGATTTCCTTGCTGTCTGTTTTTATGCCCCCCTTTTCATTTCTGATTTTGTTAATTTGAATGTTCTCTCTCTGCCTTTTGATTGGTTTGGATAAGGGTTTGTCTATCTTGTAGATTTTCTCAAAGAACCAGCTCTTTGTTTCATTGATTCTTTATATTGTTTTCTCTATCTTATTTATTTCAACCCTCAGTTTGATTATTTCCCTTCATCTGCTCCTCCTGGTGAGTCTGCTTCTTTTTGTTCTAGAGCTTTCAGGTGTGTTGTTAAGTCACTAATGTGAAATTTCTCCACATTCTTTATGTAGGCACTTAGTGTTACGAAGTTTCCTCTTAGCACTGCTTTCATAGTGTCCCATAGGTTTGGGTACATTGTGCCTTCATTTTCACTGAATTCTAGGAAGTCTTTACTTTCATCTTTGTTTCTTCCTTGACCCAGGGGTGGTTACACTGAACAATGTTCAATTTCCATGAGTTTGTAGGCTTTCTGAAATTAGTGTTGCTGTTAAATTCTACCTTTGAAGCATGGTGATCCGATATGATACAGGGGGTTATTCCAATTTTTTGTATCTGTTGAGGTTTGCTTTGTTACCGAGTATGTGGTCAATTTTAGAGAAGGTTCCATGAGGTTCTGAGAAGAAGGTATATTCTTTTGTGTTTGGGTGAAATGTTCTGTAGATGTCTGTTAATCCATTTGAGTCATGACATCTGTAAGTTCTTTTATTTCTCTGTTAGGTTTCTGTCTGGTTGACCTGTCCAGTGGAGAGAGTGGGGTGTTAAAGTTTCCTACTATCAATGTTGTGGGGTTTGATGTGTGATTTAAGCTTTAAACATATGGGTACTTTTGTATTTGGGACATAGATGTTTAAGACTGAGACTTCATCTTGATGAATTATTCCTGTGATGAGTATATGTAGTGATGAGGCGAGCAGGCCTGCTTTTCGCCCCACCCTCATGGTTAGCTTTACACCCAAAATAACAACACACAAATTGTATTCATTTAAACACTGCTTGGCCTATTAGCTCTAGCCTCTAACTGGCTAACTCTCACATCTTGATTAACCCATTTCTATTAATGTGTGTAGCACCACGAGTATTACCTGGAAGATTCTAACCTACGTCCATCTCGGGTCGAAGAATCATGGTGTCTGCCCCTTTGCCTTCTTCCTCCCAGCATTCTGTTCTGTCTACTCTGCCTACCTAATTTTCTGTCCTATCAAAGGGCCAAGGCAGTTTCTTTATTAACTAATGAAAGTAACACATAGACAGATGACCCTTCTCCATCAAGTATAAAGTGTCCTTCTCCATCTCTTCTGATTCATTTTAGTTTGAAGTCTATTTTGTTATGTATTAGGATAGCTACACCCACTTTTTTCTTAGGTCCATTTAATTGGAAAATCTTTCCCAACCCTTTACTCTGGGATAATGTCTGTCTTTGAGGTTTAGGTGTGTCTCTTGTATACAGCAGAAGGATGGATCTTGCTTTCATATCCATTTGTTTGCCTGTATCTATAGGTGAATTGAGTCCATTGATATTAATGACCAGTGATTGTTAATTCCTGCTATTTTTCGGTGGTAGTGTTTCCCTTCTTTGGGTGTTTGCTAGTGTGACATTATCTGTTGCTTGTGTTTTGTGGGTGCAGTTAGTTTCCTTGGGTTGGAGTTTTCCTGCTAGTACTTTCTATAGGACTGGATTTGTGGATAGGTATTGTTTAAATCTAGTTTTGCCATGGAATATCTTGTTTTCTTCATCGATGGTGATTGAAAGCTTTGCTGAGTATAGTAGTCTGGGCTCTCATCTGTGGTCTCTTAGTGTCTGCAGCACATCTATCCAGGACCTTCTGGCTTTCATGGTTTCCATTGGGAAGTCAGGTGTGATTCTGATAGGTCTCCCTTATATGTTACTTGATCTTTTTCTTTTCATCTCTTAATATTCTTTCTTTATTCTGTATGTTATGTTTTGCGTTTTTATTATTATATGGCAAGTGGACTTTTTTTTTTTTTTGGTCCAGCCTATCTGATATTCTGTAAGCTTCTTGTAACTGCATAGGGATGTCCTTCTTTCGGTTGGGAAAGTTTTCTTCTAAGACTTTGTTGAATATATTTTTGTGCCTTTGAGCTGGTATTCTTCTTTTTCTATTCCTATCATCCTTAGGTTTGGTCTTTTCAGGTGTCCAGATTTCCTGGATGTTTTGTGTTAAGACTTTGTTGGATTTCATGTTTTTTTTTTGACTGATGAAACTATTTCTTCTATAGTATCTTCAACACCTGATATTCTCCCTTCCATGTCTTGTATTCTGTTATGCTTGCCTCTGTAGTTCCTGTTTGTTTACCGAGATTTTCCATTTCCAGAATTCCCTCGGCTTGTATTTTCTGTATTGTCTCTATTTCAATCTTCCAGTCTTGAACTGTTTGCTTCACCTGTTTGATTGCTTTTTTCTTGTTTTTTTTTTAAAGAGATTTATTGATTTCTTCCCATTTCTTATTTGTCTTTTCCTCCATTTCTTTAAGGCAATTTTTCATTTCCTCTTTAAAAGTCTTCATCATCCTCATAAAATTACATTTTAAAATCATTGTATTGTGTGTGTAGTTGCAGGGGATAGGAGGCTTTGGGGGCAGAATGGCACTGTAGTTTACAGTGTCCTATCGATGGGGTGTTGGAGCAGCCTACCTGCAGGAAGCTTACCCGACAGCTGGCTAGAGAAGCTGAGGCAGGTGGGGGAGAAACCCTGGGTTTTGCTCCAGTATGGACAGCCTAGAGAGTGGGGTGCCCTGCTGTGTGGGTAGTCACTCACCTCCTGGTCCTCTCTGTGTAGTTGCAGCCTGTGTTTCAGAGTTCCTCTAAGGTCACAGGTGATAGGAGGGTTTTGGGGCAGAGTCGGACGTATACCTTGCAGGGTCTGACTGATGGAGTGGGGGTGTTGGAGAAAAAGACCTTCTTTAAAAACTAATTTTTATTTTACTTACTCATTTTTAAAATTTAAATAGTTTTCTAAATTCTTTGAGAATTTAATTAAATATGTTTTGATCATATTCATCCCTCCTTTACAGCCTTCTCAATCTGTGACTTCTTCTTATTTATTTATTTTTATTTATTTATTTATTTATATTACATTTATAAAAATAAAATATTTATGTATTTATTATGTATACAATATTCTGTCTGTGTGTATGTCTGCAGGCCAGAAGAAGGCACCAGACCTCATTACAGATGTGGTTGCCGGGAATTGAACTCAGGATCTTTGGAAGAGCAGGCAATGCTCTTAATCACTGAGCCACCTCTCCAGCCCCCAATCTGTGACTTCTGTCTAGTTTTATGGGTTTTTTATTTTAACACATATCAAGTCCAATTTGTGCTACCCATATATTCTTAAACGTGTAGTCTTCTGCTAGAGTGATTGACTTGTCAGGGGTTGCCTTAGTTAGGGTTCCTATTGGCTGTGAAGAGACACCGTGACCATAAAACAGCTCTTATAAAGGAAAATATTTAATTGGGGCTCGCTTAAGTTCAGAGATTTAGTCCATTATTGTCATGCTGGGATATGGTGGCATGCAGATAAACATGGTGCTGGAAAAGGAGCTGAGGGTTCTACATTTTGATCCACAAGCAACAGGAAGTGAACTGAGTCCCACAAAGGGAGTGACTTGAGCATCTGAAACCTCAAAGTCCAACCACAGTGACATACTTCTTCCAACAAGGCCACACCTATTCCAATAAGGTCACCCCTCCTAATAGTGCCACTCCCTATGAGCCATGTGTTCAAACACTTGAGTCTTTGGGGGGACATACCTATTCAAACCACCACAGGGGTGTCTTAGTCTGGGTTTCTACTGCTATGATAAAACACCATGACCAAAAAGCAAGTTGGGGAGGAAAGAAAATGTTTATTCAGCTTAATTCCACTTCCACATTGCTGTTTACCACTGAAGGAAGTCAGGACAGGAACTCAAACAGGACAGGATCCTGGAGGCAGAAGCTCATGCAGGGGCCATGGAGGATTCTGCTCACTGACTTGCTCAGCCTGCCTTCTTATAGAAGCCAGGACCACCAGCTCAGGGATGGTATCACTCATCATGGGCTGGGCCCTCCCCCATTGATCACTAGTTGAGAAAATGCCTTAAGCTGGATCTCATGGAGGCATTTCCTCAACTGAGGCTCCTTCTTCTCTGATGACTCTAGCATGTATCAAGTTGACACACAAAATCAGATAGTACAATACTCTGTTTTTTAAAAAAAAAATGATTTATTTATCTGTAAGTGCTCTGTCTGCATGTACACCTGCATGCCAGAAAAGGGCATCAGATCCCATTATAGATGGGTGTGAGCCACCATGTGGTTGCTGGGAATTGAACTCAGGACCTCTGAAAGAACAGTTTGTGCTCTTAACTTCTGAGTCATCTCTCCAGCCACCAAAATTACTTTCTTTTTATCTTTTATTTTTCTGAGACATAGTTTCCTTGTGTAGCTTTGGCTGTGCTGGAACTACTTCTGTAGACCAGGTTGGCCTATGAACTTAGACAGATCTTCCCACCTCTGCCTCCCTAGTGCTGAGATTACAAGCAGGTATCACCACTGCCCTGGAGGAAACACTCTTAAAACCATCTCCCCTCTCTCATCTGTTATCAGTTGCCAATAAATCCTTGGCTAGGGATGGAACTTTGTGCCTGCACACCTCCCCTTTCCATGTTGGGATTTGGTCTGAAACTATATTTTTATATTTGAAAATTTCATACATAAATACAAAACAGTTTTTATCTTATGATTTCCCTTTTCCCCCCTCAAAATCCTCCTAGAACATATGTACTCTTCTGATACACACGCGCACAAACACACACACACACACACATTCCATTAAGTCAATTGTAATGTTCACTGTGATGAACAGTCATAGTGGTTACTATGGTGGTAACTGTAGTATCCACTGTGGTGGTCAGCTTTAGTGTCGACTGTGGTATGATCAGCTGTAATGTTCATTATGGAGGTCTCTTCTACTGTCAACTGTGGTGTGATCAGTTGTAGTGTTCACTGTGGTGGTCAGCGTTAGTGTCGCTGTGGTGGTCAGCTGTAGCGTCCACTGTGGCGGTCAGCTGTAGCGTCCACTGGGGTGGTCAGCATCAGCTGTAGTGTTCACTGGGGCAGTCAGCTGTAGTGTCCACTATGGTGGTCAGCTGTGGTGTCCACTGGGGCGGTCAGCTGTAGTCTTCACTGTGATGGTCAACCGTAAAGGTCACTATGGCAGTCAATTTAGTGATCAGTTGTGGTGTTCACTGTTTAAGCCAATTGTAGTGTCCACTATGATGGTCAGCCATAGTGATCACTATGATGGTCCCTGTGGTGATCGGGTGCAGTGCCCACTGTGGTGGTCAGCTGTAGTGTCCACTGTGATGGTCAGCTGTAGTGTCCACTGTGATGGTCAGCTGTAGTGTCCACTATGATGCTCAGTGATAGTGTTCACTATGCTGGTCTCTATGTATAGCGCCATCCACTGGAGCATGGGCAGTAGAGGGATCACACCCTTGAAGAAAATGATTCTCCCTCTTCCAGTAGCCATCAGCCTGGCAATAGCACCTCGACTAAGGGGGAAGCTTCCCATCCTTCTCCCCTATCCCTGCAGGTATTGGCAGGTTTTGTGTGTCAACTTGACACAGTTAGAGTCATCAGAGGGAAGGAGCCTCAGTTGAGGAAATGCCTCCTGTGAGGTCCAACTGTAAGGCGTTTTCTCAATTAGTGACCAACAGGGGAGGGCCCAACCCTTGGTGGGTGGTGCCATCCCTGGGCTGGTGCTTTCTATAAGAAATCAGGCTGAGCAAGCCATGGGGAGCAAGCGAGTAAGTAGCATCCTCCATGGCCTCTGCATCAACTCCTGCCTCCCAGATCCTGCCCTATTAGATCGAGCTCTTGACCCGACTTCCTCCAATGATAAACAGCAATGTGGAAGTGTGAAGTGAATGAATAAACCCTTTCTTTCTTCCCCAAAGTCACTTTATGGTCATGGTGTTTCATCGCAGCAACAGAAATCCTGAAACCCCAAGACAACGCTGAAATACTGATTAGTTTTATCTTGTGTTATCAACCACAGGTGCTGTGAGTACCTGAGCAAAATGGTCATGTCATGTCCACTATGTTTTACCCCAGGGCTGCCCAACCTCTGGCTCCTGCAGTCTTTCTGCCCCCACTCCACCCTGTCATGTTCCCCAAACCTTGAGGGGTGGGGTTTGGTACAGATGTCCCATATAGGGCTAAGCACTATATAGTTTCTTATTCTATTGCATTTTGAACAGCCACTAGTTTCTGTATTAACTGCCACCCACTGCAAGAAGCTTCTCTGATAAGGGACTGAAATCGTATTTGTCTCTGTGACTAGAGATGGAAGTAAGGTCGTTTTGTTTTTTTATATATAATTTTGGAGAAAAGTCTTTACCCTTGCTTCTGTCTGAGCAATCCTACCTGATTTCAAAACTATAGAATTCAAGAAGTAATACTGGCCTGGGGCTCAGTTGGTAAAGTGCTGGCTCAGCAAACACGAAGCCTAGATTTGGTCCAGAGGTGCACACTGCAAACTCAGCCCTAGGAGGCACAAGGATCTGGAGTTCAGGGTGATGCTGAACTATATAACAAGGTGAATACTGGCCAGAGAAGTGAGAATCTGCTCACACTCACGCCCTTGTGTGCTCACTGGAAAAGCTGCTCACACTCACGCCCTTGTGTGCTCAGTGGAAAAGCTGTTCACACTCATGCCCTCGTGTGCTCAGTGGAAAAGCTGCTCACACTCACACCCTTGTGTGCTCAGTGGAAAAGCTGCTCACACTCACGCCCTTGTGTGCTCACTGGAAAAGCTGCTCACACTCACGCCCTTGTGTGCTCAGTGGAAAAGCTGCTCACACTCATGTCCTTGTGTGCTCACTGGAAAAGCTGCTCACACTCACGCCCTTGTGTGCTCAGTGGAAAAGCTGCTCACACTCATACCCTTGTGTGCTCGCCTGTAGCAGCACCCCTGCTGGGAGGGTAGCAGAGGGCAGGGCTGCACACAAGTAGCTGAGCTTAGGAGGGAAAGTTCCTGCCTCTCAGGAACTTTGCATGTTTCACGGGCTCTGTTAGGTCTCCCGTCCACCTGAAAGACCCATTTTATCTTTAACGAAAAGACCTCCCACATTCTGCTTTGACTCAGTTTTTTCCCCTCTATTTTTTTTTCTTTATGTCACTTGGAAAGTTTAAAAAAAAATAGGTCGTCTCTGAAGAGCCCAGAAGAGAGCATTGGAGGCCCTAGAGCTGCATTTACAGGCAGCTGTGAGCCTCCTGACTGGGAACCAACTCAGGTCCTCTGCAAGAGCAGCGAACTCTTAACCATAAGCCATCTCTCCATCTCCGAGTCCTGTCTTTCTGTTTCCTCCTTAAAAGCTGCAAAGGAAAGTAACTGACTGTTTTCTACAAGAAAGGAAGCGAGGTCAGCTGTGGGGAACCCTGACTGTCATGGGAAGACAATGTAAAAACGGATAGGCCACCAACCCACAGTGGTGGAAAATCAGTATGGCAACTTGGAGAACAGTTGAGCCATTCCAAGTGAGATGAAGACATGTTCCATCCAGACAGCCCTGGAAGCCAGAGTCGGCTCTCTTCCTTAGAGACATTTGCACAGCCCAAGGAGACTCGTCTGGGACATGCAAAGACCACTGTGTAGAGTTGTGAAAATTAGGGGACAGTCCCGTGACTCATGAGAAGGAGCAGGGATTGGTACAACAGAATACGATAACCAAGTGGAATACATGCAGCCATTGAGACTGACAGATTCCTAAAGTGTGGCTTCCAAGCTTTAGCTGCCAGAACTAACAGCAAGGGTGGTTCTCAAACCTGGCTTACATTAAGCTAGAACATAGGTCATGGTGTTTTTCATATGTGTAGCAATAGAACATTGTGTTATATATAGAATGTACTTAAATGTTTAAATTCTGTTCACAAATAATGTATAGCAGGCAGTCATCCCTCAGTACCTGTGGGGGACAGGCTCTAGGACCCAGCTGACACCAAATATGAGGACATTCACATTCCTTATATAAAATGTTAGCATCTGCATAGAAGCTAGGTATATCCTGCATAATTTAAACCCTCTCTGAATTACTTATAGCACCTAATACAATGTAAATGTTTTATAAATGTTTTTATAAGATATTTAAGAGAATAGTGATGAGAAAGGGTTTCTGCAGGCTTAGTCAGGTAAAGTGTGATTTCCCTTTTCAAATACTTTGTGTCAGTGAGTGGGTGCTGTACCATATGCAGAGGTCTGGCTATAATGCTTTTTCTGTCTAGTCTCCTGTTTTGTTTTTTAAGTTCTTGATAGAAAATTAACCAAGAAGGCATCTGAGCCTGCCGCGTGCATACACACATACTCCTTCGCTTCTGTGTCAGAGCCCCTCCCCCTCACAGTCAGGACATTCATCTCTGCCTGAGGTCTGTAAACTTGGACTATTCAAGGGATGCCAGCATCAGAGGGTACAGCCACTTCTATCTACTCGTCTCCCAGTTCCTAGAAAAAGCCATCCACAGATGAAGTAAGAATATGTCACACATATAAAGAAGACCTGTCATGTTTTCACCCAAGAGAAACAGCTGACGTGTAAGATGATGTATGCTATCGCTCTGAGCTGATCATTACCCAGTGCACACACACCCCAAGCATCATGTGCCCTGTGACTACATAAAATACGATATGTCGGTCAACAAAGTAAATTAACTTACAGAAGACTGCTTCCTGGAAGCCATGAGGCTAGCAGTTACCGATGAGATCTGTACACTACCTTGTATTGGACACAGTTCCTACAACTGCAGACACAGGGAGATCAGTAAGGCCTGAGGGACAAGCGTCCATGGAGCTGAATATGTTCAGTTGATAGGTTCTCCTTTCTCTTTAGGATGGGCATAGAGATATTTTTATTTATTTTTATTGTATGTATGTGGTTGTTATGTGTGTGCATGTATGTCTGTACACCATGTGCGTGTGTGTATGTCTGTCTGTACACCATGTGTGTGCGTGCATGTCTGTCTGTACACCATGTGCGTGCATGTATGTCTGTACACCACGTGTGTGCATGTATGTCTGTACACCATGTGTGTGCATGTATGTCTGTCTGTACACCATGTGCATGCATGTATGTCTGTACACCATCTGTGTGCATGTATGTATGTCTGTACACCATGTGCGTGCATGTATGTCTGTACACCATGTGTGTGCATGTATGTCTGTACACCATGTGCGTGCATGTCTGTCTGTTCACCATGTGCATGCGTGCATGTCTGTCTGTACACCATGTGCGTGCATGTATGTCTATACACCAGTACGTGCATGTATGTCTGTCTGTACACCATGTGGGTACATTTATGTCTGTACACCATGTGCGTGCATGTCTGTCTGTACACCATGTGTGTGCGTGCATGTCTGTCTGTACACCATGTGTGTGCATGTATGTCTGTACACCACGTGTGTGCATGTATGTCTGTACACCATGTGCATGCATGTATGTCTGTCTGTACACCATGTGCGTGTATGTATGTCTGTACTCCAGTACATGCGTGTATGTCTGTCTGTACACCATGTTCATGTATGTCTGTCTGTACACCATGTTCATGTATGTCTGTCTGTACACCATGTGCGTGCATGTATGTCTGTACACCATGTGTGTGCATGTATGTCTGTCTGTACACCATGTGTGTGCGTGTATGTCTGTACACCATGTGTGTGCGTGTATGTCTGTACACCATGTGTGTGCGTGTATGTCTGTACACCATGTGTGTGCACGCAGTGCATTGGAACCCTGGGAACTGAAGTTACAGATGGCTGAGCTGCCGTGTGGGTGCTAGAAATTGAATCCAGGTCTCTGCAAGGCAGCTGGAGCTCTTAACTGCTGAGTCTCTAGTTCTCTCTTCAGAGAAGATTTTTATTGACACATATTCAGTGTCCTCCCTGATAAGATTTGGTGAGACATTTTTACAAAATATATCATGTACTTTAACTATATTCACTACCATTCCCTCCTTCTCCTTCCGGACGCTGCCACTCTTCCAGGTCTCCAGGTGTATTGCTTCTACTTCCATGAAGTGTGTGTGTGTGTGTGTGTGTGTGCGTGTGTGTGTGATTTTGTATATCTACATAAAACCCAAAATCCACAATAAGAAAAATGTGGTCTGGGGCTGGAGAGATGGCTCAGTGGTTAAGAGCATTGCCTGCTCTTCCAAAGGTCCTGAGTTCAATTCCCAGCAACCACATGGTGGCTCACAACCATCTGTAAGGGGGTCTGGCCTTCAGGGATACACAGAGACAGAATATTGTATACATAATAAATAAATATATATTTTTAAAAAAAATGTGGTCTGTCTGTCTGTCTGCCTGCCTGCCTGTCTGTCTGTCTATCTATCTAGAAAGGGTCTTACTATATAGCCCTGACTGACTTGAAACTTTCTATATAGACCAGGCTGGCCTCAACCTCATAGAGATTCTCCTGCCTCTGCCTCCTAAGCACTGGGATTAAAGGCGTGCACCACTATGCCTTTATTTTCCTTTTAAATATTTGTTTGCTTGTTTGAGATAGAATCTCTTTCTATATCCCTGGCTGTCCTGAAACTCACTATGTAAATCAGACTGGTCTAGAACTCACAGAGATCCACCTGCCTCTGCCTTCTGAGTGCTAGGATTAAAAACACGTACCATACCCGCATATTTTCTTTCTTCAAAAAAAATTTTAATGTACATAAGTGGTTTTGCCTGCATATATGATTATGTACCAGGTATATGCCTGGTGCCCACAGAGTCCAGAAAAGGACATCAGATCCCCTGGGACCAGAGTCATAGGTGATTGTGAGTTACCATATAGGTCCTGGGATCTGAACCTGGGTCTTCTGAAAGAGCAGTTAAGGTGCTCTAAACCACAGAGCCATCTCTTTAACCCAGTAATATTTCTTTGAGTCTGACTTCTTTTGCTTAATACGATGACCTCTGGTTGTGCACATTTCTCTTTGGCTAGAATAATTGTATTATTCATCAAGGCTGCATGAAACCATTATAGAGAGTCTCACATCAGGGACCTAGAGGGGATCCTGAGGTTGTCGGTCCTGAGTGCTTTATGTGTGACCTTGGCTGATGGCTTCACTCTGTTATCTGATCCCCCTGGAAGGATTCTCCGATCCCTTATTTAGAAACTGATCCTCAACAGGATGGCGGTCTTGCCCAGTTGACCTGCTTTCTCCTCATCTACCTACCCTGTTCCTATAACCTATACTGATTTCTTTGTAGTCTGGGTTAATAAGAAGCTAAAAGTCATGTCCTGTCTTCACCTAGATTTTGTTTTCATTCATTGAGATTTTCTGTGAATTAGAGGCAAGAAAATCAGAAGTATCTGTGAGCCCAGATCCTTGCTGTGTTATTTTTCCCTCCCCAGATGGTGTTATGGGTATGGCTTCTAGTTTTGGTTTTTCTGTCTTTTTCTTCTTTCTTTATTTCTTTTTTATTTCTTCTTCTTCTTCTTCTTCTTCTTCTTCTTCTTCTGCTTCTGCTTCTGCTTCTCTTCTTCTTCTTCTTCCTCCTCCTCCTCCTCCTCCTCCTTCTTCTTCTTCTTTTTGAGATAGAGTCTTGTTGGCTAGCAAGTGCTGGCATCAAACTCACAATGTAGCCTAGGCTAGCCCAAAGCTTGTGATTTTCCTGCTTCTGCTACCATACCAAGCACCATAGTTTCCAGCCTCCAGCCTCCATTTTCAGTTTAGGAGTAATATATTAAAAAAATATGTACACAGGTCTCACATGTACAACTCCATGAACATTTACACACACACATCTATACCTCTAGGCATCTACCACCCAAGAATACAAGATCATCACCCAGCACCTTAGGGAAACCTGCATGGAAAGTCCTACTCAGTGCCTATATCTTTCCTTCTCTGTATCTAGTATTCCGATTAAAATCAGTATGTGTTATTAGCTTGATCTTGAACTGGGATGAATTTATACAGCATATGATCTTTCGTGTTGAACTCTTTTATCTATGGGAATCATCAATGCTACTTTATGTAGCAAGAGTGTTTTTTTGTCACTGTAGAGTATTTCATGCCGTTAGCCTGCCATAACTCATTTCCTTATTCTTCTCTGGAATGACATTTAGGTTTTCAATTTTGGGGTGCCTTAATAGAAGGTTTCTGTGAAGGCCACATGGCTTGTCATTTTTTGGTGGGTATATTTATTTCTCTTGGGCTGATCTACATTTATCTATGTTTATTTCCTGAATATACTAGGCCTTACTTGGATGTAAGTAAGACTCTGGCCTTATGCAGACCCTGGAAATTTCTAGCATAGATATGGTCATTGCTGCAAGGAAACAGAGGAGTTCCAAACCATGTGAAGGAAAATATTTTGCCGTAAAGCACAGAAACAGGTCTTCACAGCATTACAGCGTTAACGTCCCTGCTTGCAAAGGTCATGTTGTAGGCGGGTTTCTCTTGTTTCATCAGCAAACAATTAGCAGCTGAACTCTAAATTACGTCAAAAAGGGAGTGCAAAGACACAGGCATGTACTGTGTATCTGTATTGAAGTGTGGCGGGATTCAGCGGCTGCGCACACATCCCCAGCACCCTTCTTTCCACGTGTCTCTTGGCCATGCTCTCTCACTGTGGGCATCACCTTTAGGCAAACCTTCCCATTGGTGACTAGTGGAAGCTTCAGGCTTAAACTGCCTGCTACAGTTCCAGCACAACAAAGCTCCTAGAACTGACTCTCCAGTTCTGCCTGGGTGATACGCCCTCCCCTAGCCACCACATCCAACCCACAGGGGCTCAGCGTAGGGAGGGGTGTTTCCATAGCAGAAAGCAATGGACGTTCGGAAGGAAGAAAGCGGAAGGAAGCTGACTCCCCTGGTGCTGAGCCAGGAGGAATGGAGTCAGCCCCCTGACATTCTGAAGGCACAGTTGAGCGGAGAGAGTTAATATTTTCTTAAGCTTTGGTTACTCTCCGCGTCGTTTACACAGAGATAAACTTGTCTAAGTTGGTCAAGCTTTAAAAATCTTCTACTTCCTTCTTTGAAGGCATCCACCTTTACCTAATCGTTCAAGTGTGAAACAGCGCGCGGGGGGTGGGGGGGGGGGTGGGGGGGGGTGGGGGGGTGTATTTTCCTTATTTCCGCCCCCCCCGCCCCCCCCACGGGCTTAGCAACCAACCCTGTTGGCTCTTCTTGTGAACTTTCTTTTCTGTGTATTATTTTCTTCTCTACCCCTACTGACTTCACACCAGTAGCTCCAGGCTGAGCCTTTTGCCTCCTTGGAAGAAGAGCACCTTCTCCTCAGCCAGTCTAGTCTAGATCTCTCATTTACTAAAGGTGATGTGTAAGAGCCCATCCATTCCAGAGCTAATCACATGATCATTGTGGCGTTCCTTGTACAGTGCAGAGTTTCTGTATCACCTGATCTAAGTGGGAATGGGAAGGATTTCTAAGGGGGAAATCAAGGCATTGTTGCCAGAGAAGGAACATCTAAGGAAAACCTTGTCACTTGATTAGAGACATTGATTAGATTGTAGCCCTGCCTGAAAAGCTTGTGGAACTGATAAAGTCACATTATCAAACAAGAAGGGGTCCTAGCCGGCATCCTTACCAGAGCCTTCTCTCTCACTTCCATAAACTATTCTGTCTTTGTGCACACCTGCCGATTTGTGCTCTTAACCCTAGAAACACAAGAGCAATCACAATGTTCAAGGTTAGATGTAGTGGCGCATACCTGTGATCCCAGCATTGGGAGGCTGAGGGCGGAGGATTGTGAGTTCCAGACCAGCCTGGACTATAGCAGTGAGACCTTGTTTCAAACAAACAAATAGTTCAAAGACGTTCTGATAACGAGGGCTGGGGCAAAGCTCACCCGGTAGAGTGCTTTTCTAGCATGTGCAAAAGCCCAGCATGGCTCACACCAGGCATGGTAGCACAAAGTCCTTGAACTTGGGATCAAGCTCAAAGCCATCCTCTGTTACATAGTAAGCTCAAGGCTAGCCTGGGCTACATGAGATTCTGTCTCAAAAAATTATTCTGTTCTTTCTAATCTTTGGTTCAAAATCCCCAAATCATTTAGATACTTTATTAAAGATTTAACTGTAATTGTAGGTATCAATATTTTGAGAAAAGATACAAGTTTATTCTCTCTTCCTAGTTATCTGAGCTCCCGTGCTTTGCTGGGAGGGGGTATTGTTGTGCTTTGGCTCCCACAGAGAGTACAGTCGTTCTCATGGCCCAAGACCACCACTCAACAGCTCCATTCCAGCACAGGGAAAGTAGAAAGCTGAGAAACAGAGGAATGACTTCAGTCCTTTAACGGTGGGACCTGGAAGTCGCAGATAATGTTTCTGCTAGCCTGTCTTCCTTCCATGGCCTCATCCTAGGTGTGGGGATGGGGGCGGCTGCAAAACGTGGTTGCTGCTCTTGGCACCTGAACACCTAATTATCAGATATTGGAAGACAGCCAGCGAATTATGCAAGGGAGGAAGGAAAATAACTGATCTTTCCCCTCCTTTTTTATTTTTCAGGTTAATAAAAAGATCCCTGAGCTGCTACAGAGGCCGCGATGCTTTAACGCAACCGGGTGAAGACTCTACGTCATCATGTCTTCCTTTCACGGGAATAGCAGCTACGAGGGCCATGCTGATTACCCTGGCTATTCAAGTTCCCAAAACCGTACACAGAGCTATTTGAAAACTCAGGATCATCTAGACAATCCAAGCTTCCACCATCCCAGGAGCAACCCATATTCTTCGGGCTCCAGGACAAATCCAGACTACCCCAGCCCTCTAGCGGAAGCAGATTATCCTGGATCTCCGAGTAGCGCAGACTACCGCAGCGCCAGGGGTCCTTCATTCTCTGCGCATTCCAGAGCAAGGCCAGACTATCACGAGTCTTTACCTGAGCCAGACTATAATGACTTCCGGAGCGATCCCTACCGCACAGGCTCATCCCCGGAGCCTGACTACCCCGAGTCTCAGCGCCATCCTGGTTTTGCGAGAGACAGAAGCAGCAACAACTATGCAGGTTCCAGAGCCAACCTAGGTTATTTGGGGTCCTTGGAAGAACCAGACTACCCTGGAGCTCAGGGCAGCTTTGATCATCCTGGCCCCAGGGCCAGTTCCAACCTGCCAGGCTCCAGAAGAGATGTTGGTCACGCTAACTCCGGAAGCAATCCCTACCTAGACACCTTTGGGAAACCTGATTACCCAGGTGCTGAGAATCAGCCAAACTCGCCCCACTTTTATGGAGAACCAGACTATCCTGGTGCCGAGGGCTCAAAGAATGTTTCAGACTTTTGGGGAGAACCTGATTATCCAGGTGCTGAGGAAGATCATGGTTATGGCTCTTCCAAAGTCATCAGGAGGTAAGTCCAAGTCCACCCCCCATTGGGGTACTCATCAAGCCAGTGGGAGTTGGTCTAGTGGTCTGAAAAGCTGGGAATATATTGATTACCTTTGTATTTAAAATGCCCAAATGAAAACGAACAAAACCTCAGAATTCAAGCCCATGGTGTCTTGATCCTATGTTCTCAGGCAAAACATCATGGCCACAGGAATATGTGGCAGAGGAGAGCTGTGCTGTGGAACAATCCTCTTGTACACTGTAAAGATTTGCCACTCGAACTGGTTTAATAAAACGCTGACTGGCCAGGCAGGAAATATAGGCAGAGCCACCAAACTAAGGATGATGGGAAGGAGAAAGCTGGGGTCAGGAGTCACCAGTCAGATGCAAAGGGAGAAGGAGATGAATGTGCCATGCTAATAAAGGTACCATGACGTGGCAAAGCATAAATAGAAATGTGGGTTTTAAGTGTTAACATTAGCTGAATGAGGACAGCACTGGCCATAATGGGGGCCCAAATGAAAACAAAGGAAAATAAACTTAAATGTGTATTCTGTCTTTTCCTCCCTTCCTCTCTCTCTCTCTTCCTCTGTTCTTAGGTAATCCTCACACAGATGTGGACGTGTGCTTTACACATTTCCTAGGTCTTCCTCAGTCCAATCAAAGTGATAATCAGTTGAACCTTCGGGTATTTCGTGGTGTTCAGCAGAACATACTCAGTGTGATCCCTATTTCCTTGCAGGAGTAATGGCCCCTTTGGCATGCTAGGGAGAGAGAATGAAGATTATCCTGAAGGCATTGAGATGGCACCCATGGAGATGGCAGGTCAGCAGGGCCACTCTCTGCCAGGTGATCCTAGAAATG